>NC_090939.1:336934934-341934934 GCF_040938575.1 Ambystoma mexicanum
CGTTGAAGAAAAACTGGGTGCACTGTTTGACCCTGGCCTTCTTCAGTTTACGCATGCAGCCAAGTAAAGACCACCATTTGTCACTGCATGGAGTGTTCAATGGCCGGCATAATCATACTCCCATATCCTCTGTAACAAGGGCTTCAGATGCGCATAGGGAATCAGCGGTGCCAGGTGGTGAGTTCAGGAAGTATTAGACTACACTAACTAGCGCCATTAAATATGTCTCCCAACAGACTGCACCACCCAGGATTGTGATGACAGAGACAATGTATGTCGAGACTACTACAGTGACAGATACCGAGCCTATGACCACACAACCACTGCTGCCTGGGGACTTTATATATGTCTACAATTGTATGCGCAGGCGGAATAATCCTCGGTTCCATGGGCCTTACAAGATGGTGTTTTGTACTCTGCTTGATGTTGAAGTTAAGGAAAAGCGTTATTGGGTCCACCTCTCTGACGTTTGTAGGGCACCGTCAGAGAAATACACTGGTAAAATCAGTTATATTAAAACAAGGGCTAGCAGTATTCGTAACCCAACTACCTCACCAGCCTGTCCAGAGGCGATACCTGTGCGGTGGCATGCTCAAATGGCAGGCCAAAGTTCAGCTGCTATTCTGTATCTTTCTTTTTTCTTTTTTCTGGGAGTGCTTTTTTTCTTTCGCTCTTTCTCTCTCTCCCTCTTTCTCTCTTTCCCTCTCTCTCTCTCTCCCTCTCTACCTCTTTCTTTCTCTCCATGTTTCTCTCTTTCACTCTCTCTTGTATCCCTCTTTTCTTGGTGTACAAATTATGTTGTGTACTTTTCTCCTTTTTTGCTGTCTTGTGTGTCTGTGCTTTTATTTTAGGAGTGAAGAAGATGGACGTGTATAATTTAAATCATTTGTTAGGGACCCAAAGTGCAGATGCATGAATGAGAGAATATGGACCTGTGTTTATTATTGTGGATTGGCTACTGCTGTAGTTCTTTGTGTGTAATTGTTAGTGCTGTTGGGAGTGTATTGGGGGGGGGGGGTGTTATATATAAAGGGGATAATGGGGGAAATGGGATTGTACATTATCCAAATGGGATAACACACAGGAGATTGTCTATCACTATGGAACAATATGATGTTATTTCCAATAGCACTATTAAAGCAGCCATCCCTGAAAGTGTGTATAGAAGAATGAAAAGAGAATTAAGACAAAAATATGACATGTATCAAAGGCTAGGTTTGGATGTGATTGAGGATATTCATCATCCTGAGTTCACCAACTCATGGTATTCTGATATGAGTGGTGTGGGGAGAAACGCTGTGAATGGAAACTGTTATGTGTGTTCACGCATTCCACAAGTTTCAGGGGCTGCCAAGGTGTTAGTACCGCAAGCAGCCCCAATTCTAGAGGCACAATGCCTAGTTCATCTTGCGCTATGTAGAATAAAAGGAATATTCCAGGCATATAGTGTGCACCTGCAAATGGTGGGTCCAGATTTGGTAAAGTGCAACGATGATCCAAAAAACAAGTGTGTGGAGCTACCCTACCTGATGGTGAAGGGCAGAAACATGTCAGTAATAATTGTCAGGACAATACACTACCTTGCTTGGCAGAAGGACTGGTAACATATAGCAAGGAAAGGATAGCACAAGTGGACAATTTCTGTGTTTAAATCTGGACAGAGCATATCACAAAGTTGACGTGGATTGCAAACATGGAAAAGCCGGAAGAATATAGACTCTGTTTCCGCAGCAAGGCTACAGTCTTTGTCGGCTCAAATGAACATTGCAATAAGACTCTTTTATCACAGACATAAAGAAAGGAACAGCAGCGCTGATGGATTACTACTGGGTCTGTGGCCGACAAGCTTACTTGAATATCCCACCATCATGGAGGGGCTGTTGTTCCCTGGCCACATTGCACTCAGCACTATTAGTAATCCCAGAAAAACACCTGAAGGGGGACACTGCCTGCAGAGGGTCCAACTAATTACCCCACATTCACTCAAAATTGAAGATAAGGGTCTGGTGCTCACACAAAAGCCCCATATCCTGCCAGGAAAAGGACAGTTCCAAACAGCTACAGAGGATGAAAAGATCAAATTACATATCTAAAAGACTCTTCCACATTACTTGCTGAAATATCAGAAGAATACAGGCTCTTCAGCCCAGCAGAATCCTTTTTCACATCTTTACTTTTGCCGGGAGTGCAGGCTGCAGCAAATGCAAATGGTTGCAGATCGTAAGATGGGAACTGGTCCAGTTCATAAACGACACATAGAACGGGTTCAGCTTGATCAAGGTTGAGTTGGTTGCAGTGAGACTGATGACGAGGCAAAACCGCTATGTGCTGGACATGTTAACAGCAATGGAAAGCAGGGTTTGCAAAACTTTGGTGATTCCTGCTGCACATTTGTGCCTCCAGAGGATGCGGAGAATGCATCATTATCTTATACCATTGGAGCTGTTCATGGCCTGGGTGTTTGCATGAAGAAGGAGGGAGGAATACAGGACAGTGATTGGTTTGCTATGATATTCAGCTGGGCTGCGTAATGGCTTGGAGCGATCATGAAGATGGTAATGCCCATCATTGTGTTCATCTTCATTATTTTCTGCACCTATCAGCTGGCCCTTCGATGTTGTGCCAATGTGGCACCTGATAGCACTTGAATGATGGTATCATTTGGCATTCCAAAAGCATTGCGTGAAACAAAAAACATTGAAGTACAAACTGATATCCCACAGCGTGGGCCTAAGTATAAAATGCTACCTACCGTGTATGGAGATTAAGTTTATTCTCTATATCACACTATCATTTCTCCACCCCCTGACCCAGATAATTACACACGGGTTTGGGGGACCTGCCAGGGGAGGGAGGATGCATGTATATGACTTGCTCACCTGAAGAGTATGCACGTAGGGGGAGAGTTTGCAGTCAGTATGTTGGGCCTGGGTGCAAATAAAGGGAACTCAGCCATACGTGGAAGCAGAGACAGGAAAGCTGGAGCACAGAGGTATCACATAGGTTGTTATTGTAGAAGAAATGAAAGGGAGGAATCTTGGGATGGGATCAGTCCGGTCCCACCTCCTATGCACTTTAGAGTGAGGCTAGATTAATTTGAAGCATTGTGACGGACCAGGGAGCAGAGGGGGATGGTGAAAGGGACACCTCCCAGTTTAACAGGGCACCACTCCAATATAATCAAATGTAATCTATCCACATAGTACCGCATAAGGCTCAAGCATGATTGCTATTTTGCATTGATATTAGTAACCACAGGTAGAATGGAAGGCCTACGTAGTAAAAGCAGAATTATAGGCACTAGACCCGAATTACAAGAAAAGGGAAATCTCCAGCCATGCCCGAGCTCCATGAGGACAGCCCACACCCCCGATCACCACAACGCCTATTCATTGTTTTAAATGTGTTGCAAAGATGTTCGAGAGGAATGTGCCCTGTAAGTCTGCAAACACAGACTGGAACCTGGTGTGTATGTTACCTTACACCGGCCAAAGCATGACCCGGCCCATCCTCGGGTGATCACGAGTTATCGCTTATATGAGTGACTAAACTTTAAGATTCCTGAATTCCATGGCACCAGGTGCCCGTTGACCACCAACCCCACAGTAACAAGTCCTGAAATGTTCAAAGAGGATGGACAGGGCACATCGTTGAGCAACAATCCTGTGATTTGTATTGCGAGGTGCTGTGAGGTATACTTTATACTTCAAAATGAGGGTGGAGTCCTTGGAGCCGGTAGGCACCGAGGGGAGTGAGTGAAATGTGTGTGTGAAGGTTAGAGTGCCCCAGAACTTCCTTCGTGTCCATCTTAAGGCCTGCCAAGTGCATATTTTGACTGATAAAACAAGTTGTATAGCAAGAGTATAATTAATTTGTTTTCTTAACTTTGACGTGAGAAGATGATTAGCGCACAGCACCCACATGATGAAGTCAAATGGACTGGGCTGGGACCAATAGACTGGCATCTCTTATGGGTAAAGGTGGAATATGTATAGGGTCTTTCCAATCAGCTGCTTGGGTTTTTACTGTATGTTGTTGCATTATTATGATACTGTGTACCTTTAAAGGTTTCTTCTTGTACCTCTCTTTGGCAGGACTTTCTTAGCAGCAGATTTATTTGCTGTTGCTCTCATCAGCGTGTAAGATCAAAACTTGTTATCCTTACAAGATGAACTTGGGCCTTTCTTCCATAGCGAGTTGTATTCTCTCTAGTTTGAGTGTTCAGGGACTTGCCTTCAGTTGGTATGCGTGTGGCAATCTAGGAGGGGATTTCTTACCAGCCTCAAATTTCAGAGCTTTTTTGGAGGCCATACTGCCCTCCCCTCCCCTTGGAGAAATGATCCTTCTATCTGGAAACAACAAACAGGCAACTTTTCACTTTAAGAGTTAGCCAGAGCCTTTTAGAAGGACTCCAAGGCAGATCAGCCAATATCCCAATGCAGTCTTGTAAAACTGCCCTATTCCAAGATAGCCACTGGTTTGCAAGTGGGATCCATTAGGTCTTCACACTGCTCTCACCGAACATCATCAGTTTATCTCCGGTCAACGGCACAGTTGATACACAGCTGGGAGATCTCCTCTCTGAATGTGCCCTACAGTAGCCACGGAGCATGGGTACACAAGAGAAAGGACCACTGGCTGTAACTCGGCTCCAAGAGGGCTTACACCACCACCGAACACACTGCACACCTGATCCCTCATCAGAGTGTACATGCAGGCCCCCTGGTGATCCCAAGCACTTATCCTTTGTGATGGGTTTACCATTCACAGTGCCTGACTACTCACATCACACCAGCACAGGAACGGAGGTGCAGTAAATTGAACTCCACTGCGTCCACCACAATGCTGGTATGTGTAACCGCTGGGGCACAGAGACACTTAATTATGTGGCCATCTTGTAGGCTGATGGCCAAGCCTCTTAACCCCCTTAGTTACTATTTATAATCATGGCTCTCACTCACATCCAGCTAGCCATATTTGATGCACTGGCAAACATATTTGCAAAAGTCATACTCAAGGAATTAAATAGTTGGGCAAAAAGCAATCCGCAATCGGATCCTGCCATTTAACCAAACTGAATTCAGAAAAACCTAATCCACTATGGATAACATCATTGCTTTTGTCTCTATCACCTGTTACCTGTGAAACCCAGACACATGTCTGGCATTTGACAACTTCAGTGCCCTTTCGACACTGTCAATTGACATAAATTGTCTGGCAAACTAAAGGTTCGGGGATTGCCACCTGGTCAGTTGAATGTCATAAGTGCAATATACTCTAACACCACAGTTAGAGTGAGAATTGATGACAAGGGCACTCTCACCTTACATTTTGCCAAATTTCTGGGCCTGAAACAAGGCTCTATTTTGGCCCTTTTACTGTTTAATCTTTTCATAAAAGACTTATCACTCTCTTTGTCCACACCAGCATCTCTTCCAGCAGGCTTGGAAATATTAAAATAAGCTGGTTGACCTCCTGCTCCTCAATTGCACATAAAGGAGACTTCAAGCCCTGCTTACTCAATTATTGATCTATGCAAAATAATATAATCTTAAGATTTAAGCAGCAAAACAAAAAATGGTGTACTTCATGATGAGTAAGAACAGAGCTTTGAAAATCAAACGTGAATGGCTTTTAGAGGGACCCCAGATTGAACATGTTGGGGCGTATGCATGTCTGGGAGTCACAATAGATGACTGCCTCCGATGGAAAGCTCTCTTGGGAACTCTGAGGCCCTGGAAACCCTCCTAGCCACACGCAACATCCACATCTACCAAAATACTGATGACACATAGTTATACCTCAAGATCTTCTCCATCAAGGGCACACACAGACTCAAAACCTGACTCTTGCTGATCCAATCTTGTCTTTGATGTCTAGTGCATACTTGAAGCTGAACACATCCAAAACCAAATTCCTACTCATCAGCAACAACACCTAGACATCCAGATCTGGCTATCAACCACGAACCCTGAGGGCTTCACATCCAAGCTCACCTCCTGCGCCAAGTCCCTCCAGTTAGACATCAACAAACACCTTTTCTTCAAGACACACATAGCAAAGAAAACTCAAACATCTTGGTATCAGCTCTCCCTCTGGTGGAAAGTCAAGCCCTTCATGCATCAGGACAGCTTTACAACCATCATTCAAGTACGGGCCCTATCCCACCAAGATGGGGGGAAATGCCCTCCTCAAAGACCTCCTGTTGTTCTCCATTGTGCCCCTGAGAAGTGTCCTACACGTGGTCGTACACCTCATCAAGGGCCTACACAGATACAACAACATAGAGACTCCCACTGCATGCATGAGTCAACTTTAAGTCTTGCTGAATCACCTATAAGGCAGTTGGCCTCTAGTCACCCAACGACCTCGCAGAGAAACTCAGCATCTCTGGCAGATTGCACACCACCAGAAGCAAGGACATGTGCAGACTTGAAATCTGCCTCAGTAAAAAGCAAAGGACCAGAAAACAAGCCTTGTCTGCCTATGTCCTAAGGCTATGTAGCCTCCTCCCCAACTGCATCAGATTCGCCCCCACACTCCTAAATTTAAAAAAGAACTCAAGACCAAACTTTTCAAGAAGTCTCTCCTCCACAACACCTAGGCCACCATGTCGCCTTCCACGCCACCTGATTCGCTAGACACCGCTCGTCCCTCTCCTCCTAGCCACTTTGTACAGCTGCCTCCTCCTCTTTGCCCCTCTGTGTCCTACCCCTACACAGAATTTCTGTTATGTTGTTGCTTCTGAAAAGCATTCTGTTATGTATCTGTACTGTTGAATACCTTTGTAAAGCACTCCATTGCTTCTCAAAGCTAGGTCGGCGCTCAATAAATATAATAATAATAATAATAATAATAATAATAATAATAATAATAATAATAATAATAATAATAATAATAATAATAATAATAACTGTGGAAGTGGAGATTCGTCAACTCCTGGGACGTACCAAATGTTTTTTTTTTTACTAATCACAGTGGCTTTTCTATCACTATGGTATTGAGGCTTGGGGCACAAAGAACAAAAGCGTGCTATCAGATTGTAGTCATGTTATTTAAAATCCTTATTACAACTTCCAAATAGAGCTCAGGAGGAAATACTATGAAGTCAACTATCTGTGTGCTGCTTACTGGATGTCGAAACAATTTGATATGCTATGTACCACCACAAATTGTTTAATGCTGGTTTCAACCATCCACCCACAGCTGTTTTAGAAGAAGCCCCCAAGATTCTTAAGACTCCTAAAAAATCTACTTGCTCCAACATAATGGAGGTGGGATCTTTGCGTAAGGAAAAACTACATAAATAATATGACAAGGCCCAACTACAAAGAATTGCTCAAATGCAAATTATTGGAACTTTACTGTGAGGAAAACTGGATTGACTTGCCAGAAAAGAGCTGCAGCAAAGACTTTGTGGGCTTACATGAACCACAAATTCGATCACAGAGCTACCTCTTTTCTTTTCCGAACTAATGTTTACACACAGATTACATCCAAATTCAATTTAATTTGGTGGATACACATGATGTACTGAGGGCTAGACATGGCATTCCAAGAGAGGAACGGAAATACATACTTTGCCGCACCAGAACATATGGAGTCAGCTAAACCTCTCCTCTGTGCTTGCCATAAAACAGAAGATCTAAGAATCACTGCTATCTATGGAACTGGGGATACCACGTTTCTACATCTGGATAGTGATTAACTTTGGCTGCCGTACATTGAAGCCAATAATGTACTGCTGATCTATCATCCAACCATGCCTCTACATACGAGTCACCCTATGCAATCATGTGAGCTGGCACACCCTATAGCCCATACCCTTCCTCCTCACTGCAATCAGTGCCATCAAACAAAACATCACCAAATAATGTCAGCAGGGCATATAACTTTATGCATGTTGGACCCATACAGATGTCAACAACTCCTCGTGATTGCTTCCATAAGGAACAGACACCAGAGAGTATTACAAGTTCAAATAAACATGATGAGAATGTGAAATAAAGGCAGCTTCCTGAATGGTAGCATCAAGAGTGACAGCATATGTCCCTGTACCTTCATTCTGAATGACTGATGCATTGGTGGAGGGAGCATCTGCATCCTGTATCCTGTATCCACAAACATGCCCAGCAACACACTACAGAACACATACAAACATGCCCAGCAACACACTACAGAACACATACACTGTAACCCCAACGAAAGTGCCAGTGACAAAGAGAAATGGAGCGCTCAAGTGTACTTAGTCTCAGAGATGTGTCACGGTCAGCCCATTACAGATGCATGCCAATCAGCCTCTAGATTGCATGGCTGAAATGAATTTTACCAAATACCTACCATGTCATTAAGTATGGTTACTTATTTCTACAACAGGCTCAAAAGCAGCCAGCCAGAGGATGCCAGCAGTAGTGCAACTGTACCATCACAGGCACAACTGAAGCTCAGGAAACAACAGCCAGAAAACATTTCTCATACACCCATGCTGAAAAACTGCAAGAAATCATCAGCTAAGAAACCTTCAGATACTGTGGCAACTGTAACCCCAATAAAATCAAGCATCAATCCTATTACAGTGTCCGAAACCCAAAGTACCACCACTCCCGGTCATGCCACTGAATTACTGCCAAGTAACTGACCACCACCACTAGCAGTCAGGCCACAGGTGCTCATTTTATTTATTGGGTATTTATAATGTGCCTATACACAATGTGCATGAGACTTCCCCAGTCACCAGAGTCATTGGCAGAAAACTGGTGGGTACATTCCGGCAGGACAACTCGCCTGTACCTGACCCTCTTCCCAGCCCTGACCCCCTTGCATCTGTGTCTGAATGCTCCTCAGTTGCTCAGGGACCACAATAGCAGCCCCATGTGGACATAGCTATCCACAAACAGAACTTAGGCTCAGCAGCTGATGGTGATGATGGAAGTGCAGTGCACTACCTAGGTGACACCCACTACTCTGACCACCCAGCAGATCAAGTGCCATAAGAAACTCTGAAATCCATATGGTAAAAGCTCATGAAGATTGAAAAGCACCATGTTATGATATGTTAAAGGATATTTATATTGTGCACTGTCACCACTAGAGTGGTCCCCTGGCTCTCTGCAAATCTGAAAGCAAAGGGTACATTACTAGGACTGAGTGAAAAAAGTGCAAGAGAGATTTGGTGTGAAATTTGCATCTTCAGTTCAGTTTATGCCGTTTGCTGAGCATAAGTGTGATTTTTTGGTCGTCGATGTGAAGTGCTGCTCTGCGAGGCTATGTGTGGTTTATTTCATTCTTGCATATAGTAAAATGTGTGCGGTTTGTTGTACTGCACAGGTATGTTTGTGTTTTGTTTAGAGTTTGAGAGATATAAGCAGAGGGGCAAGTTTTTTAGTGGGTTGGTTAGTGGAGACACTCCATCGTACCCCGTCCACTTTGGCCACCATGATTTGCAACCCTTCCAGTGTTGCCCATTGTAGTGTGCTAGGAGTGGGGGGTCTCCCTCTTGTATTCTGTGCAGTGTTGTGGGTCGTCTGCAGGCCTGTTTGGTGGTGAAGCCTCCTGCACTCCCCCTGCCCTGTGTTCAGACTAATGGATGTCTGCACCGCTTCGGCCCTGGCGTATCCTGATATGCACCTGCGCCTATCTCATTCCCTATCCTCCATCCCCGTCGACCCATTCAAGGAGTTGGTCTACCCGGGACTCCCTCACACTCAGACTTCTCACCACCTCACTGCACTTTGTCGTGTTAGATTCTGGCCCTCCTTCTTGCCTTATGTCTGATAAGTCTGCTTGTCTGTTTCTCCTTTGAAGAGCCAGGTGTTCTGGAATTTTCTGAATTTTAGATGCTCCCCATGTTTCGCATTTCTCATTGGAGGGAGTTGCACATTTTTGCGGCAGGGTAGGAGAATGCTGATCCATCAAGGAATGGAAGAACACACAGAACCCAAATACAGCATGCACAAGAAATGAATGACATAGTGCAGTGTACATCTGACGGGGTGGCAAGGAAACTTGGCCACCAGTGCAGACACCTCAAAGAAGCAATTGTGTCAAATACCTTGGTTGTGCGAGAACTAACTGAGGCTATCTTTGCAGTTCATTAATCCATACAACATGTTCTGCTGCTGGCACTGCAGCACAACCTTTGACTTGTATCCATTAACTCTGTACCTTCCAGCCCACTGAGGCTAGTCCAAGAAACAGGTCTTGACACACTGTTGTGCATGCATCAAATTCTCTGTCTGGACTGGAGAAGCGCATCAAGTGAAGCAACTATCTTTGGACATTGATTTGTATTTGAGGGTGAAGGGAGGACATGGTGTTGGGGAGTTAGTGTGGTGGGAGAGTATTGGTTTTGGGGAGTGAGGGTGGAGCGAGTTTATGGGTGTGCCAAATTAATACAGTTTGCATAACAAGTAAAGATGTGGTTGTCTTTTGGATCATGTCATAGATTTTACTGCAGTGAATTCTATACTTACATTGTGAAGCGTGCATGGCCCTCCTCTGCTGGACTAGACTAGACTGCCAGGGTCACTTCTACTTCAGAATGCAGTGGTACATTCCTTTTGATGTGCAATTTGGCAGAGTGGTAAAGGGGTGATAATTCCGTTACTGCCATTGCTACCACTAATGCGGAACTCATAATGAGACCCTATTTAATCGCTGACTATGGCTTTCTTTTCTTGTTAATGGTTTCTTATTAACTGACCACTGGCCTTTCAAAAATATCCTAAAACGTGTTTGTTCTCTTTTTAACTCTTCCATAACTGGTATAAGTGTCCATATCTGTGCGCATTGTGAAGCCACTTGTGTCATCTGTTGTGTTTCTCAAGTCAATACATAACATAACTGTAAGGGAACATGCTAAAGTCTCAAGTTTAGCGGTGCAGGAAACAAACTGGTGGTCATTTTACTGCATACCAAGCTACGAATTTGACCTTGAAGTGATGGTTTTACTCCAATATACTGCTGGACATAAATCTGCCATTTTAAGGCTAAATATTGGCAGAATTGCCACAACAGAATAAGTGCATGCCGTAATTCAGCCATAATTCACATGGAGTCCTGTAGACTTCAAAAATGGGGATTAATACCTCCCTTCCGCCATTTGTAATCCCATGGTAAAGTCACATGCCCACGTGGTGGTATTGGTAAATTAGTTTGGCAGTCATTTGGAGGATTTACCGTTGATTTACCACTAATCTCTTAATGAGTGTCATTTGAAAGCATAGTAGTGACTCCACATTAATGCACAGCAGCTATTTGCACTCAGACGGCCATTCCAAAATTGGGGTTCTGAGTTCAACGAACTAAAACAGTTGCATGGAAGGTGTTCTCTGCTTCCTGCACTTTCATTCATATCAGTCTGAGCAATGGCCTCATTACGAGTCCGGCGGTGTTCAGGTGGAAAATCTGCCAGAATACAGCCCAACGGAATTACCATTACCACCACTTGGTCCAGCAGATTTGCCGCCAGATAAAAAGTGTTGGTGGTGTTAGTCCCCATTCATTTGGAATCCATAGGAATCTATTGGGGATATCGGCAGAATTACAACCGCAATAATTCTGCTGGCAGTAATTCCACTGATTTTGGGAATTTTTTTGCAGAAAGTGGGAGGATTTACCTCTAGTATGATGATGAAGAGGTAAATCAACCACTGCAGGGCCAAACTCGTGGTACAGCAGAGTGCAAAATTGATGGTAATTCTGTTACCACCACTTTTCTCCCACACTGTCCTACTCGAAATGAGCCATGTGTTATTTTGCCATTCATCCAGATGACATACACTTATTGTATCAAAGAATTGCTTGTCATACTCCCATGCACATTGCATCAGCATTTAACATGTGAAAAAAAAGTATTAAAAAAAAGGAAAAATACGTTATGCAATTCTAATGATGGAAATTGTGGCCTATGACGTCGATAATAGGATGAGTTCCAAGAAAAGAGTAGAGTGCCTAAAAAAGAGATGAAATATACAATTGTCAAAACATACGCCATTTGGCACAAACAAGCACAAAACAAACAAAATCAGAACTTGAGTAATATATTTAATACATTTTGCAAATTATTAGGCTTTATCGGGGCCAGATTAAAAAATAAAAAAAACGTATTCATCGGCAAACATTTTTGAAGAGGTGACACTGTGTAACACTGATAAGCCATGCACGAAAGAAGCAATGCACCTTCATATCAAGGTCATGAGGTGTTTTGATTTGGCTGTTTAATGATGCTATAAACCCACTGTATAGCTTCGGATTCACAATGCTAATTGATTTGCTTGCAGAACAGCAGTGTCAACAAAGAAACTGCAACCTTTAAATTGTGTTTGAATGTATCTTCTAAACCCCTACCCTTTTGAATGACCTTGTCGAAAACCATTACTTTATTTTGATATGAATTGAAACCCTCAGTTCCCCTGAAATGAATAGTGCAAAATAGCCTGCCTAGATTGAATGGACAGTTCCAATTTAAGCCAAATTTAGCACACATTGCTTTGCCTGCTCTCGATTCCCAAACATACTATATTATTTACTGTGCGGGCGAAAGCAAAGAGAAGTTATCAGAGACTCTTTATGTGCTGTGACCCGGCCAAGTACACAATGTACCAGCAATTCTCGTATGCGCTATGAACTTCAAACTCTCATTAAACGAATGAGATGTGAGAAAAAAATACTTGAAGAGAGTGGGCAGCTGGCACAGGTGTCATCCATTTTGAAACATACATTTGTTGTACCCCAAGCCTATCTCCTATATCTTATTCGTGGCCTAGTGTATGTCTTTCCCTACGATTTTGATACATTTGCTACTGCACTTTACATTATTTTTAGGGTGTTCTTTGCCTGTGTTTGGTGAAATGTCTGACTTACTTCAAACACAAATGGATTATGCGATGTACAGTTGAATTTGGCTACAGGCCTTTTGAAAATAGCGTTAAACACTGAGCCTTCTACCACTTTCAACAATCTCATCTATTAATGATGTAAGAGTTTAGAAGGGCTGGTTCTAGAAATCCACACGAGGCATTTTATTGAATTTTCTTTATATCATGGCGTGCAATGAAAACTGAATAAGCACATATCTGGCACAATCCTGCTGTAAAGCACTTTGCTGCTCTTGAGCTAGGTTTGCACTAGAAGCAATACAATAAATAAAATAAGCGTGCATTCGGAAAATCACTCTTATTAAAATGCAGTTCAAACATAAAATAAAAGGTGGAACTGTGTATTGGTGGACAGAAAAGGTATTGCTACATGGTATGTGGTAGTGGGCTTAGCTAGATGAGGCAGAAATAGCTTTCTGGAGTTTTTAAGTTAGCTTCCTAAAAAGTGACAAAACTGTACAGCTCTGTCTGCATCCTGGCTAGTCTTTAACCCACTTTCAAAATTGCCCCGTTTCCCATGCTCTGTCCAAAAGATGACACACATAAATACATTTCCCAGAAATGACCCAACAACTTTGACAACATAAAGTGCTTTTATGTGTGGTACAGGTACTTATACAGCGCTGTATCGGCGGCGTACCTATCAGCTGTGGGAATAAGGGGAACAGGAGTGGGTACCCCATACACACAACAAGGTATCATTGAAAGCAGTAATAAAAGTGAGTAGGGTACAGGTGCAGCCCGAGAAGCCAGGGGATGGCATTGGGACAGGGTGTCCAAGTGGGGACATGAGGGGCTCTGGGTTTATGGGTTAGGGGCATGGGATAACTATGGTGGCATAACACATGGGGTGTCGCTGCCTCATCAGTCTCAGGTAAAATCCACAAGTAAGTAGATCACATGGGGGTGACACAGAAAGGCCCTGCTTGGTAGGCCACATGGAAATAATTGTGTGGACACATTAACGCAGTTGGCTGCTGGAAGCATGATTCAAGCTGGCCAGTCGCAGGAGACAGCAGTCACAGGGAACGGAACCAGCTGATACATAAAAGGTTGACGAGCCAAGCTCACTGGCGCACGCTGAGACCAGGGAGAATTAAAATTCACAAGAATATGTTTGAGAAGGCACACTTAAAGCACAATCATTAGTTTCAAATCGCCCTTAGGGAGGTGTGTCGGGGAAGAGGGATGTGGAATGAAGGGGCGATCCGGAATGAGCCGGTCAGAAGGTGAGTTTTGGTATCCCTGAAAGGCAACACGTATATTGTGTTCTCGATGATGTCAACAAAGCCCCTCATTGGTTGAATGCCGTGTGAATGTCTCGCTTCCCACCAGCTCAGGATGTCTTGTGTTTTTTCTATGTGTGCCGGCCGATGGCAGATAAATAAAGTTCCGAAGGTCAGCACAAATACATATTACATGCTATAATTAATTCATGGGGTGGAGCCGGACGGAATGTGGCACAACAGGGGAGCTGATGAACAAGGGGGAAGGCAGGAATGTTTGCTCCAATCATCTTCAACTGACATATTTCTAGCTATAGGGGACTGATGTGGTCCCACCAATCAGCTTATTAGGATGCTCAATAACTTGAAACTCTAATGACAACAGATTCTCACAATGCAAATAATGTACTAACTGTATAAATGATTTGACTGCAGTGGGCAGTTTTGTAAGGTCTCATCAATGTGTTGTTTTCCACTGTGCTGTTTCATATGTGCTTGCCCAGCTGTAATAAACAGCGTTACTTCTTGCCTGGTGTACACTCCTTTTTGGATAACATCTGGTATCTTAATTACGTGCTCGTGGAGGACCACTGTTGTATTTTCAGCCCACTTTCAGATAATGAATCACCCTTCTCAGCTCCTTGAATAATGATGATGAGACATATTATATAACTGACACAATTAATCAGATGCAATTGGGTGAGACAGACAGCAGGCATAAGAAATGTTGTCAAGGTAGACATCTCTTTTGAAAATATTTACACAACTATGCCTGGCCCAAATTATTCATCTATATCTGTAATGACCTACATTCATACCATATTTGGGAATCACCAACTTTAGAGAGATTCAGGTAAATTAGTTCGGGCAGGTAGATTAATTTGGGAACACATAGGGAAGCCTTGTGGAGGTCTACAGCAGTCGCAGGGAACCTGTGGAGACAGAGTAGCATAATGTGGACTCTGTCTGTTTTAGAAGTGCATTTGGCTTTCATTTTTAGTTAGGACTTTTTGGACTTTAAAATTATAGGAAAGAACATGGGTAAGATGATTTTAGGCATGCTTAGAAGAATATAATTTTACATTTGAATTGTTTATAAATGCCATTTAAAACCAATCTGCATTTCAAAGAAAGTGAGGCTAGCATTTTGGATTTTTTTGAGAGATTTCAAGTGCAACTCAACAATGTACTTTGTATGTATGCAGTGGTGCCAGTTGTTGAGGCAGGCGGGAGCAGTTGGGACCAGTGCGCCTCTCCATTTTCTTATGTTTTTTAAAAGTTTTACTGTTCCAATACTTTTTTTTTTAAATAAATAATTCTGGAATGGTTTAGTTTTAAAATAAAAGTGTAGGAAGAAGTTGAAACTTGCACTTCAGTGCACTGCACTGAACATTTCCTTAAATGAGACGTGTGTTTGTTTGGGGGTTTGGGTTGCATGTCAGAGAGGGCGTGGTGATGGGGTTTGTGGAGAGTACAGGTAGGCCAGCAGGTAACATAGTTCCACTACTTCTTTTCGTATACTTCAACCACTGACTGGTGCTGATTGATTGAACATGCACTCCCACGCAAGAAGCTGGAAATAATTAGTTTTCCAGAGTTTCCGGGGAACTGAAAAAAATAGGCATTGTATTAAATGTTGGTTGTGGTGGCCACATGTGGTATGCATTGGCTTTGGTATGCAATATATCAGCTGCTTGTGCTTTAAGCTTGAGGAGGAATATGTGTGCGGCCAGCTTGTTTGATCAGGCTCATTTATGCACAAGGCAAGCAGTTGAGTTCTTTTATGGGAACAGAGAAGAGTTTGGGGTATCAAAATAATTGTTGGCGTTAGTAGTGGTGATCACACGTGGTGGGCATTGGTGACAGGTTGATTAGATGTGTAACACAATAATAAATCACCTGCTTGAGCTAACTGGGCAGTAGGCTGAAGGAGAAGGTTGCACTAGTCCAACCTATTTGAATGGGCCCACTTACACACAAAACAAACAGTTGAATTGTTTTTAGGGAACAGAAAAGAAATGGGGTGGTACCAACTTGTTGGAGTTGGTTGCAGGGATCACAGGTTGTGGTAATTTAATTAAACACACAATATGCAAAATAACTACATAGAATACACTACAAAAACCCATTGATATGTACACAGAATATGCAATGATAGAAAGGAAAGATGCAGTACTCCGGGTAATGAAACAGGGGTGAAAGGCAATCAGTAACCACAATGTTTGTAATAGGATATGTCTTGCACAAGAAAAGGGATCAAATGTGACCTAAACAGTCTCCTAGGCCCAACGATGGACCGTGGGAAGTTAAGAGTCAATAATACATTCTCAATGTTCTTGGGATGTTCAACAGTGTCCAAGAGGCTTCTTGGCACTGTGCGAGTGGTTTGAACCAGAATCAAATGTGGCAGTTGCTGTGTTCTTTTTGGGAGCACGTGCCGAGTTGAGGTCAAGCTGAGGTTCACTATTGTTCGAAGTAGCTTTTGAAGAATGAGGATTGTGAGGCCCACCAGAGTCGGTTTGACAGTTGATGTATGCTTCAATGGTGATGATTCTGTTTACTGGATGTACAGTTCAAGACAAGGTGGTTCAAAGCAGCGTTCAAAGTTTGTGCACCACGAGGGCCACTATTGTTAGCCTGGTGGTCGACGGCAATGTTTGATGGTTGACATATGGTACAGTGGTGAAGATACTAGTGACCAGCTGCGTAGTTAGAAAAAAGAATGGTCGGTGTGGCGTGTGAAGGTCGTGCTTTGATGAAGCCACCAGGATCAGTTCGACCATCAATGTGGGTCGGGACAAAGATTCTGGCAGTTGGAAAAGCAGCTTTAACATGGAAGTTTCAGCAATGAACTTCTCTGCTAGAGCCTGAGCCAGAGTGGGTGACATGGTTATTTGGTATGATGCAGCAACAAGCTGGTTCTATGGGCTTCAGGGCTGTTTGAGGATGAATATAATTCCAAAATCAACACTGATGGATCCTGTTGGTTTGAACTGGGTCGAACAGAATATCAAGATGATTTGAAGTTGTCCACTGGCAAACCAATGGAATCCTGGCTGTTCTGGCCCTTAAGAATGCTGTGAGTCCCAAACCAGGGGCTCAGTGACAAGATAAGTATGTGTTCTAATTTTCCAAAACATGGGGGAGTTTAGTAAATACACTTAGGGTCCTTCAACTTCAGTGAGGTCCTAGTTACTGGTGTATCTGACAGAGAGTCAGGTTTTTATCCAGCAGCATCTCACCCCGTATTTGCCTTGGGGTTGGTTAGGAAAGATCTGCTCTCCCAGATTAATCAAAGAAGGAATGGGAGACCCCCTCTTTTCTAAGCAAAGTTCCACAGGTTATTGGATAAAAGCAAGCCTACTTTAACATGCACAATCTCTGTTATTGTGGCAAGCTGTCTTTACCTTCTTTTATCATGACTCAAGTGCTTTGTGCTGAAGGAAGTGTAGGAGACAAGAGAGGTACTGAGAAAAACAAGAAGGTGGAACATTTCAACACATTGCTGAGTATCCCTGCACCCTTCTCACACAGGATCAAGGAAGAGGAACAGTCTTTCAGTGTCTTTCCGGCTGGCTAGTAGGAAGAGGATTTCTGCCTTCACTACTTTGCTTTTATTATTCTTCAATGTTATACCGTTTAAAACAAACCTTTACAATTTTAAAACACATTAAAAAGAAACTGTTCATTTCATCACATTATTTGATAAAAACAGATTATCACCATAAATAACATGTAACACAATGACATTATCCTGTTATTAAAACTACAGTCTACCCCACTAAACAAAACCACAAGCCTGTTAAAACCTCACCAGAGCAAGTGATATCACCACAGATCGACCTCCCAACATATTCAACCACAAAGTATCAAGATCCCATATAAATTATAAACAAATTTCCCAAAAAGAAAAATATGCAAAAACATCAAAGCGGGACAGGATAAAAGCAGATGATATAAATTCTCCCTGACAAATAAATTCTTAAGCAATCAGCAATAGGCCAGCTCTGGGGAGAAACCCCAGTTTATGTACAATATTTCATTTGTAAAGAGCATATTAAAATGAAACCGCATATACTGATTTCTATAAGATCCATCATGTAAGGCTCTACAACACCCACCCTCTTATGATTACAATTCAGGTTTGCATACAAAGTACATTTCATGAGTGTCTCCGCCTATTTATCCAGTCCCTTGATAAGATTGTCAGCTTAACTTTTGCAGGGTAGACAAACAATGTCTCTCTAGTGATATCTAAGCCAGTCAATTGGCTCAAACAAGATTCCATATATTCCCATCGGGGGCAATCGCACACAGCAACCCAGCTCTTCCTAGATCAGTATACAAGGAGGATAGTGATGAACATAACAACTTACGGAAAAGAGCCAGTTGTTTCCACAGAACCCTACTCCATAGAAACTGCCATCCCAGCTTGTTGCATATCACCAAAACATAAATAAACACTTTTGGGAACCTCGTAACCCACTGGCACCTCGAGGTAGGGCAATATAATAGACCAAAAAATGGTACCAGGGTAGCGAGAGAAACTAGTGAGAGCAAGACAGAAGGTAGTGAGTATTAAATCATTATTTTTATTTCATTCTGATTTAAGTATAAAAATATATATATAGAAATCACTAAACATTTTTAATAAATTCTATAAAAGCATCCTAACATCATCCATTCATGCATTAATTCCAGCTAAATTAAATCCTGCCCCATTTCCTGTACAACTGCAAAAATGTTGCACCCATAACACCTCTGAATTTGGGTTGGACTGAACCTCCACCAAGTTTGTCTCGACTACATTAAGGCACATAAATGTGCCTCCTTCCTCCAAGCTACAATGGCCAGCTTGCCCCCTCATCTTGTTGTAATAACTGATGAATGTGAGCATTACATCAACCTCTGCCTCTTATTCCTAATAAGATCCACCTTTAAACATTCATTCAGATCCCTGCGTGTAATCCTTCTTATCTCTTTCCTGCTTATCCTCTCTGTTCCTGTACATTTATATCAAATCAATGTTGATATTTCTTAGTCACTAGGACAGCATCAGGATCTGGAAAAGAATCAACAGGGCTTACTATAATGACACATGTATTACCTCCAGTGAGTATACACAAGTCCTCTGTGCCAATGTTTTGTCTTTAAAAGTAAATTCCATGTTCTCAATGAATGCATTCATATCATTTAATTTCAAGCTACAGCGCCCCCATTCACTACCGTGGATTTGGGTCCAAATACTCCCCTATCTTTCAACTTAATTGCAAAAGACGCTATGAGCATACTGTGATCGTTAAGACTCTTATCTTTGGTGTACAAATCAAGGCACATATCTAAAAGTTCCCTATCAACGAATATGTAGTGGAGAACAGAAGAGGAGTTTCCCCTATGTCATTTTGGTTGGCTAGAAAAATCTCCACCCTGCTGCTCATTCATCATGGATAAAACCCAATCCTCCACTGTTTGTCATTACATCTGGCCCTGTTTAATATTACGACATCCCGCCTGTAACATAGAGAAACACCCAGAGCACAACTCAAGCCCTGATCCAATCAGGCAATTAGAGTTCAGGTACCCTGCCACTATGACCTGACCTCCAGGATGACTAGTATAACATTCCTCAAATAACAGAAACTATTTCCAAATTACCCCCTCGAGAGCCCCTGTGAGTGCTGCCGGCAGATGTCCACCAGCAAGAGACGGCTAACCACCTCCTTCTCAATCCTTTTCAAGCTTACAACTAGCACCCCTTTAGCTCAGTCCTCCAACTTAGTAACAACAAACCCTGAGCCTTTTCACACTGCAACAATGAGGACATCCAAAAGTCGGCCTGACATCCCTGCGCGGCAGATTGTAGAGCTATTTGCTACCAATCAAAAACAGGACAAACAACCAGCCAAACCTCCTGAAAAAGAATATGAGAGCTTAACAATAAACATAGCTCTACATTAGCTATTAGTGCAGAGAAAGCCCTCACATTACATGAAATATATGAAAAATGCTGTTTGCTTGCTAAAGACCTTGTTTTAACTGCTTCAGTTGTTGAATAGATTCTTTCAATGTAACAACCAACCCTCCCCATTCATTCACTTATTTTTGGTTGTGTTGTCTTTGTTTACACCAGTAAAGATATCACAGAGAGTGGAACATATTCCTCTAGGGGAGACCCCAATACACCCTTTGACTGCTATTGCTGCTACAGCTACTGACCACAAGCAAGGTGGCACACTTACTGCAACATGACTTTTTAATTTGATATAATATCCAATAGGCTTTTGATGGAAAACATGTTTATATATCAGCACTGCAAGGGCAACACCCCTATCCCATGGCAATACAAAGTGAGATTATTCTTGTAGTCTGGTAAGCCCAATGCAAGTGCTTCAATCAATTCACTGCTCTCCTTAGAGAATGCCTCTTCAGACTCTATCAACAATTCTGAGGGTTTTGTGCTACTGTGTCTCGTGTACAATTGTAGAGGTTTTACCAGTTTTCCATAGCCTAGGATCCATTGTCTATAATAACCAGACCATGCTAAGGAATGCTCTAATTTGAGTAATTGACTGAGGTTTTGGGATCTTGTATACATCCTCTTTTCGGGAGGCTGCAATGAATTGATGACCCATCACAGTATCATGGCCCAGGTGATTTACCCACTTTCTGCACAGCACAAGCGTCCTTTTGGAAGCTTTGTGAAATTTGTAGGCTAGAGCAGTTTAGCAGTACTCTGGTGTCCTCCTTACACTCCTTAAATAAAGGGGAAGTCAGCAAGAGATCACCCACAGACTGCACCAGTACTGATTAACAGGGTATCAGATATCATCTAAATCCTTTAATGTTTTTGAGAAGAAAGTATGCCTCGGTCACAGGGGGCCAGGTCTACTGCATTCCTCTATGCAAATATGCAAACAGGTACTGGCTATCTGCATGTATAGTAAAGACAAGAAAGCTGAGCACAAATCCACTACAGCACAATTAGAGGCATTAATTGGTATACACGCCAGGATAGTAGCTGGATTTGGGACCAAGGGAAAGGATTTGATAACCACAGAGTTAACTGCTCTCAGGTTCTTAACAAACTGTATGTGTTGTTGCTGGCCTTCTTACTGTAAATAATGGGGTATTGCAAAGGGTGGTAGTCGGGATAATAATATGTTGTGTCCAAAGGTATCGATGACTGGGGTGATGCCTTACTCAACTTCAGGTTTCAAGGGTTATTGGAAAATATGGGCCAGTTGCATAACAGCATCTATGTTCATTTTTACTGGGTCAGCATTATGAATGTATCTAACCTCGTTATCATGCACAGACCATAGAGACTGCAATTACTGTATTTATAAGATTGTTCAAATCAGTTGACCGCTCCCTTTCCCGCACTATGCAGTCTGGACTGCAGCCGTTTGAAGCACTGCTAAAACAGCTTCAGCATTTTGTCAGGAACACTTCTCCCTTCAATATCACTCTGTGCATATGGGCCTTTGGCCTACTGGTATCATGGAGTGTATAATATGAAAATCCCCAAGTCATAAGGGATCAGAATCTGACAGTAATGGTTGTGGCTGATTGCAAGTAATGCGTTTTTGGGCATTTGCATTTGGGCAGGTGTTAAGTAGTGTAGTACCATGACTGGGAAACCTTCATGGAGTACTTGGTGTACGTTCCAAGTTAAAACCATGATCCTGAATATTAGGAAACATGTTATGCTATGGTCGATAAAGGCACTCCTTGTTCCAATGTCCTGCCTGCTTGTGACACTTGCATACCTAAGGGTCACCTTGGTAGCCCAGGATTCCTACATAGCTCTTCTGTCCTGGTGGCAGCAATTGATGTGGTATTCCCTTCTGCCCTCAATATCACTTTTGTCCTTGATATCACTGCTGCCCTGTGCGGGGTGTTATTAATAAATCTGTTTACTGCTCATTTCCTTCCATTTCTATGGATCCCCAAACCTTTTGCTTTTATTATTGATTCTGACCTGCTCTTTATGCAGTGCAATAAATCCTACAGCTTCACTACACTAGAATTTGCTCATTTTATCATGGGGAAACTGACATGCCCTTCAGGCTGTAAGGACTGGTAAACAATGTCTGCCTTTGTCATGTTACTTTGTCACTACCTTTGGTAACTTGTTATCACTTTGGTAACGTTGTATCATTATACAATGCATCTTACAATGCAGTACAATGGGGCACACTTTGTGTTTTGCCATAGACTAACACTCAGGGAACTTTTGTTACTATGTGCTAAAGGGACGAGCTGGTGGCAGCAGTGACTTTTTGCAATTTATTTGAGTATTTATTTTACCCTTACTGCACTTACAGCGTTTGGATGCTAACTGTGGCTTGTATCCAGACATGGCTGTGTCACATGGTCTTCACGTGTCCTTTGGCCATCTTGTGTTTAACCCTTCTTCCTGACCTGTGAGGCCAGGAAAATCCTTATATGCACTTCCAGTGCCTTTGAAAGCAGGGGACTTTGGCAGACTACTGGAGGGCTATGTGTGTTTGCTGCCAGGAAGTGGGACTGTCTGGTGTGAAGGTGTCATGAAGTAAGACACAGACAACAGACTTCGGGCCTCATTACGACCCAGGCGGTAAGTTACCGCCTGGGCCGTGACTTTACCACCATGGCGTAAACTACATTTACGCCATGGTGGTTGGCGGACTTACCGCCCCATTCCGACCTTGGCGGGGCGGTAAGTCCCCAATCCCCATTTACCCTTCCCCATTCCCATTTTTGCCCCATAGGGAATAATGGGAGTGGGGAAGGCGTTAATTACGCCACCGTAAATTACGGTGGCGTAATTAACTCCATGGTCCCTTAGCGCCATGGATTTTAACACCTGCTAAAAGCAGGTGTTAAAAGCGCCATGGCGCTAAGGGACCTCGTACTCAGGCGGTAAGGGTCGGCGCTGTTAACGCTGCCGTTAACCCCTTACCGCCTGGGTCGTAATGAGGCCCGAAACAAAAGATAAATATTAACTTAAATATTTGCCAGGATGGTAAAAGCCTAACTTGCCCTATGCTCAGGTGGGATTTCCCTACCTGAACAAAATTAAGGAAAGTCTGAGTCAAAGAGTTCAACGTAAAAGTTCATATGTGTCCAAAACCTATTCTTGCCCTCACAGCTAAAGCTAACCACTTTATAGAGATGTCACTAACAACATAATCAGAGTTTAACTCAAAGTATGAGCTTTTTCCAGCTCTCAACATTCTTTCAGCTCCCCTTTCCCAAATGCAAGAACGTTCCAAAAAATTCTTAAGATTACCTTTTTCACTTTTAGGGAAATGCAGTTCCAAATGGACATCAGGATTCCCTTCCCCATGTTCCCAGCAACACAGTTCAAAAAGCAAAAGGGTCTCGAGCCTCCGTGTTCAAGACAAAACATGCAGTTACTCAAGTCTCAGGGTTACTTTCCTCAAGACTTCAACTCTGCCAAGTTTATTTTAATCTTTTCAAAAGTATAACATAACTCAAGGCCAACTTGATCCTCCTTTCCCTTACCAGTTCACTTGCAGTGCTTCTCCTTGGTTTCTTTCACAATGTCTTTGATTTCTCGTCATTCAGGGCTCACTGGTCTAGGCGCAGTTGTCAGACCAAACGGTCCACTCATCACAGGTCACTCAAACAGGATTCCTAGGTTCTGAGGTCACACAGGTTATTCGGCTTCTGCCCCTGCCTGTGTCCCACGTAACTTTTATTTGATTTTTTGTTGGCCTCTTGGTTTTATGTGCATGTTTTACACTTCTGTGGCTTCTCATTGACAACATCTTGGTTCTGCCATAACTTGTCACACAACATCTCAATTCCTACCCCATCATCAATCCTTTCCAGTCTGGGTTCAGACAAGGCTTTGGCACCGAGACCTCGTTATTGGATCTCAAGTCACAACTGCTCCAAAGAATGGATACTCAGAAGGTCTCTCTCCTTATCTCTCTGGACCAATCGGCAACGTTCGACCTGGCCGATCATACCATACTGGCAGATAGGCTCATGTCGGTTGCAAATTGTTTGCGGGCCACCACCAATTGGCTGCTCTCCTTTCTATTTAATAGATCCAGTAGGGTATGCGCCAACAATGCTAAAGCACCAGCAATCCAGATACTTTTTGGAGTGCCACAAGGAGCGAGCTTGTCGCCGTGCATTTATAATATCTTTGTGACTCCCTTTTTTGGCCACCTTGCCCAGGAGGGCATACTTTTTTCTAACTATGCAGATGACACTCAATGTGTCATCCCTCTTATGGGCCAGCATGATCAGGACGAAAGAGCACTTAACCGTATATTCACCATCATTGAACAATGGATGATGCTGAACAATCTTGCACTTAACCGTGGAAAGACGGAATTCATGGTTGTGGGATCTGATAGCATTTTAGCCAAACTAGACCCAGCCTACAAACACTTCAGCTGGGAGACACTCTAATCCTCACCCTCCCCAAGTTAAAGATTCTGGGTGTGGTTCTGGACCAATCACTCACCATGAAATCGTATGTGGCCAATACTGTGTCTTCTGCCACCTACTACATTATACTGCTGTCCCACCTGCGACCACTTATTTCTCAGCCTAATGCAGAGTCCATCGCTTGTGCTATTATAGGATGAAAACTAGATTACTGTTGCAGCCTATTAGCAGGATCTAGCAAAAAGACCATTAACCGTCTCCAGGTGGTTCAAAACGGAGCGGTTAGAGTGCTTTCTGGACTTTGAAGGCGAGCGTCCCCCAGATAGCATGATCCTCCCCACAATGAGAGACAATAATGGACTCTCCCAGGATGGGAATAAGGCCAGGACAAAGTGCGGGTGAGCTTAAATGGGAGTTTATCAATCAGAATAGGGCATGCAAAGAACTCTGCAAACTCTGAGAGCGCTCTGTCTGACAATAGCAAAGACAGGCGTATATATTTACAAAAATCGTCATAAGAACCTACATGCTATAGGGGTCACAAGTATGTGGGGATTGGGTGGCGACGACTAACTATAGGTGCTGCTGCGATGTGATTTGCCGTGGTTGGTGGACGTCACTGGTTACCCTCGTGGGTTGGGCTGGGCCGGGCAAGTCAGCTGGGCTCATCCGGGCGGTGTTGTTGTGCCAGCCGCGACCAGTGCCAGTGATGAACGTCTTTCCTGACTTTCTGCCCTAAGGTCACGCACACCGCAGTCATTCAACATTGCAATATTATCTTCCCCGGTAAATCTTCCAATAGGTTATTCCACAGGATAAATGCACCTAGAGTGGGGTCTTTTGGCGATACATCAATACATGGTTACCATCGTCCTGTTGACCGGGTATCATAGGTCGCGAGGTTGGGTCTCAGGGCATGGGAGGGCTGTCCGAGTTATCATGTCTCGTTAGAAGTCATCATGAATGTGTTCCTGTAGTGTTGCTACAATATTGGGTGTCCTAATTTTACAGGGGCCATTAACCTAAGGTAAGCCGGTGGGTCGTGGAGCCTAAGAAAGGGCACCTTTGGATCTGTGTTTTAAGGCCGGGGTTTACAGCTGGGTTGTAAATAATTCAGGTGGCAGGCCGTGGCCTTGGGTGCTGCGGGGGAATGTGGATGCTTGAAGCGGCTCCAGCCGAAATGGGGGAGGTGGAGCAGCGCGGCACAGGCCTCTGCTTTTTCGTCTAGCAGGCTTCAATGGGAGGAAGGGGGGATGGCCTTGCATGTGCTCACAAAGGTATTTTCCTTGTGTGTTGCAGATTTAAGTGGAGGAGACATAAACACTCACATAATATACAGTACCCATTGAGTCTTTTCGAAGCTTATGTTTTGACATTGTTGGTGCCGTTTACATTGCCATTTAACACACCTTATCTATACGCTAAGTATTTAACACCCACAGCATTCTGTTACATTTTTATACATGTGCTGTAAGTGAGGTAGTAGTAAGGTTGGTGGAGCACGCAGGAACAAGCCGTCAACAAGGCTGACGGCAGTGACAGATAGTGAGCTTGGACCTAAATATGGTGCCTTTTCGTGCACCCCTTAAATGAGCTCTCACTATGGTTGC
This sequence comes from Ambystoma mexicanum, assembly GCF_040938575.1. NCBI lineage: Eukaryota > Metazoa > Chordata > Amphibia > Caudata > Ambystomatidae > Ambystoma > Ambystoma mexicanum. The sequence goes on from NC_090939.1 coordinate 336,961,059, forward strand.
ATTTGTCTTCCTTTGCACTCTAGCAGCATTAGTTCAGTTATGGCGCGGGACCGTGGGGTGCAGTCTTCTCGGTGAAACACATAACGCGACCGGGACACCTTTACTATTTACGCATAGCTACGGGGATGTGGGTACTTCATCCCGAATGTCATGTAAGCACACATTCTGCCATCTTCATGGAGGTTACAGGTTTTTAGTCAGAAAGGCCATGGAGAGAAAAGTTTCATCACAGGTGGTTTGCTCATTAGTATTTGGGGACTCTGCTTTTGTCAGGGGACCATTTTACAGTTCTTTTTCACCCCGGCCCTGCTGACCGGGTCATACTAGGAACAGCGATACACGGCGGAAGGTGAAATGTTACAGTGTTGGTATCTGACACTAGCTCATGTCCGTCTGTTCGTGGAAACGGGCTCTCAGCGGATCTGCCAGAGAGCAGCGGCCACAGGGATAAGTGACACTCTCCAAGGGTGGGGGCCGCGCTGCGGTGCACAGGGCTCAAGCCATCTTTATTTCACGAAAATGGTTTCCAGGGCCTAGCTAAATTCAGCCTGTTTGGTCAATGTCTTCAGCCAGTGGCCTACCCACCACCTGGGCCCTGTTGGCAGGGGTAACCCTGGACGAGCCATGGACTTCACAGGGGGTAGAGGATGCAGGGGAGGGGGGTCTCTTGTACCAATCCTCCCATACAACTTGCATACAGGGCACATGTATCTGAGGCACGTCGAGCATTGCATTGGCTGCCCGTGGTCTCATGAAAAACCTTCAGGCTCATGGTCAACACCCATTAAATGCCTCAAGGGCAATATGCCCACCTACCTACAAAGGCACATAGGAATAAAACCCTGCCTTAGAAATCTTCGCTCCAATAATCAGAGCCTGCTTCACCAGCCCAAAGTCAAAACCAAGAAAGCATAATGGGGTGCCTTTGCTTTCGCGGCGCCGGCTCTCTGGAACACCCTGCCAGCTCATCTGAGAAACTCTGTAGCCCTGAGTAACTTCAAGAAGGGCCTTAAAACCTTCCTTTTCAAATAGTAGTCTTTGAACTTTTTAGTACCTTCCTTCTCGGTTACGGATCTCCTGGTTTCTCCAAGTCTTTTTTTCTCTCGTCTGCGCCCTCACACCCATGGGTTTATGGTTGCGCAATATAAATGTCATAAAGTAAAGTAAAGTAAAAGTTGCCACATTGCATTCACTCATAAAAGTTCACTTTTTTTGGGTTTTTATTCATATGCCCCCTTTTGTGACACTCTTTCAGTCTTTTGTCTTTTTCCATATTTTATTTTCAAATGGGCACTTTGGTTGTCTATCAAGTTTTGCTTTGCCTATAACGTTTTTATTGCATTCAGTATTCAAATATATTCAACTTCAAGGTTTCATTCAATTTGGTGTTAAAAATGCCTTTGTTATGTATAACGTCACTTTTTCATTCAGTTTGGAATTTAACATGCATTCTTTAGGCTTAATTGTGGTTTCAATTCAGTTCAGTATTCATGATGGATTCGTTAGGCTTAGTTATGAGGTTATGTTCAGTTCTCTATTCAATAGGATAAACTGCTACATATTCATGGCCTGTTCGGAGCACCCCAGTGTGCAAGTGTTCTCCTTCACACTCACTGGCTCTTTTCAGCCCCTGCTGATGATCCCTGCAGCTTCCTCTCTACTTGTAAGGCCAGCAGGCCATCTGGTGTGAGCCTTGCTTGCATGCCAGGAATTCTTCTCTCCATACTGGCAATTGGAGAGGCTTCTCTCCCGACACAGACAGCATCCTCTCTCTCCTTGATTATTATGATTTTCCTGCAGCTCCTGTGGCTTGCGTTCTGTGCTGGAGGCTCCCACACCTGTGGCCATGGCATGGTTCTCTTGTCCTGGGCCCCCCAAGTTCCATGCAGTATCTGCTGGCATCCTGACTCCTGCTCGGTCTGACTATGGATGCCTCCGCTCAAAGGGTCCTCTGCTGGTCTCTCCCATGCAGGGCCCCCTGTTACTCCTCTCCTGTTCTCTGACCCCCATTTTATAAACCTGCAACCAGTTAACAGGTTGCACATGTGGATCCATACTTAGGTTTGCCTGACCATGATTAAAGGGACATGCCTGACTCTCTGCACCCATCTTGTTTGTCCTCATACCAGAGTGGTAAACTAATGGTGTAGTGTGTATTACTCTCCATTTCCTCTTTCTTGTCACTGTTTCAGATGTCAAATGTGGGGGAATGAGAGGAGAGGTCTTGCAATAGCCCATGAATGTCGGGGGAGGGTTAGGTTGGTCATTAATAGGGAAAGGGGGATACCATGTCTCACCTGTGGGTACCTCACCTCCAATCTCTGAGGACCTTCCACTCTGGTGATCCTCCCTCGCTTCACCACCCCTGGGACTGGGATTCAAGAGCAATGGTCTTTCCCTGGACACCTGAGAAGAGGATCCACGGGCTTTAGGAGTGTGGATACCCTCAGGTTTCTCACAATTGTCCCAATCCACAAACTCGTTTCAATGTGCCTGAGTGGTATGCATGGATGTTGCCACCAGTGGTCCTGATTGGACCACTGCTGGAGGGGGCAGGGGGCCATCTCTGTAATTGGCTGATGGGAGCTTGAGCTCTTACCTGGCTTTTAGGATATAAAGACGACCCGTGCACCCACTCCAGAGAGATCCTTGAAGAAAGTGAAGGAGCCAGGAATCCTGACCTACTGCAAGATCTGGAAGGAGACTGTAGACCTGCTGGAAGAAGGCCTGGCAACCAATGTCTGCTGCTGTCCTGGCAGATCCTTGTCATGCAGAAGATCTCCACCAGTCCTGCGGCAAAGGAGCTGTGACCCTTGGTGTGGAGGGAACATCTATTCTCGACATCAGCTCAGAGTCTCACAAAGAAGAGCCTTCAGAAGTGCCCATGCACCCCACAGTGGCTGACCAGCTCAGAGTTTGTGCTACCGTGCTGCAGGTGTCGCCATTCTAAGTTGAGGCCTGGAACTTGAGGGATCATAAACTTGTGCCATAAGACTTACCTCAGCAAAATGTTGTGGTCCTAGCATCAAGTGAATACCCTTGCGTCACTGTGCATCGGTTGCCATCATCTGAAACAGCTTACCTGCATCCAGTCCTGTCCTGAGAGGTGTCATGCATTGTGTTCTTTTGCATTTCTCAACTGAAAGATCTTGTACTGGCATTAGTCACTCACTGAGGGAGTGCTCAAACCTGCAGCCCCTGGGAATAAAGGGCCGAGGCTGATGGTGGGAAAAGTGGCTTCTGACCCACTTCAGCAGATCTGGCAAGTCCTACAAAGAATCAGAATATGGGGGGTGAGTTGTAGTGATACTTACCTGCACCCCTATATCCCTCTTAACTTTTATAAACATTTGTATTAGTTTGGCTTTGCCAATGTTTGTTCACAAAAGCACTCCGAAAGTTTGGGACGTGTTCTTTAGTCAGATTAACTTGTCCCTTAACCCTTTGAACTGATCATTGGACCCCAGAGACCCTACCTTCATTTTTTCCAGCTTCAAAACAGTATGGTACTTTGCCGAACATTTGGGCACACGGCCTCATACAATTTAGGGATGGACTTCTGAAGTTAGGATTATATCTCTGTGTACCTGTAGTGCTTATACTAATATGGCCTTCCCTTTCAGGGGCTTGATATATATTTTGCCCTACTCCAGTGATTGTGTAGTTGTATATTATTATTGTTGTGTGATATGATTACCTGTTAGTAATCATTGTTCACTGTGTTATTTGGCCATAAGTAAATAAGCATGTGTATACCTGTCTGGCTAAGTGTGTTCCTTGAAAGTTTCACTGTGTGTGCTCTTTGTGGATCCCTTACAGGCTCACCACCTCTTGAGACTTAGCCTAGACCACTCGCCTTGCTACCTTGAACTTGTGTGGTAACAGCTCCCAGAGTCGTCCTTGTCACAATACTATGTTGGTCTTCTATACATCTGGTGGTTCTAATGGTGGTTCAAGTATGGCAAGTGCACCGATGCTTCTTTGTTTGAGCCAAGGCTAAAACATACTTCAACTGACACAGTGCGCTGGCAAACTGGTTCAGACATAAGACACTGAGGCTCAAAGATCAATGTTTGACAAAGGGATATCCTGGAGTGTCTTGTTGGTTCAAACATGGTAAACCGGGCTCAAATCATGTTTCACAGTGGTTAAACAATGACATTCAATGAATCCTGGATGTATTTACATGCATGTGCTATGAGTCCCTCTCCAGGGTCTGAGGGGCAAGAGATATCAGTTTCTTAGTCTCCGAAACACAGGGGAGGCTGACACATACCTGCAGAAGTCCTTCGGCAAAGTGAAGTCCTGGGTACCATTGTGGCTGGGAAAGAGGCCGGTCTTGCTCCAGGAGTCAAAAGAAAGCCTGCATTAAGGGCCCCATTGTTGTTCTTGGAACAAGTGGACTTTGCCTTCTGACATCGCTTCCAAGTTGCTTTGTGTTAAAGCAAGAAGTGAAAGTGACAAGAAGGAAGAGAGATAAAGAGAGAAAACAAGATTGAGAAACCTTCCTCCAGCTGATCTGAACTCCCTCTCTATGTCCCTTCCTTTGGCAATATCATCAAAAGTCCTTTTTGGTCGGCACCACCCTGGAGTGAGGCTAGTACTGTTGTGAAAGGCGTGCCCATTTCATTCATGTTTCAAGGACAGCTATCTGTAGAGTGGCTGACTAACTGGAGAAGCTGTTACCTGCCCTCGCAAAGGATTAAAGAGACCCCAACCCCATCAGGACTACTGTCTTGCTGTGAGCAGCAGAGCCAGACTAGCTGGGGGAAATGTACATAACCCTTCCACATCTGAGCTAGGCTCACAGGTATGACAAATACCTGTTATAAAATGATTGAGGTTTGGACATTTATGAGAGATGCTAGCCCCCATACCTCATACTCAGGTATTGCTTATATTGAGAGTTTAATATACCACCAGGATTGCAACATGTATTGTTATGTAGTTTTTGGAATGAAGGCACATATCTTAAATGTGGCCCCTCTGCAGTAGGGACTTGACTGTCACTGCAGCTGTCATTAGGGAACCTGTGACCCCTGGACCTGATCTGTGCTACTTGAGATCTGGTGCTGCATACCTGGGTACTAACTCAGCAGTGCAAAGGTGTACACCATGCTTTTGGCATTGAGTTTCTGAAAGGGGGACCTGGTTGGCAGGTCACCCTTTTTGAGATGGAATTACCTGCATCATTTCAATTGATAATAAAAATAAAAAAGCTAAGATGTCTTCCCGCTTACAGATGGCAATTAGTGTGTCATGCTATGCCTAATCTGCGGACGCCTTATCATCCTCATAATCTTATTGATATCTGCTCATGCTGAATTAGTGCACTGAATAACGCTAAGGGGTTTTTCAAAGAACCACTGTGTTGCCTCTCTATTATTGGGAAACTCATTGGCTAAATAATGCAAATCTCTGGGTGAGTAATTGGGCCCCCCTTCTGCATCTGGCACTCTCCACACTTGCCTCAATGGTGTTGCAAGAGCATAGAACCGACCTCATAGAATATAGCTCCCCTTGTTACAGATGGCGTACAATAGGGAGATAGTTGGCGTGAAGAAAACTCCAGGTCCAACTGAGGTGCTTAGACCTGACTGCACTTGGGCAACAGATGCTGACATTTGTAGTGGCCTGTGCAAAACTTTGTGTTGGGGCACTTGGATCCTTCACCTGCTCCCACTCCCCCCACTGATGTCACATTACAGACACTAGTGAAGACATAATTTATGTCCTTTTCACCCTGTTTACCATCTGCATACTCATCTATGATCTAGAGACATAATATGGTGGATGCTCCACCCACACCTTCACTTCAAAGATAACAAATCAATCTGTCAACTCAACCACACACTCAAATCTATACGTCCCCTTTAATATGATGAGTTTTGTCTCACCATGCATTCTTAAAGCCATATGGCCTATGACCCATACTGTTGTCGACTTGCTTTCCCTTTCACTTTTTGAGCCTTCTGAGTGTGCTTTAAGGCTACTTACCTGTCCAAACTAAAGGCTTGGGAATTGGATGGGCCTATTACAATGTCTTAATGTTATGTTATGTTATGTTATGTTATGTTATGTTATGTTATGTTATGTTATGTTATGTTATGTTAGCGGTACTTGTATAGTGCACCGTCACCAACGGAATTGGTCCCCAGGCGCTCTGGCGGATCTGAAACAGAAAGGGTGGGTAGGGTTAGTCGGGAGGAGGGGAGAAGGAGAGTGGGAGAAGTGGTGTGCTGTTGGCAGCTTCAGCTCGGTATACACCGAGTGCTGGGGTTTGGTGCTAGTATCGGAACGGATGAAGGCCTCGAGTGATGTGGGTGCAGTTTTATGAGTTGTTGGTGCGGTGTGGTGAAGTGCGTGCGGATTGCTGGGAGAGAGATGGTTGTGTGGTTTTGCGTGGGTTTAAGTATGCAGAAGATAGAAGGTTGGGTTAGTCGGGTCTGTATCCTAGTTCAGGTACTTATGATTCCGTTAGAGTTGTATACCTGTGGATTCGGATGTTGCTGGTTCCTCGTGGGCCGACTCAGTTTGGTGGTGTTGCGCTGATCCAACTGTATCCTATTGAGTATAGTTTGGATTGGTGGGTGCGTCTGACCCTAATCTTCAGGTGTGGGACTGGGACATACATATCTATTCTCAGGTGATCTAGTGTGACCCTGGTCGGTTAATGCTTTGGGTGGTTCACGGTCGGGGTCGTGTTGAAGTGTTGTCCTAGTGGATCCGTCTTGGTGAGCGTGTATATTCAGACGTTCGTATCCTTCTGTCCCGAATGGTTCTTTGATTTCCATGGGGTGAACATCCTTGGGACTGTTGTTTAGTTGTAGTTTTGTGTGGTGGGGCATTGTGCTTCCTGCTTTGTATTGGTGGACCGTGTGTAGTGATGAAACATTCTGTTTCTCACCAATTGCATTGGCCCGTGGTGCAGTGCTTTCTTTCCCTCTCTATGTTTTGTTCTAAGGGCTGTAGGGGAAGGTCATAGTTAGGTCCTGGTCCTCTTGATGATTTGTTCTAGTCTTTCTGTCTTAGTTTGCTATGTTTACTGTCTTTGGTCTTATTGCGCCTGTCTCCCGTTTGGTCCTTTAGTATGCCATGGGATATATTACCTCAGCTTTTCCCATTGATTGATCGGTGCGTATCGCGGTCGCTCTACGTTCATTGATGTTTTTAGTTATGTCGGTGCCCTTGTGGCCAGTCTTTCTAGTTATGACGTGAAGAGCCAGGTTTTGAGTAATTTCCTGAATAATAGGTGGTTTTGTGTGTTACGTATGTACTTTGGAAGGTCATTCCAGGTTTTCGGGGCTTTGTGAGAGAAGGAGGATCCTCCAAGTTTTCTTTTGTTGTAGGGCTTTGGTTCCAGGCGGATGTCCGTGCTTGATCTGAGCATTCTTGTTGGTTGATGTAATCGCAGTTTGTCTCTTAGGAACTCAGCGCCTTCATTGTGTACTGCTCTGTGCGTAATGCACATTGTTTTGAATTTTATTCGATGTTTAATTGGTAGCCAATGTAGTGTTTTCAGCGCTGGTGCGGTGTATTCTCTTGGGGGTAGTTTCAGAAGTAGTCTGGCTGCCGCGTTTTGAATACGTTGTAGTTTTTTTAGGAGTCATTCAGGCATGCCTAGGTATAGGCTATTGGCGTAGTCTATTTTAGACATGACGAGGGCGACGATGGTGGTCGTTTTGTTGGCGAACGATAAGAATGGTAAGATTCTCTTTGCCGCTCGCAGGAGGAAGAAGCATTTCTTGAGGAGAGCGTTTACTTGTTGCTCTAGCGTGAGATTATTGTCCATCAGAAACCCCAGGTTTTTTACAATTGCCGAGGGTGCTGGGGTAGTTCCGAGTTCCCTTGGCCAAGGGATGAATTGGTTTTCTCCTCCATTTTTTGTGACAATCATTATTTCAGTTTTGCCTAGGTTGATTTTGAGGGAGTTGGAGTTCATCCAGAAGAATACATCGCGGAGGCAGTTTTCTAACGTTGAGTTTCTTTCCGGGTTGTCTTGTATTTTGAAGATTATTTGTGTATCGTCAGCATAGTTGTAGCAGGTGAGGCTGTGGCTTTTGATGATTCTGATAAGTAGATACAGGTAGATTTTGAATAGTAGCGGGGAGAAGGATGATCCTTGTGGTACTCCACAGGTGGAATCTCTCGGGCTGGATTTGAAGGGTTTCATCCATACAGTTTCCGTTCTGTTTGTTAGGAAAGATTTGATCCATAGTAGGTCGGTGTCAGTTATTCCAATGACAAGATTTCATGACAGATTTCAAGGATGTCAACTTATTACTACTATAATGTATGTACATATATTGTGCAGATGTACCCCGGGATGGGTTTCATACCTGTTTTCTGTGTTCCCTGCCCATTTTTGGTAGATCATTTTAGTTTTACTCACCAAGTCACCCTCACTCATGTGCCACTCACACTTTGTGTGCTGTCTTGAAAAGGGAGGGGAATTAAAGAGATCACGCTGAGTGGTGCAGAACGGGTATATGAGGAACTCGCTGTGCTTTTGCCCCAGCATTTGTCTGGGCATTACTTTGTCCTACATGAAATGCAGTCTCCATTTTTATCCCCTCATTTTCTTTTTCCCTACCATTAGCTTATTACTGAATGGCAGATATGATTTGGGATCTTGAAACCAGTTAAACTACCTAATCTTTCCAGACACGGGTAACTATCCTAGAACTGCAATTACTTAGCTGGGTTTATGTTACAAAACAACAAATATATAACTCCTAGAATCCTGATAATAAGTCAAGCAAAGGCAAACAACAGAATCAAGTGCCCCACTCAGAATTTCTAACTCATTTTGAAATGTCACTGAAACAAATCATTGGGCCTCATTACGAATTTGGAGGTAGCCATGTCCTTAACAAGAGCAGAGGTCCTTAGCGGGCCCCGCGAGGAGACCTCGTAATGAGGCGATAGGGGGTTAACAGTGCTGGCAGCTTTACCAGCGCCGTTAACCTCCTACCGCCTCACTCGTAATGAGACCGATTGTCTTGTTTTGCCATCATGGAAAAATCTCAGCACCTTTGTTCAGCCCCCGTAAGCACACCTAATTATGACTTGTCTGTTTCCAGCCACAGCCTGGGGTTTTCAGCTAGCACTCCTTACCTCTTTTCGATCATGGGTGTGGCACGTTCAAGAGGAGGCTGTCCACAAGCTCAGTAATGAGTATGGATTGTGCAACAGGTCTGAGTCGTAGCACCAATTGTAAAATAAATCAATCTAACACGTTTATTCTGGATATAGAAAACAGGCTATTTATTCATTGGCTTGAAAGTCATGAAGCACAGCATAGAAACCACGTAAAACTCACATAACAAACCTTACTTGCCTTACAGGACAGCATCTTTTTAGTCTCCTGGTCACCTGATAACAGAAGGTTTGCAAAAACGTCCTCCCACCACTCCAAGAACAACAGAGCAAATCATTAACCTTTGTCAATGCCTTTGAATAAATGTGTCATATTAATGATACAGCTCTCGTAGGACTCAACATATGAGGTGATGACATTACTTCCTGGAAAGTCCTTCTGGTCCTCCTGTATCAGCTGATGGACATCCGACCACCACCACCATGAAAGCATCCATATCACACAGATGTCTAATGTTTTTACCAGCTCAGTCTGATTGGATCCGCTGGACACAAGCCCACATTCTTGCTCCAGTAACCCAGTAGGTGGCAGAGTGTAGCTGTCCCCTCTCACCGCACATATATTTTATGTCCATTACTGCCTTCATTCAAGATGGGAAAATGGGGGACCTAATAAAAAAGTCTAGTAATAGGAGAATAACTAAGAGCACTCGGTTTGAATATCACAGCAATGGGGGGCTTCATGGCGGAAATTTATGTGGGAAATACCCTATTTCTCCTGCACCACCAGCACCCTTGTCAGTTTCCTCTGTGCACAGGTTCATGCATTTATTTATGTTTTTGAAAAGGACCATTCTCCCTCAATATTAACATGTCAACTCTAACCAAAAGGAAATATCTATGTCATAGACATCCATTCATAAAACATTGAAAAACATACTTTTAAAAAAAGAGTTACCGATAATCTAAAATCTACATTTGGTACAAATAACAATTTTAAGGTACACACAGTCAATCTGCACCACTGCAAATGCAACTAAGAAACTTAAGTATACACACTCACTACATACCACTACAAATTCAAACTTACTACTCACTTGAAATATGGTATTGATGTAACCTGCCTAATATTTAATAACAAATGGAATGGGTGACTTTATTTGTTATGCCATGAATAACATAAGTTGTGATTTAATCTACGCTAATGACATTTGTGATGTCATGGACAACAATATGTGTCTTGTCAACTGTTTCTATAGGGCCAGTTGTCCTAAAATAGCGCATTTAAAGGAGCACAGAGAATGAGCTTGTTTCATTTGCACAATTTTAAGAAATGCTCAGGTCAACCTTTTTAAAACAGTGGCCTGAGCATTTCTGGAAGGAGTGGATAATAGCCCGAGATGTTCTGTGCGGCCCCCTTGCATACATTAGTGTCAGGTGGCTGTTAAAGGGCCAATATTGGTGAAATGAAAAAATAAAAATATTTCCATTTATTTTTGTGTGACAGATGCGGTTTAACCTGCGGCTGTCACACATCAAAAGAAAATCATGACAGGGTATGAACTTACCCAATAATGATTTGCGCCTTCCAGTTCGCCTGTTTTAAATGGTGCAAGGGGATGAACCTAATTTCTAGCATATTAAACCGTATACTGTTTGTGAATTTCGGATGCACTTTAAAAAGTACAAAAACACCCCTTTATTTGCTAAAATGTGCATGGGGGAAAACAGGCCATCTGAATGATCACATCTCGGATGCGCTCATTCAGGTGCACTTTGTGAATTGGGCGGCTACTTTTTTGGCACATCTCCTCAATTGTGCCCAAAAAGGTTTTGAGAATCTGAATAGAGCCAACAGGATTATGAGGCAACTCCTTTGATACAAACATACATATACACATCAATATATAATGCACATACTATGTATAATAATTAAATCAATCATTTTATTTTTCATCACTTTGCAGATTGTTGAGCATATCTGCAATCATTTTCAATGCGTCCCTCTGTGCAAAAAACTATCCAGTACCGGACAGCACACATGGAATGCGAATGTCTGCAGACTTCAACTTGCATCCATGCGTCCTTTTTAAATGATGCACATCTGTGAACCCCAGAACATTGTAGTGGTCATGTTTCTCCATATCCAAGATACCATAATTGTTATCTGAAGCCACATTCAAATGTTTGAGCAAACGCATAATCATCCTTAAACTCGTTTAATTGTTGGGAATTGTGCACTTCACACGTGACCCTTTACCTGATGATCAGCTCCATTCTACTGTAGCCTGTATTTGTTTTGCACATTACTCCTTTGCCTGTGTTAGTTGTTTGATGCACCACAGCTTGCAGTTACGAAGGATAAAATGTCTTTGAAGAGCATGAGAATGAGGAGAAACGTAAAAAAGGGGGAAGAACATGCAGAATAAAAGTAATCCTCTAAAGGAACAGCAAGCAGCTAAATAGCTTCCTGCTGGGCATGGAAGATATTTGATATTGTGGTGTAGTCCTGAAAGCAAAGACTAGTTGGGAGTGCCACATGCAGTGTGGACACTGAGACACAGACATGACACTCCTTCAATTTGTGAGTAGAGGAATTACGGGTAGACCATCAGGGGGCCTTGCTATCCTGATTGATAATTCTTGAAGAATGTCTTCTAGTCTGAAATACAACCATGATGATATTCTAGCAGTTGAGTTAGTCATTCAAGCTGACCGCATGATTGGCCTGCTAATTATATGTATTTATTGCAGCAGAGCAACAAAATACTTATTCAACATGGTATCTCAATTGGATTTGAGATTGGAAGAGGCATTCGTACGAAGTTCACATGTTAAAATAATAGTAGGGGGTGATTTTAATTCAGCATGTTATGTCCCTCCTGCCGTAAACCTTGTAAACCTGGGCAAGCATTTGACAAGTTCAATTGAGAATGTGCGCAGATAGGTTGACTATTTTCTTGACTGGGATATTCAAATGGTGCCTGCGGGTTTTAACACCTATAAATATACATGGTCCTGAGGCAATTATAAATCGTTCATTGATTATCTTTGTGTGTCTACACCTTTATATATAGATTCTGTGCCAGTTATTATTATTAATCCTGAATATGGTGACCACATGGTCATTAAACTGACCCTCAGGTTACCCAATATGAGATTTGAAATTGAACCCAATCTTACATTAACAGAAGTGGATCGATTTCAACTGTCAGTAAGATGGAACCCAGAGACATGTCGTAGGCTAGTCAGGTTGATTATGTTGGACCCCAAATTCAGACAGCGTGTTCCCCTGATGGGCGTTCACTAGCTAAATTGGAGGAGGATAATGGGAGATTTATTAAACTCCATCTAAACAGTCTTGCCATTGAAAAACGGCTGACACGTATGTAGTGAAACATCAACATCACTTCAACACGACGCTTGACGATTTAAAAAGAGAAAAGAACAAACATATTAGACAACTAAATAAGCATAATTATCCGCATGTGGCCCTTGCAATTCAAAGAAGAAGTATTAGACAACTGTATAAAAATAAAATTAATTCCTTGAAAAGAGACCTATTCACTGTGGACAATCAATCTATGATCTTTAACTTAATAAAACACAATTCTAGGTATGTGTGTGCAATGTTGAGAACATTATCGACTGATCCTCTGAGGTACATTGAACCATCGATATCAGCTGAGGTGTTGAGTGCTTACGTAATGGAAAAATATCAAATACCAACTAAGTATGCATGTATTAAATGTGAGAACTGTACAAATTCGGTACTTACTGTGTCCCCCTGATTGCTGGATGATCTATTATATGCAATTACTAAGATCAAAAGTTCCAAGGCTGCCGGACCGGATGGGATCCCGCCTTGTGTTTTAAAAGTGCATCCGGTCTTGTGGACAAATATTCTTAAAATAAAATGTGATTTTATATAACAATCAGGATCTATTACTGGTTCATGGTGTTCAGCCAACATTATCTCTATATACAAGAAGGGTAATGCCAATCATCCGGCCAAATTTAGGCCAATCGCTTTAATGTATGCCTCCCCCCAAAAAAATGTGCTAGTGATTCTTGAGGAGCTTCATAGGCATATTGCTCTGTATGATATTCTTTCACACTTCCAGGTGGGTTTCTGTAAGAATATGGGATGCCCTTTAAATGCAACGGTAATAGCACATCTGCCATACCAAACTAAACATTAAAAGTCTGGGCCCCTCTATATGGCAGCACTAGATATGATGGTGGCCTTCGACACAGTCATAAGAAACTTATTATGGAAAAAAATGCTTACATTTGGATTCCCCATGCATCTTGTGGCCATTATTGCAATGCTTCATTCCAATACAAATTATGGAATTAGGCTCAACAGAGAAGGGGCGCTCACCAATCCTATTCCAACTGAGATTGGAGTTAAACAGGGCTGCAATTTAGCAGCAGTCCTCTTTAATCTCTATGTATGTGACTTGGATTAAACATGGAAGCAAGCTAACATCTTTCCAGTTAAAGTGGGTCAATTGGCACTGAATTGGATCGCATTTGAAGATGATCTGCTTTTTTTTGACAGGACTCCCTTTGTCCCGCAAAACAAATTGAATTTGTGTTCATATTTTTCCTAGAATCACAATCTTCAAGAAAAGATAGCACAGGGGCAACATACTCGCCTTGGAAGCAAGACGACACAGAGCAACAGAGGTTCGATTCCTGAGTCCGCGCTTAGAAACCTCTTGGTGTTAAGCGCATGATAAATAACCTATCATATCATATCAATCCGACCAAGTCATATGTTGTAATCTTTTCTGAAGGGAAACTGAGAACGACTAGGTTTACATGGTCGCTTGATGATTTCCTTATTGAGCAGATTCCCTCTTTATGCTATCTGGGATAAAATTAACCCCTTACCATCTCAAATGAAGATCATTTACCAGAAATACTGTAAATACTCCAGACTCCCTCTTATTCAATTTTATTTGTTAAAGGTTGAGCCCATAATATTTTATGGCCTGGATATTTGTCTAACTGAGATTGAGATGCTTCTTTGGTCCTAGCGATCTATATCAAACTCTGTTATATGTCACACGCTTGGACTCTTACCACTCACAACTAAATGGCATTGGCGCAAGATAAATAATTAAGCCAAAATCCTAACTCCGCCCAAAAACTCGCTGTATGAGGACTTACGTCAAATGGTTATCAATGCAAAATTACCCTTGATTGTGAAGCTCATGGAAAAAATAAATACCTTATTAACCACGATTAATGTAACACAAGAGGAACTATGTGCACGACTTCCGAATTGCAAACGTAAATATCAAGTGTATGAATGGTTTATGCTCATAGAGAAACGTGCCGTCTACAAGTCCTACTATGTATATGGGAAATTTGTGAGGAAATGGGTAGAAGACCAATGTACATACTGACATTTCCATGTGATAAATTAAGAAAGGTTTACATGTGCTGTAAATTGAATCAATTTCCAACTAATGAAAGAGTTCAATACTGGTATAACGCAATTATAAATAGTGAAACGGGTCAATGTCGCCTTTGTAACATGATTGGAGTGCTAGGAACCTTAAAACATCTGGTTGTATTCTGCTCATATTTTCAAAACATCAGAACCAGAATATTTGATAATCATCTGATAACTAAAACTGAGCTTCCTAGGGAAAATCTATGGAGAAGATGTATGTGGGGAAAATAGCCAAATTCTTGTTTTAAAATTGATAAATCTGCTGGTCTTAATAGAAGAGAAATTAATTGAAAAGATGCAGTAACTGTATCATGTAAAGCATATATAATCTTTTTATGGAGTGTATTAGAGTTAATGAGTGTTATAAATGTGAACTTTTCACTGACTAAAGAGAAGAATATCAAACATGAAATGATCACAAATTAATTTAGTCTCTTACATATTGTTGCTGTGATATTTGAACAATTACCTATTAAAATCCAGTAATTTATCTTTACTTAGTAAATTATGAAATATGCGTTCAAGTAAATGGAATTGTAATTTAGAAATTGAATAATAAGAGTATTGAGAGAGAGACTATTTGATTTGATCTACAAATGTATATTTGTCTATGCATATTGTCTAAACTGTTAAATGTTTGTTATATCGATGGATTTTAGCAGTTTTGTGATATTTTGAAAAATACTTTTTATGTATGAATTGTTGTGTTTATGTGAAATGTAATTTTGTAAAGGTTTGGTACAAACCAAACACAAATAAAAAAAATAAAAAAATACAACTTGTGATGTCTTGGAACACTCGAGGATTTGTTCACTTATTTAGTGGTGGTGGCCTGGTATCTTATTTAACACATGTTTCTATTATAGCACTCCAGGAGACATGGCTCTGTGAATCGGTTGAATCTGATGGACGTGCAACCATTCACAAACTTGTGTCCAAAGGACCTAAAGGTCCCCCTACAGGAGGCCTAATGGTATCGGTAGCCTTGCCTTGGTCACTGGAGGAAATTGAGAGCCCAGTTCCAACAGTCCTTGCTACCAAACTGCACCACTGCTCACAATACATCATATTAGTAAACATATACAACCCACCAAACCGCTAAGCATCCCTTGGAAATGTAACAACATTTAAATCTATCTTGGATCAATATAATCTGATTTTTCCACTTTTATTAGTAGGCGATTTTAATGCCTTCATTGAATTAACTAGTTTTTCATACAGTGCCGATCAAACCTCAAAACCATTTATATCACAACGTTTAGCTAGTCGTTCTGGTCATTGTTAGAAAAGTATGGTATGATGCGCCTGAACAGGTTTTGTCCTGGCGATGCGTCTATGGCCTTTATGCGAATTAGCAGCAATTCTGCCTCTATTCTTGATTATACATTTGTCAATGCGTATGGCTTGCAGATGGTAAAAGATATGTCCATAATTCCCTGTGCTGAAAGTGACCATATTCCCATTATGCCTTATGCTAACATCTACCATGAGCTGTAGTTTAGGGAACATAAAAGCCACTAATGGGGACTTTGCCATAAACCCACAGGGAAATAAAATTTGATGGAACAAATCCAACCTAGAACGCGCAGCTATGGTATCTTGTTGACTGTTACCACCCTTTATTGCTCGGATTGATTTGGCACCAAGTGACCAAATGAAGGCCATCACACCTGGTTTTACCAAAGAGGTCCTTCAAATAAAAGAGTCCATTATAGTTCATCGTACATACAAGAGTGTTGTAGAATGACCCAACAGGAGCATTGATAAGAGGGTGAATTATGATCCGGCTATAGCAACTGCCAAATGACAGTTAAGAACGTAAATAAGTACTGTATTATAGCACCATATTAGGCCCCTATCACCAGGTCAAATAAGGTGCCATATTAGAATTGCTAAATTGCATATTGGAATGGCTGATCAAATATCATAACACTTGTAACCTGGAGAAATTGAGAGGGATTGCTCAGTTGGCTCTAGAAAAGGACAAAATCCATCTCTTATCAGTCCTGCGAGGCCATACACCTCAAGGACTCACTATAAACGGTGTTACTGAACCAGATATTAGTGCCATCACTAAGCATCTTAACTCCTTGTGTGCAGCTGGGCCTGATGGCATTTGTAATGCCCTAGTCAAAGATGCTCCTAGATTGTGGGCACACAGCCTGCATCTATTATTTTCTTACATTAGTAAAACAGGTATTACACCCAATTCTTGGTGTGAAAGCCATATATTGCCTGTCCATAAGAAATTTGGCGTCCAATTATAGATCGCTTGCCATGCTAGATGTACCCTCCAAGATTCTCGCAAAAGTGCTTCTTAGTGAAATAAACGCTTGGATTGATGCTAATAACATACTGCCCCTAACCAGATGGGTTTTATAAAAAACTCAAACACAGCACACAACCTGCTCATACTCATTTCTTCCGTTGAGTATGCCCGGAAGTGCAGGAAATCAGTGGTCTGTGCTGCCTTCATTTATTTCTCTGCAGCTTCCGATTCAGTGCTCCGTCATCGACTCTGGAAGAAATTGATAAAATGGAATATTCCACTGGGGCTATTGAAATTGCTGATGCTTCTTTATACAGACACCTCAGTAAAGATTAGGCTAGACATAGAAGGCAACCTGTCTGCCCTGATTCTAATTCACTGAGGCGTAAAACGGGGATGCATTGTCACAGCTACACTTTTCAATCTTTACCTTTCTGATCTTGGATTAGTGTTTACCAATTTGATAATATGTCCAGTAAAATTAGGACAGCATTTCACTAGTTGGCGTGCCTATGCCAACGACTTGGTCTTGTTAGATCATACTCCTAGAGAATTATGAAGTCAGATTGTAGCCTTAGGTATTCATGCAGAAGCAAATGGGCTATCTATCAATATTGATCAAAGTAAAATATTGACATTTGCTCCAGTAGTCCTGAAAAGGCGAAAGCTTGCCTGTATCCTTGATGGGGTGCAACTGGAAAATGTTTCATGCAATAAGTATTTAGAAATCCACCTGCAAAATATTCTGAGGTGAGATACCAATTGGTAGGAAACCAAAAGAAAATGTAACAAGGTGGTTAGTACCATCAGGCATTGAATAGGCAAGCAATGTGGAATTTTCATAGAAACAATTTAGCTGTTATATGAACCCAAAGTTTGGTCTATCTTCTTCTATGGAGTTGAGATATGGGGAAACAATTCCACACTCTTCAAACAATTTGAAGCATTGACTTTGGGTAAACCTTTTTGTATGCCGTTATCACTCTTGGTTGAGTATATGTACTAGGAATTTGGTATTGCTGGTATTGTGGCAGATGCAACTGTGAAATCCATCATGTTCTGCAATAAGGTGCTAAAATTGGAGTCTGATAGCATGATGGGGAATTTTGTATGTGCATTTTGCAAAATTTATAATTTTTATTCTATAGGAACAATCGGCCATTTGTTAACTCTTTGTGCAAAATGCAAGAGGGTTATTGTGGCCTCGTGCCTAATGGTGTAGTGCATGTAATTAAGGCATGTCTTAAACTCTGATTAGTACAGCATAGTAAAGAACAGCATCTTGTAAACCTATTATCTGGGGGTAATGGTTCTTCTTTTTCTGAAAACATCTCATTGCGCAATACAAGCCAACGTATTTTACTGCATATCCTAACAGTTCTATTGCCAGACAATACTTAAGACTGAAATTTAATAAAAGTATTGCACTGATAACGCAAGGCGCACAGTTGGGCATCCAGCGCAATGCGCGCCTCTGTAGGTTATGTCGTACCGGTGCAGTTGAAACACTTGGGCCCTCATTACGAGTTCGGCGGTAACCATGCCACTATTGGCGGCATGGCTGCCGCCGAAATCGCGTCGGGGTCCGGGTCCTCGGAATGAGGACTTACCGGCCCATTCCGAGTTCGGAAGGCCCGGTAATTCCTCCCTCCAAGGACCCGGACACGGTCCTTCCCCATTCCCATTTCGGCCCCCATAGGGCTGAATGGGAATGGGAGAGGGAACAAACAACGGTCCATTACGAGATGGCCCGTTGTTTGCTCCCTCTTCCCCTCGCGGGACCCGGTAAGCACGCCTGGTTTTCCCAGGCGTGCTTACCATGTCCCACGAGGGGAACTCGTAATGCGACAGTACGGGGTGAGCGGTGCCGGCACCTTTTATTGCGCCGTTCACTCCGTAATTAATAGAATTTGAAAGCTTACATATGCTAAGGACAAGCTATTTGAAGGCATACAATAATTGTATTAATCTTGACGATCCATCCTTAATATGGCCCAGGTTTTTAAATGGCAATGATTATAATTTGATATTTTACCTTGTTAAATGTGACTGGAAATGTGTGGAAAGTATACCTAGTTGCTTGTTGATTTTATGGATGTTATTTCAATGCTATATGTGATTTTTAAATACTGTGTTAATGTGATGTTATTTTATCATGAAGGTTTTATCATGTAATTGTATATTCTTTTTTAAAACGATTCATGAGCTGCTAATCTTGTCATGCCATGGAGCACTGATCAATTGCTCACCGAGTAGTTTAGTTACTGTATGTGTATATTGGACAATTGTGTAAATGTAATTTTTATTTTCTTGTTTTATCTGTTGCATATATAAAGCCATTTGGCCGATTGTTTATTAAAGTAACTAAATAAATAAATAAACATGCCACTTCAAAGTTGCACTTCCAGGATTAATTCCGCTTACAGTGTCAGCGATCGTACATGTTCATGGAAGAAGGAGGAGGAGGAGGATGGTGAGGGACAGGATTTTCTTTCCATGCACAACGGCTTTTGGGATTCCAGATGACAAGGTGTATGCATGGTGCAGATTCCCTCCCCATGTCCTCCTAGACCTGGTCAGGAAGTGGGAGGAAGTCCTTGCATCCCCTATCATCTGCTCCCATTCACTCTCACCCCTAGAGTAGGTGCTGACATCCCTACATTTCTTAGCTGCAGGCTCAATCCAGCCCACCTCTACCATTGTTGGGGGCATATCATAGGCCACGCAATCCCTGTGCATACACCAGGTATTGCTCTGCATTACATAATGTGTGCGTAGGCACATATACATGCCACACTCACTGCAGACAAGGCACAGAGTGTGGCAGGAGTTCTATGCCATAACACACTTCCCAAATTTACTGGGAGCCATTGATTGCACGTATGTTGCGCTTAAGCTCCCCCAAGAGACCAAGGATATGTACCACAACCAGAAGCATTGGCATTCATTGAGACACAAAGTGAGTTATCAAGCATGTGAATGCAAATATCCCCGCTAGCATACATCATAGCTTAATTTACCGGTGTTCACCACTATACCAGGCCCTGCCATCGGGAACCCAACAAAACACAGGAGAAAAACACAAGTAGAAATGCACAGCATATAATGTAAGCAAGAACACACACTATTGAGGACTTCCCTGGCCACTCTAGGCATGTTTATCATAAAACACAGGTGGAGTTGGTACTCCATTCCCTGCCAAGAACACCGCTCATAAAATTCATCTACATAGGAATAGTCATACAGACTGAGAAAAGTTCAAATTAAGTTCAAGAAAGATGCCCATCTCACCTCAGCTATTTTTCCTTGAGAGTTTGCTCCAGCTGTTATCAGACGCCCCCTCCCCTGATTAACCTGCCTCAAATGTGGTCGCCCGTTTGGCTGGCCAGCAGCGGGTCTGGGGCATCCTGCTCGGGTCCCTGACCCTCCCTGGATAGAAAGACACAAATGTACCCTTGCCGCATCTCTTCGTCCCTCACCCCTGTGTGCCTGGATTGCATATGGGTCAGCTCTGAACCCTGACCAGCGGGTCCTGCTCTCCCTTAACCAGGGGCCACATGGACCTTCCTCCCCAGGACCGTTGGAATGCATTGCGCTACCAGATGACCGGCCTCCTCTGGAAATCCAGATGGCTGTCAATTTCAAAATTCCATTTCAATTTGGGTCCAGAAGGAGGCAGGACACTTATGGCAAGAATTCAACCTCTGTTACATGATACAGGAACACAATGTGTAAGGAACCTGTCTATGCCCCACTTGGTTCTCGCTGTCCCACTAGTTAATTGAAGTGAAAAAACTGTGCCGGTATACACTACCAGCTCAAAACCAACCATGTGGTGCCCTTAACAGTAGTACTGGAGCACCCTGAGTGATGCTGTGGAGTCGGTCTTCTGTACCCCAAATTTTCTGCACACACCACTGAACGTGTATGCAGTGTTGGGGTATCCTTCCCCATGTGCCATTACTGAGTGAATCTTGGTGTGTTGCTACATCCATTCTTAGCGAGGTGGTCACATTCAGCATCTACCCACATCTGTTCTCAGGCCTTACCTGTTAAAGTACTGCCCCAGCATGGGGCAGCACTCAATTGTATTGAAACATCCATGACCCTTAGCTTTGAGCACCATATTAGGCCAGATGTTCAATGTGTTCTACAGATCACACATACAAATTGCAGCTAGCTGAATTTGTCATTGATTTGTGAGCTGAATGATCCACTAGCAAGCATCACAGACAACTTGCACTGATCCAGATGTCAGCTAGAACCTGCTGGTTCAGAAGAGGTTAGGTGAATGCAGTGCCAGCTCTCCTACCTGCATGGCGAGATAGACCCCTGCCCTTTTCAACATCCAAATTTGGGAGTTCAACAAGACCACTGTGGAACACAACAAATGTGTTTCTGGTGCACTGCCATCTAAATCTGCTTGCTTGCCTTTGTGGAAGCATGACGGGCCTTCACATGGCGAAAGTGGCCAGGGCTGGGGCAGATATATGTGTGCCTTGTGCAAGGCCACCAGCACCATCACAAGATCCAACTCTGGCCAATTGCAAGTACAGCAATTGTAACATATGCATGTGGGCCTGGACTCACCATGGCTGCTGTCACCAGACCTGCCACCCAATGATTCCCTATTAAATGATGTGAACTGAACACATTCCATTCACAGGGAATCAAAAGAATCATGTGACGTTGATTAGTCACTACCTCCCCAAATTGGGAGTGGCCAATTAGCATGCCTGCTACCTTCCCTGGATTTGGTGGCTGTCTGTAAGGCTCACTCAATTGAATTGAAACATCCCTCACCCTTACCTTTGAGCACCATGTTAGGCCAGAAAGTTGACTGACCAGACTTCACTATGTATGTCTGCCATCGGGGTGAGGTGCAAACTGACCAAGTGTATCTACAGTCACTGAGGCAGACATGAAATGCCATATTGTTCTAAATCTGATTAACACATGCAGCCCAGGAGGTCAGCATCTGCTGGCATGTATTAGCTGTACATCCACCAAGGAAATCAATGTAACTGAGCCATCCATCAAAGGGTACATCATTAACTCAATGATCCATTTGTACTGTCAGCATACTAGGCATGTGTACAAACAGGTGTATGGCTCACTCATTCAGACAAGCATATACCACTGGCTGAATCCTCACAGCAGCTGCACCTGACTGAGCACAGCAATGGGGTGCCTAACATCCTGTTTGGGCTGATATGCATGACCTTATGGACTTCTTTGCGATAGAAGCAAGAAAGCATGCAAAGCCCCAACACTTTGGAGTGAACTGGTCAACCACATGTGCACCGGCAGGCCAGACTACACTGGGGGTGGTGTAGGAAGGGGGGAGAGTGGCCTCAGGCACCACTGGCAGTGGGAGGGTCACGCCACACGCCACCAGCAGTGTTGTGACAGTGGGGTTGGTATCCCACAGAATAGTTGCTATGAACTGCTGAACATTCGTGCTCAGTGGTGATGGCTGAACAGCATGGCAGAGAGTGCCTGCACTGGGGCAAACAACACCCAATCCTGTCCACTCAGAACTGGCCACTAGTGAGCTTTCAGGATGCTCAGCCTCTGCTCTGCCTGTAGGGGAAGACACCCCTGTAAGGGGGCTCACCCAAGGGGGCATTCCCTTGACACAGTCCCAAGGCAGTTGGAATCTATTACCTAACTACGGCCATGAATGTGGGAGGCACACCAGAATTGGGAAGTTTGTGTGGGTGCCCTCAGACAGAGCGACAGTTCAGGACCAGGGATCAACCAACATAAGGTGGGTGTGCTGCATAGACAGGTGGACTGTGTCCCCCTCTGACAATAGCAGCAAGGTCACTTCAAAGAGTGTGAGCACAAATGAATACACCAAAATGTGAACTCAGGAACAGAGTAATCACTGCTAGTGAAGTAAACACATTTCCACCAGAGTGCATTATGCACTCTGGACACAGGGGTCATTCTGCCCTGGGATGCAGGCACAAGGCGGGGTATGGATGGCAGGCTTACAAGTTGGGCACACCCACTGTCAGGTTGCCCAGGATCCTGTGGGGCACCCTTGGATACAGGGAAGGGAAAGGTATACAAAGGGATGAGTGGAAGGGCTGGGCAGTGAAAGTACAAGTGGGGGAGCTGATGGGTAGGATGAAAGAGGGCAAGGGGGAATGGGAGAGAGGAGACAGAGAGGAGACAGCGGGAAGAATGGGCTGGAGGGGCGTGGAGAGAGAGAGAGTGGAAGTGGGCTTGGGGAAGGAAAGTGCCAGGTTTTGAGTGCCTTCCAAATGTTCAGGTAGTCCTCCATTTGGCGGATGCTGAGTGGGAGGGAGATTCCGAGTGTGTGAGAATGTACAGAGAAAGAGGTACCTCTAATTTGATTGGAATTGAAGGAAGGGATCAGACGGAGGAGTGCCGAGTCTGATATGAATATTCAGTTGTGCTGGTAGCCTGTGAGTCAGTATTGGAGGAATTAAAGGCACATCTCGTGGAGGGCAGAGTTGGTGATACAAATGGACATGAAAGTGGTGCGTTGGACAATGGGAAGCCAGTGGAGCACCTGTAGTGCATGAGTCATCTCTTCCCCCGGTGTGAGTTCAAGGATGAGGCAGGCTGCGCTGTACTGGGTCTGTTGTAGCTTTATTATAATAAACAGGGACGCCCACATAAATGGAATCAGAAGAGTCTATGCGGTAGAGGATGACATTGCCGCGACTATGTAACTGTGTGAGGATAGGGTAGGCAAGAGAAAGATGATCAAAGGATGCTTAGGTGTAGATGAAAGGATCTACAAGCAGAGTAAATGTGGGGAGAGTGTTCTGTCAGTATCCATGGTGTATCCCATGTTCTGTACTGAGCCGAATGTTGTTCGAGTGGGGAGTGGGATTTGGGGTGCACAGCCAGGGTTTGGGTTGGTGGAAGAGTGCTACATTACTACAAATCAGGATTCCACATTCACCAAGATTTAGGAGTAGATGGTAAACTGTCAGGCAGTGTTTGAAATCTGTCTGTCCTGAGGTGAGATCAGGATGTGGATTAGCTGGAGGTTTGGGGGTCTTGGAAGAATCTGGGTGTCATCTGCGGAGTTGAAGCAGGACAGGTCATGTGAGCGTATAAGGGTGGGGAGGCGGCTCAGATACGGGTTGAAGAGTAGGGTGGATAGGGAGAACCCTGCAGGATCCCATTGAAGATAGGGGGGGCAGTTAGCAGGAAGACGATTTGTGAGGTAAGAGGTGAACCACCTTAACGCAGAGTCCATGATGCTTAGAGAGTTAAGTCTGTCGATGAGGATGCTCTTGTCATGGGTCAATCATGATCCGTGCAGCATAGCCTCCTGAGACTGCTCTCCTTTGTGGAAGTGCAACCAGAAACACATGTCCATACATGGATTATCATGGAGACATGCAAACACACAGACATGTGACCCAACTTCAGTGACAGTCACCATCAGTAAATCACATGATCCATGCAAACCCTACATATGCCACTGCATGCCACTAGTGGGGTGCAAACATCACCAGTTTGAACATGATTGACAGTACACAACCTTACCTGTCGGCAGAGCTGTTCTGCTGTGATTCCATCACCACCTCCACCTAGCACTGTGCCGCCACATTGGGCCATGGACAGCCAGTGCCCAGCAGAGGGTACAGGACTAGGGTGGAAAAGGGGTGCTGGGTAGACCTGTCAGGGAGTGCAGGTACTGGATTAGGCAAGATACAACATTAACATTGGATTGGACTAGCTAAAGGAGTCATTCAGGTGTACATCAATGTCAATTGCAATCTGCAACTGTATGTGTGAGATTTCTGCAGTCTACTTAACCATGGCATTTGACTCCTCTGCACATGGCTGCATGTCCAGTCTGCCACTCAGGAAGGCCTCAGGGGGCAATGGCATATCAATCAAGATGACAAAAAGAGTAGGTGTCCAGTATGGACCGGGATAACAAATAATATGTCCAGTCTGGGGCTGGGGGTGTCCACTTAAAAATAAAAACCTTAAAGATCACCCCCTCCATGATCTCATAGACATCAGGGCACAGGTAGTAGAGGTGGCATGGGTGGTCTGGGACTGCCATACAGTGGTAGATCATCAGTGGGTGGTGGGGCTGGTGGTGTTGCATCCTGTCCATGCAATGCCAACTCCAGCTCTTCATTGAGCAGGGCTACTCATGATACAGATGCATGCCTGAGTAACCCAATGGCTGAGAGATCACAATGAACTTCCTTTCGAGTGGTCACAGAGTCCACATGTGCACTCACTCGTGATGCCAGGAGAGCATGAGCCTTAGGATGTCCATCTCCTTGTGGATATGAGATCTTGCAGCCAAAAAGCTCATCATGCTGTGAAGCCCTGAAGCTCTCCATCTCACAGCAATGGGAGGTTCAAGACTCCACATATCCAGCTGCAGGCCTTTTTTTCTGTACCACCTCATCTCGATGCAGGGAATCCTGCAGAGGTGCCAGATCAGAGTGCTGGCTTTTGATGTTGGCCTCCATGCCTAGCTTGTGGGAGAGACTTGAGGACTGCATTTGATCATGCAGTGTACTCATCAGGCTGTCCATCAACTGCTGCTGATGATCCAGAGAGGCTATATGCTGTGCATTGTGTGCAGCTGGTGAGATGTTCTCAGTCTGGCGATGGATGTCCCTGGCCATCTCCTGCATGTCCTTGCATGCCGGATGGTCTCACGCAGAATCTGCTGCTTCCACTGTGACCATCCATCATGCACACGTCCACCACGTGTGCGGGGCTGACAGTGGTGGGATGCCAGGGTCCAGGCGCATTGCAGTGGGATCCCTGTTCTTGGCAGCAGGTCTGCAACCCTCCATTGGACAACAGCCCCAGCTGCTGATTCCAACACAGGAAACTGCAATCTTGCCGTCTTAACCACCGTAGACGTGGGGCATCCACAGACAGGACCCTTGACTCCTGGCTCACATACTTGGACTCAACAAACCCTTCCAGCTGCACACTGGGGCACCTTCCATGTCCTCCACATCTGAATCAAAAGCTTCAGGTGAAGAGTATGAAGATTCAGAAGAGTTGGCAATGAGACCGAGGAGGGCCTGCAGCACCTGGGGATTCTCGCGAGGCATGACACCCCACCCTCCACTTGTGGTCTGTCATGTGCCCTCCTCCTCTTCCTCCTTAATATTTGCATCTGCTTCATCATCACCTGTACAAAGACCGACAACAACATTCTGAGGCATGAGTACCTGCCAGAACATTGGTATGGTATGGTATGGTAATGTTTTTCTGCAAAGCGCCTGTACACAAGGCAGGTGTTTCAAAGCGTCAAGGAGGAGGGAACAAGGGGAGAGAACAACAGTAATTTAGAGTCCTTGAGTTTATGAATGATACATGTCTGCACAGGCAAAGTATGTGCATATAATATAATTAATAATATAAATAACAACAAATAGGTCTTACGTAATTCTGCAGTTTTGTTCAAGGGCATTCCACCATGCACGGACGGGAGACAGATGGGCAATCTTCAAGGCATGGTGCATCCAGATTGTGCAGTGTGCAGTCGGTACAGGAGAGGGGAGAGGGTGTTGGGGGTTGTGGGGGTGGAGGGAGGACAAGTGCAATGGGAGGAACCCAAGTGCGCCCAGTTAGACAGGAAGTGGGTAAGTGCTGAGAGGTGCCACTCTCTTGGATCAACAGACCAAATGCAGTAGCAATGTGGCAAGTGCAGGCCCAGAGGCAAGTGCAAGAGAGAGAGAGAGAGAGAGAGAGAGAGAGAGAGAGAGAGAGAGAGAGAGGGAGAGGTAAAACGGGTAGAGAGAGAAGGAAGAGGAGAAGAGGAATGTCTTAAGGATTTTCTGGAACTTAAGGAGATCAGGCTCAAGGTGGAGGGCGGCAGGAAGGCTGTTTCAGAGGTAGGCCCCTGCTGAGGATAAAGATCCCCCTCCAAATCGCTTGGAAAACCGGCACAGTCGCAGAAGGTTGGAGGTAGATGAGTGGAGGGCTCAGGAGGGACAGTATTTAGGTAGGCATCATTGCAGATAGGTAGGTCTCAGGCCCCAGAATGCCTTGTGGAGAATGTAGAGGTTCTTGAACTTGATCCTTGCAGCCTCGAGGGGCCGGTGGAGGGATTTCAGCGCCTGGAGAGATGCGGTCCTTGGGCTTGAGGACAAAGATAAGTCTTGCGGTTCTGTTCTGGATGAGTTGCAGAGGGTGTAAGGCAGAGGCAGGGATGTTGAGAAAGAGGCTGTTGCAGTAGTCCAGCCTAGTGAGAACCAGGGCTCTGGAAACAATGAGCTGCTGGCGGAAGGTGAGAAAGGGAAGAGTACCTCTAAGAAGGTGCAGTTGGTAGTTGTTTTTTTTTTAGAGATGTCCAAAATGTGATTGTAGAAGGAGAGAGTGGCGTTGAAGATGACCCCAAGGCGTATTGCTTTATAGGTGGGTGCAGGAGCAGGGCCAAGGCAGGCCAGCCAGAGTGAGAGTGGGAAAGTGGGAGCATTAGTCCCAATACGAACGATCTCTGTCTTACTGGTGTTGAGGCAGGGGTCATTTGCAGCATACCATGACTGAAATGCAGACAGACAATCAGATATGAGCGAGGAAGAAGAGGTGGCTGAGGGTAGCCTGAAGGAGAGTTGTGTGTCATCAGCATAACACTGGGAGTTAGAGGTGAAAGTGGCAATCACACGTGCCAGGGCAGCCATGTTGACATTGAAGAACCAGGGGGATAGGTAAGAACCCTGGCGAAAGCCGCAGGTTGAAAGAGTGATAGTCGAGAGGAAGGACCCAAGTTCCACCTGTGATGGGCAGTCGGAAAGGGAGTGGGTTAACCACGCCAGAGCCTGACCTGTGATTCCCAGGGTGTCTTGGAGATGTACGATCAGGATGTTGTGGTTTACCACGTCAAAGGCAGAGGAGAGGTCACAAAGAATGAGGACAGAGTGTTAGTGCCAAGATTTGAGAGCAGGTCTTCACGGGTGTTCAGATGAGCAGTTTCAGTGCCTCTGGATGCTCTAAAGCCAAACTGATGGTTGTGGAGGAAACCAGCAGATTCAGTGTGGAGTGAGAGTTGAGTGATAGATAGTTTCTCCAGGAGTTTGCAGAGGAAAGGAGTGATAGAGATAGGGCGGTAGTTTGCCAGAATGGAGGGGTCGGCAGAGTGTTTCTTAAGCAGAGGGTGCACAAGGGATTGACTAATAGAAGTTGGGAAAACTCCAGTGGCAGAATAGAGATTTCAGAGATTAGCCAACGCTGGGGCGAGAGAGTCAATGTTGTCTGTAATGGTTTTGGAGGGGCAGGGGTCATCTGTTTGGATGAGGCCTTCATAGACCGGACTTGTCTGGTGACCACATCAGGTGTAATGGGGGTGAGGGAAGATAGGAACAGTGGTGGAGAGGCCAAGGGGACTCCAGAGGTGTTGGTGTTGGATGTGCTGTGGAAGTGAGAGAGGAAAAGATGTCTTGGGTTTTTGTTGTGAAGTGTGCAGCTAGGGCCGAGCAAAGTTCCTTGGGGGGGGGGGGGTGTGACAGAAGAGGAGGCTGCTGTAAGATTGGCCAGTTCCTTGCAGACTTTGATAAGTTTGGCTGTGTTGTTTGATGCCACTGAGATCCAGGCTTGAATAATAACTCTTTTCTTGGTGTGGATGCAGAGTCAATATTGCCTTTTAAGGAGGTGGCAGGCCAGTTTATCAGAGGGTCCACCTGATGCATTCTTCTTCCGCTCAGCTGCCCTATACTTGCGTTCAAAGATAGCCAGATTAGATTTGTACCAACAGCTGCACTTTTTGGAAGGCTCAGTCGGACCCTCATGACAGGGGCAAGAGTATCAAGGGTGGTATAATTAGTGAAATTGAAGGTATGAGGGCCCTGTCAGGGGGGCAGTCAACTGCAGGAGTAGGAGGCGGAGAGTAGGTGGAGGCAAAGGCAGTCACTGTCACTCTTTTCATGGGTCTGGTGACTTTGAGACCAAGTGTCCACACAGGGTGTGCCGGTGCAAGGTAGAGGTGAGCTTCAAGCGTCCGGACCACACTTATCGCTAGCCATCCCTGACAAATACTCTATCCTCAGAGCTGATAGATCTAACGCTAGAGGTGGAGGCAAAGCAATCATCTCCAAATCCTCCCTAGACCTCAGATCAGCCTCTACAGTATCTCTCATCACTGAAAACTCCAAACCTTCAGCACAAATCATAATACTCAGGGACTTCAACTTTGGTTATCAGGACCCGAACGATGCACATGCTGCATCTCTAGCTAATGTCCTAACAGAACATGACTTCACACAACTCAATGCACTCCCCACCCACCAAAAGGGCAGAACCCTTGACTGGGTAGCAACTTACAATTGCAACACAATCTGCAAGGACCCCCAACCTCTGGCATGGACTGATCATCACATGATTCCTTTTGAGGTCAACATTAATCAGGTACTGCCTAATAAATACCCCCCCGGCACCAGCCTGTCCCACCAGGAACAAATGCAACATTACTGCTGAAGCCGTACTACCCCTGGTCCTACCCACCCTCAACGCTCTTTCCCCGCCAACGCTGACTTAAACCTGCTGATTGACACCTTCAATGACTCCATGGCTAAGGCAATGGATACCGTTGCCCCCCTGAAACTACGTAAAGACAAACCTAAAGCTCATCTGAACTCGTGGTACACCCCTGAGCTCAAATTACTCAGAAAAAAGAAAGCCAAGGCACAACTCACATGGAAGACTAACCCCTCTGTGGAAAATAAATCCAACCTCACAAACCTATCCTCATTATACAAAAGTGAGATAATTTGCACCAAAAAAGATGTATACAACACCAGGATTACTCAGGCAGGATCCTCCACTAAATAATTATTTAAAATTTTGAAGGAATTAGAAAACCCTACTTCACCTCCAGACACCTGTTTGAAAGACAAATCCTGGTGCACCAGCATCCAAAACGCCCTTAACAAAAAAATTACAGGACTCCAAACCAAAATAGAGGACAAACGCCAACAACTCTCCAATAGCAAGGTCACCAACTCTAGCCTACCCACGCCCAACAACACAAGTTCGGGATTCACATTTAAGAAAGTTACCACTACGGAAGTTCAAAAAATCATCACCTCCCTAAAACCCTCGAACTGCAAAGGAGACAGTTGTCCCGCCCAAATCATAAAAGACGCAGCTAGAGAGCTCTCCCCCTTCATCACGAAACTTATCAACCTATCCTTCACCAATAATTCCATCCCCAGCAACCTAAAACAATCATGGGTTCTCCCACTCTTGAAAAAACAATCCCTAGACCAGCTATACCCACCAACTACAGGCCCATCACCACAGTCCCATTTCTACTAAAAATCCTGGACAGAGTTGCCTACATCCAAATTCAGGAATACCTGGAATCCAACCAATTGCTAGGAATACGTCAATCTGGCTTCAGACCGCAACACGGAACAGAAACCACCCTTGTTGATCTCAAAAGCCAGATTGATCAAATTAAAGACAAAGGCAATGCCGCAATTCTACCTCTCTTAGACCTCTCAGCGGCCTTCGACCTGGTCAGCCACGAAATCCTCTGCAACCACCTAGCCACCGCAGCTCACTTCTCCTCCTCTGCCATCACATGGATACAATCCTTCATGACAAATAGAACCATGCGAGTCTTCTCAACAACAGCTGCAGCAGAACCCATCCCCATCTCATGCGGGGTCCCACAGGGATCCTGTGCATCCCCCACTTTGTACAATATATTTACAAAGCCTATATTTGAGCAACTGGACCGTCTGGGTGTCACCTACACTAATTACGCAGATGACACCCAGATACTCCTCACCATCACAGGCAATTACCAACCAGACGTCGATCGGATCAACAAAATATTCTCCATCATTCAGGCATGGATGGCCTCTCACGGCCTCTGCCTGAATGATAAGAAGACAGAGCTCCTCATCGGCGGCTCCCCCAACACCCTAACTAAACTCAATCCCAACTACAACAACATCACGATCGATGGTCACACCATCCCTATTGCCAAAAGTGTGAAAACCCTCGGCTTCTATCTGGATGCCAACACCAACCTCTCCAAACACACCAATATGATTGCCTCAGCCTCTGCCTACACCAGCAAGCTCATTAGGGCCAGCAGACCCTTCCTATCACCCTATAGCTGCCTCACCCTTGCCAGAGCCCTCATACAATCCAAACTAGACTACTGCAACAGCCTGCACCTAGGGGCTAACCAATCTGTACTTAACAAACTACAGGTACTTCAAAATAACACTCTGCGTGCAGCCCTCAACATTCCCAGGCGAGAGCATATCTCCACTGCTAGGAAAGCCTGCAAATGGCTCTCCATACGCCAGAAAATTGATTTAAAAACCATCTGACTCACGTACAAGTCCCTCAATCACCTAGCATCACCATATCTAACTAACAAATTCACCTTGAAACCCACTACCAGAACCACCAGATCCTCCAACACTCTATGCCTGACAGTGCCCAGATTCCACCTAAAAAGAGTTGGCGGGACTAGCTTCACAGTACTTGCCTCCCAACTCTGGAACACCCTACCTCTCAACATCAAGTCTATCGAATCCTTCCAGATCTTCAGGAGGCAAGTCATCAGCTGGCTCCTGAACAAAGAGTAGCTAACACCTGACCACTAACTGGCTCATGTACTGTATATGACTGTATATTATAAATGTATATTGCTTCCTGTATATTATTCTAACACTTAAATTGCAAATTGTATTCCTTATATTACATATGCATGTACTATAAGTATGTATGTACGAAGTATGCAACACAAAGATACTTCTCAACTATGTAACCGTCTTCTTAAGCACCCACCTACCCCTGGGTTTGGAGCGCTATACAAATAAAATAAACAAACAAACAAACAAACAAGATAGAAGAGAGTGGTCCATCTAAGAGAGAGAGGTGGCGAGGGGGATAAAGAGAGGGATGTCGGTAGAGATGAGAGCATACATAGTGTAGCCCACAGTGTGCGTGGGGCCAGAAGGTCAGATAGAGAGGGAGAAAGAATCGCATAGGTTTTCGGAAAGGTCATCGGGAGTCAGGATTAGAATGCATACAGGCACAAAAGGGCCATCCACACATATATCACACATTCTGAATGAGCACACTGTGACTGGTGTGGCACAGATGAATGAAAGTTGGTGACATGTGCAATCATGGCTGGGTATATCAGGCCATGCAAAATGGCATGGTATTTGGGTAAGTCTCTCGTAACCAGGACTAATGGCTGGCAGAGGGACTCCCAGGACCCCCCTGGCGGGAGGTCTGTGCATTATCAGTGAACCCCTAATCTACTCACACCTTTCCTAGTTGCAACATGTGGAATGGTGACCTGTAAATCTTATGACCCAAAATCTCATGCTGGCATATTGTTGCCATGATCTCCAAAACCACCATTGCAACATTGCCTCTGGCAAGATACGTGGTTGGTCCCAATCAAATGCATTGCGACCATGTGTGAGGAGACTACACCATAGAACTGACCAAGGAAGACTTGCAGGGCCACTGCTCCATTGACACTCCGAATGTGGAATGTACTACACTGAAACCTCTATTGAACATACACATCTTGTCCTATCTGGAAGACAGCCTCAGGCGTCTATGCACAGACATTGTTGCTCATCCATGTCCACCAGCAGCTAGGGCCAAAAAAAGGATGACTGTCACATCAGGTGCACATTACTGTGATTCTACGTGAGTCCTGATTGGCATTCACAATAGACGATACACATGCATGACACTGGGGATGTGCACAATGGATATGTGTTGCATGCCATTGCCAAACAAACAAGTAATTGAACAGCATTGAAAGCAAGCAGACAGTGATGTGTACTGTGACACCAACATTTACCACACACAGAAACCACTTCCTTGAATGCAGCCCAGGTGATGAAGGTATGCACTGTAGTGCCCATGGATGGTTGCCAAATGCAGCCAACTGTACTCCAACACATATGTGTGCATGGAATGGAAATTTATCAGCACATATACGATACACAAAAATGCCCCTCACTAGATGTGTCGACAAAGGTATCCATGCCTCCCACACCAAACACCTGCTCACTTCTGATCATTCCAATTGCAACCTCTTAGAAATGAATGAGCTACTCCTCCAGTGGCCTGGGCAGAGGCCAGGTTGCCACTGGGCTTCTCCTTGGTGCTTCGAATTAGGTCCTCCATCCACTGCAGACCTGTTTAGCAGTGAGCCTCTCCATACAACAATCTTTGATGAGGTCTGTGACCTCCTGCCACATCTGCATTCTCTGTCTGGGAGTACGGGAGCTGCCAGCCAAGGGGTAGAGGTCCACATGGTGTTCCTGCACATAGTCCTTGAGGATTGAAGCGCTTCTTCCTCAGTGGTCCCTTCTCCTTCACCTGTGCATGATCATGGGATGGCGCCTCTTCCTGGTCTGCACAGTGCACCTTCTTGGCCTTAGTGGCCTCTGTTGGTGCTGGGCCACCTCTAGGCTTCCATCCATGTCCTCATCCTGGAGCTGGATCACCTGTATGCTGAGGCTCACCATGTCCTGGGGCAGGGCACATGTGTCCTCACCACATACTCCTCCTGGGGCAGGGTCATGTGTGTCCACAACACTGCCTCCTCCTGGGGCAGGGTCATGTGTGTTCTGACCATGCCCCTGTCCTCTACCTTTTGTAGCCTCTCCACTCATGGTGGCAGCGAATGGAGCAGCACAACACATAAAAATATACTGTCTACATGATAGACTACGTAGAATGGTCCTGCAAGGCTACACAGCACCCCACACAAAAGTATGTGTTACGCGATGCATAGAGGGCCACTCTCAACAAAGCCAAAAAATGTGTTCTCAAGGATGTAGTGGCACCCCAAACCTAAAATAAAATGCATTCCCAATGCTGCAGAAGCACCCCACACCATACAATTGTGGTAAACATAATGGCCCTCATTATGACCTCGGCGGTAGCCATGCCGCTTTTGGCGGCATGGCTGCCGCTGAAATCGCGTCCGGGTCCACAGAATGAGGAATTACCGGCCCTTTCCGAGTTTGGAAGGCCCGGTAATTCCTCCCTCCAAGGACCTGGACCCGGTCCTTCCCCATTCCCATTTCAGCCCCATAGGGCTGAATGGGAATGGGAGAGGGAGCAAACAACGGGCCGTTACGAGTTGACCCATTGTTTGCTCCCTCTTCCCCTTGCGGGACCCGGTAAGCATGCCTGGTTTTCCCAGGCATGCTAACCGTGTCCCGCGAGGGGACCTCGTAATGAGGCGGTACGGGGTTAAGGGCGCCGGCACCTTTTACGGCACCATTAACCCCGTACCACCAGGGTCATAATGAGGCCCAATGTAAAGGCAACGGCTTGTGAAGCACCCCCAAATGTGTGTTAGTGATAGTAAGACCTCAGTCTCCATACTTTCTCACACACAACTGGGGATGCATGTTGCACCTCTTAAATTGCTCTGTCACTGCTGCCGGCCACAGAGGCATGCTGTGTGCAGTGTGTAGCACATAACTTATGTGCTGCTGTTCCCCCATTGCCTGTTCTCCTGTGGCTCACCTTTCAGTCTGTGTGACTACTGCTGACAAGGGTCTTCGACCTATCTGTTTCATCACCACCACTCTATGGCACATCGTCCAGACCCAGATGTGCCACAACTGCTCCCGGGGTTGCCATGGCTTGTCCATCATCCCTTCCATCGAGCAGAACCCCCAGGGTGAGGCAGAGGGCTGCCAACTTCTCCTCCACCAAAGTTGGCATCCTGGTGGATCAGGTCCTGACTAACTTTGATGCGCTCTTCAAACCAGCAACTCAGCTCGGCAAGGCCAGATATAGGAGGATCTGGAGGACATCACAGCTGCCATCAACGTGGAGGGGGTGGCAGTCCGCTCCTTCAAAACCATAAAGCAGCACTGGGATGACCTGAAGCATCAAAGCCATGCAAAGACGAAGGCAGGCCTCCATGCAGGTGCTACCGTGGACGTCAACCGTGCAGGCTGACATCATATGGCACCCCTTCAGTTCTGGGACCTGCATGGGGTTTACCTAGAGTTATTCTCCCAGATCCTTGAGTGGCAGTCATGGCTGGAAGCTGCTGGTGAGTACCCATGTGGTGCACTGCTCTACAGTGTCAGTGTGTTCTGCATGGGTATGCATTATTGTAGGTACTCCCTCCAGTACAGAGCATGTGTGTTCAACTGCTCTACACCAGAATGCAGCCTCATGCTGATGCTGTGTGTGTGATGCCAGACATCTGGGATGTAGACAAGCATAGGTATGTGGACTGTCAGTTTTCAATGAGTTTGTACAGACCACTATGGCTCACACATTTGCTATTGAAGATTACATCATCCTCACTCAGCAGCCGAGACTGTCACATGTGTATGGATGTTCAGAAATTACATGTTGGAGTGTCAACCTCTCAGGGACCAAAGTGTGATCTGTAAACCCAATGCATGAGGAACCAGAGATTTTGTGTGATCATGTCATTTTTTTGGGCTGGTGCCAACCCCATGGGTGCTTCTACCTCAGCAATGGGTGCCTGTACATGTTGCATACTTTCTGCTCAAACTGACATGGCTTCATGTTGATACATGTATTTGGATGTAAACGTGCCCAAGCAGGTGTCATGAGACCTCTCCACCCACTCACATGTCCATGCTGTGCGTGATCAATTCATCGCTGGTTCGAGGGGTCCTGCATGGAACTATGTGGCTTGTCAGCCACGGTGTGCTTGCCCGGGGAGGTTGTCTGGACCTGCTATGCTCCCATGCATTTAGTGTTTAGCACACCTATCAAGGCAACCGCTGCCCAGACCTGTACCCCTGTGTTCTGCCTCCCAGAGCACAGGGGGACGGAGAGTGGTCTTTCCCAAGAGGCCAGGGCCAGGGACTGCCTGTGCCCATCTTGGTGTTTTGAATTGCTAGTTGTCCACAATCCATGCCAGGTCATTTGATGGTAGACATGCGGAATGCATGGTAGATCAAGAGGGAAGGCCAGCTCTGGGTGTACGGATGCGCTCCAAATCTGGAATGTATTCCTGTTGTGTCAATTTGAAGTCATGACACTTTTGGCCAAACCACTTCCTCTGTTACCCATGGTACACAGTTTACACATAAGCATAGTTGCCTTCCTCTGGTTTACTAGTGACAGTGTGTAAGGCTCCTGTCTGGCCTCCACTGGGTACTTGTGGACACACCCAGCCTACCACATCCCCAAGATGGACAAGGGTCGTACCACATGTAAAGTTCCAACAGAGCTTTGCCTGCTGGGGACACTCCTCTGTGTGGCCAAGTTCCTTTGCAGACTAGCAGGGTGCCTTGCTGACTAAACAACCTCAGATGACTTGCAACACAATGGCAGGGCAGCCTGTCTATCTGGCTCTGCAATACACATGTTCATTTTGCACCACACTTGGTTCAACTTGGGTTGGACTGCTTGTCCAGCCATGGCCTTTGAGACAGGCATTAACATTCCACCTGTGTTGGGACAGTGTTGACTTGAGAGCATGCCCCTTCTGGGAGTGGCCCCTTACATGGGGGTCTCTGCCCTCCAAGCAGTGCAGTACCCCAGTGGTCATGTGAGAGTGCAAGAATGCTGGTCTGACAACAGAGCCTGCCCAACACACAGTGGGTGTGGTCCCATGAGGGTTATACCCATGCACTTCTCAAACAAACTCATGGTTCAACTGCAATCTAGGGTGATGACAGTTCCACAGGGTGGCCGACCACCCTTCCCCACCACCGTGGGGGGAGCTTGTGAAGCAGCCACCCTCTTCTCGCAAGAGTGGTGCCTGGGCCCAGGCTCTCCCTTGCACCCATACAGCTGGGGCCTTTGCACATGAGTGAACAACAGGGCACCCCAACCTACATCATTGGGCCATCCACTGACACTGAGGTCACACAGTCAGACCCGAGGGTATGATGCTCATCCCAAGGCCAGCCACCTGGGCTACGGTCATCTGGATACATACTCATGCCAAATGTAGTCAACTCCTACATTAAGGCAAGTTACTTGAGTGGATAATTGTTACATGTCCAGGAGTCCCTCTGCTCCCACGAGTGATGCAGGACGTCTACAATGCTAGTTTTACATCCAACAGTGAACACGGGAATGTGGCATAATGCGACCAACATCCCGGCAATGCACAGGGGGCACTAGCCATATTGATGGAGCTGACCCCAGAGACAGTGTTATGCCACTATTAGACACTGGTACTGTGCTGGTGGTTCAAGGCCAGACCCTGGATTGTGTACTTATGAGTGACACTGCCCCATGGTCTCACATCCATCTGTTGTTGCAGCTCGCACTTCTTGTTTTTGATAGTGTATTTTACTCAGTAATTGTGAATCATCCTTACACGTTTCAATATATACTTGAAATGATCATTAGACCTGACCCTTGTTAATTGTTTAAAAGAACAATTTTACTTTTTTGTAGCTGCTTCTTTTGCCAGCAATACACACTATTTTGACTTTAGATTCTCAAAATGTCATTAATGCTTGTGAAGGGTTGCAGATTGAAACCAAAAATGGTATTTGTTTATGAATTTGTTTAGTTTGGAAAAAACACAGCTCCAAGAAGCAGTGGGCACTGTTCAATAACGGGCAAATTGAAATACAGGGGAGCACCATTGAAATGTTTAAGGAAGGTTAGATCAGGGGCAACGCGTTTGTCTTGGAAACAAGACAACACAGTGCAACACAGGTTTGAATCCCGTCCCGCTATTAGAAACCACTTGTCGGTATTAAGCATGTTATACATAAACAAATAAATATAAAAATGTGCTGGACACTGACTAATTGGTATGCACTGACAGAGAGAAACTGTGAGAGTAAACTAGACCACACTGACAGTTAGTTAGAACAGCTAGAGTGCACCAGACACAACTTTCACCCCATCATTTGAGAGCGAGAGACTTATGGACAGAAGGAGGCTCAGAGACTAAGGTCCAAATTCATAGAACAAGTGCTAAGTCTACGCCGTAAAGAACATTGCGCCTACGTGCATGTGCGAAAAGTTTAGCGCTGTTCACTGATTCACAGATACTAAAGTGCAAAGTAACCTGCAGCACAAACAACAATGAGTTGTGCCTGGAACGCCCACAACACACCCGCAAGCAATGAAAAACTAGCATCAGCAAACATCCTTTGCGACCAACCGTTGCACCACCATCCAGCAACTCGGAGAAACTCCCTGCAGGACTGCCACAGGGTGGCAACCCACCGATTTGCCCTTCTCCTATCTGCCTCATCCCTGGCCTTCGAAATGTCTACATCCCTTGCCCTTGCCCCCTGCCTCACCACCTCTACTTACAAAACACACCCTGGCCGACACCAGATTGGCGAGCTGGCTCCGGACCCCCTGCTTCAGTTGTGCCACTTGTGCACCGCTTTGCCTCCTCTGAGTGGAAATGCCCTATAATATGCTATCTTCACAACCACCATCTGCTGTTGCCTGGGATTGAGTGCCCTATAAATGGACTCCCTCTGACCAGATGACAGTTGTCGTCAGGGGAGTATGACACCTGCACTGCACTGAAGTTCTTGCTGTTCCTTCATTGCCTATTCCTGTGTGGGCTCCTGGGCAGGCTCAGTGAGCACCTCTGCTGCCGATGTAGGGACGCCCACCTCAACCACATCCAGACAGGGCAGTGGTGTGACTGGTGAATGAGGGGCCATGGTGGAAAGGGGCACAGAAATTGCAGTGGAGGACAGCTGGAACACAGAGGAGGAAGTGGTGGAGGGGGCCATTGCAGTGCCCAGCCCAGAGAGAGTACCTGAGAGGAGTGCAGTCACAAAATGGACCAAGGAGAAGTATATCTGCTTGTGATGCCATGCAAGATCCATGCGAGAAACCTCTCCCATTGTTTTTGGGCTGTGACCTGCCCCCATGATATCTCATAGGCATTGATTGTGCTGGCTGGGGTTGATGAAACTTGTATCACACAACATCTAGAGAGCCCAAGGTTGCAGACACCTCATCTAGAATAGCCATAAACATGATTTCATATTAAAGTATATTTTCTTTATACAATCAGAACATGTATAATCCAGGCACAAACCTCAGTATCTCGTCATCCCATTCATTGCTTTTGCTCATGCCACTTTTTCCACCTCTGTAGCCAATGTTGGAACACAGGCATTGACTGGCGGAAAATGGCTGCATTCTAAGCTTTACATTGTGATGAGTACACATTGGCCACTGGTCAATGAGTAATGGACCAGCTCAGGCACAAAAGGGTCCTGGGACAATGAATTGGGTGGTGTTCACCTACCAGAAAATAGAGCCCTCTGGTTCAGAATCTAGAACTTTCTTATACTTTCTTATACTTTCTTGTACTTCTTTTACTCATTCAGAATATCTCTATAAAAACGGTCTACTGTGCAAGGATTAATAGACCAGCGCAGGGACAATAAACCCCGTGTGAAGCTACCCCCGCAGAAGCTCTGATAGTGTTAGAGCCCTAACCATCAAGCTGTATATATGCTAGTTGAATTTCACCCTTTTAAAAGGCTGTCGACTTTGGCTAGGGACAACTTAAAGGGGCGGTGGTCACTGGAATTTAAATACGATTAAAATGCAGAGCCATCTAAAGTGCTACATTCCCCCACCCAAAAAATGCCCTACTGCAAAATCGAATGAACATTATAGTGACATTATGGCTCATGCATATATATCAAACTTGGTATTAAGTGTAATTTTGCAATGAAAATATGAAAATCACAACTGAACATTCAAAAGAGATGTTACAAATTGGTACACAGTGTGCAGAGTGAGCGAACCATGAAAATATGATTTCATTCTACCTACAGTGGGCCTCATCACAAGTTGAGTGGTAACGCCGGCGCTATCAGGGCCGGCGCTAAAAGCCCTACTGCCAAACCCACCGGCGCTATTAACGCCGGATCACGGGTTTGGCGGAACGGTTATTGCCCATTCCCCTTTGGGCCCATTCGGGAATTCCTCATTCCCCATTGGGCCCAATGGGGAAAATTTGCGCTATTACCACCGGTGGATTTCCTGCCGGTGGTAATCGTGCTGAAAATATGCAAATTTGCCACGATTTCACCTCAGCTCAGAGCTGGGGGAAATCCGCCAAAGCCATGATCTGGTGGATCCTTAAATGTGGCGGTAATAGCGCTACCGTCGCATTTAAGGGTTATTGCCAAACTCGTGATGAGGCCCAATGTGTAATTCTGTGATTGTAGATGCTAAGGGGGGGGGGGGCTTTCGTGGACATTAACTCAAAATGTTAGACAGCTACTATTGAGTGTGTGATTTGTCATTTCCCCTGGGTCAGGTGACCAATTAAATACACAGACCAGTAGGAATCAGGTGTATTTGCCTTCGGCCCTCATTACGACCTTGGCGGAGAACCATGGTGCTATTTGCACCATGGTCCATGGCGCTAAGCTGCCAACTCCGCCATGGTGGTTGGCGGACTTACCGCCCCATTCCGACCTTGGCGGGGCGGTAAGTCCCCAATCCCCATTTACCCTTCCCCATTCCCATTTTTGCCCCATAGGGTATAATGGGAGTGGGGAAGGCGTTAATTACGCCACCGTAAATTACGGTGGCGTAATTAACAACAAGGTCCCTTAGCGCCATGGATTTTAACGCCTGCTAAAAGCAGGCGTTAAAATCACCATGGCGCTAAGGGAACTCGTACTCAGGCGGAAAGGGGCGCCATGGTTTACGCCGGCGTAAACCCCTTTCCGCCAGGGTCGTAATGAGGGCCTTCCTTTTGTTTGTGGAGTTTGCAGAGTATGTACATTTAAACACATAGGAATAAATTACAGCTTGGGGAAAACAGAATAGCAAGAGAGTATGTATGATAGGATTAGAGAAAATCTAATACAACTTGATTTAGCTGATGGGCAAAATGCATTACGCAGGCCTGTAATAATTTGGATTGAATGCAGAGACCTTTCCACATGCAGGATCAGATAACCTGAGAGGGATTTTAGAAGCAGGGACAGTTGCAGAAAGGGGGAAGTTAAATTGTGCAGTGAAGTGTGGCTTCAATAGTGTTATAGTCTGCAGGAGCTTTCATGTTTCTCTTGCTCTGTCCTCGCTGGCAATTCTGCTGTGGAGCTCCTGCTCTCAGCAAGCCTAGAGAATCACCAATGGGCCATGAAGCGGGCAGCAAAGTGTGTTGTCAAGTATTTAACAGTCTGCAGGAGCAAGAGCTTTCTTTTTTCTCTTATCTGTCCTTGCTGGCTATTCTCCTGTGGAGCTCCTCCTCTCAACAATCCTAGCAAATCACCAATGCACTTTGAAGTGGGCCCTGATGTGTGGCTGTCAAGTGTGTTAGAGTCTGCATTTTGCAGTCTGCGGGCAGCTGGGTGCCTAAGAACAGAGAGAATCAGAGAAAGTCAGTGCATTGAATCTCAAGATCTCAAAATAAATCAGCAATACATTGCTTCTATTCAGGCACAGCGGGGCATTTTCATCCAACAAACTTTTCTGCACTAGCTTATTTTTCCCAGTATGGTTCAAACATATTTTACCTTCTTGAAGGGATTTAGCCTTACTATATGTTGTAGTATTCTCAGGTGGTACCCCACCTGGCATTACGTCAGTAGTGCTAGCATGTCTTAAAATACTAAAGGGACTGTTATGATCTTTGCCCATACTGTTAGTGGTGACCTCATGTGAAATACCTTTCCATCTTAAAGATACATTGGTGAGTGGCCTGATTAGTAGAGTCCTTTCTTTGTTTATCAGTAATAAGTGGTGAAATAGGCTTTTGATCCCTCATGGTACTTGTATATACAATTTATTCACAACAGGGAGGGTGCATAATTACAGATGAACTTGCAATGTTTTGTAACTTGGAAAACGATGTTGAAGTCCCCGCCAACATGGGCAGCCCATGGTCTGGCAGAATAGCCATACCAGCAAAATTGGAGGTTAACATTGTATTCTTAGGGGACTGTTTCTCAATCCCCAAACCCATCCTGTACTGGACATGGGATAAATCGGTCTGAGACCCTACACAAAATGTTAAACACAGGTTTTGGTTTGGAACCACACTTGTCAGACTTAAGGCAGAGGAAAAATTAACCATTTCCGATACCAAAATCGATTCAGTTTCAACATCACATTTTTTCAGAAACCAGTGCTGAACCCAAAGTCGTTACCGGACCAATTACAACGTCGCATTGTACACTGTGAGAAACCTGAGGGCATTCTCCCATCTTTTCCCCTAGGATTCTCTGCGCAGGTGGCTAGGGAAAAGCTATCACTCTTGGATCCTGACCCATGAGGGGGAGAAGCGAAGAAGGATCACCTAGGTGGAGGGTTCTTGGGGAATGAGAATGAAATGTCCTCAGATGAGACACAGTATTTTCCCTTACTATTTCAGTTTGACCCCTTAGTCCCAGAAACCTTTGTGGGAAATTGTTACCCCATTCCCTGTGGTAATAATAACATCAGGAGAGATGACAAGCCTCAAAGACCAAGAAGGAGGCTAAGAAAGAATGGGCCTGCAGGCGAGACATGGCATCGCCCTGTTTCTGTTAGTGACCAACCCAACCCTTTTGTGGGAGTGAGGGGTCATTTGGGCCCCCCGCCATACATTCAGTACAGCTTGGAACACTTGCTCTTCCAATGTTGGGGGACGCCTCCATTGCCCTTATGTTAACATCAGCCTTATGATGGCATTGGCATAGATGGGGCTGGTGCGAGAAGCACATGGCATCCATTTTGTACACACTCGACTCCATCTTTTTGGACTAGGCCTCACTGCGATAATACGAAAAGGCTCCTCTCCCCTTTTCTGTTCCGCGCACACTGTGCCCATGGCCCCCACCCTTTCTCAGTGTGTCTGAAAGCTTTGCAGCTCCATTCTCATGCTCGAGCCGGAAGCAATTGCAACAAAAACAAATGTAACATCTCACTCTTCCTCTGAGATCACTGTCCCGTGTGTGAACCGGCTTGAGCCAGGTCTTGTAGCTCATCCGTCTCCACAAACCTGCTTGTGCCCTCTTACCCTCGCTGTTGGAATATTACTGCCAGTATAACCTTGTGTCCCTGTAAGATATTCTCTTGATGTACCAGACACATGCCCCTGCCATGAAACCCACCCCAGCGAGCCCCTAGCTAAAATCAGACCTCTGTCTCAATATATTGCATCCTGTAACTAACAAACGTCAACACTCCCCCAGTCTCTTTGATAAATCCAGACCCATCCCACGATCAATGTTATCACACTGGTCAAGACCCTTAACCTGGTACCCCAATATAAATCCCAACAAGTGATGGTGTGATTACATATATGCAATTTATAGGTGTATGATGATTTGCTCAAAGGAGCTGTAATGACTATTGTTTAGTGCATGTTCAATGATAGTATCTCATGTTAGTTTAGTTAGCGGCCACCCTGCCTCACAGCGACCTGACCCTCACCCCCACTTGGACGCAGACAGATGGACCTTGTGACACTCACCCTCCCGCCAACCCAGCAGCCAACCACAGAGGAGCAGCACCTATATGCGCCTATACAACGCAAGCTTGTGTCCAATCATAATAAACTATGCAACATTTATGTCTGACATCATTTATGACATTTTCTGCCCTTATAATCAATTGTAAGTGTATTGTTTGCCATAGTGCTCTCGGGTAGCAGAGTTCTCTGGATGCCAATTTCTTATAAAAGAAAGACTAAATCTCGCAGCCTGTTCTCGTAGTCTCATTCCCTGTTGGGGGTGTGTCTATTTATTGGTATTGCACATGCTAAAATGAGGATGGGCCTTTACATTTGGTGTCCCACCGCAACATGATTGTGACAGGTGCCCTGAGGCCCCGTTCCATGTGGTGAGATCCGGAACTCCCCCCAGCAAAACCATCACCTCCGCTGTTGACTAGTCCGTGCGCACAACGAGAGGGTCCAAGGTTTCCCGTTTTCTGAATACCCAACTAAAAACTGCTCGCCGAGGTGGGCCACGGCTTGGTTGGGGTGCAGATCAGATTGTGAATAGACCATGAACGGTGGCTCTCGGACCACCCGACTGAACATGTGAGTACCGGTTGCGAGACTTCAAGGGGAGAAAAGAGGGTTTGGGAGAAGGGTAACATATAACAGAGTGGGAAAATAAAAGAGGGCAAAGTTAGGGTCTGTGTGATTGTTACTGATGCTTTTTTCTTA
Source organism: Ambystoma mexicanum (assembly GCF_040938575.1). Classification (NCBI taxonomy): domain Eukaryota; kingdom Metazoa; phylum Chordata; class Amphibia; order Caudata; family Ambystomatidae; genus Ambystoma; species Ambystoma mexicanum. The sequence continues at coordinate 337,004,994 of NC_090939.1, forward strand.
TCTATCCTTTATATGGCCATTAGGTTTTGTGGAGAAAACAAAAAAGAGGTAAAGAGGTACAAGGGATCCTAGCCCTAAGAGTGTAGAAGGCGGCACTGCATAGCATTATCTCTTCCAGTGCAGGGGATAAGTGAAGATAAAGCGAAAACAGTAGGAGTCTCATATATTTAGTAGACTCGGAGTAATAGTTTAGAATATTCTTTTTCCGTGTGAGTAGAATTCTTGGTGAGGTAGATTGACGGGACTCAGAGGTGGGGAGTGTATGAGAAAGCAAGATTGAGGGGCATAAAATGAAATAATTGAAAGGGAAATAACTAAGAAGGGGAGTAAAAACAAAGGTAGTCAATGTTATATGTTTATGTGTTTTATGTTTATGTGCGACAGTGTTACCATTTGTTCTGTCAGTAAGTACATATGTACCTGTGAATCGAAAAGAATTAAGGTTGATCAGGAAAATTGGCAATGAAATGTGTGAGTAATATGACAAACATGTTGAATATTGGCAAATAATGAATATTTCTTTTGAAATAATTTGTGGTTCCAGCAAGGTGGTGTGAGTAAAAAGGTTGTTAAAATAGTGTTGGTGCCAAAGGTTAAACAAGGTTGAATAGAAGTGACATAAGATAGAGATTTTTGACTGATTGACTGTGCATGTATACTCAGGAAGCGAAGTGACCACAAATAAGAGAACAAAGACCATTATGGTGGGGGGGCAACACCATTAGCACACATTTGTCAGCATCTCCCTTTGTAAAGTGAGAAAATACAGAAATATCATGATCAGTGGGTGGTGGAAATAAAAAAATAAAAGGAGACACTGGGCCTCATTCCGAGTACGGCGCTAACCAATGGCGCTATTAACGCCTTGGTTGACGCCGTACCCGGACCGGCAGCGCCTTGGTGGATGGCGGAATCACCGCCCCATTCCAAGGTTGGCGGGGCGGTAATTCCCCATTCACCAAGGCTCTTCCCCATTCCCAAATGAGCCCCCATAGGGCTCAATGGGAATGGGGAAGATGCAAATAACGGTGACCGTTCATTACGGTCACCGTTATTGGCTTGGAGGCCCCTTTGCGCCCTCGACTTTAACACCTGCTCGAAGCAGGCGTTAAGGGAGAGGGCGCAGAGGGAACTCGGAGTATGGCAGTAAGGGATTACCGCCACCGGTCTCGTTACCGGTGGCCGCTATCCCTTACCGCCATACTCGGAATGAGGCCCACTGTAACGCGTATCTAGCCGGAGGAAGGGTCTTTTGACAAGAGGGTATTGGATCTAGTATCCACGCACTTGCTCGCAAAATACAGGGGAAAGCAATTACAGAACAGAAGGGAAGTGCTAGATTTGTGGCAAATGTTTGAAGAAGTAGCGCCTACCGGCGAAGTAATTAAGGACACGATATTTGAGAAAGAGAAGGTGCCCTTAGAGAGGAGATGGGGCTGCAGGGGGAGAATGCACAACAACCACAACATAGAATTACCCTACTAGAATATACCCATTGATGACAAGGCCTGCATTGGGATACAGTGAGCCCCTGTATGTGCCAGCATGCACCACACCAACAACCCCGGCAATGGCATCAGCCACCGCACCACCCCCGTATGAAAGAGGAGGGCTGTAAGGCCCAACCAGTGCCCCTCCAGTGAAATTAGTACGGCTAACAGGAGATTTAGAAAGGCATCTTGCTCATGCACAATTGGAGATAACGCGGTTACGAGCATTGTGCGACAGGGGCCTGATGTTACCAGGGGGAGTGGAAGTACCACCATTGACGGTGAGCGTCTTCACACCTCCGCCAAGTGGCGCAGGGGGATCCACACCACCCCCGCCACCACTGCCGGCGCGATACCAAAAAGGCAACAGCAAGAGTGGCAATCAGGTGAGTTTCTGTTTCATTTGAATGGCAAACCCGTGAGAATAATACAGCCAGCAACACCGGATAGCCAGAGAGGGGACGCCCAAGAAGGAAGGGAACAAGAGGAGGAGGTAGAGGAAGTATGGAGTGATTTAGATGAATATGAAGAGGGAGTGGCAGCAGCGGGATCTCCACTGCCATTCCCATTCAACCAAGAAGATGAAAGGGCTGCACCAAGATGACAAGGGAGGTTAAGGCAAAGAGTAGGAAACATGCTGGTGAGTAAAGCAAGGAAGAGAACAGTAAGTAAGAAATGAGGAAAAACAAAGCTGCAAATGCCCTTAATACATAAAGAAGCAGGAAGGCCCCATTACATACCGGGGGCACAAATGGATAAGAATAACTTGTTGAAACTTCTCCCTCCACTTTCGGATGGGGTGGGGAAAGGGATACATGTATTTGAAAAAAAACACAGCAGGAGTACCCTTGGCCATAGGGGATGTGAAAAGTTTTCTGGTGTCTGCTGTTGGTGATCAAGCAGATGCAGTGTGAGTGAAGGCGGGGTCCCGGGGGTGACCATGAGCTGTGACCATAATGACGGATCCCCATTTAACAAAGTTAGACCACAAGTATGGGGTGCACTGCGGAGAACGTTTCCAGATATTCCAGACTTACATCTAGTGATGCAGTACACTATGGTAGAGGAAGAGGAGCCTACGCATTTCATCCTCCGGATGCAAGGCCTGTGGAAAAGTGAAACGGGTACGGCGTGGGTCCAATCTACTGCCTTGTTCTACTTTATTATCAAAAAAGGGCTCCCAAAGGAGGTGCAGAAGGCCTTGGATAAAATAGGTGGGATAGAAGCCAAGGGCTGGCCCGAGATTCAGAGCATAATTGTGCACCATTGTAGGAGGATCAAAGAAAGAGAAAAAGAGATAGCAGAGTGAAGATTGGCAGAAGAGGCGATGCTAGTACAAAATAAATTAGTGAAGTGCTGAATACCGCAACATCAACTGACAGGCATGGCGAAGGAGAAGAGGCAGTGGCAAACGCACCAGCCAGAATGGCCGCAACATGGGCTGCAAATGGACAGGAGCAGTGGGATGGAGAGGAACAGTACAGAGGGCCCCAATAGCAAGGGAAGTCAGCAAGAGGACAAGGTGGGTACAGAGGACCAAGAATGGGATTCAGAGGAATGGGAAATAGAGGATTTGGAGGGCCTGGGATGAGGGGAGGACCACAAGTGTCATGTTGGAACTGCGGAAGGTGGCGGCATTATTCAAGGGAATGTAGAATGTGACCTATGGGATATTACCAAGGACAGCCCCCTATGGGAAATAAATAACAGTATGTTCACCATACCCAGGCAGTCCCTATGTGAGGGGTGGGCAGAACAAGCAATATTATAATGAGCCCCAAATGCAACAAAGGCAACAGCACCAGCAACAACCACAGCAGAGGGGTATGCAGCAGCAAATGGCAAGACAAAATACTGTAGGAAATGCGAATAATAACATTTTTGCAAAATCCGCTAATGGCTCACCGGCACCTTTTTGCGGTGCAGCGGTAGTCGGAGATAACGTCTTTTCGGTTCTGGGAACGGAGACATATGCCGATTAGGACAGCCCACAGTAAGCTCTTGCGTGTCCAGTCCTATCCACTACCCTACGTGCAGAAGAGGAACCACTAGTGGGAGCAGAGATAGGCAACAAACAGTTCATCTTTATGGTAGACTCGGGAGCAGAAAAATCATGCCTCATGGAAGGCCGGTTCCCGCTCTCGGGAAGACATTTGGAGACGCAAGGGTTCTCTGGGGCTATTTTAAAAGTTCCTTACACAAAAGATCTTGATATAACGGTGGGGGGGAAACATTGTGCGCACTTCTACTTTACCACAAAGACGCGCCAATAAAGTTGCTATGAAGAGACCTCCTGAGTAAGTTAAACATGACAATCTCCTTCACTGAACAGGGGATAGTTTGTTCCACCCCAGGATGTGCCCCGTACGGGCAATGCTGATGATCAGCACAATGACAAACAAACTGGGTGCCCATTGACATGGATATGTTCATTTATGGTATCAAGGTGTTAGCACGGGTGGTGCCAGAGATAACAAGAAAAGAGTGGAAGGTACCCTCAGATTTTGTCTTCTGCCCAATTGTGAATACAGATATTGTACCTGGAACAATTTTGTCTATTGACCTAGAGGGGGCACAGGTCTCGATCAAACATATTGCAGTGATTTTACTAGACACACATGGGTGCGAGTGGAGAACAGTTTGTGCATAGACCCAAATATAATGCTGAGCAATTTAACCGATGAAGAATTATTTACTGACAGTGAGAGTAACAGGGAAATAATAATGGAGATAAGTATACCTTGTGATATGTTATGTTATGTTATGTTACTTTGCATTTATATAGCTCCTTATGTACCATTGGTATGGTCTGAAGGCCCTGGTAGGTTGAACGCCCCTGGGAACCGGAGTTCGAGTCAGTAGAGAGAGTGGAGAGAGTGAAAGGTGCATGTGAGCACCGGATATGTGTGCAGCTGGTGTGGCATTTGTGTAATAGCTGCTTCTTAGCGTTAGGTGTGGTAGTTGAGAGATCAGGAGTATGTGTTCGTTCTGGCAGGATTTATCCAGACCAAATGTGGTTGCATTAGGCCTGAGGGGTGTGTAACCAGCAGTGTTTACTTAGAGTGATGTGGAGTATGCAGCAGATGTTGGTATGAGAACAGTTGGTGTCATAGTATCCCTGTGTTCTAGTTGAATGGTGGTGTAAAGAAGAGAGTAAGCATGTTGATGTGATATGATGGGTTACAAGCTCTTTCAAACGTTCCATGCACTCCAAACCATTCTATGTAGGTCACACAGTTCTACGTGCTCCAATCTGTTCCACGCACTCCAGTCCACCCCACGCACTCCAGTCTGCCCCCACGCACTCCAGTCCACCCCCACGCACGCCAGTCCACCCCCACGCACTCCAGTCCACCCCCATGCACTCCAGTCCACCCCCACACACTCCAGTCCACCCCCATGCACTCCAGTCTGCCCCCACACACTCCAGTCGGCCCCCACACACTCTAGTCCACCCCCACGCATTCCAGTCTGCCCCACGCACTCCAGTCTGCTCCACACACTCCAGTCCACTCCACACACTCCAATCCATTTCACACACTCCAATCCATTCCACACACTCCAATCCATTCCACACACTCCAATCTGTTTCATGCATTCGAACCTGTTCTATTTACTCTGACCCGTTCCGTGTATTCTAAGTTGTTTTATGCACTTGTGCACTTTATCCACATATTTCACCCATAACATCTGCATACTTCATCTGTTCCATCCACATATTTCACATGTTCCATCCACATACATAATCCGTTTCACACACTCCAATCCATTCCACACACTCCAATCCATTCCACACACTCCAATCCATTTCATGCATTCGAACCTGTTCTATTTTCTCTGACCCGTTCCGTGTATTCTAAGTTGTTTTATGCACTTGTGCACTTTATCCACATATTTCACCCATAACATCTGCATACTTCATCTGTTCCATCCACATATTTCACATGTTCCATCCACATACGTAACCCGTTCCATCAACAGATGTCACCCGTTCCATCCACGTACGTCTCTCGTTCCATCCACGTACGTTGCCCGTTCCATCCAGATACGTCACGCATTCCATCCATATACGTCACCCCTTCCATCCTTATACGACACACATTCCATCCTCATACGTCACCTGTTCCATCCACATACGTCATCCATCTACATATGTCACCCGTTTCATCCACATACGTCATCCGTTCCATACGTCATCCGTTCTAATCACATACATCACTCATTCTATCCATATATGTGACCCATTCCATCCACATACTTCACCCGTTCAGTCTGCTCTACATGTTCAGCGGCTCTACGTACTCATCTGCACTATGCAATCATCCACTCTATGCACTCTTTCGCTCTCTAGCTACTCATCCGCTTTACATGCACCCGCACCCATCTTCTCTACGCAACTCATCTGCTCTACGCAACTCATCCACTCTACGCAACTCATCCGCTCATTTGCTCATACACACCCCTCCTCTCTTATACACTCATTTGCTCATACGCACTCAATCACTCATACGCACCCCTCCTCTCTTACGTGCTCATTTGCTCATACGCACTAATTCGCTCATACGCACTCATTTGCTCATACGCACTCATTCACTCGTACGCACTCGCCTGTTCCATACACTCATCAGCTCTACCTACTAGTCTGTTCTATGCAATCATCCACTCTGTGAACTCTTCCACTCTGCACAAAATTCCACTCTGTGCACTCCTCCGCTCTGCGCACTCTTCCACTCTGCTTTCCCATCACGCTCTGCTCACCCATCATGCTCTGCTCACCCTTCCGCTCCACGCACTCATCCGCTCCACGCACTCATCTGCTCCACGCACTCATCCGCTCTGCGCATTCATTCGCTCCACGCATTCATTCGCTCCACGCACTCATCCGTTCCATGCACCTGTCTTTCCATGCATTCGTACACTATATGCATTTATCAGCTCTATACACTCATCCGCACTATACACTCATCCCCTCTATACACTCATCCGGTCTGCACATTCATCTGCTCCAGCGTTCTACACACTCTTCCACACTTCCGCACTCATCTGCACTACACCATTGTCTACTCTACACATTCATCTGCTCTACAATCATCCATTCTGCACATTCATCTGCTCAACGCATTCCTGTGTTCTACATGCTCCTCTGCACTTACACACTCGTCCGCTCTACACATCCTACTGCTCTACACACTCATCCGTCCAACATACTCATCCGTTCTATACACTCATTCGATCTACACACTCATCCAATCTACACACTCAACCGATCGGCACACTCACCTGCTCAACGCATTCACTCGTTCAGTGCATTCATCCGCTCGGTGCATTCATCCGTTCCACACGCTTCATCCAATCTAGCGATTTCATCCACTCCATTCACTTTGTTCATTCATCATGCATTACATCTATTTCATTCATTTAAATCTTGTTACTGTTTTCGTACAATGTATTCCTTATTATCTACTTCATTCCTTTGATCTACTTTACTCATTCTATTCTGTTTGTCCTTTTAATTTATTTTGTCAGTTATTAAATGTCGATTTCTCGCATCTAGCCGTTTGTTGGATTGGTATCATTGAGATGCTATTATTCTGTTTGGGTTAGTTTGCGTACGGGTTGGTTTTAGGGGAAGAGACAGGTTTTCAGTAGTTTTCGGAAAGACATTAGATCTTCAGTTAGGCGGATGTGGGGTGGGAGTGCGTTCCACAGCATGGGGGCCAAGGCTGAGAATGATGCTCCGCCTAATCTGACTGAGTTTGTCTTAGGTATGACTAGGAGGCCGGCTGAGCTTGATCTTAGGGTGCATGGCTGGTGGAAGGGTTTTAGCTTGTCTTGAAGAAATTGAGGTCCGATTTTATGCAGTGCTCAATGGGAGATGCACAAGGTTTTGAAAGTCACCCTTTGGGCTAATGGAAGCTAGTGCAGCGTCTTAAGGGCTGGGGAGATGTGGTCTCTTGGGTCGAACGCAAGAAGCAATTTGGCTGCCACGTTTTGTTCCCTTTGAAGTTTATTCAGTTGGTAAGCGTGAATTCCTAGGTAGAGGGGGTTTGCGTAGTCCAGTCTTGATATAACAATTGATTGGACCGCGGAGAGTCTGTTGGGAAAGGAGAGATATGGAAAGATACACCTAAGGGTTTTAAGGTGGTAGTGGCAGGACTTTGAGACGTTGTTGACTTGGCGCGAGAGTGTTATGTCAGAGTCAAGGGTGCATCCAAGGTTTTTCACTGAGTTAGAGGAGGTCGGTGAGTTGCCAATGGCGGATGGCCAGGGTAGTGGGTGTGGAAGAAGTTCGGAGTTGCCACATAGCATGATTTCCGTTTTGGAGGGGTTTAACAAGAGGTGGCTTTGGGTCATCCAGAGCTCTATGTCAAGGAGGCAGGAGGCGAGGTCAGGTCGGCAGTTGGGTTTTGAATTCAGGAGTTTTAGAAGTAGTTGAGTGTTGTCAGCGTAGTTGTAACACAGGATGTTGTGTGAACGAATTATTGGTGGGAGGGTGATCAAGTAGAGATTGAACAGGAGGGCAGATAGGCATGCTCACTGTGGGACTCCCGTGTCAACTGGTCGGGCTTGGGAGGAATAGGTGGATAATATTGTTATTTGGTACCTATCTTTGAGGAAAGAAGCTATCCATTTAAGAGCGGTTCCATGAATTCCCAGGGAGTGGAGGCAGTCAAGGAGGATTGAGTGATTGATTGTGTCGAAGGTGGTGGATAGGTCAAGAAGGATTAAGGTGGCGCATCCTGCGGAGTCTGCTGTCATTTTCAGGTCATCCCAGATTGATGTTAGGGTGGTTTCAGTTCCGTGACGGGCTCTGAAACCTGATTGTGCGGGGTCTAGGAGACTGTTGGCTTCGACAAAGGCATTTAGTTGGGAGTAGGCAGTTTGATCAATGAGTTTGGCAAGGAACCTGGTGTTTGAGATGGGGCGGTAGTTTTTGGGCTCGAGAGGGTCGAGGTAAAGTTTTTTTATTAGAGATTTGACATGAACCGTTTTGAATGCGTTGGGGAAGATACCCGAGGAAAGGGAGTCATTTATGATGGATCTTGCGTGTTCTCCTGTGCAGGTGGAGGTGAAAATTTCTTTGAGGGTTGTGGCCGGGCAAGGATCTAGCGGAGAGCTGGATGGTTTGCGGGAAGATAGAAGTTTGAGAAATTGGTCTGGTGATATTGGGCTAAAGGATTCAAATGTTGGTTGCGTAGTGGTCGCAGGCGGTGGGTTTGCCGGTATGGGGGCAGGGTTGCCTGTTGGATGTAAGAGAGCCAGTTTGGTGGTTACAGTATGGGTTCTTTCGAGAGCCGTGGCGTAAAAGTGGAGAGAGAGTGAGTCACAAGGCGATTGTGAGGGGGTCAGGACGGTCGTAGTGCATGCCGGTTTGGTGAATTCGGAGATGATTTTGTGAAGTTCTTTGCTGGGGTTTTTGCAGTTTAGGATTCGGGAGTTGTAGTGGGCTTTTTTTGCTTTCCGGATTTTGGCCTTGTACTGATGAAGGTGTCGGGCCAGGGTGGCTCTGCTCTCCTGGGTTTTGTCTTTTTGCCATTTGCTTCTAGGTATTTATATAGTTGTTTAGTGGTCTTCAATTCAGGTGTGAACCACGGCAGGTTGATGGCTTGCATGAGGGTGTGAGCCGCATTAGTGAGGTGTTGAGCCATGAGTCAAAGGCGTGGGGGGTTAGTTGTTTATTGAGTTGGCAGGTAGGTGGTGGAGACTGGAGGAGTGTGTCGGCTAGGTCATGAACGATTATTATTTTTTTCCAGAATTTACGTAGATTTGGAAGTTCAGGTTTGAGTACGGGGGTCGGGTGAGCGAATGGCAAAAGAAACAATGAAGTCATCAGACCAGATGATAGGGGTGGGTGGGTTTAAATGTATCCGGTTGTGGGGACTAAAAATGGCATCAAGATTGTGTCCTTTATAGTGAGTCGGGCCGTTTATGAGGGGTTGGAGGTTAATTGCGTCTAGACCGTCAACTAGAAAGTGTGTCATAGGGTTGGTGGGGATGTACAGCCATATGTTGAAGTCTCCAACAAGGGTGAGGTTGGGATGGTTTAGTTGAAGGGGGGCAATAGAGTCGCAAAGGGGGTCTGTAGATTATTAGGAAGCTGTGTGAGAACGACGGGGAGAGGGATAGTTTCATGAGGAGCGATTCGCAGGAAGGAATCGAAGGTTTGCTGTCGATGATTGAGGCGTGGAAGTGAGATTTCAAGATGAATGCAAATTCCCCACCTCTAGAGGGACGGTTCAGTCGGATGAGGGAGTAGTCAGGGGGGAAGGCTTCATTGGCGATTGGGGCGAAGTCATCAGAGAACCAAGTTTCGGTGATGAAAACCAGGTCTGGTTTGTCAGAGGCAAGGAGGTCAAAGATGCAGTGTCTGTTTTTTGCTACGGGTCGGGCATTAAATAGGATGCAGTTCACTTTGGTAGATGAGGTTGGTGTCAGAGCAGGAGCGGAAGGGGGTGGGTGAGGGATTGGAAACCGGGATGGGTAGGGTGGTTGATGATCGATGGGAAAAGCGGGCGAGCAGAAAAGTTGGCGGGTTTCGGGTGGGAGTGGGTGGATGCGTGTGTTAGGACGATTGGGGTTGGCCCGGGGGATTTGAAGGTGGGGTGTGGGTGGTTAGAAGTTTCAGTAACGATTGGTGAGAAATCGAGGGAGAGGGATTTCAGGAAGGGTGAAGCGAGGGGGGACGGTGGTGATTGGGAGAAAGAGGTGGTGGGTCATGACAGGGGAGGCAAAGAGTGCTGAGAGATTGAGGGGGACCAAGTACATTTCCTCTTTTGTGTCTTTGTTGCTATTGGTGTGTGAGAGAGGGTAGGGGATCAGAGGGGGAGAGGGAGGAGGCTTCTGTTCTTGCTAGGGCTAGGCGTGCAGTTTTTAGGGAGGAGAAAGGGTGTGGTCGGGGGCAAAGATGGTGGGGGTTTGTGGGAGAGGCGAGGGGGTGGATGATTGCAGGGTGGGGTGTACTAGGTATGATAGTGAGGGGAGCGGGCATGATCAATGTAGGCTGGTCAGTGATGGGGTTTGGGGGAGCAGTGATTTTAGGGTGGTTGGCTCGTCATCGTGCTCCTCTGGCTTGGTGTTTGGAAAGGGGAAGGGTATGGTAGGGGATGTGAAGGAGGGTGGGATGATTTGGGAAGGGCAGGATGGGAGGCAAGGCAGACCGGAGAGTGGAGGCAGTCCAAGGTGGTTGTTTCCGGGATAGTTCGGCTATATCAATGGGAGAGATTAGTCTTGGTTTCAGTGTTCCACTAAGCAGGGTGATATTCATCACTTATTCTAGGTTTTAGTGTACTAGTTGTACTAGGCTGAAGACATTAGGGTGTTTTGAAGTGTAGCTAGACCTTAGGATATGCTGAAAAGGCGGCCTATTAAGTTGCAACTACAGTACAGTTACGCTGTTGGGTAGGCTTTTGCACAGAGAGGATATTTAGGGACACTTCTAATCCAACTTTGGGCAGAGGGGATATTTAGGTACAGTTCTAGAATCAGGTTTTGCACAGAGACGCTTTTAGGCACACTTATAGATTCAGCTTTACACAGGGATGATACTAGGCTATTAGGAACACTTCTAAGTTCAACTGTACACAGAGATGACTTCTAGAAGCGATATTTAGGAACGCTTCTAACTTCAAGTTTTGTATAGTGAGGCTATTAGGTACACTTTTATTTTCAACTTTACACAGAGCGGAAATTGGGGACTGTTCCAAATTCAACCAGGGTGGGCACTTGGGCGCTCTTCTAAATTCAACCAGGGCACGCTGCTAGGCACATTCTAATTTCAACCTTGAACAGGGAGATTATTAGGGACACAAGTCAGTTCGACTAGGGAACACTATTAGGTACACTTCTCAATTCAGCTTTGCACACAGGAAATTAGGCACAGTTCTAAATTTAGCTTTGTACAGAGAGGCTATTGGGCACACCTCTAAATTCAACTTTCACATAGAAGCTATTGGGGACACTTCTAAATTCAACTTTTACATAGAGGCTATTTGGGCATATTTCTAAATTCAACTTTCACAGAGAGCTATTGTGCACACTTCTAAAATCAACTTTCACAGAGAGGCTATTGGGCACACTTCTAAAATCAACTTTCACAGAGTGGTTATTGGGTACACTTCTAAATTCAGTTTAGCTCAGAGATGTTATTGGGCACACTTCTAAATTCAGTTTAGCTCAGAGCTGTTATTGGGCACAATTCTAACCTCAGTTTACCACAGAGATGTTATTGGACACACTTCTACCTTCAGTTTAGCTCAGAGCTGTTATTGGCCACACTTCTAACTTCAGTTTAGCACAGAGATATTATTGGGCATACATCTAAATTCAGCTTTCACTGAAAGGCTATTGGGCACAGTTCTAAATGCAGTTTAGGGCAGAGATGTTATTGGGCCCACTTCTAAATTCAACTTTCGCAGAGAGGCTATTGGGCCCACTTCTGAATTCAGTTTAGCTCAGAGATGTTATTGGGCACACTTGTAACTTCAGTTTAGCACAGATAAGTTATTGGCACACTTCTACATTCAACTTTCACAGAGAGGTTACTGAGTACACTTCTAAATTCAGCTTTCACTGGGAGGTTATTGGGCACACTTCAAGAAACAACTTTCAGGAGAGGCTATTGGGAACAGTTCTCAATGTAGTTTAGCACAGAGATGTTATTGGGCACACTTCTATACTCAGCTTTCACTGAGAGGCTATTGGGCACTCTTCTAAATTCAACTTTCACAGCGAGGCTATTGGGCACACTTCAAAATTCAAACTTTCACAGCGAGGCTATTGGCCACACTTCTAAATTCAACTTTCACAGAGAGGCTATTGGGCACACTTCTAAATTAAACTTTCACAGAAAGGCTCTTGGGTAGAGAGAGGCTATTGGGCACACTTCTAAATTAAACTTTCACAGATAGGCTCTTGGGCACACTTCTAAATTCAACTTTCAAGAGAGGCTATTGGGCACACTTCTAAATTCAACTTTCACAGAGAGGCTATTGGGCACACTTTTAAATTGAAGTTTCACAGGGAGGCTCTTGGGCACACTTCTAAATTCAACTTTCAAGAGAGGCTATATCATGATCCAGCACAGGGAAATACACAATTCTATTATGGCTAGTGTTAACGTGACACCCACCATATTTGAGAAATATGGACCACAGGCCCCCATGATGTAGGGTTACTACACGAAGTTACACCAATCAAAATAAAATTAAAACCAGGAGCAATACTGCCTAGAGCAAGACAGTAACCACTTTCAAAGGAGGTAGAGGAAGGAATACGAGAGACAATAAATGCCCTGTTACAACAAGGGATAATAGTACCATCTAATTCACCATGTAATACAGTGATTTTTCCAATCAAAAAAAGCAAAGGGCGGAGCTAGGAGGATGATCCAGGATTTACACACCCTTAATGACATCATACAGAAAGAATTCCCATTAGTTCCTAATCCAGCATCAATATTGTGTAGCATACTTAAAGATGCCACATGTTTCACAGTAGTGGATCTGACGAACGCTTTCTTCTCAATTCCTATTGACCCAAGCTCTCAGTACCTCACAGCGTTCATGCTAGGGAGGAGCAGATCTGACCATTGCAGACTACCACAGGGATATTGTGAAAGCCCCTGCATTTTTAATAGGATTTTGCATGAAGATCTCGGAAACATTGATGAAGAAAGCATGATAATACAATACGTAGACGACTTACGTGTCTGCAGTAAGAGTGAAGAACAATGCAGGGCCGATTCAACAACATTCTTGAATTTTTTGGCCATGAAAGGGTACAAGGTCACAAAGGAAAATTGCAAAATCGCCTAGCAGAGGTACTCTACTTAGGACAGCTAATTTCGAAAGATGGCAAGATGATATTGCCCAACAGGGCAGCAGCCATACGCCATATGATAATATCAAAAACAGTAAAGGACATGCAAAAGTTTCTCGGCATCTGTAATTACTGCCACTCATGGATAATTGATTACGTAGCATATACACGCCCACTGCTACAAGCACTGAAGGAAGCACAAAAGAATAATGTCCCAATAAAATGGACAGATGAGATGATCACACAGTATTTCAAATTGCAAGATCTCATTACACACGCACCAGTTTTGGCAACCCAGATTATGATAGGGAATTCCACTTATTTTCACACTGCAATGGTACTCTAATGACTGCAGTGTTGACACAGAAAAACATCACTAGGTCACAAGCCATTAGCCTATTACAGCGGTACATTAGATTCAGTTATGCAAGGACACTTTGCATGCGAACAAGCTCTCGCTGCAGCAGCCTTCAAAATAGAACAAAGCGCCACCATCGAAATGGGATGCTCATTGACCCTATACGCAGAGCACTCACTCTTTGCTATCCTAGAAAGATCCAAATCAACATTAACAACACAAAGGCAACAGCCTACGAGATAATAATATCCAGTCCAAATGTCCATGTGATCAGGTGTAAAACAGAAAACCCAACCACATTCATTAATGAACCGTGCACAGTAGGAGATTTGCAGGAACACGATTGTGCTACATATGAGGGAGAAGAGGATGATACTCCCAAAGCGATTGAAAATGCACTACAGGAAGGAGAGATATACTTCATAGATGGGACAGCATCGATAGACAGTGAAACAAGGGAAAAACATGTAGGAGTGTCAGTTGTAAGAATGGAGGAAGAGGGATATGAGACAATTGTACAAACACGCCTCTCCTCTCATTACTCTGCACAAGCAGCAGAATTGACTGCACTAATTGAGGCGTTGCGCACTGCTAAAGGATATGCGGGAACGATATACTTGGATTCAGCATAAGCTACAACAAGAGTACACTCAGGGCTGTCACGATGGCGACAGAGAGGATTCCGGAGGGCAGATGGTTCACCAGTGCAACATATTGCACTACTTAATGAGCTGATAGAAGCACTGGCAGAACCATCAGTAGTAGCAGTGGTGAAATGCCAAGCCCATACCAATAACACGGATGCAATCTCATTGGGAAACACGGCAGGAGACGCAGCAGCAAAAGACGCTGTGTATTTCAATATCCCACCAGCAATAGAGTGCATTATCAAAACTCTGAGTACAGACACAGTAGAAGAGGGATTAACCATACACCAATATCCCAAATAATAGAGCTCCAAAGACGCGCACCGATAGAAGAGCAAGAAATCTGTGCCAAGAGAGGGTGCAAACAATCATCAACAAATTTAATATGGAGACAGGAACTAACAGGGAAAGTGGTGATGCCAGTGGATTTGCTAGAAATAGCATTCAACAACTACACTTTCCGATGCATGTAACTAAGCAACACATTGCAGCAGACATACAAGAACATTGGTTTGTTCCGAACTTACAGGAGCACCTGTCAAAATGTACTATAGAGTGCACAACATGTCAGACATACAGTTCAGGAATGACACTGAGGACACTGTGAGGAACATTACCACGTCCTGTGGGCCCATTCAGAGAGCTCCACATTGACTATGCAGACATGGGAGAAAGATGTAACAGAGCAAGATACCTAATTGTGATCGATTGCCCCTTCTTGCGGTGGGTGGGAGCTGGACCATGCCCCCAACCAGATGCAAAGTGCACCGTGAAATTCTTGGTATGAGAGGTGTTCTCAAGGTGGGGCATCAGTGATTTAATAAGATCAGATAATGGTACCACTTTGTGAATGACCTCTTTAAGGAAGTGACATTGTTACTAGGGGTTAAGCACAAACTGTGTTTGATTTATCACCCAATGGCTAACGGAAAGGTGGAAAAGATAAACGGCCTACTAAAAAGCAAGTTTTCAAAGTTGTGTAACACGCTTAAGAAAAATTGGGTGTATTGCTTGCCCCTAGCACTGTTTCAACTCAGAACGCAGCCAAGTAAAGATCATCATTTGAGCCCACAAGAAATTGTGACCGGTAGGCACATTCATACGCCACTCTCCCCGGTAAGAAAATATTCAGATGCTTACAGATCTGCCACAGTGCTGGGGAAAGAATTCAAGGAATACCTTCCCCAGTTAACATGCGCAGTGTGTAGCATAGCACGACAAGTTGCACCACCATTTACTGAAAATGCTGCGACAGACCCTGTAATACCAGCCCAAGACAGTCCAAAAGGTCAGTTAATGCCGGGAGAGAATATATATGCGCAAAGTTTTGTTCAGAGATGGAACTCCCCAAGGTTCCACGGACCATACAAAGTGATAGACTGCACACCCACTGCAGTAAAAGTTAAGGGATTCAAATATTGGGTGCATCTATTAGATGTGAGAAGAGCACATGATAGTGCAATCCCTCAATGCGAACAAACTGACAGCAATGAAGTTGCTAGTGGGTAAAATGCAAGTACAAGAAAGAAAAACCGGTGAAAAATTTTTTTTAGGTAATGAGTAAACATTGATTATAAGTTATTTCTCTCTCTCTCTCTCTCTCTCTCTCTCTCTCTCTTTCTCTCTCTCTCTCACTCAATTACGAGAAATTTCATTGACAGCTTGTATAGAAAAATGATTTATGTTAGCAGGAAAAAAAAAGAGATACTTAATGATGAATAAAGTAATGTTAGTGAAATACATGAGAAAAATAGAGAAGTTGCATTAAGGTGTGCACACGATAGAGAATGTGATTTAGCAAAAGTAGATATGTTAACAATAAACTAACAACCAAATGAAACAAATAATGAAATGTTTGCATGTCACTTAACAATTTTATATCACCCCTCCAGGTGACACAATGACCGAAAAGAGTGCACTCACTGATGGTGGCACAGTTTTAGTGATAGGGTAGTTAATAGAGTTAATAAATATTATAATTTAGAGTGCGGCATACAGTATTCTGCAATATTATTTTCTACAATGTTATTTGTTAGGGCATGGTACTAAACTGTATTTTTTATTATTGACGATATAAAAAAGGGGGGAGCGGGGTAAAACTAATACAAGAGGGCTCAATACTTTTATGGGCAGGAGTGAAAACAATGTGGAAACATAATCATGCTGTTAATGCAAACTTCACTACAGTATGCGAGAACCGCACAGCAACAGCCCCTCTCCTTCCACTTGCTGCTATAAGCACGAGTAATGACAATGAGACCAACCAGTATGATGGTGATTACTTTTGGGAGAATTAATCTAAACTGATAAATATTGATGGACGAACAACCATAGAACTTACCTCAAAATGCACTGCAATGCACTTTTATGTTGCTAGTACCCAAGAGACCCCAAAACTACAGGCCGGGTACACTGCGAATGAATTCAATGACACAACATGGGCAGGAGTTTTTCCCATAAATGATCGAAAAGTAAAAATAATGAATAACCAGGAAGAGGGGAGGAGGAGATGGAAAAGGGGGGCGGAGGGAAAAGATATGATATCTACCATTGCCTGGGATTAGATAAAATAGAAGACCCCCGCCACCCAGACCAGTCAAATAAATGGTACTCAGACGAGCTGCTATGTCTGCTCTTTCATACCACATGCACCAGGCACTCCCAAAAAACGTGTATCTCAAGAAGTACCTTGTCAGACACCCAGTGTTTAATTCATCTTGTATTATGCAGAATTTGGAGCACCTTCCAGGCACACACGGTTACAATAGAACTGCTGCAGAACGAGAAGACATGCACAAGCAGGCGCCAAGGAGTAATTAGCATTAAAGAACCATTTTTCGTCATAAAAGGAACAAGATTAACAGAAAACAAGTGGCATGATGAAACGATGAAATGATTGAGTGCAAAGCTGAAGTACTTAGGGGACTGACTGAAGAAAACTTTCAATGGGTCAAAGAAACGTGTGCTCCTGTCTGGTCCCAGCATATTGCAAAACTCACCTGGGATACCGCTCTGGAAAAACCTATCAAGAGCAAAAAAGAAATACCACATGAGCTTTGTTTTCATGCAGAAGAGAAGGTACAAATGGGTGCCACCAAGCAGTGCAACAAAACAATAATTATCTCTGATATGAAAAAAGGGGTTGCCAGTCAAAGGATCGAATCTAAAGGGTCGACAGGTCAAAGGATCGACTTTTTTTCCCTAAATGAAAACCTAAAAAAATATATATAATTAATTTTATAAAAAATGTGATCCTTTGACCTGTCGACCCTTTGGTGTTGATCCTTTGACCTGTCGACCCTTTAGATTCAATCCTTTGACTAGACACCGAAAAAAGGTACAGCTGCATTAAAGGACATGTATTGTGTCTGTGGCAAACAAGCCTACCTGCATCTACCGGCATCATGGAGAGGTACTTGTGCCCTGGCCACCCTTCATTCAGCTCTGATGGTAATCCCAGAAAGCCATATCCAAGGAGTAAAAGGTTCGGCTGGCATATCGGCAGCGGGGCAATCTGCTGGCATATCGGCAGCAGGGCAATCGGCTGACACATCGGCAGCGCCCTAACTAGCAATAACAGAACTTCCTTCATACGACCTGTTGTCAGAAAGTGACCTAGAGGACAGACTCTCCCGAAAAAGCAGTCATCAAACTACATTTCCAACTAATCATCCGCTCTTCTCGCTGAGATCCCAACAAAATACAAACTCTTCAATTCTGCAGAGACATTCTTTGCTTCCCTCCTAACGCCAGGACTCCAGGCACAAACAAATGCCAAATGGTTACAGATCATCCGCTGGGAGCTCATCCAATTGGCCAACGACACTGAAGAGGGATTCAATGTGATAAAGGTGAAACTTTGCGCCTTGCGCTTAATGACAATACAGAACCGGTACGTCCCAGACCTTCTCACAGTGATGGATGGCGGTGTTTGCCAAAAAATCGGGAGCGCATGCTCTACATTTGTATCTTCTGAAGACGCAGATAATGGGACTCTCTCCCATGTAATCTCAGCAGTACACAGTCTGGGGTAGAGGATGTCAAAAGAAGGAGGAACAGAGCCAAGCAACTGGTTTGACAATACGTTCAATTGGATCCCATCCTGTTTCAACATGTGATGATTTTTGTTTTCCGTCATCGTTGCATTTTACTGTTTTTCTGTGTGTGCCAACTCGGTATCCAATGCTGTGCAAAGTCTATGCCTAACTCAACAATGATGATGGTAACAATGGGCCGACAGACAACGGTGGCTACTATGATAGATGCACAGATGCAAACTAGAGAGCCAAACCCACCAAAGTATCGCATGACAGCTGTATATCGCCAGAATGGGGACAGGGTAGATAATCTATACCACACATCCATAAAAGAACCAAGAGAGCTGCAGTGGTACAGGGAAGTGTGGGTGGACCTGGATGGGGATGGAAGAATATATATGACATGCACACCAGATGACTATGCAAGAAGGGGCCATAGCTTTACAAGCGTATGTAGGGCTTGGATGCCAATAAAAGGAACACCTGCTTGGGATGAAGCGGTTGCGGAAGCGGAATATTATCGAAAAGAAGATAAGAATAATACACAGTTTGTTTCTTTAGATGTAACGAAAGGGGGGAATGTGTGGGAGTGAGGGGTTGTTTGCCCCCACCATATATTCAGTACAGCTTGGACCACTTGCTCTTCCAATGGTGGGAGACGACTCCATTGCCCTTATGTTAACATCAGCCTTATGCTGGCATTGGCATAGATGGGGCTGTTGCGAGAGAGACGTGGCATCCATTTTGTACACACTCAACTACATCTCTTTGGACTAGGCATCACTGCTATATTACAAAAAGGCTTCTCTCCCCAATTCAGCTCTGCACACAATTCAGCTCAGCTCCATTCTCACGCTCGAGCCGGAAGCAATTGCAACAAAAACAAATGTAACATCTCGCTCTTCCTCTGAGATCAGTGTCCTGTGTGTGAACCGGCTTGAGCCAGGCCTTGTAGCTCATCCGTCTCCACAAACCTGCCCGTGACCTCTTACCCTCGCTGTTGGAAAATTACTGCCAGTATAACCTTGTGTCCCTGTAAGGTATTCTCTTGATGTACCAGACACATGACCCTGCCATGAAACCCACCACACCGTGCCCCTAGCTAAAATCAGACCTCTGTCACAGTATATTGCATCATGTAACTAACAAACATCAACATGCCCCCAGTCTCTTTGATGAGTCCAGACCCACCCCACGATCGATGTCATCACACTATTCAAGACCCTTAACCTGGTACCCCATAGAAAATCCCAAAAAGTGATGGTGTGATTACATATATGCAATTTATAGGTTTATGATGATTTGCTTAAAGGGGCTGTAATGACTATTGTTTAGGGCATGTTCAATGGTAGTATCTCATGTTAGTTTAGTTAGCGGCCACCCTGTCTCATAGCGACCTGATCCTCACCCCACTTGGACACAGACAGATGGATCTCATGACGCTCACCATCCCGCCAACCCAGTAGCCAACCACGGAGGAACAGCACCTGTATGCGCCTATACAACACGAGCTTGTGTCCAATCATAATGAACTCTGCAACATTTATGTCTGACATCATTTATGACGTTTTCTGCCCTTATAATCAATTGTAAGTGTATTGTGTGCCAGAGTGCTCTCGGGCAGCAGAGTTCTCTGGATGCCAATTTCTTATAAAGAAAGACTAAATCTCACAGCCTGTTCTCGTAGTCTCATTCCCCATTGGGGTGTGTCTATTTATTGGTATTGAACGTGCTAAAACGGGGATGGGCCTTTACACCCTTCTCCCATCTTCATGGGCTGTTATGAACCTCTTCCCCTCACTCCTCCCCATTGGACACTTGACAGTACTGGGACGAAGAAACAGAGACTAAGAAGACCATGCTCTTTCACCACTCTTTTACTGGGACGAAGAAGATGCCTGCTAGGAGCTGCCAGGGTCAGGCATGTCCCATTATTGTGGTCAGGCAGGGCTAATTGAATACTTGCACCTTGAGCCTGTGAAGGGGCTCCAGGTGTATAAATGGAGACCCGCCCAGCAGTATGAGAGAAGGAGAGACTGGTGAAGCCTATGCATGCAACAGCAGCAGGAAGGCTGGTGAGGGTGCGGCAGGGATTTGGAACTCTACAGTAAACTGAGCATTACGAAGGAAGTTGTATGGAGAGGCTGTCCCTTTTATGTCCATTCAAGATGCTTGCGTCCGTGTGGTGAGATGTGGACACAGGGGTGTCTGAGAGGCAGGTGCAAGACCCCAGACATGAGGAGCAGAAGGCCATCTGATCCAGCCTGCTGTGAAGCCTTTGAACGTGACAGGTGAGTTTCTTTCCATTGAGAAACCAGCTGTGTGTGCAATACACTGAGGTAAGCGAGAAATATATTGTATAAGAGTGGTTGCATGTTCAGAAAACACATTTTTGAAGGTCTCCACTTAAATTTATTGTTTGAATTCAAATACCTAAGAATACCTTGCATCAGAGGGGTCACATGTGGGTGAAAACAAGTTTTATAAAATCTCAGAAAGTTAAACATTACTTTTTGTAGTAAATGATGAACATATAATACCACAGGTTGAACAAAAGGTGTTCTGAATATCAAGCTGAATGAAAAGTGCAACCTGTTCCTTTTGAAGACCAAAATGTACACAAACTATATTTAATGAATATCAAACTGAGTAAAATAATAACAAATGCAACCCACACCTATTGAATACTAAATTGAATACAATGTTTGTTTTCGTGCATACTGCACTTAGTGGAAACCTCATAAGAAAGCGGAACTGTTACATATTAAGTTCAGAATTAAAATGGAACTTTAATTTCAAGCCAAGCCAATAAATACTTTGTACTAAAAATGAATGCTACTTTTCCAACACGTGAAAACAAAAATGAACTTGGAATATTGAAACAAAGCTAGAAGATTATTTCAACACAATCACAATGTCCAAATACAAGGAGGGCACAAGAGTGACCACAAACTTTAAAGAGACAAAGGATATTTTTGTGCTGAAAGTCTTGGGAAGAGAGCCCTTAGACTTGCCTGTGAAATTAAGTCTTGGGGAAGGGAACCTTTTTATTGGCCTGTGACCAATGTCCTTTTGGTGCTTGGAACTGTTTTACTTGGAATTTGAAACTTGGGGAAGGAAACCCTGAGCACTGGCTTAACTACTTTATCCTAAACTCAAAAGAGGTAACTTTACAACTTTTTGTTGGAACTGCTTTATACTTGTGGAAGGGAGCTGAAGGGAACCTGAGAGCTGGAAGAGGGCCAGAACATTATGTTGGAACTGATTCTTTTGGTTGCTGACATCCATAGAAATTGCATATATTAGTTGTGAGGGCAAGATAGATTTTGGACAGAGGAACATTATTCTGTTTAATTTTTTTTCTCAGGATTTCCTTAGTTTTATTTAGGTAGGAAATATCTACCTTAGCATAGGGCAAGTTAGGCCTTTTTTATTCCAGACATTTAAGTTAATAAAGGTGTTTATGTAAATATTGAATCTGTTGTCTGTGTCTTGCTTCATGATGCCTTCACAACATCCACATTGACATTTTGTTTGTTGGCAGTTTTGTCAAGTACAGGAGTCATTGGTCATGGCACTTGGTGCTTCGCATAACGTGCCAACTGCAAGGAATTCACAATACGTTGATTTCACAGGAATTTTCGTGATGAGAAGTTCTTCCTTGTTACCAATTGAAAGTTTTTGGATGTTTTCTTTTTTTTTTAGCTCATACTCGATACATCCTCTTGAGTTGGGTTCTTAACCCCTCTACTATCTAATGGCAATTAGTAATTGCAAACTGAAGTAGATTCAATCATATTATTCGGCCCAACATCATTAGAAGTGGTGTCCTCTAGCAGCTCAATATGATCTTTATAAGGAGTGCTCGTAGGTGCTCCTTGTTAGGGAGAATACTCATTCTATTGCTAATTTCCCTTACCTCTAGAGTCCCCCAGCAGCTTTGCTGGATTTGAAGGGTTTGTTCTTTTCTCCCGCTAAGAGTGTGACTCTTTTTACCACTCTTAGGCATATTTGCTATGTGTGTTCTAGGCTATTTTATGTGTTTAATGTCTATGGGGTTTATCTCACCCCCCCCATAGGAAGCATCTTTATCCACATGTGTTACACAGCACCCTCCGTGCAGTGACACAGGGGTGTCGTAGCAACCCCCGACTCCATACCGTGGGACTGAATACTGTCTCACAGGGCATGTACTGTCCCCATGAGTTTACTAGTCAATCTTTATGGACAAAACCAGTACACCCCATCTTACTATGGAGGTACTGGCAAGGGTTAATGTTTTTGTCCTTTTGTTCATTTTCGAAAGGCTACCGTACAGTCCCTCTCTCAAAAGTTTCTGGCTGGTGGCTGTGGTTACTACCAAAAATATTCGAGCGCGAATATTTTCCTATGGGATTTTTCCATTGTTCGAGGCTACCACATTTACTGACAGCCTCTAACATATCGCCGGTTTATTTTTATATTAACTTTACTTTGGTAGGTTTTATTTACCAGAACTTTGATGTTAATTCTTTTTCATGTCTTTCTCTAAACTCCTAACCCAGGTCGGGGATCCTTTGTTCGTCCTTTTGGCGGGCTTCTGCCAAGAAGCCCTTCTTTCGGCACCACTGAGTCTGGGGTGGATCCATTGTGTGGCAGCGGGAATATGACCTCTGGACAGGGTTGCCTCAGCAATCCATGTTGCACTCAGCCCTGATAGGCAGGGGGGTCTTCCGCCAGGATGACCACTCCACTGTGTGAGTGACAGCTAGGCTGTATAATGGGGATCTTTTTGCATAAAAGCAGGGTCGTGAGGACTGGAAGAGCAAGACGTTGCCACTGGAACTAAGAAGCCGAAGAGGAGAGAAGCCAAAGACATCTGCAACGACTGAACCACCGGTGAAGCCCTGCTTCAGCATCTCACTACTTTTCTCCACACGACGAGAGAAGATCTTCATCTGCAAGAGCCTTCTTCCCTTGAGCTTATGGGGCCAACCAGTTTGCCAATCACCTTCCTGGACCTGCCTTGGAGCAGATAGCCAGGCACCTGTCCACCCAGACCACGATTTAAAGGAGTGGACCTTTTATTCGTTGGGCAGCACCGGGGCTAGTTTCATCCCTGGGCAGTGCAGTAACCCGAAACTTCCTCCACGACGAGAGTCCCTCTTCCTCTGCTGGATCACCCAAACTGCAGGAACTGCCAGGAACAACCGCCACCGCAGGAGCCTCTTCTACATTTCAAGGTACATTGTTCTGCCAGGCCGCCATTTTCGCGTGGTAGTGCTAAAGGTGTTTTAAATCCTTTACCTACCTGTTGGGTTGGCCGCCCCTATCCTCTAACATCATCTTTCACCTTCTGCATCCACCTTTTCGAATCGTTAACCAAAGACTTGACTGCAGCTACAAGAACATTTTGCTCCTGGGCCCTTTGCCCTGTACCACTGACTCTGGCACAGGCCTATTGACTCTGGCTAAATTTGTTAGAACTGCCTTCTCTAGATTGCTTCTCAACTATAACTGTGTTGGTGCACCTACTTCTTATAACCACCACTTTCTTTCCCTTTTTAAAACTTGTGAAGTGTCATTTTGCTCGGTTTTCATTTAAGTATTATGCATATTAAAGTACTACCTTGACTAAACTTGGTCACAAACTGATGGGAAGAGTTGCTAGGGTGTGTAAGAAGATATTCCTGTATAACTTGTGTTTTCCCTCCCCTGTGAGAAATTTCTAGAGTGCCATTTGTGTTTGGTTTTCACTGTGCAGTTTTGCTCAGTTTTCACTCTTGCTCAAACTTGTCTACAATTTAACTAGGGAGTTGTGTATATTTTTCTTGACTGATTGTATGTGTTGAACTGGAAGTGTGTAATTACATGGCCACAGTAGTGGCCATGTAGTTATGGTTAAGTTGGTGTTTCCATAGGAAGAGCACTTTTTGGACGGCTAATAACTTCGCTCTCCCTGGACAAATCCTCACCAAACTTTGCCAAAAAAGTATTTGGGTCACTCTGAATTTTCTGAGTTTGGTGAGGATTCGTCCAGGGGGGGCAAAGTTATAGGGGGGGTCTCAAAACTTTTTTTTTTCCCACTGAATGGGAAAAATTATTTGCTCACGTCTACAGCCCAAACCGTTGGATGGATTTTCACCAAATTTGGACCAGGAGCAGCGGCTTGGTCCCGAGAGCGTGCTTTTGCAAATTTGGTGAAAATCCGTCCAGTAGTTTTCTTTTAAAATGACAAAAAAGTAGGTAAAAAAAATTTAGTGATATCTGTGTTTGGTCTGCGGACACACTTCCCTGTTCGCTCCGTGGACAGTGTCCTGATTGGTCAATCGGCTTGTGTGATGTCCGCGGACATGCGACGTGTTCTCTGATTGGACGGCATGGAGCGTGAAGTGCGTCAGATTTTCGGTAGCGCCCGCCATCTTGGATTCGTGGACGTCCGCGGACAGCGCGGTGAAACTTTGTTCAAAATTTGTATTTATGAGAGTGTTGGTGTGTAGGAGTGTTTGGGGAGGGTGGGATTGTATGGGATAGGATGAAAGTTGTGTTTTTTTATGTGTTAGACCTTCTTTTTGTGTTCGATTTGTCTGCGGACATCACGGGTGTTCTGAAAGGTTCTAAATAAACTGAATGGGGGGTGTTCTGAGGACTCAATGTGTGTCCGTTTTGTTCGCAAGAAAGCTGAAACTGTTCTAAGAACACTCGCGGTGTCCTGAAATGTTCGCAAATAAACAAAATGGGGGTGCCCTGAGGACGCTATCCGTATTGTTCGTTGTCAAGTTGAATGTGTTCTAAGAACACTCGCGGTGTCCTGAAATGTTCGCAAATACACAAAATGGGGGTGTTCTGAAGACGTTTCTAAGAACACTTGCGGTGTCCGGGGAATGTTTGTAGGGGGTGTCCTGAGGACGCTGTCCGTATTGTTCTCTGTCAAGTTGAATGTGTTCTAAGAACACTTGCGGTGACCTGAAATGTTCGCAAATACACAAAATGGGGGTGTTCTGAAGACGTTGTCGAACACTCGCTGTGTCCTGAAATGTTCGCAAATATGAATGGGGGGTTGTGGCTGGCAAGTTGAATGTGTTCTAAGAACACTCGCGGTGTCCTGAAATGTTCGCAAATAAACAAAATGGGGGTGTCCTGAGGACGCTGTCAGTATTGTTCTCTGTCAAGTTGAATGTGTTCTAAGAACACTCGCAGTGTCCTGAAATGTTCGCAAATAAACAAGATGGTGGTGTTCTGAAGACGCTTCTAAGAACACTTGCGGTGTCCTGAAATGTTCGCAAATAAACAAAATGGGGGTGTTCTGAGGACGCTGTCCGTATTGTTCTCTGTCACGTTGAATGTGTTCAAAGAACACTCGCGGTGTCCTGAAATGTTCGGAAATAAACAAAATGGGGGTGTTCTGAAGACGTTTCTAAGAACACTCGCGGTGTCCGGGGAATGTTTGTAGGGGTTTCCTGAGGACGATGTCCGTATTGTTCTCTGTCAAGTTGAATGTGTTCTAAGAACACTCGCGGTGCCCTGAAATGTTCGCAAATACACAAAATGGGGGTGTTCTGAAGACGTTGTCGAACACTCGCTGTGTCCTGAAATGTTCGCAAATATGAATGGGGGGTTGTGGCTGGCAAGTTGAATGTGTTCTAAGAACACTTGCGGTGTACTGAAATGTTCGCAAAAAAACAAAATGGGGTGTTCTGAAACCGTTTCTAAGAACACTCGTGATGTCCGGGGAATGTTCGTAGGGGGTGTCCTGAGGACGCTGTCCGTATTGTTCTCTGTCGAGTTGAATGTGTTCTAAGAACACTCGTGGTGTCCTGAAATGTTCGCAAATACACAAAATGGGGGTGTTCTGAAGGCGTTGTTGAACACCAGCTGTGTCCTGAAATGTTCGCAAATATGAATGGGGGGTTGTGGCTGGCAAGTTGAATGTGTTCTAAGAACACTCGCGGTGTCCTGAAATGTTCGCAAATAAGCAAAATGGGGGTGTCCTGAGGACGCTGTCCGTATTGCTCTCTGTCAAGTTGAATGTGTTCTAAGAACACTCGCGGTGTCCTGAAATGTTCGCAAATAAACAAAATGGAGGTGTTATGAAGACGTTTCTAAGAACACTCGCGGTGTCCTGGAATGTTCGTAGGGGGTGTCCTGAAGGTGTAGTCCGTATTGTTCGCTGGCAAGTTGAATGTGTTCTAAGAACTCTCGCGTTGTTCTGAAATGTTCGGAGGGGGTGTCCTGAAGAGGCTGTTCGTATTGTTCGATGACAAGTTGAATGTGTTCTTAGAACGCTCGCGGTGTCCTGAAATGTTCACAAATAAACAAAATGGGGGTGTTCTGAGGACACTGTCCGTATTGTTCGTTGTCAAGTTGAAAGTGTTCTAAGAACTATCACATTGTTCTGAAATGTTCGTAGGGGGTGTCCTGAAAACACTGTCCATATTGTTTGCTGGCAAGTTGAAAGTGTTCTAAGAACACTCATAATGTCCGCGGACATTAAAAGTTTCCATAGACCATAGTTGAAATGTTTGACTCTATGGATGTGATATGCTGCGGTGGTTGTGTCCAGGGCATAGAGTCTTGGGTGCATGGCCAATTGGCCATGCACCCAAGACTCTATGCCCTGGCCACAACCACCGCAGCATATCACATTCATATTTGCTTATAACTTTGGGTGAAAAACAAATGTATAAGGAACAAAGGTATTAGATACTATGGGTGTGATATGCTGCGATGGTTCTCCTTATTATTGTATACTTACTGTTTGGTCTAGTAACCGGAGTACATGTATTTCTTGTTAATTTCTGTGATAAATGTTAGTGTTAGTATTTTGAATTGACTTATTACATTGTATAATCAACGTACTTTTTTTTTTTTGGACCCTCATATTTAGTGGATTACAAATCAGGGTACTGTGCAATTTGCTCAGTTTCTGTATTTGTTGCTAAAATCATTGGGTCTGTGGGAGAAAAAAAATCCATGTTGAATTAAAATAAAAACCTTTTTCTGTTATGCTACAGTTTATTTGTTTGTTTGTTTTCAGTGTTCAATTGTTGTTTCTGGCTAATGCTTTAAACCTTGGCGTGTTGCATTTTTTTGGAGCAGTAACATATTATTTATTTGTTTGGATATTATAAAATTTTGGAGCAGTCAGATACCAATTGGCGTATTCTAACTGTCTATTTTTTTTATATATTTTAGTGGTATTGATTTATCTATTTGGATATTGTTAAATGTTGGGACAGTTAGATACCAATTGGCGTATTATATCTGTGTATTCTTTGGTCTAATTTAGTGGTATTCATTTATCTGATTAGTTGTTGTAGAATCTTTGAGTAGTTAGATAGCTTTTGGAGCATTCAAACAGTTTATATTTTTTAACACAAGTTTACTTAGGGTTTAAATACAGTTTAGTTATCAAATTTTGGTTTTAAGAACATCAAATAAGTTTTTGTGAGATTTGCTGGTAATCTCTGCTTTAGAGTAATGGCACTATCATTACATTCAAACCATCCACATGTCTTTTTTATATATGCAGTGTAGTGCCCTGAATTGATTGTGGCTCCTGCGTGGTAGATTATACCTATTGTTGTGAAGGTTTTCTTACCAAGTGATAACTGACCATGTGTGAATCCAGTCAGCTTGCAGTTGTTTTTGGTACCATCTGCATTGTAACCTAGAATCATTAGTATTATGTATTTACTATGTGTTTGTATTACTAACGTGGAGCGATTAGCTGAATTGCAGGTAGAGCATAATCTACCATGGTTTGCATTTTGTAGAAGTCGCTGAAATCGAATGGATTCACAATTTGGTATTGATATATATATGAAGCGTTCATTGGGGATTTCTTCTTGTGTCACATTGTTGCAGAGAGTGCATGTATGTTTCCACATGTATGAAATCTGGAAGATTTCATTTATAGGTATGTTTTTGTTTTCAAGTACTAATAGTAAGTACATTAGAAATTCTTGTGGATCTTCCTGTGAGTATATAGTGAATTTCACCATTCCAGCACAGTAGTCCAATTGTCGTCTTATTCCAAAAACACTATACGTGTTGTCAGGATTGTTTGCTGCATTTCTGTGAAGTACTAACATTTGCAAACACAATGGGTCTGTACTGTGTAAGTAAATGTTGTCAACAATTGATGGTAATTGAAATAGAATATTCATTGCTACATTTGCGTAGGAACTTACACCAACTATATTTGAGAATTTAAATGGTCCAGGTAGTTCTGTATCTAACTGCTTTTTTTGGAGTTTTTTTCCTTCTTTAAAGAAGTACCTGGTTTACTTTCCCTAATTTATTCTTTTTTGCTTGTGGTACTTGATGAAGTTTTAGTTTCTTTTAGTCTCTTTGGAGGATTTGCAGTGACATCCTGTTGCATTTCTGTTTGATTTAGTTTTCTTTTAGAAAATTTTCCTTTTTGTGGAACAGGATATGTTTGTAGATGGGGGGTGTATAGTGAACGAAGTCTATTGTATTCTAAAATGCAAGGAATATCAGCGTTTATTTTACTTGCATCAAAGTTGATTAGAAATAGACCGTCAAGTGTACGTAAGCGTGACAGTGCTACGTAGCTCATGCCGTCTTTAAAGACTGCGTTACCAAATCTATCATTGCTTTGTCTAGGGTAAGACCTTGTGATTTATGAATCGTGACTGCGTATGCAAGAGTTAGAGAAAATTGTTCTTTGCGTACATACATATCTTTGAAGTGAAGGAATCTAGCTGTTGAGCATCCTATCCTTTTTACTTCTGAAAGTTTGTCAAAGAGTATATTGACAAACTGAATTTTGTTGTTGTGTGGGTATGTTGGAAAGCCAACAACTGTACCCAGTGCTCCATTAACTAGTCCTTGGTCCACGACAAGGTTACGTTTAAGCATTACTCTGCAATTTAAGGATAATTTTAATATCCTTTCTAAGCCTGCTGTGTTTGAGATTGATTTTTCTAAACTATTTAGTCTTGTTGTGGCTTGGTCACACATGGGTAGTGTCATACCATGTACATCTAGTTTGTCTGTGGTGCTAATTTCCATGATTGGTTGCATTTCTTTACTTAGCATGATTTCATTGAATTTGAAACAGCTTGCAAGAGTTGGCATTAAGGCCATACAATTGGCATTTTTGTTAGCTAATTGTTCCATAACATCTGTAGCACATGCATTATCGCCATAAAGTGCATTAATGTGCCGGATTTCAATATTGCTTCTGCTTCTTTAGAAAGTATACCAACTCTGATACTTTTTAAAATGTTGGCATAAGTGAGATCTACAGATTGCTGCATGTTTTCTGATAATTCTCTGTATTGGAAATGTTGCCAAAGGTTGACATTTCCAATGCTGCCAACAGTTTTACGGCAGAGTTTGTGTCCTAATGTTTTAAAAATAGGCTCACCTTTTACTGGTGTTAATTGAAGCAGATCTCCAAAAACAATAATGTGTTTTCCTGCAAAGAGCTCTTCATAGTCTGTTTTGAGTACTTCTTGTAATCTGAGGTGAATCAAAGCCAACATTAGGTTGGACACCATGCTCACTTCATCTATCAGTAGCATTTTCATTTGTTTCAATACTCTGCATAGTTCCATTGCAGCTTCTGCAGAAAGTGTGTAATAATCTAATTTGTTTTGGTGTTCTACTGGCAGGAGTAGTAATCGGTGTAAAGTGACACCACCTATGTTATAGGCAGCTAAACCTGTGGGGGCAGTGACAACAGCTGACAGTTTGTTGTTTGTCAATTGTTGAAGGAACTTACTAATGATTTTGATTAGGAATGTTTTGCCAGAACCAGCTTCACCACTGACGTACAGTAGTATAGGTTTATAATTATGGCAGGAACATTCTTTATTTTCATGTTTTAGACCATGTGCAATTTGTTTTGTTACTTCTTGAAAAATGCTACGTTGCTCATTGTTTAGTTTTGATTGTAGTATAGTTAAGTCTTCTTTGTCTTCATACTGACACATGGTGTTTTCTACTTCTATCATAGCTAATTCTGCCTCATTTATTTTTAGTGGTTCTCCCAGTGGTTCTTGGCTTCCTGTTACAGAAGGTTAACTACTGTCAGGAGTGTCCTTATCTAGTTGGGCTTGGAGTTCTTCTTCGTGTTGCTGTTCATTTTACAACATTGTTTTGTACTGTGTAAAGTTAACATCAGTTATAGTGCTTTCATTTGGTTTGAAAGCATCCTCATATGAGTCTTAGTTATCTAGTATTTGTTCTTCTTTTCTCCATGGTTTGAAGAGTTGTAGCAGGGACATGTAATATACTTCTTTATGTTGAGGAGTCTTTAATGACAATTTGATATGATTAATTAAATTTGGTTTAGTGAGTTTAACTAAGCTGCCTTCACAGTTTGTCACTCTATATTTACCTTTTTTTTCATCAGGTTTCATATTATTTTATATGTGTAGTTTTGGGCTATGTGGTATAGACACATGTTTTCCAAAGTATTACTTCTGTTTGGTTAGTATGTGTCCAATATTTTTTTTTTTAAAAATGTCTTGGCTGTTGGGATCACATTTGGCAATTGTTTCAATATCTTCATATGATTTTAGAACTCTTTTTCTAGATTTAGCTGGACCAAGACTTAGCCATACTATATTTTCAGATTTACCATACAATGCAGTACCAGTTAAACGATCAGCTGCTTCATATGATCCACATTCTCTATGGGTGAGCATTGTTATGCCCAAGCTGTATAATTTCTGAGACACTGTTTTATCTGATGACAGGTCATTCCAGAGGTCTTAGAGCTCTGTTTTTTCTGCTTTAGTTAAGTATGCTGTGACATATCGTGCAACTGCAGTAGAATTGTCTGCAATGTACTGCATATCTATGTTTGCATTCCATAAGTGGGCAATGATTGCATTATAATCATTGATATATTTTTCTTCTTCTTTTCTTTTTATGTAATATGTATTTTTAGGTGACTTACCTTTAACACTATGTCTAACTGAAGACATAAGGTTATTCACTTGACCTGTATTTGTAACTGGTCTAGGGAAACCAAATCGGCATTTGGTGTAGTATTTCCCTTTGTTTTTGTATTTGCGACGACAATGTTTTCCACATTTGTGTCTTTGAAATTGTAAAATGCGTGCAAGAATATCACTATTTGTGGCTTCTGATGGAATTTCACAAGTGACTTATTTTTCAAAAAACGGTAAAACAGTGGCATCACTGTCTTGACCAAATTTAGGAGCATCTTTAAACCATAAAAGCATGTGGATATGTGGTGCTCCTCTGGCTTGGTATTCTTTTCTCCAAAAGAAGTCTTGCACTTCTCCAAGGGGTGGAACAGTTTTATTACAAATAAAATGTAGCATAGCAATGAAGCAATGGTGAAAATATCTTGAAACATTAACAGGATCCAAAGAACAAAGTTCTCCAGGTGTTAGTATATCTATGTTTGTTTTGTTTTTATTTGATATGCGTAGGAAATCATGTAAATCTTCCCATGCATATTCTGGACAACTTAATGTAACAAACCAAGTGGGTGGGCCAAGGTTTCTGATCATACAACGTACATCTCCATGACGTCGAAACCAATACTCTTTAGTACCACGCATATCTGCTAATAGATTTGTAATATTTGATTGTAAAATCTCATCCTTTTGTTGCACTTTTTCTAATAATTGTGTAGCTGTCATATTTTGAAAGTGTGATCCTGATTTTAATATGTGTGCAACTCCGTAACATAAAGTTGCTAGTTCAC
Organism: Ambystoma mexicanum; assembly: GCF_040938575.1. Taxonomy (NCBI): domain Eukaryota; kingdom Metazoa; phylum Chordata; class Amphibia; order Caudata; family Ambystomatidae; genus Ambystoma; species Ambystoma mexicanum. The sequence continues at coordinate 337,037,036 of NC_090939.1, forward strand.
TTTCAAAGAGTAGGTGGAACATGTATTCCACATTTTGTCTAAATCTGGGATCTTCAGAATACATCCGTAATGAGCGGTATTCTGAAGCTGATATTTGAATAGGTCTATCGTCATACCTTCCTCCTTTGCCAGTAGGAAGAGTAGAGGAAAAGCAGGTGCTTCTATACTTTTTTCCCATATGCTGATTGGCGATCCTTTTGTTTGACGCATTTGGTACGTTTCCAGTACATCTTCTATGGTGTCATTAGAGTGCAAAGGATGAATTGTATAATCGTCTAAAGTATTTGATATTGTAGCAGAATCTAGTAGCTCAAATTGATTGTGTTTCTTGAATTATTTCAGTTGTATCTTTCAAGTTTTCTTCAATATTAATTTCTTTGTAATATTCATCATTCTCTTTAAGATATTGGAAGGCTTTTCTAACTTTATATAAATCTACCAGCTGTTGCCATATTTTTTTGTCTTTTGTAGGTACTCCATTTACTAAGATAATTAAAGATTGCTGCATTGGACGTTGCACTCCTAGAGTATGCACATTTTCTTTTAGATCTAATGGTAAATAAACTACTTTTCCACAAATGCCTCTTACCAATTCAGAGGGAGGTAATTTTGCTATTTTTGGTTGAAGGTGTATTATTGCTTGAAATGGGTGTACTGTTTGAATTATGATACTCTCATATAAATTAAGTTGTTGTAAGTGTTTTGGTACTGGGTATAATTCCAAATTATTTGTGATAGCACGTGAAGGAGTTTGGTTGTTGTCATGTTTTGTAGTGCAGTAACTGCAAAGTATTAAGGGGTCAGTTATTTCGTATTTGTTTTCTGCTACAAGGTAGAGAGCTAATTCAAACCATTTAGAATCTTCATTGCCTTCTATTTTGTATGATAGGTCTACAGTTTCTGTGTTACTTTTATAAAAAGTTCTACGGCAACATACACATACATGGTTTGGTACTTCAGCTGATGTACTTTTAAATTTTAGTATTTCTTTTTTGTATGTGTTTAGCAAAAGGTTGCTATGTGTAGAATTGTTGCTTAATTGGTGTAAAGCTATATTTTTTCTGGATATAGTCAATTTCTTCAAGTAAGTCTTTTGCTGTACCATGTAGAAGGATGTTATTTAATTTGCTAGTGCTAAAGCAGGACTTTTAGCATAGTACAGTTTATAGACTAGATTTCTTATAGTTGAATGATGTGTTGATATCCTTTTGATATCATGGAAAGTGGTTTTACAAGTAGGTCCTGTAATGCAGGCCAATGAATGTCCTTGTAGTCCTGTGTACTTGCGCACTGGCCAGGTATGCATATTTTGCAGTAATTTATTTTGATTTTGTCTTTGCTTTTTACATATTTATTGAGGAATTGACGTAAAGATTTGAAACATTGTTTGGGAATGTTACACATTGATGTGCATGGCCATTTGTACACTAGAAGTTCTGATTCAGTTGAATGGAGGGGTAATTCTAAATTTTCAGGGAATATTTTGGTAAGGAGTACTTCTTGTTCCATTATGGTATTATTCACTTTTTCATAACCTCGACCACTGCAATGTATGGGAATTGTATTTGTTTGCTTTTGTTTGTACGCTTCTTCATTAAAATATGGTTCTGTGCTCGTAGTGTGATTCCATTCACCTCCGCAGATACTTAAGAAGTTCTTTCTGTTGACATTTCGCTTATTGAGAAGTCTTTTTTGTAATTTAGTTATTAGTTTTGTTAGTGGTTTCATTTTGTTTAACATTAAAATAAATAACTTTCCTTTGAGAAGAATTGCACTGTCCATCAACGCTTCTAAGATTAATTTCCTACGATTGAACCTGATTTCTCTCCTGATTTTATAAGATTTTGAAGGACTTTGTGACGGTACATTTTGGCTAAAATACTTTTCTTGGTATGATTAATTTGCACTATATTAAAATTTAAAGAAGTAGTTTTATCTGTAGTGATAGCTGATTTTCTGTTAATTGTTTTTTGGTTTGTTTTACATTTTGATAGAGGAGGCAACGTTTTTGTACTTGAAACTTCTTGTGTTTCACTAAATGACTGTATTAGCTGTTTTGTTTCAACTTTTTTTACAAATTATGCTAGAGATGGATGCTTATGTTGGACACTTTTATTTCCATTTGCTCTACTTCTGCATTCCTTTCTACGGACTTGACTTTTGGTAGGCATTCTTTAGGGTCTGTTGAAAAAATAAAGAAGGTATGGGTTGGGGTGTTCTGCAATGTATGTGTGCTGTGTACATGAGTGTTTGAGTAAGATGATAAAGATGTATGTAATGGTGTGTGATTGTGCATTGGGAACTACAACTAGTAGGGATAGGTATTCTTGAATTTATGTGTTACTAAACTGGAGTTCAGATGACAAAAAAAAGTAAGCTAGTGTTGTGGAAAGGTACAAATAGTAAATCTAATGCATACAATTAAAACAGTTGTTTGTTCAATAATATGAAAATTGTAGCGGTTCAGTTGGGTAATTTGTGCGTCCAAAAATAGGAATTTGTGGGCAATTCTGGCTGTAAATCGCTATTTAAGACATGGAGATTTTTGGACAAAATGGTACACAATCTCTATTTTTAGGCACAGAAATAGATTGTATTAACTTTACAGTATGTCTGAGTGATAATACAAATATTATAGTGAGATTCTACTTACTTTTTTTCTTAAATTAACAGGTAACTTCTTAGTTCTTCTTTGTTCTTCGAATTCGGCTGCTTCTTTTCAGGAGACTGGTCTTCACTGCAATTGTAAAAGATTCAAATTAGTAATTTTGTTTGTATATAGCGCTTTTTTTAATTTTAGATATTGATTTTTTTATTGAAATCCTCAGCGCCTTCTTTAAAACCATTAAACTAATGTATTTACATAAGATACATTGCATCAGTTCAGTACATATGATTTTTCGCAGAGATGAAGTCCATCTTACTTATGGTGGCAATCAGATTTTTCTGAGAAATGTACAAAATGCATTGCAACCTTTTTTGGAATTACAACATCCATTTTGAAGTAGGTGTTAAGCATTTATCATTTTTGACTTACAAACACCTCCCAAAGGCTCTTTTCAGAGCCACCACTTCCTTCCAGAGAAAATTGCAATGTTTGTGATAGGGTAGCAACCCAAGCTTTTAAATGGTCGCGAACTGTCCGCGGACTTCTAAAAAATACAAAGGGCCCTGCTTCATTTATTTTCACTTCTATTTTTTAACTGTGAAAGGCGGCTCTGAAAAGAGCCTTATTTTTTTTTTGATTTTTGATATTTTTTATTTTTTTTGGTTTTTTATACACGACACACTAGGAGAGGAGGGTAAAGGAAGGTAAAGGGGGGACACCAACCACAGGGATAAGAAAGGGCGAGCTGAGAGAGGAAGATGTAGAGTGGGTTTTATTTGGGTAGTGAGCAGATCTTCTCGTGCTCTGAGACAATAGTATCAACAGCACTACGAAGTCGCTCTCCCCTGCAGAGTACTGTGTCACAGTACATACATACAACTGTGACCCTCGAAAGGTAAGGGTCATCAGCATTCTGTATGGCCTGTGAGGCAGCTTGAGGAAGACGCTGTCCCACAGAGGTGGTCCTTGTGGTGACAGGATCAGAAACAGAGGATGAAGTAGAGGAAATCAACCTGCTACGTTCTTCGCAAGGTACAACCCTGCGAATAGCCCCAGAGTGAAATGACCTCAGGTGTCACTTCATAGTAGTGGTCCCAAAGCTGTACTTACCGTGCTTCCCGCGACTGAGTATCATTTTGCACTCATTGCAGGTAACACGGTTCGCACGAGCCTTAGGACCATTCCCATGAATGGTAAATAACCGCCACACCCAAGACTCACGCCTAGTGCGGGTAGAAGGGATTTCCTCTACCTCATTCTCATCATCCTCTTCTTCCTCCTCTGCATCCTCAATCCTGTTCCCCTCTTCAGGCCCTTGGGGAGGTGGTGGTGGTGGAAGGGGTGGGGGTGGTGCTGAAGCAGGTGCAGCACCAGGTGGCAGTAGTTCAGCCATGGATGCCATCTCGATGATGGTGTAATCTGCAGGTGGCAGCAAATATCGCTGTGTTCTGATGAATAGCCAGAAACACAATGAGAATAAGCTCTAGGGCGTGGTCTTTTATAGGGGTGCTTGTGCGCGGTCCGCGTACATGCGCGCTGTCCGCAGACAGATCGAACACAAAAAAAAGTTCAAAAAGTTTCAAAAGGTATGTAGAAACTCAGAATTACTATGTGGGCCTTGTGCCATGGTGAGATTTTATTGAAGAATATTATGGATTAATTGAAAATGTACTTTTAAATTGTTCGGGTACACGAACAGTGTCCGCATTCAGAACACACGATCAGCATGGGCGCGGTCATATGATCCGTTCGCGAACAAGTCCGCGAAGGAAGCGCATGTCGCAGGACACCAAATGCATGGAGATTGGTTAGCGCATGCGCGTTGATGTTCTACGGACACTGTTTGGGTCCTGAAGTAATTAAAAATGCGTCACACGTGAAACGAACATTTCAGGACACTGCGTGTCTTCTTAGAACAGTTTAAACCTGCTAGCGAACAGTAAGGACAGATATAGTGTTCTTCAGGACACGTCCAATTTCGTTTATGCATGAACATTTCAGGACACCAATTGTGTTCTTAGAACAGTTTCAACTTTCTAGCGAACAGTACGGACAGGTATAGTGTTCTTTAAGACACCTCAATTTTCGTTTAATTACGAACAATTCAGGACACCGCGTGTGTTCTTAGAACAGTTTGAACTTGCTAGCGAACACTACGAACAGGTATAGTGTTCTTCAGGACACCTCCATTTTCGTTTAAGTACGAACATTTCAGGACACCAATTGTGTTTTTAGAACAGTTTAAACTTGATAGTGAACACTACGGACAGATATAGTGTTCTTTAGGATACTTGAATTTATTTTTTTTACAAACATTTCAGGACACCGCGTGTGTTCTTAGAACAGTTTGAACTTGCTAGCGAACAATACAAACAGGTATAGTGTTCTTCAGGACACCTCCATTTTCGTTTATTTACGAACATTTCAGAACACCTGCACTGTCCGCGGACACCTACATTGTTTAAAAAAAAAAAAAAAGAAACTATTTACAACACAATATAAAAATTAAACTTTATTTAACATATATTAATAATTTATGACAGAGAAGGTGTGGCAGAAACAGAAACAGAAACAGGAGAATTAGGGGTTTCAACATGATTGTTATTAGGTGAAGAAGGGATGGAAGTCTCATCAAAACGTTTTGGGTTATGGAGAGGGTTTGGGGATAATTGACTGCGATATGGGGAGTAGGGACAAGTAAATGTTGGGCAATGGTACGAGGTTTTTGGTTTAAAATGATCTTCCACAAAAGTTTTCAATTTATTAAAATTAGTCAACAATAAATCCATTTTTTATTCTATACTGTGAAAAGTGTTATCCATAACAGGTTTTTCTGGAGTATTTTCTATTTTGGTATGCTCTGTACAAAAAAATATATATATATATATGTTAAATGTATACAAAATAATAATAATTAAATGGTTTATATTATAAAGTGTTTACCATTAGTTTCACTATCTTGTGACATTTCTTCATGTGGGAAATGCTCCTCTAGCCATTCCAGAGTACTAGACATTTCTGTGATAAAAAAAAAGATAATATATTTTTTTATCTAATACAGAAAGTTTATAAATATATGAATAAAATCAAGAACACTTACCATTTCAGGTAAGATATGTCCTATGTACTCAGTGGGTCTGCTCTTTTTCTCAGTTCTGTCGTGTTTGTGAGGAAGCCAATTTATCTTCTTGTGGTATACTCCATTTTAGAACATAGTGCATTTAAATGAATGGTTAGTGTGTTGTATATATGGGTTACATTTCTTATGTATTAGTACACATAATGTGTTTGTGTGCTCCTTTTTGAATTTGTTAAATGTTCCTATGTTATGATATAACAATCAAACATAGCCCCCCAGAATTTTTAGGTAGTGGTACTGTTCTTCGAACATGTCCGCGAACATTAAATGAGTTCGCGGATATCAAGTACAGTAGAAGAGATTCAGTCAGTTCCATATGACATGCATATAAAGTCAAAGTAATTATTGTTAAGTTGCACTACTAAAAACCTATGACATTGAGTGAAAGAACTTTGTTAAATGGACGTTATGGTTAAGTTGCACTACTAAAAACCTAAGAAATTCAGTGAAAAAACTTTGTTAAAGGGACGTTATGGTTAAGTTGCGCTGCTAAAACCCAATGAAATTCAGTGAAAAAACTTTGTTAAAGGGACGTTATGGTTAAGTTGCGCTACTAAAAACCTATGAAATTCAGTGAAAAAACTTTGTTAAAGGGACGTTATGGTTCCAAGAAAAACCGAAAAACCCTTGAAATTCGCCAGTTATGGTAAGCAAAGCAACCATAACTCGCGCCACCACCGTACACTGCTAAGACTAACACCCACAACATCAAAGATGACATCACAAATGTCATTGATGACATCACTGATGACATCACATGTCTGGCTCACTCTTTTTTCTTTTGCTGACATATCTAGGCCACATGGTTTTCTTCAGTAACAGTCAGAAACTAAACATTTTATTTTATTTTTAGACGTATCCTTCAAGTAATTTCTTATAGTAATTCCCTTAGAGTCCACTCACATCATATGAAACATATGTCCCTTTAACAAAGTTTTTTCACTGAATTTCATAGGTTTTTAGTAGCGCAACTTGACCATAACGTCCCTTTAACAAAGTTTTTTCATTGAATATATATATATTCTTTTTAATACAAAACTTTGGTCAGTGTTTCCTTGTACCCTAGTATTGTAGTCCTATTGTGTAAACTCTGAATACTGCTCATCTCCCTCTGGAGATAAGTCTGACTGCTTAGCCACAGCTACCAACTAAATCTTTGTGGTACAGACTTATACCAAAGGTATTTATTGCTCATACCTGTAGACTTAATCTTCTGTAGTGCTCCCTAAGGGAACTGCACAGAATTCTGCTTAACACTGGTGTACAGCAGTGAGGATAAACCTATTGGATTTACATTTTAGTGTACTGCTAATACCTTGGTTCAATTAACCACAAGGCTAACAATCCCAAAAAGTTTATTTTAAACACAGTCAAAGTATGGAAAGTTACAGCCAGGAGACCCTCCTTACTAATACTAATACTGCTGATTATTTAAGGGATCTATGTAGACAGAAAGGTCTTCCTGTCAAAGGCAAGACATCAGAAATGCTTGATAGACTGTTAGAGAAACAAAGTCTGGATAGTGGTGCTGTAGTGCCCACTACTCCAGCAAATGTAGCAAACATTGAGGATGATAATGTTGATGATGTTATTGTTGAAGCAGATGAGGAAGAAGAGGATAACAGTGTCACCCCATCTGGCCCTCTGCCTGTTCAAAGGCCTCAACCTGTGACTACTGGACCTTTGTCAGGTCCCACATTAAGTCCTGAATTTATCACTCTAGAAAAAATTAGACTTGAGCTAGAATTCAAAAGAATTAGTGGCCAAACTGAACAGAGACATTAGTATTAGAGCAGCTCAATCATGAGCTTGAGATGAAGAAATTGTCTTTGAAAAATGCTTCTCTCCTGAATCCTCTAGATCTTCCAGTCCAAAAAGACCTTGGATGCCTAAAGAGATTGTGGCTATGTATGAACCTAAGTTGGATGTATTAGATTGGTTAGCTGTGTCTGAATACAATCATGGGCTCCAGGATATCACAGGGAATCAGTTGATCTGCTGGTTATTCTCTAGGGCCCCCCCTGTTGCGTCTGATGCGGTAATGGAGTTGGGGGAGGTGGATACGATGGATTATGAATGTGTAAAACTAGCTTTAATAGCTAGATTTGGGAAGACTCCTTCCTAGTACCTTAAGAGGTTTAGGACCCTCAAAAAGCATGATAGTACCCCTTGGGCTACTTGGGTGAATGAGTGTTTGAAGAACCTAGAGGTATGGATTAAGGGTTACAGAGTTAACACATATGAAGGAATGAGAAATCTTGTTATGTTGGAGTGCATCTATGATGCCTGCTCTCCTGAAATCAGACAGCACTTGGCTAATTCAAAAGAACTAGATTCAAAGAAACTGGCTAAGGCTTCTGACTTGTGGGTTGCCAACAGGGCTACTCACAAGGATTCAGGGGTCACTCAGAAAAAGGATGAGGGAAAGCAGCCTAAGAAAGACAACAAAGAGAATTCCAATAATTCCAATTCCAAAGAGGCCCCCAAACAAAATTCTAAGGGTAAGCCCCAAGGGAAACCTAATCAGGCTAGTGTACCTTCTGGTCCCAGACCAGAAGGAGGTCAGAGCAAGCCCCCATTCATAAAGACATTTGGGAAAATGTTATGTTTGTGTCTCTACTGATCATGTGAAAGGGGACCCCAGATGTAAGGCTAAACCTTCAGGGGTCCACACTGTCTCCTTAGCCTTTGCTCCAAAGGAGGAAGTAAATTTGGCCAGTGGAAACGTTCAACTACTAGCTGAAGACCCTATCAGAGTCTCAGCTAGTGTATCTTTAGTATCCCTAGGGTTATGGGAACAACAGAATTTAGATGTGTATAATTCTATCCCTCCTAATACTAAAGAGTATTACAAAGACAGTCCTAGTAAATGGTCAGGAGACCCCTGCCATTAGAGACACTGGGGCCAGCATAACTGTGGTGGATGAATCTTTTTTCAAGGTGGAGGCTGTTGCTAAGGCACCCAAACGCTTCACCAAGTTAGCTGGAGGGCCTGTGCAGATGCTTCCCCAATTACCAGCTCTCATCCAGTGCAATGAAATGACTGTGAGGATACCTGTTAGTGTGCAATCTGAAGTGCCTGAAATGGTTATTTTAGGGAAGGACCTTAAGGAACTGGGAGTAGTGTCAAGTACTCCAAAACCTCCCAGCAAACGATTGCAGGAGCTCGCCAGACATACCTGCAAGGGAGAGGACCTTGAGGGGCTCTCCTGCGGAGATGATAGAAAAAGAAATCACTCCTATTCCACTGGAGTTACTAACTACTATTTCAAAGCAACCAGATGCAAAGGGGAAAACCAAGACTTCAAAGAAGAAACCAGCAGAAAGCACTCCAGTGCTTCCAACCAGGAAATCTCCTAGGTTGTCAGAAATCACACCTGTGATTCCTCCTCCAGCTGAGGCTGAGAGTGAGGTACAACCCTGTGTGGTGAAACTATAGCCTGAGGACTCAGATCTAGTAGAAGGCCAGGAACTCATTGGAGATCTTGACCCTGTGGACCATCCTGAGCTGCAATCTTTACTGGCAGAAGGTGGCCCCAACAGGGCAGACTTCAGTAGGGGACAAAGAGAATGTCTAACTCTGGAAGGTCTTCGCCACCAGGCAGCTTCTCAGCTTGAAGGGCAAGAGCCTGGGAAGTATAAGTTAAACTGGGAAGATGGCCTCTTCTGTAGTGAACCGATAGAGTCAATCCCTTGTGACTACAAGAGACTTGTAGTGCCCCAAGAAAACAGACTCCAATTCTTGCAAATAGCCCAGGAGATACCTTTGGTGGGTCACTTGAGTTTTAAGAAGACCAAGGAAAGGCTCTTGCTCTACTTTTATTGGCCTAAAATTGGGGCTGAGGTAGATAAGTATTGCAAGATTTGCCACACTTGCCAAACTTCTGGTAAAAGTGGCTCCAAGAACGTGGCACCTTTAGTGCCTCTCCCTGTGGTGGGAGTACCGTTTGAAAGGGTAGGGATCAACATTGTTGGTCCTCTTGACCCTCCAACATCTTCAGGCAACAGGTTTATACTTGTTGTAGTAGATCATGCTACTAGATACCCTGAAGCAATTCATATGAGGACTGGTATAGCTCAGGCTGTGGCTAAGGCCCTCCTTGGTATTTTTACCAGGGTTGGGTTTCCTAAGGAGGTAATATCTGACAGGGGGTCAAATTTTATGACGCACTACATGAAGGCCATGTGGAAAAACTGTGGAGTTACCTACAAATTCTTAATATCATACCACCCTCAGACAAATGGTTGGGTAGAAAGGTTTAACAGAACCATGAAGAACATGATAGGAGCTTTAGAGGACCCCCTTAAGAACAAGTGGGATCTCCTACTGCCATGCCTTCTCTTTGCATATAGAGAGTCCCTCAGGAGGGTGTGGGTTACAGTCCCTTTGAACTTCTCTATGGCCATCTGGTCAAAGGTCCATTGGCCCTGATCAAGGAGGGGTTGGAGAGTGCTCCTTCTCCCACACCAGTCAGAGTTACTGACTATGTGATAGGGCTCTGGAGGAGAATGTCACACATGATGCCTGAAGCAAGTGATAACTTGAAAGCAGGTCAGGCTCTGGTGAAGCATTGGCATGACCCGAAGGCCAACATGGTTGAGTTCGCTCAAGACCAGCTAGTTCTTGTTATGGTACCAAGAAGGCAGAGGGCCTTGCAGGAAAAATGGATGGGACCCTTCAAGATTGTGGGAAAACTTGGAGAGGTGAACTATCTGGTGGACTTAGGCAATCCTAAGCAGGCTCCTAGAGTCTTTCACACCAACTGTCTAAATGCTTATGTCTCAAGACCGGAAGTGGGAGCTTTACTTCTAGCTTCAGCTCAAGAGGAGGAAGAGAGTGAACCTCTACCTGACCTCCTCAGAGGCAAACCTTTAGTTGAGAAAGTAGAAGGAGTTAATCTCTCTTCTAATCTGACATCTGAGCAACAGGAGGAGTGCAAAGTTTTGTTAAATCAATTTGCCCCTCTGTTTTCTCTAGCACCAGACTTGACCCCATGGGGCCAGCACGATATCAATACTGGTGACTGTTTACCTGTCAAAAGCAGGGGTTGCAGGATGTCAGAGAATGTAAGAACCCACATCAAAGGAGAGGTCAACAAGATGCTTGATCTTGGGGTAATAGAGCCCTCTACTAGTCCATGGTCTAGCCTAGTTGTGTTAGTACCAAAAGCAGCATCCAAGGAGTTGAGATTTTGTGTGGACTATAGAGTACTAAATGCAGTCACTAAGACTGATGCCCATCCTTTGCCCAGGACAGATGAGCTGGTGGATAGGCTTGGTTCAGCCAAGTACCTCAGCACATTTGATCTCACGTCAGGCTATTGGCAATTAGCCCTGACTGACCATGCCAAGGAAAAAACGGCATTCTCCACCCCAGTTGGCTTATACCAGTTTAAGGTTATGCCTTTTGCACTAAAGAATGCACCTGCTACATTCCAAAGGATGGTTAATCAGGTTCTGAATGGGATGGAAGACTTCTGCATGGCATACTTGGATGACATTGCAGTTTTCAGACCTACTTGGAAAGAACATGTTGACCACTTAGGATATCTGACCATAAAGGCAAGCAAATGTCAAGTTGGTCAGAATAAAGTGGTCTACCTTGGGTATGAGGTAGGAGGAGGTGAAACAATGCCTTTGCTCAGCAAGATTGAAGCTGTGCAAAATTGGACAACCCCTTCTACTCAAACCCAAGTGAGAGCCTTCCTAGGCATCACTGAGTATTACTGGAATTTCATTGAGAAGTATGGGTCTATAGCCTCTCATCTGAATGTAATCTCCTCTCCAAAATTCCCTTAAAAGATCAAATAGAATGAAGAGTGCAATCAGGCCTTTGAAAGCCTGAAGAAAGCCCTTCGGCAAGCTCCAGTTCTCAGAGCTCCTGACTACCACGAACCCTTCATTGTGCAGACAGATGCTTCCAATATAGGTATAGGTGCAGTCCTCAGTCAACTGGATGAGAATTTGCTTCATCAGTAGGAAACTGAAGGAACCTGAAACAGGTGGGCAACTATTGAGAGAGAATATTTTGCCATTGTGTGGTCTTTGAAGAAGTTTAGAACATACTTGTTTGTATCTACTTTCATTATTCAAACAGACCACCAACCCTTGAGATGGTTGATGCAAATGAAAGGGGAAAATCCAAAACTGCTAAGATGGTCAATCTGCCTCCAAGGGTTTGATTGTACCATTGAGCACTGGTCAGGATGTCACCACCAAAACGCTAATGGTCTCTCTAGGATGTTTACTAGAGGTAAGAGATTCATCCAGGAGTGGATTAGATGTCAGGGAGATTTCTCATTCTATGGGTAATTTCACTTACCTATAGAGTCCCCCAGCAGCTTCGCTGGATTTGAAGGGTTTGTTCTTTTCTCCTGCTAAGAGTGTGACTCTTTTTCCCACTATTAGGCATATTTGCTATGTGTGTTCTAGGCTATTTTGTGTGTTTAATGTCTATGGGGTTTATCTCACCGCCATAGGAACCATCTTTATCCACATGTGTTACACAGCACCCTCCGTGCAGTGACACAGGGGTGTCGTAGTGACCCCCAAACATAGACTCCATACCCTGGGACTGACTACTGTCTCCCAGGGCATGTAAAGTCCCCATTAACTTTACTAGTCAATCTTTATGGACAAAACCAGTACAACCCATCTTACTATGGAGGTGCTAGCAAGGGTTAATAGTTTTTTCCTTATGTTCATTTTCGAGAGGGTACCGTACAGTCCCTCTCTCAAAAGTTTCTGGCTGGTGGCAGTGGTTACTACCAAAAATATTCGACTGCGAATATTTCCCTATGGGATTTTCCCATTGTTCAAGGCTACCACATTTACTTACAGCCTCTAACATACCGCTGGTTTATTTTTATATTAACTTTACTCCGGTAGGTTTTATTTGCCAGAATTTTGATATTAATTCTTTCTTGTGTCTTTTTCTAAATTCCTAACCCAGGTCGGGGATTCTTTGTTCGTCCTTTTGGCAGGCTTCTACCAAGAAGCCCTCCTTTCGGCGCCACTGAGTGTGGGGTGGATTCATTGTGTGGGAGGGGGAGAAGGACCCCTGGACAGGGTTGCCACAGCAACCTATGTCACATTCTGCCCTGGTAGGCTGGGGGGTCTCCCGCCAGAATGACCACTCCACTGTGTGATTGACAGTTAGGCTGTATGATTGGGGATCTTTTTGCATAAAAGCAGGGTCCTGAGGACTGGAAGAGCAAGACGTCGCCAAGCGTTAGTGCTCCTGGATACCACGGAGTATGATGCAGAATGTTTGAGACAGCGGAACGACCCTAATACATATGCTAGACTGGACCAAGATCCGACAGTTGAGATCAAGCAAAACCTGGAACAATTACTCATGAAGGCAGAGGAACTCAGTTGGATTAATCATCATACCAAGAAATGTTTAATAAACAACTTTCCAAAACTCCCTCACTTCTATACACTACCAAAAGTACACAAGAATCTCACTAATTCACCTGGTAGACCCATAGGAGCTGGCTCTGACGGCATATTACAACCTTTGGGTATCTATATAGATTACTTTTTACAGCCTCTAATACAAAAAAAACACCACGTATGTGAAGGACACTACCCATTTTTTGAAATATTTAAATGAATCGGAATATATTGAAACAGACATTATGTTCATAATAGATGTAAAGAGTCTTTATACATCGATACCGCATGACCAAGGAAGAGTGCAGTGGAATGGCTGTTACTACAAGAGGGCAACATTCAAGCTCAAAATGACTTTATTATGGCTTTATTAGAATTTATCAGTGAGAATTCCTATTTCCAGTAAAATGAAAAATGTTATCTCCAGACTGCCGGAACATCAATGGGTGCAACCATGGCACCGGCCTACGCCAATGCATTTATGCATACATTCGAAACGGACCACGTCCTGAGGAAGAAGGGGTGGAGAAGCAAGATTAGATTATGGATCCGTTACATTGACGATATTTTTGGAATCTGGCAGGACACCGAGGAAGAACTGAAGAATTTTTTTGAATATCTGAATAGTATAGACCAACGTATCCAGTTCACATCAGAATTCTCTACGAAAACCAAACATTTTCTTGATGTAAGGGTTAGCAAGGAAATCACAGGTTTTAAGACAGACATGTATCAAAAACCAACAACATCCTACATAAATTGAGCTTTCACCAACCCAGCCTGATAAGAAACCGGCCTTAGAGTCAGATGTTAAGAGTGAAGAGGACTGTCAGTGATCCAACAGACTATGAAGAAGTGATTAACAAGATGGGAGAAACATTTTTGAATTGTGGCTACACAAGATCTGAAATCGAGCAAGCAGAAGCGAGATTGGAGAATAAAGGAAGAGACGAACAACTGAAATCACAGCCAAAAGCAGATGCAACACCACCTATGGTGTTTGTTTCCAAATACTCAAAACAAAGAAAACAAATTAAAGACATAATCAGAAAGAATTGGAACATGCTGGCCCTGGATGAAAGGTTCGAGCCACTATTCAAGGAACTGCCCACGTTCGCCTATAAGAGGAGTCAAAACTTATGAAAACAAGGAGCTCCAACTTTAAAAAGCACACAACTAAAATTGGAACATTCCCATGCCTGAATTGCGCTAATGGTGGATACATACTCAAGGGCAACATAGTACATCACCCACACACAGGAGAAAAAATAAAACTTAGAAATTTTGGCACATGTAATTCCAGCAATGTCATTTACTCCATAAGATGCCCCTGTGGACTTTACTATGTGGAGCAATCAACAAGCACTGCAAAAGTAAGATGGAATGAGCATTGTTCCTGTATTCGCAACCAGAACAAAAATTCAGCAGTCACAAGACACTGGCACTTGAAAAAGGACAACCTATCCCCGATTAGATTTCAAATACTTGAAGTGGTGAGGAAAAGAGAACCACATATGAACATACAGCAGAGACTTGACCAGAGGGAATCCTTCTGGATCGATAAACTTGGAACTCTGACACCAAGAGGATTGAATGAACAGTTGAATTTTGCTTGTTTTCTTTAATAATGATGTGCATACGTTTGTAATGAAATTGTAAACATTTGACAAGTTGATTATCTTGGTAAATATGTACATATATGCAAGAAGGAAAACACACCACAAAGATCCTCATGGGGACCCAGAGGTCCACTTGGTCCGTGGATATAATATGCACTACCTGGGATTAGACTGAAATTGGATCATTAATTGCTACCAGATATGTCCAGGTGTAAAAGACTGGACTTTATCATGACCTCTAATAGCTACCTGATTGTGTAAACATATTCCCCACCATGGTATAGGGATGATAAGGGTAGTTCACTAGGAATCAACGGTTTCGGGGCTCCCTCTCCACACAGAAAGGGAGGATATTCCTCTTCATTGATGTTGACCTCTCATTAGGAATACAACCATATTATGTACACCGGTGCTTTAAGGATTCGGGGTAATCTACCCTCCTGCAGGCACAGCCTTTTTAACAACACGGGACGATCCATCCTGGTACACTCGACAACATACACCTTAAGACACGTGTGGGTCCTGTTTTATGTATGCATCCATTTCTGGGTGAGTACATGTTATCACACTCAGCAATGTCTGTGAAGCCTGGACGTTGTATCCGTTTAAACACACTTTGACTGCAAGCATGGGTATATGTTTCATATGATGTGACTGTATTCTAAGGGAATTACTGTAAGAACCTACTAGAAGGATATGTCTACAAATAAAATAAAATTCTTAGTTTCTGACTATTACTGAAGAAAACCATGTGGCCTAGATATGTCAGCAAAAGAAAACATAGTGAGCCAGACATGTGATGTCATCAGTGATGTCATCAATGACATTTGTGATGTCATCTTTGATGTCCTGGGTGTTAGTCTTAGCAGTGAACGGTGGTGGCGCGAGTTATGGTTGCTTAGCTTACCATAACTGGCGAATTTCAAGGGTTTTTCGGTTTTACTTGGAACCATAACGTCCCTTTAACAAAGTTTTTTCACTGAATTTCATAGGTTTTTAGTAGCGCAACTTAACCATAACGTCCCTTTAACAAAGTTTTTTTCACTGAATTTCATAGGTTTTTAGTAGCGCAACTTAACCATAAAGTCTCTTTAACAAGGTTTTTTCACTGAATTTCATAGGTTTTTAGTAGCACAACTTAACCATAATATCCCTGACATGTAACATAGAACATACTAACCCCCTCGTAGTGATTTTTATGTCCGCGGACTACCGCCATGTCCGCGGACACATCGAAAATCTGAGCGTGGTGAATGTAAATTTAAATAGTGTGCCCCATTTCCCCTTTGGAGTTGGCTCTGAAAAGAGCCGTTTTTTTTTTTTTTTTACAGATGCTTGACAGACACCTGTTATTTTATATTTTTTTTCTTGTTTTTTTTCTTACTTTACTCCTAAAATCTTCACATAACCTTCTCCAAAGCAACCCTTACATTCCAAAATAGAAAGGCATTTCCGGTAAAAGATAAAGAAATGCCATCTTCTTTAAAATTAACAGCATTACTGGCATCAATATTCTCATTGTTACAGAAGAACATACCAGCTCTAAGCATGAAGGCACACATGCCTCGGTTGATGACACACCTAGCACTGTTTTGCTGAGGACAAAAAACTGAACTATTGTCCCATATTGCCCTAGGTACTAATCCAGAAAAAATTACTTTCGCATTTGGAAGGATCTTCATTACGGCTTGAACCAAGCGTTCCAAATCAGCCAACAAAATAAGGGCACTGATGTTGCCCAAATGGAAAGCACCATAGTGCAAAACTACCGCATGCAGACTGTTCATCGTGGCCATATCCTCACAAACCTGTACAGTTCCCTGTACATTGCAATCAGGCACAGTGCTCCACACCACCTCCACTCCTTTCACATCAAAGTTCTTTGCAACATGCCTGCATTCAGCGTACTGCTGTAAACCATGCACAAACATATCTCCGAGCACCAACACCCTGACTTTTTCCACTTCTGCCATCTTCACCACACACAGTCTCTTTCAACACAAATCCACAACCTCGACATCTGATCCGTACAGTCTTCTTTCCATGTTGGATTTCCTGGAAAAACCCGGATGTACCACGCCCTGTCCACGAACAGCCGCGGTGTCCGCGGACGGCGTCCACTTTACTCTCTGTGCCATTCCCTCATTGCATACAGCTAAGCAATCACACAATACGAATAACGTCCTCAGAACACCCCCATTTTGTGAATTTTCGAACATTTCAGGACAATTATCATTTCATTATTCAACATATTAACATTACAAATATTATACTTTAATCTTGTACACTGCACACAATGCTATCTTTCTCCATTAGTAGCTCAGTATACTACATAGAATCCCATAATACAATGCTATTTATATCAATGCATCGTTCAAAGCACTAATAACGGTATGATATTTATTGCAATATCCGTGACACTTTTTTCGGAACATTATAATAAAAATCCCTAGTACACAAATTCCATGAAAAGTACATACACATGTGATGTCATCAGTGATTTCATCAATGACATTTGCGATGTCATCTTTGATGTCCTGGGTGTTAGTCTTAGCAGTGCATGGTGGTGGCGCGAGTTATTTTTCATAGCTTACGATAACTTGCTATTTTCAGGGGTCTTTCAGCTGTACTTAGAACCATAACGTCGTTTAAACAAACTTTTTTTAATATCACGCAAACAATATACAAACATGGCGTGCAAAAACCAACTTCTACAGATGGCTTTACACAGAATGTTGCAAAGTAAGAATTTATACTCGTTCACAGTGAAGGTCAGCTGCTTCCATTTTTTTCTCAGGCCCCGGAGAGGCTCACGAAGCAGACTATAAGGTTGTATTGTGTTTTGACCTTGACAGACAGAGATTGTGATGAAAGACTTCTATTGAAGGAGTGTTGCTAAAACGTAAGAGAAGATAAAGATGAAATTTCTGAAACGAAACCACTTTTATATATTATATCACTATGCGAAAGATCGTTCGCACACGCGGAGTCGTATTTTGGGACTGCACCACTCGTAGACAATGGAAATTGCAATTGTACTGTAAGTAACCCTTTAGATTACTTTATACCAAACATACTTACAATAGCGTAGCATTAAAGACCGCTGAAGTTGAACTTGTTCGTTGAAAGTGGCATAATGTTTTCTACCGCGCACTATCACCGCCGAATTGATCCCCTGTCGTTTAGAGGGCTCTGAAAAAGGCAGACGACACAGGGTGGGTTAATAGAAATAATTTAACCGGTTTATAGGCGGTCAAGCGCTCTACTCGCTGTGCCACTTCACTGTAGCCTGTCAAGTGGCACAGCGAGTACAGCGCTCGCTTTGACATCCGTGCACAGCTTGCTAACGCAAGTTTGAATCCTGGCAAGGCCAAACTCAGCCTTTCATCCTTTCTTGGTCGATAAATGAGCACCACACACCGTGGTTAATAATAAGCACCGCTTACATACCTCACAGTTCTTAGCGCTATATGAATGGGAAAATATTATTATTTTATTATTAACATACTCCGTTGCACTATCTTCGATAGCAAATAGTTTCACGCCCTAATAAATAAAATGATGATTTTTAACGAAGATCGGCTGGTGAGACTAATTTATGTTTTTTAAAACAGGTACGTGGCCCCATTTTGTCTATGTCACGATTTATAGACTCCAGCGGATGGGGTCTTCAACTGCCAGGTGCAAGTCCAAATATGCAACTTCATGACCCTCACCATTTTATGGGACAATCGCCAAGGACCAATATGCCCTTACGCAGTACTAGCGGCTACAAACAACATGCCAACCAATAGAGTGGTCTAATGGCTCGTTGTTGGAGCAACCTTCCGATTATCAGAGCGACTATTTACTGCTTTTATCATAAACCAACAGCCTATCTACCGCAAAGGAACAACGCGTGGCTCCAAATAAACTTTTCCTGATCGACAGCAGAGACAATAGCAAATCGCTGAATATTCACTAAACATTTCATGTTAAAAATAAATGTACTTTACCAAATGTACAATCCTGCTGTTTACTTTTAAACCACAGTTTCATATTCCGAATTGTGGCGCACTGAGTTGTAAGCTGATCTAACACTCTCTGTACCGCAAAGGAACATCGCGTGTCTCACAGAACTTTTGCGGATCGACAACAAAGACAAATGCAAATTGCTGAATATTCTCTAAACATTTGATGTAAAATAAATGTACTTTACAACATTTACAATCTTGCTCTTTGCTTTTAAATTACAGTTTCATATTCCGAATTGTGGCGTGCTGTGTTGTGACATAATGTGTGTTGTCTTCCAGGTTCTGTGTAAAGTCGCGTAGTACTAGAGACGACTGGGCGCGTTTGATTACGCACCCTGTAACGTCACGGAGAGAGGCGGGGAATATGAATGCTTTGATAATATCAGGCTTAGGGACGGGAGATATGATTTAGTGTCGCAAAAGCAAGTCAGCCAGGTCAATAGCTCCAGTCATAGGATTATCACATAATGTCGGCGCATACCAGCCGGATTTATCGTTTCTTTAGTGGACAAAAAGACGGTTGACGCCCCTAGGAAATTGTACTATTAGCGAACAAAAGGAGTGCTCGTAAAACACTTTCACCCTGACAACGAACAATACAAACAACGTTCTCAGAACACCCCCATTTTGTGTAATTGCAACCATTTCGGGACACTGCGAGTGTTCTTAGAACACATTCAACTAGACAGATTACAATACGGACAGCGTCCTGTGGACACCCCCAGTTTGTGTATTTACGAACAATTAAGTACACCGCGAGTGTTCATAGCTCATTTTTACCTTCCTTGCGAACAAAAATGACACATACTCCGTCCTCTAAACACCTCACCATTTAGTTTATTTACAAAATGTCAGAACAGCTGTGTTCTCCGCGGACAAATCGAACGCAACAAAAAGGTCTAGCACATAAAAAAACAAAACATTGAACCTATCTCATACTCCCCCACACTCCCCAAACCCTCTTACACACCAACACACGGCACTAAATACAATTTTTTATCCTTGTTTCACTGCGCTGTATGCGGTCGACTGCGAATACAAGATGGCGGGCGCCACAGAAAATCTGACGCGCTCCACGCCCCTCGCTGTCCAATCAGCGAACACGTCGCATGTCCGCGGACATGTCGCAAGCCCATGGGCCAATCGGGGTGCTGTCCGCGGAGCGGAAAGGGAAGTCCGTCCGCGAAGCGAACGCAGATATCACTAATTTTTTTGTCTTACATTTTGGTCATTTTCAAAAAAACTACTGGACAGATTTACACCAAATTTACAAAAGCACGCTTTTGGGACCAGGTCGCCGCTCCTGCCGCAAATTTGGTATAAATCCGTCCAGCGGTTCGGGCTGTAGCCGTGCGCAAAGTTTTTTCCCATTCAGTCTATGGGAAAAAAAAAAAGTTTTGGGACACCCCTATAACTTTTCCGCCCCTGGACGAATCCTCACCAAACTTTGCAAAAATATTCAGAGTGACCCAACTACTTTTTTTGCAAAGTTTGGTGAGGATCCGTCCAGGGAGAGTTATAAGCCGCCCAAAAAGTGCTCTTCCTATGGAAACAGCAACTTAACCATAACTACATGGCCACTACCGTGGCCATGTAATATATATATATATATATATATATATATATATATATATATATATATATATATATATATATATATATACTTTTTAATACAAAGCCTCGATCAGTGTTTCCTTGTATCCTAGTATTGTAGTCCTATTGTGTAAACCCTGAATACTGCTCATCTCCCTCTTGAGATAAGTCTGACTGCTTAGCCACAGCTACCAACTAAATCTTTGTGGTACAGACTGATACCAAAGGGGATTTATTGCTCATACCTGTAGTCTTAATCTTCTGTAGTGCTCCCTAAGGGAACTACACAGGATTCTGCCTAACACTCCTACACCTGATTCTTCGGATATCAGAATGGGGGTAGTGTCTAGTAATTAGCAGGATATCCCATGAAAAGTGAGAGGGGGCAAAGCTATGATGGAGATTTTAGTTGATCTTTCAATTCCAGACCTTCTAGTTTAATGTTAATTGCACTCAGATTTAGAATGTGTGCATAACCCTCATTCAAAATATTAGCGTACAGGAAGACAAAAGAACTAAGGACCATGTTGAACGTGGATACTGTAGACGCATTTGCTCATCAGCCTCTCTCAAAGTATGATGACTCAGACTCTCCTCCTGAAAACCTTCTTCCTCCACAAACCCAGAAAAAGAATCAACATTAGAATAATGGTCAATTAAATTAGCCAATACAGTCGGCAAGCCAACACAAGATGCATCACACGTTTTTTGTACCACACTTTCCAAATTGCATTTCTCATTACCTAGTAAAACAGAATACTTGTATTCAACAATGCTTAAGTCATTCAGGTTATTCAGATCAGTCATTTGGGAATAGTTTTGCGTAGCTATTCCTCTTAACGAGGCAACAGATCCTATTTCAGTACTGGTACCGGTGGTTTTGAAGAAAAAGTCAGTAATCTTCTGACCCACATCTGGTGACAATATTTGGTGCACTGGAAGCTTGCACGTAGAAAAGTCTGGTCTGTAGAGACTTTTCTTCCCTCTTTTAGGTGTGATACACAGGACTGTTCCAGTGGGAGAAATACAGGTTTGCCCAGTAGACCCGAACCATTCACAGGACAAGTCAGAGGAGGTCTATCATCAAGAGGACCGTGCATTAAAACAACAACAATTACAGCTACTTATTGAATAGAACCACATGTTTTGTCGCTGACATTAGGCAGGCGAAAATGATGAACTGTGGGTCGTGGTAACTGTTTCCCCTGTGGGGCTAATCCAGACTGACTTTGTAGCCCTGAACACGCACCGCCCGTAAAAGGAGACTGACAGTCTGATACGTTAAAGGTTAAATCAGTGTTTAATTGCAGCAGCTGACGCTCCAAAAGTGACCCGAAAAATAAAATACAGACTCCACAGTTGGTTAATAAATTATGACCTCTGCCAAAGATGCAGTTTGAACTAACAGGTGTGTAATAATCTTATGCAAACTGGGTTTGGACCTGGAAGTCTTCATCCAGAATACAGATAAAGTTAAAAACGTTCTTTATGATCAGGACTGGGTACACAAAATTACACGACTTCGCGATTTCCCATCAATGTAGCATTTGGCAAATTAGCATACAAAGAAATATTTGATATTCCCTTGTTTAATATTCAGTTTCCAAACCGTTTTTATAGAATTATGCTTTTAAGATTTCGTTGGAATGTGCTGTTGACAAAGGAAGTTCGCCTGAGGAGGGGAATGATTACCTCAGAAGATGCAATGTGTAGATTCTGTAAAAATAAGGACTTGGTGGAAACAATTAAACATCTAGTCCTGCAATGCAGCGCTTTGAACGTGCAGAGAATGGCTTATTTGGAGAGATTGTTTTGGACAATCAAATGGCACAACAAGGAACATTTGTTGAGACAATGCTTGTCTAGTCAGAATACTTTTCTACTAATGTTATTAAGTATGTTTTACTGTCTGCCTCATTTTTTGTAAACGTTTTTTTAAACCATATACAATAAAACAAATTAAAACAACTACCCGGTGGAGCATCTTGGGTCCAGTCAGTGTTCCTACATGTACTGGGCTGCAGAAAGACAATCAAAAGTGAGAACATATGACCTAAAAGTATGTAGCTTTTTTTCCCCAACAAATATTGAAATACCAGATAGCATGTATATCTTTTGTTGAAGACATGCTTAATTCTTATATCACTGAAAAGGAGAATATAGTTCAAGGGGTAATCACTTTGTAGTTTATACTTAAAATTGAAACCCTAGGTAGCAACATCATAGTAGGGCTTTTTGTTGCAATTTGGAATCTCTAGATGCTTAAGACATCTCAAATTGAAACCTGGAGTAACAAGTCCTTTTATTGGTGTTTGATGTGGTAAAAAAAAGTAATTTCATTTTTTTTTCTTTAGTGGACATATTGAATTGGGGAGTTGTGAAGGTGACCTGATTCCTGCAAAACAGTGAGTGAGTTAAGCTGTCATTAACTGTGAGGAGTTGCAGCATTCCTATTTTTTTTAAAAAAGATAATAATCTAGAGAAACTAAAGCTTTTATAATGATTTGCAACAAATACAACATACTTTAAATGTGTAGTCAAGTAGTGTCTATGGACAAGCTAGGAACCAGCAGTTGACATTGTATGTTTTGGACCTACTATTTTTAAATAAGCCTGAGTATGGAGAATAATTTTATGTGAAATGCGATTTGAGTAATTTCTTTTGTTTTAAACTTGATTCTAAGAGAGATTCACCTTTTGATTTTTAGGGTGAATGTGGATGATTTAAAGGCATCATTCTCTACTGCAGAGTCTTTGATCTTGTTGTCTGAAAGCTTCACTGTGAAGATGCACGTCAACAGAGCAATGGTATTCTTTACACTTCGTTTAGATTGAAGTGCGTGCAGCGCAAGTGTTATTCGAATAGTGGTTCACCACTCACATGATGAGGATATCCTTTTTTTTAATAAAATACATTGGTACTACAAATCATCTTGTTCCTTGTATCAAATTGTGAGGAAGTCACTGTTACCTGCTCAATTATTAAACGGAGGCTGTCAGAAACTGAAACATTGAAGATCACGATTAGAAAAGTTAACTGTGCTTTTCTGGTTACAGGTGGATTTTAAAGGATGTTGCACGAATGATATGTCTAAATAATCTGACACTCGATAAAGATCAAAGAGCACAGTGGGAAATTAAAAATTACGATAAATCTCTATACTTGGAAAATATGTTTGTGCTAAAAGATTGTTATGCATGAATCACTAATTGGATTGGTACTCATTTTTCACAGATTCATTGTCAATCTAACATCAAACTGGCTGTATCCATGAACCACATATACTCATTTAGACAGCATCCAATTTTGGATTTAAAGTTATTAAAACTGCAGCAATTATCAATACACTGACTTGGGTCTGAAATCTGAATTTTAGAAGAGGAGTGGGCTGGGAGGGGCAGCTAGGACACTCCTCCACCAATTCTTAGAGATTTACACATATATACCAAATTATCTTACGGAAAATTACTGAAATGAAGGACACATGTGAAAGCATTAGTTATGAGTTATCCTGAGAAACCACAAGCCCAACCAAATCCACCATTGCGAGGTGTGACGATCATCATATAGAGCAGTGGTCATCAAAGTGTGGGGTACTAGGTGGTGGGAGGGTACAGGATCCCAACTTGAAATCCCCAAAAAAGGGATGAAAGAAAATGCTGGTGTGGAATGGGACATGCACGTTTGTGCATAAGCCATCCTATCATGTCCCCCGTTGGCAAATTCTCAGTGGGACGGGGCCAGGATTAGGGTCAGTGGGAGTGGCTGACCCAGCAAATAGACACTCTGGAAGTGTGCTTTCTATCCCTTTTCAGAGAGTGCACTTTCAGGGTTGAATCCAGTCGCACGAACAAAACGGGACTCGGATGATATGAGGTAAGGAGAGGGGTCCTGTGGTTGTTTTTGTAACGGATGGGGGAGCTCTTGGGTTGTTTTCTGAAAGGGTGGGGGGTCTTTTGGGTTGTTTTTGGAGTGGGTGGGGAGCCCTCTGATTGTTTTTGGAAAGGGTGGGTTTTTTTGGGTTGTTTTTGGAGCAGGTGGGGGAGCTCTGAGGTTGCTTTTGGAGCGGGTGGTGGGGACCTGGGACTATGCAGGTGTGGGCTAGGGGAGTCCAAAGACTATGCAGGGAATGGGGTAGGGAGGAGTGGGGCAGGGTGGAGCCCTGGGAAGTGTCAACTCATCCATGATAGGCGAGGGGAACAGTTCTATTCCCCAGCTGCTCATGCTCAATGAGTCATGCAAGGCTGGGGGCGGGTTGCTTTCCCAGCCTTGCATATCTCATTGGAAATGATGGCTGGGGAACTGCATGTCTGTATGTGTGAGGGGGCACTACTGCACCTCCTCGCACATACAGAGAGAGCAAGCTGGAGCGGGCATTTCAGCACACACGCTCAGGCCCCTGCATGCATGTGGAGTAAGCTCTTGCTTCCCGATTCCTGTTTATGATGCAGGAGCTGCAGTGCTGGGGAGGAAGCTTAAGGAGGTATGGTTATTTTCATTTATTTTAATTTAAATATGTGTATGGATGCATGTGCGTTTTGTACTAAATGAGTGGATAACAATGGGTGCTCGTGTGAATGATAGCATGCTTGCTGTGTACATTCTGTGTGAATAGGTGTGTTTCTGTTAGCCCGTGGAGCTGATTTTGGTGAGTGTGGGTGGGGGTTGTGCAACAAAGGCATTCTGAGGCACTGCATAGCTCTGGGGACAGGGATAGTATTTTATTACAGGACATTACTGGACATCTAAAATAGATGTCCAGTAAGAAATACCATGCTTTATGCCTGGTCCCCCCTAGCACCTTGCACATAATCACTTTGATTGTGTGGGTTTATTAGGCGATGTTGGAACCTGGGGACAGGGTTGGTATCTTTTTACTGGACATCTATTATAGATGTCCCTTAAAAAATAGCATGCATGCCCCCTCTGCCCCAGCACCAATTGCAAACTGTTTGGATTTTTACCCATTTTTTTTTTAAAGGCTGCTCTAAAATGCAACTTTTTAACCCATTGTTTTAAAAAATGTTCTGGGTGGATAACCCCCATTGAAGCTCCCTTGACTGGTTCAGGCTCCCTCACTATGCTCGGTCACTATGGCATATCTGCGGGAAATATGTATGCCCCTTCACTTAAAACAATTCACCAGCTGCAACTGGTACGGTGGTGCGAGTCGGATGGGAGGGAGGCATGGGATAATGATAGGAGCATAGTGGGAAGAGCCAAGAGACTTAGTCAGGAGCAGGGAGGGGAGAGTCCAGGATCTGTGGTGGGGTGAGGAAAGCCCAGGGACTCAACTAGGAGTCGGATGAGGGAGCCTAGGGACTCAACTAGGAGTCGGATGAGGTAGTCCAGAGACTTTGATAGGCAGTGAAGTAACTTTGCTGAAAATGTTGGGGTGGGGGGGTCATTAGAACTAAACGAAAAGGGCCCCGGCCAAATGAATGGGACAAAATCGTGTGCACCGAAAGTTAGGGGGATACATTTTTTTTTTATTTAGCATCAATTGGTTTACATTAAAGCCTTAAATGCACACAAAGAACTAGGCCAAAAGGAAGAGGAAAAACACCACATTAAGTAAAAACATTACAACTAAAAAGAAACTGCTCAATTTCCAAGGCCTGGGTAAAGACCTCAAAATGATTTTCCTATAGAACACAAAAAGGACTTAGTTAGGGGGATAAACATCCTTGCCCCCCCTAAAGATACACCAATGGTGATGGGAGCATGTGGGGGAGCCCAAGGCCTTTGGTGGAAGCAGAATGGGGAGAGCCCACACAATCTGTGATGGGCTGGGGAGAGCCCGGGGAATGGGCTACGAGTGGGATTAGGGAGTCTGAAGACTGTTGAGAGCAGGTGGGTGAGCCCAGGGGCTATACTGGGAGCAGGGTGTGGTGACGGTATGCAATTGTTCATAGCAATTGGATTTACTGTTCATTTGGCATTTTTTGTGGGGGGGCTGGCTGGCCTGCCCAATTCTTTCTCAGGGGGGGGGAGTTGCGCATGCCTAAAAAGTTTGCATACCACTGATCTACAATCACTTGTCAAGTAGTGGTCCAGGTCGTGAATATGTGTGTATCTGGAGACTTGTTTCATTGATGTGGAATTGTGTGAGTCACCCAAAGCATGGACAACTGCCATTCGATCTGCTTTTATAATACCGCTTACCACATGGTATATTTTGCTTTTTTGTGCACATTTACATGCGTGATGTCAGTCTGTTGTGGAATGCGCTCCAGTGCATATTATTCAATCCTGTGGTATTGTGTTTGACACATTACGAATTGCCACCCCCCCCCCCCAGAGTAGAGATGCAGAGTTGTCTAATCATAATGGCGTGTAGCTTTGGATAAACCTTTTTCCTACCTCCCCAGTCACTGAATATTGCATGAGCTTCGAAGCAGTACTGGATAATGTGCTGCCCATGCACATAGAGCTTTGAACCATTCGCCCTCCAGGCTCCATGCATTGGGATTTCAGAGCCAGAAGTAAGCGCCTTATACTATTCTAAATATGCGCACGTCCACGTTGAGGTCAGGCATTTCAAATATTCTTCGTTTGCAAGGGTGATGTCTGTCTGTGCACATTTTTTTGCGGGTGTGCATGAGTCATTCTGGGATTGAGCAAGGAGGATTGTATAGGAGCCCCTGATTTACACAGCGTTTTTCAATGGGATGGCACCACTTTAAAACGCCTTTGTAAATCAGGCATTGTGTGTTAAATTTGCCCGTGCTGACACTAACCCTGTAGCTCGAGCTGCACTGTCCGTAATAGCATATGAACACACACAGCACAGAGCGGCAGCATCACCCATCAATCTTTCCGTACTGCATGGCTGTGCTGAGTAAGTATTTCCTTTGTGTTCGGCAATGCGGTGCGGCCAACCACTAAAGAGGGCATCAAGAACAGCCTATGGGTCTGATTTCCGATGTGTTTTTCAATGGGAGAATCCCATTGAAAAAATGCGTTGTGATTCAGCCCCTAACTTGAAGGACAGCCTGCCCTTCAGCAACTCAGAACGCGAAAAATAGCGAGCACCATCATTAGTGGACAATCTCAGGGATGCCACACAAAACCTCCGCCAATAATGTCCATGATTTATTCATGCAGACGGTATGGACCCTTTGGATGTGATGATTTAGCTTGCATCCGTCAAACAGAGACAGTGCACAGCCATAATTCAATCCTGGCACCGCACTTCTAACTAACCCGGCCGATGGTATTCATATACAGGAAGGGGACTGTCTTCCTGTAGAAAGCTGCAGCTGCGGCTGATGAACTTACAAAGTGGCGGGATGCAAATGTTTGTCGGTAAAAGGCAGCTCGCCAAGCCCAAGTGAACCCGATTCCAGCAAAGAGGTTTGGGTGCGGTTCTCCCCCTGTGAAAATGGTTCAAAAAAGAGAGTCGAAATGGTGCATTTTCCAGTACAATTTTAGTGAAAACTTTTAGGGAAAAAAAAACCCATAGGATTTAAAATCAGTTTCCAAGGGGACCCCACAAAATATACTTCAGATAATAGTTAACCAATTTGTGCATCAGTATTTTTTTTCTTCAACTTCTCCTTATATATGGATGTTTATTTGTGCCGCATCACTGAGGGAAGGCTGGTCCAGAGTGCCTCAACCGCACACGAAAACATGCCACTGAAATCAATGACTTACACCTGTCTCAAGTATGTTGACAGGAGACTTACTAATGCAGAAATCTGTTCCAAAGGAGCCCTATTTATACTCCACCGCCTACTTTTTAGTCGTTCTTAGACACAGCTGCCTGGTGTGATTAATACATCGTTGACATAACAAATTCGTTTTTGGGTGTCAACCGGAAGTTGTCTTGTGAATGGAGTAATCTGCTTGCTTTCTTTGACGAATACACATCATAGACTCGGGGCTCATGGGGATTGGATAACTAACAGCATGTTGAACATGTTAAAAAAAAAATGGTATCTGCCCTGACTAATGATTGATGACTGTGCTGAGGAAGATGGTGGGTTTGGACCCAAGGAGTGTGCAAGGGAGACTACGTATGGGATTCGGGTTTGGTCTGCGTGTAAAGCAAACACTAGTATGCAGTGTAAATAGAAAACACACCACAGTGCATGCGAGTTCTGGAGCATGGGCTGTTTATGTTGTGATTTTTGGCGCTGATGTCACCACACACATCCATGCCACAAATTGCCTCGTTCATTGCAACTATGCGCTCTAACACACAGGCAGACACCCAGTCTTTTTAACACAGTGTTGGGTGTCTGTTTGGTATTCATCCAGGTATTTATCCAGGGCCTCCTTCACAGCAGGGATCCACGTTCCTTGAAAGCCTTCCAAGTACAGGGCATAAAGGCTCCCTGTAACCACTCACCCTGAGTATCGGCGTGGAAGGGGTCACGCAATTGCAGACACCAGCAACACTGACTGGTGCCTTCGCTAAGTACCGAACAGCTACAATTGCAACATACCCTAACAGCTCCTTCCATGCCACTTCTGACACTGCACAGCAATACACACAGATTCCCTGCTTCTTCACACACAGACACAGGTACCATTACACTACAGCAGTGGGGTCGCTGGGGTAGGACGGTGGGGAGGGCACTGGCCACCCCTGGAAAATGTTGTGACCTCGCTTCGTGCCCCCCCTCCACTGATACAGGTGAAGACCTGCCCTGGGAGTGTTAGCAAGTCTGCTTAAAGCGGGATTGCTGACTTTGCAGCAAAGCACATTGCATCCTGGAGCTGAACTGACCTCCTTGACTGGCCTGCACGCAGCCCAGCCGTTTATCCTGGGTTTAACAACCTGCAATTAATCTTTTGTCATATATTTTATCTGATGGGTTCTGTATGCCATCTTAGAGACTCCTGACAGCTGGCTTACCTAGTACGTCTGTGTACACTTACAATATATTTAAAGTTACACAAGATAGCTTCATTGTTCAAAGTTAGTAATTAAGTCTGCTACTTTAACATGGACAAATCGGATTGCTTCATAGGAATAGTTAAATGTTCTTTAAAAGTTGTGCAGCAAGTTGGAGGTTTGTGACAAATGTAACAATTATCCTAATGAATACACTGCAAAATCTTTTTTAGTGATTCATAAAGTTAGAAAAGTAAAGTTGTGTAAAAGGAAGGCTTTTCTCAAGCTTGCATTATTTGCATTTCTGCAACTTCTATTTTTTCCTTTCAGGATGTGGAAAATAAAACTGCAACAATATTCTTTTGGCTTTACATGTTTCACTAAGGATTTACATATTGTAAGGTTACTTTAATTTGAGATATGTGTGTTTTACAGGGAAACTATCAGAACTCTCAAGTTTCCAGTTCCAGCCATGAAAAAGCCATCCAGTCTCCCCCCTCCTAATCCCCCCCCTCTGGATTCTGGGACTCGTATTATTTTCTATCCCATTAGAAATATAGGAAAACTTCTCGTCTCACAATTACAAGCATAAACAGGACTGGTTCGCCTTCTCACGCATGGCTGTGGGAAACTTGAGCACTCTGCACTATCAGGCAGCATTATTGTAGGCTGTGAAAGCTAAAATGAACATTTGTGTAGCAAATTGAGCTTGAAAGTTGTGTGTTCAATTCCTAGACTGTAGATTGGGTTAAAATCCCAGTTTTATTGTTTAAGCAAAGTGTGTGATCCTGGGCAAATAATGTAACTCTTCATGCATAGTGGTCTGACCTTAGCAGAGCCAACAATGATTTCCTCTACTATTGCTGCCAGTCACCAAAATGGCATGGGCCATCCACAATATGGCCCCACAGGAGAATGAATGAAACATTTTGCTATGGCCTGTTATGCTGTGTTGTCGAGTTTTGTATAGTACTCAGCCCACCATTTTCATGGTTTCTTGGGTTTACATGGTCTTGAAGAGGTGGGCTAAGAGACTAATGCAGAAGGAGGGGCAGGTTGTTTTTTTTGCATTGTTGGTGTGTGCATGATCTGAAAAGGTAGGATTCTCTTTGGAGTGCAAGTTTTATGTATTTTGTGAGTTATCTGGAGCAGTGGTGAATGTACAATCCAGGTTGGTAACTTAACTTAAATTGTTTATGTGATTATTGTGTCTTTGTGGCATTTAAGGAGTGTGGGAGCTGTATTGGTGTATCCATGTTAGGTTAGTGTGCTAATTAGGGAATTTCTTCGGGTGGTGTGCGTTCTATTGTGTAATCTGTATTGATTCAGTGAGGAGTTGTATGGGAAGACTGGTTGTTTGTTAGGGGGTGCAGAATAATTTTCAGGTAGTTACTGTTACCATGCATTGCTCAACAGACCACCTGATAAGAACTGGGAGCAACCTTTTTTCCCTTTGGAAAAATCAAAGGTAGTCATTTATTTGCTTATATCAATGGAAAACATTATTATGGGGCTTAGGCTCTGGTGTTGGGTAAAATATGGCAGGTGTGGAGCTTGTGTTCTGGCTTCTGGCTGTTGAGGAGGCAGTATTCTAGGTATGGGGCTTGGGTTCCGGTGGTGGGGCAGGAGAATGACATATATGGGACCTGCACTATGCTGGTAGGGAGGCACAATGCCATGTACAGGCCTGGACTATGGTTTGTGGGGAGGCAGGATGGCAGGTATGGAGCTTGCGTTCTTGCCTCTGGCTGTTGAGGAGGCAGTATACCAATATGGGCCTTGGGCTCTGGTGGTGGGGGGTAGGATGCATGATATGGTGCTTGGGTTCTAGATGTTGGGGGAAAGAATGGCAAGCATGAGATGTGGTCTCTGACGGTGGGGAGGAAGGTTGCTAGGTATGGGGCATGCGTTCTGGCCTCTGGCTGATGAACAGGCAGGATGATAGGCATGAGGCCTGAGCTATGGCAGAGGGTAGGAACCATTACATGTATGTGACCTGGACCCTGGGTAATGGGGGGATAGACCAGGGATGGGGCCTGAGCTCTGGTGGTGGGGATGCAGAATACCAGGTATGAGGCCTGGGCTCTGGGTAGTGGAGGTGAAAGGATGCCAGGTATGGGTCCTGGGCTCTGGGGAGGCAGGATGCCAGGAGCCTGCTGTCTGCATGGCGGGGTTAGAAGGATGCCAGGTAAGGGCTCTGGACTCTGATGGTAATGAGGCAGGATGCCAGGTATGTTTCTTGGGTTCTGGGTGTTGGAGGAACGACACCAAGTATGTGATTTGGGCTCTGGTGGTGGGGAGGAAGGATGCCAGGTATGTGGCTTGCGTTCTGGCCTCTGGTTGTTGAGGAGGCAGGATGCTAGGTATGAGGCCTGGGCTACGACAGTGTGGTTCAACAGTTACATGTATGGGGCCTGGACCCTGGGTAAGGGGGGTAGACCATATATGGGGCCTGGGCTCTGGTGGTGAGGATGAAGAATGCCAGGTATGTGGCCTGGGCTCTGGGTAGTGGAGGTGAAAGGATGCCAGGTGTGGGTCCTGGGATCTGGGGAGGCATGACACCAGGAGCCTGGGCTCTGCATGGTGGGGGTAGAAGGATGCCAGGTAAGGGCTCTGGCAGTAATGAGGCAGGATGACTGGTATGGTGCTTGGGTTCTGGTGGTGGGGAGGCAGGATGACAGGTATGGGGTCTGGGTCCTGGTGGCAGGTAGCAGGATGCCGGGTATGGGGTCTAGGCTATGGTGGAGGGGAGGCAGCATGCCAAGTATAGGGCCTGGGCTCTGACTGGTGTGGGGACAGATGCCAGGTGTAGGTCCCACGTCAGTTTGGGAAAGCATACTAGTAGCTCTTTTATAGGCATCTGAAATTGAAATATCTTGCCTAGCAGTATGTCAATATGAAACATTGTACAGCATTGTGATGTGTGTGCTCTTGTGGCTAAGTGTCTTCCCTGCTGGACATGCATTACAATCTCGGCCCTGGTACTCCAAGTGAATGTAGAACATTACATGTAATTATTTAATTGCTTAAACAACACACAGGGAGGATGGAAAAAAGGTTCCCTTGACCTGCATGCACCCTGAATAAAATCATAAAGTAACACAACTTGGGTGAGGTGCTTCATTCCCCTATAATAGTGTATGTGTCACTGGAGACAGTGAGGTGTGTGTGTCTAGGAGAGAGAGAGAGAGAGAGAGAGAGAGGTCAGCCAGCCTGGCTAACAGCCCAATTCATGGCCCAAATCATTCAGAACACCTAAGCCTGGTCCTATTTTATTTTAGTCAGAAAAGACTTGTATTCTGGAACTTGCAGTTCACCATTTTTTATATGTGTTTTAATAATATTTCGTTTACAACACGCTTAATAGCAGCAATTGCTTTCTAAGTGCCAGGCCGGGATTCAAACCTGTGTTGCACTGCATTGCCTCGCTTCCAAGACAAACACGTTGCTCCTGAGCTATCCCCCCTCATTATTTTAATGGGACATCTCCTAGCATGTAAATAGATGTTGGGGCGGCGTGGAGGCGGGATCTTTTGCTTAGGGTCACTTGGAGTATCTGGCATTGGGAACATGTCAAAGGATGCAAATTCTCCTTGGCAAAAGGGAGTACTATATGTGTCTCTGTGGTGCCAGTGACTTCTGAGTGACTGTGACGCAAGACATTTGGGACCACGGCGACATATAAGCAGCATTAAACCCTCTCATAAGATATTGCGATGGGGTGGCTAGAGAGGTTGCGGCCCAGGAGAAAGCCGAGCTTGGTTGGCAGGGGTCATTCGATGGCCCGAGGCCCACCTCAAGTCAAATCATCAGCCAAAACAATGACCATAGAAATGAGAAGAAAAGAAAGAAAATGTCGCCAAAGCCCAAAAACTTAAGGAAGCAGGTGGGATGGGATTTTTGTTTAACAGTCTCCCTGTCTCAAAGAGAAAGACACAGAAAGAGAGGTCAAATGCATATATGTGTGTGTCAGACTGAAACGACTGGGGAGGGTGTGGCTTGGGAGTACTTTACCGTTACACTTCCCTTCTGATGAGTTTACTTCTCATTCATTCAGGTAGCCTCCGTCCACTCTTTTATCCTAAACTCACTGTCTGAACGTGGTGAGGCAGGTTTTGTTTTCCAGGCAGCCATACCAGTTAGTGTACAACTCTGTCACACTGTAGAACAGCAACGGGAAGTGAAGTCACGTGTTAAGGGAGAAGGGTCAAGGTGGGACTGGAGAGTGGATCCTGCCTGTAGGGTATTTTGTGGAGATTTGGGGCCTGACGGTATTTTATTACCGCCGAAAAATAACTTAGCAATAATCACTCTTTGTATTCAGATTTGGCCATGTGCAACAATAATACAATGGACATGCATTATTTCAGCACCCAGACCTGCATATTTGGTATACGTGGTTGGTGGTATTTTGGTGAGCATAATTCCCTTGTTTTATTTGTGGCCCCAATGTCCAGAATCCCTTATCTTTGCTTAGATTTTTCGTGTGATCACTAGAGAGACCTCAGACCTGCATTCTAGGAATACCACATTTCCAGTGATAGTGTTGGTGTGCCACCATGGGCGAACTCACTGACTTATTTACGACAGAGAGCTATATGTGGTAGTCTTGTGGTAATTTCCACTACCTTATATACGGTAGGGAGCTATGTTCAGAGAGTCTCTCTTCCCGTTGGCTCATGTACCTCCAACAAGTTATGCTACAGTTACTCACAATTATTCATACTGATTCTGACATACACACATCTGTCTTAAAATGACCATTGCACTGTTTAAAAATCTCCCCACATCATTGGCATTGTAATGGTAAATAGAAAATAAACCACCCGTCTGTTTTCAAATATTTTCTGTATTATAAAAGTTGCATTTAGACATGATCTCATTCTTTACAGAAATAAATAAAATGGTACAGTAAAAGCATTTTCTATGTCACACTGCAAAGAGCGTGGCGGAGAACAGAACTCAAATTGCAACATTGGTATTTGATTAAGACACGCACAGGAATCCTACACTGACTGCATATTTTCGTGCACACACCCGGCTCCCACGCTTAGGTAATTACCTTATCTGAGTGTTCTTCAGTTGTTCTCTTTGTGAATGTGGCTCTCTTGGATTAACTCCAGCAAAAAGGAACGCTTGCCTTCTCAAGCCGGGGTCATTGCCTGGAATTCTCAGCTTTTTCAGATAGGAATGCCTCAGCCAGTGGAAAGGTTTTTCTTTCAGCTCTCCCCAGTCTCGACTGCAGCAGGACACCGGAATCTGCATTCAGTCAGGACCCCACAGCCAGGTCTTCTCCCCAGTAGTGCAGAAAGATGTCTCCCTGTCTTTTTCCCTGATACTGCCCACTAAAACTTTCCTCTCAGCCCTCTGTATGACGTGTCCCAATGAAATCCATCATCTCTCATCCTCCTACTCTTCAACAATAGCTTCGCTTATACATTTGCAATTGTTGCAAATCTGACTTCCTCCTTCCTGCAGTTACTGTGCACAAAAACACGGAGAATCAGGCAGAGAAGAGAAGAGAAAAAATCTGCACACACATTTAAATGGTTTTCAGAGTATGCCTAATTCTGCAGTGGAGAACACATTTTATTAGTGGGTTATATTAAAATAAGGTTTTATTAGTCAGGTTAATGGTTAATAGGTTAGCTGTTAATTTTCAAATGTGTCTCTAGCAATATAGGCATTTCAGGTGAAAAATAGTGTGCATTTTTAAATGAACACGTGTGCTTTTAACTGTAAAAATAGATTTGCATCTTATATGTTAAAATCGTTTTTGACTGAATAGTCTGTCTTTCCTTGTTAATCTGCTAACCCATATAGCAATGCACCGCACCCTTGTGGTGGTGGTGCTGCAAAAAAAAATGTTGCTACTTGTGCAGTATTGCTGTACTCTGTACTGTAACACGCCAAATATCCTTACATATACCCTCCTTTTGTTTTTAGAACTTGGCTATAATCCAAGCCAATTCCTAAAAACAACTTGTTCTATTTTTTTTTTACAATATAGCAATCCAACAAAATGAATATTCATGTGCATCAATGAAAATTTGCAATCAACATTTCATCTGAGTCCATCAGTTCATAAAATGTTCCACATTTGCCCTCTCAATGGAAGTGGCATTACTTTAAGTTTAAATTTTCCAAGTCAATTAAAAACAATGAAATAAAACAACTAACTAAAATAAATAAGTAATACAACAAGTTAAAATAAATAATTAAAATAATAAATACGTGGAACTTCATATGCCAGAACTTTTGTTTTGTCTCTTTTGGTATGTCCCGACCAGCGATGTTATTCGGTTCATTCGAGTACTCTTTCATCTTGGCAATCTTGAATCCACAGTAGTCATCTCTTTTGGCATTCCGGTTATTTTGTCTTCACCTCCACCTGGAGGCAGGCATCTTTTGGTCTTCATCCAGGGGACTCCAGGACTCCATCGTCTCCCGTGGCCTCTGATCCCGGAACCTCCGACCAAATAATGTTAATTGTCTAAATCAAAATAGAAAATAAACAGATTAAGTACATAGCACAATACTAATTTCCACCTTTTGCCAAAAATAAAACATGCTTGGTAAAAATATTTCGTTTATATTTTTTTTCTGTTTTTTTTTTTCTGAAATCAAGCATATATAAAACAGCATTCAATATTTAATACACTTTCTCTCTGCGCACCAACCATGAGCTTCCATTATATGTGCATTTATTTATTTATTTATTTATTTATTTATTTATATTATATATTTTTACATATATTGCAGTGTTTATGTGCCATCATAACAATCAACTTTTTTTAACTTCTTTGTCACTGCCTCCTGATTACACCCATTTATTTTCTCAAGGGACTCTATCCGTTTCCACATGCTCAAGCTGCCTGATCTCATGTCTGGGATGGCATGGTTTGATTTGATTTACATGGACAAACTGCTCTATTGCTGTTTCACCTTCATTTTTCAAAATTTTATACACTACAGGAGAGACCTTATCTATAATTCGAAAAGGCCCCTGCCAGGCTGCTAGAAATTTAGAATTTTTCTGTTTACTTTTTCCAAAATGAAACTTGTACACCTGATCCCCTATATTGTATTCCTTTACTGATGTCTTTTTGTCATAATATGACTTAGCACTGTCAGCAGCTCTTTCCAGATTTCTCTGCACAAAAGCAAATGCATGTTGCAAATGCCTCCTCAGTTCATCAATATATTCATGAACCGTGGATGCACTCACTAGAGTTTGCTCATGTGTTCTGTATAGTAGGTGTTGTGGTAACACCATTTTCCTACCTGTTAAGACCTCATGGGGGCTAACACCTGTTGCTTTGGCAGGAGTCGACCTGATTGCCATCAAAACCAATGGTAAACGTAAATCCCAGCTGGAACCTGCTTCTGCCACAAATTTCTTTAAAATATCCACAACAGACCTATTGCTTCTTTCAACTGTACCTGAAGACGCCGCCCGATATGCGATATGTAGTTTCCTTTTCACACCTAGTATTTGCCATACCTTGCTCATTAGAGTACTTGTGAAATGACTTCCTCTGTCTGACTCAATTCTTTGCGGCAACCCAAACCTTGAGAACACATGGTTCACCAGCAATGTGGCTGCTGTTTGCGCACTACAATCTGGTGCAGGAATGCACTCAATCCACTTTGACATCAAACATACCACACTCAAAATATAACGGTGTCCCCTGCTCGACCTTTTTAAAGGACCTACATAGTCTATTTGCAAATCTGACCATGGGAGAGTTAGGCCTCTTTTCATCAATGGTGCTCTGTGCATTGGTGAAGCAGGTTTAAATTGGGCGCATACTAGACATCCTCTAGTATATAATTCCACATCTTGGGACATATGAGGCCAGTAAGCATAATCTTTTAGTATTTCTAATGTGTTTTGTGAACCTCTATGGCCTGCAGTTATGGCATCATGTGCATGGTGTAGCATTAGTCCTCTGAATGAAAGGGGTACTACCCACTGTATTTGTCCTGTTATGGACTCTCTAATCATGAGTCCATCCTGTAATCTGATTCGTGTTTTGTTCTTTAATAACACCCTCAACTCTTCTTTTCCCATACAATCATTTTCTGTTAAAGGATTTTGTTCAGGATCTATCAAATGATTATAATAGATTCCCAAAATTTGATCATTCTTTTGTGCCTCAATCAAATCTTGGTCTGGCGTGTCATGACTCCACTGCACCACCGGTTGATCTACCTCCTTTGGTGCTTTAGAACGTGTGACTGCATCAATTTGTATTTCACCCATTAAATAATCAATAGGTAGCAATTCTCCCATCACAGCCCCAATCTTAGCCAGATGGTCTGCCTTATCATTTCCCTCCTTATCCTCTCCTGGTGTTTTTAAATGCCCACGAATTTTTCTCCAGTATATTGTTAAATTATTTTCTGACACCAATTCGTCTATGGCTTGTATCATTTTTCCATGTTTAAGTGGCTTTTTGTTGTATGTAACCATGCCTCTTGCTTTCCAACCAGGCAAATACTCCACAAAGCTATTCCGTGCATAGTCAGAATCAGTCACCAGGACAATTTCACTGAACTTTTTATCAACTGCAGTAGCAATTGCTTTATAGATGGCTGCCAATTCCGCCACCTGACTGCTCCTATCTCCAATCCTCATCCCTATACTAGGAACGCCTTCACATTTCAACCAGACATTTCCTATTCCTGCCACTAATTGTTTATTACTGTCATTTTCAATGTGAAAAGCACAACCATCCACATATACAGTTGGCAAATCCTTGCATGTTTTTTCATCAAAAGCTTTGTGTGGTGATTGTTCAAATTCCTGTAAACTAGCTTCCACATCCATTTCATTTGTTATTTGTTCAGCTGCACAGTCATGTAAGTCAGCTAACCCTTGAGCAATTGGGCTCTTTTTATTTTGTCCATATCTTACTTCTACGGGAAAACCTTGTAATGCCAGCGTCCATGAAGTGATTCTGGATTGCGCTAGATTGCCTGATCTAATTCTTTTACTCTCTAAAAATTGCAAAGGTTGATGATTTGTTTCAATAATCACCTTTTCTCCCTGAACAATGGGGCGGAAATGTTGTAGCGCCCACACAGTGGTTAATAGGGCCTTCTCACATTCATTAAATTTCATTTCAACTTGGGAAAATGCCTTACTTGCATATGCAATGGTTTTGTGATTCAAATCGTGTTTTTGTGATAACACTGCTGACATACAATGTTCAGAAAAGCCTATTTCTATAAAGAAATCCCTGTCCTTTATGGGGTATGCTAAACATGGTGCCTTTACAAGACATTCCTTCAATCTAGCCACTGCATCAGACAGCTCTCTTTCCCATCTCCAGGGAGTATTTAGTTTAAGCAGTTTAGTCAATGGTTGAGTGATTTCTGCATAATTCTCAATGAACTTTCTGTTATAGCCTGTCATCCCTAATAAACTTTTTACTCCTTTCACATTTTTAGGATCTTTTAATCTTTGCATGTCCTCTATTTTCCTCCTTTGTGGATTTAGCCCATGTTCAGTCACTTCATGCCCTAGAAAGTTCACTTTTTTCTTGCACCATTGTGCTTTTTGCAAAGATAC
This sequence comes from Ambystoma mexicanum, assembly GCF_040938575.1. Lineage (NCBI taxonomy): Eukaryota > Metazoa > Chordata > Amphibia > Caudata > Ambystomatidae > Ambystoma > Ambystoma mexicanum. The sequence goes on from NC_090939.1 coordinate 337,075,829, forward strand.
TTTGGCGCCTGCTTTCTGCAATTGGCCAAGCACATGTCTTATTTCATCAAAATGGCTTTTAAGGTTTTCATTTTTTATCAGGACATCATCCACATAAACTATTGTTCCTCTTTCCGCTGCATCTGGCATGGCCTTTCTCAAAAATATGCCAAATTCACTCCCACTATTGATGTACCCGAACGGAGCTCTAAGCCAGGCATATTGAGTCCTGTCAAATGTAAAGGAAAATAGGTGTTGTATCTCCTCTGCCAATGGCACACACCAATATCCAGATGTGAGATCTAATGTGGTAAATACATTTGAACCATGTATCTGAGCTAGGCCCTGATCAATGAATGGTAGTGGCCATCTAGATACTGGTACTCTTTTATTTAACTCTCTTAAGTCTGCACACAGCCGCCATTGACCATTTGGCTTTAACACACCTAAAATAGGCGTATTGGATGTGCTATGAATGGGCCTAATTATTCCCCGTGATTCCAAATTTTTAATAATCTCTGCCAATGATTCTAAACATGCCAGCGGTAGTCTATACTGGCGTACAAACACTGGATTTCTGCTACAACCTTCTGGTAGTGTGGCCACATGTAAACCAGTTAAACCACAATCATAAGCATCTTTTGCAAATACATCCTTAAACTCCATAAATATTTCCCTCAGGTCGTCTCGATCCTCATCGCTGTCACATGCATCCACTAAGGAGATCTGCTCTTCTACCATTCTGGAAAATTCTGGAAACTCTTCTGGTAAAGGAATCTCAGCGCTTTCCTCTAACTGTGTGGCTGTGTCTTTTTGTAGAGCTGCCACTTTTAAATATTTTGGCATATCAGCTTCCACTTCAATGGGCTGATTTCCTGTTTCATTTTCATTTAAATTGAATATTATGCAATCCTCTTGATGGCAGCACACTGTCTCATTTGAATCATAAGGATACACAGAATGAATTTTAAATATTCCTTTGGGCTGAGAGTCCAGATGTTCTGGCAACTCGCCCTTGGCATCTACATATTTTTCAGGAATATTCCCAATCACCATGTTATTTAAATCTGCCGTATAATGTGATTTTTGTATGGCCATTCCTAATGGGGAGTTTTCCTCTAAATGAATATCCTGACAACCTTTATTATTTACCATGATTTTTACAGATCCCTCACCAATGTCTACCAATGGAATGTATTCATAATCCAGGCCTTGCTGTTTTATGGATTCATTCAGGCATACAAATGCATCAGAGCCTTTCATCTGCTGTCCATTTTTGCATTTCAGTGTTATTGCAAACTGTTTTGTAAATGCAGGAATAATAGTATCTTTCCTCATTTGTAATTCGACTGCATAAGGAACCAGTTGTGCACAATGATAAGCCCTTCATTTGTCTTCAAATTCAGGTGCCGGCCCACCTAGGCGTGACCATATTTTTTGATTAAGGAAATCTAACACCATACACATTCTGTGCATGATGTCATTGCCCATGTAAAATTCATGTTGTGCTCCATTCACTATCCATACATTATGGTAAATTGTTTTCTGCCCAATGCTAATTTTAAGCATGCATCTGCCTGTAATTCGGTTTTCAAAGTCTGGACTGTCCAACCCAGAAACATATTGGTTTTTAATCCTAAATTTCGGGATTTCTTCCCTCTCCATAATTTTTTGCAACAATTTCTCATTAATGAAACTCCTTTCATGTTCAAGCGCTAAAGTGGCTTTTATTGTTTTAAGATAATCATTTATACCAACGTGAACCCATGGTTGCTCATCTTCCATGTGTATTTCTGCCAGAGTGGTAATGTGTTTTTCTGAATCTGTTTTAGGAACAATATTCTGTTTGCATGTTTTCTCTTTTAAATAGAAACGTAATGTGTGTTCGTCTATGGCAGTCTGCCAATCTTTCCTTGGGTCCAAGTATATTTGTACAGGTAGTTTTTCATTGTCGCTCTGATCTTTGTCTTGACACATTAATATAACAGTGACACTAGGTATGCAGCTATTCTGGAGATATACCTCCACAGCATCATTTGTTTTGGCAACGGTGTGACATTCTTTTATATTGCTGTTTTGTGATTTTAGTTTCTTAGGCCTCAATGGTTTTTTGGTTAAGGACCACAGCACTCCATTCACCCCATCTATGAGAGGAGACAATCTTTTCAGGCAATCTGTCCCCATCAGAAATGGAATTTCACAAATAGATGTGATCAATACCTCTTGTTTCATTCTGTGCTTTCCTATTTTTATGTCAACCTCAGTTACACCTATGATGGGCACCTCCTCCCCATTAAAGTTATGCACTGGGCCTTGATTTGCCTTCACTGTGATCTGACTCTGTGGAGGCCTCCCTTCATTGATACTCTTTACCAGCTCCTTGGACATAATTGTGGCCTGTGCGCCAGTGTCAATCATAGCGAAGGTGTGGCATTTTTCTTCTACAGTGATGGGTGCATAATATCTGTCCTCAACTTCCTCTAATACACATAAGAAATGTGAATTCTTACTGATTTCAGGGCTCACCTTTCTCAGGTCTTTTTCACTTTTGGCTAAGCACATTGGTAAATGAAAAGACATTTTTCCCTCCTTTTTACCCATTTCTGTGCGAGATATTTTATTCATTTCTCCATGTTCAGAGGTTTTTTGGAGTGTGGCCACTGTTCGCCCATCCATCTGGGTAACATCAGAGACCACATTACAACCTCCCAACTGAACATGTGTAACAACATCATTCAGCAATTTGTCATTTTTTAATTCTGTGCATTTGTGATCATTTAGTGTAATACCAGCCCTTTCAGCCTCTTCAAAAATATGTGGCTCAAAGAATTTTTCAGGTGATTGACTTGTACCCTCCTTGTGAGTATTTCCTTTTTCTGTCTGTGTTTGGTCATTGTTTTGCTTGCCCAGGGAAGGAGCTATGGCATCCCCACTTACTCCCTGTTCACTGGTATTCCCCATGCATGAGTCATTTTTCTTAAATCTGTTCCTTTGTTCTTTTGGAATTCCAAATGTTTCTTTTTCATTTGTGCAAATCTTTACTGTTTTATTTAGCTCTAAGTTAAACCGTACCTCTTTTTTAGAAGTATTTGCACTTTCTGTCACAATTTCATTTACTGGTACTTTCATTTTTAATCCATTAGACATCTCAGAGTCGTTATGCAAAATTATATCAGAGCAATCTGTCATTTTGGCACTGCAGTTATCATGAGTACTTAGTCACTTTTCGGAAGCCCCCCGGTCATTGCTATGGCCATCAGCCCCCTCTTTGGAAGGTTGTTTTTGCGCTGTATAGAGCTTTCCTATTTGCTCAGCTAACATTTTCACTTGGGCCTCAAGGCACTGGAACCTTTCCATCTCTCTAGGATCCTCTTTCTGTGGCCTAGGTCGATATTGGTTGTTTTCCCCCTGATTGGATCTATTCTGATACCTCTCAGGTGATTGATACCGGTTGGGATGGTTTCTGAACTCTTGATTTATTTGTGAAGGGGAGCGGGTTGCACCCATCCTTTGATTATAGTCCCCTGGTGGGGAATCATTGTACTGGCGTGGACTGTAGTTCACGTTTTGCCTCATGTCCTGTCTCTCAGATTGTGGGTACTGGCCCCTATGTTGATTTCCATTATCAGTAAATCGATCCACATATCGGGGCCTATCCTGATTACCATATATCATGGTGTTGGGATCAAACCTACTCTGTGTCCCCAATGACTGGTAGGGACCATCGTTTCTTTGATCTTGATTTTGTCTCTGGTTATTGTTCATACCTGCCATATCAGACCGGTATCTTACCCGGGGTCTATCTCCTAAATATCTAGGGCTGATGTAGCTCTCTCTATTACTAGGATCATGTGATTGGAACATTGGTACAGGAAATGGCGATCTTTGTTGATTACCCCTTTGTTCAGGTGTCACATTATTTTTACCTTGGCTTTGAGCAGACTCAAGGGACATTTTGGCTGACCTGATTTCCATTACTGTGGCTGAGGGTTCTTTAGATTTAGGCCTAGTATCTTTCATTTTATCACTTTCTCTACCCTGACAATAGAGTACCTCATATAGCTTTGTGCTTTGATGTACAATCCATTCAAGGGACTTGTCACGGTCAAATTCACGGACCAATTGGGATATGATGTCTTTCTGTAGCCCATAGAAGTATGCGGTTTTAAACTCATTGGAATTTGAGTCAAAAGATACATCAAAGCGAGAGAATGCTCTTTTTAAGTCTTGTAAAAATTGGCGAGGGGATGTATTAGGTCCAGCAGTAATAGTGTACGCGACTTTCTTTGCCTCCTGCAATGACTGAAAAGGAGAAAAATGACGCCTAATTTCTTTTTCAAACTCCAGCCATGTCATATTCTGCTGTTCATTTAATCCCCTTATGATGCTGGCCGTCGGGGCATCTAAAGTTAAATGAAAATATTGTCTGTACTGTTCCTTAGGTATCTGGAGCGCTTTAAAAATGTCATGTACCGCTTCTAAGTGATCCTCAATGCAGCATTCACCTCCCTTTTTAAATGGTTTGATCAGGGCTTTAATGGATTTCATTATTTTTATGGGGCTACTTGTTGCAATGCATGGAATTGCACTATTTTGTGATTCAATCCTGTTTTCAGGTGTATGAGATTGGTGGCTGCCCCCAATGGGAGTATCAAATCCCCCAAGGGCGCTGCAACCAAGTTCAGTCACCGGCCCTGTCACTGGGGCACTAGCTCTTTGGGCAGAGCTAGAATTCACCTCCACTCCATTGAATGTGGTACCCTGCCGCCTCTCCTGGGACCTGGGAATGCACATTTGCTGTTCTAAGTCCTTACACTTTTTAAGGAGTCTGTTGGCTTCATCATGCAAATAATTATTTTCATCACTCATTTTATTAATCGCCTCCTGCATATCGCACATTTGCATTTGGCATTCATTGAACTCTTTATTTCTCTTGTCTCTTTCTTGGATCATTTTAATCATTTCTTGTTCTGCACTCTGGAGATCACCTTCTTTTTCGCAATGTTCTTTTTGTAAAATCTGCATTTCTGAAACAACCTCATCTTTATCCTGCCTAATGTGATCCACTAAGGCTTTTAAGTGTGTCAATTCTTGCTCACTATCTTCAAATTGTTTCTTGCTTTTGGATAACTGAGTATCAAAGTCTCTGCATTTTAATTGCATGTCTTTTTGGCATACATCCAATTCTGCTCTCAACATTTCCTGATTTTTACTTGCCCCATCTAATTCAGTCTTTAACCTGTTAATTAGCTGAGTATCATTCTCTTGCATTCGCAGGGACTTGTTTAAAATAAACCATATTTTGCCGCATAGCCGTATTAAACAGTCTTTCTCTGCACTTTTATCGGCTGCATTCAATAATCTTGTAAGGCAGACCTGAATTATGCTGCCTTCTGCAAAAATATTGTCTAGTTTTTCTTTCTGCACCTCACCCTGAATGCGGTTACTCCATTCTAAGGTACTGTTCGAAGACCAATTCCCATGTGCAAATAACTTTGCCTCTAAATATTGCACTAGATCTGAGAATGTGGTTTCCCTTTGTGACATTCTGAAATTCGTTTTTAGTGGCACACTGCTATTATAAAATGGGTTCCCTTTAATGTGCAAATGGCAGTGTGAGACACGCTTGCCACGCCCAGTAGGTACTCTATGATCACTTTCCCGGCCTGCAACGCACCATAAATATGTAGGGTATTTTGTGGAGATTTGGGGCCTGACGGTATTTTATTACCGCCGAAAAATAACTTAGCAATAATCACTCTTTGTATTCAGATTTGGCCATGTGCAACAATAATACAATGGACATGCATTATTTCAGCACCCAGACCTGCATATTTGGTATACGTGGTTGGTGGTATTTTGGTGAGCATAATTCCCTTGTTTTATTTGTGGCCCCAATGTCCAGAATCCCTTATCTTTGCTTAGATTTTTCGTGTGATCACTAGAGAGACCTCAGACCTGCATTCTAGGAATACCACATTTCCAGTGATAGTGTTGGTGTGCCACCATGGGCGAACTCACTGACTTATTTACGACAGAGAGCTATATGTGGTAGTCTTGTGGTAATTTCCACTACCTTATATACGGTAGGGAGCTATGTTCAGAGAGTCTCTCTTCCCGTTGGCTCATGTACCTCCAACAAGTTATGCTACAGTTACTCACAATTATTCATACTGATTCTGACATACACACATCTGTCTTAAAATGACCATTGCACTGTTTATAAATCTCCCCACATCATTGGCATTGTAATGGTAAATAGAAAATAAACCACCCGTCTGTTTTCAAATATTTTCTGTATTATAAAAGTTGCATTTAGACATGATCTCATTCTTTACAGAAATAAATAAAATGGTACAGTAAAAGCATTTTCTATGTCACACTGCAAAGAGCGTGGCGGAGAACAGAACTCAAATTGCAACATTGGTATTTGATTAAGACACGCACAGGAATCCTACACTGACTGCATATTTTCGTGCACACACCCGGCTCCCACGCTTAGGTAATTACCTTATCTGAGTGTTCTTCAGTTGTTCTCTTTGTGAATGTGGCTCTCTTGGATTAACTCCAGCAAAAAGGAACGCTTGCCTTCTCAAGCCGGGGTCATTGCCTGGAATTCTCAGCTTTTTCAGATAGGAATGCCTCAGCCAGTGGAAAGGTTTTTCTTTCAGCTCTCCCCAGTCTCGACTGCAGCAGGACACCGGAATCTGCATTCAGTCAGGACCCCACAGCCAGGTCTTCTCCCCAGTAGTGCAGAAAGATGTCTCCCTGTCTTTTTCCCTGATACTGCCCACTAAAACTTTCCTCTCAGCCCTCTGTATGACGTGTCCCAATGAAATCCATCATCTCTCATCCTCCTACTCTTCAACAATAGCTTCGCTTATACATTTGCAATTGTTGCAAATCTGACTTCCTCCTTCCTGCAGTTACTGTGCACAAAAACACGGAGAATCAGGCAGAGAAGAGAAGAGAAAAAATCTGCACACACATTTAAATGGTTTTCAGAGTATGCCTAATTCTGCAGTGGAGAACACATTTTATTAGTGGGTTATATTAAAATAAGGTTTTATTAGTCAGGTTAATGGTTAATAGGTTAGCTGTTAATTTTCAAATGTGTCTCTAGCAATATAGGCATTTCAGGTGAAAAATAGTGTGCATTTTTAAATGAACACGTGTGCTTTTAACTGTAAAAATAGATTTGCATCTTATATGTTAAAATCGTTTTTGACTGAATAGTCTGTCTTTCCTTGTTAATCTGCTAACCCATATAGCAATGCACCGCACCCTTGTGGTGGTGGTGCTGCAAAAAAAAATGTTGCTACTTGTGCAGTATTGCTGTACTCTGTACTGTAACACGCCAAATATCCTTACATGCCTCAAGACTGCCCTCAGATTGTGACATCACCAGTGTCATCACTAGACTCTTCCCTCTATGCTATTTCTTGCACAGATTAGGGAGGGACCTGTCAACTCTGACCCACCCCAACCAGTCTGAGAGCATGGGGGATGTAATGTGCAAGTTATGACTTGGGGGAGTTCCATTATACATGCCCCAAGGCATCCATTTGATTCAGTCTATTGCTGTCACTCATGCAATGGGGAGTGGAGGTTTTGTAGGGCACCACCCATATAGGCCAACCTCCACTGGACCAGGACCCAGACAATTGATATCTGACCAAAAACAACGGATCTGTTTAGAAGTAATAGGGTGCCATGGCTAAACAGTTATGCCTTTATTAAGATTATGAAGCACTGATTTCTTCAAAATTAAGTCTAAATAACTAAATAGCTGAAGCTGGAATAAAAGCAAACTGATTGACCCAATAATGTACACATCAGGATAACATGGTGAATAGATGTTTGATAACGGACACTATTGAATTTAAGTGAAATCGCTAAAACTGGTAAAGTATTATTGCCATCAGAACAGAAAATGCTGCTCCTGATAAAACCCTGGGTGTCAATGATGCCAGGATGGGATTGGGCAGCTGGCTCGAGTGGCTTTTCACCAATGAAGCAGTCAGAACGGCCCAATCTCCTGATGTGATCTTACTTGCAATGCCATAATCTTGTATTGTGTTGGAATGTTAATGGAATAGTCAGAGACGTTTTTATGGGAGGGCAAAAGGGGCACTTGCCCAGGGCCCCCACCTTGGAGGGGGGCCCCACAAGGATGCCTGATCTAAAGAAGTAAGAGTCCATTTTTCACCAGACTTAAATATCACGTGTCAGGATATTTGATGGCATGCTGCTGAGGTTCTAAGCCCATTCTATTTTGACAAGTACATGCTGCCTTGATCAATTCATCATGCACTGCCTTCTGTGTTCACTGTGGTATACATAGTTTGTGCATTCCTAACGGCACAACTGTGTAGCATTCTTTCCTTCCTATGGGAATTATTTTTATCATTTGCAATAGCTAAAGTTGAAATGCATATTGATTAATTGAATGCCACACTCGTTTAGAGGATAGCTCAGTGTGTCAAGTACTTATTGCAGAGATATGTGTTCATATGCAATATTAGAATATCATATTCCAGCAAAGCTGGCTCAGCCTTTCCTTTGTTTGAAGTTTATAAAACTACCTGCATTTGTACTTAGTTTTATAGCACAACAGTTGCTATTATCAGCAATCTGCAACAGATAGGGGTTTCAGTAAAAACGAACACATCTGTATGGTGATGGTCTAGAAATTGGTTTGTTCAGATGGGGTGTTGTAGAACCCAGGCAATCACCTCCAATGATGAGCATAAACTGTTGGTCTAAGAGGTGAATAAGTATCCAAATTCAAGACTGTGGAACAAAAGTGTTCATGCTTGTATCCTGGCTTTGTCAGCAGACAATATGGTGATCCTGGTCAAATCATCTACTATCGTTTACATTACTGTGGTGTCTTATGTGAGGTTTGCCTTCTTGCATGCAGTGGCATTGTTTACCCATTACTTGATCTTTCTTCTTATGTAGGCCATTTTACTGGAAGGGGTGGTAGACAGAAGAGAGCAGACTAGATGCTGCAGGCCTCGGGCAAGCATATTTTAAGATCAGCTCATTTGACACAAAACAGGTTTGCTTTTTTGTAAAAGTCAAAGTTTTATATGCATGTTTATAAAATGACAATGTCACAGACCATTACATATAGTTGTTTTGGATGTATTTAAAGCTTTAAAATATGAAAGAAAAACCCATATTAAAAGTGTTAAATCACCTTAATTGGTATGCTGGTACCTATATACTTCCCTTGATGACGGGATCCCATTTGGCCTAACACCCTTCTATAATATTTTGTTTTTATAGATGGTTATGTTTGGTGTTGTGACTTGTGTACTTTCCAAGTCAGTTTTATAAAATTAGATTGTTTTAGTTCATGATACGAACTGGAAAAGAAAGTGTTTAAATGCAGAAATTGCAGAGTTGGCACAAATCCACTCCTTAACCAATGTGAGATCCTGGGCATCTCATTTAATCTTGTATTGCCTAACATCTCAAAATTGCCAGTCCCTAAACCTTTCAGAATTGTCAGCCCTTCAGAGTAATTTCCTTCGCAGTGTATGATCTTCATAAAAGCCTCACTCATAGGTTCTTTGGTTATAGTGTTAGTGAGCATTGATATATTGCACTCCACAGCACTTGTTCCTTTGATCTCTAATGGCAACCCTATTTGAAAACCATATCCCACTTCTTATCTCAGTCTGTCTGGATACAGACAGCTTCCTGGTAGCTTCCAATCTGCATCCACTATCCATGCCATGGGTTGTGTAGATTTCTCATTCCTTCCAAATGGTCTCCTCTATCCATGCTTGAGCACTTTTGCATTCTGTGAGGCAGCTAATGTGAGCTCTCTGTTATGTTATGTTATTTGACATTTATATAGCACTCTATATACTGCTCTGTCTATTCTGGGTTACATGTACCTTTTACATACGGTCGTGCATTAATACGACAGACTGTATACCTTCCTGGATGCTATTGATAAAAAGTATCCTGTATCTATACTAGAACAGAAGTAACCTCCTCGTAGACTGCTAATGTTGGCCTTCAAATGATACTTGTTTATTATTCTGATTAGAGCAAGAATGAAGGGTAAGGGGACTTAAAGGGAGTAAACATGCTTATTTTGAATGCTGCAAGGCAGCATATCAACCTATAGGTTGTGATCAGGATGAGGCGGTCGGGGATGCGACCAGATATTCTTGATCACTTAATTCCTTTGGTTTGGTGGAGCGGGGCCCCAAAGATGTCCGTGCCCAGGGCCCCAAAAGTTAAAATGGCACTGGAATAAGTGTCCCCTAAATAGGATCCAGTAGACACAGACCAACATGAGCATTCATATATTTTTTTTTTAATCAAAAACTTTATTTGGTTTTGAAAACATGCATATAACATTACAAGTATCCCATCATAACAAAGAAGGGGGAGGGGGGGGGAGGAGAGGGGCTAAATAGCTCCAGGGAAAGGGAAAAGGAAAAGAAAGCAAAGAAAACAAAGAATGGGGCTTTAATTCTCGGGGTCATCAATTCTGCGGTGAGGAGGCTCGTGAGGCAGTTTGTGCGTTCCAGGTTCGCTAGCCTGGCGTCGCCCGCCGATATGTCTCGTTACACTCGTTACACTCGTTACATCTCGTCTGGGACTCAGTCATCCTCTTCCCATCTCTGCCATATCTTGTCTGCTTTCTGCGGGCACCCCCTTGCAGCATACACCCTGCGTTCCATTATCACGCAAATGTCCACATCTGTGACCCACTGGTCATAACAGGGTGTTCTCTCGGATCCCCATAGCTGCGCAATGTTCCTTCTGAGGACTGCTGTTGCGGTCGACCAGAGCAATTTCTCGTAGCGGGTCAGATCACTTTCGTCGGAGATCCCTAACAGGAGTTGTTTTGGTCCCCTTTGCACTGGTTTGCCCATGGCTCTGGATAGCTTGTCACAGCATTTCCTCCAAAATTGCTGTATTTTGTCACATTCCCATATAATGTGGAAGAAGGTGCCCTCTTCCCGTTTACAGCGTAGGCAACGCGCGTCCGGGATTCTGCCCCAGCGGAAAAGTGCCACTCTGGGATAGTAGATGCGGTGTAGGATTTTAAGTTGCACCAGCCGGAGTCTCGATGAGATGGCCACTTCCCGGGGATACATCAGTGCTTCTGTCCAGTCCTCAGGTTGGAGCGAGCCCACGTCGCGCTCCCATCTGGCTTTCAGGCTGAGCAATTCAGGCGTAGCAAAGGATGTGATCACGTTGTACATGGTTGAGGTGACTTTGCGCTGTATACGGTCTTGGACAATGTTTCGTTCTATCGGGGTGCATTCCGGGATATCGCTGATGGTGTGACGGTGGACGTGCAGTGCGTGTTTCAGTTGGGTATAGTGGTATTCCTCAGAAGGAGGGAGGGCGAATTCAGAACATAGTGTTTCAAATGTGACCAGTGTCTCCTCCCTTATTACGTCTCCAATTTTGGTGATACCTCTACTGGCCCATGCGTGCCATTTGGGGAGTTTTAACATTTCGGGGAGAAATTTGTTGTGCCACAGAGGTTGGGCTAGAGTCAGTTTCGCGTCCCATCCTATGTGGCGATGCGCTTCCGACCAGATGCTTGTGATGCTAGTGTCCATATCTAGAGCTGGTCTGCGGCCCCGGCCGCGATACAGAAGTTCCAAGGGGGCAGCTCCACTCTGGGAGTTGATCCTTTTGATGTGCGGCAAATTCCTGTCCCCATGGAGCACGTCGTTCACCACCGCCATCTGGCTGGCCCAGTAATAAGTTTGCAGTCTGGGCAGCCCAATCCCCCCTTCCCAGATGGACCTTTGCAGGGTAGAGAGGGCAATCCGCGGATGACCCCCGCTCCACAACAGCTTTCTGAGGATGCGGTCTATCTTCAGGAATTCCTGGTGTGGGATGTGTAGTGGAGCGTTTTGCAAGATGTACAGAAACTTTGGGAGTGCAATCATCTTGAATAGGGCTGCTCTGCCCATCAGCGTTAGTGGCAGGGAAGACCAGTGGCGAGTGTCCTCCGCAAACCTTGTCACAACCGGGTGTAGGTTCAGCGATGTGTAGTCCATCAGGTTCTTCGTGATGATTACCCCCAGGTATTTAATCTGATCTGTCACGACCTGGTAAGGGCAATCCGCGGGGCTAGCAGCTGCCACGTTGCTGATGGGAAAAAGGGTGGATTTTGACCAGTTTACCCGCAAGCCACTGAAGTCTCCGTATTCCTTCAACATCTGTGTGACGCGGTGGCAGGAGTTGCACGGGTCTTTCAAATATATCAGCAGGTCATCCGCATAGAGAGATACTCTGTCTTCCCATGTCTCCGACCAGCGGAACCCTTCCCAGAGCAGCGTTTCACGTAGGAGGATAGCCAAGGGTTCTATGGCTATTGCGAAGATCATTGCTGACAGGGGGCAGCCCTGTCTTGTGCCTCTGCCCAGACTAAACGGATCAGATTGCCAACCGTTAACCTTAGTCCTGGCCACCGGCCCGCTGTACAGCAACTGCACCCAGCTCATGAAGTTTTCTCCAAACCCCATGCGTCTCATTATGTCCCAGATGGCCTCCCATCTCACTGAATCGAAGGCCTTCTCAAAGTCGATTGATAGTAAGGCCAGCGGCCCTTGAATGCTGTCAGTTTTTTCCAGTGCCGCATGCAGTCTGTGGAGGTTCATGCGCGTCGATCTCTGGGGCATGAACCCACACTGGTCCGGATGGATCAGCGCTGTTATCACCTGCTGTAAACGGTCCGCTAGCAGCTTAGCTAGAATTTTCGCTTCGCTGTTTATGAGTGAAATTGGCCGGTACGAATTGCAGCTGTCCGGGGGCTTGTCCGGTTTGGGCAATACTATTATCGTGGCTTCTCTCAGGTCTGGGGATAGGGTACCCCGTTCTTTTGCATGCTGGTACATTCTCAGGAGATGTGGGGCAATTACGTTGGTCCCCACCTTCCGCCATAGTTCGATCGGAAAGCCATTTGGGCCTGGGGATTTGCCAGATTGGAGGGCGGACATCGCACAAGCCACTTCCTCTTCCGTTATATCCCTGTCCAGTAGTTCTTGTTGGGTCTCGTCCAAAGTGGGAAGGTTAATTTCATCTATTATTGACGTGTTCATGCAGGTTGTGGGCTCTTTGTAGAGATCAGCGTAGTAGTCAGCGAACCCTTGTGAAATGGCTTGATCCGATAATAGTGGCCCTGCACTCCCCCCCTGTAACTGATGCACGTGCCTGCTCCCCTGCTCCTTACGCTCCAGCCACGCTAGCAATTTGCCAGCTTTATCGCCTGTTTCATAAACACGTGCCCTCATTGCTGTGTGTGCTTGTTTGGCGTTGTCAAGTGCTGTGTTCTGGAGCAGCTTCTGTGCTCGGAGTAGGGCTCGGTTCGTCTCAGGCGTGTCCTGGGCAATGTGGGCTTCCTCTGCCAATTTAACTTGTTGTTCTGCCTCGTGTACTTTGAGGAGGTGTTTCTTCTTATGTGCGGAAGTCCATGAAATGAGTTCCCCCCTTAGAACTACTTTATATGCCTCCCACAGTAACCCTGGATCTGCTGCAGACTCCGTGTTTAGCTCAAAATACGTTTCGGTCGCCCCTTGGAGTTTTTCTACCAGGTCTGGGTTTCCCAAATAATAATTATTCAGGCGCCAACTTGGCGGGGGTGTCGGTCTAGAGGTCATAATTTTCAGCACCACTGGGGAGTGGTCAGAGATTCCCCTGGGTAATAGGTAAGCTTCTTGTGCTCTATGAAGGTCTGTTGAAGGAATGAAGAAATAATCCAGTCTGGAGAGCGAGGCATGCGCCCCAGAGTGGAAGGAATATTCCCTGGAGTCGGGGTGGAGCTCTCTCCACACGTCACACAAGCCTAGGGCGTTCGTGAACGTGGCGAGTTTGGTACGTGTCTCAGGGTTTCTATTGCGTAAGTGTGAGCGGTCTAGGGTTGGGTTCATGACTTCATTAAAGTCACCTCCAAGTATCGTGATGTCGGAGTTATCCTCCGTAATCATGGGGGAAATGTCGGTGAGTAGTGGTGTTAGCAAAGTTGGTGGTGCGTAGGCAGCGAGCAATGTGATGGAGTTTCCCCAGAGCGTGCCTGTCGTGTGTATGTACCTGCCTCCGGTGTCTTGAGTCACCGTATTCAGATGGAAGGGGAGGTTTTTATGTATCAGGATCAGGACACCTCGTGAACCCATTGTGAAGCCCGCATGGAGTGCAAGTCTGTAGTTAGTGCGTTTGAAAAAAGAGCATTCTGTGCCTGCGAGGTGTGTTTCTACCAGAAAAACTATATCTGGCGTGTGCCTTTTCAAGTATTGCCCTACCAGTCGGCGTTTGATTACATTGCCGAGTCCGTTGACGTTCCAGGTCATGAGGTTAAGTGACTTGGTCTTGCTGGTCCCAAAGCTATTGGAGGCCATGACTATTTGTAGACGAGAAGGTATATGCCACTGGTGGCGACGCCTGGCGCCGGGATTCCGTGTGTTTGTTTAGTGCTGCCCCTATCTTGAACTTTCGTATCTCCCCTGCTTGTCTGGCCTCATTCATAACTAAACATAACAAACCCATAACTACCCACCCTATACTCCTCCCAACTAGAAGCATCTGTCGCCCGAACATGAGAAACCAAGTTGTCAACTGGACAACTCACATGAAACAAACTACCTTAACGGTACAGGTGTCTACCTGTAACGCGGGTGTGGCTTGACTTTAAGTTTAAGAGAAACTCCAAGAAGGGACCTACCCAGGGGGGCTCTCCTTCTTGTGCCGTATGTTGGTGTTTTGTATGGTGGGGTGTCTCCCGTGGCTCAGTCGTATGCTGCGTTTGAACGCTCTTTCTCTTCGCTGCCGGCTTTGAGCGTTTTCAGTGTGCGTCCTGCTCTGCTTGTTGCTCCGGAGCTTCCTGCTCCCCTCGTTCCGGAGCTCTCCTCGGGGAGATTTGCCGTGACCCGGGTCGGACCCTGCCCCTCTGTCGTCGTGGTCTCGTGGACCAATCCCCTTCAATGTGTGCCTCGGCCCATTTCCAGGCTTCCTGTGGGTCTGTAAAATGCACTGTCGTCCCCTTATGGTGAATCTTTAGTTGGGCCGGAAAGAGAAGGCCGTATTTCACCTTCAACTGCGCCAACTGTCTTTTGAGAGGCTCGAAGGATTGCCTTGCGCGTTGCACCTCTCGGGTGTAGTCTGGGAAAAAGGCTATTCGCGACCCATTATGTGTAATCGACCCTTGGGAGCGGGACAATTGCAGGAGTGCATCTCTGTCACGATAGTTCAGCAGCCTGGCAATTATTGTTCGGGGCGGAGTGCCCGGTATCGGTCTGCCCGAGGGCATTCTGTGTGCCCTCTCTACCGAGAAAAACTTTGAGAAAGAGTAGGGTTCGAAAATGTCAGTGAGCCATTGTTCTAGAAACAGTTCCATGCACTGCCCCTCTTCCCCCTCGGGGAGGCCGAGGATGCGAACATTATTGCGACGAGACCTTCCCTCCCCCTCATCGACCTTGGCCTCTAGGGACTTCAGGCGGGCCAGTGCCTGGGACATCTGCCTGTTGATCCCAGTGACGTTATCTTCTACTGTTGAGATACGGTGCTCGGCCTCACTCGTTCTGGAAGTTAACTTTTGTAGGTCGTGCCGCAGGAAGGAGACATCTGCTGCTATACTATCCATCTTAATCTCCATGGAGGAGCGCGAGCTAGCAATAGCCGCCATAATGTCCCGCAGTGAGAGAGGTTCATCCTCTGGTTGAGGGAGCGCTCGTGTTGTTGACGCCGCGGGAGCCGGGGCCGTGGCTATCGCAAACTGATCCATACTGCTTTGGGTAGATGCTTTTCTCTGCCTGTCCTTCCCCATCGTGCCGTGCGTCGAAGACCGCGTCTCCCACTAGGCCCAACGGCGAAAACCTGGCGGGGCAGGGCGCCGGCGGTGTGCTTCACCTCGGTGATTCTTACCCCAGTTATGCTCTGTTCCGTGGCTCCGCAGGGAAGGGCCAGTGCCCCGGGGGTCCGGCGGAGAGTACTCGGTGTAGTCCCTTCCCCTTTGTTGGCTTGCGAGACCCCAGGCGCTCCCCGGGATAGATGGGGTGGTTGGGGTGGGAAAGTCCCACTTACTTGCTTGCTGCTCCAGAGGGCGCTTTCCGATGCAGGCACACTCCTCACGCGGGGTCCCCTACGTACGGCGTCACCGGGCACCGCAGGCCATCCTGGACCAGGGCCGCCAATTGTCCGCAGTGATTAGCCCTCCAAGTTACGTAAGCACCGGTTGCTGGGGTGCCTGTGTGCAGGAGACCAGCCAGAAGGTGCCTGTTCTAGCTTCTCGTGTGATCTAGCCCCGTGGGTCTTCCTCGCCGGTGCGTGCGGACAGCCCGACCTCCGTCAGTCGAGCGTCCTTCCCGCTCACAAGGCGCCACCGGGCCCCCTCGCTCTCGGGGACAGCTCCGACAGTCTCACAACTCTCCTTTTCCCAGCGACCGGGTGTCGGGACACAGCATGGCACACCGCTCCGGGCTAGGCAGCCGAGGGTTCCTCCCCCTTCAGGAGTTCGGTCTAACACAGGGATCGGGCCGCGGCGGCCATTTTGAAGTCAGCTATTCGCGCCCTGCGCGCCGAATCTTCTCTGCCGTTCTCCTTCGCCCAGAGCAGGGTTCTTAGGGTGAGAATGCACACGGCGCTTCTTCTGGCATTCATGCAGCTAATCCTGAAGTTGCAAATCGTATCGCCCCACCAAACAGGATAATTTCCTCAGGATGTTGTCGGCGGCAAGAGGAGCTCACGGAGCTCACGTCCTCTGCGCTTGCATGTTGGCCACGCCCCCAGCATTCATATATTTTGGTTGGTAGCTAAAATGTAACACTCCTTTACTGATGATTGACACATGCGTTCATTTCATTGGACGATAATCACTTCATTAAGCACCCTGGGTGGCAGAGACAGCCTATGAGGCGACTAGGAACACGGGCTGACACTACCACCTGATAGCTGGCTCCCTGGCCCGTCATCTTTCCCATACCCAACCTTGCTTTTTTTGAAAATCCCTCTGCCCAAACCAATTTACCTATTTGCAGCAGCAGCTCTGGTCCCCACTCCTACCGCCATGGAAATGGGGCCCCTTACGGAGCCCCGCCTTCTGATTCAATGGCAGCCGTGTTGGTAGAGTATTTTCACTCTGTGAACTGGATGCAGCAAGGAAAGAAAATACTTTCCATGAAAAAAGACATAAAAACATTAGCACACAAGTCGTATGCTACACAAGTGCTAATGGGGATATGTTCCTCGGTGACTGGGCGCACCCTGTGGTTAATGGCGCACCACCCTCAATAGGGACGCTCGCTTCGCTCGGGCCTTTCACTTGGACAGCAGGCCATTAACCACAGGTGGGCCCGAAATATTTTTGGCATATCACCCAGTAGTTCAAAACTAAATGAATCGAAATGTATTGCAAGACCAATGTTGACTAGTCCAAGAGTGTTTATAATCCAAATGCCTTTTTCCAAGTAAATGATTTGAATGCGTGTGTATATTTTTTCATTTCTTAATATTATACTTATATAATGCTGAATCAAATGCCGTTCTTCACGTACCTGCTTTGTTCTGGTATAAGACGAGCCATCATTACACCACAGCTGTGATAATTAAGGCCACTTAATGAACGTAGCGGTGCACTTCAAATATCACTTGCTGAAAAATGGATAATCCACTAAGAATATAGCTGTGTATGAATTAGTTATAGGGTAGGCATAATGTGAAAATGCCTCATTAATCATTTTACTCTTGAAGAATCCCCATACGCTGTTTCTCTGCAAATGTTATATTCTTAGCAATTCAGCCAAGGGCACAATTCGTATTATCTCCTAAACCTAAGTGCCCTGTTTATTTATTAATAGACTTTGTGGGCGCATTAATTCCAGAGACGTGCCCAAAGTATCTCAGCAGTCTTTCTGCTGCCATATGTATTTACATGGTTCCAAGGAAGCCTGAAATCCCTTTTATGATCATTGATAAACAAAAAATAAAGAAAATATGATTATTTGAAATGTATTAAAATGTTAAACAACACTCATAAAAATGTAGAAATATAAAGTTCGTGTTTGCGTTTGTTTAATAGAACATGAAAATGACGTGATTAAAATGGTGCATAAGGAATATGGCATTTTTAAGGTATGGCACAGCTGAGAGTTGCAATTCACTGTATCTTGCTGGTTAACAAGTTGGCTTATGATTGGCTTGTTACATCAAGTACAATTCTGTTCACCTGAAAATGGTTGTATATGTTTTAACATGTAAAATTGGGGTTTGTGTAAAATCGTATTTTGTATCATAAAAAACTGGAGTTTTGGCAATACCATGCTACTTTGGATATTTCGCAATTGAATTGAAAATGAACTAAATATATTAATTTTATTTTATTTTTTTTAAATTGGGAAGTGTGACAAGCTCACTTCCTGGTCCATTATTGAGAGAATTCAAAATCGAAAAAAAAGATAAGATGGATCTTCAAGTCTACAATCGGTTAACAAGGATGTTGTAACCTTATGATGACAATAACATGCACTTTGCTATTTTATGGCCCCTCTTAGTTGTCTGACTTGCATAGAAAAAAACGGACAATTTGTTTTGTTTGTGGCAATAGAGAGTGCATAAGAGGCATAGTATCATCAGACCTCTCCGAAACGCATGGGCGTTGGCCTCAAATATTAGGTCTGGTGGGAGCACATTATAGAGGATAAACGCCTGCATGTGGAACGATTAGTCACCAATTCTCCCTTGCCTGGTTGGAGAGAAGCTCAGTTCAGACGGGCCAAACTCAAGGAGCTGCACGGCTATCACTGTTGACGGACCCCAGAGAGCTATGCCTGCATACTGTCATGAAGGGAATAGGGGTCAGGAACAGGAAACACGTTTTTCTTCTTGCCTGGGGTAATTGTGGGCTGCAGTGCAGTGTCAGTTTAACATATCACTGTCACCACGGGCAGAAGATGCATAGTTTGACATGAATGTGTTCTCATCACATTCTAACGGGGCCTTTTTCATGAAGCCTATGCACATTGGTTACACGTGTGCTACAATAGGATAATAGGTACGCTACTGTTGTGAGATCCATTAGGATTTTGTGGGAGTGTTTCACGATGTTAAATAACTCTGTAAGCAGGTGTAGCTGAAAGAACGCATATTTGAAAATGGCATTTCTTTGATGATGAATAGGAGGTGAGATTCGAACCAGATGAGCAATATGTGCATTGTTTGTATTGATATGAGTGCTTGTAAGACATGTCTTAAGAGGATAAAATCAGTTATCAGTTTATGGGCGTCAAAATAATACCTACACGAACTGTAGGTCAGAGTGCATTATTTAGAAAGGTAAATGCATACGTGATACATTGATTAAGACCAAACCCTGCACAAAGGCCACACATCCGAAACCAAATATCCCATGTAATTCTGACATTCCTGGAAACATCTACTGCATGTTAAAGTTTTCAAACAGTTATACAAATATGCTCCTTACTTTGTACATTTCCCTATTAGAACAAATGATGAAAAAAGCGTTACATTCACAAGATGCAGAGAGAAACAATTAACCAATGACAGGGACAAATACACTAATGTATCCCAAGAAAATGATATGCCAAACAAAAGTCCATGCTACATCCAGATATATAAATCTATGCATAGAAATAAAATGGACAAACGTTAGATTTAAAAAAAAAAATGATTGCATTTGAAAATGACAAAATGCGATTGTAGGGCTACTTACATCCATAAACCATCAGGGCCATGGTGTTGAGGATTCACGCTGGCCTAAAGCGAAAGGAGGTTTTTGTTGGTGTCAGAAATATATATGTGTATATATTTTAATTTGTATTTGGTTTATTTAAAACCTTTACAAAACTGTGTTTAGACATTAATACATTAAGTAAATCAAAATATAAAAAAGAACAATAAAAATCATACAAAATAAAAACATAATAATACTTTGACCCTATAAGGCTCAACATATTTAGTGTCAGAAATATTTAGCAGGTTCATTCAGATGTTTTTGTGCCTCCAAACGTAATGCAGGTGATGCCAATGTTTCAGTCTGCCAAGGTCAGTTGATGTGAAGTCTACTGAGATCCCGGATAAGACTGTCAAGGGTTTAGGGCAACGATGGGATTATTGTTTCTTGAATGACAGCTTCAGTGAGGCGATTGCAAGTGCTCTTATTGTAGTGTATAACGTAGAAGTATCAGAGTTGTTACTCCTCCTAAGTTCTTATGTGCTCGCGCTCGTCCATAAAGTGTTAAAATGGTTGGAAATCGGCAACATGCAGGATATGAGTGCAGAAAACTCACACCAGCTGTGTATAGATGCAAGAGTGGCAGCAGCAAGTATTTTACATAGACATTCACTATGCTCTGGAGGCCTCTTATGGAAATTGTGACAATTGGGCGAACAAGGTGGAAGTCCTCGTTTGGCGTAAAATAATGTGTCTTTCTAATTCCATGGCGATCCAGGCAAACAGGCTTGTATTGGGCCTAACAGCACTTGCCACAATGAATAAGATCCAGAAAGGGGAACTGTACATTAAGACAATGTGCGCAGAAAACGACTCTATACTGTCACGGATTACAGGTGAAATTGTAATGTGGTCTATTTCAGTCTTAGTGGAATTTGTTAAACGAATGGGATCTTTTTTGCACAAATAGAGTGGACTCTGAAGTGGTCATATGGACGAGGGGTTTTAATCCCACTAATGAAGAATAGAGTGAAGCTATGGGACTTGTCCAGAAACTTTGAACATGCCAATAGTTTGTCATCACTGATTACATTTTCACTATTTGAAACCTCAAAAGTACCTGTATGAGTTTCCATCACTCTCTTTGAGGAGAATATGTATGTCATTCAGACTAGATACATTACCAGTATTGGCATGTGTAGTGGCTTGGACTGGAATTCCTAAAGGTAAGCATTTCTGTAGGCGCTGTAAAAAGGTAAATAAAATCAAGATTATACGTCATGTTATGTTGTGTTATGTTATAATAACTTTGATATAGCACAGCTATTACCCAAGGGTATCTTGGCGCTTGATACTGAGCACCACAACATGTGCCAGAGAGAGAAGATGGAAGACTGGCCAGATCTGTCGGGATACAGCAAGGTTTTGAGGGAACTATGAAAATGAAGGTAGTCATCAATAAGCCTCAAGGACAAGGGGAGGGCATTTCAAAGGTGTGGTCTGCCACATAAAATGCCTGACCACCAACAGTCTTTTTTTTTAAACCGAGGTATGCATAGACAACGGTGACCAGCAGAGCACAGTACACTACAAGGAGAGTAGGGAGATCGTTTTTTGAAGGTATGAGGCCCCCTGACTGTGGATCACACGATGGATAAGGCACAATGCATTAAACCTCACTCTGCCCTCAACAGGAAGCCAGTGGAGCTTTTTCAAAATGGTTGCGGCGTGAGAGAATGTAGGAGGGGGCCGCAACTAGCTGAGCTGCAGTATTATGGATGACCTGTAGTCTGTGAAGATGGTGTTTAGGTTGATCCAACAGAGTGGCATTGCCATAGTTCATAATACCCATAACTACACTGGCAACCACTGGGTCTTTCATTGTGACAGGAATGAGCGGCATTAGCTTTTTTAAAGTTCTCAGTTTGAAGAAACCAGTACTACATCTGCTACTAAGTTGGAGGGAGGGCAGCACAGATCTTCACCCTAAGCTTCTTGACCGAGTCAACAGGGGAGGAATGATTGTTCAAGGAGGAGGTCTAGAAATTGTTGATCCATAAGGACCTAGCCAACGCTGGGCCAACCACCAGGACCTCAGTTTTACTTCCATTAAGTTTGAGGCAATCTTGACTCATCCACGCACCAATATCAGCCAAACTAGCATGTATGCAAACTGACGCTATTCGGGGTTGTTGTCAACTTGCAAAATGAGTTGGGTGTTGTTTGCGTATGGATAGAATTGACAACCACGGTTGTGTACCAGATCATGTCATGTCTTAATGGAATGGTCTGCAATGTGGAAGTTCTATGTACCATACTACAAAAAATACCTTGATGGACTGCAAAATTTGGATGAGTATTGTTTTTGGTTAATTTCTGACTCGGGGCATAGTACGGCGCTGGCAATTGCAGTTACACAAATCTGGCTCTCCTTTGAGAACAAACTTGTTGTGAATATTAAGTAGTGACCTGGAAGCTCTGTACTATGTGTGTTGGTTGGGTATAATCGATGTGAACGATAAGGATAAGAATGATAGGGATTACATTAATGCTTTTATGAATTGATGCCAATTGATGTTAAATTGCTGTAGGATTAGTGGGGATGTAATTGTCTGAGTATGTTATGTTTTATTCTTTTTATGTTTTTCTATGTTTGAGACATTTTTTTTTTTTTTAAAACTGTATCACATTAATAAAATACATGAATAGACATTTACTATGATCCAGTCTTCATGGATGTACTTTTGCCTGAGTTATAAAAAGAGTGGAATTTGCAATCCAATGCGCATACCACGTGCATGCACACTGTAAGGATATTTGGCGTGTTACAGCACAGAGTACAGCACTACTGCACAGGTAGCAATTTTTTTTTATGCAGCACCACATGGGTGTGGTGCATTGCTATATGTGTTGCCAGGATAACATGGACATATAAGTAAAGTCAGGCTATTCAGTCAAAAACGATTTTTACATATAAGATGCAAATCTATTTTCACGTGCACATTCAAAAATGCACAATACTTTTCACCTGAAATGCCTATGGTGCAAGAGACACATTTGAAAATTAATAACTAACATTATTAATAAACAACCTGACTAATGAAAATTCATTTAACATAACCCACTAATAAAAATGTGTCTCCACTGCAGAATTAGGCCTATTCTGAAAGTGAACTTTTAAACTCACATTCATTTTTTTTTTCGTTTTCTCTGCTGATCTGTCCACATAACTACAGGAAGCAAAAGGGCTCGAAAGAACAGGAAATCAGTTGGTTACAAAGTATTTCTATAAAAATGAGCCATTGTGTAGAGAGGGAGGAGATGGCATGAGTAATTTCTGATTGGAGCAGCGTCATAGCAAGTATCATGCTAGAGGCAGTGATGAGGGTTTTTTGCTGGGGGGAGTTTGAAGAGGGAGAGAGAACAGTCGAGATTTGGCAGAGCTGGGAGAAGGACCTGTTTCCTGGCTGAAGGATTCCTATCTGCAAAAGCTGAGAATTTCAGATAATAACCCCGGTTTGAGAACGAAAGGCGCTCGTTTTCACTGGGGTTAATCTTCAAGGGAGCCACATTCAGAAAGAGAACAGCTGAAGAAAACTCGGGCTGAACAGATAAGGTAATTACATAAGTGTGGGGGCTGAGTGTGTACGAGAATATTCAGTCAGTGTAGGAAAGGAGATTCCTGTGATTTAATCACATGTTAAGGTTGCAAATCGAGTTCTTTTCTCCGCCACTCTCTTTTCAGTGTATCACAGACAATGCTGTTACTGTGCTATTTTATTTATTTCTTTAAAGAGTGAGATCGTGTTTAAATGCAACTTTTATAATACAGAAAAATATTTGAAAGCAGACGGGTGGTGTGTTTTATATTTACCAATACAGTGCTGATGATGTGGGGAGATTTTTAAACAGTGCAATTGTCATTTTAAGACAGATGTGTGCATGATCATATTCAGTATGGACAGTTGTGAGTGACTGTTTGTAGCATAGCTCGTTGGAGGTACATGAGCCAACGGTAAGAGGGACTCTCTGGACATAGTTCCCTACCGTATATAAGGTAGTGGAAATTACCACAAAATTACCACATATAGCTCTCTGTCGTAAATAAGTCAGTGAGATCGCCCATGGTGGCACACTAACACTAACACTGAAAATGTTGTATTCCTGAAATGTAGGCCTGAGGTCTCTCTAGTGATTACACGAAAAATCTAAGCAAAGATAAGGGATTCTGGACATTGGGGCCACAAATAAAACAAGGGAATTATGCTCACCAAAATACCACCAACCACGCATACCAACCACGCATACCAAATATGCATGTCTGGGTGCTGAAATAATGCATGTCCACTGTATTATTGTTGTACATGGCCCAATCTGAATACAAGGAGTGATTGTTGCTAAGTTATTTTTCGGCGGTAAGAAAATACCGTCAGGCCCCAAATCTCCACAAAATACCCAACATATTTATGGTGCGTTGCAGGCTGGGAAAGTGATCATAGAGTACCTACTGGGCATGGCAAGCGTGTCTCACACTGCCATTTGCACATTAAAGGGAACCCATTTTATAATAGCAGTGTGCCACTAAAAACGAATTTCAGAATGTCACAAAGGGAAACCACATTCTCAGATCTAGTGCAATATTTAGAGGCAAAGTTGTTTGCACATGGGAATTGGTCGTCGAATAGCACGTTAGAATGGAGTAACCGCATTCAGGGTGAGGTGCAGAAAGAAAAACTAGACAATATTTTTGCAGAAGGTAGCATAATTCAGGTCTGCCTTACAAGATTATTGAATGCAGCCGATAAAAGTGCAGAGAAAGACTGTTTAATACGGCTATGCGGCAAAATATGGTTTATTTTAAACAAGTCCCTGCGAATGCAAGAGAATGATACTCAGCTAAGTAACAGGTTAAAGACTGAATTATATGGGGCAAGTAAAAATCAGGAAATGTTGAGAGCAGAATTGGATGTATGCCAAAAAGACATGCAATTAAAATGCAGAGACTTTGATACTCAGTTATCCAAAAGCAAGAAACAATTTGAAGATAGTGAGCAAGAATTGGCACACTTAAAAGCCTTAGTGGATCACATTAGACAGGATAAAGATGAGGTTGTTTCAGAGATGCAGATTTTACAAAAAAAACATTGTGAAAAAGAATGTGATCTCCAGAGCGCAGAACAAGAAATGATTAAAATGATTCAAGAAAGAGACAAGAGAAATAAAGAGTTCAATGAATGCCAAATGCAAATGTGCGACATGCAGGAGGTGATTAATAAGATGAATGGTGAAAACAACTATTTGCAAGATGAAGCCAACAGACTCCTTAAAAAGTGTAAGGACTTAGAACAGCAAATGTGCATTCCCAGGTCCCAGGAGAGGCGGCAGGGTACCACATTCAATGGAGTGGAGGTGAATTCTAGCTCTGCCCAAAGAGCTAGTGCTCCAGTGACTGGGCCAGTGACTGAACTTGGTTGCAGCGCCCTTGGGGGATTTGATACTCCCATTGGGGGCAGCCACCAACCTCATACACCTGAAAACAGGATTGAATCACAAAATAGTGCAATTCCATGCATTGCAACAAGTAGCCCCATAAAAATAATGAAATCCATTAAAGCCCTGATCAAACCATTTAAAAAGGGAGGTGAATGCTGCATTGAGGATCACTTAGAAGCGGTGCATGACATTTTTAAAGCACTCCAGATACCTAAGGAACAGTACAGACAATATTTTCATTTAACTTTAGATGCCCCGACGGCCAGCATCATAAGGGGATTAAATGAACAGCAGAATATGACATGGTTGGAGTTTGAAAAAGAAATTAGGCGTCATTTTTCTCCTTTTCAGTCATTGCAAGAGGCAAAGAAAGTCGCTTACACAATTACTGCTGGACCTAATACATCCCCTCACCAATTTTTACAAGACTTAAAAAGAGCATTTTCTCGCTTTGATGTATCTTTTGACTCAAATTCCAATGAGTTTAAAACTGCATACTTCTATGGGCTACAGAAAGACATCATATCCCAATTGGTCTGTGAATTTGACCGTGACAAGTCCCTTGAATGGATTGTACATCAAAGCACAAAACTATATGAGGTACTCTATTGTCAGGGTAGAGAAAGTGATAAAATGAAAGATACTAGACCTAAATCTAAAGAACCCTCAGCCACAGTAATGGAAATCAGGTCAGCCAAAATGTCCCTTGAGTCTGCTCAAAGCCAAGGTAAAAATAATGTGACACCTGAACAAAGGGGTAATCAACAAAGATCACCATTTCCTGGACCAATGTTCCAATCACATGATCCTAGTAATAGAGAGAGCTACATCAGCCCTAGGTATTTAGGGGACAGACCCCGGGTAGGATATCGGCCTGATATGGCAGGTATGAACAATAACCAGAGACAAAATCAAGATCAAAGAAATGATGGTCCCTACCAGTCATTGGGGACACAGAGCAGATTTGATCCCAACACCATGATATATGGTAATCAGGATAGGCCCCGATATGTGGATCGATTTACTGATAATGGAAATCAACCTAGGGGCCAGTACCCACAATCTGAGAGACAGGACATGAGGCAAAACGTGAACTACAATCCACGTCAGTACAATGATTCCCCACCAGGGGATTATAATCAAAGGATGAGTGCAACCCGCTCCCCTCCACAAATGAATCAAGAGTTCAGAAACCATCCCAACCGACATCATTCACCTGAGAGGTATCAGAATAGATCCAATCAGGGGGAAAATAACCAATATCGACCTAGACCACAGAAAGAGGATCCTAGAGAGATGGAAAGGTTCCAGTGCCTTGAGGCCCAAGTGAAAATGTTAGCTGAGCAAATAGGAAAGCTCTGTACAGCGCAAAAACAACCTTCCAAAGAGGGGGCTGATGGCCATAGCAATGACTGGGGGGCTTCCGAAAAGTGACTAAGTACTCATAATAACTGCAGTGCCAAAATGACAGATTGCTCTGATATAATTTTGCATAACGACTCTGAGATGCCTAATGGATTAAATGTGAAAGTGCCAGTAAATGAACTTGTTACAGAAAGTGCAAATAATTCTAAAGAAGAGGTACGGTTTAATCTAGAGCTAAATAAAACAGTAAAGATTTGTACAAATGAAAAAGAAACATTAGGAATTCCAAAAGAAAAAAGGGACTTAAGAAAAATGACTCATGCATGGGGAATACCAGTGGACAGGGAGTAAGTGGGGATGCTATCGCTCCTTCCCTGGGCAAGCAAAACAATGACCAAACACAGACAGAAAAAGGAAATACTCACAAGGAGGGTACAAGTCAATCACCTGAAGAATTCTTTGAGCCACATATTTTTGAAGAGGCTGAAAGGGCTGGTATCACACTAAATGATCACAAATGCACAGAATTAAAAAATGACAAATTGATGAATGATGTTGTTACACATGTTCAGTTGGAAGGTTGTAATGTGGTCTCTGATGTTACCCAGATGGATGGGCGAACAGTGGCCACACTCCAAAAAACCTCTGTTCATGGAGAAATGAATAAAGTCTCTCGCGCAGAAATGGGTAAAAAGGAGGGAAAAATGTCTTTCCATTTACCAATGTGTTTAGCCAAAAGTGAAAAAGACCTGAGAAAGGTGAGCCCTGAAATCAGTAAGAATTCACATTTCTTATGTGTATTAGAGGAAGTTGAGGACAGATATTATGCACCCATCACTGTAGAAGAAAAATGCCACACCTTTGCTATGATTGACACTGGCGCACAGGCCACAATTATGTCCAAGGAGCTGGTAAAGAGTATCAGTGAAGGGAGACCCCCACAGAGTCAGATCACAGTGAAGGAAAATCAAGGCCCAGTGCATAACTTTAATGGGGAGGAGGTGCCCATCATAGGTGTAACTGAGGTTGACATAAAAATAGGAAAGCACAGAATGAAACAAGAGGTATTGATCACATCTATTTGTGAAATTCCATTTCTGATGGGGACAGATTGTCTGAAAAGATTGTCTCCTCTAATAGATGGGGTGAATGGAGTGCTGTGGTCCTTAACCAAAAAACCATTGAGGCCTAAGAAACTAAAATCACAAAACAGCAATATAAATGAATGTCACACCGTTGCCAAAACAAATGATGCTGTGGAGGTATATCTCCAGAATAGCTGCATACCTAGTGTCACTGTTATATTAATGTGTCAAGACAAAATGCAGAGCGACAATGAAAAACTACCTGTACAAATATACTTGGACCCAAGGAAAAATTGGCAGACTGCCATAGATGAGCACACATTACGTTTTTATTTAAAAGAGAAAACATGCAAACAGAATATTACTCCTAAAACAGATTCAGAAAAACACATTACCACTCTGGCAGAAATACACATGGAAGATGAGCAACTATGGGTTCATGTTGGTATAAATGACTATTTTAAAACAATAAAAGCCACTTTAGCGCTTGAACATGAAAGGAGTTTCATTAATGAGAAATTGTTGCAAAAAATAATGGAGAGGGAAGAAATCCCGAGATTTAGGATTAAAAACCAATATGTTTCTGGCTTGGACAGTCCAGACTTTGAAAACCGAATTGCAGGCAGATGCATGCTTAAAATTAGCATTGGGCAGAAAACAATTTACCATAATGTATGGATAGTGAGTGGAGCACAAAATGAATTTTACATGGGAAATGACATCATGCACAGAATGTGTATGGTGTTAGATTTCCTTAATCAAAAAATATGGTCACGCCTAGGTGGTCCGGCACCTGAATTTGAAGACAAAAGAAGGGCTTATCATTGTGCACAACTGGTTCCTTATGCAATCGAATTACAAATGAGGAAAGATACTATTATTCCTGCATTTACAAAACAGTTCGCAATAACACTGAAATGCAAAAATGGACAGCAGATGAAAGGTTCTGATGCATTTGTATGCCTGAATGAATCCATAAAACAGCAAGGCCTGGATTATGAATACATTCCATTGGTAGATATTGGTGAAGGATCTGTAAAAATTATGGTAAATAATAAAGGTTGTCAGGATATTCATTTAGAGGAAAACTCCCCATTAGGAATGGCCATACAAAAATCACATTATACGGCAGATTTAAATAACATGGTGATTGGAAATATTCCTGAAAAGTATGTAGATGCCAAGGGTGAGTTGCCAGAACACCTGGACTCTCAGCCCAAAGGAATATTTAAAATTCATTCTGTGTATCCTTATGATTCAAATGAGACAGTGTGCTGCCATCAAGAGGATTGCATAATATTTAATTTAAATGAAAATGAAACAGAAAATCAGCCCATTGAAGTGGAAGCTGATATGCCAAAATATTTAAAAGTGGCAGCTTTACAAAAAGACACAGCCACACAGTTAGAGGAAAGCGCCGAGACTCCCTTACCAGAAGATTTTCCAGAATTTTCCAAAATGGTAGAAGAACAGATCTCCTTAGCGAATGCGTGTGAAAGCAATGAAGAGAGGGACAATCTGAGGGAGATATTTATGGAGTTTAAGGATGTATTTGCAAAAGATGCTTATGATTGTGGTTTAACTGATTTACATGTGGCCACACTACCAGAAGGGTGTAGCAGAAATCCAGTGTTTGTACGCCAGTATAGACTACCGCTGGCATGTTTAGAATCATTGGCAGAGATTATTGAAAATTTGGAATCGCAGGGAATAATCAGGCCCATTCATAGCACATCCAATACTTATATTTTAGGTGTGTTAAAGCCAAATGGTCAATGGCGGTTGTGTGCAGACTTGAGAGAGTTAAATAAAAAAGTACCAGTATCTAGATGGCCACTGCCATTCATTGATCAGGGCCTAGCTCAGATACATGGTTCAAATGTATTTACCACATTAGATCTCACCTCTGGATATTGGTGCGTGCCATTGGCAGAGGAGATACAACATTTATTTTCCTTTACATTTGACAGGACTCAATATGCCTGGCTTAGAGCTCGGTTCGGGTACATCAATAGTGGGAGTGAATTTGGCATATTTTTGAGAAAGGCCATGCCGGATGCAGCGGAAAGAGGAACAATAGTTTATGTGGATGATGTCCTGATAAAAAATAAAAGCCTGAAAAGCCATTTTGATGAAATAAGACATGTACTTGGCCAATTGCAGAAAGCAGGCGCCAAAGTATCTTTGCAAAAAGCACAATGGTGCAAGAAAAAAGTGAACTTTCTAGGGCATGAAGTGACTGAACATGGGCTAAATCCACAAAAGAAGAAAATATACAAAGATTAAAAGATCCTAAAAATGTGAAAGGAGTAAAAAGTTTATTAGGGATGACAGGCTATAACAGAAAGTTCATTGAAAATTATGCAGAAATCACTCAACCATTGACTAAACTGCTTAAACTGAATACTCCCTGGAAATGGGAAGAAGAGCAGTCTGATGCAGTGGCTAAATTAAAGGAATGTCTTGTTAAGGCACCATGTTTAGCATACCCCATAAAGGACAGGGATTTCTTTATAGAAATAGGTTTTTCTGAACATTGTATGTCAGCAGTGTTATCACAAAAACACGATTTGAATCACAAAACCATTGCATATGCAGGTAAGGCATTTTCCCAAGTTGAAATGAAATTTAATGAATGTGAAAAGGCCCTATTAACCACTGTGTGGGCGCTACAACATTTCCGCCCCATTGTTCAGGGAGAAAAGTTGATTATTGAAACAAATCACCAACCTTTGCAATTTTTAGAGAGTAAAAGAATTAGATCAGGTAATCTAGCGCAATCCAGAATCACTTCATGGACGCTGGCATTACAAGGTTTTCCCGTAGAAGTGAGATATGGACAAAATAAAAAGAACCCAATTGCTCAAGGGTTAGCTGACTTACATGACTGTGCAGCTGAACAAATACCAAATGAAATGGAAGTAGAAACTAGTTTGCAGGAATTTGAACAATCACCACACAAAGCTTTTGATGAAAAAACATGCAAGGATTTGCCAACTGTATATGTGGATGGTTGTGCTTTTCACATTGAAAATGACAGTAATAAACAGTTAGTGGCAGGAATAGGAAATGGCTGGTTGAAATGTGAAGGTGTCCCCAGTATAGGGATGAGGATTGGAGATAGGAGCAGTCAGGTGGCGGAATTGGCAGCCATTTATAAAGCAATTGCTACTGCAGTTGATAAAAAGTTCAGTGAAATTGTCCTGGTGACTGATTCTGACTATGCACGGAATAGCTTTGTGGAATATTTGCCTGGTTGGAAAGCAAGAGGCATGGTTACATACAACAAAAAGCCACTTAAGCATGGACAAATGATACAAGCCATAGACAAATTGGTGTCAGAGAATAAGTTAACAATATACTGGAGAAAAATCTGTGGGCATTTAAAAACACCAGGAGAGGATAAGGAGGGAAATGATAAGGCAGACCACCTGGCTAAGATTGGGGCTGTGATGGGAGAATTGCTACCTATTGATTATTTAATGGGTGAAATACAAATTGATGCAGTCACACGTTCTAAAGCACCAAAGGAGGTAGATCAACCGGTGGTGCAGTGGAGTCATGACACGCCAGACCAAGATTTGATTGAGGCACAAAAGAATGATCACATTTTGGGAATCTATTATAATCATTTGATAGATCCCGAACAAAATTCTTTGACAGAAAATGATTGTATGGGAAAAGAGGAGTTGAGGGTGTTATTAAAGAACAAAACACGAATTAGATTACAGGATGGACTCATGATTAGAGAGTCCATAATAGGACAAATACAGTGGGTAGTACCCCTTTCATTCAGAGGACTAATGCTACACCATGCACATGATGCCATAACTGCAGGCCATAGAGGTTCACAAAAAACATTAGAAATACTAAAAGATTATGCTTACTGGCCACATATGTCCCAAGATGTGGAATTATATACTAGAGGATGTCTAGTATGCGCCCAATTTAAACCTGCTTCACCAATGCATAGAGCACCATTGATGAAAAGAGGCCTAACTCTCCCATGGTCAGATTTGCAAATAGACTATGTAGGTCCTTTAAAAAGGTCGAGCAGGGGACACCGTTATATTTTGAGTGTGGTATGTTTGATGTCGAAGTGGATTGAATGCATTCCTGCACCAGATTGTAGTGCGCAAACAGCAGCCACATTGCTGGTGAACCATGTGTTCTCAAGGTTTGGGTTGCCACAAAGAATTGAGTCAGACAGAGGAAGTCATTTCACAAGTACTCTAATGAGTAAGGTATGGCAAATACTAGGTGTGAAAAGGAAACTACATATCGCATATCGGGCGGCGTCTTCAGGTACAGTTGAAAGATGCAATAGGTCTGTTGTGGATATTTTAAAGAAATTTGTGGCAGAAGCAGGTTCCAGCTGGGATTTACGTTTACCGTTGGTTTTGATGGCAATCAGATCAACTCCTGCCAAGGCAACAGGTGTTAGCCCCCATGAGGTCTTGACAGGTAGGAAAATGGTGTTACCACAACACCTACTATACAGAACACATGAGCAGACACTTGTGAGTGCATCCACAGTTCATGAATATATTGATGAACTGAGGAGGCATTTGCAACATGCATTTGCTTTTGTGCAGAGAAATCTGGAAAGAGCTGCTGACAGTGCAAAGTCTTATTATGACAAAAAGACATCAGTAAAGGAATACAGTGTAGGGGATCAGGTGTACAAGTTTCATTTTGGAAAAAGTAAACAGAAAAATTCTAAATTTCTAGCAGCCTGGCAGGGGCCATTTCGAATTATAGATAAGGTCTCTCCTGTAGTTTATAAAATTTTGAAAAATGAAGGTGAAACGGCAATAGAGCAGTTTGTCCATGTAAATCAAATCAAACCATGCCATCCCAGACATGAGATCAGGCAGCTTGAGCATGTAGAAACAGATAAAGTCCCTTGAACACAAAAAGAGAAAATAAATGGGTACAATCAGGAGGCAGTGACAAAGAAGTTAAAAAGTTGATTGTTATAATGGCACATAAACACTGTAATATATGTAAAAATATATAATATAACATAAATAAATACATAGAAATATATAATGGAAGCTCATGGTTGCTGTGCAGAGAGAAAATCTATTAAATATTGAATGCTGTTTTATATGTGCTTGTTTTCTTTTCACTTGTGTTTAATTTCAGAAAAAAAAAAAAACAAAATATTTTTACCAAGCATGTTTTATTTTTGGAAAAAGGGTGAAATTAGTATTGTGCTATGTACTTAATTTGTTTATTTTCTATTTGATTTAGAAAATTAACATTATTTGGTCGGAGGTTCCGGGATCAGAGCCCACGGGAGACGATGGAGTCCTGGAGCCCACGTGGACGGATTCCGGGAAAGCCCCAAAGAGGGGTGAAGACCAAGGCTGCAAAGCGATCAGCATTGAAGATGATACCGATGATATGGTTAATGATGATGATATTTGGAGGGATCTTCAAGAATTCAGAAGCACAGGTTGTCATTGAACCTGGACCAGCATCTGGTATCGCGGTGGAAGAGGCACCAGGATTCATCATGAGTGATAGAAGGATGATTTTCCAAAATATATACATACCATTGAATCCTGAGATTTTGATTGAAAAACACTTGAACAATACCGGAATTAAGATTGAACAGACTAAAGAGTGGCTGGAAATAAGAAAAGAGGACATTAAGCAGTCAATAAGAGATATATTAATGCAATTGGAGAAAACATTTGTGAATTCAGCAGACATTAAGAAGAAGAGAAGAAAGAGAGGTGCGGTGATGCTCGCGATATCAATGGAAATGTCTATAGTTGGAGCCATAATAGGTACCACAATATCAACAGCCAATTCTATTTCGGTAGGAACACTGAGTACTAAAGCGCAACAACTGAGCATTGACCTAGAAATAATACAAAAAACATTAGATGGAATTAGAGGGGGACTGGATGAACAAGTAAGATTCATAAATGAAACTGCAATCATTCTAAATGAACAAGCGGATGTAATGCAACGAGCGACTAAAATAATACTTAAGCATGACAGAACTTTAAATGAAATATTGAACATAATGAGTCCTGTTGATAGACTATTAATGAATTATATGAGAGAAGTTCAAACTGCAGTTTCACAATTGATTCAAGGACATATCCCCTTGTATTTTGTTTCGCAGGATATTATTCGTCAAATGATAGAAAGATTGACCAGGAGGGAAATTGATATAATACAGGTAAAAATTGCATTCGAAATGGGTAATGCAATGCCGTTATATGTGAACTTGGAAAGACTAGAGATCGGATTTTTGCTATGCATCCCATATGTAGCCCCTGAACTTATTTATCAAATGAAGTGGGTACACAACGTGGGATTTTGGCAAGAGGACAAATTTATTAAGATTAAGACTCCAGAAGTGGTGGCATTTCAGTCATGGGAACCTGAAGTTTATTTAATACCAAGCCTGGAAACATGTGTAAAATTTAAAGAACAAAATTATATGTGTCCAGGTAAACCGTTTGTTCCTGATGCCACAGATGCTATTTGTGGTTTGAAATCTGACCCAAGTATATCAGAGGGATGTGAAGTGATTATTAGCAATATGGGGAGTGAAGAAATGGCACAGGCTAAGATGGTCAGAGGTAAATGGTTGATCAGCACCTGTTTAAAGAACATGACGGTAGTACATTAAAACCATGGAACATACGTGGTTAAACAGGTGAAATATAATGTTTTTTATTTACAGGTTCCAAAGGATACAATTGTGTCAATTGGGGGGTTAACATTGTTTCATGTAACAAATGATGTTTGGGAAAGCCAAGTGGAAAATATCGATTTTTTTCAAAGGGATACTTTTCCAATAGACCCGGATGTGGAATATTTATTGAATCACAAAGAAAGACATGTTATAAAAATGAATTTGAGAAAAAACAATATTACAATTAGTAATCTGGGCATAATAGAAGTGGAAAGATTTAATTGGGGAACCTGGGGGGAACGCTCAATAGTGGGTTTGGCTGTCCTGGTGCTAATCATGGGTGGATAGTTGATTGTGCTATCAGTAAAAATGAAAATGTTACTGATTTTACTAGCTATGTCAGGAAGAGAAAGATATCCCAATACACATGCATTTTAAAAGAAAAAGGAAAGAACAAGTTGTTTTTAGGAATTGGCTTGGATTGTAGCCAAGTTCTAAAAACAAAAGGAGGGTATGTAAGGATATTTGGCGTGTTACAGCACAGAGTACAGCACTACTGCACAGGTAGCAATTTTTTTTTATGCAGCACCACATGGGTGTGGTGCATTGCTATATGTGTTGCCAGGATAACATGGACATATAAGTAAAGTCAGGCTATTCAGTCAAAAACGATTTTTACATATAAGATGCAAATCTATTTTCACGTGCACATTCAAAAATGCACAATACTTTTCACCTGAAATGCCTATGGTGCAAGAGACACATTTGCAAATTAATAATTAACATTATTAATAAACAACCTGACTAATAAAAATTCATTTAACATAACCCACTAATAAAAATGTGTCTCCACTGCAGAATTAGGCCTATTCTGAAAGTGAACTTTTAAACGCACATTCATTTTTTTTTTCGTTTTCTCTGCTGATCTGTCCACATAACTACAGGAAGCAAAAGGGCTCGAAAGAACAGGAAATCAGTTGGTTACAAAGTATTACTATAAAATGAGCCATTGTGTAGAGAGGGAGGAGATGGCATGAGTAATTTCTGATTGGAGCAGCGTCATAGCAAGTATCATGCTAGAGGCAGTGATGAGGGTTTTTTGCTGGGGGGAGTTTGAAGAGGGAGAGAGAACAGTCGAGATTTGGCAGAGCTGGGAGAAGGACCTGTTTCCTGGCTGAAGCATTCCTATCTGCAAAAGCTGAGAATTCCAGATAATAACCCCGGTTTGAGAACAAAAGGCGCTCGTTTTCACTGGGGTTAATCTTCAAGGGAGCCACATTCAGAAAGAGAACAGCTGAAGAAAACTCGGGCTGAACAGATAAGGTAATTACATAAGTGTGGGGGCTGAGTGTGTACGAGAATATTCAGTCAGTGTAGGAAAGGAGATTCCTGTGATTTAATCACTTGTTAAGGTTGCAAATCGAGTGCTTTTCTCCGCCACTCTCTTTTCAGTGTATCACAGACAATGCTGTTACTGTGCTATTTTATTTATTTCTGTAAAGAGTGAGATCGTGTTTAAATGCAACTTTTATAATACAGAAAAATATTTGAAAGCAGACGGGTGTTGTGTTTTATATTTACCAATACAGTGCTGATGATGTGGGGAGATTTTTAAACAGTGCAATTGTCATTTTAAGACAGATGTATGCATGATCATATTCAGTATGGACAGTTGTGAGTGACTGTTTGTAGCATAGCTCGTTGGAGGTACATGAGCCAACGGTAAGAGAGACTCTCTGGACATAGTTCCCTACCGTATATAAGGTAGTGGAAATTACCACAAAATTACCACATATAGCTCTCTGTCGTAAATAAGTCAGTGAGATCGCCCATGGTGGCACACTAACACTAACACTGAAAATGTTGTATTCCTGAAATGTAGGCCTGAGGTCTCTCTAGTGATTACACGAAAAATCTAAGCAAAGATAAGGGATTCTGGACATTGGGGCCACAAATAAAACAAGGGAATTATGCTCACCAAAATACCACCAACCACGCATACCAACCACGCATACCAAATATGCATGTCTGGGTGCTGAAATAATGCATGTCCACTGTATTATTGTTGTACATGGCCCAATCTGAATACAAGGAGTGATTGTTGCTAAGTTATTTTTCGGCGGTAAGAAAATACCGTCAGGCCCCAAATCTCCACAAAATACCCAACATATTTATGGTGCGTTGCAGGCCGGGAAAGTGATCATAGGGTACCTACTGGGCGTGGCAAGCGTGTCTCACACTGCCATTTGCACATTAAAGGGAACCCATTTTATAATAGCAGTGTGCCACTAAAAACGAATTTCAGAATGTCACAAAGGGAAACCACATTCTCAGATCTAGTGCAATATTTAGAGGCAAAGTTGTTTGCACATGGGAATTGGTCGTCGAATAGCACTTTAGAATGGAGTAACTGCATTCAGGGTGAGGTGCAGAAAGAAAAACTCGACAATATTTTTGCAGAAGGTAGCATAATTCAGGTCTGCCTTACAAGATTATTGAATGCAGCCGATAAAAGTGCAGAGAAAGACTGTTTAATACGGCTATGCGGCAAAATATGGTTTATTTTAAACAAGTCCCTGCGAATGCAAGAGAATGATACTCAGCTAATTAACAGGTTATAGACTGAATTAGATGGGGTAAGTAAAAATCAGGAAATGTTGAGAGCAGAATTGGATGTATGCCAAAAAGACATGCAATTAAAATGCAGAGACTTTGATACTCAGTTATCCAAAAGCAAGAAACAATTTGAAGATAGTGAGCAAGAATTGGCACACTTAAAAGCCTTAGTGGATCACATTAGACAGGATAAAGATGAGGTTGTTTCAGAGATGCAGATTTTACAAAAAAAACATTGTGAAAAAGAATGTGATCTCCAGAGCGCAGAACAAGAAATGATTAAAATGATTCAAGAAAGAGACAAGAGAAATAAAGAGTTCAATGAATGCCAAATGCAAATGTGCGACATGCAGGAGGTGATTAATAAGATGAATGGTGAAAACAACTATTTGCAAGATGAAGCCAACAGACTCCTTAAAAAGTGTAAGGACTTAGAACAGCAAATGTGCATTCCCAGGTCCCAGGAGAGGCGGCAGGGTACCACATTCAATGGAGTGGAGGTGAATTCTAGCTCTGCCCAAAGAGCTAGTGCTCCAGTGACTGGGCCAGTGACTGAACTTGGTTGCAGCGCCCTTGGGGGATTTGATACTCCCATTGGGGGCAGCCACCAACCTCATATACCTGAAAACAGGATTGAATCACAAAATAGTGCAATTCCATGCATTGCAACAAGTAGCCCCATAAAAATAATGAAATCCATTAAAGCCCTGATCAAACCTTTTAAAAAGGGAGGTGAATGCTGCATTGAGGATCACTTAGAAGCGGTGCATGACATTTTTAAAGCACTCCAGATACCTAAGGAACAGTACAGACAATATTTTCATTTAACTTTAGATGCCCCGACGGCCAGCATCATAAGGGGATTAAATGAACAGCAGAATATGACATGGTTGGAGTTTGAAAAAGAAATTAGGCGTCATTTTTCTC
The DNA here is from genome assembly GCF_040938575.1 of Ambystoma mexicanum. Classification (NCBI taxonomy): domain Eukaryota; kingdom Metazoa; phylum Chordata; class Amphibia; order Caudata; family Ambystomatidae; genus Ambystoma; species Ambystoma mexicanum. Next base: position 337,113,627 of record NC_090939.1, read on the forward strand.
CTTTTCAGTCATTGCAAGAGGCAAAGAATGTCGCTTACACAATTACTGCTGGACATAATACATCCCCTCACCAATTTTTACAAGACTTAAAAAGAGCATTTTCTCGCTTTGATGTATCTTTTGACTCAAATTCCAATGAGTTTAAAACTGCATACTTCTATGGGCTACAGAAAGACATCATATCCCAATTGGTCCGTGAATTTGACCGTGACAAGTCCCTTGAATGGATTGTACATCAAAGCACAAAACTATATGAGGTACTCTATTGTCAGGGTAGAGAAAGTGATAAAATGAAAGATACTAGACCTAAATCTAACGAACCCTCAGCCACAGTAATGGAAATCAGGTCAGCCAAAATGTCCCTTGAGTCTGCTCAAAGCCAAGGTAAAAATAATGTGACACCTGAACAAAGGGGTAATCAACAAAGATCGCCATTTCCTGGACCAATGTTCCAATCACATGATCCTAGTAATAGAGAGAGCTACATCAGCCCTAGGTATTTAGGGGACAGACCCCGGGTAGGATATCGGCCTGATATGGCAGGTATGAACAATAACCAGAGACAAAATCAAGATCAAAGAAATGATGGTCCCTACCAGTCATTGGGGACACAGAGCAGATTTGATCCCAACACCATGATATATGGTAATCAGGATAGGCCCGATATGTGGATCGATTTACTGATAATGGAAATCAACCTAGGGGCCAGTACCCACAATCTGAGAGACAGGACATGAGGCAAAACGTGAACTACAATCCACGTCAGTACAATGATTCCCCACCAGGGGATTATAATCAAAGGATGAGTGCAACCCGCTCCCCTCCACAAATGAATCAAGAGTTCAGAAACCATCCCAACCGACATCATTCACCTGAGAGGTATCAGAATAGATCCAATCAGGGGGAAAATAACCAATATCGACCTAGACCACAGAAAGAGGATCCTAGAGAGATGGAAAGGTTCCAGTGCCTTGAGGCCCAAGTGAAAATGTTAGCTGAGCAAATAGGAAAGCTCTGTACAGCGCAAAAACAACCTTCCAAAGAGAGGGCTGATGGCCATAGCAATGACTGGGGGGCTTCCGAAAAGTGACTAAGTACTCATGATAACTGCAGTGCCAAAATGACAGATTGCTCTGATATAATTTTGCATAACGACTCTGAGATGCCTAATGGATTAAATGTGAAAGTGCCCGTAAATGAACTTGTTACAGAAAGTGCAAATAATTCTAAAGAAGAGGTACGGTTTAATCTAGAGCTAAATAAAACAGTAAAGATTTGTACAAATGAAAAAGAAACATTAGGAATTCCAAAAGAAAAAAGGGACAGACTTAAGAAAAATGACTCATGCATGGGGAATACCAGTGGACAGGGAGTAAGTGGGGATGCTATCGCTCCTTCCCTGGGCAAGCAAAACAATGACCAAACACAGACAGAAAAAGGAAATACTCACAAGGAGGGTACAAGTCAATCACCTGAAGAATTCTTTGAGCCACATATTTTTGAAGAGGCTGAAAGGGCTGGTATCACACTAAATGATCACAAATGCACAGAATTAAAAAATGACAAATTGATGAATGATGTTGTTACACATGTTCAGTTGGAAGGTTGTAATGTGGTCTCTGATGTTACCCAGATGGATGGGCGAACAGTGGCCACACTCCAAAAAACCTCTGATCATGGAAAAATGAATAAAGTCTCTCGCGCAGAAATGGGTAAAAAGGAGGGAAAAATGTCTTTCCATTTACCAATGTGTTTAGCCAAAAGTGAAAAAGACCTGAGAAAGGTGAGCCCTGAAATCAGTAAGAATTCACATTTCTTATGTGTATTAGAGGAAGTTGAGGACAGATATTATGAACCCATCACTGCAGAAGAAAAATGCCACAACTTTGCTATGATTGACACTGGCGCACAGGCCACAATTATGTCCAAGGAGCTGGTAAAGAGTATCAGTGAAGGGAGACCCCCACAGAGTCAGATCACAGTGAAGGAAAATCAAGGCCCAGTGCATCACTTTAATGGGGAGGAGGTGCCCATCATAGGTGTAAATGAGGTTGACATAAAAATAGGAAAGCACAGAATGAAACAAGAAGTATTGATCACATCTATTTGTGAAATTCCATTTCTGATGGGGACAGATTGTCTGAAAAGATTGTCGCCTCTAATAGATGGGGTGAATGGAGTGCTGTGGTCCTTAACCAAAAAACCATTGAGGCCTAAGAAACTAAAATCACAAAACAGCAATATAAATGAATGTCACACCGTTGCCAAAACAAATGATGCTGTGGAGGTATATTTCAAGAATAGCTGCATACCTAGTGTCACTGTTATATTAATGTGTCAAGACAAAATGCAGAGCGACAATGAAAAACTACCTGTACAGATATACTAGGACCCAAGGAAAAATTGGCAGACTGCCATAGATGAGCACACATTACGTTTTTATTTAAAAGAGAAAACATGCAAACAGAATATTACTCCTAAAACAGATTCAGAAAAACACATTACCACTCTGGCAGAAATACACATGGAAGATGAGCAACCATGGGTTCATGTTGGTATAAATGACTATTTTAAAACAATAAAAGCCACTTTAGCGCTTGAACATGAAAGGAGTTTCATTAATGAGAAATTGTTGCAAAAAATAATGGAGAGGGAACAAATCCTGAGATTTAGGATTAAAAACCAATATGTTTCTGGCTTGGACAGTCCAGACTTTGAAAACCGAATTGCAGGCAGATGCATGCTTAAAATTAGCATTGGGCAGAAAACAATTTACCATAATGTATGGATAGTGAGTGGAGCACAAAATGAATTTTACATGGGAAATGACATCATGCACAGAATGTGTATGGTGTTAGATTTCCTTAATCAAAAAATATGGTCACGCCTAGGTGGTCCGGCACCTGAATTTGAAGACAAAAGAAGGGCTTATCATTATGCACAACTGGTTCCTTATGCAATCGAATTACAAATGAGGAAAGATACTATTATTCCTGCATTTACAAAACAGTTTGCAATAACACTGAAATGCAAAAATGGACAGCAGATGAAAGGTTCTGATGCATTTGTATGCCTGAATGAATCCATAAAACAGCAAGGCCTGGATTATGAATACATTCCATTGGTAGATATTGGTGAAGGATCTGTAAAAATTATGGTAAATAATAAAGGTTGTCAGGATATTCATTTAGAGGAAAACTCCCCATTAGGAATGGCCATACAAAAATCACATTATACGGCAGATTTAAATAACATGGTGATTGGAAATATTCCTGAAAAGTATGTAGATGCCAAGGGTGAGTTGCCAGAACACCTGGACTCTCAGCCCAAAGGAATATTTAAAATTCATTCTGTGTATCCTTATGATTCAAATGAGACAGTGTGCTGCCATCAAGAGGATTGCATAATATTTAATTTAAATGAAAATGAAACAGAAAATCAGCCCATTGAAGTGGAAGCTGATATGCCAAAATATTTAAAAGTGGCAGCTTTACAAAAAGACACAGCCACACAGTTAGAGGAAAGCGCCGAGACTCCCTTACCAGAAGATTTTCCAGAATTTTCCAAAATGGTAGAAGAACAGATCTCCTTAGCGAATGCGTGTGAAAGCAATGAAGAGAGGGACAATCTGAGGGAGATATTTATGGAGTTTAAGGATGTATTTGCAAAAGATGCTTATGATTGTGGTTTAACTGATTTACATGTGGCCACACTACCAGAAGGGTGTAGCAGAAATCCAGTGTTTGTACGCCAGTATAGACTACCGCTGGCATGTTTAGAATCATTGGCAGAGATTATTAAAAATTTGGAATCGCGGGGAATAATCAGGCCCATTCATAGCACATCCAATACACCTATTTTAGGTGTGTTAAAGCCAAATGGTCAATGGCGGCTGTGTGCAGACTTGAGAGAGTTAAATAAAAAAGTACCAGTATCTAGATGGCCACTGCCATTCATTGATCAGGGCCTAGCTCAGATACATGGTTCAAATGTATTTACCACATTAGATCTCACCTCTGGATATTGGTGCGTGCCATTGGCAGAGGAGATACAACATTTATTTTCCTTTACATTTGACAGGACTCAATATGCCTGGCTTAGAGCTCGGTTCGGGTACATAAATAGTGGGAGTGAATTTGGCATATTTTTGAGAAAGGCCATGCCGGATGCAGCGGAAAGAGGAACAATAGTTTATGTGGACGATGTCCTGATAAAAAATAAAAGCCTGAAAAGCCATTTTGATGAAATAAGACATGTACTTGGCCAATTGCAGAAAGCAGGCGCCAAAGTATCTTTGCAAAAAGCACAATGGTGCAAGAAAAAAGTGAACTTTCTAGGGCATGAAGTGACTGAACATGGGCTAAATCCACAAAAGAAGAAAATATACAAAGATTAAAAGATCCTAAAAATGTGAAAGGAGTAAAAAGTTTATTAGGGATGACAGGCTATAACAGAAAGTTCATTGAAAATTATGCAGAAATCACTCAACCATTGACTAAACTGCTTAAACTGAATACTCCCTGGAAATGGGAAGAAGAGCAGTCTGATGCAGTGGCTAAATTAAAGGAATGTCTTGTAAAGGCACCATGTTTAGCATACCCCATAAAGGACAGGGATTTCTTTATAGAAATAGGTTTTTCTGAACATTGTATGTCAGCAGTGTTATCACAAAAACACGATTTGAATCACAAAACCATTGCATATGCAAGTAAGGCATTTTCCCAAGTTGAAATGAAATTTAATGAATGTGAAAAGGCCCTATTAACCACTGTGTGGGCGCTACAACATTTCCGCCCCATTGTTCAGGGAGAAAAGGTGATTATTGAAACAAATCACCAACCTTTGCAATTTTTAGAGAGTAAAAGAATTAGATCAGGTAATCTAGCGCAATCCAGAATCACTTCATGGACGCTGGCATTACAAGGTTTTCCCGTAGAAGTGAGATATGGACAAAATAAAAAGAACCCAATTGCTCAAGGGTTAGCTGACTTACATGACTGTGCAGCTGAACAAATACCAAATGAAATGGAAGTAGAAACTAGTTTGCAGGAATTTGAACAATCACCACACAAAGCTTTTGATGAAAAAACATGCAAGGATTTGCCAACTGTATATGTGGATGGTTGTGCTTTTCACATTGAAAATGACAGTAATAAACAGTTAGTGGCAGGAATAGGAAATGGCTGGTTGAAATGTGAAGGTGTCCCCAGTATAGGGATGAGGATTGGAGATAGGAGCAGTTAGGTGGCGGAATTGGTAGCCATTTATAAAGCAATTGCTACTGCAGTTGATAAAAAGTTCAGTGAAATTGTCCTGGTGACTGATTCTGACTATGCACGGAATAGCTTTGTGGAATATTTGCCTGGTTGGAAAGCAAGAGGCATGGTTACATACAACAAAAAGCCACTTAAGCATGGAAAAATGATACAAGCCATAGACAAATTGGTGTCAGAGAATAAGTTAACAATATACTGGAGAAAAATTTGTGGGCATTTAAAAACACCAGGAGAGGATAAGGAGGGAAATGATAAGGCAGACCACCTGGCTAAGATTGGGGCTGTGATGGGAGAATTGCTACCTATTGATTATTTAATGGGTGAAATACAAATTGATGCAGTCACACGTTCTAAAGCACCAAAGGAGGTAGATCAACCGGTGGTGCAGTGGAGTCATGACACGCCAGACCAAGATTTGATTGAGGCACAAAAGAATGATCAAATTTTGGGAATCTATTATAATCATTTGATAGATCCCGAACAAAATTCTTTGACAGAAAATGATTGTATGGGAAAAGAGGAGTTGAGGGTGTTATTAAAGAACAAAACACGAATTAGATTACAGGATGGACTCATGATTAGAGAGTCCATAACAGGACAAATACAGTGGGTAGTACTCCTTTCATTCAGAGGACTAATGCTACACCATGCACATGATGCCATAACTGCAGGCCATAGAGGTTCACAAAAAACATTAGAAATACTAAAAGATTATGCTTACTGGCCACATATGTCCCAAGATGTGGAATTATATACTAGAGGATATCTAGTATGCGCCCAATTTAAACCTGCTTCACCAATGCATAGAGCACCATTGATGAAAAGAGGCCTAACTCTCCCATGGTCAGATTTGCAAATAGACTATGTAGGTCCTTTAAAAAGGTCGAGCAGGGGACACCGTTATATTTTGAGTGTGGTATGTTTGATGTCGAAGTGGATTGAATGCATTCCTGCACCAGATTGTAGTGCGCAAACAGCAGCCACATTGCTGGTGAACCATGTGTTCTCAAGGTTTGGGTTGCCACAAAGAATTGAGTCAGACAGAGGAAGTCATTTCACAAGTACTCTAATGAGTAAGGTATGGCAAATACTAGGTGTGAAAAGCAAACTACATATCGCATATCGGGCGGCGTCTTCAGGTACAGTTGAAAGAAGCAATAGGTCTGTTGTGGATATTTTAAAGAAATTTGTGGCAGAAGCAGGTTCCAGCTGGGATTTACGTTTACCGTTGGTTTTGATGGCAATCAGATCAACTCCTGCCAAGGCAACAGGTGTCAGCCCCCATGAGGTCTTGACAGGTAGGAAAATGGTGTTACCACAATACCTACTATACAGAACACATGAGCAGACACTTGTGAGTACATCCACAGTTCATGAATATATTGATGAACTGAGGAGGCATTTGCAACATGCATTTGCTTTTGTGCAGAGAAATCTGGAAAGAGCTGCTGACTGTGCAAAGTCTTATTATGACAAAAAGACATCAGTAAAGGAATACAGTGTAGGGGATCAGGTGTACAAGTTTCATTTTGGAAAAAGTAAACAGAAAAATTCTAAATTTCTAGCAGCCTGGCAGGGGCCATTTCGAATTATAGATAAGGTCTCTCCTGTAGTTTATAAAATTTTGAAAAATGAAGGTGAAACGGCAATAGAGCAGTTTGTCCATGTAAATCAAATCAAACCATGCCATCCCAGACATGAGATCAGGCAGCTTGAGCATGTAGAAACAGATAAAGTCCCTTGAACACAAAAAGAGAAAATAAATGGGTACAATCAGGAGGCAGTGACAAAGAAGTTAAAAAGTTGATTGTTATAATGGCACATAAACACTGTGATATATGTAAAAATATATAATATAACATAAATAAATAAATACAAATATATAATGGAAGCTCATGGTTGCTGTGCAGAGAGAAAATCTATTAAATATTGAATGCTGTTTTATATGTGCTTGTTTTCTTTTCACTTGTGTTTAATTTCAGAAAAAAAAAAAAACAAAATATTTTTACCAAGCATGTTTTATTTTTGGAAAAAGGGTGAAATTAGTAATGTGCTATGTACTTAATTTGTTTATTTTCTATTTGATTTAGAAAATTAACATTATTTGGTTGGAGGTTCCGGGATCAGAGCCCACGGGAGACGATGGAGTCCTGGAGCCCACGTGGACGGATTCCGGGAAAGCCCCAAAGAGGGGTGAAGACCAAGGCTGCAAAGCGATCAGCATTGAAGATGATACCGATGATATGGTTAATGATGATGATATTTGGAGGGATCTTCAAGAATTCAGAAGCACAGGTTGTCATTGAACCTGGCCAGCATCTGGTATCGCGGTGGAAGAGGCACCAGGATTCATCATGAGTGATAGAAGGATGATTTTCCAAAATATATACATACCATTGAATCCTGAGATTTTGATTGAAAAACACTTGAACAATACCGGAATTAAGATTGAACAGACTAAAGAGTGGCTGGAAATAAGAAAAGAGGACATTAAGCAGTCAATAAGAGATATATTAATGCAATTGGAAAAAACATTTGTGAATTCAGCAGACATTAAGAAGAAGAGAAGAAAGAGAGGTGCGGTGATGCTCGCGATATCAATGGTAATGTCTATAGTTGGAGCCATAATAGGTACCACAATATCAACAGCCAATTCTATTTCGGTAGGAACACTGAGTACTAAAGCGCAACAACTGAGCATTGACCTAGAAATAATACAAAAAACATTAGATGGAATTAGAGGGGGACTGGATGAACAAGTAAGATTCATAAATGAAACTGCAAATATTCTAAATGAACAAGCGGATGTAATGCAACGGGCGACTAAAATAATACTTAAGCATGATAGAACTTTAAATGAAATATTGAACATAATGAGTCCTGTTGATAGACTATTAATGAATTATATGAGAGAAGTTCAAACTGCAGTTTCACAATTGATTCAAGGACATATCCCCTTGTATTTTGTTTCGCAGGATATTATTCGTCAAATGATAGAAAGATTGACCAGGAGGGAAATTGATATAATACAGGTAAAAATTGCATTCGAAATGGGTAATGCAATGCCGTTATATGTGAACTTGGAAAGACTAGAGATCGGATTTTTGCTATGCATCCCATATGTAGCCCCTGAACTTATTTATCAAACGAAGTGGGTACACAACGTGGGATTTTGGCAAGAGGACAAATTTATTAAGATTAAGACTCCAGAAGTGGTGGCATTTCAGTCATGGGAACCTGAAGTTTATTTAATACCAAGCCTGGAAACATGTGTAAAATTTAAAGAACAAAATTATATGTGTCCAGGTAAACCGTTTGTTCCTGATGCCACAGATGCTATTTGTGGTTTGAAATCTGACCCAAGTATATCAGAGGGATGTGAAGTGATTATTAGCAATATGGGGAGTGAAAAAATGGCACAGGCTAAGATGGTCAGAGGTAAATGGTTGATCAGCACCTGTTTAAAGAACATGACGGTAGTACATTTAAACCATGGAACATATGTGGTTAAACAGGTGAAATATAATGTTTTTTATTTACAGGTTCCAAAGGATACAATTGTGTCAATTGGGGGGTTAACATTGTTTCATGTAACAAATGATGTTTGGGAAAGCCAAGTGGAAAATATCGATTTTTTTCAAAGGGATACTTTTCCAATAGACCCGGATGTGGAATATTTATTGAATCACAAAGAAAGACATGTTATAAAAATGAATTTGAGAAAAAACAATATTACAATTAGTAATCTGGGGTTAATAGAAGTGGAAAGATTTAATTGGGGAACCTGGGGGGAACGCTCAATAGTGGGTATGGCTGTCCTGGTGCTAATCATGGGTGGATGGTTGATTGTGCTATCAGTAAAAATGAAAATGTTACTGATTTTACTAGCTACGTCAGGAAGAGAAAGATATCCCAATACACATGCATTTTAAAAGAAAAAGGAAAGAACAAGTTGTTTTTAGGAATTGGCTTGGATTGTAGCCAAGTTCTAAAAACAAAAGGAGGGTATGTAAGGATATTTGGCGTGTTACAGCACAGAGTACAGCACTACTGCACAGGTAGCAATTTTTTTTTATGCAGCACCACATGGGTGTGGTGCATTGCTATATGTGTTGCCAGGATAACATGGACATATAAGTAAAGTCAGGCTATTCAGTCAAAAACGATTTTTACATATAAGATGCAAATCTATTTTCACGTGCACATTCAAAAATGCACAATACTTTTCACCTGAAATGCCTATGGTGCAAGAGACACATTTGAAAATTAATAACTAACATTATTAATAAACAACCTGACTAATAAAAATTCATTTGACATAACCCACTAATAAAAATGTGTCTCCACTGCAGAATTAGGCCTATTCTGAAAGTGAACTTTTAAACGCACATTCATTTTTTTTTTCATTTTCTCTGCTGATCTGTCCACATAACTACAGGAAGCAAAAGGGCTCGAAAGAACAGGAAATCAGTTGGTTACAAAGTATTACTATAAAAATGAGCCATTGTGTAGAGAGGGAGGAGATGGCATGAGTAATTTCTGATTGGAGCAGCGTCATAGCAAGTATCATGCTAGAGGCAGTGATGAGGGTTTTTTGCTGGGGGGAGTTTGAAGAGGGAGAGGGAACAGTCGAGATTTGGCAGAGCTGGGAGAAGGACCTGTTTCCTGGCTGAAGGATTCCTATCTGCAAAAGCTGAGAATTCCAGATAATAACCCCAGTTTGAGAACGAAAGGCACTCGTTTTCACTGGGGTTAATCTTCAAGGGAGCCACATTCAGAAAGAGAACAGCTGAAGAAAACTCGGGCTGAACAGATAAGGTAATTACATAAGTGTGGGGGCTGAGTGTGTACGAGAATATTCAGTCAGTGTAGGAAAGGAGATTCCTGTGATTTAATCACATGTTAATGTTGCAAATCGAGTTCTTTTCTCCGCCACTCTCTTTTCAGTGTATCACAGACAATGCTGTTACTGTGCTATTTTATTTATTTCTGTAAAGAGTGAGATCGTGTTTAATTGCAATTTTTATAATACAGAAAAATATTTGAAAGCAGACGGGTGGTGTGTTTTATATTTACCAATACAGTGCTGATGATGTGGGGAGATTTTTAAACAGTGCAATTGTCATTTTAAGACAGATGTGTGCATGATCATATTCAGTATGGACAGTTGTGAGTGACTGTTTGTAGCATAGCTCGTTGGAGGTACATGAGCCAACGGGAAGAGGGACTCTCTGGACATAGTTCCCTACCATATATAAGGTAGTGGAAATTACCACAAAATTACCACATATAGCTCTCTGTCGTAAATAAGTCAGTGAGATCGCCCATGGTGGCACACTAACACTAACACTGAAAATGTGGTATTCCTGAAATGTAGGCCTGAGGTCTCTCTAGTGATTACACGAAAAATCTAAGCAAAGATAAGGGATTCTGGACATTGGGGCCACAAATAAAACAAGGGAATTATGCTCACCAAAATACCACCAACCACGCATACCAACCACGCATACCAAATATGCATGTCTGGGTGCTGAAATAATGCATGTCCACTGTATTATTGTTGTACATGGCCCAATCTGAATACAAGGAGTGATTGTTGCTAAGTTATTTTTCGGCGGTAAGAAAATACCGTCAGGCCCCAAATCTCCACAAAATACCCAACAACACTCCTTATGAAAATGGACAATACAATTTCTGTTAGAAAATCTGTATTCTGAGCATAGACGGGAGTGCTTCCAATCACAGTCTGACCAGAAACTGTATTGGTGCTAATCATAGTGCCAAGAAACAAGATTCAGAAGTGGAAATGCTATTGCATTCCTTCATGTTGTCACTTGGTTTCATGGCATCAGTTGTGCACAGGTTTGCGGTTCATATTGCTAATTATATTTTTTAATAATTATACATCGTTTTTCAGACATAATCGGGCACATGTACATAACTGTTTCATAAGTAAATGATGCACATTAAAATGTACACTCACATGCATGTGCACACTTGCACACACTTGCACTTCTCAAATATGCGAGAAAAAAGGTGTGCATAATACTTAAATGTGTGAAAAATTGGAGATGCACACATACAAAGAAATGGAGGAAAAAGGGAAAAGGAAGTTGACCTACAGCGTCCATGCTTTCAATAATCTATGTGGTACATACATGGGACATTTCAATGCAACTAGTGCCAATACCAACAGCCATACATTGATTGTTTTTCTTTATTCCCACAAGAGAATACATGGGTTGCCAATGTTGCCATATTTTGTAATGACTACTGACTTCCTTGGAGATCAAGGGTTACAGTTGACATGACCAGATATGACATGTTCATGAATGGTGTCCGGATGAAACATTGAATTCAGACCAGTGAGAAAGTTTAGGGGGGTCTTGTAAAATGCTGAATGCGGATGCCCCAAGAGAATCAGTGGCTGTGAACTATGTGTTACCCTCCCACCCCGAAAGTACCTATTTACCTGATCCCAGGAGAGCCATGCTTCACTGTCCCTGGCGGACGAGACACTGAAAGGTGGAAGCACCAGACACCGACACACCAACTGAGTTTGAGATCTGTGGTTGCTACCGGAACAAAAGATCAAGCTGCAACAAAAAACAAACCACAAACCTTGCTGTCAGGACAACTAGGAGATCGTCTCCTTGCTGATTTGCCCTTCTCAATATTATCAGCATTAAAATCAACAGAAGCAAACCAGTCAACAGCAACATGTGTCAGATTCATCAGGTGCTCTCTGTAGTACACTAGCAACAAGAGTTGCTTGGTGACTATGGTTGGACAGCCTCTTCTTTGTCACATGAGAAACAGCAGGACAACCGGAACACAGGGGCCAACATCAGCTTAGTTGCAAGATGCAAAGGCTTGAACATTGGATGCCAGCCGTCAGAAATTGCCACAGACACTCAACAGTCAGGTTGCCTGTCATCAGAACAAATTTGTAAAGGCACCTGAGTTTCTCTGAAATTAGTTTATAGCTCTTATATTAGAATAGCAAGGCATGAGCAACAATAGTCTGCTTGGCCAAAGAGAAGCCAATCCATCTCCTACATTAAATCATATGAGGGACTGAATTATGATTGAGCATCCAAAAGACTGAGGATTCCCCTGGGATAAGAACTGGCAAACCTAGTAACCTAAAACACAGGTTCATCTTTTTCTTTGCAGTTGACCCAAATAAATAGGATTGATCAAAACAAGTAGTGTCAGGCTGTATGAATGTTTATATAGTCTTTCTGATTCCAAATGACTTACCTGTAGACTTCATCAACATCTTACTTAACTCAGAAAGCACCCCCACTATAATGTTCTGCAACTTAAATTCCTTCACCATCTCTGTACTTTTTTTTTACAAACGTATACCTCACCTCTGCATCCACCCTAACTTATCTGCCATGCCCGTGTCCTAATTTCTCCCCTTGCTCCCTCTTTATGTAGTCATCCTTCCAGAGTACTGCACTTAGAAGGAGCTCCCTGTATTGTCCCTTTTCATCTATATATTCTGTTGATCCTTCTAACATGTTCTCCATTATGGTCCACTTAAATAACTTTCCCCATTTCTTGCGTGCTCCAACTTAGCATAATGCACTTTGTGCATTTCGTGGGTTGTCTCTAAATAAGGTATTTTCGTGTAGGTACACTCCTAATAATTCTTTTATCCCTTAGATATGCCACCTAGAATACCAATGTGGTATAATGCAATCTGTTGTACAGATATTGTAACCTCTTTTCCACTGAGTCATATGGACTAAATGTCAACTATGTCAGTTGGTATGGTGAGCCCTTACGCTACCTGCTTATTTATTCCTTTCCATTTCGTCCTAGCATACTCTACTAACTCAACATATTCCCATTACATACAAGATTTTTCATTCTAAGCTTCATACCTCCAACATTTCAATCATCTAGAGACATTAATTCTTGTGGTCCTGTTTTAAGTTTTCAATCACTAATATGCGGGATCAGAATGTGTCTTCCTTCTGTACGGTATATGAGATCTAAAAGAACTTCAAGACATACGGCTACTTACTTGAGTGTTGAGCCCCATAACATCTACCTCAATGCCCCTGCCTTATGGTTAGACCATTTCACTAAAAAAAAACACACCCAATCAACCATGTTCCACTCGCCTAAGAAATATAAGACAAGGAACCAGATACCTGGGTACGACCGTACATCCTCTGCACTCTAGCATCCACTCAAAAGTAGCCTGACCCGGCCCGTCCTTCAAATCTCCTATTTCACCTTCTGTCCAGTGTCACCAGACCTTGGCACCACTAAGCAAAGCTACACAGATCAAGGCTGCTATGGGCAATGCAAGATACTTTGCAGCACATGCACTTGACATTATTGATCTTATCAAGACTCAGGAGCTTGACCTCTTAGCCATCTCTGAGACCTGGCTGCACCCTGCCTCGGGCCCAGCACTATCCCTGGCCATCCCCCCTGAGCACCCCATATCTAGATGTGACCGCACCTCCAGAGGCGGTGGGATTGCATTCACCCATAAAAACTCACTAGGACTTAGAACCCTACCAAGCACTAAGCTGGACTCGGCCGAGCTACTCTCTGTCAAACTTCCTCTATCTGCCAACCAAACGGCCACTCTACATGTAGACTACCTGGTCCACCTACATCGTTTATGGACGACATTACCTCCTTAGTATTCGATAAAACAAAAACTAACTCTCAAACAATCATCCTGGGAGACCTTAATCTAGGTCACCAAGACCCCAATGCCCTCATGGCCTTTGAATTCGCCAACACCTTAACAGATCTAGGTTTCTCTCATCATATACAAGAACCCACCCACATCAAAGGGAGGTGTTTAGACTGGCTAAGCAACACCAATTGTAACATTAGTCTACTTTCTAATGTTCCATGCGCCTGGTCAGATTATCACATCATCACTTTCAACATTGAAGCAGCACACCTGCCTACGCCCTCCATCGCCCCTGCCATTCCTACCAGGAACAAAAAGAACATAACTTCCAAAAAGTTACTCCCCCTTATCCTTGCCACCCTCAACGTCACAGATCTTTGCTATGACCCCACCACCTTAGCTGACACCTATAACCAGACAGTGCTCTCAGCTATAAACTCCATTGCCGCTTTCAAACCAAGGAGACCTAAACAGCATGTGCACCTCAAGTCGTGGTTCACAACACAGCTCAGAGTGCTATGCAAAGAGAAATGTTGCACTGAATCACACTGGAAAAGCCACCCATCGGATGCTCACAAGGACGGTCTATTCCTAGCTACTCTCAACTATAAAGAAGCCATATTCCAGGCCAAAAAAATGTCCTACAATAACCGTATCCTATCAGCACAATCGAACACCAAGGAACTGTTCAAAATTCCAAAGGAACTTGAGACTCCTGCAGTACCCCCTGACTCCCATTCCAAAGATAACAATTGGTGCTCCAATATACAGACAACACTCCTGGGCAAAATTACTACCCTCCAATTCAAAATTAAAGACAAACAAAATTCCTTACAGTCAGATCAACCCCTGACTTTTCCCACGTCTAGCACTTGTCAAACTAACCCAAACTGCAAACCATTTGCCTTCTCCCCGCTTTCCATTCCTGAAGTAGAAGGGATTATAAACAACCTCAATCCTTCCAATTGTCAAGGTGACCCATGCTGGCTCCCATCATCAAGGAAGCATCTCACGAACTAGCCCCCTTCATCACGGCCTTCAGAAACGCCTCCTTCAAAACCGGCATAGTCCCTGACAACCTCAAGGACGCCTGGGTGATCCCATTACTCAAAAAACCTTCCCTTGACCCTAAGATACTAACCAATTTTAGACCTATCACTACGGTCCCCTTCCTGCTCAAGATTCTAGATCGTGCAGCATACTTGCAGATCCATGAATGGAATGTTAGTTGGTAGAAGAGAAGGAAGGGATGTGCCCTCGGATGTGCCCTCGAAAGGACACATTCATGAGAATAGGGCACAAGAGTCTATGATGCCAATGAGTCAGGTGAACATTTAGAACACTACTGCACTCACCCTGGAGCGGCCACCATATATGAATTACACTTTAACACACAACTTAAGGAGACAAATCCTCAAAATTCAGACTCGAGAGTGGTACCCTGGTCACATCACCCCTAGGCACTTAGGGTTGGGAGAAGGTAAGGGAGAGCCATGTCTGGAACGTCTTGTGATTTAGGACAGAAGGAGCAAGGGTGGTGTCAATACATATAGTGCAAGGTCGGGGGTATAGCTTGTGTGTTCCATGGCATCTGGGTTAATGATGAATCCTATTGTCTAATCAAAGCAGAGTTGGTTTCGCCAAAGTTACTTTGATAGCGTCTGGAACGGAGGGTCCACATCACGTGATGGTTCCGAATTTACAGATATATTGATAAGAACCCAGCAACCTTAAAGCTGAGATCGACAGTGATGATGTAGGGGACATGTGGCTAGGGGAATGGGGGTAGCATAGATGTGGCCAATTAGTGAAGGGACTATAAAGGGGGTTAGCATGTTCTATTGTTGGTAGTCAATGAGGGGGTGGGAGTATGCTGTACTCATTGTATTGTTAATTTGCATTTTTCCTGCATTAAAAGATGTAACATCTTGTGATAAGGTGAACTATTTGTCAGTTTGGTTCTACAGAACTGTTTGAGACCCTTTTTGCATGTAATACACCTTGCAGAGAGGTGCAGTTATTATTTGACTCTTTTGGATAATTTTTATGAACATTTTTTTGGTTGCTTTATCTTTCATGTAATCTCACTAAAAGTGCACCACCTACTGGCACTACTGGTACCAGACAGAAACCAGAAAGAAACACATTCTTTGCTAGAAACACATTCATAGCTAGAGACAGAAAGGGAAGGACACGTGCGTCCAGCTTGCTTGACATAGGACATAGGAGAGGAAGAGAATTAGACTTTTCATAGCAGAGCAGTATCTGTAGAGTGGGATAGTACCACCACCAGGCAGGAAGCTGATTGAGGTAGAAGATCCTTTCAAGGCAGACATGGTGTGAAAGTATCTATCACCTCAGGGATAGGGCACAGTTTAGGCAACCACACAGATACAAACAGTAAACATATTGTTCTTCTCCTTCACAGAATAAGACGGAACAGGGCTCACCACCTAAGGGAGAACAGAACTCTTTGAAGACAAAGGTAGAACACATCAGCTTTAAGGGTGTACAATGGCAAATGCACCAAACTAAACCCACTGGATAATACCAGTGACTAAGGAAAAGGAAGAATGGCTGGTTGTACTGTTGGATTCCATATTCAGAGAAAGACACAATAATCTCTTATATCACATTCCCACTGCTCATAAAGTGCTCACACCAACAAAGTGGTTGAGGACAATGAAGTACACTTGATTACAATACAACTTGAAGGGGAACGCCCAGAAGAAATAGAGGCAATGTTTTGGTCTACGTTGCACATAACACAAGATGGCCTTTTTTTATGTTTTATTTATTTGTTTAATCAATAAGAGATTTTTACAATAAAATTGCCTTTTAGCAGAAAAAGACTGGCCCATGCTTTATGTTAGCAGAAATCCTACGGGAGAAGAGGTCATTAAGCCAGCATTTTCAGAAGAGGTTGAAGAACACTTAATCAACATGGCCTTTTCTAGGTGTAGCACAATTATTCAAGAATAATGCAGGACATGACCTTAATTCCCCTCTAAGTAGAAGGCCTGTGTTTGCAACAGCAAATCTTCACAGACGTTATCCAATCAAAGCACAGGTTATTCCACATGTAAAGGTAATACCGGACCAGTTAGTAGACCAATGGGTTCTGGTGCAATCAAGCCCACACAATGCAACATTACTTCCATTATCCAAGAAATATGGCTCATTTTGTCTTTATAAATCTTAATGCAAACACACACACAGACACAGGCTGTACAACCTATGAATAGGTTAGGCCTTTTGAGTAACATACACTGCCACAAGTATTAGACCGTGTTGGAACTGGGTAAGGGATATTTTGCACAACCTTTGGATCCAGAGATCTATAAATACATAACTATAAGATTCAAAGATTAACAGTTTTGTTTCACAAGAATACCACAATGGTACAACAATAGTTCATGGATGTGTTCAAGCAAAATGCAATCCTTTTAAGAAGGCATTCAGAATTGCTGGATATATATAGATTACATATTCTGTACAGATGATGATTTAAACTAACAGTTCAAAAAGGTGGTTTGATCATAAGAACACTAGCGGCTGAAGGCCTCTTTTTCAATTTTAAGATATCTAAGTTATCCCACAGAAAAATCATATTTCTGGGGTTTTTATTATCTGATAGGGGAAGGGGACTTTCACCTCAATTCCTGGAGAAATCTGTACACTTGCAGAGCCCACCCACACTTAAACATTTACAGGCCTTGCTTGGCCTTTCAAATTTTGGGCATTCATATGTTGCAACATATACATCTCTACGGAAACCACTTAATGACCTGTTGAAACCTTCCGTCCATCAGACTGGACGGGGGAACACTCATGCAGTTTGAAACCAGTTACTCCAGCAAATAACTCAGAGTAGTTCTCTTCAAGCCAGAAACACTGACACGGATTTAGAAGTGACATTGTTTCCTTGTCTGAATACATTTGCATATTTATCATGTAGTCATGGCATACCTTCCACATGTTCACGTGTGAATACAATTCCAGAGCAGAAGTTTGCTCCATAGGAGAAGATTCTGGCAGCAGTTCAAATAATAGTGCAGAAGGAACACACACTAGCTACAAGCAATATTATGCACATAAACACATCTTTAGTGCAGTTTGAAGCAAATACACGCTCAGCATCTTAATTGTAAAGGCACTACACACAAGGTGGGTCCAATGGGCATCTACCCAAGCAGCACCAGATATAAAATATCATTACAAACTAGAACTACTACAGATGCATGAACTGGAAGGTTCTTTAAAACCAGACGCAGATGCAGATGTAGCAGGAAAAGGTATTTGAAGCCGTTAGTTAGAACGAGACCTGTCAGAGCCAATCAGCAAGTGCTAGCATTGTGAGTAAACTCACATGATGATCTATCAATACATTAGCTTGGAAACTACTTAAACTAGGCATGAAGGGGAAGACAGCAATGCATTTTCTGCTATTGCTACTTTCCACAAACCTGAGCCTAATGCTTTAATGGAATATAGCTTCACCCCAGTCCAAAGTAATTTAGGGCCTTTAAAGTGCTGATAATGGTATTTTGCACGTTCTGAGCTTCCTAATCTTAGATGTCTCATTTTAATTTGTTTATTCTTGTCTTTGAGGTTATTTTGACAGCAACCTGTGAAGCACTTTATTATGATAATAATAATAATAATATGATACCAATCATGTTTAATCTTGTGGATATGTGCATGGTGTTTTACTTGTGTATATATATGATTGATATATTGTGATTATGAAATGTTTGTGACATTGCTTTTATGATCTATACACTGAAATAAAGCTTTATCGAATCAAATCTAATCGATTCTGTAGTAAGAGGTTACAATTTTGAACTACAATGGGGGCAAGCAAATTCATTCAGAGAGTCCAAAGGCAAACACATATTCTAAAGCCAACTTTGGCAAGAGGAAAAGGACATTACAACAGAATATGTGTTCTAGGCACCAGAGCTCTAACCTAGCAGATGGATGAGAACTGTTTGGAACAATTCATGCAATGCTGCTTTCATCGGTTCCCAAAATCTTCTATTACTTCCAAGGTATGCCTTGCAGTGCAAGGTACATGACCCTCCAATCGCCCCCCAATGACGGCTGCTGAATCGCTCCTCAAGGTCCTGTCCCCCATCAATGAAACCAAAATCTGCGACTAAGAACCCACCTCCTGCTGGTCTGCACACTTACGTGCTCCCGATCCATGAAAAGGATGACCTAAGATGCGCTCACATGCCTTAGTTCCTCGCCTGCAGAAATGTATAAAGACAACTGGCCCTGCACCACCCGTGTCTCCCACAGCCAGGACATTTCTTCACCACATCATATTACTGGGCCTATCAGACGTTCCACTCCTGTGATCTGCCCTGCAAACCTTGTGCAAGGTAAGCAAACAAATGCTACATTTGAGCACTGCACTGCCACCAAAGGACCCTGCCTCACATCAGAAGCCCACACTAATGCAAACTGCCTAATATGCCCCCCATGCTTGACTTGCCTGGTTGTTACCAGCCCAGCCATAGCGGTTATCCACACATGGCTGCACACACCAGGTACCTCAAAACATGCTAATTTGCTGTACTATTTGCATTGTCTACACCATGGAACGTATCCACATCCCAAATTTCAGGTTTGTAGCATGTTGGAAAGCATGCTGAACATTTCCAGCAGACACACACAAATATCCACAAATGTCCCTTTCATATATATATATATATATTACATGGCCTGCGGTAGTGGCCATTTAGTTATGGTTAAGTTGCTAAACCCATAGGAAGAACACTTTTTGGGTGGCTTATAACTTTGCTCTGCCTGGACAAATCCTCACCAAACAAGTATATGTCCTACTCTGAATTTTCTTGCAAAGTTTGGTGAGGTTTGGTCAAGGGGGGACAAAGTTATAGGGGGATCCCAACATTTCTTTTTTTCCCATAGACTGAACAGAGAAACATTTTTGTGCACGCCTACAGCCCAAACCGCTGGACGGATTTTCACCAAATGTGCAGTAGGAGTGACCGCTTGGTCCCAAAAGTGTGCATTTGTAAATTTGGTGGAAATCCGTCCAGCATTTTTTTTTAAAATGACCAAAAAGTAGGTACCTTGACATTGTTTACGCTGGTGTAGCAACAAGCTGATGGTGAAGCCTTTCGAATCACAGTGCCTCCATCCAATGAACTTATACCCAAAGGAACACTGTGTGAAGTACAATAAACATTTCTGTATGGAGAACAAAGAAAGCAACAACATATTTTGTTGAATATGGAAATCAGCTGTGGTGTAGCAACAAGCTGATGCCGAAGCATTGGGAATCACAGTCCCTACATCCAATGAGCTTATACCCAAAGGAGCACTGTGTGTCTCACAATAAACATTTCCGCATTGAGAACAAAGAAAGCAACTAAAAATGTGGTTGGATATGGTAATCGGCAAATGTTCTCGGAGCGTTTATTGAGAAATAAAAGCACATTTTAAATTGCAGAGTTCTGCGGTTTCCTATAAAGATAGTATTTTGTATTCAGAATTGGGACACGCTGTGCTGTGAATGGATGTGTGTTGATATTCTGTGTTTTGCGTCAACTGACGTCTGGATGTAGATGATGATTGTCCGTGTTTGGCTATGCTGCACAGTAGTATCACGGATATAGATGGAGAATAACCCTATGAATGGTGATGTCAGCTTCAGGGGCGGGACTATGATTTAGTGCCGAAAGGACACTTGAGCTTAGGGCGATGCGGCTACGGGTAAGAATAGCACAAAATGGATACGCCCTGCTCCCTGAATTTGCATATGTAAGAGTGAGGAAAACCACGGTAAGGTGCATAGGAAAAGTTTTTATGGTCCATCAACGTATGCTTAAATAGACATGCCCGAACGCTTGGGACAATAATATTTTTGAACGCACTACTCCTTTAATGAAACTGCATGAAATTTAGAAATTTTATTCCCAACCTCATTCTGAATGACTTTGCAAAGTTTGGTGGGATTCTGTGAAGAGGGGGTAAAATTAGAGGAGGGGTCCCAAAATAATGTAAAGGCTTATAAATGAGGTGCCATTTGATGAATCTACACTTAATTTGGTAAACTGATAACAGATCTATATGTAAATGTTTTTGCAAAGTTTGGTGGGATTTTGTCAAGAGGGGGCAAAATTAAAGGGGAGTCCCAAACTAATGTAAAGGCTTATGAATGAGGTGCCATTTGACAAATCTATACTTACTTTGGCAAACTGATAATATATCTACATATACATGTTTTTGTAAAGTTTGATGGGATTTTGTCAAGAGGGGGCAAAATTAGAGGTGTTCCAAAATATTGTAAAGGCTTATAAATGTTGTGCAATTTGTGAACTCTACACAAAGGTTTGTAAAAAGATTATACATCTAGATGTAAATGTTTTTGTAAAGTCAGAATAGATTTTATCAAGTGGGGACTAGGTTATATGACTATTGTATGTGCATGCATTTGACACTTTTGAAAAAAATTAAACATAGGTGGATTTCCAGCAAACTTTTGTAAGGAACATTGGCAAGGACCTGAAAGCATGGTTTTGCAAATGTGCCCGTATTTTATTTTTTGACAAGTGTCATAATGTAGGTACAAAAAATAGAGACATACCTTTGGTGACTGAGGTGTAGCCTATGGCTAGATTGTCCAGGTCATGGAATAAGGCCATGACCCGGACAATCTGGTTACTGCCCATGACAACGAGGGAGAACACATGGGGTTAAAGTGGCCATGTCCACCTGGGACTGACTTTGTGATAAAGTTAATTGAAATTGGGAAAGGTTTCAAAGGGAAGAAAAATGTGCTCATGGTTATATGGTCATAGGGTTTTCTATACGTCTTCTGCAGGCTGCCACTGAAAGCGACGAGGGGCCCTGTACAGAACCTCACCTTCCCTTTGCATGGTGGCCATCTTGGAAAAGGATTTTCCTTCCGACACCGGGACGCCGTAGGCATCCTGGTGTAGGAAGAAAAAGATGTTTTTACCACCCTGGGTTTCCGCATTGGGATTCTAGTGTACTAATGGCCTTCATCCCACAGGCAGAGTGTGAGGGAGTGTTACTGGTGTGGAGTGCTAAGAATTTTGATGGAGAAGCTGCAGTGTGTTTTCACTGACTATTGTGCCTGGCAGGAGCTTCACTACTTAATCCCTCTACAGACGCGGAGCGTCGCGGAGTGTGAGGGAGTGTTCCTGGTGTTCGTGGTGGACCGTGGCTGTCCGTCTATTAGACCAGTAACTAAGAAGTGGGCTGCCCAATGGAGAGGTCGGCTTCCGATTCTACCAAGTCTGCATGAGGAGAACCGTTAATGGCGCTGGAACAAGAGCCCAGATGCAGCATTGTAATTTGGTGACTGTGATTTCTGAGACGTTGGAGAGAGATGATCGCCTTCCCAGCCAGGTAAGTGAGGACACTGGCCCTCATTACGACCCTGGCGGAAAGTGACTGACCGGACCGCCACAGCGTAAATAGCGTTTCTGCCATTGCACGATGGAGCAAAGTGCGGCCCATTCCGACCCATCGGGCACGAGCACCATGCCATGGCGGAAGTGCAAAGTCCGCGATGGCGGAAATGACCCCAAAACGGCCCACACCGCCGCCGTACGGCACCCTAGGTGCAATACCGCCACCCATCTTAGCGGACACCGCAGTGAGCGCCAACCGGAAAGTACGGTGACCGTAAATATACGGAAACGGAAGTAAAAACATGGTCCCGGAACGGGAAACATCACGCCGTACACCTATAAAACCACAAAATCCACACAACCACTAAAAACACTACCCTGAGACACATCCCAACCCGTCATCCACCCTGGTGTAACCAAGAAAAATGGGAAAAGTAGCGAAGAAAGCGTGCGACCGCAAGCGGCAGGTCCACTTCTTCCGTGAGGAACTCACCGTGCTCACAGAGACCCTCCAGGAGAATGCTGCCGCCGTCTTCTCCACGCAAATGACCAGGACGGCACTTGCGAACAAGAAGGCCATATGGGCCCTGGTGGCACAGCGGGTAAGTGCGGTGGGGATCGCACCCCGCAACCCACAGCAATGCAGAAAGCGATGGGACGACCTGCGGATACGCGTCCGTAGCATACTTTCTGCCAACCGCAACATTGCCACAGCCACCGGGGGAGGATCGGAATCACCCATCAAGTTGACCCCCTGGGAAGAAATCTGTGCCTCCACCATTGGAATGGAGAGTATAGAGGGAGTCGGAGGGATGGAGAAAGGAGTGCAGACATCCGAAGAATCAGGTAGGTGGGCCAAATAAAACAATGCTAAATCCACAATGTCCAATCATGTGAAGTACCATGTGTCCACATAGTGCAACAGAAACACATGTCCAGGAGAACGTCCACATACATTGGCCTGATAGCGCACTTTAAAAGTCACATTAAATACATAAATAATTAAAAATCCTAAAAACACCCTCTACACGTGCAGCAGGCACACCCTAACTGCAGGCTGCCAAACAACTGCACCCTCACTCCACACACAAAAGAAAGCACCTCCAAGGCCCTGACCCAAATCACCCTCAGGTACCACCCCAATGCATGTGATACATTGCCATTCCAATTCCCACAGACCCATTAATAACGCTCGCCCTCCTTTACTCCACCACAGGGTCCGATCCAAACGACGAGCTTCAGGACACCCCTACCAGCACACCTGCAAAGAGGGCCAAGACCAATGGCCAAAGACCCTCCACCTCAGCTGCACGCATCAAGACACGGCAGCAGCACAAATCAAGTGGCAGCACAGAGGAGGGAACTCCAACAGGCACCCCAGCAGCCAGCATGCCCACAACAGCACCACCACAGGTCCCCCCAATGGATGCCACAGAAGGCACTGCCTCTGGTGGCAGCAGCACCATAGGTGACACTCCATTAATGGCAGCATGCTCCGACACAGAAGACGGGGATGTCGAAGTCAGATCCATCCATGACCTGTCCCAATCCCCCTGTCTGTTCCATCCCGTACACCATGAGGATACCACGCAGGGGCACCCACAAGACGACGACTGGCCATCCCCCACAAGCCCTGTGGCAGGGTAACATGAGGCGAACAGCCACTCTGTGACACCACCGCAAATGGCCATGGCCCAGCAGAGGCAACAGTCCCTCGACCAGTTAATCGTGCAACAGCAGCAACTGGCCACGCTCCTCAAGGACCATGCCGATGAATGTGGGGGCACTAAGGCAGACATAGAAACATCAACTGAGACACTTAGGGCAGAAATGGAGAGAAGTACAGAGACACTAAGGGCACAAATGGAGAGTAGCACCAAGAGCCTGAGAGTCCAAATGGAGAGTAGCACCGAGAGCCTGAGAGTCCAAATGGAGTGAAGCACCGAGAGCCTGAGGGGGGAACTGCATGCGACGTCCAAAGACGTATGTGCCGAACTTGCCGCAGTGCGCCGTGTGCTCACTGAGCTCTCACAAACCCTTAGGGACATTCATGGACGTGAGCAGGCAGAGACATCACCCGTTGCAAGTTCCGTCCAGGGCAGCCCCCAACGTAGATCTGGGAGGAACCTGCGCTCCACAGGCAGGGGTGCCCCTGATACCCGCAGAGGGGGCTTGCAATAGCGACTGCCTACTGACAATGAGCATCTTTGGACACTGGTGTTCGGGGGGGAGGTAGGAGGGTGGAGGGGGGTGTTGGGCTCACTTGGGTGGCGGGTCGATAGGGTGTTCAACATGATATCACATATGCCATAAACAATGCACGATCAACCAATGAGATGTGTGGACATTGATCTTTGTGTACGAGGCCATCATAGGCGTACAGTCCATATTGTGCATGTACCAGACACACACAGTGCCACGAGTCCCGTGTCCATGTATCAGCCACCAGGCGTGAGTGCTAGAAGCATGCATCTATGAGATGCTGACGAATGTCACGGCCCTCCTGTGCCTCGCAGACTCCTTGAGGTGCTGCCACATCCCCACCCTCATCATGACCATCTTCAGGTGCTTGCAGTTCTGCGTCAGGGGGCATGGGCACATTTCTACGTACGCACATGTTGTGTAGCATGACACATGCCATCACCATCTTTGCAACCTTCACATGGCGGTACAGGAGTGCCCCGCCAGACCTGCTGAGGCACCGGAAACGAGTCTTCAGTAGGCCGAATGCCTGTTCAATGACTACACGGGTACGTGAGTGGGCATGGTTGTAGTCCTCCTCATGCTGGTCCCGTGGGTTCCGGACTGGTGTGAGGAGCCATCTCTTCAGTGGATATCCGGCATCACCTGTATGTGGATGATAAACGAATAATGTGGAATGCCATTGCTACGTACGCACCCCCCCCCTTCCTGCCAGGTCATTGCCGCATCACATACCCCACATCAGCATGCATGAAATGAGACTCACCGAGTAGCCAGGATCTGTTCCCTGCGTGTCGCTCCATGTAGCGTGGTATTGTTGAGTTCCTCAAGACCATAGAATCATGGGTTGATCCAGGGAATCGGGCACAACAATGTGTAATGATCCTGTTGGAGTCACACACCATTTGTACATTCAGTGAATGAAATTGTTTTCGGTTGCGGTACTGGGCCTCCATGGCATGTGGGACGACCAATTCCACATGGGTGCAGTCGATGGCACCAATGCAACCCGGTATGCCGGCAAGTGCATGGAATCCCACTTTTTTGTTGGTAATTTCCTGCTCCGAGCGTGGTAGAGAGATGTAGTCGACTGCGAGCTTCAGGAGGGCATCGAGCACTTGCAATAGTGTCCGTGAGAACAGTGGCTGTGAGATGCCATGCAACTGTCCGACTGTGTGCTGGTAGGTGCCTGTGGCCAGGAAGTGGAGTACAGACACCACCTTCAGTAGGGGTGGGATGGCGGTTGGGCTATCTATCATGCTGACAAGGTCAGCCTGTGTCATGTCCACAATGGCGGCTATGGTGTCCCGGTCCAAACGGTAGAGGGTGTGGATCTGCTCATCAGTGAGGTTGAACGGATGTGCTCAGAGGCGTGGGATTGCGGGCTGCCTGCATGGTGGTAGTGGCTGTGCTGGCGGCCCTTGCTGGCCCTGCCTTGCCCTCCTCCTCCTCCTGCGTCTCCTCCGTGCGGCCGGTTGTAGTTGGTGTTCGTCTTCTTCTTGGAGTTGGAGTACTTGCAGTGCTATCAGGTCCCCCAGGGCCAACATCGCGAGTCCTGCCGGTAGCATTTCGGAGTGGGTGTGGTTGTGGGAGGAGACTGGGTGTGCTATTTATGTGTTTTCAGGCTGTATGGCCTCCACCTGTGGTGATTCATTCCACCTGTGCAAGCTGCTCTCCCCTTTGGGCGAGCACGTCCCGCACACAACGCTGCAATTCGAGGAATGGCATCTTGCTATTACAATCATGTATTTGTACCCGATGGCAGTGTAACATTGGTTGATATGTTCATTCGGCTATGGTCCCATTGTTTCACATACTATCTTAGCAGTCGCAAACAGACTTGTGAAGGGTCAGTGGAACGTAGTACTCGAGTAACGGTGGACCCTCATGCATCACTGTACCGAGTTTCAACGACGGGCGGGGCGTCCCATTTGTGAGTGAAGGCAGTTGCCATTTACACACACAGCCGCACTAGATGGATTAATTTGTGATTTCAAGCGGCCACAGATGCCTTTTCGACGTGATGTTGCAAATGAGGAATTCGAAGGGCGGCGCTTTCGGTTTTCAGCTAGCGGCGAGGAGATGCCCACAGGTCTGACTGCAAATATAACGTTCTATTGTTCAATGTCCTTGGGACAGGGGCCATGGCGAGGATGCAATGATTGATATGAATAGTTTGGGATGCGCAATAGCGAAGTGGACGATGAGGCCGGACGTTCCCAAATACATGTTACTTCACAACACCGGAATTACGGGCTGGGGCACAGTGGATTATGCAGGCTGCATGACGCACAGACTCAATGGAATTTTCACATGTTATGTGAGTATGGAAACAGGCGTTATCATTACGGGATGAGGGAATGATGAATGGATGCATGGACAGATGATTTGATACAGAGTTTGCCATGTACAGGGCTTCTTGGGATCTGTCCGCCTCCCCTGCGCTATGTGATGCAGGGCTGCCATAGTGGGACCATCGTCTATCTGGCCTTGTTGAGCCCTCCCTGTCTCGACGCGCCTTCAGACACTTGTGTCCATGCACGTTACCAATCCCATCTGATGGATTCTGTTTTAACAGACGCATGCACAGGTACACTCGTTTGTGATGGTGTTTTCACCTCGATATAGATAGTTATGAGTCGCAAGTGGTTTTTGGGTGGTGATGATCCTTTGGAGTGGGCTAGCATGCATATGGCTGTGGATTTGGTGTGATCATTGAAGTGAGTAATTCAAATGTAGTTCTGATGGCCATTCTATTCTTTTTCTTTTCATTTGGTTGACAGGTATCTCCTCCTCTTTTGCCACTGCCATCTGTATGCCACTCCTGCAGATGGATTTTACTCCCGACACCTGCTGCTTCGTGTTAATCAGTGGAGCAGCATTACGATCTTATGGGACGATCGCCAATGGGCCACATGCCCTTACGCAGTACTAGTGGCTCGGAGCAACATTTCGGCCTTTCAGCTGGACTAGTGCCTCCCCATTGGGTCGGCCCTGCGGTTCTGGGCGCTTCCATGTTGCCTTTTCGTATGAGAATGTGGCCCTGTGTACCATGAAGGGCGTCACACAAGAAGTAGCTGGTCATTTATTGCGGATGCAGCCCACAATGGTGAAATGTGTTTTGGAGTTCATGGCCTAATGGCTGTATGGGCTTGGTGAATTTGTTGTGCATTAAATTTCTATTCTGATATGGGCCGTGTAGCGTTCTTCTTTGCAAGTGATGTGGCATAATTCTATTTGGGGAGCGATGTATTGTGAGGAGATCTGCATTGGGTTCCAGCTTCGGAGTATAGTTGCGTGGTACTGTGCTGGGCGCGTTTGCCTACGAAGCCCAGTGAGGTCAGGGATAAGGGCTGCCAATATGACTGTTTGAATGATGTCATGCTCAGGGGCGGGGGATCAGGTTTTGTGTAACAGATGCCGGTCAGCCAGGTGGATTGGTGGAATGATGTGATTTTCTGAATATTGCTGGTCACAGATGCCTGTGTTTGCGTGCGTTTCTTGGTGGGAGACTGAGGTCATGTCCATTGGAATAGCTTCTGTATTCGTGCCATCTGTGCCCTGCAGCTCCCATTGGCCCCTCTTGAGATTCTTTTGTTCGTTGGCATGCATGGGTGACTTGTACATTTCACTGGTTGCATTGTGACTTCATTGCACCTACGGGGAGTTGTACAATGTGGCCAGGGAGCGGTGTACAGGCACTCAGTGGGGCCGTTTACGGTTGATTCGCGATGCCGTACTTCTCACCATGGCGGAATGGTACTTTCCGCCGTGCTTGATGGCGTTAGGTGCATGTCCGCTAGGGTCAGAATTCGCGTACCGTTGCGCCATGGTGGTATTTACGGTTTGGCATGGCGCGCGCGCGCGTACTTGGTGCAGTTAGCGTTGGCGTTCACTACGGTGTCGCTAATGGCATCGTACTTTGCGGTGACGGGTCATAATCGCACCGAGCGCTATTCGATGGCGGTATTGCATTTCCGCCATCGTTTTTCGATTTCCGCCAGGGTCGTAATGAGGCCCACTGTATGTTTAAGTGATAGCCCCTCACAGCCTCAACATTGCCGTGGAACAGCGGGCCCTATTTCATTCACTCGCACTGGGGGTGGATAGAAGAGCGTGAGGAGGGGGGAGATGCATAGACAATGCTGTGCTTTAAGTGGTACTGCCCCCCCTCAACACATGACCAGCGACACAAACTTAATGGGCTTCGTAGTTGCCTGCAGTGATATTCACACTGTCAACATGGATATTGTCCCCCCTGGTTTGCAGAGGGAGGGGGGCATGGCCAGGGGAGTAAACCCGACGGCAGAAAAGTATGTTGATATTGCACATAAAACCAATTTAACGATTGGAAAATTAAATGAGGAGCTCCCCTCTCATCCCAGCTCATTCTAGGTGAGGTTCTTTTCCTGTAGCGAGAGCCCGCCCTGTACGTCCGTGTGGACCGCCTCATGGCCTGGATGCCATTGTGAGCCTTGCGAGCCGCAGTGGATTGTGGATGGGGCCAGGGAGCCGGACCTGGGCAGCTGTGCGCACAATGCACAGAAAGAAAATTGGATTGGCTCTGCAACCTAATCAGGTACTGCAGAGCTTGACACAATTAAGCAGCAAGTTCTGCAATAAAAGTCAGACGGCATGTTCAGGCAAGGAAAACATGGACCCGAATGTCAATTCACCTGATGTAAGAGACAAGGGGCATCATTACACATTATGTGGTAATGGATTACCGGCACCGGTAAGGGCACCGGTGCCGTTAATCCCTTACCGCCCTACTACGAGGTCCCTCAGCGGGTCCCGTCCTTAACATGTAGTCAGACCACACGTTAAGGACGAGACCCGCTGAGGGACTTCAGAGCAAATAACGGTACCGCTAATAGCGGTACCGTTATTTGCTCCTTCCCCATTCCCATTGAGTCCTATGGGTGCTCAAATGGGAATGGGGAATGGTAATTCGCATGGGGACTTACTGGGTCCTCGAGGGTCGGAATGACCCGGTAAGTCCCCAGACCGCCTACCCGGACCCAGAAGGCAGTGGGGGGAAGCCATGGCGCTAATAGCGCCATGGTTACCTCCTACCGTGCAATGAGGTCCAAGGTGTTTGTCCCTGTCGGCCCCAATTAGCATTCCAACCAATGCAGTGCCATCTTCTGACATTGTGAACCGTAGAGAGTCACTAGCAGTGGCGGACCAACTGCTAAAGGACCTGATAGCCATTAAAGCAAAAATAAGCACCAGAATTGAAAAACAGTCAATGGACAACAGAGGTAATCCTTGTCCAAATGAGAAAACACCAGGATTTACCAGTCTATCAGAACGGGAGCAGCCACCAAAAAGAAATAGAATGGCGCTTAGCCCAAATGCAACGTTAACCTGCTCACAGAAAAGAGTTGCCCAAAAAAAACACGGCAGGAAGAAATCTAAGAGGATCTCAGTCTCATTTTAGAACACTGAGTAGGAGAGTATCTGGTCAGTCTCCCTCAGGTGACTCCTCGGAAGAAAACTGCTCAGTTTCATCCTTTATCCAAATAGAATTTGCTAAGTTCAGAAGACTGAGACTAGGCATTAATCAAAAAATCACACTTGCTCAGAAAGAAGCCCAAAGAGAAAGTAGAGAGAATACGTCAAAACAAATAGCTGAAAGAATCTCTAATGATCTGAGACCTCACATCATATCCGCCATCGGGATCTCATCGGCCCCATTGACAAAACTATATGAGCAATTTCATGAAACATACAGGGACCAAAACACGATGCTGGTGTTCATGATGGCTAAAATGTCAAATATGGTGATGGACTTGATGACTTGGGAGCTGTAAGTAAAAAATGAGAAACAGAAACATGCTAATGCTAACAAAATTATCAAAGAGCGTTTAAGAAACAATGCAGAGGAAAAGAGGCTCATGGCTGAAGTTGCAAGGGAAGCGATGGCCATCTTGAAACAAATCAAGCCTGGAGAAGAGCCTAAAAAAGGAGAATTAACTGAACAGAAGATAACAACAGACAAAGGAAAGATGAGTGAACAAAGAGAAGAATCCCTGAGAAATCCAAAGATTGGAAAAAGTGAGAAGCAACTGGCTCTGGATCAAGGGGATTCTGGCCAGAAAGAGCCTCAACAAAGAAAAACCCCTGATATAGTTGTGGTGGATTTAACTGCTGAAGTGAATAAACAAAATGTCCCCAAAGATTTGATTCATTCAACGTCTGAAAACGCGCAAGGGATTATGCTTAACCCCAACCATGAGGAAGAGGTGGCTGAATTAGAGAGCAGAAAGATGGGTGAAATGTACAGAATTTTTGGAAAAGGAAATAAATCTGTCCAAATTGCGACTCCGAGTATGTGTGCCAAAAGTGGCAAGTGCAAAAAGAAAACAAAAAACATGGTGCAAAATAAAAATAAATTGTCCAGAGGGTCCTGCAAGCTCTTAAGGAATTTTAAGGCTTTAAATGTAAGGATTCGAACAGACCTGTCAGAAAAGAAGGAGGCCACTAAGCAAGTGGGGAAAAACAAAACTAACAACGCTGTAAAAAGGAATGTAGTCACGTGAAAGTGATGACGAAGAGGAAGAAGAAATCACAGCTGATGGCTTCCTGAATTTCTCAACCTACGAACCAGAAGAGGTGGAAGATTCTGACCAGAGTGTTAGTACAACAGACTTGCTGTCTGTGAAGCCCATAGAACCAGAGATTGAAGGTAATGCATCGCCAAAAAAAGCAAATGGTAAAAATGCCCAAAAGGATCAGCAGAAAAGAGTTTGTGCCTTCGTCTCTCTGCCCAAGCCCGATCCCAAAACTCAGATTCAGAAAGATGTATGTACGGGCTCTAAAGGAGAATTTATGACAATAGAAGAAAAAAGAGAAAAAAATCTCAGGTTTGTAGAGATGAACGGAGCAAAATATCTCATTGGAATGCTACGACAACAGACAAAGGAGAGAGAAAGAGCACAAACTATAAAATATGCAAAGGAACTACAAGTTGCCACAAATCAAAGTAAGGACTACAACTAAGCCTAATGACCGAAGCAAGACTAGTGGGATTTGTTTATTGCTTGAACGTTGTAGCTCTAAAAATGATGGGCTGGTTCTAAATAGGTACAACGTGATGAAATTGTTGAATCATATTCCACACCTAAAAACAATCTTCTCTAATGATGTGAAGATTGTTGAATTTGTGGAGGAAGATGTATTGGATATGGTTATAATCCACCTAAACTCAAAGATAATAAAATAAATTCTTATGGAAAGCAGGGAAGTGCTGAACACATTGGGTTTTGACATAAGGGAGGTCTTTAGCAGAACCAACAGAGGAAATCCGAAGGGTAAGGATAACAAAAAAGAGACAGAAACTACTGAAAATATAAGAGCAAAGCTGTGCGAGAAGATAGCAAATGTTGAAAGAAAGCCCAGTACTGGAGAAGTTGTAATTAATAACGTAGAGGAGGAATTCTCCACTAATGAAGAGGGAAGCCCAAAAAAAGTATAAGAATCACTTTTGCTGGTAATAATCAAAAAGTGGGCTCTTCTCCAAACGCAGTAGAAGCAAATATGGAAAATGATGCAAATGAAGAAAACTGGGCCTGGATCTCAAAGGCTCTAGCATCCTCAAACCGGAGCTAATGCCCAAGTGCGGCTAGACTGAAGTTTGAGTGTGGAACTTGGAACACCAGGGGCAACGCGCACCTTTTTACAAATACCTCAGAAGAGCTCTTGAATCTGGCCATCATATGATTACAACATACTTGGTTGGTAAACCCACCTTGTGTAGATGGATTTGAGATTGCACTTGACCCAGCGATCACTAACAAAAAGGGATGCCCGATGTCTGGCTTAATGACTCTTGTAAAACAAGAGAGTGGGCTGTGGATAATAAAGGCAATGAATATTAACTCATATATCCAATTGACAGCATTCAATTGTGTGGTGGAGAGTGGTACAGCAAAACCAAGTCTACATATACTTAATGTATACTGGCACCACCAGCCAGCCGGTGAAATGATATTTGTAGACAAATTGTGCGATATAATCAACGATCTGAGGATACAGAATGAGCAAGATGAGGTAATTATCGGTGGTGACCTAAATTGGGACTTGATGTTCCAAAGAGAAGACCTGTTGCATAAAAAAGCCCGAATGAACAAAAAATGTGACCTGGCAATAATATGGCTGGATGAAATGGAGGTCAGACACATGAATAGTCCACCCAAAGCGACATGGGAAAGAGGAGACCCAAAGATCTATACTGGATTACTTCTTCATCAGTGAATCTGTTGCCACAAAATCCTTCAGGTTAGAAGTGAAACATACACCAGAAAGTGATCACAATCTAGTCAAAATAACATGGGAAAATAAAGATCAACCAAACATCGAAAAATGGACAAATGTCATTGAAATAGAACCAGGACAAATTAGATTATGGATGAATAAAATTAATATCAAGGACCTTACAAAAAAATTTAAATTTCAAGAGCAGGGATACAATGACGTTCCCTATGACTCCCTTCTGCAGAAATACTCTACAAATTGCAGCAGAGGGATACAAAACAACTTTAAGCAACACATCTATGACCGTGCAGTAGTGCTGAAAAACAGGGAAATGAGACAAAAAATAAGAGCACTAGGAAAGATCGAAGATTTGGAAGCAAGGGGGGAGAAGAAGAAATTAAAAACATGCTATAACTACTGGATTTGAAGTCATAGATGTATCTTGCAGCAACAAGACACAGATAAAATTATGACATCACTAGAAAACAAAAACTTGAGAGACTTTTGAAAACTGATTAATGACAAGGGTGTGCCTCAAGGTGCATTGATGACAAACATGGCCTCGGAACGGCATTGGATAGAGCACTACTCAAAGGTATTCAAAAAACAAGGCGAGCAGGTTAGGGAGGTGGGGATTCCTCTTTTCCAGTTGGGACATTTAAATATCCAAGGAGGATATTCTCGAAACAATAATAAAAAAGAACAGCTTGTCAAGAGTGCTTGGACCTGACAGCTTAACCAATGTCATGCTAAAAGAATATCCCAACGAATGGGCAAGCTTTTGTGAGATACTATTCAAAAAAATAATGAAAGACTGTACTATCCCTACATCGTGGAAACCCGCAATCATTGTCCCAATCTTTAAAAAGGGCAAACGATCTGACCCAAAAAATTACCAGCCTATAGCACTGCTTGATGTGATAGGAAAAGTGCTTGCCTTCAACGTGCAATCATGATGGTGCTGTGTGATGTTGACCTGACATGTATGTACCCATGTCCCTCCTCTCACAGAATGGAAATGCATTAGTGTAGGTGCCTCCTATGACACATGTACTGTGCATAGTTGATTGTAGTTGAGTGATGCACATGAACATGCATGTTACATGTATCATGGTGTGTTTGGTTACATTTCTAGCTGTGTCTATTTGTGTGTTAACACATGCTTATGCTAGATCCTGACTATTTGTCCCCATCTCTCATTTTGGCATTGGATATATGCCTTCTAGAGGTTGTGTGTGATGCAGGTGATGTGTAACTGTTAGGTGGAAACCTGTGCAGTTCCCTCTGGGACCACTGCAAAAGATTTAGGACTACAGGTGTTTGGCAGTAAACCCACTTAGTAGCAGTCTGTACCACACAGATTCACTTGGTAGCTGTGGCTGAGCAGTCAGACTTCCCTCAAGAAGAGTTAGGCAGTATGTGGAGTATACAAAATAGGGCAATCTACACAGTAGGACAAGCAAACACGGAACAAGGCTTCGGTGTAAAGATATAAAGGTATTTATTAATAACAACACATCTATAGAAAACACTCTGGCACTAATACGGCAAACAACTTCAATCACAATTACTATACGAAGAAAAAGGTCAATCCCCCTAACAATAGTTTGAAAAGTCTAGGTTCACCGGCATCACTTATTTGCAGACAGAGGTGTATGCTTTAACCTAGATGGCACTCTAGTATTCGTTAGGACGGGAGAAAAAAAATAAGGCAGGTTATGAAATCAACTCGGTACCAATACTTTACAGACAAATGCAAGGCCAATAAGGCTGGGTCTACTGCAGATCACAAAGTTCAGAGGCCAGGCCCACTCGGAGAGAGGCAAGGCGATATGTCCCAAAAAGTGTCTCAGTGGAAATGCGCTTCGAGTCTTTATCACAAATTGTTATGGAAAGATTGGACCAGTTCAGAACAACAAGTTAAAGAAAGCTTGGAGGCTACCCAATGGAAAGGCGAGGATTAAGACACCCCACTCTATCCGGCAGAAAGGGAAGCCAGGCGGACACGGTACCTTGTTTGTGGAGAGACAGCTCCGGCGGGGGCAGTTGTTCCTGGTGGTGGATGCACGTCAGGTCTTTGCCAAGACTAGAGATGATCTCGTCGTCGAAGAAAAGTGAAGTCCGGTGCACCACCAGGGAAGAGACCAGCCACGCAGTGCTCTGTCACAAGGCACCACCTTTTGGTCGCGGTAAAGGGGTAGTGGCTATCCGGTTGCCGAGGTGCTCTGCACGGGCAATTCGACCAATGCGTCCTGGAGCAAAGAAAAAGCAAAGGGGACTGGTTGTTCCCACCAGTCAGGGGAAGAGACTCTCCAGCAGGGAGATCTCCTCTGTCATCGGGAAGTGGTGAGTCGGTTCCGCAGGGCTCCACCGGAGGTGTCGTCGTTGCAGGTTGGCTCAGCTTTACCCTCGTCGGATTCTGAAGATCCAGTCTCAAAAGCCCTGCTTTTATGCAGAAAACCCCCATTCATTCAGCCTAGCTGTCAATCAAAACACGCTAAGTGGTGAGCGGGGTGGCTCACCACTTGGGCCAATCACACCAGAGTGCGACTGGAGTTGGCAAGGCAACTCAGTCCAGGGTGCCTAAACCCCCTCCCACACCCCTGTGGTAACCCAGACAGAATGGCACCACTTTGGAGGGTCTCTGTACAGAAGCCCGCCAAAAGTGGAACAAAGGGCTCAACCTTTGGTTTAGGAGTCACAGAGACGAACAAGACGCCATTTTAAAAACAGAGTTCTGGCAGAAAATACCATCCGATAGACTTATTTAAGATAAGTAAACCGGTGGTATGTTAGAGATTAACGAGGAAAAGTATCAATCTCCAACAATGGGAAGAATCCCATAGGGTTATATTCAGGGTCGAATATAACAAGTAGTTTCCACTGCCACCAGCCAAAACTCGACGACGGGGGACGGGACAGTGCCCCCTCGAATAACAGACTCAGGAGTAATCGAATTACCCCTACTAGTACGTCCACAATAGGGTGGTTTGTACTAGTTCTGTTAGTAAATTTAGGTCTAGTAAAGCCAATGGTGACTTTACATGCCCGGGGAGACAGTAGTCAGTCCCCGGGTATGGAGTCTATGATGGAGGTCCACTAGGACGCCCCAGTGCTACGGCACGGAGGGTGCGTTGTAACACACATAGTAAAACATATGAGACCCTATGGAGTAAAAGACCCCATAGCCCATAGAACACATTGACATTCAAAGGAATTACACACATTCATGTCCAAGAGTGGGAGAAAAAGAGTCTCACTCTTGGCAGGATGGAAAAAAACAAACTCCAGAAATCCAGCAAAGCTGCTGGGGGGCTCACTAGGTTAGGAAATTCAGCCTAAACAGAGAATTCTCTCTAACAGTAACATGCAATACATGTGTTGCATTCACATTTTGCACACAACCTTTTCTGCTTTTGGGATGGCCCTGCATTGCAATGCCACTGGATGCATGTTAGGGTTTGAGTTGCCTGTGACATGGCTGTTTCATTATCTGGCTGTCAATGTTGTGAACTGTATGTGTGTGGTTTGTGCTACTGACATGCGTGTTCTTGTTTCTTTTCTTTATGTTGTAGGTGATGACGCACTGATGGCAGAGGAAGAAGATGTCATTCCAGACACGGTGATCAGTTCACATGACCAACCAAGCACCATTGGTGGTCGTGGGGTGGCAGCCCACGAGAACCCACAGGTGCTCCAGGCCATCGTGTCCAGAGCTGACTCTGAGTCGGGCTCTGATGAATCCTCTGACCACTGTGTTGTGCCGGATCTGCATCATGACATGTCGAAGCCGGTAGGTGATCCTGTGTTGGATGGTCTCTGTCTGCAACACCTGCAGTAGGGAGCCAGGCAGGGTTGAAATGCCTGCCTGTGGTGGTTATGGGTGCACGGTCACACTAGACACCAGTTGGCCATGTTCCTGGGGCATCTGGTCAACAGAGGGATGCAGTCCTGCAGCCGCGGGCGGCACCAACCCAGCAAGGACCACGGCTCCTTGGGCCCAGCAAGTGTGGTGTCCGGCAACGTGGTGGCCGTGTGCCAACGGGGTCAACTGAATGGGAGCATTCCATGATTGCCATAGCAGAGCAACAGGGGGGAGCAGTTGAGATGATTGCTCAAGGTATGGAAAGTGTGGCCAATTCCATCCTCCCCTCTGTAAGGCAAATGGTGCTCCATCAGCTGGCTACGCAGTCCACGTGCCGCTCACTCAGGCTGTGCATGACTGCGTATGACAGGGCACGCCGTGCTGAAATGGTGGCTCTGCGTGAAACACTTAATGCTCACGCAGATGCACATCGTGAGGCCCTCAGGGTGGAACAACAAGCCTTCCGATCTACTCTAGCTGACCTGATGATGGATCAAAGTAGGCGGACAGAAGACAGGATGGTAAAGCTTGAAAGAACCATCTCAGCTGAACTCCATGCAAGCCGGGAGTCACTCCATTCGTCATGTGAGGCCATGCAAGCAGAGCTCCGTCTAACACGTCCGTCCCTGCAGGAGGAAGCACGTGTGACACGTGATGTAATGCCTGCTGACCTCAGTCTCATTGTCCGCCAGGACCTGGCTTACCAGACCCGCATACTTCCTGCCATTGAGGGGCAAGGCGCGGCTAGGGGTGGTGAGTTAGCTGCACTACGTCCACCTTCTGATTCAGATCCAGAGGGTGACGATGACAACCTATCTCCCACATAGGTCGGGCCGTGCAGGTGCTGAGCCCAGTGAGGTTTTTTTGTACATCAACATCTACACATGTGGGTGTCGAGGTGCACCCTGTAACTCCCCCCTCCTGGGTGCCCCCCCTTCCCCGGGTCATATATGGGAATGTTTTCTTCCTGCACATTTTGTAATTTTTTACCAGCAGTTTTTTTTCTAAACATATTTTTTATTTTTCATCCAAATTGTATGGTTTTTGGTAAGTATGTTATCTTTTTCTTTTCATTTTTCATTTTATTTATTTTTTCCATTATTTTTCAATGATTTCACTTTGCTTTTTATTTGTTATGTTTATTTTCAGTTTTTTACAATTTTACTGATTTATCTTTTGTTTCTTTCATTACTCTTTTCATTTTTTTATTTCACTTGATTATTTGATTTAATTTGTATTTTCTTTTGATTTTTTTTTCCACAATTCTATTTGGTCTATTGTGCATACATGTGACAGTGTGGTGCTTTGTGGCATCGGAAGGCATCCACTGTGTGTTCTAGCTGGGGCCATTCAGGCTTGTCTTGTGTATATGTTTTGCTTGGGGTCCTGACACATATGCTACTCCTGCTTCCCTTTTCCATGGGCTCACAAGGATGGCTCGGTGTAATAGCATATCACACATGGGCATTGGGCTTCCGTCATATCTGTGGCCAGCCTGCAGTTCTACTTGTTTGTACACCCCTAGTGGGTATTCCAGATGGTTTCTCCCATGCATGTCTGGACTTCACTTTGGTGAGTATTATGCTGACTGTGCATTTCATCATGTTGCTTGAGATGTTTGTTATGTATTGACTGTCTATGCTGTAGCTGGTACCATGCACGCCCCTCTGGCTGCATACAACACACTGACAACTCCTTGCTAGCACCACTTTGGACATTTCCCAGCCCTGGCTGGTGTTTGGATGTGACATCTGAGTTATGACTACATTGTTCATGATTTAAATTTCCTGTTTGTGTCCTGGACCTGCTCCCCCCTCCCACTGTTTGCACTTGGCCATTGTGACAATCCGGCCAACCAGGATGCTTGAGCCTGCCACCACTACCAAAAACCCACAAAGGTGGCCCTGTCTAGACCTGTCCACATGCCTTCTCAGTCACCTGAATGCCCCCCTGTCTCCTCTGCCCCAGTCCATGTCCCTCTGTCTCTCCCTCTTCATCATCACATCCCCTACTCTCCTGCACCATTAGGTTTCCCTTTGCCCGCTGTGGGTGCTTTCTTTCACCATCTTCCCCATTAGTCATTTGGAGCTTGGTCCCCTCCTCCCTTCTCTCCTCCCTCTCCCTCTCCACCACCCTTTAGCCTCCTCCATGTACTCTGTCTGTCATTTTCAACTACTACCCCAATTGCCATTGGCCATGGTGATACGTAGGCACGTGTTCTTGGCAGACATTTGCCCTTCTGCCTCTGTCCTTCCACACCCCACCTTTGCCATTTTAAGTATAGTTTTGCCTTTTAATTTGATCATTAGTCCCTCCACCACTGATTGATTACAGGTCATCTCTTCCCCCTTTCCCTTCTGTCTTTCTTCTCTCCCTCCCCAGCACTTCTTGATTCTTTGTAGACCTACAACAGTTTGTCACTTGTTTTGTTACTCTCCTCACCTCTTCCCTCCTCTTCCATCACTCACTTCCTTATGTGACTCCTGCACTGCGACTACTGCCATCAGGCATAGGAATGTTGATGCTAGTTATGTCATCCAACATTCCCATCTTAGAATCTCCATTATTGGTCCAGGCAATTTTAATATGTACTTTGCTTTTCCAATTCATTATCACACTGTGGACTGTTGGAAGGACATGTAGGGACGTCCTGTTCTTCTCCCTTGTACCCTCCCTCATTGATGTGCTTTGATGAAATTTGTGTGTAGGTCATATTATGGATTTCTTTGATTCAGTAATGGGTCACTGTCTGCTATTGCCGATGTGGGGTACTCTGTACATGATATGTTCTGCTGGTCAATGGCTGATGCAATATAGTGCTTTCTTTTAAGGTGTCAGGGGATGAGCGTGGTTTGACACACAGGGGGGTCCTTGGT
The DNA here is from genome assembly GCF_040938575.1 of Ambystoma mexicanum. Taxonomy (NCBI): domain Eukaryota; kingdom Metazoa; phylum Chordata; class Amphibia; order Caudata; family Ambystomatidae; genus Ambystoma; species Ambystoma mexicanum. Next base: position 337,153,187 of record NC_090939.1, read on the forward strand.
GCTTTGTTCACAGGTGCTGTGTATGGGACACTGGCATTCACTTCATTTCACATGCATGTATTCTAGGCATGTCCATATGTACAAATACACTTAGGCAACGCCCCCCCAACTACATTGACCCTATGCAAACGTGTGCACCCAGATTGCCTTCTCAAGCACGCGACAATCCATGTTCACTTCCGAGTGATTGATCGTGTAAATGCATAACAGTGTAATATTTGGTTGAATGGCATTTTTTGAAATGATGCAGAAGGGTTTTCACCAAGGCAATGGACACTCACTGTGCTGTGCAGTGTGCAGTGTTTGATATGGCAATTTGCAATCGTCCAATGTGCATGGCATCAGGTATTCTGACTTTTGTTGGTTGCACCACTGGTGGCATGCATTTGTGCCACCATTTTCAGGGTGTGAGGTTTTGGTCACTCCTTTCTTCTGATTCCATGTCAGGCATAATTGTCTGGTGCCTATTTACATTTCTCACGTGGCACTTTATGACTATTGTGTCATGTGTTGTGCATATGGTTGGATGTTTTGCTGTTGCATACCATGGTATGGTGTGGCAGTCGGGGTTCAAGAGTGTTGGGAGGGTTTGGGTGGCATATTAGTCCTTTCATGCCCTGTTTAGCAAGGGGGATGCCTTGCATGTGTTCCCTTTGGTCACATTGGATTGGTTGTGTTTAATTAGCTAGGTATGCACACAATGTGGCACTTCTGTGGACACATTCTCAGGGTGGTAAGGTAGTGACAGTTGACTGTCACTTTCTTATCATCGATTGTGACCAGGCCTGTGTGCACTTTGCAGAGGTTGGAGTTTAGGTGAAAAATGCAGCCACAAGCTGGGTACGGGCTGCCTCGCCACATGCCCTTTGCCCTCCCATGCGCAGCAGCCATGCATGTTGTTGGGGATGTGGGGGAACCACCATGTCCACCGGTATGCCATGCCGCATTGCAACATTGTGCAGGACACATGCTGCCACAATGATCCTGCACACTACTGGGGGTGCATATAGTAGCTGTCCACCAGAGCGGTCAAGGGAGCGGAGGCGTGACTTGAGCACTCTGAATGTGCACTCCACTATGGCCCTGGTTGCAATATGGGCTGCGTTGTATCTTGCCTGGGGTGGTGTGGTGGGGTTCCGTATGGGCGTCATCATGTAGGTACTCAGAGGGTAGGCACTGTCCCCTGGTGAGGTGATAATACTTGTCATTATTTGGGCTTGTGTATTTGTCTGTGTGTGACATGTATGCATGTGCACAGGCATTTGTACTCACCTAGGGCCTGGCTCAGGGCGGACATTCTGAATATGAAACTATAATGGGATTCCCTTGGCATTGCATACCACCTGCACATTTATGGAATGCCAGTGCTTGCGGTTTTGATAGATGTGCTCAAGGTGGACGTAGGGCCACATGGGTGCAATCTTTGGCACCGAGCACTTTGGGGAAGTGTGCCACCCTGTAGAAGTCCCAGACCACCGCCTGCCTTTCTGCAGGTGTTCTGGGCATGTATGTTGTTCCCCATTCCATGTGTTCTGCCCCTTGTTCCGCCCCCTTTTTGATGTGTGCTCTGACGTTGTGCGCTTTCGCTGTGCGCGACGTGCACAGTGTTCAGGAATGCGGGAGTGACGTGTGTGCCGGTGTGCGCCATGTGCAGATTTGGCACGCATGCGCTGGCTTTTTCAAGCTTGAGCCAGCTTGCGCCACTGATTTCGGCACACATTTATTCCATGAATTATCCCCTCCAAGTTGTTATAAGTAGCATGGGTCTGTGATGTTTCCTATGGAAAGTCGAGTGATTGCGTCAAAAAAAATAACGGAGACAAAGTTCCTCATTCAGCCCATTTGGAATGACAGAATACAATCTTTATATTTCAAAGGCCACACTCTGGTCAATATATTTGCTCACATTCATGGTCACATCCTTTGTGTCAATCATCTCCAAAATATGGAAGTGAATATGTGTGATCTGGTACCTTTCATGGTCAAAATATCTGGCTACTGCAGAATTGGGGTTATGTAATCGAATATAGGACCGGTGCTCATTCCACCTGACTTTCGCTTTTTGACACATCTGTCCTACATAGTAGAGACCACAGGGAATTTTGTTTAGCATATATTCCATTAAATGTGTCAGATGTAGCATACTGGTGTATTGTGATTATTTCACATTGTCTATGGTTGCAAGTCAATATTGCTCTTAATCAGGCTGTACCAATTGCAACAGCTCAAGCATGGGAATGTGCCTCTTCTTTTTGTTTGCGCTCTCTGCCTGTGAATTGATTTTGTTTTCACTAAGAGATCCCTCAGATTGTTAATTCTCTGGTAGGCAAACATGAGATTATCCCTGAATAGTTCACATAGGATTATCATTAAATGCAAACATTGTCCAATGCTTCAATATGCTCTTTTTGATTTTAGGAGACTGTGTACAGTATTTGTTCACAGAGATCAACAGTGGGGATTTTGATTTGTCTTTCTGAGCATTCAACAGTGAGGTTCGAGTCTTTGGATTGATCTCGATCTAGGCATTTTTCAACAATACTTTGGAAGAATGGCCTCTCTCTAGAAATCTGTTTGTTATTGTTTCTAAATCCTGTTTGCATTCTTCTTCATTGTTCACAATATGTATCACCATTTCGAGAGTGGTGATGGAAACTGAGACGGTGTAACAAATTCATATGATCTGTGGGTTTGCGATATATGCTAGCTTGGAAACTTGGTGCATTTTGTACAATGTGTATGTCCATAAAGTGTATGTCTGGATGACATGAGTAAATTGAATTCTGGTATCAATGGCATTCAGGTATTCAAGAAAGTTGTGAAAGGTTTCAGCATTGCCTTTCCAGATCATGAACACTTTTCCATATACCTACCTCAGTTTTTAATCTATATATAAAACAATGTTGTATTCGTTTGTGAGTTTGTGGGTTGTATGTGGCATTCTTGGTGGCATAACTTCTCATGAACTGTGAGGTCTGGTGTCATGAGTTTTGCATGGAATATTATTTATTCCATTGCCAAATTAATGCAACTATTTCTGGCTCGATAGGTCATCTAGTTCCCGAGATAATTAATCTTTTTTATTTTTCTACTTTGTTTTTCAGCATTACGTTTCGTTGTGTTACACCGCAATCTACAGGTCATTTGTATAACATGTTCATCATCGCGCATCAAGCTGAAACATGACCAACACCTGATTAATTTCTATTGCGACATTTTGTTAAGTACAGGTACTTCACCCTCATGACATCAAATGGAATTTTCCTACAATTTATGGATGACATCATTCCACCTGAATCAAAAAGAAACATTGGAAGCTGAAACATGATTAACATTCTGAAGAAAAAAGATCTCAAGACCATGAATCTGACAGAATTCAACATGCTTTGAACAGAACAATGAAAGTGATGAAGAACCTGAAGTGAGAATTATTAATCAGAAAACTTGTGCTGCTAAAAAACAAAGCAACCAAACTGCTGAAAAAACTGAAACATGACTTGCTGTTAAGAGAATTAGTGCTGCTGAACTCAAGGAAGACTTACTGATCTGAGAATATGTGCTGCTAAAAAATTAAGCAATGAAACTAAAGTGAGACTTACCAATCAGAGATTTAAAAATCTGAGAATTGAATTCCCGGGTGAAGCCAGGTAGTTAGATAATTAGTAGTATGGTCTGTAAAATATTTAGGGGCCGATTAATGGAACAAACGTGTGCTGAAAATCTTGGCACAAAAAGGTGCAAGCATGAAAAAACAGGCGCACGGGCAAACGTGCGATTCATGGAAGTCCCTGCGCGTGTTTTCCTTGGGATGTGCGCCAAACCCGAGCGTGGCGCACATGGGCGCACATTTCATTGCAACAGCTCAAACGCTGTGCGCGACGCACACAGGGAAAGCGCACAACATCCACGCACACACCAAAAAGCGGGCGGGACACGGGGCGTAACACGCGGAATGGGGAACAACACGTGAAAAAGAAGGCGTAACTGGGGAAGTACTGCTGGGAAGTACACGGAACGCACACATGCACGCGAACCACGTGTATACATGGAACCGAATAGGGCAAACCCGCGCACGGGCAAAGACACGCAAAGGCCAAAACACGTCCGCCACACGAAGGCAGGCGGTAGCGTCCCTGCGCATTACAAAAGTGTCCGCAAACAAAAAGCACGTATATACAGCTATGATGAATGTCCCATACTGTGGTCCCCTAGAATAAATGACGTGCACGCAACACACAGGCACCCCATAAAAAGAAGAAAAAGAGACCAGCGCCCCCCAGTAGCCCATTTGCGTGCAAAAATGACACACCTACTACGGTGTGGCAGCCAGGAGCCCAAAAAAAATGTACGGGATCAACAGGCAGGCCAGTATGGCCGTAAAAAAAAGGGGTACGAGACAAACATGGATACCCGCTGTGTGAAAAAAAGCGTGTGCGTGTATTTCGAGTGTGCGCTGGAAGTTTCACATGTGATAGGCCCTGTGTGAGTGGGGTACATGTATTATTTGGGGTTCGCGGGAAGTTTTACATGCAAAAGGGCCCTGTGCGAGTGGGGTACTTGTATTACTGGTGTGCGCGGGAAGTTTTACATGCGATTGGCCCTGTGCGAGTGGGGTACGTGTATTCCTGGGGTTTGCGGGAAGTTTCAAATGCGAATGGCCCTGTGCGAGTGGGGTACGTGTATTACTGGGGTTCGCTGGAAGTTATACACGCAAAAGGACCCTGTGCGAGTGGGGTATGTTTATTACTGGGGTGCTAGGGAAGTTTCACGCGCGATTGGCCCTGTGCGGGTGGGGTACGTATATTACTGGGGTTTGCGGGAAGTTTTACACGCAAAAGGGCCCTGTGCAAGTGGGGTACGTGTATTATGGGGTGCGTGGGAAGTTTCACACGCGATTGGCCCTGTGCGAGTGGGGTACGTGTATTACTGGGGTTTTGCGGGAAGTTTTACATGTGAAAGGGCCCTGTGCGAGTGGGGTACGTGTATTACTGGGGTGCGCGGGAAGTTTTACACGTGAAAGGGCCCTGTGCAAGTGGGGTACGTGTATTACTGGGGTGCGCGGGAAGTTTAACACGCGATTGGCCCTGTGCGAGTGGGGTACCACTCACCGTCTGCCTTGTGTGTAGAAGAAAGCGTAGCCAACACCCACCCGCTGTGAAGTAATAGCGTGTGAACCCCAACGGCTGAAAAACACACGCCCGCACCCCACGAAAAGCACATACAGAGCAATGGAAAGCCACGTGGGATCTTCAACCCGTGCCAGGGCAACATCCATGCGCGATAAGTTGCAGATGCGCTTACGCGCTAAGGGCCTTTGGTCCAATGAAATCGACTCGGATTTCACACTGATGTGCACTTTTTTCACGTGCCAATTCACTCCGTATTAATCTGGCCACACGTACACACACATGTATGCCCTGAAGGCCATTTTCCTGCCCCCCCCAGAGCTCCGAGCATGCTCCCACCTGCCATCTGCTGCTGTCTGACTGCCTGCTGCCCACATGCCCTGCTATTTGGTGCCTGCACATCAGCCAGGGTTCCAGTTGCTGTGTCCACCCCTGCTGGAACAGAAGATTCCCGACTGGGATATCATTGCTCCACAGCCCAGCCCCAGGACCCAGTTGCCCACCCACGCCTGGCGCAGGGGTTGCCATGTCGGGACAAACACCATCTGAGACCACTGGCGAACCCCAGCCAGAGAGGCAGAGGGCCACCAGCTTCAGTGTGAAGGAAGTTGCTGTCCTAGTGGAGCATGTCCTGGGGCATTATGATGCCCTCTTTGGAACATCACATGCCAACAAGGAAGGACGGGAGAGGATCTGGGATGACGTAGTGGTTGCCATCAATACTGAAGGGGTGGCAACCCGCGACATCAAGCACGTCAAAAAGCGCTGGGAGGACTTCAGGTCCAGGACCCTCCGCAAGGCCCGGCGCCTCGCGGAGGGGGGCCTGGTCAGCATGAGTGACATCCAGATGAGGATCCTGGAACACGTTTGCCCAGTGCTCTGCGCCCAGATCCTTCAGAGGAAGACCCATCTGGAGTTGAGCGGTAAGTGGCCAAGCATTGGTGTGCGAGACAGGGCATGTTGCAGTGTGCTGGTAGTCTGATACTTGCCTGTATGTGTGACATGGGCCATGTATGGATGTGTGTGTGCAGGAACACCATGGACATGCATCTGAGACCAGTAATGTGTGAACCACATGGTTGGTGCATGAGTTCCAATGCTACATGGGGAGCTGTATGGCAAATGCACACATGAAAGCATGCCAGTGTCTGTTCTTGCACATGGTGGGGGTGTGAGGAATGGGTGCATGCATGGTCCACATGTGTGTGTGTCTGAGAAGTGTGTCTGTGACTTCGATACGCCATGGATTCATGACACATGTCCATGATGATGTGTAGATTCACTCATGCAGTGCAGTCACCGTTTGAATGCACTGTGTCTATCCACTGTGTCTGTGGTGTACAAGGCATGATGCATGACCCTCCGGTGATGTGTGTGCATAGGATCAGTGTGAGCCAGGATGCATATGAGTTTGAAGGCAACATTTTGATTAATAGAGGCCCTTGTACATGGATGCTGATGTTGATTGCAGGCGCCATGCCTGTTCATGCATGTGTGTCGCGGGCATTCACCCATGTGTTGTAGAGGGACAGGATGGAAGTGACGTTAGACACTGCCACTCATGTGTTATTGCTTCCTGTCTAGGGGAATATTGTACTTTACCCTGATGCTTGTGTTCTATGTCTCCCTCTATGCAGCGTCAAGTGAAGAAGAGGGCGGAGACGGCGCTGTGGAGCCAAGCGGCAGGGATGCCTCCACTGGGCAGCGATGCAAGGCCCAGCCACCCTCCCAGGACTTGTCATCATCCGGCAGCGAGGGGGCTGGTGCCGCGTCTGCCACTACAGCTGTTACGGAAGGGCCGGGTGAGCCCTGACAGGGGCTTGCAATGGCGGAAGACGGTACGGAGACATTTATGTTGATGGTCTCCACAGAGGAGGAGGAGCCCGCTACTGAGCCGCACATGGGGTCTGGTGGGGGCGGTACCACTGGTGCAAGTGCTGCAGTCCAGGGCCAGGGTCAGGAGGCAGCACAGGTCACTGTGGAGGGGCCTGTGCATGTCCCTGTCCTTGACCCTGTGACTGCACCACCATGCACCAGCAGGGAGGCCCCGTCCCATGCCCATCCGCAGGTATGGGAGAGTGCCATGTCATCTGCCTCTCCACTACCTGCGGACGAGGGGTCCCATGAACGTATGGGCTCCGTCCTGATTGGTGTCGCGTTGCGCACGCGTGACATTCGTGATGACATGCGTTCTTCCTAGGCAGAGAACGCACACCATCACGAAGAGCAGCGTCATGACGTGGCACTGTTGGGAGGGGCCCTGGTTGGTGGGTTCCTACATGTGACGCGCACTCTGGCAGACCTCTCCTCCTCTGCGGAGACTATGCGCCAGTCGTTCTCCCTGCCGTCTTCCAGCCCATATTCCACCAGGGCTCCCTGTGGACCTGGCCTGACAAACACAGCCAGCTTGGTGGAGATCCCATCCCTGCCACAGTCAAGAGCCGCGGTCCAGCAGGGGTGGACACCACAACTGGAGACCAGCTGATGGAGGATGTGCAGGCTTTATTGGACAGGGTACATGGACAGCAGCAGCAGCAGCAGGAGCAGGCTCTAGGTGGGAGAAATGATGGCTCGGGGCCATCGACATCAGGGGGGCAGGCATCTGCCAGAGGGCAGGAGGACCCTGGAATGGATGTGTCTTCCGTGTGGCTGCGGTTGGGCCAGCGTATAGGTGTGGAGCAGCGGCGGGCGGAAGAGGCGCGGCTCACCATGGTCAGGGCGGCGTTCTCCATGCGTCGGGCGTTGAGGTGGGCAGAGTGCCTCGAGGCGACTCGCAGGGAGTTGGAACAGGTCATGAGTGCCTCCCTGTGAGACCTCGGGGCCAGGGCAGAGGCCTACCTCCGGGACACCGACATGGAGTTCGATGATGCCCTGGCCCGAGACACCACAGAGTGAGCCGCAGGACTTGCCCGCCACCATTGTATATAGTTAGATAGTGTTAGGTTTCCTTTCCTTTTTTTTTTTATTTTGGTTGCGCTTGGACAATGCACCACGTTTTTGTATATAGTTTTTTATTAGGTAGTATTTTTGGTAGGTTTCATTTCATCAGTTGGGCTCATGGACGCTGGATTGTTCATTTGTACATAGTTCACCATTGGATTATTGTCATTTTTTTTATTTTCACCATGGAGCAATGGATTTCACTTTCTTTTTTCCCTTGGATTTGCTTTGTTGGACTGTGAGTTTGGACACCATTTCTTTTGGATTTCTTTGGATTATGATTTCTTGTTTTTTATTCTTTTACGGACATGCAGCATTTCTTTAATTATTCCCATTGTTGTGTGTTTTCTTTTAATTACATTCATGTTGTGTTTAATACATTTTTTTTCTTCATACTTCGATGTGTGGTATTATCTCATTGGTTTCATGCATGTCATGATATGGGAATTCACATTCACTTGCACCCATTGTGTTTGTGTGACGGACATGTGTTCATTTACATACTTGCCTTTGGGGTTGTATCATGTAATTGCCTTTTCTATGTGGGTGGATGCAATACTTGGTTGGGTCTTTGAGCTGGGGAGGCTGGCCATAAGGGACATGATTGAGGATTGTCATGACGTGGGGGAAGGGGGACATGAGTGGGACATGAGTGTGGGCCTGCTGGCAGGTGCCCTGCACTGCTGGGGGGTGGCGTGCAGGGGATATGAGTGGGACATGAGTGGTGGCCTGCTGGCAGGTGCCCTGCACTGCTGGGGGGGTTGGGGTGCAGGGGGACATGAGTGGGGAATGAGTGGGGGCTTGCTGGCAGGTGCCCCGCACTGCTGGGGGGTGGGGGTGCAGGGGGACATGAGTGGGGGCCTGCTGTCACGTGCCTGCACTGCTGAGGGGTGGGGGTGCAGGGGGACATGAGTGGGGGCCTACTGACAGGTGCCCTGCACTGCTGGGGGGTAGGGGTGCAGGGGGACATGAGTGGGGGCCTGCTGGCAGGTGCCCTGCACTGCTGGGGTGTGGGGGTGCAGGGGGGACATGAGTGGGGGCCGTCTGGAAGGTGCCCCACACTGCTGGGGGGTGGGGGTGCAGGGGGACATGAGTGGGGGCCTGCTGGCAGGTGTCCCACACTGCTGGGGGTAGAGGTGCTGGGGGACATGAGTTGGTGACATGTGGCTTGGCTGGGGGGCATGCCCATGGTGGATGGGCTGCCTGCGGAACATTACCAGGGGTGCAGGGTAGTCCCCTGTGGTGTGGGCTGCCTGCAGGGGCCGTGGAGGGTGTAGAGGGAACACCTGGGAGGACCCACACTGCCAATTCACATGTAGGACTCCCGCGCAACCCCGAAATACACGTACCCTGCTCAAATTGCGTGTGAGACTTCACGCGAACCCCAGTTATACACGTACCCCGCTCGCACTGGCCAATCGCATGTGAAACTTCCCGCGCATCCCCCGAAATACAGATACCCTGCTCAAATCGCGTGTGAGAGTTCACGCGAACCCCAGTTATATGTGTACCCCGCTTGCACAGGGCCAATCGTGTGTGAAACTTCCCGTGCACCCCCCTGAAATACACGTACCCTGCTCAAATCGCGTGTGAGACTTCACGCGAACCCCAGTTATTCACGTACCCTGCTCACACAGGGCCAATTGCGTGTGAAACTTCCTGCGCACCCCCCGAAATACACGTACCCTGCTCAAATCGCATGTGAGACTTCACGCGAACCCCAGTAATACATGTATCCCACTCGCACAGGCTCTTTCGTGTGTGAAACTTCCTGCGAACCCCAGTAATACACGTACCCCACTCGCACAGGGCCAATCGTGTGTGAAACTTCCAGCGAAACCAGTAAAACACATACCCCACTCGCACAGGGCCAATCGCGTGTGAAACTTCCCGCAAACCCCAGTAATACACGTACCCCACTCGCACAAGGCCAATCGCATGTGAAACTTCCCGGGAACCCCAGTAATACACGTACCCCACTCGCACAGGGCCAATCGCGTGTGAAACTTCCTGCGAACCCCAGTAATACATGTACCCCTCTCGCACAGGCCCTTTCATGTATGAAACTTCCCGCGAACCCCAGTAATGCACGTACCCCACTCACACAGGGCCAATCGCGTGTGAAACTTCCCGCGAACCCCAGTAATACACGTACCCCACTCGCACAGGCCCTTTCGCGTGTAAAACTTCCTGCGAACTCCAGTAATACACGTTCCCCGCTTGCCGTGTGCTGTGTGGCGGCCATGTATACTGGTAAAGGGTTAGCGCAGCCTTTTGCGCTGGATTGGGGATTTTGATGGCTTTTCCCTGCGCGAGGGGTGTTCTTGGGGGCGTAACTGGCGCTGCTGCAGGGTCACTGTGCCACTGTGCGCCACGGCTGGTTTGGGTAGCTAAAATCCATGAATACGCTGTGCACGGAAATGGATTTTAGCGCACGCGGCTGGCGCAGAGATTCACATGCGCACACTGTGCGTCAGCCGCGAGCGCCACGTGTGCGCTAAATTCTATGAATTACCCCCTTAGTCTTATTTGAGTAAATTTGGGATTTTGCTGTATTTTCTTACTGTAAAAATATTGACGGTAATTTGGTGGTAAATTAGTCTTGCATTTAGTTTGGCCTCATATTATTTTAGTGACCATACCATGCTAGCTTATATTGGTGGTAATTTAGTGGAATTTTGTTTTGCAATATTTAGTGGTGAGCATGGTTTTCTTCGTTATATTATAACCCCATCATAAAACGAAATTGTCCTTTCTATTAGAATACCTCCTAGTTGTCTGTAGAGAGCTCAAGACCTATGCATTTGATAGATACCCAATGATTTTATTTAGAGTGCCACCTATAGGTTGTAGCTGGTATCACTGGCTTATATACCTCCTGTAATCTATATGTCACAAAGTATCACTGGCTTATTTACATCCAGTCATCTATGTCATGAAGGTTCACTGTTTATCTACATCCAGTAATCTATGAATCAGATCCTTTCCCATCAGCGTGCAAGAAAAGGGGCATTAATCATACTGCCCACAAACCTTCTCTTATCTGTTACTTTACTTGTGTTGATAAATTGGCAAATGCACTACTGCACAAACATGAGCCTCCTCTTTAGATATTGCCTATGTAAAAAAAAGAATAATTCACAGATGCATGAATGACAAAAACTCCCATTTGTTTTCATAGGTACTCATTATATTGAATTACATAAACATGTAATCACCTCTTACCATGGTTATTTACAGCAGCCTCTGGAATACAAAAATAAAACAAAACAGAACAAGCAGGTCTATTTGAAACATAGATTAATGTTCCCACATTCTGAAAATGACAAAAATAAACATGCAGTGGTTTCCCAACCTTTCTACACTGAAATAAACCTTAGCCAAACATATGACATTCAAATGATCCTCACTTGGCACAAATCTTACCAAGATTAGCACTTCTTTGAAGTTCTCAGCACAACCTTGCTCCACTCGCAAAGGCAGGCCCAGTCAGCGCGAAATGCCTCCGTAAATCGTGTGTGGGGAGCGCTCACGAGATATCTCTCATAGCCGAAGCTCTAACCCTTTTGGAATTCTGTCAGCTTTCACAGATCACTAATTACTCTCTGCAATTTTTGCCATTAGCAAAACTTGGATCCTTCCAATTTTTTACGTGGCATGTCTGCCTATAATTCTCCCCCAATCAGATTAACAAGAATGTGTTCTGTAACCTTTATAATACCCTTTTCCTATACAATCATTCTCAGTTAAAGGATTTTGTTCGGGATCCATCAAATGATTATAATAGATCCCCAAAATTGGATTAACTTTTTTGCGACTTAATCAGATCTTCATCTGGTTTATCATCCCTCCATTGCACTACTGGTTGTTCTACCTCTTTTGGAGCCATAGAGCGTGTAACTCCATCTACATGTATTTCACCAATTAATTGTTCAATGTGTAGTAACTCTCCCATCACAGACCCATTTTGGCTAAATGATATGCTTTATCATTTCCCTCCTTATCTTCTCCTGGAGTTTTTAAATGTCCATGAATTTCCCTCCAGTATATTGTTAAATCATTCTATGACACTAACTTGTCTATAGCCTGTATAATTTTTCCATGTTTGAGGGGCTTTTTTTTATATGTAATCATGCCTCTTGTTTTCCAGCCAGGCAAATATTCCACATATCTATTTTGTGCATAATCAGAATCAGTCACTAGGACAATTTCACTAAATTTATTATCAACTGCAGTAGTAATTGTTTTTTAAATGGCTGCCAATTCCACCACCTGACTACTCCTGGCCCCAATTCTCATCCCTATACTAGGAATGCCTTCACATTTCAACCAGACATTTCCTACTCCTGATACAAATGGTTTATTATTGTCATTTTCAATATGAAAAGCACAACTGTCAACATATACAGTTGGTAAATTTGTGCATGTCTTTTTATCAAAAGCTTTGTGAGGTGATTGTCCAAACTCCTGCAAACTAGATTCCACCTCTACTTCGTCTGATACACATTCAGCTACACAGTCATGTAAATCTGCGAATCCTTGAGCAACTGGGCTATTTTATTTTGGCCATTTCTCACTTCTACAGGAAAGCCTTGCAATGCCAATGTCCATGAAGTAATTCTGGACTGTGCTAGATTGCCTGACCTAATCCTTTTACTCTGTAAAAACTGTAATGGTTGATGATTTGTCTCAATGATTACCTTTTCTCCTGAACAATGGGGCGGAAATGCTGCAATGCCACACAGTGGTCAAAAGGGCCTTTTCACATTCACTGAATTTAATTTCAACTTGAGAAAATGCCTTACTTGCATAAGAAATTGTTTTGTGGTTCAAATCATGTTTTGGAGATAACACTGCTGACATACAATGTTCAGTGAAACCTATTTCTATAAAGAAATCTCTGTTTTTTATGGGATATGCTAAACATGGTGCCTATATGAAACATTCCTTTAATTTAGCAACTGCCTCAGATTGCTCCTTTTCCCATTTCCAGCATGTATTAGGCTTCAATAGGTTGGTTAATGGTTGAGTAATTTCAGCATAATTTTCAATAAAATTCCTGTTATATAATGTCATTCCTAATAAGCTTTTTAAACTTTTCACATTTCTAGGATCTTTCAATTTCTGTATGGCCTCCACCTTTTTCTTATGTGGATTTAGCCCATGTTCAGTTTCTTTGTGGCCTAGGAAATTCACCTTTTTCTTGCACCATTGTGCTTTCTGTAAAGATAATTTGGCACTCGCTTTTTGCAATTGGCCAAGTACAAAATGGCTTTTTAAGTATTCATTTTTTGTCAGGTCAGCATCCACATAACCTACAGTTCCTCTTTCCGCTGCATCAGGCATAGCCTTTCTCAAAAATATACCAAATTCGCTCCCCCTATTGACATACTCGAATGGTGTTCTAGCCCATATTGCGTTTTATAAAATGAAAATGAAAGCAAATTCTGAATATCCTCTGCCAGTGGCACACACCGATATCCAGATGTGAGATCTAATGTGGTAAATACCTTTCACCCATGCACCTGAGCACCTTGATCAATGAATTTCAGTGGCCATCTGGACACTGGCACTCTTTTATTTAACTCTCTCAAGTCTGCACACAGACGCCATTGACCATTTGGCTTTAACATACCCAAAATAGGAGTGTTGGAGGTGCTATGAATGGGCCTAATAATTCCCCTAGAGTCCAAATGTGTAATTATCTCTGCCAATGACTCTGAACATGCCAGTGGTAACCGATATTGGTGCACAAATACTGGATTTCCACTACACCCTTCCGGTAATTTGGCGACATGTAAATTAGTTAGGCCGCAATCATATGCAGCCTTGGCAAAAATGTCTTTACATTTCATTAATATTTTTCTCAATTCATTCTTATCCTCTTCACTATCACATGCATCTGCTAACAAAATCTGCTCATCTACCATTTTTGAAAATTCGGGGAAATCTTCCAGTGGCGGAATCTCTGTGCTTTCTTCCAACTGTGTGCCTGTATCGCTCTGTAAAGCTGGCACTTTAAAATATTTTGGCATATCAGCCTCAACTTCAATGTGTTGATTTTCTATTTCATTTTCATTTAAGTCAAATACTATACAATTATCTTGGTGACAGCACACTGTCTCATTGGACTCATAAGGATACACAGACTGAATTTTAAAGATCCCTTTGGGTTGAGAATCCAGGCATTCTGGCAACACACCCTGTGCATCTACATATCTCTCAGGGATATTTCCAATCACCATGTTATTGAAATCTGCAGTACAATGTGATTTTTGTATGGCAATTCCTAATGAAGAATTCTCTTCTAAATGAATATCCTGCCACCCTTTATTGTTCACCATAATTTTGACAGAACCTTCTCCAAAATCTATCAATGGTGTGTATTCATAATCCAGGCCCTGCTGTTTCATGGATTCATTCAAGCACACAAATGCATCAGAATCTTTAATTTGCTGTCCATTCTTGCACTTTAGTGTAATAGCAACCTGCTCGGTGAATGCAGGAATAGTAATATCCTTCTTCACCTGCAATTCAATTGCATATGGGACCAGTTGTGCACAATGATAAGCCTTTCTCTTATCTTCAAATTCAGGTGCAGGCCCGCCTAGCTGGGACCATACTTTTTGGTTAAGGAAATCTAACACCATACACATTCTGTGCATGATATCATTACCCATGTAAAAATCATTTTGTGTTCCACTCGCTATCCACACATTGTGGTGGATGGCTTTTTGGCCAATATGATTCTTTAACATGCATCTTCCTGCAATTCGATTTTCAAAAACTGGATTGTCCAAACAAGAGGCATATTGGTTTTTCATTCTAAATTTTTGGATCTCCTCCCTCTCCATTATTCTCTGAAGTAGTTTCTCATTAATAGAACTCCTTTCCCGATCAAGCACCAAAGTGGCTTTTATCATTTTAGAATGGTCATTTATACCAATGTGAATCCATGGTTGCTCATCTTTCATGTGTATTTCAGCAAGGATGGTGATGTGTTTTTCTGTGTCTGTTTTAGGAATAGTGTTCTGTTTACATTTCTTCTCTTTTAAATAGAAGTGCAATGTGTGTTCATCTATTTCAGTTTGCCATTTCTTCCTGGGATCCAAATAAATCTGCACGTATTTTTTTTCTTTTTTCTTTTGCATTTTATCCTAATACATCAAAATAACAGTAACACTAGGCACATAGCTATTTTGTAGATATACCTCCACTGCATCATTCGTTTTAGCAACAGTGTGACATTCATTTATACTGCTGTTTTGTGGTTTTATTTTCTTAAGTCTTAATGATTTTTTGGTTATGGACCACAGTACCCCATTTACCCCATCACAGGCGTCCCGGATTAGAATGAAAAATCCTCTTTTTTAGTAGCACGGGTTACTGCTTTGGAAATGTAGATTGTTAATGGAATGCCATTTTAGGGGCATAAGGGGGGGGGTAATGATCCAGAGATCGCGTTATGCACTCTCGCTTGGATTGGGCTCATAACTTGGCCTGCTGACCCTTTATTCACTGTTCCAGTCCCTGGAACGGAGGACGAACGCTACACTATTCCCATTAGCATAACACAAACTGCAAATGGAGATGTTGGAAAATCTTATTGCATCTATGTACTTTACTGAGAAATACAAAGTAGATGGAGTCTAAGCGATTTGTTTTTAATTTATAGTTCTGAACTGTGAAAGGTGGTTCTTAAATGAACATTTCATTTGTTTACGGATGGCTTGTTTTTTGGAAGGACAGCTAAGAAGGAAAGTTGCGGACAGAAATGAGCAAAGAGGCACCAAACAGTAATATGGAGGGGTAGGTGGACAGGGGAAAATGTTGTGCGTGTGTTATTTGTATGGTAGGGGCAGTGTTTCTCATGCTCCTTCATTACAGCAGTGGTGCTGTTTCTTGGGGAGGAGGGATGGCCTTAGCTCATGTCGTTTTCAGATAAATAGTACTTTTGCTAAAAGTATGTACTGTGTACTACATTGTTAATGACTGAGTACGAATAGGTGTTGGAGCTGTTCAACAAGTAGTAACTTGTTGAAGTTGCAAGTTACTACATCAGTAAAAAATGTAGTTCCACGCTGTCCACGAGGCATAGATCTTATTGTTAAGTGTTTACGGATTCTAGGACACATCACCATGCTATGCGCCAGCATATGGTCATGTGGCATTCTCCGGAAGGTGTGCAATAAAGTCAGATGTTCATTCACATTATGGTTACGTGCCACTACTAGAAGCCAATGAACTTCAGTAAAAAAAAATTGTTAAAGGGACGTTATGGTTAAGTTGCGCTACTAAAAACCTGTGAAATTCAGTAAAAAAACGTTGTTAAAGGGACGTTATGGTTAAGTGGTGCTACTAAAAACCTATGAAATTCACAAAAAAAACTTTGTTAACGGGACGTTATGGTTCGAAGTAAAACCGAAAAACCTTTGACATTCATCAGTTATGGTAAACTAAGCAACCATAATTCGCGCCACCACTATGCACTACTAAGAGTAACACGAAGGACATCAAAGGTGACCTCACAAATGTCATTGGTGACATCACTGATGACATTACATGTACATTTAGTTTTCATGCAGATCCTCCACAAGGGATTGTCATTATAATATTGGCAGAAAAGTATCAGAGATGATTGAAGAACTAAGATATGCCACGTAGTGCATTATGCAATGCATTGAACAAACTCATGAAGAAATGTAGGCATTGGCCCTCATTACGAGTTTGGAGGTAAGGTACGGCCCTTGGAGCAAATACTGTGTTGCCACAATGCCGCCATTAGAGAGTGATTAGGAGTACACGGGCACAAGCTTTGCGCCATGCTGGTAACAACCTTTCTGCCATGCCGTAAAAGGGCAAAAAATCGCCCTTACCGGCATTGTGCGAAGTGCAGATAGCTCCACCGCCATCAAAGCCATCGGCATTAGCGGTGACCGCTATTAGCAGTCACCGCTAATAAGCGGAACCGGAAATAGCGTGCCTGGCAGCTGCCATAGTTGCCTGAAACCCTGCATACCATCATGCACATGTTGCCCTCCACTACCAGAGGATGAAGCTGACCGCTCGGGCCCCATAGGATGTCTCTCTTGAGGGGAAGCACTCTCTGGAAATCCGTGGAAAGTTCCATCGCTACTGGAAACCACGGCTGTTATCTGACTATTATCTTTGCCTGTTCTCTGCGCACTTACGCCAGTAGCCTCGTCAATGTGACGAATGGGGGAATGCGTAGTAGACTGCTCTGTCCACTGCTACAGGAATGCATCTGTCCCCACCACTTCCTGATCCATCTTCCAAATGAGGAACTTTGGTGTTTGAGTATTGAGCCTGGAAGCGAATAGATGGTTATC
The DNA here is from genome assembly GCF_040938575.1 of Ambystoma mexicanum. Classification (NCBI taxonomy): domain Eukaryota; kingdom Metazoa; phylum Chordata; class Amphibia; order Caudata; family Ambystomatidae; genus Ambystoma; species Ambystoma mexicanum. The sequence continues at coordinate 337,170,603 of NC_090939.1, forward strand.
CATGGGCCCCCAGATTTCCTGAATGTGCGCAAAGATGTCTGTTTGTAGCCTCCAGTCGCTGGAGTCTACCACATATCGAGAGTTCCAATCCTCTACTAAGTACTGCGCTCCTGCTAAATATTCAGCTGAGACTGATATCTGCTGCTGCAGACAATGGTGCCAAAAGTCCTTCGGGCGGACTTGGGCGAAGGTGGCGCAGAAGGTGAGTGCCATTGGCACCACCCCCTCATCCCTAAAGTTGTCTAGAACTGCTGGGATGACCTGCGTTTACGCGTGTGGAACATCCTCTTGGCCAACCGCAAGCAGGCAATGGCAACAGGTGGCAGTGCGGACTCCCTCATTAAGATGCAACACTAGGAGGAGATCTGCGCAACCACCATTGGGATGGAGGCTATTGAGGGAGTGGGGGACATGGAGCGAGGAGCCCCGTCATCGGCCGATGCAGGTAGGTGTCCCAAATGAAACACTGCAATGACCAACATGATGATGGCCCCCTGAACTGACAGTGCAATGATGGAAAGCAGGGTCCACCAGACACATATTTGCAAGACTGCCTACAGGCAGTGCACAGCACCATCTTGTCCACATGCATGATGCACCCCATATATGTCCCATTCCAGACGAATCCCTGCATCACCCTCGCAAAAGCCAAGCAACCCGGGTGTCAGTACCCCAATGCCAATCAACTGCCATTCCATATCAAAGCAGCTAACCCCATGCATGCATGATGCATATAGACACATCATTAATCCTCTCACTCTCTTGGTCCCCCACAGGCACTCCATCAGACAGCGACGACCAGACCCCCAGGGAGGATGCCGCAAAACCACACAAAAAAGCCAGGGGCATGGAGGGAGAAAGCCGCCCCTCTACATCAAGGGGACGAGGGCATCCTGGACCACAGCGGAAGGGCAAGACAACCCGAGAAGCCACTGCACCAACGTGCACTAGAGTCCCCACCACAGCACCCACAACAGCCACCAACACACTGGAACCAGTGGCAGAAGGCACTATATCGGCTGCCAGTAGTACTGTGGGGGAGACAGCTGCCACAGCAGCCGTGTCCGATGACGAGGCAGATGTACTGCCACAAGCCACAACCACCACTACAGGCCCCCCGCATTCACCACACCTCTCCCCATCCAGCATACACGACAGCAACAGACATGAGCTGTCTCCTGGGGACTCATGGCCTGGTAGTTTCAGCCCCACGCCAACCGTGCATGATGAACCTACCATGTTGGTGGCACCTCATACATCCCCCAGTGTTGTGAACAGCCAAGAGGGGATGAGGGCTATCCAAAAATGGCAGGAGGAGTTAACAGGGCTGTTGACACAGCACATTACGGAATGTGGCTGGGCAAGGGATGATATGAGCTAATGTGCCTCATCCCTCAAATCTGCAATTGAGACCTCCACAAAAGACATCTGCAGTGAATTGGCAGCAGTGCGGCAGGTCCTCTCCCAAATGGTGGCAGCAATAGAGGCCATGCGTCCGGCACAGGTGGCAGACCAACCTGGGACATCCTACAATGCCAGCTCCACTAAGTCCAGCCCCCTGCGTAGGTCTGGCCGGAACCTGCGCAGGTCGGACAGGAGTCCATCTGCTGCCGGAAGAGGGGAAGGGCTGTAGGTTCAGCCAGGCATTCTGGTCACATGTGGACTTATGGTGCATGCCAGTGCACAACATGTGTGGGGAAGTTGAGGGGGGAGGGGGAGGGAGGAGAGGGTGTGTGGGGAAATTGAGAGGGGAGGGGGAGGGGGCAGAGGGTGTGTGGAGAAGCTGAGGGGGGGCAGAGGGGGGAGAGGGTGTGTGGTGAAGTTGAGGGGGAAGTCGGAGGGGGAGTGTGTGTGTTGGGTGGAGGTCTTATGCACCTGTTAGTTACATATTCTGAATACACCTGTTATGAAATCTAAATTCACATGTGAGGACATTGTTTATTGTGTATGTATGCTTTATTGGTGAACAGTCTACAGTGTCCATGTCCCTGGCACACCCATTGCCCTGAGTTCCACCTCCATGTCACACTCCCCATCCATGTGTGCTAGAAACATTGGTCAATCAGAGTCTGACGCATGGCACGTTCCTCCTGTGCATCGCTGCCTCCCTGAAGTGCAGCCCCATCGCCCCCCTCCTCATCCTCATCGTCAGGTGGTTGCAGTTCAGCGTCAGGGGGCAGGGGCACATTCCGTCTGATGCACATATTGTGTAGCATGACACATGCCATGACGATCTTGCCCACCTTCTCATGGCCGTACAGGAGTGCCCCACCAGACCTGCTGAGGCAGCGAAACTGTGCCTTCAAGAGGCCAAAGGTCTGCTCAATCACCACACGGGTACGTGTATGCGCACAATTGTAGTCCTCCTCGTGCCTGTTCTGCGGGTTCCGGTCTGGGGTAAGGAGCCACCTCTTCAAGGGATAGCCTGCATCACCTGCAAGCCATCACATCACATGGGACCTGTATCAATGACACCATAGCATGCATTCATTTCCTGTATGCACCCACAGATCCATGCATGAATAGAGACACATGATGTGACTGCTATGTGTGTATTCCTCTTATAGGCAGGTGTGCGTGCCATCGTCTATTGGGCGCAGGGGGGGGCAATTCCTTGTGGTTGCTCATGCACTGTGGTAGTCCACAATGGTTGTTCCCATGATCTGGGTGATGTGCAGTGATATGTATGCTACCATCCTCTCAACGTTGATGGCAGCGTCATGATGATCTCACTTTGCACGACAAAAGGTCACATGCTGTTTTGGTGGACCTCTGTGTTGGTGTAGGGGTGTGTTCTTGTATCTAGCCCTCATGTGGCTCATTTGTATACAGTAATGGAGACGTGTACTTCTTTGATGATGGTATTTGGCGCTGTGCATTGGCCATCCTCATTGCTTGTTGCTGCATTGTGCTGTGGGGTCTACGGTCTGATTACATGCAGTGTACATGTTGATGGCTATGTAATGGTTGTTGCACTGCATCATTTTCGTGGTAGTGCAGCTTACGTCTTGTATTTTGTGTTCAGGTGTTGGGTCTCTCCCCCCAATCACCTACCCACATCACATTTCCTGACATGCAAATCACCGAGAAACAAGGATCTCTGCCCTGCATGTCGCTCCATGTAGTGTGGTATCGTGGAGTATCGTGGAGTTCTGCAAGACCATTGAATCATGGGTTGATCCGGGGAATCGGGCACAAGAATGTGTGATGATGTTGTTTGAGTCACATACCATTTGCACGTTGATGGAGTGGTTAACTTACGGTTGCGGTACACTACCTCCATGGCATGTGGGACCACCAATTCGACATGGGTGCAGTCGATGGCGCCAATGCAACCAGGGATGCCGGCCACTGAATGGAAACCAACTTTGGTGTTGGAGATCTCCTGGGCTGTCCGTGGTAGGAAAATGTGGTCGCCTGTGTGCTTCAGGTGGGCATCAAGCACTTGGTTCAGCGTACGTGAGAATAATGGTTGGGATATGCCATGCATGTGCCCCACTGTGTGCTGGTAGGTAGGTACCTGTGGCCAGGAAGTGGAGCATTGACACTACCTTCAGTAGAGGTGGGACTGCAGTGCGTATTTCAATCAGGCTGACAATGTCGTTATGTATCATGCCCACAATGGTGGTGATGGTGTCCCGGTCCAGACGGTACAGGGTGTGGATCTGCTCAGGGGTTAGGTTGAATGGACTGGCTCGGATGCGAGGGATTGGAGGATGCCTGCGTGGTACCACTTGCTGCACTGCTGGGGCATGCTGGCCCTGCCTCACCCTCCTTCTCCTCCTGCGTCTCCTCTGTGCTGCCTGTTGTTGTTGTTGTTGTTGCAGCAGTTCCTCTGCAATCATGTCCTCCAGCTCCAGCATTGCTAGTAGTATTGGAATCATTTTGGTGTGTGCCTGGGTGTGAGAAGGGGTGGGGTGTACTCTTTTTGTGCTGGCCCATTCTATATTGCCTCCACCTGTGCTGATTGTGTGCACCTGTGGCAGTTGGGAACACTGCACATGGCCGTTTAGGGTGGTCCACGATGCCGGTATTTACTCCATGCTGGTAAGGTACTTTTCGGGCTTCAGTAGGCCGTTATTTGCATGTCCGCCTGACTTGTGATGGCCTCCTGTTTACGCCGTGGCAGTATTTCCAGCATGAAGGGTCGTGTGCCCGCGCCCATGCTGCTATTTGAGGCAGTGTTAGTTACGGTGCCGCTAATAGCGGGTTGGTGGGTCGTAATGGCACAGAGCGGTAAATGATGCTGGTAATCCTTTACCGGCATCGTTTATCCCTTACTATCCAACTCGTAATGACCCCCATTGTCTGCAACATGCGCTACAGAGGTGCAATATTTGCATCCTTCCCATGTTGCATACTAAATTGATAAATGCTTCCAATACATAATTGTACATACTGTGAAAAATAAGTATCTACGTATGCTTCCCGTACTGCATAATTGCACTATTACTCACAAAAACATAAAGAGAGCACAATGCATTCAAATATAAGCATATACAGGGAATGGTAAGCAAGCACCAAAAACTGCAGTATTAACACAAAATGTTCATACCCAAAGTAATTAACTTCATGCACTGAAAAGATTTTTGTGTTTCTGGATTCCGTCTTCTTCGATGCATATATATGATATGATGTAACCGTAACCTAAGAAAAGTATTGTAAAACCATATGAGAAGGGTAAGGACTATAAATACAACACTCTTAACTTCTTAAACTCCTGGCTGACAGTGAGGAAAGCCACATGACTTACATATGTCAGTGAACAAAAAAAGAAGGAGCTAGACATGTAATGTCATCTGTGCTGTCATCATAGCACTTTGTACTACAGTATAGTGACTTTTTAGTAAAAATGAAAAACCCCTGAAATTCGCCAGTTATGCAAAACTAAGCAACCATAACTCGTGCCACCACCGTGCACTGCTAAGACTAACACCCAGGACATCAAAGATGACATCACAAATGTCATTGGTGACATCACTGATGACATCACATGTCTGGCTCACTCTTTTTTCCTTTACTGATATGTCTTGGCCAGTAACAGTCAAGAACTATAAATTCACTGTACTATAGTACAAAGTACTATATTTGTAGAATTATACTTCAAATATGTTCTTACAGTAATTCACTTAGGGTCCACTCAAAGCATATGAAACATATACAAAGGGGAAAACACAGACTTGGAAGACAGCTATGCTTTCTATGTATGAAGATGATTAGTAAGGTTATCAACACTGTCTTATAGTTCTGTTTTTTTTTGTATTACTGTACTTTCCCTGGATATGCTCATATTTGTACACATTGCACTGACTCTACTTTCCTTAGGGTCTAGTCGCCATATGTTATAGTTATACATAGGGAAGTAGTAGCTTTGAAGCAGAGCAATCATTTCTGTGCATGAAGATAATCAGTTAGGTTATTAAGCTTGTCGGGTAATACTGCTGTTTTTTTGTTTACTTCACTTTCCCTGTATATGCTCTATTTGTATGTGTTATGGTTTGTTTGTGCAGTAATGCAATCATGGAGTAAGTGGGTTTGATTGGGTACTTATTAAATGTTTCACAGTATGCAAGACTCTAATAAGAAAGCATTTATAATTTTAGTATTTAACATGGCAAGATTATTAATATTGCACCTTCATCATGTCTGCTGCAGACTATGCCTATGTTACTACATGTGTACCTTGGTATATTGGAAAGCACTTCATAATACAATGCTATTTGGATTAATGCATTACTTAATGCACTACGTACCTCATGATATTTAGTCCAATGATCCTTGACACTTTTCTGTTAACATTACAATAAAAATTCATTGTGCAGGTAAATGCACATGTCATGTCATCAGTGATGTTATCAATGACATTTGTGATGTCATCTTTGATGTCCTGGGTGTTAGTCATAGCAGTGCACAGTGGTGGCGTGAGTTATGGTTGCTTAGCTTACCATTAACTGGCGAATTTCAGTGTTTTTTTGGTTTTACTTGGAACCATAACGTCCCTTTAACAAAGTTTTTTTTAATGAATTTCATAGGTTTTTAGTAGCGCAACTTAACCATAACGTCCCTGTAACAAAGTTGTTTTACTGAATTTCATAGGTTTTTAGTAGCGCAACTTAACCATAGCGTCCCTTTAACAAAGTTGTTTTTATTGACTATACCGTTTCATAGTGTAAATTTGATAGATGTTTACTAGGATTCCCTTCCTTACATGTAACATAGAACATACCAAACATCCCGCTAATGATTTTGATGTCTGTGGACAGTCGCGGACGACATCAACACTACCCAAACACTCATGGGTTATCTGAAATTGTTCTATCATACCATATAAAAACTGAACAAGTTCAGAAAGCAGCACAGAAATACATAATATGTAATAATAAATAAGCAGTGGAACCTACATATCTAACACATCAACCATCCATTTAAATGCCAAAAAGACTCTGCAACGCATGGATCAGAAAATAGACATGCTCAAGGAAAATTTCAATGGTTTGAAACAGTTAGTGGAGGACCACATAAAAGAAAAAATTAAATACCATTGTCCCACCTGTATCTGTGCCCCCTGTCCATGTCCCAGTGAACTATCCCCAAACCCTCAACACCAAGATACATGTTTTGATGAGACTTCCCTCCCTTTATCCCCTCCCATCCATTCTCTCCAAACCCCTAATTCCCCTGTATTTGTATCAGTGTATGCTTCCCCCTCTCTTTCATAATTTGTGTATATGTATATAATTAAAAAAAATGTATGTTTCTTTTAATGAAATTCTTTGTGTCTTATTTTTTTAAAGCAGTTGAAATGTCTGCGGACAATGCGCCTGTCCGACCTGTCCGTAATTAACAAAATGTGGATGTCCTAAGGACACTACACCTGGCCGTACCATTCGCAACCAAGATGGAACTGTTCTTAGAACACACCAGGTATCTGGGATTTCCATAAATGAACAAAATGGGGGAGTCCTAAGGACACTATACCTGTCTTTATCGTTCGCAACCAAGATGGAACTGTTCGTAGAACACACCTGCTGTCCGAGATATCCGTAAGTGAACAAAATTGACGAATCCTAAGGACACTATACCTGTCCGTACCATCCAGAGCCAAGTTGAAACTGTCCTAAGAACACGCGCGGTTTCCGGGATGTCCGTAGTCAAACAAAATGGAGGTGTCCTAAGGACACTATACCTGGCCGTACAGTCTGCAGAACATCTACGCACATGTGCACCACACCCGTAAGTCCTGCAAACATTGCGCCGGTCTGTAACTGTCCGTCTCACTTGTGTCGCACTTTTAATTAGCTTCAGGACCCGAAAACTGTCCGTAGAACACACGCGTGCATGCGCAGAACCGTTCCTGTGCATTTGGTGTCCTGCGGACACCCGTTCCCTTCATGGACGTGTTCCCGACGTCATCATGTGACCGCACCCACGATGAGCATGTGTCCTAATTTGCGGACTCTGTCCGGTTCCCTGACATTTTAAAATAACTTATTCAGACAATCCAAATTATTTTACAGTAAAAATTTACCATTTCACATGTCCCAGACAATGGCCCTGACTTTCCACAAACTTTTTGTAACTTTTTGAACCTTTTTGGGTGCTCGATATGTTTGCGAGACGCACCCCTCCACCCCTATAAAAGGCCACACCCCAGAGCTGATCTTCATTGTACTTCTGACTATTGCAGATTGTCTTTTGCTGCCTTGCTGCTCTTGCTGAGATTATCTCATCAGCCCTAATGGCATCCAGGGCTGCTTTTGCTACATCAGCCTCAGCACCACCCCCAAACCCTCCACCACCACCACCTCCCCAAGGGCCTTCAGAGGGGAATATTCGTGAGGATATAGAGATCGAGGATGTAGACGAGGAAGAGAATGAGGTCGAGGAACTCCCTACTACCAGCACTCGCCGGGAGTCTTGGGTGTGGCGGTTGTTTACAGTTTATGGCAACATACCAAAAGCATGTGCGAACAAGGTCACCTGTAACCAGTGCAAAGTGGTGCAAAATCATCGGAGACGTGGTTCGTACAGCTTTGGTACGACATCCATGAAGCAACACCTAACTTTGTTCCATAGTGCAGACATTCGCTAGGTTGTACCTTGTGATAAATATAGTAGGTTGAGTTCCTCTACAGCATCCTCCTTTTCCACTCCTCTCACCACAAGAGAAGCTCCTGTGGGAGAGCGCATCCCTCCTGCTGCTTAACAGGCCTTTCGAGATGCTGTTGACCCTTACCTTTCGAGGGTGACAATATTGTGTATGTACTGTGACGCAGTACTCTGCAGGGGAGAGAGTCTTTGTAGTGCTTTTGAGACTACAGTCACGGACCACCAAAAGACCTGCTACCTACCTAAGTAAGGCCCACCCTACATCTTCCTCTCTCCACCTTCCCTTTTTATCCCCGTGGTTGGTGTCCCTTTTATACCACCCTTTCCCCTCCTCTCCTAGTGTGTCGTGTGTAAAAAAGAAAAAAAAAAGGAAAAAAAAGGCTCTTTTCAGAGTCTCCTTCCACAATTTAAAAATAGAAGTGGCAAATAAACAGTGCAGGTCCATGTGCATTTTTTGAAAGTCTGCGGACAGTCCTAGGACATATAAAATATTGGGCGCTGCCTTAGCAAAACCAATGCACTTTTCTCTGAGAAGAAGTGGTGGCTCTGAAAAGAACCTTTTGGTGGTGTTTTTGTGTGTTTGAAAAACTTGAATTCGTCAACATCTACTGCAAAATAGGTCACTCTAATTCCATAAAAGGTTGCAATGCATTTTGTACATTTCTCAGAAAAATCTGATTGCCAGCATAAGTAAGATGGACTCCATCTCTTCGAAAAATGTATGTGCTACGAAAGATAATATTTTCATTGTGAAAAGAGGACATGCCAACATCTCTTAGAAAGGCACAAATAGCCTTATTGACATTGCGCCTCACTTTTTCCATTTGTGGACCAAATAAAGAAGAACGCAGCCACATTTGTCTTTGCGCAATATGAGAAAAAATTACTTGGGAATTTGGAAACATGTCCATGACCTTCTCAAGTCCTTCTTTCATTGTAAATTGCAAACACATTCCAAACACATGTCCTAAACTGTTCCCTCCACAATGAATTATAATTATGTCTGGATGATGCTCTGTCCCTAAAGTAGCACAGAGAGGTACCAAGTCCAGCCACTTAAATCCACGCACTCCATGCCAGTGCACTTAAACATGAGGGAATCCAAGATCTGCAGCTACTCCACAATGTTCTGCATGCACCTCTAGCCAATGTATCCATGAGTCTCCCAAAATCCAGATAATCTATTTTCCGTAACACACAGCCATAGCTATCTGTTCTTCTCTCTGGAAAAAGACGGTCTCACAAAATCTCTCCTTACACAACACACCCACTAAACTTTACTGACCAATCCCTAGCTCCGCTCATTCTCATTTGCATGCCTCTCCACCCCAGAATCCTCAAATGTAATATGCACTGTCCGCAGACTACCGCCATGTCCGTGGACATATCGAAGATCTGAGAGTGGTGAATGTACATTTAAATAATATGCCCCATTTCCCCTTTGAGGTGGGCTCTTAAAAAAGCTTTTCTTTTGTTTTTTTTGCAGATGCCTGACAGACACCTGTTATTTTGTATTTGTTTTTTCTTCTTACTTTACAAGTAAAATCTTCACATAACCTTTTCCAAAGCAACCCTTACATTCCAAAACAACATGGCATTTCCCAAACAAGATAAAGAAATACCATCTTCTTCAAAATAAAAAGCATTACTCGAATCAATATTTTCAATATTACAGAAAAACATACCAGTTCTAAACATTAAAGCACACATGCCTTGATTGATTGCACACCTAGCAATGTTTTGCTGAGGACAAAAAACAGAACTATTGTCCCATATTGCCCTAGGTAGTAATCCAGAAAAAAATACTTTTGCATTTGGAAGGATGTTCATTACTGCTTCAACCAACTGTTCCAAATCTGCCAACAAAGTAGGGGCATTCACCTAGCCCAAATGGAAAGCACCATAGTGCAAAACTACCAGATGGGGACTGTTCATCCTACGCATATCTTCACAAACTTGTAGAATTCCCTCTACGTTGCAATCAGGCACAGTGCTCCACACCACCTCCACTCCTTTAACATAAACATTGTTTGCCACATGCCTGCATTGAGCATACTGCTGCAAACCATGGACAAACATATGTCCGAGCACCAACACCCTGACTTTCTCCACCTCTGCCATCTTCACTACACTCAGTCTCTTTCTACACAAATCAACAACATCAACATCTGATTGGCTGATTTCTAAAGTCCCCTTTCCATAGTGGATTTGCTGAAAACCCCAGATGTGGCACACCCTACCCGAGGACAGCCGCGATGTCCGCGCGGCATGTAACTCTTAACCGGCCCTTCTATCCTTTCCACATCACTGTCAGTGCCATTCCCTCATTGGATACAGCTAAGCAGTCAAACAACCATCCACCAATCACATCCAAGACCTCTACATCTAACTCCATCATCAGAGTTCCGCACTTCAAATGTACTGTTGATCACTCTGACTACAACTCTCATGTCATTGGAAAGCACATACTACAAAAACTACTCTACAAGTCTCCAAGATTTCTACTTACAGCTGCATTCATATCCACATTTATGAATACAAACTAAACGTATGCAGATTTTATTCACAGTACATGTACAAGTGTTATGAATCCATATAAACAGTGTATTGCCACTAAACCTGCAAAGCCTATACATACATGTCACCCCTCACGATTTAAGCGCGAGACTCACGATTTTTCATTGAAAAATTGCACCATTTTTTGCTGTCTGCCGCATAAGCTATACATACATGCCAACCCTCCCAATTTAGGTGCAAGACTCCTGATTTTCCATTTCATAATCACACTATTTTTTACTGTCTCCTGCCTAAAATAATGCTAATCCCAATGCAATCTTATGAGAAAAATAAATGATCCCGAATGCTGTGGTGAAACTTCTACTAATAAAATGAATGTATTGACATTTTTTCCATCTACTATAATCAACTGTCACTTCCAAACCTGTCTACTATCTACAACACACCTTTAAAAAACAAAGTGATTTTCATGCACTTAAAATTCCACTCATTTGCAAAGCATGTTGCACTAAAATATTGTAAATCAAATATAAACTCTGCACATAGTCAAATGAAATGCATGAATACACTTAGTTCAGATATCAAACAAGAATGTTACCACAAAAACATAATAATCAACATCTACATTAACATCATTGCTATAAACACACAACATTACAAACTTCTTTCTTTTACAATTGCAGTGAGGACCACTCTCCTGAAACTCAGCAGCATCTGAACTATAAACAACATATTTCAATAGAGAAGAGACCTGGTCATTGCACAGAAAAAGAATAAGTACAATACTACCTTAATATTCTTACTGTTCCTCAAACACACTGTGTGGTTTATTCATGTAATTTGCGCACCAAAATAAACAGCGATTTCTGAAACATTCTGTCCACAAATCCCCATTTATTAAACAAATATTAGCAGGCAGAATGACACACAAATCCCCGTTTTTTGGGAACACAAATAACATACTCAACCCTAAGAATGTTATTACTACAAAACAAGAACTGTTTTAATATTATATCATTAGATTTACTATTAAAGATTCTCCTCACCGCTAGCTCACTTTCTATTGTCATCTGAACCGCAGTTTAGTAACACACAAATAGAAGAATAGCCTTCCCAACTAATTGTAACTGCCCAATGCACAATCACACACCACCACATACATCTTTCCCATCATACTCAAACACTCATGCGCACAACACACATTCATTGCAGAACGGCCCTACCCATACCTTCTTTTTTTTTCAACAGACCGCAAAGAATGCCTAGCAAAAAGCAACTCAGTAGAAAGCAACACATAAATAGAGCAAATGAAATTAAAAGTGTCCAAAATAAGCATCCATCTCTACCAGAGTTTGTACAAAACGTTCAAACAAAACAGCTAATACAGTCCTTTAGCAAAACAAACCAAGCTTCCAGTACAGAAACTTTGCCTCCTCTATCAAAATGAAAAATGAAACAAAAAATGTTTAACAAGAATTTGGCTACCACTACTGCTAAAACTGCTCGTATACATCTTGATATACTAGCAAGTAAACATACCAAAAAAAGTATTTTAGCAAACATTTTCCACCACAGAGACCTTCAGAATCTTATAAAAACAGGAGACCAATCATGCACAACCCTTCAAACCTACCGTAGAAAGTTATTCATTTTAGTGTTAAACAGAATGAAAGCACTAACAAAACTATCTACTAAATTACAAAAAAAACTTCTCAATAAACAAAATGTCAAAAAAAATAACTTCTTAAAACCTGTGGAGATGAATGGAGTCACACCACGAGCACAGAACCATGTTTTAATGAAGAAGCATACAAACAAAACCAAACAAACACAATTGCCATCCATAGCAGTGGACGAGGTTATGAAAAAATTAATAATGCCATAATGGAACTAGAAATACTGCTTACAAAAATATCCCCAGAAAACTCAGAATTACCTCTCCATTCGACTGAACCAGAACGTCCAGTATACAAATGGCCATGCACGTCAATGAGTAACATTCCCAAAAAATCTTTCAAATCTTTACGCCAGTTCCTCAATCAGTATGTGAAAGGCAAAGACAAAATCAAAATGAAAGTGCTGCAAAATATGGATACCTGTCCAGTGTGCAAATACACAGGACTACAAGGACATTCATTTGCCTGCATTTCAGGACCTACTTGCAAAAGCACCTTCCATCATGTCAAAATGATATCAAAACATCATTCAAATATAAGAAATCTAGTCTATAAACTGTACTATGCTAAAGGTCCTGCTCTAGCACTAGCCAATTTAAATTACACTGTTCTACATGGTACACACAAAGACCTACTCAAAGAAATAGACCATATCCAGAGAAAATATTTTGGAAGTTAAAGCCCCTTACAAAATGCAATAGCTTTACAACTAGCAACAATTCTGCCCATAGCAACCTTCTACTACACACATATAAAAAAGAAATACTAACATTTAAACGTACATCCAAACCATGTGTGTGTGTGTTGCCGCAGAATATTTTATGAAAGTAACACAAAAACTATAGGCGTAACATACAAAATAGAAGACAATGAAGATTCCAAATGGTTTGAATGAGCTCTTTACCTTATATCAGAAAACAAATAGGAAATAACTGACCCCTTAATACTTTGCAGTTACTGCACTACAAAACTTGACAACAACCAAACTCCTATCACAAATAACTTGGAATTATTCCCACTGCCAAAACCCCTGCAACAACTCAATTTATATGAGAGCATCATAATTCAAATAGTGTACCCATTTCAAGCAATAATACGCCTTCAATCAAAAACAGCAAAATGACCTCCTTCTGAATTGGTTAAAGGCATTTGTGGCAAAGTAGTTTATTTACCATTGGATCTGAAAGAAAATGTGCACACTCTGAGAGTGCAACGTTCAACAAAGCAATCTTTGATTGTCTTAGTAAATGATGTACCAACAAAAGACAAATACATTTGGCAACAATTCATAGACTTAGATAAATTTAGAAAAGCCTTGCAATATCTAAAAGACAATAATGAATACTACAAAGAAATAAATATTGAAGAAAACGTAAGGGAAACAACTGAAATAATTCAAGAGTCACTAGAAACTGGTCAATTTGAACTTATAGATCCTGCTACAGTATCCAATATTTTAGACCATTATACAATTCATCCATTACACTCTAATGACATCATAGATGATGCACTAGAAACATACGAAATGTGACAAACCAAAGGATCACCAATCAGCATATGGGAAAAAAGTATAGAAGCATCTGCTTTTCCTCTACTCTTAACTCCTGGCAAAGGACGAAGGTACAATGATAGACCCACTCAGATAACAGAACCAGAATACCGCTCATAACAAATGTATTCTGAAGATCCCAGATTTAGACAAAATATGGAATACATATTCCACCTACTCTTTGAAAGTGAACTAGCAACTCTATGTTACGGAGTTGCACACATTTTGAAATCTCAAACCCACTTTCAAAATATGTCAGCTACACAATTAATACAAAAAGTGCAAGAAAAAGATGAGGTTTTACAATCAAGCATTACAAATCTGTTAGCAAACATGCATTGTGCAAAAGAGTACTTGTGCCGACGTCACAGAGATGTATGTTGTATGATAAGAAACCTTGGCCTACCCACTTGGTTTGTTACATTAAGTTGTGCAGAATATGCATGGGAAGATTTACATGATTTCCTGCACATATCAAACAAAAACAAAACAAACATAGATATACTAACACCTAGAGAACTTTGCTCTCTAGATCCTGTTAATGTGTCAAGATATTTCCATCATCGTTTCAGTGCTATGCTACACTTTATTTGCAATAAAACTGTTCATCCCCTCGGAGAAGTGCAACACTTCTTTTGGAGAAAAAAATACCAAGCCAGAGGAACACCACATATCCACATGCTTTTATGGATTAAAGATGCTCCTACATTTGGTCATGACAGTGATGCCAGTTTATTGAAAAATATGTCACTTGTGAAATTCCATCAAAAGCAACAAATGGTGATCTTCATGTAAAAATGTTACAATTTCAAAGACGCAAATGTGGCAAATATTGTCGTCACAAATACAAAAACAAAGGGAAATACTACACCAAATGCCGCTTTTGTTTCCCTAGAACAGTTACAGAAACAGGTGAAGTGAACAACTTCATGTCTTCAGTTAGACATGGTGTTAAAGGTCAATCACCTAAGAACACGTATTACATAAAAAGAACGGAAGAATCAAAATATATCAATGATTACAATGCAATCATTGCCCGCTTATGGAATGCAAACATAGATGTGCAGTACATTGCAAACAATTCCACTGCAGTTGCACGATATGTTACAGCCTACTTAACAAAAGCAGAAAAAACAGAGCTTCAAGACCTCTGGAATGACCTATCATCAGACAAAAAACTATCTCAGAAATTGTACAGCTAAGGCATAAAAATGCTCTCTCATAGAGAATGTTGCTCCTATGAAGCTGCAGATCGTTTAACCGGTACTGCTTTGTATGGAAAATCTGAAAATATAGTATGTCTAAGTCTTGGTCCTGCTAAATCTAGAAAAAGAGTTCTTAAATCATATGAGGACATAGAAACAATAGCCAAAAATGATCCCAACAGCCAAGACATTTTGAAAAACAATTTACTGGACACATACTACCCGAACAGGAGTACCACTTTGGAAACCTTGAGTCTATACCACATAGCCCAAAACTTTGCATACCAAAGTAATATAAAACCCGATGAAAAAAAAGGTAGATATAGAGTGACAGATTGTGAAGGCAGCTTAGTGAAACTTACCAAACGAAGCTTAATTAATCACATAAAATTGTCATTAAAAATTCCTCAACAGAAAGAACTATATTACATGTCCCTGCTACAACTTTTTAAACCATGGAGAAAAGAAGAAGACATACTAGATAACTATGACTCCTATGAAAACGCTTTCAAAGCAAATGAAAGCACTATCACCGATGTAAACTTTACGCAGTACAAAACAACGTTGCACAATGAACAGCAACACGAAGAAGAACTCCAGGCCCAACTAGATAAGGACACTCCCGACAGTAGTCAACCTTCTGTAACAGGAAGCCAAGAACCACTGGGACAGCCACTAATAGAAAATGAAGCAAAATTAGCTAACAGAAGTAGAAAACAAAATGTGTCACTATGAAGAAGATACATAAGACTTAACTACTACAATCAAAACTGAACAAAGAGCAGCACACCATTTTTCAAGTAGTAACAAAATAAATTGCACATGATGTACAACATGAAAATAAAGAATATACCTGCCAATATTACAAACCTATACTGCTATATGTCAGTGGTGAAGCTTGTTCAGGCAAAACATTCTTAATCAAAATCATCAGCAAGTTCCTTCAACAATGGACAAACAACAAACTGTCAGCTGTTGTAACTGCCCCCACAGGTCTAGCTGCCTACAACATAGGCGGTGCCACTTTACACCGATTATAACTCCTTCCAGTAGAACACCAAAACAAATAAGACTATTACAAACTTTCTACAGAAGCTGCAATGGAACTACACAGAGTATTAAAACAAATGAAAATGTACTTAAAACAAACAACGAAGAACTCTTTGGAAGAAAACACATTATTGTTTTTGGAGATCTTCTTCAATTGACACCAGTGAAAGGTGAACCTATTTTTAAAACATTAGGACACAAACTCTGCCGCAAAACTGTTGGCAGCATAGGAAATGTCAACCTTTGGCAACATTTCCAATACAAAGAATTACCAGAAAACATGTGGCAATCTGCAGACCTCGCCTACGCCAACATTTTAAAAAGTATTAGAGTTGGTGTAAAATCTCAAGAAGCACAAACAATATTAAAAACCCAGCAGATCCATGCACTTTATGGCGATAACCCATGTGCTACTAATGTTATGGAACAATTAGCGCACAAATATGTCAATTGTATGGCCTTAATGCCAACTCTTGCAAGCTGTTCCAAATTCAATATAACAATGTTAAAAAAGGAATTTCAACCAATAATTTAAATTTGCTCCACAGACAAACTGGACGTACATGGTATAACTCTACAAATGTGTCAGCAAGCAACAACAAGACTAAATACAGTTGCTGGCTTTCAAACATACCCACGTGACAACAACATTCAGTTTGTCAATATTCTCTTTGACGAACTTTCAGAAATAAAAAGGATAGGGCACTCAACAGCACGATTCCTTCTCTTCAAAGACATGTATGTACGCAGAGAACAATTTTCTCTAACTCTTGCATATGCAGTCACCATTCATAGATCCCAAGGTCATACCCTAGACAAAGCATTGATAGATATTGGGAACACAGTCTTTAAAGAAGGCACGGCCTACATAGCACTATCACGCTTATGTACACTTGACGGTCTATTTCTAATTAACTTTGATGCAAGTAAAGTCAACACTGATATTCCTTGCATTCTAGAATACAATAGACTACGTTCACTATACACCCCCCACCTAAAAGCATATCCTGTTAATCAAAAAGGAAAATGTTGTAAAAGAAAACTAATTCACACTGAAAGGAAACAGAATCTGACTGCAAATCCTCCAAAGAGTATTAGTCAAAGTATCTCAGGTACTTCTTCAAAGAAGCAAAACACACTCCGAAAAAATAACTTGGACATAGAACTATCTGTAACTGGTGTAATTTGTTAGGCAAATGTAGCAATGAATAATCGATTTCAATTGCCACCAATTGTTGACAACATTTACTTACACAATACAGACCAATAGTGTTTGCAAATGTTAGTCCTTCATAGAAACGCAACAAACAATCCTGACAACATGTATAGTGTTCACGGAATAAGACAAGAATTGGACTACTGTGCCGGAATGGTGAAATTCACTATAAACCCACAAGAAGATCCACAAGAATTTCTAATGTACTTACTACAAGTACTGGAAAACAAAATCATACCTAGAACTGAAATATTCCAGATTTTATACATGTGGAAACATACATGCACTTTCTGCAACAATGTGACACAAGAACAAATCCCTAATGAGCGCTTCGTGTATGTATCCATACCTAATTGTGAATCCATTCCATTTCAGCAACTTGTACAAAATGCAAACCATGGCAGATTATGTACTACCTGCAATTCAGATAATCGCTCCACCTTACTGATACAAACACATAGTAACTACGTAATACTAATGCTTCTATATTACAATGCAGATGGTACCAAAAACAACTGCAAGCTGACTGGATACACACATGGTCAAGTATCACTCGGTAAGAAAACCTTCACAACAATAGGTGTAATTTACCATGCAGGAGCCACAACCAATGCAGGTCACTACACTGCATATATTAAAAAGAAATGTGGATGGTTCGAATGTACCATTACTCTAAAGCAGAGATTAGCAGCAAATCTTACAAACGCTTATTTAATCTTCTTAAAACCAAAATTTAATAACTAATCTGTACTTCAACATTAACAAAAATTCAAATAAAAAACTATAAACGGTTAGAATACTCCTACAGGTATCTAACTGGCCCAAGATTCTATAACAACCAAACAGATAAATGAATAGTACTAAATTGTAACAAAAATAGACAGTTAGAATACGCCAACAGGTATCTAACTGATTCAGATATCTGCAACAAAAATGTGGATTGTTTGAATGTAATGATAGTACCATTACTCTAAAGCAGAGATTAGCTGCACATCTTACAAACGCTTATTTAATTCTTAAAATCAAAATTTAATAACTAATCTGTACTTCAACATTAACAAAAATTCAAATAAAAAACTATAAACAGTTAGAATACGCCAACAGGTATCTAACTGGCCCAAGATTCTATAACAACCAAACAGATAAATGAATATCACTAAATTGTAACAAAAAATAGACAGTTAGAATACGCCAACAGGTATCTAACTGCTTCAGAAATCTGCAACAATCCAACAGATAGAACATTAACCAGAAACAACAAGTGAACACTGAAAGGAAACAAACAGACTGTAGCATGACAAAAAAAGTTTTTTTTTATAATCCGACAAGGATTATTTTTTCCCACAGACCCAATGATTTGAAAAACAAACACAGAAACTGAGCAAAATGGACAGTACACTGGTTTGTAAACCAAATATGAGGGTCCAAAAAAAAGCTGAAATACCTATTTTGTAATGTCATAAGTCTTCAGAGAATACATACACTAACATGCTCTTTTCTTTTATCACAGAAATTGAAAAAGAATATTTCCTCCAGGTACCAAACTCATGTAAAAAATATATTGAATCTCAACAAATGAAACAGTAAGTATAATTTCAAACATTTGATAGATATTCGAATCTATAGGTGTGATCTATGGCTGCTGTGATATGGTGCAGTGGTTGTGGTCAGGGCCTAGAGTCTTGGGTGTATAGCTTACAGCCTACTGCCTGTGGCCATGCACCCACGACTATAAGCCCTGGCTACAACCACTGCAGCATATCACAACCACAACCACTGCACCATATCACACCGATGCTACCTTATAACTTCAGTACTTATAACTTTGATCTTGGGTGCATGGCCTACAGCCTGCAGCCATGTACCCAAGACTCTAGGCCCTGGCCACAACCACCACAGCATATCACAACCATGGTGACTTATAACTCAGTATGACACCCATAGATTGAAAAACTTTAACTGCGGCATATACTCAATGTTAAAGTCCGCTGACACCATGCGTGTCCTTAGAACAGTTTCAACGTGCCTGCGCACAGCATGGACGGGAATACTATCCTTAGAGCACGCCTCATTTTCAGTAAATACGGACATCCCGGACAGCGCGGGCATGGCTAATACATCAGTACACCTGCCACCTAAACAAATACAGTATTTCACCCATCTCTTCCTCCCTAAACCTCCCCAAGCACTCTTGCACACCAAAACACTCCCCAAAACTTCATTTCGCCTCTGTTCACCGCTGCGCTGTTGGCGGATCCAAGATGGAGGGCGCATCGGAACAATCTGACACACATCACGCCTCACTCCGGCCAATCGAAGGACACGTCATGTGTCCGCAGACATTACGCGAGCCCATTAGCCAATCAGTGTCCTGCCCTCGGAGCGAACAGGGAATTGTCTCCACGGGGCGGACATAGATATCACTAATTTTTTTACACCTACTTTTTGATTGTTTTAAAGAAAACTACTGGACGGATTTTGACCAAATCCCTCCATCGGTTTCCTCTGTAGCCGTGCACAAAGTTTTTCCCCCATTCAGTCTATGGGAAAAAAAGACATTTTGGGGGGGGCCCCCTGGACCAAACCTCACCAGAGTGGGCCATATACTTTTTCTGCAAAGTTTGGTGAGGATTCGTCCAGGGGGAGCGGAGTTATAAGCCGCCCAAAAAGTGCTCTTCCTATGGAAACAGCAACTTAACCGTAACTACACGCTAATGGTTGCAAAATGTCATCAGTGGCAGATACTATTGTTTCTTTTGTCATTGATACAGCCTAAATCATCCACATGTTGTAATTATGTGGTGAGGTTATCTGAGATCTCAGGATCATCGTCTAACAAAGAGTAAATGCACCTGTCTCTCAATTGCCTAATTCATTCAGCTTTATAATCTTCCTGTCTATTGTAACTAGTGCACCTCCTTTGTATGCAGGGCGAATCACAATACTGTTATCTTCATACAGATTCCTAATCATGAAGAATTCTTTGTTGCTGAGATTACGATACTTGGCTGTTGTGAATGTTATTTATTAAGCCCCTTGAGGGTGGTTGCGTTCATTGCACACATTGATGGTGGAATGTGGAAATGGAGGCATAAAACTGCTCTTGCTTCTAAGTTCTTAGTAATCTGTCTCATTACACTCTGAACTCTGTTGGTCTGGAGTTTCAAGATTAGCAAAAAAGGTTTTAAGTTTCATTTTATGAATGAATTTAAAAAGCTCAATTTTAATATTGAAAAGGTTTGTACATCTACTTCTGAACACAATTCAACCCATTCTGTAAGATTTCTGTCTCTGTGGGCTTAGTGTTTACATGGTTCTAGCCAGTTACTTGCACTGGTGTTTTACATGTGGGTTTAACAGTGCAGGAGACAAACAGATACATTCCTGTCTTCACGGTCATGTAGGGGGTCCCTGCCTAGGTGCTACATACATTTTGTTGACCCAAGATTACTCACCTGGCATTTTCACTATGGTCTTGGCTTGGTAAATGCAGCCATCTGATTCCAAAGCCTTGTTCCTGTCTTTGGCTTGGAAGACAGATTTTTCTTACACCCCACTAACATGAGATTATACTTATGTTGTTTTCAGCAGATTTAGGTTAACGGCTAGCTCCAACATCTGTTCCTTCAATACCCTTCATGTTAGTCATGTGGAGGTCGCTGCTGACCTTGTTCTCTCAGGGCACGGTGAGAACCTGAACTTTGAATCCTCCTATGGCAGCTGTCTCCTGCTGATGGAGGGAAGGTCATCCAAAAGTCTTCCTTGCCCAGAGGTACAGTGACCACAATTAATACCATGAATCATGTTTATGCCTAGATTGTTTTCTTTCTCTGGATAGTTGTTTTCCAATTCTCCACCCCAAAAAGCTCATCAGCATAGCTGACCACTTAAACTGGGCAAAATCGTAGGATTCTGCTTTGCATGCTCTGGCCATGAAATTACCTAGATTTCAATTTGCTTGCCCTTCTTTGTCGATCCCTTCCCACTAGTGGAATACATCAGAAATTGTGCATGCGGTCGATGGATTTTGAACTCTGAATATTTTGATTTTCCACGTCATTGTTTCTCTTTTCCCAAAAACCAATCACTGCTGAAGCGAAGGCCATGTTTCATTCAAATGTTTGACATATAGTTAAGAGGGAGAAGGAACATGACCTACTATTGGCCCTTCCCTAATGGACGCTGTTAAGAGTCAATGCAGACTTGTTATCACAATGGAACCATGCACAGTTTTTCATAGCAGTCTATACACAAACACCTACCATTGGTCATTCTTCAAAGGGTGCTAAAATGCACCAACACAGCATTAAAATCAAAGGGCATCATGCAAATTATTCCATTTTGCCTAGCATGAAATACTGGTTGCAATATGTGAAAGGGGTGGGTGGGAATTAATTTGTGTGGACAAAATCAGCATGTGTTATGCAGAATGTATGAACTACAATGGAAATTCAACGTGGGTTGATCATTTAGCTAGTAGGGCAAACTAAGAGGAATATCAGAAAGAGACTCCCGATTATGTGTAGCAGGCAGAGTAGGAATCAGGGGTGAAATCTGTTTGTATTGCACAGTAGGCGGATATTTCATTGGCCTTAGTGACTAATTATCCAGCAAGGACCTGGCGGTCGCCCTCTCTGAATTTTGGTTTGCGCATCCACATTTCATATACCATTTCTCTGCACTTTTCCCTTGGCATAGTTGACAGTGCGTATAGGTTTGATGGCTACAGCAAAGGGTTGATATTGGATGGAATGAGTTTTCAAATATGGCTGAAGCTGAGCTGCCCATTCATGGTTTGACACTATTTCTGTGTGACGCAGATTCCACCGGCTTTCAGTGGAATTACCAATCACCAATACGTCCAATTTATGACCAGACATGCTATTTCCACTGAAAAGTGGAGGAATAATGTATCAATATTGGTGTTTCAGCAGAATGGTCATCCATATTGAGAGTTACTGCACATATAAGTGGCCACGAAATGGGGTGCCAATTCTGCTATGTGGGATGGATATAACAGTATTGCAGCCTCATAAGAGTTAGTGATGTTTTCACAATCATACTCATAATGACGCCCAATGTGTTTTCCCTTTACGCATTGTTTTATATGTAAACTGTAAATGTCTTAATGGTTCACTAGTCATATCCCATGTAGAAGACATACATGATCAAGATAAATCAATAATATGACTATATATAATTCAATTGTACTAGCCACAATTACATTTGTACTAGTCATATAATTAAATAAAAAATCACTCATAATGTTACTACGTTAGTGAGTTTGGGACAATGGCAGCAGAACATAAGATATAATGCCACTTTTTATGCATTATATATTGTCTTCAAACAGTATTTTGCTTGGAATATAGTAAAGGATTAAAAGAAAACCACAGTCCCAACCACTTCCTCATATAACCACAATGTTTCAACAACTTCAATGTAAACTGCAGAATTGTCACTGATTTATTAATCCACAGCAAGGTTTAACTGTATATTATTCCCTTTACCCTGCTAACCCAGTTCTCTGTGCTTTTTCTCTCTTTCTCCCCCCTCTTCCTTACAGCAAGCTGACTGGCCGCCGGGTGTACCTCAGAGTCTCACTGGTCCCCAGCACCCCCGCCAGTCCTCACTTGCACTTATCCCAGGATCCTTCACCCCACCCTCACTCAATGCACTTGAGAAATTAAACCAAGAGAGTGGCTCTCTCTGCACTTGACCCAGTCTCAACTGACCTGTTGCACTGATCCTCCCCCGCCCTGTTACCCTCTGCGCACGTGTTCGATCTTCACGCACATTGCCTGAAGAGCGTCTATTCTGTTCCCACTTGTCTTCACCCCTTAATTGTACTGTTAAAACTGCAGAATCGCTGTCAGGCCTATTTGTTGTATCCTAAAACTGTTAAATGTATTTTAACGCACTTAATCTACCTGTGCAGACTATTATTGTCTCAGAATTTCAAGGGCTCTGAGCGACTGTTTGTTTTTGCCCTATTTTCCCACCCTCCTTGAGTACTTTGAAACACTTGCCTGTGTGTAAGCGCTATGTAAAAACACAATACAATACAACTAGGAATGGGTTAGACCCCAGGAACATGTAATGTCATAGGTAGGCTCAAACTTGCATTTGCTTCAATCAGGCACCCATGCAAAATATTTTCTTCCAGGGACAAAATGGAGTGAGAAGCAGATCCAAAACACTTTAGCATTAGGTGCAGGAAAAGCCAGGTGTGTGGCAAATGATTCTGGACCATGTTGTTTCTTCATGTGATGTCCAATAGGATAGCTAAGATTAAAACTGTCCTTGTCCTTCCCTTATTCCAACAGTGTCAGGCAAACCCACATCAGCCCTTTGCCTCCAGTTCCCGTCCAGAGTAACAATGCTTTCCTCCTCACCTAAACCTTAGATATCAAACATTTGGTATGCGATATGTGAAATTAAGTGTTCTCACGTTTTTGGCAACCTTTGTGTGAATAAGGAAATTGCCACTGTGTTAAAAAAATAAAATAAACACGTATCTCATTTTACCCAGGCTTTGCATCACTTTGAGATTGTATTGTGTCATTTCCTTATTCTTGTTCAACTTCTAATGTATTGTCTATACTTCACAAACGTAATTTCAGCACTGTTTTAAGCAAATCAGCAAGCTATAGTTAAGCAAATTCACCATGACACATTGTTCACTTTCAGTGCTAAAAGAACATCATAACTGAAGTAAATACTTGACATATTCGTTTTTGCTTCTTATTCGAGACATTGGAAAGAAGACAGTTTGACAATCAGCCATTAAAAACCCCAATGTACTATTTCCGTATGCAAGGGTTTAATAAGCAACCATGTATTCCATCTCTATGTATATTTAGTTTTGGAAATGTGATTTGGAATTTGTATTGCAGTTTGTGCTTCTACGATCCAATGAGCGAGTGAGACCCTGGATAAAATATTTCCAACATGACTTAAACAATGTGTGAACATGATGCTGACTATTTAATGGATACTGAGATTTTCCTGTGCAATTGTCCACTGGTAGGCTCATTTAGAATAAGCTGGTAAACCTGACAGCGTACAACCTGCTGGCGCTCATAGTTTGCGCCTTGGATTTAGGTAATCTTCCAGTTGAAATGGTAATATGCATGTGAATCTAGTTGATTATTTTGTCCATTCGGGTGCTGTACAGAGAGGATGCACCCAGAGGATTATGGGTGGGGGGTGGGACCTCAAGATAATGTTCGACTGATCAGCTAGTCCATGAACGGCTACATTCTGGCATTGATTCATTTTTCTCCAAGTGTTTTAATAAAGTTTGACATATCAATACAAAATATAGATATTAGTACAAAACGCACAACATGTAATGAACATGCTAGTATTAGGACCACATAATTGAAAACCAATTGAAAGCTAGCATCGACATAAGTACCCCAAATACAAACATATCACTGGTATAGCATGAGTACAGGTCATACATAATTGAGTCACATTTCACCAATGCATTCATACAAAAATGGTATGGTGCAAAGGTAGGTGCACGATCCCACCAATATATCTCTCGCTCTTGACATTGAGGCTTATGAAAACTATGCAAATCTTTTTCAGCGTTGTTCACAAAAAAAGCTCATCGAACCATCCTGGAATTCCAGATTTGGTTGGAGATGATGTCAGATTACCTTCTGAGAGCAGGAAACGAGCTGACCATCTGCCCAGTGTTGTACATTGCACTGTCAAGAGAAACCTGCACAGCATGGCGCCAACGCACTTGTACTCTAATTGTACACATATGTTTACATTCCAGGGAATTTTGAAAATAAGGTCTTTGCCTCTCCTATCTGCTCTGCCCATAACAAATAAATGTAGTCTAGCATGTGATTTTGATGCTAGAGTAAATAGATTGGAATGTGCCGTTTTTTTAACAGATGCTGAAAGAGGGAGAATTCCATAGGAATCACTTTTAAATGCCTGCCACCCAGGTGTGCATGGTGGAAGGCAATTACTAAATGGTGTGCCGGATTTATCCAGCATGAAAAGGATTCATACTGTCATGCATAATACTGCGGTACAAAAGAACAAGTTGGTGGTCCCCTTCAAACAATTTTGAAATCAGCATAAAGGAGAGCTTAAGTCTTTTTTTTCCAAATCCGCGTCAATATGCATTAGAATCCCAATTATACTGTAGCTATTAGTTTTCTGGAAACAGTGTGTGCTATGTGTGCAATTGTTAGAGCAGCACATCTTTTCATATGCCCGTAGTTGTTTTTCTCTTCATTTAGAGATGCAATATCGTAGGTAAAAACCTCCAAGACAGTATATGTACTGTGGCATTAACATAGCAGTTTACCTCTGGTGTTCACAATACTACAAGTAGCACCCTTATGTGTATTTTGTAATGCATGCACAGGGTTCAAAATTAAGATTGGAGCTCCCAGGTATCCCACATTAACCAGTGACCACGAGCTATTCATAGTGTTGCCCAAACCTATCCTCCATATAAGATGCAAGCTTATCATTTTGTCCATTATTTATTATCCTGTAAGCTTAGATGTGCCCCAATATTTATTTATTGCTTGTCCCTAATGCACAGAGTTAAATTGGTATAAGTGTGTTGTTTCGGCATCACTTGGCATCGGGAATCAAAAGTAGCTCTGTGTAGCTGTTGGTGTCAAGCTAACCAGGCTCCTCTAGGCTACAAGCAGGGGCTAAATAGCTCCCCTTAATTTCGAACCCTGAAAGTATCTATTAATCACTAGTTTTCCTTTTGTTTCTTTGCTGTCTACCCCTGTGTTTTTAGCTTGTCAAGTTTTTTTTTAAATTTAGCTAGTTGATAGCAGCATGTGTGGTAAGTGTACATTTTTCAAACACATTTGTATGAACAGCACTGGACATTGCTGCACTGACTTCAGGTACCTCAAGATTCACACATCTAGTGACTCTGAGAGGCCTGGCACAACTGATGAAACCCCACAATCAATTGCCTCATTGATACTTGTCTGACCAATATCAAGAGGAGTTACAGCTCGGTTTACGTAGGTGGTTACATAACAGGTAATTCACAGCACAAACTGTTCACAAACATGTCTATGCATATGTGGGATCATTCAAATGCTCAGACACACTTGTGTGGCTCTTGAAATGTATCTAATATAATTACAGCAGGCTGTGCATTATCCCAGTTTATGTATGCAAAACAATCAACTACACAACCTTTTCATCATAGCTCAAACTGTTAAAGTGCATGTCTTTAGTGCCCAGAGCTTGTGACAAAGGCTCTCAAGTTTAAAGGTGATGTTAGCAGAATGATTCTGTACCCAGATACCCTCTTCATTTATGGGTGTTACATAGAAACTGCCTGCTCAACCACACATTTAGTCTAGAAGTAACATTGAGGATTGTTACTATTTTCCGAATGGCTAAGCTGGATACTGCTCCTGATGCTACAGTATTTCAAATGTTAATTATCAGCCCAATACCAAAGAACACCAATGTCACACATAGGCTCCACCTGCTAGGCAGCTGTATGTATAGTGAGACTATCATGGTTCCCAATTAGTTCTACCAAAACATTTCCTGAAAAGTCAAAATTGATCATCATTTGAGCTATTTGCTTACACCTCAGTGACTATTATGGTGGTGACTTGAGCTTTGTGGTCAGCATACTTAGATGCATTGTCACATACATTATTGATAATTTCTTAGGTAGACAAATTGTTGGATAACAACACTAATGTTATTCCATAAGTAGATTAATTTATGTGATGCTACATTAAATATTGCATAGCTACATTGCGCTCTTCAGTTGCCCAGATGAATCCTGTTTAACTCATATTAATTGTTGATTAGCCAGATTGATTACTGTGAAACTAAATTAAAAGATGGGTAGCTAGGTGTGTTGTTGCGAGTTGATAATTGCTTATCAATTGAAGCATAGGCATGACATGTTCATGTGGAGATAAAATAAACAGTCTAATCATTTCCCTAGATGGCGCCAACCGCTCCTCTGCCAGTTGGTCACCGTGGCTTCTTATTGCCCTCTTCATAACCCAATGTTTCTGTAACTTCTTCCTCCCCTAAATAAAGTACTACCGACTAAAATCTTTGCAGGTTTGTACTGCATGGAAACCCCCCTCACATGACCACATAACACCTATCAGTTACCCCATGAAAATTATTTAAGGTATCACAAAGCTCACCTCTTTAAATCTACCGTACCCAATACATCAACAATTAACCCAGGTAGAAAGTTGTGTAACGTTTATCAGATCTTGAGCTATGCCTGCCAGTTCAACATAATCCCAACTGTCACTGACACACACCTAGGGTTAAAGTGTGGTACCAGGAACTAGGCACCTCATTCCAGCACACATTCACACCTCAAACTTCACATCTGCCTTTTTCTCTATCCCATTAACACCATTCCCATCCCTTTGTTTCTTACAGGACCAATCACTGTGGCGCCATCAAAGTGGTAAAATGGTGCTATGTGAGACCAATTTTCATTGTCAAAACTCCAAAAGACCTCTGAATATGGGGAAATGAATAAAGTTTCTCAAACAGAAATTGATAGAAAGGAGGGAAAAATGTCCTTCCATTTACCAATGTGCTTAACCAAAAGTGAAAAAGGCCTAAGAAAGGTGAGTCCTGAAATCAGTAAGAATTCACACTTTTTATGTGTATTAGAGGAAGTTGAAGACAGGTATTATGCTCCCATCATTGTGGAAGAGAAATGCAATACTTTTTCAATGATTGACACCGGTGCACAGGCCACAATTATGTCCAAAGAATTGGTAAAAAGTATCGATGAAGGGAGATCTCCACAGAATCAGATCACAGTGAGGCAAAGTGAAGGTCCAGTGCATAATTTTAACGGTGAGGCGGTGCCTATTATAGGTGTTACCGAAGTTGACATAAAGATGGAAAACATAGAATGAAACAGGAAGTATTGATCACATCGATTTGTGAAATTTCTTTTTTGATGGGGACAGATTGCCTGAAAAGATTGTCTCCTCTCATAAATGGGGTGAATGGGTATTGTGGTCCTTAACCAAAAAACCATTGAGACCTAAGAAAATTAAATCACAAAACAGCACTATAAATGAATGCCACACCGTTGCCAAAACAAATGATGCAGTGGAGGTATACCTCCAGAATAGCTGTGTAACTAGCATTACTGTCATATTGATGTGTCAAGATAAAATGCAAAGTAAAAAAGTAAAACAATCTGTGCAGATTTATTTAGATCCTAGGAACAAATGGCAAACTGAAATAGATGAGCACACATTGCGCTTCTCTTTAAAAGAGAAGAAATGTAAACAGAATACTACTCCTAAAATAGACACAGAAAAACACATTACCACTCTTGCTAAAATACACATGGAAAATGAGCAACCATGGGTTCACATTTGGTTTAAATGACCATTCTAAAGTGATAACAGCTACCTTAGCACTTGAACAGGAAAGGAGCTTTATTAATGAGAAATTACTGCAGAGAATAATGGAGAGGGAGGAGATCCCAAAATGTAGAATTAAAAACCAATATATCTCTGATTTGGACAATCCAGACTTTGAAAACCGAATTGCAGGGAGATGCATGCTGAAGATTAATATTGGGCAGAAATCAATTTACCATAATGTGTGGATAGTGAGTGGAATACAAAATGATTTTTACATGGGCAATGATATCATGCACAGAATGTGTATGGTGTTAGATTTCCTTAATCAAAAAATATGGTCACGGCTAGGTGGACCTGCACCTGAATTTAAAGACAAAAGAAAAGCATATCATTGTGCACAACTGGTCCCATATGCAATTGAATTGCAGGTAAGGAAGGATACTACTGTTCCTGCATTCACCAAGCAGGTTGCAATAACGCTAAAGTGCAAGAAAGGACAGCAAATGAAAGATTCTGATGCATTTGTGTGTTTAAATGAGTCTAAAAAGCAACAAGCCCTGGATTATAAATACACCCCATTGATAGATGTTGGAGAAGGATCTGTCAAAATTATGGTGAATAATAAAGGACATCAGGATATTCATTTAGAGGAAAATTCTTCATTAAGAAAGGCCATATAGAAATACCATTATACTGCAGATTTCAATAACATGTTAATTGGAAATATTCCTGAGAGGTATGTAGATGCACAGGGTGTGTTGCCAGAATGTCTGGATTCTCAGCCCAAAGGGATCTTTAAAATTCAATCTGTGTACCCTTATGATTCAAATGAGACAGAGTGCTGTCACCAAGATACTTGTATAGTATTTGACTTAAATGAAAATTAAATAGAAAATCAGCACATTCAAATGGAAGCTGATATGCTAAAATATTTAAAAGTAGCAGTTTTACAGATAGACACAGCCACACAGTTCGAAAAAAGCACAGAGATTTCTCCACTGGAGGATTTCCCAGAATTCTCAAAAATGGTAGAGGAGCCGATTTTATTAGCAGATGCAAGTGATAGCGACGAGGATAAAAATGAATTGATAAAAATATTTGTTGAATTTAAAGATATTTTTGCTAAAGATGCATATGATTGCGGTCTAACTGATTTACATGTTGCCACATTACCGGAAGGGTGTAGTGGAAATCCAGTATTTGTGTGCCAATATAGATTACCACTGGCATGTTTAGAGTCACTGGCAGAAATAATTAAAAACTTGGATTATCTGGGAATTATCAGGCCCATTCATAGCACATCCAACACTCCTATTTTGGGTGTGTTAAAGCCAAATGGTCAATGGCGTCTGTGTGCAGATTTGAGGGAATTAAATAAAAGAGTGCCAGTGTCCCGATGGCCACTGTCATTCATTGATCAAGGCCTTGCTCAGGTGCATGACTAAAAGGTATTTACTACATTAGATCTCACATCTGGATATTGGTGTGTGCCACTGGCAGAGGATATTCAGAATGTATTTTCATTTTCATTTGATAAGACGCAATACGCATGGGTTAGAACACCATACGGGTACGTCAATAGTGAGAGTGAATTTGGCATATTTTTGAGAAAGGCTATGCCTGATGCAGCGGAAAGAGGAATTATAGTTTATGTGGATGATGTCCTGATAAAAAAATGAAAGCTTAAAAAGCCATTTTGATGAAATTAGACATGTTCTTGGCCAATTGCAAAAGGCGGGTGTCAAAGTATCTTTACAGAAAGCACAATGGTGCAAGAAAAAGGTGAATTTTCTACGCCACAAAGTGACTGAACATGGACTAAACCCACAAAAGAAAAAGGTGGAGGTCATACAAAAATTAAAATACCCTAGAAATGTGAAAGGTTTAAAAAGTTTATTAGGAATGACGGGATATAACAGGAAATTTATTGAACATTATGCTGAAATTACTCAACCATTGACTAAACTACTGAAGCTGAATACACCTTGGAAATGGGAAAAAGAGCAATCTGAGGCAGCGGATAAATTAAAGGAATGTCTTATAAAGGCACCATGTTTGGCATACCCCATAAAGAACAGGGATTTCTTTATAGAAATCGGTTTCTCTGAACATTGTATGTCAGCAGTGTTATCTCAAAAACATGATTTGAATCACAAAACTATTGCTTATGCAAGTAAGGCATTTTCTCAAGTTCAAATTAAATTCAGTGAATGTGAAAAGGACCTTTTGACCACTGTGTGGGCGCTACAGCATTTCCACCCCATTGTTCAGGGAGAAAAGGTAATCATTCAAACAAATCATCAACCATTGCAATTTTTAGAGAGTAAAAGGATTAGGTCAGGCAACCTAGCACAGTCCAGAATTACTTCATGGACACTGGCGTTGCAAGGCTTTCCTCTAGAAGTGAAATATGGGCAAAATATAAAGAGCCCAGTTGCTCAAGGATTGGCGGATCTACATGACTGTGTAGCTGAACCTGTATCAAACAACGTAGCGGTAGAATCTAGCTTACAGGAGTTTGAACAATCACCACACTAAGCTTTTGATGAAAAGACATGCAAGGATTTGCCAACTGTATTGTTGACGGTTGTGCCTTTCACATTGAAAATGACAGTAATAAACAATTGGTATCAGGAATAGGAAATGTCTGGTTTAAATGTGAAGACATTCCCAGCATAGGGATGAGAATTGGGGCTAGGAGTAGTCAGGTAGCGGAATTGGCAGCCATTTAAAAAGCAATTACTACTGCAGTTGATAATAAATGTAGTGAAATTGTCCTGGTGACTGATTCTGATTATGCACGAAATAGATTTGTGGAATATTTGCCTGTCTGGAAAGAAAGAGTCATGATTACGTACAATAAAAAGCCCCTCAAACATGGAAAAAATGATGCAGGCCATAGACAAATTAGTGTCAGAGAATGATTTAACAACATACTGGAGGAAAATTCGTGGACATTTAAAAACTCCAGGAGAAGATAAGGAGGGAAATGATAAAGCAGATCATTTAGCCAAAATTGGGGCTGTGATGGGAGAGTTGCTACCTATTGAACACTTACTTGGTGAAATACAGATTGATGCAGTTACACGCTCTAAGGCTCCAAAAGAGGTAGAACAACCAGTAGTGCAATGGAGTTATGATACACCACATCAAGATCTGATTAAGGCACAAAAGGATGATCCAATTTTGGGAATCTATTATAATCATTTGATAGACCCCGAACAAAATCCCTTAACTGAAAATGATTGTGCAGGAAAAGAAGAGTTGAGGGTGCTATTAAAGAATAAAAAAAGAATCCGACTACAGGATGGACTCATGATTAGAGAATCCATAACAGGACAAATACAGTGGGTGGTACCCCTTTCATTCAGAGGGCTAATGCTACACCATGCACATGGTGCAATAACTGCAGGACACAGAGGTTCACAAAAAACATTAGAGATACTGAAAGATTATGCTTACTGGCCACATATGTCCCAAGATGTAGAATTATATACTAGGGGGTGTCTAGTATGTGCCCAATTGAAACCCGCTTCACCAATGCATAGAGCTCCACTGATGAAAAGGGGGTTAACCCTTCCATGGTCTGATTTGCAAATAGACTATGTAAGGCCTGTGAAAAGGTCAAGCAGGGGAAAATGTTAGATTTTGAGCGCGGTTTGTTTGATGTCAAAATGGATAGAGTGTATTCCTGCACCGGATTGTAGTGCGTAAACAGCAGCCACATTACTGGTAAATCATATATTTTCAAGATTTGGGTTACCACAAAGAATACAATCAGATAGAGGAAGTCATTTTACAAGTGCTTTAATGAGTAAGGTATGGCAGATACTGGGGGTCAGTGTTCCCTCTAAGCTGTGCGCATGTGCGCTTGCCCAGCTTCCTTCTGGGTGCCACCCGGAAGATTTTTAGCAGCGCACACAGACAATTTTCATCTATTCAAAAATATTTAATAATGCATACGGCATAGCAATTAATTAAAATTTGCTAGTCTTGATATTCTGCTAATTTGCATTACACTACTATGCAAGGGTGACCATAAACACTGAAATTCCTGACAGCAAAATACACACATAAGAGGTTAAAAACTAATATGAAAAACTGACTCCATGAACAGAAGAATCTAACCAAGATACGCCTTCACACATTAACCAAATAATGTTCCCTCCCCACCCATGACTCCTAAATTTGATTCTACAACACTTTGACGTTATGACTCTAACTTCTGCCCCAGAACACATTAAGATAATACTGGACAACCTTGGCTCCTCCTCTCTTGGCTCTGTGAAAGGTTAGCAGACGTGTACCCTACATTCACTTGTTTTATGTTTGTTGTAATATGAACAACGTCCACGTGCCAGAATTTCTGTTACTCATTGTGCCTTACCTAAAGTGTCACTTACACGATACAATCGACTAAAATACTGGATACTGACTGTAAGCAGGCTACCTGGATGTGTAACCTTATCCCATACTTCCTCTTCTTTGTACATATGTCACGCAAGTGCTTTGAAGAGGCCCCCTTGCAAGTTAACGCATTATAAAACTAAAATATTAATTTTATCTCCTACTTTGCATTACTTACATTACCCAATATGTGGAGAGCAACATTGCAATATCCTTTTCTTTGCCTACAAGGGATAATGGTTATGGAATATGCCTGAGATTACGCGTCCATAGTATCAGGGCACCGGATATTCAGACAGGAGAATGCTTTTCACACAGTCTGCCTCATTTCCAAGTGTTCAGAGTTCCTTTGGGCATAGACCTTCACACATTATATGGTAACTCGCTAATATGCAAAAACAGTTTCACTGAGCACTGTGTAATCCTACACAATGATATATGGGTGTGGTAAATTGCAAACAATCTTGTATGCATTGCAAAAGAATTGCATACATGCAGAGTCATGACATTCTTAAAATGCCCATATGTTGAGGGATTCAAAATGCATTGCTTGCAAAGTATTGTGGGTCTGCAAATATCACAGTGAGTGTTTACTGCTAAAATCCCTCACTTTCTACAGTGTTCTATCAACTAGTATTGAAGGCTAGCGTAGAGGTCGGGGAAGGGTATCAGTGGAAGATCATAGGTCATAACTCCTTGCGGGTGATGAACAAAGTAGCAAATTTAAAAAACCAAGTCCGACGTTTCGGCATTACATTGAAGGAAATGTATTGCTTGTTTGCTAAAGGATAGGAAATTCTAGTACCTGTCTAGACAACAGCACCTTCTTTTTCTTTCTATGCTCAACTGCTGAGGGCTTTTCAATATAAACTGTTGTGCTCTGTATCGTCTCTTGCATATCCTTAACTCATAACAAAGAATTACGAGAGGGATCCATAGTTACAGAAGAAGGGACTCAATCTGTTGTATCTCTTGAGATTTGATGCCATTAACTTAAAAGGCATATATATGTGATTGTCTTACACAGGGATCCATAATAAACATCAATAAAGCTCTTGTTCAATTTGTCTAGGCTCTGGTGTAGAAGGGTGGGCAAAACTATAGACTACATTATGCACCCTGTCATTTCACTTTCTAAGTCAGTGTTACAAGCATGGCTATAATCAGATTATTCTTCCTACTTGGAGTCAAATGATTTTTCAGGGAGTAAAAAAGTAATTAGCTTTGCCAATAGGGATACTGTCAGCTTATTAAAATATGTTCTTCCCCTTAGAATTCCTGTTGAGATCAGGCATTAATATTATTAGAGTTCCTTCCTATGCCACTGCTCTCTACAGGTCACTAATTCAAAGAAATATCAGTGGAGATTTGTGTGTTGAAGCAACAAAATGGTATTTCTCGTTTTTATTGGGCACATTTGCATTTTTAGGGAGTAAAAATTGATGGTGTATATGCCTTTCAGCTGCAGGGCTGGTGTTATCACTACCAAAAGGAGAACATAATGTGGATAGTAAGCAGAGGCACAGGAATATTTGATCATCATATTCTGAAGTGCATTATTCTGATGCAATTATCATCCTCAAACAAAGTAAGCCTTGTAATCCCAAACATGAAGTTAGGAGACTTGAGCAAGTGGAAACAGCTTAAGTATCCTGGAGAAATGGAAGGTAAGACACAGTGGTGACTGTGTTCATAGTACCCCACATCATAACAAAAAAATATACACATAGTTATAGTATTATTAGAAATGAAAGTAGATGAAAATACCATATATGGTAAACACTAACAAAAGGGGGCTCAAGCAGATGGTACTATTTTAATACAAGGTTGAAATATATTTAATGTATAATGATGTTTTGTGTATATGTTTGTTGTCTCTCTAACATGTGCTTAGTTTCAGAAACCAGAAGAAAAAGGGAGAAATGTTTTGGACTATATTTTTTTTTGGTAAAAAGGGTGAAATTATTATTGTGTTATGTACTTAATCTGTCTCATTTCTGTTTAATTTAGAATGACTAACTATATTTTGAGGTCGAAGGTCACAGGACTGAAGGACACGAGAGATGATGGAGTCCTGGAATCCATGGGAAGAAATTCCGAAAAAGCCCCGGGCGGGGGTGAAGACCAAGCCTATAAAACGGATGTCATTGATGATGGCGCCAGCAACATGGATGACACTATTGATGATTGTAGGGAATCTCAAAACTATGGAAGCACAGGTTATCATTGAGCCCGGACCAGCATCTGACATTGCGGTGGAAGAAGCGCCTGGGTTCATCATGGGAAATAGAAGGATGATCTTTCAGAATATATATGTACCCATGAATCCTGATAGTTTGTTGGAAAAACACTTTAATAACACTGGGATCACTACCGATCAGACTAAAGAGTGGCTAGAATTGAGAAAAGAGGACGCTAAGCATACAATAAGAGATATGTTAATGCAATCAGAAAAGACATTTGTGAATTCAGTGGATATAAAGAAAAGGAGGGGAAGAGAGGAGCAGTAATGCTTGTGGTCTCCTTGGTAATGTCTATTATTGGAGCTGTAATAGGTACTACAATGTCAACAGCCAATGCCATTTCAGTAGGGACACTGAGTGCTAAAGAACAACAGTTGAATTACGATTTTGAAATGATCCAAAAGACTTTGGATGGAATTAGAAGAGGATTGGATGAACAAGTGAAGTGTATCAATGAAACTGTAGTAATACTAAATGGACAGGCTGAAATTGTACAGCATACTACTAAACTGATAATTAAACATGAACGGATATTAAATGAAATCCTGAATGTAATAAATCCTGTTGATATATTGTTGACAAATTACATCAGAGAAGCCCAAACTGCAATTTCCCAAGTAATCAGAGGACATATACCATTATATTTTGTTTCACAAGATATTGTTCATCAAATGATTGAACGGTTAACCAGAAGGGAGATTGATATGGTACAAGTGAAAATTGCATTTGAAATTGGGCAATGCAATGCCCCTATATGTGAATTTGGAAAGATTAGAAATTGGGTTTTTGTTGTGCATCCCATATATAGCTCCTGAACCTATTTATTAAACTAAATGGGTAAATAACGTGGGATTTTGGCAAGAAGGAAAATATATAAAAATCAAAACTCCAGAGGTGGTGGCATTTCAGTCATGGGAGCTTGAGGTTTACTTGAACCCGCACCTGGAAACATGTATAAAATGTATAGAACAAAATTACATGTGTCCAGGTAAACCATTTGTTCCTGATGCTACAGATGTTATTTGTGGTTTGAAATATGATCCAGGTATATCAGGAGGATGTGAAGTAGTCATTAGCAATTTGGATGGTGAGAAATTAGCACAAGCTAAAATGGTCAAAAATAAATGGTTGGTCAGCACCTTTATGAAGAACATGACAATCATGCACTTAAATCATGGAACATTTGTTGTCAAGCAATTGAAATATAATGTATTTTACTTGCAGGTTCCAAAGGATACAGTTGTTTCAATTGGAGTTTTAACATTATTCCATATTACAAATGATATTTGGGAAAGCCAAGTGGAAAATATTGAGGGATTCATTCCCAATAGACCCGGATGTAGAATTATTTTTGAATCATAAAGAAAAGCACACTATTAAAATGAGTCTGAGAAAGAACAATATTACAGTTAGTAGCTTGGGTGTAATGGAAGAGGAAATGTTTAATTGGGGAACCTGGGTGGAACGCACTATGGTGGGTTTAGCTGTTGTAGTGTTAGTGATGGGAGGATGATTAATCATTTTGTCCATAAAGATGAAGATGTTGCTTATGATATTAGCAACAATAGGGAATGAAAGATATCCCAATGTGCATACATTTAAAAATAAAAGGATCACAAGTTGGGTTTCCTCCAATTGTGGATTTGAGTACTGCCAAATTGTCGGAAAAGGAGGGGTATGTAGTAATATATATAGCGCTTTATAATATTTATAGCGATTTAGAATACATAGCGCTTCACTAAATGTGATGGCAAACATTTTTGTTGCCAGCAATAATGTGGCACACATATAGTTATTTTATGTTGCCAGTATAACATGTGAATATATTGCTGGTGGCATACAAGGTACAGAATTCATAACACAGCAAAAGCCCAATGTGAAACTGCAGAGAGTAAAGGGCACCATTTATTTTTCTTCTCTTGAATACCTCATACATAGAAGACTACAATATTTATCTATAACTAACTAACTTTAATTCACATTTACTAAAGCACTAATTCAAACTTTCTTAACATTATAATGTAGTCTTATGTACAAAATGAGGTGAAAAGATAATTAATTTTTAAAAGTGCACTGGATTTTTTTCTCTCTCTTCTATGTTCAGTTTGCAGAAAGCAGAAGGCATTCATAGCAGGAAATAAGGATGCATATAGTTGCTCGGTGAGCAAGGATTCCTTTGTTAGAAAAGTAAAGAGTACTGTTGAACAAATCCTTTTTAATATGATTGGAGGAAAGTGTCGGCAGATGAAACTACGTAAAAAGGGGGAAAAAGAAAGTTAGTTCGGGATGACTGGGCTCTGAAGACAGATGTGCCTGGTATCACTGAGCGCTGGCTGGATAATTTCTTGCTGCACATTCCAAGCACCCAAGATAACAGGAGCAGTTCGTTGACTGGGCCTGTTTTTCTGAGGTGAGCAAAGCAAGATCATGTGGGGGAGCTTCGAACAAATATTTCTGGTAAGCAGATAAGGTTTAAGTGAGGTCACTGTGTCTAGTCGGATGGATGACTGAATTAAAATGTCATGTAGGCAGGATAGCAAAGGAAATCCCCTGCATTTTACTTCGTCATGTTTAGAATGTTCAAAAATAAATGATGTTTTTTAAAAGGCTTGTTTGCTCTGTTTCTGTTTCTTTTTCTTTTGTTACAGATAATGGTGTAATGTTCCTGGTAATCAGTGAATTCTGAATTGTACTTGTATACAATATAATCAGAATATAAAAACAAATTGTTTAGAGTTGTTTGGAGGGAATCTTATTTAACATATAGATTACTGGAGGTCTATGAGCCAGTAATGCCTACGAACGCATAGATCACTGGTGTAGATAAGCCAGTGATACATGGCCACAGACTGTAGGTGGCACTCTATATAAAAGTGTTGGGTTTTCTTGTGTGTATAGGTCCAAGGCGGTCTATAGATCACTAGGAGGTATTCTAATAGAAAGGAAGGTTTTGTTTATGATGGGGTTATGATGTAGGGAAGGAAACTATGCTCACCACTAAATACCACAAACAACATACTACCGCAAAATACTGCAAGTAATACTTATTACTAGATTCTCCAATATAATATAACAAGGTATGGTCACTAGAATGATATGAGATCAGACCCAATCTTAATGCACGGATAATATACCACCAAACTACCACTCATATTTTGGCGGTAAGAAAAGTACCACCAAAACCCAAATTTACACAAAATATCCTTCATCGCTTATATGTAACTCCCTTGTTTAGGACTCTCAGTAATATAATCCACTATCTTATGCTGTGTTTCCTTATTCTCAAGCATTTTTGTTAATTCCACAAAATTGTTTTCATAAACAGTTTCCCCTTCATCCACCCACTGAACAGTTACCAATTTCCCCTGGAA
Organism: Ambystoma mexicanum; assembly: GCF_040938575.1. Classification (NCBI taxonomy): domain Eukaryota; kingdom Metazoa; phylum Chordata; class Amphibia; order Caudata; family Ambystomatidae; genus Ambystoma; species Ambystoma mexicanum. The sequence goes on from NC_090939.1 coordinate 337,209,330, forward strand.
TAAACTTCTAGTTCTGCAGAGTGACAGGTGCATTAGACATCCTGCTTCCTTAAAGGACACAGCTTGGGGTAAAACAAGTTTGGGCATTCCTATCAAGTGTGGGATGAGAGAGATGTAGCAGGTGTCATTCACCCTTTCTCTCCCCACACATAACATATCATCGTACCAAGCATTACCAGTTGATGAATCTGGCCCTCCTGCAGTGTCATGATGAAATCCTTCCTCATCCATTGAACACCTTTTTTCCCTATTTATTTTTTCATTCAATTGTGTTCCACTTTATTCTCTTAAAACCAAATATATCAAAAACTGTAATGTGTAGGAACTTTTTGGTATGGAGATATCTTTGAGGTGTACCTTCGCGACCTGTTTCTGATTGCTTTTCTGGTCCAATTATGTCTTCTTTCTATAATATTTGCTTATTTTTTCATCATCCTTTAATGTTGGGTTGTCACATGGGTGTAAGTCAACACGGAGACACTGAGTTCCCCAACTCCATTTGAGAAATATGAGAAAAAGACAGTTTGTATCTGCACCTCTTTGCGCCAATTATAACATGTAGTAAGAAGTCACAAAAGTGGGTTCACTTGAACAAGTTTTTCTTAATTTATTTGACTTGTCGTTTAGCCCTTGTTGGATGACACGTGTTTTGGCATGTATCTCGCGCCTTTTTCAAATCCGGGCCTTTCTATTCTGGTTTTAATTCCACCTCTGGGATATGTCTCTCAGAATTGATCAATTAACCGAAGTCTTAGGGCTCAATCCCTCCTGAAAACTATAGTGCTCACGCCTCACGGGTCGGGGGATCACAGGAGAGTAAAATACCTTCACATCTACTTTCTATCAGACTGGCAAAACAGTGGCTAAGGAAGAAAAGATGTTAACCATACTTTTAAGAATAGTGCATCACCCATTCAAGATCAGTAAGAACTTTTGTAACAGTTCACTCTTATAATTGCAGTTACCAACCAACTCTTTACAAGTAAGTAAAACACTTGATTTCTTTTTGGAGCATGAGTGTTCTCAGTGGCAGAAGGGGGTCACTAGGACTAGTGACCAACAGCCAGTGTTAGAATAAGTTTCTTAGTAGCAAAAGTCAGAGTTTCCTTAGGAAAACTGACAGTTGAATACTTTACTTTAGAGCTAGAAGAGGGTCCAGGGGCTTCACAGAAGACACCCTAGAAGGATTCTAGCAGTGGGACTGGGTACACTGGATGAGGGACCTCCCAATCACAGAAAACACCACAGGACTACACAGAAATCCCAAAAGGCTTAAGGTAAATATATATGCAAGCCAACACAGTACCTCAGCAATGAAGAAGAGATTGCAGCAGGAGAACTTCAGGGACTGCAGCCAAATACCGGTCAGTGGATTCCTTGTCCTGGAGACTGAACACAAGACCTCAGAACATACTTTGCAGCAGGAATCGATGAAGAATGCTCTAGGCAACAGTTCTCTTGTGGCTGAATGCGGTTCTACGGATTTGTCACCTTTTCAAGGAGCACAGATGAAGACAGAAAATAGCGGTTGAATTCTCATCATTTGAAAGGTCCAGCACTCTTGTGAAGGGAATTTTCAGACTTGATTACACCAAGATTCCCATGAAGTTTCAGCGAGATTCAGAATTCGGAAGACTGTGCACCGCACAGTGGCAGTAGGTCCCAGGGTATTGCAAGAATGCACGGTTACAGCAACCCATTGGATGGCTCAAAATGCAGGTCTTCTTGAGTCTAGTGGGTCTCACCAGGCTCTGGGTTTAGGTCATAGTTTTCAGAGTCCCCACTTCAATTGGAAGGAAGGGCTGCAGCAGGCTCGGGTTACACAGCAGGATCTCTGGTCGATGGACATCATCTCTGCTGCTTTTCCTTCATCATCCTCTTTGGTTTAAGTTCCTGTGGTCGAAATGACTTCAGCTACCAGGTTTCCAGTATTGATCAGGAACTACAGCACAACCTCTGCATTCTCTCCCCGCATTTTACAAGAAAGGGGCATCTGATTGTCCAATCAGGACAGCCAGCCCCCCACTGGGATTTGTCCCAGTTGAAGCAAGGCGTAAGACAACGGATGGAGAAGTTTTGGACTCCTCCCCCACTTCATGTGCTTACAGACTGACTGCAGTGACACAGGGTTGTCTTTTAGACTTCCCAACTCAGACTCCATTTTCTGGGACTGACTACTGTCACCCAGAACATATAAAGTTGCCATTAACTTTATTAGCCTCTGTAAAACCACAGACCCAGTACACCCTATCTGACAGGGAAAGGGTTAATACTTTTCCCTTTGTGTCTGTTTCTCTTGGAGCATTGTTTCGCTCCCTTTTCATCAAGACTTGGCTGGTGCCAGTGGTAATTACCCTATTTTTCCTACCGTTGTTATCTTAAATAAACTTGGTATTGTTTTAGGCTATCTTGGTACTTTTATTATATAATGGACATTCTTCTTCTTTTATGCATGACCTGGTTATTCCAGTATCTATAAGAAAGGACAACCCATCTGTTCTATCTGAACTGCTACTTCTGGTTCATCCTCAGGGTCCTCAGTTACTGCTAGAACAGGACACATTCACACTCCCCATGGGCACTCTTATGGGAAAAATGTATTGGTGTATAATGTAAATGGGTTACCGCCAACCACTGTCACTCAGGTGTATTGGAACACATTGTTCACTAGTGTGACCCCTTCTTGTACTTGTATCTGTACTGGTGCCTGCTGTATGCTTACTGTCCCTAGGGTTCCTGACACCATCCCACGTTGTACTTGCACCTGTCCCTCGGTGGATTTACCCTGTGGTTGTGTGGGTTGCATCTGTAAGTGCTGCCGTATCATCACTTCTACTTGCTGTGATGCTGGTGTATAAAGTTACTGTTGTTGCCCTGATTGTGCTGTTAGTGGGCATGTCCGTGCAAAAGGACCAACATGTCCACGTACAAAACATTGTCCACCAAACCGTGGCCCCATGCTTCGTACCAATTCTCCTTCCTCATCTGCAATATCCTCTCCCTGTTTGATACGATCCCACATAACTGTTTACTCCACCTGTCTGCACAGCCCCTGGCTGTTGCTGCACATTTACAAATGCTTGTTGTTGCTGCATCTGCAGCGTTCCCCACTGCTAATTGGGTGGTACTTGAGTGTACCCTCCTGGTTGCATTGTCGATTGTCTCCTTATCCTTCTCTTGCTTTCTTTTTCAATAATGTACAATTGTCACATTTATCTTAGGCCACCCTTTGCCTCAATTCCCACTATCTTCTCCACGGATGTCTGCACATATGTGGGGAGCACCCTCACAGAGATGTGATAAAACAAAGGTATTTTGTCATCTCACGACTGTTTATTTTCCTGTGTCCACATTTCTTGTATGGATCGTATATATTCTGCAGTGTCCTCATCAGGGTTCATTTTATGAGCCAATAATGAACCCATGTCTGACTTGTCTGGGTACAGCTGCCTGTAGAGCTTCCAAACATGTGCTCAATAGTTATTAAAGGGTGCTCGATCATGTGGGTTAGAGCTTAATTTTACCCCAACATATCCAACCTGTTGTCATATTTTGTCACTTCTCTCCACAACCAACACTGACAAAAATGTTTTTAGATCTCCTATAGCCAATGGGATTCCCACTGTCTCTTTCTCAAAAACATGAAACCACTTGCTCACCCCCATCATTAATGAAGGAAGACTATAAACCAAATTGTCCCTATCCATTGTGTGCCATTGTATGTAGTGAACGTTGCCCTTCCCTTTCTGCAAAAGGGGCATCTTTGTGCAAGCTCTGCATTTATTATCACATTGTGGTCTTGTCGCGACTGCTATTCTAATTTTTTATTCCAAAGCCTTTTTCCCCAATCTCCCAATGTCTCCTCTCTTCCCCCCTCTTTTTTCTCATTTTGTCACCTTCCCCTGCTCATGTCCATCAAATTGCATATCTCTCACTCCTCATCCCCATGATTGCTGTCACCACTGTCCTCCCAATCTGATGCAGGGTGCACACCTTCTGTCATGCCATCTTCACCATCGTCGAAGTCATGTCCCCAGTTGTCGATTCTAAATTGTATGTGTCCTGCTGTCCACCCTGATGGTCAGCTGCCATTCCTTGTTATTCGAGTCAAGTTGCTGCTCGGTGCTCTTTTTAATGCCCATTAAATATTTCTACCTCGCCTTCTCATTTGTGCTACTGGCACTTGTTTCACCCTCATCTTTCCTTTTATGTGTTCCTTCCTCATCCTGAGATACTCGTTTAGGATTTGTATAACCTGCAGCTGGTTTTAGTAATGGGTAGATTGTATATGGAGGGTTTGAGGCACTACCCTGCTGCCCCACCTCTTTCCCCTTCACTGTCTCGTTATCCTTTTCTTCATACAACTTCCAAAGCCCTAAAATGTCCTGCCTCTTTTTAAAGCTTTGCACCTTTGTGGGTAGCCGACAAATATGAATACATACTGTCGATATTTTTGTCGAATGTTCCCTCTCATGGCCATTCCTTGTAACACTTCCCCATTGTATCACGTACCCACTCAAAATGGTACTTTGTTAGTTTATCATGATATTGGGGCAGTTTCCTACACATGTGATTAAGTGCTGCGTCCATCCAATAGGATGTCATTATTGCACTGTAATCCTTCTTGTTGCAATATTCTTCCCTCCCTTCTTCCTCTTCTCCTTTATAATTTAAACTTCTAAACTCTCAACCTTTATTAAATCTGTTAGACTCAAATATGTTATACTCACCCCTTACTCATTCGCCCTATTTTCATTCACTCAGGCCTCTCCACCAGCCCACCTTTTTGTACCTCACATTCCAATTTTACATACACTGACCTTTTCAGCAGGCCCATCTTGTTAGGTTGCATTAGCACACAAATGGCCTTCTCTGCAGGCGCAGCACCTTAATAAAATTTGCCACAATAGTACATTAAAAGAATTCCCTTCAGTTGACTGCACCTTTAACTCGCACTTCTCAGCTCTGTAAATATTCACACATTATTTCAGCTCCGGCCCTTCCGTCATCTGCCTAGAGATATTAAACAAATACTATGACCACTTTCCACAACACTAAAAAATAAACTACCACTACTCACAAAACATGTGTGCGCATGTCCCTCAAATAATTTTTCCCCAAAGAAAATAAAATGACGCAACTATACCAATTGTCCGAACTATGCACAACTCTCTAACAAGGTCCGCCACTTACTACACAACCCTCTACTCGAACACAGATGTGCCACTGTCTACCTGCTCGCTAATGGATCAGCATACCTAAAATCTAACACTACTATGGTCAATCACCCTCCACCACTCTGAGGGTGCGTCACTATTCACCAAAAAAAGAGTCCCTCCCAGCCCATGCGATTTTCATGCATGAGTACACCCACATATCCTTATAGGGGATTCTTCACTTCTCTCGACCTCTGAGTCTCCCTTTAAAGGTCTCTGGACCACCTCTGGCTCGATCTCTTAGTACTGGCCATCGAGCGCTGGCCTGCACTTCTCCAGGAGCATGGCTGGAATACCAACGCCTCCGTCGAATGGCTGAGGGATCTCGATGGGACCTCCAAAACGTTTCAGGGTAGCCTCAGTACTCACCAATAAAAATGACAAAAGTAGTCCAAAAGTAGTGTACTCAGGCAAGAAGTAACACAGGTTTATTCTGTGACAGCTATATTGAAACAGATCAAGGAAACAGAACTGCATGAAAAGGTGCTGTCAACGAAATGCCCATAAATCTAAGACTTTTGTAATAATCAAGCTAATTAACATTAGTCACTTAGCGACAGGAAAAAATCTCTCCACACTGAGCTGATTGGTGCACACACATCAGACCCTTACAGAAAAACGTACATTATGTTCCATATTTGGGTCCACAAACCTTCCCACACTGCCCTCAATTTTAATATGTCACAATCCAACCCCCTCTTCCCACGTGATAATAACATTTCATTGAAACAATTAAGAGAGAAGCTCTCACTACCATGACACTATCAGAGCCTTGAACCACGGACATACTGCCATACAAATGCTATACAAATGCTATACAAATGTTGCATATTAAGAACTGTTTCACCTTCTTCCAGGTGAAAAGTGCTAAGGAGCAATTTGAAACTGCTGCTCCCATTGGTTCTAATTGGTGAACTCAAAAAACAACAACAGTTGTTTTGCTTCTTTCCATACCAGCCTCGGATCGTGGGACCCGTGATGTGTTACCAGCCACTGTGGCTTTGTTGCAGATTTAAAAAAAAGCTAATAGACTTTGGCTGCAAAGGCATGCTACATGGCCTATTTACCGCATTTTAGCCTACCTCTAGCTTTGGTTATCCAGTCCTGTGCCCCTACATTTCTGTTATATGTAAATTATTTTCATTTTGGGTTTGACTTATGTAATGATTAAATGGAGCCCCCTCCCCTTTTACAGTGCTACTCTCGCAATTGATATGTGTGCACCTTTTCACTACGCAGAACATTTTTATTACACTTATGTCACATTCACATAATTCATACATATAATATAGTGTTATAAGTCGTTGTTATATTCAAACACAACATTGTAAAGCAGCTTAACTTGTTATTCTTATTAAATATATTGTGTTAATTCACACATTCATAATGTATACTCAATTAACATCAAGATACTGATCCCCTGAACCACAGTTCACGTATAACACAATCTTGTACTCTCTTTGGTTTTAGGTGATAGATCAAGAGAAATGCCTGATCTACATGACATGCAATTCAAATATATTGTTCATCGTCAACATAGATATCTCAGCATTCATTGTTTAACATACTCTATTGCAGATGTCAAATGAATTGACGTTATTTGTGTACTTGAGCAAGTCAGTCTTTGTGTAATTGACCACGATGTCTTATTTACAAATAAAGTGGTAAAAAAGTATTTTGTGTGAAGCTCCACACTAGTCAGAGTTATAATTAGACTTAATATTATCCCGTAATAATTAACTTTCTTTAACTAGAGACATAATGCTTCATAGGCAAATTACTGGTAAGTCATTTTACTAATCAACAACACCTGACCAAAGACTAGTTCCAATGGGTGCACATACAGATGCACAATACTCACAGTGCTTCCCTATTGTTAAACAAAGCTTGCACAAATGTGAGCTACCCACACTGTGACACAGTGATTCAAGGTAGGTGAGTGCTTTAAACAATAAAATAAAAGTAATAAATACAATCAATTGTTTCAATTTTTGTCAGGGTCTTTGACTTGAAAGTACAACAATCAGGGCAACACATATCAAACCATAAGACCCACCCGTAATCCTTTATTCCCAATGATACACAAGTTATAAATTGTATTAAAACACAATTCAGGTGGACCCTGCCTTCTCATATTTGAATAACTGTAATGTTCTGAGGATATCTTTTCACTGTTGGTGTCCTCCTTTCTGCACACATTATATAACGTGTTTTGTGACAGAGACTACGGCCCCACAAATCCCCCAGCCAGCACCATTCACTTCTGGCAAGTCCCTCCCGTACTCATTCAATGTAATGAAACTTGGCAAAGATTCACCATCTTTATGCAAGAAGGTGGAAGTCTATGATCACATATCCTTCAGTTCAGATTTGTTTTAAATGTAGACCTGATCATTATGTGCATTTCATTTGTACAAGTGTGTTTACTATTTCTCTGCCTTCATCTTTATGAAATCTTAGAATCAGAATGAGGTTGAGGACTAGTCTCTGACTGATATCTTCTGATCTCCATCTTTTCGCATTCTTAGGTGCTTCCAACAAGGCTTTACTTATGATTTAACACTGAATTTACTGAATGCACATTAGATTCATTTCACTGAACATACTCCTTCATTCTTATTTCATGAATTCCTTTAAGTCATTCAGACCCTCTCATATTGTGTTATTGATAATAATTCAGTATGACTCCAAGACTCTCAATTTATATGCATTGTCTTCTTATCTCCCACAGTGCTGGAGTTTTCCAATGACATTCTAATGATAGTGCACAAGTTTGTTAGTGCTGGGCAAATGTATTTATTAAAACCTCAAATAACCCGAATTTTAGGTGGTTTGAAAAGTTTGAACCATGATAAAACCTATGAAAATTTCAAAACAAAAGTTTGAATCTGCTGCATATATGAATTTCATGCAGTTGTGTTGAATGTAATGAAACTTGTGCAAAGATTCACCATCTTTATGCAAGAAGGTGGACGTCTATGATCACACATCCATCAGTTCAGATTTGTTTTAAATGTAGACCTGATCATTATGTGCATTTCATTTGTGCAAGTGTGTTTACTATTTCTCTGCCTCCATCTTTATGAAGCCTTAGAATCATCATGAGGTTGAGGACTAGTCTCTGACTGATATCTTCTGATCTCCATCTTTTTCGCATTCTTAGGTTCTCCCAACAAGGCTTTCCAACTTACTTATGATTTAACACTGAATTTACTGACTGCACATTAGATGCATTTCACTGAACATACTCCTTCATTCTAATGTAATGAATTCCTTTCAGTCATTCAGACCCTCTGATATTGTGTTATTGATAATAATTCAGTATGACTCCAAGACTCTCAATTTATATGCATTGTCTTCTTATATCCCACAGTGCTGGAGTTTTCCTATGCCATTCGAATACTAGTGCACAGTTAGTGCTGGGCAAATGTATTTATTAAACCTTCGAATAACCTAAATTTTAGGTGGTTTGAAAAGTTTCAACCATGATAAAACCTATGAAAATTTCAAACCAAAAGTTTGAATTTGCTGCATATATGAATTTCATGCAGATGTGGACAGCTTTCAAAGAGGCAGCAGATTACTTTGGTGACAGGCTTTTGGCAAACAAATACAATTATACAAAATATAAAAATGTAAATCAATAAAAAATGTGAACAAATAATAAAATAATGTCAATAATAACTATAATAAATAAGACATGTAATACATCAATATATTAAAATATGAAGAAGTAGAACATGATAAATCATGCAAATGCAAATGTGTGTGTATCTCTCAGAAATATAATGTACGTTTTATGTTGATTTTGTAAGTTTTATACTTAGTTTTTTAAACTAAACATAATGGTGTAAGTAGAAATTAAAATTTGTAGTGACTTTAATATGTTGAGCCTATTTGAGACGAAGTGTCTCGAATCTGATAGAGCCACATCACTAGACAAAGTATATTATCCATTTTATAAATGCCCAGGCCAAATGGAAATGCTCTGAAACTATTTATGGTGTTATTTACTAAAACTGGTACAAATTGGCTCGATATTTGAGTCATGGATCCATCAGATAGAATAACTTGTGGTTTGATTTGTGAGGCAGTTTGAAGTACTGTAAAAAAATCTTGTAAGATGGTTTTAGAAAAGCTTTGACCAGGCCTAGTCCCTATAGCCTATATGTTTGCTCTGAAGTCTTCATTATATTTCCCTTACTAATGCTGTACCTACAAGTTGAAATCATTTGGGTGTTATATCCTGCATACATTAGATTGCAGGGAGACCGAATTGCATACACAACATTACAGGAATTCTATTTCAAATTGAATCTTCATTCCCATTGGGTATGTTTGAATTCAAATTTCAATAATTATTTTGCCTCGCTACTGAAGAGGAATTGTTACACATGGGAAATTATGTGAGAGGTGGTTACATCAGTTCCCTGTAGGTAGAGACATCATGTTCTGTTCTGTTTTCTCCTCTTTTAAAGGAGATCAGATGATGCTTCTGATATTTTCAGTTTCCTGAATATTGCACCAATTTTAACAACTGATCTTGATGATCTGATGAATGCATGGATTATATGTGGCCAGACATGCAATTGGATCATTCCTATTCATCTTATCATTTGCACAAATATGTCTCTTATACACCTGACTGTCCACTACACCTGGGAACTTACTGTCCTTTATATCATTTTTCTGTTAACTTCTTGGTTTATTTTAGCTATCTAATACAATTGCAAAAATGCTACAACACACATCTCACAACAATTGCTCTAAAAACCACATCTGTTGTGGTCCTCTAAATTACACTTTCAACACGAAACACATGATCAGGATAACAGTGTAGCGTTAGCATGTCAAATGAAGAGGTTCACAACATTTCAATAACACCATAATAATGTTGGCATGTTGTTAAGACGGCTTCACATTTTTCATGAGGATAGTATTGTCAAGTTTGAACAGGCATCTCTCTTTTTCTATTACAGATAAATATGAATCTTGCTCATTGTATTATGCCTTCCTTCTGTGCCTGGTGAGCTGAGCTGCTTTGTACCATAATAGGACTTTAAATCCATTTGCTGAATAAGAACATTTTTAAGGTTAATGAGTTACCATATGTTCAATTTCTAGAAACCATTACAGCTCCCACGTTTGTGATCAAACTGTGTAACAAAAAATATATATTCTTACCTGTTTTATGTTTTAAGGCACACAGTTACACAGCCAGCATGGGAAGCAGCATATCTGCTACAAACTATTCATCTATTTTAGGTCTTCACATTGATGCAGTGGCTAGATTGTGTTAAATGCTGTACTGGGTGCCCAAATTGATTTTGTATAGTGATGGGAGACAGCTGCCGTTAGAATTCAAAACAACAATGCGTGTAATAGGTGTCTATGCTTGAGTAACTGTAAATGCAATCGATTTTGCATTACTTAAAAATACTAAAATGTTGTTCTTAAATCTTTATTTTAATTGTCCATTAAAGCAGCACATTTTACCTACTTTGTAATAGATTACAGAATTGGTGTGCTTCATTATGGGGTTATGTCCTCTTTCTAAATACATGCTTTACCTTACCAAGAGCAATAGTGTTGCTTTTACCAATAAAGTGATGCTTTGTAGGCAATCAGTGATGGACACAAAAGGACAAATGCACTAGATTGTTAGAAGAGAGAGATTTGTCCAATTCCTTTTAATTCTGTTCCAGTTACATTTTATTTTACGAATATGACAAATTCACTAAGGTACTGATATTGACAAATATTGTGAGGCGTCCTTGGTCACTAACACTCTGTTGTACCAGACCTGCTGCAAAGAATGATTTTATTGTTTCTTTACAACATTTCATCTTTCTCGTTTTCAAATTATTTAATTGTATTCAAGTGTGTTTAATTTCACTAACACTAACACTCTCAAATAAGCGACAGAATATCTTTTGATTTACTCTCAGAACCACAGTGAGAATGTGTGGCTGCCAGGGTACATTAAATCATCCAAGTGCTTTGCAACGTGTTGCAGTCTGTCGGGATTACTGCTAGACTTCGGCGAGACATTTGTGGCTGTATTCTTTACCTATTGGGAACGAAAGAGCAGAGCAATATCTCAGAGATCTATTGGACTTCCCAAGCAGTCTAGTGGTGTGACTTGCTACGGTGTATCCGTAGCTCCACTGGTTTTCATTGTGGATCAGCGGCTTTTCATGCTACGTTGTATCTCAAGGACAACATAAAAGCAGCTCTCAGGGGCGTCAAAATGAGTTGTATGTGTGTTGCAGTCTGCAGTACGCACGAAGCATGGAAGTGAGGAGGTAAAATACCTTTTTCTCAGACATACGCTAGCACCTTGTGGAGGTAAAATAAGCGAGGACTGCTAGCATATCAATTAAAAAAATGCTAAACCGAGATAATAGTGACTTAAGATATAATCCTCCGCTTTCAGCTTCTCTTTTACCATGCTGATGAATGGCAACCCCAAAACCAAATACAATCTACATTCTAAGCCTAACATGGCAAAGTAAAATTGGGTACAACTTAATGAATTAGATATTGAAAACTCCCAACACAGCATGATACAGGAGAAAATCAAAACAGCAGAGGAGCCTCTCTGTTGAAAGATCACTGACTGAGGCGCCTGTGCAGGCACCTATAATATAAAAACATATGAAAAAAATAGGCTCAGGTATAAAATAAGAACGATAAGAAGGAGGACACCTGAGTTGTCAGCTGTGGGGGCCATGATCCAGGGGGGACAAAAATGGTTACCGCAATTGGCTAAAAAGATGGCGTGTATCTAAAAACAGTGGCAACATATGCTGTGTGTCATCAAAAAAGGTTATTGAGAGCCTACAATGAAATGAGAAGACCTAAATGATCTATAGTAATAAATCCCATATTGGAAAATGCATGGATAAAACATGTCAGATGTACATATGATTTAGCAACCACTAAGGATATTAATATTCCTTCAAGGTCCCATATAAAGTTTGGGATTAGCTTTGATGGTGAAGAGACACTGACACTCTTTTGAAGGCTCAAAACATCTAGAACTCCAAGACTTGACAGCCTCTCTAGTGTAGTAATCATGAAGAACCCAGAGCTGGGCTTTCAGATCTTAATGGAAATGTTTTTGCGGGTCTGTAGGAATTCAGTTATTCCTGAATCTTCAAAACGTACCCACCTATAAATGTAAAGAATGAAATGACCCTATGCATTACTGCTTACTCTCAATGCTCTATGTAGCAGGAACAACCTTTGCCACCTTGATATTGAGAGATTCAAAAGGGAAGATGAAAACAAAGCTGATCTTAAGCCCTCTCCAGACAGAATTTATAGTGGGCTGCTCTTTGAATTATAATATACTGTCACTGAGTATGTTTATTACTGAGGCTCGGAAGAACGTAGACCCCCCTCTATACTTGAAATCCACCTGGTTGACCGAGACCTATTGTGGATCAAGAAGAGAAATTAGAATGTGCCAGAGACACTTTTGGAGGTATTACAATAGTTCCACAAGGAGACAATGGTGCGAGTAAGGTTGAGCAGTGAGAATTAACGGGGCAGTGTAGTATGGTGTAGTATGGTGGGAGGGGGAATAATTCAATATTGTGCTGAAGGATTGGTGGGATTTGAACAAAATCTGGTGTGCAAAGTAAACAATAGCTGCAAGACATTTTGTGGGAAATATTTACATGCATTGAATTGGATAGGTGAAATTCATCAACCAGTTTACATAAACTTTGCACGATTCCCTATGTGTTTCAGGTCCAGTGGCTCCATCCATTTGGGAACTAACACTGGCTGTGCTAAGGTGATGAGGACTGTGGTGCTGTTGCAGGGGACAGCTGTCATAATGGACCTGTGGTAGACATGTGGATCCATGGGCTATGCCCAGCTTCCTCCTGATTGGAGTGGGGTTTGTGCAATTGTTACACTGCACAGCACTGCCCTGGTGGCTTGTGAAGCAACCCCAACAAGGGACTTTCTTTAAAGGAGCAGTAATTCATGCTGAAGGAAAAAAAGTGATGTAGTAAGACAAGGAGCAAACAATGGAAGACTACTAAATAGAAAAAGGAGCGCAAACAACTATTGGTCTGAGAAGAGTGCAACAAATCTGGCAGCAATTCCTGCTTAGTTTTGACTATTTTAAAAGGCAACCACTTGTTTCATGTCTTTGCTGCTTCCAATAGTACAAATTGAAGCTAATGCCAAGTTGCTGCAGCAAACCAGATATGAGTTACTGGGACTGGCCAACACAACAGCAAATGGTCTAACTTCATTAAAGGAAGACCCGAGGGCACTACATGTGTTGGCACTCCAGAATAGGTACGTGTTGAACCTTTTCAGTGCCCTAGATGGAGGAGTGTGTGCCAAGATAGGGAGCTCCTGTGGCACCATAGTGCCCCATGGAGAAGCATCAAATGGAACAGTCAGAGCAGTTATCAATGAAATACAGACACTCCATGAGAAGATGACAAAAAACGAAGCTAATTGAATGCAATCAAACAATTGGTTTGACACCCTTTTTTGCCTGGGTGCCCGCTTGGTTCTCAGGAGAATTTAAAGTGACACATGCTGGTCCTCATGCTCAATACCTTCTGGATTGGCAAAACTATTTTGAGACTATATACTAAAAAAGAGAGGAAATGTATGTTGCCTCTGAATTTTGACAGGGTAAATGACAAATGTAAGCCAATTTTCAAACTAACCAAGGGTGAAAAGATGATGATGAAGTTGACTGGGTTACAATACCACCTGGAGATATAGAGAACTATAATGCCTATTGGAATTCACGTGAAAAGAATGGACAGGGGTGTGTGCTGATAGAGGGATCATTGGAAGATTGGGAAGAAGATGGAGTAGACTAAACAGAGTATGGATCCCTAAAAAGAGAGCAACAGAGTGGGGACTGGTAGAAGGAAAAGAGTTTGTTATTTATGGATGAATAAAGGGGGGAATAATGTGGTAAACAGTTCAGCACAGAAAAAAGGTGCAAACTTATCAGCTGCAGGATTAGCCCACTAAAAGGGGTATGGGATTTGTTGCTAGCCACACATTTCTATGCACTAGACTGGAGAATGCCCTAAATAATTGTTTTTTAAGCAAATAATATATAGGTGATAAAGTTGGGGCAGAGGTAGGGCTTAACATTGGACAAAGGCACTGAAACAGGCATCAGAGCATGCATTTTTACTAGAAACATATTCACATTTTATTAACTTGCTTAATAGCTGCAGAGGCTGGCAGCACAATGCACATTGCTCGATCCCAGGATCATACAGTAAGAAAGAAACATCCTTTGATACTTTCGAGGTCAGGAAGCGAAGCTCATGAGTGACAGGGAAAGGCAGTGAATGCACAATCATTTTATAATTTGGCACATTAGTTTGTGAAACTGGTCTACTGACGGTTTCAAAATGTCCCAGGGCGGTTTCAAATTGCCCCTTTGCACATGTGAGCCTGGGAAGGGGTTTGAAGAGTTCCTAAGATGCAACATTATAACAGCAACTTCTCAGTGGTTCAAGGCTCCGGCAATGTCATGATTGGTTGTATTACGATGAGAAATGGATGGAGATGACCGGCAGCAGATAAATAAAGATATGCTAGTCATCTCAAATGTCTCAATGTTTTGGCACTATGATGTGGGAATTGGGGGTTGGTTTGTGATGTCACAGAGGTGGACGTGGGTAGTGTGGCAAGGTTTGAAGGACCCAATCATTCCAGGACAATTTATGTCTCAATATAGGGGAATAACATAGCTCTACCAATTAGCCTCACATGAAGGACTAACCTAATTTTACAATGTTGTTTGATGCAAATTAGTTTGTATGATTGTAAAAGTTTTTTGTCCTGGGGGCGTTCTTTCACATCACCTTTCACACAGGTATGTTCTGCGTTCTCTATGAATGTTTGCTTTCCCTGCTGCTCCTGGGCCCAGAATAAATTGTGTTACTTCTTGCTTGGTGTACACTCCTTTTTTGGATTACGTTTATACTTTGTATTGGTGAGTTCTTAGGTGACCCGCTGTACAGGCGCCTGCACTAAAGAAATACCCACCACAAGGGTGTGTGCTGGCACCCATGTTATTGAATCTTTTTCTGACAGACTGTCTGGCTAGAAAGTCCTCTGTGATGGGGGGTCCCTTGTGGTGTGGGCTGCCTGTGGGTTATGGTCATGGGTGGGCTGCCTGCGTTGTATGGTGACAGGTGATGGGGGGTCCCTTGTGGTGTGGGCTGCCTGCAGGTATGGTCTCAGGTGATGGGGGATCCCTTGTGGTGTGGGCTGCCTGCGGGGTGTGTTCTCAGCTGATTGCAGCACTACCAGCCCTTTCCACGTGATCTGCCTGGCCCAAGCAGGGTACGCCATTTTACAGGGGTATGCAAGGGCTTTTACATGTGATTTGGCTGGCGTGAGTGGGGTACGCGATTTCGTGGGAGTATGCAAGGGCCTTTTCATGCGATTTGGCTGGCGCGAGCGAGGTACGTGAATTCGTGGGTGTACGCGAGGGCTTTTCAATGCAATTTGGCTGGCACGAGCAGGGTACGTGATTGTGTGGGTGTACGCAAGGGCTTTTTCATGTGATTTGGCTGGCGCGAGCGGGTTATGCGATTTCACGTGGGTACGCAAGGGCCTTTTCACCCGATTTTGCTGGCGCGAGCGGGGGACGCTCCAAATTTCCATGCGATTAGGATGTTGGGGGGCTGTGTGCTGGGCCACGGAAAGCACATGGCCTTGCGCTGTATTGGGCATTTCAATGGTCTTTTGCTGCGCATGGGGGCGTGTTGGGGCGTAACTGGTGCTGCTGGATGTTCAATGCGCCAAAGCTAGTAATGGCTCAGGAAATCCATGAATACGCATGGCACACAATTGCTGCTTTGTGTTACGACTGCCGAATGCGTGGCACACGCTCCTTCTCTGAACATGGCCCTTGCGCTGCTTCTGCGCTGGATTCTATGAATCAAGCCCATTATTTCTTGTGTATTTTCCCTTTCATCCAGTTGAATAATTGTTTGAGTACCTATTGTGGTGTTGCAATGTTTCATTTCCTCTCCTCTTTCGCTCCTTGTTCTAAGTTGTTCACATTAATTATTTCTCTTTCATTGGGTCTATTGGATGCTATGCCTTTAGATGCTTCTAGGGTGGTTATGTAGCCTTCCAAGTAAATCAGCTTGGTATGCATAAAGTAGTCTGATCCTTCAACGTATCATTCAAGGCCTCATATAGTTTTGAAAATGGTGCCCTGGCTATAGTAACAGCAGACATAATTGCAAACAGGTCTGTTTTTGTGTAGGAGTATCCTTGTCTATTTGTTCTGATGTTCTGTCAGATTTTTTCCTTTTTGGAACCAATGGTGACAAGAGTTGTTCACTTTCCTATATATGATTTTTGGATGAGTCCAAGTCAATTATTTTCTCCATTTCTTGCGATATTGGGGGTTCCATACTTGATGTATCTTGAGGTCTCTGATCTTTCTGAGATTTGGTCTTCTGTGCAGGATCATTTAAGATTTCATCCTGTGCATTTTTACTGGGCAAGCTCCTGTTGCCATATTTCAGTGCTATTGAAGGTGAACTGTTTAGTCCCGCTGTATTGGAGAGGTTATCACTATTGAGGTCTACAATTTCTTTCTCTTCAGTCAAGGAAACAGGATTTTTATTGCCAGACTTTATCTGGGGAGTAGCCATCCCGCTTACTGGATAGGCGCTTTGATTTTGGTCATGGGTTTTAGAGTCGTTATGTTGTGATTTTGTTTGTCCCAACATTTTTGTTGCTGTTTGAATTTGACAATCATCTGTAGTATGATCCACATTTGTTCTTAATGCTGTGGAAATTCCAGACCAAAAGAAGTCCCTTTTTTTGCTTCAATGTTTGAACCTGCGTGCCCTCCAATATCCCAGCATCGGAGAGTTCTCCCAGGTTTATTCATGTTGATGGCGCATTTTTTTGAAGAAAAATGGAAGACAGCCTTCAGTGGACAATAACTTTGGTCTTTGTAATGTTATTTTCCTAAACGTTGTTGTGGTTTTGTCCTCCTTTGGTCCATGTTTTATGAGAATAATTCTTTGATTAGAAGTTGGGAGTTGGGAGGCAACTCATTTTTCCTTCAATAACTGCTTTGGATTTTTCATGACTTTTAGTTTGATATGCTTACTTGTTGTATCATTTTGTTGTTTCTTTATAGGTTTAGAGAATTTTCCATCCAAATCCGTAGAGTTCATTGGATTGTCTAAATCCATTGTACAATTATGTTGCTCTTCTGCATCTTGAATCTCCACATCTGAGTTCCCCCTTTGACCAGAACTGTTCATTTGCTCCATTGTTGTCTCTTTGCGTGATGTCTCAATGGTCTGCAATGGTGGACGTCTAAGGTTACCAGGGTTCAATGTTGGCCAAATCTCAATTTGTGCCAATACTTTAAGGCCACTTCCCTCAATAGCTTGATCTCTATTTTGGGAACCATTCACATATTTTTTTATCAGATTGTTTTGCTTTTCATGGCATACACCCATGATCTCCTTGTGCTGATTAAGGTATCTGTTGATGCTTTAACCAGAAAGCCTTGTAGTGTCTCTTCTTGTAGTGAGGGTAGATGACCATCAGCCATCCCAGATCGAACATGGGATGCCACGCAGAAAACCTCCCCCAGATCCATGCATGGGCCAACCCCCAACAGGTTACACGATGGAGTCCCACCAACCAACACAGAAGGTGGTGGAAGGATGCTCATCTCGGGCTCAGCGCCCGCCGAGACTCCCTCCACCATGCAGATCTCTTCTGCCGCAGCGGCTTTTCTCACATTCTGTGTCAACTTCCCTCATATCCTCCCCTCCTCCCTCTGTGCAGACACCAGCTCCCTTAACCATATCCATCACTTCACAGTCATCAGGTATGCTGAATATGTTTTTTACTTTTGTTTGATCAGACACACTTTTCCGTGATGCGCTGATATTTGGGGTCTTGCGTGGGACAGTAGGGGTACATGGGTAGTGTTTTGAGGGGTCTGAAGTGTTTGTTAATGAAACAGATGTCATATTAGATCTGATGGGTTTCTCGCTTTTATCAGCTTGGTATTGTAGGTTCCTTTTATGCCTCATGGGGGATTTTAGTGGGCTTCGATGTTGCAGGCTGCAGTCGTCTCCTTTTGAGCATTGACTGCGCAGTCGGCGGCCCTCATGCTCCGTTTTGCGTCTCGTCACCATCACTGCTAGAGACTGCTGTAGACTGCAGCAAATCTGCAACCAACTCTTTGGCCACTCCGGGGCACGAAAATGCTTCTAAACAAAACTCCTCCTTCAGCAGTCACAATGGTAGACAGGCTGCAGGCAAGACAGGATATCCGTGGGTAGCGAGCAGAGCTTCTCGACTGCTGTAGACTGCTGCAACTCTGCAGCCGACTCTGTGGCATCTCCACAGCACGAAAATGTTTCTAAATAAAACTCCTCCTTCAGCAGTCACAATGGTAGATAGGCTGCAGGCAAGTCAGGATATCCGTGGGCAGCGAGCTGAGCTTTTCGAATGCTGTAGACTGCAGCAACTCTGCAGCCAACTCTGTGGCTGCTCGACGGCATGAACATGTTTTTAAACAAAACTCCTACTTCAGCAGTCACAATGATAGACAGACTGAAGGCAAGTCAGGATACACATGGGTAGCAAGGAGAGCTTCTCGACTGCTGCAGACTACAGCAACTCTGCAGCCAATTCAGAATTAATTTGATTCAGCTGCTATTGTGGCAGATTTATAAAGTTGGGTATTTTGGGGAACTCATTTTTCAGAATGTTGGTGGGATCTTTTAGCAAAGTTAACTGGGCGTGTTGTTTCTGATTGCGCAGTTCCAGAAGGTCGGGGGTAAACCAAGAGTTGGAATGTCTGACTGTTTTGGATTTGTGTGGAACTGGGGGGGCTATGGTGTTCACTGCATTAGAGAGGATTAAGGTGTACATATCCACTAATGAGTTGAGGTTGAAGCCGAACTGGGGCTGGAGACCTGGGTCATTGAGCATGGGCAAGATGTTGTCGCTGGTGAGCTTCTGCGAGCTTCATTTTATTGCTGGAGGTAATGGGCTGGGTGTAGTTTTGGGTTTTGAAGGCTGTGGGATGGAGAAGTGGATGATGTGGTGGTCTGACCAGGGACAGTGTGTGTTGGCATTGGTGGAGACCTCGCAATTGTGGTCGGCAATCCAGTCTAGGTAAGTAACATACTTTCTTGTGGGTGGGATTTTTAATGCACTGACAGAAGCCTAGGACTTCTAGGGTGTCAGATAGCGATGTTGCTTGTGGGTCGTTAGGGTCATGAAGACTCAGATTAAGGTCTCCTAACAAGATAATTCTAGACAAGGTTTTTAAGTTATCCTGGAGAATATGAAGTAGTTTTGACTCAAAGTTATGAAGGGGGCCAGGTGGGAAGTAGATGAGCGGGAGTGTGGTAGGGCAGGTGGGTGATGGTGAGAGTTTGAACAGTACAATGTCAGTGTTGCCATCCATGGATGTGTTGCACCATCTGAAGGGAATGGATTCTCTAGCTATCAGGGTGATGCCACCTCCTCTTGAGGAGAGGTCTGTCGTTCCGGAAGAAGGTATACCCTGTGAGCATGGTTAAGGATAGGGCAGGGTCAAAGGCCTCATGCAGCCAAGTCTCAGAGATGGCTGGAGGGTCAAGGTTATGTTTGGTAATCAGGCCGTTGAGGTGTAACGCATGGGCAGGCTGTGAGCGAGCGTTGATGAGGGCAAACGTCAGGAGTGCAGGTGGTTGGGATGAATGGACCTGTGTATGAGGGGGTGCCCCGATTGGGAATAGCTTTGGGAGAGGGTAGGGCAAGAGCCTGGTGTTTGGGTGCGGGTATGTTGTGAAGGCTGTTGCATGGGGTGGCTGTCTCCTTTCTGATTTTGGGTGGATGATTGTGGTTGGTCATGGTTTAGGAGTTGAGAGATAGTGAAGTTTTGCGGTTGTAAAACATTCCACATGTGGTCTTAGGGCTGAACTTCAAGATGCCAGTGGATGTGAGGTGTCGGGGTGACAATATCTTCCTAGCCTGCCAAGTTTGGGGGGTGTTTGGGGTTGGTTGGGGTTCTACTCTCACATTTCAGATGGACACATTTGTGTGTGCATTTTTAAAACCACAATGCTCCAATCAGAAGGATGTCATACTGTACCATATTGATGATCCCTAATGAAGATCTGTATGTTTTGGCATACTAAAGCTATTATAAATTACTGCTATCCAAGAAGATAAAGATAATTTTCTGGAGCAAAATGCATGATATTGAGCTCATTTGCATATTCACAATGCATTTATTAGTGTCTCTAAATTGACTGTGAACTGCCATGGATGTCTAATGTGTGGTGCATTGACATGTGTGGCTTGTTCGCTGAAATGGGTTACTGTACTGTCATTAGTCTTCTGGACATAAACACCAATATACAAAAGGAAACGTCAATGGTCATAACCTCTTAATGTCCTGAATGCTGCAAAATCGTATTAATGGCTAGCACCTGTCATCCACATTCGCTCCTGGGGAAGGGCACTCAGCTAATCAGGTGGCTGGACATGTGGGCAATAACACACAGTATACTGCTTGAATTTTCCAGGCATCTGACTCCCTTCCCTGGGTGTAGACGTGTTTTGGTACCTCCATGCCCCTACATCTCTTTGAATCTGTGCTCCCTCTTGGCCCCTGCCGCTACCCCACACGTCATTCCCCATCAACCACCCACCCCCCCCCAAATCCCACAAACCCACCTCACTTGCCTGCTAGGGCTCACAGAACCTCTGCTCCTTTCCCTTGTGGCCGCCATGGGAATAGAAAAGGGACATGAACCCTTTTCTATTTTCTATGGTGGTGGCCATCTTATTTTTTTTGTATGGGAGAGTGGGCTCATGCAATAAGCACGGAGACCCTTTCCTGTAAAACAAAACAAAACAAAAAACAATTTGCAACCCAACGAACCCTGGTGCGCAAATAGCAATCACCCCTTTAATGGAACTGCATGCCCCCCTAGGCGGGGTGATTGCTACATTAATGACAACTTAATTGACTTATAGGTAGTGAATGAGCGTATGACCAATAACTAGTGAGGATATATAACAACACAAAAGAGTATTCAATAATTTAATGATAGAGGTTATGCGCTGACATGTGGAATACAATAGCGATAATTTTGTAGAATGACAGTTTAACTGCTAGAAAGACTACACAGAAACAGCAAGCTTGATTAGTGGGTACACAAACATTTTGGCTGGTAAGTGGTTGATTTAAATAGAATATTTTCAAGTTCTGAAACATATAACAAACTGACAAAGAGATGGGGCACATTTCACAAAAACTGATGTTTGAAGTTAAATGGCAGACCAATCTATCCAATATCTTGGTCAAAACAGATATAGTTTCAGTTAAATAAGATCAATAAACCACATATCCTTCTCTATCATGTTAAGTATGGAAACATGCCATTAAGGTTTACTATTTTTTACATCCAAATACCACAGAAAATATATGATTC
Source organism: Ambystoma mexicanum (assembly GCF_040938575.1). NCBI lineage: Eukaryota > Metazoa > Chordata > Amphibia > Caudata > Ambystomatidae > Ambystoma > Ambystoma mexicanum. The sequence goes on from NC_090939.1 coordinate 337,231,039, forward strand.
TCAATCGGTTCCATGTAATAATGTCCCCTCAAAAATATTGGCATGCAAAAAAATTCCAACATGCAGGGGACACCCTCACAACCCCTGCTCTCCCTGTCCCTATATATAAGGTCACCTATATAAAGTCGCCAAGACCTTTTCCCAGCGACATTATATACTGCGACCATATATATAGGGATATTATTACCTGATACTGTTCAATCGTGTATGCAATAATTCAACAATTGTATTGCTTACACAATTGTTGGCCCGTGTGGACTAATCGAAAAACATTACACCCCATAAACTTGTGGCAAATAGAGCATAAGCCTTCCATTAAGAATACACATGTAAAGTCTTCTAGTGTATAGAAGTATGAGTTGTTTGGATAAACAGTGGTTAATGTAACCTTTATACTTTTGGAACCGATGTCACACATCTGAAATGGTGAGATGTAGAAGGGTTGTAGGTCAAAGGATCGACTACAAAGGATCGAATGGTCAAAGGATCGACACAAAAGGACCGAAATAAAAGGATCGACATTTTTTTTTGTTTACATTTTTTTTTTTTTGGGTTTGGGGGGTTCTCCCAACCCCTGTTTTTGTGGTAAAAAAACACTTTTTTTCCGTAAATAAAAACCCAAAAAAAACATATAATTAAAAAAAAAAATGGATCCTTAAGTGTTCGCCCCTTTGTAGTCGATCCTTTGTCTTTCGATCCTTTGACTGTCGATCCTTTAACTGGACACCATGTAGAAGCATGCTTTAAAGAAAGTGACATACATTGGGTGTTATTTTCGAAATCCCAGTCTCTCCCATGTTTAAAGGAAAAGTTCACTTATTGATGCTTTTCCTGAGCTTGATATACTGGGCCTCATTAGGACCCAGGCGGTAAGGGGTTTACGGCGGCGTAAACAGCGCTGACCCTTACCGCCTGATTACGAGGTCCCTTAGCGCCATGGCGGATTTAACACCTGCTTTTAGCAGGTGTTAAAATCCATGGCGCTAAAGGACCTTGTTGTTAATTACGCCACCGTAATTTATGGTGGCGTAATTAACGCCTTCCCCACTCCCATTATGCCCTATGGGGCAAAAATGGGAATGGGGAAGGGTAAATGGGTAAATGGGGACTTACCGCCCTACTCACCTCGGAATGGGGCGGTAAGTCCGCCAACCACCATGGCGTAAACGTAGTTTACGCCATGGTGGTAAAGGTACGACCCAGGCGGTAACTTACCGCCTGGGTCGTAATGAGGCCCATAGTCTGTTTTTGTTTAGGCATTTCATTGTCATTCATGGTCTTTTCTGTTCATATTCAAAACACTGTCAGCACGTGACATGCTCCTTACCTGTTCCAGCTGAAATAAAACGTTTGAGATGACATAGTGTTTTAAAGCTTAGACTTACCATGCATGATACATGTATTTTTTAAGAGATTATTTAAGCATTTGTATTTATAGTGAATCATCAAAAAACATTTACATTTTTGTACAATTTTGTTCGTCATACTTAAAAAATGAAACAGCCCTAAATTGTTGTGTGTACGCTAATTAGATCTGGGGATGGACACTGAGGGATTTATAAAGTAATAGTGAAAAACCGCATGGAATCTTAATTTGATGCCATTAGTCAATTGGAGCATGAAGATACATACGTTGTCCCTCAGTGAATGAGAATGATTGAAGTGGTTGATAAATGTGTCCTATGTGCGCTTGCTGGCTTTACTAGCTCTCAATGAGTTCCAAGCACTGCTTTGTTAATCTTGAGCGAGGTCAATAAAAAGTTCAATGAAAAATAAGTATTTTGGGTTTAAGCATAACATATAGTAACATACTGTATGCATAAAAACAGGAAAGGGCAATAGGAGACCCTACTTGCTACTAAGATAATTGTATACCCACTACATCGTCTTAGTCAAAGTACATGCAAGGCTAAGGCGGGGAGAGGAACATGGAACCCTAGACAATAGTAAAACACATTTACTGAATCATGAACACGGTACAGGATGCCAATACATGAACATTAATGATTAACCACACGTTTAGTAGGTAGTGGAATGAACTAAATAACTGTACACCAGTCATTGCACATAGCACATGGTGTGAGAAAAAAAGGGATTAGCTCTTAGCCAACAAGACCCAGAGTGCCACCAAATATTAGTCTAGATATACACTTAGAATACTAGAGTGCTATGGCACCATTAAACTCCCTGAAATGAGATACAATAGAAACCAACAGTTAAACAAAGTAACCGTGTATTTCATTAGGCAGTAGTGTATTTAAATACACTAAAAATCCAGATTGGTATAAAACCCCACGAGCCAAGCGAGGCTCAGGAAAAATGTCAGTGTTAAGGTAAACACATTTTGAAGTTACTTTAAAGACGTCTGTAGGGTTGGTAAAAGTTCCTGATGAGAACACATAGGGCACATTCAAGCGGTAAAGCTGTGGTTATGGGGAAAAGGCAGGTAAGACTCTGTTCTATTTCACAAGTGTGGAAAAGGCTGCAACCAACCCCAAGGGGCACCAGAGAAATCCTTCTCGAATAGTTCCAGGTTCGGTACACAAAATCCCTGCAAGGAAGTAAAGCAGGATTCGGGCCAATGTAAGGCAATCAAAGGCAAACTACAGAAGCCAGGATCCTGTATGGGAAACCTGATGAATATGCATGAAAACACTCACAGCACCCGATTCAGGGACTTCAAAGCAACTTGGTAACTATAGCTGATCTGAGTAACAGGATCCCTTCTCCCAGAAACGTGCAACCCAGATGAATGATGGTCCAGACAACACAAAGGAAGTAAGATCAACCTTGCCCTGAGGGTGACCCACCATCCAGGTGCAGGGGAAATGACAGAGAGGATATGACAGAAAGGATTAGGAACCTGGCGAAATGGATCCAGTCGGCTCAAGAATACCGTGTAACATTTTTTGTAGTAGAGCCTTAATCTCACCATTGAAGAATGTAATTTCATTCTCTCTCTCAAAGGGCAAAATAGAAAGGCCACCCAGCTAAAAACAGGCCCACAATAAGGGTGAATATAGAGGCAACCCAAGATGGCAAGGATGAAGAGCAGAAGTGAGGCTTCCTACATCAAGTTGCAAGGACAAGGAGGATAAAACAGGAAAATTGTCTACAAACAGTACAAGCACAAGACATTCAGTCATACCATTAAGAATGACCTTGGTGAAGATGAGTCCAGAAAAATTGTCGATCTACCAAAAAGTGAAACCGGAGAAAGAGACATAAGACCCAAGGCTAAGGCAGTATGATCACACCTTGTCTTACTTCAGCAGCACATCCCAATTTTGGAGAACACCCTTGCAAATATGTAGGTAGGTAAAACAGCAGAAACCTTTTTAGCTATGCACACTCACTCAGGGGCTGTCCGAAGCCAGCCCTACAATTAAATTGAAGGCAGGCCTAACAAAAACACTGAACACTACGGTCCATTTGCACAGTTTGTCCATTGGCTTTTCTAGGTCAGGGGACCTGTTTAAACTAATTTAGTCCGCTATGGAGAATGCAGAGCTGAGCTCAGAGTGAGCCCATGTTTTTCAAAACGACATTTTAGGCCTGCCTCATAGTTCCCCACCAAAGGGTGGGGCCAAAACAAGATGGCTGAGATTAGGCCTTTAAAAAAATAGCATCCCAAAGGCAACTAAAAAGGTACATTGGGCTGCTCTTGAGGTAAACATGGATGTGCCCCTGCTGAAGCAAGAACAAGATTATATCTACCACTAGCCTAGAATACAGCACCGATTGAAGGGTGATATAATCACTTTTGGTCCAAAATGGTTTGCTAAAAAAAGTGTTACTGTCCTAAAACCCATATGGGCTACTAAGGGACATACTGGTTAAATAGGGTGCCGTGGAAAGGGGACATCAGTAGATATCCATCTGACCACAAAAATATGTCAATAATCCTAGAAAACGAATGGAGAAAAAAGGGTTGCTCATAAAATAAGATAGCATCCCCTAAACATGGAATACTGCCTTAACAACGATTTTGGTGGCACAACTTCACAGAGATTTTCCAACAGGAATCCAATAGGGAAATCAGACTAAAGAAGTTTGGGTTAGTTTTAATTCTTTATAGATTTGGATATTGAGAGAGCCTACCATCCACCCATTTACCACCACATAATTGTGCAGACATTTACAGTTGGTAACCCTTCTAGACTAGATGAGCAGAATTTTTTTTCAGATTTGAATTTACTGAGTCGCTCCTTCTGAGAGAAATACACGCTGGGTTCACCTTTCAATGTACAGGGCCACCTCATTTTTCTCGAGGTGATATGCATCGTAAAAACACACATAGAATGGGCTGCCACTGTTTTTCCGAAATGTACCTTTCGGCTAACTCTTGGAAAATCTTAGCACTATGCTGTAGGCTCATCTATATTTGCGTTATTGAGCATAAGCCTTGGGTGGTAAACAACAGAGGTTGCATAAAAGAATGCATTGCATGGTACAGAAAAAAAAACAAGGTTGTTGTAGTGCATTTTTCTAATCCTGAATTTCACCTTAGAAAAAAACACACATTTCGTCCCCAAACTATTATGCGTTTGTGCACAAAGCAAATCAAAAGCATCTGTGGTACTGTAGTTATCTGTAAGCAAGAAGGCAACAAATAGACGAAATAATGGTGCACATTTGATTAACTTGTCCTGGTTCACACGCGAGTTTCATAAATAGAAGTTTATAAACATGTTTCCAATTTAATACCAAATATACGGCAAAATGTACCTTCCTGACGTGAGTGATTAGGGTCGTAAAAGAGAGATGCTGCCTGAGGAAGTCAGCCAGAATAACAAAGACTGACTAATTGCAGAAATGATCCTGGACACCTTTTATCTGAAATGATAATGTGTAATTAAACATATCTCTTTTTCTCATTAAACGGGGGATACGGAGGAAATGTATGTCTCTTCGTGCCCTGATTTATAAAGAAATTACTGTATTCTTTGTTCCCTTGAGCTCATTTTCTTTTTGTCAAGAGATGCATAATGACAGAAAAGCAGATGTAAGGTTACACAGATAATTTCCTTCAAATAGGAAAGGACGTTTAACATATCCGCTGCGTTTCTTAGTTTCATGATCAGAATGTATCAATGCACACTGAGATCTTTCTAAAGATGAATTCTATTTTTTTTTCTTTTTTGAACACAGTGTTCCTTTTCTTTGTCGTGTCATTTCATTTGTTATGGTGTACTGGAAAATAGGCTCCATGAAATAAAAATCGAATATTTGAACATTAATTTGCTGCTCCAAGTTTTATTCTCATTTAGGCATTTCTATGGGGAAATTAATCAACATGGTATTATCCTCACAAGTGTCCTTGTAGAATGATTGCAATGAAAAGGTACATCTGTAATAGCATATAGAAGTCTGCAAAGAAGAAAACACATAATGAACCTGGCCATTGGGAATTGTCATTGTGTTTAATACCTCGAGTCGATTTGATGGAGTTTCGTTTTTTCCTAACTATTTCTTTTTACCACAACGCTTTTATTGTCACTCTGGGAATATGTACAGCATTAGATGTTCTATAAATCCTCTTTTATTTGCTTATTTTACTCTCTTAAGCCTGCAAAGTCTTTGATTTTATTTTATGTTTGCAATAGTCTCCTCATGGTCAGGAATTGTATCAAATCCCGAGGTTTGGGTCACGTTAACGGTGGTTCTGAACAGGGACGTTATTTCACCAAAATGTAAGGGATAGCACAAGTGGCATCACATGATACTTAACTCTGATGACATCATAGGAAGTGATGTCCTGTGACCCCACCCCAAGTGACATCACCGGAAGTGATGATACACACACTTTCACCCCTTGACAAAACAGGAAGTTGTATCAGATAGCATTGTTCTTCAGTATATTAAGAAAAATATGGTTACAATATCACTGTAATATGATAAACATTTCATACAAGAATGGATCACAAAATTTAGCGTTAATATCAGTGTCTATAGGCCCATATTACAAAATTACTGTGGATGTAAGCGGGCGTACAAAACAATAACCTGGACTATCGTACATCACTCGGGCTAAACTGTAAACAGACATACCATCTCAAAGAGGCTTAAACCCCTAAGCACAGACATCCAGTGGCTGTCAAGTGTCTGGCCACAGGCTGGAAACTGCAACTGACCAATACAAGTCCAACCAGAAAAAACTATTGTCTGGAGGGTTGCCCAGAACTGTTTCAGTGGTTATGAATGATCTGAAACCTTCCTGCCATCTCCTTTCCGTTTTGCTTATTTGGTCAGTAAGACACATTTATTTTTGGTTGATGGAAGACAGAGGGGACGTGTTGGAGAAAATGCAGCAGGTCACAGCAATTGCAGGTTTTTTAAATTTGAAAATCTAAGCAGCATCTCCACCACATCACCGCTAGCAAAGCCTGCTGGGCCTAGAGACCTAGGCTACTCCTCACTCATGATGCCCAATGAGGCTGGTACATGTCTGGCGTTGCTTGTGGTCTCGTGCAGAAGTGATGTGACCTAGCAGTTTGGGTTGGACTGCCCCATTTGGAGTGGGTCAATACATTATTTGCATATGGTCTTTCTCCTTCTGTTGTGGCTTGGCAGGCTGGAGGGTGGCCCAGATCTGTACCAATGGTTATGAATGATTTGAAACATTTAAACTATCACATTCCCGTTTTGCTTATTTGGTAAGTAACCCATAGTGTTTTTGTTAGATGGGAGATAGAGGGGAAGGTTGTGTTGCAGATCACAGTAATTGCAGATTTTATGATAATTTAAAAATGCAAACAATATCAGCTACATGACAAAACTGCTAGAAAAGGCCCATTTTCTTTCTTCCTTTATATGTTGCTTAATGCCAGCCTCCTCCATCTTCTAAGCACTGGAGCAGGAACTAAACCCATGTAACACTTGGTCTCACAGCTTTTTTCTTTCTTCTTTTTCTCACAGCTAGTGTGTTGCCCCTGAGCTATCCTTCCTAAAGTACAGGCGAAGAATTACTGTGTCTGTGTTATAATGGATTTAAAATAATAATGCAGTCAGACTGGCACCCTAGAGTTTGAAATCTGAGGCAGCCACCTGCAGTGTTTGATGGAAACAGCGGGTCTGTAAGTGTATGGGAGTACCAGTTCTCATGAATGCATTGAGACATGTTGTTGCATAGTCAGAATGTATTTGGATTCTGAGTGAAGGTCACTTGCTTTGCTATTTTGGTTGCGAGCTCAGTAGGCCCACACATCTGACTGAACCCCTAAGGGTCAATTGTTTTTTGACCTTGAGCGAAAGGGAAAATTCAGTAAGAATGCAGGGAGTTAAAGTTTGCAAAAAAAACCATTTGATAACGTTATGCATTCAAAACGGTTGTAAGGCACATGTAACATCAGTTCATGAAGATTCTTTGGTTGAAGCACTTTGCTGTCTGAGTTTCACGAAGACAATGGAGATGGTCAATATCATGTAAGTTTGATTTTGATGACTCTACACCGGAACGAGATTTGATTTTTTATTACCTGACCATTCATTTTGGCAATGTAACTGATATTACCTTTTTGTGTAGTTGTCATTTTTTTTTAGTTATAGAGAGTGCAGATTCTCTGCGTTTGTAGGTTATCACTACATTCACCCATGTTCAACGCTAATATTTCCTTAAAATGTCAAGTATGACTATATCGATTTGTGTTTCAGTTTCCATGTTCTTTTTGTCTTTTTTGAAATTGTTTCCTAAAGGTTGGGTATTGATACATATTTTCTGTTATGTTTTCCAAATAACTACATCCTGCCTTACTGCGATTGCCATGGATTCCAGATGCCAAGTGATGGATTTTTCACACACCACATGCACGTACTCGTGACCGGCTGCCTAACCGTGACTGTTTTGTGGGACGATCGCACAGGACCCATTTGTCAGTACGCTGCAGTGGCGATTATGAGTAACATAACATCTTTTATGGTGGTGTAGGCTCAAATTCATGCCGACATCCTGGAATTCACTGTGCGACCGAAGCGGTTGCTTTATCGAAAACGAATAATTTGTGTATGGGAAAAGAACAACGTGTGCCTCACGATTACCATTTTCAATGACGACCGAAGAAACAAAGTTACAATTTGATTGAACATGGGAATAGTCCGATGGTCTCGGACAGTTTATTGTGAAATAAAAGTACTTTACAAATTGTAAAGTGTTAAGGTTTTCTTTTAAAAACCAGTTTATAATTTCAAAATGTGACGTGCTACATTGTAAGTCACTTTGTGTTTATTTTCAGGTTCTGCATCAGGACACGTAGGTGCTTATGCGCGCTTTTGGGTACGCTGGAGAGGAACGTCATCCAAAAAAGGTGTACAATATTATTAGGGTTGGTTATGTGACGGTCAGGGGCGGGCCATATGATTTAGTGACGTCAGGCAATTTATGTTAGGCAGATGCAGCAATGGACAAGACTAGTGATTGAGAATGAGATTACAATGTTTGTAGAATTTTTGTGCACATCTAATATGACAAATTATTTGTGTATTCTTTTGACAGTTTTGAAAAAAAAAAAGTGGGTGGATTTACAGTACATTTGCATAAGGCTGATTGGCAACGACCGAAAGGCATGGTGTTGGAGATGTGGGAGTGTTTTTGTATTTGACAAGTGTCATAATGTAGTTAAAATAAATAGCGGTATACCTTTACTGACTGAGGGGTAGGCTGTAGCCATGGGGAGAGGGCAGAATGTCAGAGTCATGGTATAAGGTCATGATCCGCACAATATGGCTACTGGGCATGACCAGAAGGGAGAAAAGATAGGATTAAAGTGGCCATGTTCACCTGAGACTGGCTTTGTGGTAAAGTTGTTCAACATTATGATACATTTGAAAGGGAAGAAAAAAGTGTTTGTGGTAATATGTTAACAGGGTGTCCTTTTTGCTTTTGCAGGCTGCCATGGAAAGCCAAGAGGGGCTCTGTATGGTACACCTGCCTTCCCTTTCTATGGTAGCCATCTTGAAAAAGGATTTTGTTTCCTAAACCGGGACGCCACAGGCTTCCCGGTTTAGGATGAAAAATCCTCTTTTTTAGTAGCACGGGTTACTGCTTTGGAAATATAGATTGTTAATGGCATTCATCCCCTATTTTAGAGGTGGAAGGGGGGTAATGATCCAGAGATCTTGTTATGCACTCTCGCTTCGATTGGGCTGACAACTTGGCTTGCTAGCCCTTTATTCACTGTTCCAGTCCCTGGAAAGGAGGATGAACACTACAATATTCCCATTAGCATAACACAAACTGCAAATGGAAATGTTGGAAAATCTTATTGCGTCTGTGTACTTTACTGAGAAATATAAAGTAGATGGTGTCTATGCAATTTTTTTTTTACTTATATTTTTTAACTGTGAAAGGTGGTTCTTAAAGGAACATTTATTTTGTTTACGGATGGCTTTTTTTTGGGAGGACAGCTAAGAACGAAAGTTGCGGATGGAAATGAGGAAAGAGGCACCAAACAGTAATATGGAGGGGTAGATGGACGGGGAAAAATGTTGTGCGTGTGTTATTTGTAAGGTAGGGGCAGTGTTTCTCATGCTCGTTCATTACAGCAGTGGTGCTGTTTCTTGGGGAGGAGGGGTGGCCTTAGCTCATGGTATTTTCAGATAAATAGTACATTTGCTAAAAGAATGTACTGTGTACTAGATTGTTAATGGCTGAGTATGAATAGTTGTTGGAGTTGTCAAAGGGAAATGCTGAAGTTGAAGTTCCTACATCAGTAAAAAATGTAGTTCCAGACTGTCCACGAGGCATAGATCCTATTGTTAAGTATGTACGGGTTCTCGGACACGTCACCATGCTGTGCGCCAGCATATGGTCATGTGGCATTCTCCGGAAGGTGTGCAATGAAGTCAGATGTTTGTTTACATTATGGTTACGTGCCACTACTAGAAACCTATGAACTTCAGTAAAAAAACATTGTTAAAGGGGCGTTATGGTTAAGTTGTGCAACTAAAAACCTATGAAATTCACACAAAAGAATGTTGTTAACGGGACGTTATGGTTCCAAGTAAAACCGAAAAACCCTTGAAATTCGCCAATTATGGTAAGCTAAGCAACCATAACTCGCGCCACCACTGTGCACTGCTAAGACTAACACCCAGGACATCAAAGATGACATCACAAATGTCATTGATGACATCACTGATGACATCACATGTGCATTCATGAAAACTCTGTAGAAGGGATTCTTATTATAATGTTGACCAAAAAGTGTCAAGGATCATTGGAATAAATATCAAGTGCTAATTAGTGCATTAAGCAATGCATTGATATAAATAGGATTCTATTATGAAGTTCTATCCAGTATACTAAGCTACTCATGTAGAAACATAGGCATTGTTTGCAGCATACATGATGGAGGTGCAATATTCATAATCTTGCCATGTTGAATAGTGAAATGATAACTGTTTTCTTATTAGAGTTTTGTGTACTGTAAAACATGTGATAAGTAGGTAATAAAACCCACCTACTACATAATTGCATTATTATAGACAAAACACAAAGAGACAACAACACATACAAATATGAGTATATATAAGGAAATTGAAGTAAGGAAAAAAAGCAGCCGTAGTAGCAGAAAGTGTTCATAACCTAACTGATTACCTTTATGCACAGAAATGATTGCTCTGTTTCAAAGCTGCTACTTACCCTATGCATATGTATCACATGATTTGACTGGACCCTAAGGGAATTACTGTAAGAACAAACTTGAAGGATAAGTCTACAAATATAGTACCTTTTCAATTTTTAATTCCTGCCTGTTACTGAAGAAAACCATGGGGCCTAGATATGTCAGTAAAGGAAAAAAGGGGGAGCCAGACTTGTGATGTCATCAGTGATGTCATCAATGGCATTTGTGATGTCATCTTTGATGTCCTGGGTGTTAGTCTTAGCAGTGCACAGTGGTGGCGTGAGTTATGGTTGCTTAGCTTACCATAACTGGCGAATTTCAAGGGTTTTTCGGTTTTACTTGGAACCATAACGAAATTGTGCACTATGCTGAGGAAAATAGACTGACTAAGGATTGTGCTGATACAGTCTTTCTTTACTGGCCACCACCACAACTGAAATGCTCCCCCCACTCTGACGCTCGCCATTCCTCAAAAAAGGGTTGGGAGAGAAATGTAGCAGAGTTAGTAGGCAGCGGACAGCGTACAAGGTCAAACACTTCGGTCCTTGATGCATCTGCAGGTAAGAAGGTCTGGGTGATTGCGCCAATTCCAATGGTTCTTCACTTAACAGGAATGCCATTTAAGGAATTGGAAGCTTCTCCCTGTTCACGGGAGGCTTGAACTAAGGTAACACCATCACCATTAAAGATATGGATGATAAGCATGGAAGAAAGGGTAGAGTTCAGCTCAATAAGAGGGGGCAACGACTGCTTGACGCCGACCTGGGCTGCTGAAGCAGCGACCCCACTTAACCATATGCTAGATCCAATTATGAAAGAAGGAGAGACGGTTTATCAGTTTACTGTCGAGGTCAACATAGGGGCTTGCACCGCCCCAATACATTGACATGGTTCTGACTGGCAAGGTAGCAGCAATTAATGACGGGAACGCAACAACAACAAATTAAATTATTATAAAACAAGACACAGTAAGTTAAGCAACTCAATCCAACAAAGATAATGTATTAGACTCGGCGATTAAAGACAATAAGGCTGAAACCACAGGAAAAAACAAGAATAATTCACATTAGCCTCCCGATGAAAAAAGGTTATGGTTAGATTTGGAAGACGAAGTGAGGCTGATCCCAGGACCAAAAGAACAAGGAATTATTCAGGGACAGCAGATATGTTTAATACCCAATGATAAAGATGTGGGCTTAATAGAGCCAGTTAAAAGATCATTGAACACAGAGAACACTGTGAATAAGGGGTTGGCAGGGGTCCCACTGTGCCAAGATTTGCAATCAAAGGAACAGGAAACAAACGTAAGAGTAATTCCGGCAAGCCAACACATCGTAAAAAGAACCAGGATGCAAGAATCTGATGACCATGAAGTAAATCAGGATTTAAGAATGTGGCTGCCCAATAAAAGAGCTTACAGGGGCCCGCTGACCCAACATAAAGGGAGCATCAATGATAGCTCCTCGAAAGGAAGAAACATATGGAAACCTCAGACACTAACAGCCTCAATGAGATTGTCTGGTTTTACTTTCAATGGGACACCTAAACTGAAACCAATCGAGCAGCATAAACAGGGGCCAAAGTTGGGAGAGAAAACAATGTTAAGTGGAACAGAATCAAAATTCTCGGATGAAGTCCTTCTGGAATCTTCCAGAAACATGGAAACATTGAACATGGTCCAAAGTCCTGCGAAGAACTATTGACTCCCGAATCCCTATTTTAAAAGATTAAGTCAGGTTTTTCATCCAGAGATCAGACTATGCAAACTGGCGCCTGGAGAGGAGCTGAGACAGAAAAATAAATTAATTTGGGCCTCAATAAAGTCAGTGAAAAGGAGCAAAGCGACCCAAAGGAGCAAAGTAACATAGACCCAAATTTAGGGCAACTAACATGTAGAAATCAGTATGACCATTTTTTAATGGTATCCACAATGACAGCAATTTTAGCGCCATTTATGAAATTATATGAGGAAGGCTCCCTTCAAGATCCACTACTTTATTAGCAATAGTCCATTTCAAGATGATATTTATGGAAGGCTTTATGTCAGACTTACAAAACAATATGGACAACAGTTCGGCCAAATGGCACAGCTCCTACATGATACATTGGAGCCTATAATAAAAGAGAAAAGAGAGGGTGCAAAAACTATCAATTCTGACTCAATTCCCCCGACAGAAAACATAATTGTGCATGATATAGAAACTGAAGGAAATTTGCCAAAAAGATCCACGAACAACAAACGAGGGGTACAACAAAGTGTGTTTTTCAGTCTAGGCGAGGAGAAATTACATCAAACAACAACAATATAGGGCTAGTTGATGAACCTCAGTTGGAGGATGTGAAGTAGGCCAGAGGTGCAAATAATAGCTCAGCCGACTGTTCTGAGCAGATGCTGGGTGCTAATAGAACCCAATTTAATAACTAAATCTGACAGCAAATCAAGAGATGAAATAATAAAAAAACAAAAACAAAAAGTAGTAACGACAATTAGAACTTTACAGGCAATGGCAGATGATTTCAATAGTGATATTGAAATTCCAAATGAAGAGCTGAAAACTATAAATAAATATCCTGAAGCAATCATTTGCACAATATTCGCAAAGAATCCCTTAAAAGGAGGCATACAACAGAGAGGTTTGGATAACATTATGGATAACAAGAAACAAAAAACAAAAAAGGGACAACAAAAAACAAAATACTAAAGAAGACAAAGAACCAAAATTTACCCCAGAAAAAAACATCTAATAAAAGGCGGTTCTTTTTCAAAAACTTGACTCTCAAGAAAGATCCCAATAACTCCAGAAACATAGTCCCGTCTCCATTAAGCATGGAGATAAAAGAGTGAGCCCATAAGACCACATCTAAGATAGTTGAGTTCTTTGATGATGAAGATAGTGAATCAAATTTAATGGATTTATCAATGTACTCTACTTCGGAGGAAGAAAGGGATGAGGAAGAGCAATGTATGGAAAGTGAAGAAGTGACAGACCAAGAGAACGTTTCACAATCGGAAGACAGTGACACCAGTAGATCAGGCTCAGATATGGAGGAATTCTCACTAGAAAACGATGAGATTACTGGTGGAGAACAACAACAGAATGATGATAGGGGTGGGGCCCCAAGATCGACAACTATCAAACCAACTCTGAATCCAGAGAAAAAACGGAATCATAATAATCAAACTAAGACGATACATAACAGGGAATCCCCTGAGGGTAGAACGCAGCAGTCAGATCGACAGTCAGAGATACATTCACAGGAAAGTGGGAACACTCAAAAGAAGCAAGGCCAACCAGTGACACCATAAAGAATAACGACTACCCTCAAGCGGGAAAAAAATAAAATAAAACATAAGACCGGATCAGGATAATGATGGATTAGACGAAAACCAATATGGCTTCGCTTTGGAAAGAATATTACATTTTGAGGATGGTTCGATACTAAATAGATCAAACATAATTCGACTGCTGCCTCATATTCCGGCTTTGAGATTAATAACATCAAATGGCCTGGTTTTAGTTGAATTCCCAGACAAGGATTCTACAGACAAAGTTCACCTGCATACAGTTTCAAGACTTGTTAAGCAACTTTTATTAGACAAAGCTCTCCATTTACGGCCCATGGGCTTAGACATCTATGAGGAAAGTTGGGTGAGCAAAAATAAGCATGACATATCACATACTAAACCTTGCAGTAAAGTCTCACAACAGGAGGAACTTAAACATATTAAAAAGGCCCCAGTCATGAAAAAAAAAAACTTAAGGAGGGATACAACTCCATACAAGTCAAGAAAAAACACAGAAAAGACTGACAAAGATGATGAAAAATGTAAATGTGTAACCAACCTTTTGGCGGATAAAATGCAGGATCAATAATGCCCAAAGAAGGATGCATGGAAGCTCTGGACTTTCATAAACTGGAATACCAGAAGCCACAGCCATTTGCTTAGAAAAGGAGATCTTCAGAAAGAGCTATACCAAATCATTTGTTTACAAGAAACATGGCTGACTGAACAACCTATATTGGAAGGATATTGGGTCTTGTTGAATCCGGCACTTAAAGGACCTAAGGGTCGTCCAGTGTCGGGCTTACTGGTTGGCATAAAAAATTATTTAAACTGGGAGATGTTGTATACCTTGACTTCAACTCCATATATACAGTCCAGTCAGTGACATTAAGGGTAGAAAAGGACTCTGTGGAAAATCAGCGACTCCTGATTTTACTAAACAAATATTGGAATCCTGTAATTCATTCAAATAATACATTGCCGGAGGACATTGCCGTGTTAGTAGACGATCAGAGGGAAAAATGGCATGACTCGCTTCTTATAATTATGGGAGATTTAAACTGCACATGTATTGACAGCAGCAATCACCCAATAGAAAAGGAGATGGTGACCGCAACGAAAAAAAAAACAACAACAAGTTTGTTTGTGAAGGAATGTAATCCAATCAAGAGATTGTGTAATACTGAATGGAGATGCCCGAGGGAGACCAACCTGAAAAGGACCTTACTCATTGGAAATATTGTACTATATATGTACTTCTACTAATATGTCAACAATCATTCAAACTCTGGAAGTAACAACAACATTTGCCAGTGATCACAATTTATTAAAAACTACCTGCAAGAAAATTAGTCGAAACATAAAAACTATTCAGGGGAATACTCAGCTAATGTCAATTGACCAGGGAAGAAATAAATTAAGAATACAACTGGGAACATTTCCAGCTTTGAATTTAAATTTGAAAGAATTGATAAGCCAAATGCAAAGTCAAGAAGGAAATCCAGCTATCAATTATGCTCCCCTATTTAGGCAATAAATACCAAACCCCATTGGAGGGGAGAATAAACTGAAAATGTTGCATTGCCATGCATACGGCATAAAAATAGTGGAAAAAAGAAAAAAAGAAGAAAGCCATAGTGCGGCTTAAGCAGAATATTGACTTTGGTAGTGCAAGAGAAATACATAAATTCAAACAAAAATATTGTAATTGGCTTTACTTACATAAGAAGACGATGTTAAATCAAGACGCGGAAATGATGTTAAAATAATCAGAAGAAATACTGCTGAGATTTAGGAAAAGAATTATAATGAAATGGACGCCCCGCAAAATGCGCTGCTGATAAACCCCATACCAGCTACGATATGGTGTTAATTTTACACTGGGATGCAAGAAAAATGAAGCTCAGAGATAGAGTTAAAATTCAGAGGCACAACAAAGGGTGCAAGATTAGACAAAGGTCCTCATTACAAGTTTGGATGTAGCCTTGCCGGTAAAACCAGCAAGCCTACCTCCAAACTTGCAAGAAAGACCAGCACATGCAAATGGGCAATGCCGGACCCAGTAATTGCCCTTTCGTGGGCGCCGGAATGGGGTGATCCCCATTCCCATTCAGCCCCATAGGGGCGGAATGGGAATGGGGATGCCTGTAGCACTGGCACTGTTCATGACGGTGCCTGTGCTACAGGCATGCTGTGCTAGCGGGGGTCTTTCATTCCGCCAGGTCAGACCTGGTGGACTGAAAGGCACCCGCGAGCACAATTCAGAGTTTGCTGGTCCGGATGCAATGATACAGGCAAGCTTACCGGTACTGTTGTATCTGGACCGGCAAACTCGTAATGAGGCCCATATAGAAATTGAAACAATTGAAGTCATTATACAGAACCTAAGAAATTCAAGAGCACCGGGCACTGACGGGTTAACAAATGCTATATTGAAGAGCAATCCAGCGTAGTGGGCATCTTTTTTACACCATCTGATCAAATAGTCACTGTCAGTAGGAAAAGTTCCAACTTCATGGAAAGCAACAGTTATAGTGTCAAGCTTTAAAAAATGGCTTCGGACAAACCCTATCAACTACCGTTCTATAGCCCTTTTAGACATGGTGGGAAAAGTGTTTACATCAATCCTACTGAAGGCTATATTTAAATGGAGCATCACATTGGGCAGAAGAGACTCCTGGCAGTACAAATTTGTTAAGGGGAGAGAAACAGCATTGAACATTTTCCTGATAAATTTACTAAAAGCGAGATGCGTGAGAGTTAAGTACGAGAATATATTTGTGGCCTTTGTTGATTTATCAAAAGATATCATTAGAAGAGGGAAACTTTGGAACAAGTTGGCTAAATGGAATTGTCCCTCGGCTATCGTAGAAAACATCCAGATTTTGTATACAAACACGGTTATCAGAGTTAGACTGGATACATCTGGATTATTATCTGATCAAATACAGATCAAAACATGCTCAAAACAAGGTTTCCCACTTGCGCCTGAATTACATAACCTATTTGTCTCTGACAATGAAGACGCATTTCATCAGACACGTTCATTTTCACCAAAACTAGCAGGTACTGTAATTGGAAGTCTGCTGCATGCAGACGACGTAGTCCTGTTGGACCAGACTCCAATAGGTCTGCAACATCAGCTAGAAGCTCTACAGGTCTATGTCGACTCCAACTATTTAATAATCAATCCGGACAAGTCCTGCATATTATGCTTCAATGCGGGCCACAGTAAGCAGAAGGGTGGATTGAAGCCAGGGTGGTTTCTAAAAGGCAAAAAAATATTAGAAGTCAACACCATCAATTACCTGGGTGTCTCCATTAACAACAGCAAATCAGAAGCGCTACGTGTCCAATTGATGAAAAGGAAGGCAATCAACTTAGAGGCCCGACACAAGCTATTATTACGGAGATACTGTGGTTTTACTTTTATCCCCGTGATAACTTTCTGCAGGATGAAAGTAGTTTGATTTGTGAATTATGGTGCCGAAACTGCTTTTTGTGTACCCCCTGATCTATGGTCTATTCTAGAGTGGATATTTTGCCGGTCAGTTCTACAACTACCGAAGTCGACACCAATTTCTTTAATAAGGAGAGAACTCACCTTAACCTCTCTAAAAGCGACTGTGACCTAGAAAATTATATCATTCTATCGGAAATGCTATGAAAAACCACTGATTGCAGGCTTTAATGCCATAAACAAGGCAATGCAAGAGTGTGTAGATCCTACCCTCAAGCAATGACAAAAAATGTGTGAAGATATCTTGGAAGATTTAATTGAGACAAAAGAGAATGTATTGAATAAGCCAGGAAAAACAAGAAAAAAATCTATGAATAATAGACTGGATACAAACGTAAGAAGAAACTCAGAAGTAGAAAAATTATGAGGATTTCTGGTTGAGTTCGAGAAAACGAAATATATTACTTGGATATTTGAAATTCTTTCCAAATTGGTATCTTCGTATGCAATATCTGCAGTTTTGTTTAAATATTCTACCCACTGGGGAAGTTATTCAAAGACGATCAAAGTTAAAAGGAACAACGAAATGCAGATTTTGCCAAATCCCAAGCTCAGTGGAATCAATGAAGCACCAAACTTTGGGCTGCAAACGATTGAGAAAAGAACAAGACCAATGTTTGGGTGACATAGTCCAGAATTCTTGTACCAACAAACTTGAGGCTTGGTGGCATATTCTAATAGAAGGAGACAAATTTGCATTATTTTGGCCTTGTTAAGACTGCTAATGATCATTTTCAAAAAGATTGAGGCTTTACCACAAGTGAAAGAAGTGATGAACTAAACAACTAAGTTGCACTCAGTTTATATCTTTTTTTTCAAATGAAATATGTAATTATTTAATTTGTTTAGTTTTAATGGAAAGGAAAAGTAACCAATTTTATTTTTTTATGTAATAGTAGGATAAAAGGTTTCCAATTTTCCAAACCAAATTGTGCCTAATAAATTTAAAAAAAAAAAATTAAATTACCACAGACTGTGTTATTTAGACATGCAGGGCCTTGGAATTGAATTCATCACAGTCCCCCAGTAAAAGTTTTCAGACCAAGTCAGTAAATGTCCAACACTTAGTAGATTCATAAGGAAAACATTCAGATACTTCACCGTCAGGCTTCTCTGGCTATGTTTTGTCTACAGATGTCAAAGGCTTTGGTTCTTTGGATCAGGCACTTCTGCCAACCTGCCCTTCCAGTCCTCATACGGTGTGTAGTTTCAACATCTCTGCAGAGCATATCTTGGGGCCAATGTCACTTAGGAGCTATGAAGGTACAGCTCAGTGAGACTGTTTTACGGTAGAGAGAGATCTGCATTTGACTTATAGGGCTCACAGCTTTATGAAACCACTTTATGTGCATAATTAATTGTGCATGCACTTCCTTCCAAATGCATTGTTGGCATTTGTTCAAATGCTTGGCATATGAGTCATCCCTGTGCACATTCATAATTAGGAATAATAGAATTCTGGGATGCCCACTCTTCATGGCTGACAAAAGTCTAAAACAAAAATGGTCTTTAAAGGGACTTAAGTGTGGATGGCATCACCAATTTCTAAGTGAGAGGAAGCCAGAGATGGTCCGATCGTACTGACTTGAGAGGCTGAAATGAATACCAGGCTTTCTGCATTGTGTGTGATGTGATCCTCAAAGGAGAGATCACAGTCAATGCTTATTTCAATCAATTTTACAGGGGTCAGTTTGTATGTGAATCAGTTAAGCTGATGTAGATGTTGCAGATACAGATGGACTTATAGGAGGAGGAATCTGTATGTCACTTGCATAGTGTTGGATCTTGATATTGAGACCAGCCATGTTTTAATACTGATTTTGCTATATCTAGTCATGACTCAGCCCTTCTTTCTTGAGGCGTATTAATCAAATATACTCTTTGGAGCAGTGATGTTGTAAGGGAACAAGGAAATGGCAGAAACAAAAAGGGGTCTATTTATTTCAAAAATACCTACACCATATCATACTCAACTTTGCTTGACATCAAGGTTGCCTTTTAGGAATGGAGAGATTACCTGATGTAGTCGAGTCATACTGTCAGTGTTTTTACTGACCAAGGAACTAATATATATGCAATTGGCACAAACCATAAAACAAAGTAAACTCAGTTGGTCCTTGTTTTTTTACTATGAGTTTGTCATTGCATACAATACTGCAATTTAGAATTGGAAGACATTTTATAAAGCAGTTCCTCAGAAATGTGATGGCATATTTTAAGGTTTCTGATAAACCAAATTCATAGGACCGTGTTATCAGGCAATTGGACACTACCAGAATGATCAATCTTGAATTCAAACAGCGATGTCCCAAGAATAAATGCAGCCATGGGTCAGTCAGGATTAGCTCATATTAATTCTAGGTTGTATCTTACTACATAGTCTCTCAGAATATTACCTTTCAGGGATTGTCAGAATTGTATGCTGGCTAGACAGCCAGATGTCTGTTAGACTGTGGAACCTAGTAAAATAGGAGAACATTTTGGTGGAACACTATGAAGTGGATGTTTTAAGCATGTATTAACTTTTGAGTTGTGCTCTAGAGCCAAATCTGGCACAGATAATACTGACAAGTCGTTGACTTGATTACCTGTTCCAGCTAGATCATGGTTCATCCCATCTTGTTCATATGATTACAGACCGTCCACAATGCCCGGTGACACTTTACTATTTTGTGTGACCTCCTCACCACCTTCCTTGTACGTGGGGGTTATAAACTATTGGTAAGGCACAGACCTTCCTTAAAAATAAGTTTAGACACACATCTTACCTGTTCCTATCTTTCAGACCACAGACATTGGTTTATCTCTTAGTTCTTGTGAGTGATCTGAGAGGAATTGGTAATCAAGCGTTGGCTCTCTTATGAACATCATCCCCAAATTAAAGGCAAGTGGTAAAAGTGAATCACTAAAGGGTGGACCTCATTTTCTTTGCAGAATGTAGCTATATTAGCTTGCTATTCCACATGATACAATACGATTAAAGGAAATAGTACATTCCTCAACTGCTTTATTGGGCAATTCGATGTAGAGACATTCATTAGCCAGTAGTTTTAAGATTACGCTTGCCAGAACCTTACATCCAACCTTCCATTTGAGCCACCGGAAAACATGCGTGCCAAGAACTATGTGAAAGAAACAAACCTCCCCTCTTATTGGTGAAGTTGAGGAGGATAAATATCTGTTAGGCAGAATCACCTGCAGTACCCTTTGGGAACACTACAGGCAATTAGGACTACAAGTGTAAGCACAATTTCACCTTTGGTACAAGCCTGTACTACACAGTAAAGTGATAGCGATGGCTGAGCAGCCAGACTTATCGCAAGAGTTTAAGTGAGCAGTAGAACAAGTCACACAAAGGACCAACAGATACAGTGGTTCAAATATACACTTACTCAAGGTTTCTTGGTAAAAGAATATAGATTTATTTACTCAGTCAGTTAGAAAACATTACACTAGCATAAGCAGCTCAATATCACACACTAATAAACCACAAAAATCCAACCGGTAAGTCAGATACTTAATAAAGGGATAAAGGTTATGAGATTAGACAGCCCAAATACATTCATAGGCAGGGCAAAGGGTTTCAGTTAAATACAACAGCAATTCTTCTCAATAGGCCTGGGCCAAAGTCAATGATTCAGAGTCTTTTGTATAGGATAGCACAGTTCTGGTAAGTAACGGTTAAGTCTTTGACACAGAGTTTAGCAGAATTTGGCTAGGCGAAAAGTTTGAAGAATGTTAAGGGAAGGACAAGCTTGTGTAGTTGAGGAAAGTTTCACACACTTTCTCGATGACCGAAAAGATTTCCGGACCGTATTTTCACAGTACCTTGTCAATGAAGAAAGCTGTAGATGAGGCAGTTGTTCATGGCAGTTTGAGCAGATCTTGCTGTTCCTGAGCTTTAGTCATGGGGACAAGAAGGAGGATGTCGGGAAGTTCCTGCTGTGCCTAGGGATGAGACCACATGCTGTAGCTAGACGTCGGTTTAATGTGTGAGTGCCTGAAAGTCCATAAGCTGGTTTCCTTCCCTCGGGTTATCTGGTTTTCAACAGCACTCTGATGAAAATTCAACCAGATGGCAACGTTGTTGAGGTGGCTTGCAAGTTGGTTGTTCCCACCAAACTCAAGGGAAGAAGTTAACCTTGAAGGGCTTCTCTGTTGATGGAGTTTCAGGCAATTCGGCCCTGCAGCAGGGCTTCACCAGTCAATCAGGAGTTGAAGCAGTCCTCTTCCTTCAGCTTGTCTTTGGTTCTTTCATTCCAGTGGTCGACTCTGCTTTTCAAGTCCCAGAGACGTGCTTTAAAACAGTTTTCACCCATTCATTCCAGTCTGGCTGTCACTCACACAGCAGTGTGGCTTTCTTTGTTGGACAGCCAGCGCCAATCATGCCAGAATCCATTCAGGTGTCTAGGAGAGTAAGCACAGGGAGTTTCGGGCACCTCCCTCACATCCTGTCCACCCCAGACATTCAGGCGCCAGAGGAGGGCTTTAGCACTGAAGCCCGGCAAAAGCCAACAAACAATGGACCAAACCTGCTTTGGCGCACAGGGATAAACACACTGAGGAGCTTTCCTAAAAGAAATGGCAAAAAAAGTCAACCGGAGACTGTTTTTACAGATAGGACTTGGGCCCCATATTGAAAAACATGGCTGACCCGATGTTTAGCTACCATTGTCATTGGTCGGAAAAAATCATGGTAGTTTGATCTAAACCACTGCCACCAGCCATTTAAAGTAGGAAAGAGTACCATTTTACTGTTACATTAGTGTTTTTACTCAGGGGAAACTAAGCAACCCATCCAGCACTATATAGGAAGATAGTGTGTGCTGGGTCAGTACATTAAAAGAGACTAAAAAGTCAATTCAACTTTACATGCTCTGGGAGATGGTGGTCAGTCCCCGAGAAGGTATTTAAACCTTGGGAAGTCTAAAAGACATCACAGTGTCATTGCACTGAAGGTGCTGTGTGACACACAGAAAAATATGATGCCATTGGAGTTGTTTTAAAACTCCATAACCAAAGAACACAATAGTAAAACACATAGCAAAATACATGAAAGAATGGGAAAAAAGGCTCACACTCTTTCCAGGTAAAAAATCAAATCCTAGAAATCCAGCGAAGTTGTTGGGGGTCTCAAAAGGTAAGGGAAATTAGCACATTTGGAGAATCCGCCCTAACAATATCAAGTTTGGGAAATTTAGTATTGCTGGATAGCTAAATATATATTTCCTTAACCAAGGATTCGATGTTAGGCCATTCAATTCCAAGATGGAGCTAATGTTCCTGTTGGTGATGTAGAAATTAATACTAACTGGAACTCTTCCAACATTCGTAACTGCCTTCCACGTCTGATCCTACTCTATTCATAGCTTTTATATTTTTGTCTTCGCTTTTGTGGCTTGGAGCAGCACTTCTAAGATACATTGAACATCTTCTGACTGAACTCCATGTGGGACAAGCTCACAAGAGGATGGTGGGAGCACATGCTGTTCGAATTTTAAAAACAAAAAGAAACCAAGTGGAGACCTTCAGAACATTCCCTAGCATCAGACACTACCCTTTTGTCTAGCGAATGAACAACAACATATGTGATGGTGTGCAATGGGGGGACTTGTGTTTTCCTTTTCTGCATGAACTATTGTTCTTTGGAATTAGTGTCTTTCCATCGACTCCACCATGCCCCTTCTGATACTTTGAACAGAAGGTGTTCGCATTAACTCTTAACCAGCACCCAAAGAACTCTGCAGCTGTCACAGACAGGGTAGTACCTCCGCTCCCCAGGGATAATCAGCACAGCTAGCTTATGACACTACAACATCCTGCTAAATCATCTTCTCTAGAGTGCCTGAAAGTGGGGAAGTTCTTCTGTGCCTGGGAGCACACAAGCTCTAACATTAAAAGAAAGATAATGAAGTGAACACTTGACAGAAATAACATAGGTTTATTTTCAAGAAGTGAACTCCAGTAAAAGATTAGTTCATGCGGTTCATTGACTTTAGCTTTTAAGTTACTTAGTTTGAGGGTTAGGCAGAAAAAGTTATCAGTTAACCAGTTGGAATTAGGTATACATTTAAGGTTAGCCTCATGGTCTTAATTATTTCCTGAGAGGCACGAAGACGTTTTGACCCAGGAGCTGTAGTAACTTCTTAGAAAACTGAATCAAAGATTCTTCTAGTTAAAACCCAGAATTAAACTTGAAAGCAGGTGGGAAGTCTTTCACAGGGCAGTCTTCATGGAAACTCTGTACTAAAACTGAGATTGAGTTAATGAACAATTCCTGTATTCAGCTATTCAGAAGCTTTCAACCCTTCAGTTATCTGCAAGCGTTTCCAGGTAATAAGCACCTTCTATGGGAGAATTGGATGGGAAAAAGTCTAGGAGGAAAAATGTATTTTAATATTCTATTCTAGTCATCTTCTGCAGAGGGTCTTGGAAGCCATTTAAGGAATGTGAACTTCAGATTCATACTTGTTCTCATTCCCCTTTCCCCTGGTGTTGTGGTGCAGATTGTCAAATTGTAAACTCCAGATGGTCTCACGATATATCTTGTATAATTCTGGACTCCCGAAATTGAGGCTGTCATCCTATAATTTTACTGTGGTGATTTGTCATGCCTACCATACTGCATATCAGCTCCACAGACAAACTAGAAGTGCATGGCATGACACTCCCTATTTGTCAACAAGCAAGAGCAACAGCACAAATAAATTGCTTAGAATGATGTATCTCCAACACAGCTGGATTAGAAAAAGTATTAACTCTCTATCTAAACTGCAGAGTAATTCTAACATGTAACCTTTACATAGAACAAGATTTAGTCAGTGGAGCAATTGGTACAGTTGTTGGCTTCCATAAATATCCACATGCCAACATTCTGTTTGTCAACATCCACTCTGACAAACTTGCAGAAGTAAAACAAATATGCTGCACAATAGCAAGTTTCCTTCTTTTCAAAGAAATGCATGTACACAGAGTCTGATTCTCTATATCTCTTGCATATGCTGTCACTATTCACAAATCTCATGGTCTAACCCTAGATCATGAATTGATTGACATTGGCAGCACAGTCTTTAAATACAGTTTCAGTTAGGTAGCATTTTCAGGTCTGCGTACACTGAATGGTTTATTCCCAGTTAACTTTGATGCAAACAAAGTCAATGCTTACATTCCTTGCATTCTAGAATACAACAGGCTATGTGCACTGTACACCCCCATCTAGATATGTACCATCTACCTCAACAAAGAAAACCTTTAAAAAATAAACTAATGCAAACAGAACCTATAGCAGATTTCCTAATATGGTTAAAGAAACAAAGAACAACTGCTGCTCCATCAAATAATACAGCCACAAAACTGTCTAGTCCAAAATCAACTGCAAGTCAATCAGAAGACAATAAGACAAATGTCTCTTCTCAAAAAACAACTGCAGGTCCATCAAAGGATACAGAGGCACAACTCTCTGGCCCATTTCATTTCAGCAGCACAACTGAATTAAATTGCTATGCAAATGTAGCAATCAATCTTCTCTTCCAATTGTCACCAATTGTTCACATTTACTGAAACGGCTTGGACCAGTTGTGTTTGCAAATGTCCATCCTTCAAAGAAATGCAACAAATAATCCTGGCAGCATTTACAATCCTGCCAGTCGCCTTACTGTAATTAAGTTGAGTATCAATTTCCATAGGAAACCTGAATATTGAATTGCTAATAACCTTTGACTTGCATAATGGATTTGGTTAATATTTGCATACAAAATGTTTCTCATGGTCTCCCCAGACTAGACATTTTAGGAAAGATTCATTAAAAAAATTAAAAGTTATTAAGAAAACAAAAAAACAATGTTTTCGGAATACTACTATTCATTTTCCCTTAGACAAAAAGTCAAAATGTCTGCACAGCACACTGTAAAAACCGCTGGATGGAATTGGGCCCTGCATGACACAACTTTGAGCATTGACTCGATTTGTGGCATGGGCCTGGTGTTGGTCCATCCAGTAGTCATTCAAATAATTGTCAGAGAATGGGGTGATCTTTCTCCCAAAATTATAGCTATATCTCACATGGTGCTTTGCAGCAGAGAGTCTTTTCAGAAATGCAAAAGCTGACATTTTTTTTTCTTTTG
Organism: Ambystoma mexicanum; assembly: GCF_040938575.1. Taxonomy (NCBI): domain Eukaryota; kingdom Metazoa; phylum Chordata; class Amphibia; order Caudata; family Ambystomatidae; genus Ambystoma; species Ambystoma mexicanum. The sequence goes on from NC_090939.1 coordinate 337,256,590, forward strand.
TTCGATGTGAGAGATAACCAGAGTTATAATAGGAATAACCAGGGTTAGCCGAAAACAAAAAGTGGAAAAAATGCCATTTGAATGAGGAAAAAGGATGAAATGGCTTCAGGCTAGTAGTGGAGAGGGGAAAGAGAACACCATGTCAAATTGGGGATTTGGGGGTGTGGTGCTACCTCGGGACCAAGTTCAGAGCTTGAATGAGTTTTGTAAGATACTTAGTGTAGCTTGTATTAAGTACTCATGTATTTACATATAGAACATTTTTTCTTGTCAACTCATTATTATTTGAAATAAAGGTATTACTAGATGTTAAAAAGATTTACACTCAAAATAATTGTATAATGTTGACATGTCTGTACATTATTTTTACGAATGACATAGTTAGGTTATATGTCTCGGTTTCCCGGTTAAAGTTGCATTAACGTTCTGTAAATGTTTTAAGAAGAAAATGTGTGTACAGAAACAAATCATAGTCTTTGAGTCTATAGTTATTTATGTGTATACTGACTGCTTAGTGTAGGTGCTGTGGCTTTATTGAGGAGATTGAAACCCAGGGAACTGATGCTCAGCCATTCAGGTGGTTGGAACAACGTGAAATAATACTCATTCCCCGCCCTCTAGCCAAGCAATCTGAGACCCTTCCACGGGTGCAGCATTTATTTTTTTAATATGGTGGAAAGAGCTTTTTGGGGTCTGGGGATAGAACAGGGAGCCTCTAACGGTTACCTCCTTACACTACCCTCCCCCCAAAATGCACCAATCTTCTTTGCTACCCTCTCCCTCCATGCCCACTTAGCTGTCGATTTGGAGATCTATTCTCCGGTCCTGACGCTCCTCCAGTCTCACAACAGCTGCCAATAACATGGAAAAGTATTCTGGTCCCTTTTCCATATTGCTGGAGCCATTCCCCACCCTCCTTCGGAGATTGGCTGTGCAAGCAGCACAAATCTCTCGGGGTAAGAAAAGCCATTTGCCCCTCCAATAAACTGCAGCATCTCAATGGCTTTCACCCTCTTGGTGGGGGGCTGACATGACAGTTAATGGCCCATAGACCACACCAAGGTCATTGCTTTGCTCAAGCTCACCTTGGAGAGGTGTTGTGGGCTATTAGCAGACATGTCAGATCACTGCTGCAGGGGTTAAAGCTAAAATCATGAATAGAAATTGAATGTCTTAGCAATACGTACTGTAGATAGTAATAATGTTTTTAGGAAATATACTAGGAAGTTAATATTTTTAAAAGAAGTGTTTTAGATTATCAATGTTACAATTCGGAGACAGGAGTTTTTTTCTCTACTGAAACATTAATAATCACACTTTAATTGCTTGATTACTAGGAATACATTAATTATTCATACAGTACTATTATGAAAAACAAAACTACAGTAATCTCCTTTATTTTTCTATTATGACATATATTTTTTTGTCTTTCACATATGACCAAGAACACACAATCAGGCAGACATTAAAGAAATTAGGTACGTTTTTTTTTTTAAATTGCACAATTAAAGAAAATGTTCATAGTATGCATTAAAAAAACGTAAAATTCATGGAAAAAACTTGAGTTGCAAGGACGATAAGGTGAGCAATACATTCTAACAAAAACCTTGACATTCCAGGAAATAACTTAAGTTGCAGGAACATTAAGGTGAGAACGTAATGCGACAAAACCCCTGAAATTCAGCTAAAACCATATTGGGACGAGCGGACGTTTAAAGATATGGGAAGACAACATGGTTGTCATCAATGTGGAGGGGGTGGCAGTCCATACTGTGGATCAAATGAAGAAGCACTGGGACAACCTCAGACTCAGGAGCCAGGTGTAGGCAGCCCTTGTTGTAGGTGTCACCATGGAGGTGCACTATGCAGGCCACCATGGGGGGCCACCCTTTCACCTGTGGGTCCTGGAGAAGGCCAAGCCAGATGTCTATGCCCAGATCCTTGACCTTCGGGCATGGATCCAAGCTGCTGGTGACTACCCACAGGGAGTACTTATCTGCAGTGTTTATTTGTCTGCATGGGTATGCATGATTTGAGGAAATTCATTTTCTACATCTACAGTTCTCTACAGTTTAATCTGTGGTAAGTGTCTCCATGTGGGACAAACCTGTGACATGGGAGCCAGAGGTCCTCCTCTCTGCTCAGCTTGGGGCACCAGAGCAGGTTTGTAGCAACAGAACAGGCTGCAGTGGGAGAAGCTAACAAGCCCAGCAGTTGAAGGCCCAATTGGACACAAGCTCCAGTAGGAGTCCCAGGGAAGAACATCTGATGCTCCACAGTTCAGTCAGGGTACCCAGTCCTCTTAGGAGTTCTCTGGTGTAGGGCATCAAAGAAATAGAATCATATGGCCAGGAGGTGGGCCCACAATTGGGTGCCACAGGCTACACCATGGTTGTCAAGTTTCCCTTGTCCACAAGTGACCCCTTGTGCCACTCCTGGTTTTATTCTTTCCCACACTACATGTCTATGCAAGCGGATGTGGTGATATTGCAAGCCATGCAATGGTGCTACTGTAACATGTGCCCAAGTGAGTGCACTGCATCATTGATATTGTGGTGTGGTATGATTTGTTACCATATGTATGTGGCCACATTTCAATCTGCTGGGTTCACATGCACATGCCTCCTCATTGTGAGTAATTTTCCCTAAACGTGTCTGACTGTATTTATTCTGACTGCAAGGCATGGCCACCTGTAGGAGTAGCAGTTGCTGGCTGACTCATGCTGACCTTATGTTGCTATATATTTTGTGTATACCATGAATATATTGTCACTGTTGACTGATGTCTATGTCCTTTGTTCCCTTTTCCACAGTTGATGCGGCTGGCAAAGAGAGTGGAAGCAGTGCAATGGAGAAGAAAGCCAAGGCCTCCATACCAAGACACAAGCCCCAGTCACAGTCATCTGGCAAGGCTTCTGACAGTAAGTCCCAAGATGTCATCATTGTGGGGGACACCTCGGCAGCAGGTGGAACAGGCTGGGGACATCACCAGACTGTGGCACGAAAATCAAGAAGACCTCACTGGAGGCTTCAGGGATGATGGAGGAAGTGAAGGAGGAGAAGGCCTTTGCAGCCCAGCCCATGGTGTCAGGTGGGGACACCGAGCGGTGTGTCTAGGATGTGCACATGGCCCTGAGACATGAGGATGTGTATTCGACTGTGGAGGGGTTGGCACAATCTCCTGTCCCAGGGCCATCTACTGCAGCAATGACACCTTCGACAATGCCTCCACCCAGTCCAAGGGCCACCTTCTGGCTGATGTGGCCATACGGGATGTGTAGCTAGCCCTGATGATGGGTGCCTAGAGTTGTCAGGTTTGGATGCGTGAGGTTTACACGCATCCTGTGACAATATTACATGCAGATGGGCCGCATATCGGCACAGTCAGCAGCTGCACTACTTTCCAGTGATCGCTCTCAGCTGGCCACTGCAATGCCCCCACCTCCAACTACTCATCTGTGACCCAGTCATCTTCTAGTCAGGCCTCCATGCCATCTACCACCATGGCCTCCTGTGCATCAGTCCCATGATTGCCCAGTCTGAATTTTCCAGGGTCCCTGCTCGAGGTGGAAGGCCGAATGATGGCAGAGGAGGTGGTTACTGAGCCTGCCCAGGAACCCACAGGTGAACAGGCAGTGGAGGTACATCAGGCACTTGAGGGCAGTACATGTGCTGTACTCCCCTGATAGTGACTGTCAACCAATCATTGGGAGTACCTGCACAGCAAACACAATGCCAGGAAGCAGCAAATGGTGACTGTAAGTAGGCATATTCTGCAGGGCATTGCCATGTGGAACTAATGAGGTGGGAGGCCTGGCAGTGCCTATGGGCTCTGGTGTCTGCCAAGGTGCAGTATGCAAGCCAGCAGGAGGTGGAGAGGCAGCAGGCTTGGGATGTGGCAATTGTGAGAGTCAGAGCCAAGGTGTAGGAGGGAATGGCAAGTGGTCAGGCTGCCAACCCTGGGGAATCTTGTAGAACAGCGGAGGAAATGGAGTCTGAGATGGAGGATGCCCTAAAAACTCTCCAGGCAACAACAGAGGCCTTCCTGCTGGCTGAGGAGAGGTAGAGGGGGAACCATACCTAGTCTAGGCATTGTACAACATCCCAACAGACTAGCCTGTTGCCAATTGTGTATAGTTCTCTAGTTGCAGGTTTCATGTTTTCTTTGTACAATTTTTCCCTTCCCCTTATTTTTTGTACACAGTTTGTATTTTAATACAAGTTATATCATGTTTCTACCACACTGCTTGCAGTTTCTTTCTTCATGTGCACATTTAGTTTGCCCATGTTCTCCAAGTGTGTATGTCGTATGGCTGTCATGAGGGTTAGAGCAACACTCTGTGTGTCATGTTGTTACTGTGATGTTTTCTGAGGGAAAGCTCCATGCTCCATGTTTGTGATAGATGTTGCATCCACGCTCGCTAAAAATGGTTGGTCTATTGTAGATGTGGGGAGGTGACCTACTTTGGGATTCACGTGTTTGGTAGCTTTGTCATGCACATCTGTACCTTGTCTACCTCCTTGCTTTGCAGTACAGGCATGCTGATCAATTGTGTACATGGTATGGATGGTTGTGTGAAAGATGTATGCTGTTAAGGGGCCTAAGCGCTAAGAACGAGCCCGCAATTTGCGGGCCCGTTATTAGCGCCTTCCCTATTCCCATTGAGCCCTATGGGGGCTCAAATGGGAATCGTGAATGGTGACTTATTGGGCCCTCCAAGGTCGGAATGACCTGGTAAGTGACCATTCAGTCAGACTGGACCCAGATTTGGAGGCAGCCATGGCGCTAATAGAGCCATGGCTGCCTATAAACTCGTAATAACCTCCAGTGTGTCAGTGTTGGTTGAGTGAATTTTTTTGTGTGTTTGTGTGTGTGTGTGCGTGCGTGCGTGCGTGCGCGTGTGTGTGTGTGTGTGTGTGTGTGTGTGTGTGTGTGTGTGTGTGTGTAATAATGTCAATGCAGGGATGCTTTTCGTGATGGGTGAGATGTTTCATAATGGTGTTTTGGTTCTCTCCTTGGGGATGGACACTCAATTCTTCATGTGTCTTGCCACAAGTTCCAAATGTTTTAGATGCTTGTTGTGTCTGGTAACAGCTCATTCACCTCTGCCCATTCACTAATGGAGGTTCAGTTCATTTTACGTTGAGGCCCTTTCTGGTCCACTGATCTTTAGGTGTTCCTTTGGCACTTGCTTGTCAATGTGGATGTGCCCACATTTCATTCACAGGTATGCCTATTTTGCATTGCAGGAGTTGAGGAGGTAAGTGGCATCACTGTGGATCAGTGGGCTACACTAATCAATTGTGCACTATTTCACATGTACATCCAGTGGCCAAAATGTATATGGTGCAACAGTATGGTGTCCTGCTGCTGTGCAAAGTAAGTGTGGTCCAGCAGGGAGCCAGGGAAGAGGATATGACCCAGAGGCAACAGCAATTTTCTGAGGTGTTCATGCTGGAGTAGGATATCTGGCACTTCATGGTGGAGGCATGCCATAGACGTTCAGGTCAGTTTGGGCTGTACATTGAACTGGGAAGAGAGCGGACTAACAGGTGCTGCCTTGGTTTGGGGGTTGAGGCAGTGGGTTACTGGGAAGAGGAGGGACTAGCGGGTGCTACCTTGATTTGGGGGGCTGAAGCAGTGGTCAGTGGGGTGCTGAGTGAGGATCAGAGGTGCTGTCTTGGGTTGGGGGTGTTGGGGCAGTGGGGTACTGGGAGGAGGGCAGACTAGCGGTGCTGCCTTGGGTTGGGGCAGTAGTCAGTGGGATGCTAGGAAAAGGCAGACTAGCGGGTGTTACCTTGGGTTGGGAGGTTGGGGCAGTAGACAGTGGGGTACTGAGCAAGGGCAGACTAGCAGGTGCTGCCTTGAGTTGGTGGGTTGGGGCAGTGAGGTATGGGAGTAGGGCAGGCTGGCAAGTGATGCCTTGGGTTGGGGGTTAGGGCAGTGGGGTACTGGAGGAGGGTGGACTAGTGGGTGCTGGCTTGGATTGGGGCAGTGGCTTACTGGGAGGAGGGTGGACTAGTGGTTGATGTCTTGGGTTGTGTTTTGGGGCAGTGGTCAGTGGGGAACTGGGCAGGGTGGAATAACGGGTGCTGTCTTGGGCTGTGGGTTTGGGCAGTGGGGTATTGGGGTGAGCAGACTAGCAGTGCTGCTTTGGGTTGGGGCAGTGGTCAGTGGGGTACTGGGGCAAGGTGGACTAGCGGTTATTGCCTTGGGTTGGGGGTTGGGGGAGTGGGGTACTGGAGGAGGGCGGACTAGCGGGTGCTGGCTTGGATTGGGGTTGGGGCAGTGGGGTACTGGGAGGAGGGCAGACTAGTGGGTGCTGCCTTGGGTTGGGATTTGGGGCAGTGGTCAGTGGGGTACTGGGGAGGGTGGAATAGTGGGTGCTGCCTTGGGTTGCGGGTTGGGGCAGTGGGATATTGGGGAGGGCGGAGTAACCAGTGTTGCCTTCAGATGGGGGTTGGGGCAGTGCAGTACTGAGAGGAGGGTGCACTAGCCGGTGCTACCTTGGATTGGCTGTTGGGGCAGTGGCCAGCAAGATACTGGGGGAGGGTAGACTAGTTGGTGCTGCCTTGGGTTGGCGGTTGGGGAGCAGATTCACCAGGGATCATGGATGCTGCTTTCAGTTAGGAGCCGAGGCACAGTTTTGGTAGGGTACGCAGTTGCTGCTTTGAATTTGGGCATAGGGGCACAGTTTTGCCTGGGTTCCTGGGTGCTGCTTTGAGTTAAGGGGTTGAGGGCGTAGTTTCGCCTACGTTCCCAGGTGCTGCTTTCAGTTAGGGGTTTGGGCTGCAGTTTCGTAAGTGTACTGGGATGCGGACTTGTGAGTCGCAAGAGCAGAGTGGATGTAATGATGATTACTTGTAAGTAGTCATCAATACGTTTATTCGGAAACACATTTTCCATAAAAAACAATGCAGAGTAAGATACAATACAAAATGCATGACATAAAAATAAAAACACATTAAATACGATGATAAGGTTAAAAAACTGTGTGTGTGTATACGGATTCAAAACCACCAGGGGAGTACCTGAGTAGTCAATAAATTGTCAATGTTCAGTCGATTTATGAGAAATGATTTTGGTTCTCTGATGCCTGGCCTTTCTCAAATAGTCCATTAAAGGGCTGGCCTGGCTTGAGACATTCCGGCAGACCTCAATAATGGCAAGAGTGTTTTCCTCCTTAAGTCGTAGTAGATAGGGCAAAAGAGCACAAAATGCAAAAGGACCTCCACTGGGCACTGACAACAAGGACAAGCCTTAGATTGAACATTGTGAGACCAATTTTTTGTTCGGGCCCCCAACCATAGACAGTCAAAATGCTCTCTTGTATGTGTCCAGCGGTCATAGGGTTGGTTACTATGTAACAAATATGGGTGGATAGTGTCTGCAGTGGTTAGAACAACATGCCTTCTATTTGCATTAATGCCCAATTCAGAATACTCTCTGTTTGACTCAAGGATGGATTTAAACAATTGCTTATGGGCCCTCACATCACACAGAGTCAAAAAGGCTGGAGGGCAGATGAGACTAACACAATTTAACTGGCTCACACATTTCTGAATATACATAAGCCACAGTATGTTTTTTACAGCTGGGCTTTTCACCAATGCTATTAAGATTTTATGTGAAAGAACAGCTTTCTGGTTTGACCATAACACCAGCCAATGTGCAAGGGGGGCCATTAACTATTCATCACCAATATGAGGGCACCCAAGCTCTAAATGGTTGCCATAATTTGGCGCTGACTGCGGTAACCCAAGTAGTTTTTTTAGAAAGGTATTCTTAGCTTTTTCAATACTTAAAATCTTTTCAAAGCCCCAAAGTGCAGCCCCATAATTGGTGGCTGTTTTGTGTTGTGCCCTGTAAACTTCAAGAATGAGCTTGAGTGGGTGCTCTGAACAATCGTTTTGGAAACGGGACAAGCCACCCAATGCCTGTCTCATCCTCGTACATAGTTTGTCCACATGACCAAACCCTCGCCAGTTCTCAGTAAAGCATATTCCCAAATATACAAAACTAGTGACCCCGGGAATAGGTTCTCCACCATTCAATAGCCTCCACATCTTGAGGTGTTTAGCACCTATACTCCTACAAGCCATAACAGCGGATTTTTTGGAGTTCACCAAGAGTTTGTGTGTGGCCATAAATTCAGTGTAAACATCCACCAGATGTTGTAAAGCGATGGGAATTCACGCTGTCATCAGCATAGCCTAAGACTGGCAGGGGTACACCTCCTATCCTGATGTAATCAGCGTTGGAATTAACAAGGGCCTGGCATACACCGTTTATGTATAGAGCAAAAAGTACCGGTGCCACAACACAGACCAGGCGGACACCCAAAAAGGTCTCAAAAAAAGCTGTACACTGTCCCTGATCACCAAATCTTACACAAGCTGATGTTTTTTCATGGATTATTTGGAGCAGCTTGACCAGGTCCTCCGGGTAACCCATGGACTTGAGCACAGCCCAGAGCATCGCCCTATCTACTTTATCAAATGCGGTGCTCAGGTCCAAGAAAGCCAAATATAGTGTCTCACCCCTAACATAAATTGATGAGGCGCCCGCCAAGTATAGATTCAGGGCCTGGTCCCTAGTTCCCAAGCCTGGGGGGAAACCATATTGGGTCTCTGTAAGTACCCCCGAATCAGAAATCCATTGTTCAAGCCATGCCAGAACTGCCCTACCAAAATTTTAAATGAGGTGTCCAAAATGGAGATCGGATGATACGAAAGAGGGCTACCAGGGTCGCCCTTTTTGAAGATGGAAAAAATGATAGCCTGTCCCCATGTTACCGGAAAATTGCCAATTCTAAGTATGCATTAAAGGACTTAGTTAATAATGGGGCACACAGATCCACCTCTTTACAAAAAATATCAGCAGGGATGGCATCCGGTCCAGGGGCACGGTTGGGGAGTTGCTTGCTTATAGCCAAATCTACCTCTTTAATTGAAAAAAGGAGGGAAGAGCCATGTGGACCAACATAACTAGGAGATGGAGAGGCTTTGCATAAGGTAGAGAAATGGTCAGACCAGGCCAAGGCATTTACAGTATTCTCTTTACACGTTTTTAGTCTTTTGTGTAGGGGCCCATTAGCCATGAATTCACAGAATTTTTGGGAATCTCATGACTGTACAGCCTGAAGAAGTTCTTCCCAGGCTTGCTCATCTATTTAGGACTTCCTTTTGGCAAGGACGCATTTATAATGCACCCGAGCAGCGATTATATCCCGCCAGGTACTGTCTTTTGCTGCCAAGATAGCTTTAAGGTTTTTCTGTGCTAACCGACAGGGTTCGTCAAACCAGGTTTCCAGTTTCTTGCTCCCCCTTTTGAAGTCCCTTTGAAAAATATTCTACATGGTGTTCCAGATTTACTGTGATGCTAAGATTATGGGGCCTGGAGGGTATCCATTTGAGAGGATAAGCATACATTCCTCAATATTTGCTTTACAAATGGATGACAATGTATCCACAGGATCCAACTTAGCCCATTTTATTCTCTGTTTGCACATTGAGACCACAGTGGTCCAGGTGTGAGAAATTAAGAGTTGAAACCATCAGTGGGTCAATTCCCAAGACCAACCGCAATGCGTGGTGGTCACTACAAACATTCTTGAGGACCTCAAACTCCTTAATTAGGGACCTATCTCTAACATGGAGACCAAAATAATCATTTGTGGAGGATCCCTGTGTGCCCACAAAAGTTGGCCTCCCAGGGTGGTCTATACCCACACAATGGTTCAAAGACTGGACCCCCCCACTCTTGGAACCACTCACAAAACGCAGTCCCCTAGCGCACATTCTTTCATCCTTCATTTGCGCAGGGGTTACCCCATAGGCAAATTCTTCTCCAGGTTCTATATTTACAGACAGTTCCCCCAGGCCTAGTTTTGCGTTAAAGTCACCAGCCAGGATTAACAATGAGCCCCAATTCGCATTATCACTACCATACGCTTCAATCACATCTCTCAACGCACCTGGGCACCCTTGGTTAGTAATGTGTGGGCTATTATAGAAATTGACCATGAATAAGGGACAGCCACTGGGAGGACAAGCAGTAACGCATTGCACATTCCCATTCTTAGTTTCTCTCACAACCAACATTAGGGCTAAGGATGCCTTCACCAAGATTGCCAGGTCACCAAAACATCACCCATGTCTACCTTTCTCTGCTGGGACACATACTGAAACATAGCCATCAAAACATAGTGGGGAGAGTGCCCACGTCTCCTGAAGGAACATGCTATCGTGTTCTCTCATAGCGACAGATATATCCCTCTGTGCGAGCTTGGACACAGCACCTGCAATGTTCCAAGATAAAAAAAGATATGGATGTCTGGAAGGGTGCCCGTTCATTAGAGAAATAATGTTGCCCCCTTGGGCCTCCTAGTCCAGGGGGATCCTTTGGATATACCACCTACCACGGGGCAGCCGGTCAATCTAATTCTTCAATTTCACCCAAAACCTTGTAGCTATTTGTGAGATCTACCATGGCCACTGGCGTTATTGGTGCCATCTGACTACCTCCCACAGGGCCCTCTAATGCCACACAAGAGTGTAAAGCTTTAGTGGTGGTCCATGGTGCTAATGAGAGATGTTTTACCAGATAAAATGCTCCTAGAGGAAAAAAAGGTGCTATTTTTTATGGAAGAATTCCGGGTCCTCCACTCTGGATTAAGTGAAGTAACTACATAATTGAGCATGGCTGGAGCAGTCATAGACACCACCACGCAGTTCTCTGCAGCCCATATCAGGTTCTTCCCCACCCAGGAGACCCTCCTGGCCATAAGGATGCCTCTAGGATTCACCTTCATACCAGGCAAGTGTGAGTTAATTCATTGTGCTGGCTTCTTTAGCAGAGAGATAGTGGGTTCCGCCTGGCCGGTGGCCATGAAGGGAGTCCCGTGATAACTCCCACCAAGGGGGAAGCCTCTGGGGGAGATTGAGAACTACTTGCTCACTAAGGGGACATTTATCTTTTAAGATATTGTGTGTACCCACGGCTGAGACCCCATGGCATGTCTTAGGCCCCTTCCAAAGAGTGCCTTCCAAAAGTGCAGAATTGTGCCATATTGGAGGCACAATAGGTAAAGTTGTGACTATAGGATTATGAGCCACCGTCCCACCCCTATATAATTTGGTTGAGGAGTTTGGGAGTCTGATTGCGGGAGCTTCCAGTGCAAGCCCAGAGACGGGTGACACTGTGCATCTACAACAAGTTCTTTAATTTCCATATCTTTTTTTAGACCTCTTAATAGGTCATCCATAATGCATAGGGTTGTACTTAAAGAATTTTTAAGGGCCCCTATTTATTTCTAAAACCGGGGCTAGCTTTCTGTCCAGTACTGCATCCAAAATTCTAAAATCAATTGAAGCTAACTCCAAAGAGTCATTAAGTGCTGCAACAGGGGGCAGATTCTGACCACTGTCCATCATGCTGCCCGTATGGACAGCTGCTTTCACTTCCTCATAAATTAGACCTCCGACAAGAGTCCCCCCTCTTTCACCACCCGTTGGGTCAATATCCAAATGATGGTTATTCAATGTAGTTTGGAGACAATGTGAGAGACTGGGGATTGTGGAGTTTGGGGAGGGTAGCGGGGGCATTCTTTTGTCACCATGTGCACTTGATTGTAGGCTAGCAACTTCAATAGCTCTTTCTGTGTGTTGGATCCGCTCTTCCAATTTGCCTGCCATTTGCTTAAGATATTCATTTAAGGTTGATTGACCATGATCAACCTGGGCACCTTTACCTTTACTAGGCTTCAATTTAGGATTGATGCCGGTAATATCCTGGGTTCCCGGCACTCCCGAAACACAGGGCTTGCTTTTTTTAGTTTTATTGGGAACCAATGGGGGAGCTTTGGCCTTCTATCTAGACATAATTCAGTAGCACTAAGAGCAACCCTCACTTAAACCAGAATGGAACGCACGGAAAAAAGATCCTAGGAACTTTAAACAAAAAAATAAACCTATTAATAGGGGGACTGAACGTGTTACTTAAAGTGCAAATGCAGAGAGAGTAAAATGATTCACACAAAGTGATAAAAACATGCAGACACTAGTTAAAAAAAACATAGGGGGATATAAAAAGAGCATCGGTAGATATGCACTAAGGGCTCAGGTCAAAACAAAATTGTACCATAAGGCTAGGGTAAGGGAGAGGAGAGATTCACTCGCAGCCCCTCTCCCTAGCAGCCTAAAACCCTAATACCCTAAATAGTGAAATCAGGGAGAGAAAGTAAAAAAATAGTGCAATATGGGACACAGTTCCACTTCCTTTGCAGCAAACTCTATAAAATAGAGAAAAGCAAAGTCACCGCCCCCAGAAGCAGGGACAGGCCATGCCCAACAGCTCAGGGAAGGGCAGGCAGTGCGAGCAGGGCACGCCGACAGCTTGAGGAGCTTCCTTAGTCCATCTCCCCTCCCCTGACCTCCAACTGCCACTGCCAAGTTCCAAAGTTCCAGTGTTCCAAAGTTGCCACTGCCAAGTTCCAAATATCAAACTACCAGGTAATATACGAGGCCATAATATAACTTTGATTATAGCAGTTGATAAACAGATGACTTAATTGACATCATCAGGGTTCAGTTTACATTCAGTAGGAACACGGTTTTTGAATACTGACGATTTTATGAAATCCTTAATGCCAAAGTGTCATAACGGAAGTCACAGCTGTACACAAAGCGGGTAGTTCTGATAACAGGCGGTTCCCTTATTCAAACGGCTTTGCAGATTTAAAATGAAGATGAAACATAGGGTGGGGGGACAGGGTTTGGGGGATTAAAAGTCAACCAACCCTCCGCCACACATCCAGCCATACACCCAGATCACACCAAGCTCGCAGCTCACAGTACTTCTAGGGAGAATGGGCTGCGTGTGTCGAAGAATTAAACAGCACATCTGACAAATAAAGTAAAAATTACGGGCTTAATGCTGGCTGGGGAGCCACAATGCGCAGTGCGCAAAAGAGGGCAGGTCAGGAGAAAACAGAATGTAGAGTGTCCCAAAAGTGCCTAGTCTCCTCCTGTAAAAGCAAGAGGAAATATTGAGGCTGAGTACCACAAAAGGAAATACACCAAACACGGGCTTATAAAGATTCACAGATCTTTATTCTACTGCGCAGTTACAAAGAAACAAAATCAAATAGCTATCTGGCCCTCAATACATCACAGTGAGTACCAGCCCTTCAGTGTGAGGAGTGAGAGGTACTGGACATATGGACATTTGCACTTTTATACAATTTAGTAATAATGTCCCTCTGCAAGTTAATAATCTGTGGTCTAGAGTTTGTGCCGAGTTCACTTATGGCTCATACAATAATATGCACACGGATTACATTTGGTTTACATTACAAACAAGTTACAATGGCAAAGTGTATTCCCAGATTTAGCAGTAAGCCTTAGCACATATCCCTTCACAATGTGTTCCAGCCAGTGTCCACGCTCGACATTTGCATATGTTCGTGGATGAGGCTTATTGGTGCAGACAATCCTAAGACCACAAGTCATGTATGGGACAAGGTCTCATTACCCAGTCTAAACATTTGGCCCGTGGACAGTCTAACCATTAACTAGGGACAAAGGTCGGGAAGGTTCGGTTACAAGTTGAAAACACAGTCCACCATTTTAGAACACAGAATTAAATATGAACAGAAATCAAAATGGCAGATGATCCTAAAAATCCTAAAATGGCAGCGAAGTCGATCTAAAATCGGAACTTTGCAATGCAGTTTTTATATTAGAAAGGAGGCACAATATGATTTCCCGTTTAACACTACAGGGGCCGCCTGCACTGCAACGACCGTGGCGTGTCCATGTCGCAAAGGTTTTCCAAAGTGAACCGCAGCTTATTTTCAGCCGTCGCTGTGGACCGCGAGGTTAGGGCGTGATGCAGCCTTCAATCCATGCAGACCTGCATAGCCGCACAGACTGCAAAGAGTGCCCTTTACTGCCCTTCGCCGCGGCTTCGCCGTGTGTGAAGGCTTTTCAAGGGAGCCGTCAGGTGGTGGAAATTATTAACCCCTCCTCCTCCAGCAACACTCAGAGGCAGACTGCAAAGACTGGCCTTTACTGCTCTTTGCCGCGGCTTCACCGTGTGTGAAGGATTTTCAAGGCAGCAGTCAGGTGGTGGAAATGATTAACCCCTCCTCCTCCAGCAACACTGAGAGGCAGACTGCAAAGACTGCCCTTTACCGCCTTTCATTGATTACTTTTTTATATGGTCCGGCACAATGTCTGTTTGACAGTGCTAATTTTTGCTTGCCAAGGTGCATGTTGTGGGCTTTCCGGAAGCAACTCGATATTCTTTGCGCTGCAGGTTTCTTTGTTCTTTTGAATCGGCTCCCCGCACTATTCTTTCTCGTGCAAAGTAGTTAGGCCCACAATCTGTACAGGTTCAAAAAAGTCCAGTAAAATAAAGAGTGTTAGGTAATTATAGGAACATAACAGATCACGGACATGTGATGCCTATTCATTGGCATTGAAGAAAGATTGCAGCAAGATTGACTACAAAGCATTCTAAGAACAAATAATAAATGTTTCTTAAAATATCTGCGAACAAACTTAAAAACAAAAACAAATAAAAATACTATCATAGTGTCTGCAGATGCATAATTTCATAATTCATTGGCCCTCATTACGACCTTGGCGGAGAACCATGGTGCTATTTGCACCATGGTCCATGGCGCTAAGCTGCCAACTCCGCCATGGTGGTTGGCGGATTTACCGCCCCATTCCGACCTTGGCGGGGCGGTAAGTCCCCAATCCCCATTTACCCTTCCCCATTCCCATTTTTGCCCCATAGGGTATAATGGGAGTGGGGAAGGCGTTAATTACGCCACCGTAAATTACGGTGGCGTAATTAACAACAAGGTCCCTTAGCGCCATGGATTTTAACGCCTGCTAAAAGCAGGCGTTAAAATCACTATGGCGCTAAGGGAACTCGTACTCAGGCGGAAAGGGGCGCCATGGTTTACGCCGGCGTAAACCCCTTTCCGCCAGGGTCGTAATGAGGGCCATTGTGTTGAGAATGTTATTATAAAAATATTCAAAAACTTCAAAATCACGTTTGGTAGATAAGGCCATCCAAGCTGTCTTTTATAGAAGGCCTAGCGTTTCAAAATATGGGACTTACCTTAATTGATTTTTGGTAGTGTGAAATGAACGTCTTTGATGCGCCTCCAGTCTTGCTAATAGTGTTATATTGTATTACTACTTCTTAAACCAAACATAGGAGATACATTTAATATTTCCGTTTTATAAAGTGAGAACAAATGTATGTCTAATGAAATTGGCTTCCTTACGTATTACTGATGTTTCTTACTGCGGTCATACATTTGTGTATGAGTAGTATATGGATAATTATAGCACCAGGATACCTTTGATCACTTTGTCAGAGTTTGCAACTGCTAGCGGAAGACAACATTTCAAATGCTAAGTGGCAATTCGAATGTGCATTTCTTTCTTGCTTGTCTTGCTCAGTATGCTGTTTGATACAATTACAGGATTCTTTCATTGCTTTTGTATTATGTAAATACTCTGTTTATTGAAACAACAAAGCATGTGTTTGGAGTAGCCTGGTATTTTTGCGATTGCCCCTTGATTTTGTTAAAAAAGTATGACTAGTTGTCAAATTCCGTAATACAAAAAAAAAATAATCTCCAAATAGTGCAAAAGCTTACCATTTCGTTTGAACTGTGGATATGGAAAGGGGCATGGTGATTAGTAATTGTGTGCCTTAACACTGTGAATAGCTGTTCTTTATAAGCCCCACTACAATCAGCCCTATCATTGTACCAAAATTGTTTTTCCTTCTTAACCACAAATGCAGACTGATGATGATGAATCACACAAGCCGAGAGAGCACCGCTCTTCTCTGCAGGCCCTCTGCGAGAAATCAATTGCATATTCTTTGACAATTATAACAGTTTGAAGAACTCACAGGAGTAGAACTGTAATTTAGCACGTCAAGCTACAGGTAAGGGATTTTATAAGGGATTTTATGAACCGCTGAAAATGCTTGATAAAATTATAAACAAAATTATAGATTAAAAAGCAACACATCACGTGAGATTGAGATACTAACCCAGGTGTGCAAGGTTACGGGGTAGTTTCTGAGTTTGTTTATTTGTATGGCGCTTCAAGCCCGGAGGCATTAGGGCGCATTTCTTACATAGAGAAGTTACAGACAGTACAACAGACTGAGTAGACAAATGATCATGACTGCTACTGTCATATGGCATGGGTTTAATTGGTTTGTAGAGCATGGCTGGGATTCCCTACAGTCACCCCAAATAAAAGCAGAGTACACCTGGGCCTATCAGAAACTCCCAGCTAGAAGAACGGAGGACTCGGCCATTGGGCAAAATTACTGTTGTGTATTTTCAAACAAACAAAGATTACACCAGAAAAACAAAGTTCATCCAGAGCTCTCAGCTTCTAAGCATATGTCACCCGGTTTTATTCTGATGTGACATCACACATCTAGGTTCCCTCCTGGAAACCCACTGAGCATTTGTATTGCGCACATTTGGAAAGATATATATAAATAATATGTAGGTTAGTCTGAGGATTGGCTGGCCATGTCAAGGAACCTCTCCTAAAACCACCACCAAGAGCACCCATCTACTATGTTGCAGGGTCGCTGAAAGACCATTGGCCCTTGCAACAAATGATATCCCCATGCTAAAGGTGAATTTGGATTTGACAAAGTGCCCCCCCAACCTCGGGAGACCTGACAGTTCTCAGACGGAATGTACCTCTTCAAGGTATTGAGAAACAACATGGAGGTGCAAAATGTTTCCTAATGTTGCTATTCTCTGATCACCCAAACCTGTGAGAGTGCAGTCAGTTGACGATTCGTAGGCAACACCTGCATCTTCTTTTTGCTGGTTCTCTGGGAACAGTCTTCTCTGTCTGGATCACGTGTGTCAAGACCTTAAAATTAAGCACTTTCATCTGTAATTATAAGGATTTCTTGGGTGACCTGTTTCTGCTCACCTTGTGCTGCGGCGATCATGTCAGCTTATCTGTGTTTCTCAAGTTTGTCTTCTTACTTGCTAGATCTATTTCCTATACATTCTGTACTATTCCTTATGGCTTCTCTATGTTAATAGCAGTGAAGCATATGCAAGCTAGACATGTGGATTTTGTGCATCTTCCCATTTCAGCTTTGGCGAAAGATATGTATATAGCATAATATATGTGTGTCTATCCTCTACCTAAGTGTGTCATAAGCATATGCTTTGTGTTTATATACAATAAACTAGTGCAGATTTGTGTAGTGTTATAACAGAGGTTTGGGGTATGAATAATGACTCTGGAGCCCTGGTTAAGTTATGTGATTTTAGTAGGTTCCTATATATAGGTGGTACAGTTAGGTTATAATTTAGAACAAGTTCATGGCACAGAAACATCCACCGGTCCCCCTGTGCCAAGCTCAGTTTCCAATGGAGACTATAAGAACCTTGGCACTCACACAATAACATTCTAAGTGGAACACTCTATTACAAACATTCCAGATACAGACTCACACATACATGGGCAATAGCTACTAACACAGGATAGGTAAAACATAACACATCTCTCCCTTTACATAACAATACAATGAAGGAAGGAAACAGAAGGAAAAGTCATTAATATGAACAATGTATATCTCAAAGAACTATCCTTCCAGAGGCCCATCCTGCAAACTATTAAAAGCAAAATGCTATTCCTTTCCAAGTCCATAGTATGGCTATCAAATAGCCATTCCACTTCAATTCAATCACCCGAACCATAATGGCCACAAATGGAACTCAGCAGCATGGGACCAGCCCGCCATCTCATAAACAATCTTTACCACCTACAACAACATATTAACCCTGTGTCAAAATACACCAATAACAAGGTTTCCTGACAAAACCACAGGGTTATACCCCTCTATCTGCCTAAAGCATATACATCTTGAGACACAATGAGCGTCCACTAAACACCCTCATGCTGGGCACCAAGCCCAATGTCGGTGTCATATAACACCAGCATTGATACCCAACCAAATCATCAACGTTGACTAACCAACACATTGACACAAGTAGTGTGCCAACATAATACCAGGTCTGTAACCTAGCCACTAACCTTGAAAAACGAATGCTCACCACTGAGCACATTAACATTGGCACACAAATTCAAAACGGGATTCCCCATCCCCCACTATATTTGACACCACCCGTGTCGGGAATCACAATCCCCCATCATATTTGACACCATAAGTGTCGGGAATCTCATCCCTTCTTCCATTTGCACAAACCCACTCTCTCACAGAATCACCCACCACTTAGGCAATTTGTGCATATAATATTTGGCAAACAAGAGTATGCCATATCAATTGAGTCCAATATATTTAGCTACATAGTCCTTGTGATGTTACCTGTAAAAAAAATAAAACTGTCATTATCAACAATGGTGCAATTAGGATGTTCTCAAAAAAAAGCTCCACTACATTTCCTTATCAACAGATGCCAGGACATCCATACATAAGAGAATATAGAACGTTTTAAGTAATACGACTAGACCGAGTCCCAAAATCATGCTTGCAGAGTTCAGTTTTGAAATGCACGTGTGGATGGTTGTTAGGTTGATCAAAAAAAACATTGAAAGAGTGAACATATCCACACAAAACAACCAGTCTAATTCAGCAAAATTTTGATGATCTGAAATTTTGGTGCACCACATTAAGTCCACAATATTTAGGCCTGTAGAGCCCTTGTTGAGATGTAACTGTGGATAGAATTTTGGGTTAGTGCAAAGAAACTCGTAAATATCATTAAAACACATTGGCACCATCCCACCCAACACGTGTTTTCAACAACAATAAAGACATGCAAATGTCTCAAACCACAGCAGACACTATTGACACTATCAAAAACGGGAATCACCATCCCACAATCAGCATGTCCAATGGTTACTGTTAGGAAATCTCAAACCCAAAACGTTAATTCATTTGCATTTCATATTGTACAATATGTGTTCACTGAGACAATATACATTGCTGAAAACATATATATATGTAGTTATGGTTAAGTTGGTGTTTCCATAGGAAGAGCACTTTTTTGGGCAGCTTATAACTTCGCTCCCCCTGGACGAATCCTCACCAAACTTTGCAAAAAAAGTATATGGCCCACTCTGAATTTTTTCCAAAGTTTGGTGAGGATTCGTCCAGGGGGGGAAAAGTTATAGGGGGGTCCCAAAACTTTTTTTTTTCCCAAAGACATAATGGGAAAAAACTTTGCTCATACCTACAGCCCAAACCGCTGGACGGATTTACACCAAATTTGCGGCAGGAGTGGCGGCCTGGTCCCAAAAGCGTGCTTTTGCAAATTTGGTGTAAATCCGTCCAGTAGTTTTTTTAAAAATGACCAAAATGTAAGGCAAAAAAATGTGTGATATCGGTGTTCGCTTCGCGGACGGACTTCCCTGCTCGCTCCGCGGACAGCACCCCGATTGGCCCAGCAGCTTGCGTCATGTCCGCGGACATGCGACGTGTTCGCTGATTGGGCGGCGTGGTGCGTGATGTGTGTCAGATTTTCTGTCGTGCCCGCCATCTTGCATTTGCGGACGTCCGCGTACAGCGCGGTGAAAGTTTGTTCAAAATGTGTATTTAGTAGAGTGTGTTGGTGTGTAGAAGTCTTTGGGGAGGATGGGGGGGTATGAGATAGGTTCAAAGTTGTATTTTATTTATGTGCTAGACGCTTTTGTTGTGTTCGATTTGTCTGCGGACAACACGGCTGGAATGTTCGTAAATAAACAGAATGGATTCGGTGTCAACTTGAAAGTGTTCTAAGAACACTAGTTGGGTCTTGGAATGTTTGCATGGGGTGTCCTGGAGACGTTGTCTGTATTGTTCGTTGGCAAGGTGAAAATGTTTTAAGAACAATCGCAGTGTCAAGAAATGTTCGTACATAAAGAAAATGGGGGTGTCCTGAGGACGCTGTTTGTATTTATTTATTTATTTATTTATTTATTTGTTTATATAGCGTTAAAGCCCGCGGGCATCAGAACGCTTACATATAGACTGGACAACAGAAAAAAGAGACAGGACTAGGCGAGAGAAGGCCTAAGTTAACTCAAATTGATTCAGTATGTTACCAGGATTTACTTAAAAAGTAAGGTTTTCAGTTTTTTCCTGAAGGTGAGGTAGTTAGGCTCAAGTTTTAATGAGGTGGGTAGGTCATTCCATTTTCCGATGGCTAATGTCGGGAAGGCCTTGCCAAGGCCATGTTGTTTTTTAGTTATAATGGTTTGTAGTTTGCCTGTATTTGATGATCTGAGGCTCCTGGGTGGCTCGTACCATTTAAACTGTTTCTTGAGGTAGGCCGGGGCTGCGCCATATAGGCAGCGATGTACCGTGGTAAGAGACTTGAAGGAGATTCTCTCCTCCATAGCCAACCAATGGAGGGCTTTCCTTTCTCCGGAGATGTGTTCTCTCCATGATTTTCCAGCGATCGTTCTGATGGCGTTGTTTTGGATGATTTGACATCTTTTCAAGCACTTACTATTGGCTCCCAAGAGTAGGGAGTTTCCGTAGTCCAATCTAGACAATATAGTGGCCCTAGCGATGATAATGCTGTTCTTTTGGTCTAACAATGGCCTGATCTTTTTAAGGAGGATCTGATGGTACTGACAGTTTTTTTTAAGGTAGCTTGTATGTGCTCCAGCGCCTAGAGAGGCTTGAAGATACACACCTATGGTCTTTACTTTTGCTGATATTGGAATCTGGATGTTTTTGATGGTAAATGAGTTAAAGGCAGGGCTCAATTTCTTTCTGGCCTGTGTAGATCCGAAGATCATGAGCTCAGTCTTAGAGCCATTTAGACACATCCAGTTTTCTTTCATCCAGTGTTCGATGGTGTTGTATAGGAGAGAAAGTTTATCATTGTCTATTTGGTAGTTCCCACTGAGTTCAAATACCAGTTGGGTATCGTCAGCGAAATTGGTAAAAAATATACCCATCTGGGATAGCATGGTGCAAAGGCATCGCATATAGAGGTTAAAAAGTAAGGGGGAGAAACTGGCTCCCTGAGGGACCTCACAGTCGACTAATTTGGTGTTAGATGCTTTGTCTCCCCAAACAATCTTGGATTGTCTGTTTTGCAGAAATGAGGCAATCCATTCGATGGCTCCTTCTGAGCAATTGCCTGATTTTTTGAGGGCCTCACGGAGTTTGACATGATCTAGCAGATCAAACACCGCCGAGAGGTCCAGCAGTATCAGTAGCCCTGATTTGCCTCTGTCCAGAATGGAGAGCATTTCAGTTTGGAGGTCTAATAGCGCCGACTCAGTGCTGTGGCTGGATCTAAACCCAGATTGTTGTGGGTGAAGTAAGCTGTTTTCGTCTATAAAGCTTTGAAGTTGATCAGTAGCTATTTTATCCATAATTTTCAACAGAAAATTGCAATTTGTGATGGGCCTGAGGTTGGCAGGGTCCTGTTGGTTAAGGTCTGTTTTTTTTGGTAAAGGAGTGACTGTGACTGTTTTGATGATGTTGGGTACGGTATGGTCTCTGAATGAGGCATTTACCATTCTTGTGAGAAAGGGACCAAAGATATCAGGGTTTTCAAGAATAAGTTTAGGGGGAAGAACATTTTCTGAGCACGAGGTACACCTCATGGTGGATAGCGTTTTCTTCATAATATCAACTGTGGTGGGTCGGAATTGGAATTTAGGGGTTTCTGTCTCGATGTTGTGTTCTATGAGGTAAGTTTTAACGGAAGTGTTTGTGGTCTGGCAGTTAATGATAGTTTCTCTGGCTTTGGTAATTTTGTTTTGAAATGCAGTCTGAACATTCTCACAGTCTGTTTCGGTTGGCTGGAACGGTGGTGTGAGTGTTGTAGGCTTATCTATGGATTTAAGGATTTGGAAGAGTTTCCCAGTGGAGTTTGCCGCGGTACTTATGATATCATTATAGTGGTTTTTCTTCAAATCCACTAGTTTTGATTTATATGAGTGGTCTGCTGTCTTCCAGTTGCTTTTATTAGTTTCGGAGGGATCTTTTAACCATTTCCTTTCAAGAATTCTTTTGTCCTTTTTAAGCTTAATGGCTTCAGCAGTGAACCATTTTTGGTGTTTTGGGTTGGGTCTAACTTTTTTATCTTTCAGGGGGGCATGGGTGTCTCTGTGATCTTTTTTGTGATCTTTTTTGTGATATGTTTACTGTGATCTTCGTCCTTAGTGGAGTTCATGATTTTCTGCATTTCTTCAGAGAGCATACTACTCGTGATCTTTTTCAGGTTTCTGGCCATAACTGGTTTTGGTAAGTTAGCTAGTTTTCCCTTATTGAATTTCAGTGGTAGAGAGATTTCAATTTTGAAATGGTCTGACCATATGCAGGGGTAAGTGCCGAGTATAGTTACTTTGGGGTTGTTTGTGACGATCCAATCTAGTTGATTCCCTGTAGTTGCGGTAGGCTCTTTATTGATGATGGTGAAATCACTGTTCTCTAAGTCCTCTTCTAGAGTAATGGCTTGCTGGTCCTGTATGTTCCCCCTCCATCTGTTTATGTTGCCTAACATTATGGTCTCTGTGTTGGTTGATTTAAGGTTGTTAAGTAGGGTCACAATCTCATCGTTAAAATCTGATACTAAAGATGGGGGTCTGTAGATAGTGATTATATTGATGCAGTTATTTGGGGTGGGTGTGAGTTTGAGGTGAATGACCTCACAACCTGAACACTGAATAGGAGAGGCAAAGAGTTTGAGTGAGTTTTTTGCGATGATCGCCACACCTCCACCCTTTCCTGTGTCTCTATTGTTTGTGTAGATATTGTAGTTTGTAGGTACTGCTGTGTCTATCGTGGGTCCAACAGGCTCATGTAGCCAAGTTTCTGTAAGGCATAGGATGTCTAAGTTTTCGTCCGTGATGTAATCATGGATTTCTTGTGCATGTTTAGGCATGGACCTGGTGTTTAATAGTGCAATTTTGAGATGAACTTTGTCATCTTCTATTTCCAAGTCGGGTTTCGTGTTGAGGGCAGCTTTGGGTGTAGTTCTACTTGTCGATGTTGCGTTAGTGGGTGTTATCTCTTGTCTGTGTCTGAGATAATTTTGAACTAATCCTAGTTGCTGTAAGATTGTATTTCGGGACAGTAGCTCAGTTAGATTTGGGCAACCCATACCTTACTTCTTGCTGTGTCGCCCTTATGTCGAAAATGGCAGCGTTTCAGGCCGTGAGCCGTCGGACGCCGTGGACCGGCGTAGACCGGCTTCGTTGCAGAAGCGCCGGCGCTGAAGCGCCTGACGTTTCTATATGTGGGCGTGAGAGCACTCTGGGACTTGTAGTCCTGGCTGTGCGGGCTCGTGTGCCTGCGGCAGAATAAGTGCCAGAGAACACAGCAATCCAAGTTCTGAGGTGTATTCAAGAACTTGCAAGCCGCTACAGATAAAATAGACTACTCAGTCTATTCAGATTTAACTTTTCGTGTGGTTTTACGAAATGAAATGCTATTGTGCATTTAACTTCCTGTGAAAAGCACTTTAGTCACTGCTTCCCGTGAAGCTAACAAATAAGAGTATATAGGGATACAGTTGCGTCAGTCTTTAGGAGGCTGAGCTTCTATTCCACAATACAAGAACAAGCAGCAAGTCGAGTACAAGCAACGTGACGGAATGAAGTTTTAGTTACTTTCAGGATGGTGCTCTGAGCACTGCCTCCTCTGTGCCTCCTGGGAATTCGAGTCCTGTCCTCTGGCAAGTTGAATGTGTCCTAGGACCTTCCCCCTGTCCGCGGACATAACAATGGTTGCAATGTTTGCATCTATGGGTGTGATATGCTGCGGTGGTTGTGGCCAGGGTATAGAATGTTGGGTGCATGGCAATTTGGCCATGCACCCAAGAGTGTATGCCCTGGCCACAACCACCGCAGCATATCACACCTATAGTGGCTTTTTACTTTGGGTCAAAAACTAATTTATAAGGAACAATGTTATAAGCTTGTATGGGTGTGATATGCTGCGATGGTTGTATTTATCTTGTTATACGTACTATTTGGTTTAGTAACGGAGTCCATGTTTTTCTTGTTCATTTCTGTAATAAAAGAAAATAGCATATTAGTATTAGTATTTTATAATGACTTATTACATTGTACAGTCAACATTTTCTTCTTTTTATTGACCCTCATATTTAGTAGATTATAAACCAGAGTACTGTGCAATGTGCAAAGTTTCTGTGTTTGTTGCTAAAATCATTGGGTCTGTGGGATAAGAAAAATCCATGTTGGATTAAAAAAAAAACCCTTTTTCTGTCATGCTACAGTTTATTTATTTGTTTGTTTTCCGCGTTTACTTGTTCTTTCTGCCTAAGGCTTTATGCATTGGATTGTTCCAGTTTTTGTGAGCAGTAAGATATTAGGTATTTGTTTGGATATTGTACAATTTTGGCCCAGTTAGATACCAGTAGGCATATTCTAACTGTTTATGTTTTGCTATAATTTTGTGGTATTGATTTATCTGTTTGCATATTTGTAAATTTTGGGACAGTTAGATACCAATTGGTGTATTCTAACTGTCTATTTTTTGCTCTATTTGAGTGGTATTAATTTATCTGATTAGTTGTTGTAGAATCTTTGGGCAGTTAGATAGGTTTTGAAATATTGTGACAGTTTATATTTTTTTATTACAAGTGTACTTAAGGTTTACGTACAGTTCAGTTATCAAATTTTGGTTTTAAGAACATTAAATACGCGTTTGTAAGATTAGCTGGTAATCTCTGCTTTAGAGTAACGGTACTAGCATTACATTGAAACATCCGCATTTTTTTTTTATATATGCAGTGTAGTGCCCTGAGTTGGTTGTGGCTCCTGCGTGGTAGATTATACCTATTGTTGTGAAGGTTTTCCTACCAAGTGAAATTTGACCATGTGTGAATCCGTCAGCTTGCAGTTGTTTTTCGTACCATCTGCATTGTAACGTAGAAGCATTAGTATTACGTATTTACTATGTGTTTGTATTAGTAACGTGGAGCGATTATCCGAATTGCAGGTAGAATATAATCTACCATGGTTTGCATTTTGTACAAGTTGCTGAAATGGAACGGATTCACAATTAGGTATTGATATATAGACAAAGCGCTCATTGGGGATTTGTTCTTGTGTCACATTGTTGCAGAGAGTGCATGTATGTTTCCACATGTATGAAATCTGGAAGATTTCATTTATAGGTATGTTTTTGTTTTCCAGTACTAATAGTAAGTACATTAGAAATTCTTGTGGATCTTCCTGTGAGTTTATAGTGAATTTCACCATTCCAGCACAGTAGTCCAATTGTCGTCTTATTCCAAAAACACTATACGTGCTGTCAGGATTGTTTGCTGCATTTCTGTGAAGTACTAACATTTGCAAACACAATGGGTCTGTACTGTGTAAGTAAATGTTGTCAACAATTGGTGGTAATTGAAATAAAATATTCATTGCTACATTTGCGTAGCAACTTACACCAACTATATTTGAGAATTTAAATGGTCCAGGTAGTTCTTTATCTAACTGCTTTTTTTGGAGTTTGTCTTCCTTCTTTAAAGAAGTACCTGGTTTACTTTCCCTAATTGATTCTTTTTTGCTTGTGGTACTTGATGAAGTTTTAGTTTCTTTTAGTCTCTTTGGAGGATTTGCAGTGACATCCTCTTGTATTTCTGTTTGATTTAGTTTTCTTTTAGAAAATGTTCCTTTTTGTGGAACAGGATATGTTTGTAGATGGCGGGTGTATAGTGAACGAAGTCTATTGTATTCTAAAATGCAAGGAATATCAGCGTTTACTTTACTTGCATCAAAGTTTATTAGAAATAGACCGTCAATTGTACGTAGGCGTGACAGTGCTACGTAGCTCATGCCTTCTTTAAAGACTGTGTTACCAATGTCTATCATTGCTTTGTCTAGAGTAAGACCTTGTGATTTATGAATGGTGACTGCGTATGCAAGAGTTGTCTTTGAAGAGAAGGAATCGAGCTGTTGAGCGTCCTATTCTTTTTACTTCGGAACGTTTGTCAAAGAGAATATTGATAAACTGAATTCTGTTGTCACGTGGGTATGTTTGAAAGCCAACAACTGTACCCAGTGCTCCATTAACTAGTCCTTGGTCCACATCAAGGTTACGTTTAAGCATTACTCTGCAATTTAAGGATAATTTTAATATCTTTTCCAAGCCTGCTGTGTTTGAGATTGATTTTTCAAAACTATTTAGTCTTGCTGTGGCTTGGTCACACATGGGTAGTGTCATTCCATTGTCTGTGGCGTTAGTTTCCATAATTGGTTGCATTTCTTTGCTTAACATTATTTCATTGAATTTGAAACAGCTTGCAAGAGTTGGCATTAAGGCCATACACCTCACATTTTTGTGGGCTAATTGTTCCATAACATCTGTAGCACATGCATTATCACCATAAAGTGCATGAATGTGCAAGGTTTTCAATATTGCTTCTGCTTCTCTAGAAAGTATACCAACTCTGATACTTTTTAAGATGTTGGCATAAGTGAGATCTGCAGATTGGCGCATGTTTTCTGTTAATTCTCTGTATTGGAAATGTTGCCAAAGGTTGACATTCCCAATGCTGCCAACAGTTTTACGGCAGAGTGTGTGTCCTAATGCTTCAAAAATAGGCTCACCTTTTACAGGTGTCAATTGAAGAAGATCTCCGAAAACAATGATGTGTTTTCCTGCAAATAGCTCTTCATAGTTTGTTTGAGTACTTCTTGTAATCTGAGGTGAATCAAAGGCAACATTAGGTTGGACACCATGCTCACTTAATCTATTAGTAGCATTTTCATTTGTTTCAATACTCTGCGTACTTTCATTGCAGCTTCTGCAGAAAGTTTGTAATAATATAACTTGTTTTGGTGTTCTACTGGCAGGAGTAGTAATCGGTGTAAAGTGACACCACCTATGTTGTAGGCAGCTAAACCTGTGGGGGCAGACACAACAGCTGACAGTTTGTTGTTTGTCAATTGTTGAAGGAACTTACTGATGATTTTGATTAGGAATGTTTTGCCAGAACCAGCTTCACCACTGACATACAATAGTATAGGTTTGTAATTTTGGCAGGTGCATTCTTTGTTTTCATGCTGCACACCATGTGCATTTTCTTTTGTTATTTCTTGAAAAATGCTATGTTGTTCTTTGTTTAGTTTTGATTGTAGTGTAGTTAAGTCTTCTTTATCTTCATAGTGATACATGGTGTTTTCTACTTCTATCATAGCTAATTCTGCCTCATTTGTTATTAGTGGTTCTCCCAGTGGTTCTTGGCTTCCTGTGACAGAAGGTTGACTACTGTCAGGAGTGTCCTTATCTAGTTGGGCCTGGAGTTCCTCATCGTGTTGCTGTTCATTGTGCAACATTATTTTGTACTGTGCAAAGTTTACATCAGTTATACTGCTTTCATTGGCTTTGAAAGCGTCTTCATATGAGTCATAGGTATCTAGTATTTCTTCTTCTTTTCTCCATGGTTTGAAGAGTTGTAGCAGGGACATGCAATATATTTCTTTATGTTGAGGAGTCTTTAATGACAATTTGATATGATTAACTAAATTTGGTTTGGTGAGTTTTACTAAGCTGCCATCACAGTTTGTCACTTTGTATTTACGGTTTTGCTCATCAGGTTTTATATTATTTTTGTATGTGTAGATTTGGGCTATGTGGTATAGACACATGGTTTCCTAAGTGGTACTCCTGTTTGGGTAGTATGTGTCCAATAAATTGTTTTTTTAAATGTCTTGGCTGTTGGGATCATGTTTGGCTATTGTTTCTATATCTTCGTATGATTTTAGAACACTTTTTCTAGATTTAGCTGGACAAAGACTTAGCCATACTATATTTGCAGATTTACCATACAATGCAGTACCAGTTAATTGATCAGCTGCTTCATAGGATCCACATTCTCTATGGGACAGCATTTTTATGCCCAAGCTGTATAATTTCTGAGACACTGTTTTATCTGATGACAGGTAATTCCAGAGGTCTTGGAGCTCTGGCTTTTCTGATTTGGTTAAGTATGCTGTGACATATCGTGCAACTGCAGTAGAATTGTCTGCAATGTACTGCACATCTATGTTTGCATTCCACAAGTGGGCAATGATTGCATTGTAATCATTGATATATTTTTCTTCTTCTTTTCTTTTTATGCAATATGTATTTTTAGGTGACTTACCTTTAACACTATGTCTAACTGAAGACATGAGGTTGTTCACTTGACCTGTATTTGTAACTGGTCTAGGGAAACCAAATCGCCATTTGGTGTAGTATTTCCCTTTGTTTTTGTATTTGCGACGACAAGATTTGCCACATTTGTGTCTTTGGAATTGTAAGATTTTTGCATGAAGATCACTATTTGTGGATTCTGACGGAATTTCACAAGTGACATATTTTTCAATAAACTGTAAAAAAGTTGCATCACTGTCTTGACCAAATTTAGGAGCATCTTTAATCCATAAAAGCATGTGGACATGTGGCGCTCCTCTGGCTTGGTATTCTTTTCTCCAAAAGAAGTGTTGCACTTCTCCAAGGGGAGGAACAGTTTTATTACAAATGACATGGAGCATAGCAATGAAGCGATGGTGAAAATATCTAGAAACATTAACAGGATCCTGAGAACAAAGTTCTCCAGGTGTTAGTATATCTATGTTTGTTTTGTTTTCATTTGATATGCGTAGGAAAGCATGTAAATCTTCCCATGCATAGTCTGCGCAACTTAATGTAACAAACCAAGTGGGTGGGCCAAGGTTTCTGATCATACAACGTACATCTCCATGGCGTTGAAACCAGTACTCTTTAGTACCTCGCATATTTGCTAATAAATTTGTAAGATTTGTCTGTAAAACCTCATCTTTTTGTTGAACTTTTTGTAATAATTGTGTGGCTGTCATATTTTGAAAGTGTGATCCTGATTTTAATATGTGTGCAACTCCGTAACATAAAGTTGCTAGTTCACTTTCAAAGAGTAGGTGGAATATGTATTCCACATTTTGTCGAAATCCGGGATCTTCAGAATACATTCGTAATGAGCGATATTCTGATGCTGATATTTGAACAGGTCTATCATCGTATCTTCCTCCTTTGCCAGTAGGAAAGAGTAGAGGAAAAGCACGTGCTTCTATACTTTTTCCCATATGCTGATTGGTGATCCTTTTGTTTGACGCATTTGGTACGTTTCCAGTGCATCTTCTATGGTGTCATTAGAGTGCAATGGGTGAATTGTATAATGGTCTAAAGTGTTTGCTATTGTAGCAGGATCTAGGAGCTCAAATTGACCAGTTTCTTGTGTCTCTTGAATTATTTCAGTTGTATCTTTCAAGTTTTCTTCGATATTAATTTCTTTGTAATAATCATTATTCTCTTTGAGATATTGCAGGGCTTCTCTAACTTTATGTACATCTACCAGTTGTTGGCAAATTTTTTTGTCTTTTGTAGGTACTCCATTTACCAAGATAATTAAAGATTGTTTATTTGGACGTTGCACTCCTAGAGTGTGCACATTTTCTTTTAGATCTAATGGTAAATACACTACTTTTCCACAAATACCTTTCACTAATTTAGAGGGAGGTAATTTTGCAGTTTTTGGTTGAAGGGGTATTATTGTATGAAATGGATGAACTGTTTGAATTATGATGCTCTCATATAAATTAAGTTGTTGAAGGAGTTTATTAGTGGATGTAATTCCAAGTTATTTGAGATAGCACGTGAAGGAGTTTGGTTGTTGTCAAGTTTGGTAGTGCAGTAACTGCAAAGTATTATGGGGTCAGTTATTTCGTATTTGTTTTCTGCTATAAGGTAGAGAGCTAATTCAAACCATTTAGAATCTTCATTGTTTTCTATTTTGTATGAAAGGTCTATAGTTTTCGTGTTACTTTTATAACACGTTCTGCGGCAACATACACACACATGGTTTGGTACTTCAGCTGAAGTGCTTTGAAATTTTAGTATTTCTTTTTTGAATGTGTGTAGTGAAAGGTTGCCATGTGCAGATTTGTTACGAAGTTGGTTGACAGCTATTTCATCTTGTAAGTGGGTTTCATTTCCAAAATATTTTTTCTGTATATACTCGATTTCTTCTAGTAGGTCTTTTGGTATACCATGTAGAAGAATGTTATTTAAATTGGCTAGTGCTAAAGCAGGACTTTTTGCATAATACAGTTTATAAACTAGATTTCTTATACTTGCATGATGTGTTGATATTCTTTTGATATCATGGAAGGTTGTTTTGCAAGTAGCTCCTGATATGCAGGCCAACGAATGTCCTTCCAGTCCTGTGTGCTTGCGTACTGGACAAGCATCCATACTTTGCAGTATTTTAATTTTGATTTTGTCTTTGCTTTTCACATATTGATTGAGGAATAGGCGTAAAGATTGGAACATTTTTTTGGGAATGTTACACATTGACATGCATGGCCATGTGTAAATTACATGTTCTGATTCAGTCGAATGGAGGGGTAAATCTAAGTTTTCAGGGCATATTTTTGTAAGGAGTACTTCTTGTTCCATTATGGTATTATTTACTTTTTCATAACCTCGACCACTGCTATGTATGGCAATTGTATTTGTTTGCTTTTGTTTGTACGCTTCTTCATTAAAGTATGGTTCTGTGCTTGTAGTGTGACTTCATTCACCTCCACAGATATTTACGAAGTTATTTCTGTTCAAATAAGTTTCTTTTTGAGAAGAATTGCACTGTCTATCAACGCTTCTAAGATTACTTTCCTACGATAGGTTTGAAGTGTTGAACCTGGTTTCTCTCCTGTTTTTATCAGATTTTGAAGGACTTTGTGACGGAACATTTTGGCTAATATACTTTTCTTGGTATGCTTACTTTGTACTATATCAAGATTTATAGAAGTCGTTTTATTTGTAGTGATAGTTGATTTTCTGTTAATAGTTTTTTGGGTTGTTTTACTTTGTGATAGAGGAGGCAAAGTTTTTGCACTGGAAACTTCTTCTGTTTCACAACATGACTGTATTAGCTATTGTGTTTCAACGTTTTTTACAAATTCTGCTAAAGATGGGTGTTTATGTTGGAGACTTTTCTTTTCATTTGCTCTACTTCTGCATCCCTTTCTATGGAGTTGCTTTTTGGTGGGCATTCTGTAGCGTCTGTTGAAAAAAATACAGAAGGTATGGGTTGGGGTTTTCTGCAATGCATGTGTGTTGTGTGCATGATTGTTTGAGTAAGATGATAAAGATGTATGTAATGGTGTGTGATTGTGAATTGGGAAGTTGAACTACCAGGGATGGGTATTCTTCAATTAATGTGTTACTAAACTGGGGTTCAGATGACAGAAAAAAGTAAGCCGGTGGTGTGGAGAAGAATACATAATATAGGTAAAGCTATACAATTAAAACAGTTGTTTGTTCTACAACATCTACATTCTAGCGGCTGCGTTGGGTAATTTGTGTGCCGAAAAATAGGAATTTGAGGGCCATTCTGACATGAGATCACTGTTTAAGACGGGGGGATTTTTGGTCAGAATGGTGCAGAATCTCTATTTTTAGGCACAGAAATACCATGAATGCACCGTACAGTGCGTGCGAGTTATAAATCAAATATTATGTTAACAATCTACTTGTTTTTCAAAAATGAGTAGTTTGCTTCTTAGTTGTTCTTTGTAAATCAAAATCGGCTGCTTCTATTCAGGAGAATGGGCTTCACTGCAATTGTAAAAGAAAGAAATTAGTAATTTGGTTGCTATATAGCACTGTTTTCTTTTTAGACATAGATTTTTTTAAATTGAAATGCTCAGCGCCTTCCTGAAAACCATTAAAACTATATTATGACTAAGAGTAGGAAAGAAAATATCTTTACTATGGTTTGTGGAATTCATAATCTACCAACGTATACCACTATTCTTGTAACTAAGCTTTTCCACGTAATAGTGAGTCATTGTCGTAGCCTGCTTTTGCACGTAACAGTGAGTGAATGTCATAGTCTGCTTGTCCTATATAAATGTATGTAAGTACTTATATAAACGAAAAAAATTAAAACCAATTATGTGTTTGTACAAATATTATTGTTTGAGATTTGATCATAGAGTGTGTATGTTAGTTTGTGTGATTATATGTCGTGTATATATTTTATTTCAAAAATGTTAGTTTAATAGTATTTGCATGTGTGTGTGTGTATGAAGAAATTAAACGATATAAAGGTTTGTAAGTGACAGGTCATTTTAGGACAATGAAACAATGATCGTCTATTCATTTTTCAGATTATAGAAGGTAAAAGTCGGTTAGAATATGTGTTCATGTACTGTGTAGAAAATATGCATACCTGTACTTTCTGTTCATGTATATGGATATGGACCAAGCTGCAAGTAGAAATATTGGAGATTTGTATAGTATTTCTCGTAGTTCGTGGTTGTCAATGGTATGAGACTTGTACTCCGAGAGATACACCGTACATTTGTAGTGCTGCTCTATGATGATGCAGTTACATGCAGAGTTATTGGATTTGATTGGTGGATGGTCATGTGATTGCTTAGCTACATCCAATGAGGGATTGGCACAGAGAGTGAAATCGAAATGGTAGAAGGGCTGTACATGTTACGATACGTTCGCGGACATGGCAGTATTTCTAGGACACCGCGTATTACATCCAGGGAATTTGGGGAGGGGAGGTATGGAAATGAGATTGGATGAAGCAAGGGATTGGTCAGTAAAGTTTAGTGAGTGTGTTCTGCTAGGAGAGGTTTTCTCAGATATTGTTTTTGCAGAGAGAAGAACAGATAGCTATGGCTGAGTGTTTCAAAACACAGATTGTATGGACTGTGGGAGACTCGTGGATTCATTGGTTGAAGGTACATGCAGAAAGCTGTGGAGTATCTATAGATCTTGGATTCCCACATGTGGAAGTGCACTGGCATGGAGTGCGTCGAATGAAGTGGTTGGACTTGCTACCTCTCTGTGCAACTTTGAAGATAGAGGAACATCCAGACATAATTGTAATTCATTGTGGAGGGAACAGTTTAGGACATGTGTCTCAAATTTCTTTGCAATTTGCAATGAAAGAAGGACTTCAGAGGATAATGGACATGTGTGGCTTCGTTCTTTCTCATGTGGTCCAAAAATGGAGAAAGCAAGGCGTAATGTTAATAAGGCTGTTTGTGCCTTCCTAAGAGATTTTGTCCTCTTTTAACAATGAAAATATTTTGTTTCGTAGTGGCAATCAGATTTTTCTGAGAAATGTACAAAATGCATTGCGACCTTTTTTAGAAATACAGCATTCGTTTTGAAGTACGTCTTACGTAGTTAAAATGTTTTACATTCAAACACCTCCCAAAGGCTCTTTTCAGAGCCACCACTTCCTGTTAGAGAAAAATGCATTGGTTTCAATAGGGTAGCAATGCAATTGTTTTTCTGTTCGCGGAGGGTCCGCGGACTTTCACGAAATGGAAATGGCTATGCTTTATGTATCTTCACTTCTATTTTTTAACTGTGAAAGGCGGCTCTGAAAAGAGCCTTATTTTTTTTTGATTTTTGTTATTTTGTATTTTTTTTGTTCTTTTTTATACACGACACACTAGGAGAGGAGGGAAAGGAGGGTTAAGGGAGGGGGACACCAACCGCAGGGATAAGAAAGGGCGGACTGAGAGAGGAAGATGTAGAGTGGGTTTTATTTGGGTAGTGAGCAGGCCTTCTGGTGCTCTGAGACGATCGTCTCAAAAGCACTCCAAAGTCGTTCCCCCCTGCAGAGTACTGTGTCACAGTACACACATACAACTGTGACCCTCGAAAGGTAAGGGTCATCAGAATTCTGTATGGCCTGTGAGGCAGCTTGAGGAAGACGCTGTCCCACAGAGGTGTTCCTTGTGGTGCCAGGATCAGGAACGGAGGATGAAGTAGAGGCAATCAACCTACTAAGCTTCTCACAAGGTACAACCTTGCGAATGGCCCCAGTGTGGAATGAGCGCAGGTGTCGTTTCATGGTAGTGGTCCCAAAGCTATACGAACCATGCTTCCCGCGACTGAGTACCATTTTGCACTCATTACAGGTGACACGCTTCGCATGAGACTTAGGACCGTTTCCATGAACAGTAAACAACCGCCACACCCAAGATTCATGCCAAGGGTGGGTAGTAGGAATTTCCTCTACCTCATTCTCATCATCCTCTTCTTCCTCCTCTGTATCCTCACTCCTGTTCCCCTCTTCAGGCCCTTGGGGAAATGGTGGTGGTGGAGGGGGTGGGGGTGGTGCTGAGGCAGATGTAGCACCATGTGGTAATAGTCGAGCCATGGATGTCATAGGCTTGGAGATGGAAATCTCAAAATGTGCAAAGTATGCAGCAAAATGCAGTGTGCTCTGTGGAATAGTCAGAAACACAATGAGAATGCGCTCTAGGGCATGGTCTTATATCGGGGTGCTTGTGCGTGGGTCGCGGACATGCGCGCCGTCCGCAAGACAGATCGAACATCAAAAAAGGTTCAAAAAGTGACAAAAACTATGTGGAAAGTTAGGATTAGTATGTGGGATTTGTGGTATGGTGATTTTTTAATGAGAAATATTGTGGATTACTTGGAAATGTACTTTTAAACTGGTCGGGGACACGAACAGTGTCCGCATTTAGAGCACGAGATGAGCGTGGGCGCGGTCACATGATTGTTTTGTGAGCATGTTCGCTAAGGTAGCGGTCGTCCGCAGGACACCCAATGTAGGGACATTGTTTTGCGCATGCGTGTTGATGTTCTGCGGACAGTGTTCGGGTCCTGAACTAATTAAAAGTGCGTCACATGTAAAACGAACAGTTACGGACAGCCGTTTGTTCTTAGCACAGTTTAATTTATTTGCTAACAATACGGACAGAAATAGCGTTTCAAGCACACCTCCATTTTCATTTATTTACGAACATTTCAGGACACTACGAGTGTTCTTAGAATATTTTCAACTTGCATGAGAACATTACGGACAGATGTAGTGACCTCAGGACAGTCACATTTTCGTTTCTTTACGAACATTTCTGAACAAACGCGGTGTCCGTGGACACCTAAATTGGTTTTATCACAATGAACTGAAAGTAATTACAAAACAATATAAGAAAAGTAACTTTATTTTATATATATATACAATTATGACTGGGAAGGTGGGGCAGTAACGTTAACAAAAACAGGAAAATTAGGGATTTCTAGATAACTGGGATCAGGTGAGAAGGGAAGGAAAGCTCATTGAAACGCTTTGGTCCATAGACAGGGTTTGGGGTTAACTGCGTGGGATAGGGTGAGGGGGGACAAGTGCAGGTTGGACAATGGTGTGCTGTTGGGGGTTTCACATAAATTTCCACAAAGTTTTTCAAATCCATAAAATTTTGCATAAGGTCGTCCGTTTTTTGATTAATCTGCTGTAGAGTGATATCCTCTGATTGTTGTTCTGTGATGCTTGGAATTTGTGTATGGTCTGTAATAAAAACAATGTATATGTTAAATGTATACAGAATAATATTTATTAATTGGTTTATATAGTAAAGTGTGGACAATTAGGTGGACTATTTTCTAACATTTCCTCTCGTGGGAAATGCTCCTCTAGCCAGTCGAGAGTACTACACATTTCTGTGAGAAAACAAAAAAGTATTATGTTTTTTTTTTCCTAATATAGAAAGTTTATAAATATATGAGTAAAAAGAAGTGCACTTACTATGTCTGGTGAGATATGTAATCAGTAGTGTATACGTCTGGTCTTGCTGTTGGTTGTGGAACGTCTGTGAGGTAATTATGGTGGAAGCCACTTTATCTTCTTTTGGTATATTCCATTTTAAAACATATTGTATTTACATGAATGGTTAGTGTGTTACATATATGGGTAACATTTTTTAAGTATTACTACATATACTTTGTATGTGTGCTGCTTTGTGAATTTGTGAAATGTTCCTATGTTATGATATAACTATTACACATACCTCCCCAGAGTTTTTAGGTGGTGGTACTGTTGTCCAAACATGTCTGCGGATCGTCAAATTCAGTAGAAAGGGTTCAGTATGTTCCATATTATATGTACATGAAGTCAAAGTTATTATTGTTAAGTTGTGCTACTAAAAAACTATGAAATTCAGTAAAAAAACTTTGCTAAAGGGACGTTATGGTTAAGTTGCGCTACTAAAAACCTATGAAATTCAGTAAAAAAACTTTGTTAAAGGGACGTCATGGTTAAGTTGCGCTACTAAAAACCTATGAAATTCAGTAAAAAAACTTTGTTAAAGGGACGTTATGGTTAAGTTGCGCGACTAAAAACCTATGAAATTCAGTGAAAAAACGTTGTTAAAGGGACATTATGGTTCAAAGTAAAACCGAAAAACCCCTGAAATTCGGCAGTTATGGTAAGATAAGCAACCATAACTCGCGCCGCCACCGTGCACTGCTAAGACTAACACCCAGGACATCAAAGATGACATCACAAATGTCATTGATGACATCACTGATGACATCACATGTCTGGCTCCCTCTTTTTTCCTTTACTGATATATCTAGGCCAGTTACAATCAGGAACTAAAAATTCACTATACTATAATACAAAGTACTATGTTTGTAGACTTAAACTACAAATATGTTCTTACAGTAATTCACTTAGGGTCAACTCAAAGCATATGAACCATATACAAGGGAGAAAACACAGACTTGGAAGACAACAATGCTTTCTATGAATGAAGATGATTAGTACAGTTATCCACACTGCGTTATAGTTCTGTTGTTTTTTCATTACTGTACTTTCCATGAATATGCTCATATTTGTACACATTGCACGTACACTACTTTCATTAGGGTCTAGTCACAATATGTGATAGTTATACATAGGGAAGTAGTAGCTTTGAAGTAGAGCAATCATTTCTGTACATGAAGGTAATCAGTTACGTTATGAAAATTGTTGGGTAATACTGCTGTTTTTTTGTTTACTTCACTTTCCCTGTATATGCTCTATTTGTATGTGTTATTGTCTGTTTGTGTTTGGTGTGCAGTAATGCAATAATGTAGTAATTGGGCTTTATTAGCTATCTATTACATGTTTCACATTATGCAAAACTCTAATAAAAACTCAGTTATCATTTCAGTATTCAACATGGCAAGATTATGAATATTGCACCTTCATCATTTATGATGCACACACTGCTTATGTTTCTGCATGAATAGCTTAGTATACTGGATAGAACTTCATAATAGAATGCTATGTATTTCAACACATTCCTTAATGCACTAATTAGCTCATAATATTTATTCCAATGATCCTTCACACTTTTTTGTCAATATTACAATAAGAATCCCTTCTACAGAGTTTTCAAAAAAACTTTGTTAAAGGGACGTTATGCTTTAGTTGCGCTACTAAAATCCTATGAAATTCAGTGAAAAAGCGTTGTTAAAGGGACGTTATGGTTCAAAGTAAAACCGAAAAACCCCTGAAATTCGGCAGTTATGGTAAGATAAGCAACCATAACTCGCGCCGCCACCGTGCACTGCTAAGACTAACACCCAGGACATCAAAGATGACATCACAAATGTCATTGATGACATCACTGATGACATCACATGTGCATTTACTTTTCATGAAATCTCTGTAGAAGGGATTCTTGTTATAATGTTGACCAAAAAGTGTCAAGGATCACTGGAATAAATATCAAGTGCTAATTAGTGCATTAAGCAATGCATTGATATAAATAGCATTATATTATTCAATTATATCCAGTATACTAAGCTACTCATGTAGAAACATAGGCATTGTTTGCAACATACATGATGGAGGTGCAATGTTCCTAATCTTGCCATGTTGAATAGTGAAATGATAACTGTTTTCTTATTAGAGTTTTGCGTACTGTAAAACATGTGATAAGTAGGTAATAAAACCCACTTAATACATAATTGCATTATTATAGACAAAACACAAAGAGACAACACATACAAATATGAATATATACAAGGAAATTGAAGTAAGGAAAAAGCAGCAGTAGTAGCAGAAGGTGTTCATAACCTAACTGATTACCTTTATGCACAGAAATGATTGCTCTGTTTCAAAGCTGCTACTTACCCTATGCATATGTATCACATGATTTGACTGGACCCTAAGGGAATTACTGTAAGAACATACTTGAAGGATAAGTCTACAAATATAGTAACTTT
Organism: Ambystoma mexicanum; assembly: GCF_040938575.1. Classification (NCBI taxonomy): domain Eukaryota; kingdom Metazoa; phylum Chordata; class Amphibia; order Caudata; family Ambystomatidae; genus Ambystoma; species Ambystoma mexicanum. Next base: position 337,294,685 of record NC_090939.1, read on the forward strand.
TCAATGTTTAATTCCTGACTGTTATTGAAGAAAATTATGTGGCCTAGATATGTCAGTAAAGGAAAAAAGGGGGAGCCAGATATGTGATGTCATCAATGTCATCTTTGATGTCCTGGGTGTTAGCCTTAGCAGTGCACAGTGGTGGCGTGAGTTATGGTTGCTTAGCTTACCATAACTGGCAAATTTCAAGGGTTTTTCGGTTTTACTTTAAACCATACATTTCATAGGTTTTTAGTAGCGCAACTTAACCATAACGTTCTGTTAACAAAGTTTATTTACTGAATTTCATAGGTTTTTAGTAGCGCAGCTTAACCATAACGTCCCTTTAACAAAGTTTTTTTTACTGAATTTCATAGGTTTTTAGTAGCGCAACTTAACCATAACATCCCTTTAACAACGTTTTTTTACTGAATATACACTTTCATCGTGTGAATTTGGGAGTTGTTTACTAGGATTCCCTTACTTTATATACATGTAACATAGAACATACAGAACCCTTTTGCTAATGATTTTTGAAGGCCACGGACTGTGCGTATGTCCGCGGACGGGGGCAGAAGACATCAACACTACCCGAACACTCGGGGGGTATTTGAAATTTTTCTATCATACCATATAAAAATTGCATACGTTTAAAAAGGAGCACATAAACACATTATAAGTAATATTAATTAAGCAGTGGAACCTACACGTCTAACACATCAACCATCCATTTAAATACCATATATAATGAAATGGATTATACCATAACAAAATAGAAATGCCTCCAACATAATTACCTCACAGAAATGACAGATCTAGGAGCGACAGTACACAAACTCAACACAACGAATACAAATTTCCAGAAAATAATAAGTAAACTACATTTGTCTTATTTATTTGTAGACTTTTTGTATGAGCTACAGAACAATTAATGTATTGGTTTGTTTCACACAGAAATTTGCAGTACTTCGGAGTGTCTCAGGGGAGAATTTTCTGCGTGACGAAATATTGGAAGATAGCGATAATAATGGTACACCCTTCTCTGCATAAGCAAATTAATAGTCAGTACTTTATGTGTACATAACATTTATATATATGTTTATTTTTAACAGACCATGCAAAGATTGAAGAAATTCCACCAAACGCATAGAACAGAAAGTGGACATGCTGAAAGACAATTTTAATGGTTTGAGGCAATTTGTGGAGGAGTATGTCAAAGGAAAAAATAGATACCACTGTCCTACCTGTACCTGTCCCGCCTCTCCATGTCCCAGTGAAGTATCCCCAAACCCTCACGAAGAACGTAAACTTCCATCCCTTCATCCCCTCACAATAATCCTCTACAAAACCCTAATTCCCCTATATTTGTTTCAGTTTCTGCTTCCCCCCTCTCTTTCTTAATTGCTGTATATGTGTGTAATAAGATAAATGTTATGTTAGTTTTAATGACATTTTTGTGTCTATTTTTATTTTGTAAAAAACAGTTAAAATGTCCGTGGACAGCGCGCCTGTCCGGCCTGTCCGTGATTAACAACATATGGATGTCCTAAAGACACTACACCTATCCATACCATTCGCAACCAAGATGAAACTGTTCTTAGAACACACCAGCTGTCCGGGATGTCCGTAAATCAACAAAATGGGGGTGTCCAAAGGACACTATACCTCTCCGTAGCGTTCGCAACCAAGATGAAACTGATCTTAGAACACACCAGGTATGCGGGATGTCTGGAAAATAACAAAATGGGGGTGTCCTAAGGACACAATACCTGTCCGCACCGTTCGCAACCAAGCTGGAACTGTCTGTAGAACAGGCGCGCTGGCTGCGATGTTCGTAGTGAAACAAAATGGAGGTTTCCTAAGGACACTATACCTGGCCGTACAGTCTGCAGAACAGCTATGCACATGCGCACCATACTGTACACTGTCCGTAGAACACCGCGCACATGCACAGAACTGTTCCTGTGCATTTGGGGTCCTGCGGACACCCATTCCCTTTGCATGCTTGTTCACAACGTCATCATGTGACCGCACCCATGCTGAGCGTGTGTCCTAATTTGTGCACTTTGTCTGCTTCCCCAATATTTTAAGAGAAAGTATGCAGACAATCCAAATTATTGTACAGTAAAAAATCACCATTTAACATGTCCCAGACAATGGCCCTAGCTTTCCACATGTTTTTTGGAACTTTTCTATCACTTTTGAGTAATCGATATGGTCACGAGGCGCACCCCTCCACCCCAATAAAAGGCCACACCCCATAGCTCATCTTCATTGTACTTCTGGCTGTTGGAGATTGATTTTTGCTGCCTTTAGTGCTATAGAAGAGATTACCTCACCAACCCTAATGGCATCCATGGCTGCTGTTGCTACATCAGCCTCAGCACCACCCCCAAACCCTCCACCACCACCACCTCCTCAAGGGCCTGCAGAGAAGAATACGTGTGATGATGTAGAGAACGAGGATGAAGAGGATGAAGAGAATGAGGTAGAGTAACACCATACTACCAACACTCGCTGGGAGTCGTGGGTGTGGCGGTTGTTTACAGTCCATGGTAACGTACAGAAAGCATGTGCGAAAAAGGTCACCTGTAACCAGTGCTATTTGGTGCTGTTTCGTGGGAGATGTGGTTCGTACAGCTTTGGTATGACGTCCATGAAGCAACACCTAACTTCGTTCCACAGTGCGGACATTCGCAAGGTTGTACCATATAAAGAAAGTAGTAGGTTGAGTTCCTCCACAGCATCCTCCGTTTCTGATTCTCTCAACACAAAAAACATTCCTGTGGGAGAGTGCATCCCTCCTGCAGCTTCACAGGCCATTTGCGATACTGTTGACCCTTACCTTTCGAGGGTCACACTATTGTGTATGTACTGTGACGCAGTACTCTGCAGGGGGGAGAGCCTTCGAAGTGCTTTCAAGACTACAGTCAAGGAGCACCAGAAGAGCTACTACCTACCTAAATAAGGCCCACCCTACATCTTCCTCTCTCCACCTGCCCTTTCTTATCACCGTGGTTGGTGTCCCTTCCTTACCTTCCTTTCCCCTCCTCTTCTAGCGTGTCGGGTGTAGAAAAAGCCACAACAAATGTGTAAAACAACAATAAGTTTTAAAAAAGGCTCTTTTCAGAGCCGCCTTTCTCAGTTTAAAAATAGAACTATCAAGTAAACGGTGCAGGCCCCTGCACATTTTTTAAAAGTCCATAGACAGTCCTAGGACAGATAAAATTAGCAAAATTAATGCACTTTTCTCTGGACTGGAAGTAAGTGGTGACTCTGAAAAGAGCCTTTTGGTGGTGTTTTGTGTGTGTCTAAAACTTGGATTCGTCAACATGTAATGCAAAATAGATGATTATACTTCCGAAAAAGGTCGCAATGAATTTTGGACATTTCGAATAAAATTCTAATTGCGAGCATATGTAAGATGGACTCCATCTCTGCGAAAAATGGTTGTGCTGCGAAACATAATATTTTCATTGTGGAAAGACGACATGCCAGCATCTCTTAGAAAGGCAAAAACAGCCGTATTGACATTGCGCCTCGCTTTCTCCATTTGTGGACCAAATGAAGAAGAATGCAGCTACATTTGTCTTTGCGCAATACGTGAAAAAATTACTTGGCAATTTGGAAACATGTCTATGAACTTCTCAAGTCCTTCCTTCATTGCAAATTACAAAGAAATTCTTGACACATGTCCTGAACTGTTCCCTCCACAATGAATTATAATTATGTCAGGATGACACTCTGTCTGTAAAGTAGCACAGAGTGGTACCAAGTCCAGCCACTTCTTTCCACGCACTCCATGCCAGTGCACTTACACATTAGGGAATCCAAGATCTGTAGATATACCGCAACGTTCTGCATGCACCTTTAACCAATGTATCCATGAGTCTCGCAAATTCCAGATAATCTGTTTTCGAGCACACACAGCCATAGCTGTCTGTTCTCCTCTCAGGAAAAAGACGTCCACACTAAATCTCTCTCTACACACTACACCCACTGAACTTTACTGACCAATCACCATCTCCGCTCATTCTCATTTCCATGCCTCTCCACCCCAGAATCCCCATATGTAATACGCGCTGTCCGCAGACTACTGCCATGTCCGCGGACATGTAGAAGATCTGAGCGTGGCAAATGTACATTTAAATAGTGTTCCCTATTTCCCTTTTAAGGTGGGCTCTGAAAAGAGCTGTTTTTTTGGTTTTTTTGCAGATGCCTGAGCGACACCTGTTATCTTGTATTTTTTTGGGGGTTTTTTCTTCATAGTTTACTCTTAAAATCTTCACATAACCTGTTCCAAAGCAACCCTTACATTCCAAAAAAAACATGGCAATTCCCAAAAAATATAAAGAAACACCATCTGCTTCAAAATAAGCCGCATTACTCGAAACAATATTCTTGTGACTACAGAAAAAGATACCAGCTCTTAGCATGAAAGCATGCATGCCACGATTGATTGCACACCTATCAATGCTTTGATCAGGACAAAAAACAGAACTATTGTCCCATTTTGCTCTAGGTAGTAATGCAGAAGAAAATTACATTCGCAGTTGGAAAGATGTTGATTACTGCTTCAACCAACTGTTCCAAATCTCCCAAAAAAGTAGGGCAACTCAATTAGCCCAAATGGAAAGCACCATAGTGCAAAACAACCACATGGGGACTGTTCATCCTACACATATCTCTGTAAACTTGCAGAATTGCCTCTACATTGCAGTCAGTCGCAGCGCTCCACACCACCTCCACTCCTCCAACATCGAAATGGTTTGCCACATGCCTGCATTGAGAATAGTGCTGTAAACCATGGACAAACATATCTCCGAGCACCAACACCCTGACTGTCTCCACCTCTGCCATCTTCACTACACACACTCTCTTTCTACACAAATCAACAACATCAACATCGGATTGGCTGATCCAGACAGTCCCCTTTCCATGCTGGATTTGCTGTAAAACCCTGTATGTGGCACGCCTTACACGCGGACAGGAACGGTGTCCACGCGGCACGTAACTCTTAGCCAGCCCTTCTACCCTTTCCACATCACTCACAAATCCATTCCCTCATTGGACACAGCTAAGCAGTCACACAACCATCCACCAATCACAGCCAAGACCTCTACATCTAACTCCATCATTGGAGTCCCGCACTTCAAAAGTACTGTTGATCACTCTGAATAGAAGTGTCATATCATTGGAAAGCACCTACTACAAAAACTACTGTGCAAGTTTCGAAGATTTCTACTTACAGCTCCATGCATATCCACATGCATGATTACAATGTACAGGTATGCATATTTTATTCAGAGTACATGTACAACTCGTATGATTCCATATAAACAAAGTAATGCCACTAAATTTGCATAGCCAATACATACATGCCAACGCTCCCTCTTTAAGCGCGAGACTCCTGATTTTTCAGTGAAAAATCGCACAATTTTTACTATCTCCCCCATAACCTATACATACATGCCAACCTTCACAATTTACGCGCGAAACTCGATTTTTCATTAAAAAATGTCACCATTTCTTATTGTCTCCCGCTTAAATTAATGCTAATCCCAAAGCGAGCGTATGAGAAAAATAAATGTTCCCAATTGCTGTGGTGAAATCTCCCTCTCAGTTGCTCCCGATTGTTCGCATTTCTAGTTATATTATGACATTTTTCAAATTTTTCCCATCTACTATTATAAACTATCAATTCCAAACCTCTCTGCTATCTACAACACAGCTGCAAAAGAACAATGGAATTTCATGAACATAAAATTCTACTAATTTGCGAAGCAGGTTGAACTAACATTCTGCAAATAACATATAAAGGCTGCACGTAATCAAATGAAATGCATGCATACACTATGTTCAGATATGAAACGAGAATACTACCACGAACGCATAAAAATCAACATGTACATTAACATCAGTGCTATAAACAAACAAAATTACTAACTTCTTCCTTTTACAATTGCACTGAAGACCACTGTCCTGAAAATCAACAGCATCTAAACTGCAAACAACATATCCGAAGAAACCTGCGCATTCCACAAAAAAAAGTAAGTATGCCTACCAAAAAGCAAGTCTGTAGGAAGCAATGCAGAAATAGAGCAAATTAAACTAAAAGTGTCCAAAGTAAGCATCCATCTCTAACAGAGTTTGTACAAAAAAACGTTCAAACAAAACAAGTAATGCAGTCATTTAGCGAAACAAAAGAAGCTTCAACAACAGAAACTTTGCCTTTTCTATGAAAATGTGGCACGAAACAGAAAATGCTTAACAAGAATTCGGCTACCACTACTGCTAACACTGCTCCTATAAATCCTCATATACTAGCAAGAAACCATAGTAAAAAAAGTATTTTAGCAAAAATGTTCCGCCACAGAGCCCTTTAGAATCTAATAAGAAGAGGAGCGAAATCATCCACAACCCTTAAAACCTACCGTAGAAAAGTAATCCTAGAAGCTCTTGTAGACAGTGCAATCCTTCTCAAAAGGAAGTTATTTATTTTAATTTTAAACAGGATGAAACTACTAACAAAACTAAGTACTAAACTACAAAAGAAACTTCTCAGTAAACGGAATGTCAACAAAAATAATTTCTTAAATATCTGTGGAGGTGATTGGAGTCACACGACGACCACAGAACCATATTTTAATGAAGAAGCATACAAACAAAACCAAACAAACACAATTGCCATCCGTAGCAGTGGACGAGGATATGAAAAAATCAATAATACCATCATGGAACAAGAAACACTGATTACAAAAGTATCCTTAGAAAACTCAGAATTACCTCTCCATTCGACTGAACCAGAACATCCAGTTTACAAATGGCCATGCACGTCAATGTGTAACATTCCCAACAAATCTTTCAAATCTTTACACCAGTTCCTCAATCAGTATGTGAAAGGTAAATAAAAAATCAAAATGAAAGTGGTGCAAAATATGGATACCTGTCCAGTGCGCAAATACACAGGACTACAAGAACATTCATTAGCCTGCATTTCAGGGCCTATTTTCAAAATCACCTTCCATAATATCAAAATGATATCAACACATCATTCAAATGTAATAAATCTAGTATATAAACTGTACTATGCTAAAAGTCCAGCTTTAGATTTAGCCAATTTAAATAACACTCTTCTGCTTGGTACACCCAAATACCTACAAGAAGAAATCGACCGTATCCAGAGAAAATATTTTAAAAGTGAAAGCCACTTACAAAATGCAATAGTTTTAGAACAGACTAGCAACAATTCTGTACATGGCAACCTTCTATTGCACACATACAAAAAAGAAATACAAAAATTTAAAAGTAAATCTGCTGAAGTACCAAACCATGTGTGTGTGTGTTGCCGCGGATATTTTTACAAAAGTAACCCAAAAACTATAGACGTGACATACAAAATAGAAGACAATAAAGAATCCAAATGGTTTGAACTAGCTCTCTACCTTTTACCAGAAAACAAATAAAAAATAAGTGAACCTTTACTATGTTGCAGTTACTGCACTACAAAACTTGACAACAACCAAACTCCTTCAGGTGCTATCACAAATAACTTGGAATTATTCCCACTACCAAAACCCATGCAATAACTCAATTTGTATGAGAGCATTATAATTCAAACAGTACACCCATTTCAAGCAATAGTACGCCTTCAACCAAAAACAGCTAAATTACCTCCCTCTGAATTGATGAAAGGCATTTGTGGCAAAGTAGTATATTTACCATTAGATCTGACAGAAAATGTGCACACTCTAGGAGTGCAACGTCCAATAGAGCAAACTTTACCTTTCTTAGTAAATGGTGTACCAACAAAAAACAAAAGAATTTGGTAACAACTCGTGGATTTACATAAAGTTAGACAAGCCTTGCAATATCTGAAAGACAATAATGAATACTACAAAGACATAAATATTGAAGAAAGCTTAGGGGAAACAACTGATATAATTCAAGAGTCATTAGAAACTGGTCAATTTGAACTTCTTCTGCATCCTGCTGCATTATCCACTCTTTTGGACCATTATACAATTCACTCATTGCACTATAATGACAGCATAGATGATGCACTAGAAACTTACCAAATGCGACAAACCAAAGGTTCACCAATGAGCATATGGAAAAAATTATAGAAGCACATGCTTTTCCTGTACTATTTCCTACTGGCAAAGGAGGAAGGTATGATGATAGACCCACTCAGATAACAGCATCGTAATACCGCTCATTAAGAATGTATTCTGAAGATCCCAGATTCAGACAAAATGTGGAATACATATTCCACCTACTCTTTGAATGTGAACTAGCAACCCTATGTTACAGAGTTGCGCACATATTGAAATCTGGAACCCACTTTCAAAATATGTCAGCTATGCAATTAATACAGAAAAGTGCAAGAAAAAGATGACGTTTTACAATCAAGCATAACAAATCTGTTTGCAAACATGCGTGGTATGAAAGAATACTGGTTCCGATGTCACAGAGATGTTCGTTGTATGATCAGAAATCTTGGACCACCCACTTGGTTTGTTACATTAAGTTGTGCAGAATATGCATGGGAAGATTTACATAATTTCCTACGCATATCAAATAAAAACAAAACCAATATAGACATACTAACACCTGGAGAACTTTGCTCTCTAGATTCTGTTAATGTTTCAAGATATTTCCACAATTGTATCATTGCTATGCTACAATTTATTTGTAATAAAACTGTTCCTCCCCTCGGAGAAGTGCAACACTTCTTTTGGAGAAAAGAATACCAAGCCAGAGGAGCACCACATATCCACAGGCTTTTATGGATTAAAGATGCTCCTAAATTTGGTCAGGACAGTGATACCTCTGTTTTGCAGTTCATCCAAAAATATGTCACTTGTGAAATCCCTTCACAAACGACACATAGTGACCTTCATGGACAAATTGTACAATTTCAAAGACACAAATGTGGCAAATATTGTCGTCGCAAATACAAAAACAAAGGGAAATACTACACCAAATGCTGCTTTGGTTTCCCTAGACCAGTTACAGAAACAGGTGAAGTGAACAACTTCATGTCTTCAGTTCGACATAGTGTTAAAGGTAAATCACCTGAGAACACGTATTACATAAAAAGAACAGAAGAATCAAACTATATCAATGATTACAATGCAGTCATTGCCCTCTTATGGAATGCAAACATAGATGTGCAGTACATTGCAAACAATTCCACTGCAGTTGCACGATATGTTACAGCCTACTTAACAAAAGCTGAGAAAACATAGCTTCAAGACCTCTGGAATGGCCTATCATCAGACAAAACTCTATCTCAGAAATTGTACAGCCTAGGCATACAAATGCTCTTTCATAGAGAATGCGGCGCCTATGAAGCTGCAGAGTGTTTAACCGGTACTGCTTTGTAAGGAAAATCTGAAAATATAGTATGGCTAAGTCTTGGTCCTTCTAAACCTAGAAAAAAAGTTCTTAAATCATATGAGGAGATAGAAACAATAGCAAGAAATGATCCCAACAGTCAAGACATTTTGAAAAAAATTACTAGACACATACTACCCGAACAGTAGTACCACTTTGGAAACCATGTGTCTATACAACATAGCCCAAAACTTTGCATACAAAAATAATATAAAAACCGATGAAAACAAAGGTAGATATAGAGTGACAGATTGTGAAGGCAGCTTAGTGAAACTTACCAAACACAGCTTAATTAATCATGTCAAATTGTCATGAAAATCTCCTCAACAGAAAGAATTACATTACATGTCCCTACTACAACTTTTTTAAACCATGGAGAAAAGAAGAGATACTAGATAACTATGACTGCTATGAAGACGCTTTCAACGCAAATGAAAGCACTATCACCAATGTGAACTTTACGCAGTACAAAACAATGTTGCACAATGAACAGCAACACGAAGAAGAACTCCAGACCCTACTAGATAAGGATACTTCCGACAGTAGTAAACCTTCTGTAACAGGAAGCCAAGAACCACTAGGACAGCCACTAATAGCAAATGAGGCAGAATTAGCTATGACAGAAGTAGAAAACACCATTTGTCACTATGAAGAAGATACAGAAGACTTAACAGCACTACAATCAAAACTTAACAAAGACCAGCGCACCATTTTTGAAGAAGTAACAAGAGAAATTGCACATGGTGTACAACACGAAAATAAATAATGTACCTGCCAAAATTACACACTTATACTACTATACATCAGTGGTGAAGCTGGTTCAGGAAAAACATTCTTAATCAAAATCATCAGCAAGTTCCTTCAACAATTGACAAACAACAAACTGTCAGCTGTTGTAACTGCCCCCACAGGTTTATCTACCTACAACATAGGCGGTGTCACTTTGCACCTATTACTACTCCTTCCAGTAGAACACCAAAACAAATTAGACTATTACAAACTTTCTACAGAAGCTGCAATGGAACTATGCAGAGTATTAAAACAAATGAAAATGCTACTAATAGATGAAGTGCGCATGGTCTCCAACCTAATGTTGGCTTTGATTCACCTCAGATTGCAAGAAGTACTCAAAAGAAACTACGAAGAACTCTTTGGAGGAAAACACATTATTGTTTGCAGGAGATCTTCTGCCATTGACACCAATGAAAGGTGAACCTATTTTTAAAACCTTAGGACACAAACTGTGCCGTAAAACTGTTGGCAGAATAGGAAATGTCAACCTTTGGCAATATTTCCAATACAGAGAATTAACAGAAAACATGCGTCAATCTGCAGACCTCACTTACGCCAACATCTTAAAAAGTATTAGAGTTGGTTTACTATCTCAAGAAGCACAAGCAATATTGAAAACCCGGCATATCCATTCACTTTATGGCGATAAGGCATGTGCTACTGATGTTATGGAACAATTAGCGCACAAAAATGTCAATTGTATGACCTTAATGGCAACCTTGCAAGCTGTTCCAAATTCAATGAAAAATTTTTAAAAAAATAAATGCAACCAATAATTCAAATTTGCTCCACAGTCAAACTGGACGTACATGGTATGACACTATCAATGTGTCAACAAGCCACAACAAGACTAAATACCTTAGAAAATTCAATCTCCAACACAGCTGGGTTGAAAAAAATATTAAAATGATCCTTAAATTGTAGAGTAATGCTTAAACGTAACCTTGACGTGGAGCAAGGCCTAGTTAGTGGAGCACTGGGTACAGTTGTCAGCTTTCAAATATACCCACGTGACAACAGCATTCAGTTTGTCAATATTCTCTTTGACAAACTTTCAGAAGTAAAAAGGATAGGGTGCTCAACAGCTCGATTCCTTCTCTTCAAAGACATGTATGTACATAGAGAACAATTTTCTCTAAATCTTGCATATGCAGTCACCATTCATAAATCCCAAGGTCATACCCTAGACACAGCATTGATAGATATTGGGAACACTGTCTTTAAAGAAGGCATGAGCTACGTAGCACTATCACACTTACGTACACTTGACAGTCTATTTCTAATCAACTTTGATGCAAGTAAAGTAAACGCTGATGTTCCTTGCATTTTAGAATACTATAGACTACGTTCACTGTACACCCCCATCTCAAATCATATCCTGTTCAACAAAAAGGAAAACGTTGTAAAAGAAAACTAATTCAAACAGAAATGCAACCGGATCTGACTGCAAATCCTTTGAAGAGAGTAAAAGAAGATAATACTTCATCTATTACCACAACAAAAGAAGAACCTATTATTGAAAGTAACTCAGGTACTTCTTCAATGAAGCAACACAAACTCCGAAAAAATTACTCGGACACAGAACGATCTGGTCCATTCAAATTTTCAAATGTAACTGGTGTAAGTTGCTACGCAAATGTAGCAATGCATATTCTATTTCAATTGCCACCAATTGTTAACAACATTTACTTACACAGTACAGACCAATTGTGTTTTGCAAATGTTAGTCCTTAGAAACGTAACAAACAATCCTGACAACACATCTAGGGGGTAATTCATAGAATTTAGCGCACAAGTGGCGCACGCGGCTGGCGCACAGTGTGCGTGCGAATTCCTGCACCAGCCGCGTGTGCTAAAATCCATTTCCGCGCACAGCGTATTCATGGATTCCAGCTACCAAAACCAGCCATGGTGCACAGTGGCGCAGCGGCCCTGCAGCAGTGCCAGTTACGCCCCCAAGAACGCCTCTCGCGCAGGGAAAAGCCATCAAAATCCCCAATCCAGTGCAAAGAGCTGCGCTAACCCTGTACCAGCACGGCAAGCGGGCTACGTGTATCAGTGGGGTGCGCAGGAAGTACCTCACGTCATTTCAGCTGGGTACATGTATTTCAGGGGTGCGCTGGAAGTTCCACATGCGAATGTCCTGGGTAAATGTATTTCGGGGTGCGCAGGAAGTTTCACATGCGAAATCAGCAGGGTACCTGTATTCCAGGGGTGCGCTGGAAGTTCCACACGCGAATGTCCTGGCTACGTGTATCTTGGGGTGCGCGGGAAGTTTCACACGCGATATCAGCAGGGTACATGTATATCAGGGGTGCGCGGGAAGTTCCACACGCGAATGTCCTGGCTATGTGTATTTCGGGGTGCGCGGGAAGTTTCACACGCAATATCAGCAGGGTACGTGTATTCCAGGGGTGCGCTGGAAGTTCCACACGCGAATGTCCTTGCTAAGTGTATCTTGGGGTGCGCGGGAAGTTTCACACACGATATCAGCAGGGTACGTGTATGTGAGGGGTGCGCGTGAAGTTCCACACGCGAATGTCCTGGGTACGTGTATTTCGGGGTACGTGGGAAGTTTCACACGCGATATCTGCAGGGTACGTGTATTCCAGGGGTGCGCTGGAAGTTCCACACGCGAATGTCCTGGCTACGTGTATTTCGGGGTGCGCAGGAAGGTTCACATGCGAAATCAGTAGGGTACGTGTATTCCAGGGGTGCGCTGGAAGTTCCACACGCAAATGTCCTGGCTACGTGTATCTTGGGGTGCGCGGGAAGTTTCACACACTATATCAGCAGGGTACGTGTATATCAGGGGTGCGCGGGAAGTTCCACACGCGAATGTCCTGGGTACGTGTATTTCGGAGTGCACGGGAAGTTTCACACGTGACATCAGCAGGGTACGTGTATTCCAGGGGTGCGCTGGAAGTTCCACACACGAATGTCCTGGCTACGTGTATTTCGGGGTGCGCGGGAAGTTTCACACGCGACATCAGCAGGGTATGTGTATTTCAGGGGTTCTGTGGAGTACTACACGTGAATTGGCCGTGTGGGTCCTCCCAGGTGTTCGCTCCACAACCTCCACGGCCCCTGCAGGCAGCCCACACCACAGGGGACTAACCTGCACCCCACTCGTCCCCCTGCACCCCCACCCCCAGCACTGTGGGGCACCCTCCACCAGGCCCCAACTCATGTTCCCCTGCACCCCCACCCCCCAGCACTGTGGGGCACCTGCCAGCAGGCCCCCACTCATGTCCAACTCATGTCTCCCATGACCCCCACCCACCAGCACTGTGGGGCACCCTCCACCAGGCCCCAACTCATGTTCCCCTGCACCCCCACCCCCCAGCACTGTGGTGCACCCTCCACCAGGCCCCCACTCATGTCCAACTCATGTTCCCCTGAACCCCCACCCCCCAGCACTGTGGTGCACCCTCCACCAGGCTCCCACTCATGTCTCCCATCACCCCCACCCCCCAGCACTGTGGTGCACCCTCCACCAGGCCCCATCTCATGTTCACCTGCACCCCCACCCCCCAGCACTGTGGTGCACCCTCCACCAGGCCCCAACTCATGTTCAACTCATGTTCCCCTGCACCCCCACCCCCCAGCACTGTGGGGCACCTGCCAGCAGGCCCCCACTCATGTCCAAACCATGTTCCTCTGCACCCCCGCCCCCCAGCACTGCGGTGCACCCTACACCAGGCCCCAACTCATGGTCCCCAGCCAACATGTCATCTCAATCTAGATCCCTGGTCCCTATGGTCAGCCTCCAAATGCAAAACACCCACCCGAGTATTGCATCCACCCACTTAGAAATGGCAATAACATGATAGAACACCAATTGCAAGTTTGGAAACAAACACATGTCCCTCACATACACCCAATGGGTGTCAGTGAATCTCAAAACCCATATCATGATATGCATGAAACCAATGAGATGATACTACACATTGAAGTTTGATCAAAAAATATGTATTAAAGGAAACATAAATTGAATCAAAAATAAACAAACAGAATTGGGAATGTAAAAAAATAAAAAGAAGCATGTCTGTGAAAAAATGCAAAACCAAAAATCATAATCCAAAGGAATGGTGTCCAAAGTCACAGTCCGCAAAAGAAAATCCAATGGAAAATTATAATTGAAAGCCATTGCTCCATGGGTAAATTGTAAAATTAAAAGAAAATCCAACAGTGAACTATGTACAGATGGACAAGCCAGGGTCCATGATCCCAACAAAAGAAATGAAACCTATCTAACAACACTACCTAATAAAAAAAAACTATATACAAAAATGTGGCCCATTGTCTAAAAGGTCCAAATAAAATGCAAAAACAAAGGAAACCTAACACTAACTACATAACTATTTACAAGGGCAGCGGGCTAGTGCAACGGCTCACTGGATGTTGTCATGGGCCAGGGCATCATCAAACTCCTCTTCAATGGCTTGGGGGCGGCCATGTTCCCTGGCCCCGAGGTCTCGCAGGGATAAAGCAGTGTCCAGCTCCAACTCCCTGCGAAGACCCTCGAGGCACTCAGCCCGCCTCAGCGCCCTCCGCATCGAGTTCTCCGTCCTGACCATTGTGAGCTGTTCCTCCTCTGCCCGCTGCCGCTCCGCACCTATCTGCTGGCCCAACCGCTCCCACACGGAAGCCAATCCCATTCCAGGGTTCTCCTGCCCTCCGGCCGATGCCTGCACCCCTGATGTTGATGGCCCCGAGCCATGATGCCTCCCACGTCGAGCCTGCCGCTGCCTCCGACGCAACTGCCTGTGCCAGCACGATGACATCCAGGCTGATGGAATCCACCGACGCCGTCGTGCACGTGCCCTGCCCGATGATGCCGTCACATCCTCCATCTGCTGGGGTCCAGTTGCTGGTGTGTCCACCCCTGCTGGACCTCCGACTCCCGACTGTGGCAGGGATGGGATCCCCACCGAGCTGGCTGCATTGGTCGGGGCAGGTCCACAGGGGGCCCTGGTGGCATCTGGGCCGGAAGACGGCATGGAGAATGACTGGTGCATAGTCTCCACAGAGGAGGAGAGGGTCCCCAGATTGGCCGACACATGTAGGAAACCCCCGACCATGGCCGATCCCAACTGGGCCACGTCGGCACGGTGCTCTCCGTGATGACGTGCATGCTCCTCCCGGGAAGCACGCACCTCATCACGAATTGCACCTGTGCGCAACGCAACACCAATCAGGACCTTCTCCATATGGCCAGGGGTCCCCTCGTCCGCAGGTGTAGGGGAGTCAGATGACATGGACATCCCCCCTACCTGTGGGCGGGCCTGGGATGGGGCATCCCTGCTGGTGCATGGTGGTGCAGTCACAGTGTCAGGGACAGTGACATGCACAGGCCCCTCCACAGCGACCTGTGCTGCCTCCTGCCCCTGCCCCTGGATTGCAACACTTGCACCAGCAGGGATGCCCCCACCAGGCCCCATGTGCGTCTCAATAGCGGCCTCCTCCTCCTCTGTGGAAACCACCAACCTGGATGGCTCCACACCGTCTTCCGCCGTTGCAAGCCCCTGTGGGGGCTCACCCACCCCTTCCGCTGCAGCCGTGGTGGCATCCCTGCCGCTTTGCTCCACAGCGCCGTCTCCACCCTCTTCTTCACTTGGCGCTTGTAGAGGGAGACATAGAACACAAGCATCAGGGTACTGTACAATGGTCCCCTAGACAGGAAGCAATAGCAGATGAGTGGCACTGTCAAAGATCACTTCCATCATGTCCCTCCACAACAAATGGGTCAGTGCAGGTAAAACACATGCAGTAACAGGCATGGCGCATGCTATGGACATTAGCATACATGTCTAAGGGATTCTTGAAACATACAATGTTGTTTTGGAACTCACATGCATCATGGGCCATGCCTATCACATGCACACACTTCACCCTAGTTTCATCCATCTGGCCTCGTACACCACCGACACAGTGGATACAAGGATGACTAGGCTGCATCAGTGAACCTGAACATTGCGACAGACATGTGTCATGCATCCCTGGCATTCACAAGTCACAGACACGCAGGTCAGACACACAGACATGGACAGCATACATGTACATGGCATCAGCACCCATCCCTCACCCCCACCCATGTCCAGGAACAGAGACTGGCATGCTTTCATGTGGCCATTCCGCATAGGGCAACCCATGTTGCATTTGAACACATGCACCAACCGTGTGGTTCACACATTACTGGTCTCACATGCATGACGTCCCGCACACACACATGCATACATGGCCTATGTCACACATCCAGGCAAGTATCAGACAACCAGCACACTGCGACATGCCCTGTCTCACACAGCAATGCTTGGCCACTTACCGCTCAACTCCAGGCGGGTCTGCCTCTCAAGGATCTGGACGTGGAGCGCTGGGCCTACGCGTTCCAGGACCCTCATCTGGATGGTACTCATGCAGCCCCGGCCCCCCTCCACGAGGCGCCGGGCCTTCAAGAGGGTCCTGGACCTGCAGTCAGCCTAGCGCTTCTTGACATGTTGGAAGTCGCGGACTGCCACCCCCTCCGCGTTGATGGCAGTCACGATGTCCGTCCAGATATGAGTCAGTCCTTCCTTGTTGGCGCGCTTACTTCCGAAGAGGGCATCATACTGCCCCAGGACTTGCTCCACCAGGACACCAACTTCGGTGGCAGTGAAGCTGGTGCCCCTCTGCCTTTCTGGCCGGGGGTTGCCAGTGGTGCCAGATGTTGCAGTGCCGGACATGTCAACCCCCGAGGAAGTAGTGGGTGGGCAACTGGGTCCTGGGGCTGGGCTGTGGAGCGATGGTATCCCAGTCGGGAGTCTTCTGTTCCAGCAGGGGTGGACACAGCAAATGGACCCCTGCAGATGGCTGATGTGCAGGCACCAAATGGCAGGGCACGATGGCAGCAGGCAGGCAGGCAGGCAGGCAGCAGCAGATGGCTTGTGGGAGGCTGCTCAGGGCTCTGGGGGCAGTAATTCGGCCTTTTGGGCAGGAGCGTAGTCTTCCATGTGCTTACGCGTGGCCAGCTTGATACGGAGTGAATTGGCAAGTGAAAATCTTGCACGTCTGCGTGTAATTCGAGGAAAGGCCCTTAGCGCATAAGCGCGTCAGCACGCATACGCGATTTCATTGGACCAAAGGCCCTTAGCGTGTAAGCGCGTCTGTGACGTTTCGCGCACGGGCGTTTCCCTGGCAGTGCCTTTACATTGCTCTGTACATGCTTTTCGTGGGGTGCGGTGCGTGTGTTTTCCAGCCGTTGGGGTTCACACACTATTACTTCACAGCGGGTGTTGGCTTCGCGTTCTTCTACACGCAAGGCAGACGGTGGGTGGTAGCCCGCTCCCCCAGGCCGATCGCGTGTGAAACTTCCCACGAACCCCTGTAATACACGTAGCCCACTCCCCCAGGCCCGATCGCGTGAAAAACTTCACGCGAACCCCTGTAATACACGTAGCCCGCTACCCCAGGCCCGATCGCGTGAAAAACTTCACGCGAACCCCTGTAATACACGTAGCCTGCTCCCCCAGGCCCGATCGCGTGAAAAACTTCACACGAACCCCTGTAATACATGTAGCCCTTTTCCCCCAGGCCCGATCACATGAAAAACGTCACGGGAACCCCTGAAATACACGTAGCCCGCTCCCCCAGGCCCGATCGCGTGAAAAACTTCACGCGAACCCCTGAAATACACATAGCCCGACGCGAACCCCTGAAATACACGTAGCCTGCTCCCCCAGGCCCGATCGTGTGAAAAACTTCACGCGAACCCCAGGCACAATAGCAGTATGGGACATTCATCATTGCTGTATATTGGCGCTTTTGTGATGCGCAGGGACGCTACCGCCTGCCTTTGTGTGGCGGACGTGTTTAGGCCTGTGCGTGTCTTTGGCTGTGCGTGGCTTTGCCCTATTCGATTCCATGAATACGTGTGGTTCGCGTGCGTGTGGGCGTTCCGTCTGCTTCCCAGCAGTACATCCCAGTTACGCCCTTATTTTCGCGCGTTGTTCCCCATTCCGCTCGTTACGCCCCGTGTTCCGCCCCCTTTTTGGTGTGTGCGCTGAGGTTGTGCGCTTTCATTGTGCGCGTCGCGCACGCCGTTCGGGATGTTTCAGTGACGTGTGCGCCATGCACGGGTTTGGCGCACATCCCGAGGAAAACACACGCAGGGACTTCCATGAATCGCACGTGTTCGTGTGAGCCTGTTTTTTCGCTCTTGCGCCTGCTTGCGCAAAGATTTTCGGCGCACGTTTGTTCCGTGAATCGGCCCCATAGTGTTCACGGAATAAGACAATAAATGGGCTACTGTGTTGGAATGGTGATGTTCACTATAAACTACTACTAGTATTGGAAAACAAAAACATTCCTATAAATGAAATCTTCCAGATTTCATACATGTGGAAACATACATGCACTCTCTGCAACAATGTGACACAGGAACAAATCCCTAATGAACGCTTTGTGTATGTATCCATACCTAATTGTGAATCCATTCCATTTAAACAATTTGTACAAAATGCAAACCATGGCAGATTATGTACTATCTGCAATTCAGATAATCGCTCCACCTTACTAATACAAACACATAGTAACTACGTAATACTAATGCTTCTACGTTACAATGCTGATGGTACCAAAAACAACTGCAAGCTGACTGGATTCACACACGGTCAAGTGTCACTTGGTAAAAAAACCTTCACAACAATAGATATAATCCACCATGCAGGAGACACAACCAATGCAGGTCATTACACGGCATATATTAAAAAGAAATGTGGATGGTCTGAGTGTAATGATAGTACCATTACCCTAAAGCAGAGATTACCAGCAAATCTTACAAACACTTATTTAATCTTCTTAAAGCCAAAATTGTATAACTAATCTGTTCTTCAACATTAACAAAAATGCAATTAAAAGACTATAAACAGTTAGAATATGCCAACAGGTATATAACTGCCCAAGATTGTATAACAACCGCACAGATAAATGAATAGAACTGAATTGTAACAAAAAATACACAGTTAGAATACGCCAACAGGCATCTAACTGCTTCAAAAATCTGCAACCAGCCAACGACAGAACATTAATCAGAAACAAGTGAACACTCAAAGGAAACAAAGAAATAGTTTGTAGCATAGCAAAGAAAGGGTTTTTTAAACCCGACAAGGATTTTATTTCCCCCAGACTCAATGATTTGAACAACAAAAACAGAAAGTGACCAAAATGCACAGTACACTGGTTTGTAAACTAAATATGAGGGTAAAAAAAAAGCTAAAATGTCTATTATGCAATGTAATAAGTCTTTGTAAAATACAAACACCAACATGCTCTTTTCTTTTATCACAGAAATTGAAAAAGAATATTTCCTCCAAGTGCTAAAGTCATGTAAAAAATATATTGAATCTCAACAAATGAAACAGTAAGTATAATTTCACACATTCCATCCATATTCGAACCTATACCTGTAATCTATGGCTGTAATATGGTGCAGTGGCTGTGGCCTAGAGTCTTGGATGAATAACCTACGGCCTACGGCCTGCGGCCATGCAACCAAGACTGTAGGTCCTACCCACAACCACCATAGCATATCGAACCCATGGTGGCTTATAACTTCACTACTTTTAACTTTGATCTTGTGTGCATGGCCTTCGGCCATGCACCCAAGACTCTAGGTCCTGGCCACAACCACTGCAGCATATCACACCCATTGTGGCTTATAACTTCAGTACTTAAAACTTTGGTCTTGGGTGTATGGCCTTCGGCCATGCACCCAACTTCACTGCTTATAACTGCACTGCTTATAACTTTGTTCTTGTGTGCATGGCCTTCGGCCATGCGTCGAAGACTGTAGGTCCTAGCCAAAACCACTGCAACATATCACACCCATTGTGGCTTATAACTTTAGTACTTAGAATTCTGGTCTTGTGTGCAAAACTCTAAGTCCTGGACACAACCACCGCAGTATATGAAACTCATGGTGGCTTATAACTTCAGTGCTTATAACTTTGGTCTTGGGTGCATCGCCTGCCTTCGGCCATGTACCCAAGACTCTAGGCCCTGCCCACAACCACTTGATAGATATTCAATTCTGTGGGTGTATCTATGGATGTGATATGCTGCAGTGGTTGTGGCCAGGGCCTAGAGTCTTGGGAATATGGCCTACGGCCTACGGCCTGCGGCCATGCACCCAAGACTCTAGGCCCTGGCCACAACCACTGCAGCATATCAGAACCATGGTGGCGTATAACTCATTGTCACACCCATAGAATAAACATTTTAACTGTGGCATATACTCAATTTGCACCCAAGACTCTAGGCCCTGCCCACAACCACCTCATAGATATCGATTCTATGGGTGTGATGTATGTGTGTGATATGCTGCAGTGGTTGTGGCCAGGGCCTAGAGTCTTGGGTGTATGGCCTATGGCCTACGGCCTTTGGCCATGCACCCAAAACTCTAGGCCCTCCCCACAACCACCTGATAGATATTCAATACTACGGGTGTATCTATTGCTGTGATATGCTGTGGTGGTTGTGGCCAGGGCCTAGAGTCTTGTGTATATGGCCATAGATATTCAAATCTATGGGTGAGCAGTATATAAAACCCATGGGGCCTCATTACGACCCAGGCGGTAATCTGCCGTCATTACCGCCATGGCGTAATGAGCGTTTACGCCGTGGGCCGATGGCGTAAAGAGCGCCACATTACGACCCATCGCGCACGAGCATTACGCCATGGCGGTAATGCAATTAACGCCATGGCGGAAAAGGCCCCTACCGGCATCGTAGGGCGAGCAAGGTGCACTTCCACCACCGTAAGTAGCGGCCACCGTAATTAGCGGCCACCGTAATTAGCGGTGGCCTCAATTAGCGGTCACCGTCAAAAGCAGAACCGGAAATAGCGTCATCGCGGCAGAACGGGAAACAGCACGTCGGCCATCTTTAAAAACACAATCCATTGCCATCCTTCCGAACAACACCAGATCCAACCCTGACACCTGTCCCAACCAATCACCCACCCATCCAACTACCCAAAAATGCCTAAAGTTGTTAAGAAGGTATGTGACCGCCAGCGCCAGGAAAGATTTAGCCGGGAGGAACTCTGCGTGCTTGCGGAGACCCTGCAAGACAACGCAGCTGTCGTTTTCTAGCCGGAAATTACCAGGCCAGTGATAGCAAAAAAGAAGGCCATCTGGGCCCTGGGGGCCGAGCGCGTCAGCGTGGTGGGGACCGTACCCCGCACCCCACAGCAGTGCAGGAAGCGCTGGGATGACCTTCGCATACGGGTCAGAGCCATCATCTCTGCGAACCGCAACCTTGCCCTGGGTACCGGTGGAGGTTCGGAATCCTCACTAAAACTCCAACCGTGGGAGGAGATTTGTGCAACCACGATTGGCATGGAAGGCATTGAAGGCGTCAGAGGGATGGAAAGGGGAGTTCCGACATCAGGCGATGAAGGTAGGTGCCTCAAGCAAGACATGCCATAGTCACTGCAGTCCATTCATGTGTAGCACAAGGTTGCCCTAGAGTGTAAATGCAACACATTAGCTCCACACTGCCCATAGCCACATGCGAGCACCACCCTGTATACACTGCTGGCACCCACATACCTGCATCCGCATTCCACACAAAAAGGAGACAACCTGCATGGCCCTGCCTGAAATCTGCCTCATCTACTGAGCAGAATCATGTCAATCATTGTCATTCCAAAGTCCGCAGACCCATCAATAACGCCCTCCCTCCTTTGCTCCACCACAGGCACAGATTCACACCGCGAGGACCAGGACACCCCTGCGACGAAGAGAGCCAAGAAGGCCAATGATACCATCCCCGCACCCTCAACCTCAGCTGCAGTGAGGCAGACCCCACAACAAGCAGAATCCACTGCAAGCAAACCGGACGGCCCACCGGCAAGCACCCCTGTAGGCAGCAGGCCAGCAGCAGCAGCTCCACCTGTACCAACATTGCCTGCCACAGAAGGCACCGGGTCTGCGGCCAGCAGCAACATGGGTGAAACAGCTGCAATTGCTGCAGGTTCAGACTCTGACATTGAGGAGCACGAAGTCAGAAGCCCCACTGACCTTCTACATTCCCCCTGTTTGTCAAACGCCAGCCCCCATGAGGATCACACACAGGGGCACACAGAGGAAGAGGAGTGGCCTTCTACCCCATGCCCAGTCCTCAGTCCACAGGAGGGGAGCAGCCCCTCCATCACACCACCAGCACTGGGCATGGCCCAGCAGGGGCAGCACTCCCTCAAGGACGTCATAGAACGGCAGCAACAACTGTCCACGATGCTGACTGAGCATGCTGCGGAATGTGTGGGGGCTAGGGCAACCATTGAACAGGCCACGGAGACCCTAAGGGCCGAAGTAGCGCAGAGCACTGCCACCCTGAGGGATGCCATGCAGGCCATGTCTAGGGACATCTGTGGTGAACTTGCCGGGTTGCGCGTGCGCTCACTGAGCTCACCCACACCCTACAGGACGTGCATGCACGGGGGCAGGCAGGGACATCCTCCGCTGCCAGTTCTGCACAGAGCAGCCCCGTCCGACGTTCCGGACGTAACCTGCGCTCCACAGCCAGGGGTGCCCCGGGGGCCGGGAGAGGGGGCTTGTAACAGCCTGTGGCCACTGTCACAGGCATCTGTTGACACTTACATGGGGTGTGTTGGGGTGTGCAGGGGGGAGGTGGGAGGGGGTGTGTTGGGGTGTGCAGGGGGGAGGTGGGAGGGGGTGTGTTGGGGTGTGCAGGGGGGAGGTAGGAGGGGGTGTGTTGGGGTGTGCAGGGGGAGGTGGGAGGGGGTGTGTTGGGGTGTGCAGGGGGGAGGTGGGAGGGGGTGTGTCACAATGTTTTATGATTGAAATACACTTTTTGCTTTCCTGAAATGAAATGTGTGAACATTTTCATTGCATATGTGTGCTTTATTGGTGTACAGTCCACAGTGTGCACGTCCCAGAGACACACAGTGCCCCAAGTGCAGTCTCCATGTGATACACACCAGCCGTGTGTGCTAGAAGCAGTGGTCGATGATAGTTTGCCGCATTTCACGCCCCTCCTGTGCATCGCCTCCTCCATGGGGTGCCGCCCCATCTGCACCCTCCTCATCCTCATCGTCAGGTGGTTGCAGTTCTGCGTCAGGGGGCAGGGGCACATTCCGTCTGACGCACATATTGTGTAGCATGACACATGCCATGACGATCTTTGCCACCTTCTCATGGCGGTACAGGAGTGCCCCACCAGACCTGCTGAGGCATCGGAACCGTGCCTTCAATAGGCCGAATGTCTGCTCTATGACCACACGGGTACGTGTATGTGCACGGTTGAAGTCCTCCTCGTGCTGGTTCTGCGGGTTCTGGACTGGTGTAAGGAGCCACCTCTTCAGGGGATAGCCTGCATCACCTGTATGTAGGCGAGAATGTATGTGTCAGTCATGTCGTCTGATCAAGAACATGATGTGCCACCATGGCTTGCATCCAACTGTTACTTTGGCTCACTTCTACATGCACTAATTGATTCACGCAATGCAACCAGTATATGCTCATGGCTCCCATGGCCTGTTTTGCATGCCATCACCCAATGTATGCAGAGGGGGTGAGTGCATTGTGAGTGCCCATCCACTGTGTCCGTTCATGCTGTTTGGTTAGTTGGCCTGGCACATGTCCTGT
The DNA here is from genome assembly GCF_040938575.1 of Ambystoma mexicanum. Taxonomy (NCBI): domain Eukaryota; kingdom Metazoa; phylum Chordata; class Amphibia; order Caudata; family Ambystomatidae; genus Ambystoma; species Ambystoma mexicanum. The sequence goes on from NC_090939.1 coordinate 337,318,504, forward strand.
GATGGCAATGCGCACATCATTGCAACATTGCTGTGGGCCTCATCATGACCCCAGTGAGCAATGCTGATGTAGACAGGGACATTTTGGGGGCCCTGCTGTCTGTGTAATGGTGTGTTGATGTTTCTGTCCGTCATGTGCCTCCTTCGTGGGCAGTTATGGGGGACAGGCCTATCGGTTGATGGTGTTTGGTGACGTGCATGTAGGTGGTTTTCATTGTTGACAATGTGGTCTGATTTGGTAGAATGCACTTGCAGATGGTTGTGTCATGGTTGGGACACAACCTCATTCACATGGTAGGGCTGCATACATTGGCTATTGGCTTTACTGGTGTTGGGAGGAGTATGAGTTGCTTCAGGGTATCCTCTGTCTCCGTTCTCTATGCTACTCACAGCCAGGTGGAGTATGCATCATTCCCCCCCACCTTTCAGCCAGGTGGAGTATGCATCATTCCTCCCCCCCCTTTCAGCCTGGTGGAGTATGCATCATTCCCCCCCTTTTCAGCCAGGTGGAGTATGCATCATTCCCCCCTTTCAGCCAGGTGGAGTATGCATCATTCCCCCCCCTTTCAGCCAGGTGGAGTATGCATCATCCCCCCCCCCTTTCAGCCTGGTGGAGTATGCATCATTCCCCCCCTTTCAGCCAGGTGGAGTATGCATCATCCCCCCCCTTTCAGCCAGGTGGAGTATGCATCATTCCCCCCCTTTCAGCCAGGTGGAGTATGCATCATTCCCCCCCCTTTCAGCCAGGTGGAGTATGCATCATTCCCCCCCCCTTTCAGCCAGGTGGAGTATGCATCGGCACGTCATTCACCTGCCCACTTCCATGACATTGGACTCACCGAGTAGCCAGGATCTTGGACCTGCATGTCGCTCCATTTAGCGTGGTATCGTGGAGTTCCTCAGGACCATAGAATCATGGGTTGATCCTGGGAATCGGGCACAACAATGTGTGATGATCTTGTTGGAGTCACAGACCATTCGCACGTTGATTGAGTGGAACTGTTTCCGGTTGCGGTACGGTACCTCCATGGCACGTGGAACCACCAATTCCACATGGGTGCAGTCGATGGCACCAATGCAACCAGGTATGCCGGCTAGTGCATGGAAACCCACTTTGGTGTTTGCAATCTCCTGGGCAGTCCGTGGTAATGAGATGTGGTCGTCTGTGTGCTTGAGGAGGGCATCGAGCACTTGGATGAGTGTTCGTGAGAATAATGGTTGTGAAATGCCATGCAAGTGCCCCACTGTGTGCTGGTAGGTGCCTGTGGCCAGGAAGTGGAGTATAGACACTACCTTCAGTAGGGGTGGGATGGCGGTTGGAGTTTCTATCATGCTGACAATGTCGTTGTGTGTCATGTCTACGATGGCGGTGATGGTGTCCCGGTCCAAACGGTACAGGGTGTGGATCTGCTCAGCAGTGAGGTTGAATGGATTGGCTCTGATGCGTGGAATTGGGGGCTGCCTGCTGTGGTGGCACTGGCTGTGCTGGTGGGGCTTGCTGGGCCTGCCTTGCCCTCCTTCTCCTCCTGCGTCTCCTCTGTGCTGCCTGTTGTTGTTGTTGCTGTTGTAGCACTTGCATTGCTATCAGGTCCTCCAGCCCCAACATTGCTAGTCGTATTGGTATCATTGTGGAGTGTGACTGGGTGTGGGAAGGGGTGGGGTGTGCTCTTTTTGTACTTCCTGAGTCTGTATTGCCTTCCTGAGTCTGTATTGCCTTCTCCTGTGCTGTTTCTGTGCACCTGTGGCAGCTGCATTCACATGGCCCTTTACGGTTGGTTCGCAATGGCGTAATTAGCACCATGGCGGTAAGGTACTTAACGGGCTGGGTGATGGCGTTAGGTGCATGTCCGCTTGGGTCGGCATTCGCGTACCTTTCCGCCATGGTGCTAAGTACGGTGTGGGAGGTCGCGTGCGCGCACCCTTGGCGCAGTTAGCGGCAGCGTTAACTACGATGCCGCTAATGGCATCGTAGTTAACGGTCACGCGTCATGATCGGACCTGGCGGAAAACGATGGCGGTAACCATTTACCGCCATCGTTTTTCACTTAGCGCCAGGGTCGTAATGAGGCCCATGGTGGCTTATAACGTCAGTGCTTCTAACTTTGTTCTTAGGTGAATGGCCTGTAGCCATGTACCCAAGGCTCTAGGTCCTGGCCACAACCACCGGAGCATATCACACCCATTGTGGCTTATAACTTCACTACTTATAAATTTGGTCTTGGGTGCATTGCCTTTGGCAATGCCTCCCCTCCCCCAGTGTCCCAGATGGCTCTTAGTAGAGCTGGACTCTCTTGTGTGCGGACGATGTTTGTTTGAAGGTAACCTAGGAAAATAATCATCTATACTTCAAACAATATGTTTTCTTGAACCTTATTTATTTATTTAACCTCTCACTGATGAAATAATAAATAAACAACTGAGCATAGAACCAAACAAAAAAGCACAAGGTGCCATCATGTTTTGTTTTCTTTTTAAGCTTAGAAACGTAGGCAGTGGTGATAGAAGGCATCAGAATCTATATTATTAGAATCTCAGATTCTGTTTTAACTGTGTGTTTGTTCGAAGTACTTTAAATTCGGCCATCCAAGGTATTTAGCATAAAATGCCAAGCTATACTTTACAACATTTTGCAATATTCCACAGCTCCAGATACAGATTAAATCACAACTTTGCCAACAGCTGTTTGGTGTCACCATGGCTGAAATAAGCTGCCAGAGTCAAGTGCAATATATGAAGAAACAAAATAAACAAATACAAATATCAGTTAATAAATAAAGTACAAATAATAACATAATAATTACAAGTGCAATAGTGTTGTTTAGTTTTCTCTATTCATTCATAAAAGCCCATAATGTGTCTACATTTGACCTGGCTGTAAACTCTTTTCTTTCATTACTTCTACTGTCATCAGCAGCTCTTTGTCCCTTTGCAACCCATGATTTGATATAGGGGATGGGGTTGAACTTCTTCAATGGTGGGCCAGCGAGGGTAATGAATAATAAGGACGGAATGGTGTCAATATGCAGGGATGCATTTGGTGATGTGAAGACCAGATTAATTTATGAAATCCGTAGTCTTTGGCTAATATCAGCTCTCTCCTCAGGGTGTATTTCTCCTGCCTGGCTGCATGTTCTTCGGTACGTAGGTGCCCCAACATGTGGTCTAATTGGTCAGTTTCTGACGTTTCCATGATGCCCAGGTGGATTTTGATGTGAGGCTTTGTGTTCTGTAAAGCTCACCTGGTATCCACGGGGATGTCACTCAGCCTGTTCTGACCTCTTACGACCTCGAACCCTTCCCTGGAGTCTACTCGACTGGAGACTGGGCCTGAAACACAGGATTGGTAGAGTTTAACTCCCTATTGTCTCTGTGTGCTTGAACCCCTTCTTCCCCGGGGTCCAACCCTTCCCTTTGATTCACAGCTCACCTTGTTTTCTTGGAAAGTGTGCTCTCCATCCAGCTTTCAGCAAAGGGGCGCGTTGATTGATGAGGGCTCGTTGCTGCCTAGTTACTTCACTGGCAAGAGTCTGACAGGTAAGTACAATGAGTCTTTTGAACAGTTCTCTAACTTCATTCCTTTCCTTCCTTAGATGATGGCCGGCGTCCGGGGATGGTGACGTGCTGCAGAGATGAGTAGCACTGAAGGTGAGTGAGAGCGCGATGCGCAATGCAACCCTTTCGTATTTGAATTGAACTGAGTTCCTTTTCTGTGTCTTATAGGTGCCGCAATGTTTTCAGCATGGATGCCGGTTATGAAGAAGAAATGCAGTGAGTAAGCGCGGTATGCGGCGCCTTTAGATGTTTCCACGCTAACCTGGAGTGTCTTTTCCCTCTTGCAGATGGATGAGAAGTTCCGGAGACAGAGTTTCCCCAGAGCGGCTGGGATTCAGGTAAGCGTTTGCAGCTCGTACAGTCTTTAAAAATAAGCAAAGATTAGCTGAATGCTTACTAATGCCTTTTTTCTGTTCTTTTCCCTTTTCCTTAGGAAGCGGCGTGCCGGGATGGGAATGACACCGTCGAATATGCCCGCAGAACAGAAGAAGCGATGAATGATGGGCAGAAGCGCCGCAAGGTAAGGCTGTTCCTAACAGTATTCTTGTTCTTGCAGGAGCTGAGCACAGAAGAAAGATGCAGGCCTACTGGAGACCGATCCGAACACGGTGAGTGTCACGGTGCAGGTGCAGAAAACACAAAGCATGTTTCTCAGCCTGGGCGTGGCTTAAATAGTCTCTGGGTATCCCAGGTGTCTCTGGGATGAACCATACCCAAAAGACTAGACTGCACATGCAGTTCTGGGAACCGAAATATGTGGGGGCATCCATCTTGTCCCAATCAGTGCACTACAAGTCCAATCCCCAATGTTATCCTATGGGAGTGAGTGAGTCTGGTGCCACAAGCGCCAAGTCTGACTCCAAGTGGGTCTTTGGAGGGATGGAGAGGCCCTTGAGGGCCATGTAGGTGATCGTGGCCCTGGCTCCAGCCTGACATCTTGGAGGGTTGGGGACATGATGGGCAGGAATCATGAGAAATGGATACTTATATACCAAAATCATCACTTTATTGTGCTTCTGGTACAGTAAAGCATTGATCATCTTTTTGGGTTTCATAGAAAAGTTTAAAAGATTATAGAGTACAATTTATCTGGGTGGTGGCGCTATCTGGGGCATGCTGAAAATATAACAATAACTATAAGCAGGCTGCTTTATTGTATGTTACCTTTTCGGTATGGTATAAGCCTTTACACACATTCTGGTACTTGGAGTCTCCCAATGCTGAAAAGAAAAATAAAGGCTGTACCATGTACCATACATGTTGTGCTTAAAATATTTATATATGGATTTATATATTTGTCAGGTTGACTTATGTTGTAATTTGTGTACCTTTCAAATCACCTCTATTAAAACAGAGTGTTCTTAAAGCCAAACCCTCACACACATTTATACCAGCTAGACACCTGAGAAAATGGGTTTAAAATGGACAGGCTGAAAAGCACTGGTGCAATTTGCTTGACTTGGAAGCAAAAAAACACTGAGTTGCATTTGTTCGAAACCAAGTCCCATGCATAGAGGCTGGATTCCGGCATCAAGCCCAATATAAGAATCAAATTAAATGTTGCCTAAGTTGCAGAATAGACTCAAATGCAACTTCACCACTTAACTAAAATGCATGATGCGGAGCAAATGATTTTAACTCATACTCATTAGGCCTATTGCGAGTCTGGCAGTAAGAAATAGCAATTACTGGCATGCCGGTACTAGCATTTCCGTGTAGCACCACCCCCATAAACAATGGTAGTTTACGAGTTCACGTGCAGGCGCGTACCGGCATGCTGGTAACAGATGCCCCGCCATGCTGGTAACGTCCCTAAACACTGCGATAGCGGCATCAACAAATGCGCTGAAACTTCCACCGCCATTGATGTCCCCCTTAACCTTTACCGGAAGTATGTCATCGCGCCGGAACGGGAAATGCACTGGCAGACATCTTGGAAAACACAATCCATTGCAATACTCTGTTGATAGGACCTGTGCACAAAAACTCTATACCCTTGCTGAAAGAAAATGTCGAAGACAACCAGAAAAGGTACTTCTCACCTGCGGAAACCCCGCTTCAGTGATGATGAACTGAATATGCTGGCAGACACACTTGTCGAGCATGCAAACGTGGTGTTATGTGCGGACCTGCAGCATGCATTACAATTGAGAAAGAAAAAAATACGGGAGGAGGTATCCAGGAAGGTTACTGCGGTGGGAACAACCCCAAGCAGTGTGAAAAAAAGCGATGGGATGACCTGCACCTGCAAGTCAGGAACATACTATCTGCCAACTGCAGCCAGGGGCAGGAAACAGGTGGTGGTCTTAACTCCCCCATCAAGTTGTCAAGGTGGGAGGAAACATGTAGCTCCATCATGGATATGGAGTCGATAGAAGGATTTGGACATGTAGAGTATGGAGTCCCATCATCAGATGATGACGGTGAGTGACCCTTTGCACAGTACAGAAGTCCCCACATACCCCTGACATCCCAAGTACAAAGTTGTCCACCAAATGTGAAGTAGATGATAGCAAATACATGGCCCATTAGCCACACTCACAGACATCCCAAACCCAAAAACCACATCCCTACCACAAAAAACACACAACCAACATATGCATGCAAACACACACACATCCCTGTCGAAATGCCTGCCTCACCACTGTCACATCAAAATGCATGCTGCATGCCTCTCCAATACAGAATAAACACCAGATACACAACCTAACAGCACATGGCACACAACACACAAGCCACAACATACCTGTAGGTCATACAACAAACGCCATGGACATCATGACAGCACCAAAGGGATGCCAATAGAATCCCCCACATTCCTGCAAGCACCATGTCCCCCACTCCAACCAGCACACAACGAAGCACATGACCCAAACTGTACCAACATCTATGCATGCAGGATGCAAGGTCCCCCATGGAAGATGCCCTGCCTCTCCATCCTTCACAGGCACAAATTCAGACAGCGACGGCGATGACGCCATGCCACAAGCAAGTACTCCTGCACTAAAGGCCAGGGGTGAGGATGATGCCACCAAGACACCAACATCCAGGGATTCAACGAAAACCAAAGGCACATCCAAAGCACATACCAGTGCCCAACAGGGTGCACAGCCCCAATCACAGGATGGGCAGCCACCTGCACCTGTCACCCAGGAGCACCAGGGCGGAGGCGCCCGTGCCAGCAAGGCACACCTGCCGAAAGATGCTGTGGCCAGGAAGGTTGCCACCATGCAGAAAAATTGAGGGATGGTTGACCCGCATGGAGGGGAGAGAGCAATCCATGCACAACATGATAAAACAGTATTTGGCTGATGGGGAGGCAATGCGCAGGGCCAATAGGGACAACACAGTGGCTACCATCTGTGCAGTCAACCATGTGGCAAAGCGTGTCCATGAGGGCCTCACATTCGTTGCACAGACCCTTGATCGCATGGCCAAGAACATGGTCCACCGCCATCCTGCCGTATCCGAAACACAACCAACAACATCAACAAGCAATACGCCTGCAAGCTCCACACAAATGAGCCCTGTGCAGCATGAGCCATCTGGAGATACAACCCCCTCCAATCAAAAAGGGGGCGACAATAGCAGGGGACCCTGGGACGTGTTGCCTGGCAGTCCTGTTGTACTCATATTGTACTGCAGGTGTGTGGGGGTGTTGGGAGTTGTGGGTGTGTAGGGGTGTTAGGGGGCGGGGTGTGTAGACTTGTAAATACACCTGTTGTGTCAAAACAATTCACATGACTGGACATTGCTTCTTGAGTGTGTGTCAATTCATTGTACAACGGTGTCCAGTGCCCAGAGCCCCCCAATCCCAGTGCCCAGGGTTCCACATTTTAAGTACCCTCTGCATCCCAGTGCATCACAAAGAATGGGCAATCAATGATTGGTGTACAGCACGTCCCTCATGTGCATCGCAACGTGGGCGATGGGCAGCATCTTCTTCTTCATCATCTTCATCCTCACCTGGTAGTGTCTGGTCCATGTCAAGTGGCAGAGGTACGTTGTGCCGAATGCACCTGTTGTGCAGCACGGCACATACCAATATGATCTTGCCCACCTTCTCAGGCCCGTAAATGAGTGCACCACCTGACCTGCTGAGGCAGCGAAACCGTGCCTTCAACAGGCCAAAAGTCTGCTCTATCCCCAACACGAGTACGTGTATGAGCACAACTGTAGTCCTCTTTGTACCTGTTCTGTGGATTCCGGACAGGTGTGAGGAGCCACGGCTTCAGGGGATAGCCAGCATCACCTGCATGGAAGCACAAAAATGCATGTGTGAGAGTATTTCTTCCATTCCATTTGTGCACAGCCTGTACATTGTTCATGTTCATATGCACTGGATTTTCAATGGCAGCTATTGCCATCACACCGACACACATATCAGGCCTGTGTACTACTTGGCAAGCCATGGTGGGCGGCATGTGTGACGTACACAACTTAGGGGCCTTGACATGAGATACGCCACTCACCCAGATGGAGTGTTGAGGTCCATGATGTACTCACATGTTAGGGGTGTGTGGCAGGGGATGAAACCAAATGCATGTTGGCCACTGTATGATGCATTTGGCTGATGTCCAACATGATACAGGTGGGTTTGAGCATCGTGCTTTAATGATTCGATGACACCATGCACATGTCCCTTAACACTTCACCCATGTGAATATGGCACAATGTGATTGGTGGTATGGTCCAACAGTGTAGGATACGTCCCTTTACTGATGCAGGGTGTCAACTGGCATGCTGGAACTCCCCCCAAAATCAACCCCATGGCCCAAGAAGCAGACAGGTTGCATATGCATGTGATCCCCCCCCCCATATGTATTCCATGGCCTTGTGGTCAGACTTACCCAGCAGCCAGGCACGTCATGCAGCATGTCATTCCATGTAGCGGGAGAGCGTGGAGTTCCGCAGCACCATTGAATCATGTGTGGATCCTGGGTATCTGGCACAGCAATGTATTATCATCTTGATTGCATTACAAACCATCTGGACATTGATGGAGTGGTATTGCTTCTGATTACACTCCACGTGGGTGCAGTCGAGGGCACCTATGATGTTAGGCATGCCTGCCAGTGCATGAAATGCAATTTTTATGTCATTCAACACTTGCATGCTGTAGGCGTGCACCTCCCACCTGGTTCAGCACACCAGATATACATGGCTGTGAGAAGCCATGCAGCTGCCCCACTGTGTGCTGGTAGGTGCCTGTGGCCAGGAAGTGGGCACACACACTGCTTTCAGCACAGAGGTGATGGCGGTGTGGATGCTGATCAGGCTGACCAGATCATCATGAAGGAGATCCACGTTGGTGGTGATGGTGCCCCTGTCCAGGTGGTACAGGGTGTGGATCTGTACAGGGGTTAAGTCAAATGGACTGGTCCTTGTGTGAGGGATTGGTGGCTGCCTGCGGGGTTCCACTGCCTGCACTGGTGGTATTTGCTGGGCCTGTCTCACCCTCCTCCTCCTCTTCCTGTGTCTCCTCTGTAGTCCCTTGTTTACTTCCTGCTCAATGAGTAGCAGTGCAGACAGGTCCTCCAGGCCCTGTATGGCAACAGCAAGTGGAATCATTTTGGTCTTGGCAGGGGTGTGGTGTGTGCGTGTGCACCTTTTGTGCTGGGCCAGACTCCAATGCCTACACCTGTGCTGATTGTGTGCACCTGTGGCACAGCAGATTGCCATTACCGCTTGTCCTGCGATGCCACTGTTAACAGCATCATGGTGACCCTTCTTACCGGCATCTGGATGCCGGTATGTGCATGCCCGTGTGACTCGTAATGTCCTCTTCCTTGCGGCATGCCAGTGTTACGGTACAGGGGTGCACGGTCACAGTGGGTCCCTGTCGATGTTGATGAGACTGGCATTGTAGGTCGTAATGGCCCGGTCTAGTAAACGATGCCAGTATTGCCTTAGTGGTATCGTTATATTCGGAACCCCTTACCTCTGCCTCTTTTTTCTAACTTATGTTTTATATATATGAGGTCTGGACAATTTTGCTTTATTCACCAAATGGAATACGTTTTGGATCAACTCATTGAATATCTGCACATAATACATATGACGTATCGTTTTAGGAATGAAGTAGTTAAGTGTCAAAATTACGGATTGTTCACACTTTGAGCTGCTCATTGAGTAATTTGACTCATGACATGTATGGCAACGAAATAAAAATAAGGCTTGCAAGTGATGGAGTTTAGTGGGAGCAGTCTTTGTTAAGTTTTGTCTGTCAAAATGAGCAGTCACCTTAATCAATGTAGTTCATGCTGAAAATGCTATAACCTCACCCATCATATTGCTCCATGTATATAATAATAATAGTGGTATCATTGATTCACCATTGTCCTCTGCCCCTTAGACTATGCCGATTCCCACTACCTTGGCACCCCTGGCTATCAACTTAGAAAGCTCAAAAGGGTCCAGAACTCTGAAGCAAGGCTCCTTCTTGTCCTCAGCCCCAGAGAGCAAACCACCCCCACTCTCTGTGTCCTCCACTGGCTCGCGGTCAGATGACAAGCCTCTTTCAAAGCCATGTCTATCACAAACCATGCCTTCCACAAGACCGCCCTGAATACCTTCTACAGAAAATCACACGCTACCAACCCAACAGAAACCTGTGCTCGGTCACTGCATGCCTCATTGTGTTCCCTTCCTTCAAATCGACTAGATTAGGAGGCTCTTCCTTCTCCATCCAAGCTCCTTTTGCGCTCCGGATTCCACTGGTGAGTGCCCCCCCACTTGCGCGCCTTTCAGGCACCCGTGTGAGTCCCGACCCCTCTTGCAGCGTTTCCATCCCTCCCCCCTCGATCCGTCTCCCTCCCGCAGCCCGCAAACAATCCCCGCTTCCTGGTTCCCCCGTAGCCCGCCTCCCGACCCGCCCACCATCCTCTGATTGGCCTCCCGGCCTGTAGTGGAGAGTCTATCGACTCGCGGCCTTTCCAGAGCCGCTTTTGCGCTCCGGATTCCACTGGTGAGTGCCCCCCCACTTGCGCGCCTTTCAAGCACCCGTGTGAGTCCCGACCCCTCTTGCAGCGTTTCCATCCCTCCCCCCTCGATCCGTCTCCCTCCCGCAGCCCGCGAACAATCCCCGCTTCCTGGTTCCCCCGTAGCCCGCCTCCCGACCCGCCCACCATCCTCTGATTGGCCTCCCGGCCTGTAGCAGAGAGTCTATCGACTCGCGGCCTTTCCAGAGCCGCTTTTGGGCTCCGGATTCCACTGGTGAGTGCCCCCCCACTTGCGCGCCTTTCAGGCACCCGTGTGAGTCCCGACCCCTCTTGCAGCGTTTCCATCCCTCCCCCCTCGATCCGCCTCCCTCCCGCAGCCCGCGAACAATCCCCGCTTCCTGGTTCCCCCGTAGCCCGCCTCCCGACCCGCCCACCATCCTCTGATTGGCCTCCCGGCCTGTAGCGGAGAGTCTATCGACTCGCGGCCTTTCCAGAGCCGCTTTTGCGCTCCGGATTCCACTGGTGAGTGCCCCCCCACTTGCGCGCCTTTCAGGCACCCGTGTGAGTCCCGACCCCTCTTGCAGCGTTTCCATCCCTCCCCCCTCGATCCGTCTCCCTCCCGCAGCCCGCGAACAATCCCCGCTTCCTGGTTCCCCCGTAGCCCGCCTCCCGACCCGCCCACCATCCTCTGATTGGCCTCCCGGCCTGTAGCAGAGAGTCTATCGACTCGCGGCCTTTCCAGAGCCGCTTTTGCGCTCCGGATTCCACTGGTGAGTGCCCCCCCACTTGCGCGCCTTTCAGGCACCCGTGTGAGTCCCGACCCCTCTTGCAGCGTTCCCATCCCTCCCCCCTCGATCCGTCTCCCTCCCGCAGCCCGAGAACAATCCCTGCTTCCTGGTTCCCCCGTAGCCCGTCTCCCGACCCGCCCACCATCCTCTGATTGGCCTCCCGGCCTGTAGCGGAGAGTCTATCGACTCGCGGCCTTTCCAGAGCCGCTTTTGCGCTCCGGATTCCACTGGTGAGTGCCCCCCCACTTGCGCGCCTTTCAGGCACCCGTGTGAGTCCCGACCCCTCTTGCAGCGTTTCCATCCCTCCCCCCTCGATCCGTCTCCCTCCCGCAGCCCGCGAACAATCCCCGCTTCCTGGTTCCCCCGTAGCCCGCCTCCCGACCCGCCCACCATCCTCTGATTGGCCTCCCGGCCTGTAGCGGAGAGTCTATCGACTCGCGGCCTTTCCAGAGCCGCTTTTGCGCTCCGGATTCCACTGGTGAGTGCCCCCCCACTTGCGCGCCTTTCAGGCACCCGTGTGAGTCCCGACCCCTCTTGCAGCGTTTCCATCCCTCCCCCCTCGATCCGTCTCCCTCCCGCAGCCCGCGAACAATCCCCGCTTCCTGGTTCCCCTGTAGCCCGCCTCCTGACCCGCCCCTGCCCCTGATTGGCCCTGACAAGAAGATTCTGCACTCATTACCAGTCCCTCCAGGGCAGCCCACTGCCCGGCAGCCCATCGGCTAAGGACCCGAGGCAAAGGACGGCTCCTACAGAGACGGCTCCAGGTTGTATCTGCAGGTATCAGCAGGAGAAGCAAGAAGCCAACATCAAGTAAGTGTCGAAAGGGCGGGGCCAGAAGCAATTACCACAGGCCATACTACCCCACCACTCAACTAACAAAGCATCGCCACTGTAAATTCACTATATAGCCTCTCTAAGAAAAATTGCATTTTGAACCGCTCCCAATTGCATTTAGGTGTTGCGCCCACTAGCCTCTCTGTAGAAAACTGCATTTAGAAGTGTTATCAAGTGCATCTGATATTGTGCCCATTAGCATTTGATATTGTACCCATTAGCCTCCCTAAGAAAAATTGCATTTTGAACCGCTCCCAATTGCATTTAGGTGCTGTGCCCACTAGCCTCTCTGTGGAAAATTGCATTTAGAAGTGTTCCCAATTCTCTGAAGAAAGTTGCATCTAGAAATGTTCCCAATTGCATTTAGGTGCTGTGCCCACTAGCCTCTCTGTGGAAAATTGCATTTAGAAGTGTTCCCAATTCCATCCGATATTGTGCCCATTAGCATCTGATATTGTACCCATTAGCCTCTCTAAGAAAATTGCATTTTGAACCGTTCCCAATTGCATTTAGGTGTTGCGCCCAATAGCCTCTCTGAAGAAAGTTGCATCTAGAAATGTTCCCAATTGCATTTAGGTGCTGTGCCCACTAGCCTCTCTGAGGAAAATTGCATTTAGAAGTGGTATCAAGTGCATCTGATATTGTGCCCATTAGCATGTGATATTGTACCCATTAGCCTCTCTAAGAAAAATTGCATTTTGAACCGCTCCCAATTGCATTTAGGTGTTGCGCCCAATAGCCTCTCTGAAGAAAGTTGCATCTAGAAGTGTTCCCAATTGCATTTAGGTGCTGTGCCCACTAGCCTCTCTGTGGAAAATTGCATTTAGAAGTGTTATCAAGTGCATCTGATATTGTGCCCATTAGCATTTGATATTGTACCCATTAGCCTCCCTAAGAAAAATTGCATTTTGAACCGCTCCCAATTACATTTAGGTGTTGCGCCCAATAGCCTCTCTGAAGAAAGTTGCATCTAGAAGTGTTCCCAATTGCACTTAGGTGCTGTGCCCACTAGCCTCTCTGAGGAAAATTGCATTTAGAAGTGTTATCAAGTGCACTCAGTAGTGTGCCCAACTGTATTTAATAGTGCTCCCAATTGCATTCCAAATTCAGTCACCGACCTTAGAACTACAATCAGAAAACCCTCCTAAACCAATCTTAAAACTCGCACCAATCATGAGTGCACCCACTCCACCAGAATCAGTCAGAAACATCACCCATGGACCACCCCCACTCTCCGATTTGTCTCCCGTCCCCTCCCGCCTCACCCAAACCCCCCCACCCTACCTCACACCCCCTGCTCTTCCCCTCTCCAAACACCAAGCAAGGGGGGCACGATGGCGAGCCACCCACCCCAAGACCACTCATCCTCTGAACCCCACCCCTGACCCACTAGCATTACCCATACCCGCTCCCCTCTCTATCATACCTGTCACTCCCCACCCTGCAACCACCCAACTCCCGCCCTCCCCTTATACCCCTGCCACCATCCCCACTCGACCTCACCCCTTCCCCTCCCTAAAAACCGCACGGCTAGCCCTAGCAAGAACCGAAGCTGCCTCCCACTCACCCTCCGACCCCCCCACTCTCTCCCACACACCAGTCGCAGCAAGGAAACTAAAGAGGAAACGTTCCTGGTCCCCCTCAATCTCACAGCACTCCTCGCCCCCCCTATCTCGACCAACTACATCTATCCCGCAATCCCCCCCCTCCCCCCCTGCCTCCCCCACCTGAAACCCCTCTCCCTCGATTTCTCATCAGCTGCAACTGAAACCCCTAACCGTCAACATCCCTCTTTCAAATCCCCCTTCCAAAACCCAACCAACCTATCACACGCAGCCTCCCAACCCCTCCCGAAGCCTGCCAATCTCTCTACTCGCCCACTATTCCCATCCATCATCACCCAACCCACCCTCCCCCCCAAACTCTCCACCACTGCACCCCCACCCCCCACCACCAAGATCATCCCCGACTGCCGATGTGAACTGCATCCTATTTAACGCCCGATCAATAGCAAAAAACAGACACTCCATCTTTGACCTCCTCACCTCTGACAAACCAGACCTAGTTTTCATCACTGAAACCTGGCTCTCTGACGACTTCGGCCCAATCGCCAACGATGCCTTTCCCCCCAACTACTCCCTCATCCCACTGAACCGTCCGTCCAGGGGAGGAGGGCTAGCATTCGTCTTCAAATCTCTCTTTCGCGCCTCAATCATCAATAACCAACCCTCCATTCCATCCTGCGAATCTCTCCTTGTTAAACTATCCCTCTCACCATCGCTCTCACATAGCTTCCTAATAATCTACAGGCCCCCAGGCTACGATAGACACTTCGCAAATAACCTTTGCGACTCTATCGCCACCCTCCAAATAAACCATCCCAACCTCACCCTTCTTGGAGACTTCAACATATGGCTCGACATCCCCACCAACCCCATGACATACTCCCTGGTTGACGGACTAGATGCAATTAACCTCCAACCCCACATAAACGGACCGACCCACTATAAAGGACACACTCTCGACGCCATCTTTAGCTCCAACAACCTGATTCAGCTAATGCCGCCCACCCCTATCATCTGGTCTGATCACTACATTCTCTCTTTCACCATCCACTCACCCGAACCCCTCCCCCTACTCGTATCCGAACCCCCTAACATAGGCAAATGCTGGAAGAAACTAATAATCACCCCAGACCTAGCCGAGGTTCTCCTCCAGTCTCCACCACCATCCTGCCCTCTCAACAACCATCTCACCCCTGAGGCCCTTGATTCATGGCTTAACGCATCTCTGATGCGCCTCACCCCCCCCTGCAAACCAGCAATCCGCCGTGGCCCTTTCCCCAGATGGTTCACTCCTGAGCTGAAGAACACTAAACGACTATACAAACACCTAGAACGCAAATGGCATAAAGAGAAAACCCATGAGAGCAGGACCACCTTAGCCCAACACCTGTATCGGTACAAAGCCGAAATCCGGAAAACAAAAAAGGCCCACTACAACTCCCGAATCCTAAACTGCAAAAACCCAAGCAAAGAACTCCACAAAATTATCTCCGAATTCACCAACCCAGCTTGTAACACAACCACCCCGACCGCATCGCAATCACTCTGTGACTCACTCTCCCTCCACTTCTACTCCACTGCTATAGAAAGGACAAATACTCTAACCTCCAAACTAGCACTCTTACAGCCACCAGACACGCAACCAACGTTCGACTCCTTCAGTCCACTAACAACACAACAGTTTCTCAAACTCCTCTACGCCCGCAAACCATCCGGATCACCATTGGACCCATGCCCTGCCACTACCCTTAAAGAAATCTTTGCCTCCACCTGTGCAGGAGAACACGCAAGATCTATCATAAATGCTTCCCTCTCTTCCGGTACCTTTCC
Organism: Ambystoma mexicanum; assembly: GCF_040938575.1. Taxonomy (NCBI): domain Eukaryota; kingdom Metazoa; phylum Chordata; class Amphibia; order Caudata; family Ambystomatidae; genus Ambystoma; species Ambystoma mexicanum. The sequence goes on from NC_090939.1 coordinate 337,334,013, forward strand.
GGACGCATTCAAATTGGCGCACGTCAAACCCCTGATTAAAAAACCCTCGCTCGACCCGCTTGAGCCCAAAAACTACTGCCCCATATCAAACACCAGGTTCCTCGCCAAACTCATTGACCGAACCGCCTACTCTCAACTTAACGCCTTTGTTGAAGCCAACAAACTCCTAGACCCCGCCCAATCAGGCTTCAGAACTTGTCACGGAACTGAAACCGCCCTACCCTCTATCTGGGACGACCTTAAAATGACTGCTGACTCCGCGGAATGCGCCGCACCAATCCTTCTCGACCTATCAGCCGCCTTTGACACGATCAATCACTCAATACTCCTTGATCGCCTCCACTCCCTAGAAATACGTGGAACCGCCCTCAAATGGATAGCCTCATTCCTCAAGGACAGGCACCAAATAACGACACTCTCCAGCTTTACCTCCCAAGCCCGACCAGTTGACACAGGAGTCCCACAAGGAGCGTGTCTATCTGCCCTCCTCTTCAATCTCTACCTGATCACCCTCCCACCGATAATCCGTGCACACAACATCCTATGTTACAATTACGCCGATGACACACAACTAATTCTAAAATTCTTGAACACGAATCCTAACTCACAACCTGACCTGGCATCCTGCCTCCTTAACATTGAACGCTGGATGACCCAAAACCACCTCTTGTTAAACCCCTCCAAAACTGAAATCATGGTATGCGGCAACCCAGATCTTCACCCGCACCCTCTACCCTGGCCACCCGCCATGGGCAACTCACCGATACCCTCCAACACTGTGAAAAATCTTGGATGCACCCTAGACTCTGACCTAACACTCTCACACCAAGTCAACAATGTCTCAAAGTCCTGTCACTACCACCTCAAAAACCTTAGGCGCATCTTTCCATATCTATCATTTCCTAACAGAGTCTCTGCGGTACAATCAATCGTCATCTCACGGCTGGACTACGGCAACCCCCTATACCTCGGAATCCATGCCTACCAAATGAACAAACTTCAAAGAGCACAAAACGCGGCGGCCAAAGTGCTACTTGCGCTTGGCCCAAGAGATCACGTATCCCCAGCCCTCAAGACACTCCACTGGCTACCAGTAGCCCGTAGGGTAGCTTTCAAAACCTTATGCCTCACCCATCGAGCAGTACATAAAACTGGACCACAATATCTTCAAGAAAAACTAATAGCTTATCACCCCATTCGCACCCTCAGATCAAGCACAGCCGGCCTCCTAGTAATTCCTAAGACAAACTCAGTCAGGTTAGGCGGAGCATCTTTCTCAGCCCTAGCCCCAACCCTATGGAACTCTCTCCCACCCCACATCAGGCTAACTGAGGAGCTAACAGCTTTCCGCAAACTACTGAAAACCTGGCTCTTTCCCTAAAACCAACCGGTTCCGTTCTAGCATCATCAAAATAACACCGACCCAGCGAAGCACCCAAAGCAAAACCAAATGAAAAAAAGAAAAAATGAAAAAAAATACAAATTGTATCAAATATTCAGACAAGAAATTAAAGCGAGTAATGTAGATGTAAACAGTGAAGTCAATAACACGAATTGACCACTGATAAAAGAAAAATAGAGCATGGACAGGCTTGGAAAGACGATGAGTGTAATGAACGGATGATTGAAAAGGGTGAATAAACAATTATGATTCTAGACAAGTATAAATGAATGTGGAGGATGAAAGCGGTTGACTGGTGCGTCTGGCAGACGGTTGGGTCTGGAGACCCGATAAATAATACGCGCAAAATCGATGGGATGACGGATGAGTATGTAAACCAATTGACTGTAGAAAGCGGTCGGATAACTGTGGAGGGCGGACGACTGTGGAGGGCGGATACCTTGGAAGATGAATGTGGATGGCGGCTGACCGTGGAAGGCGGATGACTGCGGAGGGCGGATGACTGCGGAGGGCGGATGACTGCGGAGGGCGGATGACTGCGGAGGGCGGATGACTGCGGATACGAGCCCAATACCTTCCCTGATGAAATGAATTTAGAAGTGTTCCCAATAGACTCTGTGTGGAAAACTGTACTTAGAAGTTCGCCCAGTTCCCTCTCTGGGAAAATTGCATTCAGAAGTTTGCACACTGAAAGAGCATATAACCCATCACACCACACCCCACGCTTATTCTCTCCTTACATCACCACTCAACTAGAACACAGTGATACTATGACACCATTCGGTATAACTGTCCTCATACGAACATCCACCACTTACTCCACATCATTCTATGTAAACACTGCTGGTCCCACACCCCCAGCCAGGCGTTTTCCTCAGGCCTAACGCAGCCACCTCCGTTCCGGATAAATCCGGCCAGAACGAACACATTCTCCTGATCTCTCAACCACCACACCTACCGATAAGAAGCAGCTATTACACGTGTACCGCACAAGCTGCACACATATCCGGTGCTCACACGCACCTTTTGACTCTCCCTACTCTCTCCACTGATCTGAACTTCGGTTCCCAAGGGCGTTCAACCTACCAGCGCCTTCAGACCATACCAATGGTATATAAGGCGCTATATAAGTGCAAAATAACAATAACAATAACAATAACAATCCAAGCCCCCACTATCTGGAACTCAATGCCACATAACATCCGATGCATAGAGAACCACTTGGTCTTCTGGAAGTTCCCTCAAGACATGCCCCCCCTGAACCCTGAAAAACATGCTCTTTCCAGCTAGTCAATGACCTCAAGTAGGCCAGGGCAGCAAGGAACCTCTATGTAAATGTAATCACTTAATGACAGTTAGAATAAGCTAATAATCTCCAGCAGAACACAAGAGAGTCTTTGCCACATCTACGATGCTGGGAAACCAGCCAGAGCACGCAGGTATGTATCGCACTCCATGCAAATGGAAGATAGCCGAAGGCAAGGCCACTCACCCGCACACATCTGCAACCATACACCACTCCCAACGACACATCGAACAACACCTCTACCATTAGAGTTTAGCTATCCCCCATGACAAAATTCGGTCTAGTGGACACATTATGAATCTATCTCTCTCGCATACTCTCTTGTCATCTTCAAAGCACCCATTCACATGCCAGCTTGATTTTGGTAGCTAGTAGGGACCTGGTGAACCCTACCCAACTTCACTTTCGCCATAATACAGACACACATTCTAGACTCCTCTGACATGTTTTCCCAAAATCCGTACTTCAGACGGTCCCCCAAGGGCATTCACCTATAACACTTTGAGGCATACCAATGGGATAAAGGCGCTATACAAATGACAAATTACATAACCTTCAAATATTGCATATGAATACAAACTCCAAAATACTGAGAAGTCCTGCATCTCTTTTTTTGCCACACAAAGCCTTGTGAATTCTCAAACTGGCAATGTTCAAATGTATATCACTGCAACACTTCATGTTTAGTGCGCATTTGTTAGGGCGTGCAATCACAGCACAGCAGCACACATTACTTTCCTATAGGACTATTAAATACTTAATTAATATCATGATTGGAAACAATTTACAAGTGATTATAATACTTTCTTATGGAACACACAGGATCCATCATCATTCATCTGGCAACAATTTATTTGACTGACTTGCCTGAGTGATCAATGTTGAGGTGTGCTATTATGTGCAGTGCAGGTCAGGCTAAGCCTCCGGCAGGAGGTTCTGCTGCAGTGCTGTGTGAATACAGGGCAGCTGTGCTTTGAGGCTACAGGAGGAAGGATGGATACTTTATCTGAAGTGATAATGTCTACTTTCAGTTGATTTAGGTCATTATTTAGAATCCCAACCATTGCTCTGTTGCATAACTATGCAATAGGGTGATGGGAGTATCCGAATGTCCCTTTTAAAGTCATTGCCATCCTGTTATTTAGCCTACTTGCTTCAAAGAAGACTTCCGTAGAGTATCCGAATGTCCCTTTTAAAGTCATTGCCATCCTGTTATTTAGCCTACTTGCTTCAAAGAAGACTACACGTCCCATAATGCATTGTTGTATGTGAAGACCCTGTGCTGGATATTGAAACATAAGCAACATTCAGAAATGACGTTGTTCTATTAGACTCATGCATAAATGTGAAAATCTACCTCCTCTTTGGTGTATGACCGTTATTTGCATTTCAAATAAAAATGTAATTTTGACATGTACACTACCCTCCTTTCCGGAGCTTTGAGTAGTCCCTATTTAGGAACAACCGCAACTCCTCAAGGAACGTTTTCTGTGCATAGTTATGTCCCTAGATACAGATCTCTGCTCCTACTGTAAATGCACTTGCAAGGTCTATACATGTAGCTATCCCATCAAGTAATGCTTATTAGCAATTTCAGAGACCAAAGTACTGTCTAAAAAGCAAGTCCTGGGCGAGAGTTGTGCATGATGCATTCCCATAAAATGAGAAATTGAGCCACTTGGAGATGGCTGATGGGTTCACTGGGGAACTATTGGAAATTAGAACAGAGCAAGATATATCTAAAGATAAAAATCTGGGAAAGCAAAGAGCTCAGACAAGTATAGGTGTGGCACAGGAAAGAGCACAGAAAAACAAAGGAGGGACTCCAAGCAAGAAATCTACCCACGGCCGTGCTTGGAAGAAGCACGTATATATAGAGCAACTAAGAGGCCGGGGTATGGAACCTAGTTTAGGTAATGGGACAAGACTGGATAAAGTTTAGACATATACGGTTGCTAATACAGCTAAATATACACATTGCAAGCTGGGAGGTGAAAGAATTCAATTCACATCCTATACAGAATAGAAAATAGATTTATTAATTGGATAAAATATACCATAAGGATAATAAAATCTCATAATATATCAAAAACATTGAGATAATAAAATACAATTCAAAACATACTGATACATAAATATCAAATGATATTCACTCAAAAAATGGTGCAAGACAACCAGACCCAATCACATCACCAATCACTCCATTCATACTAAACTCATACAAAACTAAAGTGCATACTTCAAAAACAATAATGATCTCAAACATACACAAGAAGTGCATCAACATCAGCAAAACAACTTGTACAAAATATTCTAGCACCATAAATGAATTCTGGTCAGTAACAGGTACTATTCTACTAGAAGATAAAGTGTCTGGAAATCGGAGACCTTAGTATGTCATATTAATTGACAATAGGATCAACACAAAGAAAGACCAATCACAGAACCAACATGTTTCTTTCCATCTTCATGATTGAAATAATTGAGTGGAAATTCATCAGGGTAAGCTGAGGTCTGAAGTCTTCAGTGGTGAATGGTACTGGGCAGTTACACAACTCTCTATACCAGTCTTGACCTAGCACCTAAACAAAGGAGCAACAATTACTGTTCTCGTATCAATCAATTCAATGGGTTCAGTAAATGCATATATAACGCTCTGTCAATGGGCGTAAATGCAACATCAAATTACCTTATTGAGAGAAAATTCACCTATAAGCGGTCAAATGCAAAGAATGAGCAGACCTACATGGCATAGAAACTAAATTAATAAAGTTCCAGCCCAACGTACATTGTAAGAGAGCGAAAAACAATTAAAAATATCCCATGAATGGACTGGAAAATGTTGGTATACCATCAGGTTCAAATGCACCACAGATGAAACGCAATAGCAAAACACAACCGCAAAGCATGGAAGGGAATTGCTTCAATTGTATTCAAAGTATTACAATCCAAACACCCATGGCACATTGGAGGTTAACATCGATCTACTAATGTAACAAATCCCCTTGGGCATAGGTAAGGGAAAGAGAAATATCAGAAAGATGCTATAAACTAAGAAAAAACAGGCATTGAAACGTCTGAAAAAGTACCACAAATCTGTGTAGCAATCACAGCAGAGTAGAAATTCTATCAAATAGGACTTACTATGCTGTGAACTGGATTCAACTGTGCAAAACGGTGAGTCAGTCGTATAGTGTTAAACCGTGCACTGCAAAACCAAGCACAATTCCTGGAAAGGCTCACCTACAAGAGAAGAGAGCAGAACAACAAACAAAAGAATTGCAGATATTAGATGTATGTGATGTCAAAGTGAAATGCCACAAACTAGTACCAAGCATTATATTGGACCAGAGAATGGTAACACTCGAATATCATCAATAACGAATGAAAAAATGATGAAGACCAAAAACACTTACTGGCTAAATCAGTATCAACAAAGATGTGGTTTTAAGTAGAACCATAATGTGTCCAATCCCATAATTAGGGGAAATTCATACGAGAGAAAGATGCTGCTATAGACGTATATCCAATCTGGCTGTTCATTGTGCCTAATAAGTAGATAAATCCATGGGCAAAAGATGCCATCACTAGATTGAATAGTCAGGAAAATCAAGACATCACATCATGCGCAACGTGTCGCCAGCAAAGGTATATGCACCTAACGTAACGAAGAGTGTCAAAATCATGCAGGCAATAGTGAAACGCATGCTATGGGAAAGAAAAAGTCACACCGCCATAAAAGCGGCAAGAGTCATTAGCCAGTGTGGAATATGGACCATACAACATGTATCAAGGTAGTCAAAAACAAAACGAACGGACATGTGCCCGAATCCCCATGATACAATGCTGCAAGAGGAGTGCATAGCACGTCTAACACCGTAAGTATGTTAAGCATACCCGTGTGCTCTACCGATGGTCTGTGTGAGATCACGTACTTACCGAAAGCTAGCGTCCGACTCCCGTCCATTCCGCGAGTGAAAACATCTCTGAAATAAAAGAGGGACTGGTAAACCTCGATGCGCTGGCTCAATATAAGCCGCAGAGCATCCTGGTATCGAACGAATGGAACAACTAATCGAAATGAAGTGCAGGCGGCCATTACGGAAAGGTGAAACAGGACGATAGAAAGACACGGAAAGTAAAAATCAGTGTACGAAACATATTCTGGTAACATGATGGAATAAACCAAACCGTTTCATGACATGCTAAAGTGAACCAGAGGGAATTCGGAATAAACCAAAAAATTGGTTGTAGGCTTCCTAAATAAACAATGGAGCACGGGGGAACGGTGAACAAGAGTGGTGCCTGTTGCAATGTAATAACAACCACAGAACTAGATTCACAGTATAAGGTCTAGTTGTTCATTCAGACCAATCAAGTGGCTTTTAGTTAAAAATATTAACCTCATTTCCTCTTTCGCCAAGATACTTCTGCTTGTAATGCCGCTGTTTGCAGTGCGTATCTTCTTTAAAATTGTCCATTCTAGATCTTCACAGTCATGGTTGTTTATCAGAAAGTGACCGACCATGGGAGCTGTAATGTTTTTATTCCTAATACAGCTCTTGTGTTCAGTGATATGGGTCTTCACTTTGTGTTCAGTTTGTCCAATATACAATTTAGGACAAGAACACCAAATGGCATATATCACTCCATTGGTATTGCAATTGGTGAAGGCATGTTGTTGCCAAGGTGTTGTAAGACCTATATCCACAGATGAGGAACGTTTAGTCGATGAACAACATTTGCACATGCCACACGTGGCATGGCCTCTTGGTCTAGTTAGACCCCATTGTTCGGTGATGGTGAGTTGTGGTTCGGACTGGTTGCTGATGTCATTCCTGGTGACGTCCGCGTTTAAACGCACATCTGGGTGCCGGAATGGGGTTTTCGCCCTTAGATAAGAGATGCCAGTTCTTCCTGACTATACTCACAATCTTGTGTGTCATAGGACTGTAAGTACTCACAAACACCAAACTGTCAGGATCTGGTGCAGAAGATTTGTTCTTATACTCCAAAAGGGCGTGTCGATGGTTGTTAGAGGCCCTTTTGAGAGAACGTTTTACAATTTTGCGAGGATAACCTCTTTGGATGAGATTCTCACTTAAAATAGCTGCTTCTTCCTGGAATGTTTCGGGATTGGTACTGTATCTCTTCAGCCTCAAAAATTGGCCAAAAGTAAGATTGTCACAAAGTGTTTTGGGATGGAAACTGTCATACCTTAACAAAGAGTTACGGTCAGTGGGTTTATGAAACGGTTTAACTTGTAACGTGTTGTTGCTGGTATTCACTTCAATCGTGAGATCTAAAAAATTAATTTTGTGTCTGTCATGATGAATCGTGAACTGTAGAAAAGGATTGATGCCATTGAACCAATCGAAAAAATCCAATAGTTGGTGTTTGTCTCCATGCCAGATTATAAGCACGTCATCGATACAGAGACAAGAAATAGCAACATAAATATCATGAATGTAAACTTACTGAAAAGAGGGTTGATTGAGCTATATGTGCTATGCTAGGTCTCCCCACTCTCTTGTGAATTCAATATAGTGCCTACGCTCTCGGCTCTCTCATAGGTGCAATCTAGTACCTGCATTAAATCGGTCCAGCTTTACTCCTCAGTCCAAGTCCCAGCAAAGCCTCTAGTTTGTCAGGCAATTCTCTCAGTACAGTCCACAGTTTGTTAATTATTCAGAGTGTTCTGCTTGGCTAGGCACATCTCTGTGTGGTAACTAACTCGTCTCATTTTGCAGTCACTATTACTCAGAGGCAGTTTTGTATTACAGGTAAATTCTGCCTAAGCGTGGTCTTACCGGGACATGACATTTGCAACTATCCATATCCAGTACAGGCATAAAGTGCAATGCATTTTCTAAAAGGTACCTGTGTTTTTTCCAGTACTTACATACAAGTAAGACTGAAAGTGTACATTTGCATGTGTGCATTGTACACAATACCTACAGTTCTCAATGCATCAGAGTAAAAGGAATTGAAAAGTCCAATACATTTTTGTATTCAGTTTTTTCTTATGGTTCCAAATCATTTCCTCATCAATGATTTTATAATTTTCAGACATCACCACTTTGATACAAAATGGCTCACCACTTCCTGATTAGCCTTTATCCAAACTAAGGGAAGTAGAGTGATGGTGGCCCTTCTAAATACACTTATCCACCAGTTAGCATATTAATGGATGATGTTCCTTTATAGAAGAGGCTCAGCCGCTGAAGCGGTATTAGAAACCACTCCTCACAACTTCCCTGGAGACAGACAGACAGACAATTGTAACATGTTGCTTAAGTTGCAACTTTAGGCTGCCTATATTAGATGATTTATAAAAAAAATCCATGTGTATATCGCATTAGTGGACGTCTATTAAGTTGAGGACCTCCGACTGATGCTCGCTCACCTTGAGCCGAGAGACTGTTTTCAGGATCTTTATGGTGCTGGACCACTAGTACTAGTAGATTCCCGACTCCTCGAGCATAGAGGGGATGTGGAAGACCTTAAAACACGCTAGCTTTAGTTACCGCCGGCCTCTGGACCCACTGCTGACTCCTGTGCCTGCCCGTGCGCACCAGCCATGGTGTGCTAAAACTCACTGAGTCTGCTACCAGTCTAGCTGGCAGGCAAAACACTGTCGGCTGTCACCACTATAAATGCATGTCGTCAGATGCCCGGGTCAGGCTGGTAGTGGCAGCTGCCTGCCAGGTCACGCTAGAAAAAAAGAAAATAAGCTGGGGCACTGCTCGGAGCATGATTGCTTACTGGGTGCCGCAGCAGATTTGTTTATGCAACAGAGCAGCCCACTGGCCTGGTTAAGTGGAGAACCCGATCCACAGCTCCATGGGCCCAGGCTCTGGACGGCAAGGTTTATGCGTATGCGGGTCCATGGAGAGATGAGCATTTCATTGCCGTGCGCAGTGCTTTGAATGATCCTGGTTTGGGAGAGGATATTGCACTAGCCACACAGACACGTAATCGCAGAGCAGGCCTCCAAACATTGAAAATGCTAATGAGGTGTGGCAGTGCAGCACACAAATGCCTCTGCAGCTAGTCTGCTCAGCTTCTAAGAGTGATGGTGCTGAAGAATGGGTGCCCGTGTTCATCCCCGGCAAATACTGGCACAAATTAAGCACTGAATTCTGAAGGCAACTACAAGCTCATTCCGTAGGGCTTCCCAGAGGTAGCTAGCATTCAGCAACATACATCTTCTTCTTGAAAGACACCATTAATTGAGCCTGATTTACAAATATAGAGCAAAAATAGAGCAAAGCCTTAGCACCACTGTTAAGAATGTGCTGCACAACACGATTGCATGATTTTCTTAAATACAGCAAACAAACCCATTGCACTCAGACAAACCTGTAGGGCCATACAGACCCACAACCCTCCGCCAGGTCAGCCCAACAATTGGTTGTGGGATCACTTTGAAACACAAAGGAGGCAGCTTGGACCAACATCGCACAGCAACTGGAGGCACTACACTGGCGATTACAGAAAGTGAGTGCTAAAATTAAAGAGAAAGCCTCAAAACATAACTACCCCCCATGCTCCAATCAAATGCAGTCTGTGAGTGGACTAATTATGCAAGTGCTCACCAGAGAAATATGATTTACACCTGAAAGAGGGACTACCAAGTGCGAAGTCACCTCATCATCCTGCAACATGATGTGAAAGCCAATTACATCTAAAAAAGGCCAAACAGCAGTACTGATGGTATTAGGGTCTGTGCAGCATCTGGCTGAGATGCAACATTGCTTAGACTGAACACTTTTGTTGGCCTACATCTGTTCAAGCGCATGTGTGGCTAATGCATCCTCAAGGAGGAAACCTAGGAAGGGCAAATTGCTGATATGCCAGTTCTCAATGAGCCACTTGGGGTCCACACATGGTTACTTGACAATTGCAAGCATTACCCAGGTGTCATTGTTGAGATGAAGGTACTGTGACTGAGGCAGATGTGGATGATTGCCAGCCAAGGGGCGACAGCTGGTGGTGAAAGGGTCTGGAGTATAGAGGTTGGGAGGATGTTCACCATTGACAATCTGCCCTTCAATGAACAAAGGCAGTCAGTTGTCCTGTTGCCGACTCATGAAGTTCTGGAACCTGAACATTACTACTTTCCCACTCCTTTTTTTCTATGCTCCCTAACCTTATTCTTCCCCCTATTATTGTAAAGTGCTCTGTTGCTTCACAAAGCTAGGACCTCACGCAATAAATACCCTAATAATAATAATAATAATAATAATAATAACACATAACTATACATTCCGTTGTTTTGGCATCCACCATGGACCACAATATGTGTGTGTTGTGAAGACACATCATACAATATGTCATGGCCCCAAGAGGAATCTGCTTTTTTGGTCCCCTTGCCTATCATGTTCATGTATCATTTGGCCTTTGCACTGGTCATCAGTTCTCTGTGTGTGGCACACAATTGTCTGACCAGTCTATGAATGGATGTGGTGTGGGAGATTACTTCTCGGCTTATGCCACAATTGCAGAGGTTGTGGCATTGATTGAACCAGGCTTTGGAAGGTCAAGGCTGTGGGATCTGGTGGCAAACAGATGCATGGTGGTTGATGTTGCCTGCAACACCATTCTACATTGTTTGGATAATAAACTTGCAGTCATGGTACTTTCACTGACATCGGTCATGTGAGAAGGCTTTTGATGTGGTCCACCCTGACAGCTAACACAGGGAAGTGACTAAATGATATGAATGCCTGGCTTCTGCCTATCCCATAGATGTGCCTGACTGGGGTGATTTGACTAATGTGAAAGTCAATTGTCACTTTCACCAACAAATACTGTGTGATAGGACATCCATGACAGAGGGTTTGTAGGGTTCAAATGATGAGGTAGGGGATACATCTTTTCATGTGCGCTGCTTCTATTGTGTACTGTGTCTGGTTCAGAGTGTTGAAAATGCACTGGACACTTTGCTTCAGCCAATTTATACCAGGACTGTCAAGAATATCCAAAACACTAAGGATGGAGGTGTTGGGTTGATCGAAAGAGGCACTGTGGTGGGCAAGTCTGTGAAGTCAGTAATTGAGTATTGATTGTACTTCAGTGGTAGTGACAGGATGTTCAAGCTGATGTCTGTTGATGAAACCAAAGTTGCCAGGGAGAAAAAAGGGCCCCTCCTGCTGGGGTCGAATAGGGTACATGTGACTGAAGCATAATGAATGATGTGGACACCTCTCACAATTTTCTAAAGACAGTAATCTCATAGTAAGTTGTAGGCATTGTGGTAGAGGATATCTTGCCCGTGAGAACAGCTGGGTGACATACAGGTCTCAGTTATTAATAAGGTATACAAGTTGTGTGTTTGGGTTGTGGCTTGACAACATATTGTATTGTTGTATTGTTCATTTATTTATAGAGCGCGCCTGGCCGTTAAGCAACTGGGCGCTTGCAGTGAAATAAATCTTGGGTTACAGGTACATGAATACGGTACAATTCTTAGGTTACAGGATCATATATTACAGTTGCATTACATTTCTTAGGTTACAGTATCATATATTACAGGCTCATATGTCGAGCATTACTTACAAGGCATTTTTACTTACAAGAGAGATATGTTACATTTTATCAGAATATTTTATGTAGCACTGTCGGATGACTTACGGTATAGATAAGTAAGATGTTTGCAATGAATATACATAGTATTTGGTATGTGTGTTAGGTAGTTGTGTGGTATGTGTGTTAGGTAGTTGAGTGCCTGTAGGGGTACATACTCCTTATGTAGTGGTGGCAGTTGTAGTGGTGATATTTTTACATGTAGAAATTTGCCATAATGACATGTCCATGATGTTGCCTGTAAGCAGGAAAGTCACAATGAGTGGAAATTGTGCGTTTGGAATGAAGGAAGAGAGAGCGGTGTTGAAATCATTACAGGGAGCATAACTGATGTGTGAGGAGCAGGGCATATGGTTAAGCTCCTCCTGGTCCAAACTGGTCCACACAGAAAGTAGTCTGTAGTATGCAATATATCTGTACTAGCCTTACGACAGCAGGGAGAGGGGTGGACAGTGACATAATCATACAAAAAAGCAAGGGACATGGCGGCACAGGTGGGTGGGACAGAGTTGATGTTACCTACAACCACTTGCGCCAGCTGTCCACCTGCGCAAGGTGCAGCTAGCAAAAAACCAGGAAAAATATGACTGCCAACATGCACCCACAAGGAAACACACTTCCCTATTCCCAGCTAAATAAATCACAAAACTTCCATCCAAATGTCGAACCCCTCTCGCATGAATGAGGTCTATGAACACCATTGGCTCACACCTCAAAGACAGCACATCATCTACAAGGCTGTATCCCTCAAGTCCATACACCACCTTGCTGATAACCTATCTATTACCTCAGTCCTACAATCCCTCAGAAGCCAGGACATGTGAAGACTTTCACTCTGCTGGGCTAGTAAAGATTACATCAGAACACAGGCATGCTCTGTCAGAGTCCACAGACCCTGCCTCACCTTGGTCGTCAAGATATGTGCTCGCCATCAAACTCCTACCTCTCAGGAATTCATCCAATACCATCAACCACAAGAAATGATTACTCCACAATACCTACCTCCACACAACCTCCACTGCACCCTCCACTCCCCAACAAACCTGACATTGGGCTAACTGATCCCTGTGCTACACTGCATGGTTGAATGTACATGCTTTGCTGATTATTTGCCTGCACTCAACTATGGTTATTTGTTTCATACCCTTCCATTGATCCCTTGCCAACAGCAGAAAACCATGAGCACATTCTCATATTACTAAGTAAGTGCACCATAGCTTCCTTAAGCATGGCCCACCGTTATTAAACAAACAAATCAAATGAATAGGAATACATGTTCAAACCATCTCACTTCGCAAATCACATCGTCACCAACCCACCAACCATTTACAAGAAATAACTGCCTTCATGTCTACCAAACACTGGAAGGTTCACTGAAAGATAGTTTCTGCTCAGAGACATAAACATGTGAAATCTGTGAGCATGTCAGCTGCTAACGCTACTCAGAAACCATCTGCATACTTTCACCATGATACCATGATAAACATCAACAAGGTGCCATGAACCGTGGATGTGTGGCCACAGAAATATGTCAGTTACCTGCTCATCCCCCTGAGTATTGCATCCAACCACTAACATATGCCACAGACCCTGGAAAATGGAGATGATGTGCCAAACACACAGTGACACAACTATTAACCCGCCCAGACATGCATTCAGCAGCAAGCAGAAACATTTACGACATGATGCAACAGAAATGCAACACCTGGAATTGTCATAGAAAAGTAAGTAATGTAATGAATGAATAGATACAACATAACAAATATGAAGAAAAAGAAAAGGAAACCTGTCTAAATAAACATAAGGTTACCCTACCCGAACAGAAAATAACCCCAAAGAATGATGTCCTTGTCCTCCTCCAGTTCTGCCAATGCCCAGGCCAAGCCCAATTCTGCTTGCTTACGGGCCTACAACAGTCATGCTTCCCTCTCCATGTGGAGGGTATCCAGGGCATGCCTAATCATTGCCTAAATGACTTAGCTTCCCCCAGAATACTCCTCCACAATTGAAGTAATATCCCAGGCCATGGTATCCTCCCCCTCAGCTCATGCCCGGCAAAGAAAGTCACATATGGTTTAGCACACACTCCCCACCTCTCCTCTTCCTGCTGCCATATTTGTGCAAACACTTCTGTGACCTTTATGTGCACCATTAGCCTGGCATCCTGCTCTCCGCACGTGATGTAGTGAATTTGTTGTGCCCTCCTATCTTGATTAGAATTATCATTTTTCTGATTCAAAAACTCCAGCTGCCTTGTAATCCATTGCAGCCACTATTTCTCCCTCCACAGAAATGATGACTGCATAGAGAGGAAGCCACACTGTCACTGTCCTGGGATGACTGCCGGGCCACCACAGTCTGTTATCAATGTGGCACCATAGAGAGACAGAGTCCTCACTCTGAAGACCAACCATGGATGCCACCTCATCTCTCGTGGTGCAGACCTCCACCTCCACCAGGGACGAAGGCACATTCAAACATGAATATTGCAGGACAGTAACAGAGGTGCCAGAGCAGGTGTCAGGCATGGAGGCCCCACTTGAGCTAGTATGGGGCATAGATATAGAGGTGGAGGATGGGCCCATTGAAGAGGCCTGTCAAAAGAGAACACCCCTGCTCAGTCAGTGCTACTTCCAAGTGGGCAAAGAGCATGACCACCTCTCTGTGATGCTGTGCAGCCTACTGTTTAGTGGCAAGCAGAGCATTACATATAATAGTGGTATGCTATAATCCTCCACCCAACAGTATCAGCACTGTGGCCTGGATGGTATATTCTGTGAAGCTCTGGCTATTGTCTGGATGTAAGTATATGAAAATATACATAGGGCTTCAGCTGTTGAGCCTGGGTCTGCAAGATGTGCTGCCACCTCCACCGTCTCATGCACAGCTTCCTGTCTTATGCCCACCTTCTGCAGCATGCATAGCCCCCTTGGAACCTCTACCAGACACAAAATGCAGGCCCTCAAGGTCCTCCCCATCCACACCCAACCTTCACAGCACAACTGAGGTCTCCGGGCTCCTTGGCTCCTCTGTACTTTGGCCAGACTTCACTGTCCCTATGCTGCTGAGGTTTCCACAAGAATGGCCTCAAATATGCCCTCTTCCTCAGCAGCTGTGCCAACATAATACAGAGGCACATGCCCCTTCATGGATCTCAATGTCACAGAGAGTACCTGGGGACTATGGTGCAGTCTGGTGGCCTTGTCCCTGTCATGCAGCTCCTCCTCAAATGCAGATCCCTCTTCAGCTGCTTGACCCGCTGGAAAAAAGGGAAACACGTCAACATAGGACCATATATGCACAAGTTGCTAGCTATTAGCCAGCATTATAAAGGTAACTTTCCACCTCAATGTTATCCATACTCTCAGCACACCATTGCCTACTTGCCTACAGTTAATTATCACTACAGAATGTCTAGTGGTGAGTGTCAATTATGATCCCTGCATTTGGAAAGAAAACTGTGATATGTAGCAATGCAGAAATTAGAACAAACAACGTGTAAATATGCGTAAATATATCTGGACACAGATGGATGTCTCTAATTCTTGTCTGCAGAGACAGTGTAATGGGAAGGGAACATGCACACTTGACCTCCAATTCAGAGAGCAATGTCTGTTCCTCTTGATATAACCATCCTGGTCACACTTGGAGAACTGTATGGAATACAGGTGTGTTTTTCAAGGGTCACTGGTGAATGGTAGGCTTGTCGACCCTCCATGATACATATACTAAAGGTCACCATCTTCCCTGACACCCCAAACCTGTGCTGTTCTTCTTCTGTTCTGCTTTATGGCAAAAGTATGGACACAGCAAAGGAGAATGTAATGTCTTGCTGATATAAGAATCTCAAAGCTAATATGGCCATCATTGAGATGTGGCTCAAACTACACTTGTCTCGCCTCCACCTCTGTCAGTCTCCCCATGGCTACCATCTCAGCATTGTGCAGTACCAGATGGATTTAGTCTCAGCAGGTTATGAGTCGACATGTCCTGCAAGTCTTCACTTGTCTGAGCATCACTCCACCTCATGTGAATATTAATGAAGAATAGGACAAGGACAATGGGGTTTTAAAATACATTACATGTTCACCTTCATTGGACAGCTGTCAGAGCTTGCTTCCACTTCTTGGCCAGTTGTGCATAAGCCCAGTGTGGTCCCACTGCACCTATATGTCCCTTACCATTGTTCCAGTGTGCCAATGAGACCACCCAGTTAGTGGAAGATGTATTACCTCTCTCTGATCAGGCCATCCGACCCATGCCATTATAAAAAGGCAGAGGCTGATTCCCTTTGTGTACCTACCAACAGCTTGGATCCAGGCTTGACGTTGAAGGCCTTGGGGATGAATTGCTGGGTTCAACTTCTCCAGGATCCAGACCTGCAGCACTGTCACAAAATAGTGGCCACCCAAATGGGCCATGACTCTGATTTTTGCCGCAATGGCCACCTTCCCATTCTTCTGGCTCCAGATGCTCATATCATCCCAGCACCTATTGACATTGTCCACAGTATTCACTGTTACTCATTTATATTAATGGCAGCGATCATGTCTTCCAAGATCCCTGAATGGGCAAAGGCTGCAAGCTGTTTTTCAGCACTGAAAAGGGACTTGTAAATGCCTCAGGACCTGTTTACTCAGGATGTCGTCTTCATTGGCCGAGACGTTAACAGATCTCAGCCTCACCATATTGGTGATGGCAGATGATTAACAGTACTGCAGAGGTGATGCCGGTAGCATTGAGAGTGGATCCTGAGAGTAGATGTTGTAATGGTGTACAGTGCTCCACATCCAGTCAGAGGTGACAGGCTGTGATGGTCAGTCACTGCACGAAAGTGCAAGTTGTTAGCCACCAATGGCATTCGAGGAGGCAACAGTTGTTGTGCGGGAAGAGCAGAAAAGTAGGAAGAGGCAACAGATCAGGCAAGATATTAGAACAAGCATGGTACAGGTGACTTCAGGAGCACGAAGAGAGAGCGGATATAGGAAAGTGGAGGAAAGACCTTCCGAGTGAATGTTTTGCAGGCTTACTAAATGTGCTATCCTTGCCCAGTGTTTTCACGTCCAGATACAAAAAGGCACATACAAGGATTGCAAATTTGTCACACAATTGCCAGAAGGGTAAACATGTATTGCATTTCCATTGAACAATCATATGGGTTCTGCCACACAATTGCAGGGGGCACATGGGCACATATACAGATTCGATCTGCATGCTTTGATTGTAAGTACCACTAGGGCGATGCGCAGCACCATGAGTCAGAAGGAACAGCCACAGAAAGAGAAGGGATACAGAGAAAGAGAAAGGTCTACTAAATAGAAGGGGCCACAAACAGAGAAGGGCCAACATAACAGAAAGGACCAACAAAAGAGTAGGAGCAAACAAAATATAAGGGGCCACCAAGGTACAAAAGCTTCACAAATGAGGAGCTGGTCATCCACACAGACTTCGTGGATGTGGCCTTATATACGTGACGTTGTCAGTGGCCTTATATACGTTGAGCAGATTGTGGCAGTTAGTGGCATGGACACATTTATCACCACATCTTGTGAGTGACTTGTGTGCATGATGTATTTGTTGTTGACCATACATTCAATGTGAACATATATAAACAGAGAACACTATACAACATGCTTCTCCTCCTATCATTACACATGTCAAATGAGCATACCCTGTCCAAAGTTATGGGGTGCTGCATGCCAGATAAAGTCATCCTCCCAGGGACAATGCAACACAGCTGCCCTTTCCCTCATGACTCTGACTTTCCTACAAGAGAGCAAAACAATCTAGTAAAGTGCCCTTTGAATGCCACTCACATGTTACAGTGGCCGATCCGTGTATCAAGTCAGGGATTGGGCATGTGGCCTCACTAAAGTTGCCTCTTTTTGGGATACATGTTACAGCTCTACATGAATGGGTGAAATCCTGAGTGGCTATAGCCCCATTGGGTGATCATGGTACTCAATGGATGGTTTGCATGCAATCTGGAGTCATTTTGTCAACCACAAGCCTGAGGTGGCAGTGATGTGATGCCAGCCATCATTCCCTGACCCGAGTCTGAGGGGCAAACATGGAATGCCTAGTATTATCCATTGCAGCCATGTCCACATTTGACTCATAACAGAGTTGTTTGCAGTAGATGCATATGAGATAAGGCAAGGACACCAGTGTAATTATGTTCTGTAAGAAGGAAAAGGTGTTGATGAGGATGCCCCACATGTCCTAGCACGCATTTGTTGTAAGGCCCGACAACTGACCCTCAGGGCTAGTATATCTGAAGACCTCATGTTCACATGTGCTACCTAATTCAAATCTGATACTGCCAGAGGCCTTTGGTACCACTGATATACACATGAATGTAGATATGGCAAAAGCAACTTCCTGTAACTAATTTTATTCGGGCCCCTTATAGTGTGTATATGAGGATGTCCTGTGTACTGTTCAATATGTGGTTGTGTAGCCCAGTTGCTCCATTAATTTGGGAGTGTGTCACAGAATGGGCAGTACATGCACCCACAGCCCCAATGACCTACATGACATTTTATATGTCGACCCAATCACAATGGGTAAAGTTCCATCAGTGCTTCCTGCTTACCGATCCTTAGTCTGGAACTAATTCTTCCTGCTGTTGGAACACACATTGGACAGGGATCAGGGAAGCCACAGTGGTTACTAATTCACTGTACACCTGACGCAGTGTGTGTAACACTTGTGCCCTGCCACATGAGCAAGCCTGGGTAGATTTGAGGGACAGGCCCTTATAAGATCTGAACATGCTTTTGTTCACCTGAGAAGGGACAAATTGGCCTATCCGCTGCTAGCATAGTTCTCTGCTAGGGCTCTTGTATACCTGATTCAGATAGTCCTCTATCTGGATGTCCTTTATGTTTCTATGTGTAACTTGTCTGCGCCTTCATGCCTGCTTGTCTATAGCGAACATTATAAATGCTTTGTAATGTAATGACAATCAGCATACACTGCTTCTCATGGAATTGTCTTCCAAAGACCCAATCAGAGAGAGTCAGGTAAAAGGCTGCAGATTCTGGTCAGTGACACGTCTGACCTCTGCAGCAGGAGATTTCCACATTTTGGCGTTGTTTTTAAATTAAAGCATTCACCTAGCTTGAGAGAAGCGGGGTGCTGCACAGGGACATTTGTAAAATGGCCAACCTAGTAGGCCGTGGGATGCAGAGCCTGGTCTCTGCTGAGGCATGACCAGGAAATGGGATCCAGACTGGGAGAACATAAAGTGAGAAAGGGGAAATGTGGTTTCATGCATGGCGCGTCAGTGGTATTGTGGGCAGTAGCCTTGGTATGTATGAAGTAAATGTTTCATGGCACAAACTTGCACCACACACCACATGTCCACAGAATGTTGCAGCTCTGTCCCAGTGTGGGCCTTGCATGGTGTAAACACTGAGAGGATGTTTTCAGTGTTCATTGTCATTGCACGTGTTTGGTGTGATGGTAGAGCAATGTACATAGAAGGCATTGTCAAGGCCAAAACACAGATTTGATGGTTTCATTACATTGGCATAGTGGGATCATTTAATGTAGCATGTCTGGTTGCTTTTTCAGCATTTAATGTGCTAACTTTGGAGGTAAATTGTATGGGTGTACGGGCCAGTAGGCTGTTATGATGCATTTGATACTGGGTTATTGTGGAAAATGTTACAAACATTATATCCTATGTGTGCAAATGTTGAGGTGCATGGCAATTGTTATTTGGCAGGTGTGCCCTCCCTAGAGAAAGATCAGGCTACACCATCTACCAGCCCAGGCTACTAGCAGTGTCTCAAGAACATCCCCAATGCCTGCAGGAAATAGTGAGCAGGCCTGCTGACTCTTCCTCCACATAGAATGTGTCTACTGATGTGGGTGACAAATTTGGTGAGCTCACAAGCCAGGTTCAGAATATCATGCTCATCTCTGGGGCAGGGTCACAGGCGTACCCATTACACCTTTCCATTATATGGTGTGAGAATGGCATAAAAGCTGACAAGTACAAAGATGTGGCTTGCTCTGGTGTGTCCACAGCTGCAGGTGCTGCACCTGAGTGAGAACCATTGACATCAACATCGGTGGAGTCCACAGTGGCACGTAGAGGCAGATGAGCTTACAGTGTGTTGTTTCTGTCATTGTACACATACTCATTGCCGCTCCTAGACAGCCATGAACCAGGTGTTATGTTGGGCACACATGGATTGCCTTTTTGAATCATGGAAACCTATGTGGGATGGGGTTTTGTAGTGTGTCCACAAACATTTGATGCAATAAAGGTTTGCACCACATGGTTTCATCTGGCCTGCACCCTTTACCCACTGTACTCTTTGCCCCACTTTGTGTTGGCCTATGGATGTGGCAGCAAATCTTGCATTACCGCCACACAGATGCCACAGCATGTTGTGATGTTGTGCAGGACACAGCACACCAGTATAATTTATATACCACTGGTGGTGTCTATAGAAATACACCACCCGAGTGGTCAAGGCAGCTAAACCATGCCTTGAGGAATCTGAAGGTTCAACTATGCCTCTAGTGGCAATGTGTGTTTCATTTTAGGAGGTTTTTAATATAGTTGAGCGTAAGTTACTTACAAGCAGTCATGGACAGAATGTTTCTGTATTACTTATGTTGCAATTGTCAACCAGTCTCGATGAATTTCTTTGGTTCTAGTAACAGTATAGAATGTGAAGGTGGAGACACAGGAACCAGAGTCAGCCTGAGGGAAAGGACGGTTAGAAGAGTAGGTACTGCTGAGCTGGGCTCTCATCATTTGTACTCAAAATAAACATATCAATCTTAAAGCTGAAATGTGTTTTCATAATACTGTTGATGAAGAGTTCATGCTTGAGGTGACTTGACAAGCCCAGTACAATGTGTTAGGGAGAATTCTCCACAATGGCTAATTTCCCTTACCTACTGAGTCCCTCAGGAGCTTTGCTGGATTTCTAGAATTTATTGTTTTCTCCTGGTAAGAATGCGAGCCTTGTTTCCCACTCTTACATGTGTTTTGCTGTGTTTGTCTAACATATTTGTGTTCATAGACTGTGGAACCTCACCTACTCCAGAGGCATCATCTTTTTACTGTGTGTTACACAGCACCTTCAGTGCAGGGACACAGGGTTGTCTTTTAGACTTCCCAACTCAGACTCCATTTTCTGGGATTGACTACTGTCTCCCAGAACATATAAAGTTGCCATTAACTTTATTAGCCTCTGTAAAACCACAGACCCAGTACACCCTATCTTACATAGAGTACTGGAAAGGGTTAATGCTTATCCCTTTTTTGTCTGTTTCTCTTGGAGCGTTGTTTCACTCCCTTTTCATCAAGACTTGGCTGGTGGCAGTGGTAACTACCTGTTGGGTATTTTGTGTAGATTTGGGGCCTGGTGGTATTTTCTTACCGCCGAAAAATAATTTAGCAACAATCACTCCTTTTATTCAGATTGGGCCATGTACAACAATAATACAGTGGACATGCATTATTTCAGCACACAGACGTGCGTGGTTGGTATTCGTGATTGGTGGTATTTTGGTGAGCATAATTCCTTTGTTTTATTTGTGGCCCCAATATCCAGAACCCCTTATTTGTGTTTAGATTTTTCGTGTAATCACTAGAGAGACCTCCTCAGGCTTGCATTTCAGAAACACCACATTTTCATTTTTAGTGTGCCACCATGGGCAATTTCTCTCTGTCTTATCTATGGCAGCGAGCTATCATGTGGTATTTTTCACTATCTTATTTACGGTAGTGAACTATGTCCCGGGCCTCCCTTTCTGCCGACTCATAGACCTCCGCAGACTACAACACACACAGTTAGTTATAATTACTCATACTGAATGGCATTGTGCACACAGCTGCAGCCAAATCTTATGTTAAAAATGACAATTGCTCTGTCTAAACATCTCCCCACATCATCAGCACTGTATTGGTAAATATAAAACACACCACCCGTCTGCTTTCAGATATTTTTGTGTATTATAAAAGTTGCGTTTAAACACAATCTCACTCTTTACAGAAATAAATGAAATAGCACAGTAACAGCATTATCTGTGATACACTGAAAAGAGAATGGCGGAGACAAGAATTCAATTTGCAACATTAAACACGTGGGTAAAGCACAGGAATCTCCTTTCCTACACTGACTGAATATTCTCGTACACACTCAGCCCCCACACCTCAGTGAGATAATTACCAGGCTTATTCAGCATGTAACTTCTTTGGCTGTTCGCCTTCTGGAGGGGTTCACCCAGCAAGGACAAGCATCTGCTGTCACTCGAACTGGGACTTGTTGACTGGAAAAGCCAGTCTCTGCAACCAAGTTGAATCTGCTTTAGGAATCAGGCATCCCGAGCTGTCAACCCCGTCCTTCTTCGAGCTGTGTCAAGATGTTTCTCCTTTCTTCCCCCAGATTCTGCAGCAAAGCACTAGTCACAGTCTCTAACATGATGCTTGATGTGACGTGCTCCAATCAGAATCAATCATGTTCTATCCTCCTACTTTTAACAATGGTTCTTCTTGTTCAATTGCAACTGTAACAAGCTTATTTCCTGCTTATTCGAAGTCTTTGCTTCCTGCAGTTACTGTGGACAGAGCACAGAAAGGCAAAGAAAAAAAAAAACTTGAATGTGTGTTTAAAACTGATTTTCAGAGTCTGCCTCTATTTGCAGTGAAGACACATTCTTTTATTAATGAGTTATAATTATTAGTCTTGTTAGTGAGATTAGTTTGTTAATAACCAAATGTGTCTCTTGCAACATAGGCATTTCAGGTGAGAAATGGTGTGCATTTTGAAGGTACAGATGTGTGCTTTTAACTGTGAAAAATGTATTTGCATTTTATATGTAAAAATCGTTTTTGACTGAATAACCTGCCCTTAGTTATATGTCCATGTTACACTGGCAACACATAGCTTGAAACAACTGCATCATAGCAATGCACCAAACCCATGCAGTGGCGCTGCATAAAAATGCTCAATAACACATGTCTTGCTGTAACACATTATATCAATGCACCAAACCCATGCAGTGGCGCTGCACTTCAAAAAAAAAAAAAATACATGCTATACATTGATCCTGCGCAGTGGTGCTGTACTCTTTGCTCCCAAAACACGCTAAACAATCCTACATACCCTATTTTTCCTATCGCGGTTATCTTAAATAACCTTGGTATTGTTTTAGGCTATCTTGGTAGCCTCGAACTTAAACCCGCTAGACCATATATGTTTTATTTCAGTTCCGGCTGGGTTTATTCGCCATTTCTTTTTGAAAATGTATTTCTCATGTTTTGCTCTGCGCGCCAAACCAGGTTTGGTTCCTTTGTTCACCGTCTTTTCACAGGCTTCAACGCAGAAGCCCTCCTTAAGCGCCTGTATGTCTGGGGGGTCAGGATGTGAGGGTGGGGTTTAGGACTCCCTGCACAAGGTCTCCTTGGAGACCAATGGCACACTCTGAACTGATTGGCTGTGGTGACTGTCCTGGCGGGACAGCCACCCTGCTGTGTGATTGACAGCCAGGCTGTGTGAATGGGGTAAAAATGCTTGAAAAGCAAGTCTCTGGCCCTGGACAGGCAGAGTCACTACTGGAACGAAAGAACAGATGAGGAGCTGATGGAAGAGGACCCCTATCACGACTGAACCGCCCGGTGAAGCCCTGCTGCAGGTCCGAATACTCGAACTCCAACGACAGAGAATATCCTCCAGGAATCTTCTTCCCCTGAGCTGGCGGGACCAACCAATTCACCCAAACTGCAAGCCAGGACTCCCTCCTCTGGTCGAATTCACTGTACAGAGCTACAGTGGGCTGGATAGCCAGGAAGGTCAGACCCTGCTTGGGTTTTAAGGAGTGCACCCTTTATTTGTTGCTTTGCTCTGCTGCTGGTTTCTTCCCTGGGCAGTGCAGGACCCTCCAGTCTTCCTACTTCATGTCAGTCCAACAGTCACGTCAGGAACCGTGAGCCTGCAGGAACTGCCAGGAACGTCCGCGTTAGCTACAGCTTCTTCTCCATTTAAAGGTACTGTGTAAATCTGGTTGTTCGTTTCGTTCAGCCGCAGTGAAAGTGTGCGAAATCTTTCTCCAATCCGCAGGTTTGTCCTTCCCTACTTAAACTAACTTTTCTGCCAACCAACTTCATCCGGAACTCTTGCCAAAGACTTAACCACAAACTATCCTGATCTGTCTGATCTTGAGCAAAAGACGTTTGTCCTATTGACTTTGGCCCTAAGCCCTTTTGATTTGATTCCATCAGTGTAGTTCCTCTTTCTAGATTGCCCTGCTTACTTACCTGTTGGTGCTGTTCAATTTCTGCATAACTTTGTCTTTCCCTCCCTTTTAAATTTGTGGAGTGCCATTTTGCTCCCACTTCATTTGTGAGCTTAACTTGTCTGGAACCTATTGGGAGTGGTGTGGTGTATTAAGAGTGTGATTTGTAAACTGTTTTACTTTAGTGAAATGTTATACAACTGGTGTGTTAATAAATGTATATTCTTTTACTCAGAAACCTTAAGTCAGTGTTTGTTTGAAACATAGTAACTGCTGTCCTTTGTGTAACTATTGATACTGCTCACTTGCTCTTGAGATAAGTCTGGCTACTCAGCCATCGCTACCACATTTACTGTGTAGTACAGGCTTGTACCAAAAGTGAATTTGTACTGTCACTTGTAGTCTTAATTGTGTGTGGTGTTCCCAAAGGGTACTGCATATATTTCTGCCTAACACAATGTTATGCAAGTAAGGTAGGAGGAGATGTGAGGAGGGGAGGGCGATGCCCTTAGCAGAATCAGCAGGCAAAGAAGATATGCAGGTGCAAGCAAGTAAAGTTATCCACCTGGTGGACCAAGAAGAATACATATTTATTTGTCAGAGATGGAAACACATAATTATTTATGTATTTATTGTATTATTGTTATGGCTGGAAATAAACCTTTCAATAGAATTTGCATGTTACAATGTTCAACAATTGTAATAGAGAAACATAACTTAATAACATAAAAGCAAAATAAAGAAATAATAATAAAATAAAACATATCACTACCAAAACAACTGTGGAGATAAGCCACTGCGTCATAGACTTCATAACAGCAATTAACATTTACACTCATATTTTGACAAGTGATGT
Organism: Ambystoma mexicanum; assembly: GCF_040938575.1. Classification (NCBI taxonomy): domain Eukaryota; kingdom Metazoa; phylum Chordata; class Amphibia; order Caudata; family Ambystomatidae; genus Ambystoma; species Ambystoma mexicanum. The sequence goes on from NC_090939.1 coordinate 337,359,429, forward strand.
TACATACATGAGTTCTTGTTTCTATTTAACAACGGAAGAGTGAACATGGCTTCTATGAGCATAGACATAGGTCATCAGTTGTCAGGTTTTAGGAGCATAACACATTTTGCAATGTCTACTTGTACCATTGGCAATTTAGAATGAAAAAGCTTGTTCCACAGATTTTCCGATGTCAGAATTCTGAAATGTTTAAAATATGGCGTCAACAACAGACTCTGCTGATGAACCAGTTTCGGACATTCAGTTAATAACTGCTGTAGAGTCTCATGTTGTTCTTGGATGCAGCAGAATCTACAAAAGTTCTCGCAATCATTAATTTGATGGTGTGCCAACATTTCTTTAGTTTTACACAAGTTTAGTTGATAAGACAGATAGATGTGTTGATATTTATGGCTTGGAAATGTGAGCAAATATGACTCAGTAGTAGGAAATCTCTTTTCTAGGATTCTCTTTGAATACTCAATACATTTTGCACCTTTCTAAGATGCATATCCAATCTGATTGCCATAATTTGAATTTGGCTTTAGTTGGATTCATAGTTACCAACTCTTGTGTGATTCTTGCTGCTTCCATTACAGAAATTATATGAGTCCTCCATTGCAAAGGAAAATTCAGATCAGAATGCAACATGTATTTTGATATTTTGGTCACCAGTAAATTGGAATCAGTTGCCATTAAAAACTTCCTGTACAAACTAAGAGTGTTCCATGAGTATGGGGCAAATAAGGATGGTAAATGTATTTCAAATATTACAATAGGCATATGCTCGCTGTTTCGAAGTCCCAAAACACACGTCCAAAAGAGGCCTTCTATTCTTGTCCAAAATGTACATTATGGTGTAGTTTAGTTTCTGATCCATGCAGAATACTTGCTGTTGCTTTTTGCATATAGAATCTAAGCTAGGCTGAGCAGGAGAATTTGCCAAACCTAGCTTGTTTTATCAATGCCTGGGAAGCCGCTGAACATGTTTTTGCTTTTATTTCCATTAGGTATGGCTGGTCTGCTACCTGATTGCTGATATTAATGCCAAGATATTTATATTGGTGTTTACCATCTAGTTTGCCTCCATTCGGGCACCATTGCAGACTCTGTGTCTTCCTCGATCTTTTCGGATTGCAGCATAACACTTTCGTTTTATCTACATTTATCTGCAATAGGTTGCTATCAGCATATTTCTCTAACACAGATAATAGCCTCTGAAGACCTCTCTGTGTCTTTGATAACAGAACAATGTCATCTGCATAGAGAAGCCATGTTTCCAAAGATATGCCTAGTATTGGGGAATCAGATGATACAGCTGCAAATATGTTTCCCATGTGGGCTATGAAAAAATTAAATAGCGTGGATGCCAATACGAATCCCTGTTTTACACCCCGATAGGTGTATATTTGAGGCCGATAATTGCTCTATCATGGTTAATCTTACTCGAGCAGAGGTGTTTACATAAAATTGAGTGACTGTCTGTAGGAGGGATTGTGAGCACGCTGCTCTAGCCAATTTAGATAGCAAACATGATCTATTTACAGAATCGAAAGCAGATTTAAAATCCACATATGCCAGGTATATGGGCTCTTTAGAACATTTAATCTTCTGTTGAATAGCTGTTATAATGGTCAGATTGACGGCCGTGCTAAGGCCCAGAATGAAGCCCATTTGGTGAGGATCATATAGCTTATTTTGAGTAATCCATTGAGTGATATCTCAAATGATGAGACTAGAAAACAGTTTACCAGGCACATCGAGCAGAGTAATGGGGTGATAGCTGCCTGGACATTGCCGATTACCCTTTTTAAATAATGGCACTAGCACTATGAGGCTGTGATTCAATTACCTCCAAATAGATTTGATTTAATATATGCGCCCAGGATTCACGATCGGCCTTAAGTATGAAATTAGATAGGCCATTCGGACCCGGTGCTCTAGATCTAGATAATTTGGATATGTAAAATACTATATCCTCGAGGTTAAAATCTAATGACTTCTCAGTCTTTGTCATAGCAATAACCGCCACAGCACTCTGATCTTTGGGGGCATAGAGATTGGTGAAATAATCAATCCAGGTCTGCTCAGATACCACATTTATATGAAATGAGGACTGCGGGGCATTGGTAGCAAGATTTAATAGGTGCCATATAGCTCCCGAGTTTTTGGTGGATAAAGCTTAAAACATCTTCTCACCATCTTGTTGGTACATATAAGACTTTCTGGATTTTATCCAGTTTTTATATTTCAGTTCCAGTTGTTTAACTTAAGCAAAGTGCTCCATTGGGGATTGATCTTTAAGGTACCTAATTTCACTGCGAAGAAGTGTTTTTGGCATTTAAGGTCACGATAAAATCCATGTTTATGCTTGAACATAGGTTTATTCATTCTAGGTTGCACCTCCGTGAAGAGTTGGAGGGGAGCTACATATCGGCCATTAGAGAGTATCACATCCACATTTTTAGGAGCTCTGTCTCTTATGCAAAGATAAAGATCATGTAATTGATCAGGTGTCCATTGTAAGCGATTTTGCCCATTAGACACAATCAATCCGGTGCTTGGGTGTTCATCCAACCGGGACAAATTAAGTAGATCCCATACCCATGACAATGTCAACTGCTCATGGTCACTGACATGCTGTTTGCGTACACTAAACTTGTGAGAACATGGTGCGATCTGTATATACATAATCAATAATGGCCTTTTGATTCAAATGGCACCAGGTAGGTTTAGCAGGGAATTCACTTTCTAACGCACCATTAAGCATCAGCAATTGTCTGTTATTTACAATGTTAGACCACCTAGTACGAGTAATCGTCTGATGTTGATTCTCATTAGACAGACAATGTATGTTTAGGTCACCCACAATAAAAGTTGCTGTTATTGAGGTATCAGAATCAATTAAATCAAGCACAAGTTCCATGTCCATGATGAAGGAATCAACAGATTTACTAGCATGATTGCAGTAAATATTTACTAGAGCTATTGAATGGGTATTGTATGAATTACGAACAAGCTGAGTATACTGATTAGGTTCCTCCCATCTGGTCATGCAGAGGCCAGATGAGATTCAGTTACTACTAGTAATCCCGCCATATGTCTTCCCTTGGCTTGCCGTATTGCTTGTATAGTAAAAATGTTAAAATGATCCCAGACAGATATCTCAGATAACCAAGTTTCTTGCAATGCTATGATGTCGGATAGGCCAAGAACAGACAGCTCATTGTTAATCAGGTGGCTAAAGCCTCTAGTATTCCAGCTAAGCAATTTGAATGTCTGGGCTTGAAACTTGTTTAATGGCTATGAGGTGGAAATAGATCATGGGTGCTCATTTTGTTTGTTAGACGATAGATTTGCTTCACAACGTGCATTAACTTGTTTTTGCATGATGGTTGATTTAGCATTTGACAGCTGATCTATGTGACTATCATTGCTCCAATACACCTGCTGATTTCACAGTTCACTGGTATTTTCTTGAAACGATTCATAAACAAGAGTGAATCCCAGATCAAAGAGGGATCGCCTAGCCTGCTAGATCAAATTTAACACTACGCCAGACTGAATCCATAGCCTAGCTACAGACAAATGATTCATGAAGAAACTCTACTTGATTTATGTCAGTTGATGACAGATCCTCTAGGCTCAGAATTTCTAAAAAAATATTCAATATGGATGTTCAATTAACATCATAAGTATCATATGGATGTGGCCTACATTGTATTATTAAAGTATTAATGTTGGTATTTGCTTGCTTTCGATTGTTAATTATCCTTATTTTCAGGTTGCAAAGATTGCACCTGCACTTGAGTTGACAGCTGCATAGTTTCAGTAGGTTAAGCATTCGAGGATTTTTGAGCAGGTGTGGAAGTTGAGAATTAGTGATGCACGGACTTCTCTATTTCTAATATTCTTTGCTCTAAGGTGGATAGTTTGCCCTCATGAGGGTGACTTTTGAGTGATTGGAGTTGTTCCCCACCTTGTATATTGCTCACATTTTGTGATGCTTTTCTTTTACGATCTTTTTGATTGTCAATCTCATTCAGCAGATCATCCAATGGCTCATGTGTAGCCAGAGTAGCCAACAATTGATTTTTGATCCTTTTGGAAGTTTTGTTGAGTCTAGAAATATTTGAATATTCTTTGTGAAAGCCGCACAAACATCTATTGCTCGTTTTTTTGGTTTCGTTAAGTTTTCTTATGAATTGTTTAGTCGCTGCCTGATTTGATAGAGTGGATGTCTTTATATTTTTAGTTTTCTTTTGCTGAGTAATAGGCAGCGAGGAGCTTGCTGGAGTCCCAATTGGGTTACAGAATATAGAAATATCCTCATTTGTTCTTAATTTTGCTTGACATGATTTTTTTGCCAGCAATTATTCTATTCTTTTTTAAAAGAGCTGCTGAGGCAGTCTCCACAGGGAGAGTTAAAGCACTTCTATTGCTCAAAAATGGGATCAGTTTCACTAAAGAGCCAGGATCATTCACAAGGCTTGAGACTGAAGGTGATGGATCATTCACGAGAGTCTGTCCTGCAATAGGAATAGACTAATTTGTTAGACACAGAGCTAACACTACTAAACCGGTATGACTCTGGGAATTACAGCCGCTAGCCGTCATCAAAAGGTCACAACCCTCCCGCACACGTGTACTATTTAGATGTTTCTGTACAGCACCATTTGTAGATATTATTTGCTTTCGCTGAGGGAATTCACTAAGTGAGCTCGTTATCAGCACACCATTAGTAGACAAATCAGAGCTTAGTTTTACCTTATGTTGCAATATGTTTTCAAATAACGTAGTTTGTGTATTAAGTTTAGTATTTAGTGTTTCATAGGGTTTCGAAAAGGAGGAAATGGCCAGATTCATAGCCGTTAACATTGTTTGTAGTAAAATGAGCGACGCAGCTCTAGAATTATGGAAAGAAGACAAAAGATCTGAAGGGGGCGCCTTCATGTCAGTATGCCGAGAAAACGATATGGATAACACAGAGGAGTTGTTTGAGATGTTAACAAACATTTCTGATGACTGCAATACATTGATATGGCGCTTAATATCCAAATGAGCTTCCGGGGTCACGGACAAGCTCCAAGTCGGTAAGGACATAAATGAAGGTGTGTGCACAGGTAAATGTGTGGGTGAGTTGATGAGATTTGATTTTTCAAACACTGAGACTAAATTTTTGTCTTAAATATGTGAATCTATGACTACTAGGTCTGTCGTAACTACCAAAGACGCGGCTGCAGTGTGTATCGCTGCCACAGTTTTAGAATTACAGGGCTGGATCTGCTCGGTGTCATGACTTACACTTACCACTGGTTCACACGATGTTAGTTCAGAGTTAGGTGTTACAGAAATAGATTCCATTGTGACATTACTAAGATATGAAAAAGATAGTATTTTATTTGGCTCTATGGTATCAGCTGTTACTTGGATATAAGATGCATCAACCTGCACATCATTAATGCATAGTTTAGTCACTTCAACTGGATAAAAACGTTGTATATCCACTGACATTGATTGAGCTCTTGCTCGTGTCAACAGAGCACTTTATAACGGAGTGCATTTCAACAGCTCAACCAGTTGTAATGTTTCCAATTTGGATGGCAAAATAAGCATAACACAATTTTTTTGTATTTGTGTTTTTATTGTTCTTTATATAGCACCTTTATCTAAAGCGCTTTACATAAGAGATCAACAATACATCAGAACGGTGGAGCAAAACATGGATCAGGTACAGGTAACGTATTGCATAGAAGATCAACAGTACATAAGAACAGTGGAGTAAAACATGTATCAGGTACAGGTAACATGGATTGCATAGGAGATCAACAGTACATAAGAACAGTGGAACAAAACATGGATCAGGTATAGGCTGTAACAATTAATCAGGGTACTGAAGCATGTGAGTTTTTAAGGAGGAATGGAATAGAGAGTAAGAAGTAATAGAGCGAAGGGACAGAGGGAGCAAGTTCCAGTGAAGAGGGGCGAGGAACTGAAAGGAGCAAAAACGGAATTGAGCGCAGAGAGGACGGGGAATGGTCAGTCTAAAGAGATCTGAGAAGCAGAGAGAACGAGAGGTGAGTAGAATGAAAGGAGGGATGCAAGATAGTCAGGGGCCAGTCCGTATAGAGATTTGAACACTAGCAAAGAAAGTTGTATTTAAGTTGAGAGTGGAAAGACAACCAACCAAGTGCGGCAAGAGAAGAAGAGATCAAATCATGATAAAAAAGCACAAAAAGTGAGCGAATGGTTAAATGATGGATAGCTTTAAGAGGAGCGAGGCGCGAGTGACCAAAGAAGGTGACCGAACAGTAGAAAAGTCGAGAGAAGATTAAAGATGAAATGAGAAGTTTTGAGGAACGGAAAGTAAGGAAAGGGCAGACTTTGCGAATGTTGTAGAGATGGAATCGGCAGGCACAGGATTTGGGGGAGATATGATGGGCAAAGAAAAGGTTAGAGTCAAAGTAGAGGCAGAGATTGCAGGCTGTAGGGGAGATGGATATGCTGGAAGGGGGAAAGGAGATGGATGGGGGAGGAGACTGTGGTGGGAGAGTGTTCGTGGAAAAGGATAAGACTTTGGTCTTACCGGCATTGAAAGTGAGAAAGTGGGAGAGGATTTGATAGCAGACAGGCAAGTTGAGAGAGTACAGTGAATGTCAGGTGAGAAAGAGGAGAACGAAAGAAAGAGCAGAGTGTCATCAATATGGAAGTGGTGAGATAGTCCAAAAGAGGAGATTATGCGGGCGAGGAAAGAGGTATATAAGGAGAATAGAAAGGGACCAATCATTGATCCTTGAGGAACACCGTGATTGAGGGGTAGAGGTAAAGAGGTGTTGCCACCCCAGGAGACAGCGAAAGTGCGATTGGATAGGTAAGAGGAGAACCACGATAGAACAGAGCCATGAAAGCCAAAGGAGGAGATAGAGTTCAGAAGCAGAGAGTGACTAACAGTGTCAAAAGCAGCAGCTAAGTCGAGAAGAATAAGGACATAGTATTGCTTAGAATAACATGCTGTGAGAAGAGAGTTAATTACACAAGTCAGGGCTGTTTCAGTGGTGCGACGGGGACGAAAGCCAGACTGAGTGAGAGGAAGAAGAGATAGACCAGAGATAAATGAGGAGATTTGAGAATAGACAAGACGCTCAGGGAGTTTAGATGGAAAGGGTAAGAGAGAAATAGAATAAAAGTTTGAGAAAAGAAGGAGGTTAGCAGTGTTTTTTTTTAAGATGGGAATGATGATGGCATGTTTGAAAGCAGAGGGGATAGATATTGAGGGAATAGGTAAGAAAGGGTACCAGCAACAGGTAGATTTTAGGGATGAGTGAGGAAGGAATGGGGTAAGTGGGGGTAGCGGTGGGGTAATCTTTGGCTGAGAGGAGAACCACCTCAGAGTCAGAGACAGCGGTGAAGCTAGAGATAGTGTTGGGAGGGTTAGGGGGTGGTGAAGGAGAGGGGTTATAAGAGGGTGATAGTAGAATTTCAATGCATAGAGGGAGAACTTTAGAAGAAAAGACATTTTCAACGACAGATGCTGATAAGGGTGAGTTAATTGAAGGATCAGGTAAAGGAGGTGAAAGAAGCCGGGTGAGTGCTTGAAAGAGACGTTGAGTGTGAGTAGATTGAGTGTGGAGGAGGTCAGAGAAATAAGTGTGTTTGGCAGAGTTGATACTGTGAAACTATACAAATAATGGTGCACTGTGTTACTGAGATGTATCTGAGAAACTACAGCAAACTTGCTATGCTATGGGACAAACAAACAAACCATAAAAAGAGACACAAAAAGAGACACAAAGTGAAACACAGAGAACCACAAAGAAACACACAAAATGGTTCAATTCCAAACACAATGCACTGTATTCATGCCTTGCGTTGAAAGACAAAATGACAGCAAATCACTACATAAGCAAGCAAATCAGAACTTCTCTAAACATAAGTGCAACTACCCCAGACCGTCCAGCTTCTCCTAGCAATGCTCTCAGATCAGCTGAGCCTAACCTATTGTATCTTCTAGCAATGCTCTCCCTAGCATTAGCACATAGAAAACCCCCTAAATATCATTTCCTTGTCCCCACACAGCCAGCTGTCTGTGCTCCTAATGAGACAGCTCCCTTTGCCTAACAAAACTGCTCTTCTAATCAGAGTCCTCGTTCATCCAAAAAACTCCCCTCTAATGTGAACAATCTCCTGCACCGCCTTTCACCGACCCACTAGAATGTGACAGCGAAGCCCCGACTGAAAAGACTGAGTGGGCAAGAGGGGCAGAGGGCTGATCTAAAAGTAATCTGGTCATTTCTATGGCTACATGTTGCAATACATACATTTCCACTAGCAAAGCATTTCTCTCCTAGAGACAGTATGTCTATCTACGTGAGTTCACTGAGACATCTACATAAGAACATGACTAACATATCATGTTTTTTGGCTCATAGCATCGAGACGTAGACAGCATATTCACAAACCCCAAAACAATCTTTCTCCTAGTCAGCTTTTCACCAAAAAGGCACATTCTCTCCTTCCTTCGCCTGCTCCTGCCAAGACAGGGCCATCTCTACTAGGCCAGAGAGCAGAGGCAGTTGTTATCATTCCATTCCTCACACTGTACATCAACAAATCTCTGCGCACAGCGAAACCCATTCAGAATGGAGAGAGAGACAGAGCAGCTTTCTGTCTAGCTCCTAGAAGAATTTTAAAACCACTATACTAATATGTCCAGTATACATAATTACATATAAATACATGGCTGTCAGCAAACTTGAAACCATTATAGCTAAAGCAAAATCTATTGTGTAAAATGTGGCTTATTTCTAGTGGAATGCATACATGAATAGATGGTCAATGGATGATATAATGGATGAATTACTCATATGATAACTACCACAGCAAGCATAAAATGTGGATTTACAATACAGTTGACATAGAGAGTATGATAGGAAAAGTAAGTGCATGATTGGCGGGAGAACAGAGTTTGAGTCAGCACCTTTCAAGGCGACAAAGAAAGTGCTGCATAGCACAGAGTTGGCGAGAAAGCCAGGGTTGGGCAAGTTTGCAAGTAGTTTGTAAAGGAGAACGAGGATAACGTTGTTTGAGGCTGGAAGCAAGAGATGAAGAAAGGGTGAAGGCAGCATCATCAGCAGAGAGAGTAGAAAAGTTTGCGATAGAAGGAATGGAGTTAATACAGGTATCGTAGAAGAGGGAGGGATTGAAATTGCCTAAGTCACGCCTGAAGAATTTACTGGAAGAGGAAGGACTAGAGATAGTAGATGTGAGTGGAAGCAGTGAGGTAGATAGTAAAGAGTGGTCGGATAAGTGGGAGGGGTAGGACGTGGGGAGAGCAGGTGTGAATCAAGAATGCTGAGGAAGGGAGAGGAGGAATGAGAAGAGGAGAGATGGAGGTTAAACTCTCCAAGCAGGACAAGTGGAGTAGGACTAGGGAGGATGTGAGCAAGGAGGTGGTTGATATCCTCATGATGTCCTCATAGAATGAGCCAAGGGGGCCAGGTGGGTGGTAAACAATAAGAAAGGATATGGCATTGGGAACAGAGAAGATCTTATTCAGGAACTCAAACCAGGAATATTCTGGTAAGGGGAATTATATAAGAAAAGTCAGAAATAAAATAAAACATTGATTTGTATCTTAATCTGCCATTTTACTTCCATATGCCTGAGAGGTGTCTTGAACACTGCATGTTCTTGCTTGTGGAGACATGCTCTACCTGTTGAGCTATTGGAATCCCTTCAAACAAGTAAGATATTTTTCATTATGAAATGGCTACCGAAGGTGTCATGAATGAAGGTCCTCACCCAAAATATCAATGACAAAGTATCATTGTTTCTCCTGCTGTTTTTGACTTTTGTTGAAATGAAAATAAGCATAAAACAATTTTTGTATATAAGAAAAGGCAGAACTACAATAAAACATTGACTTGTACCTCCATCTGCCATGTTACTTTCACATGCAGGGAGAAGTTGGCTATCACTCAGCTTACCCTCCACACTGAATCTGCTGGTTGCTTCCTCAACCATCAGTCTGGCTTTAGAGCATCCAAAGGCACGGAAACTGCTCTTCTGAAAATGTGTGAAGACCTGCTCTCAAATCTTGACACCAACACTCCCTCTGTCCTAATTCTTCTTCACCTTGCCTCTGCCTTTGACATGGTAAACCACAACATCCTGATAGCACGTCTCTGTGACACCCTGGGAATCACATAGCATAGTGATATAATATATAAAAGTGGTTTTGTTTAATAAATTTCATCCTTATCTTCTCTTACATTTTAGCAACACTCCTTCAAGAGAAGTCTTTCATCACAATCTCTGTCTGTCAAGGTCAAAACACAATACAACCTTATAGTCCGGTTCGTGAGCCTCTCCGGGGCCCGAGAAAAAAATTGAAGCAGCTGACCTTCACTGTGAACAAGCATAAATTCTTACTTTGCAACATTCTGTGTAAAGCCATCTGTGAGAAGTTAGTTTTTGCACGCCATGTTTGAATATTGTTTGCGTGATATTAAAAAAAGTTTGTTTAAGGGACGTTATGGTTCTAAGTACATCCGAAAGACCCCTGAAAATCGCAAGTTATGGTAAACTATGAAAAATAACTTTGATGTCCTGGGTGTTAGTGTTAGCAGTGCACGGTGGCGGCGCGAGTTATGGTTGCTTATCTTACCATAACTGCCGAATTTCAGGGGTTTTTCGGTTTTACTTTGAACCATAACGTCCCTTTAACAAAGTTTTTTCACTGAATTTCAGGACAGTGTCCTGATTGGCCAATCGTCTTGCGTGATGTTCGCGGACATGCAATGTGTTCGCTGATTGGACGGCATGGAGCGTGAAGCGTGTCAGATTTTCGGTAGCACCCGCCATCTTGGATTTGCGGTCGTCCGCGGACAGCGCGGTGAAACTTTGTTCAAAATTTGTATTTAGTAGAGTGTGTTGGTGTGTAGGGTGTATGAGATAGGATGAAAGTTGTGTTTTTTATGTGTTAGATGTTCTTTTTGTGTTCCATTTGTCTGCGGACATCACGGGTGTTCTGAAATGTTCTAAATAAACTGAATGGGGGGTGTTCTGAGGACTCAATATGTGTCTGTTTTGTTTGCAAGCAAACTGAAACTGTTCTAAGAACACTTGCAGTGTCCTGAAATGTTCGCAAATAAACAAAATGGGGGTGTCCTGAGGACGCTGTCCGTATTGTTCGTTGTCAAGTTGAATATGTTCTAAGAACACCCGCGGTGTCCTGAATTGTTCGCAAATTCACAAAATGGGGGTGTTCTGAAGTCGTTGTCGAACACTCGCTGTGTCCTGAAATGTTCGCAAATATGAATGGGGGTTGTGGCTGACAAGTTGAATGTGTTCTAAGAACACTTGCGGTGTCCTGAAATGTTCGCAAATAAACAAAATGGGGGTGTCCTGTGGACGCTGTCTGTATTGTTCTCTGTCAAGTTGAATGTGTTCTAAGAACACTCGCGGTGTCCTGAAATGTTCTCAAATAAACAAGATGGTGGTGTTCTGAAGACGGTTCTAAGAACACTTGCGGTGTCCGGGGAATGTTCATAGGGGGTGTCCTGAAGACGCGGCCCGTATTGTTCTGAGTCAAGTTGAATGTGTTCTAAGAACACTCGCGGTGTCCTGAAATGTTCGCAAATAAACAAAATGGGGGTGTTCTGAAGACGTTTCTAAGAACACTCCCGTTGTCCTGGAATGTTCGTAGGGGGTGTCCTGAAGGTGTAGACCGTATTGTTCGCTGGCAAGTTGAATGTGTTCTAAGAACACTCGCAGTGTCCTGAAATGTTCGCAAATAAACAAAATGGGGGTGTCCTGAGGACGCTGTCCGTATTGTTCTCTGTCAAGTTGAATGTGTTCTTAGAACACTCATGGTGTCCTGAAATGTTCGCAAATAAACAAAATGGGGGTGTTCTGAGGACACTGTTCGTATTGTTCGTTGTCAAGTTGAATGTGTTCTAAGAATACTCGCGGTGTCCTGGAATGTTCGTAGGGGGTGTCCTGAAGGCGTAGTCTGTATTGTTCGCTGGCGAGTTGAATGTGTTCTAAGAACACTCGCAGTGTCCTGAAATGTTTGCAAATAAACAAAATGGGGGTGTCCTGAGGACACTGTCCGTATTGTTCGTTGTCAAGTTGAAAGTGTTCTAAGAACTATCGCGTTGTTCTGAAATGTTCGTAGGGGGTGTCCTGAAAACGCTGTCCGTATTGTTCGCTGGCAAGTTGAAAGTGTTCTAAGAACACTCATACAGGGTAATTCATAGAATTCAGCGCACAAGTGGCGCACGCGGCTGGCGCACAGTGTGCGCACGCGAATCTGTGCCTCAGCCGCGTGCACAAAAATCTGTTTCCGCGCACAGCGTATTCATGGATTCCAGCTACCAAAACCAGCTGTGGCGCACAGTGGCGCAGCGACCCTGCAGCAGCGCCAGTTACGCCACCAAGAACGCCTCTCGCGCAGGGAAAAGCCATCAAAATCCCCAATCCAGCGCAAAGGGCTGCGCTAACCCTGTGTTAGGTGGAAACCTGTGCAGTTCCCTCGGGGACCACTGCAAAAGATTTAGGACTACAGGTGTTTGGCGGTGAACCCACTTGGTAGCAGTCTGTACCACACAGATTCACTTGGTAGCTGTGGCTGAGCAGTCAGACTTCCCTCAAGAAGAGTTGAGCAGTATGTGGAGTATACAAAATAGGGCAATTCTTCCCAGCAAGACAAGCAAACACGTAACGAGGCTTAGTGTAAAGATATTAAGGTATTTATTTATAACGAAACATCTATGGAAAACACTATGGCACTTTCACGGCAAACAAATCAAACACAATTACTCTACGAAGAAGAAATGATCAATCCCCATAGCAATATTTCGACAAGTCTAGGTTCTACCGGCACCACTTATTTTCAGACAGAGGTGTATACCTCAACCTAGATGGCACTCTAATATTAGTTAGGACGGGAGAGAAAAAGATAGGCAGGTTACAAAATCAACACAGTTCAATACTTCACGGGCAAAATGTACGGTAAGAAGGCAAGAACCACAATAGATCATAAAGTTCAGAGGCCAGGCCCACTCGGAGAGAGGCAAGGCGATATGTCCCAAAAAGTCTCTAGTGGAGATGCATTCAAGTCTTTGTAGCAAATTGTTATCGGCAGAGTGAACCAGTTCAGAACAATAAATGAGAAAAGCTTGGAGGCGACCCAACGGAAAGGAGAGGATTAAGACACCTCACTCGAACCGATCGAAAGGGAAGCCAGGCGGACACGGTACCTTGTTGTGGAGGGCAGCTCCGGCGGGGGCAGTTGTTCCTGGTGGTGGATGCACGTCGGGTCTTTGCCAAGAGTAGAGAGGTTCTCGTCGTCGAAGAAAAGTGAAGTCCGGTGCACCACCAGGGAAGAGACCAGCCGCGGAGTGCTCCGTCACAAGGCACCACCTTTTGGTCGCGGTACAGGGGTAGTGGCTATCCGGTTGCCGAGGTGCGCTGTGACCACTGCGTCCTGAGGTGAATAAAAAGTAAAGGGGACTGGTTGTTCCCACCAGTCAGGGGAAGAGACAATCCGGCAGGGAGATCTCCTCTGTCGTCAGGAAGTGGTGAGTCGGCTCAGCAGGGCTCCACCGGAGGTGTCGTCGTTGCAGGTCGGCTCAGCGTTACCCTCGTCAGATTCTTAGGTCCTGTGGTGACTTCTGAAGATCCAGTCACAAAAGCCCTGCTTTTATGCAGAAAACCCCCATTCATTCAGCCTAGCTGTCAATCAACACATGCTAAGTGGTGAGCGGGAAGGCTCACCACTTGGGCCAATCACTCCAGAGTGCGACCGGAGTTGGCAAGGCAACTCGGCCCAGGGTGCCTAAACCCCCTCCCACACCCCTGTGGTAACCCAGACAGAATGGCACCACTTTGGAGGGTCTCTGTATAGAGCCCGCCAAAAGTGGAACAAAGGGCTCAACCTTTGGTTTAGGAGTCACAGAGACGAACACAGACGCCATTTTAAAAACCGAGTTCTGGCAGAAAATACCATCCGATAAACTTATTTACGGTAAGTAGACCGGTGGTATGTTAGAGATTAACAAGGAAAAGTATCAATCTCCAACAATGGGACGAATCCCATAGGGTTAGGTTCGGGGTCGAACATACCAAGTAGTTTCCACTGCCACCAGCCAAAACTCGACGAGGGGGGACGGGACAGTGCCCCCTCGAGTAACAGATCCAGGAGTAATCGAATTACCCCTACTAGTACGTCCACAATAAGATGGTTTGTACTAGTTCTGTTAGTAAATTTAGGTCTAGTAAAGCCAATGGTGACTTTACATGCCCGGGGAGACAGTAGTCAGTCCCCGGGTATGGAGTCTATGGTGGAGGTCCGCTAGGATGCCCCAGTGCTACGGCACATAGGGTGCGGTGTAACACACATAGAAAAACATATGAGACCCTATGGAGTAAAAGACCCCATAGCCCATAGAACACATTGACATTCAAAGGAATTACACACATACATGTCCAAGAGTGGGAGAAAAGGAGTCTCACTCTTGGCAGGATGGAAAAAAACAAACTCCCGAAATCCAGCAAAGCTGCTGGGGGACTCACTAGGTTAGGAAATTCAGCCTAAACAGAGAATTCTCCCTAACACCCTGTACCAGCACAGCAAGCGGGCTACGTGTATCACTGGGGTGCGTGGGAAGTACCTCACGTCATTTCAGCTGGGTACGTGTATTTCAGGGGTGCACTGGAAGTTTCACATGCGATTCCATCAGGGTACGTGTACATCAGGGGTGCGCGGGAAGTTTCACACGTGAATTCAGCAGGGTACGTGTATATCAGGTGTGCGCGGGAAGTTCCACACGCGAATGTCCTGGGTACGTGTATTTCGGGGTGCGCGGGAAGTTTCACACGCGATATCAGCAGGGTACGTGTATTCCAGGGGTGCGCTGGAAGTTCCACACGCGAATGTCCTGGCTACGTGTATCTTGGGGTGCGCGGGAAGTTACACACGCGATATCAGCAGGGTACATGTATATCAGGGGTGCGCGGGAAGTTCCACACGCGAATGTCCTGGCTACGTGTATTTCGGGGTGCGCGGGAAGTTTCACACGCGATATCAGCAGGGTACCTGTATTCCACGGGTGCGCTGGAAGTTCCACACGCGAATGTCCTGCCTACGTGTATCTTGGGGTGCGCGGGAAGTTTCACACGCAATATCAGCAGGGTACGTGTATATCAGGGGTGCGCGGGAAGTTCCATACGCAAATGTCCTGGCTACGTGTATCTTGGGGTGCGCGGGAAGTTTCACATGCAACATCAGCAGGGTACGTGTATTTCAGGGGTTCCATGGAGTACTACACGTGAATTGGCCATGTGGGTCCTCCCAGGTGTTCGCTCCACAACATCCACGGCCCCTGCAGACAGCCCACACCACGGGGGACTAGCCTGCACCCCCACTCATCCCCCTGCACCCCCACCCACCAGCATTGTGGTGCACCCTCCACCAGGCCCCAACTCATGTTCCCCTGCACCCCCACCCCCAGCACTGTGGTGCACCCTCCACCAGGCACCCACTCATGTTCCCCTGCACCCCCATCCCCCAGCACTGTGGTGCACCCTCCACCAGGCACCCACTCATGTTTCCCTGCACCCCAACCCCCCAGCACTGTGGTGCACCCTCCACCAGGCACCCACTCATGTTCCCCTGCACCCCCACTCCCCAGCACTGTGGTCCACCCTCCACCAGGCCCCAACTCATGTCTCCCATCACCCCACCCCCCAGCACTGTGGTGCACCCTCCACCAGGCACCCACTCATGTTCCCCTGCACCCCCACCCCCAGCACTGTGGTGCACCCTCCACCAGGCTCACACTCATGTTCCCCTGCACCCCCACCCCCCAGCACTGTGGTGCACCCTCCACCAGGCTCCCACTCATGTTCCCCTGCACACACACCCCCAGCACTGTGGGGCACCTGCCAGCAGGCCCCCACTCATGTCCAACTCACTTTGCCCTGCACCCCCACCCCCCAGCACTGTGGTGCACCCTCCACCAGGCTCCCAATCATGTTCCCCTGCACCCCCCACCCCCCATCACTGTGGTGCACCCTCCACCAGGCCCCCACTCATGTCCAACTAATGTTCCCCTGCACCCCCACCCCCCAGCACTGTGGTGCACCCTCCACCAGGCTCCAACTCATGTCTCCCTGCACCCCCACCCCCCAGCACTGTGGTGCACCCTCCACCAGGCCCCAACCCATGATCCCCTGCACCCCCACCCCCCAGCACTGTGGTGCACCCTCCACCAGGCCCCCACTCATGTCCCCCTGCACCCCCACCCCCCAGCACTGTGGGGCACCCTCCACCAGGCACCCAGTCATGTTCCCCTGCACCCCCACCCCCCAGCACTGTGGTGCACCCTCCACCAGGCACCCACTCATGTTCCCCTGCACCCCCACCCCCCAGCACTGTGGTGCACCCTCCACCAGGCCCCAACTCATGTCTCCCTGCACCCCCACCCCCCAGCACTGTGGTGCACCCTCCACCAGGCCCCAACTCATGTTCCCCTGCACCCCCACCCCCCAGCACTGTGGTGCACCCTCCACCAGGCCCCCACTCATGTCCAACTCATGTTCCCCTGCACCCCCACCCCCCAGCACTGTGGTGCACCCTCCACCAGGCCCCAACTCATGTCTCCCTGCACCCCCACCCCCCAGCACTGTGGTGCACCCTCCACCAGGCCCCAACTCATGTTCCCCTGCACCCCCACCCCCCAGCACTATGGGGCACCTGCCAGCAGGCCCCAACTCATGTCCAACTCATGTTCCCCTGCACCCCCACCCCCCAGCATTGTGGTGCACCCTCCACCAGGCTCCCACTCATGTTCCCCTCCACCCCCACCCCCCAGCACTGTGGTGCACCCTCCACCAGGCACCCACTCATGTTCCCCTGCACCCCCACCCCCCAGCACTGTGGTGCACCCTCCACCAGGCACCCACTCATGTTCCCCTGCACCCCCACCCCCCAGCACTGTGGTGCACCCTCCACCAGGCCCCAACTCATGTCTCCCATCACCCCCACCCCCCAGCACTGTGGTGCACCCTCCACCAGGCACCCACTCATGTTCCCCTGCACCCCACCCCCCAGCACTGTGGTGCACCCCCCACCAGGCTCCCACTCATGTTCCCCTGCAGCCCCACCCCCCAGCACTGTGGTGCACCCTCCGCCATGCTCCCACTCATGTTCCCCTGCACCCCCACCCCCCAGCACTGTGGAGCAACTGCCAGCAGGCCTCCACTCATGTCCAACTCATGTTCCCCTGCACCCCCACCCCACTGCACTCTGGTGCACCCTCCACCAGGCTCCCACTCATGTTCCCCTGCACCCCCACCCCCCAGCACTGTGGTGCACCCTCCACCAGGCCCCCACTCATGTCCAACTCATGTTCCCTTGCACCCCCACCCCCCAGCACTGTGGTGCACCCTCCACCAGGCCCCAACCCATGTCTCCCTGCACCCCCACCCCCCAGCACTGTGGTGCACCCTCCACCAGGCCCCAACTCATGTCTCCCTGCACCCCCACCCCCCAGCACTGTGGTGCACCCTCCACCAGGCCCCCACTCATGTCCAACTCATGTCTCCCTGCACCCCCACCCCCCAGCACTGTGGTGCACCCTCCACCAGGCCCCAACTCATGTTCCCATGCACCCCCACCCCCCAGCACTGTGGTGCACCTGCCAGCAGGCCCCACTCATGTCCAACTCATGTTCCCCTGCACCCCCACCCCCCAGCACTGTGGTGCACCCTCCACCAGGCTCCCACTCATGTTCCCCTGCATGCCCACCCCCCAGCACTGTAGTGCACCCTCCACCAGGCCCCCACTCATGTCCAACTCATGTTCCCCTGCACCCCCACCCCCCTGCACTGTGGTGCACCCTCCACCAGGCCCCAACTCATGTTCCCCTGCACCCCCACCCCTCAGCACTGTGGGGCATGTGCCAGCAGGCCTCCACGCATGTCCAACTCATGTTCCCCTGCACCCCCACCCTCCAGCACTGTGGTGCACCCTCCACCAGGCACCCACTCATGTTCCCCTGCACCCCCACCCCCCAGCACTGTGGTGCACCCTCCACCAGGCCCCAACTCATGTCTCCCATCACCCCCACCCCCCAGCACCTTGGTGCACCCTCCACCAGGCACCCACTCATGTTCCCCTGCACCCCCACCCCCCAGCACTGTGGTGTACCCTCCACCAGATTCCCACTCATGTTCCCCTGCACCCCCACCCCCCAGCACTGTGGTGCACCCTCCACCAGGCTCCCACTCATGTTCCCCTGCACCCCCACCACCCAGCTTTGTGGGGCACCTGCCAGCAGGCCCCCACTCATGTCCAACTCATGTTCCCCTGCACCCCCACTACCCAGCACTGTGGTGCACCCTCCACCAGGCTCCCACTCATGTTCCCCTGCACCCCCACCCCCCAGCACTGTGGTGCACCCTCCACCAGGCCCCAACTCATGTTACCCAGCCAACATGTCATCACAATCTAGATCCCTGGTCCCTATGGTCAGCCTCCAAATGCAAAACACCCACCCGAGTATTGCATCCACCCACTTAGAAATGGCAACAACATGATAGAACACCAATTGCAAGTTTGGAAACGAACACATGTCCCTCACGTACACCCAATGGGTGTCAGTGAATCTCAAAACCCATATCATGATATGCATGAAACCAATGAGATGATACTACACATTGAAGTTTGATCAAAAAATATGTATTAAAGGAAACATAAATTGAATCAAAAATAAACAAACAGAAATGGGAATGCAAAAAAATAAAAAGAAGCATGTCCGTGAAAAAATGCAAAACCAAAAATCAT
The DNA here is from genome assembly GCF_040938575.1 of Ambystoma mexicanum. Taxonomy (NCBI): domain Eukaryota; kingdom Metazoa; phylum Chordata; class Amphibia; order Caudata; family Ambystomatidae; genus Ambystoma; species Ambystoma mexicanum. Next base: position 337,378,258 of record NC_090939.1, read on the forward strand.
AATCCAAAGGAATGGTGTCCAAAGTCAGTCCACAAAAGAAAATCAAAAGGAAAATTATAATTCAAAGCCATTGCTCCATGGGTAAATTGTAAAATAAAAAGAAAATCCAACAGTGAACTATGTACAGATGAACAAGCCAGGGTCCATGATCCCAACAAAAGAAATGAAACCTATCTAACAACACTACCTAATAAAAAAAAACTATATACAAAAATGTGGCCCATTGTCCAAAAGGTCCAAAAAAAAGGCAAAAACAAAGGAAACCTAACAATAACTACAGATCTATGTACAAGGACAGCGGGCTAGTCCGACGGCTCGCTTTTGGATGTCCCGGGCCAGGGCATCATCGAACTCCTGCTCAATGTACCGGTGGCGGTCCTCCTCCATGGCCCGAGGGTCCGCATGGCCGTCGACGTGTCCACCTCCAACCCCTGCGGATTGCCTCGAGGCACTCGGCCCGCCTCAGGGCCCTCCACATGGAGTTTTCCGCCCTGACCATCGTGAGCCGTGCCTCTTCCGCCCGCTGCCGCTCCGCATCTATGGCGTGGCCCAACCGCTGCCACACGGAAGACACTTTCTGTCCTGGGTCCTCCTGCCCTCCGGCTGATGCCTGCCCCTCCGATGTTGAAGGCCCCGAGTCTTCATGGCTCCCACCACGTTGCTGCTGCTGCTGTGCCTCTGCCCGTGCACTGCCTCCTGCTGCCTGCACATCCTCCGCTGGCTGGGGTGCAGTCGTTGATGTTACCACCCCTGCTGCATGTCCGACTCCCGACTGTGGCAGGGATGCCTCCTCCACCAGCCTGGCCGCACCGTCAGAGGCAGCTCCACAGGGCACCCAGGTGACTGATGGGTGGGAAGATGGCACGGAGGATGACTGGCGCATAGGGGGTTCAGTTGAGGAGGGGGTCGCAGCAAGCCCCATCAAACGGAGGAATCCGGCCTGGGTGACCTGTCCCAGTAGGCCGACGCGGTCAACGAGCCATTCAAGATGACGTGCAGTCTCCTCATGAAAAGACTTCAGGTCACCTCACATGGCCCGTTGACGCAACACCACACTAGTCAGGACAGGCTCAACCCGGACCCGGATAGCCACGTCCGCAGGCAGAGGAAGGCCAGTTGTCGTGAGCTCATCCCCTGCCTGAAAACTGGTCTGGACGTAGGCATCCCTGCTGGTGAAAGATGATGCAGGGACAGGATCAGGTACAGGATTGCACACAGGCACCTCCGCGGCGGCCTGTGCTGCCTCCTGTCCCTGGTCCTGCACTGCAGCACTAGCACCAGTGGAATCCCCACCTCCAGACCCCGTCTCTGTTGCTTGCATGGCCTCCTCCTCCACCAAACCCCCCACCAACCTGGATGACTCTGTGCCATCTTCCCCGTTGGGCCCTGTGGGGTCCCAGCTGCCCCTTCTGCTGCCAAGGAGTCCAACTCCAACCTCTGCCTCTTGGACCTCCCCCCGGCAGCTGCAGCCTGGGACGCGGCACCGGACTCCTCACTCCCCGACGAGATCACAATCTGGGAGGGGAGCCGGGCTTTGCATCTCCGGCTGGTGGTGGGATCCCCGCCGCTGTGCTCCACAGCACCTTCTCCCCCCTCTTCATCAGTTGACGCTGCAGACAGGGAGAAATAAAACACAGGCATCAGGGCACTGTACAATGGACACATACAAACATGACAGTTGTACATGAGTAGCATTGGCAAACCTCAGACATGCATCACAATCCCCAACACACATGTCATTTCAACTCGCACACATGAGCCATACCACAGCCATATCGCAACTGCCAGCACCATCCATACACCTACAACAGCATGAGCAGGCAAAGCTGAGCCAGACATCACATGCAACACAGGAAGTGCACTACACATGTACACACACCACCACACTTGCATGCATGTGTACACCTCTGCCAAGTGTCGCAGTGTTCAGATGGGCATCCATGTCACATCTGCCAATCAGGCTTCCACATCCTGCTCTCACATGCATCCATGTTGCATCACTGTTGCACCCTTGTCAAATACACACAAATGCACATGTACACAGTGCTGATACATGCAGCTGAAAACAACATACATGCGTGACATCACAAACATGTCCACTTACATACACATTCATCCAAACATGTGTGCCCACACAACTGCATTTGGCATGCAAGCCTACACACACAAGCACCATCCATGTCTCACACATTACAGCCCTCGCATGTGTTAGCCTCATGGCCCTGTACACCCCCACCCATACTCGACCCCATACAAACAGATGTGCAACCTGCACACTACTGAAACATCACCACACGCACAGCTCACAATTAGGATGCATGTACACTTACCGCTCGACTCCAGACGGGTCTGCCTCTCAAGGACCTGGACGTGGAGCGCTGGGGATATGCGTTCCAGGACCCTCATTTGATCTTCTGACAAGTGGCCCCGGCGCCCCTTAGCATCCGCTGCCTTCAAGAGGCGCCGGGCCTTGTTCAGGGTCCTGGACCTGAAGTCCTCCCAGCGCTTCTTGACTTGTTGGAAGTCGCGGACTGCCACCCCCTCCGCGTTGATGGCAATCACGATGTCCGTCCAGATCCGAGTCCGTCCTTCCTTGTTGGCGCAGGAACTTCCGAAGAGGGCATCATACTGCCCCAGGACTTGCTCCACCAGGACACCAACTTCCCTGGCACTGAAGCTGGTGCCCCCCCGCCTCTCTGGCTGGGGGTTGTCAGTGGTGCCAGATGTTGCAGTGCCCGACATGACAACCCCAGAGGCAGGAGTGGGTGGGCAACTGGCTCCTGGGGATGGGCTGTGGAGCGATGGAATCCCAGTCGGGAGGAGTCTTCGGTTCCAGCAGGGTTGGTCAGAGCAACAGCACCCCTGGCTGATGTGCAGGCAGCAAATGGCAGGGCACATGGGCAGCAGGCAGTCAGGCAGCAGCAGATGGCAGGTGGGAGCGTGCTCGGGGATCTGGGGGGCAGTCATTCGGCCTTCTGGGCAGGAGCGTGGTCTTCCGTGTGCTTACGCGTGGCCAGCTTGATATGGAGTGATTTGGCACGTGAAAATTCTGCACGTCAGCGTGTAATTCGAGGAAAGGCCCTTAGCGCGTAAGCCCGTCTGCACGCATACGCAATTTAATTGGACAGAAGGCCCGTCAAGCGCAAGAGCCCCTGTGACGTGACGCGCGCAGGCGTGCATGGGCATTTCAGCGTGCGTGAAAAACTGCACGTCCGCGTGTAATCCGAGGAAAGGGCCCATGCGCGTAAGTGACGTGACGCGCGCGGGTGTTTCCCTCAGCACGTGTTAAAGGTGAGCGGGCCCAGCAGTTGCTGTACATGCCTTTCGTGGAGACCGACGTGTGTTGCTGCTTCCTGTTGTTTCGCGCGCCATCGCAACTTCACAGCTATCAAGGACGTATCTCTTCTTTTGGCGGGGGTATTGGCTACACGTGTTTTTCTGCAACACGCTAGTCAGACGGTGAGTCGCACACGCTCTTTTTCCCACTGCGGGTGCCCCTGTGTATCGCACCCATTTTCGATGTCATAGTAGCCTGCGTGTCCCACGCGTACGCGTTATTCGTGTTACTGGGTGCCACCGCGTACTGCGGGAGGTTGAATCCATGCACGTAGGCTGCAGGGTTGCGTGCACGGTTTTACTGCAATTTTGTGTTGCCTGAGCGTTGCGTGACCCGTCACTACATCACCGGGGTCACATACAGCCTTGCAGGTGCAGGGGGGCTGTTAACATCTTGCTTCCCGCCCCCTTCACCCCAATTGCCCAGGTCAATTGTGGTGTACACCTCCCATTGGCACCACTCCATCTGTGCCGGCACTACTACATCTGTGCCATGGTTGGGAGGCCACCAAAGGTGAGGGGCGCCTCAGCTGGGCGTACTCCTCGTGGCGGGCGTGGTCGGGGACATGGCCGTGGTGATCAGGGAGTAGGGGGACTCCTGGGTGTCCAGGGGGGCCACAGAGGGGGAAGAGGCAGGGGTGTGCCAATTGAGCACAATGTTGTGCCATGTGTCGGTGCAGTCATGCCACCACCCCCTGTGGTTCCGGGGGATGCAGCTCCTGCATCTGGCACTGGCGCCCGCGTGACCCGGCAGTCTGTTCCATCGACTGCCACGGGCCCAAGGGTAGTGGTAGCTGCAGGTGCAGCTGTGGACACCGCCACCCAGGCTCAGGGTCTGTCAGCGCAGGCTGCGTTGGCACTTGAGGAGCCCTTGGTAGATCTCCAACAGGCCAGGAGGGAAACCATAGGGGCAGGCCGGGCTGCTCAGACCAAGACACGTGTCCCTGGTGCAGTCATGTCATCTGCTGCCCCGAACAGCCGTGTGTTGGCAAGTGCAGGGGCAGATGCACCCAACAACACCCCGGTTGTGAGTCTGCCAACCAGGACCGTTGCGGTCAATGACCCTGCCTCGGCTGATGTTGCTGCGCAGGGTCCATTAGAGGGCACCCAGATGCCACTGACACAAGTCAGGCCTTTGGTCGTCCCTCCACCTGCCATTCCCTTGGCTCAATCCACCGAACCCACTGGCCATACTGGTCAGGGCGGCATTAGCCAGCCAGGGTCTGCGCCACAGTCCAAGAGGTGGAAGGTTGCACCTGCAGCACAGGCTGGGACCCCACACACAGCCACAACCTCCTGCACGTCGAGGAAGAAGCCTTTGTTGCAAGCAGGAACTGGACTTCATCGTGGACTACGTGCGGGGCCACAGCCGTGACATGTTAGTGGGTGCCAATAGTCAGACTACGGCTGCCCAACGTGGCACCCACTGGAAGCATGTTGCGGAACATGTCAGTTCATTCGCCCATGAGGTGCGCACGGCGCAAGAGTGCAAAAAGCGTTGGAATGACATCAAACGCAGCACTAAGGCTAAGCATGCCTCTAATTACAACTTGACTCTGGTGACTGGCGGTGGGCCTGCACCAGAGGAGGAAGTGCTCACTCTGCATGAGACACTCATTGCGGAGTTCATACCACCTGAATTGGTCGAAGGAGTGGGAGAGATGCTGGACTTTGATGCCCAGTCCAGTGAGTGTTGATGCGTGTTTGTTGAGGACGTGTGTGTTTCACTTGTGGGATGTGTTGTGCATGATTGCCACTACATGTGACGTGTACATGGTTCTGATGTGTAAGTAATGCAATGCTTCCGTCATGCATGTCTCCTCTGCCTGCATGCGGGGACTCCATGTAGGCATGCTCCCTTGCCCCTCATCCGCCACTCTGCACCCCAGTTCCACCTTTGCACTGGTGTTCTTCAATCTTGCCAATGTGTATTTACTTGTTAATGCATCCTGTGTAGATGCTTACTTCCAGCGTAGAATCTGCCAGACATATGCCGTGTGGTACAGCCTTAGTACTTGATGCAGGGTATCTCACTTGTACTGTGCATAGGTCAGATGTCCCGCAGGGACATGAGTGCCCATTCATGCTCCATGTGCATTGCACGCATGCCCCTATGTGTCCTTGACTGGATGATCACTGTAATACAAGTCCTTGGTTACATACATTTCCTGCCATCTCATCAGCCTTCCCATGTCAACTGTGGCTCAGTCCTGCGTTGCACACATGTTTAGGGTCTGACAATCTGTGTGGCTCACAGGCCTCAGCCTGTTCAATGGCCAATGACTCTGTCCAACTGTTGTTGTGTCTTCTTCACACACGGGCGGCATCCAGAGTTTTCATCATGTGTCCTGCTTACTGTCCCAGCATCATTTGCAGTGTTGTCACATTGAGCTGTTGATGCCAGTCAACACTGCCTGTCAATACACAGGTGTATGGTCAGCCTTTTGATACCATTCTAGGCATCCCTGCTTTGGTACTGGGGTGGAGGGGTGCTTGCCTTCTAGATATGGTACACATTGAATGCACAATGCATGTGATGTCTGAATTTGACATTGCACTGCCTTCACATTTCCTGGCACACACCATGGAGTCCTTGTACATGTAGGTAGTGAGTGGCGTACACATTTTCTGCACTGCATAGACCCACTTCCATGGAAACTGCCACCTTTCAACAGGTCTGATCACAGAAGCAATTCAAAGTTGACCCAGGTTATATGTTGTGTGTCACATGTCTGCCTGATGCATTTGCTGTCGGTGTGTGTGTGTGTTGTGTGCTTCTGACATGTGTAGTGACCTTTTTTCTCTCTATTTTTCCGGTGATGACGCAATGGAGGCGGAGGATGGTGTTGTCATGCCAGACACAGGGTTGTTACCACTACATCAACCCGGCACTAGTGGGGGTCGTGGGGTGGTAGGCCACGAAAACCCCCAAGTGCTACAGTCCATCTTGTCTCTGGCTGCCTATGAGTCCAGCCTTGATGACGACTCTGACGTCCATGTTGAGTTGGATGAGCATCAAGTCCATGTGTCAGGGGTGAGTGATTCTGATGTGGACACTCCTCTGTCTGCGACATCTGCACTGAGGGATCAGACAGTCTTGGTTCCTCCGCCCGTGGTGGATCGGGATGCAGGGTCACCCTCCACACCAGTCACTGATGTTCCTGGGACATCACGTCGAAAGGGGCATGTAGTCGTGCAGCCGCGGGCGGTGCCAACACAGCGAGGACCCCCGGTCCTTGGTTCCCGCAGGGGTCAAGCCCGGCAATGCGGTCGCCGCGCGCAACCGCAGTATACTGAGTGGGAGCAAGACATGACTGCCAATTCCGAACGGCAGGGGGCAGCAATGGAGAACATCGCTGAGAGCATGGAGCGTGTGGCCCGATCTGTGCTCCCCCCTGCTAGGCAGGTGCTTCTCCAGCAGCAGGCGGCACGGTCCACTGCCCGCTCGCTCAGGCTGGGCATGGCGGCCTCAGACAGGGCACGCCAGGCTGAAATGTCGTCTCTGCGTCAAGCAATTGCTGCTCACGCAGAGGCGCACATGGATGCCTTGAGGGAGGAGTATGCTTCCCTCAGATCCACTCTGGGTGTCCTTATGATGTCCCAGAGGCAGCGGGCAGAGGAGCGGTTTGCACAGCTTGAGTGTACCATCTCGGCTGAGCTACAGGCTTGCCGGGAGGTGCAGCGGTTGTCAAGCCAGGCCTTGCAGGAGGAACTCCGTGTTACACGTGCTACCTTGCAAGAGGAAGCACGTGTATCACGGGAGGTTCTGCATGCAGACCTACGTCACATCGCCACACAGAACCAGGCTCACCCGTCCGGCAGACTTGCTGCCGACGAGGGGCAAGCTGCGGCTAGGCGTGGCCAGGCTACAGTGCCACGTCCTCCTTTCCAGGATGAGCCAGACTCGGACGACCATCTATCTCCCACATAGGTCGTGCTGTGCAGGCGTTGAGCCCATGGAGGTATTTTTTTTTGGCTCAGCATCATCGCATGTGGATGTTGAGCAGCACCCTGTACCTCCCCCCTCCTGGGTGCCTCCCCTCCCCCCCGGGTCGTATGTGGCCATTTTTGATTTTTCTTCTAGTTTAGTTAGTTAAGTTTCTGTTTGATAGTTAGTTTAAATAGGTAATGTAGGTTTTCCATAGTTAGTGTAATTAGTTAATAGTTGAGTTAGTTTAAAATTGCTAGTCTATTGTGCTTTCATGTGACGGTGCGGTGCTTTGTGGCTTTTGAAGGCATCCACTGTCTGTTCCAGCTGGGCCCTTCATGGTTGTCTTGTGTATGTGTTTGCTGCTTGGGTTCCTTGACTCACATATGCCACTCCTGCCTCCCTTATCCATGGGCTCGCAAGGATGGTTCGGTGTTACAGCATTTTACACAAGGCCATTGGACTGTCATATCTGTGGCATGTCTGGTGCTGTGTGACTTGTGTTGACACCCCTAGTGGGGATGATTTAGGTGTCATTGTCCACTGTTCAGCTTTTGCTAGATGGGGTGTATCATGATTAATGTGGACATTGATTGCTATGCATTGTGTAGTATGTTTCATTTCTTTCCTGTACATGTGCGTGTTGCTATTCATGCTGTAGATAGTGTTCCACACTTTGTAGGTGAAAGACGGACTGATGGTGTGATTTGTGATGTGACTCTCTGACATGGTCAAGTAATGAGATGCCTGATGAGACACACACAGATTACTTTGAAGCATTAATCATGTGTTACATGCCCTTTCTGCAGGGGGATGAGCCTCCAGAGCACCTTTGCCAGCAGACATGTCCCATTGGACAACGGAATTCTGGACCCGTTTGTTGGTGTCCACATGCACATGTGTGCAGGAGCAGAGGCACAGTGATTGCAGACCCACATCCTAGTACTGCTGACATGTTCCAAGGAACTCCAGGCAAGGTGAGCATCACAGGGGGGCCACGACACAGCAAAGCTTGCACCAGGCGAGTTGCACATGCAGGCTTAGTCACAGCACTGAGGGTGAGCTTAGACGAATATTGGTGTTGAAGCACACAATGCAGCTCAGATGTGTTTGTGGACTGATGGCTGCTGATAGTAGGGTTGTCTGGGACACATGCAGGGGCAGTGGCACATACCCTCCGGTACACCAAGGTCCATTGAGCCACTTGTATCAACCATGTAGCCTTCCGAGACATGGAAAGGGGCAGCTCACAGGGACATGCAGCAAGGGACATACTCGGGTGCAGTGCATGTCTTTTCCACGTACTTCATGATAAATGCACTGCCAACTTTGTTTCGGTCATGGTGGTACACAACTTGCTCTGTAGTCATGGCTTGCAATATGGGTCTGTCTGCTTACCCAGGGAACATTGCATGTTGTGTGAATTGTGACACATTGGTGTTCCATTTGCCACGCACCCAGCAGCGGCGGCCTTACTGCATTGACTGTGTATGACCCGTCACAGGGGTGATGTTATATATGGGTACGAAGCATCAACCACAGATTGTCTGTTTGTAGAGTAGTCTGTTGCTATGGGGCATGTTTGGTGTTGTGTTTTTGTGCAATTGGCACGTACAGGTTGTTGACTGTGTCTCTCTTTGCAGCATTGCAGTGCTCCTGTAACCGAACCTGAGAGTGCGCAGGCAGGAGGCCAGCACTCAAAACCAGAGCTAAGTGTCTTGTTGTTTTTCTTACAAACTGCTCTGCATAGGCTTGCTGGGGAGTGTACTGATGCATGGATGTATGTGTGGTTCAATTTGGTATGTTATTTTCTCCCTAATCACCCATGATCCTATGCAATTTTGAAACCTGTACCATCTACCCGGTGTTCCTGCTTCCCGTGCCTATCCAAGCAACGTTCCCTGACCCTCTTTCCCCACTGGGGTTGCGGATGCCTGTGTAAGCCCCGAACTTGCAGGCGCCAAAACCCTAGAGGGGGTGGTGGGTTCGTACCACTCCTGAGCCTGGACTACAGAAGGCCATGACAATGATGTCCAAGTCTGTTTGGATTGTGTATGTGTTCATGCAGGTTGTACATTTTCGTGCATTCCCTAGTTTCATGTGTCATTCCACCTCCCCTCTCCTGCCGCTCATTCCAGTCATCCAGTGTGTCAACACCTGTCCCGACTACATATCCCTGAACCTCCTTCCCCACCAGGGTCTCAGGGGCCTGTGTGAGTTTGACCTTGCAGGCACCCGGGACATGGTGGGGGTGGTTGTTTCGTGGCACTCCCGCGCCTGTACAGGGGACCTGTGACAGTACACATCCATTCATGGTGCATCATCCGATGTCATGTACCACACATGTCTCACATCCTGTCGTGACATTGTTTTGCTGTGCTACCTTGGTTGTTGCATCATTGTGGTAGTACTTGGCCTTTGTGAGGTACTGCTACGTCAAGTCATCTACTGGAGGGTGTTTGGGTTCGTTTTTATGCCTTGGATTTTGTGTTTCGGAAATGAGTGTGTATTCAGGGGGTTCAGGCATCTTTTTACACACAAGGTGGGAGATGATGACGAAGGGTAAAGGTGATCCTGTGGCCAGGTGGAATTGAGGTTTGGGGGCTCCATGACCCAGGTGCAGTTGTTCAGTGGGTCATGGTCATTTGTGAGGGAGGGGGGGGTTGTTGTTGATTGTTGCCTTGCCCTGCAGTGTGATGGGAACTCTGACATAGTAATGGTGGTATCCCATGTACATGTTGTGTTCTGCTGATCAATGCCTGTTCATGTGTTGTGTTTTCCTTTCAGGTGCGAGGGGATAGTTGAGGTTTGACATGCTGGGGTGTACACATGGTGGATGTTCACATGTGATGTGTAGGGAACACTGATGGTCACTTGAGTGCACATGCATATGTGGAGTGCATGTCCTTGCAGAACCACACACTTGCACTCTGATGCACTACATGTACTCCCACCCTTGCATATACACATGTACACTGTTTGCCTTCTGGTGCCCACTGTGTCCCGGCAGCACATGTTCTGTGACCGATCATGGATCCAGTACATGCCTGATTTGATGTTTGACGTGGTCTGTCACTTAGATTTGATGCTCAGGGTGTGCATCACACACAATGGCTGTTCACTGTGCTGTGCGCTGAGCAGTGTGATGCAGGAGTAGGACACTGCACACATGAGCTGCAGTGTTGATTTTGCAATGCATGATGTGCATGTAGACAGGCATTCATTGTGATATTACGTCTACGACTGTTGTAATGCATTTTGAAATGACTTATTTTGGGTGGGAGGTTGTTGGTCTGTCATTTCATCTGATTCCGGGTCAGCCAGCAGTGTCCGATGCCACTGTGAATTTAGGACATGGCAATGTGTACCTTATCGTTACTGCATTGGTGTATGGGTATTGCGTGCCATGACATGTTGATGTTTGGGAGGGTTTGTGTGACATGACAGTGATGGCCCTGGCCTGGTTTGCAGGTGTGTGTGATGCACACCTTGCATGTCCGTGTCATCCGCTTCTCAGAGCAACTCACTGGGGGTAGATTTCTCTCCGCAGCAGGGCCCTCCCCCTGGAACAGACTTCCGGCCTGACTTGAACTTGAGGGGAATCATCTCCAGTTCTGGAAGCACCTCATGTCCTTCCTCTTTGCTTCTGCTTACTCTCTGCCTCTCCCTTGCAGAATTCTCCACTGGAACTGCACAGGAGCTGCAACTGGGCCACTCTCCCCGACCTTGGTCCCTGGCCCAGCCACTCTCCACTTGCACTGCCTCCCTGGCAACCCCTGCACTGCAGTACTGTCTCTCTATCCCTACAGCCCTCCCTTCCCAGCACTTGACTGCACTCACCTTTGTAGTTGCCACCAGGTGACCTATGTATTATTTTTTCGGGCTACTTCCCCTGTACTGGACTCCCCCCCACCCTTCCCCTTGCACTTTTCCCATTCCCCCTACCCCTGCACTTGCACGATCCCAATGACACCTGGCCTAGTAGTACCGTTCTCTGTGTTCCCTTGTTCCCCCCTCCCTGCCTCATTGCGCCTTGGAATACTTGTGTATGGCCCATATCATGTCATATGTCATATGTGTGCCTTTTGGTCACACAGGATAGCTTGTGTTTAAGTAGCTAGGGATGCAGACGATGTGGCACTTCCATGGCAACTATCTCAGGGTGGTAAGGTTGTGACAGTTGACTGTCTCTTTGTCATCATCGATTGTCACCTGGTATGTGCCAGGCCTGTGTGCACTCCGCAGGGGTGGGAGTTTAGGTGAAAAATGTGGCCACAAGCTGGGTCCGGGCTTCCTCGCCACGTGCCCTGTCCCCTCCCATGGGCAGCGCCTGTGGTTGGGGATGTGGGGGCACCACCATGTCCACCGGGACGCCCTGCCGTGTTGCAACATTGTGCAGGACACATGCTGCCACAATGATCCTGCACACTACTGGTGGTGCATAGAGTAGTTGCCCGCCAGAGCGGTCAAGGGAGCGGAAACGTGACTTGAGCACTCCGAATGTGCGCTCCACTATGCCCCTGGTTGCAATATGGGCGGCGTTGTATCTTACCTGGGGTGGTGTGGTGGGGTTCCGGATTGGCGTCATCATGTGGTTGCTCAGAGGGTAGGCACTGTCCCCTGGTGAGATGATAATAGTTGAGATAATTAGGGTTTGGATATTTGTCTGTGTGTGACTTGCATGCATGTGCAAGGGCATTTGTACTGACCTAGGAGCCATGTGTCGCCATGCTGCCCAGCTTCCAGGGCCCGGCTCAGGGCGGACATTCTGTATATGAAACTGTCATGGGTGGAGCCAGGGTAGTTTGCATAGACAGAGGTGATGATTCCCTTTGCATCACATACCACCTGTACATTGATGGAATGCCAGTGCTTGCGGTTTCGGTAGATGTGCTCAATGGCCCTAGGTGGACGTAGGGCCACATGGGTGCAATCTATGGCACCGAGCACTTTGGGGAAGTGTGCCACCCTGAAAAAATCCAGGACAACGGCCTGCCTTTCTGCGGGTGTTCTGGGCATGTATATGTGCCTGCGGACTGAGGGGCGCGCTGTCATGATTGCCAGTACCTGGTGTAGGCAGCGTGACTGCGTGGCCTGTGAGACCCCTCCCACTATGGCAGTGGTCCGCTGAAATGACCCAGTGGCCAGAAAATGCAGGACATTGAGCACCTTCTCCAAGGGGCTCAATGCTTGGGAGCAAAGGGTGGGGGATGTGAGGTCATCTTCCCACTCCCTGACCAGGTCTAGGATGATATGGGGTGGAAACCTATACCTGCCATAGACCTGGTCGTCAGGCATCCCAAAAAGGCTTGTCCGTGTTGCGAAAATGCGTGCCCTGGCTATTCTCCTCCTCCTGCGGTGTCCCACGATCAGTGCAGCGACAAATGGGGCATTCATCGTAGCTGTATATACGCGTTTGTTGTTTGCGCGCACTTTTATGCTGTGCGCGGGGACGCTTCCGCCTGCCTTCGTGTGGCAGACGCGTTGACGCCTGTGCACGTCTTTTGCCGTGCGCGTGTTTCCCGTGTTCGGATACGTTCCGAGTGTCATTGCGTGTGATTGGAGGGGAGTGTGCGTACACGCAAGTGGCCTGGGTACGTGTGTTCCGGGGTGCCGGGAACTTTCACACGCGATTGGTGGAAATCCACGTGTGTTCTGTCATCACGTGCAATGAGGGTAACACCTGCGTGCGTCACGTCACTTACGCGCATAGGCCCTTTCCTCGTATTACACGCGGACGTGCAGTTTCCACTACGTGCATGGCCCTTTCCTCGTATTACACGCTGACGTGCATGTGTGTTGGGGATTGTGAGGACCTGGTGGAGGCTGGCCATGGTGACTAGGGGGGGGGTGGGGGTGGTGGGAGACATGGGTGGGGGCCTGGTGGAGGCTGCCCCTGGTGACTGGGGGGGTGGGGGTGGTGGGAGACATGGGTGGGGGCCTGGTGGTGGGTGCCCCTGCACTGCTGGGGGGTGGGGGTGGTGGGGGACATGAGTTGGACATGGGTGGGGGCCTGGTGGCAGGTGCCCCACAGTGCTGGGGGGTGGGGGTGGTGGGGGACATGAGTTGGACATGGGTGGGGGCCTGCTGGCAGGTGCCCCACAGTGCTGGGGGGTGGGGGTGGTGGGGGACATGAGTTGGACATGGGTGGGGGCCTGCTGGCAGGTGCCCCACAGTGCTGGGGGGTGGGGGTGGTGGGGGACATGAGTTGGACATGGGTGGGGGCCTGCTGGCAGGTGCCCCACAGTGCTGGGGGGTGGGGGTGGTGGGGGACATGAGTTGGTGTTCATTAGTTCAAGGAGACATGTGCCTTTGCTGGGGGGCATGCCCATGTTGGGTGGGCTGCCTGCGGGACATGACCAGGGATGCAAGGTAGTCCCCTGTGGTGTGGGCTGCCTGCAGGGGCCGTGGAGGGTGTACAGGGAACACCTGGGAGGACCCACACTGTCAAATCACATGTAGGACTCCCCGGCACCCCTGAAATACACGTACCCTGCTGAAATCGCGTGTAAAACTTCCCGCGCACCCCTGAAATAAACAAGCCCAGGCTATTCGCGTGTGGAACTTAACGCGCACCCCTGAAATACACGCGCCCAGGCTATTCGCGTGTGGAACTTCCCGCGCACCCCTGAAATACACGCGCCCAGGCTATTCGCGTGTGGAACTTCCCGCGCACCCCTGAAATACACGCGCCCAGGCTATTCGCGTGTGGAACTTCCCGCGCACCCCTGAAATACACGCGCCCAGGCTATTCGCGTGTGGAACTTCCCGCGCACCCCTGAAATACACGCGCCCAGGCTATTCGCGTGTGGAACTTCCCGCGCACCCCTGAAATACACGTACCCTGCTGAAATCGCGTGTAAAACTTCCCGCGAACCCCTGAAATACACGCGCCCAGGCTATTCGCGTGTGGAACTTCCCGCGCACCCCTGAAATACACGCGCCCAGGCTATTCGCGTGTGGAACTTCCCGCGCACCCCTGAAATACACGCGCCCAGGCTATTCGCGTGTGGAACTTCCCGCGCACCCCTGAAATACACGCGCCCAGGCTATTCGCGTGTGGAACTTCCCGCGCACCCCTGAAATACACGTACCCTGCTGAAATCGCGTGTAAAACTTCCCGCGAACCCCTGAAATACACGCGCCCAGGCTATTCGCGTGTGGAACTTCCCGCGCAACCCTGAAATACACGCGCCCAGGCTATTCGCGTGTGGAACTTCTCACGCACCCCTGGAATACACGTAGCCCGCTCCCCCAGGCCCGATCGCGTGAGGAAGTTCACGCGGACCCCTGGAATACACGTAGCCCGCTCCCCCAGGCCCGTTCGCGTGAGAAAGTTCACGCGAACCCCTGAAATACACGTAGCCCGCTCCCCCAGGACCGATCGCGTGTGAAACTTCACGTGAACCCCTGTAATACACGTAGCCCGCTTGCCGTGCTGGTACAGGGTTAGCGCAGCCCTTTGCGCTGGATTGGGGATTTTGATGGCTTTTCCCTGCGCGGAAGGCGTTCTTGGGGGCGTAACTGGCGCTGCTGCAAGGTCGCTGCGCCACTGTGCGCCACGGCTGGTTTTGGTGGCTGGAATCCATGAATACGCTGTGCGCGGAAATGTGTTTCGGCGCACGCGGCTGGCGCAGACTACCGCACGCGCACACTGTGCGCCAGCCGCGTGCGCCACTTGTGCGCCGAATTCTATGAATCGGCCCCATAGTGTTCTTCAGGACACATTCAATTTCGTTTATGTACGAACATTTCAGGACACCAATTGTGTTCTTAGAACATTTTCAACTTGCTAGCGAACAGTACGGACAGGTATAGTGTTCTTTAAGACACCTCCATTTTCGTTTAATTACGAACAATTTAGGACACCGCATGTGTTCTTAGAACAGTTTGAACTTGCTAGCGAACACTACGGACAGATATAGTGTTCTTTAGGACACTTTAATTTTTTTTTTTACGAACATTTCAGGACACCGCGTGTGTTCTTAGAATAGTTTCATCTTGCTAGCGAACAGTACGAACAGTTATAGTGTTCTTCAGGACACCTACATTTTCGTTTATTTACGAACATTTCAGAACACCTGCACTGTCCGCGGACAACTACATTGTTTTTTAAAAAAAAAAACGAAACTATTTACAACACAATATAAAAATTAAACTTTATTTAACATATATTAATAATTTATGACAGAGAAGGTGAGGCAGAAACAGAAACAAAAACAGGATAATTAGGGGTTTCATCATGATTGTTATTAGGTGAAGAAAGGATGGAAGTCTCATCAAAATGTTTTGGGTTATGGAGAGGGTTTGGGGATAATTGACTGGGATATGGTGAGGAGGGACAAGTACATGTGGGGCAATGGTACAAGGTTTTTGGTTTAAAATGATCTTTCACAAAAGTTTTCAAATTATTAAAATTAGTCAACAATAAATCCATTTTTTCTTCTATACTGTGGAAAGTGTTATCCATAACAGGTTTTTCTGAAGTATTTTATATTTTGGTATGCTCTGTACAAAAAAATATATATATATGTTAAATGTATACAAAATAATAATAATTAAATGGTTTATATTATAAAGTGTTTACCATTAGTTTCACTATCTTGTGACATTTCTTCATGAGGGAAATGTTCCTCTAGCCATTCCAGAGTACTAGACATTTCTGTGAGCGAAAAAAAAAGATAATTTTTTTTTATCTAATACAGAAAGTTTATAAATATATGAATAAAATTAAGTACACTTACTATTTCAGTTAAGATATGTCCTATGTACTCAGTGGGTCTGCTCTTGTTCTCAGTTCTGTTGTGTTTGTGAGGTAATTATGTTGGAAGCCAATTTATTTTCTTGTGGTATATTCTATTTTAGAACATAGTGCATTTCAATTAATGGTTAGTGTGTTGTATATATGGGTTACATTTCTTATGTATTAGTACATATAATGTGTTTGTGTGCTTTTTTTTGAATTTGTTAAATGTTCCTATGTTATGATATAACAATCAAACATACCCCCCCAGAGTTTTTTAGGTAGTGGTACTGTTCTTCGAACATGTCCGCGAACATTGAATGAGTTCGCGGACATCAAGTACAGTAGAAGAGATTCAGTCAATTCCATATGATATGTATATAAAGTGAAAGTCATTATTGTTAAGTTGAAATACTAAAAACCTACGAAATTCAATGAAAAAACGTTGTTAAAAGGACGTTATGGTTAAGTTGCGCTACTAAAAACCTATGAAATTCAGTGAAAAAACTTTGTTAAAGGGACGTTATGGTTCCAAGTAAAACCGAAAAACCCTTGAAATTCGCCAGTTATGGTAAGCTAAGCAACCATAACTTGCACCACTACCGTGCACTGCTAAGACTAACACCCAGGACATCAAAGATGACATCACAAATCACAGTACTTTTCATGCAATATGTGTACAAGGGATTCTTATTATAATGTTGCGAAAAAAGTGTCAAGGATCATTGCAATAAATATCATACCCTGATTAGTGCATTGAACCATACATTGATATAAATAGCATTCTATTATGGGGTTCTATCTAGTATACTAAGCTACTCATGCAGAAACATAGCATTGTGTGCAGCGTACAAGATGAAGGTATAATATTCGTAATGTTAATTTGTTGAATAATGAAATGATAATTGTTTTCTTAATAGATTTTTGTGTACTGTGAAATATGTAATAAGTAGCTAATACAACCCATGTATTACATAATTGCTTTACTATAGACAAAACACAAAGAGACAAGAACACATACCAATATGGGTATATACAGGGAAAGTGAAGTTAGCAAAAAAGCACAAGTAGTAGCAGAAACAATTCATAACCTAACTGATTATTTTTATGCAAATACATGATTGCTGTTTCAAAGCTGCTATTTACCCTATGTATATGTATCACTTGATGTGATTGGAACCTAAGGAAAGTAGTGTGAGTACAATGTAAACAAATATGACCGTATACAGGGAAAGTACAGCCATAAAGAACAACAGAACTATCAGAAAGTGCTGATAAGTCTATTGATTATCTTTATGCACAAAAAGGATTGCTGTCTTTCAAGTTTGTGTCTTCCCCTATGTAATTGTTTCATATGATGTGACTGGACTCTAAGGGAATTACTGTAAGAACCTACTTGAAGGATACGTCTACAAATAAAATACAATTTTTAGTTTCTGACTGTTACTGGAGAAAACCATGTGGCCTAGATATGTCAGCAAAAGAAAAAAGAGTGAGCCAGACATGTGATGTCATCTTTGATGTCCTGGGTGTTAGTCTTAGCAGTGCACGATGGTGGCGCCAGTTATGGTTGCTTAGCTTACCATAACTGGTAAATTTCAAGGGTTTTTCAGTTTTACTTGGAACCACAACGTCCCTTTGACAACGTTTTTTCACTGAATTTCATAGGTTTTTAGTAGCGCAACTTAACCATAATGTCCCTTTAATGTCCCTTTTACCAAGATGGCCACCATGGAAAGGGAAGGCGGGGTGTATAAAGAACACAACAGGGCATGAGCTGGGGGTGGGGGGGAACAGGGGTGACACATGGGCATGAGCGGGGGATGAGAGGGAACAGGGTACAAACGGGGCATGAGCACGGGGTGGGGGGGAAAAGGAAGGAAACACAGGGCATGAGCGGTGGTGGGGGGAACACGAGAGAGACACGGGGCATGAGCAGCGGGATGGGGGAACATGAGGGAGTCACGGGGCATGAGTGGGGGTGGGGGGCAACAGAAGACAGACATGGGGCATGAGCTGGGGGTGGGGCCAACAGGAGAGAGACACGGGGCATGAGCAGGGGGTGGGGAGAACAGGAGACAGACACGGGGCATGAGCAGGGGGGTGGGGAGAACAGGAGACAGACACGGGGCATGAGCGGGGGATGGGGGGAACAGGAGACAGATACGGGGCATGAGCGGGGGTAGGGAGAACAGGAGACAGACACGGGGCATGAGCGGGGGGTTGGGGGGTAACAGGAGAGAGACACAGGGCATGAGCGCGGAGTGGGGGGTACAGGAGACAGACACAGGGCATGGGTGGGGGCAACAGGAGACAGACACGGGGCATGAGCGGGGAGTGGGGGGAACAGGAGACAGACACGGGGCATGAGCGGGGGGGTGGGGGGAACAGAAGACAGACACGGGGCATGAGCGGGGGGTGGGGGGCAACATGAGAGAGACACAGGGCATGAGCGGGTGGGGGGAACAGGAGACAGACACGGGGCATGAGCGGGGGGGCAACAGGGAGAGACACAGGGCATGAGCGGGGGTGGGGGTACAGGAGACAGACACAGGGCATGAGCGGGGGGATGGGGGCAACAGGAGAGAGACACGGGGCATGAGCGGGGGTGGGGGGGTACAGGAGACAGACATGGGGCATGAGCAGGGGGTGGGGGGCAAGAGGAGAGAGACATGGGGCATGAGCAGGGGTGGGGGGGTGGGAGGGTACAGGAGACAGACATGGGGCATGAGCGGGAGGTGGGGGGCAACAGGAGAGAGACACGGGGCATGAGCGGGTGGGGAGAACAGGAGACAGACTCGGGGCATGAGCAGGGGGCAATAGGAGAGAGACACAGGGCATGAGCGGGGGGTGGGGGGTACAGGAGACAGACACGGGGCATGAGCAGGGGGTGGGGGGTGCAGGAGACAGACACAGGGCATGAGCGGGGGTGGGGGGCAGCAGGAAAGAGACACTGGGCATGAGTGGGGGGTGGGAGGCAACAGGAGACAGACACGGGGCATGAGCAGGGGTGGGGGGCAACAGGAGACAGACACGGGGCATGAGCGGGGGTGGGGGGCAACAGGAGACAGACACGGGGCATGAGCGGGGGGTGGGGGGAACAGGAGACAGACACGGAGCATGATCGGGGTGGTGAGAACAGGAGACAGACACTGGGCATGAGCGGGGGGTAGGGGCAACAGGAGACAGACACGGGGCATGAGTGGGGGGTGGGGGGCAACAGGAGAGACACTGGGCATGAGCGAGGGGTGGAGGGGAGGGAGAGAGACATAGGGAGCATGAGTAGGGGTGGGGGGGAGTTAGAGAGACACACGGGGCATGAGCCAGGGGGGTGGGGGGAACAGGAGACAGACACGGGGCATGAGCGGGGGTGGAGGGGAGGGAGAGAGACATAGGGGGCATGAGCGGGGGTGGGAGGGAGGGAGAGAGACACACGGGGCATGAGCGTGGGTGGGGGGGAAGGAGAGAGACACACGGGGCATAAGCGGGGGTGGGGGGGAGCGAGAGAGACACACGGGGCATGAGCGGGGGGTGGGGGGGAGGGAGTGAGACACAGGGGGCATGAGCGGGGGGTGGGGGGGAGGGAGAGAGACACACGGGGCATGAGCGGGGGTGGGGGAAAGGGGAGAGAGACACTGGGCATGAGCGGGGGTGGAGGGGAGGGAGAGAGACACACGGGGCATGAGCGGGGTTGGGGGCGAGGGAGAGAGACACACGGGGCATGAGCGAGGGTGGGGGGAGGGAGAGAGACACACTGGGCATGAGCGGGGGTGGGGGAGGGAGAGAGACACATGGGGCATGAGCGAGGGTGGGGGGGAGGGAGGGAGAGAGACACACGGGGCATGAGCGGGGGTGGGGGGGACAAGAAGTACACACGGGGCATGAGCGGGGGTGGGAGGAACAGGAGACAGACCCAAGACTTACTGTGCAGGCGGCGAGGAACAAAGATGGCGCCGTCTCTGAAGCCAGATGCACTGCACGCTTTCACCACATCCAATGAGAGAGCACGTCAGATGTCCGCGGACATCACGCAAGCTGCTTGCCCAATCACCGTCCTGTCCGCGAAGCGAACAGGGAAGTGTGTCTGCGAAGCGAACACAGATATCACAATTTTTTTTACTTACATTTTTGTAATTTTTAAAAAATCTACAGGACGGATTTACACCAAATAAAGCAAAGCACGCTTTCGGGACTAAGCCGCCACTCCTGCCGCAAATTTGATGTAAATCCGACCAGCGGTTTGGGCTGTAGGCGTGAGCAAATTTTTTTCCCATTATGTCTATGGGAAAAAAATGTTTTGGGACCCCCCCTATAACTTTGCCCCCCCTGGACGAATCCTCACCAAACTTTGCAAAATAAATTCAGAGTGGCCCAAATACTTTTTTTGCAAAGTTTGGTGAGGATTCGTCCAGGGAGAGCGAAGTTATAAGCCGCCCAAAAAGTGCTCTTCCTATGGAAACACCAACTTAACCATAACTACATGGCCACTACCGTGGCCATGTAATATATATATATATATATATATATAGAGCATTAGTTATTTTATCAATTTAAAGTACATGTACTCTTTTTACATTGGTAATGTTAATTCCTGTTTCATCATTTAGATTACAATATGTGTGTTAATATTGACGACTGAATAATGAAGATTTGTTTTTAGAACAGGGATGTGTGCAACAAAGAAAAATAAACATTATTCTATATTTTACAACACAGAATGTGGATGTATTTATGGGAACATCGTTAGTTGTGTTTGCACTTTATGCACGTTAGCACTTTTCTATGTATGATTTTTAACAGCATCTGCTTGATGATTTATACAAATGAATAATTCTTGTTTTTGTCTAATGTGTATAGGTTGTTGAATTGTAATTTAATATTATTATGAATTAATAAATATTCTATTTTTACATGTTTGCCTGAACTGACCCATGATCTTGGTTTTAGCCCTAGACATTGAAATAATTGACTAGTGAGACGCCACTCTTGATAGAATGTAATATCGGTTGTAGTGCCATTGGGTCTGAGATGTCACTTCCGCTAGTTCAGGCATATTCTTTGAGTTGGTCTCAACTGTGTGTATTTCTCATGCTTCTGTTGAAAATACAGTACTCAGATACTGATGCCTTCCCTCCATTGTTCTTGCAGTCAATACTGCATTTTAATTTGTATTAAAAGATGCAATATAAAACGTACAAAACAAATACACACAGTTGCACGCGTGTGTGTGTGGTTGTCTGCACTCGTTTGTGCTATCAAATTGTCAAAATGTGGTCCCATTAGGAATTATCCATCACGGATTTATCCATAAGAAAGTAATTACTAAATGATACAAGATAATGCATTTTGGAAGAATTTGAAACATTTTGCAATCATTATGGTATCTTCGTTGAGGCTGCAAAGGGGCCATTTAGTCGTGAGTACATCTGCTTCTACATTGTTTATTATTGCCTGCAGAAAAATAGCAAGAACATTCTCGAAAGGGAATGAGACATTGGTTCAAAAGAAAACGAGAGATGATATAGCACCGGAAAAAAAAACGGAATCCATCCCCCTGCAGCTTACCCACGAAAGTGGATAGGTTTTTGAAACTTATGGTAGCATTTGTCAAGTATAAATCCAATTTGTGTATCTTATTTGTGCTCATCCCTGCCCCGAGATGCCAGACACAAAAATACATTTAGGTTTCCATGATGACTGCCTGAAGTAAGAAAAGTAGTCTAGATAATAACATCAATTTCAATGGCAGGATGTGCAGTACACATCTGATGAACAGCATCCACGGGGCAGCAATCATAAGTATGGGTTCAAGAAGTTGTGCGTTTTTGCATACTTTTATTTATGTAATAACGCTAGATTCGGTGCAACATGTAATGGCAGAGCAAATAATGCACACACACATGTTATGCTTCCAAGAGTGTTTGTTATATCAACTGTGATCATTTTGTTGTTGGCTTGCTCCTATGGTAATCCATTAACATGCTTATGATAAATGACTAATGTTATTTTATATAATAGAGAATTACCCCAAATGCATGTCCCCAAAATGTAGTAAAGGTCCATCATAAATAAACATGGTGTGGTTATGGGTTCTATTGAAAGCCACCAGAAACAACTGTTGTTTTAAAACACCATATACTCTTACTGTGTCTTGATGGCCGAGGATTATGGAATACATAATCTACTGTCATGACGTATGGGTTAAGAGATATGACATTTGAACCGAGAAAAGCAGGGGAAGACCACTGCCACAGCACACTCTCCAGCTCCCCTTGCAATCCGGGAGCTTGGATTCTGCCAGCTAGTAAAAACCGTGCCTCTTGCTATTGTCAGAGAAGGAGAACAGCAGGGGTCAAGTCCTCAAAACGAAGCTGGGGCACTCATTAGCATAGCCAACCGGAAGTGACATAACTGGAAGTGACATCACAAGTGACATCACAACAGGCATTAGCTTTTGGGACCGGGGGAGCGACCGGTAGCTGCAGGAGCGCAGAGAACAGGTGCAGCAGGAACAGCAGAATATTATCTTCACAACCTGCAAGAACACAGCGAGAGAAGCAGGAGCCCAGGAGAGCCTCGTACACTTGACACCAACAGTAACCAGGAACTACATTTGGCTCCCTTGGCCAGTTGGTGCCATAAAAAACATACCTTTGTGAGATTAACAATGTGTTTGGGAATATGCACACATGAGCCTTTGGACATAATGGAAGACATTTGAAGCATAGGGGGTCATTTACAATGGACCGAAACGTTTACTCTGCAACTCATATGGGAGGTACATTTGCTACATACAATATAATGGCTGCTGGTTGCCCAGAAGTAGCTCCTGTTTATCGGGAGATGCAAATGCCCAATAACTGCCTTTAGCTCCTGCTAATAGAATCCTTATTTCGCTCCCTGATATAGTGTAGGCAGATTAAGGGACTCAAAATACCAGTCTCTCGTAACGACAGGAGGAAAGAATTACACAATCTTGTGCATTATCGTGTGCATTATTTTGCGCTTGTGTGCATTACTGCACCTTACAAAACAGCGGACCTATATGAAGAAGTCCACCCAACGATTGCATCTGCCTAGCTGGTATCAGGAATGGTGGCCCATGTTAATCGTCGGCACTGCAGACTGACAACGTAGAATTGTTTTACAGTGTGGCCTTGATGCTAATAAGAACGTCCAAACACTAACTGCACTGTGCTGGATACATGGTTCATAGCAGCCACTCTCAACTCTCCAACCCCCCCAGGCATTGCATATATTCTGTGTGTGGGGTAGCATTTACAACTCTCCTCACTACACACAACTCCTAGGTACCAACACTCATGGTCAAGTAGTGCAAAACCATAGACCACCTGTACAATAGTCCACTCCTACCCACCGCACCATCTCTTGTGGGAATGGAGACACGTTTCCGAACACATAATGGGTCCATTTTTAGCAGAAATATAAGAATTCCCCCACCACACAACTCCCATGCTCACAAGTATAAGGCCCATATTGGCATCCTACGTACATAAAATAAATGTAACTATGTTGTTGCTTCGTTGTGATGGTCTTTACCTGTTGGCTCGCTGGTGAACGTACTGGGTTGAGAATTTTTAAGTTAAAGGGGTCTATGTTTTTGGAAGACAAACTGCAGTTTTTATTACGGGGTCTCATAGGGTCTACTACATGGTTCAAAATTAGGCACATGGTGTTAGGTTTGTGACAATGAACGTGGCGATGTGTCTTTCTTTGGTTTTTCTCTCCGCGACATCTGTCTCCATTACCCTCTTTTTACTACAAATTGATGTTAATTTGATATTTATGACTGATTTTAGTGAAGCTGGATTTAGTGGTAATTGGCCAAAGACTTGGGAAAAATATTAGTACTAGGTAAGTGATTAATGGTTGTATGTTAATAAAAAGAACTAAACAAAAAACATGTCTTTCTTCCCACTTTAGAACACCTTCCACACAGAAAGGAGACAACAGTGTTAATATGACCACGACAGAAAATGTTAGAGGCTGGTGATGAATTGGGCAAAGGTGGGCAAGACATCTGGGCCTCATCACGACTTTGGCGGTAACCCTTAAAATTGGCGGTAACGCCATTAGCGGCAATTTTAAGGGTCCGTCGGATCACAAGTCGAAATACCGCTGGCGCAAGTACAGCCAGCTGTACAAGCGTCAGTCATAACAGCGCCAGGAACCATTCGCGCTAAAACATCAGCAATCACAAGTCCGGCGTAGGCGCTATTAGCACCAGAAAAGCGGCGGATAATCCGCCGAAAATACCTCCAGCAAAAAGCTGGAGGTAACAGAACACAGGCCACAGCAATAAAGGCCCAGGTGGAACCAATGCAAATCAGAGGCCTACAAATGAGCCACCCATGCACAACACACCCTCCCCAACACCATTACACCAGCAGGAGCAGGGAGGAAACAGCAATCAGGATCCAGGTGGAACCAATGCAAATCAGAGGCCTACAAAGGAGCCACCCATGCACAACACACCCTCCCCAACACCATTACACCAGCAGGAGCAGGGAGGAGACAGCAATCAGGGCCCAGGTGGAACCAATGCAAATCAGAGGCCTACAAAGGAGCCACCCATGCACAACACACCCTCCCCAACACCATTACACCAGCAGGAGCAGGGAGGAGACAGCAATCAGGGCCCAGGTGGAACCAATGCAAATTAGAGGCCTACAAAGGAGCCACCCATGCACAACACACCCTCCCCAACACCATGCTGCCATTTGGAGCCGGGAGCCTTGATGTTGACTTCTACCTGCTGCGCCTGGAGCTACAGAGGCCAGCCAACCAGGCCAGGGCCCTGGGAGTGCAGCGGGCAGTCGGGATGAGGAGAAGGAGGAGGAGAGCAGCACCAGCAAGGCGGCCAGCCATCCCCAGGGTCAGGCCAACACCCTGGGCCCTGACTGATCGTCAGTTGGTGACAGAATATCGGCTGGGCAGGGCAACCATCACCCAGTTGCTGGACACAATCCAGGGTGACATTGGCAGCCGCATAGCCACCAGCACGGCAGTACCTCCCCTAGTGAAGCTCATGTCTGTGCTTCAATTTCTTTGGACTGGCAGCTACCAACATACCGTTGCCATGATGCATGGAATGGCCCAGTCCACATTCAGTGCCATGCTGGGACAGGTGCTTGATCCACTGTTGAATCATGTGAACGAACACATTGCATTGCCAGCCACACAGGCACAGGTGCACCAGCAGAAGGGTCAATTCTATGCCATTGCCCAAGTCCTGAATGTAATAGCAGCCCTGGACTGCACACATGTGGCACTCGTACCACCCCAGGCACATCAGGCTGCCTACAGAAACCATAAACAGTACCATTCCCTCAACGTGCAGATGACATGTGGACCTGACCTCACCTTCAGCCACTGCTGTTCCCGCTACCCAGGATCCACCCATGACTCCATGGTCCTGCTCAACAGTACCCTGCCGGCGTACATGGAAAGGCACCGTGGCCAAAACACATGGCTACTTGGTGAGTACAAATGTATACCATAAAGCATGTCAATCCACAACTGATGGTGCCTGTCACAGAATCCATTATTCCCAATAGGCAGCACCATTACTGCAGCATTCACATTCAAGCACCTTACATGATAAACCTTGGACATGTCCAACACAGCAGAGCACACCCATGCATGATGTAAGACATGTTGCCGCACAGTGACATATGGAAGCCACACCACAATAAAGCCTCCTGTGTGAGTAGCACCATGGCTCCCAACACTGAGACAGTACAGAAATCTCACCCTGGCCATCCGACAGTAATGAAATTCCAAACCATAAACTGGCACATCCACAAATGCACCACTCATAAGTAGGCCGAGTAATGACAATGTATATCCCACAAACACTTTCCCCAAAATGGCCAGGGAAATGCATGGAGAACAGTACAGAATAGTGACGACTAGCAAATGCAACTGTAGCCAAATTGATTTGCAATGACACCTGAGGCAGCCACTTCTGTCATGCAGAAGTAGATGGAAGGGCCCCCTTATCTTGCGAGAAGTGAATGAGTACTGTCACATACAGAAACATAGGCGTCCCAAGTGGAGAGTACCCCATTGATTCAATTGTGCCCGTAGGACAGCACACTCCACAATGTCATAGGCCAAATGACAAAATCTTGTCCCCATACGGCTTTCTCTCCCCTGCAGGTGATTCTGGATATCCCCAGTACACGTGGCTCATGACCCCTATGCGTCACCCACACATGGCGGCAGAGCGGGCATACAACCTTGGCCATGCCCGTACACGGATCTGCGTGGAGAGGGCATTTGGACTGCTGAAGACACGCTTCCGGTGCCTCAACCGCACGGGAGGGGCAATGATGTATGCACCAGAAAAAGTTATCAAAATTGTACTGACATGTGCCATGCTGCACAACATCTGCTGTCGCAGAAATGTGCCACTGCCCCCTGATGCTCATGTGCAGCCACCTGGGGATGGTAGTGAGGGCGATGAAGTGCCAGAAGGTGTTGAACATGCACAAAGGATAGGGCTGAGGGAGGGGAGGTGGCAAGACAGCGATTGATAGATGGATTCTTTTAGAAATGGGTAATTGGTAAACTGGAAATATGTCACTTCAACATTAAATTGCATTAGTAACAATCACTACTGTCCATGCATTGTGATTTTTCTAACGTGATTTATTTTCCATCCAACAAACCCCCCTCCCCCAGTAAACACCCAGAACACAATGCCCCCTCCCCCCAGTGAACACCCAGCACACAATGCCCCATCCCCCCAGTGAACACCCAGCACACAATCCCCCCTCCCCCAGTAAACACCAAGCACACAATCCCCCCTCCCCCAGTGAACACCCAGCACACAATCCTCCATCCCCCCAGTGAACACCCAGCACACAATCCCCCTTCCCCCAGTAAACACCCAGCACCCAATCCCCCCTCCCCCCAGTGAACTACCCCCAACTGTGCAGATAGGCACATGTGTCTTATCAGGGCACCAACAACAATGCCATGCACCACTAGGAGGTCGTGGGTGCTTTCCTTTTCCAGGCACCTCTGGTGTACGTGCCCTTAGGTGGCGCATGGACCGGTGCCTAGGAGATGGCTCGAGGGATCCCTCCGTGGGTGTGGTCGATGTCGAAGGGACAGAAGGGGCAGCCATCATGTACTGTCGCATGAGGTTTTTTCCCTCCCTTGTTTGCTCAGCAAGTGCTGTAACTGCCTCCATCAACTCCCTCACTCATTGCCCGAAGCCTGTCAGGGCAGCGGTACATTGTTCAATGACTCTGCGTGTGCGCGCATTGGCCCACGCTATGTATTTGCACCCGTGCCGTATAGATGCACTGACAGCCTTGATGTGCCGGCTCTGCACCTTGGCCATTGATTCCACCGTGGCCTGTTTTGCCTCAATAATGTCGAGTCGGCCCATCACTGCTGCCCCAGTGACGAAGGGCACCCCTGGTGTGTCTTGTGTTGGCCTGCGACTTGTGTGCTGTTGGCGGGGGCTGCATGGTGACATGGCGCCAGCTTGGACTGGGCTGCCTGGCTCAGAGTGACGGTCTTCTGGGCTGCCATATGATGGCGTGTCCACGTCCGGCTGTGGTGTGCAGACACGACGCATAGGCACATGTCGACTTAGTGCATGGTGTGTGCCTGGGCTTGGGCTTCCCTGGGGTGTGACCATCCCTTCGGCCTCACTGCTTCCGGGAGAGTGCTGTCCTCGGGTATGATGGCCACGTGGAGGTGTTGCTCCCACGTCGGGCTCAGATCCAGACCTCTGTCCCTCAGCATCGGGGCTGTGACTGGTGGCTTGGGGCAAGCTGGCGGTGGCCTCCCTGCTGCCATGTGGCTGCTGCTGCTGTCTGGTTGGGCTGCGTTGGGGTGAAGTGGGTGTTGGCCTGGGTCGTCTCCCTTCCATACGGCCTCTTTGTGGGGTGGTGGTGCTGGTGGAGGCGCGCTGCAGTGGGCACTGTGTTGGTGTTGCCTCCTCCCCATCATCTTCGTCCCGCTGGGATTGACGTGTGTCTGTGGGGTACAT
Source organism: Ambystoma mexicanum (assembly GCF_040938575.1). NCBI lineage: Eukaryota > Metazoa > Chordata > Amphibia > Caudata > Ambystomatidae > Ambystoma > Ambystoma mexicanum. Next base: position 337,406,296 of record NC_090939.1, read on the forward strand.
AGGGTGTGGATTGAGTTCAATGCTACATATATTTGTGTGATGCAGTTCATGCCAACAAGTGTGATTGAGGACAGTATCAATCACGCATTCAACTTGCATTCTGTTCAGTCGCCATGTGGTGCTTGTTGTGAGTGTGTATGTGTCACGATCACCTGATTCCCACGGAGGCGCAGGTATGGCTTCGAGTGCTGATGCTTCTTCAATGGTGAAGCGCAGGACTCTGATGATGGACAGGAAGGGCCCCTCTACTCTGGCTTTTCTGGCTCGCAGGAATATTCCCCTGTGCGTGAAAAGGGAGTATTACCTACTGACGGAATAATGCTCAAGCCTCCCACTCCCTTCCAACCCTCCTCGATACCCTTCCACGATTCCCCGTGAAGTCTCACCTTAGGGTCTGGAAGGATGAGTTCTCCATCCTGCTTCTGATGCAGGGGCGCGTTGAAACCCAGTTACTTCACTGGATTGAGGTTTGATGGGAGTTCAAAATAAGCTTGACTATTCAGGTGAGGCGCTGTAAGAGTTCTGTTGCAAGTTCAAAAGTTCAAGCTTAATAATAATGTTCATTGTCTTATTGCAGCAAGCGCTAATGCTTATGTCTTTTTCCCCTTAGGGGCCGGGGTTCGGAATGCCAGGAAGCGGCAGGACCCGAAATGAAATGGGAATGACCCAAGTAAGTCTTAGAAGGAAACAGAGCTTTTCCTATTTCCCTTCCTTCTCTGACCTTGTTTTCTTGTCTTTTCTCTCTAGGCTCTGGGAAGTGGGTGCGGATCCGGATGATCGCTGCTGAAGATGGAGGCGCCCAGGAAAGGTGAGTGAAATGCAGCGCTGCAGCGATCGAAGCGAAATGCTTTTAAAATGATGTCTTCCCTTTCAGGATCGTCGGTGTGATGTCCCTGTGATGCAGCTTTAGCAGGTAAGGTCTTCTTTCTCTCCAATTCTCTCTTATCACCCTTTGCAGGCAACCCAGGATGCTGACAGGCGTGGCTGAAGTCCAGATGCAGGAGCTGACACGGTGAGCGTCCAGCTGCGAGGAGCAGAACAACGCGAAGCGTGAGTTGCTGATCGGGCGTGGTTTAAATAGCTTTGGAAGAAGTTCCAGGCATGTATCCTTCCACCGATCAGGTATGTATCCTTCCCCGACCACACCCAGGTGGAAAGTAGTCCCACAGGTAAAATAGTTCCATTCAGGCCTCAAGAGGGCCTGGATGTAGCAGCATGGTCTGCATCAGGTAAGTGCACATTAAAACACTTGAACACATGTCTAGCTTTATGAGCCTGGCGCCTAAGGCGCCAGGACAGGGGTCCAACATGAGCCTGGCACCTAAGGCGCCAGGACTGTGTCCAAAGGGCCCCAGCTTGGGCCCGCTGGCACTTCCCTAGGGGGAATGATGCCTGCCTCTGGGGTTGCTGTGTCGGACCTGGCTCCTTGGAGGTAGGCATCATGACAGTACCCCCCTCAAGGCCCCTCCCAAGGTTGTTCCCTCTCGGGGTTTTGGTTTGTTCGGAAATCTCCGGTGGAACCTTTGTATTAATCGAGGTGCATGAACCTGGTTACTAGGCTCCCACGATCTCTCCTGAGGTCCATATCCCTTCCAGTCAACAAGATAGAAGAGTTTTGACTTTAACACCTTGGAGTCTAAAATGTCTTTAACTTCGAATTCTAATTCCCCTTCAATTTGAACTGGGTCTGGAGGCTTGGACAGTCATGTCCCTGGTTGTACTGGCTTCAAAAGTGATGCATGAAAAACTGGATGAATACGCATGTTAGACGGTAAATCCAGTTTAAAGGCCACGGGATTGATTATAGCCTTGATGGGATAAGGTCCTATGAATCTGGGATTGAAGGTTTGCGGGCCTTTGAGGGGTAAATGTTTCATTGCTAGCCATACCTGGTCTCCTACTTGGTAAGGAGGAGTTTTACTTCGGTGCAAATCAGCATTTTCTTTATACTTTTTCTTGGCTTGCTGTAAATGAGTTGCAGCTTCTTTGAAGGCTCGGGTTATTGTGGAATGCAGATGATTTACTGCGGGCATTTCCAGGGTCAGAGGTGGATCTAGGTCAGAGGTCCGAGGATGGTGACCATACAAAGTATAAAAAGGAGTTTGTCCGGTTCCAGAATGCACTGAATTGTTGTATGCATATTCTGCGATCCAAAGGATGTCTTTCCAATTTAACTCGGATTGGTGTAACATGCACCGAAGATATTGCTCGAGAGTCTGATTGGTTCTCTCGGTTTGTCCGTCGGTCTGGGGGTGGTGGCTGGTGGATAACCGCATATCTATTTGTGCTAGTTGGCAACATTTCTTCCAAGAATTGGAGATAAATTGACTTCCACGATCCGAGACTAATATGGAAGGAAAACCATGTATGCAAACTATATTCTCCAGAAATTCCTTGGCCAAGGTGGAAGCTGAAGGCAAACCTTTTAAAGGGATAAAGTGGGCCATTTTGGAGAATAGATCCACAATTACAAGGATAGTGTTGTAACCAGCACAAGGAGGCAGGTCAGTTATAAAGTCCATTGACAAGGTGTGCCATGGTGCCGGTGGAATATCCAAGAGTTGAAGTAGGCCGGCTGGCCTTTTCTTTTGACCCTTGTTTTGGGCACAAATTCCGCAAGACAATACAAAAGACTTTATGTCTTTTCTCCAAGTAGGCCACCAGAAGTGGCGTTTGATTTTTTCCTCCGTTTTAGCGATACCAGGGTGTCCTTCCATTAATGATTCATGATGATGGGCAATAACAAGTTCTTGCAATTCTTTACTTGGCAGAAACAACCGCTCCTGGAAATAGGGTAAATCATCCTTAACGGTGTAATGAGGACCCTTTTGACTCCATTCCAGTAAGGCTGAAGAGTCTAGAAGTTGTTTTACTTGCGTTTGGATGTCCTCAATAGTTTGCAATGAAGTTAGGCCTAAGATTCTTTGTTCAGGTATGATTGGCACAGGTTCTAAACTCGAATTGGGTTCTTCCATGCCAATCCGGGATAAGGCGTCCGCTTTACCATTCTTGCAGCCAGGGCGATAGGTAATTACGAAATCAAATTCCGCAAAGAATAGAGCCCATCGGAGTTGTCGTGAAGATTGAGCTTTGGCCGTCTTTAAATATTGTAAATTTCTGTGGTCTGTAATTACGGTGATGGTGTGTCTTGCCCCGAGAAGGTAGTGACGCCAAGCCTTGAAAGCAGATTTAATAGCCAGTAACTCCTTGTCGGTAATTGCGTAGTTGATTTCAGGAGGAGAAAATTTCCTGGACCAAAAGGCCACAGGGTGTAGTTGGTTAGTTTCTGGGTCTCTTTGCGACAGGACAGCTCCCATGGCCGAACTGGATGCGTCGGTTTCCACAATGTAAGGGAGATCTGGGTGCGGGTGCTTCAATACAGGTGCAGAGGTGAATTTGGTTTTCAGGTCCTGAAAGGCTTGTTCGGCCTCAAGAGTCCATTCAAAGCGTTTGTTTTTCTTTAGGAGAGCTGTGATGGGTTGGACTGTTCGGGAAAATTCCGGAATGAATCTTCGATAGAAATTGGCGAAGCCGAGCATGCTCTGAACTCCCTTCACCGAGCTAGGAGATGGCCATTTGAGGATGGCGTCCACCTTTCGCGAGTCCATTCGGACTCCTTGAGGTGTCAGGATGAATCCGAGAAACTCAACTTCTGTGGTATGAAAAACACATTTTTCGAGCTTTGCAAATAGTCTGTGCTGGCGCAATTTCTCAAGAACTGCCCTAACATGTTTTCTGTGATCAGATTCTGAAGAAGAGTACACCAGGATGTCGTCAATATAAACAATGACACAGACATCGATAAGTTCCCGAAGAACATCATTCATAAAGTACTGAAAGGCGGCAGGTGCATTGCACAAACCGAAGGGCACCACCTGATATTCGAAGAGCCCAAATTTGGTGCGGAATGCAGTCTTCCATTCGTCGCCTTCTTTTATACGCACCAGGTGATAAGCTCCTCGGAGATCTAACTTGGTGTACACACAAGCGTCTTTCACCTTGGTCGATAAGCTCAGGGATCAGGGGCAGAGGATAACGATTCTTAATCGTTATTTGATTTAGGTTGTGATAGTCTATAGATGTTCTAAGGTTGCCCTCTTTTTTCGGCACGAAGAACAGAGCTGAGGAGACAGGAGACTTGGAAGGGCGAATAAAACCATTGGCTAGGTACTGATCTAAATACTGACGCAAATGCAGGTTCTCAGGTTCCGTAAAAGCATAAATCCTACTACAAGGTAGTTGAGCATTGGGTACCAGATTGATTTGGCAATCATAAGACCGATGGGGAGGTAACGTGTTAGCCTGTTCCTTCTGAAAAACGTCTTGGAATTCTTGGTATTCTGACGGTAGCTGTACAGGGGTGGAAGTTGCTGAGGCTAGACCCATAACTGGATTTCTTGGATAACAAGTTGGTTCACAATCAGGAAAACGTACCTTCTTTGCTCGCCAGTCGATTCTGGGATTATGTGTTTCTAACCAAGGAATTCCAAGAATTACTTGAAATTGTGGGGCCTTGATCACATCAAACACGATTGCTTCCCGATGTCCATCCTGACCCACCAGTGTCATTTCAACAGTGGAATGCGTTACAGGCCCTGAGGCTATTTCGGTTCCATCTACTGTAGTAATGACATCTTGGGTTACTTTCGGGCGGAGAGGGAGCTTAATCCTGGAAGCCAATTCACGGTCTATGTAGTTTCCAATAGCTCCACTGTCGATGTATGCTTTTACAGCATGCAACTGCTGAGGCTGTTTTGGGTCCACGAGCACCATTGGCATGACAAAATGCGAGGTCAAAGAGTTTGTTTTCAAGCTCGGCAAGCGGACCCCTAAGCTTGTCGGGCTAGGTCGTTTCCCGAATCAGGTGTCAATAAATCGTTATCAGTGGCTCCAACCACCTTCTTAGGTGGTTTAACCGGACAATTTTGAAGAAAGTGACCGGAAGTCCCGCAATACAGACAAAGTTGCATTTGCCGCCTTCTCTCTCGTTCCTTCTGCGTTAATGGTCCTTTAACATCGCCGATTCGCATAGGTTCGGATACGTCGGTACTCTTGGAGTTAGCGTGGGTTTTGATCGGTACTCGGGTTTCGTACTTGAACCGATCTGCTTTTCTATTTTGAAGTCTGTGATCAAGTTGAACCACCAAGTCTATGTAGTCTGCGCAGACCTGGGGTGGATCTACTATCTGAGCTAGAACATCCTTAAGCTCTCCGCGCAGGCCTCGATGAAACAATGTGATCCTTTTGTTTTCTGGCCATCCAGTTTCCACAACCGGTCTATTAAAGGTGGCAACGTAGGACAGGAGATCCTGATTACCTTGTCGTAAGGATAGCAGTTCGTTATCAAGGGCCTGTCCTTGAGAGTGTTGAGCAAACAATCTTTCCATGCTGGCCTGGAAGCCCTGAAAATCCTGGAGAATGGGATCATCCTGATTTACCAATGGAATAGACCAATCGGCAGCACTGCCACTGAGGTAAGATAGTATAAAGGCTACCTTGGTCTGGTCGTGAGGGAAGGCCCCGGGTCTGCATAGAAAGTGTAAACGACATTGGTTCCTAAAGACGGCATATTTCTTGGGATCCCCCGCAAAACGTTCAGGCGGGCCAAAGGCATGTGTCCAGGTAGATTGATTTGTACCGGGTTATTCAAACCCATTGATGTGGAAGTACCTCCGGAATTAGGTAAAGGAGTGTGCCCTGCCTGGGCCTGCAATAACCTTTTGGCCAGGTCATCAGTTCTTTCCTTGGATAGGATCAGTTCTCTTTTGAGAGCGTTGGTCTCCTTGCGGGCTGAGTGCACTTCTGCCCGTAATTCCCCCAAAAGCTGGGCCAGCTGATCTGTCTCGGAATTCTCCATAGCGCCCGGGTGGGAAATTGTGGGTAGGCTTCGCGTTCTGTCACGCTCACCTGATTCCCACGGAGGCGCAGGTATGGCTTTGAGTGATGATGCTTCTTCAATGGTGAAGCGCAGGACTCTGATGATGGACAGGAAGGGCCCCTCTACTCTGGCTTTTCTGGCTCGCAGGAATATTCCCCTGTGCGTGAAAAGGGAGTATTACCTACTAACGGAATAATGCTCAAGCCTCCCACTCCCTTCCAACCCTCCTCGATACCCTTCCACGATTCCCCGTGAAGTCTCACCTTAGGGTCTGGAAGGATGAGTTCTCCATCCTGCTTCTGATGCAGGGGTGCGTTGAAACCCAGTTACTTCACTGGATTGAGGTTTGATGGGAGTTCAAAATAAGCTTGACTATTCAGGTGAGGCGCTGTAAGAGTTCTGTTGCAAGTTCAAAAGTTCAAGCTTAATAATAATGTTCATTGTCTTATTGCAGCAAGCGCTAATGCTTATGTCTTTTTCCCCTTAGGGGCCGGGGTTTGGAATGCCGGAGATATGGCACCGACCCGAAGTGTAAGTTCTGGATGAGCGTTCAGGTAATGTCTTTGCATTCGCTCATTCAATGTCTTTGTCTTTTTTCCCCATTGGGGCCGGGGTCCGGAATGCCAGGAAGCGGCAGAACCCGAAATGAAATGGGAATGACCCAACAGGTAAGTCTTAGAAGGAAACTGAGCTTTTCCTATTTCCCTTCCTTCTCTCACCTTGTTTTCTTGTCTTTTCTCTCTAGGCTCTGGGAAGTGGGTGCGGATCCGGATGATCGCTGCTGAAGATGGAGGCGCCCAGGAAAGGTGAGTGAAATGCAGCGCTGCAGCGATCGAAGCGAAATGCTTTTAAAATGATGTCTTCCCTTTCAGGATCGTCGGTGTGTTGTCCCTGTGATGCAGCTTTAGCAGGTAAGGTCTTCTTTCTCCCCAATTCTCTCTTATCTCCCTTTGCAGGCAACCCAGGATGCTGACAGGCATGGCTGAAGTCCAGATGCAGGAGCTGACACGGTGAGCGTCCAGCTGCGAGGAGCAGAACAATGCGAAGCATGAGTTGCTGATCGGGCGTGGTTTAAATAGCTTTGGAAGAAGTTCCAGGCATGTATCCTTCCACCAATCAGGTATGTATCCTTCCCCGACGACACCCAGGTGGAAAGTAGTCCCACAGGTAAAGTAGTTCCATTCAGGCCTCAAGAGGGCCTGGATGTAGCAGCATGGTCTGCATCAGGTAAGTGCACATTAAAACACTTGAACACATGTCTAGCTTTATGAGCCTGGCGCCTAAGGCGCCAGGACAGGGGTCCAACATGAGACTGGCGCCTAAGGCGCCAGGACTGTGTCCAAAGGGCCCCAGCTTGGGCCCACTGGCACTTCCCTAGGGGGAATGATGCCTGCCTCTGGGGTTGCTGGGTCGGACCTGGCTCCTTGGAGGTAGGCATCATGACAGTATGGAGGTACACTGCATGGGAATGTTGGAGTGACAAGATTGAATGCGTGGTTGGGGTGCACTGCGCTCTGGGTTTTGGGGGTGTATTCATACACACTCAAACTCTACGTAGCTATCCTATGGCTATGGATGTCTATCCCCTGCCCCTGTCATTCATGCACTGCACGTGCAGGGTCGTCTAGGCAGCACTACGGTTCAATGGATGTAGGCCTCACTTATGGGTGTATGCAGTACCTCACACACATTTCTTCGCATTCATTCACTCAGGGTCTGCATGTGTGGTACTTTCAGCTGCATGCATTCGGGGGTGGGACTCACCTGCAGTTGGGTCGATGCCAGTGCCTGCCTCCACTCCACCAATGCCCTTGATGGTGCCAACATCTATCAGGGCTGTCATTTTCTCCTCCCAAGGTGTGAGTTCGGGTGGGGGTGGTGGTGGGCCTCCTCCAGTGCAGTGGCCCTACTTGCAGTCCGGTGCTGTGACAGGATGCCACGGACTCGCATGCGCAGGTCGTTCAGGCGCTTGCGGCAATCCTCCCCATCCCGTGGCACGCGCCCCACAGCACTGACCCTTTGGCTGATTGATCGCCAAATTTGTGCTCTGCGCTGGCCACTTGTTTTGCCTTATTGTGCTCGAGAAATTCTGGTAACATGCTTCTCCCACAGTTAAATACACTTTCTGGAAAATGTGACCTTTTTAATAACTTGAAATCTTGCTTCATGATATGATATGATATGATAGTTTATTTATATAGCGCCTATACACAATGTGTTTCAAAGCGCTTCAAGGCAAGGGAAGGTAACAAGGGAAAATACAATGACATTCTTACAGGCCAAGAAAAGTAAGGATGTGAAATTAACTATTGTACTCGGCCTGATGACATTTCAGATAGTGCAAGAGCTAAGACATAGATAAGGAAGGGAGGGGGAGAGTGAGAAGTAAATGTAAACAGACAGGCGACTACCGTACTAGGCCTGATAGAGCCGGAGAAAAACAAAAGGTGAGGGAGAGGGGTGCAGAAAGGGAGTAGAAGAACAAAAAAAGCTACTATCGTGCTAGGTCTGACAATATTTCAGATAGTGCTGGATTGGGGTTCGGGGGTACAGTAAGGGGAGGTGGGAGGAGACAGACAAGGTTGCTAACATACTAGGTCCATGACAATTCTGATAGAGTAAGTGCATAGTAGAAAGTAAGGGGAGGAGGGGAGGAGAAAAGAGAAGGGAGAGGAGGGAAGAACAGAGAGTAAGCAGTCAAAAAGAGTGGAGAAGCAAGAGGGGTGAACAAATACAATTGCAGAAGGCAGTAGTAACACATTATGTTGCAAGACAGGATACAAGATGAAGACGGGCACAGCATGATTCAGGGCCACCATGAGTACAAATGCAAAGGAAGTCCAGCATGAGAGTTGAGAAAGGGTGACGCACCATGAATCAATTAAGTGCATAAAAGTCAAATCCAGCATTGGCAAGAAGACGGTGATTGTGAATCCAGAATGTATCAGGACAGACTCCTGCAAAAGTAGGCTGGAGAGTGGAGGGGGGAAACCGGGTAGAAGAATCAAGCAAAACAGGAAACACCTGTGTGTGAGAAGGGGGGGCACAAAAGGAACATCACAGGGGGACCAGAGGGGGTGGGGATGGGCTGTGGGGACAGAGGGAGTAAACACATGTTGGTGCATGCTAACCTGCTGTCTGAGCAGGAGGTCGGCCCCTGGGTCCTCCTGGTCCGAACAGGTCCAAACAGCAATTGCCCTTTTCTTTGTTTGCCCTTCGCTTCGGGCGCCCGGTTGAGAGACGCCCTTGTTCTAAGAGTTAAGAGCAGGAAGGAAGAGGCAGGGTTAAGAAGGTGGGTGGTGCTTAGGCCAGGTGACCTAGATCCACTTGCGCCTGCTCACCAGCCACAAAGGAAAAAAGGCTGGAGGGCTTCTTAAGTAGGGAAAAGAGCAGCAAGCAGGAAGGCACCAGGTGGGCGGGCTTGCTAAGTTGTGAAAAAGAGCTGCAAGCAGAAAGGCACCAGGCGGGCGGGGCTTGCTAGGTGGTGAAAAAGAGCGGCAACCGGGAAGGCACCAGGTGGGCAGGGCTTAGGCCAGGTGACCTAGATCCACTTGCACCTGCTCCCCAGCTGCAAAGGAAAAGAGGCTGGAGGGCTCCTTAAGTAGGGAAAAGAATGGCAAGCAGGAAGGCACCAGGTGGGCAGGGCTTGCTAAGTGGTGAAAAAGAGCGGCAAGCAGGAAGGCACCAGGTGGGCGGGGCTTGCTAAGTGGTGAAAAAGAGCAGCAACCAGGAAGGCACCAGGTGGCCGGGCTTAGATAGATGATACTGGATATATGTTAGCCATGTGGTCTTATTCCGTAGCCTCCTAGAGTTCATGCCCAGAAATACGTGGAACCCTTGAGATAACAATGGCGCTCTGATTCTGCAAGCAGTGTGTCATCATGGCCTTGCCTGGCTTAAGCATCTCCCTAGAATGTCTTAGGGAGCTTGTTGATAGGCTTAGAATATGATCTGGCTCCGAAAATCATGTTTCTACAATTTCAGAATTACAGTCAGAATGCATAGAATGGCCAGTTAGAAGAGCCTCAGGTTGAAGGTCAATGTTGTTAGAAGTAAGGGCTTGCTGCACCACCTCCATGAGCATGCAAGCAGCCGTCATAGATGAATTAGACTGAATGGTATTCCACAATTTGTTCGACAATCAAGTGTGTCAAATTACATGTTGGTGCATTATTTCCACTTTTGCTACCACACATAAAATAGATTTTGTGTTGCGGTTAAGCTTGTTGAAAGGGTTTATGGGGTTTGGTGAGGAAGGGTGTGGAGCGTCTCTCCCTGCAGGGCCATCTTAAACAATCTTGGGGCATGGGGCATGGACTCCTTTGGGGCCCCCTCCACTGAACCAATGGGATTACATTAAATCCATATTCTTTGGTTGTGCCCCCCTCATCGTTCTCACAACCAACAGCTTGATGTGCTGCTTTCCAGTGATCCAAATAATCATGGGCACTCCCTCTATGTCCCACTACCCTATTCATGCTTGCTTTAATCTGAATGATAAAAAAGTAGCATTTCTTGGCCAACATTTGCAGTCAACGACAAGGGTACTTGTGTTCTAGCACAGGTAGAGAACACTTTTCATCAATAGCAGGCATGAGGAAGGTAGACCGGTCATAGTATAAATGCAGAACACAGATCATATGAAAATGGTGTACATAATCCAGAATAGACAGATTACTCAGATTAGGTGCCTAAAAGATTGCAAAAGTGCTCAAGCATGGACACAGGAGAACAATTGAAAGCAAGGAGAAACATACAGATACCATAGCACAGCTAATGAATGAAGATTAGAAGCTAGCAGGAACAAGTCCACATTCAGGCATACTGAGATTAGAAGAGGGACATGGATTTCAAGAAGTGTTGCAAATAGAGAGCAAAGTAGCTCTGGTGTGCAATATATCAATGCTCACTATTACTACAGTGGAAGCAACACTATAGCCAGTGAAACCACGAGTAAGGCTTTTTTAACCATGAAACCCTGAGAACAAAATCCCTCTGAAGGTTGACAATTTCCAAAGGTTTCAGGAGTGGTAATTTTGACAGGTTAAGCTATATGAAAATTAAATGTGATGACCAATATCACACATTGGTTAGGAGGTGAGGCTGGGATTTGCACCCGCTCTGTAATGTCTGCACTATACCATTGTTTTCTCCAGTTCTTACCATGAAGTAAAATAATCCCATTTTATAGAACTGACCTGAACATTTCCCAGTTCACATAATCCAATAGGACAATTTCTAAAAACAAAATGTATAGAAGCATATTATGCAAAATGGGAATGATTCTAGCTTTATCGTCTCCACCATCAAGGGAAGTAATTAAGTACCAGCATTTAAGTTGATGTGATACATATATATTTTTATCCAGGTTTCTATTTTGTATTTTAAAGCTTTAAATACACCGAAAACACAGGTTTGTGAAATTGCTATGTACAGGCATACAGAAAATCCCTGTACAAAAGGGCAAACCATGTTTTGTGTCAAATAAGCAGACCTTAAAATATGCTTGCCCGAGGCCTGTGATATCTGGTCCATTCTCTTCTCTAGAACCCTTCCACTGCAGGAGGAAAGCTACAAGAGCCAAAGTATGCCAAAGTGAGCACAGAAAGCAGAGCAGAATGTACCTGTCAACAACAAATACAAAATAGACTTAGAATCTCAACAGCGTGACATAAAAGACTCTATTTTTTTATTTTTTATTTTGATTTAGTTGCAAGTCAACTTCTCAAATATTAATTTATATTAGATTAATAAAAAATGACCATACAAAACATACTAAAATAGAACAACATTTTTATGATTATTTACATGTTTTTGGCAAACTTTGTCAACTCACATATGGTTTTAATTCATAATCCTATATATGCAATTTTTTAAAATAAAAGATGCATGAAAAAAGAAACTAGTCATATATAAAAGTTGAAAAGTAATCTATTACCCCATAATAGTTCCTACATAAGTCAAATAAACAAAATTTGAGAATATAAAATTAACTGTTATGTTTATCTGCAATAGTAGATTTCCAATCGTCATAGGATGCATGTACACAATTTGTTTTTGGGTCTTTCAACTCCAATCATCAGTACAATTTAAGTTTAAAAGGTTTTTATCTAGTTTGTCTACCAGGAGATGGAAACAGTTTAGGTGTTACAATGTTGACCCTAGTTTATCCACCCGGAGATAGAAACAGTTGTGCCAGCACTTACAGTTTTAAGCATATAGTACGGACATGTATGTTCAATAGATCATTTATCTATCTCTACTTTCCTAGGTACTTACTGTGTGGGATCAACTAGTTTTATTTAAGAACCATATAGTTGATAGATTGAGATATATACTGTTAGCATTCTGCTTCATCATCCATACCATGTTTTTATTTATTGTAGCATATTTTTGTAGGTGTTTATGAAAGATTTCTTTCCTCATACACTCCAGGGCTTTACAGCCTAGCATTATATGTTTTAACATCTCTTCACTCTTGTTGCAGTAGCTACATGTGTTATCCCAGATTGTCTCTTTGTCCTATATGGCTGTTCTTGACTTAGTGGGCCATAGGTCAAATCTGAACCTCATAACGTTAGTTGTATAGTGTATGTCTGGATATTTCTTACAATATTCAGGGATTGTTTTTCTTTTCCTTGTTTGTATGATCTCAGATTTAAAAATGTGATATTTCTAACACTCTGTTATTGTTTTTATCCAATCCATCTCCCATGTTTTTAATTTCGCCCGATTAGGGTTAGTTATTAGGAGATCTTTGCAGATAACGGCATTTGTGATTATATCTCGACAGTTTCTTTCCCACTTATTTATCATGTCATTTCCTTCTTCCTTGAAAGCTTTAGTTACAATCCATATTACTGTATTTGTATACTTCTCTTTGTTCTTACATTTCGAATACAGCATTACCATGTTCCAGTTTACTACAGTTTCCAAGGTCAATCCTAACTCATGTCAAAGGATTTGCATTGGCAAACATTTTGGTAAAGATAACAATGTTTTCCAAAACGTACCCTCCAGTCCAATCCATTTTGGTTGATCCTGTAGCATTCTACTTGATGTACCACATGTTATGGCAGGGACTACCTTTTGTCTGTAATATGTAATGATAGGCATGTCCATAAAATGTACATATTTCCTTTGTATCATTTTGGTTTGTGACCATAGATTGGTTATTTTATATTTCTGGTTTTCTGTGTATGGGAGATCGGCTTTACTGTTGTAAATGTTGATTCCTAAATATGTTATTGTATCTACAATCACTGCATGCCTACCACCAATGGTCCAGGTTTTGTTCTGCTTTCTACTAGTCCTTTTCCTTTCTCCTATTATCATTATATCTGATTTCTCTGGATTTATTTTTAGATGATTTTGTTCAATGTGGATCTCTAGTTCGCTCAAAGGCCAACGCAAGCCTATTGCAGTGTCTTCCATTATTGTCAAGTCATCGGCATATAATAGGTGGCTTGTTTGGTTGATCTTAGGTGGAAATGATCTAGCCCTGCTGCGGTGCGTGCCTATTTCATTTATGTAAAAGTTTAAACGCGTTGATGCTAATAAGCACCTCTGTTTCATCCCTGAATTTGTTTGAATAGCTCTAGTTAGATGTCCTTCACTATTCAGCTTAACTTTTATAGAGGTTCCTGTATAGAACTATTGTATTAAGTTCAATAGATATTCAGGGCACTTGGCTTGATTTAATGTATCCCACAATTTGGAATGCGAAACTGTATCAAATGCCTGTTTGTAATTAATATAGGCCACGTATATGTTTTTTTTAATTACATGTGGCTTTATGTTTAAGCACTTGCATAATTAGGAGATTAGGAGTTGCTATTAAAGTTTGGTGAACAATGTAAGTGATTTCTTTAGGTATGACAGCCTTTTGGGGCCCTCTCCAAGGTGGGGGCCCAGGGCAAGTGCCCCTTTTACCCTCCCATAAAGACGTCTCTGTCTGCCTGCATTTTGGATTAAAATAATTGGTTAAAAATTGGGGCAAAATGTGACCTGACCAGCTAAAATTGAACACATTTTATACATCTGGCTGAAGTGCACGCATTGGTGGCCGATTCCGTCCACTGATCTTACGTTCCCCAATTCATCCAAATCCCATAGATGCAAAGGTTTGTGCTTGCACGAATTGCCTAGGCATCCACCTGCTCCTCTTTGTAAAATGAGCTGCTGGCAGGGAGCCAGCAGGCATCTCTTCCCTGACACCATTACTGGGAGCATGTTTTAGATGTCAGTCGTGAAAGTGCAACTTACATGCAATGCTTGTATTGCATTTCTACCTCTTTTATTGTGTGTGCCCTGTACAATATTAAAAAAGATTCTCCATTCCCAAGCAACATTTTGGATTGGTCATGCAAGGTTTTCTTTCTGTGACACTGTGACTCCACAGACCAGTCACTTGCTCATATTCAAATGGGGTAGATTAAATCCTTGTGCTAATTGGGCTTAGGAGTTCTGGGACCTTTTAGGTTGTTATGTAGATTAAGTTGGATGATTATCTGCAATATGTCACTTAAAGATTACTATCTGGTTGGAATACATTGTGTGGATGCTTAGAAGGGCAATTGGTGTAGCACCCGCATTTTAGTTTTATGCTGTTGTTTTTGGACCCATTTTCTGTGTTGTTTGGTAGGGAGTGAGTTGAGTGTATTTTAAGCAAACCGTTCCTGCGTGGTATCCATTTGTTGAGTGCTTGCTGTAGTTCAGCAGTGTGTGTTGCGTGAGTGTTATTTGCAAAGTAAAAAATTGAGGAATTGCAGGAGGACTCACAAATGAACATAGATGTTAGCATTGTGTGTGTAGATGTAACAACTTGGTGAATTACAGGTATATATCTCACCAATGGGCTATTAGACTTTTAAGGTATTACTGTCTACAATGTGGTCACCGATGATTGGGATGAGTATCTGGGTGGCATCCGCATAGTTGGTGTACGTGACACGCAGATAATCAAGTATATCAAAGAAAGGCTTGGGGAACTCATTGTAGAGAGTTGGGGAAACACAAGTTCCATGTGGAACCCCACAGGTCACTGGCGTCGGTGAGGCTTATGCTGAAGGTGGAAACACCCTCATGGATCTGTTGCTAAGGAATGATTCAATCCATGCCTTTGCTTGGTCCAAGAAGTGTGCCACAGATGTTTACATAGAATCTTCTCGTTTACTAAGTCAAATGCCGCTGATAAGTCAAGTAGTAGGAATAAGGCAGATTTACCCTTGTGATTGTGACTTACCTACAACATACTGATTACGACCTGTGCAACCTTGTGCTGCGATTGTAATTTACCTGCAACCTACTGGTTATGACCTGTGCAGCCTTTTGCTGGAATGTAACTTACCTGAAACCTACCGATTATTACCTGTGTAGCATTGTGCTTGAATCTGATTTACCTGCACACTACTGATTATGACCTGTGCATCCTTGTGCTGTGAATGTAACTTACTGCTACCTACCAACTATGACCTGTGCTGCCTTGTGCTGTAAATGTAGTTTACTTGTAACCTACCTATTACATCCTGTAACACCATATCCTTTGTAACTAGCGCCTAGATGCCTCAGGGTTTTGTTGCTGCTAGAAATGCAAAATAAATAAATACATATTATCCACAAATCTAATGCCTAGGTAATTGAAATGTTTTACTCTTGTCAGTGCTTCATAATCCACATAAATCGATAGAGCCTTTTTGTTATTATTGTTATAGCAACACCAGTGAGGTACCTTTATTAACCACCATACACTTAAAATTAATAAAATCTGCATAGACCTTCTGTAGTTTGTGTGGTGCAAATTCCATTCTCCCTATGAGCCCCAACCACGTCATCATCATAAACTAGGCTTGTAATTAATTGTTGTCTAGCTTTCGGTACATCCAATGTGCCAGCCTGCAAACCTAGAGTCAGATTGTTCAAATACATACTAAATAAAAGGTGGAGAAAAAATACCCTGCCAAACTCCCTGCTTTATCAAATAATTGGTTGTTCATTCTCCTGCTGTTTCATACCTAATAAATGCTACATTGTATAATTGGCTGAAAATACTTAATAGGCCAATATCTAATTTAGACAAATGATTCCACAGTAAAGCTCTATCCACCTTATCAAAAGGTATGCATTAATACATGAAAGCCAAACATGTGTTCCCCTTTTTGACCTCATGATATTTTACATATTAAAATGACAGATTAAGGCATTATTCCTCTGTCCCAAACATGGGCAGAAACCTAGATCTGAGTTTGGGAGAAGACTGGCACCAGTCATCCACTCATGCAGTTTGGAAAGAATAAGTGTGCCCATGATCTTCAAGAAGATATCACTTAGAGATATTGGTTGATAGCAACTGGGAAAATCCCTTGAACTTTTCTTAAAATCATAATTAGAAAACTTATCTGCAAAGTGTCTGGTAATTTAAGTACCACCAACATAGCTCTAATCATGTTCCGGATAAGAATAGACCAGACCCCCATGTTTGCTTTATTGCTGTCACCTGACACTCTGCCGGGCCTAGGTGCTTTACCAGAACCTAGTTTATCTATCACACAAATAAACAGAGGTAATGTGTCAAATCCTCAGCCAACTTTTCCATATTATGTAAGAGTGAACTATTATCTTTCGCATCCTTCTGTGCTTGACCATTTAAAGTGCTAAAGAGCAGGAGCCACTCATCAGGTGGACTCTTTCCCCTTGGTGATTTATATGTCAAATTATCATTAAAACCTTGTGCAATCATGCATCAATCATTTCTAGAGTCATTAGCATTACAATAACTTAGCAACTCAACCCATTCATCCTTTTCGTTGTTATGTTTGGCACAGACCATAACTCGTTTTTACTTTGCACACCCCTAAGAATGGGGAGCTCTATGTAAATGCTTATTTCTCAATGAAATTCCCTCTTAGCTGTTCTACACTCATAAGCATAACAAGTTTGTTGAAAGTGCTTATCCTCAATATTGTCATAAAAGCACACCATCATAAAAACATAACCCTATTTATGATTGTGTTAGATAACATGGCTTCATTAGCCTGAGACCTTTAGCCTTTCTACCATTATTGCAAACCCGATCAATCTGTTCTCAGGTATTCTGGGAATTGATCATCACAGGCAATATGCTCATTTTTAGGACTAGGGGGAAGTGGTTACTTTCAACTCTATCCGTAATCATCATATCGACCACCCTCCACAAGCAAATAATAAAATAACCATTTGGAGCAATAGAGGTTTGAATAAAAGTATCTTTCGCAGCTCTTTCTGATACAGTTATTCCATGAATACAGCATAAATGAAATTCTGTTTTAAAGGATAATTTCCTTGCCTATTTATTAACCCAGAATGTCTTAACATGTATTTAAATACGAGGAATCATCTAACTAACCTAGACCAAATCTTGCAATAAATCAACACCTATGATAATACAAAAGTCAGATGAGGTAGGACCAACAATGTGTTTATAAAGACTGCATATTGAATTCAAGGTCATGGTACAAACATGTATCCCTGCATAAGTATAATACACATTAAAAATACATCCACTCTTACATAATGTAAACCTACATGTCAAACTTTGGATAGAAAATTATCCCATTTCTAGACAGGAATAAGAAGCAATGCCTGACTTAATCCAAGTTACCAACGCCCCTTTAGCCTGACCTCTATCAGCAGGAATAGCAGGAATAAGGAAGGAGACAGGGCACAGCTGGGCCTATTTGCCTGGTTCACAACCCATTGGGATTGTGCCATTATAATACGCTTCTGTGAATCAGGATCCACTTTTCTTGAAGTAGGATAATGTCCAACTGGGGGATGAAAGAACACCAATAAAGGTCAGTTTGTTATTTAGCCTACTTCAGCCAATGTTCCATAATACAATGGCACAATTAATCTTATTGAGTATTTTATTACACTCTTCAGTTACGCTACTCCCTAAGGTGACATTAATAATGACATTGCTAAACTCAGGTACAGCACCCCCAGCCTCATGTAATAATACCCTCTGTTGGCAAACAACACCAAAAATATTCCCATCAACCCCCATTTTAGCAACAAACCCATCAACCTGTACCCTATGTGAAACTACTTCACCCAATGTCTCTTCACCCCAGCTGATTGCTGATACTAGCCCTTGAGACAATTCCATAGGACCCACCCCAATGTTCCTTTACCACCTGGACTATCTTCACTTTCAGGCTTTGGGTCTCCTCAACATTGGTTGAGCAATTGAGGGAATGGTTACTAAATAAGTCGCAAAACATTACATTTGCCTCTTAAATTAACTACCACGATGATCATGTACTATTGCTAGGGTTGGGTAAAATAAACATAGCAATTTCTATTTGAAATAACCTGACTTGAAAAATATCTGCAACAAGTTATTCGAGTCTAAATGCAATGATCATGTCATGCTTCATTTCAAGGACAGCATGCTAGTAGAGAAAGGATGCTGTCTTGAATGGGCAGAAATGATTCCAAAGAAAATTGGAAAAGAAGTGAAAAGAAAATGATTACAAACCTTGAAGATAAAAGTTCTCACAATATTCTGGTTATGAATGCAGAATTAAATAATTAATTATTTTAACCGAAAAAATGCCAGTTTTGGTACATTTTATTGGGTTAACTGTACATATTTCACAGAGCTGGAACAAAACATTAGCTTTCAAAGTCCATCAAACTTCCTCTTCATATATTGCATAGTGAATTGATTCGTACAAAAAGCCACAGCACATATCATTCTCAAAATGAATACATAAAAAGGGACATTTTGAACATTGTGCATATGTGTCTGGAATGCGCTGTCTAATTTAAAAAACTGTAAACCTCCTGGAAGCAGGGAGCACATAACGATTCTGAAACAGTACACATTCTGAGAGTTGCATTTAACAAATGAGAAAAAATATATCCCTTTCACATTTAACCATTAAGTTAGCCCCATACAGCCTTCTGGAGGGCCCTGCTAGTTTCTGAAAATTGCTGATATTATTTTAAAAGGCATATTCAAGTGAGAGGTTTGAAAATACATCATTAAGGAAAAGGGTCTGCATTGCATTTTCCTCAAACAGAGCCTGAACATGTGTTTTTCAGTCTAAGATAGTGCCCAGACATTGTAGTGAGTGCAATGCAGTTGCTATATTTCCTGGCTAGTGTTCAATTTGGCACTAGAAGATATGAGCTGAAGGTTTAACTAGTTCATTCTCCAATGATATGTCACTATGCCACAGACTTTGGTGCTGTGTTTTTGCATTGTTTTTGCATTGGATGAGGTATACAGCATTGGACAATCTACAGTTGTAGGTCCCTTTTATCTGTATTGGACTATTGTGTGGGGTTGTTTTTGCAGATCAGATGCAAATATGCAAGGTCTTCTTTGTTCTTGATCTAGTGGGAATGTACACCTGCTAAGAGACTGTTCATGGTTTCTTGGTTGCTTATATGCAAATGGGGGAGCTTTTGTGAAGATGTCACTCAGCTCAACATCCCTGCTGAAAATTGGTTGAAGGTCCTTAGCAATCCGATCCATTTCTGACTCTTTTGCAAGAAGGGTGTTTCGGCTGTTGAAAATTGATTGTCCTGTGTCTTCCTCAGGGCCATATACATTGGTATCAGAAGGCCTGGCTCTGGACAGCTTTGTGTGGCTTGGCTGGAAACTTGCCCCATGTAGGTATGTGTCACTCTCAGTCGATAGCTTGCATACAGCTGTTTCTCTATACCCATTTCTTCCAACTGAGATGTATGCATGAGGGAAATGTTTGCTCTTCTTGGAGTATTCCATAGTGAAGTTAATGATTTACAGAATATTTTAAGAGTGTCTTCACCTTCCAATATCAAGAAGATGTGATCAATGTAACGCAGGCATGTTAGTGGTTTCAGGGATTGCTGTTGTAGAAACGCCTGTTTGAGGTCCTCCATGGAAATATTTCCATAACGACTTGCCATTTATGACCCTGTGGCCGTTCCTGCCTTTTATATGCAGTGTCTTCCATTGAAGCAGAAATTATTGTGTGCGAATATGAATTTCATGAGATCTGTGAAAAGTGTGGTTGGGTTGTCTACCTTGAAGTTAATTTATTGCAGGACCTTCTGGCATACTGCGATTCCATATTCATATGTAATATTGGACTAAAGTGTGTTGACATCCAATGTGGCCAGGAGTGCATTCGGTGGTATGTAGTGTATATGTTGAATCATTCTGAGGAAGTGTGTTGTGCCCTATACAAAGCTTTCTGTGACCATCACCAGAGGTTTTAGAATGGATTCAATATATCCAGATATGGCTTTGTTTAATGTATTCACGGCAAAGAGATGATCGGGCAGCCCAGATTACCTGGCTTGTGGATCTTCGGGAGCAAATGAAAGGTCCCAAGAGTTAAATTATTTGGTATCAGATGTTGTAGATGCTCGTCTGTGCTGTTTGGCATGGATTTGACGATTAGCTGCAGAGTTAATGTGTGCCCCATGATGGGGTTGTCACAGAGTTCCCAGTCATATTTTGTGTCAATTAGTTGTTTGTGTGCTTCCGTTTTGTATTTCTGTGAATACATGACCACAACTACCCCACTTTTGTCAGCTGCTTTTATTATGATTTCCTCGCTTGCTTAGAGTGTTCTGATTGCCCTTCTCTCTTGGGCGGTGGTGGCCAGGGACTGATTAGTCCCCTGTTGTTTCTTGGGTTTGTCAGATCTTACATATTCTGATACTGCTGATGTAGATGTCAAGTTATGAACTAGTTTCACATGGAGGTGTCCACTTGGAGCACGTGTTTGTACCATCATGATATTGGGTAGCACTTTGTTTATTGTTTTGCCCATTGACGTGTTCTTTGAGGCACAAACATACATAGTCTTCAATTTCCAAGCAAAGATGAATTTTTTTTGTGTTTGCCTGAGGAAGAAGGTCATGTTTTGGAGAGTGCAGCATTTGTAAGTGCAAGCACGGAGAGGCTAATGACTGATAGTTAATTGTTTGCAAGGTCTCCCATGGGGTTTTCTGTGTTGGTTCTGTTAGGTGTGTCGATCACTGTTTCAGGGAGCCTTGACCCTTCCCCGTAAACAGTAGCTTGTGTCATTCCTTGTAGGTCCTGAAGTTCATTTTTCTTCTAAATTAGTGAAGAAATCATGTGGTTAATGTTTTCGAAATTGGGATAGGTTTGAATGGGCAAACAAATTCTGCTTGTCGGTACAGGTTGAAATGCTGGATGGGATTGCAGCAAATATGCACGAGGGGGGTCAGCATGAACCTCAAAGCGTGGTTTTGCAAATATGTCCTGCATTTTATTCTTTTGAAAGTGTAAAAATATAAGTACACAAAACAGTGATATAATATTGGTGTCTGAGCAATGGGCCTGGCCATCAGCAAGGAGAAATGTGTACTGAAATGTGGTTATTGGAGCATGCAGCATGGGCAAAGCAGTAGGTTTGAATGGTAAAAAATATTATCCTAATGTTTACAGTCTGAAGTGGTGGACTAGATAACAACAAACTTGCATGTTTTTGGAAATATAGCTTGTGATTTATTTTTCCAAAGTGTAAGAATGTAAGTAGAAAAACTAGTGATATAAATTTGGTGTCTGGGTAGTGCGACCGGACCCCCTGCAAATGCTAATGTGTACGCTCATTTGCTTATTGGGGAATGTGCCATGGCTGAAGCCGATGCCCCATGGATTTGGAGACTGAACATGGCTGCAAGCTATGAGCACTGTTAAGGATTTCAATCAGGCGACGCACACCTTAGTCTCGGCCCAGTATGCAGCGCACAATTGAAATGCTTATGTTTTTATGTTAGATTCAATATTGAGATGATACATCACTCATATCACACCCCCTTTTGAAATACCCTGTGTCACAATGGACCATGAACTAGGCTGGTTGGCAAAATAAAATATTTATTTATGTATTTGAAAATTAAAAGAAATCAGACAATTTTTAATATGGGGCAGCAATCACGAATGGGGTGATAATAACAATATGAATGGAAGCAATGCACTTAGTTTAACCTTCTATTGACACATCTACAAAACACCAGGGAATTTGAGCACTTTTAGATTTTACGTAAGATAGCACTTGAGTTAGAATTTCCCCCTGCAATGTTCCCTCAACCCACAAATAATCAATTCTAAATGGATAAACCAAAACAGCAGGTAATCAGGAATAACAAATGGAAAACAGAATTGAAATCCGACCTTCCCTCCCAGAACAAGAGAGAAAAACAGATTTCAAACACTGGCAATGCTAAAAATGACACTTGGAAATGGATCAATAAGTGAATGAATGTGTGTGAAAACCTTGCAGAAAATATTATTCCTCACTACAGCAACCATGTAGAAGTACAAACGATCACAAGCAATGTATAACCAAGAGCATATAGTTTGAAAATGAATGGCAGGTTTTAAAACATGTTGCAGCAAATGACACGTTGGAAATTTAGCAAACTTTGCAATTCCCGCCTGAAATTACTAAAACGGTTTTTAATAAAAACGGGTGAAATATTGCAAATCACAATGCAGTTTTGGGGTGTAGCTATAGATCATAGGTACAATATGGAAGTGAAATTAGGTCTCTACTGGTAAATTTAGTGAGTTATACAAGATCTAGAAAGGTACGTTTTGAGGAAAATGGAGCGGTGAAAAAGGAAAGGAAATCAGTTTTGACAAGAACAGTTTTACTTTACACTTGAGCATTGAGGCTAGGATACCAAAGAGGAACACAGTAAACTCCAGGGTTCATTTGCGAATTCAACCGTAGTTCCCCAGCACCAACCTTGGCGGATCACTCGAAATAGGATGAATAGCTTAGGATTTTACAAGACAAAATTACTACTAAAACAGCTAGCGTTAGCACTAGAAATCAATGGCAAGGTTTCAAGAATAATTCTGACAATATTACAAGTTATCAGGATAAGGATAGGATACCTTAGAGAGGGGAACTAAGGACAAGGCAAGGTATACTATGGTTTTCTATGGTTCCTATTGATACTCACAGTCCACTTTTTAGTTTTTGGATTTTGGACAGTCAGCGGTTCGGGTCATCACACGGATCTGGTCTAACAAAGGAGAGCCGGACAAAATCAGCGGGGACAGGATCAGCTGGGCATTGACTGGTCACCGGGTAGCACTCCTGGACTGGCAATTCTGGTCACTGCATAAGATAGGTCATCAGGGTAGCAGGATGGCAGGAGCTTGTAGTGTGTTTGCAGCAAGCCAAGCTCGATGAGGATGCCAAAGTTACCAACCGTTTTTCCCTTTGGTTATTTTGGAATTTTAGTGGTTTTCAGAATTGGAGGCCTTGCTGGAGCAGGATCAGCCATGTTTGGCCTTCTAGTTGGGATCTGGAGTCTGGAAAGATGGCAGGTACAGGAATGCAGCATAGGAAATCAGGAAGAGTGTGTGTCCAGGGTCTTGTCAGGACCATTATTTATAGTGCAAAATGACATCATCACAGTATATGACTGGGGCAGGCTTAACTACACCCACCACTAACAAAGGGATTGGACAAGGGTGCAAGTCTCCGCCTCGTCTTGAGGTGTTCGCTCTCAGTTGGTTGGATTTCCAAGGGAATGATGTCAGGTTTATGAGGTGAGCTTAACAATGTCTAAAAACTCCCAGTTTGTTAGGAGCACCAGGAGCACCAGGAACTGTCTGCCTAAAGTCTCTGTTATTATGGTGCACTAGCAGCCAGTTGGCAGAAACTTAAAAAGGCCAATGCTCATGGTGCCTGTTGTATGTAGAGAAGTTGATTGTTTAGTTCCCACTCATTCGGTGCGTGTGCTGATTTGAAAATAGTGGTATCCTCTATCGTTTTCAGCATGAAGAATTTGAGGTCTACACAGGTTATAGTTTCATTTTTTGTGTTTATTCAATTGAATTTTCCAATTGATGGTGTATCAAGTGGTGCCGACACGTCTTTCGACCTTTCAGGTCTTTTTCAAAGCTACCAATATGGTTTTAAGGATACATGGTGATGGACACATTTGTAAGATGAGCATCGTGCACAGTGCAAGATGAGTAAGACAGCCCAGTGTGATGTGTTTAAAAACATGATAATGAATTGGACAGGGCGTCATTATTCAACCACATCTCCATGGATGGGAAATTTAGAGTGCCAAACAATTATACGCTATCCCGGACCCTGTTCACTAAAAGTCATGGAGTGAATTCCCTAAATTAGTGTCGGTGCCATGGTGACAAAAACGCCGGTCTCATGGGATCTTTTAATTAATCTAAAAACACACCGTACTACTGCAGTATTTAAAAAAAATATGCGTATTGTATGTGGAAGGTGGTGGAACAATCCAGATGGATGTGTGGTAGAGGCTTTATGTGCATTACATTTCACAGTCATGGACCAGTGTAGGTCGATGTATCACCGCAACCCCTCAGAATTACATGGGCTAGTGAGTAGAGAGGGGTGTGGCCAGCAAAGCCCGGACTGCATGGGGGCTAGAAGCTTCCCAGTCTGGATGAACACAGTGAGGCATCTGAGATCTCACGTGCAGATGTGTGCAGTATGTTAAATGTGGAGGCTCTGAAATGAAAGGGTCCTGTAATGATGTCTCCCCTAATCTATGGGGGTGACAGGCAACTGGATGGTCCTTGTGTGTTAAAATGTGTACTGAGAATGGATCAGGGTGCCAGTGTGAGCATGGATCAGGTACATTATACATATATAGTACGACATACAAGTGTCCAAAGGGGCATCACCCACTATGTAGGCTCAGATGCCACTACAAGTGTGGTGTATAAGAGGATGTGGGATCAACTTCATAATTATCATAAGAAAGATTTCCACTCCACAGAGATCCAAGTTTGACAGTATTTAACTTATGGACCCATTTTTGTTCTAACTGGGTCAGTGTCTTGTTGAAATCACCCCCTCTTACAGTTGGTATCAATTTCTGTAAAATGAACCATCTGAGGTCTGTGTCTCTGTGGTCTTTGAGAGTGAAGTGATAGAACAGCGGTTTATCTGGGGTCTTGTTTCTGATACAGGAACGATGGTTAGAGATTTCCATTTTTATTGGCGTGATTATCTTGCCAAAGTATAGCAGGCCACACAAGTATTCAATAAGTTAGATCATGCCTTTGGTGTTACAATTGATATGATTTCTCAAAGTCCATTTGACATTCTTGTATTCAAAGGTTTTTCTCTGAATGGTTAGGGTGCATGCTACACACTGTCCACATTTGTAGTGGCCTGCGATCGGGGGAAGATTCCACAACGTGTTAACACGCCCAGCCGGCTCAAGAAAAGTGTGAACCAATGATTCTCTCAGATTCTTATTTTTCTTGAAGCAAAAACAAGGTATTTTGTTCAGTGTCCCCGTGTGTTTCATGAGGTGCCAGTTTTTTTTATGGTCTTCTGTATCAGATCACTTAGAGGACTGTACGTGGTAACACACACTATACGATCAAGCTATTTTTTCAGCCTGGTTTCTAAGCATACATCTCTGGGGGGGTGGGCTGCTCTTTTCTTGACATTTCTGATCGCTTTTCGAGGCTATCCTCTTTGTGTTAATCTTTTTTGCAAGTCTTCAGCAAGTTTTTAGAATTGTTTGGGGCTCTGTGCAATTCCTCTGGATTCCAAAATTGGCGGTACGGGAGATTCTATTTGAGGCCATGTGGGTGCTAGCTTTCAAAATGCAACAGATTGTTACTGTCCGTGAGCTTCCGGTACAGTTCTGTTTTCAATCAGTCTCCTGATCGATAGATATGGAGGTCTAACAAATAAATATTGTGATGGCCCCATTGAATGGTAAACTTGATGTGTGGGCTACGTTGGTTGATCCACTTGTGGAAACACAGTAATTCACTTGACGTTCTGTTCCAGATCAAAATCACTTTGTCTATGTATCGCTTCCAAATACCAATGTGTGATAGGAATGGGTTCTCATTTGAAAAGATGTCCATTTTGTACTGTGCCATACCAAGGAAAGCAATATTGGGGGAGAAGGTTGCCCTCATACTGACCCCCTTTGTTTGTTTATAGATTAGGCTACCAAACAGGAAAAAGTTTTCTGCCATGGCCAGTCTAGTGCATTCAAGAATGAACTCAGTGGGGATAGAGTTGATGTCAGCTCTCTGGTTGAGTACTTTTCTAATTGCCTCCAGACCTTCTCTTTGTGGAATCGACATGTAAAGCACCTCCACGTCCATGGTGGCGGGTAGACTGTCCTGTCTTAGTTCAACGTTGTTTAGTATAATGATGGTGCTTCTGAAGGATACTTCGTGTCCTTCAAGTATGATGGCATACAGACAACAAAGGGTTTCAAAAAGAAGTCTGTGTATACTGATAATGGTTCGAGGAGTCACATGAGGAGACAATGGGTCTCCCTGGGGGCTTACTAGCATCCTTGTGCATTTTAGGTCAAATGTAAGAGGCCGGTGTGCGGGGGTGTGCTTTGTTCAAAAATTGTTGCTCATCCTCGCAAATACACCCCTCTTCGAAAGCATGTTGGGTCAAACTTTTGATCTCGTCCTGTAGGTCCTTGGTGGGATCATAATTGAGTGGCCTGTAGGCACGTTGGTCGCTGAGTAGACGTAGGCATTCGGCATTGTAGACGCTAGTGTCATTATGACTATGCTGCTGCTTTTGTCTGCCGGTTTAATTGTAATCAATTTGTCATTTTGTAGGGACCTGAGAGCATTTCTTTCTTTTGGTCCAAGTTATCCTGATAATAATTCTCTTTTGAGAAACTGCCCATGACCGTCTTGGTGATGATCATTTCAAATGCTTCTATCTCGCATGGTATAGTGTGCGGAGGAGGAAAAAAGGAATATTTCTGTTTTAGTCCACTGACGTTATCTCGTTTAGTTTGTCTCTCTCTGCTTCATGGTGCATCCAAGTTGAATTTCAAAAAAGTATTTAAGACGGATGTTCCTGAAGAACATTCTGAGTTCCAGTTCCATTTCAAAAGGTTGTGCCGTGGTAGCTGGCACAAAAGATAGCCCCTTCTCTAACAACCTTAATTCAGCTGGTAATATCAGACATTGTGATAGGTTGAAGACTGGTATCCTGTTGGGGGTGCCTGATTCTGGTACCTTTGGCGTATGTGCATTAGTTGCCCTGTTGGTGTTGGTCTCCTCTTGGGTCTCCCCCTCAGTCCCCCTCTGTGAAAAAAAGCGGGCTGAGGTGGTTGTAATGGCCCTGATGGTCCTGCTAAAACTTGGATCACTTCCACTACCGCTTGACAAAGTTGGAATCTGTCATACTTTGTAACTTCTGTTCCCCATGCAGCAATGAGTTCTACCAAGTTTTAAAAGACAGCATGTAAAATTAGATTTGAAACTGCAAACTTGTTTACATTTTTACTAATTCTTGCTGCAGAGATAAAAAGTCTTTAAAGGTTCTTTATAAGATAGTATTTGTGAACAAATGGTAGTCTCTTTGTTCCTGAATCCATTTTTTTATTTTGTCCTTCCACTGCTGCCAACTGTCATTTCTTTTAGAGCATGGTAGGGCTTCTCCCTTGGCTTGAGTAACATTGCCCCCTTCACATCTCCGGCTTCCTTCCTTGGAGCTTCATTGTTGGGTCAAATCAAAGACAAAAGTCTGTTAAACCCCGTAATTATAAGTGGGTTGTCAGTATCTGCTTAGAGTTTTTATGATAGTCCCCTTCCCCTTGGTGGAAGTTTCATGGCTGGCAACTGGAGTGACCGTTTTTCCTAAGAGCTTGCAAATCCAGCCCATGTATTTTAAACTCTTTAATTTCTTATTTTGGGTCCTGAATTAAGCACACCTATGAAAGAACATAGCCTATGTGTGTATTATCACCACTAACATAATCCCTTTACATTGCTAAGTAAGCAGGCTTTCATTAACAATTTATTTTAAACATGCCATTTTTGTTCTTCAGTCACAAAGCCCATTTTTCCACATGTGTTCAAAACTGCTAGCATTTCTTTCTTTAAATTCAGTTTGGCACCTGCCTCAAATTGCCCGCACTCTCTTTGCAGCTGTAGTCATTTCCTTGAATGCAGGAGTTTTATCTAAAGTATCGATACATTTTCCCCTTGACCTGGCTCAGAGAGTTAAAGTCTCTTTGAACTGCTGAGCCTGGATACATTTTGGCAAGTAAAATAAACTTGTGTTCCTGTGCAAGTGAAAATGAAGTTGCTTTTTGATTTCTATCAGAGCTGGTTTTACTGGGCCTGTCACCCAGGAATTATGCCTGGTTTGGTGAAGCACAGTGAAATATCCTGGGCATGACGGGGCCTTTTGAATCCCAGTGGTTTCAGAATGAACAGATGGAATTAGCGTCAAAACAGCATATTTAAAGGGTGAACATTTTTAATTTTGAAGGGAATTTTGGCTTTTGCAGCAAAGCAGTGCCGCCTGTTCACTTGATTCCATATATGTTTCAGAACACACTGGCATATTTTTTCAGTGTGTCCCCTTGTTTCATTTTGCCTGAAGTGTGCTAGGCAGGATGGTGCCGCCATTTTTTTGTTGCTGCCAAAACGCAGTTTTGATTTCCTGGTGCACACAGGAGCCAGCGCAGTCAGATTGCTGTTTCTTGCGCAAATGCAGCTTGGTGATGTGGTGAATGCCGTTGAGTAGGTCAATATATCCCACAGCACTGGACATTGGTTACATTATTGAGGCATAGTGTACACTGAGCTAGGATGCAGGGTAGGTGCAGTGAATAATAGGGGTGGTTTGCTTTGGCTGGGGTCATGGTGGAGCATTATGCCGTTGGCAATTGAACAATGATTTCAATCACCAACATGTGCTGCTGATGACGACAGACATACATATGTGTTGCAAAAAATATGTTTCTTAAGGGAGTTTATAGTTCTTTCTTATATATGAAAAGAGGAATTATTAATAACGTATATACAGTGATCTTGTACGATGAAACATTTTCAATTATAAAAACCTATTAAAATGACAGAAAAAAACAGGATGTTACGGTTCAGATGCATCGCACACTTGGGACTCCTCTCCTCCAGTAGTTAGCCAGTGGCGACCCACCTTGCCATCCAAAATGCAGATGCAAATGATTTGTAGAAGATTGTTAAGTGGCAGCTGGTGTTCGGAAGCTTAATATGGTCATAGGGTTATATGTACAGTGTGTGGAAGTGATTGGTGGATGGATGTGTGACTGTTTGAAAGCAGGCATTGAGCGAGCGTTACAAATATAAAATTAAAAATGGTAGAAGGGCTGCCCTGTGCGATGGTGTGCATGTGCCATCCAGGTATTTTAATGACCCATGGCCTGGAAAGGGGACTGTGGAGACTGTGGATAGTTATAAAGGTTAATGGATTATGGTCCTTATTGTATGCTAGAGAAAAGTATTTGGGACAGAAAATAGACTCTCCCTACCTTCACCTCCCCCCACCCTCAGTTCCATTTATTTTCTTTATGCCCCCCCCCCTCCTACTTAGCTTATTTCGGTTGCAGAATGTCCTAGATAGAGGTTTTAGCAGTGCACTGAGGTGCTGCGAGTTATGGTTGCTTAGCTTACCATAACTGGCAAATTTCAAGGGTTTTTCGGTTTTACTTGTAACCACAACGTCCCTTAAAGAAAGATTTTCATTGAAATTCATTGGTTTTTATTAGTGCAACTTAACCACAACGTCACTTTAACTAAGTTTTTTTCAGTGAATCAGATTTAGTTTATTTCAGCCAGTCAAACATATGCCTTTAATGCACCCTCTATGAACCGGTCTGCGTTTTCTGCCATTGCACCTTCCTCTCAATATTATTTGTCATGCACTGATGGACTACAGTCATTGGTAAACCCTGAAGTCGGAAAGATCGGCCACCAAGGCTGACATAATGTTTACAAGGCCAATCCTTTGTAAGATGAGTGCTGCTCTAGATATGCTATCCACCAGTAAACCATAATCCTTTGACGAAATGAACATAACGAGGTTCAACACAATGCACCTTCTTTGTTTGCATACCATGGATGTTATGCAGCATTCTGCCTTGTCTATCTTCCATTTCCCCTTCCTCTATATGCCGTTTAACGCGCATTGTTGGAGTAGAGTCAAAGCAGACATAATTGCAGCAAGGACATTCTGTTGGAAGATGAGTGCTTCTCTGCAGATGACATGAAACAGTAAACTACGACCCTTTATATTTAACTTCGTTTAGTTAATGGCGTTAATGCACCTTAATGGCATTCCTGGCCTTGTATGCACCATTCTGCCTTGTATACCTTTCATGGACCCATCCTCTCAATGCCGTGTATCGTGCATTGTTCGATGAGAGTCATTGGGGAACCCTGTACCCTGTAAAATCGCTTACCAAGGCTGGTATGAATGCAGCAAAGCCATCCCATTGGAAGATTAGTGCCACTCCACAGACGACATAAACAGTAAACCATGATCCTTTGTATTTAACTTCAATGAGTTCATGTCGTTAATGCACCTTGTTTTCATTCGATGACTCTTATGCAGCGTTCTGCCTTGTATACCTTTCATTGCATTGTTCTTGCAATGCCGTGTATTATGCATTGCTGGACTAGAGTCACTGGGGAAACCTGAACGCTGGAAGGGAATCGCACCCCAAAGCTGGTATCATTTCAGCAAGGTCATTATGTTGGAGAATGAACGCCGCTCTACAAATGAGAAACACAAAAACAGAGAAATCTGAGATTTTTTGTAGATTGGAATACATGTCACCTGCTGGTTCAAAACCTATAGATGTCCGAACTGAAAACGTGTTTTTTTCCCTTTGATTGGGTAAGCATTTTTTTTTAATGCACAGTACACATACAATGAAGGTTTTTCACAGGGCCTAATTCACAGACACGTTTTACAATGGCAAAACCCCACTGGAAAACGTTCTGTGAATCAGGGTCACAGTGTATGTGAATGAGCCAGCACAAAAGCAAACACTGGCAACAGGTATATATGGGATAAGGTAGCCCTGCTACATTGTAACAGAGGTTCTGTGACCCAACAGAGACATGAGCCAGATGACCAAGTTCCTTTAGAAAGTAACAGAATTCCGAGATGACTTGTAATATGCTTTTTATATTCGGTAGGGGATATTAGATCCCTTCTAATACATGCCACACACTGTGATCCCCTTCAATGCCTGGCCCTATGCTTAATATAATGCAAGAGATGTTCCGGTTGCTGATACAGAAAATAAATGTATAATCTTTTTTTGAATTAAAAAAGCAATTACTGTGCAGCTTGTAATGTGTAACACAAAAATAATGTAAGCTGTGTGATAAAATGCATCAAAACACGTTTCGCTTTATGCTTCAAAATAACCATTGCAGATGTTTGCTTTAATGTGTTACAATCCAGACATGCGCATAATAAAAATACTACTACTCGTTGAAAAAAACGTTGTTAAAGGGATGTTATGGTTGCAATATCAAATTGAAAAAAACAAAGAAATGTGCCAGTTATGGTAAGCTGTGCAACCATAACTAGTGCCACTGCTATGCACTGCTAAAACTAACACCGAGGACATGACAGATGCCATCACAAATGGCATTACCTATGAGAATACTGATTACATCAGTGTTGCGCTGCAGTCTCCTCCCAGGCGGTTAACATATCTTGTGTGCAATGGCTTAAAGAATCCAACATGGATTGCATATATTACAAAGGTTAAGGGCCTCATTACACGGAAGGCGGTGAGCCATGGCGCTATTAGCGCCATGGCTCATGCCGGTAAAATACCGGCACCGCCTTGGCGGAAAGGGGATTTACCGCCCCATTCCAAGGTTGGAGGGGCGGTAAATCCCCCTTCCGCCATTGCCCTTCCCCATTCCCATTTCTGCCCCATAGGGCTCTATGGGAATGGGGAAGGCGCTAATTACAGCACCGCAATTTTGCGGTGCCGTAATTAGCTCCGAGGTCCCTTAGCGGGTTGGTTTTTAACGCCTGCAAAAAGCAGGCGTTAAAGCACCAACCCGCTAAGGGACCTCGTAGTAAGGCGGTAATGGTTAACGGTCACCGTTACCATTAACGGTGGTCGTTAACCATTACCGCCTTCCGTGTAATGAGGCCCTAAGTCTTTGGTTACATAAGGGTTAAGGGTTAGGGCCCAGGATGTTAAACATGGGTAGAAGAGCAAAAGCACAGGGAACAGCCACCCATACAGGACTCTGGATCCAATAGAATCAGAACCTTCCTAGGGGCTGACCCAGAACTCATATCAAAGGGATGGAGAAGGAAAAGCAGAGCTATGGAGGCAGCGCTGGCGCCGACATACAGTTCAGCTGTTAGAGGGGGGTAGTAGTAGGCCTTTGTCATCTCGGCTGAGAGGGAAGTT
Source organism: Ambystoma mexicanum (assembly GCF_040938575.1). Classification (NCBI taxonomy): domain Eukaryota; kingdom Metazoa; phylum Chordata; class Amphibia; order Caudata; family Ambystomatidae; genus Ambystoma; species Ambystoma mexicanum. Next base: position 337,438,412 of record NC_090939.1, read on the forward strand.
TTGATGTGTTCAAATGCCTCCTGGCAGTTGGGGCTCCAGATCCATTTGGTGTTTGATCTGGTGAGTTCTCTAAGCGCTCGGACATCGTGGCCAGGTTGGGGATGAACCTCCTGCAGTAAGTCGCCATTCTTAAGAAGCTGTGTAGCTCTGTGGGTGTTGTTGGGGGGGGAGCCTCCTTTATGTCGGTGACTTTGGTGTGGGTCGGCCGACACTCCTATGCTGTTGAACACGTATCCGAAGAATGTGATCTCCTCCTTTAGGAACTCACACTTTTTCCTGTGAATGGTCAAACTTGCAGATTCCAACCTGCTGAGTACCATTTCTAGGCGGTGCATGTGCTCGTGCTTGTCACTGGTGTGAATGTGAATGTCGTCACTGACGTTCAACACCACAGGGATGCCCTGTATTACTTCCTGAATGGCCTGCTGGAAAACCTCCACTGCAGAGGAGATGCCGAAGCTCAATCTTTTGAATCTGCATAGGCCCAGGTGCGTGGAGAAGGTAGTGATATACCTTGAGTCACGATGTAGTTTTAGCTGATGGTACCCAGCGTTGAGGTCGATTTTCGAAAACACTTTCGACACTGTAAGGTCAGAAATGATTTCATCCAGTGTGGGGGCGATGTGTTGTTCACGCTTGATTGCCGAATTTGGAAGGCACAAGTCAACGCAGATTCTTACTTTCCCCCGATGCTTCAGCTTCTTCGTCACCACCATGGGAGAAACCCACAGCGTTGGTCCTGTTACCTCTTCAATGATTCCTGCCTTTTCAAGTTCTCGCAGTTCTTTTTCAACCAGGTCCCTCATTGGAATGGGGTCCTTCTGTGGCGTACTGCTCGGGGCTGTACTGACTGGTCGATGTGGAGCTTTATCAGTTTTCCTTTTAGGCATCCTATGCCCTTGAGGATGCCTGGGTACTTCCCCAGGAGACTGGAGATGTCTGTTGAGTCTGCTACATCGCAGATGAACCAGATTAGTCACAGGTCTTCCGCTGCATCACCACTGAGTAGGCACTCAATTCCTGCATTAATGACGTATACCTTTGATTGGAGGACTCGATCTCCCCTGCTTATTGTTGTTCTGAAGCGTCCTTCCACTGGAAGTGGGGTTTTGCATCCGTAGGTGAATAATAGTGTGTCAGTAGGCTTGAGGTTAGGATGGGGATGCAGCTTTTGGAACATTTTTGCCGGCATAACGTTTACCGATGCACCAGTCTCAATTGTCATTTGCTTCTCCTGGTCCTTTACGGACACAAAGCATTGGTGTCTTCTTTGTTTCTTCACCGACTCAACACCTCTGTGGTCAAGTGCCAAGACCAAGTATACTTTCCTCCTCCTTCTCGTCTGTCCACTTTCCACCATCGTCATCACCGGATTCGTCAGTTGATGAGTTGGCAGTCTCTATGCGGCGGGTGTTGGCTTGTTTCTTTTTTCTGGGGGTACTTTTGTCCTGTTGCGGTTGGGTTTTGGAGCGTTGTTGTGGCCCTGATGATCTGCAGACACGCGTTTATGTAGTGGTCCTTCCGGCCACATGGTCCGCATGTGGTACCTTGTGCTGGGAAGTTCCTTCTTCTGTGACATGCACCTCCACACCATCCACATTCTGTGGGCCCTGTGATCCTTGATTGCCACCGTGGTGGGTTGTATGTGTCGTTGAGTTCCTCCCTCAGTGGATGACGATTTGAGCTATTGTCCCCGTTGTCGGCATCAGTTGGAGCTTCTGCAATGTAGTGCCCATATGTGCTGCCCTCGCGTGCAACAGTTCTCTTTGGCGTCCATATTCGAGGATCCTGGCTGGGTGGATGCCTTTCTCGCTCAACACCATTCTGCATAGTTTTTCAGAGTGCATGCCATTGATGATTTGGTGCCTTATCTCCTTCTCAACGTTGTCGAGTTCACACAAGAGTGCGAGTTTCCTGAGCCTTGTGTGTGTTATGCTCATCTGGTCTCTGCGGGGGCGTTGGGGCACGTTTGCAGCCTTCCCTGGACTTGGCTCCCCTGGATCAGGCTTCTTCCCTTTCTCCAGTAGTGTGGACTGCGCTGGTTGCTGACACTGCCTCTGAGAGAGTACGAGAGGATGTGAGAATGCTGTGGTCCGACTGTGATTTCCCTCAAACCCTTCTTCCCAGAACGCGATGAGCATGCGTTTACTCATATAGTCTCACCTGTTTATTTATGAGTATGAGCTCTCCATCTTGCTTCTCAACTGGAGGGATGCCTTTAATTAAACTAATTTCTTCACTGGTCCGTGTGCGTGGCAGCCCAGACCGGGTGTGGCATATCCACTTCTAAGGTAAGTGTTTCTCAACAATGAGTATTGTCTGTATCCTTTTGCAATGTCTTTTTTCCGTGATTATTGTCTGTAACCCTTTGTAATGTCTTTCCTTCTCCCCAATAGGTGGTGAAAGGCCCAGCGGAGTCGTGGTGTTGGAAGCGTCTCCGAATGAGGGCCAGAGGAGTTTACCATGTCCCAAGTAGAAGGTAAGTTTGGTTCTAAGGTCAAGCGCGAGGAATCTGTTGCGTGCGACCTTAGCGTAAAGTCTTTATGTTGTTTCTAACCTTGTTTGTCCTTTTCTCCTGCAGGGATGGCCTGGTGACGTCTGATGAGAGGCAGCTATCTGAAGGCCTGCTGGCGGTTGCTGGATGGATGGATTCGCAAGGATGCTGAACGAGACGAGCTCCCGCATAGCTTAGACGCCCAGAACAGGTGAGGATGCGCTCTGACTGCGGTGACTACTGGAATCAGGTAAGATGCGGTTCAGGCGATGGTATCGCTGGAATCAGGTAAGATGCTCACTTCAGGCGATGGTTTGCTGGAATCTGGTAAGATGCGCACTGGAGATGATGTTGCTGGCGTCAAGTAAGCTGCGCTTCAAGCGATGATATTGCTGAAATCAGGTAACAGCACTCCAGGTGGCAGTGAGTGTTACGCTGCTATAACCAGACTAACGCAAAGCGCTTGCATGCGGGCGGGGAAGGCTTAAATAGCCTGGTCCCAGCCATGCCCCCTTGGCTCTGCCTTGTGGCCCCACCTTGCCGCACCCAGAGGTTGCTGCACGTGCAGCCGAATGTTTTTCTATGGCCACACCCGACCTGGATGCAAGTGGGGACCCTGCAGGGGCAGAAAGAACACATGCACCAGAAATAAAGTGTGCAGAGCACACTTTCTCATGAGCCTGGTGCCAAAGGCCCAGGTCTGGGTCCACCTGGACCTTTTATATGATGGAACTAGTGGTCCTTGCCCTGTGGCCATGACAGGTGGTAGGTGTAAAGTGTTTCTTCTTCCATCTGAACCGTGGTGCAGAAGATGAAAGTTTCATAGTCCGGGTTCAGTTGTGGCATAAAATGTTCTGTGAGAGTGTCTTTGGCTAGTTGATAGATGTCTGAGCCATCACCGATTACCAGTGTGTTGAAGATGCGCAGGACATTGTCGCCCTCGTTAAGCAGAAGGTGCAACCTCCTCTTCCTGGGCATTGTGATGTCTTTGCAGTCCATCACCATCTCAAACTTCTGGATCCACAATAACCAACGGGGGCCCACTGACGATCGGTCAAAGTATCGGTCGAACGGCTTCAATGCCATTATCATCCCCTGTGAGGTTGAGGGGATGGGGGCTGTAGGTGTCATTGTCGCTGCTATTCATGACGGTGTGCTAGGTCTGGGTGTGGACAGGCCTGTCGCAATGGTGTTTCGGTTCTGGAGTTGCCGCCGTAGTTGTGTGTGCTCGATGAATCACTCCACACCTTTGTGACCTTTACGTTGATGGGGCCTTACAGTCGCACAATAGTTCTGCTCCGTTGCCGTGTGTTGTGCAAGTGGCGCATCCTGCTTCGCTTGGCTTGAGGATGGGTCTGCAGGCAAGCTAGGTGTTCTCCATTTCCGCCCGGATTTGAAATGTTGTGGTTTTCAAAAATGCAGTTGCCATGCAGGAGGAGATGGCACAGATCCAGAGAAAATTTTGTTTTTTTCTGGGGTGGGGGATGGGTCCCTTCCACCATGTATCCAAAAATTCACCCATACCGAGGGCTCGTGGGCTCAGTTACAGCTGTTTTTTTTTTTCTTATTGTTTGTTTAGATCCGTCCCTCATTGCCATTGTTCTGTTCTCCCATGCCGGTGCGCCGCTGGAAGGGAGAACAGGATGAGGGCCTGCGTGTGGGCCCAGGGCGCAGAGCTGTAAATCATGAACACGACGCGACTCGCGTTGTCACTGTTGTGGCCGTAACTGCCCTGCACGTGCGGTGGGGCAGCCCCACATCATGTATATCTATCGGAAAACTGCATGCTGCTATTATGTGCTGAGCTGTTTTACATTTCAGCCCGGAATGTGTCTATGCAAATGTGAGTTTTCAAGTTGGTAAATGTGGTATGAAGCATATACCATTTCCTGTTGCAAAGCAGTGAATTGTTCAGAACGGAAGAATGTCATCCGCAGGTGTGATTGTTTCAACAAGTTTAAATCTTAACGTATTTTATAATTCAGTGTAAATGTAGCTGCGAAAATAGCACTACTGTGTGAAAAGGTGAGCGACAACTGCGTTCCTGGAGATGTGAATTTCCTGCCATAGACGAGCCGACCTGACCTGCAATGTAAACTGAAATTAATATCTCTTTCAGGGAAATTAGATAAACTGATTATTGCCTTGACTGAGTCAACATGCCTGCCAATTTCTATTGTGGTGATTCTTGCGTCTTCCCAGACGCAGCCCCAATTCTGGGAAATGCCATCTAAACTAAGTAGACGTTACAGTAAAATTAGCCAGGCTTATTATCCAGATAATCTGCGAACAGCAGTGCATTCCGCACGGAGGGTCATGTCGTTCAAGCGCCATGGGGTAGACATGGCAGGTCGAGTAATGGACAATTTCACCTCGCTGGGCCATGTAATAGATATTTCGTCGTGGCATCAACATATCTACGCGCACATAAGAAAAACTGGCATTAGAAATGTAATTAACGGTATCAAAGATAGTCTAATATCGGGCATTGGAAAATGCAATACCTGGAACCGAAAGGCTGGTTACACAGTATTCTCAAATCGGTGTGAATAACTGTAATTATAAGAGAGTAGATACTCCTTTTATTGAACACGTGCAAGAGCAAATTCACTCAGCACAGAAATGCTTTTTCAGAATGCGATGGGCATTCAGATGTTGAAATTCTGCGAACGCGCCTTATCATTTTGCATTTGTGTTTGTGCTGTTCAAGCCTGGATTGCGGTCCAAGTCATAGGGATAAAGGAGATGCAATCTGATGACGCAGGGCGTAATGCAGCGTCTTGTAGAGGGAGGGGTCTGGAAGGAGGAGAGTCGGCCAGCAGCGTGTGAGTGTATGTAATAATATAATACAATACTAATAACAATACAGTTACTCACTCGAATGCCCTTCCATTTTATACCTGTAAACCTGGGAAGCTGAACCCTTTCAGGCAGTTTTTCACTCCCCACCTGCAAGCTTCAAATAAACCCTCTAAACGAAATTGCCTTTCAAAGCTAATGCTGACATTCCATCGGCATGCCTTAAGAAATATTGCACAAAGAAGAGTAACAGTGAAATATGGAGTAGTGAAATCCATTTCAACGGACTTGATATAGTACTCACCTTACAATACATGGCATCCTGCAAAACATGAATACAAATCCTGTAAATAATGTTCTAATTGCAGGCTCGTTGCGACATCACTACTGACATGTTTTAAGAAAATGATATCACAACTTCTATGAAACCAGTTATTGTGCTTCAGCAGTGACTTCTCGATACCAGCTGATAGAGCCCTACAGAGCAGAATTTCAGCTGCCACTGCAGCACTTGATTAAAGCTGTAACAAGCTCTGCAAATTACTTTCCAGTAAAATCGCTTTCTGTGACACTTTACAGCCAGGAACTGTCTTCTACTTTTTTACAGAGTCAGCAGTAGCGACCCTGTAGTTATGGTTAAGTTGCACTTTGCATACAAAGGTAAGTTTTTAGGCAGCTTATGACTTTGGCGCCATTGGACAAATCCACACAGTATAGACTGAACTTTGAATGTTTTTGCAAAGTTTGGTGTGGTTTTGTGAAGAGGTGGCAAAGCTGTAGGGGGGGGTTCAAACTTTGGAACTCCGGTAGACGTGAATGGAAATCATTTTTACTTGAGGCTACAGCACAAATTGCTGGACGGATTTGCACCTAACCTGCGCGAGGAGCAGCAACATGGTCCTGAAAGTGTGCTGTTGAAAATTTGGTGTTAATCTGTCCAGCAGATTTTTAAAATAGCCCAAAATGTGGGTAAAAAAAAAGTGTGATATCTCTGTCAGGTACGTGGACTCACGTCCTGGCACGGTGTCCGCGGATGCTTCTCAGCCAATTAGGGAACCACGTAACATGCGCGGATATCTTACGCTGCCGCTGATTGACCAATTAACAACATGAGGTGCATCAAATCTTTTGAAATGGATGCCATGTTGGAGTCCAACACACTCCAGTATTCCCTGACATGACTCTGCAATGGATCAGTCAGTGACTCTCTTTTTATGTAGAGCAACATCACTCAGCATATCTTACTGTTTATACAACATTTATATTTATATGGTGGGTATACATTATGAGTTGTCTCATGTGGGGTTGGGGATGGTAAAAGATTACTTCCACTGGTCTATTTTTATATGTCAGAGCCATCTCCTGAAGAGGGACTTGCTTAATTAGCCCCTGCTCACTTTTGGTGACATTCTGGAGTTTGCCATGGAATTCTTCACACACACCACTCATGGTAACAGAATCACATGGCTTGTGGTGGGACCTGTTAGACAGAATCACATGCAGTACCCTTTGGGAACACTACATGTAATTAGGACTACAAGTGTAAGCACAATTTCACCTTTGGTACAAGCCCGTACTACACAATAAAGTGGTAGCGATTGCTGAGCAGCCAGACTTATCTCAAGAGCTTAAGTCAGCAGTAGAACAAGTTACACTTAGGACCAACTAATACAGTGAATCAAACAAACACTTACTCAAGGTTTCTTGGTAAAAGAATATGCATTTATTTACTCAGTCAGTTAGAAAACATTACACTTGCAAGAGCAGCTCAATATCACACACTAATAAACTACAATTACACAACTGGTAAGTAAATGAACAAGTTTAGCGCCCCTGAAGTGGGAGCAAAATGGCACTTCAGATACTTAATAAAGGGTTAAAAAGACAAGGTTAGAAGAATAGACAGCCAAAATACATGCATAGGCAGGGCAAAGGGTTTCAGTTAGCTACAACCAGCAATTCTTCTCAATAGGCCGGGGCCAAAGTCAATGTTTCAGAGTCTTTGTATAGGATAGCACAGTTCGGGTAGATAACGGTTAAGTCTTTGCCACAGAGTTTAAAATAATTTGGCTAGGTGAAAAGTTTGACAAATGTTTAGGGAAGGACAAGCCTTCGAAGTTGAGAAAGTTTCCATGAACTCTCGCAATGGCCAAAAAGATTTCCGGACCGCGTTTACACAGTACCTTTGTATTGAAGAAGAGCTGTAGCTGAGGCAGTTGTTCCTGGCAGTTCGAGCAGGTCTCACTGTTCCTGAGATTTAGTCATGGGGACAATATGGCGGACGTCAGGAGGTTCATGCACTGCCCAGGGATGAGGCCAAAAGCTTAGCAAGACGTTGGTTTAAGGTGTGAGTGCCTTAAAGGCCACCAGCTGGTTTCCTTACCTCTGGATATCCGGTTTTCAACAGCACTCTGATGAAAATCCGAACAGATGGGGACGGTGTCCAGGTGACTTACAAGTTGGTTGTTCCCACCAAACTCAAGGGAAGAAGTTAACCTTGAAGGGCTTCTCTGTCGATTGGAGTTTCAGGAAATTCGGACCTGTTAGGCAGGATCATATGTAGTACCCTTTGGGAACACTACAGACAATTACATCTACAAGTCTAAGGGCAATTTCACCTTTGGTACAAGCCTGCACTACACAGTAAAGTGGTAGCGATGGCTGAGCAGCCAGACTCATCTCGAGAGTAAAGTGAGCAGTACAAGAGATTACACAAAGGACAACAATTACTATGGTTCAAACAAACACTGATTCAAGGTTTTTGAGTAAAATAATTTACATTTATTTACACCATCATTTATAAAACAGTTCACTATCATAAAGCAGCAGAAAATCACAACAACACCCAATCAATTCTGGACAAGTTAAGCTCAAAATGAAGTATGAGCAAAATGGCACTCCAGCAATTTAAAAGGAAGAAAACACAAGGTTATTCAAAATCAATAGCACCAACAAGGTATAGTCAGGGCAATCTAGAAAAGGCTTTTACAACTAGGATGCAAGTCAATAGGTCTGGGCAAATGTTAATGGTTCAGAGTCTTTGCAGGGGATCACACAGTTCAGTAGTTTGCGGTTGTCTTTGCCAAGAGTTCAAAACGAAGTTGGTTGGAGGAACAGTTACTTAAAGGAGAAGAGAAGGACAAGACTTTGGGGAGGCAAAAGATTTCCCGCACTTTCACCGCGGTTGGACGGAATGAACGAACGAACAACCAAATTTACACAGTACCTTTAAAGAAGAAGAATGCTGTAGCTGAGGCAGTTGTTCCTGGCAGTTCATGCAGGCTTGCGGTTCCTAAAGCTTAAATCGTGGTGACAAGAAGGAGGATGGCTGGAGGGTCCTGCACCCCCTAGAGAAGAAGCCAGCAGGGGAGCAAAATGACAAAAGGTCCGCTCCTAAAAACCCAAACTGGTTCTCTTCCCACTGGCTATCCGATCTACTGCAGCGATGCACAGTAAATTCGACCAGGATGAGGACCAGTGTCTGGTGTTTGGCAAGCTGGTTGTTCCCACCAAGCTCAAGGGAAGAAGATTCCTTGCAGATCTCCTCTGTCGTCAAAGTTTCAGGCGATTCAGACCTGTAGCAGAGTTTCACCGGGTGTCCAGTAGTTGCAGCAGTTGTCATCCTTCAGTTTCTTTTTGGCTCTTTCGTTCCAGTGGTGACGCTGCCTTCCAGTCCCAGAGACAGGCTTTTTATGCACCAAACCCCCCACTCACATAGCCTGGCTGTCAATCACACAGCAGGGTAGCTATCTTGGCAGGGCAACCATCTAGCCAATCAAACAAGAGTGTGACTTGGGTCCCCAAGGAGACCCTGTGCAGGGGGCCTCAAACCCCTCCCTCACATCCTGTCCACTCAGACACTCAGGCACCTAAGGAGGGCTTCTGTGCAGAAACCCGCCAAAGGACGGCGAACAAAGGAACCAAACCTGGTTTGGCACGCAGAGTAAAACACTAGAAAGACCTTTACAAAAATATATGGCAAAAGAACTCGTTCGGAACCAAGTAAAAATAAAAGTGTTTATCAGGTTTGAGTTCGAGGCTACCACCATAGCCTCAAATGGTACCAAAGGCTATTTTCATAGTCTGCGGTACAATAAAAATAGTAGATGCCACTGCCACCAGCCAAATCTTAGAGAAAGGGGAACATACTAATGTTCCATGAGAATCAGACAAAAGGGGATAACTATTAACCCCTCCAGTACTCTATTGGAAGATAGGGTGTACTAGGTCTGTAAATTTAAAACGACTAGTAAAGTCAATTTTAACTTTACATGTTCTGGGAGACAGTAGCCAGTCCCAGAAAATGGAGTTTAAAGTGGGAAATCTGAAAAGACAACCCTGTGTCACCACACTAAAGGTGCTGGGTGAAACACAGTAAAAAGATGATGAGCATAAAAATGTATAACACATAGCAAAACACATGTAAGAGTGGGAAAAAAAGGCTCACACTCTTACCAGGTGAAAAAATTAAACCCTAGATATCCAGCAACTGCTGAGGGACCCAAACGGTAAGGGAAATTAGCCATTCTGGAGAATTCTCCCTAACACACACACCCCCACCAGACTAAGGGACAAGAGGATTTAATCCACTAATGGATGAATCTCTTCACTCTAGTCGGTCAAATGTCCGAGAGAGACCATCAGCATTTTGGTAGAGACATCCTGACCTGTGCTCAATGGTGAAATCAAACCCTTGCAGGCAGATTGACCATCTTAGTAGTTTGGGGTTTTCCCCTTTCATTTGCATGAACCATCTCAAGGGTTGGTGGTCTGTCTGAATCACAAAAGTAGATCCATACAAGTATGCTCTAAAGTTCTTCAGAGACCACACAATAGTAAAGCACTCATGCTCAATGGTTGCCCAACTTGTTTCTGGTTCATTCAAATTCCTGCTGATGAAGCAAATGGGGTGCTCACTAACTTTCTTATCCGGTTGACTAAGGATTGCACCTATACCGGTATTGGAGGCATCTGTCTGCACAATGAAGGGTTGGTGATAATCAGGAGCTCTTAGGACTGGAGCTTGACAAAGGGCTTTCTTCAGGGTTTCAAAGGCTTGTGTGCACTCCTCATTCCATCTGACCTTCTTAAGGAATTTTGGAGAGGAGACTACATTCAAGGGAGAAGCTATGGTCCCATAGTTCTCTATGAAGTTCTTGTAGTACCCAGTGAGACCTAGGAAGGTTCTCTCCTGGGGTTGAGTAGTAGGGGTGGCCCAGTTTTGTACAGTTTGTACTTTGCTAGGAAATGGCCTTATTTCACCTCCTCCTACCTCATGACCGAGGTAGACCACCTTGCTCTGACAAATTTGACATTTATTTGCCTTTATGGTCAGATGGGCCTGCTCAAGAGCCTGCAATACATATCCTAAGTGGTCAACATGTTCTTTCTATGTAGGGCTGAATACTGCAATGTCATCCAAGTATGCCATGCAGAAGTCCTCCATCCCATTCAGAACCTACTGGTAGAGGCCTGCTGGTGTCGAAAATGCAGTTTTATCCTTGGCATAGTCTTTCACCGCTTTTTGCCAATAGCCTGAAGTAAGATCAAATGTACTGAGGTACTTGGCTGCATCAAGTCTATCCACCAGTTCATCTGTCCTTGATAAAGAATGGGCATCAGTCTTTGTAACTGCATTTACAGCCCTATAGTCTCACATCCTTGGATCTTGTCTTTGGTATTAGAACAACTGGCATCTTGTTGACCTCCTCCTTTATGTGGGTCATTACATGGTCTGACATTCTGTAACCTCTGCTTTTCACAGGTAAACAGTCACCAGTTAGAATATCATGCTGGCCCCAAAGGGTCAAGCCTGGTGATGGTGAAAACAGGGAGGCAAACTGATTTAACAGAAATGTTCACTACTCCTGTTGTTCAGATGTCAGATTAGAACAGAGATTAACTCCTATTTTCTCATCTAAAGGCTGTTCTCTGATTAGGTCAGGTAGAGGTTCACTCTCCTCCTCCTCTTGAGCTGAAACTAGAAGCAAAGGTCTCACTTCTGGTCTCAAGACATAGGCCTTCAAATGGTTGGTGTGAAAGACTCTGGGAGCCTCCTTAGGATTGCCTAAGTCCACCAGATAGTTGACCTCTCCAAGTTTTCCCACAACCTTGAAGGGTCCTATCCAGTTGTTCTGCAAGGCCCTCTGCCTTGTTGGTACCATAACTAGCACCATGTTGGTCTTCTGGTCATGCCAAGTTATCACTAGCTTCTGCCATCACGTGTGACATTCTCCTCAGAGACCTATCACATAGTCAGTCATTCTGACTGGCTTGGGGAAAGGAGCACTCACCAGCCCCTCCTTAATCAGGGCCAAAGGACCTCCGATTGGATGGCCATAAAGAAGTTCAAAGGGACTATATCCAACTCTGTCCTGAGGAACTTCTCTATAAGCAAATAGAAGGCATGGCAGTCGAAGATCCCACTTTCTTTTAAGGGGTTCTTCTAAAGCACCTATCATTCTCTTCATAATATGATTAAACCTTTCAACCATTCCATTGGATTGTGGATGGTAGGCTGTAGAGAACTTGTAAGTGACACCACCGTTTTTCCACATGGCTTACATGTAGTGGGACACACAATTTGACCCCTTGTCGGATATCACTTCCTTAGGAAACCCTACTCTGGTAAAAATACCATGTAGAGCCTTAGCCACAGCCTCAGCCGTAACAGTTCTCATAGGTATCGCCTCAGGATATCTAGTAGCATGGTCTACTACAACCAGGATAAACCTGTTTCCTGAAGATGTGGGAGGGTCAAGGGGACCAACAATGTCGATTACCACCCTCTGAAAAGGAACTCCCACCACTGGGAGAGACCCCAATGGTGCCACATTCTTGGCTCCACTCTTGCCAGAGGTTTGGCAAGTGTGGCAACTCCTGCAGAATTTGTCAACTTCTGAACCCATTTTAGGCCAGTAGAAGTATAAAGAGAGCCTTTCCTTGGCCTTTTTCAAACTTAGGCGACCAGTCAAATGTACCTCATGGGTCAACTGTAGGAACTGGAGTCTGTTTTCGAGGGGCACTACAAGTCTTTTGCAGTCCCCAGGGATAGACTCAGTCGGTTCACTGTAGAAGAGGCCATCTTCCCAATGCAACATGTGCTTCCCAGGCTCTTGCCGATCAAGCTGAGAAGCTGCCTGTAGGCGAAGACCTTCAAGAGTAGGACATTCTCTTTGTCCTCTGATGAAGTCTACCCTGTTGGGTCCACCTTCTGCCAGTAAAGACTGCAGCTCAGGATGGTCAGCAGGATCCAGATCTCCAAATAGAGTAAGGTCCTCTTCCAGATCTGATTCTTCAGTAGCTGGATCAACCGCACAGGGCTGTACCTCACATTCAGCCTGAGTCACAGGTGTGACTTTGGACATTCTTGGTGATGTTCTGGATGTTACCACAGGGGTGCTATCTTCTTTCTTCTGGGAGGTCTTAGTTTTCCCCTTTGCTTCTTTCTTTTTTGAAATAGCTGTTAGTAAGTCCTGTGGAGTGGGGGCGATAGTTTCCTCTATTTCAGTTTCCTCTTTCAAGTCCCCTGGAGAGCCCCCAAGGTCCTCTCCCTGGTAGGCATAGTGAGCTCCGATTTACTTTTACTGATCGATTTAGCCAATGCATTTTTCTCTGTGCCAATTGCTGAAGAGTGTCAAGAGCAGTTTGCATTTTCGTGGAGTGGACGTCAGTACACTTTCACAAGGCTACCTATGGGGTACATACATAGCCCGATTTTCTGTCAGCGGCTGGTGGCAGAGCAAATAGACATGATACCGTGTAAACCTGACATACAAATCTCTCATTACATTGATGATATTTTGATTTAGGGCAAGGATGAGCACAGTGTGCAAAGTCAGTTAGATGTCATTATGGAAGGATTGAAGAAGGAAGGGTGGGAGATTAACCCGAGTAAAATTCAAGGTCCAGCTGAAACAGTGATATTCCTAGGGATTCAGTGGCATCATGGGCATCGAGAAATGGTGCCGAAAACTCGACAGAAAATACTTGAATTCACCACTCCAATGAACAAAAAGCAAGCTCAGCAGTTTATAGGGCTGTTTGGGTTTTGGAGACAGCACATTCCCCATTTAGGGCATATATTGGCCCCCCTCTACAAGGTGACACGAAAGAAATATGAGTTTCAGTGGGGGGAGGAGCAACTGAAAGCCTTTGAGCTGGCGAAAGACACTGTGCAGCAGTTGCTTGATTTATGGCCATTGAAGGAAGGCGAAGTGGAAGTAAATGTGTCTGTACAAGACAATTATGCTAACTGGAGTGTGTGGCAGAAAAAAGACAGGAAACGTGTGCCATTGGGGTTTTGGAGTCGTAAGTTGCCCGATGCTGGTAACTCATACACTTCGTTTGAGAAGCAATTGCTGGCGTGTTATTGGGCCCTTGTTGATACAGAGCAAATGATGGTGGGCCATGATGTATTAATGAGACCAGAAATACCAATCACGCAATGGGTACTGAGATCTCCTAAGTTTCATAGAATAGGACATGCTCAAGAAGCCAGCATAATTAAATGGAAATGGTATATTCAAGATAGAGCCAAATCAGGGAAGGGGGAGTTGCAAAACTGCAAGAGCAAGTAGCCAAAATACCGCCCTCAGATTACATACCACCGGAAGTGCCTGACAAATGTGACTCTCCAATGAAATGGGGAGTACCGTACAGCTATTTGACCGTGGAGCAAACAGAGCATGCTTGGTTCACGGATGGTTCAGCTCGATATGTGGGAACTGAGCGGTACTGGAAAGCAGTGTCGTACAGTCCCAAGACAAAAAAGATGTTGACAACGTCAGGGAAAGGGAAGAGCAGTCAGTTTGCAGAGCTTTACGCAGTTTACCAAGCATTGAAACAGGATACCCCTGGTCAATGTTATGTGTACACAGATTCATGGTCAGTGGCGAATGGATTGGCAGTATGGTTGCCAACTTGGCAAAAGGATGGGTGGAAGATTCATTCAAAAGAGTTGTGGGGAAAGAAATCTGTGGCAAGATATTGCAGAAATGTTATTACAAAGTGAAGTCACTGTATATCATGTGGACGCGCATTGTGCCACAGACTCATTAGAACATTGGTTTAATTCTGTTGCAGACGAACTCACCAAGATTTCATCTGTCGATGCAGAGGCTCAGGAAGACGATTTGGAGGGTTTGGCCAAATGGGCTCATCAGAAATATGGACACCTTGGATAAAAGGCTATCAGGTGGGTACAAGCTCGAGGAATCAGTCTTCCTTTAGAAATAGTGAAAACGATCATTTTGCAATGTCCAGTGTGCCAACACCAACTGCATAGACCTATCCCTCAGATTGTTCGAGGTACATTGCGAAGAGGAAAATTACCAGGTCAAATTTGGCAGATTGATTATATCGGTCCCATGCCAATCAGTAGAGGTTGTCAGTATGCATGCACTATTGTGGATACATACTCAGGATATTTGATGGTTTTGCCATGCAAACATGCAACACAACTGAACACCATCAGGTTGTTAGATAAGATCATACTACATTATGGAGTGCCTTTGCAGATTCAAAGTGACAATGGGTCACATTTCCAAGGCAAATTAATTCAGGAGTATTGTCAGGAAAAGAGAATTGAGTGGTTTATCACGTACCTTATTATCCAGCTGCTTCGGGGTTAATTGAACGAATGAATGGGTTTTTGAAAGAATAGTTGCGCAAATCTGGAGACGGCAATCTGGCAGGCTGGCGCGATTGTGTGTTTGATGCGGTGCAAGTATTAAACAATAGACCTGTGAATGAGCATGAAACTCCTTTGATGCGATTAATGACTCCTACTTTACAGGTTCAACCCAATTCAGTCAGAGAAACACTATTGTACTGGGAAATTACTCCTGGGTTCTTTAGCTCCCTATCGAGCAACTCCAGAGTCAGCAGGGGTAGACTTGCATTCCCATGAAGAAATCAGATTAGACTCGAGAGGGATGGTTGTAATTGAAACAGGGATTGGAGTACAAATTCCCCCAGAGCATATGGGATGGATGGCCCCTAGATCTGGCCTAGCATTGAAGGGAGTTCAAGTGTTGGGAGGGGTAATTGATGCTGATTACCAAGGCGAGATTAAAGTCATCCTGATGAATAGTGGGGACCAATTGTTATCGATCCACAAGGGTGATCGAGTGGCCCAATTGATCATTATTCCCGTTAAGTTGTCCATGATTAAGAAGGGGGAGCCTCCTACAGTGTTAACTACCCGTGGGGATCGCGGTTTTGGCTCTTCAGACACTATGGTACCGGGTGCAAAGGTGTGGGTGCAAAAGCCAAGTGGCCCACCAGTGCCAGCAGATGTCATTGCATCGGGCAAAGATCAAGTAGTTTTAGTCATGGAGCCTGGTAGAAAGAAATGGCAATATGTGCCCGCAGACAAATGTTACCTGATAGAGTGATGTACAACACTGATATCTCTTTTCTGGGTTTGCCTTGTAGATCCTGTGTCTGGCTGGTGTAATTGTGGTACTAAATGGACACCATTTGGGAGAGTTAAACAGCCTGCTGCTATCAACGTAAAATGTCACATCTGTGCCAGTGATCAAGGAGATACTGATAGTGATGAATAATGTTATCCCAAAGCAGCCTTATGCCGATGCCGAAAAGCCAGCCAGACCGAAGACATGGATTTGTGAAATGCGGCAAACACGTCAGGAGCAAGTGTTGCCAGTCATACGAGAAGCATTTTCAGGACGGCGAAAACATTCTCCTATCAGCAGGTGCTCAACATATCGCACTTCTGTCTGACTGATGTGCCCAATGCTGAAGCTTTACTGACTACGTGCTTAGTAGCAGTGCTGACACCTGTTCCGGTTTTAAAGCATATCTTCGGCGTCACACACAATGATTCTTTGGTTCAAGATTCTGATATTAGGCAAGCTTTTTCCATTTATGAGTACTGTAGGTTTTGCCAAGAAACCGATCGTAAATGGAGAAATTTGACATGTGTTATTACTTATAATATAACCCAAGGTGATGTATGTTATTTTCTGACCTGCAATGCACAAGAAATTGGCAAATGCCAACAGATCGATTTAACCAAACAGCACAATCACACAATGTTTGAGAGACGACTGTGTTCGCGAGTGCCACGCACATGCACCAGTGTAAATAATACTATGTCTTGTAATCATACAGTGATAGCTGCCAGTCATTTGAATCATGTGAAACTTCCAACAGGATGGTTCTTTTCATGTGGCAACATCACATACACTTATATTCCAGCTAACATTTCCGGAGGACCATGTGCTTTTACTCGATTAGGACTAATGATGTTTCCTTTACACCCAGCGATAACTCAAGATAAACGGTCAACTTTCAAATCTGTGGGTCTATCTCCTGATTGTGATTCACATGTACACTTGTTATCAGAAGCTGAGGTTCTAGCATTAACCCTTTCATTAGTGGGAGTTTGGGGTTTAGCTGCTGGGGGTTACAAATCTTTGATGAAATTAGCATGTTTAGTAGTCAAAAGCCTTAATCATACTTCTCAGGCATTAGAAGAATTACTCCTTGATAGTCAAGTTATTAGAAATGCAACTTTGCAGAACAGAGCTGCTGTTGATTATCGATTGCTAAAGCATAATTTAGGGTGTAATGCATTTGAAGGCATGTGTTGTTTCAATTTAAGTGACCATTTGCGATCCATTGAAAGTCCTATTCGAGGTTTGAGGGATCTCATTTCTCAATGTCTCAAGGTCATACTGGGAATTGGTGGGATTGGTTATTTTCATGGATACCTGATATTGGGGGTACACTATGTTACATTTTTGCTTGCATTTTCATTATATTAGCTATCATAACAGCTTGTTGTTGTTGTATTCAATGTATTCCCAATTTAGTTTTAATGTTTCATAGGTTTCAGAGACCGGCTCCTTTGCCACCGGGCTATGGAAGGTAAATATCCAAGGGTGGAATTGTTATGCTTGAACTAAAATGGCGCTGCTGCGCAGTGCATTCTGGGAGCGCTCAGAGCCATGATGGATATTTACTTCATGCCGCAGTGAAAAGCTGCACACATTTTGCTGAGTGTTAGATTCACGGTGCTGAGGAAAACATGCTTTCCAAACCTGGTATGCGGTCAAGGACATTTCTGCTGGGAACGCTAACTTTGTTATGGTTTGTTACGAGCGTGTTTTTAGAGAAGGGAGGCACTCTGCTCCTTGAGGGTGGCTGTCGATTGACCCAGCTGGCAACCGACGGCTGCTCATCAACTGTGCAAGTGCCATTTCCAGAAGGGTCGAGAACGGCCACCCCTTTTCGGAGTGTGTATATATGCGGAAACGCGGAGGAGGTCAGGTGAGACTTCAGCTGGAGGAGGACGCTTACATCCGGCATTCCTGTGAGCTGTGGTGCTCTCGGCCTGGCTGTTCCCGGGGTTTTCCAGCGCTTCTGGGTTAGACGAGGAATCCAGTTACGCTCACGGTGTTGTATTTCCTTTTGAATTCTTTGCTTCTTCTGTGATTTATGTCAATGCTATTTCTGTGAGTTATTTCTATGTTATCACTGGTTGCTTTTAAACTTTGAATAAATAGCCGTATAAGTGCTGATTATCTTCTAAGAGTGTGTGGTTGCGAGTTAATGCGTCTTTCTGTGTTCAAAGTATTGGCTCTATAATTGCATTGGTGATTTATGTTTTTCCGTGCACTCTGGGGAGAGCAATACAGCATGTTACCCTGATTCCCCCTACTCATCCATAACATCTTCCTACTTATCTATCCGGTGCTCCTACAACCCCCTACCTATCCACTCCACAGACCCTAACCCTCTTTCCCCGAAGGGTCGTGGAAGCCTGCGGTAGCACTATTCCAAGGCCCCAAGACCTAATGAGAAGGGAGGAGTTTGTGCTGCCTCTGCGCCAGGAGAAGAAGATTGGAGGCTCTGACAGAATTGCGAGCCCAAGTATAAATCAGGCGCCCAGGCAGCACAACCATGGCTGATGTTGTAACACTCCTTCAGGAATTGAAAGCGGAATTAGCTGCAAGTAGACAGGACTACCAGAGCCTGGCGGGTCAGGTTCATACTTTAACTATCCAAAGTGAGGCCCAAGCCACACCTCTACCAACACCTAGAGCATCTCTGCCCACTCCAGTGCAGGTGCAAGTGTCCACAGAGCCACCACTACCCCTGGCGGCCCCAGAGAGATGCCATGGGGACCCCAAGAGCTTTAATCAGTTCATAATGCAGTGCCGACTGCATTTTCTAACAAAACCAGCAGTGTTTTGGATGGCTCAAGCTCGCACAGCGTTTGTGATTTCATACCTCACTGGAGACGCAGCTTCTTGGGCCACGCCATTCGTCCGCAAAGATGATGGCCTGCTCTCTAATTGGGACATGTTTCTCGAAGAATTCGGTAAGATCTTCAATCGCAGTGCTGCAACCTAAATTAAAGATAGAGAATTATTTACACTTAGACAAGGCAATAAAGATCTGGTTACTTATGTCACAGCATTCAACCGGCTAGCCATGGAAACTGACTGGCCCCAGGAAAAGAGGATGGCCCTGTTCTATCAGGGATTGAGAAAAGATCTAAAGGATCTACTGGCACAGGTTGACCCACAACCTGAGACCTGTACAACAATGATTGATCTAGCTCTTAGATTGGACCAAAGGCAGAATGAGCGACGTCAAGATCGGCGCAAGTGGGAGAACAAACCCATACTGAGGCTCGATCAACAAAAAACTATCAGAGTACCAGAGAAAGGAGCAGACGAACCAATGCAAATTGGAACCATATGTGGACCTCTGTCTAAAGACGAGAAGGAGAAAAGACGGAGAAATAAGCTGTGTCTCTATTGTGGCAAAGCCGGCCATTTCATGCGGGAGTGTACGAACAAACCTGCAAAGGGAGGGCCTTCGTAAACGTGACAGCTTGCCCATGATGGTGGCAAGGACGAGCGAAGTTGAAGACACCCCTAGGATACTAGCGAATGTGCATCATAGTCAGGCAACTCATGTCATGGTAACAGGTTACCTCGGATGGCAAGGAAAACGAATACCAGTGTCATTAATGGTAGATTCGGGTGCCACAGGAACTTTGTGGATCGTCAGGTGGCCCAGAGATTGGGACTCCCGTTATGTGACAAATCTCATCCAGAAGGGGTCAACTCAGTGGACGGTTCGCAGTTGGTTTCAGGCCCAATCACGCAACAAACGCTATCCCTACACTTGGGTTGTGGAATGACGCATCAAGAAACAGTATGCTTCGACGTGATAGCGGCTCCACAGTTCGGGTTTATTTTGGGGTTGACTTGGATAAGGCTTCACAACCCAACCATAGATTGGAGCACTGGTGTACTTGAATTTGATTCCACTTATTGTCATGCACACTGCGGAATACCAGAGATGGTTACTAATTGTGTAGGAGGGAGTTCAGAAACAGACTTGCTCAAGGAATACAAAGCATATCGGGACGTCTTTAGCAAAGCTGCGGCCGAGACTCTACCCACACACCGGCCTTTCGACTGCTGCATTGATCTTGTGGAAGGAGCAGTACTGCCCTACAGTCGAATATATGCACTTACAGAAGCAGAAGATAAACATCTGAAAGAATACATTGAAACAAATTTGGCCAACGGTTTCATCAGGCACTCCAAGTCTCCTGTCTCTTCACCCCTTTTTTTGTGCTGAAGAAAACAGGGGATTTATTGTTTGCATCGATTACAGGTCGATTAACAAGATAACCAAAAAAAAGTCGATACCCCCTGCTTTTATACCAGTGTTACTAGACCAGGTGCGCGGGTCCCCAATTCATACCAGGTTAGACCTCTGTGGGGCATACCATCTGGTACGTGTAAAACAATGCGACAAGTGGGAGACGGCAATTAGGACAGAATTTGGCCTGTATGAATACCAGGTGATGCCCTTTGGGCTATGCAACGCACCAGCAGCATTTCAACACTTCCTAGACGAGGTTTTGCATTACTATACAGATGTATTCACTGTAGTGTACATCAATGACATACTGATCTACTCGCGCAACGCAGAAGAACACCGGAGCCAAGTCAGGGCAGTTTTACAGAGACTACGGGAACATCATTTATACGCAAAAACAGAGAAATGTAATTTCCACCAAGAATCTGTAGAATTCCTAGGGTTAATTTTGTCTCCTCAGAGGGTGACCATGGACAAGAAAAAAGTACAATCCATTATAGATTGGCCCTCCCCAGGTTCAGTAAAAGACATTCAATCTGCCCTGGAGGAAGGTCGGCTGGGGCATGGCCCCTCGTGCTGCTCATCTTGCTTGGAGCTCCTTGAAACACATCTGCTTCTGTCGGACATCTGAGCACAAGCCCCATGCTTCTGCCTGCGCCCGCATGCGCACGTATGCCCCACCCAGCGTGGCAAGGGTTTAGTAGTTCTTGGACCGGTGTCTGCTGGTAAAGGTAGTCTGGATGCTCCTTTTCCTGCAGAAAGGGCATAAAAGGCATCAATAAGTATTGAAAGTTTACTGTGTGTGTGTCTTTATGCTGGTTGTCAATGGGTCATGTCTGAGACCTACATCCCACCTCCTCCCACACAACCCCAGGTTCTGTACCCTGACAGGTATGCTAGAACTTGAGTCGAAAATAACCAAGGAGGCTGGCACAACAGGATGGTTGCCCTGAAACCCAGTCATTCATAGATAATGGGAACAAAGCAAGGCAGAGACAGCAGAAGTCTTGAAAGGCACAGAGAATGTGAGATAGCCAGAAACAGCTGACAGCAAGTCAAGAGCCACAACAGTCGAACAGCATTGGTAAAAGCCAACAGCCAACATAAAGGCATGGATGTAATAGATGAAAGACAGGAGGAGTGACAGAAAGATGCGGTTGAACAGAATTCTACAGAGGCAAACCTAGGCAGTGTAAGAGTATGTGGAAATAACAGCCCGACAGACAGATGGACAGATCTGTATCAAGGACAGTAGCAGGAGGAAGAACAGGGACTAAAGGCACCAGAGTGTCAAAAACAAGTTAAAGAACAGTAGTCCAGTAGGAAAATTGCACCCTAAAGCAGCATCAAAGTCCAAGAGGGAAGACAGACACAGCGTGCCGTCCAAAGGGAACAGAGTTTAGTAGTAGTATAGGTGGACATCTCAGGTGAGGACTGGACCCTGACTTGTGCCTCTTGGGTCACATTCCTAATGCATCCTCCTTTGCCACAATCCCCAGGGGCTGAACTCAACAGGCACCATCTTGACATTGGCAACATCCCGCCCCCTCCCACCATCAGTGTGACTCTGACAGGAAAAGGGTCTATTGTTAGGCAGAATCCTGTGCAGTTCCCTGTAGGGAGCACTACAAGATTAGGACAAGAGCAATACATCCCATTTGGTATCAGTCTGTGCCACAAAGATTTAGTTGGAAGCTGTGGCTGAGCAGTTAGACTTATCTCAAGAGGGAGATGAGCAGTATTCAGGGTTTACACAATAGGCCTTCAATACAATGGAACAAGGAAACACTGACCAAAGCTTTGTAGTAAAAAGAATATATATATATATATATATATATATATATATATATATATATATATATATATATATATATATATATATATATATATATATATATATATATATATTACATGGCCACGGTAGTGGCCATGTAGTTATGGTCAAGTTGCTGTTTGCTGTTTCCATAGGAAGAGCACTTTTTGGGTGGCTTATAACTTTGCTCTCCCTGGACGGATCCTCACCAAACTTTGCAAAAAAGTAGTTGGGTCACTCTGAATTTTTTTGCAAAGTTTGGTGAGGATTCGTCCAGGGGGGGAAAAGTTATAGGGGGGGTCACAAAACTTTTTTTTTCCCATAGACTGAATGGGAAAAAACTTTGCGCACGGCTATAGCCCGAACCGCTGGACGGATTTACACCAGATTTGTGGCAGGAGCGGCGGCCTGGTCCCAAAAGCGTGCTTTTGTAAATTTGGTGTAAATCCGTCCAGTAGTTTTTTGAAAAATGACCAAAATGTAAGGCAAAAAAATTAGTGATATCTGTGTTCGCTTCGCGGACGGACTTCCCTGTTCGCTCCGCGAACAGCACCCCAATTGGCCCATGGCCTTGCGTCATGTCCGCTGACATGCGACGTGTTCGCTGATTGGACGGCGAGGGGCGTGGAGCGCGTCAGATTTTCTGTGGCGCCCGCCATCTTGTATTCGCAGTCGACCGCGTACAGCGCAGTGAAACTTGGATAAGAAATTGTTTTTAGTGCCGTGTGTTGGTGTGTAAGAGTGTTTGGGGAGGGTGGGGGAGTATGAGATAGGTTCAATGTTTTGTTTTTTTATGTGCTAGACGTTTTTGTTGCGTTCGATTTGTCCGCGTAGAACACGGCTGTTCTGACATTTTGTAAATAAACTAAATGGTGGGGTGTTTAGAGGACAGAGTATGTGTCATTTTTGTTCGCAAGGAAGGTAAAAATGAGCTATGAACACTCGCGGTGTACTTAATTGTTCGTAAATACACAAAGTGGGGGTGTCCTCAGGACGCTGTCCCTATTGTAACCTGTCTAGTTGAATGTGTTCTAAGAACACTCGCAGTGTCCCGAAATGGTTGCAATTACACAAAATGGGGGTGTTCTGAGAACGTTGTTTGTATTGTTCGTTGTCAGGGTGAAAGTGTTTTAAGAGCACTCCTTTTGTCCGCTAATAGTACAATTTCCTAGGGGCGTCAACCGACTTTTTGTCCATTAAAGAAACGATAAATCCGGCTGGTGTGCGCCGACATTATGTGATAATC
Source organism: Ambystoma mexicanum (assembly GCF_040938575.1). Lineage (NCBI taxonomy): Eukaryota > Metazoa > Chordata > Amphibia > Caudata > Ambystomatidae > Ambystoma > Ambystoma mexicanum. The sequence goes on from NC_090939.1 coordinate 337,461,416, forward strand.
CTATGACTGGCGCTATTGACCTGGCTGACTTGCTTTTGCGACACTAAATCATATCTCCCGCCCCTAAGCCTGATATTATCAAAGCATTCATATTCCCCGCCTCTCTCCGTGACGTTACAGGGTGCGTAATCAAACGCGCCCAGTCATCTCCAGTACTACGCGACTTTACACAGAACCCGGAAGACAACACACATTATGTCACAACACAGCGCGCCACAATTCGGAATATGAAACTGTGATTTAAAAGCAAACAGCAAGATTGTAAATTTTGTAAAGTACATTTATTTGACATCAAATGTTTAGAGAACATTCAGCAATTTGCATTTGTCTTTGTTGTCGATCCGCAAAAGTTCATATTGAGACATGCGATGTTCCTTTGCGGTACAGAGAGTGTTAGATCAGCTTACAACTCAGTGTGCCACAATTCGGAATATGAAACTGTGGTTTAAAAGTAAACAGCAGGATTGTACATTTGGTAAAGTACATTTATTTCACATGAAATGTTTAGTGAATATTCAGCGATTTGCTATTGTCTCTGTTGTCGATCAGCAAAAGTTTATTTGGAGCCACGCGTTGTTCCTTTGCGGTAGATAGGCTGTTGGTTTATGATAAAAGCAGTAAATGGTCGCTCTGATAATCGGAAGGTTGCTCCAACAACGAGCCATTAGACCACCCTATTGGTTGGTATGTTGTTTGTAGCCGCTAGTACTGCGTAAGGGCATATTGGTCCTTGGCGATTGTCCCACAAAATGGTGAGGGTCATGAAGTTGCATATTTGGACCTGCACCTGGCAGTTAAAGACCCCATCCGCTGGAGTCTGTAAATCGTGACATAGGCAAAATGGAGCCACCTGTTTTAAAAAACATAAATTAGTCTCACCAGCCGATCTTCATTAAAAATCATCATTTTATTTTTTAGGGCGTGAAAATATTTGCTATTGAAGATTGTGCAACAGAGTATGTTAATAATAAAATAATAATATTTTCCCATTCATATAGCGCTAAGAACCGTGAGGTATCTAAGCGGTGCTTATTATTAACCACGGTGTGTGGTGCTCATTTAGCGACCACGGAAGGATGAAAGGCTGAGTTTGGTCTTGCCGGGATTCAAACTTGAGTTAGCAAGCTGTGCACGGATGTCAAAGCGAGCGCTGTACTCGCTGTGCCACTTGACAGGCTACAGTGAAGTGGCACAGCGAGTAGAGTGCTTGACCGCCTATAGACCGGTTACATTATTTCTATTAACCCACCCTGTGTCGTCTGCCTTTTTCAGAGCCCTCTAAACGACAGGGGATCAATTCGGCGGTGATAGTGCGCGGTAGAAAACATTATGCCACTTTCAAGGAACAAGTTCAACTTGAGCGGTCTTTAATGCTACGCTATTGTAATTATATTTGGTATAAAGTAATCTAAAGGGTTACTTACAGTACAATTGCAATTTCCATTGTCTACGAGTGGTGCAGTCCCAAAATACGACTCCGCGTGTGCCAACGATCTTTCGCATAGTGATATAATATATAAAAGTGGTTTCGTTTCAGAAATTTCATCTTTATCTTCTCTTACGTTTTAGCAACACTCCTTCAAGAGAAGTCTTTCATCACAATCTCTGTCTGTCAAGGTCAAAACACAATACAACCTTATAGTCCGCTTCGTGAGCCTTTCCGGGGTCCGAGAAAAAAATGGAAGCAGCTGACCTTCACTGTGAACGAGCATAAATTCTTACTTTGCAACATTCTGTGTAAAGCCATCTGTAGAAGTTGTGGAAGCAGCTGACCTTCACTGTGAACGAGCATAAATTCTTACTTTGCAACATTCTGTGTAAAGCCATCTGTAGAAGTTGGTTTTTGCACGCCATGTTTGTATATTGTTTGCGTGATATTAAAAAAAGTTTGTTTAAAGGAAGTTATGGTTCTAAGTACAGCCGAAAGACCCCTGAAAATCGCAAGTTATGGTAAGCTTTGAAAAATAACTGGCGCCACCACCGTGCACTGCTAAGACTAACACCCAGGACATCAAAGATGACATCGCAAATGTCATTGATGAAATCACTGATGACATCACGTGTGTATGTACTTTTCATGGAATTTGTGTACTAGGGATTTTTATTATAATGTTGTGAAAAAAGTGTCAAGGATATTGAAATAAATATCATACCGTTATTAGTGCTTTGAACGATGCATTGATATAAATAGCATTGTATTATGGGATTCTATCTAGTATACTGAGCTACTAATGGAGAAACATAGCATTGTGTGCAGAGTACAAGATGAAAGTATAATATGTGTAATGTTAATATGTTGAATAATGAAATAATAATTGTCCTGAAATGTTTGAAAAATCACAAAATGGGGTTGTTCTGAGGACGTTATTCGTATTGTGTGATTGCTTAGTTGTATGCAATGAGGGAATGGCACAGAGAGTAAAGTGGACGCCGTCCGCTGACACTGCGGCTGTTCGTCGACAGGGCGTGCTACATCCGGGTTTTTCCAGGAAATCCAACATGGAAAGAAGACTGTACGGATCAGCCAATCAGATGTCGAGGTTGTGGATTTGTGTTGAAAGAGACTGTGTGTGGTGAAGATGGCAGAAGTGGAGAAAGTCAGGATGTTGGTGCTCGAGATATGTTTGTGCATGGTTTACAGCAGTACCCTGAATGCAGGCATGTTGCAAAGAACTTTGATGTGAAAGGAGTGGAGGTGGTGTGGAGCAGTGTGCCTGATTGCAATGAACAGGGAATTGTACAAGTTTGTGAGGATATGGCCACGATGAACAGTCCGCATGTGGTAGTTTTGCACTATGGTGCTTTCCATTTGGGCAACATCAGTGCCCCTACTTTGTTGGCTGATTTGGAACGCTTGGTTCAAGCAGTAATGAAGATCCTTCCAAATGTAAAAGTAATTTTTTCCGGATTACTATCTAGGGCAATATGGGACAAAAGTTCAGTTTTTTGTCCTCAGCAAAATATTGCTAGGTGTGTCATCAACCGAGGCATGTGTGCCTTCATGCTTAGAGCTGGTATGTTCTTCTGTAACAATGAGAATATTGATGCCAGTTATGCTGTTAATTTTAAAGAAGATGGCATTTCTTCATCTTTTACGGGAAATGCCTTTCTATTTTGGAATGTAAGGGTTGCTTTGGAGAAGGTTATGTGAAGATTTTAGGAGTAAAGTAAGAAAAAAAAACAAGAAAAAAAATACAAAATAACAGGTATCTGTCAAGCATCTGTAAAAAAAAAAAAAAAAAAAGAAAAAACGGCTCTTTTCAGAGCTAACTTCAAAGGGGAAATGGGGCACACTATTTAAATTTACATTCACCACGCTCAGATTTTCGATGTGTCCGCGGACATGGCGGTAGTCCGCGGACATGAAAATCACTACAAGGGGGTTAGTATGTTCCATGTTACATGTATATGAAGTCAGGGATAATATGGTTAAGTTGTGCACTAAAAACCTATGAAATTCAGTGAAAAAACTTTGTTAAATGGACGTTATGGTTAAGTTGCGCTACTAAAAACCTATGAAATTCAGTGAAAAAACTTTGTTAAAGGGACGTTATGGCTGAAAGTAAAACCGAAAAACCCCTGAAATTCGGCAGTTATGGTAACATAAGCAATCATAACTCGCGCCACCGTGCACTGCTAACACTAACACCCAGGACATCAAAGATGACATCACAAATGTCATTGATGACATCACTGATGACATCACATGGCTGGCTCTCCCTTTTTATCCTTTACTGACATATCGAAGCCACATAGTTTTCTTCAGTAACAGTCAGGAAGTAAAAATTGAAAAGGTACTATATTTGTAGACTTAGGGTCCAGTCACATCATATGAAACATATACATAGCGGAAGATACAGGCTTGAAAGAGAGCAATCCTGTCTGTGCATGAAGATAATCATTATGGCACTTTCTCATAGTTTTATTTTTATTACTCTACCTTCCCTCTATATGCTCATATTTGTATACATTATACTCACTCTCCACAGAGTGAATGGGAAAAATGTTTTGCTCGCGCCTACAGCCCAAACCGCTGGACGGATTTCCACCAAATTTGGACCAGGAGCAGCGGCTTGGTCCCGAAAGCGTGCTATTGCAAATTTGGTGAAAATCCGTCCAGTAGTTTTTTTTAAAATGACCAAAAAGTAGGTAAAAAAAAATTTGTGATATCTGTGTTCGGTTTGCGGACACACTTCCCTGTTCGCTCCGCGGAAAGTGTCCTGATTGGCCAAACGTCTTGCGTGCAGACATGCAAAGTGTTCGCTGATTGGACGGCGTGGAGCGTGAAGCGCGTCAGATTTTTCGGTAGCGCCCGCCATCTTGGATTCACGGACGTCCCCGGACAGCGCGGTGAAACTTTGTTCAAAATGTGTATTTTGTAGAGTGTGTTGGTGTGTAGGAGTGTTTGGGGAGGGTGGGAGTGTATGAGATAGGATGAAAGTTGTGTTTTTTATGTGTTAGACGTTCTTTTTGTGTTCGATTTGTTTGCGGCCATCACGGGTGTTCTGAAATGTTCTAAATAAACTGACTAGGGGGTGTTCTAAGGAGTCAATATGTGTCCGTTTTGTTCGCAAGCAAAGTGAAACTGTTCTAAGAACACTTGCGGTGTCCAGGGAGTGTTCGTAGGGGGTGTCCTGAGGACGCTGTCCGTATTGTTCTCTGTCAAGTTGAATGTGTTCTAAGAACACACGCGGTGTCCTGAAATGTTCGCAAATAAACAAAATGGGGGTGTTCTGAAGACGTTTTTGAGAACACTCCCGGTGTCCTGAAATGTTTGTAGGGGGTGTTCTGAGGACGCTGTCCGTATTGTTCTCTGTCAAGTTGAATGTGTTCTAAAAACACTCGCGGTGTCCTGAAATGTTCGCAAATAAACAAAATGAGGGTGTTCTGAAGACGCTTCTAAGAACACTCGCATGTCCGGGGAGTGTTCGTAAGGGGTGTCCTGAGGACGCTGTCCGTATTGTTCTCTGTCAAGTTGAATGTGTCCTAAGAACACTCGCGGTGTCCTGAAATGTTCGCAAATAAACAAAATGGGGGTGTTCTGAAGACGCTTCTAAGAACACTTGCGGTGTCCGGGGAGTGTTCGTAGGGGGTGTCCTGAGGACGCTGTCCGTATTGTTCTTTGTCAAGTTGAATGTGTCCTAAGAACACTCGCGGTGTCCTGAAATGTTCGCAAATAAACAAGATGGTGGTGTTCTGAAGACTCTTCTAAGAACACTTGCGGTGTCCGGGGAGTGTTCGTAGGGGGTGTCCTTAGGACGCTGTCCATATTGTTCGTTGTTAAGTTGAAAGTGTTCTAAGAACTATCGCGTTGTTCTGAAATGTTCGTAGGGGGTGTCCTGAAAACGGTGTCCGTATTGTTCGCTGGCAAGTTGAAAGTGTTCTAAGAACACTCACATTGTTCGCGGACATTAAAAGTTTCCCATAGATCATAGTTGAAATGTTTGACTCTATGGATGTGATATGCTGCGGTGGTTGTTGCCAGGGCATAGAGTCTTGGGTGCATGGCCATTTGCAACAACCACCGCAGCATATCACATTCATATTTGCTTATAACTTTGGGTGAAAAACAAATGTATAAGGAACAAAGGTATTAGATACTATGGATGTGATATGCTGCTATGGTTGTCCTTATTATTGTATACTTACTGTTTGGTCTAGTAATGGGAGTCCATGTTTTTCTTCTTCATTTCTGTGATAAAAGAAAATAGCATGTTAGTATTAGTATTTTGTAATGACTTATTACATTGTATAAGCAATTTGCTCAGTTTCTGTATTTGTTGCTAAAATCATTGGGTCTGTGGGAGAAAAAAAAATCCATGTTGGATTAAAAAAAAAACCTTTTTCTGCTTTGCTACAGTTTATTTGTTTGTTTGTTTTCAGTGTTCACTTGTTGTTTCTGGCTAATGCTTTATACTTTGCTTTTTTGTATTTTTTTTGGAGCAGTAACAGATTCTTTATTTGTTTTGATATTATAAAATTTTGGAGCAGTTAGACACCAATTGGCGTATTCTAACTGTCTATTTTTTTAATATATTTTAGTGGTTTTGATTTATCTATTTGGATATTGTTAAATTTTGGGACAGTTAGATACCAATTGGCGTATTCTAACTGTGTATTTTTTGGCCTAATTTAGTGGTATTCATTTATCTGATTAGTTGTTGTAGAATCTTTGAGCTGTTAGATAGCTTTTGGAGTATTCTAACAGTTTATATTATTTTAACACAAATTTATAATTTTGGGACAGTTAGATACCAATTGGCGTATTCTAACTGTGTATTTTTTGGTCTAATTTAGTGGTATTCATTTATCTGATTAGTTGTTGTAGAATCTTTGAGCAGTTAGATAGCTTTTGGAGTATTCTAACAGTTTATATTTTTTTAACACACATTTACTTAAAGGTTTAAATACAGTTTATTTATCAAATTTTGGTTTTAAGAACATCAAATAAGCGTTTGTAAGATTTGGTGGTAATCTCTGCTTTAGAGTAATGGTACTATCATTACATTCAAACCATACACATTTCTTTTTTATATATGCAGTGTAGTGCCCTGAATTGGTTGTGGCTCCTGCGTGGTAGATTATACCTATTGTTGTGAAGGTTTTCTTACCAAGTGATATTTGACCATGTGTGAATCCAGTCAGCTTGCAGTTGTTTTTGGTACCATCTGCATTGTAACGTAGAAGCATTAGTATTACGTATTTACTATGTGTTTGTATTACTAACGTGGAGCGATTATCTGAATTGCAGGTAGAGCATAATCTACCATGGTTTGCATTTTGTACAATTTGCTGAAATGGAATGGATTCACAATTTGGTATTGATATATATATGAAGCGTTCATTGGGGATTTCTTCTTGTGTGACATTGTTGCAGAGAGTGCATGTATGTTTCCACATGTATGAAATCTGAAAGATTTCATTTATAGGTATGTTTTTGTTTTCCAGTACTTGTAGTAAGTACATTAGAAATTCTTGTGGATCTTCCTGTGAGTTTATAGTGAATTTTACCATTCCAGCACAGTAGTCCAATTGTCGTCTTATTCCAAAAACACTGTATGTGTTGTCAGGATTGTTTGCTGCATTTCTGTGAAGTACTAACATTTGCAAACACAATGGGTCTGTACTGTGTAAGTAAATGTTGTCAACAATTGGTGGTAATTGAAATAGAATATTCATTGCTGCATTTGCATAGCAACTTATACCAACTATATTTGAGAATTTAAATGGTCCAGGTAGTTCTGTATCTAACTGCTTTTTTTGGAGTTTGTCTTCCTTCTTTAAAGAAGTACCTGGTTTACTTTCTCGAATTGATTCTTTTTTGTTTGTGGTACTTGATGAAGTATTAGTTTCTTTTACTCTCTTTGGAGGATTTGCAGTGACGTCCTGTTGCATTTCTGTTTGATTTAGTTTTCTTTTACAACATTTTAGTTTTTGTGGAACAGAATATGTGTTTAGATGGGGAGTGTATAGTGAGCGAAGTCTATTATATTCTAAAATGCAAGGAATATCAGCGTTTACTTTACTTGCATCAAAGTTGATTAGAAATAGACCGTCAAGTGTACGTAAGCGTGATAGTGCTACGTAGCTCATGCCTTCTTTAAAGACTGTGTTACCAATATCTATCATTGCTTTGTCTAGGGTAAGACCTTGTGATTTATGAATGGTGACTGCGTATGCAAGAGTTAGAGAAAATTGTTCCCTGCGTACATACATATCTTTGAAGATAAGGAATCTAGCTGTTGAGCGTCCTATCCGTTTTACTTCTGAAAGTTTGTCAAAGAGTATATTGACAAACTGAATTTTGTTGTAACGTGGGTATGTTTGAAAGCCAACAACTGTACCCAGTGCTCCATTAACTAGTTCTTGGTCCACGTCAAGGTTACGTTTAAGCATTACTCTGCAATTTAAGGATAATTTAAACATCTTTTCTAAGCCTGCTGTGTTTGAGATTGATTTTTCTAAATTATTTAGCCTTGTTGTGGCTTGGTCACACATGGGTAGTGTCATTCCATGTACATCTAGTTTGTCTGTGGCACTAATTTCCATTATTGGTTGCATTTCTTTACTTAACATTATTTCATTGAATTTGAGACAGGTTGCAAGAGTTGGCATTAAGGCCATACAATTGACATTTTTGTGTGCTAATTGTTCCATAACATCTGTAGCACATGCATTATCGCCATAAAGTGCATTAATGTGCCGGGTTTTCAATGTTGCTTCTGCTTCTTTAGAAAGTATACCAACTCTCAAACTTTTTAAAATGTTGGCATAAGTTAGATCTGCAGATTGGCGCATGTTTTCTGTTAATTCTCTGTATTGGAAATGTTGCCAAAGGTTGACATTTCCAATGCTGCCAACAGTTTTACAGCAGAGTTTGTTCCCCCAATGTTTTAAAAATAGGTTCACCTTTTACTGGTGTTAATTGGAGCAGATCTCCAAAAATAATAATGTGTTTTCCTGCAAAGAGCTCTTCATAGTCTGTTTTGAGTACTTCTTGTAATCTGAGGTGAGTCAAAGCTAACATCAGGTTGGAGACCATGCTCACTTCATCTATTATTAGCATTTTCATTTGTTTCAATACTCTGCGTAATTCCATTGCAGCTTCTGCAGAAAGTTTGTAATAGTCTAATTTGTTCTGGTGTTCTACTGGTAATAGTAGTAATCGGTGTAATGTAACACCACCTATGTTGTAGGCAGCTAAAGCTGTGGGGGCAGTGACAACAGCTGACAGTTTGTTGTTTGTCAATTGTTGAAGGAACTTACTAATGATTTTGATTAGGAATGTTTTGCCAGAACCAGCTTCACCACTGACGTACAATAGTATAGGTTTATAATTATGGCAGGAACATTCTTTATTTTTATGTTTTACACTATGTGCAATTTGTTTTGTTACTTCTTGAAAAATGCTACTTTGCTCATTGTTTAGTTTTGATTGTAGTATAGTTAAGTCTTCCTTATCTTCATACTGACACATGGTGTTTTCTACTTCTATCATAGCTAATTCTGCCTCATTTGTTATTAGTGGTTCTCCCAGTGATTCTTGGCTTCCTGTTACAGAAGGTTGACTACTGTCAGGAGTATCCTTATCTAGTTGGGCTTGGAGTTCTTCTTCATGTTGCTGTTCATTGTGCAACATTGTTTTGTACTGTGTAAAGTTTACATCAGTTATAGTGCTTTCATTTGCTTTGAAAGCATCCTCATATGAGTCATAGTTATCTAGTAATTGTTCTTCTTTTCTCCATGGTTTGAAGAGTTGTAGCAGGGACATGTAATATACTTCTTTATGTTGAGGAGTCTTCAATGACAATTTGATATGATTAATTAAATTTGGTTTAGTGAGTTTAACTAAGCTGCCTTCACAGTCTGTCACTCTATATTTACCTTTTTTTTCATCAGGTTTCATATTATTTTTGTATGTGTAGTTTTGGGCTATTTGGTATAGACACATGTTTTCCAAAGTATTACTTCTGTTTGGGTAATATGTGTCCAATAAATGTGTCCAATAAATTCACCAGTTATGGTAAGCTAAGCAACCATAACACGCGTCACCACCGTGCACTGCTAAGACTAACACCCAGGACATCAAAGATGACATCACAAATGTCATTGATGACATCACTGATGACATCACATGTGTATGTACTTCTCATGGAATATGTGTAGAAGGGATTCTTATTATGTTGCGAAAAAAGTGTCAAGAATCATTGCAAGAAATATACCATAATAAGTGCATTGAACGATGCATTGATATAAATAGCATCCTATTATGGGGTTCTATCTAGTATACTAAGCTACTCATACAGAAACATAACATTGTGTGCAGCGTACAAGATGAAGGTATGATATTTGTAATGTTAATATGTTGAATAATGAAATGATAATTGTTTTCTTAATAGATTTTTGTGTACTGTGAAATATGTAATAAGTAGCTAATAAAACCCATGTATTACATAATTGCATTACTATAGACAAAACACAAAGGGCCTCATTACGACCCTGGCGGAAAGTGACTGACCGGACCGCAACAGCGTAAATAGCGTTTCCGCCATTGCACGAAGGAGCAAAGTGCGGCTAATTACGACCCATCGGGCACGAGCATTACGCCATGGCGGAATCCGAAAGGCTGCGATGGCGGAAATGACCCCAAAACGGCCCTTACCGCCGCCGTACGCTGCACCAGGTGCAATACCGCCACCCATCTTAGCGGTCACCGTAATGAGCGGTCACCGTAACGAGCGGGCACCGCAAATTACGGGCACCGTAAATATACGGAAACGGAAGTAAAAGCATGTGGCCGGAACGGGAAACAGCACGCCGCACAACTATAAAATCCGAATCCCAACACAACCATTAAAAATCCGACCCTGACACACATCCCAACCCGTTAGCAACCCCAGTTAAAAAAATAAATATGGGAAAGGTAGCCAAGAAAGCGTGTGATCGCAAGCGGCAGGTACACTTCTCCCGAGAGGAACTGACCGTGCTCACCGAGACCCTCCAGGAAAATGCCGCCGTCGTCTTCTCCAGTCAAATGACCAGGACGGCCCTTGCCAACAAGAAGGCCATATGGGCCCTGGTGGCACAGCGCGTAAGTGCGGTGGGGACAACACCCCGCACGCCACAGCAATGTCGCAAGCGGTGGGACGACCTGCGGATCCGCGTACGCAGCATACTTTCTGCGAACAGGAACATCGCCACAGCTACCGGGGGGGGTTCAGAGTCGCCCATCAAGTTGACCCCCTGGGAGGATATCTGCGCCTCCACCATAGGAATGGAGAGCATAGAGGGAGTCGGAGGGATGGAGAAAGGAGTGCCGACATCCGGAGAATCAGGTAGGTTGGCCAAGAGAAACAATGCGAAATCCACAAAACACGAACATGTGCAGTACCATGTGACCCCATAGTGCAATACATACTTTGCCCTGACAGCGCCCTCTAAAAGTCAGAATGAATAAACAAATCAATCAAGATGCCATAAACAACCCCTACATGTGCAGCATGCACCCCCTAACTGCAGGCAGCCAAATGAATGCATCCTCAATCCACACGAAAATGAGACCACCTCCAAGGCCCAGTCCCAAATCAGCCTCATGTACCACCCCAATGCATTTGATACGTTGCCATTCCAAATCCGACAGACCCATAACTAACGCTCGCCCCTCTTTACTCCACCACAGGGTCCGATACCAACGACGAGCTGCAGGACACCCCTACCAGCACGCCTGCAAAGAGGGCCAGGACCAACGTCCCAAGAGCCTCCACCTCAGGTGCAAGGATCAAGACACGGCAGCAGCAGGAATCAAGTGGCAGCACACTGGAGGGGACTGCAACAGGCACCCCAGCAGCCAGCAAGTCCACAACCCCAGCACCACAGGTCCCCCCAAAGAACGTATCTGATGGCACTGCCTCTGGTGGTAGCAGCACCATAGGTGACACAGCTGTCATGCCAGCATGCTCCGACACGGAAAACAGTGCTGGCGACGTAGGTACCATCCATGACCTTTCCCAATCCCCCTGCATGTTCCATCCCCTACACCATGACGAAACCACGCAGGGGCACCCTGAAGACGACGACTGGCCAACCCCCACAAGTCCTGTGCCAAGGCAACATGTGTTGAGCAGCCCCCCTGTCACACCACCGCAAATGTCCATGGCCCAGCAGAGGCAACAGTCCCTCGACCTGCTGATCGAGCAACAGCAGGAAGTGTCCACGCTACTCAAGGACCATGCAAATGAATGCGGGGGTTCCAGGGCAGCCATGGAAACATCCACCGAGACACTCAGGGCACAAATAGAGAAAAGTAGTGAGAGCCTCAGGGGAGAAATGGAGAAAAGCACCGAGAGCCTGAGAGCACAAATGGAGAAAAGCACCGAGAGCCTGAGAGCACAAATGGAGAAAAGCACCGAGAGCCTGAGGGGGGAACTGCATGCGACGTCCAAAGACGTTTGTGCTGAACTTGCTGCTGTGCGCCGTGTGCTCTCGGAGCTCTCACAAACCCTCAGAGACATGCATGGACGCGAGCAGGCAGAGACATCATCCGTGGCAAGTTCCGTCCAGGGCAGCCCCCAACGCAGATCTGGCAGGAACCTGCGCTCCACGGGCAGGGGTGCCCCTGATACCCGTAGAGGGGGCTTGCAATAGCGTCCAACCACGGACAGCATGCATATTTGGACACTGGTGTTGGGGGGGGAGGTAGTAGGGTGGAGGGGGTGTGTTGGGCTTCACTGGGTGGCGGGTCCATAGGGTGTATAAATCAAATCACATTAACAATACAGCACCTCATTATCATCCAATGACATGTGTGGACATTGATATTTGCGTACGAGGCCTTCATAGGCGTACAGTCCACAATGTGCCTGTACTACACACACACAGTGCCACAGGTCCCCTTTCCGTGTAATAGGCACCATGCGTGGTTGCTAGAAGCATGCATCTATGATGCTCTGTCGGATTGCACGTGCATCCTGTGCCTCATGGACTCCTTGAGGTGCCTCCACATCCCCACCCTCATCATCATCATCATCTTCAGGTGCATGCAGTACAGCGTCAGGGGGCATGGGCACATTCCTACGTATGCACATGTTGTGCAGCATGACACATGCCATGACCATCTTAGAAACCTTCTCATGGCTGTACATGAGTGCCCCGCCAGACCTGCTGAGGCTGCGGAAACGAGCCTTCAGTAGGCCGAATGCCTGTTCAATGACCACACGGGTACGTGAGTGGGCATGGTTGTAGTCCTCCTCATGCTCGTTCTGTGGGTTCCGGATTGGTGTAAGGAGCCATCTCTTCAGTGGATACCCGGCATCACCTGTATGAGACGAATAAAGGGTGTCAGTGGAATGATAGTGCTAAGTAGCCCCCCCCCCCTCCTGCAAGGTCATTGACGCATCAAATGGGCCACGATGTCATGCATGGAATGAGACTCACCGAGTAGCCAGGATCTGTGCCCTGCGTGTCACTCCATGTAGCGTGGTATTCTTGTGTTCCTCAGGACCATAGAATCATGGGTAGATCCTGGAAATCTGGCACAACAATGCGTAAATATCTTGTTGGAGTCACACACCATTTGCACATTGATTGAATGAAATTGTTTCCGGTTGCGGTACTGGACCTCCATGGCATGTGGGACAACCAATTCAACATGGGTGCAGTCGATGGCACCAATGCAACCCGGGATGCCGCCAAGTGCATGGAATCCCACTTTTGCGTTGGTAATCTCCTGGTACGTGCGTGGTAGTGTGATGTGGTCGTCAGCGTGCTTCAGGAGGGCATCGTGCACTTGGAAGAGTGTCCGTGAGAACAGTGGCTGTGAAATGCCATGCAACTGTCCCACTGTGTGCTGGTAGGTGCCTGTGGCCAGGAAGTGGAGTACAGACACCACCTTCAGTAGGGGTGGGATGGCGGTTGGGCTATCTATCATGCTCACGAGGTCAGCATGTGTCATGTCCACAATGGCGATTATGGTGTCCCGGTCCAAACGGTAGAGGGTGTGGATCTGCTCAGCAGTGAGGTTGAACGGATCGGCTCGGAGGCGTGGGATTGCGGGCCGCCTGCGTGGTGGTAGTGGCAGTGCTTGTGGGCCTTGCTGACCCTGCCTTGCCCTCCTCCTCCTCCTTCTCCTCCGTCTCCCCTGTGCGCCCGGTTGTTGTACCTGTTGTTGTTCGTCGTCTTCTTGTAGTTGTAGCACTTGCAGTGCTATCTGGTCCCCCAGGCCCAACATCGCTAGTCCTGCCGGTAGCATTTTGGAGTGGGAGTGGTTGTGGGAGGGGTTTGGGTCTGCTATATATGTGCTGTCGGCCTGTATGGCCTCCACCTGTGCTGATTGAATGAATCTGTGGCAGATGCAATCCCTTCTGGCCGAGCACGTCCCGCACGTAAGGCTGCATTTGGCCGCATGGCATCTTGGGATTGGAATCATGTATCAAATCCCGATGGCAGTGTGATGTACTTTGACTGATTTTCATGCTATGCTCCCATTGTTACACATGCTATGATTGCAGCCGCTTACATACCTGTGAAGAGTCAGTGGTATGTAGGGCTCGATCGATGGCCGACCCTCATGCAGCACAGTAACGTACTTCACCGACGGGCGTGGCGTCCCATTTGTGATTGCAGCCAGTTAGCATTATGACACACAGCCGCACTACATTGATGTAATTGTGAATGCAAGCGTTCACAGAAGCCTTTTCGACGTAATGTTGCAAGTGAGGAATTCGAAGGCCAGCATTTTTGGTTTTGAAGTAGCGGCGAGGATACGCCCACAGGTCTGGCTGGAAATGTAACGTTCTATTGTAGAATGTCCTTGGGACATGGCCCATAACGAGCAAGCAATGAATGATATGAATTGAATGGGATGCGCAATAGCGTAGTGGACGATAAGGCAGGACGTTCCCAAATCCATCTTGCTTCACAACACTACAGATCCGGCCAGGAGCACAGTGGTTTTTGCAGACTGCATTACGCACAGACGCGATGGAAGTTTCACATATTATGTGAGTGAATATTCATGCGTTTTCATTGCGGGATGAGGGAATGATGAATGGATGCATGGACAGATGATTCCGTTTAGGGTCTGCCATGTACATGGGTTTTTTGAATCACTCCCCTTCCCCTGCGCTATGTGATGCAAGGCTGCCATAGTGGGACTTACGTCTATCTGCCCTTGTCGGATCCTCCCTGTCTCGACGCGCCTTCATACACTTGTGTCTAGGCACGTTACTAATCCCATGTCATGGGTTCTATCTTGACGGACGCATGCACAGTAACCGACGTTGCCAATGGTGTATTTACCTCGATTGATTTCGTTATGAATCGATACTGATTTAGGGGTCTGTATATTCCTTTGGAGTGGGCTAGCATGCATATGGGTGTGGATTTGGTGTGTTGAATGAAGATTGTAATGCATCATGAGTCCCGTAATGCAATCGGTTAATTTGTGTTTCTTTTGGGTGACAGGTATCTCCTGCCCTATTGCAGATGCCATCTCTACGCCACTCCTCCAGATGGTTTTTACTCTCGACTCCTGCAGCTTCGGGTGAATCAGTGGAGCACCATTTCGATCTTATGGGACGATCGCCAATGGGCCACATGCCCTTACGCTGTACTGGTGGCTAGGTGCAACATTTCGGCCTTTCAGCTCGACTAGTGCCTGCCTCATGGGACGGACCTGCGGTTCTTGCCGCTTCCATGTTGCCTTTTGGAACGTTGATGTAGGCCCTGTGTGCCATGATGGTACAGGGCGTCACACAAGTGGAAGCTGGTCAATTATTGCAGATGCAGCCCTCGGTGATGATGGTTGTTTTGGTGTTATTTTGCAAATTGCTGTGGGGCCTTTGTCATTTGGATGTGCATTTAAATTGTATTCCGATATTTGTCGTGTTGCGTTGTTCTTTGCAGGTGATGTGGCGATTTTCGATTTGTGGCGGTATGTATTGCGAGATGATCTGCATTGTGTTCCGCCTTCTGAGTTGAGTTGTGTGGTACAGTACTGGCCGCGTTTGCCTACGTAGCACAGTATGGTCACGGATAGGGGCTGCCATTGTGACTGTTTACATGATGTGCTGTTCAGGGGCGGGGGATTGGCTTTTGGCCGACTGGTGCCTGTCAGCCAGGTCGATTGGTGGAATGATGGGATGTTCAGAATGTGGCTGGTCACAGGTGACTGTGTTTGCGTGCGTTTGTTGGAGGGGGACTGGGGTCATGTCCATTGGAATAGCTTCTGTATTGATGCCATCTGTGCCCTGCAGCTCCCATCGGCCCCTCTTGGGATGAGCCTGGCTGCTCAGTCACTCTGCCAACTTGTGTGGTACATGCTTCTGCTGATGGTTGGTTTGTTTACTGGCAAGAGTACAGGGCTGGTGCAATCCCCCTCAGGATGCTGTTTTGGATGTTGCCTTGCGCTGGTGGCAAGCGATGGGGGACTACTGTTGTTTTGTGTCATGTGTTCTTGATTTTCATTTTGATGTATTGTACCTTCACATGCCTGTGCTGCATCAGTACGGCTATGGTGACATGCCGTACATGGATGCCCACTCACGGGGCGCTTTGAGCCCCTGCATGCATTTCTACGTTGGCATGCATGGGTGAATTGTAGATTTCACTGGTTGCATAGTGTGAGTACATTGCGCCTGCCAGGAGTTGTGCAATGTGGCCAGGGAGTGGAGTACAGGCACTCAGTGGGCCATTTACGGTTGGTTCACGATGCCGTATTTCTCGCCATGGCGGAATGGTACTTTACGACGTGCTTGATGGCGTTCAGTACATGTCCGCTAGGGTCAGAATTCGCGTACCGTTGCGCCATGGCGGTGATTCCGGTTTTGCAAGGCGCGCGTGCGCGTACTTGGTGCAGTTAGCGTTGCCGTTCACTGCGGTGTCGCTAATGGCATCGTACTTTACGGTGACGGGTCATAATCGCAACGAGCGGTGTTCGATGGCGGTATTGCATTTCCGCCATCATTTTTCCATTTCCGCCAGGGTCGTAATGAGGCCCAAAGACACAAGAACACATACCAATATGGGTATATACAGGGAAAGTGAAGTTAGCAAAAACGCACAAGTAGTAGCAGAAACAATTCATAACTTAACTGATTAGTTTCATGCAAATAAATGATTGCTCTGTTTCAAAGCTGCTAGTTACCCTATGTATATGTATCACTTGATGTGATTGGACCCTAAGGAAAGTAGTGTGAGTACAATGTATACAAATATGACCATATACAGGGAAAGTACAGCCATAAAAAAAAACAACAGAACTATCAGAAAGTGCTCATAAATCTAGTGATTATCTTTATGTACAAAAAGGATTGCAAGTGGAGCAGTCATTGCAGTCTCTCAGTCTTTGTGACCGAATTTGTGAAGCAATCTATGGTCTGGAGTCCTACTTCACTGTTTACTACTTCTGGCTGGCTGTGCAGGGGTTAAAAACTCCCAGAACCGCGAAGCGGAGCGAAGTGGTGTGCAAGTGGAGCAGTCATTGCAGTCTCTCAGTCTTTGTGACCGAATTTGTGAAGCAATCTATGGTCTGGAGTCCTACTTCACTGTTTACTACTTCTGGCTGGCTGTGCAGGGGTTAAAAACTCCCAGAACCGCGAAGCGGAGCAAAGTGGTGTGCAAGTGGAGCAGTCATTGCAGTTTCTCAGTCTTTGTGACCGAATTTGTGAAGCAATCTATGGTCTGGAGTCCTACTTCACTGTTTACTACTTCTGGCTGGCTGTGCAGGGGTTAAAAACTCCCAGAACCGCGAAGTGGAGCGAAGTGGTGTGCAAGTGGAGCAGTCATTGCAGTCTCTCACTCTTTGTGACTGAATTTGTGAAGCAATCTATGGTCTGGAGTCCTACTTCACTGTTTACTACTTCTGGCTGGCTGTGCAGGGGTTAAAAACTCCCAGAACCGCGAAGCGGAGCGAAGTGGTGTGCAAGTGGAGCAGTCATTGCAGTCTCTCAGTCTTTGTGACCGAATTTGTGAAGCAATCTATGGTCTGGAGTCCTACTTCACTGTTTACTACTTCTGGCTGGCTGTGCAGGGGTTAAAAACTCCCAGAACCGCGAAGCGGAGCGAAGTGGTGTGCAAGTGGAGCAGTCATTGCAGTTTCTCAGTCTTTGTGACCGAATTTGTGAAGCAATCTATGGTCTGGAGTCCTACTTCACTGTTTACTACTTCTGGCTGGCTGTGCAGGGGTTAAAAACTCCCAGAACCGCGAAGCGGAGCGAAGTGGTGTGCAAGTGGAGCAGTCATTGCAGTCTCTCACTCTTTGTGACTGAATTTGTGAAGCAATCTATGGTCTGGAGTCCTACTTCACTGTTTACTACTTCTGGCTGGCTGTGCAGGGGTTAAAAACTCCCAGAACCGCGAAGCGGAGCGAAGTGGTGTGCAAGTGGAGCAGTCATTGCAGTCTCTCAGTCTTTGTGACCGAATTTGTGAAGCAATCTATGGTCTGGAGTCCTACTTCACTGTTTACTACTTCTGGCTGGCTGTGCAGGGGTTAAAAACTCCCAGAACCGCGAAGCGGAGCGAAGTGGTGTGCAAGTGGAGCAGTCATTGCAGTTTCTCAGTCTTTGTGACCGAATTTGTGAAGCAATCTATGGTCTGGAGTCCTACTTCACTGTTTACTACTTCTGGCTGGCTGTGCAGGGGTTAAAAACTCCCAGAACCGCGAAGCGGAGCGAAGTGGTGTGCAAGTGGAGCAGTCATTGCAGTCTCTCACTCTTTGTGACTGAATTTGTGAAGCAATCTATGGTCTGGAGTCCTACTTCACTGTTTACTACTTCTGGCTGGCTGTGCAGGGGTTAAAAACTCCCAGAACCGCGAAGCGGAGCGAAGTGGTGTGCAAGTGGAGCAGTCATTGCAGTCTCTCAGTCTTTGTGACCGAATTTGTGAAGCAATCTATGGTCTGGAGTCCTACTTCACTGTTTACTACTTCTGGCTGGCTGTGCAGGGGTTAAAAACTCCCAGAACCGCGAAGCGGAGCGAAGTGGTGTGCAAGTGGAGCAGTCATTGCAGTTTCTCAGTCTTTGTGACCGAATTTGTGAAGCAATCTATGGTCTGGAGTCCTACTTCACTGTTTACTACTTCTGGCTGGCTGTGCAGGGGTTAAAAACTCCCATAACCGCGAAGCGGAGCGAAGTGGTGTGCAAGTGGAGCAGTCATTGCAGTCTCTCAGTCTTTGTGACTGAATTTGTGAAGCAATCTATGGTCTGGAGTCCTACTTCACTGTTTACTACTTCTGGCTGGCTGTGCAGGGGTTAAAAACTCCCAGAACCGCGAAGCGGAGCGAAGTGGTGTGCAAGTGGAGCAGTCATTGCAGTTTCTCAGTCTTTGTGACCGAATTTGTGAAGCAATCTATGGTCTGGAGTCCTACTTCACTGTTTACTACTTCTGGCTGGCTGTGCAGGGGTTAAAAACTCCCAGAACCGCGAAGCGGAGCGAAGTGGTGTGCAAGTGGAGCAGTCATTGCAGTCTCTCACTCTTTGTGACTGAATTTGTGAAGCAATCTATGGTCTGGAGTCCTACTTCACTGTTTACTACTTCTGGCTGGCTGTGCAGGGGTTAAAAACTCCCAGAACCGCGAAGCGGAGCGAAGTGGTGTGCAAGTGGAGCAGTCATTGCAGTCTCTCAGTCTTTGTGACCGAATTTGTGAAGCAATCTATGGTCTGGAGTCCTACTTCACTGTTTACTACTTCTGGCTGGCTGTGCAGGGGTTAAAAACTCCCAGAACCGCGAAGCGGAGCGAAGTGGTGTGCAAGTGGAGCAGTCATTGCAGTTTCTCAGTCTTTGTGACCGAATTTGTGAAGCAATCTATGGTCTGGAGTCCTACTTCACTGTTTACTACTTCTGGCTGGCTGTGCAGGGGTTAAAAACTCCCATAACCGCGAAGCGGAGCGAAGTGGTGTGCAAGTGGAGCAGTCATTGCAGTCTCTCAGTCTTTGTGACTGAATTTGTGAAGCAATCTATGGTCTGGAGTCCTACTTCACTGTTTACTACTTCTTGCTGGCTGTGCAGGGGTTAAAAACTCCCAGAACCGCGAAGCGGAGCGAAGTGGTGTGCAAGTGGAGCAGTCATTGCAGTCTCTCAGTCTTTGTGACCGAATTTGTGAAGCAATCTATGGTCTGGAGTCCTACTTCACTGTTTACTACTTCTGGCTGGCTGTGCAGGGGTTAAAAACTCCCAGAACCGCGAAGCGGAGCGAAGTGGTGTGCAAGTGGAGCAGTCATTGCAGTCTCTCAGTCTTTGTGACCGAATTTGTGAAGCAATCTATGGTCTGGGGTCCTACTTCACTGTTTACTACTTCTGGCTGGCTGTGCAGGGGTTAAAAACTCCCAGAACCGCGAAGCGGAGCGAAGTGGTGTGCAAGTGGAGCAGTCATTGCAGTTTCTCAGTCTTTGTGACCGAATTTGTGAAGCAATCTATGGTCTGGAGTCCTACTTCACTGTTTACTACTTCTGGCTGGCTGTGCAGGGGTTAAAAAGTCCCAGAACCGCGAAGCGGTGTGCAAGTGGAGCAGTCATTGCAGTCTCTCAGTCTTTGTGACCGAATTTGTGAAGCAATCTATGGTCTGGAGTCCTACTTCACTGTTTACTACTTCTGGCTGGCTGTGCAGGGGTTAAAAACTCCCAGAACCGCGAAGCGGAGCGAAGTGGTGTGCAAGTGGAGCAGTCATTGCAGTCCGTGCAGGCGGCAGAGGCAAGGCGAGGACCCCTGTTATAACACCCTGCTGTCTCATCAGGTAATCTCCAACTGACTCTAACTAACTTTAACTGTGTCTGCATTATTAATCTTTACGACTGGAGCAAGCGAAGCGTAACAGACCGATTGCGAGCCGTCATTGTTTATAACAGCTGGAGCAGGCTTCAATTTTCTATTTTACCCCAGTACCGCCGCTTCACACTAACTTAGTTGAGTGAATAGTCAGGGGTAAAGAACTAAAGTCTTTCGAACGTTGTGCCTTCTATAACAAGGCTGATAAGAGCGGAGCAGCGACTGTGGGTTTCGCAGACTTTGTGAACTCGTCAATCCGGCGTGGGAAGCAGGAGGAAGGAGGAAGGCAAAGCGGTGACTGCAAGCATCGTAATGTTTGAGCCGCTCTAATTCTACTGGAAAATCAACCCGCCGTGGAATGCATGAGGAAAACTGAGTGGTGACTGCGGGCTTCGTAGCCTTTGAGCCGCTCAATTACAATATTGTTGTACATCTTCGTGCACCCTATTGAATGGGCGTTGCACGGAACTTATTGTAATTTACAGCAGCTGCGCTAATTGAACCCATTGGGAATTGGCCTTCTGTTGCAATACGGGTTGAAGTCTTGAGGGCACGTTTAAACAGCGCATCACACGAGTTGTCTCCTTTTCAAATTACATTTCTACGTCAAAAGAATTATGAAATTAAGGAGCACCCCATTACAGGATGATCTAAGAGCCCCTGAATGGGAGGACTCTGAACCGAATAGTAGCCGATTGATTAGTGGCTCCACATGTATTACAGACGAGCATAATAGCAGCAAAGTGATGGAGGTGGGGGGTTTGCAGATTGACGCTCAAGCAATGGTGCATATGAACTCATGTACTCCTCTCGTCTCCACGCCTGTTAGACATGGAGGGGCCCTAAACTCAGCACCCACCCTTGCCGACAGGTGGAAAAAAGGACTAGAATATACCACAACAACAATAAAAATTCAGAAGAGAATAGAGGAACATTTTGGGGTAAACAAAATGCTACATGACAAATTAACACATGGACCAGGCAATATGTCATCGAGTTGCTTAGAAGATGGTGATCAATCAGATAAACGTGACAATTGCCATTTAGTTGTGAGCACTGGCGACCCAACCACGAGTCATCCGAGTCCTACAAACATGGAGGATAATCAAGAACTGAGAAGTCCAATGCAGGCCAATCAACCGGTTGAGACATCTGCTGTCATGGATATAAGCGCAGCACAGGAAGAAACATTGGCTGAGGGGCCTGTCTTGAATGTCAACACACTAACCGCACTTAGTTATGTGCTGAATTCGCTGGTCTCTGTTTTTGAACTACTAAAACTGAAGTCCAAGTTCAATCTGGATCCATGATGGAACTCACAAAGGAAGTGGCAGCGTTGGACAGCTCAGTGGCAGGCTGTTGCAATGCTGTCAATTCATGTGTGTTACCAAAATTGCAGTTGATGCAACTGGAATGTACAAAACAAGGTTTAGACATCTCTGCAATACAGAGAGCCATGGCGGACATTCACAATTCTGAACAGGCTGATAGAACCCTTAAACAGGATCTTCTTACTCAATTGGAACTGTACAATCAAAACGTACAGGAACAGAAGAAAAAAGGACCTGAAGAGGCTGATCCTACAATTGACTGTGAATCATCTCTTTCAGCCTCCATTCTGGAAGAATTCATGAGATTGGCAAATGTGAATGTGGAGCTTTTCCCTGGAAGCGTAATGGAGAAGCCCGCAGCAAAAAAAAAAAAACATTAGCAGCCAGCTGGACTCACAAGAGGCTGCAGTAGAAGATGTGGGAACCATAAGCCCCCAACAAAGCAGGAAGAAATTGAGAAAGAGAGCAGCAAGACGGGCAAAAAGAAGGGAAGAAATTAAATCCCAAAGGAAAAGGGCAAACTTGGAAAAAAAGACAAAAAATCAGAGTAGAACAAAACAAAATAATTCAGCCACTAACTTATTCATAAAGAAAGTTGGAAATAAGCAATTGGCTCTGAATGAGGATGTCAATGAGATTGTGGAAGTAATGACCCCCATTAGCATACCAGCTAAGAAGGGGGATCCACAAATGAATTGCAAGCCGACCAAAGCCACTCAACCTATTGATGAATGCATAAAAAAAGCTGGCACCAATAAAAAGATGGTCGAACAAAGCATGCATACAAAGGCATCACAAACTGAAAAGCTTTTTGAGAGTTCGCAGATGGCCCAAGCTTCGTCTAGACCAAGGAAGTCAATCCCTCTGGCCCCCATCTTTCTGATAGGTAAACAAAAGAAGAAATCCAATGCATTGCTAGATGATGGTGTTTCCAAAGTGGCGAGGAACTCTAATTTGAAGATCGCGCCTATCTTTTTGAAAAAGTCAAATAGTGCCCAACAGCACTTCGTGGCACCCAGCGATCATGAGTCAATTGATAGCACAAATACAAATAAGCGAATCAGAGTCCACCCACATTCACCATTGGATGCACTGATAAAAGAAATCTCACATAGGCCCTCATTACGACCCTGGCGGAATTCGGAAAACGATGGCGGAAATGCAATACCGCCATCGAATAGCGCTCGGTGCGACTATGACCCGTCACCGCAAAGTACGAAGCCATTAGCGACACCGTAGTGAACGCCAACGCTAACTGCACCAAGCACGCGCGCGCGCGCCATGCCAAACCGTAAACACCACCATGGCGCAAGGGTACGCCAATTCCGACCCTAGCGGACATGTACCTAACGCCATCAAGCATGGCGGAATGAACCATTCCGCCATGGTGAGAAGTACGGCATCGCGAATCAACCGTAAACGGCCCCACTGAGTGCCTGTACACCGCTCCCTGCCCACAAAGTACAACTCCCCGTAGGTGCAATGAAGTCACAATGCAACCATTGAAATGTACAAGTCACCCATGCATGCCAACGAACAAATGAAACACAAGAGGGGCCAATGGGAGCTGCAGGGCACAGATGGCACGAATACAGAAGCCATCCCAATGGACATGACCACAGTCCCCCACCAAGAAACGCACGCAAACACAGGCACCTGTGACCAGCAATATTCCGAAAATCACATCATTCCACCAGTCCACCTGGCTGACCGGCATCTGTTACACAAAACCCAATCCCCCGCCCCTGAGCATGACAACATTCAAACAGTCATATTGGCAGCCCCCACCCCTGACCTCACGGGCTTCGTAGGCAAACGCGTCGAGTACAGTACCACGCAACTAAACTCCGAAGCTGGAACCCAATGCAGATCTCCTCACAATACATCGCTCCCCAAATAGGAATATGCCACATCACCTGCAAAGAAGAACGCTACACGGGCCAAATCAGAATAGAAATTTAATGCACAACAAAATCACCAAGCCCATACAGCCATCAGGCCATGAACTCCAAAACACATTTCACCATTGTGGGCTGCATCCGCAAGAAATGACCAGCCACTACTTGTGTGACGCCCTGTTCCATCATGGTACACAGAGCCACATTCACGTACGAAAAGGCAACATGGAAGCGCACACAACCGCAGGGCCGTCCCAATGGGGAGGCACTAGTCCAGCTGAAAGGCCGAAATGTTGCTCCGAGCCACCAGTACTGCGTAAGGGCATGTGGCCCATTGGCGATCGTCCCATAAGATCGTAATGCTGCTCCACTGATTAACACGAAGCAGCAGGTGTCGGGAGTAAAAGCCATCTGCAGGAGTGGCATACAGATGGCAGTGGCAAAAGGGGAGGAGATACCTGTCAACCAAAAGAAAAGAAAAAGAATAGAATGGCCATCAGAACTACATTCGAACAACTCACTTCAATGATCACACTAAATCCACAGCCATATGCATGCTAGCCCACTCCAAAGGTTCATCACCACCCAAAAACCACTTGCGACTCATAACTATCTATATCGAGGTGTAAACACCATCACAAACGAGTGTACCTGTGCATGCGTCTGTCAAAACAGAATCCATCAGATGGGATTGGTAACGTGCATGGACACAAGTGTCTGAGGGCGCGTCGAGACAGGGAGGGCTCAACAAGGCCAGATAGACGATGGTCCCACTATGGCAGCCCTGCATCACATAGCGTAGGGGAGGCGGATAGATTCCAAGAAGCCCTGTACATGGCAAACTCTGTATCAAATCACCTGCCCATGCATCCATTCATCATTCCCTCATCCCGGGATTAAAACGCCAGAATATTTACTCACATAACATTAGAAATATCCATTGAGTCTGTGCGTTATGCAGCCTGCAAAATCCACAGTGCCCCAGCCCGTAATTCCAGTGTAGTGAAGTAACATGTATTTGGGAACGTCCGGCCTCATCGCCCACGTCGCTATTGCGCATCCCAAACCATTCATATCAATCATTGCATCCTCGCCATGGCCCCTGTCCCAAGGACATTGAACAATAGTACGTTATATTTGCAGTCAGACCTGTGGGCATTTCCCCGCCGCTAGCTGAAAACCGAAAGCGCCGCCCTTCGAATTCCTCATTTGCAACATCACGTCGAAGAAGCATCTGTGGCCGTTTGAAATCATTAATTAATCCATCTAGTGCGGCTGTGTGTGAAAATGGCAACTGCCTTCACCCACAAATGGGACGCCCCGCCCGTCGTTGCAACTCGGTACAGTGATGCATGAGGGCCCACCGTTACTCGAGTACTACGTACCACTGACCCTTCACAAGTCTGTTCGCGACTGCACAGATAGTATGTGAAACAATGGGACCATAGCAGAATGAACATATCAACCAATGTTACACGGCCATCGGGTACAAATACATGATTGCAATAGCAAGATGCCATTCCCCGAATTGCAGCGTTGTGTGCGGGACGTGCTCGGCCAAAGGGGAGAGCAGTTTGCACAGGTGGAATGAATCACCACAGGTGGAGGCCATACAGCCTGAAAACACATAAATTGCACAGCCAGTCTCCTCCCACAACCACTCCGAAATGCTACCGGCAGGACTCGCGATGTTGGCCCTGGGGGACCTGATAGCACTGCAAGTACTCCAACTCCAGGAAGAAGACGAACACCAACTACAACCGGCCGCACGGAGGAGACGCAGGTGGAGGAGGAGGGCAAGGCAGGGCCAGCAAGGGCCGCCAGCACAGCCACTACCACCACGCAGGCAGCCCGCAATCCCACGCCTCCGAGCACATCCGTTCAACCTCACTGATGAGCAGATCCACACCCTCTACCGTCTGGACCGGGACACCATAGCCGCCATTGTGGACATGACACAGGCTGACCTTGTCAGCATGATAGATAGCCCAACCGCCATCCCACCCCTACTGAAGGTGGTGTCTGTACTCCACTTCCTGGCCACAGGCACCTACCAGCACACAGTCGGACAGTTGCATGGCATTTCTCAGCCACTGTTCTCACGGACACTATTGCAAGTGCTCGATGCCCTCCTGCAGCACGCAGACGACTACATCTCCCTACCACGCTCGGAGCAGGAAATTACCAACACAAAAGTGGGATTCCATGCACTTGCCGGCATACCGGGTTGCATTGGTGCCATCGACTGCACCCATGTGGAATTGGTCGTCCCACATGCCATGGAGGCCCAGTACCGCAACCGAAAACAATTTCATTCTCTGAATGTACAAATGGTGTGTGACTCCAACAGGATCATTACACATTGTTGTGCCAGATTCCCTGGATCAACCCATGATTCTATGGTCTTGAGGAACTCTACAATACCACGCTACATGGAGCGACACGCAGGGAACAGATCCTGGCTACTCGGTGAGTCTCATTACATGCATGATAATGTGGGGTATGTGATTCGGCAATGACCTGGCAGGAAGGGGGGGGGTGTGCGTACGTAGCAATGGCATTCCACATCATACGTTTCTCGTCCACATACAGGTGATGCTGGATATCCACTGAAGAGATGGCTCCTCACACCAGTCCGGAACCCACGGGACCAGCATGAGGAGGACTACAACCATGCCCACTCACGTACCTGTGTAGTCATAGAACAGGCATTCGGCCTACTGAAGGGTCGTTTCCGCTGCCTCAGCAGGTCTGGCGGGGCACTCCTGTACCGCCATGAGAAGGTTGCAAAGATGGTGATGGCATGTGTCATGCTCCACAACATGTGCGTACGTAGAAATGTGCCCATGCCCCCTGACGCAGAACTGCAAGCACCTGATGATGGTCATGATGAGGGCGGGGATGTGGCAGCACCTCAAGGAGTCTGCGAGGCACCGGAGGGCCGTGACATTCGTCAGCATCTCATTGATGTATGCTTCTAGCACTCACGCCTGGTGGCTGATACATGGACACGGGACTCGTGGCACTGTGTGTGTCTGGGACATGCACAATATGGACTGTACGCCTATGATGGCCTAGTACACAAAGATCAATGTCCACACATCTCATTGGTTGATCGTGCACTGTTTATGGCATATGTGATATCATGTTGAACACCCTATCGACCCGCCACCCAAGTGAGCCCAACACACCCCCTCCACCCTCCTACCTCCCCCCCGAACACCAGTGTCCAATGATGCTCATTGTCAGTGGGCAGTCGCTATTGAAAGCCCCCTCTGCGGGTATCAGGGGCACCCCTGCCTGTGGAGCGCAGGTTCCTCCCAGATCTACGTTGGGGGCTGCCCTGGACGGAACTTGCAACGGATGATGTCTCTGCCTGCTCACGTCCATGCATGTCCCTAAGGGTTTGCGAGAGCTCAGTGAGCACACGGCGCACTGCGGCAAGTTCGGCACATACGTCCTTGGACGTCGCATGCAGTTCCCCCCTCAGGCTCTCGGTGCTTCTCTCCATTTGGACTCCCAGGCTCTCGGTGCTACTCTCCATTTGTGCCCTTAGTGTCTCTGTACCTCTCTCCATTTCTGCCCTAAGTGTCTCAGTTGATGTTTCTATGTCTGCCTTAGTGCCCCCACATTCATCGGCATGGTCCTTGAGGAGCGTGGCCAGTTGCTGCTGTTGCACGATTAACTGGTCGAGGGACTGTTGCCTCTGCTGGGCCATGGCCATTTGCGGGGGTGTCACAGAGGGGCTGTTGACCTCATGTTGCCTTGCCACAGGGCTTGTGGGGGATGGCCAGTCGTCGTCTTGTGGGTGCCCCTGCGTGGTATCCTCATGTTGTACGGGATGGGACAGACAGGGGGATTGGGACAGGTCATGGATGGATCTGACTTCGACATCCCCGTCTTCTGTGTCGGAGCATGCTGCCATCAATGGGGTGTCACCTATGGTGCTGCTGCCACCAGAGGCAGTGCCTTCTGTGGCATCCGTTGGGGGGACCTGTGGTGGTGGTGTTGTGGGCATGCTGGCTGCTGGGGTGCCTGTTGATGTTCCCTCCTCTGTGCTGCCACCTGATTTGTGCTGCTGTCGTGTCTTGATGCGTGCAGCTGAGGTGGAGGGTCTTTGGCCGTTGGTCTTGGCCCTCTTTGCAGGTGTGCTGGTAGGGGTGTCCTGAAGCTCGTCGTTTGGATCGGACCCTGTGGTGGAGTAAAGGAGGGCGAGGGTTATTGATGGGTCTGTGGGAATTGGAATGGCATTGTATCACATGCATTGGGGTGGTACCTGAGGGTGATTTGGGTCGGAGCCTTGGAGGTGCTTACATTTGTGTGTGGAGTGAGGGTGCAGTTGTTTGGCAGCCTGCAGTTAGGGTGTGCCTGCTGCACGTGTAGTGCGTGTTTTAGGGGTTTTTAATTAATTATGTATTTATTGTGGGTTTTAAAGTGCGCTATCAGGCCGATGTGTGTGGACGTTCTCCTGGACATGTGTTTCTGTTGCACTATGTGGACACATGGTACTTCACATGGTTGGACTTTGTGGATTTGGCATTGTTTTATCTGGCCCACCTACCTGAATCTTCGGATGTCTGCACTCCTTTCTCCATCCCTCCGACTCCCTCTATGCTCTCCATTCCGATGGTGGAGGCACAGATTTCTTCCCAGGGGGTCAACTTGATGGGTGATTCAGGACCTCCCCCGGTGGCTGTGGCAATGTTGTGGTTGGCAGAGAGTATGCTGCGGACGCGTATCCGCAGGTCGTCCCATCGCTTTCGGCATTGCTGTGGGGTGCGGGGTGCGGTCCCCACCGCACTTACCCGCTGTGCCACCAGAGCCCATATGGCCTTCTTGTTTGCAAGTGCCGTCCTGGTCATTTGTGTGCAGAAGACGACGGCAGCATTCTCCTGGAGGGTCTCTGTTAGCACGGTGAGTTCCTCACGGGAGAAGTGGACCTGCCGCTTGCGGTCGCACGCTTTCTTCGCTACTTTTCCCATTTTTCTTGGTTTCGCTAGGGTGGATGACGGGTTGGGGTGTGTCTCAGGGTAGGGTTTTTAGTGGTTGTGTGGTTTTAGTGGTTTTATAGGTGTACGCGGGATGTTTCCCGTTCCGGGCCCATGTTTTAACTTCCGTTTCCGTATATTTCCGGTCACCGTACTTTCCGGTAGGCGCACACTGCGTTGTCCGCTGTGATGGGTGGCGGTATTGCACCTAGGGCGCCGTACTGCGGCGGTGTGGGCCGTTTTGGGGTCTTTTCCGCCATCGCGGACTTTGCACTTCCGCCATGCTGGGTGCTCGTGCCCGATGGGTCGGAATGGGCCGCACTTTGCTCCTTCGTACGATGGCGGAAACGCTATTTACGCTGTGGCGGTCCGGTCAGTCACTTTCCGCCAGGGTCGTAATGAGGGCCACAGTGTTTTGGAACAAATTTGCCTCCTAAAAAAAGCAACATTTCTGGAACCATCGATGTGAACCGGAATAGTGGGGAAGATGTAAAAGCCCAGAGATCCGAAATCAGGAGTGCAGTAGATGCTTATATGCAAGGCCTTGTCATTCCTCCACTCATAGCCTTGGCGCCCGCACCCGCCATCTATAATACACTTGATGGTGTTGATAAGGTGGCGGAAAATGTAAAACAAGCCCAGAAAAATCCCAATATTGGAGGGTCTCTCCCCGTAATCCAAGGTTTAGCAGCACCAGTGGTTCACGCCGCAGATGTTGATGCAAACACCCAAGGGGTGTCCTCTTCTGTGGTTCACTCTGATTTAGTCGCACCATCACAATTGAGCCTACCCAGTGACTTTACAAAAGGGGTATTGGCCTTGATCAAAGATGCCTTAGGGGACTTAGTCCCCAATCTAAAAGAGAAAAGAAATAACGTGACCTCAATTAAGGACAACAAAACACAAGGAAGCCTGGGCACGGGGAAGGTTATCCCCCGAGTTGCACTGTGCTCCATGATTCTGAAATGTCGACCTACCCCCTGCATACAATACGACCTGAACCGAAGTGCTATTTTAGCGATCTTCTCGGACATACCATTGCTGGAAGACATAACTTCAGCTGATCTGGCTTTAGTGGAATTTACATCCAATCACAACCTAAAGACAGTACGGGTATGGATGCAATCCAGAGTAATTCGTAATCTGGTTTGGCAAGCAAAAAACTCATTATTTGATTTAGGTTTTCTGATCGAATTACAAATGGATAATGAATCTGAGCCGGAGATGGCAAGCAACCCGATCTCTATGCCGAGAGAGAATATTGTTACAGCGAATGGCCAAGATTTAAAATATCCTTCGAAGGATAGATCTCTGTGTTCTTGCAATTGCAGTAGTAATTCGAATTAGCTGACCAAGATGAAAAAACTGCTTCCCACTACCTTGGTCAGCTGGAACTCTAGAGGTTTTAAACACTTGCTAAACAACGATACGAGTGGCCTAGGTAAATTTCACATCATTCTGTTACAAGAGACCTGGTTGCTAAGTCCCATTGTTTGGGCAGGCTATCAAATACACCTGAATCCGGCACGGAAGCCCATAATAGGCAGACCTTCTGCCGGACTAGTGGTGGCGTTAAAAGATGAACCGGGATCATCGTCAAGGCTGTGGGCTATGCCAAATACACATATGCTGCTTGTAAGGGCAGTAATCAATGATGACATCTATGCCATCCTTAACATTTACTGGAATCCAGTAGCAGTCACAACTGAGTCCTTCTTTAATGATCTGAACAAACTATTTGACATAGTATCTGCAGATGACAAGATTTCGTATTTTATCTTGGCGGGTGATCTGAATATGAATTGTCTTGTAACAGATGGGGCGCAAAAGAGTAGAAAGCTACAACAATGGAACACAATGATTTCCCAGAGAAATTTGCATATGTTGAATGGAGCCTTTAAAGAAGACATTCCACCTGCACCAACATGGAAAAGAGGAAACTCTAAATCAATAATTGATTTCATCTATGTGAATGGTGCTTTATGGTCATCAATGTGCTCCTTTTGTGTGGCTCCATCTGTATCAAGTGATCATAATATGTTGTGTGCCACTTGGCAAACCATGGTAAATGCTATTGATGTGAAACATAGGTCATTGGAAGGTGGTTGCCTTGTGGTAAATAGCGGTAAAAACCGCCTATGATGGTCGGAGAATGCCTTGTGGCATTTTAATCAAATTTTAAATGATTCCAATGCCTCATCCAATTGGCAAGCTTCAGATATAGGCCTCACATATAGTAATGCAATGCAATCGTATAGTCAACAAAACACAGCGAATACCAAAAAAGAAAGGCATATCCATGTCTTTGATACCACCGTATTTACTCGGAAGAGAATTTATCGTGCAGAAGTACGAAGTTTGGCAAAACTTCCTCTGTCCATTAGACTGCCCCTCATTAAAAAAGTTCGCCTACATTATAATAACTGGGTTAAAAGTTATAGAGCCAGTCTCTATCAAAAAGACGGAGCAATTATGCTGTCGACCCTAGCGAATAAAAACATCACAAAAATGTGGGCGATAATTAATCAAACCAATAATGCCCAACAATTAGATCTCCAGACATCGATAGTCGAGGCACATCAATGGGTCGATTACTTCCAATCTGTATATGCTTTACCGCCAAATGCGATTTTGATATTAAAGACACGTGAGGCACTGAGGTTTTGGCTACACATTGATCACAAGGAAATAAAACATCTAATTATGACCTCAAGCAATTCATGTGCAGTGGGCCCGGATGGAATATCGAACTCTTTAATGAAAAAACACCCTGAAGTTTGGAGCTCAATTCTCTACAAAATATTTTCTGCAATAAACAAACATCAAAGATTACCTAAAACATGGACGGAAGCTGTTACAGTTCCAATTTATAAAAAGGGTGATCGCCAATCACCAACGAGCTATCGCCCAATCTCTTTGTTGGATGCTCCTGCGAAAATATTTTGTAGAATAATATTAAAGGAGCTCAATGAGTGGGTAGACCAAAAGAGTCTAAGAGACCGATTCCAGTCAGGATTTGTAAAGGGCATGGGCACAATACCAAACATCTTAGCACTCTCAATGATACAATCAGAGCAGGTTGATGGTGGACTCCCCTTATATTTGGGGTTCATTGATTTTAAATCTGCCTTTGATTACATTGATAGACATATGCTGATAACTAAGCTTAGATTACATTAGTGCCCAGTCTCCCTTGTAAATCTAGTGACACTGCTACACTCCACTACTACGATGCGTGTAAAACTAAATATGAATGGCAAATTATCACCAGCCATTCACACATATAGAGGAGTGAAGCAGGGTTGTGCTCTAGCCTCATTTTTATTTAACTTCTTTATTTTCGATCTGGGACCTGTACTAATGAACTGAGTAGCAGACGCGCCTCGCATAGGATCTCAAAAGGTTGCTTATTTATTATACGCAGATGATTTGGTACTATTGTCCCGCACTCCCATAGGTCTACAGAACATGTTAATTCAATTAGGGTCATATGCAACATCAAATAACCTTGTGATCAATACGACCAAATCTCAAATTTTGGTTTGCCACAATAAGTTCACTAAAAAATATCATTTGGAATGGTCGTTGCAAAACTGTATACTAAACATAGTTCCTAGATATAAATATCTTGGAGTTTATATTGAACATAAGAAAACCTTGAGTACTCTGACATCTGAAATTCGGGTGAAACTAAGCTCCCTGATATCTCAATCCAAAATTATGTTAAGAAGGTATGGGAAGTTTACAGTCAAACATATAGTGCTATTCTATAAGACCAAAGTAATCCCAATTTTGCTCTATGGAGTTGAGGCCTTGGCACCACAAAATCGCAAATTCTGGGATAGCATAGAAGCTAGGTTTTGGAAAAAAGTTCTATCACTTTCCCCCGGAACTCCGCTTGCGATGCTGAGATTTGAACTAGGTTTGGTTTCCCTATATGCCCATGTAGTATGGAAGCAGTGTGCCCTTCTACGGAAAATGCTAGATGGCCTAGGGAAACCGACCTTTATAAATGCATTAGCTCAAAACCTATTAACTGCTAAAACGGGTATGTCAAGGTTGTGGAAAAATCATACATTGAATGCAGCTGCTGATGCTTCTGTGTCAATAGAGCTTCTGTTGAATAACCCTGATCATGCTAAAAATAAAATTCATCAGGCAGATTGGATCTCAAACCTGGAACTCTGTAACAATCTCAAAGACTTCAATCCTGAGGCGTTTGGCCACAAAAGGTATGGGGTAATAGCAGAATATTTGCTTAAATTCCTGTCGCATGCATGCAGACGGAAATATTTAAAATTTAGATTTAACCAATATGAAACAAACGAGATCTTGTTCAGAAGAAAGTTAATATCAAAGGAGCAGAATTATTGCCGTTACTGTAAGGTTGATGGACAATGTGAATCACTACAACATCTTATAATTGAATGCCCAATTTTCAATGATATTAGAGTGAAATGTTTCGGGGATAAATTGTTGGTACAAAATGGCACCAGCTCTACACAAATATGGAATTGTTTGTTTTCTAATCCAAGATTGACTATACAGCTTGCAATTGTGCAATTTCTAAATCTAATCTTCCCCGATCCGAATTCAACCTCAAACACTGCTCACACTAATTTAAAGTGAACGGTGAATGTTGACCCAAATGAGAACATGGAGGATCTTATCTGTTGACAATTTAATTACTTTGTGGCATTTTGTTTTGTTTAAGTCATAGTGCTCAAAAATGTGTTAATTAACTTTTTCTACCTTTTTTCTTTTTTATGTGTTTCACATTTGTCCTGACTGTGATGGGTTGTAAATATTGTTTTAATTATTTTTCTTTTTTTTCTTTTCTTCTTAAGATGAGGAATAATGTATGTATAACAGTGTATATAAAACATTTGAAAAGTTGGTTTTCCAGCTATGACAAATAAAAAAAAAAATAAAAAAAGTATTGCTGTCTTTCAAGCTTGTGTTTTCCCATATGTATATGTTTCATATGATGTGACTGTACTCTAAGGGAATTACTGTAAGAACCTACTAGAAGGATATGTCTACAAATAAAATAAAATTCTTAGTTTCTGACTGTTACTGAAGAAAACCATGTGGCCTAGATATGTCAGCAAAAGAAAAAATAGTGAGTCAGACATGTGATGTCATCAGTTATGTCATAATGACATTTGTGATGTCATCTTTGATGTCCTGGTTGTTAGTCTTAGCAGTGCACGGTGGTGGCGCGAGTTATGGTTGCTTAGCTTACCATAACTGGCGAATTTCAAGGGTTTTCGGTTTTACTTGGAACCATAACGTCCCTTTAACAAAGTTTTTTCACTGAATATATATATATATTACATGGCCACAGTAGTGGCCATGTAGTTATGGTTAAGTTGCTGTTTCCATAGGAAGAGCACTTTTTGGGTGGCTTATAACTTCGCTCTCCCTGGACGGATCCTCACCAAACCTTGCAAATAAAATATTTGGGTGACTCTGAATCTTGTTGCAAAGTTTGGTGAGGATTCGTCCAGGGGGGGCAAAGTTATAGGGGGGTCCCAAAACTTTTTTTTTTCCCATAGACTGAATGGGAAAAAAATGTGGCTTGCGCCTACAGCCCAAACCGCTGGACGGATTTCCACCAAATGAGAATAAGTACTGAAAGGGATTGGTCAGGAAAGTTTGGTGGTTGTGTTGTGCCAGGAGAGATTTTCGCAGATACTCTTTTTGCTGAGAGAACAAAAAATAGCTATGGCTGTGTGTTTCAGAAAACAGATTGTTTGGATTTTAGGAGATTCGTGGATACATTGGTTGAAGGTGCATGCAGAAAGCTGTGGAGTAGCTGTAGATCTTGGATTCTCACATGTGGAAGTACACTGGCATGGAGTACGTGGAATGAAGTGGTTGGACTTGCTACCTCTCTGTGCTACTTTGGAGACAGAGCAACATCCAGACATAATTGTAATTCATTGTGGAGGGAACAGTTTAGGACATGTGACTGGAATTTTTTTGCAATTTGCTATGAAAGAAGGACTGAGGAAGGTTATGGACATGTTTCCTAATTCTCAAGTGATATTTTCACGGATTGCGCAGAGACAAATGTGGCTTTGTTCTTCTTCATTTGGTCCACAAATGGAAAAAGCAAGGTGCAATGTTAATAAGGCTGTTTGTGGCTTTCTAAGAGATTTTGGCATGTCTTCTTTTCACAATGAAAATATTATGTTTTGTAGTACATACATTTTTCGCAGAGATGGAGTCCATCTTACTTATGCTGGCAATCAGATTTTTATGAGAAATGTACAAAATGCATTGCGACCTTTTTTGGAATTACAACAACGATTTTGAAGTAGATGTTAAGCATTTACAATTTTTGACTTACAAACACCACCCAAAGGCTCTTTTCAGAACCACCACTTCTTTCCAGAGAACATTACAATGTTTGTGATGGAGTAGCAACCCAATTTTTTTAATGTTCGCGAACTGTCCGCGGACTTCTAAAAAATACAAAGAGCCCTGCTTCATTTATTTTCACTTCTATTTTTTAACTGGGAAAGGCGGCTCTGAAAAGAGCCTTATTTTTTTTTATTTTTGTATTTTTTTTGGTTTTTCAGACACAACACACTAGGAGACGAGGGTAAAGGATGGTAAAGCGGGGGACACCAACCACAGGGATAAGAAGGGGTGAGCTGAGAGAGGAAGATGTAGAGTGGGTTTTATTTGGGTAGTGAGCAGGTCTTCTCGTGCTCTGAGACGATAGTCTCAAAAGCACTCCGAAGTCGCTCCCCCCTACAGAGTACTGTGTCACAGTACATACATACAACTGTGACCCTTGAAAGGTAAGGGTCATCAGCATTTTGTATGGCCTGTGAGGCAGGTTGAGAAAGACGCTGTCCTAAAGAGGTGGTCCTTGTGGTGACAGGATCAGAAACAGAGGATGAAGTAGAGGAAATCAACCTGCTACGTTCTTCGCAAGGTACAACCCTGAGAATAGCCCCAGAGTGAAATGACCTCAGGTGTCGCTTCATAGTAGTGGTCTCAAAGCTGTAGTTACCGTGCTTCCCACGACTGAGTATCATTTTGCACTCATTGCAGGTAACATGGTTCGCACGAGCCTTAGGACCATTCCCATGAAGGGTAAATAACCGCTACACCCCAGACTCACGCCTAGTGCGGGTAGTAGGGATTTCCTCTACCTCATTCTCATCATCCTCTTCTTCCTCCTCCGCATCCTCAGTCCTGTTCCCCTCTTCAGGCCCTTGGGGAGGTGGTGGTGGTGGTGCTGAAGCAGGTGCAGCACCAAGTGGCAGTTCAGCAGCCAAGGGTGCCATCTCGATGATGGTGTAGTCTGCAGGTGGCAGCAAAAATCACTGTGTTCTGAAGAATAGCCAGAAACACAATGGGAATAAGCTCTTGGGCGTGGTCTTTTATAGGGGTGCTTGTGCGCGGTCCGCGGACATGCGCACTGTGCGCGGACAGATCGAACACAAAAAAAGGATCGGAAAGTTTCAAAAGGTATATAGAAACTCAAGATTGCTATGTGGGACTTGTGGCATGGTGAGATTTTATTGAAAAATATTATGGATTAACTGAAAATGTACTTTTAAATTGTTCGGGGACACGAACAGTGTCCGCATTTCAGGACACACGATGAGCGTGGGCGCGGTCATATGATCTGTTTGCGAACTAGTCTGCGAAGGAAGCGCCTGTCCGCAGGACACCAAGTGCACAGAGATTGGTTAGCGCATGCGCATTGATGTCCTACGGACACTGTTCGGGTTCTGAAGTAATTAAAAGTGCGTCACACGTGAAACGAAAATTTCAGGACATCGCGTGTGTTCTTAGAACAGTTTAAACTTGGTAGCGAACAGTAAGGACAGATATAGTGTTCTTCAGGACACGTGTAATTTAGTTTATGTACGAACATTTCAGGACACCAATTGTGTTCTTAGAACAGTTTCAATTGGGTAGCGAACACTACGCACAGGTATAGTGTTCTTCAGGACATCTCCATTTTCGTTTGCGTACGAACATTTCAGGACGCCAATAGGGTTCTTAGAACAGTTTCAATTGGGTAGCGAACACTACGCACAGGTATAGTGTTCTTCAGGACACATCCTTTTCGTTTATTTACGAACATTTCAGGACACCAATTGTGTTCTTAGGACAGTTTTAAGTTGATAGCAAACATTACGGACAGATATAGTGTTCTTTAGAACACTTTAATTTTTGTTTCTTTACGAACATTTCAGGACACCAAGTGTGTTCTTAGAACAGTTTCAACTTGCTAGCGAACAGTACGAACAGGTGTAGTGTTGTTCAGGACACCTCCATTTTCATTTATGTACGAACATTTCAGAACACTCGCACTGTCCGCGGACACTTTTATTGTTTATAAAAAAAAAAAACTGAAACTATTCACAATACAATATAAAAATTAAACTTTATTTAACGTATATTAATAATTTATGACAGAGAAGGTGAGGCAGAAACAGAAACAAAAACAGGAGAATTTGGGGTTTCAACATGATTGGTATTAGGTGAAGAAGGGATGGAAATCTCATCAAAACGTTTTGGATTATGGAGAGGGTTTGGGGATGATTGACTGGGATATGGTGAGGAGGGACAAGTACATGTGGGGCAATGGTATGACGTTTTTGTTTTAAAATGATCTTCAACAAAAGTTTTCAAATTATTAAACTTGGTCAACAGTAAATCAATTTTTTCTTTTATGTTGTCAAGCGTGTTTTCCATAACAGCTTCTTCAGAGGTAGTTTCTATTTTGTTATGCTCTGTACAAAAACAATATATATATATGTTAAATGTATACAAAATAATATTATTTAAATGGTTTATATTATAAAGTGTTTACCAGTAGTTTCACTATCTTGTGACATTTCTTCATGTGGGAAATTGTCCTCTAGCCATTCCAGAGTACTAGACATTTCTGTGAGAAAAAAAAAAAAGATAATATATTTTTTAATCTAATACAGAAAGTTTATAAATATATGAGTAAAATGAAGTACACTTACTATTTCTGGTAAGATAAGTCCTATGTATTCAGTGGGTCGGGTCTTGTTCTCAGTTCTGTTGTGTCTGTGAGGTAATTATGTTGGAAGCCAATTTATGTTCTTGTGGTATATTCCATTTCAGAACATATTGTATTTACATGAATGGTTAGTGTGTTACATATATGGGTTGCATTTCTTATGTATTACTATATAAAATGTGTTTGTGTGCTTGTTTTTGAATTTGTTAAATGTTCCTATATTATGATATAACAATCAAACATACCCCACCACCGCCCCCCCCCTCACAGTTTTTAGGTAGTGGTACTGTTCTCCGAACATGTCCGCGAACATTAAATAAGTTCGCGGACATCACGTTCATAAGAAGAGATCTAGTCAGTTCCATATGACATGTATATAAAGTCAAAGTCATTATTGTTAAGTTGTGCTACTAAAAAACTATGAAATTCAGTGAAAAAACTTTGTTAAAGGGACGTTATGGTTAAGTTGCGCTACTAAAAACCTATGAAATTCAGTGAAAAAAACTTTGTTAAAGGGACGTTATGGTTAAGTTGTGCTACTAAAAACCTATGAAATTTAGTGAAAAAAGTTTGTTAAAGGGACGTTATGGTTCCAAGTAAAACCGAAAAATCCTTGAAATTCGCCAGTTATGGTAAGCTAAGCAACCATAACACGCGCCACCACCGTGCACTGCTAAGACTAACACCCAGGACATCAAAGATGACATCACAAATGTCATTGATGACATCACTGATGACATCACATGTGTATGTACTTCTCATGGAATATGTGTAGAAGAGATTCTTATTATGTTGCGAAAAAAGTGTCAAGAATCATTGCAAGAAATATACCCTAATAAGTGCATTGAACGATGCATTGATATAAATAGCATCCTATTATGGGGTTCTATCTAGTATACTAAGCTACTCATACAGAAACATAACATTGTGTGCAGCGTACAAGATTAAGGTATGATATTTGTAATGTTAATATGTTGAATAATGAAATGATCATTGTTTTCTTAATAGATTGTTGTGTACTGTGAAATATGTAATAAGTAGCTAATAAAACCCATGTATTACATAATTGCATTACTATAGACAAAACACAAAGACACAAGAACACATACCAATATGGGTATATACAGGGAAAGTGAAGTAAGCAAAAACGCACAAGTAGTAGCAGAAACAATTCATAACTTAACTGATTAGTTTCATGCAAATAAATGATTGCTCTGTTTCAAAGCTGCTAGTTACCCTATGTAGATGTATCACTTGATGTGATTGGACCCTAAGGAAAGTAGTGTGAGTACAATGTATACAAATATGACCATATACAGGGAAAGTACAGCCATAAAAAAAAACAACAGAACTATCAGAAAGTGCTCATAAGTCTAGTGATTATCTTTATGCACAAAAAGGATTGCTGTCTTTCAAGCTTGTGTTTTCCCATATGTATATGTTTCATATGATGTGACTGTACTCTAAGGGAATTACTGTAAGAACCTACTAGAAGGATATGTCTACAAATAAAATAAAATTCTTAGTTTCTGACTGTTACTGAAGAAAACCATGTGGCCTAGATATGTCAGCAAAAGAAAAAATAGTGAGTCAGACATGTGATGTCATCAGTGATGTCATAATGACATTTGTGATGTCATCTTTGATGTCCTGGTTGTTAGTCTTAGCAGTGCACGGTGGTGGCGCGAGTTATGGTTGCTTAGCTTACCATAACTGGCGAATTTCAAGGGTTTTTCGGTTTTACTTGGAACCATAACGTCCCTTTAACAAAGTTTTTTCACTGAATATATATATATATTACATGGCCACAGTACTGGCCATGTAGTTATGGTTAAGTTGCTGTTTCCATAGGAAGAGCACTTTTTGGGTGGCTTATAACTTCGCTCTCCCTGGACGGATCCTCACCAAACCTTGCAAAAAAAGTATTTGGGTGACTCTGAATCTTGTTGCAAAGTTTGGCGAGGATTCGTCCAGGGGGGGCAAAGTGGTAGGGGGGTCCCAAAACTTGTTTTTTTCCCATAGACTGAATGGGAAAAAAATTTGGCTTGCGCCTACAGCCCAAACCGCTGGACGGATTTCCACCAAATTTGGACCTGGAGCAGCGGCTTGGTCCCGAAAGCGTGCTTTTGCAAACTTGGTGAAAATCCGTCCAGTAGTTTTTTTTAAAATGACCAAAAAGTAGGTCAAAAAAAATTAGTGATATCTGTGTTCGGTTCGCGGACACACTTCCCTGTTCGCTGCGCGGACAGTGTCCTGCTTGGCCAATCGTCTTGCGTGATGTTCACGGACATGCAACGTGTTCGCTGATTGGACGGCGTGGAGCGTGAAGCGCGTCAGATTTTTCGGTAGCGCCCGCCATCTTGGATTCGCGGACGTCCGCGGACAGCGCGGTGAAACTTTGTTCAAAATGTGTATTTTGTACAGTGTGTTGGTGTGTAGGAGTGTTTGGGGAGGGTGGGAGTGTATGAGATAGGATGAAAGTTGTGTTTTTTATGTGTTAGACGTTCTTTTTGTGTTCGATTTGTTTGCGGACATCACGGGTGTTCTGAAATGTTCTAAATAAACTGACTAGGGGGTGTTCTAAGGACTCAATATGTGTCCGTTTTGTTCGCAAGCAAAGTGAAACTGTTCTAAGAACACTCGCGGTGTCCGGGGAGTGTTCGTAGGGGGTGTCCTGAGGACGCTGTCCGTATTGTTCTCTGTCAAGTTGAATGTGTCCTAAGAACACCCGCGGTGTCCTGAAATGTTCGCAAATAAACAAAATGGGGGTGTTCTGGAGACGTTTTTGAGAACACTCCCGGTGTCCTGAAATGTTCGTAGGGGGTGTCCTGAGGACGCTGTCCGTATTGTTCTCCGGCAAGTTGAATGTGTTCTAAGAACACCCACGGTGTCCTGAAATGTTCGCAAATAAACAAAATGGGGGTGTTCTGAAGATGCTTCTAAGAACACTCGCGGTGTCCGGGGAGTGTTCGTAGGGGGTGTCCTGAGGACGCTGTCCGTATTGTTCTCTGTCAAGTTGAATGTGTTATAAGAACACCCGTGGTGTCCTGAAATGTTCGCAAATAAACAAGATGGGGTGTTCGGAAGACGCTTCTAAGAACACTCGCGGTGTCCGGGAAGTGTTCGTAGGGGGTGTCCTGAGGACGCTGTCCGTATTGTTCTCTGTCAAGTTGAATGTGTCCTAAGAACACTCGCGGTGTCCTGAAATGTTCGCAAATAAACAAGATGGTGGTGTTCTGAAGACGCTTCTAAGAACACTCCCGGTGTCCTGGAATGTTCGTAGGCGGTGTCCTGAGGACGCTGTCCATATTGTTCTCTGTCAAGTTGAATGTGTTCTAAGAACACCCATGGTGTCCTGAAATGTTCGCAAATAAACAAGATGGGGTGTTCTGAAGACGCTTCTAAGAACACTCGCGGTGTCCGGGGAGTGTTCGTAGGGGGTGTCCTGAGGACGCTGTCCGTATTGTTCTCTGTCAAGTTGAATGTGTCCTAAGAACACTCACGGTGTCCTGAAATGTTCGCAAATAAACAAGATGGTGGTGTTCTGAAGAAGCTTCTAAGAACACTCCCGGTGTCCTGGAATGTTCGTAGGGGGTGTCCTGAGGACGCTGTCCGTATTGTTCTCTGTCAAGTTGAATGTGTCCTAAGAACACTCGCGGTGTCCTGAAATGTTCGCAAATAAACAAGATGGTGGTGTTCTGAAGACGCTTCTAAGAACACTCCCGGTGTCCTGGAATGTTCGTAGGGGGTGTACTGAGGACGCTGTCCGTATTGTTCTCTGTCAAGTTGAATGTGTTTAAGAACACCCGTGTTGTCCAGAAATGTTCGCAAATAAACAAGATGTTGTGTTCTGAAGACGCTTCTAAGAACACTCGCGGTGTCCGGGGAGTGTTCGTAGGGGGTGTCCTGAGGACGCTGTCCGTATTGTTCTCTGTCAAGTTGAATGTGTCCTAAGAACACTCGCGGTGTCCTGAAACGTTCGCAAATAAACAAGATGGTGGTGTTCTGAAGAAGCTTCTAAGAACACTCCCGGTGTCCTGGAATGTTCGTAGGGGGTGTCC
The DNA here is from genome assembly GCF_040938575.1 of Ambystoma mexicanum. Lineage (NCBI taxonomy): Eukaryota > Metazoa > Chordata > Amphibia > Caudata > Ambystomatidae > Ambystoma > Ambystoma mexicanum. The sequence goes on from NC_090939.1 coordinate 337,502,975, forward strand.
TGAGGACGCTGTCCGTATTGTTCTCTGTCAAGTTGAATGTGTCCTAAGAACACTCGCGGTGTCCTGAAATGTTCGCAAATAAACAAGATGGTGGTGTTCTGAAGACGCTTCTAAGAACACTCGCGGTGTCCGGGGAGTGTTCGTAGGGGGTGTCCTAAGGACGCTGTCCGTATTGTTCTCTGTCAAGTTGAATGTGTTCTAAGAACACCCGTGGTGTCCTGAAATGTTCGCAAATAAACAAAATAGGGGTGTTCTGAAGATGCTTCTAAGAACACTCCCGGTGTCCTGGAATGTTCGTAGGGGGTGTCCTGAGGACGCTGTCCGTATTGTTCTCTGTCAAGTTGAATGTGTTCTAAGAACACCCGTGGTGTCCTGAAATGTTCGCAAATAAACAAGATGGGGTGTTCTGAAGACGCTTCTAAGAACACTCGCGGTGTCCGGGGAGTGTTCGTAGGGGGTGTCCTGAGGACGCTGTCCGTATTGTTCTCTGTCAAGTTGAATGTGTCCTAAGAACACTCGCGGTGTCCTGAAATGTTCGCAAATAAACAAGATGGTGGTGTTCTGAAGAAGCTTCTAAGAACACTCCCGGTGTCCTGGAATGTTCGTAGGGGGTGTCCTGAGGACGCTGTCCATATTGTTCTCTGTCAAGTTGAATGTGTCCTAAGAACACTCGCGGTGTCCTGAAATGTTCGCAAATAAACAAGATGGTGGTGTTCTGAAGACGCTTCTAAGAACACTCGCGGTGTCCGGGGAGTGTTCGTAGGGGGTGTCCTAAGGACGCTGTCCGTATTGTTCTCTGTCAAGTTGAATGTGTTCTAAGAACACTCGCGGTGTCCTGAAATGTTCGCAAATAAACAAGATGGTGGTGTTCTGAAGACGCTTCTAAGAACACTCGCGGTGTCCGGGGAGTGTTCGTAGGGGGTGTCCTGAGGACGCTGTCCGTATTGTTCTCTGTCAAGTTGAATGTGTCCTAAGAACACTCGCGGTGTCCTGAAATGTTCGCAAATAAACAAGATGGTGGTGTTCTGAAGACGCTTCTAAGAACACTCCCGGTGTCCTGGAATGTTCGTAGGGGGTGTCCTGAGGACGCTGTCCGTATTGTTCTCTGTCAAGTTGAATGTGTTCTAAGAACACCCGTGGTGTCCTGAAATGTTCGCAAATAAACAAGATGGGGTGTTCTGAAGACGCTTCTAAGAACACTCGCGGTGTCCGGGGAGTGTTCGTAGGGGGTGTCCTGAGGACGCTGTCCGTATTGTTCTCTGTCAAGTTAAATGTGTCCTAAGAACACTCGCGGTGTCCTGAAATGTTCGCAAATAAACAAGATGGTGGTGTTCTGAAGAAGCTTCTAAGAACACTCCCGGTGTCCTGGAATGTTCGTAGGGGGTGTCCTGAGGACGCTGTCCGTATTGTTCTCTGTCAAGTTGAATGTGTCCTAAGAACACTCACGGTGTCCTGAAATGTTCGCAAATAAACAAGATGGTGGTGTTCTGAAGACGCTTCTAAGAACACTCGCGATGTCCGGGGAGTGTTCGTAGGGGGTGTCCTAAGGACGCTGTCCGTATTGTTCTCTGTCAAGTTGAATGTGTTCTAAGAACACCCGCGGTGTCCTGAAATGTTCGCAAATAAACACAATGGGGGTGTTCTGAAGACGTTTTTGAGAACACTCCCGGTGTCCTGGAATGTTCATAGGGGGTGTCCTTAGGACGCTGTCCGTATTGTTCGTTGTTAAGTTGAAAGTGTTCTAAGAACTATCGCGTTGTCCTGAAATGTTCGTACGCAGTGTCCTGAAAACGGTGTCCGTATTGTTCACTGGCAAGTTCAAAGTGTTCTAAGAACACTCACATTGTTCGCGGACATTAAAAGTTTCCCATAGATCATAGTTGAAATGTTTGACTCTATGGATGTGATATGCTGCGGTGGTTGCTGCCAGGGCATAGAGTCTTGGGTGCATGGCCATTTGGCCATGCATCCAAGACTCTATGCCCTGGCAACAACCACCGCAGCATATCACATTCATATTTGCTTATAACTTTGGGTGAAAAACAAATGTATAAGGAACAGAGGTATTAGATACTATGGATGTGATATGCTGCTATGGTTGTCCTTATTATTGTATACTTACTGTTTGGTGTAGTAATGGGAGTCCATGTTTTTCTTCTTCATTTCTGTGATAAAAGAAAATAGCATGTTAGTATTAGTATTTTGTAATGACTTATTACACTGTATAAGCAATATACTTTTATTTTTTTTCGACCCTCATATTTAGTAGAGTACAAATCAGAGTACTGTGCAATTTGCTCAGTTTCTGTATTTGTTGCTAAAATCATTGGGTCTGTGGGAGAAAAAAAAATCCATGTTGGATTAAAAAAAAAACCTTTTTCTGTTATGCTACAGTTTATTTGTTTGTTTGTTTTCAGTGTTCACTTGTTGTTTCTGGCTAATGCTTTATACTTTGCTTTGTTGTATTTTTTTTGGAGCAGTAACAGATTCTTCATTTGTTTTGATATTATAAAATTTTGGAGCAGTTAGATACCAATTGGCGTATTCTAACTGTCTATTTTTTTAATATATTTTAGTGGTTTTGATTTATCTATTTGGATATTGTTAAATTTTGGGACAGTTAGATACCAATTGGTGTATTCTAACTGTGTATTTTTTGGCCTAATTTAGTGGTATTCATTTATCTGATTAGTTGTTGTAGAATCTTTGAGATGTTAGATAGCTTTTGGAGTATTCTAACAGTTTATATTATTTTAACACAAATTTATAATTTTGGGACAGTTAGATACCAATTGGCGTATTCTAACTGTGTATTTTTTGGTCTAATTTAGTGGTATTCATTTATCTGATTAGTTGTTGTAGAATCTTTGAGCAGTTAGATAGCTTTTGGAGTATTCTAACAGTTTATATTTTTTTAACACACATTTACTTAAAGGTTTAAATACAGTTTATTTATCAAATTTTGGTTTTAAGAACATCAAATAAGCGTTTGTAAGATTTGCTGGTAATCTCTGCTTTAGAGTAATGGTACTATCATTACATTCAAACCATCCACATTTCTTTTTTATATATGCAGTGTAGTGCCCTGAATTGGTTGTGGCTCCTGCGTGGTAGATTATACCTATTGTTGTGAAGGTTTTCTTACCAAGTGATATTTGACCAGGTGTGAATCCAGTCAGCTTGCAGTTGTTTTTGGTACCATCTGCATTGTAACGTAGAAGCATTAGTATTACGTATTTACTATGTGTTTGTATTACTAACGTGGAGCGATTATCTGAATTGCAGGTAGAGCATAATCTACCATGGTTTGCATTTTGTACAAGTTGCTGAAATGGAATGGATTCACAATTTGGTATTGATATATATATGAAGCGTTCATTGGGGATTTCTTCTTGTGTGACATTGTTGCAGAGAGTGCATGTATGTTTCCACATGTATGAAATCTGAAAGATTTCATTTATAGGTATGTTTTTGTTTTCCAGTACTTGTAGTAAGTACATTAGAAATTCTTGTGGATCTTCCTGTGAGTTTATAGTGAATTTCACCATTCCAGCACAGTAGTCCAATTGTCGTCTTATTCCAAAAACACTATATGTGTTGTCATGATTGTTTGCTGCATTTCTATGAAGTACTAACATTTGCAAACACAATGGGTCTGTACTGTGTAAGTAAATGTTGTCAACAATTGGTGGTAATTGAAATAGAATATTCATTGCTACATTTGCATAGCAACTTACACCAACTATATTTGAGAATTTAAATGGTCCAGGTAGTTCTGTATCTAACTGTTTTTTTCGGAGTTTGTCTTCCCTCTTTAAAGAAGTACTTGGTTTACTTTCTCTAATTGATTCTTTTTTGTTTGTGGTACTTGATGAAGTATTAGTTTCTTTTACTCTCTTTGGAGGATTTGCAGTGACGTCCTGTTGCATTTCTGTTTGATTTAGTTTTCTTTTACAACATTTTAGTTTTTGTGGAACAGAATATGTGTTTAGATGGGGAGTGTATAGTGAGCGAAGTCTATTATATTCTAAAATGCAAGGAATATCAGACTGTGTTACAATATCTATCATTGCTTTGTCTATGGTAAGACCTTGTGATTTATGAATCGTGACTGCGTATGCAAGAGTTAGAGAAAATTGTTCTCTGCGTACATACATATCTTTGAAGAGAAGGAATCTAGCTGTTGAGCGTCCTATCCGTTTTACTTCTGAAAGTTTGTCAAAGAGTATATTGACAAACTGAATTTTTTTGTCACGTGGGTATGTTTGAAAGCCAACAACTGTATCCAGTGCTCCATTAACTAGTCCTTGGTCCACTTCAAGGTTACGTTTAAGCATTACTCTGCAATTTAAGGATAATTTTAACATCTTTTCTAAGCCTGCTGTGTTTGAGATTGATTTTTCTAAATTATTTAGTCTTGTTGTGGCTTGGTCACACATGGGTAGTGTCATACCATGTACATCTAGTTTGTCTGTGGCGCTAATTTCCATTATTGGTTGCATTTCTTTACTTAACATTATTTCATTGAATTTGAGACAGCTTGCAAGAGTTTGCATTAAGGCCATACAATTGACATTTTTGTGGGCTAATTGTTCCATAACATCTGTAGCACATGCATTATCGCCATAAAGTGCATTAATGTGCCGGGTTTTCAATGTTGCTTCTGCTTCTTTAGAAAGTATACCAACTCTCAAACTTTTTAAAATGTTGGCATAAGTTAGATCTGCAGATTGGCGCATGTTTTCTGTTAATTCTCTGTATTGGAAATGTTGCCAAAGGTTGACATTTCCAATGCTGCCAACAGTTTTACTGCAGAGTTTGTGCCCTAATGTTTTAAAAATAGGTTCACCTTTTACTGGTGTTAATTGAAGCAGATCTCCAAAAACAATAATGTGTTTTCCTGCAAAGAGCTCTTCATAGTCTGTTTTGAGTACTTCTTGTAATCTGAGGTGAATCAAAGCTAACATCAGGTTGGAGACCATGCTCACTTCATCTATTAGTAGCATTTTCATTTGTTTCAATACTCTGCGTAATTCCATTGCAGCTTCTGCAGAAAGTTTGTAATAGTCTAATTTGTTCTGGTGTTCTCATGTAACACCACCTATGTTGTAGGCAGCTAAACCTGTGGGGGCAGTGACAACAGCTGACAGTTTGTTGTTTGTCAATTGTTGAAGGAACTTACTAATGATTTTGATTAGGAATGTTTTGCCAGAACCAGCTTCACCACTGACGTACAGTAGTATAGGTTTATAATTATGGCAGGAACATTCTTTATTTTCATGTTTTATACCATGTGCAATTTGTTTTGTTACTTCTTGAAAAATGCTACTTTGCTCATTGTTTAGTTTTGATTGTAGAATAGTTAAGTCTTCCTTATCTTCATACTGACACATGCTGTTTTCTACTTCTATCATAGCTAATTCTGCCTCATTTGTTATTAGTGGTTCTCCCAGTGGTTCTTGGCTTCCTGTTACAGAAAGTTGACTACTGTCAGGAGTATCCTTATCTAGTTGGGCTTGGAGTTCTTCTTCATGTTGCTGTTCATTGTGCAACATTGTTTTGTACTGTGTAAAGTTTGCATCAGTTATAGTGCTTTCATTTGCTTTGAAAGCATCCTCATATGAGTCATAGTTATCTAGTAATTGTTCTTCTTTTCTCCATGGTTTGAAGAGTTGTAGCAGGGACATGTAATATACTTGTTTATGTTGAGGAGTCTTCAAGGACAATTTGATATGATTAATTAAATTTGGTTTAGTGAGTTTAACTAAGCTGCCTTCACAGTCTGTCACTCTATATTTACCTTTTTTTTCATCAGGTTTCATATTATTTTTGTATGTGTAGTTTTGGGCTATTTGGTATAGACACATGTTTTCCAAAGTATTACTTCTGGTTGGGTAGTATGTGTCCAATAAATTGTTTTTTAAAATGTCTTGGCTGTTGGGATCATGTTTGGCTATTGTTTCTATATCTTCATATGATTTTAGAACTCTTTTTCTAGATTTAGCTGGACCAAGACTTAGCCATACTATATTTTCAGATTTACCATACAATGAAGTACCAGTTAAACGATCAGCTGCTTCATAAGATCCACATTCTCTATGGGTGAGCATTTTTATGCCCAAGCTGTATAATTTCTGAGATACTGTTTTATCTGATGACAGGTCATTCCAGAGGTCTTGGAGCTCTGTCTTTTCTGCTTTAGTTAAGTATGCTGTGACATATCGTGCAACTGCAGTAGAATTGTCTGCAATGTACTGCACATCTATGTTTGCATTCCATAAGTGGGCAATGATTGCATTATAATCATTGATATATTTTTCTTCTTCTTTTCTTTTTATGTAATATGTATTTTTAGGTGACTTACCTTTAACACTATGTCTAACTGAAGACATGAGGTTGTTTATTTGACCTGTATTTGTAACTGGTCTAGGGAAACCAAATCGGCATTTGGTGTAGTATTTGCCTTTGTTTTTGTATTTGCGACGACAATATTTTCCACATTTGTGTCTTTGAAATTGTAAAATTTGTGCACGAAGATCACTATTTGTGGTTTCTGATGGAATTTCACAAGTGACATACTTTTCAATAAACTGTAAAACAGAGGCATCACTGTCTTGACCAAATTTAGGAGCATCTTTAATCCATAAAAGCATGTGGATATGTGGTGCTCTTCTGGCTTGGTATTCTTTTCTCCAAAAGAAGTGTTGCATTTCTCCAAGGGGAGGAACAGTTTTATTACAAATAAAATGTAGCATAGCAATGAAGCGATGGTGAAAATATCTTGAAACATTAACAGGATCCAAAGAACAAAGTTCTCCAGGTGTTAGAATATCTATGTTTGTTTTGTTTTTATTTGATATGCGTAGGAAATCATGTAAATCTTCCCATGCATATTCTGCACAACTTAATGTAACAAACCAAGTGGGTGGGCCAAGGTTTCTGATCATACAACGTACATCTGCATGACGTCGAAACCAGTACTCTTTAGTACCACGCATATTTGCTAATAGATTTGTAATATTTGATTGTAAAACCTCATCCTTTTGTTGCACTTTCTCTAATAATTGTGTAGCTGTCATATTTTGAAAGTGTGATCCTGATTTTAATATGTGTGCAACTCCGTAACATAAAGTTGCTAGTTCACTTTCAAAGAGTAAGTGGAATATGTATTCCACATTTTGTCTTAATCTGGAATCTTCAGAATACATCTGTAATGAGCGGTATTCTGAAGCTGATATTTGAATAGGTCTATCATCATACCTTCCTCCTTTACCAGTAGGAAAGAGTAGAGGAAAAGCACGTGCTTCTATACTTTTTTCTCATATACTGATTGGCGATCCTTTTGTTTGACGCATTTGGTAAGTTTCCAGTACATCTTGTATGGTGTCATTACAGTGCAAAGGATGAATTGTATAATGGTATAAAGTATTTGATATTGTAGCAGGATCTAGTAGCTCAAATTGACCAGCTTCTTGTGTTTCTTGAATTATTTCAGTTGTATCTTTCAAGTTCTCTTCAATTTTAATTTCTTTGTAATATTCATTATTCTCTTTAAAATATTGGAAGGCTTGTCTAACTTTATATAAATCTACCAGCTGTTGCCATATTTTTTTGTCTTTTGTAGGTACTCCATTTACTAATATAATTAAAGATTGCTGCATTGGACGTTGCACTCCTAAAGTATGCACATTTTCTTTTAGATTTAATGGTAAATAAACTACTTTTCCACAAATGCCTTTTACCAATTCAGAGGGAGGTAATTTTGCTGTTTTTGGTTGAAGGCGTATTATTGCTTGAAATGGGTGTACTGTTTGAATTATGATGCTCTCATATAAATTAAGTTGTTGTAGAGGTTTTGGTACTGGGTATAATTCCAAATTATTTGTGATAGAACGTGAAGGAGTTTGGTTGTTGTCAAGTTTTGGCTCAGTTATTTCATATTTGTTTTCTGCCTCAAGGTAGAGAGCTAATTCAAACCATTTAGAATCTTCATTGTCTTCTATTTTGTATGATAGGTCCACAGTTTTTGGGTTACTTTTATAATAAATTCTACGGCAACATACACATACATGGTTTGGTAATTCAGCTGATGTACTTTTAAATTTTAGTATTTCTTTTTTGTATGTGTTTAGCAAAAGGTTGCCATGTGTAGAATTGTTGCTTAATTGATTTAAAGCTATTTCATTCTGTAAATGGCTTTCACTTCCAAAATATTTTTTCTGGATATAGTGAATTTCTTCAAGTAGGTCTTTTGCTGTACCATGTAGAAGGATGTTATTTAACTTTGCTAGTGCTAAAGCAGGACTTTTAGCATAGTACAGTTTATAGACTAGATTTCTTATAGTTGAATGATGTGTTGATATCCTTTTGATATCATGGAAAGTGGTTTTACAAGTAGGTCCTGTAATGCAGGCCAATGAATGTCCTTGTAGTCCTGTGTACTTGCGCACTGGACAGGTATCTATATTTTGCAGTAATTTAATTTTGATTTTGTCTTTGCTTTTTACATATTTATTGAGGAATTGGCGTAAAGATTTGAAACATTGTTTGGGAATGTTACACATTGACGTGCATGGCCATTTGTACACTAGACGTTCTGATTCAGTTGAATGGAGGGGTAATTCTAAGTTTTCAGGGCATATTTTTGTAAGGAGTACTTCTTGTTCCATTATGGTATTATTCACTTTTTCATAACCTCGACCACTGCTATTTATGGCAATTGTATTTGTTTGCTTTTGTTTGTACGCTTCTTCATTAAAATATGGTTCTGTGCTCGTAGTGTGATTCCATTCACCTCCGCAGATACTTAAGAAGTTCTTTCTGTTGACATTTCGCTTATTGAGAAGTCTTTTTTGTAATTTAGTTGTTAGTTTTGTTAGTGGTTTCATTTTGTTTAACAGTAAAATAAATACATTTCTTTTGAGAAGAATTGCACTGTCCATCAATGCTTCTAAGATTAATTTCCTACGATAGGTTTTAAGCTTTGAACCTGATTTCTCTCCTGTTTTTATAAGATTTTGAAGGACTTTGTGACGGTATATTTTGGCTAAAATACTTTTCTTGGTATGCTTACTTTGCACTATATTAAAATTTGAAGAAGTAGTTTTATCTGTACTGATAGCTGATTTTCTGTTAATTGTTTTTTGTTTGTTTTACATTTCGATAGAGGAAGCGAAGTTGTTGTACTTGAAACTTCTTGTGTTTCACTAAATGATTGTATTAGCTGTTTTGTTTCAACTTTTTTTACAAATTCTGCTAGAGATGGATGCTTATGTTGGACACCTTTATTTTCATTTGCTCTACTTTTGCGTTGCTTTCTACGGAATTGACTTTTGGTAGGCATTCTTTAGGGTCTGTTGAAAAAAATAAAGAAGGTATGGGTTGGGGTGTTCTGGAATGTATGTGTGCTGTGTGCATGATTGTTTGAGTAAGATGATAAAGATGTATGTAATGGTGTGTGATTGTGCATTGGGAACAAAAACTAGTAGGGATAGGTATTCTTGAATTCATGTGTTACTAAACTGGAGTTCAGATGACAAAAAAAAAGTAAGCTAGTGGTGTGGAAAAGTACAAATAGTAAATCTAATGTATACAATTAAAACAGTTGTTTGTTCTATAATATGAAAATTGTAGTGGTTCAGTTGGGTAATTTGTATGTCCAAAAATAGAAATTTGTGGGCCATTCTGGCTGTAAATCGCTGTTTAAGACATGGACATTTTTGGACAAAATGGTACAAAATCTCTGTTTTTAGAAACCAAAATAGCTCGTATTAATGTTATAGTATATTTCATTAATAATACAAATATTATGGTGAAATTTTACTTACTTTTTTTTTAAATTAACAGGTAACTTCTTAGTTTTTCTTTCTTCTTCGAATTCGGCTGCTTCTTTTCAGGAAACTGGTCTTCACTGCAATTGTAAAAGCTTCAAATTAGTAACTTTGTTTGTATATAGCACTGTTTTTAATTTAGATATTGATTTTTTTAATTGAAATCCTCAGTGCCTTCTGTAAAACCATTAAACTATTTTATTTACATAAGATACATTGCATCAGTTCAGTACATATGATATGTTCTTAATGAACAAATTGTATTGAATGACTAACTGTAGCAAAAAAAAATATCTTTACTATGTCTTGTGAAATTTATAATATATTAGTGAATACCACTATTTCTGTAAAACGATAGTCTCAAAAGCACTCCGAAGTCGCTCCCCCCTGCAGAGTACTGTGTCACAGTACATACATAAAACTGTGACCCTCGAAAGGTAAGGGTCATCAGCATTCTGTATGGCCTGTGAGGCAGCTTGAGAAAGACGCTGTCCCACAGAGGTGGTCCTTGTGGTGACAGGATCAGAAACAGAGGATGAAGTAGAGGAAATCAACCTGCTACGTTCTTCGCAAGGTACAACCCTGCGAATAGCCCCAGAGTGAAATGACCTCAGGTGTTGCTTCATAGTAGTGGTCCCAAAGCTGTACTTACCGTGCTTCCCGCGACTGAGTATCATTTTGCACTCATTGCAGGTAACACGGTTCGCACGAGCCTTAGGACCATTCCGATGAATGGTAAATAACCGCCACACCCAAGACTCACGCCTAGTGCGGGTAGTAGGGATTTCCTCTACCTCATTCTCATCATCCTCTTCTTCCTCCTCCGCATTCTCACTCCTGTTCCCCTCTTCAGGCCCTTGGGGAGGTGGTGGTGGTGGAGGGGGTGGGGGTGGTGCTGAAGCAGGTGCAGCACCAAGTGGCAGTTCAGCAGCCAAGGATGCCATCTCGATGATGGTGTAGTCTGCAGGTGGCAGCAAAAATCAATGTGTTCTGAAGAATAGCCAGAAACACAATGGGAATAAGCTCTTGGGCGTGGTCTTTTATAGGGGTGCTTGTGCGCGGTCCGCGGACATGCGCACTGTCCGCGGACAGATCGAACACAAAAAAAGGATCGGAAAGTTTCAAAAGGTATATAGAAACTCAAGATTGCTATGTGGGACTTGTGCCATGGTGAGATTTTATTGAAAAATATTATGGATTAACTGAAAATGTACTTTTAAATTGTTCGGGGACACGAACAGTGTCCGCATTTCAGGACACACGATGAGCGTGGGCGCGGTCATATGATCCGTTTGCGAACTAGTCCGCGAAGGAAGCGCCTGTCCGCAGGACACCAAGTGCACGGAGATTGGTTAGCGCATGCGCATTGATGTCCTACGGACACTGTTCGGGTTCTGAAGTAATTAAAAGTGCGTCACACGTGAAACGAACATTTCAGGACACCGCGTGTGTTCTTAGAACAGTTTAAACTTGGAAGAGAACAGTAAGGACAGATATAGTGTTCTTCAGGACACGTGTAATTTAGTTTATGTACGAACATTTCAGGACACCAATTGTGTTCTTAGAACAGTTTCAATTGGGTAGCGAACACTGCGAACAGGTATAGTGTTCTTCAGGACACCTCCATTTTCGTTTACGTACGAACATTTCAGGACACCAATAGCGTTCTTAGAACAGTTTGAACTTGCTAGCGAACAGTACCGGAAAGGTATAGTGTTCTTTAGGACACTTTAATTTTTGTTTGTTTACAAACAATTCAGGACACCGCGTGTGTTCTTAGTACAATTTCATTTTGCTAGCAAACACTACGAACAGTTGTACTGTTGTTCAGGACACATCATTTTCATTTATTTACGAACATTTCAGGACACCAATTGTGTTCTTAGGACAGTTTTAAGTTGATAGCGAACATTACGGACAGATATAGTGTTCTTTAGAACACTTTAATTTTTGTTTCTTTACGAACATTTCAGGACACCACGTGTGTTCTTAGAACAGTTTCAACTTGCTAGCGAACAGTACGAACAGGTGTGGTGCTCTTCAGGACACCTCCATTTTCGTTTATGTACGAACATTTCAGAACACTCGCACTGTCCGCGGACACTTTTATTGTTTTAAAAAAAAAAAAACGGAAACTATTCACAATACAATATAAAAATGAAACTTTATTTAACATATATTAATAATTTATGACAGAGAAGGTGAGGCAGAAACAGAAACAAAAACAGGAGAATTTGGGGTTTCAACATGATTGGTATTAGGTGAAGAAGGGATGGAAATCTCATCAAAACGTTTTGGATTATGGAGAGGGTTTGGGGATAATTGACTGGGATATGGTGAGGAGGGACAAGTACATGTGGGGCAATGGTACGAGGTTTTTGGTTTGAAATGATTTTCTACAAAAGTTTTTAAATTATTAAAGTTAGCCAACAATACATCCATTTTTTCTTCTATATTGTGAAGACTGTTATCCATAACATGGGTTTTCTGAAGTTTTTTCTATTCTGGTATGCTCTGTACAAAAAAATAATATATATGTTAAATGTATATAAAAAAATAATAAATAAATGGTTTATATTATAAAGTGTTTACCATTAGTTTCACTATCTTGTGACATTTCTTCATGTGGGAAATTGTCCTCTAGCCACTCCAGAGTACTAGACATTTCTGTGAGAAAAAAAAAAAAAGATAATATATTTTTTAATCTAATACAGAAAGTTTATAAATATATGAGTACAATGAAGTACACTTACTATTTCTGGTAATATAAGTCCTATGTATTCAGTGGGTCTGGTCTTGTTCTCAGTTCTGTTGTGTCTGTGAGGTAATTATGTTGGAAGCCAATTTATCTTCTTGTGGTATATTCCAATTCAGAACATATTGGCCCTCATTACGACCCTGGCGGAAATCGAAAAACGATGGCGGAAATGCAACACCGCCATCGAATACCGCTTGGTGCGATTATGACCCGTCACCGTAAAGTACGATGCCATCAGCGACACCGTAGTGAACGCCAACGCAAACTGCACCAAGTACGCGCACGCGCGCCATGCAAAAGTGTAATTACCACCATGGCGCAACGGTACGCGAATGCTGACCCTAGCGGACATTCACTTAACGCCATCAAGCATGGCGGAAAGTACCATTCCGCCATGGTGAGAATTACGGCATCGCGAACCAACCGTAAATGGCCCTACTGAGTGCCTGTACACCACTCCCTGCCCACATTGCACAACACCTCGTAGGTGCAATGAAGTTACACAATGCAACCAGTGAAATGCACAAGTCACCCATGCATGCCAACGAACAAATGAATGTAGGGGCTCCAAGTGCCTTGTGAGTGGCCATCCATATTTGGCATGGCACCATTGCCGTACTGATGCAGCACACGCACGTGAAGGTTCAAGTACAGCAATATGAACTGAAACATGAGACAAAACAACAACAGGCCCCCATCGCTTGACACCAGTGTAAGGCAACATTCAAAGCAGTATCCTGAGGGAGACTGCACCAGCCCTGTACTCATGCCAGTAAACAAACCAACCATCAGCATAAGCATGTACCACACAAGTTGGCAGAGTGACTGAGCAGCCAGGCTCATCTCAAGAGGGGCCAATGGGAGCTGCAGGGCACAGATGGCACGAATACAGAAGCTATTCCAATGGACATGACCTCAGTCTCCCTCCAAGAAACGCACGCAAACACAGGCACCTGTGACCAGCCATTTTCTGATAATCACATCATTCCACCAATCCACCTGGCTGACCGGCATCTGTTACACAAAAGCTAATCCCCCGCCCCTGAGCATGACATCATTAAAACAGTCATAATGGCAGGCCCCATCCCTGACCTTACTGGGCTTCGTAGGCAAACGCGGCCAGTACAGTACCACGCAACTATACTCAGAAGCCGGAACCCAATGCAGATCTCCTCACAATACACCGCTCCACAAATAGGAATATGCTACATTACTTGCAAAGAATAACGCTACACGGTTGAAATCAGAATCAAATTTTAATGCACATCAAATTCACCAAGCCCATACAGCTATTAGGTCATAAACTCCAATATATTTTTCATTACTGCTGCATCCGCAATAAATGACCAGCTTCTTCTTGTGTGACGCCCTGTTCCTTCATGGTACACAGGGGCTACATTCACGTTCAAAAAGGCAACATGGAAGCGCCGAGAACCGCAGGGCCGTCCCATTAGGTAGGCACTAGTCCAGCTGAAAGGCTGATATGTAGCTCCTAGCCACTAGTACTGCGTAAGGGCATGTGGCCCATTGGCGATTGTCCCATAAGATCGTAATGGTGCTCCACTGATTAACTCGAAGCAGCAGGTGTCGGGAGTAAAAGCCATCTGCAGTAGTGGCATACAGATGGCAGCGGCAAAAGGGGAGGAGATACCTGTCACCCAAATGAAATGAAAAAGAATAGCATGGGCATCAGAACTTCATTTGTATTACTCACTTCAATGATCACACTAAATCCACAGCCATATGCATGCTAGCCCACTCAAAAGGATTATTTCCACCCAAAAATCACTTGCGAATCATAACTATATAAATCGAGGTGAAAACACTATTACAAACGAGTGTTTGTGTGCATGCGTCTGTTAAGACAGAATCCATTAGATGGGATTCGTAACGTGCATAGACACAAGTGTTTGAAGGCGCGTCAAGACAGGGAGGGTTCAACAAGGGCAGATAGACGATGGTCCCACTATGGCAGCTCTGCATCACATAGCGCAGGGGAAGGGGATAGATCCCGAAAAGCCATGTACACGGCAAACTCTCAATTAAATCATCTGTCCATGCATCCATACATCATTCCCTCATCCCGGTATGAAAACGCCTGATTATTTACTCACATCACATTTGAAACTTCCATTGAGTCTGTGCGTAAATCCACTGTGCTCCAGCCCGGAATCCTAGTGTTGTGAAGTAACATGTATTTGGGAACGTCCTGCCTTATCGTCCACTACGCTATTGCGCATCCCATACTATTCATATCAATCATTGCATTCTCGCCATGGCCCCTGTCCCAAGGACATTAAACAATAGAACGTTATATTTGCAGTCAGACCTGTGGGCGTCTCCTCGCCGCTAGCTGAAAACCGAAAGCACTGTCCTTCGAATTCCTCATTTGCAACATCACGTCGATAAGGCATCTGTGACCGCTTGAAATCACAAATTCATCCATGTAGTGCGGCAGTGTGTGAAAATGGCAACTGGCTTCACTCACAAATGGGACGCCCCGCCCGTCGGTGAACCTCGGTACAGTGCTCGCCCAAAGGGGATTGCAGCTGGCACAGGTGGAATGAATCACCACAGGTGGAGGCTATACAGCCTGAAAACACATAAATAGCACACCCAACCTCCTCCCACAACCACACCCACTCCAAAATGCTACCGGCAGGACTAGCGATGTTGGCCCTGGGGGACCTGATAGCACTGCAAGTACTACAACTTCAAGAAGAAGACGAACACCAACTACTACAACAACCGGCCGCACAGAGGAGACGCAGGAGGAGGAGGAGGGCAAGGCAGGGCCAGCAAGGGCCACCAGCACAGCCACTACCACCACGCAGGCAGCCCACAATCCCACGCCTCCGAGCTCATCCGTTCAACCTCACTGCTGAGCAGATCCACACCCTCTACCGTTTGGACGGGGACACCATAACCGCCATTGTGAACATGACACACGCTGACCTTGTCAGCATGATAGATAGCCCAACCGCCATCCCACCCCTACTGAAGGTGGTGTCTGTACTCCACTTCCTGGCCACAGGCACCTACCAGCACACAGTCGGACAGTTGCATGGCATTTCACAGCCACTGTTCTCACGGACACTATCGCAAGTGCTCGATGCCCTCCTGAAGCACGCAGACGACTACATCTCTGTACCACGCTCGGAGCATGACATTACTAACACAAAAGTTGGATTCCATGCACTGGCCGGCATACCGGGTTGCATTGGTGCCATCGACTGCACCCATGTGGAATTGGTTGTCCCACATGCCATGGAGGCCCAGTACCGCAACCGGAAACAATATCATTCTCTTAATGTACAGATGGTGTGTGACTCCAACAGGATCTTTACACATTGTTGTGCCCGATTTCCTGGATCAACCCATGATTCTATGGTCTTGAGGAACTCTACAATACCACGCTACATGGAGCGACACGCAGGGAACAGATCCTGGCTACTCGGTGAGTCTCATTTCATGCATGATAATGTGGGGTATGTGATGCGGAAATGACCTGGCAGGTAGGGGGGGGGGGATGCGTACGTAGCAATGTCATTCCACAAACATCCTTTATTGTCCACATACAGGTGATTGCGGGTATCCACTGAAGAGATGGCTCCTTACACCACTCCGGAACCCACAGAACCAGCATGAGGAGGACTACAACCATGCCCATTCACGTACCCGTGTAGTCATTGAACAGGCATTCGGCCTACTGAAGGCTCGTTTCCGCTGCCTCAGCAGGTCTGGTGGGGCACTCCTGTACCGCCATGAGAAGGTTGCAAAGATGGTCATGGCATGTGTCATGCTACACAACATGTGCGTACGTAGAAATGTGCCCATGCCCCCTGACGCAGAACTACAAGCACCTGAAGATGGTCATGATGAGGGTGGGGATGTGGCAGCACCTCAAGGAGTCCGCGAGGCACAGGAGGGCCGTGAAATTCGTCAGAATATCATAGATTCATGCTTCTAGCACTCACGCCTGGCGGCTGATACATGGACACGGGACTTGTGGCACTGTGTGTGTCTGGAACATGCACAATGTGGAATGTACGCCTATGAAGGCCTCGTACACAAAGATCAATGTCCACACATCTCATTGGGTGATTATGTAATGTTTATAGCATATGTGAAATTATATTACACACCCCATCGACCCGCCACCCAAGAAAGCCCAACACCCCCCCTCCACCCGCCTACCTCCCCCCCGAACACCAGTGTCCAAAGATGCTCATTGTCAGTGGGCAGACGCTATTGCAAGCCCCCTTTCCGGGTATCAGGGGCACCCCTGCCTGTGGAGCGCAGGTTCCTCCCAGATCTACGTTGGGGGCTGCCCTGGACGGAACTTGCAACGGATGATGTCTCTGCCTGCTCACGTCCATGCATGTCCCTAAGGGTTTGTGAGAGCTCAGTGAGCACACGGCGCACAGCGGCAAGTTCACCACATACGTCTTTGGACGTCGCATGCAGTTCCCCCCTCAGGCTCTTGGTGCTTCTCTCCATTTGTACCCTCAGGCTCTCGGTGCTTCTCTCCATTTGTACCCTTAGTGTCTCTGTACTTCTCTCCATTTGTGCCCTAAGTGTCTCAGTAGATGTTTCTATGACTGCCTTAGTACCCCCACATTCATCAGCATGCTCCTTGAGGAGCGTGGCCAGTTGCTGCTGTTGCACGATCACCTGGTCGAGGGACTGTTGCCTCTGCTGGGCCATGGCCATTTGCGGTGGTGTCACAGAGGGGCTGATGACCTCATGTTGCCTTGCCACAGGGCTTGTGGGGGATGGCCAGTCGTCGTCTTGTGGGTGCCCCTGCGTGGTATCCTCATGGTGTACGGGATGAAACAAACAGGGGGATTGAGACAGGTCATGGATGGGTCCTACATCGACAGCACCGTTTTCTGTGTCGGAGCATGCTGCCATTAATGCAGTGTCACCTATGGTGCTGCTGCCACCAGAAGCAGTGCCTTCTGTGGCATCCATTGGGGGGACCTGTGGTGCTGCTGTTGTGGGCATGCTGGCTGCTGGGGTGCCTGTTGAAGTCCCCTCCTGTGTGCTGCCACTTGATTTGTGCTGCTGCCGTGTCTTGATCCGTGCAGCTGAGGTGGAGGGTCTTTGGCCGTTGGTCTTGGCCCTCTTTGCAGGTGTGCTGGTAGGGGTGTCCTGGAGCTCGTCGTTTGAATCGGACCCTGTGGTGGAGTAAAGGAGGGCGAGCGTTATTTATGGGTCTGTGGAAATTGGAATGGCAATGTATCACATGCATTGGGGTGGTACCTGAGGGTGATTTGGGTCAGGGCCTTGGAGGTGGTTTCATTTTTGTGTGGATTGAGGATGCAGTTGTTTTGCAGCCTGCAGTTAGGGTGTGCATGCTGCACGTGTAGAGAGTATTTTTAGGATTTTTAATTATTTATGTATTTGATGTGACTTTTAAAGTGCGCTATCAGGCCAATGTATGTGGACGTTCTCCTGAATATGTGTTTCTGTTGCACTATGTGGACACATGGTACTTCACATGATTGGACATTGTGGATTTAGCATTGTTTTATTTGGCCCACCTACCTGATTCTTCGGATGTCTGCACTCCTTTCTCCATGCCTCCGACTCCCTCTATACTCTCCATTCCAATGGTGGAGGCACAGATTTCTTCCCAGGGGGTCAACTTGATGGGTGATTCCGATCCTCCCCCGGTAGCTGTGGCAATGTTACGGTTGGCAGATAGTATGCTCCGTACGCGTATCCGCAAGTCGTCCCATCGCTTTCTGCATTGCTGTGGGTTGCAGGGTGCGGTCCCCACCGCACTTACCCGCTGTGCCACCAGGGCCCATATGGCCTTCTTGTTCGCAAGTGCCGTCCTGGTCATTTGCGTCGAGAAGACGACGGCAGCATTCTCCTGGAGGGTCTCTGTGAGCACGGTGAGTTCCTCATGGGAGAAGTGGACCTGCCGCTTGCGGTCGCACGCTTTTTTGGCAACTTTTCCCATTTCGATTGTTTTAACTAGGGTGGCTAACGGGTTGGGATGTGTCTCAGGGTCGGATTTTTAATGGTTGTGTTGGGATTCTGATTTTATAGGTGTACGGCGTGCTGTTTCCCGTTCCGGCCCGATGTTTTTACTTCCGTTTCCGTATATTTACGGTCACCGTATTTTGCGATTACCGCTCATTACGGTGACCGCTATGATGGGTGGCGGAATTGCACCTAGGGAGCCGTACGACGGCGGTGAGGGGCGTTTTGGGGACATTTCCGCCATCGCGGACTTTGCACTTCCGCCATGGCGTAATGCTCGTGCCCGATGGGTCGGAATTAGCCGCACTTTCCTCCATCGTGCAATGGCAGAAACGCTATTTACGCTATGGCGGTCAGGTCAGTTACTTTCCGCCAGGGTCGTAATGAGGGCCATTGTATTTAAATGAATGGTTAGTTTGTTACATATATGGGTTACATTTCTTATGTATTACTATATATAATGTGTTTGTGTGCTGCTTTTTGAATTTGTTAAATGTTCCTATATTATGATATAACAATCAAACATACCCCACCACCCCCCCCCCCCCACAGTTTTTAGGTAGTGGTACTGTTCTCCGAACATGTCCGCGAACATTAAATAAGTTTGCGGACATCAAGTTCATAAGAAGAGACCTAGTCAGTTCCATATGACATGTATATAAAGTCAAAGTCATTATTGTTAAGTTGTTGCTTAGTTTACCATAACTGGCGAATTTCAAGGGTTTTTCAGTTTTACTTGGAACCATAACGTCCATTTAACAAAGTTTTTTCACTGAATTTCATAGGTTTTTAGTAGCGCAACTTAACCATAACGTCCCTTTAACAAAGTATTTTTCACTGAATATATATATATATATATATATATATATATATATATATATATATATATATATATATATATATATATACATATTTATTTTATACACTTCTAGTTAAACACATCTATCACAGTTCTTAAAGCAAGTAAAATTTGGTCAAAGAAATTATACACGACTCCCTAGTTAAATTGTAGACAAGTTTGAGCAAGAGTGAAAACTGAGCAAAACGGCACAGTGCAAACCAAACACAAATGGCACTCTAGCAATTTCTCACAAGGGAGGGAAAGCACAATTTATGCAGAAATATCTTCTAACACACCCTAGCAACACTTCCCATATATTTGTGAACCAGTTTAAGCAAGGCAGTGCATCAGTATAGAAAATACTTAAATGAAAACTGAGCAAAATGGCATTTCACATGGTTTAAAAGTGGGGAGGAAAGGGTGGTTATAAGAAGTAGGTGCACCAACACAGTTCTAGTTGAGAAGCAATCTAGAGAAGGCAGTTCTCACAAATTTAGCCAGAGTCAGTAGGCCTGTGATAGAGTCAGTGGTACAGGGCAAGGACCCAGGAGCAAAATGTTCTTGTAGCTGCAGTCAAGTCTTTGGTTAACGATTTTGAAAAGGTGGATGCAGAAGGTGAAAGACAATTTTAAGAGAGAGGGGTGGCCAACTCAACAGGTAGGTAAAGGATTTAAAACACCTTTAGCTCTACCACGCAGAAAGGGCGGCTTGGCAAAACAATGTACCTTTAAAATGAAGAAGTAGCTCCTGCAGTGGTGGTTGTTCCTGGTAGTTCCTGCAGTTCGGGGGATCCAGCAGAGGAAGAGAGGCTCTCGTCGTGGAGGAAGGTTCAAGTTACTGCACTACCCAGGGATGAAACCAGCTGCGGTGCTGCCCGACGAAGAAAAGGTACGCTTCTTTAAATCGCAGTCCGGGTGGACTGGTGCCTGGCTATCTGGCCTCTGAGTACAGGGTACTGGCGATTCAACCAAGGAAGGTCCGGGAAGGCGATGGCAAACTGGTTGGCCCCACCAGCTCAAGGGAAGAAGGCTCTTTCAGATGAAGACCTTCTCTTGTCGTGTGGAGAAAAGTGGTGAGACGCTGCAGCAGGGCTTCACCGGTTGTTCAGTCATTGCAGATGTCTTTGGCTTGTCTCCTCTTCGGCTTCTTAGTTCCAGTGGCAATGTCTTGCTCTTCCGGTCCTCAGGACCCTGCTTGTATGCAAAAAGATCCCCATTCATACAGCCTGGCTGTCACTCACTAAGTGGAGTGGTCAACTGGCAGGAGACCCGCCAGCCTATCAGGATAGAGTGTGACATGGGTTGCTGAGGCAACCCTGCCCAGGGGTCCTACTCCCTTTCCCACACAATGGACCCACCCCAGACTCAGTGGCGCCAAAAGGAGTGCTTCATGGCAGAAGCCCGCCAAAAAGACAAACAAAGGATCCCCGACCTGGGTTAGGAGTTTAGAGGAAGACACGAGAAAGAAGTTATATTAAAGTACTGGCAAATAAAACCTACTGTTGTAAAGTTATTATTAAAATACACCGGCGGTATGTTAGAGGCTGTCAGAAAAGGTGGTAGCCTTGAACAATGGGAAAATCCCATAGGAAAATATTTGCGGTCGAATATTTATGGTAGTAACCACTGCCACCAGCCAGAAACATTTGAGAGAGGCACTGTACAGTACCCTCTCGAAAATGAACATAAGGGAAAAACTATTAACCCTTTCCAGTACCTCCATTGTAAGATGGTTTATACTGGTTTAGTTCATAAAAAATTACTAGTAAAGTTAATTGGGGCGTTACATGCCCTGGGAGACAGTAGTCAGTCCCAGGGTATGGAGTCTATGTTTGGGGTTGCTACGACACCCCTGTGTCACTGCACAGAGAGTTCTATGTAATGTGAATAAAGATGGTTCTTATGGAGGTGAGAAAAACACCATAGACATTAAACACAAAAATAGCATAGAACACACATAGCAAAAAATGCCTAAGAGTGAGAAAAAGAGTCTCACTCTTAGCAGGGGAAAAAAACAAACCCTTCAAATCCAGCAAAGCTGCTGGTGGACTCTATAGGTAAGGGAAATTATCCATAGAATGAGAATTCTCCCTAACAGCTACTGTCTACAGCATGGAGTGCATCAAGCACATCTACTGTCAAGAAAATAACATACATCACAATAAACATCAATAAATTGACATTTCAATAATGTACTCACAAAAATTGATTGCAGACATGCCGTGGAGAAAACATCTATATTCCCCACTAGGGGTGTTAAGACGAGTAGTACAGCAGCAGACAGGCCACAGATATGATGAATGTCTAATGTCTGTCTGTAAATGGTTGTAACACCGAACCATCCTTGCAAGTCCATGGACAGGGGAAGCAGGAGTGCCATATGTCAGTCAGGACCCCAACTGAAAACACATACACGGGACAAGCTTGAATGGCCCAGCTGGAACAGACAGTGGATAGCAAAGCCACAAAGCACCACACCGTCACATGAATGCACAATAGACAAGCAATTTTAAACTATATTAACTAATTAAATTAACTATAAAAATCAAAAATGGCCACATACAACCCAGGGTGGGGGCACCTAGGAGGGGGGAGGTACAGGGTGCACCTCAACACCCACATGCGATGATGTTGAGATAAAAAAGAAAACTCCATGGGCTCAACGCCTGCATGGCCCAACCTGTGTGGGAGATAAGTCGTTGTCCTCCTCACCTTCTGACTCAAAAGGTGGATGTGACACAGTACCCTGACCATGCCTATGTGCAGCTTGCCCCTCGTCGGCAGCAAGTCTGCGGGACCGGTGAGCCTGGTTCTGTGCGGTGATGACAGGTAGGTCAGCATGCAGAATCTCGCATGATACGTGTGCTTCCTCTTGCAAGGTAACACGTGTAACACAGAGTTCTTCCTGTATGGCCTGGAATGACATCTGGAACACCTGCCGGCAAGCACGTAGCTCAGCCGAGATGATATTCTCAAGCTGTTCCAACCTCTCCTCTGTCAGCTGCCTCTGGGACATCAAGAGCACACCCAGAGTAGATCGGAGGGAATCATGGTCTACCCTCAGGGCCTCCATGTGTGCCTCTGCGTGAGCAGCAATTGCTTGATGCAGAGACACCATTTCAGCCCGGCATGCCCTGTCTGAGGCCGCCATGCCCAGCCTGAGCGAGCGGGCCATGGACTGTGCCTCCCACTGCCTAGCAGGGGGGAGCACGGATTGGGCCACATGTTCCATGCTCTGAGCAATATTATCAATTGCTGCCCCCTGTTGTTCGGAATTGGCAACCATGGCTTGCTCCCACTCAGTATACCCCGGTGGCGCACGGCCACCGCGTTGCTAGGCTTGACACCCACGGGGCCCAAGGAGCTGCAGTCCCAAGGAGCCATGGTCCTTGTTGGGTTGGCACTGCCTGTAGTTGCAGGACTACATTCCTCTGTTGACCTGATGCCCCAGGCACATCAGCAACTGGTGTGGAGTGTGACCGTGCATCCTGATCCACCACAGGCGGAGGTCCCACCACCATCTGGCCCCTCAGTGCAGGTGTCACGGACAGAGGATTGTCCACATCAGAATCACTAACCGTTGACGAATGTACATGACGCGCATCCAACTCAATATTGTCGTCAGAGTGATCATCCGGGCTAGACTCATTGCCAGCCCTAGACACGATGGTCTGGAGCACAAGTGGGTTCTCGTGGCCTACTACCCCACAACCCCGACTTGTGCCAGGTTGCTGGTGTGATAGCAACAATGTGTCTGGAACGACATCACCATCCTCTTCCTCCATTGCGTCAGCATCTGAAAAGTGGAAAAAACAAACACAAGTACACATGTCAGAAGCACATAACCCACACACACATAGGGCCTCATTACGACCCTGGCGGAAGACCATGGTGGTATTAGCACCATGGTCCATGCCGGTAAGTTACCGACTCCGCCATGGAGAAAGGGGGACATACCACCCCATTACAAGGTTGGCGGGGCGGTAATTCCCCCTTCCTCCATGGCCCTTCCCCATTCCGATTTTTGCCCCATACGGCTAAATGGGAATGGGGAAGGTGCTAAGTACGGTGCCGCCAATTGCAGCACCGTAATTAGCACCAAGGTCCCTTTGCGGGTCCCTACTTTAACAGCTGGTCTACACCAGCCGTTAAGGTCAGTTCCCGCAAAGGGAGCTCGTAATTAGGCGCTAATAGGTTAACAGCGCCGCAGCCTTTTACGGCGCCGTTAACCCACTAGCGCCTGGGTCGTAATGAGGCCCATAGACATCACATCGACAGCCAACACATGAAGCAGACATGTCACACACAAATGAGAATCTGGCATGCGTCCAGTGGCATTGATATGCAAACACATCCCAAAAGTAGAAATGGATGTGTCTAAATAGCAAAGCCTACACAAGTACAAAATGTAGTATATCACCTCCGTCACACAGCACCTCTGTCAGGCACATGTCACAGGCAGAAATGACAGATGGCAACAAAGAGATGGCACATACCATAAGCCTGTCTGAACTGCTAAATGCCCACACCTGCAAGTGAATCCAAACACACAATGACACATGTAATATGCATGTACACATGCATCACTAAACCATCATCACCAATATAGCTTCATGCATCTGCAGATCAGACCGTACCGGGCGTCATGCGCCATGTAGACATAGTGAATGTCCAGAGCAAAGCGAGGGCCTGCAACCAGGCATGAGGGACCATAACACCCAGTACAGTCCGAACGGCATGCCATGAAGCCTCCAGAACACCCCCCAAGCCCTGATTGAGCACATTGTGCTGTGAATGTGCCCTATTCCATTTTTCTGTGTATAAATTCATCACAGCCAGGCCCCACCCTATTAGCTAAGTGGGCCTGGGCGTACACATACTGCACAACAGTGCACCTTCAGGATTATGCCAGTTGAACATAATGGGCACAATGCTGAAATCTCACCAGCATGAACGTCAATCAAATACATATTAGTCAACCAAAAAGCTGTGGAAGACACATGTGCAAATTAACACTTTCACACACACATAAGCGAGTAGCCACAATCTTGCAGTACACAACATAGAAGCTGCTTGCATATGGTCATGTGAAAGTGTGCAAAACCACCCCTTTTCCTATACACCTGTACTGTGAAGCTGAACAGCATCCAATACAGCAAAGCAAGCAGCTACAACGCTGCTTGCTTTGATGTATCTGAAAGTTTACACATACACACGTGAAGGCAGATCCACAGTCATTACAACCCTATTGGCAGGCTACAATCAATCTGTGGCCTATGCTAACGGGTATACTAAACTTTACTAAACACCCGCTAGGGTGTTCCAATACTGAGTACATATGTCACAGGATGCACCTGTGCCCGTGGCATTCCTGAAAGTGAAGGTATGAAAATCTGACCATACATGCCAGGTCACTTTGACATTGCAGCAGTGAGTAGGCATGTAGAACGGTGTAACACGGCTCAGAAGTGGGTTGCTGCAGTGCAGAACATGTGTACGTTATCCACTATCTACATGAACAAGATGTCAATCAATAAACATGAAGGCAGTGTAAGGGCAAGATCAGGCATCACATGCAATGTGCATGCAATGGGTTGCATGGCTACAGGCAACCCCCCCCTTAGTGAAAATGCATGGAGGCATTGTATGGCAGCAAAAGGGTGGCCAGAGAACTGTGTATTGGCAGACAGTGTTGACTAGCGTCAATTGCATCATTTGAGTCAACTGACAACACAGCAGATGAGAATGGGACAGTAAGCAGGACACATGATGAACCCTCAGTAGTATACCCATGTGTGCAGAAGCCACTACACCAGTTGAAAAGAATCAGGGGGACTGAAATAGGGGGAGGCATGTGCCCCACACAGACTGTGACACCCTAAACATGTGTGTGATGCAGGACTGAGCCAGAGTGGGCATGGAATGGATGATCAAATGCCATTAAATGTATGTCATCCTGTACACGTACTACAATGATTATCCGGGCAAGGACACATAGGGGCATGCAGGGAATGCACATGGAGCATGAATGGGCACTCATGTCCCTGCGGAGCATCTGCCACCTGCACAGTCTGAGTGAGACACCCTGCATCAAGGACAAAGGTTGCACCCCACTTTATGTGTCTGGCAGGTTGGCAGGGGGAAGAGTGCATGTACACAGGTGCGTTGAACAGGCCATTGCAGTACTCCAACATGATACCCACCAGGGCCATGGTGAAATTGGGGTGCAGGGGGGTGGAGGGGCAAGGGATCATGCCTATGTGGAGTACCTGCTTGCAGGCTGAACCCACATGCACGTCAATCATGCGATGACATAGCCCCAGTGCTGAGTGGAAAGACACCCCAGGCTATATGCAGAAAGGCCAGTGTGCTGGAACATGGACCGGAGCGGCTGCCGGGTGACTAGAATTTGAGCAGGGTTCAGGTGTGGTGATGAGGACAGTCCCTGTCTGCTCTACATTTCCAGCATTCTGCACAGCAGGCACGCATCAGTGAAGCATTGCATGACTCGCACATGAGAACCATGTACACATAGCATGTAGTGGCAGTCAAGCACAACACATCATACAAGCAAACCACACATGGTCTGTACAAACACACGACAACACTCACTGGACAGGGCATCAAAGTCCAGCATCTCTCCCACTCCTTCGTCCAATTCTGGCGGTATGAACTCCGCAGCGACTGAATATTGAGGAGTGAGATCTTCCTCCTCAGGTGGTGGACCACTGCCAGTCACCAGAGTCATGTTGTAATTAGAGGCACGCTTTAACTTAGCAGAGCGTCGGAGGTCATCCCAACGCTTTTTGCACTCCTGAGCTCATGGCCAATTGCACTGACACCCTCCGCAACATGCTTCCAGTGAGACAAATGCTGGGCAGCTATAGTGTGTCAATTCGGGCCCACTAGCATATCATGGTCGTGTCCCAACACGTAGTCCACGAGGAAGTCCAGTTCCTGCTTGTAAAAAGGCTTCTTCCTCGACGTGCCGGAGGCCGGAGCTGTGCCTGGGGTCCGAGCCTCTGATGCAGATGCAACCTTTCTCCTGTTGACAGTGTTCCAGACCCTGACTGGCAAATGCCACCCTGATCAGTATGGGTAGTGGCGTTGGTGGATTGAACTGAGGGAGTGGCAGGTGGAACAAGGACGGAAGCCCTGACTTGCATCAGTGGCTGCTTGGTGCCCTTGACTTGACCCTGCGCAGCAACATGTCCTGTGCCAAGGCCATTGACCAGGACTGTCCTGGATGGTAGACTCACAGCTGGGGTGGCGTCGGCTGCATCTGCCCATGCACTTGCCAACACCCGGCTGCTCGGGGCAGCAGATGACAATACTGCCCCAGGGACATGTGCCTCGGTCAGGGTAGCACTGCATGCACTTACTGTGTGCCTCCAAACCTCCTGGAAATCATCCTGGGACTCTTCAGGTGCCAACGCTGGCTGACCCTGAGCCTGGGTGGTGGTGTCCACAGCTGCACCTGCAGCTACCATTACCCTTGGACCTGTGGCAGTCGATGAAATGGACTGCCGGGTCACATGGGCGCCAGTGCCAGATTCAAGAGCTGCATCTCTCGGAACCACAGGGGGTGGTGCATGACTGCAACAACACGTGGCACAACATCATGCCAAAGTTGCGCACCCCTGCCTCTTCCCCCTCTGCAGACACCCTTGACACCCTGGAGTCCCCCTACTCCCTGGTCACCCCGGCCAAGTCCCTGACCACACCCTCCACGTTGAGTATGCCCAGCTGATGTGCCCCTCACCTTTCGTGGCCTCCCATCCATGGCACAGATGTAGTAGTGCCGGCACAGATGTGGTAGTGCCAATGGGAGGTGCACACAACAATAGTCCTGGGCAATTAGGGTGAAGGGTGTGGGATACATGATCTTAACAGCACCCCTGTGCATCTGCAAGGCTGTATGTGACCCCGGTGATAATGTGACGGGTCACGCAACGCTCAGGCACCCCAAAACTACAGTAAAACCGTGCATGTACCCCCTGGTAGCCCACGTGTGTGGAATTAACCTCCAACAGTACGCGGTGGCACCCAGGGACACGAAAAACACGTACGCGTGGGACACGCAGGCTACTATGACCTCGAAAACGGGTACGCAATACACAGGGTGAACCGCAGTGGGAAAAATAGCGTGCGAGACTCACAGTCTGACTAGCGTGATAATGAAAAACACGCATAGCCAATACCCCCGCCAAAAGAAGAGATATGTCATTGATCCGCTGTGAAGTTATGATGGCGCGCGAAACAATCATAAGTGCAACACACGTCAGTCTCCACAAAGGCACGTACAGTGAACTGCTGGCCCCGCTCACCTTTAACCCGTGCTGAGGGAAACGCCCACAGGCATCACGTCAATTACGCGCTTAGTCCCTGTCCTCGAATTACATGCATTAACACGTGGATATGCTGTTTATTCAGATGCAGAATCACCATGTACCCATGATGAGGGAAATTCCTGCGCATATCACGTCACATACAAGGGCCTTTCCTCGAATTACACGCTGACTTGTTGTTTTTTCACGTGGCAAATCACTCTGTATCAAGCTGGCCACGCAAAAACACACGGAAGAACATGCTCCTGCCCAGAAGACCATTTTCCTGCCCCCCAGAGCCCTGAGCAGACACCCACCTGCCATCTGCTGCTGCCTGCCTGCCGGCCATGTGCCCTGCCATTTGGTGCCTGCATGTCAGCCATCTGCAGGGGTCCAGTTGATGTGACCATCCCTGCTGGAACAGAAGACTCCCGACTGAAGTTCCATTGCTCCACAGCCCAGCCCCAGGACCCAGTTGCCCACCCACACCTGCCTCGAGGGGTTGCCATGTCAGGCACCACTGGCAACCCCCAGCCAGAGAGGCAGAGGGATACCAGCTTCAGTGCTGCAGAAGTTGGTATCCTGGTGGAGAAAGTCCTGGGGCATTATGATGCCCTCTACGGAAGAAGACGCGCCGACAAGGATGGACGTCAGGGGATCTGGAAGGACATTGTGGCTGCCATCAATGTGGAGGGATTGGCAGTCCGCGTCATACAACACGTCTGGAAGCGCTGGGAGGACTTCAGGTCCAGGACCCTGAGGAAAGCCCGGCGCCTCTTGGCAGCAGCGGGTGCAGTGAGGCGCCGGGTCCACCTTACCACCGACAACATGAGGGTCCTGGAACACAGTAACCCAGTGCTTTACCACCAAATCCTCGAGATGCAGAGCAGTCCAGAGTTGAGCGGTAAGTGTCCATGCATACTTATTGGACGCAGTGCATGTTGAGGTGTGCCAGGAGTGTGCAGCATGGACATATGTCTGAAAAGGCCCATGAATGGATGTGTATGTGCAGGGACATGAACGTGCTGCATGTGAGTCCTGTCATGTGTTATGCACATCAATGGTGTATGTTTTTGAAATCATGATGCACACATGTTTGCATTTCTGTGAATGTACTATGGTATGGTTGGGGTGTGACACATGGATGCTGGTTCCACCTTCATGTCCATGCACGGCATACATGTGTGTGTGTGTGTATGTTTGACATGTGTGTGACTGTGAAACGCCATTGATGCATGTGACACAGACATGTAGGAACACAATTGGCAGATGTGACATAGTTGCCGATGATTGCACTGTGACAGGTGGTGGATATGTACAGATGCATGTCTGTCTGTTGGCGCATGTGCATGTGTTTGGCACTCCCCATGTTGCTTGTGACGTCATGCCAACCTTCGGTTGTTTAAGCTGTTGTTTGCGTATGGATGCTGCTGCCTGCTGCACGAATCCTGTCAAATTCTGCATGTGTGTGGGTTCAAATGATATGAGTATTGGGGAGTGTGATGGCATCTGTGAAGTTTGACACTGCCACTCATGTGCAACTTTGACATGTGTATCCAAGCATTGTACAGTGCCCTGATGCCTGTTTTCTGTCTCTCCCTGTCTGCAGTGTCGACTGATGAAGAGGGCGGTGACGGTGCTCTGGAGCACAGAGGCAGGGATCCCACCGCCACCCGGAGACGCAAGGCCCAGCTCTCCTCCCATTTTGTCATCTCTTCCGGGAGTGAGGAGTCTGGTGCCGCGTCCCTGGTCGCCGCTGCTGAGGGAAGGTCCAAGAGGCGGAGGTTGGAGGTGGACCCCTCGGCAGCAGTAGGGGAAGCTCAGCCCCCACAGGGGCCTATGGAGGAAGTTGGCAAGGCCCACGCACGGGGCCTGGAGGGGGGCATTCCACTGGTGCTAGTGTGCAGTCCAGGGGCAGGGACAGGAGGCAGCATAGGCCGCCGCGGAGGTGCCTCTGTGTAATCCTGTCCCCGATCCTGTGACTGCACCATCCTGCACCGGGATGTGTTTGTCCAGACCTGTTTTCAGGGAGGGGATGCGCAAACAACAACTGGCCTTCTTCTCCCTGCGGACGTGGCAATCCGGGACCGGGTTGAGCCTGTCCTAGCTGGGGTGGCGTTGCATCAACATGGTATTTGGGATGACGTGCAGGGTTCTCATGCGGACAATGCACGTCATTTCGAATACCTCATTGACCATGTCGGCCTACTAGGACGGGTCACCCAGGCTGGGTTCTTCCGTGTGCTGGATCTTCTAGCGACCCCCTCCTCAACTGAACCCCATATGCGCCAATCATCCTCCGTGCCATCTTCCTGCCCAAGTATCACCTGGGCACCCTGTGGAGCTGCCCCTGAACCAACGGCCAGGCTGGTGGAGGACACATCCCTGCCACAGTCGGGAGTCGGAGGTCCAGCAGGGGTGGCCACACCAACAACTGGACCCCAGCAAGAGGAGGACGTGCAGGCATCGACCAGCAGCGTAGATGCACGGCAGCAGCAGACTCAGGGTGGTAGCCATGATGGGTCAGGACCTTCAACATCACAGGTGCAGGCATCAGCTGGAGGGCAGGAGGACCCTGGATTGGGAGTGTCTTCCATGTGGCAGCAGTTGGGCCAGCAGATAGATGCGGAGCAGCAGCGGGCGGAGGAGGCACAGCTCACTATGGTTAGGGCGGAGACCTCCATGTGTAGAGCTAGAGTATTGAGGCAGGCTGAGTGCCTCGAGGCAACTCGCAGGGAGTTGGAACAGGCCATGACTGCATCCATGCGAGACCTCGAGGCCAGGGAAGAGGCCCGCATCCGGGACATCGACATGGAGTTCGATGATGCCCTGGCCCGGAACATCAACAAGTGAGCCGTTGGACTTGCCCACCACCATTGTACATAGTTCATTAGTGTTCGTTTTCCTTTGTTTTTTCTTTTATTTTGGAGTTCATGGACATTGCTCCACTTCATGTATATAGTTTTTTATTCATTGGACTTTTTTGTAGGTTTCCTTTTGTTTGTGGATCATTGACCATTTGGACTTCCATTGTATATAGTTGCAGACTTGTACATACTTTCTTTTTCAATTTTCCCATGGATCAATGGTTTTCTTTTATTTGGATTATTTATTTCTTATTGACATTGGCAATGGACCACTTTTTTATTCAACATGACGTTTATTTTCTTTCATTGGATTACCATTTTTTTGGGCTATATCTGTCATTGTATATTGATTTTCAAGTTTGATTTCCTCTATGTTACTTCATTATGTTTTTAATACATTTTTTCTAACTTCATGATTGGTGTTGTGTTCTATCATTGATTTTGTGCATGCCTCAATGAACATTCCCCCAGTCATGCCTTGCCACTGTGTGGCTCTGTTGTGCATTTATGCATGGGCATGGTGGTACTTTTAAGACTGTCATGGCATGGATAATTTGGTAGTGGGTGCTGTGGAAGGTTGCATGCTTGTACTGGGGGGCAAGGGGGATTTGAGATGGCATTAGGGCCATGGGTCTGTTTTGTTAGGACATGTTGTTTGGTGGGCCATGTGTCAGGGCCTGCTGGTAGGTGCCCGTCACTGGTGGGTGGGGGAGGGTGTGGGGGGACATAATTCGGGGCCTGCTGGCAGGTGCCCATCACTGGGGGTGGGTGGGGTGTTTGGGGACATGAGTCAGTGCCTGCTGGCATTTTTGCTAGCGCAAGTGGGGTACGTGTATTCCGAGGGGTACGCAGGGAGTTTTACACGTGTTTTCGCTAGCGCAAGTGGGGTACATGTATTCTGGGGGTGCACGTGGAGTTTTACACATGTTTTTGCTAGTGCGAGCAGGGTACGTGTGGACTTTTACACGTGTTTTCGCTAGCGCGGGTGGGGTATGTGTTTTCCTGGGGCGCGCAGGGAGTTTTACACACAATTTGGCAGTGTGGGCCCTCCTGGGTGTGCCCTTTCTCCCCTCCCCATGGCCTGCAGGCAACCCACACCACAGGGGACTACCCTTCACCCCTGACCATGCCCTGCAGGCAGCCCATACACCCTAGACATGCCCCGCAGGCAGCCCACACCACAGGGGACTACCCTACACCCCTGACCATGCCCTGCAAGCAGCCCCCATGGCACCATGCACTTGTGAGCCTCAACACATGCCTCCCCACCATTGACAGACACATGCCAGCTGGCCCCAACTCATGTCCCCCACCCACCCAGCCACCATTGACGTGCACCTGTCAGCAGGCCCTGACTCATGTCCCCCACCCACCCAGCCACCAGTGACAGGCACCTGCCAGCAGGCCCTGACTCATGTCCCCCACCCACCCAGCCACACGTGACAGGCACCTGCCAGGAGGCCAAGACTCATGTCCCCCACCCACCCAGCCACCCGCCAGTGACAGGCACCTGCCAGCAGGCCCCGACTCATTTCCCCCTATCGCCCACCCACCCAGCAGTGACGGACACCTGCCAGCAGGCCCCGACTCATGTCCCCCACCAACCCACCCAGCAGTGATGGGCACCTGCCAGCAGGCCCCGACTCATGTCCCCCATCCACCGACCCACCCACCAGTGACCGGCACCTGCCAGCAGGTCCATGATCAAGAAACAAAAGAAAACCTACAAAAAAGTCCTATGAATAAAAAACTATATTCATTAAGTGGAGCAATGTCCATGAACTCCAAATAAAAATATTAAACAAAGGAAACCTAACCCTAAAGAACTATGTACAGAGGTGGCGGGCAAGTCCTACGTCTCACTCTTTGATGTTCCGGGCCAGCGCATCATCAAACTCCTCTTCAACATCCCGGAGGCGGACCTCTTCCCTGGCCCCGAGGTCTTGCAGGGATGTAGTCAGGGCCTGTTCCAACTCCCTGCGAGTTGCCTTGAGGCACTCAGCCCATCTCAATGCCCTGCGCATGGAGTTCTCCACCCTGACCATAGTGAGCCGTGCCTCCTCCGCCCTTCGCCGCTCCACATCTATTCACTGGCCCAACTGCTGCCACACGGAAGACACTCCCAATCCAGGGTCCTCCTGCCCTCTGGCTGATGACTGCCCCTGTGATGTTGATGGCCCCAAGCCATGATGCCTCCCACTCTGAGCCTGCCGCTGCCTCCGAAGCAACTGCCTCTGCCACCACAACGGCATCCGGGATGATAGAATCCACCAGCACCGTCGTGCCCATGCCCTGCCCGATGATGCTGGCAGATCCTCCATCCGCTGGGGTCCAGTTGGTGGGCTGTCCACCCCTGCTGGACCTCCGACTCCCGATTGTGGCAGGGATGGGATCTCCACCAGGCTGGCTGCATTGGTTGGGGCAGATCCACGTGGGGCCCTGGTGGCATCAGGGCTGAAACACAGCACAGAGATCGACTGGTGTATAGTGTGCACTGAGGAGGAGAGGGCCACAAGACTGGCCGACACATGGAGAAAACCCCCGACCCTAGACCCTCCCAACTGGGCCTCGTTGGCACACAGCTCTTTGTGATGACGTGCGTGCTTCCCCTAGGAAGCACGCACGTCATCACGATTGTCACGTGTGTGCAACGTGACACCAATCAGGACAGACTCCATCTGGTCACGGGTCCCCTCGTCCACAGGTAGAGGAGTGCCAGATGACGTGGACCTCCCCTTACATGTGGACGGGCCTGGGACAGGGCATCCCTGCTG
The DNA here is from genome assembly GCF_040938575.1 of Ambystoma mexicanum. Classification (NCBI taxonomy): domain Eukaryota; kingdom Metazoa; phylum Chordata; class Amphibia; order Caudata; family Ambystomatidae; genus Ambystoma; species Ambystoma mexicanum. Next base: position 337,536,365 of record NC_090939.1, read on the forward strand.
GTGCATGGTGATGGAGTCAGAGTGTCAGGGACAAAGACATGGATAGGCACATCCGCGTCAACCTGTGCTGTCTCCTGCACCTGCCCCTGGACTGCACCACTTGCACCAGTGCTACTGCCCCCACCAGGCCCCATGTGCGACTCTGTAGCTTCCTCCTCCTCCTCTATACACACCACCAACCTGGATGGCTCTCCACCATCTTCCGCCATTGCAAGCCCCTGTGGGGGCTCATCCGCCCCTTCCGCTGCAGCCGTAGTGGCAGACGCGGCACCAGTCCCCTCGCTCCTGGATGATGGTATTTCCTGGGAGGGTGACTGGGTTTGCGTCGCCAACCGGTGGAGGCATCCCTGCCACTTTCCTCCATAGCACCGTCTCTGCCCTCTTCTTCACTCACCACTGTGTAAAGGGAGACATTGAACACAAGCATCAGGGTACTGAACTATAGTCCCCTAGACAGAAAGCAATAGCACATGAGTGGCACTGTCAAACATCACTTCCATCAAGTCCCTCCACAACACATGGGTCAGTGCAGGCAACACACATGCAGGAACAGGCATGGCACATGCAACATACATTGGCATCCATGTCCAAGGCACCGTAGTTGCATCCAATGGTGGGCTGATTCTCACATGCATCATGGGACATGCTGGTCACATGCACACACATCACCGGAGGGTCATGCATCTGGCCTGGTATACCCCCAGACACAGTAGATACAAGGATGACTAGGTTGTATCAGTGAATGAACACATTGTCACGGACATGGGTCATGCATCCATGGTGCACACACTACTCAGACATACAGACATGTACATCATGCATGTCCATGACAGCAGCACACATCTCTCACACCCCAAACATGTCAAAGTACAGACACAGGCATGCATACATGTGTGTGTTCCACATGCTGCTCTGCATGATGCATTGTAACACACATACCATCCATGTCGGTCATGCCTGACTGGACTCACATGCAGCACCATCATGTCCCTGGACACACACATCCAAACATGACCCTTGTCACACATGCAGCCAAGTAGCTAACTACCAGCACACTGCAACATACACTTTTTTAAACGTGAATGCATGGCCACTTACCGCTCGACTCCAGACAGGCCTGCATCCTGAGGATCTGGTTGTGAAGCACTGGGCGAATGCGCTCCAGGACCCTCATCTGCTCGGTGGTAAGCTGGACCCGGCACCCCACTGCATCCGCTGCTTCCAAAAGGCACCAGGCCTTCTTGAGGGTCCAGGACTTGTAGTCCTCCCAGGGCTTCTGTACGTGTTTGATTTCGAGTGGTGCCACCCCCTCCGTGTTGATGGCACCCACTATGTCCTTCCAGATCCTCTTCCTTCCTTCCTGGTCGGCACGCAATGGTGTGAAGAGGGCATCATAATGCCCCAGAACTTGCTCCACCACGATACCAACTTTCTTTTCACTGAAGCTGGTAGCCCTCTGCCTCTCTGATGGAAGGTTGCCACTGGTGCCGGAAGGTGTTGTGTCGGACATGGCAACCCCCAAGGCAAGTGTGGGTGGGCAACTGGGTCCTGGTGCTGGGCTGTGGAGTGATGGAACTTCAGTCGGGAGTCTTCTGTTCCAGCAGGGGTGGTCACTGAAACTGGACCCCTGCAGATGGCAGATGTGCAGGCACCAAATGGCAGGGCATGGTGGCAGCAGGCAGGCAGCAGCAGATGGCTTGTGGGAGGCTGCTTGGGGGTCTGGGAGCAGTAATTCGGCCTTCTGGGCAGGAGCGTGGTTGCCCGTGTGTTGTCGCGTGGCCAGCTTGATACGGAATGATTTGGCATATGAAAAAACAGCACGTCAGCGTGCAATTCGAGAAAAGGCCCTCAGCGCGTAAGCATGTCTGTGACGTAACACGCACAGGAGTTTCCCTTGCCACAGGTTGAAGGTCCCACGTGGGTTTCCATCGCTCTGTAGGTGCTCTTCGTGGGAAGCGGTACGTGTATTCTGGGGGGGCGCGTGGACTTTCACATGCGTTTTCGCTAGCGGCGGTGGGGTACGTGTATTCCGGGGGTGCGTGTGGAATTTACACACATATTCACTAGCGCGGGTGGGGTACGTGTATTCCGAGGAGAGCGCGTGGACTTTTACACGTGTTTTCGCTAGCGCGAGGGCGGTATGCATATTCCGAGGGATGAACATGGACATTTACATGCGTTTTCGCTAGCGCGAGCAGGGTACGCATATTCTGAGGGGTGCACGGGGAGTTTTCCACGTGTTTTCGTGGTTGTGGGGCTGTATGCTGGTGCACTGGCCTTTGCGCCATGTAGGGGATTTGTGCAATGTTTTTGGCAAATGGGGCGGGGTTGGTGGCATTACTGGCGCTGCTGCAGGGTCACTGCGCCGCTCTGCGCCATGGCTTGGTATGGATGTTGAAATACACGGTGCGCTGAAATAGGTTTTGGCGCACGTGGCTGGCGCAGACTGCCGCAGACTGCCGCACGCGCACTCTGTGAGCCAGCCGCCACTTGTGCGCCGAATTCTATGAATCACCCCCTTAATCACACAAACATTAGAGGTCATGCCACAAGTAGCAATATCTTTCAGAGAAATCTTAGCCCCACTCATCGAGTGATACATAATATTCCACTTAATGACATTATTGGATTTGTAGCAGTGTAAACATGGGAATGTGCACTGATTCCTGAATATTTATGGTTAACTGATGTGTTATTTAAATGCTTCTTGAAATATGTGTCCTTTAAATGCCTCCTAAAATATCTCGTTAATATGATTTGGTTGCATTGCTGATTCTGCAATAGTATCCTGTTGTGTGGGTGGACGACATGACACTGATACATGTTATGCAATTGATAATTTTTTGTTTGTTTCTTTTGTCTCTTCTCTTCTCTAGTCTACTCTCGGTAACAGTTTGCTGATACGAATAGCCTACCCATTGTTTTGTATGGTTCTATCGCTCGTCCACATTGTTTCCATTGATTGTGTTTGTATATCTGCTTTAACCTATTGGTGTTAGAATAAAATAAACATTACTATTCCTCCTTTGTTGAGTGTGCTTGTAATGTATGGACTGCTCTTGGTATCAACCAGTAGATTCCTAAGATTCTGGCTGCATTTTTAGGTAAAAGTGGGTCAGTTGGGAAACAAAAACTCTAATCTAGTGCTGATGTTAATGAGTTTCTAGTGTTTGTTGACAATTTATTTGATCTGGTTACTCTGGATTGAAAAGTAGAAATGTATGTGAGGTTAGGACCATCCCATCTGTGTTCTTTCACAAAGGTCTATTCCTTCATGAATGAGCAAACCATTTCCATGATGGGAGTAACCTCTTTCTCACTATAGCCATGTTGTTTAAATTTATCAGACATATGTTTCAGCTCAGTCAGGAATTAATTACTGCAACTTACTATTCTAGTCACCCTCAAGAGTTGACTGTATGGGAGATTTTTGATGAGGATGGGAGTGTAGAAACTAAGTCTATGAAGAAGATTAGTCCTGTCAGTAGGTTTTCTCTAGAAAGTTGAAAGAAAACCACTAGACTCAGGTAGGATTTTAGCATCTAGCAAATTAATTAATAGCTGGATAGTCATTATCCATGGTGAACTGAATTTGAGCATCAATGAGGTTAAGATAGCCAGGAAATTCCTCGAGGGCAACACTGGTGCCCCTCCAAACACCAAAAATATAATCTATTTAATGACCCCAGTAGTGTAAAAATGTAGGCCATACTGCATGACTTAAATTAAAGTCAGTGCCAAACTTTAACATGACGTTTATTGCATACAAGGGAGCCATTGTGGCCCCATAGAAGTGACATTAGTCTGCAGATAGTATGTGAATTATACCTAACATAGGTATTTTGGGAGATGAAGACTAACAAAAGCTGAATAAATTATTTGCTAGCAGCTAGCTCATCTTCTCTAAGTAGTAACCATTCAACTGCTTCAATGCCCAGATTGTGAGGGATGCTGGTGGATAAGCTCTTGACATTGATGGTGAATAGAAAACCATTAGTGGATCATTTAATGTTAGATAGGGTGGTAAGAAAGTATGCAGTGTCACAGATGTGTGTATTGGTATGCTGTATATATAGGTTGCAATAATATATGTATGTAAATACCCAACGGTTACAAGATAACATTTGTGGCTCCTATTAAGGGTCTGCCTGGAGGGTTATCAAGTCTCCTGTGGAACTTGAAAAGCATGCAAAACAAAGGGATGCAGGGGTGTTTTTAAAAGAAAATCTTGTGTTTCCTTGTTAATCCATCCATTGTCCTCTGCAATGTCTAGTAAAGATGTTGAGCTATTGAGAATATCCAAAGCTGGATCCTTGTCTAGCTTGGAGTAAGTGGAGGAATCCCCCAACTGTGTTTACATTAATCAGTTTACAGAATAGTGTCAAGAAGTACTAAAGCCTTTCCTTTGTCTGCTGGGCATATTCTGGTAGTATTATTGTTGTATAATGAGTGTATAAAGGCTAACCCATTTATTTTAAAATTCCTTTGATTCAGAAGTCCATAGCGTACTCTTTGGAGATCTCTCAAGCAGAGTTTCCCAAATGTGTCTCTAGTGGGTATGGACATAGGAGACATGAACTTACTTGTGTTCCTGAATGTATTATTATTATTTTTTTTATTTGTTAGCTCTTTGGTTTACACAAAAAGGAAAACCTTTGGCTATTCTTATAAAGAGGAGAGAGGTGAAAGAACAAAAACTTAGCTAAACAAATCGATCAAGCAATCAATGAAACAATTAGTTAGGGACTTAGATAATATTTTAAGAACAAACTAACAATAGAAAAAAAAAACCTAAAAGAAAGAATATTAAAACAAAATTTGCATAGAAAAAAACAGCAAAGTTTTCACTTTAGAATCTACAATTCTAGAAGTACGCTAAAATGTTAATAAAAGTTTATGCAAGGGCCAGCATAGTTTCTTTCATCTTTCTGTTCGTTTACGTTACTAGGTGCTTGAAACTGAGATAGAGTCTGCTATACTTCAAAACCTTGTCGTTATCCTGAGTTTAAATCTTCTCCCTCATTTTTCTCAAAGATGACCAGCATACATTTTGTTACCGCAAGGTAGTTTAAAATCTTGTCTCCTTCCAACAAGTGTGACCACCAGAGATCCATTTCCTTAAATGTGTAATCCTGCCAGATATGACCTAGATAGGTCTGTCGTTCCCCTCTCACTGATGGGCATTCCAGCAACAAATGTTTCAGGGATTCCACCGTCATCGCATTTTTGCACTTTCTACATTGCTTTGGTTCTTCTTTCCCCCTCTTTCTATAGTGATTTACTCTTTTTGGCCAGAGGTTAAGGTGTAGTTTTTGGAAGCCCTTTCTCAAAAACCAGTTAGGAAATAGTGTTAGTTATTTCAGTAGCCTATTCAATTTCCATGGGACTGCCCAGAATTCTTCATAGCCTTGATATTTATAAAGCTCTTCCAGTGTTTCAATCCAGTCCCTGGTGTACATTTTTTTTTTCACTTGGTCCGGGTTGCTTATTAAAGACTCTTCCGTTTCGTTCAGATTAAGAAGGATTATCTGGCATGTTTTGGACCATTCCACCAATATCGGGTCCGACCTCTCAGCCATTGCTTTTTTTATGGCTGCAAACCCCCTCCTTTGTTAATGGTTCCAGGCATTTTCTGAAGTAAGACATTATCTTCCATTCTACAATGACTTTCAAAGAAGATAGTGCCAGTTCTCTTCAAATTATTTGGATTGGGAAGGATTTTGGCAGTCCCAAGGTTGATCTCCAGAATTTGCCTTCTAGGCGGGACCATAGGTTGACGTCCAGAAGAAGCGAGGTTTGCGATCCATAGGTAAGGATTGCCACTACTTTTGCTTGGTAGAAGTCTATCAGGGGTTTCATGGAAAATCAACAGAATCGCGCCAATAAGATCTTTGGTTGTCCCGTTAGATTTCTGAGTTTGTTTCTTAGATCTTCACATCTTGGGGCTTTGTTTCTGTCGGTGTTAACGTAGACCCCCAGGTACGTAATGGCAGACATTATCTTTTTGTTGTTTAAATACCATTGAGTGTGTTTCGTATTTTTTGCCTTTTTAGTGTTGGCGATTGTCAAAATCCTGGATTTATCCGGGTTGATGGTCATTTTATTTTTGGCTATATATGCCTCTAAAGCTCTTAGTTGATGTTGAAGACCTATTGGAGTCTGATCAATTAGGACTATATCGTCCGCATAGATTAGTCTTCCAATTGATATATTAGCAAGCTTTGCAGGAAAGATTCTTGAATCCGCAAAGGCATCTTCCATGTCTGAGGAATACAGGTTGTATAGTTCCGGGGCCAAGGGGCAGCCTTGCTTAAGCCGATTGTCGTAGGAATTCGACAGGAGGCCAGCTTTGTTTAGCCTCACTTTAATCAAAGTATTTGTATGTAGCTGCTTTATGTTATAAAGGAGAACTTTACAGCAATTCTGGCGTTGCCCATTTAGTCAAGGATTTTAGTAATATGGTGGCAAAGATTTTCCCTGCCACGTCTAATAAGGCGATGGGCCTGTAGTTTTCTGGATCAGTTCTTAGGCCCTTTTTGAAGATTGGCACCACGACACTCGTTTTACATGAGTTTGGTATTTTTCCTGATAACAAGATGTGTTTGAACAATTGGTGTAAGATTTTCGCCTATTCCACTGGATCCTTTTTCAATCCTTCATTCGTCAAACCGCCGGGTCCCGGTGCTCTTGAATTCTTTAGTTTTTTGATAAGTTCTTCTAAGGCTGCACTGTCTATGTCCAGCAAGCTTTCGTCCATTTTCACTGGAGTCCATTTGTTTGTTTTAGGTCCTAATATCGGTTGTCTTTGTTTAAAATGTGCTTGCCATTGTTTCACTGTAACTGGATTAGATGTTAGAGTGTCTTGGTGCGTCTCCTTACTGTTTATCTAAGCCCACGTCTCTGCGGTGTTTCTCTTGCTTTTCGTGTTTATCATAGCCTGTGAGTCGTGGTTTAGCATTGATTTCTTGCGCATCTTTCTCCAGTTGTGGAACGTTTGTTTTATTTTCCGTATTTTCTAAGTTTTATTTGCCTCATTTGAATGTTTTAGGTGTTTTAGGTGTGTCCTCAAACTTCTTTTCTTCACTACCATGGCTCGGTCGTATATATATGCCGGTGTGACATTATTGGTTTTGTACTTCCAGGCTTGGTTGTGATATGAATTTTTTTTAACAATGGAACGTAATCAATGACCTGCAGGGCTGCCTGCGACTGTAGTTTGTTTATCATTATTGAGAGTTTTCCATTCAGCGTTGGCAGTTTCGCTGGATTAATTTTCAGTCTATTTCTCCCTGAATTGATTTCCAGTTTGAATGGATACATTTCCATTTCCTTTTCCACACAGAGACTTGAACATGTAAGTTTGACCGGGTTGTGGTCAATCGACTGTGTGGTTTTTACCTCAAGTTTTTGAATAAATGCTGACAAGTTAGATGGAATTGTGACGTAGTCTAGGGTGGCTTTCAATTTCTGGCCTCGCCATGTCGGTTTCCCCAGGATATCACCTTGCGTGATTCCATTAGAATTATACAGTCTCTAGATTGAAGGGTAGACCTCCAGTTGACTCCTCTTTTTTGTTTTGTTGTGGCCATTTTAGGTACATCTTCAAGTGCATTGTTGTTTTCATCAAGACAAGTACAGTTGAGATCACCCACCAGTATTATCCAAGGGTCATGCCATTGGCTTTCAGATCGTCAATAGCGGTTGTTACATCCCTCGGGAGTGATTTATTTGCTTTAGCACCTGGCAGCCAATATATGTTCATCAGCAATACCTGCTGAGAATGGTAATCGTCAGGGCTCGCAGGTATTTCCACAACTAGGACTTGGATGTATGGTGACAAATTCAGTGAATGCATCACGTTCCAATGTAGGTCCTTTTTTATTGCTATCAGCAAACCCGCCATTGGTCTTCCCTTTTCCCCTTTCTTTGCTGGATTTATGTTTACTGAATAACCTTCAATCAGGGGAATTTCTCTCAACCAAGTTTCTTGCAGGCATAGTATGTTTGGATTTTTTTTTTAATTCATTTTTTGTTAGAAGGTGGTTGAATCCCCTTGTATTCCATGTAATAAGGGTCCAAGTTTCCTTTCGGCTTTCTTTCCGGCACTATAGGGTCTTCATTTTTCCAGCTGCTAAATTATCCAGCAATACCCATCTCTCCTGTTCTTGAATTACTTGGGATTGTTTCATGGCTTTTTTATGCGTATCATACGCCTCTTGAAATCGGGCTTTCTTTGAGATAGTTTCTTGATCAAGTACATCCGGTTCCACTTCTTTGTTACTTTTTACCGTTATCTTAAAACCCATATTCCATATGGTCCTCTCTTCAGATAGTAATAACTGGTGGATGACTTGTGAGCAAGTTGAGACCCGTATTCTGTCCATATACATTTTGTCAGGAAATTCAATCAGGGATATGTCGCTGGAGCTGATTAATCCCAATGTTGGTATATGGTGGAACAATCTTAGTACATTTGCCCGGTTTAGAATGAGACCATCATTTGCATGTACTAGTCTTTCCAGGAGGAATCCTCTACCCTTCTTCTCCGGGTTTAGCCTTCATTTTGGTAATCTCACGGGGCTAATCAAGAATTTTTCATTTCCCATGCTGTAATCACTTTCTTCTTTGGTGTATTCCTTGATCTCCAATATAGGCGGGGTACTATTTTTATTTTGACTTTCTGGGTTCGTTGTTGGAGTTTTAGCTGGAGTATTTGAGCCTCCAATCACCGTTGTTTTCAGTTTTTGCTTGTGTCCACCTTCTGTATTGTTATAGACAAGCTTGTTTGCAATTTCGGACTCAATTGTGCTGCTTTCCTTTTTTGCTACTTCAGATTTTTTTGAGTTTTACCCGTTTATCCCAATTCCTTCCTGCAATGTTTTTGGCTTAGGTTGTTTTGGTCGTTCTGTCTCTGCTTGTTCCTCATTTTCTTGTTCGGGTTCCTCTTCTTCTGAGTCGCTAGAGGTCAAATCGTTTTCGTCCGAGATGGAATACGTGGACAAGTCCATTAGCTCCAGCTCCGAGTCGTCGGTTGTTGCTACCTCTTCGTCCTCTTGACTCGTTTTTACCTGCGTGTTAGCCTTTTTCTGACTACAGGTATTTTGATTGACTACAGTTGTCGCTGTTTCCTTTGGCACAGTCAAACATTTAAAAAATGTTTTACTTTTGTTTTATTTACGTGACCTTTGCAGGGGTTGATTTTTTGTTTTTTTAGCTAACTGTACTGTTTGCGTAGGTCTAACTTTCTGTTCGGTAATGGTGGGTTGCACCTTTGACCCAATCAAGGCGTTCACCACCTTTTGTTTAGCGTTCTTTTTTTGAAGATTTCACAGTTTCGGATTCTGATTGTTGACTTTAGGTACTTCAGTTTCCCTTTCTGGTTGTGAAGTATCCAAAATTATTTGTTGTATTTTTTGTCCAGTCTTTGTGTTTTGTTTGACTTTTTCTTGAGGATCGTTATTCGGTGTCTCCCTTTTCTGAACTTCGTTAGATGAGAAGATTTTGGAGATATTTGACATTGAGTCATTATTTTCATTTTTTTGTTCGCCACCATTCCCCGTCTGCGGCAGGGCTTCATTAATCTGTCCTTCCACCGAAGATGTAGTTGGGGGTTCGAACAAATTTATTAGGTCTTCTGGGTTCCCCTCTTCGATGGCATTTTGAGTACGCTCTTCCGATTGCTCTTCGTTGGAATTTTTCTCTGTTTGTGGTTGTACTTTCGCTAATTCTTTCAATTGTAGTGTGGAAAATTCCGGACCTCCTAATGAATCTCTTCTTGGGTTTTTCCACCGGTTTTCCCTCTCTTTCATAATAGGTTCCAATAGAATGTGCAACATGTCGGAGATTCTTGGCTCAACATTTTGCATGTTCTTTTGTATGGCCATTATAAATCCTTTGATAAAGATTGTCTTTGTGTGTACCATTGCTAACAAAGTAGTGTGGTCTTTTAGGGTGTCCGTGGCATCCCCATGTAATTTCATGTAGGGGGCCAATATTGCTGCCATAGTTGTAATCATCAGAAAATGATCCTTTTCTCGTTTTTCTCCCATTGTCCCGGACTTAAGGTCCGTCTCCCCCTGTGTTAGAGGGGGTTCTGTTATTGGTGCTAGCACTGTCGATTCTGGCTCCTGGACATTGTCTGTTTTATTTGACTGGTTTTTCGTTGCCCCTTCCATAGTTTGTGATGCCGTGTCTACGTTCTGAGGATCTTTGTCCATTAAAGCTGAGCTTTCCAACATTAGTGCATCGGGGATTTCCTTTAGCGTAATGTTTTTAAGGTTTTTTTTTTTTTGGTGTGTGGCTAGTAGTACCCCTACCCCAGTTTAGTAGAGATTGTTTACCAAATAAATTATTATTTCTGTCTTGGGCATCTCCTGAAGATAATGTTCGAGGTTTCCATATTCTTTTTTCTAAATCTGTGTATCTGATGAAATCCATTCTAATTGATTTGGGAGTTGTTGTTCTACCATTTGTTGCACTATGGATTCTTTCGCTACTTTGTCAGACTCTTTGCCCAAGGTGTTGGATTCTATCCTTGGATTTTCCTCAAGTAGTTGAATTAGATCATTTTCCTTGAGTATGTACTACTGTATTTGGTCTTGCTTCTAGTGCGAGTGCTGGATTACCTAACGCACCTTCCTTTGGATAGTCAGCCTTCCTTATTGGTTCTGTCACTTGTTCATTTGTGTCGGGTACTTCATTTGACTTGGGTGAGGAAGCTCCCTTCCTTTCCCTTGCATCGGGAATGCTTTCCTGAGACTGAGGTAGTTGCTCGATCTCGTTTGTGTTCTCTATTGGATGGATTGTGTGGTTATCCATGCCAAGGTTTCCCCTTTGTTCACAGGGTTTTAGTGGGTATCTTCCTGTGGCAGGCTCCACCCAGTTTGCTTTACGATCTTTACCTCTATCGTGAACGGCGGGGGTACTCCCCCCTGGTTGGAGTCTTTAATTCCAGAACTCAGTTTCGTGATTTGCAGGACTTGGGCAACCTTCTTCATATTTGGGTAATCTAATGTCTTCAGTGTGCTCTTTTGTTAGTAGATGAACCCCTTGTGTGGCCGCCAGAATTGGGTCTGCCTTTGGCTGTTGAGAGTTCATCTGGTCATTGTCGCTGCACGATGGTGTGAGACCTTCAAATGAGCTTATCATTTTCAAGTCGTTAGTGCTTTGGTTGTTGTTTACTTTCTGTTTCTTATTACTGTTTTTCTAAGTCATTTTGCGGGGCGCGCGCCGGTTGATTAACAACTATGTCAGACTTGGTGCCCCTTGCATGATTTTTGCTGCCTTTGAAAATGTATGGCAATAGCGGCAATAGATGGGATCAAAGGGGTCAAGCCCCGACAGTCTCCCTTTTCTTAGATCAAAGGCCAAAACTAGCAGAGTTACACTGGGCGGGATAAAAGGGATCAAGCCCCAACAGTCTCCCCGACCCAGATCACGGGGCCCGAAATGGCGAGTAGGGGTACGTGTTTATCCGGTTGTATGTGTGATCATAGACGTTACTTATTTTAGAATTGCCTGCGGGAGGCAAACAAGCTTCCAGGGACTGACCCACCTGGTTCACTTCGGGGTACTCACGTTGATTACAGGTTGATAAGTCTAAATGGTTTCCAGTCTTTTGTATGTCCTGCCGTCCAGCCAAACAGCTCCAAACAGCAGCACCCTTGTCCTCGCAGCAGGCTTTTCACCACAAGGGCTGCTGGTGTTCAATTTAAAGTCCTCGTGTGCAGGGGGGAGGAGCCAATCCTCACGGCGACACAGACCAAAACAAAAGCACTTTTTGTCTCTCCCAGCTCCAAACAGCAGCACCCTTGTCCTCGCAGCGGGCTGAATGTATTATATGCACCCTCATCAGTACTGACATATGCTCCATTTCATCAGCATAAAAAACACACAACTTGAGTATGCAAATAAATCGAAATAGAACAATCCAAGTCTCATAGATGTGCATGGTTGGTGGCCAGAATAAATGTCCAGCCAATGAAATAAATGTCAAGGGTATCATTGGCAAATGTGATGGCCAAATATTTAAGATCTATTGGGGCATAGATTAACTCTGTTTGTAAGCAGTTTCTGCTAATGAATAGAATTAGTTGGCCTGTCGCATGGCATACTTGGTCATGATAGTATTGAACCCAGCACTGGAATCATGCATCTGGAGAACAAATGGATCTTTGACATGTTTTCCAATGGGAAGGAGGAATGGCACAGGGATTTTCTTTTTCAATCATCTTCCAACTCTCAGGTGACTGCATTTGATTGAACTTGCAATCTTTGATTTGGTTCAAAAGGGGTCCTGCCAGTGTTGTGAATTTGAGGATTAGGTGCTTAAAGGAACAGACAAACCACAGGAAGTCTTGCAGTTCTCTTTTTTCCTAAGTGGGACAATATTGTGTATGGCCTTTTTCTTGGTCTCTTGCAGTTGGACTGTCCCGCTGATGATTTTGAATCGAAGGTACTTCACAGTTGTCATGGCAACAAGACATTTAGCTGGGTTATCTTTCAAACCTAGCTTTCATAGACTCTGTTTAACGAAGTTGAGATGTTTTATGTTCTCCTCCCATGGTAGGCGCTAAAAAACAATATCATTAAGATATGCCAGGATGTTTCGTTGTTTGAGTTGCAATATGCAGTTCATGACTCTAAGAAATGTGACAGGGCAAACATGAAGGGCAACAGGTGATGACATGAACTGGAGCAGTCCTATGGGTGTCAAAAGGCAGTGTTTACAAGGACCTCAAAAGCTAGCAGTATCTGTAAGTAGCCTTTTATGAGTCAAAATGAGTGATCTACTTGGATTGGCTGATCTTCTCAATGATTCTGGGCATATGATATGCATGAATTCCTTAACATTTTTTGACTTCAATAAAGTTGATGCAGAACCATCTAGTTCTGCCACAGGTTGATGGCTGAAGACCAGCGATTTTCATGACCTGAACATCACTTTTAGAGATGAGAAACTGTGTCATGCACTGCCCCCACATCTCCCACCACAACCCCAAGATCCCAACAACAACAACCTATAAACCTCCAAGAATGGTTTGCATCATTTCCCATATAAGTGTATGTAAGGGAAGTATATTATAGAACCCTTTCCAGGATGGCACTGGTCTGCATTGTCTCTCAAGGGCCTAATGTTAGCCCTGAGTGAACTGGAACTCCTCTGGATAAAACTCCAGGCACTTTCTAAATGTGTGTTGCACTGTAAGCTCTCACAGCGCAGTTGGTACTTGTTTTGTACCCACTTTTCTATTCACTCCTAAGATGGAACATGCAGCTTACCTTCTGTTATGTGGTGCTTGCAGTGAAGACCTTTGTGCTTGTGTATAATTATAAATGGAAAAATCTCAGTTTAAGGGTTGATATGATTATTGTGTGCACTGAGGCCTTGGGGTTAGTGGTGCAAAATAAGAACATATATAGATAGATAGATAGATGGATGGATAGATAGATAGATAGATAGATAGATAGATAGATAGATAGATAGATAGATAGATAGATAGATAGATAGATAGATAATGTTTCCTTTAGAAAAACATTAAAATGTATGTTAAATTCATGTTACCATTGCATTAAAATAAGAAAACCTAAAAGGTTGGTGGATTAGTTGGAAGAACTGGGGATGGAGGAGTCTTCTTTGCAAAGATATGTTAGACAATATTGTAGCTAGTGACATGACAGTCAACAAATGTTGGGTATTCTAATGTTAAGTTACAACCAGCAAGACAAAATTAACTAATTTCCTAATACAAAGAAAGTCCATGACACCACAAATTGAACCACAAACCACTATTCTTCAACACTTAAATAATCGGTGTTGTACAATACTATTATGCTGAAAGAGAGTCTTTTGAGGGAGTAGTGTAGTGCAAGAAAAGGTTCAGTTTGTAGTGTCATGAACTGCAGGGACTTCGATACTGAAGAAAAGAATGCAAAGACAGAAATGCACCATATAAAAAACAAACATGTGAGCTGCAACCTGCACATAGCATCTGAAAAACACACATGCATCATTGCTTACAGCTCATTTAATATAAAACCAAATGTCAAGAATATTTGACAAGGCACAAAAAAGAATAGTTGTGTTGTGGTACATGAAATAATCCAGTAAAATGTTATTCAAATGGAAACATAGTAAAATCTGGGATGAAAAGCACAGGCATTCATAGAAGATTAAAAAAAGAATCTGGGCCGGCATTCTTCTAGTGGTGTTTGTTCTTATTTCAGCATTATAAAACCTACACAGATTTAAAAATATGAAGTCTTTGATAAGATTTTGATAAGCAAATACAATGTTATATTGTTGTTCTGTTTAAATGACAATTGCAAATGGAGAATAAAAGTATTTGTCGAAGCTGCATTCAGCGTTTCACAATAGAAAGCAAAGTGACCTTTTCCCCACCTCCATCCCAACAAGCTACAGGATGTGGGGCTTGCTTTTCTATGAAAGGAATTAAACACAAGGCTTTGGAAGCTGAACCATAAAACCTTAAGACTGTGCCTGGAGGTGCTTCACAGGATTCTGGCTCTGCAATAGGAAACAAATAGTACATATTTACAACTTACAACTGTCTCTGAACCTGGGTCTAAATCCCTAAATATACATTGAATGTATTCACTGCAGCCATCTGTAGTGGTCCCCTCTCATCTAATGTGATATTTCAATCAGCCAGGTGTCTCCTGAAGGAACATCTTCACACCTGGGAAGACTGGATGTCTCATCTAAGAGGCTGCCAGATCCTGGAAACATTGAAAGGGGCAGGGCATAATTCATAAATTGCCCTTCAACCTTAACTACAAAGAACATTTGCCGTGACAACAGAATTCACAGGAGTCATACATTCCTGAACTCTGAGGTGGAAGGAACTCACAACAGATGTTCTGTATCTAGGCAGAGAAATTGGAGTTGCCATTGTTACGCTCACCTGGTCTCTGTGGAGGCATTGGGGCATGGTTGCAGCCCTCCCTGAACTTGAATCACCCCCTTCAGGCCTCTCCCTCAGTAGAAAAGCTGTGAGCGGTGGTACGTGGTGATACTGCTCCTGCGAATTATGGAAGATAAGCTCTCCATCCTGCTACTTCTGGCACGGGCACATCGAATGGGATCTAGTGTTCTGACTTGAATGTCGTGTAGACCGTTGAGACCTCCTTCCCCAAGTGACGCACAGGGGAATCAAAAGAACCCCGCTATGCGACCTTTGGTGCCACAGGTGGGAGATGTTACTTCCCGTATCCACGGAACCTCTGGAACACCGATGCTGCTGAAAGAAAGCAGGGTTAAGTACCAGGCAAATACAATGGAATACAAGAATCGCAGGATCAGAATAATCTTACCTATTCGGTGATTGGAAAACCCGGGAGACATAGTGAGGGAGGTTCGAGACTCAGATGAGATGCGGTCCCCAGAACAACAGGAACCGGAGTAACACGTGGACACAGGAGAGCCCACCTGAAAGTAGAGCTGGAAACGTAGTGTGAGTCCCCAAAGGGCAATGGCGTAGAAGTCCAACAAAGTTCCAAGGGAAGATCCAAAGGCAGGTAAGGGACGGGCCGAGGTTCAGCAATGAGTAGACAGTTCCAAGCAAAGGTACAAAAAAGGATGATCCGAGGGAGTCCGGGTGCGTGATACAAAGTCAAGGTAACCAGCAGAGTAAGTTCAAACGTAGCGCCAAACAGAGTCGAAAGACAGCTGAGAAGCGATGAGCGCTTCGTGCCTCAAGCGTTATATACTGTGCGCTTCCAAGTCATGTGACGCCCTCCATCGTCACGTGGAAAACGCCGCTCTGAATCACGTGAGCGGATGAATGATCAATGCGAAAGCGTTCCGCCGCCCCTTCTGCTGTATGCTCTCCATGGCAACTGCCAATGCAGGAAGGGCTGCAACCGAGCACGTACATTGTACCCGGTACAGAGTTTTCGGTCCTTTGGGGTAACCACATCACGTGAGTCTCGAAACCTGGAGGGAGGAGTGTCGGAACCCGGGGAAGGTGTTGTGGAGATGTTAGCAGTGTTCTGGTGTGCAGAGGAACGTCTAACATCTAGTTCTTCACTAATCCCTGATAAGGATTAGACCAGTCCAGGTGTGACTATGCTTCTCTTTATGATTGGTAAGTCTTTATTGAGCTATTGTGATGCTGTCCGTTCCATTTTAATGTCTTTATATGTTGCTCCTATTTATGCCCGCAATAATGTCTCTCTTCTGTTTTTTCCCTTTAGATGGAAATGCAGCCTCAATGCAGCTGTGAGATTTGAGACGCGGCTGGATGGAAGATGGATGCTACCGCAATGTTCAACAGCAGGTAAGTGATGGTTTAAGGAAAAGCAGGAAGTATGGCGAAGCGAAACCTTAAACTGACTGTTTTTTCAATGTCTAACCTTGTCTTCTGTTTTTCCCTAAAGGCGCACTGTCGACGATGGAGCGTGTCGTGCTGCGGTGCCAAGATGAAGATTTCAGCATTCCGGAAAGTGTAAAGATGAATATTTGGTTCGCCGAAGAGATGTACAGGTAAGAACAGCTTCCCCCAGTTGGTAAGTATGCTGGCAGGAAGCAGGATGTCCAGGAAGCAGGATCTTCAAAGGTGAGTCTTACCTCAGACGAAGGTGAGCGTTACGCTGCTTGCGAGTGCAGAATAATGTGAAGCATCTGTCTTGAGGATTGGGGCAGCTTATATAGCTGAGATTGTGGGTACGCTCATTAGGGTTGGCTTACCAGCCACACCCTCCCACTCCTAGAGAGTGAGCACGTGCAAAGGCAATCCACTAGCAGCCAAACCCAAGAATGCACTTGGGGCTGCTTAATGGATGGAAAGTTCAAGGTTAATGCATCCTGCTTAATGGATGGAATGTTCAAGGTTAGTGTATCTGAAGTGTTATGTCCATAATAATAGCTTTTTGGTGTTAAATGGATTTTCTTGTTTACTTTTGTTCATGAGCCTGGTGCCAAAGGCGCCATGACAGTGTCCCCCCAGGTCTCCTGTGCATGCGACTCCTGCATGAAATGCACCAAAGTAGTTACATGGGGAATCATTTTTCTGTTGATATCTTCTGAATGAACAATCTTAGAGACTCAATTTAAAAAAGAAAATTCCAGCTCGTAAAGAAGCCCTATCTGCTGAATACAAACACATTTTATTTTCTATTGATGCACTATGTAAATTAGGTGAATATGATGTTCAGAAGGGGACACACTCTTCCCACACCCTCAGACGCTTTAGGTTAAGGCAAAGTCCACCGCAGACATTGTAAGAGACCTCGGGGGGAGGAGGTTATATTATTGCATGCTTTATAGGCACAGCACATATGTGAGAATAGCAGCCATTTTAGATAATAGTAGCCATGTTCTGGCACAAACCTTAAACATAATGCAGCAGTCAGCAATTCAGGCTTAGGCTGCAAATATGAGCAAGGGAATAGGTTGTATACCACACCCCGATGAGAAAGGCCAGAGATGCCCAGCCCCATAAAACCCTTCATTTTCCTAAAATGTTGCCAACCTTTATGCTCTGTGAAGAATTTTCCCTGCAAGGCCACAGGAGGAGGACTGCATATCTCTACAAAACACAATCCCACAAGAAGGAGGGCAAAAACCTCTGAACCCCACTAGTCCTATTGTAAGTTACTGCACTCAAATGTCTTACTTTAAAGACCCCTGAATTCCAAGGAACCAGCCAACCCAGACCACTGACTATAAAACTGTTAGACCCCTGATCAATCAAGAAAGATCAGAAAGCAAGGTTCCCTTGCCTTCACTTTTGGGTCACGTGATTTGTGCTGCGAGGTGAAGGGAGGGATGAAATTGTAGAACAAAGCGAGTTTGGGAGAACTTTGAGAGTTGCCAGCCTGCTGGGAGCAAGTGAAGTGCATGAGTTAGTGTGACCTTAGCTTTCCTGCTGGGTCCCTGTCTGCTAATATCAGGTGCTTCATTACAAATATAAAGATTTATTGTTTAGTTTGCAAATATGAGCCAATTACTAAGCTTTGCTCTGATTACGGATGGAGCATCACCCACGTGAAGGAAGATGGATGGACGGGGCTGGGACCAATGGCTTGGCATTCTCTATGGAGCAGGCTGCCCATGAATAGGATCTTACCAACCAGCCACACAGGATTTCACTATATGTAATGACAACACTGATGATGACATGTACTACGAGGTTCTGCTCATGCAGATTCTGGCAGAGCATTTTGCAGCAGAAGATTTCTTTGTTGGCACATATATTTTTGTGGAAACGAACCTTGTTATCCTTGCAAGTGGTGAATTGGGCCTTTTTTCTTAGCGGGCTGTATTATCCCTGATGTGAGCATCTAGGGGGGCATTCCCATATTGGCTAGAAACATTGCATGTTAGGGATTTATATATCCTAGTGTCTGTGATAGAGAGCCTGTTATGAGCCAGACATGAAATGTGTGTGTAAAGAGTGAAAAAGACAAACACTTGTAGAACACACATTCCATTTCCTGCTGATATAAGACTAGCATCATTTAATTCACCCGAGTAAAAGCAATCTGATGAACTGATTATTAATATGATCACATTTGTGGAATATGGTGTTATAGAAAGTAACACATGTTTAAGGTCAAAAACTCTAAGATGACTACATCAAATGGCAGGAAAAATGGGTTTGGGCGTTACTTCCATCAGACTGTCCTCCTCATTAATAGGTCCAATGACCACAGAGGGATTGGTTTAGTGTGATGTCACTTCTGGAAAACTGTCCAATACCACACATTTACCAATTAGATTAGAGAAATGATACCCACATTTAAGGGTGTGGTTTCTGCTCTATTAAAGTTCAAACCCGTAGGACTTTTTCTCTCAGTCATTGAAAGAGGAGAAGAAGGCAAGAAAGAATAATTTATAACAACACAGAGGAGAATAGAATATAATTCTTTCTTTTACAGACCCATTTTAAGGATCACAAGCAGTGAACTGTAAGATAGACCTACGCAGAGTTAAAGACCAAGGCTGTCTTGACTGGAAAAGACAGCAGATAGGTCTCAATACAGAAAGAGGGAGATCAGGAGGTAAGCTGAAACCAAAAAACAGACATAGAGACTCAGGGTGGGTAGCTGTCCTGTAACTGTACCCTAACATTTTCACACACAAAACAAACATGTCTGAGATTGTATTTATTTTCATTTGGTATTTTCCATAAGTAAAACCTATGTTGTTCTCCAACCATACTAACTATGCCCTCCTGAGGTGACTGCACCCTAGGTTGCAGTGGTGTGTCACTCATCTAGGGTTTGGAGACAGAAATAACAGGCTTTTGCACCTCGGCTTGCAGTCTTATATGTGCAGATTTTGAATTTATGACCATTTACAACATCAATAACCCTTTCACTGATGAATCAAATTATGGGTAAGATATATCAACGATATCCTCATGATATACAAGGGCAGTGACATCAACCTTGCAGAATTCATGATGTGCATAAACTTGTGGAATATGTTCCTGATGTTCACAGATAAGAGCAGTCGATCCCAAGTGAACTTCCTGGACCTAATTCTCAGTGGCACAGACGGGAGAATCAAAAGCATGGTTTTAACAAACCAACAGACAGGAACTCCCTTCTACTTTTTCATGAGCTCCCATCCCAGGAGTTTAAGACAGATCCTCCCACTCAGGCAATTCCTGAAGTACAGAAGGAACTGCTTCGCCCTGAATGACAATAGTCAGCAATCAACTAACTTAGCAGCAAAGTTAGTAAATCAGGGATACGCCAGATGCACAGTCAAGCACGCAAGATAAGGAGCAAGAAACATCCCAAAAGACATCACCCTCGAACAACATGAACGGAGAGCTGAAGCACCAGACACCATAACAGTAGTCTTTAGCTTCTCCCCCTTGGTAAATCAAATCAAGAAGGAAGTGACCAGACTATGTCTGTTGCTCAAAGTAGGCACGTCAGGGATTGGTCCTCCAAGATTTGCTATTAAGAGGGGACAGAATCTATGGGACTCATTGATCAATACATACAAAGAGCCGATAGAACCAGCTCATAATACTCTTTGGAACCACACTGATCCAGTAGGCCATGCTTGTTGTGGACAATGCAGCATCTGTTCATTAACCAAGAGGTCCACATCTATAGATGTAGGCTGGAGATGCCAATGGTAACACAGGTTCTTCACCAATTGCAATACCAGCAATGTTATCTACATTATCACATGTCCATGCAACCTAGGATATGTATTTATGACCACCCACAGTGAAAATACACCTCTGGGAATATCAGTCTTGTATCAGAACTAAACAAATTGCTGCACCTCTGGTAGACCATTTTATGTTCAAAGGCCATGGCCCGTCTGACTTCCCATAGACAATTGTGGAAAAAATACTGGTACCTTACAGATGATGATGGTGATGATGATGATGATATTTTATTTATATAGTGCCTATACACAATGCGTTTCAAAGCACTTCAAGGCAAGGGAGGGAACCAGGGAAAATACAATGACATACTTAGGGGCCATGAACAGTAAGGATGTGAAATTAACTATCGTACTCAGCCTGACGACTTTTCAGACAGTGCAAGAGCTAAGACATAGATAAGGAAGGGATGGGGAGAGTGGGAAGGAAATGGAAACAGACAGGTGACTACCGTACTAGGCCTGACAATATTTCTGGTAGAGCTGGAGAAAACAAAAGGCGAGGGAGAGGGGTGCAGAAAGGCAGAGGAGGAACAAATCAAGTGACTATCGCACTAAGCCTGACGACATTTCAGATAGTGCTCAGGGGGACAAGTAAGTGGAGGAGGGAGGAGACATATGAGGTTGCTATCATACTAGGTCCAGGGACAATTTAGATAGAGCAAGTGCATAGAAGAAAGTAAGAGGCAGAGGGAAGGAGATAAGAAAAGGGAGAAAGGGGAGGAGGGTAGAACAGAGAGTAAGCAGTCAAAAAGAGTGGAGAAGCAAGAGGGGAGAGTGAATACAATTCCAGAAGTCAGTAGCAACACATAATGTTGCAAGCCTGGATTCAAGATGAAGATGGGATCAGCATGATTTAGGGCCACCATGAGAAAGGGTGATGCACTGTGAACCAATAAAGTCAATAAAAGTCGAATCCAGCATTGGCCCCAAGACGGTGATGGTGAAACCAGAATGTATCTGGACAGACTCCTGCAGAAGTAGGCTGGAGGTGGGGAGGGGGAGAAGGGTAGAAGAATCAAGCAAAATAGGCAACACCTGTGTGTGAGAAGGGAGGGCACAAGGGAATATCATGGGGGGACCAGAGGGGTGGGGGTGGCCTGTGGGGACAGAGAGAGTAAGCACATGTTGGTGCATGCTTTCCTGCTGTCTGAGCAGGGGTTTGCGCCCAGGATCCTCCTAGTCCGAACAGGTCCAAATAGAAATTGCCCTTTTCTTCAACTGCCCTTTGATTTGGATGCCCAGTCGAGAGACGCCCTTGATCTTAAAGTTAGGGGCAGGAAGGAAGAGGCAGGACTAAGAAGGTGGGCAGTACTTAGGCCAGGTGACCTAGATCCACTTGTACCTGCTCCCCTTCTGCAAAGGAAAAGAGGCTTGAGGGCTCCTTAAGTAGGGAAACAGAGTGGCAACCAGGAAGGCACCAGATGGGCGGGGCTTGCTAAGTGGGGAAAGAGAGGCAACCAGGAAGGCACCAGGTGGGTGGGGCTTAGGCCAGGTGACCAAGATCCACCTGCACCTGCTCCCCATCTGCAAAGTAAAAGAGGCTGGAGGGCTCCTTAAGTAGGGAAAAAGAGCAGCAACCAGGAAGGCAACATGTGGGCTGGGCTTGGTATGTGGGGAAAAGAGCAGCAACAAGGAAGGCACCTGGTGGGTGAGGCTTAGGCCAGGTGGCCAAAATCCACTTGCACCCGCTCCACATCTGCAAAGGAAAAGAGGCTGGAGGGCTCCTTAAGCAGGGAAAACGAGTGGCGACCAGGAAGGCACCAGGTGGGTGAGGCTTGCTATATGAGGAAAAGAGCAGCAACCAGGAAGGCACCAGGTGGGCGGGGCTTAAGCCAGGTGACCAAGATCCACTTGCACCTGCTCCCCATCTGCAAAGGAAAAGAGGCTGGATGGCTACTTAAGTAGGCAAAAAGAGAGGCAACCAGGAAGGCACCAGGTGGGCAGGGGTTGTTAAGTGGGGAAAAGAGCAGCAACCAGGAATGCACTAGGTGGGCGGGCTTAGGCCAGGTGACCAAGATCCACTTGCACCTGCTCCCCATCTTCAGAGAAAGCCACCTACATGCGTCACTATTCAGAAGAGAGCAGTTTGGGATCTTTTGCCTTGGCATAGACAATACTGGCCTAAATTAACACACACACTGGCAAACCCTGGCTACTTTGTAAGAGATATGATTATTCTGGGACCTTACATGCACAGATCAGCCATGGTGAAAGGTCATCCACCTGGAACCCCCGAACTCATGGACTGGCGCACAATATGACACACGGCACAGGATAGTAAGGTACCCGTAATTCGATATGGCTACCACCCCAGAAATATAACTAAGGGCGTTAGCCACATGAATTGAGCATGATGAGGACTACAGACCAGATGTAGGATATCAAACCACAATGACAAGTGCCTAATTTAAAACAGGTGCACTACAGCAGGATGATCATGGTCTCCATGGTACTCCCCATAGCAGCAGCCTAGGTAGATTGCCAGTAGACCACTTAAGAATATGGACCTTCACGAACGAATTAATTATGAGAGTAGCCCAACCAGACAGCCAGCATACCACCAAAGGAACATGGACCTTAACAAACCATTGCGTTCCATTCCAAGCAGAAATATAGTTAAGGAAATTACTTTATTTATTTTGCCTTCAGAAATATTAAAAACATCCTATTTCTGACATAAGGTAATGGTAATGGTAATGTTTATATAGGGCCTATACACAGGCAAGTGTTTCAAAGCGCTCAAGGAGGGTTGGAACACAGGGAAAAAAGAACAGTCACTCAGAGCCCTTGAATTTCTGAGACGATAACGGGCTGCACAGGCAGATTAAGTGAATATGATACATTTAACAGTTTAGCTACAGCAAATAGAGCTGACAGCGATTCTACAGTTTTTTCAAGTGCACATTTAGGAGTGAAGACACTGTTTAATACTGTTCAATAATAAATGGGCATGCAGACGACCTGGGTGGCCTCGATTGACCCTTGTATAGAACACACTGCCATCGGACACATAGAGTTGGTGGACACTCCAAGATGGAGGATCCATCGACTCCAGTGCGATGCGTCATCGGCACGCATGCACGTCAGTAACAATATCCTGGACAATATCCTGGAAAGGATTTATATCTGCCAAAACAATGCAGCCCAGACCTTTCCACCCTACGCCTCGTTATACAGACGAATCCAAGGTAAGAAATGAATTACCCAGCGCAAACTGTGTTTTTGTGCAATAAATAATTAAAACTTAAGAAAATGTCCGCCCACCACACGACACTAAATAATTGTTCTCCAGGCATCCTGGAGTATTTACGAGTCCCCTTTCCAGAAGAGGCACTAAAACGCCCCAAGGGAGCTGAAGCACGATCCGACATTGCACATCGGTTAAGGATGTATGATATAGCATCCTTGACGGTTGAACACATCACTCATGGGATTTTCTATAGGGAAAGTAGCAAACATGCCTCTCAATCCCTCTAACCCGACCCCGTTTTCTTCCTTTTCAAGTGCAGTGATCATACCCAGCCCAGCTTGCTTTTTCGGTTCCCATTATGGTACCATGGCCCTGAAGAAAGTGGTGACATTCTTATATACCACTGAAACCACTAGCACTTTTTTGAGGTTTCTGTGGTACTAAGGAGACCACTTTTTTCGAACACTAGTGTGTATCACATGTTGCATACAACTCTTGAATCTTTGAGCCTTGTTTTTAGTTACTATTTTTAAATGTGTTGTGGGGGCGCTAAACAGGAAGATGAAAAGTAATAACATACATCCTGTATGGCCTCCAGTTGGGGAGTAGTGCATAGCACCTTTTGAAGTGTCTTTTAACTCTGCCATTTAGCAGTTTATGCATTGCCTAAAATAGATACGGCAAGCCTCTTCTTTCTGTCCCCTAACCCTAGATCAGCAGCACACCACCGCAACCTAGGGTCCAGTCACCTCAGTAGGGCATAGTTAGTATGATTGGAGGGCAACATAGGTTGTGCTTATAAACAATATCAAATGAAAATAAATAAAATCTCAGATCAGTAAACTGACCCCAGCTGGACGATGGATGTCTATATTCACTTAACATAGGTGTCTGCAACCTTTGGCTAACCAGATGTTTTGTACTACATTACACATCAGCCCCACCTACTGTAGTCAATGGTGGGAGATCATGGATGTCATTGCCCTTAACAATGGGCGAGATCCTAGTTGCAGACACCGGAAATAGCAAATCAAATTTCCCATCACTTCTCACTATGGCTAAAAATCATCACATATATGCATGTGCATGCACATTACAACATATGCATACCCCTATTTTTTAAGGTTGATACTTGGTAGAGAACATTTATGAGAAATTTTAAAAAAACATGCAGCCACATTTGCAAACTTTATTAATAGCCAAGATACATTTTGTGGAAAACAAAGCATGTGTAACCACTTATGCAGAAGTTATTCATGCTCGTGCATGAAGTGAGAGTAGTAGAAGACAATGAACAAACACAAAAAATGAATCTTTAATCAGCATAGCGACTCCTTCTCCTACTCTCTCTTGAAGACTACCTCAGTCCTTGGTGGTGTTGAATACTTTTTTAAAGGCGCGGAGAGACAGATGAAAACCTGAACAACAGAAAAATGGGATAACGCCAGTGGCAGAGTGAACCGAGTTGTTATAAGCCACCTCAGCCATGATTAGATATTCACTCCAGTCCGACTACATTCCACAAGGGTAGCACCGAAGGTACTACGTCAGCGACTGTCCATTAGTCTGAGGATGGTGTCCAGAACTGAAAGCGGTAGTCAATCCAATGAGCTCCAAAAATTAGATGTAAACTGAGAGCCCCTGTCTGATATTATTTTGTCTGGCAAACAAATGATCCTATAGATGTGGGAAAAGAAAACATTTGCCATCTGGGGGGCTGTAGGCAGTCCAGATAAGGGAAGGAAATGAGCCATTTTTTTAGAAGCAGTCTACCACCACCACCATTGCCGGTAAACCCATTCGAGGGAGACAAATCAGCAATGAAATCAGTGTTAATGGTATTCCATGGATGAGTAGGTATATCCAGAGGATGGAGAAGACCAACTTGGTGCTTATGTTCGGACTTGGATCTGGTACAAACTGGGAAAGACAGCTTGTAGTCACGTATGTTTCCCTGCAAACTTGGCTGCCAGAACTGACGGCTTATAAGTTCTGTAGTTGCACAAATCCCTCTATGACTAGCTAAAGTTGAGACATGCATCTGGGAAAGAACTAGGTTCCTAAGAGATTGTATTGATATATAGAGACAATGTTCATGGACCAGAAGACAGCTGGTAAAGTTATTGTCAGAGTGTTTGAGAAGGACAGTGACTTCCATATCCACTGCGGTAAGTCTCAATACCTGATCAAGGAGAGGCTGAATAGCTATCAGGAAATGAATAACAGGAGACAGGACACAACGGGGCTGTGCCGCGCTTTGGTAGGTGCTAAAAGAATGGGATAGGCATTAGCTTGTATGTTTTGGGATCCCAGTATGTAGGTTACAAAGAAGTCATGCTGCAAGAAAAAGAATGCCCATCTGGCTTGTCTCCCATTCGGACATTGAAAGGATCGTAGGTACTGGAGATTACTATGATCGGTGCAAACCTCCACCCTGAAGTGGCCCCCAAGGAGATGTTGTCTCCATTCCTCAAACGCTGCTTTTATGGCCAACTTTTATTTTTCTATAATAGAATAGTTCTGTTCGCTGGGAGTCAACTTCCTGGAATAGAATGCCACTTGTAATTCGTTAAGGGTTTTTGGGTCAACTTGCAAGAGGATTTCTCCCAATGCTTGTTCAGAAGCATCTGTTTCCACTATATATGATTGAGTGTTATCTGGGTGTGGCAAGATGGTGGCATCTATGGAAGAAAGCTTTCGTTCCTGAAATGCTTGTTCAGTTTCTTGGTTCCAAAGAAAAGTCTTTTTGAAACTTGTACGGCCGAATAATACAGATACCTTCAAGGAGTAGTTCAGAATGAAGCTCCTGTAATAATTGGTAGATCTTAGGAACCGCTGTAAAGCCTTGACATCCTGTGGAGATACCCAGGTGAGACTAGCCCAAACCATTTTAAGATCCATTTGTATGCCTTGTGCACTTATTAACTATCCAAGGAACTCCATGGTGGTTTCAAGAAATTGACACTTTTCAAGTTTTGAATAGAGGTTGTTTCTTTGTAGGCGTTCCAAGACTTCTGTTATTTGTAGGATGTGTTCATCAACTGATGTGCAGAATATTAAGGTGTCAACCAGATAAACCCAGACGACCTCCCAATAAGGTATAAGAGCACAGAATCCATTAAGCATTGAAAGGTTGTGGGGGCATTGCTAAGCATGAATGGCATGACGTTGTTCTAAAAGTCCCTGAATAGAGTTTTAAAGGCAGTTTTCCATTCATGCCCAGGTTTCATCCATACCAGTGCGTATGCTCCCCGCAGATCCAGTTTAGAGAAGAATTTTGAGTCTCTCAATGACTCCAGTGTGTACAAAATCAGGGGTAACAGGTAGCAGTGTTTGGTGCTAATGTTGTTAACTAATGATAATCGATACAAGGCCGAAGAATGCCCTCCATTTTAGGGGGAAAAAAACAACGGCGACCCAAGTGGTGATTTGGATGGAAAAGTGTATCAGTGTTCCAGATACTTATCAAGGTATTTTTTCAGTTCCGTTCTTTCTGCCTCAGTCAGTGAGTACAGCCTACCACTGGGCAGATTGCGGTTAGTTTCCAGGATTATCTCGCAATGAAAGGCAAAATGAGGGGGTAAGGGTATGGTGCCATGTTTACGAAATACATCCAGATTGGAAATATAAACCTCAGATAGAGATAAACAGGTCATCAGTTGCTATACTCTGGTCTCTGAATGTGAACACAGGGTTTCCAAGAAGGTAGCGCCATCCAAAGAAGAACAACAATGAAGTGTACAATGATTCAAAGAAAAGATCATAACACGCGTGGCCCAGTCGATACAGCGGTTATGTAACATGAGCCAAGGATGACCCAAAACAATAGGGAATACTGGAGACTTGATGATGTCAAGAGCCAATTTCTCATTGTGCTTGTTCATATCCAAATACAGAGACAATGATTGATGATCTATGGGTCTGTGGGACAAATGAGAACCATCAATAAGCTGCACTTCAGCATTCTGTACCTTACGAACATGAGGGATTGAGAGTGACTGAACAAATCCTCTGTGCACCTAATTAACAGTAGTTCCACAGTCCAACGGTGCAGTATCCAGGGCCATCTCGGAAGGTGTAATGCCCCAAGAAAGGCATACTTGAATAATGAACAAGGGGGTTGGGTTTATAAGGAATCCGCAGTAAGAACTAAGTTGTGGATTAGATACAAGTTACTGTGCGCTATTTCCCAAACCTATTGAATCTTCAAAAAAAGAAGAAGGATCCAGCAGCGGGAGTCTCAATAACTATGAACCTCCCACAAAAGTTTCAAATTTCAGTGAAAATGTAATCGTAACTGTTACACAACAAACTCTGCACTTGGAACTAGTACTCTCAGTCATCCAGAAGTAACAACACACTTAATCAATCATTAGATTCTTATAAATAATCCAAACATTAACTTGAGGGTAGTATTCTTGTATTTAAATTTTGAAATAGTCCATAGATATAGCCGACACGTGTTTCGACTAATTCACTCGTTATCAAGGCTATGCATATCCATTGGTACCAGAGTCAAATCAATCAACATAAACATAGGCATTGTTGCCATAGTAGTCAAAGTAAATAAAATGATTACAACATTGAAGCAGAGAAATTGCATGTAGTCAGAAAAAAATATATTTTTGTTTTGATGAGACATACCCCACAAGTTGTTGGCAATTGGAGAAAGCAAGCTTCCATGGATAGAAAAATAGAAAAGGAGAAAACAACTTCAAATCACAATTGGTTTCAGAAATAGAGGAATAATTAAATTTAGATTTTTCATTATGAAAAGGGTTTGTTTGGAAAGTAAGAAAATCAAAGTATATATGTGAGCTAGTAGGAAATCCAGTGTCCAGACCTGTTGACCCCTATTGAGAAATGTGTGAAAATTGTTATTTCTACCACCCCTGTGTCAAAATGGGAAGAAATTGTACCCTTTTCAGGTGTTAATCACCCACCATGGTGCTGCCCAGTATACACCATGCAAATACAATGGGCCTCATTACACAGATGGCGGTAAGGGATTACCGACACCGGTAAGGGCACCGGTGCCAGTAATCCCTTACCGCCCTACTACGAGGTCCCTCAGTGGGGCCCGTCCTTAACGTGTGGTCAGACCACACGTTAAGGAAGGGACCCACTGAGGCACTTCAGAGCAAATAACGGTACTGCTAATTGCGGTACCGTTATTTGCTCTTTCCCCATTCCCATCGAGCCCTATGGGGGCTCAAATGGGAATGGGGAAGGGCCATGGTGAATGGGGAATTACTGCCCCCGCCAAACTTGGAATGGGGCGGTAATTCTGCCATTCACCATGCCGGACTCCGGCGGCAACTAGCGCCATGGTTACCGCCATCTGTGTAATGAGGACCAATGTGTTTGGGCTTACCCTCAGGATACAAATTAAGTGCAAAATCTGTAAATAGATATTTGAATAGTTAGTGAATATCACTACTTATATATGATTCTGTAGCACATATATGTATTAAATTCAATAAATCAGTTCTATAAATAGTAAAAGTGGCCCACCTCAAAAGACCCATCGGTCTGGCTTCAAAAGCAAATACAGTTTTTCTCAGAACTAATTTGTAGCAATAGTCCTTTGAGTCAGCCTCAGTGCTCTTTAAGGCAGAAAAGAAAATACATTTTGGAATTACTACTGGTGAGCAAGTCTCTATATTCATGTGTAAGAGGCATCAGGTAATGGAGGGATGTGATGCATCCACTACCCTATTTCTCTTGCTTACCTATTTAGTGGGATCGATCCCAGAAAACAATCATCCTTGGTCTCTCTTGAAGTCCTCTCTGGTGGTTTTTCTGTGTTTTGGGGTAAAAATTGTGGGATTTCCAAAATGGTGGCTACATTATACGTGATGACGTCATGTGTAGGTAAACAAGTGATATCATCATGTAAACAAGATGTGTCATTGCTGCCTGTTTAAAAACGCGTTGCAGAATCTCTTATGTGTCTTGGTATCACGGCAGATTAATGCCATTTAGGATGAAAAAAGCGATATATATATATATATATAAACTGCATGAACCTTGAAGTAAAGCCACAAATTAGGTTCGTGTAAGATATCTGAACATATGGTAATCCAACTGAGCGTCCACTCTAACGGACTATTGAAGTACACAAGTGTTTGCTTTGCTGCAATACAATTTCGCATGCAGTGTTGCCTAGACTCCAATTAGAGTTGAATAATCCCTATTTCTCAAAATGCATTGCTTGAAATATTAAAGTATTTTGCAATATGGCTGAGCTTCCAATGTAATCAACTATTGGTGTAAAAGTATATTTAGTTCGCTGCTAAACATGTTCTCCTGTAGCATGATCTGGGTTCAAATAAAAATGATTGTTAGTCTCAGAATATATAAATATTATTTGTATTCTCAAAGCATTGGGTGGACTAAATTTAATATATTCTCCCTAAGTGAAATGGTAAATAAATGCACACATGTAAGGGTAACATTTTTGGGAATACATTTAACAAATACAATAATCCAAAATCTCACAGGTGATCAATCGGACTGGACACCGACCCCCTAACAATTGGTCAAAAAATATCACAATGATCATGATATGACTGTCTTGTGCTTGATTCAAAAAAGTACATTACATCAAGTAAATTATAGAAAAACATACATTTCATTGTCTGAATTCAAACCATGCTCTGTCGATCTCAAAAGACATATTAGCTTAGCTTCCATTTTACATAGTACGAGCTGCAAGTCCCCTCCCCTCTTTCCTTTTTTAGCTTTCATCAGACCAATAAAGCGCAAATCATCCATATTGTCCATTTGATGTAGTTTCTGCCAGTGTACGGCTAAAGGAGTTTTAGGATCTGCATTCCTTAAACTTAGGAGATGCCTTGTCTTGCAATTAATAAAGTCCGAAATAACGATTTCATTACCAAGTTGATCATTGAATATTTTGAACTTATCCATTGCATATTTGCATTGATTGCAATGTCCACATCTATGAAAGCCACCACCCAATTGCAACCAATTTGGCCCTTCAGATACCGGTGTCAATTCTAAAAATGAGGGGCATAGTTTTTTTCTTTAGGGTTGGTGCTTTCGTAAAAAAAGTGAATTTAGGCCAGTCAGATAAAAAGGGTGACACATCCTTTCCAGTTTAAGGATATGCCAATGTTTAGCTGCCATTTTGTATAATAGGCTGCTATCTCTAGAAAATTGTGTTATGATAGCAATAGGTTTTGACTGGGTCCTATCTTTTTGACTATTCTCAAGGAGTTCCGTTTGTTTGGTGTGCACATATTTGCCTGCTTCTCTATTGATGGTCCTGGGACAATAGCCCCTGTCAAGAAACCTGTTAGTGAGTAATTTACATTCCTGATCATAGTCAGTATCTCAACTGCAGTTTCTCTGTGCTCTGTAGAATTCCCTCCCAGGAATGTTGTTAATAGTTCCCCGTTGGTGACCGCTGGTAGCATGTAACACCAAGTTTACTTCGGTGGGTTTGCGATAAGTTCTAGTATGTATTGAATTATTATCGATGAAAATGTGCAAGTCCAAAAAGTCTATTTGTGAAGGACTAACATGCCCAGTCCTTTGGGACTCCACCAGGAGTGGAAATTTACTGTTTCCCCCGCCTACCATAATATCCCTGTGGCACCGGGAAGTCAGGTGGTGGAAACGGTGTTACAGGGTTGGTGGTAACTCGCCGCCTACTGGCTGGTTTTACCCCCGTAATGAGGCATAGAGTCTTGAAACTGCAACACTGGCACAGTCTATTTGAAGAGTCATCAGAAATGCTAGAGAGGTTCGGAGAGGAGGATTTTCATGAAGTGTCTAGAATGTGCTGCTCCTATCTCTAGTAGAACCACTTGGATGAGTGTGAGGCCTTCCCAGGATCTTTTCTTTCTGATGCAATGCATCTGCAAGAAGTCTTCATACCAGGACATACCAGCATTTCGCAACTGAAAAAAAAATATTTGCCATCAAATCGGATATGAAGTCCCTTCACCCTTTTGATGCAGGCACTTAAAACAGTAAACAAAGAAGATGGCTGCAATGGAATGGGAGAATGGACTACATATAGTCTCTTCTCCCTTTCCCTGGCAGCCATTAAAATGATAAAAGAAAAAAAACAAAGAAAATAGCCACTTTGGAAAGGGAGAAGGGAGTACATGTAGTCCCTTATTTCTTTTCCTGGCAGCCAGTTGCAGAACAAACTGCAAGGGACGTAGTGGCAACTGGTCCCTTGTCTGGATGCTAAGGACCTGGTGACGACCAATCAGATTGTTTGTAACAATCCGATTTTCCCGTGTCGGATACTAACTGTACTTTAAACTGTCTACTTGGATAACATTAGAAAAATGACATGACACACTCAAGCTATAGTGGAAAAGCCAAACTGTTATACAATCCGATTACCTGTTACAAACATTTGTAAAGCTGCATAGCTGCGTTGGTGCAGCTTTCAAAGTTATTGGGCCTTTCATCAATGCGGCTACAGCTACATGCAATGCATTCACGTCTTCTCATTGATTTGGGCAATTGGTCAATAATTTAGGCATGAACACATCATTGTACTTGCGCATATGGAAAACACGTTCTGGTTTGCTATATCGCATAGCCGTAGTTATACTCTTCTCCCAAGCACCTCGTTCCTGTTTTCTGTCATTGCTTTTAGTCTCTTGGTGGGTAAACTTAAGGAACTTTTAAAAGCAGTACCTTGATTTATCCATTCCTTGTTTACCTTTCTTCTTCCTATACCTTTGTCCTTTATCTTGTGCTTTGTACTTTGTGATTTTTTGTTACATTAGCCTGATATTTTTTATTTCTTTATTTTTTTATATTAAGTGGCAGTGTTTCTTTTGTTTTGTGTGTTTTTACAGTATTTAATTTTCCTACATGGTCCTGCATTTCAAAATGACTGCGATCAGCAGTAATGTTGAGATGGTGTGGCTGGCTTCAGCTTTACCACTATGGAAGAAACAATGTGCAAAAAACATTTCTCACAGTTGGCAATATTTCTGTGTAAAGGACCAACAAAACAAAAGGAGATCGAGGAGGTATTGTGTAATTTATGAGGTAAGGTTTTGCAGAGGGCACTTCACACATGCCTTTGCAAAGCTTGGGGAAATTGATGTTAATCCAATGTCTTGTTCGTGTTCATTGGGCTGAAGTGGGTGAATCCTATAAGAAGGCTCATGTAAAACATAAGGTAAAAGCACATGGAGCAAGATCAGCACAGCAGTATTTCTCATCTGTGCCAGAGACTTCAAACACGATTACTAACTATTTTCCATCATCTAACACCCAACCTCAGTCCATCCTGCCTGCACTTGATCTTTCAAACTTTATTGTGATGTTCAAAACCTGTTACAGCTCGATCAAGGTGGGAGGTGACTCCCTAGACAGTTTGAGCAAGGCTCTTTCAAAAACATATTTTCAATTTCCAATCCTAGGTATATTTTTAAGTGTCCATTTTTATTTTAACCCTTATTCTTTGTTATATGTATGAATCCTAGTGTTCTTCCCTTCCCAGTTCCTACCTATTTTGTCCCATTCACCAAAATGGTCCTTTTTGGGGCCAAATTTACAGTTAATAAATTAGACAATAAAAACACATACTGGGTATATGGATCAAAGACCTTCAATTGATCCTTTCAATACAGTGTGTGTAAAAAAAAGTACATAACCTGATGTATTTAATAACATATCTCCCATGGTGCACTGCATCAATGAGTCTTTTCAGAAATGAAAATCCACCACTATTTTTCTTTGATTTGAGTGATTACATAAGAAATTGTGTGGGAATCCCAAAAAAAGGTCTAAAAACGAAATTTTTTGTGTGGTAAGCAGATCATTAATTTTATAAATACTTTGGAAGAGAGAAAGGGGACAACAGTTTGTAGTGAGAGAATTTGGGGGTGGAGACCCATTTTGTAGGGACATTTTTTGATCTTACCAGCAGTATCCCACAAGATTTCTATGTGATGTATGTGGAAACATTGCAAGATGTGCTCAGGAAACAAGTCTGCGAATGAAAGAGGTAATGGAATTGATAAAGGAGGATTTACACAATGGGGCGGCTAGAAGGGAGGAGGGATGGAAAAGGAGATTGGAAAGGGGACAGGAAAATTATTTTGAATTGTTGAGCATTTTCCCACTACCACAGTGATCGAGAAACATTGCTTTTCTGTTGATAGGATTAACAGCAAGTATTACTGTGGTAAAACAAGGTGGTATTGAGGAGATTATGGTTTGTCTATGCAGAAATTGTCCTGGGAAATTAATGCAGACAGGAAAGACAGGGGAAGAACAAGGGCATGTGCAGTTGGATGCGTTGGGGTGACATGGACAGTGCACATTTTCCATGTGATCTGATAACTTACTAGTGTGGGACTATGGACCACAGCTATAGTTAAGTGTTTTTGCCTATTGTTGCAACATGCAGAGTGGACACAGCTGAAGGCTGTGTACACTGGCAAATGGCCATCAGTGGTGGGATCTCTTTAATAACTATGCAGGGGATATGGGACTAGACTTCCATCCATATCCACTGGCTATGACATAAGACCATTGTCACGGGGACACAGTCTTTGTCCCTATTTGTTACAATCTGGACAAGGACATGAAGATCAGACATTTCTATGGCCAGATGCTATGACCAGTAGCATCTGGTTGGTGATTAGGCAGGGTGATATGTGCCACTGCCTTTTTGCTTGAGAGTACAATATGGACAGTGTAAAAAAAACTGCAAAGTTAAAAATGGTTTCTTTTCAAAGGATAAAAATAATGAGAATATTGTTCTGCATATTTAATATTATTTATATGTGAATATTCCATGAAAAAACATTGTTAAGGGGATATTATGGTTAATTTGCACTAATAAAAACTGATGAAATTCAGTGAAAAATGTTGTTAAAGGGATGTTATGGTTACAAGTAAACACAAAAAACCTGAGAAATAAGCTACCATAACTCGCAAAACCACGATGTACTGCTATGACTAACAACTAGGAAATCAAAGATGGCATCAGAAATGTCATTAATCACATCACTGACGACATCACATATATAGGCCAATTGTTATTGCTGACTGACATATGTAGTCCAGGTGGTTTTGTTTACTGACAGAATATGAACATTGAGAAGGTGCTCTATACATAGACATTAACCTTCTTGTATGTTCTTAACTTTCCTTAGTGTTTGGTCTCAGCTCATGGTGCAGATATATTGAGTAATAAGCAGGCTTCAAACACACAATTCATTTGTATACATGATGATGAACTGTAATGTTATTGCCATTTTTGGGTGATGTTGTTTCTTTCTTGCTTACTTTACTTTCCCTGAATGTGCCTCTGATTTGTATGCATTATGGGTCTTCATTTGTATTGTTTGTACTAACACAATTATGTAGTAAGTCTTGAATTGTTAGTATTTATTCCATGTTTAACATTACTAAAAATTCTGGTAAAGTAGCATTCATTATTTTAGCAAGCAAAATTGCCAATTTAAACATACTGTAATTCTTTGGTGCATACTGCAGTAATTACCTATGTATATCTATGGTTAGATTTCTTTATTAACAGCAACACTCGAATATAATATTTTGTGTAGATGAGTACATTCTTTAATACATGAAATACTTCATGACAGGTCTCCAATCACCCCCGACATCTTGCTATTAACTTTCTGCAACCTTTTGCACTCTTTTTTGTTTGCTGATGTTCTGAACATCTGAAGTTACCACATACTTTATGGACAGTGGCATGTGATCATGTGCATACACATAGTGTGATGATCCGCTCACGAGCAAGTCTGTGCTTCATGATCGGGTCTGTGCTTTGTGAACAGTTTGAAACTGCATTTTCAGCTGATCTAGGAAGTTTCAAGCTGAAAATGTACCCTTGCACAGCTCCTAGATCAAATCTTACTGATTTCCATCTGCAATACAGAACAGAGCACATGCTTGAAAGAATATTGGAACAACTGCTATTTAACTTCATGAGCCCTTCATGGCATCAGCCCTGGCCATCCCTTTTTCAAAGGAGTCACCACACCAATACCACCACCAGCTAGTGGGCCTGGACAATGGAAAAAGCGCAATGATGCAGCAAAAAATCAAGAGCACCAGGAACAAGAGATCGAGGCAATGCCTACCTCCAGCACCCAGAGAGAATCATGAATGTGGCATTTCTTTACCACCATTGCATGTGTACCAAAGTCTAAGGCTACCATGGTAAAATACACTGAGTGCAACATTGTACTAAATCACAGACAACCTGGGCAATACTCTTACGGTACTACCTCCATGCGCCGCCAACCAAATCCAACCACTGGGATGCTCGGAGAAAGGCTGTTCCTTTCTCAGGAAGTAGTAGGCTGTATTGCGCTACCTCATCTTCCTCAACCAATATTGCCACCACACAGGCTACTCCTGTGGGGCAGAAGATCCCACCAGCTACCTTGCAAGCCATAAAAGATGTTGTTGATCCATATATTTCCAAAGACAACAGTACTCTACATATACTGCAGCCCCCACTCTGCAAGGGGCAGCAGTTACTAATTGCTTTCAAGGCAGCAATCTAGGAGCATGAAAAACACTGCCACATATCTCAGATTTAAGTCACACGCAACATCTTCCCCTGTCCATCTACCCCTCCATATCTGTCATTGTTGCCCCTTCCCTCATTTCCCTCCACCACCTTACTTCCTGGCCTCCTATGCAAAAAAAAATACATTAAAAAAAGGTTCCTTTTGGAGCTACCTCTCATGGGAAAAAAAAGAACAAAAGAAATCTTCCATCTACTTTACATTTTTGAATAAATAGTCAGCCTCAATAAGATTCTCCAGTATTTCCATTAACATTTTGTACTATGCTAATGGAAATAATGGGCAACTGTATAGTAGAGAAAAAGACAAAATTACACACACAATTTTCTGTCAGAAATACTTTTCTCTGACCATAGTACATGCACCTTCATAACTATCCGCAATCTCTGCAGTCCCCTTTCAGGTCGGGCATCATTAATATACCTGGATGTCACGTGTAGACCATCACACAGAACATCCCTTCTAACAATTTTACTTTTGTTTCTAACACTCCCTCATTGCCTGCTTTTAAACACTCACACATCCATCCAGCAATCACTTCTCAAAAATCTAGATGTAACCCAATCAACATATCAAACTTCCACACACCAACTGCCACTTAACAATGTTTGAGAAATATTTTCCATCTACATTTCCCTTACTTATACAAAGAAATGGTACAGAGTGCTGCTATAAATGCACATATGCATTGTGCAGTGAGAGAAGTGCATTAATGGAAGGGGGGATAGGGAAGTGCAAGTGCTGAAGGGAGCTTGGCAAGGAAGTCCAAAGGAGTACCACAGTCGGATGCCACTGCCTAATGTGAGAAACCTGTAGGTGTCTCACCTGCTAGTCCCTGGGGATCTGTCATCCAGGTGGCCAGGACACGGTTACCGCTTTTGGCTCCAGTTCCTGGGGGTGGACCAGTGCAGGAGGATCACCTGGCTGAGGGGTTTTCAGGGAGAGGTAGTGGGAAACCAGATGGTGAGATGCAGTATGCCTTCCCTGTAACACCTTTAACCCATCCTTCCTGGTAGGATACTTAGGAACTCACCCACCTGCCCCTTTTCCAACACAAACACTATCTCACGGACAGCTCACTATGAGAGAAAACAGACTAACACCCAAGCCGAACACATGACATGTCCAAATACAGTGATCAGACAGGGTCAGGCAATTACTGACCATTACACACGCTTGACTTCCATAACACTTCCCCACACAGATAAAAGGCGGAACACAAGAGCACACTCTGAGCAAGCCAAAGCACACGAGGTTCCAAGATGGAAGTTTAATACAAGGCGAAATATGACAAAACAGAAGGGGATAGCAAGGAGGGAAGTCTCCTTGACCCTTTCGATGAGGGACCGTTACTTTCATGAACCTTCGAGAATAGAAAATGTAAGATCAGGAATCATCAAGGCTGAAGAATCTTGCATTGTGTGTCGGAGGTACCCAGGGCTCTCCCGCATCGATAATCAAGGCAGGAAGAATTTCTTACCGCCATGGTACTGTCCTTGGCTCCTACAAAATAGCAGCTCCAGTGAAGTCAGCACAGCCAGTGAGTTGGGGAGACTGATACCAGACAGGCCTGTGTTGAAGCCAAGGTTGCAAGGAGCAACATTGTATCATGAACACTGAAGCGAACAGTGTATGACGCGTATGTGATAATCAACACAAGCAAAATTGAACAACAGATGAGTGATTGAACTTTGAAGCCAAGATACGATACCTTAGACAGAGTGGTCCGGCACAGCGTGCATGCTCATTCAAACGTCTATGTAGGGTATCCAACTGAAGGGTGCAAAAGCGAAAGAGTGAAAAAGACTTGTGAAATCGAATTGGTCCTGCAACGGGTCAAGTGAAAGCCTGTTCCCAATCGAAAGTCTTTGATGTTAATAGCGTA
Source organism: Ambystoma mexicanum (assembly GCF_040938575.1). Classification (NCBI taxonomy): domain Eukaryota; kingdom Metazoa; phylum Chordata; class Amphibia; order Caudata; family Ambystomatidae; genus Ambystoma; species Ambystoma mexicanum. The sequence goes on from NC_090939.1 coordinate 337,574,170, forward strand.
AAGAAAGTAGATGAAGTTGGTCCGATTGTGGCAGAGGGAGATCAGCTTAGAGCTTTTGGTTAAAACAAGTTTGTGCTAAAAGGTTAAACTGTAATTGGTCCGAGCCTGGTGGAGGGAGACTAATTGAACATTGTGTTAAAGAGGATCTGAGTCTGGCTGAGCGGTATACGGGGTGGACCGTGAATCACCCGAGAAATTGGATGCATGAATATCCTACGAGCATTGTGTTAAGAGGATCTGAGCCCAGTTTAGGGGTTATCGGAGGTGAACAGTGAATCGCCTTAGACATTGAGTACTTGTGAAATCCCAAGAGGAAAAGAACCTATTGTTTGTTTGTCACATTAGGCTCTCTGAAAGAAGAGACTTTGAAAGGCAAAGAGAATTGAGCACTGAACTGTATCCTCGTGCAAGAGAAGCCAGCAATTGTTCTAAGCTTTTGTGTACCGCCTTGTCCCGTGCTGAAAACGTGGGAAGTGAGGCCAACAGCCTGAACATCCTGTATATAATTTTGTGAACAATTCTTTCTTTTTTGTAACACTGTTTCCCACACTATTTGTATTTAGAGGTAAGGATTGGCAATAGGTTTATTAGTATATGCCCTTTTATTTTGACAAGACACCACTAGGACTGCATTATTATTATTTGATGGTCGTAGCTTGTTCCCATCTGTAGGATTAGGATTCGATAGGAATTTTTCAAACCCTTTTTGAAGTTTAATAAACATCCTTGAAATTTGGTCACTTGTGTCTGACTTACTGCTGAAACCATGCCTTCCTTACCTTAAATCCCGGGGAAGAGAAGTCCCAAGAGTGGGGTGCACAGCCGCCAGCACAGTGCTGAAGAAAGGGTGGGATTCTGATGTCGACTAGGTATAGGGCCTGTAACCTGTCAGGACCAGGCCACCAGTTTCAAAGGCAGTAGCATGAGTTTTTAGGGAAGGGGGAGAGGGAAAGTGGAAGAGAAAAGCTATGTTTTGGGAAGTTTCCAGAATTTAAGGAAGTCTAGCTCTAGTCTACGAGGGTCAGGGAGCCTGTTCCCGCTCTCTGTTTCAACATGCATTTAACAAGCAGAGAATTCAAGTTACAGGAATGGAGGGCTCTAGCAGTAAAGTATTTAGGGAGGCAAAGTTGTGAATATTGTGGTCCCAGGCCCCACAAAGCCTTCTAAATAATGCACAGGGACTTCAGTTTCATCCTTGCGTCCACCAGGAGCCAGTGTAGTGAATTTAGGGCTGCACAGATACATTTCCTAGGCTTCAGACCAAGAATAAGTCTTGCAGGCCTATTCTGGATTAGCTGAAGGGGGTGTAGGGAACAAGGGGGGAGGTTAAGGAAGACGCTGTTGCAGAAGTCCAGCCTAGAACCCTGGGAAACACTGCAAGTAGAGAGAGAAGGGGTGGAGGAGAAATGGCTCAGTTGCAGCTGCAAAGGGGGGTTAAAGACGGACGATTTGAGCAAGTCCATTGCCTGGTCAGTAATGCCAAAGGTATCATGCAGCAGTTTAATATGGATAGAATGGTTGACCATGTTAACCCTTTAAGTGCCATGGGTATTTCTCCCCAGTGCCAGGGCCTTTTTTGGTGATTTCGGTATGTGGCCATTCAATGGCTTGTAACTTTTTTGTTACATGAGATATGTCGGCCAAATTTGGCTCCTTTTTTTCCCACATGTAGGCGGTCGCAACACCACCCAGGAATCCTAGGTTGCTGTATGGGGGTGAGAGAAATAAAGCAAAAAGGGCGAAAATATTGTTTTTTTTTTCAAAAAATGCCAATAAAATAATGAACAAGAAGCCTGTGGTTTTTTCCTTCTAAGAGCTAGGAACAAATGGTTTGCTGTGCTGAATTCCCCAATTTGCTGGCTTTCAAGAACAGGTTGAGTGGAAACGAACATTTTTTATTTTGATGTGGTTATCAACAGTTTTGTGAGAGGTAGGCGATTTTGGCCATTTTTGCCAATTGGACATGCATGGACGGAATGGAAGAAAAGGGTAGGAAAGCCAAATTGGAGGACAGAAAGGCAGGTATTTCTGAAAAGTAGACAAAATTCCAAGTTTCAGAAGGGGTGATTTGCGTAGGTAAGGCTACAACTAGGTAGGGAAAAGTGCCATAGATTGGGGGAAAAGCGGGAAAATGACCAAAAAAAAGGTATGTGTTGGACATGGTTGGCTTGGTACGGCAATGGCTTCTATGAATTTTGAGAAAAGCAATGCTCCGCTACATTCCCCCGACTCTTGCAGTTAGGAGAGCACACATTTTTTGGAGTGTTTTACAAAACAAGCAATACCACAAGCCAAACACTGAGCCATGGTACACAGGAGTTTTACGCTCACTGCCTGAACAGACGCATGTGTAAATCGGGAAAACCAATGTGGTGAGGAACGGCAAGCATACATTTTTTAAAAGAGCACAGGCAGGCCTTTTCAAGGGAAGGTGACTTGTGCAGGTTACAAAAGTGTATGGTGCCTAAAGCAGCGACTAAATGTAGGTCACATTTGTGAAATGAAAGGGTTGTGTGACAAAGGCCACCAGCAAATGGGCCAAAACGTTATGAAAACCACACAAACACAACACATGGCCAACCGTCCCGCGTTCCCAGAGGTGTCCCGATGAAAACGGTACCTCACATGTGTGGGTGCACCTACCTGGCCACCAAGGGGAAAGCCTAAAACACAAGTAACCCCAAGTCTGTTTTCTGACCAGAATTTGGACGCTCTGCCGAACGGCACAACATACAGATATGGGCCTCGGGTGTCCAAGCCACCGGGGAAAACAGGGAACCCCATGCATTTCCAAAAAGAAGACACCCGTGGGAATCCACAGAGGTATGATATGCCCAAATCACCCCAGAATGTATTACCCAGACACCCCCGCAAAGTCTGAAATGTGGGAAAAAAAACTTTCTGCACATTTTGCTCGGCTCACCCATCGAAACATGCCCCCAACAACACATGGCCTACTGTCTCGCATTCCCACAGGTGTCCCGATGAAAACAGTACCTCACATGTGTGGGTGCACCTACCTGGGCGCGAAGGAATAAGGCTAAACCACTGCTATCCCCCCCAAAGGGTTTGGGGAGCCAACCTACAGATTTAGGCCTGGGGTGCAGCCACCAAGAAAAACAGGGACTCCCATGCATTTCCGAAAAGAAGAGACCCGTGGGAATCCTCAGAGGTATGATTTGCGCACATCGCCCCAGAATGTATTAAACAGACACCCCCGCAAAGTCTGAAATGTGGGAAAATAAACGTGTTTTTTCTGCACATTTCGCTCGGCTCACCCATCGAAACACGCCCCCAACAGCACATGGCCTACCGTCCCGCGTTCCCACAGGTGTCCCGATGTAAACGGTACCTCACATGTGTGGGCGCACCTACCTGGCTGCCAAGGGGAAAGCCTAAAACACAAGTAACCCCAAGTCTTTTCTGACTGGAATTTGGGACACTCTGCCGACCGGCACAACATACAGATATGGGCCTCGGGTGTCCAAGCCACCGGGGAAAACAGGGAACCCCATGCATTTCCAAAAAGAGGACACCCGTGGGAATACGCAGATGTATGATATGCCCAAATCTCCCCAGAATGTATTACCCAGACACCCCTGCAAAGTCCGAAATGTGGGAAAAAAAATGAATTTTCCGCACATTTCGCTCGGCTCACCCATCGAAACACGCCCCCAACAACACATGGCCCACCGTCCCGCGTTCCCACAGGTGTCCCGATGAAAACGGTACCTCACCCGTGTGGGTGCACCTACCTGGCTGCCAAGGGGAAAGCCTAAAACACAAGTAACCCCAAGTCTATTTTCTGATCGGAATTTGAGACGCTCTGCCGATCGGCACAAGATACAGATATGGGCCTCGGGTGTCCAAGCCACCGGGGAAAACAGGGAAGCCCATGCATTTCCGAAAAGAGGACACCCATGGGAATCCGCAGAGGTATGATATGCCCAAATCGCCCAAGAATTTATTACCCAATCACCCTCGCAAAGTCCGAAATGTGGGGAAAAAAACACATTTTCTGTGCATTTCGCTTGGCTCACGCATCGAAACACGCACCCAACAACACATGGCCTACCGTCCCATGTTCCCACAGGTGTCCCGATCAAAATGGTACTTCACATGTGTGGGTGCACCTACCAGGGGCATAAAAGGAAAAGGGTAACCCACTGGTAACCCCAAGCCTTTCACCACTGCCCATTTTGTTCATGTGGGCAACCTACAGATTTGGGCCTAGGGTGTCGAAGCGAGCAAGGAAAACAGGGAACCCCATGCATTTTCCAAAAGAAGATACCCGTGCGAATCCACAGAGGTCTGCCTTGCGCAAATTGCCCCAGTTTTTATTAGCCACAATCCCCGACAAAGCGTGATACTTGGTGGGGGAAAAAACACAATGTTCACTTTGTCTGGGGTTGTGAAGTACCTTTTTTCATCAGGGCACCTGTGGGAATGTGAGAAGGTATGACATCTGTTGTTGGCGACGTGTTTCGGTGAGTGGACACAGTGAAATGTCTCTGAAATTGGCTGGAAATGAAGACAATTCTCAGACATTTCGCTCTGGCCACCCACCGAAACACACCACCAACAACACATGGCCTACCTTCTCACGTTCCCACAGGTGTCCCGATGAAAATGGTACCTCACATGTGTGGGTGCACCTACCGGGGGCGCAAAAGGAAAAGGGTAACCCACTGGTAACCCCAAGCCTTTCTGCACTGCCCATTTTGTTCATGTGGGCAACCTACAGATTTGGGCCTAGGGTGTCGAAGCCAGCAAGGAAAACAGGGAACCCATGCATTTTCTAAAAGAGGACACCCGTGGGAATCCACAGAGGTCTGCCTTGCGTAAATTGCCCAAGTTTTTATTAGCCACAATCCCTGACAAAGTGTGATATTTGGTGGGGAAAAAACACAATGTTCACTTAGTCTGGGGTTCTGGGTAATAGATTCTGGGCCGCTTCGCGCAAGTCAGACCTCGGTGCATTTGCACGGGTGTCCTCTTTTGGGAAATGCATGGGGTTACCTGTTTTCATTGCTGGCTTCGACACCCTAGGCCCAAATCTGTAGGTTGCCCACATGAACAAATTGCGCTGTGGCGAAAGGCTTAGGGTTACCAGCGGGTTACCCTTTTCCTTTTGCGCCCCCAGTAGGTGCACCTACACATGTGAGGTACCTTTTTCGTCAGGACACCTGTGGGAACACGCAAAGGTATGATATCTGTTGTTGGCGACGTGTTTCGGTGAGTGGACACCGGGAATTGTCTCTGAAATTGGCTGGAAATGCAGACAATTCTCAGACATTTCGCTCTGGCCACCCACCTAAACACACCGCCAACAACACATGGCATACCTTCCCGCGTCCCCACACGTGTCTCGATGAAAACGGTACCTCACATGTGTAGGTGCACCTACCGGGGCGCAAAAGGATAAGGGTAACCCACTGGCAACCCCTAGCCTTTCGCCACTGCCCATTTCGTTCATGTGGGCAACCTACAGATTTGGGCCTAGGGTGTCGAAGCCAGCAAGGAAAACAGGGAACCCCATGCATTTTCCAAAAGAAGACACCAGTGGGAACCCACACATGGCCTAATTGGATGCGGCCCATCTCATGTAACCCTCCCCAGGGGCAGATAATGGGGGGGCTGTCCTGCACTCCTCCCTGGGCTCAGGCGTCCATTCCTAGGAGCAGATATCTGGTCCCAGGGAGGGCTGCATTTCATGGCGCCCACTCCATTGTGGCTGGGGCGTAGGGGGTCAATGCCCCATCCCATTAGAAACTTCCCAGACCCTTTGGGGTGCCCCACAGCCCCCCAAAAAGCATTGCAGAGGGGCACATTGGTGTGCCAATCTGGCCCCGGGGTGCCCAAACCTTACTGCCCCACCCACTGGGGGGGCTGTCCCACCATTTATGGGGGCCCTCTCCCCCCTCACCCCAAATTGGTGGCAGGGGCACCTCATGCAGGTCTCCCTGGGCCTCCTACAAACGGCTGCGTGAGGTACACCCCCTCCATTTGGGGTTGGGGGAGAGGGCCCCCAGAAATGGTGGGACAGGCCCCCCAATGCATGGGGCAGTAGGGTTTGGGCACCCTGGGGGCAGATTGGCACACTAATGTGCCCATCTGCACCAAGCGAAGTTGGGTAAACAAAGAAAATAATACAAAATCGTAGGCTGCTTTTTAGGGGGGGGCTGAGGGCCACCCTAAATTGGCAACGAATGTTATACTACAACGGGGGGTGGCACTCACCCCCCCCACCCCAAATGGAGGGCCCCACCTCATGCAACCCTCCATGGGGGAAGATATCTGCTCCTAGGAAGGGGCATCTGACCCCAGGGAGGGATGCATGAGGTGGGTCCCCCCTCTCTGACGCCCGGGATGGATGCATGGGTGTGGCCTACCATTTGGGGTGGAGGGGAGAGGGCCATCCCCGTTAGAGTAGAACATTTGCCGGCAATGTAGGGTGCCCCTCAGCCCCCCCTAAAAAGCAGCCTACGATTTTGTATTTATTTTTTTGTTTACCCAAGTTCGCTTGGTGCAGATGGCCACATTAGTGTGCCAATCTGCCCCCAGGGTGCCCAAACCTTACTGCCCCAACTATTCGGGGGCCTGTCCCACCATTTGTGGTGGCCCTCTCCTCACCCACACCGAACGGAGGGGGGGCACATCATGCAGCCCTTCCTAGGAGGCTCAGGGAGGGCTGCATAAGGTGTCCCCCCCAGCCATTTGGGGTGGGGGGGAGAGGGCCACCACAAAAGGGGGGGCAGGACCCCCAACAGATGGGGCAGTAGGGTCTGGGCACCCTGGGGGCAGATTGGCACACTAATGTGGCCATCTGCGCCAAGCAAACTTGGGTAAACAAAAAAAATAATACAAAATTGTAGGCTGCATTTTAGGGGGGGTTGAGGGCCACCCTAAATTGGCAGCAAATGTTGTACTGCAAAGGGGGGTGGCACTCACCCCCCCACCCCAAATGGAGAGCCCCACCTCATGCAACCCTCCCTGGGGCAGATAGGGGGGGCCCACCTCATGCATCCCTCCCTGAGGTCAGATGCCCCTTCCTAGGAGTAGATAACAGCCCCCAGGGAGGGTTGCATGAGGTGGGGCCCTCCATTTGTGGTGAGGGGGGGAGGGCCACCCCCGTTGCAGTACATCATTCGCTGCCAATTTAGGGGGCCCCTCAGCCCCCCCTAAAATGCAGCCTACGATTTTGTATTATTTTTTTTGTTTTCCAAGTTCGCTTGGCGCAGATGGCCACATTAGTGTGCCAATCTGCCCCCAGGGTGCCCAAACCATACTGCCCCATCTATTGGGGGGCCTGTCCCACCATTTGTAGTGGCCCTCTCCTAACCCACACTGAACGGAGGGGGGGCACATCATGCACCTCTTCCTAGGAGGATCAGGGAGGGCTGCATGAGGTCCCCCCCAGCCATTTGGGGTGGGGGGAGAGGGCCACCACAAAGGGGGGGGCAGGACCCCCAATAGATGGGGCAGTAGGGTTTGGGCACCCTGGGGGCAGATTGGCACACTAATGTGGCCATCTGCGCCAAGCGAAGTTGGGTAAACAAAAAAAAATAATACAGAATCGTAGGCTGCATTTTAGGGGGGGCTCAGGGGCACCCCAAATTGGCAACAAATGATGTACTGCAACGGGGGGTGGCCCTCACCCCAAGCCCACCCCAAATAGAGGGTCCCACCTCATGCAACCCTCCCTGGGGGCAGATATCTGCTCCTAGGAAGGGGCATCTGACTCCTGGGAGGGATGCATGAGGTGAGGCCTCCCCTATCTGACGCCAGGGAGGATTGCATGAGGTGGGGCCCTCCATTTGGGGTGGGGTTGGGGTGAGGGCCACCCCCCGTTGCAGTACATAATGCCTCATGTATGTGGTGTCCTTGGAAAGGGGAGAACCTCCCCTTTCCAAGGACACCACTTATTGCCATATCCCTGGTGGTCTAGTGGGCCCCAGGTCCCCAAACCCCCTCCCACCTCCCCCCTCCCCTCGATTTTTTTTCCCTTTTCAACCCTGGGGGCAGTGATCATCTGCCCCCAGGGGTCTCTGGCGCTGTGGCCCCATGCCTAGTAAACAGCCTCCCTCCCCCGCGCCACAAACAGATCTGTATTGATCCGGTGGCATTGCTGCCCGCGGATTGCGCGCCCTGCGCCCGATCCGTGGGCAGCAGTGCCACACAATGGGTATCGTTGTAAAGGGGAGAATCTCCCCTTTCCAACGATACCCGCCTCAATCTCCGGCTTGAAATACAGCCGGAGATCGAGGCGGAACAAGAAGGTCTCTTACCTTCTCTCTTCCCCGCAGCAGTGAAAAAATGGCTGCTGCAGGGAATTTACTGTCAGTTTCACGCCGACATGCTTTACGCACGCCGACGTGAAACTGAAGGTAATCCAGCCCCCTGGCAGTGAGGGGGGACTTCCCCCTCACATAGCCCGGGGGCTGGATTACAGTTTTGAGCGATCCCTGCTTTACAGGGATCGCTCAAAACAATGTGCCGAAAAGGACGAGCTATCTCGTCCTTGGCACTGTGTGTGCACTGCCAAGGACGAGATACCTCACCCTTGGCACTTAAAGGGTTAAAGGTGAAGCAAAGATCGACAATCACTATCCTCAATTGTACTACAATCCCAATAGGTTTTTGAAGTTTGCCACGTAGGATGACGTTGGTAGTGACGTAGGTCAATGTCAATGATGATGAGGTTTTAATATACAAGCTCAGTTTTTTATGAAACTCATTGAGTAAGAGGATCGAGCGAATTTGTTGATGTTCATTGTACTCCCTGTGTTAGATAATTGACAAAACACTGTTATTCTTTAGGCCAACTACCTGAGTTGTTTCAATTATTGATGTATGAATACAATCTGCATCCCCTTCAATCTCCTGGGTAATTTCTACTCATTTTAAAGGGCTGATGTGATTCAGTTCACTTGGTAGCAGAGAGGATGGTTTAAAAAATCTGTTGACATAAGTAAATTTTGGTTTCCGGGTAATATTACACAACCTCTGTCATTTGGCTAACAGGACGTGAAGCTCCCCGTAGAGAGTGGTTTAGTTTAAATTGCTAAAATCTTGGCAGTAGGGTGTGAGGGTTCCCTCCAGTTTCAGATGCAATTTCCTCCCACGAAATACAAGAAGCTGAATGAACAGAAAGTTGGAGAGGCGATAAAAGAGGCATACGATCCTGAGAGTCGGAAGACGAACATGCGAATGGTGAGTAAAAACTGAGCAAGGTGGCAAAACTGTGTATGGGCAATGAGTGATAATAAGTGTTAAGGGAAAGACGTGTAACGGAGGCAGGTGGGATAAACGTAACTTGAGAATAAGAGTGTTAAATATGAAAGAGAAATTGACTTTTTTGAGGCCAAGCAATTAAGAGGAATCGTGAGGAGAGCGCCACAATAATGGAATACGCCCTGAGCCTGCGTTTTAAAGAATGTAACAGAAGAAAGCTTAACCTAAAATCCCATAGCGGATGACGTAGAAGACAGGTTCGGTTAAAGACATAACTTAAAGAGGTTGATTTAAACTCCATAGGAATATTGATTTAGAGGGCAAGACGAGTCTTAGAGAAAAGATCGTACGAGATAAGAGATATATGTGACTGATCGAGTATGTCTGTTTGTCTGTTTGTTTTATGTATCTATGTGTTGGTGATGACATAATAATGAAAAGTGATTGTTGAAAAAAATTAGAAACATGAGGTTGGAACATTTTATTGGTTGTTTGAATTTAAGTTAATGGTGTTTTTTTTAGCAAGATTGAAGTAAAAAACATGATTTAACAGGATTGGAACCTATATTTTTTTCAGAAACTTATTGTTTTTCAAATCTGTGACAAAGGCAAACGAGTTTTGATGGTCAAGAGTGAAGAGTCAAAAATGGAGGATGTTACTCCAATTGTGCACCTCTGCAAGCAATTGCCAAAACATGCACCTAAGCTTAGACAGTATAGTGCAGAATGGGTTAAGGGAAGCGCAGACAAAATGTTTATGCCATGGCGGCAAGGAGGGCAACTATCGAAGGTAGTCCTGCAGCATATGATGACATATTTGCATGCAGGAAAAAAGCTAGACTAGCGAGCTTAGAACTCAGGAAAATGTACTAGGAGGAAAGAGAAGAGACGCCTCCTGGAGATTGGATCCTTAATGTATGTACAGAGGGGGGAGCCTTCTGGCCCCCTGCCACGCCGGAAATAGATGGCGAAAACAAGAAAGATGATGGGTTATACCCATTGAGGGAGCTTAAGGCAGCAACAGAGTATAGTAACCCGGCGTATGAGTTGCCTGCACAAAGCAGTGATGAGGGTTCAGAGAAAAATACAGAGAAAGATGTAATCCCTAAGGTCCGATGGACAAGGAGAGATGCGACAAGGAGAGAAGTGATCGAGCAAGCACATCTTTAGATATAGGAAGAGAAATAAAGAGATGGAAGGGAGAAAGAGATAAAGCTGATGAGTTAGCACTTCTACAGAACCAATGGATGGGTGGACAGATTTTGCTCCAACTCGAACTTAAAGGCATTTAGGATGTAAGACAAAGAGAAGATCAAGATGGACAAGATAAAAAGGATAGGGAAAGGGAGGAACGATCGAAAGAAGAAGAGCTGAAAAGAAAATATAGACAGAGACAAGTGCAAGTATATCAAGATGAACAGTTGAAGAAGCAGGAAAGAGCAGAGGAACAAAGAAAATCAGATAACAGACAAAGGGCAATCGATGAGCGGCAAAGGTTAGAAAGAAAAAGAATAAAAGAGAAAAACCAGAAGTTAAGGCATAAGAGAATGCAAAGATGAAAAGATGAGGAGATAGGAAGGGCAAACGAAATAAGGGATATGAAGAAAAAAGAGGAAGACTGGGTGAGGGAGGAAGCAAGAAAGCGCAGAGAGCTTGATGATGACATAGAACAAAATAAGAAGGCAAAGAGCATGCGAACTCGATCGCCTGGAGAAGGAGGTAAGGAATCCCAATCCAGAACTAGCATCGAAGGACATAGAGCCATTTTTACAGGAATATGAGTCATTACCAGGCCCATCTAGAGTAAATCTAGAGGATGAGTTTGACTCTAGAAGCATTGGGGATGCGATTGATAAAGATTATCATGACATGAGAGCCGAGAAAGAATTAAAAGGTAAGGGAAAAAATTATCGACTTGAGAGTCCACTGCTGTACGATATAATAAAGTGAGCCTCATGCAGTACGAGGCCCAAGGAGTTGTCTTTAGATAGACTGACTCTACACAGAGATGAAGAGGAGAGAAGTTATACAAGTTGTGCACAGGTAATGTCAGATGAGGACAGAGGCACCATTCTGTGGAGAAGAGAGGGGTGGCGTATGTGGTCTTGAGGGTTGTTTTACAATGGATAAGGAAGTGAGATGGTCAGATTTCAACATAACTATACCTCGGGCGTCAAAATCATTGGCGAGAGGGGGGAGTTGCCACCTTATATGAGCAAATTAAGGTTGCTGCCAGGAAGAAGGTGGTGCGGAAATATTGTCCCTGCCGTGAATTGACAGATGATGGGAGATGAGAGTGAATTTGGGGTTTCACAGTTTCCCTTGCTAGAGAAACGGAGAGCCAGACCACAATACTTACCTTGGTCCCAGATGAACAAGGATAATTTAAGGTGTAAACTTTCGAGTTTAACTTCTGGCGCTGGGAAATGGATGCATGAATTAGAAAGGATGACAGGAGGAAATACACTGGCTATATGGGACATTAAGGGTCTCCTTATTGCCATCCTTGGAGGGAGAGCTGATGACATTTGGTCCAGAGCAGGGTATGCTGGTGTTAATACGGTTAACGCTGCTCATGACGGAGCAGCATTCAAAAACTGAAGAGTGGCAGAATGGAAAGAGCTTAGAATAATATATCGAGACACGTCCGACATGGGAGCTATAATGACGAAAAAGATGCATCAAGGGGGAGACCCACTTGTTTACATTCAGAATTTCCAAGTGCATTGGGCCTTGGAGACACGCGAAGCTTGGGGGAAATCTATACCTGTGTTCTATCATATACTATGCCAATGGCTGCCAGACCAGTACAGAAGCAGCTCAAGAAGTTAGTGGGTATGGAGGCAAAACCGTGGTCAGAAATTCAGCTGACCATCGCATATTATTGCAGACTCTTGCAAGAAAAGAATCGCAAACATGATGATATCAGGAAAGGGAAAGAGGAAAGTTAGTGCAAAAAATGTTATCTAAGTACACTACTGAAGGGGCAATTATAACTAGTGGAGACGGCTCAAATTCACACCAGTTGATGAACATGCCGCAGGTGAATAATCAAAGGCAGTTTGATCAGGGCAATAATGGATTTGCTACACAAGGAAGAGGAGGATTTCGAGGTCGACATTTTCCAAATAGTCAAGGGAATTGGTAGAATAATCAGGGACATTTTCAGAACAATCAAGGAAGGTTTCAAAATATGCAGAATGACAATCAAGATATGCAGGATGGGCAGAATAGAAGATTTCGCATCCTGCATGTTGGGCATGTGGAATGACAGGACATTTAGCTTGAATGTGTATAAGTCAAGGGTTTTTGTAGAATGGTCAATTTTTAAGAGGGGGGACTTCAATACTTACCATGCTCTATAGGAGAATGTGACATGTTGCTGCCATTGCTGTATTCAAAGCAGACACCTGTCAATATATTAGGTCGAGAACTAATGACCAAGTTAAATATAACAATTTTGTTTACTGATGAATGTATAGTGTGTTCAAAACCAGCAATGCACTATTTAAACGTGAGTGAGTTTATTGTGGGGTTTGCAGGACAAGTGACTATGAGAGCTGTCCAGTTGGAACCTGAAGTGTTCCATTATGGGGTATGCATTTTGTTGACATGGCTATCAAGCCTAGAAGGCAGAACTGTGAGAATACCTGATGAGTTTCTATTCAGGCCAAAGATACCTGTGGATGAAGAGGAAATCTTTCCTTTAGAACTACAAGCAGCCATAGTACGAGGAAAAATGGCTTTGCTTGATGGAAATGATTATGAAGGAATACAATGGTGCACAGTAATTGCCATGGGGGAGGGATACAGATTAACTGACGTCACTGATGAAGATCTGTTTGGAGATCACCCGTCTGATGACAAAGTAGTGTTTGAAATGAGCATTACTGTCATGGGTACAGGTCTGAGTCCCACATCTAGACCTTTTTCCTTCTTGATTCATGGGGACAAGGAAGATAGGCAGGCAGGGACAAGATGGAGGAGGGCATGGCAAGCCAGACATAATGTATCATCCTCTCATCTCATAGGCACCTCGATGTCAGTAAAGTAGAATAGCACTTCCTGTTTCCCTTCAACATGGTTCTGGATAGCACAATCAGAACTGATCTGCATGCTCTAGTCTCTGGGCGTGGCTGCCTATATAAGCCATGCCCAGAGAGCAATCCATGCTTCGTGTGCATTTTGTATGCCTTTGGCACACACTTACCTGTCCTGAACTCCTGTGACTCCAGTGAGTATTTTCCACGGCACGACGAAGTGCTCGCTCCACCTGGACGCGCGCCTTGAGTCTTCTCTGCTCCGCCTGCAGCGATCCTGCTCCACAGCAACTCCGGATACCTGCAGAGGAGAAAAAAACAAAGGTTAGAATTTGATTGTGCAATTCTTGCCCCGACCCGTTATCTCTTGCCAACCTCACCTGAACTATCCACGCTAGACTCAGTGAGGTAACTGGGAACCTGAACTTACTGAATTTACCTGACATACCGGACACTGAATCAAGTGAGTCAACTGTTTTCAACAAGTGCAGTAACTGGTCTCCAGGGACACTTACCTGAAAGCGGCATTCAAGGGAATACGGACCTTACCTTATTTGGCTGCATTCTTCCACAGCCGTCTTATCGCCGCAACCTGACAGCAGCACAGCAGCAACAGCAAACAGACCCATCACTGAGTGAAGTAACCAGCCACAGGGTTCGGACCATAGCGCCCCTGCATAGCAGGAAGGAGAGCCCACCATCTTAATCTAAAAGGTGAGCAATGCCCTCTCCACACAATCACAGCTTTCCATTATCCTGGGAATAGAAGAAGGGGTTCCAGTGGGAGGGTGTTCTGGTACCACTTCCTAATCTTTCACTCTCTTGACAGGTATCCTCCTCATATTTCCGGGTGGTGGTGTAGGAAGCAGATCTGGGACCGGCGGATTCCATAGCTCCTGCAGAGATTCAGGTGAGCATGACAATTACTTATTGGGTACGAGCCATCAAACGAAAGGTTCCTCAGAAAATGATGATAGCACAAAAGCATCCCGATTATTTTGATGAAGATATGGCAAAAGTGCCAGTCTCATTATGGACTACAGGCCCTTATGACATAGGCCTATTAAAGGGGGTTGGAGAAGTAAAGATTAAATTGAAGCCAGGATCAATTTTACCTCGAGCACGATAGTATCTTATGTCTCGAGAGGCAGATGAATTTATTTTTAAGACAATTTCCGCCATGATGGATTAAGGCGTCTTGGTGATGTAAGGGCCACTGTATAATAGGTCAGTTTACCCTATCAAGAAATCTAGGGGGGGCTCATGGAGGCTAATTCAAGATCCTTGCCCGATTAACCAGATTGTAGAGGCAGAGTTCCCTCTAGTTCCTTATCCTGCTACAATCTTATGTAAAATACCTGCTGAAGCACGATATTTTACCGTAATTGGTTTGAAAAATGTGTTCTTCTCAATCCCCTTACACAAAGACTTGCAGGATCTGACATCATTTACGTTCAGACAGATGAAGTTTAAAAGCAAGAGATTACCTCAAGGATATTGTGAATCTCCATAAATGTTTAATCGAGTTCTCCAGATGGATTTAAGCAATATTAATCTGGAAAGTGTTGTGTTGCACTACATAGATGACATTTTAGTTTGCAGCACTTCAGAGGAAGAGTGCAGATGTGATTCTATTCAGTTGATGATTACGATTACTGATAAAGGATATAAAGTTGACAAGGAAAAGTTACAGTATTGTCAACAGGAAGTGTTGTACATAGGTCAGTTGATTTCGCATGAAGGAAAAACGGTTACTCCTGAGAGAGCGGAGACTATTTTGCAAACCACAAAGCCACACACAATAAAGCACATGCAAAGATTTCTGTGACTATATCACTATGTTAGAGCATGGGTCTTTGACTACAGTTCATATATAAGGCCTTTATTACAAGCTCTAAAGAAAGAAAGACAACACAAGAGAACATTGTTTGGACTGAGGAGATGGAAGAAGGGTTTTAGGAACCGAAACCTGCAATTTTTACAGCTCCAGTTTTAGGGATTCCTAATAATGCTTAAGAATTCTTTTTATTCTTGCATACGGATGGTACCGTTATGACAGCAGTCCTTATACAAAGAACCACGTTGGGGTACAAGCCCCTTGCATATTACAGTGGGATTCTGGACCCAGTAATGAGTGGTCATTTTCTGTGTGAACAATCTTTGGCAGCCACCGCGTTTGCCATTGAGAAGGCTGCAAGCATAGTGATGGGATGCTCTATGACGTTGTTTGTTGAGCATGCATTATTTGCCATCTTAGAAAAACCGAAAGGGACATTGGGCCTCATTACGTCTATGGAGGTAGCCATGCCACTATTTGCGGCATGGCTACCCCCATATCGGGTACCAGGTCTGGGTTCCCTGAATGGGGAAATACCAGGCCGTTCCGACCTTGGAGGGTCCAGTATTTCCCCATTCAGCAAACCTGGACCCGCTACATCCCCATTACCATTTGAGCCCCCATAGGGCTCAATGGGAATGGGGAGGATGCAAACAACGGGCACATTAATGCCGGGCCCATTGTTTGCATCCTGGTCTGCTCACTGGTTTTAACAGGCGTCCTAAGCGGGTCCCGCGAGGAGACCTCATAATGAGGATGTAGGGGGTTAACAGGGCTGTCAGCTCTACCAGCCCCGTTAACTCCCTACCGCCAGGGTCGTAATGACCCCCATTGACTTGTTAAAGGGCTTCTGCCTATGAGATAGTGATATCAAATCTAGCAATTAAAATAGTTTGATGCAAACTAGTGAATCCTGCCATGTTTATAGCAGAACCACTGGCAGAGGATGAGCATGTGCATGACTGTTCGAACTATGAAGAGTTCTATGATGAAATCCCTAGGATAAAATAAAATACTTTGGCAGGGGAGAAATTGTTTTTCATTGACGATTCTTCAAGGATCAATCAAAATGATGGGCAGAGATATACAGGTGCTGCTGTGGTAGAAAACACAGCCAATGGGAAGTTTCAAACATTGGTAAGTGCACAACTCCCATCTCACTATTCAGCACATGCTGCAGAGTTAGTGGCGCTGATAGTTGTGCTCAAGAATCATGCAGACCAAGAAGTAACGGTGTACAGTGACTCCGCCTATGTGACGTCGATGGTACATGCAGGATTAGCACATTGGAAAAGGAGGGGCGAGCTCAGAGCGGATCACACTTCAGTGCAGCATGCTGCTTTATTAGACCCGCTTATCAATGCACTACAACTCTCATTAGCCATCGCAGTCATTAAATACACAGCTCAAACTAAAAAGACTTTATCTGACGTGGAAATCAAGCAGCATACGATGAAGCCAAACGCGCGACATGTTCAGAAAATGTCATGTCCTTTGATACGCCTAATGCAAATGAAAAAATGGTGGTGATGATGAGTGTGTCTGAATCCTATAGTAATCTTTCGAAGACACACTTAATAGAGGTTCAGGGAGAAACACCTCAAGATGAGAAGGATATATGCATGCAGATAGGGTCTTTTCCTAAAACCCCTCTGAAGCATTGTGGTGACAAGACAGCACTGGTAAACCAATAATGCATGTAGCCTTATTAAGGGTGGCGCTGGAAAAGCTACAAAATCCTGCGCACACAACTAGAGAAAACCTTGCTGCAACTATTGCAGAAGATTGGTTTGTACCAAATTTGTTAGAACATGTTGCATTCCATGTCGTGAATTGCATCGTGTGTCAAAATTCACCGCCAGGCACACACTGCGTACTGCTAGAGGAGTTATCCCGAGACCTACTGGCCCCTTTCAGCATTTGCATATCGACTATGTCGATATGCTGCAAGTATGTAATGTGTATAGAAACATGATTGTAGTAGTCTGTCCCTTTTCATGATGGATTGAAGCTGGTCTGTGTACACACCCGAATTCCACCCGTTCAGCACAATTCTTAGTGTGAGAAGTATTTCCTAGATGGGGAACATGTGAAGTATTAAGATCAGAGAATGGTCTTCATTTTGTGAATCAAATTTTTGAACAGATTGGCTTGTTGCTTTGGTATAAAGCACACGTTTTCTTCAGGTTATCATCCCCCAGGAAATGGGATCTGTGAGAGGCTCAACAGCTTGTTTCAAGAAAGAATAGCCAAATTGAACCTTACCTTGAAGAAAGGGTGGTTGCATTGCCTACACCTGACATTATATGCATTGAGGAACCAACCAGGTTCGGACCACTATATTACCCCCCATGAAATAGTGACATGGAGGCGAATGAGGACACCCCCACACCTCCATCCAGAGTTAGAAGTGATGCCCAGACAATGTCAGAACTGTTAGGAATGGAGCTATGTGAATATCTTACTTGAATGACCTCAAGTATCTCTGTAATTTCAGATCAGATACGGCGAAAAGGGTGTGGGCAGTGCAGAACACAGAAGGAGATGCTACAACAAGTGGATTTCAAGAACTATGTATTCCTAAAGTGCTCCCCGGAAATGCGATCCTAATCCACAACCTTATGAGAAAGAAGTAGGACGAGACCCGCTTCAACGGTGTTAGGAAAGATTTCTTAATTGTAGGTAATTATTTTCCTTCCATGTGGCAACCCCTACACTTTTTGCTGTTGTTTTACACCCTGATCTAGACTTTGCCAGAGAAGCACAGCCTCCTGCCGCACTCCTCTGGGCTTTCGCTCCATTCTTACGGGGAAACTGACATGCCCTTAAGACAGTCAGTACCGGGAAACGTTGTTTTCCGTAGTTCTTTTCTCATGTTGCAGCTTTCTCGCAACATGGCACAAGAGTGCACCGTAACTTACATTACCGTGCTCTTGGGTCTCTAGTCATTCTACAGGCCCTAGAAACTCTTGATGGATTTATAACAAAGTGTGCAAGTATGTCACGGACGGGACTGGTGGCAGCGATCGTTTCTTTGTGTTTTGAACTCCCTTTTGCCCTGTTAACCGCGCTTCTCGCGTTTGGCCTAAATGGGTGGCCTGGCTTCCAAAATGGCCATGCCACGAGGTTCTTTGTCCTGTCCGTTGACCGTCTTGCCCCTTCACCCTTTCCAGGTCGAGCCGACCCGGGGCCATCCTTATTTGGGCATGTACTTTCCCACGAAACACAGATGCTTTCGCGGGCTTCTGCATGCCTTGTGTGTGCCTCCAGGATGTGGGCTGGGATGTCTGATCCCAATACACATCCTGGGTGCCAGAGAGTCTAGTGTGTCTTGAATGCCTGGGACTACCATGGTCCGTGATAGGTCCACGTATGGTGTGAGTGTTTTGTGAGCAGATCTCCCTTTGGGTCCTCTCTGTTTGGCACAAAGGGAACTCTGGATAAGAGGAGGCTGGAAACACCACTCCCATGTCGATCTCCTGAGTTCTCACGAACGACGATACAGGAGCCAAGTATCCTGCAACTAAGAGGCTAAACCGAGGAATCGCTGGTGACCCGCTGAAGGACTGCTCCTCTGCCCTGCTGTTGCCCTGTGAAACCATTCTGCCTCTGATCGAACGAGAAGGCCTGTACTGGTACTTCGATCCTGTGGAATAGTGGGAACAACTATTCTCGCATCTTCATCATCTCCTGCACGTAAGCCTTCGGAAGCGTCTGTGGGCCATCCAGTGGACTGACCAGCTTACCCAGGAGTCTTGCTCTGTCACCGCCGTCAGGTTGCTGCTGTATTCCGAGTCCTTGACACTCTCACACGATGCGTACACTTGGCATTTCCAGGTCTGAAGTGAGAAGTGTACATTGGGCTGAAATACACACAGCTGCTTCGTTGCCCTGCTGTGGTAACAATCTGTGCGGGTTCACTGTGTTTGGGACATCCTCAACTCTAACTTCTGCTGCCGCGGAATCTATACGACGCTGAGACGTCCCCTACTCATATCTGAACCTGCCAGCACTGAAACTGACGCAGAGAAGCCTTGGTCTGCCTGCATCGGGGACCGGTGAGTAGCAACGCTAGGGACCGGTCGCCCTCCTACAGTAGCCTGTAGCTTTTCTACGCCTTTTTCGCACTCGCGCTCTGCTTCTGCCCGCAAGTGGAGGCCGCGCTTGAGTAGCGGACCTCTGTTCGCCCTCCTTTGTTCACCGCTCTGAACTGCCTGATTTCCTTGAAGAGACTCCCCTTGGCCCGTTGGCACCAGAATGTGCAGGTACTTTTGAGCACAAGGCTCCACTCTTCGTAGGGCTCGGACTTCCTTCTAGTTAGGTGGCCTCTGAAGGCGAACTGGGTCTAACGATTCCTTGCACTGCCTGTTTTCCTCCCCATCTAGGTGGTCTGCATATTTCGTGCTTCGAACTCTTTAGACCCTTCGGTAATTGTATATATATTGTATTTGATTGTCATGTGTTGGTTTACTTGAGTTTTACCGTGATTCTTTACTATGGTCAATGTTACAAAGGCCTTGTAATAAATGTGTCTATATTTTTAATATAACACCTGCTTGGAGTCATTTGTAAGCGTCCTTGCTTTGTGTGCTCATTGTGGGCTTTCAGTCACCCTCACCCCTCTTGTGACCTAGTCTTGACCGCCGCCATCGCTACCCTGATTGGTCTGGCTTGTCCAGAGGTTACCCTGTTCCAAGAAACTAGGCTGGCCTTCTGAACCTCTGCCCCTCCAGGACAGAGTTCGGAAATCTATCTTAACAAATTGGTGTACAGCGGTGGGATACGACTGAAGGTATCCAGTGTTGCGCACGAGCGAAGGCATTTCAAGTTATTTCTACCAGGACACGTAGTGAATTGTTGTAGTATAACTTTTAAAAGGCCATAGTCCTAACTAACAGTATGGAAACAAATACCTTGTTAACTTTAAATGCTTCTAAATCCGAAACATTGAAGAAGATGTGTGCTGAGAGAGGTGTCTCCTCTCAAGGCACAAAATTGGATATGATCCAAAGAATTGTGGCGTGGCAAGAAGCTCAGCTTGACGCTATAGCTTCCGAGGACAGTGCAGAAGGAGGTGGGGCTGCTCTCACTGGTAGAACTGACAGTTCTGCCGCTGCACTGGTCCACCGCGACCATGAGGACAGGGAGGATGAGATGTCTAATGTTTCTTCTGCCAGTGTCGATGGGGAGGCCATGCTTGAATTCAAGAAGCAAGAGCTGCTGTTTAGGTAGAAGGAGCTTGATTTCAGTATGGCCAAACTAAAAATCGAACATGCAGAAAAACAGAAAGACAGGGATCACCAGTTGGAACTGGCCAAGCTTCAGGTTGCAAATGGATCCAAGGATCCTGGACATGGGTCTGGGGCCTCCTCTCATCCAATGTTTCCAAAAGATCTGCTCAGTGTGTATGAGGAAAATAATGACATTATGGACTGGCTGAATACGTTTGAGTATGCATGTGAACGTTCAACAAGTTGACAATGCTGATAAAATTGTCTGGTTACTCAGCAGACTGCCCCATTCTGGCTGCAGTGCCATTATGGAAATGTCAAAGGCTGAGCGAGCAGATTTTGCAATGTTGAAGCAAACTCTCATTTTAAAGTTTGGAAAGACTCCTGCCCAATATTTAAAACGATTCCGAGAGTATAAGAAAAAAGAAGGTGGTACTTGGGTATCTTATGTAACAGAATCCTTAAAAAACTTGACTGGCTGGTTTATACCTTTGAAGGTATGATAAGTCTTGTCATGCTGGAACATATTTTTGCATCTTCTTCCCCTGAGCTTAAGCAGCATTTGGCAGATTCAAAGGAGATAGATCCTAAGAAGCTTGCCATTGCAGCAGATTTATGGGTGTTATATCGAGTGTCCCATAAGGACAAAACTCATCCTGGTAAGCAGGAGGAAGGGAAAAAGTCCAAAGATAAGGAGGGTGGAGAATCTGATAAATCTTCTTCTCAAAAGGGCCACAAAATGAAAAATAAGGGTAAGACACAAGAGAACTCACAGGGTAGTGGAGGTCAGCCTCCGAAACAGAACTCTGGTTATAATAAGCCTCCCTATGTAAACAGACCCAATGGATCTTGTTTTGCTTGTGGAGCAACTGACCATGTGAAGGGGGTTCCCCGGTGTAAGGTTAAATCTTTGGGGGTCCACTCCGCTAATCTGGCCTTCTCCTCCTACGAGGAAGAACAGATTACAGGAGCATCCTTCTCCTCAGACTCCTTCCCCAGTGGGATAGAAGCTGAGGTAGTTTTAGTTTCCCTGGGTTCCTGGGAGCCTAAAGTCACAGAGGCTTATGCTAGGATTCCAGATAACACCAAGAACTACTTTAAAGACAGTGTGCTGATCAATGGAGTAGATACTCCAGCTCTTAGGGATAGTGGGTGCAGTCGAACTCTAGTGGATTCTACCTTGGTAGACTCAGAGGAAGTTGCCAGAGCTACTCTGATGCCCACTAAATTGGCTGACGGCCCACCTCGCATGTTTCCAGTAATACCTGTAAATCTTACTTTAAATGGTACAGCAGACAGGATTCCAGTGAGCATTCAGAGAAAGGTCCCAGGAAAGGTCTTGTTGGGCAACGATCTCAGAGCTTTTGGGCTCATAGGAGACAATGCTGACAGACCCTGCACACGGTCTCAAACACGAGCAGCATTGGGCAAGACCAATGCGCTGCCCCAGCCAAAGGGGAAACCCAAGGCTAAAGGAGTAAAGAAACCAAAACGAGGGAAAGAAAATATTCCCCCGAACTCACCTACCACTGCGGTGGAGGAAGTTGGTCAATCGCCCGGACCTGTCGAGGAGGTGACGATGCCTGAAGTATTTGACCCCAATGACCATCCTGAACTAAAAGACTTATTAGTAGAAGGTGGTCCTGACAGGGAAGAATTCAGTAGAGGCCAACGTGAGTGCCCATCTCTGGAAGGCCTAAGGAGACAGGGCTGCTCCCAGCTTGAGGGTGAACCTCCTGGGAAGCATCGGATTTATTGGGAAGGTGGACTCCTGTATAGTGAGCCCACAGAGTCTACAGAAGGAGACCATAGGAGGTTGGTGGTTCCCCTTGCTGTAAGACCCTTCCTCCTGCAGCTGGCGCTTGAAGTGCCCCTTGCTGGTCACCTTGGTATTAAGAGGACCAAGCAAAGGTTATCCATGCACTTCTACTGGCCCAAGATGGGGGTGCAAGTAGAAAGTCACTGTAGGAGTTGTGCCTCCTGCCAGTTATCTGGTAAGAGTGGCTCAACAATCCAAGCTCCAATGGTAGCACTCCCAGTTGTGGGAACACCATTCGAAAGGGTAGGGATCGACATGGTTGGTCCCCTTGACCCGCAAACATCCTCAGGCAATAGGTTTATCCTGGTGCTAGTTGACTATGCTACAAGATATCCTGAGGCCATCCCATTGAAAACTGAAACTGCCAAGTCAGTTGCAAAAGCATTACTTGGCATCTTTACTAGGGTTGGCTTCCCTAAAGAAGTTGTGTCTGACAGAGGCAGCAACTTTATGTCAAAGTATATGCAGGCTATGTGGAAAGAATGTGGGGTCACCTACAAGTTCTCTTCTGCATATCACCCCCAGACCAATGGTCTGGTAGAACGTTTCAACAGAACGTTAAAGAGCATGATTGGGGCTCTGGAAGAACCTCAGAGAAGAAAATGGGATCTTCTTTTACCATGCTTACTGTTTGCCTACCGAGAGGTACCACAGGAGGGTGTTGGCTTCAGCCCCTTCGAACTTCTGTTTGGTCACACTGTGCGGTGACCCTTAGCCATAGTCAAAGAGGGATGGGAGATGCCCACTCCCCCTATAACTACCAACGTAGTCGACTATGTTTTAGGGCTCAGAAAACGGATGGTACTTCTGAGGGCTCTTGCTAGTGACAAGTTGAAGGCAGGACAAGCGCTGGTGAAACATTTGTACGACCAGAAAGCTTCCCTCATCAACTTTACACCTGGTCAGCAAGTCCTGATCATGAATCCCATAAGGCCTAGAGCTTTACAGGACAAATGGTCAGGCCCTTACACAGTGGTGGACCCCCTGGGTGAGGTTAACTATTTAGTGGACCTTGGAACGCCTGGACGGGCTACAAAAGTGTTCCACGTAAATAGGCTGAATGCTTTCGTCCCAAGAGTCGAATGTTGAGGAAGAGGAGTCTGAACCTCTCCCCAAAAGCAGGCACTTCTGAATTGAGGTTCTGCGTGGATTACAGGGCTCTGAATGCTGTCACCAAGACAGATGCACACCCCTTGCCTCGAACAGATGAGCTGGTGGATACATTGGGTGCCTTCAAGTACCTCAGCACGTTTTACCTCACTGCAGGCTATTGGCAAATAGCCTTAGCAGAACATGCCAAGGAGAAGACAGCGTTTTCCACTCCAGACGGTCTTTACCAATTCAGGGTAATGCCGTTCGGGTTGAAGAATGCACCTGCCACTTTCCAGAGGCTTGTGAATCATGTGTTGAATGGGTTGGATGAATTCTGTCTTGCATATCTGGATGATATAGCAGTTTTCAGCGCCACCTAGGAAGACCACGTGAAACACCTCGGGATTGTGCTGCAGGCTGTTCAGAAAGCACACTTGACCATAAAGGCTAGTAAATGCCAGATCGGACAAGGCTCAGTGATTTACCTTGGACATGAAGTAGGTGGAGGGAGGATACAGACTCTTCCCAGTAAAGTACAAGCAGTACAAGACTGGCCTACCCCCACTACACAGACCCAAGTGAGAGCCTTCTTAGGACTCACGGGGTATTACCGCAACTTCATGGCAGAATATGGCACCATAGCTGCCCTTCTGACTGCCCTCACCACTCCGAAGAAACCCAAGAAGCTAACTTGGACCGACGAGTGTGAGAAGGCCTTCAACGGCTTAAAAGACTCCTTGTGCCAGGCCCCTGTCCTCAGGGCCCCTGATTATCAAAGACCTTTTATTGTGCAGACAGACGCCTCTGACACTGGGATAGGAGCTGTACTATCGCAAGTAGATGAGAAGGGTAAGGAACACCCTATTGGTTTCATTAGTCACCAGCTTAAGGACAGAGAGCTCAGATGGTCCACAGTAGAGAAAGAATGCTTCTCTGTTGTGTGGGCCCTACGGAAGCTGAGGCCGTACCTCTATGGGACCCACTTCACTGTGCAAACTGACCATAAACCCTTAAAATGGCTGATGATCATGAAGGGAGAGAATCCAAGGTTGCTTAGGTGGTCCATAAGTCTACAAGGCTTTGACTTCACCATTGAGCATAGGCCAGGTGTCCAACATAGCAATGCTGATGGGTTGTCCAGAATGTTTAACCGACCTGAACAAGAGACTCATCCAGGGGTGGATTAGTTCCCCCTGTCCATAGTCTGGGAGGGGCGAGTGTTAGGAAGGATTTCTTAATTGTAAGTAATTTTCCTTCCATGTGGCAACTCCTAAACTTTTTGCTGTTGTTTTACACCCTGATCTAGACTTTGCCAGAGAAGCACAGCCTCCTGCAGCACTCCTCTGGGCTTTCGCTCGATTCTTACGGGGAAACTGACATGCCCTTAAGACAGTCAGTACCGGGAAATGTTGTTTTCCGTAGTTCTTTTCTCATGTTGCAGCTTTCGCACAACATGGCACAAGAGTGCACCGTAACTTACATTACCACGCTCTTGGGTCTCTAGTCATTCTACAGGCCCTAGAAACTCTAGATGGATTTATAACAAAGTGTGCAAGTATGTCACGGACGGGACTGGTGGCAGCGATCGTTTCTTTGTGTTTTGAACTCCCTTTTCCCCTGTTAACCGCGCTTCTCGCGTTTGGACAAAATGGGTGGCCTGGCTTCCAAAATGGCCATGCC
Source organism: Ambystoma mexicanum (assembly GCF_040938575.1). Taxonomy (NCBI): domain Eukaryota; kingdom Metazoa; phylum Chordata; class Amphibia; order Caudata; family Ambystomatidae; genus Ambystoma; species Ambystoma mexicanum. The sequence continues at coordinate 337,599,103 of NC_090939.1, forward strand.
ACGAGGTTCTTTGTCCTGTCCGTTGACCGTCTTGCCACTTCACCTTCTCCAGGTCAAGCCAACCCGGGGCCATCCTTATTTGGGCATGTACTTTCCCGTGAAACATAGATGCTTTCGGGGGTTTCTGCATGCCTTGTGTGTGCCTCCAGGATGTGGGCTGGGATGTCTGGTCCCAATACACATCCTGGGTGCCAGAGAGTCTAGTGTGTCTTGAATGCCTGGGACTACCGTGGTCCGTGATAGGTCCACATATGGTGTGAGTGTTTTGTGAGCAGATCTCCCATTGGGTCCTCTCTGTTTTGGCGCAAAGGGAACTCTGGATAAGAGGAGGCTGGAAACACCACTACCATGTCGATCTCCTGAGTTCTCACGAACGACGGATACAGGAGCCAAGTATCCTGCAACTAAGAGGCTGAACCGAGGAATCGCTGTGACCCGCTGAAGGACTGCTCCTCTGCCCTGCTGTCGCCCTGTGAAACCATTCTGCCTCTGATCGAATGAGAAGGCCTGTACTGGTACTTCGACCCTGTGGAATAGTGGGAACAACTATTCTCGGCATCTTCATCATCTCCTGCACGTAAGCCTTCGGAAGCGTCTGTGGGCCATCCAGTGGACTGACCAGCTTACCCAGGAGTCTTGCTCTGTCACCGCCATCAGGTTGCTGCTGTATTCGGAGTCCTTGACACTCTCACACGATTCGTACACTTGGCATTCCAAGGTCTGAAGTGAGAAGTGTACATTGGGCTGAAATACACACAGCCGCTTTGTTGCCCTGCTGTGGTAACAATCTGTGCGGGTTCACTGCGTTTGGGACATCCTCAACTCTAACTTCTGCTGCCGCGGAATCTACACGACGCCAAGACGTCCCCTGCTCGTATCTGAACCTGCCAGCAGTGAAACTGACATGGAGAAGCCTGGGTCTGCCTGCATCGGGGACCGGTGAGTAGCAACGCTAAGGACCGGTCGCCCTCCTGCAGTAGCCTGTAGCTATTCCACGCCTTTTTCGCACTCGCGCTCTGCTTCTGCCCGCAAGTGGAGGCCGGGCTTGAGTAGCGGATCTCTGTTCGCCCTCCTTTGTTCACCGCTCTGAACTGCCTGATTTCCTTGAAGAGACTCCCCTTGGTCCGTTGGCACCAGAATGTGCAGGTACTTTTAAGCACAAGGCTCCACTCTTCGTAGGGCTCGGACTTCCTTCTAGTCAGGTGGCCTCTGAAGGCGAACTGGGTCTAACGATTCCTTGCACTGCTGTTTTCCTCCCCATCTAGGTGGTTTGCATATTTCGTGCTTCGAACTCTTTAGACCCTTCGGTAATTGTATATATATATTGTATTTGATTGTGATGTGTTGGTTTCTTGAGTTTTACTGTGATTCTTTACTATGGTCAATGTTACAAAGGCCTTGTATTAAATGTGTCGATATTTTTAATACAACACTTGCTTGGAGTCATTTGTAAGCGTCCTTGCTTTGTGTGCTCATTGCGGGCTTTCAGTCACCCTCACCCCTCTTGAGACCTAGTTTTGACCGCCGTCATCGCTACCCTGATTGGTCTGGCTTGTCCAGAGGTTACCCTGTTCCAAGAAACTAGGCTGGCCTTCTGAACCTCTGCCCCTCCAGGACAGAGTTCAGAAATCCATCTTAACAAACGGTCCATTTATCATGGAAGATGTCACGCCGTCTGCAGTCAGAGTGCAGGGCAGACGTGCTTGGACTTTTTTGGGAGATGCAAAGATCTATGCTGGAGAGACCCCTTCACCCCTGCACCCTTCAGAAGCAAGGATTGGGGAAGAACCTCAGCACATGCAACTAGGTCTATAACGAGTAAGAAGGACGCAGAAGCTGTCGAGTAAATACAAAGAGTTCATTGGACTGTGGCTTAGTTCGAACACTCTTTTCAGTCATTTGGGAAAGAGTCAAGGGAAGATATCCATTCTTTTTTTTATATATTTTTATTGGTTTTATACATACACAGTATCACATGTGGCAAATACTTGAAGAACGCTGCAAGCAGCGGGATAGTGCTTTAGAAGTGCATGTGGTAAACAAAAACAAAAACAAAAAACATAAACATCAACAGGTCAGATCAATGTTCGTGAGGGAAGCCAGAAGGATAGGGGCGCCAAGATAGTCGCTGTTAGTTGAGTGGAGGCGGACCAGTGGAATTGTACATGCTTCGGGATCCGGGCAATGGACGGAGAAAGGGGAATCACCGGCATCCTCGGCTTTCAATGTTTCGTTCCTGGTCTTGCGGGCAGTAGGGGAGCTTCCCTGATCGATTCCTCTGCTTTGCCCTGCCCCCTCTGCTTTTCAGTCAGTTTTGTCCATCCATCGTAAGGAGGGGGGTTGACGGGCCAGACCTGGGACTTTCTGGAGGAACTTGTCTCTATTCCCGAACCGGAGGGCAGTTATTTTTTCCGCTGCAATTATATCCCAGCATTTCGTCCACCACATATGTACTGCCGGGCCCTCTGGGTTTTTCCACAACCTAGCCACAGAAATCTTAGCGGCTGTCAGCAGGTGAGAGCACAGCTCTGCTCTGTGCCCTGAAAGGGGGAATTGACCCTCTCCACTTGCTCCCAGTAAAACAATACCCGGGTCCCATGGGATAGTCAGGCCTGTGATCCAGTTGATGTGATCCAGCACACATCTCCAGAATTGGGTGGCTTTGGGGCAGGTCCAGAACAAATGGTAGAGTGTACCCACCTCCGGGCATCCTCTCCAGCACACCGGAGGAATTGTCGGGTTGCATTTGTTGAGTGTTTCTGGGTCCGGTACCACCTGAAGCATACCTTGAACGCCCCCTCCTTGTTGGAAACACATTTTGAACTTCTGTTTGCCCTCGCCCAGATGTGGTCCCACTCCTCCAGCTCGATGGGCCTCCCAATATCTTTCTCCCATTTCAGCATGTACGGCTCTTTGCGAGTTGGGTCTGTTCTATCCAGGAGCCTGTAGAGGGTAGCTATTCTGCCCTTTGGTGGGGATCCTGTGAGAGTGAGCTCCAGGGCAGTAAGGTCTATGCCTCCAAGGTGTTTCATATCCCTGCTCGAGAGCCAGTGGCGAAGCTGGACATATCTGAATCTCTCGCTCTCCGGCACATTGAATTTCGCCTTGCAGGCCTCGAAGTCAAGGGGGTTTCCCTCCTCGTAGAAGTCTTGCACCCTTTCCAGCCCTCCATTTTTCCACCTAGTAAAGTTCTTGGGGTTATAGCCCGGGGTGAATTCCGGATTCCTCCAGACCGGGGTGAGTGGACCCGTTGTGCTGCGGAGTTTCCACAGACGAGCCGCCTTCCTCCAGCTCTCCACCGTGTTTTAGGTTGCTGTCAGGGGCCCCACGCCCTCGCCTACACTTGGTCGCTTTAGGTGTGGTAGAGAACTTATTGGGTTTGGGCTCCAGTCCTCTTCCAGCTCCAGCCAGCGGGGCTTTGGGGTGGAGGGAAGCCAAGCGAACGCGAATGAGAGCTGCGCAGCCAGGATATATCTGGCCACCTCAGGAGCTCCCAGTCCACCCAGCGCCCGACCTCGGAGCATAAGTTTCCTAGGGATTCGCGCCTGTTTCCCCCCCCAAATGTAGCTCATGATGTTCTTTTGCAGCTTCTGGATCGCCTGCTTCGGTATTGTGGTCGGTAAGGTTGCGCACTGATAAAAGTAGTCTAGGAATGAGGTTCATCTTCAGAGCCGTGATTCTCCCGAACCAGGAAATCTCTTGCTTTTGCCAGCGTATCAGGTCGTTCTTGAATTCTTTAAGGAGCACCGGAAAGTTGGCTTTGTATATTCTGCTGGTGGCGCCTGGGAGCTGGACCCCTAAGTATGGGAGATTCTTTTTTGCCCAGGGTATGTGGTATTCTTTTTCCAGATCTGACCTTACAGGACGAGGCAAGTTAATGCTCAGCGCTGTTGATTTGGATAGGTTAACCTTAAATCCTGAGGCTTCCCCAAATTCGAGCAGTTCCCTCCATAGGGCCTTCATGGATTCTCTTGGCTTGACCAGCGTGAGGAGGACGTCGTCGGCGTACATGGCAGCTTTATATGTTTGGGCGTTGATTGTCAGGCCTTGGATCCCTGCATTTTGACGTACCCTATTCGCGAATGGCTCCATGGAGAGGGCGAATACCAGGGGGGACAGGGGGCAACCCTGCCTGGTGCCCCTTGAGATTTTGATCGTTTTGGACCTGGCCCCATTGATCCTTAGTCTGGTGGAAGGCTGCTGGTAGTTCGCTAATGTCCATTTTATGAAATTTGGGCCAAAGCCAAAGTGCAGGAGTGTTTTTTGGATGTAGCCCCAATCGAGCATGTCAAAAGCTTTATGCGCGTCGAGGGAAAGAACCATCAGTGCCCACCCCCTCCTGTTGGCAGATTCGATGACATTTATGGTTTTCCTTATATTATCATGGGTGCTGCGGCCAGGGATGAATCCCGTCTGATCCGGATGGATGATGGCTGGAAGCAAGGGAGCCAGTCTGTTTGCAAGGGTTTTGGTGAAGATTTTAGCATCATAGTTCAGGAGGGTGATGGGTCTGTAGGAGGCGTAATGGCTCCGGTCCCTTCCAAGTTTCAGTAGCAGCACAGTTAGGGACTCTTCCATCGAGGCGGTGGTCGTTCCTGATAGTAGGAACGAGTTAAAGAGGGCTGCCAGTTGGGGGGAGAGAATGTATGAAAACTTCTTATAGAATTGCGCAGTAAGCCCATCCGGGTCGGGAGTTGAGTTTTTCATTTTTGCTATGACCTCGCTCACTTCTTCTGCCGAGATAGGGACCTCCAGAGCCGTGAGTTGAGGGTGTGGGTCAACCGGCTGTCCTCCTGCGAGATATCTGGCTTGTGCTGCTGTGGCCGTGGGGGTCCCCGACATGATACCCCTGTGATGTGCTGTCATGATTTCCATTTTCTCCGCGATAGAGTAGCGAAGAGTACCTTGCGCGTCCAGGAGGCTATGGATGGAGTTTCTAGATTGTAGCTTTTTTAGTTTGTTGCCCAGGAGTCGATTTGCTTTGTTGCTGTGCACATAATAAAACTGTTTGGTATATGTTAGTGCTCTGGCTGCTTTGTCAGCTAGATGCATTTCTAGGGATCGCTTCGCTCTTTGGAGCACACGACTCGCTTTCCTGTTCTGGCCTCGTTTAAGGATGCGTTCCGCTTCTGTTACTTCCGCCTCAAGTGCGTAATTGTTGCAGCTTGCGTAGTCGTCTGACTCCGGCTGTGCAGTCATTTGCTGTGCCCCTGATGACGGGTTTCATAGCGTCCCAGATCGTGGCCACAGAAGTGTCTTTGGTGGTGTTTTCCCTGAAGTTATTTTTGAGGGCTTCTGCCATTTCTGTTCTGATTGCGATGTCCGTTAAGATCTGGTCTTGAAGTTTCCATTGCCGCTGAGGCGGCTCAGGGAAGCTCGATACCCTCAGGTTCATTATGACTGGTGCATGATCAGAGAGGACTCTGTGCCCAATTTGGATGGATTCGACGCGGGGGATGAGAGTGCTGGAGAGTAACAGGAGGTCGATTCTTGAGTGCCCCAGATGAACATGAGAGAAGAAAGTGTAGTCGCTTGTTCCCATGTTGGCCCATCTCCACGCATCTATAGTGTCGGTTTCCCTCAGGAATTCTGCCATGGCGAGGGCCTTGCTGAAGTCCTCCTTCGATGGAGGGAGCGTTTTGTCCAGGTTTGGGTCTGGAGTCAAGTTGAAATCGCCCCCTATGAGTAAGCGACCTTCAGTGAAGGCGACAAGAATGGGTAGAAGGTTTCGGAGGAATGTGCTCTGCGCTGTATTTGGGCAGTAAATAGCGGCAATGGTGATGGGAAGCTCTACTAAGAGGCCTTTTAGCAGGAGATACCGACCCTCCGGGTCGCTCTTGGTGGTTATGTTAGTTAAGGGTAAGTCTCGGCCTAACAGGATGGCAGCCCCTCTTTTCTTGAGGTCAGCAGAGGCGAAGTACCTTTTTGTGTAGCGTTGAAAGGCTATGCAGCGTTCGTCAATCCTGAGGAGATGAGTCTCCTGTAAGCAAATAATGTCGGGTGCCAGCTGGGCGAGCCTGTGTTCCACAGACTTCCTTTCCAGGGAGAGTTCAAACCCTGGACGTTCCAGGTCAGGATTGAGAGTGCTCTATTCGACAGAGACATTGGTGGGTCAATTTGATAGCTGGTTTACCCTGCATGTTTTGGACTGTGAAGCTTGAAGTCCCCCCACTCCGGTGGGCCACTCCGCCATTGCCGTGGTGATTCCGGACAGAGACTTGAGCACTCTGTCAGCTTGTGATTTGACCCTCAATTCCCCCTCGCCTCCAGCCCGCTCCCTAGTTCCAGCCCCTTCTTTCCCTCTGACCGAGTTAAACCAACAAAATGAACTAGAACAAAACCTGAAACAAGAAACAAGTGAAGGTATCCAGACCAGCCTTCTACCAACAGGGCTGTTGGCTGGGCCGTGGCCACCAGCTGTGTCGGAGACCAGGGGGTCTCCTGCTGTAGTGGTGAAAATCTTGAAGTTCGAGAGAGATCGCCACCGGCCACCCCGGCCAACGGAATTGATGCATTGAGATTCTTTCCACAGCGGCTCAGGCGGCCCGATTATTTGTGAGGCTCTGGGTTCAAAGTCTGGGCCCCCTCGAGGAGAGGGGGGCCGCTATACTCTGAGGAGGAGGAACTAAGATTAGTGCAGATAAGGCTATCAACGGTTATTGATGTTCTTTCCCTTTGCGCATCCTATGTTGACCCGACACCCGGGACCAGGGACAGAGAGACCCCCTGCCAGCCCCCTTGGGAGAGCAGTCCAAGTCCCCCGGGACCCCTCCCTCCATGTCCAGGTTCATAAACTCTTCAGCCTCCCGAGGAGAGGGGATTTGATGAGACTTTCCCTCCCAAGTGAAGGCGAGGCCTGAAGGGAAGTTCCAGCGGTAGGGAATCTTGCGTTCACGCAGCCAGTCAGCCATGGGTTTAAGAGCCCTTCGCTTGGCCAGGGTTGATGCTGCCAGATCTTGGAACAAGGCTATCTCCGAATCCCGGAAGTGGATTTGTCCCATGGCCCTGGCCTCCTGCATTATCTCCTCCTTCAGCCTGTAGAAATGGACCCGGACCAAAACGTCAGCTGCCCCACTGGGCCTCTGCCTGGGCCTAGCCCTGTGCACTCTGTCCAGCTCCAGGAGAGAGTTGTCTGGGAGGGTGATGATGTGGCGGAGGAGGTCGGAAACATATGATGGGAGGTCCTTCTCCGAGATTGCAGATGGAATTCCCCGGATTCTGATATTGTTCTGCCTCGAGCGGTTTTCAGCATCTTCTTGTTTGACTTCAAGAGCCTCGCACCTGGACTCAAGGTCTCTAATCCGGTCAGCCCCCTCCCCGATCTCAAAGTTCTGTTCACATAGCGTGGTTTCAATTTCCTCGGTTCTCGATTCAATCTCCCCTTCTCTCTTGTCCAGTCGGGCAATCTGACTCTTTACTTCTTCGGTACCCTTCTGGAATTCCCTGGTGAGGACTGATAGGAGGTCATGAAGGTCTGCTTTAGTGACCGCCTGAGCCGTCCCGGCGCCTGGTCCCCGTGGAGGCCATCCCCAGTAGCACCCTCATTGCGCTCACCCTTCTTGCTTTTTTCCCCCCCAGCAGGCATGGTTAATAGCGTGAAGATTCTCTGGCTTTGAACATGGTGACTCGGAGCGGCCCGCGCCACTGGGTTAGAAAGGGGGGAGAACCAGCACAAGACCACTGCAGGCCCCCAGTCCACAGCCAGTCCCAGGAGGCAGCAGAGCGTCCAGCAGGGGCCGAGGCCCAGACAAGGCGATCAGACACCGGGGATCTTGCTTTGGGGGGGAGAGATCAGTAGGCCCCTCGGCCACTCCTGGGCCCGTTGAGCGTGGCGCGGCAGGTGCCGCCTTACCTTGTGAAAGAGGCTTTGAGGGATCGATCCTCCCCGGGGAAGGGTAACATGAGCCGGCACAGTCGCAGGGCGTTGTTGACCCCGAGGGAAGCACAGATTCCCCCCTTGATAAAGAGCTGGAGCTATGTAGTTCGTGGGAGTCTGGGAGCCGGGAGGGCCGACTGCACAGCTGGAGACGTGGAGAAGACCTCAGAGGCCCCCAGGACCAGCCGACACCAGGACAGCAGACAGACACTCCTCGGCTCCTGCTGAAGCGGATCCGCTGCAATGCGCCTTGGTCGCGGGATGAGTACGGGGCCACTGCGGGGCCCCGAGGCACAGCATATGCAGGAGCAGAAGCAGGCAGACCAGGAAAGCGTCTTTTGGAGCACCGCCCCTGGAAGCAGTATGGAGAGGGGGGCAGCAGGTCAGGAGGACCACCCTGCCATCGGAGCGGTGACTAGCTCCTTTGGGCCTTCCATCGGGCCTCCGCGGGAGATGGAAGCCCCCCCTGGGTGTCACGCTTGATGGCGGGGCCGTCGGGCACCCAATGGCAGCTGCAACTCGGCTGAGGAGGGAGGAGGCCGATGGAGAGGACTGGGCCCCGGCCAGCCCCCCCTCCGACGGATGGAAGCTTTAGGAGGCTGTAGATGGTGGGGGCCAGGCACTCCCCAGGCTCGGATGGGGCGGAGGAGCGCACAAGTAGCAGTCCCGGGTGGCAGTCCAGATGGAACCCCGGGCTAGCACCGAGGGGGGGAGGATCCCGGAGCCCTCGGTGCGGTTGCTGGCCCGGACTCCGGGCGGAGGGTGCCGAGAGGGGCCGCCGCGGCTGGGTGTCCACCAGGCCAGAACGGTCCACAGGTGGCCGCAGTACCTCCACGTGAGCCGCCCCCCCGGAGTCAAGATGCAGATGCTGCCGGCCAGTAAGATCCCTTCGCAGGAAGAGGGGAGGCGAGGCGGCCCCCGCCACCCTCCTCCAAGCCGAGGCTGTGTAGCTGGAGCGAACACTCTGTGTGGGCCGGGGGGGAGAAGGAGGCTCCCGAGGTTCGCCAACTCCGCTGTTGGCGCCAAGGGTTTCGAGACAGGCAAGGCGGGAGAGGAGCTCCGTGGGCTGAGCCCCGCGCCGGGTGCAGTGAGACTATGTGTCCCCGTGTCCCGCTGGGTAGAAGGGGAGCTGGTGTGCCTTAGGGAGGCGACGGAGCTCCGACGCTATGTGTCTCCAGCGGTGTGCATCGGCTCCGACCCCCAAGCCCCAGGATCAGTGTCGGGCCAGGGAGGAGTCCGCCATCTTGTCCACACTCCATCCATGGCGATGAGCCCGCAACCACCATATCTATGCGGGGAGCTCTCGTAGGGACTTGATGCGCGGCCAAAACATGCCGCAGGGCTTCAGCTCTCAGAAACGCTAAATCAGGATAGAGGATTTAGCTATTCACCGGTGCATTCTCGATGGTAGCGTGGCACCAGCCGGGAGCTCTCACAGAGCAGGACCGACCGCCATGGCTCCAAGCCACGCCCCGGTCGAAGATATCCATTCTTGAGCCACAGGAGTTTGTTGACATTGGACTGAGGCATGTTTAAGCGTTGATAAGAAGAAAAATATGCCAGATCTTGATTTCATTTTCGACAACTGGAAGAGGCTACAGTAGCTTGATTCATGTCTCACTGAGTTCCTGTTTGAATATGCTCATGGTGGGACACAATGACAACATTTCACGGATCATATTTGAAGATTTCTTTTTGTGTTACGCACAGTTCTCTGCAATTATGCGGAGAACTACTAGTGTTCACGTTTTCCTGAAAAATCCTAAGAATGGTCCGGTCATAAGGAGATTGCTCACAGCGATTTTTGAGCAAGTTCTTCAGCTTCCTGAATACAGTGGGGAAAGTACAAATGCCCCTATCAGCTGATAAAGCGCACAGACTGGTCAGTTTAGTCTTTTACTACCAGACTGAAGAGTGTCCACAGCTTGTTAACAGATACACAAATGTCCATACCTTTCTAAGGAACCCTAGAAATAATGTAGCATTGAATGAGATTTTGAGAGACATTATAGTACAAGTAAATGCTTATTCCGAGAAAAATCTGAGATGAGATTGAGGTTTTCCTTCGAGGAAATCGAGGGATTGCTGGCTAAAAATAACCCTTGTATCATGTTGAACGAAAATCATCATGTCGTTTGGTGAAAGGCCGATTGGTGGGGTCCAATGGGAATTTGTGTTCATTGTCCAGTAAGCAGTCAGTTGACCAAAGACGTTTATCGAGTGAGATTAGCAGTATCCAGAAACAGTACATAACGGTAGCAAAATCTATAGAAGCTTTTGATGTTATTCCCTATGAGCACAGGCTATTTAGCCAGACAGCTTCAGTGTTTTCGTTGATCTTCATGCCAAGTGTCTAGGTTGGAGCAAATACCATATGGCTGTAGATTACAATATGGGAATTGTTACAGACAATCAATGATACCATCAAGGGATTCAATGCTATCAGAGAATAGTTTAGCGCCATACGACTAATAACCCTTCTGAATAGATATGTCCTGGATATGATCCTAGCTATGAATGGAGGTGTTTGTGCAAAAATTGGGGAATCATGTTGCACATTCATACCTTCTCATCATGATGAGAATGGAACCTTGATGGAGGCCATAAGTATGCTGACAAAACTCCATGGCCAGATGATTGACGAAGTATAAGACATTACTGATGGTAGCTGGTTTAGATCACTCTTCTCTTGGGTTCCACAATGGATGGAAGACCTTTTTAAGTTCTTTGAAGCTCTGATACTAATGATATTGCTTGGAGTTTGTGTGATTAAGATAATAATCTCCCAATGCAAGAAAACGGCCAAGAAAGCCATAGGGGTGAAGATTATAATCAATATCGAACCAGGATGGAAAGCCAAAGACTTGACAGATGAAGAAATTAGAGACTTTGTGAATGCCAGTATCCATGGTCCTGAGGGGACAAAGCTCCTGTTTCCAAAGAATCCTAAGTATGTGGGAAGATGGATCTATTGTAGTCCAAATGGACAATGCAGCCTCATGACATGGAACAAAGATGAGCATGTGAAGTCAGCAGGATGCCTGAAGGGAGTCATAAAGATATGGATCCCAAAGAAGTTCTTCAGACCAAGATGTCTGGATGTGAAGGATGATGATAGAGGGGTCAATAAATCGCCCAGAGGGGAGAATGTAGAGGAGGAGCCAAGTACCCTCATGTCATGATGCCTACCCCCGGAGCACCAGGCCCAGCACCCCCGGAAGCAGGCGTCATGCCCTCGGGTAAAAGCCCAGTGGCCCCTTATAGGGGCTCTTTGGACTCAGTCCTGGCGCCTTTGGCGCCAGGCTCATGTTGGACATCAGTCCTGGCGCCATAGGCGCCAGGCTCATAAAGGGAGGTGTTTTGTGCACTTACCTGATGCAGACCATGCTGCACGCTTCAGGCCTCCCTGAGACCTGAAAGGGACTATTTTTTCATAGGGACTATTTTTTCACTCAGGCGTGGCCAGGGAAGGATACATACCTAGTTGGGGAAGGATACATACCTGGGACTTCTTTGGAAGCTATTTAAGCCACGCCCAGACAGCAGCTCATGCTTCGCGTTGTTCTGCTTCCTGCAGCTTAACGCTCACCGTGTCTGCTCCTGCTCCTGGACTCCAGCCACGCCCGCCTCGAACCTGGAAGACCTGCAAGGAAGGAAGAGAAGAGAAAGGTGAAAACCAAGGACTATTTCAAACTTCTTACCTGCACCCAGAATCTTCTCACCAGCATCCCTGAAGAAAGACTTCCATTTAAAAGCATTGTGTTGCTCGCTGCAGCGCCACGCTTCACTCACCTGTCCTTGAGACATCTCCCGGCTCCATCGCGGCTGTCAGCATCGGACGCCACATCTCTGCACCTAGGGGAGAGAGGAAGAAACAAAAGGTGAGCAGAAGGAACACAGAAGGAAAGCCTGATTAACAGCCATAATACTTACCGGCTTTTCTTCCACATTTCGGGTCGGTGCCGCCCCGTTGGCAGGAACCGTACCCTGGCCCCTATGGGGAAAGGACAAGAGACATTTCTGGGGAATGACAAGGACATTTAGAGGGATCGCCCTCATCACTACTCACCTCGGCAGTTTAACCCCTCGACGCATCGCCTTCATTCTGCACCTGAAATAAAGGACAGATCACAGGTTAGAAAGACAACATAAAGGGGGCCTCACTTGAACTTTGAACTTTCATACTTACGGCGCATCGCTCAGGAAAGTCAAGTGGATTTTGCCAGCGCCATTCTGAAAACCAGTGAAGTAACTGGACGAACGCGCGCCCCTGCACCAGAAGCAGGATGGAGAGTTCATCCTTCCAAACCATAAGGTGAGCTTAAACCGGGGTTTGGAGGAAGTTAGAGAGGAACGAAGGGGGAAAGGGGGGAGCTAGCACACTATTCTGCAGACTGTTAATCCCCTTTCTCATCTGCAGAAGGATATTCCTCCGAGCCAGGCAAGCACGATTTGGAGGTCCTGTCCAATCGGTGTTCCGGGTCCTGCGCATCACGCTAGAAGAGGCCACAGCAGTCCAGACTAGACCAGCGCCCCCGTGGGAACCAGGTGAGCGTTACACCTCACCTCAACCACCTCACCCGTATTGCCTATATGTTGTTAGGCCGGATGCGAAAACCGTGCGGTACCACTGAAATTACTGATACTTAGGAGAATCCTGGAGGCAAGGTTTCCATTGAGAAAACCGTACTTGCATACACAAAAATATAATGGCCGTTTGAATGAAATCCCGGAAGAAACAGAGCAAATGAATTGTCAAAACGAATGGTGAAGTCACACAGAGCTGAGCTGATGTACCTAGAAGAGATGCAGAGACTAGAGTACAGATATTCTATAAGGCATCAAGAAAGTATCAAAGACAAGTGACAACTTGTGATCAAGGTGAAGAAATATATGGTACTGATCTGGTAGATATATCAAGTCAGTTTACATGTGTACAGATACAAAAGAAACGCAAGCAGACAAAGCAATCCTGAGGCTAGCTTTATAGTGAATAGATTGCAGCAAGCGCCAATATATATACATGTATGCCTAAAGAGTAAAGGATGGATGTTTCCACTACAGGTTATAGAAGTGCTGGATTTCAGAAAGAAGACCTAATTTCTAGTGTGTTGCAGTAAGAAAACAAATGAATTACGAAGTGAATCTCGGAAAGGCGAGGTTGGACGAGCCATGAAGCCAAGTCAAGAAGCCAAGGTCTTGTCTTAGGCTGAAGTTAACTAGCATAGAATACAAATCGTTGGAAAGAACAAAACTCCTGTTCAAAAGACATGAACAAACAAGGAAGACGTCAGAGGTCTATTAAAAATAGTATTTTAAAGACAGTGAAAGCTCAAAATCATTGTCTTCAGTCACGTGGAAGGATGAAGTTGGACGAGCAAGATGCTCACACGTACGCATGAGGGCAGAGCGTGCCTTCACTCCCCTGAATTCTCCACAGTACAGAACAAACTCAAGGCTGAGCATCAAAGCCTAATTGACTAAGCAGACCACTGAGGTGATGATGGATTGATATGCTAATTGGTGGGAGCTATGGTTAAGACAAGCTCACCAGCACCTGAAAGGCCAGCCTGTGTGCTGCTAGACAAAGGTGGAAACGTACTGACGAAGGTTAGAGTGCCAACCAATTGTAGGCTACCACGTAATTATGGGTCCTATTGTTTGTGTAGCCAATGGGAAGTTCTGTATTTAGTAATGTTTCATAGTGGCCATTCTGAAGGGTGGGCTTAGCTGCCTCACCTGATGCTAAGAAACCAATTACTAAGAAACCAATTACTTACGTAGGATGACATTGGTAGTGACATAGTGACATAGGTCAATGTCAATGATGATGAGGTTTTGATATACAAGCTCAGTTTTTATGAAATTGTTTGATGTTCGTTGTACACTAGAGGACAATGGGAAGTTAGTGTTACTCCTTCTCCTTGACCTCTCAGCGGCATTCGATTTGGTCAACCACCAAATACTCTGCCAACATCTTAAATCTGTGGCCCACTTATCTGATTCTGCTAATGCCTGGATCCACTCCTTCCTGAGCAACAGATCCATGAGAGTCTTTTCACCCAAAGCATCGGCAGACCTTTCCCCCATTCACTGTGGCATCCCTCAAGGCTTCTGTGTATTCCCTACACTGTACAACGTATTCACCAAGCCTCTCTTCGATGTGCTTGATTATCTGGGTGTCTCCTATACCAACTATGTGGACGACAACCAGATACTCATTCCATCTCTGGTGATTACACAGCCGACGCTAAAGCCTTGAATGATGTCTACCTGGTCATTCATGCTTGGATGGCACATCATGAACTTTGCCTTAATGACGATAAGACTGAGCTCTTACTACTAGGATCAATCCAACGTCTCAACAAATAAGACCAAGCCTACAAGTCCTTCAACATTGATGGTAATGATATCAAGGTCTCTAATGACACTAAAACCGTAGAAATCTATTTGGACTGTACGCTCTCCTTGAACAGACAAACAAATGCAGTAAGGTCGGCATCGGCCTATAGTTGAAAACTCATTACTGCCTGCAGACCTTTTCTAAACTCTCCTAACTGCATCACCCTCGCTAGAACACTCATTATGGCCAAAATTGACTACTGCAGTGCCCTCAACTTAGGGACCAGCCAGTCCAACCTCAATAAATTGCAAACTATCCAAAACTATGCCATAAGGGCAGCCTTAAATATCCCGAGATGATCCCACATCCCCACCGTGAGATCTGACTTACGATGGCTCCCGGTAAAACAAAGAATTGCCTTCAAAACTCTAGCCTTGACCCATAAATGCCTGAACAACAATGCCCCACCATACCTCTCCTCTCGCCTTACACTCCACACCTCCTCTCGACCCACCAGATCAGCCCAAACTCACAGCCTAACCTTACCTAGATTCAAACTCCAAAATGCTGGTGGCGTGAGCTTCCCTGTCCTAGCCTCCAAACTCTGGAACACTCTGCCGACCTCCATCAGAACTGAACCTTCGTTCCTAACATTCAATAACAACGCCAAATCTTGGCTGTTCTCTCACAACTTATGAAGGTCCACACCTTAGCCCTGCTTCCCACGAGTAATATATGTAATGTATGTATATACTCTATATTGTACTTGTATTATAACTTGTAAATTAGTATTTTTTGTATATTGTGTATATTGTGTACATTTATTATGTGTATACTGTTCATTGTAACCTGTTCTCAAGATTATGCACCCGGTTGCCCGTGGACCTGGTTTGCGCTTTACCAATAAACTAAACTTCAAACTTCCCTGTTTTAGATCTTTGACAATAAAACAGTTATCCTTTTTGCCAACTACCTTTCAATAATTGATGTATGAAGAAAATCTGCATCCCGCATTTCCATCCATCTCCAGGGTAATTGCTACTAATCTTAAAGGGCTGAGGTTATTCAGTTCAGTGCAGCTGTTCTATTTAATTTAAAAAGCATGCCAGGGTTGTAAATTACCCTCTCGTGCATTTCAGGTGAATTTATGTCCAAACCAAATAGATGCATAAGAACGTGATTATTTTCTATCACTTTACAGAGCATGCCATTTTGCATCGTGGATGCCCATTGAAACACAGAAACATACCCTTATTGGTGGAAATAAACAAATGCAGTGTAAAAGGTATCTGAATGACGTCCTTCAGCAGTGGGGCACACGTTTGGTTTCATGCAAGTGATGAGATGTGCCAACTCTTTTTTGGAAATCCAAATCAGATCATTTCTGAGTTGACTCGATTCGTCTTGCAAGCCATCTCTATGGATGCTCAAATGGATTGTACTGATGCAATCCATTTCTTCAAAGCTTAAAACCAGCATTTTAATATAGAACAACCATATACAACAATAAAAATTGAATTGAAATGCCCAAGTACTTAAAAGAAGCGACAATATATTTGCACAAGTCGTTCACAAAACATGAATAAGTGCAAGACAGAACAATATTAATTTCCTATGGAACAGTTCTAATATTATTACAAATAAATTGTCTTTTAACCCCTTAAGTGCCAAGGACAGGATTGCTCATCCTAGGTGCATGGGCAATCCCATTAGGACCATGTGTCTCAGATCTTATACTCTTGCACAGATAAACAGAAAGTGCTGTAAATCCTCAACCTACCACAAGTGCAGTGCTTAGATCTAAACTGCCATGAAATCCGGCCCCTTAATGGCAGAACATATAATTTCATCATTGCATAAATATGTCTGTTTATGGGTGACCGAAAGACGCTCAACATACCAAAATTCTGATGTGGACACTGTGCTAATGCCAAATGGCTGAGTGATCGCAGATTCGTCATAGTATTTATAGCCAGGTTTGATTCTAACTTTATTGCTTTCTTCAACTCTTGCATGGTATCAATGTCCCACATATTACATAATACACAACAATTCTTATACCAGGGGTACTCACCATAGATAGTGAGTTTTATTAATTCACCCATGACATTTTCATAATATTTAATATTCATAATATTTGGATTCTTCAAGGAGTGTATTTTCCGAAAATAGTCAAAAAATATAAATTTGGCACACACGCCAATATTTAAAACCAATAAAACCCCCAACATCAAAGGCAAGAGCTAAGTATGGGGTGCTTGGGCCCACGCCATGCAGCTTCCTCAAATTGATGTGCAAAATACAATCCAAGGCCAAGCTGGATGTGTTGCTTCAAATTTTGCTGCAGTATAATACAGATGAATGAGTAGACCTTTGGTTCCAGCAGCTGGATGCATTTGTCTAGACTGAGGCTGCCTTATTTGTAATAAAATCTCATCAGACACCCTCAAGCAAGTTCACAACCGGTTTTCCAGAAACTGTAGATGTGCAGACCATAAACATTTACACAATAAAAAGAAAACAAATAGGAATAGGAATCCTCGCTATTATGTGTGAATTATTTACAGACCAATTATATTTCTTTTTATTGGTTGCAAAAGCCACTATCCTTGTTTTATTTAGATTTAAGCTCAAGCGGTTTTCCTCAAAATAACTAGTTGCATATATCAAATTGGTCCTTAATCCTTTTTCTGTTAAATCTAATAAGATTACATTGTCTGCATATAGAAGGAAGGGGTAGAAATGCAGTTGAGACAGACCTAGGTGCAGGAGGTCCAGCATAAAGTCTGAAAGAAAGATGATCAAGAGTAAAGGGGCCTTTGGTCAGCCCTAGCGAACGCTCTTATTCGTCATGAACTCCTCACTAGCCCCAAAACTAGGATGGCCAAACTCTGAAGCCCTAGTATTGGAATACAGATAAATAATTAATTTCAGAAGAGGGGGTGGAACCCCCATTTTGTATAGTTTATTCCACAAGAGGAAGCGATCAAGAGAATCAAAATCTTTTGCTAGGTCCAAAAAACCTGCATACACTATTCCACCTCCAAATCTCACATATGTATCATTTATAGTAGCATTGACAAATGCATGGTCAGCTGACGTGATGCCCTTTCTAAACCCTGCTTGGTAAATAGGCTGTATATGATTTTCCAACGCCATTGCTCTAACCTACTCGCAGGACAGTTGACAAAAATTGTAGCCCCGCTATCCCATAAAGACATTGGGTGATAGCAGTGAGGGTCAGAAAACGTCCACTTTTTGAAAATAGGCTTAATAAAAGAATCAAGGAAGAAGCAATTTTGTTGAACACTTTAACAAAAACCGGGCCCACCAATCAGGGAACCACTTAAAGATGTCTGGATTAACTCCATCTGGGCCAGGAGCTTTGCCTGGCTTGGCGGTTTTTATGGCCTCCAATATTTCCTCAGATGAAAGCTAATGCTAGTTCTCTCCCAACCCAGGTTTTGAAATACAAAGGAAGGAGGTGTTCCATCTTTATACAAAATATCCCTAAAATGTGCTACCCAAGACGATAATGATATCGGGCTAGCAATGTCCTGCACACCATCTATAAATCCAGTAGCAACAAGATTCCAAAAACCTTTAACATTTCTATTAAGTATGATATCACCCAAAACTTCCACTGCAGCCCAATAAACAATTATTTTCTTGCATTTCAAAAGCTTTTAATATTTGCACTTGAGTTTTATATGGCCCCCGCTATCTTAGATTTATTACTAATAACAGCCCACAGATCGAATTTAGCTCTTCAACATTCAGCATCAAACCATGAAGCATTCTGGAGTGATCCAAACAATCGAACAAGAGTGGTAGGAGGTGGATACACACACTTATTAGTAATAGAGGCAATTAACTTCTCGTGTACCACAAGCGTATCACCAAAAATCTTGTCATGCACCTGTGCGAGCCTGTGAAACCTTGCCATTTCTGCACCTGCCAAAATACCTTGGGCCTCATTACAAGTCAGGCGGAATGGGTTAATGGGGTTCGCTAATGGGTGCGGACCCGTTATTCCCATTCCGCCTCATTACGAGGTCCCCTTACAGGACCCGGGAAATATGCCTGGTAAAACCAAGCATTGTTACCGGGTCCCGCGAGGGGACCAGGGAGCTATCAACGGGCCGGTCGTAATTGGCCTGTTGTTAGCTCCCTCTCCCATTCCCATTGAGCCCTATGGGGGCTCGAATGGGAATGGGGAAGATCCGGCACAGGTTCCATGGGGGAGGAATTACCAGGCCCTCTGAACTTGGAATGGCCCGGTAATTCCCCATTCTGGGAACCCGGACCCGGTTGTGGAGGCAGCCATGCCACCAACAGCGGCTTGGCTACCGCCAAACCTGTAATGAGGCCCCTTGTCTCTGGGCAACTTCCTCAAGATTAAATGTGGAACAAATTCCGCAGAGTTGGCCAGAGACATTGCACACAAGTTTGAAAAATGCATGTTACATGAAACAATTCAAGGATTGTGATAGCTTTCGGGGCGCTCATGGACCACAAAGTGTAGGACCCTACAAAACGAAAAACAATCCACCAAACAATAATCAATCAGATAGTTCCTGGGGCATGAACTGTAAGTGAATTTTGGGGGATCGTCTCCATGGCATCTCATATTTTCTTCCACACAGGCAGTATGAAGGAATAAGGCATCAAGTAGGATCCCAGGCACATCTCAAGAGTAAGAATTTAAATTTCTCTTTGGAATACCACATGACGCTTCAAGAAAAAGTCTATCAAAGTAGGGGTCTATAGAATCACACAATTTAGTGTTAAAATCGCCCATGGTGATTATGGTTCAGTCATTATAATTCGAAAGAAGATCTGCTAACAGCCCATTGGGTGTAAATATACATTTTAAATCTTCCTTTGGATGCAAATAAATATGAACTATCACAAATTTACTATCAGCTTTATTGCCTCCAAAAGTAGAGATAAGTAGGATTTGATCAGAAGGGCTTCGAATAAAGGCAGGATTTCATACAAGAGCCTTGCACACAAGGTTAACTAAGCCCTTGCGTGCCCTGTAAAGCCCATCGCGGATCGATGCACAAGTGACTATCCAATAATCAAGAAAAAGATCTAGCAAGAGGGAATCATCTGTCAACCAAGTTTCTTGTAGGCATGCCTTTTTCACCAATGTAGCCAATCCAAATCATTCAGTTTATTACAAACAGCATCTACAATCCAACTAAGTAATTCCACTTATGCTGTAGGTAAACTGGACACCCCGTATGCCTTGTCAAATTTTCTTGCACCCCTGGGCACTAGCAATATCACAATTTTCCACAGTAGCACCCACTCTTCCAGTTAAACTGGCCAAACAGCTGGATTAATAGCTAGAAAGGCCTTTCGAGAGCACCATACTGAGCAAAAGCATAGACTTTCTCCTTTGCTTGTTTAGATGTAATAAACACTTGAGAGGGTTGCTGAGTCAATCCTTTTTCAAGTTCATGTCTTGGCAGATATATAATCAAATTGTCCAATACATCCAGACCTGAATACTTGAAGGCTTGTCCATATCTGGTCAAAACACTAGCGTAAAGCCCATTCCTGACTTCCCTCTCCCTCATTACCTATACAACACCAATCCTTGTCCCAGTCCATCATTATGCACATAACTCCATTCTCCATCCCATATCCCAATGAACTATGTAAGTCTCCTCCTCAATCAAGCTTCTCATTAACAAAGAACTCCCACCCTTGCCTCACTCGTTCATTACCCATGCAAACCCTGTCCATATACCAAGCCTTATTTTCCCAGAGAACTCTCCCTCCTTTTCCTAGTCATCATTAACCATGTGATTCCCCTGTCCATCCCACTTCCTTTTTATCCAAAAATGTTCCCTCCTTATTCCATGCCCTCATTACTCATACAAATTCCATCATGGCCCCAGTATATCAGTACTCATATACGTAAAAAATGAATGCATTAAAAGTCAGAACTTGACATGTTTTACACATCCCCTTATGCCAATATGAAACAAGAAAAGGGAATGTGTGTCATTTCTACACATTTCAAAGTGTATTGCATCGATAAATTTTATTCTGATGTGCATAAAAGCCCACTTAAATACACAAATATACAATGCTAAGGAGGTTTAAAAGAACATATGAATGTATGCATGCATTTTAAATGTGTTTAGATTTCACAAAACCATAATATAAATTCTTCCTAATTTTTACAGAAACCTAAACCAACCACAGAAGTTTCTACAATGACAAGAATGTCTACTTTATACACACAGTAGGGGAATCAGTTCAACGGGTGGTCACTGGAACCTGCACTAGCTATCTTTAGTTTGTGCTACAAAGCCATCACCTAACTGACTACTCCTGTACAGTAAGAGAAGATGCAATATGATTCTCATTTTATATGTTTACCTATTTACCTTTCCCATCACACTCGATCACACAGAATCTGTGTGATATAATTGTCTAATCAATAGTGTAGAACGCCATTATGTCATTCCCAATCCATAATAAACCATGCAACACTGCTAAACATCACAATCCTCATGATGCCTGAAGTCCAATCCTCACTGTCTATTATCACACTTGCATCTCCCTTCCTCATCCCAATGTTAATTATCCATTACAATCACTTCCTCAGCCTACTCTCTCATTATTCACACAGCTCCCCTTCTTGTTACACTCCCTAATTACCCACACAACTCCCCTCCATGTGACAGTCCCTCCTTAACCATGCAACAATTTACCTCTTCATTGAACCTCATTACTCACACAACACTGCTTCTCATCCCAGTGCTTAATTACCCATGCAAATCCTTCCTTCATCAATCTCCCTCATTACCCCACAACTTCCCTCCTCATTCCAGTCAATCATCACATACACAATGCCCATGCATATTTTGTTTCTTATTACCTAAGCAATTCACCTTCTTGCAGCACTTCCTTTTAGACTACAGCGTGTTTTTCTGTCTTGCAATTCCTGAACCATACCATACAAAACCTAACCTTTACTCTCATTATCTTACAGATATCACTCAACATCCGATCAGTGGAATATATGCTTGTAGTTCATAACTACTTATCTGCTATTCCATAAGTTTTCCTTTAGTGCAATTTAACAGTATCAGGCCTTATAACAGAACACATACACTTTACGAAAACCAAGGTTTAACATTCTTTTTATCCCAAACAGATGCAATAAACACCAACTAAAAAGCAACTTAGAAAACATTAAAGTACAGATAATTATAAGAGGGAGTAATAAACTCACCCTCCACTTACAAAATGTATAAATAATATAAACACAAGTGAAAAGATAACTTTCAACTTGCAAAATACAAATACATGAAGCATCAAAATAGTACTTACTCCTCTACCTTCTGCACAGTGATATACAATTAGTTTCCAAAACAGTTTCCTCGACGATCAACAAACAACTCACACACATACTTTGAAGGCATATCCTCTAATGTCAATGCCTTACCAAAATGATAAAGAAAAATTACGAAAACATCCTGTCCCTCAGTTATCTTATAAAACAAATATGACAGATAATACTTGTCTGTCTCCTCCCCCTTCCCTTACCTGTTTCTACCCTCCTCACCCTCCAGCACTATCTGAAATGTCATCAGGCCTAGTACGATAGTCGCTTCTTTTATTCCTTTCCCTCCTTTGTCTCCCCTTCTCCCTCACCTCTTGTAATCTCCGGCCCTACCACAAATGTCATCCAGCTTAGTACTGTAGTCGCCTGTCTGTTTCCATTTCTCTCCCACACCCGTCCTTTCTTGTATGTGTTCTAGCTCTTGCACTATCTGAAATGTCGCCAGGCCGAGTACGATAGTTAATGTCACATTATTATTGTTCATGACCTTATAAGAATGTCATTGTATTTACCCTTGTTCCCGCCCTTGCCTTGAAGTGATTTGAAACACATTATAGGCGCTATATAAATAAACTATCATATCATATCATGGCTTGTCAATTATCAACAAACTAGGTGTAAAAGCAATAATTGTCACGACCGCTGGGCGCTGGCGGCTGTGGAAGAGGTGGAAGCTGGGCCGCCATTAGATTGTGCCGTCACGTCTTTTCCCTGACAGCACCAACGTTCTAGTCTTTTTCAACATGGCCGCGGCCTACGCGTCTTTACTTCCACACGCTAGGCGGCTCGGCACGTTGCAACTTCGGATTTCCCTCGGTTGCCCAGGCTCCTCTACAGTTTTCTCCTTGGCGGTGCTCCGCCCGTTCTGTTCTGTTCTTCCATGCCCTTGCTCTCTTTCCCCTTGCTCACCTCCTCCTCCTAGCCTTTCCAGTTTTCCCTCCCCCGGTTGTTTTCACCGGTTGGTTCCTTTTCCTTGCTGTCATTCACTCTGCTCCATCTCTACAGAGCTTGCCTCTCTTGTACACACTCATACTCACCTCGCCTTGGATCGCCTGATTGTGCTTCTCCGAGTTGTTCCTGTTTCCGGTTTTCTGCTTGCTCCAGTACTCCGTAGGTTTTTTACGCCGTTTGGCTTTTCCCCTCACTCCGTTGTTAGTCCGTCGCGGAGGGGGGTCACCGTGCCTCCTGTGTGGAGCCGCGGTGGCTTCCTTTCGAGGCCGACCTTACCTTCTAAAGAAGAAAAGGCTTCCCGCCCTACATGTCAGAAGAAAGAAGTTAAATTACTCTTCAAGTTCAGGTGAGGAGGAAAGGGAACGGAGGGACGAGTTGAGTTCTACTGATGAGGAAGACATTACCCATCTACCTGATAAAGGGGTGAGTCCGTGATAATAATTGACAGTAAAACTGTGTATTCTTATATTGAACATAAAGAAACACTTAACAAATTAGTTTACAAGCTAGACACATACTACCAGGAACAAAACCATTCAATTGTAATGTATTGTTCAATGAAAACATTATGTAAAATGACACTTTAATAACCAAAACATTATCTAACCAATATTTACCCCAATGCTCCTCCTGACCAGGCACCACATTCAGTATGCAAATTGTTATGCATCACAATCTGGAATTAGTGACCACATTCTTACAAATATTTCTGAAACTCTTCAGAACATGGACTCCCGCCACTTGGCACATCCACATGTGATTATGTGGAAACTGTTTGGCCTGCATTTGGGAAAAATCTTACAAAAATACCCTTCTCCACACCAAACACCCAGACATCCAAGCCTTGGTTTTCTGCTATCAAACTTGAGGGCTTCACACCCCAGCTGGCCACCTGGCCATGTCCCCTGGGTTCAACATTGACAGACTTCTCACACTCAAACAGCATATAGCAACAAAGATATGTCCTGCATGCTGAAGCAAGACTCATCCAAGGACTCTGCAAATTTGACCACATCATCCTGACCCTCATCAAACTGCACTGGTTTTCACTCCAAGCCCATTTAATCTACAAATCCTGTTGCATCATTCACAAGGCTGCCACCCTGAAGTCCCCAAGCTACTTCACGAGAAACTAATCACCTCCAGAAGCCTGCGATCCACCAGAAGTAAGGAAATGTGTAGACTTGAACTCTGATGGTGCAAGAAGGAAAGAACCAGAAGACACACCTTCTCTGTCTATACTCTGACACTGGGACCTCATCCCCATTAACATCAAACCTCCCCATAGCGTCCACAGTCCTCAAAAGAGTTGAAACTTTCCCTCCATAACACCTAGGCACACACACCCTGCACTTCCCACCCTACATGAGACTCTGTGATCTGTTCCCCACTGTCTCCTTCTCTGGTTGCTTGTAGAACCTTGCTGCCAATTGCCCACCCTCATGCTCCCGTTTTAGCTCCCTGCTCCATTTTTCTCTCCTTCCCTCACTGTGTTCTTCCCCTTAAGATTGTAAAGCACTCCATTGCTTCCAAAAGCTGGGTCTGCACTCAAACAAAACTTCTAATAATAATCTATAGAATAACTAATATTTAACCAAACTTTGTTAACCGGAAAATCCCAAGAAGTGCTTAACAAATAAAATAAATATTTTCATATTGAAGTAAAGGAAGAAAACACTACCAACACACAAACTAGAAAACAAGGGAAGCTTTTGTAAGCAGAAAAAGTCTTTTACACAACAATCAAAAAGAAACAGTAAAGTTTCAAACCAGCTCTTCTGAAATGTATGACAAAGTATGTGTCTTCTAATGTCAAACCTTTTTTAAAAAATGCACAACAGTAGACATGTGTAATAAAATAGTGCACAATGAGAAATCAAAATGGTTTAAATGGTCCTTCTACCACAGAGCATATATCTAAAGGGTCCTTTATTATTTTGCACATATTGCAATAATAGGCTTGATGACAATCAGATGCCCTCTCGGGCCATCAATAAAAACCTAGAAATACTCATACTTCACATATCTCTCAGACAACTGAACATATATGATACTATTGTTATTTAAACCACACAACTATTCCAAGCAATCATACAATTACAACACAAAAATACAAATGTACCTCTTTGAAAAATACTTGGAGGCATCAGTCGCAAATAGGATATTTATAATTAGCGATCCAGGAAAATGTTGAAACTCTGGGTGTAGGGAATTCACTAAATCAATAATAACCAAATTGGTAAATAGATCACCAACAAAAGCCAAATCAATTTCCCAAGAGCTTGTTGACTTAAACAAAGAAAAATAAAAGCTCTGCAATATCTGAAATGGCATTAAAAATACTACAAACACATAAATATTAGAAGACACGTTAGCAGAACTACCAAAATATATTGAGGCACACCACAACAGAGCAAGTTGAAGGTGTTGATCCTTGCACTTGGATAACATGTGTGACAACTACTCAATTGACCTGATATATCCAATAAACATCATAGAAGATGCTTTAGAAACATAACATTTGGCAAGAAAACAGTTGTCATTTGAGTGTATGGGAAAGGTTTCAGAAGCATGGAGTTTACACTACCCTTCCGTAGAAGAAAAGGAGGACAACTTAATGACAGACACTGCCAAATCAGTACACCAGAGTTTCATTCTATCAGAATATACTTGGAAGATCAAATATGTTGTCAAAACATTGAGCTAATGTTACATTGTTTATTTAAATTTTAAAAGTGAAACGGCATCTCTATGATATGGTGCTGTTCATACATTAATTAATAACTGGCACTCATTTGACCAACATGTCACATATTAAGTTACCTGCAGGTCCATGGTTTGGCTCTGGACAGGAATTAGTCAGCCTTTTTATCTTTCTGAAGATGATCAAATTATTAAAGTTAAAGTGGAATTGTAAGATTATATCTCTGACCAGCAGAATCAGTCAAATTGTCAGCATACCTGCATATGCTTTAATCATGCTAATGTTGAGACATGTTGTATTGTTGTAGCTTTAAATATTCCTATTTGAGGATTTGACCATGGTGTTGGACCAGCAAGTAGCATTTTGGGTGGGGAAGAGTCAGCAAAAGAGTAGGGGTGCCTGAAGTTTCATTCTGAGCTTGACTCCATACCAAATATTGAAGTTATTTATTGAATAATATGGAGTGTCCATGACTGTAGATCAATGACCTCAGCAAGGCCATTGTGGCTAAGGCAGAGACAGGCAGATGTCATGATGTAGATTCTGATGTTCCTTAAAGCAATGCCATATAGAAAGGTAGGATTTCATTGTTATGAGCTCTCTACCTGGGGAAAATCACTAAGAAATACAAGGGCCAGGTCACAATCATTTGTACTGCACTACAGCCTACTAGAAATGTGCAGGACAATTTATTAAATAAGGTAACATGCACATTTCTCAAAGGAATGAAAATAGAAAATGCACACTGTACATGTTTTAAATGGATGCATTTTTAGGGAATTTGGCACGGAATTATTTTTCTATAAAAAAATATATGTCAGCTTTGATCAAAGACTTCATTTTGGTTTTTATATGAAAGAAACAATCAGGCGCAAGTTATTTGTCATTTACACGTGTTGCGTTATTTAAGCATCCCTGGCAGGTAAAGGTTTGACCTTTCAGGGTATTCATTAACTGTATACTTTCTTTACATTGAACATGTGCTGGCAGGAAACGTTCTGACCTCTTCAACCCAAAGCTTTCAGCAACTAATCAACAGCATGAATTTTCATAAGCTGAACAGGATTCTGTCACCTGGCTCCTTCAAAAGATCAGCGGATCCTGAATCATCCAAATACAGTGAACACTCAAGTGATTTGGGGATCATCCGAATGTACACAGTGAGACAAACCCATCATTGTTTCCATGTGGAATTCTAATGTACATTTCCAACTCATCGAAGACAATTACACTGCAAGAAAAACACAGCTTCCTCACCAAACTGTATAACTTTGTCATAGAACTGCAGTCTCATAGTGAACGTGGTTTGTTTGATGCCTCAGACCTGTTAAAATACAAACCTTTGTACTGGAAATCTGAAAATATTATCTAGTTAGAACTTGGTCCAGCCTCATCTCGAAAGAGGGTACAAATATCCATCTAAGAAATGTAACCTTTAGTTGAAGAAAATCAATCAAGATATCCTAAAAACAAATCTCATCAAACCATACTATCCAAAGATAATGCTTTCCTTAGAAGAGTTTGAATGAAATAACAAAATATATACATATGAAAAACATACCTCTGCAAGTAAAACCCCTGGCAGATATGGAGTTCTAAATTGTGAAGGCTTTCTTGTGAGACTTCAACACCCAGTTACATAAAGCATGTAAGACTATCTTTACGATTTTCAGAGCCAAAGGACTTTTATCACATGACTCTACTGCAGTTATTCAAAAATTGGCATGAAGGAGAAGAACAGGAAAGTATATTACGTTTCAAGATGCTTTTGAGCAACTCAGAGGAGTCTTACAAATCTTAACAGTATCATCAAATGTTAGAAGATTCATGTTACACATAGAAATAGACATTGGGGGAAAAAAACTGCAAAAGGCAATCAGCCATCCCTTGTTTGCAGCCAATAACCACTTGGATAACCAGTTATTCATAATTATTTATTATTATCATTATTATTATTATATTTATTGAGTGTGGATATAGCTTTTGGCAGCAATAACGCACTTGGCAAGTCATAGTTGGATGAGTACAGTGACAGAAGCAAAGATACAAGGGAGTGGTGAGCTAACAATGGGGGAAGGCAATTTGGCAGCAGAAGTAGCAATGGGTGATATGGAAAATGACCTGATGCAATACAAGCAAACAGACAAGTGCTTTGTCACTATGAAATGATGAACAACGGAACATTTACCTGAAAGTTACTCTGTTGTTTCACCATCCCCACCCCCACAGACTAGCTTCTTAAAACATAGAAGGGATAACTTTACACTGATTACTACTGCTCCCAGTTGGGAATAAAAACAATTTAGAGTATTACACATTCTCTGCATGGACACCATTTGGACTAGGCAGGAGTCTGCTAACAGAAAGAGAAATCATGGTACCCGGTAAGATAGCTGAGTGGGTTGAGTGCATTCTGTTGTGATCTGTTTGTGATCTGAAAGTCACAGGTTTGAATCATAGCATGGTCGATAAAATGAATACCATTTTCGATTGAGTAGTAATAATTAAATATGAAAATGTTCATTGTAAGCACTTTGCAAAAAGTGCTTTATAAATGACAATATTATAGTTATTAATTCTTAAGAAGGTATATGAAGAACTGTTTGGAGGAAAACATAATGTTGCATTTTGTCATCACCTACAGTTAACACCAGGCAAATTCCAACCTGAGTTTTAAATATCAACACATAAAGAGTTTTGTAGTGCACTTGGCAGCATAGGCAGTGAAGCCTATTGCTTTTCTACAGATACCCAGTGCTGAATATGCATCGGTCAACAGACCACAGCTATGCTCACATACTGAAGAACATCAGAATTGGTGTATTTACTGAGCAATATAACACATCCTTAAAATGTAGAGTTTTAGATGACACATATGGAAAGAAAATATCAGGTCCTCAACTATGGACAAGTTAACACAACAACATCAACAATGTGTGTGTGTGTGTGTTTAATGTCTGTCCTTGCACGCTGTTCCAAACATAATGACAAAATGCTTCAAAATGAAAAACATCACATAGTACACAACAATTATAGAGACAAATTAGAACTACACAGCATGACACACCTTATGTGTCAATTAGCCACCTAAACGAACTATACAATTCTGTACCGAGAATATACAGAGCACTTTTAAGACAGAACCTGGAAGGTTTACTGAAGGGAGCAGTGGGTACAGTTTTTGGTTTTTAAGCATATCCAAATTAACATTACTTGCAGTTTGTCATTGTCAAATTCGACAAACTAACACAAACTCCAAACCTTCCCTGCATATCTGCATATTTCCTACTTTTTAAAGATATGTATATAAGGTAAAAATCACTCTCTATTTATCTTCCATACTATATAACAATTAACATGTTCAACCCTGGACCGCACACTTGTAGATATTGTCAAAATAATCCTTAAACAAGGTATGCTTTAGGTCAGACTCTCACATGTTTGTGCACACACAAGTATTTTCTAAGTAAATTTCAATGCAAGCAAAGTAAAAGTGACTACCCCTTGCATTAACACACACAATTGCCTTAGTACTTTGTACAGCTCACTTTTGGAGATATTCCTTGTACCTGAAAAAAGCTAAACATTCAAAAAGGTGACTTGTGCAGTATGAAACAATATCAGGGCTTCATGTAATCCCTGTTAAAAACACAAAAAAACATGCTTCAAGCCTGTACACTCCAAATCTACTGGTCCCTTGAAATTTAAAAACATTTTAGAGCCAATTGCTATACACATGTCACCATCTATCTATCTGCTATTTCAACTGTCACCACTTGCAAACAATATTTACTTGCATGACTCAGGACAGTTATTTTCCGAACTTGGTCTGCTTCACCGAAATACAACAAACAATCCTGACACAATATGAACAGTTTCAGGTAAAAAACATGTAGTGTTCGGTCTATAGTAGGTTTGTTGATAGTTCAGTTGTTAATCGCTCCATGAACACACAAGGATCCTCTTGACTTCTTCGTGAACTTATTAGAAAGTATTGAAAGTGAGCACATTTTGCTAAATGAAATTCTGGAGACTGCATACACTTGGAAAATGACTGAGACAAATCCATGGCATTTGTTCCCTCTCCTAAAGAGGGAACCACCCCTCTGTGACTACAGAGGTGGGGCTGCTACACTACCACCTCCTGAGGTACAGGGAAAGTGGTATCGCACTGGGGGTGTTTGAGGCAGGGTGGTAACCCCCATGCCCCAAGGCTGATTGAGAAAGTGACAGGTTCAAGAGAAAAAGAGGCATCTGATAGCATGAGGCTGTGTGAGAATCCACATACTTATGCCTGGGAGAGAAAGCAAAAGGCTCATGCAGGGATAAGGCATCATATAGTCCGAGACAGGGTGATAATTCATGTACCCCACTTGGGGGGCGGGGGGGATGAAGAGTCCTTTTAGGGCATAGGCACCAGGTTCCCCAAGACAACACAAGAATGTGAATACCCCACACCAGGGGTGAGAGACTAAAGAGTAAAAGACAGGCTGAGAACCTGAAAAACCTGAAGAGAGGCTGAGAGAGCAACCAGAACAGGCAGGGCTGGGACAGTGGATAGCCAACAAGGGGCATGACAAAGACTGATATGTTTTGGATATTTCTCATCTGTGAAATATAGTGAGCTAAAGTCTCTGGGTAAGGCTCTCATAACCAGGACTAATGTCTGGGAGAGGGCTTCTCAGGACCCCCCTTGTTATTTGCATATTTGAAGTAACTTTGGGTCTCACCCTAATTTAATAAGGGAATCCAGACATGGACCCATTGCTCACTATTCTTAGAAAGGCACAGCTCCACCCTACTGATGAGGTCCAACCAGACCAAAACACGTGTCTGGGTTTGCTTTTGGTACTCTTGTTCAGAGGAGAATTACCTAGCATTTCGGTGCTGGACTGCCACAGGGCAGGACAAAGACTGATATGATTTGGATATTTCTCCTCTGTGAAAGATAGTGAGCTAAAGACTCTGGGTAATGCTCTCATAACCAAGACTAATGTCTGGCAGAGGGACTCCCAGGACCCCCCTCACCTTGTTATTTGACCTGTACAATGGCCATAGCAAAAACAATGGAGTGTTCCATCTCCTTCCAGAGATGGATATAAAGTCCTCATGATACAACACAAGGGTGAGCCAGATAGCTAGCTGGTGTGCAGCACGCAACCCGTTGAGCCAAGATGCAGAGGAGTGCCAGTCCCCATTCCAGGCAGTGTCTGGAAGTAGTCCCATGTGGAAGGCTTTGAGTGCGGCAAAACGAAGAAGTTCATAGAGTGCTGTTCCCAGCAACCAGGACAAGTGGTGGGAAGTTTGGCCAAGGCACACCAAGAAGAGATGCGACCACCCGAAATGTGATTGGCTGGTGCCTGCTGAACCACATGTCGTAATTATGTCAGGAACTGATGAGAAACACTGAAACCAGTACACTGACCTGGAATACAAGAGAGAAGCCAGAAACATGATGCTGCCTCCCGCGAGGAACCTCACTTCAATGAGCCAGGTACACTGTATTTTCTGGGAATCAGGAGACGGGTGGGCCATTCCAGAGATACTCCAAGTTGGGGCTGAGGCATCAGATAGCCAGAGGCGGGATGAGAACCACCATACCTCAAGCCGAGGTGAGAAAACTACAGGCCTATGAGGGACTCATTTATCTGATAGCCCAAGACGAGGTGAAAATCCACATGTCCCAAACCAGTGTGAGGAAGCAACAGAGAAGGGCTGAGGCAGCAGGTTGACCAAGGCAAATGAATACCCCACAATTGGGTGAGAGACAAACTAGCAAAAGAGGGAATAAGAGCCAAAAAATATCAAGAGAGGCTGAGAGAGCAAGCAGCCCAACTGTGGTGAGATATTGGATACACAACTAGGGAGTGGGAAACCATAGACCTCAGGGAGGAAGGAGTTCCAAACCAAGTCGGCTATCCAAGGGTACTTGAAGAGACTCTGTTTTGTATAGAACTAAGCAGCAGTCCCGAGGCCTAAAGCCAATCATTTTCCCCTACACCACAGGCAGGAAGCCTTAAGGAATCCCCGGTGCTAGAACTGTAAAATGGGTGAACGCCACAGATACATTGTTGGTGACAAGCTGGGACAGTAAAGTGCAGCATATTCGTTTGTAGTATTTGTCACTTTGGAGTGATAAGCTTAGGATCAAGACAGTGAAGCTTCCAGACTGAGGACAGCTTTACTTTTGTACAGAACTGTAAAATGGGTGAACGCCACAGATACATTGTTGGTGACAAGCTGGGACAGTAAAGTGCAGTATATTCGTTTGTAGTATTTGTCACTTTGGAGTGATAAGCCTAGGATCAAGACAGTGAAGCTTCCAGACTGAGGACAGCTTTACTTTTGTACGAGATCCTAACATGCTCCATTTTTAACTCTTTCTTGATTTCAGCATAGGGTCCAGAGTGGTAGGATTAGATCAGGGTTTTTCACCAAAATAAAAGCCTGATTCTGACTTAACAGAATACATGCACTCTTTGTAACCATGTTTCACATGTCAATATTCCATAGACATGATTTAAGTATATATCAATACTAAACTGTGATAGTGTACCATTTTAGCAATTTTTACAAAATGCAAATCATGGCAGGTTGTTCCTTTCTTGCAATTCAGACTTTCTTTCCACTGTAAATATGTACAGGCATGGACACTTTTTAATACTCATGCTTCTAAAATATATGACATAATGAAGAAAAAAACAACTCTAAACTGACCAACATCGCATATCTCTCATTTGGAAGAAAAATATTCACAAAAGTTGGCATTATATACAGTTGGTTTCAGCACTTCATCTGGCCATTACTCCACACACATAAAAACACACAGGTGGTTGGTTGGTTTGGGTGAAATGATACTTACATCACTAATAAAAAACCATTATCTTCAAATCTAGAAAATGCCTACTTAGTATTACTTAAATCAATGTTCACTCATTAAAATTATAATTCCTATGTTAATTCTGTTTAACTAAACATTTAGAATAAGCGAATAAGTGTCAAACTAATTTACAACGTTAAGAAGACTGTAAGGTTGAGAATAGGACATTGTTCCATACCTATATCTATGACACAATAATGTTAGAAAGAAGGTGCTGTGATTGCAGTAATCTACATTGAAAGCTACACCTACACAACTGGAAGATACATTTCATATTATAAATGTATTCCTAGTGTACAATCGGTTTAACATTACATTTATAATACACCAACCGATATCTAATTATCTAACAACAGAAATTACACTGCGAACATCTATATTGCACAATCCTCCCCATACCTTTGACTTAACATATTTAATAGTGATAGTAATAGTAAACATAAACCATTTTCATTTGAAAACCCAACTTAAACAATAATAGTTCTTGTAGTTGTCTTCAGAATTGAAAAAAGTGCATGATTTATGTATTAAACTCCAAACAATAAATGTGTACCTTCAGTCTTTAATTTTCTAATACATCACAGTTAGACTACACCAGTGGTTATGTAAATATTACAATACTTTTTTAATTATTATTATTATTATATATTTGTACAGTGCAATCTTAGTGCAGATGTACCACAGTGCTGCACAGGTCATAGAACAAATATAGGTGAGCATTTAACAATTGTTCAAGTAAAAATGTGTAGTAACAATTCCAGTACAGTATACAGATGGTGGTGTGCACATGATTGCTGGAACCTAAATTACTCCAAGGTGTTGTTGGAAGAGGCAGATGTTCATTTTATTCCTCAATTGAAGGAAACTTGCAGCAGTGTTAATTGCCACCTGGATGGAGTTAGAGAGCATGTTGAGAAGGAATGTAGTATTATTTTCTCTTAGTGAACCAGTCTACTTTCCAGTCTGGTGATGGCCTTATTGGGAATTGCCCATGTGCTGCCCATTCTTTTTAGTTTGTTCACAAGGTAGGCTGGTGTGCCAGCAGTGGTTTCCTTGTAGGTGAAGCATACTGTTTTTAACCAGAATCTAGTGGGAACAGGGAGCCATTGTAATGTGCACATTGTAGGAGTGATGTGCTATATTTCAGAGTGTCTGTGATAAAGTCAGCCACAGCATGGAAGACATCTGTTAGTGGTGACCGAGGGACAGCTGGATTCCTTTGAGGATGGTGTTACTCCTGTTGATATGTGCAAGATTAATAGGGCATACACCACTATTCTGAAGCTCTTGGGTGGGAGGAAGGGCTTAATATTACTGAATAGAGAGAACTAATACCAACCCTTTTGTTTATAATGTGGACCATGAAAGTTGGTTAGTGGTATGTGATGGTTGATAGTGTTGAATGCAGACAAGAGGTTCAAGTCAGCTTCCAAGCAAATGTCCTTGTAATCGATTATATGAAGGGCATCATTGATGAATTCAATGGGGTCTGTTTCAGTGCAGCATTTGGGGCTGAATCGAGATTGTTAATCCTGGAGCAGACTGGTTTGCTCAATATTTGTAAGTAGTTGATTAACACCCACTTTCTCAATGACTTTGCCGATAAATTGTAGTTTTGTCATCGGGTGGTAGTTTGCTAGGTCTTCAAGGTTGAGAGAGGGTTTTTTTCATGAATGGGGATGTAAGCCCTGTTTATACGATTTCTGTAATTTCACCCTCACAGAGTGAGCCATTGACTACCCTGAGAAGATTCATTAGGACACGACCAGTAAATATGCTAGATAATAATGTATTTGATTGTTACCCGTGTACTTTTCTATAATTTTGATAATGAATAAAACATCTGTAAACCACAAAAAATGGGTATGCGTTGCAAAGTCTACAGATGTGTACATACCTTAATATAATAATTCAAACAATCATCAACATTATTCTTAGCTAAGTTTGTCAGTTAATTGATTATTGGTTCAACACAGCCATTACACACAATAAGTAAAACAATGAAAACATGTAACATAATTCACCATTCACAAATTGATAGCAGTTATTTTTTAGAAGACATAAATCATGCTTAAAACAATGGCCCTCATTACAAGTCAGGCGTTAAGGGCTTAACGGCGCTGTTGGCGCCGTTAACCCTTAACGCCCGATTCACACTTTAACGCCTGCTTTTTGCAGGCATTGAAGTCTAAGGCGCTAAGCGACCTTGATGCTAATTACAGCACCGTAATTTACGGTGCCGTAATTAGCGCCTTCCCCATCCCCATTATGCCCTATGGGGCAAAAATGCGAATGGGGAAGGGCAAATGGTGAATGGGGAATTACCACCCCACTCACCTTGGAATGGGGCGGTAATTCCGCCATCCACCATGGCGGAATCCGGCATGGACCAATGTGCTAATAGCACCATGGTCCACCGCCTGACTTGTAATGAGGGCCAATACAATCAAGAGTATCAACCAAACATTGACTATGTAGCAACTGATAATCTAAACAATCACTATGAACTATAAAAGGCTGTTCAAGATAGTTTAGGGAATTATGCACTGATAATGTCTGCCTTAAGAACAACAACTATATTATGCATTTGAAGAATAACGTATTTGATTATTGTAGCATAAACTATAATTTTAATAGGATGAAGAAAGTAATAGCAAAGAAAAATGTGTACGTTAAACACGTGTTGCAAATTGACTAAAGAAAATGAAAACAAGACAACATTAAATACAATGGTATCAATTAGGCTGATAAAAGTCATTGATTATACAAAAAGAATCACAAATAGAGAAACATAAAAAAAGAACTGCCTTGTAGTCCTGCTGTATAGGCAGGTAACCACTATCAGACAGAACATATTTTTGGCCTTGCAGATTTAGGTAGCAACAGCAAAAACACCACTGAACTTACAATGAAAAATGCATAGACAAGAGCTGCTTGCAGGTGGTTGATGTTCTTCTCAAGAAGGAAGAATCAGCATATATACCACCTAAGGTGGTTGTAATGCCCATGAAGGAAACGGAAATGGGTTACATGTTACTTGTCTAGACAACATGAGCAAAAAATGTTTTCTAGCTTTGCCCTATTTCCTGAAGTCATATTCAGAGGGAGCGTACCAACATGGAATTTCAGATAGAAAGTAGGACATTTTGGGAGCTGAATGTCATCCAAGTATGGTAACTGTCCCTTAAAACACTTAAGTTTAACACCGGGTTAAGATTAATTTAAATAAAATGACTGCCCGCTTGGAAAAGCGAATCCAGAGTTTGCCATAGATTAGTTAGTCCCAAAATACTGAACACACATTTATTGTTACTAAATCAGGGCACAGATATGGAACATCTGAGGGCAAACACTTCCTGCATAGGCATCTTATAGATTTTATCCTGCCCAGCAGCCCAAATTCTAGACCACAATTTGCCAAACCTCAGCACCATCTCATAGGCTGTCAAATCGATCAGAATGAAGAACAGAGTGCAGCAATTCACCAAATAATTGAATAGGAAACTAACCAGCAAAGTTAAAGAAAACATTTATATCCATACAGCTGGGCAGAAATGGAAAGAGAAACTGCTATAGTATCTCCCAAAAACAGCCATTTGAAAACAATTTCACACATTTTTCACAACAACTGCCTCTTTTAAAAATATTAACAAGCACTACGCCAACATGTGTGTTTGACAAAGAAAACCCAAATTCATTCTGGCATGTCCTCCCGAAAAACAAATATATTTTGTTTATATTGCACATTAAATAGTGGGTCTAAAAACACTTAGAAACATTTTTACAGATTTTCCTTTTCCATAAAACACGTTAGTGCCTTGAAACACCATCACATCACTAAAAATGCTGTTTTTTAAATGTAAAGACTGCATGCATATTTCACACTTTTAAACACAGGTTGACAGGTCATAAAAACAGCTATTTGCAAATGATTTCACACATCTGTACAAGCCTGCATAAAATAAATACAATTTATCTCACTTTTTGAAACAAGAATAAGGTTTTTTTCCGCCAGGGATCCACAGGGCCTTCACTTCTTCCAAGGGGTCCACAGATTTTGCAGTCATCCAGGAAATCCACAATGCTATTCTGGCTGGCTTCCAAAGTCTGGGTTTTAAAGGCCCCACCCCCATTATCAACAAATCCCCCACCCAGCATATTCCACACACAATATGATCCATCCTGCTATAGTTCATTAGTCACAATGACTTTGCAAATAATGTGGGCTCATTCAAAATGCAATTTAGACCCACTGTGCACATTGCCACTGGCTTGCAAGGCCTAATTGCAGCATTTCATCATCGCCTGTTTCATATATTGTAATACTTAGCAGCTGACAAGGCTGAGTTATCACATTCACAGCTGAGTTGGGCCTTGTGTGTGTTTGCAATTCAGCTATGAGCATTGCATCATTCTTTGGCTTGTACTGCCATCTTCATAGATAACGCCCAGCTGCTAGCTATGAAAAACAGCCGTGAGTCTTAGCCCCTCTGTGCACTCATCATAATTTCTGAAAAGCCTTTTCAAAGGTCATAATTTTTAATTAAAATTGTACTATTTACTTTTAAATGACAACAACGCACTGTCAGCAAGCACAGTGCCATTTTGTCACTGACTGTGTTTTGCAGCCAACAAACATTATGCAAAGGATATTATTTCAAATATACCTGCATGCATTTTACACTCCCTTTTAACTATGGCAAGCATTCTACCATGTTTTACTATTCATTTAAAAAAATGAAAAAATCACACAGAAGAACCCTCTCTGTCCCCACGCATTCATATTTTCCATTGGCGCTGTAAACCATACATTATATATAAAAAAGTAAATTGTTCTTAATATTTTTTAATTAAAATAAGCATTGTCATAGGCATTAGCTTGAAAGCATTTGCCTCAGCCCTGCAAAGCACGCTCTGTCTTTTAACAAGTTTGCACTCTATCAAATACAGTCCAAAAGTTTGTATATGTCTAATCACACTATAACCCTTCAGACCTCCTTTGTCATAATATATTTTCAATGGTTAAATGCCTGGGGTTGTCCAGCTATGGGACAGTCATGCCCTGCTATGGAATAAAAACATTTTTTCAACTTGTATTCACATTTTTATTCACATTAAAAATGCCCAACCTCTTCCTAAGCTTTTCCTTAACATTATAAAATTATAATGGTGTGCCTTAAAAAGCTCCTTTTTTATATATTGCATTTATATAACAGAATATTATCGGGTCTTAAAAGGCCCAAAACCACTTTATATTATAGCTCTAATACAATTATGACATCACACAGCTTTATTAAAATATCAAACCTTAAAAACCCAACCCACTCCCGCGTCATCAAAGCGTCACCACCGAACATTCACAGTCTGACTCCTCACAACTCACTTTGCCCTCAACCAATCAACAGCACACACATGCTTTCCCATCTGTAGCAGTTTATTACGCAGTCACACTCAACTCAGGGAGTGACTTTCCACCAATGAATGTGGCGCACAACAAATCACTATGATTTATTTCAGATTCTCAATGGACAAGAGTCAGGTCAGGGTATATGAAGAATATAGATTTCATTTATTTAAATCAAATATCACAAATAGATGAACAGAAGCCACCGATGCTGTGGACACAAAGAACAAAATAACTTCTGTAAAATACCAACACAGAGATGATACTAAAAATGCAGTTACAATTGTTTCCTTTTAAATCACCCACAAATACATAAAATACCAATTCAAGACACACAGTGAGTGCATATTCAAAACACAATGTTTTGATACCTTTCCTCCCCGCAACCCACACCCTCCAAACATCAATTAGGCTTTAAACCTTTAAATGAAAGGCAGTGGCAGATTGTTGGAACATAATGGGACAATCGGATTTTGAGTATTAATCAGAGAAACAATATGGAAGACAAAAAGTAATGGTGTATTAGTTTTTCTATACCTAACCACAACAGGTAGGGCTTTAAGGTTTTGGTCGGAGCACAAAGGGAAAATTGGTTTTGGGACGTAAGCACAGCTGCAATGTGAAAAAATTAAAAGCAAGGGGAATTGGTTTTAGAGAGCGCAATGGGTAACACGGGGCAATTTTGTTTTGCACCTTGTCTATACACAGGTACTACTAGGCTTCCCACTTCTGATTTAAAATAAAGGGGATCAATGGGGTATTTTTATTTTTACACACTACACACACATGTGGAACAGGGCTTTGGTGTTAATCCTTTTGGCAAATATGTATGACTATACCAGCTTACAACACACTGAGAAGAGTTTGTTAGTTATGAATGCCAACAAACACCCCCCCGTGATTTGTATAGGGGACTTAATTGATTTACCTTGATTAAATATGATAGGGATCTACACAGACAAACAGGAGATTTTTCAATGGGGAAATAACTAAAACAGTGCTGGAGAAATATAGGGCCTATATAATCTGGTACATAATATGTGACTTTGGGGTGGTTCTACTTACAGGAGGGGCCTTGAACCGGGCATCAGGAACATCAGGGCACCGCTGTGACAGCTTGGGGGCCAGTCAAAGATCTCCTCTGAGTCCTGAAAGTGGTCATTCCCATGAATATAATAAAAAACATAGAAGAATTGGACACCAATGGACACACCCCAGTAGGGAATGAGACCAGGAGTACTTGCGAGAGAATAAAAGGTAATCTTTATATAAAGAAAAAATGGGGCATGCAGAGGACTCTGCTACTCCGAGAGCGCTCTGCCAACATTACAGGTAAGGTACATTACAAGTCCAAAACACGTCATCTATGATGTGTTCTATAAGGGATACACAAATGCTTCTAATTGGACAAATTAACATTAGACATTATACAATGTATACGAGTGTCGGTGCCGGTTGGCTGTAGCCAAAATTCTTACTTCTTGAGGCATGTGGGGCAGATGGGCTCATCAGGGAGGGGCGATGGGTCACGCTGAGTCCACACAGCTATCATTTCTAGACTTCACAGTAATCATAGGCATGCACGATTTAGTTTGATACCTAAGGTTCACCATAACACATTAACATCGTTAAATTTTAAACCAAGTTGGGCATTCTTGACCAAGACCTGAGGGGGGCAGCTGTACAGTGGTCTGGGTGCCTTATCTCTTGTGTGATTCTGGGGCACATTTATCAGGTGCTTCAAAGATCAAACATGGGTTTCATGATTTGTTCGTACAAAGGGAATATATCTCTGCTCTGGATGAGTTGTACATGGGTAATTAAGGGTGGCCGTGGCTTGGGTCCCACCTCTGCTACATCAAAGAGGTGAGCGGCTCAGGGTTCATTCAGACAGTGGCCCTCATTCAAAACTGGTGCTAAACCATGGCGCTATTAGCACCATGGTTGGTGCCGATGTTATAACGAGTCCGTCATGGGGAAATGGGGAAATACCGCCCCATTCCAAGGTTGGCGGGGTGGTATTTCCCCATTTCCCCATGGCCCTTCCCCATTCCCATTTTTGCCCCATAGGGGTCAATGGGAATGGGGAAGGCAGCAATTACGGTACCGCAAATTGCGGTACCGTAATTGCCTGAGAGGTCCCTTTGCAGGTCCCTACTTTAACAGCTGGTCCAGACCAGCCGTTCAGGTCGGGTCCCGCAAAAGGACCTCGTAGTAAGGCGCTAAGTGGTAAACGGCGCCGCAGCCTTTTACGGCGCCATTAACCACTTAGCGCCAGGGTCGTAATGAGGCCCAGTAACTCTTAATGGAGGGGGCTGTGTGAGCTGGGGCAGTTATGTGGAGACAAATGGTTTCCCAAGGGCCATGCACTGTCCCGGTCACACACAGGGCAATGATCTCAGGTAAAGAAGAGAGATACAGTGTCAACTTGCAACAATTCGCACCCAGGCTTCTGTGAGAACAGGGCAGCCGCAGCGCAGACAGAGGGGAGGTGGTATGGGCTGTCATGCTGGCTGTACGTGGTGCTGGACAGGGAATAGATGCAGGCTTGCCTCTGCAAGTTTCATGTGAGTCCTAGCAAAAGATGGAGTTATTGTAAATACAAGATGGAGTCCCTGGGGTCTTGCTAAACACGTTGGTTAGGTGTCATTCAATGGCTACCTCCCATCCGTCATCAGGGTTCAGTCAAGGGTGTACTGCC
This sequence comes from Ambystoma mexicanum, assembly GCF_040938575.1. Classification (NCBI taxonomy): domain Eukaryota; kingdom Metazoa; phylum Chordata; class Amphibia; order Caudata; family Ambystomatidae; genus Ambystoma; species Ambystoma mexicanum. The sequence goes on from NC_090939.1 coordinate 337,639,331, forward strand.
AACAATTGAATGAGCATAACCTGTGCCTCGCCTGGAATAAAGGGGGGCTCAAAAACGGCTCCTTCCTTCCATACATTCCTCCCTTTCGTTACTAAAGTAAGGAAGATGCTAAGGCTGTCAATGTTTTCTTTCTTCCGCCTCAGCCACTGCCTCATCCCAAGCCAGGGTTCCATTTATAAGCATCCAAGCCCTGCACACCAATCTGAGGCTCTCACCTCTCTGGGCGTATTCATCTGTGGTGCAGGTAATATAAATGCACCCACCACCCCATTGAGATCCGCCCACACCTCCTCGAACCATTCGAATTCACAGGGTTCCTTTATCGTGGTGTGGTAAAGGTCATCTACCCTGTATCCTGTGTTATATATGGCAGTCTTTTGATATTTGGGTTCTGGGCTCACCCCAGTTTGGACCTGGGCATCTCGTGTGACCTGAAGCACCTTTGCTGTGTTGCCCATTGTCACCATAATCATTGCACCGCTAGGAATAGATGTTGGAGAGCACCTGAATCCCACCTGGCACACACAAAAAATCAGTAGAAAAAAGACGATGATTGGTATCAGCATTTTCATATCCATCCCTAACCACGATGGGACCCACTTGAACAGGTTGTCGAACCATGTACTCGTTAGTATGCCACCCTCTTCCTTCATCCATTCGCCGAGGATGTGCACTGCTGCTATCACATGTGACAGGGTCCCATTGCCTTCGTCGGCAGAAGACGCAAATGTGCAACATGTACTCCCGATTTTTCGGCAAACACCACCGTCCATTGCTGTCAATAGGTCCAGCACATACCTGTTCTGCAAGGTCATTAGTCGCAGGGCTCTAAGTTCTACCTTGATGATTTTGAATCCTTCTACGGTTTCATTGGCCAACTGGATCAGCTCCCACCTTTGCATTTGCTTGAGCCTGGATGCTTGGTATGAGTGATGCGAAATAAAATGCTGCTGTGTTGTTCATCCTTAACTTGTCAGGAACTTGTGCTAATAGTTCTGAGTATTCTGAGGAGATGTAATGTGATGCCCTCCATTTACATGACACTGTGTCCTGCAACTGCTCCTTCGACACTACATCATACGTTGGGGGTTCTTCAGTTGTAGACCGGTGTGCATGGGACATCTCAGTGGGCACGCTCTCCCCTTGCACGTGGCTTTCAGGAATTCGCATTAGGGCCGAGTGCAGCATAACCAGGGTGCAAGTGCCTTTCCATGATGGCGGGAGGTGCAAGTACGCCTGCTTGCCGCACACCCAGTAAGTGTCTATTAACGATGCAGTTCCTTTCTTCATGTCAGGCAATATGATTTTCTTATTGCAGAGTTTATTTGAACCCAAGGGCACCTTCCCTTCTCCATGGAAACAAAGTTCATACAGTATTTCACATTGCATCTTGATGGATTTTTCGAGAGCTGTTACTCATGTTAGTTTGGCAATGTGCTGGGACCAGACTGGAGTGCATGTTCTCTCGATCCATTGAAACTTCTCATCCGACAGCCCTCGCAATGCTTCTGCTCTGCACATCACTTGCTTCTCTTGCCATCTATTGTCCATGAGCAGTGTCAGCTTGATAACAAAGAATGGCTCCTTGACACAGATCACTCCTCGTGGCTTGCTCTGGCAGGTTTTTTCATTCTGCAGCAGTTGCAATGAAACTGTGTGTGCTTGGTATGTGCTTTTAATTCTACACGGTGCAAGATGAATAAGACACTAAGCCTCAGCAACAGACGCCTCTTGTGGCAGTAAGATTTTTGCGGTCCACGATGCATTGGGTATCAAGGAGCACACAAAGCAACTTTCATTAGTTGCTTGTTTTTCCATGTTGCTCATATCTGCATACCACTTGTTTGATTGGTCTAGGTGACTTGGGTGTTCTACTGCATCTAGACCCAGGCCAAGATATGCGCCGTACTGTTTCCTCCCTGCTCTCATTTTCAACCTCCTCCTCCCTCCTAGGCCAGTCTGAGCTTTTAATAACTTTTGGTGACGGATGGGGAATATTCCAGATACTGTCTTTACATTTCTTTCATTATTCTGCTGCCAATAAATTGTGTCAAGACCTGCGGTGGGAGTTTGTGCTCCATAATACATATAATCACCACTTGAGGTAGGTTGCGTGGCTGTATAAATATTAACATGTGGCAAAACACATGTATCAGTGTTAGGGTTATTCATATCATGCACATTGAGATCATAATCAGGGGTGTCAATTATTGAGTATTCAACCAGTGCGAGTTTGATAGATACATTGTGGGCCCAAATTAGTTTAAAACCATCCCACACTAGGTGGATGCCTTCCTGTACCATTTTAACTCCCCCCCTTCTTTTATACCCATTAAAATAAAATATATTGCCCAGTAAAGGCCAAGGCACAATAGCATTGTAGAAAAAACAATTGCAACAAAATACAGGCCACACTCATAGGAGTAGGCCCTAGTAATACTAACATTTTCCTTATTGCTATCTATTGCTGTGTCGCTGGTATTGAGGGCCCTTGTCTCAGCCATGTTTATACCTATAGAATGAGATATAATGGGTTACGTACACATTCATATTTATCATTTACATTTTTACATTTTCGTCATAAATTATTTTAGTAAAAAGTTCATAAAAATGCTAAAACAAGTCAATAGTGGTGAAGCAAAAAAGAGAGAGGGATAGAAAGAGCAAGAAAAGAAAGAAAGAAAGAGCGAGAGAAAAGAGAGATAGAAAGAGAAAAAGAAAGATAAAAGGAGGGGAGCGCTTAATCAATTTACATATGGATATGCATATTTTCACTTTGCACACTTGTAATCATATTTCTTATTTCTTCTTTATGTGATCTCACATGCTATTTTCTAGCATACTTTTGTTTGTTGTCTCTTTCATTCCCTTATGGCACAGCCATGTATTGCCCTTCTTGCTGCTCTTCCTCGTTTCTTAAGCTATCAACTGCTTTTCGTATGTCCGAGAGATGTATCCAGTATTGTAAGCCCTTTACATTTACTGCTGTTGGTGTACAATACTTCGTATGGGCCATGAAATCGTGGAGCATTCCATCGTCTCACAAAACTGCGCACATACACCATTTCTCCAGGCATACAGCGTGTATTGGGGCTGTCTGCTGCAACTGTGACAGTTTATGTTTCATTCTCTTGTGTATATGTGGTGGTGTAATTTGTTTTGCTATACTCCTTACTGCTTTTGTCAGCTGTGTCAAGTATTCCTGGAACTCGTCTCCTAGTATTGTGGCTATTTTGTGCACATCCAATGCCTTCCTGGTGGGAGATATCGGAGTATGCATGCGTCTCTCTGTCACTATCTCGTGCGGGGACAAGTGGTGGTCTTTGCTGGGTTGTGTTCTTAGCTGAAATAACGCTAGCGGCAAGCAATACACCAAATTTTTCTTTAGGGTGTGACACAATTTGGACAATCTGCTTTTGAGGAGGCTGTACAACTCCATTTGCTTGCGGGTGATAAATTGAGCATAACTTGTGGTTGATGCCCAATAAAGATGTTACTGTCTTGAACAAAGCAAAAACAAAGAGGTGATGGCTGGAAGGTTTAGACTGAATCTTAACCACTGGCATTGCTCGGGGCAACCCTCCAGACCATCGTTCTTCGCCTGCCAAGCCATTACAGAAGGGGAAAGACCATATGCAAATCAGGCTTGGCCCCACCCCAAAACGGAAAGTCCAGCCCGAACTGCTAGGTCGCATCCCTTCTGCACGAGACCACAAGCATCCCCAAACATGTTTCACCCTTGTTGGGGCTCATCAGTGAGGAGTAGCTTGGGTCTCTAGGCCCAGCAGGCACGGGACCCACGTCTGGGCATTCCCGTCCCACTCGGGGTGACAAAGCAAAAACAAAGAGGTGATGGCTGGAAGGTTTAGACTGAATCTTAACCACTGGCATTGCTCGGGGCAACCCTCCAGACCATCGTTCTTCGCCTGCCAAGCCATTACAGAAGGGGAAAGACCATATGCAAATCAGGCTTGGCCCCACCCCAAAAGGGGAAGTCTAGCCCGAACTGCTAGGTCGCATCCCTTCTGCACGAGACCACAAGCATCCCCAAACATGTTTCACCCTTGTTGGGGCTCATCAGTGAGGAGTAGCTTGGGTCTCTAGGCCCAGCAGGCACGGGACCCACGTCTGGGCATTCCCGTCCCACTCGGGGTGACAAAGCAAAAACAAAGAGGTGATGGCTGGAAGGTTTAGACTGAATCTTAACCACTGGCATTGCTCTTGAACAAGTCATTCACAAAATGCATTCCATTGTCATAGTGTATGATGTCACAGATTCCCCACTGCGAGAAAACCTCTCTCACAAAAAATGTTACTGAACATTTTGCATCCGGGTGGGCGCAGGGCCCTGCCTCTACCCACCACGAAAAAGGGCAGACCACTACATTGAGATGTCTCGCTCCATTGCACCTGTCTCCCATGTCTGCATAATCAACATGTAATTCACGGAACGGTCCTATGGGGTGGGGCAGTGTTCCTCTTAACATTCTTAGGGTGATTCCAGAATTATATGTTTGACATGTTGTGCAGTCTGTTGTCAGCTTACCCACATGTTCCGGCAACCCTGGGACAAACCAGTCTTCCTGTATATCTGCTGCTATATGCTGCTTTGCAGTGTATGCTGAGAAGTGCAATTGTTGAAATGCTATTTGTAACAATTCTAGGGACATGACCACTTTTCCTTGTACAATATTGGCACCAGAGGAGATTGGTTGCTGGTTGGCTACATCATCTTTTGAACCACAATTCTTATTCCTCAATGGATGCTCTTTTCTGCAAGTCAATTATCTGTGATACAGACATAGAGTTATACCCTGTCCCTTTTTCCTCCTCCTCATTTCCTTTTAGTATGAATTCTCCTTTTATATTTGTGTAAAAATATGCAGCTTCTTTCGCGGCGGCATCTGCTGCCACGTTGCCCAATGAGATGACGTCACTGTTATTAGTGTGTGCCTGGCACTTCACTAGAGCTACTATGGAGGGTTCTGTTGGTGCCTCTATTAAGTCTTTTAAAAGTTATGCATGCTGTACTGGAGATCCATCTGCTCTTCTGAACCCTCTCCTCCCCCACCTTGACAACCCTCCATGCACCGTTGTCATCATGTATGCTGAGTCTGTGTAAATCGTTCACGCGCACCCTTTTGCTGTGTGAAGTGCCTCGATCAATGCTACTAACTCGTCTGCCTGAGCTGAAAAATAAATTGGTAATCTTTTTTGCACTATTGTCTCATATTCTCTGTCTTCCAATCGCACTACCGCTGCACCTACGTACTTCTCTCTGGTCTCTGGACAAATTGATGCTGACACATCCACAAAATACACTTCTCCCTCCTCTGGGGCATTCTCACTTGCTTTGGGTATGTCGTCAGCTTCCTCCTCATATGTGGCACAATCATGGTCCTGCATGTCCTCCGCTGTGCATTCTTCTGTAATGAATATAGCTAGGTTTACTGTTTTACAGCGCACTATGTGTATATTGGAACTGGATAATATTATCTTGTATGATATGGAACTTTGTGTTGTCAATGTAGATTTTGATCTTTCTAGAATAGCAAACAAGGAGTGTTCCACAAACAATGTCACTGAACATCCCATAACAATGGTGGTGCTTTATCGATGGCGAACACAGCGGCTGCGAGAGCCTGTTCGCACGCAAAGTGACCTTGCATCACCGCGTCGAGCATGCCGCTGTAGTAGGCCAGGAGTTTGTTCCCTAGAGATGTTTTCTGCATCAACACTGCTGTCATGAGTGTTCCATTGCACTGCAAGAACAAGAAGAACTTTCGGTCATAGTCAGGGTAAGTCAGAACTGGCGGATGAAATGAGGTCTTTTAATGTATCAAATGCTGTATTCATTTCTGGAGTCCATGTGATTCCTGAGCTTTTTTTTGTGCTTCTTTTGGTGCCTGTAACAGGGGTCTTGTGGATGCTGCATAATCTAGCATCCATGACCGGCAATAGTTGCATATGCCGAGAAACTTTTGCATGTCCCTCACTGTATGGGGAATGCGTGCACTGCTGCCGCCCTGACTGGAAGTATTCTCTTACCATCTTTTGAGATCAGTTGCCCCAAATACAGCACTTCTTTTAGGCAGTACCGTAATTTTTGTCTGTCTACTTTGTACTCTTTGCAGGCCAGTACATTTAACAGTTTTATTGTATCTGAACTGCAGTGTTCTTCACTTTCTCCTCACATTAAAAGGTTGTCTACATACTGTTTAGTGTGCTCTTTGTGTCTATGTTGGTGAGGTCTTAGGTCTTCATTCAGTATTCTCTTGAAAATGCTTGGGCTCTCTCAATATCCCTGGGGAAATCTGCAATGCTCATTTCTTTTTCCCTCCAGGGAAAATGCAGTCAGGTTCTGCGATTCTGGGTCCAGTGGTACTGAGAAGAATGCATTTTTCAAATCCACTACTGTGAAACAAGTTGCTGCTTTTGGGATACTATATAATATTGACGTGGGATTTGAGACAAGTGGGAATTCTTTTTGTATGATGTCATTAAGAGGGCGTATGTCCTGTATCATCCTCCAAGCCCCACCCTTTGCTTTCTTGATTGGATACATTTTTGTATTAAAAGGTGAGTTTGATGGTACAATTATCCCCTGTTCCAATATGGCGTGTATGGTTTATTTTATCCCCTTTTCAGCTTCTCTTGACAAGGGGTATTGTTTCAGTAAGGGTAACACTGCACCGGGTTTGAGCTTTATCTTAACAGGGGATACTTCTGGCATGAGCCCTACATCATGGGGATTTGTCGTTCATAACGCAGCTGGCACCTGTTGCATGTCGTCATCGAAAACTGCTGCGGATGCACTGACAATGGCCAGGAGGGGTTTGTAACTTGTATGCTCTGAATCATTATGTCACATGGAATGCATATTTCCATTATTATTTCTCCATCAGTATCACGGTCAGTGAATAGCTCCTCGCCTGTTAGGGGACGCAGCACCATGTTGGGATCAACGCATAGCACCGTTCTCCTCTCACACCCATGCATGTCCAACCCTATCACTGCTATTCGCTGTGCGGATACCTGCACGCCTTGTAGATCTATGGACAGTATCGACCATGGTACCACATCAGGGGCAATTACAGGGCAAAACACACTCTCCACTTTTGTGTGATTTCTGGCACTACCCTTGCTTGGACTTGTATCCCTTGTACGAACATGTCTGGATCAATTGGCACTCCCCATACTGTTATGTTGTTGGCAATTGTGTTTATCCGAATCATTGCTCTCATGACACATATACTTGGCGTTGAACGCACTATTGCCCTATCTGTAAAGCATATGGTCATGTTGAGCTTACTAAGGAGATCCCTCCCTAGTACATTTATTGGCGAATCGTGATACAATAGGGGTGCTCAGACCATTTTTCCCCCCAATGTTACATCCAATACTTCAGTATAAGGAACCGTGACCACCGCCCCAGAGAATCCTTGCGTTTCAAACTTTCGGTCTGAGAGTCGAAACCGGCCTTCCTTTAGACACAATTTTTCTGCCCCTGAGTCCACCATGAAGATGAAGTGTTTGTTGCCTATCTCTGCCCCACCAGGGGTTCCTCGTCTGGGCGTCTGGGCTAAAGGTTGTTGATAGGATTGGACACGCAAGTGCTCTCTGTGGGCTGTCCTATTTTGGGTGTCTCATTGTTGCGGGGTGAGTGAAGACGCTGTCCCCACCACTGCTTTTCCTCTGAACGGTGCTGGTGCGTCATTTGCTGTGGTAGCAAATGGGTTACTGCGCGTGTTTACCATGTGGTTCTGTCGTGTGAATCGTTGCTGTGTGGCTTGTGGTGGTGTTCCCTGTTATTGCTCATAACAGGGGTCAATGTGTTCTTGTCTGTATCCCCCCATAGGTTAGTCATATGGGCTGCCTGGGTGAGGGTGACCATACTGTTCCCTTTGATAATATGCCATGGGACGAGTGTGACATTCCCTTGCAAAGTAGCCCCATCTACCGCATGACCAACATGCTACTTGTCCCCCCCCTCTGGGTCCTTGTCCTCGTACCCTCCCCAATGTCCCCAGCACCTACCATTTTTTCCTCCTCTTCCAGCCCTTCGCTGCCACTGGGACCCTCCATAGTGTTCCTCTCCAGCCCATTGCTCCTGCCCGTTTGCTGACCAGGTGGCTGCCGTTCTTGCTTGTATCGCTATTGGTCCCTCCTTCCCTTCTCCTTGACACTCCGATAGGAGGGCGGATGCTATTGCCGCGACCTTCACTAATTTAGTCTGCACAAGCTTTGCACCGTCTGCAAACCTTTTCTGTGCAATCTCTTTCTCCATCTCTTTGATCCTCCTACAGTGATGTACTATGATGCTCTGTATTTCTGGCCAGCCCTTGGCGTCTATACCAGCAATTTTATCAAGAGCCTTCTGCACTTCCTTCAGGAGGCCTCTCTTAATAATGAAGTAAAAGTGGGAGGTAGATTGGTCCCAAGCTGTGCCCGTTTTGGCCCTCCACATATCCTGCACCCAAAGAATGTAAGCTGCAGCATCTTCTTCCTCCCCCATAAGGCACTGCATCACTGATTGTAAATCAGGCGTATCTGGGAAGGTGATCCTAAGTGCGTCCCACACCTGTGCCCTCACATAGTTAAATGATGCCCCTTCATGGTGGTTGCAAGCCATTGTCACCACTGGGAACCCGGCTTTTACCCACTCTCCATTTGCCTGTTCACCCACTTTGTATACCAACAAACTTTTGACGTCACCAATTGCCAACGGGACACCCGCTGTATTTTTCTTGAAAGTGAATATCCACTTACTCGCCCCCCCTCCAGAGCAGGGGCACTGTCTTCAATAAATGTTCCTTATCCATATGTGCCCAGGGAACATAATGAGGCCTCCCCGCCCACTGGTGTATCAGAGGCATCTGTAAATTTGATTTCCCTTTACTTTTACTCACCTTTGTCCCTTTCGTCCTTGCTAGGGCCATTCTCCCAATTCTACTTCTTAACCTCCCAGGGTGCCACCCTTCCTCCTCTCCTTCATCACTCAACAGTGTTCCTCTTGGTGTACTCATGCCACCCGCTCTGGCTTCCCCCTCGTACTCATCTATGTCCCTCCAGCATTCTCCCTCCCTGTCCGATGTTACACTTCCCTGTCCTCCATTTGCCTGTTCCTCTTCTTCTCTGCTCACTCATATCACTTTTAGGAGTGTCTTATCGATATGAAACAGTTAGTCCCCAGACTTCCACTCATCTTCTGTTGGAGTTACGGGGTAGGCTGGGCTGGGGGCGGCGGTGTCTGTTCGCCCCTGGGCAGAAGTTGGCTTTGCCCGCATATGTCCCGCAACCAAACCAATTCAGCTTGGGTCATAGTTATCTAAGTTTCCAAGTCTTGTGTTAATCACCCTAAATTCACAGGGGGTACACATGTTGGCCCGTACAACCCCTTTGGATCATAAGGGGGAGGGGGAGCCGCTGTTGGAGCAGGGGCATTTGGTTTGGGCACATACAAAGTCTCACTATATCCCTCAGCGGGCTTAGTTAGTAATGGGTACAGTTTTTTGGGTTCTTTCCCCTCCTCCTTCCATTCTACTCCCTACTCCCCGGCCTTTATAGTGTTGGGCATTTGTTCACTGCTGTTACCTTTAATTTGTGGCATCTCCTTGAACAACCTCCACAAATCTAGCACTTCTCTTCTATTCTGGAGTTGTTTACCTTTATATTTAATTGACAAATAAGTTGCTACTCGGTCCAATACAGACTTTTCAAAGGACCCCCCCTCTGGCCATATTTGAGACTTCCCATACCTTTTTATTTCCGTTATCCACTGCTCATGGTATTTCTTTATCTTTTCGCTGTACACAGGGAGGTGTTGGCATATGGGCATGAGCGGTGCTTCTGCCCGCATCGTGTGTTTTTTCTCTTCGCTATTAGGTGTGTGAGTGGAGGTGTGTACACTCTAAAGCCTCCTTGTATGTTATCCTATCACAATATATTCACCACAAGAACCTTTGCTTATATAATTGTTCAACATAATCTTTTGACCGTGCCTTTGTTTGAATAAAACCTAATTACTTTTCACCAATGGGATGTTTATGCCATTAAATAAAATGACAAACACACTGACCATACAACATTGAATGTACCAATTTCACACACTATAGTAACACCATGTAACATAAAAACGTAGAACATAAACCCTGTCTTACCCTGCTACCCCCCTTCCCTGAACCCAGGCTTTTCCCCCTTACTTTTTTATTCCTCTGTTTCACCCTGCCCTGGTCCCTTCTGGACCGTCCCCCTAGACATTTACTCCTAAAGATAGACAAGAAAAAGAAAAAGCACAACTACGTTTCTGAGCCTTCTCCTTATGCAAGACTCCCAATTATTTATTTTTTTCTTCACCATATAAACTCCAATACTAGTCGAGATAGTACTATGCGGCGCTGCCATACACCCCCTTTTGGAGCTAGGTTCCCACATCACCTCTTACTTCGTCACTTCTTATATTATCCTAATGGCCATATGCAGAAAAGAATAGTCAAAGTAGAGTCCCCCTGAGCTTCACACCCACCTACTGTCCCTTCAATACCCCTAATCTGGCTCTCTTCCCTTAACCTTCCTTTATGATCACTCGCAATCAAAACTCACATGTCCATATTGATCTGAGAGCCTCTGTGCCTGGTCGATCCACAATCAGGGTGCCGCCCCACAATCAAGAGCCAAACCTAGCTCTGGCAAGGGGTAGAGCTGGGTATTCACAAAGATGGGACCCGTGGTACCCTCTCAGTGGCGTACGTATTTTCTAAGGTTACCAGTTGCCGTAGGTGGGCAGCCTTGATGGGGGTGTCCCGGATCTCGCCATTGTGGCCGGGGGACTTCTCGCATCAAAGATAAAAAGAACGCTATCGCATTGGGGTCACCAAATGAAAGTGGTCATTCCCATGAATATAATAAAAAACATAGAAGAATTGGACACCAATGGACACACCCCAGTAGGGAATGAGACCAGGAAAACTTGCGAATGAGTAAAAGGTAATCTTTATATAAAGATAAAATGGGGCACTCAGAGGACTCTGCTACTCTGAGAGCACACTGCCAACAACACAGGTAAGGTACATTATAAGTCCAAAACGCATCATCTATGACATGTTCTTTAAGGGATACACATATGCTTCTAATTGGACAAATTAACATTAAATGTATAAGAAGGCCAGTGCTGGTTGGCTGGAGCTGAAGTTGTTACTTCTTGAGGGGCAGCTAGGCTCATCAGGGAAGGACGATGTGTCACGCTGAGTCCACACAGCAAACATTTCTGGCCAAGCTAGACTTCAGAGTAATCATAGGCATGCACAATTTAGTATGGCACATAAGGTTTATCATAACACATTAACATCGAATAATTGTAAACCAAGGTGGTCATTCTTGACGCAGACCCGAGGGGGGCAGCTGTACAGTGGTCTGTGTGCCTTATCTTGTGTGTGATTCTGGGGCACATTTATCAGGTGCTTCAAGGATCAAACATGGGTTTGAGGATTTGTTAGTACACAGAGAATATATGTCTGCTCTGGATTAGTTATACAGGGGGAAATTAAGGTTGGCAGGTGGTCTTGGGTGCCACCTCTGCTACATCAAAGAGGTGAGGGGCTCTGGGTTCATTCATACAGTAACTCTTAATGGAGTGGACTGTGTGAGCTGGGCAGTTATGTGGAGACAAATGGTTTCCAAGGGCCAGGCTCCAGCCCGTTCACACACAGGGCAATGATCTCAGAGGAAGAAGAGGGATACAGTATCAGCTTGCAACAATTCTCGCCCAGGCTTCCGTGAGAACAGGACAGCCACAGCAAAGACAGAGGGGAATTGGTGGGGGCTGTCAAGCTGGCTTTGCACGGCACTGCACATGGGAGAGATGCAGGCTTACCTCTGCAAGTTTCATGTGAGGCCTAGAAAAAGATGGAGTTATTGTAAATACAAGACTGAGTCCCTGGGGTTCTGCTAAACACGTTGGTTAGGTGTCATTCGATGGTTACCTCCCACCTGTCATTGGGGTACCATCAACAATTGAATGAGCATAACCTGTGCCTCGCCTGGAATGTAGGGGGGCTAAAAAACGGTTCCTTCCTCCCATACAGTCCTCCAAGGAGTCCCAATCAGCTTCTATGTCTCCTGGCTTCAGTCTCCACTGCAAGACTTAGGCCTCTCTGCTGGGATGTTTTTCACCAGATTTTAGCAGCTTGTCACCTCTTGGAATTATTGGAAGCAGTCAAGCTCTGATGCAAACTGGCTTATTTATGTGGAAAATGACATCACTAACTTGTCATGAATCCCACAAAAGGGATTGGTTAATGTTCACTACCTACTGCCCACCTGTGTGCTAATAGGACCAGGGGATGGGGGAGTGATTTGCAATAGCTGTGTGAGGCGAAAGCTTCATCATCCCACTTTGACAGATGGGCTTGGTCTGCATTGAGCTCACAAACTATCTCAACGTGGCAAGTACCCTGCATTTTCAAATCTTTACATGTATGAAAACATGGTTGAGAACTTTATTTTAAGGCAAATCAGATAAGACTGGTCTGGACTCTGGACCTCCTTCCTGTGCAGAGATACAGCTTTTCTTTGTTTACTCAGGAAGCATATCAGTGAAAAATATGCCATTTTACCGTTGTCATATTAATGATTATGCTTTACCCACCATTTGCATCTCTTGCAATAAAGGGAAGGCCCAAATCACATTTTCATTAATAATGTTAGTTATATTTATCCCAACAACATTGGTTTAACATGGTTAGAGGAGGGTGGCTGTCACCTTTAATAAAGACCTACAATGACCATTGTGACATGTACACCGCCCCTTTTATGCAATAAAATGTATTTCTCCCATTAAAGTAAACTGCAGTTTCACAATCTCCTCTTTCACTGGGCCCCCACCATTTTTTGAGTTTTATTTCTCATGGCAGGCCTGTGACTAGCAGAGCCGGGCCTGTGTTTAGGTCCCCCTCCCCCTTCAAAGCTCAAGAGCCACTAATGGATTTTTTTTATGGGACTTGCTGCACACCAGACCTGACTTTATCTGGTCTCCACCACATTTCTGCTCTAAGAAGTATTTTCGTTCTTGTATTTTTAAGGAAGGTCAATGATAGATGAAGACACCCAGGCCTGAATCTCCGGGCAACAGAGGGAGGTCATGGAGATTGGTTTAAAGTTTGGAGAAATGTCCGTCTATGTGCCCTACAGCAAACAGCCTGTAATCGTGTACCTTATTGTATTTTAAATGACATCTTATAAGGCACACAGTTTCAAAAATACATGCGTATACTGTCACTTTGAAACGGAAAACGAAAATGACATTCTTTTATTTTTTTACACATGAAATGCTCAGTTCACTGCCTGGAGCACAATTCTGGTATCCCATCGTAGATACTGTACACTGTGGTTTCTGGATGTGTAATTGCAGCTCTACCTGGATTGAATCAAAACATCATTGCCACGTGTCTTTCTTTTCCTTCCTGAAAGGCATTGCATGCACCTTTGCACTTTTTAGAGTCAGGCCCACTTTCTTTCCTTAGATGTTAAGCCTGTATTTGGTTCCATAGACCTCAGTCTGGCATCCTTTCTGTGCTGGCCTTATGTTTCAGTGGGCATGGACAAGTGACTCTGGCCTCTTTATTTCTGGCATCCAGGGGCTATATTTCACCCCACATATCCCCCCTCCTGACTCTTTGAGACCGAGAGAAGAGCAGGGAGAGAGAAGGGTGTCTGTTTCCTTGTGGCTTGGGTTTGTTACAGGGATCTCCCTGGGAGCATGTCTGCTCTTTTCCTGGTCCTGAGGAAGTGGCGCTCTGGTCTGCACTCCACTCCTTTTGGATTTTTGATTTTTGGCCTGGACCACTCCCTTTTTGGCACCTCCAACTCCATCGTCAAGGAGCTATTTAATCTGGCAAGAATAAAAGAGAGGTTAAGTATTTCATACAGTACTATTTTCCCTGGTATTGATGTGCAAATTGACAACACACCATGATACACATCACAGTTTATGGTATTGAAAAAAATGATTTACATGACAATTATTCAGAATAATTTCAAAGTAAGTATAAATTGTTCTTCTCCCTTTAAATGTATGATTTTCTCTGTCCGGGTTCCTTTTCTTTACCTTTATTCTTCAGATGGTTCCTGGGCTCTACCCGCTGGGTTCTTCAATAAGTCCAAAGTTCTGCCTGGGATGACAGTTTTTCATCTCATTGATATTAACCCATTTCTCTTCCATCTGTTCTCCTTTAGGGATGCAGATCTTATAGGTGACAGGTGAGATTATGTCTACAATTTCAAAGGCGACGCACCAAGAGGGCAGGAACTGCCGCTCTTTGGTATGGATCCTTTAGAAATTGTACAGATAGACCCTGTCTCCTACTTGATACTGTTTCTTGGTGGTCTTTAAGTCATAGTGGGGTTTCATCCCCTCTGCCGACATTCTAAATTTCGCTGGGCATAAGCAAGTAAGTGCTGAATGTATTTTCGTAAATTCTAAATGTACTCATGGGTCATGGATGCATTGATCAGGGTCTTCTCTTGAGTTCTGTAAAGCAGAATCTGAGGTAGCAAAATGTTTCGTCCAGTCATGAGTTTGAATGGTGCCATTTTTGTTGCAGAAGATGGTGGAGACCTGATGGCCATCTAGACAAGTGGTAATTGGATATCCCAACTAGGTCCAGAGTGTGCCACAAACTTTTTCAAGATGCCCACAAATGTTTTATTGTACCTCTTAACTCTGCCACTTGAGGCTTGGTGGTAGGCAATGTGGGGGTTTTGCTTTACTCCTGGTATCTCCCACATCTTTTTCATCATCTCACTGGTAAAATGACTTCCTTGGACCAACTCAATCCTTGGGGGAAGGCCAAATCGTGAGAAGATATGATTGATCATTAGGGCAGCAGCTGTTTCTGACTTGCAATTTGGAGCCGGGAGACATTCTACCCACTTGGTAAACAAACATGTCACTGTCAACATGTACTTGTTTCCTCCAGAGGAGCGAATCACGGGCCTGAGGAAATTTACTTGCAAATCCGACCAAGGCAGTGTCATTCCTCTTTTCTGTAGTGGAGCTCTGTGTGTGAAGGAAATTGGCTGAAACTGAATGCACACAAGGCACCCCTTAAG
Organism: Ambystoma mexicanum; assembly: GCF_040938575.1. Taxonomy (NCBI): domain Eukaryota; kingdom Metazoa; phylum Chordata; class Amphibia; order Caudata; family Ambystomatidae; genus Ambystoma; species Ambystoma mexicanum. The sequence continues at coordinate 337,654,439 of NC_090939.1, forward strand.
TATAGGTCGAGGTCCTGAGCAACGTGTGGCCAGTATGTGACCTCTCAACAGATTTTTAAATCTCTATGAAACCCCCTATGACCGGCACTGGCTGTGTCATGGGCGTGACTTCAAATCAGGCTTTGGAATGAAATGGGTACCACCCACTGGTCACATCCAGATATGGATCTCCGTACCAACAAACCGTCTTGGATACACAACATTTTTGAAAACTTCAGCAACACCCTTAGGTCCTCTATCCCTATATAATCAGATTTGGTCAGAGGAAAATTCACAGGGTCTTCATTGTGTTGATAACATTTCCCAATAATCGGTTCCCCTTTTTGTGCCATAATCAAATCAGCATCTGGGGTTTCATTACTCCACTGGGCAGTTGAGAGTTCACTTTGGGCATGTGTTTGGGACCTGGTGACAGCAGCGACCTGGATTTCCCTCAACAGGGATTCAGTTTCTATTAGATCGCCTTGGATGGCTCTGGTTTGGCCAACTAGTCAGCCAAGTCATTTTCAGTTTTGTCTGGTCCCTCTATTTTGGAGTGACCTTTGATCTTTTTCCAATAATTGGTCATCTCATTAGAGGTGACCAGATAATCAATGGCTTGGCTTGGATTATTTTCCATGCTTGAACGGTTTATTTGCACACAACATGCCTCGAGTTTTCCAATTAATCAGGTGCTCCACAAACCCTTTCCTGACATAATCTGAATCAGTGATTTTGACCAGTTCTTTGAGTCAGTGTTGCATGGCATTTAGGATGCCTTGATGGACCACCATCAACTTTGCCACCTGACTATGCCTGGGACCTATCTTGTACCCAGGAGAGGGCTCATGGGCATCATTCACCCAGGCATTACCAACACCAGCCACTAGTTCTTTTTCCCTGTGATTATGAACATGGTAGGAGCACACATCCACATAAACTGTGGGTAGCCCCAGGCATGAGTCTTCTTCATAGACTTTGTGCGGGGAAGTGAGGTACGCCTCCATGTTTTCCTGGGTCTTTACACTTGCGTCCTCGAGACAGTTCTCTTGAGCACAGTCATGCAAGTCAGCCAAACCTTGCGCTAGATGACTCTTCTTGTTTTGGCCATATCTGACCTCCACAGGAAAGCCTTGCATTGACAAAATCCAGGAAGTAATTCTAGAATTACTCACGTTCCATGTTCGGATTCTTTCACTTTGGAGGTATTGCAAGGGCTGGTGAGGAGTCTCAACAATGATGTTCCCCCCCTGGAAGAACGGGCAGTAATTCTTCAACACCCACACCGTTGCCAGAAGTGCCTTTTTCACAATTGTCGAAATTTTTCTCCACAGAGGACAAAGTCTTGCCCGCCTATGAGATAACTTTGTTGACCATGTTGTGCTTTTGGTAAAATACTGCTGTTAAGATAGTATTTGAGAACCTCGTCTCCAAGAAGAACTCCTTGTTTTTTATGGGGTAAGCCAAATAGGGCACTTGGGTAAGGCTTCTATTTAGTTGTTTTGCTGCCTCGGATTGTTCTGGACCCCACTCCTACTTAACCCCAGACTATAATAAATAGACCAAGGGTTGTGTGACCTCTGCATAGTCCCCAGTGAACTTTATACTATAATAGGTAAGTCCAAGAATTCTTCTTAGCTCACATAGAGTAGTAGGTTCTTTCAATTTCAATAACGCTTCCACCTTTTTAGCCTTAGGGCTGAGACCCTCAGGAGTGATTTCATGCATTAAGAAGTGCATGTGGGTCTTACACCACTGTGCCTTCTGAAAGGACAATTTTGCTCCAGCTTTCTGCAACTGTGTCAGAACATAGCGTATTTCAGCTATGTGTTCCTCCGCAGTTGAGCTCTTGATTAAAAAACATCATCTACATAGGCTAGGTTTACCCTTTCACCCAAGTCGGGCATGGCCTTACGTATGAAGATGCTAAAGTTGCTGCCCGAGTTTATGTATCCAAAGGGGGTTTGGTGCCGCGTGTATTGCTGCCGACTGAAGCTAAAAGCAAGCTTGCACTGGTCTTCCCTACTCACAGGTATGGTCCAGTAACCGTTGGTCAGATCAATGGCGGTTTACACATTTGACCCTTGGATCTGGGCCAGTACCTGATCAATGTAGAGGAGGGGCAATCTTGACATTACGACCCGTTTATTTAACTCCCTAAGGTCTGGCAAAGTCTCCATTGGCTATTGGGTTTGAGTTTCCCCAGTACTGGGTTATTCAAGGTACTGTGGACTGGATTAATTATCCCACGGGATTCTAAGTTTTTAATAATATATGAGTGACTCCATAGATGCGAGAGGCAACCGGTATTGCTTCACAAATACGGGAGCTATCCCAGGGTCTGTTGGTATGGAGGTTGAATGTATCTCTGGTCACCCACAGTCGTATGAGTCCACGGCCAAGATCTCCTGAAAATCCCAAAACACCTGTTTCAGCTTCTGCTTTTGCTTCTCGGTCTCACAGCCATCAGCGAGGTTGAATTGTTCCTCAAACACCTGCTTAAAGCCTGGAAATACCTCAGGTTTTGAAATTTCTGTGGTATCCTCCGGTTGATTGGAGAGATCTCATGTTATAGAGTTGGCCTGGACATGGGGTTTCAAGGTTGGGACGTACTCAACGTTGACTTGAAATTCCACCTCAGCCTTCCTGTCAAAGGTTACCTCTTCCCCACCATAAGGGCAGTAAGAGTACACAAAGAAAGTCCTCCATTGCGGGGTGAAAATCTTTTCCACAGGAATATTGTCATCACAGTTGTAACAGTCATTTGGAACTGGTCCCATAATCTCATTCCCTAAGTCAATAGAATAATGATGGGCATCAAATGCCATTCCAATAAAGGTGTCTACACCCAAAGTGATACTACTAGGGTAGCTGTTATCCACCAATATTCAAATGGTGACATTTTCTAGATCAACTAGGGGTGTCGGATGAAAAAACAAACCATGTTGTTGGAGGTGATCATTCAAATTATATAAACATCCTTTTATTTTAGGTTCTGTCCTTGCTAATTTTAAGGCAAATTGTGAATTGTTGCACCTGTCCTGGGATGGTGACCTCTTCTCCCGTCTGAACCTCAACTGCTTACGGCAGCAATTGAGCTGACTGAAATACTTCCACAGTATTGTCAAAGCCCATGGGGTTACCACCCAGTCGGGACCAGGCTTTGTAATTAATTAGGTCCAAATTAACTGAGAATCGATTGAGAATGTCACTGCCTAAGTAAAAGGTGGAGGGGACATCACTCACAACCAATGTTCCCTCTAATTTTTTTGGGCTGTGTGCGCCAAAAAATAGTTGTGTGCGGGCTGTTTTTCAGTCATGTGCGCAACTGAGTGATGCGCTGCCAGACTGGGGGTGGTCAGCGGCAGAGCGGCGGACAAGTGAGCAAGGCTTAGTGATCACATTCCACAGTGTGCAAGCGAGGAATGCGAATTTGCGGCACAAAAAGCTTTACTTCTAGGGACATTTGGGTGCTCTATTCTCCTCCCAAGACTTTAGCTCATCTGAAATTGTGTCCTTTTACATCTCTAAAGATTAGCAAGATCTTTCGATTTATGATGGATTGGTACAAGAACAGAGGGGGTCTTGTAGTGGAACACAGATTCTGCCTCACAAATTTATTAAATGTATGGAATATAAAGACATGCTTTCTATTGGTTTAATGAAATAAACAGTACATGAACATGATTAATGACAAAGACGACTTAATAGAAGGGGGTATGAATGGACATTGGACTCTGACAGTTAAATAAAAAGCACTGAATCATGTAATCATGTAATCTCAGATGATTGTCCTGGAGCTAGTTAACCTGACAGTCTCAGAATGTCTTCAAAGAAAAGGGTGCCTAAGACTACTAGAACAGCATCATAAGAGGACTGTCTGCAAAGAAATCAGAGGTCCAGCAAGAGGCAACACTCTAACAAGGAAGGCTTTATATTATGTTTACTATTTTATTCAACATGAACAATACATATAAAGATGAAGGAACTGGGGGATCGGATTCATGGGGGACTCTGAGAATGGTACAGTGCACTAGCAGCCAGGTAGCACATAACAAAATAAATTGTTTTACAATCAATAAAGAAAATAAATTATACTATTATATAAATAGCACAGAAAACAAATGTCATCACACAACAGGACAGAGAGCACCACCAGTTTTGCCATATATTGTAAGCTGATGACATGTTAATACAAGAAAAAATATAAATCTAAACATTTTCATTTAAATGAAGGGATATGTGAATGGCATACATACCAATTGCTGTTCGTTAAAGTTGGAACATTTCAACAGCATAAACAAGTTTCCATTGAAAGCTTCTTTCTAATATGCTTTTGTTTTTAAATGTCAAAGTTCTCTCTGGTGAGCAAAGCATCAATAAGCTCTAAAAGCCACAAAGTGAGAAGTCCGGCCAAACAAAGTGTCAGCAATGGCATTGATGAGAAGTTGACGCCTTGACAGTGTCTGTCTGTAGTTATCTACACTTCAGTGGTGCTACCACTCGCCAATGGCAGTGCACTGCCCGCCGTAGCAGCACTACTGAAACTTGAGTCTTTTGAGCTCCTGTCAGACTCCCCCTGATTCACATGCTTCTCTCTCTTGATTTTGCCGCTCTTCCAGTGTTGATACACATCATCAAGATTTACTTCATTGTGTAATAGGTACACCTTTGTTCGCATGAGCATGTCAAGGTGACTTTCTTCCAGTCGATTCCTTGATTTCGTCTTAATGCTGTTCATGAGACTGAACCCTCGCTCACACTCTGCGCTTGAGGCTTGAAATGTGGCGCAGATGTCCATGAGCTGTGCCACTACATTGTACTCCATAGCATGTTGGAGTGTGAAATTCACCATTTCTTGAAAACATTTTAAAGAACCACACTTGTTCCTCTCTGCTACCACGTACTTTAAGGCATTATACTGCGTAACGATGGAATCCACTGCAAGCATGGTAGGGTATGATTCTAAACAGTCCACCTCCTTACAATCTAAAATGTCCTTGTATTTTTCAACAAGATGCTTAACATTTTCTATTCCAAAGTCAAAGCTGCATTGTTGAGTGGCTAGTGAATCAAAATCAAAACTGGCCCAGTCCTTCAGTTTGTTTTCAGGAAACCTTTTCTCTACATGCTCACACACTAAGCCAATAAAACTCAGAATAGATGCAGGACTGAAGTCCTTCTCATTGTCAGAGTATGTTGAGATCACTGACCAAGGTACTGTCCCCTGATCTGATTGATCTTGCCGTTTGCAAACTGCATGGCTTCAATTGGGGTAAGACTGCTTTTTTGGAGTAACTTGGACAAGTCCGCTAGATCGCAAAGAATATCATTTAACACTGCCAAAGAAATGTGATAAGTGGAGTCACACAGTTTCTTGAAACAGTATTTCGTTATAGGATCATTTTCCTCCTTAATTTCCTGATCAAAGTATTTTAGCAACACCTCATAATTGCATATTAATGCATTCACTGCAAAATGCCTTCATAACCACCTCTCTTCATTGAGGGGTCGAAATGACAAAGCATCACATTCAATGACGGATGCCATTTCTTCAAATTTAGATTTTCTCAATGGAGATCTGCAAAACACAGAATAAACAGTTCTTAGCAAGGTGTCTACTTCCCTAATCATTGGCACCTTCTTCCAAGCATCCCCGATGCCCAATTCTTCACGGTGAGCTACACAGTGTTGCTCAATTAAATGTGGAACAGATTGTTTAAGCCTTGTAGCAACACTGTTGTTTTTGCCAAGCATAACGGATGCACCATCCGATTGAACATCACCATGTTCTGCAGACTCAAACCATTGGCAGAGTAAAATTCAGTAATTGCTGAAGTGACAGCTTCTGCATTGCAAGACGTTAACTTTGCAATCCCACCGAACACAGTTTTGTACATTGAATGTGGTGTTGTTGGTGCAAGAGATCTGATTTTAATGTAAATAACTAGCATTTTGCTGACTGAAATGTCAGTGCTTTCATCAACAATCAGAGTGTGAAATGGAGCATTGCGAACCTCTGCCAAGATTTCTGATTTTATTACGCTGCTGATGGACTCCAGGAATTCAAACGCATAATTTTTACTTCTCCAGCTATCTGGTATTTTGGTGTACTGCGCTGTGATTGTGGATTTCTTGCACAGATAGCATGGAAGTGTTTAATTTTACAGCTAGCAAAACATTGTGCAGTAGAACTTTCACCTCTTCAGGCTTGGACCGTTGTCGCGCAACCATGGCCAATCTATTACCTCTCTCAGTTGACGTTTGTGCCAGCATACTATGCAATCCAAACCCCAGTTTCTCTGCTGAATTCTTGCACCTGAGAGCCTGTACAGCAGAGCCATGAACTTTTCCAACTAAATGGCGTTTCATGTAGTCCAATTTCCAATTATCGGCCCATTTCTTTCCTGTAGAAAATTCTCCAGTAACTTTAGCTTCCGCACATACTATGCAAATCAGGCCCACATCAGCATTGTACTGAAAAATCTCTCCAAGTCGCACATGTACCTTATCTTGTGATTTCTGGGACTCTGTTTCGACTATTTCCTTTAACCAATCTTCTTTGAAAGCAGCAGAACATTTCTTCTTAGGTGGTGCTGGTGCAGCAGTTGCTGCAGCACTCCCTTCCCCTTCATTTGATGAAGAAGACTTGGATCTTCTGAAGTTGAAGAGTTTATCCATTATCTGGATAAAAAAGAAATAGCATTTATTTGCATGGAAACAAAGTACTGTGCTCCTGCTGTCTATGTGCAAGTGGAGAACTTGTATTCATCACACCCCAGGCCAAGAGCAGATGCTTTTATGCTTGGCTATTCGCTTGCATCTTCAATTGTTTACCCACAGGCAGCCACACAAGTACAAGTAGCAAAATGCTTATCTAATATGAGCTACAGAACACTTGATGACTAAATGAGCAGCTTACACCTCTCAGTTGGACTTGACTGACTGCCCATAACAAGCTGGTCTAGGGAAGCACTGTGGTATGTGTTAGAAGGCTGGCTAGAACTGCAGTACCACTGCCTGTTGCACTTGAAAATGTCTAATGTTGGTTGTTCTCCCAGACCAGTGAGACCACACCACACCCATGTCAAGTGGCCAGGTTGAGATTCAGCACCCCCCCCTCACTCTCTGAAATGTTGGGTTATTATGGTGCGTCAGATTATGTTGACATTACCTGTCTGACGTACACTACAGATCCTTTGGCAGGCAGGGCACAGACGAAAAACTGTGCTCGCCGCAGCTGCACAGTAAACAAAGGCTCTGCAATTACTAATGTAAAGGGTTTCATTGTTAGCAACCCCATTCATATGCATACGTTTTTAGGCAATTGATGGGGTTAGTACTTGCATGTCAGGGCAGGGACTGGGTGGGAGTGATTAGAAGGGTACTAAGGGGCAGGAGACAGCTCATTCTCACAGCACTCCTTTACTGTGTGGTTTCAGATGTGAAGGAGAGAGTTAACTGCTAGTAACATTGAAGCTGCACTAGAATCGTCTCATTAGAATGTGTGAAGAAGTTAGAGGACCCCACACAAGTAAGCTTGCTCTGACCCCACAATCTATGAAGTTGGCACCTCTCCCACATTTAAAGGGTTAGACCTCCCCCAACATTTTGACTTAGGTACACCCGCTGCCTCCTTGTAGATCACTATATGCAATGAAGAGGGCCAGGGGAAAAGTAAGAATTCAGTAGAACAGCATGCTTAGATTTGGTACAGAGCAAAGTTAGAATCAATCTGCTGCTTGCCTACTAGATAAAGGCACAAAACGTGTTTAGCCCCAATCCGGGGTTGTATTTTTTCTGGTGTGAAGGACTCTAGGGGCTTTCCTACAGTGTCGCTAAAGTTCTGGCTAATAACCAAAACTGAAAACGCGACTTAGCATTTTCCAAATGAAAGACGGAGGGAATGTTAGCAATGTCTGCATCCACCTCACTGGGCCTCCTGGTCTGTCTTTATTCCCTTGACAAATTTACCATCCTTCCAATCACATAGCTCTAAAATCAATCATCTGGAGGAGATCCATCATACTGTCCAATAATCTGCACATTTTAATTGGCCTTCCCAGCCCCTGTATATTTAAAGGTGATGACTGCTGCCGACACCATATCAATTAGATTGTTTGTGATACCATATTATCCCCTTGCTCCTTGTCTTATCCCACCCCTTCCTAAACGGGTTTCCAACCCATCCCAGTCTATTTCTGGCATTTGCTGGGTTAACCATTGCCCTGGTGTGTGCCGCAGGTAGGCCTTCCAGAGGTCAATGCATCACCAACAATTGCAGTGTGATAGTTGAGAATTGCACAGACACTCATACCACACATGAATACACCAGAGACAGGCAGGCAGGACGGCACACCTACCCTACACCACAATCTTATACCATAAAATGCCATGTGCAAGCCAGTGGATCAACATCACCTTTCAGGATTTGCAGGGTTATTTATCACTGCAGTAAAACACACCAGGTAAGTGATGCACAGGGAAACAGACTTCCCTGCCACGGTTACTCACTTCTCAAACACCACAGATGCATAGCCACCCAGTCAACCTTGCTCCACTCATCACCAGGACTACTCTCCCACCCAAGCCATACCAATCATAAGTAACACTGCACAATTCGAATGAAATCAAGCAAAGCGGTCCTTAAAGTCACATGTAAATGGCAATGGTGCACTTTATAAATAACCTGTGAAACAAATACAACATAACAATTACGAGTGGCTTTAGATGGGGCCGAAAACACAAGATTTCTAGCAAGGGATAGCGCACATTTAGACAATATGAAACAGCAATTTTTCAGGCTAAATAACACGTTTTCGTTTTTTAGCTGCAGACAAAAAGGTGCACAGGTGTTAGTACAGGTACCGGACAAGATAATCACTAGGACTCACTTACAAAGGCCTTATCGTGCCTTCTATATTTTCGCATGAGAAACAGTGGCCTTAAAACCTCTCTCTGTGAGAGATTGCTTCCAGTTTGGAAGCTAAATAAGAACATTTGGGAATGGAATTCTGCAAGTTTGGAATCTACCAACAGCGATTTTAAATAAGCATAAATGCTGCAAGATGTACATGTTTGTGCCACACAATATTTCCATTTTTGGCTGTAAAATTTGGAAATCAATGAATATTCTGAAGGGTCGGCACAAGGAGAGAAAAGGCTCAGTGTTCGATGGTTGTGTTTGTAGCGCTTTTAATCAAATATGTCTGTGTGTCCGGAATTGCCAACCCCGCCCAATTAAGCATTTACATCTCGCAATGTGCCCTCTGCCTCGAGAAAATGAACATCTGGGCTGGACATACGCCGGATGTCCAAACTCAAGATCACAGCAAGAAACCTCATTTAAGGTCGGCTGCTCACGTCCTTGTCAATTTAATTATTGTAGGCAAGATGTGCTCCTAACCATGCCACCTCCCGAATGGGTGCCACTGCCATGGCAAGCCATGCAATGGGGGTCCCTGTTTGATCCATAGTTGGGTGAGCTGCTTCTGAACTCGGGACACCCACGCAAATCTCTTATCTCCGGCTAGGTCCAACCCCTCCCAACACCCCCTGCCTCTACTCCTATTCTAATGCCCCCCCTTACGAAACTCCATCTCTCTCCTTCTTCATCCCAGCCACACTCTTTGTAGCTGCACCGACTCGCATTCGGCCACCCTGATGGGTCAAAGAGGCTCTCTAACCCACACTGCCGACTGCCGACCTTGGTGTGTCCAGTGTCCACATGGATTTATGGTGCATGAAGGGGGTGAGATGGCTACGTATAAAGTACACGAATAAAGGCGAAACGGACGAGTGGAATGCACCTTGGAAATAATAAGAGTGTGTACAGTAAAAAAAATAAAAGGAATCCAGAAACCACGTTACTCCTGTACCCTCACCTGCACATACATGCAAGACATCCGCGCGCACACAATCACACCTTTATTTGCTAGGCAAATTAGACAAATACTGCCCAATGTAATTACGCAGGAACATAAAATATGACATGTTCTCCTCCTTACTCTCACAGAATGAGATGAAATAAGCAGCCCGTGGGGGACAGATCACAGAACAGAGTCTGACAGACGGAAAGAAAGAACGGGGTCACTCACGTTACCGCACCAGAGCAGAGAGTAACTATCCAAAGGGGGAAGCGGCCTGCGGGACAGAACAGAGTCAGACAGTCACAGAGGGAAAGAAAGAACGGGGCCACAAACGTCACCGCACCAGAGCAGAGAGTAACTATCCAAAGGGGGACGAGGCCTGCGGGACAGAACGGAGTCAGACAGTCACAGAGGGAAATAAAGAACGGGGCCACAAACGTCACCGCACCAGAGCAGAGAGTAACTATCCAAAGGGGGAAGCGGCCTGCGGGACAGAACGGAGTCAGACAGTCACAGAGGGAAAGAAAGAACGGGGCCACAAACATCGCCGCACCAGATCAGAGAGTAACTATGCAAAGGGGGAAGCGGCCTGTGGGACAGAACGGAGTCAGACAGTCACAGAGGGAAAGAAAGAACGGAAGGGAAGAAGAAAAACACTATAGCGGTCCTGTGTGGGGGGGGACTGCTGCTCACTCACCTTTTAAAATCCTTGGCACAGCACTGGCAACAGGATTTCTAATGGTGCCCGAATGGAGTGCTGCTCAACTGTCTCTGACAGTGAGGTGGTTTAACGTGCCTTCGCGAACAATCTATTCTGGAATGTGGGGCCCAGGCAAACTCCAACTCCTAGGCCCTGGCAAACTCCACCTCCTCCACCCAGCAGGCCCCTTCCTGAAGCCCTAGAAACCGAAGCAGACTCATGCCGAGTGCTGAGTGCTGCTGACAGGGCCATCCTCCTCCTAGTCAGACCCTAGTTCGTTCGGCACATTACCAGCCTAGCCAATGGGCCCCCCCAAAAAAAATGTGTTTTATAAAAAAAAAAAATTGAAAAATAAAAATTAAAACAATAATGATTTGCAGCAAAATGAGCAAGTGCGCGGTAAAATGCGCTCCCAAATCAAAGGTGCGCGGCTGCACAGGCACGCACCTTACAGGGAACATTGCTCGCAACCCAACAATTATGTTCTATGCTTTTGTCACCAATGGACATTTTTAGCATACACCTGCTAGGCGGGAGATGTTTGGAATTTGGAGTTTCCAGGCCCATTTCCCATTTATCAATCAACTTAAATGTGGGAATGGTCTGATCTTTTGGGAGTTTCCTGAATAATGCTTCACTGATGAAGCTTCTTTCGTTATTCAGGCATACCCTGGCGAGAACACGCCCCCCCCTCATTTACCTGAATGGGGAAAACAGCAGTTCACCCTTTCTCTGCATATTGGTCCTTCCAGTGTGGTATGCCACTTAAAACTGGGAGGAAGGTTAATTTTCAAAAATGGAGAAGGGTTATCATCCCCAGTTTGTTCTCCTACAGAGATGACCGTGATGTCTGGGACAATATTGATCCTAAATTGAAATTCTATTTGGTCAGACAGTTGTTCAATCATGTGGCATGTGCCATTTAAACTCATGTAATTGGTACTTTTTTTCAGTTTGATTGACTGGTTAGTCTGAGTCCAGAAGACCTTGTTCCGCAGTCAATCAGGGGTGATAACCTCCGAAGGATGTCATTCCCCAGTAGACAAGGTGTACCCTCTGGAGTGATGACTATCACTGGGTGTTTCACCCTATGTCGCCCAATTTTGATCTCTAGATCCGCAATCCCTTTGATGGAAATATAATTTCCATCAAAGTTTTGGAGTTGACCAGGAAGAGGTGTGAGGGGAATTTGATGACTCTCTGCTTGTGCTGAATTAATTTTATCAAAAGCATTTTTGGACATGAGGGTAGCTTGGGATCCAGTTCCACCAGTGCTGATAATGCACATTGAACCTGTACCTTGACGGAGGCATACAACCTCCCTGCCTTCACTTCAAGGTGACAAAGAAAATGTGCATTTTGTGCCAGCTTGGCAGTTAATTTGTTTATTTTGAACTCTGACACTGTGTGATCTTGGACAGTTTTGTGTGTCGGAGTCCGAGAACCTGTAAAGAATATTTTGCACCCAGTGGGCTGGAGAAGTCCCCTTATTTCCCAGATTCTTTGCTGTCCCCCTTTTCCTGGAGACAGTTGCCCAAATCTCTTTTGGGGGAGGATCCCTCAGTGCTTTCAGAGTCATCTGGGTGACATTATTGGGGTTTAAGTATTGGTTGCTCTGGGTCAGTCACCATACTTATCCAGTCTAAGCTAGAGTCGTTTGGGACCCATTTTTTGTAGAGAGTGGTCCCTCCACTTCAAAAAGAGAAGATGTTCTTGCTTATACTCTGTTCCCTAGATTGCAGCTGTTCTGGGGTAGGAAATTTGTGTTCAGGTTCAGAGGATTCTAGGTTTTTTTTCCCGGGTGAGAAATGAAGTTTCCTCTACGGCTTTTCATCCCCCTTCCTCCAGGGCCCCCATTCTGGAACCTGTTTGTTGTCTGTTTTCTCTCCCTGTCATTGCTCCAGGGCACCAGACCCGGATGTTGTTCTGTTCTGGGCATTAATTTCCATTTGAGGTCTCTGCTGAGCCTTCAACATGCAAGCCTGGTCTTGTGTCAAATTCTGGTGCTTGTTAGGCAAAGTTTGAATGCTGTACCCTCTGGGAACACTACAAACAACTATGACTACAGGTATATTCACACAACCTTTGGTATAAGCTTGTACTATACAGTTTTGTTAGCGTCTTGAGCAGCCAGGCTTATCTCAAGAGGGAACATGTGAGCTGTAGTGGAGTTACACAAAAGCTCACAGTTACAGGTATTCAAATGAACTGTTACACTCAAGGTTTCTTGCATAAACAATTATTAATTTATTTATCAGTCAGTTATAAAGCCTTCTTCAGAAGGGAGCAATAGAATAGTAACAAATATAGTTGAATACTGTACACTTTGAGTTTCTGAATCATACAAGACCCTTTTGGGATGGCCCACAGACACAACCAACACCCACATGTGACTTCAGTAACAAGGGTGTTGGGGACTTTAATATCTTACTGATGGAATTCAGAACACTCTTTAAAAATTTGTAAAAGGCAAAGGATATTAGAACACAAGAGACCACACATATTCTTAAGCAGTGCAGATACTTATAGAGTCACTAGAAGATTCATTCAATTCAATAGGCTAAGCCAAAGTCAATGGGCAAAAGTCTTGGATAGGATAAAGCACTCCTGGTAAGTCAATGGAAAAGTCTTTGCACAAGTTCTTAGTAGTCTTTGGTGAAAAGAAGAATTAAGTATAGGGCCACAAGCTGATTAGACGTGTGAGTTGTGGAAGTTACAAGCACTTCTACAGTAAGAGGTAGGTTATCTTAGACTTGTTTTACAGTACCATGGTAAAGAAGAAAAGCTGCAGCTGATGACTTCTGTTCCTGTGCAGCTCTGCAGATCTCACTGTTCCTGGGCCTCATTCGTGGGGACAAGAGGGAGGATGTCGGGGGACTCCTGCAATGCACTGGGACTGCCAAAACCAGCAACCAGCAAACTTCACTTTCAGTGGCTGTTTTGCGTTCCAGCTACATCAAATAGCAACAACGCAGTTCCTGGCTGTCAAGGTGTACTGTCCTTGCTTCTGGGGTCCCGCACTCTGCTGAGGGGGCTCAGGGTTGGTCAGTCCTGCTTCCTGGGAGTCTGGAAGATCTTCCAAAAGCTTTATGCCAGCTTAAAAGTAACACACACAATCTGGTGTCCCTCTCCCTGGCTATACGGTTTCCTGCAGCAACTCGGAGGAAATTCAACCAGCTCCAAGATGGATGTCTAGGTGGCTTACTTTGGAGTTGATTGGTCCACCAACTCAAAGGGAGAAGTCATCCTTGCAGGGGCTTCTCTGTTGATGCGAACTTGGCATTTCGGCACTGCAGCAGGGCTTTACTGGGCAAACCAATGGTCCAGAAGTTGCAGCAGACATCCTCTTCATGCTATTCTTTGGTTCCTTCATCCATGGTCAACTCTGACTTCCAAGCCTTCCAAGCCAAAAGATGTGCTTTTTATTCAGTTCTCTCCCATTCATTCCAGTCACTCATCCATCAGGGTGGCTATACTTGCCGGACAGTCAGCTGACCAATCACCACAGAGTGCATTTGGGTCTCCTACGAGACTAAGCACAGGGAGTTTCAGGCACTTCCCTCACGTCCTGCCTACCCCGACACTCTGAAGCCAGAGGCGGGTTTCACTCCTGAAGCCTGCCAAATGCAAAATGAACAAAGAGACCAAACCTGGTTTGGCGCACAGAGAAACTCTCTAGAAGGACCTTTCCAAAAAGACATGGCAAAAAAAAGAACACTGGGGACCATTTTGTCAAAGATGGCTCTGCGTCATTTTGAAAAAGATGGCTCCAGCAGTTAGTGTTATCGGAGCTGCAAACAGCCGCAGTAAATGCAAACCATTGAAGTTCGGAACAAAACCACTGCCACCAGCTATTCTGTGAGGAAAGGGTAACATAAAAAATGTGACATGAGCATTTAGACACAGGGGATACTAAGTAACCCCTCCAGCACTCTATGGTAAAATAGGGTGTGCTGGCTCTAGCAAGTACAATGCTAAGTAAAGTCAATTTCACTTTACTGCTCTGGGAATTAGTAGTTTATCCTAGAGAAGGTATTTAAACCTTCGGAAATCTGAAAGACTTCCCTGTGCTACTGCACTGAAAGTGCTGTGTGACACAATGTAAACATTGATGCCTATGGAGTTTGTCAGACTCCATGACCAAAAGAAACAAACACAGAAAACACATAGGGCCTCATCAGGAATTGGGCGGTAATGCCGGCACTATTAGCACCGGCGCTAATAGCCCTAGCGCCAAACCCCCCGTTGCTATTAGCGCCGGATCACGTGTTTGGCGGAACGATTATTGCCCATTCCCCATTGGGCCCATTCGGGAATTCCTCATTCCCCATTGGGCCCAAAATTGCGTGCCGAAAATTGGCAAATTTGCCACAGATTTCCTCCCAGCCTAGAGCTGGGGGGAAATCCGCCAAGGTCATGATCTGGTAGACCCTTAAATGCAGTGGTAATAGCACTACCGCCGCATTTAAGGGTTACCGCCAAACTCGTGATTAGGCCCATAGATTTTAAAAGTTCAAAGTCCCAAAATTAAGCAAAAGAGCTGGAGGTCTCTAAGGTGGGAGGAATTAGCAATTTTTTTTAGAATTCTCCCTAACAGTGCTCCAGTTGAGACATCCTTTCTGGTTGGTATGGGGGTCTATTTTCATACATTTGCTTCTTTCAGAAAGGGTAGCTGTCCCTTCTCCCAGAGTATATCGGGTATTGAGGATTTCCCTGATAACCCTCCATCCTTGGTCTCCCTTCTCCCTGATTTGGGGATCTATTGTTCTGAAAGTGGGAGAGAGAGGAGGATTGTTCTAGAAATTGGGGTTTGCAGGCTATAGTTGGAGGGTGGTGTATTTCTTCCCTCCTGAGGGAAGTTCTGGGGGAAGTTTTGAGGGATGTTTCCTGGGGCAGTACTTACCTGATTGGACCCCCTTGTGCCGGGGGAGCCCATACATACTCCAAGATGGGTCTGTTGCCCTTGCACCTAGGGCTGATATAGGTGGCAGGGTCAGGTGGAGAGTTGGTTGGATACCCTGCCTGGCTACCACCCGATTGTGTTGGATCAGAGGGTCTCCTCTGCCTCTCATTCTGCTGATTAGTGGGAGGAGTATTTTTAGGCCCCCCATTTCTAAGTCCAAAACAGGGATATGTTTCACTTCCACCACCTTTGCAGCAGCAGGGGTGTTGGACGGTTTAGGGTTTTTGGGGTTAATTTTGTTCTCAGATGGTTTTTAGACTTCATGAATCCGGGTAGCCTATTCTATCACCCAATCCAGGGTCCTACACTCTAGGAAGTCCCTGACCAGTTGGGTCATTATGTATTTTGGGAGTGCAAGGAAATACATATTAATGAACTCCTGGCTATTTGTGCGCACCCGTCTAGAGGTCTGGGCAAATGCCTGCTTCAGTTCTTGCACAAAATCTCTAGGTGCCTGGTCTTTTCCACACTGCAGGTTGTAGGCAGCTTTGCGGACCTCCTGAGGGTTCCTGTAAAAAGAGAAATGCTTTAAGATGGCCGTATTATAGGTGGACCATCTTTGGTGCTCTTGATCCTTCAGCCCTTCAAAGAAGCTTGAGTATTCCGGGGTCAATGTCCATTTGACAAACTCCATGGAATTTTGATCATTTTTGATGCCATATGATATCATCTGGTCATAAAGTTCTAGATGCTCCCAGACTGAATATTTGACATTCTTGTGATATGGTGTCATAAAGCTCCTGATGGCTTTTATTTGCTGAATTGGGTCTTTTACAGGACCTCCCTTGTGTTTGGCAGTTTTCTTTTCCGCTGCTCCTGAGTCCACTCGCCCTCTGACTCAGAGCTGCTACTATTGGTAGTCCACTCCCTGTCCTCTAGGTGCTCCCTACCTCCATGAGACTGGGAATCCCTCCCAGAATGACAGGGTCTGGTCTTTTCCTCCCTCTGGGGTACTGTGGGCTCCTTAGGTCACTTCCCTTGTGCTCCCCATTCACACAGGGGAGTACACATTTTCCTCATACCTTCTTCCAGGCATGGTGGAGAATCCCACCAACTTCCCGGAGTGTGTGAAGGTTTTCAAAATATTATTTGAGGCCTGGACTCTGGTTCTTCTCTGTCGGCAAAGCGGGCCAGGTGGTTCCTTTGTAACTTATGTTTCTACCAGTCTAACTCCCTGATCCTCTCATCATAGGAGCCTTCCTGGTCAGAAGTATCTGCTAGAGTATTTTTAAATCTGGATAAAGACGAATATCCAACAATATCTGATAAGTACTGGCCTTTCGGGTGAGTTGGACTAGAATGGATTGAGTCCAGCTACCTCATGTTTCTCTGCTCTTGCAACTGGTAGGCATGAGGTTTGCAGCACCCTGTGCATATAATGTGGTAAGCTGGCTTGAGGTCCCTGATAAAGAGGACCTCTGTGATCGGAGGGTGCCTTTACATAGTTTAACTGGTTGGTGTGCCTTAAAGCCTGCTTTTATTTGGCCACCTCCTTTTCCAATCCCTCAGATTTGTCTTTCTCAGCCTCAGTCTCTTGGTGATATATAGATGAGGGGTTTAGAGCTCTGCTATCAAGGCTTGAATAGCTTCTATTACTTTGGTTTGTGGCACTACTTGGCCACTGAGTCCCTTGTTCTCACCACAAAGAGACTCATTTTCCTTCAGTGAGTCCTGTATTGTCTGGGTATATTCAGACCTCTTCTTTTGCAGGACACTAATCTCCTCCCTTTGTGCACTTTTGTCCTGCGTTGCCTGCTCTATGCCAACCTCTACTTGCCTCACATGTTCCCTTGATTTTTCATTTCCATCCTCATGTCAGCCAGTTCCCGAGAACATGACTAACTTTTCTCCATGTCTGTCCTTAGCTAACACACTTCCTGACACAGGACACTTTCCTTCTGACATAATGTGCTAATCTCTTGCCTGAGGTATTCTCTCTGTCATTTCATAGTGTTCAAATTGTGGCTCATCTGATCAAATTCCGCCTGGGAATTGACCTGCCTAATGATCAACAGGCTATTCTCATCTTTTGTTACTTAATCTGCATTTGAAATGCAAACATTTCCTCTTAACAGGCTCTATTGTGCACAACCTTCTCACTTAATTTGTGTTGACTCACTCTCAAATTTTCAGCACCTTCTTGATGCTCCTATCTCAGTGCAGAAAATTGAGTTTCACGCTCTAAATTCACTTGCTGCTGTGTCACTAACTCCTATTTTAGCTGCTGAATAATGTTTTTCAATTTTAACTCAGAATTTTGACTCTGTTGCACTTTTTCCTCTACTTGCTTCAACTCCTAAAGTTCAGATTGGTTCTGCACAGAGGCAACACAAACCTGGTATCTTTCTTCCATGATCATCATATGGAAGTACATATATGCTATGAGCTGAGACATTTTAATTGCTCATCTCTGGTGGTCTGTGTCATATAAAATTCTGTCAGGGCCCGATGTAGCAGGCCATTATCCTGTGACATATCAACATTTACAGCGGTAACCTCCTGCATCATTCTAGATTGCCACACTTCATGCTCTTGTTATACCCATTCACCCTTAAAAAATGTTTGGTTAGAAGGTACTTCCTGGCCATATTGATTTTAACAGTGCTCATTATGAAATGTGTTCTGCACCTAAAATGCTCTCTATGCAAGGACAAAATCTCAACCCTGCTCCGTTTGTATTCGCAATGACAACTCAATGATTAATTGTATCTGCACACACCGCCCTGAAACCCAGGGTACATGTCTGGATGGTGCCATCACACTGCAACACAACTTTCCTTCCACCGAAGTGCAATACACCTTCAATGAATAGTCTGCTGCTGCTGCATTGGCATGAGTGAAAACTATCTACTAATCCCAGATGAGCCCCCACTTTTGTTTTGGTTTATTATGCGGTCAACTCAACTCAAGGAGTGACTCTCCTCGAATGGATGTGGCGCACAACAAATCAGTATGATTTACTTCAGGTTCTTTTGGTGAGGCCTACAACCCGTCTAGCACCAACCCCCAACAAGTACCCGGTGCATAACAGACTATGAAAAATGCTGGTGTATATGAAGAATATAGATATATTAATTTATTTAAACCAAATACCACAAGTAGATGAACAGCAGCCACCAATGCTGTGTCCACACAAGAACAAAACATCTTCCATAAAATACCAATACAGATGACATTAAAAATGCAGTTACAATTGTTTCCTTTTAAATAACCCACCAATACAGAAAAGAAAAATTCAAGACACACATTGAGTGCAGATTGAAAACACAATGTTATGATACCTTTCCTCCCAGCAACCCAGACCCTCCAAACATCAATTAGGCTTGATTTCTTTGAATGGAAGGCAGTGGCAAGGAGTGGGAACACAATGGGAACATCGGATTTTGAGTATCACAGAAACAATATGGAAGGCAAAAATTAATGGGACATTTTTTTGCTACCTAACCAGAAAAGGTAGGGCTTTAGGGTTTTGGTCACGTAAGCACAGCTGCAATGTGAAAGAGTGAAAAGCATGGGAAATTTGTTGCACAGAGCACAATGGGCACACATGGGCAATTTCGTTTTGCACCTTGACTATACACAGGCACTACTAGGCTTCCCACTTCAGATTTAAAATGATGGGGATCAATGGGGAATTTCATTTTTACACACTGTGCACACACATGGAACAGGGCTTTGGGGTTTATTCTTCTGTCAAAAATGTATGTCTATACCTGCTCTCAACGCACTGAGAAGCGTTTGTTAGTTTTAAATGCCAACAAATACCCCCATGATTTCTATAGGGGAATTTATTGATTTTCTTTGATTAAATATGCTAGGGATCTACACAGATGAGCAGGAGATTTTTCAATGGGGAAATAACTAAAACAGTGCTTGAAAAATGTAGGGTCTACACAATCTGTGACTTTGGGGTGGTTCTACTTACAGGAGGGGCCTTGAACTGGGCATCAGTGACATCAGAGCGTCAGTTAAAGATCTCCTCTGAGTCCTCCAAGGGGTCCCAATCAGCTTATATGTCTCCTGGTTTCTGTCTCCACTGCAAGACTTAGACCTCAATGCTGGTATGTTTTTCGCAAGAATTTAGCAGCAGGTCACCTCTGGGAATTATTGGAAGGAGTCCAGCTTTGATGCAAACTGGCTTAATTATATGTTAATGTTAATGTTAATGTTAAAGGATATTTATACTGCATACTATCACCCCCAGAGTGGTCCCCTGGTGCTCTGATGGATCTGATAAAAAAGGGTGTTGTTTTGGGGTATGTTAGCAGGACAAAGTCTTGAGAAAGAGCAAGGGAGCTGTGATGTGATGCTTGCATCTTCAGTTTGCCTAACACTGTTCTCTGAGCCTTTTGGTGTGGCATCTGGTCGGTATCCGTTGTGTGCTGTTGTGTAAGGCTATGTGTGGCTTGTTTGTTGTTGCAGTGTAGTGAGGCGCATGTGGTTTTCTGTGGTTTTAGAGGTATGGTTATGTTTAGTTAGAATTTGAGATGTGTATGCAGAGGGGTGAGGTTTTTAGTAGGGCAAATGACATCACTAACTTGTCATGATTCCTGTGAAAGGGATTGGTTAAAGTTCACTACCCACTTCCCACCTGTGTGCTAATAGGAACAGGGGATGGGTGAGTGATTTGGAATAGCTGCGTGAGGAGAAAGCTTCATCATCCCACTTTGACAGATGGGCTCGTTCTACATTGAAATCGAAAAATAGCTCAACATGGCAAGTACCCTGAATTTTCAAATCTTTACATGTATGAATACATTTGTGAGAACTACATTTTAAGGCAAATCAGATAAGAATAGCCTGGACTCCACACATCCTTCCTCTTTAGAGATACTGTTTTTCTTCATTTACTCTTGAACCAAATCAGTGAATAATATGCCATTTTACAGTGGTCATATTAATTATTACTGGCATGCTTTTACCAACTTTCACATCTCTTGGAATCAAGGGAAGGCCCAAATCTCATTTTA
The DNA here is from genome assembly GCF_040938575.1 of Ambystoma mexicanum. Lineage (NCBI taxonomy): Eukaryota > Metazoa > Chordata > Amphibia > Caudata > Ambystomatidae > Ambystoma > Ambystoma mexicanum. Next base: position 337,674,920 of record NC_090939.1, read on the forward strand.
ATTATTCACTTTAGTTGTGATTATTCCACCAAAATCATTTTAACATGGTTAGAAGGGGGTAACTGTCACTGTTAATAAAAACCTGGAATGACCATTGTGACATGTATGATGCCCCTTTTATGCGATAAAATGTATTTCTCCCGTTTAAGCAAACTGCCGTTTCACAATCTACTCTTTAACTGGGCTCCCACCTTTTTTAAGTTTCATTTCTCTTGGTAGGCCTGTGTTTAGGTCTGCCTCCCCTTCAAAGACCAAGAGCCATTAATGGATTTTTTATGGGACTTGTGACCTGGAGGTCATAAGTGCTGCAGAACAGACCTGACTTTATCTGGTCTCCAACGAATTTCTGATCTAAGAAGTATGTTCTTTCCTGTATTTTTAAGGAAGGGCAATTATGGATAAAGACACCCAGGCCTGAATCCCCGGGACAACAGAGAGAGGTCCTGGAGGTTAGTTTCAAGTTTGGAGAAATGACCTTTCATGTGCCTTGCAGCAAATGACCTGTAAACTCGCACTTGATTGTATTTTAAATGACATCTTATAAGGCAGACATTTTCAAAAATACAGGTGTATTACTTCGAAATTGTCCTTATGTGTTATGAGAACATCATTTCCAAGCTTGAAAGTCTTGTGGCCATTTCACTTAGCATACTGCCACTTTCAAGAGAAAAACAAAAATGACATTCTTTTCTTTGTTACACATGACTTGCTCCGTTTCACTTTAGCTGCCTGGAACACAATTCTGGTATCCCATTGAAGATACTGTGCACTGTGGTTATTGAATCAAAACATCATTGCCACATGTCTTTCTTTTCCTTCCAGAAAGGCATTGTGCACACCTTTACACTATTTAGAGTCAGGCCCACTGTCTTTCCTTTGATTTTAGGCCTGTTTTTGGTTCCATAGGCCTCAGGTATGGCATAATTTCTGTGCTGACCTTATGTTTTGGTGGGCATGCACAAGTGACCCAGGCTTCTTTATTTCTGGCATCCAGGGGCTATATTTCGTCCCACACATCTGTATGTTTATTTAAAATAAAGTTTTCATCAAACAGATATAAATTATACACTTTTGATATCAAAACACAAACACAATTTATATTCATTTAATATAAAGCTGATATACACATTACATAAATTTGATATCCTTTTTATATTACATGAATATTAAATTGATATAAAAAATCCTATCACATGGAGGGCAGGATTGATATCAGAAGCAGAGGGTGTTCCCACCTGTCAACATTGGATCCTTTTAAAAGAGGGCACCATCTACTACCAACATTGAATAGGGTATTGAGCATTATCACAATTTAGAGCTTCCAGGCTTGAACAGATGACAAAGCATAGGACCCAGGGTGTTAGCTGGCCGTTGACATTTTATTCCGAGGTCCACCACTGCAAGGGTAATACTAGTCATTGGAAAACCGTTGGCCTCCATATTTTTGATGTAACGGCTGGTCATAATAATTTCTAGCTGGCAGGAATGAGCAGCACAATGCATTATTCTGCACATCATTTTTTTGTGGACCAAAAAATATCTATCGTTTAATGAGAAAAACAGATGCTAGTGAAAAGTACTTTATTTTCCCAGAGCAGGTAAAGTGAAACATGCAACTATTTCCCATACGTCCTTAACATTTCAAGCATTAATTTAATTCCACATTTTTAAATGACAAGCAGTTCTCTGTACATGCCCCTTTTCACCATTTTATCAGCAATTCCATGTAACATGAGAAACAATGTAGTGATACAAAATATTCAAGGACAGTTGAAAGTTACCAATTTTTACCAGATCCCTCGGTTATGTGTATGTCTGTGCTTGCCCATTCTTTGAATTTTGAATAAATGTTAATATTTAACTTTGTGCCAGATAAACATATAGGGGTATTCCATCAATGTGTAAATATGTGTTTGTATCAATTTGTCATAAAGATGCTTAAGTACAATCAGTATTATAAATACACTAGGTTTGCATGCATACACGTGCTTCTCCTCACAATTAAACATTCTTACCTGAACGCTATAAATAAGTGTAAGTTGGCAGCCACGGACTAATAATAAATATCATTTGATATTTTCAAGAAGTTGCAATCCAATAACCCTTAACGAAATTCAAAATCACATAGTCAACTTAAAATGAATGAACAACTTTCTGTTCCCTAATAAGTACAAAGAAACATGATTTGTGAGATAATGCTAATGAGGAAATTGATTTTCCTTGGTGCTTTCCTCTTACAGGAGGAAATATGAGAATGGCTGTTTTAGAAATTTGTTGAAATGTAAACAAGAAATTAATTTCAGATTATGTCTTTATTATGAGCACCTGCATGGAAAACACCACCTGCGTGTTAATTACTGCTGCACCTACCCATCTGTAGGTGGAAGTATTCACAGCCATGTATTCAATCTCTCGAAGAAATTCCCTTTTGCTTATTTTGGCTGCAGAGGAATATAGTAATTAGCTGTAAAATGAGCACACATTTCATTTGATTTCCATTTTGTTATAATTAAAATCTTCCTATTCGGTGCATAAAATGTAATTTATGGATAACACAGATGTGCATTAGGTATTCAGATGAACCGTGAGCAAATTCATAATCAAATTAATCAATGTTATTTTTACAAAGTGTATCAAACTTTGTGATTAGTTGCAGCACCTCCACTGTGTTCCGGCACACCTGCAAACATTTATACAACAACTGTATAAATGAGTGTTTTAATTGATTTTACACGGGGTATTGAAATGTTACGAACGCTACATTTTGACCGCTATGGTACTCAGTTGCCAATGTCTAAAGATCTAAGTGCCGAAGATGTAGTCCACTGCTGTAAATTTCTTTCAAAGTAATCTGAAAAGAGGTTCAAGGGCGTACTGACCAACAGTGAACTCTCGAGATTTGCCAGTGTGCCTCTTGTCTATGCTATTTCCTATGCTACCCTGGCTTTCTGCTCTTCTTCCTTTGTTGCCATGCATCACGGCCCTACCTTTCTTCTTTAATCTTCCCACGAATCCCAAGAAAAGAATGTGTTAACACGCGTCCAGTATGTTATTGTCCTTTGAGCAAATATTTTATTTCAGTTGTTATGTTTTACTGCGTTTTAATCCCGAAATAGAGCCTAAGGTGGTTTAAGAGTTACTAATTGTTTACACTTGTTCTTGGAGAATCCGCCAAAGCTAACGACGTTGGCTGCGAGCCCAGTGTAATATGGGGCCGCTTTGAACAACATTTCCAGGGCCACTTGTGGTTCCCATCCCACCCGGAAGAGAGGGAGGGTTCGTTAATATCATAAGGTGTGAACGGAATCACCTATTTTGATTTTTGAAAAATATCAACGGTGCACATTTTTAAAAATGTCTCTCAGTGCTGATGCTCAATAAAATATGGTGCTTCAAACGTACATGGTAAGAACACTAAACAATATTGAGATAAAGTCAGATTGCACAATTCCGGTCGAGAAAGCAATTCTGAATTACAAGCCAGGTTGCAAGACTACAAAAACAGCTACCTAGTTTTGAATAAAACTCAGTGAACAGTTTCAAAAGTAAGGTAAACTGCTTAATCTTGCGGGGTTACCGACAGGAATTTTCGGTGGCCTGCACATATTTACCTGGTCACTTTTGAGGAACAAACCAGCACCCTCAACAGCCAAAAATACCCCTACTGCCCACACTCGGGCCTACTGCTCCCAGTGGCCACCACCTCCAGAACACCAAAGAATACATTCAACTTAGTTTCTATTTCCAGCTAAAAAGTCCTGGAAACAGAAAGAAAATACCATGCCTGACCGACCTCCGTGGACCTTCTGGTCGCCATAGGTCAGTAAGTCATGTTATTTTAATGGCCTCTGTGTGCAACGCCAGCAACCTGTATTCCCTTACCTGTGTAAGAGTGTACCCCGGAGTGATCCTGAATTTTCACGGAAGAACTATACATGTCATGTTATGTTAAAGGTACTTATATAACGCACCGTCACCAACGGAATTGGTCCCCAGGCGCTCTGGCGGTTCTGTAAACAGGAAGAAGGGTGGGTAGGGTTAGTCGGGAGGAGGGGAGTAGGAGAGTGGGAGAGGTGGTGTGCTGTTGGCAGCTTCAGCTCGGTATACACTGAGTGCTGGGCTTTGGTGCAAGTATCTGATCGGGCGAGACCTTGGCCTCATTACGACCCTGGCGGAAATCGAAAAACGATTGCGGAAATGCAATACCGCCATCGAATACCGCTCGGTGCGATTATGACCCGTCACCGTAAAGTACGATGCCATCAGCGACACCGTAGTGAACGCCAACGCAAACTGCACCAAGTACGCGCACGCGCGCCATGCAAAACCGTAATTACCACCATGGCGCAACGGTACGCGAATGCTGACCCTAGCGGACATTCACTTAACGCCATCAAGCATGGCGGAAAGTACCATTCCGCCATGGTGAGAATTACGGCATCGTGAACCAACCGTAAATGGCCCTACTGAGTGCCTGTACACCACTCCCTGCCCACATTGCACAACACCTCGTAGGTGCAATGAAGTTACACAATGCAACCAGTGAAATGTACAAGTCACCCATGCATGCCAACGAACAAATGAATGTAGGGGCTCCAAGTGCCTTGTGAGTGGCCATCCATATTTGGCATGGCACCATTGCCGTAATGATGCAGCACAGGCACGTGAAGGTTCAAGTACAGCAATATGAACTGAAACATGAGACAAAACAACAACAGGCCCCCATCGCTTGACACCAGTGTAAGGCAACATTCAAAGCAGTATCCTGAGGGAGACTGCACCAGCCCTGTACCCTTGCCAGTAAACAAACCAACCATCAGCATAAGCATGTACCACACAAGTTGGCAGAGTGACTGAGCAGCCAGGCTCATCTCAAGAGGGGCCAATGGGAGCTGCAGGGCACAGATGGCACGAATACAGAAGCTATTCCAATCGACATGACCTCAGTCTCCCTCCAAGAAACGCACGCAAACACAGGCACCTGTGACCAGCCATTTTCTGATAATCACATCATTCCACCAATCCACCTGGCTGACCGGCATCTGTTACACAAAAGCTAATCCCCCGCCCCTGAGCATGACATCATTAAAACAGTCATAATGGCAGGCCCCATCCCTGACCTTACTGGGCTTCGTAGGCAAACGCGGCCAGTACAGTACCACGCAACTATACTCAGAAGCCGGAACCCAATGCAGATCTCCTCACAATACACCGCTCCACAAATAGGAATATGCTACATTAATTGCAAAGAATGACGCTACACGGTTAAAATCAGAATCAAATTTTAATGCACATCAAATTCACCAAGCCCATACAGCTATTAGGTCATAAACTCCAAAATATTTTTCATTACTGTGGGCTGCATCCGCAATAAATGACCAGCTTCTCCTTGTGTGACGCCCTGTTCCTTCATGGTACACAGGGGCTACATTCACGTTCAAAAAGGCAACATGGAAGCGCCGAGAACCGCAGGGCCGTCCCATTAGGTAGGCACTAGTCCAGCTGAAAGGCTGATATGTAGCTCCTAGCCACTAGTACTGCGTAAGGGCATGTGGCCCATTGGCGATCGTCCCATAAGATCGTAATGGTGCTCCACTGATTAACTCGAAGCAGCAGGTGTCGGGAGTAAAAGCCATCTGCAGGAGTGGCATACAGATGGCAGCGGCAAAAGGGGAGGAGATACCTGTCACCTAAATGAAATGAAAAAGAATAGCATGGGCATCAGAACTTCATTTGTATTACTCACTTCAATGATCACACTAAATCCACAGCCATATGCATGCTAGCCCACTCAAAAGGATTATTTCCACCCAAAAATCACTTGCGAATCATAACTATATAAATCGAGGTGAAAACACTATTACAAACGAGTGTTTGTGTGCATGCGTCTGTTAAGACAGAATCCATTAGATGGGATTCGTAACGTGCATAGACACAAGTGTTTGAAGGCGCGTCGAGACAGGGAGGGTTCAACAAGGGCAGATAGACGATGGTCCCACTATGGCAGCTCTGCATCACATAGCGCAGGGGAAGGGGATAGATCCCGAAAAGCCATGTACATGGCAAACTTTCAATTAAATCATCTGTCCATGCATCCATACATCATTCCCTCATCCCGGTATGAAAACGCCTGATTACTTACTCACATCACATTTGAAACTTCCATTGAGTCTGTGCGTAATGCAGTCTGCAAAATCCACTGTGCTCCAGCCCGGAATTCTAGTGTTGTGAAGTAACATGTATTTGGGAACGTCCTGCCTTATCGTCCACTACGCTATTGCGCATCCCATACTATTCATATCAATCATTGCATTCTCGCCATGGCCCCTGTCCCAAGGACATTAAACAATAGAACGTTATATTTGCAGTCAGACCTGTGGGCGTCTCCTCGCCGCTAGCTGAAAACCGAAAGCGCTGTCCTTCGAATTCCTCATTTGCAACATCACGTCGATAAGGCATCTGTGACCGCTTGAAATCACAAATTCATCCATGTAGTGCGGCAGTGTGTGAAAATGGCAACTGGCTTCACTCACAAATGGGACGCCCCGCCCGTTGGTGAACCTCGGTACAGTGCTGCATGAGGGTCCAGCGTTAATCGAGTACTACATTCCACTGACCCTTCACAAATTTGTTCGCGACTGCAAAGATAGTATGTGAAACAATGGGACCATAGCAGAATGAACATATAAACCAATATTTCACTGCCATCGGGATTAAATACATGATTGTAATAGCAAGATGCCATGCGTCACATTGCAGCGTTGTGTGCGGGACGTGCTCGCCCAAAGGGGATTGCAGCTGGCACAGGTGGAATGAATCACCACAGGTGGAGGCTATACAGCCTGAAAACACATAAATTGCACACCCAACCCCCTCCCACAACCACACCCACTCCAAAATGCTACCGGCAGGACTAGCGATGTTGGCCCTGGGGGACCTGATAGCACTGCAAGTACTACAACTTCAAGAAGAAGACGAACACCAACTACTACAACAACCGGCCGCACAGAGGAGACGCAGGAGGAGGAGGAGGGCAAGGCAGGGCCAGCAAGGGCCACCAGCACAGCCACTACCACCACGCAGGCAGCCCGCAATCCCACGCCTCCGAGCTCATCCGTTCAACCTCACTGCTGAGCAGATCCACACCCTCTACCGTTTGGACGGGGACACCATAACCGCCATTGTGAACATGACACACGCTGACCTTGTCAGCATGACAGATAGCCCAACCGCCATCCCACCCCTACTGAAGGTGGTGTCTGTACTCCACTTCCTGGCCACAGGCACCTACCAGCACACAGTCGGACAGTTGCATGGCATTTCACAGCCACTGTTGTCACGGACACTATCGCAAGTGCTCGATGCCCTCCTGAAGCACGCAGACGACTACATCTCTTTACCACGCTCGGAGCAGGAGATTACAAACACAAAAGTTGGATTCCATGCACTGGCCGGCATACCGGGTTGCATTGGTGCCATCGACTGCACCCATGTGGAATTGGTTGTCCCACATGCCATGGAGGCCCAGTACCGCAACCGGAAACAATATCATTCTCTTAATGTACAGATGGTGTGTGACTCCAACAGGATCTTTACACATTGTTGTGCCCGATTTCCTGGATCAACCCATGATTCTATGGTCTTGAGGAACTCTACAATACCACGCTACATGGAGCGACATGCAGGGAACAGATCCTGGCTACTCGGTGAGTCTCATTTCATGCATGATAATGTGGGGTATGTGATGCGGCAATGACCTGGCAGGAAGGGGGGGATGCGTACGTAGCAATGTCATTCCACAAACATCCTTTATTGTCCACATACAGGTGATGCCGGGTATCCACTGAAGAGATGGCTCCGTACACCACTCCGGAACCCACAGAACCAGCATGAGGAGGACTACAACCATGCCCACTCACGTACCCGTGTAGTCATTGAACAGGCATTCGGCCTACTGAAGGCTCGTTTCCGCTGCCTCAGCAGGTCTGGCGGGGCACTCCTGTACCGCCATGAGAAGGTTGCAAAGATGGTCATGGCATGTGTCATGCTACACAACATGTGCGTACGTAGAAATGTGCCCATGCCCCCTGACGCAGAACTGCAAGCACCTGAAGATGGTCATGATGAGGGTGGGGATGTGGCAGCACCTCAAGGAGTCCGCGAGGCACAGGAGGCCCGTGAAATTCGTCAGAATATCATAGATTCATGCTTCTAGCAGTCACGCCTGGTGGCTGATACATGGACACGGGACTTGTGGCACTGTGTGTGTCTGGAACATGCACAATGTGGACTGTACGCCAATAAAGGCCTCGTACACAAAGATCAATGTCCACACATCTCATTGGGTGATTATGTAATGTTTATAGCATATGTGAAATTATATTACACACCCCATCGACCCGCCACCCAAGAAAGCCCAACACCCCCCCTCCACCCTCCTACCTCCCCCCCGAACACCAGTGTCCAAAGATGCTCATTGTCAGTGGGCAGACGCTATTGCAAGCCCCCTCTCCGGGTATCAGGGGCACCCCTGCCTGTGGAGCGCAGGTTCCTCCCAGATCTACGTTGGGGGCTGCCCTGGACGGAACTTGCAACGGATGATGTCTCTGCCTGCTCACGTCCATGCATGTCCCTAAGGGTTTGTGAGAGCTCAGTGAGCACACGGCGCACAGCGGCAAGTTCACCACATACGTCTTTGGACGTCGCATGCAGTTCCCCCCTCAGGCTCTCGGTGCTTCTCTCCATTTGTACCCTTAGTGTCTCTGTACTTCTCTCCATTTGTACCCTTAGTGTCTCTGTACTTCTCTCCATTTGTGCCCTAAGTGTCTCAGTAGATGTTTCTATGACTGCCTTAGAACCCCCACATTCATCAGCATGCTCCTTGAGGAGCGTGGCCAGTTGCTGCTGTTGCACGATCACCTGGTCGAGGGACTGTTGCCTCTGCTGGGCCATGGCCATTTGCGGTGGTGTCACAGAGGGGCTGATCACCTCATGTTGCCTTGCCACAGGGCTTGTGGGGGATGGCCAGTCGTCGTCTTGTGGGTGCCCCTGCGTGGTATCCTCATGGTGTACGGGATGAAACAAACAGGGGGATTGAGACAGGTCATGGATGGGTCCTACATCGACAGCACCGTTTTCTGTGTCGGAGCATGCTGCCATTAATGCAGTGTCACCTATGGTGCTGCTGCCACCAGAAGCAGTGCCTTCTGTGGCATCCATTGGGGGGACCTGTGGTGCTGCTGTTGTGGGCATGCTGGCTGCTGGGGTGCCTGTTGAAGTCCCCTCCTGTGTGCTGCCACTTGATTTGTGCTGCTGCCGTGTCTTGATCCGTGCAGCTGAGGTGGAGGGTCTTTGGCCGTTGGTCTTGGCCCTCTTTGCAGGTGTGCTGGTAGGGGTGTCCTGGAGCTCGTCGTTTGAATCGGACCCTGTGGTGAAGTAAAGGAGGGCGAGCGTTATTTATGGGTCTGTGGAAATTGGAATGGCAATGTATCACATGCATTGGGGTGGTACCTGAGGGTGATTTGGGTCAGGGCCTTGGAGGTGGTTTCATTTTTGTGTGGATTGAGGATGCAGTTGTTTTGCAGCCTGCAGTTAGGGTGTGCATGCTGCACGTGTAGAGGGTGTTTTTAGGATTTTTAATTATTTATGTATTTAATGTGAGTTTTAAAGTGCGCTATCAGGCCAATGTATGTGGACGTTCTCCTGGACATGTGTTTCTGTTGCACTATGTGGACACATGGTACTTCACATGATTGGACATTGTGGATTTAGCATTGTTTTATTTGGCCCACCTACCTGATTCTTCGGATGTCTGCACTCCTTTCTCCATCCCTCCGACTCCCTCTATACTCTCCATTCCAATGGTGGAGGCACAGATTTCTTCCCAGGGGGTCAACTTGATGGGTGATTCTGATCCTCCCCCGGTAGCTGTGGCAATGTTACGGTTGGCTGATAGTATGCTCCGTACGCGTATCCGCAAGTCGTCCCATCGCTTTCTGCATTGCTGTGGGTTGCGGGGTGCGGTCCCCACCGCACTTACCCGCTGTGCCACCAGGGCCCATATGGCCTTCTTGTTCGCAAGTGCCGTCCTGGTCATTTGCGTCGAGAAGACGACGGCAGCATTCTCCTGGAGGGTCTCTGTGAGCACGGTGAGTTCCTCATGGGAGAAGTGGACCTGCCGCTTGCGGTCGCACGCTTTTTTAGCAACTTTTCCCATTTTGATTGTTTTAACTAGGGTGGCTAACGGGTTGGGATGTGTCTCAGGGTCGGATTTTTAATGGTTGTGTTGGGATTCTGATTTTATAGGTGTACGGCGTGCTGTTTCCCGTTCCGGCCCCATGTTTTTACTTCCGTTTCCGTATATTTACGGTCACCGTATTTTGCGATTACCGCTCATTACGGTGACCGCTATGATGGGTGGCGGAATTGCACCTAGGGCGCCGTACGACGGCGGTGAGGGGCGTTTTGGGGACATTTCCGCCATCGCGGACTTTGCACTTCCGCCATGGCGTAATGCTCGTGCCCGATGGGTCGGAATTAGCCGCACTTTCCTCCATCGTGCAATGGCGGAAACGCTATTTACGCTATGGCGGTCAGGTCAGTTACTTTCCGCCAGGGTCGTAATGAGGGCCCTTGTGTGCTGTAGGTGCTGTTTATGTGTTGTTGATGCGCTGTGGTAAAGTGTGTTGCGGAATGCTGGGAGAGAAATGGTTGTGTGAGTTTTGTGTGGGTTGAGTGTGCAGAAAATTGAGGGTTGTGTTAGTGGGGTCTGTATCCTGATTCTGGTAGTTCTGGTTCCGTTTGACCTGTATCCCTGTGGGCAGGGATGTTGCTGGGTCCTTGTGGGCCGTCTCGCTGTGGTGGTGCTGTGCGGATCCAGCTGTATCATAGTGAGTATTGTATTGAACCTTTCCTCTGGGTGTGGAACTGGGTTGGTACTATCTGTTCTCTTGTTATTTAATGTGACACTGGTCAGTTGAAGCTTTGAATGGTTCGGGGTCAGAGTGCTGTTGATGAGGCATCCTAGTGCATCCGTCTTGGTCAGCGTGTGTATTCAGTCGTTAGTTTCCTCCTATCATGACTATCTTTCCGTTAGTTCTTTGGTTTCTGTGGAGTGATTTTCTTAGGGCTATTGTTTGGTTGTAGTTTGTGTGTAATGTCGCATTGCGCTTCCCGCTGTATCTTGATGAGCATTGTGTAATGTGGGTGCTTATTTCTGTTTCTCAGCATATGGATTGGAGCTAATGGTACAGGGTTTCCTATTCCCTTGCTATCTGCCGTGATTAGGTCTGTTGGGAAAGGCTATAGTTCACGGGGCACCAAAACACCTTAATGTGAGGTGATTAGACATATCCTGAACGTGTTTACCCAGACTTAGGGCCTCATCACGAGTTGGGCGGTAATAGCCCTACCGCCAAACCCCCCGGCGCTATTAGTGCCGGATCACAGGTTTGGCGGAAGGGTTATTGCCATTCCCCAATGGGCCCATTTGGGAATTCCTCATTCCCCATTGGGCCCAATGGGGAACATTTGCGCTATTACCGCCGGCGGATTTCCTGCCGGCGGTAATTGCGCCGAATATTGGCAATTTTGCAGTGGATTTCCCCCCAGCTAACAGCTGGGGGGAAATCCGCCAAAGCCATGATCTGGCGGACCCTAAAATGCAGCAGTAATAGCGCTACCGCCGCATTTAAGGGTTACCGCCAGACTCGTGATGAGGCCCTTAGTTATAACAACTGTGGAAAAATGGCCCCTTTCCGAAATGTTAAATTCTTCTGTAGAAACTGGCAACTGTTAATCGCGCATGCCTTAGTACCCATAGGTCACGTGATTCTGAGCTATTAAGTGCCTAGAATCCTGATGCAACTGCCCTGAGCAAAGCGAGCGCCAGTAAGGAGGGCTGCAAGGCACCTGGACGCATGTCTTGTGGGTAGTAAGGCTTTCAGCACGCATTAAGGTGATGCATGATCTGGTGTCAGTGAAGAAAACCCCCAAAAGGCCTCTCCAACACTCTTTTGCTATACAGTATATATCTCATGTTGCTTTCTAAGGGTAACAAGTGTCAGTGGGAAGTTACGCATGGTGAATGTGTTGTATTAGGTTGTTGGATTGGCAAACAAACAGGGCTGAGGCTGATGAGAAAAATAAGCAGGGGAATGACTCGAGATCCAACAACCTCCTGCCACTGGTGGGATGGAGAAGGAAGTGCAGGTGAGTGGTGGTGGCTGGAAGAGTACTGTGAATCATCTGTTCCCCCCAATGAATCAGGAATAACACATGTTATTTGTTTGATATTTGTATAGTGTCAACTGCCATTTATATGACTTTGAAGCTCTGTTGGGTAGAAAAATCTTCGGAAGACCAAAGTCTGTGCAAACGAACATAAAAAGTCTATAGCATTGCATGCAAATAGTAATTAGAATGATGTGCCTATTTCATTACTAGCAGAGATGACTGCTATATGGCATGAAAATCATGTAGAGAATTGTGTTCAGGAGCAGGTATTACTGCTATGTCAGTAGCTATGTGACAGATGTTTTAGTATGACTCAGCTCCATTCTATGGGTTGCAGAATAAGAGGGGGAATTAGTATTATAAATCATCTATCAACCCCAAGGGCAACTGCCTTCATTTGAGAGCTATGTTATACTTTACATACAGGACGCATGCACACTAAGGGGGTAATTCATAGAATTTAGCACACAAGTGGCGCACGCGGCTGGCGCACAGTGTGCGCATGCGAATCTCTGCGCCAGCCGCGGGCACTAAAATCCATTTCCGCGCACAGCTTATTCATGTATTTTAGCTACCAAAACCAGCCGTGGCGCAAAGTGGCGAAGCGACCCTGCAGCAGCGCCAGTTACGCCCCCAAGAACGCCCCTCGCGCAGGGAAAAGCCATCAAAATCCCCAATCCAGCGCAAAGGGCTGCGCTAACCTTGTACCAGCACGGCAAGCAGGGAACATGTATTACTGGGGTTTGCGGGAAGTTTCACACGCGATAGGCCCTGTGCGAGTGGGGTACGTGTATTACTGGGGTTCGCGGGAAGTTTCACACGTGATAGGCCCTGTGCGAATGGGGTACGTGTATTACTGGGGTTCGCGGGAAGTTTCACACGCGATTTCAGCAGGGTACGTGTATTTTGGGGGTGCGCGGGAAGTTTCACACGCCAAAGGGCCTGTGCGAGTGGGGTACGTGTATTACTGGGGTTCGCGGGAAGTTTCACACGCGATAGGCCCTGTTCGAGTGGGGTACGTGTATTACTGGGGTTCGCGGGAAGTTTCACACGCGAAAGGGCCTGTGAGAGTGGGGTACGTGTATTACTGGGGTTCGCGGGAAGTTTCACATGCGATAGGCCCTGTGCGAGCGGGGTACGTGTATTACTGGGGTTCGCAGGAAGTTTCACATGCAATTTCAGCAGGGTACGTGTATTTCGAGGGTGCGCGGGAAGTTTCACACGTGATAGGCCCTGTGCGAGCGGGGTACGTGTATTACTGGGGTTCGCTGGAAGCTTCACATGCGATTGGAGCAGGGTATGTGTAATTCGGGGGTGCGCGGTAAGTTTCACACGCGATTTCAGCAGGGTACGCGTATTTCAGGGGTGTGCGGGAAGTTTCACATGTGAAAGGACCTGTGCGAGCGGGGTACGTGTATTACTGGGGTTCGCAGGAAGTTTCAAACGCGATAGGCCCTGTGCGAATGGGGTACGTGTATTACTGGGGTTCGCGGGAAGTTTCACACGCAATTTCAGCAGGGTACGCGTATTTCGGGGGTGCGCGGGAAGTTTCACACGCGATAGGCCCTGTGTGTGTGGGGTACGTGTATTACTGAGGTTCGCGGGAAGTTTCACACATGAAAGGGCCTGTGCGAGTGGGGTACGTGTATTACTGGGGTTTGCGGGAAGTTTCACACACGATAGGCCCATGTGCGAGCGGGGTACGTGTATTACTGGGGTTCGCGGGAAGTTTCACACGCGATTTCAGCAGGGTACGTGTATTTCGGGGGTACGCGGGAAGTTTCACACGCGATAGGCCCTGTGCGGGCGGGGTACGTGTATTACTGGGGTTAGTGGGAAGTTTCACATGCGATTTCAGCAGAGTACGTGTATTTCGGGGGTGCGCGGGAAGTTTCACACGTGAAAGGGCCTGTGCGAGCGGGGTACGTGTATTACTGGGGTTCGCGGGAAGCTTCACACGCGATTTCAGCAGGGTACCTGTATTTCGGGGGTGTGCGGGGAGTCCTACACGTGAATTGGCAGTGTGGGTCCTCCCAGGTGTTCCCTCTACACCCTCCACGGCCCCTGCAGGCAGCCCACACAACAGGAGACTACCCTGCAGCCCTGGTCATGTCCCGCAGGCAGCCCATCCACCATGGGCATGCCCCCCAGCCAAGCCACATGTCAGCCTGCACTACTGATCACCAACTCATGTCCCCCTGCACCCCCACCCCCCAGCAGTGCAGGGCACCTGCCAGCAGGCCCCCATTCATGTCCCACTCATGTCCCCCTGAACCCCCACCCCCCAGCAGTGCTCCTGCTGCTGCTGTCCATGTGCCGTGTCTGATGGTGCCTGCACATCCTCCATCAGCTGGTCTCCAGTTGTGTTGTCCACCCGTGCTGGGCCGCCGACTCCCGACTGTGACAGGGATGTGAGCTCCACCAAGCTGGCTGTGTTGGTTGGGCCAGGCCACAGAGGGCCCTGGTGGAATCTGGGCCGGAGAACGGTGTGGAGAATGACTGACGCATAGTCTCCACAGAAGAGGAGAGGTCCACCAGAGTGCACGACACATGTAGGAACCCACCAACCAGGGCCCCTCCCAGCAGTGCCACGACACGACGCTGCTCTCCATGATGGCATGCGTTCTCCGCCCAGGAAGAACGCACGTCATCACGAATGACACGCGTGCGCAACGCGACACCAACCAGGACGGAGCCCATACGTTCGTGGGACCCCTCGTCCGCAGGTAGTGGAGAGGCAGATGACATGGCACTCTCCCCTACCTGCGGACGGGCCTGGGATGGGGCCTCCCTGCTGGTGCATGGTGGTGCAGTCACAGGGTCAGGGACAGCGACATGCACAGGCCCCTCCGTGGTGACCTGTGCTGCCTCCTGACCCTGGCCCTGGACTGCACAACTTGCACCAGGGGTACTACCCCCACCAGGCCCCATGTGCGCCTCAGTAGCGGGCCCCTCCTCCTCTGTGGATGTCTCGATACCATCTTCTGCCATTGGAAGCCTGTGGGGGCTCACCCGGCCCATCCGCCACACCCGTTGTGGCAGACGGAGCACCAGCCCCCTCGCTCCCGGATGATGGTAATTCCTGGGAGGGTGGCTGGGCCTTGCATTGCAACCCATTGGAGGCATCCCCGCTGCTTGGCTCCACAGCGCCGTCTCCGCCCTCTTCTTCACTTGACACTGCGTAGAGGGAGACATAGAACACAAGCATCAGGGTACAGTACAAAATACCATAGACAGGAAGCAATAACACATGAGTGGCACTGTCAAATGTCACTTCCATCCTGTCATTCCACAACACATGGGTGAATGCACACAACACACATGCAGAAACAGTCCCAGCACCTGCAATCAACATCAACATCCATGTAGAAGGGCCCCTGTAAACCAAGATGTTGCCTTCAAAGTCACATGCATCCATGGCGTTTCAAAGTCACACACACACTTCTCAGGCACACACACACACATGTGCACCATACAAGTACATGACATCAGCACCCATTCCTCACCCCCCCTCCATGTCCAGGAACAGAGACAGCCATGCTTTCATGTGTGCATCCCGCATAGAACTCACCATGTTGCATTAAAACACATGCACCAACCATGTGGTTGACACATAACTGGTCTCACATGCATGACCATGATGCCCCTGCACACAGACATCCATACATGGCCTATGTCACACATACAGGCAAGCATCAGACTACCAGCACACTGCAACATGCCCTGTCTCACACAGCAATGCTTGGCCACTTACCGCTCAACTCCAGACGGGTCTGCCTCCGAAGGATCTGGGCGTGGAGCGCTGGGCCTACGCGTTCCAGGACCCTCATCTGGATGTTACTCATGCGTGCCCGGCCTCCCTCCGCGAGTCGCCGGGCCTTGTGGAGGGTCCTGGACCTGAAGCACTTCTTGACGTGCTTGATGTCGCGGGTTGCCACCCCCTCCGCGTTGATGGCAACCACTATGTCGTCCCAGATCCTCTCCCATCCTTCCTTGTTGGCACATGATGTTCCGAAGAGGGCATCATAATGCCCCAGGACATGCTCCACCAGGACACCAACTTCGGTGGCAGTGAAGCTGGTGGCCCTCTGCCTCTCTGGCTGGGGGTTGCCAGTGGTGCCAGATGGAGATCTGCCCGACATGGCAACCCCAGAGGCAGGAGTGGGTGGGCAACTAGGGTTCCTGGGGCTTGGCTGTGGAGCAATGGTATCCCAGTCGGGAGTCTTCTGTTCCACCAGGGGTGGACACAGCAACTGGACCCCTGCAGATGGCTGATGTGCAGGCACCAAATAGCAGGGCACGTGGGCAGCACACAGTCAGGCAGCAGCAGATGGCAGGTGGGAGCGTGCTCGGGGCTCTGGGGGGCAGGAAAATGGCCTTCAGGGCAGGAGCATGGTCTTCCGTGTGTGTACGCATGGCCAGCTTGATACGGAGTGAATTGGCACATGAAAAAATTGCACGTCAGCGTGTAATTCGAGGAAAGGCCCTTAGCGTGTAAGTGCGTCTGTGACATATCGCGGACGGGCATTGCCCTTTCGCGTGTAAAACTTCTTGCGAACCCCAGGAATACACATACCCCACTCGCACAGGGCCCATTCGCGTGTAAAACTTCACACGAACCCCAGGAATACATGTACCCCACTCGCACAGGGCCCTTTCGCGTGTAAAACTTCACACGAACCCCAGGAATAAACGTACCCCACTCGCACAGGGCCCTTTCGCGTGTAAAACTTCTCGCGAACCCCAGGAATACACATACCCCACTCGCACAGGGCCCTTTCGCATGTAAAACTTCCCGCGAACCCCAGGAATACACGTACCCCACTCGCACAGGGCCCTTTCGCGTGTAAAACTTCTCGCGAACCCCAGGAATACACATACCCCACTCGCACAGGGCCCTTTCGCGTGTAAAACTTCCCGCGAACCCCAGGAATACACGTACCCCACTCGCACAGGGCCCTTTCGCGTGTAAACTTCTCGTGAACCCCAGTTATACACGTACCCCACTCGCACAGGGCCCTTTTGCGTGTAAAACTTCACGCGAACCCCAGGAATACACGTACCCCACTCGTACAGGGCCCTTTCACGTGTAAAACTTCACGCGAACCCCAGCAATACACGTACCCCACTCAGTATATACGTGCTTTTTATTTGTGCACACTTTTGTAATGCGGAGGGACGCTACCGCCTGCCTTCGTGTGGCGGACGTGTTTAGGCCTGTGCATGTCTTTGCCCATGCATGGGTTTGCCCTATTCAACTCCATGAATACGTGTGGTTCGCGTGCATGTGGGCGTTCCATGTACTTCCCAGCAGTACTTCCCCCGTTACGCCTTCTTTTTCACGCGTTATTCCCCATTCTGCGTGTTACGCCCCCGTTCTGCCTACTTTTGTTGTGTGCGTTGCACTATGGGCGCTTTCGCTGTGCACTTCGTGCACGCTGTTTGGAGACGTGTGCGCCAGCGTGCACCATGCACGGATTTGGCGCACAACCAGTGGGAAAGTAGCACAGCGCCTTCCTTGAATCGCACGCTTGCGTGTGCGTTTGCTTTCTGACGCTTGCGCCTCCTTGCGCCTGCTTGCGCTGGGATTTTCGGCGCACGTTTGTTCCATGAATCGGCCCCTAAATCACATACATTCCCATGCAAATGACATGCACCATTGTCAGATACATTCAACACATGTCCTCTGTACTATTGGGTTATTGCAGTACACACGCAAAGACTATTGGCACTCTAGAGAAAAGACACCTGCTTTCTCCAACCGGAGGAGTCCTGTGTGCCTGACCTCGGGTTAATGGAAATTCTAGTGAAGTATTATGGTCCTGATAGAACACTGCAATCTACCTTGGACTAACACAAGCTGAAAGGCTAAACCACAAGTAGAATGACAATACAAAATCAACATGCACACCTGGCAGCCACATCAGCCACACATTGCAATGCACATCCACCCATCAGGTGGACCCTCATGTATATCCATTAGAAAAATCATAGTTTCATATGAGGATATGAATAAAGGCAATGTATCAGCAGCAGTTACAAGACAGCAGTATCGTGAAATAGCTTTCTGAATCACACCGTATGAAGACAAACTCTTACAAATAAAAGTCTAAAACATAAATGTGCTATATGGATGAAGTGCTCATAAGTGTAAACTATAGTGCATCATATAGCAGTATCAAAGTTTGTGCATGCAAATTAGTTCCTGCTATAAATAAAATAATACAAGAGTGTGGCCTTGCATCTGTTCCTTGCATTTCAGTCTGGTTAAAAACAAGTACTAACAAAAGGCTATAATTTAAGCTTTTGTTTAGTTAATAGATAGCCATTTTTGAGGTACTGACATCATATGGTTGGGTAATTGCATAATTTTCCTGCTGTTGCCATGTCATGGCAAGGTCTATTATGGCAGTGTTTGTAAATGTCTATTCCTTGGTTTCTCAGTGTAAAGAGTGGAGGGGGCTATCTGTACTTCAACCTCCTATATGGTAATGTAAAAGCACGGAACACCCAAGTAAGGCTCTCAATTTGGTAAAACATGCCAAGCAGCCAGCCATAAGACATGGCAAGCAGCCAGCCATAAGCTTTCAGGAAGTTATGCAGGCAGGTTCCTAAGTACAGCGTTTCCCCAAAGCCCCAAAAATGAATGTCCACACACTATGTTAAGTTATAACACAGCTTCTTTATGTAAAATAAGGTTTGCTACAACTACCATATATACTTATAAATAATAACGCTTTGTACTTGGAATACTTATTCAAAGAATGGTAAATATATACATTCTATGGCGGTACCACACATTACTTAAATCCAGTAATATATGCACTAACTGCAGACAGTTTTTAATAGGCAGGTGGATTCTTAAATTAGTTGTAACAGCATAGAATAGGAAAGAAAAGCATGTATCTTAGGTTGTCTTTTACAGCACAGTCTAATAATGGTCTATAAACTTGTGCTTTCTTTGAAAAGGTTCTACCAACCCAAAGTACCTCAGATGCCACAGAAGAACAGGATTTAAGATGATCCTGGGACCCCTGGACGACTCCTGAGTCTAGAAGATGCTCTTGCTCATCACAATACCTTAGTACCTTTGGTTCCTTGGCAGGCAATGTGGCAGAAATTCTCGGCTTTGCTCGATGATTCCATCCGAGGATGGACCCCTTTTGGAAAAAGGAGCCAGATACTGGGATGCTGAGTCCAAGAATAAAAAGGAGCCAAAGTCTTTCTGAACAGCATTTTGGCTCTTTGCGGTGCTCTCCTTTGGTCGATGATCTCTCCGATGGTAGTAGACCTATGAAGATGAAACTTACTGAGGGCTCCTTAAATACTTGACAGATGAAAGTAATACTCCTGGCACCCTTCAATGACTTTGGGTGGCGATGGGTGCGTAGGTCACTTTTTGTGTCAGGGTTTGGAATATCGCAGTTTTCCGACTTTCGGTTCTTTGGGGCTGCAGCCACAACACGGACATCAGAATGGCTTCTGGAAACCTGAACTCGACCATTGGAGTGGACATAGGAGCACCACCAAGTTTGGATCTTTGGGACATCTTCGTTAGCTTCTGGTGGTGGCAAACTCACGGACAAACCTTCCACTGCACCCAATGACTATGGGCTCTCTCCAGGTGGAAAAGGTGGTCAGTGGTGATGGCAAGAATTGCTCTTCAAATATTATTAGGCAGTTTGGAACTTTCGCAGCTCTGGGTGTCCAGCAGCACTATGCCAGGGTACACACTCTTCTGGGCGGTAGATCGCAACAGCTTCCAGCGGTCACAAAATGCACCTCTCAACCCAGGCTGACAACAAAGGACTTTTCTGCCTCAAGATGTCTGGCAGTCCTCTTCTGGACTTGGAAGACCACTTCTCCAGATGGCAGGCCACAGGAATGGCTTCCAGGATCCTTTGATGAAGAGCAGCAGCTTTGCATGATGGTCCTTCATAGCTATGGGAGATTTCTCCTTTGCAGGTCTTCTCTGGATCAGTCCTTGGGGGACATGACAGCCTTTGGATTACATTGAAGAAATGCAGCAGCAGACTTTTCTTCCAGCTGAGCTTCAAGGAACAGCTTCTCTTTCCTTCAGCTTTGACTTCAGCTTCTGAAGAAATTGAGGTCGCCAGGTATACACATCCGTCCCTCATTCCCTCTTGCTGAACCAGGCTCAGTCAGCCAATCTTGCAGACGGGCATTCATGCAGGCAGGCAGCCAATCAGGCTCACATGCATTCAGGCCATTCACTCCATCCGGACACCCATAACAAAGAATGTTTATTGGGGCAAGTACCCAGCCTGTAACGCTCACCTGATTCCCGTAGAGGCGCCGGTCTTGACTGGGCGTATACCGTATCTTCAAAGGTAATGTGTAACACACGGCTGGCTCTTTGGGCTGGACCTCTGTGCACTGTATGTCTGACTCGAAGGGTAAGATGTCTGCAGATAGAAAATATGGGATTAAGGAACTGGGTTATTGAATGTCTCTCTCTTCTTCCCTTTCTCTTCTCCTGTAGAACCCCAAAGGTTAACGCTCTCACCTTAGGTAAGTGAACGTTGTGCTCTCCATCTGCCTCGGGGCAGGGTGCTGTAACCAGTTTCTTCACTGGATAAGGGGAGCAGGCCTCTTGACTTCAGAGGACTGCTGTCCGTCGTTTACTGCACGAACGGTAAGTTTCGAGTAATTCTAATGTCTTTAAAGTCTTTAGTAATGATGTCTCTTGTTTTGCAGGGTTCCGGCGATGGTGGATGACGGGCTGAAGTGAGTTGAAGATGGAGCCCGTGTGATGAATAGAAGCGCCTGGAAGCACGTAAGTAAGCGCTTGTTGCCTGCTTCACGATGCGCTCTAACTGTCTTTTTATTTTGCAGGTACAAGTTCGGAGCGGCTGCAGGGTGCCGGAATACCCACTGGGTTAGATGTGGAAAGGAGTAATGGCACGTGAGTATTAAAGTTCCCCAATGTCTTTAAACGCACCTTGTTTTGTCTTTCAGATGCGGGATGCAGCGCCGAAGGCCTCCGGAGCGTGTGAAGAGTTGGTAAGCTTTTGTCTTTCAGATGCCGGAATGCAGTGTGAAGACCTCCGGAGCGCAAGAAGAGTAGGTAAGCCTTTGTCTTTCAGATGCCGGAATGCAGCGCGAGGCGTTGGTGACAGCCGATGGACCAGGTAAGTGAAGAGCTGTCACTGAAGACCGTAATGCTAACCTGTTCTTTCTTGTCTTTATAGGTGTTGCTGAAGACTGGATTCAGGATGGTAAGCCTTTTTCCTTAGGCCCAGGATCAGATGCAGAAGACACGATGAGCGTTCTGCTGCAGAGGATGCAGAATAACGCAAAGCAAGATTCATCCATCGGGTGTGGTTTAAATAGCCTCCTGTAGTGCTTAGAGTTCTCCTTCCACAGCCACGCCTAGGTAAGAAAAGAGTTCCTGCTTTCCAGAAGAGTTCCAGTGTTCTGAATCTAGGGAGTGGCTCCTGCACCACCCAACAGGAAAAGTAGTTCCAAACAGAAGAGGATCAGAGGCTCAACTGGCAGGCAAGTAAGCAGCATGGTCTGCTGCAGGTAAGTCCACCCAAGCATTATGAGCCCGGCGCTTCCAGCGCTGGGACTGGGCATATTTATGAGCCTGGTGCCACTGGCGCCAGGACTGGGTCCAAAAGGTCCCAATTGAGACTGGTTGGCACTCGGAACCTGGGTTATGGATCTGCTTCCAAGGGAGTTGGGAAAACCCTGACCTTTTGGAAGCAGAGATCATGACACAGGCTTTCAGCACACTACGCTGCATTCATGTCAGTTTCAGTCAGAGCTGTCTCGTTCATTGGGTCACACACACAGAAACCAGACACCCACAACAGAGAATGTGAGTTGACTCCCAGCTCCATTCACACATGCCCCACCCCTAGGGTGTACCCACAACACACAGCCTCTGGGAAGGCTCCAGTCAGTTTTACAGGAGGCAGCCCAAGAGCCATATATGGTATTTCCACGAAACATCCAGTCAGGGTAAGGGACAGAGTCGGGGTTTCCCAGGACTTCGGCAAACAAGATAAAGGCAATAGGAACCAAGGGGCAACTAGGGCCATCTTGCCTTCTATCAGGAATCCATTGATTCCTATGGCAGGGCCTGTGTGTCCCAAAAATGGAGGGCACTCAGAGTCTCTGCCAAGTCAGCATGTAACTGCCACAAACAGGTGCAAAAATACACACCTAAGGGGTACAAGAGTGTACCACACCATGGGTGCCCTAAGGGTATCCCATAGGTGTTTGTCACCAAAAGATAAAATGAAGAGCTGCACTGCCAGAGGTTCAGGCTGGACCTCAGTGGCAGAAATTATAAGGAAAATACACACCGAGGGAGTGGTAGGACTAGGAGTAGGAGGCCCTGTCCATCCATAAGGCATTTCCAGCATCACAGTCACTGCTTCTATCATGTAGAAATCACACAGTCTGTTTTGTACGGGGCCTGCCAGTTTTTTTTTTTAGTTTTTTTTTTTTAATCAGTCGTCTGAGATTGAATTCCTCTTCTGTGCATGTAAATGAGTTTCTATTGTAATTAGAATAAGGCAGGGTTGTGCACTTGTACTAGTTCCTTGTATTTAAGTCATGTTAAAAACAAGAAATAACAAAGAAACACTTTTTGGCTTTTGTATAGGTATTATGTAATGTAATTTAAGTGGCCTTGTATAGAACCTGTCTGTCACTATTGGTGGCCTCGCTGTGCTTGTCTATGTAAGAACAAGGGGGGCAGAGTGAAATACCAAGCCAGTGGGAAATACAGATGCAAATCCTGTGGTGTGGGTGGGTGCAGGTCACAAGTGCCTGTTTCCTGAGTGCCATTCTGATTTCTATGGGATTGGTCGACTACAGATGTTTTTTATCCACAGGGAAGAGGCAAATATTTGATAGTGCTTTGGGTTTGGATAGCCACTGATGTGGGAAAATGCAACAAGGCTAAATAGGAGAGATAAGTCATGGGTGTTTAAGTGTTTATGTTCTCACAGCTACTTCTGTAGTGGCCATCTGTGGGGGATTTGTGTGTGTAGTATAAGGTGGTAGGATATCATAGATAAGGTAAATCAGGGGAACAGAGGAATAAGCCTTCCAACAACCTACAACCCTTCACTCCCACCACTGGCCCCTTGCACACAATTTCCATTTTACTAGCATACATTCTCCCTTTCAATCTTTCCACAAACTCCAGTCAATTACCATGAGCTGCAGCAAAGGGCTATGTTACCGTAGGTTCACAGAAAGGACTACTTGAATTGTGCACCTCAGCCACTCGTTTTGACTTGCTTAGCAGGTTGGTTATCAGCCTTTGAGATGCCTCATGGCTCACTCAGCCATGCTCAGGTCGTGTGCTCAGTGGCCTGGTGGGAATTCTGCCCATTTTGGGCAGGAAAAAAAAGCATTTGTCAGACATTCATCAAGCAATGGTTGGGGTAGGGCTATAATCCCTGCTCATTTCGCCCAGATGTCTACCTTGTTGCCTTCCTCAAGACCCAAGCTCTTCTCACACAGTTCAAAATGAAAGTCCCTCCCACCACCACCATGAACAGACACAAACCTAACCAGGTACTGACGTAGCACCAGGCCTTCAATATTAGATAGATGCCGAAAGAACAGATTTGCCTTTCATTGTTAGCCATATCAATTCCTGGGATCATGATAAAAGTGAATAGGCCCATATCTATGTGAATCCGACAATTGATGAGGCTACTATATCTGGAAATCCTTCATTCAATCTAGGGCAGACACCCAGTCTCCCCTGTCTATAATGTCCACCTTAGACACAGAAAGGCCCAAGAATAATCCACAACCCCAAGCTAACTCTGTGTTTGAAGCAACGGTCATCTATGAGGTTAATTCCCAGGAGCACATCACCCCACATCACCCCTTGACCACCTTAATTGTGGTTAAGGCCAACATTATTAATCAACTACATGTGTGCCAAAACTTGTATGACTTTAGTAATTGGATGGACTCCTTAGATAACTGTGTGGGGGGAACTATCACATTGTGAAGGTGGATATTTCTAGCCAAACAGACCCCATAACCATTCTACCAATGGAACAGTATTTGGCCACTTCTGATATTTCCACTCAGCCTGTCGCTCCATTGAGGGTATGCGAACGGACCCCACCTATCACACTGTTAACATCCGATGACTAACTGTTACTTGCTCTGATCCTTCAGTGGGACCTGTTGCTTGCCCATCCGGAGAAGAGGAGAGGTTCAGAATGTCTCAGGTGCAGAAGAAATTGCACAAAAAGAAGGGAATATGATAAACAGGCGAACAAACTAACACATGGGGCCTCATTACGACCCAAGCGGAATGGGTTTAACGGCACCTGTAAAGGTGCCGGTGCCGTTAAACCCATTCCGCCCTATTACGAGGTTCCCTTGTGAACCCGCTCTGAATGTCTAGTCAGACCAGACGTCCTTTGCGGGTCCCATAAGGGGACCACAGAGCTAATAACAGGCCTGTTATTAACGGTGCCGTTATTAGCTCCCTCCCCATTCCCATTGAGCCCTATTGGGGCTCAAATGGGAATGGGGATGGGTTCCTTCAATGAGGAATTACCGGGTCCTCCAAGGTTGGAATGGCCTGGTAATTCCTCATTGAAGGAACCCGGACCCGAGTTTGGAGTCAGCCACGCCCTTACTACGGGCATGGATGCCTCCAAACTCGTAATGAGGCCCATAGACTTAGAGAGATGAATTATCCAGAGAGAAGCATAGGGCATGCAAGGAAGAGATCCCAGAACATACAGAGAGAAATTACGCTAACCCATAATGGAAAAAGACACTGCAAAGAGGGTTGAATAACAGCAGTCTATAGTCAGTCACCTGTGGTGAATACATTGAAGAATTAGGTCAAGAAACTTTGGCACATTAAAAATTCTGGACCAGGTACCCTGGCGGTCCCATTTTTTACAATTAAGAGAAGAAAAAACGTACAAGACTCTCTGGTTAACACCTACAGAGAAGATGATGAGGGGACCGAGAATTAGACTAGACTATGGGCCTGCCAAAAGCAGTAGGACATATTCAATGCAGATCATTACAACACCGGCGCTAAACAATTTCCCCATTTCACCATGGCCCTTCCCCATTCCCATTTTTGCCCCATAGGGCTCAATGGGAATGGGGAAGGCGGCAATTACGGTACCGCAAATTGCGCTATCAGTACCATGGTTGGTGCCGGTGTTGTAACGAGTCCGCCATGGTGAAATGGGGAAATACTGCGCCATTCCAAGGTTGGCAGGGCAGTATTTCCCCATTTCACCATGGCCCTTCCCCATTCCCATTTTTGCCCCATAGGGCTAAATGGGAATGGGGAAGGCGGCAATTACAGTACCGCAAATTGCGGTACCGTAATTGCCTGTGAGGTCCCTTTGCGGGTCCCTACTTTAACGGCTGGTCCAGACCAGCTGTTCAGGTCGGGTCCCGCAAAGGGACCTCGTAGTAAGGCGCTAAGTGGTTAACGGCGCTGCAGCCTTTTACGGCGCCGTTAACCACTTAGCGCCTGGGTCGTAACGAGGCCCAATGTGTAGTGTGTCCATTCACTAAGCGTATGAAAGAGATAGATATAGGTTGGCCAATACCATGGGAACAAAGATCTTTGACCAATTGCAACACAACAAATGTCATCTACCTGATCATATGTCCATGCAAGAAACGCTATATAGGCATGACAAAGAGGGCAATAAGGGTGAGGATATGTGAACTTTGGTCCAACATTAGGACCAAACAGATCACAGTGCCATTGGTGGAACATTATGTGGATAAAAAACACACTGAAAATGATATATCATGGACAGTCTTGGAAAAAATGAAGATATCAAAAAGAGGACGTAATATCGGAGCTATGCTCCTCAAACGAGAACAACTGGATTTTCCAGCTTAACAGCTACAAAGAAGGCCTAAATGAAGAAATCTGTTGGCAAACCCTGCCCCCCCTCTGAAGTGCCCAGAGTATGGGTGACATTACAAGTCACACTGTATCCCCTGATAACACATACAGGGAGTATAACATTGACTAATATCTTTAATATGAAATATACAAAGAACAGAGAATTTGAGATGAGTTGAGTGTTGGGAATCACCCTTGGGACACGTAGATATGTGATGAAGACTACAGTAGAGACTATCTGGTAACATAATTGTTCTACTACCATATCTCACCCACCTCATTATATATCCCCGCACCCACATTATACATGTGTCACAGTCTGGCATCACATCTATTTGTAATGTATTTAACAATAAAGAAATTAGGAACATATCAGTGTGGTTCCTGCGCTAACAATAATTGTGACTGAAAATGCACTTAGGATTTGAATAACGAACACCATGATAATGTTTATGAGATGCGTGGTATCATATATACATATACTTGTAAAAAATAACATGATTGGTTGTGTAAGAATAACAAGCCGTATCACAGGTACGTCAATGTGAAAGGGGCCCCTAGGGGACCCTAACGTCTATGGAAACAAGGCGAGTCACCACACACGATAGATACGCCAGACACGAGGCTGTATTCCCAAAGCTAGGGTTTATTGCAAAGCAAAAGTCTCAGTTGGCCAACTCGGTCTCACGCCCCCGACGTGTATCTCTAGACCTCGAGGGACGCAAGAGAGTGAATTACGTACATCAGTTACAAATATACAAAATGCATATCAAACAATCAGCTATGACATGTTTAACACCCCCCTTTTATTGGGTTTCTTTGAACTTGGTGTGATGATGGACATCTCCGACAACTATGACACCTTCAAACATCTATTCTAGTAACAATTTGTAATTTGTGAGTGCGAAGGCATCTTTCAGTTGTTGAATATAACACAGCGCTTCTGTTCTTGGAAGCGAGCTTCATACAGGGGGGAAGTGTTGCATTCCGTACCTTGCTATCTATTAGGTGCTATTCGTGTCCTGGGAGCCGACACTCTCTAGCGGGCTCAGCAAAGGGGGGCTGTAAGAAGAGCATAATTCAAGCCTTTAGCTGTATTATTCTAACATATTCTACCATATCACGAGACTGCCTGGCAGCTGCGAAATGATTAAATGCCCTGCAGTTCTGCTTCAAGGCTACATTCGGGAGGGACCTGACATTCTTCCTGGCGCTGCCTACGTTTGTGTTTCAACAAACTCTTGTTATCCTCTCGGCCCTGCGGCCTTGTCCTTTTTACATACAGACAACAATGTTTTACAGTCGAGCAGTGTAAGCGGAAAATATACTGCGAAGCAATAGGAACAGAAAGCAATGAGCAATGGTTAGAAAACAAAATGGTGATTCTTGTTACATCAAAATGGCCGTTCATTGGCAACTCGAAAACCTATATTCTGTCATATCGTGCATGAGACGGTTGGCCCACAGCCACCAAAATGCATTTGCGGTCACAGAAGTAGGGGTATCCATTTTTCTAGACTGACAAACCCTCCTTTGGCCATATGCCAAACGTCTCATCTATTTATTGAAACCTCCTCTAGTGATGATGAGTCTGAAATACTTATGTCTGAATTTTGCATACTATCGTAAACATCATCGTCTTCATCAATATCTATTGCCATCAACTCTTTTACTGCTCTCATCTCATTTGGGTCTGGGTCAGTTCGACCATGAGGTTGTTTTTTCTTTGTCATCATATGCATACATCCTTCCGTACATCCCTCAGTTACCTCAACGCAAACTATGGGTAGACAATGTATACAACAACAGCATGCTAGGAATATTCCAAACACCACTACTAATATTGAGATCAACTTCCATCCCCAGGAACGTAATAAACCAAGATCCTATTCCCCTTCTTCCTTCTTCCTTCTTCAGTAGGGAGTTCAGAGCTTCGGACGTGCATTTTCTATATTGCTTCAGAGATCGTGGGGGAATAGTCATCGACATAAACGCAACACGCTGATCCCACTATTTTGCAAATTCCCCCACGATCAACCAGGATCACATCGAGAGCCATTCTATTTTGCAGTGCCATTAACCTGATTCCTCTTTCTTCCAACGTCATGTCAAATAGTATATCTGTTGTTGTGTTTATTGTATTTTGTAGGATTCTGGACAGTTGCCTTATATTATAGAAGTTCACTATCTGCCCTAAGAATGGAATGAATGGTTTTGCTACATCAGTTGCAATTAAAACACCCTCGTCAGTCCTTTTGACTCTAGCTCTGGATAATC
Organism: Ambystoma mexicanum; assembly: GCF_040938575.1. Classification (NCBI taxonomy): domain Eukaryota; kingdom Metazoa; phylum Chordata; class Amphibia; order Caudata; family Ambystomatidae; genus Ambystoma; species Ambystoma mexicanum. Next base: position 337,703,331 of record NC_090939.1, read on the forward strand.
TGGCCATGGCTGCTGTTTCTAAGAGGAATACTCCTGGGAACAGTAGACCTAAGTAACATGTACCTCCACAGTTTCTGGGCAACCAAGGATATGCTTTCTCTCCACATATAAAATAAACTGGATCACCTACATATACTGGTTCTATTTTCCATTTTAATACCACTGTATTCATGCAACCAGTATATATTCCGACTGAAAAAGAGCCTTTCTTTTTTAGACAAAAAGCGACAGTTCTTGGGCTATAATTCACCGTGTAAGATGGGGGAATTGCATCTTTGTCCCCTTCTGTTCTTACACGAAACGTCATTACAGATGTTTTTTCTGGTGGGGACAATCTATCTCGTCTATTTTGTCGTGTTATCTTTCGTGTATTTTTCCTCGTGGGCTCTGGGGCTATTACTTGTGCTTTATGGAAAATGGAACAACCCACAGGCTTCATTATTATCTCCTCAAACTCATTCATGTTGGTTCTGTCTAATTGACCCATATTACTCTCATTCCATTTCCCATAGAACATTGCACCTAAAGATGCACTACATGCAGAACTTAATGGTAGTGGCTGCACATACCACCCTATTCCTTTCCAGCATGCTGTGTTAAATGGGCACATACCCAGCAATTTGTTTTCTTCAGAATTGCATGTGTCATGTTCATGATCAATAGCAAAGTATTATTTCCAAAACATTCCCTGTGTCTTTCTTCCATTGGGGGCAGGGTATAAGTGATCACCTGAACCGGGCTTTCAGTAGTGGATATATTAATTATTGGTAAAAACATTTCTAATTGGTGTATTGCTTCCATACGCCATAATATTAGGGCTGTCGATATTGGTGCTACCACGCTCATACAGCACATTATTATTGTCAGTACCAGCATACAATTTGTTTTACCATGCGTTTTTCTTAAGCTTACATTCTTTATAATTGACTCATTCTCAGCGGTGGTGGTGCAGGAGGAGGCTGGAACCGGTCCCGGCATGTTTCTCGTCGTCCTTCTTCTTTCTTATCACAGTTCGTTGTGGATATCTCTCTTCGTCGCGCTGGCTCTGATGTCAATAAGTTCAACGGAATTGTCACAGTTCAGTTCTGCCTGTCCTTTTTAGCCTGGATTCGTTTATTTGTTTTTAGGCAAGATCACTTGTCCTTTCTTATACTGCTCAGAGGACCTTTGATCAGTTATCTTATCGCCTTAGTATCATGTGCGCCCAGCTTGTCCGCTCTGGTTCCTGGCACATGTACTTTTAATCAGTTATCTCATTTGCCATAGTACCATGTGCGCCCAGCTTGTCCGCTCTGGTTCCTGACCCATGTACTTTTATGATCGCACCGAGGAGCTGCGAGTCTTGAATTGTCTGACTTGCACAATTCTCACACTTCTCTCCTCTACACCTCTAGGTCCTTCTCCGTCCATGAGCTGAACCAGAGGTTGACATAAACACCAAAAAGAACTTTGTCTTTCGAGGCCGCAAGTTGTATCGCCTTGCTCCTGGTATCGTGTGATCCGTGAACAGTGCCGGTGCACTTCCAGATTCAGGCTTAAAGTCTACTGCAGGTGCTGGTGTTCGCCGTGCCAATGATGCAGATCCGTTCTTTGGCGTGCTGGCAACTGCTGGTGGGCCCCAAAGGGGTACACGATTTGTTTCTGCTGGTATTTTCAAGGCACATTTCGTGTCGGCCAGCAGTGATGACAATCCTGCTGGGCAACGTTGGGGCACTCTTTGCCCTTCCCCCCTTTGGCAATCGTCTCAGGCTTTGTTTCGAGTTTCACTTCTCGTTTTGGCAGATTAGGTGGCTGCTTACTGGCAACAGTTTCTTTCGTTTCTGGGACCGCTGTTTCTTTCCGGTCATCAGTGTCAGGCAAGTCTTTCAGTGCAGTTGGAATCTTCTTGGCATGGGTGGCATGGATCCACGACCTCCTTCCATCCACCCATATTGCCGTCTGCGTCGCCAAGAGTACTTGATAGGGCTCGCGCCACCTGGGTGCTAATGATTACTTTCTTTCAAAAATTTTAAGCAGCACCCTGTCGCCTGGCTCCAGCGCGTGTCCCGGACCGGTGTATCTCACTGGTAACGCCTCTTGCACCTGCTGATGAATCAAACGCAATTTCTTCATTAAAAGGCCACAATAAGTACTAAGCACAGGATGTTCTACCTCACTAAGTCGTTTTGGCTGTGGTGCGCACCATACATTTGCTGGCCTCCCCATCACGATCTCGTACGGGGAGAGCCCAGTTTTAGCCTGTACAGACGTACGCATGGATAATAGTGCTATTGGTAATGCATACACCAAACTGAACTTGCTTCCCGCAAAAATCTTGCTAATCTTTGATTTAAGAATCCCGTTGTGCCTCTCCACAAGACCGGCAGAACTCAGATGCCTTCAACTATGGAATCTCTTATCAATCTGAAGACCAGCACATATCTGTAATACCACTGCACCCACAAAATGTGGTCCATTATCAGACCATAGGACACGGGGCAAGCCAAATCTGGAAAAGTACTCCTTCAACATTACTTTTGCCGTGCTCATTGCTGTGCAGTCCTTCAAGGGATATGCCTCCACCCACTTACTGAATGCACAGATCACCACCAAGACATATTTTAAGTTTTGGCACCTCTCCATCTCTATGAAATCAAAATGGATCACCTCAAATGGCATAGAGGGCGGGACAAAACTGCCTGTTGGAGTCACTGTTCCCTTCCCTACATTGTGTTGCAAACATGTGATACAGTTCTGCACCAACCTCTCTGCATTCTTTTTTATGTTTACATTCTGCCAAACTGTAGAAAGGTGCTGTATTATCTTCTTTGCACAGATGTGCTTAGGGCTGTGGGCCATTGTGACCATTGCAGTCACATACGAATTTGGCAACATTCAGTTTCTAGTTCCCTTGTCCACCCAACAACCCTCCAGATCCAACTCAGCAGATCCCTCTGCCCACCCCTGTATTTCATCGGCCGTAGCTTCGGCCTGCATTTCTTTGACATTGGCAACTCCATTTTCTATCATACAGGGTACTTCCTCAGTCTGAACCGTCATCATTTTGGTATTCAAATCAGTGGCAGTTTGTTTCGCAATTCTGTCTGAAAACGCGTTTCCCTCTCCTACTTTGCATGTTACTTTTTTATGTGCCTCCCATTTCACTATTGCTAGGCGCTTTGGAAACGTGAGTGCAGACAGCAATCGTACAATCAAAGGGACATGTTGAATTCTGGCGCCATGTGATGTCAAAAACCCTCTCTCAGCCCAGAGTCGACCAAAGTTATGAACCACTCCAAAAGCATACTGACTATCAGTATATATATTCACATTCAAATTTTCTGAAATCTCGCAGGCTCTGGTTAATGCTATTATTTCTGCGGCTTGTGCTGAATTATAGGGAATTCTTTTGCTTTCTACAACGCTCTCTAGGGTAGTGAGAGCATATGCGGCAGTTGTCGTGCCATCTGGTAATTTAAAACATGAGCCGTCACAAAATAACTCTCCATCTGGCTCTTTCTGTGGGATATCACTTAAATCAACTCTCCCCTTGGTTTCTTCCTCACTGACCATTAAGCAATCGTGGGGGGGTGATTCATCCTTCCCAATTTCTTTTATGGTTGGTGGCATTAATTCTGCAGGATTCAAAGCGCTACACCTCATAATTTGGATATGGGGCGCGAACAAGATAATCTCATATCTTGTCAATCTAGCAGAGGTGAGGTGTTGCGTCTGTGTCCTATTTAATAGAACGTCTATGGCATGTGGCACCATCAAAATTAAAGTGTTACCCAATACCATCCCTTCTGTTTGTTTCACTGACGCAGCAGCCGCCGTGACAGATCGCAAACATCGTGGTAGTGCGCGCGCTACAGGGTCCAGCGCTGAAGAAAAATAGCCGCACGGCCTATTTCTTCCACCTTGTTCCTGTGTCAAAACCGCCAATGCACATCCTTCACTTATACACACAAATAGTCTAAAAATGTTCTCATAATTTGGCTTACCCAAAACTGGAGCCGAGCATAATGCAGTTTTCAATCCATCCAATGCTTTCTGACATTCCGCATCCCACTGCAAAGGCATAACCGCATCCTTTCTAGTCAACTTCACCAACAGCTTCACAATTAACGCAAAATTACCAATCCATTGTCGGCAATATGAAGCCATGCCTATTATGGCTCTGACTCCTTTTTGTGTCTTTGGAATAGGCATACAAGAAATACTTTCTATGCGTTCTGGTGTTAGTCTTCTCCCTCCTTTCGAAAGTAGGTAGCCCAAATAGGCCACCTCCTTTCGATTATATTGAAATTTCTTCAAACTAGCTTTATGGCCATGTGCCGCTAGGTTTGACAGTAGTAATACAGTGCTTTCTTTACAAATCTCCTCTGTGTCTGCAGCTAGCAATAGATTGTCTATGTATTGCAAGAGTACACAACCCACGGGTAATTCCAGCATGTCTAGCTGCTCTTTTAATGCTCTACTGTAAATACTTGGACTTTCCGTGTAACCTTGCGGAATCCGCGTAAAAGTAAATGATCGTCCTCCTAATGTGAACGTGAACAAATATCTGCTGTCCTTGTCCACTGGAAAACTGAAGAATGCGTTTTTCAAATCTACTACACTAAAATATTCTGCTGAAACAGGTATCATTGTCAATATTGTAGTGACATCTGGCACTAGAGGAAATTGTGGATCTACTACCTTATTCAATGCGCGCAAATCAATTATAAAACGGTATGGTACCTCATTGCCTGCTTTTTTATAAACTGGAAGAATCGGCTGTTGCATGTACTGCCTGTAATTTCCTCGATTACCCCTAATTTCACCAAATCTGTAACAATACTCTTCAATCCTTTCTCACCTTCAGCAGAAATTCTGTATTGGGGTATTCACGGTAGGGGAACACCTTCTTTCAAGATGATCTTTACTGGCTCTATCTTTAAACATCCCACATCATTGTCATGCATTGCCCATATGCAGGTTGGCACTTTACTTAGTTCTCCTGGTAAAGTTTCAGACATGAATTCTGACACAGGGGCATCTTGTGGCCAAATCGTTAGGAACACCCCGTCTGCCGTGCAATGTATAACGGAACCTAATTTATTTTTCAACAAATTTAATCCCAACAGGTTCTCCCCACAATTTTCTGTTAAAAGGAAAGGACAATGTTCAGTAAATGGTCCTATTGTAACTGGGACTGGTTTGGACACTGGGTTTATGACTGGTGTACCTGCGAACCCTACGGAAACATTCTTTTGCCCTGACAGTGGTATATCCAGAACCAAGTGGTGGCCTATTGAACACTTCTGCGCTCCTGTAGCTACAAGAAAGCGGTGCTCCTCATTCCCGACTCTCATTTCTACGTAGGGTCCTCTCTGATTCACGGGAATAGACACTGGTTCCGACCCCTGTCCTGGGCTGTCCTATTGGGGAAATAACACATCGTCCGATGTGTAATCATTACTATTACTGTAATACGTGTTTGGCTGTGTATCGAAAACGTTCCCACTCTTTCCTCTATTTCCACCACTCTGGTTTCCATATTTTTGATTTTGCTGTCCCTGACTCTGGTTTGGGGCATTTTGGTTTTGGCCTTGGTTTTGATTACCTCCGTTATTGTGATGCTGCTGCATACTATTCCTATTTGGTCCATTCGCTCCTGGGTGTCATCTATGCTGTCTCCTCTGACCAGACCCATTTCTATTCTGTAGATGCGGACATTGCGCTCGCCAATGTCCTTCCTCCTTACAATACGCACACTGATTCGGTCCCACTGTTCCCCCATGCATATTCGAATTACTCCTTCCTTGTGCGTTCCCTCTCCCTCTATTATGTCCTACTACTTGCTGCAGTAGTACCTGCGTTTTCAATAGGCAAGCTTTCAAGTCTGCCCCCATCTGTTTTAACAACGATAATTCGTCCACCATTTCCTTCTGCCCCGGTGATGGTAACTGCTGCCGTTCATTATGTGACCCCTGCATTCCCTTCCAATGTCTCCCGATATCCTTACCCCTGTACCCAGGCGTAGTAAACATTTCGGCATAATCATTATCCAATTCATCTTTAAGTTCAAAAAGTCCATATACATGTTCTCTCACTTCTTCATCCCTCTCCCTACAGCGTGCTAATGCATTCAAATCTAACAATCACTGCGGTGGTAATTTCCCAAATAACTGTTTCCATTTCTCCACCAAATATTCACCCATGCATTCCAACAATACCTGCCTCTCGTTGCTCCTTCGGAAGTCATACATCGAAGCCAATGCTGCCGTCCCATCATTCCCGTCTCTATACATCTCTGCCTGTTGCTGCAATTCCACCTTCCTTTCTTTGCTGATTGCGCTGCGAGTTACCCTTGTGCATCCCCGTTGTTCAGTCCCGCCTCTCGCCCCGTGGTTTCAACTTCAACCCCAGGACGGTACCAAGTCTGTGTCTGAGGCGGGAGGTGCGGATGGGACAATGGGAACAGGGAGTGTCTGTTGTGGGCCTGGTTGGCTAATAGGAAGTTTTACATGCGTGGTCTGAGCCTGTGGCTGTGGGAGGGCTTGAGCTACCAGAGGGGGGAGCTTGGGATACGGGCGGTGTCTGGGCAATAGCTACTGATGTGTCTGGTCTTACTTCTGATCTTGGGCCTTGTTTTGTATGGGTCAATATATTTTCTATTTCCGTTGTGGATATATCTTTTCAATATTCAACTGGTCTCGCCTACCTGCCCTTGTTAGACTATCAGTCCACTCCTCCTCTTCTTTCTCGTCTGCTACTTCACCTTTCGATTTATGCCTGCGCGCATGCTTCGCTCTGATTTTAAATCGGAGCATTGCTTCCTTTCTCCAGTCTTTAATAGTCTCAAATGCTCCAGGACGCGCTTTCTTTCTTTTCAACACCCTTTCCAGGGTGTCTGTCCTCGCTATCTCAAAACTACCATTAATCGGCCACTGATGGTCTTGTTGCTTTCTGGTTTGCCTATGCCAAGTTTCACAGAATATTATTGCACCCACTCCATACTTCACATACATCTCATACGCCGGCGTTCCCCCAGGTGGAACAATTTGGCCATCTTCCAAATATTGTCTACCACAGCGGAAAAACCCTGCTAAGGTGGACAATACCCCAGGCATGTTTCAACCTTCACCCTGGTTAATCAACCTTACCTAGGGCGTTTGATTTTGCAAAGTCAACTCTCAACCAATATCAGGATTACTTTGAATCGGGGAAGGACTCACTTGATAAATCAAGTCGTCTGTATACTGACACACCAAAGGACGTTGTGTCTGCGTTTCTTGGCTTCCGCCTTGTTTCGGGACCCTCGCCTCCTTGTTCTCTAGCCAGGCACGTCGATCAGGGATCATATGTGTGCAGATCTGCAAAGGAGTCTCTCATCACTTTTACAGGACGCCCCGAACACCTCTTGATCCCGGCTCGATCGACCCGTCCTCGCCGTTCTCCGCCTTACTCAATTACAACGTTATGCGATGGAACAAGTGGGGTAGGGTCCATATTCAGGCGCCATCTTGAAAGGGGCCCCTAGGGGAACCCTGACGTCTATGGAAACAAGGCGAGTCACCACACACGATAGATACGCCAGACACAAGGTTGTATTCCCAAAGCTAGGGTTTATTGCAAAGCAACAGTCTCAGTTGGCCAACTCGGTCTCACGCCCCCCGACGTGTATCTCTAGACCTCGAGGGACGCAAGAGAATGAATTACGTACATCAGTTACATATATACAAAATGCATATCAAACAATCAGCTATGACATGTTTAACACCCCCCTTTTATTGGCTTGCTTTGAACTTGGTGTGATGATGGACATCTCCGATAACTATGACACCTTCAAACATCTTTTCTAATAACAATTTGCAATTTGTGAGTGCGAAGGCATCTTTCAGCTGTTGAATAGAACACAGCGCTTCTGTTCTTGGAAGCGAGCTTCATACGGGGAGGAAGAGTCGCATTCCGGACCTTGCTATCTATTAGGTGCTATTCGTGTCCTGGGAGCCGACACGCTCTAGCGGGCTCGGCAAAGGGGGGCCGTAAGAAGAGCATAATTCAAGCCTTTAGCTGTATTATTCTAACATATTCTACCATATCACGAGACTGGCTGGCAGCTGCGAAATGATTAAATGCCCTGCAGTTCTGCTTCAAGGCTACATTCGGGAGGCAGCCGGGCATTCTTCCTGGTGCTGCCTACGTTTGTGTTTCAACAAACTCTTGTTATCCTTTCGGCCCTGCGGCCTTGTCCTTTTTACATACAGACAACAATGTTTTACAGTCGAGCAGTGTAAGCGGAAAATATACTGCGAATTAATAGGAACAGAAAGCAATGAGCAATGGTTAGAAAACAAAATGGCGATTCTTGTTACATCAAAATGGCCGTTCATTGGCAAACTCGAAAACCTATATTCTGTCATATCGTGCATGAGACGGTTGGCCCACAGCCACCAAAATGCGTTTGCGGTCACAGAAGTAGGGGTATCAATTTTTCTAGACTGACAAATGAACAAACACTATGAGAGCAAACATGGACATGGAAAGAGGACAAGTTCCCTTTGGCCCCGCAATACGCAATTAACGTCACATGACTCAATCACGTATACGTGGAGCGATCACATGACCCGCTACCTGATCTCAGCCAGTGTAACAACTTACTGAGAATGGGAGTACGTGAGGACGCGAGCTGAGAGATGAAAAATGTTTGGGCACATACGGTAAGTGAAAATAGCACGCATCCCGAGAGTTTTAAGAACTGAGAGCACGATCAAACACAGATTGTGTTCTGATTCGAAGCACATTGTGAAACTATAGACATAACACATGGAAGTTGGTTAAGTTAACCTTACATAAACGGGAGAATGCCACGTGAACATATTTTTCTAAAAAATGAAACCCTAATTAAACATAATTTGGGTTCCAGAATGATGTGCATTTTATAAATATAGACAGAGGGCCTCATTACAAATCAGGCGGTCCGGAAATAACGGTGGTGGTAAAACCGCCGCCACCGTTGTTTATGGACCGCCTGATCCTGACTCCTGCAGGCGGGAGGTGATGTTCCCGCCAGGTTTGACCTGGCGGGTTTAACACAGCCCGCCTGCAGGCGGACGAGGAAACACCGGCAGCATTACGAGATGCTGCCGGTGTTTCCATGATCCCCATTCCCATTGAGTCCCATAGGACTCAATGAGAATGGGGATTAACACCATTCCGCCTTTGTGATTCCCGGAAAACCGGGGTTGTAATGCCACGGTAATTCCGGGAATCACGGAGGCGGAATGGTAATACGAGTCCGGCGGTAACCAGGTGGTTTTACTGCCTCATTTACCGCCGGACTCGTAATGAGGCCCAGAGTGTATGGAAGTTGAATGTTGTAGCCTTATATAAATAAGAGCTTAATAACAACATAGCACTCGTGGAGATTGGCAATGAGGGCTGTACTACTTGTTTTTTAAGCAGTAGAGACTCAGACCTTGTTTTCTACTAGGTCGAGAAATAAGTGGAGAGGAGGAATGCTATGGAGGACTTTCCCACTATGAATGGAAGAGTGAAAAGTTGGAAACACACTTGAAACAATTGAAGAAAACACACTGGTAAGCAGAATAATTATCTGTTCAGTGGTTTATAACAACCTTTCATGTGCACACTATAGAGGAGGAGACCTGATATACATACTCTCTCTTTTGATCACAGGCAGAAGATGAGAGCTGTGTGACAACAGCAAGCCTGTGAGAGAAAGAATAGAGGGTAAGAGAAGTAGACATGTGTCAATGGCCATCACACACAGGATGTATAGTGATAGTAAACATAGTGAAGGTTCCCGTTTTTATGTTCCCCCTTGTAGGGTATTGAAAAGAAATTAATATAGAAAGAAGAATGAGGAAGAGAGACAACTCCTGAAGAATAAGATCGAGCCCTTGACATAAAAGAATTGTGTTACTTTTTATATTTGCAATCCCGATGAACAAGTCGGGTATTAGTCCTGAAGAAAGCGGGTACATTAACCTATACCGCTGAAACCGGTCCTCCTAATAGTGGTTCAGGGTGATGATCAGAATCCCCAAGCCTTTTAGATCTATTAAAATTTGGTTTAAAAAACATTGCTTTCAATTGTGTAAGCAGACCACATCTGCATAGGCTTCTGTGTAATAAAAGACAAAACTTTTTTTATTATTGTTTTGTTGATATCAGACACACGAGAAGGAAGGAATAAAAGCAAAGAAGACTTCCTGATGTGTGCAGTTTTTTTAGATTTGAGGAAAGAAGTGAGTGAGCTGAGGGACAGTCTCTCTCTCTATCCCCTATCCTAGATAGGCAGCACAGCAGTACTACCTAGGGACATTGCATAACATTCATGGACATCTAGTTTCTTCTAATAGGGATATTAATTGAGTTATACGCCACTATAGATGTAGAAGGTATGAATAATTAACTCAAATAGATTTTGCCTGTATTGTGTGTGAGAAAGGGGAATTGAGTAAAGAACAATGTTTAGATGAGAATAGAAAGAGTGTGAATGTTGCAATATAATGAGTAAGAGTTAAATACATGTTGACTCGAAAAGAATACTCTACGCTAATATATAGTAAAAGTACATTGTTTCTATTAGAGAGACATACATGCTATATTAATGTACCTACTTTGTAGGATGTGAAGAGTGTACTTTTTCCGGTAGCTGTCTTCGGCGATCTTCTTTTTTCCTGTAATTGATAAAGAAAGTTAGTGGGTATATGTGGTAATGGTGAAGTACTTTTAGTAAGAGAGGTTATTATTTAGGAAGGTAGGAGGAGTTGTTGGGTAAAATAGTTAATATAGTTGTGTTATGGGTGGTGTAGTAAAGCATGTTAACTATGGTGTTAGTACAATTGGAGTGTGAGTAGTGCTGTTTGGGAAATTGCAAGGAAAAGGGCACCAATGGTTGTGGAAAAAAGATGCACATATAGGTTTTTTTGTGCTGGTGATTTTAATAAAAGAAGTTCTGTGTTTGTGGTGCAATGCATTTGTAATATGGTGCAGCATTTGTAAAGAATAGGGAAACTGGGACCTAGTGGTAATGCAAAGGTGTATTGTTGTTGCAGCATTGTTTGGTGTCTTATAGGACAATTTGGGAAAAAACAGTATTTTATAAGTAAGGTGAAGTGTTGTATATAGATATGTTGGCAGTATACACATATGTGAGAGCAGGTAGAGAATAGTGGCTGTATTAGGGATGTAATGAGAGAGGTTGGAAAGTGTAACATGTACATGGAATGGAAAATGGAAAATGCTGAGCATTTAAAAATGCTTCTTTTTAGGAGCATTCTCATTAAAGTTGAAAAATGCATATGTGCATTTATAGCCGCACAGTGTATAACTTTTTTTCTAAATTAAATGAAAAGCAAATGTAAATGATTTGTAGAACATCATTGAGTGGCACATGGAAGCGTAATATGTTGGCAGCACATGCATACCTGTCAACATGATCCATTCCAATCTGTAGATGCTTATCAATTCTTGGTTTTTTTTCTTTGCATTCCGGGACTTGTACTGAAACTTTTCCCATTAGAAAATGTGGACTACAAGTCCCAGAATGCAGAGAAAAAACTGCTGTTCTGTCTGCTATGGGAAACACAAGGGTCTAGGGATTGGGGGCTAGGAGGAGGAGGGCCAGCAACTCACCTATAACAATAAAAGGGAAACATGAAAAGACCATGAACAGCAAGGGATACGAGGAGGTTGCTAGTGCAGGCATGGAATATTAAGAGGAGAAGTAAGCTAAATAGGTGAAATGGGCTGGATGCAGCAACCTTCTGCCCCTGAGGACCTCTAAACCCTTACTTGTGAAACTCTTCCTTATCCTGTGGACAAATCACCTTCCTAGGTAAAAAACCAACCCTCCCCTACTGAACTCCTACCCAGTTCATCTTGACACTGCATATCACCTGGCCATGTTCTGCACACCTGACCGAAAAGGCTTCCTTCATGAAATATCAGTCCCCTTTGTGTGTCCGTAACTTTTACACTGACAACCAACAGGGATACAAGTTCTCCTGTCCTTTACTGCCGGACTCCTACCACAAGGTTTTGTGGTGGAGGAGACATCATTGATGCCTGAGCCCAATCACCTGTGTAGCTTGGCCTTGCTCCTTCCAGATAAGTTGCTTAGGGGGACGTGTGGTCTAAAGGGAGAAGGTGAGGTCAGGCTGCCATTGCTGGAATACTGAAGAAGCAAAATCACTTTCCATGCAGTTGACAAAGCGTATCTGCTGAAGAGATGTGTTTACCTACATGGTAGAAAAAAGATGGTTCACAAGATTTTCTTTGTATTGGTAAAACATTGGGACTCATTACGGGATTGCCGGTAAAAAATCCCAAAATACTGGTATGCCGTAGCCACCGATACAGGCATTCTCCGTGTGTGGATACAACGGCTCATTCCGAGCATGCGATGCCACACTAATCGGCATGCCGGTAATGGTAGCATCGGCATACCGGTAAAGCTGCCAGAAACCCACTTAATGGCACCATCAATGCCATTAACAACAACAGCGGCATCAACAACCCGTAAACAACGGTACCGTCAACACCGGAACCGGAAGTAATGTCATTGCGCCGGAACAGGAAACTCACATGTGACCATCTTTAAAAACACAATCCATTGCAATCCTCCACACGCAGGAGTTGTCCAGTGTAGGAGCACCAAGGAACATGTCTGCAGCACGTGGAAACATCCGACGGCGCAAACCAAGGTTCAGCGAGCCTGAACTAAACATGCTCGCTGACACCCTTGTGGAAAATGCAGAGGAATTATTTGGAGGGGACATGCGCAGGCCTGCACTGATGCGCAAGAAAGACATATGGACTGAAGTAGCCAACAAAGTCTCAGCAGTGGGCACGGCACTGAGGACTGTGAGGGAATGTCGGAAACAATGGGATGACCTGCGCCTCAGAGTGCACAACCTATTGTCAGCAGAGTGCAGCCAGGCGCAGGCCACCGGAGGTGGACGATGTTCACCACTGAAACTGCACACATGGGAAGAAAAATATGCATCCATCATGAACATGGACAACATAGAGGGTGTTGGAGATGCAGAGCATGTTGACACAACCTCTGGATAAGCAGGTGAGTGACCATGACTAACATCCCATGTACTCCTTTTGTCCCCTCATTGCCAATAGTGCCTCGTGCATGACTGTCCCCAGACACCTGCCGCCCTGTAACACACTGACCTGACCCTCCAACAGAAACCAATTCCTACCATGAAGAATGGCAACAAACAACAAAGGCATACACCACATGTCCCGTGCAATGCAGACAGACACACCGGCAGCATGCGTCAACACACATCACTGAGTCCCACATGTCCCCTGTGCATGGCACAATCAACCCCAGTGCAAGAACCATGTACCATTGACACCATCCACAAAGGCCCCACCTTGCCCCTTCCTGCTGACAACACCCAATGACCACACCTACACAAGCATACCACTTCCCCCTCACAGACAGCCCACACACGTCCACAATCCAGGGCAGCATATACATGACATCCATCGTGAAACCCAACAGCGACCCAACCGACATGCACATCCCACAACATGCACACACACAAGGATGTACCAACTCTGCTCCCCCCCACACATGTGTGCCGCAGGATAGGGTCCCCACCATGAGCATGAAGATGTACATGACAGAAAATTGTACAAAGTGCCATGGCTGTCACATGGATGATGACACAACAATAATGGACCCCTGCATTGTCGCCCACAGGCACCACATCAGACAGCGAGGGTGAGCTTGCCACTACACCAACCACCACTGCACGGCGCAACACACAGAAGAAGATCCCCAGCCTCCAGGAACCTGGACGCAGTGACAGTAGACATGGGTCCACGGTCTCCACTCCATGTATCCCCAGCCACCCCTGCAAACCTATCAGCCTCAAGAAGAAGGCAACAACACCTGCAGGCAAGGGCCAGCAGAAGCAGCACAGCCATACTTCAGTGGCAGACGTGCCATGCCGGGCCAGTACACTATGCATGGGGCAAGCGACACAAGAAGCTGAACCGGCATCACCGCAAATGGACATTGCAGATCTGCCACAATCACCATCAGTAAGCATGCCCCCTGACCCTCTATCGCCAATATGTAGCATGCCTGAGTTGGAGGAATCTTGTACACCCACACATACTCAAGACATGTGGAGTACAGGGCATGCAAAAGCTGCACATGGCACTGCAGAGGCCACTGCTCACACAGATGATGCAGATGACCACCAGGAACCGGACCCTGTATTCACCCCACCTGGCCCCTGCAGCCCACCACCCATGCCCCTAGCCAGAATACGCCACATCCACGACATTGAGGCCTGCATCACCCACACCAAGCAGTGCCAGGAGGCTACACATGCCCAACTAGAACGATACATCACCGTGGCAGAACAAACGCGGCATTCCATGCAGGACAGCACCAGGAACACATCACGGATGCTAGGGTGGGTGACAGAGGCGGCCTATCAACTGGCCAGAAAGGTGCGTGAGAGGAACAAGGTCATGTCCTCCATGGCAGAATCAATAAACCTCCTTGTGACTGCCATCGCAGAACAAAGGCACATCATCACGCCACCGGTAGAATCTGCCAGTGCCACTCCTAGCCCATCTACACATGGCAGCTCTGTGCGGCTTTCACATCAGATGGGGGCCCATCCACCTGCAGAAAAGAGGGGGCGGAGGTAGGCCTTGATCTAGAGTGCGTGGTGGGGGGAATCAGTTGTGGAAGGGATGTTGGGGCAATGTTCATTTTTGAGTTGGACTTGGGGTGTTGTCAGTGGGGTGGGTGGTTGCAATTGTGTTACACAAGGAAAGGGTGTGTTGGGGAATATGATGGGGACCTTTTGGTGTGGATAGTTCAACTGGTCAGGATTGGACAGATGTTCATGTTCAACCTGTTTCATAATGTACATAGTTCACTCTTTAATTAATGCACTTGTGTTGCATCAAAAACAGTTGTCTGGCCATTCTTTTCTGTAGTGTTTAAGTATTCATTGTTACACAGTGCACATCACCCAGTGTGACCACATCCATTCTCATGTGTGATGAACTCATCAGAAATAATTTTCAACCAATGCTTGGCGTGTGGCCTGCCCATCATGGTCATGGTAATGGTGAGGGATCCCAGCATCCTCATCATCATCCTCATCATCCTGTGGCATCATGTCCATGTGCGGGGGCAGGGGTACGTTGAGACGGATGCACATGTTGTGCAGCATTGCACAGACCATCACAATATGGCCCACCCTCTATAGGGGCCATAGATGAGTGCACCCCCAGACCTGCTCAAGCAGCGGAAACAACTCTTCAGTAGTCCAAATGCCTGTTCTATAGTGACGCGAGTCATTGCATGGGTTCAATTGTACGCCTCTTCATGTCAGTTGCGTAGACGCCTGATTGGGATCAGCAGCCAGACTATCAGTGGATAACCAGCATCACCTGCATGTTGGTATGAGAAAGGGTAGCTGTGATGTCTTGCATCTTTTCACCAAAAACAATTGTTTTTAGCCAGGATGCACAGGGTTTCCATTTGTGCAGTGTGCACCTGTACTCCAGGATGGTGCACTGATGCGATATGTGGACATGCCCCACAAGGCCTACCCAGCAGGCAGGTTCCCAGCACTGGCAACAACCCCCCGACCAAACATTACCCCACATGGCCCACCCAGCAGGCAGGTTCCCAGCACTAGCAACAACCCCCCTCATCAATGCTTGTGGCACTGAGGTCAGACTCACCCAAAAGCCAGGTATGGGTTCCAGCATTTCGATCCATGTAGAGGGGAAGCTTTGAGGGGATGATTTTGCTGGCATCACACACCATCTGGACGTTTAGCGAATGGTACTGCTTCCTTTTGCGGTATACCACCTCAACGGCATGCCGCACCACTAGCTCAACATGTGTGCAGTCTATCTCTCATATTACGTTCGGCATGCCTGCTATCGCATGGAATGCTAATTTGGTAGCGTTTAGCTCTGCTGCAGTCCGTGGCATGCTGATGTGGTCACGTACATGTTTGTGGAGTGCCTGTAGTACTTGCATCAGCACACGGGAGAAGCAGGGCTGCGATATCCCATGCAGTTGGGCCACTGTATGCTGATAGGTTCCTGTCGCCAAGAAGTGGAGCACACACACTACCTTCAGCAAGGGGGATGGCTGTGCGTATGTTGATGACACTCACAAGGTCGTCGTGTATGATGTCCACTATTGCCGTGATGCTGTCCCTGTCCAGCCGGTAGAGGGTGTGGATTTGTGCTAGAGTCGGTGTAAATGGGCTCACACGTTGCCGGGATATTGTTAGGTGCCTGCAGGGCACAATGGCCTGCACATTGGGCATGTGCTGTGCCCTTCTCACCATCCTTCTCCTCCTGTGCAATTGTAGAATGTCCTGCCCCCCTGCCTCCTCATTGAGTAGCTGTTCCTGCATCTAATCCTGCTCCAGCAGTGCTAGTGCTAGTGGTAGCATTTTACCTTTGGGAGGGGCATGGTGTGTGCGTGGGCTGCCTTTATGCTGTGCCTGGGTTTCAATGGTGTCCACCTGTGCTGCTTTAGTACTCCTGTGGCAGGTTTCTGCTCACCTGATCCCTGTTAATGCCAGTCCAGCGATGCCGGTATTTAAGGCATCATATATGGCCTTATTACCGGTATGTTCATGCTGGTATTAGCATGTACGTCCACCTCGGAATGTGCACTGCTCTGTGGCATGCCGAATCGAGGGCACTGCAGGCATCTGTCAGGGCTCCTGCCGGCATCAGAAATGCTGCTCACAGAGGGGCCAGTGCCGGTAACGTCTCCCTAAAGTATCGTAATAGTCCGTTCCAATAAACGATGCTGGTATTCCCTTAACGGTATTGTTATTACCAGAGCGCCAAGCTTGTAATGAGGCCCATGTTAATGTTGTGCTACATTGCTGATCACACTCTTGTGATGCACCCCAGGAATGCCGATTCCTCCACCCAATGTTCCATTTTACCAAATCTCATTGTAATTGTGTCAGTGGCCAAAGTCATGTTCCCTGCATCATTTGGACTACCAAAGAAGGACATTCTATGAGGCAACAGATGAAACTGGTTAGACAAGCATAATGTTGCTTGGTTACAGGATTCACTGTTAAATTGCACATGTCCTTGTTTTATTGGGTCTCCCTTGTTCTTTTATCCATTACTCATCTCATCCTGACACTGTGCCCCATATCCCTGTGCTCACACCAGAAAAATGATATCAGATTGTCACAGCCTTCTTCTCTTCGTTTTTGCTTTTGAGATCGTTGCTATATTACTAAAATAAGCTTAGGTAAGTGGCATTGTCTATCTTATTTGCTCATTACATACAGAACCAGTTTGGTGACTCTGGGTCTGGGTTTATCACTCCTGTGATCCCCCTTGCCACTCATCCATTTAATATTAGATTGGTCTTCATCTTTGGCTCTTGCATCCACTAATCGTTTGGCTCATCCATGTGCAAATGGGGCCTGGGTTTTTCCTAGGAATGGTCTTTCCACTGCAGACTTTGACCTGGTTCCATTTTTGTGCTTTTATGGATCACTGTTCATCCTTTGCTTATCATTCACATTCATCCTTAATTGCTATGCTGTTAGGCCAAGACACTACAGTTCCTTTTGGCTTGGACCTTACGAGGGTCTAGCGCTATCCTTGCTTCCCTTTTGTGATTAAGGCAACCACATTTGAACACAGTCACCTGTATTATGGCTTCATAACCAGACTCTTCTTGAGTACTTGCCCAAGAAGTCTCCACACTGCCACATAAAACTCCACAAACAGATATTTTGTCACATCTTATATTCCTCCTCAAGCACCTTGCTTTCCCTTTCCCACATAATAACATTGGGCCTCATTACAACTCAGGCGTTAAGGGTTAACGCCACCGTTAACCCTTAACGCCTGATTCTGATTTTAACGCCTGCTCTTAGCAGGCGTTAAAATCCATGGCGCTAACCCGCCATGGTGCTAATTACGCCACCGTAATTTACGGCAGCGTAATTAGTGCCTTCCCCACTCCCATTATGCCCTATGGGGCAAAAATGGGAATGGGGAAGGGAAAATGGGAAATGGGGATTTAACGCCCCACTCACCTTGGAATGGGGCGGTAAATCCGCCATCCACCATGGTGTAAACTTAGTTTACACCATGGTGGTAAAGTTGGTGCACTTAGCACCAAGGTTGTAATGACCTCCAATATATTCATAATCCTAAAGGGTTAAGGAGGGACACCACGAAGGTGTCAAAACGGGAGGCAAGCAGCACCGTAAGATCTGGTACGATAAGGAAGCGGTATTCCCTACGGAGCAAGGTCCATCCCTGGTGAAGGTGGGAAGGCGGCCACAGACTAGCTGCCCACCTAACGCAGCAACCAACGGACGCACCCCCCGAGGAGATCAGGTGAACCAGGGGTGGTTGAGGGCCTGGAGAGGTGGGGTTCAAATCAGAAGCATGGCGCACCCGCCCACTTAAGGCAATGAAGGAAGATTGGGGAGCACCAGTACTCTGCACACACGGGGCACTGGGGGTCTTGGCTGTGAGGGATGCCGGTCCTCCCTGCGCGTATCAAGGAAAGCGGTAACCCCTGTGGGGAGAGGCCCGTCACCCAAGGAGTCGGGAAGGCAGCCGCACACAGGCTGCTCAATGAACGCAGCAGACAAAACCACGGAGAGGAGAGAAGAGCCAGGGGCAGGTAGGGATCTGGAGAATAGGGGAGCACCCCAGAGATACAGTGTGTCCCCCCCGTACACAGAGCAACAGAAAGTCAACCAAGGGGCACTGGCACTGTTAGCTTGCAAACAAAGTGCACAGTGTGAATAGGGAATGGCTGTGAGGGATGCCGGGCCCTCACGTTGCAATACACGCCAGAGGGATGGCAAACAAATAGGAGAGCTTCTATGCTGACACCCAGGCCTGGGAGGGAATGGGCCCATTGGAGAGGCTTGCTGCACTCGATGCGCTAAGGAGAGGGGGACAAAGGGCCAGAAAGGCAGGCACCCCCAAGTCAAGGCGAAGTGGTTCAGGAGCTCTGCCACCAAGTTAAATAAAAAATGTGTGCAGGAGAAAGCTCCTGCACCGCCACAAAACACAGCAGACACTGGTGGAGGCCTGAGTAGGGCCCAACTGGAGGCTGAACAGGCTGAGACCCCCAACCCTAGTCATAGAGCGAGAAGGGCCACTGACCCTGAAAGAGAAGGTCCCCAAAGAAAGACACAGGCCTACCCAGGGCTCGGGAGGTAAGAAATACCCCCAAATGAAGCCTCCTAGTAGCAAACCCACAGCTAGAAGGGGAAGAGAGAACCCAAGAGCCCAACAGGCTAGTAGCGGAGATAAGCTGTGCCACATAGAGGTGTTCCGTACAGAAACCAAGATGGCAGGAGAGGTGGGGGCCACACAAGAACTAGGGGCCCTGGGAGGATTACATCAAGACATTCACGCAATACTAACAGAGCTGCACTCCTTCATGGCAGAGGTCCAGGGCTCAATGGGGGCCATCACAGAAAAAATCACAAAGGTGGAGGACAGGGTTGAAGCACTAGAGCACCCGCAATGGGCAGCAGGCATATTGGACGTAGAGGTGGACAAGAGATTTAAGGAGCTGGAGCACAAGCACAGGGAGATCAGACAAAAGGTTGATGATATGGAAAACAGGGAACGGAGAAATAACTTACATATTTGGGGACTCCCGTGCAAAGACACCGAAACACTGCAAGACCTTGAAAAGTCCCTGCAGCGAATTTTGCACAAGCTACTAGGGGTCACGGAAGAGAGAGAATTTAAATTTGACAGGTTCCACAGAGGTGCAGGGCATGGAGGGGGACCACACTCAGTCGTGGCAAAATGACACTATTATCGAGACAAAGAAGAGATCCTCCAGAAGGCAAGGGAACAATAGACTGGGAGGGAGCCCAAATGTCAATATATCAAGATTTATCATCCTAAACCTTAGATCAATGCAGCAAATGCAGCCCCTTAACAAAAGGGCTTCAAGCAAATGGGGTGAGATATCGTTGGCACTTTCCCTTTGCCTTGGCATTTGAGCTAAAGGGACAATATTATGTTCTATAAAGGGGAGAGGAGGCTGACAACCTCCTCAAGATGAGAAACACTGCCGGAAAAGGAGAGCCAACACCAATTAAGGGAACATTTTAAGAGCACATTCACCCAACCCATGGAACGCAGGAGAGAAACGAGCTTGAGGCAGACCAGGAAGCAGAGGGGCCAGCACTCACCACCTCCAAGATGAACTGTAACAGAAACAAGGGCAAGATAAAGTTGGGAGGGGGGATAGAGAAAATGGGAACCTCACACAAGGACAAACTCCCCTACATGTTTGAGTGCCCATTGGGATAGTGGGGGCTAGGCCTGTTGCTAGCCTCCACAGATCCTGGTGATCTGGCGTCTCTACTTACTTGGGCTATATGTCCTGACTGTTTATGGTTTAGTTTGGTGTTTACAGTTGCAGGCTAGGGAGGGCAAACAGGGACAGGGACTGTGGGGAAGGGGGGAGGGCAGAGAGGATCGGACACACACAGGGGAGAGGCAGGGGAAGTCCGGGATGGGGCGAGAGTTCTGGCTATAAGAAAACACCCCAAGAAAGGGGGTGGTTGAGCTCAAGGTGGCAACCCTTAACCTCAAAGGCCTCAACTCGCAGAATAAAAGGTAATTGATATATAATATTGAACTGGAGGACCCAGCCCTTCATAAACTTTTGATAACTGTTGCTCAGGCAGTGGAGAAAGGACACTGGACAAGGAGGCAGATGGACGCCCGGGCTGTTTTCAAAATTATCTTTAAAACATCTTCACAGGACACCAGAAACGGCAGCCTTTTTACTTTGTTCAGGCTGATGCAACTTTACCTATTATTGCACAATGCATACTGATTGGTCCCTGCAACTAAAAACAAACCCCCAATTATCTTATTATTGGTTGGCTTAACTGCCACTCACCAAGCCCACATTACTTATGGAAAGCATTATTTGACTGACACATAGGCTAATTAAACTTGTGTGAGATCCTACCGGCTCTCATTATAAATCCTTTATTGCCTACCAAACAAAAGCTCTTATCTGATCGCAGGGACCTGCCAAGTTTACTTCACAGGCTATACTGTAAAAACCCCTCATGAGCTCAGCATATGTGTTGCTAGTTAAGCAGCTGTTCTGTCTAATTGGTAGCTTTCCCAGGCTTTTAGCCGGCTCAATGATCCATCACTGTCAGCCTTGCCTGCCAAGAAATTCTAAATATACCCCACCACATATTTGTCTACAGTGAACTGCTCCCATAGAATATTCTAGATTCACAATGAATCATGTATTTTAACATCTGGCTCGGAATCCATTTTGTTTCTGCATACATCTTAGAATTTGCCTGAGCCTGTTCAGCCTGAATGTTCTGCTCAACTACCAATGGGGAGTTTGTTATTTACTTTTGTGCATAACTCAGTTTCTTTCCAGTTCTCAAACTATATTTTTTAGATATTCATGATGTACGTGCAATACCTTATGCTGACCCCAAAAAATATATGTTGCCCTAAAACACTATCATTCTGATTTTTGCAATACTGGAACCATTCATCAGCCTGGTATTTTACCTGTATTCAGTTTGAGGGCGAGAAAGGGTCTAGGACCTTGTCTGCATTCCCCCCTCTGTCCTGTATTTAGCCACCCATTCAATACAGGACTACAACACCCAATGTCCACCTTCCCCCATATTTAGTGTACCTATGCAATCCTGTCCCAATCACCCCCCTGAGTGCAGTGATGTATCTCCACATGGGAGGTATTTATAAAAACATTTCTACAAAGTCGACAATGTTTCTATCCTATAATATCCTTCACTAAAATGTCATTTTGCAAAATTTTTCCCTCTTGGTTTATATGTGTGTATCCTTAAAAAAATAAATGTTATGTGCTTCTATCTAAATCCCACCTCTATTACCCAATTAAATATAAATTAACTATACACATCAGGTAATTACGGCCACTACGAGAATCAAGAGAAAATCATTCTTTGAGGGAGCCCACCAGCCTTTTTTTTAAATTGTTCATGTGTGGCTTTTACTGCACATGTTTTCCTTCCTCCCACCCCACAACGACATTTTCTTGTTTCCCATTCTCTTCCCCATGGACATTTCAATTGTCTGTTTTCCTTTCATTTTTCTTCCATTGACACCGATTGATCTTGGTTTAGCATCCACTGACCTTTTTCATGATCTGGTCACTTTCCACCCCTTAGGCTGCTTTGCAGTAAGTTTGCAGGGCAATTTAAACATAGGCCAGTCCTTTCAATGTTCATTGTTTTTAATCTCACAGACTACTCAGACTCTTAGTCTTTTTGAAATCAGATAGTCAATGGGGGCACTCGATTTTCTCTCAGGAATACAAGGATGGGAGAGTTTCTCAGGTAACTGTAACAATTTTGGCTGGGCATATGGCTAGGTCCCTCAATCTTTTCTCTGCTCACGGGGTCATTTGCCACCAATTCTCCTGGTGTATAGGTCACTCCTGTCCATCTGTAATTTAAAACTGAATGAGTTTCCTTTGAAAAATAAGTATTTCTCTATCGTCAGCACTTCCTCTTCAAACCCAACCCTTTAAAAAGCTACTTGCATGTTTCTTTCAAACACTACTGCCTCCTAAAAAATCCCTACTGCAGTTTTCTTAATTTCTAAATAACAAGATGGCTGCTCCTTTCTTCTTTTCGCACATCTTTTAGGTATATTTCAATACATGCTGGCTGATATCGGAACTTGGCTTATTATCTGGATTTATACAATATATAAACCTACCTGTGTCTGGCATTGCCCTCCTTTCTTATGGGATTTTATTTTTAAAAACGGCATACATTTTTTAAAGTAAAACTTTTTCCCTGTGGTCGATATTCTCAGACCAAAGAGTCATTTTTGGTCTCCTTTTTTATAAAAAAAATAATAGACAACAATCAGACAAAATAACAAATTCAAGACACTTCAAAAAAGGATGTATTTTTCAATTGTCCCTCGTCTGTCTTCTTGGCGTATCCGTAGCTGAAGAAGACAACGCTGGTGTGGGTTCTTGCTTTTTGTAGAAAACCAAAATAGAGGCAATGTCATATTTAAGTCTGGTAAGGTGGTCAGATTTTTTCCCTAGCATAGATCTTTGCTCCTTCCTGTCTATAAAAAGAGATTTTTTACTACAGTCATTTCTTGACACTCTTAGCCCACTGACATGTAGGCCTAGTTTTCTGTCTCTAAAAATATGTTGGTGCACAAAAAAACAAAAAAAAATATTTATTATTTTAGAGTAGCAATCAGGCCTGTCTTTATTTCTTCCTGCTATGCTGAAAGTTCTCCTCTGCTTCTGCTGGCGTGGGACCGCAATTTTCTTCTTTATTTTGTTGTGCCTTTTATTCTGTTGAGATATAATTGACACATTTTGTCACACGCCGCTTGCCGTTCGCTGCTTCATCGACACTTATCTTACCTGCCCCTGTTTTTTGGAACCCAGCACTGTTCTATTAAATGTATGCAAGTGTGCCATATGAGAAATACATTGTTTTGTCTATTCTAAATATTACATATATTTTACCAAATGTCGCACCTAGACTAACTTATCAACAATACCCTAATGGACAGCACAGAACAAGACACCTGTGAAGTCATCCTGGACTTTTTCATGCACCACGCAAAGGAGCTAGTTGACCAGAAGGCCCCTTTAACATACAAACTCATTCGACAGAACAGCAACCAGAAAAATTGGTTCAATTCTGACATCAGGTCATTAAAGAAAGAAAAAAAGAACAGAGAAAGGAAATGGCTGAAAGAACCAACCTTCACAAACAAGAATAGCTGGAAAGAATCTGAAAAAGCCTACAAAAGAAAGTATTCGGCAGGCAAAGAAACATTTCTATAAGAATCAAATAAAATCTGCTGACAATGCCTCTGACAAATTATTCAAAATCCTAAAATCCATAGAAAAACCTAACAACACTATTCCAACTTTAAAGCCATCACACGAAGTCCAAACTGCCTTCTCCGATAAAATTATAATGGCCCGGGATCTGATAGCAAGAGCTCAGACGGCCCAGACCACTCTAGAAAATCCACCCACATGGGCTACACCCAACCCCACCAAACGTTTCAGGTTCCAAAAAACATCACTACAAGACATACAGAAAGTCTTAGCTGCCATGAAGCCCACGGCATGCTCAGAAAACATACTGCCACCCAAAATAATACTAGAGAATGCAGACCTATTCGCACCACTACTCATGAAAATCGTCAACACATCTTTCCGGGATAAGTTAGTGCCCATGAGTATAAAGACTGTCACAGTCACCCCTCTAGTTAAGAAGCCCAACCTCGTTCATCGAGATCCTACCAACCTAAGAGCCATCACCAATTGCAATTTTATCTTGAAGGTGCTAGACATGATCGCCACCTCCCAATTTCAAGCCTACGTGGAGTCTAACAACATATTACACCATCAACAATCCGGCTTCCGTGCTGCACACAGCACTGACGCTGCAATGTTGGATCTCTAGACAAAGGGAAGACTGGACTACTTATGCTACTTGATCTGAGCGCCGCTTTTGACCTCCTTGATCACAGACTTATGAAACGTGCGCTAGAAAAAGTTGCAAATTGCTCAGAGGATGCATTTGCATGGCTCCTATCATTTCTCTCCAATAGGAAATCTAAAGTTCATTGGGGTGACAAATTCTCCTATGCAATTGACATTCTTTGCGGAGTCCCACAGAGAGCCAGCATATCACCCCTACTGTTCAACCTTTACCTAAGACTACTCTCTGAAGTCATGGACAACATCAAGGTCTTTTTCACCAATTATGCAAATGACACACAACTAGTATTGGAACTAAGTGGAAACTACTCAAAGGATAGCAACTCAGTTACATCAGTATACAACCACATTGAATCATGGATGTGTCAAAACTGGTTATGCCTTAACAGCAAGAAAACCAAGATAATGATCTTTGGCTCTCATTAAGCGCGAGCCAAACTAACTCCTCAATACAAATCGTTCCACATCAAGGACTTGTTGAATTCCTTCTTCTGACTAACTGTGTGTGTTTGTAGAAAAGGTGAAGACACTGGATATGATCATGGAGGCATCTATGAGGTCTGATGCTCAAATCGCGCATGTCACAAAAAACTGCCTATATCATCTTAGACTATTAAGAGCGATAAAGCCCTACATTAGTGAAGAGATCTGTACGACAATAGCCAGAGCAATTATACTACCACGGCTGGACTACGGAAACTCACTAATGCTTAGTGCAAATAAACAGAGCACCACAAAACTCCAACACATACAAAACAATGCCATCAGGATTATCAAGTAGAAACCCAAGACCAAAGAAATTAGTAATGACAGAATGGACAGAATGGACAGAATGGAACTTTTTTGACTCAAAGTGGAAGACACGGTATTGTTCAAGGCCATGACGCTGGTCCATAAATGCCTTTATGGGAAAGGCCCAGCATACCTCAAATCAAACATTTCCAGATATGTTCCGGTCCGCTCATTAAGATCGGAACACAGAGGCAAAATCACAGGAGCTGCCCACAAAAGATCCAACGGAATGGGCAAGGCCTTTCCCATATCCACAGCTGTCAAATGGAATAGTCTGCCTGTAGATCTAAGACTAGAAACCAACCTTTTGTGCTTCAGGAAAAAGCTGAAAACCCTCCTCTTCAAATAACTCCCAGAACTACACTACCGTCTTTATATTGTCCCGTCTCCATGTTAGTCTACTTGTTGTCTGATGTGTCTTCATGTGACACCCTGATGCCTGAGGGTGACCGGCGTGATACAAATAAATAAATAAATGAAAATAAAAAATCTTGCTAGTTGCCAGAATTTCAAAAAGGTTACTCTACCTTTTATCCAATGTCTTCTGTGCCCTTGTCATTAGATATGACTATACTTGCATATACATGCGATTCTATGCTCACACCTGTTTGCCCCTATCTTGGGAAAATGCTATGTATTTGAGGAACCTGTATCCCTTACTACCGTTTTCTGTACTCACCTGTATCCTCTTACTCCTAATAATGAACAACAGTGTGTCCACACACTGCGGTGTGAACTGATCCTTACCTCTTTCTTCTCTATCTGTTCACTAAATACATACTTTTGTAATAATACAATGTTTCTTCCCATTATATTTGCCATTCTCTGCTAAGACCATGTAGACATTCCTCCCATGCTCAAGGATGACAATAATCATAATCTGTAAAATAAATTCAACCCCATCATTTACATTCAAATTATGTTTTTGTTACTTACTCTCATATGTTCTTTTGTACAGTTCTAATAACGTTTTTCCTATAGTGTTAAATCAATCTCTGCCATCCATACCCCTTTGGCCTTTCATTTATCATTTCTTTGTTATTAAAATACACTACATTATTCAATTATAGACAGCACCACCCATTGTGCTTTTTGCTGCTTTAATATCGATTTATTTATGTATGTATGTATTTATTTCACTTCCCTAAAATTGTCATCACTCTCTCTTACTTTTGAGTTTCTTATTCCTGTGCTCTTAGGGTTAGCTGTTTATTATTATCTTACACTAATTAGTTTAATCATAACATAAACCTTTGTATGTGTCATATTATAATCCCTTGCATGCATGCATTTTTATTTTGTTCCCCTATTTATTTCACTAGACCCATGTTATAAGGGCCTGTCATCCACAGGACACTTGCCACTCTCTCCAAGCTTTCCTGAAAGTATGCTGAGCACCTCTACATCATTGCCACATGCTATAAGATTGTCCCTTCTCTTTTTCAATGTGTGATGCTCCTAAAGAAACACTACTTCATCTTTTGTATAGTCCTATCTTGATATGTTGCCATCAGTGACGTCAATCAACCCAGACTCTTCTTTGAGAACTATCACTGTCCTCCATGGTCCACTCTTATTGTCCCTTGCTCTGAACATATTCATTTTCTTTCGAATTATGGCTGCTTTTAATTTCATAGGGATTATCTGCCCCCCCTTTTTATCCATAGGTATCCGTGGTCTGAACAATAATTCATCAGATATTCTAACCATCTTCTCAACCAAGCCAAATAACCATGTTTAACAAAATGCTCACCTCATGATAAGAAAGACGTCTGGCTCTTCTAAAACACCTCCCAGAGCTACTTGCCCTTTGCATGCCAATATAAATCCACCCGCGTTCAGATGGTGTATCCCTAGAGTGGAACACACTACCCCTTGATCAAGAAAATAAAATCATCATGTTCAATTTTGCCATTCAATCCTTTCCCAAAAATATTTGACTAGTGTTTGTCATAAATATAACAAAGATCAATTATGCCACACTCTCCTTCAGAGACTGATAATTCATTAATAAATTGGAACTCAACTTGTAGCTTCAGAGAACCCTCAATCTTCTGATAATTCCCACCATTTGACACCTTTCCTCGTTCATTCATGGACGTGTAGTCCCAATGCCTACCAATAGAACAAAGATATTTTCTCCTAGCATCACCTTAACCATAAGCTCCTCTTGGGGCCTAGTGTCACTAATAATTCTGAGTACATGAAGTTACCCTGTGGGCTGCCTTATTGTGGGTGCATGCATACCCCTGTTCCTGTGAGAGGATATCCTCCTACCCTGGCTGTCAATACCTGTCCTTTGTTTTACACATTGCTGAATCTCCATGGGGGCTTGCTACAATTGCCCCTGCAGTGAATTCATTTTACACTTGCTCTGGTTGCTGTACTTGTTGCACTCTCAGTGCTCATAAATGTCTGATCCTGGGCAAACCCTTCACTAGTTTGTGAGCTATATACTGGTAGATAAGCTGCCCCCCTCTTGAGAATTATCCATCTTGTACATAACTTTGGCTTTTACATGTGCGCACAATGTGCTTTGTCATACTATACTTTTAATTTAGAGGAAGAGCTCTCCTGACTAGTCCCCATGCAACTTTTGGTTACCAGTCTGAATATTCTGAAACCCGCCATGGTTAATTTTGGAAAACCACCCCTTCCTCTGTAGATCATTCCTTTACCTTGTGGCATGAACCCATTCCCTCCTTGGCCCATCTGGCACTAATTATTCACCTGTGATGCACCCACTGCTTGCTGCTGCATTCCCAGCCCTCCTCCACTCATCAATATTGCCCCTTCCATGGCATATTTTGACAGTTTCTTCTGAACTACCATGGCTTCCTCAAGTCTTTCTAGCATTGTTTTTATTTGTATTCTTCTCTTGCAGCAGCCTGCAATATTGCACGATAGTCAATTGTATCTTTGCCCATGACTTTGCTTCCATTCGCACTTGCTTCCCAAGTGTCTCTGTACCTGCTCAAGCAGTTCTTGACATAAACCGTAGTGAAAAATGTTCACTGTTTTCACCTCTTCTCAGGCTCTTCAAGAGTTCAGTGCTCCTGAATATAAGCAAGCATATCTTCATCCTTTTATTTATATTTCTTCAAAAAGACCAGTTTTTCTTATATTTTACTTGTATAAACATAATGTTCCCATCTAGTACTCTCAATGTAAAACAAACACATCCTGTGTGTGTTTGTGTTCTCATTGCAATGTTGAATTCCTTCTTCTGACTAACTGTGTGTGTTTTTAATGCATTGTCTATAGTTAATTGATCACCTATACTTCCATAAAATCATGTGTGCATGTGGGTATGCATGCCTTTCTCATGTGCATGCATATGTGTGTGTGTGTTTCACCCCCTCTTCTTGCAATCATATCATAATTGAGATTCTATCATGTTTAATAATACACCATGCTGTGCTCAATAACTGTGCCAAACCTGCCTCAATTTTCTTTGTCAACGCCCAGCCTGGTTATTACTTATTCATAAATATATTTTCATTTAAACAACCCCTGCAAAAATCCCTAAATTGTGGGTTCCTTATTCTTAGAAGTCAGACCATCATGGTGTGTACTTCTATAAAAAATACTTTTTCAACCTAAAGTTTTCTCAATCCAACTGTTTAAATGTACCATACCCCTTACTCATTTTGTGTGTGTCCTTAAACTGAGTGTGCTTTGCAAGGGCTTCCCTTATTGCCCACTGCCTCCTTAGGCTAAATACAAGTTTTTGCATTTTTACATGAATTTCCCTTATTTTCCAAAAACTTGTTTCTGTCTACTTTACCCTTGCCAATCCCCATAACAATTCACTGTGATTAGTTCAATATCATCCACTTATACATTAACCTACTTTCTACTGTAATTTGCACTCATAACTACATGTTTACTCTCAGCAACACTTTTTCAATTTGGGTGATCCTGGACAATGTTTTCTTTTTCTTCTCCAAATCTACCCATATTGCACAAACATAATGTATGGTGAGGGAATATTGTTCTTCTTCTTGGCACCCTTCCAATGTGCTCTAACTTTTTGGTGCATATGTCTAAACCTACATGTATAACACCCCATGCCTCTATATTGTATTATAATACATGTCCCATGCCTTCTCTCTGTCCCTTAACTATCAATATTCTAGATAATGTGGTCACTCACAGCACTTCTCTTGTACTTCCATTTGGCAATCTGTCTTTTCCCCCATAATGCGCTGAAGCTTTCTTTACCAAATAGTTTTTCTCTCTCCTTTTTATTTGTACAATTGGCCCACACAAGTTCCAGGATCTATGCTCTTTCTAAAATGCCCCATCCCTCCTCAATAAAGGACGGCTACTTTCCCCACATAAAATCAACAACTTAGGGGCACTTTGTAGTGTGTGCTGAATACTAAATCATCCATCATTACCCCATTAAATGACCAGCCAACCCCCTAAAAATTTAATTGACTTGTGTGGCCTTAAATAATGACTCAATGGGGTTCCCCCAGCTCACACATATTCAATAGCCGGGGATAGCCTGCAATACAAAAACAATATATTTCAAAACAAGTTTTCAACCCTATATAGCTCTTCTGCATAAAACAACAGCTCCTCAAAATACACACTTCGACTAACCAACCAAGGGTTAAAGTTGCCTCATAACTTATCAATTTAAAGCCAGCACTTCTCTCAACATCTGATTTCTATAAACATACATTAATGCCATGAACAAAATGCTGTTGTTCAAAACCTTATTTATTTGTCATTTTACTCAGCGGGTATCAATCATTGTGACACCTAATTTGCCATCCACACTAAGGACCATAAACACTACACATCTATACCTTAAACATCTCAAAAAAACAAAAATTTAATTAATGGGTCCTAGTTCAAACCCACATTTCCATATGAATCCAGGTGAGCCCCAGCTCATTTCCAGCGTGGCCCCAAAAAAACACATTTTCAAAACTTGCACACATGAATTACTAAACATATTTCTCATATACTTAATACACATTAGATCCATTCCTACCTATTTAAACTAATTGTCCATACATTTTTCATAACTTTTTTATGTAATTCTTCCCTGTTCTTTGATGTGAACACATATCCAATTATTTTCCTAATCTGTCCACAGTTTTGTTTTAGTGTTTTATACAAATATTGTCAACAGCATTTTGTTGCTTCCACTGCACAAGCTGCCTCAGCTACATTAACATAAATAACTATCCCTGTCTCTTTCTGTGAAACAGCCCTGTTCCTTTCTTCAATCATACATTATTATCCTAACTCTGGCAACTTCTTATCTTTTAGCCTTGAACAGGCAATATAGCTGCTTCCAGCAGTGGTCTCAAGCACACAAATCTCCATTGTCCTGTCAACGCAGGCTTTTAATAGCTGCATAGCATATATAAAAGTGATAATTTCTCTTCGAAAATATATTTTTAACACATGTAATATATGGTATGAGCTATCTTTGGCTGGAGGAAGGGATTATGATGTCAGATTTGTATTTCAATTAAGAAAAATATATTTTTACTGTTTAGCTGTATGTCTGAGTAAAGATTACATTTTCTCACATCTCATAACTTCTGTATTCTTCGTTTACATCAAAGGCTCTGCGAATGTCTATCAAATAAAGATTCCTGGCTGGCTAAGAATGTCAACTATCCAGGTATGTACAAATTAACCCTCTATCTGCCTCAACTTTATTGCTTTATAGGTGCAAAGCAGCCACACTTTTTCCCTTCAATTTATTTTTCAGCCTGGTTCTTCCTTTCTATTAAATTTTAAATCATGCACATGAGTGTGCTCATTAAATGACTTACTCCTACTTATATTTTCACTAATCCCTGCCTATTTTTGGATTGGTGCAAATTATTTTCCATAAGTAAATAATTTAATTTCTTGACTTCTCCATTTTTATACAATTCATTGTCACCCCTTAACACTTTTAATTTCAACACAGAAAGACAGCCAAAACTTTCTTCACATGCATGTAATGACACCTCTTTTCACCTAGCCCCTAAAATACTCAGATTGCAATTTGAATTGTCCACTCTATCACAAACCTGTCTGTGCACAGCCTAGTTTGACCAACTTGGGTTTTGCGACAATACCTTCTACGCTCCTTGTCCGAGGAACCCGGGCTTTTAGACGCTACACGTCTCACTTAAACTCTGTATCATATATCTCTGACACTTCTCGTCACACATCATAAAACATCACTTCTATATTTATTCTAAACAGCCCCCCTCACTCTTACTATTACCACATTACTTATCTTAAACTACCACATTGCTCTTCTAAACTACCACAAACCCCTTAATGTTTATACATTTTACATGTTTATTACATCCCTCCTTACCTCAGTCTCTCAGTCTCCCATAATACACAACAAAATCCACAGATGTCAAAGCACACCATCCATCATTCATGCTGACAGTCATGGGGTGAACTCCTCTGGGAAGATGGGGGCACACCACAGATTCATGTACTTACCCTGCCACTCTCCCACCATGGGCCTCTGGATTCTATCCCTGGACAGATATTTCAGGGTCCCTCAAGTGGTCACCATGTGAACTGGAGGACCCAGCCCTTCATGAACCTTGGACATCTGTGGATCAGACAGAGGAGACAGGACATTGGACAAGGAGGCAGACTGACCCTTAGCTGTTTTCAAAGTCATCTTTAATGCATCTTCACAGGACACCAGATACAGCAGAACTGGGCTCCAAAAACAAGCTGCCTTTTATACTTTTTTTCAGGCTGATTCAACTTTCCATATCATTGCACACTACATACTGATTGGTCCCTGCAACTAAAAGCAAACCCCAATTTATTTTATTATTGGTTGGCTTAACCGCCACTCACCAAACCCACATGGCTTATATTGGCAAGCATGATTTGACTGACACATAGGCTAATTAAACATGTTTGATATCCTACTGGCCCTCATTATAAATCCTTTATTGCCTGCCAAAAAACAGTCCTTATCTGATCGCCGAGACCTGCCAAGTTTACTAGGCAGGCTATACTGTAAAACCCCTCATGAGCTCAGCATATTTGTTGATAGTTAAGCAGCTGTTCTGTCTATTTGGTAGCTTTCCAAGGCTTTTAGCCAGCTCCATGATCCATCACTGTCAGATATCTATTTGTCTACAGTGAACTGCTGCCAACGAATATTCTGGATTCACACTGAGTCATCTATTTTAACATCTGGCCCTGAAGCCATTTTGTTTTGCATCGATCTTGGAATTTGCCTGAGCCTGTTCAGCCTGACTGTTCTGTTCAGCTACCAATGGGGAGTTTGTAATTTACTTTTGTGCATAACTCAGTTTCTGTCCAGTTCTTAAACTATATTTTTAGATATCCAATTGGTTTGGAAAGTGGTGACACGCGCACTGTCTTTTAGTAAGCTGGCAAAAGTATTTAGAAAATATATTCAAATGCTGAGGTACAGATAAGTATTCACAAAAATGAAATGTATTCTTATTGTGATCAGCTGACACATGGTTCCACCATACAGGTCATCCTGAAGGCTGTATACTGCAAATGTAATTCACAAAGTATTAATTACAAATGAAAATAAGGTAAACCACAATAACATAGAAAGCATAAAAAATACATTGGGCCTCATTACGACCCAGGCGGTAAGTTACCGCCTGGGTCGTACCTTTACCACCATGGCGTAAACTACGCTTACGCCATGGTGGTTGGCGGACTTACCGCCCCATTCCGAGGTGAGTGGGGTGGTAAGTCCCCATTAACCCATTTACCCTTCCCCATTCCCATTTTTGCCCCATAGGGCATAATGGGAGTGGGGAAGGCGTTAATTACGCCACCGTAAATTACGGTGGCGTAATTAACAACAAGGTCCCTTAGCGCCATGGATTTTAACACCTGCTAAAAGCAGGTGTTAAAACCTCCATGGCGCTAAGGGACCTCGGAATCAGGCGGTAAGGGTCGGCGCTGTTTACGCCGCCGTAAACCCCTTACCGCCTGGGTCCTAATGAGGCCCATTGTCATCATATGATTATAGAACCAATTAAACAGAGACAAAACAGTATTCTGACTTTGTTTGAAAGTGAATGTCAATAACATATACAATTCACATTAGGGTCATGAAGATTGGTGTTGGAGAGGTGATACCCAGAAAATAAAATAGAAAAAAACATATTACTAATGAAGCAATGTAAAATTCCACATTCCAATTTTGAGATTCAGGGTATTCAGGGTATTGCGGAAAACAGACAAAGCAAATGAGAGCACAGTATTGGGTTACTTCTAATCATTAAATAACTGGTTAAATAATTGTTTAAATATATCACCTCACTTGCCTCAATGTCTTTGTGGTGAAATAACCTCGTCAGGAATAAGAATTCTATACAGTGCCTATAATGGCTAATTAGTCCTAAAGTGAATAATGATTAACCTAAACAGCAGTTAAGAGGGTGGATTGGGCTCAATAACCGTGGGGGATGGGACCATACAAATCCTATAATGTGATCTTAAATCACCTAAGGATAATTCACCTGGGTAACATGCACCAAGCATCAAAAGTGCAAGCTTACCCTTTTTCTTATAAATTCAGTATAAAAACCTGATAGGAAAAGAGTAGTGATAATAATTAGTACATTATCACATGGTAGTAATTTATTAGTTCAGGATAAAGCACTGAAGGAAATAAAAAATATAGTAAATCATACCATGAGTGACGGCCGCCACGCGAATGTTAAGCACAAGATAATGTAGACACATTCTACTGATTATGGAAGCATCTTGTGTCTAACAACTAGGAAATAGGAGAACCAATGATAAAGAATAACCCACTAAGCATAATGTTAGTATCTCTTAGCAATTCGAATAAGGCAAACAAAAAATGTCAAACAATGGCTCCTCACCTCATGCTAGAAGGTTGGATGAAAACTTCTGAATCACAAAGTATCACATGTAACGCGGATAACTTAGCCCAATCATAAATGGTGAAAAAATCCCCGCCTATAATCCGTGATTGGACATGATGCAGTAGATATCTGTAGTGAAATAAATTACCTTATTGCTACTCTTGACATCACTGCTCTGTACACAAGCCTTGACCATGACTTAGCAATCAAGGCAGTTGAATATACTTTCTAGAATTCCTCTGTCTCTTACTACAGCCATATTGAGATGCTGAAGTGTTTTTAAGAATCACACTTACCAGCAATGCATGTAAGCAATGCATGTATGGTTAATGAGAGCTACTATATGCAATCAAAGGGGCTGGCAATGGGAGCCAGATTTGCACCAACTTTGGACAATCTCTTTATTGCCCATTATGAAGAGACACATGTGCTCAACAACAAGGATTTTGCTTGTAATCTAATTGCTCAGAAATGTTAGATAGGAGACATTTTTATCATTTGGCAAGGATCACAGGTGTCATTTCAAACTTTTGTTAAGTACACTAATATATGATATTATTTGATATTTTATTTATATTGTGCTCATACACAGGTGTTTCAGAGCGTGACAAGGCAATGGAGGGGACAGGGGCAAACAAAACAGTGATCTTACTAGGCCCAGTGACATTGAGATTGTGCAAGTGCATAGGAGAGGGGGAGGGGAAACGTGCATGGAGGGGAGAAAGGTGAAAGTGCAAAGCAAAGGAGAGACAAGATAAATAATAATTAAATAAATAAATAATAAAAATCAGCAAACGTGGTAGTGCAGCCAAGTGCCAAGTGCTGGGTTTACTAATGATTTTGGTATTAATCTAAAAAGACATGCAAGTTTGACAGACAGTTATTTTGTTGACCTTCATATTGTCATTGAGAATGGTAAAACTTTTAGAAAACCTATAGAGATCAACTCTGTTTAACATGCAACAAGTTGTCATCAACAAGCAACCATTGATAATATAACTGGAGGCGTGTTTTACAGGGCTAGCCATAACTGCAGCAAACATACTGAATTTTGCACAAGAATGTGTGGTACTCACACAATGTTTTGAAGAAAGAGGATAAAAATCAAATACGATAAGGAAAGCATTTAACAAGCACCAGACAGATAACCAATCTGATTTGCTAGAACAAAAGGCTAAAGATACTAATGTGGTGAGAAATGTAGCCATCATCACCCATTTTTCTAAAGATTCTCGTACCCTGTAGAAACTTGTCTCCAAACATTGGCTTATTCTTAGTCTGTATACTGACCTACTGCCTTTTCTTTCTGAAAAACATACATTTATACACACCAAGGCACACACTATGACGGGCAATCCTTCCTTCCTTTCTCAATACCAGCACTGTTAATCCATCCATGAACAGCAATTGGCTTAAACCTACAGCAGGTTTTCACAAGTGTGGGAACTGTAGTTTATGTAAATATGCACATAAATATTGTCAAGATTTCAAAGACGGAACAGGGATATCGGTGAGAATCAAGGACTTTATCAATTGTAAAACGACTTCTGCTGTCTATGCTCTGATATGTGTATACAGTAGACTGTATATGGCAGTACCATTAGACAACTATGTGTACAAATAAGAGAACATTTGGCCAGCCTGAACAGTACTTATCCTAGATTACCTCTTGCTATGCATTGGCAATTTAACCACCAATTAGCGGATAGATCAGGTTTGAGATTTGTGGGACTAATGTGAGCGAAAAAGGGGAAGAGAGGTGGCAATAAACAGCCTGAAACTCAGACAAATGGAATGCAAACGGATTTGTTTTTTATGCTGTACCATCAACAGACCACTAAATTCATGTTTTTCTGTGAGACAATATATGTCACTTTATGCCCAATAGGGCAACCATAAGAAGTCTTTTCTACTTACAAAATAAAGAAAATGTATTGTGTTTGTCTACCATATCATCTGTCAAGTATTATAAGATTGGTTAAATATGCCTCGCTTGTTACCGGTTTTTCAGGATTAATTGAATTTTGCACACTAGTGGTTTAACATCATGTCACATTAGGCTCAGATACTGTTTCACCTATAATTGTGTCAAAGATGGGGACTCATTTGCTGTCCTGTTTAACTAAAGGTGCTTGCTAAATGCAACACCCATTTTTTTTTAATTAAACATGTTATGCTTTATACAAATATTTCATGAAACAATCCCTCCCTCCATTTCCAACAGAAAATCAAACACATTGTTACACAAGATCCCTTCAACATCCCGCTTTTCATCCCAATCCATCCATTTTGTTCTTAATTAATAGCAAATACAAGAGCCTAGCCGTAACCTTCTGTCTCATTTGAGATTCAAAACCTCTATGAAAAATGTTGCAATTGCCAAAAACACTTTGAATTTTTCTCCCAGTATGGAGCCCTCCCACCATTCCCCTTTTCTTAAAGTCCTGGACTCTTGTACTACCTCGGTTAAAAACGTAATTCTTGTTGCCTCTAAAGCATCACACTCAAGGAGTAGATGCTTAATTGTTTCATGGTGGATCTTTCAATACCTACATGCAGAAGAATCAACAGTCTGATGCCTCCTTTACCATAGAGTTTCCTTAGTCTGGAGAATATTCAACCTTAATCTCATAAACACATTCCTATATTTATTCAAAGGGATTTTTACCAGGTACTTTGGGACTTGGTTAATGGCTCTCTGTTCCCTCTTCATGATAATTGTGATTTTATAAACCAATCTCACATCTATAGTCTCAATCCATCAAGTCTTAAAAAGTATTGATAAAGTTGCCAGCCGCTCCACAGTCTATCAAAGCGAGGGCCTCAATCTTCCTTTCCAGAGTATGTAGTTGAAGTTTGAATACCATTAAACAGGAGTCCTCCAAGTCATTTGGAGGTACCACAGATAGGGTCACAAAGGGACTGTTAGAAAAACCTCGGTAGCCCGTCCCTACTAGGTCCGAGGTCGTACGTTGCCCAATCTCTGGGGAGGAACCTCTGGGCAGTTCCGAAGCAAATGTTTATCTGAGCCACAGAACATACATAACCCGGCATTTCTTCTATGACTCTGCTCTTCCTGAGTCAAAGGTCCCCTGGCGGCTCCTATCTGCATCGGTTCTTCTTTAGGCGTTCTGTTCATGGTGGGAGGAGGTACATAGGGTGATGGACCAGCAGCGGACACGGCTCAGTTCTTCCTTTTCTCCGATCTTCGTTCCCCTAGCCGGTAGTTGATCTGTAAGACAGTTGACAGGAGTTCAGATAACGTTGCGGGTCTAGGGATTCGGGCCAACTCATCCTTTATCTCTTCTTTAAGTCCCCTCCAGAAAATCACATACTGCGCCTGTTCCGCCCACCCGGCCTATGACGCTAGCCTTTTAAATGTGGAGATGTAGGTAAGTAAGTCCATAGCTCCTTGATGGATGTCTAATAATTCTTCACACGCTCCACATAATATTTCTGGACGCTCAAATGTTTGCTGAAATAGGGTCAGGAACCCTTCGTAGTCATGCAGTACTGGGTCTTTGGCGGTAACCAAAGGAGTGCCCCAGGCTAGTGCGTTACCAGTCATATTCAAAACCATATAACCCACCCGGGCCTGTTCAGAAGCATAGGCGTGGGGTCGAAAGGCAAAATGGATCGTACATGCCTCAATGAACTCCTTTAATTTCTTTGGAGACCCATCATATTTGCCAGAAGAGAGGGCCATTGGGGCAAATCCGTTGGGGGTAGTTCTCTGCCGGTAACCATCTGGCGGAGTACAGTGTTTTCAGACTTTAGGTTTTGAACCTCCAGAGTCAGGCCCTGAACAGTGGCTGCTAACTCTTGAATCTATTCAGCGGTAGACATTGCAATATTCGGGCGTTGCAAACTATCACATGAGCTCTCCACACCCTCCAAGTCCAGGTCTGTCCCCTCCTCCTCACCTGAACCCTGAGGTGTGTCTTGACTCTTCCTTTCTTTCTTCCTTCCGATGGCTCCTTTTTTTTGTAGAGATAAGGCCTGCTCCAGGAGGTAGCCACCGTGGTTGCTGATAGACCACAGCGCACCACTGGCTGCTCTCTCGGGACAAGCCCCCAGAAGGGGAAAAAAGCCGCAAGGATAAAAAAAAAACTTATAGAAATCATGAGTTTGGTAGTGGATCCTGTTCTGCGGTGGACTGCCGAGATCTGAAGACTGCGCTGGTTGTAGTTCTGGTGGTGGACTGCAGGGTGCTTCAGACTGCACTGGTAGCAGTTCTGGCAGCAGGTTTATATGAGAACAGACAGGTAGAGGGCTGAACTCCGCAGGAGTGATGGTAGCGCAGGGGAGCCTGGAGGGATGAACCAGAAGGAATAGAACGGGACAATGAAGGACAGGGGGGGAAATGCGGGAAGGTAAAGGGAAAAGGGAGTAGATGCCAGGAAAGAGGAACGGGGAAGAAAGGAAAACAGAAAAGGAACTGGAGGGCAGCTGGGTAATAGAGAAGCACCTCGGGAAGCACAGAGCATGGGCAGAATGGAGGAGCACACAATACTGGGCAAGCAGGACAGCGTAACACCAGGACTGGAAAATCTGCGGTTGCAATGCAACGTCCGCCGGCTACAACAGGAAGTTAAATCATCCTTCGGTTGCACGTTGCAACCGCTAGACCGATGACGAGCACTGGGCCTCTGAACGTAATGGAACGCTCAATGGCGTCCAAGCCGCCAGCGATTCCACAAGCGTTGGGAAGCCCAGCATGTGACAGTTTCAGCCACCACAGCCAGGTCCATTTCACACTTCATCAACTCAGCTTTGGTGGTCTAGGGTCACCTTCAGTCACTGGGAGCAGGAGTGAGCTGCAGCTCACATGACCTTGCTTCCCGCATCCTTTCTAACCATCAACAGTGCTCTGGCCTCCTCAGCCATGCTCACCTTGGACTTTATCAACTATCTTCTCTTGGCATCCTCAACAAAGCACAAACAAAGACAAGCACACCACCTGTTTGAGTCTGTTCAGGCCTCAGAGGGCCAGTTTCAAGATATCACGCTTCTCTCCTTCAGGAAGACATCCACATGCATCTTGAAATACATAACCCCATATGTACTCTCACCACATACTGCCTACTCATAAACCTGTACAGCCATCGGTTGCCCAGCCCCTCTAACATCCTCACAATAACTCTTGCCACCCCACCGTCTACACCTTCTCTACACTCATGTACCCTCATGCTAATCAACACCTGACCAGCCATCTCACAAGCACCTGACTTTTCAGACCTCATCACCTACCACAAACTCAGTCTGATCCTCATCACTGAAACATGGTTCATACCAATCACCTCCGATACCTTCAGTGTTCTCATACCACCCAACATTTAATAAGTGGTCCCATCAGAGAAAATGGAGGCGTGGCAGTCATCCATAAAAGTCACAGGTCTTGTTTGGTTCATGCATAACCACCCCTAACACAATGGAAACCGTCACTTGTAAATTCCCACTCTCCATAAAGACTCAGCCACCTTCCGCCCAGCTACAGACCACCACTCAGTTGGGGTACCTCCCTAGGTGAGATCACAGACATAGGGTCTCATTATGAGTGTCCCGGTCTGGAAAGAATGGTGCCGGTATGCCTACCGGCACCATTGTTTCTGGACCGACACAGTACAACCCTGCAGGTGGTCGCCGTCCGTCCCACCAGGGTCAGACCTGGTGGGCGAACGACACCCGCCCGCAGAGTTTCACAGAAGCACTGGCATCTTTGTTAATGTGCCAGTGCTTCTGTGTTCCCCATTCCCATTGAGTCCTATTGGACTATTGGACTCAATGGGAATGGGGAATTACAAATTTACTGGCGCCTGACTTCCCGGCTGCCGGACTCGGAATAGCCCAGTGGCACAGGGAAATCAGGCAACGGTAATTCATAACTGGTGTGGCAGCAACCGGCCGGTTTTACTGGCACGGTTATCACCAGACCCATAATAAGGCCCATAATCTCAACAGCCTCAATCTTGCAAATAATTAGTTTCTCAGAGACATCAACATCCCCAGAGCCACATAATCAAGAATACACGTAAAGTGCTTTCACCCTAGATGGGCAGCTATCCCTAACTCAACATGTGCATTTCCCCACTCATATCAAGGGTAAGACACTAGACCTAATCCTCTCCTCCACATTGCTCCTAAACTGTGCTGAATCCATCTCCCTAACCCTTATCTCGAACCATGGTAACCCATATAGGCCATGATGAATGCCATATCATTGCACGATGATCATTCAAAATCTTCCTGGTCCACACCACGCAATACACATTTTCTAACTTCCTTTTCTGGTAGAAGGTCTCTTCACTTTTTCACTCTTTTTTGCCAAACCTCAAAGTTGGCCAACACCTACACACCATACAAACACATCATACAAACTAAGCTAAGCCACATAAAACCCTCTGCCTATTGTTACACCAGAGTTCCAAAGTAACAAATATATAACTTGGTCACTAGAGAGACAGTGGAATAAGATGCTCACACCAGAAGACCTCTTAGCTATCATAGCCATATGGCTCATCTGTCAGACCCTCATCACTGATGGCAAAGCTATCTAGGACACCAACACCATTGTGGCAGCCCCTAACAGGAGCAAAGTCCATATTTCAGCTGTCAAGCATATGCTCTATGCCTGTGCCCATACTACAGGATTTACAAGAGAAGAATGGGGCTTTAATTACTTCTACACCATCAGTGTATATATTGAGCCATTTATCAATTAGACCCCCATTCACAATTCCCCTTGCAATCGTACAACTATGGTCTGACTTCTCTAACCTATAACCTGAGGAGCTTCATAGAACAATTGCTTGCCTTAAGCCCTCTGCCTACTCAGAGGACATGATCTTACTGAGCACCCTCAAACACTTTAGCAGTGCTGCCATGACTTCTGTTCTAAGGATAGTGAACTCAAATGCAGACATACTAAAATCAGGGCTCATCCACTCCCTCTTGAAAAAAACACCCTTACCCTTGAGGATCTGGTGAACTACCATCTCCTATCACCAACCTCCCTTTCATCATAAAGATCATCATTGAGAAGGTAATAGCCAATACACGACTTGCTAAAATTGACCAACTTTATTCTCAATCTGGCTTCCATACCAAATGCAGTATGAAACCAGACTTATAAAGGTGATGTTTGGCTATTTGCCCTACTCACACACTCAGCACTTTACACAGTGAACCATGAAATGATACTGTCCCTCCTTACTCACAGAATGGGCTTTGAAGGCACCATCATCATTGTTTTCCCCTCATACCTGTATGAGAGACACCAAGGCATACATATGGGTTCTCTAAGGAGTGCATGCCACCAACTGACCTTCGGTGTCACCGAGTGTCCATCCTCTTTCCGATCTTATTCAGTCAATATATTGAACCCTGCTGCACAATCCTGACTCAATACACAAATGGAAAACACATAGCTAGGCCTAAATGTTAGAGGTCGCCAGGACATTGTCAACTTCTGGACAGGTTTAGCTACTGTTTAAACATGAGGGTCAAGCAATTAATTGAAGCTTTACCCTATAAAGAGAGCATAAAGGCATCCGTATTTTACTATTGCAGCACACAGCTCCTTATGGGCAGTGTTGCTGGGGCCCTTAGTTCCTCCTTTGCGATTTTGTTTCTTTATCCTGGAGTATCTACAGTTCTCAAGCATAGATAGATACTTAGTATATCTCCTAAAAGCGTTATAGTCTGAGAGATTGACACACACCACCTTATGTGGAGTGCCAAAGGGATACCTCATATCCTCCTTCTCTCTGCTCTGGTGACTTTTTAGTTGCATAAACAATCTCCTAGTTATGGCTGGTGGAAGTGGACGTGTTCTACCAACTATTGTGTGATTTTTCTACTACAGGCTATGTGGATGCCGACCATGCACAGTGGGTCCACTGCATGATTTAGTTGTTCCTGTACACGTGTGTTGCTTGTGCCAATACCAAATGCCCTGCCCTAGTAAATTGGGAAACTCAGTGAAAGAATGTGTTCCCAGGGAAAGGCACATGGACCTACCACAA
Organism: Ambystoma mexicanum; assembly: GCF_040938575.1. Taxonomy (NCBI): domain Eukaryota; kingdom Metazoa; phylum Chordata; class Amphibia; order Caudata; family Ambystomatidae; genus Ambystoma; species Ambystoma mexicanum. The sequence goes on from NC_090939.1 coordinate 337,745,588, forward strand.
CAAAGTAGTCACAAGACATGTCCATGGACCTTTCCTACTGGGACAATCTGCAGAGTACCATGGGCAGAGTAGTAATTGGGCATTGGCCTCTCCCAATGAATACTTTAGATGTGTTTTGTTTTGTGCTGGATTTCACAAAGGGTGAAAATGTGTTTCTGTAGTCTGCAATATCTAATGCTTTAGGCATAATAATTACTGCTTTGCAGATACTTGTAAGTCCAAAACAAATCATTATTTCTATTCATATGCAGTTTGTGTTGCAGCATCTAACTGAACTAATTTTCACTTATGCTCACAACATCAGCCACAACTTTTGAGGGCTGGAAAAGATGTATAAATATGCTGAGGCGGAGTTAGTTGCTGAGTTAACGCAGTCTCTGGCAGTCTACTCTATGTTACTGAGACCCCGAGTCTCTCTACAGTTCCAGTTTCTTTTGTGGGAGGACCCATAAAAACTGCCAGTTTCCGTGGAGCGGCCGTGGAGTTAGCTGCTGAGTTAGCGCAGTCAGTGGCAGCCCGTGGCCAGGACTGGCGGACTGGCCGACTCGCCCTCAATGGAGACCGTTGGCCATGTTGTCTCCCCTACATCTCCCCAGGGAGGAGACGAGGAGAGGCGCTGGATGAGAAGTTCCAGCCAAAGTCAACAGAGACATGACCCTCCCCGAGTCTCGGCGGCCCGCACCACCTTAAGATCACGCTTACCCCCAGTGGAGGGGCCGTGCAAAGTCTTTGCATTTCAGCTGAACCCACGCAAACTCGCCCAAACAACCGAGCCACCTAAGGCTTCTTCATCAATACACCAGCAGAAACTCCCTCCATTGGAAGAAACTCTGGCTTCAGAGGAGGATCCAACCTCAAATAACAATCTTCTGGACCAGACCCAGAATCAAGCATCGGAAGCTTTGCAAACGTCCGTTCTAATGTTGGGGGACCCAATTCCTGCCAGGCCCCCGGTGCAGCCCACCGGAGGGTGGACTGCGAGGGAAGTGCCTGCGGATTCCTGGGTCACGTCCCCAGCAGTCTCCCAAGAGGAAAAACAACGCGCCGCGGAAACCACTCTGCTCCTACCTTGTCTGCAGCGGGGCAGGCAACGGAGAGTGTGGCCAGGCTCCCAGGTCTGCAGGATCGGGCTGACTCCCCTGGCGGCCGCGAAGTCGCGGATGCCATCACGGCTCTCCCTCTCGGCCACGGTCCGTCATCGGTGCAGTGGGAGGTCCAGGCCCTTGTGCACGTGAACGAGAGCGAGGCTCGGCTTCTGGGAGGGGCGGGGCCGAGGATCCCTCCGGAGGCAGGACTTTCCTCCCAGAGGGAGAGGGAGACGGGCAAGGTACCCTCCCAGCAGTCGAAATCCAGAAAGACATCAACAAAGACAAAATAAGTGCTTTCCCTCTGTTATTTGTCCCAAACTCTTTAACACTCACCCAGAAGAGGAATAAAACAAGAAAAGGGGGCCTAAACACCCAAAAAGCACAACAAAAAAATAAAAGACCATTACACCCGCCCACCCAAAAACAAAAAAAATCTGCTATGAAGATCCTGTCTAAATCAACAATCTGTAATTCTTTGAAAGAATAGTTTGCCAGTCAAGGCAAAAGAAAATACGATGTGCTAATAGAATTAACAGATGCCGAAATTTGGACGCAACTTCAGAACCCCCAGTTGGCCCAAAAGCTTCTAAAACCCCATTTATTTCAAACAATGGGCCCTCAGCAGACTTAGGTCCTTTCACGGAATCGTCCTTGTTGCTAGAAGAATAACCTGCAGGTGCGCATATACCCACTTCACTTCCGATCCAGGAAGTTACTTCTTCCAATCCACTTGACAGCTCACGGAGTCCTAGGCTTCTTCTTTAAAGCCCTGTCTACTGTTCTGCAAGTTGGTACCAAAGCAAACCAACTTGCCCTGGACTGTTCAGCCTACTTGTCCCCCACCAAAACACCAGTTCCGAGAGACCTTCCTGAATCATCCATCCAGGAATCACCTGCCTCATCATGCGCTACTTCACCGCAAATTGACTCCGTTGCAGGGGCATCCTCTTCCTCAACTGCTAAAGACCATCGGCATCGGAGGAACCCAGCAGAAGTGCCCTTTCCACAGGTCTCTCTACAAGGCACACCTTGAAGAAAAAGTAAAGCTGGAGAACAAGCAGACGAAGCGCAGAAAGCCACCGCCACAAAAAAACTCGATCTAACAACATTAATGTCTGCATTAACAATTGCATTAGCGTCCTTCGGAAAACTGTACGAGGCCATAAATGACTCACTGAAGGACCAAACCACGCTAATCGCAATGACTCATACTAATCTGACCTACCTGAAGGGTTACATTACTGCAAAAGAAAAAATAGACTGTACAGCAAAATCTTGGCGGTTCCCCCATGGGCAGGCCCTCCAACAGAGGCCCCTTTGCCTCGAGCAATTGTCATCAAAGATTCAACAGATTGCGCCACCCAAACAACCTTGACCCCTTCCAAAGGAAACCACACGATTTCCAAAAAGCAAGCAGTCGAAAACCTACCTCCAATAGAAACACTTCTGACCCGCAAAATAAACAAGAAAAAAAACAGCAAAAAAAGGACTCGACTGAATGAATCAACCTATTTACATTTGTAGGATCCCAAAAGGGGGGCCCTAAATCCAGCCTACAACAAAAGGAGAAGAATGCAAGTCCACCAAAAACTCTGAGAAGCTTAACCAAGGCCCCCTCTGAGGTGGTTCTATCATCTAAGGATAAGACTGCAGAAATCTCAAAATCTCCTTCACGACCTGCGAAAGCAGCCGACCAAATAGACTTAACAGCAAGGGATGGGGTTGACTCTCCACTTGAAAAACCAGACCCATAAAAACAAAACACTGAGAAAAACAGTGAATCAAGTCGCTTAACGCAGAACTCCCACCATGCAAGGATCTCCACCCAGGCATTTGAAAAAAAATCCCACAAAAAAAACAATCACGGCGGAGGACTTCATGAGAGATGAAACTTTTATGAACATTACTCTCCACACATCACCGAAAATTGCCCTCCGAGACCAGAAATGGAAAAATGGAAGGAAAACCTTGACCACGAATCTAAACCAAGCAGAATCCCCAGCCTCAAAAAAACACAGAAGTAATAGCACCAACAGCCAAACGGAGAACTGTGAAAACAACCACAGATATCCGAGAGGCCCTGAATCACTTAGAACCAGCAAAAAGACATCACAAAGACACATATCAATCTAGCAAAGATGAAGAAGGGCGAAGAGAAAGACACACACCAGACAAGCAGACCAGAGTAACCCGTTCATCGAAGCAGAGTAGCCCCACGGCGCTAAGGCGAACACTCAAAAAATACAAATCAGCGCCACAGAACACCAACAAATATTTTCAAGTTAGAACAGATTCCACAGAACTCTGAGGCCATAACCCTGAACAGGGGAATGGTCCTAAGAGTCCTGAAACATGCCAGAGATTTCAAAGACCTGATGACGGACAATCTAATTCTATTTGAGCCCTATCATAAAGACCAAAAGGCGAAGGCCTACTTACACGTCAGAACTAGAGCCCCAGGTTGGTGGTCAAAGGAAGAGGCAGCAGACCTCCTCAAAAGAGGTTTCTATGTCACAGAGATGACAAGTTCAAGACGGGAGCGAAAAACTCAATCCCGGGACAGGCACCCGTCACCCCGGAAACCCCACTACACGACCAAGACAGAGGCCTTCAAGTGGAAATCATCTCGCTCCCACATACCATCCTTCTACCAAACGTCAGGGACACCTGGCCCTCAAAGCAAGTTTGAGTTTGGAACCGGGAAAGTTACCCGAAACCCCCCGAGCCTGCCAGAAGGTCCTAAAGACCCCCAAAAGAATAATGCAAGCCCAAGTTTGTACCAAAATGCTGCAACGAGAGCCCAGAGCTCGATCAACAAGGATCTCCAAGCCCAAGTACACTTGGATCCCATAACCTCCTGTAAAAACTTGTCAGCATTGTTAGGGAGAATTCTCTGTTTAGGCTGAATTTCCTAACCTAGTGAGTCCCCCAGCGGCTTTGCTGGATTTCCGGAGTTTGTTTTTTTCCATCCTGCCAAGAGTGAGACTCTTTTTCTCCCACTCTTGGACATGAATGTGTGTAATTCCTTTGAATGTCAATGTGTTCTATGGGCTATGGGGGCTTTTACTCCATAGGGTCTCATATGTTTTTCTATGTGTGTTACACCGCACCCTATGTGCCGTAACAATGGGGCGTCCTAGCGGACCTCCATCATAGACTCCATACCCGGGGACTGACTACTGTCTCCCCGGGCATGTAAAGTCACCATTGGCTTTACTAGACCTAAATTTACTAACAGAACTAGTACAAACCATCATATTGTGGACATACTAGTAGGGGTAATTCGATTACTCCTGAGTCTGTTATTCGAGGGGGCACTGTCCCATCCCCCCTCGTCGAGTTTTGGCTGGTGGCAGTGGAAACTACTTGTTATATTCGACCCCGAATATAACCCTATGGGATTCTTCCCATTGTTGGAGATTAATACCTTTTTCCTGTTAATCTCTAACATACCACCGGTTTACTTATCTTAAATAAGTCTATTGGATGGTATTTTCTGCCAGAACTCGGTTTTTAAAATGGCGTCTGTGTTCGTCTCTGTGACTCCTAAACCAAAGGTTGAGCCCTTTGTTCCACTTTTGGCGGGCTTCTGTACAGAGACCCTCCAAAGTGGTGTCATTCTGTCTGGGTTACCACAGGGGGTGTGGGAGGGGGTTTAGGCACCCTGGACTGAGTTGCCTTGCCAACTCCGGTCGCACTCTGGTGTGATTGGCCCACGTGGTGAGCCTCCCCGCTCACCACTTAGCGTGTTTTGAGTGACAGCCAGGCTGAATGAATGGGGTTTTTCTGCATAAAAGCAGGGCTTTTGGGACTGGATCTTCAGATGTCGCCACAGGACCTAAGAATCCGACGAGGGTAAAGCTGAGCCGACCTGCAACAACGACACCTCCGGTGGAGCCCTGCTGAACCGACTCACCACTTCACGACGACAGAGGAGATCTCCCTGCCGGAGAGTCTCTTCCCATGACTGGTGGGAACAACCAGTCACCTTTGCTTTTTCTTCGCTTCAGGACGCAGTGGTCGAATTGCCCGTGCAGAGCACAGCGGCAACCGGATAGCCACTACCCCTGTACCGCGACCAAAAGGTGGTGCCTTGTGACGGAGCACTCCGCGGCTGGTCTCTTCCCTGGTGGTGCAACAATCTTCAACTTTCCTTCGACGACGAGATCATCTCTTCTCTTGGCAAAGACCGGACGTGCATCCACCACCAGGAACAACTTCCCCCGTCGGAGCTGTCTCTCCACCAACAAGGTACTGTGTCCGCCTGGCTTCCCTTGTTGCCGGATAGAGTGGGGTGTCTTAATACTCGCCTCTCCATAGGGTCGCCACCAAGCTTCTATAACGTTTTGTTCCGAACTGGTCCAATCTGCCTATAACAATCTGCGACAAAGACTCGAAGCACATTTCCACTAAGATACTTTTTGGGACATATCGCCTTGCCTCTCTCCGAGTGGGCCTGGCCTCTGAACTTTGGAATCTACAGTGGTTCTTGTCTTCTTGCCTTGCATCTTTGTTCTTACAAGTATTGGTATCGAGTTGATTTCTTAACCCGCCTTTTTCGCTCCTGTCCTAACGTATACTAGAGTGCCATCTAGGTTAAAGCATACACCTCTGTCTGCAAATAAGTGATGCCTTTGAACCTAGACTTGTCGAACTATTGTTAGGGGGATTGATCTTTTTCTGATAGTAATTGCGATTGAAGTTGTTTTGCCGTATTAGTGCCAGAGTGTTTTCTATAGATGTGTTGTTATAAATAAATACCTTTATATCTTTACACCGAAGCCTTGTTGCGTGTTTGATTGTCCTAGTGTAGAATTGCCCTATGTTGTATACTCCACATACTGCCTAACTCTTCTTGAGAGAAGCCTGACTCCTCAGACACAGCTACCAAGTGAATCTGTGTGGTACAGACTGCTACCAAGTGGGTTTACTGCCAAACACCTGTAGTCCTAAATCTTTTGCAGTGGTCCCAGAGGGAACTGCACAGGTTTCCGCCTAACACTGGTGTACAGCGGTGGGATTTGTATCGAGTGTACAGTTTAGAGTGCTTTTCGACACTTTAGGATAACTAACCACAAAGCTTAGCACTAAAAAGCAACTTTCAAAAACATGTCTACTATGGAAGCTTACAGTCAAGAATCGTTGTCAGGTGAAAATACTGAGAGTTTACGAGCTCTCTGTAGGCAAGAGAATCTTTCTGTAAGGGGCAAGAAGTTATAACTAATAGAGAGATTGCTGGCGAACCAAAGTCTGGGTACTGGTTCAGAGGAACCAACTTCTCCAGCAAATGTAGATAACAGTGATGGTGTTGATCTAAATCATAATTCTGATGATAGTGATGAAGAGGCTGAAGAGGAAGGAGAGGCTAACGAAACTGTCTCCCCTGCTCCTCTACCTGCCTTACCAGCTGTACCTACGGGGCCCATACCAAGTCCCACATGTAACCCTGCTTATTTTGAACTTGAAAAAATGAAGCTCGAATTAGAATACAAAGGGTTCTTGGCTCAATCTGAAAGAAACCAAGAGCTGTTCAGACGGATGAATGCCCAGGCTGAGCAGAAGCAAGCTGAGTTAAGGCTCAGGGAAATAGAACTTAATCACGAGTTAGAGATGAAAAAGTTGTCTGTGGAAAATGCTTCTCTCTCCTCTGGTTCCTCTAGGAGCTCCAGTCCCAAAAGACCCCGGATGCCGAAGGAATTAGTGGGTATGTATGAACCGAGATTGGATGTGTTGGATTGGTTAAAGCTGTTTGAGCACAATCATGGTCTCCAGGACACCACCGGGAATGATTTACTTCCCTGGTTGTTCTCTAGGCTCCCCCCTGTTGCGACTGATGTGGTAATGGAGTTGGGGGAGCCGGATAAGACGAATTACGAAAGTGTGAAACTAGCTTTGATACCTAGATTTGGGAAGACCCCTTACCAGTATCTTAAGAGGTTTAGAACCCTCAAAAAGCATGATGGTACCCCTTGGGCTACCTGGGTGAGTGAAGGGTTGTAAAACTTAGAGGGATGGATTAAGGGTTACAAAGTGAACACTTATGAGGGTATGAAGAATCTTTTTATGTTGGAGTCTATTTATGATGCCTGTTCTCCTGAGCTCAGACAGCACTTGGCTGATTCGAAGGAATTGGATTCCCGGAAGCTAGCTAAGGCTGCTGACTTATGGGTTGCCAACAGGGCTACTCATAAGGATTCTGGGGCAACTCAGAAAAAGGATGAGGGAAAACAGCCTAAAAAAGACTCAAAAGAGAATTCGAGTAACTCAAATTCCAAAGAGGGCCCCAAACAAAACCAGAAGGGTAAGCCACAAGGAAAACCGCAGCAGAATAGTGTGTCTTCTGGTGCCAAACCGGAAGGGGGCCAGAAAAAGCCACCATTCCAGAAAGCATTTGGTAAATGCTTTGTTTGTGGCTCGACTGACCACGTGAAAGGAGATCCCAGATGTAAGGGTAAACCTTCAGGGGTCCAGCTTGTCTCCTTAGCCTTCGCTCCAGAGGAGGAAGTCCAAATGGCAAGTGGAAACTTTCTACTGCTAGCTGATGAACCCATCGGAGTCTCAGCCAGCGTTTCTTTAGTATCTCTGGGGTTGTGGGAACAACAGAATTTAGATGTCTATAATTCTATCCCCGATAATACTAAAGAGTATTATAAGGACAGTGTCCAGGTGAATGGTCAGGAGACTCCTGCCATTGGGGACACTGGGGCCAGCATAACTGTGGTGGATAAATCGTTTTTTCAGGCTGAGGATGTTGCTAAGGCACCCAAACGCCTCACCAAGTTAGCTGGAGGGTCTGTGCAGATGCTTCCCCAATTACCAGTTCTCATCCAGTGTAACGACATGACTGTGAAGATACCTGTCAGCATACAGAGTGAGGTACCAGGACGCGTTCTGTTGGGTAACGATTTGAAAACTCTCGAAGTTGTATCGCATACTCCCAGACCTCCTAGCAAACGGTTACAGGAGCTAACCAGACACGCAAGAGAGAGGACCATGCGCGGTACTCTCCAGGAGATGATGAAGAAAGAGATCACTCCTGCTCCACTGGAATTGTCGGCCGCTGTCTCGAAGAAATCAGAAGCAAAAGGGAAACCTAAAACTTCTACCATGAAACCAGCAGCCAGCATTTCAGAGCAGCCAACAAGGACTTCCCTGCGGTTGTCCAAAGTTACACCCGTAACTCCACCTCCAGCTGAGGCTGAGAGGGAGGTACAACCCTGTGTGGTAGAATTAGACTCTGAGGAAGAGCTAATGGAAGGCCAGGAACTCATTGGAGATCTGGATCCTGTTGACCATCCTGAGCTGCAGTCTTTACTGGCAGAAGGTGGACCCAGCAGGGCACACTTCAGTAAGGGACAGAGAGAATGTCCAACTCTGGAAGGTCTTCGCCACCAGGCAGAAGCTCAGGCTGAAGGGCAAGAGCCTGCGAAATACAGGTTGCACTGGGAAGATGGCCACTTCTACAGTGAACCGACCGAGTCTGCACCTGGAGACTACAAACGACTTGTAGTACCCCAAGAGAACAGACCACAGTTCTTGCAGTTAGCCCACGAGATTCCTTTGGCTGGTCACTTGAGTTTCAAGAAGACTAAGGAAAGGCTCTCTCTCTACTTCTATTGGCCGAAGATGGGGGCCGAAGTGGAAAAACACTGCAGGAGCTGCCACACCTGCCAGACCTCTGGTAAGGTTGGCTCCAAGAATGTGGCACCTTTAGTGCCTCTCCCAGTTGTGGGAGTCCCATTTGAGAGAGTAGGGATTGACATTGTTGTTCCCCTTGATCGTCCAACCTCCTCAGGCAACAGGTTTATACTTGTTGTAGTAGACCATGCTACTAGGTATCGTGAGGCAATTCCTATGAGGACTGTTACTGCTCCGGCTGTGGCTAAGGCCCTCCTTGGTATTTTTACTAGGGTCGGATTTCCTAAGGAAGTAATCTCTGACAGGGGGTAAAACTTTATGTCCCACTACATGAAAGCCATGTGGAAAACCTGTGGAGTTACTTACAAGTTCTCAACAGCTTACCACCCACAAACCAATGGGTTGGTAGAACGGTTCAACCGAACCATGAAGAGCATGATAGGTGCTTTAGAGGAACCCCTTAAGCGTAAGTGGGACCTTCTACTGCCATGCCTTCTCTTTGCTTATAGAGAAGTCCCTCAGGAGGGAGTAGGTTATTCTCCCTTCGAGGTTCTCTATGGTCATCCCGTCAGAGGTCCATTGGCCCTGATTAAGGAGGGGTTGGAGAGTGCTCCTTCCCCCAAGCCAGTCAGAGTGACTGACTACGTGATAGGTCTCCGGAGGAGAATGTCGCACATGATGACGGAAGCAAGCGATAAATTGAAATCTGGACAAGCATTGGTCAAGCACTGGCACGATCAAAAGGCTAACATGGATGAGTTCGCTCAAGACCAGCTCGTTCTCGTTATGATCCCGACAAGGCAGAGGGCCTTGCAAGACAAATGGATGGGACCCTTCAGAGTTGTGGGTAAACTCGGAGCGGTCAACTATCTGGTGGACTTGGGCAATCCCAAGGATATGATATGATATGATAGGTTATTTATAACGCGCTTAATACCCAGCGGTTTCTAAGCGCGGACCCGGGGATCGAACCTGTGTTGCTCCGTGTCGTCTTGTTTCCAAGGCGAGCATGTTGCCGCTGAGCTATCCTCCTGGGAGGCTCCGACAGTCTTCCACACCAACCAACTCAAAGCGTATGTCTCCCGACCTGATGTAGGAGCGTTGCTTCTAACATCATCCGAGGAAGAAGAAGAGAGTGAAGCTCTTCCGGATCTCCTCAGAAGCTTACCTTTGGACGAAAAAGTTGAAGGAGTACATCTCTCTTCAAATCTGACACCCGAGCAACAAGAAGAGTGCAAATCTATGTTGAATCAGTTTGCCTCTCTGTTCTCACTTTCACCAGGCTTGACCCCTTGGGGCCAGCATGACATACTCACTGGTGACTGTCTGCCAGTCAAAAGCAGAGGATACCGAATGTCATAAAACGTACAAACCCACATCAAAGGTAAGGTCAACAAGATGCTTGATCTCGGGGTAATAGAGCCCTCTACTAGTCCATGGTCTAGCCCAGTTGTGTTAGTACCAAAGGCCGGATCTAAAGAGCTTAGATTCTGCGTGGATTATAGAGCTCTTAATGTAGTCACCAAGACTGATGCCCACCCTTTGCCAAGAACAGATGAGTTGGTGGACAAACTTGGCACAGACAAGTTCCTCAGCACATTTGACTTGACGTCAGACTATTGGCAAATAGCCCTGACAGACCATGCCAAGGAGAAAACTGCATTTTCTACCCCCGTTGGCTTATACCAGTTTAAGGTAATGCCTTTCGGACTGAAGAATGCACCTGCTACATTTCAACGGCTGGCAAACCAGGTTCTGAATGGGATGGAGGACTTCTGTATGGCATACTTGGATGACATAGCAGTGTTCAGCAATTCCTGGGAAGAACATGTAACCTACCTGAGAGATGTTTTGCAGGCTCTTGGACGAGCCGATCTGTCCATAAAGGCGAGTAAATGCCAAATTGGACAGAGTAAGGTAGTCTATCTTGGACATGAGGTAGGAGGTGGAGAAATAAGGCCTTTGCTCAGTAAGATTGAAGCTGTGCAAAATTGGACAACACCTACTACTCAAACCCAAGTGAGAGCCTTCCTAGGCCTCACTGGGTATTACAGGAATTTCATCGAGAACTATGGGGCCATAGCTTCTCCACTGAATGTCATCTCCTCGCCCAAATTTCCTAAAAAGGTTAGATGGAACGAGGAGTGCAATCAGGCTTTTGAAAACCTGAAAAAGGCTCTTTGCTAAGCCCCAGTACTCAGAGCTCCTGATTACCGCCAACACTTCATTGTGCAGACAGATGCTTCAAATGTAGGAATAGGTGCCATTCTCAGTCAACTGGATGGGAAAGGTAGGGAGCACCCCGTTTGCTTCATCAGCCGCAAGCTGAAGGACCCTGAAACAAGGTGGGCAACAATCGAAAGAGAGTGCTTTGCTATCGTGTGGGCTCTGAAGAAGTTTAGGCCGTACTTGTATGGTTCTACTTTTGTCATTCAGACTGACCACCAACCCTTGAGATGGTTAATGCAAATGAAAGGGGAAAACCCAAAACTATTGAGATGGTCGATCTGCCTGCAAGGGTTTGATTTCACCATTGAGCACAGGTCAGGGTGTCACCACCAAAATGCTGATGGTCTCTCTAGGATGTATGTCATCAACTAGAGGTATGAGATTCATCCAGGAGTGGATTATATCCTCATGTCCCTTAGTCTTGGGGGGGTCGAGTGTTAGGGAGAATTCTCTGTTTAGGCTGAATTTCCTAACCTAGTGAGTCCCCCAGCGGCTTTGCTGGATTTCCGGAGTTTGTTTTTTTCCATCCTGCCAAGAGTGAGACTCTTTTTCTCCCACTCTTGGACATGAATGTGCGTAATTCCTTTGAATGTCAATGTGTTCTATGGGCTATGGGGGCTTTTACTCCATAGGGTCTCATATGTTTTTCTATGTGTGTTACACCGCACCCTACGTGCCGTAACACTGGGGCGTCCTAGCAGACCTCCATCATAGACTCCATACCCGTGGACTGACTACTGTCTCCCCGGGCATGTAAAGTCACCATTGGCTTTACTAGACCTAAATTTACTAACAGAACTAGTACAAACCATCCTATTGTGGACATACTAGTAGGGGTAATTCGATTACTCCTGGGTCTGTTATTCGAGGGGGCACTGTCCCGTCCCCCCTCGTCGAGTTTTGGCTGGTGGCAGTGGAAACTACTTGTTATATTCGACCCCGAATTAAACTCTATGGGATTCTTCCCATTGTTGGAGATTAATACCTTTTTCCCGTTAATCTCTAACATACCACCGGTTTACTTATCTTAAATAAGTCTATCGGATGGTATTTTCTGCCAGAACTCGGTTTTTAAAATGGCGTCTGTGTTCGTCTCTGTGACTCCTAAACCAAAGGTTGAGCCCTCTGTTACACTTTTGGCGGGCTTCTGTACAGAGACCCTCCAAAGTGGTGCCATTCTGTCTGGGTTACCACAGGAGGTGTGGGAGGGGGTTTAGGCACCCTGGACTGAGTTGCCTTGCCAACTACGGTCGCACTCTGGTGTGATTGGCCCAAGTGGTGAGCCTCCCCGCTCACCACTTAGCGTGTTTTGAGTGACAGCTAGGCTGAATGAATGGGGGTTTTCTCCATAAAAGCAGGGCTTTTGGGACTGGATCTTCAGAAGTCACAACAGGACCTAAGAATCCGACGAGGGTAAAGCTGAGCCGACCTGCAATGACGACACCTCCGGAGGAGCCGTGCTGAACCGACTCACCACTTCCCGACGACAGAGGAGATCTCCCTGCCGGAGAGTCTCTTCCCCTGACTGGTGGGAACAACCAGTCACCTTTGCTTTTTCGCCGCTTCAGGACGCAGTGGTCGAATGGCCCGTGCAGAGCACAGCGGCAACCGGAGAGCCACTACCCCTGTACCACGACCAAAAGGTGGTGCCTTGTGACGGAGCACTCCGCGGCTGGTCTCTTCCCTGGTGGTGCAACGATCTTCAACTTTCCTTTGACAACGAGATCATCTCTTCTCTTGTTAAAGACCGGACGTGCATCCACCACCAGGAACAACTGCCCCCGCCGGAGCTGTCTCTCCACAAACAAGGTACTGTGTCCGCCTGGCTTCCCTTGTTGCTGGATAGAGTGGGGTGTCTTAATCCTCGCCTCTCCATAGGGTCGCCTCTAAGCTTCTATAACGTTTTGTTCTGAACTGGTCCAATCTGCCTATAACAATCTGCGACAAAGACTCGAAGCACATTTCCACTAAAATACTTTTTGGGATATATCGCCTTGCCTCTCTCCGAGTGGGCCTGGCCTCTGAACTTTGGAATCTACAGTGGTTTTTGTCTTCTTGCCTTGCATCTTTGTTCTTACAAGTATTGGTATCGAGTTGATTTCTTAACCCGCCTTTTTCTCTCCCGTCCTAACGTATACTAGAGTGCCATCTAGGTTAAAGCATACACCTCTGTCTGCAAATAAGTGATGCCGTTGAACCTAGACTTGTTGAACTATGGTTAGGGGGATTGATCTTTTTCTGATAGTAATTGCGATTGAAGTTGTTTTGCCGTATTAGTGCCAGAGTGTTTTCTATAGATGTGTCGTTATAAATAAATACCTTTATATCTTTACACCGAGGTCTTGTTGCGTGTTTGCTTGTCCTACTGTGTAGAATTGCCCTATGTTGTATACTCCACATACTGCCTAACTCTTCTTGAGAGAAGCCTGACTGCTCAGACACAGCTACCAAGTGAATCTGTGTGGTACAGACTGCTACCAAGTGGGTTTACTGCCAAACACCTGTAGTCCTAAATCTTTTGCAGTGGTCCCAGAGGGAACTGCACAGGTTTCCGCCTAACAAGCATTTAGACCAATTAAACAACTGCTGGCGTGGCTTCCGAAAGCCCAGGGGTCCAAACCAAGCAAATAGCTACTAGCACCACCCAATAAAACCACGCACAATGATGCAGACCCGATAAACCCAACAGGATTTCACTTGGAGAAGACTGAACTTATCGTGGACCTCAAAATGATGTCTTGGAACACCAGAGGCCATGCCCACCTAACAAGAGCAGGAGACATTAACCTGGGTGATTTTCACATCATAATACTAGAAGAAACATGGTTTCTAGACACCCCAGTAATTGACGGTTTTTCCGTAATGGTCTCTCCAGCAACCGAAGGACGCCTGGGACGCCCCACGGCGGGTCTGCTAGTGGCAGTTCGCTCAGGATCGGGTCTGTCAATCGAGAAACGTCTTGCAGCCTCCCAGAGCCACTTAGCAGTACTAGTGAAGTGGGTGCTTCCGGCCTCCGGCTCTCACTCCATCAAGACCTCCTGGCTCGCCATAATAACAACTTATTGGAACCCTCATGCAATTACAGACAAAAAATACCTCAACATCATTGAGCCGGAGATCGACGGAATAATGGCGGCCCAGGACGAACCGCTAATAATAATAAGCGGAGATCTCAATGCTAAATGCCCGAGCAAAGCGTCTAGCATCAACCCATCATCTCATAAACTCAAGGCCGAATCACGTGGTCGACTTTGGCAATCGCTCATGAACTCTTGAAACCTCCACAACATCGAGCAGTCTCTCCCCCACCTTGCCACATACCAACATGGGAAAGAGGCACACAAAAAGTGACAATTGATTACATTTTTAAATAAGAAGGAATGCTAAATTTGATTACATCGTTCGAGGTATTAGGACCGAGGTTAGCGACCACAACATCTTGAAAATCGGATGGCCAACAGCGAGTAGCACGCAGCTCTAGAAACTGAAGAACTGAAGAAACTGAAAAAACAGTGCAAGGAAATCGCCTAAGATTAATGGCAGAAAGAATCAAAAAACTATGCCACCCAGCTCTCCAAGAAGGGGAGTGAACCTATGCCTCAAACGGACTATCAACCTCTATTACTACCATACTACTCGAAATCAAGGAAAAAACTAACGGGAAACCCACAACCCCTTCACGAGTATGACAAGGTGCTGGTAATAAAATTACGAAACCTGAGGCAACTAAAAAGACAGGCGAAAATCGGCAACTCCGACTTACTAAAGAAGGCCAACTTAGAGGAACAAAAAAAGTACAAATCTTGGCTAAGATTTCATCGGTGTGCCCTTTACCAATATGACTCGAAGGAAATGCTGCGAAAGTTAGCGGATAAAAACTCCGGAGCTGTCTGGCAACTGATCAAAAAGTCCGATAATACACAGTCTCTCACACCGTCGAACAGCATCACCAAGGAAAACTGGATATCTTACTTTAACACCATATTTCAGCTACCCGAGCCAACAGTGATCTCTAACGAGGAAGCTCCCGAAGAAACAAACTGGGAAGACTTCTCGGCCACAGACGACATAGAGACGGCGATACGAAGACTAAAATCCTCAAGATCCCTGGGCCCCGATGGAATCACAAATATAGATCTGAAAAATCACCCGGCAGAATGGGCATCGTTCTTCAGCCAAGTCTTTAAAAACTTCTCCCGTTCAAGATCAATCCCAACGTCCTGGACCTCTTCTGTGTTGGCTCCAATTTACAAAAAAGGAGACAGGGCGGCCCCAGGGTACTACCGCCCCATCGCGCTGCTGGATACGATCGGCAAGATCTACGGCTCATTTCTCCTAAGGAATTTCCAAAAATGGGCCAAAACCGCCCCGTGCAACGACCCTTTCCAAGCAGGATTCATGAAAAACTCTGGAACAACAGTCAACATTATGATACTCAGTATCATAAAAACCTAAAATCATGACAGGAGCAGGAAAGGTGTATCTGGCTTTTATAGACCTCACTCAGGCGTTTGACCAGATAGACAGAGAGATGTTATGGTCAAAACTGACCCACTGGAATTGCCCGAAAGAAATACTTGAGCCAATTAAAGCACTGCATACTGGGACCACCATGAGAGTCAAGCTAAACCAAAAGGGTCTGCTATCTGATGAAATTCCAACGCACATATGGGTAAAACAGGGCTGCCCGCTTGCCCCGGCCCTGTTTATTTCTTTCCTGGGTGACTATAAAGAGGGCGAATGCCTCATAAGATCCTTCCTGCCAAAAGTTGGAACAACAGCAGTGGGACGCCTACTATACACAGACGACATTATCCTTCTAGATCAGACCGCAATTGGTCTCCAAAGACAACTGGACAACTTGACCAACTACATATCAAAAAACCACTTGGGAAACACCTTTGGGAAAAGACTAGAAAACTCACCGTACAGGCTCGTATAATAAACATGAAATACAGCCATTTCTCACTGTTACCAGTACTAAAGTACTACAAGGGAAAAGTGGTGCCTAGCCTCGTGTATGGATGCGACGCAATGCCAACGACCCCCTCGACAATATGGAAAAAACTGGAGGGCTACTTCTGGCGCAAGATTCTGCAATTCCCTAACACCACTTCCATCTCGGCAATTCGGGGAGAACTGGGACTACTTTCCTTGAAAGCAGCAAACAAAGCTGGACAAATGGCTCTGTACAGGAAAGTGATAATGCCCGAATCCCCGCCACTGTACAACATGATAAAAACAGAAATGGAGGCCGGCGGCTGTAAGGCACTAACAGCATGGGCCAGGAAACAGCGCTCCCATCTGGCCAACATCGCATGAACAGATGAGGTACTGGTGCAGAACCCTACAAAAGTCAAACGCAAAATGGACCAGGCTGACTGGATCGAAACTCAAACCCTAGCAGAGAAAAATAAGCTACTGACCCACTTACCTGTCCAGGCTCAAAAACTACACTTTACCAGCCAAATATTGAAAAGGTTTCCTGACAAAAACCTGAGACTTACCTTCTTACGGTCCGTTTAAATCTACTCCCGACAAATGAAATTTGAGCTATCCAGGGCCTATCAACAACAAGCCACTGTCGCTTATGTAAAAACAACTCAGAAACCGAATCGGTGAAACAACTTCTGATGTCCTGTCCAGCAACCATCAAGTGGAGAAAAACGTATCTTGGACCCCTAATCGAATCCAGCATATTGTATGAAGAGGAAGTATGGTGGAGTCGATTCTTGAGTGGCTCAAAGACATCTTGGTCCATAGCAACAGCTAAAATCCTAAGGGCTGCCCTCGACGAATGCACTAAACAAACCACCATTTAATACAGGGTCAACAAAGCAAACTACTGAATGGAATAAAGGAACAAGAAACAAGGAAGATGAAAAGAAGCATTAAACTAAATAACTTTGCAAAATCATTGACTTGATAAAGGCAAATAAAAAATAAAATATGCTAAAAAAGGCAAATAGACCAGAAATATCAAATCCCACACAATCACAAGCTCCACCAATTGGGCCATGAATACTATGGGCAGAGGATACACACACATGAGGAAAGCACTATGCATTAAAACAAAAATATCTGCAGCAACAGTTTCTCCATGAATGCTACAACTAAACAGTACCCCATCAAACAAAGAAAACAGTCTGCCGCCACACAACAGAAGACAATCAACTCATGCAAACATGACTTTAATCAACAAACATAGCTATATAACATACACCATCAAAAACATACAATTCACAGTGACAGATCTAAATGGTATGGAACACACACATTGACAAACATATATTGAACAATATGATCAGAGGCACACAACAAAATGATAAACATATAATACACCACAAATTGTGAATATACAATTATCATACACAGTCACAGTACAGCACAATATTTCATCATGTCAGTCATGTTTAAACCATGTAGCGTATACAATCATCCACCACAATACAAAAACACACCATCACCCCTTAAAATCATGACTATAAACCACATATAAAAGTGAAGCCAAATAACATGCACTATTAAAAATCTGTCATCTAAAAGGGACAATATAACCAGATTGGAGATAGGAAACAAAATCAGGAATTCACCACACAACAAACACAATTAAATGCAACAAAGCAATCCATAACATGGAAGCAAAATTAATCCTAAAAGTGTATGTTACCATGAAACATACAACTCACCCATCATCACAAATTGCAACAGTTACCATGCAGAACAAGCAAACACACATGTATACAATCAATACCCATACACCACAGAGGTGGCACACTAACAACATATCATAGAAACAAGCAAAACAGAACAATTGAAAACTCACACATAGCAGATAGGCAGCAAGCACGTTAATGCACCACACATTCGTTTTTGCTTTCACACTCTTCCATAACAATCCAAATAACCATACACATACATGCATAGCTTTTGAAATAATGTTTTATCACACCTTCAACAACACACCATACAAACTCATGCTTCTTTCTGTTTCTGTTTCAGAATGCCATAGTTTGCTCTAGCTGAGTTTAAATTTCACAGAACTTGTGAATACATACTTCCACAAACATATACATTGGTGCACAGAATACATAAAAATATGTAGCTAAAGAGATAATGAGGTACTTCACCCTAAAGAGATAATGCTTCTGGAAAGATATTAATAAGTAGGATGTTGATTTCTTTTCAGTTTCAGAAATGTAGCAGAACAAAACTGTAAAGTAATCTGCAAAGTAATCAAGCATTTACAGTAATGAAAACAGTCCATACATTGTAATAGACAGAAATATAACTAGCAAACATATGTAGTTGTTAAATGAAGCATCATGTGGAACAAACTGAACATCAGCAAAACAGTGCAATGTTGTTTTTTTATTCTGAAGATGGCAAGAGGTCTGCCTAAGGTGTGTCTCTGTCTCGTCTCTCGCTCTCTCTCCCCACCTCTAGTCTCTCTAAATCTTACTTTACTCTCAATTTCTCTCTCTCTCTCCTCTCTCTCGCTCTCTCTCTCTCTCTCGTTCTGTCTCTCGCTGCACTTCACTTACTCCCACCCTCTCCAATCCACCTTTCCTACTGCTCTCTCCTGTTTCTACAACTCATCCTACTCTGTCCCCCTCCCCAGTATTTTCCCACTCCTCTTCCATTCCTCTTATCTCTCACTACATTCTACCTCCTACTAATGCCACCTGTCCCTACCATTCATCCTCCTCTGTCTGGTCTTCTCACACTCCTCCTTCTCTGCCTGTACTCCCCCATCCTGCTACTCCATCCTATCTTTACAGCTCCTCCAACCTGCAACTATATTTGCTCCAATTCTTGCTAAAGCCCCCTCTCAGTTTCACTCTCAGTCTCACCATCCAATCTCTATCACTCCACTCTTCTCTGTCTCCTATCTTTCACAACCCCTCGTCTTACCACCCACTCTTTCACCCACTCTCACATGCACAGTTCCATCGTTTCACACTTGATACTACCATCTTTCACTTTGAATACCTTACATGCACTCTTATCCAACACCCACACATACCTGTTTTCTGCTTTCACCTCCCCCTTCCTATTGGTGTTGTGACTCACCTTACTCTTTGAGCCAATCTCACCCTAATAGTTTTGCCTTGGTTGGATCACCAAGTTTTTTTACTTCAAAAGCTGGCATACCCTGCCACCTTCTCATGCACAGGTTGTTGTGCAGTATTTGCAGATGTATCAAGTCTGTGTTCATACTGCGTCTCATTCTTCTTTCACTTTGGTAAGTGACATTTCAAGTTGGTTCACTAGAGGTTGGCCTGCACTGTACTCTCCTAGCCTGTGTCATATTCAGCATACGTCTCTGTCTCCTTGCTGTGGCTCTCTAGGGCCAAGTTGCGTTCTAAGTCATGCAGTCATGCAAGCAATAAAAGAGAGCTCTGGGCAGAAGACATTGAGTGATCAACAGTGGTCCCACAATAAGCAAGCAAGGCACATTCAAGTAGTTCAGGGACTGGGTCTCCCACTGCCTCACCACACCTCATGGGTAAGATTATCTCTAGCATACACCCTGCAAGTCAGCCCGTCCCAATTTGAGTAGGTTCCTGTCCCCCCCGTCCGGGTCCAGCCACTGACCCTGTCACACAAAACGCATTCTTGTACAGGTGGAATAAATACATGAAGACATTGAAAAGTAATATTTATTGTAGAGAAATTAAAACATTACACATGAAGGATAATTATAACTTCTTATAGATGCATACAAAACTATTTGGATTGTAAGAACCATAGTAAAGGCATAAAAAACAATCTTTATGGTAGCGTAGAACAATTGTTTCAAAGAAGTCTGCACAATGAAATATTTCTAAAAAAAGGGGAACATGTACATGTAGGAATGTCATGTAGTACACCTTTTGACATGCAACAATATGATTGATGCTGTGTTAATGAAACTAACTGAAAACTCTTTCCATGGTTTTAGCAAAGTTGAAGTCCCACTGACTTCATCATTCGATGTTGCAGAGTGAAATGATCAGTAAGGAAAAAGCTGGAGATCAGATCATCCTCAAAATGAAGAAAGAAGTGGCATTTTAAACTTCATTGGCTGAAGGAACAGTTTTCATGGAATGGAATGTGGGTTTGGAATTACAGTCTCATTTAAAAGACCAAACAGTCCGGGAAGCAGGGAACACATAACGGTTTGACAATAGTAAACATTTCTGAGAGTTGAATTTAACAAAAAAAAAGAAAATGTTCAGGCAAAAGCAGTTTTAAGGCAAGCAAGGTAGTTGCCTAGTGAAAGTTTGATGAGTAATTGGGGAAAAGTGCATTTTCCTCACAGTATAAAAATGTGTGTTTTGGCCACTTTGTATTGACACACCATTGTAGTGTTGTGGATGCAGCTACTAAGGTTTCTTTACTAATTGGGGCAACACACCAACAATGAAAAAAATATAATAAAAATGTAGCTACTGAAACAACTCACATAATTAGTACAAGTCAAATCAATCACCCACAAATGAAAAATATTGCAATACCTATCTACAGAACATCGACACAACACAACATTGCAATAAACCCTACAAAATCAAGCAAATAAGTTGGCTAAACTAAACAATCCTTGCCTTATGAAAAGTGAGGCATACAAATGACCAACAACAACCACAGACACAACATGTAAATGTAGGACTCGCCAACCAACATAGATGTGCATGCCAGAAACACAACACGTATAGAAATGTATGCTATACAGTGTTATGGCTAAAGTCATCTGACACCTAATTGACAAAAAGAATATCTTTAAGAAGAACAACACAATGTTGCAGTCATTGAAGCATCTGAAGGATGCAGTTCAATAACTAAAAGATGCAAACACACATTGTAGAAAAATCAAATCAAACTTAAAATGTATGTTAACATATAAACAAGAACAATTCATCAATAACTCAGATGAAAATATATTGATACAATTTCCACTAAATGATGCTTTGTTGATGAAATGTGCAATATTGATAATACTGTTATGTGAGCCATACATACAGGAGGCAATAGCTTTCTATAGGCAGATGGACAAATACAACAACTCTTGCAAAAGCCACGTGAGTCCATACCAACAGATAATCAAAGTACTCTGCCAGGAAACTGATGACGTTATCCACGTTACAAAAAGTAATACTTACTTTATGGACTAGTGTAGATTGATGTAATATCACAAATAATACATTTGCATTTTTCAAAACAATGTGTTGTCACACTGCAGCACTAGAAACAATGGTAAAACCAAACTATCCCAAAAATGGATCTTTGTCCCAGGACACAATATACAAAACTAGTGAAATAGGACGTTTTTCATGAACAATTGTATTGTTAGCTTTGAATCACAGATTAATATGTCATTTCACAAGAGCAATGTACATTGTGAAACATCAAGCAGTAATGTTACTGGAATTATAGTGTAATGTAAAACAATGTTTAGGGACCTCTGAATTCTCTGTATGCAAGACCCTTTTCTCTGGGTTTGAACTAACGGACCCCACTGAAAATGCTGAAAACATCTAAAAATGTAACGAGTAAATCAATGTTATCACAAAGTACACTACAGAAAATAAAAATGTATTTTAACCTTTTGCTAAAACATTGGCCACTCTCATGCCATGCATTATTTGAAGTTATGTGATTGAAAGTAATGGACAAATGAAAACATGTTCAGACCTTGACGGATGCACCGGCACTGTTGCACATGCATCCGTCCTCCCCATTCCCATTGAGTCCAATTGGAATGTGGATTTTCTTTTTTCACTAAAAAATAACATGTCATTGACAAGTTCTCTTGGAGTATTTGCTAATGAGAAAGGCATAATGATCAGGGTAACGAGTTTAGGCACAGAATAACTAACCCATAGTGAATGTGGCACTTGCAATATAGTGCACAGATCACCAGGAACATGCTTTTAAGGCAAATTCGTAATCACAAAGAGAATAAGCCAATATTTCATGGCGCTAAGAAAAGGCATTAATGCTGTGATATAATGAATATACAGATTCATTGAGCAAGCATAAGGACCAAATGAAATTGCGAGAAAGCATAACATATGTGCAAACGTTAATCATTACATGACCTTGAAAACAATACTTTAAACTAATTACAAAAAGTCATACAACCGTCTTAAGCAAATCCTGTCTCTTATGAACTGTTTCCCCTGCGGGAGAAATGAGGAACAAATAATCCAGCAAAATGTATAATAACTGCAACCTCAGGCCTTTCAGCATTCAGCATATGTATCCTTACATTACGCTATCTACTCATGCTCTGTTTAAAACACACATAATGAGAATACTGTAAACTGCATGATGAATCAGTGCAGGGATTTGCTACATTATTGACACATATTACAATACTCAAGACAGGTGAGGTCCACATGATTTCAAACATCATGTTAGTTTTCAAAATCTTTAGACTCCAAAACATTCTAAAATGTGATAACATCAAAAACTTTGAAGGAAAGCATGTCATTATATTTGAGGGTCTACTTCAAATAAAACCAACAAATGGCAAGGCATTAATTCAACAAGAGTGTGAGGATGTGCAACATCAGTATCAGTTTTTATTTTATTTCATTGTTTAAAGTGGGGATCTAGCTCGAGACCAACAGAGCGTCGTACAGAGTGTGGTTAGCTGGAATTTGGGCTGGCATCTTTTAACAGTAGCGCAGTAATGTGAGGTCTGTGTTTCGGTATTTGTGTCCATTGCAATGAGTACTTGGTCATCTGTTGTGTAAAGAGAGAAGTTTTGAGAGATTTGCAAAATTGGAGAATTGCGGGGGCATTCCGAGCTGACACAGCGACTGAGACCCAGAGGGTGTGTGCATGACAAGAGAAGGATTGTTTATGTGGCCTCTCTTTGCGGATGAGTTGTGATTCAAGCCGGTTGGTCAATTTGCTGCACGAGGAGTGTGCGCCACCAGATTTGAGGAGCTTAGCCATCAGGTGCGCTGGTGTGCTACACATGGCTGCTTTATAGATGATACATGCTGTCTTAAACTGTATCCTGGCTTTGAGTGGATGCCAATGTAGTTCATGTTGGATGGGGGTCATTCGTCAAATTTCCATTCTCCTTTAATAATGCATGTTGCAGCCTCGGGGGCTGCTTTTAGGGAGAAAAGTGAGTATCTTGTAGCCCTGTTGGGAGAGCATTGCCCCATCAATGAGTAAGACCACAAGGGCCTGCACTACAGTTCAGAGGTCCTGTGGCGGAATGAAGGGTTGATTTTATTCATTTATGGGTTTAGTTTGATGTAGGCATAGACAGTTTACATCCAGGACTGCATGATGGCTAGGTATTCACAGAGGCAAATTATGTCCTGGATGCTTTTTACTCTCATGTATAACTGAGTTGTATAGCAACTACTTTTTCCAAGATTTTGTCATGGGCCTGTAGGTGGCCAGGTCATCTGGATCTAAGGTTGTTTTCTACAAAAGTGTTCCTATGATATGATATGATATGATATGCCAGTTTATTTATAACATGCATAATACCCAGAGGTTTCTAAGCGCGTCCCCGGGGATCAAAATCTGTGTCATCTTGCTTCCAAGGCGAGCATGTTGCCGCTGAGCTATCCTCCTGAGATCTGAGACCAGTCTTGAAGGTGTCCTGGAATGATCCTTCTATGCGGGAGGCATTGATGATGCAGTGGTGCACATTGAGCACCGGGCCTGTCAATTGTTTAATGATGGAGGCCAGAATTATACCATCAGAGTAAGAAGTAGGTTTCAAGGAGGCAAGAGAGGAGAGAAGTCAGGCCAGAGGGGCAGTGTGAGTGCCAGGGTTCAGGGGATGCTAGTGCTGTAAGAGGTTGATTGGATGGTCTCTTGGATTTTGTTTCAATAAAATGTGTTGATTCTTTCGAATTCTTCCTGATTTGCTGGTGCCTCGTGTTTGGGTAAGGGTTTGGTACAATGCTTTACTACCTCAAAAAGGGAATTTGTCCTGTTAGATCTACCACAATGGTGGCAGAGTAGTAAGTGGTTTGCATGCAGAGATTTGAGGTTGGTGAGGAGTCCAGAGTTATGGTTTTTGAGCCACCATTTCTCTAGGGCTCTGATTGAGCATTTGCTGCAGACTAGCTCAGGGGGTACCATGGGGTGGATGGGTTTTTCTTAGCCCGGAAGGATATTATGGGGACATGAGTGTCCACCAGTTGTAACTAATCAGAAAAATAGTAAAGAAATGTTTAAGGAAAAGTGTATATCCCTGCAGAGAAAGAGTCCCTGATCCAAGAAGTACAGTAGGGATTCTGTATCCTCTCTCTAGATCCTCACCCACAGTTTAACAACTCTTAGAAAGACCAGGTTTTAAAGAACGGGATGTTCATATCTGAATGAACAGTATAGTTATTTCAGGACTGGCACGCCAGTATTTCTTTAGGAAGAGATTTTTTACTCATGATAAGTCGTTCAGGCTCAAGAGGCCCTGTACTTTGCAGCCTGCCTAAGCAATTGCTTTTGCTGATAGAACATGTTAATTGCACCGAAGAGTACTATTTGTTTCTATAAAAGGAAAGTTTACTTCCCATTATCTGCTGCATATGTGCAATGGCCTTTCTCATGTGAGTCGCTATATTATCAGAGAATTGAACACCCACTTAAATGAAGTCCTAAACTCTTTATACCCTGGCATCACATAAGTAGACTGTTACTTTATAGTTGGCTGCATTTATCTTTTGGTGTAGATTATTGCAGATGATGTCCAACGGTAGCCAACAGCCTAGATACAGCTATATCAGTTTTTTTTTCTCCATTATAAGTGCATCATCTGCAAATAAAAGTAATGTCATTGTATGATCCCCAATTTCTGGGGACACCTAAAGTCATCAAAATAAGGGTTGAGTCCAATGCATTAATACATAGGGTGAATAACAGGGCAGCAAAGACAAAGCCCTGTTTAAAGATCTTTTTATGTCCTTTGACAAATATCTACATGTATACAACTCTGCTTCAAGGATAAACTATATCACAGAGACAACCATCATTTATCACAGCAATTCAACAGGCATTGGGTGCTATCATTATCATCCACACTTCATTTTGGGCCAAAGCCCATAACACTCCCCAAAAACATTCAACATGATATCAATCACATGTTATGTTTGCATACAATTCCAATATAGGACATGTTCTTCCAGCTCAAATCCATCAATGACAATGAATCGTTTTACAAATATTATCTTTGAAAGTATTACATTGCTTAAAATCACAATATTAAATAAAAGACATTTATGACAATATGCCGTTCAAGCAAATTCATCAGTAAAACGATATGTATCAAAGCTATGCAAACCTAAGTGCACTAGACCACACAACCTATGTTGGGTTCAGAAATTAAAAAAATACATCATTACATTTGTATTGCAACAGTCAAATCTTGTGGTGCTATAAGACCTATGCACCATGACAAATGACATTTTGATAGTGTTGGCACAAGGGAGCAAATTGCCCAGGTGCCAAGAAAATATACTTTCAATGCATTTTTGCACCAGGGAAACGTTTGCTCTAATACTAATACCAATTCCTATTAGCACTAGGGCACACTTTGCCCTGGTGAAAAAATGCGATGAGAGAATAGTTTATCGACCCAGGGCAAACTTTGCCCTACTGCTAATATCATGCAAAATGTCACTTGTCATGGTTCAAAGGTTTTCTTATCTGTCCCCCAAATGTTGCTAGTGCAAATACCATGCAGCTTTGCATTTCCACCACAGCAAAGAATCTGTAATCGTGCCCAAGATGTTTATATGGGTCATGGAAAATCACAAAGAGTGACAGATGAATTTCTGTGAGGAGACATTCAATCATAGAAAGTGCCACTATTTTATTTATATTTTGTCTTCAGGCATCAGAAAATCACAGCATGACCAATGATTATTATTTGAATAGAACCAAAAATACAGTGTCAAAAGACACGTATTTAATTAATTACAAAATGGTAGAAAGGGAAACATGATTTTTCATGTAGAAAATAAAATCACAATTATGATATTTGCACGAGGAGGCAGGAAATCTTAGCGAGTAACAATTGACCTTTTCCATGAGGAAAACGAAAGCCACTGACAGTGGCAGTTGTGTGTTTTTCTTCTGTGAGGATCTGGAAATTCTCAGAGTGAGAAGTGCATTTTGTTGAGGAGCCATACAAGTCACAAAGCGATTACTTGCTTTATCTATGCAGACGAAGAAAATCCCTTGGAGTGAAAGGTGATATTTTACTATGCAGCAATAAAGAGAAGCATTGAACTATAAATAGCTCTTGTTGCCGTTCATTAACCCACATAGCCATTATTCAGTATCACATGTGTGTGGAGGACTGATTGGAACTAAACTCTGTGTGAAATGTGCTCTTCATATGCACGTCTCCCCAATGATGTGCTTAGGAACCGACTTCATCAATGGTCGGGAGGACAGGGTATAATGTTGTTCCTGAGTTGCACATTTCACCGAAGTGCACAACATTATCAGACAGGTCCTGAATTCCTTACACCAAGAGATATGTGTTGTTTGCTTCACAAATTAATTTATTTTCACTTTATTCTTTTTCTTTGCTTCGCATTTACAAACAATAACACATTGTAAGTACATGAGTCTGTTTCAATTAGTTACAGAACCGAATTTTGTTGGTGTTCCAACTGAACATTGCTAGATGATATCATTCTAGTTCTAATGTAATGTAACGAGAAGGAACTTTTCACCCTCTGGGTAGAGAGTTTAGAAAATTATAGACTTTTTTACCAACCGAATGGTCTATTCCTTTTTAGAAAAATATCAATTCGGTGCTACCTGTTTCAGTGGTGTGCATTATTTTCCCACTTTCTTCAGGGCCACAGCAATGTCTTATGTGCTGTAAAAAAAAGGAGACGATGGGATTTTTCTCCAATGATGAATCACCCCACCTCTAAGGATAGAACGGGTTAAAGGGATTGAAAGAGACATGTGGAGTTATTTAGTACATCACTCTTTCTTCTAGATGACTCTCTGACTGAATATACTTTAAGATCAGGTAGAGTTTCTTACCTTTACTTGGTTTGTGCCAGACTCTGAACTCATTATGAGTAAGGCGACTGGTAATTCTTACTTGGATGCACTTGCATTTTGCATTCCTGTCCACCATAGGATAATATAAAAAATATGAATCTCCAGGGTGCTGGAGGAGGGGTTACCTTAAAAAAGCTATCACCATTTTCATATTTCTGTGCTTAGCTAAAAGAGACGTGTTTTGGACATGTCTCAAGATACATATGTCAAACTATTCCAAACGAAATTGGGAATATTCTATTCAGACTTGTCACTGGGGCTATAAAACAGCATTACGGCTTACCTGAGGAATAGAGTGTCGATGGGAAGAGAAAACTTTTCCTTCACAAGAACAAAGCAGTCTGCTGCAGTGATGGCAAGCTATCCCGGCAGTCTAATCGCAGCAGCCACCTTTGTTATTGAAAAAAGCTCAACAATTGTCACAGGTTCATCTGTCACTGTATATGTTGAGCGCTCCCTATTTGCCATTCTCGAGAGATCAAAATCTACACTAACCACCCAACGAGTGTCAGCATATGAAATCATCATATCCACCCCCAATGTCCATGTGGTGCATTGCAAAACTGTAAATCCAGTGACCTTTGTTACTGAACTATGCACTGTGCAAGATATGCAAGACCATGACTGTGCCACAGGGGGAAGGAGATGACATTCTAAAGGCACGGAAAATACATTAGAGGAAGGAGAGGTGTACTTTGTAGACTGATTGGCTTCTATCTGTTCAGCAAAAGGAGAAAAGCATGTCGGGGCAGAAGTAGTGAGATTGGAGGAAGGGGAATATGAGGTGCCAGTAAAGAAACAAATACCGAGGTATTTCTCTGCCCAAGCCGCAGAATTAGTGGCACTGATTGAAGCACTCCATGCAGCAAAAGGATGTGCAGTAACAATGTATTCTGACTCAACTTATGTAACCACCACGGTACATGCTGGGTTGTCGAGATGGAGAAGAAGGGGGTTCAGGAGAATGTATGGGTCTCCGGTACAACATGCTGAGTTATTAAAAAATGTATCAAAGCCCTTGCAGAACCCTCCATAGTAGCCCTGGTAAAATGCCAAGTGCACACTCACAACACTGATGGAATATCATTAGGAAACGCAGCAGCAGACACAGCCTCCAAAGAAGCAGCTAATCTCGAGCTACAAACCATCACAGAAAGCATACTAATAAACAAAACAAGAACCACCCAAAGAGGAAGGTTACAGTACATTATCCATAGCCCAAATTATAGAGATACAAAAGAAAGTACCATCTGCAGAGCAAGAATTTTGAACTAAACAAGGCTGCAAACAATCCCCGACAAATTTACTGTGGAGACAAAATAACACAGGAAAAGTCGTGATGCCTTTTGAACTTCTGATCATGGCTTCAAACAATTGCATTCCCCAGCAGATACTACCAAGCATTGCCTCTGATCTCCAGGAGGATTGGTTTATTCCAAACCTGCAGGAACATCTTAACAAAATGGTCATAGAATGTACACCATGTCAAACATGCAATTCAGGAATGACTATGAGAGCACTCTGAGGAACACTGCCTTGCCCTGTATGGCCCTTCCGTGAACTGCACATTGATTATGCAGACATGCGAGAGAGATCTAATGGAGCAAGATATCTAATAGTGGTGGTGTGTCCCTTTTCATGATGGGTAGAAGCAGGGCCCTGTGCCCACCCAGATGCAAAGTGTGCAGCCAAATTCATTGTCAGTGAAGTGTTTCCTTGATGGGAAATAAGTGACATAATACATGTTGACAAAGGAACACACTTTGAAAATGATTTGTTCAAGGAAGTGACTTTACTATTGGGAATAAAACACATTTAACATCACAAGCGAACGGGGTGGTCAAGAAAATCAATGGCTTACTTAAGAGTAGATTATCTAAACTATGTCACTCACTAAAGAAAAATTGTGTCTACTGCTTACCTTTGGCCCTGTTTCAACTCTGAACACAAACAAGTAAGGACCACCATCTGTCCCCCCATGAGATAGTAACTGGTCGACGCATTCAAATGCCTTTGTCACAAGTGTGGAGAATGTCAGATGCACACAAAACAGCAACACTGTTAGGAGAGGAGTTCAAAGAATACCTAACCCAATATCAGGAGTTGTGAGGAGCATTGCAAAAAAAATGACACCCTCTTTTACCAGAGAAAATGAAACAGTCACAACCACTGCCGCGGCAGACATTCCAGAACAACCACTGATGCCTGGCCAACTGGTGTACGTAATACATTTTGTATGCAAATGGAACTCCAAGGTTCCATGGACCATAAAAGTGATCTACTGTACCCCCTCGGCGGTAAGGGACAAGGGTCAAGGGACTACGGTATTGGATTCATCTATCAGATATAAGAAAGGCACACAACAGTGTAGTGCCTGAGACAATGAGTGAAGAACAAAGAAACGTTCCAGTACCCTAAATTAAATATTGAGGAAATAACTGGGTGTAAATAAAACAAAAAATACACTGCATGAAATAAACGATGAAGGAGATTTTCATATATATATAATGTTGTCTCGCGTTCAATACTGTCTTTCTTCCACACTGTCCTATCATCTCTCACTTTCTCTCTCTTCCAATGAAGAAGGTGATAAATTAGATAGCGTAGTATTCTCTGCCCCTATCTCTCTCTCACATCTCTAGCGCTGACTTTACCTCACTCACAAGTTTACTATACTTCCGACTTGTCCCATCTGGGTATATATTAACCCCCATCCCACTTTTTTATTTATCTCTTAGGTGCCATGATGAAGGAACATACAACAAATGCAGATAAATAGTTCATCAGCTGTAAGAATATATATAAATAGTAGAATGCCTTCATATAGCTTCCTGTGTGAACTAAATTGTATTGCTATGTTGTTCACTTTGAAGGATTTGGTATTGGGAGTGTATTGGGTGGCATCTTTTATCTGGGGTCCCCATATAAAAGAAGGGGGGAGGGGGTAATTTGGAGAAATGATAACAAGGTACCCCACAATCTAACAACGCTGCACAAAAATGTTACCAAAATCAAGTGGGTACCTGAATTGTCCATGAACAATGACAATACCAGCCAATGACAAGAGACAAATGCCACATTGCCAACCAAGTATGTGTTTACTAACTCACTAGATGTTCCACAACCTGCTATTGAAGCTACCTCATACTCTAGTGAACATGAGTATGTACCCCAAACTCCACTACCTAATACAAGATCTTCCTACTATATTACCCCAGAAATGTACCAACAAGAAGCAATGGAGAGTAATACTGATGCAAATGTTGAAATATTTCCCATGTACAGTGAACTACCTGCAAATGCCCAATCCCTGTAGTATTAATGATATGTGTAAAGTTTTCACGAAGGAAAACAGATGTCCTTGACATTACCGAAGCAAGAAAAGAGCAGCAAATAATCACCAGTAGGACGCCTGCCATGGGTTAGGAGTAGATACTATTGATGATCTTCACCACCCTGGCCAATCTAATAGCTTGTATTCTGACATGAGTTCAACCGGCAAAAGAACAACTAATAGTAGTTGTTATGTTTGTTCCTTAAGTGCCTATGTCTCTGGTACACCAAAAATTCTAGTACCTCAAGAAGTCCCTGTAGTAGAAGCCCAATGCCCCCTTCATCTGGCACTATGTCGCATTAAGAGTTAATTTCAGGCACGCACAGTAAAATTACAGCTCCAGCCACCTGATGAAAAAATGTGCAAAGGTCCATACTGCCTGAAGGAACAAGTCCTGGCAATTGAAGGCAAAAGTTTTGCTGACAACAAGAGACTGCAGTCAACTTACATGTGCAAGGCACACGCATTACGAGGATGGTCAGATCATCAACTAAACTGGATGGATCAAACCTGTGCTCAAACCTGGACAAAACAGGTCCCAAAGCTGACCTGGGTCACAGCGTTCAGAAAACCCATCAAAGTCCGACAAGAGAACAATTATGAACTATGCTTCTATGGTGAAGGAAAGACTCATATGGGGTCCAACAGACACTGCAACAAGACACTCGCTATTCCCGATCTTTGAAAAGGTACAGCTGCCTTAATGGACTATTATTGGGTGTGTCGCAATCAGGCATATATGCATCTCCCACCATCATGGAGATGCTACTGTTGTCACGGAATTCCCCCTTTCTCCCCTGGGAGCGATCCTTGCAGGATTTCTTGGGCGGTGTCTTGTTATGCAGGGACCTGGTCTTGTATAAGCCTGCGCAAGCCTCTTCTGGCTCGAGCCTGCGTTCAGAGTTCCAGGATTCAGACACTCAGGGATCCAGGAACCAAGAAGGTAAGCACACAGCACACAAGTCCGTGAAAGAAGGAAGAAGGAAGAGGGTAATGGGAATGGAATTAGAAGGTCCAGGAACAAGGATAACAATGTAGCGAACTACGGAGCACACGTCTAGTCGCTGCTTGCAGTAGCATTGAGACACGCGGGCCCGCGGGGGCGCAGCCTATTTTAAATACGCTATGTCTGACGTAAGGACAAGGAAGATGTTGCACATTAGACGGCCATGTTGGGAGTATCAAGGAGTGCAAGCCCCGTTGTGACAAGGACCATGAGGTCCAAAAGGGGCGTGTTCTGTGGATCATGACAGCATGCCTCCTCCGAAGACTCGTTTCACCGGGTTTGTCCGGGTGTATGAGATGGTATCTTCTGAGCAATCGAGGGGTATTCAGGTTAGAAGCTGGTTCCCAGGTTCTTTCACTTGGAGGATATCCTTTCCATTCAACCAGGTATTGAAGCTGACCCCGTTTATACCTGGAATCGCATATTCAGGACACTCATATTCCACTTGGTCGTCCACCACCACCCGAGGGGGTCTGCAAGATTTCCGGGAAGATCGGATGTAGGGTTTTAATAAAGAAGTGTGAAAAACTGGGTGAATCTTCTTCCAGGAGTCGGGTAGCTTGAGTCGGTATGAGACAGGATTTATGATTTCCTTGACGGAAAATGGACCATAGTAGCGGGGGGCCAGTTTGTTTGGCCGTAAGTGTCGGGGTAGTAGCTTCGAGGACAACCAGACTTGATCACCAACTGCATATGAAGGCCCTGGTCTTCTTTTAGAATCAGCATTTTGTTTAGTTCGTATTCTGGCCTTCTCTAAGTGTTCCTTGGCTTCCTTGTGTACATTGATGAGTGTTTCCATCCAGGAGTCAATGGTAGGAACAGGTGTGGGATGTGGAAGAACAGAGGGTAACACTCATGGATGGAATCCTTGACTGCAATAAAAGGGGCTGGTCTTGATTGCTGAATGATCGGAATTGTTGTACGCGAATTCAGCCACAGGTATTAGGAGCGACCGGTCATCCTGAACCTTTGTGGCGAAACAGCGAAGGTATTGTTCCAGGGTCTGGTTTACACGTTCCGTAGCTCCATTGGTTTGTGGATGATAACCTGATGAAAGAGCGTGTTGGATTCCCAGAATGCGACAGAGATGTTTCCAGAATTGTGGGACGTATTGAGGTCCTAGGTCTGATATGATCTTGGAAGGAAGTCCATTTAGGCGGAAAATGTGTTCCAGGAAGATTCCAGCTAGCTCTGATGAGGACGGTAGTTTATACAGGGGTGTAAAGTGAGCCATGTGACTGAACAAGTCAATGGTAACCATGATAGTCGTGTATCCCCTGGAAGGTGGCAATTCCACAATGAAGTCTGTAGCGATGAATTCCCATGGTCTTGTTGGTAGAGTAGGTTGTAGTAGGAGACCTGCTGGTCTCTTGTTATCGTGTTTGTTCTGACTACAAATAGAACAGGCTTGGATGTACAGTTGTACGTCTGTCTTCATTCTAGGCCACCAAAATTCTCTTTGTATAAGACGGAGGGTGTTGGTGATGCCACGATGTCCGGAATTAAGGGTATCGTGGCAGAGGTTGATTATCCTTTGTTGTAATTTCTGTGTGGGGATGACTAGAGCATTATTCTTGAACAAGTATCCATCCTTGATTCTTAGATTCCATTGATTCTTCCTTGAAATATCCTTCCAGAGCTCAGAGCATTGGATTTGTATCCAAATTTCTTCGAGGAGACTGACAGCTTGAGCTACAAAAATCGTGCGGTGAAACATCTTGGGATAGGTCCGATCTTCAATTGCTTCGTAGTCAGGACATTGGGATAAGGCATCAGCAATTATGTTCTGGGATCCGGGGACATGATGGATGTGGAACTGGTACTGGGCAAAGAAGAAGGCCCAACGGGCCTGACGACTGTTCCTACACTCCAAGGATTGTAGAACTTGAAGATTCCGATGGTCCGTGCGGACCTGGACTGGATGTCTCAGGGTAATGTGTCTCACTGGGAGTCAGAGTTCTTGAAAGATAAGCAATGGGGTGTTCCATCTTGTCCTCGAATTCTTGCTTAAGCACTCCTCGTATGGCGTAGTTAGTGGCATCCGTCTCCACTATGAATGGTCGATTAATGTCGGGTTGGGCTAGGATGGGGGCTTGGGTAAACTCTGTCTTTAAAAGTTGGAATGCCTTGTCTTGAGGTGTAGACCAGAGAAAGGGAGTGTCTTTCTTCAAGAGTGCAATGATCGGCTGAACAATCTCAGAAAAGGTGGGTATGAACTTCTGGTAGAAATTGGCTAGCCCCAGGAAGGATTGAACTTGTTTCACAGAAGTGGGAGCAGGCCAGGATAATATGGCTTTTACCTTTGACTGATCCATGCCAATTCCTTCTGGACTAAGGACAAACCCTAGGTAATGAACATAGGTGACATTAAACATGCATTTCTCGAGTTTGGCTAGGAGTCTATGTTCACGTAGTCGTTGTAAGACAGCCTTAACATGTTCTTCATGCCTTAGAATGTCCTTGGAATAGATCAGAATATTGTCCAGGTAGACGATGACGAAGATGAACAGCATATCGGAGAAAACCCTATCCATGAAACGTTGAAAGACGGCAGGGGCATTAGCAAGTCCAAAGGGCATTACCAGATATTTGAAGTGTCCAAAGGGTGTTCGAAAGGCTGTTTTGCATTCGTTTCCTTCCCTGATACGAATCAGATGATAGGCACCCCTGAGATCCAGTTTTGTGAAGATTACAGCTCCTCTCACCGCTTCCAGGATATCTGAGATCAAGGGTAAAGGGTAGCAGTCCTTGAGGGTGCATAGATTTAATCCACGATGATAGAGGCAAGGTCTAAGTTCCTTGGTGTCCTTCTTGGGAACAAAAAACAGTGAGGCTCCAGCTGGGGATTTCGATTGTCTTATGGTGCCATTTTCAAGGTTGGTATCCAAGTATTCTCGTAGGGCTCTCTTTTCAGGTTCGGATAGGATGAACATCCTCCCAAAGGGAATCACTGCTGAAGGTTCTGTGTCTATGGCGCAGTCTTCAGGTCTGTGAGGGGGTAGAGCCTGGACTATGGCAGTTGAGAACACATCAGCAAAACTCTGATAGGCCTTTGGAACCGATACGATATTGGAAACCATGAGTGGAACTTGCTGATCTATTGATGGTTCCTTGGAAGGTGTCACGGATGATTCCAGGAATAGACAGCGAGACATACAAAATACAGATCCAAGAAATAAGGATCCTGCTGCCCAGTTGATATAAGGATTATGCTTCTGTAACCAGGGCATACCCAGGACCATGGGATAATGAGCAGACTTAATGATGTCAAATCTGATCATCTCTTGGTGATGGTTTATTGAAAGTTGGATCTCTTTAGTCTGCAGGTTTATAGGCCCTGAAGTGAGGGGTCTTCCATCGATCGCTTCCACCGGTTGCATGGTACTTCGTGTCTCGTATGGAATGTGGTGACACGTAACCCAATCTTGATCAATGAATACTCCCATAGCTCTGCAGTTAACCAAGGCCAAGATGGAGTAGTTCGTATTCTTGGATGGCGATAGAAGGGCTTGTACAATCACTAGGCTGTTTTGTCCAGGAGAGTTCAGGGATGGAATAGAAGTGGAGCAAACATCTCTCTCCCGAAGCCTTGCTCCATCTAGGATCGGGAGCTGGTGTTTCCCGAACGCCGAGGAGGGGCTAGAGGGCATTCTCTAACCAGGTGTTTATCCGAGGCACAGTACATGCATAACCCCGTATGAATCCTTCTCATCCTTTCTTGCGGGGATATGGGTCCACGGAAGGCTCCTATCTGCATAGGTTCTGGTTCAGCAGCTGACCCTGTATTTGTGTCAGTCTTGGAGGTGATCTCGAAGGATGGCTTTGGGGGGGTTACTTTGGATTTCCTTTTTTCTGCCTTTCTTTCCTGGATACGAAAATCTATTTGCATGGCAAGGTCCAAAAGAGCCTGGAACGAGCTTGGGCGAGCCACTCTGGCCAACTCATCTTTTGATCTCCTCATTCAGTCCCCTTCTGAAAAGTGTAAAACTGGCTTCAGGAGACCAGTCAGCTTCCTTGGTCAATTGCTTGAATCGTGTTACATACTTAAGCATATCCTGGGATCCTTGTTGAAAGTCTAGCAGGCGCTCCTGGGCACTATAGACCAGCTCAGGGCGGTCAAACATGTTTTTAAGTGCTTGTATGAAACCGTCGTAGTCATCCAGGAGGGCATCACCAGAATTGACTAAGGGCGTAGCCCAAGTTAGAGCATTTCCGGAAAGGTGTGAAATTATGAAGCCAACCTTAGCCCTAGGGGTCGAAAAGTAGTAGGGCTTAAAAGTAAAGTGAACCAAACAAGAATCAAGGAATCCACAAAGGGTTTTGGCCGACCCATTGTGTTTGTCAACAATGCTGCCCAGCAATACGCTTTCCTTTGGGGCAGACTCACGGGATAGAACTAATTATTTGAGAGCGGCCTTTTCCGCCTTTAAATTTCGTACCTCGGTCGTTAGTTCTTACATGCCACGCATGAGATCCTGAACAGCCGCTTCCATGTCGGCTTCGACTTAGGCCGTTTGGCGTCTCAAACTGTCACCGAAATCCCCCTTTCTCACCTGGAAGCAATCCTTGCAGGATTTCTTGGGCGGTGTCTTCTTACGCACGGACCTGGTCTTGTGTAAGCCCGCTTGAACCTCTTCTGGCTCCAGCATGCGTTCAGAGCTCCAGTATTCAGACACTCTGGGATCCAGGAACAAAGAAGGTAAGCACACAGCACACAAGTCCGGGAAACAAGGAAGAAGGAAGAGGGTAATGGGAATGGAATTAGGAGGTCCAGGAACAAGGATAACAATGTAGCGAACTACATAGCACACGTCTAGTCACTGCTTGCAGTAGCATTGAGACGCACGGGCCCGTGGGGGCACGGCCTATTTGTAAATACGCTACGTCTGACGTAAGGACAAGGAAGATGTTGCACGTTAGATGGCCATGTTGGGAGTATCAAGGACGCAAGCCCCGTTGTGACAAGGACCATGAGGTCCAAAAGGGGCGTGTTCTGTGGATCATGACAACTGTACCATAACAACACTACATTCAGCACTGCTAGGGATACATTAAGAGCACATAAAGGGGGAGCGGTGCATCAAAATCAACCACAGGCACCACATCCAACAGTAGAGCAACCTCCCATCTACCAAATGTTTTCTGAAGAAAGACAGCCAGGTACCGTACACCGAAAAAAGAGACAATCAAACTACATATCACAAGAATCCTCTGACCTCCTTACATATATACTCGACCAATAAAAACTCTTTAGCTCAGCAGAGACCTTTTTTGCATCAATTGTGCCCAGCATCCAGACAAGAGCAAATGCCAAATGGCTCCAGATCGTGATGTGGCAGCTCATCCAGCTGGCAAATGACACTGAAGAAGGATTCACTGCCGTCAAAGTAGAACTTCAAGCTCTCAGGTTAATGAATATGCAGAACAGGTATGTTCTGGATATTCTCACTGCAATGGAAGGTGGTGTTTGCAAGAATATAGGAAGGTCCTGATGTACATTTGTACCTTCTTCTGATGCTGAGAGCAGAACCTTATCACATACTATAGCCGCAGTACATGAGCTAGGAGTAAAGATTAAGAAAGAAGGTGGTATTGAGGAGGACAGCTGTTTCACCATGGCATTCAGTTGGGTAACATTGTGGCTTGGAATGGCTATCAGGATGCTGGTACCCATTATTGTCTTCTTCCTGCTGTTTTTCTGTGTGTGCCAATTA
Organism: Ambystoma mexicanum; assembly: GCF_040938575.1. Lineage (NCBI taxonomy): Eukaryota > Metazoa > Chordata > Amphibia > Caudata > Ambystomatidae > Ambystoma > Ambystoma mexicanum. The sequence continues at coordinate 337,782,641 of NC_090939.1, forward strand.
GGGATGAGGTATTGCACAAAAGCAGTACCTAACAGTGCAATGATGATGGTGACAATCAGCAAAAAGAATATCGCTAACAAGAAACATCCATCCACCAAAGAGGCCCAGGTGCAAACTGGTGAAAACAACAAGCCCAAAAATCGCATGGTTGCAATTTATAACACAGGAGATGAAGTAGATCATTTTATTCACACAATTAAGAAAACATTAGACCTTGAAAATTATAGGGAGGTTTGAGTAGATCTGGATGGGGATTGCATTTATATGACCTGTACCCCTGGTGAATATGCTAGACGTGGGGAGAGTTTGAGAAATGTATGTAGAGCATGGATGCCCATAAAAGGTACTCCCACCTGGGATGAAGCAGTTAAAAGGGCAGAGGAAGGCAGACGTAATGGAGGAAGGTATTCATTACTTTAGGTGTAACGAAAGGGGGGAATGTTGGGGAGGAGGTGGTCCAATCCCACCCTCATCACCATTCCCCAGTTAATATACCTTGTAGGGGTGCCCTGCAATGCGATTTAACATATATATATGTGTGTATGACACAACCCGTAGACTTGTTTTAGTACTCCATTTTGTACCGCAGTAGACGCCATATTTTACTAGGCCCAGAAATCATTCCCTGCAGAAAGCAGCTCTCCCATCCCCAGTGCCTGAACAGACAGACCAGAGCACCTCCACCCACTCCTGCCCTGCCAGCTCTGCATGAGCCTTGTTCCCACGGAAGCCTGGCTATTCATTTGTTGCAATCAGTCTAACATCACATCCTCACAGTATCCATTCGGCAGAGCATGAGATCAGAGCAGGCCTCTATGCCCGAGCCCATCCATCACCACTAAACAGCCTGTGCGCCCTAGACCCCCACCAAGCAGGACCACAGCCCACTAACTCTGACCCCTCAAATCCTTTCACACCAGAACCTCCATCAACATACTAATCCCACACTGCAATATATTTTCTCTAGAATCAAAAACTCGCCCACTGATACTAGTACGACAGGTGGTAAACCATACCTTGGGGTGGGCATGTGGTTGCGGGGCATGTAAGCATCAAAAGTATTGCCGAGAGTAAGGGTTGGAATGTTACTAAATTAGCTCATTCGACCTAAGCACCCCTATTCATACACAATGTTATGTGCACTATTATTCTCACATTATAAGATCCTGTTGTTTAGTTTGGTTAGATAGATTAGTGTCTTGTTATCACCTGACCTTCACTGCAAAGATGAGCCCAGCTGTCCCATGTGCTACGGGAGTGACACCAGAGCAGCAGCCAATCCAACCTGGCCATCCCGTATGGAATTGACTGTATCATTCTGTTTATCAAATTATTATCCAGATTATGTCCTATAGCCCCTAATCACAAGTGACATATTTTTGCCTTAAAATATGCTGCCTGTGTATTGCTTGGCAGAGTGCTCTCGGGCAGCAGAATTATTTGCTTGCATTGCAGTTATATATACATTTTGTTATACTTGCAGTTTATCTCAGAGCATCATTCCCCAGATGGGGAGCGTCCTCATTATTTGGTCTATTGGATATTACGTGCATTGTTGGGTGTGTGCCTTCACTACATAGGACAAACCTGTGCAAAGAACATCTTCCGAAGAATAAAGGGGGGATCAATCCACTAGTGCACAGTTATCATAACCTTTGAATAACAGTGAAGGGAGTAGCCACACTTCTCCTTTGGTTTTTATTCTCAAACACTGCGTCATGAACGGAACTGTACAGCCAGATGGATATTGTAAGGGCTAATCCAGCGCTATGAGTACAGAAACCTGCACCAGAACCCAGAGGGATGCAGAGCAGTAGAGGTGTAGGAGCTCATTCAATGCCAGATATGTAAAAGGTATACGGTTACTATGCTGTCCAGGACTGCTTACCTTGCTCTGGAAGGGTAGTCAGGAGGTGCAGTATCCTGCACAGAGGTATGAAGTAAGGCAAGAGCAAATGGTCCATGAATACAAATTTAAGCTGTGAGGTGATTGAAGGAGGCACAGGCAGATGGGAATCATTGTGAAGGAATGCAGTCTCTGCTGGCAGTGTCTACAATATGGCTATTCCCATCATACAAAAGCTGTACTATGAATCAGTCTCTTTCTGATAGTACCTAAACTATGAAAAGGAAAAGAGCCAGAGATGCGCCCTGAACATGCACAAACAAATAAATCCTGAATTCCACGGAAAAAAGCTGACATATGCTGGCAGGTAACGGTTCCCACAGAAAGACATTGGGGGTCATTACGAGGTTGGAGGTAGCCATGGTGCTATTAGCGCCATGGCTACCCCCTTACCGCATTCCGGGTCCGTGTTCCCGGAATAGATACTTACCGGGTCATTCCAACCTTGGAGGACCCGGTAAGTCCCCATTCCGGGAACCATTCTCCATTCCCATTTGAGCCCCCATAGGCCCGCTATTAGCTCTGAAGTCCCTTAACGGGTTCCTTCCCTAACGCCTGGTAAAACCGCTAAGTGACCTCGGAATAGGGTGTTAAGGGATTACCGGCACCGGTGTCCTTACCGGTGCCGGTAATCCCTTACCACCTACCTCGTAATGACTCCCATATTGTCAGATACCATTTGCTGAGGTCAGCAGTAATAAGACAAATGTGTCTTCACGCGAAATGTAGTGAATTGCCATGATAGAGAAAAGCATGTTCTTGTTTTGCTGATGCGGTTTAGGAGTAAATAGGAAATCTGCAGATTACTGAAGTCTGCGTTCAGTAGAATAAAATGTGGAAATAAACAGATATGTCAATGCCAGCAATGATTGTGTTCTCCCTAAGATATGTAACCCACCCATTTTTTTATGTTTCCAAGTCCTTGTTCGAACATGTTGCTGTGTGTATTGCGTTTGGTTCTCTGAAATTATATATTTTCTCTATCCCTCTGTATAATAAGGATATATTTCTTTTGACAACGCAGATTGATTGTGGCTAGAGACACCAAGGGAATTGTTGATTACACACCCTAAAAGTCAATCTTTGAGTAGTAGTTTTCTCTTGATTAGATAATGTGAAGCAGTGAAGTACTTTAATAAAATGACACCTGCTGACACAGTGCCCTAAGAATACATTGACTGAACATGTTTGGCAACATGATAGCACTCAGGAAAACAACAAGGCTTCTTTTTTCAAACAAAAAATAACACAGTAAGTAAACTATTCAATTTGTGCATGGGGAGCAATATTGCTATTCACAGTATGAAATTTGAAGTTGCAGCCCACATAACAACATTAAGTGCATTTTAACTATCCGCCTCTATCTGCCTCCTAGACTCTCGTGTTCATGTGGTGTAAGGTCATTTCATGTTGGGCCTGATTTACAAAGCATTTTCCAATGGGATTGCACCAGTGAAAAACACATTTGTAAATTGTGAGTTTTTTTTTACTACTCAGCCAAAGTTCCAGTAGTTTGGATCAGACTTGTAACCCATTCAAAGGTGTATTCTGTTTACTTTCTTTCAGTAAACGTCTACTTATTATTTGAATCGTTATAATGCTGCTTTTTTTGTTTTGAAGTAAATAGTTCCCAGCACATTATGAATTGTTTTTGACCAATTACACTATTTGATCAATAACAACATATATTTGGAAAGCACACACTAGTTTTAATTAGCTTTTGAGTTTTTTGTTATATGTTGGAAATTAAGAAAAAGAAGAAATAATTAAATTGCCACCACAATGCATATTCTATGTGTGAAATACGGTAGGTCAATGGACGAAGTGAGCAGAACATATTAGGAATTGAGATTGTATTGTTAACTGTTCCACTACCTTTTAGATCCCTTTTAACTATTCTGGATCTTTACATTTTCATGGCAAAGCAAACCTCTCCAGTTTACCACCAATTTGCTGTTATAGCTAAACAGGAATTTGTTTGATCGTACGGCCATGAACCATGAATGGCAGCTTAGCATGGATGGACTCTCGTTGCCGTCATTTTACCCAGGGAAAGATTTAAGAAATCCGTTAATATTAAGAATTAATATCTCTTCACACATCCACCCCTCTTATTTTGCGAACATATGTCAAGCTATTATCTCAGGTTACATCCTTAGATGCTATAGTTAATACAGTTCTAGCCCATTTCCAAGCTGTGTTATGTTAATATCAGGGGGCTATGTGTGATGTGTACCATAATCCCACTGGGCAACTGTGCAGATAGAGTATTCATCTTACTGACTGCTAGCTTGGACTATTGCAATGCACACCTTGGGGTGTGTTTCAATAAAACCTACTGGCAGACTTTAGGTGGAAAAGTATTCATGCTTAACATACTTTGCATCATCTTCAAATGCATCAATGGGGCTGCTCCTGCCTACCTTATCGATAGCCTCACAAGGTACAACCATGTGTGGCATGTACTCCTACACTCTGCCCATAGACACAATGCTACTCATACTGAACACAGTGCTAACTATAAAAATGTTCCCTTTAAAGTAGTTGTCTGCAACAAGCCATGCAACAATTTATAGGAAACATGTTTCATAGGGAGCCGACCAAGCAACATGGCTACATGGCTATGACATAGTAGCGGCTAAGGCGAAGAGAAATCCCACAGACGTGATCTGAGGAAGATATTTCACTTTACATCATCAAATCAAGGATATCAAGGAAAAGGAAAGCAAAATATACAAAGTGGTTCGTATGCGCCTCCCTAGATATCTAGTACAATTATATTGAAGGAGCTCCATTAAAAGATCAAGGTGAACACAATCTTACTGCAGAAAAAGAAAGGCTTCAGAAAAGGATCCTCAAAATTGGATAACATTTTAGCACTCACCTCTATGTTAGAACGGGCATGACAGACTTACACTAATATCGTAAATGCTCTCTTCATTGATTGTAGTGTGGCCTTTGACACAGGGCATAGAAATGAACAGTGGAAAACGTTGGATAACTGTGGGGATTCCTATGGGGCTTTTAAGAATGCTCTTGACTATGAACCATAACACCATGTTCACATGATCAAATGTGAAGTCTGCACAACGGATTCCCTGCACACATACACTGGCCTGAAACACTTTCGTTAGATTCACCTTAGTCTTGGATTCTGCAAGATGCAATCGCTAGGATATATTGATGATAACATTCCTATGGATATTACCTATGGATATTACTCCCATGGGCTTGCAATGAATTGCCTCTTATGCTCGCAAACATAGACTAATCACATATATTAAGAAAGCTAAGATCATGACATTGAAACATTGAGGGCCTCATTATAACCCTGTACCGCCTGATTACGAGGTCCCCTCGCGGGACCCGTTCTGCAAGTCTGGTGAAACCAGACGTGCAGAGCGGGTCCCGCGAGGGGAAGAGGGAGCAAACAACGGGCCGCTCGTAATCGGCCCGTTGTTTGCTCCCTCTTCCATTCCCATTCAGCCCTATGGGGGCTGAAATGGGAATGGGGAAGGTCCGGGTCCCGGTTCCTAGAAGGAGGAATTACCGGGCCCTCCGAACTCGGAATGGCCCGGTTATTCCTCATTCTAGGAACCCAGACCCGGACGCAATTTTGGCGGCAGCGAGATCATAATGAGGCCCTAAATCTGCTAGAAACGGAACATAATATACAAGGTCTACCACTACAACTACCTGGGGTTGACAGTTGATCACAAGTTAAACTGGCTTGAGAATGCCTGGTGCAGAGCTCAACCACATATTAATATCTAACAATGTTTGTGGCACAACTCACTGGCTACTCCATTAAGTCCCTGTGAGTTAAATATAGGCTAGAAATTAGGCCATCCATGGCTTTTGGAGTAGAGAAATGAGGGTTGACAATACTTGCAGAATTAAATGGCCTCATTATGAGACCGGTGGTAGCCGTGCCGGTAAAACAGGCATGGCTGCCATCTGTATCATTTTTCTTTCGGTGCCTGGGAATGGGCAATTACCAGGCTGTTAGGGAGAATTCTCAAGAATGGCTAATTCCCCTTACCTACTGAGTCCCTCAGCAGCTTTGCTGGATTTCTAGGATTTGTTTTTTTCACCTGGTAAGAGTGTGAGCCTTTTTTCCCACTCTGACATGTGTTTTGCTCTGTGTGTTTAACATTTTGTGTTCATAGACTGTGGAGCCTCAGCTACTCCATAGGCATCATCTTTTTACTGTGTGTTACACAGCACCCTCAGTGCAGTGACACAGGGTTGTCTTTCTCAGACTTCCCACTTCAAACTCCATTTTCTGGGACTGACTACTGTCTCCCAGAACATGTATAGTTACTGTTGACTTTATTAGTCTTTTTAAATTCACAGACCCATTACAAACTATCTTGCATAGAGTTCTGGAAAGGGTTAATAGTTATCCATTTTTGTCTGTTTCTCAAGGAACATTATTTTCTTCCCCTTTCTTTAAGATTTGGCTGGTGGCAGTGGTATCTACCCTATTTTTTTCTACCACAGTCTATTTAAATAGCCTTGGTACTGTTTTAGGTTAAGTTAGTAGCCTCGAACTTCAATCCGCTGGACCCCATTTACTTTTATGTGGTTCTGGCTGGGTTTATTTGCCATTTCTTTTTATAAAGGTCTTTCTCGTGTTTTACTCTGCATGCCAAAACCAGGTTTGGTTCCTTTGTTCGCCGTCCTTTGGCGGGCTTCTGCACAGAAGACCTCATTAGGTGCCTGAATGTCTGAGGGGGACAGGATGTGAGGGAGGGGTTTGAGACTCCCTGCACAGAGTCTCCTTGGAGACCCATGTCGCACTCTGTATGATTGGCAGTGGTGACTGTCCCACCGGGACAGCCACCCAGCTATGTGATTGACAGCCAGACTGTGTGAATGGGGGAAAACTGCATAAAAAGTAAGTCGCTGGGAATGAGAAGGCAGAGTCGCCACTGGATCGAGAGAACTGAAGAGAAGCTGACAGAAGAGGACCACTACCATAACTGAACCTCCCGGTGAAGCCTTGCTGCGAATCCGAATCTCCAAACTTCGACGAGGGGGAAGAACTGCAAGCAATCTTCTGCCCTTGATATGGTGGGACCAACCAGTTCACCAAATTGCAAGCCAGGCCTCCCTCCTCTGGTCAAATTTGCTGTGCACAGCTACAGTGAACCGGATTGCCAGGAGGACCGGACCCTGCTTGGGTTTTTTAAGGAGTGCACCTTTTATTCACTACTTTGCTCTGCTGCTGGTTTCTTCCCTTGGCAGTGCAGGACCCTCCAGTCTTCCTACTTCATGTCAGTCCGACAGTCGCTTCAGGAACGTCTGCCTCTGCTACAGCCTTCTTCTTCATTTAAGGTACTGTTCTAACCCGGGTGTTCATTCTGTCCAACTGTAGTGAAAGTGTTTGAAATATTTTGCCAATCCAAGGGAGTGTCCTTCTCTATTCTTTAAAGTAACTTTTCTTCTGACCAACTTGGTTCCGAACTCTTGGCAAAGACTTAAACGCGAACTACTCTGAACTGTGTGATCCTCTGCAAAGACTCTGGTCCATTGACTTTGGCTCAGGCTTCTTGATGTGATTTCCTCACCGTAGTAGCCTTTTCTAGATTGCCCTGCTTACTTACTTGTTGGTGCTGCTCAATTTTTGTCTAACCTTGTACTTCCCTCCCTTTTACATTGCTGGAGTGCCATTTTGCTTACACTTCATTTTGAGCTTAACTTGTCCAGAATCTATTGGGTGGTGTGTAGTATATTAAGAGTGTGATTTTTCTACTGCTTTACTTTAGGTAAGCTTGCCGGTACCGTTGTTACCATACCGACAAAATATGAGGTCTGATCGTGGGTGCCATTTCGCCTGCCAGGTCTGACTACGGCGGCAGCCGTGCCTGTAATACCGCCACGGCTACCACCAGGGTTTTAATGAGGCGCTATGTTTTTAGTGGATTTATAGCTGAGGCTACATCCAACTTATGGTGAAAAGCAAAACATATTTAAATGTTTTGCTATGTAACATTTCTTTTCATCTAGAAAAATGTATGCCATGCGACTGAACCAGTCAAAATAATCATGCCAAAGTTGTTAAACTTTCATCAGTGTTTGCATGCCGAAAATTACAGCAGAATCAATAGTTTTGTGTGCTGGATTTCCACAAAGGCGGAACATTCTTTTATCTAGTCCACAATATCTTATGCTTTAGGCATAATAAGTATTGCCTGATGCAGATAAGTGAAAGTCCAAAAACAAATTATTTTTTCTGTTCATATGCATTTTGTGTTGCAGGGCCCAGCTGAACAAAATTTCCCTCGTGCTCACAACAGAAAACAAAAACAGCAGAGGCCCAAAAAGATGTAAATAATGTTCTATACAAACTCTGAAAACAAAAATAGTGAATCCCACAAAACCCCACACTCCCCAAATTTAGCCATGAATACTATGGTTATACGGCACAATCAAATTAGGAAAGTACTATGCATCAAAGCAGATAGATCTGTAACAACAGATCCTCCATGAATACTACAACATAGCTTCACACCATTCAACAAAGAAAACAGTCTGACACCACACAACATCACATCATCACCCCCTGCAAACATGACTTTAATGAACAAATATAGCTAAATAACATAAACCATCATAAACATACAATTTACATTGACACAGAAAAATGTTATCAGGGAGCACATACGTTGATTCACATTCATTGTACAATAAAATCAGAGGCACACAGCAAAACAATGGGCCTCATTATAAGTATGGCGGTAAGGCAACAACGGCCCAGTATCACTACCGGCACCATTGCTACCGTACTGCCATACTACAAGTTGTGCTTGCGGGTCTCACTCTGCCCGCCACATCCGACTTGGCGGCAAGTGCGGCACCCGTGAGCACAACTCGTGGATGCACCGGCACGTTGTGAACGGTGCCAGTGCATCCAAGCTCCCCATTCCCATTCAGCCCTATGGGGCCGAACGGGGATATGGAGTCCCTTTTGGCCAGCACCCGCGAATGGGCAATTACCGGGTCCGCCGACCTTGGCATGACCCGGTAATTGCCCATTTGCTGGTGCCGGTAAAATCACGGGTCTGGCACCAGCCGAGCCTTTGTTACAGGCACGGCTACCACCAGACCCATAATGAGGCCCAATATGGATAAAATACAGCACAAAATTTGAATATACAATAAATCACACACAATCCCAGTATAGCACGCTATTACGTCATGGAAATTATGAATAAATCATCCGCCACAATACAAAAACACACCATCACCCCTTGAAAACATGACCATAAACCACATATAAAAATCTAGCCAAATAACATTTAAAACATCAGACATCTGAAAGGGACAATGTAACCAGATTGGGAATAGGAAACAAAATCAGGAATTCACCACAGAACAAACACAATTAAATGCAACAAACATTTAAATGGAGGCAAAATGAATCCTAAAACATATGTTACCATGAAACAGACAACACACCCACCACCACACAATGCAACAGTTCTCATGCAGAACAAGCAAACACACAAGAACACAATACATTCCCATATGCCACAGTGGTGGCACACTCCCAACCCTCCAAAAAAACTAGCAAAACAGAAAAATTAAAAACACACACACAGCAGTCAGGCAGCAATCACATTATTACATCACACATTCACTTTCGATTTCACACGCATCCATAACAATCCAGACAACCATGCACACACACATGTGTAGCTTTTGATATCATGTTTGGTCATACCTTGAACAGCACACCAAACAAACTCATTCATATATGCAACCTAAGAAATCAGGCTTATGGAAAGATTAATGTGATGATGAAATCCTTTATTCAACTGTAAAGTTATCTGGACAAGTTACATAACACTTAGAAAAATACCTTCCATTTTTTGACTTCATTAATCCAATCTCCAATCCAGAAATAAAAATCATTGTTGTCCTTATTTGCTACATATAGAGAAAATTACAATCCGTGGGCGCTTACATACTATCATCACATAATTATAGAGTTTCTCCTTCTTTAGATACACAAAACTAAACAGGATCAATATAACACTGTTGGATCTAAATTGCTGCCACAAGACGTTTCCTCAACCAGGCTAGGTGTATAAATGTAGCAACATAGTAAACAAACTACCATATGAGAAGAATGTCTAACTCATTGGTGCATATCTTTCAAAAGGCGGAATCCTGCAGTAAAAACAGTGCTTTAAGGTATGCAATCTGTATGTTATTCATCGCATCAAAGATGTACAAAAACGGTGTAATGTCTTCTCTCAAAGCACCACATAATAAACAATTGCTACTGTATGATGTTTTCCACTTGCCCATATATCCCACAGCCTCACCACATAATAAACAATTGCTACTGTATGATGTTTTCCACTTGCCCACATATCCCACAGCCTCACCACATAATAAACAATTGCTACTGTATGATGTTTTCCACTTGCTCATATATCCCACAGCCTCAAGTATCCACATCTAAATGTGATATACAGAGCTGAGGCATAGTTTGGGGCAATTATTTCGAGATAAGGTGAATACCCACTTGTTTGTTTAATAAGAAAATAATCGATGCCCTGAGATTAGGCAAGACTTGCTCCTTACATGTAGTTGGCCCTCCACTTTATCCAAGGCTTTTTGATCTCTTGTGATGTAGATTTTGTAATCAGACTTTTGGTCAACCAATAACAGGAAGGATCTGATGCTGCCAAATATTTCTTCACATGGGGAAGCCATGGGACTGTCCAGCCACCTTCCTGATTCATTACCTCATTTGGTGGTTCCCAAAATTGACCCAGTCTTGGATTGCCCCATACTCTAAACCAATATAGGGAAGGTCTCATGCTAGACTCCTTGTCTAATGGACAAAGATTGCATTCCATACGAAAAAGTGCATGCGTTGCACACTTGGGAAGTAAATAAATACTTTAAAAAAATGTGTTTTCAATAGTATTTATGAATTTACTCCCAGTTGTTCAACAGATTTCCACACCATACAATGCGGACGAATTTGCTTACACCTTATAAACCCTTCAATACTGGGCAAATTGCTCCACCACCATGGGAGAGGAAGATTTTTTGTATTGATTCACAATGTTTACCTAAACCCCCAGAAACTTCAACAACATGCAGGGCCCATCAACCATTGAAAGCAAAACAAATACCAAGGTAGTTATACCATGGGGCATGCTTCAAATGTGAGCATCCCAGTTCCACGGACAGGGATTTATTTGATGAATTCTTTGGGGAAAAGACCTTGACCTTTGTCTTTCCAACATTCAGTTAAAAGCCCTGGTCACCACATTTCTTGTGGAAGCATAAGACAGATAATTCCAAACCAGAAGGAGTATAAGAAAGCAGAACAGCATTGTCCCAAAAAACAATGCAGGGAACTTATCTTTCACTAGCTCTGGAAAATCAAAATTGTCAAGGCACAGTTCAACTATAAAGGTATGGATGTAGATGGAAAAAAAGAGGGCTATGGGACACTGCTGGCAAATGCATCTATTCACTAAGAAGGGGAGAGTTGTATCGCCAGCTACTCTCCATCGCACTGTCCGCGAGTTGCCAGAATATAACAACCAAATTTGCATTAACTGTGTCTCAGGAATATTCCTAACTACTATGATATTTCAAAGTGACTTCCTCGGGACACTGTCAAATGCAGATCTTAAGTCAGCGGATACTGCATACAATTTTGTTCTAGACAGGTGTAGATGCTGCTGGACAATCAGGTGAAGTCAAAACCCCTGGTTTACGGTGCTCAGGTAAATCTAAAGGCTGCTTGTAAATGGCTCAGAAAATCTTCCTCATCTATCCAATCTTGGAGATCGGTTTAAGAGGGCCTTTGCAAACATCTTCCTGGTAATGTCTAGAAGAGAGATCGGGTAAGATTTCAGAAGACTCTCCCTAACCCCATTTTTGTAAATAGGGACAATTTCAGCTGTCCTCCATGATTTTGTACCTTCCTCTGCGCAGTAATGTTGTCAACAACATTTGTTAAGACTGGTAACCATATGGTTGGCTCTTAAATAGGTCAACTGAAATTTTGACGGGTCGGCCACTTTCCCCACTCTTTGTGACGTCAGAATGTCCTCCACAACCTTCTGGAGAAACTGTAGACACATCCCCCAGTATAAAGATTGGAGGAGGGTATCTGTATTCTATATGGCAGAATAGAAGCACAGAGCAACCCAGCCAAGGCTCTCTATTCGGTAGCTATGGCCGAGCAACAAAGGCTTACCCTCCCAGGAGGTGACTGGTTCTTAAGTACAGTTTAGTCCCCAAGCACCCACAAAGGAATGTCCACACACTATGTTAGTGAAAACACAGTCTTTATATAAATAAGGTTCAAGTTATATACACAATCACAATAACACACTTTCTACTCTGGCAATACGGTAATGGCAAATATATACAGTTTCTATGTGGTACCACTGTTACTCTGATTCCATTAAAATGCATCAACTGTAGACAGTTTCAAATGGCATACAAATCAATTAATAAAGTGAACCAGCAACAGACTTTAGGAGGAAAACAAGTTGGTTAAACAATTGGCGGAATACTGGGCCCCTAGCATTAGGCACAATTCTGGATGAGGATCCCCCCACATGGGCAACCTGTAAATAAAGATATAATACAAGCCCAGTCTATATATTGCTTATAAGAGTATTTTAAGGTTCTACCACCCCAATGTACCTGTAATAGCAGAGTTTGACATAGGGTCGTCAACGGATCCTTCTTGAGCAGCTCTCTTTAAGGCAGGAGCCACGGATCAACAAAATCCCATGAAGAAATGGTGAAAAAAGGCATCGAGGCAGCAGCCCCGGTCCTGGTGGTGCTCGTCGATGACCAGTCGTGGACATCCTGCAACATCCGCAAAGAGTCTATGAAGAACTTTGGCCCAGCAAGGGCATCAAGTCGTTGAGTCGTCAGCATCTCTGCAGTCTTCAGGAGGTGGGAAAACCACCAGCAGATGCTCCTCGGTGCATCAACGGCCTCAAATTTCTCCGGTGGGACAAAGCGGTTGGTGGTTCTGGTGAGAGATTCCTTGAATTCAAAGTGTCTTAATTAATGGAGTGTTGCTACTCCGGTTATCAGCGGCATGGTGTCAAGCTGTCCCTGCTTCTGGGCAACACAGCTTTGATGGGCATCCAGCAGTTATAGCAAACCTGCAAACCCTGGTCGACTACAATGGACGGCTGTCCGGGTGCTTCTCTTCGGATTCCTCTGCGGTCCCCATCCACGGTCAACAGTCTTTCAAGGGCTGACTTCTAGGGCTCTTTGACGAAAGTTAGTGGTGCACGATGGTCCCTCGTAGCTCGGGAAGAGTTCTCCTAGACAGGTCCTCTCTTGGATTAGTTTCTCAGCGACACAGCATCTTTCAGATTGCATCAAAGGTAACAGCAGTCAACCTTCTTCCTCGGGATCACCTCTCTCCCTCTCGCTCCCCACCTCTAGTCTCACTTGATCTTCTCTCTCTCTCACTCTCTCTCTCTCCACTTCACCTTCTCTCTTGCTTCTCACTCTCTCTCTCTCTCTTTCTCTCTCTCTCTCTCTCTCTCTCTCTCTCTCTATATATATATATATAAACTCTGCCTACCCTCTCCATTCCAACTTTTCCTATTACTCACTCCTATTTCTACCCTTCGTCCTCCTCTGTCCCTCTGGTATTTTCCCACTCCTCTTATCTCTCTCTGCATTATCCTACTATTCCCACCTCTCTCTGCCATTTCTCCTCTCTTGCTGTCTGGTCTTCAAACACTCCTCTCTCTATCTCTCCACTCCCCCCTCATACTACTCATATTCAAATTACTCTACTTCCCCCTCTGAACCTATATTTGCCCCCTTTCTCACTCAAGCCCCCTCTCTCTTTCACTCTCTCAGTCTCGGCATTCAATCGCTATTCCAATACTCTACTCTGTCTATCTTTCACAACCCACTCTATCACACATGCTCACAAGCACAATTTCATCCTTGCACACTTGATGCCACCCTCTCGCACTTTGGATGCCTTACATGAAATATTATCCAACACCCCAACAGACTTGTCAATACTCTGCTCCACCATTCTCTTTCTGCCTCGTCTTTCTGACCACCACCACACAACTGGAACTCACCTGAACATCTTTTCTCTCTTTCTAATTTTCACTGGATTTTTATACCCATTGGTTTTGCTTCCCCCTCCCCCATAACCATTGGGTCAGAGTCTCACCTTTCTCTTTGAGATAAACTCACACTACCCCTTTCTCCTTGGCTGGCTCGCTAAGCTACTCACCTTCAAAAGCTGCAATACCCTGCCACCTTCGTGTGCGCAAGTTTTTGTGCAGATTGCTCAAGTCGGTGTTCGTCTGGATTTGCATTCTTCTTTCACTGTGGTCAGCGACATTTCAAGCTGATTCACTGGAGGCTGGCCAGTACTTTAGTATTCAGGCCTGTGTCATATTCAGCATCTTTCTCTGTCTTCTTGCCCATTTGGATATTTTAACAGTCAGCAGCAATACTTGCCCATCAGGTGCTGCAGAATGTATAACTACTGCATGGTGAAACAGTGGCAACATACTCTTGTGTGGTGTGTGTGTGTGAGGGATAAAAAGGAGACACATCGCCCCAGACCTGAGTACAACTCTATGACCATGCCCACAGTGATGGTTTCTTCTTGGGTGGTTTAATCTTTTTTTGTTTAATGGTTGTTGGTAGGAAAGTGTGGCGAGTAAAAGAAACATATTATGCACCATGAGTGGACTTGCTCACATCAAGTCGAATACACTGTGCAATCAGAAGTGCAGATGTTTTACTTGCAATCGCATAGTTGCAGTAAATTTCAGCAGAGCCACTGCTGACAGACAGATGTAACACCGGAGCTCTCTTCTATTGCCAAAGCTCTGTATCGCATGTGACGAACATGGACAACACACGCATACAGAACTCTGAGGGAGGTTAATGGAGACAATGGAAGCCCCGGCTCAGGGTGGAAGTGTATCCAAATCAGTATCCCTGTGCAAAAAGCCAGAAGGCCCTTGTTGGAAAAAAGGCACCATATTGGGTAGCTCATACACATATCAGACTGGTTTAATATAACAACCTAATACATATGATTATGAATCTAAAATGTGGTTATTCCATTCATCAGAAAGGTTCAAAACATGATTTACTGTATTTAAATGGTAAATTCACCTCTGTTCAAGTTTGTACAATTGTCTTCCGATGTGTCCCCCTTATGGATGGTGTGTTAAGGCTTATAAAATAAACCCTTTGATATCTTTGTCATTATGTCCGTTCAATCTATAGCGTTCCACTAGAGGTTTGTCTGTGACTTGGTTGCGGATATATGATCTATGTTTCAATATCCGTTGTTTTGTCAGGCAGACTTTTTGACCATATAAAGTACGTGACACAGGCATTCAATGATGTATATGACATGTTTAGTATTGCAGTTTCTTTGTGATCTCAAATTTAAAAAAACATCATGTTCAAACACACATTTAGGGGGTAATTCATAGAATTAAGCACACAAGTGGCGCACGCAGCTGGCGCACAGTGTGCGCGTGCGAATCCCTGCGCCAGCCGCGTGCGCTAAAATCCATTTCCGCGCACAGCGTATTCATGGATTCCAGCCACCAAAACCAGCTGTGGCGCACAGTGGCGCAGCGACCCTGCAGCAGCGCCAGTTACGCCCCCAAGAACGCCTCTCGCGCAGGGAAAAGCCATCAATATACCCAATCCAGTGCAAAGGGCTGCGCTAACCCTGTACCAGCACGGCAAGCGGGCTACGTGTATCACTGGGGTGCGCGGGAAGTACCTCATGCGATTGGCCCCGTGCGAGCAGGGTACGCGTATTTCAGGGGTGCGCGGGAAGTTACACACGCGATTTCCGTAGGGTACGCGTATCTCAGGGGTGCGCGGGAATTTCCACACGCGATTGGGCCCGTGCGAGCAGGGTAGGCGTATCTCAGGGGTGCGCAGGAAGTGCCACACGCAATTTCAGCAGGGTACGTGTATTTCAGGGGTGCGCGGGAATTTCCACACGCGATTGGGGGTACGCGTATCTCAGGGGTGCGCGGGAAGTGCCACACGCGATTTCCGCAGGGTACGTGTATCTCAGGGGTGCGCGGGAATTTCCACACGCGATTGGGCCCGTGCGAGCAGGGTACGCGTATCTCAGGGGTGCACAGGAAGTGCCACACGCGATTTCAGCAGGGTACGTGTATTCCAGGGGTGCGCGGGAAGTTCCACACGCGATTCCATCAGGGTACGTGTATTACAGGGGTGCGCGGGGAGCACCACACGTGAATTGCACGTGTGGGTCCTCCCAGGTGTTCCCTCTACACCCTCCATGGCCCCTGCAGGTGGCTCAACCCACAGGGGCCTACCCTACACATGTCCTGCAGGAACACCATCCACCATGGCCATGACCCCCAGCCAACCCATATGTCAACTTGCACTACTGCCCACCAACGCATGTCCCCCTGCACCCCCAGTCAACAGGGGCACCCTCCACCAGGCCCCACCATTGTCTCCCAGCACCCCCACCCCCCAGCAGTGCAGGGGCACCCACCACCAGGCCCCCACCCATGTTTCCCACCACCCCCACCTCCCAGCCACCAGGGGCACCCACCACCAGGCCCCCACCCATGTCTCCCACCACCCCCACCCCCCAGCAGTGCAGGGGCAGCCTCCACCAGGCCCCCACCCATGTCCAACTCATGTCTCCCACCACCCCCACCCCCCAGCACTGTGGGGCACCTGCCAGCAGGCCCCCACCCATGTCCAACTCATGTTCCCCACCACCCCCACCCCCCTACACTGTGGGGCACCTGCCAGCAGGCCCCCACCCATGTCCAACGCATGTTCCCCACCACCCACACCCCCCAGCAGTGCAGAGGCAGCCTCCACCAGGCCCCCACCCATGTCTCACACAACCCCCACCCTCCAGCCACCAGGGGCAGCCTCCACCAGGCCCCCACCCATGTCTCCCACCACCCCCACCCCCCTAGTCACCAGGGGCAGCCTCCACCAGGTCCCCACCCATGTCTCCCACCACCCCCACCCCCCAGCACTGTGGGGCACCTGCCAGCAGGCCCCACCCATGTCCAACGCATGTTCCCCACCACCCCCACCCCCAGCAGTGCAGGGGCAGCCTCCACCAGGCCCCCACCCATGTCTCACACCACCCCCACCTGCCAGCCACCAGGGGCAGCCTCCACCAGGCCCCCACCCATGTCTCCCACCACCCCCACCCCCCCAGTCACCAGGGGCAAACTCCACCTGGCCCCCACCCATGTCTCCCACCACCCCCACCCCCCAGCAGTGCAGGGGCACCCACCACCAGGCCCCCACCCATGTCTCCCACCACCCCACCCCCCAGCAGTGCAGGGTCAGCCTCCACCAGGCCCCCACCCATGTCTCCCACCACCCCCAAACCCCAGCAGTGCAGGGGCCGCCTCCACCAGGCCCCCACCCATGTGTCACACCACCCCCACCCCCCAACCACCAGGGGCAGCCTCCACCAGGCCCCCACCCATGTCTCCCACCACCCCCACCCCCCAGTCACCAGGGGCAGCCTCCACCAGGCCCCCACCCATGTCTCCCACCACCCCCACCCGCCAGCAGTGCAGGGGCACCCACCACCAGGCCCGCACCCATGTCTCCCACCACCCCCATCCCCAGCAGTGCAGGGGCAGCCTCCACCAGGCCCCCACCCATGTCTCCCACCACCCCCATCCCCCAGCACTGTGGGGCACCTGCCAGCAGGCCCCCACCCATGTCCAACTCATGTTCCCCACCACCCCCACCCCCCAGCACTGTGGGGCACCTGCCAGCAGGCCCCACCCATGTCCAACGCATGTTCCCCACCACCCCCACCCCCCAGCAGTGCAGGGGCAGCCACCACCAGGCCCCCACCCATGTCTCCCAGCACCCCCACCCCCCAGCCACCAGGGGCAGCCTCCACCAGGCCCCAACCCATGTCTCCCAGCACCCCCACACCCCCAGTCACCAGGGGCAGCCTCCACCAGGCCCCCACCCATGTCTCCCACCACCCCCACCCCCCAGCAGTGCAGGGGCAGCCTGCACCAGGCCCCCACCCATGTCTCCCACCACCCCCAACCCCCAGCAGTGCAGGGGCAGCCTCCACCAGGCCCCCACCCATGTCTCACACCACCCCCACCCCCCAGCCACCAGGGGCAGCCTCCACCAGGCCCCCACCCATGTCTCCCACCACCCCCACCCCCCTAGTCACCAGGGGCAGCCTCCACCAGGCCCCCACCCATGTCTCCCACCACCCCCACCCCCCAGCGCTGTGGGGCACCTGCCAGCAGGCCCCACCCATGTCCAACGCATGTTCCCCACCACCCCCACCCCCAGCAGTGCAGGGGCAGCCTCCACCAGGCCCCCACCCATGTCTCACACCACCCCCACCTGCCAGCCACCAGGGGCAGCCTCCACCAGGCCCCCACCCATGTCTCCCACCACCCCCACCCCCCCAGTCACCAGGGGCAGCCTCCACCAGGCCCCCACCCATGTCTCCCACCACCCCCACCCCCAGCAGTGCAGGGGCACCCACCACCAGGCCCCCACCCATGTCTCCCAGCACCCCCACCCCCCAGCCACCAGTGGCAGCCTCCACCAGGCCCCCACCCATGTCTCCCAGCACCCCCACCCCCCAGCACTGTGGGGCACATGCCAGCAGGCCCCTACCCATGTCCAACTCATGTTCCCCACCACCCCC
Source organism: Ambystoma mexicanum (assembly GCF_040938575.1). Lineage (NCBI taxonomy): Eukaryota > Metazoa > Chordata > Amphibia > Caudata > Ambystomatidae > Ambystoma > Ambystoma mexicanum. The sequence continues at coordinate 337,801,270 of NC_090939.1, forward strand.
ACCCCCCAGCACCGTGGGGCACCTGCCAGCCGGCCCCCACCAATGTCCAACTCATGTTCCCCACCACCCCCACCCCCCAGCACTGTGGGGCACCTGCCAGCAGGCCCCCACCCATGTGACACTCATGGTCCCCAGCCAACATGTCATCACAATCTAGATCCCTGGTCCCTATGGTCAGCCTCCAAATGCAAAACACCCACCTGAGTATTGCATCAACCCACTCATAATTTGCAATTACATCACAGAACACCAATTGCAAGTTCCGAAACAAACACATTTCCCTGACATACACCCAATGGGTGTCAGTGAATCTCAAAACACATATCATTCAATGCATGAAACCAATGAGATACCACACATTGAAGTTCACCAAAAAAAATATGTATTAAAGGAAACATAAATAGAATAAAAAATGAAGAAACAGAAACGTGAATGTACAAAAATGAAAAGAAGCATGTCCGTTAAAAAAAGCAAAACCAAAAATAAAATTCCAAAGTAATGTTGTCCAAAGTCAATGTCCACAAAACAAAATCCAATGGGAAATAAAAAAGAAAGCCATTGCTCCATGGTTAAAAAGTGAAAAAAAAATACAATCCAACTGTGAACTATGTACATGGGAACAAGCCAGGGTCCATTATCCCAACAAAATAAAGGAAACCTATCTAACTACACTAACTAATAAAATAAACTATATACAAAAATGTGGCCAATGTCGGAAAGGTCCAAATAAAATAAAAACAAAAATGAAATCTAACACTACCTACATAACTATGTACAAGGGCAGCGGGCTAGTTTCACGGCTCACTTGTGGATGTCCCGGGCCAGGGCATCATCGAGCTCCTCCTCAATGTCCCGGAGGCGGTCCTTCTCCATGGCCCAGACGGTCCGCAGGGCCGTCGACGTCTCCACCTCCAAACCCCTGCAGATTGCCTCGAGGCACTCGGCCCGCCTCAGGGCCCTCCGCATGGAGTTCTCCGCCCTGACCATTGTGAGCCGTGCCTCTTCCGCCCGCTGCCGCTCTGCATCTATGGCGTGGCCCAACCGCTGCCACACGGAAGACACTCTCTGTCCTGGGTCCTCCTGCCCTCCGGCCGATGCCTGCCCCTCCGATGTTGAAGGCCCCGAGCCTTCATGGCTCCCACCACGTTGCTGCTGCTGCTGCTGTGCCTCTGCCCGTGCACTGCCTCCTGCTGCCTGCACATCCTCCGCCGGCTGGGGTGCAGTCGTTGATGTGGCCACCCCTGCTGGACGTCCGACTCCCGACTGTGGCAGGGATGCCTCCTCCACCAGCCTGGCCGCACCGTCAGAGGCAGCTCCACAGGGCACCCAGGTGACTGATGGGCAGGAAGATGGCACAGAGGACGACTGGCGCATAGGGGGTCCAGTTGAGAAGGGGGTCGGAGCAAGCCCCATCAGACGGAGGAATCCGGCCTGGGTGACCTGTCCCAGCAGGCTGACGTGGTCAACGAGCCATTCGAGATGACTTGCAGTCTCTTCATGAAAAGACTGCAGGTCACCTCGCATGGCCCATTGACGCAACGCCACACCAGCCAGGACAGGCTCAACCCAGACTTGGATAGCCACGTCCGCAGGCAGAGGAAGGCCAGTTGATGTGAGCTCATCCCCTGCCTGAAAACGGGTCTGGACGTAGGCATCCCTGCTGGTGCAAGATGATGCAGGGACAGGATCAGGGACAGGATTGCACACAGGCACCTCCGCGGCGGCCTGTGCTGCCTCCTGTCCCTGGTCCTGCACTGCACCACTAGCACCAGTGGGATCCCCACCTCCAGACCCCGTCTCTGGTGCTTGCACGGCCTCCTCCTCCACCAAACCCCCCACCAACCTGGTGCCATCTTCCCCTGTTGGGCCCTGTGGGGTCCCAGCTGCCCCTTCTGCTGCCGAGGATTCCAACTCCAACCTCCGCCTCTTGGACCTCCCCCCGGCAGCTGCGGCCTGGGATGCGGCACCGGACTCCTCACTCCCCGACGAGATGACAACATGGGAGGGGAGCCGGGCCTTGCGACTCCGGCTGGCGGTGGGATCCCCGCCGCTGTGCTCCACAGCACCTTCTCCGCCCTCTTCATCAGTTGACGCTGCAGACAAGGAGAAACAAAACACAGGCATCAGGGCACTGTACAATGGACACATACACACATGACAGTTGTACATGAGAGGCATTGGCAAACCTCATACATGTCATCACAATCCCCAACACACATGTCATTACAACTCGCACACATGAGCCATACCACAGCCATATCGCAACTGCCACCACCATCCATACACATACAACAGCATGAGCAGCCAAAGGTGAGCCAGACATCAAATGCAACACAGGAAGTGCACCACACATGTACACACACCACCACACTTGCATGCATGTGTACACCTCTGCCAGGTGTCGCAGTGTTCAGACGGGCATCCATGTCACATCTGCCAATCAGGCTTCCACATACCGCTGTCACATGCATCCATGTTGCATCACTGTTGCACCCTTGTCAAATACACACACATGCACATGTACACAGTGCTGATACATGCAGCCAAAAACAACATTCATGCGTGACATCACGGACATGTCTACTTACATACACATTCATCCAAACATGTGTGCCCACACAACTGCATTTGGCATGCAAGCCTACACACACAAGCACCATCCATCTCTCACACATTTCAGCCCTCGCATGTGTCAGCCCCAAGGCCCTGTACACCCCCACCCATACTCGACCCCATACAAACAGATGTGCAACCTGCACACTACTGAATAATCACCACACGCACTGCTCACAATCAGGATGCATGTACACTCACCGCTCGACTCCAGACGGGTCTGCTTCTCAAGGACCTGGACGTGGAGCGCTGGGGATATGCGTTCCAGGACCCTCATCTGTTCTTCCGACAAGTGGCCCCGGCGCCCCTTGGCATCCGCTGCCTTCAAGAGGCGCCGGGCCTTGTTCAGGGTCCTGGACCTGAAGTCCTCCCAGCGCTTCTTGACATGTTGTAAGTCGCGGACTGCCACCCCCTCCGCGTTGATGGCAGTCACGATGTCAGTCCAGATCCGAGTCCGTCCTTCCTTGTCGGCGCGGGAACTTCCGAAGAGGGCATCATACTGCCCCAGGACTTGCTCCACCAGGACACCAACTTCGGTGGCACTGAAGCTGGTGCCCCTCTGCCTCTCTGGCCGGGGGTTGTCAGCGGTCCCAGATGGTGTTTGCCCCGACATGACAACCCCAGAGGCAGGAGTGGGTGGGTCAACTGGGTCCTGGGGCTGGGCTGTGGAGCGATGGAATCCCAGTCGGGAGTCTTCGGTTCCAGCAGGGGCGGTCACAGCAACAGCACCCCTGGCTGATGTGCAGGCAGCAAATGGCAGGGCACGTGGGCAGCATGCAGTCAGGCAGCAGCAGATGGCAGGTGGGAGCGTGCTCGGGGCTCTGGGGGGAGTAGTTCAGCCTTCTGGGCAGGAGCGTGGTCTTCCCTGTGCTTACGCGTGGCCAGCTTGATACGGAGTGATTTGGCACGTGAAAAATCTGCACGTCAGCGTGTAATTCGAGGAAAGGCCCTTAGCGCGTAAGCGCGTCTGCACGCATACGCATTTTCATTGGACAGAAGGCCCCTCAAGCGCAAGCGCCCCTGTGACGTGACGCGTACAGACGTGCATGGGCATTTCAGCACGCGTGAAAAACTGCACGTCCGCGTGTAATACGAGGAACGGGCCCATGCGCGTAAGTGCGCGTGGAAACTGCACGTCCGCGTGTAATACGAGGAAAGGGCCCATGCGCGTAAGAGTGCGTGGAAAACTGCACGTCCGCGTGTAATACAAGGAAAGGGCCTATGCGCGTAAGCGCGCGTGAAAAACTGCACGTCCGCATGTAATACGAGGAAAGGGCCCATGCGCGTAAGTGACGTGACGCGCGCGTGCGTTTCCCTCAGCACGGGTTAAAGGTGAGCGGGCCAAGCAGTTCGCTGTACGTGTCCATTTCGTGGAGACCGACGTGTGTTGCTGCTTCCTGTTGTTTCGCAGGGGTATTGGCTATGCGTGTTTTTCTGCATCGCGCTAGTCAGACGGACACGCTCATTTTCCCACTGCCCCTGTGTATCGCACCCATTTTTGATGTCATAGTAGCCTGCGTGTCCCACGCGTACGCGTTATTCGTGTTACTGGGTGCCACCGCGTACTGCAGGAGGTTGAATCCACGCATGTAGGCTGCAGGGTTGTGTGCACGGTTTTACTGCAGTTTTGGGGTGCCTGAGCGTTGCGTGATCCGTCACCACGTCACCGGGGTCACATACAGCCTTGCAGGTGCAGGGGGGCTGTTAACATCTTGCTTCCCACCCCCTTCACCCCAATTGCCCAGGTCAATTGTGGTGTACACCTCCCATTGGCACCACTCCATCTGTGCCAGCACTACTACATCTGTGCCATGGTTGGGAGGCCACCAAAGGTGAGGGGCGCCTCAGCTGGGCGTACTCCTCGTGGCAGGCGTGGTCGGGGACGTGGCCGTGGTGACCAGGGAGTAGGGGGACTCCAGGGTGTCCAGGGCAGCCACAGTGGGGGAAGAGGCAGGGGCGCGCCACTTGAGCACAATGTTGTGCCATGTGTCGGTGCAGCCATGCCACCACCCCCTGTGGTTCCGGGGGATGCAGCTCCTGCATCTGGCACTGGCACCCGTATGACCCGGCAGTCCATTCCATCGACTGCCACGGGCCCAAGGGTAGTGGTAGCTGCAGGTGCAGCTGTGGACACCGCCACCCAGGCTCAGGGTCTGCCAGCGCAAGCTGCGTTGGCACTTGAAGAGCCCTTGGTAGATCTCCAACAGCCAGGGGGGAAACCATAGGGGCAGGCCGGGCTGCTCAGACCAAGACACGTGTCCCTGGGGCAGTCATGTCATCTGCTGCCCCGAACAGCCGGGTGTTGGCAAGTGCAGGGGCAGATGCACCCAACAGCATCCCGGTTGTGAGTCTGCCAACCAGGCCCGTTGCGGTCAATGACCCTGCCACAGCTGATGTTGCTGCGCAGGGTCCATTAGTGGGCACCCAGCTGCCACTGACACAAGTCAGGCCTTTGGTCATCCCTCCACCTGCCACTCCCTTGGCTCAATCCAACGAACCCACTGGCCATACTGGTCAGGGCGGCATTAGCCAGCCAGGATCTGCGCCACAGTCCAAGAGGAGGAAGGTTGCACCTGCAGCACAGGCTGGGACCCCACACACAGCCACGCCCTCCTGCACATCGAGGAAGAAGCCTTTCTGTAAGCAGGAACTGGACTTCCTCGTGGACTACGTGCGGGGCCACAGCCGTGACATGCTAGTGGGTATCAATAGTCAGACTACGGCTGCCCAACGTGACACCCACTGGAAGCATGTTGCGGAACATGTCAGTTCATTCGGCCATGAGGTGCGCATGGCGCAGGAGTGCAAAAAGCGTTGGAATGACATCAAACGCAGCACTAAGACCAAGTGTGCCTCAAATTACAACTTGACTCTGGTGACTGGCGGTGGGCCTGCACCAGAGGAGGAAGAACTCACTCCGCATGAGGCTCTCGTTGCGGAGTTCATACCACCTGAATTGGTCGAAGGAGTGGGAGAGATGCTGGACTTTGATGCCCAGTCCAGTGAGTGTTGATGCGTGTTTGTTGAGGACGTGTGTGTTTCACTTGTGGGATGTGTTGTGCATGATTGCTGTTACATGTGACGTGTACATGGTTCTGATGTGTAAGTAATGCAATGCTACCGTCATGCATGTCTCCTCTGCCTGCATGCGGGACTCCATGTAGGCATGCTCCCTTGCCCCTCCTCTGCCACTCTGCACCCCAGTTCCACCTTTGCACTGGTCTGCTTCAATCTTGCCAATGTGTACTTTCTTGTTCATGTGTCCTGTGTAGATGCTAACTTCCAGCGTAGAATCTGCCAGACATATGCTGTGTGGTACAGCCTTAGTAATCGATGCAGGGTATCTCACTTGTACTGTGCATGGGTCAGATGTCCCGCAGGGACATGAGTGCCCATTCGTGCTCCATGTGCATTGCACGCATGCCCCTATGTGTCCTTGACTGGATGACCACTGTAATATCAGTCCTTGGTTACATACATTGCCTGCCATCTCAGCAGCCTTCCCATGTGAACTGTGGCTCAGTCCTGCGTTGCACACATGTTCAGGCTCTGACAATCTGTGTGGCTCACAGGCCTCAGCCTGTTCAATGGCCAATGACTCTGTCCAACTCTTGTTGTGTCTTCTTCACACGTGGGCGGACTCCGGAGTTTCCATCATGTGTCCTGCCCACTGTCCCAGCATCATTTGCAGTGTTGTAATTTGAATCACATTAAGCTGTTGATGCCAGTCAACACTGCCTGTCAATACACACGTGTATGGTCAGCCTTTTGATACCATGCTAGGCATCCCTGCTTTGGTACTGGGGTGGAGGGGTGCTTGGCTTCTAGACATGGTACACATTGAATGCACAATGCACGTGATGTCTGAATTTGACATTGCACTGCCTTCACATTTCCTGGCACACACCATGTAGTGCTTGTACATGTAGGTAGTGAGTGGCATACACATTTTCCGCACTGCATAGACCCACTTCCATGGAAACTGCCACCTTTCAACAGGTCTGATCACAGAAGCTATTCAAAGTAGACCCAGCATGCATGCCAGGTCATATGTTGTGTGTCACATGTCTGCCGGATGCCTTTGCTGTCGGTGTGTGTGTGTGTCGTGTGCTTCTGACATGTGTATTGACCCTTTTCTCTCTATTTTTCAGGTGATGACGCAATGGAGGCGGAGGATGGTGTTGTCATGCCAGACACAGGGTTGGTAACACCACATCAACCCAGCACTAGTGGGGGTCGTGGGGTGGTAGGCCACGAAAACCCCCAAGTGGTGCAGTCCATCTTGTCTCTGGCTGCCTATGAGTCCAGCCTTGATGACGACTCTGACGTCCATGTTGAGTTGGATGAGCATCAAGTCCATGTGTCAGGGGTGAGTGATTCTGATGTGGACACTCCTCTGTCTGCGACACCTGCACTGAGGGATCAGACAGTCTTGGTTCCTCCGCCCGTGGTGGATCGGGACGCAGGGTCACCCTCCACACCAGTCACTGATGTGCCTGGGACATCACGTCGACGGGGGCATGTAGTCGTGCAGCCGCAGGCGGTGCCAACACAGCGAGGACCCCCGGTCCTTGGGTGCCGCAGGGGTCAAGCCCGGCAACGCGGTCGCCGCGTGCAACCGCTGTATACTAAGTGGGAGCAAGACATGACTGCCAATGCCGAACGGCAGGGGGCAGCAATGGAGAACATCGCTGAAAGCATGGAGCGTGTGGCCCGATCTGTGCTCCCCACTGCTAGGCAGGTGCTTCTCCAGCAGCAGGCAGCACGGTCCAAGGCCCGCTCGCTCAGGCTGGGCATGGCAGCCTCAGACAGGGCACGCCAGGCTGAAATGTCGTCTCTGCGTCAAGCAATTGCTGCTCACGCAGAGGCGCACATGGATGCCCTGAGGGAGGAGTATGCTTCCCTCAGATCCACTCTGGGTGTCCTTATGATGTCCCAGAGGCAGCAGGCAGAAGAGAGGTTTTCACAGCTTGAGCGTACCATCTCGGCTGAGCTACAGGCTTGCGGGGAGGTGCAGCGGTTGTCCAGCCAGGCCTTTCAGGAGGAACTCCGTGTTACACGTGCTACCTTGCAAGAGGAAGCACGTGTATCACGGAGGTTCTGCATGCAGACCTACGTCACATCGCCACACAGAACCAGGCTCACCCGTCCGGCAGACTTGCTGCCGACGAGGGGCCAGCTGCGGCTAGGCGTGGCCAGGCTACTGTGCCACGTCCTCCTTTCCAGGATGAGCCAGACTCGGACGACCATCTATCTCCCACATAGGTCGTGCTGTGCAGGCGTTGAGCCCATGGAGGATTTATTTTTTGGCTCAGCATCATCGCATGTGGATGTTGAGCAGCACCCTGTACCTCCCCCCTCCTGGGTGCCTCCCCTCCCCCCCGGGTCGTATGTGGCCATTTTTGATTTTTCTTTTAGTTTAGTTAGTTAAGTTTCTGTTTGATAGTTAGTTTAAATAGGTAATGTAGGTTTTCCATAGTTAGTGTAATTAGTTAATAGTTGAGTTAGTTTAAAATTGCTAGTCTATTGTGCTTTCATGTGACGGTGCAGTGCTTTGTGGCTTTTGAAGGCATCCACTGTCTGTTCCAGCTGGGCCCTTCATGGTTGTCTTGTGTATGTGTTTGCTGCTTGGGGTCCTCGACTCACATATGCCACTCCTGCCTCCCTTACCCATGGGCTCGCAAGGATGGTTCGGTGTTACAGAATTTTACACAAGGGTTTTGGACTGTCATATCTGTGGCATGTCTGGTGCTGTGTGACTTGTGTTGACACCCCTAGTGGGGATGATTTAGGTGTCATTGTCCACTGTTCAGCTTTTGCTAGATGGGGTGTGTCATTATTAATGTGGACATTGATTGCTATGCATTGTGTAGTATGTTTCATATCTTTCCTGTACATGTGCTTGTTGCAATTCATGCTGTAGATAGTGTTCCACACTTTGGAGGTGAAAGACGGACTGATGGTGTGATTTGTGATGTGACTCTCTGACATGGTCAAGTAATGAGATGCCTGATGAGACACACACAGATGACTTTGAAGCATTACTCATGTGTTTCATGCCCTTTCTGCAGGTGGATGGGCCTCCAGAGCACCTTTGCCAGCCGACATGGCCCATTGGACGACGGAATTCTGGACCCGTTTGTTGGTGCCCACATGCACATGTGTGCACAAGCAGAGGCACAGTGATTGCAGACCCACATCCGAGAACTGCTGACATGTTCCAAGGAACTCCAGGCAAGGTGAGCATCACAGGGGGGCCACGACACAGCAAAGCTTGCACCAGGCGAGTTGCACATGCAGGCTTAGTCACAGCACTGAGGGCGAGCTCAGACGAATATTGGTGTTGAAGCACACAATGCAGCTCAGATGTGTTTGTGGACTGATGGCTGTTGATAGTAGGATTGTCTGGGACACATGCAGGGGCAGTGGCACATACCCTCCGGTACACCAAGGTCCATTGAGGCACATGTATCAACCATGTAGCCTTCCGAGACATGGAAAGGAGCAGCTCACAGGGACATACAGCAAGGGACATACTCGGGTGCAGTGCATGTCTTTTCCACGTACTTCATGATAAATGCACTGCCAACTTTGTTTCGGTCATGGTGGTACGCAACTTGCTCTGTAGTCATGGCTTGCTATATGGGTCTGTCTGCTTACCCAGGGAACATTGCATGCTGTGTGAATTGTGACACATTGGTGTTCCATTTGCCACGCACCCACCAGCGGCTGCCTTACTGCATTGACTGTGTATGACCCGTCACAGGGGTGATGTTATATATGGGTGCGAAGCATCAACCACAGATTGTCTGTTTGTAAAGTAGTTTGTTGCTATGGGGCATGTTTGGTGTTGTGTTTTTGTGTAATTGGCACGTACAGGTTGTTGACTGTGGCTCTCTTTGCAGCATTGGGGTGCTCGTGTAACTGGACCTGAGAGTGCGCAGGCAGGAGGCCAGCACTCAAAACCAGAGCTAAGTGTCTTGTTGTTTTTCTTACGAACTGCTCTGCATAGGCTTGCTGGGGAGTGTACTGATGCATGGAGGTATGTGTGGTTCAATTTGGTATGTTTTTTTCTCCCTAATCACCCGTGATCCTATGCAATTTTGAAACCTGTACCCTCTACCCGGTGTTCCTGCTTCCCGTGCCTATCCAAGCAACGTTCCCTGACCCTCTTTCCCCACTGGGGTTGCGGATGCCTGTGTAAGCCCCGAACTTGCAGGCGCCAAAACCCTAGAGGGGGTGGTTGGTTCATACCACTCCTGAGCCTGGACTACAGAAGGCCATGACAATGATGTCCACGTTTGTTTGGATTGTGTATGTGTTCATGCAGGTTGTACATTTTCGTGCATTCCCTAGTTTCATGTGTCATTCCTCCTCCCCTCTCCTGCCACTCATTCCAGTCATCCAGTGTGTCAACACCTGTCCCGACTGCATATCCCTGAACCTCATTCCCCACCAGGGTCTCAGGGGCCTGTGTGAGTTTGACCTTGCAGGCACCCGGGACATGGTGGGGGTGGTTGTTTCGTGATGCTCCCGCGCCTGTACAGGGGACCTGTGACAGTACACATCCATTCATGGTGCATCATCCTATGTCATGTACCACACATGTCTCACATCCTGTCGTGACATTGTTTTGCTGTGCTACCTTGGTTGTTGCATCATTGTGGTAGTACTTGGCCTTTGTGAGGTACTGCTACGTCAAGTCATCTACTGGAGGGTGTTCGGGTTCGTTTTTATGCCTTGGATTTTGTGATTTTGGAAATGAGTGTGGATTCTGAGGGTTCAGGCATCTTTTTACACACAAGGTGGGAGATGGTGACGAAGGGTAAAGGTGATCTTGTGGCCAGGTGGAATTGAGGTTTGGAGGCTCCATGACCCAGGTGCAGTTGTTCAGTGGGTCATGGTCATTTGTGAGGGAGGGGGGGGGGTTGTTGTTGATAGTTGCCTTGCCCTGCAGTGTGATGGGAACTCTGACATAGTAATGGTGGTATCCTATGTACATGTTGTGTTCTGCTGATCAATGCCTGTTCATGTGTTGTGTTTTCCTTTCAGGTGCGAGGGGATAGTTGTGGTTTGACATGCTGGGGTGTACACATGGTGGATGTTCACATGTGATGTGTAGGGAACACTGATGGTCACTTGAGTGCACATGCATATGTGGAGTGCATGTCCTTGCAGAACCACACACTTGCACTCTGATGCACTACATGTACTCCCACCCTTGCATATCCACGTGTACACTGTTTGCCTTCTGGTGCCCACTGTGTCCCGGCAGCACATGTTCTGTGACCGATCATGGATCCAGTACATGCCTAATTTGATGTTTGACGTGGTCTGTCACTTAGATGTGATGCTCAGGGTGTGCATCACACACAATGGCTGTTCACTGTGCTGTGTGCTGAGCAGTGTGATGCAGGAGTAGGACACTGCACACATGAGCTGCAGTGTTGATTTTGCAATGCATAATGTGCATGTAGACAGGCATTCATTGTGATGTTACGTCTACAACTGTTGTAATGCATTTGGAAATGACTTATTTTGGGTGGGAGATTTTGTTGGTCTGTCATTTCATCTGATTCCGGGTCAGGCAGCAGTGTCCGATGCCACTGTACATTTAGGACATGGCAATGTGTACCTTATCGTTACTGCATTGGTGTATGGGTATTGCTTGCCATGTCATGTTGATGTTTGGGAGGGTTTGAGTGACATGACAGTGATGGCCATGGCCTGTTTTACAGGTGTGTGTGATGCACACCTTGCATGTCCGGGTCATCCGCTTCTCAGAGCAACTAGCTGGGGGTAGATTTCTCTCCACAGCAGGGCCCTCCCCCTGGAACAGACTTCCGGCCTGACTTGAACTTGAGGGGAACCATCTCCAGTTCTGGAAGCACCTCAAGACCTTCCTCTTTGCTTCTGCTTACTGTCTGCCTCTCCCTTGCAGAATTCTCCACTGGAACTGCACAGGAGCTGCAACTGGCCCACTCTCACCGACCTCGGTCCCTGGCCCAGCCACTCTCCACTTGCACTGCCTCCCTTGCAACCCCTGCACTGCAGTACTGTCTCTCTATCCCTACAGCCCTCCCTTCCCAGCACTTGTCTGCACTTACCTTTGTAGTTGCCACCAGGCGACCTATGTATTATTTTTTTGGGCTACTTCCCCTGTACTGGACTCCCCCCCACCCTTCCCCTTGCACTTTTCCCATTCCCCCTACCCCTGCACTTGCACAATCTCAATGACACCTGGCCTAGTAGTACCGTTCTCTGTGTTCCCTTGTTCCCCCCTCCCTGCCTCATTGCGCCTTGGAATACTTGTGTATGGCCCATATCATGTCATATGTCATATGTGTGCCTTTTGGTCACACAGGATAGCTTGTGTTTAAGTAGCTAGGGATGCAGACGATGTGACACTTCCATGGCAACTATCTCAGGGTGGTAGGGTTGTGACAGTTGACTGTCTCTTTGTCATCATCGATTGTCACCTGGTATGTGCCAGGCCTGTGTGCACTCCGCAGGGGTGGGAGTTTAGGTGAAAAATGTGCTCAAAAGCTGGGTCCGGGCTTCCTCGCCACGTGCCCTGTCCCCTCCCATGGGCTGCGCCTGTGCCTGTGGTTGCGGATGTGGGGGCACCACCATGTCCACCGGGACACCCTGCCGTGTTGCAACATTGTGCAGGACACATGCTGCCACAATGATCCTGCACACTACTGGTGTTGCATAGAGTAGTTGCCCACCAGAGCGGTCAAGGGAGCGGAAACGTGACTTGAACACTCCGAATGTGCACTCCACTATGCCCCTGGTTGCAATATGGGCGGCGTTGTATCTTACCTGGGGTGGTGTGGTGGGGTTCCGGATTGGCGTCATCATGTGGTTGCTCAGAGGGTTGGCACTGTCCCCTGGGGATTATTAGGGTTTGGATATGTGTCTGTGTGTGACTTGCATGCATGTGCAAGGGCATTTGTACTGACCTAGGAGCCATGTGTCGCCATGCTGCCCAGCTTCCAGGGCCCTGCTCAGGGCGGACATTCTGTATATGAAACTGTCATGGGTGGAGCCAGGGTAGTTTGCATAGACAGAGGTGATGATTCCCTTTGCATCACATACCACCTGCACATTGATGGAATGCCAGTGCTTGCGGTTTCGGTAGATGTGCTCAATGGCCCTAGGTGGACGTAGGGCCACATGGGTGCAATCTATGGCACCGAGCACTTTGGGGAAGTGTGCCACCCTGAAAAAATCCAGGACAACGGCCTACCTTTCTACGGGTGTTCTGGGCATGTATATGTGCCTGCGGACTGAGGGGCGCGCTGTCATGATTGCCAGTACCTAGTGTAGGCAGCGTGACTGCGTGGCCTGTGAGACCCCCCCCACTATGGCAGTGGTCCGCTGAAATGACCCAGTGGCCAAAAAATGCAGGACATTGAGCAGCTTCTCCAAGGGGCTCAATGCTTGGGAGCAAAGGGTGGGGGATGTGAGGTCATCTTCCCACTCCCTGACCAGGTCTAGGATGATATGGGGTGGAAACCTATACCTGCCATAGACCTGGTCGTCAGGCATCCCAAAAAGGCTTGTCCGTGGTGCGAAAATGAGTGCCCTGGCTATTCTCCTCCTCCTGCGGTGTCCCACGATCAGTGCAGCGACAAATGGGGCATTCATCGTAGCTGTATATACGCGTTTGTTGTTTGCGCGCACTTTTATGCTGTGCGCGGGGACGGCTCCGCCTGCCTTTGTGTGGGCGGACGCGTTGACGCCTGTGCACGTCTTTTGCTGTGCGCGGGTTTCCCGTATTCGGATACGATCCGAGTGTCATCGCGTGTGCTCGGAGGGGAGTGAGCGTACACGCAACTGGCCTGGGTACGTGTGTTTCGGGGTGCGTGGGAAGTTCCACACGCGATTAGCTTGGGTACGTGTGTTCCGGGGTGCCGGGAACTTTCACACGCGATTGGTGGAAATCCACGTGTGTTCTGTCATCACGTGCAATGAGGGAAACACCTGCGCGCGTCACGTCACAGACGCGCTCACGCGCTAAGGGCCTTTGGTCCAATGAAATCGCATATGCGTGCTGCCGTGCATACGCGCTAAGGGCCTTTCCTCGTATTACATGCGGATGTGCAGTTTTCCACGCGCGCTTACGCGCATGGGCCCTTTCCTCGTATTACACGCGGACGTGCAGTTTTTCACACGCGCTGAAATGCCCATGCACGTCTGTACGCGTCACGTCACAGGGGCGCTTGCGCTTGAGGGGCCTTCTGTCCATTGAAAATGCTTATGCGTGCAGACGCGCTTACACGCTAAGGGCCTTTCCTCGAATTACACGCTGACGTGCAGATTTTTCACGTGCCAAATCACTCCGTATCAAGCTGGCCACGCGTAAGCATACGGAAGACCAAGCTCCTGCCCAGAAGGCCGAACTACTGCCCCCCAGAGCCCCAAGCACGGTCCCACCTGCCATCTGCTGCTGCCTGACTGCCTGCTGCCCACGTGCCCTGCCATTTGCTGCCTGCACATCAGCCAGGGGTGCTGTTGCTGTGACCACCCCTGCTGGAACCGAAGACTCCCGACTGGGATTCCATCACTCCACAGCCCAGCCCCAGGACCCAGTTGCCCACCCACTCCTGCCTCTGGGGTTGTCATGTCGGGGAAAACACCATCTGGGACAACTGACAACCCCCGGCCAGAGAGGCAGAGGGGCACCAGCTTCAGTGCCACCAAAGTTGGTGTCCTGGTGGAGCAAGTCCTGGGGCAGTATGATGCCCTCTTCGGAAGTTCCCGCGCCGACAAGGAAGGACGGACTCGGATCTGGACTGACATTGTGACTGCCAACAACGCGGAGGGGGTGGCAGTCCGCGACTTACAACATGTCAAGAAGCGCTGGGAGGACTTCAGGTCCAGGACCCTGAACAAGGCCCGGCGCCTCTTGAAGGCAGCGGATGCCAAGGGGCGCCGGGGCCACTTGTCGGAAGAACAGATGAGGGTCCTGGAACGCATATCCCCAGCGCTCCACGTGCAGGTCCTTGAGAAGCAGAACCGTCTGGAGTTGAGTGGTGAGTGTACATGCATCCTGATTGTGAGCAGTGCGTGTGGTGAATATTCAGTAGTGTGCAGGTTGCACATCTGTTTGTATGGGGTCGAGTATGGGTGGGGGTGTACAGGGCCCTGGGGCTGACACATGCGAGGGCTGTAATGTGTGAGACATGGATGGTGCTTGTGTGTGTAGGCTTGCATGCCAAAGGCAGTTGTGTGGGCACACATGTTTGGATGAATGTGTATGTAAGTAGACATGTCCGTGATGTCACGCATGTATGTTCTTTTTGGCTGCATGTATCAGCACTGTGTGCATGTGCATATGTGTGTATTTGACAAGGGTGCAACAGTGATGCAACATGGATGCATGTGACAGCGGTATGTGGAAGCCTGATTGGCAGATGTGACATGGATGCCCGTCTGAACACTGCGACACTTGGCAGAGGTGTACACATGCATGCAAGTGTGGTGGTGTGTGTACATGTGTGGTGCACTTCCTGTGTTGCATGTGATGTCTGGCTCACCTTTGGCTGGTCATGCTGTTGTATGTGTATGGATGGTGGTGGCAGTTGCGATATGGCTGTGGTATGGCTCATGTGTGCGAGTTGTAATGACATGTGTGTTGGGGATTGTGATGACATGTCTGAGGTTTGCCAATGCCACTCGTGTACAACTGTCATGTGTGTATGTGTCCATTGTACAGAGCCCTGATGCCTGTGTTTTGTTTCTCCTTGTCTGCAGCGTCAACTGATGAAGAGGGCGGAGAAGGTGCTGTGGAGCACAGCGGCGGGGATCCCACCACCAGCCGGAGACGCAAGGCCCGGCTCCCCTCCCATGTTGTCATCTCGTCGGGGAGTGAGGAGTCCGGTGCCGCGTCCCAGGCCGCAGCTGCCGGCAGAAGGTCCAAGAGGCGGAGGTTGGAGTTGGACTCCTCGGCAGCAGAAGGGGCAGCTGGGACCCCACAGGGCCCAACAGGGGAAGATGGCACGGAGTCATCCAGGTTGGTGGGGGGTTTGGTGGAGGAGGAGGCCGTGCAAGCACCAGAGACGGGGTCTGGAGGTGGGGATCCCACTGGTGCTAGTGGTGCAGTGCAGGACCAGGGACAGGAGGCAGCACAGGCCGCCGCGGAGGCGCCTGTGTGCAATCCTGTCCCTGATCCTGTCCCTGCATCATCTTGCACCAGCAGGGATGCCTACGTCCAGACCTGTTTTCAGGCAGGGGATGAGCTCACGTGAACTGGCCTTCCTCTGCCTGCGGACGTGGCTATCCAAGTCCGGGTTGAGCCTGTCCTGGCTGGTGTGGCGTTGCGTCAACGGGCCATGCGAGGTGACCTGCAGTCTTTTCATGAAGAGACTGCAAGTCATCTCGAATGGCTCGTTGACCACGTTAGCCTGCTGGGACAGGTCACCCAGGCCGGATTCCTCCGTCTGATGGGGCTTGCTCCGACCCCCTCCTCAACTGGACCCCCTACGCGCCAGTCATCCTCTGTGCCATCTTCCCACCCATCAGTCACCTGGGTGCCCTGTGGAGCTGCCTCTGACGGTGCGGCCAGGCTGGTGGAGGAGGCATCCCTAGCACAGTCGGGAGTCGGACGTCCAGCAGGGGTGGCCACATCTATGACTGCACCCCAGCAGGCGGAGGATGTGCAGGCAGCAGGAGGCAGTGCACGGGCAGAGGCACAGCAGCAGCAGCAACGTGGTGGGAGCCATGAAGGCTCAGGGCCTTCAATATCGGAGGGGCAGGCATCGGCCGGAGGGCAGGAGGACCCAGGACAGAGAGTGTCTTCTGTGTGGCAGCGGTTGGGCCACGCCATAGATGCGGAGCGGCAGCGGGCGGAAGAGGCACGGCTCACAATGGTCAGGGGGAAGAACTCCATGCGGAGGGCCCTGAGGCGGGCCGAGTGCCTCGAGGCAATCCGCAGGGGTTTGGAGGTGGACACGGCGACGGCCCTGCGGACCCTCGGGGCCATGGAGGAGGACCGCCTCCGGGACATTGAGGAGGAGTTCGATGATGCCCTGGCCCGGAACATCCACAAGTGAGCCGAGAAACTAGCCCGCTGCCCTTGTACATAGTTATGTAGGTAGTGTTAGGTTTCATTTTTGTTTTTATTTTATTTGGACCTTTCGGACATTGGCCACATTTTTGTATATAGTTTATTTTATTAGTTAGTGTAGTTAGATAGGTTTCCTTTATTTTCTTGGGATAATGGACCCTGGCTTGTTCCCATGTACATAGTTCACAGTTGGATTGTATTTTTTTTTCACTTTTTAACCATGGAACAATGGCTTTCTTTTTTATTTCCCATTGGATTTTGTTTTGTGGACATTGACTTTGGACAACATTACTTTGGAATTTTATTTTTGGTTTTGCTTTTTTTAACGGACATGCTTCTTTTAATTTTTGTACATTCACGTTTCTGTTTCTTCATTTTTTATTCTATTTATGTTTCCTTTAATACATATTTTTTCTGGTGAACTTCAATGTGTGGTATCTCATTGGTTTCATGCATTTCATGATATGTGTTTTGAGATTCACTGACACCCATTGGGTGTATGTGAGGGAAATGTGTTTGTTTCGGAACTTGCAATTGGTGTTCTGTGATGTAATTGCAAATTATGAGTGGGTGGATGCAATACTCGGGTGGGTGTTTTGCATATGGAGACTGACCATAGGGACCAGGGATCTAGATTGTGATGACATGTTGGCTGGAGAACATGAGTTGCACATGGGTGGGGGCCTGCTGGCAGGTGCCCCACAGTGTTGGGGGGTGGGCGTGGTGGGGAACATGAGTTGTACATGGGTGGGGGCCTGCTGGCAGGTGCCCCACAGTGCTGGGGGGTGGGGGTGGTGGGGAACATGAGTTGGACATGGGTGGGGGCCTGCTGGCAGGTGCCCCACAGTGCTGGGGGGTGGGGGTGGTGGGAGACATGGGTGGGGGCCTGCTGGCAGGTGCCCCACAGTGCTGGGGGGTGGGGGTGGTGGGGAACATGAGTTGGACATGGGTGGGGGCCTGCTGGCAGGTGCCCCACAGTGCTGGGGGGTGGGGGTGGTGGGAGACATGGGAGGGGGCCTGGTGGTGGGTGCCCCTGCACTGCTGGGGGGTGGGGGTGGTGGGGAACATGAGTTGGACATGGGTGGGGGCCTGCTGGCAGGTGCCCCACAGTGCTGGGGGGTGGGGGTGGTGGTCGACATGGGTGGGGCCCTGGTGGATGCTGCCCCTGGTGGCTGGGGGGTGGGGGTGCTGGGAGACATGGGTGGGGGCAGGTGGAGACTGCCCCTGGTGACTGGGGGGGTGGGGGTGCTGGGAGACATGGGTGGGGGCCTGCTGGCAGGTGCACCACAGTGCTGGGGGGTGGGGGTGGTGGGAGACATGGGTGGGGGCCTGCTGGCAGGTTCCCCACAGTGCTGGGGGGTGGGGGTGGTTGGGAACATGAGTTGGACCTGGGTGGGGGCCTGCTGGCAGGTGCCCCACAGTGCTGGGGGGTGGGGGTGGTGGGGAACATGAGTTGGACATGGGTGGGGTCCTGCTGGTATGTGCCCCACAGTGCTGGGGGGTGGGGGTGGTGGGGAACATGAGTTGGACATGGGTGGGGGCCTGCTGGCAGGTGTCCCACAGTGCTGGGGGGTAGTGGGGAACATGAGTTGGACATGGGTGGGGGCCTGCTGGCAGGTGCCCCACAGTGCTGGGGGGTGGGGGTGGTGGGAGACATGGGTGGGGGCCTGGTGGAGGCTGCCCCTGCACTGCTGGGGGGTGGGGGTGGTGGGAGACATGGGTGGGGGCCTGGTGGAGGCTGCCCCTGCACTGCTGGGGGGTGGGGGGGGTGGGAGACATGGGTGGGGGCCTGGTGGAGGCTGCCCCTGGTGGCTGGGTGGTGGGGGTGCTGGTAGACATGGGTGGGGGGCTGGTGGAGGCTGCCCCTGAACTGCTGGGGGGTGGGGGGTGGGAGACATGTGTGGGGGCCTGGTGTAGGCTGCCCCTGGGGAGTGGGGGGTGGGGGTGGTGGGAGACATGGGTGGGGGCCTGGTGGAGGCTGCCCCTGGTGGCTGGGGGGTGGGGGCGGTGGGAGACATGGGTAGGGCCCGCTGGCAGGTGCCCCACAGTGCTGGGTGGTGGGGGTGGTGGGGAACATGAGTTGGACATGGGTGGGGGCCTGCTGGCAGGTGCCCCACAGTGCTGGGGGGTGGGGGTGGTGGGGAACATGTGTTGGACATGGGTGGGGGCCTGCTGGCAGGTGCCCCACAGTGCTGGGGGGTGGGGGTGGTGGGAGACATGGGTGGGGGCCTGGTGGAGGCTGCCCCTGCACTGCTGGGGGGTGAGGGTGGTGGGAGACATGGGTGGGTGCCTGGTGGAGGCTGCCCCTGGTGACTGGGGGTGGGGGTGCTGGGGGACATGGGTGGGGGCCTGGTGGTGGGTGCCCCTGCACTGCTGGGGGGTGGGGGTGGTGGGGAACATGAGTTGGACATGGGTGGGGGCCTGCTGGAAGGTGCCCCACAGTGCTGGGGGTGGGGGTGGTGGGAGACCTGGGTGGGGGCCTGGTGGATGCTGCCCCCGCACTGCTGGGGGGTGGGGTGGTGGGAGACATGGGTGGGGGCCTGGTGGAGGCTGCCCCTGGTGACTGGGGGGGTGGGGGTGCTGGGAGACATGGGTGGCGGCCTGGTGGTGGGTGCCCCTGCACTGCTGGGGGGTGGGGGGTGGTGGGGAACATGAGTTGGACATGGGTGGGGTCCTGCTGGTATGTTCCCCACAGTGCTGGGGGGTGGGGGTGGTGGGGAACATGAGTTGGACATGGGTGGGGGCCTACTGGCATGTGCCCCAGAGTGCTGGGGGGTGGGGGTGGTGGGGAACATGAGTTGGACATGGGTGGGGGCCTGCTGGCAGGTGACCCACAGTACTGGGGGGTGGGGGTGGTGGGAGACATGGGTGAGAGCCTGGTGGAGGCTGCCCCTGCACTGCTGGGGGGTGGGGGTGGTGGGAGACATGGGTGGGGGCCTGGTGGAGGCTGCCCCTGCACTGCTGGGGGGTGGGATTGGTGGGAGACATGGTGGGGGCCTGGTGGAGGCTGCCCCTGGTGGCTGGGTGGTGGGGGTGCTGGGAGACATGGGTGGGGGCCTGGTGGAGGCTGCCTCTGCACTGCTGGGGGGTGGGGGGGTAGGAGACATGGGTGGGGGCCTGGTGGAGGCTGCCCCTGGGGAGTGGGGGTGGGGGTGGTGGGAGACATGGGTGGGGGCCTGGTGGAGGCTGCCCCTGGTGGCTGGGGGGTGGGGGCGGTGGGAGACATGGGTGGGGCCTGCTGGCAGGTGCCCCACAGTGCTGGGGGGTGGGGGTGGTGGGGAACATGAGTTGGACATGGGTGGGGGCCTGCTGGCAGGTGCCCCACAGTGCTGGGGGGTGGGGGTGGTGGGGAACATGTGTTGGACATGGGTGGGGGCCTGCTGGCAGGTGCCCCACAGTGCTGGGGGGTGGGGATGGTGGGAGACATGGGTGGGGGCCTGGTGGAGGCTGCCCCTGCACTGCTGGGGGGTGGGGGTGGTGGGAGACATGGATGGGGGCCTGGTGGAGGCTGCCCCTGGTGACTGGGGGGGTGGGGGTGCTGGGAGACATGGGCAGGGGCCTGGTGGTGGGTGCCCCTGCACTGCTGGGGGGGTGGGGGTGGTGGGGAACATGAGTTGGACATGGGTGGGGGACTGCTGGCAGGTGCCCCACAGTGCTGGGGGATGGGGGTGGTGGGAGACATGGGTGGGGGCCTGGTGGAGGCTGCCCCTGCACTGCTGGGGGGTGGGGGTGGTGGGAGACATGGGTGGGGGCCTGGTGGAGGCTGCCCCCGGTGGCTGGGTGGTGGGGGTGCTGGGAGACATGGGTGGGGGCCTGGTGGAGGCTGCCCCTGGTGGCTGGGGGGTGGGGGTGCTGGGAGACATGGGTGGGGGCCTGGTGGAGGCTGCCCTGCACTGCTGGGTGGTGGGGGTGGTGGGAGACATGGGTGGGGGCCTGGTGGAGGCTGCCCCTGGTTGCTGGGGGGTGGGGGTGGTGGGAGACATGGGTGGGGCCTGCTGGCAGGTGCCCCACAGTGCTGGGGGGTGGGGGTGGTGGGGAACATGAGTTGGACATGGGTGGGGGCCTGCTGGCAGGTGCCCCACAGTGCTGCGGGGTGGGGGTGGTGGGGAACATGAGTTGGACATGGGTGGGGGCCTGCTGGCAGGTGCCCCACAGTGCTGGGGGTTGGGGTGGTGGGAGACATGGGTGGGGGCCTGGTGGAGGCTGCCCCTGGTGACTGGGGAATGGGGGTGTTGGGAGACATGGGTGGGGGCCTGGTGGTGGGTGCCCCTGCACTGCTGGGGGGTGGGGGTGGTGGGGAACATGAGTTGGACATGGGTGGGGGCCTGCTGGCAGGTGCCCCACAGTGCTGGGGGAGGGGGTGGTGGGGAACATGAGTTGGACATGGGTGGGGGCCTGCTGGCAGGTGCCCCACAGTGCTGGGGGGTGGGGGTGGTGGGAGACATGGGTCGGGGCCTGTTGGAGGCTGCCCCTGCACTGCTGGGGGGTGGGGGTAATGGGAGACATGGGTGGGGGCCTGGTGGAGGCTGCCCCTGCACTGCTGGGGGGTGGGGGTGGTGGGAGACATGGGTGGGGGCCTGGTGGAGGCTGCCCCTGCACTGCTGCACTGCTGGGGGGTGGGGGTGGTGGGAGACATGGGTGGGGGCCTGGTGGAGGCTGCCCCTGGTGGCTGGGTGGTGGGGGTGCTGGTAGACATGGGTGGGGGGCTGGTGGAGGCTGCCCCTGCACTGCTGGGGGGTGGGGGGTGGGAGACATGTGTGGGGGCCTGGTGGAGGCTGCCCCTGGGAAGTGGGGGGTGGGGGTGGTGGGAGACATGGGTGGGGGCCTGGTGGAGGCTGCCCCTGGTGGCTGGGGGGTGGGGGCGGTGGGAGACATGGGTAGGGCCTGCTGGCAGGTGCCCCACAGTGCTGGGTGGTGGGGGTGGTGGGGAACATGAGTTGGACATGGGTGGGGGCCTGCTGGCAGGTGCCCCACAGTGCTGGGGGGTGGGGGTGGTGGGGAACATGTGTTGGACATGGGTGGGGGCCTGCTGGCAGGTGCCCCACAGTGCTGGGGGGTGGGGGTGGTGGGAGACATGGGTGGGGGCCTGGTGGAGGCTGCCCCTGCACTGCTGGGGGGTGGGGGTGGTGGGAGACATGGGTGGGGGCCTGGTGGAGGCTGCCCCTGGTGACTGGGGGTGGGGGTGCTGGGGGACATGGGTGGGGGCCTGGTGGTGGGTGCCCCTGCACTGCTGGGGGGTGGGGGTGGTGGGGAACATGAGTTGGACATGGGTGGGGGCCTGCTGGAAGGTGCTCCACAGTGCTGGGGGTGGGGGTGGTGGGAGACATGGGTGGGGGCCTGGTGGAGGCTGCCCCCGCACTGCTGGGGGGTGGGGGTGGTGGAAGACATGGATGGGGGCCTGGTGGAGGCTGCCCCTGGTGACTGGGGGGGGTGGGGGTGCTGGGAGACATGGGTGGCGGCCTGGTGGTGGGTGCCCCTGCACTGCTGGGGGGTGGGGGTGGTGGGGAACATGAGTTGGACATGGGTGGGGTCCTGCTGGTATGTTCCCCACAGTGCTGGGGGGTGGGGGTGGTGGGGAACATGAGTTGGACATGGGTGGGGGCCTACTGGCATGTGCCCCAGAGTGCTGGGGGGTGGGGGTGGTGGGGAACATGAGTTGGACATGGGTGGGGGCCTGCTGGCAGGTGCCCCACAGTGCTGGGGGGTGGGGGTGGTGGGAGACATGGGTGAGAGCCTGGTGGAGGCTGCCCCTGCACTGCTGGGGGGTGGGGGTGGTGGGAGACATGGGTGGGGGCCTTGTGGAGGCTGCCCCTGCACTGCTGGGGGGTGGGGGTGGTGGGAGACATGGTGGGGGCCTGGTGGAGGCTGCCCCTGGTGGCTGGGTGGTGGGGGTGCTGGGAGACATGGGTGGGGGCCTGGTGGAGGCTGCCTCTGCACTGCTGGGGGGTGGGGGGGTAGGAGACATGGGTGGGGGCCTGGTGGAGGCTGCCCCTTGGGAGTGGGGGTGGGGGTGGTGGGAGACATGGGTGGGGGCCTGGTGGAGGCTGCCCCTGGTGGCTGGGGGGTGGGGGCGGTGGGAGACATGGGTGGGGCCTGCTGGCAGGTGCCCCACAGTGCTGGGGGGTGGGGGTGGTGGGGAACATGAGTTGGACATGGGTGGGGGCCTGCTGGCAGGTGCCCCACAGTGCTGGGGGGTGGGGGTGGTGGGGAACATGTGTTGGACATGGGTGGGGGCCTGCTGGCAGGTGCCCCACAGTGCTGGGGGGTGGGGGTGGTGGGAGACATGGGTGGGGGCCTGGTGGAGGCTGCCCCCGCACTGCTGGGGGGTGGGGGTGGTGGGAGACATGGGTGGGGGCCTGGTGGAGGCTGCCCCTGCACTGCTGCACTGCTGGGGGGTGGGGGTGGTGGGAGACATGGGTGGGGGCCTGGTGGAGGCTGCCCCTGGTGGCTGGGTGGTGGGGGTGCTGGTAGACATGGGTGGGGGGCTGGTGGAGGCTGCCCCTGCACTGCTGGGGGGTGGGGGGTGGGAGACATGTGTGGGGGCCTGGTGGAGGCTGCCCCTGGGGAGTGGGGGGTGGGGGTGGTGGGAGACATGGGTGGGGGCCTGGTGGAGGCTGCCCCTGGTGGCTGGGGGGTGGGGGCGGTGGGAGACATGGGTAGGGCCTGCTGGCAGGTGCCCCACAGTGCTGGGTGGTGGGGGTGGTGGGGAACATGAGTTGGACATGGGTGGGGGCCTGCTGGCAGGTGCCCCACAGTGCTGGGGGGTGGGGGTGGTGGGGAACATGTGTTGGACATGGGTGGTGGCCTGCTGGCAGGTGCCCCACAGTGCTGGGGGGTGGGGGTGGTGGGAGACATGGGTGGGGGCCTGGTGGAGGCTGCCCCTGCACTGCTGGGGGTGGGGGTGGTGGGAGACATGGGTGGGGGCCTGGTGGAGGCTGCCCCTGGTGACTGGGGGTGGGGGTGCTGGGGGACATGGGTGGGGGCCTGGTGGTGGGTGCCCCTGCACTGCTGGGGGGTGGGGGTGGTGGGGAACATGAGTTGGACATGGGTGGGGGCCTGCTGGAAGGTGCTCCACAGTGCTGGGGGTGGGGGTGGTGGGAGACATGGGTGGGGGCCTGGTGGAGGCTGCCCCCGCACTGCTGGGGGGTGGGGGTGGTGGAAGACATGGATGGGGGCCTGGTGGAGGCTGCCCCTGGTGACTGGGGGGGTGGGGGTGCTGGGAGACATGGGTGGCGGCCTGGTGGTGGGTGCCTCTGCACTGCTGGGGGGTGGGGGTGGTGGGGAACATGAGTTGGACATGGGTGGGGTCCTGCTGGTATGTTCCCCACAGTGCTGGGGGGTGGGGGTGGTAGGGAACATGAGTTGGACATGGGTGGGGGCCTACTGGCATGTGCCCCAGAGTGCTGGGGGGTGGGGGTGGTGGGGAACATGAGTTGGACATGGGTGGGGGCCTGCTGGCAGGTGCCCCACAGTGCTGGGGGGTGGGGGTGGTGGGAGACATGGGTGAGAGCCTGGTGGAGGCTGCCCCTGCACTGCTGGGGGGTGGGGGTGGTGGGAGACATGGGTGGGGGCCTTGTGGAGGCTGCCCCTGCACTGCTGGGGGGTGGGAGTGGTGGGAGACATGGTGGGGGCCTGGTGGAGGCTGCCCCTGGTGGCTGGGTGGTGGGGGTGCTGGGAGACATGGGTGGGGGCCTGGTGGAGGCTGCCTCTGCACTGCTGGGGGGTGGGGGGGTAGGAGACATGGGTGGGGGCCTGGTGGAGGCTGCCCCTGGGGAGTGGGGGTGGGGGTGGTGGGAGACATGGGTGGGGGCCTGGTGGAGGCTGCCCCTTGTGGCTGGGGGGTGGGGGCAGTGGGAGACATGGGTGGGGCCTGCTGGCAGGTGCCCCACAGTGCTGGGGGGTGGGGGTGGTGGGGAACATGAGTTGGACATGGGTGGGGGCCTGCTGGCAGGTGCCCCACAGTGCTGGGGGGTGGGGGTGGTGGGGAACATGTGTTGGACATGGGTGGGGGCCTGCTGGCAGGTGCCCCACAGTGCTGGGGGGTGGGGGTGGTGGGAGACATGGGTGGGGGCCTGGTGGAGGCTGCCCCCGCACTGCTGGGGGGTGGGGGTGGTGGGAGACATGGATGGGGGCCTGGTGGAGGCTGCCCCTGGTGACTGGGGGGGTGGGGGTGCTGGGAGACATGGGCAGGGGCCTGGTGGTGGGTGCGCCTGCACTGCTGGGGGAGTGGGGGTGGTGGGGAACATGAGTTGGACATGGGTGGGGGACTGCTGGCAGGTGCCCCACAGTGCTGGGGGATGGGGGTGGTGGGGAACATGAGTTGGACATGGGTGTGGGCCTGCTGGCAGGTGCCCCACAGTGCTGGGGGGTGGGGGTGGTGGGAGACATGGGTGGGGGCCTGGTGGAGGCTGCCCCTGCACTGCTGGGGGGTGGGGGTGGTGGGAGAAATGGGTGGGGGCCTGGTGGAGGCTGCCCCTGCACTGCTGGGGGGTGGGGGTGGTGGGAGACATGGGTGGGGGCCTGGTGGAGGCTGCCCCCGGTGGCTGGGTGGTGGGGGTGCTGGGAAACATGGGTGGGGGCCTGGTGGAGGCTGCCCCTGGTGGCTGGGGGGTGGGGGTGCTGGGAGACATGAGTGGGGGCCTGGTGGAGGCTGCCCTGCACTGCTGGGTGGTGGGGGTGGTGGGAGACATGGGTGGGGGCCTGGTGGAGGCTGCCCCTGTTTGCTGGGGGGTGGGGGTGGTGGGAGACATGGGTGGGGCCTGCTGGCAGGTGCCCCACAGTGCTGGGGGGTGGGGGTGGTGGGGAACATGAGTTGGACATGGGTGGGGGCCTGCTGGCAGGTTCCCCACAGTGCTGGGGGGTGGGGGTGGTGGGGAACATGAGTTGGACATGGGTGGGGGCCTGCTGGCAGGTGCCCCACAGTGCTGGGGGGTGGGGGTGGTGGGAGACATGGGTGGGGCCTGGTGGAGGCTGCCCCTGGTGACTGGGGAATGGGGGTGTTGGGAGACATGGGTGGGGGCCTGGTGGTGGGTGCCCCTGCACTGCTGGGGGGTGGGGGTGGTGGGGAACATGAGTTGGACATGGGTGGGGGCCGGCTGGCAGGTGCCCCACAGTGCTGGGGGAGGGGGTGGTGGGGAACATGAGTTTGACATGGGTGGGGGCCTGCTGGCAGGTGCCCCACAGTGCTGGGGGGTGGGGGTGGTGGGAGACATGGGTGGGTGCCTGTTGGAGGCTGCCCCTGCACTGCTGGGGGGTGGGGGTGATGGAAGACATGGGTGGGGGCCTGGTGGAGGCTGCCCCTGCACTGCTGGGGGGTTGGCGTGGTGGGAGACATGGGTGGGGGCCTGGTGGAGGCTGCCCCTGGTGGCTGGGGGTGGGGGTGCTGGGGGACATGGGTGTGGGCCTGGTGGAGGCTGCCCCTGCACTGCAGGGGGTGGGGGTGGTGGGAGACATGGGTGGGGGCCTGGTGGAGGCTGCCCCTGCACTGCTGGGGCGTGGGGGGGTGGGAGACATGGGTGGGGGCCTGGTGGAGGCTGCCCCTGGGGAGTGGGGGGTGGGGGTGCTGGGAGACATGGGTGGGGGCCTGGTGGAGGCTGCCCCTGGTGACTGGGGGGGTGGGGGTGGTGGGAGACATGGGTTTGGGCCTGGTGGAGGTTGCCACTGCACTGCTGGGGGGTGGGGGTGGCGGTCGACATGGGTGGGGGTCTGGTGGATGCTGCCCCTGGTGGCTGGGGGGTGGGGGTGCTGGGAGACATGGGTGGGGGCCTGGTGGAGGCTGCCCCTGGTGACTGGGGGGGTGGGGGTGCTGGGAGACATGGGTGGGGGCCTGGTGGAGGCTGCCCCTGGTGGCTGGGGAGTGGGGGTGGTGGGAGACATGGGTGGGGCCTGCTGGAAGGTGCCCCACAGTGCTGGGGGGTGGGGGTGGAGGGGAACATGAGTTGGACATGGGTGGGGGCCTGCTGGCAGGTGCCCCACCGTGCTGGGGGTGGGGGTGGTGGGGAACATGAGTTGGACATGGGTGGGGGCCTGCTGGCAGGTGCCCCACAGTGCTGGGGGGTGGGGGTGGTGGGAGACATGGGTGGGGGCCTGGTGGAGGCTGCCCCTGCACTGCTGGGGGGTGGGGGTGGTGGGAGACATGGGTGGGGGCCTGGTGGTGGGTGCCCCTGCACTGCTGGGGGGTGGGGGTGGTGGGGAACACGAGTTGGACATGGTTGGGGGCCTACTGGCAGGTGCCCCACAGGGCTGGGGGGTGGGGTGGTGGGGAACATGAGTTGGACATGGGTGGGGGCCTGCTGGCAGGTGCCCCACAGTGCTGGGGGGTGGGGTGGTGGGGAACATGAGTTGGACATGGGTGGGGGCCTGCTGGCAGGTGCCCCACAGTGCTGGGGGTGGGGGTGGTGTTGAACATGAGTTGGACATGGGTGGGGGCCTGCTTGCAGGTGCCCCACAGTGCTGGGGGGTGGGGGTGGTGGGAGTCATGGGTGGGGGCCTGGTGGAGGCTGCCCCTGGTGGCTGGGGGTGGGGGTGCTGGGAGACATGGGTGGGGCCTGGTGGAGGCTGCCCCTGCACTGCTGGGGGGTGGGGGTGGTGGGAAACATGGGTGGGGGCCTGGTGGAGGCTGCCCCTGCACTGCTGGGGGGTGGGGGGTGGGAGACATGGGTGGGGGCCTGGTGGAGGCTGCCCCTGGGGAGTGGGGAGTGGGGGTGCTTAGAGACATGGGTGGGGGACTGGTGGAGGCTGCCCCTGCACTGCTGGGGGGTGGGGCTGGTGGGAGACATGGGTGGGGGCCTGGTGGAGGCTGCCCCTGCACTGCTGGAGGGTGGGGGTGGTGGTCGACATGGGTGGGGGCCTGGTGGAGGCTGCCCCTGCACTGCTGGGGGGTGGGGGTGGTGGGAGACATGGGTGGGGGCCTGGTGGAGGCTGCCCCTGCACTGCTGGGGGGTGGGAGATATGGGTGGGGGCCTGGTGGAGGCTGCCCCTGGGGAGTGGGGGGTGGGGGTGCTGGGAAACATGGGTGGGGGCCTGGTGGAGGCTGCCCCTGGTGACTGGGGGGGTGGGGGTGGTGGGAGACATGGGTGGGGGCCTGGTGGAGGCTGCCCCTGCACTGCTGGGGGGTGGGGGTGGTGGTCGACATGGGTGGGGGCCTGGTGGATGCTGCCCCTGGTGGCTGGGGGGTGGGGGTGCTAGGAGACATGGGTGGGGGCCTGATGGAGGCTGCCCCTGGTGACTGGGGGGGTGGGGGTGCTGGGAGACATGGGTGGAGGCCTGGTGGAGGCTGCCCCTGGTGGCTGGGGGGTGGGGGTGGTGGGAGACATGGGTGGGGCCTGCTGGCAGGTCCCCACAGTGGTGGGGGGTGGGGGTGGTGGGGAACATGAGTTGGACATGGGTGGGGGCCTGCTGGCAGGTGCCCCACAGTGCTGGGTGGTGGGTGTGGTGGGGAACATGAGTTGGACATGGGTGGGGGCCTGCTGGCAGGTGCCCCACAGTGCTGAGGTGTGGGGGTGGTGGGAGACATGGGTGGGGGCCTGGTGGAGGCTGCCCCTGCACTGCTGGAGGGTGGGGGTGGTGGGAGACATGGGTGGGGGCCTGGTGGAGGCTGCCCCTGCACTGCTGGAGGGTGGGGGTGGTGGGAGACATGGGTGGGGGCCTGGTGGTGGGTGCCCCTGTGTGGCAGGTGCCCCACAGTGCTGGGGGGTGGGGGTGGTGGGGAACATGAGTTGGACATGGGTGGGGGCCTGCTGGCAGGTGCCCCACAGTGCTGGGGGGTGGGGTGGTGGGAGACATGGGTGGGGGCCTGGTGGAGGCTGCCCCTGGTGGCTGGGGGGTGGGGGTGCTGGGAGACATGGGTGGGGGCCTGGTGGTGGGTGCCCCTGCACTGCTGGGGGGTGGGGGTGGTGGGGAACATGAGTTGGACATGGGTGGGTGCCTGGTGGTGGGTGCCCCAGGTGGCTGGGGGTGCAGGGGGACATGCGTTGGTGGGCAGTAGTGCAAGTTGACATGTGGGTTGGCTGGTGCGCATGGCCATGGTGGATGGGGTGCCTGCAGGACATGTGCTGGGTAGGCCCCTGTGGTGTGAGCCACCTGCAGGGGCCGTGGAGGGTGTAGAGGGAACACCTGGGAGGACCCACACGTGCAATTCACATGTGCTGCTCCCGGCGCACCCCTGTAATACACGTACCCCGCTCAATCGCGTGTGTAACTTCCCGCGCACCCCCGAAATACACGTACCCCGCTCAATCGCGTGTATAACTTCCCGTGCGCCCCCGAAATACATGTACCCCGCTCAATCGCGTGTGTGACTTCCCGCGCACCCCTGTAATACACGTACCACGCTCAATCGTGCGTGTGACTTCCCGCCCGCCCCCGAAATACACGTACCCCGCTCAATCGCGTGTGTAACTTCCCGCGCGCCCCCGAAATACACGTACCCCGCTCAATCGCGTGTGTAACTTCCTGCGCGCCCCCGAAATACACGTACCCCGCTCAATCGCATGCGTAACTTCCCGCGCGCCCCCAAAATACACGTACTCCGCTCAATCGCGTGTGTAACTTCCCGCGCGCCCCCAAAATACACGTACCCCGCTCAATTGCGTGTGTGACTTCCCGCGCGCCCCCGAAATACACGTACCCCGCTCAATTGCGTGTGTGACTTCCCGCGCGCCCCCGAAATACACGTACCCCGCTCAATCTCGTGTGTGACTTCCCGCGCGCCCCCGCGTGTGTAACTTCCCGCGCGCCCCCGAAATACACGTACCCTGCTCAATCGCGTGTGTAACTTCCAGCGCGCCCCCAAAATACACGTACTCCGCTCAATCGCGTGTGTAACTTCCCGCGCGCCCCCAAAATACACGTACCCCGCTCAATCGCGTGTGTGACTTCCTGCGCGCCCCCGAAATACACGTACCCCGCTCAATCGCGTGTGTGACTTCCCGCGCACCCCCGAAATACACGTACCCCGCTCAATCACGTGTGTAACTTCCCGCACGCCCCCGAAATACACGTACCCCGCTCAATCGCGTGTGTAACTTCCCGCACGCCCCCGAAATACACGTCCCCCGCTCAATCACGTGTGTAACTTCCTGCGCGCCCCCGAAATACACGTACCCCGCTCGCACAGGCCCAATTGCTGTATGTTGCCACTTTTGTGATGTGCTGGGACTCTACCGCCTGCCTTTGTGTGGCGGACGTGTTTCAGCTTGTGCGTGTCTTTGGCTGTGCGTGGCTTTGCCCTATTCGATTCCATGAATACATGTGGTTCGAGTGCGTGTGGGCGTTCCATCTGCTTCCCTGCAGTACATCCCCAGTTACGCCCTTATTTTCGCCCGTTGTTCCCCATTCCGCGCGTTACGCCCCGTGTTTCGCCCACTTTCTGGTGTATGCGCCGAGGTTGTGCACTTTCACTGTGCGCGTCGCGGACGCCTTTCGGGATGTTGCAGTGACTTGTGCGCCATGCACGGGTTTGGCGCACATCCCGAGGTGTACACGCGCAGGGACTTCCATGAATCGCACGCGTGCGCGTGCGCCTGTTTTTTTCCGCTTGCGCCTGCTTGCGCGAAGATTTTCTGCCTTCCCAGCACCCATGAGCTTCGATTCCTGACCTTGAAAGTATCAAAGGCTGCTCATCTCTTACAACATGATCATGGGAATGTGTAGTTTGCAATCTCCAGCCAGCTTATATGGATGCTAGGCAGATTCATTAAATGTGAATTTGATTCTATTGAAAGCAAGCACCAAGGTCTGTCTACAGTGCATGGCTCTACTGTTAAGCCTTACATACTTACCTGTAATTCAAGCTGTACTATTTATAGGTTATTTATCTAGAACACAATTTGTTGGGGTCAGCTTAGTGCACAAGTTGGACTGTGGGGCTATCAACAAAGCCCCCTGCATTTAGTGGCCTAAGTCCGCAGCTGATATGTTTGCGCCTCTTTACCATGCTGAACTTACATTTTAGCTACATTGCCATCACAATTGTTGAGCAACTGTTGGAACTGGGCCAGTTGGATTTTGTCACCAGTCCAGACTACAAAGCTGTATATATAGCGCTTCCATATGCCTAAACATGCAGCAAAGGGTTTTGTTTTCTGTTAAGATATAAAGACTTTTGTAGTGGGCCATATATAATTTGGCCACATCTGTGGCAAAGGCAGTCCCCATGCTGACTCCTTTTTGTTGAATGTAGATCTGCTGTTTATATAGGAAGACATGTTGTGTCATGTCCAATCTTGCACACTCCAGATTTAAGGTAGTGGGTGGAATATGAGTACAAGGCCGTCTGTCCAGGGTCTTACCAATGATCTTCAGACTCTCCTGCTGGGGAATGGACATGTATAATGCCTCAACATCCATAGAGACAAAGATGACATTGTGATTGATCCTAGTTGCCTGGGTGATTTAGATCATCTGGGTAGACTCTTTCACATATGATGGCATTATCCCTACAAATGTTTTTTTTTTAAAAAAACCTCCACCTATATTTAGAGATTTGCTAAGAAGGAGTCATTTGCCAACACTATGGGTCTGCCTGGGGGGCAGTGATGTTTTGATGTACTTTTGGTAGAATATAAAAAAGTTGCCATTTTCAGGTGTGTTTTATTAAGGAACTTCTGTTCTTCTCTACATATCCATCCTTCCCTCTCTGCATGTGCCGTCAGACTAACAATTACATCTTGTAAAGATGTGGTTCGGTTGAACACCAGTTTTGTATAGACTTACTGATCAGACAGGAGGTATTCACATTCCTTCTCATAATTCAATGTGTCCATGAGGATGATCACCCCCCCTTTATCTGACAGTTTTATAGTGATTTATTCATTACAGCAAAGATTGTATAAATAATTGCATTCTATCCCGTTCAAATTATCTATATGAAAATGTTATTTTTTAGCCTCCGATGTTCTCAAACGTACTGTAGTTGCCAGAAAAATGTGTGAGGATGGAATAAATCGGGATCTTATTTTAAATCCTGTAATGTTGTCATTCTGGAGATCAGGAACTTCATTCTGAGAATTGTCTTCGTGATGTTCAGGAACATATATTTCCCAAAAATATTTTTATCAAACATTTTCTCAGTTTGATTTCTGTTTAGAACGGGTCTGCTTTAGTAACTGGCACAAAGGATAAACCTTTGGACAGTATTGTATTTTCTGATGTGGTACGAACTTGGTGTGATAATTTGATGATTGGTTCACTTTCTGGAGAAACATTGTCTGGCCTGTTTTTGGCCTCTGCTAGATGAGGCTCCCACATTTGTCATTGACACTTGTAGTTCTTGGTTGTTGTCATGATGCAGATGTCTCAGAAAAAGTGACATATCTATACTATCTTCTATTATTGGAATTGTGTTAATTGGAGAATCCCTCAGAGAGAAATGACTAGGTTTCTCTTAATTGTAGCTCTCAATGTCCTTTTTTATATTTTAAATTTTTCTTTCTAGATTTAGTTGTTTACATTTTTCAATCTCTCTGTCAAGTTTTTCTAGATTTGTTGGCATACTCAATAGATTGATTTGCCAAAAATTGCTTTTCACGACCCACCAAAATGTTCTCCCTTTGTCTTGCATTCTTCTTCGGCTTTTTTGATGACCAGAATTATCCAATCCCAAGAGCATTTATTGCCCACTTCACTGAAGTTCTTCTTGAATCAGGGTTTATCAATAAACGTTCTTGAGATAGTCCTCATTTGGATGCCCTCTGAGATGATTCCAGCTCTGAAGTACTCAAGCTTGAATTTGCTGTGTTGTTCAGCCCCCACCAGTTTTTATATATATTTTGATTAATGATCTCTAGATCATCAACTGCAATAGACAAACCAGTGCCAGTTGTGTTCTCTAAAAGAAACAGTGCATTCATAAGCCTCTGACAGTGTTAATTGGTCATGTCACTATATGTACATTCTCCATTTTATCCACACAATTCTGAATCATAGTCTATGAATTACCCTACAGCTATAGGGTGTGCTATGCTATTTAACTACAAAGGGGACCGGGTAGTGGTCATGATCACCCAGGCAACAAAGGAGCTCAATAATAAACAATTTATAAGGGTCACAGGTCTGGATAGACTAGAGTGCTGGATTGAAAAAATATATACCACACATACAATAAATAATCTTTTTAATCTAGTGCAATCACTAAAATGAGCTACCCAATATTAGTCCTTGTTTCCAACAGGGCTCTGCCAGGTTTTTGCCCATGGATACTGATTTGGACACACTTCCACGCTGAGCTGGGGTTTTCATTCTTTCCATGAGTCTCCCTCCTACCACTTTAGCCTCTAATTAACTACACACCAGGATGGCTGTCGGGTTTGTTCCAGAATCCTAGTAACAAGTCCTGTATGAGTCTGTCATCCATGTAAATCACATGCAACAAAGAGGTTTTGAAATAGATGGGACTCTGGTGTTACATCTGTCTGGCAGCAGTGGCTCTTCTGAAATTTAGCACAATATCACGATTGCATAATATGTTTCTCTTACTCGCCACAGTTGGGGGGTGGAGCACTTTCCTCACAGTGTGTTTTTTAAAAATATCTGAGCCCCCTAGGCAAAACTATCAATGTGGAGTTGATCATAGAGTTGCACTCGGGCTCGGGGCAATGTGTCTCATTTTTTCCCCTTACACACACACCATACAAGAGTATGTTGCTACTGTTACACCATGTAGTAGTTATACATTAGATTTTGCAGCACCCGAAAAGCAACTAGCACTGCAGGCTTCTTAAATATCCGAATGGGCATATCCCATTTTCCCACAAGCAGACAATACACGGGCAGGTTCTACGTGATTTCGCCGACCTATTTTTGGTCATGGTACTTTTCATCGCCGGATTTTACATCGCCAGAAACCCTGTTTTTTTATTTTTTTATTCTGGGGGGGGTTCACCCCCCCAGAGACCCCCTTTATTATTATAATAATACCCCAACCCCAACAAAACACCCCCCAAACCCAAAATAAAAAAATTAAAAAAACGGGGTTTCTGGCGATGTAAAGTCGTGCAAACATCAGTATCGGGTCACACCTGCCATTTTTATTTTTTTTATTTATTGTGCCTTAGGCACAATTTTTGACTTTTTACACATTTTCCTTACATAGAAAAATAAAATTGATAATACAATTACAACGGTCACCTAAGTTTATGTTCTTAGAGACTAACTAACTTTAAATCCTTTAACAGTCTTACCATTTCTGTTGTTAAAAAAGTTTCCATCCCAGAAGAGGCTCTAAACCAAAATTCCTCAGTGCCTACCCAGCTAATATCGTGGATAAATTTTCTCAGTCTCAAGGCTCTCAACTCCCTAGTGCCCGTACACTTGATCACCAGATGTTTTAATGTTTGTTATTCATTAGCATCACATTTCGTACAGCAATTATCTGATTGAATTAGATCTCTGGTTGATTGGATTTCCAGGGTAGGGAGTAAATTGAGTCTGATCCTCAAGAAAATGTCCCTCGAGCTAGGTTCTGGATATTTTACCAAGTCTTGGGGAAGAAACATCCTTTTTTTTTACCAATACTAGAGAGGGATTGCGATAATTTTGCCAACCTCATCCTCTCTCCTGTGTTCACCCAATCCCACCTTTTCAGGCGTTCTTTCACTTTCATCGGATTTTGTATCAAAAGATCTGATGTACAATCTGAGTTATCCAACAGCTCTTGGCATTTCAGCTTTAGTTTTTCAAGTATTGCCCTGGAGCAGGATGGACAAATCCTTGTATAAAGATCCCTCTACGGGAACCATCAGGGACACATACAAGGAGATCCATTTCCACTCCAGCCATGACCTTAAGAAGGAGAGCCCCAATTCATACCTCAGAGATACGATTGGAACACAATTCGGGAGAGATAATGTTGTTTTCCAGAGTTTTGATTTTATCACATCCCAATTGATATCCAATGCAAGTAAATTTGTATCCATACTATACAAGATGATCGGGACAACCTTTCCTAAATAGAATTTTACCAGACGAAGTATAGCGAATTTACAAAATCTTGTTTTTATTCTTTTCATTTGAGCCCCCAGCTTAATAGTTTTTAAATGGATCGTTCCTAATAGATGGATTTTAGTTGGGTATCATTTAATTACAGATCCCAAATAAGTAAGCTCAGACACAATCTCTATTTTTCTGTGGTCCATTACCCAGGGATCCTTCTTTACTATTTTATTCGGATGTTTGAAAATAAGAATCCTAGATTTCTCCGGATTTATCCTGAGATCATTATTTAAAGCATACAATTCAAGTGCAGAAAGCAGTAGTCATCAGAATGGTAACATATACCTCTCGAGGAACACGTTGTCGAAACCGGTCGAGATACATTTCACAGGGATGCAATCTTTGTGCTTTTTTCTTGTTTGATCCACCCTGACAATAGATTGTCAATTGATTCTATTGCTTGTGAACACGATAATAATGTTTGTAATTGTGGGGAACAGTTATGAATTCCTTTTCCCCATATGTTTTTAGTATGGTTTTCTTGTCTTTTAGCATTTTGGATGTTTGTCACTGTATGATGAGTTGTGTTTGAATGTTGCACCATGAATGGCAAGTATGTGTGATAATGTTTTAGCCTGTTTTAGGCACATTGTAGCTGCTGTTTTGCTATGTTTAAGTGATTAGTGTTTAATAATTTGTGATTTAGTCACCATTTTTTAATTTTGTATCACTTTAAATACATTTTGATACAGCACTATAAATATTTCTTTCTCTGGACATATTTTTTCTGTTTATTGATGCATTTCTAATTCCAACATCTCTTCATCTCATAGGTCTAACCCAGTTGTGGGGAATGGCGCAAGTACCTCATTTAGTTCATTTAATGGAAAATCCGCTAAGGAGGAGGTTTTTGTTTGCTTTAAGCCTTGCGAGAAATGGGTTAATATTGCATTTTTCATTGTAGTAGTCCTCAGTGTATACTCTAAGTTGGTGGGCAGTAAATCAAGAATTGGATGATTGACTGTTGTCGATATTCCGACTTCTTGGCCTTGCAGGGACTGAAGGTCCACAGATGAGTTAAAAAAAACGGAGGTTGAGGGTATTTGATTATCCAGAGAGAAAACGCTTGGCGGCGGACGAAGTATGCCTCCACCTGTCTTATAGTGTTTCAAAAAGGATCTACTTTGCATACATTGTTGGCTCTCATCCTGATCCTTACCCATACCCTCTGTAATTTTCTTGTTTAACTAGATACCATTAGGATTGCCTGAACTACGCAGATTATACATTGTGCAGCTGCCTCACATTTATTTGTAGATCAACTCCGGCGCACCACCCTTGGGTCAAAGGCTAGATGGCCCGCAGTCCCCAAGAGACTATTTAGTACACACCAGGAAAAGTGTATATAGGTGCCACTTTTTAACACCCCCAGACATCTACCGTTCAGTGGTACCGTGATAAGGGGAATATGAGATTCAAATTCAAATCAGCCTTGCATGACATTCATTGATGCAGCCTTATAGAATCTAAGCAAGAGCGTTTGCAATAATCAGAACCTTAATCCCCACCGGGAGACGAATGCTGTGGGCATGCATGGATGACTTCACTTGATGTTTTCTTCCCCCGTCCTGCGTCCAGCGCACAGCAAACAGCCAAACAGCCTCGAAAATTCGCGCCCTTTACATGCGCGGGCTTCATGCCGCAAGGGTGTTGATGTTCTGCTTAAATCCACTTCCTGGTGTGAAGGAGGGGCGGAGCTACAGTCTCGTAGCTCTTAAGGTAGCCCCACCTTCTTTAAGTACGAAGCACATCTCAGGCAATTGCAGGATTCCTGGTCTGAACACAAGCACTCCGCTCCACTTGTAGTCCCAGGTAAAATACAGTCTTAGCAGTATCATCAGCCACAGTATAGCCTTATAGCACAGCCAAAGAGCCTCGAAAATGCGTGCCCTTTACGTGTGTGAGCTTCACCCGCAAGGGCGTTGATGTTCTGCTTAAATCCACTTCCTGGTGTGAAGGAGGGGCAGAACTACAGTCTCATAGCTCTTAAGGTATCCACACCTTCTTTAAGTACGAAAGTACTTCTCAGGCAATTGCAGGATTCCTGGTCTGAGACACACGCACTCCTCTTCACTTGTCCCACGTGGCTATATTACCATTAGTAAAGAGATAACGTTCGTAATAGGGGCTAACTGTATTAGTGGACATATTACCACTAGTAAGAAATTTGAAAACTAGAAGAATTGGTATAGAAGCCTTGTGGTTATATGTAAAGGTTGGTTTCTACTGGTGAATCATTTTAGAATAAAATAAGTGAATGGTATGAATTGAGTATGAATGAATGAAAGAGAAGTATTAATAATGTTTTAACAAACCATTTTTGTACTGTTTTTATACTGAATAATAATGAAAATAA
This sequence comes from Ambystoma mexicanum, assembly GCF_040938575.1. Classification (NCBI taxonomy): domain Eukaryota; kingdom Metazoa; phylum Chordata; class Amphibia; order Caudata; family Ambystomatidae; genus Ambystoma; species Ambystoma mexicanum. Next base: position 337,838,304 of record NC_090939.1, read on the forward strand.
AATAATGATTTTCCTAATCTTTTCTTAAAATCCATTGGGCACCACCTTTGTTCAATATATAAATTCTCTACCCATAGGTGCCTGTGTAGTAGGGGCTTCCACCTTTGTTTTTTGTAAAGGGTATCAAGCCAGACTGGCCACACCCATCAGTATGTCACGCTTCGTCATTAGGTATATAGAGTGGCAAAGGTGACTCAGCTCCTTAAATAATACATTGACATTACAATAAAAGACCATCTATCAGCAATCATGCACCATGTCAAACATAAAACAGCAACACATTATTTAGATGTTAAACAAAATCAGATATTCTCCACATTGCTGTGTATTACGAAAGATAAGTCGTGCATATAGTTTGTTGTGGATAGGTCAATGGCAGTGAGTCAATACATAGGGTCTCATTAACAAAATGTAGTGCGTGGTGCAAAGTGAATTTGCACTGCAAAGGTAGACAATAACCTGCGCAAAATGGATCAACCCGGTTTACAAATTGGAATTTGTGCTGTGTAGGAGCGCTTTGTGCAACAGGTAGAAAAGTAGAAAAGTAGAAAGTAGAAAATAGGGGGTTCAACATTCAAGATCCTCATTAAATGAGGAAAATGAGGACAAACCTGGGCATTGGGAGCGAGTCACCATGCAAACAACCAACATTCCCCCATCAACCACTAAATAAATACTATTCGCACACTATATCAAGCAATCTGTCAGACACCTGAGGAAACCGATCAGACCGCCAATCTTAACCTGTTGCAAAGCACAAAGCGCAATGAAAGGCCATGTACAAAAAAGAGCTCTGCAACCCCAATTAGCTTAGTATTTCGACTAGAAGGGCTAGAATCTTCTTACCACACACCACACTATTTGGGATGTCAAGTGAGGAGGTGCATATAAGCTACTGCTACCATCCCCATGTCACACTAGACTTGGACAGGGAGTGGGAGAATGACCTGGCATCACCCACCATGTGGTCAAACGTTGTGCCACCTCTGGCCAAAGTGCTAGCAGCCTAACACCTCCTGGCCAATGGTTAATTTCAGCACACCAGTGCCATAATTGGGGGCATCACACAGCCCTGCTGATCCAGGTGCCTCCACCAGGTATTGTGCAGCATCCTAGCATGTGTGCATAAGCAAATACACATGCCATGCACACTGCAGACAAGTCATAGAGTGTACCAGGAATTCCAAACAGTTGCACACTTTGCACGCGTCCGGGAGCCATTGACTGCACAGATGAAGAGCTCCAGCCCCCAAGAGAGACTGAGCACATCTATCACAACAGGAAACACTGTCATTCCATTAATGTGTCCACTGGTGATCTGTGATGCCAAGTGACATATCATGCATGTCAATGTCAATTACCTAGGATGCATGCATGACATCTTAATCTTCTGCCATTCCATCATATCCCATGTTCTTGAATCGGGAACCTTTGGAAACATCTGATTGGTCGGATAGTATACACTATGAGACACACACAATCAGTCACATGACATACAGAAACACAAGTAATGAGATTAAATGCTAACAACAACAACTTCCACCTTTCCTGTTGACACCCATCAGGATTCCAGCCAGTCCAGGTGAGGCATGCTACAACATAGCAGATGAATGATGCAATCGGGCCAATCCAGTTTGCCTATAACAAGACCCTGAGAATGTGTGTTTGTGACAGGCAAACTGTGTGTGTCCAATAATACCAAAACTACAATGCCACCCCATCAACATCCATCACACCAAGCTCAGAAACCATCTACAAGGCCATAACAAGTGATAACAGTATACTTTTCACATATGCTTGTCACAGGCTCACAATGCTAAACAGAGTGAAGCCATCCCCCAGCAGAATGTCACCATACCATGCACCAACAACAAGAAAGTGCTCACCTGACTGCCATCTCCATGATGTCTCCCTCTGCACCATTGCTGCTCACCTTGCCCACCTCCACTCAACACAGGTCAAATATCAAAACAGAGTGAAGACATCCCCAGGCACAATGTCACCATACCATGTGCTCAGCTCAGTGGTATGCACCAACAGCAAGGAAGAGCTCACCTGACTGCCATCTTCATGATGTCACCTTCTGCACCATTGCTGATGGACCTGCTCACCTCCACTTAACACAGGTCAAATGTCAAAACAGATTGAAGACATCTGCACCATACCATGTGCTTCCCTGCGTGGCATGCACCAACAGCAAGAAAGGGCTCTCCTGACTGCCATGTTCATGATGTCTCCCTCCGCACCTTTGCTGCTGTACTCGCTCACCTCCAGTCAATACAGGTTGAATCTCAAAACAAAACAAAGACATACCGGGGCACAATGTCACCAAACCATGTGCTCCCCTGACTGGCATGCAGCAAGAGCAAAAGGTCTCACCTTACTGCCATATTCATCAGGGATTGCTAAATCTCCATGTCCACTCGCATAGACATGCAGTGCATGAAAGAACACAAACAAGACTGGTTTGAGGCTTCTCAGAAGCACACAAGGGTGTGGTGGCACCCCAGCCATCCAGGGCTCTGCCCTCAATTCCTTAGTGATTTGCCCTGCTGAGAAAGGCAGGCCCCATGATTGACGCAGGGATAACCAGTAGCACTTGCCTGGGACTCTTACCAGACCCTGGGATCCAACTGGGCCTTCAGCTGCCGGGCTTGCTTAGCCTCTCCCTCTGTGTCCAGGCCCAAATGGTTCTATCATGGAGGAGTCCATCTATTTCCCGCACCACACATCTACACACCACACGCCACAGAGGGAGACCTTTGCCATTGACTATCAAGAAGCTTGATTGCAGACAAAGGTAGGAGACAGGCTGACCAGCTGTGACTCATGCCATCTGGTCTGACCGCCCATCCAGATGGCCAGTCAGGCCCAGCCAAAGGACCAGACGGCCCGGGATGTTCCGCCCAACCAGATGGCTTCACGACCATGAGGATGTGCCCAGGGTCTGGGGCTTAAGATATCACCTGCATACCCTGTGGCTAGGGCCAGGGCTTAAGCCTTCTGCAACCCAGTCCCAGCCTCTATTACCCACCTCCCATGGGCTGGGTCCAGCCACTCTGCTGCCAGCTTGGTGAAGGCCATCTGGTTTGCTTGGCTGACCATAAAGGGAGAAGAGAGCTTCTGGCCCAGCCCACACCTTTGCAGATGCACATAGGGTGGGTGGGAATTTCCTGTGCGCCCTGTGGTGCAGCAGGAGGAAGAAGGATGGAGACACTTGCGGCATTGCTACCTCTCCAGCGCCTTTGAAAAATCTCAGTTGAGAGGATGACTTTCAATAGATCAAAGCAAGGTAGCTGCTCTGCGCCCTACAAAACCCTGACTCAGAATCAGAAAGTCTAAGAATGATTTTGTACCACATTTACCACAAACATGTGGTGCACTATGAGTGAGAGAGGCAGCCCCCATCTGTCTACACTCATGTCCTTGGGCGAGTGGCTCTAAGCACAGGTCCAGAGGCCTGCTCCCCCAGGCCAACCGAGGATCCATAGTGCTCATTACAGTTTAAAGGAAATTCTGACTTAGAGGTGTTCTTTCATAAACCCACAGATGATAGCTTCATCCCATTGGCTCCTCAGCCAATCACATACACCAACCTGAAGTTCATATTGTACTGAGCAGGATTACTATAGGTACAACACAATAGTAGGGCAAAAGTATCCACTCACACAACGGTCTAAACTTAGCTCACATTCCCTATTAGTGGGTGATCAATCCAATGTTTGGTGAATTCTGCTTCACAATCATAGGATGAGCCAACATGGAAGGATCAAAATGTGATTTGGCTATGAACGCCTGTCTGTCACAAGACAGCTATCCCTGTGGTGATGTACTGATGGATCCTGCTTGAAATCCAAATAGTCAGAGGGATCGTGAAGCACTGCTTTCATGGTATTTATTTATACTGAATATCAAGCTCCAACAAGCTTTGGTCTTTCTGCTCCATGTGAGGTTTTTATCCTCCATGAGCTCATTTTAGGACACCTGCGTAATTGTTTGGTAGGTGTACTGCCCCAGTCAAACTCCCCACCCGCTACTGTGCCCAGAGTGGGTCACACCTATCTGGAGCCAGCTGCTTTGAGAAAGAAGTGACAGCCCCACAGGGCTTGCCCCCCGCCTCACTGAGTAAGTGAAAACATAATAAGAGTAGTGGTATTTCACTGCAGGGCTGAGGTCCTCCCACGAATACTACACCTCTAATGCCTCTTCACACTGGCAGACTAGAGTCATGCTCAACATGGTCTTCTTTCCCAGTGGATTCTGCCAAGACCTTACCTATGGCTGCGGTTTAGCTACATTGTTGGTAGGGACTGTTGGAATCCTCTTCATCCCTTCATGTATGTCACTAATTAGATGAAAAGCATTTGGCCACCTTAAAAGAGCATAGATACTACCACCGTTTTCATGCGCTTCATTGCATTTCTTCACTTTAACATTCAGAGCACTCGGCAGAAATCACACTGTATCAACACCTATCACATGCCTTCACAGTGCATTGCTTTAATTGAACCTGGTCCATACCAGTTCTAAGTTGGCTGCTAGGCGTTGCCGCATTAGAACGCTGGCCCCAAACCCGGGGATGGTAAAACGGAGAGCGGCAACCACCCCAGCTGAGGAGATCCACAGGAAGGGCTGACTCATCTCCAGATTCAACAGGGCACCAGGGAGGGGGGGACAGCTCATCCTGCCATGGCATGCAGCCAGCCCCACTTCAAGCCCCAGCCCGACCAGCCCAGCCCAGCCCTTAGAACAAATCCTTATCCTGAAGTTATGGATCTGACTTGCCGACTTCTCTTACCTACATTTTTCCAACATGCCAGAGGATGTTCACCTTGGAGACCTGCTGAGGATATGGGTATGGCCCAACACGAGATATACACCATCTGTTCTGGATTTTCAAGGACCAGCAAGATCTCACCGGACCCTGCTGGACTGCAATGCTTTCCTGGGTTAGGGCAATTCTCTGGGGGAAAACGATTACAGTGGGCCTTGCCCTTCACAAAGAGAATAGAAATCCCCCCAGAGGTGCCCACTGGATTATCCAGGAATGTTTGCATTACCGCAGTGGATGCCATGACGGCTTCTGTCTCTGCCACTCCGTGTTCGGGGATCTGAAACTGGCTCCCTTTGTTTGGCTGAGGGCAACACAGGCCATCACACATCCCTTCTGAATGGAGCTTGCCCACCTCTTAGGAATGACAGACCCATGTTCTACAGCTCTTTCACATGCTACCCTCCTCCACTTCAGCCTTCAAAGTTATCATTTCAAAATTTGTGACTACCACCAAGATCAGCACTCACCCATGAATAGTGTGTGAATCGCAGCAGTCATCCTTCTCATCGCAGCATAGCTCATGTGGCTCTCATACCCAGCAACAGGCCGGGAAGATAACTCAGGGGCAATGCGTATGACTTGGAAGAAAGATAACGCATAGCAACACAGGTTTGAATCCCGGTCCTGTGCTTAGAAACTCTTCTCCGGTATGGGCACGTTATAAAAGAACAATTATAGCTATACTTATAATTATGGTCCCAATGCTCCAGGGCTAGTTCATTCAGCAGGTCAGTTGTTACACACTCCTTAGCAGGTCCCTGCTTCCATGGCCACCGTTCTGCTGTCTATATCAACCAATACCTTTTCAGGTATTTGATTGGTATCAGCATAGTGCGCCTTAATCTGGTATTTGGTTACTCACGCAGCGCCTGTTCTGCTTACCAAAAGTGGCACAATGGGCACTGACATTCAATGCCTGGCTTCTTACCCAATGAAAGTTTGTAAATAGATTGAGATTGTTTTGGCCCCAAGACCACTAATCATTCGCTTTTCCACATAAAACAGGGGCAACCTCGCCCCAGCTATCCTGAGTAAAACTTTGGAGGGAACCAGCTACTAGATGGTTTGATAATTCATTTACCCTTATAAAAAGGTTGGATGACCAATTATGGCGGCAGCCTACCAGTTTTACCGACAAGGCTCCTGCGAAATTCCTAATCAGGCCCATTGTTTCAGCTTGTGGGTCAGTCAACAAATTTGTTGATTCTTTCATTAGACTGTTATCCACTCAAGGGCAATCATATGTCCAGGATTGTCACAACATAATGTTAATGTTAATGTTAAAGGTCATTTCTACCGCGCACTATCACCACCGGAGTGGTCCCCTGGCGCTCTGGCGGCTCTGAAAGAGGGGGGGAGGGTGGGTTAGTGGGTGGAGGCTGGAAAAGTGCAAGATTGCAGTGATGTGCTGTTGGCAGCCTCAGCCCGGTGGTTCCGTCGGCTGGGCCTGGGGTGTATGCGGCCAGTAGTCGTCGTGTGCTGATGTGCGAGTCTATGTGTGTTTTTGTTTTGTTGTTGCAGTGTAGTGAAGTTTGTGCGGTTTGCTGCGCTAGAGGTTTGTGGTTGTGTTTGGTTTGGAGTTTGAGAGGTGTATGCAGAGAAGGAAATTGTTAATGGTATTCGTTAGTCATCTCTATCCTGGACTGAACCGGTTGGGCTCGTGTAATCTTACCCAACGGGATGCTTGTACACCCTGAGCCTCAGGAGGTACGTGCCCGTTTTTTCATTCGAGGCCGTTTGAGGATCTAGCTGTCCCCACCGCCCGCTCCCTTAATAACCTTGCATGCTCCTCACCCCCTCCACATGACTAGCGCCGCTGCTAGTGTCCATACACCCGGTTGTATGGTGATTGGTGGTATCTTGTCCGTTCCACAGCCTCGTGGAACCTAGTTGTGGCTGTACGGGCGGTGGGGGATGGTAAGGGTTGGCTGGAGTAGTTGTATCCGTTTCTCTGAGTCTCGCGGGTGGACCCCTGTGTCCAGCGTCAGCCCTACTGGTGCCCAGGGTACTTCTGTCGGTTCTAGGGGTTTGTCAATGTCCTTTTTTGATGAGTCGTTTGTCTTATTGTTGTTTCGGTTTTAGTCTCCGGTGTTGAAGAGGCAGGTTTTTAGTAATTTTCTGAATTTAAGGTGATCTTTGGTGTTCCTTATTACTTTTGGGATGTTGTTCCAGGTTTTCGTGGCTAAGCGGTAGAAAGCGGTGCCTCCGAGTTTCTTCTTGATGTAAGGTTTTTGTTCCAGTCGGATTTCGTTGGTTGACCTGAGCGGTCTCGTTGGCTAGTAGATTGTTATTTTTTTTTTGTAGGAATTCTGCTCCTTGTCCGCTGATTGCCCTGTGCGTTATGCACATTGTTTTGAAGATGATACGCTGTTTTTCTGGGAGCCAGTGTAGTTTTTTTAGGGCCGGGGTGATGTGGTCTCTTCTGGATAGTTTGAGGAGTAGTCTGGCTGCAGTGTTTTGGATCCGTTGTAGCTTCTTCAGTAGGTATTCCGGTATACCGAGGTAGAGGCTGTTTGCATAGTGGATACTTGACATGATGAGGCCGACGATGGTGAGTGTTTTGTGTGTGAAGGAGAGGAAAGGTAGTAATCAATCAATCTGGTCTTAAACTTAGCATTTGTTTGCACCAGTTAATGGTGTGTGACCTTGGACATAGTGTCCTTATACACAAACATCTCTCAGGAAGAGGCTATCAAGGTAATCGCTAACACTCTTGACTCATGACCCACTCCAAAAGGATTCCCCCATAATTCTTTATTGATTTCACTGCCTGGGCATTAAAGGAGAATTGGATTGTGTTTAAGGGAAATGTATCTAAACTAATTAAATGTACCTCAATGGGGGCAGTCTTTGCCCCGGGTTTCGCCAATTTGTAGAAAATGTTCAGAAAACCTTCATTTGGTCAGATATTTCTGTCACATATTGCTATCTTTCACAGTTATATTGATGACATTCTCATCATCTGGAAGGGAGATTTACCCACTTTAAATATGCTTGTGACCTGGATCAACACTGTGAGCAAAAATGTGAAGTTCAATGCTACACACAGTCAAAAAGAAATATCCTTTGTAGACCTGTTGCTAAGGGCTAAATAAAGGTATATCGATGGTATGTTGTTTCGAAAATCCACAGATCGGAATGTGATTTTGCATCGTCAAACTCAACACCCTATGAGATTGTGCAAAAATATCCCTTGCAAGCATTTTCTAAGGGCTGATACATAATTGTACCTCCCTTGAAGAATTCTACAGGTCATACAAAACAATGTCCTCTGAGCAGCACTGGAGCCAAGCAAATTTGACCACATTTCTGAAACTCAGAGATCTGTACACTGGCTCCCTGTCAGAGAGAGGATTACATTCAAAATCCTCTCAACCACACATAAATGTCGATCCAACATTGTCCCACCTTCCCTAAACCAGAAAATAAATCACTCCCCATACATCATCCAGACCTCTAAGGTCCACCCATAGCCAATTTCTGGTCAAACCTAAATTTGGATGCAAAAGAGCTGGTGGATCCAGCTTCCCAAACGTGGCAGCCAAACTCTGGAACAATTTATCCCTGCAAATACACTCACACAAGCCCTGATTATGTCTGAAAGATTATCTAACAAAGTTTACTCTAAGAAACTTCTAAAACATTCCATGAAAAGGGTGACCGCGAACAACTATTGGTTCATACCCCCAGATCGGAGGTGGATAGAATGGTATTTATGAACATTTTCTGTCCATTGAGTAACATAATTTGTCACATAATCAACACAAATTGTCACACTTTGCAAAGTGTTGAATCAGATTTATGGAAACCTATGTTTGCCTTCAAGAGAGGTGTGAATTTACATCAGTCCTGGTACATGCCTTACGAAAAGACGGCCCCACGCATAGAATATGAGAACATATTTGGGGTTAACATCTGTGCTTGGCCACCATCCTTGAGGGGCTTTATGATTTGTAAATCATGGCTGGCTTTGTTTAGAATCAAAAAACATGGAAATTGAGCAAACATATGAACTGCAAATCATGTAACGTTATTTATGTCGTCACGTGTCCATGACAACTACATTATGTAGGTTAGACCCAGAGACCAGTCAACATCACAATTCTGAACACTGTTCGGGCATTCGGGCAGGGACTGTGTCAGCCCTGCTGGTAAACCATTTTGTTTAGGCCAGACATAGTTAGAATGACCTAAAATGTTTTTTCATAGAAAATGTTTCCATCAGTGACAGATGACAGATGGGTTCACTCCCAGAAATGTTGGTAAACCCCAAAGCCTTTTGGATTTATAATTTACAGACCCACGTGGTGGGTTTTGATTGAGGCAATGGAGTGGAATACTGTGTTGAAATAAGTTCCTCGAGAGTGCCGGCATATATGCTCATGGCCGCTAGTTGCCTTATTGTTGGCCCTCTTTCAAATATTTCTCTTAAAATAAACGTTTTTGACATAGTTATGCTGTCCTTCGTGGTGAGCATGGTCCACTGGTCAGTATTTATTATTATTTTTTTCTTACCTATATGCAACATAGCTACACTGAATGTATTAATGCACAAGCTGCATGGCACCTTCACATCTAGGTTTCTCCAGTATTTGCTTTGGAACTAATGCAATTTGACGGCGAGTATGTTCCATTGATCATTATCATACTTTGCACAGTTGTGTTTTTTACAGCTGCACTTTATGCATTTATTGCATATTCTTTCCCTGTGCCTTTTCATCTATGGACATGTCCAGTATTCGGTATGGACTGATGCTTTAAGCAACTCTTTATTGCTGCAGAGTTTTTCTAATAGTATCATTTTTTTCCATTTACAGTTGAATGATTATCGATCTAGCAGGATTTTTTTAAATGTAGGGTGCAGATGTGTTCCATGTGACCCATGGAGCCGTCGTTAATTGATATTTTCAACATGGCCACCACTTGCTTGTACCTTGAGTCAGTCTTCGATTCTGTGTGCACACAAGATTAAGGGTCGCACGAGTTAAGAATAGATGTGGGTGTAGCACAGGCATACCCAGTTTCAAGCAGCCACTTGTATTGTATTGCACTGTGAATTCAACTAACACAGTGGAAGTGTGAAGCAATCATCCTGCTCCTAGTTATACAGAGCCTCTAGTAAGTTCCGACATTAGTTTAGGAACAACAGTTGTTGGAGTTACGTTGTACACTTGTAATGCCCGTGTTATTGTAAGTGTTGTAACAGACGGTTCTAACTAGTTTTTCAGCCTCACCAACAAGTTTAATTGAATTAGTTTGTCTGCTAGAATCGGTGCATGTGAGATGTAAATGTTTTTGGAAGCCCCTTGTGTGCCTTCTGGTGGTCTGGTGATTGATGCATTTATGTTTATGTCGAAAATAGGATTACAATTTAGGCAATTCTGGCCTGTTGGACCTTTTATCATAATAGTCCTGCTTTAAGTTTTGACATAGGGCCTCATCACAAGTTGGGTGGAGCGGTAAAAATGTGGTGGTAATGCTAGTACTGCGGCATTATGGCAGGGATTCTTAATTACTGCATTAAGTTGAGGATTCACCTCCAGCTCTGAGCTGGGGGTAAATACGCCGACTTAGCCCCGCGGTAATTGCACTTAAAATGCCCCATTGTGTAGAATTGACCTAAAATAAATGGGGATTTACCTCTGTACCACAACTCGGGATCTGAAGCTTATAGCACCAAACCAAAATGTGGTAACACCATTTGCGTTTGTCGGTATCCCGGTGGATTTACTGCCAGCATACCAGTCACTCGTGATGACGTCCATAGTGTTTTTGCACTGCTTAGGTACCAAGTAGGCCTGATGTGTTAGTGGACAATGGGTTATAGGCAAACCATCAGATGGGGACCACGGGTCTAAGGTGAATCTCATGAATATTGTGAGCTAACAATACTTTATGTACCTTTTGTGAATTTGTTCATACACTTGAGAGAATTATTTTTTAACACAACTTTATATGTTCATGGTAGTTTGTTTATGAATGCAATCTTAATTTTGATGCATGAGTGATGTATGTCTTTTTTACTTCATCTCAGTAGCTGTAAAATAAATTGTTTACTAATGTGGTTTTGTTACATCATGGGTGGTTGTCCATTTTGAGTGTGCATTTGTGTGTATGCCCTGCGTTACATGCTTAGGATGATGTTTTGCTGACACACAGACAGTGATAGGTGTATTCAGAAGTGTTATTTAATAAACATATACACTGGTTAGGACCAGGAGAATTTTTGTGTTCTATAGCCCAACTCCGCGACAAAGCAGGCGACATGTGCTGGTGGTGCGCCCACCACAACGCTGCGACTGGATCCATCCTCAGCTGGCGTGCGCCCAACCCCACCTTCTTTGTGACATTGGGTTTTTTGTTTGGCTCACCAACTTGCACACGTGTTAGATTCATTAGTCCGTTTTCACAGATGGGTTGGTTGGGTAACTGCCTGGCGGTGTTACACAGTCTGTACATACTAAGGAAAGTCCACCCCAGTCAACAGTTGCACCAGGAGCAGGTGTCCCTGTCCCCTGTTGTTGTCCCAGCGACCCCAGAGAGAGGGTTGGAGGATTGCTGGAGGAGAGCACTCTGTACGTCAATATCCCACAGCCCCATGGTAATGGCAAAACAGCAGTCATGACTGTAACACTCTCTAATGGTGCAAAGAGTCATCTACCCACCGGGGCCTACTCAGTCGACATGAGCTGGTCGCGGTGCACCACCATGGAGGAAATTACCCTTGCAGGGTCCGGGTGTTCCCGTATGGTGGACACACGAGGGGATCTGCAGTTCCAGGCGTCCAACCTGCCCACCCATTTACCTCTCAATGAATTCACGCCCTCTTTAACTCTCTTAACATTTCTTTTCAACTTTCCCTTACGGTACTTGTTGGCTATCGGTGTGGATCCCATATTTAGCATTAGGCGAGTATACCATCCGATTTCTGCTGCATTCCCACATTCGTCACATTTCCTGCACCCGCCCCTGGATGGGAATTCGGTACTGGGCTCTTACCTCGCTGATACTGAGGGAGTTGTTAGTTTCTTACTGTGATGCTTACATTCAGTGGGTCACCACGTCTGATCTAAGGTTATAGTCAGGGAGCCAAAGCTTGGGTGGCTCACTTCAGGTACTGGGCTGTTGGAGTGCAACCCCAGACCCATGCCTCCAGTGTGATCAAGTGTGCGCTGTCCCAATCTGAGAAGAAGCCCACCTAAGGATAGGTTGACTGATGGATGTGGTCGCGATGCCTGCGCTCCAGGCCTGTCCTGTGCAAGCAGACGTGGGACACCACAGAGAGCCACACAATAAGTTGCCCCAGGGTAGCAGCAGGTGCATTGGGTGTTTAGGCTGTTGCCACCACCACCACCATGGCACGCTGGTCACCTAGCCTCCAAACTCCACAAGGTAGGAAACAGGGAGACCACGACCCACCAGCAAAAAGCCTTATGGCAGGTCCATGGATTCGGCGATGATGCTGATTGGTGGATGACCTTAGGGGGACAAAGGAAACATGGTCCCTGTGACAGCCTGAGCTGTGCCCCAGGAGGGTCCCTAGGGTGATTGACATTCAAGCAACCTCAGACAAACATAGTCCCGGCAGGTATCCCGGGCCACAAGGTGCGTTTGAAGTGTCGATGATCAATGTGTCCAGTAATTCACTTTAATTCTCGTAGCTAGCTAGTTGTGTTCTTCATCGATGAGCGAGCCGAGAGATCCACCGGAAACAGTCACAGACAACGTTTATGTATTTAGACATGGACCCAAACCTGCCAGTGTAGGAGAGACTGGTGGGAGGCAGCGTTGTTAGTCCTGATGGCACGGCGAGATGGACTCACGCCCCGTCTAGCTTCCCCACTTGTGAGTCGGCCAAGACCATTATGGTTTTTAGCAAATGGATTCTAGACACTCAGTCCGGGAAGTTTGTTCACCGTTTTCTGTGGCAGTGTGCCAGTGCTTCCTACAGTGCTTTCGAAGGCCACTCTGCTTCTGGCCAACCTGGTTGATCTGCGCATCTCCCAACTTTGACCTCCTATTCCCCCTTCAGGGGTACCGAGAAGAGGGTAGGAGGAGGCAGGGAGTTCAGGGGGACCTCTAGAGTCTTCAAACCCCAGTGGTGTCTGGAGATGACGGAAGTCTGCCCACTGCATCAGAAAGCCTGGTCATCGCTCACCCATGGTGGTGGGTAGCTATAACCTCAATATGATTTGATGTGATATGGCATTTATAACGCGCCTATACACAAGTGTTTCAAGGTGCGACGAGGCAAGGGAGGGGAAACTGAGGGAAGACACACAGCGATCCTACTAGGACAGGTGTCATTCAGATCATACAAGTGCATGGGGAAGGGAAGGAGGAAAGTGCGGAGGGGACAGTGCAGTACATGGGATAATAAGATAAATAATGAAGTAAAAGTACGGCCAGCAGGTCGCAAGTGCAAGGGTAAGTGCTGAAAACATGTGTCAAGTGTTGGTAGTGGGACTGTAGGGATACAGAAAACAGTCCACAAGTGCGGGGGCTGCCAGGAAGGCAGTGCAGGAGTATGACTGGTGGGGGAGGGGGCCTGGGCCCGAGATTAGAGGGTCGCCAGGTAACCAGTGCAGTTTCAGTATCAGTATCAGCCAGGAAGTCCGCAGGGGAGAGGAAGAGAAAAAACAGAAGCAAAGAGAAAAGTTTTGAGGTGCTTCCGGATCCAGAGATGATTATGCTCAAGTTTCCAGGGAGGCATGGAGGCTGTTCCAGAGGGAGGCTCCGGCGTAGAAAGAGATGAACCACCAATTTGTTGCTTGGAAAAGCGTCTGACCCTGAGGGAGTTGGAGGCGGATGAGTGAAGAGCTCAAGAAGGAAGATATTGAGGAGGAGAGAGTTGAAGGTATTGAGGCCCCAGGACCCAGAAGGCCTTATGGACAATGCATAGGGTTTTGAACTTAATCCTTGCAGCCACTGCAAGCCAATGCAGAGATTTCAGTCCTGAAGAGAAACGATCCCTGGGCTTGAGGCCAGGGACAAGTCTGCCAGTCCTGTTCTGGATGAGTTGCAGTGGGTGGAGAGTAGAAGCAGGCAGATTTAGAAAGAGGCTGTTGCAATAGTCCAGCCTAGAGAGAACCAAAGCTCTGGAGACAGTGAGCACTGGCAGAAGGAGAGGAAAGGAAGAATACATTTGAGGAGGTGCAGCTGGTAGTGAGACTTCTTAGAGATGTCACAGATGTGAGGAGAGAAGGAGAGTGTGGAGTCGAAGATGACCCCGAGGTTTTTGGCCTCATAGGTGGAGCAGGAAGAAGGCAAAGAGAGGCCGGCCAGAGAGTGACAGGAAAGGAGGGAGCGGGTTTGCCGATGAGGAGAATCTCAGTCTTACTGTCATTAAGGCAGAGATCATTGGCAGCACACCACTCCTGGATGGCGGACAGACAGTCAGAGATGAGAGAGGGAGAAGAGGTAGCTGAGGGTAGCCTGCAAATGAGCTGATTGCCATCTGCATAGCACTGGAAGTTGGGGCAGAGCACTGCAATGTGGTGGGCACGAAGTGGCAGGTATTGGTTGAACAACCATGGAGAGAGGTTAGACCCTGATGGACTCTTGTTAATTATTCCCAGTTGCGCCATGGCTCAGAGTGTGCCTGGCATGCCTGGCCCCCGTCTGCCTGGGTAGGGAACTTTTGCCCCAAGCTTAGGATACCTCTATGTAGCCACATTTGAGAAAGCCACCATCTACAATCCTTCAGTACTTTTGCGAACAATATAAGGCTCTGGTCAAGATGCATTGATGATATAGGATCTTAGAAGGAAATGAGGCAATCCCAAAAAGCTTCCTGGTGTGGCTTAATGAACAGAATGTATTTGAATTTCACATGGCATTGTGGGATGTATTAACCCACTTATGCTCTGCCCTGCGGCATCACTGTGTCCTGGTGGTGCCAGAATCATCAAAATGGCCGCAAAACCCCTAAGTACGCCAACACCTATGAACATTGCACTCTACAAAGCACAAAAAGATGTCTGCCAAATCTACCATGCATGTTGTCAGTGGTGGAATGGAGACCTCACTCCTGAAACATGTCATTGGGCTGCCCAACCAGTAAAAACAGAGACAGCATGAAAAGCAGTGCTTGCTGAAAGAAATCTGAAATCTTGCATTTAAATCTGTTCTTGGTTGTTGAAAACACAAAATGCCGGTACAAAACACCCACAGACATCTAATATTCTTGCTGGGTGTCACATTTTACTGAATTCAAGAAATCATTGTGAAATTGCAATAGCCTGGAAAGCTGAATTGGTCATCAAAACACCCACAGCACAAGTTTGCCTGCCTGTGGGATCTGTCAAAATCTGGGTGCAGTACCAGCGGCTGCCTGAATGACTGTTTCAAAGCCTGCATTAAAACTGTAAACTTGTACCATTAAGATCTAATGTCTGAAATCTAAGTGACCTGTTATCAAGAGTAACCTATGTTGTAACTATTTAAACTTCATGGTTTAGAGTCTGGAATCAATGTTCTAGCTGTTTGTTTTAAAATTACAAGTTTATTTAAACAAAGAAAGTTGCAACAAAATGACATTTAAAATTAAGCCTGACTACAAGCCAAACCACAAACAACTTCCCCCAGAGGGCCGGGCGACTCCCTTCTGCCCTTTAGACCAGGAACTCACACCCTTGTGTTGATTAAGAGGGGAGGAGAGCTTGGGCTGCTGTAGGAAGAGCACAATGGACTTCCTCCAAGGCAAGGAGATGCTAATCAGGAAGGATCATTAATGGCCTCTGCCTGAAGGAAGGGGGCAGAGATTGCTTCTGAGCTGCAAGAAGGAGAAGGAGGCGAGGACAGACAACCTTGTGTTGATTCACAATGGACAAAAAACATATTTCTAAAAAGACTGATAATTTACTGTGTACAATTGTAAAAAGTATGTAAACCCCGGACTTCTGAACCTAACCTTTGGCTGCACATTTTAAGAGGAGCCAGAACTCTGTGCTATGTTCTGGGAAGTAACTGTGAAAATTGTGGTTTTATAGCAAGTGTATTTATGTCATAAGCATGAAACTTCACATACTTATCGCGTCCGATTGCGGGTTCCCAGAATAAGGAATTACCGGGCCATTCTGAGTTCAGAGGGCCCAGTAATTCCTCCTTCTAGGAATCCGGACCCGGACCTTCCCCATTCCCATTTCAGCCCCCATAGGGCTGAATGGGAATGGGTGAGGGAGCAAACAACGGTTCGATTATGAGCGGCCCGTTGTTTGCTCCCTCCTCCCCTCGCGGGACCCGCTCTGCACATCTGGTGAAACCAGACGTGCAGACCGGGTCCGGCGAGGGGACCTCGTAATCAGGCAGGACGGGGTTGACGGCGGCGGTACCTTTTCCGGTTATAATGAGGCCCATTGTGTTCCAGCCCAAAAGGGCAAATTTTGTCAAAAGCCGACACAAGATCCTACAATGACGGGGCTTGGAAGAGCATTTGCTCCCCAAAATATGTGATCTAGATATGTTATTGTTCTAAAGTTTGAAAATTATAAATATGTATTACACCAAAAGTAGATTTCATGTTCAAAAGCCAAGGGGAGGATTCTCTGACTCATAAAACCACAGCATCATGGTGACACCCTGTTTTCTCCTCCAATCAAGGTACAGGGGAGATTCTAGCCTATATCCAGCCTAGGAGGCGCGTTTAGGTTAATCCAGCATACCCACCCCTTTATCAAATGCATAAATAGAGCAAGCTGAGGACTTAGAAAGACACACAGATTCACCCACTAACCAATTTCTGGTGAAGCACCCTGAAGAAGATCCATCCATAATACTTGCTCCAGACTCCAGAAACTTGGCAAAGCAGAAATGCCTATTCTATGGCTGAACCATTCTCACCTAGGCCTTAAACTTCTAGAACCAGAATTCCCCAAACTTAAAGGGGAAACCAAAGAACAGCCGGGCTGTGCTGTAACTGCTTCCCAGCTAAATAATTATGTTCAGAACCGAGAAGGGCAGATTAAACCCAATCCTGTGCCGTGCTGTGCCAATCTTGTCCAGTACTGTCGTGTGGCGACCAGAGCACCGTGCTGATTGCAGACCCAGTCCTGTTGTGCCGTGCAGACCAGAGCGCCTTGCTGTCCAGTCCGGTGTGCCCAGCAGTCTGTCCCAAAACCAGATCCGTGACCAGAATTCCTGACGGTTCTGCTCAAACCTATATAGTGAGTATCCATAGTATAGGACTTTCACTAGCCTATGTACTGTCCATAGCAATCCCTATCCAAATCCATCCTATCTGGTCTTCAGAACTGCATGGTTAGAATTATTTTTGAATTGCCTGAACTCTTTATCTTATTCCTACTACCTTCCTTCTGTAATAGTATTGTTAAACATATCTTTGCGCTGATATATTTCATCTGAAGAAGGCAAGCTCCTCAGCAGGCAAAAACTTGATCCAGAGGGGTCCTGGTCTAGTGGCTGTGCTTCTGTGTATTATTTTCTTCTTCATAGTCATTTCCTAGTGTAAAGATATCCTGTGTGTCTTTTGAAAGCACATCCCTGTTTTCTCATTTTGGTGCATCTTTAAAAAAAACGACCTTCATGAAAACGTCCATAACTTCTTCAAGTTTTATACTAGGAACATAAACGTCTGCTTGTAGCTAACATCCACAGCTTTCCATAGAACCAAAAACCGCATCTCAAATCCTTATAGTCTCCTGCAATCGCGATGACCACGCACGGAAAGGTTTGCCGCAAGTTTTCGTTTTGGCAAATCTTAAAAGTGTAAACAGCTTTCAATTGCACCCGACCTCAATTTTCCCTTTGAACCTTGCTTCTTAGTGTGAAATCATTGCTAGTGTTTGTTTGCAACCAGATAAAGTGGCTCCCATTAGAATTTAAAGCATTTCAGTCATTTAGCCCATATTTAGTGTGTTACCCATTCCATTCAAAGAGTACTTTAAAACCATTTTTACAGTTTGCCAATCAATGCTGTTTCTCTCTTGTGTTTGCTGGGGGGAAATTGGGATTGACATTTATTTGAATTCTGCATTCCTGAAACCTGCTCTCTCTCCTCCTATCTCTCTACAGTGCATATTGGGCGGTTGAGGGCTGTGCAGGGGGAAATAATAACCACATTGCCATTTGATCTGAACACACCCACACAAAAGTATTATTGCTGTGCTGCATTGTTTTTGCTCATTATTACTCTTGTGATTAAAGAGATTGCTTAGTGTGACATCACCCCATTGGTGTTTATTGTATCCCCATTAAGAATAGTGTGATCATATTGTGAATATATGAATACATATTTTAACTTTGCAAACCAGCCTGATTCCTGGTTTAGTGTGACATGGGGGGTTCCAAGAGAGGGGTGTGATATAAGTGGTATATCGTTCAGAATAAAAGAACTTTTAGACACAAAATAAATAAGGATTTCAGTTGTGAATTACACGTTAGGCGTTGACTTAGGTGAAGTGCCGGATTGAAATCACTTACAGCATGGAACCATCTACAAGTGAACTTCTAGATGTAGTACTTGCCTTTGGTCAGTTTCTTCCTTACCAAAGGAACTGTTCATCAATATTGGAGTATTATAGGCAAGCTGCAAATCTAGCACAGAAATTACCAATGCCCGGCTTCCCAAAGAAAATAGATTGACACACTAGAAAAAGAGCTAGACACATTCCACGAGAAACTATACTGGAACAACATGCAAAACGATGGGACAGCAAAGACAACATCACAGCGACCCTTAGTTACTCTGGCCAATACTGAATGTTGGCACGGATACCCTCGACAGTCCAAGATTTGCTCTGAAGCTCAGAAGAAATCTCAAAGACTCTCTGGTGTGTACATATAAAGAAACCAGGCATCTTGCCAACTGACCATACATAATAATCCCAGGCCAATGGGACATGACCCCTGTGGACAGTGCATTGCATGCCCACAAACAAAAAGGAGTACGTCCATCCATATAGGGTGGCACGAACCATGGATACAAAAAACACTTCACAAATTGCAACAATGGCAATGTGATTTATTTAATCACATGCTCCTGTGGCTTAAAATATGTGGGCATGACCACCCGACCAGTGAAAACCAGGATCAGAGAACACTGATCATGCATCCACACTAAGAAATGAACTGCCCCCCTGGTGGAACATGGTTTACTACTAAAACATGCACAAAAGGACTTCACTTGGACAGTGTTGGAGAAAGTCAATGTACCACAACGTGGTTGCAATGTGGGTGCCATCCTTTTCAGAATAGAACAACTATGGATATTTGGACTCCACATTGATATAAGAGGTCTGAATGAGCACACAAGCTGGCAGACTCTGGTCACTATGTGAACCTCCATATAAAACAATGTAGGGCAAGGCATGTAGGGGAATAGAACCTCCTCTACCACCCAGTGTCACCAGCCCCTGGACCAAAAAGACATTTGTAACATCAATCACCAATAGTCCTGTGTAAATACAACACCATCATGCTCTTGGAATGGGCATGTATGAAAATGCACACATGCCTACATAACAAGGACAAGCCCCACCTCCACAAAGGCCATTGCGACAGCCCACAAACAAAATGATGGAATATGGCAACAGGGTCCCCGTGGGTTGCCAAATAGGACAAGTTGTCCTTGTTTTATACCCATTAAAACACTTTGGTCCCACAATGCGAGGACTACAATCACATTTTTCTTTCCCCAATGCATTTGTACCCGTGATACAGTTAAACCACAGAGATTTTCTTTTCTTCAAATAAACATTAAAAAATAAACAACACGGGCAGTATCATGATTTAACACCTTAGTTAGCACTACAATTAATTTAACATATTTGTAGGAGGCTGTACCAACTGGAATACATGCACACGTTTCGCTCTAGTAATGGCGCTCACACGATACCATGGCCCTTCATGTAACTTACCGACTCCGCCATGGTGAAATGGGGAATTACCACCCCATTCCAAGGTTGGCGGGGCGGTAATTCCCCATTCAACATTGGCCCTTCCCCATTCACATTTTTGCCCCATAGGGCTCATTGGGAATGGGGAAGGCAGTAAGTACGGTACCGCAAATTTTGTTACCGTAATTACCTTCAAGGTCCCTTTGCGGGTCCCTACTTTAACGGCTGGTCCAGACCAGCCGTTAAGGTGGGGAGCCATAAAGAAACCATGTAGTAAGGCGTTAAGGGGTTAACGGTGCTGCAACCTTTTACAGCGCCGTTAACCCCTTAACGCCAGGGTCCTAATGAGGGCCCATGAATTTTAAACTATTGAACGTGCATGCGAGTACAACACTTCCTGGTGCTGAAGATCTAAAGCTAAAATAGCGCTCTGCAAATAAAACATTACAGTGAACTTTGCCGCGGGTGGCGGTTTGTTGTAACAGAACAAACACAAGCACAATCTGTGACCCATGGCTATAGAGGGTATGGAACTAGCAGCAAAATATTGCCATAAAGCGGCGATTTCAATCTTCAACATAATATAATGTTCATATGGTGGGGCCATACTGGCCCATTGATATATCTGTTGGTTGAAGATAAAACTGATTGTGATACCTGAAATATGTATTCTGTGATATAAATGCAAGGAAAGTTATAATGTATTAATTTATTTTATTTATTGTTTATTTGTATAGAGTCTCTGCACAGACAAGTGTTTAAAAGTACTCAAGGAGAGGGAACAGTGGGAAAAAAAACAACAGTAATTCAGAGCCCTTGACTTTCTGAATGATACAGGCCTACACAGAGCAGGGTAAGTGCAGAAGTAAGTGCACATAAAACATAACAGTGGAGATAACTCTTACATGTCTGACAATAGTCCTTAGTTTTTCATAGTACCTTAGCAGGTTAAAACAGACATGTTACTATATAATGCTAAGATGAAGTGGATCATACAATTATTTAGCGTCATGACATAAATACAGTGGAGGAGGGTGGGTGGGTCGAGTGGGGAAGGGATGAGGAGTGTAGGAAAGGTGACTATTGGGTTTAAGGTATAAAGAAATTGGCAAGTAGAGTGGAGGGGAAAGAAGGATGAGATGAGGGGTTGGAAACAGAAGGGGGGACAATACACCAACAATACAAGGAGGATAGAAGAAGAGAAGAGTTGTAGCAGATAGGGTGGTGTAGGGTGGGAAGGGGAGGAGGAGAAACAGAGGGCAGGAAGTAGAGACTGCAAATGGCACAGCTACATTCAAATTTGGGTAGGACAGGTGAAAGCAAATGCAGCCACTGGGCACAGCCAAACTCGATTAAATGCAGGACAAAGCGAAGACACATGCAACAATTGGGCACAGCCAAATTCGAATTTTGGCAGGAGAGGTGAAATGCATACAGCAACTTGGCACTGGCAAACTCGATTAAAGGCAGGCCAAGGTGAAGAACTATGCATCAACCGGGCACAGCCACATTCGACTTTGGTAGGACAACAGTGAAAACACAATGCATCAACCGGACACAGCCAAATTCGACTTTGGTAGTACAACAGTGAAAACACAATGCATCAACTGGGCACAGCTAAATTCGAATTTGGTAGGAAAAGAGTGAAAAACGAATGCATCAACCGGGCACAGCTAAATTCGAATTTGGTAGGACAACAGTGAAAACACAATGCAGCAACTGGGAGTGAGAGGTTGGACAGTCACAGGTGTGGGATACGAAGTTCGATGAAGTTAGTTGAGGGACTAACCTTAAGTGAAATGTTAAGGTTGAAATCAGCATGCAGGAAGGTGGTGGAGAAGGACTCCAGGCCTCCTTCAAATGTATACAGCAAACAGCGGCCATCATGGAGGTGCCACAAGGATCACCCGGGAAATGGGAAAATTGCAGCAGATCTACCTTTCAGGCAATTTGTCTGCCACCGCAGCATGATGTCAGGGGACGAAAAAAGCAACACAGAAGTCGGAACATTCTGAAAGAGCGGGATATAATGCTCTCCTTGGTAGCCCCAAATAGTTCCCACTGTAGTAAAACCCATTTAACAACTTCTAAGCCAAGGGCATGCAAAATGGAAGCATAAAGGCGTGTGATATGGTAAACAAAATGTTACTGCCAGCAAAAGCACAGGTCTTCAAAATATGTTAAGAACAAGTTGTGTCCTTGATGTACGCTCATATATCATAGATATCATAGTCCCCGGCCACTAATTCCAACCATCACCACAAAGAATACAGTGGTGAGCATTGCCATGTTTAACATATGGAGTGATTCTCAATACTTGGAAATAAACACCAAATATGTGTCAATGTTCTGATGAAGATTGTGGCAAAACACTTAAATAGTTAAAAAATCTAGTTAAAGCCTTAGACAGGTCACAGATCTCTTTAGCGTGAAAGGGAAAAAATACAATGGCCCTCATTACAAGAAGGGCGGATTGGGTTTAACGGCGCCGGTAATGGTGCCAGCGCTGTTAAACCCATTCCACTCTATTACGAGGTTCCCTCGCGGGACACGCTCTGATTGCCTGGTTGTACCAGACGTCCAAAGCGGGTCCCGCGATGCGCCCAGGGAGCTAACAACAGGCCCGTTATTAATGGGCCCGTTGTTAGCTCCCTCCCCATTCCCAGTGAGCTCTATGGGGGCTCGAATGGGAATGGGGAAGGTCCGGTTCCGGGTTCCCTGAAGGAGGAAATACCAGGCCCTCCAAAGTCGGAATGGCCCGTTATGTCCCTATTCAGGGAACCCGGACCCCTACACGATTTTGGAGGCAGCCATGCCCTTATTAAGGACATGGCTGCCTCCAAAGTCGTAATGAGGCCCAATGTCTAATTTAGATTGTGGCAGACTATTCAAATTCAATATTGACATTATCGAAAGAACAAGAATGTATCATTGCCTTTTACGATACTTACACAAAACAAAAACTCTGTCTTAACTAGCAACACGAATGAAGAAACTTAAAAAGAGTAAAAGACCAAGAGCAAACATTGACAATTACAAACGGGGTAAAACATTGTAAATTACTATTTGCAAGCTTAAATAAAACTGAAGTGTTGATGTAGAGCATGGCTTAGTAGGTTTCCTCTATACCAGCCTCACCTTGTTTGAATTTCATTAATTGAAGACAGAGGCTGTTTAAACGAAACTGATTTGTGCATGGGTCCTTGACTAAGGAGTGCAGTAGGGATTCTGTATTATCTGTCGAGATCTTGACCCATTTAACAACTCTTAGCAAGACCAGGCTTCAAAGAACGGGCTATTCAGTTCCAAATAAACAATGATGTTATTTTGGTACCTGTCACACCAATTATGATTTTATGAAGAGATGTTCAACTTGTTATACGTCATTCAAGCTGCAGAGGCCCTATACTTTGCAGCCTGCCTGAGCAATAGCTTTTGCTGATAGTCTGTTAAAGCTAAATTCACTGAAGAGTAACATTGGTTTCTATAAAACGAAAGTATATTTCCCATTGTCTGCTGCATATGTGTGGTGGTCTTTCTCTTGTGAGCCTATCTGTTATCAGAGACGTGAACACCCATTTACATTAAGTGCTTAACTCTTTTAACCCTGGCATCACTTAAGTAGACCATTCATTTTCAACCTGTCCACATTTATCTTTTGGTGTAGATTATGCAGAAGATTTACATTGGTAGCCAGCAGCCTAGATAAAGCAATATCACCTTTTGCCATTATAACTGCAGTATCAGCACATAAAGTTAATGTCATTGTATGATCCCGAATTTCTGGGGCCATCTGAGGTCCTCAAACTAAAGTTGAGTCCAATGCATTAATATATAGGGTGAATAACATAGCAGCAAAGACACAGCCCTGTCTAATTCATCTGCTAATAGCAAATGATTTGGTTATTTTAGCACCACTACCAGTCCTGCCACAGGTCTCATTATTTGTGTAAAGCACACCTATGCAGTGCAGAAGGTTCACAGGCATTCTAATGCCAGCTAGTATTTTCCATAGTTTGTTCAATTGACAAAATCAAATGCAGTGGATACATCTAGAAGGGCCAGTTATAGTTCTCTTTTTGCAGCTCTGTGCTTTTTGATATTAGCAAATTAGCAAGTGTAATGTGCAGGATGGATCGATCATGCTTACTTTTTCCCTATACCCTAGCTATTTTATTTTTTATTAATTTGCATTTATTTTAGCACACAAAGCCCAGAGGCATCTTGGTGTTAGTTACAGAAAGTGCATGGTACAATGGTGCAAAGAATACACATATGGTTACAGGCATAACGTAGTGTGCGTGCACTGACTGGGAAGGCCTCACCTCATGTTACAGGAGGCTACGTCCCGCAGCATATAAGTCACAAAGGTACGATTACACAGACTGGCAAAGCCTCCCGTTATATTACAGTGGGCTGCGTCATGCAGCATATAAGTCACATAGGTATCATTACACAGATTGTCAAAGTTACACCTCAAGGAGTGGGGGCAGCATTCATTAGGCAGCCATACAGTAAGGGCCACTCTGGTGAGTGACTCATAATCGGAGAGCATAGAGGCAAGGTCTCACCCACATGAGGGCTACTATAAGGCACTGGAAAGCACACAACTAGAATGGCTACACAGTTCTAAAAGCAGCTAGATTTGATTTTTGAATAAGGCACTGCAAAGCAGAAAATGAGAATGGCTACACAGGTCTAAAAGCAGCTAGATTTGTTTTTTGAAGAAGGCACCATAAAGCATGAAACGAGAATGCTTACACTGGTCTAAAAGCAGCTAGATTTGATTTTTGAACAAGTCAGTGTAAAGCACAAAACGAGAATGCTTACACAGGTCTAAAAGCAGCTAGATTTCATTTTTGAACAAGGCACTGTAAAGCACAAAACGAGATTGGCTACACAGGTCTCAAAGCAGCTAGATTCAATTTGTTAAAACACGGCAGGCACTTTATGAAATGCATACGATGGTGGTGTGGTTGTTGGTGGTGGACCGTCAGCTGTCGACAGGCAGAATGAAAAAGTACACAGCAGGTTGTAATCGGTAGTTACAGTAAAATAAAGTACATATGCAGCAAACGGCTGAGTGCGGGCCAAAGTGGGTCACGGCATCCATGGCTAGACAGGGAAAGACAGGGACTGCAGCCCTAGTGCCGTGCTTTTGTTCAGGGCCAGCTCCGTCTCCCGGCTTAGTGGTGCATGCAGGAGCATTTAACACACAGGGATTTTCCTCAATTCCACATTACCTCAAGAGGCGGGTATGTGTCCTTTCTGTTACCAGAGGGATACTATGAAACACAAAACAGACTAAGGAACAAAACAACTTCACCAGAGCTATTTATTATGTTGTGCGATTAATGCAACCCTAACTTTTTCCCTGCAGGGAGTACACAATGCTACCCCTGCTTGATGTTTCTAACCCTCAAAAAAACACTAATATGCCGACTGCCGGCAAGACATGCATGGGGACTATTCATACCCTATGTTACAAAATGAGAAAACATATTCACAATAAACTACCACAATACATTTCATACATCTAAATTTCATTAGTCCAAACAATTAAAACCAAGACAGTTACGGGAAAAACCATTTCCCGGCTGCACCCTTGGATGAAACAGACAGGTCACGTGGGACTCGGCGTCACACTCTTCGACAATTTAATTGCCCTCCGTGAGGTGTGTCTGGTTGATCCAGGAGTAATTTATTAAAACATTTTATCAAAATTTATATGTGTCGCACAAATTCTCAGCACAAAAATGCACTTTATATTCGACTCATTTCTTTACAAGTGCATGAACCCTTCTCTTGTGCGAGAGTATATAACACCTTTATAATAAGAAACTTGAGTTCTCTGAGATTAATTCAAACAATTTATGTTTAAAAGTGCATAAGTCCACTTGTGTCACTCTAAATCGGGTGACATCTGTATATCTGGTCGACCGGTTTCAATGATGTCTTGCGTGTATCATATTCTTCAGGACCCATTATTGCTTCTTTCGACCCAATCAGCAAACCCCGAAGAGGCGAGATTGCGACATATCCTATGGAAAATGGGAGAATGTCAAAAATGACTTCTCTCGTATGTGGGAAAAAGGATACAGCATTTCTTAATGACTCTTATTGGTGGAATAAAGTAATTTTACTTTCCAAAATGCTCAACTAGTCAATTTGTGACATTAAAAAGAGACTCTCTTCACCCTGCCCCATCACCAATGAGTGTGCAATGTTGTTTCTAAACAGATAAGCTCATACCTGTCCAATTATTTTTGTATGCAAAGGAACAGCACATTCGGTTTATGTAGTGTTGCCACTTTCAGATAGTGGAGTTGGAAAGCCTGAAATGGTGCTTTATCTGCAACATAAGAACAGTCATGTTGCATTGACTGTGTCTATACTCCCCCATTATCACATCACCATGTCCCCTGAGGATATATATTCTTCTTGTCCCCACAGTTATAGAACTAACGTTTGTTTACCTTTCTGCTCATAGGTGTCCCTTCGATGAGGAGGGCTTGTTATGGTCTCACAACTTTGTTCATTACGCTTTCGAAGGGGGCCCTGCAAAAAGGCGGAAGGATTGTGAACCATTAATCAAAAAACAAAACGAAAAAACGATCTGATCTGCCCCCCTCATTACGAATATTTATCTATGCTAGATAGCAAAGACCCAGTAATTGGTGCAGTCACCAAAAAAATGGCCCGCTTATTTTCTGCTCCTAGTGATTGAGCCCCCATAGAGCCCCATCATAGGTACTTATTGAGCCCAACTACTCATGTCAGGTGCAATAGTGCAATGTAGCAATAGCCCCAAGAGCCCATGTAAATTTCA
This sequence comes from Ambystoma mexicanum, assembly GCF_040938575.1. Classification (NCBI taxonomy): domain Eukaryota; kingdom Metazoa; phylum Chordata; class Amphibia; order Caudata; family Ambystomatidae; genus Ambystoma; species Ambystoma mexicanum. Next base: position 337,864,822 of record NC_090939.1, read on the forward strand.
TCAGTATGGGAGCATGCGTACAATCTGCGTAGCCAGTCCCGCAGGTTCTTACTTGATGGATTCTCATTTCCTTGGCACGCTTTTTTCGTCGCGTTGTTTCATTATTTCGTGATCGTCGCGGATAGCGTTCCTCGCGGTGAATGCTAATAGACTGATCCGCGTCTGCCATCAGCGCAAGCACGGGAGGATGATCTTACTAGTAGCCAAAGGGGGACCGCGACGTAGTCACGTGTTCCGTCGGCCATTTTAGGTCAGGAAACCAGAAACGTGTACCGCGGCCATATTAGAATGGTAAAAAACACATATGGGAAAACCAATTCTCGCTGCACTCAAAAGCCCTTATGTGTTCCCTACACACAATATTCGAAATGTGTGAGAGCCCATTTTTGACATGATTAAACTTCATGGGGGAAAATGCATAAATTAATAAAGATAATAAAAAAATATTTTTTGGAGAGGGGACAAATGGGGCGGAGAGCAAAAGGAAGAGGTGGAAATCGCTCATTTTGTAGGACAAAAACGGGGGGAAAAAAAGGGGGGAAACGGGGTGGATGAAGCTGTGATGTTACGTCTACTTCATCAGGGCCAGTGTATTCCACTGAATTTCTTCATTGAGCCCATGTCTGATTGTATCCAGACGAAAAATCCACTGTTGTTCTTTCTTTAAGAGTATATCATGAAAATTGCCCCCTCTACGAGGTGGCCATATTTTCTCCAGAATTGTCCATTTGAAATCATTCTCTGTGTGGTGTTTTGCATTGAAATGAACCACAAGTGGTGCAGTGATTTTTTTGGTCCTTAGACAGGACTTATGTTCAATGAGACGTGTTTTGATTGGGCGAGTTGTCATCCCAATGTATTTTAAATTGCACGGACAAGTAATTAGGTAGATGACACCTCGGCTATTGCAATTGGTTAGATGCCTCTGCATCCATGGTGTCTTCCACCCTATATCTACGGATACACTTCTTGTTGTTTGATTGCACATACTGCACATCCCACACGGGGTGTGTCCCACCGCGGTGGGTGCATTCCAAAGAGTGTTAGTATTTTCACCACGCTTGGGGTCTAACAAAGTATGGACTAGACTATCCCGAATGTTCCTTCTTCGTTTAATCGCGAGCGTGGGTACTGGCAATTCCAATTTGCCGGTGTTTAGAATAGGCCACAGTCTCTTGATTTCTCTTTTCAGAGTATTGAAGATTGGAGAATAACTTAGGACTGCTACAATAGACGTCCCTTGGGCAGGTTTCCCGTGTTGTTGCAAGGTAGTAGTCCGTGGTATGTTTCTTGCCCGTTTCCGGGTATCTCTGACAATTTTCTTGGGATATCCTCTTTGAAGCAGTTGTGATTTTAATTCTCCTGATTGTTGTTGATAATCGGCAGCTTTCGTGCATGTTCTCCTATACTGTAAGAATTGCCCAAAAGGCAGATTATCCCGTAAGGCTCGCGGATGATAGCTTCCGTAGTTTAATAATGCGTTACGGTCCGTAGATTTTTTATAGACCTTTGAAACTAACCCACCGTCTTCTGCTGATATTTGGAGATCCAAGAAGTGTGTTTCCGTTTTGCTGCTGTCCAAGGTAAATTTCAAGAAGGGGTTTTGTTCATTAATCCATTGATGGAACTCCTGTAGTCTCATCTCATCTCCCTCAAAGATGATAAAGATATCGTCAATGTACCTCCGCCACACCTTGATGTTATTCAGAAATGGATTGGTGGCGGGGTAGATAATTTCTTTCTCGAAATGGTCTACATAGAGATTTGCCAAACTAGGGGCGAATGTAGCTCCCATTGCTGTTCCGGAGATTTGTTGATAGAATTGTTCGTTACACAGAAAGACATTTTTGGTCAATGCTATTTCTGTAAGGGCTGTAATGAATTCGACGTGACCCCTCCTGAGATTATCTTTGTGTAGAAGATGTCGTCTAACCATATCGGTCGTCTCCAATTGAGGTATACTCGTATACAAGGATTCTACATCCATGGTTACCAGCCACTGATTAGTGCTGTCAAAGGTCAAGTTGTCACTAAGGACAAGCATTGCTGTAGAGTCCTTTACATATGAGGTCATCTTCGGTATATCATCCCGTAGGAACCAGTCCACATATTGGGAAAAGGGTTCTAGGATTGATAATATTCCTGATACAATAGGTCTCCCGGGAATCGGTAATACACCCTTGTGTACCTTAGGTAGGGCATAAAATGCGGGGATTCTTGGGTGTGGCTGTGTGAGAAAAGCGGCTTCTTTGCTGGTCACTAATTCTTCTACTAAAGCTTCTTCTATCAGGGGAGCAATCAGGTTGCAGATGGCCTGCGTAGGGTCTCCTGGCAGTTTGCGGTAACTTCTGCTGTCTTTCAGGAGATTATCGACCATGATCTCATAGTCTTCCTGGTTCATAATCACCGTTACTCCACCCTTGTCAGCTGGTTTTATTACGATAGCGTCATTCTTAGCCAAGTCGTTTAATGCTAGCAATTGTTCCTTAGTGCAATTGTTATTAATGAAGGGCAGTCTTTGTTCTAATGCTTCTAATCTTTTCATTAGAGCTTGCTCAAACGTTATTGACTCGGGTGTGTTGTTATGTGACGGTGGAATAAACTTAGACGGAGGCCGAAGTCCGGTATCTTCCGTCAATTGTAGATCTTCATGATCTGAAAAAAAACAGTTTCAGCCGAATTTTCCGCATAAGCTGTGTAAGTTCTATGCGGGTCTGAAACGGGTCATACCTAGCCGTTGGAATAAAAGATAGACCTTTCTGTAATATTTGTTCCTCAGCAGCAGTTAATTGATGTCGTGAAAAGTTAATAATTAAAGAAGTGCTGGCTGTGGGAAGTTCTGCCCCCTGTTGCTCCGCGTCACTCTCGGTGAAAACATCTGCCACCTGGGCCTGCCTCTGTTGCCCCCGCGTGGGCCTAAAAAATGGGGTGCTTGTTGTTGTGGTTGCATAAAACCCCCTCCGTGATTTCCCTGAAATCCCTGTGGGTTGAAATGTACCTGTTGTCTTTGGCGACCTTGTCCTCTGTTATCCTGTCCCTGGGAACCGTTGTTACTAGACCCATTGCTGGAATTGTTGGAAGAGGCGGAACTATTATACCTCTGGTTCCTATGCCCACCTAGTGAGTTAGCTAGATAGGCATTCCGTCTTGCTAGTTTGGCCTCCGGTGTGTAATATTCCTCAGTTGTGTAGGGATATATTTTTGCATGTTCAAATGCTGAAAGGTCTTTTTTCAGTTTAAGGATTTTCCTTGTCGTATTAATTTCTTTGAATTCTTTAAGAGAGGCATCTAATGCAGCCAGCTTAGACTTAAAGGACTCAATGTCGACTTGATCTTTGATTGCGGAAAGTTTGGTTTCCAGATCTTTTACTAAATTATCTGCGATGGATTTTGCAGTGTTAATTATCAAGATAAGCCAATCGCGTGTACATTTATTTGCAATAAAAGACCAGTCCTTGCGGAACTGGAGATGTTCCAAAAAGATCCGTGGTTCAATCCTGATAATAAGGCCATTTGGGGCTGCATGAGCCCGAAGGTACTCGGTCATCAGTGCCCCATGTAGTTCGGCCCTTATTATCTTTTTCCTCAGGATCTCAACCTCATTCCATTCATCTGAGTCTGTATTTCTCAGTCCTGGTACATTCAACCCCAGGAGAGATGGATTGGCTAATATCCCTTCAACCAGGTCTTCTGCATAGGCGAGATAGTTCATATCAGCCATGTCTTGCCAGCAGTCGGCATATTAGTGTTTTTTTGAGGGTTAGAAACATCAAGCAGGGGTAGCAGTGTGTACTCCCTGCAGGGAAAAAGTTAGGGTTGCATTAATCGCACAACATAATAAATAGCTCTGGTGAAGTTGTTTTGTTCCTTAGTCTGTTTTGTGTTTCATAGTATCCCTCTGGTAACAGAAAGGACACATACCCGCCTCTTGAGGTAATGTGGAATTGAGGAAAATCCCTGTGTGTTAACTGTTCTTTGTGCAATGGTTCCATTGCTGGGATTAGAATCATACAAGTAAATACAGGACGAGCTGTTTCTCAGTCCTGTTAAATATTTGTTCTTAAAGAACCTGGAGCCCTTTTCTTCACCCACGCCTGTCCCGTGAGAGTGACAATTTGTCAATATTTTTCAACACCATCTGAACATTTAAAGATGGCTGATATGAACTATCTCGCCTATGCAGAAGACCTGGTTGAAGGGATATTAGCCAATCCATCTCTCCTGGGGTTGAATGTACCAGGACTGAGAAATACAGACTCAGATGAATGGAATGAGGTCGAGATCCTGAGGAAAAAGATAATAAGGGCCGAACTACATGGGGCACTGATGACCGAGTACCTTCGGGCTCATGCAGCCCCAAATGGCCTTATTATCAGGATTGAACCACGGATCTTTTTGGAACATCTCCAGTTCCGCAAGGACTGGTCTTTTATTGCAAATAAATGTACACGCGATTGGCTTATCTTGATAATTAACACTGCAAAATCCATCGCAGATAATTTAGTAAAAGATCTGGAAACCAAACTTTCCGCAATCAAAGATCAAGTCGACATTGAGTCCTTTAAGTCTAAGCTGGCTGCATTAGATGCCTCTCTTAAAGAATTCAAAGAAATGAATACGACAAGGAAAATCCTTAAACTGAAAAAAGACCTTTCAGCATTTGAACATGCAAAAATATATCCCTACACAACTGAGGAATATTACACACCGGAGGCCAAACTAGCAAGACGGAATGCCTATCTAGCTAACTCACTAGGTGGGCATAGGAACCAGAGGTATAATAGTTTCGCCTCTTCCAACAATTCCAGCAATGGGTCTAGTAACAACGGTTCCCAGGGACAGGATAACAGAGGACAAGGTCGCCAAAGACAACAGGTACATTTCAACCCACAGGGATTTCAGGGAAATCACGGAGGGGGTTTTATGCAACCACAACAACAAGCACCCCATTTTTTAGGCCCACGCGGGGGCAACAGAGGCAGGCCCAGGTGGCAGATGTTTTCACCGAGAGTGACGCGGAGCAACAGGGGGCAGAACTTCCCACAGCCAGCACTTCTTTAATTATGAACTTTTCACGACATCAATTAACTGCTGCTGAGGAACAAATATTACAGAAAGGTCTATCTTTTATTCCAACGGCTAGGTATGACCCGTTTCAGACCTGCATAGAACTTACACAGCTTATGCGGAAAATTCGGCTGAAACAGTTTTTTTCAGATCATGAAGATCTACAATTGACGGAAGATACCGGACTTCGGCCTCCGTCTAAGTTTATTCCACCGTCACATAACAACACACCCGAGTCAATAACGTTTGAGCAAGCTCTAATGAAAAGATTAGAAGCATTAGAACAAAGACTGCCCTTCATTAATAACAATTGCACTAAGGAACAATTGCTAGCATTAAACGACTTGGCTAAGAATGACGCTATCGTAATAAAACCAGCTGACAAGGGTGGAGGAACGGTGATTATGAACCAGGAAGACTATGAGATCATGGTCGATAATCTCCTGAAAGACAGCAGAAGTTACCGCAAACTGCCAGGAGACCCTACGCAGGCCATCTGCAACCTGATTGCTCCCCTGATAGAAGAAGCTTTAGTAGAAGAATTAGTGACCAGCAAAGAAGCCGCTTTTCTCACACAGCCACACCCAAGAATCCCCGCATTTTATGCCCTACCTAAGGTACACAAGGGTGTATTACCGATTCCCGGGAGACCTATTGTATCAGGAATATTATCAATCCTAGAACCCTTGTCCCAATATGTGGACTGGTTCCTACGGGATGATATACCGAAGATGACCTCATATGTAAAGGACTCTACAGCAATGATTGTCCTTATTGACAACTTGACCTTTGACAGCACTAATCAGTGGCTGGTAACCATGGATGTAGAATCCTTGTATACGAGTATACCTCAATTGGAGACGACCGATATGGTTAGACGACATCTTCTACACAAAGATAATCTCAGGAGGGGTCACGTCGAATTCATTACAGCCCTTACAGAAATAGCATTGACCAAAAATTTCTTTCTGTGTAACGAACAATTCTATCAACAAATCTCCGGAACAGCAATGGGAGCTACATTCGCCCCTAGTTTGGCGAATCTCTATGTAGACCATTTCGAGAAAGAAATTATCTACCCCGCCACCAATCCATTTCTGAATAACATCAAGGTGTGGCGGAGGTACATTGACGATATCTTTATCATCTTTGAGGGAGATGAGATGAGACTACAGGAGTTCTATCAATGGATTAATGAACAAAACCCCTTCTTGAAATTTACCTTGGACAGCAGCAAAACGGAAACACACTTCTTGGATCTCCAAATATCAGCAGAAGACGGTGGGTTAGTTTCAAAGGTCTATAAAAAATCTACGGACCGTAACGCATTATTAAACTACGGAAGCTATCATCCGCGAGCCTTACGGGATAATCTGCCTTTTGGGCAATTCTTACGGTATAGGAGAACATGTACGAAAGTTGCCGATTATCAACAACAATCAGGAGAATTAAAATCACAACTGCTTCAAAGAGGATATCCCAAGAAAATTGTCAGAGATACCCGGAAACGGGCAAGAAACATACCACGGACTACTACCTTGCAAAAACACGGGAAACCTGCCCAAGGGACGTCTATTGTAGCAGTCCTAAATTATTCTCCAATCTTCAATACTCTGAAAAGAGAAATCAAGAGACTGTGGCCTATTCTAAACACCGGCAAATTGGAATTGCCAGTACCCACGTTCGCGATTAAACGAAGAAGGAACATTCGGGATAGTCTAGTCCATACTTTGTTAGACCCCAAGCGTGGTGAAAATACTAACACTCTTTGGAATGCACCCACCGCGGTGGGACACACCCCATGTGGGATGTGCAGTATGTGCAATCAAACAACAAGAAGTGTATCCGTAGATATAGGGTGGAAGACACCATGGATGCAGAGGCATCTAACCAATTGCAATAGCCGAGGTGTCATCTACCTAATTACTTGTCCGTGCAATTTAAAATACATTGGGATGACAACTCGCCCAATCAAAACACGTCTCATTGAACATAAATCCTGTCTAAGGACCAAAAAAATCACTGCACCACTTGTGGTTCATTTCAATGCAAAACACCACACAGAGAATGATTTCAAATGGACAATTCTGGAGAAAATATTGCCACCTCGTAGAGGGGGCAATTTTCATGATATACTCTTAAAGAAAGAACAACAGTGGATTTTTCGTCTGGATACAGTCAGACATGGGCTCAATGAAGAAATTCAGTGGAATACACTGGCCCTGATGAAGTAGACGTAACATCACAGCTTCATCCACCCCGTTTCCCCCCCCTTTTTTCCCCCCGTTTTTGTCCTACAAAATGAGCGATTTCCACCTCTTCCTTTTGCTCTCCGCCCCATTTGTCCCCTCTCCAAAAAATATTTTTTTATTATCTTTATTAATTTATGCATTTTCCCCCATGAAGTTTAATCATGTCAAAAATGGGCTCTCACACATTTCGAATATTGTGTGTAGGGAACACATAAGGGCTTTTGAGTGCAGCGAGAATTGGTTTTCCCATATGTGTTTTTTACCATTCTAATATGGCCGCGGTACACGTTTCTGGTTTCCTGACCTAAAATGGCTGACGGAACACGTGACTACGTCGCGGTCCCCCTTTGGCTGCTAGTAAGATCATCCTCACGTGCTCGCGCTGATGGCAGACGCGGATCAGTCTATTAGCGTTCACCGCGAGGAACGCTATCCGCGACGATCACGAAATAATGAAACAACGCGACGAAAAAAGCGTGTCAAGGAAATGAGAATCCATCAAGTAAGAACCTGCGGGACTGGCTACGCAGATTGTACGCATGCTCCCATACTGATGAAATTTACATGGGCTCTTGGGGCTATTGCTACATTGCACTATTGCACCTGACATGAGTAGTTGGGCTCAATAAGTACCTATGATGGGGCTCTATGGGGGCTCAATCACTAGGAGCAGAAAATAAGCGGGCCATTTTTTTGGTGACTGCACCAATTACTGGGTCTTTGCTATCTAGCATAGATAAATATTCGTAATGAGGGGGGCAGATCAGATCGTTTTTTCGTTTTGTTTTTTGATTAATGGTTCACAATCCTTCCGCCTTTTTGCAGGGCCCCCTTCGAAAGCGTAATGAACAAAGTTGTGAGACCATAACAAGCTCTCCTCATCGAAGGGACACCTATGAGCAGAAAGGTAAACAAACGTTAGTTCTATAACTGTGGGGACAAGAAGAATATATATCCTCAGGGGACATGGTGATGTGATAATGGGGGAGTATAGACACAGTCAATGCAACATGACTGTTCTTATGTTGCAGATAAAGCACCATTTCAGGCTTTCCAACTCCACTATCTGAAAGTGGCAACACTACAGAAACCGAATGTGCTGTTCCTTTGCATACAAAAATAATTGGACAGGTATGAGCTTATCTGTTTAGAAACAACATTGCGCACTCATTGGTGATGGGGCAGGGTGAAGAGAGTCTCTTTTTAATGTCACAAATTGACTAGTTGAGCATTTTGGAAAGTAAAATTACTTTATTCCACCAATAAGAGTCATTAAGAAATGCCGTATCCTTTTTCCCACATACGAGAGAAGTCATTTTTGACATTCTCCCATTTTCCATAGGATATGTCGCAATCTCGACTCTTCAGGGTTTGCTGATTGGGTCGAAAGAAGCAATAATGGGTCCTGAAGAATATGATACACGCAAGACATCATTGAAACCGGTCGACCAGATATACAGATGTCACCCGATTTAGAGTGACACAAGTGGACTTATGCACTTTTAAACATAAATTGTTTGAATTAATCTCAGAGAACTCAAGTTTTCTATTATAAAGGTGTTATATACTCTCGCACAAGAGAAGGGTTCATGCACTTGTAAAGAAATGAGTCGAATATAAAGTGCATTTTTGTGCTGAGAATTTGTGCGACACATATACATTTTGATAAAATGTTTTAATAAATTACTCCTGGATCAACCAGACACACCTCACGGAGGGCAATTAAATTGTCGAAGAGTGTGACGCCGAGTCCCACGTGACCTATCTGTTTCATCCAAGGGTGCAGCCGGGAAATGGTTTTTCCCGTAACTGTCTTGGTTTTAATTGTTTGGACTAATGAAATTTAGATGTATGAAATGTATTGTGGTAGTTTATTGTGAATATGTTTTCTCATTTTGTAACATAGGGTATGAATAGTCCCCATGCATGTCTTGCCGGCAGTCGGCATATTAGTGTTTTTTTGAGGGTTAGAAACATCAAGCAGGGGTAGCATTGTGTACTCCCTGCAGGGAAAAAGTTAGGGTTGCATTAATCGCACAACATAATAAATAGCTCTGGTGAAGTTGCATGCAGGAGCATGCCTCTGTTTGTGATGGAAGGCATGCAGGATGGAAAGGCTGCATGACGTCCATCTTCAAAGTGGGTCTCGGTCCGTGTAAAATCAATGCAGGACATGGGCTAATTCTTGACCAATATTGACCAATAGAAAACCAATTAATCCTAAACATCTTTGTTTAAAAATTTGGATGATTTCAGCAGTTTGCTAAGACATCAGGACTGAAAAGTTAGATTTTATTAAATAAAACAATACCATTAATAAAGAATATAATCGCCTCTGCTCTGTCTATGGCTGTCATGATCTCTGCTTCCAAAAGGTCAGGGTTTTCCCAACTCCCTTGGAAGCAGATCCAGAACCCAGGTTCCGAGTGCCAACCAGTCCCAATTGGGACCTTTTGGACCCAGTCCTGGCGCCAGTGGCACCAGGCTCATAAATATGCCCAGTCCCAGCGCTGGAAGCGCCGGGCTCATAATGCTTGGGTGGACTTACCTGCAGCAGACCATGCTGCTTTCTTGCCTGCCAGTTGAGCCTCTGATCCTCTTCTGTTTGGAACTACTTTTCCTGTTGGGTGGGGCAGGAGCCACTCCCTAGATTCAGAACACTGGAACTCTTCTGGAAAGCAGGAACTCTTTTCTTACCTAGGCGTGGCTGTGGAAGGAGACAACTAAGCACTACAGGAGGCTATTTAAACCACACCCGATGGATGAATCTTGCTTTGCGTTATTCTGCATCCTCTGCAGCAGAACGCTCATCGTGTCTTCTGCATCTGATCCTGGGCCTAAGGAAAAAGGCTTACCACCCTGAATCCAGTCTTCAGCAACACCTATAAAGACAAGAAAGAACAGGTTAGCATTACGGTCTTCAGTGACAGCTCTTCACTTACCTGGGCCATCGGCTGTCACCAACGCCTCGCGCTGCATTCTGAAAGACAAAGGCTTACCTACTCTTCGTGCGCTCCGGAGGTCTTCACACTGCATTCTGGCATCTGAAAGACAAAAGCTTACCAACTCTTTGCACGCTCCGGAGGCCTTCGGCGCTGCTTCCCGCATCTGAAAGACAAAACAAGGTGCGTTTAAAGACATTGGGGAACTTTAATACTCACGTGCCATTACTCCTTTCCACATCTAACCCAGTGGGTATTCCGGCACCCTGCAGCCGCTCCGAACTTGTACCTGCAAAATAAAAAGACAGTTAGAGCGCATCGTGAAGCAGGCAACAAGCGCTTACTTACGTGCTTCCAGGCGCTTCTATTCATCACACGGGCTCCATCTTCAACTCACTTCAGCCCGTCATCCACCATCGCCGGAACCCTGCAAAACAAGAGAGATCATTACTAAAGACTTTAAAGACATTAGAATTACTCGAAACTTACCGTTCGTGCAGTAAACGACGGACAGCAGTCCTCTGAAGTCAAGAGGCCTGCTCCCCTTATCCAGTGAAGAAACTGGTTACAGCACCCTGCCCCGAGGCAGATGGAGAGCACGGCGTTCACTTACCTAAGGTGAGAGCGTTAACCTTCGGGGTTCTACAGGAGAAGAGAAAGGGAAGAAGAGAGAGACATTCAATAACCCAGTTCATTAATCCCATATTTTCTATCTGCAGACATCTTACCCTTCGAGTCAAACATACAGTGCACAGAGATCCAGCCCAAAGAGCCAGCCGTGTGTTACACATCACCTTTGAAGATACGGTATACGCCCAGTCAAGACCGGCGCCTCTACGGGAATCAGGTGAGCGTTACAGAACGCAAAGCCTACCACAAAACTCCCGTCCAGGCGCTATGGAAACCTCGGATACCGACCAACTAGCCCAGTTACTTGGGGAACTAAGGGCAGAAGTGCATGCAGGCCGTCAGGAAACGAACGCTCTAAGAAGGGAACTGATTATTTCCAAGGAGCGAACAGATGATCTTGCTAGACAATTGCTACAGTCACCAGCCGGACAGACCCCGTTACCCGCATCTGGGGGAAATCTTCCTTCTACATCCTCTATGAATCCAGTGCAGATCAACCTACCTGGGAATGTACCTCTGGCTCCGCCCGAACGATTTTCTGGTGACCCAAAGAGGTTTGCAGTATTTATCAATCAGTGCTGGTTGCATTTCTTATGCCGGCCAGCAGCCTTTCCAACTGATCAAGCTAAAGTAGCTTTTGTGCTTTCGTACCTTAGTGGCAATGCGGCAGACTGGTCGATCCCTCTAGTAAATCAAGATGATCCGGTCCTCCATGATTTTCAAGCTTTTCAGCTCAGTATGGAAAAACTGTTTGCAAGACTTTCACAGGGGCAGGCCTTGGACAATGAGCTTCTTTCGTTGCGACAAGGTAATCAAGACCTTTTGGCTTATATTGCGTCTTTCAACAGACTGATAGTGGAAACTCAATGGCCTGAGGACAAAAGGATTACGCTGTTTTATAGAGGTCTACGTGGAGAGCTCAAAGATGTGTTAGCCCAAGTAGTGAATCCCCCACAAGATTGTTCGGACTATATAGACTTAGTCGTTCAAATAGATCACAGACTGCAGAACAGGAAGGCCGATCGTTCCAAGTTTGATGCTCGAGTATTTTCCAAACCGCCAACTCCTTCCAAAGGAGTAGACTCCGGGGAACCCATGCAAATACGGGGTCTGAAAGGTCCTCTAACACAAAAGGAGCGGGAAAGGAGAAAACAGTTGCAATTATGCCTCTATTGCGGAAACTCAGGGCACTTTCTTCGAGACTGTCCGGTGAAACCTGCCAAGAAGGCAGTAGGAGCTGCAGTTACCAAAGTTACAAACTCTGAGCAGGGAAACGACCTCGCCCGACAAGAATAGAGGTCCTCTTGCCGAGCGTGAAAACCAGTTCCGTGACCTCGCATTTCGTGATACCTGTGGTCCTCATTAGCCCTGATAATCCGGATCGATTACATGCAATTGAAGCTTACGTCGACAGCGGTGCCATCAGCAATTACGTGGATCATGAAATGGTTTTGAGGATGAATCTAACTCTTTGTCCCAAGGCTGTAAAGGACGTCATTACTACGGTGGATGGTACGGAGATAGCCTCCGGGCCAGTAACGCATACCACTCAAGAGGTGACGCTAGTAAGTCAAGATGCACACCATGAGAAGATCGTGTTCGATGTGATCAAGGCCCCTCAGTTTCAGATTATTCTAGGAATACCTTGGTTAGAGAAACACAATCCTCTGATCGATTGGCGAGCAAGAACGGTCCAGTTTCCAGAATGTGTCTCTACTTGTCACCCTCCACCTGGTGTTGCACTGGCAGCAATTTCTTCAGAGACTCCCCAGTTACCTCCCGAATACCTAGAATACCAAGATGTTTTCCGGAAGGATCAGGCTAACTCTCTACCTCCTCATAGGTCTTATGACTGCCAGATAGACTTGATACCTGGATCTACTCCTCCTTGTAGTAGAATTTATGCCCTCACCGAGCCTGAGAACCTTCACCTTCGACAATACCTGGATCAATACCTGGCAAATGGGTTTATTCGTCCTTCCAAGTCCCCTGCTTCTTCAGCTTTGTTCTTCGTTCCAAAAAAGGAAGGAGACCTTAGAACTTGTATAGATTATCGCTCCCTGAACCAGATCACCGTTAAGAATAGATATCCGTTACCTTTGATCCCTGAACTCCTGGACCAAGTTAGAAAAGCATGCATATATACAAAGCTGGATCTTAGAGGAGCTTACCACTTGGTACGAGTAAAAGAGGGCGATGAATGGAAGACGGCCTTCCGCACCAAGTATGGGCTATTTGAATATCAGGTCATGCCCTTCGGACTTTGCAATGCCCCGGCCGCCTTTCAATATTTTATGATCGATGTCCTCAGAGAGCTCATAGATGTGTGTGTTGTTGTTTACATTGACGACATCCTCATGTATTCTTCATCGGAATCTGAACATCGGAAACACGTGAAAATGGTCCTCGAAAGATTGCGTCAACACAAACTTTTCACTAAGTTGGAAAAATGTGTTTTCAACGTGACTGAAGTTGAATTCTTGGGATTCATATTATCACCTGGCGGAGTGCGTATGGATTCAAAGAAGGTCGATGCAGTTCTGAAATGGCCATCACCATCCTCCGTAAAAGGTGTGCAAAGCATGTTGGGCTTCGCTAACTTTTACCGCAGGTTTATCCCCGAATTCTCTCGAATAGTCCAGCCCATCACTGCCTTGTTAAAGAAAAACAAACGTTTTGAATGGTCTACCGAGGCGGAACAAGCTTTCCAGGATTTGAAGACTAAATTTATCTCTGCACCAATCTTAAAACACCCTCGCCCCGAACTCCCCTACATCGTGGAAACTGATGCTTCAAGCCTTGCCATGGGGGCAGTTCTATCACAAAAGGAACCGGTAACCAATCAGTTGCATCCCGTGGCATTTTGGTCCCGCAAATTCTCGCCTCCTGAAATCAATTACACGATTACTGACAAGGAACTTCTGGCTATCAAGTCTGCCTTTAAGGCTTGGCGGCATTATCTGATGGGGGCCCGACACACCGTTACTGTGATTACGGATCACCGAAACCTGTAATATTTGAAAACCGCAAAAGCCCAATCCTCTAGACAACTCCGTTGGGCATTATTCTTTGCCGAGTTTGACTTCATAATTACCTATCGACCTGGTACAAAGAACGGTAAAGCTGATGCCCTTTCTCGGATGGGTGTGGAAGAACACTTGATCAACCCTAAACCTGTACCAATCATTCCCGAACAAAGAATTCTGGGTGTAATCGCCACAGAATCCATAGAGGAAGTTAAGGATAAAGCCAGGCAACTTGTAACTCCAGCAGACATACAGAATTGGCCTCTGCAGGGAAAGGACTTTGCAGTAAAGGACAACTTATTGTATTTCCAAGAACAATTATACCTACCCAGCACAGATTTACAGAAAAAAGTAATCTCTTGTTATCACGATTCTATAATGGAAGGACATCCCGGTATGGCCAAGACCTCAGAAAAGATCAAGCGCTACTTCTGGTGGCCGTCTTGGAAAAAAGATATCAGAGACTTTATAATGTCCTGTGGAGTATGCGCCCAAAACAAGAGTCAAAAGGAAAGACCAGCAGGCCTCTTACGCCCTATTGACATCCCACCTCACCCTTGGCATACGCTTTCTATGGACTTCATCACCGATCTACCTCCATGCTTCGGATACAATACGATTCTAGTAATCGTGGACTTATTCTCCAAGATGGCGCATTTCATTCCGCTCAAAGGCTTGCCAACAGCAGCAACTCTGGCCCGAGAATTTCTCGAAAACATCGTCCGACTGCACGGTTTTCCTTCGGTTCTAATTTCGGATCGAGGTAGTCAATTTATTTCTCATTTTTGGCGAAGTTGCTGTCGGTCGGCTCAAATTGATGTGAGACTATCGACCAGTCACCACCCTCAGACCGACGGACAAACCGAGAGGACCAATCAAACTCTGGAACAGTATTTACGCTGCATGCTGCAACAAACTGAAAAAACTTGGAAAGACATCCTTTGGATAGCCGAATATGCCTACAATAACTCTGTCCATTCGGGAACTGGGAAAACCCCGTTTTTTCTTTTGTACGGCAGTCACCCTCGAATCTCGGAGTTGGATCCCCTCCAAGATCTTGAAACACCAGCAGTAGAGTACCTGCATTCTACAATCACCCAAGCCTTTAAGGAAGCTGTTTCTCACCTTCAAAGGGCTAAAGAACAATATAAGAAAGGAGCAGATCAACATCGGAAGGAAGCCCCTCAATATCAAGTAGGGGATCAAGTCTGGTTATCCACCAAATATCTACCTCTAAAAGGGCCACGCACATTCAACCCAAGATACCTTGGTCCCTATTCCATCACTACCATAGTAAACCCAGTAGCGGTCAAGTTGGACTTGCCCCCGCACATGAAGATACATCCGGGCTTCCACGTCTCTCTATTAAAACCCATGCAACCTCAAACCCGACTAACTAAATCTCCAAAACCTATCCTAGTTGATGGAGAACTTGAGTTTGAAGTCAAAAGCATTCTGGACTCCAAGATCTCCAAACTATTTTACCTAATTGACTGGAAAGGCTACGGCCCCCAAGAGAGATCCTGGGAACCTGCTGAATATGTCCACGCTCCTCGCCTAATCAAAAGATTTCACCGAACATTTCCTGACAAGCCAAAACCCCCGGAGAAGCCCGGTTTGGGAGGGGCCTTGAGGGGGGGTACTGTCATGATCTCTGCTTCCAAAAGGTCAGGGTTTTCCCAACTCCCTTGGAAGCAGATCCAGAACCCAGGTTCCGAGTGCCAACCAGTCCCAATTGGGACCTTTTGGACCCAGTCCTGGAGCCAGTGGCACCAGGCTCATAAATATGCCCAGTCCCAGCGCTGGAAGCGCCGGGCTCATAATACTTGGGTGGACTTACCTGCAGCAGACCATGCTGCTTACTTGCCTGCCAGTTGAGCCTCTGATCCTCTTCTGTTTGGAACTACTTTTCCTGTTGGGTGGGGCAGGAGCCACTCCCTAGATTCAGAACACTGGAACTCTTCTGGACAGCAGGAACTCTTTTCTTACCTAGACGTGGCTGTGGAAGGAGACACCTAAGCACTACAGGAGGCTATTTAAACCACACCCGATGGATGAATCTTGCTTTGCGTTATTCTGCATCCTCTGCAGCAGAACGCTCATCGTGTCTTCTGCATCTGATCCTGGGCCTAAGGAAAAAGGCTTACCATCCTGAATCCAGTCTTCAGCAACACCTATAAAGACAAGAAAGAACAGGTTAGCATTACGGTCTTCAGTGACAGCTCTTCACTTACCCGGGCCATCGGCTGTCACCAACGCCTCGCGCTGCATTCTGAAAGACAAAGGCTTACCTACTCTTCGTGCGCTCCGGAGGTCTTCACACTGCATTCCGGCATCTGAAAGACAAAAGCTTACCAACTCTTCGCACGCTCCGGAGGCCTTCGGCGCTGCATCCCGCATCTGAAAGACAAAACAAGGTGCGTTTAAAGACATTGGGGAACTTTAATACTCAAGTGCCATTACTCCTTTCCACATCTAACCCAGTGGGTATTCCGGCACCCTGCAGCCGCTCCGAACTTGTACCTGCAAAATAAAAAGACAGTTAGAGCGCATCGTGAAGCAGGCAACAAGCGCTTACTTACGTGCTTCCAGGCGCTTCTATTCATCACACGGGCTCCATCTTCAACTCACTTCAGCCCGTCATCCACCATCGCCGGAACCCTGCAAAACAAGAGACATCATTACTAAAGACTTTAAAGACATTAGAATTACTCGAAACTTACCGTTCGTGCAGTAAACGACGGACAGCAGTCCTCTGAAGTCAAGAGGCCTGCTCCCCTTATCCAGTGAAGAAACTGGTTACAGCATCCTGCCCCGAGGCAGATGGAGAGCACGGCGTTCACTTACCTAAGGTGAGAGCGTTAACCTTCGGGGTTCTACAGGAGAAAAGAAAGGGAAGAAGAGAGAGACATTCAATAACCCAGTTCATTAATCCCATATTTTCTATCTGCAGACATCTTACCCTTCGAGTCAAACATACAGTGCACAGAGGTCCAGCCCAAAGAGCCAGCCGTGTGTTACACATCACCTTTGAAGATACGGTATATGCCCAGTCAAGACCGGCGCCTCTGCGGGAATCAGGTGAGCGTTACAATGGCCCACCTCTATGTCCAATTAATATTCCCAAAAAACTGTTACAGCACAACAATATAGTAGATTAACAGAACAAACTAATAGCAGCAGCATCTAACACCACAGAAAAGCAAATGTCTCTGCTCAAAATGAACAATCCAGAAATAGCCCTGACAATGCCATGGTATTATAAAATATTAAGCGTGAATTCATACACAATGTAGGAGACAACTATTGTGCAAATGTCACAGTATAGTAACTCTAGCATGTTCAGCTTTTCCTATGTGTCATACAAAACACAATCACTGTAGGTTGTTTTTGTGGTTAAAAGATTTTATTATAGGAAATAGACATACATGGCAATCAATCATCATGAAAGATATGTGAATATATGACAAATATATGAAAGAGGCATAACAGAGCAGTTTATAAA
The DNA here is from genome assembly GCF_040938575.1 of Ambystoma mexicanum. Taxonomy (NCBI): domain Eukaryota; kingdom Metazoa; phylum Chordata; class Amphibia; order Caudata; family Ambystomatidae; genus Ambystoma; species Ambystoma mexicanum. The sequence continues at coordinate 337,882,244 of NC_090939.1, forward strand.
CAGATTTCTGGCATAAATGAAAGCCGAGTATATATAAATAACTGGGTGAAGTAGCTTAAACATTTTTAAATAGACAAAGGGGGGGCAATGCAAATAATAGATCAAACAAATAACAGACAAGACAAAAACGGGACATAACACCCACATGGGGCAAGAGGGAAAGGGATGAGGGGGTATATGATAATCATGACAAATAATGCTAATTTGACATTAATGAAAGTCAGTATTAGATAAAAAATCAAGAAAGGGTTGCCATTTTAATCAATGTTTACATAATAAATCAAGAGATAATGCAATGCAACTTTTTAATCTATGAATTTTACAGATATTGTTCCACCAGAAATTGTACTAAATGGAATTTGATTTTTTCCAATTAGTAGTTATGGTTTGGATTGCAACCATTAAACATAAATCAAAGAGAAAGTTTGCATGTTTGTTAGCTGGAGTATCCTGTAAAAGAGAACTGCCAAAAATAAGGCATTCTAAGCAAAAATCTTGATGAAATTTGAAAATAGCTTTGATAGTATGCCATACAGAGTTGCAGAAAGGTTTAACATATTGCCTTTAAACAAACATATGTTTAAAATAACCTTGAACATGTAAGCAGTTCCAACAACTGTCATTAGGTAAAAGTCCATATTTAAAGAGAGAAACAGGGGTGATAAAGGCCCTATGATGGAAAACGAAAAGGGTTTGGGTTAGGCTCGTTGAGGAAGTAATCTTAGATATGCATTTCCATTTTGGGGTCCAGCATAGTTGGATATCCAGTAGCATACAATCATTCTTTCAGTCGCTGTGAAGGAGGTCAGCCGTTGGAGTGGGGGACATTGACACCATTATTTTATAGTAAACAGAGGCCGATATATTAGATCAGCATGTATAATAACTTTTGTGCATCAGGAATATTGGAATCATGTATAAGCAATTCAAAATTTTCAAAAATAACAGCAACGATGTTTAAATATTGATTCAGGAAGGAGGCGGGTATATGGTATTTGATAGCAAAATCATTAAAGCTAATAGGAACATTCTGCAAAAATAAAAATGATTACAAAATGTAATACCTCTATAGAGGCATAGTTTCCAAAAAATAGATTTACCTCACATTTTTATTAGGGGATTACGCCAGATGAAAGGGGAGGTGAACAAGGACAGTTTAGTGGAAGATGGGAACATATACATTTTGAGATAGAGTACAGAATGGCGACTAAAAGAATATTTAGTGAACTTATTCTTACCTTTAATAAGGTAAATGTCTGTGAGGGAAATTGGAGATACCATGGCTCTTTCAAGAATCACCCAATTAGGCACACACAATGATGCCTCATGTGTAAACCACATCTGTGTTTGTTTAGTGACGAAGGTCATGTGATATTTTCTAAAATCTGAGCTTCTGTATCCCCATAGAAATCTATTCAGGCAGAAGTTGATGGATTTGAAAAAGGAAGGGTGGAAGGAAATGGGAAGCATGTAGAGAAGATACAGGATAATGGGGGAGATCATCATCTTAATAGATTCAAGATGGCCACACCAGGAGAGAAAAGGGGTGACCATGGGGTTACTATTTTTTTAATTCTGGCAAGTATAATTTCTGAGTTCTGTTTACTAATGTTACTAATGGAAGCTGAGATATTAACACCAAGATATTTGAAACCTTTAGGGCACCACCTCATACCTAGGGAAAGAGTATGATGTGGTGTATAATATATACTAAGGGGAAGAATTTCAGACTTCTGTATATTAAGTTTGTTGCCAGATGCTTCAGAAAACTTTGAAGTGATATCAAGTAAATGCTGGGCACTTTGTTTTGGATTCTTTAGAAAGAGAAGAACATCATCTGTATAGGCAGCTGTTTTGATCTGAAAATGTTTCTATTGAATTCCTAAGAAATTTTTATTTTGCCTAATGGTTTCCAGAAATTGTTAAAGTGCTAAAATAAAGAGGATTGGAGACAAGGGGCAACCTTGGTGTGTTCCTCTTGGTGAAGGCAAAAAGGAGGATATTTGTCCATTTACAAAGATTGCAGTTTTTGGCATCGAGTAGAGGACATTAATCATAGAATTCTTTCCAAAGCCATGCCATTTAAGAGTCTTAAATAAAAAATCCCATTCAACTCTATCGAATGCTTTTTCCTCATCGAGGGCTATAGCAGCCTGGGATCTTTCGAGTTATGTATTAGGTCTATGCTGTCTAAACAGAGTCTAATATTGGAGGAGGACACTCTACCTTTGATATATCCAATTTGATCTTGTTCAAGGAGATTGGGTAAAAAAGGGAATAGTCTATTGGCCAGGATATTTGCATAAATCTTACAGTCAGTATTAATAAGGGAAATGGGATGCTAATTTTGAGGGAGTTCAAGGTCTTTATTGGGATTGGGGAAAACAATGAGCATAGCCTTGAGAAACGAACCTTGAGCTTTTTCTTCTGATATGAAATGAGAGTAAAGTTCAATGAGTTTAGAGACAAATAGGTTGGAAAAATGGGCAAAAATGTAAGTGGGGAAGCCATCTGGTCCGGGAGCTTTACCTTTTTTAAGATGATTAATAGCTAGAAGTATTTCAGAGGGGATAATTTGAACATTACATGATTGAAGATCTATCAAGGGATAGTAGTTTCTGGATATATTGTGTAGAACGTCATCAACAAAAGTAGTATTAGGAGGGGATTCAGATGCCTACAATTTAGAGAGGAAGTTTGAGAAAATTTGAATAATATCTTTGTCCGAGCATTTCATAACAACACTCTTAGATCTTTCTTTCTTAAATTTGAGGAAAGATGCAAAGATGTATTAGCCTTATTCGAGAGTTGATTAATGTTTGATTTATATTTAAGCATATTTGCACAAGAGTATTGCGTGACAATTTATTATATTGAAATCTTAACTTCAGTATATCTTTGAGTATAGAGGAGGAGTTAGTACTAGAAAATTGGATTTCCAAGGGTTTAAGCTGCTTGAGAATGGACTCCGACTCCTGCTTAAGCTTTTTCTTTTTATTGGCAACAAATAATATTAAATGACCTCTGAGAACAGCCTTATTGCAATCCCAATTATTTGTAATAGATGTGTCTTGATTTTTTATTCTCAGCAAAGTAGTTATTATTTTGTTGGGCTATAAAAGGTGCAAAGGAATCATCACTTAGAAAGCTGGTGTTGAATCTCCATCTATTTGAGTTTTTAGAATGTATTGAGGTTGCAAGTTGGATATAGACTGGGGCATGATCCGAAATTGTAATGGACTCCATTTGGGCAGTGAGAAGGAGACTAACCAAAGAGTTGGGTATGAAACTATAATCAAGCCATTAGAAGTAATTATGTGGTGTGGAATAGTAGGTGAAATCAGAATCAGTAGGGTGAGTTATGCGCCAAGCATCACTAAGACCTAATTCTGATACAAAGTTGATGAACTGCTTGTGAGAGGTTGTATTAATTTATCGCACACTGGATTTTCTATCCAATTAAGGGTTTATAACTTCGTTACAGTCTCCGCAGACAATCAGATTATTGGGGATACATTGAAGCATATGATTTCTAAGTTGTCGCCAAAAGTTAGGATCAAAAGAGGTTGGGCCATAAATATTCAGTACAGAGTATTCTTTAGCATCAATTAATATTTTTAGCAGAACCCATCTTCCCAAGTCATCTGACCCACTGGATAGCACTTTACACTTGAGAGCTTTGTTAAGTAGTGTAATAACTTAATTTTGTAACCATTTACAGCACTTGAAAAGACTTGACCCACCTAATGTTGTTTACGTTTGGTTGCTACTTCATTAGAAAGATATGACTCTTGAATGCAAGCAATTGAGGGTTTCATTCTATTAAGGTGAGATAATACTTTTTGTCTCTTGATTGGATTATGTAATTCTTTAATGTTCCAAGAGACTACGTTAAGTGGCTTGAATGTGAGGAATGAAACCAAACATTATGGAATATAGATCAAAATAAATATTTAGATTGCTACAAACATAGTGATACCAATTGAATTAAATAACAGAGCATATTAGCAAAGGATATAACAGTGTACCCAGCATAATGGATGAAGACACAAAGGGGAAGACAGATAAGGGCGGGGGAATGAGGAACAGTGAAAACATGGAGCTTGGTAAGAGTAACATATAATTCAGAATTGTGAAAGAATGATGGCAAACAGAAACCAGCCACACCAGTCCATTTTCCAAAAATAATATATTGGGGTGCGGGAGCCGGAAAAAGAAGTAGGCTCAAAAAATCCTGCTTTGGTGGAGAGAAAAAAACAAGTAGCTAGGATGAGGTATCAATTATCTTTTAAGTGATAGGGTTTGATGTATCCATGTCATTCTTTTTTTGGGATTGAATATACTGCCTCAAGTCTGCCGAGTTTTGGAACCTCGAAGTTTGCCCATTTAGGGTAACTTTTAAAATGGCTGGATGGATAATACCATATTTGGCATTCAGCTGTCTTAGGGCTGGTCTAAAGGTCGGGACTTCTTTCCTTCTTGCCGCAGTTGCCTTGGATAGGTCTTGAGTGATGAATATATTCTTTCCCTCCCGGGTAAAATGCTTGATCTGCTTGACCTTTTCTAAAAATATGGTAACATGGGTAAAGTCTAGGAGGGTCGGTATAAGGGTCCTAGATGATTCGATGGAACTTTGAGATGGCCTCATGGGACCAATTTGATGCGCCCTTTGCATGTTAAGGTGCACCGATGTTGCTACATTAAGGATTCGAGGTAAGAATTCATATAAGAAGGCGGTAGTATTATCTTTTTCAAGTCCTTCCGGAAGGACAATAACACAAAGGTTGTTCCTTCTATTCCTGTTGTCAAGATTCTCAGCCTGTGGTTGTAGAGTGGCAACTGTAATTTCTAAATTGGTATCCTTATTAGAGATATTCTCTGCATTTCCAGCCCGCCTTTCTCCCTCATTTATTCGATCCTCAAAGATGGCCATTTGTTATCAAGTTGCTTCAGTTTAGCATTAGTGTCTTACATACAGGGTTTAAGAGCCCTTATTTCTGATACAATAGTTTCTATGACAGGATCACTTGCATCTTCTTTAGGTGTGGGAGATTCACTCTTTTGCCTTTTGAGGCAAGTAGGGGATGATAAGGGAATCTCCTTTGCCTGTCCTTTTTTTGAGGCCATAATGTAATCAAAGAATATGCAACTGTGTTACAAAAATTCAGTATTTTCCTTTCTCCTTCCTTCTTCGTCCTCCTTCCTCTCTTCTTCACTCCTCTCCCCACTTCCTCCCCCCTTCTCCACCTCTCTCTCCCTCTCTTTCCTCTTCCTCTCTTCTTTTTCTTCTGTGAAGCCAGCCGTAAAATATCAAGTGTTTGGGGACAGGCCAGTAAAATGGTTTTGAAAAGCTAATCAAAAAATGAGTTTATTGTAGGTGTGAGAGAGAAAAAATAAAAAAAAAACACAAAAAAGAAGGAATAAATGCGTTTTGAGGGATGGCAGCTGCCTTAGGGCTGGTCTAAAGGTCAGGAATTCAATCCTTCTTTCCGCAGTTGCCTTGGATTGCTCTTGAGTGATGAATATTTTCTTTCCCATCCCGGTCAAATGCTTGATCTGCTTGACCTTTTCTATAAGGAGGGTAACATGGGTAAAGTCTGCGCACCATCCGTAACATCCGCAACCATCCATAACATCTGCACCATCCGTAGCATCCCCCATCCGTAACATCCGCACCATCCGTAACATCTGCACCATTCGTAACATCTACACCATCCGTAGCATCCGCATCATCGGTAACATCCGCACCATCTGTAACATCCACGTCATCTGCATCATCCATAACATTTGCACCATCGATGCAGATGTTATAACATTTGCGCCATCCGTTAACATCCGCACCATCCATTAACATCCGCACCATCCGTTAACATCCGCACCATCCGTAACAACCGCACCTTCCGTTCCATCCGTTCCATCCGTTCCATTCACTCCATCCGTTCCAGCGACTACATCCGTTCCATCTATTCCATGTACATAATGGATAATACATTGGCCCAAAGGGCACATTGGGAAAGATAATAACATCACAAATATGATTTTTGCATGAGGAAGCAAGAAATGAGGAATGAAAGTCACTGACTGGCAGTTGTTTTGTTTGTTATTTTTTTCTGTGAGGATTTGGAAAATCACAGAGAAGTGAATTTTTGTGAGGACCAATGAAAGTCACAGAGAGCGTACTTGCTTTATCTGTGTGGAAGAAGAAAATCCCTTGGAGTGAAAATTGATATTTTACTGTATGGCAAAAAAGAGAAGCATTGAACGTCAAATTGGTGCAGTTCATCACCCCACATAGCAATGATTCCACAATATTCAGTATGTGTGTGAAGGACTGGTTATATTTACAGTCCACAATGAAGCACGTTGTAAACCAACTGCATCAAGGTTGAGAAGGCCAGGGCATGCAATGATCCCTGAGTTGCACATTTCACCAAAAGGCACAACAAAGAGGCTGACGGATAGATGTTTGATCCAGAGAGACATGATCTATCAATATGACTCTGGTGTACATGGTGAATAATAATAATAATAATAATAATAATAATAATAATAATAATAATAATAATAAACGCGGGATTCTTCTGAATTGTAATCACTATTACATCTTATGCTATTACTACTCAATGCAATAATCATACATGAAGGAATGTTTGAAGGTTAACGAACTGAGTTGACCCTAACAGTGATCAAACCTGTGGCATGCAGGCTTAAAGAGAAAATAGTGAATCAAAGAGCGTTCTTTTACCTGCAGGGGCACATTCCCACAGGTGACATCATCTGTGGTTGCCCAGGAGGACGGACCTGCATCTTTCCAAAGAGAGAGTCCCTATGCAGTTGCCCAAAACATTCAATGAACTTTGCACCTATTGGCTGTTTTCCAGCTAATTGTAATTTTTAGCGAAAGGGTGGAAACATGCATAACCTCAAGTTTACGCACACCTTTGTTTTCAGCTTGAAAACATGGTTAGGTATCAAGGCATTCGTACTGAAAATGTTCTAACAATATTTTCCTCAGGTATAGTAGCTTTTACACCTATGCTTTAGTCACACACATGTACTGTAATTGGCCAGTGCTGTTAAATGACAAAACCACAGATGCAATGATTATTCTTTTCAAATCCTGTGAAATGATTTTGTCATTTCAGAAATATTTTGGTTTCTCTGGTTGCATGAAACAGATCCAAGTTATTGCTGTCATATTTCAAATATTGTTGGTGATTTAATTTTTTAGACCATTTTCATAATGTACGAGTAATGTATTCTTATTTATTTATTGATTTGGTTGCAAATTAATTAAAATACTGAATGTCGAGTAAAGAAACAAATTCAAATTACACCTATAAAAGACATAAATAGCTTGTTTGCACCATTGGAACCAAATTACACTGTCAGAGTAAATAAGAGCAACAGATATGCAAGAGGTACAGTGCCACATTATGAAGTCTTTGTTGTTCCTCCATTCTGCTAGCACCATGGAAGTCATTGCATAATGCTGCAAATGTTCTTAATGTGCTTTGCTAGTCAAAATTAAACTATTTCTTCTTTAAAGAATGTATGAGCACCATATTTGTGAAACTAATTCAAATTCAGTATTTTACTCAAAAATCAGCAAATAATCAAATTACTCTTTTTATTTTAGTCGTTGACAAATGTTAGAAAATCATCAGCTATGATGCATTTCTGTACCCAACAACTACATCAAAATAAGCGCGTTCATAAAATGACAATATAGACCACAGGGAATGTGAGCAAGAGTTTTCACAACTGTTATTTTAATCTCTGGTGATGTCATTTTGGATTTGTGAGTAAAAAGATTGTTCCTGAGGTAATATGTTGTATTTGTATTTTGAATGTGGCTTTCTAAAGTGTGCATTTAGCAAAAGGGGTTGCACGGCAGTAATGCGCTGGGTGGTAGGTTTAAAGGTGATAGTATAATAAAAAGAACACAATGTGGTCTCAACTGGCAGAACGCAGCCAGTATTTGAGCCGCTTCCAGATTGTTACATTATTTGCAGACAAGTGGAGAGTGAAACTTAGGGATTTCCAGACTTTAGGGGCAATGCCATATAGTTTTAGGACATTTACCAAATGAACGTCCAAGCAATCTGTCCGAAAATTGAGGCAACATAGTGTACCCACCTTTCTATCTAAAGTTTCAATTATATATATATTTTATAAATACACACAAAAAAACATGAATTCAAGCTAAGATAAAAGAGAAGAGTTAAAAACAAAAATGTGTTACAAAATAAATCATTACTGTCACCATTAAAACAGGTCTTTTACAAAATTCATCATTGCGATCAAAAGTTGCTCATTGGATTCTACAAGAAGAGTCCAGCACACATTTTTGGAAGTAAAAAAAGGTCTATTTTTAAAATAGGATTCAGCCATCACATTGAGGAGGTCAGAAAGTGTGGTGCATTCTATGATTACGTGTTACAAGGTTTCAATCGCCTTCATCCAGTACCGACAAGATCAAACTACGCATCCCCAGGACCTCCTTAGTCAAAAGGAGATTTAATATCAACCATACCCAGAAAGTCCTTGATTTCTCTGCAGGATGTCCAGTCAGACATTTCTGTATTTTGTTGAATGGTTTATTATCAAGTGCAAAGTGGTCAAACATTTGATATGTTTCTAAACAGGATCTATTCAGGATCCAATCAATTTTGTACATTTTCCTTTGGACCTTAAAATTAGTATATTCCACGTCAGGCAGAGATAAATCGTTGGTCATAAGTATGGTCATGGACCAATTAATCCATTGACTCAAAGTAGTACAATCACCACGTGTAGCAGATGCATTTAGTTGTTTGAACAGGGTGCCAACAGGTGGAAACGGGATACTTCATAATAATGTAATCTACGCCAAGAGATCATGGCCTCCAGCGAAACCAGGCCCACAATATGTCAACTAGTGGCAAAAGGTCATGGTGCTGTTGTGTGCCAATGAAGATGGCCGCCTGAGTTGAGAGCTCCGTAGCTTACAGATCCTTCAACAAATATCCTGCAGAGTGGTGAACATTTCGATGTAGTTGAACACATGGTGCGACTTGGAACCAGAGCGGGCACAAACCGAGTAAACCCGACACGAAACCGTGCCTCCGTTCTCCTGCTGTGAGGCCATTTTGCAACATGCGGTGAGACGACCAGGAGTGCACTGCACGCCAAACTTGTCTCCGCTGCTCCGGATCCTCCGGCACTGAAGTGGACTGCGATCATACATGTCCGGGGTCCCCGAGTGCAGTGGTGATTGCGGAGAGGTGCGGCCTGGGCTTCAGCCCTGACAACGGTGAGGAGGAGCGATGTGGCAAACCTCCAGAAGTGGCTCTCTGTCTGTCCCGCCTGAGAGTTGTGGCCCCGAGCAAGCGGCCCACCCCCCTCATCACGGCAGAGATCAGCACACCCAGGGGACTGCCAGTAATGAGTGGCAACAATAAATCCTGAGCCCCTAAACCCTGAGGCTGGCCTGAGTTGCAGCGGGCAACGGGAGTCCCGGAGTGCTCACGCTGCATCCGTACCGGCATGCTCCTCGGAGCCCGCCATGAGGTCGGGACATGCGTCAGCGTGTATGATATGTTTGCACACTGCAAAGCCCAGACAGCCATTGAAACACACCTGGAGTCTGGCACATTGAAGGTACGTGCCCCTGTGTGCGAGGTGGGGGGAGCCGGAGGCAACTGGGACTCATCACTACCCCTTAAAATAATCAGAGCACCCAACATCATGATGTGCCTGGCTCCTTCCCCCCTGCACATATTTTCGAGGTGCCTAACTCCCCATGCTCTGCCACTGCTCCAATAACACTGACACCCCTGCAGAATACACCCGCTGTATAGCGCATAGAAAGCCCAAGAGGGCTTGTGGACCCACATTTCACAAAGAACCCAGATGCCCTATTGAGACCCCCTGGGAGGCGGCTGACTCAACCCAAAATAATATGCTATTCTGAACTATAGTGTGAACATTTTAAGGTACCACATATACATACCGTGTGTGCATACTCAGCCAGCTCCTCTAGAAGTCATACTGACGCAGCAATCCGGCTTTGAACACCAGTTGACCAGTCAGGTGCATGGAAGGGCCCACCAGGAACCGCACCGGAGGGGAAGACAACCCATATTACAGGAAGCCAGAAGCGGCAATAAGAAAGGAAAACAAACCAACGTAGCCTAGACGACCCCCTAGGGCCAACACATTGGGGAGATGCAAGAGAAACAAGAAAGGCCCAATGGACGCTTTTGCTAGTGTAGCACACATGGAATCCTCTCAAGTCCCTGCCCATGCCACCCCAGGACATAATCAACAACAATCTCAGCCGAACATGGACGCATATTTGACAGCCATGGACAAAGGCTTTACAGCCATTAACAAAAAATTGAATGATATTAGCTGTAACATTGCCTCCATCAGAGCGGACATCAAAAAAGTAAACCTTAGGGTCTCATAGGCAGAGGACAGAGTGAGCATGCTGCAAGACACATCAGTCACACATGGCAAAGTAATTGACGAGATCCGGGATAAATGTGAGGACCTTGAATCCAGGTCACGCTGCAACAACATTTGGGTGGTTGGGATGGCGGAGTGAACTATAAACATACCCATGGAACAATTTCTGGAAGAGGTCCTCCATACACTGTTTCGAGAAGCCCGATTCTCAAAGCAATTCCTGGTGGAGAGGGCACATAGATCACTTCCGCCCCAGCCCTCAAACCTTATGCTCCCCCCGCACAATAATAGCCTGCTTACTCAACTACACAAGAAAAGGGACCCCTATCCTGTTACTCCAATTGGATACACATATACCCAGATTTTTCTAGTGGAGTACAGGCAGCTAGACGCTCATTTGACCATGTGAATAAGCACTAAGAGAAAGGAATATACCGTATGCCATGCTGTTCCCTGCAAAACTACCCCTAAAACATGAAGGCAGAGCCCACTTTTTTGAAACTCCAGAAGAGACCATGGCTTATATGGTACTCGGGGTGGCCCTGAATCATGCTGTTGCCATCTTCATCTTGTATCCTGGCTTGCAACATTATGTGTTACTACTGACTTCTGCAATTATATTTCCTCTCCACTCTTGCTTCTCCACTCTTTTTGACTGCTTACTCTCTTTTCTCTCCTCCTTTTCCTTCTCCCTTTTCCTATCTCCTCCCCTTACTTTCTTCTATGCACTTACTCTATCAGAATTGTCCCTGGACCTAATATGATCGCAACCTCGCTGTTTCCTCCATCCTCCCATTACTGCTTTTTTTCCTCCCCACCACCCCTCCAGCACTATCTGAAATGTCGTCAGGCCTAGTATGATAGTCACTTGTTTTGTTCCTCCCCTCCGTTTCTGCACCCCTCTCCCTCACCTTTTGTTTTTCTCTGGCTCTACCAGAAATGCCGTCAGGCCTAGAACGGTAGTCGCAGGTCTGTTTCCATTTCCTTCCCACTCTCCCCCTCCCTTCCTTATCTATGTCTTAGCTCTTGCACTACCTGAAATGTCGTCAGGCCGAGTACGATAGTTAATTTCACATCCTTACTGTTCATGACCTGTAAGAATGTGATTGTATTTTCCCTTGTTCCCTCCCTTGCCTTGAAGCACTTTGAAAGACATTTGTGTATAGGCGCTATATAAATAAACGATCATATCATATCCCGGCTGTTCTGAATAATGATTGAACTGGGTCAACTGAGACAAAGCCACACATATGGAAAACACAAGTCTGAATCTTGCACCGAGAAAAGACAGCTACTTCACCCATTCCACATAACTTATAGACTATGGCCCCAACGAGAGGCTTGTTACTAATGTTCGGGCAATGTCCACATAAAGCCACCCACTATATCAGAAGGTTACGTTAATGTTAACGGGGGGAATACACTGTCCAGTTGAAGGGATGGTTAGGAAGGGAGGGGGTGAGGGCTTTGAGTTCCAAAAAGTTCTAAAAAGGATGACAGATGCAAGAATTGTAATTATGAGAGCAACTGGTACAATACTGTGGCCCTTTCTAAAGCTCCAATGGCAGCAGCAGGACCATCGAATAAAGTGACCCTGCTATCATGGAATGTTAGAGGTCTGGCAAATCCAATAAAGGCCAGGAAAGTCCAATCCTATGCCAGACGACGTAGGGTTGATATCCTTTACCTCCAAGAAACACACTCCATACGGTAGGTTGTTGATTCATTCGCCAGAGAATGGGGCCCACTAAGAATTGGCACGGAATACTCCTAACAATCCAAGGGAGTCCTAACCATAATACATCAATGTGTCGGATTCCAATTAGTTAGGTCAATGGCGGACACTGAATGGAGATTTGTGATCATATGGGGCACACTACAAAATCAAGAAATAATATTGGTAAATACACATGGCCCTAACCTAGACACCCCAAATTCTATCTAAGGGTTATGTGGCAAATATCGCCCACAGGTGAAGCCAAGGTAATATGGGGAGGGGACTTCAACACCATCCTGGATCCCAAAAAGACAGACCTTCAAGAACCCCAAGACCCCACTCCAAGGCCGGAACGATAATACAGCAGGGCATGGCCGAGATACCACTGGTGGATGCATGGAGGGAATTGTATCCGACAATCGAAGAATACACTTTTCACTCCACTGTGCACTCCTCTAGCTCATGGATAGACTTCTGGCATTCTGCCCCGACATGATCCCATCGGTTTGCGAGTGCTCCATGCTCCCGTGCACACTATCAGATCACTCCCTGGTGCTGCTGGAACTAAATGGGAGAGGGCCTGGGAGGACCCATCAAATGTGGCAGATGCCGCAGTCTCTTCTGCGAGATGAGGCGATATTAGATCCTCTATGAACAGAAATCATTGACTTCTTTGAAATCAATGGGGGGACGGTGGCCTCGCCGGCAACAATATGGGAAACATTCAAGGTCTGGACAAGAGGTATTCTCCTATCTAAGATGCTGGGCACACTCAAAACCATCAGACAGGAGTTAAGCCAGTCAGAGCAGACACTCCACTCCCTGGAAGGTGCCCACAACCAAGACCCAAGCATTGAGTCTCTGATGCTCCTGCGTGTACAACTGGAGAGGTATAGATCACTAGCGGATCATGAAGTGAAATACTTGGCACACCCAACTAAAGTTAGTAGGTATGGAGAGGGCAATTAAGCTGGAAGGATGGTAGCGAACCTGATAAAGTTGGAAAAGGGCATCAAACTGATCATGTCCATAATGGGATCCAATGGAGTAATCCATACAAACGTAGACAAGATCAAATGGATGTTTCTTGTCTTTTACTCTGATTTTTACCAAAACATGGACCAATATATGGCCTCAATACCACTCCCTAGATTGGAACACGCGGACAGGGAAAAACTAGAAATCCCCTTCTCGCATGAGGAGATCTAACGGCTGTGAAAGCCCCTGGGCCAGATGGCCTCTTGGCAGATTTCTACAAAGCTTTTGTATCTGAACTATCCCCTAAACTGCTGGAAGTGTGGGAAGAGGCCACCACAACAGGAACGCTCCCAGAAACTATGAGAGAGGCTATCATAACTGTCTTACTTAAGCCACATAAACCCCCACATGACCCTAAATCATATCGCCCCCTCTCACTAATTAATGCTGATATGAAAATCTACACAAAAGTCTTAGCGAATAGGCTCCTCCCACATATAAAAAATTAATGCATCCCAATCAATCAGGGTTTATACCAACTAGGTCTATGTTGCTAAATCTCTGAAGACTCTTCGCAATAAGGTCACAACTAAACCACAAAGCCAATGTAGTCGCCATATCAATTGACACAGAAACAGCATTCGACTCGGTGTCCTGGCGATACATGTATGCCACATTGGACTGCATGGGCTAAGGTCCAAGCTTCCAAGGGTTTATCCGACTCCTATACACAGACCCAAAGGCCAGAGTGCGTACTAATCATACCCTGTCCCCAGCCTTCGCCCTGAACTGGGGCACACAGCAGGGATGTACCCTATCTCCCCTGATTTTTGCCCTGACTATAGGGGGGATGACGGCAAACCTACACTATAAACACTTAACCCGGGGTAACCATAATATGATATGATATGGCATTTATAACGCACCTATACACAAGTGTTTCATGGTGCGACGAGGCAAGGGAGGGCGAACAGAGGGAAGGCAGACAGCAATCTTACTAGGCCAGGTGTCATTCAGATCGCGGAATTCCCCGCTCATCTCTCTATATGCTGATGACACCCTGCTATACTTGTTAAACCCGGAGACTAATTTAACCCGGTAATGGAAGACATCATGGTATTCACCAAATTCTCCGGCTACAAAATAAACCAAACCAAATCGGAAATCATTCTCCTGACACTGACAGTTGCAAGAACAGCCAAAATGTCACAGTTCCGCTGGTCACCAAACACAGCCTTCTATCTGGGAATTATTGTTGCCACGGACAGAAACACACTCTGTGAGGCAATTTATATCCCTTACATTTCGGCATTAGAAGCAAAACTAGCACTGCGGAGTACACTCCCCATCTCAATATATGGGTGCATTTCCCTCCTCAACATGGTAGTAGTCCCTAAACGACTGTACCTCTTTAGCAATATCCCCATTTGGCCGGGCAAATCTTTATTTATGAAGCTACAGAAAATGGCATCCAACTTTGTGAGGGTTGGGGGGTCTGTCCAACAGAGCTGGACTAAGCTGATTGAAAAGTTTGAAACTGGGGCACTTGCGGCCCTTGACTTTACCCTTTATTATCATGCAGCGCAAACCCACTACGCCAAATACTGGTTCTGTGATGAAGAAGAGTATCCTCACACCCAGCCTGAGAAACATTCTGTAGCCCACCCTTGAGATACGGTCTATGATATTTTCCGATAAACATGGAGACGTAAACAGGGTTTATCCTGTCTCCTGCACAATGCGATCATGGGCAGCACTCTTTTGCAAGACTCGCTGCACGCACCCCTATTGGGCTCCTACCCCGATGTCGTTCCACCAACAGATTGCTCCCACGCTTGATACAACAATGCAAAGGAAATGGGACCCAGGGAGGGAACTGACATTGGGGGATTTGTACATTAATGGGGTCTTCATAACGCTTGAGGATGCTCAGAATAGATTTGGCCAAGGGCTCATGATTACCCTGCAATATTACAAGCTGAAAACAGCCCTCAAACATATATGGCCATGATTCCCCACAGAGCCACCCCCACACCCGTTCATATCAGCCATACTGAGTCAAGACAGATTCACAGGTAGTATTTCCAAGATATACAGCATGATACAGGATCATACCCCCTCTCAGAACATGGCCAAATATAAATGGGAGAGGGATCTGGGAATTAAAATCGATAATGCACAGTGGGCCAGATATTGCCTATACACTAAGAATATATCGATGAATGCCAATATTAGACTGGTCCAGCACACAACCCTAAACAATCTGCCTATCACCCTAGAAAGATTGCCAAGTTTGGCCTGTTAGAATTCTCATAAATGGCTGGTTTCCCTTACCTAATGAGTCCCTCAGCTGCTTTGCTGGATTTCTAGGGTTTATTTTTTTCACCTGGTAAGAGTGTGAGTCTTTTTCCCACTCTTAAATGTGTTTTGCTGTGTGTGTTTTTACCATTTGTGTGATCTTGGGCTCTGGAGCCTCACCTACTCCATGTGCATCATTTTTATGTGTGTTACACAGCACCTTCAGCGCAGTGACACAGGGTTGTCTTTTAGACTTCCCACTGACTCCATTTTTCTGGGACTGATTACTGTCTCCCAGAAACATGTAAAGTTTCCATTAACTTTATGTAGTCTCTTTAAATCACAGACCCAGTACAACCAATCTTACGTGGAGTATTGGAAAGGGTTAATTCTTATCCCTTTTTGTCTGTTTCTCTGAGGAGCACTGTTTCGTTCCCTTGTCATCAAGACTTGGCTGGTGGCAGTGGTAACTACTCTATTTTTCATACCGTGGTTATTTAAATAACCATGGTATTGTTTTAGGCTATTTTATTAGCCTCGAACATAAACTTGTTTGACCAAATATATTTTATTTCGGCTCTGGCTGGGTTTATTCTTTTTGTTAAAGTCTTTCTTGTGTTATAAGGCGCCTGACAGTCTGGGTAGGCAGGATGTGAGGGAGGGGTCTTAGGACCCCTGCCATGGGTTCCCTTGGTAACCCAAGTCGCACTCCTATTTGACTGGCTGGGTGACTGTCCTTGCCAGGACAGCCATCCTGCTGTGTGATTGACAGCCAGGCTGTGTGAATGGGGGAAAACTGCATAAAAAGCAGGTCTGTGGGACTGGAAAGGCAGAGTTACCACTGGAACGAAAGAACCAACGAGGAGCTGATGGAAGAGGACCCCTACAACGACTGAACTGCCCAGTGAAGCCCTGCTGCAGGTCTGAATCTTCAGAATCCGACGACAGAGAAGATCCTCCAGGAAACTTCTTCCCTTGAGCTGGTGGGACCAAACAGGTCGCCCCAACTTCAAGCCAGGACCCCTCCTCTGGTCGAATTCGCTGTACAGAGATACAGTGGGCCGGATAGCCAGGAAGGTCAGACCCGGCTTGGGTTCTAAGGAGCGCACCTTTTATTTGTTGCTCTGCTGCTGGTCTCTTCCCTGGGTAGTGCAGGACCCTGCATTCTTCCTACTTCTTGTCAGTCCAACAGTTGCTTCAGGAGCTGTGAGCCTGCAGGAACCACCAGGAATGCACGCCTCAGCTACAGCTTCTTCTCCGTTTTAAGGTACTGTGCAAAACCGGTTTTTCATTTTGAAAGTATTTGAAATCTTTCTACAATCTGAGGGCTTGTCCTTCTCTTTGAACTGACTTTTCTGGCAGCCAACGTCCAGAATCCGTGGCATGAACTTTACCGCAAACTACCCTGAACCGTGTGATCTTGAGCAAAAGACTTTTGACCCATTGACTTTGGCATTTAGCCTTTTCTACCTGATTCTATCACTGTAGTTCCTCTTGCTCAATTGCCCTGAGTACTTACCTGTTGGTGTGGTTCAATTTCTATTAATTGTGTCTTTCCCTCCCTTTCAAATTGCTGGAGTGCCATTTTGCTCCCACTTCATTTTGTTGGCTTAACTTGTCTGGAACATATTGGGAGTGGTGTGGTGTACTAAGAGTGTGATTTTTAAACTGCTTTATGATAGTGAAATGTTATATAACTAAAGAGTAAATAAATGTATATTCTTTTACTTGGAAACCTTGAGTCACTGTTTGTTTGAATCATAGTAATTGCTGTGCTTTGTGTAACTATTTGATACTGCTCACTTGCTCTTGAGATAAATCTGGCTGCTCAGCCATCGCTACCAGTTTACTGTGTAGTACAGGCGTGTACCAAAGGTGAATTTGTATGGTGACTTCTAGTCTTAATTGTGTGTGGTGTTCCCAAAGGGTACTTCAATAATTCTGTCTAACATGAAAGCTCTAACCAACCTGTGTGCCCCAAATGCCGTCTTCCAGAGGCCAATTTCTTCCATATGTACTTGGAATGCCCCCCAGTGGGGCAATTCTGGAGTGAGGTGGAATCCAATCTAAGCACCATTATTGGTATAGTAATACCGGTCACCAATGTTCCCTCTAATTATTTCTCTCTATGTGAGGAACTGGTTGGCTGTTGAGTGCACATTGTTTTCCATGTGTGCAACTGACTAATGAGGTAAGCCACTTTGTGAGCTACCATTGCAGAAGAGAGTTTGGAAAGGAATGTCCTCATCTGAGCCACTGCAATTCTTTACAAATATTACAAAACCTTTTCCAAACACCTATGCTAAAATAAAAAAGGTCAAATAGGACTATAGAGAAAACTCAACAGTATCTTGCAAACATACTTCTGTGCAGAGAAAAATGTATGTTTTATAACACTGAAAAATCACTTGTCTATTACAAAACACAAAGATCTCTTGGCATAACTGATGTGGCTGTCAAGAAATTCAGACAGAATACATTATTTGTCAATGGATTAATGGCAATTAAAAGCAATGTGTCAAAAAAACATGCTGATAGGAGTTCAAGTGGCATTTTAAGTAATTCAAGGGCCAGAAGAACATGCTTTTAATAATTTGTGGAAGGATGATAATTGCATCAGAATAACTGCCCCACAGAATATAAGGATGAAAAATGAGTGACCCCAGTAAAGCAGTGGCATAGGAGGAACTCTAATAATATAAATGCCCGATCTCGAGAGGAATTTTAAGGAGAAAGACAATCTTTTAATAAGCAGAAAGTATCCCTATTGTTAAAGCCAATTACTTTTATACTCCCTGAAAAATCATTTGATTCCAATTAGGGAGCAGAATATGATTAGAGCCCTATTTGTACCCTACAGAGGAAGTGAAAAGACAGGGCACATAATAAAGTGTATACTCTTGTCCATCCTTCCACACCACAGCCTAGATACAATTAAACAAGAGCCTTACTGAAGAAAATCACATATATATGCCTTTTCAGTTAATAGTATCAATTTATCACAGACCAGTGTTCTGTAATTCTTTGTGATCACTTAAATAAGATGCAGAGGGCTGCTTGAGTCAATACACACAGAACACATTGTTACATTGAAAAGCCATCAGCAGCTGAGTATAGAAAGAAAAGGAAGGTGCTGTTGTCTAGACGGGTACTAGAATTGCCTATCCTTTAGCAAGCAGGCAACACATTTCCTTCAGTGTACTGACGAAACATCTGCCTTGGTTTTTGAAATGTGCTGCTTAGTTCATCACCCGCAAGGAGCGATACCTGTGCTCTTCCACCCACAGCCTTTCCTGGCCCCTGTGCTAGCCTCCAATACTAGTTGATAGAGCACTGTAAAAAGTGAGGGATTGCAGCAGTAAATATTCACTGGGATATTTGCAGACCCACAATACTTTGCAAGCAAGACATATTTAATGCATTGACATATTATGTGCATTTTAAGAATGCCATCACTCTGCATGTACACAATTCTTCTGCAGTGCATATTAGATTGTTTGCAATATACCCCACCCTTATATCATTGTGTAGGATTACACAAGTGCTCAGTGAAACCGTTTTTGTATAGAAGCGAGTTACCATATAATGTGTGAAGGTCTATGCCCAAAGGAACTCTGAACACTGGAAACTATGCAGATTGTGTGAAAAGCAATCTCCTGTCTGAATATCCGGTGCCCTGATAGTATGGACGAGTACTCGGAGGCATAGTCCATACCCATTATCCCTTGTAGGCTAAGTAAAGGATATTGCAATGTTGCTCTCCACTTATAGGATAATGTTAGTAATGCTAAAATAGGAGACGCTAAGCATCATATTTGTCTTCTTAAAATCTTTAGAGGGAAAATTAATATTTCAGCCCCTTCATAGCACTTGCGTGACATATGTAAAAAGACGAGAAAGTATGGGATAAGGTTACACATCCAAGTAGCCTGCTTACTTACAGTCAGTATCCGATATTTGAGCTGGTAGTTCAATTACATGGTGTGGGTGACGCTTTTGGTAAGGCGCAATGAGTAACAGAAATGTTGGCGCATGAACGTTCATGTTACAACAAACATAAAACAAGTACATGTAGGTACAAGTCTGCTAACCTTTTAAAGATCCAAGAGAGAAAGAGTCAAGGTTGTCTGGTAGTATCTTAATGTGTTCCGGGCCGAAGTTAGAGTCATAAGGTAAAAGTGTGGTAGAGTCAGGTTTAGGAGTCATGGGTGGGCAGGGAACATTATTTGGTTAATGTGTGCAAGCATATATTGGTTAGATTCTTCTGTTCATGGAGCCAGTTTTTCATATCCGTTTTTAACCTCTTGTGTGTGTATTTTGGTGTTAGGGATTTTAGGTGTTTACGGTCACGCTTGCATAGTAGTGTAATGCAAATGAGCAGAATATCAAGACTAGTTGCTTAATTTAAAAGAAAGACAATTTCATGTAATTGCTGTGGCTTGTGCCTTATTAAATCTTTTTGAATAGGTGAGAATTGTCTGTGTGCGCTGCTAAATACCTTCTGAGCGGCACCCATAAGGAAGCTGGGCAAGCATACATGCGCACAGCTTAGAGGGAACATTGCCGGTCACCCCCCTGAAGTACCTATTGGGGGACATCTGAAAAGTCCACATCAAGAATAGAAGTCTATTGGCGGTGGCAACTGCAGTGGCCAAGCGCAATATTCTCAAGAGCTGGAAGTCGAAGTTTGCCCCAACAATACAGACATGGTATCGCAACCTGATTGCAGTCCAAGAAAATGAAAAGACTTACACAAAAGGCATAACCCCCAACATGCCACCCTAAAGACATATGGACTCCCCTCAGACAATACCTGGACATAGCCACCCAGGGAGCTGAAAGCCTGGCACATATAAAGAGCCCATGACAAACTCACAAGGCGCATTGTATCTTCATTGTACATGTATGCCACAGAATTAAATGTCAATGCTTGTATTAATCTGCAATTGTTATTTGTACACTGTACCTGCCATCAAATTAAACACTAGCGGAAAAAGGAACACACAAAGGGAGGTAAAGAACATGCTTCCAAGTTGCTTCCACTTTGGACCATAGTAAGCCCTCTTCTTGGACCTCAGCTCCATAAATCAGCCTTGCAACCCCAACATTTGATTATACATCTTAATCACTTGGGTACGGGAGAATCGACCATATTTATTATCAAATACTGGAAGGTAAGTAGCGGCTGAGACAGATTTTAGTTCAAGGACATGATTTGCCAAGACCAGTGATCTCTTGGATTTGAAAACTATGCCAAGATATTTGAATTCAAATACTTCCTACATTTTTTTACTACTTATAAACCAGCCAAAATATTTTCTACACCACAATGGCTTGTGCCTATTCATAATAAGGACCTTGGATTTAGGAACATGAATGTGCAATCCAAGGTCCTTAAAGTATTGATCATGCTCCGTCAAAGATGTTTGTAGTCCCACTGCAGTATAATCCAGCAGAACTACGTTGTCTGTGTAGAGAAGGTATTGCAATTTGATGGATCCCAGTTTTGGTGGGTTTGTAACAATATTGGTCAAGGCTGCTCCTATTCCTACAATATACAAATGAAATAGGAACAGCGCTAACACGCAGCCCAGCTGAAGATCACGTGTTGCATAAATCTATTCTGTGTAGTTCCTTTCCCCCTTTGACCTAATCTGACCTTCAGATGAATATCTCTATGTAGATGTTCCAAAATACCGACCAGATATTCAGGGCAACCCCAATCCCTTAACATCTTCCACAAGTGTAAGCGGTCTACGCAGTCAAATGCCTTTGTGATGTTTAAAAAGGCCACATATAGATTTCCATTTGACTGGAGCCCTTGTTTAGCTAGTTGGTGAATAAAGAAACAATTAAGGGATGTACTGGCCCCCTTTCTGAAGCCAGATTGATTGATGTCAAATTTGCCGGACCCCCCCACCCAGTTCTCCAAATCATGCAGTAGAAATCACAATAAGATCTTATATGAGGAATCAAGTAGAGAGATAGGGTAGTATTTTTTGCAGGATCTCACTTTTTAAAAATGACTACAACCATTGCCTCCTTGCAGGTAGGCAGAAATTGATTGCTCAACAACACTTTATGGTACAGAAGTAACAAAACCTCTGCCCATAGCAACTGAACCGTTTTTTAAAGTAAGATTTGTTAGGCCATCAGGGCCATGAGCATTGGACTTTTCTGCCCATTTGATTGCCCACACTATATGTTCTGGGTCAATTTTTAATTCCTACCATGAAGAAAGAGGAACCAGTGCTAGGTCAGAAGCAATGGTGGAGGCATTGATCCCGTTAGCCCTGCCATACACAATGTTAAAATGAGCCTCCCAAACTGACCCCGAGATTGGTTGTGCTTGTAGAGATATCTGAACCACTTGACCTCGAATCAACCGCCAACAATTCAACGAGTCTGTTGAGTTCAATACGGATAGCATACACTGTCCGTCTTTTTGGAAAAGTAAGTACCTGTGGCCTCTTAGGCAATTTCTATAAGTTTGTCTAGGTTTACTTATTAGCATCAGAGCCACAGGGCCCAAATTGTTCGCTTCCTGATATCTTGATGTCTTAATTTTATTTTTCTTAAGCTCACATCTAAGTTATATTGGTGGGATAGATCAGGTTGTGGAGTCCTTTCGGAAAGCATAGATGGGGATATTAAACCCTACAATATAATCTGTAAGTGTGGGCCAAACATGTCGGAGGACATGTCAATAAAGATTCCCTCAAGTAAGTGTTGTTCTACTTTAATGTTAAAGTGATCAGCTATTTTAGGACACCATAAAACGGCTTGATCGCAGTGTCTGATCTCAGTGAGGGTTAAGGAGTTTGACGAAGACCCCACATTATTGTAGCCTACCCATGAGGATCTGAGCTGTGAGTGGTCGCTCTCCTGGCAACGTGTAACATTCAAACCATGGAAACTGGTCACCATGGAGTCCAAGGTGGACACATAATCTAGTGTTGAACGATGGCTTCTGCTAGACCAGGTATATTTAGGCAGATTGCCACCTTCTTTTCTACCATTTAGAGGTGTTAGGTCACATTTATGTTGAAAAAAAAAAACTACCAATTTCCCCCTAACTCTGGCATTTTGTGAGTATTGCCAGCCATGGACTTGGTTGTACCAGGCAGCATCTAGACATTCTGCATTAATCTCACCCATGATAACCAGATTGGTTTCTTTGGAAACACAGTGAAATTCAATACACTTAATAATTACGGATAAAAAGTCAACCAGAAATGTTGGTCAGGATTGTAATTGTTACGCTCACCTGATTCCCACGGGGGCGTCGATCTGGAGTGGCCCGCTGTTGCTTCCACCAGAGTGACACGTAGAGCCGAGATGACAGACTGGACAGACCCACTTAGCTTCGTTTGTTGGATTTGTACGAATATCTTTCTGCAATGGAGAAAGGGAATTAACCTCCCATAATCTGAGCGTTAACCCGCCTTCCCACTCCCCTTGTCTGCCCACAGAACACTCCTGAAGTTCCCTCTAAATCTCACCTGAAGATTTGGAAAGATGAGCTCTCCATCCTGCGTCGAGCGCAGGGGCGCGTAGACGACCAGTTACTTCACTGGCGTGGAGGAATTGGTGAGTTCCAGGATTGACTCTAAGTCCAATTGTTTGTAAGAGTTCAAAAGTCTGATCTTCACTCTGCCAGATTCCTTGCAGGTTGCGGATTTAAACCAGCAGAAGAGTTCCAAGTGGCAATTGGTAAGATCCTGGTAAGTCTATTGTGGTTCTCCCCTTTGGGGCCGGGGTACAGCGATGATGCAGAATTAACTGCGCCAACCCGAAATGAGGTGAGTACCCCCCTGTGGTAAATCAGGTAAGTCTTTGGGGGTAGGTTGTATTGTCCTTGTTTTTCCCCTTAGGGACCGGGGTGTGGCGGTGATGCGGAATTGACTGCGCTGACCCGAGATGAGGTGAGTACCCCCCTGTGGTAATCAGGTTAGTCTTTGGGGGTAATTTGTATTGTCCTTGTTTTCCCTTTAGGGGCCGGGGTGCGGCAGTGATGCAGAATTGACTACGCCGACCTGAGATGAGGTGAGTACCCCCCTGTGGTAAATCAGGTAAGTCTTTGGGGGTGGTTTGTATTGCCCTTGCTCACCTATCTGTTCTTGTCTCCCCCAGGTGTTGAAGAATGGCCTGGAGATGCTGGATTTACGATGGAGTAAAGGAATGCAGCCCCGGTTGGTGAGTTCAGCGCGGCTCTGCGAGGTGCGTGGCAATACACCTGAGAAGGCTTCTCTCTTCCAGATCGACGATGTGCTGGATCAAGGATTCAGGTAAGGGTTTTGTTCTAACCTCTTCTCCTTCTCCTTTTCTTGTTCCAGGTGTTCCAGGGCTGAAGCGGGCATGGCTGAAGACTGGAGCTGCTGAAGACACGGTGAGCGTTATGCTGCAGCAAGCAGAATAACGCGAAGCACGTGTGGCTGTCCAGGTGTGGCTTAAATAGCCTTGGAAGAAGTCCCATGTAAGTATTCTTCCACAGCCCCACCCGAGAGGAAAGGAGTCCCTGAGGTAAAGTAGTCCCTTTAAGCCTCATTTGGCTTGTGGCTTCGTGCAGCATGGTCTGCATCAGGTAGGTATGCAGCACGGTCTGCAACAGGTAAGATTTCTGTAATGAGCCTTGCGCCATAGGGGCAGGCATCGTGACAGTAATAGATGTTATGTATAACCAAGGACTCTAATGTATGAAATTGGGGGCATTCGCAAAAATGTGTATGTACATTACAATAAACGTTTCTGTTTTGACATCAACCTCAGAATTTGGCCACTTGTACTATGACATCAAGCATAGCAATGTCCTCGCCTGATGCACTTCTTTGTGTTAATTATAACAAGAAATGTCCTCGTCAGCATCAGGATCAGACCATCAATCGTCTGCAGTGGTATCTAAACAATTCGAGGAAGTACAACACTGTATGCAAAATATATCCTTGCACAGTAAGAAGAGTCCACGCCTAATGGCAAGAGAAATCCATGTTCCTGCAGATTGTCTTGTTCTACTGGGCATTGAAACACCTTTAAACAAGAGGGTGATGAATCCAATGCCTAGTGTTGAGATGTTTAGGGGTGTTTGCCGACACAGAGAAGCTGGTAGGATCTTTCATCTGGCCATTATCCTATGGTGGTGACTAGAACATGTTTCTGTGTCAAACCACTCTGAACAGTCGATCAATTCTGGCAATAAATGAGATAAAAGCAAATGAGAGCCATGTGAACTAAGTTAGACATTTAAGAAAATGCTATGCAAATAACATATTCAGAAGAATAAAGGGGGGAACAACCATCTAGTGGATAGTTTGTAGAACAGTGAATGGAGTAGCCAAGCATCTCCTTTGGTCTACATTCTTAACAGCTGCTTCATGTACAGAAATATGCAGCTAGATGAATATTGATAGGGCTAATCCGGTGGGACTAGCACAGCAACCTGTAACGGAACCCAGGAGGATTCAGCACAGTAGTGGTGCAAGAGGTTCATTCAATGCCAGACATGTACAAGATGTGCGGTTGCTATGGGGTACTGGACTGCCTGCCTTGCTCATGAAGGATAAGCAGGAGCTGCAGTAATCTGCAGTGAGAAGTCAAGCAAGGCAAAAACAAGTGGTCCACGGATAAGAATCCCTTCTGTGAGGTGACTGAAAGAGGCACAGCCAGATGGGAATCATTCTCTAAAGATGGCAGTCTCTGTTGGCAGTGTGCACAATGTGGTGCGTTTCCATCATAGAAAGGATGTGCTATAAACCATCTCCTTCCGATAGTAACTGAACCATGAAAGGGAGAAAACCAGACTTCCACCCTGAACATTCACAGATACATGTTGAATTCCATCAAAGAAGCCCATCTATGTCGCCAAGAAAATGTTCTCACAGAAAAACATACTGACGGATACCATTTGCTGAGGTCAGTAGTAAAAGGACAAAACCTTTTCACGCGAAATGTAGTTCTTGAGGATGTTTAGAGGAAAACATGTTCTTGTTTTGCTAGTAAATGAGAAATCAGCAGATTACTGAAGTCTCTGTTCAGTACAATACAATGGGGAAATAGACAGATATGCACTGCCCTACATTATTGTGTTTGTCACAAGATATGCCACCACACCATTTTATGTTTTTCAGCCCCCTTTTTTAAACATTGTGCTGCCTGCATTAAGTTTTGTTCTAAGCAATGATAGATTTTCTCAATCCCTCTGTGTAATAATATATATATTTTTTGACAACGCAGATTGATTGTGGCTAGAGACACCAAGATAACGTAAAAGCCAATCTTTGAGTAGTATTTTTCTCTTGATAAGAGATCCTAATTTCAAGCAATAGGGTACTTTAAAAAATGACGCCTGCAGGCACAGTCCACTAAGAATAAAATACAAGAACATTTTTGGCAGCATGACAGCACTCAGGAAAACAGCAGAGTCTTATTGTTTTTAACACAACATAATACAGTAAGTAAACTATTCAATTTGTGCTTGGGGAGCAGTATTGCTATTCAAAGTATGAAGTTTGAAGTTGTAGCCCACCAAACAACAGTAAGTACATTTTAATAAACTGCTTCCTAGACTTTCATTTTCATCTGTTATAGTTCATTACATGTTGGGCCTGATTTAAAAGCATTTTCAATGGAATTTCACCATTTAAAAA
This sequence comes from Ambystoma mexicanum, assembly GCF_040938575.1. Taxonomy (NCBI): domain Eukaryota; kingdom Metazoa; phylum Chordata; class Amphibia; order Caudata; family Ambystomatidae; genus Ambystoma; species Ambystoma mexicanum. The sequence goes on from NC_090939.1 coordinate 337,908,332, forward strand.
CCCTTTTGCACATCATGTTTGTTTACTACTCAGACAAGGTTCCAATAGTTAGGTTCAGACTTGTTATCCATTAAACGTCTACTTATTATACGATTCGTTCTAATGCCCTTTAGGTTTTGTGAAGTGTAGGTCTCAACACATTATAAATTGTTTTTGACCATTACAATAATTGAACGATGACAACATATATTTGGAAAGCACACGCGTTTAACTATATTTTTGAGTTGGGAATTAATTTGCCACCAACAAAGAATATTCTGTTTGTTGGATACAGTACGCCAATGATCGAAGTGAGCAGGAAATACTGCTAACAGTTCCACTACATTTTACACCCATTTTCACTATTCTAGATCTGTTCCTTTTGAAAGTAAAGCATACCTCTGCATTTTACCAACCAGGCTAAACAGAACATGTGTTAGAACATAGGTCCATGAACCCCAAATCTCATCTTAGCATGTATGGACACTCACTGGATTCATCTTAACCAGGGGAGGATTTAGGAAGTCCTTTTAATACTAAGAAGGCATCTCTCTTCACACACATGACCCGCTTTTTTGGAAAATGTGTCAAGTTATTATCTCGTTGCATCCTTATATGTCTTAGTTGATAATGGTCCATGCCATTTGCAAGAGGTGCTATTTTAATTTCAGCGGGCTATGTGTGATTTGTTCCTTAATGCCACCAGATGAGTGTGCGGTTAGTTTATTAACTTGGACAATGCAATACACTCTTGGGGTTGTACTTCAATTAAACATATTAGCAGACTCCAGGTGGAAACGTGTTCATGCTTAAATTGCTCAGCATCATATTCAAATGCATTCCGGAAGTGCCCCTGCCTACCTTGAGGATAGCCTCACAAGGTCCATCACAGGATAGAATCTCTTGTCTTTTTAGGCTAACAATCTACTCACCTGCAGAACTCTATTCCTTACCAGAGGAGATAATAAAAACGTTAAGTGACGGGACATAAGCTCTGGAATGAATTACAAAATTCCATTAATGACTGCAGAGGTTTTTATAGTTTCAGACCCTTGTTGCAGCATCATCTGTTCAGCTAGTTGTTAGGTATGGGTTCCAGTGGAGTTATGATCAGTGTTTAGAGGTGATTGTTTTCATAATTGCAATATATATGTTCAAACTAACTTACGGACTGAGAGAGAAAAATGAAAAGCAATACATTGAAAGAGGATACTCATTGAAGAGGCATTAAACCATTACACATGGAAGGAGCATTACAACTCGTAGTAGAAGCCCTCTAAATCATGTTGATTGTTATAACTCATTGTTGCAGCGGACAAAACAATCCACATGGAAAGTTCGAACACCCACAATTATAACAAATGAGAACATGAACGTGTAGGGGTGTCACATATCATACAATTTGAAGGGCAAAGAAGAGTTTGATGCCATGTTAGTTCAGTTTTATAATCACAAACGATGCAGGTTTTGATACATTTTATTGCACTAACTGAGAATGATATGCAGGAAAGGAACACAACATTACATTTCCAAGTGCCATAGACTTCTTCATCAGACGTTGCAGAGTGAAATGATCAGTATAGAAAATTGCAAAGCACAAAACATTGTCAAAAACAAAGAAGTGCCACCCAAGCAAAGTACTGAAAGTACCGCTTAGCCGCAAAACCCTGCTGCAACCTACAGATTTTGGATTTCTATCTGAGCGAGGACGCTTAATCTGGACTCACTCACCCATAAGGCTGCAGAAATTGGCCTACGTTGTTTGGCACGTTGTGGGAAGGAGTGCCTACATAAACGTGCTCGCGCGCGCGCACCCAAGCAAAATACCAAAAGTACCGCTTAGCTGCTTTGCTGTGCTTGTCGTGGTTTCGGGGCTGGTAGTGGTATGAGCGGGGCGTTTTAGATTAGTATTTATTAATATTTAAATATCTGTTTTTTTGAGAATGACGAACATGCTAATATCAGGCATGCCTGCAATGAGCTCTTTGACAAAGATGTTTGATTCTGCAGCGGCTCGGCGACTCCCGTTCCAAGCAAAGAAAAGAACATGGTCGACTCCTGCACTGGCTAACAGATCAGGTAAAACTTGTGCGCAACAAACGACGCTTGCTGGGAAGCATGTTGACATACGTTCCTTCTGCCAGGAAATATCTATGACTTCAACACCAGTCACAGCAGTAAGGACGCCAACGTTGTTGACTTCTTTGTGTACGGCACAAAAACCATCAACGGGACAAAATTGCACGGAGTCAACTGTGCCGAGTCCTAATGGCCTCCCTAGATGTGTGTTACAACCCTTGATCAGTTTATCTTCATCTCGCGTAAGTGAGACTTTAGCTGTTGTGCCAGAATCTGTATGTGAACCAAATGTGTCCTTGTCTGATAGCGTTTTACTATGTAACATAATGACTGCTGCCCCGCCTAATTTAAATGTGACAGAGTCGCCTGGTAAGAGCTTGGCCGACCCTGCTGTTATTAATATTGATTTAAATGATTCTGTATTTTCTTCGAAAACTTTGCATGATAATCTGTCTGTGTCACCTAATTTACATTTAAGTACTACAACCTCCTCTGTGTAACTGTCTTTTGCGGTTCCTACCCCACGTAAACTTCCACAGACAATAATCACTGAAGAGACTATGCGAGGAGAACCTGCTAGTGGCTTATTAGAGATAGCCTTAAACGCAATGAATTTGGCCATTCACTCTTTGATGAAAGTTTTCGAGTCATTGGATTCGAAAACTCTCTCATCAGAATGATAAAATTGCACAGATTCTGAATTGGCAACAACATGTTGGGAAAAATAATTGGAACTTTGGGTCAGATTTGCAGTCTAGGGAAAGTGCAGCTATACCAACTTATAATGTAGCCTCGCAAGTCTCATTTCAAGAATGGGAAAGATATACAAATGAAAAAGCAAGTCCAGTGCTTCCTTATTATCCGGAAACCATAACGATTATTAAGGATGATGTCCCAAAAGAGGTGGCGCAAAAGAAAAATTTCACTATGCCGTGTGTGCGAATCTGCCCCTAGTTAAACCTTTGTATTCACTTTTTACAGGTGAAACACCACTGATCGATTCAGTTAAAACATGTAAAAAAGTAAGATTTGTATTAGATACAAAATCCAAAAATGTAAAAAGCAAGAAAAGTATTGCCACCTCACAAACTAACTTTATTAAAGCCATACAATTACCTTGTCTGGGAGCCTTGACAAAACCGCAAGCAATTATGAGGAAATACCAATATCAGGCGGCCCAAAGAAAAATTAGCAGTCTACCAACAAAGGTGGTTCCCAAACCATCACATGAACCACTTGATGATTTGATAGAAGCAGCTTCCTCACTGATTTCAATTCCAGAACTGGGCAAAGTTATGCCTGAGGAATTACTGAGGCCAACAAATCCATTGATGTCCAGGGATAAAGATAATCACATTAATTCTGACCAACATAGAAGAGAAATACGGCACGCAGTTGATGAGTATAACCTCACAAGCACGGCTGATAATTCATGTATCCAAACAATCGCTGCAATCTAGTGTTGATGTGGCCACCGACCAAAATTTATATCTGGAAAGAGATAAAGAAAATTCCCGGAAAGAATTGATAGCACAAACCTCTCAGCCCATTTCTCATCCAGTAAATTTAAGTGAATTAAAAGAAGTAGCAGTTAGTTCCACAACTAAAGTAAATGCTTTTTTTCAGATTCTCATATCCAGCAACTAATAACAACAACTAGACTGCAGGTTCTGAAGAATAATCCAGTCCCAGTATCTCAACTGACAACTGAGCTGCTACCATCAGCTAAAGTAAACAGGGAAAACATTGTAAAAGAGAAACAACCAGCAATGCATTGTTTAATAATTCAGTGTTGTCCCTTACCAGCCACTCAATATACCCTAAACTGGAAATCAATTTTGGAATTTTTTTCAGAAATTCCGGCGTTAGATGACTTTAACTCTGTTGATATTGAACAAGTGGAGTTTTTGGAAAATGGTGTTGGAACATCTGTTAGACTGTGGATAAATTCGAGAGTAATTGTGAATATGATTTGGGCTGTGAAGGCACAATCACTTGACTTGGGCTTTCTTTTGATGGGAAACACATTAAACTCCCCAGATGCAGGGATCTCTGCAGTAAACTCACAGAATAATTCCACAAAGTGTCCTCCAAACAAAGGGCCGTAAATGACATCTGCTCCTGCCTCCACAAAGCGGGCCAAAAATAGCTAACTGAAAAAATGTCTGAGGTGTTCTCACTAATTAGCTGGAATTCGCGAGGTTTTAGACATTTGCTAAACAATCCATCCAAGTTAATTATGCATGATATAGTCATTTTACAAGAAACATGGCTCACAGTACTACCGGTATGGAATAATTTTGATCTTTATTTAATTCCAGCAATGAAGGCGATTTGAGGCAGGCCAGTGTCAGGTTTGCTCCTAGCAGTAAAGCAAAGTTCGCATATGCAAACTGAATTTTGGTCCGCCCCGTATCCCTTCATGCAGATGATTAAACTACGTTACAATGAGGAAAAAATTGCTATTATAAATATTTAATGGAACACGATGGTATCTCTGAGGATCATTTCCTTAAAGATCTGACAGACTTACTAGACCTTGTTTCAAAAGAGCAAGAAAGCCACCATATTATATTCACAGGAGATTTTAATTTACATTGTTTTGAGGGAAAACAGTTTCACATCAAAGTCGCGTGCTAAAGTGGCTGAGATTAGTGAAAGCCAGAAATCTGTTTGTAGTGAATGGCTCACTCCCCTCTGATATACCACCAAATTCGACCTGGCAGAGGGGCGGAAGTGCTAGAACGATAGATTATATTTATGTTGACAGCTGGTTTATGTCACAAATTACCTATTTTAAGGTAATTTCGACAGTGCTGAGTGACCATAGTATGCTGTCAATGAAGTGCTGTTCCGAAAGCTATGTGAAAATAATTAGTCCCGATTCTCTTCCTTCAATGATTAGTGTAAATTCAGCTTGTAATAGGCTGTATTGGACAGATAATTCTCTGAAAGATTTTAGGAACTTTTTTGTTTTACAAACGACTAGTGCAAATGCTCAATGGGTTTTAATATCAACAACTTATGCAGATACAATGCAGTTATTCCAACCTAACTCTAGATGGCAGAAAACCAAGCAGAAGCCATCATTCCATATTTTCAGTAGCGAAGTTAAACTAAAGAAAACGCAAGTGCAACAAGAAAAGCAGCAAGCTTTTAAATGACCCTTTGATCAGAGAATTATGGCTTTAAGAAATATTAAGACCAAGTATAAAAACTGGTTGAGAGCTAGAAAATCGAAGATCTAGATGGTGTTGCTATGCTGTGTAGCTTAGCTCAAAAGAATGTGTTACAGACCTGGTCAATTATTAATCACTCTGTTGCGGGGAATCAGGTGTCCATTCAGTCAAATTGTATTAAGGAGCAAACTTTGGTTGAGTATTTTACAAATAAATTCACGAAACCTGAAGCTGAAGTCGTGAGTCTGATCCTAGTGTGATGGAGAAATTTTACTTAAATTTCGATAGAGATGACATTTTATATTTTATAACTAAATGTAGTAACTCTTGTGCACCGGGCCCGGATGGGCTTACACATTTAGCACTAAAGAAACATCCTGAACTGTGGACTGACATATTATTTTCCATGTTTGAAAAAATAAATCAGATGCAAGCTATACCAGAAACTTTGAAATGTTCAATTACCATTCCAATTTACAAAAAGAGGGATCGTACAAATCCGGTAAACTATCGACCGATTTCTTTATTTAATGCCCCAAGCAAGATTTTTGCTCGTATTATTCTTTGTGAATTTAATAATTGGTCAGCAAGGCTCTGCAGACGAGATCCTTTTCAGTCAGGTTTCGTAGCCAGGTTTGGGACAACCCCAAATATGCTGACCATAAACGTACTAAAGTCACAAAGTATCACAAATAATCATCCCCTGTATATGGCATATGCAGATTTTAAAATGGCCTTTGATTCTATAGATCGACAACTTCTCCTACTACAAGATCCTGGGCCTCATTACGACCCTGGCGGAGTGGGTTTACGCCAGCGTTATTCGCGGCGGACCCGTCCGCCCTACTACGAGTTCCCGTAGCGCCATGGAACGTTTTCCGCCTGGTTTTTCCGGGCGGAAAAATCCATGGCGCTACGGGACCTTGTTGTTAATTACGCCACCGTATTTTACGGTGGCGCAATTAACTCCTTCCCCACTCCCATTATACCCTATGGGGCAAAAATGGGAATGGGGAAGGGTAAAATGGGGAATGGGGATTTACCGCCCCGCCAAGGTCGGCATGGGGCGGAAAATCCGCCATCCTCCATGGCGCTATCGGCAGCTTTCCGCCGTGCTCCGCGGTGCATTTAGCACCGCGATTTCCGCCAGGGTCGTAATGAGGCCCCCTGTCTCCAGCTTTTCACTGGTAGGTGAAGTCACTCACACGATTATATGCCTGTTCTTGACCATTGACTTGCCCTTGACCAGTGTTGTTTTCCTTTGCAGCTACCTGGGACCTGGGGGGACCTGGTGCTGTTGTTCCAGACAACTGTGGCCTCAATAACTTGTCAGTGAGTGACATACTTATTTCCTGACTGGTGCTTGGGGACAGAGGTACTCTAGTCCACGTGATAGCTCACGTCTTGACAGTTGCCTAAACACATGAAACGCATGCAAACATGTCACTTCTCTACATCAAACATAATGCACATGAGTACATTGGCCATGTAGGCATCATACTAAACAACACAAACTCCAGAAGCATGCACAAAAGTCCCCCATCCAATAGCCCATTACCACTATGAGCCACAGAGTGTGTGCTAAAACCACCTGACGGCCGTAGGACATACTCAGTTGGAGATCATGTGATAATGAAAGGTGCACATGGCCAAAGAACCACAAAAACACACATACAACAGGAAGCCAAATGGCACTAAAAGACAGTAAACTGTTTTATTGAATAATACAATATTTATGTAGTGATGCTTAACTAGGGAGAATAAAAAAAAGTTATATGCAAAAAAACAAACAGAATAAAAGAAAACATGCAAGTATGGAACTATGTACAAGAGGCAGCAGGCTAGTACCTTGACGTTTCAGACAATGGCTGTGCAAAGACCAATTCCCCTCTACATCTGCCTCCTGCAGGCAGCACTCTGTTGTTTCCTGGAAGGCTTGCAGGACCTCCCTCATCCGTGACTCTATCTCCTCCGATGCTCTGCAAGACTCCTCCAGACTGGCAACCCATGACCGGGCCAAACTCTCTGCAGACTCGGCCCTGGCCCTTGCAATTGCTGGAGCGTGCACCCGCTGCATCTCCTCATCCTGCTGCCTCAAGAATTGCACCTCAGAAGACACCAGTACATGCACCCACCGTCTTGCCTGCTGGCTTGCTTGTATGATTCTTGTGGCGTCCTCCTGGCAGCTATCCTACAAAGGATTTGCCTCCTCAGCATCACCATCTTCTGCTGCCTGGCAATGTGCCTCTGATGCAGGTAATCCCTCCAATTCGATGACAGTCTGTGGGAGGGAAGTACTGCACCTGCACTGCCAGCATTTGCCTGGGATTCCATCCACAACTTGTTCACCTGTTTGTTCATGGGCAGGCTCTGTGACCACCTCCTCTGCCACTGTACCAACTTCAGTGGACAATGTGGGCGGGAGCGGTTGGGAGCAGTGCTCCTCTATTTTTGTGTGTTAAGTTTAAGTTTTACCATTCCAATGCTTTTATTTTAAAAAGAAACAGTTCCAGAATGGTTTTGTTTTAAAATAAAACTGTAGGAAGCAGTTGAAACTTGCACTTCAGTGCATGCAGTGTTTAAGGTGCCTGCTGTTCCCTTAAACAACAGGCACATTTGTTCGGAGGTTTGTATTGTGCGTGGGAGGGGGTGTGGCAATAGGGATTGTGGGGAGCAGCGACAGGCCAGCAGGGAACATTGTTCCACTACTTCTTTTCATACACTTTGACCACTGACCGACTTCCATCTCCATTAAGGACACAGGCACATCCAGACTCTCCAATGGTGGGACAGTGGCATAAGAGGCCATGGCCTTAGCTGACATGGAAGACTCAGTGGAGGTTGACTGGGACACAAGTGAAGTGGAGGAGGAGGGGGTAATTTTAGTGCCCTATCCAGAGAGTGCACTGCCAAGCAGTGTGAAAAGTGGAGGCCCATCTGGCCGTGATGCTGTTCAAGCAGCCCATGAGTCACATAAAGAGCATCACGTAGAGACGTCTTCACCTCAAGCCACCCTCCAGCAGTAGCAGCACGACATCACAGATGGCCTCATCAGCCGGAAGCATGGTTTCTGTCTGGGTGGAGGTATCAGCGTAGGTGGGTAGTGCTGCAGCAGATGGCCCTGGGTCAGGAGGATGTGCTGTCACCTCCAAGATGGGCTGCTCAGCCTCCTGTCACAGGTTCAGGTGTGGAGCATGCATATCCCCCTCAGTACATCCACCTGACACTGTGGGCAGACCTGCAATGGCCTCCTCCCCCATCAACCCTAATACCTCCAATGCGGTCTCCATGCCTTGGGGTCCCTGTGTGGTTACATCATCACTACCCTGTTCCATTGCTGCTGAGGTGTCCACACCAATGATGGGATCCATGGGCTCCTCCTCAGCAGCAGTGCCATCAGAAGTTCATGCTCCCCTAGGCACGTAGCCCTCCATGGAGAAGGAATGGAATTAGGCAAACCTGGGGTCTGTGGTGGCGTCTGGAGGTTTGGGCCCTGGTGTGCAGCTCGAAAGCACAGATAGTCCCCTCTTTTTCAGCTGCTGCAACTGTGGTAAAGGGAAGATACAACAAGGAATCAATCATAAGTGCAATGCATGTGTACTCCCCTCAATTGTATGAGAAGCATGCAGTCATCATAGGTCAACAAACAACTGCCTCACACACACAGGTCCATTCTTGGAAATCTGAATGAATCCAATCTCACAAGTGAAAGCTAATGAGAAGTTACATCATTCACATGCACATGTGAACATAGCACATTGTCGTGTGCCCACATAAACATGACAACTAATTTCTAAAGCTAATACATGTATGTTGAATCGATATCTGCAAAACACATTTGATAAATATATACGATATACAGAAAACACAAAGTTAGGCTGAATTAGCCAGATTTATTGGGCTGTACATCACACAGAAAACATCTGGCTATTTAAGCCTAACTTTGTGTTTTCTGTATATCTTATATATTTATCAAATGTGCTTTTCAGATACCAATTCAACATATATTTATTAGCTTTAGTATTTGTATGCAGAGTGCAAGCTATTATCCCAAATCTTATTTAATTCGTTCATTCCATAATTGAGCAACCCATAGAGGAGGTGTGGATGAATGTACCTTACATGGCCTCAAAATCTCAATCTGGGTTGTGTATCCGTCCAAGGACGTGTTGTCAGTGTCTGAAATTACATGCACACAAGTTATCATTGTCACCTAAAACTGTCAATGCACAGACCAACACCTGCCAGCTTCACAGATGTGTGCCAAGACATACTTAACGTGTGTGCATGAGGATGGATGTCAGTTACGATTTGTGAAAAAGCACAAACTTGCCCAATGCATGTATATTCATTGAAAACATTCTAAATCAGTGGTACTGATCACCCAGTGAGAACTTGCCAGCAGCTTTGATATGAAGCTGGGTTGATCCTCTACAGGATCCGGAGGTAAAGCTGTGCAACTCGATGGCAGTCTGCAGATTGTACCTCTGTGGAAGCACCTGCCTCTGGCATGCCCTCTCCTTTGATGTGGCTGCAGACCCTGAGGCCATCCATGAGCTTCTTCATATTGTCCACAGTACAGACTGCCCTCCTCTCAACACCACACCCCAAGCTGCTTCAGCGGATTGAAGACGAAATCAGGACTTGTTCACCCAGGATGCCAAATTCAGCAGCAGAGAAGCTGACACACCTCAGCCTTGCCACTTTGGGGGTGCTGGTTGACGGTGCAGACATGTTGCACCTGAGGCTGGTGGGGTGAACATGGGCCCTGACTGTACCTTTACTGTGGAGCTGTGATGGAATTATCGTGGTTTGGAAGTCCATATGTGGCTGATGAGGTGGTCATAGAGCCTGCCAGGGCACCAACAGATCAACATGCTAAGGAGGAAAACCAGGCCCTCCAATGCAGTGCATGTGGTCAGCAGCCAGTGACACACTCCCAGGCCATATGAAAGGTTAATGTTTTGGAGGCAAAATGTTGCAGGAGGAGACATAAAATGGCACAAGGCAGGAGGAACAGCAAGGCACAGGTTTCTCCACTAGATCCACGAGACAGAAGTGACAAATTCAGAGGAATGGCCCTATGCAAATACGGTTCACACTGCACATAGCACACACTGCGCATGTGAGCCCAATGCTGTAAATACTGTGTTCATGCATACTGTTGGGGGTGAATTCTCAGAATTGTGATAATTCCCTCTACCTTACCGACCCCTAGCAACATTTCTGGATTTTGAAGACTTGTTTTTTATCCTGGAGAGAGTTGTGGGGTCTGACAAACTCCATAGGCATAATCATTTACATTGTGTCACATAGCACCCTCAGTGCAGTGACACAGTGAAATCTTTCAGATTTCTCCAAGGTTTAAATACCTTCTCTGGGATAAACTACTGTTTCCCAGAGCAGTAAAGTGAAATTGACTTTAATTACATTTGTAACTTTCTAGACCCAACACACACTATTTTACAATAGGGTACTGGAGGGTTTACTTAGTATCCCCTTTCTCTAGCTTCTCATGAAACATGTGTATGTTACCCCTGCCTCACTGAATAGCTGGTGGCAGTGGTTTACTTTTAGTACCATTATGGGATTTTACTGTGGGCTGTGTTCGCGGCCACAGTAAAGCACCCATGGGTGCCATTTTTGTCAAAATGGCCCACATCTTCTTTCTTTTTTCACCATTTCTTTGTGGAAAGGTCCTTCTTGAGATTTCCCCTGCCCGCTAAACCAGGTTTGGTCTTTTTGTTCATTTTGCCTTGAAGCCAACCTTTGGCTCCAGGGTGTCTGGCAGGGGTAGAAAGCAAGGGAGGTGCCCAAAACTCCCTGTGATTAGTCTCCTAGGAGACAGGAATTCACTGTGGTGATTGGCTGGCATGCTTTCCACAAGGACAGCCACCCTGCTGGGTGACTGACAGCTAGGCTGGAATGAATGGGAGCACGCGGCATAAAAGGCAAGGATGCCTGCTGCAGCTCCTGGACCGTTGGTTTGCCTGGTGAAGTCCTGCTGCTGTGCTAAAACTCCAAATTTGTATCGACAGAGAAACCCCTGCAAGGACGACATCTCACTTTGAGTTGGTAGGACCAATCAACTCCAAAGTAAGCCACCTGGACACCCTCTCAAAGCTTGTCAAGTATCCACTGCAGTCGCTGCTGGAACTGGATAGCCAGGGAGAGGAAAACCAGTTTGTGTGTGCTGGTTTTAAGCTGGCCAAGAGCTCCAGGAAGATTCTCTGGACTCCCAGGAAGCAGGACTGACCGAGCCTGAGCCCCCTCAAAACAGTGCAGGACCCGAGATTCAAGGAAGGCCCATCTCGACAGCCAGGAACCACAGTGTTGCTATTTGCGGTAGATGCAAGAAGCTGAAACACAGAATAGCCACTTTTTTGAAGTTTGCCAGTTGCAAACAGTGACCATCCCATTGCAGTGCAGGAGCCCCCAGAAGTCCTCCCTCTTGTCCCCACGACTGAGGCCCAGGAACATTGAGATCTGCAGAGCTGCAACGGAACAGAAGTCATCTGCTGCACTTTTTCTTCAATCTTAAGGTACTGTAAAGTCTAAGAGAACTTACCTCTTGTATGTAGCCACTTGTCCTCATTGGAGACTTTCTTGGTTGCATGTGTAGAGTTGCTTGCAGCTTCTTTACTTAACAAGCCCAATCAGCTTGTGGTCCTACTTTGATTTTCTTCTATTCTACAAAGACTTTTTAAACATTGGAAAAGACTTTCTACTTACATGCAAGAAGAGCTTCACCTCACCTTGGGCCTCATTACACGGAAGGCGGTAACCATGGCGCTATTAGCGCCATGGTTGCTGCCGGTATTTTACCGTGTCCGCCTTGGTGGATGGTGGAATTACCGCCCTACTCCAAGGTGAGCGGGGACGGTAATTCCCCATTCACCAAAGCACTTCCCCATTCCCATTTTTGCCCCCATAGGGCATAATGGGAATGGGGAAGGAGCTAATTACGGTACCGCAAATTACGGTACTGTAATTAGCACTGAGGTCCCGCAAAGGGAACTCGTAGTAAGGCGGTAAGGGTTTACCGGTACCGGTGCCCTTACCGGTACCGGTAAACCCTTACCGCCTAACGTGTAATGAGGCCCCTTGACTTTTGCTAACTTAACATTGGCTGGCCTGGCTCCATGAATGACTCTTCTCTCTTTTGCTTAGGTGTTTTGCCTTCCTTCAGGGAAAGGATTAACTAACTTTGCATTGGGGGGTTGTATTGAAAGTACTTACCTTATTAAGAATAAGTCTGTGAATACTTGTTTTATACTGGACTCTCTTCTCTTTAACACTACTCCCAAGAATAATCTAAATGCAGCAGTGATATATTAATGCCAACAGCACCCTAAATATTGAAGTGACCGGATGGTGTAGGTAGTGCATGTGTGTCATCCGAAATGGGTATTTGCTGATTTAGATAACTAAGAGTGTGTATTTTTGGAGTGTATTTTTGTGTTGTTTAATATTGCTCCCTTCTGAAGAAGGCTTACCATAACTGACTGGTAAATAAATTAATAATTGTGTACTCAAGAAACCTTGTGTGTAAGAGTTTAGTTGAATATGTGCCACTGTGAATCTCTGTGTAACTCCCCTACAGCTCACATTGACCCCTCTTGAGATAAGCCTGACTGCTCAACACGCTACCAGCCTGTGTAGTACAGACTTATACCAACGGTTGGGTTCCTATTGCCAGGAGCTCAGGGTTGTTGTAGTGCACCCAAAGGGTACTGCATAGAATCTTGCCTAACACTGGTGGCAGGCGATGAAGATCTATTGTATATACATTGGGCCTCATTACACGGATGGCGGTGGACCAAGGTGCTATCAGCACCTTGGTCCATGCCGGTAAAATGCCAGCACCGCCTTGGTGGAAAGGGGAATTACCGCCCTATTCCAAGGTTGGTGGGGCGGTAATTCCCCCTTCCCCCCCATTGCCCTTCCCCATTCCCATTTTTGCCCCTTAGGGCATAATGGGAATGGGGAAGGTGCTAATTACGGCATCGCAAATTGCGGTACCGTAATTAGCTTTTTGGTCCCTTTGCGGGTTGGTTTTTAATGCCTGTAAAAAGCAAAGGGACCTCGTAGTAAGGCGGTAAGGGTTTACCGGTACTGGTAAAATAGCGGTACCGGTAAACCCTTACTGCCTACCGTGTAATGAGGCCCTAAGAATTTGCTTCGCTTTTGTTCAATTAATAACCTTCACAAGTCTAAGCTCCACTATAAAAACAATTGTATAACATGCCAAATATGGATAACTTCAGTCAGGAAGCCCTAGTCATTCTAACAGTAAAGCAACTGAAATAAATATGCAAGGCCAGGAGTCTCCTTGTTAAAGGAAAGAAAAATGAATTAATTGATTATTGAATCTTCAAAGTCTGGGTAGTGAGCATGTCACTTGTAAACTTGTAAACCTCTCCACTGGCTCCCGTTGACTGCAAGGATCACATTTAAGATCCTTTGCATCAGCCTCAAAGCTGATGTCTGGGTCCTGGGATCTCGCTACATCTAGCTTTCTTTCTCTGAATACCTCCTGCTCGAGTTCTTGGGTCATCTAGCTGTAACTCTCAGCAGATCAGATATTTCTCCAAGCAGAGAGTGGGAGGTAGATCGCTTTCTTCGGAAGGAGCCTCCCTCTGGAATGGCCTACCTGCCCCCTAGACTTGAGACCGATCTCCATAAGGTCTGGAAACTTCTAAAGACTTTCCTTTTCTTCTCCTCCTTTCCTTTCTCCCTTCCCAGCTAATGTCCCCCTGCCTCTGACTGGTGCCAGGTCCCGTATGAGTTCTTACATGGTGCCAGGTCCTCCTTGACCAGTCTTCCTCAGCACCCCTTACAAGAACTTGCCCTTGGGCACCCTTTCCTAGACAAGCATGAATCTGGTCCACTCTGTCCATCGCACTATTTTTCCCCTTCCCTTTTATCCCCTGGAACTTGCCCTCTGCAGCTCTGCTTAGTACTTGCTCAGACCCTTGTGGCCCTAGCTCCTGTGCCCCCGTTCCCACCTCCCAGGCTTCCACCCTGTTCTGCATTCTCCCCCTGGACTTTTGTCACAGTACTTGCACAACCAGAATGCTACAAGGCCTACTATGACCATTACTGTTGTTGTTCCTCTGTACCCCATCCCATTTTCTGTCTTGTGGAACCTGAAAACACTTGTGTATAGGCACCATACAAATGTCCAATAAATAAATAAATACAGGAGTGGGATTTTCTTTCCTGCTTGGATCTACATGATGCATAGGATTATGTCCCCTTTTGGCTGGTTCATCAGAGGTTTCTGCGGTTTTCTGTCAGCAGACGTCACTATCAGTACATGGCTCTTCCCTTCGGGGCTGAAGCCCACTCCTTGGATCTTCATGAAGGTCCTGGCCAGGAGTGGTGGCTCTTCATGCTTAAGGTTCAGACCTTCTCCTATCTGGATGACTGGCTGGTCAGGGCATCATCCCAGGCGGCTCTTCTCCAGTACGTGGTCATTGTCTGCAGGATGTTGGAATCCATGGGGTTCATCCTGAATGTGGAAAAATCCAACTTGCAAACTTTGCAGAACCTTGAGTTTATCAGGGGTCAGTTCTGGACTGCCAGGGATTTGGTGCTGCTGCTGGAGGACAGGGCGGCCAGGCTTTGTTCTTTGGTTCTGGACTTGGCAGGCTGGCGGCAGGCCTCAACAAGGTTATTTTACAGGTCCTGGGGCATATGGCATCTTGTGTATTTTTGGTTCTATGTGCCAGACTGCAGATGAGGCCTCTCCTGTCTCACCTTCACAGACACTGGTGGGTGGACTCACAGGACTTTGAGGACTTCATCCTAGTGCTGACTGCCGTGACGGTGCAGCTTCAATGGTTGTTGTAGCCGGGTGCAATGGCCCCTGCAGGCAGACTTTTCATGCAAGCACCGGCACCGTTCACAACGGTGCCAGTGATTCGGTCTCCCCACTCCCATGGAGTCCTATGGGACTCCACAGGAATGGGGAGTTACCGAATCTGCTGCCTGACTTCCCGTGCAGCCGGAACTCGTGGCACTGGTGGGTTACCGCCAACCTCCAAACGATGAGCAAAGTCTTCTGTGGTGGTCTTGTGAGGTTTGAAATAATCAGCCAGTGCTTGAGGTCAGGCTTTCATCATATTGCGTTCTGGTACTCACAGGCACAACTTAATAATGTGAACACCTACAAATGTACAGGAAAGATAAATGACTATGCAGTAAAAAAGTACATGACTAAAGCGCTCCAATTATGAACATAATTTGTGTGAGAGTGGGAAAAGGAAGAGTACCTCAGAGGGGATGCAGCTGGTAGTGCGCCTTCTTGGAAAGGTCCTTGATATGAGGTAAGAAGAAGAGAGTCAAGTCGAAAATGACACCAAGGTTTTTTGCCTCACAGGAAGGTGAAGAGGGCCCATGGAGGCAGTCAGAGTGAGAGAGTGAAAGCGGGAGCAGGGGCCCAATGAGGAGGATCTTTGTCTTTCCAGTATTATGGAAGAAATCACTGGAGGTGCACCAATCCTGAATCACGATTAGACAGTCTGGAACATGCGAGAGAAGAGAGGAGGCTGTAAGGAGTCAGAAAGAGAGCTGCGTGTCATCCACATAACACTGAAAGTTAGAGCAGAAAGTGGCAATTAGGTGGTCCAGAGGGACCACGTAGAGATTGACGAGCAAGGGTGAGAAGTTAGAGCCCTAGGGAACACCACATGTGGAGAAAGAGGTGGTAGAGAGAAAGGACTCGAGTTGGACCTGGAAGGGTTGGTCCAGAAGGAAAGAGGTCAGCCACTCTAGGGCGGATATGTGATGCCCAGGTTTTTACAGAGTCGGTTGATCAGGATGTTATGTTATGTTACCTGGACTTGTAAAGCGCACGGTCGCCCAAGGGCATCATGGCGCTGGTGAGGAAGCTACCGAGCAGGAAGAACAGTAGTAGCCAGAGAACTAAAATAGAGTTGTTTTCAGGGCTTTCCTGAAAGCCAAATGGTTAGAGGTAGACTTGAGTAGCAGTGGGAGGGTGTTCCACAGCCTGGCCGCAGCAATGGAAAAGGCTCTGCCACCGAGTCTTTCCCGGTTGTACCTAGGGACCACCAAGAGGTTGGTGGTCGAGGAGCGAAGATTGTGGTCCGGGATATATCGGACAAATTTGGTTTGAAGAAACTCAGCTCCTAGGCCCTGGATTGCCCGGTGGACAATACACAGTGACTTGAACTTAACTCACTGAGCCACTGGAAGCCAGTGAAGTTGGCGAAGCACTGGCGAGATATGTGCTCCATAGGGAGAGCCTGTGGCCAGTCTAGCTGCCAGGTTCTGCATGCGTTGGAGATGCTGGAGAAGGCCCACCGGCTGAGCGAGGTACAGGGAGTTGCAATAGTCCAACCGTGAGAGGACTAATGCAGCCACCACAGGAGGGCGCATAGCTTCTGCGATCATAGGGAGGACCCTCTTAAGTACCCTAATCTGGTTGTGGGCGGATTGGCAGAACGCTGAAACCTGATTTGACATGGACAGGGAGGTGGAAAGAATGACCCCTAAGTTATTTACTTTGTCCACTGGACAGGGCAGGGGGCCCAATGAAGTAGGCCAAAAAGCGGGGGTCCATAGTGATGGGCTGGGAGGACAACCCACCAACATCACCTCTGTTTTATCGCCATTGAGCTTGAGCCAATTTTGGTCCATCCAGACACCGACTGCTTTTAGACAGTCATGAAGACAAGCTGAGACCTCGGTATGATCCTGATGCAAACGGATTAGGATTTGAGTGTCATCTGCGTAGGAATTGCAATCGAGTCCATACGAACGGATAAGGCAGACAAGCGCCCAGATATAAATATTGAATAAAATAGGGGAAAGAGACGATCCCTGGGGCACACCACAGGTGAGGACACAAGGGGAAGAGAGGAAAGGGGGCATAGCAAGGGTCTGATGGTGTGGTGTGATTGACTGTGTCGAAAGCAGAGGAAAGGTCAAGGAGGACAGAAAGGGTGCTGGTGTAGAGATTGGAGAGCAGATCTTCACAGGAGTTCACAAGAGCAGATTCCGTGCCTCTGGCTGCTCTGAAGCTAGACTGGTGGTCATGGAGAAAGCCAACAGTTTCAGTGTGGTGAGTAAGCTGGGAGATGGCCAGCTTTTCCAGAAATATTCCCAAGAAAGGAGTGATTGAGATTGGGTGATAGTTAGCCAGGTAGGTAGGATCAGCAGAAGGTGTTTTAAGGAGGGGTTGCACAACGGAGTGCTTGAGGACAGAGCGGAAGGCACCAGTGGTGAAAGAGTGATTATAGAAATCAGTCAAGGCTGGAGGGAAGTTGTCAATGTGGTCCTTGATGGTTCTGTGTGAGCAGGGGAGTCCCTATTTGGACAACACTTTCATAGATTGGACTTGTCTAGAAACAATGTCGGGTGTTATCAGAGAGAATGAGAAGAAAGAAGGAGGAGAGCGAGAGGCGGCCGGAGTGTGGCCGAGAGTGATATAGAGAAAGGAAGAGGAGAGTGAGGACAGGATGTCCTGATTTTTAGTAGTGAAGTGAGAGGCCAGGGCCATACAAAGGGCCTGGGAATGAAGAGGAGAGGTGGAGACTGCAGAGGGCTTGGCCAGCTCCTTGCAGATTCTAAAGAGTTTGTCTGTGTTGTTAGAGGCAGCAGAGATGCAGGCTTGGATGTGGACTCTCTTCTTGGACAGGACAGAGAGTCTGTATTGCCTTTGGAGCAGGCATCAGGCCAGTTTGTCAAAAGATGCATCTGAATTCCTCCACTTCCTCTTAGCCACCCTGCACTTGCGTTTCAGGGCGGTGAGGTCAGAGTCATACCAAGAGTTACACTTGGAGATAGGCTTCAGATGGCTTCTCATGGCAGGGACAAGGATGTCCAGAGGGTTGAAGATGGCAAGATGCAGATTAGAGAGGGCTGTGTCAGGGTGTAAGTCAGCCACATGAGTAGCAGGAGAAGAGAAGGTGGAGGCAAAGGCATCAACTGACACACGCCTCATGGGCCGAATTACTGAGAATGTAGGTGACAATGCTGGGGTGGGTTTAGCCTGGGATCCAAAGAATGTCAGGTGAGAGGAGAGAAGAAAGGGGTCAGTGTAAGAGAGAGGAGTAGTGTGGGGGTAAGAGAGGAGATGAGACCATCCAAGGTGTGTCCAGCAGTGTGTGGAGAGAGAGAGAGAGAGAGAGAGAGAGAGAGAGAGAGAGAGAGAGAGAGAGAGAGAGAGAGAGAGAGAGAGAGAGATAAAAAAAAAATAAAAACGAAACACAACAGTTGCATAAGAGCCCCTTGGCGTGATCAGAAGCATCCAAGTGGATCTTGAGGTCTCCGAGGACAAGAAGTTGAGCGGTAGAGGCAAAGAGAGATGTGGTGAGGTCAGCCACTCTGAGAAGAAGAGGGCAGCCTGGCCAGGTAGGCTAGAGATGGTGTTCACGTTTAGTAAGAGATAAGGAGAGATAAAGAGACTGCCGACCAGGCATTCAAGGGAGGAGTAGGCCTGCAGAGGAATGACAGAGGCAGGGACCCACTCTGGAAAGATGAGAGCTACTCCCACATGGGGTCGATTGGTTGTGGGCACGGAGAGGATCTTGTACCCATCAGGAGGAGAGTGTCAAAACTTGTGACAGATGTGGTCGTGAACCATTTCTCAGTGAGAGTGAGGACATCCTGGTCAAGCTCTTTGAGGAGGTGGTAGATGTCAGAGGAGTGTTTGCCAGCGGAGCGAGAGTTCAGAGTGGCAATGTGGAACAGGTTGCCACATTTGAAAGACTTCCAGGTTGGGGTACAGGTTTGAGCTAGACCCAGCAAAAGTGGTAGGTGGGCCCGAGACTGGGCAGAGATGATATCAGGTGTTGGCATGGTAGGCAGCGAGGAGGAGGAAGGCACCAGAGAGGAGGTGGAGGAAGGAGGTGGCAGAGGGGCGAAAGACGTGCTAGTAGAAGTAGTGGGAGAAGGAAGAAAGTTGATATGATGCAGGAGATAGCTATCAAAAAGGAGGAGATTGGGCTGAGGGCCCTGGACCAAAGCCGGTGCCATTCAAGTCGACATTAATGATGGTCTTGGAGGAATGAAAGCAAGCCAAGAGGACCTCCCACCGAGTGCCACCATTACTAGGAGAGGAGGAGATAGGAGAAAAAGCTGACACCATATGGGGTGGGGGGATCCATAGATCTGGTGATGTAACGATAAAGAGGATGTTGGTGAGAGTTTGTCTAGAGGAAGCACTGATGTAGGCATCAGTGATATGGAGGCCAGGGTTGGCAACCAGGATTTCCCTCTTGAACTTCTACCTTCTAGACTTGAGTCATAGGGATAGGATAGGAGATGGAGTGGCAGTTAGAGAAGATGGGAGAAACATTTAGCACCATAGAGGATGCGAAGGAGGAAGGTAGGAAGAGAAAGCACGAGAGAAATGGAGACGCACAGCCCCACATAATGCCGGAGGTGCAAGGGAGGTGGGGTCGCAGCTAAAAAGCATAGACAGAATAGGGAAAACACAGGAGGAGTAAACAAGTGACTCACAACAGTACAATGGCACCACTTGTGAGGTGTGGGACCTAGAGAGTGGCAGAGATCCTAATGGGACACAGTTAACAGTACCACAGTTACCACAATAAAACACCCAGATACAACATTTCTAAAAAGGGGCAAAAGTCTTTGTTTTTACACACAGCAGCAACACCCAGATACAACTTTCCTAAAAAGGGGAAAAGGCCTAGTTTTTAAACGCAGCAGCAATGTAAAACACCCAGGTTTAACTTTTCTAAAAAGGGGCAAAAGTCTTTGTTTTTAAACACAGCAGCAACACCCAGATACAACTTTCCTAAAAAGGGGAAAAGGCCTAGTTTTTAAACACAGCAGCAATGTAAAACAACCAGGTTCAACTTTTCTAAAAAGGGGAAAAGGCCTAGTTTTTAAACAGAGCAGCAATGTAAAACACCCACATTCATCTTTCATAAAAAGGGGGAAAAGTCTTTGTTTTTAAACACAGCAGCAATGTAAAACACACAGATTCAACTTTACTAAAAAGGGGGAAAAAGCCTAGTTTTTAAAAACAGAAGCAATGTAAAACACCCAGGTTCAACTTTCCTAAAAAGAAGAAAAAGCCTCATTTTTACAAACAGCAGCAATGTAAAACACCAGATACAACTTTCCTGATTTCTCGCAGCAGGTTGACGGCTGCAGGCTTCCTGCGTCCCCAGCAGACACCGGCAGACACTATCTGGAAATGCTTCAGTGTCTTTTTTCTCAAGTCCTTAGCCGCACGGGGCTGCCCTACTGCACTAACATAAGAGGGCAGAGCACCCAATCCAGGGTCGGGCTAAAGGAACAAGGAGGGAAAAGGAGAAGGGGAAGGGAAACAAAAGGAGCCACGATGTAGTAAAGTTAACCTGCAGTGGGCAGGGGAGAAGTAGGAATGGAGGCAGCACTCACCCAAGCTGGCTCAGTAGCAGAAGCTGCACCGAGTGGTGGTCAGCAGTAATAGCCCAGGAACAAAAACACTGACAGCACCCAATCAGGGGTCGGTGGGGTGGTAGGTGAGCAGGAACAAGGAGGGAAAAGGGGAAGGGAAACTAAAGGAGCTGTGATGCAGCAAGGCCTGGACCAAAGTAGTAAAGTTACCTTACAATCGGCAGGCGAGCGCTAGGAATGGAGGCAACACTAACCCAAGCTGGCTTGGCTGCAGAATGCCATGCTGAGTGGTGGTCGGCAGTAATAGCCTAGGAACTCAAACACTCACAGCACCCAATCAGGGGTCAGGAGGGATGGGAGTTAGGTGGGAACAAGGAGGGAAAAGGGGAAGGGAAACAAAAGGAGCCACGATGTGGCAAGGCCCAGACAAAATGTGTAAAGTTAACTTATAATGGGCAGGGGAGCACTAGGAATGGAGGCACCACTCACCCAAACAGGCTCAGCTGCAGAATGCTGCACAGAGCGGTGGTTGGCAGTAATAGCCCAGGAATACAAACACTCACAGCAAAGTACTGGGATGAACAAAGACATTCTCATTTGGGTAGAAATGGTCATAATATTTACAGTTCAGTTATTTATTTATTTTTATTGTTTAAAGTGCGGACCTAGCTCCAGGGTGTGGGTAGCCAGTATTTGAGCTGGCTTCTTTTATCCATAACGCAGTAATGTGAGGTCTGTGCATCGGTATGGGCATACATTGGAATTAGTCATTGGTCAGGTGTTGAAAGAGCCATGTTTTGAGAGATTTGCAAAATTGGAGAATTCTGGGGGCATTCCTTGCTGACACCAGGGTTGAGTTCTGGAGGTTGGGTGCATGACAAGGATTGTTTGCTCGTTCTCTCTTTGGGGACGAGTTGTGATTCAAGCCATTTTGCCCATTTGCTGCATGAGGAGCATATGTCATCAGATAAGTGTAGCTGGACTGCTGCTCGTGACTGCAATGTAGATAATACATGCAGTCTTGTGCAGTATCCTGGCTTGGAGTGGAAGCCAATGTAGCTTGAGTACAATGTGGGTAATTTGGTTACATTTCCATGATTCGTAATAAGACGTGCTGTAGTGTGGTGGACTCTCATGGGAATATTTTCCCATTGATGTGCAAGACCAGAAGGGCCTGCACTACAGTCAAGAAGTCCTGCAGCAAGATAATGGGTTTGGTTTTTTGAAGGGCAGAGATTCTGGGCCAGGCTATTTGGGCCGTATTGCCTATTTGTTTCTAGAAGGACAGTATTCTGTCAATGGTGAAAGATTTAACTGTGTCTGAGAGATGTGGATCAAATACTTTTAGGCACATATCATTGAGCCATTGTTGGACAAGTTGTCCTTTAGCATGTGGCCCGATGAGGACATAAAATCTGTCTTGGATGGGTTTAGTTTGACATAGGCAGTCGACATCCAGAACTGGATGATGTCTAGGTAATCTCAGAGATGAATGTTGTTCCTAGTGCCATTTACTCTCATGTACAACTGAGTATCATCTGTGTATCGGTGGATGGCTATATTCGGAATCCTTGAGGTGAGTGTCCAGAGGCTCCATGTAAAGGTTAAAAAAAAATGTTGAGAGGATGGAGCCTTTGGGGACTCGACAGGAGATGGGGGTAAGTTACAATGCAACAAGTTAATATGGACAGCCTGGTGTCTGCCTGAGAGCTAGGAGGTAAACCATTTCAGGCAGTGCAAGAGAATCCTAGCCTGTCAGCGAGGAGGGAGAGAAGGATGCAGTGGTCG
The DNA here is from genome assembly GCF_040938575.1 of Ambystoma mexicanum. NCBI lineage: Eukaryota > Metazoa > Chordata > Amphibia > Caudata > Ambystomatidae > Ambystoma > Ambystoma mexicanum. The sequence goes on from NC_090939.1 coordinate 337,930,738, forward strand.
ACGTTGTTGAATGCAGCCACAACGTCAAGGAGGAAGAGGAGCCATAAGTCGCCTTTATCCATGTTTTGATGGGTATCATCTACCACCTGGATGGTGGCCGTCTTTACAACATTTGGGGGCGAACCCTAACTGAAAGTCGTTTAGGAGGTGGAGCTGTTCGATTCTGGTGAGTATTTGTGTTTTCCAAGATTTTACCAATAAACATGAGGTTTGAAATGGGTCAGTAGTTGGCCAGTTCATCTGATTCTATGGTTGTTCTTTTTTTCAAAAGAGGTCCTATGAGACCGGTCTTGAGGGTGTCCTGGAACGATCCTTCTGCGAGGGAGGAATTGATGATGCTGAGGACCACTGAGTGCGGGGCCCGTCAATTGTTTAATGATGTAGGTCGGAATTATATTGTCATAGTAAGAAGTACTAGGCAATCATTTTTAGGAGATCTGGGGGCAAGAGATGAGAGAATTTGGTGCAGGGGGCACTGTGTGTGTCAGTGTGAATTGGATGCTAATGCTGTGAGAGGTTGATTTGATGGTCTCTCAGATGTCAATAAAAACACCTGTTCATTCTGTCACATTTTTCCTGAGTTTCTGGTACCTCGAGAGTCTGGTGAGGGTTTAATACAATGCTTTATTCTGAGTCATAGAACACATTTAAGATTTGCAGTTTTTTAATGTAATTTTGAATGTCTCTGGCTAGAATTCAGTGCATTCTACTTTACCTCCTCCTTCTCATTACCTGTCTTACTATCTGAGGCATGTACCTCTTGAGACAAACAGCTCTCTAGGGGCAGCCAACATAAGAATAATTTCCCACAACCTCATTATGGCCACAAGATATGAAACGGTGCCTTCCTCCCATAAGATCCTGGCTTATTCTGAGACAGACCTTGGATAATGCAGCATTGGCACAACTGCTATTGAAGGAGCAGGAGGGTGAAGATGAATGTAGGGCTAGGCGATATAGAGTTTTGGAGACATATCGATATCTTTTCATAAAATATATAGGATAAGACAATATTGTTAACATTGAGATATCACAGGACCTGCGGTAGTCACCCTGTAGTTATGGTTAAGTTGCTCAACTCGTAGAAAGACCACTTTTTGGGAAGTTCATAACTTTGCCCCTCCCTGGATGTATCCTTACCAAAATTTGCAAAGAAAAGTATATGACTCCCTCAGAATGGTGTTGTGAAGTTTGGTGCAGTTTCATCCAGGGGGGCAAAGTTATATGGGTGACCCAAAATGTGTGAACATCCTTGTAGACGCAATAGAAAAATAAAGGTTTGCTTGTGCCTACAACCCAAATGGCTGGACAGACTTTTCCAAAATAGCGCTAGGTGTTGCGGCTTGATCCCAAAAGTGAGTTTTTGTGAATTTGGTGTAAATCTGTCTAGTAGTTATTCTTTTTTTTTTTTTTAAATGGCCAAAATCTAGGTCAAACAAAATGTGTGATATCTGGGTTTGGTATACGGTTTCACGTCCCGATTCAGGGACCGGCGTGCTGTTTGCGGTTATCATACGCGCCCGCTGATTGGATGGTGAAAAACATGAGTTGCCTCATAATTTTTTTAAACCGTCTTCATGTTGGATCTGCACACAGCCACCATTTTCTAATGATAGCGGGGTGAGGAAAAAGTCTGGAAAACATATTTGGGTTGTTTGGAGGCCGAAAGGGGTATGATATGATATGGCATTTATAACGCGCCTATGCACAAGTGCTTCAAGGCGTGACGAGGCTAGGGAGGGGAACAAAGGGAGGACACACAACAATCCTACTAGGCGAGGTGTCATTCAGATTGCGCAAGTGCGTGGGAAGGGGGGACAGTGAAATACAAGAAGATAACAATAAGTAAGTAACGGCCAGTATGTGACAAGTGCAGTACAAGATGATAACACTAAGTGAGTAGTGGCCAGCACGTGGCAAGTGCAAGGGTAAGTGCGGACAGCATGTGTCAGGGGCTGGTAAGGGGACTGTAGGGATACAGAAACAGTCCCCAAGTGCAGAGGTTGCCGGGGGGGCAGTGCAGGTGTGAGACGCTGGCAGGGAAGGGACCTGGGCCCGAGATCAGAGGGTGTCCATGTAGCCAGTGTAGTTCAGGTTTCAGCCAGGAGGTCAGCAGAGGAGAGGATGAGAAAAGGCAGAAGAAAAGAGAAAGGTTTTGAGGTGCTTCCAGAACCGGAGCTGGTTCTCCTCAAGTTTAAGGGGGGGAGGGAGGCTGTTCCAGAGGAAGGCACCAGCCGAAGAAAGAGATATACCCCCAACTTGTTATTTGGAGAAGCGACTGACCCTGAGGGAGTTGGAGGCGGATGAGCGAAGAGCTCGAGAAGGAAGATATTTAGGAAGAGAGTTGAAGGTATTGAGGAACCAGGCCCCAGAAGGCTTTGTGGATGATGCAGAGAGTTTTGAACTTAATCTTCACAGCTACTGGGTGCCAGTGCAGAGATTTAATTCCTGGAGACATACGATCCCTGGGCTTGAGGCCAAGGATAGTCTCTCAGTCCTCTTTTGGATAAGTTGCAGAGGGCGGAGAGTAGAAGATTTAGAAAGAGGCTGTTGCAATAGTCCAGCCTAGATAGAACGAGTGCTCTGGAGACAGTGAGCTTCTGGGGGAAGGAGAGGAAGGGAAGAATACCTCTGAGGAGGTGCAGCTGATAGTGTCACTTTTTAGAAATGTCTGAGATGTGAGGTTAGAAGGAGAGTGAGGAGTCAAAGATGACCCTGAGGTTTTTAGCCTTGCAGGTGGGAGAAGGAAGAGGGCCAAGAGAGGCAGGCCAGAGAGCTACAGGGGAGGAGGGAGTGGGTGTGCCAATGAGGAGAATCTCAGTCTTACTGGCATTAAGGCATAGGTCATTGTCGGCACACCACTCCTGGATAGCAGACACAGTCAGAGATGAGGGAAGGAGAGGAGGAGGCCGAGGGTAGGCTGAAAATGAGCTGGGTGTCATCTGCATAGCACTGAAAGATGGGGCAGAGAGTGGCGATGCGGTGGGCAAGGGGTGCCAGGTATTGGTTGAAAAGCCAGGGCGAGAGGATAGACCCCTGGAGGACACCACAGGTAGACAAAATGATAGCGGAGATGAAGGACCCAAGCTGGACCTGGGAAGGACGGTCAGAGAGGAAAGAAGTCAGCCATGCCAGAGCCTGACAAGTGATACCCAGGTTATCATGGAGATGGTTGAGCAGGATGGCAAGGTTGACAGTGTCGAAGGCGGAAGAGAGATCAAGCAACACGAGGACGCAGGTGGTATTGGAGTCATGGTTGGAGAGCAGGTCATCACGGATGTTCAGGAGAGCAGTTTCCGTGCTTCTGGCAGCTCTGAAGCCAGACTGATGGTCATGAAGACAACTAACAGATTCAGTGTGGACATTGAGCTGGGAGATGGGCAGTTTCTCCAGGAGCTTGCCCAGGAAGGGAGTGTTGGAGTTTGGGTGATAGTTGGCCGGGCAGGAGGGATTGGCAGAGGGTTTCTTATGAAGAGGGTGCACAAGATAGTGCTTCAGGAGGGAGGGAAAGACTCCAGTGGCGAAGGAGTGATTACAGAAATCAGCCAGGGCAGGAGCCAGGGAGCCAATGTGGTCCTTGATAGTTTTGGAGGAACAGGGGTGAACCTGTTTTGTTGAGACTTTCATAGATCGGACTTGTTTAAAAACCTCATCAGTGGAGAACAGGGGAAAGGCAGAGAAGGAGGGAGGAGGGGTGGCTACAGAGGGTCCAAGGGAAACGCAGGGAGTAGGGGAGAGGGGTAGGAGGAGTGTGAGGACAGGATGTCCTGAGTTTTAGAGATGAAGTGAGAAGCCAGGGCCGTGCAGAGGGCCTGGGAAGGGACAGGAGAGGTAGAGACTGTGGTAGGATTGGCCAGTTCCTTGCAGATTATAAAGAGTTCAGCCGAGTTGTTAGATGCCGCAGAGACACAGGCTTGGATAAGAGCTCTCTTCTGGTTAGGACAGAGAGCCAGTATTTGCTTTGCAAAAGGTGACAGGTCAGTTTGTCAGAGGATGCACATGATATATGTACAGAATTAGGGCTACTCTGTAGCCACAGTGGTCTGCCCCGGGGGGGGTAACGTACCAGTGGGGGGCAAAGTCTATAATCTCAACAGAACAAAGGTACTGGTATGTTTAGGGGTTAGCCAGTGTGAAGTGTAAATGAATTAGAGATATTACACCCGGTCTAAACCCACATATCCTTAATGGTTATCAATTTGCATGCAAAAATACATATTGGAACACTCCTAGACAATAAACAGATATTTACAGAGATTGATGTAAAAAAGAAAAAAAATGTTTAATATCGTAAAAAATTAAGCACATATAGTAAAAACCAACGTGGAAAGACATGTGTAATCAAGAAAACGAACATTCATTTCCATTTTGTCAATTGGGTATGAGAGCTTTCAAACAATCTAAGAAAATTAGAATTGGTAAATCAAGGAAAGAACATAAATGAAAAGCAATTACAATATTGACAAAAAGCCAGTTATATATCACTGGGATACTTGATTGAATCACAGAAAAACACAGAAGTACAAAGTGATGAGTACAATTGAACCTCTATTCAATGTAATAGAACATATTAAGCAATTGAGAGTGGTATTCATTAGTAATTAGAATCAATTCCCAAAGTTGAAGATATTATGTGTCGGGATAGGGTCTGCCAACGCTACAGGGGGAATAAAAAAACCATATAGGATGTAGGTGTTTAACCTAGATGACATGCTCCCATCAATGGATCATGTCACGTGAGCAGAATGGTCCTGGTGGTCCACAAATGGCGCTGTGAAGGACCTTGTTTCCCCTCTGATAGAAGAAAGCGTTTCGGCAGAACAAAATTGGTGATGAAATGTTTTACCATGTAAACAGAATCTACTCCGCCTTCATCAGGGCAATAATTAGCAGGACCCGGCAGTCTCTTTCATTTTAAGAAGTACAAAGGCACCGATCCGACTTGGTGAATACATTTTTACTTGCGCATCCACCCAAGCATCACCATCAGAGGCACAGACAATTTTGAAGGGAACGTTCTTTCCAGGTGAAATGTTTAGACGGTGCAGGGGGTCCAAGGAGTGCTCTCGGGTCAATGGGGCAGCGTTCCTGGCCCAAGGCTCTAACGGCTCGGGACAGGAGGCTGCCTTGATGGGATGCACATGAGGCACACCATTTCCTCTCGGCCACTCTGCACTTGCGTTTAAGGGTGACGAGGTCTGAGTCGTACCAGGAGTTGCACTTGGCTTTGGTCTTCAGGCGCATGACAGGGGCCAGTACATCAAGAGTATCAGATACAGCAGAGTGGAGTGTGGAGAGGGCTGTGTCAGGGTGGGAATCAGCCAAAGGGGGGATGGGGGATGGGGGATAAAAAGGTGGCAGCAAAAGCCTCAGCTGACACACGCTTCATGGGTCAGATGACCGAGAAGGTGTGTGGCAGTGATGGAAGTGGCTTGGCCTGAGGGGTAGGGAGGGTAAAGTGGGAGGAGAGGAGAAAGTGATCACTCCAGGAGAGAGGAGTGGTGAGAGGGACAGAGAGGGGGAGGTCTGAGGAGATCAGAACATCCAGAGTGCAGTGTAATAAAGAAAATATGGAGCTGTTTTCATAGGTGAAAAAGAGGGCTGCAGGTGCTGCCGAGTCCGTGGACATCGCTGCTGACTGTGGACAGTGCAGTGAGAAAAAGGTATGGAAAGCACATTTGGGGTAATTTGGTGGCTGAAAGAGGATCTGTAAAGGGTGAGGGAGTGCAGGTGCCAGAGAGTCTGCAGTGAATTTTAGTGTCCGCTGTGAGAAACCAGAAGGTGTCTCACCCACTAGTCCCTGCAGATCTGTCACCCAGGTGGCCAGGACACTGCCATTGCATTTGGATCCTGTTCCTGGGGGTGGACCAGTGCAGGAGGATCTCCTGGGTGAAGTCGAAGAATTGCTCCATATTTCTCCCAGTTTACCACCCCCAAACGGACTGGTAGAAGGATTTCACAAAACACTTAAAATGATCCTTAAAAAGTTGGTAGACAAGGACAGGGAGGACTGGGATTGCATGATCCGCTGGGCCCTATTTGCAGTAAGAAAGACCCCTCAGGTGTCCACTGGATTCTCTCCTTTCAAACTACTTTATGGTAGAGAACCAAGCGATGTCCTAGACTTGCTCTGGGAGACATGGGAAGAAAGAGAAGAGACACCTATTCCTCTTTCGCAAACAGCTACCAGATTGCATATGAAACTTGTTAGGAGTCTAGTCTATATTCATATGGATAAAGCCCAAACACAACAAAAGTCCACCTACGACAAAAAAGTAAACGTATGATCTTTTTCAATAGGACAAAAGGTATTAGTCCTCTTACCTACCTCTGAAAATAAACTTGTCTCAAAATGGCATGGGCCACATTAAATATTAGAGTGAACAGAGACCTGTTCCTATAATGTAACCCAATCTGACAGGAAACAAAAGACCCATCTCTACCACATAAATATCTTAAAAGAGTGGAAGGAAAATCCTTCCACAGTCACTGACATAATACTGTCTTGTTTGGTACCAGAAGAAATAACTTTGAATTAATTCCCCAAGAGCTATCTAGTCAACAACAATAAGACTTAAAAGATTTAGGGCCTCATTACACGGACGGCGGTAAGGATTTACCGTACCGGTATTTTACCGGTACCGGTAAAACCCTACCGCCTTACTACGAGGTCCCTTTGCGGGTTGGAGAATTTAACGCCTGCTTTTTGCAGGCGTTAAAAACCAACCCGCAAAGGGACCAGGGAGCTAATTACGGTACCGCAATTTACGGTGCCGTAATTAGCACCTTCCCCATTCCCATTATGCCCTATGGGGCAAAAATGGGGAAGGGCAATGGGGGAAGGGGGAATTACCGCCCCACCAACCTTGGAATAGGGCGGTAATTCCCCTAATAGCACCTTGGTCCACCGCCGTCCGTGTAATGAGGCCCTTAGTCACAACATTCCCTGATGTATTATGTGAGAAACCAGGGGAAGTGCAAGGCACTGATCATTATATCAGAACTCCAAAGGGAAAAGTGGTCCATTTGAAACCATACAGACTCCCGGAAGCCTGTAGACAGATAGTGGTTGGGGAAGTGAACAAGATGCTAAGGGCACATATTATCAGACCCTCTTCAAGCCCGTGGTCTTCTCCTATTGTATTAGCCACAAAGCCTGATCATTCAAGGAGGTTTTGTGTAGACCTCCGACAGGTCAACTCCCTCTCCGACTTCAATGCCTATCCCATGCCACGCATCAACAAATAGATTGATACATTTGGAAATGCCACGTTCCTAAGGGGCACTGGAAGGCCCAGTATGTGGACCTGATAAGGAAAAGACAGCTTTCTCGACTCCCCTTAGACTATTCCAGTTCAAAGTCCTGAATTGTGGCTTACACAGTGTCCCTGCCACTTTCCAACGGCTTATGGACAGGATATTACAGCCCTACTCTGATTTCCTTGGGGCTTAAATTGACAATATAGTTATTCAAACTAACACTTGGGAAGACCATCTTTTCCATCTCTTTACTATTATGAGAGCCCTCAGAGAAGCTTGCTTAGCTGCCAGTCCACCCAAATGTAAACTGGCTCAATCAGCCATTAAATATTTTGACTTCTTTGTGGGAAATGGCGGCGTCCAGACTCAACGATAAAAGTGAAAGCCTTCTTAGATACCCCCACGCCTAAAACCAAGAGAGACCTCAGAGTATTCTTAGGATTAATCGCTTATTACTGTAGGTTTACTTCTAATTTCTCAAACAGAACAGCTAGGTTGAAAGATAAATTAAAAAATGCCGATCCCCAGACTGACGAGGACGATGTGTGTTAGAACAGCTTAAAACAAACCTTGCGCCAGAACTCGATCCTAAAGGTAGTAGATTTTTCAAAAGAGTTTGTATTACAAATGGACACCTCTCTACCAGGGTTAGGAGCAGATTTGTCACAAGTTTCTGATGGATTAGAACACCCTATCCTATTCACTAGTTGAAAACTCTTCCCACGTTAAAAAAACGACTCTGTGTTAGAATCAGAGGCCCTTGCCATCAAATGGGCTATCACCCATCTAAGATACTACCTCCTAGAAAGAAAGTTCACTCTCATCACAGATCATTCTCCGTTAGTATGGATAAGCCAGCGAAATGACTCTAACGCATGAGTCATGCGATGTTCCTTTACCTGCAACCCTACTGTATCACTGTGGAGCACCGAAAAGGTAAAGACCAGGGGGAAGTAGATTTCCTTTCTCAGTTTCCCTGTGAAACAGGTGCGGCTACAACACATAGAGGAAGGGCATGTGAGAAACCAGAAGGTCTGTCACCTACTAGTCCCCAGGGATCTGTCATCCAGGTGGCCAGGACATGGCCATCGCTTTTGGATCCAGTTCCTGGGGGTGGACCAGTGCGGGAGGATCACCTGATTATGTGAGTGTAAGTGTGATAGTATGTTTGTTTGAAGTGTGTTGTAATTAAGGGTGCCTTCTAAGTAGCAAGTTTGTCAAAGTGGATATTGACACACTGAATGTTGCTGTCACGTGGATATATTTGGAAGCCAACAACTGTACCAATTTCTCGATTGACTAAACCTTGTTCCACATCAAGGTTACATTTTTAGAATTATCCTGCTATTTAGACACAGAGTTAATACTGTGGGCCTCATCATGAGTTGGGCAGTAACGCCGGCGCAATTACCATCGCTGCTATTAGCACTGTATCACGGGTTTGGCGGAACGTTTAGTGCCCATTCCCCATTGGGCTCATTCGGGAATTCCTCATTCCCCATTGGGCCCAATGGGAAAAATTTGCGCTATTACCGCCGGTGGATTTCCTGGCGCCGGTAATAGTGCTTAAAATCAGCAAATCTGCCAAGGCCATGATCTGGCGGACCCTTAAATGCGCCGGTAATAGCGCTACCACCGCATTTAAGGGTTACCGCCAGTCTCGTGATGAGGCCCTTTATCTAATGCAGCTGTTTTAGAGATACATTTTTCCAAGCCGTTCTGTCGTGCTGTTGCTTGTTGGCACATAAGAAGTGTCATGCTGTGCACTTCTAGTTTGACTATGGAGGTGATAAGCAGTATGGGTTGCATTTCTTCTTTTAACATTGTATTGTTGAATAGATTATAGCTTGCAAGGGTTGGCATTAAGGACGTGCATTTCATATTTTGTTGCGTTAATTGTTCCAGGACATCAGGAACAGATGTGTTTTGACTGTAGCACAAGTATTTAAGAGGGATTTTGCCTAGGTGAGACTGACACATGTCTTGAGTAAGTTCTCTGTAGTGAAAATGTTGCTAGAAATGTATATTTCCAATGCTGCCGAGTGTGTTACAGCATTGTTTGTGTTCTAATGTTTTGAGGTCTCTGAAAGCAATAATGTGTTTTCCTCCAAATAGTTCTTCGTAGTCAGTTTGTAGAACTGCTTGCATTCTGAGGTGAATTAAAGCTGTGCTTTCATCATCTACTAGGAGCACTTTCATTTGTTTCAGAATTCTGTGTACTTCAGTAGCAACTTCTGCTGATAATTTGTAGTATTCTAATGTATATGGTGTTCTACTGGAAGGAGCAGTATACGGTGTAAAGTTACACCTTCTATGTCGTAGCAGCTAAACCTGTGGGTTCTGTTAGAACAGCCGGAAGGTTGTTGTTTGTAAGGTTTTATAGAAATGTGCTGATTTTTTTAAATTAAGAATGCTTTACCAGAACCAGCTACAGCACTTAAAAACAGGAGCAGAGGTGTATCCTTTGAACAGCTACAAAATGTTGTTATATGTTTAAAACAATGTTCATTTTTTCCGTGATGAATGGTGAGTAGTTAATCATTTAGCTGTGATTTGAGCACTATCAAGTCTTCAGATTGTTTAGTTGATACATGGTATGTTCTACCTCAGTCATGCTGAAAGATTAAACATATCAAGGCTTACAACCACCTAATAGAAATACGCCAGTCACAAGGTCAAAGTTACAAGTGTATTTATTAGCAAGTGGCCACTTGGTTCTCAACACCGCACAATGTGTGCAAGCAGACACTGTGAGATGAGAGACTACTGAACATTCCACAAGTACACATACTTGTACACATTCTTCACAGCCTTGGACACATTGTCCAGCCCCTCTTCATATAATACACAATTTAGGGTTTGTGACCTAACTACATAACTAATTCATATTTAAACATCATTGCATAGTTTTCTGTTTTCCGTCAAACAATTCACATGTTTTCCAAATACAAGACACAAGGTAACATTCCTCATTTTACTTGCTTATATTTGTCTACCATTTGTTCTTGAGTTTAAAGTCAGCTAGTTCCAATGAGAGAAAACAAGGATTTTCTGCAGAAAAGCATTTTCAGCTATTCATTATTCTACTTTACTGGTTGAACAGGGAATGCACTGTTGAAACAGATGGCATCTAAATTACTGATTAGTACAGCTTTTGTTTAGCTTCAAGGTTCTTCAGTGCAGGATAAACAATTCACCCTAGCAGATTCAAAATTCTTATCTACGTTAACATTATAAAGCAGCACCAAGTTCATCTTGATCTGTTGAAGCTGAAAGCACAAGTTCTGAACATGGTACAGAAAGCAGGAGGCAATCAAAATGGCGGACAACTCAAAATGGCGGCATAGTCGGCCTGTTTATGGTTAATTCAATGTGATATTACAGTGTGATGCAAATGTGCTTAGGCCAATATTTACTATCAGGTGGTATTATAGAAAATAGATTTTCACAATGGATATTTCTGCTTCATTTAGAATTACTGGTTCTCCAAGTGGTTCTTGGCTTCCTGTAAAGGAAGGTTGACTGCCCTCAGGAGTGTCTATATCTAGTAGAGCTTCAATGACTTCCTCTTGTTGGAATTCCTCGCCTAACATTTCTTTTTATTGGTTGAAATTGACATGTGTTATACTGCTTCATTTGCTTGGAATGCAGTTTCAAATGAGTCATAGTCATCCAATAATTTGTATTTACCTTTATTTTTAAATTTATGTCTGCATTATTTGCCACACTTATGTCTTTGGAAGTGCAAGATTTGTGTACATACGTCACTATGTGTTGTTTCTGAAGGGCTGTCACAGGTAATGTATTTTTCAATAAACTGTATAAAACAGTGGCATCACTGTCATGGCCAAATTTGGGAGCATCATTTATCCACAAAAGCATGTGGATGTGTGGTGCTACTCTGGATTGATATGTGCAATGGATTGATATTCTTTTCTCCAAAAGAAGTGTTCCACATCTCAAGCAGAGGGGTAGTTGTATTGCAGATGAAGTGCAGCATGGCAATGAATAGATAGTGAAAGTACTTTGATACATTGACAGGGTCGAGAGAACAGAGTTAGTCTTGTGTTTTTATATATATTCCCTCTTTATTTTGGTTTGCAGTAAGTAAGAGGTTGTACAGGTCATCCCATGCATATTTTGCACAACTTAAAGTAACAAACCCTGTGGGTGGGCCTAGGTTCCCTAGCATACAATGCATATCAGTGTGAGATTGGAACCAGTATTCTTTTGCACCACACATGTTTACCAAGATATTTGTGATACTTGACTGCAACACTTCATTTTTGTCTTTTATCTTTTGAAACAGTTGGGTTGCAGACATGTTTAGAAAATGAGAGCCTGTTTTTTAATGTGTGTGCAACTCCACAACATGGAGTTGCTAGTTTACTTTCAAACAGGGGTTGGAAAATGTATTCTACATTTTGTCTGAATCTGGGGTCTTCAGAATATAATGGTAAAGAGCTATATTCTGATGCAGTCTAATGTGTGTATCTTTCATCAAATCTTCCTCCGTTTCCTGTAGGAAAGAGTAGAGGAAAAGAATGTGCTTCTACACTTTTGCCCATATGCTCATTGGGGATCCTTTGACTTGACACATTTGATATGTTTCCAATTCATCTTCATTGGTGTCTTTGGAGTGTACTGGGTGAATTGTCTTCTGGTCTAAAATGTTGGTGGCAGTAACAGAATCTACATGTTCAAATTGGCCAGTTGCTGGTGAATATTTAATTATTTGGGTATTTCCTCTATGTTTATATCTTTGTGGTATTCACTGTTTTCTTTAAGATATTGTGTGGCTTGTCTTTCTTTTTTAAGTTGACTAGTTGTTGCCAAATGTTTTTGTCTCTTGTTGGTACACCATTAACTAGTACAATCAAAGATTGATCTATTGGCCTAGGGTTTCTACATTTTCTTTAAGATCTAATGACAAATATACTACTTTGCCATGGATGCCTTTTAGTAACTCAGATGGAGGCAATTTGGCCGTTTTTGGTTGAAGGCTTGAAATGGGTGTCCTGTTTGGATTGTAACGCACTCATACAAGTTAAGCTGTTGGAGAGCCTTTGGAAACAGGGATATTTCTAAGTTATTAGTGACAGGACATGATGGCATTTGGTTATTGTCAAGCTTTGCATTGCAGTACGTGCAAACTACTGAGAGGTCAGTCATTTTGTATTTATTTTCTGCAGTTAGATATAAAGCTAAATCAAACCATTGGTAGTCCTCATTGTGCTCTGTTTTGTAGGCCATATCTACTATTTGTGTGCTCTTTTTATAAAAAGGTTTGCGACAACAGACACATGCTTTGTCTGGTATTTTAGCAGATGTGTTTTGAAACATAGCTATTTCTTTTCTGTATGTGCTTTTTAGGAGGGTGGTGTTTGTGAGGCATTTGCTAATGTTACTGAATTTTCTAAGTCAACTTGAGTTCCAAAGTATTTATTTTGGATGTGCTGTATTTCTCAAAGTAGTTCTTTGGCTGTTCCATGTAGGAGAATGTTATTTAAATTGTGCAGCTCTAGAGTAGGACTTTTTGCATAGCACAGTCTATGCACAAGATTCTGTATAGCGCAATGAGGTATTGCTAACATTTTGCTGTGGTGGAAGGTGATTTTGCAAGCAGTTCCTGAAATGCAGGCTGATGAATTTCCTCACAATCCAGTGTGGATGCACACTGGACAGGAGTCCATGGTTTGTAAAGTTTTCATTCTACTTTTGACTTTTATTTTCACATAGTGATTGAGGAATTGTTGCAAAGATTTGAAGGATTGTTGGCATACGTTACAGATTGAGCTGCATGTACATTTGTACACTGGATGGTTTGTTTGTGACAAAAGAAGATTTGGTTGAATTTTTTTGGGGGAATGTATTTCTATAAGGGTTTTTTATTTGCCATAATGGTGTCCCTTACAATTTCATGCCCTCTGCCATTACTATCTATGCCATTTGGGTTTTGTTGTTCTTGTTTATAAGCTTCTTCATTCAGATATGGTTCTGTTCTGCTTGTGTGAATTCATTCACCCTTCACAGAAGTTTGGAAAGGTATCTATATTGTCATTGCATATGTTTAGACGTGCTTTTTGTCATGTGTTGATTCATTTAGTCAGTGGTTTCATTCTGTTTACAATCAATATAAAACACTTTCTCTTTAGTACAGAGGTATTCAAACTGTGGGTCGCGACCCCCCAGGGGTCCGTGGGTGCATCCCTGGGGGGCCCCGAGAGCTCAACATGAAATATTAAAAAAAAAAAAAAAAATTAAAAAAAAAAAAAAAATTCTTTTTACTTTTTTTTAGATTGGAAGAAAAGAGCAGGGGTGGCTCACATGGTCGGGCTGAAGCATGAAACTGTCTCAGGCAACAATTAAAAAGTGGCCCGCAGTTGTAAATGGATATTAATTCCTTTAGTCACAGACTGGGCTTCATTACAACTATGGCGGTATGGTAACAATGGTGACGGTAAGCTACCGGCACCGTTGCTACCGTACCGCCATAGTACGAGTTGTGCTCGCGGGCTCGTTGGATGCACCGGCACCGTTAATAACGGTGCCGGTGCATCTGAGCTCCCAATTCCCACTGAGCCCTATGGGGCTCAAGTGGGAATGGGGATCTACCGGTACCGGCACCCGCGAAAGGGCAATTATCAGGTCCGCCTAGCTCAGCATGACCCAGTAATTGCCCATTCGCGGGTGCCAGACCCGTATGCAACTCTGGCGGCACCCGTGCCGGTTTTACCGGCATAGCTACCGCCAGGGTTGTAATGAGGCCCCACTGTTTCAATAGTACCCAAGGGGGTGTTTTGTGTTAAAATGTAAGTAAATTGTGATATATTCAGCAACAATGGTCAAAATTACTAACTGTATAGTTAAGTAACTCATCAAACTGGCTCACATTGGCCAAGATGGTGGCCCATTTTGACTGGCCCACAGTAGCATTTTACATTTTTGGTACAGGCATTGCCCTTTAGGCCAGTCCGAGCCTGGCGGCTCATCCATAATGGTGAGGGGGCGCCCAGCCAGTGGCCCCTCACCCATTATGGAGGAACTAAGGAGCCAGAACAGTGAGCACTCACGCAGCTGCTTTTTCCATCTGATGGAGTGCTCCTGGGCTGGCTGAACTGTCAAAGGGAAACAATGGTTTCCCTTTGACAGTTCAGTTTAGTTCCCCAGCCGCATATGCTCACTGAGCCATGCAAGTGCTAGGGCGTTTTGCTTTGCTAGCATTGCATAGCTCATTGGAAATGCTGGCTGGGGCACTGCATGTCTATATGTCCGAGGGGGAGCGCCTGCGCCTCCTCGCACATACGGACAGAGCAGCGTGGAGCAGGGCGTTTCAGCACCCACACGCAGGCCAATGCAGAAGGTACGTTTATGTTCACTGTTTTTATTTAAACATGTGTATGTTATGAGTGAGTGTATGGTGATGGATGCTCGTGTGAATGATAAGAGTGATTGCTGGATGAATGTGCAGCGCCTTGCATACACACATAATCATGTTGATTGTGTTAGGCCCAGTGCGGCCTAGGGGACAGGGATGGTATCTTTTTACTGGACATCTACCATAGATGTCCAGTACAAAATGTCATGCCTGCCCCCTGGGACCCCCAACACCAATTGCAAACTGTTTGGCTATTTACCCATTTTTTTGTTAAAAGTATGCTCTATGCAACATTGTAACCCATTATTTAAAAATAATTCACAGGGGAAACCCCCCCCCCCCCCGAACCTCCCTTTATTGGTTCGGGCTCCCTCACTATGCTCTGTCGCTATGGCATTTTTGGGGGAAATAGTTATGCCCCTCTACTTAAAAAAATCACCAGCCGCCACTGGCCCTCAGACTGTGTTGGGAATGGGATGGGGGAACCCAGGGACTATGGAGGGAGCACAATGGGTGGGAAACATGGGATAGTGGTGGGAGCAGAGTGGGGAGAGCCCAGGGTGTGTGATTGGGGGGGGGCGAGACCAGGGACTGGGTAGGAATGGAATGAGGGAGCCCAGCGACTGTGATGGGAGCAGGTGACAGCGTGCAATACATACTGTCCATTTGGCATTTCTGGGGGGTCCCGACCTGCCAAAATTTTGCTCAGGGGGGCCCCGGCCAAAAAAGTTTGAAGACCACTGCTTTAGTAGAAATGTGCTGTCAATTAGAGCTTCGAGGTCTAGTCTTCTGCAGTTGTTTTTAAGGGTAGATGTGACTTTTCAGCTATCTTTATAAGATTGTGAAGAACTCTATGGTGGAACATTTTTAAAAAATGTAAATGTTTTACTGTGGCTACTTTAACATTGATACATATAGTGTTAGGTTAACTAGTAGGTGTGCTTTTGTTTGTACATTTGTTTTTACTTTTTGCTTTTGCAAGAGGGGCCTTACTTTAGTCATTGGTAGCAGGTTTTGTTTTATTGAGCGAGGTGACTAGCTGTTTTGTTTTAATGTTTTCAATACATTGCTTCAGAGGTGGATGACTATACGGCTTGCATTTATTCGTATATGCTCTTTTTTTCTTTGTTTTCTACAGAGTTGCTTTTTAGTAGGTATTCTATTGTGTATGTTGGAAAAAATTTAATTTGGGATTGAAAGTTGTGAAATGTATCTGCATGCATTGTGCATGGGTGTTTGAGTGTGATTATAGAGATGAATGGAGTGCTGTGTGATTGTGCAGTGGGATGATAGGTGTGGCTGGGGATGTTTTAAGTAAGAGTATGTACAGGTGTGATGGGCTTGGGTTAGTGAGGAATTGAGTGGTGGTGTTGAATACGTAGGGATGTTTTAAGGAAAACAGTGGGTGTTATAATGGTGTTGTTTGGATGGGAATAGAAAGAGTGTGAATGTTGCAATATAATTAGTAAGAGTAAAATACATGTTGTAGATTCAAAAATAAAACTTCTAGGTTAATATATAGTGAAAGTACATTGTTACAATTAGAAATATAAGCATGCTACATGAATGAACATACTTTGTAGGATGTGAAGAGTGTTCTTTTCTCAGCAGCTGACTTAGGCAAGCTTCTGCTTTCCTGTAAAAGAAAGGTAGTGGGCATATGTAGTAATCGTCAAGTACCTTTAGTAAGATAGGTTGTTATTTATGAAGGCGGAGGAGTTGTTTGGAAAAAGTGTTCATAAAGTTGTGTTATGGATGTTGTACCAAAGTATGTTAAGTATGTTGTTATAACAATTGGAGTATGAGTAGTGCTTTTTGGGACATTTAAAGGAACAGGGCAAAAATGGATGCAAGAAAAATGTGAATGTCTAGATTAATTTAGTGCTGTTGATTTTAAGGAAAGCAGTGCTGTGTTTGTGGGGGAATGCATTTGTAATGTGTTGTTAAAGAATAGTGAAACTGTGGCCCACTGATAATGCAATAGCAAATTGTTGTTGCAGCATTGTTTGGTGTCTTATAGCAGAGGCTGGAAAAAAGAGTACTTTGTATGTAAGGTGAAGTGTTTTATATAGATATGTTGGTGGTATACACAAATGTGTGAGCAGGTGGAGAATGGTGGCAGTGTAAGGGATGCAATGAGTGATGTTGGAAAGTGAGACATTTATATCAAATGAAAAATGCTAAGCGTTTAAAAAGGTTTCTTTTAGGAACATTTTCATGAAAGAAAAAAATGCATATGTACATTTATAGCAGCACTGTGTGAAACATTTTTGTAAAAGGAAAGAAACACAGATGGAAAAGATGTGTAGAACATTTTTAAGTGGCCTTGTTGTGTGGAAGTTTAATATGTTGGCAGTACTTGTATACTTGCCAATCCGATGCATTCCAATATGTAGGTGTTAATTAAGGTTTGGTTTTTGTCTTTGTATTGTTTGAGTTGTAGTTGCACTTTTTCCATTCAAAAACAAGTCAGAGCGCAGCGAAAAAAGTAGGACACGGACACCCTGGACAGTCTTATGGTCCACCAACTATTTACTGGGGATTAACAAACTATATACAGCATATCTATGGTATCAAAAATAAATGTATTTATTAAAGAGTTGGGATATCAGAATGGGAATCATAAATAGGAGAAATTGGAATTTCTATACACAGATCATCAGAGGAGGGAGGTAGCGAAGTTTCATCAAAGCATTTTTCATTTAGACTTTGGGAATTTGATGGGAGTGATTGCTTAGGGAAACAGGGACAGGTACAAGAAGGACCGTTATAATCACATTTCTAATAGCATGATTTAAAAAATAATTTAAACGTTCCTTAAAGTCATTTTAAGTTCATCCAATTTTGCAGACAAGATCAAGATTTCATTAGGTACAGTTGGGATAGAGATTGTCTTTATGATTATTGGGATTTTCCATACTTAAATTGGGGTGTTGTTTCGTCATGTAAAGTATGTGCTATCAGAAACCAAGATATTATTATTTCAATGAGCTGTGTATACATTACATTATTTGTTTATATTAAGAGATGTATTGTTTACCATTAGAAGCATTATCATCACTAATTCCTTCTTTTGGGTAGTTTGCGACCAACCACTCAAGTGTGATTGCCATTTCTGTTAAAATGAAAGAAAATAGTGCCTTTCGCTTATAAGACATTTTTACATAATGAATGTTAATAATACAGAAATAAATACAGTGTATTTACTATTTGGTAAGAGGTTTTTTGGAATGAGCACCTGGTGTATGTGAGTCTGTATGAAGAGTTGTAATAAGCGGTGTAGAGTTATGATTTGTGCTTGGTGCATTCCATTATATCGTGTGCTAAATTAAAAACTAATGAGTACATTTTCAAATGATGATTTGCACAAAAAGGTATATTTGGGTGTAGTAAATATAAGTAAAGTTGTTTTATGCTGTTTTATGTATATGTGTTTGTTGGTTGAAGGGTAAAACATTTTCTTTTGTCACCTGTGCTTTTGGGCTTTGTGAATGCTACCTTATGTCCGCGGACTTTTGTACTGTTCATGGACTCTAGAGCTGCTTCATTGATGGTGAGTATAATATAAGGAACTTGTAGAAAATAAAGGGTGCACTTGTAAAAACCTATGAAATTCAGTGAAAAAACTTTGTTCAAGGGACGTTATGATTAAGTTGTACTAATAAAAACATGAAATTCAGCGAAAAAACTTTGTTAAAGGGACATTGGGTTAAGTCGCACTATAAAAAAGTCAGTGAAAAAACATCTTCCTACTTCTACTCTCCTGGGACTGCATCTCTCTGATTCTGAAATCCCTCCACTGGCTCCCCATGGCTGCAAGGGTCAAGTTAAGACCCTCTGAATAATTGTCTTGGATGGAAAGCTCAGGGGCAACACAATGCCCTTGGAAACAAGACGACCCTGAAGAACAACACAGGTTTGATCCCTGTGTCCACTCTTAGAAACCTCTGGGTATTAAGCGCGTTATAACTAACCTATTATAATAATTATAGTACTCCAGAAGGCTTTCTGGAGCCGGGGCCTGCACTATCTACAACACTCTCTTCCTAAAAACTCCCCCTCTACAGTCTTCCGCTCATCCTCCTCCAACTCTCTGCGGGTGAGCCGCTTTCACAAACAGAGATTTGGGGGTAGATCTTTATCCTTTTCAGGTGCTTCCCTCTGGAACAGCTTCCTGCCTCTCTCTGTCTTGAGCCGGAGCACTTAAATTCCGGAAACTCCTCAAGATATTCTTTTCTCCTCCTCTTTCTCTCTCCCACTCCCCTGCTAACCTCCGTTTTTCTCTCTGTGCCCTCATTCTCCTCCCTGACTCTGTTAAATTTTTGCTGACTGCTTGCCTGGTTCACCTCCAAAACCTACAGGTCCCATGGTCCCCCCTGCCAGTCTTTTGCACTTGTCTCCGGGATGCTGCACTTTGTTCAACATTACTGCACTTTCAGCTTACATTCCTTGAGCATGGCAATCTCTCTACACTTAACCCAGGGCTACTGTACTGTTCCCTCAATCCCCTCCTCATCTCTGTCTACATGCATGCATGACCCAAATGTGCTAGGTCCAGTTAGATGTCTGTCCTGCCCCCCCCCACCGTTTTCCACCCTCCCCTCCCGAGCTTGGTCTCAACTTTACCACTTCATGCACTTGCACTAGAAGAAATAGTGTCAGGCCTAGTATCCTAGTTTTTCTGTTTAGATCATTCAGAATCTTCAAGGCATAAGAATGATTACTGTATTGCCTTGTTATCTTCCCACCTTGAAGTGCTTTGAAGCACTTAACCTTGGTATAAGCACTATATAAATAAGCAATAAATAAATACATATGCAGACCCACAATGCATACAAATCAGAGGCACATAAAGGGAAACTAAAGAAGAAAGAAACAACATCACTAGACAATGTCAATAACATTAAAGTTCATCAGTTGAGGACTGCTTATTGAACCATTTATGTGCACCATGAGCTGAAACCAAACCCCAAGCAAAGTACTTGAAGCAAATAGAAGAAGGTTATTGTCTAGATATATAGCACATTTTCAATTTTCATATTCTGACTGTCAGTTAACAAAACCACCTGGTCTAGATATATCAGTGATGAAAAACAAGTGGGCCAGATATGTGCTGTTATCAGTGATATCATCAATGGCATTTGTGATGTCATCTTTGATGTCCCGGGTGTTAGTCTTAGCAGTGGTGGCGGGAGTTATGGTTGCTTAGTTTATCATAATTGTTAAATATCTGGGGTTTTTCGGAGTTACTTGCAACCGTAACATTTCTTTAACAATGTTTTTTTCTGAATTTGATTGGTTCTTATTAGAGCAACTTAACCACAACGTCCCTTTAACAATGTGTTTTCACTGAATAGATATTTGTATATATTCAGCGTTATTCATTGTTAGACAATCTCATGAGAATTCCCACAATAATAAAAAAAAGAAATGCACTTAAATGATATTACTAGGTTGGTGGAGATGTTTGCCTTCAGGGTGGATGAGGTGTGGATGAAATAGGACTAATTGTGGATGTTTGATGTCTTGGCTAGTTCTTTTGATTTTGTTTTAATCATTTTCAAGAAATGTTTCTGTTCTTGTGGTGATGTGAAAAGATGCAACATTATTGAAGGATTTTGATGTGTAGCACAGGAAGAAATGTTGTTAAAATAGTGTAAGTACGGGTTTTCTAGGCACACTGCTTCAGGTTGGTTTTGGGGAGACCAAAAAGGAGGACATGTGTACATAGTGTGCAGGGGTTGGGAAGTGTTTCTAATTGCATGTATTTTTTGTCTTTTTAAAGGAATCAATTATGTGTCAGTGGGAAGTCAGAGCACAGGGGTGCCCAGCTGCTGACTGTGGTTTATACTGAGAACTTAACATCACAATTAGATTTTCACAAGTTTCAGTTTCTGGGTAGTTCAAACAAGACAATCTCGTGAGAACAAAAGGGGTAGATGAAAACACTTTTGAAAATGTCTGCTACAACAGTGCAAATCGCAAACATTTTGGCCTTATCCCTAATTGGCCATCAGTGTAGGCCATAGGCAATAAGCCATGCCCTTTTACCCTGATGGTTGCATATGCGATGTATTTGATGATCTTATCTGTGATGTTGTCAATGTGCTCATTAGCTCCACAATGAGGGCTCAAGTTTAAGGTAGTTGGATTTCCAACACTTGACAAATTATATTTTGATCCGAAGCCTGAATCACCTGCAATTCGACTGTTTGCGTAATTCGTGTTTGGCCAAACTTGCATTAGAATCAGTTGACAGATTCAGGTTAATCTCATGACAATTTAATGCTGATGAAATGTTGTTGTAAAGATTGGGTTGAAGAGGCCAGACCTTTTCCTGCTAGCGCATGTTCAAAGCAAATAATGTTGAACAATAATGGTATATTACTTGTGTATGTGGCAGTACTTGTATATGAGGTACTCTGCCTCATACACAAGTACTGGGAAGAGATAGAAGTAAATGGATGGAATGCTTGATTTAGCTACCTGTGATATTCATTACTCCTATTCCTACTCTTCCTCATCCCAGTACTTACCTATGAGGCAAGGAGCCTCATACGTCAGCACTGGGACAAGGAAGAGGGACGTGGAGTTAATAATGTTGTAGGCCATCGGCTTGTGGTCCATTGTGCTCTTTTGTGTCAGTACAGCAGTCATAAGCATGCCATTTGAATGTGCAAATATGTCACATTCCGGTGGTAGTTTCGAGTGGCATGAACTGGGGCTGTGGAAAGCCCTTCTTTTAAGTCATCAGAGTTTTGACCATTTCTGCTGTCCATTCTAACTTATGATTGCCCTTTGTGCTTCCTTGAGGCCCTTTAAGAGGGGTCTTGTGTAAGCTGCATAGTGCACAATCCAGACCCTGCATAACCCCAGGAATTTCGGCATGTTTTTTACTGTAACTGGCTAGGTGTGGTGCGCACAGTCGCTGCCCTGCCTAGTATGATTCTTTTGCCAACTGCTGAAATAAGCTGTCCCAAGTAGTGTACCTCAAGCTGGCAGTATTGGAGCTTGGCCTTGTTAACCTTATATCCCTCATGGGCTAACAGTTGCAGTAGGGTAATGAAGTCTTTAGAGCGGTTTTGCTCACTTTCACTACACACTAACACATCGTCCACGTACTGGATGACCATGCGGGGCACATGGATGTTACCTAAGTCTTCGTGCATTATCCTGTTGAATATGCTAGGGCTCTCATAATAACCCTGGGACAAACAAGTGTGCTCATAGTGAATTCTGCAAAGTGTAAATGCTGTGAGGTACTGTGAATCTGGAAGCAATGGTATCGAGAAGAAAGCATTCTTTAAATTGACCACTGTGAAATGTCGCTTCTTTGGTGATGCTTCACAAAATGGAGGCAGTTTGTACTACATCATTGAGGGGTCAGAGATCCTGGATCATTCTCCAACTATTCCCCCCTTGCCTTTTTGAGAGAGTATATGGCTGTATTGCAAGGTGAGGTAGAGGGCACTATGATCCCTTGGTGCAGTAAGGCCTGTATTGTATCCTTTATCCCTTCTTCTGTCACCCTTGATAGTCGGTATTCTTTTACTCAGGATAGTACTGCTCCATTCTTTAGTGTGATCTTTACTGGGGTCCCTTTTTTTAGTAGCCCTACATTGTGTGGGGTAGTTGTCCATAACTGTGTTGGCAAGTGTTCTACATCACCATTGATGAAGGGAGGTTGTGTGACAACATACATTTGGGGGCTCTGCACTCTCCTGCACTGCACCATGAAGTCGCAGTGGATGCAAATCTCAAGTATTCTTTCCCTATCATCGTCATTGCCCTCAAAAAGTTCTGCATCTGTCAATTCTTAGAGGGGACAGTGGGATAGATAAACAATAACGTGCACCACTTGCATCCATGGCTGTCTGTGCAAAGAACAACAATCCTATTGGCAGATACTAACAGCCCTTGCGGATCTAGGGACAGTATGCTGCCTGCTACTAACTCCGGGGACACTACAGAGCAGAGGATGAAATCAGTTGGCACTCTCAAACAGGCTTTGGTAATATGCAGCACTGCTTGCACAAGCACTGTTATACCATAGATGAACATGTCTGAGTCAACAGGGATGCCTTGAGCCACTACATCACATGCCATGGCCTGTATCACGAGCATCACCCTCCTTGAGCACATGCCTGGCGTGGCACAGACAATGCATTGTCCATGAATGAGTTCATCATGTTCAACTTGCTAAGCAGATCCCTGCCAAGAAAGTTGACAGGAGAGCCCTCAGAGTACAAAAGGGAGGTTTGTACTACCTTTCCTCCCACCTTTAAATCTAAGTCTTTTGTATATGGAACTGTTAAAATAGCCCCAGAGAATCCCTGCATGTCGAGAGTTTTATCAGATAGCGGGAAGTCACCTTCACTGATGCACGATTTCTCACGGCCTACCATAAAGATGAACTGTTTGTTTCCTATCTCTGCCCCCACCAAGGGCTCCTCTTCTGGGTTAAGGGTCATCAGCAGTACTGGACTTGCAAGTGCTCTCTGTGGGCTGTCCAAGTCCAGATAGGTGTCTGCCCCTGGGAACGAGAAAGGGTTTTCCCCATTACCATAGCACCTTGAAACTGGGCCACTGTGCCATTGGGTGCACTGCTGACGATGTTTGCATTCCCTGTCTGCTGTGTGTTGTTGTGGGGCAGGTAATTCTGCATCACCTGTGGAGGAAATCGCAGTGCTGTAGGGCCTGGGATCTGCATGGGTAATTGGGTGTAGGTTTGATGTATGTCATTTTGTATTAAAGTCATTCTGTGTGTCGGCCCTTGAGAGGCCCCTTGGGGTGGTGGACCATAGTTCTGCTGGCCATAATTATGTCATTCCCTGTCTGTTCCTGCACTCCCTCGAAAAGTGCCTCCACTTCCCACAGTTCCAACATTGCCCCATTCCTCCTCTGGGTCCCATTTCCCCAAAAACCCCTCCCCTTGATCCCCTAAACCCACCTCTACCTTTCTGTTGCCCTCCTTGCCATTGCAGCCCAAATAATTGCAGGCTTCCGCCCAACTGTCAGTGTTCTCCTTCTATCCACACTGCATCTATTCTGGCATTTGTGAAGTTAGGTGTGTACCCCTCCTCATCCATCTGTGTGGATGTCGGTCCTGAGGCCACCACAGCAACTTTTGCTTTTTTGTTTTGCAATAGCTTTGCTATCTCTGCCTGTTGCCTCTGAGGCATTTCTTTCTCGCACTCTTTTATTCTTCTACAAAGATACACTATAATGCTTTGAATTTCAGGCCACCCCTTTGCCTCTACCCCCACAATTTTGTTGAGTGCCTTTTGCACTTATTGGGCAGACCTTGTTTTACTATAAAATAGAAAAGGGGTATTGACTGATCCCAGGCATTACCCATGTCTGCCCTTCACATCTCTTGGACCGTAAGAATGATATGTGCATCGTTATCATCACCCATTGTACACTGCACAATGGACTGTAAATCTGGTCTGTACGGGAATGCTCACTGCAGCGCGTCCCATACATTTGCTCTAATTTTGTAGAAGGATGCTGCATCATGAACATTGTTGCTCAGGGTTACTCTCGGGTACCACCCTTCACCCACACATCGGCAGCCTGATCTCAGACAGAGGCCACAAACAAGATTTTGTTAGCTCCTACTGCCAAGGTTACCCCGGCCGTTTGCTTTTGGAGAGCATATGTCCACTTCCCCGTGCCCACTGTAAGGGCCGGGAGTGACTTTATTATGTTGTTTTTGCCCATCTGTGCCCATGATATGTATTGTGACCTCCCTATGCCCTTGTGTATTAAGGTCATTTGCATTTTCACTTTGCTCTTCCCCTCCTTTGGCACACTTCTCTTTTTCCTCGCTAATGCCATCCAGCCAAACCTCTTTCTCAACCTACCGTCCCATAATCTCTCTACTCTAGAGGTAAGTTGAGGCACTTGCGTTGCCTCCCCCTCCTCATCGACTGTGCTCCACTCATCTTGGTCTTCCCTCCAGGAACCAACTTTCTCATAACCCAGACTGTCCACATCAGAGCGATGCTCTAAGTGCACGCTTGTTATGAGTGCGTTGTCTATCCTGAATAAAAAATCTGCCAACTTCCATTCATCTGTCCCCTGCTGCACTGCCGGGTCTGTCTTGGTCATGTCACATGCTGCTTACAGTATGGCTACTTCTGTGCGTGTTGTTGCCAGTGCTATTTCTAGGTCTTGTGGGTTAACATTGGTGTGTGCTCTGACATTGTTAGGCAGAATCCTGTGCAGTTCCCTTAGGGAACACTGCAAAAAGATTAAGACTACAGGAGTAAGCAGTAAACCCAATTGGTAGCAGTCTGCACCACCCAGATTTACCTGGTAGCTGTGGCTGAGCAGTCAGACTTCTCTCAAGAAGAGTAAGGCAGTGTATAGAGTATACACAATAGGCCTAAAAACACAGTAGAGCAAACAAACACTGACCAGAGCGTTGCATAAAAAGTATATAATTATTTATTAAAAACACACTTTAAGCAATATACTACCACTCTAAATCAAAAGCAAGTTAAAACACAGTCAGGTAAATTACACACACCTCCCCTAATAACTATTAGACAAGTCAGAGTTAAAACACCACAATTTGTTAAACAGATGTGAGTGCATAACCTGATGGCACTCCAATAGTTAAAGGGAGAGAAAAAGGCAGATCATAGAAATAGAACAGGTCCCAACACTTTTAGCAGTTCTCACCAAGGGAAAAAAGGCAGTTTACTCGGTAGAGCCAAAGTTCATAGGCCAGGCTCACGTTAAATGGAGCAAAGCGAATTGTGCCCAGGATCACACGGTTTAAAATGCACTAAAAGTCTCAAAAGAGGTTGGGGTGATTCAAGAAGGTAAAGTTAGAAGGTCTGGGGCCAACCCAGTTGGCAAGCCAAGGATTTAAGGGTCACTTTGGGCAAACCGAAGAAAGGGAGGCCAGGCAGAACACAGTACCTTAAAGAGAGAGGAATCTCCAGCGGTGGCAGTTGTTCCTGGCAGTAGTTGCAGTTCATTGTTTCGATCAGGGGAAGAGATGATCTCATCGAGGAGGAAACGTGGAGTCGTTGCACTGCACAGGGATGAAACCAGCCGCGGAGTGCATCGATAAAAGGTGTGTTCCTTTTATTTGCGGTCAAAGTGGTGAAGCTTGGCTATCCGGCCGCCGGGGTGCTTGGCACGGGCGATTCGACCAAGAGACGTCTTTGGAAGGCGAAAAGGGCGAACTGGTTGGTCCCACCAGCTCAGAGGAAGAAGACTTGTCCAGCAGAAGATCTTCTCTTGTCGTCGGGAAAGTGGTGAGGTAGTTGCAGCAGGGCTTCACCGGTGGTGTCGTCGTTGCAGATGGCTCAGCTTCTTCCCTCTTTGGATTCTTAGGTCATGTGGTGACTTCTCAAGTTCCAGTCCCAAAGGTCCTGCTTTTATGCAGAAAAAAACCCATTCAACAGCCTAGCTGTCACTCAAACATGCTAAGTGGTGAGCCGGGCGGCTCACCACTGGCCCAATCAGAACAGAGTGCGACTTGAGGAGAAGCCCGTCAAAAAGTGGAACAAAGGACTCGACCTTGGTCAGAGTTACAGAGACAGACACGAACACCATTTTAGAAAAGAGTTCTGGCAAAAAGACTCAACCATGAATTTAATAAATAAATAAACCGGCGGTATCTTTAATATTGCACCATAAAGTGGTGCGTTTAAAATCAATGAGAAAATCCCATAGGAAATATTCTGGTGGAATATTTTGCGTGGTAACCACTGCCACCAGCCAGAAACTCGACAAGGGGGGACTGGACAGTGCCCCCTTGAAAACAGACCCAGGGGCAATATAATGAACCTCTTCCAGTACTTCCACAATATGATGGTTTGTACTGGCCCTGTTCACAATTTAGGACTAGTAAAGTCAATGGTGACTTTACATGCCCTGGGAGACAGTAGTCAGTCCCAGGGTATGGAGTCTATGTTTGGGGGTCACTATGACACCCCTGTGTTACTGCACTGAGGGTGCTGTGTAACACACATATAAAAAATAGATGATACCCTCTGGAGTAAAAAGAAAACCCCATAGCCCATAAGCACACAAAGAGTCAAAGACATACCTCAAATCATGCCTAAGAGTGGGAGGAAAAAAGTCTCACTCTTAGCAGGAGAAAAAACAAACCCCAAAAATCCAGCAAAGCTGCTGGGGGACTCACTAGGTTTGGGAAATTAGCCTTATAAGAGAATTCTCCCTAACACTCACCCCCTCTCCCCCCAGGCTAAGGGACAGGAGGATTGAATCCACTCCTGGATGAATCCCATACCTCTAGTCGGTTAGAAACACCCTACAGAGACCATCAGCATTTTGGTGGTGACATCTTGACCTGTGTTCAATGGATACATCAAAGGTTTTCCTTTGTAAGCTATATGACCTACAAACCCTTTGAGGAACATCTTCTTTTTTAAATCTATAGGGGATCTGGTTGACCAGTCCGTCAGAAGTTGGTACAACTTCTGAACCTGTGTTAGGCTTTTTCAAGGGGTCCTTATAAAGGATTCACCTAGATCTAGAGGGGCCTCCAAGGTTCCTCACCACCTCTGTTGGTAGCATGTTGGATCTCAGGCCTCTTGGTTGGAGGGGTTGGGGTGAGGCATTGTACCTGCTTCCCATTCCTCTTAGATCTTACCTCATCTACTTTAGGAGCTTCATTCCAAATACTAGGATTTGAGTTGGAGCCTTCAGTAGAAGGTCCAACAGTCTGAAGGTTTTTGGCCTTAGACTTTACTTTTCTGGTTTTCTACCAGCAATGAGAATTACCAGTTCTCTTAGGCCTAGGTAAAGTCCAGTTGGTCTATCCACCTCTTCCTTAGAAGCAAGGGGAGTCAAAGACTCTAAAACTGGAGGAATAATGATGGAGCTTGGTTGGGCTCCCATTTCCCTAACATTGTAGCCTGACATTTGCCTGGGTTAGAGGTCGACTCACTAACACCAGGACTTGTAGTGGGGTTCTCAGTAGAGGTTCCCACAGGCTTAGAGTGGTCCCTTAAGGTGACATCTCTAGCCAATTTGGTTAGGTTCTGTGTCTCCATACTGGGAGGCCTAGGGGTACTGGATATTACTCCTAGAGTTTTTAGATCATTCTCCAACAGGACTCTCCCAGGCACCTCAGTCTGAACACTGACAGGGATCCTCACTGTCATGTATTTACACTGAATGAGGGCTGGTAGAATAGGAACCATCTGGACAGGGCCTCCAGAATTTCTAGTGGGACCTTTGGGTGCCTTAGCCACATCCTCAGGTTTGAAAAAGCTTTCATCCACTACTGTTCTGCTAGCCCCAGAGTCTCTCCTGGCAGGAGTATCCTGGCCATTGATGAGAACACTGTCCATGTAATATATTTTAGAGTTTGCTGGTAGGGAGTCATAGATTTCCCTATTCTGGCTGCTAACCAGACCCATAGGCTATAAGGTTACAACTCAAGGGGTCTTCAGCAAAGACTTCAGAGTGAGCACTAGCCACTTGTACTTCCTCCTCAGGAGTGAAGGCTAAGGAGACTGTGCTGATCCCTGCAGGTTTACCCTTACATCTGGGATCTCCTTTGATGTGGTCAGTTGCCTTACAGACATAGCATGTTCCAAATGCTCTCTGGAATGGTGGCTTGTTCTGACCTCCTTCTGGTTGGTGACCAGAAGGTACACTAGCCTGATGGGGTTTCCGTGATGGCTTACCCTGGTTATTTTGTTGTTCGTGGCCCTCTTTGGTATGGGAGGTATTAGAATTCTCTGGATTCACATTTGGTGGCTGCTTTCCCTCATCCTTTTTCTGAGTGACCCCAGAATCATTGTGAGTGACCCTGTTGGCAACCCACAAGTCAGCAGCCTTCGCTAGTTTCTTGGAATCTATTTCCTTTGAATCAGCCAAGTGTTGTCTGAGCTCAGGAGAGCAGGCATCATAGATTGACTCCAACATAACAAGATTTCTCATTCCCTCATAAGTGTTCACTCTGTAACCCTTAATCGATCCCTCTAAGTTTTTCAAACTTTCACTCACCCAGGTAGCCCAAAGGGTACCATCTTGCTTTTTGAGGGTCCTAAACCTCTTAAGGTACTGGGAAGGGGTCTTCTCAAATCTAGCTATTAAAGCTAGCTTCCCACATTCATAGTCCATCCTATCCACCTCCCCCAACTCCATTACCACATCAGATGCAACAGGGGGGAGCCTAGATAACAACCAAGGAAGCAACTGATTCCCTGTGATGTCCTGGAGACCATGATTATACTCAAACATAGCCAACCAATCCAACACATCCAATTTAGGTTCATACATACCCACAATCTCTTTAGGCATCGGGTCTTTTGGGACTGGAACTCCTAGAGGATCCGGGGAGAGAAGTATTTTCAACAGACAATTTCATCATCTCTAGCTCATGCTTGAGCGCCATTTCTCTGAGCCTTAGTTCTTGGTTCCTTTGTTCAGATTGGGCACTAATTCTTTTGAATTATAATTCAAGTCTCATTTTTTCCAGTTCAATGAATTCAGGACTTAATGTGGGACCTGACAAAGGTCCAGTAGACACAGGCTGAGGTGCTAGAGCAGGCAGAGGGCCAGTGGGAACAGTTACATTAGTTTCCTCTTCCTCTTCCAACTCCACAACAATACTATCATTAATTTGATTCATATTATCCTCATGACTGTGGTTTCCATTTGCTGGGGAGGTAGGCCCACTACCCAGACTTTGATTCTCTAAAAATCTCTCTATAAGTTCAATTTTCTTGCCTTTTACAGGAAGATCTTTATGTCTACAAAGAACTCTTAAACAATCAGCAGTTCTGGCAAAAAGGGACTCCTGGCTGTAACTTTCCATAGTTGACTTGTTAAAAAAATAGCTTTAACAGCGCTAAACGTTGTGGTTTGTTGCACTAAAGTATCAGAAGCAAATGTATACTCAACACAAATCCCACTGCTGTACACCAGTGTTAGGCAGAATCCTGTGCAGTTCCCTTAGAGAACAATGCAAAAAGATTAAGAGTACAGGAGTAAGCAGTAAACCCAATTGGTAGCAGTCTGTACCACCCAGATTTACCTGGTAGCTGTGGCTGAGCAGTCACACTTCTCTCAAGAAGAGTAAGGCAGTATATAGAGTATACACAATAGGGCCAAAAACACAATAGAGCAAACAGACACTGACCAGAGCTTAGTATAAAAAGTATATAATTATTTATTTAAAACACACTTTAAGCAATATACTAGCACTCTAAATCGAAAGCAAGTTAAAACACAGTGGCCCTCATTACGACCCTGGCGGAATACGAAAAACGATGGCGGAAATGTAATACCGTCGAATACCGCCCGTTGCGATCATGACCCGTCACCGTAAAGTACGATGCGATTAGCGACACCGTAGTGAACGCCAACGCTAACTGCACCAAGTACGCGCACGCGCGCCGTGCAAAACCGCAATATCTGCCATGGCGCAACGGTACGCGAATGCTGACCCCAGCAGACATTCACCTAACGCCATCAAGCATGGCGGAAAGTACCATTCCGCCATGGCGAGAACTACGGCATCGCGAACCAACCGTAATGGCCCTACTGAGTGCCTGTAATCCACTCCCTGGCCACATTGCACAACTCCTCGTAGGCGCAATGCAGTCACACCATGCAACCAGTGAAATGTACAAGTCACCCATGCATGCCAACGAACAAATGCATGCAGGGGCCCCAAGTGACCTGTGAGTGGCCATCCACAATTGGCAACACACCATTGCCGTACTGATGCAGCACAGGCATCTGAAGGTGCAAGTACACCAAAATGAACTGAAAATTCCATGACACAAAACAACAAAAGTCCCCCATCGCTTGCCACCAGTGTAAATCAACATTCAAAGCAGTAACCTGAGGGAGACTGCACCAGCCCTGTACACATGCCAGTAGTCAAACCAACCATCAGCATAAGCACGTACCACACAACTGTACCCAGAAGCCGGAACCCAATGCAGAACACCTCACAATACATCGCGCCACAAATCGGAATATGCCACATTACTAGCAAAGAATAACGCTACACGGTTAATATCTGAATATAAATTTAATGCACATCAAAATCACCAAGCCCATACAGCCATTTGAACATAAACTCACAAATGATCAGCATTACTGTGGGCTGCATCCGCAATAAATGACCAGCTTCCCCATGTGTGACGCCCTGTACCTTCATGGCACACAGGGGCTACATCAACGTCCAAAAAGGCAACATGGAAGCGCCTAGGACCGCAGAGCCGTCCCATGAAGTAGGCACTAGTCCAGCTGGAAGCTAGGTATGCTGCACCTAGCCACTAGTACTGCGTAAGGGCATGTGGGCCATTGGCGATCGTCCCATAAGATCGTAATGGTGCTCCACTGATTAACTCGAAGCTGCAGGTGTCGACTGTAGAAGCCATCTGCAGGAGTGGCGTACAGATGGCAGCGGCAGAAGGGGAGGAGATACCTGTCACCCAAATGAAAAAAATGATAGTATGGGCATCCGAACTCCATATGCATTACTCACTTCATTCAACACACCAAACCTACAACCATATGCATGCTAGCCCACTCATAAGGATCAATTGCACCCAAAAATCACTTGCGAATCATTACGACACAAATCGAGGTGAATACACTATTTCAAACGAGTGTCTGTGTGCATGCGCCTGTCAGAACAGGATCCATCAGATGGGATCATCAACGTGCATAGACACAAGTGATTGAAGGCGCGTCGAGACAGGGAGGGTTCAACAAGGGCAGACAGACGATGGTCCCACTATGGCAGCCTTGCATCACATAGCGCAGGGGAAGGGGATAGATTCCAAATAGCCATGTACATGGCAGACTCCCAATTAAATCATCTTTCCATGCATCCATTCATCATTCCCTCATCCCGTTATGAAAACGCCTGAATATTCACTCACATAACATTCGAAATTTCCATTGAGTCTGTGCGTAATGCAGCCTTCAAAATCCACTGTGCTCCTGCCCGGATTCCTTGTGTAGTGAAGTCACATGTATTTGGGAACGTCCTGCCTTATCGTCCACTACGCTATAGCGCATCCCATTCAAATCATATCAATCATTGCATTCCCGTCATGGGCCCTGTCCCAAGGACATTCAACAATAGAACGTTACATTTCCAGTCAGACCTGTGGGCGTCTCCACGCCGCTAGTTGAAAACCGAAAGCGCTGTCCTTCGAATTCCTAATTTGCAACATCACGTTGAAAAGGCATCTGTGAACGCTTGTATTCACAAATACATCTATGCAGTGCGGCTGTGTGTGAAAATGGTAACTGGCCTCAATCACTGATGGGACTCCCCGCCGTCGGTGAACGTCGGTACAGTGCTGCATGAGGGTCCACCGTTGATCGAGCACTACATTCCACTGACCCTTCACAAGTCTGCTCGCGAATGCAAATATAGTATGTGCAACAATGGGACCATAGCAGAATAAACATATAAACCAATATTCCACAGCCATCGGGATTAAGAACATGATTGCAAATGCAAGATGCCATGCGTCGAATTGCAGCGTTGTGTGCGGGACGTGCTCGCACGAAAGGCATTGCAGCTGACACAGGTGGAATGAATCACCACAGGTGAAGGCTATACAGCCTGAAAACACATAAATTGCACACCCAACCCCCTCCCCCAACCACACCCACTCCAGAATGCTACCGGCAGGACTAGCGATGTTGGGCCTGGGGGACCTGATTGCACTGCAAGTACTCCAACTTCAAGAAGAAGACGAACGCCAACTACTACAACAACCGGCCGCACAGAGGAGACGCAGGAGGAGGAGGAGGAGGAGGAGGAGGAGGAGGAGGAGGAGGAGGAGGAGGAGGGCAAGGCATGGCCAGCAAGCCCCACCAGCACAGCCACTACCACCACGCAGGCAGCCCGCAATCCCATGCCTCCGAGCTAATCCGTTCAACCTCACAGCTGAGCAGATCCACACCCTCTACCGTTTGGACCGGGACACCATAACCGCCATTGTCGACATGACACACGCTGACCTTGTCAGCATGACAGATAGCCCAACCGCCATCCCACCCCTACTGAAGGTGGTGTCTGTACTCCACTTCCTGGCCACAGGCACCTACCAGCACACAGTCGGACAGTTGCATGGCATTTCACAGCCACTATTCTCACGGACACTATTCCAAGTGCTTGATGCCCTCCTGAAGCACTCAGACGACTACATCACTTTACCACGCTCGGAGCAGGAGCTTACAAACACAAAAGTGGGATTCCATGCACTTGGCGGCATACCGGGTTGCATTGGTGCCATCGACTGCACCCATGTGGAATTGGTTGTCCCACATGCCATGGAGGCCCAGTACCGCAACCGGAAACAATATCATTCTATGAATGTACAAATGGTGTGTGACTCCAACAGGATCTTTACACATTGTTCTGCCCGATTTCTGGGATCAACACATGATTCTATGGTCTTGCGGAACTCTAGAATACCACGCTACATGGAGCGACACGCAGGGCGCCGATCCTGGCTCCTCGGTGAGTCTCATTTAATGCATGAGTATGTGGGGTAGGTGATGCGTGAATGACCTGGCAGGAAGGGGGGGGGGTGCGTACGTAGCAATGACATTCCACAAACATCCTTTCTTGTCCACATACAGGTGATTGCGGGTATCCACTGAAGAGATGGCTCCTTACACCAATCCGGAACCCACAGGACCAGCATGAGGAGGACTACAACCATGCCCACTCACGTACCCGTGTGGTCATAGAACAGGCATTCGGCCTACTGAAGGCTCGTTTCCGCTGCCTCAGCAGGTCTGGCGGGGCACTCCTGTACCGCCATGAGAAGGTGGCAAAGATGGTCATGGCATGTGTCATGCTACACAACATGTGCGTACGTAGGAATGTGGCCATGCCCCCCGACGCAGAACTGCTAGCACCTGAAGATGGTCATGATGAGGGTGGGGATGTGGCAGCACCTCAAGGGGTCCGCGAGGCACAGGAGGCCCGTGAATTACGTCAGAATCTCATAGATGCATGCTTCTAGCACTCACGCCTGGTGGCTGTTACATGGACACGGGACTTGTGGCACTGTGTGTGTCTGGAACATGCACAATGTGGACTGTACGCCAAGATAGGCCTCGTACACAGAGATCAATGTCCACACATCTCATTGGATGAATATGAAGAATTGTATTGCAGATGTGAAATGACATTACACACCCAATCGACCCGCCACCCAAAGAAGCACAACACACCCCCTCCACCCTCCTACCCCCCCCGAACACCAGTGTCCAATGACGCTCATTGTCAGTGGGCAGACGCTATTGCAAGCCCCCTCTCCGGGTATCAGGGGCACCCCTGCCTGTGGAGCGCCGGTTCATCCCAGATCTACGTTGGGGGCTGCCCTGGATGGAACTTTCAACGGATGATGTCTCTGCCTGCTCACGTCCATGCATGTCCCTAAGGGTTTGTGAGAGCTCAGTGAGCACACGGCGCACAGCGGCAAGTTCACCACATACGTCTTTGGACGTCGCATGCAGTTCCCCCCTCAGGCTCTCAGTACTTCTCTCCATTTGTGCCCTTAGTGTCTCTGTACTTCGCTCCATTTCTGCCCTAAGTGTCTCAGTAGATGTTTCAATGGCTGCCTTAGAACCCCCACATTCATCAGCATGCTCCTTGAGGAGCGTGGCCATTTGCTGCTGTTGCACTATCATCTGCTCGAGGGACTGTTGCCTCTGCTGGGCCATGCCCATTTGCGGTGGTGTCACAGAGGGGCTGGACGCCTCATGTTGCCTTGCAACAGGCCTTGTGGGGGTTGGCCAGTCGTCGTCTTGTGGGTGCCCCTGCGTGGTTTCCTCATGGTGTACGGGATGATACAAACAGGGGGATTGAGACCGGTCATGGATGTGTCCTACTTCGGCAGCACCGTTTTCTGTGTCGGAGCATGCTGGCATGAATGCAGTGTCACCTAGGGTGCTGCTGCCACCAGAAGCAGTGCCTTCTGTGGCATCCATTGTGGGGACCTGTGGTGCTGCTGTTGTGGACATGCTGGCTGCTGGGGTGCCTGTTGATGTCCCCTCCAGTGTGCTGCCACTCGATTCGTGCTGCTGCCGTGCCTTGATCCGTGCAGCTGAGGTGGAGGGTCTTTGGCCGTTGGTCTTGGCCCTCTTTGCAGGTGTGCTGGTAGGGGTGTCCTGAAGCTCGTCGTTGGAATCGGACCCTGTGGTGGAGTAAAGGAGGGCGAGCGTTATTCATGGGTCTGTGGTAATTGTAATGGCAATTGTATCACAGGCATTGGGGTGGTACCTGGGGGTGATTTGGGTCAGGGCCTTGGAGGTGGTCTCATTTTTGTGTGCATTGGGGATGCAGTTATTTTGCAGTCTGCAGTTAGGGTGTGCATGCTGCACATGTAGAGTGTGTTTTTGGGATTTTTAAATATTTATTTATTTAATCTGACTTTTAAGGGGCGCTGTCATGGCAATGTATGTGGTCGTTCTCCTGAACATGTGTTTCTATTGCCCTATGGGGACACATGGTACTTCACATGGTTGGTAATTGTGGATTTGGCATAGTTTTATTTGGGCCACCCACCTGATTCTTCTGATGTCTGCACTCCTTTCTCCATCCCTCCGACTCCCTCTATGTTCTCCATTCCAATGGTGGAGGCACAGATTTCTTCCCAGGGGGTCAACTTGATGGGTGATTCCGATCCTCCCCCGGTAGCTGTGGCAATGTTCCGGTTGGCAGAGAGTATGCTCCGGACGCGTATCCGTAGGTCGTCCCATCGCTTTCTGCATTGCTGTGGGTTGCGGGGTGCGGTCCCCACCGCACTTACCCGCTGTGCCACCAGCGCCCATATGGCCTTCTTGTTCGCAAGTGCCGTCCTGGTCATTTGCGTAGAGAAGACGACGGCAGCATTCTCCTGGAGGGTCTCTGTGAGCACGGTGAGTTCCTCGTGGGAGAAGTGGACCTGCCGCTTGCGGTCGAACGCTTTTTTAGCAACTTTTCCCATATTTATTTTTTTGACTGGGGTGGCTAACGGGTTGGGATGTGTCTCAGGGTCGGATTTTTAATGGTTGTGTTGGGATTCTGATTTTATAGGTGTACGGCGTGCTGTTTCCCGTTCCGGCCCCATGTTTTTACTTCCGTTTCCGTATATTTACGGTGACCGTATTTTGCGCTGACCGCTCATTACGGTGACCGCTAAAATGGGTGGCGGAATTGCACCTAGGGCGACGTACGACGGCGGTAAGGGGCGTTTTGGGGTCATTTCCGCCATCGCGGACTTTGCACTTCCGCCATGGCGTAATGCTCGTGCCCGATGGGTCAGAATTAGCCGCACTTTCCTCCATCGTGCAGTGGCGGAAACGCTATTTACGCTATGGCGGTCATGTCAGTTAATTTCCGCCAGGGTCGTAATGAGGGCCAGTCAGTTAAAGTATACACACCTCCCTTAAAAACTATTAGAAAAGTCAGAGTCAAAACTCCACGATTTGTTAAACAGATGTGAGCGCGTAACCTGATGGCACTCCAATAGTTCAGTTAAAGGGAGAGAAAAAGGCAGAGCATAGAAATAAAACAGGTCCCAACACTTTTAGGAGTTCTCAGCAATGGAAAAAAGGCAGTATACCCGGTAGAGCCAAAGTTCATATGCCAGGCCCACTTTAAATGGAGCAAAGCGAAATGTGCCCAGGATCACATTGTTTAAAATGCACTAAAAGTCTTTGCAGAATGTTCAAAAGAGGTTGAGGTGATTCAAGAAGGTAAATTTTGAAGGTCTGGGGCAAACCTAGTTGGAAAGCCAAGGATTTAAGGGTCACCTTGGGCAAACCGAAGAAAGGGAGGCCAGGCAGGACACAGTACCTTAAAGAGAGAGGAAGCTCCAGCGGTGGCAGTTGTTCCTAGCAGTGGTTGCAGTTAATTGTTTCGAACAGGGAAGAGAGGATCTCGTCGAGGAGGGAACGTGGAGTCGTTGCACTGCACAGGGATGAAACCAGCCGCAGAGTTCGTCAATAAAAGGTGTGTTCCTTTTATTTGCGGTCAAAGTGGTGAAGCTTGGCTATCCGGCCGCCAGGGTGCTTGGCACGGGAGATTCGACCAAGAGACGTCTTTGGAAGGCAAAAAGGGCAAACTGGTTGGTCCCACCAGCTCAGAGGAAGAATACTCGTCCAGCAGAAGATCTTCTCTTGTCGTCGGGAAAGTGGTGAGGTAGTTGCAGCAGGGCTTCACCAGTGGTGTCGTCATTGCAGATGGCTCAGCTTCTTCCCTCTTCGGATTCTTAGGTCCTGTGGCAACTTCTCAAGTTCCAGTCCAAAATGCCCTGCTTTTATGCAGAAAAACCCCCATTCAACAGCCTAGCTGTCACTCAAACATGCTAAGTGGTGAGCCGGGCGGCTCACCACTGGCCCAATCAGAACAGAGTGTGACTTGAGTTGCTAAGGCAACGCAGTCCAGGGTGCCAATTCCCCTCCCCACCCTTCCTGTGGAACCCAGACAGAGTGGCACCATTTGGAGGGCTTCTGTGGAGAAGCCCGTCAAAAAGTGGAACAAAGGTCTCGACCTTGGTCAGAGTTACAGAGACGGACACGAATACCATATTAGAAAAGTGTTCTGGCAAAAAGACCCAACCATGAATTTAATATTAAATAAATAAACCAGCTTTATCTTTAATATTGCACCAAAAAGTGGTGCGTTTAAAATCAATGGGAAAATCCCATAGGAAATATTCAGATGAAATATTTTGCATGGTAACCACTGCCACCAGCCAGAAACTCGACAAGGGGGGACTGGACAGTGCCCCCTTGAAAACCGACCCAGGGGCAATATAATTAACCCCTTCCAGTATTTACACAATATGATGGTTTGTACTGGTTCTGTTCACAATTTAGGACTAGTAAAGTCAATGGTATCTTTACATGCCCTGGGAGACAGTAGTCAGTCCCAGGGTATGGGGTCTATGTTTGGGGGTCACTATGACACCCCTGTGTTACTGCACTGAGGGTGCTGCGTAACACACACATAAAAAATAGATGATACCCTATGGAGTAAAAAGAAAACCCCATAGCCCATAAGCACACAAAGAGTCAAAGACATACCTTAAATCAGCCCTAAGAGTGGGAGGAAAAGAGTCTCACTCTTAGCAGGAGAAAAAACCAAACCCCAAAAATCCAGCAAAGCTGCTGGGGGACTCATTAGGTTTGGGGAATTAGCCTTATAAGAGAATTCTCCCTAACAGACATCTTGAGGGGAGACCCATGGGGGCGGTGGGGCTGTCGCTGGTTTCGATACATTTGAACCTGTTGAAACATATGTTGGGTTTGTTTATCCCACTGAATACGGGGTCCTACCGCATATATTTCCTAATGCTCCACCGATGCCTTCCCATCTTCAGCTGGGCCTGCGCCTCTATTATCATTGTGTGCACCTCCTTTCCCCTTGTGCTCCTCTGTATCCTCAAACATCTTCCAGAGATTCAATATTTCCCCTCCTGTTCTGCAATTGTTTCCCTTTGGTTTTTTTTTTTTTCTGTCAGAAAGATGGACATGTGTTCTAACATACTTTTGTCAAAGTATCCCTGATCTGGCCATGAGCATGGCATCCCCCCTCTCCTAGTCTCGGTCATCCACTGGTTGTGATACTTATTGATCCTGTGTGGGCGTTTCTGCCCCCATGGGGTCATGTCTTCTGTGTGCTTGCTAGTAGTACTAAGTCTGTGCTAATGCGCTACAAAGTTATACAGAATTTGTCACAACCACAGTTCAATTTCCCCCCCCTGTTCTTTGTTGACAACATTTTTTTTTTAAACAATTTTTCTTCCCCCACACCTCTACTTCTCCTTTCGCTCTCGTTACTCACGAAAACCACACAACGCCCCTCCTGGGCCTCTTCCCTACACAGAAAAATGCACAAAAAAACCAAACTAAAATAACAAGCTAAAATAACAAACACTACTATGCCCGAGCTGTCTAATTATACAGAGCTCCTATGTATTTCCTCTTTTCTTATTTGTTAAACAATGTGGTTCCACCTTCCCCCCTCAGTCGGGGAGACTCTCTATCTTCCTGTTTTCTTTTCCTTATTATTCTCCTTTAAATATTCATGAAACCACAAAACAAGCCACATGCATGCCACACTCCCAATTTCAATCTCTGCGTGTTCACACTGTTCACACTTCCCCATATATCTGTCCACTACGTCTTATCGTTTGCAAGACTATTCTCAAGTGCGCGTGTTCACCCAAACTCCTCTGTTCAAAGGGATCCAACACCGGCCTGCACCTATCCTTGGCGCTGCACCTTGCTCCAAAGAGCAGGCAGGATTCTGTAAAGACAGCTTTTGTGCAGTCACTAGGAAGCACGCGTTTTTGAGGCTGGTCACTGTAGCTAGACGTGGCCCTTCCAGGAAGGGTGCCTGAATACCTCCTCAGGCATGGGGGGGTGCTAGGATCACGTTGGGGTCCCCAAATGAAGGCACGTCCCTGTACACTCACACCAGAAAAATTACAACCCGCTAGAGAAATAAGGCCAATGGATTTCTTGCAAGGATAACAAGTTTTAATTGTACAAAAAGTAAAGTTACAAGCAGAGCGCTCTGCCACTCGAGAACATTCTGGTTTCAAGTGATGCAAACATAAGCTTATAGTAAAAAGCCACATGGCTGGTTGGTGAGACCCTATGCATGGGCCTGCACCATAGGGCTGCTGGGATACAATTGGTTCCAGTCTCGCCCATCTGTCATCTCTAACGTGGGGTCAGCTGGGCTCATCTCACCAGGGACTGAAGGTCAGGTGCTTCACATGTTGCTATTACAGAGATATCATTGCAAGATAACACTACTACATCATTATGACACGCACCTGGGAAACTTGGGGACTGAAACAGAGGGAGGAACACGATCATGCTGACCCATACATTCTTTGCTTGGTTCATATTGCACTC
Source organism: Ambystoma mexicanum (assembly GCF_040938575.1). Lineage (NCBI taxonomy): Eukaryota > Metazoa > Chordata > Amphibia > Caudata > Ambystomatidae > Ambystoma > Ambystoma mexicanum. The sequence goes on from NC_090939.1 coordinate 337,970,276, forward strand.
TCCGCACCAAAGGCTTCCACCTTGTTTTGAACTATAATGTATTCCTCACTGTACCGAATATTCCAAAGGGTTTATTTATAGAAAAGGGTGAAATGGTTGTGTCTGTTTAGATCTTTTATGACCATTGGTTTTATTGGTGGTGGTCTGAGGTCACCCACTATAGCGGAATTCAGGGGTTCTTGGACTGGGTCGGTGGTGGGTGCCATTACTCCTGGTGAGCTGGGTGGGGTTTGGAGGTCTGCTGTTGACCTGGCTGTGATGAACGTACACTGGAAGGAGCCTGGTGCTGTCTCATGGCCTTACAGGGTGCATTCCTTGCTTGGATAATGTTTGTGCTGGGTTTCTTAGCACATCCATCTTCCCTCTTCTATTTTACATGTATTTCTATGGGACACGCCTCAATCTAAAGCGCCTATTGGGGTGGGAAAGGCCAATTTCATTCTCAACACCTCCCTGTGACACCTTTGCTCCTACCCAATAGCGGGCCCATCAATCAATTGGCATCTGCCACCACCAAAATTTCAACTATTTTTCTGAGGACTTTACTGAAAAGCTTAAAGTAATTCCCAAACAATAACTGCTGTTTAGTAAAACTGAAACTTTGTTTTCACTTCCCTGCTCATTCCAGGAATACAGACAGCTGCCAGTTCCAAATGGTTGAAGATAACCCGCTGGGATCTCATACAGATCACAAATGACACTGCGCATGACCTCAATGCTAGCAGAGAGGACTTGAGGGCCATCAGACAAAATACACAACAGAATAGATAGATATTGGATATCCTCACTACCATGGAGGGCGGCTTCTGTGCCAAGGTTGGCAGTTCTTGTTGCACTGACGTTCCCCCCACAATTTGGACAATGTGGCGCTGACACACGCCATTGGGGCCCTACAAAAAGTATATTGAAGAGAGGGTGCCCAAATTGGCCCTCATGTCCCCTATGCGCATGTCAGCCTGAAGGATAGAAATGAAAATGCCACTTGCTGCTTGACCAACCACTGGGTGGAACAGTTTATCCCAGGTATGGGAACAGGTATTCTCTTAGACAACCATTCACACCCTATCCAGCCTATGGGCCTCATTACACGGTAGGCGGTAACCATGGCGCTATTAGCGCCATGGTTGCCGCCGGTATTTTACCATGTCTGCCTTGGTGGATGGCGGAATTACCGCCCTACTCCAAGGTGAGTGGGGGCGGTAATTCCCCATTCACCAAGGCACTTCCCCATTCCCATTTTTGCCCACATAGGGCATAATGGGAATCGGAAAGACACTAATTACGGTACCGCAAATTGTGATACCGTAATTAGCACCAAGGTCCCTTTGCTGTACCCTACTTTAACGGCTGGTAAAACCAGCCGTTAAGGTCGGGTCCCGCAAAGGGAACTCGTAGTAAGGCGGTAAGGGTTTACCGGTACCGGTGCCCTTACCGGTACCGGTAAACCCTTACCGCCTACCGTGTATGTCTTCACAGAGACAGGTGCCTCATCACTGGATCACAATGACTGATAATAATAACCAGCCGTGCTGTTGTCACTAGTGACAACACAACATAGCAACTTTAGTTCCAAAGTAAATTTGCACACCTGCACGAAGTTATGCAGATACACATGCACACATAAAGAACATGCTAACACCATTCTGTAGATAGAGATCAGATATGTATACATACTGTCAAAGATTTTCCTTTTCACTATCCAAATGCAGAAACGTAAGAAGGCAAAGCATACATGGAGCAAGCTTGCAACCGCTTCATCACAACTAACCACGAGGAACTGCAGGTATGTATAAAGAACCTGTAAGGGCTCGATCATTACTAACCTCTGAAGAAAATATTAGGGCATATAGGGAAACCACAGAATGACTATAATAAATCTGCAGTAAGCTATAGGCTTCAAAATATGGAAGAAGGGGTGCAAACTTTGTAATGCAAAGCACAGAGCCACTGTTCGAAGACAGGGACAAGGGCGAGTGGAAAAGTCCTGATTCCCGAGGCAGTGAACCACCTGCGAAATAACAAAATAAAATCCTCACTAATTGCACACCGAAAGGCTCAGTTTTGTGGTCCTCACCCATGTGACCCAGTCAAGCCGAACAGTGGCGATCAACTCATAGTGGGAAGAGGAGGCATGTGAGCAGAACAGAGTCCCAGGCCTGGGGAGACCCGCTCCAGCCAATCCAGACACTCAAATCTTAGGGTGGTGCATAATGTTTCATGGGCCAATGGTCGTCTTCTGACCCGGCAACAAAGTAATATCTAGTTTTGGGGAAGTCTCAGGCGAACCCACCTGACATGGGAAGACCGATGAAATAACTCACAAAGAGGATTTCTATAGGTGGTATCACCTGAGCTACCCAATGTACCCCCTTACATTTTGGGGATGGGTTGGTGGTTGAGACGTCACTAAGAAACAAAATCAAGTGACGCGGGCTCAGGAGCTGTGATTGCTGGAGATGTTGTTTCCTGTATGATCCCTGTCTTTTGGAGAATAAAGATGGTTTATTTGCCCCATGGCTGAATTCTCCATTATTGCAGGGGTAAGGGATTGGATGGGTGCCAAATACCATGCTGACTTGTGACATTATTGGCACAAACACCCCTATCCTCTGTTATACTATTACAAAGTTTTGCAATTAAAGCAGAAGGTGGTTTGGTGCGTTGTGCCATGCTTTCATGGGTTCCTACCAGGAAGAGCATGGCCATAAAAGTGCTATCTCCCATCATTATCCTATTACTTATCATATTCTAGTCCTTTCAGCAGGTGCTAGGGTGCTGCACGAAGACTGCCCAGAAGACCAACGATCATGTCCCTAAAATTCAAAATAGTTGAGGCCACTTCCCTCTTGAAACATTTTCACACACAAACAAACAGATGGAACAAGAAGATTGAGCATATAATGCTAAGCATATTGATCCCAATAGGTCCTCCACGTGCACTTTCATATCCCCCACCTGATCCCGATAATTATACTGACCATTGGGTTGATTTTGTTGTAGATGGGGATTGTGCTTTTTGAATGTGCACCCCTGAGGAATTTGCTTGGAGGGGAGAAAGTATGGGTGCCCAGGAGGATTTTCACAGGGAGATGGAAGCTAAATTAGTTAATGAGTTAGATAGGGAGACCGAAGCAAGATTAGTTAATAAATTAACTAAAGGGGGGAAGGTTGGATGCAAGTGAAATGTCCCAACCATGGAAAGAGGTTTAGATTGTGTACATGCCATTAGCACATAGTGCTGGCCATGTAGTATCAGCATTTTTGTCATTTGGTTTAGCATTTCCACACACGTTCTATTTATAGTTAGCTTGAGCACAGTGGCGTAACACTACATTTGGAGGCCCCCCTGTGAGTTATGCTGAGGGCCCCCCAACCGGAAACAAATCATGGTTTGCGCCACACTCTGGGCCATCCTAGATTACCACGATTGCACAATACGCAGAAACTTGCTGCTGAACGGGTACGCCGCACACTGCACTACAAGAAAGATACACATATGTGTTTGGTGATGACTTTCCACCCCCTGGATCTCTCTTTGTCAGGCTCAGATCCCTAGGCTTCCCTCTATCATTCTACACCTTTCTTTTGGGCTCTCCCTTTGCCGGGCGTGGATCACAATGCCAAGGGGGACAATCCACTTCCCCTGGTCTTACAATACGTCTTGCATTCACAAATCTTAATGTCTTTTTAATCAGTTATTCAGGCTTCACCCCTTTTTATCAGCATTCCTCTGCCGGGTTCACTCTTGCCAACTTTTCCAAAACAGTTCAGTGTGGACATCCCTTGGTCAGGTACACTCCTGTCAACACACTCTTCATAGGGACTTCAGGCTTTGCCCTTTTTTGTTGGCATCCATCTGGCGGGTTCACTCTTGCCAACTTTTACTGAACAGTTCACTGGAGACATCCCTCGGTCAGGTTCACTCTTGTCAACATACTGTATTTCGGGACTTTAGACTTTGCCCCGTTTTATCGGAATCACTCCTTCGGGTTCACGCTTGCGAATCTTGTCATTCATATCCTTCTCATGTCTTGTCACTGCGGGACTCACTTCCCTTAACTTCACAATCATCTTTCGGTCCAAGACTTTTGACTGTACAGAGGATTTATAAGACCCCTGTATGAACACTTTGACCCCATTGTGCCTATTTCCAAGGCCTTCTGGTTACGGTAGTTTCTGCCATCAGGTAATTGCCCAAAGTTTCCTGTGTGAGCACCCACCTGGTGCCGGACTCCTCTGTTGCTGGTTTTCTCCCTCCATCTCCATCAATAGCTCTTTAAGCCTTTCATAGTTCAAATCAGCCATTTGCTACTTTTCGTTCAACACAGTTCAGTTTCTTATCAACTCTCCCCTCGACTCACCAGCTGTGATGAACCATCTGGCTTTCTTTCTCTTCTGAGTCAATGAGGGTACCACAGAGACAAGCATCTCTCCCCGGCTTGGTAATCAGCGGAAGAGGGTCTTGTGTACCTTTTGACATATGCTGCAACACACACTGGCTATTGTTTGCTGTCTTATGAATCCTTCTGCAGAGGCATTGGTCGGAAAGGGCAATGTTGTTTCTCTCCTTTCCCCTCTCTATGTATGCACCATCTTTCGCCTCCTCTTGAACTGCCATGCTGAGTTAGCTCTTACGTAGTGTGTCTGCCTTGCTCGACCTGTGCTCTTGTGCTCCACCTTTTATCCTTGTGGGGAAGGGAAAGGGCCATCAGGGGTGTGTGATTCTGGTAAATTGCCTGACTTTGCCTGACCCTTGCATTGGGATATCTCAGGTAAACGGCTCTGGTGCAAGTTCGTTGTCTTTTGTGGATACCGTGGCTCACTCATCGATCTCCCACCCCCGAGGTCCCCCCATCCAGGTAATCCTCCCTCACTGGTCCACCCCCAGGAACTGGATCAAATAGCTATGGCTGTGTCCTGGCCACCTGGGTGACAGATCCCTGGGGACTAGCCAGGGAGACACCTTCTCACACAGCATGTTCAAAAGCAAGGTTTCCAAACTTTGCACCACCCTAAGAAAGAACTGGGTGCATTGTTTGCCCCTGGCCCTGTTCAATTTGCAAGCTCAAGCCAAGCAAGGACCACCACCTCTCACCATACGAAATAGTAACAGGCAGGCGCTTGCACACACCCATCTCCCCTATCAAGAGGGCATCAGATGCCCATCCAGCTGCAGCAGTTCTGGACGTGGAGTTTAATTAATACTTAACTACCCTAACATGTGCGATCAAATGTGTCTCATGACAGATCTCACCAGCATGCCCAGACAGTCCTCACAGCACTGCAGATCAACCTGCTTCAGATACCACGCCCACCCATTCATTGTTGCCGGGGGCGCTAGTGTATTTTAGAGGTGTGTGCACAAGTGGAACAATCTTAGGTTCCATGGGACTTATTAAGTGGTGTTTTCCACCCCTTCGCAGTAAAGGTGAAAGGGCTTCGATATTGGATACACCTCTCAGACATTTGCAAGGCGCTGCCAAATTACTCACACTGAAACACACTTTCACTCTTTCATTTCTTCTCCTTTACCATCACTTCCCCTATTCTACCCCCGCTTAGCATAGCGATAGAAATGTTATTAGTTCTACTAGATTATATTCATATAAATGTGGCTTGCACTTTACTGCAATCCTGTTCACCATACTTATGCTTATGTGAAGAACTTATTGGGGTTCGTCTTTTATCTGGGCAAGCCATCTAAAAGAGGGGGGGAGCTGAAAGAAAGTATACCTCGCCTTATAGCTCTCCTGCATGAAAGTACACCTCTCAATATAACCGAACTGCTAAACACATCTGTATATATGTACAATACGTTCCAAACAAGTAACATCATTGCCCGAATAAGTGAGTGCATGAGTAAAATGTTTGACATATTACTTTGTATGTTTAAAAACCTCCTTTGTAGTGAAAATAGTAGCAGTAGTACAAACGTTAGCACCAAGGAGGTATATATCGTGCCATGATGGAATGAAAAGACAAGCACTTAGGCCTACATACGATGCATACCATGTCCTAGACCTAGATGCTATTGAAGATATTTGTCATCCTGAACAGACAAATAGTTGGTGTTCTGATATGAGTGCTGTGGGAAGATGAACGACCAATAGCAGTTGATATGTATGCCATTGATACCGCACACATCAGAGGCACTCAAGGTTTGAGTACTACAAGAAGTCCCAATTATAAAGGCACAATGCCTTATTCAGCTTGTGATATGTAGGCTAAAAGGCACCTTATAGGCACACAGCGTACGTTTAGAGCTTTTCGGTCCAGATGCTCTTAAAGATGCACTAAAATGCAAGAACAACCCGGCAAACATCAACTTCTTAAAACAGCCCTTTTAGTGATTGACAGAGCGAAATATGTAAACAAGTGGCAGGAAATGATGCTCAGTTGCCAAGCTGAAGGCGTCCTGGGATAGGAACAACAAATGTGGCATTCGTAGAAAGAACATGTACACAAATATGGACAGAGGACATCACAAAACTGATATGGATTGCAGAAATGGAGAAGCCAGTGAAAGTCCACCAAGAAGAGAGCTTTGAAGTGAAGGAACTGTCTTTGTTGGCTTCAATGAGCAATGCAACAAAACATTGTTGATTCCAGATATGAAGAGGAGCATGATAGCACTGATGGACTAGCACTGGATGTTTAGCCAACAAGCGTACTTGCACCTCACACCATCATGGAGGGGCTATTGTTTGCTGGCCACGCTACACTCAGCGCTACAAGTAGTCCCAGAAGAAAACCTGAAAGGGGGACCAATGCCTGACAAAGCACCAACAATGTTCCCAACTATCAAAGAACAAAACCCACTGCCACAACCAGAATTTCACATCCTCCCTGGCAAGAACCAATTTGACAGACTGCAAAGAAAAAAGAGAACATCGAACAATCTATCCACAGACTCATCCTCACTGCTTGAAGAAAAACCTGAAGAATACAAGTTGTTTAGCTCAGCAGAAACTTTCTTTGCATCACTTTTGCTACCCAGTGCACAAGCACGAGCCAACGCTAAATGGCTGCAGAGTGTGCACTGGGAATTGGTCCAGTTAGCAAATGACACTGAGCAGGGGTTCAACGTCTTACAGGTTGAGCTGCGTGCCCTGAGATTGATGATGATGATACAGAGATACAGAACATCTACGTCTTGTATATGCTGATGGTGATGCAAAAAGATCAGGAGTTCGTGTTGCACGTTCAGGCCTTCTGAATATGCAGAAAATTTGTCCCTGTCACACGTCATAGCTGCAGTGCATGACCTGGGGGCCACAATGAAAAAAGGTGCTGGCATTCAAGAGGAGTGCTGGTTTATAATTGCATTCAGCTGGGCCCCATCCTAGCTGGAAGCACTGGTGACGATGTTGGTACCTGTCATTGTGTTCATCCTGGTCCTTTTTTGCACCTTCCAACTGGGACTCTGATGTTGTGCCAAAGCAGTTATGATGGTTTATATTGGCATTTCAAAGGTACCTCATAGCACAAAGGAGATAGAAATACAAACTAAACACCCCATTTCCTGCATGGTCTCTGTTAGGCAGAATCACATGCAGTACCCTTTGGGAACACTACATGCAATTAAGACTACAAGTGTCAGTAAAATTTCACTTTTGGTACAAGCCCGTATTATACAGTTGTGTGGTAGCAGAGGCTAAGCAGCCAGACTTATCTCAAGAGTTCAGTGGGCAGTAGAACAAGTTACACAAAGGACAAACAAATACAATAATTCAAATATACACTTACTCAAGGTTTCTTGGTAAAAGAATATACATTTATTTACTCAGTCAGTTGGAAAACATTACACTAGCAAGAGCAGCTCAATATCACACACTAAAAAACCACAAATACACAACCGGTAAATAAATGAACAAGTTTGGCTCCCCTAAAGAGGGAGCCAAATGGCACTTCAGATACTTAATAAAGGGGTAAAAAGACAAGGTTATAAGAATAGACACCCCAAATACATTCACAGGCAGGGCAAAAGGTTTCAGTTAACTACAACCAGCAATTCTTCTCAATAGGCCTGGGCCAAAGTCAATGGTTCAGAGTCTTTGTATAGGATAGCACAGTTCTGGTAGATAACGGTTAAGTCTTTGCCACGAAGATTAGAAGAATTTGGCTAGTCGAAAAGTTTGACGAATGTTTAGGGAAGGACAAGCGTTCGAAGTTGAGAAAGTTTCCATGAACTTTCGCATTGGCCGAAAATATTTTGAGACCGCGTTTGCACAATACCATGTTAATGAAGAAGAGCTGTAGCTGAGGCAGTTCAAGTAGATCTCGCTGTTCCTGACCTTCAGTCGTGGGCACAAGAAGGAGGACGTCGGGAGATTCCTGCACTGGCCAGGGATGAGGTCAAAAGCTTTAGCAAGACTTCGATTTAAGATGTTAGTGCCTTAAAGTCCGCAAAAGCTGGTTTCCTTCCCTCTGGCTATCTGGTTTTCAACAGCACTCTGATGAAATTTCGACCAGATGGGGACGGTGTCCAGGTGACTTACGAGTAGGTTGTTCCCACCAAACTCAAGGGAAGAAGTTAACCTTGAAGGGCTTCTCTGTCGATGGAGTTTCAGGCAATTCAGATCTGCAGCAGGACTTCTCCGGTCATCCAGGGTTTGCAGCAGTCCTCTTCCTTCAGCTCGTCTTCAGTTCTTTCTTTCCAGTGGCCGACTCTGCTTTCTAAGTCCCAGAGACCTGCTTTTAAACAGTTTTCCAAATTAACAAGGGGGTCCTGGGAGTCCCTCTAGCAGACATTAGTCCTGGTTTCGAGAGACTTGCCCAGAGTCTTTAGCTTGCCTTCTTTCACAAAGAAGAAATATCCCAAACATATCAGTCTTTGTCCTGCCCTGGGGCAGTCCAGCACCAAAATGCTAGGCAATTCTCCTCTGAACAAGAGTGCCAACAGCAACCCCAGACACATGTTTCGGTCTGGTTGGACCTCATTAGTAGGGTGGAGCTGTGCCTCTCTAAGAATAGTGAGCAAGGGGTCCACGTCTGGATTCCCCTAGTAACTTAGGGTGAGACCCAAAGTTATTTAAATATGCAAATTAACAAGCCTGGCTGTCACTCACACAACAGAGTGGCTGTCCTTGTGGGACAGCCAGCTGGCCAATCGCACCAGAGTGCATTCAGGTCTCCTAGGAGACCAAGCACAGTGAGTTTCGGGCATCTCCCTCACACCCAGTCCACCCCAAACACTGAGGCGCCAGAGGAGGGCTTCAGCACTGAAGCCCGCCAAAGGCAAACAAACAAAGGGACAAAACCTGGTTTGGCGCACAGAGACGAACACAAGAAGGACCTGCCCTAAAAGAAATGGGGAAAAAAGTCTACCAGAGTCTGTATTTACAGATAGGTCATGGGCGCGATATTGAAAAACATGGCTGACGCGATTATTAGCTACTGTTGTTAGCGGTCGGGAAAAATCTTGGTAGTTTGATCTAAACCACTCCCACCAGCCATTTAAAGTAGGAAAGGGTAGCATTTGACAGTTTCATGAGTGTTTTGACTCAGGGGAAGCTAGGCAACCCTTCCAGCACTCTATAGGAAAACAGGGTGTTCTGGGTCAGTAAATTTAAAGAGACTAGTAAAGTCAATTTAACTTTACATGCTCTGGGCGACAGTAGTCAGTCCCAGAGAAGGTATTTAAACCTTGGGAAGTCTGAAAGACATCCCGGTGCCACTGCACTGAAGGTGCTGCGTGACACACAGAAAAAAGATGATGCCTATGGAGTTGTTTTAAAACTCCATAACCAAAGAACACAAAAGTAAAGCACACAGCAAAATACACAGAAGAGTGGAAAAAAGGCTCACACTCATCCCAGGTGGAAAAATCAAATCCTAAGAATCCAGTAAAGTTGCTGGGGGTTTCAAAAGGTAAGCAAAATTAGCACACATTGAGAATTCTCCCTAACACTCTCCATACCCTATGGAGATGAAGTAGACAGACTGTACCACACGATCCTTGTTCCTTCCCAGGACCCTCAACATTATAAGGACTTTTGGGTAGATTTAGCTGGGGATGGGGATGTATGTATATGACATGTACTCCCGAAGAAAATGCGCAAGCGGGAATTAAGCCTGCAAGATGTATCTACGGTGTAAATGCCAATGAAGGGAACACCACCATATGAAGAAGCATTGAGGAGAGAAATGAGCACAAGTATGTAGAGGAATTTGTTACTGTGCAAGTAACGAATGGGGGGAATGTTGGGAAGGAAATTAGCCTTTCCCACCACCATAGGTGCTTTAGAATGAGGTGACTCACAGAGATAGTTGAGCAATGTACCATGGGGGAGAGGGCTGTGCTAAGAAACCCGGCACAAATACAAACACAATATTACAGGAATTATGGATGCATAGACGTAGTGCGTGCAAAATAAGAAACAACCTTTTATAGTTATGGTAGATGCATTCAGTCCTGCACGGCTGTGCAGTAAAATGTAGGACCGGAGGAGGAACCTAAACATGCCTAAAAGCTGAGGGCATCTGAACCTGCACTGCTAATTCCCATAGAATCTTCCCTTAACTGTTGCAATTACTTGTTATCCCAGAGAGGAATGAGCCCTGCAAGGCCATGAGACAGCACCAGGCTCCTCGCAGTGCACATTCATCACAGCCAGATCCACAGCAGATTTCCAAACCCACCCAGCCCATCAGGAGTAGTGCCACCCACCACTGACCCAGTCCACGAACCCCTTTATTCCACGATGGTGGGTGACCTCAGACCACCACCCGTAAAACCAATGGTCATAAACGATCTAAACAAACACAACCATTTCATCTTACTCCATAAATACACCCTTTGGAACACAAGGTTGTAGGGAAGAATAAATTATAGTTCAAAATGAGGGTGGAAGCCTTGGGTGCGGAGAGTGCGATATGAACCGAGCAAAGAATGTGCGGGTCAGCATGATCATGTTCCTCCCCCGTGCCAGTCCCCAGGTTTCCCAGGTGAATTCCATATTGATGTAGTAGTATTATCTTGCAATAGTAACTCTTTAATAGCAACATGTGAAGCGCCTGATCTTCAGCCCACGAGAGATGAGCTCCCCAGCTGACCCCACGTGAGAGAAGACAGATGGGCGAGACTGCAACCAATTGCAGCCTTGCATCCCTTATGGAGCAGTCCCATGTTTAGGGTCTCACCAACCAGCCATGCAGATTTCTACTATATAGTGATGACACAGTGATGCCTTATATGCTTATGTATGTAGCAATTGAAATCAAAATGTTCTCAAGCAGCAGAGTGTATTATGGTTAGATGGGCATGCAGCACAATAAGGACAGGGGAATGTAAAGTTGTGAGGGTGAAAGCACCCTTCCAGAATGGTGGGAGCTGGTGGCAGTCAAATTTATCACAAGTCGAGAAAATATCCATGAGTGCCCACTGAGGTCTGGAATATAAAGTGTTCTGTTGCATCATTTATTTGTGCCAACAGGCAGGCTGCCATTGCCCCTAAAACACAATGGGGAATTGTGTAGGTTTCTGTACTTTATTTGGACATTCACATTGCTTTAGCCAGGTCAGTTTTTCTACATGCCGTCCCCACACACAATCATTGATATGTGCCACTAATTCCTCTGACATCCCCACCAGTCCTCCTGGTCTGCACCCCATCAGTCCTTTGACCCATTTACTGTTGTTGAAAAAGATACCTTACAGCTGTAATTGAGGTCTTATGCTGCACCACATCAGCTCCCTCCAGTTATTCTTAGAACATTCACTTAAAGGTGACCAATGCCCTGCACAATAAATCAAGGATGCTGCGAGAGAACTATCGCCATTCATAACTAAACTCATCAACGCATCCTTCACTACCGGCACTGTACCGAAAAATCTTAGAGTCGTGGGTCCTGCCACTCCTAAAGAAGCAAACCCTCGACCCTGTCATACCCACCAACTTTAGGCCTATCACGACTGTGCCCTTTCTTCTAAAAATTTTAGACAAAGTGGCATACATGCAAATACAAAATTTCCTTGAATCCAACCACCTGCTCGGAACCCGCCAATCTGGATTCCGTCCCCAGCATGGAACAGAGACTGCCCTTATCGATCTCAAGGCCCAAATAGATCAGTGTAGGGACAATGGCCAAGCAGCCTTACTCCTCTTGCTAGACCTCTCAGCAGCGTTCGATTTAGTCGACCATACAGTCTTATGCAGCCACCTTGACTCTGCTGCTCACTTCTCTAAAGAGGCCATATTATGGATCAAATCCTTCCTGAATAACTGCACCATGAGAGTCTTCTCTCCATCAGCCTCAGCTGACCCGATCCCTATAACGTGCGGTGTACCCCAGGGATCTTGTGTATCACCAACCCTCTATAACATATTTACAAAGCCGCTCTTTGACGAAATGGATCATCTGGGTATCGCCTACACCAACTATGCAGACGATACCCAGATCCTCCTTCCGCTTTCAGGAGATTACGTCGTGGATCTGGCCTTAGTGATTAAAATTTACAGCATCGCTCAGGCATGGATGGCCACACACGGCTTATGCCTGAACAACGACAAAACTGAGCTCATAATTCTAGGCACCCCGACATACATAACTAAACTTAACACTGAATATGCCAGCTTCATTATCGATGGGAACAATATCAAAGTAGCAAAGGAAGTCAAGACCCTAGGCTTTTACCTTGACGCCACCTTAAACTTTGGCAAACAAGTCAACTCCCTAGCCTCTTCTACAGCATATACTTGCAAACTCATTAGAGCCAGCAAGCAATTCCTCTCTACAGACAGCTGCATCACGCTTGCCAGAGCCCTTATACTGTCCAAACTGGACTACTGTAATGGTCTCTACATTGGGGCTAACAAACAGACTATCCAAAAAATCCAGGTCCTACAGAATAATGCCCTGAGAGCCGCACTTAAGATCAACAGGAAAGAGCATATCTCCTCTATAAGAAGAGAATATAAATGGCTATCCACTCAGGACAAAATCCAACTTAAAATTGCCTCCGTTACTCACAAGTGCCTTAATAACATGGCACCACCCTACCTCATGGACAGGCTACACTTAAGAACCTCACCTAGACCAACAAGAATGGTCAATGCGAATTGCCTCTATGTCCCTCGCTTTAAACGTGCCACTATTGGAGGACATAGCTTTGCAGTCAAAGCAGCACAGCTTTGGAACTCCCTACCACATGACATAAGAGAACCCCAGCCCTTTAAGAAATTCAGGCAGAATTTGACCAAGTGGCTGAGAGCTAATGACATCTAACTAATCCGACCTGCTTGACCTGACTGTCCCTACTAGCGATCCACCTGCACGCCCCAGCTCTGATACCACGTTCTGTATTTTACACCATTGTATATTACTGTACTTATTCCACTGTATATCACCTCCACATTGTTCACCTCTTGTCTGGACCTAGCTCCAGCCCTGCTCATTCTTGCTTATTGTATACTGCATTATGACCATGCACATATTTTATTTATTGCTGAATGTACTATGATTATGTAGATGTACCTGTAACAAAGTTGAGCATATTCTTGTCTTGTGCGCCCTGATGCTCCAGGGCTTGGCGCGCCCTACAAATAATAAACTAAACTAAACTAAACCAAACTAAACTGTCATCTGCTTCTAGAATGGTTGCTTGAACCTAGTGTCCTTGGAACAACCCAAGCACCCTACATAGGGCCAGGTGTACTAAACATTGTGCCATTTGAGGTTGCCTCTCTTTGCTGTGAACAGATTGTGTTTTGCCAGTTCCCTGAGGTATTAAAGATCATTTGACTTCTCTCTTTCCACCTCTTGCATGCAATTATACCATACATGATCTGTGTCAGGGTGATGCACATCTGAAGTATTAAAAAAAAAAAAAAAAACATTATCCAGATACAATTGATCCCCCAAACACATTTAGCTTCTGTTCACGGATGCCTTACCACTTGCTAATCCAGGTTCTAAGTCAGTATCATTATCTGCAATTGTTCACTGCTCCTGGAGGCTGTAGAACAGAGTTAATGCTTGCTCATCCAAAAGGATGCACTGATTTCAGAAATGTGAATGACACTCATCCTGCTCTTGGGGAGAGGGGAACTGGTGTCCTTCCAAAAGTCCATGAGGTGTACCCCGTTCGGGTGTCCTTTAACCTTCACTATGGTGGGTGTAGCGGTGGTCGGTCAAAAGGCCGAAAAAAAAATCTCGAATAACAAAAATCTCGAAAAAAAGGCCGAAAAAAAAATATAGAATTTTTTTTTTTATATATATATATATATATATATATATATATATATATATATATATGTATATGTATTTTTTGGGTCAGGTAAGTAAAAAAAAAAGGGTTAACATAAACAAAAATAGAAAAAAAGAGATGCTGGGTCATCTATCTGTTGAGATTTAACTTTAACATATTTGGTTAGATCCCTAAAATATCCCTGAAACTCATCCCCTAATACTTTTGCTGTTTTGTGAGCATCCGAGGCTGTGAGTGAGAGTGTGAGTGGTGTGCAGCCTACTGATCCTCACTATCTCGTGAGGAGTTAAATTATGGTATTGTCCTGGCTGATTCCTAAACAAAGCAATGCAGAGGCAGTGTACCACATTTTTGAAATATCTTAGATACATACTGTTTTAATAGGCTGTTAAGGTGCTCTACAGGCCTGTTGGTTTGCAGGTTGTAAACTGAGCTCAGTTTGTGCTTTATGCCTAATAGGGAGGTCATTTATTTTAAAATGTTCATTAAAAAGGTGTGTACCATTGTCAAATTTCAGGACATCACTTATTCCCCACCGAGGAAATAGTTTTTGCACCAAGTAGCTGCCAAGTGTGGACACATGGATACATAGACCAGCTTGAAGCCAACAAGATAATGGACATACCACAAAAATAAAAAAATGAAATTTACTGCACCTGTTAACCATATCAACATAATCAATGTTGAGCTCCCTGAAGGTCCCTGAGGGGCGGGCAATGTTCTCCAACATTTTAATGGCATGGCCTGTACTACACAGTTGTCAGGTGTTACAGTTTGCTAAACAATTATCTACATGTTCCTGGAGTTTGGGAATAAACTAGTCCTCTTGTATGTCTGCTGCAATGTACTGCTTAGATGTATGTGCAAGGTAGTGTAATTGCTCAAAGGTAACTGCAAGCAACTCCCTGGGCATTACTGCTTTTTATGTGAAGTTTTGTATCCAAATTAAATCTGTGGGGGATAGGAAACACCCTCTTTTTATCCATACATCTTCGTTGTGTTTTTGATGCTCGTCCCTGCATTTCAATGATCTGTGTCAGGGGCACCACATTGTATGGGGCTGGCAACTGCACCTGCTGCAATGCTATGTTTGGGGACCCTCTTGGCCTCTGGTACCTCCAGGTATGGTGCTTTGTTGGCTTCCCTGCCTGCTCCATCGTTGCCATGAGCTGTTTGGTCTGTATTGTTTGTGTGGTCTGCACACCTCACCACAGCAATGAACAAAGGAAGTGTCAGTACATCAATTAATGTAGACTGCATGCTGCACAGGAAAACCATCTGATTTTGTGAACTCTCTCCTGTGTCATCTTGATAACTGGAGTGCACAGTGGAAGTGACATATATTGTGTCTTAATAAATGGTAACATAACACCTTTTGGACATTTGCAGTGATCCTATGAGTGCAACAAAGTCTGCAGCTTGAGCTGAATGATGCAATGACAATTGATGATGAGTTCATACTCTCCGTCGTCAAAGCTTACTACTGCTGCACACCTGTCCCTATCACCCGTGCTATGATCAATAGTTGATGACCCATCAATAAAGAACCCCTCCCCTTCCTCACGTGCTTCATCATTAGTAGGGCCCCCATTTGAATCCCCTTCATATGTTGTACAATCATGTACTGAATCCACTGGCTGTGTGGGCTCTGTAATGAGTGTTGCATGGTTCACTGTGTGACATATTACTGTCAAAATGGACGAGTTGGACAGTAATACTTCATAGCCAGAAGCTCTCTGTGTAATGAGGGTAGATTCGGATTTCCCTAAAATGGCAAAAACTGCGTGTTTCACATATAATGTTACTGGGCATCCCATTGTGTTAGTCGAGGATTTCTGTATTGTAAAAACTGCTGCGGCAAGAGCCTGCTTGCATGGAAAATTATCCTGCATTACTGGGTCTAAAAGTCCACTGTAGTAAGCCAGAGGCGTGTGTCCCATTAATGTCTGCTGCATGCCGACAGCCATCATCATGTGATCATTTGAACGTGAGAATAGAAAACATTGTTTGTTATAATATGCAGTTGTAAGATACTGGTGCATTACTGATTGCATTTTTGAGTTCCTGAAAACATTTGGTCTTTTCTTCCGTCAAGCTTATTAGTCCCTTTCCTTTCTGCACTTCTTTTAGCCCCTGCAACAGGAGTTTGGTTTAGCTGGAATAATTAAATATCCAAGACCTACAATTTTTACACAATACTAAACCTGGTTGCATTTGTTTCACTGTAGTTGACTGTGGTGTGTTCTCCACCACTGCTGCTCTTTCTGGTGTTACTCTCCTTCCTGCTGATGATATTATTTGCCCTCGGTACACTACCTATTTCTAGCAATACAGCAGTTTCTCATTGTCTTCCTTGTAGCCCTTCTCTACTAGTAAAGATCAAAGTTTAACTGAGTGTTCTGCGCATTGCTCTTTTGGTGTTTCTGCTGACCAAAAGGTTGTCTACATATTAAATCATTGTGCTCAGTGCTTGTATGTTTCCTAAGTCCATTTGTACTACTCTATTGAAGATGCTAGGGGACTCTCAGTACCCTTGATGTAATCATGTGTGTTGGAATCTCTGCCCTCGATAAGTAAATGCTGTGAGGTCTAGGAGTCAGGGTTCAATGGGACAGAGACAAATGCATTCTTGAGATCTATTACTGTGAAGTGGGTTGCTTCTGTATGTATATTGCGAAGGATGGTGACTGGATTGAGAACCACTGGAAATTCTGCTTCTGCAATATTAGTCAATGGGCATAAGTCTGGAATCATTCTCCAAGTTGAACCTTTGCTTTCTTCACAGGGTATATAATCTGTGTTACACGAGGATTCTGTTGGTTGTATTATGCCTTGTTGCCATAATGCAACAATGATGGCATAGATCCCTTCATCTGCTTCCCTTGACATGGGGTAATGTGCTGCTCGGGGTAACAGTACACCTGTTTTCAGTTTGATGGGAACTGCCCCTATGCTCTTCAATAATCCTATATTGTGGGAGTTACTAGTCTATAAGTGGGTGGGCAACTTCTCCAGATCCTTCTCCAAGTGTGATGGCAATGTCTTAGCAATAAGCATAGCGTGAGGTTCTTCTCTGTGTTGTATCTCTATTTGGCACGGTATACACATCTCAAACACCATGTATCCTTGAAAAACTGCTTGTCAGATATGCCCTAGTGGCTGCGTTGAATCTATGCACAGAACTGTTTGCCATTCTTCCCCTTCCTTGTCCATGACAGCCAGAATTACCTTCCATTGTTTGAAATTATTGCTTCCAAATCTAATGTTATAGTCGTGCCTGGTGCCTTTTCCTGAGGAACAGCTGGCCTGAGCAAACAATGTGGAGGCACACGCAGTGTCTTATCTTTAATCCCAGGTACCCATCCTAGCAAAACTGTAACCCTGTAGAGAAACAAATCTGGATGTAGGCGCACTCCTTGTACAGCACTGCCACTGCAAAGTGCATGTGTTATGGCTGTTGCCCTAGCATGGTATATGGGTGGTGTTGAACACATTAAACCTCCCTTGTTGAATGAAATGGTCATATTGAGTTTATCCCTACACAGCAAGTTAACTGGGGTATCAACTCCTGTGTACTTTCAGTAATAGGCAAACCTTCAGTGATAGAAACCTATACAATTGCCCCAGAGAATCCCTTCCTTGTCCATTATTTTATCAGATAAGGGGAACTTCCTTCCCAAAGACTGGACTTTGCAGCTCCTGTGTCATCCATAAAAGTGAATGTTCTCATGTCTTCACTCCTACCTGGGGTTCCTCTTCTGGTTCGCAGTGACTGGCAGAACTGGTCATGTCAGAGCTCTCGGTCGGTTATCCTATTGAGGATGAGCATTTGTGCCTGGAAGTGGGAAGGGATTGCCCCCTAAAATGTTTGCTTATGTATGATGGATCATTGTGGCATGTGGCAGGGGATTTTCATCCCGTGGCTGTGCTGGGGTCTGCATGGATAGCTGCTGCACTTGTGTATGTACAACATTCAGTGCTGTCTACTGGGTTGGCAATGTCTGTATGTGACCAGGGGCAAGCTTGGGACCGGGGGGCGTACATGGGAGTTGGGGAATGTGGGAAAACTGGGGGCTGCATTTGGGATGGTGATGGTAAGAGTTTTGAAATGCAAGACTGCTGGGGATCTTATACAAAAAAGGTGGGCTGCTTCTAAATACTTGTGCAAGATGCCCTATCTTACCACAAAACCAACACTGTCCTCAAAATCTGGGCCTGATCCCTCCAGATCCACCCCCTCTCCTTCTCTGAAAACCTCTTCTTCCCCTTTGAACACTTCCCACCTTTTTTCTGTCATCTGCGTACACATTGACCCATCCCTGCGTCTGTCTCTGGTTGGGCAGCCCTTCTGTGTTGCTATGATCATTGTTCCTTCCACGCTCAATTTAGCTAACTTTTTCTGTACCAATTTTGCTTCTCCTTCTGCAACTGGTCCGCTGCCTAATTCTCTCTCTTGTCTCCTTCTACAATAATGTACTATCTGAGCCTGTATTTTGTCCCATCCCTTTGCTGCAATATGGACCACATTAATGTGTACTTCCTTGTGAAGTCCCTAGCACAACATGTGATAAAATACAGAAATATTCTTGTCCCACAGCTGAATCTTATGGATATAGAGTGTGGGATCTTCATCTGCCTTTACAGTGTGGGCTATAATGGAATTTATGGCAGGTGTGTCTGGGTATGTATCCCTCAAATCCTTCCATACATCATGGGTGTCACTGTTCAGCTGCACACCTGGATACCCCACCTTCTGCCATATTTCATTAGTCTGCACTCCAAATGGTACAGCAAACAAACTCTTCATGTTTCCTCAGATAACAAGATCCCTGCTGTCTGTTGTTCTTGGGCATATATCCATGTTCCTGCTCCCATTATGAGGGAGGGCAGTGACTGAATTAGGTTGTTCCTATACATATGGGGCAAAGGAACATAGAGTGCCCTCCCTGTTCTCCTCTGTAATAAGGTGAACTGTGTCCCCTTCTTCCCGATATGTGGCATCCTCCACATTTTCCTATCTTTTGCTAATGCCATGATGTGGTCTAAACCTCCCGCGTCGTGGCCTTATATCCATATGTTCCTCATCTGTCTCCCAATCTTCTTCTGTGCCCTCTTCTTCCACGTCTCTGTAAACTCTCTTGATCTCCCCCTGAATCAGGTACTCTGTCACTCAAATCCACCATAATATCCTTAGTAACTATTCTATCCATCTTATCCCACCCTTCACTCATCTGTGCAGATAGCTGTGCTCTGCCCTTCCCATTGTCCCTGCGTCACTTTTGCTAGATCCTTATCTACTTTCTTTAGCGCTGCTTCTCGTTCCCTATGAACCCTTTTCTCTACTTCCATAATCAATCTGTCTCGTAGTTTATCTTCCTGTCCTTCTGGTGTCCCCTTCTTTGATTCTGTGTGGGGTGAATACCGGGGGTTAGTGTACCCTTTGGCGGGTTGTAAAGGAAAGCACCCACAGAAGGTGGGGTGGTGCTGTGTGTCTAATTGGATACATCTGTGCTCTCATCAGGGATGTTCTCTACATCCTTAAACATTTTCCACAATCTTAGAATACTCTGCCTAGTGTTTAACTGTTTCCCATTATAAAATGATGCCAAATATGTATACATATGTTCCAATATAGCCTTATCATTTTCTAACAGAGTACCCATACTTCCTCTCAAATTTGATCTTATTTAAAACAAAAATCCCATTGACAGCGATTCTGCAGTGTTTTTCCTTCCACTGCTCCAACCAACTTCTAAAACCGGCCCATGTTCACACAACAAAAAAAAATCAAACCCCCAGCCACAACACTATTCTACTAACATAACTACCTAAATAAACCTGTTCACCCAAAAGGCTGCCAAAGCCCCACACCAAACACTGCTATATAAACAACTTTTACCAAAAGCATTAATAAAAACACATTTCTTTTCACAATGGTGTAGACCCTTCCTCTGTCTCTTTCTCTCGAGACGGGAACTCAAACCTCCTCTTGCCCCTTTTACTCTAGGACTGAGGGATTTCAAGTCCTTTCTACACAGGACCGCCACTTTCAATACAACAGTGTTTTCCTCCTCTAAGAGGAAATACTCCACATCAATTCGTGCACTTTACTACTATTAATGATGTCACCTTTACCCTCTGGGGGGATCTTCACCCCACTGCTAATAAAAAATGGATTCACCATTTTGCAACCCAGCCTTCCCTCGCATTTGAGGGGTTTCACCATCTCTCTCTATTCACTCCTACTTTACACAATAACACAAAACTGTCTCCCCCTTGCGTTTCCCCTCATATTCTAAATGTTCTTCTGATATCCTCTCATGGTGAGTCTCACTCAATTGTCTGCACAGCAGGGTGCAGTGCCCTGCTCCAGGGTCAGGCAGTCCTTCAGAGAATCACAGCCCCTGCAAACCTCCTCTGGGTGTGCAAGTGGGCTGGTCACTGCAGATGGATGCTGAAAGACAGCTTGTGTGCTTGGGGGGAGCCCCCAGCCTCTAGCGGGTCCTGGATATCGCATTGGGATACCACTACTAAAGGTAGGCCAAAAAACTGATAATTAAAAAACAATCCATGTAATCAAGGAAGGGTGCACGCTTTGCAAGAAAAACACGTTTTTATTACATGCAAATACGTTTGAGAGGGTCAGCCAGCTCCGTTGAACTGGAAAACTGAAAATGCTCTGAACATGCCCATTTCAGTTACAAGTTTAATAGCAGAAAAATACAAAATCTACATATGCAACATTCATCAATCACAGGTCAAACCCACATTTCTTATTGGCTAGCCCCAAAACAAAAATCTAAAGATCTATATTTTAGTACCCCCATTGGTCAATAATCTAATTTTGCCATCAGGAATAATTAATACAACCCCTGCAAATTACCTAGTTGTATAGTCAGCAGAACATAGTTTGTTCTGATTGCTTTTGACTTTTCTCATAGGTCAAAACAACTGAGTGTGAACAGTGAAGTCAACACTGCATAGCAATTAAGTGCACTTTCTCATGAGTCCAGACAACTTGGCAACCCCGGACAGCTCTTTTGACCTTGCAGATGCACCATTTGCCAACACCTCCTGCAACTCCCATCTTGAAACATATTACTTTCCTAACAGGCATCCTTCTCTATCTTTCTTTGGAACCAGGGGGCTTTATAAAAAAAAAAAAACGCAGCTGAGACACTGCCCTTGGGGATTAATAACTCTGATTTATTTGATCTATTCGGTGTGTCTGCTGCAGTTCCAATGATATTGCCTCTTCATAATGGGGGCAGTGTAATCCAATTATCCCGCCTTGAGAATATCTGGAGCATAGACCTTGTTCTCAGTAAGGTGAATCTTTCACAGCTGCTGTACTAATCTAATTGTTGCGTACACCCTGACCTGATGCATTCCGTTCAGAGCTTCTGTGAACTGCTAGGCCTTGTACCATTAATTACTATCTGTGCATTGCTTTTCCATCCCTCTAAGGATTTTGCCTGCCTGAAAACTGGCTGGGAATTGCACAAATACACTCTAATTGAATGATCAAAACAGAAATTCCAAGTTGCAGACTAATACTCTTTACTGATAGAAGCTGTATGCTCTAACTGTGCCTAATTCAAATTGACATAACTTATGCTAATGTGGTCGTAGCCAACAGCCCTTTTGTTGCTAACAATTCAACATCTATCCTACTTAATGTTTACTCTGCATGGGACTTTAGACACCCTTTCACCAATCACCAAAATAACATATTCAAAGTTGTCCTATATACAAACAAGCATCATTCACTAAGGCTAGCTATGAAACCCTTAAAATATCCTGGGCCTAAACTCTAAATATAATGATCAGTACTGTTGCTGCTCCTCCTTTCATCATTTGCTGAACTCTAATGTTTGCTCAAGCCAACAACAAATAGCACGTGTGCAGAAATGCTAAACCAAATGGCAAACATGCTGACACTAAATGACTAGCGTTTTATGCTAACAGAATATATGCAATCTAAACCTCTATCCACGGTTAGGACATTGCACTTGCAGCCTGACAGGAGTGTGGAGCTATTTTAGTATATCAGAAAAGCATCATGCTCATCTTCACAACTGTCAAATGTGCAAGAAACATATGTTGTGATGGCATCTTCTTCATGATTGGAAAAAGGAAAAGGGAACAGGGAAGCCTCCCACCTCTCAACAACTGGAGACAACAGGCATATTTGCACAGCAAGCACAGGACACTGCACCGGATAGTCCTTCTGATTCACAGATTTACAGAAACACTGTCACAACTCCATCTCTGACTGTAGCTCCCATTGCACCTAGATAAATTGTTATTTCTTCCTCAACCCACTACTACTCTTACTTTTGGGATTTTTTTGTCACAAAATACCACTAAAAAACACCAAAATATCTGTGTGTCCAATATTAGGTTTGAAATAGTAGTGTGCGCTGATGCTATGTGCATACTGTCCAGGCACCCTGGAAGATTTGGCAGAGAGTGGGGGGTTTTGATTAGTATGGAGGAGAGGGATAAGCAGTGTTTTGTGTTGAGGTTGCAGGTCAGGAGTACCCCGAGTTATGTGTACTTGTATCCTTTCTAGGTGTTAAATGTGTTGTGCCCAGAATGACAGCCTTGTGCTTATAGTGTGTACTTGCATCCTTTCTAGGTGTTAAATGTGTTGTGTCCACAAGGACAGAATTGTGCTTACAATGTATGCATATGTTGGCCAGGGATTGAGTATGTTATATTTAGTCAGAGGTGTATGTTTGTGATGTCCAAAGTCTAAGGAAAGGGTCTTTTTTAAAAGCTGCTTACAAGTGGGTTGTTTTCGGTTGTGTGTGGTGAGTAAGTTGGAGAGAAAGTTAGTAAAAAGGAGGATGTGTGTTCTTGGGGATTCTGTAGTGCTTTCAAACTATTGGTCTTGCTGTCAGTTGTATTATGTACTAACAGACATATCCTTTCTAGGTGTTAAATGTGTTGTGCCCAGAAGGGCATCCCTGTGCTTATAGTGTGGGCCTATTTTGGCCAGGGACTGAATATGTTGGATTTAGTCAGAGGTCTACGTTTTTGATGTTCAAAATCTGGGGAGAGGGTCTTTTTTTAAAAAGCTGAATGCAAGTGGGTTGTTTTTGTTTGTATGTGGTGGGTAAGGTGGAGAAAAAGTGAGGGTTAGTAAAAAGTTGGGGAGTGTTCTTTGGGATTCTGCAGTGCTTTCAAATTATTAGTTGCTGTCAGTTGTATTATGTACTAGCAGAAGTACCCGTCTCCAAACAGGTTCTGTAGACAGACATGACAACACTGATCCTGTTGGTCTCTGTTCTGATTCACTGATCGCTTGATGTGCTTTGCACCCTGAAGTAAACTGCCCTGATAATGGGTGTGTGTGACTGGAAGACATAACCTAGAGCAGTTGTTGGGTGTAGATAATAGTTGGTGTGCTACTACATGGTAGAACCTTCTGTGCTCTCTCCCCACCTGTCACCTCACACTGGCATGGTGCAGTTTGTTGTGCTGGATTGCGGTACAAATATATTGGAAACCTTACATCCTAGTGCCTTGAAATGTGATTTTTGAGGTTTTCGAGTGTTGTTCCTCAGTTTGGGATCGGTCCTTCTATAACCACATTGATGTTTCGCCAATTTCAGGCAACCTTCTCATGTGTGAAGGTACTGAAATCCGGGGAATGGGGTGCAATGTTGAAATGTCACGTAACCAGTAATGTCCGGAGTGTCCTAACAGGTACCTATGCAAAATGTGATGCAGATTGGTGAAACAGTTTGGAATTATATAAGGAGCAACACTTTGCCAAGCCACAAACCCACAAAAACATTTTGACTTCGGCTACAATCCAGGGAACAGGATGGGGTGTCCACATGTCATGTAGCTAATAATGTCTAGAGGGTCCTAACAGGTAACTATGCAACATTTGGGGCAGATTGTTGAAACAGTGTGGAATTGTATAAGGACGAGAGTAAGTACATGTGATGTGTAGCATATTACACCAAAACTCACAGCCCTATAGCGTTATGAAGGGGGGAGGGGAGGGGAGGGCAGGGGAGGGGAGGGGGGGAGGGGGGGGTGGTGGTGTGTGTGTGTGTGTGTGTGTGTGTGTGTGTGTGTGTGTGTGTGTGTGTGTTTGTTTGTTTTTGATCATTCATCATTTACAATTGAACCTTTCTTTTGTGGGCTGCCTTATTTGATTTAGATGCACACCATATAAGATTCATGGATGGTTGTTCTACATTACTCCATGTATCCCAGTGTGTCTTGAACACCTGATGTGATATTGCATGTTCCTGTGTGTGACTCACATTTTTCTCATGGCTGCACACGTTTCTGTGTCTCTGTGATAATTGTGTGTGTCTGTTTCAGTGCTGACTGTTGGGGTCATTACGAAGTTGGAGGTAATGGGAAAACGATGCCGGTAAAGGATTACCGGCATTGCATACCACTCTGGGCTATTCCGACCTAAGACCCCGGTATTAGAGGCACCATTAATAACGGTGCCTCTAATAGCAGCAAGGGCACGGGCATGCGGCCCATCATGCTGGCAATACCAGCATGCCACTAATGGGAGAACATCACAAGTCAGGCGGACATGCAAATACCGGCATCATGAAGGCACTAATAGGGGATACCGGCATGTTGGCAATACCGGCATCGTGTACCAACCGTAAAATCCTATGTGCAGTGTTCCTAACTGCCAAGGTGCACACAATCAGCACAGGTGGAGGCAATGGAGTCTGGACCAGCACAAAAGGAGCACACCCACACACCACACCCCTTCCCACACCCAAATGATTCCACTAGTAGTAGCAATACTGGGGATGGAGGACATGCTTGCATTGCTACACCAGCAACAAGAACCGCAACAGCAGGCACTACAGAGGAGATGCAGGAGGAGAAGGAGGGTGAGACAGGCCCAGCATGCCCCACCAGTGCAGCTAGTTGTACCACGCAGGCAGCCCCCAATCCCTCATATCAGAGCCAGTCCATTCAACCTAACCCCTGGGCAGATCCACACCTTGTACCGTCTGGACCGGGACACCATCACCACCATCGTGGACATGATACACAACGACATTGTCAGCCTCATTGAAATACGCACCACCATACCCCCTCTACTGAAAGTAGTGTCGGTGCTCCACTTCCTTGCCACAGGCACCTACCAGCACACAGTGGGGCGCATGCATGGCATATCACAACCCTTATTTTCTCGCATTCTGAACTAAGTGCAGGATGCCCTCCTCAAGCACACAATGGACTGCATATCCCTACCACGGACTCCCCAGGAGATTTTTGACACAAAACTTGGGTTTCATGCACTGGCAGGCATGCCAAATTGTATGGGTGCCCTCGACTGCACCCACGTAGAGTTGGTGGTCACGCATGCCATGGAGGTGGTGTACCGCAACTGCAAGCAATACCACTCCATCAATGTACAGATGGCATGTGACGCCAGCAAGAGCATCACACATTGTTGTGCCTGATATCACAGATCAACTCATGACTCAATGGTCCTGTGGAACTCCACGGTACCACGCTACATGAAGCGACATGCAGGACGACGTGCCTGGCTGCTTGGTAAGTTGCATGACGGGCACATGGCACTGAAACTGGGGGAGTGATGCACACACCACCATGGTGTCAATGTTGATGTGACAGCACGATGTGCACATCACTAAACACTGTGCCCCAAAGCATCCCAAACAGAACATGACAACCAAAACCCATAGGAATGAAGTAAGGTCGACACCTATCATAACATGTCAAACAGTAACCCACCCCACATCCCACAACACGTGCACCACTCATCAGCGGACCTCACCCTCTGCAACACCATCCAGCAACATGCAGTGAATATGCACTATGTTGTTCTCTCCAGCAAATCACCACACAGGACAAGAATCCATGGGAGTGCATTGAACAAAACCACCAAGGTAATCCACTGTCTATCACAGGGCCGCCAAAACCACAGGAGTGCAGCATGTCACCATGGGAAAAATCAGTGCTGAATGCCTAATATTGAAGAGCATACTGCCAATGCTCCCAGTCAGAAATTCCTACAGAACACAACACATCACAAATTTGACACAAACACAGCTGTATGCATCCACAATGCAGGAGTAAAATGAAGGCAGTGCGCACCGTGTATCATCCTGACGATGCAACCTACACCATTAGTCCATGGCACAGGACATATTGAGGGCATAAAAATGGCATGCATACAACCAGGGACATGTGCATGTGACCATCGATAATCTGCTGGCATGTGTGACTAGTACAGCTGTCCATCATGAATCGACTGACATATACCTTTTTTTTTGCCCAGGCAGGTCATAGTGGCTATCCCTTGAAGCTGTGGCTCCTCACCCCTTTCTGAAACCCATAGAACAGGCACGAGGAGGACTACAATCATTCCCGTGTGGTCATTGAGCAGACCTTTGGCATGTTGAAGGCACCGTTTCGCTGCCGCAGCCTGTCGGGTGGGGCACTCCTCTACAGGCATGTGAAAGTGGCCAAGATCATCATGGTATGTGTCATGCTGCACAACATGTGTATCCGATGGAATGTGCCCCTGCCCCCTGACATTGAACTGCTACCACCTGGTGATGATGAAGGGGATGAAGAAGATATGGCTGCACATCCTTGCGGTGCTGATGCACAGGAGGGACGTGCTGTGAGTCAGTCAGTGATTGCACAATATTTCTGACACACATGGCTGCAGTCAGACATGATAGTTGGACTGAGGGCACTGGGTGTGGGAGTACATGTATACTATGCATTGTATATGAATACCTGACACATGCGCAATGATGAATGTCCACTCAAGATATTTTTTTCACACAACGGGTGTATTTAAATGTCCAATAAAGATGAAAGTGCACTAACCCTCCACTACACACACCACCCCCCCCGACAACTCCCCCACACACCCTCACCCCCTCCACCTCCCCACAAAACTCCCCCACATACCCTCAACCCCCTCCAGCTCCCCCCACAACTCCCCCACACATGGTGTGCAAACAATTGTCTATTGCCATCATCAGGCTGGCCGGTCTACATCCTGCCACTCCCTGCACCTGGTGGCGGCATGTCCGGCGGTGCAGGGTGTGCGCCGACCTGCGTAGTGGGCTGGTATGTGCGGAGCTTGAGGATGATGGGGTGGCCGCCTGCTCCATTTGGGGGGCTGGACACTCAGCCTCCATTGCATCGGCAATGTGGCTGAGGACCTGCCACAGGGCTCATACTTCCTCACACAGTCTACTAGTTCTATCGGCGATGATCTTCCCCATAGAGGTGGTGTTCTCGCACCACTCTTGCCTTGCTTGGGCATTGTCAGTAACAAATTGTCTCACCAGGGCAGCTCCTCCTGCCGCTGCAAAGCTTGCCCTGCCTGCTGCACCTCCACCGGTACACCAGTGGGGGTGACGGGTGCTTGCGTGTCATGCTCAATTTCGAATGTGTCCCCTATGGGACTCATGCCCCCTTGGATGTACTCCGTCCGAGACTGCTCTGGGGTGGTGCCGTGGTCGGAGTCGACCGATGTGAGTTGAGGGGATGGTGCCAGACTTGGTGTGGCCGGCAGGTCAGATGAGTCGTCCTCCACGGGCACACACACCTGTCCCGGCATGTCGTCATCAGTGCTGTGGCTGCCGCCTCCCCGAAAGAACTGTTCTCTGCTGAGAGTGCACCTTCTACTGTCTCCTGTGCCAGTGTCACTGGAGTTGTGGGTGCAGTGGTGGTGGGCCTTGGCGGCACCAGTGATGTGGCATCCTGAGTTGGTTTGCTCTTCGGTGCCTGCCATGGCTTGTGTGGGGCTTTGGAGGTGGAAGTCCTGTTGCCTTCATCCCGGGCCCTCTTCCGGGGTGTGGTTGGCTGTGGGGGTGATTCCCGGGCCTCGCTGTCAGGATCAAAGCCTGTGGGGGTCGAAGAGAGGGATGGCATGAGTGATGGTTTGAGAAGCATCATGCATACATTTGTATATTGCTCATCTACACAATAGAGTGGAATAGGCAGTAGAGTTTGGATGTTCATGTTGCTTGCTATATGGGTGGGTAATGCAGGCATCCGCTGGGGTCACTCATGTTGGGGCAGACATAAGCTATGTGACATGCATGTTAGTTGTGGCCTGCATGCAGTGTGACTTATGCCATGAACATCTTAGTGTGGTTTGTGTGAGGTATGGCATTGCCTTGCTGCAGGCATCTGCATGTGTCTGTGCTGCGGATGATAACTAGGCTGGGATTGTGTGTGTATTGGGGCATGGCTTGCCTCTTTAGACAGACATATTGGTGGACTATCATAAGGCTATGCATTAGTGTTTTCTTAGGACACTCACCTCCTTCCGCAGATGAGGTAGCTCCACAGTCCATGTCACCCACGCCTTCAATGGCCTCTATGCCGATCAGGCTGGCACATATCTCCTCCCGCCGGGACAGCTTCATCGACGAGCTTGATCCTCTGCCAGTTGCCATGGCCTGGCTCCTGTTTGCGGACAGGATGTTGTGCACTCGCAGATTGTGCCAGCTCTTCCTGACATCCTTAGTTGTGCAGGGGGTGTTGCAAACCATGTTGACTTTTTGTGCAACTAATGCCCAGATCTCCTTCTTCCTGATGACTGCCTCCCTCTTGAGGCTCTGGGCAAAGACTACATCGGCATTCTCAGCCAGGGTCTCTGCAAGCATGGTGAGCTCGTCTTCATTAAAGGGCACCTTGCGTTGGCGGGAGGCACCTTTTTTCACTGCGTTGGGCATTATATAGTAGTTGTGGGTTGGTATTGGTACACAGCAATATACTCCAGTTCCTGGGTGCTGAGAATGGCAATGGATTGTGTTTGTAAAGATGGCCGCCATGCTCTTTCCCGTTCCTGTGCAATGACGCTACTTCCGGTTCTGCTTATTTACGGTCACCGTTATTAGCGGTCACAACTAATAGCGGTCACCGCTAATGCCATCTTGAATCATGCCGGTAGCGCTGTCTGCGCTTTACATGGTGCTGCTAAGGACCATTTTTGGGACTTTAAAGGCATGGCGGTAATGTCATTACTGGCATGGCGCAAAGCTTGTGCACGTGTACTCG
Source organism: Ambystoma mexicanum (assembly GCF_040938575.1). Classification (NCBI taxonomy): domain Eukaryota; kingdom Metazoa; phylum Chordata; class Amphibia; order Caudata; family Ambystomatidae; genus Ambystoma; species Ambystoma mexicanum. Next base: position 337,999,542 of record NC_090939.1, read on the forward strand.
TAATAGCCCTCTAATAGCGGGCTCTTGACTACATGGACACGTTATTTGCTCCAGGCCGGTAAGGACGGTTACTTACCTCTAACGTCGTAATGACCCCCTGTGTCTCAGTGATGTACAGATTTCTCAGTGAGGGGCACACCTGCATATCAGTGCTGTGTGGATGAGTATCAGATCTGTGCCCCTACATTTGTGTATCACTGCTGCACACACCTGGATGTCAATTATCTGTGTTCATGTCTGTAAATCAGTACTGCGAGTTTTGAATCTAGGTGCATTTTCCCACTGCTGTATATTTTAAATCTAGGTGCATTTTCCCACTGCTGTGAGTTTTGAATCTAGGTGCAGTTTGTCACTCCGGTGAGTTTTGAATCCAGGTGCATTTTAACACTGCTGTATATTTTAAATGTAGTTGTATTTTCGCACGTCTGTATGTTTTGAGTCTTCAGGGCACGCCTAAAGTAGAGATGGACAGCTGTCACTCGAAGGGGTGGAATTCCATAACTGGGCCCCTGCTACAGAAAACGAGTGGCCACCAACACAAGCAAGTTTAAAATGTGGCAACGTAATCCGCAGAGAGGTGGAAGAGCGCAGGGAGCGAGAAGGAGTGTAGTGATAAAATTTGGCCTGAAGGTATTATGGCCATCTTCCATAAAAAGCTTGATGGACCATACAAAGAGCCTTACATTGAATGTATTTGCTTTGCCCCTGGCAGCCAGTGCAAATTGTTCAAAATCGAGGAAGTGGGGAAGAAGCGGGAGGCCACAATGGCCAGCATGGCTGCCGACGTTTGATATACTTGCAGCCGCTGAAGGAGAAAAGCCGGCTGAGCAAGATGCAGTGAATTGCAGTAGTTCAGGGAACCGGACTTGAGAGAGGACACAACCAAGGAGAAGAGGTGAGGAAGAAGATATAGAAGAACTTTCCAAAGTATGGACAGCTTAAAATGGACTGACTGAAAAGAATTGCTGTTCTGGTTCTGCATGAATCAGAACTTAACGTCCAGGCTCTTAACAACTGGTGAGGGCAAGGGCAGAGGACCAAAGTTCAGTGGGCCAGAAGGAGAAGTCCACCCAGAAGATTCCAGCATGGAACTGACTATAAACACCACAGTGTGTCTCTGTTAAGGTGCAACCAATTCCTACCCATCCAACGATGGATTGCTAGAAGACAAGAATGGCACCACTTAGCAGAAACTAACAGAAAGAAATCAAACCACACCAGGATTTGTGTTTCATCGGCATATGAGAAACACAGACATCTGAAAGAGTGAATCCGTTTAGCAACAGGCTGACTGCATGTGAGGGACTGTGGTGAAAGTAGAAAGAGAAAGAGACTGGCAACGATCAGTGAGAAATGGCTCAAACCGGTCCTGGAACTGTACTGATATGCCAGCTGTGTGCACCTTCCCACTACTGTGAGTTTTGAATCGAGGTACCTTTTCCCACTAAGGTGAGTTTTGAATTTAGGTGCATTTTCACACTATTTTGAGCTTTGCATCTAGGTGCATTTTCCCTCTATTGTGAGTTTTGAATCTAGGTGCATTTGCCCACTACTGTGAGTGGTAATTCTAAGAGCATTGTCCCACTACTGTGAGTTTGTAATCCAGTTGAATTTTCCCACTGCTGTATATTTTAAATCTAGGTGCATTTTCACACTACTGTGAGTTTTGAATCTAGGTGCATTTTCCCATTGCTATATATTCTAAATACGCTTAAAATGCTAGGTTGGATGGATTGTTAGGGGTAGGAAATGTGGTGCAACTAGTTGGATTTTTCGGAGTAGGAAATGTGACACACTTAGATGGATTTTGGGAGCAGGAAATGTGTTGTATTCAGATACATTTTGGGGGTATGAAATGTGTTACACTTTGATGGACTACTTGGACGGGAATGTGTTACACTTAGATGGTTTGTCAGAGGAATGTGTTATACTTCGATTGTGAGGGATGGGAATTGTGTTACACTGGGACAGGTTGCTGAGGTAGGAAATGTGCTATGCTTGTCTGTGAGAGTCAAGCAATGTTTTACACTTAGCTGGATTGTTAGAGTAAGTGTGTTACTCTCACATTGCATTAGAAGAAACAGTGTAATTTTAGAAGTCTAATTTCTCTGAAGATCTTAGGCTGGCACCTCTATGGCCAGTGCGCGTCATTTGTGCTGTACCTTTAATGTTAGCCCACCTTTAGTGTCGTGCTGCAGGCTGCAGAGAAGCTTGTTTGTTTTGCTGTTTGTGCCGTGTGGGGCTGTTTCACCACTGGCCCTTTCATTCTAAAGACAACCTACAAAAAGGCTCATTGGCATGAAACAAAGGTGCTGGGGAGTGCAGTTGTGCTGCAGTCAGGCTGTGGGAAGGAGTGAGATGCTGTTACAGCTGTGCATGCAAAATGTATCCCTGGCAAATGCCAAGAATGCAGAGGATGACCAGTGTGCTTGGGGGAAGTGTGCTCCCTAGAAAACCCAGCCTGACTAGAAAACGATGTGTAGAGGGTCCCGGAGCCCCAAGGGCCTGATGCTGGAACACTGGATTGCACGACGAACGATGGAGATGACAGCAAAAAAGTGGAAATGTACAGTATTGCACAAATTACTGACACTGTTAACAGTCAGTGAATTTCATTTGTCTTCGAAACTGGTAAAGGAGACAATTCTAGAGGAGGCACCTGGTTTATTGCCATTGGGCATTGACCTAACGGATGTAACCCCCAAAATGTCTCAGGTAGGATATGATTACAAGAGATCACATCCCTGAAAACCAGTACCAAATAGAGTATTAAAAAGATCTCAAATAAAGCGGTGGGAGAACAACCATACGCATATCGATCTCTCTTCCAATCGAAGAATGCCCTTCATAATAACACTCAGAGATAAAAAAAGGTACAAAAGAGAAGATGGTGAGGCAGAAAGATGACAGAAGAGATGTTGACCAAGAAGAATCACGGTCATGGTTGGCAGAGGCATTGAATAAAATAACAGCTTAAACCAAGGCCCTCATAGAACCAACTAAACTGCTGTTGGGATCTTGGAATACTAGGGGTTCAAACATTCATAAGCCTCCAGGAAACATGGTTGCGTGACCACGACATTTCAAAAATGGCTTGGGTTGCTACGTACATATTGAATAGAGAAGTGTACCCTGTAAAGGTAGAAACCATTCCAGGGAGAAACTGCCTGAGGATGAACTCATCCAAAATAATGTTGTTAAAGGAAAAATTCTCTGACCACATAGACACATATAGGCTCATTAGGAGTCCGGCGGTGGTCTTGCTGGTAAAACCGGCAGGCTGCTGTGGGATCTGTAGTTATTTACCGGTGCCGGACTTGCCGGATTAACCGGGGCATTACAGCCCTGGTGGTCCGGTAAATCTGGCACTGGCAATTCTGTTAATCCCCATTCCCGTGAGTCCCATAGGATTATTTAGGAATGAGAGAACGATATACCTCGTGTTCATTGACTTTGCCTAGTCATTTGACACCATAGACAGGGACCCTTTGTGTGTGAAATGGAGTAGATGGAACTGCCCTCCTGATTTGGTACAGGCATTTAGTGCCTTGTATTCAGACAAGTCTCTAAAGCTAAGGTTGGGTGATGCGCTCAACTGTCTACACCTATAAAAAATGGGAAGGGTCTGAAACAGGGGTGCCCATTGACCCAGGCCTAATTCAACCTGTTTTTATTCTGATTTGGTGGATAACTTGAGTAGGGCTAGATGCTTCCGACCTTCAATAAGTGGAAGGGAATTAGGTCATCTTTTAAATGCAGATGATCTGGTCCTTCTGGACCAGCTGCCAATTGGGTTGCAGCACCAATTGGATGCCTTACAGTCATATGTCAAGTGCAGTGGGTTAAAGATACATGTGGGAAAATCATGTACTAATACTGCACTCTGCCCATGGCAAGCGAGTAAAAACTAAAAACTAGAGATTAAATAATAAGACTTTGGGAAGAGTGCAGTATTTTGCGTATTTAGGCATTCTTGTGAATACAGGTTTGAATGATGGGCCAAGAGAGAAACAATTGTGGGCAAAATCTAAACATTTGGCATCACAGGGTTGCATCCTGTTGAATAAATGTGGGAGCTATTTATCAATTCCAGTTGTGACCTTTTATCGACTGAATGTGGGCAACTCTGGAGGATCTTTTCTTAGGAAAGTTCTCAAATTGCCTAAATGGATCCCTATACAGGTAGTTAGGTATAAGTTTTGTCTCATTACCTTGTATGCCTTAGTGCTATGGAAATCACTTTCTTTATATCGTAAATATAAACATTTCAAAGACCACTACAAGATGATTTCAGTTGATAAAGCAAGCTTTAATGACCACAGCAAGCCAATCCTAGAAGAGTGGAGGTCCATTTGCTGTGAGACAATAGCAAATTTAGAAACAACTGAGGAGTTATTCCTGTTGAATCCTGAGGTAATAAAAAAAGAAAAAATATGGTCAAAAGATTGGTCAAAAACATTAGAACAACAATGTAAATTTAGTTTAAACCAAAACAAACTTATGAATGTCGGCCTTATAACACTTTCCCCAAATAGCTAATGAAATCTCCAAGCAGCTTTTATCGATCACAATATCTAAGCTTTCATCTTAATTTGTATACGCAGAAAGACAATTTAGTCTCAAGGAAGCAAGCAGTTGGCGGGGGGAAGAGGAGAGTGCCCTGACATGTAGGTTTTGTACAAAATAGAATATCAAGGAAACATTGCAGCAAATCTTGCTGTTCTGTACAGGTCTAACTGATAAAAGAAAACGCTATCTAGAGAAGTTTATTGAAGACAATTCTGCCACATCAGATGATTGGAAGACGCTCTTCATTTGTGGAGAGATGGTGACATTGGTCATAGCCTTGATTATGTTTCTAGAGGAGACATTTAAAGTGCTAGAAAGATCGGGCAGAGGTAATGGTGTATTCCACATGAGTTTTAGAGGAAAGATAAAACAAAGCTGTTTTTGTACCGCATGAAATGGAAATTATTCTATCTTTTTCTCCTGGAAAATGTTCTTCTTGCCTCATCTTTGACTTCTTGTATCCTTATCCCTCCCCTTTCTGAGATATTGGGCCTCATTACAACCCTGGTGGTAGCCGTGCTGGTAAAAACGGCACGGCTGCTGCTGGAGTTGTTTTTTTCCGGTGCCTGGCTTTAGGGAATCACCAGGGCATTACAGCCCCGACGATCTGTGAAGCCAGGTACCAGGAAATGTTACTCCCCATTCCCATTGAGTCCCAAAGGAATCAATGGGAATGGGGAGGATGGAAGGTCCGGCACTGTGCACAACAATGCAAATGATTACTTCAAAGTCTGCTGGCGTGTGCCGTTCTGTCCGCATTGGTCAGACCTGGCAAACTTGCAATGAGGCCCATTGTGATTTGTCATGTGTTTGTGTATATGTTTTAAATGTTATTTTAAATGGAAAGGAAATGTATTAATAATTTTAATGTTCTATATTTTTGATATAGCTGAAACGTTTATATTAAGCCAAACACTGAAACAAATAAAAATAAAACAATGTATCCCAACTTTACACCCCAGATCTATGCTGGTAATTCCCCATTTACACTTAAAGATCCTAATTAATAATGTTAGGAGTGTACATAGAGCCAGCATGATATCTAGTAAAACTTTAAAGATAGTCTGACCATGGGGCCGAGAGAATCCTTCTAACCTAAATCCTAAAGCCAGTCTATTGCACTAAGAAGACTTGAGGATAGCACCCCCCACGGTGCTTAGAAAAGTCTACAAGGTAGCAGGTCTTTTATCCACAGACTTTCTGATGACACAGCAACATCAAAGATAAGCTTCATCAGTGCTCTTGGTAAATATAAATGCATCACTTCAGTGAGCATTTGCCACAGGCGCAGCTATCCATCCATTTACAGTAGAATGACCTATGACAAATTTGGGCCAGCTGGACACATAGCGAGCCTCTAGAACTCACGCCATCTCCTGACCCCTCTCAGCACCTATCCACATGCCTGATCCTCGAGGGTTGCTTCCACAAGAGCCTGGCCAGCCCTGCTAAGCCTTATCATGGCCAAATGCACATGTACATTCTAATCCTACTCTGTGATCCCCAACACTCTGGACTTGGGTCAACGGAGGGCATTCCCACTACCTATGCTTCGAGACAATAATAATGGTAAAAGGTGTTATATAAATGGCAAGTACATTGCAAAACATGTATATTTGTGCCATTCAAGAAACACCCATTTCAACTACATGAAACCCTCTTCCCTCCCTCCGGTAGCACGTATTCGTCTATAATGTCATTCTGTGCCCAGAAATAAGAAACCATGGCAGCAGTCATTGCTATAGTAGGTGCAGAAACAACTGGTTAACACCTGAATTGTGACTTTCCACAAGGATAAGACTACTGATCCTGCTAAGAGGTATGCATATTCCATACATAGGTAGGGAAAACCCTGGGGTGCATTTCTCCCAATGTTTCATGCACCATGCATGTTATCCATTCGTGAATGTGCATGACATTTTCCCATGGAGTACAAGACATTTTCCCACAGATTTTCCTGCATCTGCCTCTAGCTGAATTAGCGCCCTAATGACAATAGCACTAAACAAACTTAAAATACAATGAGCCTCATTATGAGGTTGGAGGTAGCCATGCTGTTTATACCGGTGTTGCTACCCCCAAACTCGGGTCTGGCTCTGCGTTCCGCGAAAGGGGAATCACCGGGCCACTCCAACCTCGGCGGGCCTGGTAATTCCCCTTGCACGGGACCTGAAGCCGGTATGTCCCCATTCCCATTTGAGCCCCCATAGGACTCAATGGGACTGGGGAGGATGGTAGCAGGGGTACCATCCAGTTCTACTTGCAGGTGCCGCTCTGCATGCCTGGTCTGATCAGGCATGCAGAGCGGCACCCGCGAGCATCACTCGTAATGTGGCGGTATGGTAACAACGGCGCTGGAAGCTATAAGTATATGTACTGACATGGAATTGCTGTCACTAATGATCATCTTAGTTGGATATGAGACACTCGTACAGAGAGGCTTTTGAACATGTTACTTTATTGGGTTTCATACATAATACACTGGCAGTCCGTTCTTGAATGTTCTTGAATGTGGCACCCTGAGGGGGTGACTGCCTACCTTGGAAACCTCCATACCAATTTTGATCACCTACTCTTAATAATAGGTGAGTGCTATATATGTACAGCTAAACACGTGTTTATTGTGCATGCATACAGCACTATGAGAAGACTGAATTTTGGTGTTTTAATGTAGGAGATCTAAATTTGTTGGAATCAATGACTGGCATTGGAATAATTATTATTTGAAGAAGGACAGTGTGGAGTCTCTTTTATGAGTACAGTTACACACCCAAGTCAATCTCCAGCACCAACACGTCATCATGTTATGACAGGTAGTTTGGAATGTTGAGAACGGAAGTTAAGTAACATAAGTCTGTGATTGGGTTAGAGATTTGAGATGTACATTGTCTTTGAACTAGGTAGATGCAACACTCGCCTTTGTTGGATCAGAAAATAGGTATCTCACATGATATGGTGAATAGATCACTGGTGAAGAGGTGAAGTGATTGCTAATAGCCATAGAGGTCTCATTAAGTCGGGACCACTGGGGTTACTAAATTACACACACATAAAGATGAGAATTAATCATTAAAGAGCGGACACTGAGCTTGATATTGTCGAACACTGGTATTCACAATAATCAACACCTTGACATAGAATTATGTTCTTATATATGAGCGGAAGAGTTTCTATATAATGCTTACTGAGTAATCTCTTTACTGATATGTTATGTTACGTTATTTTGCACTTATATAGCGCCTTATATACCATTGATATGGTCTGAAGGCGCTGGTAGGTTGAACGCCCTTGGGAACTGAAGTTCATGTCATTAGAGAGAGTAGGGAGAGTCAACGGCGCGTGTATGCACCGGGTATGTGTGCAGCTGGTGCGGTATTCGTGAAATAGCTGCTTCTTAGCGCTAGGTGTGGTTGTTGATATCAGGGGTATGTGTTCGTTCTGGCAGGATTTATCCAGACCGATTGTGGCTGCGTTAGGCCTGAGGAGAACGCCTGGCTGGGGGGTGTAACCAGCAGTGTTTACTTAGAGTGATGGAGAGTGAGCGAGAGGTGTTGTATGAGAACAGTTATACCGAATGGTGTCATAGTATCTCTGTGTTCTAGTTGAGTGGTGGTGTAAAGAAGAGAGTAAGCGTGGGGTGTGATATGATGGGTTACATGCTCTTTCAAATGTTCCCTGCCGTTCCTATGAGGGAATGGTGATCATGAATCTAATAGGTTGAGTACACCTCTGATACTGACTAATGTAAATGTGGTAATTTGTAGGGTAACATATCCCTGAATTATCTTTTTGTATATATTATTTCAGAATCATTTGCTCCTGAAGAAGGGGTTCACCCCCGAAACGTGTTGAGCTTCGAATACTTTATTACCAAGATCTCCGTTTTCTGTGTGAGATAAACTGTTTTACAAAAATTTGTTGTGAAACTGTAAACTTAGAATATACTTTAATTTGTGTTTGTGAAGAAAACTATTTTGTTTGTGAATTACAACAAGATACAAGTAAAACTCACATTTGGGATAAATATATTGACTGTTCAGTTTTCAAGGTGTGCAGGGGACGGGAGTGTCTTAAGTGTTAGACACTGTTTTTGTACTTTGTAAGCAAGTCCAAGCCCACCAATGATAAGGATCTGCACCATTCAAAGAGCCAGCAGTGATCCAATCAGTGACCACCGTGCGTTTCACTCATGCACAGCCTCCAGACACTCTGGCAGCATGGATGTGCAGTGGGGCCAGACCAATGCAATTTGCGTGAATTGGCACTTCCTGGGTCCGCACACTAATTGCATCCAGTAGCCTGCAAAAAAAGCAGCAGCTTTACCGGGTGAATTCATGAACATATGTGGGATTTCCTGACCTGAGAAGGCAGGAAGAAGGCCAAGAAACAATATGGCCAAAGAACAAGCAGAAAATCTTGTGGCAATTCCCTGTTATGGGGCCAGACTGGGGGTAAACGTGAATATGCACACAAAAAATACTGAAACAATGCTAAAAAGGTATCTGTTGCCATTGCCTTTTCTTTAGGCATATATGAAAGTAACCAAACATCCTCAGTGTAAAAGACTAGGGTGCTGCAAAACTATCTCCACTGCACTCCATTGTAATATGCTGTGTGTACTGTTTACAAGTTACCAAAACGGTGCAAAGTAAAAAGACAAAAAGAGAAACATAGTTTCCCTGTACTGATAGTGTGAAGGGCTGATCAGTTTCCCCATGACAAATGAGCATGAGTCCAGGGGAGTGAAGCTGAAGACTTCACTTCCCTGTAAAAAGTCAGGACAGGTCCAAAAACAAAAGCAAATATTTGGGGGTCCATAGAATAGGGAGGCAACGTTTCCTAAAGAGAAATATTTCCTAACACCCTGCAAAGCATCTTTGCCAGCAGTGTTTCACTCTTTCCATTTCCACTATGCATCATGAAAGTTGAAAATGACATGCAGAGGGACCCCGCAGCAGGTAAATGCTAACTTTGGTGGTCTCCTGCAAGCAATTAACATGTCTTACAAAATTAGGCTGTTTATGTTAAACATTACCTTATAATTATGTTGCTTCTTTAAATGGTGTAAGAGTCCAATTACTATTATATTTAATCTTGTTTTACAGGAACCTTTGCCCAAAGAGGTGGATATCACTACACATGATTTTGATTCCAGGTTTATTCTGGGTTCTTAGACAATTGGGGGCCAATTCATGGAACAAACGTGCGCCGAAAATCTTCGCGCAAGCGGAAAAAAACAGGCGCACGCGCACGCGTGCGATTCATGGAAGTCCCTGCGCGTGTTCACCTCGGGATGTGCGCCAAACCCGTGCATGGCGCACAAGTCACTGCAACATCCCGAAAGGCGTGCGTGACGCGCACAGTGTAAGCGCACAACCTCGGCGCATACACCAGAAAGTGGGCGGGACACGGGGCGTAACACGCGGAATGGGGAACAACGCGCGAAAATAAGGGTGTAACTGGGGATGTACTGCATGGAAGCAGATGGAACGCCCACACGCACTCGAACCACACGTATTCATGGAATCGAATAGGGCAAAGCCACGCACAGCCAAAGACACGCACAAGCTGAAACACGTCCGCCACACGAAGGCAGGCGGTAGAGTCCCAGCGCATCACAAAGTGGCAACATACAGCAATTGGGCCTGTGCGAGCGGGGCACATGTATTTCGGGGGTGCGCGGGAAGTTACACAAGCGATTGAGCGGGGTACGTGTATTTCGGGGGTGCGCGGGAATTTAAATACGCGATTGAGCGCAGTACGTGTATTTCGGGGGTTCGCGGGAAGTTACACAAGCGATTGAGCGAGGTACGTGTATTTCGGGGGTGCGCGGGAAGTTACACACGCGATTGAGCGGGGTACGTGTATTTCTGGGGTGCGCGGGAAGTTACACACACGATTGAGCGGGGTACGTGTATTTCAGGGGTGCGCGGGAAGTTACACACGCGATTGAGCGGGGTACGTGTATTTCGGGGGTGCGCGGGAAGTTAGATACGCGATTGAGCGGGGTACGTGTATTTCGGGTGTGCGCGGGAAGTTACACACGCGATTGAGCGGGGTACGTGTATTTCGGGGGTGCGCGGGAAGTTACACACGCGATTGAGCGTGGTACGTGTATTTCGGGGGTGCGTGGGAAGTTACACACGCGATTGAGCGGGGTACGTGTATTTCTGGGGTGCGCGGGAAGTCACACATGCGATCTCATCAGGGTACGTGTATTTCGGGGTGCGGGGGAAGTATCCCACGCAACATCAGCAGGGTACGTGTATTCCAGGGGTGCGCGGGAAGTTCCACACGCAATTCCATCAGGGTACGTGTATTACAGGGGTGCGCGGGAAGTTCCACACGCGATCTCATCAGGGTACGTGTATTACAGGGGTGCGCGGGGAGCAGCACACGTGAATTGCATGTGTCGGTCCTCCCAGGTGTTCCCTCTACACCCTCCACGGCCCCTGCAGGTGGCTCACACCACAGGGGCCTACCCAGCACATGTCCTGCAGGCACCCCATCCACCATGGCCATGCCCAGCAGCCAATCCACATGTCAACTTGCACTACTGCCCACCAACACACCCCCAGCCACCAGGGGCACCCTCCACAAGGCCCCCACCCATGTCTCCCACCACCCCACCCCCCAGCAGTGCAGGGGCACCCACCACCAGACCCCCACCCATGTCTCCCAGCACCCCCACCCCCCAGCCACCAGGGGCAGCCTCCACCAGGCCCCCACCCATGTCTCCCAGCACCCCCACCCACCAGTCACCAGGGGCAGCCTCCACCAGGCCCCCACCCATGTCTCCCACCACCCCCACCCGCCCAGCACTGTGGGGCACCTGCCAGCAGGCCCCCACCCATGTCCAACTCATGTTCCCCACCACCCCCACCCCGCAGCCACCAGGGGCAGCCTCCACCAGGCCCCCACCCATGTCTCCCACCACCCCCACCCCCCAGTCACCAGGGGCAGCCTCCACCAGGCCCCCAACCATGTCTCCCAGCACCCCCACCCCCCAGTCACCAGGGGCAGCCTCCACCAGGCCCCCAACCATGTCTCCCAGCACCCCCACCCCCCAGTCACCAGGGGCAGCCTCCACCAGGCCCCCACCCATGTCTCCCACCACCCCCACCCCCAGCACTGTGGGGCACCTGCCAGCAGGCCCCCACCCATGTCCAACTCATGTTCTCCACCACCCCCACCCCCCACCCCCCAGCCACCAGGGGCAGCCTCCACCAGGCCCCCACCCATGTCTCCCACCACCCCCACCCCCCAGTCACCAGGGGCAGCCTCCACCAGGCCCCCACCCATGTCTCCCAGCACCCCCGCCCTCCAGCCACCAGGGGCAGCCTCCACCAGGCCCCCACCCATGTCTCCCAGCACTCCCACCCCCCAGCAGTACAGGGGCAGCCTCCACCAGGCCCCCACCCATGTCTCCCACCCCTCCACCCCCCAGCAGTGCAGGGGTACCCACCACCAGGCCCCCACCCATGTCTCCCAGCACCCCACAACCCAGCCACCAGGGGCACCCACCACCAGGCCCCAACCCATGTCTCCCAGCACCCCCACCCCCCAGCCACCAGGGGCAGCCTCCACCAGGCACCCACACATGTCTCCCACCACCCCCACCCCCCAGCAGTGCAGGGGCAGCCTCCACCAGGCCCCCACCCATGTCTCCCAGCACCCCCATCCCCCAGCCACCAGGGGCAGCCTCCACCAGGCCCCCACCCATGTCTCCCACCACCCCCTCCCCCCAGCACTGTGGGGCAGCCTCCACCAGGCCCCCACACATGTCTCCCACCACCCCCACCCCCCAGCACTGTGGGGCACCTGCCAGCAGGCCCCCACCCATGTCCAACTCATGTTCCCCACCACCCCCACCCCTCAGCACTGTGGGGCACCTGCCAGCAGGCCCCCACCCATGTCCAACTCATGTTCCCCACCACCCCCACCCCTCAGCACTGTGGGGCACCTGCCAGCAGGCCCCCACCCATGTCCAACTCATGTTCCCCACCACCCCCACCCCCCAGCACTGTGGGGCACCTGCCAGCAGGCCCCCACCCATGGGCAACTCATGTTCCCCAGCCAACATGTCATCACAATCTAGATCCTTAGTCCCTATGGTCAGCCTCCAAATGCAAAACACCCACCCGAGTATTGCATCCACCCACTCATAATTTGCAATTACATCACAGAACACCAATTGAAAGTTCCGAAACAAACACATTTCCTTCACATACACCCAATGGGTGTCAGTGAATCTCAAAACACATATCATGAAATGCATGAAACCAATGAGATACCACACATTGAAGTTCACCAAAAAAAATATGTATTAAAGGAAACATAAATAGAATCAAAAATGAAGAAACAGAAATGTGAATGTACAAAAATTAAAAGAAGCATGTCCGTGAAAAAAAGCAAAACCAAAAATAAAATTCCAAAGTAATGTTGTCCAAAGTCAATGTCCACAAAACAAAATCCAATGGGAAATAAAAAAGAAAGCCATTGCTCCATGGTTAAAATGTGAAAAAAAATACAATCCAACAGTGAACTATGTACATGGGAACAAGCCAGGGTCCATTATCCCAACAAAAGAAAGGAAACCTATCTAACTACACTAACTAATAAAATAAACTATATACAAAAATGTGGCCAATGTCCGAAAGGTCCAAATAAAATCAAAACAAAAATGAAACCTAACACTACCTACATAACTATGTACAAGGGCAGCGGGCTAGTTTCACGGCTCACTTGTGGATGTCCCGGGCCAGGGCATCATCAAACTCCTCCTCAATGTCCCGGAGGCGGTCCTCCTCCATGGCCCCGAGGGTCCGCAGGGCCGTCAACGTGTCCGGCTCCAAACCCCTGCGGATTGCCTCGAGGCACTCGGCCCGCCTCAGGGCCCTCCGCATGGAGTTCTCCGCCCTGACCATTGTGAGCCATGCCTCTTCCGCCCGCTGCCGCTCCGCATCTATGGCGTGGCCCAAGCGCTGCCACACGGAAGACACTCTCTGTCCTGGGTCCTCCTGCCCTCCGGCTGATGCCTGCCCCTCCGATGTTGAAGGCCCCGAGCCTTCATGGCTCCCACCACGTAGCTGCTGCTGCTGTGCCTCTGCCCGTGCACTGCCTCCTGCTGCCTGCACATCCTCCGCCGGCTGGGGTGCAGTCGTAGATGTGGCCACCCCTGCTGGACGTCCGACTCCCGACTGTGGCAGGGATTCCTTCTCCACCAGCCTGGCTGCACCGTCAGAGGCAGCTCCACAGGGCACCCAGGTGACTGATGGGTGGGAAGATGGCACGGAGGATGACTGGCGCGTAGGGGGTCGAGTTGAGGAGGGGGTCGTAGCAAGCCCCATCAGACGGAGGAATCCGGCCTGGGTGACCTGTCCCAGCAGGCTGACGTGGTCAACGAGCCATTCGAGATGACGTGCAGTCTCCTCATGAAAAGACTGCAGGTCACCTCGCATGGCCCGTTGACGCAACGCCACACCAGCCAGGACAGGCTCAACCCGGACCCGGATAGCCACGTCCGCAGGCAGAGGAAGGCCAGTTGACGTGAGCTCATCCCCTGCCTGAAAACGGGTCTGGACGTAGGCATCCCTGCTGGTGCAAGATGATGCAGGGACAGGATCAGGGACAGGATTGCACACAGGCACCTCCACGGCGGACTGTGCTGCCTCCTGTCCCTGGTCCTGCACTGCACCACTAGCACCAGTGGGATCCCCACCTCCAGACCCCGTCTCTGGTGCTTGCTCGGCCTCCTCCTCCACCAAACCCCCCACCAACCTGGATGACTCTGTGCCATCTTCCCCTGTTGCGCCCTGTGGGGTCCCAGCTGCCCCTTCTGCTGCCGAGGAGTCCAACTCCAACCTCCGCCTCTTGGACCTCCCCCCGGCAGCTGCGGCCTGGGACGCGGCACCAGACTCCTCACTCCCCGACGAGATCACAACATGGGAGGGGAGCCGGGCCTTGCGTCTCCGGCTGGCGGTGGGATCCCCGCCGCTGTGCTCCACAGCACCTTCTCCGCCCTCTTCATCAGTTGACGCTGCAGACAGGGAGAGACAAAACACAGGCATCAGGGCACTGTACAATGGACACATACACACATGACAGTTGTACATGAGTGGCATTGGCAAACCTCAGACATGTCATCACAATCCCCAACACACATGTCATTACAACTCGCACACATGAGCAATACCACAGCCATATCGCAACTGCCACCACCATCCATACACATACAACAGCATGAGCAGCCAAAGGTGAGGCAGACATCACATGCAACACAGGAAGTGAACCACACATGTACACACACCACCACACTTGCATGCATGTGTACACCTCTGCCAAGTGTCGCAGTGTTCAGATGGGCATCCATGTCACATCTGCCAATCAGGCTTCCACATACCGCTGTCACATGCATCCATGTTGCATCACTGTTGCACCCTTGTCAAATACACACACATGCACATGTACACAGTGCTGATACATGCAGCCGAAAACAACATACATGCGTGACATCACGGACCTGTCTACTTACATACACATTCATCCAAACATGTGTGCCCACACAACTGCATTTGGCATGCAAGCCTACACACACAAGCACCATCCATGTCTCACACATTCCAGCCCTCGCATGTGTCAGCCCCATGGCCCTGTACACCCCCACCCATACTCGACCCCATACAAACAGATGTGCAACCTGCACCCTACTGAATAATCACCACACGCACTGCTCACAATAAGGATGCATGTACACTCACCGCTCGACTCCAAACGGGTCTGCCTCTCAAGGACCTGGACGTGGAGCGCTGGGGTTATGCGTTCCAGGACCCTCATCTGTTCTTCCGACAAGTGGCCCCGGCGCCCCCTGGCATCCGCTGCCTTCAAGAGGCGCCAGGCCTTGTTCAGGGTCCTGGACCTGAAGTCCTCCCAGCGCTTCTTGACATATTGTAAGTCGCGGACTGCCACCCCCTCCGTGTTGATGGCAGTCACGATGTCAGTCCAGATCCGAGTCCGTCCTTCCTTGTCGGCACGGGAACTTCCGAAGAGGGCATCATACTGCCCCAGGACTTGCTCCACCAGGACACCAACTTCGGTGGCACTGAAGCTGGTGCCCCTCTGCCTCTCTGGCCCGGGGTTGTCAGTGGTCTCAGATGGTGTTTGCCCCGAAATGACAACCCCAGAGGCAGGAGTGGGTGGGCAACTGGGTCCTGGGGCTGGGCTGTGGAGCGATGGAATCCCAGTCGGGAGTCTTCGGTTCCAGCAGGGGTGGTCACAGCAACAGCACCCCTGGCTGATGTGCAGGCAGCAAATGGCAGGGCACGTGGGCAGCAGGCAGTCAGGCAGCAGCAGATGGCAGGTGGGAGCGTGCTCGGGGCTCTGGGGGGCAGTAGTTCGGCCTTCTGGGCAGGAGCGTGGTCTTCCGTGTGCTTACGCGTGGCCAGCTTGATACGGAGTGATTTGGCACGTGAAAAATCTGCACGTCAGCGTGTGATTCGAGGAAAGGCCCTTAGCGCGTAAGTGTGTCTGCACGCATACGCATTTTAATTGGACAGAAGGCCCCTCAAGCGCAAGCGCCCCTGTGACGTGATGCGTACAGACGTGCATGGGCATTTCAGCGCGCGAAAAAATGCACGTCCACGTGTAATACGAGGAAAGGGCCCATGCGCGTAAGCGCACGTGGAAAACTGCACGTCCGCGTGTAATACGAGGAAAGGCCGTTAGCGCGTATGCACGGCAGCACGCATATGCGATTTCATTGGACCAAAGGCCCTTAGCGCGTGAGCGCGTTTGTGACGTGACGCGCGTGGGTGTTTCCCTCATTGCATGTGATGACAGAACACATGTGGATTTCCACCAATCGCGTGTGGAAGTTCCCGGAACCCCGGAACACACGTACCCAGGCTAATTGCGTGTGGAACTTCCCACGCACCCCGAAACACACGTACCCAGGCCAATCGCGTGTACGCTCACTCCCCTCCGATCACACGCGATGACACTCGGACCTACAGTCTTACCACGTATCCGAATACGGGAAACCCGCGCATGGCAAAAGACGTGCACAGGCGTCAACACGTCCGCCCACACGAAGGCAGGCGGAGGCGTCCCCGCGCACAGCATAAAAGTGCGCGCAAACAACAAACGCGTATATACAGCTACAATGAATGCCCCATTTGTCGCTGCACTGATCGTGGGACACCGCAGGAGGGGGAGAATAGCCAGGGCACGCATTTTCGCACCACGGACAAGCCTTTTTGGGAAGCCTCACGACCAGGTCTACGGCAGGTATAGGTTTCCACCACATATCATCCTAGACCTGGTCAGGGAGTGGGAAGATGACCTCACATCCCCCACCCTTTGCTCCATAGCATTGAGCCCCTTGGAGAAGCTGCTCAATGTCCTGCATTTTTTGGCCACTGGGTCATTTCAGTGGACCACTGCCATAGTGGGGGGGGTCTCACAGGCCACGCAGTCACGCTGCCTACACCAGGTACTGGCAATCATGACAGCGCGCCCCTCAGTCCGCAGGCACATATACATGCCCAGAACACCCGCAGAAAGGCAGGCCGTTGTCCTGGATTTTTTCAGGGTGGCACACTTCCCCAAAGTGCTCGGTGCCATAGATTGCACCCATGTGGCCCTACGTCCACCTAGGGGCATTGAGCACATCTACCGAAACCGCAAGCACTGGCATTCCATCAATGTACAGGTGGTATGTGATGCAAAGGTAATCATCACCTCTGTCTATGCAAACTACCCTGGCTCCACCCATGACAGTTTCATATACAGAATGTCCGCCCTGAGCCGGGCCCTGGAAGCTGGGCAGCATGGTGACACATGGCTCCTAGGTCAGTACAAATGCCCTTGCACATGCATGCAAGTCACACACAGACAAATATCCAAACCCTATTAATCTCAACTATTATCACCTCCCCAGGGGACAGTGCCTACCCTCTGAGCAACCACACGATGACGCCAATCCGGAACCCCACCACACCACCCCAGGTAAGATACAACGCCGCCCATATTGCAACCAGGGGCATAGTGGAGCGCACATTTGGAGTGCTCAAGTCACGTTTCCGCTCCCTTGACCGCTCTGGTGGGCAACTACTCTATGCACCACCAGTAGTGTGCAGGATCATTGTGGCAGCATGTGTCCTGCACAATGTTTCAACACGGCAGGGCGTCCCGGTGGACATGGTGGTGCCCCCACATCCCCAACCACAGGCACAGGCACTGCCGATGGGAGGGGACAGGGCACATGGCGAGGAAGCCCGGACCCAGCTTGTGGACACATTTTTCACCTAACCTCCCACCCCTGCGGAGTGCACACAGGCCTGGCACATACCAGGTAACAATCGATGATGACAAAGAGACAGTCAACTGTCACAACCCTAACACCCTGAGATAGTTGCCATGGAAGTGCCAGATTGTCTGCATCCCTAGCTACTTAAACACAAGCTATCCTGTGTGACCAAAAGGCACACATATGACATATGACATGATATGGGCCATACACAAGTATTCCAAGGCGCAATGAGGCAGGGAGGGGGGAACAAGGGAACACAGAGAACGGTACTACTAGGCCAGGTGTAATTGAGATTGTGCAAGTGCAGGGTTAGGGGGAATGGGAAAAGTGCAAGGGGAAGGGTGGGGGGGAGTCCAGTACAGGGGAAGTAGCCCAAAAAAATAATACATAGGTCGCTTGGTGGCAACTACAAAGGTAAGTGCAGACAAGTGCTGGGAAGGGAGGGCTGTAGGGATAGAGAGACAGTACTGCAGTGCAGGGGTTGCAAGGGAGGCAGTGCAAGTGGAGAGTGGCTGGGCCAGGGACCGATGTCGGTGAGAGTGGGCCAGTTGCAGCTCCTGTGCAGTTCCAGTGGAGAATTCTGCAAGGGAGAGGCAGACAGTAAGCAGAAGCAAAGAGGAAGGTCTTGAGGTGCTTCCAGAACTGGAGATGGTTCCCCTCAAGTTCAAGTCAGGCCGGAAGTCTGTTCCAGGGGGAGGGCCCTGCTGCGGAGAGAAATATACCCCCAGCTAGTTGCTCTGAGAAGCGGATGACCCGGACATGCAAGGTGTGCATCACACACACCTGCAAAACAGGCCATGGCCATCACTGTCATGTCACTCAAACCCTCCCAAACATCAACATGACATGGCAAGCAATACCCATACACCAACGCAGTAATGATAAAGTACACATTGCCATGTCCTAAATGTACAGTGGCATCGGACAATGATGCCTGACCCGGAATCAGATGAAATGACAAACCAACAAAATCTCCCACCCAAAATAAGTCATTTCCAAATGCATTACAACAGTCGTAGACGTAACATCACAATGAATGCCTGTCTACATGCACATTATGCATTGCAAAATCAACACTGCAGCTCATGTGTGCAGTGTCCTACTCCTGCATCACACTGCTCAGTGCACAGCACAGTGAACAGCCATTCTGTGTGATGCACACCCTGAGCATCACATCTAAGTGACAGACCACATCAAGCATCAAATTAGGCATGTACTGGATCCATAATCGGTCACAGAACATGTGCTGCCGGGACACAGTGGGCACCAGAAGGCAAACAGTGTACACATGGATATGCAAGGGTGGGAGTACATGTAGTGCATCTGAGTGCAAGTGTGTGGTTCTGCAAGGACATGCACTCCACATATGCATGTGCACTCAAGTGACCATCAGTGTTCCCTACACATCACATGTGAACATCCACCATGTGTACACCCCAGCATGTCAAACCACAACTATCCCCTCGCACCTGAAAGGAAAACACAACACATGAACAGGCATTGATCAGCAGAACACAACATGTACATAGGATACCCCCATTACTATGTCAGAGTTCCCATCACACTGCAGGGCAAGGCAACTATCAACAACAACCCCCCCTCACAAATGACCATGACCCACTGAACAACTGCACCTGGGTCATGGAGCCTCCAAACCTCAATTCCACCTGGCCACAGGATCACCATCTCCCACCTTGTGTGTAAAAAGATGCCTGAACCCTCAGAATCCACACTCATTTCCAAAATCACAAAATCCAAGGCATAAAAACGAACCCGAACACCCTCCAGTAGATGACTTGACGTAGCAGTACCTCACAAAGGCCAAGTACTACCACAATGATGCAACAACCAAGGTAGCACAGCAAAACAATGTCACGACAGGATGTGAGACATGTGTGGTACATGACATAGGATGATGCACCATGAATGGATGTGTACTGTCACAGGTCCCCTGTACAGGCGCGGGAGTGTCACGAAACAACCACCCCCACCATGTCCCGGGTGCCTGCAAGGTCAAACTCACACAGGCCCCTGAGACCCTGGTGGGGAAGGAGGTTCAGGGATATGCAGTCGGGACAGGTGTTGACACACTGGATGACTGGAATGAGTGGCAGGAGAGGGGAGGAGGAATGACACATGAAACTAAGGAATGCACGAAAATGTACAACCTGCATGAACACATAAACAATCCAAACAAACTTGGACATCATTGGCATGGCCTTCTGTAGTCCAGGCTCAGGAGTGGTACGAACCAACCACCCCCTCTAGGGTTTTGGCGCCTGCAAGTTCGGGGCTTACACAGGCATCCGCAACCCCAGTGGGGAAAGAGGGTCAGGGAACGTTGCTTGGATAGGCACGGGAAGCAGGAACACCGGGTAGAGGGTACAGGTTTCAGAATTGCATAGGATCACGGGTGATTAGGGAGAAAAAACATACCAAATTGAACCACACATACATCCATGCATCAGTACACTCCCCAGCAAGCCTATGCAGAGCAGTTCGAAAGAAAAACAAGACACTTAGCTCTGGTTTTGAGTGCTGGCCTCCTGCCTGTGCACTCTCAGGTCCGGTTACAGGAGCACTCCAATGCTGCAAAGAGAGCCACAGTCAACAACCTGTACGTGCCAATTACACAAAAACACAACACCAAACATGCCCCTTAGCAACAAACTACTCTACAAACAGACAATCTGTGCTCGATGCTTCGTACCCATATATAACATCACCCCTGTGACGGGTCATACACAGTCAATGCAGTAAGTCAGCCGCTGGTGGGTGCCTGGCAAATGGAACACCAATGTGTCACAATTCACACAACATGCAATGTTCCCTGGGTAAGCAGACAGACCCATATAGCAAGCCATGTCTACAGAGCAAGTTGCGTACCACCATGACCGAAACAAAGTTGCCAGTGCATTTATCATGAAGTACGTGGAAAAGACATGCACTGCACCCGAGTATGTCCCTTGCTGTATGTCCCTGTGAGCTGCCCCTTTCCATGTCCTGGAAGACTACATGGTTGATACAAGTGCCTCAATGAACCTTGGTGTACCGGAGGGTATGTGCCACTGCCCCTGCATGTGTCCCAGACAACCCTACTATCAACAGCCATCAGTCCACAAACACATCTGAGCTGCATTGTGTGCTTCAACACCAATATTCATCTAAGCTCACCCTCTGTGCTGTGACTAAGCCTGGATGTGCAACTCGCCTGGTGCAAGCTTTGCTGTGCCGTGGCCCCCCTGTGATGCTCACCTTGCCTGGAGTTCCTTGGAACATGTCAGCAGTTCTAGGATGTGGGTCTGCAATGTGGGCACCAACAAACGGGTCAAGAATTCCGTCGTCCAATGGGCCATGTCTGCTGGCAAAGGTGCTCTGGAGGCTCTTCCCCCCTGCAGAAAGGGCATGAAACACATCATTAATGCTTCAAAGTCATCTGTGTGTGTCTCATCAGGCATCTCATTACTTGACCATGTCAGAGAGTCACACCACAAATCACACCATCAGTCCGTCTTTCACCTCCAAAGTGTGGAACACTATCTACAGCATGAATTGCAACAAGCACGTGTAAAGGAAAGATAAGAAACATACTACACAATGCATAGCAATCAATGTCCACATTAATCATGACACACCCCATCTAGCAAAAGCTGAACAGTGGACAATGACACCTAAATCATCCCCACTAGGGGTGTCAACACAAGTCACAGCGCCAGACATGCCACAGATATGACAGTCCAAAGCCCTTGTGTAATATTCTGTAACACCGAACCATCCTTGCGAGCCCATGGATAAGGGAGGCAGGAGTGGCATATGTGAGTCAAGGACCCCAAGCAGCAAACACATACACAAGACAACCATGAAGGGCCCAGCTGGAACAGACAGTGGATGCCTTCAAAACCCGCAAAGCACCGCACCGTCACATGAAAGCACAATAGACTAGCAATTTTAAACTAACTCAACTATTAACTAATTACACTAACTATGGAAAACCTTCATTACCTATTTAAACTAACTATCAAACAGAAACTTAACTAACTAAACTAAAAGAAAAATCAAAAATGGCCACATACGACCCGGGGGGGAGGGGAGGCACCCAGGAGGGGGGAGGTACAGGGTGCTGCTCAACATCCACATGCGATGATGCTGAGCCAAAACAAAAATCCTCCATGGGCTCAACGCCTGCACAGCACGACCTATGTGGGAGATAGATGGTCGTCCAAGTCTGGCTCATCCTGTAAAGGAGGACGTGGCACAGTAGCCTGGCCACGCCTAGCCACAGCTTGCCCCTCATCAGCAGCAAGTCTGCCGGACGGGTGAGCCTGGTTCTGTGTGGCAATGTTACATAGGTCTGCATGCAGAACCTCACGTGATACACGTGCTTCCTCTTGCAAGGTAGCACGTGTAACACGGAGTTCCTCCTGCAAGGCCTGGCTGGACAACTGCTGCACATCCTGGCAAGCCTGTAGCTCAGCCGAGATGGTACGCTCAAGCTGTGCAAACCTCTCCTCTGCCTGCTGCCTCTGGGACATCATAAGGACACCCAGAGTGGATCTGAGGGAAGCATACTCCTCCCTCAGGGCATCCATGTGCGCCTCTGCGTGAGCAGCAATTGCTTGACGCAGAGACGAAATTTCAGCCTGGCGTGCCCTGTCTGAGGCCGCCATGCCCAGCCTGAGCGAGCGGGCCGTGGACCGTGCCGCCTGCTGCTGGAGAAGCACCTGCCTAGCAGGGGGGCACAGATCGGGCCACACGCTCCATGCTATCAGCGATGTTCTCCATTGCTGCCCCCTGCCGTTCGGAATTGGCAGTCATGTCTTGCTCCCACTCAGTAAACAGCGGTTGCGCGCGGCGACCGTGTTGCCGGGCTTGACCCCTGCGGGACCCAAGGACCGGGGGTCCTCGCTGTGTTGGCACCGCCTGCGGCTGCACGACTACATGCCCCCGTCGACGTAATGTCCCAGGCACATCAGTGACTGGTGTGGAGGGTGACCCTGCGTCCCGATCCACCACGGGCGGAGGAACCAAGACTGTCTGATCCCTCAGTACAGGTGTCGCAGACAGAGGAGTGTCCACATCAGAATCACTCACCCCTGACACATGGACTTGATGCTCATCCAACTCAACATGGACGTCAAAGTCGTCATCAAGGCTGGACTCATAGGCAGCCAGAGACAAGATGGACTGCAGCACTTGGGGGTTTTCATGGCCTACCACCCCACGACCCCCACTAGTGCCGGATTGATGTGGTGTTACCAACCCTGTGTCTGGCATGACAACACCATCCTCCGCCTCCATTGCGTCATCACCTGAAAAATAGAGAGAAAAAGGTCACTACACATGTCAGAAGCACACGACACACACACACCGACAGCAAAGGCATCCGGCAGACATGTGACACACAACATATGATCTGGCATGCATGCTGGGTCTACTTTGAATAGCTTCTGTGATCAGGCCTGTTGAAAGGTGGCAGTTTCCATGGAAGTGGGTCTATGCAGTGCAGAAAATGTGTACGCCACTCACTACCTACATGTACAAGCACTACATGGTGTGTGCCAGGAAATGTGAAGGCAGTGCAATGTCAAATTCAGACATCACGTGCATTGTGCATTCAATGTGTACCATGTCTAGAAGCCAAGCAACCCTCCACCCCAGTACCAAAGCAGGTATGCCTAGCATGGTATCAAAAGGCTGACCATACACCTGTGTATTGACAGGCAGTGTTGACTGGCATCAACAGCTTAATGTGATACAAATTACAACACTGCAAATGATGCTGGGACAGTGGGCAGGACACATGATGGAAACTCCGGAGGCCGCCCACGTGTGAAGAAGACACAAGAGTTGGACAGAGTCATTGGCCATTGAACAGGCTGAGGCCTGTGAGCCACACAGATTGTCAGGGCCTAAACATGTGTGCAACGCAGGACTGAGCCACAGTTGACATGGGGAGGCAGATGAGATGGCAGGCAATGCATGTAACCAAGGACTCTTATTACAGTGATCATCCAGTCAAGGACACATAGGGGCATGCGTGCAATGCACATAGAGCATGAATGCACTCATGTCCCTGCGGGACATCTGACCCATGCACAGTACAAGTGAGATACCCTGCATCGAGTACTAAGGCTGTACCACACGGCATATGTCTGGCAGTTTCTACGCTGGAAGTTAGCATCTACACAGGACACATGAACAAGATACTACACATTGGCAAGATTGAAGCAGACCAGTGCAAAGGTGGAACTGGAGTGCAGAGTGGTGGAGGAGGGGCAAGGGAGCATGCCCACATGGAGTCCCGCATGCAGGCAGAGGAGACATGCATGACGGTAGCATTGCATTACTTACACATCAGAGCCATGTACGCGTCACATGTAGCAGCAATCATGCACAACACATCCCACAAGTGAAACACACACGTCCTCAACAAACATGCATCAACACTCACTGGACTGGGCATCAAAGTCCAGCATCTCTCCCACTCCTTCGACCAATTCAGGTGGTATGAACTCCGCAACGAGAGCCTTATGCGGAGTGAGTTCTTCCTCCTCTGGTGCAGGCTCACCGCCAGTCACCAGAGTCAAGTTGTAATTTAAGGCACGCTTGGCCTTAGTGCTGCGCTTGATGTCATTTCAATGCTTTTTGCACTCCTGCACCGTGCGCACCTCATGGCTGAATGAACTGACATGTTCCAGTGGGTGTCACGTTGGGCAGCCGTAGTATGACTATTGGCACCCACTAGCATGTCACGGCTGTGGCCCCGCACGTAGTCCACGAGGAAGTCCAGTTCCTGCTTACAGAAAGGCTTCTTCCTCGACGTGCAGGAGGTCGTGGCTGTGTGTGGGGTCCCAGCCTGTGCTGCAGGTGCAACCTTCCTCCTCTTGGACTGTGGCGCAGACCCTGGCTGGCTAATGCCGCCCTGACCAGTATGGCCAGTGGGTTCGGTGGATTGAGCCAAGGGAATGGCAGGTGGAGGGATGACCAAAGGCCTGACTTGTGTCAGTGGAAGCTGGGTGCCCACTAATGGACCCTGCGCAGCAACATCAGCTGTGGCAGGGTCTTTGACCGCAACGGTCCTGGTTGGCAGACTCACAACCGGGGTGCTGTTGGGTGCATCTGCCCCTGCACTTGCCAACACCCGGCAGTTCGGCGCAGCAGATGACATGACTGCCCCAGGGACACGTGTCTTGGTCTGAGCAGCCCGGCGTGCCCCTATGGTTTCCCCCCTGGCCTGTTGGAGATCTACCAAGGGCTCTTCAAGTGCCAACGCAGCCTGCGCTGGCAGACCATGAGCCTGGGTGGCGGTGTCCACAGCTGCACCTGCAGCTACCACTACCCTTGGGCCCGTGGCAGTCGATGGAACGGACTGCCGGGTCATACGGGTGCCAGTGCCAGATGCAGGAGCTGCATCCCCCGGAACCACAGGGGGTGGTGGCATGGCTGCACCGACACATGGCACAACATTGTGCTCAATTGGCGCACCCCTGCCTCTTCCCCCTCTGTGGCTGCCCTGGACACCCTGGAGTCCCCCTACTCCCTGGTCACCACGGCCACGTCCCCGACCACGCCCGACACGAGGAGCGCGCCCAGCTGAGGCGCCCCTCACCTTTGGTGGCCCCCAACCATGGCACAGATGTAGTAGTGCTGGCACAGATGGAGTGGTGCCAATGGGAGATGTACACCACAATTGACCTGGGCAATTGGGGTGAAGGGGGTGGGAAGCAAGATGTTAACAGCCCCCCTGCACCTGCAAGGCAGTATGTGACCCCGGTGATGTGGTGACGGGTCACGCAACGCTCAGGCACCCCAAAACTGCAGTAAAACTGTACACGCAACCCTGCAGCCTACGTGCGTGGATTCAACCTCCCGCAGTACGCGGTGGCAACCAGTAACACGAATAACGCGTAGGAGTGGGACACGCAGGCTACTATGACATCGAAAATGGGTGCGATACACAGGGGCACCCGCAGTGGGAGAAAGAGCGTGTGCGACTCACCGTCTGACTAGCGCGATGCAGAAAAACACGCGTAGCCAATACCCCCGCCAAAAGAAGAGATACGTCCTTGATAGCTGTGAAGTTGTGATGGCGCGCGAAACAGGAAGCAGCAACACACGTCGGTCTCCACGAAAGGCATGTACAGCGAACTGCTGGGCCCGCTCACCTTTAACCCGTGCTGAGGGAAACGCACACGCGCGTCACGTCACTTACGCGCATGGGCCCTTTCCTCGTATTACACGCGGACATGCAGTTTTCCACGCGCGCTTACGCGCATGGGCCCTTTCCTCGTATTGCACGTCTGTACGCGTCACGTCACAGGGGCGCTTGCGCTTGAGGGGCCTTCTGTCCAATGAAAATGCATATGCGTGCAGACGCGCTTAAGCGTTAAGGGCCTTTCCTCGAATTACACGCTGACGTGCAGATTTTTCATGTGCCAAATCACTCCATATCAAGCTGGCCACGCGTAAGCACACGGAAGACCACGCTCCTGCCCAGAAGGCCGAACTACTGCCCCCCAGAGCCCCGAGCACCGTCCCACCTGCCATCTGCTGCTGCCTTACAGCCTGCTGCCAACGTGCCCTGCCATTTGCTGCCTGCACATCAGCCAGGGGTGCTGTTGCTGTGACCACCCCTGCTGGAACCGAAGACTCCCGACTGGGATTCCATCGCTCCACAGCCCAGCCCCAGGACCCAGTTGCCCACCCACTCCTGCCTCTGGGGTTGTCATGTCGGGGCAAACACCATCTGAGACCACTGACAACCCCCGGCCAGAGAGGCAGAGGGGCACCAGCTTCAGTGCCACCGAAGTTGGTGTCCTGGTGGAGCAAGTCCTGGGGCAGTAGGATGCCCTCTTCGGAAGTTCCCGCAACAGACTCGGATCTGGACTGACATTGTGACTGCCATCAACGCGGAGGGGGTGGCAGTCCGCGACTTACAACATGTCAAGAATCGCTGGGAGGACTTCAGGTCCAGGACCCTGAACAAGGCCCGGCGCCTCTTGAAGGCAGCGGATGCCAAGGGGTGCCGGGGCCACTTGTCGGAAGAACAGATGAGGGTCCTGGAACGCATATCCCCAGCGCTCCACGTCCAGGTCCTTGAGAGGCAGACCCGTCTGGAGTCGAGCGGTGAGTGTACATGCATCCTGATTGTGAGCAGTGCGTGTGGTGATTATTCAGTAGTGTGCAGGTTGCACATCTGTTTGTATGGGGTCGAGTATGGGTGGGGGTGTACAGGGCCGTGGGGCTGACACATGCGAGGGCTGGAATGTGTGAGACATGGATGGTGCTTGTGTGTGTAGGCTTGCATGCCAAATGCAGTTGTGTGGGCACACATGTTTGGATGAATGTGTATGTAAGTAGACCTGTCCGTGATGTCACGCATGTATGTTGTTTTTGGCTGCATGTATCAGCACTGTGTACATGTGCATGTGTGTGTATTTGACAAGGGTTCAACAGTGATGCAACATGGATGCATGTGACAGCGGTATGTGGAAGCCTGATTGGCAGATGTGACATGGATGCCCGCCTGAACAATCCGACAGTTGGCAGAGGACTAAACACATGCATGCAAGTGTGGTGGTGTGTGTACATGTGTGGTGCACTTCCTGTGTTGCATGTGATGTCTGGCTCACCTTTGGCTGCTCATGCTGTTGTATGTGTATGGATGGTGGTGGCAGTTGCGATATGGCTGTGGTATGGCTCATGTGTGCGAGTTGTAATGACATGTGTGTTGGGGATTGTGATGACATGTCTGAGGTTTGCCAATGCCACTCATGTACAACTGTCATGAGTGTATGTGTCCATTGTACAGTGCCCTGATGCCTGTGTTTTGTTTCTCCCTGTCTGCAGTGTCAACTGATGAAGAGGGCGGAGAACGTGCTGTGGAGCACAGCGGCGGGGATCCCACCGCCAGCCGGAGACGCAAGGCCCGGCTCCCCTCCCATGTTGTCATCTCGTCGGGGAGTGAGGAGTCCGGTGCCGCGTCCCAGGCTGCAGCTGCCGGGGGGAGGTCCAAGAGGCGGAGGTTGGAGTTGGACTCCTCGGCAGCAGAAGGGGCAGCTGGGACCCCACAGGGCCCAACAGGGGATGATGGCACGGAGTCATCCAGGTTGGTGGGGGGTTTGGTGGAGGAGGAGGCCGCGCAAGCACCAGAGACGGGGTCTGGAGGTGGGGATCCCACTGGTGCTAGTGGTGCAATGCAGGACCAGGGACAGGAGGCAGCAAAGGCCGCCGTGGAGGTGCCTGTGTGCAATCCTGTCACTGCATCATCTTGCACCAGCAGGGATGCCTACGTCCAGTCCCGTTTTCAGGCAGGGGATGAGCTCACGTCAACTGGCCTTCCTCTGCCTGCGGACGTGGCTATCCGGGTCCGGGATGAGCCTGTCCTGGCTGGTGTGGCGTTTCGGCAACGGGCCATGCGAGGTGACCTGCAGTCTTTTCATGAAGAGACTGCACGTCATCTCGAATGGCTCGTTGACCACGTCAGCCTGCTGGGACAGGTCACCCAGGCCGGATTCCTCCGTCTGATGGGGCTTGCTACGACCCCCTCCTCAACTGGACCCCCTACGCGCCAGTCATCCTCCGTGCCATCTTCCCACCCATCAGTCACCTGGGTGCCCTGTGGAGCTGCCTCTGACGGTGCGGCCAGGCTGGTGGAGGAGGCATCCCTGCCACAGTCGGGAGTCGGACGTCCAGCAGGGGTGGCCACATCTACGACTGCACCCCAGCCGGCGGAGGATGTGCAGGCAGCAGGAGGCAGTGCACGGGCAGAGGCACAGCAGCAGCAGCAACATGGTGGGAGCCATGAAGGCTCGGGGCCTTCAACATCGGAGGGCCAGGCATCGGCCGGAGGGCAGGAGGACCCAGGACAGAGAGTGTCTTCTGTGTGGCAGCGGTTGGGCCACGCCATAGATGCGGAGCGGCAGCGGGCGGAAGAGGCACGGCTCACAATGGTCAGCGCGGAGAACTCCATGCGGAGGGCCCTGAGGCGGGCCGAGTGCCTCGAGGCAATCCGCAGGGGTTTGGAGGTGGAGACGTCGACGGCCCTGCAAACCCTCGGGGCCATGGAGGAGGACCGCCTCCGGGACATTGAGGAGGAGTTCGATGATGCCCTTGCCCGGGACATCCACAAGTGAGCCGTGAAACTAGCCCGCTGCCCTTGTACATAGTTATGTAGGTAGTGTTAGGTTTCATTTTTGTTTTGATTTTATTTGGACCTTTCGGACATTGGCCACATTTTTGTATATAGTTTATTTTATTAGTTAGTGTAGTTAGATAGTTTTCCTTTCTTTTGTTGGGATAATGGACCCTGGCTTGTTCCCATGTGCATAGTTCACTGTTGGATTGTATTTTTTTTCCACTTTTTAACCATGGAGCAATGGGTTTCTTTTTTATTTCCCATTGGATTTTTGTTTTGTGGACATTGACTTTGGACAACATTACTTTGGAATTTTATTTTTGGTTTTGCTTTTTTTCACGGACATGCTTCTTTTAATTTTTGTACATTCACATTTCTGTTTCTTCATTTTTTATTCTATTTATGTTTCCTTTAATACATATTTTTTTTGGTGAACTTCAATGTGTGGTATCTCATTGGTTTCATGCATTTCATGATATGCGTTTTGAGATTCACTGACACCCATTGGGTGTATGTGAGGGAGATGTGTTTGTTTTGGAACTTGCAATTGGTGTTCTGTGATGTAATTGCAAATTATGAGTGGGTGGATGCAATACTCGGGTGGGTGTTTTGCATTTGGAGGCTGACCATAGGGACCAGGGAACTAGATTGTGATGACATGTTGGCTGGGGAACATGAGTTGCACATGGGTGGGGGCCTGCTGGCAGGTGCCCCACAGTGCTGGCGGGTGGGGGTGCTGGGGAACATGAGTTGGACATGGGTGGGGGCCTGGTGGAGGCTGCCCCTGCACTGCTGGGGGTGGGGGTGCTGGGAGACATGGGTGGGGGCCTGGTGGAGGCTGCCCCTGGTGGCTGGGGGGTGGGGGTGCTGGGAGACATGGGTGGGAGCCTGGTGGAGGCTGCCCCTGGTAGCTGGGGGGTGGGGGTGGTGGAGAACATGAGTTGGACATGGGTGGGGGCCTGCAGGCAGGTGCCCCACAGTGCTGGGGGGTGGGGGTGGTGGGAGACATGGGTGGGGGCCTGGTGGAGGCTGCCCCTGGTGGCTGGGGGGTGGGGGTGCTGGGAGACATGGGTGGGGGCCTGGTGGAGGCTGCCCCTGCACTGCTGGGGGGTGGGGGTGCTGGGAGACATGGGTGGGGGCCTGGTGGAGGCTGCCCCTGGTGGCTGGGGAGTGGGGGTGCTGGGAGACATGGGTGGGGGCCTGGTGGAGGCTGCCCCTGGTGACTGGGGGGGTGGGGGTGCTGGGAGACATGGGTGGGGGCCTGGTGGTGGGTGCCCCTGGTGGCTGGGGGATGGGGGTGGTGGGAGACATGGGTGGGGGCCTGGTGGTGGGTGCCCCTGCACTGCTGTGGGGTGGGGGTGGTGGGGAACATGAGTTGGGCATGGTTGGGGGCCTGCTGGCAGGTGCCCCACAGTGCTGGGGGGTGGGGGTGGTGGGAGACATGGGTGGGGGCCTGGTGGAGGCTGCCCCTGCACTGCTGGGGGGATGGGGGTGGTGGGAGACATGGGTGGGGACCTGGTGGAGGCTGCCCCTGGTGACTGGGGGGTGGGGGTGGTGGGAGACATGGGTGGGGGCCTGGGGGAGGCTGCCCCTGCACTGCTGGGGGGGTGAGGGTGCTGGGAGACATGGGTGGGGGCCTGGTGGAGGCTGCCCCTGGTGGCTGGGGGTGGGGGTGCTGGGAGACATGGGTGGGGGCCTGCTGGCAGGTGCCCCACAGTGCTGGGGGTGGGGGTGGTGGGGAACATGAGTTGGACATGGGTGGGGGCCTGCTGGCAGGTGCCCCACAGTGCTGGGGGGTGGGGGTGGTGGGAGACATGAGTTGGACATGGGTGGGGGCCTGGTGGAGGCTGCCCCTGCACTGCTGGGGGGGAGGGGGTGGGGGGAGACATGGGTGGGGGCCTGGTGGAGGCTGCCCCTGGTGGCTGGGGGGTGGGGGTGCTGGGAGACATGGGTGGGGGCCTGCTGGCAGGTGCCCCACAGTGCTGGGGGGTGGGGGTGGTGGGGAACATGAGTTGGACATGGGTGGGGGCCTGCTGGCAGGTGCCCCACAATGCTGGGGGGTGGGGTGCTGGGGAACATGAGTTGGACATGGGTGGGGGCCTGGTGGTGGGTGCCCCACAGTGCTGGGGGGTGGGGGAGGTGGGAGACATGGGTGGGGGCCTGGTGGAGGCTGCCCCTGGTGGCTGGGGGGTGGGGGTGCTGGGAGACATGGGTGGAGGCCTGGTGGAGGCTGCCCCTGCACTGCTGGGGGGTGGGGGTGGTGGGAGACATGGGTGGGGGCCTGGTGGTGGGTGCCCCTGGTGGCTGGGGGGGTGGGGGTGGTGGGAGACATGGGTGGGGGCCTGGTGGAGGGTGCCCCTGGTGACTGGGGTGCAGGGGGACATGCGTTGGTGGGCAGTAGTGCAAGTTGACATGTGGGTTGGCTGGGGGTCATGGCCATGGTGGATGGTGTGCCTGCAGGACATGTGCAGGGTAGGCCCCTGTGGTGTGAGCCACCTGCAGGGGCCGTGGAGGGTGTAGAGGGAACACCTGGGAGGGCCCACGCGTGCAATTCACTTGTGGTGCTCCCCGCGCACCCCTGTAATACACGTACCCTGCTGATGTCGCGTGTGAAACTTCCCCCGCACCACGAAATACACGTACCCTGATGAGATCGCGTATGGAACTTCCCGCGCACCCCTGAAATACACGTGCCCTGCTGATGTCGCGTGTGAAACTTCCCCCGCACCTCAAAATACACGTACCATGATGAAATCGCGTGTGGAATTTCCCGCGCACCCCTGAAATACACGTACCCTGCTGAAATCGCGTGTGGCACTTCCCGCGCACCCCTGAGATACGCGTACCCCCAATCGCATGTGGAAATTCCTGCACACCCCTGAAATACACGTACCCTGCTGAAATTGCGTGTGGCACTTCCCTCGCACCCCTGAGATACGCGTGCCCTGCTCGCACGGGCCCAATCGCATGTGGAAATTCACGCACACCACTGAAATACACGTACCCTGCTGAAATCGCGTGTGGCACTTACCGCGCACCCTTGAGATACGCGTACCCTGCGGAAATCGCATGTGGAACTTCCCACGCACCCCTAAAATATGCGTACCCTGCTCGCACGGGGCCAATCGCGTGAGGTACTTCCCGCGCACCCCAGTGATACACGTAGCCCGCTTGCCGTGCTGGTGCAGGGTTAGCGCAGCCCTTTGCGCTGGATTGGGTATATT
Source organism: Ambystoma mexicanum (assembly GCF_040938575.1). Taxonomy (NCBI): domain Eukaryota; kingdom Metazoa; phylum Chordata; class Amphibia; order Caudata; family Ambystomatidae; genus Ambystoma; species Ambystoma mexicanum. The sequence continues at coordinate 338,031,781 of NC_090939.1, forward strand.
GATGGCTTTTCCCTGCGCGAGAGGCGTTCTTGGGGGCATAACTGGCGCTGCTGCAGGGTCGCTGCGCCACTGTGCGCCACGGCTGGTTTTGGTGGCTGGAATCCATGAATATGCTGTGCGCGGAAATGTATTTTAGCGCACGCGGCTGGCGCAGGGATACGCATGCGCACACTGTGCGCCAGCCGCGTGCGCTACTTGTGCGCTGAATTCTATGAATTACCCCCTTGATCTTCTACCACTTAATCGCCTTCTGATTAAACCATACATTATAACATTGAATACATTCGAGCATGGATGCAAAAGTCATGTCACAGCACCATGCTTTTTTTTTTACAAGTATCTGTGCCATGGTTCTTAGTCTCTGCAGCAAGCTATATATTGCTCTCAGGACACACACATACTGGAATAGTTTCATAGCCATATCAAAGCAGTCAAGTTTTTAATTAATGTACCTGCACATTAATTACGGTAGAGTCAATAATCATAGTTTTGACACTTGCTTAATGCAGAATTCCACAAAAGTAATTACTGAAACTATGAATTATAGTGTGAATGTTACTTTTCATATAAATTACATTTAGGCTACTCTATCTCGGAAGGCAAAGGTAAAAAGTTGGATTAAATGAATTAGTGCTGAGCAAAACCTAATTAAGAAAATGATATCTTGTACGCCGGTCTTCAGTTAGCTATACTTGCTTAAGCTTGGATCCGCTTATTGGGCTGAAGGCACAAATACTAATGGTTGTACTCCTTTATGTGAACAACTTTTTGAAACTGTAAAGTTTACAACGTGATATGAACACATTTCTTTCTTATGTTAGTAATCTACAGGGAAAGATTTTGTTTTTCTGAATTGTGTTCATGTGACATTTCTTTGGACATTTGAATACAGAAACATCATTTGAATGTTTCTTTTCTTTGCAGGCAAGATTGGCGAGACTGTTATACATGGTTTGGCATAACAATGTAATTGTCAGTAAAATGAATCTCCTTGGGCTGATACGTTGATTATAAAATGACCGAATGTTAATGGTCTGTGTATATATGCAACTTTATTGACACTTACCAGTCAATTAAAGAAACAGCACACTGAATAAAAGGAGAAGTGAAAATACTATAGCACCATACCATTAATGTATGGGCTCCTTCAGAAAATAACAGGACTATTGGGTATACACATTTCACCAATCTTCATTTGTATCAGAATAGGTAATATTTAAGCTCCAGCAAGTGTCCCTTTTCTTTCTACACTGTTAGAAATCCGCCGCCATATGTTTTATGTGATTATTGTTCCATCATCTGACACATGGGTGGTTCGGGTGCCCATTTGACTTTGATTTGAACAGCACACCATGCTTTCCTATAAAAGCAGCGTAATTAATGAAAATGCTGATATTAGGTGTCTGCTCATAATTATCATAGTTTCAGCATCAGCGAGAGCTATGCAGACAAAATCTATTGCATCACTGGGGTGTAAGTGAATTTGTCAAGGTTTGAATATACTTCCGGAGCGGATTCTCCTTTGTATCAAAATTCCAGTCACTTTATAGTTGTTTTGCCTGGAACACCTGCTGCCTGGCCGTCAACAGTTTAATATTAGATTTTTGTATCGTTTATAGTGCAAACATAGATCAAGAGTAGCAGAGCACTTTACAACACGTGGAAGCCAGAGTTGGGCAAGGCGTTTTTGGACAGTATTTATTTATTTCAATTTATAAAGCGCACAACGGCCCTCAGGCAACGTGGCGCTGTTACAAGAATATTTGCTTAGGTGCTGGTTACATAGGAGAAAGTCTTGATGTTAAGTTACAGTGTAGTTGTTACATACATGCAGTTACGTGTTGGGTACATTGTTGGTTGGCATACATGTTATACAGTAAGGTGATAGTTATACGGTACATAGTAAGGTAAGTAGATAAACAGTAAGGTAAGGTTATAAGGCATAGCAGCTGAGATTTGTGGTCTACTTAAAAAGAATGGTCTTCAAGGCCTTTCTGAAGGCCATGAGAGAAGATTCTTTCCTAAGCGGGAGTGCATTCCATGATTTAGGTGCAAACACTTCAAAACTAGAGCCTCCTGCTTTGGCTCTGTTAAAGGTGGGGATTATGAGTTGGTGTGAGTATAGGTCATGTTTGGGTTTGGTGGAAAGTGCTTGGTGTATTTGTTCGGTTAGATAGGGGGTGCAACTTGTGATAGGCATTTGTGGGTGATTGTGAGAGCCTTGAAAAGAATGCGTTCTTTGATAGGGAGCCAGTGGGCGTCTTGTCTAGCCTGAGAGATATGCTCTCTCTTAGGGATACTGAGTGCGGCTCTGAGGGCATTGTTTTGGGATATTTGTAGTTTATTAATGTTTTAGGAGGAGGACATTGCAGTAGTCCAATTTTGCCCCTATGGTAGCTCTTGCAATATTGAGGAATTTTTTGGATGAGTGGTGATGTTTGATGGAATTGATGATTTTAGTTGTGAATGCTGCTGAAGACGCAATACAGCTAACTTGTTTGTCCATGGAGAGGGTAGGTCCAGGAAGACGCCTAGAGTTTTTACCGCGGTTGAAGCAGGGATTATAGCAGTTTCAATTTGGAAGTTACAGTATTTGGTGTCTAGTTTTTTTAAGGTCTCCTTGGGGCCAACTAGTAAGATTTCAGTTTTGTCCCCATTGAGACAGAGGCCGTTAGCTGCCATCCAAGCCTGGATGATAGCGTAGATATGCTGTAGGGTTTTCAAGTCTTGCTCACAGTCACCAGTAAGAGGGAGAAGAATTTGTGTATCGTCGGCATAATTGGTGAAATTTATGCCGAATTCTTCTAAGTCCTTGAATAGTGGTAGAGTGAAGAGGTTGTAGAATGTGGGAGAGGTGTATGAACCTTGTGGCACTCCACACCCAATAGGGGATGGGTTGGCTGAGGCCTGGTCTGAGAAAACTCTTATGGCCTGGCCTTTCAGAAAGGATGTAATCCAGAGGGCAGCTTCTTAGGAGAAGTGGGCAGAGTGTCTGAGGTGTCTAGCTAGGATATCGTGGTCGACCAGGTCAAATGCTGCAGAGAGGTCGAGGAGCAGGAGGAGTGTGGCTTTGCCTTTGTCCATGTTTTCTAAAAGTTGATTTTGTAGGTCTAGCAGAGCTGACTCTGTGCTGTGCCGTGGGCGAAAGCCAGATTGCCTTTTTCCTAAGATGTTATGCATTTCAAGGTAGGACTGAATTTTTAGGTATGCCGCTTTGTCCAGGATCTTCAACAAGAAAGGCACTGTGGTGATTGGCCTGTAGTTGTTTGGGGAGTCTGGCTCTAGTGTAGGTTTTTTCAGGAGAGGCCGGACCCAGGCTTCCTTATGGGAGGCGGGTACAATGCCAGAGGTGAAGGAGGCGTTAATGAAGGCTGTGATGAACGGGGCTAATGTTGCTGCACAGTCTTTGACTACACTTGCTGGGCAGATGTCACCCTTGCACGGTGATGGTTTTATGTGTTTCATGATTAGAAGGACCTCCGGTATGGTTACTTCCCTAATAGTAAAAGGTGTTGTTTCCATAGGGTCAGGGTGTGGCACAAGAAGGGCTGTTTTTGGATTTTTTCCTTATGGGCTAGCTTTGACTCAAACCTTTAAAGGGATTTGGTAGAGGAGGCATGCAAAGCCCCAGAGGAATGGAGCTTAGCCCTGTGTATGTTGTTGTAATGTGTATATGATGCAAGCAGTATTTAGTAGGTTGCTGGGAGGAGGGGATGTCAGCGAAGCTCATGCAGGGAGGGAAAGATGTGGTCGAATGTGTGGGTGCCTGTATTGAGGCAGGCTGCAGCATGGTGTAGGGGGGCCAGAAACTTGGCTGGGAGTGTGGCTGAGAGGTGATTCCCACTGTCAATGTGGGAGATCAAGATAGAAAGGAAATCTGACAGGAGGTTGAAAGGTTGGATGTTGTGAAGTGTGACAATCCTTAACCAGATGATATAGGCTTTCTTGCCTATGTGCTTTTGAAAGGCGAGGCTTCTGTTGCCAAATAAGCCTAGGGATTTGATTGAGTTTGACAGCTGGTGGGTGAATCCTTCCAGTTGCATACCGTCAAGCCACTTTTGCATATTCATTTGTGTGGCATGTGGACTGATGCAGACACAATTGGGCTAAGCTTAAAGTAGAATTTTGACATCCAGGTTTGGATCATAGCCAGACATTTACAGAGGCAGGAGATGTCCTGTTGGTATTTAACCTTGTGGTACAGCTAGGCATCAATGGTGAGTGATGAATTACTAAGTTGGGATATTTTAGTATATTTCCCAGAGTTTTCTTATGGAGGTTAAAGAAGATTGGGTAGAGGACGGAACCTTGCGAGACCCCACATGTGACTGGGAGTTACTTGGATCTGAACTGTTACATCCATATGGCTTGTTGTCTGCTGGTAAGGTAAGAAAGCAACCATTTTAGGATGGTATCAAAGAAGCCCATTGTGTCAGCAGGGAGGGTGAGGAGTGTTGATGTCAAGGATGTATGATGATGTTGATGAATTGAAGTCCTAAAGCACAAAAAAGAGGAGGGGGAATGACTTTTAAACTGCTACACCAAAAGCAACAACCCCAAAATAGGTATAACCTATAAAATAACATGAAAAATGCTGGTGAGCAGAGTTCAACCACAGGTGAGAACACTCCTACTCTCCACTACACAGAAAGGGAGTAAGCACATGGCAAGACATTCCACAACCAAATGTTGTGTGGTGACCTTAAAAACGAACACAGGAAAAAATTAAACCAAGTATTAGAACACACAAATAGCAGAAAAATATACAATTATATTCATACACATCAATTAAAAACTCAAAAGTGCAACAAAATATAACTCAATGTCATATGTTTGCTGAATCAACATAAGATGCAAAGGGAAAGAAAACCAAATTAAAGAATGTTTTCAGACTTGACAAAGCAGTGAATCAAGCTCAATGGTCAATCAAGGGTTTCAAGAAATGACCAAACGTGTGTTAAAATCTCAAATGTCCATTAATTACCATACCACTTCAAACCCATTCAGCCCGACATGTTTCATCCTTCACGCACTACTCATACACTCAATTCTGGGGAAATTCTTCAGGGGCGCTAATTTGCCTGTAAACAATTTACAATGTGTTGTGTGACAGAAACAAAAACCAAAATTATCTTCAGACTGAGGACCCAGACAAAATCGAAAAATAGGTAATTCAACAGCACAGTCTGCTTGTTCCTACTGTAATGATCCCCATTGTTCGGTCAACTAGAGAGAACGGTACGTGCCCACTGGCAACATTCAACATAAGAAGTGCTATTAGTGCGAAATATGCTGCTGTACTTCCATGCCTCATTGGAGTACGGGCAATGGACGCTGTGCAAGGCGTCTCGGTTTAGGGACTACTTCATTCCCTATCTCGGTGCGTGCTAGCTCGTGATCTCGTGTTCGGATATAGTGGTGCTGTGTTAAGCCAGTAATGTTGCACCTGGTTTGAATTTTCGACAGCGAAATTCGCAGTAGGGAGTGAAAAGTACTCCTATGTTTCCGGGCCTCGTAGAATTTCACAAAAATGGCACTGTGCACAATGTTGACAGTGGGCTTCCTGGGGGTTGTTTCAGAGGTCAGGGGGTGTGGGGATGGGTGTGTACTGGTAAAGGGCTTCGTGGCGGTTGTGGCAGAGGTCAGGGGGATGGGGAGAGGGGGGTGTACTGGCAGAGGACTGCCTGGGAGTTTTGGCAGAGGTCAGGGGGAGCAGGGAGGGGGGTGCACTGGAAGAGGGCTGCCTGGGGGTTGTGGCAGAGGTCAGGGGGTGGTGGGTGGTGTCAGGACTTGAGGGGGCTGCTATGACATAGGGGTTTAGGCCAGCAGTTCCGCTGCCTGAGTTACAGGGGGATGGCCTGCAGCTTCACCAGGTTGCTGCTTTGAGTTGCAGGGGGACGGCACACAGTTTCGTCAGGGTGCTGCCTTGAGTTGTGTTGGGACGGCATGCAGTTTTCCAGGGTGGTGCCTTGGGTTACGGGTTGATGGTCCACAGTTTTGCCAGGGTGCTGTCTTGAGTTACGGGGGGACGACACACAGTTTGACAAGGGTGCTGGAAGGTGGGGCGAAGGTAGGTGCCAAGGTTGTTAGTTGGAGCTGGTTTTGGTTTCTGTGGGGGCGTGTTGTGGTCGTTCCAGGTGAAACATGATTTTCGTTGTCCCTCAGGTTACTTTGTGCTTTTGAATTCATTAATACATGGAACACGCAAAAAAATTCATAGGCGCTACTAGGTATAAATTTGATATTTACGCTAAGGCCCTGATTAATGGAATTATTTACGTTTGAAACAGGGATTTGCATGCCATTCTGCCTGCAAATACGTGTTTGATGAATCGGGATTTGTGAGCAGAATGCCACGCAAATCCCTGTTTTACACGCAAATAATTCCATGAATCAGGGCCCAAGTACTTTACATGGACTTTGCACTTTTTCTATCAATCGGGCCCTTACTGCTTTTTTTGTGAATTAGGCCCATTTAGCGCAGTGCAAAGAGTACATTTACAGCGCAAAGTGACTTTGCTCCACAAAAATACACTTTGCACTGCTTTCTGAATTAGGCCGGTGGAACATATTTATTGGCAGTGCAAAGTCACTTTTCGCCACGTTAAATGTCCCTTGAATTAGGTCCTCTGTCTGCGATACTTTGTGCTTTTTTGTGAATTAGGCCAATTTAGCGCGGTGCAGAGCACTTTTGCAGTGCAAATTCACTTTGCTTCGCTCTGTGAATTAGGCCCGGTGCAAAGTGTATTTTTGCACTGCATGAAACGTTCTGTGAATTAGGTCCTTAGTAAGAATATACAACAGTCGCAAATCAGATATTGGTGTAGGTCTGCAAAACTGCTACTGAACTTCAATGTTTCATTCTTGGTGAATCAATATCAACTTTTTTTTTCTATTGATATTGTCCTATCAAAAATCAAGTGGTTGGTTTAGCAGGAAATTACAAACAATTGGTTATTCTGTCGTAGAGCACCCATAATATCATAAATCTTGTCCAAGGACCGGTGGAACAGATATCCAGGTTGTCGAAAAAGCATGTTTTAAAAAATATATTGTTTAAATTTTTTTTAAATATATTGCTTAAACATTTGAAAAATTCACTCAATGCAGCATATTCGTGACAAATCAGGGGAAAAAAATTAAGACAAAAATTTGGCAAAAATCTTTTTGTAGGGACTTCGGGTTCCTCTATGAATTGATCATCAAGGATGGAAACGGAATGCTAGATTGCATACATTTGTATTCAAAGATATATACTAAAAAAGGGGGACTTTATTATGCATTTATCAGGACCTAGACTATACCATGGATGGGAACAATTCGTAGCTTCTATGCGTACATAGACCCTGTTCAATGCTGGTGTTCAAACCGTGCTTCACTGTGTTCAATTTGAAAATCCATTTTTTATCAGCTTCTCTGAGTTGTTTATCTCTACCACCACCTCTTGGTGAAGGCTCAATTATTTGGATAATGAACCATCTTAGATTGGTGGGTTTGTGTTGATGTCGGTTAAAATGGGATACCATGGGTTTATCAGTAACCTTGTTTTTGAGACATGAGCAGTGTTCACATATCCGCTGTCTCACTTCCCATTTTTTCTGCCAATAAACAGTAAATTGCATGGGCACTTGATTCCATAGATTGCTCATTTACTCTTTCAGTTTGAGAAACATCTTAGTTGCCAAATCTGTCCATATAAATCCACTTCCTTCATATTCTCTGTGAGAGAACATACTGAGCATCTGCCACATTTATAAAGACCTATCACCGGTCGTAGGTAACATAGGGCTTGTTGTATGTTTTTGCTTTCTTGGGATCCCCGTATGTATGTACTAAAATATCATTTAGGTTCCTTTGTCTTCTGTAACCAAATCTTGGTTTGATTGGTGTAAACCCTGGTGTGTGTATCGTTTTTCAGTGTATCAAAATAATTTTCCGCAGGTTGTTTCTGATAGGACTAAAGGTCTTAATACATGTGATTGTTTAGTCTAGTTTGGTTATTTTTCATGGGATTAGACAGTCTGCCCTGGCAGTGTGTTTAGCTCTTTTGCTTGCATTTCGAATTTGTATGGTAGTTAATCCTTATTGCCTCATCAAACACTGTATTAGATTGCCATTGCAACATTGGTAAACAAATTAGCAAAGATGGCGGCCGCCACAACTCCCAAACCTCGTTGTCATAACGAGGCTTGGTTGCCGTCTCCTTAACAACACTTCCAGGGAGATGCGCCACCTTGAACAGCTGTGGGCTGTTTTCCTACCACATCCCAGACAACCAGACGAGTGTCTGTGCGCAGAGATCAAAGACTGCATTAGGTAAGTACTTGAAAACGGAGTACCGCAGCACTGTTTTCTCTGATGGTGGACCCATCCCCCGCTGTGCACCCATTACGTGTACATAGATAAGATGAAAAATGCATGCTTGTTCTTGTGCACTGTGAATAGATGAGAATGATTATGTGCCAATTGCCCTGACACTAACAGCTGCACAACAAGGCTCTAGATAGTATGAATAACTCATGGCATACTTGTCTGAGAGAATGTGCACTCATGAGGTGCACATAGACATGGGTAATAAATGCCTGTTCTTTTGTGTGGGAAGCGCAAATAGATGAGAATTACCATTTACCTGTGGCTCTGACCCAATTAGTCACCCAATGCAGCCCCGGGTAGTGCAAATCATTTAGGATGGACTTGTTTTGAGAGGATGTAGAAAAAATGTGTGATTTGGTGTTATTTTTCCCATTATAGATTCCATCCTGGTAATGGGTTGCACTTAAGAACATGTCCCAGTACTGCACACCAATCCTACCAGGAATACAAGTACAGATTCCAGGTAGGCTGAAGCATGGTTTCATATAAAGCACATCTGTATACTATAAACTTGCATTTATAATGCAGGAAATACAACAATAATTGACTTTTTGTTTGGACCAGTGTAGAAGGAAGCTATCACTCCTGTAAAGAAGAAATTGGGCAGACCAAACACTTTGAATGGAAATAATAGCCCGATAAACTCCCTATGTGACCTACCTTAATTGAAGGTAGTACACCATTTTTAATTTTGCCGTCATTGTAGATTAGCACATCAACAATATTTATAAGTGAGAGGTGCGACCATGATATGATATCAACGGCTCATTGTTGGTCATGTGATCAGTGGGGTAGTCATCTGACTTGTCCTGTATTGGAACAAGTTATATGTCCTGAAGATGCTGTTTGTCACGAGAAAAAGAGCCGAAACACGTGTCGATAACTTGAAAAAGAAAGCGAATATCAGTGTTCTCTTATTTTATGCTCCTAAAATGAAACTATAACAGCATAGTATTTTACAACTACACCTCCACAAACTCTATGTGCAGCAAAAGAAATTGTATGTGAAATTAGGATCACCGCATATTTTGCATTCGGTAGTGCTTGCTGTTTTTTCGCGCTGTACTTTTGGTGCCTAGAAACTTCATTTATATAACAGTAAACTAACCTCCAGGCACAAACTGTTGTATATATTCTTCCTTCCATACCTAGTAACGTGTAATAACTAATTGTTTTATTTTTATATTTTTTATAATGGTCCTTTTGAAGTGTAATGATGAATTGTCCTGAATGATTTTCCTTTTTTATATGATTCTGGTTTAGCCATTCTCTACACCATCTAGGTACATTATATTATGATTTTTCTAAAGTAAATGAGTGACATGAGATCTTCTGGTCTTCACTCTCTCTCAAGCTGTATGCATCAGAAATAGCACACAGTGGCTAATTCTAGATGGTGTGAGGAATTCCTTTACTCTTTAAACTAAGGGAGGGTAACCATTCTCCTATCGATTAACTAAGTAGAAGTGAGAAAAGGTTTTGCCCGCAAAGTAAATGTGCAGAATCCACGCTGGAATCTGCTTCTGCCTGTTTTGCAAAATCAGCATTACCGTTCCGCTGCCACTGAAATTTTGCATGTTTTTTTGGGGTTTCGCGTGAAGCGTCGTGTTTCGTTCCCATGTTAGTTTTGTGTAGCGTGACGAGAAACTTTGCACAGGTCTTTTTTATCCGCGCTAGTTGCATGCAGAAACACGAGAAACTTTGTGCAGGTTTTTCCGAACCATGCTAGTGTCACACTGTGCCAGAAGAAACTTTGCACGGTTTTTCAATTCGGGCTAGGTTAATGCAGCGGCACGAGAAACTTCGAGCAGCTCTATTTGATTCATACTAGGTTTGCGCAGTGGCGCGGGAAACATTGCCTGGCTTGTTTTGGTTTGTGATACAGCACAAGAAACTTTGTGCCACTCTTTTTGATATGCATGGGTGGCAGGACAACAGATTGGGGATTCTGTGGCTGGCAGAGCAGAATTTTACAATTTTGCCCAACCCTAGTCCAAAGTTTACACCACCATTGCACTTTATTATTTGCACAGCACCATGTTTGGATTACCACCACCAAGACATATCGAGAAGAATGTATTTTTAAAACAGGTCTAAAAAGAAAACTTTCTTTATTGGATAAGAACAGAACACGATTCGCTTGGGTTTGTATTACTTGTACCTCCTTTTGGCTTTAAATACAGACTCAGACTGGCCTAAGAGGCAATAGGGTAGTGCCCAAATTGCATATCTAACATGTTAGGATAGGCCAGTATTTTTGGACCAAGTTGGATTAGTTTGATGAGGTGCTGATTGGTTGTATTAGCTACTGCTAATGATTTATTTTTATTTTTTTTTAATGTTCAATTTGCATCTAATGTTACCAAAATACCCACTCAGCACCTCATTGCCATTTGCAACTTTGGGACACCTTTTCATTGGTGCCTGAAACAATTATATGATCCAATCCGACCCTATTTAGATACATTAGAAGAGGTTAAGTAGGCCTTTTTGTCAATAATGCTTTTTCCTATTGCTTTCCAGACTGCAAATAGAAGAACATTGCTGGAGCATGAATATACAACCCTCTAAAAGACTGGAAAATTCCTATACTTCCCATACCAAAAAAAAGGGCAGCGCATTGTACAGATTCTAAGGACACATATGCAATCTTTTTTCGATTTAAATCAGAACATTAATTATTCAGGTTTTCCTATTTTATGGTCGCCTGAAATATTCATTATTCAGTTCTTCCAACATGTCATTGCGTCTTAACACAGATCAATTCACATTTCCATTCCGTACTTCCTAGTTCTCGCCAATGTATATTTTTATTTTCCATCAAACTTTCTATCTCCTATTTGCATTTTTATGGTTCATCTAAACGAGGAGTTTTATTTGGTTTAAATTGAACATCTTTGCATTCGAGATATGCAGTAGAGAAAAACAGAATAATCTAAGGTCCTTGACTCAATATCTGTTCCTAGTATGTTAATGAAATATACAGTAATTGGAAATCTAGCTTTATAAACAGAACTTAATCATACATATTTGAAACACATCCTAATATTTGCTTTTTCATGGAGATTTTACTGATATTATTTCTTTCCATTGAATTAATATAGAAAAAAGGCACCAGTACCCAAGCCAAGCTTGCAGTTCAGCACGGCGTAGGGAAGGCAGCACACAACAAGAATGTGTCCCGTTGAAATGAACAGGATGCTGATGTGCAAACATGCAGAGCTGGCAAGTATTCTTTGTGCAAATACATGTATTTCTTAATTGATCTCATTCATACTATTTTATTGCGCATAAACATTTTCAGGGTAATTCATAGAATTCAGCGCACAAGTGGCGCACGCGGCTGGCGCACAGTGTGCGCGTTCGACTTTCTGCGCCAGCCGCATACGCTAAAATCCATTTCTGCGCACAGCGTATTCATGGATTTTAGCTACCAAAACCAGTGGCGCAGCGACAATGCAGCAGCGCCAGTTACGCCCCCAAGAACGCCCCTTGCGCAAGGAAAAGCCATCAAAATTCCCAATCCAGTGCAAAGGGCTGCGCTAACCCTGTACCAGTATACAGGGCCGCCACACAGCACACGGCAAGCGGGGAACGTGTATTCCTGGGGTTCGCGGGAAGTTTCACACGCGATAGGCCCTGTGCGAGTGGGGTACGTGTATAACTGGGGTGCGCGGGAAGTTCCACACGTTATGACGATCCTCAATCATGGGCCTAATGGCCAGCCACATCACACCCCATGCCACCCCAGCCCAAAGACCCAACCAAGTATTGCATCCACCCACATAGAAATGCCCATTACATGATACAACCCGAATGGCAAGTGTGTAAATGAACACATGTCCGTCACACAAACACAATGGGTGCAAGTGAATGTGAAAATCCACATCATGACATGCATGAAATCAATGAGAGAATACCACACATCGAAGTATGAAACAAAAATGTATAGAACCCAAAATGAATGTAATGAAAAGAAAACACACAATAATGTGAAGAAGAAATAAAACGCAGCATGTCCAGAAAATAATCAAAAATATGAAATCAGAGTTCAAAGAAATCCAAATGAAAATGTGTCCAAAGTCTCAGTCCAACAAAGCAAATCCAAGGGAAATAAATAAGTGAAATCCATTGCTCCATGGTGAAATGAAAAAAAAAAAAAAAAATCCACTGTTCAACTATATACAAATCACCAATCCAGGGTCCATGAGCACAACAAATGAAATTAAACCTACAAAAAAGACTACCTAATAAAGAACTATATACAAAAACATGGTGCATTGTCCAATTGCCCCAAAATTAACAAAAACAGAAAGGAAACCTAACACTATCTAACTATACAATGGCGGCGGGCAAGTCCTGCGGCTCACTCTGTGCTGTCCCGGGCCAGGGCATCATCGAACTCCATGTCGATTTCCCGGAGGCGGGCCTCTGCCCTGGACCCGAGGTCTTGCAGGGAGGCACTCATGGCCTGTTCCAACTCCCTGCGAGTTGCCTCGAGGCACTTTGCCCACCTCAACGCCCGACGCATGGAGAACTCCGCCCTGACCATGGTGAGCTGCGCTTCTTCTGCCTGCCGCCGCTCTGCATCTATCCGCTGGCCCAACCGCTGCCACATTGAAGACACTCCCATTCCTGGGTCCTCCTGCCCTCTGGCCGATGCCTGCCCCTCCAATGTTGATGGCCCCGAGCCATCATTGCTCCCACCTACAGCCTGCTCCTGCTGCTGCTGCTGCTGTCCATGTGCCCTGTCTGATGGTGCCTGCACATCCTCCATCAGCTGGTCTCCAGTTGTGGTGTCCACCCCTGCTGGACCACCAACTCCCAACTGTGGCAGGGATGTGAGCTCCACCAAGCTGGCTGTGTTGGTCGGGCCAGGTCCACAGGGGGTCCTGGTGGAATCCTGGCCGGAAGACGGCAGGGAGAAAGACTGGCGCATAGTCTCGACAGAGGAGGAGAGGTCCACCAGAGTGCGCGACACATGTAGAAACCCAGCGAACGCACGTCATCACGAATGTCACACATGTGCAACGCGACACCAATCAGTACGGAGCCCATACGGTCATGGGACCCCTCGTCCGCAGGTAGTGGAGAGGCAGATGACATGGCACTCTCCCCTACCTGTGGACGGGCCTGGGATGGGGCATCCCAGCTGGTGCATGGTGGTGCAGTCACAGGGTCAAGGACAGGGACATGCACAGGCCCCTTTGCGGTGAACTGTGCTGCATCCTGACCCTGGCCCTGGACTGCACCACTTACACCAGTGGTACTGCCACCACCAGGCCCCATGTGCTGCTCAGTAGCGGGCTCCTCCTCCTCTGTGGAGACCACCAACCTGGATGTCTCTGTACCGTCTTCCTCCATTGCAAGCCCCTGTGGGGGCTCACCCAGCCCTTCCACCACAGCCGTAGTGGCAGACAAGGCACAAGCCCCCTTGCTCCCAGATGATGGCAAGTCCTGGGAGGGTGGCTGGGCCTTACATCGCCGCCTAGTGGCGGCATCCCCGCCGCTTGGCTCCACAGCGCCGTCTCCGCCCTCTTCTTCACTTGACGCTGCGTCGAGGGAGACATAGAACACAAGCATCAGGGTACAGTACAACATTCCCCTAGACAGGAAGCAATAACGCATGAGTTGCAGTGTCTAACAGCACTTCCATCCTCTCCCTCCACAACACATGGGTGGATGCACGCAACACACATGCATGAACAGGCACAGCGCCTGCAATCAACACCAGCATCCATGTACAAGGGCCTCTATTAACCAAAATCTTGCCTTCAAACTCACATGCATCATGGCTCATACTGATCCCATGCACACACATCACCGGAGGGTCATGCATCATGCCTTGCACACCACAGACACAGTGGATAGACACAGTGCATACAACGGTGACCGCACTGCATGAGTGAATGTACACATCATCACATACATGTGTCATGAATACATGGTGTACCTAAGTCACACACACACTTCTCAGACACACACACATGCGCACTATACATGTACATGACATCAGCACCCATCCCTCACACCCCCACCATGTGCAAGAACAGACACTGGCATGCTTTCATGTGTGCATTTACCATACAGCTACCCATGTTGCATTGTAACTCATGCACCAACCATGTGGTTCACACATTACTGGTCTCACATGCATGACCATGATGTCCCTGCACACACACACATCCATACATGGCCTATGTCACACATACAGGCAAGTATCAGACTACCAGCACACTGCAACATGCCTTGTCTCACACACCAATGCTTGGCCACTTACGGCTCAACTCCAGACGGGTCTTCCTCTGCAGGATCTGGGCGTGGAGCGCTGGGCCTGCACGTTCCAGGACCCTCACCTGGATGTCACTCATGCTGACCCGTCCCCCCTCCACGAGGCACCGGGCCTTGTAGAGGGTCCTGGACCTCAAGTCCTCCCAGTGCTTCTTGACGTGCTTGATGTCGCGGGTTGCCACCCCCTCCGCGTTGATGGCAACCACTACGTCATCCCAGATCCTCTCCCGTCCTTCCTTGTTGGCGCGTGATGTTCCGAAGAGGGCATCAAAATGCCCCAGGACATGCTCCACCAGGACACCAACTTCCTTCACACTGAAGCTGGTGGCCCTCTGCCTCTCTGTCTGGGGGTCGCCATTGGTCTCAGATGGTGTTTGCCCTGACATGGCGACCCCCGAGGCAGGCGTGGGTGGGCAACTGGGTCCTGGGGCTGGGCTGTGGAGCGATGGTATCCCAGTCAGTAGTCTTCTGTTCCAGCAGGGGTGGACACAGCAACTGGAACCCTGGCTGACATGGAGGCACCAAATAGCAGGGCAGGCAGGCAGCAGCAGATGGCAGGTGGGAGCGTGCTCAGGGCTCTGGGGGGCAGTAATTCAGTCTTCTGGGCAGGAGCGTGGTCTTACGTGTGTTGTTGCGTGGCCAGCTTGAAATGGAGTGATTTGGCACGTGAAAATCTTGCACGTCAGCATGTAATTCGAGGAAAGGCCCACGTACGCGGTTTCATTGGACCAAAGGCCCTTAGCCCGTAAGCGCTTTTGTGACGTGACTCACGCGGGTGTTTCCCTCGTGACGTGGGCATAGTGGTTCAGCGCGCATGTGGATGCGTGTAATCCGAGGAAATGGCCTACGCGCGTAAGTGAAGTGATGCGCGCGGGCGTTTCCATCAACACGGGTGCATGTTCATCGTACACGTCCAAAAACTGCACGTCCGAGGGTACGCTCGTGTAATTGGAGGAAAGGGCCTTAGTGCGTACACGCGTAAGTGACGCTGTACGTGTGGGTCGCTTTAAAAGGTATGTGTAGGACCCCATTCCCTTGTACATGCTTTTCGTGGAGAGCGAGTGGGTGAATTCTGTACTTCTTGTCGGTTCACACGCGATTGCTTCACAGCATTGCAAGTTCGTACTCCCTGTTACCTCTGACAGCGTTCTTTATTCTTTTTGGGCCTGTTTCCTCAAACAGCGTTCACTTCTTCTTTTGTCCTGTTTCCTCAGACAGCGTACAATTCTTCTTTTGGTGGGGGTGTTGCCAACTAGCACACGCATGTCTTTTTCACATTCTTTTTCCAGGCAGACGGTGAGTCGTGCACGTATTTACCAACTGTGCTAGCCCCGTGTGTCACGCACCCCTTCAGAGGTCATTGTAGGCTGTGTGTATTATGCGTATGTTTATATTTGTGTTTCTGGGTGCCACAGCGTAGTGCGGGTTCATTTTTCATGCACATGGTCTACGAGGGGTTGCGTGCATGTTATTTTTTGATTTTGGGCTGCCTGTGCGTTGCGTGACCCGTCATCTTCCCCCAGGGGTCACAGACAGCCTTGTTAGAGCACTAGGGTACTAATTCCATCTAGTACCCTACCCCTTTCACCCCCAATTGCCCAGGACAATAGTTTACTGCTACTCCCATACGCACAACAACATCAGTGCCATGGTTGGGAGGCGACCAAGCGGTAAGTGAGGCAAAGGTGGCTGACCTTTAAAAGGTGGGCGCATTGGTTTGCGGTAGGGGACGTGGCCGGGATTTGCAGGGTGGCCCTAGACCCCCATGTGTAGAGGACCAATCAGGGACACCCATCCCCCCCAACCCTCATGGTTGAGGGAAACATGGCTGACACCATCCCAGCTCAGCCCTTGTTGGACCAGCCCATTGTGTCACCTGACCAGGCACAGGATGACTCCCAGGCTGACTTCCAGGTCAGCAAGTCTAGGCCACGTGTGGCGGTGCAAGTTGGGGTCACCAAGCCACGTGGATCTGGGGCAGCTATGTCATCTGCTGCCCCAAGTAGGCAGGGTGGGAAGGCTGCAGGGGCAGCTGCAGCTCCTTCCACCCCAGCTCTGAGTCTCCCAGCCAGGACAGTGTCGGTCCAGGTCCATCAAACTGACGTTCCCCCTTCCAACATCACACCTCTGCCAATGCCTGCACCAAGGCCTATGGTCATTGTGCATTCGTACACTCCTACTACCCAGTCCACCGGTGCTTCTGCCCCTACTGACCAGAGCGGCGTAAGCCACTCAGGCTCCGCTCCACCTTTGAAAAAAGAGGAAGAAGGGTGCTCTGGCACAACAGGCTGAGACCCCAGACACGGCTACACATTCCGGCACGTCAAGGAAGCCTAGCTTTAATGACCCGGAACTTGATGCACTTGTGACCTGTGTCGGCACATAGCCACGAAATGTTGATGACTGCAGGGTGCAAGACCACCCCTGGTAAACGTAGGGCACACTGGCACACCATCGCGGACCGCATAAGTGCCCTTGGATTTGTGAGGCGCACAGCTGATGATTGCTACAAGCGGTGGAATGACCTGAAACGCAGAGCAAAGAACAAGCTGGCCTCAAATCATACCGCTACTCGGGTGAATGGCGTTGGGTTTCCACAAGAGGACAACAAACTCACTGAACATGAGTCTGTTGCTGGGACCTTCGTCACAGAGGAACAGATCCAAGGTGTGGGAGAACTACCTGATTATGAAGCATTGTCCGGTGAGTGCCAATGCGTGTGTGTGTAATCCATGTGTATGTTGTTTGGGTGACGGGTTCTGATTGAGTGCCAGGTGAGGGTGTGTACTCCTGAGTGTTATGGGTCACCCATTTGCTTCCTCCAATACATTCACGCGCCTTGGATTTGGGTATGACTGTATCCCTTCGGCCCACAGTTGCCAATTACACCCAGATTAGTGCACTTTACCTTGAACTGTCATCTTGCAACTACATTGGTCAGTTTTTGTAAGTGTTCATTCAGGCTGATTGTTTCCTCTCTCCCATTTTTAGTACACATTATTCTGCCCTATTGCAACATATGTGATATGCTTCGGTCATTGTTTACAGCCCACACTGGGCCACTACTTTTACCTGGTTATGTTAATGATTACACCATTCAGGCCGATGGAGTATTGGGCTGCAAAAATGTTTTATTACGGCCTGTTTGCATGTGGAAGATGACAGGTGTTTCCTGTAATGTTAAAGTAACCAACCATTGATCAGCCCACAATGACTGTGTTATTGGACACTGGATGTGTTTCAGTGTGTGGCACATGCATATTTTGCAACACTATTCAGCATCAATCTTCGCATCATGTCGATATGACATGGATGTGTGACAGTACTCATTCACTGACATATTGCTGTAGTTTTGTTATTTACCGTGGCTATGCTACATGACATCTGTGTGGTGGCATGTGTCATGTATGTTATTTGAACATGCCACTCACAGCCTGATGTGTGATGCCAGTGCTACCCAACATGCTGCAAATGTGTTGCATATCCATCTTGCTCTCCCCAGTGTCTGCCTTTTTGACTCCACTTCCAACTATTTGACAGTGCATGCATGGCAGGATTATAGTCATGTGGGACATGTGTATTTCATGTACTGGATCTCTGGCTTGTCACGGTCTATGTCTGTGCTATGGTGCTCATGCCTGTTTCCATTTGTTGTCTTTCATGTTTTTGCAGGTGATGACGCACTTGGTGATGTTGAGATTTAGGAGATGGTGCAGACCCAGGAGGAATCTCAGGCACGACCAGGCACCAGTGGGGGACGTGGTGTGGTTGTGGGTGAAAACCCAATGTTACTGCAGACCATACTGTCCAGGGGTGCCTCTGGGTGCACCTCCCCAGACCTCTATTCAGGTGCTGAGTCGGATGATGAGACTTATGTGCAGTCGCAGGTAAGTGTTTCTGGCAGGGATTCTGTTCTGTCCAACCCACCTGAACCAGGGGTAGAACCCTCTATGGGGATGTCAGTGTTGGTAGGTCCGCCTTTGGCGGTTACGGATGCAGGGTCACACTCCACAGCATCTCCACAGCATCTGATCATGTTCCTGGGCCAGCAGATCAGAGGGGCAATGCAGTCCTGCAGCCTCAGGCAGTGCCAGCACAGCAAGGTACAGATCGCCTTGCCCCAAACAGGACGCAGTGGCCGTGCCCCACCAGGCAATACTGTATGGGAAAACTCCATGTACAGTATGCCAACCCAAAAGGCAGCATCAGTAGAAATGATGGCTCAGGCAATGGAGAGGGTGGCCACTTCCATTATCCCCCCTGAAAGGCAGATGGAGCAACAACAGCAGGCAACAGACTCCATTTGCCAATCACACAGGGAAGACATGTTGGTGTCCAACAGGGACAGACGGGCGGCACTGGAGACTCTGTGCGAATCCATATCAATAGAGTCCCAGGGCCACAGGGAAGCCCTGAGGGTAGAACTGCATAACCTCAGGCAGACTCTGGTTGCACTTGAGGCTTCCAGTAATTTAAGGGCAGAACAGCAGCTGGAGCAGCTCACACATTCGCTCTCAGCTGAGCTGCATGCAACACGTGAGGAGATCCGGGCATCACGCGAGGCAATGTGTGCAGAAATGCAGGCAACCCGTGATGTGCTGCATGGGGATATCTGCACTTTAATCCTCCAGAATCAGACCTTCCAGACCTGCATGCTTGCTGCCATGGAGGACCACACCAGGGCTTTGCGTCGGCTGCCTCCCATAGTGCCACCGCCTCCTGATCCAGCAGTAGAGGATGAGTAGAGCGACAGCAGTTCTCCCACAATGGCATAGCCGTGCAGGCCATTAGCCCATTTTATTTTTTTGCAACATCCACGCAGGTGGGTGTTGGTGTGCACCCTGTCCTTGAACCTCCTGGGTGGCCTCCCCCAAACCCCCTGACTCCCACATGGCCATTTTTGATTTTTGTTTTGTTTTTACAGTGTGTTGCCTTGTGTGGCTCCCGTGGGCATCCACTATATTCCGGCTGGGCACATGCAGGCTTGTCCTGAGTTTGGGTTAGATGCTTGGGTTTGTTAGACACACACCCCTCCTGCTTCCCGTTTCCATGGGCTTGCAAAGGGTGTGACCAAGTGACAGTGGGCTCCCATGAGCTGTGTGGGCAGTATGTAGTCAATACTGTGTAGACATCCCCAATGGATGTTGTTGTTGTATTGTACACTGCATGGTGTATTGATATGTGCTTGTGCATCCATGTCTTCCTCCTAATCTACAGGTTCCTTCCTCATGTCTTCACAAGGCCGTCTACTTTGCAGATGCAGTTCATCTTGTATGCAGTACACTGAGACATTTGCGTGGCAGTAACACTCTACAGTTGTAAGGGGTCGATGTGCTGGCGTATTCAGGTTGTAAGACTACCACTACTTGAACTAAGTACTGTCAAGTTTTTGCATTTTTCCATGTTGTGTTGCAGCATTGTGTTGGTGGTAAGTATTTGGTAATGTGTGCTGTTATACATTGCTGGGAGCATATTGTGTGTGGGCAGTTTCCATTAGGGACAGTGTACTTTCTGACACTTGTGTCAGGTCGTGTGCATTGCTTTTTTTGCTTTCACATTGCATGACGTGCCATGGTGTGTTTGGTGGTGAAGCTGGGGAGGGATTGGGTGACATGGCACTGTTCTCATGTTGTATTTAGCAAGGGGGTAATGAATTTAGCAGCATAGATGTATGTCTGTTGATGACACAGCATTGGTGGTGTTTGGGTAGGTAGGAATGCACACAATGTAACACTTCCAGGTGACCAATCTCAGGCTGGTATGGCTGTGACAGTTGAGTGTCCCTTATGTCATCATCGATTGTCAGCTGGTATTTGCCTGGGCTGTGTGCACTCCACAGGGGTGTGATTTTATGTGAAGTAATTAGCCACCAGCTGCGTATGGGCTGCCTCACCATGTGCCCTTTCCCCCACCATGCGCAGCAGGCGTGCATGTGGTTGGGGATGTGGGGGCACCACCATGTCCACCGGCAGGCCCCGGCGTGTTGCATCATTGTGCAGGACACATGCTGCCACTATGATCCTGCACACTACTGGGGGAGCATATAACAGCTGCCCACCAGAGCGGTCAAGGGAGCGAAAGCGTGACTTGAGCACTCCGAATGTGCGCTCCACTATGCCCCGGGTTGCAATATGGGCTGTGTTGTATCTTACCTCAGGTGGCGTGGTGGGGTTCTGAATTGGCGTCATCATGTGGGTGCTCAGAGGGTAGGCACTGTCCCCTGGGGAGGTGGTGATGGGAATCATTAGTGGGGTTGTGACATTACTCAGTATCTGACATGCATGCATGTGCAGAGGCATTTATACTCACCAAGCAGCCATGTATCGCCATGCCGTCCAGTATCTAGGTCCCGGTTTAGACATTCTGTAGATGAAACTGTTGTGGGTGGACCCTGTATAGTTGGCATATAATGGGGTGATGATTCCCTAGGCATCACATACTACCTGCACGTTGATGGCATGGAAGTGCTTGCGGTTTCTATAGATGTGCTCAGATGCCCTGGGGGGACGTAGAGCCACATGGGTGCAATCAATGGCACCTAGCACTTTGGGGAATTGTGCCACCCCATAGAAATCCTGGACGGCAACCTGCCTTTCTTCAGGTGTTCTGGGCAGGTATATGTGCCTGTGGACTGATGGGTGTGCAGTCATGATGGCCATCACCTGGTGTAGGCAGCGTGACTACGTGGCATGTGACCCCCCCCCCCACTATAGCACTTGTCCGCTGAAATGATCCAGTGGCCAAGAAGTGCAGTACATTGAGGACCTTCTCCAGGGGGCTGAGTGCTTGGGAGCACAGGGTGGGTGATGTGAGGTCATCCTCCCACACACTCACCAGGTCGAGTATTATGTGAGATGGAAACCTGTACCTCACATACACCTGGTCATCAGGCATCCCGAAAAGGCTGGTTCTGGGTGTAAAAATTCTGGGCCTGACTATCCTCCTCCTCCTCCTGTGGTATCCCACGAGCACTGCTGTTAGGAATGGTATATTCATCCTGGCGTCTGAGCTTGTTTGTTGTTTGCGTGCACTTTTATTCTGTGCGTGTCCACGTACGCCTGCTTCCTGCTGGCATACGTGTTTCCGGATTAGCGCATCTTTTTTGGTGCACGCGTTAGCCCCGTTCAATTCCATGAATATGTGTTTTGAACGTGCGTGTGGGCGTTCCGCGCATTTGCCTCCTGTACTTCCCCCCTTCCGCCCACATTTTCACGCGTTGTTACCCATTCTGCGTTGTACGCCCCCTGTTCCGCCTACTTTTGTTGTGTGCGCCGCGCTATGTGGGCTTTCACTGTGTGCTTAGCGCACGCTGTTTGGAGACATGTGCGCCAGCGTGTGCCACGCAGATTTTTAGCACACATCTAGGGATTTCCACGCGCACGGACTTCCATGAATCGCTGTGCGCTGGTTTCGCTGCGATTTTCTCACTTGCGCTGTGATTCGCACGCTTTTGCACGCTTGCGCTGAAAATTTCAGCGCACATTAATTCCATGAATTGGCCTGTTTATAAGGAGTTCGAAGAAAAATAGACTTGAGGATCAAGAGAGACAATGAAGTCGATAGATCACCACTACCTTGCATCATGTACTTAAAGCAAAGGTTCCCATTACTAAGGGAGGTGCATTTGTTTCATCTGAGTGTTTTTTTAAACCTACTGAGGAGACCAAACAATGAATGTAGCGCCTTCTTGCATTTTAAATATCAGATGTTACTGCTACCCAACTGATAGCCTCTTTTGTATGGAAGCTTGCAATCCGGCAGAAAGAGCCTGGCTGCTACGAACCTAAGGCAAAGGTTCCCATAATCTAAGGGAGATACATTTGTATAGCGAAGGGATGCATACTACAAAGATGGAAGGAACCCACGCCCCAATAGCAAAGCAAAGCTAGAAGCACTCACCTGGGCCCAAAACTCTGAAGAATTGTACATTACTTTGTTGCCTCCCACATCTCGCCCCAGGGATGTATGGGCTTAATTTAAGTCCTACTTGGCCAACCATACTCCCACTGTTTGAACAACGTAGCATCTGTGTATGTTTATGATGGCCCACTGGTAGCAACCCTCTATGTTCATCAGGTGCTTCTCGTCATTCGTTCTGTGTCCTGGATAGAACTACTGAGCTTGTAATATATTATATAATGTCTGGTTGATTGTAATCCAAAGTACTCTAGTTATGCTACCAATCAATAATTAAAAGTAAAACAAACCAAAAAAGAGCCTGACTTCTACGACTTCTATAGTGACAGATCTTTCCAAGGGAGTTGGATGCTTCACTGCCTAACACTGCATCATGAGATGAATCCACTTCAATTTCGGTAATGGCAACCATCATTGAAAATTAGTTGGCTTATTACAGCAGATGCATATGGACTTTTCGTCTCTCAGGTCATGCTTAAAAGCAGGCAGTATTGGTAGGAATCACCAATTATCTGCCAAATACTGATGCAGATCATCTGTGTGCTGTAATTCTTGGCTCCCTTGGCTCCTGCTGCGTGGCTGAAAGCGGAGCAGGGCGTCTCAATGTTCTGGTGGGATCGCCATGCAACTTTGACTTGTGCTCTGGGACCAGAAGATTGCCGTGCGGAGGAGGTGGGATCGCCTAGTAATACCGAAGGATGAGGTGGGATCGGCAGTGAATGCTGTGGACGGTGGACTGCCGTGAGAGGCAGAATCGCCTTTTGCTGCAGTAGGACGGCAGAGGAGCCATGTGGATGAAGTGGGATTGGCAGTTGCACCTGATGATGGCGGATTGCCGTTGGAGGTAGGCGAGATCATCTGGCAGTGCTCCTGGAACACGGTGGGATCACCGCAGAGGAGGACGCTGGTGAGCGGGATAAACCTTGTCACCAATTGTTGTACTCCAGTACACAATAAGGATGTGACACCAGGATTGGAGTTCCTTCCCTTTATTACCTCCTTCTTACAAGTACATACATCAACTGCTGCTTCGTCCTCTTGCTCTGGCCCTATTCCTCCTCATGTTTACTGCTCTGGTTTTCCCGGCTCCCAATTAAAGGCACAGTATCCTCCAACAGTATATAAGCTTTAAGATTCCTTCCATGGAGCTGGGAAATGCATGGGGCATGTTTCCTGGAATTAATCACACTCCATGCAGCAAATAGAATGCAAAATGTTGTGGATGTGGCAATACCAATGGAAACTTGTATTCCGTGGGTTTTCACACATCAGCATCATTTTGCACCCTCATGAACAAGTGGACAGTTCTGACATGTGTTTTATCAGATTGGGCTGTTAAAGGGCCATGTGTTAACAGTTTCCTGAAATGTAGATGATCCTCTGCTGTTCCAAAGTTTTGCTGCTATGCAGGAGAATGCTGATCATCCAAGTTTTTGTTTTTAGTATTGTTTCGGTTCCAGGTGAATGTCGTTGTTGGATCTTAGTATCCGTGCTTGTTTGTAAAGGGAAATTATCTCTTGTATGGAATCCGCTCCTTGGCCATGGATTGCTCTGTACGTTATGCAGAGTGTTTTGAAGAAGATTCATTTTTTTGTGTTCTCATCACTGGTATGCTGTGGTGTCTTTTGGTGAGTATAAGGGTAAGTCTTGATTCTGCAGTCTGTATTCATTGCAACTTCCTCAACAGGTAGTCTGGTATTCCAAGATAGATGCTGTTGGTGTACTCTATTCTTGACAATAAATATGATGACGAGAGTTATGTGTGTGAAGGAGAAGGGAAGTATCTTCTTGACCGTGTGCAGGTTGAAGAAGCATTTTCAACTATTGCGTTGACTTGTGGTTCTAAAATTACCTCTTTGACTGTTTAGATTCCAAGATTTTTGATCACCTTGGATGGTTCTGGTGGGTTTCCTAGTTCTGTGGCCAATGGAATGTGATGGTTGTTCACCATGTCATATGTTATTATGATTGGTGTTTGTCCAGGTTGAGTTTAAGAGTGTTAGTGATCATCCACTGGTTTAGTTCATTGAATCAGCCAGTTAGTGTTGGGTTCTCCTCTTCACTGGCATTGATTTTATAGATGACTAGCAGTACCATCTGGCATTGCACGGGTCTGTACATGACATGCATGTGGTGGTCTGCTATAGCCTTGTGTATGTTTTATTGTGGCATAACTTCCTATTTTTGAAAAATCACAAAATCTGCAATCTCCTGAAACTTCCTATGCCGATAGCACTGGGACGGCCCATTGTGCTTCGCAGGAGAGAGGCTTTTCAGAAATGAACAACTCCCATTTGGAGGAGGATATTTAAATGGATATTCCCCATCTGTGAAAGGTACAGTGAGCAAAAAGCAGAAGGCTGTGACCTCTCAAAGTGGGAAAAAAACACAGAACAGGTTATTATGCCATGTTCTTTCTGGAGAGGAGCGCCTGCTACCTTTTTTGAAATTCTTTTGCAAGGAACTTGGAGTTGGTCACCCTGAGTTACCTGGGGGAACCCAGATGTGGACTCCGGCTCACTGTACTCGGAGAGGCACAGTTCCACCTCACTCATGAGGCCCAACAAGGCTGAAACACGTGTATGGGGTTGCTGTTGGTACACTTGTTCAGAAGGGAATTGCCATTGTATTTCGGTACTGGACTGCCCATGTGGGTGGGACAAAGACTGATATGCAAATTGATATTTCCCATCTGTGAAAGGTACAGTGAGCAAAAAGCAGATGGCTGACAACACTCAAAGTCGGAAAAAAACACAGAACAGGTTATCATGCCATGTTCTTTCTGGAGAGGGGCATCTGCTCCCTTTTGGTGACATTTATTTACAAGGAACTTGGGAATGGTCACATTGAGTTAACTGGCACACCCAGACGTGGACTGTATGGGGTTGCTGTTGGTACTCTTGTTCAGAAGGGAATTGCCATTGTATTTCGGTGCTGGACTGCCTATGTGGGTGGGACAAAGACTGATATGCAAATTGATAATTCCCATCTGTGAAAGGTACAGTGAGCAAAAAGCAGATGGCTGATAACTCTCAAAGTGGGAAAAAACCACAGAACAGGTTATCATGCCATGTTCTTTCTTGATAGGGGTGCCTGCTACTTTTTTACCTTTTTTCTAAATATAATAAGCAACATTATTACATTGTTGCTCATTCTTTCATTGGAAAGGCTCTGTGATACTCGTCTAAAGTATTTGAAAGCTTAACTACAAATAACATGTGTGCGGAACTGCCAAATCAAACAACAACATACTGACACTAAATGACCAGCTTTCTTTGCTAATACAATTTACGCAGCTAAAACCTTTTTCTCCACAGGTGGGATGTTGCACTTGCGTCCCAATACTGAGGAGCCAGTTATAGTTCAGACATTTTCTGATTATTGGGCAATACCGGGGGAATCTCGCGAGATTACCTCAGTATTAATACAAGACACTCTTGGAGAAGAATTGGGGATTTCTACAGAATCATTTTCTGCTAATTGTTCCCATTATTGTGTGAATACTGGCGTAAAACCACTTGAATATGAGTCGATAAAAAACTACTAGGCAAAGGGGAATGGATCATTGGGAAGAGAATATTGGTGTAACATATACAGTGGCCACAGCCGAAAGGCCTTGGCTAGTGGGCCCCAAAGAAATCTATTGGTGCCACATGTAGAGTCCATGGCCAAAAGCCCTGCCTCAGGGGCCCCAAAGATTATTATTAGTGCATGGGTCACAAAGAAATGTGTTGGTGCAACATGTACAGTGGCCATGGCAGAAGGCTATGGCTAGTTGGGCCAAAGGAACCATTTTGTGCCACACCCATACTGACTGTGGTGGAAGGCCATGGATGGTTTGCCACAAGGAAAGCTATTGGTGCAACATGTACAGTGGTCACAGTCAAAGGACATGTCGATTTGGCCACAAACAAACCAAATGTTGCAACATGTACAGAGGCCATGGTCGAAAGCTGGCAGGGGCACACTCTGGCACACTCTGGCAGGGGCGCGGTTACACTGTCGTTCCAGGATCAAGTTACTTCACGGATCTGATGGAGGTTGCTGAAGTGGAAGGACCAGAGTAAGCAGGTAAATCTCTATTCCAATAACTCCTTGGAAAAGCTGCTTTAAGTCTTTCTGCTCAAGGTATCTAATATTCGTTCTTGTCTTTCAGGTGCGGCATTAAGCAGCCTTCGGATGATGGGATGACTCTTCTGACAATGAGGAGCAGGATTCCTGCCGGTAAGTATAGCGCTGTGCGGGACGCGCTAATTGTTCGCTTTATTTAGCTTTCCTTTGCTGTGTGCGACTAACCTGCTTTGTCTTTTATGTTCGCCAGGTGCGGCGCAATTCCAGGAAGAAGATGGAAGAACCTTTTGACGGTGTCGAGTGGCGGCGCGATGCAGAATGATGGAGAACTGCTCGATGGAATTCCGGAGGTGACCGATTCAGGTGAGTAGTTACCCGAGAGGGTACCTTCTGTTCGGTTCTTCTACAGACGCGGCGGTCCGTGGGTAAGAAGAAGGCGGGGTCAGGATGTTCTGCAGGTAAGGCCTTCAATGCGTGAATAACTCCTGTTCTTCTCTTTTCACAGGTGCCAATGGATAGAAGACTCTGGACGGGCGTGGCAGAAGGGAAGCAAGAGCTGAACTGACACGGTGAGCGATACGCTGCAGGAGTGCAGAATATCATGAAGCGTGTTCAGTTTGCAGGGTGCGGTTTAAATAGCCTTGCAAGTAGTTCCAAGAAAATAGTCCCCTTAACTGTACCCTGCCTCTCAGGTAAAATAGTCCCAAGCCACACCCTGTACTGAATGGCTCAGCATCTCAGAGCCAAGTATATGGACCATATGTTTAACACCTACCATGAGCCTGGCGCCAGCGGCACCAGGACTGAGTCCGGGTAAGCCTAGCTGGGGCCGAGAAGCCCCCAAGGAAGCCAGAGGCAGGGATGGGCTCGCCAGTTTCAGGGTTTTGGGAGCATGCACCATGACAGATTAGTGGGCCCCAAAGAAACCTATTGGTGCAACATGTACAGTGCCCATGGATGAAGGCCATGGCTAGTGGGCCTCAAGGAAACATATTGGTGCAACATGGACAGGGGCCAGGGCCAAAGGCCATGGCTCATGGGCTCCAGAGAATCTATAATGTTTGGATAAACGTCCAACATCCCAAACGTAGGAGAAAGTACAAGCCAAGTAAGTCCCTATAACAGAAGTCAGAAACTACACAGAAGGCCATACACCCAGCCAATATACATAAGACGTAAGCCTTAGGCAAGGCTGGCAAAGGGATAAATACATTTCTGAGCTCCTTCCAAGAGGAGATGTAGACAGCAACGTACAGCAGAGATATACAAACACAGATTATAGCTTGCATAGAATAATGGCAAAAACAATTATGTTCAGTGGAGCATTAGGTTGGAACACACGTGAATAAGCAGAACAAAAACACAGTGTCTACTCCAAGCAGCAATACGAGCTTCCATTTAAAACAGTGAAGGTAGTCATCACAAAACATAATATTCACACATCTGACATTCATTAGTCGTATAACATAAAGAGTAGGCTTCAAAGTAAAAGCAGCTTCCTAGGCCTCAGAAACACATGGATTATTCCACACAGTAAAATAGACTAATTTTATAGAGGCACACATACAAGGTCAGAGGCCTCAGAAGACAGAGTGTAAAGCTGTTCTGCAATTGGATAAACCACAGAGGCGCAGCTCATTTCCAGGCTTTGAATAGGAAACAGTAATTCAAAGAAATATTGCAACTTTGAGCAGACCCCATCAGGGAACATGTAAAAGCTCCACATGGATTGGCTAGTAGTAGGAGGTGCAGCAAGTTCCCATGCAGGGAACAAGTGAAACATATAAAAAATAATGTTCCTACCAATTGCTTTAGGAACTAACAAGGCAAAGATCATAGGTTAGTGATAATGAGGTAATGTGCAAAAGTGTGCACAAGATGAATCAACCAGGTAGAAGACACAGACTGCCCCCTATAGGAAAACCTCCACCTAGTAGTGGAATCATGAGCACCAAAGAACATGGGCACTTTTACTAAGAATCTAAAGGAATAGGTATTCATGATCATAGAAGCACAGAGTTCATTAAGTAACATAGGGAAATATAATATAATAAGGAATACATAAAACATCCTAACACCTATTGAATTAAATGTGTAGATACGTATTACGACCACTCACGGCCACCGAAACATAATTGCAAAGTTTTAGATATTCACATGGTCCTGAAACAAAATGATAAGAAGCATGCCCCATGAAGTCATTTTGTCACATCATGAGAAAGGAAGGAGATGAGTTTAGAAGGGCAACATGTGTGCAACGAGAAGTCGCTATACTAACGGTCAGTATAACAGTACTAAGGGTGAAAACGGTAAATTGGTTCAAATCTTTGGGTCCCATGAGAATGTATGTAAAGTATTCTTTTTTGATGCCACACTGTTCACACCTCACAAGGTGATTGGTGAATTGGGGTGGCAGTGACCCACCTAGGAACACTTGAGATGGAACAACCAATGAACATCTGAGTTAAAGGTTGTATAGATTTATGTATAGCACAGCCAAGACTGTCCAATCAGCGAATGTGAATTTACATGCATCTTAAATGTGTGAAAATCAACTACATTTCTCACTATATAAACTGCCATTTAATGATGTAATGTTGAATGATTTGTGAATAGTTCCCGGCTGAGGCTGCATGTGCACACTTAGTAGCTCACTGGATTGTTTTTTATATGACTCTAGTTTTGGGCCTACCTTACAATAGTATAAGAAAACACAGGAAATTCAGCGATAAAACGTTAGTTAAGATAGAGATAAAGTGATAATATTTGACATGAAAAAACATAGCAACAAAAACTTTTAAATTCAGTGAAAAATCCTTGATAGGAGACAGATAAATTGATACATTTTAACGCAACAAAACTGCCTGAATTTCAGCACTCACATTTCAAGTGAGCTCACCTAAACTTGGGTAATGTATGACCACAATGACGACATCATAATGACATCACTGATGACATCACTGATGGCATCATACATTACATCACTGACACCATCACTGATGGTTTCACTAATTACACCATACAGTTACATCAATGATGAGACAATAATTACATCATACATGATACTACTGATTATATAAGTTAGAATACTTTTGATGCATATTTAAATTTATTAGACTTAACAATAATGACATAACATGGAACAAAACAGTCATACACAAGTATCATATGATTACACGTGGAGCATTCATTTGTAGTACTTATCAACTTATAAAATTCCAAAATAAAAACATGTAACATTATACAAATGGCTTGACTTTCATGTATTAGTAAGCAAGTACATTGCAGGGAAAGTATCTGACACAGCTGATTCTATTTCAGTTATTTCAAACATAATTTAATAAGTAGATGTAGTAGTAATAAAATAAGAATAGATAGAAGTAGGAAGATGTTTAATAGTTAAGCAATACTCACTGTTCCAAGGGCTGGAAAGGGCCAGAGTAACTGAGGGCAAAGTATTTTGTTTGCATGAACGGGGTGCCTTGTGGTGCCCCATTCATTCAGACAAAATACTCCCAAAGATGGCCGCCATGGACTAGAAAGACTTGGCTCCGTACAGAGCCCCTATTTCATTTCCATGGCGGTCAGTGAGGACACCAGGAGGAGGCAGCAGCAGTGGTGGGCATTGCCGCCTCAGTAATCAGGTAAGTGGCATGGGGGGATCCAAATTGGGAAGGGAAGGGAGGGTGATTGGTAGATGTGGGGCAGGGGAAGCAGCCATCAGGTTGCTTGGGCTTGGGTTGGTAGATCCTGCCTGCAATCCGAGCAACCCGAATGGTTGCACCCGCCACCCTGGGTGATAATAAGTGTTATCAAAATAGTCAATGTTCACGCTTAAATTTACAATTCTCCTTACCGTAATGACATACAGCAGATAAAGTCGAGGGTACACACAGGTGGACGGAGTCCCCCAACTTTGTTCAGAGGGCACCTTGATATGCTAATTTCTGGTGATAACACATTCAATCAGTATTTTAATGAGTCCCGCCACTTTCATTTTAGGGCTTGACCCATGATGACATTCCATAAATACATTATTTTCTAGAGGACACATTTTAGAAACAAATCATCACATATAAAAGAAAGTACATTCACATGTGAATTGTGATAGTACAGAATCTATACATTCGAAGTTTGGTTATTACATAAAAAATTAATCAGTTAGTTATACTACATAATTATATTTAGGCAAAGGAAATTAAGATTCGAAAGTACATACTTAATTAGCAATTGTACTGCTAATGTTTTGATGTTGTTTTTCTTACTCTTGTAGCTCTGCATATAGATGTTCTGAAAACTAAAGAATATCAACCAATGTTACTGTTTGGGTAACAACTGTACCTGTGGTTCAAAGGTTGGGCCACATCCTATGATATGTTTTTTGCATTCTGTCACTAACCCAAGAAATATGTTGAATCTATGTATGTGAATATGGAATACATGAGACAACACATGACTTTTAACATGATCACATTCTCCAAAGGAGAGAAATGTGGTAATTGAATAAAAAAGTGTTTTTTGATAAAGGCAGATATTTCAGCAAATATTTTTTGGGGGACTGAATGTGGTGTGTTTGGGGTTCGACATGATAGTCGGCTTTTGTTTTTCAGCTGGTGGGGTGCTATAGTGTTAGAATACCGGAGAAGGAGGAAGTTTGTGATTCAAGTTGTTTGACGATGGCATTGCTAATAATCCAGTGTCCAATTCTGTTACTGATGCTTTCACAGACCCATAGATGCCATCTCACATCATCATACATTTCTCTTAAGCCCACTGTCACTCGTACCTCTATGAGGAACGGTCTTGTGTAAATTAAACTCTGCCATGTACAATAGATGGAGATTTCCTAGATATTCAAACAAACATGAGAGTGAAGTAATAACAATATTACAAACAGAACACCTCCTTAACCAACTATGGGTGGAGCAGATGAAATGAAACATTCATCTCTAGAAGCATTGTTGTTAAAGGCAGTTCAGAAATTAGGGTCACAACATGAAAATTAAGCATGCTGATAAATAATGCAGAGCCATGGCACATTTAAGGAGACACCACCATGAAGTCCCTAAAAAGAAATCCACAATATCCACTAAAGCCATAAAAAGAAGCAGTCATTACAGTGGTAATCATCTAATTATTAGAACAAGGCATGTTTGCCATACCACCAGTCTAAGCAACATTCTGATGTGTTGGAAGAGATGTACCAAAATGTGTTAAAAGGCTTACGAGTGATAAATGCAGTAGTTTTACCCACATTCCCAAAAGTGCCTAATCCAGTAACCATAATACCAGCCATTCCCACATCCAAAATGTTTTTTTATGGTAATTGATTTATATTCTGCATTCTTTTCTATTACTATACACCTAGACAAGAGAAAATGTATTCACCTTTATTCACTGTGGGATTCAGTATACCACATATCGCCTCTTGAAGGGTTTATACTGAGAGCCCAACACTCTTCTACTGTATTCTAAAAATATATCTAAATGATATACAATTCCAAAGCATTCCAGTGCCATTACAATATGTTTACAATGTACTAATCACAACTATTCACATCACCTTAAAAAATCTGGAGGTCATCAACAACTCCACTCTCTCCTTCTCATCTCACATGGCAGACATCTCTAAAAAGTCCCACTACCAACTGCACCTTCTTAGAAGTATTCTACCTATTCTCACTTTCCCCCAGAGGCTCACCATCTCCAGAGCCCTGGTCCTCTCCAGACTGGACTACTGCAACAGCCAATTTCTTAACCTTCCCTCTTATACACTCTGTCCTCTTCAACTCATCCAAACAGAACCACAAGACTTATCCTTGGCCTCAAGCCCATGGACAGCATCTCTCTGTCACTGAAAATCCCTTGACTTGCTCCCCGAGGCTGCAAGGATTAAGTTCAAGAGCCCTTGCATTGTCCACAAGGTTTTCTGGGGGCTGGGCCCACTCTATCAGCCACGCTTTCTTCCTAAATAGTCTCCTTCCGAGCCCTCTGCTTGTCTTCCTCCAACTCTCTGTGGGTGATTCGCTTCTCTAAACAGTAACTTGGGGGGCGATCTTTATCCACTGCAGGTGCCTCCCTCAGGAACAGCCTCCCTGTCTCTCTCTGTCTTAAGTGGGATCTCCTTACATTCCGGAAACTCCTCAAGATTTTACTCTTTGCCTCATCCTTCTCTCTCCCTCTCCCCTGGTCACCCCCACTTTCTACTCTCTCGCTCCCTCGCCTCTACTTCTGCTCAGTTTTGCTGACTGGCTGCCTGGTGTACCTTCAGAGACCCACAGGTTCCAAGCTTCCTCACCAGTCTCCTGCACTTGCCCTCGGGCCTTGCTCTTGCCGCAGCACCACTGCACTTAGGTTATGACCCATGAGAGTGGTATCTCTTAGGACTTAACCCATGTTCTGACGGGACTGGGCACACTTGGTCCCTATTGCTCCCCGCCCCTGCACTTCCCTCTCTGCTCACCTGCATGATCTGAATGTACCATGCCTAGTAAGATTGTTTGTCTTGTCTTCCTTATATCTTCCCCTCTCATGCATGGTTGCATTTTGAAACATGTGTGTATAAGTGCACAGTATATAAACAATCCATCAATCAACCTTCCTATGAGGCATGTAAGCAGGACATAATAATATCGTTGAATGCCCTGGTAGAAAATGGGTATACAACATCCAAACAGAAATTGCTGTTGTGCAAATAAAAAGTGCATTATTTAGGACATGGTACATTAGTAGGTAGCAGAAGAATTATAGATCAATGAATACAACCCCTTATAAATTGCCCAATTTGACTACAGTTTGACATATGAGGTTATTTATGGGGACAACCGATCAATGTCACCATTGGGTGCTAGATTACGCTTCCATCAGAAATTCATTGAAAGAAATAACACATGTTCACTTGCCTAAACTATTACATTGGTGAAAGTCAGCAGATAAAGTATTTGCAGCTATAAAAGTTTGTCTCACTTTGGTTGCATAATTAATACATCCATTAATTCTGTATTGTCATGAAAAAGAGCGATATGAACAGGTGATAGTAATGGAAAAGCAATGTGATATACATTGATGGATTGCTTATTATAGTTCAGCAGCAGGGCCATTTTAAGCTCTTTTCCAGTTCTTACCATGAACTAAAACTATCTCATTTTATAAAAACGGACTTGGAACACAGATCACATTACCAAACATGACCATGTTTAAATAAAATATTATAGAAGGGTGTTATGCAAAATGGGAATGGTTATAGCTTCATTCTCTACATTATCAAGGGAACTATACAAGTACCAGCATACCAATCGATGTGATATAACAAATGTAATCTGGGTTTGCCTTTTGTATTTCAAAGCTTTAAATATTTCCAAAACAATGGCTTGTGATATTTTCATTTACAAACATGCATAAAACATTTGACTTTTACCAAAAAGCAATCCTTTTTTGTGTCAAACAAGCAGACCTTAAAATATGATTGCCTGAGGCCGCAACATCTTGTCCGCTCTCTTCTGTCTACCAACTCTTCTACCCAAATGGCCTAAATAAAAAGAAAGATGAAGTAATAGGCTAAACGATACCAGCAGCATGCAAGGAGGCAAACCTCACAGAAGACAGCACAGTAATGTAAGATATATTAGATGATTTGACCAGGATCACTGTATCGACTGGTGGCAAATCCAGGATACAAGCATGAACGCTTTTGTTCCATAGTCTTAAATTTGAATACTTATTCACCTCTTGGATTAACAGTTTATGCCATTGCTGGAGCCGATTGCCTAGGTTTTAGAACGCCCCATCTGAACAAACCAATTTCTAGACCTTCACCATACGGATGATACATTAGTTTTTATAGCAACCCCTATCTGGTGCAGGTGCATTGCTGATAATAGCAGATGTTGTTCTGCAAAACCAAGTACATATGCAGGCATATTTATAAACTTCAGACATAGGAAAGACTCAGCCAGCCTTGCTGGAATGTCATATTCTAATTTTGCATATGAATACATATCTCTGCAATTGGTGCTTCACACACTGAGCTAACTTCTGAACCATTGTGTCACTCAATTTATCAATATGCATTTCAATGTTGCCTATTGCACATGATCAACATAATTCCCACTGGAAGGAAAGAATGCTACAGAGTAGTGCCGTATAGAACACACATACTATGTATACCTTAGTGAACACAGAAAGCAATACATGATGAATTGATCAAGGCGGAATGTACTTGTCAAAACAGAAAGGCACTGGGTTTAGACCCTCAGCAGCACCCCTTAAAATATTGTGACGTGTGGTATTTAGGACTGGTGAACAATGGAATCTTACTTCTTCAGATCAGGCAGCATTTTGGGGCCCTTGGCAAGTGCCTCTGTTCCCCTCCATAAAAACGTCTCTGTTCAGCAGTAGACTCTGTGCCAGCAGGGTGTGTGTGCAGTCAGTGGTGGTGGTTATGCTAATAGTATGAAGCTCCGAGAACATGGTACTAGGATCATACCTCATTGTGGCAATGAGAAAATCAGTTAATGTTGCTTAATACAAAACACATTTGCCAGCATTCTGAAACCTAGCATTTTTGTTGCCATACCTGACAGATGGGGAGCCCCATGATTGCCACTAAACCACAGCAGCACTGCTTAAACTATGCCAATATTTATCAGAAGTCCTGTCTCTGAACTTTGATGAGGAGTGTTATGAGGAGTGTTATGTAGATGGCTGTTGTGTGCAGAATGGCAAATGAGTGCTCAAAACAGATTATGCAGTCTGTATGGCACATTAAGTGAATGAAATTGGGCAGCACTCGGGTGTATACTTTGTGCAAATAGTTTAACTGGTTGCTTGACACAGCCTTGCACGACAGCAACAAATAGGCAAATAGGCAGACTCCGCTATGTGTGCAGAATATTGGGGGGTTTCTTCACATCTGCAAGCATACCATTTTAAAATGCACAGTATGATAATGCCCTTGAATGATGGCCAATTTATGTGTGATCGAAAAGCGTGTTGCCATCAAGCCCCAAGGGATTACTTAATTTGCGGAAATGGATTTGCAGATGAGGTGGCTGTCCTTTCGTCCCCGTCTTAAGAGAAATACATTCCACAAAGACAATTGCAGCCTATTATTCTGACTTAAACAACATTTGGCACAATAGCAGAAATTCCAGAATCATCTCCAGATACTGAGAACAATGCTTGGGGCACAGTAGGGTGTTCTCTTCACAGCGTTGTCGATCATGGGAAGGTTGTTCGGTTTTATTTCACACACATGCTCCACACACAGGCTTTCACTATGCGAAAGGGGGCGTGGTGGCAAAACTATGGAACGAATGGTTCCACCCAGGTTTTATGAAAGGGGTAAGAATAGTTGTGTCACCAGTATTTAATCTTCAAACAAAATGTGGGCAAAAGTGTAAATGTGGACCCGTGGCCCATGGATTCCTTTTGCATAATCGATTGCAACTGTGGAAAGTGGCAGGGAATGGGGACATTCTTGTCATGATCTATATGATTTCAAAATGGATATATGGATGTATCCAACCAAGAATGCTAACATGCCAGCTCGATTGCATATCTGTAGCCCACATTTTGGAGTATTAACAGTGACCATGAATCACACTTTATACTTAAATTGATACAGTAGCTCTGTAAGGTACTGAATATTTAGCAAAAACTCTATTACCCTTGATGTGCAAGACACACTATTTCTAGTTTCTAGGAACAGCCAGCATAGTTTCTTAGAACAGGGTAACCACCTGGACAAGCCAGACCAATCAAGGTCGCATTGGCGGCAGTTAAGGCTAGGTCTAAGTAGGGGTGAGGGTGATCAAAAGCCCACAATGAGAACACACAGTGAAGGACAAATTACTCTCAGTCAGGTATATATAAAAAATACATATACTTTTATTAAAGGCGTTTTAAATCAAACACAAAGCAAGTATCAGCATTAAATCCTAAACCAACACACTACGATAACACAT
Source organism: Ambystoma mexicanum (assembly GCF_040938575.1). NCBI lineage: Eukaryota > Metazoa > Chordata > Amphibia > Caudata > Ambystomatidae > Ambystoma > Ambystoma mexicanum. Next base: position 338,068,398 of record NC_090939.1, read on the forward strand.
ATATACAGTTACCAATTGTCTTAAAGGAATGACACACACTTAGGGTCTACAACCTGTAAGGAAAGGTAGCAAACAGTGTGAATATTCTTTAGGCAGTTCTTCACTTATCAAACCCTACCTAAGAGGCAGTCCAGTCCCTAAGAAGAGTGAAACCTAGAGCTCAAAAGTACTTACTTTGCAGACACACGCAATTGTGTGGTAGAGCGAGAACAGTGTCTCTTGCAGGGACTCTAGTGACTCAGGAAGTTGGGTGAGGCAGTGAAGAATAATGTCCCACTATTCGAGCAGGGTCTCCCCAAGAGGGCAGAACAGAATACAAGAGTTGGGAAAAGCTTGATAGCAAAGGTTACCTCGATAATGGTGAGTGCCCCTAGGTGACAATTAGTACGTAAAAATTGATGGATGCACCAGGGGCCACAGGTAAGGGTTGCAAGTACTCACTGACCCAAGGCGCACTCTGGACCAAATTCTGACAGTCGAGTCCACTTCGGTTGCGGGTTCAAATGCTGCAATTGTGTGGTTCTGCAGCTTTCAGTGGCTGAGTTGCAGGGATGATTCTGTGGCGGGACAGTGCCGGTTTCTCCTCTCCTGGTGAGGGATCTGCTCCATTTCACTGCATTCATCTCAGGGCATATGGGGTCACAGCAGCAGCGACCCTTCGAAGTTTGTCATCACGGCTGGGTGACAAGGTGGGTTCAGGTGTACTCTCCTAATTCCAGACCTAGGGTGTCTAGGTATATGAACCTCAGCAAGAGAGTGTCTTACACCCAGTGCTTATGATCTCCAAAGTCTCAAGAGTCAAATGGAGATGGCAGTGGTTCCAGAGCAAAGGTCCTGTGCAAGTGGGTCAGTTCACTGTTTGGCCTAGAAACACTTCCGAGAAGCTTGCTTTCAGGTTAAAGTGGAGGTAGGTGCTGTGCATAGTTGGTCCCACCTTTCAAATGGGTTGAAGCATCTTTGCAGACCTTCTAAGATCAGAGGCAGAGGGGCTCTGTGGGACAACAGCAGGCTCAGGGTGCCAAACCTTCCAGCGGATCACCAGTGTTTCCTCGACTCGGCTTCTTGGTTTCAGGATTCTTGGATCCTATCCTAGGTTCAGTGAGAACTCAAGAGTTTGACCTTGTATGGGTGTTTGGGCCCATCACTTATCCAGGATCTCCTTCATGCCACAATGAAGAGGACCCAATGAGACACTTACTCACATACAGCTATGCCAGTCATGGACCAATCATGGACCATGGTGGTCCAAGTCATTGCCAGCACACAAGACTCTCTGGCACCCAAGATGTGTATTAAAACTAGGCAGCCCAGCCCACATCCTGGCCGCACACACACAGGGCATGAAGAAACCTGCAAAGGTTTGGCGTTTCACAGGGGAAAGCATGACCATATAAGGACGATCCCGGGTCTGCTTGACCTGGGGAAGGCAAAGGGACAAGATGGCCAAAGGACAGAACAAAGGACCTTGTGGAATGGCCATTTTGGGACCAAGCCACTGTCCAGGACCAAACGTGTTATGGACCGAAAGAAAGGGGTAGAAATATATGAAAAACAACAGCTGCCACCAGCGCTGTCCAAGGCACATTTGTACTTCTACCGATCCCTTGAGGGTCTATAAGGCCTTAAAAACAAAAGGAAGACCCCAGCGCACTGTACTGTAAGGTACTTAGTGCACTGGTAAAATGTTGCAAAGAACTTGCAACAAAGTGAAAGGCTAAGGGAAACAAAGTCTTCCAGTACTGACTGTCTCTAAGGGCATGTCATTTTCCCCATAACAAAGTGACCGAAAACCCAGCGATTGCAGCAGAAGGCTGTGCTCCAGTGGCAAAAGTCAGGCTAGGATGTTCAGACAACAGCAAAATGTTGGGGGGGGTTCACACCTGGAGGGAAAATTACACATGAATGAAAATCTTTCCTAACAGTAACATCCCTCAACATGCTCACATTTTGGCATGTTCTTCCTCATTCTCTCATTCTGCCTGTTCCACCCCTTATTTTGGTTGATGCGCATGCCCGGCCCACACTCTGCAGGGAGTCTCGTGCAAGGCACTCGTCGACTCACACAGACATGCTGGGCTTGCGCGAACTCCACGCAAGTCCCAAGGAAGTTCCATGCAGTTGCTTCCATAAATCGACAAACGCAGATTTGTGTGCAGTTTGGTGCGCACAGTCCCTATTTTCAGCGCAAATAATTCCATGAATTGGTTACCATATCAAAAATAGTCAATATGTAAATGCTGAAAATAACCATTCAGTTGAGGAATTACTCTAATTGTTCACTGTGTATGCCCAGCGTTAAACCTTTAATATACTATGCAGTTTAATACATAAAATGCAACAAGCTCTAACAAATTTGGAGCACACCAGTCTTCTGGAATCATTGCAGCAAGACTTTCCCTAGTTACATGCGCAGGGTAGTGCAGTTGTTCAAGTGCTACCTTTAACAATGCTACTGGTATCTCCGGTGTTCCAGTGCTGTCGTGTCACCATAATGCTTCAGTGGGTGATAACGAACACTCCCTTTGCTTCCATATTTCCTGCTCTTCCTGAGGTGCACGTCCTTGAATCTCCATTAATTGGGTTTTTGGCAAATGATGAAATCCTTCTTTCACTACCATAATCGTGACTACCTTCTCTTTGACATCTGGAGTATCAAAAGTTGAAATATATGGGGAATATGCAACCCTTTTGGCTTCTGCATCTGCAGCTTTGTTCCTGCAAGAAATAGTCTGTACGCTTAGTGTGAGCTGTGCATTTAACTACCGCTATGGCTACTGGGAGTTGTAGTGCCTTAATAAGCCTGTCCAATACTGTTTGCAAGGAAAGTGTCCCTTCATAACTGGGTCTAGAAACCCACTGTAATACACTAGAGGTATGTACCCCAATGTAGTTCTCTGTGTAAGCACTGCAGTCATGACTGTCCATTTTGTCAGCGAAAATAAGAAAAACTGATCAGCGTAATCGGGAATTCCTAAATTAGGATCTGTACATATTGCTTTTTTCAACTCTTCAAATCCTTCCTCCATTTCCTCTGTCCATTCTATTGTGACTTTATCTACCTGTGCCTTTTTTAAAGCCTGCAGAAGGGGTCTTGTCTATGAAGTACAGTCAAACACCCAGGCTCTACCATAATTACATAGCCCCAAAAACTGTTGCATCTGCTTTACTGTATGCAGTTTTGCAGTTTTCATAATCGTGTCAGCCCTTTCAGGTGTCACCTTCTTTCCCTTATATGAGATCAGTTGTCCTATGTATAACACCACTTCTTGACAATACTGTACCTTCTCTTTGTATCCTTTGTCTGTTAGGATAGTCATCAAATGAATTGAATCTTGTCTACACGCATCTTCTGTCGTGCTGCAGATTAAAATTTCATCTACGTACTGCATCACAGCACTTTTCTAATCAATATTTCCTAGGTCCATCTGTAGCACAATATTAAAGATTGATGGAGACTCACAATATCCTTGGGGCAAACGAGTGTTTCAGACGAGTCTTGCAGAATTTAAATGAAGTCAAGTATTGCAAGTCTTTGTGCAACGGGATTGAGAAAAATGCATTTTTCAAATCAATAACCATGAAATATTTAGCTTCCACCGGGATATTGCATAGTATTGTCACTGGGTTAGGAAGTAAAGGAAACTCTGTATATATGTCTCATGTTCTGAATGAATCTCCCTGACCCTCCCTTTGATTTTTCAAACGATGTACCGCAGTGTTGCATGATGATTCTGAAGGTACTAGACTACCTTGTTTCATCAGTGTTGAAATAGTTTTAAAAATACCCTCATCAGCTTCTTGAGACATGGGGCATTGTTTTGCTCGAGGTGGAATTGCTCCTGGTTTCTGCTTTATTTTGACTTCCCCTACCCCGTTTAACAGTCCTGCTTCATAAGGGCATGTAGTCAATAGGACGCTTGGCATCTTCTCCAAGTCTTCATCAAAAAATGCTGGACGCTGCAGCATTATCGCCATTTGCTGTGGGATTTCCCTTTTCTCTATTCTTTTCCAATATGTAATGCTCACAAAGAACACTACTTCATCATATGTTGGGTCATCTCTAACCATGTCTTCATCAGTTATGTCAGTAAGCCTATGCCCTTCTTTGAGAGTTATCACTGTCCTCCATGGCCTGCCCTCGTCATCTGTTCTTTCGAGCATTGTCATTTCCCTTCGTACTATAGCTGCTTCTAATTATATTGGGTGGTCTCTCCCCCCTCTTCATCCATGGGTATCTGTGGTCTAAACAAAAATTCATCAGGTATTCTCGTAGTCGTTCCTACTAAGCCAGGTAGCCATGTCAGTAGAATGCTCAACCCATAAAGGAAAACCTCTGGCTCTACAGGAATGCCTCGCGGAGCCACTTGTCCTGGGAATGCCAATATAAATTTGCCCACATTCATGTAGTGTATTCCAGGAGTGGAACACACTATCCCTTCATCAGTAAAAGAAATTGTCATGTTGAGTTTTGTCATCAAATCTCTTCCCAAAATGTTAACTGGTGTTGGTCGAGAATACAACAATGGAACAGACATATCAAACTCTCCTATGGAGACTGATTAACACCAGTAAAAGGAACTTGATTCATAACTCCAGAGAACCCTTGAGTATTCATGGCAATTCCCAACATTGGATATTTTCCGTCTCGTATACATAAATGAGTAGCCACAGTGTCTACTAAGAAAGAAAACGATATGCCTCCTATTATCACATTGACCCTTGGTTCCACTTGGGCGTCTGGTGTCACAGATAGTACTAAACACATCAAGTCACCCTGTGAGCTGTCCTATTGTGGATACATGCATACCCAGTACCTGTGAAAGGATTTCCTCCCACAACAGTGACACCCACTATTCTAAGTTTCAATAGTTGTCCCGTGTTTGCATACTGCTATATTTGCATAGGGGTGTGCTGTGACTACCCTTGCGGTGGATTCATTTGCACTTGCTGTGGTTACTGTGCCTGTTGCATTTGCGGTGTATGTGTTTGATACACTGATCGTGGGCTTTTTAGCTATATTCTGGATGATAAGCTTCCCCCCTCTTGAGAATCAACCATTCTGTGCATTCCATTGGCTCCCACAAATGCGTGCAAACGGTCCTGTCATCCCACAATTCCAACATACAGGAGGAGACGATCTGATTAGTCTCCTTTGGTTAAATCCTCCTTGTGCATTCTGATTCTCATTCTGTGCATTTTGAAACCCACCATGATTGTTTTGGAATCCACCCCTTCCACTGTATCTTATACCTCTTCCTCGTGCCATGAACCCATTTCCTCCTTGATTCATTGGGTGGAGATTATTTGCCTGTGATGTACCAGCTGCTTGCTTTATTCCCAGCCCTTCTCTGCTTGTCAATACCACCCCGTCTATGGTATATTTTGACAATTATTTTGGAACTAATTTAGCTCCCCCCAGTTTCCTAGCCTCATCTTTCTTCTTGTTTTTCTTCTGTAACAGCCGGCAGTGATGCACTATCATCAACTGTATTTCAGCCAATGGCTTTCCTTGCATTCCCACTTGCTTTTTCAGGCAATCCCTAACATAAAATGTGGTAGAATAATACCAACTTTTTTTCCCATGGTTCCCTCGTTTCACGAGTCCAACGCTATTGAATATTCTGAATGTAAGCAAGAAAGTCTTTGTCTTCCTTCTGCTTATGTGTCATGATTGCACCCATGTCTGAAATATCAGTATTCTGTACCCTGAGAACCCTCCAGACATCTGCTCTGCAATTATTAAATGGCTCTCCATCATGTGCTGTGTTCTGTGCTGTCACACTTGAATAGCCTGCTCTTTCCTCCATATATCATCAGCTCTTTCCCCAAGAATAGCTGCCAAGAGACTTGTGATGTCCCCAATGGCTAGTGTGTTTCCTCCTGTCATTTTCTCTACTTCATAAATACATTTTCCCGCACCCGATGTCAAACTCAGGAGCTTGCACCTTAAATTATCCTTATCCATCTGTGGCCACGGAATATACTGTCATCTTGCTCGCCGTTTTTCAAATAAGGGAAACTGCATGAACCCTAACCCACAATTGGCTCCCATCGTCTGTCTATCCATGGTGGGGACAATAGTCCCTGACCTTCTCCTCCTAGGCAATGATCTTACCCTACTCACATATGGCGGTGATTCTCCCTTCTCACTACACGATCATCATCAAGGACACTCTGGGTATGCTATGGGATCTGGTGTCCTATCCTTAGGCTGCTCTAGATCAGACCATCTTACTTCCTTGTCCATCTGAAGGCATCCCTAGGGGGCACATGCACCTCCTCCCTCTTCCCCATGGAAGGATTCTCTCTCTTCGTCTGACATATCTAGTCCCCAACTAGTATTACTTTTGTCCCCTTCACCTCTATCTAAGGTTAATCTGCTTAAGGATAAGGCTCTATGGTCAAGACTGAATGGATTCTCTTTTTCACCTTGTACTTGAAATGCAGGCCATTGCTCTCCCTTTCCTTGGCTTTCTGATTTGCTACCTTCCCATTCCTCTTGATAAAGCCTTATCAATTCTGTCTCAGATACTTCCTATATCAAAGTTATCTTCTAGGGCTGCTCTAGATGGCCCTGACATCACTCCCTTCACCGGAAGGAACGCTTCCACTCTGTTCCATCGTATTGTAGGACTTGGTTCCATTAGCTCCTTTTCAATGTGGTTAATATCAAGTTCCCGCTGTCTCCTCTTGCATTCTAATTCTACATCTAATTGTCTTCAATTTCTCACTTTCCACCTAACATCTTCCTCTTCTTCTCTGATCTCTTCTCTCTTTACTCCTGCTCTTCTTTCTTCCTCTTCTATTTAACTCCATATTCTTCTGTCCCTTAATTTAATTTCTGTGCTTCCTCCTCTTCTCTCTTCTTGTCTTGTCTAACCCGTTCTTCTATTGCTCTCTGCCTGTTGTCATGCTTTCTTTGCTCCTCTGCCATTTCTTCTTTCTTTAGTTGCTCCTCTTTATACATCTGTGTAAAGACTGCTGGGGGTGTCTGTACTTCCGCTCTCTATATGGTAGAGGAGAGGCACAGCGGACCCCAGCCAAGATTCTCTATAAGGTAGCAATGGACGAGCAATTAAGGCCTAGCTTCTCAGGAGGTGATGCGGGCTGGTTTTTAAGTACAGTGTAGTCCCTGAACCCCCACAAAGGAATGTCCACACACTGTATTACTGAAAACACAGTCTTTATATAATTTAATATTCAAAGGTATGTACACAATCACAATAACGCACTTTGTACTCGGAAGTCTATAATGATAAATATATACAATTCTAAAGTGGTACCACTAATATTATCAAATCTCATTAAAGTGCATCAACTGTATGGTTAAAATGTCACACAGATTAATAACAAGGAAACCAGCAATAGAGATAGGAAGGAACGCAAGATGGTTGAAACAATAGGCAGACTACTGGCCCCGTACCCTGCACACAGTTCTGTGTGTAGGTCGCCCCACCTGGGCAACCTGTAAATAAAGATATATAGCACAAGCCCAGTGCATATAATGTTCGATAATCTTACTTCGTCCTATTAAGGTTTTACCCCCTCAATGTACCTGGTAGAGTAGAGTTCTCCGACGATGCGCCGACCCATCCTTCTTGAGTGCGTCCCTTTCAGGTGGGAGCCACGGATCGCCGAGAGGTGTCGGGAAATCGACGGCCCTTCTTGAGTGCCCTCCCTTTAAGGCGGGAGTCACGGGTCGTCGAACGTCCGACGGTGAACAGGTGGAACTATGGCAGTGAAGTGGCAGCTTCATTCCTAGCGGTGCTCGTCGACAGCAGAACGTTGGCATCCTGCACGGAAGAGGCGTGCGGGTCCCCCTCGGTGACGATAGTTCTGGACCGTAAAGAGATGATGAAGAACTGTGGCCCAACAAGGGCGTCGAGTCGTCGGCGTCTCTGTGGTGTTTAGGTGGCGGGAAACCCACCGGTGGATGCTCCTCGGCGCGTCGACGGTCGGGCCTTCTCCAGCGGGAGACAAGTGGGTGACGATGCAGACGAGAGCGTCCGATGATCAATTGAAGTTCTTAGGCAAATGGGAGCATGGCGGCTCTGGTCGGTGACGGCGGTCGTCGACAGTGGCGGACAACAGTCCGGGTGCTTCTCCTTGGAGTTCCGCAGCAGTCCCCGTATCGGGTCGGCAGCCTGTCGAAGGTCTGTCTACCAGGGAGCGTTGGCAAAGATCAGCTGTGCACGATGGTCCCTCGTAGCTCGGGAAGAGGGCGCCTTACCAGGTCCTCTCTGGGTCAGTCCTTGGAAACACAGCAGCTTTCAGATTGCGAGGGAGAGCCACAGCACTCCTTCTCGTCCAGCAGGGCTTCAAGGTCAAGCATCAGTTACTCCAGTTACTCGTCGTAGTGGACTTCAGCTTCTGAACACGATTCCTAGCAGTGAGAGGTCCCCAGATACACTGTTGATCTCCCATTCATTCTGCTGGGTCACACTCAAGCATCCAATCAGGACTACGGGCTTTCATGCAGGCAGGCAGCCAATCAGGCATACAAGGTATTCAGGCCATTCACTTCTCTCCAGACACTCACAACAAGTTATGTGTATTGGGACAAGTACAGAGCCATTCAACACTCCAAGCCACATTCATACCGGTTTCGGGCAGGGTTGTCTCAGTCATTGTGTCAACCACAAGATACTAGACACCCACAACACAGAATGCATATTTGTCACTCACTCTATTCACCTAGGTCCCACCCACAGGAGGTACCCACAACATACATCACCGGGAAGGCTCCAGCTAGTCTGCCCGGGCCTTCACAACAACACCATATATGGCATTTCCACCCAACAGCCAGTCAGGGGGAAGGGACAGAGTCAGGGCTTCCCAGGACTTTGGGAAAACAAGGTAATGGGTAATAGAAAGCAAGAGGCAACCGGGGCCATCTTGTTTTCCATCAGGAATCAACTGATCCCAATGGCAGTGCCAGGGTATCCCAAAATGGAGGATACTCCCCGCACCTGTCAAATTCAGCATGGAGCTGCCACCAGCCCATACCCTGCTCTGTGGGCCACCCACAGGTGCCCAAAAACATACACTAGGAGCACAGGGTTGTATCCCCACCCATGGGTGCCATAAGGGTATCCCACGGGTCCGTTCACCAAACCAAAAGAGAGAGAGCTGCACCGCCAGGAGTCCCACATGAACTCCTGCGTGGAAAACACAACAGAACACACGATAAAGAGCAGTAAAGGACAAGGATACAGAGACCCTGTCCCTCCGATGCATTTCCAGCATCACAATCTGTTCTAGCTGTTGTCTGCTCTTTCTTTTATGCTCATCTTCTTTTAATCTGTTTTCTCGTTCCCCATCTTTCCTATCTTGTTTGTCCTGATCTTCCTTTTGCCTTACTTTCTCAATGCGTTCCCCATCTAGCTTGAGCAGTATCTGTCCTCTGATCCATTTGTTCTGTACGAGCATTACCTTGTCAGCTTTATCCTTTTCTCATTTCCATTTCTTAAACTCTCATTCTATCTCTCTCAATAAATTTGATCGCTCACTTTTTTCTTCCCTGTTTTGTATGATCTTAAAGATCTCCTCTTTTCTCTTACTCTTCTCTGGACTATTGTCACTGCTATAAGTGGGCAGTTTGTATATCGGGTTACTATACCCTGTTGCCGCTTTCAGTTCTTTTAAAGGATACAATCCTATTTCTTCTGTACTATCGCCTTATACTTCCGGTGTGGTAAGGGGAGGTGAGGGCTCAACACCTTCCTCCTTACACAGGTTAAGCATCCACTCCTTGGGCGGTGGATCTTGCCTCTCTTCCTGGTACATTTTCCAAAGCTCTAAAATAGCTAACCTCTTCTCTAAATTCTTTCCTGTGTATGCAGTGTGCAAGAATGTGGTCTTGTGTAGCAATACCGCTTTTGACAATGGCCCCCCTTGTGGCCATGACATGAACATCTTATCTGTTGTGCCTTTCACCCTTTCTGCACTATACTGTTTGAGCTTGGGCATGTGTTTTGGCAATGTCTAACATACATGCATCAGAGGAGTGATATCTCCCATTGTGACAAGTCTAACTAACAACTAACTTGCAATACTTACCAGAGTTTATAAAATACCTTTGCTTTATAATTCATCAAACAATAAATATGAGTGAGCTCCAACAATCACCACTCACAAACCTTTATTTATCCAATTGTATCTGTCTACCTCTGGATTGGTACCAACCACTTCCATAGATCGATAATATAACTTCTTGACTTTGTCTCAATTATTGCACAACTGTTTGTTTCTCTCCTTGACACCTTAATTCAATACAAATACATAAACAAACGAGTCTACTCATATAAAAACCACAGAGATCACATTTATTCTCTTGCCCCTACTTAATACTTTGAACACAGAGTTTAGGATGTCTCCTTCTGCAGACCTGTCCTGCACGTAGCCTAGTTTACTCTGACTGGAGTGTGATACAATCTCTTCTGAACCCCTTGGGTTAGGACTCTCTGGTGCTATATCTCCCTCTCTGTTTACACAATATTTCCCATTACTCCAGTTACTTTCATTACTTTTTAAATTGCCATAATCCTGTCCCCTTAATTTGCCATTCCCCTTAGTCTACTCACCATTCGCTCGTTTGGTGTGAGGCCTTCGGTATCGTCTTCTCCTCCAATCGACAACTTTTACCTTCCGTCAGCAAAGCCCCTGTGGAAACCAGGTAGGGATTATGTCAAAGAGGAACTCTGCCAACCGTTTCGATTTTTATTGCAAGATTTCTAGTCGGCCGCTCTCCACAGGAAACCCGTGATCTTCCGGCTAGATGGCAGAGGATGTCCAATTGTCGGAAACACTAGAGGTCTAACAGGTCAATAGGTCTTTTATTAAACCATCCGACAATGCTACCACGTGAACCCAGGGGATCCTTGAATCAGTAACACGTCATGCATGAATGGGATGCAGAATAACTCTTACACCAAATAAGACCTACACAGGAAGTGGGCATGAAGTCTCATTGGACTGTTTTAATATAAATTATCTAAAACAAGGAGTTACAGCAGACATCGAAGGACATTTGCTCATGTTCTCTCAAAGTATGTAATAAAAAACAACATTTTATAGTAAAAACCTGTCATACATGACGTCATAAAACATGGCAAATAAGAGAAACCTACTAAGGGTCGGGATTGGCTTAAGGAGAACATCTAAGTATACTTTCTATATTGGGACTGGTGGTGATTGGGTTTCTACTGTCAGGTGGACAACTTATGCCCACCCCTAGTGCAAGTCATCTTCATCAGTTATTAGATACACGGTATATCATTGGCTCTCAAAATATACAGACTTTTGTTACATGGTCAACTATAATTGGTTGGCACGCTTGTACCCTATTGGAACATTTGGCTTTCTAGCAGCACCTAAGCTGGTACACCAGGTGTCAGTGGGTGGATTTTGATCATGTCTCCTCACCCAATTAGCCCAAGATCTCTCATCGTTCATGCCTTCTGCCATTCAGATTGTCTTTGAACTTGGCCTTGCAAAGTATCCTTGCTCCTGGGAATAAAAGGGAGTCCAGGTCCATGCTGTCTCAAGCCCAGAGCAACATTCCCACCTTCTATTTCTATCCATAATCCACCTGACAGGAGACCGTATTTTTGCCTGTTTTGCAGCATTTAAATGTCTTCAATTAACAAACTTGACACTCATGGTGTTCTTTCTTTGTACCTTAACATAAGATGATTCAGCGTCTCATGGTTTCTGTTCTTCAAGGATAGATAACCAGTTCTTGGCCGTTACATCCTTTGACACCAGGCCAGGCAGCTCTTCCAGGCCTTTCCATGCTCTTAGCTTCATGTCGCTGCGACACAGCTTTCCAATCCCTCTTTCTTATGGGTCCGAGCTTACCATATATGTGACACCTATGTCCAGCTACTATATAATGGCGGCACCCCCTACAGTCTATTTACTACATATAGTTAGCCTTTAAGATCAATTAGTATACTTGCATTGCTGCATCTGTGCAGTTATAAAATGATTTGCATTTTCTGCAGCACTCTTCACAAGTGCAATCTTTATTCCACAAATGAAAAAATACTCGATTCTTTATTTCATCATCAGATTCAATGCATTCCATAGATCCTCTTCTTCAACCACTCTTTTCAGTGTGTCACGCTTGCTTCTTGTGACATCACCAACTTCGCCTTCATATTCCTTTGGGGTCTCCTCTAAGAGATTGTCATCTCTATGGGGGTACATCATATGGGGTGTTCTCAATGGCCACCTTTTCTCGAAGGCTCTCCATGGAATAGGCACCGTCACTGGTGTCATGCATATCGTGATTTCTGGCTTCCAGCATATAGGAAGGATGGGGCGGGACTTCCTTCAGAGGCATTCAGCTGCTCCTCTAAAAAAGCATGTCCAAACTGGCTGCACAATGTAGGCCAGTCACCTACTAACACTTCCCATGTTTGCTTTACCGTTGATGCCAGTAAAAAATGCCATGGCACAGTATGATCTAGCTGCACTGTCTGCACCATAATGCCTGCCTAGCCACATAATAATACTTAGCATGTTTGTTTTATTGTAGATGCTCAGAATAAAATGCCATGATACAGTAACAAATAGCTATGTTGGCTGTACTAAAATTCCAGTCTCATCATGTAAGAACACTTATCATGTTTACTTAATCATTGATGTCTAGAATAATATGCAATGCAAAAGTAAGAAATAGATAGAATGGCCATACCAAAATGCCAGCCTAGCCACACAATAACATATATCATGCTTGTTTTATTACGGGCGCCATGTAAAACATGTCATAACTATCTGTAACAAAATGTCAGTCTAGAAAGGATATGCCCAGTAAAAAACGGCATGACAGAGTAAGAAATGGCTAGACTAGCTGCAGCAAAAGGCCAGTCTAGCCACGTAATAACACATGATCCTTGCTTTATCAACAGCATTTTTACTGGACATCTAAAATAGATTCCCAGTGCTAAATTCATTGTTTCCTCACCCCCCTCAACTTGCCAAAATCAGCTCACCAGCCCAGCACAAACACATGTGCACACACATTCAAACAGCATTAATTTGCTCATACATCAAAGCATTGTCACTCATTCCTGCATGCACCCATACATCATGCACTCATTCATTCACACACACTGCATAATGTATTTATTTATGCATTTATTTATATACAGCACAATACATTGTAAAGGTACAAAAACACAAAACAATAGAACAAAGTAATCATGTCTGATATTCACTTAGGGCCTCATTACAAGTTTGGCGGTAGCCCTGCCAGTAAAACCGCCAGGCTGCTGCCAAAATTGCAAAATTTTCCGGTGCCCGCCAATGGGCAATTACTTGGTCATTACGGCCCTGCCGGACCCGGTATTTGTCCATTCGCGGGCACCGGAATGAAATGCTGCCCATTCCATAGGGCGCAATTGGAATGGGGAGGTTGGATGCACCGGCACCATTCAGAATGGTGCCAGTGCATCAGACATGTTCTGCTCGCGGGTGCCGATACGCCAGGAAGGCACCCGCAAGCAGAAATCGTAGTTTGACGGTCCGGTAACAACGGTACCAGCAAGCTTACCGGTACCGTTGTTACCAGACCGGCAAATTTATAATGAGGCCTTTAGTTTTCAAAATTCATAAAATTACATATATCATAAGAGAAGTTAAGAACATGTCAAAATGACGGTATAAATAGCATTCAAAGTTAAAATAAAAACGTATTAATCTCATTATTTGGGCGCATGTCCAATGAAATGTAACCATGCAAAATATCAGATTATGGTCATTGCCCTCCAGGAATCGCGACCATAGTGGGGACAAGCAGAACTGTTAACAGAATTGTCATGAGATTTCATAGAGCTTAACGTGATTTGTCAAAGACTCTCAAATTCAATTTGGGCTAGCATTTCAAATGCAGATGTACCACATACACGACATGATATGTTAGTCCAAGCAATACCATTAAATGCACCTTTAGTAGCAAGGGCCCCACTGATGTTGAATTTGAGTAATATGTATTGCCTCCCAATTGCGCTGTTGGGGTATACAACCATGTAAGTGGGTTTAGATAAACACGCTATTCTATGCTCACAGCAAGAGCTTCTATTTATTTTGGTATACAAGGTAATTAAGTATTGTTCATGGGTCAGTCTAGTTAGTGCGTGTTTCACTCGGCTTTTCGCGGGATACATCTCCCCCGCAGTGGTCGAAGTGAGCGGGAGCGGTCGGGAGCGGTGCTCCTCTACTTTTTTAAATTATGTTTTATAGCTCCTATACTTTTATTTTAAAAAGAAATCGTTCCGGAATGGTTTCGTTTTAAAATAAAAGTGTAGGAAGAAGTTGCAGCTTGTACTTTCAGTGCACTGCACTCAACGGTCCCTTAAACAGCAGGTTCAAGTGTTTGAGGGTTTGTATTGTGTGTGGGAGGGGGTGTGGTGATGGGGTTCGTGGGGAGTGGGTGCAGGCCAGCAGGGAACATAGTTCCACTACTTCTTTTCATGCACTTCGACCACTGCTCCCCCGACCTTGACTGGTTGAAACAGCCTACCTTCCACTTGGAATATAATGCTAAGATCGCACCTAAGGTTCCTAGTGTTCCATAATTTACGAGGCCCTTAGAAAACTCACCATCGTGGTGCCATTTTGTAGTACACATTGCATAATTATAAATCATTAAAAAAAGTAATCTTACATGCAGGCCTGTCCCAGACTTTGCTCTGCTCTGCCTGCACCTCCAAAAAAGCCCTCTGACTCCCGTGCAGCACAAACAGGAACCAGGAAGTAAAGTTCACTGCCTGGTTTCTGCACATGTGCAGAGGGGCGGGAGTCTGTCTATGAAAGTGGCCTGATCTGTTTGAATGGGAGGGGAGGCACAGCTGTTTCCCACTCTGCATCCCCAATGGGCCATGCAAGGGTCAGGAAGGAGAATGTCCCCGGTCTTGCATTGCCCATGGGACATGTGCACTGGGGAACTAAACAAAGAGAAACCATGTTTCTCCTTGATAGTTTAAGCAAAGCCAGGAGCAGCTGAGAGAGTGTTTGGTGTTTCCATTGGGCTGACGTGGCTCCTCCATGATGGGATGGGAGAGGGTGCTGATGTGGCGGCCCGCTCACACATTATAGGCAAGCCGGCCCTGCTTGCTACCGAGCAGGGCTCAAGCACTGTCTCCATGCTCAGCTTTCTTCCATTTCTGTTAAGGGTGAGGACAGCTGAGGCAGGTAGAACAGAGTTAACATTATCTTCCATGAAGTCACTCCAGTGAAAAACGATATCAATAGGAAAACAAAATTCACACACAGTAATTGTGATCATGATGATTTCCAATAGGAACTGTAGACAAGAGAGTTTATTATATACTGCAATGACTAATATACTCAACATTTTCTTCCAAATGCTGATTTATATGGTAAGTTTTTACTGAGGGTCTGCTGTGCTACTGACCACGAAATAATGAATTAACATTCTTAAGCGATGCATTTTCGTGGCAGCACACATTGGATCTATGGTTGCATGTTTACCCTTATATCTTTTAGCCAGCATCCATACAACGCAAAGATATGCATGCACTGCGTTCATCGAATGCCAATATTCCAATAATTAAGAATGACATATGCATATTGTCCTCAAAATTATGCAAAAAAGAACACTAGGGAAACATCCTTCACTATAGATTCTTGGCTGTCTTGACAATATTCATTAGTCTTCCAGCAGAAGAGGGCAGTGTGTATTCACTTCTACCAGAAATTAGAATGGGACATCATTTCCAGCGCAATCTCTAGAGAGATTTGTGAGCCAACGATTCCAAAATGTAATAAATGTCCTTTGAGTACAAGTGCTTGGTAAATGTGAAAGGCAGTTAGAAGAAGACATTACTGGCGCTAATTGTTGTCTGCATTAAATTCTACTGACACAGAGAAGCGCCATTCAACCCACAGGTCTTTCAAAAAAGCACTCCAATGATTAACTTTATGTAAAAGTCAAAGATTAATTTTACTTCAAAACTACGGTCTCAACCTTTAAAAGATTTTTAATATGCTTAACATTATGTAATACCCACCATTGCATTATTCATTTAGTCTTTCTTTTTTTTCTTCTGCTTCGAGCAGTAGATCATTTGATGTGCGATTGGGCCCATGTCTTCTTTTTATTCAGTGGTGGCAAGGAATGTTGCAGTAGATATGTCTTATTTAACATCACAGCTATTCATTATTATACTGCTCTTGTTCACGGCCCATTCTATTGTGCACTTTGTCAAAATCAGCATCTGTTGCCGTTAGAGCCATATATGACCCAAATAGAGCTTAACTTACAGATGGTTTTTCAATAGGAACGTCCCTTTGAAAATCGCTTTGTAAATCAGGCCGTCGTGTTAAATGTTCATGTGCTTTGCCTGTGCAATGTTGAAAGCGAACTAATGAATTGGAATGAACATTACTTATTTAGGTGGCTGCTATAACTCATTGTAATTAGAAGTCCCTCTTCTGGTGACGTCAACAATTGTTGAACAATATTTCATAGTTTTTTAAAAGTTGTTTTTATCGTGGGTAGCGCCACATGTAAACAATGATTACAAATGATCGTTTAGGAATACTGCTCACTGCTTTGAAAGTCACGTGATTCCCTGTCAGTTATTTTATGTGTTCAGATGATTTGCTGCATTGCGAATTGCAAGTCTGTATGCTACAGAAGATGTAGCACGTTGCATCGACCCCTGGCTGATTCCTTGGTTTCATGCTGGTTACTTTATATGGTACGACGTTCATTCATCAGCCGTTTATTTTTTCACCGCACTTTTTGCCCAAAAAGTTTTGCTGAAAAAAAACATCGAAAAATGAGAGGGTGTCGGAGGGCATATAAGGGGAAGGGTGGGATGGTGTACACGGAATAAATAATAGGAGAGGAGGAATTGGGGGGACCCCCCAACAAAAAAAATATATATTATTTGTTTTAAACAAAATATTTTTGGCAAAAAGTGCAGCCAAAAAACAAAAAAAACGGGTGGTGAATGCGCTTAGAACCCTTTATATTATTCACAGCAATTATTAACAATACAAGATTTCACCATCTGTGCTGCAGCCATTACAAATATATATCTGATAGATAACCAAAATACCCTTCCACATAATAATGCCACCCTGTACAGAGCAAGACTGGCAATGAAACCATGCCTCCAATGGTCACTGTTGTTCATGGCAGAACATCTTTACCAGGAAATGGATAAGAAAGGCAATGGGTTCGGCAGGTTAATTGCTCTCCCTATGCTTTGTGGAGACAATGTGGCTGGACCCTTCCTTAATTACCAAAGATGTGGTCCATCACGTGATCTGGACTTAACACTGATCCGCCCTAGACAGTATAATCAGTGGTGAAGGCTCCTAGGGGCTGTAGTGCATAACATCTGCCAGGCCACAACATAACCAAATCCAGTGTTTCCCGCTTGTGGTTCATATATGTCATTACAATTACTGCCATTAAAGTTCTTCCCTATGACTTATGGTGGTCAGTCAACTATAGAGTCTGGGTTGGAAAGTGCACCAGTTGTGAAACCACTTTCCCTAAACTGAAAACTCCATCTAGAGATTATTACCTGCACTCTATGAATTTAGAAGAGCCACAGGTACTTTTCATCCATTTGTCTGTAGGAGGTATCTCATTAGGGACATATAAGCTGCTGCACTGGAACGAGGCTCAGATGATCTGCAAAGCCACCATTGAAGAGCTTAATGTTTCCCACAGGCTACTTTACACAAACACGAAGCATGTTGAATCAAGGCAGCTATATAGGAATATTTATTACGAGTGTGCCGCTGTGTTTTTTTTCTGCTGTGTGGATAGCCACTACCAATAATTGGGAGTTGTAGTTTCGGAATACACCTTATTCAGCTAACGCTCTATATTCAAACAACACTAGGTGTATTCAAACTTATACAATGTTATTTATATATTCATTTTTAATACAATTTGAAAAAGATTATTATTGAGCAACACAAATAAAATTAATTGCATTACTACAAAATAAGGGCAGTAGATTAGATGTGTAAAACACAGAAAAGGAACAGTACCGTTCCTAAACAAAGTAATCCTAAACGCTCGAAAATAGATGAACTAATTCACACTTTAAACACCATTTAAAACATATGACATTGATGTTTCCACTAAGTACTCGAAATGATGCTAAGTGTCTACACGAATGTTTCAACACTTGTTATTTGTAGGGTTTTAATCAGCACAGATCATCCCTCCTGGATTGATTATGGACAATGATTTGCTTTATTCCGACACATCACTTGTACAGCTAGAAATGCTGCTCACATAACCAGCCGTCTAAGTCAGATTCATAGATTTCGTAATTATGCTGATTACTCATGTATATGATCAATTCATATGGCGCTTAATCTCATATGTGTTGCAGTCAATTCATGGCAATATATCTTAATTTTGCTCTCAGTGGGGCTCCTTTTCGGCCCATGCTGATGTCCTCGAAAGAAATCTGAGATTTCTTTGTAGTCATAGTTTAGTTTAGTTTTTTATTTGTATAGCACACCTAACCCTGAGGTAACTGGGCGCATGAACTTGAGACACAGACATGAACACATAGATGAACACATTCTGATAGCCTTTTTCCCACGTGCTATGCAATTATACAAAGCAGTACGGACAAACAGAATGTATACCCATTTCAAAGTGCACACCAAATTGAGCAATAGGATTTGCTTTGAAATGTGTATAAATCATGCCCCTGTCATGGTATTTTTAATTGCTATCCCTCAAACAGAGATAGACATATTTGAACTACATACATAACTCACTCGGAGCACAAACGCTTTTCCAACAATGAAAATGTGAGGCAGATATGAAAACCCTGGGATGTGAGCACTACATTGCATTACAAGCATTATGTTTGGACAGGTGCAGTACACAGGTGCAGTACCACTGACAACATCCAGCGTTCCTCATAAGAAAGCTTGTGCCTGTACATCATTATTTTTTGTAGAGGGGCAGTACCACTGACAACATACAGAGGTCCTCTCAAATTTCTTGTGAGGACCTCTGTATGCTGTCATTGGCACTGCACCTCTACAAACAATAATGCTTGTATTGTTACAGGATTGTGAATAAAAATCAGTTAAGCATAGTGTGTCAATATATCATACAAGATTCACCGATTAGGATTAAAGATTACATTTTTTGTAACCTCATTCCATATGACCATATGCCGACACAAACCAATTTGTGAACGTACATGTGTTTCACCCCTGAGGGGTTTTGTCAAGGCAGAGCCCAAAATGAAATCACAGTTACACACATATTGAAAATATTGTCAATGAGCTCCCATTCATTGGTAATGCACATTTTAGGTATATATATTAAATTTCCCAATACGTTCCTATCAGTGGTCTGATATAAAATTCACATATCCATTCTGTGGTCAGTCAATCTGTAACTGAGCCCTAACTCAAGATTTCTTGTTCTTCAAATGGCAATTCTATTCCCATGTAATAGTAATTCTTTACAGTACTCTAAAACTTACAAGGGGATTCCTTATTGGAATGAAGAACTTGTAAAGTGTTGAGTGTGGCACTTTGTACATCAACTCACTAGTCCAAATTAAAACATATCAAGAACAAACATGAGGAGAATTGTTGGTTAACATTTAAAGGAGTCCTCCACAGTGCAGCCCAGGAGCCTCTGTAAGGAATGTGTCCTGGGCTGTCTGGTATAACGGAGCTGAGGCTGTGCACAACAGTGCCACCTGTTGGCAGCAGGCGGGAACAGGCTGTGCCCGAAAAGCATTCATGTGGATACACAGAGCTAAAATATGTATTCTGTGGGAGTGTGTGTGAGGAGACAAAGTGTGGGGCGCAGGCACTGGGCATCACTGTCCTGTGAATTGAGGCAGACGGAGCAGATCACAGGCAATGCTAATTGAAGGCACTCAGCACCTGACAGAAAATGTAACGGCCAGTAGGAGTTACTATAAAGCAGAAATAAAGCAATCCCTCAATGTACATAGCTGAGCAGCCTCCCTTGTCATACTTCCGCTAAACTAGAAATAATGTTATGCTTCCATTTACACAGCTCAGGAACCTCTTTAAAGATGGAGGCCCTGGCGGGCTGTCAGGACACCTGGGCCTGAGGCTGCACACAGCAGTGTCACCTGCCATTCCAGAAAAGGACTTTCAGTGAGCGTAATGCTGTGCTGTGCTGTGACTGGAGGAAGACAGAACAATAAGCCAGAAAGGATCACTGTGCACTGCTGCTTGAAAAAAAAAATGATTTAAAAATCAGCTCCTGATTGGCACAATCCATGTAAAAACTCCGCTCATTTGTATAAATGGCGCAAGGAGATGGAAATTAAGAAATGGTGAAGTTCCCATTTCATCTTGGAGTTTTGACGGTTGCCATGCCAACTAGATATCCTGCTGTTCAACTCCTCTCTTTCCTCCTAGCAGAGCCCCTCTTCCATTTCCACAATGCTAGAATAGGAGGTAGTGCCATTGAAAGTAGCGAAGTAAGTGTCAAGGAGTTCCCCCCTTCTCACCTGAGTCCGATCTTTGCTGGATTTCTTGGTCGGTGCCTTCTTACGGACGGATCGGGTCTTGAATAAGGCTGCATGAGTCTCTTCAGACTCCAGCGCGCGTTCAAAATTCCGGGATGCAACGATCCAGGAATCCGGGAAATTAAGAGAGTGTGGTACTCAGCACACGAGTCCAGGAAGCAAGAAATAAGGGAAAGGGTCTAGGAATGGGGTTGGTTGGGATAGAAGCAAGGATAACAATACCGCAGGCTACGGAGCACACGTCTGGTCGTTACTTCGCAATAGCATTGAGACGTGCAGAGCCGCGGGGGGCGTGGTCTATTAATAGAACACGCTACGTCCAACGTGTAGAGCGAAGAAGGTGTTTCATGCTGGACGGCCATGTTGGGAGTAGCAGGGAGTGCAAGCCCCGTTGAGACAAGGACCAGCAAGTCCAAAAGTGGCATGTTCTGTAGGTCATGACAGCATGCCTCCTCCGAAGACCCGTTCCTCCAGGTTTGCCCGGGTGTATGAGGTGAAATCTTCTGAGCAGTCGAAGGGTCTTGAGATTAGAAAGTGGTTCCCAGGTTCTTTCACTAGGAGGATATCCCTTCCATTCAACCAGGTATTGAAGCTGATCCCGTTTTATACCTGGAGTCGCAAATTTGGGACACTTCATATTCCAGATGGTTGTCGACCAGCAGAGGAGGGGGTCTACAGGATTTCCGGGAGGATTGGATGTAGGGTTTTAATAAGGATGTGTGAAAAAGTGGGTGAATTTTCTTCCAGGAGTCCGGTAGTTTGATCCGGTATGAGACTGGATTTATAATTTCCTTGATGGGAAATGGACCCCAGTACCGAGGGGCCAATTTGTTTGGCCGTAGATGTTGGGGTAATAATTTCAAGCACAACCAGACTTGATCACCAATTGCATAAGAAGGCCCTGGACTTCTTTTGGAATCCGCATACTTCTTAGTCTGTGTTCTGGCCTTCTCTAAGTTTTCTTTGGCCTCCTGGTGTACGTTGATGAGGGTTACGACCCAGGAGTCGACAGTAGGTACTGGTGTATGATGAGGGAGAACAGAGGGTAGAACCGATGGATGGAAAGCTACAATAAAAGGGACTGGTCTTAAGTGCTGCATGATCGGAATTGTTGTAGGCGAATTCAGCCACAGGTATCAGAAGCGACCAGTCATCCTGAACCTTGGTGGCGAAACATCGAAGATACTGCTCCAGGGTCTGATTAGCACGTTCTGTGGCCCCGTTGGTTTGGGGATGATAACCTGATGAGAGGGCGCGTTGGATTTCCAAAATGCGACAGAGATGTTTCCAGAATTGTGAAACGTATTGGGGTCCTCGATAAGATATGATCTTGGAAGGAAGTCCATGCAGACGGAATATGTGTTCCAGGAAGATTCCAGCAAGTTCGGACGAGGATGGTAGCTTACACAGGGGTGTAAAATGAGCCATATGAGAGAACAAGTCAATGGTAACCATGATGGTCGTGTATCCTCGGGAAGGTGGTAATTCCACAATGAAGTCTGTTGCAATGAATTCCCATGGCCTTGTTGGCAGTGTAGGTTGTAGTGGAAGACCCGCCGGTCTCTTGTTATCATGTTTATTTTGACTACAGATAGTACAAGCTTTGATGTACTGCTGTACGTTGGTCTTCATTCCAGGCCACCAAAACTGTCTTTGTATGAGGCCGAGGGTGTTGGTTATGCCACGATGTCCGGAGTTCCGTTTGATTCTTCCTTGAAATATCCTTCCAGGGATCAGAGGATTGGGTTTGCACTCAAATTTCTTCCAGGAGATTGACTGCTTGAGCTACAAAGATCGTGTGGGGAAACATCTTAGGATAGGCCCTATCTTCAGTAGTTACATAGCCAGGACGTCGAGATAAGGCGTCAGCAATCAGGTTTTGTGATCTGGGAACATGAGTGATGTGGAACTGGTACTGGGCAAAGAATTAGGCCCAACGTGCCTGATGACTGTTCCTACACTCCAATGACTGTAGAATTTGAAGATTCCGATGGTCCGTGCGGACCTGAACTGGATATCTAGCACTCAGAAGTAGATGTTGCCATTCAGTGAAGGCTTGGCGGATAGCTAACACTTACTTTTCCAGGACGGAGTAGTGTGTATCACTGGGAGTCAGGGTTCGTGAAAGGTAAGCAATGGGGAGTTCCAGTTTATACTCAAATTTCTGCTTCAGGACTGCTCCTATGGCGTTGTTAGAGGCATCCCTTTCCACTAGGAATGGTCGATTTATGTCGGGTTGGGCCAAGATGGGGGCTTGCGTGAACTCTGCCTTTAAAAGTTGAAATGCCTTATCTTGCGGTGTAGACCAGATAAAGGGGGTGTCTTTCTTCAAGAGAGCAATGATCGGCTGAACGATCTCGGAAAAGTTGGATATGAACTTCCAGTTGAAGTTGGCAAGCCCCAGGAAGGATTGAACTTGTTTCACAGACCTGGAAGTTGGCCATGCCAGTATGGCCTTTACCTTTGAAGGGTCCATACCAATTTCTTCTGGGCTAAGGATGAATCCTAGGTAGTGAACAGAAGTAACGTGAAACAAGCATTTTTTGGGTTTGGCTAAAAGTTTGTGTTCACGGAGTCGTTGTAATACTGCCTTTACATCTTCTTCATGCTTTAGAAGATCCTTGGAAAAGATCAATATGTCGTCCAGATAGACAATGACGAAGAGGAATAACATGTCAGAAAACACCCTATCCATGAAACGTTGAAAAACTGCGGGGCATTAGCTAGTCCAAAGTGCATGACTAGATATTCATAGTGACCAAAGGGTGTTCTAAAGGATGTTTTCCATTTGTCTCCTTCCCGGACACAGATCAAATGATAGGCACCCCGGAGATCCAACTTCGTGAATATTATGGCACCTCTCACAACTTCCAGGATATCCGAGATCAAGGGCAGTGGGCACCGATCTTTGAGGGTGCATTGATTTAAGCCAAAGTAGTCGAGGCAAGGTCTGAGTTCCTTGGTGTCCTTCTTGGGGACAAAGAACAACAAAGCACCCGCTGGAGATTTTGAAGGTTTTATGGTGCCATTTTCGAGGTTGGTATCCAGGTATTCTCGGAGGGCCTTTTTCTCAGGTTCGGAAGGGATGAACATTCTACCAAAGGGAATCACTGCTGAGGGATCTGTATCTATGGCGCAGTCTTCAGGTCTGTGAGGGGGTAAGGCCTGGACTATGGCAGTGTCAAGGAGGGATCCAAAAATAGACAGTGAGACATACAAAACTCTGAGCCTAGGAATAGTGATCCTGCTGTCCAATTGATATACGGATTATTTTAATTTTTTTATTTTTATTTTTTATTTAAAAATGTTTCAGTTTAAAAACAAACGTTTCATTTTATCTTATCAAACTTGTTACATTTAAGTAATAAATTTCGATCAATTCACATTTTCAATTCTTGCCATGAACTTCTTCCAAAAATGAAAGATTATGTAAATCATTTGTTTCTCAGTCTGTGACAATATCCAAACCCATCTTTGCTCTGAGCTCATTGTCTTATGTGTGCACTCAAAGTAAGATCGACATACATTTCTTTCTTGGAGAAGGGCAGGACATAACATCGTAAGATGATACAGACTTTCTCTTTCCACCTGATTTTTACACATCCGACAAGAGATTTCTTCATTATCTTGCTGTTTAGTTCTTACTAATCTTTCTCTTGTGGGTAATGTGTTCAACCGAAATTTCAGAAAAAACATTCTTATATCTTTATCGGGAAATATAAACAAGTACAGTGGCACTTCATTAATGGCTCTGGTTTCTATTTTGCTTGTCAGATTTTCTTTATATCGGGTTATGAATTCATTAGTGTTTATCCAGTCATTATACATTACTTGTTTCTTGGCATGTTGGGGCCTCATTTGTAGCATTTCCTCTGTTATGTCTTCATTTCTTAATGCTAATAGTATTTGTTGTTTCCATTTTAACAAGGCCCTAGCATTTATAGGATCAGATTTCGATAGGAACATTTCTAGCGCTGGTATTTTTTGTTCCCATGTTATTTTTCGGTAAAGACCAAATTTTTTCCAGCGTACCACAGATGTCAGTGATTGAACTGCGATTACAGCTCGAATTCAGGCTGTTAGGAAAGATTTGGGCAGCCTCATTATTTTCTGCCAAAAGGTGGCTTCCAGAATTGGCCATATTGTTTCAGACAGATTTATCAATGTTTCACTTCCGTATATAAGGATTGGAATGACCTTGCTCCTGTAGAATGTAATAATAGGTCGGAATGAGAATTTACTAAATTTTTCATGACGTATGTATCCTTGTCTCACCAAAACCATTACTTTTTTTTTTTAGATGTATCTCCCATTCTTTTTCTTCCATTGTTTGACTAATCACAATTCCCAGATACGTGTACAATGATACAATGTTAATTGGAGAGTTGTTAATGTGTATCACCGGTTTCTTTTCATTTAGTTTTGGTTTCGTAATAGCCATGATTTTAGTTTTTGCTATATTTATTTTTAAGTCGTTTCTTTCCATGAAGTCTGCCAACATTCGAAGACTCTCCTGTAGAACTTTCGATGTTTTGTCATGTAAAACGATGTCGTCTGCGTACATCATTATCGGTAACTTTACTGAGTTTATTTTTGGGGGATATATTCTGTCTGAATTCATTTCACATGGAAGATCTGATGTAAATAGATTGAAAAGGGTGGATGAGAGTGGGCACCCCTGTTTCAGCCCATTCCAGGTCTCAATATAAGCGCTCATTTGCCCATCCTCAGTAAGCCTTACTCGTATTTTTGTTGTCGAGTAGATTAGCTTTATTGGTTGCAATATATGAGGAGGGCAGTTCCACTTTTCTAATTTGTTCCATAACAATTGTCGGTTCACACAATCGAAAGCAAGATGTAGGTAAACTAGAGCTATCCAGACCTGTTGGTTTGAGTACTTTGCTTCGTGTTTTACAAGGTTCAGAAGAAATAGGTTTATGTTTGTACCGAGTGTACAAACAAAACCAGTTTGTCGGGTAGCAATCCGTTTATTTTCTGTCGCCCATGCCATTAGTGACCTCAATAAGATGGTAGCAAATATTTTTCCCAAAGGATCTAATAATGCGATGGGTCTGTAGATTGTTGGACTCTCTTTGTATCCTTGTTTGAAGATAGGAATCAGGACCGCTAGCTTCCAAGTTGAGGGTATTTGGTTCAATTGATTAATCAATATGATAATTTGTAATAACATATCCGCCCATATTTCTGGAGAGGCTTTGATTTGAGCATTTGTAAGGCCGTCAGGCCCAGATGCTCGTGAATTATTCGGTTTCGTGATTATGTGGAGAATTTGTTGTTTAGTCATTGTGATTTGCCATTTGTTCATATTCTGTTGAACTAAAAGTTCAGGAGTATCCTTCTTCTTGTGTAGGGCAGCAAAATGTTCCATCCAACGGGCTTCGATGATGTTTTGTATCCTTCGATGTTGGACACTTTGGATTGGATTTAACAAACTCCATAGTTCTCGAGTGTTACGGTTGTTAAGGCAAGCTAGCATTTGCTCTGAATCTTGTTGCAACATGGAACTTTTATGTGATTTTAACCAATTCCGGTATTTTTGTTTGGCAGTGTTGATTCCAAGGTATAATTCTTTAGTTCTTAACTTATTTAGGACTCTGCATAGTTTTTGTAGCTCCCTTTTTTTCGTTGCAATCAACGGATCCTAGGTGTGAGTATGAGGCAATTGTTGTTTTTTACGCTCTTTTTGCAGTTGAGAATGTGGTTCGAAAAGCCACTCGTAATCTATTTTCTGTAGTTCTTTTTTTCCTGTTTCCTGAAAATTCTGATTTAGACCTAGTACATCAACTGTCTTAAGTCTCAGTCTGTGGCTTTAGCATTCAATTCCATGGCAGGGAGTGTAATTTTCTCTTTGGCAAGGTTTTGCTTTTGCCATGTCATTGATATCATGCAATGATCGCTATTGCTATTCACTGTAATCTCTGTTTTCGTCAGTGCCTTCGCAATGTTCTCCGAGATGTATATATAGTCCAGTGCTGCTTCCGATTAGTCTTGTGACCATGTTGTAATTAATTGGCGTTTAACATTCTGGTAGATTCCAGTAAGGGTAAGATTTCTTGTTTTCATTTCTTTCATCCAAGATTTGGCTCTCCGGGAGAGATCTTTCTTCTCTTTTTGATTTCCAGCTTTATCAAAGATGTGTATGTTTAAATCGCCGCAGATTATTATGTCAATTGCTGGAAACTTAATGACGAGTTTATCGAGAGCTGTCAAGAATGTATCTAGGTGTAGGGTTTCATCAACCGCTAGAGGGTTCCAGTATATTTTGAATATAACGGTCCGTGGTGACTGATTATACAAGAGTTTATTTTGTTGTTGTACCACTACGTATTGGATCCATGGATTCAAATTTCTTGCTTCAACCGGGGTCCAAAGGGAGTTGATTTTTATCATCATAATCTGGCCTGACGCTGGTCTTCCTTTTTATTGTGTGATGGCTGGATTAGTAAATATGTTGTATCCTTCACACGTAGGAGGGTGGGACAACCATGTCTCTTGTAGACATATTATGTGAGATTGTTGTAACTTTGGATGAGTTTGATGGAATAAATGACCGGATTGTGCTTCTGTAACCAGGGCATTCCCAATACCATGGGGTAATGAGCTGACTTAATGATGTCGAATCTAATCCGCTCTTGGTGATGGTTCATAGAAAGCTGGATCTCTTTTGTCTGCAGGCTTATGGGTCCTGAAGTGAGGGGTCTTCCGTCGATTGCTTCCACCGGATGCATGGTGCTTCATGTTTCGTATGGAATATGATGACTAACAACCCAGTCTTGATCAATGAAAATTCCCATAGCTCCGCAGTCTACCAAGGCCAGAATGGAATAGGTCTTATTCTTGGATGGCGATAGGAAGGCCTGTAGTATCGCCAAATTGTTTTGTCCAGGAGAGTTCAAGGATGGAATTGATGTGGAGCAAACATCTCTCTCCCGAACGCCGAGGAGGGGCTAGAGGACACTCCCTAACCAAGTGTTTTTCTGAGGCACAGTACATGCACAACCCCGTATGAATCCTTCTCATCCTTTCTTGAGGGGATATAGGTCCACGGAAGGCTCCTATCTGCATGGGTTCTGGTTCAGTGACTGCGCCTGGGTTTGTGTCCGTCTTGGTGATGCTCTCAAAGGACACTTTGAGGATTTCCTCTGGATTTCTTCTTCTCTGCCTTCCTTTACTGGATGCGAAAGTCTATTTGCATGGCGAGGTCCATTAGTGCCTGGAATGAGTTCGGGTGAGCCACTCTGGCCAACTCATCCTTAATCTCCTCATTTAGTCCTCTCCTGAAAAGGGTAAAACTCGCCTCAGGGGACCAATCAACTTCCTTGACTAATTGCTTGAATCGGGTTACATAGGTGAGCATATCCTGGGATCCCTGCTGAAAATCTAACAGGCGTTCCTGGGCACTATAGACCTGCTCTGGGAAGTCAAACATGGTTTTAAGGGCCTGTATGAACCCATCATAGTCATCTAGGAGAGCATCGCCTGAATTAACGATGGGCGTAGCCCAGGTTAAGGCATTTCCTGAAAGGTGGGAAATTATGAAACCCACCTTAGCCCTGGGAGTCGAAAAGCAGTAGGGCTTAAAAGTAAAGTGGACCAAACATGAATCCAGGAATCCACGAAGGGTTTTTGCTGACCCATCGTATTTGTCCACTATGCTGCCCAGCAAGACACTTTCTTTTGTGGCAGAATCACGGGATAGCACTAATTGTTTGAGAGCAGCGTTTTCCGCCTTTAGATTCTGTACCTCGGTTGATAGCTCTTGCATGCCGCGCATCAAATCCTGGACAGCCGCTTCCATGTCCATATCGAGTTCAGTCAGGTGGCATCTCAAACTGTCAAGGAGTTCCCCCCTTCTCACCTGAGTCCGACCTTTGCTGGATTTCTTGGTCGATGCCTTCTTACGGACGGATCGGGTCTTGAATAAGGCTGCACAAGTCTCTTCCAACTCCAGCGTGCATTTAAAGTTCTGGGATGCAACGATCCAGGAATCCGGGAAATTAAGAGAGTGCACTACTCAGCACACAAGTCCAGGAAGCAAGAAAGAAGGGAAAGGGTCTAGGAATGGGGTTGGTTGGGATAGAACCAAGGATAACAATACCGCGGGCTATGGAGCACACGTCTGGTCGCTACTTCGCAATAGCATTGAGAAGCTCAGAGCCGCGGGGGAGTGGTCTATTAATAGAACACGCTATGTCCAATGTGTAGAGCGAGGAAGGTGTTTCACGCTGGACAGCCATATTGGGAGTAGTAGGGAGTGCAAGCCCCGTTGAGACAAGGACCAGGATGTCCAAAAGGGGCGCGTTCTGTAGGTCATGACAGTAAGGAGCAGGTAGCAAGGAACTGTGGCTCAGGATAGCAAAGCTGTTTGGGTCTAAAGGGAGAATGCAGGTGCAATGCAACTCAAGGCTCTAGGCTGGAAAGGCAGTGGAGTTAACGGTTGAGGCAGAGAGAGCTGGGCCCAGTATGGAAACTGTCAGCTATTGGGAGGGGAAAATAAGGATATTCTGTGAGAGTCAGCCTGTGTTCCTACACTCCTGATTAGTTGACCCTTTTTACCAGCAGCTAATATTCCTTAGGTAATTAGGGTGGAGGATGGTGTGGAACAATAGAGACGGGAGGCAGAAGTATTCACTTAAGAAATTATAGTGTATACCTTTCTGGGTAAATGTGTTTGTTTACATATATAAGGGGGATTCAGTGGCAAGGCAGAGAGCACATCAGTCTAATATTACCCAAATCAAACTCTTCTTGCTGCCACATCACTACACCTTCCTGTATTACTCAGATACTTACTCTATTCTATATAACACCCCATATGTAAACATTCAAATCAGACTTTGCCCTGTTATCTGTCTGGCGTATCAATGTTTTTTGTAACACACCTTCCATTACACCTGTCAGTTTGTTGCTCAATGCCCTTCCTGTTAATCTATGACATTGACTCGAGATTGCACTGTTTAAAACTCTTTCGTTTTCTGTTTCAGTCAAAACATCCTGTGCCCTCAATAAATAAATATGATACAAACAAAATACTAATTTGAGTTTTATGCATTTCTAGAGAGACGTTTAGCTCTCTACTAAGAGGTCTTGCATTAGTTATTATCACCTGGTAATTGGATAGAATTGGATTAGAATGTTAATATTAAATTAGGTCTGGATAAGCCTAGTGATCGTTTTAACCATTGCAAAGATCATGTGTTGGTGCTTACCGTAAATGACCCAATAAGAGATGCTCAGGGCATGGCATCTCTGTTATATCTTTATGAAGCTATTAAACAGTGCAGCAAATGGTCTTTCCCCTCAAACCACCCAAAGAATTTGACTTTTAAAGGTGGAAAGGCGCTAAATAATATCAATTATTTTCTCATGCCCATTAAAGATTGACCTCTTTTGCAAGACTTATGTGTCATTCCTCATGGGGAAACCTATCAAATCCCACTGAAACCCTCATATATCTATTCAACTCATACTCGCAGGGACCTTGCTATTAGGTGTGTATTATGTAGCTAGTTGAAAACAGAAATGCCCTTACATGGGATGAAGTTGGGTTTATGTCAAAGTGGGCTCCTTCCAAAGACAACTTGAGATCCAACGTCTGACATCTTCTGATTTCGTTCCCCCAAGAATGGTCTTGGCATAGATAGTGAAAAAAGATGCCAAACTCATGGACTGGGCTGAGTTGATATGAAGTGTACTGCAAACTAGCCAAACAGTCTTTGCTACAATCTTTGAAGCCCTTGAGATAACAATGTAATTGCACCTCATTTAAGAAGCTGTAACATGCACAGTAATGATCATGGGAAATGGTCAGTGTTGAGATGACATGTACATTTCTGTATACATTATGGTCTCTTGTTTCAACCGGGCTGCCAGACGATCACTGTCACTATTCCGTAAATGCATACTTCCCGTAGTGCGACTGGGTGGCACGTTTTTCATAAGTGTAGAGTTCAGTTAATTAATTGGTACCAGTGGTCTACATGAGTTACCTTTGCCCAGGGTGCGTAGTTGCACCAAGTACTTTACCCTAGAAATTAATTTAGGCCAGATGAGGTACAGGAATATTTAGCAAATCATTACTTAAATCTCCTAGTCCTGATGATTCCCCTGTAGACATTTTGGAAAATGACATTTATTTTGGTCTGCTATACTGAAATGTGTTTACAATATAATATATAATTACATGCAAGTGGCGGCTGCTTGGAAAAGATCTACTGTGGTTCCCGCTCTCAAGAAAGGTGCTCATGAAGATCCTAAATGTTATTAGTCGACTCCCCTGTTGGAGGACATTAGAGCTGTTTGCCAACAACTGCACGAGAAACATTTGGAATGGGTTAAACAAATGTACCCACATGCAGATGTCCAGTTCGGCTTCTCTGAGGCGTATGGCACTGTCGAGCAGGCGCTGAATTTTCCCATGGTTGTGCGAAAATATTGGTTTTGGTATCAGTCCCACATTACCGGGTGTTCCACCACCTTTCAAGTGCTTTGATTGCAATGATAAACCTTTTTTATGTACAAACTCTGAACCAAAATGTCTGCCATATTTTATTTTTAATGTTCTGAAAGACCTTCATTTATTTTTGAAGTTAAAGTGATATATGGCTCAATCTTTGAACTGTCTTCAACTTTTCCATTCATGGGGCCTCATTACGAGGTGGGCGGTAAGGGTTAACGGGCACCGGTAAGGAGACCGGTGCCGGTAAACCCTTACCGCCCTATTCCAAGGTCCCTTAGCGGGTCCTGCCATGGGCGCCTGGTTTTACCAGGCGCCCTTAGCGGGAGGCGCTATGGGACCAGGGAGCTAATAATGGGCCTGTAATTAACTCCATCCCCATTCCCGTTGAGCCCTATGGGGGCTCGAATGGGAATGGGGAGTGGTTCTCGAAATGGGGACTTACCGGGTCCTCCAAGGTTGGAATGACCCGGTAAGTCCCTATTTCGAGAACCCGGACCCGGAATGCGGTAAGGGGGTAGCCATGGTGCTAATAGCACCATGGCTACCTCCTACCTCGTAATGAGGCCCATGGGGTTCAATAATGGTGTGCTGCCATGCCATTCTTTATTGATTTATAAACTAATGAACTTAATGAAGATTTTAAAGACGTTGGCGATGACCCTAACGCTTGTGGCTGCCTTTAAGCTGACACTGTTGTTGGCCCATTCTCTGAAGGCTCTACACATGCTCATTAACATATATGGCCTCATTACACGATAGGCGGTAAGATACTGCCTTTACCGGCATGGCGCTAACAACGTGTCCGTGCAGGCGAGAGGCTGCTAATTGCATGCCATTGCGAGTACGCGGGCACGAGCTTAGTGCCATGCCGGTATTGACCCTACCCCCATGCCGGTAAAGACCCCATAAAGACCCTTAGCGGCACCACTGAAAGCGTTGATAGCACTTCCGACCTCCTGCAACACGGCATTAGCGGTCACTGCTACTAGCGGTCACCGTAAATTAACGGAACCGGAAGTAGCGTCATCGCATAGGAACGGGAACGAGCACGGCTGCCATCTTTAAAAACACAATCCATTGCCATCCTCGGCCCCCAGGACCTGCATCCCCACAAGTGCCATACAAAATCAACCAAGACCCCCTGAGAATGCCCAAGGCAATCAAAAAAGGAGCAGAGCGGCTTTGGAATGAGCGATTCACCAATGAGGAGCTCATCATGCTCACTGAGACGCTAGCTGCCAATGCGGAGGTGGTGTTCGCAAATGACATGTGGCGTGTCACCCTAATAAAGAAAAAAGCAATCTGGGCAGATGTGGCCCACAAAGTCAGTGCGGTGGGCACCACCACCCGCACTGTGAAAGATTGCAGGAAGTGGTGGGACGAACTCCGCCTCCATGTGCTGTGGGATGTTTTTACCCATGCATCCAAGCCCTACCATAAAACTGTGCAGTACTGGCATGGAAAACATCATGATGGCCAGAACTCCCCAGAGAGTGCACAGGGAAAACATGAAGAATAGGCGACACCCATTTTTGCTTATGTTGTGAGCACAGGAGGGTACTGCCTAAAACCCCCATTGGGCTACACACACAGTAGCCTGAAACCATTGGGAATGGCAATGCTGATTGCCAAAAAGCAACTCAGAACTGTGGGGAATTCATTTTCTTAATCCCAAAAATGGTTGCAATACCGGTACTCACCACTATCAGAAAGCCAGCGTTTTAAAACCACCAGACTTTTGTGTAAAACTGAACAAATTAAACAAAACCAGGCCAAGGAAAGACTTGCTAAGAGGTGGATACAATGTAAAACTATATTCTGAAATGACTTGAAGGAAGTAATTATTTAATGTATATGTAAAAATTGTAAGTTTGATTTAAACTGGGAACAAAAAGTGACATTTAGCTGAAACCTGGCTTAATGAAACTGGATTCTGCCTGACAACTACCCCTGACAGGAGTTGAAACCTGCTCAGCCACTCTTTCCAGGCCTAGCTGCATCCTGCTGCCTCTTGCCAAAAGGAGTTGACACCTCTCTGATTAGATTAGGGGTGGAGCACCTGGAAACTGGTAGGGACCGAACAATGCAACTTCCTTGACTCAGGCAAATGTTATATTGGGGGCGTCGTAAAATAGCTTCCTCTTGGGAGAAACTGGGGGGCAGCTGTGCCTCTGTGAACAAGCTGGCTTGGGGGAAGTGGATAAACCAGTTTTTCCACCATGTGATGTGGGAAGCCACACCCCTTTTTGACCAGGGCATAATTTTAAAAAGATGGATAATTCATAGTACGGACTTGTCAGAATTATATAAGTAATATCATTATTCTTGTGATTTTTCTGTGCACATTTTTAGAGGTGTTAGGACCCTGTGGTATGTTCCTGGGGATAGTAGCGGAAAAAAGGTTGTTACTCCAAATGTATGCATGTTAAAAATCTGACACTTTATCATCTGTAACCCATATCCCTGGTGCACATTTGTGTAAAATCTGGAAAGGTTTAGAGGTCGTTATCTGGATGAAAAGGGGAAAATTCTGTCATCAGTGGACACAGCATCGTACCAAGACAGGGATCGGGTGGTTTGGTGCTACAGAAAATGTTAACTCGACCTATAATATTAGAAAAATGGTATATAGATAAATATGTATTTGGGTCAGAAATAGATTTTCGGTGCAATCTGACAAGAGGAGGTTCCTATGACCATAAAACCTACAGCATCACTCTGACTCACATTTCCTTCCCCCAATCAAGGAAGAGAGGAGGAATTGGCCAATGATAAGTGAGAGGGGCAGGTTTAGTTATGACCAACGCACACACCCACTTTCCAAAACACATAAAAAGAGACTGCTGGGACAGATAGAGACATTCAATTCCATTTGCTGCGGAGCATGCTGACCGACGACTTCACATCCAGAGATCCAGACTTCAAATCCATCAATCTCCAGAACCTGTAGCAGAAATTAACTCCAGAATTTGTAGCAGAGAGGCCTGAATCCACCATCTGAATCCTCTTCAGCAGGCCTCAAAACCAACCAAACTATTCAACAGCCGGGCGAGCTGTTTGAAATTTGCCAAGAATTTTTGCAAGAACCTGTAGCAGTATCCAGAAAGCAGTGCTGTATCCGGAACCCGAGAGAACCACAAACCGACCGTTGTGAGCAGATCCGGTGCTTGACAGACCCAGAGAGCAGAGCTGACCCAGATAGCCGGGACTTCAGAACCACCCGCCGGAAGTCCCGTCCAACCTGACCAGACCGTGACGAGGCCTATTTCAAATTGATCTTGTGAGTACCTAGCAGAACTGTGCAGAACCAATCTCTTAGTTAAAATAATCTAATCCAAACTATTTTAACCTAAGTAGAACAGCCTCCTAGAAATCGTGTCATCTGTCATTTTTAAAGCTGCACAACTGTCACCTGTCATTTTGAGTTTACTTTAAATCCGAAAAACTACCTTTATTAAAATGTCTGTCTCTCTGGAACCGTTTGGGCTAGGAACGTGGTTTAACTTTCATTTTAAAGCTGTGAATCTAGGCTTTCCAACAAACCTACTCCCTATACTTTGTCCGCAATCGCGAGACACACACTCGCGAAATTTACCGCAATTTGCGATTTTGGCTCAATTTCTCCACTTGTCAAAATAGCAGCTCC
This sequence comes from Ambystoma mexicanum, assembly GCF_040938575.1. NCBI lineage: Eukaryota > Metazoa > Chordata > Amphibia > Caudata > Ambystomatidae > Ambystoma > Ambystoma mexicanum. The sequence goes on from NC_090939.1 coordinate 338,103,064, forward strand.
ATTCTTTCTTTTGTTAAAATCCGTTTGCAACCTGGTAATAACTCATCGAGCATTGCTAAAGTGAGCCTGAACTAATACCAACACGCATCTCCCACTCACCCTGACTCTCTAGAGGCAATTTAAATCAGTTGGCACATTTTCCCATCCATTGCCATCACATTTAAAAAGCATTTTGGGCCTGTGTTTCAAACTCCTACCTGTTTCCTCTAAGCTTGCTGGGGGGAACTGCATTTCGTATTGTATTTGATAGCATTCCTGAGAACTGTATGCTCCTCTTTCCATCTCCTTCCATTTCTTACATTGCATAGGGGAGGGGGGTGAATTGCCAGAGAAAAAGTGATTATCTTATCTTTTGCTAAAATCATATCAAGTATTTCTGTACTGCATTTTATTCCTCATTGCATTTCCTTGAAACCATCAAGCATTTTTTGCTACCTCATCCTCTACACTACTCCTAAGTAACCACATCAGTGTACCCCTGTAACATTATCCATTGTTGATCACGGTCGTATTCTGAAGTGTGATATCAGTTATCAATTTATTTATAAAGTGTGATAGATATATATTGTTGAATTGTCCAAATAAACCTTTTAAATTTGGAGAAAAAAAAAAACCTACTTCTTGGCTCAGGGGGTCGGCGGGATTCTAAGAGGGGGGTGTTATACAAGGGTTGTCATCCAGAGTACTGAACTGGATATAAAAATACATCAATAAGGGTTTTCTTCAGCATCCCAGACTAGGCATTGACTTAGCTGTAGTGTTGATTGAATATCGCTTACAGTACGCAGCATCCTGGCTGCCAATCGGAACCTGGCCATGGCCACAGGAGGCGGTAGAGGATCCCCCATCAAACTGATGGAATGGGAGGAGACCTGCGCGAGCACCATAGGTGTGGAAACTATAGAGGGAGTCGGCGAAATGGAGCGTGGTGCGCCCACATCATCAGATGGAGGTGAGTGTCCACATAAAACACTGCATTGTGAAAGATGAGGTATCCCCCCAAATCTGAACTTTAAATCAGTGCATGGATGCGGCCACAAACATACATGCATATAACCCTGCCCTTGTGAGGGTTGCATCCCAACACACACACATACACGCATCACCACAGACACGTGCCAACCAGACCCATGCATAAATGACCCACCCAACAGTCCTATGACCTGTATGCCTACAAATGAAGTCTAAATGCATAGAACAGCATGATGAACAACATCTGCATGAAGCACATTGACCTATCACCAATGCCATCCCTCTTTTGGCCCCACAGGCTCACAGACTGACAGCGATGAGCAGGACACTGCGACATAGGCTCCCCCCACCAAGAAACAACAGAGGGGAACGGAGGCAGGCAACATCGCGAGCAAATCGAGGGGCACAGGGAGGAGTGCACTCCCGCAGAGGGCCAAACACAGCAAACCAGGCACATCACCAAGACGTGAACCCATGGCAGAAACAGTTGCAGCACCCACTACAGTGATCCCCCCAATACACAAACCAACCACGGAGGGCCACTGTCTGCTGCCAACAGTTCCATTGGTGAGGCAGCAGCCACAGCACCGCTGTCTGATGTTGAGGACACTTGTGACTTGGCCAGGCAGGAGCACACCGTCAGCCCCCAGCAATCAAAAGAAACAAGCCCACGCCCCACATCACAATCCAGCAGCCATGCCAAGTGTGGCAATGAAATGGTGGCAGGGAGCTGGAGTCCACCGGTGTCCTCACCTGATTCTGGACCCATAGAACAAGTAGCGGCACCCACCCCACGAGCAACACACAGTGGCCATGACATGGCCATCATCAGACAGCGGCAGGAGGAGATAACAGCGCTGGTTGGCCGGCATGTTGATGAGACAGCACGTTTAAGGGAGGAGTGCAGAGAGAATGCAAGGGAGTTCAGACAGGGCATGGAAGCCTGCCCCAACAGGCTCTGCGGGGAAATGGCACTAGTGAGGCAGGTCCTCACACGCATAGCTGACGCTATGGATAGACAGAACCCCCCCACCGCAACAAGAACAACCATGCACCACCTCCTCTGCCAGCTCAAGGCAGACGAGCCCCCGGCAGATGTCCTTGCGATCTTTGCGGCCACCCAACAGTCCTACGACCTGTATGCCTACAAATGAAGTCTAAATGCATAGAACAGCATGATGAACAACATCTGCATGAAGCACATTGACCTATCACCAATGCCATCCCTCTTTTGGCCCCACAGGCTCACAGACTGACAGCGATGAGCAGGACACTGCGACATAGGCTCCCCCCACCAAGAAACAACAGAGGGGAACCGAGGCAGGCAACATCGCGAGCAAATCGAGGGGCACAGGGAGGAGTGCACTCCCGCAGAGGGCCAAACACAGCAAACCAGGCACATCACCAAGCCGTGAACCCATGGCAGAAACAGTTGCAGCACCCACTACAGTGATCCCCCCAATGCACAAACCAACCACGGAGGGCCACTGTCTGCTGCCAACAGTTCCATTGGTGAGGCAGCAGCCACAGCACCGCTGTCTGATGTTGAGGACACTTGTGACTTGGCCAGGCAGGAGCACACCGTCAGCCCCCAGCAATCAAAAGAAACAAGCCCACGCCCCACATCACAATCCAGCAGCCATGCCAAGTGTGGCAATGAAATGGTGGCAGGGAGCTGGAGTCCATCGGTGTCCTCACCTGATGCTGGACCCATAGAACAAGTAGCGGCACCCACCCCACGAGCAACACACAGTGGCCATGACATGGCCATCATCAGACAGCGGCAGGAGGAGATAACAGCGCTGGTTGGCCAGCATGTTGATGAGACAGCACGTTTGAGGGAGGAGTGCAGAGAGAATGCAAGGGAGTTCAGACAGGGCATGGAAGCCTGCACCAACAGGCTCTGCGAGGAAATGGCACTAGTGAGGCAGGTCCTCACACGCATAGCTGACGCTATGGACAGACAGAACCCCCCCACCGCAACAAGAACAACCATGCACCTCCTCCTCTGCCAGCTCAAGGCAGACAAGCCCCCAGCAGATGTCCTTGCAATCTTTGCGGCACACACCCTTCCAACCCCCTAATGGTGGGAGTGGGGATGGGAAATAGGGTCAGCCCAATGTAGCTGATACTTGTACAGTAAGACAACAACGTTGTACCAGCCATAAATGGGGTTGTTGTGGGGGGAGGGGGGAAAGGGTGTTTTGGGAGTGTTGTGGGGGGAGGAGGGGAAAGGGTGTTTTGGGAGTGTTGTGGGGGGAGGAGGGGAAAGGGTGTTTTGGGAGTGTTGTGGGGGTAGGGGGGAAAGGGGTTTTTGGGAGTGTTGTGGGGGAGGGGGGAAAGGGTGTTTTGGGAGTGTTGTGGGGGAGGGGAAAAGGGTGTTTTGGCAGTATTGTGGGGGAGGGAGAAAGGGTGTTTTGGGAGTGGTGTTGGGGGAGGGGGGAAAGGGTGTTTGAGTGGTTGGGGCCATGCACTTTTTTACCACATAATATATTAAATACACTGGTGACAAGTTAAAACACAGGTTGGTCCTTATCATTGTGTAGGTGAGCTTTATTGGGGGACAGGGCCCAGTGTGCGCTTCACCACAAAATCCAGTGGACAAATGCCCACATCCATTCAACAGAGTAGGACCATGTGAATCAGAATATTTGGTTGATCAGATGCTGACGCACAGCACGTCCCTCTTGGGCATCATCTCCTGCATGACCTGCAGACCCGTCTCCTCCCTCCTCATCCTCATCCTCATCCTCATCAGGTGGTTGCATTTCAGTGTCAGGGGGCATTGGCACATTCCGTTTGATACACATATTGTGCAGCATGACACATGCCATGGTGATCTTGGCCACCTTCTCATGGCCGTACAGGGGTGCCCCACCCGACCTGCTGAGGCACCGGAACCGTGTCTTCAAAAGGCCAAATGGCTGCTCATTTACAATGCGGGTACGGGTATGTGCACAATTGTATTCCTCTTCGTGCCTGTTCTGTGGGTTCCGTACAGGGGTAAGAAGCCACCTCTTCAGGGGATAGCCAGCATCACCTGCATGGGTGCAAGAATGCGGATGTGTTACTGTTTACATCAAGTGGAACCTGTACATATCACTCAAATCAACTTTGCATTGTGATTGGCATCTACAAATCCCAGCATGCATGGAGATGATCAGTGTAAATGCAATGTGAGAGGGTGAGCTAGTCCTTGCAAGTGGACATGCACCATGCATGCCTCCAGAAGTTATTGCCATGTTCTGGGTGAGGACAGGTCATTAGTGCTTCTGGCCCCAGGCAAGGTCTCTACCACACTGCTAGTGTACTGCCATTCTGAAATCGATGTCCCCATGCTGTGAAGCGGCACTTCAGTAGTGGTGTACGGGTGTGGTTCAGTACAATGGCTACATGTGATCCCTTTGTGAAAACATAAAAATAATATGAGGCTGGGAAGCCCAAAAAGAAACACACCAACACAGGTTACAAAGAACATACAAGTGCTTTATTTAAAAGCTACAACAGTTACCAAAGTCAATTGACAAACGGATAGCTATTCAGCTCTCAGAGTAACGTAACAAACTTCAACAAAGGTTCGATGTATTAGTAAGAGAGACCGTACATTGGAATTCTTGGGTCTTTTATATGATTTGTCCAGCCCTTGGCCAACCCTCTCGCGGGTTAACCTTTATAGGAGTCGGGCCTATGGGTTCCTAGCCAGGTCAATCCTATAATATATGCATTTTGATTAGTTTCACTGATATAGTTGTACATTTACACATAGGTCAACAATAGGACAAGGTCTCAGTTCGCAACCCCGACAAGTGGCCTGCAGGCATATTAATTATTCATGTGTACGCAGGTCACAACGGCCAGAATCTTACTCAGAATGTCATTCGGCCTCCATTTTGATGTTCAGGGTGACTTCCACATTACAAGAGAACCTAAAATGGCAGCTTAATCCAAGATGGCGACTTACATTACTTTCTCTAGTTCAAAACCCTTGCCGCGGAGTTTATTCGCATATGTTGTTTAGACGACTTGGCATAGGCCAACATACATACAATTGCTGCGATAGGAGTCATAATATTGTTTCAATTCCGACAAACCCTCCTTTTGGCCTATGCCAAGTGCTAATATCATTTCTAATATTTTTGTAAATAACTCCATGCATTGTCGTCTGTACATCCTGAATCATTTTCTGTAATGTCTATAGCCATTAGGTCGTTCATCAGAACCTCTTGTAACACAAACTCTTTAGATTGTGTATCTGGGGCATACATTTTGTGCCCTTCTGTGCTCACCGCTTGAGCACAACACCCCCCTAGCATTGCACATATACTAGGTAGACATTGGAAACAGCAACAAAGGAATAGCAGGATTCCCAAAATAACCAAGATAACAGAAAGCACCTTCCAACCCCAGGATCGTAGAGAATCCCAGAACCAGGCGCTAATATTCCAATCTCCTACAGGAACATGCACCTCAGAACTAAGGATGTGCAAGTTCTGTATTGCTTTGAAAATTGTCGGTGAGGAATCTGGTACGAAAACACAGCAAGCGGACCCCACTAATTTGCATACTCCACCACGTTCTGCCAGAATGACATCTAATGCCATCCGATTTTGGAGTGCTACCAATCTTATTGCCTTTTGTTCTAGTGTCATACTGTAGAGTATATCCGTGGTCCGGTTGATGGTTCTCTCCAGTACCTTTGCTAGTCCCCTAATATTTTCAGAATTTGCTATCTGTCCCCAAAATGGCACAACTGATTTCGCTATATCTCCCAATACTTGCCCAGGGGTATCTCCATCCTCGTCCCGCTGTGGGCGAGCCTTAGAAACTTCCAATGTACTAGCTATAAATACCCCAGGTAACAGGATTCCTAAATAACAGGTTCCCTGCCAATCCTTGGGCAACCAGGGAAATGCTGAACTACCACAAACGAAATAAACAGGCCCCCTACATACAGAGGCCTGTTCTCCCCAGTCAAATTTACAATGTTTATACAACCTTCAAAAACTCCCATTGGTCGAGGGCCATTTATTTGTACACAAAAGGGGACTGAATCGGGGCTTTGATTGATAGAGTAGGAAGGAGGCACAGCGTCCTTATTGCCTATCGGAGCCATTTTAAAGTAAATCAGAGTTTGAAAAGGAAGAGATAGTTTATCAGATGGCCTAATAGAAGCAACATTAGGTTTACTTCTATTTGCAAAAAGCGAGCATCCCAGGGGAGTCAATTCACGTTTCTCAAAGTCATTTAAATTAGTTCCATCAAAGTTCCCTGGGATGCTATCATTCCAACGGCCAAAGAATAGTGCTCTAAGAGAGGCATAGCAAGCAGTCGTTAAAGGTAAAGGGTGAATATACCATCCTAGCCCCTTGTTCCCATGTTGCGGTAAATGAGTACAAAACCAGCAATTACTCTTATTAAAGATGGCATGCGTTGAATTCATTATTATCATTAAAGTGTTATTATGGTACTTTCGTCTATGCTGGGAGTCTCTAGGCGACAGAGTATGAAGGTGTACAGAGGGAGTCAAAGCAGTAGGTACAATTTCAATTGGCAGTAGAGGTTTTAGAGGGTAAATTTCTTCGAAGTACCAGAGTCCCACAGCAGTAACTATACAAATTCCAATTATTAGTAACACAACACAGCAATACGTTTTCGGGGCCCAGGCACATTGTTCGTTGTCCAAGTTGGTCACCCCCTTATTTAGAAGTCCAGTGTGGGGAGCAGCGGTGGAGGTGGCAGGCATCGTAGTTTCTCAATCGACGACCCCAATGTTCGTTGCTGGCGACACTACGGTCGCGCGACTTCTTAGTCCTTCCCAGCCCTAGCCAGCAGAATCCCTTTTCTTTTTTCCTTTTGTTCGAAAGGAACTTTCTTTTACAAGAGAAAACTTTCAATCACTTCTTCTTTCCCAATGCACGGAAAAGACCCGTGCCGTAGTTCTATCTTCTTCGTCGAAGGTTGTACCTGGTGGTACCCAGAACTGTTTGATCCGGAAACAAGGCGACGTCACTTCCTGAGGGAAGTGATGTATCGGAGGCGACAGAAGTCGCAGAACTTGAAACAATGTTTTCCGGAAATGACTTTTTCAAAGAGTGCGGAGACGAAATGGACTGTTCCCCAAGCTTCATGGGCTCAGAGGAATTCTCTGACACACTCACAGTGCTGTTTGCTACTCCAGGATCAGAGATTGTAGCATCAGCGAGGGGTTCTGCTTCTTCTGTAACGTGTGGCGTTGGGTGAGGAAGTTTCTTGACATGCGTCACGTGGATCCAATGTTTTTTCCCAGCCACCCGCGCTGCTGTCTGAGTGACCAACAGCACCTGGTAGGGTCCCCTCCAGCGAGGAGCGAGACAACAAGACCTTTCGTAGGCCTTCACTAGGACCCAACTTCCAGGCTGAATATCGTGTCCTGGGCCCGTAAACCGTACAGGTAAAGCTGATTGGACCTGATGATAAATGAGATACAGATTTTTACAGTACTGGTTACAGTAGTCTACAAGCAATACATTTTCTACCTTCCTCAATGCTTTAGGCTTCGGAAGACCCCAAATGTTAGCAGGTCTCCCCATCACTACCTCAAATGGAGAAAGCCCAGTCTTAGTTTGAGGTGTGGTACGCATAGCTAACAAAACAATAGGTAAGGCATCTGGCCATTTCAATTTGGTGTCGGCACAAGTTTTTGCAAGCTTATTCTTTAAGATACCGTTATGTCTCTCTACCAACCCAGCACTTTGAGGGTGTCTAGCCTAGTGAAATCGCTTTTCAATGTGTAACGCTGTGCATATCTGCAAAATTACTGCTGCAACAAAATGGGGACCATTGTCCGACCAAATTACCCTCGGAAGCCCAAATCGTGGAAAGAATTCTTTTACCATAGTCTTTGCAGTGGTCATGGCAGTAGCATCTTTAACGGGGAAAGCCTCGACCCATTTACTAAAAGCACAAATAATCACAAGAACATATTTTAGATTGTTACACCGTTCCATCTCAATAAAATCAAAGTGGATGACCTCGAAGGGAACAGTAGGGGGCCCAAATCTTCCCCTTGGAGTTACTGTCCCCTTCCCCACATTGTGCTGTAAGCAAATCATACAATTCTGAACATGGCGCTGTGCAATCTTCGAAATTTTATCATTCACCCAGACTTGTTCTATCATTTTCGTGATCTGTTGAGCACACACATGCGTAGGACCGTGTGCCATCGTAACCATTGCCAGCACATATGAATCAGGGAGCAACCATTTTCCTTCAGATGTATTCACCCAACACCATTCATCATCATCCAGTTTCCCCATCCCTTCGGCCCACCTTTTAGACTCTTCTATTGTGGCATCAGTTTGAATATCTCGCACAGACCCAATACCCTCATCCATTACATAGGCATTTTTTGTTTCCCTTAGAGCATACATGTCTGCGCTAAAGTCTGTGGCCGTTTGCCTGGCTATCTGGTCAGCAAAAGCGTTCCCTTTTCCCACATCATCTATGACCTTACGATGTGCTGCACATTTCATGATTGCTAACTGCCTAGGGAGTGAGAGTGCCCAGAGCAATTGCACTATCAGGGGACCGTGCTGAATCTTGATCCCATGTGGGTTAGGAACCCTCTCTCTGACCAGAGCATCCCGAAGTTGTGAGCCACCCCAAAGGCATACTGGCTATCAGTATATACATTTACTATACGCCCTTCGGAGAGTTCACAAGCTCGGGTCAAAGCTATAATCTCTGCGGCCTGCGCAGAGTTATGCGGAATTCTCTTAGTTTCAACAACCGTACCCAACGTAGTAACTGCGTAAGCAGCTGTAGATGTACCATCTGGAAGTTTGAAGCAGGAGCCATCACAAAACAGCTGCCTTTCTGCATTGTCCAAAGGAGTATCTATAAGGTCTATCCTGCCCTTCGTTTCCTGTTCAGTGGTATACAGGCAGTCATGTAATTCTTTGTCACCGCAAACAGTATTTTGCGGGAAAGCTAGAAGTTCAGCCGGATTAAGAACACAACACCTCTTAATTTGAATGTGAGGGGCAAACAGAATTAATTCCTACCTTGTCAACCGTGCAGAGGTGAGGTGTTGCGTTTGAGTTTTATTCAATAGGACATCTGCAGAGTGAGGTACCATCAAAACTAAATCATGGCCTAGGACCATTCCCTCACTCTGTTTTATGGACGCGGCAGCAGCAGCGACAGCTCGCAAACATCTCGGCAAAGCGCATGCGACAGGATCAAGGGCGGAGGAGTAGTAGCCGCACAGCCTATTCTTCCCTCCATGTTCCTGCGTTAACACAGCCAAAGCACATCCATCACATTCATGCACAAACAACACAAAGGCCTTGTCATAATTTGGAGTACCCAGAACCGGTGCACAGCATAACGCGGTTTTGAGAAGCTCAAATGATCATTGATGTTCCGATTTCCATGGCAGTGGCAGAGAAATGCCCTTCTTCGTCAAAGGTTTTATCACTAGTGAAAAGTTCGGGATCCACAACCTACAGTAAGAAGCCATACCTATTAAGGCTCTGACTTCCTTCTGCGTATTTGGAACAGACATGCCAGAAATGTGTTTTATTCTTTCAGGTGTCAATCTTCTCCCCTCCTTTGACAGGAGGTAACCTAAATAGGCGACCTCCTGGCAACAATATTGGAATTTCTTGAGCGAAGCTTTATGACCGTTTTCGGCCAGATGAATAAGTAACAATACAGTGCCTTCTTTACAAGCACTTTCAGAATCTGCAGCCAAAAGCAAATCATCGACATACTGAAGTAGTGTACAAGTAGATGGCAATTCAAGGGTGTCAAGCTGTTCTTTCAAAGCTCTACTATAAATGCTAGGACTTTCAGTATACCCTTGAGGTGCCCGAGTAAATGTGAATGAACGTCCCCCCAAGGTGAACGCAAACAAATATCTACTCTCCTTGTGGATAGGAATGCTAAAGAAAGCATTCTTTAAATCCACAACACTAAAGTGCGTAGCCGTAGCAGGGATCATTGTTAGTATCGTTGTTACATCAGGCACAATTGGAAATTGTGGGGCGACAACTTTGGTAATAGCACGAAGATCAATTATGAACCGGCATGGGATTGCATTGTCGCCTTTCTTGTATACAGGCAAAATCGGGCTGTTACATAAACTACCTGCAATCTCCTCGATCACCCCTCGGTGCACACAATCGGAGACAATGCACTTCAAAGCACGCTCGCCCTCAACTGATATTTTATATTGCAGAATGCGTGGTAGTTTAACTCCATGTTTCAAAACTATTTTAACTGGCTCAATCTGTAGTACCCCAACATCATTGTCGTCAACCGCCCATAAACATTCCGGGACAACACTAAACTCAGGAGGCAATGGTCGGGTCAGAAACTGGGAACTGGGAAGTTGCTGTGGTGAAACCGTCAGTCGTACTCCATCAGAGGAACAATGAATTACTGCATTCAGTTTCTTTAACAAATTTAACCCCAGCAAATTCTCTCCACAGTTCGAAGTCAGAAGGAAGGGACAATGGTCCGTAAAGGGACCCAACGAAACAGACACCGGCGAAGAAACCGGACAAACAATTGGTATATCAGAAAACCCTACAGAAACATTTGTTTGCCCTGACAGTGGAATGTTTGGAACCCGGGAATGATCAATGGAGCACTTCTGTGCTCCAGTGTCTATCAAAAACTGATGTTTCCTATTCCCCACTAACAATTCAACGTATGGACCTTTCTGATTAACGGGAATAGGTGAAGGTTCCAAACCCTGCTTCGGGCAGTCCTAACGAAACAAAATGTTATCGGAAGGAAACTCTTCAGAAAGGTAGGCAGCAGAAGGGTGATCAAATATGTTTCTTGCGTCCACACTCGAAGTCTGATTTTCCCGTGAAAAAGGTTGCTGAGGATCTTGTGAAAACTGACCTCTATCCGGGCCCCCTGCTCCAGGGCGACCTCTAGGTCGTCTACCCATACTCCCAAAAGCATTGTTTGACCTTTGTCAAAGGACGGGGCACTGTTCTCGCCAATGACCTTCCTGGCGGCAATAGGCACATTGATTAACATTTACAGGACCCAAAGGAGCGTTTCCTTTTGGGACATACTGACCTCTGGTCTGTGACGTACCTCCTCTGGGATTTCTAACAATTTGTTGTAACAATACTTTAGTCTTCAAGTCTCCTTTCCTCTTCTCTATTTTCTCCTTTTCATTATTCACACAGTTCTCATAATACTGAGCCATGTGCAAAACTTCAGATTGGGACTTCGCCTGCCAAGCGCTCTCAGAGGTCATAATCTGTGACTGGATGTCGGGCAACAATCCAAGTACAAATTTGTCCACAAACAACATTTTTCCAGACTCTGTGCCCAAGTCCTGTCCACTGAAGTCAGAAAATACCTGTTCGAATCTATTAAAGAATTCGGTGGCACCTTCATTTTTTCATTGAACACAGGCCGTAAGCTTGTCCCAAATAATTATTTTCTCTAGAATTATAGTTTTCAATTTTGCGACAATTCTATCAGGCAAAGTAAGTATTACCTGAAATGGTTTCTCACCAGCTGGCCTTTCCCTATCAAACCTAGTCATGTTAGCCCACGTATCGCCCAACCCTGGCACATCGTCTATGGTCCGGACCTGCTTCCATAAATCTATGGGTAGGAGTACAGTGAATAGCAAGTCAATATCACTTAAGGTGAACACAGAGGACTGCTAAACAGACTCTATCTTTTTGTAAAACCCTGTCGGGTTTTTCCTGATATCGGGAATTGATTGTCTAATAGCGTTCACTTCCTGTCGTGAGAACGGGACGTGAACAAATTGTGATACATAATGTGCAGGGATATCCACAGCTGGTGCACCAGTCCCAGCGTTAGCGGGAATCTCAACTTTTGGGACAAATGTCGGAGGAACCTCTATCATAGGCAACTGAGATATAGGTAACTCCGACCGCTTATTAAGCAACAGAGCCAGGTCGAGCGCTAAGGCAGTCGAAGAAGTGTCGGGCGAAAAAGCCCTTTTACAAATTCTCAATAACTCCATAGGACAACTAACCTTCTTCCTTACACATTCTGCCTGCAGGTACTGTAGCATTACCTGAATCACCTTCCTCTGCATTTCTACTGTATACTGACTATACGTGTCATATACTTCATCTGGCTGTATCGATGAATCCGAGATCCATCGAATCGCATCTTTGGTACAAAATCGTACTTCCTCAGGTGCCGATCTACGACACGGAAGGAACCGTTTCTGCACATACATACTGTCGTCTTCATCATCCTCATCTCGTGATTTCTCAAAGTCCCTCCTATACTCAAACAATCTTTCAACATGACCATGTACTTTCTCCTCTGTGTCCCTCGAAAGTGCTAAAGCATTTAGATCCCTCACCCCTTGTGGGAGATCCGAATTTTGTAATCTACCCCACATCACACATAAATGAGTCCCCAAACCTTCGATAAAAACATTTTTCTCGGGAAAATTGTTCAAATTTGATAATGTGGAAAAAACGTTAAATTGATCACCTTTCTCCATACAGTGCTTAGCCCATGTAAATAATTCCCGTTTCTTGTCTGCGGAAACAGTATTACGAGTGACAATCTTTGACCCCGCACCCTGATCAACTTCAGTCAATACAGAACCACTCGGGAGCGGAGGTGCGGGCAAATTCAATGGGGGTGCAACTATCGGCGCAAGAGGAAGGGGTGGCAGAATAGGTGGAGGAACAACAACTAAAGGAATAGGAACAATAGGTTGTACAGGGGGAACAGGAATAACAGCAGGAACAACATCAGGAATGGGCAGGGCACCTGGGAGAGGATCATACGGAGGTGGCGCAGAGGCCCCAGGCCTGCATTCGTTTAACAATTTTTCAATAAATTCTTCAGAAACATGGAAATCTTTAGAGGGATACATTTTCTGGATACCTAGTGAGAAAGCCCTTTCCATATTTTTTTACTGACTCCGAATGTTTATCCTTATCATATAACAATGCCTTTTCGGCATTTGTTTTATGACGGCGTGCATGTTTATCCCTACTTTTAAGCTGCTGCAACGCTTCTTTTTTCCAATTCTGCAAAACATCAAATGCTGCAGGTCTGGGCCTTCTTTTTTAGCAAGACCGATTCTAGGTATTCAATACGGGGGATCTCGAAACTACCATTGATTGGCCACTGAAATTCGGAGGCATGTCTGGTTTGTCTGTGCCAAATATCATTAAATACTATACTTCCAATGCCATACTTACAGTACATAGTATATGCCGGCGACCCCTCTTGTGGTGCCGGGCGGCGAAATTCCAAAGGTTGTCGATCGCTGCGGAACAGAGCCCTAAAGCAGCTAGACAATTTCCCAGGCATTTCACAAAAAATTGGTGTTACCTGGTCAGTAATTGTGTCTGCAGATACAATACGCCAAATTCAAATTGTCAGGGTTAAATTAAGAGCCGGGTCACAACTGCACCTGACCAAACCTAAGGAGAACCGTACGGTTTACCAAAGAACTTACCTAACAAATTTTACCTTGTGTTTGGTGGTTTTGACAAATCTGCCCGCCTCAAAAAATGGACCCTCGTCAAGATGCCGTGTCAGACCACACGACTATCGTCCAAGGATCGGATCGTGCAGCGCTGCCGAGGTATCGCGTCTCGTTCTGTCGGGCCCGCAGTATCACACCGTCCGATCCCGGTTTGATAGTCTGCGTCAACCTTCAATGATCCGGCATCAATCTTGTGGGTCCCTATTCGGGCGCCAACTGTGAAAACCTAAAAATAATATGAGGCTGGGAAGCCCAAGAAGAAACACACCTACACAGGTTACAAAGAACATACAAGTGCTTTATTTAAAATCTACAACAGTTACCAAAGTCAATTGACAAACGGATAGCTATTCGGCTCGCAGAGTAACGTAACGAACTTCAACAAAGGTTCGATGCATTAGTAAGAGAGACCGTACATTGGAATTCTTGGGTCTTTTATATGATTTGTCCAGCCCTTGGCCAACCCTCTCGCGGGTTAACCTTTATAGGAGTCGGGCCTATGGGTTCCTAGCCAGGTCAATCCTATAATAAATGCATTTTGATTAGTTTCACTGATATAGTTGTACATTTACACATAGGTCAACAATAGGACAAGGTCTCAGTTCGCAACCCCGACAAGTGGCCTGCAGGCATATTAATTATTCATGTGTACGGAGGTCACAACGGCCAGAATCTTACTCAGAATGTCATTCAGCCTCCATTTTGATGTTCAGGGTGACTTCCACATTACAAGAGAACCTAAAATGGCGGCTTAATCCAAGATGGCGACTTAGATTACTTTCTCTAAGGTCAAAACCCTTGCCGCAGAGTTTGTTCGCATATGACGTTTAGACAACTTGGCGTAGGCCAACATACATACAATTGCTGCGATAGGAGGCTTAATATTGTTTGAAACCGACACCTTAGTATGCAGTCAAGGGCACATATCTGTTGTGATGTTGTTCAGCGCACATTTCCATTTTGCATATTGGCTGCATGTTGCTGCTTTGTGTCATATAGGGTATGGTATGATTTGCAAGTGGATAGAGATGTCATGTTTGGCGTATTGGATTGATTCCTTTGTTGTGCAGCTTCCAACTTGCATGTGGTTTTGTGTCTGGTCCATTGTGGGCTGCCTTGGTGGACATTGGCGTACATCTGTATGTCCATTTATACTACAGACGACAGTCCACACCCAGTAGAAGTATGCATCTCTTCCCCCCCAATCACACCCAGTAGGAGTATGCATCTCTTCCCCCCAATCACACCCAGTAGGAGTATGCATCTCTTCCCCCCAATCACACCCAGTAGGAGTATGCATCTCTCCCCCCCGTTCACACCCATTAGGAATATGCATCTCTCCCACCCAATCACACCCAGTTGGAGTATGCATCTCTTCCCCCCCCAATCACACCCAGAAGGAGTATGCATCTCTCCTCCCCAATCACACCCAGTAGGAGTATGCATCTCTTCCCCCCCCAATCACACCCAGTAGGAGTATGCATCTCTCCCCCCAATCACTATCCACATCACACTGCCATGTGCTTGCCAAGCTACTCACCAAGTAGCCACACACGTAGTCCAGCATGTCGCTCCATGTAGCGTGGTATCGTTGAGTTCCACAGGACGATTGAATCATGGATATCGGGCACAGCAATGTGTGATTATCTTGTTTGAGTCACATAGCATTTGGACATTGATGGAGTGGTATTGCTTTCTGTTTTAGTAAAATGCCTCATTGTCATCTGGTACCACCAACTCCACATGGGTACAGTCGATGGCCCCGATGCAACTTGGGATGCCTGCCAGTGAATAGAAGCCAACTTTGGTGTTAGAGATCTCCTGGGCAGTCTGTGGCAGGGATATGTGTTCATTTGTGTGCTTCAGGAGGGCATCAAGCACCTGGTTCAGCGTGTGTGAAAATACTGGTTGTGCTATGCTATGCATCTGCCGTACCATATGCTGGTAGGTGCCTGTGGTCAGGAAGTGGAGCACAGTTACCACCTTCAGTAGAGGGGGGATTGCAGTACGGATGTCTATGAGGCTCACAATGTTGTCATGTATCATGTCTACAATGGTGGTGATGGTATCCCGGTCCAGATGGTACAGGGTGTGTATCTGCTCAGGGGTTAGGTTGAATGGACTGGCTCTGATCCTGGGGATTGGTGGCTGCCTCTGGGGTATGACTAGGTGCACTAGCAGGGCTTGCTGGGCCTGTCTCGCACTCCTCCTCCTCCTCCTCCTGCGTCTCCTCTGTGCTGCCTGTTGTTGTTGGTGCTGCAATGCAATCATGTCCTCCAGCCCATGTAATGCTGCTAGTATTGGAACCATCTTGGTGTGGGAAGGGGTGTGGGAATGGGTGTGGTGTGCACCTTTTGTGCTGCCCCAGTCTCCATTGCCTCTAACTGTGCTGATTGTTGCCACCTGTGGCAGGTGGGAACACTGCTCATGTCTCTTAACGGGTGGTCCGCGATGCCGGTATTTCCTCCATGCCGGTATGGCCTTTTTTGGCCAAATGATTGCCGCTATTTGCGGGCCCGCATGGCTTGTGATGGTCTGCTATTAGCGCCATGCCGCTATTTGCGTCATGAGTGGTTGCGCGCCCGCGAACTGCATGCTATTAGAGGCACCGTTCTTAGCGTTGCCGCTATTACCAGTTACCCGGGACGTAATAAGCAAGGGAATTTAGCGATACCGTTAATCCCTTACCGGTATCTTTATTCCCTTACCGCCATCCGTGTAATGAGGCCCATAGAGTGTATGGATTCCACAGGTCTTTCTGTATATTAATGTTGTAGGACAAATGACAGAATAACACTTACCTAATATGTATGGGTGAAAGAATGGACTGGTACTAAACTTTTGAATACTTGGGAATTATGTTTCATGGCTGTCTTAGAGAGGATGACTATCTGCGGAAATAGTCGATACAGATCCAACAGTCATGTTTTGCACTTTTTTACTTTGTATACGTTACTGGAAGCTAACCAATCAAATCAATGTTGATGGTATGTCAGGTTAAGACTATTAACTGCCTATGGCCCTCAATACGAGTCTGCCATTAACCCGCCGGGTTACCGGCAGACTCACCTTACCATTTCCACCGCCTGTTATCCCAGTGCAACGCAGAAATTACAGGTGGTGGAGGAACAGTAAGTTCCCATTCCAGTGGAGTCCCATGGGACTCCATGGGTATGGGAAACCAGAAGCACAGGCACAGTTGATAATGGTGCCTGTGCTTCAGGAAAAAGCTGCCGGTAGGGGCCAGAACTACCGGCAGGTCAGGCCTGCCACTAGGTCACAGCCCCTACCAGCAGTTTCAGAGTAACCCAGTACAGAAAAGTGCTGGTAACTTTGTTACCGGCACCTTCATTTCCAGACCGGCTCACTTATAATGAGGGCATATAGTGGGAGGCTATAGTACCACTCATAGCCGCAACAATGCCAGGATGAAAAGAATGAACTGCAAGGTGGGAAGAAGCTGGAAATATGCCTTTTCCTGCTATTCATCCAGCTCTGGAACAAGTTACCATGGCAGACAAAACTAACCACCTCCTTTCTACACTTCATGAAAACCCTAAAGACTATGTTCTTCAAAGAACCTCCTTTCAATCACTGACCACTCTACTCAATCCTATTCTCTCCCTCTGGAGTTCACCCCACCCCGGCTCCGCTACCCATCCCAACCCCTGTTCCAGCACTTGTATGGTCAAGCACTTATTTGGCTGCATCATGGTGCTGAAACAAGTGTGCTTAAGAGACCGCAGCAGGAAAACAAGCAAAATACCCCCTCTGCTATTTCTGCACTCTGCTTGTTACCACTGGATGAATCCCCTTTGATCAATGCTCAGTCGATTCCCAGTTACCTGTGTGCATGATAAATCCCATGGATGCATACATATTGTGCCATTGCCATATGGGGCTGGTTTGGGGCATTGCAAAAACAAATCCACTGTCTATTGTTGAAAACGTGTTTCTAAGGAAGCTTTTAAGACGTTCTCAGCCAACTTCTGCTTTTCTCTTAAACAAGGAAGCAGGTTTGAGCGATCTAGGTGATTGCCTAAAAATGAAAGTGCTCCTTCTCTGGTGTTCTGTCTGGTGCAATCCTTCTGCTATAGTTTATGACACTGTTTTCATAGTGATGTGCAATATAACATACCTTGTTTGAGGTTCTTTAAACATTGGTTCCGTAAGCTACGCTTAATAAATTGGCTTCACAACTCTTTACTGACATATAATGCATGAGATAGAATTGCGAAAGAATTGCAAAGTTGTATTTTTCCAGAAGAGACGCTCCTATATCTTGCTGAAAACTGTGACTGGGAGAGAAAGATAAAGAACATATATTTGGTCCTTGCTGACAATATTTAGCTTGAACAAACTGGCATTTAACTCAGTTGTACCAACATTTTAAGTAATTTTGAGGGAAATTCTTGTTTATGTAATGCAGACAAGAAGGAACATTTGATGCACTTCATGGGGCCTCATTAAACGGTAGGCGGTAAGGGATTACCGCCCTACTACGAGGTCCCTCAGCGGGTCCCGTCCTTAACGTGTGGTCAGACCACACGTTAAGTACGGGACCCGCTGAGGGACTTCAGAGCTAATAACGGTACCGCTAGTAGCGGTACCGTTATTAGCTCCTTCCCCATTCCCATTGAGCCCTATGGGGTCTCGAATGGGAATGGGGAATGGTAATTGGCATGGGGATTTACCGGGTCCTCCAGGATCGGAATGACCCGGTACATCCCCATACCGCCTATCCGGACCCAGAAGGCGGTAGGGGGTAGCCATGGTGCTAATTGCGCTATGGTTACCTCCTACCGTGTAATTAGGCCCATGGTCTTGTTCACAGTCTGCACTGTTGCCTGATTGAGAACTCTAAGGGCTTGATTCATAGAATGTTTTGTGTGCTGTTAAATGACTTTGCACACTTTTCAGCATGCAAAACCCCTTTTAACCATTCATGGTTCGGACTTTGCATGGGTCTGTTGCGACTTTGCATGCAATCAAGGGCTTTGCTGGCAGGATGGGCCTATGCAAAGAACCAAATTACAGGCGGAACAACATGCATATTCCCCATATTCTCCCCACAAAAAGACAAAGAATGACAAATAACGTGGGCTTGTTGAGGGGCGTGCCATGCAAAGAAATCACATGCCCAGTCAAGCGCAAACCTAACTGAATTCATGGATTCCAATGTGTCGGGAAAAGTCACATGCAAACCTCATGATCCGACCGCCACATGATAGAGACGCAAAGTACAACGCGCAATGGAAACTTATATAAAGCACACAATGCACACCACTCAAAGGTCGCGCGACCAGAATGAATGCACTTCTACTGGGAGCAATTGTACATCTCCATAGAAGGAGGAGGATGTGAGGGCACAGCATTTTCTTACCACGTACTACGCTCTTTGGGATGCCAGACGACCAGGTGTATGCAATGTACAGGTTTCAACCCCATGTCATCCCATCGTCAGAGAGTGAGAGGAAGACCTGGCATCATCCACCATCTACTCACACCCCTGGAGACGGTGCTAACAGCCCTAGCCACAGGCTCTTTCCAGCACAGCTATTGTTGGGGGCAAATTGCAGGCCACAATCCTGGTATATACACCAGGTATTATGCTGCATCACATCACTTGTGTGAGTAGGGACATAAACATGCCTTGTACACTGTAGGCAAGATAGAGAGTTTTCCAGGAGTTTTGTGCCATAGCACAACACTTTGCACCTATACTCTGAGCCATTCAGTGTATGCATGTCACTCTAGAGCCCCGCCCGCCCAAGTCACGGAGCACATTTACAGCAACCATTGCCATTCAATCAATGTGCAGGCCATCTGCGAGGCCAACAGAGTCATCATGCATGTCATTGCCAATTTCCCTGGAAGCACACTTGGCAGCTTCATTTACTGCCAGTCTCCACTGTACCGGACCCCAGCAACTTGAACCTTTGGCAACACCTTGCTCTTTGGTGAGTATCAACTGTAATGCACATGCATGCAGTCACGTGACACAATGCATAACAGACCATGGCAATCAATGCCAACCACATCCATTTACACATTTACAGGGGACAGTGCCTACCCTCTCTCAACATTCCTGCTCACCTGATTCCTGCCACACCAGCTGAGAGAGGGTACAGCCCAGCACCCATAGACACTGGGGTGTGGAAATGTTAGGCAGGCCAAAATGAGGATGGCTATGTTGATGACCCCAGACAGAGCCACCGTTTTGGGTCAGGGAAATAACAGACCTCAGTGAGGTGTGCATTGTGAATCCGAACGCACCAACGTGTTTGCAGAAATCAGGAAACACATTTATTACAGACAAGGAAGTAGTATCATTGCCAGCAGTGTAAGTTAGGCACACTAGGCGTGGGTGATTGTCTGCACTGGATGGCGGCAAAAGGAGGGGCAATGATAAGAGGAATATTGGTTAGGCACACCCAGAAGTAAAGTGAGGGGGAGAGAGGGGGAGTGAGTGACAGAGGGTGAGGGACACGGAGAGTGCCAGAGAGAGAGGGGCACAGACAGAGAGTGAGTGGCACAGACAGAGGGAGAAAGAGAGAGAGAGAGAGAGAGAGAGAGGGAGAGAGAGAGGGAGAGCGAGATAGAGGGATAGACAGAGATAGAGAGAGGGGAAGAGTGGTAGAAGCAGGGGCAGAGGTAGGGGTGGGGGAGAGAAGGTTGGGGAGCAAGGGGGCACAATGGGGTGGAAAGGGAGTAAGCCAGATAGGGAGAAGTGTACCCACTTGGGTATCTGTAGCTCCCATGTGTAAGGAAATGCTTGGTATCATCAATGAAGACTGACACGAATGAGACACAGTTCTAGGGTGTTTATTGAATTTTATAGGGTTGGTTAAATGCCTATATAAACCTAAATCGAAGGTTAGGAGCAAGAAACAACCTTCAAATAATAATAACACAGTCTTAGTCGAGTCTGTTGAAATAAAATGGCCTATGCTAATAAACCTATTGCCAATTCTTAGTTGTCAATACAAAATGTTGTGGGTCAGTAGTGTATGCAAAAAAGGAAACGTGTTCAAGAAACAATATGTCCGGACAGTTGAGCAGTTGGCCTCCCTTCCCCACGCTTTCAGCATGGGACAAGGCAGCCCACTAAAACCTCGTGCACACTCTGGCTTCCTCATCACGAGGACACAGTTATATGGTTCAGCTGGTCTCACACCACTCTGGCAAAGTCTATAAGAAACAAAAAGGATACTCAAAAGAAACGTCTCTTGTCAAAACACAGGTTTCCTCCTCCTTGAAACAAATTTCACTTTGCTTGTCAAAAAACACAGTATTGCCATATTTCCCAGTGACTGCTGGTACTTGTAGTCCCTTTTGTTACTCGTACAGTTCAATTTCTCAGTGTCAGGATCTTCTGTGCCAAAGTCTCTTTGCCATTCAACGTCCCTTACTGCAGAGGGTCTGATGTAGCAAACAAAACACCAAACGCTCCTTTCCTTTGTCAAGATTCTCAGATTCATAAATTGAAGATTGTTCTCCCACCTTCGGGCTCGGACCACAGGTCCCCCTCGTCAGGGCTCAGACCCCTTTTCTACAATGTTCACAATTCAGAATAATGGTCTCCCACTGTCACACACATCAGATATGTCCTCTACTTCATACGATAATTCAGATTCTTCCCCCCGCCCAACTCCTCCCCTTCCACCTTCTTCTTGAGTTTTCCTTCCTGACGTACTGAAGATCTCTCCTTTTTTTTGTGAAGAAATGGACGCCCTCGATAGGATGCCACCGTGCCTCTAGGATAAGGGCGACGGGGGTAGACCCACCGGGAGTGCCAAATAGGGGAAAAAGCCAAAGGCACAAAAAACCCCTGATTGAGTGCGCTGGAGAAGATGATGGAGTTCCCCGGAGATGAGTAGGTTAATCGGTGCAGACCAAACAGGCTCCAACAAGGAGGCGTGGGAAGAAGTGAGAGTCTCTTGCAACAGCAACAAGTACAGGAAGCAAGAAGTAGGCACAAGGACGAGGCAAGACAGTCCAGAAAACAGGCGCAGGTCGGTGTCAGCAGATCCAAAGAGGTACCAGGGGGAGGTCAAGACAATCCAGTAAGCAGGCACAGGTCGGTAACAGTAAATCCAAAGAGGTGCAAGTGGGAGGACCAAGGCAATCCGGAGGACAGGAACAGAACGGGTAAATAGGAGGACAAGGAGAAGGGCCGAGGTTCAGAGAAAGAAGGCAAGGGGGAAAGTAAACTAGTAAACCAGAAGGAAAGGAAAGAGAGAGAGAGAGAGAGAGAGAGAGAGAGAGAGAGAGAGAGAGAGAGAAAGAATGGAACGGGTTAGAATAATAGGAAAAAAGTAATGAAAAAGGGAAACAAAAAGGAAGCAACAGGGGCCAAGAAAGGGCTGGGAATCCTCAAAAATAAGGAAACAAACAGTGAAGAAAACCCCCCAGAGGGGAAGCAGCTGAATAGAACGGAGCGGCAGCAACACGGAAGAACACCGGAAACGTTGCAACGTGTACGAAGCAGGAAGTGATGGTATTTATACCTCCAGCTTCACAAGCATGCAACGTCTAGAACGGCACTGAGAGGAACCGTGCCGGGAGGCATAATGGCGGACAGTTACGCCCGCGATCCTACGCCAGCGATTCCACTGTCGCCAAGCCTGCCGCGATGTGACAGTATGCCCCCGCCTAAGGAGGCCTCCCCCAGGTTTGCCCGGATGAAGGGTATGAAACCTACGGACTAAAAGTGGGGCATGGACATGAGAGACCGGTTCCCAGGAGTTTTCCCACCAATGATAACCCTTCCATCTCACCAGGTATTCCAATCTGCCCCGGCGGTAATGGGAATCACAGATCTGTGCAACCTCAAATTCC
The DNA here is from genome assembly GCF_040938575.1 of Ambystoma mexicanum. Taxonomy (NCBI): domain Eukaryota; kingdom Metazoa; phylum Chordata; class Amphibia; order Caudata; family Ambystomatidae; genus Ambystoma; species Ambystoma mexicanum. Next base: position 338,125,382 of record NC_090939.1, read on the forward strand.
TCCTGTGTGGAATTAGCAGGCAAGGGGGTCTTTTTGACTTGGCGGGACCAAGTGTCTTCATGAAAACACTTCAGTTGGGAAGCATGGAACACTGGGTGAACCCTATGTAGCTGTTTGGGTAATCTTAATCTAAAAACCACCGGGTTGATTACTTGTGTGATGGTATAAGGACCCAGATATCTAGGAGAAAGCTTGGAAGGATGTACCCATCGCGGCAAGTATCTTGTGGATAACATGACTCGGGAACCCACCTCCCACCTGGGTACTGGATTGCGATGCTTATCGGCTTGCTTCTTATATCTGTTTTGAGCATCACTAAGGTTTTGTTTGGCTTGTTTGTGCACGTCTCGCAACAGATCAAGGGCAGAATCTACCGTAGGTAATCTGGTAGACGTGTTAGAGACAAGTAAGATGGACCGTGGGTGATATCCATAGTTACAATGGAAAGGGCTGAGACCAAGAGTTGAATGGAAAGAGTTATTGTAAGAAAACTCGGCCAGGGGTAGTAGAGAGACCCAATTGTCCTGTTGGAGATTAACATAGCATCGTAGATTTTGTTCAAGAGTACCATTAAAGTGTTCTGTCTGCCCATTGGATTGAGGATGGAATCCGGATATCAAGGCTCTCTCAATCCCAAGTCGGTCGCAGAGGTTCTTCCAAAATCGGGAAGTGTATTGGCTACCCCTATCGGAGATGATTTTCTTGGGTATCCCATGGAGACGGAAGACCTCTTTAACAAACGTCTCGGCCATACCCGCAGCTGTCGGAATCCCTGGCAAGGGAGAAAAGTGTGCCATCTTAGTGAAAGAATCTATCACCACCATGATACAGGTGCATCCCTGGGATGGAGGTAAGTCCACGATGAAATCAGTAGAAATAACTTCCCAAGGACCATCTGGAACAGCATTGGGTTCCAAAAGTCCCATCGGTCATAGGCGGGTACCCTTGCTGTGAAGACATGTAGAACATGATTGTACATAGCGAACCGCAGCATTTCTCATATCAGGCCAGTAGAAATGTCTTTGCAAATAATCCAAAGTGCCTCTTGTGCCACTATGACCCGCCATCTTGGAATCGTGACACCAAGTTAGAGCCAACTTCCTGAAATCGGAAGTAGGCAGATATAGCTTGCCTTCCACAAAGTAGAGGCCTTCCTTGATGTTGTATAATACGTCTTGAGGATGTTTCTCTGATTCAAATTTGCCTCCAGAAGCTTCTTTCACTTGTTTCAGAAACGTGGATAGTACTCCTAGCCGTCTTAACGGGGGAACCATGAGATCAAGAGCACAATCTGAACCCAGCATGTAGTCTCCTCAGCGAGATAGTGAGTCCGTGACTATATTCTGATGTCCTGGAATATAGGTGATCTCAAAATCAAACTGGGAAAAGAAATGTGCCCATCGAGCTTGACGTGTGTTATAGCATTCGAATTGACATAGAACTTGTAGATTCTTATGGTCGGTTCTGATGGAAAATGGGTATTTGCCTCCTTGAAGAAGATGACACCACTCCAAACAGGCTGATTTCATGGCCAGGAGTTCGCGCTCTATTACTAAATAGTTCCTTTGGCTGGCATTGAGAGTCTTGGAAAAATAGGAAATCGGGTGTTCCACTCCGTTATAGCTTTGCAATAGAACTGCCCCGATCGCCGATGAAGAGGCGTGAGTCTCAACAATGAAGGGTCGGTTTTGGTCAGGTTGTTGAAGAATGGGAGCGGAGCAGAATGCTTCTTTGAGATTACGGAAGCTGTCTTCCGCTTCCTTGGACCATAAGAATGGACCGGAAGATTTCTTGAGCAAGGTGGTAATGGGTGTTATCCTGTGAGAAAAATTACAGATAAACTTGAGATAAAAGTTTGCCAGTCCTAGGAAGCTCTATACATCCTTGATGGATTTAGGAGAGGGCCATTCCAGGATGGCGGTTACCTTGCGGGGATCCATAGAAATACCTTGATTAGACAATACAAATCCCAGGTACGGAATAGAGGTTGCAGAAAACACACATTTATCAAGTTTGATCGATAAATGATTGTCTTTTAATCTCTGGAACACTTCCTTGACATGATCTTTATGTTCTTCCTGAGTCCTGGAGTATATCAAGATATCGTCGAGGTATACGATGGTGGTCTGACACAGAAGATCAGAAAAGAGCCTGTCCATAAAGCGCTGAAATACCGAAGGGGCATTCACCAGACCAAATGGCATGACCTGGTATTCGTATAACCCGTATGGGGTCCTGAATGCCGTCTTCCATTCATCCCCCTTTTGAATCCGAAGAAGGTGATAGGCATTCCGAAGATCCAATTTAGTAAATACCGTAGCACCTTGGATGGCTTGAATGATTTCTGTAATAAGCGGCATTGGGTACCTGTCTTTAATGGTCACCTTATTGAAACCCCTATAATCAATACAGGGTCTCAATTCTTGTGTGTCCTTCTTGGGGTTAAAGAACAGGGAAGCACCTGCCAGAGATCTAGAACGCCTGATGAGTCCATTGGCCAGATTGTTATCCAGGTACTCCCGGAGGAATAGTCTTTCCCTGAGCGAGAGAGGAAACATCCTACAAAAAGGTACTAGTGCTCCTGCGACCAGGTCTATACAACAATCTTCTGGTCTGTGGGGAGGAAGCTCACTAGGAAACTTCTCAGTAACTACCTCTGTGTATTCCTGGAGGTGACAAGGAAGGCAGTGAATAAGCCTAGAATCGTAGATACAAGAAGTCTGGACAGTCTCGAACTTAGGCTCCGGGAGGCATTCTCCCTTACAAAAAGCGGACTGAAAGCTGAGTAAATTCTTGGACCAGTCAATGTGAGGGTTGTGTCTTCTAAGCCACCCTATCCCCAATATTATGGGGAAGTGAGCAGCTCTAATAATATCAAAGGAGACCCTTTCCGAATGTTGCTGAATGCGTAGATTGAGTTCCTCCGTAGTGTGGGTTATCATGCCTGAACTCAGAGGTTCTCCATCAACTCCCTCTACCTTCTGATCTTCTTGTTTGGCCAGTCGCTTGATTCCCTTCTGTTCAGCCCACAGGGTGTCGATGAAGTTGCCTGCTGCGCCACAGTCGAGCAAAGCCTGAGTGAAGATCTCTGTGTTACCCAACGAAAGGACTACAGAAAGCACCATTAGCCTGGAATCCTCGGGTATTTCTGAAGAAGTCACTGAAAGAGTTGCATAAGGACTTGGAATGGCCCCTCGGGAGTGCGTCCTATCACTTACAGAGGGCGTCCGTTTCTCGAACGTCTAGGGGGAACATCCTGACAGTCTCGCAGCAAATGATTAGAGGCTCCACAGTACATACACATATTACCATTCCATCGTCTCTTGCGTTCCTCCGGGGTAAGTGGGCTTGAGCTGTACCAATCTGCATCGGTTCGTCTTTGCCTTGACGAGATGTCGGAACAGAGGAAGGTGACTGAGTCTCTGGGGGAGGGAGACTGTAGAATTTGGCCTTCTTTCTTTCGGAGCGTCGTTCTGACAGACGGAAATCAATCCGAAGAGTGGCAGTGATGAGATCCAAAAGGGATGCAGGACGGGCTATATGTGCCAACTCATCCTTGAGGTCCTCTCGCAGCCCTTGACGAAAGATGGCGTATTGGGCCTGTTCTTGCCAGCCGGCTTCTGCGGCTATCTGCCTGAAGGTGGTTATGTAGGAGATTAAATCTGTGTTGCCCTGTCGAATATCCAAAAGATCTTCCGAAGCCAGAAAAGTACTTTCCGTTCGCAAAAAAGTCTGCTGCAGTAGGGTCTTGAAATCATCATAATAGTGCAGCACAGGATCAGGTTGATTAACCAAAGGGGTGGCCCAAGCCAAGGCATTACCCGTCATGTGGGTGATCATAAACCCTACCTTGGCATGGTCTGAAGCAAATGACTGTGGACGGAAAGAAAAGTGGAGATTGCATGCATCTAGGAACTGTTTCACCCTTTTAGGCGAACCATCAAATTTGCCAGACACCAACGGAAGTGGGGGTAGATCAGCTGAGAGTCGTTCTCTCTCAGTCATTCTTTGTTGTAGCGTGGCATTGGCTGTCTTGAGGTTCTGGACCTCCAAGTTCAGGTTTTGAACGGCAGCCACCAGTTCCTGTACTTGCTGAGGGGTAGCCATCTCGGTTATTTGTTGACATTGCAAACTGTCACACACATCAGATATGTCCTCTACTTCAGACGATAATTCAGATTCTTCCCACCTCCCCAACTCCTCACCTTCCACCTTCTTCTTGAGTTTACCTTCCTGGAGTATTGAAGATCTCTAATTTTTTTTGTGTAGAAACGGACGCCCTCGATAGGATGCCACCGTGCCTCTAGGATAAGGGCGATGGGGGTAGACCCACCGGGAGTGCCAAATAGGGGAAAAAGCCAAAGGCACAAAAAAACCCTGATGTCTTTGCTTGAGTGCGCTGGAGAAGATGATGGAGTTCCCCGGAGATGAGTAGGTTGATCGGTGCGGACCAAACAGGCTCCAACAAGGAGGCGTGTGAAGAAGTGAGAGTCTCTTGCAACAGCAATGATTACAGGAAGCAACAAATAGGCACAAGGACGAGGCAAGACAGTCCAGAAAGCAGGCGCATGTCGGTGTCAGCGGATCCAAAGAGGTACCAGGGGGAGGTCAAGACAATCCAGTAAGCAGGCACAGGTCGGTAACAGTAAATCCAAAGAGGTGCAAGTGGGAGGACCAAGGCAATCCAGAGGACAGGAACAGGACGGGTAAATAGGAGGACAAGGAGAAGGTCTGAGGGTCAGAGAAAGAAGGCAAGGGGGAAAGTAAACAAGTAAACCAGAAGGAAAGGAAAGAGAGAGAGAGAGAGAGAAAGAATGGAACGGGTTAGGATAATAGGAAAAAAGTAATGAAAAAGGGAAACAAAAAGGAAGCAACAGGGGCCAAGAAAGGCTGGTAATCCTTAAAAATAAGGAAACAAACAGCGAAGAAAACCCCCCAGAGGGGAAGCAGCTGAATATAACGGAGCGGCAGCAACACGGAAGAAAACCGGAAACATTGTAACGCGTACGAAGCAGGAAGTGATGGTATTTATACCTCCGGCTTCGCAAGCGTGCAACGTCTAGAACGACACTGAGAGGAACCGTGCCGGGAGGCGTAATGGTGGACAGTTACGCCCGCGATCCTACACCAGCGATTCCACTGTCGCCAAGCCTGCCGCGATGTGACACCCTCATCCAGGCTCAGACCTTTGATCCCCCTTGTCCGGGCTTAGATCCCTTTTCACACACGGTTCACAATTTGGTCTCCCTCATCTGGGCTCAGACCATGGATCCGCCCCTTCCAAACTCAGATCCCTTTTCACACCAAAATCAAAGACTTTCGAATGTGCACAGGATTTTGCTTGGCCCGTCGTAGGACCACTTCAATTTACAATTCTTTACAACTCTTTAACTTTCACATCTGCCACTTCTCAGTGGGATACCTTACAGAGAACTTCAATTGGGTAAACAGGCTGTGCCAGGCCACTCTATCTCACAGATTTGCTCTTTTGGAATACAATTCTTAAAATGCACATTCAAGGTTTTGTTCCCACTTCGCCTGCTACAGGCACTTTTGGGATTCGCACAAAGTTCTTGACACAACAGGTTGTCCCGCCTTAGCTTCCCTCGAGTCACAGGGTCTCCATCTGTTACCCAGGTCCAAGGTACTGAGGTATGATGTGACTCTTCTGACAATATCCCATGACAAATGAGGGGATGGAGGGTAGGGGTGTATCGGAACTGGAGGAAATCCATGTTTCACCCAAGGGTGTTTCTCCCATGGTCCCTGGGAACCCCTTGCCTAGGTTATCCTTCCTCGCTCATCAACCCCCAGGGATGCTATCCAAGACCGATGGCCAGCCCAAGGCCACTTGAACACAGGATCCACGGGAATAGCCTGGGAGAAATACCTCATGTTTCTCGCATCTGCCCCCACCCACGTGTCCAGCACTGCAGCAAGAAAAAAAGACCATGCCCTGGTTCTCTGTCCACTTATAAGGCTGTTGCTCAACCCACACATAACCAGCCCACAGGTTCCAAGGAGGAAGGGGGTGGGGATTTTGACAGGGTGTAGGATGACACATGCAGGCACGGGTCCCCCTCTACAGCAATCACTTAGATTTTCTCAGGAGGTCAATATATTTCACAGGGGCGGGAACATGACAGGTGTGCAAATGTCCCTGGATGGACAGAATGGTGGATGCACAGCCCCCTCTGGCACAGCTGTCCAACAAAGGGGGATGATGGGATCAAGGAAGAAGGGGGGCAATGACATGACAGGTGGGCACATTTCTCAGGGCAACAGCAAAGGAAGGAGATGGAGGGGCTCCCCTACCCACCACTTTGGTGACCCCATCTGTTCTCATGAATCCTGGAAAGAAGGGGCAGAAATCAAAGAGTGTAGCATAGGCAGGCCCCCTTGGGGAGCAGGTCAGTCCACGTGACAGAAAGGGGAGGAGGGAGGCACAGGATGTGGGCAGCTGGGTACACATGCAGGGACTGGAGAGGTGAAGAGTTCTTCAGGAAGAAGTGATTCATTAGTCATACAACTGGCAGCTGTTAGCTTTGCATGGGGTGAAAACAAGTGTACATGCTGCAAAATACAGTGTGGTATGAAAAATCATGCAATACATTAAAATGCACCATGTGACATGCCATACATGAGAATACATTAAAATGCAACATGTGACCTATACAGGAAAAACAGGTATTCCCCCATAGAGGCTCATTTACACAAGCGGCATAGTGAAGCGCACCTTCCGGGTGCTCAAGTCACGTTTCCGCTGCCTTGACCACTCTGGTGATACATTGCTATATGCCCTACCAGTAGAATGCAAAATCATCATGGCAGCTTGTGTCCCACACAATGTTGCCACAGCGTGGCATACCATGAGATGCAGGAGGGACATTGCCCTCAGCCACAGCTACCAGCCATGTCCTTGGTTGGCCAAAAGGCACCGATAGATGGTGCACACAATCAGCAAGTGTAAACCTACTTCACATGAATATTAGCCCCAATGGAACACACAGTGAAGCCACATCCCTGGTGCCCTTCAGTGATGAATCGTTCACAATTAACCTTGCTCATAACAACACCCTCAGAATGTGTGCCTGGGAAAGTCAAACTGTGTGTGTCCATGGCCTTCAAATCAACTGCACCAAACACTGACACAGTGATAGCAGATGGAAACAACAATATACAGGTCACTTAAACCAAACCACAAAACACAATCAACAAAATCCCCTACGAATTACACATGCCCCACCGACTATTGTGTATGCAGACACACAACACCACACAGGAGAACACAAGTAGAAAGGCATAATACAAAATGTAAGTAGTAAAATACACTTCCGATGACTGCCCTCACTACCCTATGCATGTCTCCAAATAATGTACAGGTGGAGTGGCCACCCCATACCCCGACAACAATTATGCTCAAAATACACATCTACATGAAAATCGTTACACAGACTGAGAAAATAAATTGCAAGCTCACTCCAAGAAAGATGCACAGCTCACCTCACATCTTTCCCCTTGCAAGCCTGCTCTAGCAGTATCCATGCTCCCCTCCGTAGGTGTTCAAACCAGCCTACACTGCCGAGGTGCCACGTGCAGGCATCCCACAGCACTGTTTCCTTGAATGGCAGCAAACACCTCCCCTAGCAGAATGCCTCAAAGTCATAGCAGATAACACATCCATACTCCCAATGACACCACACCATGTGCCCCCCTTAGTGTCATGCAACAACTGCAAGCCTCCCATCACTACGTCTCCCCCACACCCATGCAGTGGCACCTGCTCACATCAGGCCAATGCAATTAAAAACACCCCAACCAGTGACACCATTCATACCCAAAACTCCTCCACTGCCTTACCACTTGTTCCGGTGAGAGGTCTTTGTGATCCTTCAGATCCGGCTTTAGTCAGAATGACACTAAGATAACTCCCAAATAGAGATCACTGAGATTTTGGAAACCCATGATCTCCCTTGAAGCCTTCCAATGCCACGATTTGGCTTCCCCTGATTAACATGGCATCAGTACAGTGTAGGAAACACTGACATGGGAGCCGTTGATGGAATGTCCAGGATTACGGAAGGCCAACTTCTCATCGATTGCACTGAAGATGGGATCCGGCAGAAGGCAGCTGGGAAAACAGGCAGCAGTCAAAGAGGAAGGCAGGGCACATAGGAAACAGGCAGAAAAGAGATAAACAGACAAGAGAAAGAAAGGGGAAATGGAGGTGAAGGAGACTAGCACACAAAAGGGAGCAGGGAACAGGCAAGAAGAAGGGAAGACAGATGAGCTGGGAACTGAAGAGAGCATTGAGATGAACTGTGCAGCTGTAAACAGGTGTCCAAATGGCTGCTGGGGTACTATGCACTGTACACGTTGCTCTGGCAAATAAAAATACCAGGTCACTGGCGTGTGTCTAGTGTTCGGGTACAGGACCTCTACCCTGTTGTGGTTAGACGAACATGCCAGCCCCCAAATGGCCTGCAATGGTGTGCTGGGTGTGGTGTTGTCTGGGGAGTGCACTCCCAGAAAAAAAGTAGAAGCATCAGGAGTGGACTGCAGAGCATGGGTAGACACACCACGAAAAGGTGACTGAACAGGATGCTGCACAGCAGGCATGACACCTGCAAAAAATGTAAGCAATGGTGCACCACCCTCCCATCACCATGTGTCCCCACACTCATGCAGCCAGACAAGCTCACCTCAGGCCAAAGCAATGAAAAACACCCCGCACAGTGACGGTCTCCCTGCCACCAATGACACCTAAACCTCTGCCCCCCCTGAATGCCTTGAACCTTCCTACACAAGGTACGCCCCTGTCATGCATCCACAGCATTTCACCTGAAATAACAATCTTAGCGTGTAAAGATATGCATTGCATGAAAGTATACAAACAGTACATCATTGATTTGTGCAGCATGGAACAAGGTAGCCTGAAAAACACGGCCCACCTATTGTCAACAACCAGAAGGCCATGTTAAAGAATGTGACCATTAATGAATCGAACACAATCCCAACTCATTGAGTAATCACTGGCAGTGAAGCAAAAACATTTCTACCACAGCACGTTATGCACCATGGACACAAGGGTTAGTCTGCCCTGGGATGCAGACACATGCAGACACAAGCTGGGCCAATAATTGCCATTATGCAAGTTGTGTACACACCTAGGATGCAGTGGAGGGAAAGTGACTTCAAGTGAGGAGTTGAAGGTCTGGGGAGGGGAAGTACAAGTGTGGTAGCCAATGTGAAGGATGAAAGAGGGCAAGAGGGAGAGAAGGGACTGAGTGATGAATGTTCAGCTGCAGAGTGGAGAGATAGACCGACAGAGAGAGGAGGAGCGAGAGAGAGATGAATTGGGGAGCAAGGAGGAGTCTGGATAGTAGGGAGATAAGTAGAGAGATGTGAGCTGTTATAGCACAGGTTTGGGGGGAAGAAGGACAATAGGGGGTAACGCTGAAGTGCAGAGTGAGAAACAAAGGCCACCTGTGAAAGGGGACTTCTCAGTTTACCATCACAAAAACAACATGATCAACACACCATGGCATATAAACCAGGAAGAGATACACATTTGCAATATCCACTCAAAATAAGGCTGTTCCACTCCTACTCCAGACTCTGCACCTGTCATGATCCCTGCTTCAAAGGGGTCAGGACTTGCCTCACATCCTTGGAAGCAGGCCCATAACCTTGATCCTGGGTACCAGCCAGTCCCTATCGGGACCTGTTGGAACTTGTCCTGGCGCCAGTGGCACCAGGCTCATAAAGATGACCGGTCCCGGCGCTGGAAGCGCCGGGCTCAAAATGCTTAAGAGTGCTTGGGTGGACCTACCTGCAGCAGACCATGCTGCTTACTTACCAGCTCGATGGTCTTCAGATCCTTCTCTGCCTGGAACTACTTTTCCTGTCTGGGTGGGGCAGGAGCCACTCCCTGGAATCAGAACACAGGAACTCTTTTCTTACCTGGGCGAGGCTGTGGAAGAAGACGCCTAAGCACTACAGAAGGCTATTTAAACCACACCCGATTGATGAAACGTGCTTCGCGTTATTCTGCATCTGCAGCAGGACGCTCACCGTGTCAGCTCCAGTCTTCCTGAGATTCTTCAGCTCCAGTTCCTGTGAAAACGAATTCCTTACCTGCTAGAGATCCCATCCTCAGCTGCACCTGCCAAGACAAAACAACAGGTTAGCAGAATTCAATTCGAGAGCAGCGCTCTTACTTACCAAATACGGCGGCATCTTCCAAAGCCTTCCGCCGCTTTCTTCGGTTCCCCATCGACATCTGCAAAGAAAAGGACTTGATTAAGCATTGCATTCTTGAATTGCTTACCTGCGCTCCGCACGTTCTGAACTTCAAGAAGCGCTGCATGCCGGCATCTGCAAAACAAAGGGAGACATTTTAAGGCGCATTCTAAACCAACCATAAACTTTCTACTTACGCGCTCGCACGTTCGCCGGCATCCATCTAGCAACGCTCTCTGCATCCACGATTTGCAAGGACAAAAGAGACATTAAGGCGTGCTTTTGAAACAAACAGCAGTCATTTTACTTACGTGCACCGCGCTTCATCTTCTTCGTACATACGCGCTTGCACGATCCTGGGCACTTATTCATCAGCGTCCATTGCACCTAAACCTGCAGGACAAAGAGAGACATTAGAAAGGGTGACAGCAACCGGTCATCTTTCCTACTCACCTGCTCGCCGCATCATTCCTCTACAATTTCAATCTTGACACCCTGAGACTGAGCAAGGGACTAAATTAAGGGTGCTCCAATAACTATCAAGAAACCGCTTGTGCGGTAAATAGTGGTATCTTCCAGCATCAACCTCTGTAATCAAGAGGATTGTCAGTGAACCAGTGAAGTAACTGGTACTTGCGCCCCTGCAAAGACGCAGGATGGAGAGCCCGGCCTTAATATATCTAAGGTGAGCAAGCCACGCCCTTGGTTCGAATAAGAGGACTGAGGAAGGAGAAGTTCAGTCAATCCAGTTCCTAAATCCTTGTTCTTCCGTCTGCAGACACCTCACTCTACTCGTCCGGTACATCGTGAGAAGGGGACCAGCCCTAGGAGAAGGCCGAGATCTACGAGTCACACTAGAAGACACGGCGACAGCTCAGTCCAGCCCAGCGCCTCCGTGGAAATCAGGTGAGCATTACAGAACGCGAAGCCCACCACAAATCCTCCACCCAGGCGCAATGGAAACCTCAGATACTGACCAACTAGCCCAGTTGCTAGGGGAATTGAGAGCAGAAGTACTAGCAGCGCGCCAGGAAACGAACGCCCTAAGGAGGGAGCTAATTGTGTCCAAAGAGCGCACAGATGATCTTGCTAGACAGTTGTAACAAACGCAGGCGGGGCAAACACCGCTGCCGACCCCAGGGGGGGGTAATATCCCACCGACCTCCACTAATCCTGTACAAATTAATCTACCTGGAAATGTGCCTTTGGCTCCACCCGAACGCTTCTCAGGCGATCCCAAAAGGTTTGCAGTGTTCATCACTCAATGTCGTCTGCACTTCCTGTGTAGGCCCGCTGCATTTCCCACTGATCAGGCCAAAGTGGCACTTTCATATCTAAGTGGCAGTGCTGCAGACTGGTCAATTCCCCTGGTAACCCAGGATGACCCGATTCTTCGTAATTTTCAGGCCTTCCAGTCCAGTATGGAAAGACTATTTGCCAGACACTCTCAGGGACAGGCCTTAGATAACGAACTCCTCTCTTTACGACAAGGTAATCAGGATCTTCTGGCATATATTGCATCATTTAACAGACTGGTAGTTGAAGCCAGATGGCCCGAGGATAAAAGGATTACGCTGTTTTATAGGGGGTTGCGTGGAGAACTCAAAGATGTCCTGGCCCAAGTAGTAAATCCTCCGCAAGATTGTTCTGAATATATTGACCTGGTGGTTCAACTGGATCACAGGTTACAGAATAGGAAGGCTGATCGCTCCAGATTCGAAGCTCGGGTTTTTTCAAGACCACAGAGTTCCGCCAAAGGAGTCGATACCGTAGAACCCATGCAAATAGGAGTCGTGAAAGGGCCATTAACACAAAAGGAACGAGAAAGAAGAAGACAGCTGCAATTGTGCCTCTATTGTGGGAATTCAGAACATTTTCTTCGTGAATGCCCGGTGAAACCTGCTAAGAAGACCGTGGGAGCTTCCGACAAAAGCATCGAAAAGCCAGAATCGGGAAACGACCTCGCCCGACAAGTGTAGAGGTCCGCTTGCCGAGCGTTAAAACCAGTTCTTTGACCTCGCATTTCATCGTGCCCATGGTCCTAATAAGCCCCGAGAAGCCAGATTGTTTGCATGCCATCAAGGCATACATTGACAGTGGAGCAATCGGCAATTATGTGGATCGCGAGATGGCATCCAGGATGAATCTACCGCTCTGTCCTAAAATGGTTAAAGACGTTATTACCACAGTGGATGGTACGGAAATAGCTTCCGGACCAGTTACCCATACCACCAAGGGAGTGACGTTAGTAAGCCAAAATGGACATTGTGAGGAGATCGTGTTTGATGTGATCAAGGCCCCTCAGTTTCAAATTATCCTGGGGATCCCTTGGTTAGAAAAACACAATCCTCAAATTGATTGGCGAGCAAAGACGATTCAGTTTCCGGAATGTGCCTCCACTTGTTATCTGAAGTCCGACATTAAGCTGGCAGCAATTACATCCGAGGGTCCCCAAATGCCTCCTGAATATCTAGAGTTCCAAGATGTCTTCCAGAAAGAACAAGCCAACTCCCTACCCCCGCACAGGTCATACGACTGTCAGATAGACCTGGTACCTGGGTCCACTCCTCCATGTAGTAGGATCTATGCTCTCACCGAACCAGAAAATCTCCACCTTAGGCAGTATTTGGACCAATACCTGGCCAATGGATTTATTCGTCCTTCTAAGTCTCCAGCCTCTTCAGCTCTGTTCTTCGTTCCGAAAAAGGAAGGGGATCTCAGAACATGTATCGATTATCGCGCCCTGAATCAGATTACAGTCAAGAACAGATATCCTTTGCCATTGATCCCTGAACTTCTAGACCAAGTCAAGAATGCTCGCATTTATATGAAGTTGGATCTCAGAGGAGCTTACCACTTGGTCCGAATAAAAGAGGGCGACGAATGGAAGACGGCCTTCCGCACCAAGTATGGATTATTTGAGTATCAAGTAATGCCCTTTGGACTATGTAACGGCCCGGCCGCCTTCCAGTACTTCATGAATGACGTCCTCAGAGAACTAATTGACGTTTGTACAGTTGTCTACATCGACGATATCCTTATATATTCGTCCTCTGAGGCCGATCACCGGAAACACGTCAGGGCAGTTCTTGAGAGGCTTCGCCAACATTAACTCTTTGCCAAGCTTGAGAAGTGCGTTTTCCATGTCACAGAGGTCGAATTTCTGGGATTCATTCTGTCACCAAATGGAGTCCACATGGATTCAAGAAAGGTAGACGCTATCATTAAGTGGCCATCACCAACATCAGTGAAAGGAGTCCAAAGCATGTTGGGTTTCGCCAATTTCTACCGTAGATTCATTCCAGAATTCTCCCGAATAGTCCAGCCCATTACTGCCCTTCTAAGGAAAAACAAACGCTTTGTGTGGTCTACCGAGGCGGAGCAAGCCTTCCAAGAGTTAAAATCCAAGTTTATCTCCGCTCCTGTTTCGAGACATCCCCGCCCAGAGCTTCCTTACACCGTAGAAACCAGCGCCTCCAGTCTTGCGATGGGTGGAGTCCTATCGCAAAGAGATCCAGAAACAAACCAGTTACACCCGGTGCCTTTTTGGTCCCGCAAATTCTCGGCTCCTGAAATCAACTACACCATTACCGATAAGGAACTTCTGGCTATTAAGTCCGCCTTCAAGGCCTGGCAACACTATCTTCTGGGTGCCAGACACACAGTCACAGTGATTACAGACCATCGCAACTTACAATACCTAAAGACAGCTAAAGCTCAATCCTCCAGACAACTCCGCTGGGCACTATTTTTTGCCGAGTTTGACTTCGTCATTACATACCGACCAGGCAACAAGAACGGTAAAGCTGATGCCCTTTCCCGGATGGGAGTGGAAGAGCACATGGTCAATCCTGAACCCGTACCTATCATTCCCGAACAAAGAATCCTAGGTCTAATCGGCACACAATCCATCGAAGAAGTTGAACCCAAAGTTAAACAACTTATAACTCCAGCAGACATACAGAATTGGCATCTTCAGGGAAAAGACTTCACGGTGAAGAACGACCTATTGTACTTCCAAGAACGGTTATATCTAACCTGTGCTAGTTTACAGAATCAAGTCATCTCTTGTTATCACGACTCCCTAATGGAGGGACACCCCGGTATGGCCAAGACCTCGGAAAAGATCAAGTGTCACTTCTGGTGGCCGTCTTGGAGAAAGGATATCAGAGACTTTGTAATGTCCTGTGGAGTATGCGCTCAAAATAAAAGTCAAAAGGAGAAACCAGCAGGCCTCTTACGCCCACTTGACATCCCACCTCGTCCCTGGCATACTCTCTCCATGGATTTCATCACCGACTTACCTTCATGTTCCGGATATAATACGATCTTAGTAATCGTGGACCTATTCTCCAAGATGGCGCACTTCATCCCACTGAAAGGTCTACCGTCAGCAGCAATCCTGGCCCGGGAGTTTCTCGAAAACATCGTTTGGTTGCACGGCTTTCCTTCAGTTTTAATCTCGGATAGAGGAAGTCAATTTGTCTCCCACTTTTGGCAGAGTTGCTGTCGGTTGGCTCAAATTGATGTAAGGCTTTCAACCAGTCACCACCCCCAAACCGACGGACAGACTGAGAGGACCAATCAAACTTTGGAACAGTACTTACGCTGCATGCTGCAACAAACAGAAAGAACTTGGAAGGACATCCTTTGGATAGCCGAGTACGCTTACAATAATTCAGTCCACTCTGGAACCGGAAAAACCCTGTTTTTTCTTTTATATGGTAGCCGTCCTCGAACCTCTAATCTGGATCCACCTCAGGATCTAGGGACACCAGCAGTAGACCACCTGCATTCTGCAATCACCCAAGCCTTTAAGGAAGCCACTTCTCATCTGCAAAGGGCTAAGGAACAATACAAGAAAGGAGCAGACCAACATCGGAAGGAGGCCCCTCAATATCAAGTAGGAGATCAAGTCTGGTTATCCACCAAACATTTACCCCTAAAAGGACCGTGCACCTTCAACCCAAGATACCTGGGACCCTACTCAATCACTGGCATAATAAACCCAGTGGCAGTCAAGTTGGACTTGCCCCTCATATGAAAATGCACCCAGTCTTCCATGTCTCGCTACTAAAACCTGTGCAGCCAGAGACCCGATTGACTAAATCTCCAGAACCTATCCTAGTTGATGGAGAACTCGAGTTTGAAATCAAAAACATCTTAGATTCCAAAATCTCCAAATCAAGGCTATACTACCTGATTGACTGGAAAGGTTATGGCCCCCAGGAAAGGTCTTGGGAACCTGCAGAACATGTCCACGCACCTCGTTTAGTCAAGAAATTTCATCGAACATTTCCTAACAAACCAAGACCCCCGGAGAAGTCAAGCTTGGGAAGGGCCTTGAGGGGGGGTGCTGTCATGATCCCTGCTTCCAAGGGGTCAGGACTTGCCTCACATCCTTGTAAGCAGGCCCATAACCTTGATCCTGGGTACCAGCCAGTCCCTATCGGGACCTTTTGGACCTTGTCCTGGCGCCAGTGGCACCAGGCTCATAAAGATGACCGGTCCCGGCGCTGGAAGCGCCGGGCTCATAATGCTTAAGAGTGCTTGGGTGGACCTACCTGCAGCAGACCATGCTGCTTACTTACCAGCTCGATGGTCTTCAGATCCTTCTCTGCCTGGAACTACTTTTCCTGTCTCGGTGGGGCAGGAGCCACTCCCTGGAATCAAAACACAGGAACTCTTTTTTTACCTGGGCGAGGCTGTGGAAGAAGACGCCTAAGCACTACAGAAGGCTATTTAAACCACACCCGATTGATGAAACATGCTTCGCGTTATTCTGCATCTGCAGCGGGACGCTCACCGTGTCAGCTCCAGTCTTCCTGAGATTCTTCAGCTCCAGTTCCTGTGAAAATGAATTCCTTACCTGCTAGAGATCCGATCCTCAGCTGCACCTGCCAAGACAAAACAACAGGTTAGCAGAATTCAATTCGAGAGCAGCGCTCTTACTTACCAAATACGGCGGCATCTTCCAAAGCCTTCCACCGCTTTCTTCGGCTCCCCATCGACATCTGCAAAGAAAAGGACTTGATTAAGCATTGCATTCTTGAATTGCTTACCTGCGCTCCACACGTTCTGAACTTCAAGAAGCGCTGCATGCCGGCATCTGCAAAACAAAGGGAGACATTTTAAGGCGCATTCTAAACCAACCATAAACTTTCTACTTACGCGCTCGCACGTTCGCCGGCATCCATCTAGCAACGGTCTCTGCATCCACGATCTGCAAGGACAAAAGAGACATTAAGGCGTGCTTTTGAAACAAACAGCAGTCATGTTTCTTACGTGCACCGCGCTTCATCTTCTTCGTACATACGCGCTTGCACGATCCTGGGCACTTATTCATCAGCGTCCATTGCACCTAAACCTGCAGGACAAAGAGAGACATTAGAAAGGGTGACAGCAACCGGTCATCTTTCCTACTCACCTGCTCCCCGCATCATTCCTCTACAATTTCAATCTTGACACCCTGAGACTGAGCAAGGGACTAAATTAAGGGTGCTCCAATAACTATCAAGAAACCGCTTGTGCGGTAAACGGTGGTATCTTCCAGCATCAACCTCTGCAATCAAGAGGATTGTCAGTGAACCAGTGAAGTAACTGGTACTTGCACCCCTGCAAAGACGCAGGATGGAGAGCCCGGCCTTAATATATCTAAGGTGAGCAAGCCACGCCCTTGGTTCGAATAAGAGGACTGAGGAAGGAGAAGTTCAGTCAATCCAGTTCCTAAATCCTTGTTCTTCCGTCTGCAGACACCTCACTCTACTCGTCCGGTACATCGTGAGAAGGGGACCAGCCCTAGGAGAAGGCCGAGATCTACGAGTCACACTAGAAGACACAGCGACAGCTCAGTCCAGCCCAGCGCCTCCGTGGAAATCAGGTGAGCGTTACAGCACCACCCACTAATCCCACCTGTTGGACACCACAGTTCATAGACTCCCCTTCTAACAAATCAAACACCCTGGACAAGCCATTCCCAGAAAGGTAGTGGGGATCATGGGGTATTATGCAAACACTTCCAGGCATGACAGATAAACAGAATCTGTGTGGAGGGGATGATGTTCCACATGCATGTTCCCACAATGTACATACACATTCAGTGCAGTCATTCACAGTGCTGGATTAGAGCAACAGATTATAGAAACAAAAGTCATGCAATACATTCAAGAGGAGAGAACATACAGAGAAACAACATTAAACTACAAATGACTTATACAGGGAACACAGGCAAAGGCTGTCATGGGTCCACATTTGTAAACCAGTACAAACCTAGATGGACCAAGTGTGCTAAATGGGCCCGGTGGAGTGCATGGAGACATACGGCCATATCTGTGTTTCACTAGGCAATGTGTCGTATTCTGTTGGTCGTGTGCGTGGGTGATGTCATTTCAGATATGGAGCTTTGTGTGAATGAGCATCAGCTTGTGAAATGTTTGCGTATGTGTGAGGTGCGGGATTCAACAGCTTACAGTTGGGGATTAGCTGTTACCCACGTGGACGTCCCAGTGTTTTTGTACTGTTGTACTGCATATCTTGTAACAACGAATGAACTACATTGTAGACTACTCATGTGCACTGGCTAGTAATCGGAGGGGCTTTGATTATATCAATGGTGACAAGGATTTTCAGCTGAAAACATCCTGATGGGGGGGAGCAGTTGTCAAGTAGTAACATCGCCCTCCAAAGCTGACATTTGCCTGGGGGGAAGGAGTTGTTCCAGCCTGGCTGTTGGGACGTGGAGGTTGTCCTGTTGGCTTGGAACCAGGTCCTCAAGATGGGATCTGGTCTTGTCATCAGATCTAGACTAGGTTTGGCACCTCCTCCAGTCGCAGAGTTGTTCCAGCGAGCCTGGCTGTTGGGACGTGGAGGTTGTCCTGTTGGCTTGGAACCGGGTCCTCAAGAAGGCGATCTGGTCTTGTTATCAGATCTGGACTAGTTTGGCACCTGGTCCGGTCGCAGTGTGTTGCCGGTGGAGGTTTTGGTTGAAACAGATCCTTCCGGCCCTTGTGCAGTTCGGTGAGGGCATCTGGTAGGGTTGAGCGGTGCAAGGTCCGGCAAACAGACAGGACTGAGGTTCCTGGCGGAGTGGATGGCGCAGCCAGTCGCTCAGTGATGCTGTCCGGAGCTATTGTTTCAACAATGAGCTGTGATGCTTTCCCCCAAGCTCCAGATGCGGTGTCTGTGACTGGCCAAGGTGCATTTTTTCACGAACGAGTTGTGTTATGGGCAAAGTTTTTCCCCCGAGTTTCCGCAGGAACAACAGATGATCATGTGGATGAAGATGTCTGGGGTGAAGTGGATCTGTGTGATTACCCCGTTGAATCAAATGAGTCGGTGAGGTTAAAAACTGTGGATGATTTTGCTTCCTATGTTGACATTCCTGACCTGGAAGGAAGCGTTGCTTGTGGTATCGGTGCTGTCAGGGATGTATCAGTACAAGGCACAAGTGGGGACGTTTCCGTTTTAGGATGACGGGAGAGTTGATGACCATGATAGTTTTGGCGAGATATATCTGAGGCCTGCGAACATGCAGATGCAGGAACAATTTTCGATGGGTTTTATATCCTCTGGTGCTTCAGGAAATGTTGGAAAAGCCTTCAAAGGGCATGCAGTTTCCAGAATGCAGGAAGCTGATTGAACGGTTGCCGTTCGGTCCAAGTGGGCATGCTCGTCGGTGTGTGCATACTGTGATGCAGTGGACTGTGGGGTCAGGAACTGTTGCCAGAGGTGTTGGGATATACTGGAGAAGGCAAAAGAATTTGACCCAGGTTTGGTCGACTTCATTGCTGGATTGGAGGCTCTATCTTTAACTGAGTTGTAGAGATTTTGGATTTACGGGTGGATAGTGTATTTCTGCCATAATCTCATTTTATTTTACAGGTGGGGAAATGTCGGACATTTGGACTGGTGGGTTGGTGTATTGATGCCATTTAGTGTTATATTGTAATTGTTATGATATGTCTCTTTATCTTTCAGGTGGGAAAAGTTTGGAACTTCTGGACTTGTGAGTTGGCAGACATTTGGACTGGTGGATTGGCGTTTAGAAGTCATTAGTGGTTATGTAGTTCTGCCTTAATGTCGGACTTTTGGACAGGTGGGTTGGGTAGCAATGCCATTTAATGTTATGTAGTAAATGCTATGGTATCTTCATTTTATTTTTCAGGAGGGGAAATGTTTGGGATTTTGGATTTCTTTGTGGGGGATGTTGGTAAGTAATGTTTTAAAGGAAAATGTTAGAATTTCGGGGAGTGGATGCAAAACGTAAGGGTTATATCAAATTATTGCCATTCTAACTTTTAGGGCAAGGGTGGTTTGGTTTTTGGGTGTGTAAATGTGAGTACGTATGATTTGACATCTATAATGCCTATATGTTGGTGTGTGGGCATATTGATAAGTGAATGGTCCAATATCAGTCTGTTTTGTGGTGCGTTAGGGTAGTTTTTAACCGTTTCGTGAAATATGATGCAAAGTGTTTTCTTCCGGTGGTAGGTTCGTGGGAGTTTGTTTGTGTGACATTTGTGTGGTGTATGAAACGTGCACGTTGTTGTGCTATGCTTTCTCAGTGTGGTTGAGCAGTGAGGTGCTGCAAAGGTGATTAAAGGTGCAGTGAGGTGCTGTGAAGGGTGATTTAAGGAGCAGAGAGTTGCTGCGTTATGGTGTGGTGAGGGGCTGCATCGGTTGTTTCTCTCTTTTCTTTTCTATTCTCTCAGTTCCCTTTGGGTTTCTTTTCTCTCTTCTGGTGAGGTGCAGTGTGGTGCTGTGATAAGGGCAGCCATGTGCTGTAAAGGTGATCTAAGGTGCAGTGAAGTGCTGGGCTCTGGTGTGGTGAGGGGCTGCATCGGGTGTTTTCTCTTTTGCATTTTCTCGGTTTCCTTTGGGTTTCCTTTCTCTGCTCTAGTAAGGTGCAGTGGGTCCTGCGTTAAGGGCAGCCATGTGCTGTGTTAAGGTGATTTAAGGAACAGTGAGGTGCTACAAAGGGTGATTTAAGGTGCATTGAGGTGCTGCAGTAGTTGTTTACTTTTCATTTTCTAGGTGCTGGAGCTTATATTTGGTGTTTCATGCTTTATGGATGGATCTCTTTTGTATTTGGGTCGTTTGGTTCTTTTGTGTATTTTTCTTAGTTTACCATTTCTTTGTGGAGTGTTCTGGATCTCTTTTGTATCTTTCTTAGTTCCAACGTGGGTCTATGGAGGGGTTTTGGATCTCTGGCGTACTTTTCTTGGTTTCACCATGGGTCTATGGAATTGTTTGGATCTCTTATGTATTTGGGTTGTTTGGATTTTTTGTGTATTGTTCCTAGTTTCACCATGGGTCTATGTAGTTGTTTTGGATCACTGGTTTTTTTTTTCCTCCTTTATGTTGGTGTGGGGATTCTTCTAAGTGTTTTCTCTTCTAATGAAGTGTGAGTTGAAACCAACATTTATACTTACCCGGTGTTGGGTTTGGGGTTCAGCATAGTGTTTTGGGGTTCTTTGGAGTTCTAGGAGAGGGAGGTTATTGTTGTTTTCTGGTGGGTCCTGTGCGTGGGTGAGGTCATTGCTGGTATGGAGTTTTGGCTGTGTTGGTGTTGTTTCAGAGTTCTAAGCAGCAGGAGAGGTGTGTCATATTCTGTTCGTCGTGTGCGTGGGTGATTTAATTTCAGATATGGAGCTTTGGCTGCGTGAATGAGCATCAGCTTGTGGAATGTTTGCGTTTGTGCGAGGCATGTGATTCTACAGCTTACAGTTGGGGATTAGCTGTTACACGGGCGGACATCCCGGTGTTTTTGTACTGTTGTACTGCATTTCTTGTAACAGCGAATAAACTATGTTGTAAACTACTCACATGTACTCGCTAATAATCGGAGGGACTTCAATTTTATCACAAGGTCACTATGAGGAACAGCCGAGGTCTTATATCTGTCAAATGTGTGTGTAAGACATGTAGTTGTAGCAGGGCGGGTCATGTGAGTGGATAAGAGTGTGGAGTGGGCTCTGGCACAGGTTGATGACTAGAGTGGACTAGGGTGGACAGGGAGTACACCTTTAGGACCCTGTTGGAGACATTAGAAAAGAGGAGAAGGGGAATCCGAAGAAGCCCTGTGAACGGTCATTGAGGCAAGAGGTCAACAATCAGAATGCACAGATTGGAGTCTGAGGATGAGGATTCTGTTGTAGAATGTGTCAAAGACTGTCAATGGCTCAAGGTAGATTAGTGTTGTACAGTGTCCTGTGTTTGCTCTCCTTTGTGGAAGTGCAACTAGAAAACCAACGCACATGCATGGATGTTCAAGGGGACATAGACACACAAACATGTCGACAAACTCATATCTACACACATCTTCACTGACAGGCACCATCCCAAAATCACATGACCTGTGAAAACCCTATGGGTGCCACTGCATGCCAATATTGTGGTGCCCACTTAACCAGCCATTGACATGATTGACAGTGCATAACCTTATCTGCCGGCAGAACTGCCGTGATGGGTTTATGGTCTTTTCATCGAAAATAATGCATTGAAAAGACAATCCATTGAATACAATCTAACCATAATAAATGCATCGAAAGTCTGTCCTCCTTGTAACGTTTTAGTACTTATTTTATAGTGGGGGGTTCCCCCAGAACCCAAACCCACATGCATACCCCCTTAACCCTAACCCAACCCTAACTCTTACCCTAACCCTAAATCTAACCCTAACCCCAACCCTAAATCTAACCCTAACCATAACCCTAATTATCCATTCAAATTATCCATCGAAATTAATTCAATTAATATGCTTTTTGATGGAAAAGCTATTCAATTAATACATTTCGATGGATATGCTTTTGATGGAAAGGAATTGGATGGAAATACCAGATACCGCCGTGATGTGATTCCCTCATCACCTCCACCGAACACTGTTACCCCGCAGTTGTAAATGGAGGGCCAGTGCCCGGCAGATGGCATGGGGACTCAGGAGGTGAAAGGGTGCTGGGTAGACTTCTCATGGAATGTAGTCACTGGATGCATCAGGATCCCTGCAACAACATGGTAAATTCCATTTCACCAGCCATAGCAGTTAATCATGCAGACTGCACATACGTACCACAATGTTTTGACAGAACGTCACCTGTACGTGTGAGCCTGTTGCAGTCAAGTGAACCACAGCAGTTGACATCACTGTACATGGCTGCATGTCCAGTCCTGCAATCATAAATGCATTCAGAGGGCAACAACCATTTTCTCAAGGTATGGAACAACAAAAAAACAAAATGCGTCCATCCTGGACATGGGTACAGAACATGACTTCAATGTGTTCATCCCGAACAGGGGTGTAAAAAAGAAAAATCAGACCTTCCTGTAATAAAACCAATGTCCATCTGGGACTGCAGGGAAAAAAATCCACCCTGGAGGGATTATGGAAAGGGTGTGTGTCCAGGTCCACATGAGTGGATTGAAAAAAGTCAACACCAAATTGGAGAAAAAAATCTATATGGTATCATGGACATCAGGGCACAGGTGGTTGAGGTGGCATGGGTGGACTGGGACTGCCATCCTACAGTGGATCATCAGGCAGTGGTGAGGGTGTCAGTGCTTCCTGTCCACGCAGTGCGTGCTGAAACCTGCTCTTCATTTGCAATGTCCACCCGTGAAACAGATGCATGTACCAGCATCCCACCGGCTGAGAGGTCATGATGAGCTTTCTCCCGAGTGGCCACAGAGTCTCCATGGGCGCTCAATCATGTCACATCAATTTACCTGGACAGCATTTTCCTCAAGGGGTCTATCTCCTCATGGAGCTGGGACCTTGTGGATGAAAGTTCCTCATGCAGTGAAGCCCTTAAGCTCTCATCTCACGTCAATTGGAGTCTCTCGATACCAACATCTCCTGCTACAGGGCTACTCTACGTGCCACTGCATCAGCATGCAGGGAGTCCTGCAGTCACTTCAGATAAGCCTGTCGGCCCTTGATGTTGTTCTTCATGCCCAGTTTGTGGGGGAGCTTTGAGCACCGCATCTCAGCATGCAGTTTCTTCTCCAGGCTGGCCAACAGTTTCTGCTGATGTCCCTGAGAGGCCAGATGCTGTGCATCCTGGTCAGCTGGTGTAGGGATGTTCTTAGGCAGGTGTTGCATGTTCCTGGCAATCTCCTGCAACATGTTGCAATGTCGGACGGATGCACACAGCATCTGCTACTCCTACTCTGTCTCTCTGGCATATTCATGGCTACCACGTCTGTGGGGCTGAAGGCAATGGGATGCCAGAGACAAGGCTCATCGCAGTTGGGCTCCTGTTCTTGGCTGCAGACCTGCAACCTTCTGTTGGACATCAGTCCCTGAATTTAAACCCAACTCAGGTGAAGGCGATCTTGCAGCCATAACTAGCACAGACATGAGGCTTTCCTCTGACAGGACCCGTGACTCATGGCTCACCTCCTCAGACTCAAGGGCAACATCCCTACTGACCCATTGGGACACACTCCATGTCCCTCAAAATGTTATCCACACCTGGTTCAGCATCCTCACTTACAGAGTACGAAGAGTCAGAAGAGTCAGAAACATGACTGAGGATTGCACTAGCACCTGTGGATGTCATTAACACAGGCTCCACTGGCAGTCGTTTTACGACCACCTCCTCGTCCTACTCCTCTACACCATCACTTGCACATAGACAGACATCAACATTTTGAATCATGAATACCTTGCCAAACATGCATATGTGCGTTACAATGCATACAGATACAAAATAGCCGAACACACATACATAACACATTGTGACTGGGCACAATGTGAGCTGTACATCACAGATGAATGGCATTCACGGACATGCACATTCATGGGTGTCATTTCATGAGGTACAACTTTGCAGGGTCTACGTGTACGAGGCCACATACAAACACCCAGACATGAGTGTCAGTGAAACACATCAGTGGAAGGATTGAGGTCTTTGCATCATCAGTGATCCCATACCGAACCCATACGTTTACATGTAGCAACATGTGGAAGTGTTACCTGCACATCTGATGAACCAAATGTTATGCAGGCACGTGTTGTCATGATATCCCAAATCACCATTGATACATTGGCCCCCTGGCAAGCTACATAGCTGGTCACAGTCACATGCCTTGCATACATGAGTGAGGAGGCGGCAACATGGAACCAACAAAGGCACACTTGCACATCCACTGCTCCATTGACACACCATATATTTAAAGAACTACACAGAGAAAACTAATTGCATCCACATGTTTTCCCATTGGGAAGAAGCCCTCATGCATGTATGCCAAGACATTGTTACTTATTCATGTTCAACGGCCTCTAGGATAGTGGAAAAATGCACACACTTTGTGACTTTGCATGAGTCATGATTCTCACACCCACTGGACAGTTCACATGCAAGACACTTTAAATGTGTACGGTCACACGTGCATTACATGCCAACGCCAAATGTACATGCTGCACCATTTCAAGGTCCATTCAGTGGTTGTGACTTTCTGGGGAGCAGACCTCAAGGTCACAGGGGTGTACACAGGAAGTTGCAGACACAGACAACTGACTAAGAGTACACCACCAGTAAAACAATAATGCATACTCAAGTATCCAATAAAGGAGTGCACATTGAGAACACAGCCACTGAGATGGTCTTCCGAAACACACCTTCCTGCCTGCCCCCCCACTCCCCAGTGTCCAGCTCATGCCGTTAGTATATACCGAGCAGTAAAAATGTGGCCTACTCATGAATGATGGCTCATTTAACAAGATATTGCCAAAAAAACACAGGGAAAAGTACTGAACATAAGGCATCGAAATTATGAAGGAAAGCACAAAGTATCAGTTAGCTGACCAAATCTACACATTCTTTCAAGATAAATTCCATGTCTTGTAAATTCACACATTGGAACTGTTCATTAATATTTCTTTACTGCTACCTATGGTGCATTCCTGAGAAGGTTAACTGTGGTATCTTTGCCAAATTGTTCTAGTGGCTGCATTGGGACATGGAGTATGTTAGGACAGTTTTTCTGAAGTCCAACTAAGGGCTCAGAAAAGCCATTCAACTGAGGCAGTACAAGACTCCACTCTTAGTATAAGGATGTACCACCTGAGTTCAGGGTAGCGTAGACAGAGCAGCCAGGCTTATTTTAGGAGGGAGAGATGACAGTAGAAACAGTACAAGTGAAATTGCAATACACATGATCCAACGAAACACTGAAACACTATGTATTGTAAAAATAAAGGATGCATTTAAATACAGATAGGCCCAGATAAATCTAGAGGTAAGTAAGTACTAAAACATCATAAGAAATCACAGTATAAAAATACAACACTATACTTGAAAGCACACAGACCCAAGTATAAACCTTATTTGGAACACCTAACAGTAGTTCTAGGGAAGTCAAAACCTTGTTATATACATTTAGTGTAGGTCAAGCCTATTCTTTGGGAGTAAAAGACTAATGGTTACTTTCAGATTACATTCAGTAATACAAGGGCAGTAGACCCTTACAGTTGTACAGTGACTCCTGGAGCAAATCACATTAACAGTCAACTGGACAGTATACATTTGGTGAATAAAGAAACACTTATCCTAGGTGCAGTAAAAACATATAACTAATTTTGTCATAACACACAGTTATACTAGGTGAGTTAAACCTAAGGATGTAATACACAATTAAAGTTGCTTTTTAAATCAATACAGTTATCCTAACAGGACTAACCTCGTGTTATCAACAGTTGGAGGACACTGATAGAAATACCTACAGGAAAAATCTGGTGAAACCAACACATTACTTTTGTAAAGAGGCACAACCTAATCACAGGAGAGTAAAATCCCTTCACATCTACTCTCTATTACACTGGCTAAACAGTGGCTAAGGAAGGAAAGATGTTAACCATACTTTTAAGAATAGTCCAGAACTGTAATTCTAAGAGTGAACAGTTACAAAAGGGTGTTACACACATTTAAGATCAGTAAAACCCTTTTGTAACTGTTCACTCTTAGAATTACAGTTACCAACCAACTCTTTACAAGTAAGTAAAACACTTCATTTCTTTTCTAGGCAGAAGTCCCTATCCCTTCAAAGTCTTTCCCTTATTCTTGGAGCATGAGTGTTCTCAGTGGCAGGAAAGGGGTCAGTAGGACGAGTGACCAACAGGCAGTGTTTGAATAAGTTGTTTAGTAGCAAAAGTCAGAATTCCTTAGGAAAACTGGGCAAACAGGTGAGTACTTTACTTCTGGGGTTAGAAGAGGGTCCAGGGGCTTCACAGAAGACACCCCAGCATGATTCTAGTAGAGGGACTGGGTGCACAGGACGAGGGACCTCCCAATCGCAGAAAACACCCCAGGGCTACACAGAAATCCCAAAAGGCTTAAGGTAAGTATATACCCAAGCCAACACAGTACCTCAGCAATGAAGAAGAGATTGCAGCAGGCGAACTTCAGGGACTGCAGCCAAATAGCCGGTCAGTGGATTCCTTGTCCTGGAGACTGAACACAAGTCCTTAGAAGGGACTTTGTAGCAGGGATCGATGAAGAAGGCTCTAGGCAAGATTTCCCTCATGGCTGAATGAGGTTCTGCAGATGTGGCACCTTTTCAAGGAGCACAGAAGAAGACAGAAAATCACAGTTGGTTTCCTGTCATTTAAAAGGTCCAGCACTCTTGTGAGTGGATTTTTGGACTTGATTCCTGTTCTGGAGATACACCAAGATGCCCACAAAGTTTTATCGAGATTCGGAATTCGGAAGCCTGAACAGCGCACAGTGGCTGGAGGTTTCAGGGTATTGGGGTATTGCAAGAACGCAAGGTTGCAGCAACCCGTAGGATGGCTCATAATGCAGGACTTCTTTAATTCTAGTGGGTCTCACTAAGTTCCAGGTTCAGGTCGTCGTTTTCAGAGACCCCAGGACGATTGGAAGGAAGGGCTGCAGCAGGCTCTGGTTACACAGCAGGCTATTCGGTCGCTGGAAATAATCTCCACCGCTTTTCCTTTGTCATCCTCTTTGGTTTTCTGTTCCAGTGGTCGAAATGACTTCAGCTTTCCGGTTTCCAGTATTTATCAGGACCTACAGCACAACATCTGCATTCTATCCCCTCATTTTACAAACAAGGGGTGTCTTGTTGTCCAATCAGGATAGCCAGCCCCCCACTGGGATTTTTCCCAGTTGAAGTTTTGGACTCCTCCCCCACTTCCTGTGCTTACAGACTGACTGGAGCCTGGGTAGGGTGTCCAGGGGACTCCCGCCGAAGACAAAAATCACACAAAGGAATTTCCTGCCAAGGATGTCAGAGGAAGGAACAAGAAACGTAAATAAACACTAAAATGGTAGAAAAAGAAGACAAGGCCCTTGTAGTAATATGAGCACCGTTAGGTGCCTTTACTACTGCTCTGATCACAGCCCATGGTAAAGGTGCACCAAATTAGTAAAAGGTATCACTGCCACCAGCCATTAAAGGTAAGCTTGTGACTGTAACAAAATTGTTACAGTTTTAATGTGAAATGGGATACATTATATCTCCCCAGACTCCGCATAAGGAGGGGAGTGCTGGTTTCACAGAATAAAATGTAAAAGGGATCCAAAGTTCCTTTCTACCCTTGTGAACTGTAGTTCACTCACGGTTTGCACAAGAAAGTTAAATGGGGAGCTCATAGGGAAACCCAGCAACAATGGGCACTTATTGACAATAAGTTGTTAAACATGATAACTTTAAAAAGACACTATTGAGAGTCTTAAAAATGACACCCATAAAAAGATTTAAAGATTAGGTGAGTGTGGAAAAAGGTTCCCACTCACTGAGGTATTAATGCAAAATATCTAAGTAGCAAAGCAAAAAGTTCTGGGTTGAACCAGGAAAGGAAGATTTACCAGCTCTGTGGAAATCTTACCTAACAGAGTACATACATTCCCTCACCATCAATATGCTCTGCATACTCTCAACATGCCAACCACTGACAGATGTCTCCTCAATGTGACTTTGACAGCAGGGTCCATTGTATTACTGTGCAGACCATAGTCCATGTATAATCAATGCTGTGATGTGTGCAGCAATGATCAGTGCACTGGCCACATCACCACCATGTTTGTCAAAGCCTCCATGTGCTGCACCAATATGAAACTACACATTTGAATGTTACTGTCTGATGTGTCACATCATTGCTGACACCAGCTCTATAAGCACCCTGTTTGAGATTTCACATGAGTGTGAGCCACCTGCTATTTGCCCGATGCTATTCCCAAATAGGTGGTGTACCTTTACATTGTGTGATCTGGCAGCACACTTTACATGATAGGGCCTCTTTACAAGGTTGGAGGTAGCCTTGCCGGTAAAACCGGCAAGGCTACCTCCAAACTTGCTCGAAAGCCTGGCACCCGGGAATGGGCAATTATCGGGGTATTCCAGCCCAGCCGGACCCGGTAATTGCCCTTTCATGGGTGCTGGAATCGGGTGATGCCCATTCCCATTTGATCCCCATAGGGCTCAATGTGAATGGGGATGCCTGTAGCACCGGCACTGTTCATAACGGTGTCTGTGTTACAGGCATGCTGTGCTCGCGGGCGCCTTTCATTCGCCAGGTCAGACCTGGTGGAATAAAAGGCACCTGCGAGCACAACTCAGAGTTTGCTGGTCCAGAAACAACGCTACCGGCAAGCTTACCACTACCGTTGTATCCGGACCGGTAAACTCCTAATGAGGCCCACATAATATGTCAGTCAATGACTGTCATATAAAGGGTGCTGCCAACTCACACAGTATAAAGTGACAATTAACATTGTGTGTGCTGGCTGCACCCTATATTTGAAGTGGCCCTGAATGACCACAACAATCGGTCGACCCTTGAGCCAGCACTGTGTCACTTGTCCATGCAATAGCAGACTGGAAATGTGGACACATGCATCTAAAACAAGTGTGTCATATTGTCCCAATACCCTTACTACATCACTACACCATGATATCTACTGGCTACAGGCATACACCAATGAGAGTAGTCAATGCCAGATCCATCAGACAAAGCATGGTCATGCTCTTTTGTGCAGGCATTTCCCCTGAGACGTGCACAATGGTGCGGAGGCACTGGCTGGGGAAATATGGACCCCCATACGACATATCAGAAGCCAGTTTTGTTCTAAATACTTCATCAGATCAGTAATGGTCAGTTAAACTAGCATTCACTACATTTATTCCTCCTATCTGGGTGTTTCTTGTGGGGCATCTGTGCCTATCTAGGAACATTATTCAGTAAAGATGTTTCAGTAGTGTTGACTGGGCATGCTCAGGCTGAGACCCAGTCCATGTCCATCTGCAATTCTCCTGAAACAAGGAGCAACAGAGCCCTCATGCCCCTTCTATATAAGTGATGTTGCTGCCATGCCATTGGATAACCCAATTAATGTACATTTTTGGACAAGTATGTATTTATATTTGTATTTATTAAGTTTATATAGTGCTTTATGCCAAAGCGCTTTACATTATAACAAGAATACATAGAATATGATAAACTAGAAGCACAATTACAAACATGAGACAAGCCATTAAAAAACAGTAAGTAGAACAATTTACCTAGGATAATGAACAAGTGAAGGAGGGAGGAGGAGAAAGGGGAAGATGAGGGAAGTCAGGGAGGGGAATAAGATGGAGTTTCAAGCGAGCAACAGAAGTGTAAGAGGTGGGTGAGGGACAAGTGGAAGGGAAGTGATGAGGAAAGTCAGGATGGGGAAAGGAGAAGAGATTTTAAGGAGGCGGAAGTTGGAGAAGGAGGTAATGGAGCGGATAGAGAGCGGAAGAGAGTTCCAATGTAGGGGGGCAAGGAGTTGAAAGGAATGGAAACGAGAAGATGCACAAGGGGAGGGAGGAACAGTAAGCAGGAAGAGATCAGCTGAACGGAGGGAACGGGAGGGAGTGTAGAAGGAGAGGAGAGAGGCAAGTTAGGGGGGAGCGACGTCATGAAGAGATTTAAAAATTGACACAAAGGAAGTGAAATTTAAGTTGGGAGTGAAAGTGAAGCCAGCCAAGGTAAGAGAGCAAAGAGGAAATGGAATCGTGAGGGGCAAGTAGACAAAGGGTACGGATGGCAGAGTGGTAGAGGGATTTAAGGGAAGAGAGATGTGAGGCAGGAAGTCCAAAAAGGAGGGAAGAACATAAAAGTCAAGATAAAATAAAGGAGGAGATTAAGAATTTAGTTGCATTGAAGCTGAGGGAGGAACAGATTTTACGAATATTGAAGAGGTGGTAGCGACAGGCGTGAGAGGTAAGAGAAATATGGTGGCTAAAGGAGAGGGAGGAGTCGATGTGGAGGCCTAGATTGCGTGCGTGGGTAGAAATTGAAAGATTAGAAGGGGGAAAGTGAATGAAAGGAGTGGGAGGCAGAGGGGAGAGAGTGTTAGAGGGAAAGAATAGGACTTAATTCTTATGTTAATGTTAAAGGACATTTGTACCGCGCACTATCACATCCGGAGTGGTCCCCTGGCGCTCTGGCTGCTCTGAAAGAGGAGGGGAGGTTGAGTTAGTGGGAGGAGGCAGGAAAAGTGCAAGAGAGCAGTGATGTGCTGTTCGCGGCCTCAGCCCAGTGGGTCCGTTGGCTGGGCCTGGGGTGTTTGCGGCCGGTAGTCATTGTGTAATGTTGTGCAAGACTATGCATGTTTTTGTTTTATTGTTGCAATGTAGTGAAGTTTGTGCGGTTTGTTGTGCTGCAGATTTTGGTTGTGTTTGGTTTGGAGTTTGAGAGGTGTATGCAGAAAGGGAAATTGTTAGTAGAGTTGGTTAGTTTGCGTCTCTATCCTGAATTCAGGTGCTCGGTTTGCGCAGTCTCCCCTTGTGCGGCTCTGTCCTGATCTGGGTCCGACTGGCATACAAGGTTCCTTACTCCTCTGGCCCCCACCTCTAACATGCTCTCTCATAGCTCCCCTTATCCTCCCTTCATTCTCCTGTGGCCAGTGCACCTGCCAATGTCAACCTCGCAGGTAGAGTGGTGATTGCCAATATCTCGACAATTCCACACCACTGTGGTACCTGGTGGTAACTAAGGGACGGGCAAAAGTGTTGGTGGGATTGTCTGGGGGAGTTGGCTCGGTCTTCGTGCGTGCCGCCTGTGTTCCAGTCTATCCGGTGTCTCTTCCGTCCAGGTGCCATGGGAGCTACCCTTTCGGGTCCGGGATGTCCGTGTCCTTTCCGGATTAGTCATCCTTTTTCCGGTTTCGGGTTCCAGATTTAGTCTGTAGTATTGAAGAGCCAGGTTTTTAGTGATTTCCTGAATTTTAGGTGATCTTCAGTGTTTCTTATTTCTTTTGGGATGTTGTTCCAGGTTTTTGCGGCTAAGTGGTAGAAGGAGGTGCCTCCAAGTTTTTTCTTAAGGTATGGTTTGAGTTCCAGGCGGATTTCGTTGCTTGATCGGAGGGTTCTCGTTGGTTTGTAGACTGTTATTTTCTTTTGTAGGAATTCTGCTCCTTGTCCGCTGATTTCCCTGTGCGTTATGCACATTGTTTTGAAGGTGATGCAAAGTTTTTCTGGGAGCCAGTGTAGTGTTTTTAGGGCTGGAGTGATGTGGTCTCTTCTAGATAGTTTGAGGAGTAAAAGGAAAAGAATGTTTAAAGGTAACAGATAAATGGGTTTTAAAGGGTTGGGTTGAAAGGAAAAATATTGACGATAGAGACACTTATTTTTCGAAGGAAACTCATTCAGTTTTATATTACAGGCGGGGAGAAAGAGAACCCTATATATACTCGGAGAATTGGTGGCACTCGAACCTATGAGTAGAGAGAAGGGACCTAACCAGATGCCCATACACAAATGTGTCTGCTGTGCAGTTTTGACAGTGGACAAACTCCTGTGAAAACTCCCATATTGTTGAATGGACTAAGTGGCCTATGCAGTGAAAGTCCCAGGAACTTGCTGCAATGCATGCCTAAAAAGAGGACAAATACGACCGGACAGACGATCTATGGAGCCCAAACCAAGATGATTCGGGTGGAAGAAATACACAATGAATAAAGAAGAGAGGGAAAATCAACGTGTAAAAATACAAATGGGGAACCAGGAAATGTTATGGGATGGGAGCAATGGAACAAATGTGGAGTATAAGCCACACGTGAATAAAGTGTGACAAACGGGCTGGTGGGTTACCTCAAAGCGTGACCTTCTTTCAAATTCTCATAGTGGCTGTAAAATTATCTGAGGCATGTAGTTAGTTTAAAGTTAACTAGGTAATAGAGGTGGGATTTAGATAAAAGTAAACAAAGGTATTCTTTAGGGACACATACATGTTTAGACTAGGAGAATATAATGTGTTAGTACTGACATTGTAGAAATGTTGTAGGATATCTCCCATATTAAAATAAATTATATCACAGAAAAGGGTGATTAGGTGATTATATTTTTATAATATAAAAAAGATAAAAAAACAAAACATGACATTTGTACGTTCAATTACAAATTACAAATGCATGTGTCATCATCATAAAAGTAAGAAAAATGACACCTAACAACAAAATAAAGTGATTCCAATGCATTTGTGTTTGATATCTGAACACCATGATTACAAGCTATTTCCTTAAACTGTATAAAGTATAAGACAGAGGACATAATTTCCCACCTGCAGCAGATCATGCCATTTTTCCCAATTTCAAAATTTCAAACAAAACATACTAATAGTTGTTTGTATCAATGCCACTGGGAGCCCATGATTTCGACTTAGTGGATCTTGCACATGTATAGGGAAAATGCAAATTATATCTACTTCAGTTCGAGTTCATTTGTGTTCTCCAAGGCCAGAGCCATCAAGAAGTTTGCAGTTGCAATTCTAATGCTGATGGAAGGTGAGGCATGCCTCTAGTGGAGGAAGCCTGAATGGTGTTGTCTTTTCCAAGACACAAGTAAATTGGGTGTTGCATGAATCGAGAGTCTATGGGTCACTTTGTAGGAAAGATGGGCATTTCAGGAAATCACTCGCTCTCCCAATATGTTTTCTTTGTATGATACAAAGCAAAGCAAGGCTGTAGGCAGAGGGCTGGCTTTGAAGGGCATTGGGGACAGTACACCCGAGTATCCCTCCTCCTTCCTTGTTTTGTATACACCTTATATCTTCTGTATGGTTGTGTCTTCCTGGGGGTGGCAGGCACATAATCAGCAAAGTGTCGTTCTTGCAATCTGGCTACATCCTCTACTTCTGCAAAGTTGGGAGTTGGTACATACACAATGGTCAGCGAAGTTAAAACTGCTAATTCAAACTTCAAAAATGTCAGTTTGTTTTCTAGAGCGGCTGCACGATATACAACATATGCATTGTATGTAGCTAGATGCATAAGGTAAACTGCCAACTTCTTGTACCAGGTGCAAGTCTTACGCTCTACATGGTATAACTCAAGTAATTGGTCTATTTTGTCTACTCCATGTACCTGTTGTAGTCCAGAATACACTTGGGTTTTAGCACTTGAAGAGCCTGCCCACGTACAGTGACAAGGGAAGTACTTTCATCATGAATAGTACTCAGCATGTGCACATCCCTTCGGTGACAGAATTTTAGTGCCAACAGTTCATCATGCCGCAATGCCATACATGCTCCCTTGTCCAGCTTCTTACACACAAGTTGTCTGG
Organism: Ambystoma mexicanum; assembly: GCF_040938575.1. Lineage (NCBI taxonomy): Eukaryota > Metazoa > Chordata > Amphibia > Caudata > Ambystomatidae > Ambystoma > Ambystoma mexicanum. Next base: position 338,159,171 of record NC_090939.1, read on the forward strand.
AGAAGCCTTTGCGGTTACTGCAGATTCTACCACATGCCAGTGTGCCCACGTTGTACAATTTCTTGAACAGTGGTATTCCGGTGTAGAAATTGTCCACATACAATTGGTGACCCTTGTGGAACAATGATGTGGCAAGATCCCACACAATCCTCTCACTGGCCCCTAAATGGGCTGGGCAGCCGGGAGGGTTTATGCTCAAGTCTTTTCCAGTGTAGACTTTCATGTTGTAGGCATACCCAGTGGTACTTTCGCACAACATATAAACCTTGATTCCATATTGTGCTCTCTTGCTTGAAATATACTGCTTGAGCAGTAGCTGGTTTTTGAACAATACCAAAGGTTTATCAATGAACATGTTCTGGCTAGGAACATACACCTCAGAAAATCGCTGTGCAAAGTGCTTCAGTAATGGCTGAATTTTGAATAACCTATTACAATTTGGGTCAGTTCTTGGCAATGCTGCAGAGTTGTCATTGAAATGCAGCATACGTTTTAGTGCTAGGAAGCAATCTTTACTCACTTTTGCTGGAAAAAAAGGGCTTGCAAATACAGGTTCAGTAGACCAGTACAGAGAAATAGACGGCATCCTTGTATGTCCCAAGAGCAGAGTGAGACCCCAAAATGTTCTCATCTCAAAACTTGTAGTTGGAACCCAAAGGTGTTATCAGTGTTGAGGGAGAGAACGTGGGAATGACATCCAGTTTTTGATAGCAGTAAGACAAGAGGAGAGATTAAGGTGGAGGTCAGGAGTGAAGGGAGAGAAGGAGAGGAAAAGCTGGGTGTCATCAGCATAGAAATTGTGAGAAATACCAAAGGAAGAATGTTTGACTAATGTTTACAAACATTGCAAGTCAGGGTGAGTGTTGTGAACAGTGATATGAGCCATGTTTGTGTCATGTATTCACTGATTGACACATGTAACCTTTTCAACACAGACTGGTGAATGGAATCTAGGGCTCTATGAACATTGTTTAAAATACAAAATGAATATTCTTCATATGCAAAGAAGACTGCTACACGCATTGGTGCTATTCATCCCCATACCCTTTCTCATAGGGTTATCTTCAGAGAGTACAATAGGAGAGTACCCAACTGTCCATCTTGGAATGATGAACCTCTATTAGCTACATATGAATAATAACACTTTGTACATGGAATACTGATTCACAGAAAGGTAAATATATACACTATATGTGATACAACACAATACTTCAATTCATTAAGAAATGGTCTGACTGCAGACACTTTTAAATGCCAAGTTAAAGTGTAACCATCATAGATTAGGAAAGAAAGGCAGGTTAGTTATGAACAGTGGCAGAAGAGGTTCTTTAGACAGACAAGCAATGCTGAGTGAGGATCCCCCCACCTGGGCAACCTGTAATAGAAAAGTTAGGGAGTAATTTATGTTGCCTTTTACAGCCCAGTCCAATATTGTTCAATAACTTTGTGCTTTCTTTTAAAAGATGCTACCACCCCGAAGAACCTGAGAGGGCACAGGAGAACAGGATCCAAGACAAATCTGGGACCTCTGGACAACTCCTAAGGCTAGAAGATGCTCTTCCTCGCCACAGTACCTTTGGTACCTTAGCAGGCAATGTGGGGGAGAGTTTCTTGGCTTTACTCAACGATTCCCTGCGAGGATGGGCCTCTTTTGGAAGAAGGAGTCATTGGAATGCTGAGACCAAGAATGAAAAGGAACCAAAGTCTTTTGGAAGTGCAACAGTTTTACTCTTCGCAGTGCTCTCCTTTGGGCGACGGTTCATATGACTGTATAAGTCCTGTGGAGATGAAACTTGCTGTGGGCTTGTTAAAAGCTTGGCAGATGGAAGTAAGACCCCTGGCACCCTTCAATGACTTCTGGCAGCGACAGGCGCACAGGACACTTTTGGTGTTAGGTTTTGGAATATTGCATTTTTTTTTATTTCTGGTTCTTCAGTGCTGCAGCTACAGCATGGACATCTGGATGGCTTCTGTCAACATGGACTCAACGACTGGAGTGTACCTTGGACGCTCACCAAGTCTGGACCCTTGGGACTACTTTGATAGTTTCTGCTGGCGTGAAACCCATCGGCGGATCATTCACTGCACCCAAGGACACTGGGCTCTCTCTGGCAGGGAAAAGGTGGAGACTGAAAGGATGTGTTTTCAAATGTTCTTAGGCGTTTGGAACCTTTGCAGCTCAGGGTGTCCAACAGACTATGCCAGGGTACCCTCTATTCTGGGTGGTAAACATCAGTGGCTTCCAGCGGTCACAAAACATACCTCCGGACCCTGGGTGACACCAATGGACTTCTCTGGCTCAAGATGTCCGGCACTCCTCTTTTGGAATTCGAAAACCCCTTCTCCGGACGGCAGGCACACAGGACTGGCTTCCAGGATGCTTTGATGAAGAGCAGCAGTTTTGCACAATGGTCCTTTGTAGCTCTGTGAGAGGTCTCCTTTGCAGGCCCTCTCTTGATCAGTCCTTGGGAGTCAACAACTTTCAGATTGTTGAAGAAATGCAGCAGCAGACCTCTCTTCTAGCTAGGCTTCAAGAAACAGCTTCTTCTCGCCAAGCTTTGACTTCAGCAACTGGACAACTGTTAAGTGAGAGGTCCCCTGATATACACACCTGTCCCTCATTCATTCTGGCTGAGCCAGGCTCAGTCATCCAATCACCCAGTAGGGAATTAATGCCGGCATGCAGCCAATCAGGCTCACAGTCATTCAGGCCATTCACGCCACCCAGACAGCCACAACAAAAGATGTTGATTAGGTAAGTACCCAGCCCTTCAGCACACTAAACTGCATTAATCTCAATTCCAGTCAGGGCAGTCTCATTCATTGTGCCACCCATACAGAAATCAGTCAAACACAACAGAGAATGTGAGATGACTCCCAACTCCATTCAAGCAGGCCCTCCCCTATGGTGTACCCACAAGATACAACACCTGGGAAGGCTACAGTCAGTCTGACAGGAGGCAGCCCCAGAGGAATGTATGGTATTTCCACCCAACAGCCATTCAGGAGGAAGGGGCAGAGTGAGGGCTTCCAAGGACGTTGGGAAACAAGGTAAAGGGCAATAGAAACCAAGAGGCCATCTTGCCTTCTATCAGGAATCCATTGATTCCTATGGCAGGGCCTGGGTGTCCCAAAATTGGAGACACTCAGAGCCACTGCCAAGTCAGCTTGTAGTTGCCACCAGCCCATACCCTGCTCTGTGGGCAACACACAGCACATTCCAGCATCACATGCCCCCCTCGCCAGACTGAGGTTAGGGCAACTGATCTCCCACAAGCTTGTTACCCATATCTAGACGGTGAACATAACTTATGGGAAGACCATCTGCGTTATCATGACTCTTCCCTGGCCTATGCTCAATTGTGCAGTCTATCCCTTGCAGTCTAATTGACCACTTGAGCAGTTTGGGATTTTCACCCCTCATTTGCATAAGCCACTTTAAGGGCTTATGGTAAGTTTGGCCCGTATAGGCAGATCCTGTAAGGTAAGGTCTAAAATGCCTAAGTGCCCAAATTATGCTAAAACACTCCTGTTAAACTGTGGCCCACCTAAGTTCCCTACCCTTAAGTTTCCTACTGATGAAAATGATGGGGTGTTCTCTCTCTTTGTCATCTAACTGAGACAAGACCGCTCGAATTCCTGTGCCACAGGCATCAGTTTGCATAATAAATAGTTTGCTGTAGTCAGGGGCACACAAGACAGGCGCCCTGCACAGAACTTACTTCAAGCCATCAAAGGCCCTTCGACAATCTTCACTCCAATGAATCTTCCTAGGCTGTTTGGGTGATGTCAGAGCATTCAAAGGTGCAGCTATGGTGCCATAGTCTGCCATGAAGTTTTGATAGTGCCCAGTGAGGCCCAAAAAATATCTCTCCTCGGTTTGAGTAGGGGGAGTCTCCCAGTCCTGTAAAGCTTGTAGTTTACTAGGGAGAGGTTGGATTTGCCCCCCTATTGTCTCTTGACCAAGCTAGGTAACCTGGTAACCTTGCCCTGTACAATCTGGCTCTTGTTTGCCTTGATAGTGAGGGTGGCCATTTTCATGGCCTGCAAAACCTTATCCAGGTGTGTCATACGCTCCTCTCAGGTAGAAATCTATTTAGCAATGTCGTCCATGTAGCCCACACAAAAGGCCTTCAGCCCAATGAAAGCATGATTGACTAAACTTTGGAATGTGGCAGGGGCATTATTTAACCCAAAAGGCATAACCCTAAACTGTAGAACCCTTCTGGTGTTGAGAGAGCCATTTTCCCCTTGGCCGGATCAGTCAGAACTATTTGCCAATAGCCTGATGTGAGGTCAAAGGTGCTCACAAACCTAGCAGCACCTATCTTGTTCAAAAGCCCATCAGCCCTGGATAATGGGTGCGAATCAGTCTTGGTGACTGCATTGACTCATCTGTAGTCCACACAGCCTTGGGGACAAGGACCACTGCCTTGGGGACAAGGACCACTGTGCTGGACCAGGGGCTGGTTGAGGTCTCAATAACACGTGTTCAACCAACACCTTCACAACCTGTGTCTGGATGTGGTTTTTTTACAGTGTCTGACATCCTGTATCATTTGTCTTTGACAGGTGCACTGTCACCAGTGTCAATATCATGCCTACACCAGGGGGTGAGGTCTGGTACCAGTGAGAACAGAGAACATGCTGCTGGAGCAAGGCCCTGCTGGTCCTCTGATGTTCTGGTGTCAGATCTGGAGAGAGTTGTAATCTCTCCACTGAGCCACCCTGAGAGTTGCTATTCAGCAAATCAGTAAGGGGCTCACTCTCATCTCTTCTTGCTCTGAAGCTAGTCTGAGGCATGAGACTTCTCCTCTCCTGTGGAAATGCTTAAGCCTTGTCAACTTGAAATTCCAGAGGGGCTACCCCAGGAACACCAATGTCAACCAGATAGTTGACTTCACCCCTCTTGGAGATTATCCTGAGGGCCCAGTCCACTTATATGCCAAAGCGTGAGGGTTGGTAGGCTCCATCACAAGGATCTCGTGACCAGGAGTCCAATCCACTTATTCAATTCTTGTGTGGCCTTAAGATTTGCTGTTTGCTGTTTGTTGGCCCATCATCTGTGCCATCCTCCTCCCGAGACCTAACATATAGTACCCCACTTGCTTGGCTTGATCTGGAGGGGTGGGTTCCAAAACTTCTTGTGCTAAGGCAAGGGGACCCTTCACTGGATGTCTAAAGAGGAGCTAAAAGGGGCTTAAACCAACACCCTCTTGAGGCACCTCCCTGTAAGCAAACAGCGGATATGGTAGAAAGAGATCCCATTTCCTCCTTAGGGGCTCTTACAAACCATCCAACATGCTCTTGAGAGTGTTATTATATCTCTCAACCAGACCATTGGTCTGAGAATGGTATGAGGTGGATAACATATAGGTTACACCACATTCCTTTCACATAGCTTGCATGTAACTCGACATGAAGTTGGGTCCTCTGGCAGAGATCACCTCTTTACGAATTCCAACTCTGGTAAAGATGCCCAGGAGATCCCTGGCAATCCCCTTGGCTGTTATGGTCCGAAGGGGTATAGCCTCAGGGTGCCTGGTTGCAATATCTACCAGTACCAAGATGAACCTGTGTCCAACTGATGTGGGAGGGTCCAGGGGATGAAAAATGTCAATGCCCACCATCTCAAATGGTGTGCCAACCATTGGCCAATGCTTCAGTGGGGCAATGGCACTGCCCTTAGTCTTGCCAGACAACTGACAAGTGGGACAAGTCTTGCAGTGAGCTTCCACTTCGGCAAATAAAAGTTGGTTGAGAGCTTTTGCTTAGTCTTCTTGGTCCCAAGATGACCAGCTAAGGGTACCTCACGTGCCAACTTCAAAAGGAAGGACCTTTTTACCTGGAGTACAACCAACCTTTTGACTGTACCAGGTTTAGGCTGAGTGGGCTCACTGTAAAGGAGCTCGCCCTCCCAATACATCTTAAATGTCCTAGGCACTTCACCTTGTGCCTGGGCCAATTTTCTTAGACCCTCAAGAGAGTGGCACTCTCTTTGACACTTACAAAAATCTCCCCTACAGGACCCACATTCAGCAAGCAGACATTGAAGGTCAGGGTGATCCTCTGGGTTGATTACCTCTCCCTGTGGAGGGTGCTCAGACTCTCATCCCTTTAGAGTTGAGTTAAGGGTCGTCACTGGGCCTAGTCCTTCAGGAGCTGGGGCCACAGTGGGTGCTGCAGAAACAGCAGGGAGAAAAGGAGCCCCTTAACAGAGGTGGTCTTCTTACTCTTCCGCTTAGCCTTGGGTTTCCCCTTTGGCTTGGGTAAATGACTATCAGTCATACCCTGTGGTGCCTGTGACCTAATAACTGCAGCAGCAGTCAGGGGCCCATCTGAAATTAACCCCATCTCATCTAAATCATCCCCCAACAAAATGTTGGGCGATACATTGTACTGAACCAGGACAGGAGGCTTTGCTGTCTTGTCATCAAACTGAATGGTGACTAGGTCTGCAGTAGATAATTTCGGAGGCACACCAGCTAACCTGTTGGTTCTCAGAGGAGAACATACATAGTCCTCTGGTCTGAGCAGGGTTATGTCCACCACTGTCATGCTAGACCCAGTGTCTCTCAAACCAGTGGAAGGCTGGACATTTATGAGGACACTTCTCAAAAATCGTCTTGTATTCTGTGGGATAGTACTTCTGAGTACTGGTCCCAGGCCCCAAGGGGCACTAAGAAAATCTCTACAGGAGCACCAAAGTTGATCCCTGGAGAGGAGGGCAGGACAGTGGCCTCCACCTCAGGCATAGAGTAAGGGTAGGCCAGACTGACAGCCTGAACACCAATTACCTTACCTGTACACTTGGCGACCCCCTTTCTGTGGTCCACGTCCCCACAGTCCCAACAGGTGCCAGGAATGTGAGGGGCTGAACTGGATCCACTGGTAGCCTGCTTTGCAGCAGGAGCACCACTACTCTTACTCCCACCTCCATGAGACTTATCCCCACTAGAGTTTTGGACCTTAGAAGGAGAATGTTTAGGTTTATTTGGATATTGCCTTCTGAGGGGTCAGTTTCTCTTTGTCCTTGCCCTTCCCACTGTGAACCTTAGGGGACACCCTGTGGGAGACCCACTTATCAGCCAGCTTCGGCAATTTAAAGGGATCCAAAATATTCTGGTCAGCAATGTAGTGACTCAGCTCCAGTGAACAAGCTTCAGAAACATTTTCAAAATACAAAAAATACAAGAGGTGTGGCAGTTCAACAAAAGGTTTTACTTTGCAACCATCAATTCACCCATCCTACTCATATTTGCAGCACTAACCCAATCAACCCAAGACCTATTTTCTCTCTTCTTATCCCTGACTCTTTTAAGGTACATGTAACACACAATAGGGGAGCCCCTGTGTGCAAGTGTGAGTGGGGGCAAAGTATGTAGAATTTACAAAAACCGACAAAGGGGTACTCACACTCGAGACAGTCCTAGATTCTGTCCGACATTCAAATTAAATCTCCATAGTAATTTAAAGGCTAGTGTTTGCGAGGCAAATCACTGGGGATACACCAAGGGAGCAGTCTGAGAAATGCTAACCATACATTTATTGTTGAAAGCATAGTTTTTTTGAGATTTTACACAATTTCTAAAGCAAAAAATAAGTAGAATAGAGCAATTGAAAAAATAAAGAAAAACAGAACATTCATCACAAATATATCAAGTGCAAAAGAAGGGATAACATATTAATCACATCAAGATAAAACAATTATTACAGGCGACCCATAGTTCCTGCAGCATAAGGCCTACCAGGGTGTATAAAAAATTACCCTGGTAGGTATGTAAAAAGAATATTATTTTAGCTGAGTTTGTATATTTAATCTGCCAACGTGTGGGAAAGAATCAAAAGTTTGTTCCTAAAGGGAACAACATATATATAAATCACGTTTTGGCATGCCAAACTGGCATCAGTAGTCAGAGCCTTCCTCAGGGCAGGATGGAGATGAGTTGATAGTATCACCCTAGAGGGGGCAGAAAAAAGGGAATACTTAAGTCATATAGACAGGCTGCTATACAGACAACTTCAGAGGGATATCATAATTCAAGTGTATGCTGTCATAAATATACGGACCAATCACCCAGTATAGATTAAAGAGTGGAGTGCAGTCCGTAGAAGGCTACTTTTCCAAACCTATTGAACTTTGTACGCTGTGTAACAATGCGGCCAAGTAGAAAGAAAAAGGTAGAGCGCACCTGGGTCACGCTTCTGAAAATGCTGTGGAGAGAATACAGCCTTAGTTGGAGTATAATTCATAGAAAGAGCGAAAAGTCAGTGAAGGAGTTTGTCGGACGCCATCGGAGCATGTTGTGGTATTGCTCCTGATTATTTTATCTGAAAGGTGGTGCTCCGAATCATGCATATAACTAAAGAACAAGCACTACAATAAGTAAAAGGAGTGCGAGGTGCCCAGACAGGGTCATAGAGTGAATGGTGAGGGATCCTATAGAGGAGCATAACAGGGAGACGGCATGCAGGTTTATAAAAGCATGTTATAAGTATACGGGTGCATGCAAGCCCATATGTGGATATGAGCATAGCATAGTGCTAATATCAAGGTTTAAAAAGGATTTATGTTATTGGTATTTAACAGTAACAGGCCCGGTGGGGCAGAGACACACGTAAAAGGTACCTTAGTAGTGAAATGCTCCGGGTAGAACTTGTCCGAAGAGTTAGGTGGAAAGGAAAACACGTCCGTCTTCAGTAAATAAAGATGGAGTCAGTAGTCACCAAGGGTGCTATAATGAGCAAGCACACCTAACCTGGAAAGGCAAAAACACTGTATGAGCGCACTGAGCTGGGCGGGTGTCTTGCCAAATTTGGAAACCAAAGCAGCTTTCATGCACTCATACTGACTTCTTTCTTCCACACTCTTTTTTCAGGATAGTGTCATAACCAGTCTGGGGTATTCTACTTAACAAACTCTTAGCCCAATCTATATGGTCAACAGCATGGATACCACGAGCCATTTCAAATGCTTCTATCCATTGGAGGATATCAGAACCCTCCACATACACACCAACCAAATCTTTCATAAACTTGGTCGCTGGGGACCTGACACCCTCAACTGGTTTGGCTGAAGTCTCCACTCTAGCTTTCTCCAGTTGTATTCTCTGATGTTCAGAGACTCTATCTGTCAGTATAAATTGCTATGCGAACTCCTCTTTCTTTAACTCAGCTTCCGTCTCTAAAGTCTTATATATTATTATTATTATTATTATTATTTTATTATTATTATTATTATTATTATTATTATTATTAATGTTCAACTTTCAGGGCATCCCCTGAAGAGCACTGCTGGGTTTAGTAATAGAAGTGACTGCAGGGTTGGCAATCCCATTGGCAAAATCTGTGACTTCACCATGGATAAGGACCCCATCAGAGCCCCCTGTTCCCATTTTCATCATGAATGTCATAATGTGTCTGGTTATCCACAAGGGCAGCTTTAAGCTGTGCCCTAGATCTATCTTCAAAACCTATTCTTGTCTCTTGACAAGCACTCTCGAGAGCCTCTAAGCTCATCCTAGTCAATTTACCATTTGAAATAGTTTCCATTTTTTGTAGTGTGGTTATCACTATACCCTAGGAGAATTCTAAATCTACAAAGAAGTGTAGATATTTTGTAGTTGTTAGCTTAAACACAGAGTCTTAAAACCAGTGATGCCATCTCGGCCACCAGTGTAAAGACTGGAGGGGGTATCTGTACTTCTGCCCTCTGTATGCCTAGGGGCAAGAATTCTCCCCGGTGGGTTGCAAGAAGCTCATATTTCAGCAGTGTATAATGCTGGGTTTGGAAAACTTAAAATCCTTAGGATGATACTGCCTCTCGTGCCCACCGCTAGCCGTAAAATGTTGGTCACATCAATGATAATGGGGTCACTGGACTACTGCAACGAGGTCTACCTGGGGAAGCCCAATTATCAGCTACAACATATGCAGGTACTCCAGAATTCTACAGCAAGGATCCCTCTTAATGCCCCCCGTTTGACTCCATCTATCGCCCTCCTGCGATGCCTAAATTGGCTCCCAGTGGCGGAACAAATAAAGTTTAAAATACTTTGTGTAACTCACCGAGCTCTGTACAATGTAGGACCAGAGTATTTGCAAGACAGGATAGAGTGCTATCACCCACATGGCAGCTGCGTTCCACTACTGAGGCTCACATTAAAGGACCTAGATTTCAGCAGGCACACTTTGGTGGCTTCTTTTTCTTGGTTATGGCCCCCACACTGTTGAACCTTCTTCCTCTGTCGCTCAGTGCAACAGAGGAGCACCTCCCCTTTCAAAGGGCACTTATAAGTCCTTCCTGGTTTAATCTGCTAGCGTGTTTTTCTTACTGGTTGGTCTCTTTGTACCACCAGTTTTTAAAATAAATAAATAAATTTATCTTAGGGTAAAGGCACAGAACAGCAAGGCTCTCCATTAGGTAAAACATGTGCAAGCAGCCAGTTTAAGCTTTCAGGAGGTGATGCAGGCATGTTCTTAAGTACAGTGTTCCGCCAAAGTTCCCACAAAGGAATGTCCACACACTATATTAGGTGATAACACAGCCTCTTTTTATATAAAATAAGGTTTCCTACTTCTTCTATCAAATATACATATACATAATAACACTTTGTACATGGAATACTTATTCAGAGAATGGTAACTATATACACACTATGTGGTACCACACACTACTTAAATTCAGTAAGAAATGCATCAACTGCAGAACCTTGCTAGAATCCAAGATCCAGATCAGTCCAGCAGAGCTGTAACCCAGAACCCATCAGATCCAGTCCAAGAGGCCGCACAGACCAGAGTGCCTGAGACCTGTCCGGTGGCGAGAGAATCCCATCCAAACCCTTGACCAGATCTTTGACGGGGCCCACTCCATTCCAAAGCCATAGGAGTGAGTATCTAGTCTAGAACTGTCCATAGTCATCTCTTAGTTTAAAGTAATCCTAATCCAACCATTTCACCCTATCCAGAACTGCCTTATAGAATCGGTTGTCCATCCTGCATTCTTCTCATTATATTGTCTGTAATAATTGTAGCAATAATCATCTTTGCGCTGATATTTTTCTGAAGAGGGACAAGTGTTTTAGCGGACAGAAGTCAGAGCAGAGGCGCTGCTGTTCTGGTGGCCTGTTGAGTGTCTTTCTTCTTCATAGCCCCTTAGTATAAATCCATATTGATTCCTAATCTTTAAAGCACAATTTTTCATTTAGAAATCTTGACTCTGTTTCTGAAAAATCTACCTTCACAAAAACCTCTGTAAACCCTGTAACTTTTGAACCGCACGTCCTAGAACCGAAATGTAACTGTCATTTTGAAGCTAAGATCCTAAGCCTTCCAAAGAACTCAGTGTTTTCACATTCAGTGCAATCACATTCACAAGCCTATTGACCTGTTTTAAAATCATACCTGTTCTCTCTAAGCTTGCTGGGGGGAACTGGGATTGAACTGCATTATTCATTGTATTCCTGAAACCTATCTGCCCTCATTTCCATCTCTTCATATTGCATAGTGGGGGAGTGGGTCGTCACAGGGGAAAGAGTGATCATATTGTCTTTTGATTGAAACCATATCAAGTTTATTTTGTGCATTCTTTCCTATTATTGCATTTCCTTGAACTCATACAAAGTATTCTCTGCTGCATTGTTCTCCTATTCCTACTCCAAACTGATTAAAGAGATTGTTGATATTGTAATATTACCCATTGCTGATCACTGTCATTTTCATAAGTGTGCTATTGAGATATTATTATATTCATAAAAGTGTGATGTATATATTGTTCAATTCTTCAAATAAACCGTTTAATTTGCAAAACAAAGTACTTCTTGGCTCAGTGAGGTCAGGGAGATCCAAAGAGAGGGGCGTTATATAAGGGTTCATCATCCAGATTTAAAGAACTTTGACATAAAAGTATATAAATAAGGGCTTCCATTGGGCATCCCATACTAGGCATTGACTTAGTTGGAATGCTGGATTGAAGTCACTTACAATGTTTGTCTCTCTTTTTTCAGCCATTTTGTTTAGTTTCTCATAATTATCGGCATTGACATTTTCCCCTTCATTCGCTCACTGGACTGTGACATTTGCTCCTGACTATAAACCCCTCCGATCCATGTAATTTCCATCCCATCTCTCTCCTGCAATTCCTTTCCAAGATTTTAGAACAAGTAGTTTACCCTCAAATTACAGCTTAGCAAAATCACCACTCTTTTCTTCCTCAAACTCAATCTGTTTTTCGCCCACTTCACTCAACGAAACAGCCTTGCTCTCTGTATCAAATTGTAATGTATCTGTCTGCCACTATAGGCTCTCTTCTATTCTCATCCTTCTCAATCTTTACACTTTTTTTCTATACAGTGTATCACTCCACCCTCTCTACCTTGCACTCTCTGGGTTGTTAAGGTACCGCTCTTCATTGGATTAAATCTTATCTATCCAATCATTCCTACTCAGTATCCTGGGATGTCACAAACTTCCCTAGTTCCCCTTGGTGCACGGTATTTCCCAATGTTCAGTCGTGGGCACCTCCTCTCCTCGCTCGACACCTCCTCCCTTTCCTCTGTTGTCTCGTCTTTTGGACTCTATTGCCATTTCTTTGTGGATGACTCTTAGATCTTTGTTTCCTACTCCTAATTTTCTGATTCTCTCCATGCTGCTATCTCTGACTGTCTCCTTGACATCCAATCCTGAATGAACACACACTTTATGCACCTTAATCCCTAAAAAACTGAAATTCTGTTGTTTCTTGCTTCTCCCAACCCACCCACTGTCTCTCATCCTTCCATTCACATGCCTCACACCTCTCTGTCCTTTTCACCTTCCACTCGAGACCTGGGTGTATTCTTTGATCTCTTTATCTATGCGTACACATCTCTAACACTGCTTGTTCATGTTGCTTTCAACTCTATAACATCTGTGAAGAGTGTCTTTTCTCACTTTGTATATGCTTCTAAACTGTTGATTACTATCTTGATTTAAACCCACTTGAACTACTGTCCCTCACTCCTTATTGATCACTTTGCCTCTCAGTTGCCCCTCTACACTCTGTCTTAATTTCTGCAATGAATAATATTTATGAATTTTCCACCTATACTTTTGTTCTCCTTTATCTCAATTATTTCGGCTATCCTTTGAATCTCGTCTATTGGTTTACTTTCACTGTATTACTTTCAAATGTCTTTATGGCCATGCTCTCTTTATCTCTGCTCTCTAACCTCTCTCTCTTTCCCCACCCACTCCCTCTGGTTGCAGTTCTAGTCCCTACTGACTGTCCCTACGGCTCCCTTTTCATTTTCCCTATTTGCCCCTAAACATTGGAACTCTTTACAACTCCATATTAGATCTATCCCAACTTACTCTCCTCTCTAAAATGTCTTAACGTTTCTCTCTTTTTAGTTGTTATGTTACTGATGCATTACTTTTGGTGATTTTCTTTATACAGCGCGTTGGCGAACGTGCCTAGTAAATGAATGCATCCACATATAAATATCTAACATCAGAAGTCTTAGAATGTCTAAACCATGATCTGGAATATGACAGACAAAAGATATGAATGTCTACCCATCAAAAATCTGATACCTATACCAATTGTGCACATAGGATTTAGAGCGTCTGAAATGAATGGATAGAAGCCCTGAATATAGCACAATTAAAAAGTGAATTGATGATGGAACAGTTTACCAATTCACTGTCCCACATTTGCAAAAAGCATTTTAAGAAGTCATCATCAAGGACATTGTCCACATGGGCAGTTACCACCAATGGGCATATTCTCCAGGAATCACAACCTCTGGGACTCAAAAAGGTTAAGGAATTAACAACACAGCCAATGGGAGGGGGCTAAGGCTGAGATTCCGAAAACAGAAGTTGACCATTTAGAGAACAGTACTTCAGAAAAACTTAAAGAGGAACATTCCAAAATTACCGGAGGAGGGCAGAAAAAAGGTCATGCTAAGCTATATCCAGCAGATTAGATATATATGGCCTACAATGCTAGGCCTGTGGCACGTTAGGACAAATACCTATAACCTATTAAAAAGCACATCCAGAAGAGCCTATGGACATTGGCTATATTTATCCCAATCACACAGGAGTAGGAACAGACTGGTGGCCTGGAACACCCCTAGAGGAATAAGAGGACCATGATATTAGAGTGGGGATGTAGGCTCAGGGTGATTTGGACGAGGAATATCATATCCCCATGAATCTAGATTGTTGCATGTTTAGGTTACTGCTCGCTGCATACACAGAGGCTCATCCCTTAAGGCAGAATAGTTCTCAGGGAGCAAACGGAAACAAGGGCCAATTGATGTTGAGGCTATTAGAACAACTAGTCCTGGGCATTGATCTCCACTACTCCCACAATGGATCAACACAATTGTGTGCTTGAGCCAAGGGACATTTGCCAACCCTCTTCATATTGACCAGACAAGTGATCCTATCATTTCCTGAATGAGAGACTGGAAGGTTGATATTGAGGGAACCGCTGTGACATGGCCCCAAGATTCTAAAGACACCAAGCCCAAAATACTTCACATGCTGGGAAAAACTAAGGGAGAGAAGAAAGAAAGGGTTAAGGGTATGTGACATAATATCAGATCAGAGACTGTCATCTGGAGTGAAGAGGCCCTCGAAGAGGGTAAGAGGAGGAGATAGGTGATGTAGAATCAGAGGAGAACAGAGGGGGGTCTGGGAAACTCTCTACCAGCACGAACACAGCCCATTGACTTGTTCTTGGGTGGAATGCCCCTAGGAGAGTCTCAACCAAGTCTTTAGCTCACTGTTCTTTTCACAGAGAAGAAATTTCCCCACAGATCAGTCTTTGTCCTGCCCAGGGTCAGTCCAGCACCGAAATACTAGGCAATTCCCCTCTGAACAAGAGTACCATAGCACCCCATACACATGTTTCCGCCTAGTTGGGCATCATCAGTGAGGTGAAGCTGTGCCTCTCTAAGAGCAGTGACCAAGGGGTCCACGTCTGGATTCCCTGGTAACTTAGGGTGAGACCCAAAGTTACTTGGTATGCAAAACAGAGAGGGGTCTGGGAGCAAAAAGCATGTGCTGCAAACTCTCATCTCAGAACAGGTTATCATCATCTTCTTTCTGGAGAGGAGCGCCTACTACCTTTTTTGAAATAGAATCAGAGGAGGTTGGATGAAAACCAAGTCAAGAGTTATAAGGAGGTCATCAGAAGAGGAGGGAAAGTGTAGATAGAGGAGTTGTCAGCACAGAGAAGTAAGTGGTTGGAGAGGCTTAGTACAATAAGGCCAATTACTGCAGCCTACGTTTTATTTTTTTAAACAGGAGATGGGGAGGAAATGTATTGTGATCTAATGCCACTTTTATATAGTATAGGAGACCAAAGTAAGCTGGTGACCTTTCTGACAGGTCCTGAATACCTTAGCATCAAGATAATGTGAGTGATGTGTATAATCATTTTACAGAAGCCAAAACGGGTTACTCTTGTGATTTGGCTAGGTCATTTGAACTGTGGGGAACCCAGCTCTTCTGTAGATTATGATATGTTCATATAAATACTAATTTATCTTGGTTTCTTTTTTGTCCTTGTACCCCACACTTTTTTATTCAGTGATATATCCTTGGTTTTGACGGTGTCCAGTCAAAGTAACAAATACATAGTTTCGAAATGCAATATTTTTTAAACAAAAGGATCGAGAAAAAAAGTTTGAATGCCTTTTTTTATTTTATTTTTTTCGTATAGAAATAAATAGTGGTATTTCCCCAAAAAACAGGGCTTTGGGGGGACCCCCTCTTCACCCCAAAAAAAACGTGCATTCAAATTTTTTTTTTTAGGTCCTTTTGGTTCGAAAGTATTGCATTCGATCCTTTTGTATTCGACCCTTTGACTATAAACCGTTTTTGACTATTGTACCACTCCAACCCCTTTTTAAAAAAAAAAAATCTTATTTTTCATTTATTTCCCCTGAATCTTAACATCAGAAACAGGGAATGATATGTACGATTGTCATTTGCAGAGCAGGGTCCATAATATCTATCACTCTAAATGTGCTCATTGATCTCCTCGTGAGTAGGGAATTAACTTCAGGCCTGACTAGGTATCGATAATGTGGCAGATATTTACGTATGCATGACGGTGCTGCGTTCAGGTGCCTTGTGATTGCATCTATCATGAACCCCACTAATCCCCTTTGACAATCATGCGCTTCCGATGTGAAAACTACAATAGAAACTTTTCAGTGAACAGTGCGCTCCTGACAATCTGTTCTCCTGTCCCTAGTGAAGTGGCCATAGACCTCTACAGAATCAAGAAATACCCATATCAATTTTCATAGGCAGGAAATGAAAAAAAAAAGGGAGACAGAAACGTAGACGTGTCAATAACGTAAATGTGATTATTGCCCAACGGATAAAAATCCTAATGAAGAAAAACTTATTTAGAGCGTATTTAATTAGCAATAATTTTAGTAATAAACGAAATACATAATGATTTCAGGGTTGTGTTATTACAAATGTCCTGCAACTCCCATGTAACTCATGTCCTGCGTGTTTCTTTTTTCTTTCAGAAAACTGAAATGCATTTGAAAAGAAGAGACATGCGAAATAAAATACATTATTCTTCAAATGTTTCCATCAATAACATAGCTGCTGTCAAACTACTAGATGGAACAGTTAAATAATACAATTAGATAAATCGCCACTGGAATTCTTACAGTAGAATCTCTTATATAATTGTAAGTTTTAAACAGGAAATGGACCCATTATTTGCAGTCGGAATTGTAAATGACATATTATTCATGAGTTGACAGAAAGGAAAAGAACACGCTGACATTGATTGATTTGCATGACGAAACATACGTCGAAAGTACATGATTTATTCATTTTCTATTTGCAAAGAGCATTGGTGAATACATTGCGGCATCATCATTTTTTAGCTCAATGATTCGATATGTCTGCTCGGAGACAATATTAAGAATGACATCTGAAAAGTCCAAAGAATAATTAAAGAAACACATTAGAAAACATATGTTTAAGTTTAATTTATTCATTCCATTATGTAGAAATATTGCATGTTCGTGCATAGTGATTGTCCGGCGTAAAAGCTGTTGCAGAGATCCTCTGAGGAGAGTAACCTACAAATAAATCACGTATGCAATCAAAAACCACAATTGAGTAGGCCTAGGCCAACAATTGTACTTGCAGAGAGTGCGTGTAATTAAATTCATGGCTAGCTTTGGCTGTTCGTGGAAGAAATCGGAGACTTTGGGTCAAATATCGTTTGGGAAATGTCGAGTTTAAGCCCTTTACAGAATCTGAAAAAGTCACTTTAAAATCGAAGATGTAACGAAGGGAATTTGAGAGGGCAACGCTTTGGGATTCCTGCCCCCAAACTGTTGATAACTAGTCGGGTGAATCGCTAATGTATTCCGGGAACCACTCATTAGGGATATGGCACTAGTGCAGAATAATAGTGGAGAGAGAAAATCTAGTCACCTTTTGTTTAGCGTAATTTGGACAAGGCAGAGAGTGTTTCAGCAAGATTGATATAGACAATAAAAATCAGAAGTTTAGTTTTCGAGAGAAAAACAAATCCATCTTGACACCTAGTTTTGTTCAGCAAACATCATGATGGGGCAGCACCCACATAATCGGCTTTTCAAAAGGGTGACATTGAGTCAGGCTGTTCCAGTCTTGGAAAAATTAAGAAAGAGTTTCTTGTGATTCATTCTCTTTAGCACATGTCTTAGCATGTTGCAAAATGATCTCATTCACTAGCCCTGAATTTGAAGTAAAACTGAAAACTGTGAAATTACAAGTGATATATGATATGCAACAAGGTCATTAACCTGACCTTGTCAAGATGGGATTTGTTTATTTTTTTAATTTTATTCTGCATTTGTTAGGCACTTATAAACCAAGTACATTATGTTTCAAAGCGCCCACAGGGTTCCAGGGAGGGAACATGGGATTGATACCAATATATACACTGGAGGATAAAAATGAACCTACTAGGCCGTGTTATCATTTAGAACGCTCAAGTGCAGATAGAGAAGAGGGGGGAAAGGGAGTGTGGGTAAGTGCTGGAGTGTCTGTGCTTGTGGGAGAGCAGCAGATGTAAGTGCCAAGTATAGTTAATGGCAGGGAGCGTTGAGCTGCAATAACTAGGTAAGTGAAGGCCTATAGTGGTGTAGGCCAGTGGGTGCCGAGGCAATTGCTGTGTGTAGGCAGAGGCTGAGGTGATTGGGTGTGAAAGGTCAGGGCTCCGAATGACACATAAAGGCCCTGGTCACCAATCACAGAGACTGTGAGATTACAACAGAGGGAAGAAGGGAAGGAGGGAGTCAAAAGGAAAATCATGAGGAGCTTCTGAAATTTGAGGAGGTCCGGCTCAAAATGAAGAGGAAGGGGGAGGCTGTTCCATTAAAGGTAGCCAGTTGAGCTTCTAAGCTGAGGGGAGAGGACTAACAGGGTGGAATTCCTACCTCCGAGGGTGATGGTGGCAGTTGAGGGGGCCTTCATTCCTGCCCCTTATCAAGTGTGTGAATGTGTATGAATAGTACCACCATGTATAGCTCCATACCATGGCAAACAAATCCTTGCCGTCCTTTTATCATTATTTCAGGCAAATACATGTATCAAGGACCTGTGCAGACCACCCGCAAAAAAGTACAACCCATCATAGCCTCCACAAATTTGATTTCAGTCATCCAGGTTGGCTGCTCAGTGGAAATAAAGCAGCTACCAAACAGAGTAGAGGATCTGCAGACTGCGACAAACGTGTTGCACCACCATGTATCAACAGCACATGTCACACTCCACCATCAATGACAGAGACAAACAGAACATACTTTGACAAAGGTGCCAGAGTGGCTCTTCACACAACCTAGCAATCCTTCAAAACATACCTACCTAACAGTGTGCCCCCCTAACAGAAACTGGTATATTCACCAAAGCAGGCTGCCATGGGGAAAACAGACAGGGTTTATCTCAAATATCTCAAAATTGTCCACTTCGATTTTCAAGATTTTTGGCATGCACCTAGGTGTTACTGCAAAATATGAAAATCGAGCTGGCCAATTGAGATATACTTACGTTATAAGATTTATCTACATAAGATCACAACTCATAAGGAATGTGCATCTTTCATAAGAACTGCACATGTAGGTCTAGAAGATGTATATTTCATAGATGTACACTACTATACTCACATTGAAGCCAGGACTGAATTTGATGTACGTCATACAGGTGATGCAAATGCATAGATGTACTCACTTTAAAAGTCATACACAACTCATGTACATATTGAAAATTGTAAATTTTTAAGAGATGCAAGTTGCATACATTTATGAACTATACAACTCTCATATGCCTTTTATATGTATTAAAAGTCACATCAAAGTCAAAGCTGTGTGACAAAGTCCCCAGTCGGGACCTTTGTCTAGTGGCCATGAGCCAAAACACTCAGGGAGCTAGATGCTTATACAAACCAGTAATGGAAACATACATTTCCCACAATCCCCCTTAGAAACAAACGCTGAAACGAATGCGGGAAGAGAAATTAGGGGATGAGGAGAGAGTAAACCAGGAATGCACCCTGTACTGTCACTTAAGACAGGGAGGAAGGCAGAAAACCTGTCACGTTACCCATATATCGACATGAAGCATGCAAACCACCGTCAGAGGCAGCACATCTCCCACAATGCCCTCTTCTCCCAAATAGAAAACCTGGAAACTGATCAGGGAATTTAAATGATCCCTTCAAGTATGGGGAGGCCATAGTAAAACCTTTCAAGGACAGGAAAACACTAAGAGAAATCTAAACACCTCTAGAGACTCTGTAACACAATTACCTTCCCAACAAGCAGCAAAGTATGACATCATCCACACAGGGGTCTGTTCAATTTTTCCCTGTAGAGTTTCAAAATGGAGAATAGAGTTAGCACAGCCATATAAGCCTCAATCTGGCTATCAGGAATTGAGAAAGCCCACCTAATCCCAACCCTCACTCACTGTAGGCTCACTGCTGCAGACAAACAGCACTAATTCCAATCAGGGCGGGGAGGCATGTTGCTATACAAGCCAAGCAGACCATTTTGGTGTGGTGGCTGGCAGAAGCAGGCGGCTTCTGTTTGGAGACAGCTACAGAGGCAAGATTGCTAGAGGGTAGAGGTGCTGCAGAAAGTTTGGAGGGTTGGAGATAGAAGTGTGCTGGAAAGGGGAGCTGGTGAAGTGGCAGCAGAAGAGTGGAGGCAGTGATCTCTACACAGCAAGAAGAAAGTGGTGAGATTTAAACTGAGAGACAGGAAGCAATGTGGGAGGTAGCACAACCAGAAGTGGACTCAAAGTTGTAGGTAGTAACAGAGGAAAGCCATGAGGAAACAAAACCAGGGATGGCTTCAAAGTCAGTAGTAGGAACAATATAAAAGGATGGAAGTAAAACCAGGAGCAGAGTGGCATGAAGAAACAGGAACAGACGGAAGGAGGGAGAAAATAGGACCTGGAGTAGAGTCAAAGGATGGAGTAACATTCGAAACTGAAGGGACGAAGTAAGACGCACAGTGGAGCTGAAGGTGGTGACAACATACCGAAGTGGAAGTAAGGAGAGAGTGATACATTAGCAGGAGAAGGGGTATGTGAGAGTGAGAGGACTCAGGATGATATATCTTCAGATGAGCAGAGTGAAGATCATTGTCCAGGGGGTGACGAGTATTGGAAGAGAAGGAAGAAAAACATAGAGAAAAAAGATTGTGAATGTATTAGGTAGGAGGTTCCAGAGGCCAGGGCAAGCCCTAGGCCGGTCTCATAGGTGGGAGGAGGTTCCACCAGGGCTCAGTAAGCACTGTGACAGTACAGAGTGTTGATGGGAAGAACAGAGTCAGGTAGGAAGGCTAGCCAAAATTGGCCCTTTTTGCCTCTAAGGGACTCCCAAACGTCCTGTGGAAAAGCAAGGACTGGTTAAGTCTCGGGGTACAGGATCCAGGAAAGACCACAACTAGGCTCAGAGGAGCATGAAAGGGGTCTTGCTACATACTGGAAGGAGGAGGGAGATAACCACTCTGAGGCTTTGGAACAGCCGCTGAGTCGTGAAAGCTTGATCTCACATCCTGACACTGGGAAAGCCATTGCAAGAGACATTTGCGGATGTAGGCAACGGTATACTTTTATTTCTTTTGGGAAGATCCTGTTTATATTTAAGTTACCCCCCTGTACACAATTCCTAATAACAATTGTTGCACTTTAAGCATCTGACCTTTACGTACGTCTTGGTTCTAAATGTCTAGTTTATGATCTCTGATTTTAATGTGAGTGTTCATAGGTATAGGAGGCAGATAGCACACATTTCATGACTTATCTCACAACACTCATTTGCCATGTATATGCCATACACTCACATGGCAGACACTTAGATGCCAACCACTCATTCTCTTACGGCACATACACCTTTGACATCCACACTTCAGACACACACACTTATGTCACATGTTCATATGACACACATGTGCACCACATGCAATTACAACACCCCCTCTTACAACACTGAATGTTACAACTCTTATG
Source organism: Ambystoma mexicanum (assembly GCF_040938575.1). Classification (NCBI taxonomy): domain Eukaryota; kingdom Metazoa; phylum Chordata; class Amphibia; order Caudata; family Ambystomatidae; genus Ambystoma; species Ambystoma mexicanum. The sequence goes on from NC_090939.1 coordinate 338,180,702, forward strand.
ACATGCACTAAATGGCACACACTTTTACACACATGCACATATAACACCCATGTATGGCACACCTACTTATGACGCAGCCACTTATGATGCACCCACTTATGCCAAACCTAAATAGTCACACCCACTTATGGCAAATCCACTTTTGACATACCCACATACCACATACTCACTTATGATGCACCCACTTACGACACACACAGTTGCAATATGTTCTTTAACAACACTTACTGTTGTCATTCAATGTCTTATAGTATACACTCTTCTGTGACATATGTTTCTTATGACACACACTCTTAGGAGACACACATACATTTGGCACACACTATTAAAATACATGCTCTTACAACACACTCACCTATGAAATAAATACTTACTACATATGCACTTATAACACACACTTATGACACACACTCTTACACTATACAGACTTAAAACATTAACACTTATGACACAGGCACACAGACACTTATGACACACTCTTACCACAGACCCACTTACAACACACACAAACATATAACACACACTAAACACACATGCACTGTAGACCCAATTTTATGACACATTTTTCATATGCATTTTAAATGTATTAGAGATGTAAATTGTGTACATGTATAAACTGTAAATCATTTATACGCCAGACACACGACAAACACTCATACGCTTCATACCATACACTCTTAAGACACACACTCTTATGACACATGCAGGTACAACAATCACTTATGCTACCCAGCCGTCAACATTAAGGAAGGGTTAGAAGATATGCCCTGAATGAAATGAGCATATACTACATTAACTTGTCATGTACTTTTTTTAAGTGAACATTACATAAATGTGCACTACTATACATTTAAAAACAAACATCAAAGTCAGGTCTTACTTTGGAGTTAATTTTCATATCTATAGAAAAAAAACACAAGATGTAAATTGTGTTAACATATTAAAATTAAACTGTATGGATAATACATCATACGCTCAGACTCTGATACAATCATACAGAAAACATTCATCATGCATACACTTAAACACAATGCACTCATATGCTACACACAACACTGCCAAGAAAACACTGAAATTATATATATATACTTCCTTTTTTAAATTAAGAGTTAAGGTTACTCTTACAAAAACACAAATTCTACAGAGAGTGGACATAACATAGTTGATGTACAAACTCTCAATGTATACCATGACAAATTCAATCATAAAACCCAGAAGTATAGAAACTCTTTGTACCACTGTAAATCCGACCTTACCACTCATTCAAGTATTAGGCAGGTTACATCAATACCATAGTTGAAATCATCAAAAACATACCCTTGCATTGGTGAGGGATCTCTTTCTAATACTCTAATCAGGATTTAGGAACCTATGACTCTATAGCTGTTTTGTACTACAGTTGCCATCAGCCATAGACAGCCTAACCAATGTTGAGAGATTATGGCAGTTGCTGTCTAAAAGAGTCATAGGTTGCAGACCCCACATTGTAGGTTTGTAGTGTCTGCTTACTGTACACTCCATATATCAGGTATGGGGTTTGCATCCCTGCTCTCATCCACATGGGATGAAGCTATAAAATATATAAACAAAAAGCAAAGTTATTTATACAATATTTCTATAACAATCATGGGAAAGGTTGCATCGTTAATAACTAATCGGTCGCTGCAAGTTACATGCAGTTCTTTGTAGAATCTCAAATAATTCAGTTTTGTTCCTTTATATAAAAAAAGAGTGCCTAAGGTTGTGGGTATTGCTAAGCTGCACATCTATATAATCACAGATACATGATGTACCACAGCAGCACTCCATTCCATCAGGTGAGAAGGGCACAATGCAATATCTTCAATCTCTCACATCGTGCAAGGAAAGAAAACACTTTAAAAAGAAAGGTTCCAACAATTTCTGAGTATGATGAAACTACTTTACATAGCTAGACCTACTCTTTCATGTAGGTCAGCCAATTCAGGGGACACAGATTAGCAGAATACAATTGCTTGACAGAAATGTTTTGCTTCCACATAACCACCCTCCACCCGATCGTCTTGCATCTCACTTTATGCTTTGTCACAATGACCATAAAAATGCTTTGGTGACCTGAACAATGGCCTGTATGTGGTTAGAAAACATGGTTACCCTTGGAATGGGACTACTTACTGACCATGGAAGCAAAGCACGTTTACAAGACCCATGCCTTACCTTGGAACTTGACCACCAACTCAACTTCGTATATAATGCAAAAGTGCCCTGAAAAAATAACTAGTAAACTCTATCCCTTTGTCCTTTACCTCACTGTGCAATGTTGTATACATCCATGTTTTATGTTTATGTTACTCTATGTTAAGTAGTCCAAAACTGATGATGTCAATCACAATGGGCCTCATTACGACTTTACGACTTTAGAGGTAGCCATGGTGCTATTGACGCCATGGCTGTCTCCAAAACCGTGTCCGGGTTCCTGAATGGGGAAATACCGGGCCATTCCGAGTATGGAGGGCTCGGCATTTCCCCATTCAGGGACCGGGACCTTACCCATTCCCATTCAAGCCCCCATAGGGCTCAATGGGAATGGGGAGGGAGATAACAACAGGCCCATTACAAGAGGGCCCGTTGTTAGCTCCCTGGTTCCCTAGCGGGACCCGCTATGGGTGTCTGGATAAACCAGACGTCCACATCGGGTCCCGCGAGGGAACCTCATAATAGTGCGCAATGCATTTAACGGCACTGGCACTATTACCGGCGCCGTTAAACGCATTCCGCACAACTAGTAATGAGACCCAATGTCTCTATCCCTGTCTCTGTGTGCATCAGTGTCTTTGTCATCTCTCATGTTATTTCTTTCTCCTTGTCTCTCGCACGCTCAATCAATTTCTGCTGTAATTTATTGTAATGCCGCCTGCTTGCGGAAAGTGCTTATACATAAAGAATAATACTATAGTGTATTTTTTCTAAATGGGAGACCATCAAGAGTCAGCAGTCCTCTGCCTGCAGAAGCAAGACATCTTTTCAACAATTCAGCTTGAAGTCATTGCACATGGTTTTATGTTATGTTTTGTTATGTTTCTGGGCCATACACTGCACATCTCTCTCTTGCTCTCTGTGATGTGCACTCTTCCAGGGTCATGGCTCTTTCAGGCTCATTTTCCAAGATATCTATATTGCGTGCAGTGGACCACTAACATTAGCATTTACATGCTGTAGGTACCAGAATGCAAATTTTAAAATTCCACAAGGCATAGTCGAAAAGGAATGAGTAAAATAAAATGAGGCACACTCACTTTTCCTCTTTTCATTTCCACTCTGTCTCATGGAAACGTAAATGCCACTTGCATATACTCTTAGTAATGGACCAGGTGCAAAACAGAAGAATTCCATTGGTATCCATTCAATGGGCCTCATTCCGAGGTTGGTGCTAGTCATGGCGCTAGCGCCATTACTAGCATTATTACCGGTACTGTGTCCGCCCTCGTTCAATGGGGACTTACCGGTCTAGTCCAACCTTTGCGGGACCGGTAAATCCCCATTGAAAATGTCAATCCCCATTCCCATTTGACCCCCCAAAGGGCTCAATGGGAATGGGGAGAGTGCTAATAACGGTACCGTAAATTACAGTACCGTTATTAGCTCTGAAGTCCCTTTGCGGGACCCGTCCTTAATGCCTGCTAAAACCAGGCGTTAAGGAAGGACCTGCAAAGGGACCTCGGAATAGGGCGCAAAGGGATTACCGGCACCAGTGTCATTACCGGTGCCTTGTATCCCTTTGCGCCCGGGTCGTAATGACCCCCAATGTAACCCAACATGATCATCTCATACAGGTGTACTTACAAGAACGAAGAGGACTGCATTGCACAGATATTATCTACACTCTGTCCCCCTCCTTCTCATCACTGCTGCAAAATCTTCCAGAACAGAAAATCTACATTCAAAATTATTATGCCTTTCTTTTGCGCTTCTATTTTATGCTCTTCCCGATTTAAAATGAGGATGTTTGTCTTACTGGCTAAGACTTTGATCACTTTGCATAAGGCATTATCCATCATGTTGATCTTTTTCAATGGCACAGTTTGGTGGTAAATCACAGTTGCAGTGGAATAAAACACGCCCAATTCAGATTTGTGATTTAATATTACCCAATAAAAGGGGTTAAGACAAACAATTGCTTGGGCACACTAATTTCAGTGAATCTATCTTGGTCCCCATACATTTTAAAGGTGAAGTGTAAACTACAGCAATATTCAGGTTCAATTTGATCTTTTCACTCGAGGCTGAGGAGTGATGATTATAAGGGAACAGTTATTGTTCGAGGTAACCTATGGTTCAGAAGTAATGGAGTTGCAGCTGGGAACAAACTGGTTCTCTACAATAGAGAAGAGCTTCTTAAAAGTGTTTGTAGAAATGCCAACACCCTCTATCAATGTGACTGTCCACGTTGAGGCTTATAGCAAATGGATAGATGGCAAGTTACTGCATACTCGTGCAAGAGCCTGGGTTGACACAATGTTGGGTATTTGCTTCGCAGTTATAATGTTAAGGAGTTGTTTCCTGTACACCATTCAGGCACATTCATATGGCTAACTCATTTGAGCAACAAGTTTGCTTTGCTAAAGATCGAGGCATAGTTCTTAGATCAAGCTAACATAAAATCAAATGATTTAACTCTACTAAAGGTTACAGCAACAATAGGACAGACTATGGGTTAAAGCCCAAGGTAAGTCTTCTATGAGAAACAACATGAGCTATTCTGAGCTTGGGTGGGGGGGCATCCAAGGAATGTAGACAAAACCTTGCTTAGCAGAGTAAGATTAGACACGCCACTGCTAAGGAAAAATGTGTCCCAGTACAGAGCTAACCAGCATTATGTTGACCACTGCTCCTGTCCAACAAGAATACAAACAATATGATTCACTTTCACCTCTTTTATCTACTATATAATGAAGTGAAGAGAAAATGTCTAGTGCCAATACTTAGCCAAGGTGCATGTAACAATGTAGGGAGGCATTTTCCTTTCTTATAACCTAGGTAGCTTGCTCCAATCATCTTGCTTTGCAGCTTCTGCTAGGCAGTCTCTGTTATGCAGATGAACTTTGGATCATATTTAATAATGATGTTGAACCATTCCTTTAGGCTTATTACTTTTAAGGTAGCTGGTGTCAATTATTTGATTTGATATGATACCTAACACAAAGGTCAGCGCTTAGTAGTTACTAGTGTAAGGTGAAATGGAGGACCTTTTACATTGTATCATTGAAACTAAATCTTATCATTGATCAACAATCTTGTATGCTGCTATGCTAATTACTAACTTTTCTAGTTTATATTCAAATGCATTGCTAATGAAATTATGTTTTGGTTTTATGTACTTTATTCTTTTAATCCAACATGAACTAATCAGACTGACACTCTTCCTTTCTGTTTCCCTACTGTATGTCTCTATGAATAGAAGGCCAACAATTCAGATGTACTAAATGTAAACACAATTGGGAGTGTGTATGTCTGCCAATGCTTGTTTTAGACAGGACTTCAGTGGCTTCAGTGGCTACCAATGCTTGTTCTAAACAGAGCTTCAGTGGCTTTGCAAATGCTTGTTTTAAACAGGGCATCAGTGCCTTTCCCACTGCTTATTTTAAAGAGTGCATCAGTGGATTTGCCCATGCTTTTTTAAACAGGGCATCAGTGGCTTTGGCAGTGCTTGTTTTAAACAGGGTGTCATTGGCTTTGCCAATACATGTTTTAAACAGGTTTTCAGTGGCTTTGCCAGTGCTTGTTTAAAACAGGGAATCCGTGGCTTTGCCAATGGTTGCTTTAAACACGATGTCAGTGTCTTTGCATATGTTTGTTTTAAACAGGGCATCAGTGGCCTTGCCAGTGCTTGTTTTAAATGGGGCGTCAGAGGCTTTGCCAATGCATGCTTTAAACATGGCTTCAGTGGATTTGCCAGTGCTTGTTTTACAGACAGGTCTAAGAGGTGAGGTTGTAGGTTCATAGCTGTGATAATTTTCAGGCCCTACCTCCTACTGGGCCCACAGAGGCTGGGTCGGTGGCAGTGCACACATTCACTCTCTCGTTCGCAGCTCAAGCTTCACAAAGACACGTCAGGCTGTTTACATTGTCTGAATGGATTCCTCCCTTTCCGGGCATCACGCTCTTTATTATCTTCCTATTCCTTTGTCACGTGAGGCGGGCACCCCTTCGCTCACGTGACTCGGATCATTGTATACACCAAATTCCTCCCAAGGTTGGTTCTTTTGCAACACACTGTTCTATCATCTGCTGTTAGTATCTGCCTGCCACCTCACTTGTTGGGCGTGGGCTTCTGTCTTCTGTGTTAAACCTTATGTAGGACATATCCTTGCAGTCAGGTCAACAGTTTGAGTTTCTTGCACAGTCTGTACTTGGTATTTTCCCTTCCCGGGTGTTCTGCTTCACTTTGGCATAGGTTCTGACCACAATTGGTACCCAGTGACTTAGGTGTCTCTTCTTGTCGGGATACGCAGACACCAATTTCTGGGTGTCCACTGGACGGCTCAGGAGCATCACTCCTCTCAGTCTCTGGGGTGTGTTGTTCCTTCCATAGTGACTAGGGCACTTTGTGGAAGTGCAATATGTTTTGTGTTACTACTTCTGATCCTCTGGTGGTGGTCACCATGCTGTGTTTGGAATTGAATACTGTCCAGGGATGTGATTTATAGGATCGCGTCATCTTCAGAGGCGCCCAGTTTTTTACCAACACAGTGTCTGCTGCATGTAGTTCTCTGTGCTGTGCCAGATGGGCTTTGCTCTCCTTGTCGTTCCATTATTCTCTCCTTTCTTCAATGATCAGGGTGCCTGGTTCAGGGGCTACCCAACTTGGTTGAATTGGTAGTTCTGTCTGAATAGGCACTCCAAATATTAGAACCGCTGTGCTGACTTTGATGTTGAGGCTACTCAGGAATTGTTTCCGTTCATGGCTGGTGAATCGGGGCCCATTATCGCTCTTCACTTTTAGCGGTATGCCATGTATGGCAAACACTTTTTCTAGCGTTGTTATAAATGATGGTGCGTCTGTGGATCTGATGTGTTCGACCTCTGGGTACCTGCTGAATTCATTGATCAGGGCAAACAGGTATTCTTCTCCAGCAATGGTGCAGAAGTCAACACTGCCTGAATCCCACCTCAAGTTGCTTCTGGGTGTGCTTATGATTGGCTTGGGCGCCATTTGTCTTCACGCAGACTGACACGCTGCACAGGTTTCAATCAGCTCAGTCACTCTGTTTTGTATTTTCGGCATCCACACCCTGGACTTCAGGTATACCTGGGTTTTCACGTCACCTTGGTGGCCCTCGTGTGCTAGTCTTAGGGCTCTCTCCTCTAGTCCCTCCGATAACACGATCCTGTGTCCTTTTAAAATAATTCCTTCTGCCGATACAGTGAAGTCATGTCTAATTCCAAACAGGGCATACAGCTTCCCCTGCTCCGCTGTGGTGCAGTGTGCTACCACAGATAGGAAGTTGTTCCAGTCACCTGATTAAATGGTGTGTTTAGTATGTTATAGACAAGCATCTGTCACAGTTTCTTCAGCTATCTCATGCAGTGTCATCGCTCATGGTCTTGCACAGTCTAAAACTTGACACAAGTCTTCTTCTTTTTCGACTGTGTGTTCTTTCTCTTGCATAGTGGCCGGCCGGGGATGGTGGAACAACTAGTCTGCAGGGTTATCTGCACCAGCTCTGTATGATACCTCAATATTGAATGGTGGCAGCTGCAGCTTCCACTTCTCCATGTGGGCTGAGGGTGAGGAGCTGAGTCTTTGAAAATGGGTATTAAGGGCAGGTAGTCTGTGAACACTCTTAGTGTTGTCCCACAAGCTAAACTTGGAAATGTCAACATCCACATGGCATTGCTAAGGCTTCCTTTTCTATGTGGGTGTAGTTCTGTTCTGTTTTGACGAGAGCTCAGCTGGCAAACTCGACTGGGTATACCATGCCCTCCTGGTCAGTTTGAGTCAGCACAGCTCATGGTACTACTGGACTGGCACCTACTAGCAGATCTGTTGCTCACACGGAGGTCGGGTCCGTTGCAGTGCATACATTCACTCTGTCATTCACAGCGCAAGCTTCACAAAGACACGTCAGGCCTTTTAAAGTATCTGAATGTGTTCCTCAGTTTCCGGGCATCCCCGACTTTATTATCTTCCTATTCCTCGCTCATGTGACTCTGGATCATTGTATATACCACAATAGCTACAAGTTTCACAGAAATATTTTCTGCAACTGTGTTTAAAGCACAACTAGCTTTTCAGAGTGGATGCTAAATAAACATTCTCAAACATTGCTCAAGGCTTTGACACTTTAACGATGGCTGAATCATCTACCACATGTCTCACCCACTGACTGAAACTCCCATAATGCCTCCTGGTTACCAGTTCCCAGGACGCCTTGTGCTGGATTTGTATTTCCTAGCAGCATTTGCAATGTCACCAAATCCAACTCAGGAGCGTTTTGTTTGGGCTGGTGGATACACAGCAGTGATCGAGTGTGCTTTCCCCACGTCTCACATTTGGATTAAGAGCTCACGGCTTTGAGTGGTGGGGCAGAGGGGACGACAATCTGTTAATGTTCTGTATGGACAAAGAAGTTTATTACTTATTGTAGGTCTGCCACTCATCAGAGGTGAAGATCTTGCAGTGAGGCCACGGCAGAATTAAGGGTGTTATATAGGACCTTTTTACATTTGATCAGAATCATTGGTATCAAGAGTTGAAATCTAGTTTGTGAAACTGCAGTAAACTAGAACTATCGCCCTCAGGATTGTTAAAGACTCCAATCAAGCAGTCCCACTAAGTCAGTGCCTTGTCTGGGATTGCTCAAGGGAAGCCCTTATTTATATATTTTTATGTCCAGTTCGTGTACTCTGGATGACCACCCTTATATAACACCCCTCTCTTAGAATCCCCCTGACCCCACTGAGCCAAGAAGTAAGTTTGTTTTGCAAATTGAAAAGATTTATTTGAGAATTAAACAATATATATATATATATATCACACTTGTATAATAAATTAATAATTGATATCACACTTGTGAATATGAGCAGTAATCAGCAATAGGTAATCCTACAATAGCACAGTTCTGGTGACTTATGACTAGGAACAGTGGAATAAGGTATCAGAGAATGCTTTATGGTTTCAAGGAGATGCAAAGATGAATAAAAGGCAGTACAGAAATAAACTTGATATGATTTCAGCAAAAGATAATTTGATCACTTTTTCTTTTTCTTTTTCAATTCACTCCCCCCATGCAATGTAATTAGATGGAAGTAACACACACAATTCTCAGGAATACACACAAATGCAATACAAAGTTCCAGTTCCAGTAGAGGAAAACAGGTATGATTTTAAACACAGGCAAAATCCTTTTAAAGGTGGTGGCAATGAAGTGAAAAATATACTCAAATTGCTTTTAATTCCCTATAGGAGGTCCAGGGTGAATGATAGCTACTTTAAATTAGTTCAGTATCACTTTAGCAATGCTCTATGAATGATTGTCAGGTTGCAAACGAATTTCAGCAAAGGAAAGCAAGGATCTGCTATTTTGACAAGTGAAGAAATTTAGCCAAATCGCAAATCGCGGCAATTTTTCCGAATGCGTCGAGCGCGAAAAAGTATAAAAGAAGTAGCAAGTTGGTTTTAGGTTCGTTGGAAAGCCTAGAATCCTAGCTTTAAAATGACAGTTAAAACTCGCCCTTAGCACCAACGGTTCAAGAGATACGGATAATTTAGTGGAGGTAGATTTTCAGAATTGAAATTACAGTTTCAGAATGACAGATGCGCTTTGGAAGGTTTTGAATCAACAGGATGGACACAATTTCTGATGATGCAGTTCTAATAGGTTAAAATAGTTTGAATTAGATTATTTTAAACTAAGAGATTGGGTTTTTGCACTGTCCTATGGATACTCACTCCTAATTTTGGAAGGACTGGGCCTCGTTACGGATCTGGTCAGGTTTGGACTGCGGTTCCCTCACCATGGACGGTCCCTGTCTGGTTCTGCTCACAGCGATCTCTGGTCTCTCTGGATAATTCTGCCTTCTGGGTCTGTAAGGCACCGGTTTTGCTCACAGCGGTCTGGTCTGGGTACAGCTCTGCTTTCTGGTCTAGTCTGTGGTTCTGGATTCAGCACTGCTTTCTGGGTACCGGCACAGGGTACTAGCCAGAATCAGACAGCTCAGCCCGGCTGTTTGAATAGTTTGGTTTGGTTGCTAGGTTTTGAAGGCCTGGATGTGAAGTCTGAAGTCTGGATGTGAAGTTGTCTGTCAAAATGCTCCACAGAAAGTGAAAAAGAAAGTCCCTGTCTGCCTTCCAGTGGCTCTTTTTATGTGTTTTGAAAATGGGTGGGTCGGCTAATTCTGCATGCCCAACTCTCTCAAGATTTGATAGGCCAAAGGATTCTTTGGTCCCTGATTTGAGAAAGGATAGTGTGTCAGAGTGATGTCAGCCATTTACGATCTATTGAAGAAACGCCCCTTTGCTTTTATCTTAGAAATAATTTTTCATAACTGCACATATTTCCCAGATACACAGTTGTTTGACATTACATGTACATATTACAGATTACTTAAGGTACATTCTGGCCCAACTCTGATCTTCCTGGGGGCTTGCATTCAAAAATGACAACTTATTTTCATTTTTAGTTGATTTACCAATATCGGACGTTTACCAAAAATGCCACACATGTACACCGCCTTTCTACCCATATTCTAGTAATTTACTAGGTCTCTAGCATAAACACAGTGTCTGTAGTATTAGTAATTAGCAGGGTTTTGGCTCAGAACATCACAGAGCGACCAGCCTAGTTTTGAACTGGGAGTGAATGTGTCAATTTAAAGATCCCAAAGTTGTACATTTCTGTCATCTGGTTACAATTAGTTATCAGTGTTTTTATAAAACATATATTTGCCTTCAATTCAATTCACTTCAGTGTTTGGGTCTGCCCCCAGAAACTTGGGAGTCAGGGATCACATGTCTCTTCTGCCAGGCAGAGCTCTGTTTACAGTCCACACCCAAATTAACATACCCCATTCGATTGCAAGAGTCTATTGTGTCGGCTGAGGTCAGCAGGCCAGGGGTCCACTCTGCATTTGGTTAGCATGTCCATGTGATCTCCTGGCTTCTTGTGTGTAGTTCTGAGGTGAGAAGGTTTCCCAGCCTCTTGCAATGTTAATTGAATCAGCATGTCTTCAGGGAACAGCAGGTATTTAAATTTTCAATTAACCAAAAAGTCTTTGAAGTTTCCAGCTGTCTCAAGAGGCTGGCAACTCCTGAAGTACAGTTCTACTGTCAGAGTTTAGACCGTTAGCGCCGGCTTGTGTCCAAAGCTGGTACTGCACCTATTTTTTTAGGAGTTGTCCTGAATTTGAGAGGAGGATTTTGATTGACAGCTTTAATCCTTGCTGCCATTGTTTTGATGTGCATCCTTACAGTAGAGTGGTGATGTGGAACCCCCCTCAAGAAGGTTGAATCTTTAGAGTGGTCTTGTGCCCATGATTTTAGCAACTTGTTGACATCAATTAAAAACGGATTTTGAACACATTGAAATGGACATTTTGAGCTTGCACTTCAGAGAAACAGCAGTGATTTCAAGGCACTTTTGATCTAACAGGCACTGCTATTTTTCCTTTGGCACCACCTTTCACCCCTGGCGCTTCCGGTCCATCACGCTTGCACTGGTGGGTGGCAGGTTAGGCAACCATTTTGGTGCCCGCAATACTGCGCAGTTCTCCTGGTTCTGGGATAGAATGATGGGGGCGACAGTTATGTCCACATCATCTTCTTCCAATTCCGTAGATGGCACAGTTCAGCATCTTTTCCTCCCTCCAGTTGGATTGATCGGTTCTCCTCGCCGGTCCTGATGGCAATATTGGGCGGTACCCTGGGCCCCTCGGATCTTTGCTCCCGGTCCCTGGGTCGTTCTCCTTGGTCAGTCTCCGGGTTTCATCTCTCCTAGGATGATAAAGCAAAGCGGCAATACACATTCCTAGACATTTCTCCCCCACTATTGATATAGTGGGGCGGCATATACATTTTATAGTCAAAAACATGTAAATTTTTTTTTAAATCAGGAGGCAAGAACATATTCAAGAATCACAGAATTGTATAGGCTATATGTGGAATATTTTAGGGTGGAACTGAATTAATCTGGAGCGGTCCCCTCTGGTATTGCAGAGGACTCCGGTTGCTTCAGAGTGTGCCTGGGATGGCAACACTTTAGCTGATTTATATGGACCCACTTGTCTTCCCCTTCCACCAGACTACCTTTGGGGATGTGGATCTTATAAACTACTGGGGAGATCTTGTCTATAATTTCAAAGGGTCCCTTCCATGTAGGCAAACATTTTCGCTGTTTGGCCTGGTTTCTTTAGAAATTGTATAGATAAACCCGGTCTCCCACATTATATTCCTTCCTGGTGGTCTTCAGGTCGTAGTGGGTCTTCATGCTATCAGCTGATCTTTCTAGATTCCGCTGAGCATAGGCAAAAGCATGTTGGAGGTGTTTCCTTAAATAAATTCTCCACATACTCATGAGTTGTGGAGGTATTTATCAATGTCTGCTCTTGGGTCCTGTAGAGCAAATGCTGGGGAAGCACCATCTTGTGTCCAGTCATCAGCTCAAACGGTGGCATTTTAGTTGCAGATGAAGGGGTAGATCTGATGGCCATTAGGACCAGAGGTAATCGGATATCCCAACTTGGCCCAGAATCTGCCACAAACTTTTTGAATATGCTCACAATGGTCTGGTTGTAGCTTTCTACTGCCCCAGAAGAAGCTTGCTGGTAAGCAATATGTAGCTTCCTTTTGACCCCCAGTATCTACCACATCTTTGTCATTACTTCACTGGTGAAGTGGCTACCCTTGTTTGACTCAATCCTTTGAGGTAGACCAAAACGGGAAAAGATGTGGTTAATCATCAGGGCAGCTGCTGTTTCTGCCTTGCAGTTTGGGGCCGGGAGACATTCCACCCACTTGGTAAACAAGCATGTAACCATCAACATGTACTTGTTTCCTCTAGAGGACCGAATTACAGGGCCTACAAAGTCGATTTGCAAATCTGACTATGGCAGTGTCATCCCCCTCTTTTGGAGAGGCGCCTGGTGTGTGAGGGATGTTGGCTGAAATTGTACACACACAAGACACCCCTTCAGGTATTGGTCGAGGTCCTGCCCTATGTGTGGCCAGTATGCAACCTCTCTTAAGATTTCCAGTGTTGTGTGAAACCCCCTATGACCGGCGGTGGCTGCATCATGGGCGTGACTTAACATCAGGCTTCGGAATGAGGTAGGAATCACCCACTGATCATGGCCAGCTTAGGATTTCCTTACCAACAAACCGTCTTGGATTCGGAACATTCTTGGACATTTCATCAACACTCTTAGGTCCTCTTTCCCAACGTAGTCGGTATCTGTCAGGGGAACGTTCTCAGGGTCCTCAATGTGTTGGTAAAACCTACCAATTATTGGATCCCCCTTCTGAGCCGTAATTAAATCAGCATCATGGGTCTCCTTACTCCATTGTGCAGTTGAAAGATCATTGTGAGCATTTGTCTGGGACCTAGTGATAGCAGTGACCTGGATTTCCCCCAACAGGGACTCTATTTCTATTAGATCCCCTTGGATGGCCCCGGTTTTGGCCAGCTGATCAGCTAAGTCATTTCCAGTTTTGTCTGGTCCCTCTACTTTGGAATGACCCTTGATCTTTTTCCAGTAGATGGTCATCCCATTCGAGGTGACCAGGTCATCAATGTTTTGGATTAACTTCCCATGTTTCAAGAGTTTGTTATATAACATGCCTCTGTTTTTCCAATTGACCAGGTGCTCCACAAACCCGTTCTGTACATAATCCGAATCTGTGATTATGACCAGTTCGTGGAGTTGATGTTGAACAGCAGTGAGGATGGCCTGATGCACAGCCATCAACTCTGCCACCTGACTACTTTGGGGACCAATTTTGTACCCAGCGGAGGGTTCTGAAAACTCCTTCACCCATGCATTCCCTACGCCGGCCACCAGTTCTTTCTCCCCGTTTTTGTCAACATGGTAAGAGCATCCATCCACATAGACAGTGGGCATTCCCTCACACTTGTCTTCTTCAAAGACTTTGTGGGGGAATTAAGGTATGCCTCCATGTTGTCCTTGATTTTTAGACTTTCGTCCACGAGACAGTTTTCTCTGGCACGATCATGCAAGTCAGCCAGACCTTGCGCGAGGGGACTCTTCTTGTTTTGGCCATATCTGACCTCCACAGGAAAGCCTTGCATTGACAGAATCCAGGAAGCAATTCGGGAATTACTCACATTTCCGGCCCGGATCCTGTCACTTTGGAGGTATTGCAAAGGCTGGTGTGGAGTCTCCACTATGATGTGCTCCCCCTGGATGAACGGGTGGTAATTCTTCAATGCCCACACCGTTGCCAGGAGTGCCTTTTCACAATCGTTGAATTTTTCCTCCACAGAGGATAAAGTTTTGCTCGCATAGGAGATTACTTTATTGACCTTGTCATGCTTTTGGTATAATACTGCCGTCAAGCACATATTAGAGAACCCTGTCCGCAGGAAGAACTCCTTGTTCTGACAGGGTAAGCTAGGCAAGGCGCTTTTGAGAGACTTCTTTTGAGTTGCCTTACTGCCTCGGATTGTTCTGGACCCCATTCCCACTTGATCCCCCCTTCAAGAGATGAATCAGGGGTCCGGTGATCTCTGCGTAGACCTCAATGAACTTTCTGCTGTAATTAGTCAGTCCAAGGAGGCTCCTTAGTTCCTGCATAGTTGTGGGATCCTTTAGTTTCTGAAGTGCTTCCACTTTCTTTTCTTGGGGACAGAGACACTGAGGAGTAATCTCATGCCCCAAGAAATTAACACGGGTTCTACACCACTGTGCTTTCTGAAAGGAAAGTTTTGCTCCGGCGGCGAAGGGAGTCCGGGTGCATGTGTACTGCTGGCCCCCAAAGGTAAAAGCCAGTTTGTATTGGTCCTCCCTAATGACAGGCACGGTCGAAGGGAGTCCGGGTGCATGTGTACTGCTGGCCCCCAAAGGTAAAAGCCAGTTTGTATTGGTCCTCCCTACTGACAGGCACGGTCCAGTATCCATTGGTCAGGTCTATTGCAGTGAATACCTGTGACCCCTGAATCTGGGCCAGCCCTTGGTCAATGTAGGGCAGAGGCCATAGGGAAGTATGGACCCGTTTGTTGAGCTCCCCAAGGTCGGCACAGAATCTCCACTGGCCGTTTGGCTTCAATATTCCCAGCACCGGATTATTGAAGGTGCTGTGTACTGGACGGATTATTCCCCGGGACTCAAGGTTCTTAATTATTTCAGTAAGGGAGTCTATGGATACGAGAGGCAAACAATATTGCTTCACAAACACTGGTGTCATTCCAGGGTCTGTGGGAATTGTTGTTGTGTGGATGTCGGTGTGACCACAGTCATATGAGTCTACTGCAAAGAGATCTTGGAAATCCAAGAAAACTTGTTTCAACTTTTGCTTCTGTTCCAGAGTCACGCAGGCATCAGCTAGGTTGACTCTCTCTTCCACCATCTGCCTGAAGCCTGGAAAGACTTCTGGTTTTGCTATCTCAGCGGCCTCCTCCAGCTGGGTGGAGAAGTCCCTGGTCAGAGTGCTGATTTGGACTGGAGGCTTCAGGTGGGAAAGGCAGCCCTCATGGACCTGGAAAATCACCTCATCCCTTCTGAAGTCACAGTCACTTCTTCCTTACCATAAGGGCAAGAAGTGTACACCAGGAAGTTCCCCCCATGCCGGGTAAAGATCCTGTCTGGTGTTGTATTGTCATCACTGTCACTGTCAAAACAGTCCTTGGGGATTGGTCCTAACAGTTCATTTCCTAGATCAATGGAGAAATGTTGGTCATCAACCGCCATTCCAATAATGGTGCCTGCGCTACAGTAATACTCTTTAAGTCGCTGTTATCCACCTCTATTGGAATGGTGTCATGTTCTATGTTGACTAATGGTGTTGGGTTTACCCCTAACCCTTGCTGTTGAAGGAAAGCATTTAGATGAATATAAGCATCAGGGTTTTTCAATTTTTGTCCTTTTTTAACTTTCACTTCCAGGGAGAATTGTCGGGTCCTTTCTGGGATGGTGACTTCCTCTTTAATCTGAATTTCAACTGCATAAGGTAGCAATTGAGCTGACCTAAATGCTTTTTCTGGATCATCAAAGCCCATGGGATTATCCGCTAATCGCGATCAAGCTTTGAAGTTTATTAGGTCCAAACTAATGGCAAAGCGATTGAGAATGTCACTGCCTAAGTAAAAGGCGGCAGTGACGTCTCGCACGACCCAACAATTATGGACTATGCTCTTGTTGCCAATGGAGATTTTGAGCATACACCTGCTTGGCAGGAGATGTTTGGAATTGGGTGCTTCCAGGTCCATTTCCCATTTGTCTATCAGTCTGAATGTGGGAATGGCTGGATCTTTTGGGAGTTGACGGAACATGGCTTCGCTGATGAAGCTCTTATCATTGTTCACACACACTTGAGCGAGAACAGAGTCCTTCCCATCATTTAACTGAACAGGGATGAACAACTGCTCTCCAATTTGCTGAATGTCAGCCAGGCTCTGAACTGATTTCACATCTTTCTGGACTATAGGAGTGGGAGTGTCTGATTGTGGATTGGTAAAGAATTTCAGAGTATTTCCTTCCAGTGTGGAATACCACCTTAAACTGGAAGGAAGGTTGATTTTCATAAATAGAGAGGACCCCCATCACCAGTCTGTTGTCCTACTGCTATTACTGTCACATCTGGAATTTGGTTGTTCTGGAAGTGAAATTCAACTTGGTCAGATTTTTGTTCAACCATGTGGCAGGTGCCGTTTAAACTAACATGGTTGACACTTATTGGCCGGCTAGTCTGGGTCTAGAGGACCTTGTTTACACAATATATTAGGGGTGACAACCTTCTCAGGAGGTCATTCCCTAGTAAACAAGGGGTGCCCTCTGGAGTCACTATATGACTGGGTATTTCACCTTGTGTCGACCAACTTTGATGTCCAAATCTGCAGTCCCCTCGACGGGAATTTCCTTCCCGTCAAAGTTCTGGAGTTGTCCAGGAAGAGTAGTGAGAGGAATGCGGTAATTCTCGCCCCTTCCTGCATTTAGTTCATCAAAGGCCCTTTTGGACAGAAGGGTAGCTTGGGATCCAGTGTCCACCAGTGCCAAAATTGTACCCTGCCCCTGTAAATGTACCAGGGCATAGTATCTTCCCTCCTTCTCCTCAAGGGGGCACAGATAATGCACATTTTTGGACAACTGGTGGGCTAATTTTCAGGTTTTGGACATGGCGAGAGAATAGATTTGGGCAGAATTCTGTGAAGAGCCTGGGGAATCTGAAAGAAAGAGTTGGCAACTGGAAATGGTTTCGGGTTCTGGGCCGCCCCCCCTTTTTGGAGGCAGTCATCAGGGTGGGTTTGACCCATGGGATTTTGGTATTGTTGGTTCTGGGATAGAATGATGGGTGGCGACAGCTCAATCCCCACATCTACCCAGTCTATTGATTCGGTTTTAGATTCCCCTGGTTCCGGTTCTGGGCCACCCCTGCCTTTTTGGAGGCAGTCACCAGGATGGGTTTGAACCAGGGGTTTTTGGTATTGTTGGTTCTGGGATAGAATGATGGGCGGCGACAGCTCAATCCCCACATCTACCCAGTCTAAGTTGGAATCCCTTGGGACCCATTTTTCCTTGGGAGGAGTTCCCCCATCTCCGAAGGAGAAGATCCTTTTCCCAGGATCCTCTGAGGATCCCTCTACCTCCTCCACAAAATGGGTCTGTTTGGGTACTTTGTTTCTCCTACCTCCCCTATGTTCCTTGGGTGGCAGACTTTCAGGGGTAGGAGATTTTGTTTCCGGTTCCTGGGTTTCCAGGGGCTGTTTACAAGTGGGGAAGGAAGCTTCCTCCAATGCTTTACACCCCCCTTCCCCTTGTGCCTCCTCCCTGGGAACTGGTGAGTTATCGGAGTGCTGCCCCCGTCATTGTTCTGGAGCACCAGGTCCAGAGTTTGGGGCATTCTGCGCTGGCATGCTCATCTGAGGGTTTTGTTGCACCCTCAGCATGTGACCCAGATCCCGTGCCATGTTTTGGACCTGGCGCTCAAGTTGGGAAACCCGCTCAGGCTGATACGGGGTTCTGTTTTCTCCCCTGGGCTGATGCCGGGAAGGGTAGCTATCCCTTCTCTGGTAATACCCTGGGTTGGGAAGATTTGGGTACCCCTCCACCCTTGGCCTCCCCTCTCCCGGATTAGGTTGTCTGGGCTCAGGGAATTGGGGAAAGAAGGATGGATGGGTTTGGGGTTGGAAATTGGGTGGATACCTGGGAATAAAGTTCTGCCCAGTGTTTGGGGAATTTCTGCCCTCCTGTGGGAAGTTAGGAGGGAAGTTCCCTGGGTCAGGTGCTTGGCTGGACCCCCCTTGGGCTGGAGGAGTCCACACATAACCCAGGATTGGTCTGTTTCCCTTATAGCAGGGACTTACATAGTCAGGGGAGCGGGGGACCCCATTTGTGGGATTACCTCCTTGACTCCCTGTCTGTGACTGGCCGAGGGCCTTCTGTGCTGTGAATTATTTGGTGCAGGCAGGTTTTTACGTCCCCCCATCTCCAAATCTAAAACGGGGGCAACCTTTACCTCTGCCACCTTGGCAGCAGCAGGGGTGCTGTTGGTTTTGGGGTTTTTGGGCTGATTCTTATTTTCCACCGGTTTCTGCACCTGATAGATGCGGTTGGCTTGCTCAATGACCCAGTCTAAAGATCTTTTCTCATGAAAATCTCTCAGGAGCTGGGTCATTATGTATTTGGGGAGAGCATGGAAAAATGTGTTGATGAATTCTCTGCTGTCCGTGCGCACCCTTCTGGTGGTCTGTGCAAAGGCACGCTTCAATTCTTGCACAAATTCTTGTGGGGCCTGATCCTCCCCACATTGCAAATTGTAGGCCACCTTGCAAGCCTCTTGGGAATTCCGGTGAACAGAAAAATGTTTCAATATGGCCACCCTGTAGGTGGACCATCTTGAATGATTTTGGTCCTCCAGCCCCTCAAAGAAACTGGAGTATTCTGGGGAGAATGTCCTTTTGACATACTGGATGCAGCTACTACTGTCCTTCAAATGGAAAGTCTCCATCATTTTCTCGAAGAGCTCCAAGTGTTCCCAAACAGAATACTCCTTATTGCCTTGATCTGATTTAAGGGGTCCTTAAGCAAAGTCCTTTTTGCCTTATTGGCCTTTTTGGTTCGGGTAACCCTGGTCCATTCATCCTCCGACTCAGAAGCACTGCTCCCAGAGGTGCCCGTCTGATCTTCCAGGCTCTCCCGGATTCTGCGAGCCTGGGAATGGCTGGAAGAATGTGAGGACCTGGTCTCCTGTGTCCTGTGATGCTCAGAGGAGTCTTCAGATCCCTCCTTGCTACCAGGATTTTCTGGGTACCCCACCACTGACCTAACTGGGCAGAGGTTTTCAGGATGCCCTTAGTGGGCCTACTCTCCTGGGGTTCCCAACTAAATTGCACTGTGCTTAGGTGCCCATGCCCGGATGCCTGCCCATCCATTCCTGGGAGGTACTGGCCCATGTGCCCCATCCTTTTGGCTGGATAGTAATCTGCCATCCCTGTGGCCCCATGCCCATGTGCGCCAGGGGACATGAGGGTGGCAGAGTCCAGGGACTGGGAGAGATGAAGGCCTCTGGTACTAGGGCTCCTGAGGTTATGCTCAGGTGTTTCCCTTTCCCAGCGAACTTCATCTCTATCAGCCCCTGCTCCTTGTTGCAATGAAAGAGCCTGGGCTTTCAGTTCCTCAACCAAGGCCTTACTAGACTCTATCAGTCTCTCCTGCATGGCTACCTGTTGCTGGAGCCTATCATTGTGCTGACAGAGAGCCTCATTCTCTCTCTGTGCCTCCTGATTGGTCCTGGAATACTGGGCCAGTCTTCGCTGCAGGAGGGTTACCTCCTGAGTCCCAGCCCTACTGGCCAGCTCCTTTCTTGCCAGAGCATCTTCCACCCTCCTGGTGTACTCTAACAAGTTTTGATGCTCTTTTTGGAGGTGACCCAGCCCCTGGAGGGCCAGGTGATTTTATTCCATTTTCCTTTTTAATTGGCAGACCTCCTGGCCTAAGGTATCCCTTTCCTGAGTAAGAGCCTGCATCTGTGCCGCCAGGTCGTCCCTCTGCCGTTGAAGGGCACCAGCTTTCTGGCGCTCTTCATCAAACTCTGCCTGGGTATCCAGGTCTTTCAAAATCATTTTATTGCTTTCCTCTTTCTCTCTGTCTAGTTGGATTTGCACGGTGGCTACCTGCTCTGTGCATGCCCTGTTGAAATTGATCTGTTGCTCCAGCTTTTTCTGGCACTGCAGTAAAGAGTCCAAACTGTCTTGGTGCTCCTTCTGCAAAGCCAGAATTCTGGTATCCTGGACAGCCTTTTCCTGTTGCAGGATATCCATATCCTCCTTCATTTTAATGATGTATTGTCTACTCTCATTTTCTGACTCCTGGCTTCTGTGCAGCCTCTGCTCAGAAGAGACCAGGTCAGATTGGGCCTTTTCTAACGCCATATGTTGCCTATTTGCCAGATCTTGGCCTTCAGCACATTTGTCCTGCATGGCTCCCATATATAGATACAAATATGCCGCTATCCTGGCAATCTTATTGTGTTCATCTTTGGCTTTAGGAGCCATATATAGTTCACTCAGGGCCACATGTAAGGGACCCTGATCTCTCCACATATCTGACCTAGTTGTAGTGACCTGTTGTGTGATCGCCTGCAACCATACATTTTGGTCCTGTTCAGACCATTCACCTCTCACAAACAGTTTATGTAACAGGTGCTCCCTAGCTATCTTCATGTCTACCAAGGTCGTCATTCTGCAACTTGATTTCCTTCCTGACTTACAGAAGTTTGTATTTTATTTTGCAAAACAAACAGTTTCCTTAGAGGGTTCCTTTGAGGAGTGCTTTACAGCATAACACAGCGTGATGATCTAACCGGATATGTATCCTGTCAGCTGGCACACTGTATTAATCTGCACAAGTGATAGATCTAATCCAGAATCCCCGGCTACGAGCCCCCACTTTGTTAAAGACTCCAATCAAGCAGTCCCACTAAATCAGTGCCTTGTCTGGGATTGCTCAAGGGAAGCCCTTATTTATATATATATTTTATGTCCAGTTCGTGTACTCTGGATGACCACCCTTATATAACACCCCTCTCTTAGAATCCCCCTGACCCCACTGAGCCAAGAAGTAAGCTTGTTTTACAAATTGAAAAGATTTATTTGAGAATTAAACAATATATATATATATATATATCACACTTTTATAATAAATTAGTAATTGATATCACACTTGTGAATATGAGCAGTAGTCAGCAATAGGTAATCCTACAATAGCACAGTTCTGGTGATTTATGACTAGTAACAGGGGAGTAAGGTATCAGAGAATGCTTTATGGTTTCAAGGAGATGCAAAGATGAATAAAAGGCAGTACAGAAATAAACTTGATATGATTTCAGCAAAAGATAATGTGATCACTTTTTCTTTGACAATTCACTCCCCCCCCTATGCAATGTAAGGAGATGGAAGTAACACGCACAATTCTCAGGAATACACACAAATGCAATACAAAGTTCCAGTTCCCCCCAGCGAGCTTAAAGGAAAACAGGTATGATTTTAAACACAGGCAAAATCCTTTTAAAGGTGGTGGCAATTAAGTGAAAAATATACTCAAATTGCTTTTAATTCCCTATAGGAGGTTCAGGGTGAGTGATAGCTACTTTAAATTAGTTCAGTATCACTTTAGCAATGCTCTATGAATGATTGTCAGGTTGCAAACGAATTTCAGCAAAGGAAAGCAAGGAGCTGCTATTTTGACAAGTGAAGAAATTGAGCCAAATCGCAAATCGCGGTCATTTTTCGGTTTTAGGTTTGTTGGAAAGCTTTGAATCTTAGCTTTAAAATGACCGTTAAAACTCACTCCTAGCACCAATGGTTCAAGAGATACGGACGATTTAGTGGAGGTAGATTTTCAGAATTGAAATTACAGTTTCAGAATGTCAGATGCGCTTTGGAAGGTTTTGAATCAACAGGATGGACAAGATTTCTGATGATGCAGTTCTAATAGGTTAAAATAGTTTGAATTAGATTATTTTAAACTAAGAGATTGGGTTTTTGCACTGTCCTAAGGATACTCATTCCTAATTTTGGAAGGACTGGGCCTCGTTATGGATCTGGTCAGGTTTGGACTGCGGTTCCCTCGCCACGGACGGTCTCTGCCTGGTTCTGCTCACAGCGATCTCTGGTCTCTCTGGATAATTCTGCCTTCTGGGTCTGTAAGGCACTGGTTCTGCTCATAGCGGTCTGGTCTGGGTACAGCTCTGCTTTCTGGTCTAGTCTGTGGTTCTGGATTCAGCACTGCTTTCTGGGTACTGGCACAGAGTACTAGCCAGAATCAGACAGCTCAGCCCGGCTGTTTGAATAGTTTGGTTTGGTTGCTAGGTTTTGAAGGCCTGCTGATAGGAGTTCAGCTGTTGGGTTCTAGAGTTCTTGGAGTTTTGTTCTGGAGTCAGGAGTCTCTGGATGTGAAGTCTGTCAAAATGCTCCGCAGAAAGTGAAAAAGAAAGTCCCTGTCTGGCTTCCAGTGGCTCTTTTTATGTGTTTTGAAAATGGGTGGGTCAGCTAATTCTGCATGCCCAACCCTCTCAAGATTTGATAGGCCAAAGGATTCTTTGGTCCCAGATTTGAGAAAGGATAGTGTGTCAGAGTGATGTCAGCCATTTACGATCTATTGAAGAAACACCCCTTTGCTTTTACCTTAGAAATCATTTTTCATAAGTACACATATTTCCCAGATACACAGTTGTTTGACATTACATGTACATATTACAGATTACTTAAGGTACATTCTGGCCCAACTCTGAACTTCCTGGTTGGGGGCTTGCATTCAAAAATGACCATTTATTTTTGTTTTTTGGTTGATTTACCAATATCGGACGTTTACCAAAAATGGCACACATGTACAACGCCTTTTTACCCATATTCCAGTAATTTACTAGGTCTCCAGCATAAACACAGTGTCTGTAGTATTAATAATTAGCGTGGTTTTGGCTCAGAACATCACAGAGCGACCAGCCTAGTTTTGAACTGGGAGTGAATGTGTCAATTTAAAGATCCCAAAGTTGTACATTTCTGTCATCTGGTTACAATTAGTTATCAGTGTTTTTATAAAACATATATTTGCCTTCAATTCACTTCAGTGTTTGGGTCCGCCCCCAGAAACTTGGGAGTCAGGGATCACATGTCTCTTCTGCCAGGCAGAGCTCTGTTTACAGTCCACACCCAAATTAGCATACCCCATTCAATTGTTATGTGTCAGCTGAGGTCAGCAGGCCAGGGGTCCACTCTGCATTTGGTTAGCATGTCCATGTGATCTCCTGGCTTCTTGTGTGTAGTTCTGAGGTGAGACGGTTTCCCAGCCTCTTGCAATGTTAATTGAATCAGCCTGTCTTCAGGGAACAGCAGGTGTTTAAATTTTCAATTAACCAAGAAGGCTTTGAAGTTTCCAGCTGTCTCAGGAGACTGGCAACTCCTGAAGTACAGGTCTACTGTCAGAGTTTAGACCGCTAGCGCCGGCTTGTGTCCAAAGCTGGTACTGCACCTATTTTTTTAGGAGTTGTCCTGAATTTGACAGGAGGATTTTGCTTGACAGCTCTAATCCTTGCTGCCGTTGTTTTGATGGGCATCCTTACAGTAGAGTGGTGATGTAGAACCCCCCTCAAGAAGGTTGAATCTTTAGAGTGGTCGTGTGCCCATGATTTTAGCAACTTGTTGACATCAATTAAAAACGGATTTTGAACACATTGAAATGGACATTTTGAGCTTGCACTTCAGAGAAACAGCAGTGATTTCAAGGCGCTTTTGATCTAACAGGCACTGCTATTTTTCCTTTGGCACCACCTTTCACCCGTGGCGCATCCGGTCCATCACGATTGCACTGGTGGGTGGCAGGTTAGGCAACCATTTTGGTGTTCGCAAAACTGCGCGGTTCTCCTGGTTCTGGGATAGAATGATGGGCGGCGACAGCTCAATCCCCACATCTACCCAGTCTATTGATTTAGTTTTGTTCTGGGATAGAATGATGGGCGGTGACAGCTCAATCCCCACATCTACCCAATCTATTGATTTAGTTTTGTACTGGTCTAATAATTCAACATGGGTCAAAACCCTTGACAGGATGCATTGCTTTGTTAAATGAAACCAAGTGCCTGGAGTGCTGTTACAAGGCTCTAAGCCGGTGGGTGTGAGGAGGTCTCATCTAGTCAAGCAATGTAATCCTTCACTACTCTCTATCATGTTGGGTGCATTTCTTCAACTTGTATTCCTTTTTTGCACACATGTAACACAGGGAAAGAGAGATTCCAAGTCAGGGGAGGATGATGATGTGCTTTGAAAGTAGCTGAACACTAACTCCTTACAACATTTGAGTATGCAGTGTGGAATACGAGACGACTTATGTTTGTTTTCGCTTCCATCTTTCTACCTTCTTTTGACTTTTGGCATGGGAATATTGACAACATTTACAATGGACTCACCCCAGCTGTAATCTTCCTTTATAGTTGGCATATGTCTGTGTAATCCAATGTGTTACTTTGAACAATTCTACGTTCAGGAATCAGGACGATTAGTGGGTTTTTGTTCTCCAAGCTTTATCCATTTTGGCATAGTACAACAGGCTGCCCAGCACCACAAAATGTTTGTTTAATCCAACATCATTTATTTATTTATTTATTTATTTATTTTAGCATTTGTAGAGCGCACTACAGCCCAACAGGCAACGAGGCGCTATAAGGAGTTTTTAAGAAGGCTTGCTTGAGGGTTACAGTAAGCGGCCCCAAAGGTCAGTTTAAATACATTTGCTTATGCACATTTGCATGGTTACATATTATACAGATTGATTGTTACAGTTGGTTACAAATTTTGTCTAGGTATACAGTCTCCTGTACATGGTGAATACAGTAATAATGCAAACCTAGAGTGGCAGGCTCTTTAGATGAAGAGCTTGGTTTTTAAGGCCTTGCGGAAGGCCGTGTGTGAGTCGATTGATCTCATCTGAGCTGGGAGGTTGTTCCATAGGGTAGCCGCCATAGTGGGGAAGCTGGTGCCTCCTGCACGCACTCTCTGTGTGTGTGGAACCGTGATGCAGTTGATATAGGCTGACCTTGAGGGTCTGGAGACAGTTTGTCTAGTTATCCTCTGTGTCAGATAGGGAGGTGCTTGATCGTGAAGGCACTTGTGTGTAAGAGCCAGAGTTTTGAAAATGACCCTTTCCTTGATGGGGAGCCAGTGTACCTCCCTCCTGATCCCCGAGATGTGTTCCTTGCGCGAGGTGCCTGTGGCAGCGCTTAAGGCATTATTTTGGGTAATCTGGAGTTTGGCAAGGTTTTTTTGGGAGGTTCCAATGAACAGGGCATTGCAGTAGTCGAGTCTGGAGCCGATGATGGCCCTGGCTATTGAGATGCAGTTTTGCCGTGACAAGAAGGGCCTGATGGCATTGATGATTTTGGAGTGGTATGCTGCGGATGAGGCAATGGCGTTTACCTGTCTGTCCATGGTGAGGCTGTTCTCGAGGTACACCCCCAGTGTTTTGATTGTTGCAACCCACTTCCTGACCTCCCTGCAAAAACAGATCCTCCTGGAATCCCTGTGAAGCACCTTTTTCAAGCCTTGCCATCAAACTTTGCACTGGAAATGACTGCAAGCATTTTTCTTAAAGCAGCCTTGTGTTTAGTGCCTTACTAGTGTAATACACACTTCTTAACCAGGCCTGCCTTCAGAAACTCCATTTATAAGCATTATACATGTCCTTCACTGAAGTCCTGTTAAAAAATTGCAACGTTTTTGTTTTTGTATAAATATTGGACACTTGCCAGGCACTGCTATTATATGCTCAGGTACTCACACCATTTTGCAGCTGCTGCCATTAATAGCCAGTTAATATCACTAAGGCAGTGCCTGGCAAAATGCTTTCCCCAAGGGTACACACAATGCAAAACCTTTGCCAATGCTTGTTTATTTTGTGTGCCATTACACTCAAAAACATTGAAATGAAAAAAAAAATACATACTCTGGTATTCCATAGGGGTTGGTGGAGGGGGCTCTGTGCCAAGCAGAAGTGGCTGAGGTCAGAGTCATGGATTGAAAGGCAAACATTAAAGTGCAGGTACTTGCTAATCTAGGCTAGTATTACAGGAGCTTTGGTCACGCTACCCTTCTTTCCATAAACCACATTACTGCTCAGTGCTAGCTGCAAACTTTTGTCATCAGAATCTCTTCTGGTATAGTAAATGACTGTGTAAGTTTGTTTAATGACAACAATGATCAAGACAGGGTCGTGCTAGTACACTTGACAAAGTGTGTAAAAGGTTAAGTCCCGCACAGTTCAAGCTCTTGGTTGCATAAGGCCATAAATGTTCACCAATCCACAGACCAGTGGGCAAATGGGAATGGTGCAGGCTGCATAGTTGTCGGATATACTGTCATATGGAAGGCTGAGCTCGAAGTGCTGGAGCAGTGAGCACAAGGGTACATTTTTGAACATGCAAAACATCCTATTGGGTGACCCTAGACCGCCTTACAGTTTTTATTCTCGATCTCATGTCAGGACGGAGCAGCAGGACGGGCCTCTTTTTGTCACTTTGTACATACGATCTCCCCCACTTACACAGGGAGTGGAACCTGAAGGTAGACTCTTTCTAGTATCTGGGACGAATGCTGGCATGACACAGTTCCCTTTGACTGAAATGGGGATAGTGAAGTTCCAGTGTGGCTTTTCCCTAACTGGCTCATGCAGGGACCACAGAGAGTGTGAGAAGGGGCCCAGGTATGGTACTACTCTGGCCCATGGGCACACTAGATGGCATCAGGGCCTTTCCACATTTTCAATTGAAAGGGGCCATGCATGAGCCTCAGGTAGAGCCCAGCAACTGCCCCATGTTGCCAGTCAGCAGCCTTATAACAAAACAATATATTACTTTCATTCTGAGGCTTTAGAGGCTTAGAGGCTTAGCTCTCTCTTTACAAGCTGCATTTGCGGAAGCCCTTGCAGCCGTCACTTCCCTTGGGGTATACCAAACTGTTATCATCTCATTACCTTTTCACCCACTATACTTTTTTAAATATATGACAATTGATGTTTCAATGGCAGTGATGGCATCAGGGCTCTTCTACCTTTTCAGTTGAAATGGGCCATGCATGAGCCTCGGGGACCTGGGGGGGTGCAGCAACTGCCCCATGTTGCCAGTTAGCAGTCTATACCACGTCAATGTACGTATCTCTATATTACTTTTGTTCTGGGGCTTTAAATTTGTGATTTTCAGCATGTGCCATACAAGCTGCATTTGCCATGTCCTATCATTTTATTGGGTCAAATTGATGTGTCATCATTTCCTGTAATGCCATCATTATGCTAATTAAAACATTTTTAACTTTAAGATTCCTACAGATTTTGGTCACATAATGTTGGCATGTATGCACTATGAGGGAGTCGGCTCAGAGAGGCATGGGATGGCAGGTTTCACACTGACGCTCTGACACTGTATGGACCTCACAGTGCGCAGGGTAGAGTTGAGTGTCTGTTTCACGCCAGACAGCATATCATGTCATCAATACAAATGAATGGGCTATTCACACACCCATCTTGGATGCTGCTCTGGGCCTCAGGCAACCAGGCCTACTAAATCAGTTTGTTTTGACAGGAAAATAGGTGATAGGACTGCTTAAAAAGCAGTACCCTACTTCCTGAATCGGTAGGGTTGGCAAGTTTGGCTTGGAACATGTTCCCAGCCCATTCAAGTCCTCTATCCACCCTACATGCATGGCTGTCTCAAACTACTGCAGTGCGTATGGTTCAATCTCCTGAGCCTATCTGATCGGTCACTCTTCCCCCTCTTACATCGATACATTGACCAATACCGAATCTTCACCTCAATTTGAAAAAGTGGTG
This sequence comes from Ambystoma mexicanum, assembly GCF_040938575.1. Taxonomy (NCBI): domain Eukaryota; kingdom Metazoa; phylum Chordata; class Amphibia; order Caudata; family Ambystomatidae; genus Ambystoma; species Ambystoma mexicanum. Next base: position 338,208,722 of record NC_090939.1, read on the forward strand.
CAACCCAGCCAGAGCAGGGACTGGCGTCCATTACAAACAATGGCCAAGGCAGGCAGCTGCTCTCTTGATTGGCAGCTCAGTTGCAGCACTCCATAGAGTGTGAACGCCTACTCAGCACATACGCTCAGGCGCTCTCTTGAGGTCTTGGTTGCCACACACTATGAACAATAATCATGTCACGCAGGGGAGTAGCGAGCATTGCAAGAGTGGGGGGGGGGCGAGCATTGAATAAAGTCCTGCTACTCCCCCTCCCCAAATTCAGTGCACGGAATTCAATACAGTCTCATTTGTACCCCCACACCACCCACCCCTGGCCCTATCTACTTTTTTGGTAACATAAGTGACAGACTGTATTTTAATACATATTTAGAACAAAAATGAAAACCCAGGATGAGACTGCGCCCAGTTTTTCAAAACATGGTTTAATATGTAGGTGCCCCTTCAGATGACACGTGTTTCGGTCCCCTTTTAGGACCTTCTTCAAATCAGGGCTGATTAAGTATATTTCTGAAAATCTTGATTTCACCTAATGCTCCTTATTGGGTTAAGCAGACATTATCCGCTCTTCAAATCTCGGGTTAGATCCCTAGTAACAGTGGTCTTGCGTACAATCGCGTGCTGCCGAATGTCCAGAGGGGGGGGGGCCTGTATTTTAATACATAACAAATCAACAACAAAAAACTTCAGGAGCATTACAGATGCAGGAAACACATCTATTGGAGCTGTGTCCAGTCGCTCTGGGGCAACATGCAGGGAAACTACCTAATTTGAATATGGATTGCACTAACAGAATTACAGAAAAGGACATTGCAAGGAGCATCAGCCGTCTTTGATACTTGGAGGCATTATGTAAGTTATTGCAAGTGGCAAAAAACGCTGTGATGCAAAATAACTAATTTGCACTATCGTTATATATGGAGCAACTCTATAGTCATTAGGCATTTTTTTTATAATAGCATGATATAATACATCAACTATGAAGTGAATCAAAATCGCGTACAGAGCTGCAGATAAGACATAGTGCAATTACATGGTTTGCCCAGGATCACACACTTTGGTTAAATGGTGAAACCAGGATGAAGACAACTTAAGCAACTGAGCACATCTCACGAGGATTAGTTGATATAGACGGTTATTAAGGTTTTGTTTCGCATTTCACATGCTTAAATAATACTTTATTTAGAGCAATGCCTTGGAAGCACACCACATTATATAATAAACTAGCCTTTCGTAGTAAACTAACTATACTCTATACACATTGTCATATAAATATCTTGATCAATAAGAGTATGGCTTTAATTGTATCCTCCCCATACTGCATGCAATGTCACAATAGCTTGCGGATTAATGTGAGCCTAACAACTCTCCCTTGGGTTTTAAAGCCATGGTCATAGTCATTATTTCATAAAACATGCTACATTAGGCACCCTTCTTACTTCTGATCACTCCCTCCCATTCCCATTTCCAAAGGAACAAAAGTCCCTGCCAATAGTTCCCTGCCCCTCCTTCCCATCAGTGCCTAATGGCTCACATCATAATGCTCTGCTGACACAGAGCGAAGTGAGAGCCCCTCTGCTTCCCGAAGATCATTGGGATGTTGTCCTGGCAGCAGCACACCTCTCCTGTTTGGAAAGGGTGAGGTGTCCTGCTGCCAGGACAATGAGCGTGCTGAGCAGGAATTGCTTGGTACACATTGTCCTGCCAGTGGGACACCTTTCCTGTTGGGCACCCTCATTGAGGTGCCTAACGGGGGAGGAGTCCCACTTAAAAGAGCCACAAGAGGGCTGCCCCCCCCCCGTCCTCCTGCTCGGTATGCCACTGATGCCATGGGAAGAACGGCTTTGCGCAGGGTCATTCTCAGTATCTGTCCACACCACTTCTCATCGAATAGTTCCTCATACCGCTGTCAGGAAGCGCACGGTCAGACCTAACTGGGATCTGTGTAAGTGCTAGTATGCCCCATTGTTTGGTGATGACATAAGTTGGGGCCGGCCTGCATAGTGTTCGATCGCCGCTGAAGTTAGTGTCCAAGCCTTTGCAGCAGAGAGGGTTTGAAGAGATTGCAGACGTGGCAGCTGGAGTCCAAGGCGGCACGATAGCTTAAATGTGCTGATTTTGAACCTAGCTCAACTCATCTTGTGCCGGGAATTCTATGTCAAGTCTGCTTAAGGGCATCAACTCTTCCCATGCATTATGGTACTTGTTTTATATTCTATGCTGTTATTGTTGGACCAGCAATCCTGCCATGGAACAGAGCAAGTTATTTTCTTTACGATATCATGGCCGGAGTGGGGTCTCGTGTGAATGCTCACAAACCACCCATACTGACCTTTTCATGACCCCCTCATGTGCCTTGAATTTTGGCCAAAATAATCAACATAGATTTATGACGTGTGTGGGATTACTGCATTAATGGGTGATCTCTTTTTTTCCAGGTGCTTTGCAATTGCCATTGATCCTATTGTTTGGGTTCAATTGATGCGCTCCTTCTGCAGTGTGCATGTTTATGCATGCTAGTGCCACACAATTCTGCTCACACACCGACTATGCCTTTTACTATCACTCCTGTGGCAGCAGTGCGGCCATGACAAGCTTGTGATGGATACACAAAAACTGCAACGTGTTGGCAACAGCGATTGAAGGAAAAGGCTACCTGCATTGGGTGGAAGAGGATGGTGGAGGGAGGTGAATTGCGTTATAACTGGCTGTGTAGGGTAAATGAGGCAGTCTGAGTAATTTGCAGAATGTTCAAAAGTGTATTTGCAAAGACAGCTCCAGTGGAAAGGAATTCCAATAGAGCAGAGAGGTACGTGGAAGGTCTAAGTCAAGTCAGAACTGGTTAACTCGTGATTACACGCTTTGGGCTCAACTGGGTGCCCGAACTCGGGTGGTATGGGCTGGCCACCTTCCAGCCTTATTTCATTTCCTACATATTTGAGGTTTATCGTGCATGTCATTTTTTAAAGGGAGACTACAACTCAGGATGACATAATTACTCTGAACTAAAACCACTCCACTTCCCACATCTCCCGCTTGTGTTAAACCCCCACATCACCTGAGAAGTACCACATGGATCACGCCCATCTCCGTTTCTTTTCTACATCCAAATGCTGCGTCCTACTAAAGCATATGAGCAAGTAAACTCTCATATACAATTAGGCAGATGATACACACCTAGCACCTCATCACAAGTTTGGTGGTATCTCTGCGAAAATCACTGAGATACCACCAAACAGATTTTGTGTTGCCGCCACCTGCACCGACAGGATTACAAGTGGCGGTATGGCATTGTCAATCCCCATTTATGGAGTCCATAGGACTTCATGGGGATTTCTGCAGTAAGGTGGTGGAATTGCCTCCAGCTTTTTGTTGGAGGTTTTTCCTCCACTTACCTCAAACCCCATAGTTCAGCCGTGTGGTTATGTATCAGTAATGCAGTGGAAACTCTGTTAGCACTACATTACTATAATTTCTGGTCACACCGCCAAAATCATAATGAGACCCATGTTCTTCAAACTCTTATCAGACAAAAATAAAACTCAACCAGCTCTTGCCAGATGTCTCATGATGTGGACACATGGATGACAAAGAAGAGACTGAAACCTAACCAAATGGAAATAGTGATTTGCTCCATGAGGTCAATAACCACTAGTAGAAACACCTAGTTAAAGGAAATGTGACTATGCACACATTTCTATATTGGTCAAAAACTCTACATAAACGATTCATAACGGTAGGTAATGCTTTATTTCGGTTTGCAACATTTACAAAACAAAACAACAAAGTACAGATAAAAATTTCTTTTTAAATAGAATTGTTAAGAATTATACAATATACATTTGTGATCATACATACTAATACAAAATGAAATTCAAATTTTCTATCCAAATGCTTAAAAGAGGCAACAATATACTTGCATAAATCATTTACAAAACATGCATCAACACAAGACAAAATGCATTGCCTCCATTCATAATGGATTTTTTAACCGTATAACCTCAAATGCATGACCTAGTTAAACAAGCATTGACCAATCAAACATTTAGCTTTTGTGTAGACCTCAGATCTGTATTTTCCAGGGACTACCATAATGGTACTGCATGGCCATAAGATGGCAATGACTAGCAAAGGCTGCTAGTAACTGGCCATGGTATGTCAGTATCTAATGAGTTTGCAAGGGCCAAGACTGTTTTTAACCTGAATTCAGTGTAAGGAACAAATGCAAGGAATGGGGCGGAATGTATCCAAAGTAGGATCACCTCTTCGATTCAATGAAGACTTCTTGTTCTGACATGGCTGCACTCCAGACAATGCCTTGCTACTTCAAGAAATGATACAGAGGTTCCTTGTACACAAATATGACCAGCAAACTAGAACACACTACTGAAAGACATTCTCAATTTTCAGGACTGCCTCTCTTTTCAGATAAGAATCAAGCCCTGGCATTTTGACAGACCCTAAATCAACACAAACATGATACACTATCTATTGAATTAAACTACCTAAATGTACTTTGAGAACAAAACTAAAAAACCCAAGCAAGATTGCCAGTGATAAGCAGAGTGGGTGGTGTTGGGAGGGGTCATGTCTGTGCAAACTGGATTTATTTCAAAACACTGACCCCGAAACTCCTTTGGCGAGGGGGTGGAGGGTCAGTTATATGGTGCATGGGCACCGAAACTCACTTTCAGTGGATGGTGTACAGAGGAGTCCTGCTTCTAGTGTGTGCTGCAAGGATACAGCAATTAGGTACTCCCCTTCTGGGGAGAGGCAAGGGCTGGTAGGTTTGCTGTTGTGTGCTCAAGCAAAGGGAGCTGGTTTGCAGCAGTTTGGGAGGATGGGTGACAGCTGATGCTAGGTGCTGATGTGTTTTTGTGTGGAAGGAGAAATACAGATAAGTACTACAGTGAGTAGGAGGTAAGTGGTGGTGATGAGCAAGAGGCAAGTATACTTGTGTTGAGGTAGTTGTAAGGCATGCCCTTGGAGGGGGTCAGGAGAAGGTGCGGTTCCGGGGTTGAATGGCAGAAGCCAAGGACTGGTGTAAGCCATTTAGTGGGATGTGGTGGAGTAATGTGACTGTTGCTATTGACTGGTGTTCCTTGTGGTGTCATACAATTGGGCCTAGATGTGTGGGTGTGATCAAAGTGTGTACTGACTGGTGGTGGAGTGGAGCACAGTGGCATGGATCAGGTTCCTGCATTTGCTGGATGTAGAAAGGGGTGAGGTAGCAGGAGATTAATAGAAAATTGGCTTAGTCATAGAGGTGGCAGATACTGGCAATGACTCTTGGCGGAATGGGGCATGGTGACAGAGCTGTTATTTTTTGTTGATGGTGTAAGTCGGTGGTTGGAAAAGAGAAGCCAACAAGTATATGTTGGTAGTGTTGATGGCAGTAAGAATCGATGGTAGGAGATGTAGTGATAAGTGTTGGTCTCTACTGTTTTGCGAGTTACAGGTGCTTATGGTGTGAGGAGTTAGTGTTGGCAGGTGTGAGGGGAATGGTAGCAGCCAGAATATTAAGTGTAGCATAATAACTTTGCACTCTGCTGCAATGTCATAGGTGTCATATGATGTACTAAAACAAGAGATAAAACAGTTTAACACAAGAGTTGATAACATAGTACTGAATTGTTAGAAATGTGAATTAGGGCATATATTCTGCATGTACCTTAGGGCTATCTTGCACTAATCAGACCTGCAATTTCTGATCTGCCTACCCCTCCCTCAAGAAAAAACACATGGGTGATTCCTTGGATGGCGTACCTAAGCAGTGCCCATTCCATGTCTATCACTCTCTCTTTGGTTTAACTCTGATCCATGAACTGGGAGGTGGCTTTCTGGGGACATAATCAACCAGTGGGGCATAGAGCAGTTCACCTCCCATATCATGGCCACCTCACTGTCCCTCTTTGCCCTACCCCCCAATCACTTGTGAAGAGCTGATCACATTTCCATGACCAGTGCATAAGTAATCCTAACTAAAGGCAGCTGAAGACAGCTAAGGCAGTTTGTGCACATTGTTGGTTCCTAAACCTGTACCTGTGCTAGTGCTAGAAAGCCACCCACTGACTGGGCTGAGTTTTGCTCCTCACATCAAATCATTTGACGGACACAATCACCCCCTCCAATTGGCAGGGCCCATCCACTCCTTGACTCAGAGCCTCAGGGGTGCTTGTGTTGACATTCCCTTCTAGGGTTTCAAATTGAGGGGAGCTAGGAGCTATTTAGGTCCTGCTTTTAGCATAGTAGAACCTAATTAGCTTGAAATCAACAGCTCCAACTTTTGGCTTCCAGGGCCACCTGGCGCCTTCTAAACATGTAAATGTGACATTATTTGTTGTTGTGTCTGTTAATTTGTCATGATTGTTATTACTTATTTTCACTGAATAAATAAACAAAGTAAAAAAAAATAATTAGAACCCATCTAATATACATTTTTAAAACAATGGGCCTCATTACAAGGTTATAGGTAGCCATGGCTGCCTCCAAAACCTTACCGACTCCGCCCTGATGAATGGAGCAATTACCGGTCCATTCCAAGGTTGGCGGGACCAGTAATTCCCCATTCACCAGGGCCCTTCCCCATTCCCATCTGAGCCCCCATAGGGCTCAATGGGAATGGGGAAGGCGCTAATAACGGTACCGCAAATTGCGGTACCTTTATTAGCTCCAGAGTCCCTTTGCGGGTCCAGTCCTTAACACCTGGAAAAACCAGGCGTTAGGGTAGGACCCGCAAAGGGAACTCGTAGTAGGGCGGTAAGGGATTACCGGCACCGGTGCCCTTACCGGTGCCGGTAATCCCTTACCACCCGCCTCGTAATGAGGCCCAATGATTCATACAAAATGGACAAAAATTGATAAGAGCATCTCTGGTAGCTCATTGTTCTCCTGTCGTAGCTCCTGCCTACAGGGTGATGCCCAACACCCAGGAGCTGTTTTTAGCTCCTGCCTATCAAGTCTGAATTTTGAACCCTACCTACTGTCATGGACTGCTCATACAGTGTCTCGCCCCACTAAGGATGTGTATACCAGCCTCCACAGTGATGTCATGGCTTTACGTCATAGGGTGGTGCCACCTGCCCATTGACATAGTGCCAGGGTGGACAAGCCCACCCTTATCCATTTCTGATGCTGGAAGCCTTTGCCATATCTTGCAATTCCACTGAGAGCCACCTCTCTTCACCAGGTTTCACCCATGGCCTAGGATTCTGAGGAGTGACAGCCTACAGCGCATTCACCTTTAAGTCCTACTATCCCTTAGCTTCTTTCTCTTGTAGTGCTGAGGTGAATTGACCTGTTATTGCTTCCTCCAGATCCTGCTTGGTTTCTGGCTCAACAGGGTGGGTGAAGACCTTCTTCACCCAAGCCACCCCAGCCTTCTGTACCATTGTCTCTGCCTTTTTCTAGCACCCTTCTTCTACTGGGCTGTCTCAAAACCTACACATGCACCACTGATGTGGCCCATGTGTTAATTCAATGGGCTTTTCTCTTCATGCTTTGCTCAAACCGCTACCATGCCCTTTGAGTCAGTCTATGCCACGTCACCCCAGGAAACCATATCCGTCAGCTGCTCTCTGGCTCATTTCGTTTATTTTTATTCTTTATTTTTTCAAACACATTAACACGTTTTTCAGTGCTCTCTCTGCTTTTCACATAGAGGGACAGTCCACTCCCTATGAACAGGGGAGACCTGCTCTTTGTCCTTCCTGAAGACTCGAAGTGCACCCTGTTTAAGTGAAGCATGAAAGCACCAATACACATTAACTCAACATACACAGCAAGCATTATTACCCCATGAAGGTGTTAAAAGAGTGTAAGCACATAATAGCTAGGCACTAATTGGCCAGGTGTTACATGAATATTATTCACAACATCCCGATTGTCATTTACAGTTTGTATAAGGAGTGCAATAGATACTGAATTTGCTCCAGTGTAATACCAGACAGATTTATAATTACACTTTAAAGTGCACTGTGATGAATGGAGAACATCCGCATTTGGGTTGCAATGGCCCTGTTGTTTAGGGCTTAGTTAGTCTATGAGTCACAGAACACTTTCATATTTGCTTTTTTAATGCACTTTTGAATTCCTCTGGCTAAAATTCACTTTAATCTAATTTACCGCCTCCAGAATACTTTTCTTATTATGTGAGACATTTACCTCTTGAGAAAAACAGCTCCCTAGGCACAGCTGACATAAGAATAATTTCCAAAATCCTTGTTATCCCCACAAGATATGAAACCCTTACTTCCTCTCATAGCATCCTGTTTTTATCTTGGGTAATGCAGCAATGGCACAACTGCTATTGCAGGAGCCAAAGGGTGAAGACCAAACTATATAATAGGAATTTAGGATGTGGAACAGAGGGTCATACTGTTGACCATATTTTTGAGTGAACATTGGCTTAAAACAATCTCATTACAAAATGGGTTTGGTTATGCTGTGAAAAAACTCATTTTTGGGTGCATAAATGTGGATTTATTTGCTTACACTGAGTCTTGATTGGTAATGGGTGCGGATATGACACCTCTTATCCCCCACACTCCCTCTTTATTTCTATAGTTGGCAGAACTTGTACAAATTGGGGCAAAATAGATGACAGAGGGACTCCATTGTAGGGAAGAGCATGAGTGTACACTAGGAGACTGAGAACAGAGCTATAGAGATGTTTGAGGGAAGGATGCAATATAAAGAAACCAGTGGGGTGGGATCTCATAGAAAAATATGTGAATTCTACAGGATATTGGGGAGAGGCACAGAAAAAGTGGGGAAACTGCAAGGTGGATGAGTGATGCAGAGATGTGAGTAGAAACATGGGAATTGCACAGCAGAGCCAAGTACGAATGAAACCGAATGGTGCCATTTTGTGCCAGCAGGCACAGTGCTGAGTACAATATGTATGTCTTGCGAGACAGGCATGGTATCAAAGGGAGACACTGGGCCTCATTATGAGTTTGCCGGTACAGTAATAACGGTACCGGTAAGCTTGCCGGTACCATTGTTACCGTAACGGCAAACTACGAGTTCTGCTCGTGGGTGCCCTTGCAGCCACCAGGTCTGACCTGGTGGCCGTTCTGGCATCCGCGAGCAGAACATGACAATAGCACCGGTACCGTTATTAACGGTACCAGTGCTACCACCTTCCCCATTCCCATTGAGCCCTACGGGGCTCAAATGGGAATGGGAAAGAATTTTTTCCGGCGCCCAGAAAAGGGCAATTACTGGGTCTGGCAATGTTGTAATGACCCAGTAATTGCCCTTTTCTGGGTGCCAGAAAAAAATGAATACCGGCTACCGCCAGCCTCGTAATGAGGCCCACTGACTCAAAAGCAACAGTTTGAAATCCTTTATTAAAGAATGTTGTGGGGTTGGTATAATATCTAACTAGCCAACCTCGTTCACGAACATCCGTCCGATGAAACAAGTGTCAGCTGCTGCTTTTGCATCTACCTTCACTCCCCTGCCCCCCACTGCAGACTCTACCTCTGACTCGACTCTCAGTAATTTATATCTTGCCATCACTTGCACTCTTGAAATTCTTGCGCCAGTCATGAGGATCCATCTGAAACACATCTTGAAGTGTAATAACTGGCATGACTTACAGCCTTAAAATGCAAGTGTAGAGCTGGGGAACGGAAATGGCAGACCTCAGGTTCATCCTCTGATAAACTGGCCTGTTTCCTGCCCCAATGGCAACACTGACTCTCAATTTGCTGCAAGAAAAGGGACCACATCTAGGCTTGTGTCTCTCATGCATCCCAAAACATGACTGAACTCTGAACTGGCTAATCCTTACACAGGGTCTCATCACAAGTTGGGCGGTAATGCCGGTGCTATTAGGGCCGGTGCTAAGCCCCCCGGCACTATTAGCGCCAGATCACGGGTTTGACGGAACAGTTATTGCCCATTCCCCATTGGGCCCAATGGGAAAAATTTGCGCTATTACCACCGGCGGATTTCCCGCCCGCGGTAATAGCACCAAAAATCAGCAAATTTGCCACAGATTTCCCCCCAGCTCAGAGCTGGGGGGAAATCCGCCATGGCCATGATGTGGCGGACCCTTAAATGCGGCGGTAATAGGGCTACCACCGCGTTTAAAGGTTACCGGCAGACTCGTGATGCGGCCCACAGCCTCCTTTTTACTTCTTCCCTCCCATGCCATCTGCAATGCACTGGCCATGCACTTCACTGCTAGTCCCTCTCTCCCCCTCCCCTTCCCCTACTCCCTGCCACTTATGGCATCCCATCTCGCCTCTGCCTTTCTCTCCTCCTTCTCTCCTATCACATTTGGTGAGGTGCACTAGAGTCATCTGCTCTATGAAGGTCTCCTCCTAACAGGTCTCTCCCTGTTCTTTCAGAATTATTAAGGACAATATTGGCTCTCTCGCCCCTGCACGTGCTGATTTCTGCGATCACTCTCTTACTACAGGGTCTTTCCCCTCCTCCCTAAGGCACTCTCTTGTATGCCCTCTCCTGAAAACACCTTCTGCATAGCTATACTCTCTTGCTAACTACCGCCCCATCTCGATCACCCCCTTTCTTGGGAAACTATTGGAGAAGCTGGTCTTCCCCCAACTGACCCAGCATACTGAGCTTGTCGGTTGCCTTCATTACTATTAATCTGGATTTCATGCATCCAGAGGCACAGAAACTGCTCTCCTGAACACCCATGAAGAACTGCTTGCATCTCTTGATTCTAACTCTTCTGCCATTCTCATTCTATTTGTCTCCCGTCTGCATTTGACACGGTCAACCATTCTAAACTGATAAAATGGCTCCACTATACCCTAGGTATCTTGAAGCGGGCACTGTACTGGCTGATCTCTTATCTGAGTGACAGTCGCTGGCAGGTTATCCTCAGCTATTTCTCCTCTCCAACGTCTATCTCCACCTGTGGCATTCCCCAGGGATCCAACCTTTCTCCCTGGCTCTTTAACATTTATTTTGTCCCTCTTGCACACCTAATTTCCACCTACTCCCCTTACTTCTAGTGTTTTGCAGCTGACACGCAACTCTTATTCAAACTTCCTACTGATTCTCTCCTTACCTCCTACATCATTCCTGACCACTTATTGGCCATCCAGTCCTGGTGTGCCTCCAATGATCTCTGCCTCAATGTCAGCAAGACTGAGGTCCTTCCCACTGGGACTACTGCTCCCTCTTTCTTCCCCTCACTCTGGCAACCAACTGTGGGTCCCCCCTCCTTCATCTGAAGCCAAGAACCTTGGAGTCATCTTTGACCCCTCTTTTCATTCTCCCTCACATCCAGGACCTTGCCAAGAAGTCCCACTTTCCTCCTCAAAGGAATCCTTCCTTCCCTCACTTTTCAGCGCATGTGGGCCTCTGGGGTTCCCTTCACCAAGCCCAGACTCCACTGGTCTCAAGCAAAAGTTTCAACACTTTTCTTTCTTTCATGGGGCAATGTCACAGACTTTTGAAAATTATGGGCTTTCTGCTCCTCCCCTGTGTGACCACTCTGATTTAAGGCCCATCTCTTTATACTTTGAATCGCTCTTATGGCATATTTCTCCTCCGGTACCTCTTCCACTCTGCTCTTCTACCTTGTCCACCTTTCTTTACTTTTCCTTGTGCATCCTTTTACCTTCTTTCACTCGTTCTGCTTTACCTGTCCACACTTGCACCTTCTTTTTCTTTCTTTTGGGTCATTTGTACCAACTTTTCTGTTTCATGTTACTCCCACTTGCGGGCAACTTGCATCCCCCACGCCCCTTTGCGGCTTTTGGTTCTTTCATTGCTTTCTTTTGCCTTTCCAATTAATAATGTTTGCATCTTTCATTCCTTTTTCCTCCAGCCAGCCGCACGCTACAGAGTTTCTTTCTCTTGCTGTCTGAAACACACCCGGTAGCACAGCACTAGTAAGCAGGTCCGCTGGATCTGTAGAATGAGGTCAGGGTCCTACCGCCTGGCCCTCAGATACCCCTGGGACCAAATCACATCCCAGGGAAATGAGCACTGGCCTGGATGTCGCCAACAGCCTTCAGCACAGCACACTTTACTCCAGCTCTGTGGAGACACGCTGCAACCCCACACCAGGTCAGCGTCTTGGCATTCTGTTTACCCTGGGCACATCCAGGCTTCCATGTTCCAACCAGCATTCCCAGCTCACTCACTGCTTCTGGCAGAATCACACCTTTTATAGTGTAAGGGAGAGCCAAGTGGAGTCGGATGACTCTATTAATGGGACAGCCTAATCGTGGTATGAAGTAGGTCTCTCTTCGCATCTCCATGTTGTTCCTATGGTCAATCCTCTTTGCTCTTGATCACCTCTTCCTCGTCCCTGTACATGTTGGAAATAGAAATGGGGAGGGGGAGATGGGAAAGTTGGAAATTGATATTTAGGGGCCAAATCATTAAAAAGTGATTGAGGAAAGAGGGGAATCCCCTGGCCCTGTCTGTATATATCAGGGGTGATGTTCTTTCTCTCTATGGCCTAAACCATGGGAAGACAAATAGGTGTTGAGGTTAAACTATGTGTTTGTCTTATCTGGCCCTTCTCCTTGTCTGTTTCTGTTCTAATACAATACTTCCACCTCCTATTCGGATTAGGGACCCTGCTAGCTAAATATCCCACCCACTCACTTGGGGTACTCCCGCAAGAACAGCCCTAGGCTCCCCTACCCAGGTGATCCTCCCTCGCTTGTCCACCCCCACGGTTGGAATCCAAGAGCAATGGCCCTTCCCTGGCCATCTGAATTATGGATTCTCAGGGCCTACATGGGAGAATACCCGCAGGTTTCTCACAGTCTGCTTTGCTTGTATTCCAACTTGAGAGTGGGCCTCAATGTTTGGTGACATAAGAAACATACCAGAGCAGTGTGGCAGTAGAGACCACTTAATACAATAGGGGGAGCTAAAGTACATCACACTTGACTAATGGCTGTATAAGATTTCCTCCGTCAAAAGTAATGACAGGAAAAAAAAGTAATCCAAAAGGAGCATTCAGCAGGCAAGAAGTGACAGAAATAATTAGGTCCAAAATACAGCTGGTAAACACAGTTCAGATAGTCCTGTGGAACTAAACTGAATGACATGCGCAGTCAACAACGCCCACTGCGGGCAAACCTTTTATTCCATAGAATCAACATAATACAAGTTAGTTATGTTCTGTAGGCAGATCCCAAGAGTGGCTTGGTGCAGGCCCATCAGTCCTGTATATCCAAACATATGTTGCATTGTCCTGATTGGATAAGACATTTTCGGACCCCAATTACATTACCACCCCTTGTGATATCACAAACCACCCCACGCCACCATGAAATTATGTGATTGTGCTGATCAGTTTAAACTTTTACTCTTCTGCCAATGTTTGGCACTAGACAAATTAACATGGCAAGGGCCAAGACATTCACATCGTATCCAACCAATCGCATGCCTTGTGGACTTCAGCGAGGACAACGAACACTGTTACATTTTAGGAACACCAAAGACTCTCCATTAATTGGTTCCCCATTGCGCGCTCCCTAGCCCTCTGCCCTCATTCACACCCAGCTGCCAACAGTAGTCCGAAAAAAGCTGCACCACACTGTGGTCACATTTTATTTAACTGCATTTAATTCCTAATTCCCAGCCAATTCCTAGCATGCACCCAGGTACCTGGCTCTCTGTCCTCGAAAGTATCTGCTTGTCTTGTTCTGTTGAGCCTGTGTTCTCTTGGGTGCCACAAGCTTTGCAACAATTCAGCACACCGATTTCTGCTGAAAGTTAAAGAAATTAATCATCTCCAGCTACATGGGGCCTGCAGCTCTGAGCTGTCTGCTAAAAATCTTTACTTACCTTGGGCCTACACAAAATATGGCTTCTGTCTTGTTCACATATTTCTAAAGCACCCCTTCTGCCTATCCCTGCCCATAACCCCTGGTATTGATAGCCCCTCACCCTTGTACTCGCACCCCTTCTCCCATCATGCACCCCACTGGACTTTCCACACTACACCTCCATGTACACTATATGGTGCTGTGATCAATGATGCCCCTACCCATGGTTGTCACCACCTATGTCAATGGTTGCATCATCATATTGCTTACACATTTGGTATGTGCACCTCCCTTGGCAGCGCTGAATTTGAACCTTCAGGACATGGCAATGGAGGTCTGTGGTCACCATAGATGTTCTGGAATTGTGACCCCTCCTGCATCCTAATATCTCTTCTTCAGTAATCCCTATAAGCCTCAAACAGTAACTGTGGACACCAGCATCTGCCCTCTGCCATGATGAACCCCACAGCCAAGCCATTACTGGATGTCAGTGCCATTGTCCATTGATCTTTGTGAGAAGATGGAAGTAAGTTAAGTATATCATGGAATCCAAACTAATGTATTCATGTTTACCTCCACAGGTTCAACATTCCATGCATTTCTTGACCATGAAGGAGATGGCAGTGTTGCAAATCCAATTTCCCATCAGATAAGTACAATTTCCATCTAACTCTTTCTCACTTAAATGACTAATTCTGAATGTCCCATGCAGCTGCACAGTGAAAAGCTTTTCTTTATTTTTGTTTCCTATGCGTTAAACTGAAGACCAGAAAGGACATGACAGGCCAACATGACACACTTGTTGACCCTTACATCTTTGGTATGTTTAAAATAATGTATCTTTTCCCCTGTGCCAATACCCTATGTATTGGAGTTAAACCTGGATGTCGGTACTAAACGGATCATCCCTTATCACAGACTGACCTGTTCATATACATGCATTATTCTGTCTTCCATCCCTACAACCCCATGTCATTATACCACTGTTCTGTGCACTGGTAAACACACACTCACCCACACATTTACCTATGCTGAGGCAGGAGAAGCAGATTGGTGCCATGGGGCTGTTTTTGTGTCGGCGTGTGTATTCTAAGGTGTGTGTACAACTTTTTTCATGTGTGGGCCATTATTTGGCCATGTATGCACGCATGTATTATCTGTATTTGTAGATAACAGGCAGTGTGTGTACATCTCTATTAACTTATTTCAAATAATTATTTGCTGCCATCATTGGTAATAATGGTGCTTGCTTGGTATTTGTGTCAGTCTCTGCAATGAAGCGGCAATTTAGGGTGGCACCAGGAACAAAGCCGTGTGAGGACAAATGAAAAATATGTGGCTTGTGGCTTGCACAGATTTAATCTTGTGATTTTTTTGTGTATGTGCATCGGTCACATGAAATGAAACAGGAATGGGGGAGGGAATGTGCACCATACAGTGTCAGCAGAAGATTTCATATTTTGCAATGTAGAAAGTGCAAAGCATTAGCACATATGAAAAATGTTGGCACCATGAGCAAGACTGACAGTTTTGTTCTTATTTGTCCTAAAATGGAGTGCAGGAAGTGAAATTGCTGGGAGCTATTTGTCTCACGTTTGTAGATTCAAAGAGCTCAGTTAGCTTGACACCAAGCACTAGCAGGAGCTACTTTTGACTCCCTAGTCAAACTGGTGCCAGGCAAATATATGTATGTGAAAATAACCTGTTTTGGGAATGTGTATAAAGGAGCATTGTGAAACATATCAGAAATTTAAAAGTATAACGCAATATATCAATAATAAAACAGTGGGCCTCATTATAAGCATGGCGGTGTGGGAACTAATGTACCGGTAAGCATGCCGGTACCGTAGTTCCCAGACCGCCATACTATGAGCTGTGCTAGTGGGTGCATGTCAGCCCCCCAGATCTGGCCTGGAGGGCAGAGCAGCACCCGCGAGCACAACTCGTGGATGCACCGGCACTGTTGTGAATGGGGCCAATGCATCCAAGCTCCCCATTCCCATTCAGCCCTATGGGGCCGAATGGGGATGGGGAGTCCCTTATTATCGGCACCCACGAATGGGCAATTACCGTGTCCACCAAATTCGGCACAGCTAGCACCAGGGTTATAATGAGGCCCATTGTGTAAAATAAAATAAGATTTCCACAAGACAATCACACCATAATAAAAATAAAATTGCAATGAGGCAAATATAATGGACAATAGTTTGGATCTCAAATGAACATTTGTGCATGCCATGTACTAACTGCTAGATCTCCAGATACAGTCCCTGTATACTAAGTATTACCATATACCTTGAAGCTCCTCCTATGTAGCTCCTGCACATTAAATCTTTATTTTGACCAGTAGGAACATGCCCCCACTCACAATCTCATTTCTGATAGTAACAGGTAGGGATATTACTTTAGTTATAAAACAGATTGCCAATAGCCCAGTCTGTGTTCCAAGAGTTACTTCTATCCAATTCCAGCTGCCTATTAAGAGGGCTGGACAATTGCTAGTGTAAGGATGGATATTTGGAAATAGATGAAACATAGTTGCACATCAGGGTTTTCCCCTGCCGTGTTTTACAAGCATTAGTTTGGTTTCTGGAAACCTGATTAGGTCAGAGGGATCCGCAGCACCACACAGGCATATGTTGGTAATGGAGTTTAATGCTAACAAATGTTGGTAATAAATAAATCCTCTTTATTTTGGGGTGGCTTTTCTGATTCGTTTGTTAATGTATTGGTAGTTCATTAAAAGCACTATAGAACTTAGCATCATAGGCACATCTTTCATTGAAGAATGTTTATCCTCTCTTGAAATTAAGGGGCCAAGGGGAGCATGTTTAAAGGGTTAGACGTTTTTAGACTTCACATGCATGCAAAGCAGTAATAAACGGCTATTGTAATGCAAAACTCCTCAACATCTGATAATGCATAAGCATTTAGGCTTATTGATGTAAACTGCACCAGTTTTCCAAACTTGTGAATATGTTTAGATTAGCTTTAGACGAGCATTTTAAGCTTGTTCTTATTTGTGCCCTCCTTGTGCAATTCTCACTGGATGAGGCGCTTGCTATATGCAGTCTGCCCATCTGTGATAATGGTGGTCTTTCTCCCAATCCTTCTCCCTTTTTCTCTTTATCCCTTTCTTTTTCTCACAATTAACTAATAGTCCTTATTTTGTTTTTTTTTAGGATTTGAGTTATGCATGTGTATGTGGTCAGTCACACCATGCTAATTTCATACCCATGTTCACAAGGGGGATATCAGGCTTCACAGAGCGGCTAAGGGAATCATAGTTCCATAATGATGGCACAGAGAAGAAAAACCTTTGCAATGGGGAGATCAGACTTTACAAAGTGGGTATGGGGAACACATTGCCGTGGACACCTGGTTCAAACGGAGTAAGTTACATGCCTCAATAAATTGGAGAATTAGCAGACTTTGGGCCTCATCACGAGTTGGGCAGTAACGCCAGCGCTATTACCGCCGGCCCTATTAGCCCTACCGCCAAACCCTCCGGCGCTATTAGCGCCGGATCATGGGTTTAGCGGAACGGTTAGTGCCCATTTCCCATTGGGCCCATTCGGGAATTCCTCATTCCCCATTGGGCCCAATGGGGAAAATTCATGTTATTACCGCCGGCGGATTTCCCGCCGGCGCTAATAGTGCCGAAAATCAGCAATTTTGCAGTGGATATCCCCCCAACTCAGAGCTGGGGGGAAATCCGCCATGGCCATGATCTGGCGGACCCTTAAATGCAGCGGTAATGGTGCTACCACCGCATTTAAGGGTTACCGCCAGACTCGTGATGAGTCCCTTTGTATTTCCCCTAGCAGGGATTCTGTTTCTATGAAATACCCTTGCAGAGTTCTGTTTTTTAGCCAGCTTGTCAGCTAGGCCATTCCGATTATTTTCTGGCCCCTCCATTTTGGAATGACCTCTTATCGTCTTCCAATAAATGGTGATCTCATTGGAGGTCACCAGATAGTCAATTTACTTGATCAGTTTGGCATGATCTAAGGGTTTATTGTTAGCATAAAGCATGCTTTGATTCTTCCAGTTAATTGGGTGCTCCACAAACCCATTCCTCACATAATCAGAGTCAGTGATTATGCCTAGTTCATTAGTTAGCGGTGCACTTCAGTGAGGATGGCTTGATTAACAGGCATCAACTCTGCAACCTGACTACTATGGGATCCTCTTTTGTAACCAGCAGAGAGTTCCGGGGGATCATTTACCCAGGCATTCCCAATGCCAGCCACCAGTTATTTTTCCTCTGTGTCAACATGGTAGGAGCACCCATCCACATAAACTGTGGGTATCCTCTGACATGTGTCTTTTTGACAGACCTTGTGTGGGGAATTTAAGTACACCTCCATGTTGTTGGTCATTAGAATTTCCGCCTTGAGACAGTTTTCTTGAGCACAATCATGCAAGTCCACCAATCCTTGCATGGACAGAATCCAGGATGTAATTCTGGAATTACTGACATTTCTCACCCAGATTCTGTCACTTTGTAGATATTTCAAGGTTTGGTGAGGAGTCTCTCCAATGGTGTGCTCTCCCTGGATGAATGGGCGGTCATTTTGCAACGCCCATACTGTTGCCAGGAGTGCCTTCTCGCAGTCAGTTAATTATTCCTCCACAGAGAACAAAGTCCTGGTTATTTTAGATATTACTTTTTTGACCTTGTAATCAGGGGCGTACTCAGAACCAAAAGAGGCCCTTGAAATAATGTTCAAAGTGGCCCCATATTGCACATTTTCAGCAAGCCCAACCAGTTTCCTATGGAGATAAAATCGGTTATCACACAAGGGGCCAAGGGTGCAGAGGCATACTGGGAAATCTCCAGAGTTCTCTATAAGCCAGTCACCCCTGCTTGTAGTGATTCTGACAAAACACTGCTGTTAGGCAAGTTTCTGAGAACTCCATCTCCAAGTAGAACAACTTGTATTTTATGGGGTAAGCCAAGAAAGGATCATGGGAAATGCTTCTCTTCAGTTGTTTAACAGCCTCGTCTTGTTCTGGACCCCACTCCCACTTGGCTCTGGCCTTTAATAAATGGACCAAGGGTTGAGTGACCTCTGCATAGTCGTCAATGAAGTTCCAGCTATATTTAGCGTGTCCAATGAGGCTTCTTAATTCTCGCAGAGTAGTAGGGTCTTTTAATTTCTTTAAGATGTCCACCTTTTTCGACAAGGGATTAAGACCCTCAGGGTTGATCAAGTGCCCTAAGAAGTTCACTCGGGCCTTACACCACTGTGCCATGTGAAAGGAGAGTTTTGCTCCGGCTTTTTGCAACTGGGTTATAGCACAGTGAATTTCTGCTATATGTTCCTCTACAGTTCAGCTCTTGATCAGAACATCATCCACACAGGCCAGGTTTCCTCTTTTGCTCAAATCGGGCATAGCCTTATGTAGACAGATATTTAATTAATTGCCAAAGTTGATGGATCCAAAGGGGCTTCGGGTCCATGTGTATTAATTCCCCCCGTATAGGCAAGCTTGTACTGGTCTTCCTTACACACAGGTAGAGGTGTCACAGTATTGGTTTTATGGCTTTATGATACCTTCTTGCCAATAGATGGTATATCATGCTTATCACAGTATAGCAGGTGGAGTTAACTAATCTTAACAAATATTTTCTTAAAGGTCAAAAATTGTCAGCATTTTGAAACTTCTTTCTGCACATTTTTAGCTGATACTCCAGGAATCTAAGGCGGCTGCAGATTTGGTCTTTCATGGCGCTCACTCGTTGATTGCCTTGAATGAAAGAGTGACTAGTGGAAGTGTTAAAATGCACATTTTGAGCAATGAACGCGCTGCTCAGTCACAGGTCATCGTTTTGAAAATCGGCCTCGACCTGCATTATTTTGGAACCACATGGCATGGGTATCATGACCCCTCGCTGCAATCAGTCATAAAAGTTTGTTTTGATAACGCTTTATCCCTTGAAAGGGGGAAAAGTCACCCATGTGAGGTCTGAAAGCCCATGTCATTGTGTTTCTTTTGTCTAAATGTCATAGCCAACGCACACTCACTGAAAGGTTGCATATTGATCTTGTTTACCATCTGACTAGTGTATTATAAAAGTCTGATGTCACCACTGACCATGTAATCCTAACAGGACAGTGTTTAGCCGGCGCTGATGATTTCTTTCAATACATGTACATCTACCTTCTTAAAGATAGAGGCACAACAACATTTTGAAAATGACAAAGTTAAAACAAATATTGGCACAATATGGCCTAGACCACCACCTCACCACAGCCCCATCATTACCATTTTCCCCAGGTATGAGCACATTAGGGCCCTAGTCATGTGAGTTGAGACGAGGAATGGTGTCACAAATCGAGGAGAGACCTGAGAAATATCTCACCCCCATTGCTCTGGAAACTTGAAATTGAATGTAGAATCTGTCCTGCCTGCTTGAGCCCAGTGCCATATGCAGAAGGCAGGTGAAGGATAAAGCGAAGCAGCAACTCTAGTGCCAATTTGCGGTTACCAGACATTTGGTCGAAAAAAATTGGTCGACCAGACAAATGGTCGAACCAATTTGGTCGAAAACCAAATGGTCGAATTTTTTATTTTTTTATTTTCACCCCTTTTTTTTATGGGGGGGTCCCCCTCCCCAACCCCCTTTTTTTTCTAAAAACCCATTTTTGTAAAAAACGAAAACCCGAAAAATAAATATATAATTAAAAAAAAATTCGACCATTTGGTTTTCGACCAAATTGCGTCGACCAAATGTCATTCGACCAGTTTTAGGTCGACCAAATGTCTGGACACCCCAATTTGCCAATCTACAGGGAGGACAGTAGGGTGGGGGGCAGTTTATAGACTAGCACAAAGCACTGATAGGCCCAGTGTTCATACAGTGTTCATACAGTCTACAGAGATTACATTTTTTGTGGACATGCATCAGAAGAACATCCAGTTCATTGTCCCCGCCCTTTGAATTCTGGGATATGTAGTTCCCTATCTTTCAAAGTGGTGTGAAAACTACAAATCGGCTGATCTTTAACCGGACTCTACTGATCACAGAGAAAGTGTGGTCACAGCATCAAAGCTGCATTTAGTAATGTGGCCTCACTTTCCCTATGCTCTTGACTGCTAAACAAGGCTCCTTTGGCAGACGCCACATCCCACAGTGCAAGATCCAGACCGTGCAGCACTTGCTTACTGCAGCCTTTCCAAATCAGATTGAAAAGCTCACTTAATATCTGCAGGCCCTAAAACGGTATACTGGTATAAACAACGTGACAGTTATTATAGTTCAATTAAGCTGTTCATGGTATCTATAACGGTATACCGTCATACCGTTACACAGTTATTATAGTTCAATTAAGCTGTTCATGGTATCTATAACGGTATACCGTCATACTGTTACACCCCTACTCACAGGTACTGTCCAGTAGCCATTGGTCAGGTCAATGGCGGTGTACACCGTTGACCCTTGGATCTGTGCCAGTCCCTGATTGATGTAGGTAAGTGGCCATCTTGACATGTGGACCTGTTTGTTCAACTCCATCAGGTCTGCACATAGTCTCCATTGGCCATTTGGTTTGAGTATCCCTAGTACGGATTGTTGAAGGTACTGTGGATCATACTTCCCCTTTGTCAATCAATTTAAATGTGAGAATGGTCTGGTATTTTGGGAGTTTCCAGAATAATCCTTCGCTGATGAAGGTCCTTCTGTTTTTCAGGCATACTCTGGTGAGCGCCCGCTCCTCAGCTTTATTTAACTGAATGGGGAAAAACAACTGTTTACCCTTTTTCTGAATGTCTGTCAAACTTTGAGCAGAATTTTCCCTGTCCGGTTTCACAGGACTCAAGGTTCCTTTTGATTTTGGACTGGTGTAGCATGTCAATGTATCCCCTTCCATCGTGGAGTGCCACTTAAAACTGGGAGGAAGTTTGATTTTCAACAATGTAGAAGGGTTCCCATCACCAGTTTGGTCTCGTACAGAGATGACAGTGATGTCTAGGACTTGGTTATTCTTGAAATGGAATTTGACATTCTCAGAAAGTTGATCAATTAATTGACAGGCCATTCATGCATACATAATTGGTGCTCATTTTTTATTTTACAGGTCGGTAAGTAATGGTCCAGAGGACCTTGTTTACACGGTCAGTCAGAGGCGATAACCTCTTCAGGAGATTGTTTGCCAGCAAACAAGGTGTGTCCTCTGAAGTCACGACTATCAACAGGTGTTTCAGTCGATATCACATCATTTTTATTTCCATGTTCGCATTCCCTATGATGGAAAAATCATTCCGGTCAAAATTTGGGAGTTGTCCGGCAAGTGGTGTGAGGTGAATTTGGAGACCATCCCGCGTCCTGAGTTTAGTTGGTCAAAGGCCATTTTTTGGCCAGCAGGGTGGCTTGGCATCCAGTATCCACCAGAGCTGATAATTCATACTAAGCCTGTACCTTGACCGGCACATAAAACTGGCCTTTTACTCCACCAAGGTGCAAACAAAGTGTGAGTTATTTGACAGGCCAGTGGTCATTTTCTTAATATTGAAACATTCTACACTGTGTGATCTTGGGCAATTTTCTGTGTCGGAGATCAGGAATTTGTAAAGAAAATTTTACAACTAACAATGGGTGGATTTGGAGAGTCCTCTTTCACATCTGATTCTTTTGTCCCCCTTTTCCTTGGGGCAGTTCTCAAAACATGTTTGGGGGAATGACACCTCCATTTCTATTCTATCTGACTCTTGATATTTTGGGGGTTGAATAGTTTCTTTTTTTTGGGTCCGTCTCCATACTTACTGTGTCCCACAGGCTTTTGGGAGCCATTTTTCTCTGGGAGGGATCCCCCGCTCCTGAAAGAGAAGATGTCCTTGTCTGAGTCCTACAGCGACTCTTCTCTTTCAAAGGGGATGATCTTGAGCTCATTCACAAAGTGGGTTCTTCTTTGGCCTCTCCTACTTACAATTTTCTCTTTGGGTTCTAACATTTTGGGGTCAGAAGAGTCACTTTCAGGCAGAGAGCTTTCTAGGGGTTTTGATTGGATGAGAAAGGAAGCTTCCTCTAGGACTAGGCATATACCCTGGACTCTGAACCCCTTTTTGAAACATCTGACAAACCACAGGTTCCTCAGATGTTTCCTCCCATCATTTCGCCACTTGGTAATCGGCCCGGGGTGTTGGGGTATTCTGGGAAGTAGGGTTATGATGAGGGTTTAACTGAGCCCTTAGCATGAGCACCAGGTTGTCGGTGGTAGGGAGGTCTCGAGTCACACCCATGCTGCTCCTGAAAAGGGTAACTGTTCCTTCTCCTGGAGTAGCTTGGGTAGATGCAATTTCCCCCACAATATTCCATCCTGAATCTTCCTTCTCCTGGGTTCAGGAGTATATTCATCTGACCCGGGGAGAGAGGGGATTATTTTGGAAATTCTGGTTTGGTGGATATCTGTGTACAAAAGTTCACATTGGGAGGTGGAATGATACTTCCCACCTGAGGGAGGTTTGGAGACAAGTTTCCTGGGGCAGTACTTACCTAGTTGGTTCTTCCTTGGGCCAGGGGAGTGTATACATACCCAAGGATTGGTTTGCTACACTTGTACCTCGGGCTTGCATAGGTGGCAGGTTCTGAGGGATTATTGTTCTGGGCCCCTGCCTGACTACCTTTGATTGTGCAGGGTTGGGGGGGTCCGTTCTGCCTTCCATTTTGCTTGTTGGCAGGAGGGTTACTTTTGGGCCCCCCATCTCCAGATCCAATGGAGGGGTAGTTTTTACCTCTGCCACCTTTCAGCATCAGGGGTGTTAGGTGGTTTGGGGGCTCTGAGGGCATTTTTACTCTGTAGGATTCTGGACCTCATAGATCCTGGTGGCCCTGTTCATGTTCATTCACCCAATCCAGGGTCCTGTTCTCGTGAAAATCATGCCCCAACGGAGTCATTATATCTTTAGGGAGCACATACAAACATGTCGTTAAGAACTCACTACCATTTGTGTTGACACCCGGGAAGTCTGAGCAAATGCCTGCTTCAACTCCTGCTCAAAGTTCCTAGGCGCCTGATCCTCCCCATATTGCAAATTATATGAAGCCTTATGTGCCTCTTGTGGGTTGCTTTGTATAGAAAGAATGTTTCAAAATGGCTGCCTTATAAGTGGCCCACTTATAATGACTCTGGTCCCCCAGTCCTGAAAAGAAACTGGAGTATTCAGGAGAGAAAGTCCATTTCACAAACTCCATACAATTTATGTCATTTTTAAATTCCAAATGAAGAAACAATTTGTTCATACAATTCTAGATGTTCCGACATCAAATACTTAAAGTTTTTATGATATGGTGTCATGAAACTCTTTATGGCTTTGATCTGTCTAATGGGGTCTTTGACACAACCCTTTCTTAGTTTCCCTGTCTTTCTTTTTCTCAGCACCTGAGTCCATTCACCTTCTGACTCAGAGCTGTTATTGGTACTGGATTCCCTATCTTCTGTGCTCCCTGTCTCTGAGTCTGGGTATACCTCCCAGAACTACACCATCTGGACTCCTGTTGCCTTGGCTGCTGTGAATTTTCGGGTCATTTCTCCTTAGTCACTTTTTGGCACAGGATAATACTTAGACTCTTCCTCAGACTGACTCAACTGTGTAGTGGCCCCTTCTAGACAGTCTGGGGGAAATTCAGCCATTCCCCTGAGTGTAAGGAGATTTTTAATATTCCCCCTCCTGGGCTGAAGCGTTGAGTGTTCCTCTGAAGTGAAGCGAGCTAGGTGGTCTCTCTCCAACTCCCTCATGTTCTCATCCAGGGTGTTTTCATGTTCTGAAGTACTCACTGGGTTTTCCAAACTTCCCAGGACACACTGGTCTGGCCACCTTCCATTCTGGTTGATAGAGGTGAGTATTCTTCACTCTCAGATAAGAACAGGCCTTCTGGATTAGTTTGGATAGGCCTTGGTGAGTCCAGGTGTCTTCTGTTTCTGTGGGCTTTGTATATGAAAAGCATGAGGTCAGTCACATTTGGCACATATAAAGCTGTGTTTAACTGGAATGAGGCTCCTGATGGGGTGCGCATCACCCAGTGTCAGAGGGCCCTTTCCCATAGCCTGCCTGATCAGGGAGCCTCAGTGCCTGGTTGCAATTTTTTAGAGAGCTTGCTTTTAACTTTGAGACCAGGGACTGATTGGACTTTAACACTTTAAATCAGGCCATTAAAAAAACTTCCAATTCACTGATTTCAATCTGCCTGACTCATTTGTGTTTTATTCATCCTGTATGCATATTCATAGCGGTTGTCTTTCAAAAGACCAATCACTTCTCTTGCACATTTCTACAATGTGCTGCCTGTAACAGGTCAGCTTCTGCTTGCTTCACATGCTCAATGAATTCTGCATTTTCTTTCCTATTTCCAGTCATTTCCTGAAGACCTGACTGACTCTTTTCTGCATCAATTTTCAACTGATGCACCTCCTGTGCAAGGACACTCTTCTCCTGGTTCAAGAGGTATTTTCCTTCACCAGTCGAATTTTCTGTTGTTTTAAAGTATTCACCTGCTGATATATCTGATCAAAGTCATTTTGGGAATCAATCCCTTTTATAATTAACTGTTTTTATTTTTCAACTCCTTTATTTGTAATTGAATTGCCATAATGCCATCTAACAGCCCTTTATTATAACTAGTCTGATTATTGACTTTAGGTTGAAGTGTGCTCAAATATTCCACACCTTTTGCATCATTTTAGCTTGCCAGCTCCCTTCATCCGCCTCTGTCCACTCACCACGAATTAACAGCTTAGTAAGGAAGTGCCTGCCGGCATCATCTAGTTTAATTGTATTAATTTTTAAAAATGGCATTTCTGCAATTCATATAGAATTACCTTTACGCAGGGGCAAACATCACCATGTTCCCATTTGATTTCCACCCGCAATTCCAGATCAAATAAATTTTTTTACTGAATCTTTATTTTTCATGTATACACTTCCCTGGAACTCAGCGGTCATGTCCTTCTGGCACTTGAACAAGTCAAAGATGACTTTCCCCCCACCTTAATGCAATTACATCCAAATGAATAGTCTGTCATGAGTCAAAAATAGCCAGTCACATCCCGGATGAGCCCCCAAGTTTTAACGGTTTATTGATATGCCACTCTCCACACAGGTAGTTCCTTCCCTACCCAATCTAGGTGTGTCACCCAATTAACAGTATAATGTCAGTTCTTTATTCAGCCATATTTCTGATGTACAGCATATCCCTTGGATTCCTCCTCCTGGGTTACCAATGAGCCAAAAACCAGGCAGGTGGATAGGAAATATATTTTTTATTTATTTGGATGATAACTAATAAAAAATCACACACAAACGTCACACACCACTTTATTCATGGCACTACACAATAAACGTGTCTCTACAAAATCACACAATTCGGTTGGGAAAACTCAAATCACAATATTTTACTTTATACACATTTCAAAACAAATGATCTTTAACACTGGTCCCGAATAAAATTTGCGTTTGCAATGCTGTACAATTTCAGTTTTCCTGTATGCTAGCAGTAAATAAACACGGGGTGATTTAGCAGCACATTTGTCAGACCCTGCCACCCTTAATGTGGTCTTTGTTGGGGAAGTCGGACACATACATTGGGTTAATTTGAGAATTTTGGATTTCGGACCCAAAACCACTTAAAGGCCTGTGTTGGGAAAGCTGAACAGAAAGATTGCACTATTAAATACTAGACTATAGATTTCAGCACACACTGGTAATGAACTTAATTTGGAATTTTAACAAAGATCACCCTCTGATGTTCTGCCAAGGGTAATTAATTTAAAAATATTTTGTTTAGTTAAATAGGCTAAGAATCTACACAGTTCTGCCCCTCAGCCATGCACACTATAAAGGGAAAGGATTTAAGCCAAGTAGACTCTCCCACCTTTGGCTTCAATTGGCTCAATTGTACTCACATTAAAACCCTCTGTTTAAAATTCAGAAAAGCCAGCTGTATTTCAGGAACGTCTTGGAGGACAGGGCAGGGTTCTGGTCACTCTACTCTCAGGGATGGCACCCAGCTCTTCACCATAGGACCCAGTCAGCTTTTAGGCCTTCCAAGCAATAGACCACCGCAAATGTAATTTCAGGAAAATCACCTTTTGGTGTTTCCTTGTGGCTGTCAGATGGTAAATTTGAGCAGCTCATTCCCTTCCTCATAGTGCATCCTCTTAATATACCAGTGATGACACCATCAAGTTTGCAATCTTGGGCAGTATCCTGCAAGAGTTCTCACAAAAAGGATTGGAACGTTACCCTTCTCTCTCCTCCCAAATCCAGCCCCTCAATAAGGATTGGTTTAGGAGACTGGAGCAGACGCATGGCAATTCCCATTTGCAATCCCCTTTTGTTTTCATGTCAAATATTTGCAGACATCTAGTCATGTGTAAAAAACGTGTGATTTACTAGTAACTGCCATAGTAAATAGATATTCTGCTTCAGCTAATCATGGGGAATTTATAAAAACTTCCGGTTCTGCACCATGTTGCATGGCCATTTGGCAATTTTCCGCCATTTTTACAAAAAGCATAATCGTCAGGAACATGCAATTTATTCCCCACATTCCTAATTGTACACCCCTCCAGTTCTCCAACTCTTCAACCCGGGATATGTTCACAGCAGCCAAGAACACCTTTAAGCCCACCATTGCCATTCCATAAATCGCAGGTGGATGAATTTAATTTCAAGTAATTGCCCAGAAATTACCTAACAAATTACACATCAATCAAGGAAGTACGATTTATGGTTGCTGAGAAAAATGACTAAATGATAATAGTCCTTTTAAATTAATTACATCTTCAGTTTACACAAATAGGAGCCATACTGTCACCAGTGCAATTTGCCTCTCTTGGCAAGTGTTTGCATTAGTCTTTGTTGTTTGAAGTGTAGGCTGCAGCTCATAAATACCTATGATGCAGCGGCCACACAGAGCTCCCCCTCCCACATTCCAGTCATGCACCAGCTAGTGGGGGAATAGTTTGTGAAGTTTGCCCAACAACAAGCAAAAGGGTATCCTTGTGCCTGCAGGAACATTTTAATGGAAACAAAGTGAGCTTTTCTTTTCAAATGTTTGCCGGTATTTTGCATTTGAAGCATAGTGTACATTACTTTTGTTTTGTCAACACAAACCATGTTTTTTCCCTGACATCTTTATTTAGGCAGGGGAACATTGTTCTCTTGTCTTGCTTTAAACTGCAAATGCCCATGCAAAATCATTTTGTTGTCAGTGTTTAAAAATCATGTTTTTCAAGTAAAAGGGACCTTTGAATTTCTTCTACCTTTGTGATTTAAAATACTTCTTTTCTTTTTTCTAATGACATCGATGCATTTTCACATAGCACATCCTTCTGTTATGTGCAGAAACTCCCACAGTCTGCCTTAAAAGGCACACTTTCTGTGAGAAGGTTTTTCTTAATTTCTTTGATGAAAGCTGGCAGGCCATGCTTGCTGTGGCCCTTCAGTTTCATTTATTTGGGTTCTTTGATTAAACCCTACATTTGTGAACAAATTGAATATGACTGGTAGCTATCCTTTTGAGCCATTTTTCTCTATAGAACATTTCATAATTGTTTGAAAGTTGAAGGTTTTGTATACATGTACATAGCCGTGTAAATTTAAGCTGACCTTCACACATAATCACCTATGGCAGAGAGCTAGTCAGTCGTAAGTATATGATTACAACAAAAGAGCATGATTACAAGTCATCACAGAGGAAATCATATTCTAAAACCCCTACACCTGCACAGAGGGACCTGTTAAGTTTCTTTGTAAGTGAAAAAATGTGCCTCCTATCTATTGTTTCATTCCGCATACAACAAAGTAAAAACAAGTGAATTTGCTCTTTTACATTTTACACTTCATGTTGCAAATAATTTAAATGCTGTCTGCAACTTACACCTACCATGCAGCATTTACAGTGGATTCCTATGGAATCCATCAGCCTTTAACATGTGGAAACTGTAGATGGATTATTTAGGAATCCAATACATTAAAGCCAGCCTCAACATCAGAGGCGGGGGGTAAAGCGTGCAGATTTGTATGGCAGAGTAGGTGGGGTGACAGTTACAATACTTCCACTCCATGCCTCTGCTCAAAAATACCCCAGAATCTGGCAGAATGTAAAAAGTATGTTTACCATGTTTATATATGCGCTTGGTAGTAGGACAAAATGGAATCCAGGAAATGAAGAGACATGTGTGCATTTAATGGCATCTAATATGTAAAAGGTGATTTGGGGTGAAGAGGGTAACTCTGTTTTCCACATTTCTGTGTTGGCCTTTCATGCTAGTCGAGTGAACTGCTTTTGTCCTGCAGCCAAGATATGCAGAGCATAGTGTTAGTGAGGTGTGTATTGACCTATTGTATATCCTTTGCATAGTAATCGGTCATCTCCTTCTAGAAGCAAAGGAATGTCTTTGATCAATTAGAACTTGAAGTTTCCCGTTAACAAGGTACGGAGGCACAGTTTTCACTTTTTGAGTTTATATTGTAATGTGTCTCGAGTTAGGGGACAGTCAGAAAAATATTAATTTAGGTTTAGTAAAATTACATAAAGCTCTAGTGATTTTGTAATGTTTGTTCTTGCATCCCCTTCATATCAGATATGTATCCGTCTTTCAGGTGCTTGGAGTTCACATTAAGTATAGACACAGTCATATCTCAACAGCAAGAAGACAGTATGATTTATTTTCACTATTTGTACTTGAATTGGCATGACCTGTCTCAGATATACAGTATTTTTTATGTGTTTAAGCATGCTTTCTTTCATGGAACAACATTTTGAAATACATAATTTAAACCAAAAACACTAGTTGAACAAAGTTTTAGCAAGCCACGTGCTAATGAATGTTGCCGCACAATGATAGAAGCATCTAAATACACCTATACATATGGATAATTTACTCTTGCGCAGACAGGGTTTGATACAATCCTGAAGAAGAGGATCTAATAATTTGCAGCCATTGTAACTGATCGACAGTGTTTGCGAATAGGGATATCGTACATTTTTTGAGATACCCAAATTGAATTGTCTCTCAGGGTGTTGTTGATAAACACCATCTTAAGATAGAATTGTTTTTCAGATGTCTACATTTTTCTGGGGGATAGAGTGGAATCTAGAATGACGATGAAAGTAGCTTGCCTTTTCACTTAGGTGTTTTTTAAATGTTTTGCACTTCAAATGTATGTTTGAGGGGGGACACATCATGGTGAGACTTTGAGTATCTTCTTTTCCATCCACTTTTCCAGATGGGTAGTGCATCACCTCTCACTATGGATAATTGTCACTTTGTCATAGGGTAAGTTAAAATGTTTCTATAGGGCAAGGTTGATTTGTACATGTGTGATTAAAAGTCATTACTTCTGCTGTGTTAAAACTAATCTTGCACATTCACGCTATAAAATATTCTACATGTCACCAAATATGTTGCATCCTAGGCTTGGAGGCCTGGGTTCAATAAAGCATCCACTCCTAATGTCTTTGTTAAACCAGCATGTTACAGATTTGAATCCTGTAGAGCCACCATAATATTCATTCCTCCAAAAGTTGAATGCAATTCAACTGCGTAGTAGCATGTTATTTCGAATGCACCAAAAGCCAAAGGCACTGGTAGCATGTACGGCATAAGCAAGCATTTTCAATTAGAGTCAGTTTGTGTGTAGTTATGGTTAAGTTGCTTAATCCCATTGGAAGAGCACTTTTTGGGCGGCTTATAACTTTGCTCCCCCTGGACGAGTCCTTGCCAAACTTTGCAACAGTATATGGCCCACTCTGATTTTTTTTGCCAAGTTTGGTGAGGTTTGGTCCGGGGGGGGCACAGTTATAGGCGGGGTCCCAAAACTTCTGTTTTTCCCATAGACATAATGGGAAAAGATTTGCTCACACCTACAGCCCAAACCGCTGGATGGATTTTCACCAAATTTGCGGCAGGAGCGGCAGCTTGGTGCCGAAAGCGTGATTTTGTTAATTTGGTGTAAATCCGTCTGTTAAGTTTTTTTGAAATGACCAAAACGTAAAGCAAAAAAATTAGTGATATCTATGTCCGCTCCGTGGACACACTTCCCTGTTCACTCCGTGGACAGTACATGGATTGGCCAATCGGCTCGCGTCATATCCATGGACATGCAACATGCTCTCTGATTGGCTGGGGTGAAGCATGAAGTGCGTCAGATTTTTGGAAACGCCTGCCATCTTGGATTCGCGTCCAGTGTCCGCAGACATCACGCTAAAACATATATAAAAAAAACAACATTGCACTTGTCAAACTTATGAAATAATCATTGGGGAGGTGAGGGGTGATGAGGATGGGATGCAATATGGATGCAAGAAGCAAAAACACATGTGTTAACTAAAAAACATCCGAACACGAAAGAAGCACGTAGCAGTGTAGATCACGCTCATGCGTAGAAGAGTTCACGTGGTAAAGCACATGCGCCCAACTACTTCACCCCCTCTTGACATATACCGTGCCAGTCAAAACACGCAGACACTTTCTTTTTCAAACTTGCACACGCTCTCTTATCAGATGAATCTAAGCTCACTCGCGCCTCATCCGAACACGGACACGCGTAGAAGAAAACCATGCAGAAATGATGACCGCGCACAGACGTTAACAGAAAACACGTAGCAGTGAAGACCGCGTACATGTGCAGTAGAAAACACATAGCTGCATAGACCACACACATGCATTGTAGAAAACACGTTGCTGCGAAGACCGCACACACGTGCTGTGGATAACACATAGCTGCAAAGATAATGCACACGCGTTGTAGAAAACACGTAGCTGCGAAGACTGCACACACGCACTGTAGATAACACGTATCTGCGAAGACCACACACACGCATTGTAGAAAACATATAGCTGCAAAGACCACGCACACGCATTGTTGAAAACACGTAGCTGCGAAGACTGCACAAACGCGCTGTAGGTAACACGTAGCTGCGAAGAACACGCACACACATTGTAGAAAACGCATAGCTGCGAAGACGATGCATGCACATGCATTGTAGAAAACACGTAGCTGCGAAGACCGCACACACGTGGCATATATAACACATAGCTGTGAAGACCACGCACATGCGCTGTAGATAACACGTAGCTGAGAAGACCGCGCAAACGTGTTGAAGGAAGCACATAGCGGTGTATCTTTTTCAAACTTGCATACGCACTCTTAACAGATGAATCCGAGCTCACACACGCCTCATCCGAACACGCACATGTGCTGTAGAAAACACATAGCTGCGAAGACCGAACACAGGTGCTGTAGATAACACGTAGCTGTGAAGACCACGCACACGTGTTGTAGAAAACACGTAGCTGCGAAGACCACACACACGCGCTATAGATAACACATAGCTGAGAAGAACGTGAACACGTGTTGAAGGAAGCACATAGCAGTGTATCTTTTTGAAACTCGCATGGGGGCTCTTAGCAGATGAATCCGAGCTCACACGCGCCTCATCCAAACATGCACACGTGTTGAAGAAAAACAGACAGAAATGATGACCGCGCACAGGCATTAACGTAAAACACGTAGCAGTGAAAACCATGCACACGCGCTGTGGAAAACACATATCTGCGAAGACTGCACACATGTGGAATAGAAAACACATAGCTATGAAGACCGTGCGCACACGCTGTGGAAAACACATAGCTGTGAAGAGCGTGTGCACGTGCTGTAGATAACACATAGCTCCGAAGACCAGGCACACGCTTTGTGGAAAACACATAGCTGCCATGACAGTGCACATGTGTTGAAGGAAGCACATAGCAGTGTAGAACACGCTCATGAGTAGAAGAGTTCACGTTGCAAAGTGCACGCGCATTGGAGATTTCACGCAGTGAGAGAAGTCTGTGCACACGTGTTGGATGAAACACGTTTCAGTGAAGACCGCAGCAGAGTTAGTGACACAAGCAAACAGAAACCAGGGCTACGTGCAACTACTTCAGCCACTCTTGGCAAAGTTTGGTGGGATTCTGTCAAGAGGGGGCAAAACTAGAGGGGGGGTCCCAAAATGATGTAAAATCTTATAAATGATGTACCATTTGATAAATCTACACTTAATTTGGGAAACTGATAATACATATTGATATAAATGATTTGGGAAGTTTGGTGGGATTTTGTCAAGAGGGGCAAAATTAGAGGGGGGTCCCAAAATAATGTAAAGGCTTATACATGAGTTGCCATTTGTCAAATCTACACTTGCTTTTGCAAAGTGATAATAGATTTAGATATAAATGTTTTTGAGAAGTTTGGTGGGATTTAGTCAAGAAAGGGCAGAATTAGAGGAGGGTCTCAAAATATTGTAAAGGCTTATAAATGTGGTGCCATTTGACAAATCTACACAAAGGTTTGCAAGAGGATTATAGATCTAGATATAAATGTTTTCGTAAAGTCTGAATGGATTTTGTCAATTGGGGGCTAGGTTATATGATGATTGTTTGTGCATATATTTGACAGTTTTGAAAAAATAAAACATGGGTGGATTTCCAGCAAACTTGTGTAAGGAGCATTGAGAAGGACCTGAAAGCATGGTTTTTGCAAATGTGCCTGTGTTTTATGTTTTGATTAGTGTCATAATGTATGTACAAAAATAGTGATATACCTTTGGTGACTGAGGTGTAGCCTGTGGCCATGGGCAGTGGCCACATTGTCCGGGTCATTTAATATTGTAATGATCTGGACAATTTGACTACTGGCCAGGACCTTAAGGGACAAAACATGGGGTTAAAGTGGCCATGTCCTCCTGGGACTGACTTTGTGGTAAAGTTATTTGAAATTGGGATAGATTTCAAAAGGAAGAAAAATGTGCTTGTGGTAATATGGTCATAGAGTTCTCTTTTTGACTTCTGTAGGCTGCCATGGAAAGCGAAGAGGGGCCCTGTGTGGAACCCCCTTTCCATGGTGGCCCTCTTGGTAAAGGATTTTTTTCCTTCCTACACCGGGACGAAGAAATTTTCTTTTTTTTTTAGCACCCCGGGTTCATGCTTTGGGAACCTAGGGTACTAATGGCCTTCATCCCACATTACAAGGTCTGGAATGGGGTGGTAATGGTCCAGAGAATTCGTAGTCCCTGGAATGGAGGATGAATGCCACAATATTCCCATTAGCATAAAACAAAAAGCAAATGGAAATGTTGGAAAATCTTATTGACTCTATGTACTTCACTGAGAAATATAAAGTGGATGGAGTCTATAAGTGTTTTTTTGTTCTATTTTTTAACTGTGAAAGGTGGTTAAGGTGGTTCCTAAAGGAACTATACATTTGTTGTTTTTGGATATATTTTCTTTTTTGGCAGGAGAGCTAAGAACGAAAGGTGGGGAGGGAAATGAGGGAAGAGGCACCAAATACTAATATGAAGGGGTAAGTGGACAGGGGAAAATGTGCGTGTGTTATTTCTAAGGTAGGGGGCAGTGTTTTTCATGCTCCTTGATTACAACAGTGGTGGTGGCTCTTGGGGAGGAGAGATGGCATTAGCTGATGTCATTTTAAGATATGATATGATATTGCATTTGTAACGCGCCTATACACAAGTGTTTCAAGGCGCAACGAGGCGGGGGGGAACAAAGGGAGACAGACAACGATCCTACTAGGCCAGGTGTCAATCAGATCGCGCTAGTGCAACGGTAGGGGGACTGGGGAAAAGTGCAGGGGAAGGGGAGAGGGGAAGTGCAGTACATGGTTAGTAGAATACAAGATAAATAATAGGGCCAGCTGGTGGCAAGTGCAAGGAAAGTGCGGTACATGGTTAAGTGAATACGAGATAAATAATAGGGCCAGCTGGTGGCAAGTGCAAAGGTAAGTGCCGGTAGGGGCTGTAGGATACAGGGACAGTCCCGTAGTGCATGTAGGCAGTCCAAGGAAGAGTGGCTGGGCCAGGACATGAGATCGGTG
The DNA here is from genome assembly GCF_040938575.1 of Ambystoma mexicanum. Taxonomy (NCBI): domain Eukaryota; kingdom Metazoa; phylum Chordata; class Amphibia; order Caudata; family Ambystomatidae; genus Ambystoma; species Ambystoma mexicanum. Next base: position 338,243,380 of record NC_090939.1, read on the forward strand.
AGTGGCCCAGTTGCAGATTTAGTGCAGGTTCAGTGATTTTAGCAGGGGAGAGAGGGAGAGAAAGCAGAGGCAAAGAGGAAGGTTTTGAGGTGCTTCCGGAACTGGAGATGGTTCTCCTCAAGTTTCAGGGAGGCAGGAAGGCTGTTCCAGAGGGAGGCCCCTGCTGCGACGAGAGATCTACCCCCAGCTCGTTGCTTGGAGAAGCGGCTGACCCTGAGGTAGTTGGAGGTGGATGAGCGAAGGGCTTGAGAAGGAAGATATTTAGGAAGAGAGAGTTGCAGGTGTTTTGGCCCTAGGCCCCAGAAGGCCTTGTGGACAATTCAGAGGGTTTTGAACTTAATCCTTGCAACCACTGGGAGCCAGTGTAGTGATTTCAGTCCTGGAGAGATACGGTCCCTGGGCTTGAGGCCAAGGACAAGTCTCGCAGTCCTGTTCTGGATGAGTTGCAAAGGGCGGAGAGTAGAGGCAGGAAGATTTAGATAGAGGCTGTTACAGTAGTCCAGCCTAGAGAGAACCAGCGCTCTGGAGACAGTGAGCTTCTGGGGGAAGGAGGGAAAAGGAAGGATACCTCTGAGGAGGTGTAGCTGGTAGTGTGACTTCTTAGAGACGTCAGAGATGTGAGGAGAGAAGGAGAGTGTGGAGTCGAAGATGACAACGAGGTTTTTTGCCGTGCAGGTAGGAGCAGGAAGAGGGCCAAGGGAGGCTGGCCAGAGAGCTGCAGGGAAGGAGGGAGTGGGTGTGCCGATAAGTAGAATATCAATCTTGCAATGGAAATTTTGATGTTTAAAGTTCTTAGATCAGTAGAAAATGCAGTTCCAAATTGTCCGCAAAGCACGGATCTTATCGTGAAGTGCGGACGGGTTCTCGGACACGTCATCATGCTGCGCACCAGCGTATGGTCATGTGGCATTATCTGGAAGGTCCGCAATGAAGTCAGATGTTCGTAGACATTTATGAATGCAAAACTATTTGAAATAGTTGCAAAAAGTGTATAGAAGTGTTAAAAATGATTCTAGAAGGTGGGAAATGGCAGAATTTTATGGTGAACTTTGTAAATTGGACACAAATATTCTATATTGGATGAGTATGATATTAGTAAGTTGTAGTAAAATAGCATGCACTGGTAAAAACCCATGAAATTCAGTGAAAAAACTTTGTTAAAGGGACATTGTGGTTAAGTTGGACTAATAAAAACCTATGAAATTCAATAAAAAAAACTTTGTTAAGGGAATGTTATGGTTAAGTTGCGCTACTAAAAACCTATGAAATTCAGTAAAAAAACACTTTTAAAGGGACGTTAATGTTCCAAGTAAAAGCGAAAAACCCCTGAAATTCGCCAGTTATGGTAAGCTAAGCAACCATAACTCGCGCCACCACCCTGCACTGCTAAGACTACCACCCAGGACATCAACTATGACATCACAAAAAGACTGAGTGCTACACTTTTTGTATTACAGTCTTTTTAGGTAACAAGGTGACCCAGCCAAGGACCAAACCATTGTTTGCTTTAGTTAAACAAGTTAAACGATAATGCACCAATCCCACAACAAAGACCATCCTTTAGGAAATCCAGCATCATTAGTGGGATCACAGGAATGTAGATGAATATCCATAGATGAACAGCAGACAAACTGTGCATGAGTGGTGAACAATCTGACAGTACCTTACCATCAATTTAAATAATCAGTTGCGCCAACTTAGATGGAAGAAAAGTCTAAAGGAAAGGCGATCAAACTATAGACCGCTTCCCTCCAGAAACACATATCTGGTATAATTGAGGAAGCAAATCATCCTCTTCATGGAAGACACTTCCAGGACTACCAGAGCCCAAGCCCTCCTTATCTTTCTTGGTATCATGGACACTGGGAAATTAAATGTACATTCAATACATCCCTCAATCAAAGGGATCCTGAGACCTTAAAACCTGAAGCAGTAGAATGGAAGCAAGATGTGTAACTAGCAAAGAAAATATTAATCATTGAGCATTTAAACATTGGTAGATCTAAAAGAACAGGTCTGCCCTCAATTAAAACTATCTGAAGGACGATAAGACTATCCCAAGAGATTGAATTTTCCATTCTCCTCACACAGTATGGAGCTGTCCATCAGGGAGTAGAAAGGCTGACTAGCCAAGTCAACAATCCACGTCCACTTGGAGCTTGGAGCTTGGAAGAGGGACACTCTGATTGTTCACCTATTTAATTGCCAGCAGTATGCCCTTTATGGCAATGGGCACTCTCACACAACACACACATTCAAGCTAACATCAGTTGACAAGTCCACTTGTCTAGGGAGCCCCTACCCCCAAAAAAAACACATTTGGAAGGACACATGAATCAATGAGCACACAGAGATTGGATTCTAGAAAAAAGGAATGCCTGTTCCCCAAAAGCCAGGATATGCCTGACTAAGCGCTTTCTTTGTGTTTTGCACAAAGCAGAATGGATATACAGGCATGATTGGGCCCTTTCACCTGAGACTACTGGTTTGGACCTGCCCAGTAAATCTCTGAGGAGTATGAAGCAATAATACTTAAATAAAATAAATAAAGGACACCTGTTGTGTTCTCTGTAGCTCCAATAGAGCTGTTACAGAGGACGAGATGACAAAGGTGAGTGAGTAAGTAATCATATGTGTTCATGTACAGCAATCACTCTGGGGTAAAAGGTAGAGACCTTCAGCTGACCCTTCCCCTGACACACCAGCACCACCACCCAGGCTAGTTCCCTCTTCTCAAGTCTGCTGCAAATGTCCAACTGGCACTAGTAAACCTCTCTGACTATAGAGCCTAATACATTTGATCAGTGATATACTCATGATCACATAAACCTGGCCATTTACCACTACACACCTTACCCCTTAAGGATAATACAGAAAATACGAGGACAAATCACTGTGATGCCAAATACAAGAAACAAGAAATACCCTTGCATCAAATTAAATATTTTATTTATTGGGTATTTATAATGCACCTATACACAATGTGTTTCAAGGTGTAACATGGCAAGAGGGGGGAAAAGGAATGACAAAAATGGTCCTACATGGCCTTGTGACATTTGGATTGTGCAAGTGCAGTAACAAGAAGTGCGGGGGAGAGGGAAGGGGGCGTGCCGGTAAGGGCGAAGGGCCCATGGCCAAAGCAAGTTCCAGTGGAGGCAATGTGGACAGAGCCTGAGAACCGCAGAGAGTGCAGGGGAAGGAAGGTCCATGTGCTAAGTGTGATGTACAGAGCTTGAATGGGTCAAAGGGTGCAGGCCCAGACATGCTAGTGCAGGGGGGCATGGAATGGCAAGTGCAGGGTTAGGGGGTTCGCATCAAGGATGACAAAGTTCAGGGGTAGACTGGACGAGGAGGGCCTGGTGCCCTGTGAGAATCGCAGGAACCAGGCGGGAAGTCAAGAGTCCAGTCAGTTTCAGATGGGGACATTACCAGGGGAGCGTGAGGGGGAGAGGGAAGGAGAAAGAGAAAAGGACATTCTTGAGAAGCTTCTGGAACTTAAGGAGATCCGGCTCAAGTCTGAGAGGGGCAGGGAGGCCATTCCAGAGGGCGACACCTGGGAGGATATCTACCCCACTCTGCTTGGAAAAGCATTTGATCTGCAGAGAGTTGGAGCTAGAAGACCGAAGGGCTCTAGAAGGAATGTATTTAGGGAGAGAGTTGAATGTAGCTGGGTCCAAGGCCCCAGAAAGCCTTGAGGATGGTGTGTAGGGTCTTGAACTTATTCCTCACAGCAAGAGCCAGTGGACACATTTTAGGGCTTGGGCTATTCAGTCTCTGGGCGTCAGGCCAAGGATAAGTCTTGCAGTCCTATTCTGGGTAAATTGAAGCAGGCAAAGGGAGAGTGAAGAAGATTGAGGAAGAGGTTGTTGCAGTAGTCCAGCCTGGAGAGGACCAGAGCTCTCGAGACATTGAGTTTCTGGGGGAAGGTGATGAAAGGGAGAATGCCTCAAAGGAGGTTCAGCAGATAGTGGGCCCTCTTGGAAAAGTCTGTGATATTAGGGGAGAAGAAGAGGGAGGGGTCAAAGATGACACCAAGGTTTTTTGCATCACAGGCGGGAAGGGAAGGGGGCCCATGGAGGGCGGGCAGAGTGTGGGAGGGAAGGAGAGAGCAGGTGTCCCAATGAGAAGGATCTCAGTCTTACTGGCATAACAGCAGAGATCAATAGGAGTGCACAATGCCTGAATAGCAGACAGGCAGTAAGGAATGAGAGAGGAAGAGTAGGAGGCAGTGAAGGGAAGCTTGAAGGAGAGCTGTGTATCGTCCACATAACACTGCATGTTAGGAAAGAAGGAGGAGATCAAATTGGTTAGAGATGGCAGGTAGAGGTTGAAAAGCCAAGGTGAGAAGATAGAGCATTGAGGGACACGGCAGGTGGAGAGTGAGATGGAAGAGAGAAAGGGGCCGCGTTGAACCTGGGATGGTCGGTCACAGAGGATGGATGTCAACCAGTCCAGAGCCAGGTCTATGATGCCAAGGTTATCACTGAGCCGATTTATAAGGGTGGCATGATTGACTGTATCAAAGGCAGAAGAAAGGTCAAGAAGGATGAGAACAGGAGAGTTGGAATTTATATCAGAGTGCAAGTTTTCACAGGTGTTCAGGTGTGCAGTTTCTGTATCTCTGGCAGCTCTGAAGCCAGACTGGTGGTCATGTAGACAACCAACAAATTCGGTGTCGTGGATAAGCTGGGACATGGCCAGAGTCTCCAAGAGTTTTCCCAGCAGGGGATAATGGAGAAAGGGCTGTATCTAACCAAACAGGATGGGTCGGCAGAAGGCTTTTTGAGGAGAGTGTGCACAAGAGAGTGCTTAAGGAGTGAGGCGAAGGATCGAGTGGCAAAGGAGTGACTGCAGAAATCAGTCAAGGCTGGAGCAAGCGAGACAGGTTGTCCTTGAAAGTTCTAAAAGAGCAGGGGAGCAGCTGTTTGGATAAGACTTTCATAGAGCAGACTTGACTCGTAACCTCATTAGGTGATCTGGGAGGGAAAGAGCAGAGTAGGGGGTAAGGGGGCGGACAAGGGAGGTCTGAGAGTGGATGATGGAGAAAGGAGTGGTGTAGAGGAGAGTGAGGACATGATATCCTGAATTTTAGTGATGAAGTGAGAGGTTAGTGCAATTCAGAGGGCCAGAGAAGGCAGGGGAGAAATGGAGACTGCAGTAGTCTTGGCGAGTTCCTTGCAGATTTTGGAAAGTTCAGCCGTGTTGTTAGTGGTACAGAGATGCAGGCTTGGATATATGCCCTCTTCTTTGAGCAGATGGAGAGTCTGTATTGCATTTGGATCAGGCAGCAAGCCAGTCTGCCAGAGGATGTGCTTGAAGCATGCCACCTCTGCTCAGCAGCTCTGCACTTGCGTTTCAGAGAAGCTAGATAGGTGTCATACCAGGTGCTGCGCTTGGAGGCAGGCTTCATGAGGATCCTCATGACAGGGGCAAAGATGTTTAGAGTGTTGGAGATCGAGAGTTGAAGGTTAGTAACGGCTGAGTCACAATGAGAGTCAAAGGATGGAGTGCGGGGGATGGGCGAATGAAGGTGGCAGCAAAAGCAGCAACTGACACTCGCTTCACAGGTCTAATGACGGAGAATGAGACTGGGAGTGCAAGCAGGGTCTTAGCATGGGGACCCAGGAGATCCAGGTGAGAGGACAGGAGAGTATGATCAGACTTGGAGGGAGGAGTATTGAGAGGGTTGGAGATGGGGATGTCATCAGATATGAGCGCATACAATGTGTGTCTGGCTGCATGTCAAGGACCAGATGTAAGAATGGAGAGGGAAAGAGTGTCATGTTCCCTCTAAATATTTTTCCCTTAGTGTGGACAAGTTTAGCTTTCGTGCGCACATTATTTTTCATGAGCGCAATTGAATAACGAGGTAAGCCACTTAGTGAGCCAACATCTCAAAGAGTTTTGAAGGGAATTGCACCTTCCCAACTACTGCAATTCTTTACAAATCAGAATAAGAAAGTGCATTTTACAAAGCATCTTCCAAACATGTAGGCTAAAAGAAATAAAAATAAATGATTTATTTTTGATTATAGGGAAAGCTCACCATCTAGTCCAAAACTTCAAGATATGCCATAGGCCATGGTACCTACCAAGAGTCCTCATGTAGAGTGGAAGAAAATGTATGTGCAAAAAAAGCTTTGTATGCTCAGGATAAACAATAGCTTTAGTTCTGGTTATTCATTTGTTCAGAGACATTGCAGAAAGTTTCTAATGCCATTGGAAAATAACACTTGTTTATTACAAAAATAATGCATCTCTTATCGCTGATGTGGCTGTCATAAAATGTAGACAGGATACAATTTTTGCAAATCAAATAATGGCTACTAAAAGGAACGTGTCAGAAAACAATAGGAGTTAATGTGCCACTTTAATGAAGTAGTTCAAGGGCCAAGAGAACATGCCTCTCATAAATTGTGTACTGATGTAAATTGCATCGGGATAACTGCACCACAGAATACAATTATCAGAATTCCTGAGCCTCTGCTTACTATGCACATTACGTTGTCCTGTGAGTTGTGACAACTTTTGCTCAAACCAGCCTTACAGCTAAGAGGCATATATACCATCAATTTTATTACTCCCTAAAAACAGGAAAATGTGCCCAGCAAAAACAGGAGACCATGAACATATAGGAGCCTAACCCCTGCTTCTACCCACAAAGTTCCACTGACATGTTTTCACATCCAGCAGAGTAGTGGCATTGGTAGGAACTCGAATAATATAACTGTCCAATCTCCAGTGGAATTTTAAGGGGAAAGAACATGTATATGTTAATAAGCATGAAATAGCTCTGCTTGCAAAGCTAAATACTTTCTTACTCCCTGACAAATCATTTGATTCCAAGTAGGGAATAAAATCATATCAGAGCCATGCTTGCAATCCTGACATAGGAAGTGAAAGGACAGGACACATAATCCATTTTATAGTTTTGCCCACCCTTCTTCGCCACAGCCTAGACAAAATTCACCAAGAGCCTTACTGAGGTTTCTTCTGGAGCCCCATTGAAGAAATTCACATTTATTTTCTTGGCTTGGAGGTACTAAAGATTGAGAACATTCTCTTTAACTAGGGACGACTCTTAATGCAAAAACATGATTATATTGAAAATCACTCAGCAGCAGAGCATAGAAAGAAACAGAAGGGGCAGTTTCCTAGTCTGTTTTTAAAGTTTCCAATCTTTTTGCAGACGAACACCACATTTCCTTCACTGTACTGTACTGCCAAATCCACTGATTTGTTTTTTTTTCTCGAAAGTTGCTAATTGTACTTAAATCCGAAGAAGTGTGCTCCTGTGCCCTTCCACCCATTCCCCAACACAGCTCCTGTTCTAGCATCTAATATTAGTTGACAGGGCTCTTCAAAAGGTGAGGGATTGTAGCAGTAAACACTAACTGGGATATTTGCATACCCAAAATACTTGGCAAGCATAGCATATGTAAAGCCTCACAAAGATACTATGTGCAGTTTAAGAAAATGTCATGAATCTGTATGTGCACAATTATGAAGTGCATACAAGATTGTTTGCAACATTCCCCATCTTTAAATTGTTGGGTAGAATTATACAAGTGCCCAGTGAAACCGTTTTTGTACAGCAGCATGTTAACATACAATGGGCCTCATTCCCAGTATGGCGGTAAGGGATAGCGGCCACCGGTAACGAGACCGGTGGCGGTAATCCCTTACCGCCATACTCCGAGTTCCCTCTGCGCCCTCGCCCTTAACGCCTGCTTTGAGCAGGTGTTAAAGTCGAGGGAGCAAAGGGGCCTCCAAGCCAATAACGGTGACCGTAATGAACAGTTACCGTTATTTGCATCTTCCCCATTCCCATTGAGCCCTATGGGGGCTCATTCGGGAATGGGGAAGAGCCTTGGTGAATGGGGAATTACCGCCCCGCCAACCTTGGAATGGGGCGGTGATTCCGCCATCCACCAAGGCGCTGCCGGTCCGGGTCCGGCGTCAACCAAGGCGTTAATAGCGCCATTGGTTAGCGCCGTACTCGGAATGAGGCCCAATGTGTTAAGGTCTATGCCCCAGGGAACTCTGAAAACTTGAAAAGGCTGCAGATTGTGTGAAAAGCATTCTAGTTATCTGAATACCCATTGCCCTTATAGTCTATATGAATAATGCCTGGCATTGCCCAAACTGATAATCGCTTGCAGGCCAAGTAAATGTTGTAATGTTACTCTCCAATTATAGGGTAATATTAGCAATGCTAAAGTAGCAGACGCGGAGCATAAAATGTTCCTACTCCATAACCTTAGAGGGCAAATTAATATTTGAGTTTTGTAATGAGCTAACTTGCAAAGGCCACTTCAAAGTGCTTGTGTGACTTATGTACAAAGAATAGGAAGCATGGTATGAGGTTACACATCTAAGATGCCTGCTTACTTACAGTCAGTGGGCCTCATTATAAGTTTGCTGGTCCGGGAAATACGGTACCGGTAAGCTTGCTGGTACCGTAGTTCCCGGACTGGCAAACTACGAGTTGTTCTCGCGGGTGCCTTTCTGCCTGTCATGTCAGACCTGGCGGGCAGAAAGGCACCCGCGATCACAGCATGTCGGATGTACCTGCACCGTTATTAATGGTGCCGGTGCATCCAACCTCCCCATTCCCATTCAGCCCTATGGGGCCGAATGGGAACGGGGAGCATCTTTTCTCGGGTGCCCGCAAATGGGCAATTACCGGGTCCGGCAGGGCCGTAATGACCCAGTTATTGCCCAAACGTGGGCACTGGAATAAAAATGACACCGGCGGCAGCCGTGTCTCTATTGCAGGCATGGCTACGGCCGATGTCATAATGAGGCCCAGTATTTGATATATGAGTTGACAGTTGGGTGACATAGTCTGGGTGATGCCAGAGAACAACTCAACAGTCTCTCATTCTAAGCATACATTCTTCATGGGCACTCACAACATTACTAACTTTCAACCACCCTGAACTCACATACTAAATGCTCACTATCCAATTAGACAGGAATGCACTTTGGATACTTTGCACGTGTTATTTAAAAAAACACATTCCCAAATGTTGCCACAATTAAGGACATACATTTCAAATAATCAGGCTCAATGCACATAAGATGCATAAATGTGCCCTCCGTGTCTCACTATAATACACACGCATGTCAAATACCTCACACTCAATGCACGTAAGTTGCATGCACACAATCTCTCCCTTATACTTAATGGTCATTTCCCATGACTTCCAGCAGCTCCCTGCATATCAAACAGAAACCCAAAGCAACGGTCAGAGGTGTTGCTATGGGGGCCTGAGGGGGTATAGCCCTGCATCTTTGATTTTAGCTTCGGATAGAATCCTAGGGATTACAACCGAAAGGCTATAGCTAGCCCCAAATCCCGCAAGTCCCAACATTATCTTAGCCCCTGATCTTTTTGAGACCAAGCAACACCCCTGGCAACCGCCATCTTCATGTCATATTCAGAGCCATACTCATCACTTGAGCAACTGCTAGATATCCCATTTGTTCCCAATTGGCACGTTTGCAATTCATAGTTGTTTCATAGATGCTCCTTAATTGCATGGCGCTCTGTCTTTTTACAAGCCGAATCCGACTCTCTAACGTTTCATTTGAAGCTGCTCCTGTCTTTGTTGCACTGCAGACACACCACAGAATGTCCCATTAGAACTTCGCAAACTAACAGCCTCAGGATCCCAAAATTCAAACTCAAAAAATCAGGAGGGAGCAGCTTCCCAGTCAGGGCATCTCAACTATGGAATTCAATGCCTGACTCCTTAAGAGCAACCCAGTCTTTCCAAACATTCAAGAATGAGGTTAAGTCATGGCTGCGTTCCCTGGGCCTTTGAAATATGACACTCACTCTAGCTAGTTCTTTGAGATTGAACAGTATTGGATGTACTTATGACACTTACTTCATATGCACTGTTATCTTTGACGATATTCTGACTTTTGATTTTCTGTCACTCCTTCTGCACACTAAGCTACTGTAAATAGTCTGTAAATGTTGTAAATGCAAATGTTGTAACTCTGATACTATGTATAATTTCTGTAACCTCTTGAAACTTTTCCTGCACCCAGACACCTCAGGGTTTGGAGTACAATATAAATGAATAAACAACAACAACTGCCCACTACGTTGTTTCTCTCGACCTTTCCTCCATCTCCCTCAACACTTCTCTCTTGTCCATGGGATTATTCATCAGTCACCGAGTGCTCCACCATTTCACAGAATGTTGTGACATCATCACAACCTCTACACACGTGAGGGCCGACAGATCTGCTGAAACACTGCACGCATCTTGGAGCTGTCGATGATCCCTACTGACCTCTCGGCCCGCAATTGTTCGTACTGCTCAATTCTTCCTCTCCAAATACTACAGTGAGACATGGTCACCGCCAGGGGTCAAGTCCTAAAAATTAAATTGGGGGGACTCATCAACAAATGCAATGGGATGGGATAATGCCAGATATTAGCATTTCAAGGTGAAATATTCACATTTCAGTAAATTGGCTTTGCATAACCACCCAAATTGCACAGGACGAATGGCATTTGCCGTTCATAAAATTAACAAACCCACAAAACCAAGAGAGGATATTTTCTTCTAACAATGTTTTTGAAAACGTTAAAAGGTGTGCATGTTTCCAATACACATGTTTTCCCTGAAACTTGCAGTACCAAAATGGGACATTTCACCTTTAGTTCTTTGTTATATTTCATTAGGTTATGTAGTGCAGTGGTGAAGTGTGCGAATTGCAAACCTGACGACTGTGCGAGGTCGACTTTAATTCATAAGTTCAAAGAGGACGTTCAATGTTTCTCCTTTTGGCTGGGGGGCGGGTGGGGACTGAGTCCACCCTCTGAAAAAAGTGGGTGGACTCTGTCCACCCGCGTGTACCCTCAACTTGAGGCCTGGTCACCGCCTGGAAATGCTCACCATCCTCCCACAGGCAGCTGACTCAGTGCCACTCGTTATGCAATCACTCGAGCATCCCTTGTATCAACAGCCATTGAGCCCTGTGTGGTGGCTCTATCCGGGGGCGGCAGCCAGGCTCCAAGACTGCACCCACCACAGCAGTACAGATCCTTGTCGCCAAAATGTTGTGCTCTCCCTGGCTCCAATAGACCCCTCACGTAGGTAGATCACAGGGGACAAGATGACACAAGTGAGTAAGTAATCACATTTATTGTTCCTGTACAGCTTTCACACTAGGGTAAAAGGTAAATGCCTTCTGCTGTCACTTAGACACAACAACAGCACCACCAAGGCTAGTTACCTCTTCTCAAGTCTGCAGCACACTTCCAACTGCCACTAGAAAAAACTCTCTGACAGTAGAGCCTACTGCATTTCATCAGTGACATACTCATGAACGCATCACCTGGCCACTTCCATGTACAAACCCTTTACCATTAAACATGCTGAAAATTGCCTCTTATGAATTCAAGCTTCTTTACTAGAGTTATATTACATTTTGTGAAATTCAAGAGCCAATGAGAATCCTTGTGATATCTGCAATAACCTGAATTAGAGACAAGGATCATGGAAAAGCCAATCATCCAGAAACAACAAGAGTTGTATAGCCTCCACATTCAGTAGAACAACCAGGGGGCCTAATATATTGGTAAGGAACCTTAGAGTGGGTTTCTATATAGAACTGGAAGCACCCCTCCTAGGTAGAGATGCAATGTAACTCTTGATGAAAAGGAATAATAGGAAGTAATTCACTCTTAAGACCTAAAGAAAAAAAAAGTTCTAAAGATTCTGCATCTGGAAAGTCACATTACTGACAAAGAGTTTAATAATATTTTTGTCAATGATATGGGTGCAATCGGCAAGTCTTTAAGACCCAAACATATTTTTGAACAGACTCTCATTCCCCACCCATCCAGAGACTAAAGACTTGTATTATGCTTTCTGAAGAGATCCTGATTACCAAGAAAAGTGCACTGAATTACTCTGGTATCTTGAACCAACCTCTGTTCTGCATCCAACAGTGTAGAACAAGCAACCTCACCTTAATTGAGTACCTCTTCTTGATATCGTCCAAACCCTTAGAACAGACATATCTTTTTATCAGGCCTGAGAAAAAAGCTAAAGCCTCCCTCCCACTTGGGGCTCCACAGAAAAATAAGAAACACCAAGGGAGTAAGGTAGTCTGTGTATTAGAAAAAGAAGACTTGATCTTGAGAAAGAACCAGCCCCAGCCTTGACCCTTCACATCAAGGAAAAAGCAGGATTTGGTACAAATGAAGCAAAGACTTGAATATCTTTTAGGAAGATATCTGTCATTGAATCGATTGCATATTATGAAAGGAACAGGCAGTGAAGTGTCCCCCGTGCCTACTGGACCAGTTTCCCTAGACTAGGGCTAAAAAGAGTTTGTCCAAACAATCTAACTGAGAAGTAGAACCTACTGGAATAGGACCTGTTTCCATCTAATGAGCCACAATTCACACGAGCAGCAACCGCTAAGAGAGAAGCAACAGGAGAGGACTGGGAAAATATAAAGCAACAGAGCCAATCTCCTTTTCAATTATATACACTGGAGAAGAAGAATCCATCGTCTCCCCCAGAGCAAGAAGCAGAATCTCAAAACACAAAAAAAGGCATCACATGAATTAACTAATTTCAAGGAACCCCTACCCATCTGTCAATGGGTATAGCTGTTGCAACCTCTTCAGTGTTAATAGCCAGATGACAAGTCAGGCTGGGAAGAATCGTATAGAGGTTGTCAGGAAGCTCTATCACATCTGCGTCTATGATACATACTAGGAAAGTAACAAGAAAAAGAATATCATTTAGGCGTGTTCTATTACTGCAGCATACCTCTGCATATGTCCTACATATAGCGCATAATAAGGATGCATAGTATTTTTACTGGGTGAAACCCATCCTGATCCTCAATCACACCACAAATATAAGTAGGTGATATAAGTGATAGAAAGATGCAAGCCTCCTTAGATATTTCTATTTCACCCCCTACCTTGACAAATACATCACCAAAATTCACATCTGTGTTGCCCTACTTGCTTTACCTGCAACAACAGCTAATCCAATGCGTTTTGCTTGCTCAGAATCACCCTTCCTTACCTCTTGTTTCTGATCTCGAGCATTTGTGTAGCTGATCGGTACCTCCACAAAACAACATCATTTTCAAGACCGTTTACATTAAGCAAGACTGTGCTAGACCTCCTCTCTCTGCTCATGCAGCATCCCTTGGGTATGGAGAAGGGACGGTGGGTTATGGAAGCGGACAGAGATTATTGGCTGCATTCACAAGGCAGGCAATCTAGGACATAGAAATAAAATCAGCCCTGTGTCCCAAATGGCATGAAGTGTAGAATGCCACCATTTATCTATCCCACCACCAAGATGGGCATCCTCTAAAAAGAAATTAAGGCAAAAAAAGCAGGAACAATTTCAAACAATACTCATTGCTCTGGTTCTCCCAGCGTGTTTGTAGCATAAGCACCCAACAGATTTTTTTTGTATGGCAGACTGGAAAAAACAGAACATTATTGTGAAGATTATTGACCTTATTTAGGCTCGGAACACTTCTGTGGGGTGGGAATTAATTCAACATTATTTGCTACACGATATATTGAGTAACTGTTGGTCTCACCCTAAGTTACCAGGGTAATCCAGACATGGACCCCTTGCTCACTGTTCTCCGAGAGGCACAGATCCACCACACTGATGATGCCCAACAAGGCTGAAACACGTGTATGGGGTTGCTCTTGGTACTCTTGTTCAGAGAAGAATTGCCTAGCATTTCGGTGCTGGACTGCCCCATGGCAGGACAAAGACTGATATGCATGGATATTTCTCCTCTGTGAAAGGGACAGTGAGCTAAAGACTTGGTTGAGACTCTCCCAGGGGCCATCCACCCAAGAACAGGTCAATGTACTGTGTTCATGCTGGTAGAGAGACTCCCAGACCACCCTTTGATTTACAATATTTTATAACCTTTGCATCTAGTGGAACAAGGTGCCTGCACCTGTGATATGTCAGCCTCAAGACACAAGTACTGGGAAGAGATGGAGGGTAGAAGTCTCTAAACCACCAAAAGGCTCCTTTAGCATTTGAAAATGTATTGAAATGTCACAGAATTGAACAATATAGACTTATAAACCAAGGGATGAGTCAAAATACCACGATAATGACCTGCCACCAAATTATGGCCTGATGCCCAGCTGAGGGCGATAATTTGGGGAAGGGTCAATATCCCAATTGATAATGACCCCTTCCAAATTCCATAAGGTTTTTATCACATAGTATTGGGGTTTTGTTGGTGAAGTAAACAAAAACACTTTAATACTGAGTAAAGTAAATAGGCAACTGAATTCGAAAATTGGACTAGTATTTGATGTGAAAGAAAACGTTATTTTCCATAAAGAAGGAAAAGCATTTCCGAATGTCTTAACGTTCTACTCTGTGTGTTAAATAGGAGGTTGCAGCTATAATAGGGTCGACTAAATGAGGAAGTGCCTTGTTAAAGGACATCTTTCCTGCAAATTGCATTTGTTTCCCTGTCAGCTTTAGAAGATAATGTCAGAACACAGCCAATACCAGTAGTTATTGACTGCACTCTAAGGATTCTGACTTGATCAGAGTTGGTCAACAACTATCTACAGTTGCTAATAGGAATTAGGAATCTGACCACGTGCAGGTCATCAATTTGCTTTCAATGCTGTCCTCATTTCAATTACACACACACAATAATAAAACAGTTATATCATGGAAACGTGTTTTGTTTTTTTACCCCTTTACAAAAACATGCCAGCAGAGTATACACAAAAACACAGAACACATTTGAAGATTATTGGTTTTAAGCTTTGATGCATTTTGACCATTTTCAATTCCCTGCCTCTTTAGAATGTTGAAATTGGATGTGGAGGGAATCCACTATTCCTAAAAATTCAATCGAAAAAGGACATGCTCAATTTTACTTCCTTGCCAGATAATCTATTTTGTCTTTGAATAAATGTGACTTTCCTTTACCACTAGGCCATTCCATTTCTTCTAAAAGAAAATAAAATGGCAAAGCGTAATTACATGGGAGTTTGTATGCACACATGTAGACAGCCTAGTACGTTTTTAAAATAGTTATTCAGCCGTACAATGTTTCATGTGCTTCACCTCGCGTGATTAATGTCACGCGAAACATACAGGACATGTAATTCCTGTATCTAATTTTATATTACAAGTCAGAAACTTATGCTGCAGAATGAAATCGTAGCAGATTGGTTTTCTCGCTTGCTTTTTTATGATCGTCCAAGTCAACTCTGGTCCAATTTCATTTTAAATGGCATATTTTATTTGCAGCCATTTGGCTTTAAAACTCCTTGAATCATAGCATATAAATCATTGAAAGATGTCACTGCAAAATTGGGGAAAAAGTTAATTGAATGAACATTATGGTTATAAAGCTAAGCACAACTGAATGCAACTAAAAGCAGTTATGGAGAGCAGCGAAACTACAACTCGCCTGTTGGTATACATTACTCATTAATTTGCATGTGACATGCCACACGGCTTAACAAATGCCATTATCAATGACATCACTCATACCACATGTTCCATCATATGACACTGTGCGAATGGCCGTCAGGGAGTTGAGGTTAGCGGCACACACACTTTCCAGCTGTGGCCCCTCGAAATGGGCAGCCACGTGATGGTTCATAAAGAATCACGTGCAGTCCGTGCACGTGGAGTGTGCTGCAAATTGCATTAAAAAGAGCTGTGATTAAAAAGAAAACAAAATGTCCAGGCACAATCTCGGCAATGGAATAGAAACCAAATAATGGAATTAAAGGCCCCTTTCCCCTATATGTGAAGTCAAACGTGAGCAAAATTAACTTTTTCATAGAAATCTTTTTTTTTTAAAACAAACTTGTTCCAGTGCATTTGTACATTTTCCAAATTGAGTGCGCGTGGCAGATTTCAACAGGGATAACTTGATACAAGGGCAAGTTTATTTTTATAAGTATTATTATTCATTTTAATAATATTATTATTATTCCTGCCCAGTGATCACTGCACCTGTGGCTCAGTTATAACTATCCTCCAGTAACAATGAGCCTTCAGTACCTGCTTGAAATGGCCTTTGGCCATACCATTGGCACAGTGGCCTCACCTGTCAGGTCCTGTAGGAACGGCATGTGGCCATGGCTAGAAGTCAATCTGCATGTATTACAGGGTATCCCCCTTTCAACCCCTTGTCCAGTTTTTTCTGCTAATCCACCCATCCATTGTCAAACTAAATATATAATGTAACTGTATTCTGCTGTGCCAGGCCTCATATCACAAAAGTGAGCAATGCATACATATTTCAGTCAGACCAGTGGTTTTATTATTTTATTTTCAGACGAGATTATATTTATTATTAATGACAAATTGGGTCAAGTCAACTCTGAGCTTCTTCAGGGCCATTAAGAGTATTGTCTTTAGTTCCACTATTCTGGTTTACTGTTCTAGTAACATATTTAGAATTGCCGTATATGTATGTGAACAATTGAGCCTGGTATTGTGGAAATCTATGTCATATTCATTAGAAAATTAATGAAATAATAATGTTATATAATGAAACAAATTCACATATTCAACATAAATACAATAGTTAAAACATATGTAATACATGTGGCCAAATCCAAAGAGGAAAAAAGAGAAAGAAGAAACAGAAAGCAAAGTAATTTAATGGGCCAAACCAAAACGAGTTTCAATCAGTAAACAGGACAGCACGTATGTGATAGCTCTGATTGTTTCCCATGCTATATCAATGCTTAATGCTAAAGTTTGATTTCTTTATGTAATAATGTGGCCTATTATATTTGTTGTTACATTGAACCTGAAGTGCACTGGTCACAACCAGGTTAACTACTTAATGGAATGGGTGCATGGGCAGCTGAGATGTGAACAGGGCGTGTTCGCACAGAGCTTCGTATGGATCCATCCATAAATAAGCTTCCCATGCTTACGAATAGGAGCATGCGAATAGTGGGATGAAGTAGGCGACTGTCGGTTCATGAAATGGGAGTGCAGAGCTGGATGGTTTTAAGATCAGCGAATTAATGTTGGTTCGTGCAGAACCTATATGTTGGCCGTGGCAAGATCTAAACACTGAGTCTGAGCAGCTCACAGATAGCATGGAGGGCGGAAGCGTGACGGAACGGTTGCCCACCACCAAACCCTGGGAATTGGGCTTACAACTGTATGGAGGGTTGTACACATGCAGGCGCACCTGTAGGAGGAGCAGTCAGGGGAAAAGATAACACTGTGAGATCACCCTCAGAAGTTGGGTGTATGTGGCTTAGGGACTGACTAATGAGAGGGAGTGGCGATACCTCTGTTGGTGATGGATGGCGTACTGTGTTACTTGCATGCGAGAGGAGGTCCTGGGAGGGCTGCTGAAGTGTTGCAAGAAAGAGAGGGACTCCATGTTCAAAGCCACAATACCTGCGGATCGTGCAGATCGGGGTTGTGGTCATCGCAGCCCACTAAAGCTTGGGTATAATTTATTCATACCATAGACGCCTTGTGGAGTGGCTACGGGCTGAGGCTCCATTCTGGCTCGTGGTGTAGGTCCTGGTAACCCGCACCACTTGTAGATGGAGGGGAGATCAGGTCTGGGAAGGGTGCTGGGGTGAGTGGTGTTGCACTACAGTGCCGGTGGGATAGGGCATCATTTGTGACAGTGTCAGGAGGTGTACTGAGCGGATGGCACGTAAGCCCACGTTGGGGGTCTCAGAAGCACATGTCAAATGCAAAAAAGACCCCTGCGAAACCTAAACAAACTAAAATGGAAACTTTCGCGAAGAAAAGTTAGGTGACAATGGATCCACCAGACTTGGGAGTACGATCTGACAGAGATGTGTAAACACAGGCACCAGAAGGAGCTGACAGCAAAATACTTGCAGCAATTGTGGCCCTCAGAGCATCAATGGGGACATGTAATAAAAATGTAAGTTCTGCGCGGTGAAAAGGTGCGCACATATTAATTGCAAGAGTAGTACTGTAAAAGGGGAGGGGGCTTCTTTTAATCATTACACAAGTCAAACCCTGAATAAAAGTAATGTACTTATAACAGAAATGTAGGGGCATCGGGAAGTATAACCAAACAGAGAGGTAGGGGAAAACAGGGTAAATCGGCCTGTAGCATCCCTTTGCAGCCAACGTGTAGTAACTTTTGATTAAGAACAAGGAATGGCAGCTGACGAATAGAGGGACAGCGGAACACATAACATTTAGAATCGACAACTGGGGACAGGGCTCAGACAATGGTGAAGATGGCACAACAGAGGGTGTATACACTGCATCAGATTGGGAATACAGTGGCGACAGCGATGATGGGGATGAGGAGTTGAAGACATGCAATTTGACAGATGTGAGCAGCAGAAGGAATCAAATGGAGAAAGAAGAGGAGGACAGAGAGGAGACATTGGGGAAATATGTTTTGGAGTATGAAAACAAGAATAGCAGTGTTGACGAGACTGAAACTTGTCAATAAACACAGATCTTGCACACTAATGCCACTTTTGCAGAAAGGGAGGTGTGAGGTTCACTGCATACCATGGCAGACAATGGATAGGGATAATTTGGTTTACCACCTGCCTTCATTAATGGTTGCGGTGAGCAAGTGAATTTATGTTTTTGAAAAAGAGAGAGCGGGAATCCCATTGGATATAGGAGATATAAAAGGTTTATTGGCAGTGTTGGTTTGGGAGAGAAGTGACAAAATAGGGCAACAAGCCAGATACGCTGTGGTAAAATTAAGCCCTAGCATACATGATATGATATAATATGATAGGTTATTTATAACGCGCTTAATACCCAGAGGTTTCTAAGTGCGGACCAGGGGATCGAACCTGTGTTGCTCTGTGTTGTCTTGCTTCCAAGGCAAGCACGTTGCCGCTGATGGAGTGGCCTTTAATAACTATAGAGCACATGTTTGGAAGGCTCTAACGGATCCGTATCCAGATACGTAAAACATGGCTTCCATATTGGCTCATAAAAATGAAGCCTGAAGAGATCCCTGCAGAATATGTACGATCCATACAAGAAATGTGGACGCAGGAAAATAAAGTAATGGGTTGACAAAATACATTTGTTTCATCACATCTTAGTGAGGGGTCTCCCCGCAGATGTGCAGACATCCTTAGAGAAGATAGTGGGGATTGAGGTAAAAGGGTGGCCTGAGATACAGGCAACAATCGTAGATTATTTCAAGAGAACGATAAGGAGACAGCTGACAATGCAACGAAAGCTGAAAACAAGCTAGTTCAGAAAAAAAAAATAAACCTGGAGGGAGCAGTACTCAAAGGGCCAGTTATAGTTCCACCGACACAGCATGGGGGTTCCAGTGGCAATGGTTATGCAAGCAGAAGGGTACACTCAAGTATCACCAAATCGGCAGTGGGGAACAGTGCAGATGCAGCAACTACCTGCATCTGTAAACATGAAAATGAAGCAACAACCTGTGGTTGTGCAGACAGGTTGAGTAAGCGGTTACATGGGATCATGATATGATATGATATGATAGGTTATTTATAACGCGCTTAATACCCAGAGGTTTCTAAGCGCGGACCCGGGTTTCAAACCTGTGGTGGTTCGTGTCGTCTTGCTTCCAAGGCGGCACGTTGCCCCTGGGCTATCCTCCCAAGACATGTCAACTGGGGTGAGGATATTACACACGAGGACAGGGAATTAGGTATGTGGACATTTTGGTAATTTCGCATGAACATGCCCATGAATAGCACAGTCAAAGCATCAACAGCAGCCTTATACACCAGCACCACAGAAAGTTAACATGATGCTGCAGCAGCATTTACAGATGCAGCCCACACAGCCATATGGTATATCCACCCAGGGACAAGTAGAGTGCACAGCGGGATGGTGGCAGGAACCCCAGGTACAGTAAGCATACTACAGGCACCAGCACAGACACAGGTGAAAGAAAGGTCACACTTTTGGGACAGAACACTGTGCCCTAATACACTGGAGTGGAAATGGTGGGCGGATATTCCTTTACATCATCCGCCAATATATTTTCCCAATAGGGGTGCCCAAAGGGAGTGCAATTGTGTCCTGTTCTAGCAGTAATTGAGGACCCGGAGGAGGAACCAGAGGTAGCGGATCAGATAAGACAGATAGTATTTCCCTTTCTTATAGATAGTGGAGCAAGCATATCATGCCTAAAGGAAGAAGGATTCCCATTATCTAACAAAGGTTTGGACACACATTTCCGGGGACAATTTTTGAAAGTTCCCCTGACAAAAGATTTACCCTTGACAATAGGACACATAATATACTAGCACCACTACTGTATTCAAAAGATATTCCCAACAACATATACCCAGCTAGGGTGGCAATGTTAATACAGGCATACTATGCACAATGCACAACAAGAGGGATACCCACACACAGAAGAATTTTTGTATGGAGTGCACGTGTTGTTGGGATGGTTACCACGAATTGGCAGAAGGGTATTTTGGCTGTTCAACAAGTTTTTGTTCAGGCCACAATGTCCCTCCTCCGTTAGTACAGGAACACACACACACAGCTCTACCTAGAGGAAGTAGTGGTATGGAAAGACATGATCATACTGGTTGCCACTGATGAAGACAACATGGAATGGCTTTCAAAACTATAGTTTATTATTGAGCCACACTGACATTAAAGGGAGTAAGTAACACAGAATTGTTTGCAACAAAAGATAATGAGTGTAGAGTTTGAACTGAGCATACCTTGCCCAGTATACATAAAAGAAAGGGCAGTTTCCAAGATGACTCAGATAAGAAAAGAAATGCAAAATATTTGCAGGATGATTTGGAAAAAGTGCCAACAAGCTTATGGACAACAGGACCCCTTGATATAGGAATACTAAAGGGGTTTGGGTCAGTGTACATAAAATTAAAAGGAGCTCTATTGCCACAAGTAAAGCAGTACCCTCTTACTTGAACAGCAGATTAAGGTAGAGTGATACAGTATGTTGATGACTTGCTGGTATGTAGGACAACCGAAGAGGAGTGTAGAAAGGACTCAGTGACAATTCTGACTTTGATAGCTGACAAAGGATACAAAGTGGCCAATTAGAAATTACAGTACTGTCAGAAACAAGTGGTGTACCTGGGTCAGGTTGTGTTAGCAGACAGGAGAAAAATAACAACAGAAAAAGTAGAGGCCATACATAAAATTCCACGACCAAAAAACAGTGAAAGAGATGCAGCAGTTCTTAGGACTACGCAACCACTGCAGGGCATGGGTTTTTTATTACTCCACTTACACTAGGCCATTGTTGCAGGCATTAAAAGAACCTTAGAAGCCCAAAACACACATACGATGGACAGCCGAAATAGGCCAAACTAAAACATGAGTTAGCACATGCACCAGTACTGGTACGCTCAATTACAAAGAGAAATTACATGCATGTTCCCATTCACATGGCAAGGCAATGACAACTGTGCTGACACAGAAGAAAGAACAGGGACAAAAGCCACTTGCATATTACAGTGGATCAGTAGAGGCAGTGATGCAGGGGCATTTTCCATGTGCACAGGTACTTGCTGCTGCTACATTTGCAACTCAGAATGATTCCATGCTAACTGTGGATCTTGCATGATTCGTAATATTGTGAAAAACACAATCAACTTTGACAACTCAGATATTCAGGGTATGAGGTAATACAGACAAACCCAGCAGTAGGAGTGGTGAGATGTAGGAAAATAAATCTAGCAGAATTCTCTGCAGAGAAAATTGAGGAGGGAGACTACATACATGACTGCATAGCAGGCATAGACATGAGTGAAGGTAACCCCCTGGTTAAGGAAGAGGTGATTGAAGGGGGGGGTATTATTTTCATTGTCTGAAGCTCCAGTATTGATCAGACAATGGGACAAAGACTTTCAGGTTCCGCAGTGTAGGGTACACAAGCAAGAGGAGTTGATAGTGTACCCACAGAAATGACTACTACTTCTCTGCACAGGTGGAAGAACTAGAAGCATTGATTGAAGCATTGCATATGTCAGAGGACCAGGTAGTAAACATTTTCTCTGATTCAGCCTATGTCACTTTCACAGTGCACTCAGGATTAGCAAATTGCGAGATGAGAGGGTTCAAAAGAAATGATGGCCCACCTATTCAGCTTGCAGGGTTACTCAAGTAAATTATTAGAGATGTTGCCACTCCCAGTAGAACTAGGTTTGATAAAAATGCAAAGCCCACACAAGAGGCCATGGTTTTATTTCAGTAGGAAATGAAAGAGCAGACAGAGCAGTAAAATAAGAAGTGCTTATACCAGAAGGAACACGTGCTGTTCCCTGGCGAAAATGAAAAGTGAGCAAAGAAAAATATGGATTACCTGAGAAGTTTAACCAACCTCAATCGGGCAGATTATAAAGTTGCAGGGAGTAGCATTATATGGGGAGAAAGAGATGTGGAAGAGGAGAGGATGCTTTTGATCCCCAACTGATTTGGTATGGTGACATGACAGCACAGGGAATGTGGTCATGCCCAATAAATTATTGCATGTGGCATTGGAACAGCTCCACTAACTCAGCCATGTATCAAAAGAGCATGTGGATGTGAGGATAAGTGAAGACTGGTTCCTGCCTAATTTGCATGAGGGTTGTGGAGTTCATAGATAACTGTATGATATGTCAGAAATATTTACTAGGACACACTAAGAGAGTTGTACAGGGAGCATTGATGTGACCGGAAGGCCCCTTCTGGCACTTGCATATTGACTATGTTGATAGGCAAGAGAAATGTACTTCATATAGGTATCTGCTTGTAGTGGTATGTCCATTATCACGCTGCCTTGAGGCTGGTCTCTGTGCCCATAATTACTTCCACTCTGCTACCATATTCCTTGTGAGGGATGTACTCCCAAGATAGGGGATTCCAGATGAAATTCATTCTGGCAATGGTCAAAACTTTTCTAATGATTTAGTAAAGGGGGTAACAACACTCCTGGGGATAAAGCATAAACATTTTATTTATTTATTTATTTATTTATTTATTCATTCATTCAGATATGTAGAGCACACATCAGCCCTTGGGCATCATGGCGCTTGTTACATACATATCTTAGTTACATACATAGCTTTGTTACATATACATGATGAGGCATAAACGTACACTAGATATGATATTTTTACATATTTACATATGATGTGTACATAATTACAGATCTGGTTACACTTTACTGTGCAAGGTGTTGGAGCTTGAGTTTCCTGCGAAATGCCAGGAGTGAGTTTTCTGCTCTAATGTCTGTGGGTAGTGCATTCCAGAGCTTTGCAGCAATATATGGGAAACCCAACCCACCGGCTTTGGCTCTCTTAATACGTGGGAAGTGGAGTTGGTTGGAGTATTGTGTTCTGGCGGGGGTGTGGAGGAGGGCTTGGAAATGGTCTCAGATAGGTATGAAGGTGCGGAATGTGTGAGGCATTTGTGTGTGAGGGTGAGGATTTTGAAATTGATGCGTTTTTTGACCGGGAGCCAGTGAGCTGAGTGTCTTGCCTGGGAGATGTGGAGATGTGTTCCCTTCTTGGGATGCTGAGGGCTGCACGGAGATCATTGTTTTGCATGGCTTGAAGCCTATTTAAGTTCTTTTGGATGTGCCTGCCAGAAGGGCATTACAATAGTCTAGTTTAGCACCAATGGTTGCTCTGGCTATTGATAGGCAATTGGGTTTGGATAGGTAAGGTTTTATGGCGTTTATTAGTTTGGTGGTGTGTGCAGAAGAGGAGGTGATGGCGCTAAACTGCCTGGTCATGGTTAGTGATGAGTCTAGGTATACTCCCAGCATCTTGACTGCTGTAGATACGGGGATCGTGGAGTTGTCAATGCTGAAGTTGGCATATAATTTGTCAAGTTTGGTTAGGGTCTTCTTTTGGCCTAGTATCATGATCTCCGTCTTTTCCCCATTAAGGCAGGGGCAATTAACCGCCATCCAAGCCTGGATGGTGGTGTAGATCATGTGGAGTGCTTTGGTGTCTTTCTGGTATGAACCAGAGAGTGGTAAAAGTACTTGGGTATCGTCAGCGTACTTCATATATGTGATACCAAGAGAGTCCAGCTTGTCGAAGAGGGGCTTTGTGAATAGGTTGTATAGTGTGGGTGCTGTGCAGGATCCCTGAGGGACTCTGCAGTGGAATGTGGTAGGTTTAGCGTTTGCTATATCTGAGAATACCTTCATGGCTCTTCCTTCTAAGAAACAGGTGACACAGAGAGCTGCTTCTTTGGAGAAGTTAGCTGAGTGTGTGAGGTGTGATGTGAGAGTCCTGTGGTCAGCCAGGTCAAAAGCAGCTGAGAGATCTAGGAGCAGCAGCAAAGCAGGCTTGCCTTTGTCCATGATTTGGGTGATCTGCTTCTTAAGGTGCACCAACACTGTTGACTATGTTAACTATGCAAGGTTTTTCATCCACAAGCCAACGGTTTAGTAGAGAAGATGAATGGAGTGCTTAAAATGCACTTAGCTAGCTTGCGCAAACACTTAGAAAATTCATTATTGCATTGCTTGCCTCTTGCTTTGTTTGCACTGCACAATACGCCTGGATGGAGGAGATCACCACTTGACTTCTCATGAGATTGTTCCAGGGAGGAGAATGCATGCGCCTATTCCGCCGTCGCATACAATCTCTGACACACATTCCTCTTCTTGTCTTGGGGGAATTTGATACATGTATCAAATAACTCACAAAATCCCTTTGCTACATCTCCTTGTAGAGTAGGCCAAAAACTGAAAGTGGACAATCGGGTCAATTCCCACAAGCAGCACCTCTTTCCCCAGGGGAGAAGATATAATCATGTCCATAAAGCTTTACTGGCCTGTATATTGTGATATATTCGACACCCACAGCTGTGAAGATTGAGGGGCAACAGGGATGGGTCCACATCACTGACGTGCGCAAAGACAAGAGGTCCATCTCCCCAAGCACAACATGATGGGAAGTATATGGTTAATGCCTTTAAACATTTTCACTGCTTTCAGACAATATCCAAAACCAGCAAAAGAAAATTAAGAAATGTCTTTAACGAAAGTGTTTTAATGAAGAAGAAACAGGCGTTTTAGTGTATTGGAGTATGATCATATGAACATGTTTAAGTATAGGATTAATGTTTCTGATACATTTAAGTTTAAGAAAAAGGCGAGGAACATGATTAAATGAAAATATGAATAGGGAATAAAGGAGTTCAATGAGTGAGGAGGGTTTCCATAATGGCACTGCAGAAGAGCAAGATTCATCAACTCAAAATGTTTGGTAAGACACGATGTTACATGTGGGGAGAGAGCAGGCAAATAACACAAGCTACATCTGCTCTCTCATTCCACACATGATGGAGCACCCAAGCTTTTCCTACACCAAGCTGTGTCCTATGAGGAAGTGGGATGCCTAATGCATCTGTCACTCTGCAGGACAAGAACTTTATTCCAGAGAAAAAAGTTAACAGTTCTGTGGGTGGATGAAGGGGAATACGTGTATGAACACAATTTTGTGATATTAACAAAAATGCTTCAAAATGAGGAATCCCAGTATGAGGTAGTGGAGAATGTCACTCAGGGTCTTAAACAGGGTGAATTACAAATAGGTGACCAAAAGAGAAAATGGTTCAAAAGTGAGGAAGGGAAAGTCATACAAGGCCATTGATGAGGGTAGAGGAAGCAGTGTGGTATGGGGTCCAAAGGGAGGGGGCAATAATGCAATGCTGTGCTGAATGTTTGGTAGGTTTTAAACAAAACGTGGCTGCTGTGGTGAATAACAGTTGCAGGGCAATCTGGGGAAAATATGTACATGCTTTAAATTGGTTAGATGAAACACATCAACCAGCATTTCCCAGAAGATTTTATTGTAGGGACAAATGGCAGAGCAAGAGGAACACAAATCAATAAGACGGAAGAGACGGGCCAATAATTACATTTCAGAAAAGAGTTCCAAAAATCTGGCCTCTATCCCAGATGAGGACATGCTGTTCTCTACAGATGCAACGTTTTTTTACCTCACTTCTGTTCGCAGGTGTCCAGGCTGCCACTAATTTGCATTAGTGGTTGCAGCTCACCAGATATGACCTTCTACAGTTGGAAAACTCAACAACAAAAGGTTTGAATACAATTAAGGAGAAGATGAGGATGCTATGCTTGATGGCCCTCCAGAACAGGTGTATACTTTATATGTTAACGGCTATCGAGAGATCGGACTGTGCTAAGCTTGGTAGTAACTGCTGCACAATATAAACTGATGGAGAGGCATCAAATGGAACATTGACAGCAGCAGTAGCAGATACGGACACTCCATGAAAAGATGACCAGCGAAGTTAATGGAGCCCAAACAAGTAGTTGGTTGTCCATCATTTTCACATTGTCCACCTGTCTTTCCGGACTGTTTTGAATGACTGTACCTACGTTGGTGCTCACTCTCATCACCACCTGCATCATTAAGAAACATTTTTGTTCATATTCTAAGAAAAAAAGAGTTGATACTACCATTAATTGTTGATAAAAAGGATACTGAAAAGAAGCATGGTAATAAAATAATTGGGGAAAATGAAGAAGGGGATACTGATGGGCGTGTCTTTACACAATCCACAGACTTAGAGAATTATCAACATTTTGGATCTCATGACTAGAGGACGGCACATTATGTATATGGGTGGGGGAAACTGGATGGTTGGGAGAAGATCGGGTGAGATATGACAAACTTGGAAAAAATATAGATTCACAAATATAAAGTAGCAGAAAGGGAACAGGAGACACACAAATAATTAGCTATTAATAGATCAATAAATGGGTAAATAATGTAATAAAAATGCAAGTTTTGCGCAGTGAAAAGGTGTGCACATATCAATTGGGAGAGCAATTGAGCAAAACTGTAAAAGGGGAGGCGGCTCCTTTTAATCCTTACACAAGTAAAACCAAAAATAAAAATAATTTACATATAATAGATATGTAGGGGCACTGTTAAGTATAACCAAACGAAGAGGTAGGATAAAACACGGTAAATAGACCTTGTAGCATGCCTTTGAAGCCAATGTGTATTAATCTTTTATTAATCTGCAACACAGCCGCAGTGGCTGGGAACACATCGCAAATCCCACGATCCAAAGCTGGTATGGAAAGAAACAAAACAACAGTTGTTATTTTTCGAGGTCTCATATTAAATCCCATGTGTCCTTCCGCAAGGCATGGAGAGCATAATTATTTAACAAGTCAAAATAATTTGCAAAACATGACTTTTAGATGGAATTAAGAGAACCACAGCGGTTCCAAATTGCCCCATAACACATTTTGTCTGGGGAAAAAGGACAAAGAGTTCTTAATGTGCAACATTTGTATAACAGTACAACCGTGGTTCAAGGCTCTGGCAGTGTCATGGAGGGGAGCTCTTTTCACAAGAATTTAGATCAGATTACCAGGGCAGTTGAATAAAGATCTACTTGTCATCTCGCATGTTTCAATGAATTGTCATTATGATGTGGTAAGTGGGGGTTGGATTATGACGTTGCATATTCTAATAGTGGATGGTGTGGGTAGTTTTGTGGAACCAATTACAGAACAAAATGTATGCTTTTCTATAAGGGTCTGATGTGCAACCACCAATCAGCTCTGTGTGGGGAGATGTTTTCATGTTGCAATGTTACTAATGGTAATCAGCTCGATTATTATAAAAAATCTTAGATTTAGGGGCGTTTCTCTGACAGCACCTTCTCATGCAGTTTTGTTCTGCGATCTGTTTGAATATAGCTGTTACAGCTGCGCCTGGGCCCTGAATAATCCTGTGGTACTTCTTGCCTGCATACACTCCCTTTTTGACTACTTTTGTAATTTATATTGCGAGTTTCCACGGCGACCCCCGATACACATTAGTAGATCAGATAAAGTGTGACGTTGGCCTCCTGAGGCAAGACATACAGACTTTGGCTGGCAGAATGGGGGAGACAGAGGAAAGAGTGGAGGAGGTGTCAACCACCATGAAGGAATTGAAAGTAAACGTCCAGCGTCTCACAGCAAAAGTACAAATGCTGGAGGACCGAGCCAAAGACACAGAGGGGAGGGCAAGGAGGAGTAATATTAGAATTTTGGGATTTCCTGAAGGGGAGAAAGGCAGAGACCCAACTTTGTTTATTGAGAATATGTTCGCCAAGAGATTGGACTTGGAAATTGGATACATGGTGCCAAGATCCCATAGGTCTTTGGTGAAGAGACCTCACCCGGGGTGCCACTTAGACTTAGATTATAGCAAAGATCCTGAATTTTATGGACAGAGCAAAGATCTAGCCTTCTCTAGAAAAGGTGACTAGATCTGGCAAGCACCAGCTATGTTCACGATTTATCCAGATTATACCTTGCAGGTCCAAAGGAATAGAAGCCAGTTTGTCCCCACGAAGGAGAGCTTTGAAGACACGAGACGGTACAATATATGCTGTTGTTTCCAGGAAAATTGAAGATCCCACACAATGGAATGGAGTTGTTTTTTGATACCCAGGAGGATCAGAGTTTATGATAAGTTATACAAAATAATTTTCTGGAAAACAATGTTTACTTGCAGTACATTATAAGCATCCATGCAATGGTCCATATTCACTTGATTTTATATTATTTGTCTGAGATATAAATGTGTCTTTCTTTTTTTCTGAGTTGCACATCTACGTTTCTGCCTCTTATACGGTTGAAAATTGCATTGACTCCAATGAATCTTATCAACTCCACTTTAGATAGGAATGTGTACTTTGTGCGAGTTAATAGCTATGGCATCACTGTCGTCCCATTCCTGATGGCTCTGAAATGCTTGGCCATTCAATTGTCACTGTGTGCTCTTGATATAGTTGTTATCACAAATACAGACTTTAATGTAAATCACATAACTGCTTTTACAATTGATAAATTGCTGGATTTTGATTTCATATTTGTTTCTTGTTATTATCATTGTTTTACATTTTGCAAAATCACATCTTTTACGTGTCACATTTGTAAAAGCCCTTTCGATCTTGATTTAACCACGTTTATGACAGTGCGACCGTCATGTGATGTGCAAATGACTCAGAATACAATGTTCATTTATAGTAGGTGCCTTACGATGAAGTAAATTGAGATGTGCATGTCTACACTTCAGCAAAATGTTTTAATGGGAATTACAATGTGAAAGGTTTTTACTTGTACTAACACTGCACTATACAAAAGAGAGCCATCTGTACATGTCAATTTTTTTATTGCCCAAAAGGACCCACTGATCAAAGCATTTCATCCAAAAGTCTGCCCCAATGTATCTCCTACACATGTCTGATGAAGCCATGTGCATTTCTCTCTGTCATTTCTGTAGGGTGTCTCTTTATCATCAGGAGGGGTTGAAGTGCCTGCACCTGCATGCCCTATTAACAACACAAAGGATCACATCATTCTAAGATACTTCATTCAACCACAGGTAATTAATTACATTTTTCGTATATGGACCAGCGGTTAGAAGGCATGCTTGATCTGTCAGTTTATTCCTCCCCACTAATGAGTGTTTCTAAAGTGTATACACTAGAGAGCAATTTGGGCCTGATTTACATAACATTTTGCACCGGGCAAAGTGACTGCACTAGAAAAGTGCACTTTGCGGGCTCCAAGAAATCCAAATGCTATTCACAAATGCACTTTGCTCTGAGCCTGTGCATCTTGCACCCTGGCCAAGCACATTGTGCTTCACGCTGCTAGCACCACATTAGTGCAAAGGTATGGCCGACTTCAAGGCAGAAAAGGAGGTGGAATATTCATCAAGCCTCAATAATGTGTGATAAATTGGATTGGCATCGGATTGGAGGCACCAGGCAAACTCCCAACATGATCATCAAAGTGCAAAACAAACTTCATTCACAAAAAAGATAGCGTTGTTGCCCAAACACAAAAAGGCACTGAAATCTGCCGCTGATCTGTACAGGAGCAAAGACGAAAAGCACTGCAAAAACACAGTGAAACCCAGCGAGAATGGCCACACCTGTACTTGCGCAATACATAAGCAGGAGGATGATGAGTCACCGAATATTTCATATCCACACAACTAATTTTGACAATAATAAGACAAGTGCCCTTGTGGCCATGTGCCCGTTCTATTATGCTGTTTCTGCAGATAGACATTTATGAAATGCATGTATACCCAAAAATTGTTAGACAGGCTGGTGTAATCGCTGCCTGGCCACATGTCATAGTTTTCCCTAGACATGTGTAGGGCTCATGATTGGCACTTGTCGCTATTGGCTCTTGCAGAGTAAGCAATGATATGATGTGTATGTGCGTGTATTTGAAGGGAGTAGTTACTTATTATGACTAGTTGGTAGCTTGCAACAAGATATATGTACCCCATGACATGTGTATGCACATTTGTATGGTGTTTATTTTCTCTTGTCATTCTCTTCCAGTGTTGCAAGCAGCTGAAGAAGGAGCCACATCTGAGGAGGTGCTACATGCCAAAGACAAGTTAACAAGGCAGCTCCATAGATACCAGGTACTCTCCATAGCATCTATCTCCATAGTGGGGCATGTGCCAGGGGAGTAAATGTTTTCAGGTGGTACTGCTGCTGAGGAAGCGGATCAGAAGAAAATTATGTTTTTCCCAGTGGATAGAGGTGTCACAGAGGCTGGAGACCTCTGTTATGCAAGGGCTTTGTTTGGAGTGGGAGGAGGAGGGCATAGAGAGCTTGCCCTTTGACTTAGGTGCGAACATGAGGGGGATGCACATGCTCAGACCTGGGCATGAGAGAGAAGGTTGTGGGACACTGTGGTGATGTCAGCACAGCCTTCTGTCCCAGTCTTATCAGTAGCAGCTTCTCTGATGCATACACCCAGTGAATGGTCTATCCTTTCTGCAGAAGAAAGCACCCATGCCATAGTACTGCCACTGCTGAAATGTGGATTTTGTCAGACCAATGCACTCCTTGATGCTGTGCTTACCACTCAACAGCAGACTGATAGAATCCCAGAGAGGTGGTCATGCTCCCCACCTACCTGGCATAGGCCTTGAGCAGGGATGGTCTCTTCAGATAGGCCACTTTAATGGGCCCTTCAACCACCTCTACATCTCATCATCGCAACCTCAAGCCGGGCCCCTATGACTGACATCTGCTCTGACTCCTGTGCTCTCTCCCACCATCAGCTTCTTCAGATTTTCCTTTTTGCTCTGGTCTATGTGGTCTGTACCGAGGTATATGAAGTAGCATGCATGATTGGGCAGCAGGAGGAAGTGCATGCCTGTGGGCTTGCCATGGTTCCCGGTGGAGAACAGGCTTTGGTGGCGTAAGTATCAATCCAGGATAGTGCAAGCCTGTGTTTCTCTTTCTGCAGCTGATCGACTTTGTGGAGGGAGAACCAAGGTCAGGGACAGATTGCCAGGCAGCAGGTGTTTTTGCAGCAGAGACGGTGGTCATTTGCCAGCTGATAGGAGGGTGCAACAAATTAGTGCAATTCCTCATACAAGGCAGGAGGTATGCCCGAGGGTGCTGATACAGGTGGCAGCTATGTTGGATGAAATGAGGCAGCAGGAGAGACGGGTCACCCAGGCTGCACCATGGGAGGCTGGCATTAACAGGGCCAGAGCGGAAGAAGAGTATAGCGTGGCCCTACTGTGCTTCAGTCATGGAGGAGTCTTTCAGAGCTGCCCCGGACATTGAGGAGAGGCTGTGTCATGCCCTCAAGACCCTCCACATGGAGAAAGAATCCCAATTGAAGGGGCCCCTGTTAAGAGAGAGTTGGCCATGGACCCGGCATTGGCCTCATTGGAGGAGGATATGTGATTTGTGTATGCAGTTGTGTGGGTTTATTATTTGGGATGGTTAGGCTTAGGTATTCTTTGACATGCTTTGTTTCTTTTAGCACATATGGTTTTATTTTTCATATCTTGTCTACTTTTGTAATACACACTTTATATTCTAAATCGTAGCATGATGCATATGTGTTTGCTTGCTTAGGTATCTTGTGTAAGAGTTTTAGTGTACATGTTATTATGTGTTTGGCACATTATTTCCATGTTCCACAGTCTGTCTCATAAGTGTCACAAGGTTAGATGCAATATGTTGCGGGTCATTCTGGTAATTTACATCTTTCTGCATGACATGTGTCCATGCTTCATGTCACTGAGCAGGTATGTGAAGGGTTATCATAGCCACTTTATTTAGAAGATCAATGAGATGTATGAGCAGGTGGCCTGTTCACAGATGTCACATTTTTGTGTGTCTGGCCAGCACATATTTAGTTTTGCACTCCAATGATTGTTAGACATGAGTCCAATAATTATTGTAAGTGGTTGAGGAGGTAATGTGGACTTTGAGAGGCTGTGCCCTTTTTCCTCCTATCAGTTTAATCGGTCTGTTTCCTTATTGTGGAGCTTGATTCACGAAGGTGCAGTGCACTTACTTGGTCATTTGGGGATATGCACATTGATGAGAGCAGTCTGCAAGGGATCATTGTGGGGAAGTAGCAATGGGGAAGTGCACCCACATATTCAGCAAGGAATGTGCCTGCAACCAGGTGCTGTTGGTTGAGAAGGTCCATTGTCTTGTACGGAGAAGGTAGGTGTTGTAGATTTCTCGGGGTGATGGTTTTAGGCTTATTTGTTAGATTATGCATGTGTTTCTGAGTCAGATGTTCAACATGAAAGTGTTGGAGGCTCTGTGTTGATGGACAGAGAAGGTCTGTGTTGCTTGATTTTATTTGTTGATATTGCACTTATTCCCAAGGAGAAAATCCGAACTGAGACTGTATTTGGGCGCAGATGTTAAGTTGAGTGGAACTGAAGCAAGAGCCGTATGAGGAAGGTCAGATAAAAAAAGGTGGGTTTTAAGCTTTTTCGAAGTAAGGGAAAAGATTCAAGCTTCCAATCATCAGAAGGGAGAGCATTCCAAGTACGAGGGCCAAACACAGAGGAACATCTGTCACTTCTGTGGATGAAATGGACTATGGGTACTACCAACAGATTTTGGACATAGAAGCGGAGAGAGTGTCCTGAATGATAGGGAGTGATTTTTTAGACCAAGTACGCAAGGTTCCAAACCGTTAAGGCACTTAAAACAAGACAGCAGATCAAAAAACAGATCCCCTGTTGTACTGGAAGCCAGTGAAGTAATCAACGTTGAGAGGACACGGATGCCGTTTTATTCGAAAAGGAGTCTAACAGCTGCATTTGGCATGCTGGGATCCCAGCAATGATGGCGTCACAGCAATCAAGTTTTGAATTTACCAATACCCCAATGACTGGTCGATTTTTCTGAGCAAAAAACGGAAGAATAGGTCATATGAGTCTGATCTGATAGTAGATGAATTTGAACATCTCACTGAACTTCAGATCGTAAGTGAGATTGAAAATGAAGTATGTTATATCATGTAACCATGTCATTATGGTTATCCTCTTAGATCCTGGTGATGCTCTAGCAGAAAAGGTTATGTTTAGAAGCTGAGGGTTGTCAGTTGGAGGCTTGTCAAGAGAGAAGGACGGCTGCTGTAAATCCTGTTCACTTACCTGGTGACTCCATCAGCTTCATCATATTGGTGATGAGCTGCTGCCTGGACTGCAGAGGAAAAGGGGCAGCAGTGTGGAACCACAGCACAGTGGTGGAGTGCCTGGCTCGAGGAGCAGTATCCAGCTCATTGCAGTTAGCCCAGTGTAGTTCTGTGCTTCTGGGTACTATATTGTGGATTGGAAGAGGCTACACTTGCATGAGGTGCCAGTTAGGGGCGTTGCTACGGGGGGGGGGCTAAGAGGGCTACTGCCCCTGATCTTTTGGTTGTAGCCCTGGATAGAATCTTAGGAGCTACAGCCAAAAGACTAGCTAGCCCCCAGTCCCAACAGTTCCGACATCAGCTTAGCCCCAGGTCTTTTCCAGACCTAGCAACTCCCCTGGTGCCAGTCATTTTGTTATGATACCGATCGCTTGCCTGTGAACCCAGCTGCACCACCAGGTAGTGGAGGCCCACGTAAATTGCAGCAAGAACCCCCAGGAGGGGTTGAGCAGACCAGCACAAGCACAGCGGCCCAGGAACTGTGCAGGGCCATTACTTATTTTTGGTTGTCACTGTGACCATGGATGCACGTGTTTAGGAAGGTTAGTGTCACTGTTTGCCATGAGTGCAAGCATGAAGGTGCACAACCGCAGAGGAAAGGACCGCAGAGCATCATCGGACATGGAGCCATCTTGAATGCCTGTTGTTATCCATGACTACATATCACAGTTGGCCATGTAGTAGGGGCAATGTAGCAGTAATCTACACTCCTCTGGCTATCGCTTCATCGTCCCATTTAAAGTTTAAATAATAGGTGGCAATGATCTGTACTCCTCTGGCTACTGCTTCCTCATCCCAGTGAAAGTTTAAAAAAAGGGGGAAAACATAATGAAAAAAGAAAAGGGAGGTGGAAAGCATTGCAAGGTGTATTGCTAGACAAGGTGTATTAACATACCAGCTGACCTGAAGAGTATTTGCGTGACCAGCTGATGATGTCTGCAGAGGACAAGGTACAAGAGGAGCTATGGAGAGAAAGAGTGACCCTAAACTTGACACAGTGGTGGAGATACCTAAGAAGGTGTAACATACCAAATCTTGCATCAATGAATTATCCAAAAGAGCAGGGAAGCACAGAACACATGAGGAGAGTAGTGGAGCTGGCGGAAACCAGTCTGGTGCCCAAGGACAGATCAACAAGTAAGTCCTCATTTCAGAGTGGCAGTGCCAGAGGTAAAGGTGTTGACTGGAGGAACAGAGGAAGAGGAAGAGTGAACACTAGCCAGCAAAGAGAAGTAACTGAGTTCCTAAGGGGCACTTGCCCAATCAAGAGTTGTTACAAATGTGTGAGCACTGAACACTTAGCAATGGACAGGGAGTGTACAGTTGTGTTTGTGGAGTGCAAATGGTGTGGTAGAAATGAGCACTTGGCTAAGTGCTTTCGTTTTTGGGGTGGCAGTGTTTGAGCTGTTGATGAGGATTTGTATGGTGTGGAGGAGGTCTATGAAGGGTTGGACTTTCTGCAAGTCGTGGATGCGATGTGTGAAGCATTGGGATGCACGTTGAAATTACTGACCCATCCCAAATGATTTAGATTGTAGAACATATATTAGCACGTGGGGAATGTGTAGATGGCAATGTATGGGGGAGGGGCACATCTTATGGGTGGAAGCAACTGGCAGGAAACACACAAACTATGGAAGCTTATATAGGGGAAACTAACCATTTGCATTGTGGTAGTGTTCTGTAGAATACAATGCATCAATGTGACTCCTATAACATGAAATAACACTGCAATTCAGAGTAGGCCTGAATCTTCACAGGCCATGTTTGAAACACAGAAAACAAGGCCTTTTCTTTCACCTGATAATCACATTCCAATTCTCAGGCACGGTAGAGAACAGACGCGTACAGCCACATAGATGTATCTAGTTAGACCTTTGAACAGTTAAGTAGGAATGCGGACAGATGAACGGGCGGAGGTCTGTGGCCCACTATGAAGGCCATACTCTTGAGAGCCAGGGCAGAGATCTTGAGGTGTCAAAACACAAGCTTGGAATTAGGACAGAATAATGGTAATTCTATTTCAACTATCTGATGTTCAGGAGTAAGACTTTTAAATCCTTCATGAACTGGATGGATTAGTGGGACATGTGAGAAACCAGCAGGTATCTCACCTCCTGGTCACTGCAGATCTCTCTCTCTCGGGAGGCCAGGGCACGGCCATCACCTTTGGATCCAGACCCTGGGGGCAGACAAGTATGGGAGGATCACATGGGTCAGGGGTCCTTGTGGAGTGATAGTGGGACACCGGATGGCGAGATGTGGTATCCCTCTCTTTCCTGTAACATCTTTAAACTATCCTATCAGATAGGATACATAGGAACTCTACCCCTCCCCTTTTTCTGCACAAACACTTTCACACGGACAGCCCACTCTGGGAGAAAACAGACTATCACCCAAGCAGTATACCTGACGTGTCCCAATACATTGGTCAAGTGAGGTGAGGCAATTGCTGACCATCACTCACACCTGACTTCCATTAAGCTTCCCCACATGAATAAAAGGGGGCACACAAAAGTACACTCTGTGCGAGGCAAAGCACACGAGCAAACAGCAGTTTCTAGACAGAAGATGAACGAGAGAAAAAAGATGGCAAACAGGAGGGATCACTGTTAGGCAGAAACCTGTGCAGTTCCCTCTGGGACCACTGCAAAAAAGTTTAAGACTACAGGAGTTGGCAATAAACCCAATTGGTAGCAGTCTGCACCACTCAGATTTACCTGGTAGCTGTGGCTGAGCAGTCAGACTTCTCTCAAGACGAGTTAGGCAGTATATAGAGTATACAAGATAGGGCAATTTACACAGTAGAACAAGCAGACACTGATCAGAGCTTGGGTGTAAACATATATAATTATTTATTTAAAAACACATCTATGAAAAACACACTGGCACTAATATGGCAAACAACTTCAATCACAGTTACTATAAGTATATATCAATCCCATAACAATATTTCGACAAGTCTAGGTTCAAAGACACCACTTATTTGCAGACAGAGGTGAGTGCTTAACCTAGATGGCACTCTAGTATTCGTTAGAAAGGGAGAGAAAAAGGCACGGTATGAAACCAACTCAGTACCAACACTTTTACGAAGCAACTCCAAGGCAAGCAAGGCAGGGTCTACTGTAGATCACAAAGTTCCGAGGCCAGGCCCACTCGGAGAGAGGCAAGGCGGTATGTCCCAAAAATACCACAGTGGAAATGCACTTCAAGTCTTTGTAGCAAAATGTCACAGAAAGGTTGGACCAGTTTTAGAACAAACGTTAAGAAGGTCTGGAGGCGACCCAGTGGAAAGGTAAGGATTTAAGACACCTCACGCTAACCGTTTCAAGGGAAGCCAGGAGGACACAGTACCTTGCAAGTGGAGAGACAGCTCCGGCAGGGCAGTTGTTCCTGGTGGTGGATGCAAGTCGGGGCTTTGCCAGAAGAAGAGATGATCTCGTCGTAGAGGAAAGTTGAAGATCATTGCACCACCAGGGAAGAGATCAGCCGCGGAGTGCTCAGTCACAAGGCACCACCTTTTGGTCGCGGTACAGTGGTTAGTGGCTATCCAGTTGCCGGGGTGCTCAGCACGGGCAATTCGACCACTAGACATCCTGGAAGCGAAGAAAAAGCAAGGGACTGGTTGTTCCCACCAGTCAAAGGGAAGGAGACTCTCCAGCAGGGAGATCTCCTCTGTCATTGGGAAGTGGTGAGTCAGTTCAGCAGGGCTCAACCGGTGGTGTTGTCATTGCAGGTTGGCTCAGCTTCTCCCTCATCGGATTCTTAGGTCCTGTGGCGACTTCTGAAGATCCAGTCCCCAAAGCCCTGCTTTTATGCAGAAAACCCCCATTCATTCAGCCTAGCTGTCAATCAAACATGCTAAGTGGTGAGCAGGGCAGCTTACCACTTGAGCCAATCACACCAGAGTGCGACTTGAGTTGGCAAGGCAACTCAGTCCAGGGTGCCTAAACCCCCTCCCACACCCCCTGTGGTACCCAGACAGAATGGCACCACTCCGGAGGGCTTCTGTGCAGAAGCCCGCCAAAAGTGGAACAAAGGGCTCAACCTTTGGTTTGGAGTTACAGAGGCGAACACATACGCCATTTAAAAACCGAGTTCTGGCAGAAAATACCAACCAGTGAATTCATTTTACTTTAATAAACCGGCGGTATGACCGAGGCTACATAGAGAAAGTATTAGCCTTGAACAATGGAAAAATCCCATAGTAATATATTTGCGGTCGAATATAAAAAGTAGTATCCACTGCCACCAGCCAAAACTCGACGAGGGGGGATGGGACAGTGCCCCCTCGAACAACAAACCCAGGGGTAATCGAATTACCCCTACCAGTATGTCCACAATAGGATGGTTTGTACTGGTTCTGTTAGTAAACTTAGGTCTAGTAAAGCCAATGGTGACTTTACATGCCCTGGGAGACAGTAGTCAGTCCCAGGGTATGGAGTCTATGGTGGGGGTCACCTAGGACACCCAAGTGTTACGGCACGGAGGGTGCTGTGTAACACACATAGCAAAACACATGAGACCCTATGGAGTAAAAGACCCCATTGCCCATAGAACACATTAACAGTCAAAGAAATACCACAAATCATGTCCGAGAGTGGGAGAAAAAGAGTCTCACTCTTGGCAGGATGAAAAAACAAACTCCAGAAATCCAGCAAAGCTGCTGGGGGACTCCCTAGGTTAGGAAATTCAGCCTAAACAGAGAATTCTCCCTAACAATCACAAGGACTATGATCACTTGTGTCTGTCTTCATGTTTGACACCATGAATACCTTACAGACACCAGACCTCCCTCTTGGGAGGGGTAGTTGATACCGATGGGAGCAGAGAACAACAAGGTCCGTGATTTGTACGAGGGAGATTAAAAGGTGATTTCAATGCTTTTAAAATTGTACCATGCATGCATGATGTCTGGGATGAGAAAAGAGTTACTTTGTTTGCAAGGACCAGGCTGACATAAAGTTATCTGCCGCGTTCATGTTGACGACTAGGTGCACATCACGTGGTTAGGAGTAAAGACAGGGAGGTGTATTTTAAGGTTTGACCAATTACTTTGCAGTACCATGAGGTGACAAGGCCATTACTCATGTGTGGAGAAAATGGAACAGGCAATCAGAGAGGTTTCCACATGTGAATATTAGAATGTAAATAAACAATAGCCAATGAGAGTGGGGGATGAAAACTATATTGAAAGTGTCATTCATGACATGTTTTATGTTTATAAGATGAAGTTAACTTTGATGAAGGTAGAGAGCTCTGCGGCATTGATCTCGTAATTCCCTGTCACCATTTTCCTTTTTGTATACAAAATGAAGCTCTTGTTCTTCTCAGAAAAGGGTTGTTGTTTCTATGTTTGGTAGTTTTGGAGGTACCCTACATTATTGGTGACCTCTATGTGATCCCAGACTCCCCCGTGAAGATGGAGTATTTGTGGCCGCAGATCTGTAGGGCCATGTTCACTTGCAACAACCAGTCCCCTTGGGCGCATCTTTGAGAGTTTTACAGGAGCAGTAGAGCTGTGGAAAAGTGGAGAACTTGGAGGATTTGGAAGATGTTCCTATAGATCCCCATAAGACGGTGAGCGAGTTGTCCATCCACTGAGCCTAGATAACTACTACATCTGCTGTTCCGAGTGCCCCTGCTACCCCCACTGAGGAAGTCCAGTCCCCCATTAGAATGTTATCCTACACATGCTGGGTCAGGATATACAAACCCTGCATATTCTCCCTTACTGACAACAGTTCCCCCACCCCCCGTACTGGCCCAATATCACAACCTCCCTAACCCTACTGCATCTGCTGCTGCGAGGGTCAGAGCACTAGAAGGAACTGATAAAAAAACCAGAGAAGTAGTTAGTAAACACGTTAAGGAAGGTGGAAGGAGAATTGGCCAGATTAAAGATGGCTAAGAGAGATGGGCAACAAGTGCCTGTTTTGAATAGCTAGTACTGCTATTAAAGATGTGCATATAGAGAAGGAGAGGGAGGTGAGGTGGAGGCAGACAGGCAGTTTGGATTATGGTACATTACGGTCAGATGGCGAGTATGACTGTACCTGAGGGGCTCATGAGGAGTGAGACAATATAGATGAGCTGGAAGAAGAAGAACAGCCACCTGTCATTTAACCACCAGTAGAAAGCTTGTGGGAACCTAGTTTGCAAAATAGATATGGGCACATGGCAGTGGCTAAGAGATCAGTAATGGAAAAAAGAGGGTGCTGAAGACAATAGTGGCATAGTTTCCATTATTATACAACCAACCAGGGGGGTGCAGTACATAGAATGGGCTCATATAGACAAAAATAACTTTTTAAAGGCACTCCCATCTATTACTTTTGGTGCTGACAAGTGTATATACATATCTGAGAAGCAAATGGCCGGTACAACCTTGCCTATCGGGGATCTTCAAAGCCACTTTGATTTAATACTGGGGATCAGGCTGTGTTAAAGTGAGTATCCGGGTGTGAAGCTGGGTGATGATAGTCATGACGAAGTGCACTTTGGTGACATTAGGCCCCAAGTGTAGGCAGCATTACGCCACACTTATCTAGATACACCTGATCTCCAATCAATCATGCAGAGGACGATGCAAGATGACAAGGACCCTGCTCAGTATATATTGCATATACGAGAGATATGTTTGGCAGAAACAGGAGATTCTTGGGACTGAGCAGTCCTATTGTTTTATTTCATTGTGAAACAGGGACTTCCAAAAGAGGTACAGAATGCCTTTGACAAGATAGTGGGGATTGAGGCAAAGAAAGGGGCAGAAGTCCCGTCTATTTTTGTACATCATTGCAAATGGTTGAAAGAAAAGAAGAAGTAAGCAACGCAGTGAGTGCAAGTAGAGGAAGGAAACTGGTACAGAAGAAGTTAGTGAAGGTTGTATTAGAAGGAGCTGTAGGAACAGTACAGACAGAAGTAACGGTATAGCTGAGGGTGATTCAAGCTGACATGCACAAGACATCTGTGTGGGTAGGTGAAAACGTTTGGGGAGGTGGGTACCAGCCCCAGTATCAGGGGTTACTTCAAGGGGGCCTTTAGAAAAGTAGAGTTTTTTTCAGGGGCTCAGAGAGTGTGAAGAGGTTTTGGAATAATGGAACCACAAGGAGGAGCAGGTCAATGTTGGACATGTGGGTGAATGGAACATTTTTCAAGAGAATTTTGAAGTATTCAAATATTTGCATATCCCTAACAACAAATATATCCTTATACCCAGGGAGGTCCAGTACAATACCCCAATCTTACGAACAGCCACCACCGGCAGTTATTTATGGTGCCCCATTGCCTACTGCCCCACCCGCTCCCACACCATCATTTCAACCATTTCAACCACAGGATCCCCATGTACCGAAAAAGTAACTCTGCACCCAATGGTACAGTAACGCATTATCAGCGGGGCACAGTGCTTGGAGGGAATACATTTGTGTTTCCAGGGACAAACAAATATACATATTTGGACAGCCCACAGAAAGCCTTAGCATTCCCAGTCCTATTGGTCACTGCTGACCCAGAAGAGAAACCCTCGCAGGGCTTCTCTGGGCAGTTCAATTGGTTCCATTTATGAACCAATTATCCATTAAGGTGGGGAACAGAGAGGTGTGGGCCCCATTGTTCTACTCTACCACAACCCCGATCAATCTTTTGGGCATGGACATTTTGAGTAAGCTCAACTGGACCATCTTGTTCACTGAAAGAGGTGTGGTGTGTTCGACGCCCGGTATACAACTGTGATGGTGATGTTGACCTTACATGCATTGGGTATGGTCTCAGCAGCTAGATGAATATCAGTGGCCCCTGATTTGTTCATATATGGTATTACAATACTTCATAGTGCAGTGCCACAGATAGCTAATAGATACTGGCAAGTACCTTCTGAGTTGCAAGAAGTAATTGAAGGAATGATTATCATGCTTGACCTGGGATGGGGTGTTCTAAACCTTCACATACTTGCAATAAAACTGATCCCAACCCTGTGAGAGAGGCATCAGTCTGTTACACAAATTCATTGGCAAATACTACTACTTTTATGATTGGGTTCTGACACAAGGATTGCTTTATGTTGTTGTAACATGCAGTGCTAGGCAGAATTATATGCAGTACCCTTTGGGAACACCACACACAATTAAGACTACAAGTGACAGTACAAATTCACCTTTGGTACAAGCTTGTACTACACAGTAAAAGTGGTAGCGATGGCTGAGCAGCCAGACTTATCTCAAGAGCAAGTGAGCAGTATCAATATTTACATAAAGGACAGCAATTACTATGATTCAAACAAACACTGACACCATGTTTCTGAGTAAAATAATATACATTCATTTACACATCAGTTGTATAACATTTCACTAAAGTAAAGCAGTTAAAAAAAATCCCACTCTTAATACACCACACGACTCCCAATAGTATCCAGACAAGTTAAGCTCACAAAATGAAATGGGAGCAAAATGGCTAGTATTTAAAAAGGGAGGGAAAGACATGGTTAGGGAGAATTTGAACTGCACCAACAAGTAAGTAAGCAGGGCAATCTAGAAACAGGAACTACAGTGATGGAATCAAATCAAAAAGGATTAGGGCCAAAGTGAATAGGACAAAAGTCTTTTGCTCAAGATCACACAGTTCAGGGTAGCTTTTGGTTAAGTCTTTGCCAAGAGTTACGGACGAAGTTGGTCGGCAGAAAAGTTAGTTTAAAGAGTAGAGAAGGACAAGCCCTCGGATTGGCAAAAGGTTTCACACACCTTCACCGTGGCTGGACAAAACGAACAACCGGATTTGCACTTTTAAATGGAGAAGAAGCTGTAGCTGAGGCAGACATTCCTGGCAGTTCCTGCAGGCTCACGGTTCCTGAAGCGACTATCGGACTGACATGAAGTAGGAAGTCTGGAGGGTCCTGCATTGCCCAGGGAAGAAACCAGCAGCAGAGCAAAGCAACAAATAAAAGGTGTGCTCTTTAAACCCAAGCAGGGTCTGACCTTCCTGGCTACCCGACCCACTGTAGCTCTGTACAGCAAATACGACCAGAGGAGCGAGTCCTGGCTTGCAGTTTGGGCAAACTGGTTGGTCCCACCAGCTCAGGGGAAGAAGATTCCGGGAGGATCTTCTCTGTCGTTAGAGTTCGAGGATTCGGACCTGCAGCAGGGCTTGTTCGGGATGTTCAGTCGTAGTAGGAGTCCTCTTCCGTCAGCTCCTCATCGGTTCTTTCGTTCCAGTGACGTTATGCATTTTTCCCCCATTCACACAGCCTGGCTGTCTATCACACAGCAGGGTGGCTGTTCTGGCCGGAAAGTCACCAAGCCAGTCAAACAGGAGTGCGACTTGGGTTACCAAGGAAACCCATGGCATGGGCCCTAAAACCCCTCCCTCACATCCTGCCTACCCAGACGTTCAGGTGCCGAAGGAGGGCTTCTGTGTACAAGCCCACGACGTGACGGTGAACAAAGGAACCAAACCTGGTTTGGCGCAAAGAGAAAAACATGAGAAAGACATTTTCAAAAAGAAATGGTGAATAAACCCAGCTGGAACCTTATAAAAAGTTATATGGTCTAGCGGGTTTAAGTTTGAGGCTACCAAGATAGCCTAAAACAATACCAAGGTTATTTAAGATAACCAAGTAGGAAAAATAGGGTAGTTACCACTGCCACCAGCCAAGTCTTGATGAAAAGGGAGCAAAACAATGCTCCAAGAGAAACAGACAAAAAGGCATAAAAATGAACCCTTTCCAGTACTCCATGTAAGATGGTTTGTGCTGGGTCTGTGGATTTAAAAAGACTAATAAAGTCAATGGCAACTTTACATGTTCTGGGAGACAGTATACAGTCCCAGAAAATGGAGTCTGAGTTAGGAAGTCTAAAAGACAACCCTGTGTCACTGCACTGAAGGTGCTGTGTAACACACAATAAACAGATGATGCCTGTGGAGTAGGTGAG
This sequence comes from Ambystoma mexicanum, assembly GCF_040938575.1. Classification (NCBI taxonomy): domain Eukaryota; kingdom Metazoa; phylum Chordata; class Amphibia; order Caudata; family Ambystomatidae; genus Ambystoma; species Ambystoma mexicanum. Next base: position 338,286,813 of record NC_090939.1, read on the forward strand.
GCTCCACAGTCTAGGAACTTAAAAATGTTAAACACACACAGCAAAATATATTTAAGAGTGGGAAAAAAAGGGCTCATACTCTTACCAGGTGAAAAAAAAAATCCTAGAAATCCAGACAAGCTGCTGAGGGACTCAGTAGGTAAGGAAACTTAGCCATTCCTGAGAATTCTCCCTAACATGCATCATCCTCGTCATTCCAATGAATCTTCTGGGGTTGAGCAATTCTTAGCTTGTCTGTTAGTCTGGCTGTTCTATCTGAAAAATTCGGGATAAACCTACAGTAATAACCAATCAATTCTAGGACTGCCATGAGGTCTCTCCTGGTCTTGGATGTGGTGGCATCTAGTACAACTTTCACTTTTTCTTGCTGGTTCTGGACACTGCCATTCCCTGCAAAGAAGCCTAGGTATTTCATGGTCGATTGAGCCAGCTTACATTTGGATGGATTAGCAGTTAAGCTGGCCTTTGTGAGGGTTCTCATAATAGTAGAAAGAAGAACAAGATAATCTTCCCAAGTTTTACTATAAATTACCATGTTGTCAATATAGGCCTCACAGGAATCGGAGTTGGGCTGTAGTATCTTGCCCATAAGTCATTGGAAAGTGGCTGGCGCCCTGTGCAGTCCAAAAGGGAGGGCTTTGAACTGGATAGTCCCATTTGTGTTGAGAAAGCTATTTTATCCTTATCATGTACATGTACTGGGACCTGCCAATATCTCTTGGTTAAATGGCGTTAACCTGCCTGAAGTCTATGCAAAACCTTCAATAATGATCACATTTTGTTACTGGCACAATAGGGGAGTACATGGACTTGAAGAGGGCTTGATAATGTTGACCTTCAGCATTTTTTAACTTCCTCAACCACAATTTGTTTTCATGCTTCTGGGAGGCTATATGGTTTCATATGGACAGCATTTCACTTTGGAGTTCTGATATAATGATAAGTACCATGTACTCTTCCTTGCTTCTCACAGAATACATTGTGGAATGCCATGATAAGGTTGTTCAAATCTTCTTGCTTCTGTTTAGATAGTTCTTGGAGTATAAGTCCAGAGTTGTTCATCTCCTCAGGTACCAAACAAGACAATATAGAATAGGTGGCGTCAAAAGGATTTTCTTTCCACTCCTTTAGGAGATGTATGTGGTAGAGGTGGGTATTTGGCTTTTTATCAGGTTGGGCTATTTTATACGTACAGGTTCCTGTTTTCTCTAGCACCTCATAGGGCCATGCCACTTTGAGACAAGTTTATTTTCAGAGATAGGTAAAAGGACTAACACCTTCTGTACTACTGAATTTTCACCTTGTCATTTGCGCATATTTGTTAGGCTTGAGCTTTCTCTAAGTGAGTGTGGCGTAGACTCCGGATGAGGTTCATGTGCTCTCACAATTGGGTAGTTGTTTGTGAGAGGGGAATGGGTGCTGCTTCTCTCTCTTCCCATGTCTCCTGGAGCATATCCAAGACATTTCTTGTTTCTCTAATGTAGAGTAACTCCAAGAGTGCTTTCTGACTGCAAATAGGGCCCAAAAGATCATGCAAACCCCGTCCTTTGCATCTTCATCTACCAATTTTCTCAAAATCATGTTAAGGGTTTTGTTAAATCTCACTACCAATCTGTCCATTTAAGAGTAATAAACTGAGCTTCTCAAGGTGGCAGTGTGTAGTAATTCCTTGACTTCACCCATTATCCTACCCATGAAATTGGATACCTGATCCATCCGAATTTCCTTGGGGAACCATCCATAGAGAAGAACAATAGTAGGTGTTTTAAAATGTGCTGGGTTGTGTTGTTCCGCATGGGAAAGTCTTCTGGGTACCGGATAGCGTAATCAATGATTACATGAACATATATATAATGCAGTCTAGAATTTTCTGATGGACCAAAGATATCCATCCCAATTCGGGAGAAAGGGACTTCTATTATCAGTAATGAGTTTAGAGGGGTAAGTAAGGGAATTTGTGAGCTGGTTTTCCGGCATATTTCACATGTCTGAATGAAGTTCTTTATGTCAGCATGGATACCTGGCAAGTAGAATTTCCCACTGGTGTGAGCTTGGGTTTTAGACTCCTAAATGTCCATCTGTGAAATGAGAGTGTGCAATATGTTTCACGATCTTGCGATGGGTTTTGGGTATTACTAACTTAGTTTTACTTAAGCCTTCTTGTGAGGTTTCCCTTCTATAAAGCAATCCCTGTTTCAGAAAGAAGAAGCAACTCCCTTTTTCCTGTTATTCTCCCTCAGGACTCACTTGTAAGAAAGCCTCTGCGAGTGCTATATCATTTCTCTGGGCGAAGGCTAGATCGGGAAGGATGGTATGTTCTTCTTACCTTTTTGTCTCAGGGACACGTGTCTCACTGGCCTCTCCAGAGCCTAAGCTACCTCTCTGTTTCCTCTGGTTAACCTTCTTCTTTAAAACAGGGAAATCAAGCCTTCGCAAGAATTCCCTGTGCAATCTTGTCCGCACGGTGCATTTAAAGCAGGGCTTAGCTATGGTTCTGTAAGAGAACACTTATGTCTCCCCGGAAGTTGGTTTCTATAATGCCTGCTTGGACATCTAGGCCAAACTTGCAGGCCAGCCTAGATTTTGGGGGCAATCTTATGTAACAACCCGCAGGGGGTATTAAGACTAAGTCTGTGGGACTCATCCCTCTTTTCCCAGGAGGGATAGTGGCTTGTTTGCTGCTACAGATATCAAAGCCTATGGATTCTTCTGTGCGGTATAGGGGTCTGATGCTCTGTGACTACATTTCTGGAATATTAGGGTCCCCCAATTTGTCTCAATTGAGTCACATCCCACTCTGACACTACATGTGGGGGATGAATGGTATCACAAGTATGATACAGACACAATAGGTACAATTAGTAAAATATTTATTGAAGTTTCTGTTTGGAAAAACTCCTACTCTGCCCTATAAACGAGATAGGAGTAGTCTCGAACATCAAACGATAAAGAAAACAGTCTTAGTACAGCCGGTAAAATCAAAATGGCCTATGCTAATAAAACCTAATGCCTGCCGTATCTCTTGTACAAAAAAGTGTATAAAAGGGAAAATCAGTTTTCAAATGAATAAGGATAGTTAAATCCACTCTCCACCACATGTGAGACCACATGGAGTAAGGAGGTCCTTGTAGGCAGGGTGACAAACTTTGGCTCTGATTTTCAATATACTAAACAGCTCCAAAACAGTTTTGAGGCCCAACTGGCCTTGCTCATTAAAGTCTCTTTTTCAAACCTCCAAATAATGTTTCAACACAAAGTTCACGTAGGCCCCCCTCAGCCAGGCCTGTGGTACTAACCTTGCTTCTCAACTCTGCTGTTCACCTGGGAGGATCGCTGGCATCCTTGAAACACAATGCCATCTTAACTTGCAGGGTCTGGCCTTCTCTGTGTGTCTTTTGCAGCCTGTCGGAGGCAACAACATCCAGTAGGGAACTGTTGGGGTTTTAGACCTTCTGCTCTTGTGCCCTGGTCCATCGCTCTGCACCAGTAGCTTTGCGATGATCCCAGAAGTCTTGCTCATACTCATGTTCTGCCTTGCTCAGAGTGTGTCTTTAGGTGTTGCCTTTTATCCTTGTGAGGAGAGCTAATTGGTATCAGCTGTATTCACTTGAAGTCAAGTGTCTGACTTTGCCTGACCCGATTAACGGGACAAATCCAGTATGATTTATGAGAGTTACTTTTGCTACTCTCAGTCACCCAATTCCACATTAAAGTCTCTTGTTCAAGCCTCCAAATAACACAAAGTTCACATAGGTCCACCTCTGTCGGGCTCAGACCCATTCAAACACAAAGTTCATGTAAGTCCCCCTCTGTTGGCCTCAGACCTCTTCAAACACAAAGTTCACATAGGTACCCCACTGTTGGGCTCAAACCTCATTAGCACAAATTTCAACAAAACTTACAAAGGGGCTCCCTTCACCAAGTTTATTAGCCTTTGGGTCTCACTCAGCTGGGCTCAGACAACTTTCAGGTGTTGGAGACATTTGAATGTGTGTGACTTTCTTTACATACCTCTGCAGGACCACTTCGACTAAAAGTTCAGCTTCCACACTCCCCTTCTCTAGCAGGTAATTCTGTTTACTTGGCTTTTACCCTTCATTTGCTTTATCCTTGCAAAAAATGCACCTTTCACAGAGACTCTTGAGTGGGCTACTTCCTTTTGCCGGACCACTCTGTTACTCAGTATCACTGATTCCAAAGCTGTCTTTTAATTCCGAGTTCATTAACAAGTCTGCCTTTCCTTGCATCTCATCCACACGTGTGCAGCCTTCACTTGCGATATAATGTTGCTACTTAAAACTTTATTTAACACACACTGGTCTCTCAGGTCACTTTCCAACTCACCGGCTGTGTGAGTTTCTGTCTTCTTCTTACGATTTTTAATTCACGAGTCAAGGTTAGTACCATAGGCTTTGTCCTGGACTCCCCAACTCTGCCGTTCACCCTAGAAAGTTGCCGGCATCCTTGAAACACAGTACAGTCTTCACTTGCCAGATCTGGCCTTCTCCTTGTGCCTTTCATGGCCTGTCGGAGGCAATGACCTACAGTCGGGAACTCTTGGGGTTTTTGACCTGCTGCCTTCGTCCCTTGGCCCATCGCTCTGCTCCAGTAGGTTTGCCTTTGCCCCGTAAATCCTGCTCGTACTAGTATTCCACCTCAGAGTGTGTCTTTACGTGTTACCTTTTATCCATCTGAAGAGAGTTAATTGGCATCCGGTGTATGCACTTTAAGTCAAATGTCTGACCCAATTAACGGGACATGTCCAGTATGATGTATGAGAGTTAGTTTTGCTACTCTCAGTCACCATCTTTTTCAGACCAGTGTTTATGTAAAAACTGGGGGGGTTGGAACCTCAGAGAATCCTACAAAATAGGACGGGTTAGATGAACAAAAAAGGGGGAATACCATGTCTCACCATCGGCCATCTCACCCCCACTCCGTGAAGACCTCTCCTCCAGGTGATACTCCTGCACTGGTCCACCTCCAGGGTCTGGATCCAAAGGCAATGGCCATGCCCTGGCCACCCGAGAGAGAGATCCCCAAGGACTAATGGGTGAGACACCCTCTGGTTTCTCATAGTTCCTAATACGAGAGAACTAGGACCCAAGGAGAACGCCAGCAGACTCTTCTCTGCAGTGTAAAAGTATGTCATGGAGTCAGCAGGTACCATGAAAGTCAAACATACCAATCAGGTGACTGAGTTTGTGCCATAAGTCACTGTCTAGGTCTAGGCGGCCATGTTCGAGGGAGGAATGAAAGGGTCAAAACAGGTGACCTATACCATTCCGGCATCGCATCAGTTGTGAATGTCTAACCGTCAAGTATACTAAGTCAAAATTGAATGGTTTTTTAAATAGCCCTCACATATATTAAGTCCAGGTTTAATGGTTTTTAAATTGGAAATCCATAATTGCTCTTTAAATGTGAGTTTGCAAGCAATGTTTTAGTTTATATTGCTTTGTCAACACAGAACTGAATCAAATCATCAGCGGAATATCCATGTTCATTATAGTGGACTGCTAAAACAGGCAAATAGATTTTTATTAAATATCTTGGAGCTATGCTCAATAATTCATAAATTGATATGGCAACTGAATTTTTCCTATGTAGATTTTGTCACATGGACATATAATTGCATATATTGCATTGGAGCTTTTAAATGTCGAGAAAGACTGTACTTTTTTCGAGAATTGATATGCAGTAGAGGATTTGCATGGGAAATGTCTGTTCACAGGTCTATTTATCACATCCAAGATGCGTTTTTGTGGAAGCAAAGTCCTAGATGCTCAAACTGTTGTTTCAGACATCTAGCTTTTTCGCAAGCAAACAGAGGTTATTCCAAACCGATTTCTACAGTCTGTAGTACATGCCAGTTTTTTCAAATTGAGCCCCTGATTGCTTGGGCTTGTTTTCAAAATGCTTTTCAAAATGCCAATGCACATACCAGTCTTGATTTATCCACTTTTTCTGAATTCTCAACTAGCAGTGCCTCTCGATTGGCATGAAGTGCCCTCTTTCAACATTGATTGACTTGTTTTTTAGGGTAACCCCGAGCATTTGATATTTTAGATAAGATCTCTGAATGAAGATGAAAAAGATTAACATCAGTGCAACACATCAGTGCAATTTCTCCTCACTCAGAGAAACATCCTGTGTGAAAGATTGTTACTTAAACTTGGTGGATGTTGTCTGGAGAAGTGAAGGTTAGCATTGTGGTCGGTTGGTTTCAGAAAGAATTGCATCTCCAGCTGTCCCATCTTAGGAAAAATCAGTAAATGAAGAAAATTGATGAATGACGGATTGGACCCATCTTTGAATCTTAAGTCATAGTTCAAATTATTGAGCCATACCATAAACTTAGAAAATGGTATTCTCTGAGTTGTTCCAGATAAGAAAGATGTCATCAATATACCTGTACAATAGACCAATCTGGGAAAACAAGGGATTGACTTCCCATAATATTTTTTGTTCTTCTAATATGGCTATGTATATGAGCAGTATAAGAGTATCTATGAGAGCAGCCCATCGCTGTACCTTTTGTTTGCAAGCAAAAAACATTTTAAAACTTCGAAACAATTTTGAAGGATCAAAGCTTTACATTCTAGCAAAAAGGTGGTTAGTATTGAATGTGGCAGAGGATGTCTATTGAGAACTGTTTCTAGACTTTTGAGGGCTTTATCTTGAGGAATATTAGTGTGAAGTGCCTAAATGTCCATTGTAATCAATAGATGTTTCTGAATCTTTTAGATCTTTTAGGAATGTAAGTGTCTTGTGGCTTAATGAAAAAGTCCACATATCTAAAGATTGGTCCAAGAATAGAGCCACAGCCCGATACAATTGGTTTTCCAGGATGATCAGACACATTTTTGTGTATTTTGGGTTGAATATAAAATAGGGGTATATGTCCTTCGGATGAAGCCAAAAAGTCTGACTCCTTATCAGAGAGTATCCCCACTTCATGTCCTTTAGTGACCAGTTGTTGGATCATCAATTTGATGCCATCGCTTGGATCAAAAGGCTTTTTTTTTGTAGTGATTGGGAACAGACAACAGCGTATACACTTCCTGATGGTATTTATTAATGTCCCATACAACAATTCCTCCACCTTTATATGTGGCCTTAATCACAATAGTTATGTCTTTACGCAGAGCTTCAATGGCTTTAAATTGAGAATAATAATCGAATTCAGTGGATGTGTGCCATGATGATTTTGGGTAATGCATTGAACATCGCGTAACACAGGTTGTTCACATGTTAACACTTCCACTGGGACCTCCTCATTGCTAGTGGTAAGTGCAGATGTATGTCAAAAACCTGTTAGGCCAGAATCTTGTACATCATTTTTACCGGCAAAATAGGTGTCCAGTTTTATCTTACAGAGAAAAGATCTAACCTGCCCAGTCCGTATAGTGCTAGGATTCTGTGTGGGCACATAGGTCAAGCCATATTGAAGGACTACTGTTTCATCCTTAGTTAGAGGTCACTGGGACAGATTAAAAATTGGTAGTATTTTGTTTGTAATTGGCGCACTGGATGAAATTTTGCTCACCACTGATATGCTCATAAGTGAGTGTTGAACTCCTGCATTTCCTGATCCTGTAGTTTGTGTTCTTGTTGGAAATCTTGGCAGCCATGTCGGCCGCCACTCTCTAGTAAAGGTGAATGGTCATGGTAGTTGAAGCCACTGGGACCAGGTTGATGGCCTCGTTGATTACCCAGCTTGTTTTCGGTCCACTAGAGGATGTGCCAGAGAATGTCACCCATTAGGATATAAGGTGGACAGAACAAAGGTGCAATATTGTCAGCAGGAGGTACTGTATTTGGTCCAGTTCATTTCAGTCCATGGTAAAAAATTCACCGCAGAGTGTGCTTCAGTATTATGCGCTACCCCTCAACCAGTGACAGATAAATATAATCAAACATTTCTTGGTCTTTGTCATTACTGTAGAGCATGGATTTGTGACTATACATCATACACTCAACCACTGCTACAGGCCCTCAAAGAAGAACAACAGAAAAAAAAATACTATTATTTGGACTGACAAGATGGTCACCAGTGTCCAGGAGATAAAAAAAAGTAATCTCCACTGATCCCATATTAGCAAACCCGGATTACACTAAATAGTGTTCATCTTTTTACACAATCCAATGGTCAGATGATAACAGCAGTTTTCACACAACACAGCACTATTGGTCATAAACCTTTACCATATTATAGTGACATGTTGGAATCTATTATGCAAGAAAAGTTTCCTTGCAAACAACCATTGGATGCAGCTGCCTATGCCATTGAGAAGTCAGAAACTATTGTCATGGGGTGTTCATTGACTGTGTATGTTGAAGATGCTGTATTTGTGATACTGAAAAGTTCCAAATCTACATTGACTACCTAAAGGGCTTCTGCCTATGAGGTAATTCTTTCAAGCCCATCTATTTACAAACGTTTGCTGTAAAACAGTGAACCCTGCCACTTTTCTAACAGATCTTATTACTGATGATGACGAGGTGCATGATTTTGTTACTTATGAGGGACCTGAGCATGACATCTCTAAAGCGGTATACTGTTCTTTTGCCGCAGGATTTTTCGTCGCAGGACTTTTCATCAATGTTTTTTTATCGAAAAATAAATCATCAGGTTTTGGGGGGGGTTAAAAATTAAATAAATATTTGTGGGTGAAAGGGAATCATTTTTTTTTAAAAAAGAGTTTTTTTCTATAAAAAAACGGCAATGAAAAGACTGGTGACGAAAAATCATGCGGCAAAATAACGTAGAACCCTCTAAAGCATGTGACTATCCCTTACATGACAGAGAGGTCTTCTTTGTTGACGGGTATCATATAGAGCATCTTGCTTGCACTGCATACCTGCTTTCTTTTGTTGCTGAAGAGACAGCGTTGCCAGTATGTTACAAGATATATTCTGGATGTTCAGATGACAAGGTGAGGGGGAAACCTACCCAACAACACCCTAATGCACAGGGTTACACTGGATCAGCTGCCCACACCACAGGATGGACCTTTCCTGATTTACATGGCTCAAGGAGCACTGACAGGGAAGACCACACAGAGATCAGAGTCCAAGAGGATCACCAGCAAGTGGATTAAGAGAGCAACTGGCCTCAGTGATGGAGGAGGTGGCTTGATTTATAAAGACAACAGAGTCAACAATTAAACCAGATAGGCAGGTTTGTGGAAACTGCAGAGCCAAGGTACAAGAATCAAGGCAGAAGGCAGGACAAGAAGAGGAAGACCAGGGCAAGAAGGGGAAGGAAAAAGGCAGGACAGGAGGAATTTAGGAGGAAGGAACGGAATCAAGAGCTGCTTGGACTGACAATGGAGCAAACAAGGGACATATGCCAGGAGCAAGGACACAGATCAGATTTTCCATGCTGAGATGCACATAAGAGCATCTTCCCATTGCCTTTATAGGCCGGCAAATTAGCAAGCAAATTAGAGGATGGCTGTTGAACACTTGTAATGGTTGCCCTGGCAACTCACAGGGCATTGTGTACTGTGCATGCACAAAGGGATGAACACAGTCTCATGTGCAGAGCCGCCACAATGGCAGTGCACATCACCATTGACGGCTGTGCCAAGTGCAACGAGGGATGAGCCTCCAGGAGGGCATCCAGGTTAGTGGCATAACACCATAACCCTTCACAGGAAGACCCAGGGCCCCAGGATTGAAAAGGTAGCAGGGATAGAACTTCCAAAACAGATGTGGAGCATGCACATGGGAATGGCATTCTCAGGTACGATCACAAGCAGGATACCCCTTCCAAACTACCAAGAATTGAAGGCTTCCACACCGGATCTAGGACTCACCGATCTACTGAACCTCGAATTCAGGGACAACATCATGCAGCAAGGGGCAGGACAAGGACAGGTCCACTTATAGGCATCACAGGTGTGAGGCTTCAAGAGAGAGGTGTGAAAAACAGGGTGAGCATGGCACGAGAAAGGCAGATGTAAATGATAGGCCACAGAAGAAAGGCAGTGTAGGATCCAAAATGGAACAAAACATATTGAGACAATTTGGCAGGTACATCCCGGACAGGTACATTTCTGGAGGAAAGCCAGACCTTATCACCAACCGCATACACTGGTTCAGGTGATTGCCTTCTTTCCGCCTGCACCTTCATATACTCTTGTGCATGGACCAGCATGTCTGATGACAAACAATGTTGAGCCTGAATCTGGAGAACCAACTGGTCTGCATGGGTATTGTGCTGGGTGGAACTGGATGATAGGGCAACACCTTCCCATGAATTCCAGAAGAGCAAAGAAAAGGACTCAGCCTGGTAGCTGAATGACAAGAGTTGTAGGCCGCCTCTGAAGTGTGCAAGTAGTCACTCCAGTTGTCTTGAACTACATTGGTGTAGCACTGTAGATACATCTCCAAGGTCTGGTTGGTACACTTGGTTTGACCATTAGTCTGTGTGTAATATCCAGAATTCATGGCTCGCTGTTCTCCAATGTGGCGGCATAACTGTGTCCAGAACAACAAGATATACTGTGAACCCCCGATCCGAGAGGATCTTCTCGGGCAAACCATGAAGTTGGTAAATCTCTTGGAAAAAGGTATGTGCCATCTGTAGCGCAGTCTGTATCTTCAGAAAGGAATGAAATGTGTCATTTTAGTAAAGCAGTCTACGACCACTATGATACACGTATTTCCGTTTGAAGGAGGCAACTCGACAATGAAATCAGTGGCTATTTGGTGCCAGGGAAAAGGAAGTGTTTCAGTTAGATGTAACAGCCCTATGAGTTTCTTGTGGCTGTTCTTCATCTGGGCACAGACTGGACATGAATTGACATGGTCAAGCAACTTACAAGCCCACCCTGGCCAACAGAATTGAAGTGATTTGAGATATTTTGTGGCTTTGATTCCACAGTGTCCACTGCTCCTAGCATCATGGAAACTTTCGACACTGCCCCACGAAGACATTGGGTAGGCATGTATAGACAACCCAAATAGAACAGCCCATCCTTTTCACTGATCCCATGTCTTTGTAACAAAGCATGATGCGATGGATCCTTCATGGTTTCCAGTAGGACGTTCTGTAGATGAGGGCATAGGGTACACAAGAAATGCTTAGGCAACAACAAGCTGATATCCTTACGGATCTGTACATCCGGTTCTCCCAAAACCACGACAGGGCATCTGCCTTCTTGTTCTGGGTACCAGGAATGTAGGTGACTGAAAAATCTAAGTGCAAAAAGAAAAAGGCCCAAGGTGCTTGTCTGGCATTCCAACACTGCAGTGAACAAAGATACTGCAAGTTTCTATGATCAGTGTGTACCTCTACAGAACAAAGACCCCCGAGGAGATGATGCCTCCATTCCTCAAACGCCAATTTGATGACCAAAAGCTCCTTCTCAATTACAGTGTAATTCCGCTCACTTGAGGTCAACTTGCATGAGTAGCATGCCACCGATTGTTCAATACCAGAGACAGGATCCAGATGTAGAAGTACAGCCCAAATTGCTGAATTGGAAGCATCAGCTTCTACAATGAACGGCTGTTCCTCATCAGGATGTTTCAGAATGGGTGCAGTAAGAAGTGCCCACTTAAGTACCTCAAAGGCCTAAACAGAGGCTGGAGTCCACATGTCCACATAAAAGTTAGTTCACAACTCAATAAATGAGTCAATTCAACTGATAAAATGGAGAAATGCGGGATGAAATGACGGTAAAAGTTTACAAAACCCAGAAACTGTTGCAGAGATTTCTGATCACACGGTTTCTTCCACTGGAGAATTGCATGCACCTTACCAGTGTCCATCTGTATTCTCAAACTGCTGATCTAGTGTAGAGATGGTGTTTGGCTAATCGCACACAGGACTTCTTTGACATATGCCACATGTTCTTCTAATGAAGCAGAAAAAACGAGTACATCATCCAAGTAGACCCAGACAGATAGTCAAAGCAAATCAGAGAAAACGTGATCCATGAACCATTGGAAGGCAGCTGGAGCATTCCATAGGCCGAATGGCATTACCTGGTATTCATAATGCCCCATGGGTGTCTTAAACGCTGTCTTCCACTCATCACCTGCCCGTATGGTACGCCCTTCATAAATCCAGTTTAGTAAAAATAGTAGCAGGGTGTGGGTATTCCATAATGTCAAAAATCAAAGGAAGAGGGTGCCGGTCCCTGCAGGTCATATCATTGAGCATCCGGTAGTCGATAAACGGCTGTAAAGTCCCCTCCTTCTTTTTCACGAAAGCCAGCAGGGGACCTCTAGGGCACAACATACCCGTTGTCCAAACAATCATCCAGATATATACGAAGGGTTTTACATTCCGGAGAACTCAAAGAAAAGATCTTCCCATGAGACATGCGTTTATCAGGCAACAGGTAGATCCCACAAGCATAGGACCTATTTGGCGGTAGGGGAATGTCTCCAGGCTCCCAAAATACCAGACAAATTTCACCATGCACCTCCGGAATGGTACCCAAAGAACACAACTAAGGTTTCATCACACCGAAGTGCAAGGAAGTTGTGTCAGTGGTATCCCTGGAGACGTCAAGGCTACTACAGTGCAGCATACAAGTGGAAGCGAACACCAAAGTACGGGATTTACAATTCACATAGGATTGTGAAACAACAGCCAGGACTATCATGATGGGATAGGATGGTGATTTGATGATGTCAAACACAATGTGTTCTGAGTGGCCATTTCTCCAAAGGCTGAGTACATCACGCATGGCTTCCAACCGCATTGGCTCTAGTCTGAAATCCGAAGGGGCTTCTGACACTGCTGGTGTGGAAGAAGGCTTAACGAGAATACGATCAAACCTGCGTCTTTGCCCTCTGCATTCAGTCAGCCGGTGATTGATACATAGGACTTGATCAAGTAACGATTGAAGGGTGCCCGGTTCTGGTATGTGCACCAGTTCATCTTTAAATTCTTCACATAACCTGTGACAGAATAGGGTCTTTTGTGTCACTTCTGGCCATTGCAAGTCTATGGCTAATTGATGAAATTGACGAAGCTGACTGCTGTAAGTGACTGAGTCAAAGGAGCCTTGCCATAATTCGATTCATCGATTCTGTGCAGATGAGGCCAGATTGGGAGATTGGAAAACGTCCATGAAGGTCTTCTTGAATTCTCCCAAATAAGCTAGGATGGGGCTGTTAGAAGACACACAGGGAGCTTCCCAAGCCAAGGCACTCCTAGTTACATTTCCCAAGATATATTCTATCTTCTCTTTATCCTGCACAAAGTGAGCTGGACAAAACAGAAAATGCACCTTTGATTGGAAAACTCAGCCAGGCGTCATGGCTCTCCATCAAACTCCACCAGGGATGTCTGTGCCATGGCACTCTCAGCGTGAGAGGAAGTAGAAGCAATGAAACTAGCGAGGTGGTTGCTGGAGACTGCAGAGCCAAAGCACAAGAAGCAAGGCAGAAAGCAGGACAAGAAGAATAAGACCAGGACACGAAGGGGAAGATGAACAGGAAGAAGAAAAGCCATACAGGAGCAATTTGGGAGAAAGGACTGGAATCAAGAGAGTTGCTCAGACTGACAAGGGAGAAAATAAGGGACAAATCCCAGGAGTGAGGACACGGACAAGATTTTCTGTATTGTGTTGCACGGAAGAGCATCTTCCCACTTCCTTTATGGGATAGCAGGCAAATGAGCGGATGGCTGGGGAACGTGGTAAGGGTTGCCCTGGCAACCCACATGGCATTACAAACTCTGCCTTCGGGAAAGGCCTAACATGATCTCTCATGCATGTGCAGAGCCGCTGCAATAGCAGTGCGCATCACCATCGGCAGCGGTGCGGAGCGCACCTTAGGTCACCTCGAGCACAGGTAGAGCCTCCAGGAGGGCACCTGGGATCCAGCAACACAGCACCAGGTAAGCAGCATGACAACAGGTCCTTAACTATTGACCAGGAGACAAGTCACAAACCTACTGGTGCAGCCATGGTTTCATTGGTTAACCGGGACTATGAGGTTTTTTCTGCAGAGAAAATTACCAGGCTATTATTCAGCACATGCAGCAGAACTGATTGTTCTTATCGAAGCACTAGAGGCAGTGCAAGAGTGCCAAGTTACAATTTATTCTGACTCTGCTTATGTTAGAACCACAGTTAATTCGGTCAAAAAATTGTCATAGCCCCCTCTGCGATAACGAACATGGCTAAATTGCCTGTTGTCCGTAAAGGTACCCACTCGATAGTCTGCAGCCACACGCTAGCTCACTGTACCTTTCACTGAGGGGAATATCCATTTGCATATCAGTCTTTGTCCCGCCCACATGGGCAGTCAAGCATCAACATTCTACAGCAATTCTCTTCTGAACAGGAGTACCAACAGCAACCCCAGACACGTGTTTCAGCCTTGTTGGGCATCATCACTGAGGTGGAGCTGTGTCTCCCTGAGCACAGTGAGCAAGGGGTCCACGTCTGGATGAATCTAACCCGGGTTGTATTATACTCTCAGTGGCAAAAACGGTCAGAAACCACAATGAAATACCTCTGCTTCTACCTAGTTGGTGCACAATGCTCTCTCTTCTCACAGTTCCAATTTTGTATCCCCATCAATGTGTGACCATCGGGTGTGCTATCAACTTGCAGCACAATTAATTTTGAAGTTATATCCTCTGTTTCCCTGTTTCTATTTTTATGCTATACATGAAATATTAAATACTCATTCAATTGATATGAACACGAGTCCAGCTATCAAATGAGTTAGTCTGCCCCTTCATCAAGAGCTTCTCCATTCTCCACTTCACTTCATCATTCTTATCCTGTGTGAAGCCACTCTGTCCTTCCTCACAATCACAAGTCTTGACCATGCTTGTAGCTGTTGCTCAATTTTTCCATCTCTATGCGTACCTTTCATCTGGTCAGAACCCATGTTAGTACGCGTGACAGTATGCCCTTTGTCCCTGCCAGTCATGCTAACTACCTCCCATTCTAATGGCACACTCCTGTGTCTGCTCTAGCCATAGAATGCTGAAATAATTGATGTAGAAAAAATGATCATGCTCTCCTAGAACAGGGTCACCCCTCAATGTGCTGCACCCCCCTGCTCTATGTGTGTGTATCTGCATTGCCTTGGTGCCTGCACTGGCCACACTTGTCTGTGATGTGGGTTAAACTTGCAGTGCATGTGCCGGCCACTGTGTGATCTTGGGAATACTGTTCATGTGGTTATTAACTGTATTGTGAAGGATGTGTCCCCACTCGAGTCTTGCCAATTTCTCCTTCCTTTTTTTTTTTTCCTTGCATGCTTGAAAAATCTGTCCTAATCTTACGCCCATGCTCTCCCTCCCTCCTGTTTTTTTTGTGTGCACAGCTCAGCTATACACGTTTTAAATCCGAGGCTGCTGAAGTCCCATAATTAACTCAGCCTTTCATCCTTCCGAGGTCGATAAATGTGTACCAATTTCGGTTGGGTGATATTGTATGTAAATATGTGCTCTGTAAAGCGCTTTGGATTAAGGCACTATATAAATAACACATCATTATCATTATCATTATCATTACGTGTGTGGGGAAACAGTGAGCAAGCATCTCCCTTTAATAAATTATTGTCTTGTAATGCATCTACATTTCAGACGTGGTTTCCCTTCATAAATCAAACGCACCTCTCCCTCACCTTGTGTGGCTGTCTCATTTTCTTCAAAGTGTCCCTCGTATTGCTAAATTAAGAGCAAAATATGTATGTAACAAAATATTCTCTAATGTGTCCCTTACGCAGTACTCAAATGGAATGTTTGAAAAAATATCTTCAACTCTACTGTGCCTTGAAAACCAAAAGGCTGCTAGTGTCATGGAATTAATTGTCTGTTACATCAGAGGGTATCCTCGCCTCATATATCCTCAATCACAAATCTATTTTCCATTATCCATACGTATCCATTAAACTTTCCTACTGATACTATCTTAATACATTGCCAAACAAAATCAATTACTGCACCCCCTTTTCCATTGTCTTTCCTTGTTTATTGCCCATATATCCTGTAAGAAGCTTTAACAGGTACAACCAATCCAATGTGTCCTGGATCCAGACAGTATTTAAAATAGTATATTTTCCAAAACATGTCATCACAACTATTCCTAATACTCACTCCATTAGCAATTTACACAAGTCATATCCATGCCTATGTATTACAGGGCCTGCGGTAGCGGCCCTGTAGTTATGGTTAAGTTGCTCAATGAATAGGAAGAGCACATTTTGGGCGGCTTCTAACTAGGCCCCCCGTCGATGAATCCTTACCAAACTTTTCAAAAAAAATATATGGCCCCATCTGACTTGTTCTGGCAAGTTTGGTGAGGTTTCATCAAGGGGGTCCATAGGCCGTAGGCCATGCACCCAAGAATCGAGGCACTGGTCACAACCACCACAACATAATACGGCCATGCACCCAAGAATCTGGCCACTGTCCACAAACATTATATTTTTTCAAAGCGCACGTACGCCCGAGGGCATATTGGCGCTATGGCATGATAAAGTGAATTTTAATGTAACAGACTCCAGTGGACTCTAGAACAGGGTAGTTTTCAGTACCCTGCAGAAGGTGAAATGATCCACAGTACTCCGTAGGCCAAAGAAAAGATTGTCCAGGCCTTTGCGGCCACCATGGAGAAGGCTCGCCCTCCCTTACGTGTCAATTGGAAGAGGAATTACTACAACAAGAGCATATTGAGATCTCAGGCAGCGAGTCGGCACATAATGTGCGAATTTGGCCTGCAAATACTCAGCTCCCAGGCCATAGAAAGCATGGTGCACAATGCACATAGATTTAAAGAAAATCTGAGTGGCAACAGGAATCCAATGTAATTTCTTCAGCAGGGGAGGCACATGGGATCCAAAAGGCGGGCTGAGTAGGGATCTGACGGCCGCATTCAGCAGGAGCTGGAATCTGTTAATAAGAAAACACAGTTGAGCCAAATACAGAGAGTTATAATAATCAAGAGTGCTCAAGACCAGAGCAGCCACCACGGGAGCCTGGCATTCAGCAGGAATAAAAGGTAGGACCTTATGCAAAATGTGAAACTTTATGTGACCAGCCTTGCGCACCTGGGCCACCTGGTCGTGCAGGGAAGAGAAGCAGAGATTGTGACCCCCAGATTCCTAACTGATTGAGCTGGCACAGGGATGGGCCAAGGCTGGTCGGCCAGAATTCAGCGGTCCAGAACAAATGGGGAGATGTTGTGCCCACAACCAGCACCTCAGTTTTGCTACCATTTAACTTTAACCAGTTGTTCATCATCCATGCCCTCAGGT
This sequence comes from Ambystoma mexicanum, assembly GCF_040938575.1. Taxonomy (NCBI): domain Eukaryota; kingdom Metazoa; phylum Chordata; class Amphibia; order Caudata; family Ambystomatidae; genus Ambystoma; species Ambystoma mexicanum. The sequence continues at coordinate 338,304,060 of NC_090939.1, forward strand.
CCTGAAGACAGTTCCTCAGCCGAGTAGCTGTATCAGCTTGAGAGAGGTCCAGATGAACAAGGATCTGGGTATCATCCGCATAGGAGTAATAGCGGAACCCATGAGCCTGGATGAGGAGTAAAATAAATCTGATAAAGACATTAAATGGGATAGGTGACAGTGCAGATTGCTGGTGGACACCGCAGGACAATGAGACCCGGACCAAATGGAAAGGAGGGAGGGAGACAGACTGAGACTGATCGGACAAAAAGGCCAGGAACCAATCGAGGACCTGGCCGGACAGAACAGCGTCTGAGAGACGGGATATCAAGATGGAATAATCAACCGTGTCAAACGCAGTGGAAAGATTTAATAAAAGGACTGCTCCAACACCACCCAATGTCTACCAGGTGCACCAAGTCATCCAGCACTGAGTTTAAGACAGATTTAGTGCCTCTCCCAGGCCTGAACCCAGACTAGCATGAGTCAAAATATTGAAACCAGCCAGAAGAGGGGACACCAGTGCTTCATCACCATCATCAGGAAAGGAAGAAGTGAAATGGGCCGGTAATTGGACAGTATGCCAGGATCAAGAGTGGAATTACCAGCGCATGCCTAAGCGATGGCGGAATCACTCCGCTAGAGAATGAGGTATTAACGGCAGTAGTGATGTGTTCAATCAGCTCATCAGATGCTTCCTTTAAGAAAGCAAAAGGTATGGCATCGGCGCGAGAGGCAGACTTCAGCTTAACAATGGCTGCCAGAACATCAGAGTTGGCGAACCGGGGGAAAGAAGACCAAGTCCCGTTAGCACGGGGAGGATCCACCGTAGCCTTATCTGATGTTGACAGAGGCATGTTCTCTTTTATATGGTCTTGGATGGCAGACATTTTTGCTAGAAATAATGGAGAGAGACAGTCGCATAGGTCCTGTAAGGGTGTCCGTTCTCAGGAGAGGATAATGATTGAATGAGGTCAAAAAGTGCCCTAGGTTTATTAAGAGCCACCTCAACTTTATTGCTGTAATAAAGTTTCTTGGCCCTAATTATTGCCTTGTGATAGGCAAAGAGAGAGCAACGGAAGGAGGCCTTGGCCACAGAAGAGTAGTCAAGGCGCCACTTTCTTTCTGCCTTTCTACACACAAGTTTGTGCGCTCTAAGGTCTTCTGAAAACCAGGGTTAAAGGAGGCGGTTTTCTGTTTGCAGAGTTTGACAGGTGCCAGAATATCGGCAGCTGTCAAAAATGCAGTCTCCAGTACAGATAGAGAGCAGTCCTCAGGTTGACCACAGTAGGTTTGTAACACAGAAATACACTCAGGATTGGGCACCCTGGACCAACTGCATTTAGGTATGTATGGCAGGTTTAGCAGGAAAGAAGGGTGGAACCTTAACAGGAATAAAAAAAGATACCAAAACATGGTCAAACCACACCACAGGAGCGATTGAAGCTATGGAAATAGAAGTCAAAGGGGCAAGTCTAAGATATTACCTTGCTGGTGAGTAGAATCAGTAACCCATTGGGGAAGACCTAAATCCTGCATCATGGACATAAAGTTAGAAACTTGCCCTAGATTAGCAGTTTTCAGAGGGAGTTTAAAGTCTCCCAGAAAGAGAAGTATTCAGTCTGTAATTCCAATACAAGGGCAGGAAAATCTGTGCAAAACACATTATCAGTTCCCGCGGGCTGATATATTAACAGGACTGTAAGTGTGCATGTAGAGGAGACCAAAATGCGAATAAGAACACATTCAATTTTTAGGGCATGGTTAGGAACCAAATAAGTGATAATATGTGTATAGTAATTACAGTATTTGCAACATTTTGACACAGTACAATTGATTGCTATATTGGGGGTACAGGTTGAGTTTGTTGTACATGGTAATGAAAGAGGAAACACATTTTTTTAAAAATGTTGTGGTTTATCTTTCTGTGTCCTGTCTTGCCATATGGCAGATTAGCAAAACAATTCGATGATGGTCCTTGGTGGTCCGTGTGGGAGAACACAAATCTTTTTTGCATTTTGAAAGGTGAAAGTTCTAGTTTCTGCACCTTCTTACTTCATGAACAATGACATGTTGCTTCTTATTGCCAGAAACTGAAATGGACATATAGGGCCATATTGATCGTCCCACATAACGGTGATCGAAAAAACACTGCTTATTGTAATCCTCCAATGTTGGTTCCAGAATCCGTCTGTTGGCACTTGGAAGCAGTGTGACACGGGCAGTACGGTAGAAAATATCTGCTAATAAAACACAATGGCCCTCATTACGACCCTGGCGGAAATCGAAAAACGATGGCGGAAATGCAATACCGCCATCGAATAGCGCTCGGTGCGACTATGACCCGTCACCGCAAAGTACGAAGCCATTAGCGACACCGTAGTGAACGCCAACGCTAACTGCACCAAGCACGCGCGCGCGCGCCATGCCAAACCGCAAACACCACCATGGTGCAACGGTACGCCAATTCCGACCCTAGCGGACATGTACCTAACGCCATCAGGCATGGCGGAATGTACCATTCCGCCATGGCGAGAAGTACGGCATCGCGAATCAACCGTAAACGGCCCCACTGAGTGCCTGTACACCGCTCCCTGCCCACAAAGTACAACTCCCCGTAGGTGCAATGAAGCCACAATGCAACCATTGAAATGTACAAGTCACCCATGCATGCCAACGAACAAAAGAAACACAAGAGGGGCCAATGGGAGCTGCAGGGCACAGATGGCACGAATACAGAAGCCATCCCAATGGACATGACCACAGTCCCCCACCAAGAAACGCACGCAAACACAGGCACCTGTGACCAGCAATATTCCGAAAACCACATCATTCAACCAGTCCACCTGGCTGACCGGCATCTGTTACACAAAACCCAATCCCCCGCCCCTGAGCATGACAACATTCAAACTGGCATATTGGCAGCCCCCATCCCTGACCTCACTGGGCTTCGTAGGCAAACGCGCACAGCACAGTACCACGCAACTAAACCCCGAAGCTGGAACCCAATGCAGATCTCCTCACAATACATCGCCCCCCAAATAGGCATATGCCACATCACTTGCAAAGAAAAACGCTACACGGGCCAAATCAGAATAGAAATTTTATGCACATCAAAATCACCAAGCACATACAGCCATCAGGCCATGAACTCAAAAACACTAATCACCATTCTGGGCTGCTTCCGCAAGAAATGACCAGCCACTACCTGTGTGTCGCCCTGTTCCCCCATGGTACACAGAGCCACATTCACGTACGAAAAGGCAACATGGAAGCGCACAGAACCGCAGGGCCGTCCCAATGGGGAGGCACTAGTCCAGCTGAAAGGCCGAAATGTTGCTCCGAGCCACCAGTACTGCGTAAGGGCATGTTGCCCATTGGCGATCGTCCCATAAGATCGTAATGCTGCTCCACTGATTAACACGAAGCAGCAGGTGTCGGGAGTAAAATCCATCTGCAGGAGTGGCATACAGATGGCAGTGGCAAAAGGGGAGGAGATACCTGTCAACCAAAAGAAAAGAAAAAGAACAGAATGGCCATCAGAACTACATACCAACAACTCACTTCAATGATCACACGAAATCCACAGCCATATGCATGCTAGCCCACTCCAAAGGAACATCACCACCCCAAAACCACTTGCGACTCATAACCATCTATATCGAGGTGCAAACACCATCACAAACGAGTGTCTGAGGGCGCCTCGAGACAGGGAGGGCTCAACAAGGCCAGATGGACGATGGTCCCACTATGGCAGCCCTGCATCACATAGCGTAGGGGAGGCGGATAGATCCCAAGAAGCCCTGTACATGGCAAACTCTGTATCAAATCACCTGCCCATGCATCCATCCATCATTCCCTCATCCCGGGATCAAAATGCCTGAATAATTACTCACATAACATTAGAAACATCCATTGAGTCTGTGCGTTATGCAGCCTGCTAAATCCACAGTGCCCCAGCCCGTAATTCCAGTGTTGTGAAGTAACATGTATTTGGGAACGGACGGCCTCATCGCCCACGTAGCTATTGCGCTTCCCAAACTATTCATATCAATCATTGCTCCCTCGCCATGGGCCCTGTCTCAAGGACATAGAACAATAGAACGTTACATTTGCAGTCAGACCTGTGGGCATCTCCTCGCCGCTAGCTGGAAACCGAAAGCGCCGCCCTTCGAATTCCTCATTTGCAACATCACGTCGAAAAGGCATCTGTGGCCGTTTGAAATCACTAATTATTCCATCGAGTGCGGCTGTGTGTGAAAATGGCAACTGCCTTCACCCACGAACGGGACGCCCCGCCCGTCGTTGCAACTCGGTACAGTGATGCATGAGGGCCCACCGTTACTCGAGTACTACGTCCCACTGACCCCTCACAAGTCTGTTCGCGACTGCACAGATAGTATGTGAAACAATGGGACCACAGCAGAATGAACATATCAACCAATCTTACACGGCCATCGGGTACAAATACATGATTGCAATAGCAAGATACAATTCCCCGAATTGCAGCGTTGTGCGCGGGACGTGCTCGGCCAAAGGGGAGAGCAGTTTGCACAGGTGGAATCAATCACCACAGGTGGAGGCCATACAGCCTGAAAACACATAAATTGCACAGCCAGTCTCCTCCCACAACCACACCGAAATGCTACCGGCAGGACTCGCGATGTTGGCCCTGGGGGACCTGATAGCACTGCAAGTGCTCCGACTCCAAGAAGTAGACTAACACCAACTACAACCAGCCGCACGGAGGAGGAGGAGGCCAAGGCAGGGCCAGCAAGGCCCACCAGCACAGCCACTACCACCACGCAGGCAGCCCGCAATTCAACGCCTCCGAGCACATCCGTTCAACCTCACTGATGAGCAGATCCACACCCTCTACCGTCTGGACCGGGACACCATACCCGCCATTGTGGACATGACACAGGCTGACCTTGTCAGCATGATAGATAGCCCAACCGCCATCCCACCCCTACTGAAGGTGGTGTCTGTACTCCACTTCCTGGCCACAGGCACCTACCAGCACACAGTCGGACAGTTGCATGGCATTTCTCAGCCACTGTTCTCACGGACACTATTGCAAGTGCTCGATGCCCTCCTGAAGCACGCAGACGACTACATCTCTCTACCACGCTCGGAGCAGGAAATAACCAACACAAAAGTGGGATTCCATGCACTTGCCGGCATACCGGGTTGCATTGGTGCCATCGACTGCACCCATGTTGAATTGGTCGTCCCACATGCCATGGAGGCCCAGTACCGCAACCGAAAACAATTTCATTCCCTGAATGTACAGATGGTGTGTGACTCCAACAGGATCATTACACATTGTTGTGCCCGATTCCCTGGATCAACCCATGATTCTATGGTCTTGAGGAACTCTACAATACCACGCTACATGGAGCGACACGCAGGGAACAGATCCTGGCTACTCGGTGAGTCTCATTACATGCATGATGATGTGGGGTATGTGAATTGTCAATGACCTGCCAGGAAGGGGGGGGGGGGTGTGCGTACGTATCAATGGCATTCCACATCATACGTTTCTCGTCCACATACAGGTGATGCTGGATATCCACTGAAGAGATGGCTCCTCACACCAGTCCGGAACCCACGGGACCAGCATGAGGAGGACTACAACCATGCCCACTCACGTACCCGTGTAGTCATTGAACAGGCATTCGGCCTACTGAAGACCCGTTTCCGCTGCCTCAGCAGGTCTGGCGGGGCACTCCTGTACCGCCATGAGAAGGTTGCAAAGATGGTGATGGCATGTGTCATGCTCCACAACATGTGCGTACGTAGAAATGTGCCCATGCCCCCTGACGCAGAACTGCAAGCACCTGATGATGGTCATGATGAGGGTGGGGATGTGGCAGCACCTCATGGAGTCTGCGAGGCACCGGAGGGCCGTGACATTCGTCAGCATCTCATTGATGTATGCTTCTAGCACTCACGCCTGGTGGCTGATACATGGACACGGGACTCGTGGCACTGCGTGTGTCTGGGACATGCACAATATGGACTGTACGCCTATGATGGCCTAGTACACAAAGATCAATGTCCACACTTCTCATTGGTTGATCGTGCACTTTTTATGGCATATGTGATATCATGTTGAACACCCTATCGACCCGCCACCCAAGTGAGCCCAACACACCCCCTCCACCCTCCTACCTCCCCCCCGAACACCAGTGTCCAAAGATGCTCATTGTCAGTGGGCTGTCGTTATTGCATGCCCCCTCTGCGGGTATCAGGGGCACCCCTGCCTGTGGAGCGCAGGTTCCTTCCAGATCTACGTTGGGGGCTGCCCTGGACGGAACTTGCAACGGATGATGTGTCTGCCTGCTCACGTCCATGCATGTCCCTAAGGGTTTGCGAGAGCTCAGTGAGCACACGGCGCACTGCGGCAAGTTCGGCACATACGTCTTTGGACGTCGCATGCAGTTCCCCCCTCAGGCTCTCGGTGCTACTCTCCATTTGGACTCTCAGGCTCTCGGTGCTACTCTCAATTTGTGCCCTTAGCGTCTCTGTGCCTCTCTCCATTTCTGCCCTAAGTGTCTCTGTTGATGTTTCTATGTCTGCCTTGGTGCCCCCACATTCATCGGCATGGCCCTTGAGGAGTGTGGCCATTTGCTGCTGTTGGACGATTAACTTGTCGAGGGACTGTTGCCTCTGCTGGGCCATGGCCATTTGCGGTGGTGTCACAGAGGGGCTGTTGTCCTCATGTTGCCTTGCCACAGGGCTTGTGGGGGATGGCCAGTCGTCGTCTTGTGACTGCACCTGCGTGGTATCCTCATGTTGTACGGGATGGGACAGACAGGGGGATTGGGACAGGTCATGGATGGATCTGACCTCGACATCCCCGTCTTCTGTGTCCGAGCATGCTGCCATCAATGGGGTGTCACCTATGGTGCTGCTGCCACCAGAGGCAGTGCCTTCTGTGGCATCCATTGGGGGGACCTGTGGTGGTGGTGTTGTGGGCATGCTGGCTGCTGGGGTGCCTGTTGATGTTCCCTCCTCTGTGCTGCCACCTGATTTGTGCTGCTGCCGTGTCTTGATGCGTGCAGCTGAGGTGGAGGGTCTCTGGCCGTTGGTCTTGGCCCTCTTTGCAGGTGTGCTGGTAGGGGTGTCCTGTAGCTCGTCGTTTGGATCGGACCCTGTGGTGGAGTAAAGGAGGGCGAGGGTTATTGATGGGTCAGTGGGAATTGGAATGGCATTGTATCACATGCATTGGGGTGGTACCTGAGGGTGATTTGGGTCGGGGTCTTGGAGGTGCTTTGATTTGTGTGTGGAGTGAGGGTGCAGTTGTTTGGCAGCCTGCAGTTAGGGTGTGCCTGCTGCACGTGTAGTGCGTGTATTAGGGGTTTTTAATTATTTATGTATTTATTGTGGGTTTTGACGTGCGCTTTCAGGCCGATGTGTGTGGACGTTCTCCTGGACATGTGTTTCTGTTGCACTATGTGGACGCATGGTACTTCACATGGATGGACTGTGTGGATTTGGCATTGTTTTATCTGGCCCACCTACCTGAATCTTCGGATGTCTGCACTCCTTTCTCCATCCCTCCGACTCCCTCTATGCTCTCCATTCCGATGGTGGAGGCACAGATTTCTTCCCAGGGGGTCAACTTGATGGGTGATTCAGGACCTCCCCCGGTGGCTGTGGCAATGTTGCGGTTGGCAGAGAGTATGCTGCGGACGCGTATCCGCAGGTCGTCCCATCGCTTGCGGCATTGCTGTGGGGTGCGGGGTGCGGTCCCCACCGCACTTACCCGCTGTGCCACCAGAGCCCATATGGCCTTCTTGTTTGCAAGTGCCGTCCTGGTCATTTGCGTGGAGAAGACGACGGCAGCATTCTCCTGGAGGGTCTCTGTTAGCACGGTGAGTTCCTCACGGGAGAAGTGGACCTGCCGCTTGCGGTCGCACGCTTTCTTCGCTACTTTTCCCATTTTTCTTGGTTTCGCTAGGGTGGTTGACGGGTTGGGGTGTGTTTCAGGGTAGTGATTTTAGTGGTTGTGTGGTTTTGGAGTTTTTATAGGTGTACGCCGGGATGTTTCCCGTTCCGGGCCCATGTTTTAACTTCCGTTTCCGTATATTTCCGGGCACCGTACTTTCCGGTAAGCGCACACTGCGGTGACCGCTAAGAGGGGTGGCGGTATTGCACCTAGGGCGCCGTACGGCGGCGGTGTGGGCCGTTTTGGGGTCATTTCCGCCATCGCGGACTTTGCACTTCCGCCGTGGCGTGGTGCTCGTGCCCGATGGGTCGGAATGGGCCGCACTTTGCTCCTTCGTACAATGGCGGAAACGCTATTTACGCTGTGGCGCTCCGGTCAGTCGCTTTCCGCAAGGGTCGTAATGAGGGCCAATAACAATACATTTAAGTAGCCATTCTTTATTTTAATATAACAAGTTAGTGTATAACTCATAACTGTCTCAAACCTAATCATAAGCACAACACAACCAATATTTAACACACAAAATGAAAACAAGGTGTACTATTTGAGACTACGAGTTGCATACAATTTGAGCGCTGTGAAATGAAGAACAATCATAGCAATCATTCAGCTTGAACCCCGGAGAGATGTCATTGTAATGAAGTGTGCAAGATTACTGTTCGAAAACCGAGCACAGCGCACACGGATAACGTTTACCCCACCATCAATTAATTATTATGCATACAGCACTCTATGCTACTCATTTTTAATCCCAATAAAAATGTTATGTAAACTTCAATTTACATCATTTCTGGAAAATCCACGGTGAGATTGTTTCCACAGGCAACCGCTTTGTATGACATATCACACATTTTCACATTAACTTGGTGGTACACGTCCGGTCTTAAAATAATTAAAGTTATCTTTTCTTTTTTTTCTATTTTCCACAATGTATGTCCTTTGAGCAATTGATGCATAACATTGAAGGCCAAATTACAATAAGCACTTGTCCTATTCAAAGGCAGAGACGTTTAGGTTTCGATTTCGGGAAAGATTGCAGAAAAAAAGGCATAGAGCCGGGACACTGTTAGGATGGTATTACCCAAATTGTTTGTTTACAATTGTTCGAATGAACAATTGACCGAATTTAAAGGGTCACAATTGACCTTTTCACAATTGACCGCATATATATATATATATATATCTGTTTGGTAATATATATTTATTTATATATATAGGGGTTTTGAGGGGTTTGGCATTAGGTGGGGGGTTGTGGGGGGTTTCCCCCCACAAATATGTTACAATTGACCTTCACAATTCGGTCAATTGTGAAAAGGTCAATTGTAATTCGAACAGTTGTAACCTATTTCGTAATGCAACTAGTATAGTTAGATAAACCTTAGCATTAGCTACATAGAGAGATGATCCCACCTTATACACGGTGCAATGAATAGATCGATGAGCAAAACAAAATTGTAGAATTACATAATACTGTTATGTACAGTGTCTTACAAAACAATGGTTCATGTCTAGACACTGTGTGTGACAGACTGTGTGTGTCAGCTGGCTGAGCATACCTGGGTGGCAGGGCCATTTTAAGCACTTTTGGGGCCCTGGACATGGACATCTTTGGGCCCCTCCTCATCAAACCAAAGTAATAACTTTAAAACTTTTAAAAAGATTATAAGTGGGACATTGTTTTCAAATAGTGTTTCAATTAGATATCAAAATAGTAAAGCAAATGTTTGAAACTTTAAAGAGTAGAGCAGACTTTAACATACGCTTGCCCGAGTCCTGCACCATCTGATCCAGTCCATTCATTCTCCCACCTGTTCCACTCAAATGGCCTACATAAGAAGAAAGATCAAGTAATGGGCTAAACGATGCCACCAGAATGCGAGGAGGCAAATATTACAGAAGACATTACAGTTATGTATGAGATATGGGTGTATTCTGTGTGTGGGTTGTGGCCACAGGGCAGATTATTTGGTAGTTTACTGTATTATGATGTATTGGTTGCTGTCAGTTATTAGAGTCTTGGCTGTAGAGGCCATGCATCAAATAAAGTGTCTATTGGCTGGAAGTACTGCAATACTATGTGAACTGAAGTGGATAGGGGCTCAGGCGGCTGTGTTATATTTGTGGTAAGTGGGTAGATGTTTGCAGGCATGGCTGTATTATGCTGTGGTGGTTGTGGCCAGGGTCTAGTGTATTGGGTGTATGGCTGGAGGCCATAGACTATAGGCTATGCTATGCACTCAGGAGTGTAGGCCCTGCATACAAGCACCACAGTTTATTATACCTATGCATTCAACATTGTGATACTGGTATATGGATTGCAGATATATGTGTACAGATTGCAATTTGGAGATTATAAAGAAATATGACACCAATCATTGTAAATTTACTGTTCGTATTGTTTAGGGCCTATGCAGTTTTGTGCATGGTGGGTGGAAATGTAGAAGTCATTTTTGTTTCATTCTCTGTGATAAATGAAAACATAACATGTTAGGGTAGGTACTTAATGATGTTGCTGTTCATTGCATTGCAGACATTTGTATACGTTGTGGACCCTCATCATTAGTACTTCATAAGTACCATGCTGTAAACAAGTGTACTGTGCAATGTGCGCAGATCCTGTGTTTCTTCGCATAATCATTGGGTCAGTGGCAAAAAAGAAATCCATGCAGGATTATTAAAAAAATTCTATGTTCATTTGTTGGAATGATGCACAGTTTGTTTTAGTGTGCTAGTTACACCAATGTTTAAGGTGCACTGTTGCAGTAGGAGGAATTGAAATGGTGTATGATTTGTCTTTCGGAAGTGCTGGTAGTATGGTTGCAGTTAGATACCAGTTGGCATATTCTAACTGTTTATCTGTTTCCTATTTTTCCAGTATTTCTTTATGTGTTTGGTTGCTGCTGTTGATGTTTTGTAAGTATTGTTGCATTGCAGAGTAATATTGCAGAATTGTGGGGGCATTAGATACCTGTTGGCGTATTCTAACTGTTGATTAGTTGTTGAGTGTATGTTTGTAACACTGTGGTTGCTGAAGGCTGAGTTTGGCAGTTTGAATGCTGCAAGTTATATTGAAGTATTATGGTGTATTATAACTGTTTACAGTTTCTCATTTTTGCAGGGTATGTTTTCAAGCAAGTGCATTCTTGTTGGTACATTTACATTTTTCAATAGTGTGAAGTGCCTGTGCAGCACTATGGGTGTACTTAATAATATTTGCATATTTCTTGCATTGGTATGGCAATTGTTAGACAGCTATTGCCTTATTCTACTAGTTGGTAGTTTCAGAGGTTACTGAGGACAGTTTGTAAAACCTCATTAGTAGTATGTAGGAAACAATATTAGTGTGTCTTTTCTACACTGATTGTTTTTGTGACTGTAATCATTGGGTTATTGGGAAAAAATGGTACAGCTATTTTTTTTGTTGCAATTATATATGTACTGGTGGGTGCCGGGGATTAGGTTATTCTAATTTTGTAGATCGTTCAGTACATTTGGGTTTCAAGAATAATAAGTAGGCTTTTGCAAGATTGGCTGGTAATCTCTGCTTTAGATTAATGGAAGTATAATTGAATTCAAACCATCCACATTGCTTTTTAATGTATACAGTATAGTGACCTCCACTGGTTGTTTTTACAGTTTCTCATTTTTGTGAATGGCTACTGTTGTGAAGGTTTTCTTGCCAAGTGATACTTGCCTGTGTGTGAAGCTAGTAAGCTTGATATGATATGATATGGCATTTGTAACACGCCTATACACAAGCGTTTCAAGTGTTTCAAGGCGCGACGAGGCAGGGAGGGGGAAACGGGGGAAGACAGACAACGATCCTACTAGGCCAGGTGTCATTCAGATCGCGCAAGTGCAGGGGAAGGGGGAAGGGAGAAAGCGCAAGGGGAGGGGAGGGGGCAAGTACAGTACAAGGTAAGTATATATAATAAAATGAATAGGGCCAGCTGGTGGCAAGTGCAAGGTAAGTGCAGACAAGTCTGGGAACGGGGGCTGTAGGGATACAGAGACAGTCCCGCAGTGCAGGGGTTGCCAGCGAGGCAGTGCAAGTGCAGAGTGGCTGGGCCCAGGACCGAGGTCGGCGAGAGTGGCCCAGTTGCAGATTCGGTGCAGATTCAGCGAAGAATTAGCAGGGGAGAGGGAGAGAAAAAGCAGAAGCAAAGAGGAAGGTTTTGAGGTGCTTCTGGAACCGTAGATGGTTCTCCTCAAGTTTCAGGGAGGCAGGAAGGCTGTTCCAGAGGGAGGCCCCTGCCGCAGAGAGAGATCTACCCCCAGCTCATTGCTTCGAGAAGCGGCTGACCCTGAGGGAGTTGGAGACGGATGAGCGAAGGGCTCGGGAAGGAAGATATTTAGGAAGAGAGAGTTGAAGGGATTTAGGCCCCAGGCCCCAGAAGGCCTTGTGGACAATGCAGAGGGTTTTGAACTTTATCCTCGCAGCCACTGGGAGCCAGTGTAGAGACTTCAGTCCTGGAGAGATACGGTCCCTGGGCTTAAGGCCAAGGACAAGTCTCGCAGTTCTGTTCTGGATGAGTTGCATAGGTGGAGAGTGGAGGCAGGCAGATTAAGATAGAGGTTGTTACAGTAGTCCAGCTTTGAGAGAACCAGGACTCGTGAGACAGTGAGCTTCTGGGGGAAGGAGAGGAAGGGAAGAATACCTCTGAGGAGGTGCAGCTGGTAGTGTGACTTCTTAGAGATGTCAGATATATGAGGAGAGAAGGAGAGTGTGGAGTCGAAGATAACCCCAAGGTTTTTTGCCATGCAGGTAGGTGCAGGAAGAGGGCCAAGAGATGCCGGCCCGAGAGCTGCAGGGAAGGAGGGAGTGGGTGTGCCGATGAGTAGAATCTCAGTCTTACTGGCATTAAGGCAGAGGTCATTGGCAGCACACCATTCCTGGATAGCCGACAGACAGTCAGAGATGAGGGAAGGAGAGGAGGAGGCCGAGGGTAGCCTGAAAATGAGCTGGGTATCGTCCGCATAGCACTGAAAGTTGGGGCAGAGAGCAGCGATGCGGTGGGCAAGGAGTGCCAGGTACTGGTTGAACAGCCAGGGGGAGAGATTTGATCCCTGGGGGACACCACAGGTGGAGAAAAAGATGTCAAAGAGGAAGGACCCCAGTTGGACCTGGGAGGGTCGATTGGAGAGGAAAGAGATCAGCCACGCCAGAGCCTGACCAGTGATACCCAGGTTATCATGGAGACAGTTGAGCAGGATGGCATGGTTGACAGTGTCAAAGGCAGAAGAGAGATCGAGCAGAATGAGAACACACGGAGTGTTGGAGTCAAGGTTCAAGAGTAGGTCCTCACGGATGTTCAGGAGAGCAGTTTCCGTGCTTCTGGCAGCTCTGAAGCCAGATTGATGGTCATGAAGACTGCCAACAGATTCAGCATGGAAGTTAAGCTGGGAGATGGCCAGTTTCTCCAGGAGCTTGCCCAGGAAGGGAGTGATGGAGATTGGGCGATAGTTAGCCGGGCAGGAGGGGTCAGAAGAGGGTTTCTTAAGAAGAGGCTGCACAAGGGAGTTCTTAAGGGGGGATGGGAATACTCCAGAGGCGAAGGAGTGGTTGCAAAAGTCAGCCAGGGCAGGAGCCAGGGCGTCAATGTGATCCTTGATAGTTTTGGAGGAACAGGGGTGAACCTGTTTGGATGAGACTTTCATAGATCGGACTTGTCTAGAAACCTAATCAGCAAAGAAAAGGGGAAAGGCAGAGAAGGAGGGAGGAGGGGTGTCTGTAGAAGGGCCAGAGGAAGAGCCAGGAAGAGAGGGAGGGAGGTGATAGGAGGAGAGTGAGGACAGGATGTCCTGAGTTTTAGAGATGAAGTGAGAGGCAAGTGCAGTGCAGAGGGCCTGGGAGGGGACAGGAGAGGTAGAGACTGCAGCAGGGTTGGCAAGCTCCTTGCAGATTTTAAAGAGTTCGGCCGAGTTGTTAGATGCCGCAGAGATGCGGGCTTGGATAAGGGCTCTCTTCTTGCAGTTGTTTTTGGTTCCATCTGCATTGTATCTTAAAACCATTACTATTACGTATTGGCTATGCAATTGTATATCTAAGGTGGAACGATTGTCAGAATTGCAAGTAGTACATAATATACTATGGTTTGCATTTTGTATGAGTTGCTGAAATGGAATGGATTCACAGTTAGGTATAGATAAATAGACACAGTGCTCATTAGGGACTTGTTCCTGCATCACATGGTTGCAGAGAGTGCATATATGTTTCTGCATGTATGAGATCTGGAAGTTTACATGTATACATTTGTTTCCAGTACTTGTTGTAAGTACATTAGAAATTCCGGTGGATATTCTTGTGTGTTTATAGTGAATCTCACCATTCCAGCACAGTAGTCCAATTCCTGCCTTATTCCTGAGACACTGTAAGTGTTCTCAGGATTGTTTGGTGCATTTCTGTGAAGGAGTAGCATTTGTAAACACAACTGGTCTGAGCCGTTTAAGTAAATGTGTAAAACAGTTGCTGGCAATTGGAATAGAACATTGATTGCTGCATTTGCATGGCAATTTAGCAATAGCAATGTACACCAGTTGTATTGGAAAATTTGAATGGACCAGATAGTTCTGTGGCTGAGTCATTTGATTGAATTCCATGTGGTTTGTTTGAAGAGGTAGTGTTCTTTGTTTGTGCAGCTGGGTATGCATTTTCCTTTTCAGTACATTTTTTCTTTGGTTTGGTAATTGATGGTGTATGAGCTGACTACAATTTCTTTGGTGGTACTGTTGGAAGATCATGTATAAGTTTTGATTGCATTAGTTTACTTTTACAGAGTTTGTGTTTTTGAGAAACAGGGTACATTTTGAGATGGGATGTGTAGAGTGTAGAGTGTACGTAGTCTATTGTACTGGATGATGCAAGTAATGTCAGCGTTGACTTTCCTTGCATCAAAATTGACTAGAAATAGTCCTTCATGTGTATGTAGATGCAAAGATTGTGCTGCCAATATCAATCAATGCTTGCTCTAAGGTTAGAATTTGCAATTTATGAATAGAGAGAACTGTTCTCTGCGTGCATGCATGTATTTGAAAACAAGGAATCATGCTGTTGAGCGTCTTATCCCTTTAACTTCTGAAGGTTTTTCAAAGTGGATGTTGACAAACTGAATGCTGCTGTCACGTGGGTATGTCTGGAAGCCAACAGATGCATCACGTGCTCCATTAACTAATCCTTGCTCCACATCAAGATTACGCTTTAGCATTACTCTAGAGTTTAAACACAATGTTACAATTTTCTCCAAACCAGCTGTGATAGAGATAGAGTTTTCTAAGCTAGTTAGTTGTGCTATGGCTTGTTCACACATAGATATTGTTATACTGTGTACGTCCAGGTTGTCTGTGGAATAAATTTGCACTAGTAGTTGCATTTCTTTTCTCAGTATTGTTTGATTGAATAGCGCACAGCTTGCTAGAGTTGTCCTTAAGGACATACAGTTGACATTTTTCCGTGCTAATTGTTCCATGACATCAGTTCCATATGTGTTATGCCCGTATAGCTCATGGATGCATCTGGTATTTAGGATACACTGAGCTGCCTTAGATAGTACACCAATCTGAATGCTTTTTAAAATATTGGCGTAAGTGAGGTCTACAGACTGATGCATGTTTACAGTTAGTTCTCTGTATTGAAAATGTTGTCAGAGATTTACATTCCCTATGCTGACAACAGTTTTACGGCACAGCTTATGTCCTAAGGTTTTAAAAATAGGTTCACCTTTTAATGGTGTTAATTCAATGGAGATCTCTGAAAACAATAACATGTTTTCCTCCAAAGAGTTCTTCATAGTCTGTTTTGAGGACCTCTGGCAATCTGAGGTGAGTCAAAGCCAATATTAGGATGGAGACTATGTTCATCTCATCTATTAGGATCAATTTCATTTGTTTCAAAACTCTGTGTCACTCCATAGCAGCTTCTGTTGAAAGTATGTAGTAGTCTAATTTGTTTTGGTGTTCTACTGGAAGGAGTAGCAATCGGTGTAAAGTGACTCCATCTATGTTGTAGGCAGCTAAACCTGTGGGGGCGGTTACAACAGCTGAAAGCTTGTTTTTTGTTAATTTTTAGAGGAATTTACTCATGATTTTTATTAAGAATGTTTTGCATGAACCAGCTTGACCACTTGTATACAGCAGTACAGGTTACTTACTTCTAGAAAAATGGTACGCTGGTGTTCTCTACTTCAGTCATGGCTAATTCTGCCTCATTTGCTATGCTTGGCTGTCCCAGTGGTTCTTGGCTTCCTGTCAGAAAAGGTTGACTGCTCCAAGGAGTGTCCATATTTAGTTGTGCATGAAGTTCTTCATCTTGTTGGTGTTCATTGTCCAACATGTTTTTTTTCTGTGTAAAGTTTATATCTGTTATGGTGCTTTCACTGGTATTGACGGCATCTTCATAGGAGGCATGGGTGTCTAATAAATCTTAATTTCTCCATGGTTTAAAAAGTTGCAGTAGGGCTATGTAGTACAGTTCTTTGTGTTGAGGAGCTTTAAATGACAGCTTCATATGATAAATCAGGCTGTGTTTGATAAGTTTAACCAGGCTGCCCTCACAACATTCAACTATGTATTTACCATTTATCTCATCTGGTTTAATGTTGTTTTGTAGGAGAGGTTTTGGGCTATGTGGTATAGGCGCATTGTTTCTAAAGCAGTACTCCTGTTTGGGTAGTATGTGTCCAATAAGTTGTTTAGAACTCTTTTTCTGGATGCAGCAGGACAAAGGCTTAGCCAGACTATGTTTTCAGATGTCCCATATAAGGCAGTGCCGGTTAAATGGTTTGCGACATCGTAGCAGCCACATTCTCTATGGGGGATCATTTTTATGCCAAAGCTGTACAATTTCTGTGACAGTGTTTTGTCTGATGATATGTCATCCCAGAGTTCTTTCAGCTCTGTTTTCTCTACTTTGGTTAAGCAGGCTGTAACATATTGTGCAACTGCAGTGGAATTGTCTGCAATGTTATGCTCATCTACATGTGTATTCCATGGCAGGGCAATGATTGCATTGTAATCATTGATGTACTTTGATGCTTCGGTTCTTTTTATGCAGTACGTGTTCTTAGGAGATTGGCCTTTCACACTGTGTCTAAACGAAGAGATGAAGCTCTTTACTTGTCCTATTGCTGAAACTGGTCTAGGGAAGCCTAAGCAGAATGTGTTGAAGTAATTGCCTTTGTTTTTATATTTGCACCGACAATACTTGCCACACTTGTGTCTTTGAAACTGCAAAATGTGTCCATGTAGGTTGCTATGTGCACTTTCTGAAGGGATTTCGCAAGTGACATATTTGTAAATGTACTGCAAAACAGTTGCATCATTGTCCTGACCAAATTTAGGAGCATGTTTAAACCACAAAAACATGTGGATGTGAGGTGCTCCTCTGGCATGATATTCTTTTCTACAAAAGAAGTGTTCCACTTCTCCGAGGGGAATAAGTGTTTTATTACAAATGAAGTGCAGCATGACAATAAAGAGATGATGGAAGTACCTTGACACATTTACAGGATCAAGAGAGCAGAGTTCTCCTGGTATCTTCAAGTCTATACCTGGTTTGTTTTTGTGTGCTATATGTAGGAAAGTGTGCAGGTCTTCCCATGCATACTCTGCACAACTTAAAGTGACACACCTTGTAGGTGGGCCAAGGTTGCGTAGTATACACCGTAGATCTGTGTGCCCTCGGAAGCTTTATTCTATGTACCACACATGTTTGCCGAGAGATTTGTAATACTTGACTGTAAAACTTCGTCTTTCTCTTGCACCTTTTGAAGTAGCTGTGTAGCAAACATGTTTTGAAAATTGGAACCTGTTTTTAATGTGTGTGCAACTCCATCACTTAGAGTTGCTAGTTCAGCTTCAAAGAGGAGGTGGAACATGTATTCTACATTTTGTCTGAATCTGGGGTCTTCAGAATACATTCATAAAGAACGGTATTCTGATGCTGTTGTTTATGTGCATCTTTCATCGTACCTTCTACCTTTTCCGGTAGGAAAAAGTAGAGGAAAGGCTTGTGCGTCTACACTTTTTTCCCATATACTGATTGGTGATCTTTTGGCTTGCTGCATTTGATATGTTTCCATTGTATAGTCTATGGTGTCTTTGGAATGCAGTGGGGGAATTGTATAGTCGTCTAAAATATTGGAGGCTGCAGTAGGATCTAGAAGTTCCAAATTGGCCAGTTGCTGAGGAGTCCTGCATTTTTTGGTCATTTCTCTCAGGTTTTCTTCAATGTTTATTTCTTTGTAGCATTCATTGTTGTCTTAAAGATATTGCAGGACTTCTATAACTTTGTTTAAGTACACTGGTTGCTGGCAAATTATTTTGGCTTTTGTAGGTACACCATTCACCAGGATAAACAAAGATTGTTCTATTGGCTGTTGCACTCCTAGAGTGTCTGCATTATCTTTGAGATCTAATGGCAAATAAAAAACTTTGCTACGAATGCCTTTCAGTAATTCAGTGGGAGGCAACTTTGCTGTTTTTGGTTGTGCTCGTATTATTGCTTGAAATGGGTGTACAGTTAGGATCATAATGGTCTCATACAAATTAAGCTACTGGAGTGGTTTTGTCAGTGGGAATATTTCCAAATTATTACTGATAGCCCGTGAAGGCATTTGTTTATTGTCAAGTTCTGCAGTGCAGTGTGTGCACAGTATTGAGGGGTTAGTCATTTCATATTTGTTTTCTGCTATAAGGTAGAGAGCTAATTGGAACCATTGGGATTCCTCATTGTCTTCTATTTTGTACATTATATCTATAGTTTTCTTGTTCTTTGTATAAAACATTCTGCAACAACACACACATACTTGGTTTGGTACTTCAGCAGATGTGCTTTTAAACTTGATATGTCTTTTTTGTTTGTGTGTACTAGAAAGTTGACATCTGCAAAGTAGACACTACTGTTGTCTTAAGTTAGTGGATTTTGTAAGTTCTCTTCAGTTCCAACATATTTGCTTTGGATGTGGTCTATTTTTTCGAGCAGTTGTTTGGCTGTAACATGTAGGAGAATGGCATTTAAATGCTCCAGTGCTAAAGCAGGACTTTTTGCATAGTACAGTTTGTGAACGAGATTTCTTACAGCAGAATGGTGTGCAGCTAACATGTTGATGTGGTGGAAGGATCTTTTGCAAGCAGGTCCAGAAATGCAGGTTAATGAATGTTCTCGTAGTCCTGTGCATTTGCACACTGGACAGGAGTCCATAGTTTGCAGTATTTTGATTATTGCTTTGTCATTGGCTTTCATATAGCGATTGAGGAACTGCTGCAAAGATTGGATAGAGTTTTGTCGTACATTACACATTGATGTACATGGTAATTTGTAGATCTGGTGTATTGGTTTGGTGGAATGGAAAGTTGATGCTAAGTTTGATGGGGATATTTTTGAAAGCAGTGTTTCTTCTTCCATGATGGTATTGTCTACCTTTTCAAACCCTCGTCCACTGCTATGTACGGCAATTTGGTTTGTTTGCGCTTGTTTGTAAGATTCTTCATTGAAATAGGGCTCATTGCTGGTGATATGACTCCACTCACCTGTACAGATGGTGCCAAAGGTATCTATGCTGATATTGCATTTGTTGCAAAGTACTGGTTGTAGCTTACTAATTCATTTTGTTAGTGGTTTCATTCAATTTAAAATTTGTATAAAGAATTTCCTTTTGAGGAGCATTGCACTGTCTACAAGAGATTCCAGGATCAGTTTTCTGCTGTAAGTTTTAAGGGTTTAGCGTGATTTTTCCCCTGTATTTATTAGGTTCTGAAGGACTTTGTGGTGGAACATTTTTTGTAAAATTATTTTTTTGTAATGCTTACTTGTGGCTCAGTTACCATTTGTATGTGCTCTGCTAGCAGTGGTGGTAGTTGCAATCTTTTTAGTACATTTCTTTTTAGTTTTACATTCTGAAGAGGAGTTAAAGTGTGTTTCCTGTTAGGTGCTTCTGTTTTCCTTAGTGACTGTAGTAGCTGTTTTGTTTGAACTTTCTGTACAAGTTCTGCTACAGGCGGGTCGCTATTTTGTATATTTTTCAGTTGATTTGCTCTATTTCTGCATCATTTTGTACAGAGTTGCTTTTTGGTAGGCATTCTCAAGTATCTGTTGGAGAAAAAAGGAAAGTGTGGGGGTTGTGCAATGTATATTTTGTGCACTGTGATCTAGAATGCCATGTTTGAATATGAGACTAGGCATACATTTAGAGGTGTATGATTGTGTAATGAGCTGTTACTTTAGGTTGCAAAGGCTCTATTGGCATCTGTGTGTTACTATAATGGCGGTCAGATGACAATGGAAGTGGGCACCTGTTGAGGTGCAATGAGTAAGAGTGAAGCAAATATTGTTGGTTTGATTGAATTGTCTATCCTACAATACAAGAACAGTGCACTGTCTTCGTAAGAGGCAGAACACTATGATAGTATTGCCCTTACTTTGTTGGATGTTGAGGGTAGGTTTCTTCTAGGTTGTATTTTCCACTTGAGATGTGACTGGCTTTCCACTTGAGACGTGGCTGGCTTTCAGGAGAGAGGCGTTCACTGCAACTGCGAAAGAAGGAAATAAGAACATATGTTTGTTAATGACATAGTGATTGCATTTGGAGAATACATTATTTAAAATTGTAGGAAGATGTCTTGGCAGGAAGTGAGATAGTGCTGTAAAATGTAAGTGGAAAGGGAAGAAGGGCTACCCCTGTCTTATGAGATCCATCGACACCGCGGTAGTATGCAGATCACACGTGTTGCATCAGGGGCTAGTTAGCATGATTGACATGGAAATGGGAGTGTACTATGGGGATTATCCAATCAGGTGTTCAGGGTGTGCTTAACAGAAAGGGATGGTAATACTTTGTTTCATTGCTGTGTTGGTTGTGTAGTGAACATGGCTGGAGTTACTGTATGGATTGTGGGAGATTCATTTGTATGGGACCTTGAGAGCTATGGAAAGGCAAAAGGGTTTTCTGCAGATCTTGGTTTTCCAGGCGTGGAGGCTTTATGGTGTAGTGTGCCTGGCCGCAATTTGCAGGCACTGCTTGCTATTTGCAGAACCATGGCTAATTCTGGTAGTCCTGATGTTTTGGTGATGCACTGTGGAGGCTAGCATTTGGGCTACATCAGTGCCCCAAGTTTGGATCCGGTACTGAAGTTGTTTGTGAAAGATCTAATGGTGCTTTTCCCTAATACAAAGGTGTTTTGTTTTTTCTCAAATAATACCAAGAGCAGAATGGAACAATCCCAATATCTTCAATCCCCAGAAAAATGTTGCAAAGTGCCTTGTTAATAGTGGCATGGCTGTGGGTTTGGGAAGTGATGATATGTCTGCTTTCTCCAATGAGAACATTGATTCCTTTAGTGTGCACTACTTTACTGGAGATGGCGTTTTGTTGTCCTTCCTTGGAAATGCTTGTTTTTTGGGAATATAAGGGGTGCTTTGAAGAGATTGATGTAAGTCAGAAAGGAGGAAAAGAAGAGAACAAAACGGAAATAATAAAAAACAAAAGGTGTTTCTTCAGTAGCACCTAAAAAAGGCTCTTTTCAGAGCCACCACAATTGGAAAAATCTCCTACCCTGGGTAAAATTTCTCTCCCCAGCCCCTTGAATTGGCCAATTAATATGCAAACCCTGTGGTAGGTCGCAGATTGCACGTGCAACATTTGTGATTTTTGAGGGTGCAGGAATGGAAATGGGACTGTGGAGGCCTGGGATTGGTCAGTAAGGTTTCCTAGGTGTGGTGTGCAAGGAGAGACTGTGGCAGAAGGTCTGTTTGCTGAGAGGAGCGCAGATGGCTATGGTTATGGCTGTGCCATTCAGGAGGCAGAGTTTATGGATTTTGGGGGACTCTTTTATACATTGGTTGGAAGTACATGCAGAGCAATGTGGAGTGGCTGCAAATCTTGGATTCCATCACGTGGATGTCCACTGGTATGGAGTGCGTGGAGTGAAGTGGCTGAATTTGGGTCCTCTTTTTGCCACTTTGGTGACGCTCCATCATCCAGACATTATTATTATTCATTATTGTTCACAGTTTACGACATGTTACTGGAATTTCTCAGCAGTTTGCGATGAAGGAGGCACTTGGGCAAGGCATGGACATGTTTACAAACTCCAGAGTACTCTTTTCTCACATTGCCCAGGACAGATGTGGCTGAGTTCTTCTTCATTTGGTCTGCAAATGGTGAAAGTGAGACGTAATGTCAACAAAGCTGTTTGTGCTTTTTTGAGAGATATTGGCATGTCCTCTTTCCACAATGAAAATATTACATTTTGTAGCACAAACATTTTTCACAGAGATGCAGTCCATCTTACTGATGCTAGCAATCAGCTATTTCTGCAAAATATCCAAAATGCATTGCATTCATTTTTGCAAGTATAGGAAACATTTTTCCAGGAGGTGCTGGCCACTTCAACCCTTCCAGAAATAAAAAGAAATACCACAAAAATACTTTTTTCAGAGCCACCATTTTCTCCTGGAAAAGAGTGCAATGTTTTTGATGGCGCCACCCCTTACTTTTTTTTTAGATGTCCGCGGACTACCACCCTGTCTGTGGACTTTACATTCTGCGCAGGGGTCTGCATCATTTCATTGGCAATTCAATGTTTTAACTGTGAAAGGACACACAAGGAAAAGAAGGAAAGGGAGGGTAGGGAAGAGGCACCAACCACAGAGATAAGAAAGGGAGGTGAAGAGAGGAAGATGTTGGGTGGGCCTCATTTAGGTAGGTGGCAGTTTTTCTCATGCTCCAGGACCGAAGCCTCGAAAGCAGTGCAAAATTCCACCCCCCTGCAGAGTACCACCTTGCAGTAAATGCACAATACAGTGATCCTCGAAAAGTAAGGGTCTTCTTCAGTGTGTATGGCCTGCAAGGTTGGTTCAGGGATCCGCTGCCCCACAGGAGTGTCCCTTGTGGTGGCAGGAGCAGATATGGAAGCTGCTGCAGAGGAACTCAAACTACTGCCTTGACTGAAAGGGCCAACCCTCCGAACTGCCACCTTGTAGTTCGACGTCAGGTGTCGCCACATGGAGTTGGTGCTGTAGCTGTACAAACCTGGTTTGCCACGAATGAGCACCATGTCACACTCAGTGCATTGCACCTTGTTTGCACAAGTTTTGTAGACGTCTTCAATGGTGGTAGCCTCAACACCCAAGACCCATGCTGGATGCTGGCAATGGGGACTTCCTCTACCTCATCCTCATTCTCTTCTTGATCACTCTCTACATCACCACGACCGTTCCCCTGCCCAGGCCATTAGAAAGGTGGTGGTGGTGGTGGTGGTGAGGGGGAGGGGGAGGGTGTGGGTGGTGCTGAGGCAGAGGCAGTAGAAGCAGCCATGGTTGCCATTACTATAGCACAGCTCCAAATGTAGTACAGCACAACAGAATTGAGAAGAAAGCAGTTGCAGTAAGGAGCAATCTGGAACACTGTTCTGGCACAGCAGCAAAAGTAGCAGAGCAGAGCAGATTTCAGCAGAAAGCAATTGCAGCAGCAAGGAGAAATCTGGACCACTGCTCTGTTCTAGACAGCTGGGTAGCACTGCAAACCCCAAAGCGGGCCCAACAAGTTCCCAAAAGTGTGCAGATCGCTAGGAGCATAGCCTGGGACCTCTGTACTTTCATAGTAAAACACCTTGAATTGCCCAAAAAAAACTTTTTTTCATATCCGGGGGCTCTGACCCTGTCCGTAATAACAGGACACCTATTGTGCAGTATACATTTTGCGCATGTGCATAGGTGTCCTATGGGCATGGTTGGGCTCTCCGAACTGATTAAAAGTGTGACACCTTTGTGGCGGACATGTCCAAACAGGTTCAGTGTTCATAGGACCCAGGAGGTGGGATGCACATGTTCCCAGGTGTCTGCCGGACATGGGTGGGCACCTTGAAATAATCAAAGTATGTCAGCACTTTTTTCGGACATGTCGGACAGGGGCAGTGTTACCAGGACACAGAGGATGAGATACGCATGTTCGTAGGTGTCCACCAGACAGGCGTGGTCTCCCCCCAACTAATCAAAGGTGAGTCACAACTTTGCAGACATGCGGACAGGCATGGCGTCCTATGGACACCTTCATTTTGATTGCGGAGAGGCCGGAGAGGCATGGTGTCCGTACGACACCTCCATTTTGCTCAACTGCAGGCATCCCGGACAGTATCGTGCTTCGCGTACTCATAATGGGCTTTTTAAAAAAGGAATACACACACAAACAGCAACAGTATATATATAAACCTTGATTTACACACATACATTGATGCAATCAGGAAAGGGAAGGGGTAGCAGAAATGGAGACGTATATAGGGGAATTGGGGTTTCCTATAAGTTGGGCATCAGGGTAGGAAGGGATTGAGGGCTCGTTGTAACGTCTTTCTTTACAGTTGAATGTGTTGGGATGGTTGGCTGGGATAGGGGGAAGGGGTACAGGTGCAGGTGGGGCAGTGGCACTTAATTGTTTTCATAATATGTCCTCGTACCAAATCTTTTAAGTTGGTAAAACTGTTTAGCAATTGCTAAATGTTTGCATCCAGGCTGTCTAGTTTATTATTTACAGTGTGCCCATGCCCTTGTGGAGGAGATGCTGCTTCCGATGCATTTTCTTCATTTCCTGTATTTATTGTTAAAGAAAAAAATATCTGTCAGGTATATGTGAAGCAATGTGTATTAACTGTCTTACTTTTTAGAATGTCTTTTGTACCAATGGAGTTACTGGCTTCACTCATTTCATCATGCATTAAATTCTCTTCAAGCTATTCTATAGTGCTTGCCATTTCTGAGTAAAAAAAGAAAAATATTTTTTTCTACGGTTGTACAGTGAACAAAGTGTGCAGTTATAGGAAACAATGTAGTGTCCTTACCACATAGAGGTGCAGTTCTGCTCTCAGTACTTTGCAGTTCTCCCATAACAGTTGCCTCTTATTTTGTATGTAAAGCAACACTGAGGTAATATTGTTGGACACATACGTAATTTTGTTTGGTGGTGAATTCGATGATGTTGCATACCGTATGCAATTGTTCTGTTGCCTTCATAAGTAGATTTTTCATTCTAATTCACATAAGTGTTGCTCTTTCTACATGTTTAGTGTCTTTGCTGAATGGTACACCAATGTAAGAGAACCCCTGAACTGTTGAGCAGTTTGGATGCTACCCGATGTCAGCGATTAGATATTTAGTCCGTGGGCCCTGTAGCTCTCTGCGTGGTGTCAGGGGTTTCCATATGTTGTATGGTACATGTATACATTAAGGGTATTATGGGAAAAACCTATAAAATTCAGTGACAACACTTTGTTAAAGAGATGTTATGGTTACGTTGCGCTACTAAAAACCTATCAAATTCCGAGAAAATATGTTTTTTAAGGGACGTTATGGTTCAGTTGCTATAATACAAACCTATCAAATTCAGTGCTCAAACTTTGTTATAGTTACTTTGGACTAATAATAATCTATACATATTATGGTTACAAGCAAAACAACAAAAAAAACAGAAATTCGCCAGTTAAGGTAAGCTAAGCAATATAATATACATAAAATATTCAATGATGAAAATTCCAAACACATTCTAACAAATGGCAGGGATAAACGCAGGGGGCTCTGGCAATGATCCCCTCTTCCGATGTGCACACTCTTTTCAAGGAAGGACCTCAGGAGGAAGTACCCATTCCTTTCAGCACAGCACACTCAAATATCATTGCAAGTTCTCATGAGACTGCATTATCCACACCTTTTGCCATTAACCCAGTGCCACTGCCTTACCGTAAATGCCATCCCCGCCCCACATTGTCTGGTGAACCCCACTTGACACACATCACCTTACCAGAATCAACTGTGACAGCTCTTCCCAAATCACCTCTCCCCTATATACAAGGAATGGCTACCCCATTCCTCCCTCCATAACCTCTATGGTCCACTGCCTCCTTGCACTTACCCTGAGCCGTGAAGCCCTAGCTGCACTTACTCAGAGCAATTGCCGCCCTGATTGCACTTCCCACCTCTATCTCTTAGCACTTCACCCTCTCTCTTCCTCCCTGTTCTGAATGAGACACGGCCTAGTAAGATTGTTTGTCTTGTCCTCTCTCTGTCTTCCATATCTTGTCTTGTCACACCTTGAAACACTTGTGTATAGGAGCATTGTAAATGACACATCATATCATGCATGACATGGGACAATTTAGCAGCTGTGCAATGGAGCCAATGACCAGTAACAGACTAGATGATTGAAGGACCATAGGAGAGTAAGTGATGGACCAGGTAAGGCAAGCACAAGAAGAGCCAAGTCTGTGCCTTTGTAGATCCCATACATAAAACAACAATGTTAATGTAAAATAACACGTTTTGTTGTCAAATGCCATGCCTGTTCTCTCTCAATGGGCCTCATTCCGAGGTTGGAGGTAAGTACTGGTCGTTTCCGGCATGGCGGAAAGTACGACTCCGGCAAGGTGACAGACCGCTAATTGCGTCCCATTCCGACCTCGCAGACACGCGCTTTTCGCCATGCCGGAAAAGTACCTAGCGGCATGCCGCAAAACCCCCCGAAAAACCCCTACCGGCCTGCTGCGACACGTACATTACAACACCGCCATGGAAGCAGCAGCGACAGTAAATAACGGGGACCGTAATATACGGATCCCGTAAATTACGGTCACCGCAAAACAACGGAACCGGAAATTCAGCATCGCACAGGAACGGGAAGGAGCGCGGCGGCCATCTTTAAAAACACAATCCATTGCCATCCTCATCAGGCAGCACCCTTGGGAGCAATCCGAAGTTGGGGAAAGCATCAGGAACCCAGGAACTATGCCTAAAGCACCTAAGAAGTCTGCGGACCGGCTCCGCAAGAAGCGATTCTGCCCTGATGAGCTCCAGGTCATGGTGGACTACCTGGCAGAACACGCTGACGTGGTGTTCAGCCCCGACATGCGGAGGGAGTCCACTATCCGCAAAAAGAACATCTGGGCAGAAACCGCCCAAAGGGTGAGTGCTGTAGGCTCCACCCCTCGCACCCCCAAGGACTGCCGCAAGCGGTGGGATGACTTGCGGGTGCGGGTGCGGGGACTCCTCACTGCCAACAGGAGTCAGGCCATGCAGACTGGAGGGGGCCCAAGTTCCCCTGTGCGACTTGAGCCATGGGAGGAGACATGCGCCGCAATGATTGGCACGGAATGCATAGAGGGCATCGGTGAAATGGACTGCGGGGCAACGTCGTCTGCCGATGGAGGTGAGTGTCCAAAGTCAACACTGCCAATGGCAATTGCATGATGTAGACTCCCCCAAGGGCCATAAAAGGCACCTTGTCATGTAGCCACCCCCCCATCCAACTAATGCAGAGTCAACTGCAACGCAATCAAGGGC
This sequence comes from Ambystoma mexicanum, assembly GCF_040938575.1. NCBI lineage: Eukaryota > Metazoa > Chordata > Amphibia > Caudata > Ambystomatidae > Ambystoma > Ambystoma mexicanum. Next base: position 338,331,311 of record NC_090939.1, read on the forward strand.
CAAGTGCAAGTACATAACACACATCAGCCATAGTGCAGTAACTTGCACATTCCATCATGCACATTGTGCATCAGGTTCGGCAGTGTGTGAGCCAGACTGTACATTACTATGGCAGGATGAGTCACTCCGACACATGCGTACACATGCGTACATTCAATTCACATTCATATGTACTAGTACTGTTGCAACGCCCAGAGGGCCACAAACCCCAAATTACAGAAATGTGAATGCAGCGATCTATGCAATTAGCCCATCATACAATCACTCATGTTGTCCCTCTCCTCTACCCCCACAGGCACCGATCATGACAGCGGGGATACCCAGACGACCCGTCCATCCACCTCCACGTGTAGAGGCCGGTCCCGGAGCATTCCAGCACGGAATAAGAAAACAACCCAGGCACCACAAACGCCAGTGGAGGATGCACCACCACAATCCCTCCCTGCCTCGGCACCTGCCACATTAGACACCCCAAGGTCGGCCGAATCAAGCATTGCTGGGGAGTTGGCAGCTACGGCCACCCAGGAGAATGTGGACAGCCCCTTATCGATCTGTGGTGCCACTGAGGAGGACTTTTATCCCACAGTCCACACCCCGGAGCCCACCAATGTCCCCCTGCCATCAAGCAGTGACTCTGTGGAGCAGGAAACACCTGGCCGTAGTGCTCCGGCAGATCCTGGACCTATTCCACCAGTTGAGGCCATGCCAGGGCAGGTAGGCCCAAGACCCGCCAGGAATGTACCTACATACATTGATGAACCACGTGCACATCAGCTGACGGACCTCATCAATGTGTTCATGGAGGACACCCGCCAGGCCAGGGTGGAGTGGGTGGATGAGCTAAGGCAGATGCGTCAGGCGGTCACTGACAGCAGCAATAGGTTGTGTGCGGTCCTGGGACGCATCGCGGATGCCCTGGAGGCTGCACCTCCCACACGACAGCCCCAGCGGGAGGACACACCGTCACAGTGCTCCTCCACCCAGACCAGCCCGCTCCGACGCTCATTGCGTACATTGCGCCGGCCCAACATGGATCCCCCTGGCTCTGGGGGCACGCCGCACACACATGTGGCCTATGTTGGCCTTATGGCACTATTCTGGGGTTGTTGTGGGTGAGGGGGAGGGGAGTGAGGGTGTGTTTGGGAGTTGGGGGGAGGGGGAGGGTGGTGGAGGTTTTGTTGTACACGTTTCATGACAATTATTCAATACACTGGTTGTTCATAATGTAAAACGGAGTGGACATTGATCATTGCGCAGGTGTCATTTGATGTCTCACAGTGCATGGAAGGCAACATTTGCATCCTGGGGAGTCCGTGGTTGGTATATGTAGTCCCTTGTGTGCTTGAGGAGGGCATCCAGCACTTGGTTCAGTATCCGGGTAAATAAGGGTTGTGATATACCATGCATGTGCCCCACTGTGTGCCGGTAGGTGCCTGTGGCAAGGAAGTGGAGCACAGTCACTACCTTCAGTGGAGGGGGGATGGCAGAGCTTTATTCTATGAAACTCACTATGTCGTCATGTATCAGGTCCACTATGGTGGTGATGGTGTCATGGTCAAGCCGGTACAGGGTGTGGATCTGAAGTGGTGTTAGGTTGAAGGAGGTGGCTCAGATGCGAGGGATTGGGGGCTGCCGGCGTGGTAACGGTGGATGCACTGGTGGTGCATGCTGGGCCTGTCTCACCCTCCGTCTCCTCCTGTGTGTCCTCTGTGGTTGGGGCTGTGGTTGTTGTTGTTACTGCCTTGCAAGCAAGGCCTCCAGCTCCAGTTGTGCCACTACTATTGGTATCATCTTGGTGTGGGAGAGGGTGTGGTGTGTGGGTATGCTCATTTTGTGCTGTGCCAGACTCCATTGGCTACACCTGTGCTGATTGTGTGCACCTGTGGCTGTGGAAACCACTGCTCAGTGTTCTTAACTCCTTCTCTGAGATGCCTGTATGTACTCCATGCCGGTAAGGTACTTTACGGCCTTAAGGAGACCGTTATTTACGTGTGCTCCTTACTTGCGATCAGCTCCGGTTTACGCCATGCCGTTGATTACGCCATGGTGGTGTGCGCGCGCGACCAATGACCGTAAATTACGGCATTGTTGTTTACGGTGCCGTAATTTACGGTCTGAAGGGTCGGAATGGCATGGAGCGGAAATCCATGCCGGTAAATCATTACCGGCATGGTTTGTACCTTACCTCCAACCTCGGAATGAGGCCAAATGTGTGTAATGTTTCTTACTTTTTAGACATATCCTGTTGTTTCCGGTGTGTGCTGGTTTCCTGATTGTTTATATGGGAGAAGAAGCTTTTTTTCTAGCACCTGGCAACACTGCTACCTCCTTGAATGAGAACGGCAAATGTGGTTGTGCGCTTTGAAAGCCTTTGCTGACAGGGAGTATTCCAACAGGAAGACAACTAAAACTCAGAAGGGTTCTCTGCGTCAGCGTCTGAGATCTTCGTTAATCCACCATGTTTAAGATAATTATAAATAGAACAAGACGTGTAAAGAAAATAGTCAGGTGAATTCTCGATTGAATATTTTAATACAGAATTGTACTGACATCACAGTGCTGTTTGATCCTACAGCATAGGTGTCTTTTGTGCAGCAAATTCATATATTGAACAGAATAGTGAACACGCTACATTGTAAATAAAAGCCGAACACGTAGCATTTATGATATTTGTTTCGGGTATTGAACATTCCGTATAGCACTGCAGATCACCTTAATACACTACAAAGACTTCTTTACGAATAGGCACAAGTATATCAATAAGCAACAGGATGAGAAATGAAGGAACACCTCTCAGAGGAACACAACAAACACAGGTCAGAATAGATTTTTTAGGTTGCATAAGCTTTTGAGCTAGGAATAGCACATAGATCTTAGCAATCCTCATGAAATTGAAGTGCAGGTAGAACATAAAAGCTACACCTTGAAGTCTTGATAAGGCGAAGCCGGCCACATATAAACAATGCAGAGCTGCAGACTTACAGCGCCAGAAAGACACACTGGCGCTGAAGTAATTAAGAATATCAGGGCCTCTCTTTGAAGTAGCCCCAGAGACCGATTAACAGTAAAAGAAAAAGGAGCAAGAACCTGCCAGTGAAAAAGGCGCCAGGAGAGTAGACAGGAAGAGAATATTACAGATAACAAAAACATGACATCTCATTGAAGGATTACGCGGTATAAAAACCTTCCTATTACGGCGGACAGACGCGTAAAATCACAAGTAAAACAACTTGCAGTTATAGAATACCATAAGTAGTTGGAGACGATAAAAAAATAAAACTGTTTCATAAAGTCACGGTTAAATAACAGGTTTTCCTGTAAAAGTAAAAGAAAATACAAGCACAAATTTAAATGACCATTGAATGGGAATACCTGTGTTAAGTCCGCTAATGCTAATTTAATCAAATTATTGGCAACAGCTCTGCTTTGGCATCTCGAAGCTAGTCTACAAGTTTATTTCATTAGGCAGAGAAGCAATATCCTCGAGTTCAAATGTGCAGTTCAAATGTTAGTACAATTCTAATATGTTGCATCCTTGTGTGATTCTTAGCCAACAAGTCGCCAATGCACTTGACATCGTCTGACCAAATGGTGCAACTCGAATGCTCGAAATTGAAAATGTATTGCATGCTGGGATTCAAATAAAAGAAATAATCCATGCGATTCGAAGTCGCTGTTGCCCCAGAACGGTTACCGTTGAATAAATAGTGCATTCTTTTACGTGTTAATTCAGGCCTTGTTCCTACGGTCAATGAAACGTCCGTTAAAGAAGCTAAAACATGATGCAATTCCACACCAAAAGTCCTTTATTTTGGTGCCTGGGACATACATGGTTTTTTGCACACGTGGTAAGGGGTCCAAATACATTTCAGGCACATTGTGAGACATCTCTCATCCACATAGTACGTGCCCAAGTGTCTGAAATGAACACAATAGTAAATGCCCAGTGTGCGTTTTTAAGAACAGAACAGCCCCTGTTATCCTTTTAAGGCAGTATATTAAGGCATTGCTCATGGCTAAGACTAACAACGATACACGCATCTCTGTTTAAATTATGATTGTGTTTAATCACAGAAAGGTCTCCTGTCAATGAAGGTCGCGTCCATTTTTCTTTGGACGGGCACATACGATTAATCAATTATCCAATTGTTCTGACGGGACTTCCATAGATCATAATGGCATAAAAGATGGTTCAAAGTGCTTTGACCATTTAACATTATGAGGTCCTGATTAAGTCCTCCTCTCCCAGGAGACCACACCATCTTTAAGTCAAAGTAACATGGGCTCGGTAGTGGGGCAATGATTCCGGTGAAAAATGTTCTTGTCTTTCTCCCAGCATACTGTGTAGACAGCTTGGTTGTTACAACTGTAAAACAGCTGCTGGCTTAGCTGTCATTATGCCCAGGTCTCTGCCTCCAGATTGAAACCTATCGAGGCGACCTTGCGTTAAGCAGTGCATTCTGGTACAAACACATGGTTGCAGCCCTCTTGCTCAAGCCTTGCAGGCCCGAACAAAGAGAGGGCTTAGGGTTATCACTCGAGCTGCCTGAGAGTATGGTGCTTAATGCTATTAGTTCAGGACATTCAGCCCTAGTGTTAAAAGCATGAATTATCATAAAAGAAAATGCCTTCCCTTTGATGACAGGGCAATTGTGGCTGTTCGCCATTTTATCAAACGGACGCACAACCAATTTGGACTTGGCCATCATCAAGAAGGGCTTGGGCGCAAGCAACAGTGAAGTAACTGCTCAGATTATTGTTGAGGACATGACAGACAAAAGAACGGGGCCTCTGCCAAATGAGGGGGACAAAATGGTGTGCCATATTAGTTGTGGGGGACCAACCCAGTTGTCCCCCATTAAAACTACCGCCCTGGAAAGCAGTGACAGTGAGCTGCTGAAGCAGGTGGTGGCATCAGGAGCGATGGAGCAGTGCCAGGAATCTGTGAGTGGGCAAAAGGCAGCTGGAAGGGACACGTGGAAGGAGAGCTCAGTGCTTGGGGGGCAGTGTGGAGTTCCAAAGGAATAGAGGTTTGAATATGGGGTTACTCTGGCATACCGGGCAGCTGATTGGCTTCTTCCTCTGCGCCAGGTTTTAGTTGAATGTTTAGTACGCAATATGTCAGCTTCTTCTTTACTTCAGGGGACCACCTTACCTGTGCATAGACTGCCAAAACCAAGTATATCCATGTATGGAGAGCATAGAAAACTTTTGCGTTATGAGTTACCTGTGCAATATCCTAGTGCCACATTAAGCACTGGATAAAGTAAATGTTAGGAATTTACGTTAAGGTCCCACATACTGCACAAATATTGCAAGATAGAAGGCAGTGGATAATATTTTTCAGCTAAATACATCTTTATATATAAAGCTCAATGTATGTGTGTGTGTATGTTTGTCCGGCTATACAAATCCACACTGTTGAAACCACTGCTACCAAATGTTGCATGGATTCTTCATTTGTCTGGAGCCAGATTGTAGTCTATGTTTGGATGCTGAAAATGTACTCCGTAGACGCCCTCATTTACTGATGCTCACCCCGATTCCCTACAATAGGTAATAGAAGGAGGCAGAATTTGGAAAAGAGTCTGAAGCTAAATGTTTGATATGTTGGTTATTCCTTTAAAATGTATTACTTAAGCAATAAGCCCCGAGCCGCGGGTGCATTACAGAGTCAGGTAATGCCCTCGCGGTGAGGGGCATATTGCAATTAGTACCCCGGACCACAAGAATGGGGTACTAATAGATTTTTTTCTATTCTGAAACACTGTGGTGTTTTAGAACAGAAAACAAAAAATGTCAAAGAAAATGGAGGGTGGGAGCGGTCATCGGGAGCAGACGAGCTGGGAACAGAAGTGTTCCCAACACGTTCTCTCCCAAAAAAAGGAGAAATAAGAAGGTAAGTGGGGTTGAGAGGGCGGGAAGGGGATTGTTTACAGGGGCTGAGGGGAGGAAAAAAACAAAACTTACCTGAATCCCCGGCAGGGGAGGATGGAAGCCTCCAGCTGTGTGGAGGCTCAGAACAGGGATGGCCCATGTCAAGCCTCCTCATTGGCTGGTGGGCTGCCATGCCAACCCACACACATAATCCCACCAAAGTGACAAACCATGCGGGTCGGCCAAGGTTGCGTAGCATACACGGTACTTCTGTGTGATGTCGGAACTAGTATTCTTTCATACCATGCATGTTTGCCAAGGGATTTGTGATACCTGACTGTAAATCTTCATCTTTCTCTTGCACCTTTTGAAGTAGCTGCATAGCAGACATGGTTAAAATATTGGAAACTGTTTTCAATTTGTGTGCATCTCAGTAACATAGAGTTCCTAGTTTACTTTCAAACAGGAGGTGGAATATGTATTTAGCGTTTTGTCTGAATTTGGGGTCTACAGAATGCATCTGCAAAGAACAGTATTCTGATGCTGCTATTTGTGTGCATCTTTCATCATACCTTCCCACTTTTCTGGTAGGAAGGAGTAGAGGAAAGGCTCATGCTTCTACACTTTTTTCCCAGATGCTGATTGGAGATCCTTTGACTTGCTACATTTGATATGTTTCTAGTACATCATCTTTGCTGTCTTTGCAGTGCAGTGGGTGAATTGTATACTGGTCTAAAATACTGGATGCTGTAATAGGATCTAGAAGTTCAAATTGGCCAGTTGATGAGGAATCCTGAATTATTTCAGTGGTTTCTCTCAGGTTTTCTTCAATGTTTATTTATTTTTAATATTAATTGCTCTGTTTAACATATTATAGGGCTTCTCTAACTTTGGTTAAGTCTACTAGATGCTGCCAAAGATTTTTGTATTTTGTAGGTACACCATTCACTAGGATAATCAAAGATTGATCTATTGCCCGTTGCACTCCCAGAGTGTCCACATTTTCTTTAAGATCCAATAGTAAATAAACTACTTTGCCACAAATGCCTTTTAGTAATTCAGAAGTAGGTAACCTGGCTGTTTTAGGTAGAAGGCGTATTATAGCTTGAACTGGGTGTAGTGTTTGGAATATAATGCTCTCCTACAAATTAAGCTGTTGGAGCGGTTTTGGAAGTGGAAATATTTCCAAGTTATTATCGATAGCCTGTGAAGGCATTTGGTTGTTTTAAAGCTTTGCAGTGCAGTATGTGCAAAGTATTTAGGGGTTAGTAATTTCATATTTGTTTTCTGCTATAAGGTAGAGAGTTAATTGAAACCATTGGGATATCTCATTGCATTCTATTTTGTAACCTATATCTACAGTTTTGGTGCTCTTTGTATAAAATGTTCTGTGACAACACACCTATACTTGTTTTGGTACTTAAGCAGATGTGCTTTTAAACTTTGCTATTTCTTTGTTGTACTTGTGTATTAGAAGGTTGCCATCTGTGAGGTTGTTGCTACTCTTTTCTAAAGTTACTGGATTTTGTAAGTGCTCTTCACTTCCAAAATATTTGCTTTGAATGTGGTCTATTTCTTATAGGAGTTCTTTGGCTCTGCCTTGTAGGAGAATGTGATTTAAATGCTCCAGTTCTAAAGCAGGACTTTTTACATAGTATAGTCTATGGATGAGATTTCGTACTGTGGAATGGTGTGTTGCTAACATCTTGATGTTGTGGAAGGTGCTTTTGCAAGCAGGCCCGGAAATGCAGGCTAATTAATGACCTTTCATTCCTGTGTATTTGTGCACTGGACAGGAGTCCATGCTTTGCAACATTTTCATTCTCATTCGCTTTCACATATTGATTGTGGAATGGCCGTAAAGATTTGAAGGATTGTTTTTGTACATTACACTTTGAGGTGCACAGCCATTTGTAGACGGGATGAATTGGTTTGGTAAAATAGGGAGTTAATTGTACATTTTTTGGGGATGTTCTTTCAGTGAGTGTTTCCTGTGCCATAATGGTGTTGTCTACCATTTCATACCCTCGGCCACTGCTATGAATGGCAATTGGGTTTCTCTGCTCTTGTTTGTATGCCTCTTCATTGAAATATGGCTCTGTGCTGGTTGTGTGAATTCAATCACCTCCACAGAAGTTTGCAAAGATGTCTATGTTGATATTGCGTATGTTGCAAAGTACTTTTTGTAGTGTACCAATTTATTTTTGTGTGTTTTCATTCTGTTTAAAATTAATATAAACAATTTCCTTTTGAGCAGCATTGCACTGTCCATGAGAGCTTCCAGTATCATTTTTCTATGGTATATTTTAAGGGTTGAGCGTGATTTCTCTGCTATTTTTATATGGTTCTGAAGTACAATTATTTGTCAAATGCATTTTTTTGAATGCTCACCTGTGGCTACGTTAACATTGGTAGATGCAGTGTTAGAATTACTGGTAGTTGTATTCTTCTTAATGCATTTGTTTTTAGTTTCAGATTTTGTAAGAGGTCACACTTGTTTTTCTTGCTAGCTGGTTCAGTTTTTCTCAGTGACCGTATTAGCTGTTTTGTTTGTACTTTTCGTACAAACACTGCAAGAGGCGGATGACTATTTTGCATGCTTTTAGTTTTGTCTGTTCTATTTCTGCATTTTTTTATACAGAGATGCTTTTTGGTTGGCATTCTCTTGTGTCTGTTGGATAAAAAAGGAAAGTGTGGGTTTGGAAGTTGGGCAATGCATTTGTGTGCACTTTGCATGAGTGTCTGAATATGAGGGTAGGCATACACAGAGGTGTCTGTGATTGCAGAATGGGCTGTTACTTCTGGTTGTGAAGGCTGAACTGGTATCTGTGTGTGTTGATGTGTAAAAGGTTTGCTTAAGTGTGTTTGACAGTGTACTATGCATGCATAAGGAAGGGCATTACAATGTTTCCACAAAATTAGTGGGTGTTACGATACTGGTGTGATTCCCGAACTCATTTGCTCAATAATGGCATCCTTTGCTGATTCGGGTGCTTCTGCTGTTGCTAACTCCTCAGCATCACCCCCACCATGTCAACCACCATTTTCTGGAGGGCCTATCTTTTGAGGCTGGGGCTGCCCCTTCATCCCTATGGTTTTTGTCCCTTCCCTCCCCTACTTTGCTTTCCTGAGACAAAATGCCCCCATAAAATTCAACATTTAAAAAAAACAAAAAAAAGTTTCCTTTAGGAGCCTCCTTTCACAGTTTAAAAATAGAAGAGCAAACAAAAGTCATAGGTCCCTGTGCATTATGCATAGTGAGCAGACAGCACCGTAATCCACAGACATCTAATAAATTCATGGCGTGGGACAGTTGAAATCATTTTAATTGTTTTGTTTTAAACAAAAGTGTGGCTCTTAAAAGAACCTTTTTTGTGTTTTTCATTTTTATTTTTATTTTAAATTTGGGGGTTTACAAACTGAACTGAGAAATCATTTAACTGATTTTCACTATTCCTTCTCACTTTCACAAAAACTGCTTTGAAGCATTTTTTTGTTTTCAAAAATATCTGATTATCCACATCAGTTAGATAAACTCCATCTCACTGAATAATGTTGCCCCTATCAAATGTAATGTTCTCATTATGAAACAATGTAATGCCAACATCGCAAACAAAAGCACACACAGCTTTATTGATGTTGCGGCTCACTTTTTCGATTTGCGCACCAAATGAACTGGAAAGCATTCACATCTATCTCTGCACAATGCGTGAACAAATACATTTTGAATTAGGAAGCATTTCATTCAACTTTCACCATGTATCCTTCATTGCAAACTGCAATGAAATTCCAGTCTCGTTCCCCAAACTGTTCCCACCTAAATGAATGATTATGATGTTCGGATATTTCAATTGAACCATAGTTGCACAAAATGGGAGCAAGTCAACCCATGTCATGCCTCACACTCCATACCAGAACACTTCCAATTGAGAGAATCCAAGATTTTTGGCTATTCCACAATGCTCAGCATACACCTTCAGCCAGTGGACCAACGAGTCCCCCAAAATCTAAACACTATGCCTCCTGAAAGATATTGCCATTTCCATTTTCAATCATCTTCCAACTCCTACCCACAAAAATCCTATTACCCTCTCTTCCTGTACACCACACCCAGGAAACCTGATTGGCTTATTCTCTAATGTTCGTGGACATCAAAACTGGCTGTGGCCTCTGCAGTCCCCTCTCCATGCCAGACAACCTCAAAAGAACCGGATGTGGCGCGTGGCGTCTGCGAACTTCCACAGTGTCTGTGGACAGATCACCCAATTGAAGTGGGTGGGAAGGTTCACACTTAATTTAAACATTGTATTATAAAGTGACGTGACTGTTCTTAAAAGAGCCTTTTTTTTTCTTCAATTTTGCTTTTTTTGCTTTTCTGATTTTTATTTCCTAAAACTACTTACACATGTTTTCATATGCACTGTAAATCTTTTTCACATAACACTTCTCAGTGCATTTTGAATATTTACAAGGAACATATGATTTCCACAATCAATAAAATTCACTCCATCACTTAGAACATGTTTGCACAATCCACCTTGATGTTTTCATTTTCAAAAGATGCCTTGCTCACCATTCAAAAAAGAACATACAACTTGATTTAAAAGATTCCTGCCTTGTTCTAGTTGTGCAATAAACACATTTTGGTATCTTCACACTTCCGTTGTATGTATTTCCGGAAATAGTTCCATTAAGCCTCGGAACATATCATTTAATGCAACCACAAATATAGTGTAGTAATGTACCCCAAACTATTTCCTACACAATGAAGAACAATAATATGTGGATATTGAAAATGAGCCAAAGTCTTACAAAATGATAGCAGACTCACCCAGTTTAGCCCAAAAACGGTATAGCAGCAACCCTCCACTCCCTCCAAACCAATACTACCAGAGATGCCACACAACACTGTATATTTTTTATGAATGCCATATCATATCGAATGATTCACCCAACAAGCTCCCACCATCCACACAGTGAGCCTTTGTGAGCATTAGCCACATCCAGCTTCCCTACTACCCCACTACCCTCTCTTCTGGTAAATAACAACCAAAACTCCTCATTGGTTAATCCCCACAGTCCCCTTTCTATGGCAGGCACCGTTAAAAGACCCAGGAACAGACTACGGCGGCAATTCAAATGGGTGGGGAAATTAAACACAATTTAAGTTATTTAATCTTTAGTGCTGGCTCTGAAAATAACCTTCCCCTTTTTAGGGGGGTTTTGTTAACAAACAGATTTTTTTCTCCTTTTTCTGCTTGTAGTACGGTACACTCTACAGCTTCTTTTACAATTTCCTTACAGGAACTTCTTCAATGCATTCCTAAAATTGTAAAGGAAAATTGTATTTCCAACATCTGTGAAGTGAACTCCATCTGGACAAAAGAAATTCACACCATGAGAACTTATATTATCATTCTCAAAATATGACATTCCTGCAGCATATGCGAAAGCAGATACACCTGTATTGACAAGCTTCTTTGATTATTCAATTTGAGGACTGAAAACGTTTTTGGGACATCTCCATGTGCGCCTCTGATTTATTTCTGAAAAAATAATCTGAGAAGGCTTTTAAATAAACCCTTCACCGCAACTCGCAAATACACTGGAGCCACAAACTCCAAACTTTCCCCTCCACAATTCACTGCCACAATGTCTGGGCATTTAAAGTGAGCCATACTCTCACAGAAAGAAAGCAAGCTTGCACAGTTTAAGCCACAAACTGCATGCCAGAATACTTCCACTTCTGACAGTCCAAAGGATGCCATGATTATCAGCATATGCCTTAAATGACTGAATTGAAGAGTACCCCAGAATCCAAACATTCTGCCTTCTCAAACACATAGGGCCTCATAAGGGGTTTGGAGGTAGCCATGGCTGCCTCCAAATGTGGGTCCGGGTTCCTTGAATGAGGAATTACTGGGCCATTCCAACCTTGGAGGACCCAGTATTCCTCATTCAATTTACCCACCCCCATTTGAGCCCCCCTAGGGCTGAATGGGAATGGGGAGGGGGCTAACAATTAATAACGGGCCCGTTCTTAGCTCCCTGGTCCCCTCGCTGACCAGATGTCCTTTCCGGGTCCCGCGAGGAAACCTCATAATAGGGTGGAATGGGTTTAATGGCCCTGGTATCATTACCGGAGCCGTTAAACCCATTCCGCCCGCCTCGTAATGAGGCCCATAGCTTTTGTCACTGCTCTCACAACTCCTGCAAACAAAACTCTTACTAACCTCTCTTCCTGTACACCACAGCAAGAAAACCTGATAACAGTGTGAGCCTTTTTTTTCCACTTTTACATGTGTTTTGCTGTGTGTTGTACATTTTATGCTCATGGGCTATGGAGTCTCAACCACCTCAAAGGCATCATATTTTTACTGTGTGTCACACATCACCTTCAGTGCAGTGACACAGGGTTGTCTTTTCAGACTGGCCACTTTAAACTCCATTTTCTGGGACTGACTACTCTGTCTCGCAGAACATGTAAAGTTGCCATTGACTTTACTAGTCTTTTTAAATTTACAGACCCAGTGCAAGCTATCTTCCAAGAGAGTACTGGAGGGGTTAATAGTTATCCCATTTTGTCTGATTTTCATGGAACATTAGTATGTTCCCCTTTCTCTAAGATTTGCCTGGTGGCAGTGGTATCTACCATTTTTATTCTACAGCAGACTATGAAAATAGCCTCGGTACCATTAGAGGCTATGGTGGTAGCCTCAAACTCAAACCCAGTAATCCACTTTTGTTTTAACTTTCGCCATATCTTTTTGTAAATGTCTTTCTAGTGTTTTACTATGCGCCCCAAACCAGGTTTGGTTCCTTGGTTCGCCGTCCTTTGGAGGGCTTCTGCACAGAAGCCCTCCTTGGGCGCTTGAGTGTCTGGGTGGGCAGGATGTGAGGGAGGGGTTTGAGGCCCCTGCACAGGGTCTCTGTCATGATTACGGGGTTCCCTCGCAAAAGAATTTCCAAGAGTTCCTGGTTGGCCGCTTACAGTTGCTGGTCTAAGAATAGGCAGGTTGACTCTTCCTCATCACCCAACATGGCTGCCTGTAGTTACAACCTCTAGGTGGGCCAGCAGTCTAGTTTTCTGTCACTCGGGAGTATTTAAGCCCCGCCCCTTTGCTCAACGGCGCTTCGCGTCTTCAGCTGTCTCAGCGAACGCTTACCGCGGTTCAGCCCTCTGACAGGAATTCCTCAGCTTCCCTAGTATTCCATGGAAACCCTTTTCTGTAGTGCCCTGGAATAGCTTTTCCCGTCCAGTCCGCTGTCCCAAGTTGTGAATTCTGTGTAAAGTTGGCTTTCTTCAGTGCGGTGTTGGCGGTTACGCTTTTCCAGTTGGCGTTTATTGTGAGGAGAGTTTTCGAGGCGCACCTCCCAGTTCTGTCGCCCCTGTTGTTTTCACAGCAAGTATCTTTCCCTTTTAGTTCTCGCTATAGATTAATGGTTCCTATAGTAGCAACTGCTTTTCACACATTAGTTCTTTCGCGCAAGTGAATGTTCAAACCATATTCACCTCACAGAAGTTAAGAGGGTTGTGTGGAGAATTGTTTCTAGGAACATTAGTGTTCGTTTTTTCTGTCGTCATCAGGTACACTAAGTTTACGCATTTTGGAACCAAAAATGTTGCGGGTTGTGCACTTCAGTTTTTAGACACATTAGGGTGTTTCTGCATTTAGAGGGTTAGTGACACCATTCCTGTCTGACACTGTTAGGAAGTGTACCCCTTTAGACATTTCTGGAAGTTTAAGGATAATTCCATTCTCCTCACGTCCCTTCTTCAGAACACGCACCCCTGCGCAGAAGCAGGATGGAGAGCTAACCAAATCACCAACTAAGGTAACCGAAGAATACAGTTTATTTTGAAGGTGATTCTTTTTTCCCTATTTTAGGAATCACTTAGTTATTGAGTGTGGTAATTGTTTTCATGTATAGATAGAGAGTCCAATTGGGATAAGATAACAGCGCACCCTGAGAAGTTTCCGAATATCAAGTGGTGTCCCCGAGGAGTCTAAGGTAAGCGTTACAGAACGCGAAGCCAGTCATAAAAAATACTCCGCCTGGGCATCATGGGAACTTCTGAGGTAGATCAGTTAGCTCAACTACTGGGAGAACTTAGAGCTGAAGTCCATGCAGCCCGGTCCGAAACCGGCGCTCTTAGAAGGGAACTGGGAATCAATAGGGAACGAACTGAAGAGTTGGCTCGCCAGTTATTACAGAATCAGGCGGGACAGGTTCCCCTTCCCCAAGGTAATGCCCAAGCTTCCTCTTCTACATCGCCCTCAGTTCCGTTCCAAGTGGTAATTCCAGGAAATATTCCCTTAGCCCCTCCTGAGAGATTCACGGGGGACCCGAAAAGGTTTGCCGTGTTTTTAAATCAGTGTAGACTACATTTTTTGTGCAGACCTGGGGTTTTCTCCACTGACCAATCAAAGGTTGCTTTCGTGTTGTCTTATTTGGGTGGTCATGCAGCAGATTGGTCCATTCCTTTGGTTAATCGGGATGATCCCGTGTTGCAGAACTTTTCAGAATTCCAGAGAGAGTTAGAGAAATTGTTTGCTCGCCATTCACAAGGTCAGGCATTGGACAATGAGTTACTGTCACTCAAGCAGGGCAATCAGGAGCTGCTTGCTTACGTGGCTACTTTCAATCGATTAGTGGCAGAAACTAATTGGCCTACAGAAAAGAGAGTGACACTGTTTTATCGTGGTCTGCGCAGTGAGCTGAAGGATGTTCTCGCTCAAGTTGTCAATCCGCCCGAATGTCTCACAGAATTCATAGACCTGACAATCCAGTTGGATCATCGTCTTCAGGATAGGAGAACGGATCGAGCTCGTCAGGACAGTCGACCCTTTGTAGTCCGCTCCCGAGAACCAACGTCGAAGTCAGGATTAGATGTTCCCAATGAACCCATGCAGTTGGGCGGAATTCGAGGCCCAATTTCCCAAGCAGAGAGAGAGAAGAGACGACAGTTGCAGTTGTGTTTGTATTGTGGCAAGGCCGGTCATTTTTTAAAGGATTGTCCAGTAAAACCTTCACGGAGGCCTTTAGGAGGAATCAATCCGGATAAAAAAGAACAGACGGCGGAAAACTCCAGTGCCCGACAAGTTTAGAGGTCCGCTTGTCGAGCATGGAAAAGGTTGCAGCGACCTCACACTTCGTGTGTCCTATTGTCCTTTCTTGCCACAATAACCCCACACAGAGGCATGCATTGGTTGCGTACATAGACTGTGGGGCCATTGGCAACTACATGGATCAACATCTGGCTAGTAAATTGGGATTCCCCTTGAGGAATAAGTTGGAAGCTGAAAACGTCTCCGGAGTGGATGGTACACCTCTGGTGTCAGGTCCCGTGACCCAGTGCACTGACCCCCTCTTAATGCTTTGCCAGGAAGGACACAGGGAGAGGATCTCTTTTGACCTGATTCAAGCTCCTCAATTCCAGATCATCTTGGGAATACCTTGGTTGGAGAAGCATAACCCTGTGATCGATTGGTGTTCCCGGACATTGAAGTTTGACTCCAAGTGCCAAAGTATGTGTTTTTCTGCAGAAGGTCCAAAGGACGCCAGGCAGTCTGAGATGACTATCTACACCACCTTGGGTCTCATAGGTTCATTACCAGTAGAATACAAAAAATTCCAGGATATTTTCCAAAAAGAAAAACAGGCAGAAATTTTGCCCCCTCACAGACCCTATGACTGTCAAATTGATCTCATTCCAGGGGCTCAGCTTCCTTGTAGCAGAATTTATGCCCTCACTGAAAAAGAAAATGCTCATCTAAAGGCTTATCTGGATCAATACCTGGCCAATGGGTTTATTAGACCGTCCAAGTCACCGGTGGCATCTCCTCTCTTTTTTGTGCCCAAAAAGGAAGGGGATTTGCGAACCTGCATAGATTACAGAGCACTGAATCAAATCACGGTGAAGAACCGCTATCCTCTTCCCCTTATTTCGACCTTGCTGGATCAGGTGAAGCAGGCACAAATATTCACCAAGCTTGATCTAAGAGGTGCCTATCATCTCATTCGAATTAAGAAAGGTGAGGAGTGGAAAACCGCCTTTCGGACACGATTCGGGCTCTTCGAATATCAAGTCATGCCCTTCGGGCTTTGCAATGCTCCTGCTGCCTTCCAGGCCTTTATGAATGATATCTTCAGAGATCTACTGGACATCTGTGTGGTGGTCTATGTGGACGACATTTTAATTTTCTCTGCAAACCTGGCGGATCATGTAAGGCACGTGACATCGGTGCTTCAAAGGCTCCAAGACAATTCTCTGTATGTGAAATTGGAAAAGTGTCATTTTCACGTCCCTGAGATTGAATTCTTGGGGTTCATTCTATCTTCTAGTGGAGTCAAAATGGATAACAGAAAGGTTGATGCCATCCTGTCTTGGCCTGCTCCAACTTCTGTCAAAGGAGTTCAGAGTTTTCTGGGATTCGCGAATTTCTATCGGCGTTTTGTTTCTGATTTCTCTGGCCTAGTTCATCCTATCACCTCACTACTTCGAAAAAACAGGAAATTTGAATGGACTAATGAAGCTGATGAGGCATTTAAGAAATTAAAAGAGCAATTTACTGCTGCACCTGTTCTACAACATCCAAGACCTGATCTTCCGTTTGTAGTCGAGACTGATGCCTCTAACGTGGCTATGGGAGCCGTATTGTCTCAGCGTGATCCCGACACCCAAGAATTGCACCCCGTAGCTTTCTGGTCAAGGAAGTTCGCTGCTGCAGAATTAAATTACACCATTACCGATAAGGAGTTTTTGGCTATAATTTGTGCCTTGAAGGAATGGAGGCATCACTTGCTGGGCGCACGACACACGGTGACCATCTTCACCGATCATCGGAACTTGCAATACTTACGCTCTGCAAAGGCACAATCTTCAAGACAGCTACGATGGGCCCTCTTTCTAGCGGAATATGACTTTGTTATTACTTTCAGACCAGGAGTGCGAAATGGTAAGGCTGATGCCTTGTCTCGAATGGGTAATGGAGAAGAAGCCTATGTGCCAGTGAATCCAGTGGAGATCATTTCTGGAGAAAAGATCCTGGGAGTAATGAACACAACGGACTCTGCCTTTGAAGAGTTAAAAAGGGAAATTCAAAACCATCTTACGCAGGATGAATTGTTGAACTGGGAGTCCAGAGGAGTAGGCTTTACAGTGCAGGAGGGTCTTCCCTTTTATCAAGAACGGTTATACTTGCCCACGCCTCAACTACAAGAAAGAGTGGTTACCAACTATCATGACGCTCTTTTGGAAGGTCACCCCGGAATCAAAAAGACCATGGAGAAAGTTAAAAGATCTTATTGGTGGCCTACCTGGAGAAAAGATGTCATTCAGCATTTGAAAACTTGTGGTAACTGCGCTCAAAATAAGAATCAAAAGAGAAAACCTGCAGGCTTGCTTCTTCCATTGAGTGTGCCACCAACCCCCTGGCACACCATCTCCATGGACTTCATCACCGATTTACCTCCTTGTGAAGGGTTTGACACGATCATGGTGGTGGTGGACTTGTTCTCCAAAATGGCACATTTTATCGCATTGAAAGGATTGCCGTCAGCCTCAGTTCTGGCAAAAACCTTTTTGGAGAATATTGTGAAGCTGCATGGCTTTCCTGCGGTGATAATCTCTGATCGAGGTAGCCAATTCGTCGCCAAGTTTTGGAGAAGATGTTGTGAATTGGCCAAAGTTGATGTACGTTTGTCCACCAGTCATCATCCCCAAACTGACGGTCAAACTGAGCGAACCAATCAAACTCTAGAGCAGTACCTCAGATGTATGTTGCATCAATTGGAGAACACCTGGCTAAATGTTTTGTGGATAACCGAATATGCATATAACAATTCTGTTCATTCCTCCACTGGTTTGAGTCCTTTTTACACCTTACATGGCCGACATCCACGCACCTCAGCTTACGATCCACCTGAACCGTTAGAAATGCCAGCAGTAAAATCCCTGCATGAGAAAATCACCTCAGCCATCGCTCAAGCTCGAGAACAATTATCCATGGCCAAAAAATCCCAGAAAAAATTTGCAGATGACAAAAGAAGTGTTGCACCAGAGTATGAGGTGGGGAATTTGGTTTGGTTGGCCACCCGAAACCTGACCTTGAAGGGAGCTAGAAAGTTCCTTCCCCGCTTCCTGGGACCTTTTGCAATTGAAAAAATCATCAATCCCGTGGCCATCAAGTTAACCCTTCCAAAGAACATGAAAATCCATCCAGTATTTCACGTCTCTCTTTTAAAGCCTGTTAATCCAAACACACGAATCTCCGAAGCACCAGCCCCTGTGGTCGTTGATGATGACCAACTAGAATACGAGGTCAAGGCCATTTTAGATTCCAAAATTGTGCGTAATAGGCTATTCTACTTAGTGGATTGGAAAGGTTATGGCCCTCAAGACAGAACTTGGGAACCCTGCGAGAATGTTCATGCCCCTAGGCTACTCAGAATGTTTCACCGCAACCACCCATCCAAACCAGGGAGAGGGAATTTCAGTTTTGGAGGGGCCTTGGGGGGGAATACTGTCATGATTACGGGGTTCCCTCGCAAAAGAATTTCCAAGAGTTCCTGGTTGGCCGCTTACAGTTGCTGGTCTAAGAATAGGCAGGTTGACTCTTCCTCATCACCCAACATGGCTGCCTGTAGTTACAACCTCTAGGTGGGCCAGCAGTCTAGTTTTCTGTCACTCGGGAGTATTTAAGCCCCGCCCCTTTGCTCAACGGCGCTTCGCGTCTTCAGCTGTCTCAGCGAACGCTTACCGCGGTTCAGCCCTCTGACAGGAATTCCTCAGCTTCCCTAGTATTCCATGGAAACCCTTTTCTGTAGTGCCCTGGAATAGCTTTTCCCGTCCAGTCCGCTGTCCCAAGTTGTGAATTCTGTGTAAAGTTGGCTTTCTTCAGTGCGGTGTTGGCGGTTACGCTTTTCCAGTTGGCGTTTATTGTGAGGAGAGTTTTCGAGGCGCACCTCCCAGTTCTGTCGCCCCTGTTGTTTTCACAGCAAGTATCTTTCCCTTTTAGTTCTCGCTATAGATTAATGGTTCCTATAGTAGCAACTGCTTTTCACACATTAGTTCTTTCGCGCAAGTGAATGTTCAAACCATATTCACCTCACAGAAGTTAAGAGGGTTGTGTGGAGAATTGTTTCTAGGAACATTAGTGTTCGTTTTTTCTGTCGTCATCAGGTACACTAAGTTTACGCATTTTGGAACCAAAAATGTTGCGGGTTGTGCACTTCAGTTTTTAGACACATTAGGGTGTTTCTGCATTTAGAGGGTTAGTGACACCATTCCTGTCTGACACTGTTAGGAAGTGTACCCCTTTAGACATTTCTGGAAGTTTAAGGATAATTCCATTCTCCTCACGTCCCTTCTTCAGAACACGCACCCCTGCGCAGAAGCAGGATGGAGAGCTAACCAAATCACCAACTAAGGTAACCGAAGAATACAGTTTATTTTGAAGGTGATTCTTTTTTCCCTATTTTAGGAATCACTTAGTTATTGAGTGTGGTAATTGTTTTCATGTATAGATAGAGAGTCCAATTGGGATAAGATAACAGCGCACCCTGAGAAGTTTCCGAATATCAAGTGGTGTCCCCGAGGAGTCTAAGGTAAGCGTTACAGTCTCTTTGTAGACCCAAGTCACACTCTTGTTTGATTGTCTAGGTGGCTGCCCTGCCAGGACAGCCACCCTGCTGTGTGATTGACAGCCAGGCTGTGTGAATGGGGGATTTGGTGCATAAAAAGCACCACATAAATACATTACATTTAATAACAAATAAGAAGTGGAAACTGTATATGTAAGACACCAACCATCCACTGAAATAGCATTTGAAATATAATGAAATATGCCAACAAAAAAAAATATGCTCCAACAGATTTACCTAACAGAAACTGCACAGCAAAAAGCAAGAGAATATCTACACAACAGTAACACCAAATGTTTGTAAGAAACTGGTAAGTACACTACATTTATTTTATATATTTATACATTTTCTGTATTAGGTACACTAAAACTATGTTTTATTTATTTTTACACAGAAATCTCCAGTACTTTGGAATGGCTGGAAGAAAATTTCCCACAAGGCGAAATTAGTGAAGACAGTGATACTAATGGTAGACACAACATTTCTCTATATAAGCCAATTAATAACCATTACTTTATGTGCACTTAACATATATATATATATATATATATATATATATTTTTTTTTTTTTTAACAGACCATACAGACAATAAGTATAATATACCATGAGAGACATTAGAAGATCCTCTGAAATGAATGGAACTAAAAATGGATATGTTAATGAAAAATTTCAATCTTCTAAAATAGCTTGTTGAGGACAACATTAAAGAAAATGTTAAATATCACTGTCCCACATGTACCTGTTCCCTCTCTCCATGTTCCAGCCACCTATCCCCAAACCCTCCCCAGCAAGAAAAACATTACAATGAGACTTCATCCCTTCCTCCCCTCCCATACATCATGTCCAAACCCCTAATTCCCCTATATTTGTTTCAGTTACTGCTCTCCCCTCTTTCATAATTGTATACTGTTAAACAATAATAACTTTTAAGTGTGATCTTAGTATATGCCTGTGTCTTATTTCTTAGGCAATTAGGGTGTCCGCGGACAGCAAGGGTGTACGTTATGTCAGCAATTAAACAAAATGTAGGTGTCCTAACAACAATAAACCAGTCCGTACTGTCCGTAATTAAAATGGAGGTGTCCTTAGAACACACAAGATGCCTGTCTGTAATTAACCAAAATGGGGGGACCTAGAGACAATATACCTGTTTGTACTGGTCGTAATGAAAATGGCAGTGTCCTTATAACACACAAGATGTCCGCCTATCTGCAATCACCCAAAATGGGGGTGTCCTAAGAACACCCCCCTGTTCGTAATGTCCCAAAAACAGAATGAATATATCCATAGAACACCCGTCCGTGTGTCTGCAAAGTTTTGACGCACATGCATTTTATTTGGGGACTTTAGCACTGTTCATAGAACACCTGCGCACATGTGCATCACACACTTGGGTCCTATGAATATTGCGCCTGTCCACAACTGTCTGCTATATGTGTGTCACACTTTTAATTAGTTCAGGGACCCGAACACTGTCCATAGAACACCCGCGCCCATGAGCACAACCGTCCCTGCGCATTTTGTATACTGTGGACAGAAGTCCCAGTCGCGAATGTGTCCGTGTGGTCAACATGAGACCGCACCCAGGCTGAGTGTGTGTCCTTATTTGCAGACACTGTCCGGGCCCCTGAACATTTAAAACGTGCTTTTTTGAGCAATCCAAGGTATTTTACAGTAAAGGTTCACCATTACACATGTCCAAGACAATGTCCCTGCTGATCTACATACTTTTTGGAACTTTTTGTGCCCTTTCTTGGTGTTTGATGTATCCGCGACCAGCGCGGGTGTCCCCAAAGCGTACATCTGCACCCCTATGAAATTCCACACCCAGAGCTGATCCTCCTTCTGGTTTTGAATTTCCAAGATTTACAACAGGACAATTGTGCAGTTTGCTCTTCTGGGTTCCTGGTTCCTGGTTATTAACCTTCCAGATGCATCCCAAATTGCTTCTTTTGCTACTGCCTCGGCATCAGCACCACCACCCCCTCCACCACCACCACTGCATTGGGGAAACAGGCATGAGGATGCACAGGAGAGGGATGAAGAGGATGAAGAGGATAAGGTAGTGGAAGTCCCTTCTACTAGCACTCATCGTGAGTGTTGGGTATGTCGGTTATTTACCACCGTTGATGGAAAGGCAAAAGCTGATGCGAGCAAGGTGATCTGCACTCAGTGCCACATGGTGCTGAGTCATGGCAAGCCTGGTTCGTATAGCTATGGCACTACATCAATGAAGCAACACCTAAAGTCGTTCCACGATGGGACTATTTGTAATGTTGTACCTTGTGATTTAATGTAGTAGGTTGAGTTCCTCTGCAGCATCCTCTGTTTCTGCTCCTGTCACCACAAAAGAAACTCCTGTGGGACAGCGCATCCTTCCAGCGTCCTCACAGGCCATCCATGATTCGGTTGACCCTTACCTTTTGAATGTCACAATATTGTGCATGTACTCTGAATGGGGGAGAACCTTCAGAGTGCTTTTGAGACTACAGTCAAGGAACATGAGAAGGTCTACAACCTACCTCAATAAGGCTCACCCTTCATCTTCCTCTCTCCACCTACCCTTTCATATCCCCATGGTTGGTGTCCCTTCCTTACCCTCCATTCTCCTCCTTTCCTTGTGTGTCATGTTTAAAAAAACAAAAATAAATAAACAACAAAAAACAAAAAAAGGCTATTTTCAGTCTCACAGTTTAAAAATAGAAGTGACAAATAAATAGTGCAGAGCCCTATGCATTTTTTAGAAGTCCACGGTCAGTCCGCAGACATTTATTGTTTGGGGATGCTGCCCTATCAGAACCATTGCACTTTTCTATGGGCGGAAGTGATGGCTCTGAAAAGAGCCTTTTTGTGGTGTTTTTTTGCGTTTCAAAAACTTCAAATGGTCAACACCGCCTGCAAAATGGATTGGTGTAATTCCAAAAAAGGTTGCAATGGATTTTGTATATTTCGCAGAAAAATCTGATTGCCGGCATAAGTAAGATGTACTCCATCTCTGCGAAAAATGTGTGCGCTACAAAACATACAGGCCGATTCATGGAATTAATGTGCGCCGAAAATTTCGGCGAAAACGTGCGATTCTCAGTGAAAGAGCGAAAATCGCAGTGCAAGTGCGAAAATCGCAGGGAAACCAGCGCACATCGATTCATGGAAGTCCGTGCGCGAGACAAATATTGGATGTGCGCTGAAAAAGTGCGCGGCGCATGCCGGCACACAGGTCATCTAACGGCGTGTGCCACGGCCACAGCGAAATCGCACATAGCGCGGCGCACATAACAAAAGTAGGCGGAACACGGGGCGTGACACACGGAATGGGGAACAACTCATGAAAACATGGGCGTCACGGGGGAAGTACAGGAGGCAAGTGCGCGGAACACCCACACGCTCGCCTGCAACACGTATTCATGGAATCGAATAGGGCAAACCAGCGCACGGGCAAAGACGCGCACAGGCCCATACACGTCCGCCACACGAAAGCAGGCGGTAGCGTCCCTGCGCATGAAAAAAATGTGCGCCAAAATGTGCGCTAACAAAAAGCACGTATACACAGCTCTGATGAAAGTCCCATACTGTGGCCCTCTAGGACAAATGACGTGCAAAGGGGTACGCGACAAACACGGACACCCGCTGTGTGAATAATAGCTTGTGCGTGTATTTCGTGGGTGCGCGGGAAGTTTTACACGCGATTGGGCCTGGGGGAGCGGGGTACGTGTATTTCAGGGGTGCGCGAGAAGTTTTACACGCGATTGGCCTGGTTACGTGTATTTCAGGGGTGCGCGAGAAGTTTTACATGCGATTGGCCTGGGTACATGTATTTCAGGGGTGCGTGAGAAGTTTTACACGCGATTGGCCTGTGTACATGTATTTCAGGGGTGAGCGAGAAGTATTACAAGCGATTGGCCTGTGTACGTGTATTTCAGGAGTGCGCAAGAAGTTTCACACGCGATTGGCCTGGGTACATGTATTTCAGGGGTGCACGAGAAGTTTTACACGCGATTGGCCTGGGTACGTGTATTTCAGGGGTGTGCGAGAAGTTTCACACGTGATTGGGCCTGGGGGAGCGGGGTACGTGTATTTCAGGGGTGCGCGAGAAGTTTCACACGCGATTGGCCTGGGTACGTGTTTCAGGGGTCCGCGAGAAGTTTTACATGCGATTGGCCTGGGTACATGTATTTCAGGGGTGCGTGAGAAGTTTTACACGCGATTGGCCTGTGTACATGTATTTCAGGGGTGCGCGAGAAGTATTACAAGCGATTGGCCTGTGTACGTGTATTTCAGGAGTGCGCAAGAAGTTTCACACGCGATTGGCCTGGGTACATGTATTTCAGGGGTGCACGAGAAGTTTTACACGCGATCGGGCCTGGGGGAGCGGGGTACCTGTATTTCAGGGGTGCGCAGGTGTTTTCACACACGTTTGGGCCTGGGGGTGTGGGGTACGTGTATTTCAGGGGCTCGCGGGTGGTTTTACACGCGATCGGGCTTGGAGGAGCAGGATACCACTCACCGTCTGCCTTGCGTGTAGAAGAACGCGTAGCCAACACCCACCCGCTGTGAAGTAATAGCGTGTGAACCCCAACGCCTGCAAAACATACGCACCGCACCCCACGAAAAGCACGTACAGAGCAAAGGAAATCCACGTGGGATCTTCAAGCCCTGCCAGGGCAACGCCCGTGCGCGATACGTCACAGACGCGCTTACGCGCTAAGGGCCTTTGGTCCAATGGAATCGCGTATGCGTGCTGACGCGCTTACGCGCTAAGGGCCTTTCCTCGAATTACACGCTGACGTGCAGAATTTTCACGTGCCAAATCACTCCGTATCAAGCTGGCCACACGTAAGCACACGGAAGACCACGCTCCTGCCCAAAAGGCCGAATTACTGCCCCCCAGAGCCCCGAGCAGCCTCCCATGAGCCATCTGCTGCTGCCTGCCTGCCTGCCTGCCTGCCTGCTGCCACCGTGCCCTGCCATTTGATGCCTGCACATCAGCCATCTGCAGGGGTCGAGTTGCTGTGTCCACCCCTGCTGGAACAGAAGACTCCCGACTGGGATACCATCACTCCACAGCGCAGCCCTAGGACCCAGTTGCCCACCCACGCCTGCCTCGGGGGTCGCCATGTCGGGGCAAAAACCATCCGAGACCACTGGCGACCCCCGGCCAGAGGGGCAGAGGGCCACCAGCTTCAGTCAGAAGTAAGTTGGTGTCCTGGTGGAGCTTGTCCTGGGGCATTATGATGCCCTCTTCGGATCATCATGCGCCAACAAGGAAGGACGGGACAGGATCTGGGATGACTTTGTGGTTGCCATCAACGCGGAGGGGGTGGCAACCCACGACATCAAGCAAGTTAAGAAGTGCTGGGAGGACTTGAGGTCCAGGACCCTCATGAAGGCCCGGCGCCTCGTGGAGGGGGGCCGGGGCAGCATGAGTACCATCCAGATGAGGGTCCTGGAACGCGTACGCCCAGCGCTCCATGCCCAGATCCTTGAGAGGCAGACCCGTCTGGAGTCGAGCGGTAAGTGGCCAAGCATTGCTGTGTGAGACAGGGCATGTTGCAGCGTGCTGGTTGTCTGATACTTGCCTGTATGTGTGACATAGGCCATGTATGCATGTGTGTGTGCAGGGACATCATGGTCATGCATGTGAGACCAGTAATGTGTGAAGCACATGGTTGGTGTATGTGTTTAAATGCAACATGGGGAGCCCTATGCGGAATGGGCACATGAGAGCATGCCAGTCTCTGTTCCTGGACATGGGTGGGGGTGAGGGATGGGTGCTGATGCCATGTACATGTATGGTGTCCATGTCTGTG
Organism: Ambystoma mexicanum; assembly: GCF_040938575.1. NCBI lineage: Eukaryota > Metazoa > Chordata > Amphibia > Caudata > Ambystomatidae > Ambystoma > Ambystoma mexicanum. The sequence goes on from NC_090939.1 coordinate 338,356,643, forward strand.
TGCCTGACCTGCGTGTCTGTGACTTGTGAATGCCATGGATGCATGACACATGTCTGTGACAATGTTCATAATCACTGAGGCAGCCTAGTTATCCTTGCATCCACTGTGTCTGGGGTGTACGAGTCCAGATGGATGAAAGCACGGTGAAGTGTGTGCATGTGATAGGCATGACCCATGATGCATGTGAGTTCCAAAACAACATTGTATGTTTCAAGAGTCCCTTGGGCATGTTTGCTAATGTCCATAGCATGTGCCATGCTTGTTACTGCATGTGTTTTGCCTGCACTGAGCCATGTGTTGTGGAGGGACATGATGGAAGTGATCTTTCACAGTGCCACTCATCTGCTATTGCTTCCTGTCTAGGGGACCATTGTACAGTACCCTGATGCTTGTGCTCTATGTCTCCCTCTACACAGCGCAAAGTGAAGAAGAGGCCGGAGACGGTGCTGTGGAGCAAAGTGGCTGGGATGCCCCCACGGCTGCAGCGGAAGGGGTGGGTGAGCCCCCACATGGGCTTGCAACGGCGGAAGATGGGGTGGAGCCATCCAGGTTGGTGGTTTCCACAGAGGAGGAGGAGGCCGCTACTGAGCTGCACATGGGGCCTGGTGGGGGCATCCCTGCTGGTGCAAGTGGTGAAGTCCAGAGGCAGGGGCAGGAGGCAGCACATGTCGCTGTGGAGGGGCCTGTGCATGTCACTGTCCCTGACACTGTGACTGCACCACCATGCGCCAGCAGGGATGCCCCATCCCAGGCCCGTCCGCAGGTAGGGGGGATGTCCATGTCATCTGACTCCCCTCCACCTGTGGACGAGGGGACCCCTGGCCGTATGGAGAAGGTCCTGATTGGTGTCGCTTTACGCACGGGTGTCATTTGTGATGACGTGCGTGCTTCCTGGGGGGAGCACGCACGTCATCACGAAGAGCACCGTGCCAACGTGGCCCAGTTGGGAGCAGCCATGGTCTGGGGTTTCATACATGTGTCGGCCACTCTGGCGACCCGTTCCTCCTCTGTGGAGGCTATGCGCCAGTCGTTCTCCATGCCGTCTTCCGGCCCATATGCCACCAGGGTCCCCTGTGGACCTGCCCCGACCAACGCAGCAAACTCGGTGGGGATCCCATCCCTGCCACAGTCGGGAGTCGGAGGTCCAGCAGGGGTGGACACACCAGCAAATGGACCCCAGCAGATGGAGGAGGTGACAGCATCATCGGGCAGGGCACGTGCATGACGGCGTCGGTGGATTCCATCAGCCTGGATGCCATCGTGCTGGCACAGGCAGTTGCATCGGAGGCACCGGCAGGCTCGACGTGGGAGGCATCATGGCTCGGGGCCATCAACATCAGGGGGGCAGGCATCGGCCGGAGGGCAGGAGAACCCTGGAATGGGAGTGTCTTCCGTGTGGGAGCGGTTGGGCCAGCAGATAGGTGCGGAGGGGCAGCGGGCAGAGGAGGAACGGCTCACAATGGTCAGGGCGGAGAACTCCATGCGGAGGGCGCTGAGGCGGGCTGAGTGCCACGAGGGTATTCGCAGGGAGTTGGAGCTGGACACTGCATTATCCCTGCGAGACCTCGGGGCCAGGGAAAATGCCCGCCTCCAAGCCATTGAACAGGAGTTCGATGATGCCCTGGCCCATGACATCAACCAGTGAGCTGTCGGACTAGCCCGCTGACCTTGTAAATAGTTATGTAGTTAGTGTTATGTTTCCTTTGCTTTTTTATTCATTTTGGACCTTTTGGACAATGGACCACATTTTTGTATATCGTTTTTTTATTAGGTAGTATTTTTAGATAGGTTTCATTTCTTCAGTTGGGATCATGGACCCTGGATTGTTTATCTGTATATAGTTGACTGTTGGATTATAGTTTTTTTGTTGGATTTACACATGGAGCAATGGTTTTCGGTTTTGTTTTTCCCTTGGATTTACTTTTTTGGACTGTGACTTTGGACACCTTTCCTTTGGATTATGATTTGTGGTTTTTCATTATTTTACGGACATGCTGCTTTTGGGTTTTAATTCCCATTGTCGTTTGTTTATTTTTAATTCCATTTATCTTGCTTTTAATACATTTTTTTCATCAAACTTCAATGTGTAGTATCATCTCATTGGTTTCATGCATATCATGATATGGGTTTTGACATTCACTTACACCCATTGTGTGTATGTGAGGGAAATGTGTTCATTTACATACTTGCCATTGGGGTTGTATCACGTAATTGGCATTTGTAAGTGGGTGGATGCAATACTTGGGTGGGTGTTTGGCATGTGGAGGCTGCCCATAAGGGCCAGGGATCTAGATTGTGATGACGTGTTGGCTGGGGGACATGTGTCAGGGCCTGCGGGCAGGTGCCCCGCACTGCTGGGGGGTGGGGTTGCAGGGGGACATGAGTGGGACATGAGTGGGGGCCTGCTGGCAGGTGCTCCGCAATGCTGGGGGGTGGGTGCCCAAGGGGACATGAGTGGGACATGAGTGGGGGCCTGCGGGCAGGTGCCCTGCACTGCTAGGGGGTGGGGGTGCAGGGGGACATGAGTGGGACATAAGTGGGGGCCTGCTGGTAGGTGCCCCGCACTGCTGGGGGGTGGGGGTGCAGGGGGACATGAGTAGGGGCCTGCTGGCAGGTGCCCCGCACTGCTGGGGGGTGGGGGTGCAAGGGGACATGAGTTGGTGATCAGTAGTGCAAGGAGACATGTGCTTTTGCTGGGGGCATGCCCATGTTGGGTGGGCTGCCTGTGGGACATGACCAGGGGTACAGGGTAGTCCCCTGTGGTGTGGGCTGCCTGCAGGGGCCGTGGAGGGTGTACAGGGAACAGCTGGGAGGACCCACACTGCCAAATCACGTGTAGGACTCCCCGGCACCCCCGAAATACATGTACCCTGCTGAAATCGCTTGTGTAACTTCCCGCGCACCCCAGTAATACACGTACCCTGCTGAAATCATGTGTGAAATTTCCCGCGCACCCTAGTAATACACTTACCCTTCTGAAATCACGTGTGAAACTTCCGCGCACCCCAGTAATACACGTACCCCGCTCGCACAGGCCAATCGCGTGTGAAACTTCCCGCGCACCCCAGTAATACATGTACCCTGCTGAAATCGCATGTGAAACTTCCAGTGCACCCCAGTAATACACGTACCCCGCTCGCACAGGGCCAATCGCGTGTGAAACTTCCCACGCACCCCAGTAATACACGTACCCTGCTGAAATCGCGTGTGAAACTTCCTGTGCACTCCAGTAATACACGTACCCTGCTGAAATTGCGTGTGAAACTTCCTGCACACCCCAGTAATACACGTACCCCGCTCGGACAGGGCCAATCAAGTGTGAAACTTCCTGCGCGCCCCAGTAATACACATACCCTGCTGAAATCGCGTGTGAAACTTCCCGCGCACCCCAGTAATACACGTACCCTGCTGAAATTGCGAGTGAAACTTCCCGCGCACCCCTGAAATACACATACCCTGCTGAAATCACGTGTGAACCTTCCCGCGCACCCCAGTAATATACGTACCCCGCTCGTACAGGCCAATCGCGTGTGAAACTTCCCGCGCAAACCAGTAAAACACGTACCCTGCTGAAATCGCGTGTGAAACTTCCAGCGCACCCCAGTAATACACGTACCGCCCTCGCACAGGGCCATTCACATGTGAAACTTCATGCACACCCCAGTAATACACGTACCCTGCTGAAATCGCATGTGAAACTTCCCGCGCACCCCAGTAATACACGTACCCCGCTCGCACAGGGCCAATCGCGTGTGAAACTTCCCGCGCACCCCAGTAATACATGTACCCTGCTGAAATTGCGTGTGCAACTTCCGGCGTACCCCAGTAATACACGTACCCTGCTGAAATCGCATGTGAAACTTCCCGTGCACCCCTGAAATACACGTACCCTGCTGAAATTGCGTGTGAAACTTCCCGCGCACCCCAGTAATACACGTACCCCGCTCGCACAGGGCCAATCGCGTGTGAAACTTCCCGCGCACCCCAGTAATACATGTACCCTGCTGAAATTGCGTGTGCAACTTCCGGCGTACCCCAGTAATACACGTACCCTGCTGAAATCGCATGTGAAACTTCCCGCGCACCCCAGTAATACACGTACCCCGCTCGCACAGGGCCAATCACGTGTGAAACTTCCTGTGCAACCCAGTAATACACATACCCTGCTGAAATCGCGTGTGAAACTTCCTGCGCACCCCTGAAATTCACATACCCTGCTGAAATCGCATGTGAAACTTCCTGCGCACCCCAGTAATACACGTACCCTGCTGAAATCACGTGTGAAACTTCCCGCCCACCCCAGTAATACACGTACCCCGCTCGCACAGGGCCAGTCGCGTGTGAAACTTCCCGCGATCCCCAGTGATACACGTTCCCTGCTTGCCGTGCTGGTACAGGGTTAGCGCAGCCCTCTGCGCTGGATTGGGGATTTTGATGGCTTCTCCCTGCGCGAGGGGCGTTCTTGGGGGCGTAACTGGCGCTGCTGCAGTGTCGCTGCGCCACTGAGCGCCACGGCTGGTTTTGGTAGCTGGAATCCATGAATACGCTGTGTGCAGAAATGGATTTTAGCCCACGCGGCTGGCGCAGTCTATCGCACGGGAACACTGTGCGCCACCCGCGTGCACAACTTTTGTGCGAAATTCCATGAATTACCCTGTTAATGTTTTCATTCTGAAAAGAGGACATACCAATATATTTCAAAAAGGCACAAACAGCCTTGTTAACATTGTGCCTTGCTTTCTCCATTTGTGGACCAATTGAAAAAGAATGCAGCATCATTTGTCTCTGCGCAATATGGGATAAAATTACTCTGGAGTGTGGATACATGTCCATGACTTTCCCAAGTCCTTCTTTCATTGCAAATTGCAAAGAGATTCCAGACACATGTCCTAAACTGTTTCCTCTACAATGAATAATAATAATGTCTGGATGATGCTGTGTCACCAAAGAAGCACAGAGAGGTACCAAATCCACCCACTTAATTTCACGCACTCCATGCCAGTACACTTGTCAGAATCCAAGATGTGCAGCAACTCCACAGCAATCTGCATGCACCTCCAACCAATTTATCCACGAATCTCCCAAAATCCAAACAATTTGTTTTCTGAAACACACAGCCATAGCTATCTGCTCTTCTCTCAGGAGAAAATACCTACTGAAAAACTCTCTCCTTACAACACACCCAGTAAACCTTATTAACCAATCCTGTGCTCTGCTCAGTCTCATTTGCATGCCTCTCAACCCCAAAATCCCCATATCTAATACGCGTTCTCTGCAGACAACCGCAGTATCCGAGGACAAATCGGAAAATCCGAACGTGGGGAATGACAATTTAAATAGTGCGCCCCATTTCCACTTTGAGGTTGGCTATGAAAAGAGTTTTTTTTTGTTTTTTTTGCAGATGTTTCAGACACCTTTTATTTTGTATTTTGTTTCTTATTTTCCTCCCAAAATCTTCACATTAGCTTCTCCAAAGCAACCCTTATGTTCCAAAACAGCATGGCATTTCCCATAAAAGATAAAGAAATGACATCTTCTTTAAAATAAACATTACCCAAATCAATGTTCTCATTACTACAAAAGAACATACCAGCTCTAAGCATGAAAGCCAACATGCCTTGTTTGATTGCACACCTAGCAATATTTTGCTGAGGAAAAAAACAATACTATTCGCCCATATTGCCCTAGGTACTAAACCAGAAAACATAACCTTGTCATTTGGAAGTATTTTCATTACTGCCTGAACCAAGTGTTCCAAATCTGCCAACAAAGTAGGGGTACTGACATAGCCCAAACGCAAAGCACCACATTGCGAAAAAACTACATGTGGACGCTTCACCCTGCCCAATCTCCACAAACTTGTACAGTTCCCTGCACATTGAAACCAGGCATAGTGCCCCACACCACCTCCACTCCTTTAACATCAGAATTGTTTGCCACATTCCTGCATTTAGCATACTGCTCCAAACCATGCACAAACATATCTCCAACCACCAACACCCTGACTTTCTCCACCACTGCCATCTTCACTACACACAGCCTCTTTCAACACAAACCACAACCTCAACATCTTATTGGCTGATCCCTACCGTCCCTTTTCCATGCTGGATTTGCTGCGAAACCCCGGATGTGGCACGCCCTGTCCACGGACAACCACAGTGACCATGGAGCGCGTAACACTGGGCAGACCATCTAACCGTTCCACTTCACACTCTTCACCATTTCCTCATTGGCTACTGTTAAGCAGTCACACACTCATCTACCAATCACATCCAAGAACTCTACATTTAACTCTATATTCACAGATCAGCACATTAGATGTACTATTGATCACTCTCAGTACAATTTGACTGTGACTGCAAAGGACCTACAGCAACAACTACTATAAAACTCCCCACGATTTCTACTTGCAGATTCATGCACATCCACATGCATGAACACAGACTACAGGTATGAATATTTTCTACACAGTACATGTACAGCTTTTCTAGGAATATAATACATGCATATGATTGTTTCTTCTATCACTTAACCTCCATTAACATAACATTAAAAAAACAAGTGTGCTCTATATGTTTACTATTATATTCATTTGTAAAACATATTCAACTAACAGATTCCAAATCCAATATACAGGATGCACATAGGCAAAGGAAAGTGCATGTACATACTATGTTCAGTTTTAAGAAAACACTACTTCTACAAAAACAAACAAAAAACAATGTTTACATTAACAGAAGTGCTATAAACACACATATTCACTAACTTCTTTCTTTTACAATTGCAGTGAAGACCACTCTCTTGAAAAGCAGCAGCATCTGAAGTACGAACAAGGACTTAGAAGAAAACTACTCTTTCCATACAAAAAAGTAAGTACAATACTAACATAATGTTCTAACTGTTACTCAAACACACTAGCATTTTAGTATTGTAGAAGAAACAAGTGTATTAACCCTTTACCATTAGATGTAGTATTAGTGCTTCCCCTTACCAGTTGCATACTTTATTTTGTCATCTGAAACCCAGTATAGTAACACAAACATACAAGAATAGTCTTCCCAACCTGATGTAGCTGCCCATTGCACAATCACACACCTCCACAATCATCCTTACCATCATACTCAGACACTCATGCACAAATCATGCATACACTGCCCAACAACCCAACCCACACTTTCTTTTTTTTCTCCAACAGACCTAAAAGAATGCCTACCAAAAAGCATCTCTGTATTAGGCAACGCAGAAGTAGAGCAAATCAAAATAAAAGTGTCCGAAATAAGCATCCATCTCTAGCAGATTTTGTACAAAAAGTTCACGCAAAACAGCTAATACAGTCACTAAGCAAAACAAAACAAGCTTCCAGTACAGAAACTTTCTCTCCTCTATCAAACTGTAAAACGAAACAGAAAGTGATTAACAATACTTCAGCTACCACTACTGCTGACGCTGCACTTATAAATCTTGAGGTAGTGGCAAGTTACTATACCAAAAAAAAAATTGCAAAAAATGTTCTGCCAGAGAGTCCTTCAGAACCTTATAAAAACAGGAGAGAAATCATGCAAAATGCTTAAAGCCTACCATAGAAAATTAATCCTAGAAGCTCTCACAGACTGAGCAATCCTTCTCAATAGAAAGTTATTTATTTTAGTTTTAAACAGAATGAAACAACAAACAGCTTCTTACACATCTGTGGAGGTGAATGGAGTCACACCACGAGCACAAAACCATATTTTAATGAAGAAGCATGTACACAAAAGCAAACAAACCCAATTTCCATACATAGAAGTGAACGACGGTATGAAAAACTTAATAACACCATTATGGAACAAGAAACTCTGCTCACAAAAATATCCCCAGAAAACTCAGTATCACCTCTCCATTCTACTGAACCAAAACGTCCAGTCTACAAATGGCTGTGAATATCAATGTGCAACATTGCCAAAATCAAAATGAAACTACTACAAAATATGGATGCCTGTCCAGTGTGCAAATACACAGGACTACAAGGACATTCATTAGCCTGCATTTCAGGACCTATTTGCAAAAGCACCTTCCATCATATCAAAATGATATCAACACTTCATTCTACTATAGGAAATCTGGTCCATAAACTCTGCTATGCTAAAAGTCCCACTTTAGCACTAGCCAATTTAAATAACAATCTTCTACATGGTACAGCCAAACAACTACTCGAAGAAATAGAGCATATCCAGAGAAAATATTTTGGAAGTGAAAGCCACTTACAAATGCAATAGCTTTACAACAAACTAGCAACTACTGTACAAATAGCAACATTCTATTAAACACATACAAACAAGAAACACTAAAGTTTAAAAGTACCTACGCGGAAGTACCAAACCATGTGTGTGTGTGTGTTGCCACAGCACTTTTTATAAAAGTAGCACAAAAACTGTAGACATAACGTACAAAATAGAAGACAATGAAGATTCTAAATGGTTCCAATTAGCTCTCTACCTCATAGCAGAAAACAAATACGACATTACTGACCCCTTTATACTTTGCAAATACTGCACTGCAAAACTTGACAACAACCAAACACTTTCATGTGCTATCACAAATAACTTTTAATTATTCCCACTATCAAAACCTTGTAACAACTAAATTAATATGAGAGCCTCATAATTCAAACAGTGCACCCATTTCAAGCAATAATATGCCTTCAACCAAAAACAGCAAAATTACCTCCCTCTGAATTATTGAAAGGCATTTGTGGCAAAGTAGTTTATTTTCCATTAGATCTCAAAGAAAATGTACACGCTCTAGGAGTGCAACGGCCAATAAATCAATCTTTAATTGTATTAGTAAATGGCTTAACTACAAAAGACAAAAAAAGTGGCAACAACTCGTGAACTTACATAAAGTTAGACAGGCCCTGCAATATCTAAAAAACATTGAAATAATTCAAGAGTCACCAGAAACTAGTCAATTTCAACTTTTAAATCCTGCTACAGAATCCACTATTTAGGCCATTATACAATTCATCCTTTACACTCTAAATACACTATAGATGTTGCACTGGAAATGTACCAAATGCGACAAGCCAAAGGATCTCCACTCAGCATATGGGAAAAAAGTATAGAAGCACGGGCCTTTCCTCTACTCTTTCCTACTGGAAAAGGAGGAAGGTACGATAATAGACCCACACAGACAACAGCATCAGAATATCGCTCTTTACGAAGGTATTCTGATGACCCCAGATACAGACAAAAAGTGGAATACATATTCACCGTCTCTTTGAAAGTGGACTAGCAACTCTATGCTACGGAGTTGCACACACATTAAAATCAGGAACCAATTTTTAATTTATATGTCAGCTACGCAATTATTACAAAAAGTGCAAGAAAAAGATGAGGTTTTACAGTCAAGTATTACAAATCTTTCAGCAACCATGCGTGGTACAAAAGAATACTTGCTCCGACGTCACAGATATGTACGCTATATGATAAGAAACCTTGGCCCACCCACTTGGTTTGTACATTAAGTTGTGCAGAATATGCAAGGGAAGATTTACACGATTTCCTACGCATATCAAACAAAAACAAAACAAACATGAATATAAAAACACCAGGAGAACTCTGCTCTCTAGATCCTGTAAATGTATCAAGATATTTCCCTCATTGCTTCATTGCTAACCTACACTTTATTTGTAATAGGACTGTTCCTCTCCTCTGAGAAGTTCAACATTTCTTATGGTGAAAAGAATACCAAGTGTTAGTTCATTTGCGGGTTGTCCCACACTACGGTGATAATCCCTCCTACCAAGTGGGAATATACTATCTATTTAATCCAAAGAAGGGACGTATACATATTTCTTTAACAAAACATGTTACCCTCAGCAATATGAAACCTGCTCACACAGCTTATTCAGCCAAATAAAGGCTGTGTCAGTCTAATAAATGACATGTATCCAATATTGAAATATCATATTTTAATTCATTTGCTAAACAGCAAAAGTATCAACAAACATTTTTCTAAAAAATGCATTACACCACATATAAAATATACAATGTTTAAAAGTGGTGATTTCACCACACACACTCAAGTTATACAGATCATTGAACACTCTCCACAGTAGTTAACTCAATTTTTCTTATTTACTACTGTGTACAACAATTTAGCCCAACTTATATAAGTTTCTGTCCTTGATGTTACTATTAACTGGACATTCTTCAGGGGCGGAAAATTGTCTTGTGCTTCCTGTAGACTTCTCTGTATGGTTCCGGTTTCTATAGCTGGGGGTACATACAACACAAAAACATATTACTACAATGGCATAATTGGTTATTTTACTTAACCTAGCCAAACCTAATCACCATTAGGATGCAACAAGTATATACTTTATACAATACTAGTGCTTAAAACTTGTAGCCAATAAATGTTGTACAGGTTTATTAGACAATCACAATTTTTTGTCCTTCACTATTCACAGTGGTTGGGAGAGATAGCCCCTATCTCACCATATTCTCTACTGTCCTCATCAAAACATCATGCTTCCTGATGTATAATATGATCATAGAGCACACACCTCTATTTTGAAACCTAAATAGGTTAACACTTAAAGTGTTTTATAGGGTATGGCCTCACCTCAGTTCCAATACTGATTTCTCTCTCTTGTAGGTAAGGTACATAGGATTTTCTCAACCCAAATCTGGTATGTGCACCCACAATGCGGTATGTGTTCTGTTAAAAAATAGGACACTCTGTAAATTCTTAGTATAAAAGAGGGGATGGACCACACGACATAAAGCGGAGAGAAAGGGGAAGGATCCTACCTTTATAACCCTCAGATCCATTTCTTGTACCCTGGTTGCCTCTTACATTCTGGCCTCTTTGTGCAGGGGCATTTGTATTTCTTCCTCTTTGACCCCCCCATTGGTATCATCATTGTCATTGGAAATACCACCTTCCTCGCTGGAGCTTTAGGAGGTGTTCCTAAATCTCACTCTTCGGTTGGTTTTCTGTCCTTCGACAGGTGCTCCGAAGTTAAAGCAATGTACAAGGTAAGCTAGGGTGCCAACTTTGAGGGCACATATGGGAATTCCATTATTAAGTAACTTACCCTTGTTGAATCTACTTTTTAAGGGGATACTCTTGTTTGTTTCATCCTCATTTTAGGAAAAAGTTTTTTTCCACTGAGTGCCACTAAGTAAAGTAGAATTCTGGCTCTGGAAGTTTATTCAGAAGACTGCAGACCCCAGAAAGTATCAATATCTTACAACTGAGGGTTATAAAGGTAGGAGTCCAGGGACTGGGAGAGATGAAGGCCTCTGGTACTAGGGCTCCTGAAGTTATGCTCAGGCTTTTCCCTTTCCCAGTGAACCTCATCTCTATCAGCCCCTGCTCTCTGTTGCAATGCAAGAGCCTGCGCTTTCAGTTCCTCAGTTAAGGCCTTACTAGACTCTATCAGTCTCTCCCGCATGGCTACCTGTTGCTGGAGCCTATCATTGTGCTGGCAGAGAGCCTCATTCTCTCTCTGTGCCTCCTGATTGGTCCTGGAGTACTGGGGCAGTCTTTGCTGCAGGAGGGTTACCCCCTGAGTCCCATCCCTACTGGCCTGCTCCTTTCTTGCCAGAGCCTCTTCCACCCTCCTGGTGTGCTCTAACAAGTTCTGATGCTCTTTTTGGAGGTCACCCAGCCCCTAGAGGGCCAAGTGATTTTCTTCAGTTTTTCTTTTTAAATGGCAGACTTCCTGGCCTAAGGTGTCCCTTTCCTGACTAAGAGTCTGCATCTGTGCCGCCAGGTCGTCCCTTTGCCTTTGAAAGGCACCAGCTTTCTGGCGCTCCTGATCATACTCTGCCTGGGTATCGAGGTCTTTCAGGATCAGTTTATTGCTCTCTGCCTTTTCCCTATCTAGGTGGCTTTGCAGGGTAACTACCTGCTCAGCACATGCCCTATTGAAATCTAATTGTTGCTCCAGCTTTTTCTGGCTCTGCAGTAGGGAGTCCAAACCTTCTTGGTACTCCTTCTGCAAGGCCAGAAATCTGGAATCCTGGTCAGATTTTCCCTGTTGCAGGATACACATGTCCTCTTTGATTTTAATGAGATACTGTCTGCTCTCATTTTCTGACTCCTGGCTTCTGTGCATCCTCTGCTCAGAAGAGACCAGGTCAGATTGAGCCTTCTCTAACGCGATCTGTTGCCTATTTGCCAGATCTTGGCCTTCAGCACATTTGTCCTGCATGGCTCCCATATATAGATACAAATATGCCGCTATCCTAACCATCTTGTCGTGTTCATCCTTAGCTTTAGGAGCCATGTATAGTTCACTCAGGGCCACATGTAAGGGACCCTGATCTCTCCAGATATCTTACCCAGTTGCAGTGACCTGTTGTGTGATTGCCTGCAACCATGCATCCTGGCCCTGCTCAGTCCATTCACCTCTCACAAATAGCTTATGTAAGAAGTGCTCTCTGGCTATTTTGATGTCTACCAGTGTCGTCATTCTGGAATTTGAGTTCCTTCCTGACTTACAGAAGTTTGTATTTTATTTTGCAAAACAGACCGTTTCCTTAGAGCGTTCCTTTGCGGAGAGCTTTACAGTGTAACACAGCGTGGTGATCTAACCGGATATGTATCCTGTCAGCTGGCACACTGTATTAATCTGCACAAGTGATAGATCTAATCCAGAATCCCCGGCTACGAGCCCCCACTTTGTAAGCGGATTCAATTCAACACTACAGCTAAGTCAATGCCTAGTCTGGGATGCTGAGGGAAACCCTTATTGATATATTTTTATGTCCAGTTTGTTTACTCTGGATGACAACCCTTATATAACACCCCTCTCTTAGAATCCCTCTGACCCCACTGAGCCAAGAAGTATTAAAAGGTTTATTTGAAAATTAAACAATATATATATATATATATATATATCACACTTTTATAATAAATTAATATTTGATATCACACTTGAGAATATGATGTTGATCAACAATGGATAATGCTATAGTGGTACACTTTTTTTAATGGCTTAGAAGTTGATATAGAGAGGATAAAGTAGCTGAGAATGCTCATATGGCTTCAAAGACAATGCAATGATGAATGAAATGCAGTACAGAAAATAAACTTGATATGATTTCAATCAAAATAATGTAATCACTTTTCCCCCTGGTAGCAATTCACCCCCCCTTTATGCAATGTAAAGAGATGGAAGGAACGCACACAGTTCTCAGGAATGCAATCAAAGATAATTCAGTTCCCCCCTAGCAAGCTTAGAGGAAAACAGGTAGGAGTTTTAAACACAGGCAAAATCCTTTTAAATGTGGTGGCAATGAAGTGAAAAATATACTCAAATTGCTTTTATTTCCCTATAGGAGGTTCAGGGTAGGTGATAGATACTTTGAATCAGTTCAGGCCAGCCCTATCAATGATTCAGGGATGGTTATTAGGTTGAAAACAGATTTCAGGGATGGAATCAAAGACAAATATTTTTACCCGTGGCTAAAATGAAGCATACTGTCAAATCACGGCAATTTAGTAGCGTGCGTCAAGCTCAATTACAGAGGCACTACAAGGGGTAGCAAGTTGGTTCTTTGGAAAGCTTATAATCTTAGCTTTAAGATGACAGTTAAAACTCACTCCTAGCACAAACGGTTCCGGAGATACGGATGATTTTGTGAAGGTAGTTTTTCAGAAATGAAATCACAGTTTCAGAATGACAGATGACAGTTTTCAGTTTTAAAGATGACAGAATGACATGATTCTAGGAGGCAGTTCTAATAGGTTAAAATAGTTTGGATTAGATTATTTTAAACTAAGAGATTGGTTTTGGCACAGTGCTAGCTGGGTACTCACACTAGATTTTGGACAGGAATGCGACTTCGTCACGGATCGGGTCAACCGGTTAGACTGGACTCCTGGCGGTTCTCTCGCCACGGACGATCTCTGCCCGGTTCTGCTCACAGCGATCTGGGTCAGCTCTGCTATGTGTTTAGAAAGTGGGTGGGTCGGCTAATTCTGCATGCCCAACCCTCTCAACTTATCATTGGCCAGTTCCTCCTCTCTTCCTTGATTGGGGGAAGGAAATGGAGTGTCAGAGTGATGACAGCCATTTATGATCTATTGAAGAACGCCCCTTTACTTTTGCTTGGAAAATCTTTTTTCATAACTACACATACTTCCCAGATATACCGTTGTTTGACATTACATGTACATATTGCAGATTACCTATGGTCCATGCTTGTTCAACTCTGATCTTCCTGGGGGCTTGCATTCAAAAATGGCAACTTATTTTCATTTTTAGTTGGTTTACCAATGTTAAATCTGTATCAAAAATTACACAAATGTACACCCTCCTTCTACACACATTCCAGTAATTTACAGGGTCTCTAGCATAAACCCAGTGTCTGTAATATCAATAAATAGTGGGGTTTTGCCTCAGAACATGGTACAAAGTTGAATCAAGTCTTGAATTGTGGGTACATTTCTTAGATTAAGGTTCTCCAAATTGCACATTTCTGTGTGTTTAATACAATATTTTAGAAGCATTTAACTTAAACATATATTTGCTGCATTATGATTCCACCTAAGTGTCTGAGTCCACCCCCAGAAACTTGGGAGTACCACATGTCTCTCCTCTCCCAGGCAGGGCTCTGTTTACAGTCCACACTGAAAATCAACATACCCCATTCAATTGCAAGAGTCTACTGTGTCGGCTGAGGTCAGCAGGTCAGGGGGCCACTCTGCAATTGGTTAGCATGAACCTGTGATTTCCTGGGCTGTTGTGTGGGTCTCTGAGGTGAGAAGGTTTCCCAGCCTCTTGGCTTGTTAATGCAATCAGATTGTCTCTGGGAACAGCAGGTGGTTAAGAGTTTTAATTAACCAGCGGGCCTTTGAAGTGTCCAGCTGTCTCAGGAGGATTATTAGCTTCTGAAGTAGCACTTCTCCTGTCATTGTTTAGACCGCTAGTGCCAGTTTGTGGACAAAGCTGGTACTGCACCCATTTTTGGGATCTGTCTTGAATTAATGCATTTCAGTAGAGTGGTCTTGTGCCCATGATTTTAGCAACTTTTTGACATCAATAAAAACGGATTTCGAACAGAACCATCTTTCTTTGCACTGGTGGGTGGCAGATTAGGTGACCATTTTGGTGTGCGCAAACTGTGCGGTTATCCTGGATTCTGGCGTGAATGTGGGCGGCGACAGCTTATCCCCACATCTACCCAGTCTATTGATTCAACATGGGTCAAAACCCTTGACAGAAAAATAGCCAAAAATTATCCCAACAGCCAAGACATTTTGAAAAACAATTTACTAGACACATACTACCCAAACAGGAGTACCACTTTGGAAACCATGTGTGTATTCCATGTAGCCCAAAACTCCACATACAACAATAGTATTAAACCAGATGAAAAGAAAGGTAGATACAGAGTTGTAAATTGTGAAAGCAGCTTAGTGAAACTTACCGAACGCAGCTTAATTAATCATATCAAATTGTCATTAAAAACTCCTCAACATAAAGAACGGTATTACATGTCCCTGCTACAACATTTTAAATCATGAAGAAAAGAACAAGAGTTACTGGTTACATATGACTCCTATTAAGACACTTTCTAAGCAAATGAAAGCACTATATCAGACGTAAACTTTACACAATACCAAACAATGTTGAACAATGAACAGCAACACAAACAAGAACTCCAGGCCCAACTACTAGTGGACACTCCTGACAGTAGTGAACCTTCTGTAACAGGAAGCCGAGAACCACTTGGACAGCCACTAATAGCAAATGAGGCAGAATTAGCCATGACAGAAGTAAACATTACTATGTGTCAGTAGGAACAAGCTACAGAAGACTTCACTGTACTGAAATCACAACTGAATAATGAGCAGTGTAGCATTTTCCAAGAAATAACAAAACAAATTGAACATTCCACAGAAGCTGCAATGGAACTACACAGAGTTTTCAAACAAATGAAATTGCTGCTAATAGATGAGGTGAGCATGGTCTCCAACCTAATGCTGGCTTTGATTCACCTCAGATTACAAGAGGGCCTCAAAACAGACTACGAAGAGCTTTTTGGAGGAAAACACATTATTGTTTTCGGAGATCTTCTTCAATTGACACCAGTGAAAGCTGAACCTATTTTTAAAACCTTAGGGCACAAACTGTGCCATAAAAACACTTGGCAGCATAGGAAATGTCAATCTTTGGCAACATTTCCTATACAGAGAATTAACAGAAAACATGCGCCAGTCTGCAGACCTCACATACACCAACATTTTAAAAAGTATTAGAGTTGGTGTATTATCTCAAGAAGCATGGCACATCCATGCACTCTATGGCCATAACTCATGTGCTACTGATGTCATGGAACAATTAGCACACAAAAATGCCAATTGTATGTCCTTGATACCAACTCTTGCAAGCTGTTCAACATTCAATTAAACAATGTTGAAAAAAGAAATGCAACCAATAATTGAAATTTTCTCCACAGATAAACTGGACGTACATGGTATGACACTACCCATTTGTCAACAAGCCACAACATGACTAAATACCTTAGAAAACTCTAACTCCAACACAACTGGTTTGGAGAAAATATTAAAATTATCTTTAAACTGTAGAGTAATGCTTAAACGTAACCTTGACCTGGATCAAGGACTAGTTAATGGAGCACTTGGTACAGTTGTTGGCTTTCAAACATAACCACGTGACAACAACATTCAATTTGTCAATATTCTCCTTGACAAACTATCACAAGTTAAAAGGATAGAATGCTCAACAGCCCGCTTCTTTCTTTTCAAAGACACGTATGTACGCAGAGAACAATTTTCACTAACTCTAGCATACAAAGTTACCATTCACAAATCACAAGGTCATACCCTAGAAAAAACATTAATAGATATTGGTAGTAAAGTCTTTAAAGAAGGCATGAGCTATGTAGCACTATCACGCTTACGTACACTTGACAGGCTATTTCTAATCAACTTTGACGCAAGTAAAGTAAATGCAGATATTACTTGCATTCTAGAATACAATAGGCTGCGTTCACTCTACACCCCGTATCTAAAAACCTATCCTGTTCCACAAAAAGCAAAATGTTGTTAAAGAAAACTACTTCAAACTGAAACAATACAGGATATCACTGCAATTCCTCCAAAGAAAAAAAAAAGAAACCAATACTTCATCAAGTTCCACAACCAAAGAAGAATCTACTGGTCAAAGTAACTCAACTACTTCTTCAAAGAAGCAACACACACTTCGAACAAATTACTTTGACACAGAACTGTCAGGTCCATTAAAACTTTCAAATATTACTGCTGTAAATTGCTAGCAAATGTAGCAATAAATATTCTATTCCAATTGCCACCAATTATTGAGAAAATGTACTTACACACTACAGACCAATTGTGTTTGCAAATGTTAGTCCTTCATATAAATGCAACCAACAATCCTGACAACACTTACAGTGTTCATGGAAAAAGACAAGAATTGGACAACTGTGCTGGAATCGACAAATTCACTATAAACTCACAAGAAGATCCACCAGAATTTCTAATGTACTTACTACAAGTACTGGAAAACAAAAACATACCTATAAATGAAATCTTCCAGAAACATACATGCACTCTCTGCAGCCATGTGGCACAGGAACAATTCCCTAATGAACGCTTTGTGTATGTATCCATACCTAACTGAGAATCCATTCCAATTTGGCAATTTGTACAAAATGCAAACCATGGCAGATTATGTACTACCTGCAATTCAGATAATCATTCCACCTTACAAATACAGACAAATAGTAAATATGTAATAGTAATGCTTTTACGTTACAATGCAGATTGTACCGAAAACAACTGTAAGCTCACTGGATTCACACATGGTCAAGTATCACTTGGTGAGAAAACCTTCACAACAATAGGTATAATCTACCACGCAGGAGCCACAACCAATGTAGGTCACTACACTGCATATATACAAATGAATTGTGGATGGTTTGAATGTAATGATAATACCATTACTCTAAAGCAGATATTACCAGCAAATCTTGTAAACACTTACTTAATATTCTTAAAACCAAAATTTAATACGTAATCTGTGTATGAACATAAGCAAAAGTTCAACTTCAAAACTGCACAGTTAGACTACGCCAACATGTTTCTAACTGCCCCACGATTCTGCAACAAGCAAACAGATAAATAAATACCACTAAAATATAACAAGAAATACACAGTTAGAATATGCCAACAGGTATCTAACTGCCCCACGATTCTGCAACAAGCAAACAGATAAATAAATACCACTAAAATCAAACTAGAAATATACAGTTATAATATGCCAACAGGTATCTAACTGCCCCAAAAAATCTGCAACAACCCAACAGATAAATGAATAGCATAAAAGTAGAAATAAACAATTAAAATACACCAACAGGTAGCTAATTGCCCAAAAAAACAAAAAATCTGCAACAAGTCAACAGATAGAAGATTAGCAAGAAACAAGAAATAAACAGTAAAACAATGAAAGAAATATATTGTACCACAACATAGAAAGTTTTTTTTTTTTAAATCCAGCATGGATTTTTTTCCCACAGACCGAATGATTTAGAAAACAAACTCAGAAACTGAGCAAATTGCACAGTACACTGTTTTGAACCATAGTACTTATAAAGTACTAAATATGAGGGTCATAAAAATACAGAAATGTCTATTATGCGATGCAATAACTCATTAAAACTACCTACTCTAAGATATGATCTTTTCTTTTATCACAGAAAAAGTATGTCTGGTCCAGTTACCCATGTCATGAACAAACTGCATACAACCACAACAAACTCAACCAGTAAGTATAAAATAAATAGACCAACAAACACCACTGCATAACTCACCCATTCAAGCAAGCATACACCACAATCCAGAATGTTTACTTCCAAGGGTAGCCTTCGGCCATGCACCCAAGACCCTAGGCCCTGGCCAAACCACCGCAGCATAACACACCTATGCTACCAAACATTTTGACTGTGGTATGTGAGCTGCTTACAGGGGATATTAAATACAATCAATGCTCTACTAACAACCTAAAACCAACATCATACTAATGTAAAAAGCCGCAAAGACCGCAGACATGACAAACACATCAGGGGCTCCTGCCACCTAAACAAATACAGTATTTGCCCCATCTCTTACTCCCCAACCCTCCCCAAGCACTCCTGCACACCAACACACTCCCCAAAATTGCATTTTGCCTCTGTTCGTCGCCGAGCTGTGATCCAAGATGGCGGGGGCATCGAAACAATGTGACGCACCTCATACCTCACTCCAGCCAATTGGCAGACATGTTGCGTGTCCATGGACATGATGCAAGTCGTTTAGCCAATCGGTGTCCTGTCCACAAAGCGAACAGGGAAGTTTGTCCGCGGAGCACACATAGATATCACAAATGTTTTTGTCTTACGTTTTGGTAATTTAAAAAAGAACTACTGGATGGATTTACACCAAATTAACAAAAGCACGCTTTCAGGACTAAGCCACTGCTCCTGCTGCAAATTTGGTGGAAATCCGTCCAGCGGTTTGAGCTGTAGGCGTGCACACATTCTTTTCCCATTATCTCTCTGGGAAAAAAAGACATTTTGGGACCCTCCCTATAACTTTGCCCCCCCTGCACCAAACCTCACCCAAAAAATGCTCTATGGGATTAGCAACTTAACCATAACTACACAGTCGCTACCGTGGGCTGTGTAATATATATATATATATATATATATATATATCAGTAAAAAAAGTTGTTAAAGGGACTTCAAGGTTAAGTTGCACTAGGAAAAACCTTTGAAATTTAATGGAAATGGGATGGGACAGTGGGGACTATAGGTCCCATTCCCATGGGCAGCATGCTGAAAATGGCAGTATATGGCATGCACGCTTCCCCAAGTATGGCGAGGGCCGTGCCCCAATAAAGCAGATACAGTCCTTCTTCCCCTTCCACTATCTTCTTTCCAGCACGCCCTCATTGGGTACTGTTAAATAGTCACAAGAATCCACCAACCACATTGAAGAGTTCTCCATGTAACACTATCAGTTCTGTACAATAGTCCTCTGCATACACACCATACCCAGAAATATTATTGCGCAAACCCTTAGCCTCCACAGTCCCATTTCCATGTCCAACATCCTCAAAATCCCCAGACATGGCTTTCGTCCTGCGTGCGTGCGTGGGGGAATAATATGCAACCAGGGTAGGTGATTTCATCTTGAGTGGTCGCTCTGAAAAAAAGCCTTTTTATGTGCTTCTCGGGAAACACCTTTATTTTCAGTTTTAATTGGGTTTTCTGTTTTCTTCTCCCCCTCACATTCTTACAGTAAAATGTTCAACGCTTCCTGTAGATGGGCAAACAAAAGAGCATCACAAATGCTGGACAAAGTGATGTCATTTGCATGGGAAAATTCTAACCACATTTCGAGAATTAATTATGTCATTTTTGCAGAAGAACATCCACAAGCGGACAAACAATAACATATGCTTCTGTTGATGAGACCCCTTCCAGCCCCTGGCTGGGAACAACATGCATTAGGATAGTCCCATACTCTTCTTGGTGGCATGGCTTAGACAACTACTTGGGCAGTGTAAAAAGGCCTTTTCACTGCATTCATCAACATCTTTAATTGATGGAACAGATGTGAACAAGCCATGTGACCCAAATGCATGCCGCCATAATGCACAATGACTATATGAACATTATTGAAACTGGCCACTTGTCTGCAAAGTGCAATCATATCTCTGGAACTGCGAACATGGAGAGAGCACCACAATGTGTCCACTCCTTCCAAACCGAAATTACCATCAAAGTGTCTTTCCTGGGCTTACTTGTGCCGATCTATCACAAAGGCATCACCCACAACCAATACAATATGTTTCTCCATGTCAGCCCACCTCACTATGCAGAGTAATCAAAAACAGTATTACCGCCCCTTCCTGTGAACCACACCCTCAGTACCTGATTGGATAATCGCCACAGCCCCATTTGCATTGGCCAGCATGGTGAGAAGTGCAGAATGTGGCATGTGTGCTTCCCAAAGTACCGCGAGGGCCATGCCCCAGTAAAGCAGGAGCAGTCATTCTTCTCTTTCCACAATTTTTTGTCCATCAATACCTCATTGGGTACTGTTAAATAGTCACACACACATCCACCAATCCCATCCAAGACGTCAGCATCTAACACTATCAGTTCTGTACAACACTGCCTATGTACCATTACACATTCAGACTGCAAGTATCATGTCATTTGAAAGCACGCCCAGTAGAAGGTTCAGTAAAACCATGCAATATTTCCACATCTACATACACCCACATGACCACCCATCAGCACAAAGCAGAGTTATAATTGCCTCTGAGCACAGTATCTGCCACTGAACATCCATTACGTACTTAAAAAACAAAGATTTTTTATCCCATCATCTACCATAAAGTGGCACTTCAATGGTAATTGCTTTTAACATTTTCATTTACCCATGTCACTCATTGTAATATCCAAACAGGAACTCTCTTCTTTCCTTCCGACAATGCTACAAATGTTTTTCCACTCTAACCCATCTCATACATAAATGGTAGAAATATTGCATCAAAACCACCATTGAATCCAGAAGCTAACTATCTCCACAGCTGTGGTTCTCTCTAGGCTAGACAGTTGCAACAGTCTCTTTCTGAATCTGCCTGCTTCTACTCTCCACC
Organism: Ambystoma mexicanum; assembly: GCF_040938575.1. Classification (NCBI taxonomy): domain Eukaryota; kingdom Metazoa; phylum Chordata; class Amphibia; order Caudata; family Ambystomatidae; genus Ambystoma; species Ambystoma mexicanum. Next base: position 338,378,331 of record NC_090939.1, read on the forward strand.
CTCTGCAACTCATCCAGATCAGGCCTCAAGCCCAGGGATCTTATATCTCCGGGACCAAAATTGCTGCACTGGCTCCCAGTGGCTGCGAGGATTAAAGTCAAAACCCTCTGCATTATCCGCAAGGCCGTTTGGGCCCTGGGGCCTCAATACCTTCATCTCTCACTTCCTAAACATCTCCCTGCTCGAGTTCTTCGGTCATCCACCTCCAACTCCCTCAGGGTCAGTCACTTCTGCAAGCAACCAGTTGCTGGTAGATGTCTTTCTTAGACTGGGGCCTCCCTCTGGAACAGCCTCCCTGTCTCCCTGAAACTTGAGGAGAACCATATCCAGTTCCGGAAGCACCTCAAAACCTTTCTCTTTTCTTCTGCTTTTTCTCCTCCTCTCCCCTGCTGACTTCCTGGCTGAAACTGATTCTGCACTGGTTACCTTGCCACCCTCCGATCTCGGGCCCAGGCAACCTCCCTGCACCAGTCGCACACCTGCACTGCCTTTCTGGCAATCCCCCACACTTAGGGACTGTTTTCTGTATCCCTAACAGTCCCACTACCACCTGATGTCTGCACTTATCCTTGCACTTGAAACCAGCAGCCTGTATTTTTACCTATTGTTATTGAGGCTTCTTCCCATGTACTGCACTTTCCCCTTCCCCTACACTTGCATGATCTGAGTGACACTTGGCGTAGTAGGATCATTGTCTCTGTCTCCCCTCTGTTCCCCCTCCCTTGTCTCATCGCACCTTGAAACACTTGTATATAGGCACGTTATAAAAGCCATATCATACAATATTATATCATATCACACATACATTGCATGCATTACAACAGGATGCCTTCCACTTACCTTGCACACTTCACCAAATTGATTTCCTACAGTAACCAATTTCCTACAAAATTCTGAAACATATAGAACAAAAGCAGCACTGAATATATTTTAGCAACTTTAAACCAATTCATACAGTGCATGCATACAAACAGGATGTCTGCCCCTTAGCTTGCAGACTTCAACCATAGCCTTCTCCATTTCTCTGTACAAATGGACCTTCTGCCACTGTTTCTGCATACACACCACAACCAGAAACCTTATTGAACAATGCCTTATCCTCCACAGTCCCATTACCATGCCTGCATTCCCAGATACAGCGAGGGCCGTGCCACAGTAAAGCAGGGTCAGTCCTTCCTCCCTTTCCGCTGTTCTTTTTTCAGCACACCCTCATTAGGTACTATGGCATGAACCAATGAAATCCAAGACTTCTGCATCAAATACTATAATGTACCGGTACACATTCAGAGTACACTTCTCGTGTGATTTTAAAGCACCTCCATTAAAAAGTTCTCCAAAAGTATTCACGGTTCCAGCATACAAATTCACCCAGAGTGGCACCCATCACCACAACGTACAGGTAGCAATATTCTTTTTGCTCCCAGCATTGCAGTACGTGCAAACAACCAGTACGTCAAAGTGCAATATAGTAGCCAGTAATCTGCTCAATGCACACTACCCAAGCACATAAAATATCCAGTTCTACCCTATCCACTTCTAGTCACACAGTATTTCAACACAGTACCCAGTGCACACACCACAGGAGTGTTCACTCCATCAGCTCCAGCCATGGACTAAAAACTGTAGGATGTGCTAACAATCACCACACCCATGGAACCAACAATGTATGCCATGCTCACAAACCATACAAAGAACGCTGTCACACCTACTTTCAAGCAGGCGCTAGGGCCTCACGGCACAGAACACACCATAGTATACCCCATGGTTAAAAGCTCATGTCATGTGCAATGCACTTCCCATGTTCAATTCACCCTGCCAACTTTCACCCTGGCCACACGTGTGCATGCATGGCTGCATGATGTTGCATGGGGCATGGTGAACGGTATGTAGGTGTCTGTGTACATTGTCCATATTTTAAATGTGTGACTTCCTTTCATGGCACAATATCGTAAAGCACTTCCTAAAGCAAGGGTCTTATAAGGGGCAAACCATATCAATTGCAAATGATCACATGTGGCTCCCTAATGTGCAACACATGTAATAACCTACACCATATGATAATGTACTCATATCACCTCGCTTCAGGTGTTCTACCAAGTGTAAAATGTCCTCTACAACCATTCTTTGAAAGTCACCACCCTCGGGGAGATGCACAGTTAAAACTGCATTGCTGCATTATGTTGTGGTGGCTGTCGTCAAGGCCTATGCTCTTGGGTGCATGGCCTATGGCCTACGGCCTTTGGTCATGCACCAAACAGTCTATGCCTTGCCCACACCCAGCACAACATAAGAGAGCCATGCAGGTGAACATTTGGCCCAGTACCACAATCCACAAAGATAACATAGGCAGCAGCACTTCTACGCAACCCTCACACCATAATACAGCAATTCATGCAAACATGTAACAATGAGAAGAATCCACAAACATACCACAGTGTCTGGCACCCCTACCCACTTCCATTCATATAGTATTGTATTACTGCCAACCAAACTACAATATATTCACAACAGTGGCCATGCTCCCAGCACTCTATTAAGTGCACAAAACCAATGCTGAATAGTGCAGTACAGTACTCAGCTCCCTGAGCAATGGACACTACCCAAGCACATAAAATATGATGCAGTTCAACCCTATCCACTTCTATTCACACAGTACTTCAACACTGCACCCAGTGCACACACTGCAGGACTGTTCACTCCATTAGCTGCAGCCATGTACTAAACACTGTAGGATGTGTTAACAATCACCACACCCATGGAAACAACAATGTATGCAATGCTGACGAACCACACACACAAGGCAACACTGTCAAACCTACTTGCAACTAGGACACATACTTGTCGGCGCAAGGCCTTCACCCATGCATCGAATGGGCTACGAGCTTATCACTCACAACACACCATAGTACACGCTATGTTACAATGTTCATGTCATGTGCAATGCACTCCCCTCTGCAATTGAGTTGCCACCAGTCAACACGGTAAGAGGTCGCTGCATGAGCGATACTGCCATAACAAAGGCTGCCTGCTTTCACCACACATGGTTGTCACCTGTGGAGGGACCCACGAATTGGCGCAGTATGCACAGATACTGCAGGCACACCACTGTCATCTTCCACCTAATTACATATCTCAGATGAACCACTTCTCACTCCTCCATCTTTCCATCCCTTCTTCCCACAACCACATGGCGTAAAGTATGTTTGCCTTGCCCGTTTGGTGCTGCACTGCCCTCCGATGAACCATCGCAGCGTTTTCCAAAAATGTTGACGCACAGCACGCTTCCCTCCAGCCAACCACCAGCCAGGTCCAATGTTCGCCGACATCACGACAGACTGCAAGCCAATGAGACTTTTGTCCGCGGAGCGAAGAGGGAAATGTGTCAGCGGAGCAGAGCCAGATATGACACATTTTTTGAGATGTACATTTCAGTTCTTTGCAACAAAAGTACTGGTCGGATTTCCACCAAACACACAAAGCATGCTTTTGGAACCAAGACCCTGCTCCTGCCACAAATTTGTTTAAAATCCGTCCAGCCGTTTGGGCTGTAGCCATGCGCAAAGTTTTTGCCTATTCAGTCTATGGAAAAAGTGGCCATTCTATAGGTTGAGCAACTTAACCATAACTACACGGCTGCTACCGCGGGCTGTGTAATATATATATATATATATATATATATATATATATATATATATATATATATATATATATATATATATATATATATATATATATATAAAGGGTTCCTGCTAGTTATGCTAATTACCCTGCAATAAGCTTCTCAATAAGCATGCTCTCTTTTTTAACCAACCTAGAAAATGCCATACATTCCAGCATTCATCACCTGCTCACATGAAGCAGCAAACAATTACAATGCCCTGCGCTTCAAACTGTTTTTATTTGCAATCCTTGTGATTAAAGTTAAAGCATGCATTTGTGCATACCCAGCAGCATTGTGTTACTGTTTAATAAAATAAGGGAAAAGCACAGGAAATACATTGATAGACCATTTATAAATGGCACTTAGTGTCTGCCAGTTTAATATGTTGCCAGCACATGCATACATCCCAACATCACCCATTCCAATCTATTGGTGCTTCTTAAGTCTTCCTTTTTTCCTTTGCATTCTGTCACTTCCAATTCCACTTCTCCCATATTCTCCCATAATAAAACACAAACTACAAGTCCCAGAATGCAAAAAACACAACTAACGTCAAGATCCGAAACTGTGACATGTATATCAAATAAACATATACAATACTGTGCTTTTTTTTAAGAACTTTAAAAAATGCATATCTGCATTTGCAGCAGCACTGTGTCACTTTGTCATTAAAGAAAGTAAACTCAGATGCAATAGATTTGTACACCATTTGTAATTCACACACAGTGTGTGCCAGGATGATATATTCACAGTACATGTATCCTTTCTAACATAACCCATTCCAATCTGCAGCTGATTATGCAGTCTACATTTTTCTCTACATCCTGTGACTTGTACTCCAACTTTCACAATGGTAAAAGTGGAACTACGAGTCCCATAATGCAAACAAAATATCTAGGACTGTATAAACACCTACAGATTAGAATGCATCATGTTGGCAAGTATGCATATCCTCCTAACATAATAAACTTGCACACACCAACTGCCATTTAAAACTGCACTACAAATCTTATCAATCAACTTTTCTTCTCTTTTCAAAATGTTACAGAGCTTCTACAAATGCACATACACAGTGCTTAGTGCTTTACATGTCACATGGAAAAGGAAATTGGATTGCCAATTTGTAAAGAATGCACAGACGTGTGGAAATCCATAAATACAGATTCATAAACCAATTGCAATTCATCATGGCAAGGTAAGCCTAAACGATGCTGACTCACATTAACCAGAATTTCCCATGTGTAAAAATGAACTATGTCACAGCATTCCATATAACTTCTGACACAAGCTATCAGAAAGGCCTCAACTCACAGCGAATTAAAGTGCATAGTGCTTACCTCCGAGTCAAGGTCCAATTTGAAGTGCAAAGTGCTTGTGCTCAATGAAAAGCACCTCGTAAAGTGTAATCGGTGATGTCTGAGTAAAATCTAAAAGTGCATGTTGCATTAAAGTGTCATGTGCATCTAGGAAGCCAGATGGTACAAGGCGCAAATATGCAAATCATATAAGCACTGATCCATTGATTATCATTGCTATTAAAATCCCTGAATGATACATAATAATAATAATAATAATAATAATAATAATAATCATAATAATAATAATAATCATAATAATAATAATAAAGCATGATGTTCTTGATTCTGAAGTAATTGAAAAATAAATAGTGGGGAGTGACTCTTCTCTGCAGTGAGACAAATATGCCACTGAGTATCTGTGTTCCATTGGATTACTGCATCAAACCACTTATTAATTGAAGGCATGCTTTTTTGTCATTTGTTTCATTAGATGTATGCAAGTGATGCTGGAGGGCTCTACTTTTGCTTTTAAACATTTGAACTTCCCCATTGAACCATAGACTGGCAGTAGACGGAGGTCAGTGATGAGGTTTTTGTGGATCGCGGAGGCAAAGATGTCCAAAGTTATTCTGAGTTACTGTGGAAGTCTGACAGGATGGATTAAAGGGCCGTAGTTCAAGCTATGGGCTCTTGAAGTTTTCCATGAACATGGCAGTAGTCACTCCCTTCAGTGGTCTTCCCAAAAGGAGTGGAATGGAAAGCGTAAAGGTGACCTCCTTAAGGCGCCCAGTGGACGTTTTCTTATTGTGGCAAGAATTCCATACCCATGCCGGCTGCCAAGCAATGGCAGTCTTCTATGCACCCTCATTACTTTGATCAAGAATGTTTGCACCTTGATGGGAACTCTGTTATATTTAACCTACTGCTCCTGAAACCACATTCTCAGTGACACACTTTGTTATATTTTGCTTTGCCATTGTCTCCTTTTTCCAGTTCTTTACCTTGAAACCTCACGTTGAAAACGGCGAATCAGCATAGATTTGATGATTATGGTGCTCCCTGTCAGGTGGATTATACTTATACTTTTTGCTGCTCTTTTTATTGTATATTTATAGTTTGTAACTAATCTTGTCTTCTACACTGTGCAATGTCTTGTTAGGGCCTTTGTGTGCAGTATGCAACACATTGCAATTGATGATTCCACCTTTGATGGACTGGTTGTTAGTCTGAGCAGTGTATGGCGAGTTATGACTGTGCAGATTGACATAACTGCCCCATTTCTTTAGTTGTTAGATATTACTGAAACCATAATGTCCCTTTAACAAAGTGCTTTCACTGGATTTCAGAGGTTTTTATTAGAGCAATTTAACCATAATGTCCCTTTAACATATACACTTAGATTGTTTATTTAGACTAAACCTTTCACAGTATATTAACTAACCTCTGAAAAGGATGAACATTCAAACAAATGTTTCACGAATCACTTGTAATTCTGAAGGATGATTTGTTCTCGTTGGATGTTTGAATAGGGACCATGATTTGAGAGTTAGTTATGTGACAGCGCGACATGCTGTTGTACTGAAGAATTAATAAAGAATGACAGAGATAGAAACACAGAGCAGCCATTGTGCAGTCCATCGCAGTGTCACATTGATTATTTGTCAAAACATGATGAATTTCTTACATGTAGTGGAAATTCATTTTTGGTTTAAAGGTTGTATTATATGACTGACTGTTCCTGACACTCAAAATGCATGTCGCCTTTCCTTTTTATATACTCGCTCTGATTTTTTGATAATAAAAGTGCATGTTCTTAAAACTACAGTCATTCTATTCCCAAATAAAATATCACTAAAATTGCTTTACCTTGTGTGCTATAATGCTAACAGCATGCACACATAGTTTTGTAAACATTTCCTCACACACTTTTTAAACAGAAGCTAACACATTTCAATCTCTCAAAAGAAGTATATATATATATATATATATTTATTGGAGTATGTATGTGTTGCAGTGGATGCTCAAGAATGTCCTGCTAAACCTTTCAAATCAGGGCATACGAGTACTGAATCTTTACATTGTATTTACTTATCTTGTTTGCCGTTATATTAATAACTATTGCACAACTGAAGGGGGTGCTGTTGCTGAGTTCTGGCATCATCACCCACATCATTTAAAAATATCTTTGACACCAACGCCCCCCTCCAGTACCCGGATTCATTACATGAGCAAAACTAAAGCTGGGGCATCCTTTGATGCCGCCATCGTTCCCGGCCGTGCTCCAGGTGGGCCAAACTAAACCCTACCCGCCGCCGGACGCAGCGCACTCTCGGGGAGTGGAGTGAGGGCGGGGCAGCCCCTCCATGCTGCAAAAGGGAATAGCGGGCTGCAGCAGAGGATTCGTATCATCACAATTTGCCCCAACGAAAGTCAACACTTTGTGCCATAAAGGACTGTGTTCCGCTTCATGTCCCTCACTGCCCTGTGGACTCCGCCTGTACTCCAACTTGACCACTTCACCCTTGCTTGGCAGAGACTGGACTCCGGTCTGGGATGGCCCGTGCAGGCTGGCAACATTCTCCAAAGTACGGGCCACGCACACCAGCGCACAAGGCCCTCGGGGAATGGGTTGGCCTGTTGGTGACCAACCCGAAACCTTGCTGCAGCTTACAACCCTACAGGACTGGGTGAGATCTGAATCGAGTCCTCCCTGCGTGTACTGTGGCTCCCGGTGCCTCCACGGACCATGAGGGTTCTTCTCCTCCTGTGTGAACGGCACAACAAGCGGTTTCCCCGAAACTCCTGCGACACCTCCAACAAAGGTGAGCCTACACAAATGGGCCCCTTTGAAGACAGACCAGGTACGCAACCTCCCGCGGGAGATGGAGCGGCACAACCGCATCCAACAGCCTGCAGCGATCCCGGCCCCTCAATCAGTCTGCCGAATCACCTGCTGCACCTTCACTGCAACATATCACCTTGGCGGGGAGACAATACCAAGATAATTCCCACAGCCTTACCACACATCCGTGGCACTACATAGAATCCCTACTGGGATCCTCATGACACAGTACAGCTGTTGATGCCTGCGGGATATTTGTAGCCTTCTGAATAGACCGGCAATGCTGAGAGGCCATCTGCTCTGCTCTGGGGTCCGGGGTGCTACAATACACACCTCCACGCTGTGGGCGACATCAACGCCAGCATTGTATGAACACTGTGGACCCAGCACAGAAATAAGCTTTCATCCTATGAAGTGAAACCACCAGTGAAATGGCTCTGCACCTGGGGGGGATGGGGTGACCCCACATAAACTGCCTGAACACAAAGGAAGAACATGTCCTCCCAGGCACTTCAACCAATAACACACACCGCTTGCCCCAGGCAACGTCTAACTTCTGCCACAGACCTTACGCTGTGGAGCTGCACTCTAACCCTGGTGACCCTCCCAGCCCACTACCAGGACCGGGGGAGAAGCTGACCCAGGTGGTAGCTGAGAGCCGGCCCCCAGGCATACAGGACAATATCCATTCCATTGAGGACATAAAGACAAGTGCAACGCCCCAAATACACTGTGAACGCACCAACCAGCTTGGACTGGGGGCAACAAACTCGGCACCAGATATGATCACAGTGCAGATAACCCACCGCCTGGACAGCTGAAGCTGGGGGTGAGGGAGTCCCCTGATGGGAAGCGATCACCACACAATGCCTTTCACAGTGGGGAACATCTCTCCCATAGCGCGGTTCACAAATCACAGAAGAGGACCCCCTCAGAGGTACAGCACTCAACAGACAACATTGAAATGGGCACCCCTTAGAAACAAGCTAGGATTGGTCAATTTGCACAGGCAGACCCACCTCAACAACCATGAGTTGCACGGGCAGACCCACCTCAACAACCACCATCCCCAAGCCAGAGCCAAACGCAGGTCCAGATAGATTTGGCAGCCCTAAATCAAACACTGATGGCCCAAAAAACAGCACAGACATCCTACGGGCAAGAATAGATGCATTAACCTGCAAAGTAGATATATCCGCCATACAAATAGACAAATTATGCAGACGGATGATGGAGGCCAAACAGCGGATAGGGGACGGAGAGGATAAAGTCACTACACTACAACGTGAAATGGCTGAAATACAACAAACTGTAAAGAAAGTGTTAGCTAAGAACCCGGACCTGGAGCTGCTGTCCAGGCAGAACAACATCTGCATTCTAGGCGTTGCTGTATCCACCCCGATCGACAACATGGAAAAGTTTATTGAGACTCTTTTGGGGGATATCCTAGACAACCCCCCACTCTCTCCGATGTTCTTGGTGGAGCAGGCACACAGGTGCCCGCTCCACCAGGCTGCCCGACCACCTCCTGGCACCCCTGAGTGCCTGATCATTGGCCGAATATTTTGCTACAGAAACTGAGGTACCATCAACTGGGCCACCAGGTAAAAAGGAAAGCTACGGTGGGGGACTGCCAGTATATGACTGACTTCAGCCCAAATGCCCATGACCAACATAAAACATTCCAAAATGTAAAGAACATCCTGCGAAACAAAGGAATAAAGTATGCCATGCTCTACCCAGCCAAACTCCAGGTTCAACACAATGGGTCCACTGTTTTCTTCACCTCGCTGAAAGCAGCAGAATGTTTCGCCGGGAATCTCCCTGACACAGACAGATCACCTGACTGCTCCCCACTCCACCTTTGACTGGCCGCTGCATGGAGACAACATACCACTAGACCCAGACTAAGGTACAATGACTGCTCTGGGGACTAGGGCGAGGCTCAGGTGCTACATTACTGGCCGTAGCTACTTGGAACGAATAAGCCAGCCCCTAGCGCCCCACTACTCGCATCCACTGCGGACTGTTAAGGTGTTCTAAATGTTTGAATTCAGATGTTTGGGGATGGTACGGGTGCCGGTAGGTTTATGTTTCTGGCGTGGGAGGGGAGGTTGGGAATGTTATTGGGTGTTAGGGTAACTACTAGACCTTTGATGACACTCACGACTCCCTGAGGTGCTCCAGACTCAACTAACACAGATGTCACGACACAAGTCCATATTATACAAACCATAGTATTCACTGACAAGCCCTTACCAGATGTATGGCACAACCCACGATGAGCGAGAAACCCAGGGCGACTCTGTTTATATTGTCCTGTAATGTTAGGGTGCTGACCAATCAGAAGAAAACATGATTGATAGCTAACTATAGCAGAAACCACATGGTGAATATACTGTGCCTACAAGAGATGCACCTTCCCTGAGGTGACCCTCTTCATAGTCTAGCAGGATGGGGGATCCATAGATACAAGTCCTCCTACTCCTCCCACTCCAGAGGGGTTGCTACCTACATTAACAGAACCTTACAATACAGATTGCACAAACAGATCCATGATGAAGAGGGGCGATACCTAATACTCACGGGTGAAATACTAGGCATCAAGCTCCTACTCATAAACGGATATGCACTCAACACTGACTCTCCTGAGTTCTTCTACCAATGCGTGAAACACATCCACAAATTCACTGGATATGAGACGATATGGGCTGATGACATTAATCCGGCCCTCACTCTTGATCTGGAGGATCTGTAAGACACAACTAACCCTCTTGCAAGCCGCTAAGGCATGGTCCTTCATCTCCCAATGCCATGATTTACACGGCACAACAAACAGCGCAACTTTCACCCAAATGATTGGGAATACACATTCTTCTCCGGGCGGTGCACGGTTGTTCATCCAGGATCGACTATGTGATGGCCACAACCACTATACTTAGGACAATTACAGCAGCTTATATTCTCCCACAGTCCCTGTCTGACCATTCACTGGTACTGGTCCGACTCGTGGCTACCACAAGCCCCCTTAACCTGCTCCGTTGGCGTATCCGAGCCACTGCTCTTGGAGATGTGGAGTTCTGATTGGAAATAGAACAGGATATTCGTACATACTTCCAAGCCAATGTAGGGTCAGTCCCCGATCAATGCAGAATTTGGGAGGCCTGCAAGATTTACATAAGGGGGTCCTGTATCTCAAAGGAGGGTGGAGTACTAAAAGCATTGCAAAAGTTCATGAGAATATTAGAGGAGACTATACATGAAGGGGAGAAAAGTCAGAGTATTCTATACACACCCGAGCTCCGTAGGGAGCTACGGGCACATAGGGAACAACTCCTAGGCCTGGCTCACAGCGAGGAGAGGTTCAATGGAGATCCAATACTGGCAGCAAGATATGGGGAAGGAGACAGGTCAAGTAAAGCCCTAGCCTGGCACATTAGGAGGGAACACCTGACCACCAGCATAGCTGAGGGTGAGGACCAGAATGGTGCTCTTATAAAAGATCTGCAGGGGATCAATGACGTATGTAGGGAATTTTACGACCAGCTTCATACCTCCCATCCTACTCCCGGGCATGACATGTTAATTCGATACTTAGACGGAATCGCCTTGGGCTGGCTGGACCAAGACCAAGGGAGCGCTCTCAATGACCCTATCACTGAGGAAGAGATACATAAAGCTATAAAATCTCTACCTAACGGAAAGGCCCCCGGCCTGAACCGAATGACCACCAAATTTTACAAGGGATATGAAGACTGCATTCTCCCACTCAGGATCAGGCTGGATTCATTACTGGACGATCAACGCAGAATAATCCAAGACGCCTTTTCACCCTTTTGCGCAATGTCAACCCTGAGGTGCCAATGGTGGTAGCGTCCCTAGATGTTGAAAAGGCATTCGACTCTGTCGAGTGGACCTTCCTTTTTGAGGTACTACGGCAATCCAGTTTTGGTCTCACATATATTAAATGGGTTAAACTTGTATACACTGCCCCCAGAGCAGCTATATACACAAATGGCACAACCTCTACGTATATATAACCTACACGCGGCACCCGTCAGGGCTGTCCCTTCTCTTCAGTTTTATTTGTGCTTGAGATGGAACAACTGGCCTGTCATATTATGGAGCTGCATGCACACCGACGGATCCGCATACATTCACACCACACCACCATATCCCTACACGCTGATGATATCCTTCTCTACGTCAAACATCCCCACAAAAACGGCCGATATGGGCGATGAGTTCCACTGATGTCCGCAGGGAGTACGCTACTCAGGCCTTATAGTCTCCACCACAAGGGACAATGTATATAAAGATAACTACATCACACCGCTGGAGTCCCTAGAACAAAATAGAGAGGCCTGGATACTGCTCCCCATCTCCCAGCTGGCCCGCATTTCACTACCCAAGCTTCTCTACAAATATAATAATGTACTGATATGGCCCCCTGCTAGCTACTGGGCCTGCATAAAGGGAATGATGGTATGACTAGTGTGGGAGGGTAAACAGCCTTTGATAGTCTACACCACCCTTACCTGTCCCTACGAACTGGGATGATTGGAGTACCCTGATGTGTACCTGTACTTCCTGGCAGCCCAGACACAATACATATCTGGATGGAACGCTCCTAGTCCTGACTTCCCACACTCCCTCTTAGTAAAGCTATCACCAGCTCTCAGGCTCTGATGAGCATGATCTGGGGGAACAGAGTCAAAGCCTCCAAAGGCGAGATCCAGCCCATAGCGACAACATGCAATGCCTGGGAGTGGATAAAGCAACTACTACAAACCACCCCCCATTTTTTACCTGAATGACCATTTTATGATAAGATAGGGATCCCGCTCACACACTTAAGATCTTTTAGAGAACAGTTTCAAGCTCTGGGGGTGCAATCTCTGGGGGACCTAGTGCAGGACGGTCAATTCGTACAATGGGACAAGTTAAGATCTAGAGGCGAGCATGACGCCATACCCCTACTACACTATTACAGGCTCCGGAGCACATTAAAGAACAAATGGCCTGACTTTCCGCTCACACCTTCCCACCACCCGACACAGTGCTACATGGTCAACCTCATGTCCAATAGGAAGCTTGTGTACAGCATCTATAAATTAGTCAGAAACGTGAGTGGGGTGCAGAAAAACACGTATGAAACCCCATGGGAGACATTGTTAGGGAAAACACTGTCCAGGAGGGGCAGAGGTTCAGAAGGCCAACCTAGTTTCTTGGAACAAAACTTCTGGACAAGCCAGACCAATCAGGGTAACTATGGCAGGCGGTCAAGACTAAGTCTCAGGAGGGGTGAGGGTGACTGAAGGACCTCAATGAGCACACAGAGCAAGGACACTTACACATTACTCCAGACAGGTGTTATATTAAAAATATAGACACAATTATTACAAGGCCTTTGTAACACAGACTATACCAAAGAATCACAGTAACACTAAGTAAACCAATACATCACACTCAATACAATATATATATACAAGACCAGGGGGGTCTAAAGGGGTGACTACACGAAATATGTCGACAACCTAGATGGGAAGGAAACAGGCAGTGCAGTTAATCTTTAGTCCCAGTTCAACAACAGCTATTCACCTATCTAAGAGGCAGTCCAAGCCCTAAGAAGAGTGGAGCCTTGTGCGCAAACGCACGCGATTGTTCCAATGGACAAAACTGGGTCTCTTCAGGGGTCTCTAGCACCTTGGGAAGGTGGATAAGGCAACGAAGAATAAGTTCCCACTATTAAAGACGGACCTCCACTTGGAGGCAGAGGTAGTTCGAGAGTTCGGGATGGAGTCGCTATTTTGCAATAGCAGTGAACAGGAGAGGGGCCCCGAGGGGCCACTTGTGCGTAAAGATGGGCCTTGGCGCGAGGAAGCACCAGTTGGGGTATTGATTAATCACCGGTCCCTGAGGCAAGGAGACCCAAACTTCGGCAGGTTAGTCCATTTCAGTTGCAGGTTCGAATGCAGCAAAAAGGACGTCTCGGCACCTTTTAGTTCCTGAGATCCAGCGATGATTCTCAAATGGGACAGTGGTGATTTCTCCGCTCTGGGTGGATGAATTGCCCCAGTTTCACTGCAGCAGGCTTCAGGGGCAAGAGGGTCACAGAAGCAGTGGACTTGCAAAGGACGTTGCCGCAGCAGGGCAACACGGTAACCGCGTTTACTCCGGTCCGGGCTCTCTCGTCTCACTTCTGACCTGGGAATGCAAAGTGTACGCAATTCGGTGTGAGGGTGCCGTGGACACAGAGCTAGCAGTATACCAAGTTTCGAGGGCCTCCTCAAAACGATGGCGGAGACAAAGCAAAGGTGCTGCGTAAGCTGGCCAGCCCACTGGTTGGCCCAGGTACACTTCTGGGAAAGCTTACTTGCTGGTTTTGGTGAAGGTGCCGAGAATAATTGGTCCCTCTATTCCAATGGGTCAAAGCATCTTCGCAGACCTTCTAGGATGACCAGATGCAGAGGGGTCCCACGGGACAACAGCGGGCTCAGGGTGCCAAACCTTCCAGTGGGTCACCAGCGGTTGGTTCCTCGACTCAGCTTCGTAGTTGCATGGTACTTGGATCCTATCCTTTGTTCAGTGATAAATCAGGAGATTGACTTGGTAGTGTTGTTTCCAGCCTCCTCTTATCCAAAGTTCCCTTTGTGCCAAAACGGAGAGGACCCAATGGAAGATCTACTCACAAACACACACTCCATTTGTGGACCAATCACAGACCACAGTGGTCTAAGGCATTCAGGACACTCCAGACTCTCTGGCACCCAGAATGTGTATTGGGACCAGACATCCCAGCCCACATCCAGCGCTATGATGCCTTCGGGCGACTGTGCGCTTTACAAGTGCAGATAACATAACATCCTGGAGGCATACACACAAGGCATGCAGAAGCCTGCAAAAGCATTGGGATTTGTGCGAAAGTGCATGACCAAATAAGGACTGGCCTGGGTTGACTCGACCTGGGGAAGGTGAAGGGGCAAGATGGCCTAAGAACAGGACAAAGAACCTTGTGGGATCCTTTTGGAGCCAGGCCACCTATTTGTGCCAAACACGGTTAACGCAGTTAACATGCTAGGAAAGGGTTAAAAATAATGAGAGATGATAGGTGCCACTAGTCCTGTCCATGACACATCTGCACAGTTCATAAAAAGTCCAGCAATAGTATCTAAGGCCTTTAGAAATGACTATAGACCCAAGGGTGCTGTATGGTAAAATACAGTGCACACTTGTTACATGTTACACAAAAGTTGCAACATGAGAAGAGGACTAAGGTAAAAAAAGTCTCCCAGTACTGACTGTCTTAAGGGCATGTCAGTTTCCCCATAAGAACTGACGAAAGCCCAGAGGAGTGCACCTGAAGGCTGTGCTTCACTGGCAAAGTCAGTCAATGATGTCTAAACAGCAGCAACAAGTTTGGGGGTAGACACATGGAGGGAAAATTGCATACAACTATGAAATCTTTCCTAACACTCGTCCCTCACAGACTAAGGACAGGGGGAACTAAGCCACCCCTGGATGAGTCTCTTGTTCAGGTCGGTTAAACATTCTGGACAACCCATCAGCATTGCTATGTTGGAAACCTGGCCTATGCTCAATAGTGAAGTCAAAGCCTCGCAGACTTATGGACCACTTAAACAACTATGCATTCTCTCCCTTCATATTCATTAGCCACTTTAAGGGATTATGGTCAGTTTGCACAGTGAAGTGGGTCCCATAGAGGTAGGGACGCAGCTTCCTTAGGGCCCACACAAAAGAGAAACATTATTTCTCTACTGTGGACCATCTGAGCTCTCTGTCCTTAAGATGGTGACTAATGAAGTCAATAGGGTGTTCCTTACGCTTCTCATCTACTTGTGATAGTACAGCTCCTATCCCAGTGTCAGAGGCATCTGTCTGGACAATAAAAGGTCATTGATAGTCAGGGGGCCTGATAACATGGGCCAGGTACAAGGAGTCTTTTTAGCCATTGAAGGCCTTTTCTCACTCTTCTGACCAAGTTACCTTCTTGGGTTTCTTTGGAGTAGTGAGAGCAGTCAGAGGGGCAGCTATGGTATCATAGTCTGCCATGAAGTTTCTGTAGTACTGAGTGAGTCCTAAAAAGGCTCTCACTTGGGTCTCTGTAGTGGGGGTAGGCCAGTCTTGTACTGCTTGTACTTTACTGGGTAGAGGCTGTATCCTCTCTCCACCTACTTCATATCCAAGGTAGACCACTGATGCTTGTCCAATCTGGCACCTACTGGCCTTTATGGTCAAGTGGGCCTTCTGAAGAACCTGTAACACAATTCCAAGGTGTTTCACATAGTCTTCTCAGGTGGCACTGAAAACTGCTATATCATCCAGATATGCAAGACAGAATTCATCCAACCCATTCAACACATGATTCACAAGCCTGTGGAAAGTGGCAGGGGCACTCTTCAACCCAAAAGGCATTACTCTGAACTGGTAAAGACTCTCTGATGTTGAGAAAGCTGTCTTCTCCTTGGCATGTTCTGCAAGGGCTATTTGCCAATAGCTTGCAGTGAGGTCAAACGTGCTAAGGTACTTGGAGGCACCCAAAGTATCCACCAACTCCTCTGTTCTAGGCGAGGCGTGTGCATCTGTCTTGGTGACAGCATTCAGAGCCCTGTAATCCACACAGCACGTCAGTTCAGAAGAACCTGCTTTTGGAACCAACATCACTGGGCTGGACCAAGGACTACCGGAGGGTTCAATCACCACAAGATCCAACATTTTGTTGACCTCTGTCTTAATGTAAGACCGTACTTCATCTGACATTCAGCATCCCCTACTTTTGGTAGGTACACTGTCTCCTGTATCAATGTTATATTTGCACCAAGGTGTCGAACCAGGGGACTGTGAAAACAAGGGGGAAAACTGCCTAAGCAAAGTTTTCACCTCAGCCTGTTGATCAGAAGTCAGGTGAGGGGCCACTTCAACACCCTCAATGGAGCTGTCTGAAGGACTGCTTTGGAACATGTCAGGAAGAGGTTCAGACTCCTCTTCTTCAACATCTGAAGCCAACAGCAGTGCTGCAATTTCAACTCTTGGGATGAAAGCCTTCAGCCTATTTGGAGCCTGACTAGCCCTTCCAAGGTCCACTAAATTGTTGACCTCACCCAGTGACTCCACCACTGTCTAAGGGCCTGACCACTTGTCCTGTAAAGCTCTAGGCCTTATAGGATGCATGATCAGGACTTGCTAACCAGGGGTGAAATTGGTGAGGGAAGCCTTCTGGTCATACCAGTGTTTCACCAGAGCTTGCCCTGCTTTCAACTTTTCACTAGCCAGGCCCATCAGGAGTACCATCCTTTTTCTGAGCCCTAGCACATAGTCCACTATGTTGGTAGTTATGGGGGGAGTGGGCATCTCCCATCCCTCCTTGACAATGGCTAAGGGTCCCCTTACAGGGTGACCAAAGAGAATTGCAAAGGGGCTGAAGCCAACACCCTCTTGTGGTACCTCTCTGTAGGCAAACAGTAAGCATGGTAAGAGAAGATCCAATTTTCTTCTTTAGGGTTCTTCAAGAACCTCAATCATGCTCTTCAAGGTCCTGTTAAACCGTTCAACTAGGCCATTGGTCTGTGGGTGATATGTAGAGGAAAACCTATAGGTGACGCCACATTCATTCCACATGGCCTGCATATACATGGACATAAAGTTGCTGCCTCTGTCAGACACAACTTCTTTAGGGAAGCCAACCCTAGTAAATATGCCAAGCAAAGCTTTTGCAACTGACTTGGCAGTCACAGTTTTCAATGGGATGGCCTGGTGGCATGGTCGACCAGCACCAAGATAAACCTATTGCCTGAGGATGTCTGGGGGTCAAGGGGACCAACAATGTCAATCCCTACCCTGTCAAATGGTACCCCCACAACTGGGAGTGGTACTAATGGAGCTTGGATTGTTGAGCCACTTTTACCAGATAACTGGCATGAGGCACAACTCCTGCAGTGACTTTCTACTTGCACCACCATTTTGGGCCAGTAGAAGTGCATGGATGACCTTTGCTTGGTTCTCTTGATTCCACCGTGACCAGCAAAGGGCACTTCATGTGCGAGCTGCAGGAGGAAGGGTCTTACAGCAAGGGGAACCACCAACCTCCTATGGTCTCCTTCTGTAGACTCTGTAGGCTCACTGTACAGGAGCCCACCATCCCAATAAATCCTATGCTTCCCAGGAGGTTCACCCTCAAGTTGGGAGCAGGCCTGTCTCTTTAGGCCTTACAGAGATGGGCACTCATGTTGGCCCTTACTAAATTCTTCCCTGTCAGGACCACCTTCTACTAACAAATAATTTATTTCAGGATGGTCATGGGGTCAATTATTTCAGGTATCACCACCTCCTCATCAGATGGTCCTGGTGATTGACCACCTACCTCCACCTCAGTGGTAGTGATTTAAGGGGAATGTTTTCTTTCCCTTTTGTAGATTTTCTGACTCCTTTAGCCTTGGGGTTCCCCCTTGGCTGTGGCATGGCCTGGGTCTTGGCCAGTGCTGCCGTTGTTTGAGACCTTGTGCAGGGTCTTTCAGCTGTATCTCCCACAAGCCCTAAAGCTCTGAGATCATTACCCAGCAAGACCTTTCCTGGGACATTCCTCTGTATGCTCACTGGAATTCTGATTGCTGTACCTTTAATAGTAGGAGTAACAGGTATTACTGGGAACATGAGAGGTGGGCCATCAGCCAACTTAGTGGGGGTCAGAGGAGCTCTGACAACTTCCTCTGGATCTACCAAAGTAGAGTCCACTACTGTTCGACTGAACCCACTATCCCTACGAGCTGGAGTGTCTACTCCATTGATCAGCACACTGTCTTTAAAGCAGTGCTTGGCTTTATCTGGAATACTAGCACACGTTTCTGAGAATTTAGGCTACCAGGAACCCAGGGAAACTAAAACTACTTCAGCTTCTATCCCACTGGGGAAGGAGTCTGAGGAGAAGGATGCCCCTGTAATCTCTTCTTCCTCATAGGAGGAGAAGGCCAGATTGGCAGAGTGGACCCCCAAGGTTTCGACCTTAAACTGGGATCCCCCTTCACATGGTAATTTGCTCCACAAGAAAAAACAAGATCCATTGGGTCTGTTTACACAGGGAGGCTTACTATAACCAGAGTTCTGTTTAGCAGGCTGACCTCCACTACCCTGTGAGTTCTCTTGTGTCTTACCCTTATTTTTTTTCTTTTGTGGCCCTTATGGGAGGAGGTTTTATCAGTTTCTCCTCCCTCCTTATCTTTGGACTTTTTCTCCTCCTCCTGCTTACCAGGATGAGTTTTGTCCTTATTGGTCACTCTACGTGACACCCGCAAGTGTCTTATGATCTATCTCCTTTGAATCTGCCAAGTGCTGCTTAAGCTCAGGGGAAGAAGATGCAAAAATGCGTTCAAGCATGACAAGACATATTATACCTTCCAAAGTAGAGACCTTATAACCTTCAACCCAGCCAGTAAAGTTTTTTAAGGATTCAGATACATGAGATACCCAAGTACCACTTTCTTTCTTTTCGTACTCTCTGAATCTTTTTAAGTATTGGGCCGGAATCTTACCAAACCTTAAGATGAGAGTTTGCTTCAACATTGCACAATCTGCTCTCTCAGCTTTTGGCGTTTTCATAATGGCACTGCAGCCAGAAAGGGGCAGTCTGCTAAGTAACCAGGCATTTTTATCAGCATTGTCAACTTGTTGAACTTCACATGCATACTCAAATGCATTCAGCCAGTCCATAATGTCATTCTTTTCCTCATACACACTGAGCAGATCCTTGGGAAACTTTGGATGAGAGGAGGCCCCAGACCCATGTCCAGGACACTTGGATCCAATGGCAACCTGAAGCTTGGCCAGCTCCAACCGGTGATCCCTGTCTTTTTGTTTTTCTGCCTGGTCTATTTTCAGTTTGGTCATGTTAAATTCCAGCTCCTTCTGCCTAAACAGCAGTTCTTACTTCTTGAATTCAAGCATGGCCTCACCTTCAGTACTGGCAGAGGAAAAACAAGACATTACATCCTCCAAATCCTCATGGCTCCCATGGACAAGTGCAGAGACAGAACTGTCAGTTCTGCCAGTGGAAGCAAGAGCTATGGCACTAGGCTGAGCTTCTTGCCAGTCCATGATTCTTTGGATCATTTCCATTTTTGTGCCTTGGGCAGAGACACCTCTTTCAGCACACATCTTTCTGAATGTTTCAGATTTAGAAGCATTTAAAGTTAACAAGGTACTTGTTTCCATACTGTTTGATAGCGCTATGGCCTTTTTCAGTTATACTACAACACTTCACTATGTGTCCTGGTAGGAATAACTTGAAATGCCTTCACCAGTATGTAACACTGGATACCTTCAGTTCTATCCCACCGCTGTACACCAATTTGCTAAGAAGGATTTCTGAACTCTGTCAAGGAGGGGCAGAGGTTCAGAAGGCCAACCTAGTTTCTTGGAACAGGGTAACCTCTGGACAAGCCAGACCATTCAGGGTAGCTATGGCAGGCGTGCAAGACAAAGTCTCAGGAGGGGTGAGGGTGAATGAAGGACCTCAATGAGAACACAGAGCAAGGACACTTACAAATTACTCCAGCCAGGCGTTATATATCCAAAAATATGGACACATTTATTACAAGGCCTTTGTAACATAGACCATAGCAAAGTAACACTAAGGAAACCAATACATCACACTCAATACAATATATATACAAGACCAGGGGGGTCTAAAGGGGTGACTACACAAACAATGTCGACAACCTACATGCGAAGGAAACAGGCAGTGCAGTTAATCTTTAGTCCCAGTTCAACATCAGTTATTCACCTATCTAAGAGGCAGTCCATGCCCTAAGAAGAGTGGAGCCTTGTGCTCAATAGTATTGCAATGCAAACGCACGCGGTTGTTCCAATGGGTAAAACAGGGTCTCTTCAGGGTCTCTAGCAGCTCGGGAAGGTGGATAAGGCAATGAAGAATAAGTTCCCACTATTCAAGAAGGACCTCCACTTGAAGGCAGAGGAAGTTCGAGAGTTTGGGATGGAGTCGCTATTTCGCAATAGCAGTGGACAGGAGATGGGCCCCCAGGGGCCACTTGTGCGTAAAGATGGGCTCTGGCTCTGGGGGCCACTGGTTGGGGTATTGATTACTCACCGGTCCCTGAGGCAAGGAGACCCAAACTTTGGCATGTTAGTCCAATTCGGTTGCAGGTTCGAATGCGGCAAAAAGGACGCCTCGGCACCTTTTAGGTCCTGAGATCCAGCGATGATTCCCAAATGGTACAGTGGTGATTTCTCCGCTCTGGGTGGATGAATCACCCCAGTTTCACTGCTGCAGGCTTCAGGGGCAAGAAGTTCACAAATGCAGCGGACTTGCAAAGGACGTTGCCGCAGCAGGGCAACACGGTAACCGCGTTTACTCCGGTCTGGGCGCACTCGTCTCACTTCTGACCTGGGAATGCCAAGTGTACGAAATTCAATGTGAGGATGCCGTGGACATAGAGTTAGTGGTATACCAAGTTCTGAGGGCCTCCTCGAAATGACGGTGGAGAGAGAGAGCAAAGGTCCTGTGTAAACTGGTCAGCCCACTGGTTGGCCCGGGAACACTTCCGAGAAAGCTTACTTGCAGGTTTTGGTGAAGGTGCCGAGAATAGTTGGTCCCACTATTCCAATGGGTCGAAGCATCTTAGCAGATCTTCTAGGACGACCAGATGCAGAGGAGTCCCATGGGACGACAGCGGGCTCAGGGTGCCAAACCTTCCAGCGGGTCACCAGTGGTTCCTCGACTCAGCTTTGTAGTTGCAGGATACTTGGATCCTATCCTTTGTTCAGTGAGAACTCAGGAGATTGACTTGGTAGTGGTGTTTCCAGCCTCCTCTTATCCAAAGTTCCTTTCACGCTAAAATGGAGAGGACCCAATGGGATATCTGCTCACAAACACGCACTCCATATGTGGACCAATTACAGACCATGGTGGTCTCAGGCATTCAGGACACTCCGACTCTCTGGCATCCAGGATGTGAATCAGGACCAGACATCCCAGCCCACATCCTGGAGGCACACACACAAGGCATGCAGAAGTCTGCAAAAGCATTGGGATTCACAGGAAACTGCATGACCAAATAAGGACTGGACCAGTCGACTTGACCTGAGGAATGGGAAGGGGCAAGATGGACAAAGAACAGGACAAAGAACCTCGTGGCATGGCCATTTTAGAGCCAGGCCACCTATATGTGCCAAGCGTGGTTAACGCGGTTAACATGGTAGGAAAGAGTTAAAACTAATGCGAAACAATAGCTAACACCAGTCCTGTCCATGACACATCTGCACAGTTCATAAAAAGTCCAGTGAGAGTATCTAGGGCCTTTAGAAATGACTATAGACCCAAGGGTGCTGTATGGTAAGATACAGTGCACACTTGTTACATGTTGCACAAAAGTTGCAACATGAGAAAAGGACTAAGGGAAACAAAGTCTCCCAGTACTGACTGTCTTAAGGGCATGTCAGTGTCCCCATAAAAAGTGAGCGAAAGCCCAGAGGAGTGAAGCTGAAGGCTGTGATTCTCTGGCAAAGTCAGTCAATGGTGTCGAAACAGCAGCAGCAAGTTTGGGGTTTGACACATGGAGGGAAAATCGCATACAACTATGAAATCTTTCATAACAGTCCCTTTTCAGACAATCCCAACTGGACAGGGCTCTGGTAACATAATGTTATAGTATTATGTTACATACACTGTATACTGCAGTACCTGTTCTATCCTCTCCTGATGTAATGTTTTACATTTTTGTAACCTTTTTTATTGTAACCACTGCCTTCAAATCATGCGCCCAGGGCAAGGTGCACATTACAAATAAAATAAATACAAATACAAACACAGTCCCCAGATTCCACTCCCGGGTGATGATACAGGATTGGACCTTCCAGAAAGCCCATCCACGGGCAGATGGTTCACTCCAGCTGCCATACCGGACACCTCAATCGCCTTTCCATGTGATACCTACATGACCTGAACGAAGAATGTATACCTTTGGATGTAAAGTTGAGAGTCTATGAGGTGATGTTGGGGGGAGGGGTGGCACAATGGGGATGCTTTGCACGAAGTTGGGTACTTGTTAATTTTAAAACAATAAAGACAGTTAAAAAAAAATATTGCACACCTAATTATGCCTTGTTCAAGGATTCCCGCAATGTAATCCATAACGTAAATGCTGTCTCATTTGCCTACCATTACCCGTCTTATTCACGTTATCAAAAAACTAGAGTCACTGATGCAGAAAAAGCAGCCCAGAACTGTGCCGATACCCCAACCAGGAGATGTTAAACATTTGACCTGCATAAATAATAGCCGCATAACACTGAGTTGCAGTCCCATAGGGCCTGAAGTCTTATTGTTGTAGAGAGCATCATCTCTTGCTATTAGCGCCATGGTTCATGCCAGTAAAATACCGGCACCGCCTTGGCGGAAAGGGGAATTACCTCCCCATTCCAAGGTTGGCGGAGCGATAATTCCCCCTTCCACCATTGCCCTTCCCCATTCCCATTTTTGCCCCATAGGGCTCAATGGGGAAGGCGCTAATTACGGTACCGCAAATTCCGGTACCGTAATTAGCTCCCTGGGTCCCTTTGCGGGTTGGTTTTTAACGCCTGCAAAAATCAGGCGTTAAATCCCCCACCCCGCAAAGGGACCTCGTAGTAAGGCAGTAAGGATTTACCGGTACCGGTATTTTACCAGTACCGGTAAATCCTTACCGCCATCCGTGTAATGAGGACCTATATCTTATTAGTGGACTGCGTATTGGTTTGTCTCCTTTATTGGGAAATGTATTCTTGGTTGTCAGATTGTAATGTGTACATCACACGCTATGACTATACAGAACCAGAGAGAGTGTTTTTCAATGTAAGGTAACATAAACGAGAGTGACATGGGTTTGTTTAAGTATTGTACACAGCATTAAATCACATGAGGATTCACTGCAGATGACTAGATTATGTGAAAGAAAGGAAGGAAAGTTGCTCACCTATAGCTCATATAGTTCCGAGTGTATTGGTAGTTTCTAGCAATGGCTATTAAGATAAATATGAATACATCAAATTCTTTGGCAACATGTGCGTCTGACTCTTTTTGGGTATTTATACAGAGAGAAAACGCTAGAGGCTGTGCATGGGTGATGTGTGTTTACTATGGGTTTACCTTTGACTAGTTCTTCTGGCCAGTGGTTGGAAGGAATGTAGTGTGAGCTTTGGTCATGGTCACAATTCCTGCTCCTCTTGCATTTACTGCACAACGTGACTCAAAGTAGCACCAGACATCCTGAAGAAGAGCTCTGAAAATGCAACATGTTTCCATACAGAAGTCACAATGTAAGATACCAGTTGTACAGCTACATTGGTGAGAAACATCAGGGAGTGCCAATTGTTGCGGTCGCATGGGAATAGGATGAGAAATTTGATTTTGTTGCCACATTGTCTACACCTCACAATTGGATTGGTTAAATCCGAGGGGTGAAGTACACCATGAGACACTCGAGCGTAGGGTGAACAATGGGAGAGGGGTACAAAAGCAACAAAGCCAACCCAAGGCCACTGGCCAATGGGGATGAAGCACTCCAGTTGATCAGGGCATTAGGTCACTGTTAGAGGGATGATACTGGTCTGGTCACGAGGGAAGGCTTCAGCCAAAACGGTTAGCAAATGTATGGTTTTCTGTGGGCGATTATTATAATCAACCAATAAGATTGCAATGATTTTTCATATGTCTTAAAAAAATGTCAACCATTTCCTCATGACTCTCTCATATATATACCACCATTTAATGATGATGAATTGAATAAAGCTTGTCTTTTTTTCCCAGCCGAGATTGCATGTAATCAGAAACACTTTAAGACTTTGCTGTTCACCCAGGATGTTCCATCTGCTGTACCCCATTCCTAGGACTCTCAGCACCCTCATTTACTAGTATAATACATTTTGTAACACCTTGATTAATTGTACTCCTGTAAACATCACCTTAATGCCATGGGTTTGGTGTGCTTCATACATTTTAAAATAAAAAATAAATCTATTTCTCCTGTAATTTGTACACTAATTTTTGCTCCTTGGATTGATTTAGCTTTTTTCTGGTTTTGGTCCTACCTTACACAGTGGTGACCTTGATGTGATTACAGGGCCCCCGAGGGGGGTGGAGCGCCCCTGCCTCATAGCCTGGCTGCCGCACCTACCTGCAGAAACCAGTACCTGGGTACACAACAAAGAGGTGAGCAGGCACCTGGGTTAATCAAAGGCCTGCTGATGGCCGGAGTTGGATGCTGCACCCAGCTGCGCAGGCCTTTTAGGGGGACACCATATCAGAGGACTGAGGAAGAACACCCAGAACGTGAATGCACCTTTGCGGGAACAACACATGGGGTTATGATTGCTGGGAAATGATTGAGAAGAGTGTGGTGAAGTGAACCACGTGGTGTACATGTTTTTCTTTTTGAACAGAATAGAGAAAAGAGGGCTCCAGCAGAGGGAATTAGTGATGTCACAATAGTAGTTATATTGAGGCAAAGTGAAGTGGAAACCCTTCTAAGAAGATGAAAGGAAGTGCTGCGTAGTGAAGAGGTTAGAGTCATGTAGTGGAGAGGACTGAATACCCTCCACCCCGAGGAGAGGGGGCAAGAGGAGGAAAAGTTAACCATTGTATAAATGAGTGTTCTTTTGGCTGTTTTTTTTATAAATTAGAAATAGACATCTTTGGAGTGGGGCAACGGTAGCACAGTGGGTGTGGAGTGTTGGGAAAGGAATTGTGGACAGGGAACATTTGTGGGGAAAGCAGTTTTGCAGAGTGGTTGGTCGGTGGTTATTGTGCAAAGACATATCAAGCTTTATTGTAGCGTCGGAGAAGGGGCACCAGAAGGGCAGACCTTGGAGGTTGTTGTTAGTGGTTATTTTGTTTGTGACAGTTTTGTTTTGGTCATTATGTTATTGATAGTCTCAGTTAAAATTAGCAGGCCGATTGAGAAAATATGCAAGGTGCTCCTGCAGTACAGGGAGAAGATTCTGAAGTAGCACAATGAATGGGTACAGGGAACAGAAGCTGGATGTTTACTGCATGGCCTGCCAAGGGCACATACAATAAACAAATCACACATTTGTGCTTACAAAGGCAAGCAGTTAAAGAAATGAAAAAGCATACTTGAGTTGTGGAAAATGCATGAGGAGGTCGACAAAGCACACGATAATCAAAGAAAGGAAGGGGTTAATGCAACTGTGCAGGCCACAGCCCCACCCCTCTCAGAGGAGAGCCCCAACTGGAAGAAGGCACAGACGCCTGTGCCATAGACTGTCCCACCCATACCCGGAAGATACCCACTACAACATGAAGCATGTTACACAAATCCCCAGAATGAACCCTCAAGAGCCCTCAAATCAAAAGCATCAGGGGATCAAAAAAAAAAACATGAGACCTTCTCATAATGGAGAGAAAGAACGGAGTGTGCAGGGCCCTCGAAGCAACATTACAGAAGACAGAGGAGGAGCTGGCAAGAGAAATGCAGAGAAACACAGAGGGATGGCAGTATCCAGTGCTAGGCACAGACACATGGAAGGCAGGACAGATACTCCTCAAAATGGACAGCACAGTCAATACAGATGTTAAGATCGAGACAGATGCGGATGTCCATGTTTCGAGGAAACTGAGGAGAGCAGGCTGCGCAGGGAAGGAAGGCGCCAGAGCATAGACTGCGATAGTGTCTTCTACAGAGCAGAGAAGGAACTGAAAGAGGAGGTGAGAGAGACAGATGAGGAACAGAGATAAATGACACCATGGCGCACACGGCTTAGGCCACTAGCCAGACACATGGCAGTAGCAAAGGGGAATAACAGAGGGAGGCCACCTTAGAAGAAGGAGACAGGGAGGCAGTTTACCCTGTTACAGAAGGAACTAGGGAGGGCACTGTTGGGATCCAAGTCCAATGCCCCAAATGTAAGAGAAAGTACAAGTTAAGGACATCATTCTTACATGAGACATGAACTACATAGAGGGCTAGTCACTTTGCTATTTCACACAACATATAGGCATTATGTGAAGCTAGCAAAGGGATAGACACATTTCTGAGAGCAGAATATGACGAAATACAGATTAGACACTAAAAAACATTTAACATTGAGAGTGTAAACTGAGTACAGTAAAGTACGTTGTGAGTAACATATAGCAGCACAGTATAAATAAAGTAATCCTACCATTAACAGAAGGAGACACATGCATTTCCTATAGTGGAAATACTATGTAGAAAAATATACCAGCCAACAGTTATAGAAATAATAGGGAACATATATAAATCCACAGTGGTGAGGTAACGTGAAACAACTGTAGTATGTACCATTCTAAAGTCAAATGGATTTTGAGAAGCAGCTCTCCACAGTAGTTAGAAAACCTTGCTGCAGAGAAACATTCACATTTCCAGTGGTCAGATACAACTCATTCCTGCTTCTGTCAGACGTTGTAAAAAAACAAGCTGAGCCAGACTCTGTGAGGGAAGATGTCAACATCTACACAGGGTTTGGCTAGGAACAGAGGGTGCAGAAGGTTCCCAAGCCTCAATCGAGTGAACATATAACACATAATGGTTATTACAAATCACTTAAAACTAGCAAGATGAAGGCCACAGTTTGTTGAGAACAAGGTAAAGTGCTGTGATGGGCACCAGACAAAGTTGATCAAGCAGAAATCATATACTGCCCCCTGGCAGAACATATCCACCTAGGATTGGAGTTACAAGTACCAAGCAGCATGGGTACTTTGACTTGCAATATAAAGAAATAGTATTCATGACTATAGAAGAAAGGAGATGCTTGATCCATGCAGGACATGTACTGGTGGATACATTCAATGTTCTGATACCTCGTCAAACCAGATATATTCACAAGAGCTAGCACCACATAGACCCACACAAAATGCACATTTCAGATTTTCACATGGTCACGGAGCAAGTGGCCAGGAAGTATGTCCCATGAAGTCATGTAGTCCCGTCATGGAAAAAGGAAGGAAATGTACCAAAAGATTAAACATGTTTCCAAAGAAAGAGAAGTCACAATATTAACTGTCAACTAAACAGTCAGAAGGCAGAACATGGTCAGATGGGTCCAACCTTTGTGTCCCGTGGGAAAATTGTGAAGTATTCTTCTTGTTTGCCACATTATCTGATCCAATCCAATAGGAAGCTGCGTTGTATGCTCCACAATGTTAGAATGTTTATTGTCCAATAAGAAATGGAGGAGCTGGATAGCCCCATTAATAGGTCATTATTTTATTTTTTTATGGTTTATAAAAAGCTTTACAAAATATTCATAGACATACTACAGTTAATTGTTTACCATGACTTCATACATTTTTCAGTTTTTATCATTCCAAATTCAAAATGGGAACATATTTTAATATTGCTATTTGTGTCCTCATGTTTCTTGCCAAGAGAAGCTGCCTCCATAAATTATTTGCTGTTAGAATTAAGCAGTCTTCAAAAAAATGTAAAATAACAATGAATGTTTTCCATAAACCTAGGACACTCGGACAGAACATGTTGTAGAGATTCTATTGGTCCTCCATCACACTTAAACCTACAGCTGCTGTCTTCGTGTTTTATTTGTTTCCTTCTTGCTTGTATTTCTCTGGTAGTAGGTCACTGTTAAGAGGAAATCATTAGCATGGTCACAAGGAATAAGATAGGCCAATAGGTATAGGTATTGTATAGAATCCTATGTGGGATAGCACCCACTGTCCAATCAGTGAATGTGAATTTGCATGCATCTCGAAACAAAGTTATGATGTCACTCTTTCCTATAAAAGCCACCATTTAATGATGAAATGTTGAATGAGTTTTGAATAATTCCCAGCTGAATTATTCTCTGTTTAATAAACTTTTGTTTTTCTTGCTTCTCGTGCACATGTTTTGTCTCATTGCATTGTTTCTGGGCCCACCTTACACACCACTGTCCTCTGTTGTGCTCTCTGGATATGGGATCCGTGGGCTACAATCCATACATTTCCAGTATGATTTTACAGACACATTTCTAACTATATCCTTTTATCTTAGCTGCTCACCCAATTAGAAGTGATTCAAATTGGGGCAGGCCTGCATTGAAGAATGTGATTTGAACAATGTGTTGTACCAATATTTGCAACTTGCAGGGTTGGCATTAGCTGATCTGGATGCAAGGAACACAGGTTGAAGCAATCAACCTATACTTGCATTGGTCCTTGATGAAGGCCCACGCTTTGCTGACAACAATCACCACAGGCTAGTGGGTCATTTCTAGTTGTCAGTATCCTTGCAGCATAATCAGCAACATAATATGGTTTGTAGCAGTTCAAACCAGTGTCACCTCCATAGAACTGACACTTTAGCATATCTGCCAGCTCACCCGCTTTTGACGGCTGAAACGCGCATTATTGTCAGTTCTCTTACCCATCAATACCCTTGCTGTCCAAAAGGTGCTGATGGAGAGCAAACCACAAAACAAAAATATTCTCGATTCACCCCATTTTCATTTCTAAAGGTTGACAGGCATATGACGGTTTCTGGACTAAGAGCATTTTCCTCATTTATGGTTTGAATCAGATCCCACAAATTTGACCCATGAACACCTGTTGCTTTGTAACAGATCAAATCCATGTAAAACGCACCAATGAACAGATATCAGAATTCAGTGACATCATCTCCATCCTCTCCCAAATGTCATACCTAACCCCATTACTCCCTTCTGTCCACTTAACAATGTAATTTTGTAGATGTATATGGTACTCCTGTTTAGTTTGAAACACCTACCCTCTTAGATTAATGTTACTTTTGTAAGTCACCAGTTTTTTATATATTTATTTATGTTTGTTTTGTCCCTGATCTCTGTCCCACTTTTCTTTTTTTAAACTCCCTCATATAAAAGCTCACCACTGGTTCTCTTCTTGGTGCTACTGCATAGGCACCCTTTGAGGGAATGCTTCAAAAGGATTCAAACCCAAATGGTTTACTTTGGCTCGAATCAGATTCATTCGAATTCGGCCATAATGTATTTACACTTAGATGAATCCAGATGCAAAAAGTTGTTTTAGTATAGGAACTGCACCTCTGTTTTTGCTAGATATGAATATGTTGTTTGCTAAATTATTTTGAAATTAATGTACACTTTATATCACACAAAAACTATTTTTCCTTCATGTATTTAATGACACCTATTTTTAGTTATTCTCGAACGTGATGAATAATTGCTCACATTATTTATGTTTTGACACTGACCCACTGTCAAATCAAGACAAAAAATAATAGCAACAATTAACCTTTACTGTGCAATGTCATATAAATTAATTTGAGGAACAAATAATAATTACAATAACAGAGAAGGTGTTAAGATGTTCTTTCCCCTTCATCACCTTCTGTAAATGCCGGTGCCACGGATTTTGTTTAGCCAACTGCAGTGACATGTGTACACATGCTGCCATTGCGAAGGGCAGTATATATAATGTTTATTTATTTATTCCAGGAGCTGCAATACACCACTTTTGTGTGGCTTTTAACTTCAGTGCTGTTTGACGAATATGCATGATACCTTCCGAAAAAAAATATCAAAAACGTTTTGCTCAGGAGAATGGTGGAGACAAAGTTAATGGGGGATCTGAACATTTTTTAAATCCCTATTTACTTCCATTGTAAAAAATGTTTGGCACATCTACAACATTAAAGGCTCAATGGATAATTTGCCAAACTTGCTAAAGAAACAGTAGCCTGGCCCCAAAGGCATACATTTGCAAATTTGGTGTTCATTGTCCAACAGTTTTTTTTTTTATTAAATGGCCAAAGAAAATCATTAGTGATATCTTGGTCCAGTCCACAGACTCACTTCCTGATTTGGTAGTAATGGACACTTCTTGACCAATCAGGGAGATGCATAACGGTTGTGGACATTACATACATTCGCTCAATTGATAAATGTTGAGAACATCACACATTTTGAAATAGATGTCATGTTGGATTTGCAACCTCATCCATAGTCCGGGAAAAGTGATGCATGAAAATATTCAAAACACATTATTACGGTTGACTTACATTTGAAACAGCCCCTGTGGAATTGAGATGCAGTGAGGTTGGTGTGGAATATGTCTTAAAAAGATCAAAATAGAGTTGTTTATTACATTTGCAAACATCTCAGATGTTCGGGGACAATGTGCTTCATGAATATGTCAAAGGTTCAAGGAATGCCATTGCAATTCAACTTTGACTTTGCCTTTTCAGATGGCATTAATGGAATGTGTAAACAATCATGCAGACAATATCCTCTGTTTTGAATTAAACACTCTCCACACATTGATTAAGACAGCTCCACAGGACACAGGATGCACATTGTGCATTTTCAGTTTGTCATGCAACATTCATATTTTTCTGAAACCATCCAACAATATACCCATGTGTTTCTCGTACCAATAGTTGAGGTTCTACAATATGAACATATTCCTGTTGACACTTGTGTTGGTTTGTCAAATGACTAGTTACATTTTGCTCTGATTGTCAGCACCAAATTGTCGACTGTGAACATTTTGAATTGTTTGTGTGCCTTTCAATACCAGACCGAGATTTTGTTTCTTCTGTGACCTGGTTACCAACACTTACCAAGACATGGTCTTTGGTCAATGTGGTGCTTATTACCATTCTACATTAAGAAATGTGCAGTATCAAAGGCATTTGATACTTTTGAAGCAGTGATATAGGGATGGCAGAAGTTTTCACACAGTCAGATTTCAATAGCACAAAACACATTTGAAACTGTTGGAATAATATTCCACGATAGAGTAAGCATTCACAGTGGTCATTCTACTCGTTGGGTGTGACAAGAAACAAAGTGGCTTGTCTGCAATGATTCATTGGTTTCTTTCAAGCCTAGATTGACTATGTATCTTAAGAGTGCATATTTAATTGTATTGAAACCAAAATGTACAGTGTCGTTTTAGTTTTAATAATGATTAATTAGTTTCACTCAGTTAACATTGATTTAGACAGTAATCAGTGTTTTCTACATGTTTTTTGAATGATTGTAATCTAATTAGGGAATTGTTCATATGCATATTATATTTTATGCCTAAGAAGAGTAATTACATTCAAAAGCAGTAAACATTTAATGTTTCCTATCGTAACACATATTAGTACATTTAATGACTATGGATACTATTAATATTCTGGAATCTTTTGTTTCTATTTTTTATGTAGAATGCAGTGTACACATTCATATTTGTACTAACATTGTCTATTGATATTTAGGTTGTGTGCTGTTGTCCATGCTATATTATTTCTGGTGATAGATTAATTCTTATGACAGTGTCTTTAATGATGGCAACGTATTAAATTGAGGTAATAGGAAACGATACCTTCTGTGATGTGTTTATGAGGAATTTAAATAGTATTGCTATATCGTGGGTATAGGAGATAGTTATGTTAATATAAATTATTGAGAAATAAATTTGGAACAAGAGACACTAGTTTTAAATGGTTGAACTTCGCCCATCTGTGAATGCACGCAATATTAAATCAGTGTTCTTATAGGCATTTCTCATTACACTTTTGTGCATATGAGTCCAGGATTAGAGTACTTTTTCCAAAAAGTATATTGTTAGGGCACATTGGGGCTCATTATGATTTGGGTCGGTAATAGTTACCACTGTGGTGTCGGGCGTAATTTCTGCCATATTACAACTTGGCAGGAGTGCATGCTCACCATTGGCGGTACCCATAATTCTGTCTCACATGAATTACTGACGAAACTGAATCCATTGCCATAATGACCGAAATTCTGCCTGGAATTGGGAGAATTGCTGTTACCACCGTACTTTTGGTACTAATTCTGCCGTCAGAATTACTGTTCGCGGAAATAGATCATTGACGGAACCAGAAGCATGACAGTGGACATTTTAAAAAAAAAACTCAATATGCTCTGAATCCACCACTTCCTGTATCCAACCAGACCCACAGCAGAGGGAAACATGTAATATGACATATCCAAGGAGAATATGCCAGACCAAAGGCTGAGGAAGCAAAATTTCAGCGAGGTGGAGCTGCAGTTATTTGCTGATGAGGTTGTGGCCAAAGCTGATGATCTGTGTAGCTCGCAGCGCAGAGAGCATTTGTGCAAAGCAAGGCAGCCATCTGGTTGGGCAGCCTCTTGTCCTTACCGCATGGGAGGAGGATGCAAGCTCCATCCTTCAGATTGAAGGGATCAAGTAGTTCGGAGTGCATAAACCGGATCCAGCAGCCAAGTCCAATTTAGTGAGTTTGAATGTGCCCCATTCCCCTGACAACACACTGGTCAAATGACTATCTCAAGCATGTGTCCCTCAGCATAGATGGGCCCAATGGACAGGGGAAGAGGCCACCACATTAAAATGAAAGCAAAGAATGGATACCACCCATAACTCAAAATGACCTGTAACTATCATCGACTTTGGAACGCCTAACTGACTCCCTTTTGGATACACTAACTAAAGTTATCGATGTTATAGCTCCAAAAAAGGTCAGGTAGGTAAGGAGTCACACAAAAAACAATTGGTTCTCAGAGGAACTTAAGAAGCTCAGAGCAAATAAAAGGAAAGGTTTCTATCAATGGAAATTTTCAAAGAAGGAGGAAGATAGAACAATCTACCTGAAAGCAGCTAATATATTGAAACTGGCAGTCATAAAAGCCAAAAGTGAATCTTATGAATCACACATTTAAAATGCTCAACATGACTCTAAGGAAATCTCTGCAATACTTAGAGAGTTGGAGAAACCTGATATCAATTATTAGGAACCTATTGTTAAAGATCAGGAGCGGTGCACATGGATCCAAGAAGCTATGATAGCTAAGACTACTAAAATAAAGACTGGTACTGAACAAATTAATAGTTCACGGCCCCCAGATTCTTTTATGAATGTCCAGGAAAAATGAGCTAATAATTTACAAACTATACCCCAGTTTAATTTTAGGAGTATATCGGAGGAAGAAACGCGTTCTACCTAGCAAAACTCAAGCCCTCCTCCTATAAAGGGGACAAGTTTCCAGGCACTGCAATTAAAGCCTGCTCTGAACTATTGAAATGCTCCATTACCAGATTCGGAAATGCCTCCTTCAAAAAAAGTTGGGTTCCTACTAGACTGAAGGGCTCTTAGACTACCCCCTTGCTGAAGAAATCAAATCTCTATGTGAAAAATGCCACCAATTTACAGCCGATTTGCAACTCATCCTTCATTCTTAAGATAATGTACAGAGTTGTGTATAAACAACTGCTTTGCCATATTAAAGATTATCCAATTTTGAATGATGGTCAGTCAGGATTTCGGCCAGGCTTTAGCACAAAATCAGCGTTGCTGGAATTAAAGTCCAATAAAATGGGTAATATTAATAATGGTTCAACCATGTTGCTGATGTCTTTTGCCTATCAGCTGCAGTTGATGTGGTGGAACAACCCCTCCTCCTGGACAGACTGCGGAAGGTTGCTAATTTCAGTGAACAAGCAAGGGACTGGATGCAATCCTTCTTGGGGATGAGGACAATGCAGGTCTGTAGAAAGAAAGCAGAGGCAGACCCCGTTCCAGTTCGTTATTTAGTCCCACAAGGGGCCTCGCTTTCCCCAGTTCTATACAATCTGTTCACAGCCTCCTTCTTTCATATGTTAGAAGACAAAAAGATATGTTTTTCTAACTATGCAACCGACTCACAGTGCCTCATCTCCCTAACAGACAACTATGAGAATGACGCCCTGACAGTGGCAGAGGTTTACGACCTCAAACATAAATGGATGGCTATGATTGGGATGGCATTCAATCATAGAAAAGACGAGTTTATGATCGTCTGATCCAGACTTAGAATTGGTAAACTTGCACCACAGTATGAATCGTTCTGCATTGCGAATCCCGACATTCTGACAAAGGATAGAAAAATCCTAGGGGTGACATTTGATCAGACCTTGAATATGTCTGATCATTTTAATAGCCTAGTGTCAACTTGAGCATATTACATCAGGCTCCTTTCGCATATTTGGCTGTTTTTATCCAAACATGGTTGCAAAACAATCGTTCAAGCTATCATCTCATCCAAAATGTATTACTGTGGCTCCCTTTTCATAGGAGGGTGTAAAACAGAACTATGTAAACTCCAAGTGGTGCAGAACAGCACGATCAGAGCCATCATGTGGTTACATAAGTTTGCGCATGTATCGGAGAGAAGAAGGACGCTCCACTGGGTACCTATTGCAGACAGGATTGAATTTAGGTTGCTTACCATCACGTATAAGTCCCTCAATGGATCCTTTCCTGCCTATATATCTAATAGACTGAAGTAGAAACAGGTGGCGCGCACCCTGCACTCTAATGGTGAAAGAAATGTGCAAATTTCAAACATCTCACTGGAACTCATTAGAAGGGGCACATTCTGGGCAGCTGCCTCAGCGAGATGGAACACGCTACCTTCAGGCCTTAGAAACTGCCTGAAACTCGAGCTATTAAAGAACAAACTTAAGACACTCCTGTTTAAATAAAGGGATCCATTTGACTCCTATAATCTGACTGCTTGCTAACTACTGTCTTCACCACCTGTATGCCTCCGGGGCACTTTGGCTGCACCTAACAAATAATTTAAAGTGATGTAAAGTAAGGCTTCCTATTGCAAAGGGCAGCACCCACCTCCTGTGCTGGAGCAGGGAGTACATGATTTCAACAGAGCACTGATGCCATATCAGCAATACTATCCCATGCTGGCATGGCAGCAATGCTAATTTGAAATAATGTACTTCCCACTCCAGCATGGGAACTTTCCACTGCAATACAGCAGCCAAACAACACCACCATGGGTCTCCAAGGCTGCCCTATGATGCTGTGGCACAGTAACCACACATTTTGTGCCACACAATCACTTGGCAGGGCAGGACAAATCATCTTTTGACCCAGGGTGTTGCCAGGGCTAAGGTAACAGAACACGAAGCCTACCCACAAATTCCCACCCGGGCGTTATGGATACCTCAGAGACTGACCAATTGGCCCAATTACTAAGGGAACTGAGGGCTGAAGTGCATTACGCCCGTCAAGAAACCAATGCTCTTAGGAGAGAACTGATTTTGTCAAAGGAGCAAACTGATGACCTTGCTAGGCAACTATTGCAAAGCCAGGCTGGACAAGCACCCCTACCTGGTTCTGGAGGAAATCCAGCTCCTGTGTTATCGAGTAACCCTGTGCAAATAAACCTACCAGAAAATATTCCATTAGCTCCACCCGAACGCTTTGCCGGAGATCCCAAAAGGTTTGCCGTGTTTATGAACCAATGCCGCTTGCACTTTTTATGCAGACCTGGAGCCTTCCCAAACGATCAAGCCAAGGTAGCCTTTGTATTGTTATATGTCAGCGGCAGTGCAGCTGATTGGTCAATTCCACTAGTTACTTAGGATGACCCAATTCTTCGGGATTTTCAGGGCTTTCAAATGAGCATGGAAAGACTATTTGCCCGGCACTCCCAAGGACAGGCCCTGGATAACAAACTTTTGTCCCTACGACAGGGTAACCAGGACCTTCTATCCTACATCGCAACCTTTAATAGGTTGATAGTGGAAACTGGATGGCCTGAGGTAAAACAAATCACGTTATTTCATCGAGGGCTTCGAGGAGAACTCAAGGATGTGTTGGCTCAAGTCGTGAACCCACCTCAAGACTGCGCTGAATATATAGACTTAGTGGTCCAGTTAGATCACAGACTTCAGAACAGAAAGGCTGATCGAGCCAAGTTTGAGAATCGGGTGTTGGTCAAAACCCACGCTAACCCCAAACGAGCAGATGCTTCAGAACCCATGCAAATCGGAGGGGTTAAAGGATCTTTAACCCAGAAGGAAAGAGAAAGAAGACGGCAAATGCAATTGTGTCTATATTGTGGAACTTCTGGGCCTTTTCTACGGGATTGCCCTGTAAAACCACCCAAGGAGGTGGTAGGAGCTGCTGATAAAAGCCATAGAGGTCCGCTTGCCGAGCTCGAAGAAGGATACTCAGACCTCGCATTTCATCATACCAATGGTCCTCGTAGATCCAGGGCAGCCATCGCGTATGCACGCAGTAAGGGCATACTTTGATAGCGGGGCCATAGGAAACTATGTGGACTATGAATTGGCCTCCAGGATGAATCTACCTCTCTGCCGAAAAACCACCTCAGATGTCATCACCACAGTCGATGGAACTGAAATTGCCTCTGGGCCTGTAACTCATTCCACCGTAGAGATGACACTATTGGGTCAGGATGAGCATCGAAAGACTATTGTGTTTGTTTGTTTGTTTGTTTGTTTGTTTTATTTATATCGCGCACCTCACCCAGAGATAATTGGGCGCTAAGGATAGTAATGGTTACAAGGCATAAAATAGACAGTATGTGCATTAATGCAGTTTGAACAAACAAGGTAAAGTTACAGTGGTGCATACATACAAATTGAACATTATACATATTATACATTGCGTCATAGCAGTAATATGAGCCGATCACCTAACAGTTAGTGGTATCAGGAGCTGTTGTTTTAAGTTTTATTTAGTATCCAGGTGATAGCCTGACTTCTGAAATTGTTAAAGGTCTGAATGGTTTGAATATTCTGTTGGAGAGAGTTCCAAAGCTGGGCAGCTTAAACTGGGAAGCTGGAACCTCCAGCTCTTTATAGATTGTATCTGGGCACCACCAGACATGGTATGTTGGAAGATCTGGTGGTTCTGTTGGATACCTTCCATGTGAACTTATCTGCAATGTAGGGGGGGCTTGGTGGTTAAGCGCTTTGTGAGTGAGGCAGATAGTTTTTAGGGCAATTTTGTCCTGTATAGAGAGCCACCTGTGGTGCTTTCTCGTTTCTGATATATGCTATCTTTTGGGAATATTCAGCGCGGCTCTGAGCGCGTTGTTTTGCATAATCTGTAGTTTATTTAAGATGGTTTTGTTCGCTCCTAAATAAAGACTGTTGCAATAATCCAATTTGGATTGTATGAGCGCTCTCGCCAGAGTAAGGCAGCTAGTGGGGGATAGTAAAGGTCTACAGGCTCTGATCAACTTGCCAGTGTAGGCTGTGGCTGATGAGGTCATGTTGATGTGCTTAGTTAGGTTAGACTGGGCATCGAGGTAGAAACCTAGAGTTTTTACATGTTTGGCAATGGGTATACTGTTCCCATCGATGACGATATTTGTGTAGTGAGGACTTAGTTTGTGGATGTTGTTATATGATCCGACTAGGAGTAATTTGGTCTTATCATCATTCAGGCAAAGGCCATGTGTGGCCATCCATGCCTGAATGATGATGTAGACTTCATTAATCCGTGCAATGTCTATATCATAGGTTCCTGAGAGGGGTAGGAGTATCTGGGTGTCATCTGCATAATTTGTGTAGGTGACACCCAGACGGTCCAATTTGTCAAATAGTGGCTTTGTAAAAATGTTGTACAAAGTGGGTGAAATGCAGGATCCTTGAGGGACTCCGCAGGTGATGGGGATGGGGTCAGCAGCTGTTAAAGGTGAGAACACGCGCATGGTTCTGTTGGCGAGGAAAGATTGGATCCAGGCAACTGCAGAACTGGAGAAATGGGCGGCTGAGGATAGGTGGTTACAAAGTATGCAGTGATCCACCAGATCAAAAGCTGCAGAGAGAATAGGAGTAGGATGGCCATCTTTCCTTTGTCTTTTAATTCATAAATCTGGCTTTTGAGGTCGACAAGTGCGGTTTCTGTTCCGTGCTGAGGTCTGAAGCCAGATTGACGGGTGCTGAGTAGTTTGTGAGCTTCCAGATAATCTTGTATTTGCAGGTAGGCTATTCTGTCCAAAATTTTCTGGGTCAAGGGTCTGTTTTTCTTAATAGAGGTAGGACCCAGGACTGTTTGAGGTTACTTGGGACGGAATTGTTGGAGAAGGAGGAGTTTACAAGTTTGGTGATAAATGGGGCGAGGTCTCTAGCTGCATCTTTTATAATCTGGGCAGGGCAACTGTCGCCCTTGCAGTTTGATGGTTTAAGAGACGCAATGATTTTATGGACTTCAGGAATGGTGACTTTTTTTTAAAGTGAAGCCTGAGTTAATATGAGAGGTGGAGTGGGAGCTGGTGTAGTGACTGTTAGTTGGGATCTTTTGTCAGCTATTTTGGTCTGCAGTCCTTTGATTTTGTTGGAGAGGGCATTTTGAATGCAGGTACAGCAGGCTCTATCCTTGGTGCATGTATCTGGCGGTGGATTGGGGTTCTCTAGTTCTCTGATCTAATCAAAGCCCCACAGTTCCAAATAAAACTGGAGATACCTTGGTTGGAAACACATAATCCTTGTATTGATTGGCGAGAGAAGAGAATACCCTTCCCGGATTGTGCACAAACCTGTTACCCAAAGAACAGTCAGAACGCAGGCCTGGCCGCAGTAACCACAGCAGTCATGCAACTACCTCCAGAATACCAAGAATTCCAGGATGTCTTCCAAAAAGAACAGTCAAACACCTTACCTCCTCACAGATCATACGATTGTCAAATCGATCTCATACCCGGTGCACAACCCCCTTGTAGCAGGATCTATGCCCTTACAGAACCTGAG
The DNA here is from genome assembly GCF_040938575.1 of Ambystoma mexicanum. Taxonomy (NCBI): domain Eukaryota; kingdom Metazoa; phylum Chordata; class Amphibia; order Caudata; family Ambystomatidae; genus Ambystoma; species Ambystoma mexicanum. Next base: position 338,417,669 of record NC_090939.1, read on the forward strand.
AACCTTCACCTACGACAATACTTAGACCAGTACCTTGCCGATGGCTTTATTCGGCCATCCAAGTCCCCTGCATCTTCAGCTTTGTTCTTCGTGCCCAAAAAGGAAGGGGACCTCAGAACGTGCATAGACTACCACGCATTGAACCAGATAACTGTTAAGAACTGATACCCATTGCCTCTGATCCCTGAACTACTAGACCAAGTGAAGGACGCTTGTATATACACGAAATTAGATCTCCGGGGGGCATACCATCTGGTACGTGTAAAAGAAGGCGACGAATGGAAGACTGCTTTCCGCACTAAGTATGGGTTATTCGAATACCAGGTGATGCCTTTCGGGTTGTGCAATGCACCAGCAGCCTTCCAATACTTCATGAACGATGTCCTTTGTGAACTCATTGATGTTTGTGTTGTCGTATATATCAATGATATTCTAGTATACTCCTCTTCAGAACCTGACAATGTGAAGCACGTCCGAGCAGTCCTTGAGAAATTGCGCCAGCACAAACTATATGCAAAGCTGGAACAATGCGTTTGTAATGCCACAGAAGTTGAATTCCTTGGGTTTATCCTGACCAAAAAGGGAGTCCGAATGGACTCACGAAAGGTGGACACAATCCTTAAGTGGCCATCACCAAGTATAGTTTAAGTAGTACAAAGCATGCTCGGCTTTGCCAATTTCTACTGCAGATTCAACCCGGATTTTTCACATGTTGTACATCCCATCACAGCACTCTTGCGAAAAAATAAATGCTTTATGTGGACTGAAGAAGCTGAAAATGCCTTCCAAGAGCTGAAAAGAGAATTCACGTATGCACCTGTATTAAAGCACCCGCGCCCTGCACTTCCATACATAGTGGAAACTGATGCATCCAGTCTAGCCATGGGAGCTGTCCTGTCTCAAAAGGACCCTGAAACTGGCCAGCTTCATCCCGTAGCATTTTGGTCCAGAAAGTTCTCAGCAACCGAGTTGAACTATGCGGTTACCGACAAGGAGTTATTAGCCATTAAATCTGCCTTCAAGGCTTGGCAGCACTATCTTCTCGGTGCCAGGCATACCATTACTGTGATCACCGATCACCGGAACTTACAGTATTTAAAGACAGTCAAGGCCCAATCGTCATGTCAACTCCGATGGGCATTGTTCTTTGCCGAGTTTGATTTCGTAATAACCTATCGACCAGGTTGTAAGAATGGTAAAGCAGACGCCTTATCCCGAATAGGGATGGGAGAGGCAGAAGTGAACCCAGAACCAGTACCTATAATTTCCGAACAAAGAATTTTTGGCATGACTACTCTATAAACACTAGAGGACATTCAGGTAAAGATCCAGCAACTCTCTGATCCTACAGCCCTGCAGGACTGGGTAAAAAAAGGCCAGGACTACTCTGTCACCAATGATCTGCCTTATTACCAAGGGCGGCTATTTCTGCTACACAAGGAAATACAAGAGCTAGTCATTTCCCGTTATCATGATACCCTAATGGAGGGGCACCCAGGTATTGCAAAAACTGAAGCTAAAATTAGTAGACAATTCTGGTGGCCCACCTGGCGAAAGGATATTAAATCATTTGTGATGTCTTGTGGCATTTGCGCCCAAAACAAAAGTCAAAAGAAAAAACCAGCTGGACTCTTACAACCTTTAGACATTCCGCCTACACCAAGGCACACCTTATTGTTAGACTTTATTACTGATCTACCCCCATGCAATGGATTTAACACCATTCTAGTTATTGTGGATCTTTTTTCCAAGATGGCCCACTTTATTCCTTTAAAGGGATTACCTTCAGCTTGAATCCTGGCCAAGGAGTTCCTCGAAAACATTGTTCGCATACACAGATTTCCATCCAAATTGGTTTCTGACCGGGGCAGTCAATTCATTTCACATTTTTGGAAAAAAATACTGTCAATTGGCGCAAATCGATGTGAGGTTATCGACCAGTCACCACCCCCAGACCGATGGCAAACGGAGAGGACCAACCAGACTCTCGAACAATACCTGCGTTGTATGTTACATCAGACTGAGAGTAATTGGAAAGACATTCTTTGGATCACCGAATATGCATACAATAATTCAGTACACTCTGGAACTGGACAAAGCCCTTTTTACACCTTATATGGGCACCATCTTCGAACTTCAGACCTTGACTCACTCCAACACTTAGAAATGCCCGCAGTGGACCATCTGCACGCTACGATTACACAAGCCTTTAAGGAAGCAACTACACATTTATAACAGGCGAAAGAAAAATACAAGAAAGATGCTGATCGGCATAGAAGTGATACTCCACAATACCAGATAGGGGACCAAGTATGGTTAGCCACAAAATATATACCTCTAAAAGGAACACAGACCTTTAACCCCAGATATTTGGTACCTTACTCTATTAAGGCCATTATCAACCCAGCGGCTGTCAAGTTGGACTTACCTGCTAATATGCAAATTCACCCTGTCTTTCATGTGTCACTTTTGATGCCAGTGCAACCAGGGAGAAGGCTAACAAAGCCACCAGACCCTATTCTTGTAGACGGAGAACCCAAATTTGAAGTTAAGAACATCCTGGACTCCAAGCTGATGAAGTCAAAACTCTTTTATTTAATCGACTGGAAAGGTTACTGACCACAGGAAAGGTCATGGGAACCTAGTGACCATGTTCATGCACCCCAATTGGTGAAAAAATTCCACCGAAATTTCCCAGACAAACCAAAAGCACAGGGAAGAACGACTTCAGGAGGGGCCTTGGGGGGGAGTGCTGTTATGATGCCTACCCCCGGGGACCCAGACCAAGCCCAGCAACCCCGGAAGAAGGCATCAAGTTATCCTAAGCAGGCCCAACAACCCCTACTAGGGGCTATTTGGGTACAGTCCTGGCGCCTATGGTGCCAGGCTCATATGGAGAATCAGTCCTGGTGCCATAGGCGCCAGGCTCATAGATTAAAACTTACCTGATGCAGACCATGCTGCAAACTTACCTGATGCAGACCATGCTGCAAGAGCTCCAAGACAAAAGAGGCTTGGAAGGGACTACTTTACTTAGGGACTATTTTTTTACTCGGGCGGGGGAGGAATACTTACCTGGGACTACTTTGGAGGCTATTTAAACCACACCCGAAGAGCAGCACATGCTTCGTGTTATTCTGCATCCAGCAGCTTAACGCTTACCGTGCCTGCAAGTCTGCATCCAGCCTTCTGCCACGCCCACCTCGAGTTTGGAGCTCCTAGAAAAAGGGTGAAAGTAGGAGAAAAGGTTAGAACAAGAGCAATACCTTTGATCCTTACCTGAATTCCCGATCCATCGCGCCTTCAAGCTGGAAGAAAGAGCTATTTATGCGCGTCGCCTCGCCTGCTGCAGCGCCGCGCTGAACTCACCGGCCTTCGCAGCATCTTCACATTCGCATCCTCCTGCATGTTCCCGCCGCACTCCGGCACCTAAAGAGAAGACAAGAACAGCAAGGTGAGCCCAGGGAATACACAGGAGAATATTAGTTACCCCCATAGACTTACCTGATTTTACCAGCGGGGGTACTATTCCTCTTCACGGGTCGGCGCAGCTTCCACTGCATCTTCGCCGAACCCCGGCCCCTAAGGGGAAACAAAAGGACAACAAGGTGAAACAAAGGGACTAACAAGGGGAACCCTCCACACCACAATAGACTTACCTGATTTTACCACCGGAGGTATTATTCCCCGAGACTTCATACTTTCTCTCAGTGCCTGAATAAGGGAGAAAGCAACTGGTTACATATTGACATTATTTTATCGAACTGTGTTGGAAAATACAAATCCTTACCAGAATACTACCGGTTGCCACAAGGAACTCTTCATTAGGGTCAGGCTGCAACCTGCAAGGAATCGGACAAGAGTGAAAGTAAGGCATATGAACTCTTACGAACTTTATACTTACGGCATCTTGCCGGGAATCTCGAAGTCAATATTGTTCTGGAACTCACCAATTCCTTCGAGCCAGTGAAGCAACTGGTTATCAACGTGCCCCTGCGCTCAATGCAGGATGGAGAGCTCATCTTTTCAAACCATCAGGTGAGACTATAAGAGGGGACATCAAAGGTGATCTGTGGGGAGAACAGCAGGGCGGGGGTATTTACGCTCAACTCCATGGGTGGTTAATTCCCTTTCTCCATTTGCAGAAGAATATTCCTACGGGCCAAGCAAACGAAACTAGGTGGGCCAGTCCAGTCCGTCATTTCAGCCCTACGTGTCACATAGGTGGAAACCGCAGCTGTCCAGTTCCGATCGACGCCTCTGTGGGAGCCAGGTGAGCGTAACAGTTGGTTGTGTGCCCTCCAACCACCCACCCCTTGCCGCACATGAAGGCTTTGTGAGCCCTCCACCTACCCCCTTGCCCCTTGTGATGGTGTGTGCGCCCCCACCCACACCTAGTCCCCCATGAAGTCTTGTGTGCCACCCCCCTTTGATGGTTGTGTGCACCCCCACTACCCTTCGGGTCTCCTTTGATGTGGTGTTGTTACCCCCCTTGTTCTCCCTCCGTTTTCTAGCACTTTGCTATTTCATACTTGCCTCCTGACTAGTATGTTAATTGCCTGTCTGTGTCCCACCATTTTTATTCTTCTCCTTTCCCTCCTCTCTAGCACTACTCTGAAAGGTTGTCTGGCTTAGTACGTTTGTTGCTTGTTTTGTCCTTCTCCTCCCTCACCCCTTATCCCTCCTCGCCACCCCTCCCCCCCTCTTGTTAAAATCCAGCACTACCTTAACTGCCGTCTGGCATAGTAATTGTAGCCACCTGTTTTTCTCGTCCACCTGCCCTCTCCTCCTCCCCATCCACCCCCTTGTTAAATTCTGGCACTACCTCAATTGCCATCAGACATGGTAATTGTAGCCGTCTGTCTTTCTTATCCTCCTGCCCTCTCCTCCCCACCCCTCTTCTTCTCCTGTTAACCCCCAGCACTACCTCAATTGCCGTCAGGCATAGTAATTGTAGCCACCTGTCTTTCTCATCCACCTGCCCTCTCTTTCTCCCCACCTCTCCCCTCCCCTCCTCATGTTAAACTCTGGCACTACCTCAATTTCCGCCAGGCATAGTAATTGTAGCCACCTATTTTTATCATCCGCCTGTCCTCTCCTCCTCCCCACCCCTCCCCTCCCCTCTTCTTGTGAAATGCCTGCACTACCTCAATTGCCGCCAGGCATAGCAATTGTAGTTGCCTTCTTTCTCATACCCTTCCCTGTCCTCCTCTCCACTCCTCACCACCTCTTGTTGAATTCCAGCACTACCTCATTTGCCGTCGGCATAGTATTTGTAGCCGCTTGTCTTTCTCATCCACCATCCCTCTCCTCCTCCCCTCCTTATTATTGTACATTAGCACTTACTCTATCATTTATCCAATGACCTCCATGTTAGCAGCTTGTTTGTCGCTCCCCATTCCCTCCTTGTATTCTCCTCCCACTTCCCCATCCTGCACTATTGTGAATCATCATCAGACCTAGTATGTAAGTCACTTGTGTTGTTCCTCTCCTTCTCCCTTACTCCATACCACCCCCCTCCTCTTGTAAAATTTCCGGCACTACATCAATTATCATCAGGCATAGTAATGTAACTGCTTGTTTTCTCTCATCTTCCCTACCCTCTCCCCTCCTCCTTTATTGTTCCTCGCACTTGAACTATCTGAAATGTCGCCAGGCAGATTAAGATAGTTATATTTCACATTCTGAATTGTTTCAAGGACTTGTAAGAATGTAACTGTGTGTTCCCTTGTTCCGTCCCTCCTTGAAGCGCTTTGAAACACATTGGGCCTCATTACGAGTTTGGTCCGGGTCCCAAAAAATGGGAATTACCGGGCCATTCCGACATTTGCGGGCCCGGTAATTCCCATTTTCGGGACCCGGACCCAGTATGGGGCTCAATGGGAATGGGGAGGATGCTAACAACGGTCCCGTTAATGACGGGGCTATTGTTAGTATCCTGGGCTGCTCGTGGGTGCCGCTCTGGACGTCTGGTCTGACCAGGCGTCCAGAGCGGCACCTGCTCGTAATGTTGCGGAGAGGTAACAACGGCACTGGTAGCACTACCGGCACCGTTGTTGCCTTTCCGCAACACTTGTAATGCGGCCCATTGTGTATAGGCGCGATATAAATGAACAATCAATTCAATTCACAGTGGAGCGTGGAAGCGTTACACAGAAAGCGATGTAAGTATGGGGCTGCCGAATAATTGGCTATTTGGTGTGTGGAGAGTAGCGTAGCATGAGTCTAGAAGCAGACAGTGGGCCTCATTCTGAGATTGGAGGTAGCCATGGTGCAATTTGTGCCATGGATGCCTCCAATACCGGGACCGGCACCGGTCTTGTTCAATGGGGACTTACCGGTGCAGTCCGACCCTGCCAGGACAGGTAAGTCCCCACTGAACAAACCATTCCTCATTCCCATTTGAGTCCCTATGGGGCTCAATGGGAATGGGGAGGGTGCTAATAACGGGCTTGCGACTTGCAACCCCGTTATTAGCGCCCTGGTCCCTTAGCGGAACCCTTAAGGGACGTGTGGTCAGACCACACGTTCCTTACGGTCCCCGCCAAGGGAACTTGGAGTAGGGCGGTAAGGGATTACCGGCACTGGTCTCCTTTCCGGTGCCCAGTATCCCTTACCACCCAACTCGGAATGAGGCCCAGTGTGTGTGTGTGAGAGAAACAAGTAGTTCTGATGGCATTCTGACGCTTAAGAGAATAAGAAAGTTAATAGCAAGGAGTGGGCTACAAAATCCGTTAGTTAGTAAAAAGAATTGAAAGGAAACAAACTTATGAAGCAGCTTGGAAAGGAGTAGTGACAGACCAGGGACATTCCTCCAGCAGCTTATAACTTGTTCTGACACAGGCGGAATGCAGAAGCAAGTAGGAGGCAGCACCACTACCAGAATCTATACCGACACATAGCACAGCAGGCACCATTTTGGAAAGGGGACTGAATATGCCACAAATCCCTTTCCATCTGTGCCAAGCAGTGTGCCGGTGAAGCCAGGGTATGACAATGTGAGCCGTGTGCAGAAGCTGTCCCTTTCCCTTGAAACAAAAGTCATTTTTCTCCTGTCTTTGTGAGTAGATACAGAAGTGTCCGAGGGGCAGAAGTTGAGGGGCAGAAGTTGGACGCCTAATATCAGAAGCCGAAGTTTGTGTGCTTCGTGTTGGTATGAAAGTTATCCATCGGACCGGTGAGTTTCTGACAGATGAGAACCACAGCATGACTTGGTGCGCGAGTGCATGAGTAGGAACATTTCCATTGAGAAGGAATACTTTGTATCTGATTGTTATGTGTTTCAGAGAGAACGTTTTTGAAATTCTCTGATTATTGGACACTTAAACTTAAGTAAATGCATATTGAATACCGACTTGAATGGAAACTTAAACTTAAGCAAAACAAATACTTATTGAATACCAAACTGAATAGAAACGTAAAGATTAAACGGCATGAATGCATATTGGACACCAAATGAAATGAAACCCGGAAGTTAAGTATATTAAATGTGGAATGAAATAAAACTTTATGGGCCAAGCAAATAAAGAGAAAAGCCAAGGTGGCAATATGAACACGTAAAATGGTGTAAGTCTGACAGAGAGTCATAAGAAGGTGGGGTACAAACAAAGTAATCTCAAACTGAACTTTTACGAGTGAATGGTTTTTGGCAAGACTAAAGACCGGCAAGAGGTGTGTGACAAGTGATGGCAGAGCCACGAGGCTGACAAAGAGATGACAGAGGAGTGTAAATCAGCACATGAAGCCTTGAGGCCGATAAAGAGGAACTGAGTGAAGGAAAGTACCAGAGGTCCTGTGTGGGCTAAAGAGCCCAGGGATCCTGTTTGAGCAACCTGTGATGGTTGGACCATTCAGTCTGACAACTGCGCCTAGACCAGTGATGCCCGAATACTGGAAACCACAGACATTGTGGTGGTAAAGGTAAAGTCTTGGGGAAGGGAACCCTGAGATTTGAGGAACTTCACTTGTTGTCTTGGAAACAGAGTCTCAAGGTATTTTTGTGTTTGCAGCTTGGAACTTGGGTAAGGGAACCCAGAGGAGTGTTTGGAACTGTATTGCATTGAACTTGAGAAAGTTAATCTTGAAACTATTGTGGAACAATGTTATACTTGAGGAAGGAGAGCTGGGAGAGATATGTGAGCTGGAAGAAGATCATAACTTAAGTTAAACATTATTTGTTATTATTGACATCCCACAGACCACTACAGGGATAACAATTCATACATTTCTACACCTCAAAGGGGTATAAACCTTCTTGTTAAGTATTCACTATGGTATCACACACAAAGACAGATACATGTCACTATTTTCTTTAGTTTGTTCACCAATTAATGTTTCCACTAAACACCATCCCTACCCAGAAGCACACCCTATCCCTGTGGCATGTACTATCCCTAGATGAGAAGTGGTTCACCACCTATCAAATAGAATCAAATAGAAGGAAGCTGTCCCTACCACTACAATGAGTCTAACAGCAATCCACTAAAAATAGCTGGTATCCTGTCCCATCGCTCTCTGCACATTGGACAGTTCACGTGGGAGAAATGGGAGAAATGTCCTTGTGGGTGCAGTGCCATTCTTTATTCACCGTGAAATATGAACCTTCTGTGCAAAAGAGATTAGTTATCTAAAACTGAGAGGTAAGACACTTATATGTTCATATTAATTTCCATACCAAAATGGATTTCCCTCATAATACCACTAAAATGACAATTTTAAACTTTCCAATACATGGGAACATAGGCAATATCGTGTCATCTAGACAAAAGGCATTTCTGAATGTTACTTATGCTTTGTGTTTCGGGCGTAACTCAGAGACATCAGCACATTCTCGTGGTCGACCGTTTTGATGACACTATTATTGTGGTCATCTTCTTTAGGACCGATTTCTTATATACATGCAGCTAATCGTATATCCATCAGATGAGGTGAGGCATTCAACCCAGCCTAGGAAAAAATATTATAAATAAATGTTAAACCAAATTATGGGTGGTGGGTAGGGCTTGCGTGCTCGCATCCACAAAATCTGTGATCAAATTATGGTAGATGATGCTATCTAAATGGACATTTCCACAAATACAAGAATTATTGTATGAAGAATATAGATTTATTCGATGGTTGAACAGCCGACACATGTTTCGACCTGCGGGTCGTTGTCAAGGCTGCATGAATCAAATATACACAATTTATGAAAAAGTAGTACAATTTAAGTTTAAATGACATAACATGTATAATATAAACAAACAGAATATATATATATATATATATATATATATATATATATATATATATATTTTTTTTTTTTTTCAAATGAAAATTAAGCCCAAAAGAGGGCCAAATCTGCGGAATGCACTCCCAAGAGCAGCCAGGTCCAGAGAATCCAGTACTTAGCAAATAAAGGGCTGCACGGCAAAGATCAGGTAGCACCAAATGTTCTTTATTAATAAAAGGTGCATAGCAAGGGAGAACCGGAAGGTTACACCGACGCGTTTTGCGATCAACTGACCGCTTGTTCACGATAGTAGGGTAAACACAGAAAATTGACTCATTAAAACACAATTCAAACTCTATGGTTGCAATGCGTAGAGTGTCTCGTACACCACGTAACTCCAATATAGGGAGAAAAACAATCGGCCATGTTGTAGTGACCAAGTGTTACCTCATATCGACCTTAATAGTCTCAAATAAAACCATTAAATGGAATGCTGTGCTTAAAACGGCAATTTACAAATTTAAATATTGCCGCTAACTCCACAGAGTACAACAAAGAGGGAATAGATGAGAGAGACGACAAATACCTCAAAAAACCCTAAAATGGTCAGAATACAAGGTAAAGTATTATTAAAAAATATATAATAATAATACCCGTAGAACAGAAGGATGGAACCGCACATGCATAAAGGCGTTCCTTGCGAATGCAAAATACAAAAAGCAAAGGCGAGCTGCATAGCACCTAACTATAATGTATGAAACATAGATATGTGATGTGCTTAAGAAGGTGCGGTGCGATGTCAGCGGCATTCCTTCGAAAATCAAGAATATGATAAAATAAAGCCTGCACCAAAGAAACATAGTAATGGGGCAAACTCACAGGTATATTGCCGTCTCCCATCTAAGGACCCTCTTTGCAAAGTGTACACATGCGTTAATAAAATGACATTAATGTATACGCCTTAATCTTTGAAAATCTCAATCTAACCTATACATTGAGTAGACATCGTGTATAAGAAAGGGTGCAAAACGGGTCAAATCACAACATGTATAGCAATATTAGACAAAGGATAAAGTGCTTAGTGCATGCACAATAGTGCAAGGTGCAAAGTGCCAAAAACAAGGTGCAAGGTGCGAAGTACATAGCAGCAAGGTGCGAAGTACATAGCAGCAATAATACGGAAGGTAAAGGTAAACAGGGTACATGGGAAATGCATGGGGATCAAAATTTCATTCTTTATAGCAAAGATAATACGCATAGTGCTCTAAGTCCATAGGTGCACTGTTCGTGTAATCACAGGGTTTGAAAACCAGCCTGACCGCCCATAAAAATACAAGGAGGATGGCAAAAGGGCGTGCAGCCATGGACAGCTAGAGAATGAAAAATATATATAGATCCACAGTAAAGTGCAAAGTGCATAGACCATAAAATGCCCCAATTTAAGGGGCACACGACCTTCCTGATATTCCTTAAAATTCACCTAAGTAGTGCAACATGTTATATAGGCCCGTTTACTCATAGATTAAAAATCCACATATGAAAAATAAAAAAAAGGAAAAATGAAAATGCAATATACATACATATCCATAGTACCCTAAACATACAGTTAATGATTTCAAAATACGAGACAAATGCAATACGAGTATACTGTGTCTAAAAAAGTCCAAAAAACACTGTGTAAAAAGCAGTATAATACATAATTATCAATCTAAAAAGATAGATATACTCCCTACTAAAATACAAGTTAACACCAGATAGTAATACAAAGCAGGCCAATCATAATTTATGAAGAAACCACCATCAAAAAAGTATCAAAAAAGTATCAAAAAAGTATCAGGGAAATGTCCAAGGCAAAATAGAATAATAGAATAATGGTATTAACATCAGGCAAGTGAAGACTTTTGTGTCAGGGAACACGGAAATGCAGCAATAATGCATGCAAAAAGTACATAAAAATGTGTGCTATTAGGTTCCCAAAAAAGTATATAATTCTTCATCCAGGTTGTGACCCCTGGGTTTCTTTGTCTCGAGGTCCAAAATAGATTTAGTCTCCAGTTGCCTTAGCAATAATTCTCGATTGCCTCCTCCTGGTGACTTGGGCACTGTGAGAATCCCAAAGAAGGAAAAACCCTCAAGTTTACTGTCATGTTAGGACTGAAAATGCAAAGCCATCGGATAGTTGGAGTCAATATTTCTGATGGCGAGAATGTGTTGAAGTATCCTAAGTTTCAATTTGCCTTTGGTACTGCCCACATACCACTTGTTGCAAGGACAGTTAAGAACATATACCACATGATCAGTATCGCAAGTAATTCTGGATGCGATCTTAATGTTAGTACCCAAGATAGGATGGGTAGAGTGGGTCTTGTTAGCAGCGTATGTACATGATTTGTATTTGGAGCACTTGTAAAAGCCGCAAGATTTAATGTTAAGCCAGGCATTGGTTGTCACATTGTCAATGGGCTTCATAAAATTGGGAACTAAAGTGTCTTTGACTGAGGTCGACCGTCGAAAAGTAATATTAATATGGTCACCCAAAATGGTGTTTAGATGTTCATCAGATTTTAGAATATGCCAGTGGCGTTGCATGACTTTGCGTATACTACGTGCTTTGGCTCCAAATGTTAAAATGAGACGTGTCTCATTCAAATCAGTGATAATATATTCAGTAGCTTCCTGCAACAATAGCTGTGAGCGATCCATAATTCTCGCTTTCAGGAAGGATCTCTCGAGAATTTTTTTAGGGTAGCCACGTTGTTTGAAACTATTAGCTATGAGAGCACATTCGTGATCAAAGGTATCAATCTTTGTACAATTTCTGCGTATACGAATGAACTCACCATAGGGGATACTCCATTTAAGGGCGGTGGGGTGATTACTCAAAGCATGTAGTGGAATGTTTGAACTGGTGGGCTTTGTGTATAGGCTGGTGATGAGTTCACCTTGAGCCACAGTAACAAGAATATCAAAGCAATATTATGTGATTACATTGTCATCAAATAGCAATGAATGGAAACACATACCACAATCCAGTGGCGGAGGGAGGGACTCAAAATAAATGTTGATCACACATAAAAAGGATCAGAAAGAATTTTCATGAGGATTGTATAACAACAAAAATCAACAATATCTCATTGCCAGTGAATAATCCCTAAAAGAGCCAATGTGTGGTTATGGATGAATTCCAAAAAGTTTGAGGCTGGATATGAGATAGTGTAAAGTTAGTTACCAATCAAAAGGAAATAATAGTAGAGGGAAGGGCTAATACAACTGAAAAGAGCTGCAGGAGAGTTGCCACCCCTAAATCCATTCTTCTATACCATAAAATAGTGTGTACAGATTAGGAAATACCATCAAATAAAGAGTACCGTCAAGCATTGACCCATTAGCAGTGTGTGTCACCTGGTCCAATTGCAGTGAAAAGATAAAATCACGAGAGAAAAATTAACTTTCTTATGAAAACGTCCAATTCCTGTTCAAATACTATCTGTAAGTCAAATAAATGTAATATTGTCTGACTTGACAATACGTGAAATACTATGTGCAAATGTAAACCAAACACATACAAGAGCAACGTACCTGTCAATCTTAATTGTGGTTCACTCATTCAGTGGAGTAACGTTCGGATAAAAAACTGCCAGAGTTTAAATATTTCTAATAATTGCAAAATTCTGAGTTCAGTTGCTCTATATATTGTAAAACCTGTAATTAAAGAAGGAGAAAAAAAAAACATGTTTACAATGAAGATAGCCAAGCGGTGATAATCGTATGTGGCACAATATAATATGCAAAGACTGACGCATCAACAAAATGCGGCTTACCTGTAAATTGGCGTTATGTATACTAGGGACAAATCCCTGCGAAATAGTCAGAGCGCGCGGAAGGGTACTCTGCATCGTAATAAAGAGTAACACGTCACGTAAGTGATGTGAAGTACGCGATGACGTATCGTGTATGCCGTGTGTGATGGCAATGTTAGTAAAAAAAGTACTGTAGATCAATTCCACAACAGTTTGTTCAAATCGTGATCAAATCAATGTGCGAAAGGTGCAATGTAGCGAGATATGCCACTGGACGAGGGCCGCCTTTCTGTGCATCAGTAAAACAAATTGAAACGCTATTGAGGTGACGTCGATCACGCGGTGAAATGACAATGAATCGCGTCTGACGTCACCATTATATACAGTGAACCCCAAGGCAAATGTCCAATAGTAACCAAAATTCAGCCACAAATGGCTCAGCACAAGCATGAAAACGGGTGGCAAGACCCTGAGGGCTCCTAATGTTAGTATTCTTATAGCTAAAATGTACGAGTAAAACGTGACAGATCGGTGACTGGTGGGGCCTACTCACAAATCCTTAAGTAATTATGTGGAACAAATGAGAGAGTGGAAAATGATATTATAATGAAAAGATATACTGTCAATGGTAGCAGGAATTATAATCAGGGAAAGATACCGAACGGTGTCAAGTAACTCCTAAAATCACCATTCAGCATGAAGTACTACATTATAAATTCTTGAATGTACCAAATGAGTATATGTAGACTTAAAGCTATGGCCAATCCTTAAATTCCATACTGCATTATAAGAAAACATGCATTTCATGGTCGGTGTTAAGACCCCTTTCAGTACACCAAAAGAAACAAATGAGTTTAGATTCCATCTGCCTGAGTTGGAGTTGAGGATCTCCCCCTCTCTTGCTCCTACTAGCTCTCATAAGACCTACACATCTGAGATTAGCCTTATCTTGTAGTTGTTGTTCTAGTTGCCAATGAATGGCCAATGGTGATTTAGCCTCAGGAACCCTGAGGCTCGCCAAATGTTCTCTAACACAAATTCTCAATTGACGGATGGTGCTTCCAATGTATAATTTACTGCACACGCACACAATCGCATACACGATATAACACGATTTACAGTTGATGAAACTATTGATTTTAACCACAGTTCCAAACATGTCAGTAAAGGCTTGACAATTTTCATAAACATATGGACATTGATTGCAGTGGCCACATTTAAAGAATCCATTGGTGGCTTTCCGCCAGCCACCTACAACACCACTAGTATTAGTGTCCAGAAAAGAAGTGCATATTTTCTGTTTAATAGTGGGAGCTCTGGTAAACGTGAATTTTCGGATTTTCGATAGAAACAGTGCTAAATCTTTGTCCAATCTAAGAATATGCCAGTGTTTCTTGACCAATTTATACAAGGTTGAAGAATCTTTAGAATACTTAGTAACTATAGAAATATGAGATGATGTGTCCTTGGGTGCTCCTCGTTCCACCAATAAGTCATCCTGCTGTACATCAACAAATGTGGACACTGCTTTATTGATGATATGCTCTTTATACCCCTATTCACAAATCTTTGTTTGAGAATATTACATTCCTTAATATAGTCTGAAGTCCTACTACAATTTCCTCTTACCCTGTGAAATTCCCCACTAAATAAATGTTATTTACCCAGGTCTAGTGTCTTGGACTTATTTTGCAAAAAAATACTAAATGCTAGAAGGACTGTTCAAAGACAATAGTCAGGTAATTGACTTGGCCCTACCCCAATGAGTCAAGCTAACACCAGTTAAAAAATAAAACTCCCCTTCAAAGGAAAACACAAATGTGCTCCTTCAGTGTCATCTCCCACTCACACTCTTAGTTGAGACCTCAGTAGAAAAATACTCTCACATTGGACATTTACCTTTTATCCTGTCCCACAATGTGTGAGAATCATTTTTAGAAGTGGTCACGGCAGTCCCTTCCATTGGTCCATCATGTAGGCTTGATGTTAATAAGGCAACACCCCACACATAGAAGAAAAATATAAAAATAATATCCTGTTCAGTATGTCATTATACTGCATGTTTTACTTCTATATGCCATGATCTCCAACTCTTTTACTGCAAAAGCGTTCCGATTTATGCGGTTCATGCCCTATGTCAGGGGGCATTGCTGGTGTATTTAAGCAGTGCTGCACAATCCTTTACGACCTCGTACCAGCTGTTATGGTGTGGCTACATGTATCAATCCGAAGGTCTGTTTCGGCAGTAACTAAGGTCACGTGGCAATCAAAGGGCACAGCCTCATTCACATGCGACACCGTGTCTAAAAAACCAAAGCTTTTAGAAGTGCATATATTGTCTTAGTCTTATTCATATACATCAGCTTGTGTCCACAGCAAAGCTTTAAACAACACGTGCATTTTAAATGTCAGTTTCCCTGACTGTTGTTCCTTACCTTTTGGTTATAATTATTCCACGAGGAAAGACAGCAAGGATCCCAAAGGACTCTTGCTCATAACACTTGCAAAAGGGTTACTATGACAGTGAAAATGCCTATTTATGGAGTCATAGCAAGCGCTCTGCATGCTAGGAAAGGAGTATCTATCACCCGGCGGTCATCTTGTAAGAGTGCCCCCACCATATAGATGCAATATATTTCCGTCTATAATCTCACCCACAATGTGTTAATTATAAAGTTTGCCGCACGTAAACAAGGCAATATTTATTGCTGCAGTCCTATTACCATTATAAGTTGTAAATCACTGGAGACCAATATATTTTATTCTTAGTCTCAATTCAATTAGGTTAAATTAGACTTCGATCCAACACTGAACTCAGCAGTTTTGTGATAATTCTGGTTAGGTCAGCTTACCCGGCAGATATCCCTTGGTACAATGCGACTACAACCCCCCACCTTATATTTGGGGGTGTGTGACCCCTGGTTGTATTGATTGTGGGTCAATGCATCATGGGGCACTCATGCTGCTATTCAGCTAATCACACAGCTCTACCATACCACAGCTGGTCATTCTGTGTCAGCACCAGCATGGTAAATCACAGATAATGGGTATGGCACTCCTACTATCCTGTTGGTAGTTATCAATGAGATTCTGAAATAAGTATGCTCCCAAGCATCCTAGAGAATAACCAGTTTGCTAGGATGCTTTTCACACATTCATTTAAGACGACAGGGTCAGGCCAAATATGTTCTCTATTCTAGCCTCACAACATAGTGGACATACGAGTTAAACTTCATCTGCCACAGGCAAAAATGACCTCCTACAGAAGCCCCCTACTGTGTCAATAGCATGTGTTGATAGATGGCAGCTATTTCATCAATGCTAACGTGTGCCATTGTATTTCCTCATTTAGACCAGTATCCAGGTGGAAAATCCAATGTTGTTCACTGTTTAAGAGAAGATTATGAAAATTCCCCTCTCTAGGTGTTGGATTGATTTTCTCCAAAATTGCCCATCTGAATTGTTCGCCTGAATGTCCCAAGCCCTTAAAATGGGCAATCAGAGGTGCAGTTAGTCTAATGGTCCTGATGCACGATTTGTGCTATAGCAGCATCTTTTTAATGGCCTAGATGTCATCCCCAAGTAATTTAGGCTGCATGGACAAGTAATCAAATAGTTTACACACTTGCTGTTATAACTAGTTAGCTTAAGCTGTTGCCACGGGGTATTCCATACTATATCTATACTTGTATTTCTGACAGTCTGCGTACACATAATGCAGCAACCATATTGGGTATTACCCATGGTGCTTTGGCTCCCCAGATTGTGTTGGGGTGTCGTTCATCAATCACCCCTTTAAGGGTATGAACCAGTTAGTCTCGAAGGTTTTGCCCCTGTTTTATTGCAAAGTAGGGTTGGCCCAGATTTCTACTCCCAGTGTTCAGTATCGACCATAGCTTTTTGATCTCTTTCTTTAGGGTAGCTAAAGACTGCTGTGATATTCTCAAGTGGTTTCTTCTTTGGATGCTGTAGGAGTGTGATGTCTCGAGGAATATTTCAAGCTCTTTCACATGTGCTGTTTACAATTCTTTTCAGATATCCTCTGCGGAGGAGGTGTTCCTTCAATGAAGACGCATGTGTGTTATAATCCAAAACGTTTGTACATGTACGTCTATACCTTAGGCCCAAAGGGAAGGTTATGGCGCAAAGCTTGTAGGTGATAGCTATTGTACGTAAGAAGAGAATTCCATTCAGTACCCTTTTTGTACACTTTCAAGGTCAATAGTCTGTCCTGCACAATAGTGTGAAGATCCAAGAAATGTGGCTCTTCCGTACTGGACTCAAAAGTGAATTTGAAATATACATTACAGCGATTCAGCCAATGATGGAAGTCTTCGAGGTCCTGTCTACTCCCCTCGAAGATCGTCAGAATATCATCAATATATCTCTACCAGGTTAAATTCTGATGTACGTAAGGATTAGTATGCAGGTATAAAGGTTTGATTTCAAAACTTTTGATTTGTTGATAAAAGGAATTTTCACATATGAAATAATAGTGAGGGCAATCTCTGCTAGTTCTGTAATAAAGGCAGCTTGGCCACCCACCAGCTTCGTATCTGCCTCTAGGCGTCTCTGTACCATCTCAATGTTCTCTTGTTGAGGAATACTCATGTAGAAAGCCTCTACATCCATGGTAACTAGCCATTGTGTTTCAATATCGAGTCGGAGCATGCCCAGTGTGTTCATTATCACAGTTGAATCCTTCACAGAAGATTCCATCATAGGAATCTCATCCCGAATGAAAAAATCTACATACTTGAAGAGGGGCTCCAAGATAGATTGGATCCCAGACACTATCAGTCTACCCAGTATAGGTACCACACCCTTATGCACCTTTGGAAGGGCATAGAAGGCTGGAAGGCGGAGAAAAGGAGGCATTAAAAATGCTGCTTCTTGCTCATTTACATAACCCTCGTCTTAAGCTTCTTCAACGATGTGTGATTGACAGCCAGGCTGTGTGAATGGGGGAAAACTGAGTGGGAGTGGGAGTCTTTCACACCAACCGTTTGAAGCATATGGCTCGAGACCAGAAGTGAGAGCTTTGCTTCTAGCTTCAGCTCAAGAGGAGGAGGAGAGTGAACCTCGCCCTGAGCTCCTCTGCATGGCATACTTCGATGACATTGCAGTGTTCAGCCCTACATAGAAAGAACATATTCATCACTTAGGATATGTTTTGTAGGCTCTTGAGCAGGCCCATCTGACCATAAAGGCAAGCAAATGTCAAATTGGTCAGAGCAATTTGGCCTACCTTGGTCATAAGGTAGGAGGAGGTGAAATAAGACCATTGCCTAGTAAAGTACAAGCTGTACAAAACTGGGACACCCCTACTACTCAAACCCAGGTGAGAGCTTCCCTAGGTCTCACTGGGTATTACAGGAATTTCATAGAGAACTATGGGACCATAGCTTCTCCCTTGAGTGTGATCGCCTCTCCAAAATTCCCTAAAAAGGTTAGATGGAATGAGGAGTGCACTCAAGCATTTGAAAACCTGAAGAAAGCCCTTTGTCAAGCTCCAGTCCTAAGAGCTCCTGATTATCACCAACCCTTCATTGTGCAGACAGATGCATCCAATACAGGTATAGGTGCAGTCCTTAGTCAACCGGATGAGAAAGGTAGGGAGCACCCCATTTGCTTCATCAGTAGGAAATTGAAGGAACCAGAAACAAGGTAGGCAACCATAGAGCGTGAATGTTTTGCCATTTTGTGGTCTTTGAAGAAGTTTAGACCATACTTGTATGGATCTACTTTTGTGATTCAGACAGACCAACAACCCTGGCGATGGTTAATACCAATGAAAGGGGAGAACCCAAAACTTCTGAGATTTGATTTCACCATTGAGCACAGAGCAGGATGTCACCGCCAAAATGCTGATGGTCCGTCTAGGATGTTTTTAACTGACTAGAGGTAGAGATTCATCCAGGAGTGGATTCATCCTCCTGTCCCTTAGTCTGGGGTGGGGGGGAGGGAGAGTGTTAGGGAGAATTCTCCAGAATGGCTAATTTCCCTTACCTACTGAGTCCCTTTGCTGGATTTCTGGGATTTATTTTTGTTCACCTGGTAAGATTGTGAGCCTTTTTTTCCCACTCTTACATGTGTTTTGCTGTGTTTGTTTAACATTTTCTTGTGTTCATAGACTGTGGAGCCTCACCTTCTCCATAGGAATCATCTTTTTACTCTGTGTTACAGAGCACCTTCAGTGCAGTGACACAGAGTTGTCTTTTCGACTTCCCAACTCCGACTCCATTTTCTGGGGCTGACTACTGTCTCCCAGAACATGTAAAGTTGCCATTGACTTTATCAGTCTATTTTACAACTCGCAGACCCATTAGGAACTATCTTAAAAAGAGTTCTGGAAAGGGTTAATACTTATCCCTTTTTGTCTGTTTCTCTTGGAGCATTAAGACTTGGCTGGTGGCAGTGGCAACTACCCTATTTTTCCTACCGCAGTTATCTTAAATAACTCTGGTATAGTTTTAGGCTCTCTTGGTAGCCTCAAACTTAAACTAGCTAGACCATGTACATTTTTATATGGTTCCGGCTGGGTTTATTCACCATTTCTTTTTGTAAAAGTCTTTCTCGTGTTTTACTCTGCATGCCAAACCAGGTTTGGTTAATTTGTTTGTTTGCTTCTGCAAAGAAGCCCTCCTTAGGCACCTGTATGTCTGGGGGGGAAAGGATGTGAGGAAGGGGTTTAGGACTCCGTGCACAGGGTTTCCTTGGAGACCCATGTCGCACTCTGATCTGATTAGCTGTGGTGACTGTCCCGGCGGGACAGCCACCCTGCTGTGTGATTGACATCCAGGCTGTGTGAATGGGGGAAAATGCATAAAAAGCAGGTCTCTGGGGCTGGAAAGGCAGAGTCGCCACTGGAATGAGAGAACCGAAGAGGAGCTGACAGAAGAGGACCCCTACCGTGACTGAACTGCCCCGTGAAGCCCTGCTGCAGGCCCAAATCTTCATACTCCAACGACAGAGAAGATCTGCAAAGAATCTTCTCCCCTTGAGCTGATGGGAACAACCAGTTTACTAAACTGCCCGCCAGGCCTCCCTTCTCTTGTCAGATTTGCTGTACAGAGCTACAGTGAACCGGATAGCCAGAGGAACGGACCCTGCTTGCGTTTTAAGGAGTGCACTTTTTATTTGTTGCTTTGCTCTGCTGCTGGTTTCTTCCCTGGGCAGTGCAGGACCTTCCAGTCTTACTTATTCGTGTCAGTCCAACAGTCGCTTCAGGAACCATGAGCCTGCAGGACCAGCCAGTAACGTCCGTCTCAGATACAGCCTTCTTCTCCATTTAAGGTACTATTCAAATCCGGTTGTTCGTTTCCTCCTGCAGCAGTGAAAGCGTGTGAAACCTTTTGCCAATCCGAGGGCTTGTCCTTCTCCATTCTTTAAGCTAACTTTTCTGCCGAGCAACTTTGTCCTGAACTCTTGGCAAAGACTTAACCCCAAACTACCTTGAACTGTTTGATCTTGAGCAAAGACTTTGGTCCTTTGACTTTAGGCCCCTTTAATCTGATTTCCTCAATATGGTTCCTTTTTCTAGATTGCCCTGCTTACTTACTTCTTGGTACTGCTCAATTCTTGTCTAACTTTGTCTTTCCCTCCCTTTTAAATTGCTGGAGTGCCATTTTGCTCACACTTCATTTTGAGCCTAACTTGTCCAGAATCTATTGGGCTGTGGCAAAGTGTATTAAGAGTGTGATTTTTCAACTGCTTTACTTTAGTGAAATGTTTTTCAACTGATGTGTAAATAAATGTATATTCTTTTACTCAGAAACCTTGAGTCCGTTTTTGTTAGAATCATAGTAATTGCTGTCCTTTGTATAAATATTGATACTGCTCACTTACTCTTGAGATAAGTCTGGCTGCTCAGCCATCGCTACCACTTTACTGTGTAGTACAGGCTTGTACCAAAGGTAAATGTGTACTGTCACTTGTAGTCCTAATTGTGTGTGGTGTTCACAAAGGGCACTGCATATAATTCTGCCTAACACCCATAGCCCTTAACCCATACTCCCTGATTCACACAATGCCATGTGGAGGAGGCTGAACACAATGGAGCCGTGCCAGGTGTGCTTGGACACCCTTGCAGAAACACAGGTCCAACTTCAGGCCATCCATGACTGTGTGCAGGGTGCCTCACAGCAGGGTTAGAGAGATGACAGAGAGAACATTGGCATTTGCAAAGGCAATACATACAAGCATGCTCTTGGCTATGCAACACATCGAAGGGCCTGGGTCAGAGTGTTCCACCACTGTCATCACACAGTGGGATCTTTTCACAGCACTCCAAACCCCTGCACCATACACAATCTTGCTCTGAAGGAGCTGGAGGAGTCGGTGTGGGTTATGTTGGGGATTGTGTTATGGGGAGGGGCAAGAGGGAAGTTGGTGTGTTGTGGAATGTGTTGTGGGGAAGGAGGAGAAGAGAGTAGGGTGTGGTGGGGATGGTGCTGTGGGGAGAGGGGATGATGGGAGAGGGTGTTTGCAAATTTGAAATAACAGTTCACATGAAGCAATGGTAGGACATTTCTTATTGCGTACAAGTGTTCAATTAATGTGTGAATATATTTAGAGTGGTGCGTACCATATGGATATCAATAAGCTAATAAATAAATGTGCATTAGTTCTTGCCAAACCAGACTTCCATCCCTGCACTCTTTCTCACATTACATGGCAGTGTATAATCCACAGGCTGTGTGTCCTCTGCTTCTGGTGGTGGCATGTCCAAATCAGGGGACATGGGGACATTGCACCTCAGGCAAATGATGTGCAGCATGGCACAAGCAAGAACAATGTCTCCAACCTTTTCTGACCTGTACATCAATGACCCTCCAGTCCTGTGCAGGCATCGGAAACAAGTCTTCAACAGGCCAAACACCCACTCAGTGCAGAGCCTTGTCCAGACATTTGCCTTTTTGTAGTCCATCTCCTGTAGTGTCAATGGATCCTGCACGTGTGTCATTAGCAATGGTAGCTGGGGTATCCAGAGTCACCTGCAAGGGGAAAGACACAGTTTTCAGTAAGTTGTCGGTCAAGTGACCAGGACCTGCCACTCAGTTGCTCCACCCACCTCCAGTTTTCACGCCTTCCAAGCCTCTCCTTAAGGACTCCAGGCCAGCCCCAGTCAGACAGCTTTGAGTAGGCTGTTGGTCACATGGCCAGGCCCTGCCACTCAGTTGCCCTACCCACATCCAGTTTTCAAGCCTACCAAGCCTTTACTTAAGGACTATGAGCCAGCTCCAGGCAGACAGCATTGAGTAGGCTTCTGATTAAGTGACCAGGCCATGCCATACTCTTGCTCCTCCCACCTCTAGTTTTCTTGCTTTCCAAGGCTTTACTTATGGACTACAGGCCAGCCCCAGTCAGACAGAGCTTTGAGAAGGCTGTTGGTCACGTGACCAGGCCCTGCCAATCAGTTACTCCATCTACCTCCAGTTTTCACACCTTCCAAGCCTCTACTTAAGGAGTTTAGGCCAGCTCCAGGCAGCTAGCTTTGAGTACGGTGCTGTTCACATGACCATGCTCTACCACTCAGCTGCTCTGCTCTACTCCATTATTCATACCAAGCCTACCAAGCCTTTACTTAAGGACTGTAGGCCAGCTCCAGGCAGACAGCATTGAGTAGGCTTCTGGTCAAGTGACCAAGCCATGCCACATTCTTGCTCCTCCCATCTCCAGTTTTCTTGCCTTCCAAGGCTCTACTTATGGACTCTAGGCCAGCTCCAAGCAGACAGCATTGAGTAGCGTGCTGGTCACGTGACCATGCCCTGCCATGCTGTTGCTATGCCCGCCTGCAGTGTTTGCACTTTTCAAGGCTCAACTCAAGGACTCCAGGCAGAGAACTTTCAGTAGGCTGATGGTCACATGTCCAGGCCCAGCCACTCAGTTCTTCCACCCACCTCCAGTTTTCACACCTTCCAAGCCTCTACCTAAGGACTCTAGGACAGACTTAGGCAGACAGCTTTGAGTATGCTGCAGGTCACATGACCAGGCCCTGACACTCATTTTGTCTGCTCACCTCCAGTTTTCGCACCTTCCAAGCATCTACTGAAGGAATCTAGACCGGCTCCAGGCAGTCAGCTTTGAGTAGGATGCTAGTCATTTGACCAGGCCCGGCCACTCAGTAGCTCCTCCCACCTCCAGGTTTTATACCTTCCAAGCCTCTACCTAAGGACTTTAGGCTGGCATAGCTCGAGGCAGACAGCTTTGAGTAGGCTGCTGGTCACGTGACCAGGCACTGCCACTCAGTTGCTCTGCCTGTTTCCAGTTTTTTGCACCTTCCAAGTCTCTACTTAAGGACTCCAGGCCAGCTCTAGGCAGACAGCTTTCAGTAAGCTGCTGGTCAAGTGACCAGTCTCTGCCACTTAGTTGCTTTGCCCACCTCCAGTTTTGTGGCTTCCAAGCCTCTACTTATGGACTCTAGGCCAGTTGTAGGCAGACAGCATTGAAAAGGCTGCTGGTCACGGGACCAGGGCCTGCCACTCAGTTGCTCCTACCCCCACCTATTTTATCAGTCCTCCTTAGGCATTATTATCACCAGCTTCCTCATCAAAGGATGTGGGAAGACAAATATCTCACCTGTTTATGCCTGTTCGGGTCTGATAGTGCCATGGGCCTGGTCCACAAAACTGCATTTCATCTACAAACTAATCGCTGCTACATGTGTCTCCTCCCTCCACAGCCAATTCCCACTCTCATTAGGGTTCGAATGGCCAAGTGCCCTTGGCTGCCCTTATCCCCATCCAACACCGATGGACCACATGCACACTTCATCTCATGTTGATCAATGCTCGCTCAGCAGTTGGTTACACTGCACAGATCATTGACCTCATCTGGTACAACCCTGATGCCCTGTTCATCACTGAAACATGGTTTACCCCATCCTCCCCACATGTTTTTGACATCCCCCGACCCCAAAGCTACTGCATCCAATATGCCGACTGGCCTTTAAGGGCAGGAGGCAGGGTTCCTAGACATAAAATCGAAATCAATAAAATCGAAAGTCAAAATGTCGAAAAAATAATCTCGAAAAAAAAAAGTCGAATTTTTTTTTAATACGTTTTTTATTCGAAATGGGGGGGTTCCCCCCCAACCCCCCTTTTTTTCTATTTTTTTTTTATTTTACCCCTTTTTTTTTACTTACCAAACCCAAAAAAAATATATAAATAATAAAAAAACAAATTCGACTTTTTTTTTTTCGACATTATTGATTCGACTTTTTTGTCATTCGACTTTATTTTTTCGATATTATGACTGGACACCAGGAGGCAGAATGGCAATCATTCACAGGAGTGATTGACCATTCTCCATCATCCCCTCTCCCAGAACAAGCTCATTTCAATCACTTGTCTGCCAGCTCCCTCTATTGCACACAAAATCAATCACCTTCCACCTCATCTACAGACCACCTCACAGGAGTGATTCTTTCATTGCAGACATCTCCAACTCACCCTTATATTAGTAATGTCATTCTTGGTGATTTTAACATCCTAGAGTCATAGGCTGACCACCACACTCAAAGCATGCTTTTTGGCCTGACCATTTCCCAGCACCTTATGCAAATTGTGCTCTCCCCCATGAACAACAAAGGCATCACTCTAGACTTAGTCTTCATATTATTCTCCTGCATCACATGTGCAGACCCAATGCCACCTGACTGGTCTGACCATGCCACCATCCCATTATCAGTCACCCACTTGACTACGGCTCACAAAGTTCTGGCCAAATGAACTCTTACTCAATGCTGCTTATTCAAACCGTTCCCGTCAATGAGCTGCAGCAAACATTGAAGACTACCCCAACTCAAGGAATGCCTCTTGCCTCCTGGTCACTCTGCTATGAAACTGGTGGACACTCATCGCCCCCAAAATTCATCCAGCTACAAACCAAACTGTCCACCCCACAGTAAAACCCTGAGCTAGCCTCCAACAAATGCTCAATCACAGCCCTAAAGAAATGATGCTGCAAAAACCAGAACTCAAGAGGCTGCACCAACCTCAAATCTCTCCACGCAAGCCTTAGGATTCTGATTACCATGGCCAAAGCTGTTTACTACTCCACCATCATTGCGGCAGCCTCCAGCAGGAGAAAAGCCCTCTTTGAAATAGTAAAGCATTGTTTGTTTGTTTGTTTGTTTGTTTGTTTATTAATTTGTATAGCGCACCTGACCCAAGGGTATATGGGCGCTTAAGCTTCGAGTTACAGGCAGGGTAGGGCACAGTTGTACAGTGATGAAGCAAAGGTATACTTGACAAGATAGCAATTAGTGCATAGACAATAATATTCTGACATAGTGCAAAATACATTCTTGCAGAGGGTATGCATTCAATCATGGTAGGTTAATTGTTGAGTAACCAGGTGATGACCTTAGTTCTGAAAGGCTGGAAGGTGGGTGTAGATTTGATATCCAGTGGAATGGTATTCCAAAGTTGTGAAGCCAGAGCTGGGAAGCTGGAACCACCAGCTCTTTTGAGGGAGAATTTGGGCACAGTCAGTTGTAGTGTATTAGAGGATCTAGTGGTTCTAGTGTTCTGTCTCAGTGTAAATTTGTCAGTGAGATAGGGAGGGGCAAGGCCGTTGAGTGCTTTATAGGTGAGGCAGATGGTTTTTAGATCTATTTTTTGTTGGATGGAGAGCCATTTGCATGCAATTCTGGTGGCCGAAATATGTTCTCTTCTGGGAATATTCAGGGCGGCACGGAGTGCATTATTTTGTAGAACTTGCAATTTATTAATTACCGTTTTGTTGGCACCTACATAGAGACTATTGCAGTAATCTAGTTTAGATTGTATAAGTGCTCTGGCTAAGGTGAGACAGTTGTTAGTGGAAATCAATGGTCTACAGGCCCTGATTAGTTTGCCCGTGTAGGCCGTGGCTGAGGCAGTCATATTAATTTGTTTGGCTAGATTAGTATTCGTGTCGAGGTAAAAACCAAGGGTTTTTACACTCTTGGCGATAGGGATGGTGTTGCCGTCAATGGTAAAGCTAGTGTAGCTGGGACTAAGTTTCCGAATGGTGTTGGGTGAGCCGACAAGGAGCAGTTCAGTCTTGTCATCATTCAGGCAGAGGCCATGTGTACTCCATCATTGTACTAAACCTTCACCCAAACCCCAACTCATGAAAATGTGGATGGTATCAAAAGATTTTTTTTTTAAAGTACACAAAATCTGTGAGATCATCAAATCATCATTAGCATCACCTGCATCCGGGCACACACACTGCACCTCTGTACTGAATTCTCTCCCCTCTTTACCTGGATATCCTAAAAATGATTGCCTCCCCCAAACCTCCTTCTTACTCTGATGCTATAATTACAGCCTCCATCATTAAACAATTGACAGGCCCTGTGCTCAATGCGCTCCTCAGCATCATCAATAGTTCCCTCGCAGAAGGATAATTCCTAGACACCCTCAAAACTGGTATTATATGACCTCATTTGAAAAGTTCAACCCTAGATCCAGATGACCTAGCCAACTACCCGTCCATTACAAACCTCCCGTTTATTGGCCAAATCATGGAAAAAGTAGTTTATGCACAACTACTCACCAGAATTGAACAACTCCACCTTCCAAATGGCTGTTCGACAGGGTTCTGCCCCAAGCTTAGCATCGAGATCTCCAACATCCAGGTAGTGGATGATGCCCTCCGAATCAAAGATAAGGGTGACGCATGCTTCCTTGTCCCCCTTGACCTCTCGGCTGCATTTGACACTGTTGAAAACAGCATCCTTCTCTCTCTCTCCTTGCTGACATGATGGGATTTTCTGACACTGTCCTGAATTGTTTTATCCCCTACAGCTCAGGCAGACACCAGGGTGTTCAAATGTACTTGTTGCAATCTAACCAACCCCAGGCCTCTTGGAGAGTGCCCCAAGGCTCCATCCTCTCACCAATCCTCTTTAACCTTTATACAGAGCCTTTGGGGCCCCTCCTCCAAGATATCAATGTAGTCATCCACCAATATGCAGGCAATACTCAGTTGTACATGAGAGTAAATAGCGCACAGGACATAATTTGTCTCTACGATTAGCTAGGCATCATCTTGTCCTGGATGCCTACCTCAAACTATTCCAATCCTTTAGTGAATTCATTCCCATTGGTCCACCATGCTTCAGTATGTCTCATTACAAGAGCACAGTAGTTTGACCGAATTACACCCATCATACGAGAACTACATTGGGGTCCGCTCCAAGGCAGGATACTGTTCAAGACGGCATGCATTGTCTACAAAGCAATCACGATTAGCACACAAGCATATCAGGCATCTAAACTTCACATATCTGGTGGCACACATCCTCATTCAGCAGATTGACCAACTTGTTTGAATCGAAACCCATCCGGAAAGAGAGGACCCGCAAACAATACTTCTCTTGTCATGCATCCAACCTCTGTATCTTGATCAAAGTGTTGGCTCGGAATGCCCCCACATTTCTCCAATTTCGCAAATCTCTTAAAGCAATCTCTTCCAGCTCCTAACCAACGACTGCCATCAATGGATGCACACACCAATGAACAGACCTCACAGTACTGTGCTACTTCTAAAAGATAGCAGCCCAAATGCTGGCTACCCACAGTCTTTACAGAGCTCCACTGTTCTCGAGCTAGGTCCGCGCTTTAAACAATAAAAATAAAAAAGGTGTCAGTCAAAGAGCATTATGGATGTGTTGCCTTTTACATCAGCATTTTGACAGACATTCTGTGCATGCATTCTGCCATTATTTTCGCACAAGATGTCCTACAATCACAGTACTTGCATGTGGAATTATTCACCATTTGATTTGGCATGTAAAACTAGGTACACAGCTCACGGTTAGTGTTTCTCATGGCAGGATGCCATGGTGTGTGTGTTGTGCCTATGCATTGCTCTCACACATGTGCCTTGATGGTTTGCTAGTTGTATTTCTGAAGGTTTGCGTTGTATACGTCTTTTCCATGATGGCTTCATGTTCCGTAGTACATGGCATTGCTACTGCCAGTGTGTCAGTGTTTTGCATCACGATAGTTGCGGGGTGCGTGGACTATGAGGAAACACATCTCTGGCAATGCTTCTGGTGAAGATTAGAGTCCTGAAGAAATGGACGTCCCTCTCCGGTTGCCACGCTGCCGGGCATCAGATTTACAGACCTTGTGACAGCCGGAGTAGGACAGCATAGAAACCCTTTATAGTTAAAAACCCACTGTTAAGGTGTGTGAGCCAAATCCTGGAAGAGTGCTTCAGAAGGTCAAGTCTAAGATGTTCTCTGTAGCAGGGAAATACAAGCAATAGGAATGCCTAGTCCAGGAAGGTAACAGGAAGAGCAGAAGCAAGGGATACAGAGGTGCAGGATCAGAGGAGGAGGCTGAGGAAGGAAGGCAAGGTAAGCAAAGGAGCCTCATAGCCATTCTGGTTGGAGATAAGGGGCTGAGACGGCGAGAGGCAAGAAAGGAACATGGAATCCAGGAAACAAAACAAGAGGGACAAAGGCAAGACTTGGAAATAACAGGAAAACTATGGGAGCACTGAGCCAAGGCACAAAGCATTACCTTAGTGTTAAGACGTGCTGCAGGTTCTGTAGCAGTATGTTTTTAAGCCGGCACCCACAGAGTAGCCATGGAACCGTAGGATCCCACAAGAATGGGAATTGCAGAACCAGGAAGAGAATGGCAAGCCCTGATTGCCTTGCACAGAGGTGGCCATCTTAACAGGGAGTAGCCAAGAAGATCCATCGGATGAAAAACACTATCTATTCCACAGAGAACAAGAGGGGTGAATCATGACACAGTGGTTTATTTGTTTGGTGCAGTGTTTAATTTTGTCATTGGAGGAATAGGGATGTATGATATTGCATTGTGGTCCTGTAGTCATTTGTGTGTGTTGGTAACCTCTTGGGGCAATATGAGTTGGCAACTTCATACAGCATTTTCCATCATTTCCAAGTCCTGTGGGTTGTATTCTGATATGTGTTCAGTGAGAGGGATGATCCTGCATGTACATGACTTTGTCAAGGCATGAAATGTTTTGCTGTGGCTATGCACCCACCTTCACATAGTTTTTCAGTAGTGATGTGAGATAACTTTTTTTGATGGCACTTGTACTCACCCAATATCCATGTCAGTTGCCCTCTGTGCACCTCCATGTATCCAGGCACTGTACTGTTCCACAGAACCATGGCATTGTGGGTGGAACCATGAACATGGGCACAGCAGTGTGTGATGAAGCAGTCAGGATCGCAGGTGGCTGGACATTGAGGGATTGATACTGTTTCCGATTGCGGTGTACCCCTTCTGCTGCCTGGGGGAGCCACCAATGCCAAATGGGTACAGTCCAGGGCAGCAATGGCATTGGGCATGTGGGCTTATGCATAATAACATGCCTTAAAGGCACTCTAATGTGCCAGAGTGGTGGACAGGGAGATGTACTGGGACACATGGCGCACAAGGGCTTCCAGCATCTGCACACATATGTTGGAGAATGGGGACTTGAACATGCTGTAAAGCATGCCCACAGTGTGCTGAAAGATGCAATTTGCCAGGAAGTGCTGGATGGACACAAGCTTCAGCAGCAAGGGTTTAGCTGTTCTTATAGTGATCCTGCTCTCTATGTCATCCTGGATTACGGTGAGCAGCTCAACTTTCCCTGATCAGCCAGTACAGGGTTATCAGCTCGTTGTCAGTCAAGGTTCAGGATGAGGGCCTGAACCAGGATATCAGTGATCACCTTACATCTCATCTCCTCCTCCTCCTCTCTGCACAGTGCTGATCGTCCTGCCTTTGCAGCTCAACGTGGATCAGGAGCTGCTGCATGTCCCAGTTCACAACAGCTACAGGCAGAATGTTGTTGGAAAGTGTGTGTGTGGAAGTTGTATTCCATATGTACCCTTTTTGGGTGGATTCGGTGAACCTTTGGCTTGATTACTGGCACCTGTAATGCATTTACCTCCACCTTTCAGGTTTTTGGCGGTGGACTCACTCAGGAATTGGATGAGTCTTTGGCAGTTTGCTGCTTATTATTATCATTTGGCACCTTCATTTATCATTATAAGCTTATAACAAACTTTGGATTTGTTGACTAACTTGCAAAATGTGCAATACTTTGTCCTATTTTTATGTACGGCCTGAGAACCTGTAGGTTGACGATGCCCCCGAAAGAGCATGCCCTGCATCTATCTGATGAGGAGATACTGGCCGCAGCCAACATCCCATTGCCTGCTTACCCACAGCAGGCAGCACTTCCTGTATTGATGGCTACGAGCCTGGAGGGAGAATCCAAATGTACTGTGGCACCGGCAAGGACAGAATTGCGGGACGTTAATGTCATGCATTTAACCTTGCAATGTCTTATTACCGCTTTCTTCCAACCTAAGACCTGCTCAAAAATTGTTGTACCCTTGATCCCCATCCCACTTGTCTGCCCAGTGGTGATTGAGTGGCAGTCTGTGCAATGAAAACCTTTTGTGCCTTGTGGAAGTGTGTTTTCCATTGCTACCATTAAGAGGAGGAGCTGAGCCTTTAACATCCCAAGCCACTGCAGTGTGGCGATGGAGTGGCAGTCCATGCAGTCAGTTAGGGGCTGTGTGGGCCTGGCTACAGGACCTCCCCCTCTCGAATTCTGCTCTCTGTGGAGCTGAACTGTATCCTAAAGCTCGGACTCACTCAAGCATTGGGTGAGTCTTTGGCAGTTTGCTGCTTATTATTATCGTTTGGCACCTTCATTTATCATTATAAGCTTATAACAATCTTTGGATTTGACGACTAACTTGCAAAACTTGCAATACTTTGTCCTCCTTTTATGTACGGCCTGAGAAGCCGTAGGTTGACAATGCCCCTGAACGAGCATGCCCTGCATCTATCTGATGAGGAGATACTGGCTGTGGCTAACATCCTGTTGCCTGCTTCCCCACAGGAGGCAGCACTTCCTGTATCGATGGCTATGAGCCTCGAGGGGGGAGTCCGAATGTACTGTGGCGCCGGCAAGGTCAGAATTGCGGGACGTTAATGTCACACATTTACCCTTGCAAGGTCTTATTACTGCTTTCTTGCAACCTAAGACCTGCTCAGAAATTGTTGTACCCTCGATCCCCAGCCCACGTGCTCCCATAGGGAGATCTTTGACTTGTCTACCCACCCCAAGAGCTACTCTCCAGGCGGCATCCATTTTGATTAGAGCCAATGCAAGCTCCATTTTGGTGGACACACCGCCAAACTTGGGCAAAAAAGTTTTTGGATCGGCAAGTCTTGGCCTTAGATTCATCAATGCCTCCTGTACCTTGGCCACATTTTCATTTGGGCTTCGGTCCGTCATCTCAGAGACAGTAGATGTGACCGGTCAGAAATGTGAGGCAGACAACTTTGTGAAGGTTTTTCAAAAGATGCCACCTTATCCACAATTAACTCTCCAATACCATTTGTTAATAAGGACACATATGATGTGCCTTTTTCCGAGACAAAATGACCAGGCGGACTCCCTATGGAGATCAATCAGGTCTTGTGTGTGTTAGTTTCCCTTTATGAAAGCTTGAAGATGGAAACTAAATCTAATACTGTTCTTCTGGAATCCTTTCTCTCCAAATTTGACAATGAAAACATGCATTTTGTTGCCAGGAACTTCTTGACCACACAGAGCTTGTCACACCAAAATAAAAACATAAAAGACTTTGTTACTCCAGACATGAGTGAGCTGTGGCGTACTACCAATGAACATAGCATGAGACCACCTGAACCATCTACTAAGAGGGTGCAGCTGATGAATTCAATTATGCCCCAACCATCAAGCAAGAACACAATGTTGAACGTATCATACTGTGTGACGTGGCTACCATGGTAAACGGAGAAAAAGAGGAAAGGATGCGGGTCCCCAATGAAGTTTTACAGTCCATGGTCACTCAGAGAGAAATTACAAAACTATTGCTTACTTCCGGAACTAGTAACCCCCATTTTGGACTGGGTCTTCCAATGTCATCATGAACTCAAAACCTGCTAAAATAACCTGCCTCTAAACCCTTTGGAAGGAAAGTTTGGACAAGTAGAGAAGGGGATCAAGAAAAAATCCAAAACACGACCGGCTGTTAATTTGAATTCTCAAGCATCACACTTCTTTCTAAAGTCTGGCTTCTCCCAGCTCACCGCGAGTAGTGAGTTGGGGACACCCAAACTGAATACTCAACAAGCTCCAGTTCCACCTCTCACTGACGTACCAGCTCCTGCTGCTCTGACTTCCAACAGGCCCACTCCTAGCATGGGGAGCCCCCTTGTTACCCTGTTAGTCAGCGGGGCAGACTTATTTCCAGACATTTTCTGTCTAATGTTCCCCCTGGGGCTAGAAACCGAGGTGTTTGTAGAGAGCCCCTTGGGTATGGGTCTGCTATTAGTCAGCACCAACAACTGGGGGGGATTTCGATGATGGGAGAATTAACAAATGGAGGGGGGAAGTACTTGCCCATACCGGGGTGAGTCTAGTAGATAATTTGAATTCCACCGGATCCAAAAAAAATCTGCCCCAAACTGCGGTAAATAGCAGCCCGGCCAGTCTATTTGAAAGTGTTATTCCTGAAAACATGTCAATTAGCCTAAATCACTCCAATGTCTTATGATTACTTTCTGAGGTTGCTTCTTTAAAAAGTATCTGAACATCCGATATTAAAAGAGTTCACTTCCCTGTAAGACAACACATCGTTCTCTCAGTGGTCTATTTCAATTCAAGACTAATCTCTGAGTTGATGATGCACGAAAGAGAAACTATCAGAATTTTGGATTTTGATGTAAATTAAATGGTGGTTGATAGTAAAGTTGAGAATGTCCTGATGCCTATTAACATAGACGAGCATCTATATAGGAACATCAATTAATTGAAAATAAAAATGAAGGCCTCAGAAGATTCAAATAATTGGTCCTGGTTGCTCAAAGATATTCAGCACTTACAACCAATGAGGTCTTCTATTAAGGCTTGTCTCACAACCTCATTCTCCATTTTATCATGGAATACTCAAAGCCATTGAAGCATATTTTATAATCAGGAAGTTGGGCAGGCATTTAGGGTCCATGGGATGATATGTTTGCTAGAAACATGGTTACTGACCCCCCCTGTCATTGACATTTATGTGATTAGTTCTCAGCTTGCTAAAAGAGGGGAACATGGTAGGCCTTATGGTGGCCTTCTAACCATGGTCCGTTCTGACGAGAGTGATTGATTTTGTGGAAGGCTTTTGGTGTATTTTGCAAATGCATGTTGAACTGGATGGTGATCCATCTACTCAATTATTCATTCTGAATGTTTACTGGCAAGAGAAAGTACTAGATCTACCCAGCTTCCTGCACCATCTATCCTATGTTATGAATGTGTGGTGTGAACAGAATAATGGTGGGGACCTGAACTCTGACTGTATGACACCAGGGGATGGTGAGACTATTACAAGCACACCTAGATTTGACACTAAAATATTGAACAGAGCAAAATGGATGAGGAGTTTGGGGGATGTACCACATAAGCCAACTTGGTCTAATGGTTCCTCATGTTCAACCATCGATTACATGTTTGTAACTGACTGGTTATTTGAAAAATGTAATCTATTTACTTGCTCTCAAACTATTCTCAGTGAGCATTATAGACTGGTGGCTACTTTCTCTATGACTCTCGCTTATCCATGGTTGATTAATTCAAGGCCTGACAAATATATCTACTAACTCCTCTGGCACTTGCCTATTTTGGAACAAAGATTTAGTTAAAAGGGTGAATGGCTCCTTGAGAGATCTGCTAGAGCATGCCACCATGCCACCGAAATTATGGACGTTGTGCCCTGCCAACTTTGAGGTGGGTGGAGGTGTTGGTGCAAGAGGAGTGAAACACATGTGCATACTTTTGATAGAGAACTCGCTGCCCAATATATATAAATTCAGTTGACTCTAGTCAGGCCGGGAAAAAAAATGAACGCTGTTTCTGAGAACAATTGGTATCTATATTTTTCCACCCTGTACGCCTCTTGTGGGGGGACCCAGGGGTGTTGCTAGGTCTGGAAAAGATCAGGGGCTAAGCTAATGTCGGGACTGGTGGGATTCAGGGCTATCTATAACCTTTTGGTTGTAGTCCCTGAGCTTCTATCCGGGTGTTACGCTCACCTGGCTCCCACAGGGGAGTCGGTCGGACCTGGACGGTTGCGGTCTCCACCAACGTGATGCGTAGTGCAGAGATGACTGACTGGACTGGCCCTCCTAATCTTGTCTGCTTGACCCGTAGAAGTATTCTCCTGCAAGTGGAGGGATGGATTTAGCCACCCGTGGATTCAAGTGATGGCACCCCTCACAGTCCTCCCCACTAATCACCTCCAAAGTGCCCTTTCAGCAATCTCACCTTATTTTCTTGAGAAATGAGCTCTCCATCCTGCTTGGATTGCAGGGGCACGTTGATGCCAGTTACTTCACTGGTTTGAAGGCGTGGGAGAGTTCCAGAGAGTATTGACTCTGAGGTTCCTGGCGAGGACCAGTAAGTATCAAGTTCATAGAGTTCAATATGTCCGATGTTCACTCTTCTTCCCCCCTTCCTTCCTTGTCTTGCAGCTGAGTTCGTGAGAAGATGCTCTCGTGGTAGCTGGTGGCGCTCAGGTAAGAGTCTGTATTACCTGACGCTGTCCGGTAAATGTTGCACATGTTTAACATATTATTTTCTCTCTCTTTGCAGGTGCGGCACATGAAGATGTGGAGAGTTATAGAATAATGTCTCCGGTGGTAAATCAGGTAAGTCTATGGTGATAAGAGTTATATTTGTTGGTTTTCTCGGCTCACCTTGTTGTTTTCTTTTCTCCCCCAGGTGCCGTAGTTCGGCAAAGAAATGATAGAGGCAGCGCCGAATCGAAAGATGCTGTGAGGACTGGTGAGTATGGCGCGGCGCTGCAGCTGGAGATGCAACGCGTACTGAAATGATGTTCTTTCCAGGCCCGGAGGCGAGATGGATCCGGAATCAGGTGAGGAATTCGAAAATAGTTTGTTTTCTAACCTTGTCCTTTTCTTTCCTCTTGTTTTAGGAGCTCCAGATTCGAGGTGGGCGTGGCAGAAGACTGGATGCTGATTGCAGGCACGGTGAGCGTTACGCTGCTGGATGCAGAATAACGCGAAGCGTGTGCTGCTGTTCGGGTGTGGTTTAAATAGCCTCCAAAGTAGTTCCAGGCAAGAAGTTCTCTAGAACCACGCCCGATTAAAAAATATTCCCTGTAATAAAATAGTCCCATCCAGGCCTCACGTTGGCTTAGACTCACTTACACCACGGTCTGCATCAGGTAAGTAAAGTCTATGAGCCTGGCGCCTATGGCGCCAGGACTGATTTCTATGATGAGCCTGGTGCCTAAGGCGCCGGGACTGAACCTAAACAGCCCCCAGCCGGGGCTGTTGGGGTTTTAATAAGTATCTGGATGCCTGCTCCCGGAGCTGATGGGCTTGGTCCTGATGCCCGGGGGAAGGCATCATGACACCGGGGCTACAACCAAAAGACCCAGGGCTATGGCCCCCTCAGCGCCCCCTAGTGACGCCTCTGAGTAGAGCTATAACTGGTCTCTATCCTATTGTAGGGGACAAGATGAGTCCTACTGCATTTGAACGAGACAGTGTTTTGGGAGTGATAAAACAAATCAGCCAATCAAGGGCCCCTTGTCCTAATGGACTTTCAAATTACTTCCTGGAAGCTGACTCCGGGCAAAGGAATTAAGCGCTCTATTCAAAGAGGTGGTGTCTTGTGAAGTGTTTTCATCCTTGTGGTCCAAGCCTCTTATTGTTCCTATGTTCAAGAAAGGAGTAAGAACTAACCCACTGAATTTCCGACCCATTGCCCTCTTGGATTTTGACAGCAAGGTATTTGCATCTATCTTGCTGTCACACCTAGAGGAGTGGGCCGTGTACACTGGGAGACTAACAAAACGGCAGACCAGCTTTAGGAGAGGTCTGGGCACATCCCTGAAGGGCTCGATGATCAGCATGATTCAACAACTTGCATGGTATGGCAAATATATGACAGTATATGTAGCATCCATAGACCTAAGTGGGGCATTTGATGCAGTATACCAGCAACTCTTGTGATCAAGCTAAAGAGGTGGGGGACCTAAGGGGGCTATTAAGAGTCCAGGTAAGCCTTCATGAGGAGACCGAAATCCAGGTATGTTTGAATGCCACTGGCGGGCTATCCCACAACATTTCGACAGGCAGAGGCGTAAGGCAGGATTGCACTTTAGGACCCTGCTTTTTTAACCTCTACCTGTCAGTTAAGGGTGAACATCTAACTCCTGTAATACTGATCAGTCCTGTGATCGGCCAGTTGAGATCATGTTGGTTTTCTTACGCGGACAATTTCCTCCTTTTTGACTGCACCCCAATGGGAATGCAGCACTTGTTGACAAAATATGAGCTCTATCTCAGGAATCATTCGCTTCAGATCAATACATCCATATCAAAAATCGTATGCTGTTCAAAAAGTAAAAGAATGATCTACCCTAAGTGGCATATTGGAAAAGAACCCATTAGCAATGTTACGTCTTTGGTATATTTGTTTTTTTTTATCCAGGCTACACTTAGTCGATCAAGGCTTCCAGAATGGATCAATGAAACACTCTGAAACGCGCTCTGAAAGACTTGTGTATGAGCGCTATATAAATAAAATATCATTTCATTTCATTTCATAGAGCCATGCAACTCACTAATCAACTTTTGAGAGTTGTTGAACGGTATGGAAAATACTCCCTTAAGCCACCACTTAAGTACTATGAGGGAAAGTTGGTCCCCAAAATCCTATATGGTATGGATATCTATCTATGAACTAGTGACTACTTGCCATTTCTGGAAGCCTTGTTCTGGCAGGGGATGCTGGGAGTGCCCAATGCAATCCCCATTGATGCTAATAGGTATGATCTGGGAATGACATCTCTTCAAACCCAAGCAAACTGTAAAGGTATCCTATTGTTAAGGAACATTTTATGTCCAGTGGGAAGTTTGTTCTTTTTAGACCCGAACAGCATCCTCGTTGAGAAATAGAGCTTGTGGCTAAACAGCTTATTTGAATATCTCTGAAAAATTCTAAACTAACTGAATTCTTCTCTTGATGAACTGTGTAACAACCCTGAAAAAGCAAAAAAAAAAGAAAAAATGCCTATAGCAGCAGGATTGGATTATCATGGTCTAAAAAATGCATTCATTTTCTTACCTAGTCCATTTAGATATGATCACAAAAAATGGGGGTGTGTGGCCCCATTCTTAGCTCTACATTCAGCATAATGGGTCTGTAGAACCTTTTTGCGATTCTGGTGGAACC
This sequence comes from Ambystoma mexicanum, assembly GCF_040938575.1. NCBI lineage: Eukaryota > Metazoa > Chordata > Amphibia > Caudata > Ambystomatidae > Ambystoma > Ambystoma mexicanum. The sequence continues at coordinate 338,454,944 of NC_090939.1, forward strand.
TGATTCCTACCAAGAAAGTTATGGCATGAAGAGGTCAGCTGCATTGTCATCAGGAGCTGTCCATATTGTAGCAGCTCGTCTATTCTTGAAACAATGAAACACATATTTGTAGCTTGTTGTTAGGCAGAATCCTGTGCAGTTCCCTTAGGGAGCACTACAGAAGATTAAGACTACAGGTGAGAGCAATAAATGCCCTTTGGTATCAGTCTGTACCACAAAGATTTAGTTGGTAGCTGTGTCTGAGCAGTCAGACTTATCTCAAGAGGAAGATGAGCAGTATTCAGGGTTTACACAATAAGCCTAAAGTACTATGGCACAAGGAAACACTGACCAAAGCTTTGTATTAAAAAGTAGATATATTTTTATTTTATACACTTCTAATAACACACATGTATCACAGTCATCAAGCAAGTTAAATAAGTCAGAGGAAAAATATACACACTCCCTAGTTAAATTGTAGACCAAGTGAACCAGAGTGAAAACTGAGCAAAACGGCAAAGTGAAAACCACACACAAGGGATACTCTATCAATTTCTCACAAGGGAGGGAAAGCACAAGTTATAGAGAAATAGCTTCTTACACACCCTAGCAACATTTCCCATAAATTTGTGAACAAGATTAAGCAAGACAGTGCATCAGTACAGGCAATACTTAAATGAAAACTTAGGAGCAAAATGGCATTTCACAAGGTTTAGAAAAGGGAAGAAAAGGGTAGTTATAAGAAGTAGGTGCACCAACACAGTTCTAGTTCAGAATCAATCTAAAGAAGGCAGTTCTAACAAATGTAGCCAGAGTCAGTAGTCCTGTGCCAGAGTCAGTGGTACAGGGCAAGGCCCCAGGAGCAAAATGTTCTTGTAGCTGCAGTCAAGTCTTTGGTTAACGATTTTGAAAAGGTGGATGCCAAAGTTGAAAGACAATGTTAAGAGAGAGGGGTGGCCAACCCAACAGGTAGGTAAAGGATTTAAAACACCTTTAGTGCTACCGTGAAGAAAGGGCGGCCTGGCGGAACAATGTACCTTTAAAATGAAGAAGTGGCTCCTGCGGTGGCGGTTGTTCCTGGTAGTTCCTGCAGGTCGGGTGATCCAGCAGGGGAAGAGAGGCTCTCGTCGTGGAGGAAGGTTGGAGTTACTGCGCTACCCAGGGATGAAACCAGCCGCGGTGCTGCCCGACGAATAAAAGGTACGCTCCTTTAAATAGCGGTCCGGGTGAACTGGTGCCTGGCTATATGACCTCCGAGTACAGGGTACGGGAGATTCGACCAAGGCAGGTTCGGGAAGGCGATTGGCAAACTGGTTGGCCCCACCAACTCAAAGGAAGAAGGCTCTTGCAGATGAAGATCTTCTCTCGTCGTGTGGAGAAAAGTGGTAAGACGCTGCAGCAGGGCTTCACCGGTGGTTCACTCATTGCAGATGTCTATGGCTTCACTTCTCTTCGGCTTCTTAGTTCCAGTGGTGATGTCTTGCTCTTCCAGTCCTCAGGACCCTGCTTTTATGCAAAAAGATCCTCATTCATACAGCCCAGTTGTCACTCACACAGTGGAGTTGTCATCTTGGCGGGAGACCCTCCAGCCTATCAGGATAGAGGGTGACATGGGTTGCTGAGGCAACCCTGTCCTGCAGTCCTATTCCCCCTCCCACACAATGGACCCACCCCTGATTCAGTGGAGCTGAAAGGAGGGCTTCTCGACAGAAGCCCGCCAAAAGGACGAACAAAGGATCCCCAACCTGGGTTAGGAGTTTAGAGAAAGACACGAGAAAGAAGTTATATTAAAGTTCTGGCAAATAAAACCTACCGGAGTCAAGTTAATATTAAAATTCACCGGCGGTATATTAGAGGCTGTCAGAAAAAGTGGTAGCCTCGAACAATGGGAAAATCCCATAGGAAAATATTTGCGGTTGAATATTTATGTGAGTAACCACTGCCACCAGCCAGAAACTTTTGAGAGAGGGACTGTACGGTACCCTCTCGAAAATGAACATAAGGTAAAAACTATTAACCCTTTCCAGTTCCTCCATAGTAAGATGGTTTGTACTGGTTTAGTTCATAAAATTGACTAGTAAAGTCAGTTGGGACTTTACATGCCATAGGAGACAGTAGTCATTCCAATGGTATGGCGTCTATGTTTGGGGGTCGCTACGACACCCCTGTGTCACTGCACTGAGGGTGCTGTGTAACACATGTGTATAAAGATGGTTCCTATGGGGTTGAAAAAATCCCATGGACATTAAACACAAAAATAGCCTAGAACACACATAGCAAAAATGCCTAAGAGTGGGAAAAAGAGTCTCACTCTTAGCAGGAAAAAAGAAACAAACCCTTCAAATCCAGCAAAGCTGCTGGGGGATTCTATAGGTAAGGGAAATTAGCCATAGAAAGAGAATTATCCCTCACACTTTTCTGGCTGTCCATAAATTGAGGCTGAAATATCTACAAACGTTTTTGAGAGAGGGGAACACCAACCTTACCGAAAATTCCTGGACTATGTGCTTATATTGTCATATAACTTCGACAGTAATTGCTATTGTTACTTTTGTAAAAGCTATAAGAATAGATGATGAGGTTGCCAAATAATTACGAAGTGATACTCATGATCGTAGGTATGATTTTTAGTCTAACCCATTAGTGTTAGCTCTGGACGTTAATGAACTGATTTTACTTTTCAATTGATTTCCTTTTAGAGTATAAATAATTGATTCTCATTTTTCTTTAAACCCGATATTTTTTTATGTTTTTTATTTCTTTATCCTTAATCCTTATTTTTTATTATGGACAATTAATTATTGTAAAGCATGTAATGCACCTTTTGTCTCTGAAGTTTGTTAAAGCTTAATTTGTTAAACCAATAAACAATAAAAAAACATTTTTTTTTTAAAACAGTGGAAATACAGTTTTGATATCGGCTGTAATTTCACTGATGGTATTAGCACAGGGGTATATTCAACCCTGTTTTGGCGGTAATTCCGCCAGAGCTTATTCTTCTGGTAATGCGGTGTACGGTAAAAGCGGTGAGAATTCTGTTGCCGCCACTTTTGCTGTATACAGCTCAACTCACAATGAGTCCCATTGTTTCTTTTTAAACATATTACTAGCTTATTGTAGGAATATGTCTAATGTCTAAACATTGTTTTAGTAATATTGTTTGTTTTCTCATTCTAATAAAGTATTATAGTAGCCTTTGATTGCATTGTGTAAATAATTCTAGAAATAAATATAGCCTGTAACTAATGAGAAATTGTGGGAGTTATTATTTCACACCAGTAGGAAGTCAGTAAGCTATGCCATACTTAACTTCCTAGGAAATGTAGGTCTGAAGAAAAGCCTGGAAAGTTCACATGAAGTGGAAGCGGTAAAAAAGGCCATGGAAAGGATAAACAGTGAAAAATGTATTTGTTTATAGTAAGATTCTGTATTGGCAGTTAGTGATTGATCAAGACATAGTAATGAATATAACATGAGGTACGACCTATGTCATGTGAAAATGTTCTATTATATCTGATACACTATTGTACTGTGTGGAATGATATATATTGTCCTTTCCATTCATACTTTTATCTTTATTTGTACCTTTTATTGATTTTATTATTGTAACATACCGTTTTTTTATGTAAAATATGTTTATGTTGAAAGGTTAAGATTTATCTTAACCAAAACAACTAAAAAAAAAATATATATGTATAGCCTGCTCTGGTGGCTTTATAGAATTGTGTATAATTTACAGCACAGTTTAATTTAAGTGTCAATGTTTCCTTTTATGGTTGGAAAATAACAATAACATGTAACTGTTAATGTGTAAAACATGTTGAGAACATATTCTGTATATAGTACCCCTCTATTATTTATTTATTATATGATTTGAATCTATAGTAGTGCACAAGGACCGTGGGCATCTAGGCACAGTTACATACAGTAGAACTGTTACATACAATGCATTTCATTGTAGGATGTTTCAGTCAACGTTAGTCAAACAGAATGCAAGAGATGCTAATTGAACACAGATGTTTTAAGCTTTTTCCAAAAGAGGTGGAAGGAGGGGGTCCCCCGAAGAATGATTGGGAGGTTGTTCCAAATTATGGCATAACAGACAGGGAAGTTATAACCCTCAGCAAACTCTCTTGCATTTGACTCTCAGTGTGCTGGGGCAGTGGTTGTAGCTGGAATGTAGGGGACTGAGGGGCACATATCTTTTAACCTTCCACCGAGGTATGCAGGTGCATTGTTGGAGATGAATCGTTGGGTCATGGTGAGAATTGTGAAAGAGATTTGTTCACGGACAGGGAGCCAGTGAGTGGATTTTTCTGCCTCAGAGATAAGATCATGCCTGATCAGGGTGGCACTGAGAGCATTGTGTTGCAGGACTTGTAGTTTTGACAAGTTTTTCTCAGAGGTGCCATAGAGTAAAACATTGCAATACTATAGCTTGGATAGGGCGAATGCCTGTGCAATTGTGAGGCAATTTTCAGTGCAGAGGTAGGGTTACCAGGCGGTGATGAGCTTTGTGGCGTAGGCCAAGGTCGAGGAGATATGATTAACATGGCGTGTCATGGTATGGGATGCGTCCAGATAGACAGCCCGTGTTTTTCACAGAAGTGATAACTGGGATGGTGTGGACATCAATGCTAAAGTGGCTGAAGTCTACATCAAGCTTGATAAGACGAGCAGGGGATCCAATGACCAGTAGTTCAATATTCTTGTTGTTCAGTTACAGGTTTTGTGAAGCCATTCAGATTTAGATGGTTTTATATATGCTATTTACTTTGGCGGTGTCCTGTGTGTGATTCCCAGAGAGGGGAATGAGTATTTGTGTATCTTCTGCATAGTTAATGTTGGTGATGCCCAAAGAGTTGCAGTGGTTGAATAGGGTTTCAGTGTAAACCTTTTAGAGGGTGGAAAATATACAGGAGCCTTGTGGGGCATCGCAAGAGATAGGACTGGGGGCTGCATTGTCCCCGACAAAGACTCTGGAGGATCTGTTAGCTAGGAATGCTGAGATCCATTTGGCCACATTTGAGGAGAAGTGTGTTGATGAAGTGAGGTGGATTCAGAAGGTTTGGTGGTCGGCGAGGTCAAGCATGGCAGAAAGGTCGAGAAGTAGGAGGAGAGAAAGGTTGCTGGCATCAATGACATTGTCAAATTTTGTTTTAAGGGCCAGTAGGGTTGTTTCAGTTCCATGTTTCAGGTGGAAGCCAGATTGTCGGGGGTTCATCATGTTGTGTGATTCGAGGAAGTTCTGTATTTGAAGATAGGAGGCTGTGTCAATGATTTTCAAGCAAATGGAGACAGTGTTGATGGGCCGGTAATTGTTGGGGAGGATGGGTTGAGGATAGGTTTCTTGAGCAGAGGGTAGATCAATGACACTTTGAGGGTGGCTAGTACCGAGCAGGAGGTAAAGGAAGAATTAACTATGGCCATGAAAAGGGGATGTAGGGGTTTGAAACATTCCTTCATAAGGGGGGCAAGACAGGCGTTGTCTTTGCATCTAAATGTTTTAAGCCCTTTGATTAGGGTTTGCGAGTGGGGTTGGGGGTTAGGGTGTTGAGCATCCGATATTCTGGTGAGTTTCTTGCTGATTTTAGATTGTAGGGCATCTTGGATTTATTTTGTTACACTAGAGGTTATCTTCTACTATGAACAAGGGGGGGCTGCAGGGTTTTCAAAATCTTGCAGGCTTGTGAAGAGTTCTCTGGGACTGGTGGAGGCATTTGCTATTCTTTTGTTGTAAGAAGAGGCTTTGGCAGAGTGTATAGCATGTTTATAGTGGAGGTAGATGTTGTCAAAGTGGACTTTGCCGGTGGTTGTAGGCTCTTTCTGCCAGGCAGCTTGCACGAAGGTCGGGGGTGAACCACATGTTGCGATGGTTAGTGTTTTTTGCTTCACATGCTTGGAGGGGGGCTAGAGAGTCACTGCATTTTCTAATAGAGAGTTGTAGTGGTTATCAAGGGCATGGGTGTCATGGAGGGGAGGATGGGGCAGTTGAGTAGGGGGATGAGGCGGGTACTGGTGAGTTTGCAAGAGCAGCAGGCCAGGGTGGGGAGCAGTGGAGTGATTGGTTTTGCCCTTTTGTTTGGTGTAGGGATGAGAAGGAAATGATGTTTTGGTCAGACCAAGGTCAGGTCATATTGGCAGTGATGGAGACATCACAAATATGGTCCAGGAGCCAGTCTAGTATGCAGCCGCATATTTGTGTGGGCTTGAGGATTCTTTGTGAATCTAGTTATTAAAATGCTGCACTCTGTTAATTAGATCCAAAATAATGTTATTAGAAATAATGAATGGAACAAATGTTTGAAAAATAATCAGAAATGAATATTAAAAATTGTACTAATACTACTCACAATATGGTTTTATGTCAGAAAATAAACCAAATGTGGATTTATATATTTTTAAAGTAGAAATACTTTTTACTTTTCAAAATGTTAAACACCCATGTTTTTGTGACCTTATACATCTATATTTATAAAAGTCATTTTTTTTTTGTGGCAGGTTTTATTGCAAAGCATTGTTCCTTATATAATTCCACACTGTTTCACCAATCTTTGTGTGCCTGCTGCTTGCAAAGCATTGTTTGTGGCTTGGCGAAGCGTTGCACCTTATACAGGTGGGCAGAGAGCACAGAAGGTCCCAGTATGCAGCAGCATAACAACTCTCGCATCTCCCCAACATCTGCTCCGGAGTATGTCAGCCAGCCACACACACCCATACACAATGCACATCAAGTGATAAGTGAATCGGAACAGTGACCTACAGGATCAGTGTTATCATGTCTGTCTACAGAACCCGTTCGGATAACGGGTACTTGTTCTAGTTTGATATACAAAATAAAGAAATGTATAATACATATGTAAGTTATTGTATGGGTTTTTAATAGGTTTTTAATAGTATATTATTTAATGTACATACAATTCAGTATATTGAATTTGTGTTGTTTTCAACGTTATGGTATACTAACACAGTGTAGTTAAATATTAACAAATGTGTCTAATTAAATTAGTTAAATGTTAAATAATTGTTAGTATTGTGCATTAAAATACAAAGAATGCATGTTTATGTGGATGTGCTTTACTTTTCACTGAGGTTATTTTTCATCCACTGCCCATGTGATTATAATACACAACCTTAGAGTGCATATATGCATTTGTTGCTGTACTGCTACGATGGTCAGAAAGGAAATGTAGGCAGCATGTTTGTATTGGTTGTATGTTATTTTTCAATATTGATGCAATGTTTTCTAATTTATATTTGGGAATCTTTGAGTATGTGCGTTGGCATCGTACTTGTTGAGAAGGGTAAGTAGTTAACTACTGAAGTTAAGAGTTTCCATGTATTACTGTTGACCTGATTTTTCCTACTATGTACTAGAAATATTAACATTTGTATAATTTACATTTCTAAAGGGAAATTGCTAAGTACATGGTTGTTTTAGCATAAGAAACCCCTTCAAATTCAGTGAAAAAATAAACTTTGGTTAATGGACAGTTAAGGTGAGTATGTACAGTGCACAAAAACCCTTGAAATTCAGGGAAAAAAAAACATTACTTGAAGTGAAGTTAAGGTGCAGACTTGATGACAAAAATCTCCATAAATTCACCAGCTGCTGAAAGGTATATCACCTTAACAAAGAGGTCCCCATTGTGCATCCCCTAAGCACACTGATGAAATCACAAATGACATCACATATGGCATCACTTATGGCATCATACGTACGCCACTGGTATAGCAGAGCACAAATGCAAAGAGCGATGTACAATTTAACAACAGTATTCCAGCATTTTTCTTGTGGCCTGGCACACTTACACATGAGGCTACAATTGTACCAAATGAACAAGAACTGCAAGGCAATTATACCAGTATCAGAAACTCTGAGGAATATCCTGGACTGGTGACTTCAGGATAAGAGGGTCAATCTGCAAACAGATAAAACTATGGCTCTGACTAATGTGAACAAACAGGGAGGAGCGCAATTCAGACTCATGTAGCAACTTGTCCTAGAGTTGAGAACTCGGGCTGAGCAGAGTTTGCTGGAAATGTCCATCCGCTCCGTAGGAGCTTCTCCAAAAAAGATACCTTGATATCTGCCAGATGTTTGGGACTTGTGAACTGGACTGGACCTATTTGCCCTCCAAGAAAATCCCAAACTTCCTTGGTATTGTTTTTGCTTCCCTGTAATGCTGCTTGGGTGGTGGGTTAAATGGCCATAACATTACCGAAGGGATTCTGTATGCCTTCTCTCCACTTCCTCTACTCCAGAAAGTAATTCTCCAGGTCCAGGACTCAGAAGCAGAGGTCATTACCATTGCCCCTGTTTGGTCTGACAGGTTCTGGAATGCTCTGATCCTGGATCTAGTGGTATCTATGGGGGTTCCTCTTCCATGCCATTTCCTATAATGTTCTGGAGTTAGGGGGAGGGGAGTCTCTGAAGACTAACATGGGGGACCTGGGAATTGAGAGGAAGAACTGCAAGAATTGGGGTTGTCAAGAATTAGCTACAGCAGTGCAGAAGGATAAGCATCCCTTCACATTGAAAAGTTATGATAGACATTGAAAATATCTCCATAAATGGTGTACTGGGAAGACAGTCTGTTCAAGAATACTGGGTGTGCTCCAGTTTTTGCAGGAGGGGTTTTCCTTGGGTCTTGCAGGCTCTGTCTGGAGTGTAGAGTGGGCAGCTGCAGCCCCCTGCCTCCTTGCACTTACACAGAGCTGTGCTGTTGTGGCAGCACTTACTCAAAGCCATGCTGCCCTGTTCACACTTCCCCCTCTCCTTGCCCTTGCACTTCTACTGTTGCACTTGCACGAGCTGTATCATACAAGGCCTACTAGGACCGTTTATATTGTCTTCTCTATGTCTCCCCTCCCTTGTCTTGTGGTGCTTAGAAAGACTTGTGTACAGGGGCATTATAAATCCCATATCATATCATCTCATATCATTAGATCTATCAGTTCCCCCTAGCAATCCATCGATAATGTCAAGTTGGTGGGTCGCCTCCTGAAGAATTATTCCGCCTCCAGACCTGCGGTCTCATGGGATCTATCTTAGTCCTGAAAGCTATACAAGTGGCATCTTTTAAAGCCACTTGAAGATATTTTCTTTATGATGTGGATGCTCAAAACAGTGTTCTTGGTGGAGATCACCTCTGCCAGGAGTTTGAGGGAGATTAGGTCTCTGGTATGTAATGCCACCTATGTGGTGGTTCAGTAGATGCTATGTAGTGGATGCTATGTTCCTCAGGTGTGATCCATCTTGACTTTCCAAAGTAATTTCAAAATTGTATTTTTACCAGGCAATCTTTCCTGCTTATTTTATTCAAAATCCAGTTTCCTCTGAAGAAGCAGCATGGAGCCACTTGGACGTAAGATGTACATACATATTTTGACAGATCTATGAGTATACGGCTGTCTGACTGTTTTGCTTTGACCTTTGGTGGTGTGAGCCCTGGCAGGAAAGCTGCCATGCAGACTAACAGCAGATGGATTAAAGAGACCATTTCCATGGCTTATTCCCTGGATGGGACACCTTCTCCTCCAAGGATCCAGGAATGATTGACTAGGTCTATGGCCAGATTGTGGTCCAAGGCTCAGAGGCTTTCCATGCAGGATATTTGCAGAGCTGCCAAATGGGGAGACACAAACACCTTAATTACGCTGCACTCTTGGGTTCTGGAGGATTTGGTGTGGGTGCTGAATGCTGGCCTACTTTGAACTTCTATTAGATGTCAATCACAATAAAATGTTGTTGGTTGGTATGCAGGACATTTGGTTGTTCAGCCTAGTTATTCTTGATGGCCCATTCCTAAGGAGCTGGTATTTTGCATGTAAAGCAATGGGGTGATGACGAGAGATGTGGAGGTATTGCTTGGATTACTTACCAGTATTCTTCATTACTCCTGCTCTTCCTCATTACTGTATTTATGTTCCATCCTCTTCCCCAGAATACACATTATTGGCTATTGGAGTGGTCAACAAACTGGAGCATACCTAGATGTTGGGAGTCTTGTGGTCTCCACACGAGAGAGGTAGGGTATGCCAGAAACATGTCATAAAAATAGCAAAGGTGTTCCTGTGAGAGAAGTGTGTCACCACATACCTAAGTACTGTGACTAGAACAAGCAGGACGAGGATTAATGAAGATTAAAGGTAAGCACTCTAAGCAATTTCCAACCTCTCTCATCTCATCCCTGTATACCATTAGTAGTATGTTGCATTACCCCACATCCCCTTTTGTCATCCCCATAACCCAATAATAAACTTCTGCATATCCACCACCTCCCTCTTCCTCATTCAAGTACCTCATTAGTGATCCAACATTTCCACCACCTCACTCTTATTCATTGAGTACTCTATTAGAAATGCATTACATTACCACCACCTCCCTCTTCTTCTTCTCAGTATTCTATTACCACTATCCTTCTCTTCCTCCTCACAGTATTGCATTAGCTTCACCTCCCTCTTTCTCATTCCAGAATCACATTTGTAATCCTACCTTTAATTCCACCTCCCTCTTCCTTATCCCAGGACCATATTAGAACTCTGATAACGTTACCCAACCTCACTCTTACTCATCCCACTACTGCATTACCTCTACCTATCCGTCCTAGTCAAGGTATTCTTTATTAATCTAACCTTTACTGCCACCTTCCCATTCCTCTACCCAGCTCCCTATTCGAAATTCATCACTTAACCTTCACTTCCCTCCTCCTCGACCTAGTATACCTTTAACCCCACTGCTTTCTTCTTTTTGCCTCTACTCATTACCTCCAACTCCTTCTTTAGTCCAAGTACACATATGATCATCATTTACATTACGTCCACCTCCCTTTCCTTCAGACAGTACTTAATTATCAATGCTCCCATTTTCCTTGTCCCATTACTCCATCACCCCACCACCCTCTTACTTGTACCAGTCCCATTAGTATTGCATTACAGTATACACATCCCACTATTCCTCGTCCCAGTACACCATAAACCCACTTCTCTCTTCCTCATCTAGATACTTCATTACCCTTACTTACTTCTTCCTCATTACAGTACCCATTCATAATCCATTGCATTGCCCCCACCTTCCTAATCTTCATCCCAGTGTCCCAGGTTCTCTATCTTTAGGTGCAAACTTTATTTTGGGGAAAACAAATCATTCAAGACACATAATAATTAGCATTCAAGACACATAATAATTAACAGCATGAAAAAAAAAAAAATATATATATATATATATATATATATATATATTGCATGGCCACGGTAGTGGCCATGTAGTTATGGTTAAGTTGCTGTTTCCATAGGAAGAGCACATTTTGGGCTGCTTATAACTTTGCCCCCTCTTGACGAATCCTCACCAAACTTTGCAAAAAAAGTATATGGCCCGCTCTGAATTTTTGCAAAGTTTGGTGAGGATTCGTCCAGGGGGGAGAGGGGGGGAGTTATAGGGGGGTCCCAAAATTTCTGTTTTTTCCCATAGACTGAATGGGCAAAAAATGTGCTCGTGCCTACAGCCCAAACCGCTGGACGGATTTTCACCAAATTTGGACCAGGAGAAGCGGCTTGGTCCTGAAAGCGTGGTTTTAAAAATTTGGTGAAAATCCGTGCAGTAGTTTTTTTTTAAATGACCAAAAAGTAGGTAAAAAAAAATAGTGATATCTGTGTTCGCTTCGCGGACACACTTCCCTGTTCACTCCGCGGACAGGGAAGTGATTGGGCAAGCAGCTTGCGTGATGTCCGCGGACATCTGACGTGCTCTCTCATTAGATGCGGTGAAAGCGTGCAGTGCGTCTGGCTTCAGAGACGCCCGCCATCTTTCTTTCCCGCATTAGAGGCTTTGTCAGGTCAGCAGGAGCGTGTCTGTCTCCTGTTCCTCCCACCCCCCGCTCATGCCCCGTGTGTACTTTCTGTCCCCCCCAACCACGCTCATGCCCCATGTGTCCTTCCTGTCCCCCCACCCCCGCTCATGCTCCATGTCTCCCCTGTTCCTCCAGCACCCCGCTCACGCCATCGAACACGGTGGCCAGCGGAGGGCCGAGGAGCGGGATCTGCCGCACAAACTCACGTCCGTGTTTTTGTTTTTCTCCTGACATACAAACCCCCCCACCCCCCGCTCATGCCCGTGTGTCTCTCTCCCTCCCCCCCACCCCCCGCTCATGCCCCGTGTGTCTCTCTCCCTAACACCCACCCGCCGCTCATGCCCCGTGTGTCTCTCTCCCGCACCCCCACCCCCCGCTCATGCCCCGTGTGTCCATCTAGCTCCCCCCACCCCCTGCTCATGCCCCGTGTGTCTCTCTCCCTCCCCCCATCCCCGGTTCATGCCCCGTGTGTCTCTCTCCCTCCCCCCCACCCCCTCGCTCATGCCCCGTGTGTCTCTCACGTTCATGCCCCGTGTGTCTCTCTCCCTCCCCCCACCCACCGCTCATGCCCTGTGTGTCTCTCTCCCTCCCACCCACTCCCGCTCATGCCCCGTGTGTCTCTCTCCCTCTCCCCCACCCCCCGCTCATGCCCCGTGTGTCTCTTCCCTCCCCCCAACCCCTGCTCATGCCCCGTGTGTCTCTCTCCCTCCCCCCCACCCCCCGCTCATGCCCTGTGTGTCTCTCTCTCTCCCCCCACCCCCCGCTCATGCCCCGTGTGTCTCTCGCCTCCCCCCACCCCCTGCTTATGCCCCGTGTGTCTCTTTCCCTCCCTCCCACCCCCCGCTCATGCCCCGTGTCTCTCTCCCCTTCCCCCCCACCCCCTGCTCATGCCCCATGTGTCTCTCCCCTCCCCCCCACCCCCCGCTCATGCCCCGTGTGTCTCTCTCCCTCCCCCCCACCCCACTGATGCCCCGTGTGTCTCTCCCCCTCCCCCCACTCCCCGCTCATGCCCTGTGTGTCTCTCCCCTCCCCCCACACTCATGCCCCATGTGTCTCTCTCCCTCCCCCCACCCCCGCTCATGCCCTGTGTGTCTCTCTCCTTCCCCCCACCCCCTTCTCATGCCCCATGTCTCCCTACTGTTCCCCCCACCCCCCACTCATGCCCTGTGTGTCTCTCTCCCTCCCCCCAACCCCCCGCTCATGCCCCGTGTGTCTCTCCCTCCCCCCCACCCCCGCTCATGCCCCGTGTGTCTCTCCCCCTCCTCCCACCCCCCACTCATGTCCCGTGTGTCTCTCCCCTCCCCCCACCCCCCGCTCATGCCCCGTGTGTCTCTCCCCTCCCCTACCCCCCGCTCATGCCCTGTGTGCCTCTCCCCTCCCCCCGCTCATGCCCCGTGTGTCTCTCCCCCTCCCCCCACCCCTGCTTATGACCCGTGTGTCTCTCTCCCTCTCCTCCACCCCCCGCTCATGCCTCGTGTGTCTCTCTCCCTAACCCCCACCCCCCGCTCATGCCCCGTGTGTCTCTCTCCCTCCCCCCACCCCCCGCTCATGCCCCGTGTGTCTCTTCCCTCCCACCCAGCCCCCGCTCATGCCCCGTGTTTCTCTCTCCCTCCCCCCACCCCCCGCTCATGCCCCGTGTGTCTCTCTCCCTCCCCCCAACCCCTCCTCATGACCCGTGTGTCTCTCTCCCTCCCCCCCACCCCCCCGCTCATGCCCTGTGTGTCTCTCTCCCTCCCCCCCACCCCCCGCTCATGCCCCGTGTGTCTCTCGCCTCCTCCCCACCCCCGCTCATGTCCCGTGTGTATCTCCCCTCCCCCCCATCCCCCGCTCATGCCCCGTGTGTCTCACCCCTCCCCCACCCCCCGCTCATGCCCCGTGTGTCTCTCCCCTCCCCCCACCCCCCGCTCATGCCCCGTGTGTCTCTCCCCCACCCCCCGTTCATGCCCCGTGTTTCTCTCACACTCCCACCCACCCCGGCTCCTGCCCCGTGTGTTTCTCTCCCTCTCCCCCACCCCCCGCTCATGCCCCATGTGTCTCTCCCTCTCCCCCACCCCCCGCTCATGCCCCGTGTGTCTCTCCCCCTCCCCCCACCCCTGCTTATGACCCGTGTGTCTCTCTCCCTCCCCCCCACCCCCCTCATGCCTCGTGTGTCTCTCTCCCTCCCCCCACCCCCCGCTCATGCCCCGTGTGTCTCTCTCCCTCCCCCCCACCACCGCTCATGCCCTGTGTGTCTCTCTCCCTCCCCCCACCCCCCGCTCATGCCCTGTGTGTCTCTCTCCCTACCCCCCACCCCCCGCTCATGCCCCGTGTGTCTCTCTCCCTCCCCCCACCCCCCCGCTCATGCCCCGTGTGTCTCTCTCCCTCCCACCCACCCCTGCTCATGCCCCGTGTGTCTCTCCCCCTCCCCCCACCCCTGCTTATGACCCGTGTGTCTCTCTCCCTCCCCCCCACACCCCCTCATGCCTCGTGTGTCTCTCTCCCTCCCCCCACCCCCCGCTCATGCCCCGTGTGTCTCTCTCCCTCCCCCCACCCCCGCTCATGCCCCGTGTGTCTCTCCCCTCCCTCCACCCCCGCTCATGCCCTGTGTGTCTCTCCCCTCCCCCCACGCTCATGCCCCGTGTGTCTCTCGCCTCCCCCCACCCCCGCTCATGTCCCGTGTGTATCTCCCCTCCCCCCCACCCCCCGCTCATGCCCCGTGTGTCTCACCCCTCCCCCACCCCCCGCTCATGCCCTGTGTGTCTCTCCCCTCCCCCCACCCCCCGCTCATGCCCCGTGTGTCTCTCCCCCACCCCCCGCTCATGCCCCGTGTGTCTCTCTCCCTCCCACCCACCCCGGCTCATGCCCCGTGTGTCTCTCTCCCTCTCCCCCACCCCCCGCTCATGCCCCATGTGTGTCTCCCTCTCCCCCACCCCCCGCTCATGACCCGTGTGTCTCTCCCCCTCCCCCCACCCCTGCTTATGACCCGTGTGTCTCTCTCCCTCCCTCCCACCCCCCCTCATGCCTCGTGTGTCTCTCTCCCTCCCCCCACCCCCCGCTCATGCCCCATGTGTCTCTCTCCCTCCCCCCCACCACCCGCTCATGCCCTGTGTGTCTCTCTCCCTCCCCCCACCCCCCGCTCATGCCCTGTGTGTCTCTCTCCCTACCCCCCACCCCCCGCTCACGCCCCGTGTGTATCTCTCCCTCCCCCCACCCTCTGCTCATGCCCCATGTGTCTCTCTCCCTCCCACCCACCCCTGCTCATGCCCCGTGTGTCTCTCTCCCTCTCCCCCACCCCCCGCTCATGCCCCGTGTGTCTCTCACCTCCCCCCACCCCCCGCTCATGCCCCTAGTGTCTCTTTCCATCCCTTCCACCCCCCGCTCATGCCCCGTGTCTCTCCCCTTCCCGCCCACCCCCTGCTCATGCCCGTGTGTCTCTCCCCTCCCTCCACCCCCGCTCATGCCCTGTGTGTCTCTCCCCTCCCCCCACGCTCATGCCCCGTGTGTCTCTCTCCCTCCCCCCACCCCCGCTCATGCCCCGTGTCTCCCTACTGTTCCCCCCACCCCCCACTCATGCCCCATGTGTCTCTCTCCCTCCAACCCCCTGCTCATGCCCCGTGTGTCTCTCCCTCCCCCTCCCCCATCCCCGCTCATGCCCCGTGTGTCTCTCCCCCTCCCCCCACCCCCGCTCATGTCCCGTGTGTCTCTCCCCTCTCCCCCACCCCCGCTCATGCCCTGTGTGTCTCTCCCCTCCCCCCACCCCTGCTTATGACCCGTGTGTCTCTCTCCCTCCCCCCCACCCCCGCTCATGCCCTGTGTGTCTGTCGAACCTCCCCCCCACCCCTCGCTCATGCCCAGTGTGTCTCTCTCCCTCCCCCCACTCCCCGCTCATGCCCCGTGTGTCTCTCTCCCTCCCCCCACCCCCGCTCATGCCCCGTGTGTCTCTCCCCCTCCCCCACCCCCTGCTCATGTCCCGTGTGTCTCTCCCCTCCCCCCCACCCCCCGCTCATGCCCCGTGTGTCTCTCCCCTCCCCCCACCCTCTGCTCATGCCCCGTGTGTCTCTCCCCTCCCCTCACCCCCCGCCCCTGCCCCGTGTGTCTCTCCCCCTCCCTCCACCCCTGCTTATGACCTGTGTGTCTCTCTCCCTCCCCCCACCCCCGCTCATGCCCTGTGTGTCTCTCTCCCTCCCCCCACCCCCCGCTCATGCCCCGTGTGTCTCTCTCCCTCCCCCCACCCCCCGCTCATGCCCCGTGTCTCTCTCCTGTTGCCCCCCACCCGCTGCTCATGCCCCATATCTGTCTCCTGTTCTCCCCACCCCCCGCTCATGCCCCGTATCTGTCTCCTGTTCCCCTCATGCCCTGTGTCTGTCTCCTGTTCTCCCCACCCCCCGCTCATGCCCCGTGTCTGTGTCCTGTTCCCCCCACCCCCCGCTCATGCCCCGTGTCTCTCTCTTGTTGCCCCCCCGCTCATGCCCGTGTCTGTCTCCTGTTCTCCCCACCCCCCGCTCATGCCCGTGTCTGTCTCCTGTTCCTCCCACCACAGCTCATGTCCCGTGTCTGTCTCCTGTTGCCCCCCAACCTCCCCGCTCATGCCCCGTGTCTGTTCTCCCCACCCCCCGCTCATGCCCCGTGTCTGTTGTTCCCCCCACCCCCTGCTCATGCCCCGTGTCTGTCTCCTGTTCCCCCCACCCCTCGCTCATGCCCCGTTTCTGTCTCCGGTTCCTCCCACCCCCACTCATGCCCCGTGTCTCTCCTGTTGCCCCCCCACTCATGCCCCGTGTCTGTATCCTGTTGCCCCCACCCCCCGTTCATGCCCGTGTCTGTCTCCTGTTCCCCCCACCCCCCTCTCATGCCCCGTGTCAGTCTCCTGTTGTCCCCACCCCCGCTCATGCCCGTGTCTGTCTCCTGTTGCCCCCACCCCCTGCTCATGCCCCGTGTCTGTCTCCTGTTGCCCCCACCCCCCGCTCATGCCCTGTGTCTGTCTCCTGTTGCCCCCACCTCCCGCTCATGCCCCGTGTCTGTCTCTGTTGTTCCCCCACCACCGCTCATTCCCCGTGTCTGTCTCCTGTTCCCCCCACCCCCGCTCATGCCCTGTGTCTCTCTCTTGTTGCCCCCCACCCCCCGCTCATGCCCCGTGTCTGTCTCCTGTACCCCCCACCCCCCGCTCATGCCCTGTGTCTGTCTCCTGTTCCCCCCACCCGCTCATGCCCTGTGTCTCTCTCCTGTTGCCCCCCCGCTCATGCCCCGTGTCTGTCTCCTGTTCCCCCAACCCGCTCATGCCCCGTGTCTGTCTCCTGTTCCCCCCACCCCCCGCTCATGCCCGTGTCTGTCTCCTGTTCCCCCCACCCCCGCTCATGCCCCGTGTCCGTCTCCTGTTGCCCCCCAACCCCCCCGCTCATGCCCCGTGTCTGTTCTCCCCACCCCTCGCTCATGCCCCGTGTCTGTTGTTCCCCCCACCCCCTGCTCATGCCCCGTGTCTGTATCCTGTTCCCCCCACCCCTCGCTCATGCTCCGTTTCTGTCTCCCTCTCCCCCACCCCCCGCTCATGCCCCGTGTGTCTCTCCCCCTCCCCCCACCCCTGCTTATGACCCGTGTGTCTCTCTCCCTCCCCCCCCAACCCCCCTCATGCCTCGTGTGTCTCTCTCCCTCCCCCCCACCCCCCGCTCATGCCCCGTGTGTCTCTCTCCCTCCCCCCCACCCCCCGCTCATGGCCTGTGTGTCTCTCTCCCTCCCCCCCGCCCCCCGCTCATGCCCTGTGTGTCTCTCTCCCTACCCCCCACCCCCCGCTCATTCCCCGTGTGTCTCTCTCCCTCCCCCCACCCCCCGCTCATGCCCCGTGTGTCTCTCTCCCTCCCACCCACCCCCGCTCATGCCCCGTGTGTCTCTCTCCCTCTCCCCCACCCCCCGCTCATGCCCCGTGTGTCTCTCGCCTCCCCCCCACCCCCCGCTCATGCCCCGTGTGTCTCTTTCCATCCCTCCCACCCCCCGCTCATGCCCCGTGTCTCTCCCCTTCCCGCCCACCCCGTGCTCATGCCCCGTGTGTCTCTCCCCTCCCTCCACCCCCGCTCATGCCCTGTGTGTCTCTCCCCTCCCCCCACGCTCATGCCCCGTGTGTCTCTCTCCCTCCCCCCACCCCCGCTCATGCCCTGTGTGTCTCTCTCCTTCCCCCCACCCCCTGCTCATGCCCCGTGTCTCCCTACTGTTCCCCCCACCCCCCACTCATGCCCCGTGTGTCTCTCTCCCTCCAACCCCCCGCTCATGCCCCGTGTGTCTCTCCCCCTCCCCCCACCCCCCGCTCATGTCCCGTGTGTCTCTCCCCTCCCCCCAACCCCCACTCATGCCCCGTGTGTCTCTCCCCTCCCCCACCCTCTGCTCATGCCCCGTGTGTCTCTCCCCTCCCCTCACCCCCCGCTCATGCCCCGTGTGTCTCTCCCCCTCCCCCACCCCTGCTTATGACCTGTGTGTCTCTTTCCCTCCCCCCCACCCCCGCTCATGCCCTGTGTGTCTCTCTCCCTCCCCCCACCCCCCGCTCATGCCCCGTGTGTCTCTCTCCCTCCCCCCACCCCCGCTCATGCCCCGTGTCTCTCTCCTGTTGCCCCCCACCCGCTGCTCATGCCCCGTATCTGTCTCCTGTTCTCCCCACCCCCCGCTCATGCCCCGTATCTGTCTCCTGTTCCCCTCATGCCCTGTGTCTATCTCCTGTTCTCCCCACCCCCCGCTCATGCCCCGTGTCTGTGTCCTGTTCCCCCCACCCCCCGCTCATGCCCGTGTCTGTCTCCTGTTCCCCCCACCCCCGCTCATGCCCCGTGTCCGTCTCCTGTTGCCCCCCAACCCCCCCGCTCATGCCCCGTGTCTGTTCTCCCCACCCCCCGCTCATGCCCCGTGTCTGTTGTTCCCCCCACCCCCTGCTCATGCCCCGTGTCTGTCTCCTGTTCCCCCCACCCCTTGCTCATGCCCCGTTTCTGTCTCCGGTTCCCCCCACCCCCACTCATGCCCCGTGTCTCTCCTGTTGCCCCCCCACTCATGCCCCGTGTCTGTCTCCTGTTGCCCCCACCCCCCGCTCATGCCCGTGTCTGTCTCCTGTTCCCCCCACCCCCCTCTCATGCCCCGTGTCAGTCTCCTGTTGCCCCCACCCCCGCTCATGCCCGTGTCTGTCTCCTGTTGCCCCCACTCCCTGCTCATGCCCCGTGTCTGTCTCCTGTTGCCCCCACCCCCTGCTCATGCCCCGTGTCTGTCTCCTGTTGCCCCCACCTCCCGCTCATGCCCCGTGTCTGTCTCTGTTGTTCCCCCACCACCGCTCATTCCCCGTGTCTGTCTCCTGTTCCCCCCACCCCCCGCTCATGCCCTGTGTCTCTCTCCTGTTGCCCCCCACCCCCCGCTCATGCCCCGTGTCTGTCTCCTGTACCCCCCACCCCCCGCTCATGCCCTGTGTCTGTCTCCTGTTCCCCCCACCCGCTCATGCCCTGTGTCTCTCTCCTGTTGCCCCCCCACTCATGCCCCGTGTCTGTCTCCTGTTGCCCTCACCCCCCGCTCATGCCCGTATCTGTCTCCTGTTCCCCCCAACCCCCTCTCATGCCCCGTGTCAGTCTCCTGTTGCCCCCACCCCCGCTCATGCCCGTATCTGTCTCCTGTTGCCCCCACCCCCTGCTCATGCCCCGTGTCTGTCTCCTGTTGCCCCACCCCCCGCTCATGCCCCGTGTCTGTCTCCTGTTGCCCCCACCTCCCGCTCATGCCCCGTGTCTGTCTCTGTTGTTCCCCCACCACCGCTCATTCCCCGTGTCTGTCTCCTGTTCCCCCCACCCCCCGCTCATGCCCTGTGTCTCTCTCCTGTTGCCCCCCACCCCCCGCTCATGCCCCGTGTCTGTCTCCTGTACCCCCCACCCCCCGCTCATGCCCCGTCTCTGTCTCCTGTTCCCCCAACCCGCTCATGCCCCCTGTCTGTCTCCTGTTCCCCCCACCCCCCGCTCATGCCCGTGTCTGTCTCCTGTTCCCCCCACCCCCGCTCATGCCCCGTGTCTGTCTCCTGTTGCCCCCCAACTCCCCCGCTCATGCCCCGTGTCTGTTCTCCCAACCCCTCGCTCATGCCCCGTGTCTGTTGTTCCCCCCACCCCCTGCTCATGCCCTGTGTCTGTATCCTGTTCCCCCCACCCCTCGCTCATGCTCCGTTTCTGTCTCCCTCTCCCCCACCCCCCGCTCATGCCCCGTGTGTCTCTCCCTCTCCCCCACCCCCCGCTCATGCCCCGTGTGTCTCTCCCCCTCCCCCCACCCCTGCTTATGACCCGTGTGTCTCTCTCCCTCCCCCCCAACCCCCCTCATGCCTTGTGTGTCTCTCTCCCTCCCCCCCACCCCCCGCTCATGCCCCGTGTGTCTCTCTCCCTCCCCCCCAACCCCCGCTCATGCCCTGTGTGTCTCTCTCCCTCCCCCCCGCTCATGCCCTTTGTGTCTCTCTCCCTACCCCCCGCTCATGCCCCGTGTGTCTCTCTCCCTCCCCCCACCCCCCGCTCATGCCCCGTGTGTCTCTCTCCCTCCCACTCACACCCGCTCATGCCCCGTGTGTCTCTCTCCCTCTCCCCCACCCCCCGCTCATGCCCCGTGTGTCTCTCGCCTCCCCCCACCCCCCGCTCATGCCCCGTGTGTCTCTTTCCATCCCTCCCACCCCCCGCTCATGCCCCGTGTCTCTCCCCTTCCCGCCCACCCCCTGCTCATGCCCCGTGTGTCTCTCCCCTCCCTCCACCCCAGCTCATGCCCTGTGTGTCTCTCCCCTCCCCCCACGCTCATGCCCCGTGTGTCTCTCTCCCTCCCCCCACCCCCGCTCATGCCCTGTGTGTCTCTCTCCTTCCCCCCACCCCCTGCTCATGCCCCGTGTCTCCCTACTGTTCCCCCCACCCCCCACTCATGCCCCGTGTGTCTCTCTCCCTCCAACCCCCCGCTCATGCCCAGTGTGTCTCTCCCTCCCCCACCCCCGCTCATGCCCCGTGTGTCTCTCCCCCTCCCCCCACCCCCCGCTCATGTCCGTGTGTCTCTCCCCTCCCCCACCCCCGCTCATGCCCCGTGTGTCTCTCCCCTCCCCCCAACCCCCGCTCATGCCCCGTGTGTCTCTCCCCTCCCCCCACCCCCGCTCATGCCCCGTGTGTCTCTCCCCCTCCCCCTACCCCTGCTTATGACCCGTGTGTCTCTCTATCTCCCCCCCACCCCCGCTCATGCCCCGTGTGTCTCTCTCCCTCCCCCCCACCCCCTGCTCATGCCCCTTGTGTCTCTCTCCCTCCCCCCACTCCCCGCTCATGCCCTGTGTGTCTCTCTCCCTCCCCCCACCCCCGCTCATGCCCCGTGTGTCTCTCCCCTCCCCCACCCCCTGCTCATGACCCGTGTGTCTCTCCCCTCCCTCCCACCCCCCGCTCATGCCCCGTGTGTCTCTCCCCTCCCCCACCCTCCGCTCATGCCCCGTGTGTCTCTCCCCTCCCCTCACCCCCCGCTCATGCCCCGTGTATCTCTCCCCCTCCCCCCACCCCTGCTTATGACCCGTATGTCTCTCTCCCTCCCCCCCACCCCCGCTCATGCCCTGTGTGTCTCTCTCCCTCCCCCACACCCCCCGCTCATGCCCTGTGTGTCTCTCTCCCTCCCCCCACCCCCCGCTCATGCCCCGTGTCTCTCTCCTGTTGCCCCCCACCCGCTGCTCATGCCCCGTATCTGTCTCCTGTTCTCCCCACCCCCCGCTCATGCCCCGTATCTGTCTCCTGTTCCCCTCATGCCCTGTGTCTGTCTCCTGTTCTCCCCACCTCCCGCTCATGCCCCGTGTCTGTGTCCTGTTCCCCCACCCCCCGCTCATGCCCCGTGTCTCTCTCTTGTTGCCCCCCCCGCTCATGCCCGTGTCTGTCTCCTGTTCTCCCCACCCCCCGCTCATGCCCGTGTCTGTCTCCTGTTCCTCCCACCACAGCTCATGTCCCGTGTCTGTCTCCTGTTGCCCCCCAACCTCCCCGCTCATGCCCCGTGTCTGTTCTCCCCACCCCCCGCTCATGCCCCGTGTCTGTTGTTCCCCCCACCCTCTGCTCATGCCCCGTGTCTGTCTCCTGTTCCCCCCACCCCTCGCTCATGCCCCGTTTCTGTCTCCGGTTCCCCCCACCCCCACTCATGCCCCGTGTCTCTCCTGTTGCCCCCCCACTCATGCCCCGTGTCTGTCTCTTGTTGCCCCCACCCCCTGCTCATGCCCCGTGTCTGTCTCCTGTTCCCCCCACCCCCCTCTCATGCCCTGTGTCAGTCTCCTGTTCCCCCACCCCCGCTCATGCCCGTGTCTGTCTCCTGTTGTCCCCACCCCCTGCTCATGCCCCGTGTCTGTCTCCTGTTGCCCCCACCCCCCGCTCATGCCCCGTGTCTGTCTCCTGTTGCCCCCCACCTCCCGCTCATGCCCCGTGTCTGTCTCTGTTGTTCCCCCACCCCCGCTCATTCCTCGTGTCTGCCTCCTGTTCCCCCACCCCACGCTCATGCCCTGTGTCTCTCTCCTGTTGCCCCCACCCCCCGCTCATGCCCCGTGTCTGTCTGCTGTACCCCCCACCCCCCGCTCATGCCCTGTGTCTGTCTCCTGTTCCCCCCACCTGCTCATGCCCTGTGTCTCTCTCCTGTTGCCCCCCCGCTCATGTCTGTGTCTGTCTCCTGTTCCCCCCACCCGCTCATGCCCCGTGTCTGTCTCCTGTTCCCCCCACCCCCCGCTCATGCCCGTGTCTGTCTCCTGTTCCCCCCACCCCGGCTCATGCCCCGTGTCTGTCTCCTGTTGCCCCCCAATGCCCCCGCTCATGCCCCGTGTCTGTTCTCCCCACCCCCCGCTCATGCCCCATGTCTGTCTCCTGTTGCCCCCCACCTCCCGCTCATGCCCCGTGTCTGTCTCTGTTGTTCCCCCACCCCCGCTCATTCCCCGTGTCTGCCTCCTGTTCCCCCCACCCCCCGCTCATGCCCTGTGTCTCTCTCCTGTTGCCCCCCACCCCCCGCTCATGCCCCTGTACCCCCCACCCCCCGCTCATGCCCTGTGTCTGTCTCCTGTTCCCCCCACCTGCTCATGCCCTGTGTCTCTCTCCTGTTGCCCCCCCGCTCATGCCTGTGTCTGTCTCCTGTTCCCCCCACCCGCTCATGCCCCGTGTCTGTATCCTGTTCCCCCCACCCCTCGCTTATGCCCCGTTTCTGTCTCCGGTTCCCCCCACCTCCACTCATGCCCTGTGCCTCTCCTGTTGCCCCCCCCACTCATGCCCCGTGTCTGTCTCCTGTTGCCCCCACCCCCCGCTCATGCCCCGTGTCTGTCTCCTGTTCCCCCAACCCCCTCTCATGCCCCGTGTCAGTCTCCTGTTGCCCCCACCCCCGCTCATGCCCGTGTCTGTCTCCTGTTGCCCCCACCCCCTGCTCATGCCCCGTGTCTGTCTCCTGTTGCCCCCCAACCCCCGCTCATGCCCCGTGTCTGTCTCCTGTTGCCCCCCACCTCCCGCTCATGCCCCGTGTCTGTCTCTGTTGTTCCCCCACTCCCCGCTCATGCCCCGTGTCTGTCTCCTGTTCCCCCCACCCCCTGCTCATGCCCCGTGTCTCTCTCATGTTGCCCCCCACCCCCCGCTCATGCCCCGTGTCTGTCTCCTGTACCCCCCACACCCCGCTCATGCCCTGTGTCTGTCTCCTGTTCCCCTCACCCGCTCATGCCCTGTGTCTCTCTCCTGTTGCCCCCCGCTCATGCCCCGTGTCTGTCTCCTGTTCCCCCCACCCGCTCATGCCCCGTGTCTGTCTCCTGTTCCCCCCAACCCCCGCTCATGCCCCGTGTCTCTCTCCTGTTGCCCCCCACACCCCGCTTATGCCCCGTGTCTGTCTCCTGTACCCCCCACCCCCCGCTCATGCCCCGTGTCTGTCTCCTGTTCCCCACACCCCCCACTCATGCTCCGTGTCTGTCTCCTGTTGCCCCTCATCCATTCCCCATGTCTGTCTCCTGTACCCCACCACTCTCCGCTCATGCCCCGTGTCTCTCTCCTGTTGCCCCCCACGCCCCTGCTCATGCCCTGTGTCTGTCTCCTGTTGTCCCCCCCGCTCATGCCCGTGTCTGTCTCCTGTTCCCCATCCCCCGCTCATGCCCCATGTCTGTCTCCTGTTCTCCCCACCCCCCGCTCATGCCCCGGGTCTCTCTCCTGTTGGCCCCACCCCCCGCTCATGCCCCGTGTCTGTCTCCTGTTGCCCCCCACCCCTGCTCATGCCCCGTGTCTCTCTGTTGTTCCCCCCACCCCCTGCTCATGCCCCGTGTCTGTCTCCTGTTCCCCCCACCCCCCGCTCATGCCCCGTGTCTGTCTCCTGTGCCCCACACCCCCCGCTCCTGCCCCGTGTCTCTCTCCTGTTGCCCCCACCCCCCGCTCATGCCCCGTGTCTGTCTTCTGTACCCCCCCACCCCCGCTCATGCCCCGTGTCTCTCTCCTGTTGCCCCCCCTCCACCGCTTATGCCCCATGTCTTCCTCTTGTCCCCCCTCCTATGATGCCCCTTGTTGACCTCTTGTTCTCCCCACCCCCTGCTCATGCCCGTGTCTTCCTCCTGTCCCCCCACTCCTCGCTGATGCCCTATGTCTTCCTCCTGTTCCCTCCCACCCCCTGCTCATGCCCCGTGTCTTCCTCTTGTCCCCATCCTATGATGCCACTTGTTGACCTCTTTTTCCACCCACCCCCCTCTCATGCCCCGTGTCTCCCTTCTTTCCCCCCACCCCCTCTCATGCCCCGTGTCTTCAATTCCCCCCCACTCCCCGCTCATGCCCCATGTCTCGCTTCTTTCCCCTCCACCCCCCGCTCATGCCCCGTGTCTGTCTCCCTCCTTTTAGCTTACCAATATCAAGGGTTTTTCGGTTTTACTTGGAACCATAACGTCCCTTTAGCAAAGTGTTTTCTCTGAATTTCATAGGGTTTTAGTAGCGCACTTAACCATAACGTCCCTTTAACAAAGTTTTTTCACTGAATTTCATAGGTTTTTAGTAGCGCAACTTAACCATAATGTCACTTTAACAAAGTTGTTTTACTGAATATATATATATATATATATATTACATGGCCACGGTAGTGGCCATGCAGTTATGGTTAAGTTGCTGTTTCCATAGGAAGAGCACTTTTTGTGCGGCTTATAACTTCGTTCTCCCTGGACGGATCCTCACCAAACTTTGCAAAAAAGGTAGTTGGGTCACTCTGAATGGTTTCGCAAAGTTTGGTGAGGATTCGTCCAGGGGGGGAAAAGTTATAGGGGGGGTCCCAAAACTTTTTTTTTCCCATAGACTGAATGGGAAAAAACTTTGCGCACGGCTACAGCCCGAACCGCTGGACGGATTTACACCAAATTTGCGGCAGGAGCGGCGGCCTGGTCCCAAAAGCGTGCTTTTGTAAATTTGGTGTAAATCTGTCCAGTAGTTTTTTTAAAAATGACCAAAATGTAAGGCAAAATAATTAGTGATATCTGCGTTCGCTTCGCGGACGGACTTCCCTGTTCGCTCCGCGGACAGCACCCCGATTGGCCCATGGGCTTGCATCATGTCCACGGACATGCAACGTGTTCGCTGATTGGACGGCGAGGGGCGTGGAGCGCGTCAGATTTTCTGTGCCATCTTGTATTCGCAGTCGACCGCGTACAGCGCAGTGAAACGTGGATAAAAAATTGTATTTAGTGCCGTGTGTTGATGTGTAAGAGTGTTTGGGGAGGGTTGGGGAGTATGAGATAGGTTCAATGCTTTGTTTTTTTTATGTGTTAGACCTTTTTGTTGCGTTCGATTTGTCCGCGGAGAACACGGCTGTTCTGACATTTTGTAAATAAACTAAATGGTGGGGTGTTTAACGGAGTATGTGTCATTTTTGTTCGCAAGGAAGGTAAAAATGAGCTATGAACACTCGCGGTGTACTTAATTGTTCGTAAATACGCAAACTGGGGGTGTCCTCAGGACGCTGTCCGTATTGTAATCTGTCTAGTTGAATGTGTTCTAAGAACACTCGCAGTGTCCCGAAATGGTTGCAATTACACAAAATGGGGGTGTTCTGAGAACGTTGTTTGTATTGTTCGTTGTCAGGGTGAAAGTGTTTTAAGAGCACTCCTTTTGTTCGCTAATAGTACAATTTCCTAGGGGCATCAACCGACTTTTTGTCCACTAAAGAAGCGATAAATCCGGCTGGTGTGCGTCGACATTATGTGATAATCCTATGACTGGCGCTATTGACCTGGCTGACTTGCTTTTGCGACACTAAATCATATCTCCCGCCCCTAAGCCTGATATTATCAAAGCATTCATATTCCCCGCCTTTCTCCGTGACGTTACAGGGTGCGTCATGAAACGCACCCAGTCGTCTCCAGTACTACGCGACTTTACACAGAACCCGGAAGACAACACACATTATGTCACAACACAGCGCGCCACAATTCAGAATATGAAACTGTGATTTAAAAGCAAAGAGCAAGATTGTAAATGTTGTAAAGTACATTTATTTGACATCAAATGTTTAGAGAATATTCAGCAATTTGCATTTGTCTTTGTTGTCGATCCGCAAAAATTCATGTTGAGACACGCGATGTTCCTTTGCGGTACAGAGAGTGTTAGATCAGCTTACAACTCAGTGCGCCACAATTCGGAATATGAAACTGTGGTTTAAAAGTAAACAGCAGGATTGTACATTTGGTAAAGTACATTTATTTCACATGAAATGTTTAGTGAATATTCAGCGATTTGCTATTGTCTCTGCTGTCGATCAGCAAAAGTTTATTTGGAGCCACGCGTTGTTCCTTTGCGGTAGATAGGCTGTTGGTTTATGATAAAAGCAGTAAATGGTCTCTCTGATAATCGGAAGGTTGCTCCAACAACGAGCCATTAGCCCACCGTATTGGTTGGTATGTTGTTTGTAGCCGCTAGTACTGCGTAAGGGCATATTGGTCCTTGGCGATTGTCCCATAAAATGGTGGGGGTCATGAAGTTGCATATTTGGACTTGCACCTGGCAGTTGAAGACCCCATCCGCTGGAGTCTGTTAATCGTGACATAGACAAAATGGGGCCACGTACCTGTTTTAAAAAACATAAATTAGTCTCACCAGCCGATCTTCATTAAAAATCATCATTTTATTTATTAGGGCGTGAAACTATTTGCTATCGAAGATAGTGCAACAGAGTATGTTAATAATAAAATAATAATATTTTCCCATTCATATAGCGCTAAGAACTGTGAGGTATGTAAGCGGTGCTTATTATTAACCACAGTGTGTGGTGCTCATTTATCGACCACGGAAGGATGAAAGGCTGAGTTTCGCCTTGCCGGGATTCGAACTTGCGTTAGCAAGCTGTGCACGGATGTCAAAGCGAGCGCTGTACTCGCTGTGCCACTTGACAGACTACAGTGAAGTGGCACAGCGAGAAGAGCGCTTGACCGCCTATAGACCGGTTAAATTATTTATATTAACCCACTCTGTGTCATCTGCCTTTTTCAGAGCCCTCTAAACGACAGGGGATCAATTCGGCGGTGATAGTGCGTGGTAGAAAACATTATGCTACTTTCAACGAACAAGTTTAACTTCAGCGGTCTTTAATGCTACGCTATTGTAATTATATTTGGTATAAAGTAATCTAAAGGGTTACTTACAGTACAATTGCAATTTCCATTGTCTACGAGTGGTGCAGTCCCAAAATACGACTCCGCGTGTGCCAACGATCTTTCGCATAGTGATATAATATGTAAAAGTGGTTTCGTTTCAGCAATTTCAACTTTATCTTCTCTTACGTTTTAGCAACACTCCTTCAAGAGAAGTCTTTCATCACAATCTCTGTCTGTCAAGGTCAAAACACAATACAACCTTATAGTCTGCTTCGTGAGCCTCTCCGGGGCCCGAGAAAAAAATGGAAGCAGCTGACCTTCACTGTGAACAAGCATAAATTCTTACTTTGCAACATTCTGTGTAAAGCCATCTGTAGAAGTTGGTTTTTGCACGCCATGTTTGTATATTGTTTGCGTGATATTAAAAAAAGTTTGTTTAAAGGACGTTATGGTTCTAATTACAGCCGAAAGACCCCTGAAAATAGCAAGTTATGGTAAGCTATGAAAAATAACTCGCGCCAACACCATGCACTGCTAAGACTAACACCCAGGACATCAAAGATGACATCGCAAATGTCATTGATGAAATCACTGATGACATCACATGTGTATGTACTTTTCATGGAATTTGTGTACTAGGGATTTTTATTACAATATTCCGAAAAAAGTGTTAAGGATATTGCAATAAATATCATACCGTTATTAGTGCTTTGAACGATGCATTTATATCAATAAATAGCATTGTATTATGGGATTCTATGTAGTATACTGAGCTACTAATGGAGAAAGATATGTGTGCAGAGTACAAGATAAAAGTATAATATTTGTAATGTTAATATGTAGAATAATGAAATGATAATTGTCCTGAAATGTTCGAAAATTCACAAAATGGGGGTGTTCTGAGGACGTTATCCGTATTGTGTGATTGCTTAGCTGTATGCAATGAGGGAATGGTACAGAGAGTAAAGTGGACGCCGTCCGCGGACACCGCGGCTGTTCGTGGACAGGGCGTGGTAAATCCGTTTTTTTCCAGGAAATCCAACATGGAAAGAAGACTGTACGGATCAGCCACTCAGATGTCGAGGTTGTGGATTTGTGTTGAAAGAGACTGTGTGTGGTGAAGATGGCAGAAGCGGAGAAAGTCAGGGTGTTGGTGCTCAGAGATATGTTTGTGCATGGTTTACAGCAGTACGCTGAATGCAGGCATGTTGCAAAGAACTTTGATGTGAAAGGAGTGGAGGTGGTGTGGAGCACTGTGCCTGATTGCAATGTACAGGGAATTGTACAAGTTTGTGCGGATATGGCCACGATGAACAGTCCGCATGTGGTAGTTTTGCACTATGGTGCTTTCCATTTGGGCAACGTCAGTGCCCCTACTTTGTTGGCTGATTTGGAACGCTTGGTTCAAGCCGTAATGAAGATCCTTCCAAATGCGAAAGTAATTTTTTCTGGATTACTACCTAGGGCAATATGGGACAATAGTTCAGTTTTTTGTCCTCAGCAAAACATTGCTAGGTGTGTCATCAACCGAGGCATGTGTGCCTTCATGCTTAGAGCTGGAATGTTCTTCTGTAACAATGAGAATATTGATGCCAGTAATGCTGTTAATTTTAATTTTAAAGAAGATGGCATTTCTTTATCTTTTACCGGAAATGCCTTTCTATTTTGGAATGTAAGGGTTGCTTTGGAGAAGGTTATGTGAAGATTTTAGGAGTAAAGTAAGAAAAAAAAAGAAGAAAAAAAATATAAAATAACAGGGGTCTGTCAAGCATCTGTAAAAAAAAAAAAACGGCTCTTTTCAGAGCCAACTTCAAAGGGGAAATGGGGCACACTATTTAAATTTACATTCACCACGCTCAGATTTTCGATGTGTCCGCGGACATGACGGTAGTCCGTGGACATGAAAATCACTACGAGGGGGTTAGTATGTTCTATGTTACATGTCAGGGATATTATGGTTAAGTTGTGCTACTAAAAACCTATGAAATTCAGTGAAAAACTTTGTTAAAGGGACATTATGGTTCCAAGTAAAACCGAAAAACCCTTCAAATTCGCCAGCTATGGTAACATAAGCAACCATAACTCGCGCCACCGTGCACTGCTAACACTAACACCCAGGACATCAAAGATGACATCACAAATGTCATTGATGACATAACTGATGACATCACATGGCTGGCTCTCCCTTTTTATCCTTTACTGACATATCGAAGCCACATAGTTTTCTACAGTAACAGTCAGGAAGTAAAAATTGAAAAGGTACTATATTTGTAGACTTGGGGTCCTGTCACATCATATGAAACATGTACATAGCGGAAGATACAGGCTTGAAAGAGAGCAATCCTTTCTGTGCATGAAGATAATCATTATGGTTATCAGCACTTTGTCATAGTTTTATTTTTATTACTCTACCTTCCCTCTATATGCTCATATTTGTATACATTATACTCACTCTCCATAGAGTGAATGGGAAAAATGTTTTGCTCGCGTCTACAGCCCAAACCGCTGGACGGATTTCCACCAAATTTGGACCAGGAGCAGCGGCTTGGTCCCGAAAGCGTGCTTTTGCAAATGTGGTGAACATTCGTCCAGTAGTTTTTTTTAAAAATGACCAAAAAGTAGGTACAAAAAAATGAGTAATATCTGTGTTCGGTTTGCGGATACACTTCCCTGTTCGCTCCGCGGAAAGTGTCCTGATTGGCCAATCATCTTGCGTGATGTTCGCGGACATGCAAAGTGTTCGCTGATTGGACGGCGTGGAGCGTGACGCACGTCAGATTTTTCGGTAGCGCCCGCCATATTGGATTTGCGGACGTCCCCGGACAGCGCGGTGAAACTTTGTTCAAAATGTGTATTTTGTAGAGTGTGTTGGTGTGTAGGAGTGTTTAGGGAGGGTGGGAGTGTGTGTGATAGGATGAAAGTTGTGTTTTTTATGTGTTAGACGTTCTTTTTGTGTTCGATTTGTTTGCGGACATCACAGGTGTTCTGAAATGTTCTAAATAAACTGACTAGGGGGTGTTCTAAGGAGTCAATATGTGTCCGTTTTGTTCGCAAGCAAAGTGAAACTGTTCTAAGAACACTCGCGGTGTCCGGGGAGTGTTCGTAGGGGGTGTCCTGAGGACGCTGTCCGTATTGTTCTTTGTCAAGTTGAATGTGTCCTAAGAACACTCGCGGTGTCCTGAAATGTTCGCAAATAAACAAGATGGTGGTGTTCTGAAGACGCTTCTAAGAACACTCCCGGTGTCCGGGGAGTGTTCGTAGGGGGTGTCCTGAGGACGCTGTCCGTATTGTTCTTTGTCAAGTTGAATGTGTCCTAAGAACACTCGCGGTGTCCTGAAATGTTCGCAAATAAACAAGATGGTGGTGTTCTGAAGACGCTTCTAAGAACACTCCCGGTGTTCTGGAATGTTCGTAGGGGGTGTCCTTAGGACGCTGTCCGTATTGTTAGTTGTTAAGTTGAAAGTGTTGTAAGAACTATCGCGTTGTTCTGAAATGTTCGTAGGGGGTGTCCTGAAAACGGTGTCCGTATTGTTCGCTGGCAAGTTCAAAGTGTTCTAAGTACACTCACATTGTTCGCGGACATTAAAAGTTTCCCATAGATCATAGTTGAAATGTTTGACTCTATGGATGTGATATGCTGCGGTGGTTGTTGCCAGGGCATAGAGTCTTGGCCATGCACCCAAGACTCTATGCCCTGGCAACAACGACCGCAGCATATCACATTCACATTTGCTTATAACTTTGGGTGAAAAACAAATGTATAAGGAACAAAGGTATTAGATACTATGGATGTGATATGCTGCTATGGTTGTCCTTATTATTGTATACTTACTGTTTGGTCTAGTAATGGGAGTCCATGTTTTTCT
Organism: Ambystoma mexicanum; assembly: GCF_040938575.1. Lineage (NCBI taxonomy): Eukaryota > Metazoa > Chordata > Amphibia > Caudata > Ambystomatidae > Ambystoma > Ambystoma mexicanum. The sequence goes on from NC_090939.1 coordinate 338,486,176, forward strand.
TCTTCATTTCTGTGATAAAAGAAAATAGCATGTTAGTATTAGTAGTTTGTAATGACTTATTAAATTGTATAAGCAATATACTTTTATTTTTTTTGGACCCTCATATTTAGTAGAGTACAAATCACAGTAATGTGCAATTTGCTCAGTTTCTGTATTTGTTGCTAAAATCATTGGGTCTGTGGGAGAAAAAAAAATCCATGTTGGATTAAAAAAAAACTTTTTCTGTTATGCTACAGTTTATTTGTTTGTTTGTTTTCAGTGTTCACTTGTTGTTTCTGGCTAATGCTTTATACTTTGCTTTGTTGTATTTTTTTTGGAGCAGTAACAGATTCTTCATTTGTTTTGATATTATAAAATTTTGGAGCAGTTTGATACCAATTGGCATATTCTAACTGTCTATTTTTTTAATATATTTTAGTGGTTTTGATTTACCTATTTGGATATTGTTAAATTTTGGGACAGTTAGATACCAATTGGCGTATTCTAACTGTGTATTTTTTGGCCTAATTTTGTGGTATTCATTTATCTGATTAGTTGTTGTAGAATCTTTGAGCTGTTAGATAGCTTTTGGAGTATTCTAACAGTTTATATTTTTGTAACACAAATTTACTTAAAGGTTTAAATACAGTTTATTTATCAAATTTTGGTTTTAAGAACATCAAATAAGCGTTTGTAGGATTTGCTGGTAATCTCTGCTTTAGAGTAATGGTACTATCATTACATTCAAACCATCAACATTTCTTTTTTATGTATGCAGTTTAGTGCCCTGAATTGGTTGTGGCTCCTCCGTTGTAGATTATACCTATTGTTGTGAAGGTTTTCTTACCAAGTGATATTTGACCATGTGTGAATCCAGTCAGCTTGCAGTTGTTTTTGGTACCATCTGCATTGTAACGTAGAAGCATTAGTATTATGTATTTACTATGTGTTTGTATTACTAACGTGGAGCGATTATCTGAATTGCAGGTAGAGCATAATCTACCATGGTTTGCATTTTGTACAAGTTGCTGAAATGGAATGGATTCACAATTTGGTATTGATATATATATGAAGCGTTCATTGGGGATTTCTTCTTGTGTCACATTATTGAAGAGAGTGCATGTATGTTTCCACATGTATGAAATCTGAAAGATTTCATTTATAGGTATGTTTTTGTTTTCCAGTACTTGTAGTAAGTAGATTAGAAATTCTTGTGGATCTTCCTGTGAGTTTATAGTGAATTTCACCATTCCAGCACAGTAGTCTAATTGTCGTCTTATTCCAAAAACACTATCAGGCCGATTCATGGAATAATTAGCGCGGCGCAAGTGGCCAAAAACGTGCGATTCGCAGTGGAATAGCGAAAATCGCAGTGCAAGTGCGAAAATCGCACGAAAAGCAGCGCACGTCGATTCATGGAAGTCGGTGCGCGAGAAAACCAGCGGATGTGCGATAAAAAAGTGCACGGCGCACGTTGGCGCACAGGCCATCAAACAGCGTAGGCGGAACACGGGGCGTACCACTCGGAATGGGGAACAACTTGCCAAAATGTGGGCGTCACGGGGTAAGCACACGGTACAAGTGCGCGGAACGCCCACACGCTCGCCTACAACACGTATTCATGGAATAGAATAGGGCAAAAAAGCGCACGCTCAAACCAGCGCACAGGCACAAACACGACCGCCACAAGAAAGCAGGCGGTAGCGTCTCTGCGCCTGGAAGAAATGTGCGCCAAAAGGTGCGCCAACAAATAGCACCTATATACAGCCATGATGAATGCCCAATACTGTGGCCCTCCAGGACAAATGACGTGCAAAGGGGTACTCACAAACACAGACACGCGCTGACAGAAAAAAAACGTGTGCGTGTATACCGGGGTGCGCGGGAAGTCTCACACGCGATTTGTCAGGGTACGTGGATTTCAGGGGTGCGCGGGAAGTTCCACACACGATTTGGCCGGGTACGTGGATTTCAGGGGTGCGCGGGAAGTTCCACACGCGATTAGGCAGGGTACGTGGATTTCAGGGGTGCGCGGGAAGTTCCACACGCGATTTGGCCGGGTACGTGGATTTCAGGGGTGCGCGGGAAGTTCCACACGCGATTAGTCAGGGTACGTGGATTACAGGGGTGCGCGGGAAGTTCCACACGCGATTTGGCCGGGTACGTGGATTTCAGGGGTGCGCGGGAAGTTCCACACGCGATTAGGCAGGGTACGTGGATTGCAGGGGTGCGCGGGAAGTACCACACGCGATTTGTCAGGGTACGTGGATTTCAGGGGTGCGCGGGAAGTTCCACACGCGATTTGGCCGGGTACGTGGATTTCAGGGGTGCGCGGGAAGTTCCACACGCGATTAGGCAGGGTACGTGGATTGCAGGGGTGCGCGGGAAGTACCACACGCGATTTGTCAGGGTACGTGGATTTCAGGGGTGCGCGGGAAGTTCCACACGTGATTTGGCCGGGTACATGGATTTCAGGGGTGCGCGGGAAGTTCCACACGCGTTTAGGCAGGGTACGTGGATTACAGGGGTGCGCGGGAAGTTCCACACGCGATTTGGCTGGGTACGTGGATTTCAGGGGTGCACGGGAAGTTCCACACGCAATTAGGCAGGGTACGTGGATTGCAGGGGTGCGCGGGAAGTACCACACGCGATTTGTCAGGGAACGTGGATTTCAGGGGTGCGTGGGAAGTTCCACACGCGATTTGGCCGGGTACGTGGATTGCAGGGGTGCGCGGGAAGTACCACACGCGATTTGTCAGGGTACGTAGATTTCAGGGGTGCGCGGGAAGTTCCACACGCGATTTGGCCGGGTACGTGGATTTCAGGGGTGCGCGGAAAGTACCACACGCGATTTGTCAGGGTACGTGGATTTCAGGGGTGCGCGGGAAGTTCCACACGCGATTTGGCCGGGTACGTGGATTTCAGGGGTGCGCGGGAAGTTCCACACGCGATTAGGCAGGGTACGTGGATTTCAGGGGTGCGCGGGAAGTTCCACACGCGATTTGGCCGGGTACGTGGATTTCAGGGGTGCGCGGGAAGTTCCACACGCGATTAGTCAGGGTACGTGGATTACAGGGGTGCGCGGGAAGTTCCACACGCGATTTGGCCGGGTACGTGGATTTCAGGGGTGCGCGGGAAGTTCCACACGCGATTAGGCAGGGTACGTGGATTGCAGGGGTGCGCGGGAAGTTCCACACGCGATTTGGCCGGGTACGTGGATTTCAGGGGTGCGCGGGAAGTTCCACACGCGATTAGGCAGGGTACGTGGATTTCAGGGGTGCGCGGGAAGTTCCACACACGATTTGGCCGTGTATGTGGATTTCAGGGGTGCGCGGGAAGTACCACACGCGATTTGTCAGGGTAGGTGGATTTCAGGGGTGCGCGGGAAGTTCCACACGCGATTTGGCCGGGTACGTGGATTTCAGGGGTGCGCGGGAAGTTCCACACGCGATTTGGCCGTGTACGTGGATTTCAGGGGTGCGCGGGAAGTACCACACGCGATTTGTCAGGGTACGTGGATTTCAGGGGTGCGTGGGAAGTTCCACACGCGATTTGGCCGTGTACGTGGATTTCAGGGGTGCGCGGGAAGTACCACACACGATTTGTCAGGGTACGTGGATTTCAGGGGTGCGCGGGAAGTTCCACACGCGATTTGGCCGGGTACGTGGATTTCAGGGGTGCGCGGGAAGTTCCACACGCGATTAGGCAGGGTACGTGGATTGCAGGGGTGCGCGGGAAGTTCCACACGCGATTTGGCCGTGTACGTGGATTTCAGGGGGGCGCAGGAAGTTCCACACGCGATTTGGCCGGGTACATGGTTTTCAGGGGTGCGCGGGAAGTTCCACACGCGATTAGGCAGGGTACGTGGATTGCAGGGGTGCGCGGGAAGTTCCACACGCGATTTGGCTGTGTGCTCCCAGGTATTACCTGTACACCCTCCACGGCCCCTGCAGGCAGCACACTCCACAGGGGACTACCCTGCACACCTGCTCATGTCACCCACCACCCCCACCCCCCAGCCACCAGGGGCACCCTCCACCAGGCCCCCACCCATGTCACCCACCACCCCCACCCCCCAGCCACCAGGGGCAGCCTCCACCAGGCCCCCACCCATGTCCAACCCATGTCTCCCACCACCCCCACCCCCCAGCCACCAGGGGCACCCTCCACCAGGCCCCCACCCATGTCACCCACCACCCCCACCCCCCAGCAGTGCAGGGGCATCCTCCACCAGGCCCCCACCCATGTCTCCCACCACCCCCACACCCAAGCAGTGCAGGGGCATCCTCCACCAGGCCCCCACTCATGTCTCCCACCACCCCCACCCCCCAGCCACCAGGGGAACCCTCCACCAGGCCCCCACCCATGTCACCCACCACCCCTACCCCCCAGCCACCAGGGGCACCCTCCACCAGGCCCCCACCCATGTCACCCACCACCCCCACCCCCCAGCCACCAGGGGCAGCCTCCACCAGGCCCCCACCCATGTCCAACCCATGTCTCCCACCACCCCCACCCCCCAGCCACCAGGGGCACCCTCCACCAGGCCCCCACCCATGTCACCCACCACCCCCACCCCCAGCAGTGCAGGGGCATCCTCCACCAGGCCCCCACCCATGTCTCCCACCACCCCCACCCCCCAGCAGTGCAGGGGCATCCTCCACCAGGCCCCCACTCATGTCTCCCACCACCCCCACCCCCCAGCAGTTCAGGGGCATCCTCCACCAGGCCCCCACCCATGTCGACCACCACCCCCACCCCCCAGCCACCAGGGGCATCCTCCACCAGGCCCCCACCCATGTCTCCCACCACCCCCACCCCCCAGCAGTGCAGGGGCATCCTCCACCAGGCCCCCACTCATGTCTCCCACCACCCCCACCCCCCAGCCACCAGGGGCATCCTCCACCAGGCCCCCACCCATGTCTCCCACCACCCCCACCCCCCAGCAGTGCAGGGGCATCCTCCACCAGGCACCCACTCATGTCTACCACCACCCCCACCCCCAGCAGTGCATGGGCATCCTCCACCAGGCCCCCACTCATGTCTCCCACCACCCCCACCCCCCAGCCACCAGGGGCAGCTTCCACCAGGCCCCCACCCATGTCCAACCCATGTCTCCCACCACCCCCACCCCCCAGCCACCAGGGGCACCCTCCACCAGGCCCCCACCCATGTCACCCACCACCCCCACCCCCCAGCAGTGCAGGGGCATCCTCCACCAGGCACCCACTCATGTCTCCCACCACCCCCATCCCCCAGCCACCAGGGGCACCCTCCACCAGGCCCCCACCCATGTCACCCACCACCCCCACCCCCCAGCAGTGCAGGGGCATCCTCCACCAGGCACCCACTCATGTCTCCCACCACCCCCACCCCCCAGCCACCAGGGGCACCCCCACCAGGCCCCCACCCATGTCACCCACCACCCCCACCCCCCAGCAGTGCAGGGGCAGCCTCCACCAGGCCCCCACTCATGTCTCCCACCACCCCCACCCCCAGCCACCAGGGGCACCCTCCACCAGGCCCCCACCCATGTCACCCACCACCCCCACCCCCCAGCAGTGCAGGGGCATCCTCCACCAGGCCCCCACCCATGTCTCCCACCACCCCCACCCCCCAGCAGTGCAGGTGCATCCTCCACCAGGCCCCCACTCATGTCTCCCCCCACCCCCACCCCCCAGCAGTGCAGGGGCATCCTCCACCAGTCCCCCACCCATGTCTCCCACCACCCCCACCCCCCAGCCACCAGGGGCATCCTCCACCAGGCCCCCACCCATGTCTCACACCACCCCCACCCCCCAGCAGTGCAGGGGCATCCTCCACCAGGCCCCCACTGATGTCTCCCACCACCCCCACCCCCCAGCCACCAGGGGCATCCTCCACCAGGCCCCCACCCATGTCTCCCACCACCCCCACCCCCCAGCAGTGCAGGGGCATCCTCCACCAGGCACCCACTCATGTCTACCACCACCCCCACCCCCCAGCAGTGCAGGGGCATCCTCCACCAGGCCCCCACTCATGTCTCCCACCACCCCCACCCCCCAGCCACCAGGGGCAGCCTCCACCAGGCCCCCACCCATGTCCAACCCATGTCTCCCACCACCCCCACCCCCCAGCCACCAGGGGCACCCTCCACCAGGCCCCCACCCATGTCACCCACCACCCCCACCCCCCAGCAGTGCAGGGGCATCCTCCACCAGGCACCCACTCATGTCTCCCACCACCCCCACCCCCCAGCCACCAGGGGCACCCTCCACCAGGCCCCCACTCATGTCACCCACCACCCCCACCCCCAGCCACCAGGGGCAGCCTCCACCAGGCCCCCACCCATGTCCAACCCATGTCTCCCACCACCCCCACCCCCCAGCCACCAGGGGCACCCTCCACCAGGCCCCCACCCATGTCACCCACCACCCCCACCCCCCAGCCACCAGGGGCACCCTCCACCAGGCCCCCACCCATGTCACCCACCACCCCCACCCCCCAGCCACCAGGGGCAGCCTCCACCAGGCCCCCACCCATGTCCAACCCATGTCTCCCACCACCCCCACCCCCCAGCCACCAGGGGCACCCTCCACCAGGCCCCCACCCATGTCACCCACCACCCCCACCCCCCAGCCACCAGGGGCTGCCTCCACCAGGCCACCACCCATGTCACCCACCACCCCCACCCCCCAGCCACCAGGGGCACCCTCCACCAGATCCCCACCCATGTCACCCACCACCCCCACCCCCCAGCCACCAGGGGCAGCCTCCACCAGGCCCCCACCCATGTCCAACCCATGTCTCCCACCACCCCCACCCCCCAGCCACCAGGGGCATCCTCCATGCCGGAAGATGGCAAGGAGAACGACTGGTGTATAGCCTGCACAGAGGAGGAGAGGGCCGCCAGATTGGACAACACATGCAGGAAACCCCCGAAACATGGCCGATCCCAATTGGGCCACGTCGGCACGGTGCACTTCGTGATGACGTGCGTGCTCCTCCCGGGAAGCACGCACGGCATCACGAATCACAGCCGTGCGCATCGCGACCCCAATCAGGACCTTCTCCACACGGCCAGGGGTTCCCACGTCCCACGTCCGCAGGTGGAGGGGAGTCAGGTGACATGGACATCCCCTCTACCTGCGGACGGGCCTGGGACGGGGCATCCCTGCTGGTGCATGGTGGTGCACTCACAGGGTCAGGGACAGTGACATGCACAGGCCCCTCCACGGTGACCTGTGCTGCCTCCTGCCTCTGGCCCTGGACTGCACCACTTGCACCAGCAGGGATGCCCCCACCAGGCCCCATGTGTGCCCCAGTGGCGGCCTCCTCCTCCTCTGTGCAAACCACCAACCTGGATGGCTCCTCACCGTCTCCCACCGTAGCAGGCCCCTGTGGGGGCTCACCCACCCCTTCCGCTGCAGCCGTGGGGGCATCCCCGCCGCCTTGCTCCACAGCGCCGTCTCCGCCCTCTTCTTCACTAGCCGCTGCGTAGAGGGAGACAAAGAACACAAGCATCAGGGCACTGTACAATGGCCCCCTAGACAGGAAGCAATAGCAGATGAGCACCACTGTCAAAGTACACTTCCATCATGTCCCTCCACAACACATGGGTCAGTCCAGGCAAAACACACACAGTAACAGGCATGGTGCATGCCATGGACATTTCCATTCATGTCCAATGGACTCTTGAAACATTCAATGATATGTAACTCACATGCATCATGGCTCATGCCTATCACATGCACACACTTCACCTCAGTCACATCCATCTGGCCCCAAACACACCAAACACAGCGGATACAAGGGTAATTTGGCTGCTTCACTGAATCTGTGCATTGTCACACACATGTGTCATGCATCCATGGCATGCACAAGTCACAGACACGAAGGTCAGGCACACAGACATGGCTACCATATATGTACCTGGCATCAGCACCCATCCCTCACCCCCACCCATGTCCAGGTACAGAGGCTGGCATGCTCTCATGTTCAAAATCTGCATAGGGCTCCCCATGCGACATTTGAACACATGCAACAACCATGTGGGTCACACATCACTGGTCGCACATGCATTACCATGATGTCCCTGCACACATACATGCATACATGGCCTATGGCACACATACAGGCAAGTATCATAGAACCAGCACACCGCAACATGCCCTGTCTCACACAGTAATGCTTGGACACTTACCGCTCCACTCCAGACGGGTCTCCCTCTCAAGGATCTGGGCGTGGAGCGCTGGGCGTACGCGTTCCAGGACCCTCATCTGGATGGAACTCATGCGGCCCCGGCCCCCCTCCACGAGGCGCCGGGCCTTCACAAGGGTCCTGGACCTCAAGTCCTCCCAGCGCTTCTTGATCTTCAGGACGTTGCGGGTTGCCACCCCCTCCGCGTTGATGGCAACCACACAGTCGGCCCAGATCTTCTCCCGTCCTTCCTTGCTGGCGCGGGACGATCCAAAGAGGGCATCATACTGCCCCAGGACATGCTCCACCAGGACACCAACTTCGGTGACAGTGAAGCTGGTGCCCCTCTGGCCTGGGGTTGCCACTGGTGCCAGATGTGGAAGTGCCCGACATGGCAACCCCAGAGGCAGGTGTGGGTGGGCAACTGGGTCCTGGGGCTGGGCTGTGGATCGATGTAATCCCAGTCGGGAGTCTTCAGTTCCAGCAGGGGTGGACACAGCAACTGGACCCCTGCAGATGGCTGATGTGCAGGCACCAAATGGCAGGGCACGGTGGCAGCAGGCAGGCAGGCAGGCAGGCAGCAGCAGATGGCACGTGGGAGGCTGCTCGGGGCACTGGGGGGCAGTAACTCGGCCTTCTGGGCAGGAGCGTGGTCTTCCGTGTGTTTTCGCGTGGCCAGCTTGATACAGAGTGATTTGGCACGTGAAAATCCTGCACGTCAGCGTGAAATCCGAGGAAAGGACCTTACGCGTAAGCGCGTCAGCACGCATACACGATTCTATTGGACCAGAGTCCCTCAGCGCGTAAGCGCGTCTGTGACGTGACCCGCACGGGTGTTCCCCACTCAGCACGTGATGACGGAGCACACGTGGAAATACTGCACGTCAGAGTGTCATCGCGTGTAATTGGACAAAAGTGCGCGTACACGCGATTGGCCTATGTACGTGTATTTCATGGGTGCGCGGGCACTTACACACACAAGTACGTCAGCGCACCTGTATCCCGTGGTGCGTGGGAATTTCCACACGCTATTGGACTGGGAACTGGATTCCAGGGGTGCGCGGGTCACACGCTCGCCTAGAACACGCGCAAAGCATACATTTGCGCACTTTAACAATAACAAGCTCAGACGCCAGGATGAGCATACCGTTCCTAGCAGCAGTGGCAGTGGGCTACCAAAGGAGGAGGAGGAGGATAGTCAGGGCCAGAATATTCACACCCAGAACCAGCCTTTTCGGGATGCCTGATGACCAGGTGTATGGGAGGTACAGGTTTCCACCACACATAATACTGGACCTGGTGAGTGAGTGGGAGGATGACCTCACATCACCCACCCTGTGCTCCCAAACACTCAGCCCCCTGGAGAAGGTCCTCAATGTACTGCACTTCTTAGCCACTGGATCATTTCAGCGGACAAGTGCCATAGTGGGTGGGGTGTCACAGGCCACCCAGTCACGCTGCCTACACCAGGTCTTGAACATCATCACTGCACGCCCATCAGTCCGCAGGCACATATACCTGCCCAGAACACCTGCAGAAAGGCATGCTGCCGCCCTGGATTTTTACGGTGTGGCACGATTCCCCAAAGTGCTAGGTGCCATCGACTGCACCCATGTGGCTCTACGTCCCCCCAGGGCATCTGAGCACATCTATAGGAACCGCAAGCACTGGCATTCCATCAACGTGCAGGTAGCCTGTAATGCCAAGGGAATCATCACCTCAGTATATGCCAACTATCCCGGGTCCACCCACGACAGCTTCATTTACCGAATGTCCACCCTAAGCCGGGACCTAGAAGCTGGGCGGCATGGCGATACATGGCTGCTTGGTGAGTATGTATGCCACTGCACATGCATGCATGTTGGATACTGAGCAAGGTCACAACCCCACCAATGATACCAATCACCACCTCCACAGGGGACAGTGCCTACCCTCTCAGCCCCCACATGATGACGCCAATTCGGAACCCCACCACGCCATCCGAGGTAAGATATAACACAGCCCACATTACGACCCGGGGCATAGTGGAGCGCACATTCGGAGTGCTAAAGTCACGCTTTCGCTCCCTTGACCGTTCTGGCGGGCAGCTGTTATACGCTCCCCCAGTAGTGTGCAGGATCATAGTGGCAGCATGTGTCCTGCACAACGTTGCAACACGCCGGGGCCTGGCCGTGGACATGGTGGTGGCCCCACATCCCCAACCACATGCACAGCCGCTGCGCATGGGAGGGGAAAGGGCACGGGGGGAGGCAGCCCGTACACAGCTAGTGGCTAATTACTTCACATAGAAATCACACCCCTGTGGAGTGCACACTGCCCTGGCACATTCCATCTGACAATCAATGATGACTCAACCTGACACTGATCCTGAATGTCTGGAGAATGAACCGTGAATACCATATCAGCCTGAGAATGTTCACCTGGAAGTGTCACAATGTGTGCATCCCTACCCACACAGACACCACCAATGCAGTTTTGTGAAGTTACACATTCAAGCAGCTAAAATGAATACCCACTTGCAAAATGCAACAAGAGGACAGTGCCATGTCAGCCAACCCAACCCCAGCACCGCCACACGACACACCGTGCCATGTCATGCTATTTGCAGGTAAAAAAAGTAATCCCCACAACATGACACTAGTGTCACTATGTACAGTGTCCCTATTAGAAACCTGCAACACCTGAAATGCTCACAGCAATGCCGGACCAACAACATACTTGAGCACGTACTACCATTAACATGACATCACAAATGTTACATATTAGTAGTCTCACCACCTGGAAATGCCTGCACTCCCACCACTACCAACTGTGCAGTGTTGGCGCCATGTAGAGTTGTAGGTGCACTGCTGCCAACATGGACCCCATCTCCAGACTAGAGGTCCTTGTGTAGACATGAGGAAGGGACCTGCAAATTGGGAGGTAGACACAGAAGATGAGTTACACATCAATGCAACATGCAGTGTACAACACAACAGCAATATGCACTAGGAATGTATACACAGTATTGACTACAGACTGCCCACACAGCTCATGGGAGTCCAACGTCACTGTGTAATTCACTGTCACTTGGGCACACCCTTTGCAAGCCCATGGAAACGGGAAGCAGGAGGGGTGTGTGTGACTCAAACGCAAGCATCTGAACCAAATACATTACAAGCCTGCATGTGCCCAGCCACAATGCAGCGTATGCCCACAGGAACCACGGAAGCCAACAAATCGTCCCAAAAAAATAGGGAATAAAATAAATAAAAATAAAAATAAAAATAAGAAACAATCAAAAATGGCCATTGATGGGCCCGGGGGGGTTGGGGAGGCCACCCAGGAGGTCCGAGGACAGGATGCACACCAGAACCCACCTGCGTGGATCCTGGGAAAATAAAACACCTCCATGGGCTCATGGCCCACACGGCTACCCTGTTGTGGGAGTATCACTGCTGTCGCTATTATCACCCTGTGCAGCTGCATCCGGAGGTGGTTGCACTATGGGAGGCAGCCCACGCAAGGCCCTAGTCTGCTCCTCCATGGCTGCAAGCATGCAGGTGTGGTAGGTCTGGTTCTGGAGGATGAGTGTGCGGAGGTCCCCATGCAACAACTCACGGGATGCCCGGACCTCCGCCCTCGTTGCCTGCATCTCAGCTGAGAGCGTACGGGTGAGACGCTCCAGCTGCTGTTCTGTCCTTTGGTGTGTTGAAGCCTCAAGCTCAACAAGAGTCGTCCTGAGGTGAAGGAGCTCCTGCCTCAGGGCTTCCCTGTGGCCCTGGGACTCAATGGAGATGGCATCCTGCAGAGTCGCCAGTGCCGCCCGCCTGTCCCTGTTGGACCCCAACATGTCCTCCCTGTGTGACTGGCAGATGGAGTCGGTTGCCTGCTCTAGTCGCTCCATCAGCCTTTCTGGGGGGACAATGGAAGTGGCCACCCTATCCATGGCCTGAGCCATCATCTCGGATGATGCAGCCTGTTGGGTTGCCATACCGTAAATGGATTGCTCCCATGCGGTATTGCCAGGTGGCGTACGGCCACCACGTCGGCGGGCACCACACCTGTCTGGGGCAAGGCGAACTGCGCCTTGCTGTGCCGGCTCTGCCTGAGGCTGCAGGACTGCATTCCCCCTCTGATCTGCTGGCCCAGGAACAGGATCAGATGTCGCGGAGTGTGACCCTGCATCCGTAACCACCAAAGGCGTAGCTGCCAACACTGACATCCCCATGGAGGGTTCTGACCCTGGTGCAGGTGGGTGAGACAGAACAGAATCCCTCCCTGGAACACTCACCTGCGACGGCACGTAGGTCTCATCCGAATCAACACCTGAGTACAGCTCGGGGGAGGTGCAGCCAGAGACACCCCTTGAGAGCACGACCTGCAGCACTTGTGGGTTCTCCCCCACCACCACACCACGTCCCTCACTGGTGGTTGGTCGGCCCTCGGACCCCTCCTGGGTCTGCACCATCTCCACAACCCCAGCAGTATCAGGTGCGTCTTCCCCTGCAAAGACATAAAAACAAAGAAATGGAAACAGGCATTAGCACCATGGCACACAATGAGGGCTGAGAAGCAAGAGAACCAGTACTTGATTGACACATGTCCCACATGACTAAAACACTCCCATGCATGCACCCTCACTGCGTATGAAGTGCAGGCAAATGGCACACACTGATGACACCAAGATTGAAGATGAACACATTTTCTGCATGCTGCCTGGCAGTGGCATCACACATTGGCCTGTGATTTCCAGGTGAAACACACATGCCATCACACAGATGGCATGTACCATTGCTATTGAGTGAAGATGGAGAGGAGGGCAGCACCTATTCATTCAGTCCAGTTCCCGCATGTAATCGCTTTTCTAATTCTAACAGGTCAGATTTTTCACCTGGAGCTGCCAGTCTGAAATGGTCCAATTGCACAGGGACATGTGTGTACAAATGATATCCAGATAACAAAGTCACTCCACTTTACCATAGCCATGTCAGACATGTGACTAGTGGACAGCGACATGCCTAGTAAAAGTGGGGGAATGCAAACAATCTGACTGAATGAACAGTGATAAATAAGCAACTATGTTGTGGCAAGGTGGCACTTCAAGGGCAACTGGCGTGCAGTTGGGCTAGATGTCTACTGTTGGCAGAAGGGATACTGCTATGGCCAAATGCAGCTGCGCAGGAAGTATTGCATGAAGCACATGGCTGACCCATACGACTCAGGCGCACACACTCTCACCTGGCACACAAACAGAAGCCCTCACACACACACCATGCACATGGATGACACACACATGCATGTGCACTCACCGGACAATGCCTCGTAATCAGCCAGATCTCCCACGCCTTGGATCTGTTCCTCCGTGACGTAGGTCCCAGCGACTGACTCATGTGGAGTGAGTTCCATGTCTACTACTGGAGACCCACCTCCAGTCACTAGAGTTGCGGCATGACTTGAGGCCAGCTTACTCTTTGCCCTGCGCTTTAGGTCATTCCAGCGCTTATAGCAATCATTGGCTGTGCGCCTCACGATTCCAAGGGCACTTACGATCCGCAACGGTCTGCCAGTGTGCCTGGCGTTGTGCAGGTGTGGTCTTGGATCCTGCAACAATGACCATCTCGTTGTCATGTCCGGACACATACTCGACAAGTGCATTCAGTTCGTCATCCGTGAAGCTGGGCTTCCTGGACGGGCCGGACTGTGTAGCCGTGTCTGGGGCATCAGCCTGTGCCGGACGAGCACTCTTCCTCTTCCGCTTGGAAGGTGGTGGTGATCCTGAGTGTCCTGCGCCGCTCTGGACACTAGGGGCAGGAGCCCTGGTGGACTCTGTATCAGGAGTGTGGGATTGCACACTCAGCATGGGAGTTGGTGCAGGCATTGGCTCTAGTGTGATGGTGTCAGGGGGAATGTCAGCAGCATGGACTAGGACCGACACTGTCCTGGCTGGGTCTGTGAGGGCTGGGGTGGGGGTGATACGGGACATGAGTGGGGGCCTGGTGGAGGGTGCCCCTGGTGGCTGGGGGGTGGGGGTGATAGGGGACATGGGTGGGGGCCTGGTGGAGGGTGCCCCTGCACTGCTGGGGGGTGGGGGTGATAGGGCACATGAGTGGGGGCCTGGTGGAGGCTGCCCCTGCACTGCTGGGGGGTGGGGGTGGTGGGAGGCATGAGTGGGGGCCTGGTGGAGGGTGCCCCTGGTGGCTGGGGGGTGGGGGTGGTGGGAGACATGTGTGGGGGCCTGGTGGAGGGTGCCCCTGGATGCTGGGGGGTGGGGGTGGTGGGAGACATGAGTGGGGGCCTGGTGGAGGGTGCCCCTGGTGGCTGGGGGGTGGGGGTGGTGGGAGACATGGGTGGGGGCCTGGTGGAGGGTGCACCTGGTGGCTGGGGGGTGGGGGTGATAGGGGACATGAGTGGGGGCCTGGTGGAGGGTGCCCCTGCACTGCTGGGGGGTGGGGGTGATAGGGGACATGGGTGAGGGCCTGGTGGAGGCTGCCCCTGCACTGCTGGGGGGTGGGGGTGATAGGGGACATGAGTGGGGGCCTGGTGGAGGGTGCCCCTGCACTGCTGGGGGGTTGGGGTGGTGGGAGACATGGGTGGGGGCCTGGTGGAGGGTGCCCCTGGTGGCTGGGGGGTGGGGGTGATAGGGGACATGAGTGGGGTCCTGGTGGAGGGTGCCCCTGCACTGCTGGGGGGTGGGGGTGATAGGGGACATGGGTGGGGGCCTGGTGGAGGGTGCCCCTGCACTGCTGGGGGGTGGGGGTGATAGGGGACATGAGTGGGGGCCTGGTGGAGGGTGCCCCTGCACTGCTGGGGGGTGGGGGTGTTGGGAGACATGGGTGGGGGCCTGGTGGAGGGTGCCCCTGGTGGCTGGGGGGTGGGGGTGGTGGGAGACATGGGTGGGGGCCTGGTGGACGGTGCCCCTGGTGGCTGGGGGGTGGGGGTGATAGGGGACATGAGTGGGGGCCTGGTGGAGGGTGCCCCTGCACTGCTCGGGGGTGGGGGTGATAGGGGACATGGGTGGGTGCCTGGTGGAGGGTGCCCCTGGTGGCTGGGGGGTGGGGGTGGTGGGAGACATGGGTGGGGGCCTGTGGAGGGTGCCCCTGGTGGCTGGGGGGTGGGGGTGGTGGGAGACATGGGTGGGGGCCTGGTGGAGGGTGCCCCTGGTGGCTGGCGGGTGGGGGTGATAGGGGACATGGGTGGGGGCCTGGTGGAGGGTGCCCCTGCACTGCTGGGGGGTGGGGGTGATAGGGGACATGAGTGGGGGCCTGGTGGAGGGTGCCCCTGCACTGCTGGGTGGTGGGAGACATGGATGGGGGCCTGGTGGAGGGTGCCCCTGGTGGCGGGGGTGTGGGGGTGATAGGGGACATGAGTGGGGGCCTGGTGGAGGCTGCCCCTGCACTGCTGGGGGGTGGGGGTGGTGGGAGACATGAGTGGGGGCCTGGTGGAGGGTGCCCCTGGTGGCTGGGGGGTGGGGGTGATAGGGGACATGGGTGGGGGCCTGGTGGAGGGTGCCCCTGCACTGCTGGGGGGTGGGGGTGATAGGGGACATAAGTGGGGGCCTGGTGGAGGGTGCCCCTGCACTGCTGGGGGGTGGGGGTGATAGGGGACATGGGTGGGGGCCTGGTGGAGGGTGCCCCTGCACTGCTGGGGGGTGGGGGTGGTGGGAGACATGGATGGGGGCCTGGTGGAGGGTGCCCCTGGTGGCGGGGGGTGGGGGTGATAGGGGACATGAGTGGGGGTCTGGTGGAGGGTGCCCCTGCACTGCTGGGGGGTGGGGGTGGTGGGAGACATGAGTGGGGGCCTGGTGGAGGGTGCCCCTGGTGGCTGGGGGGTGGGGGTGGTGGGAGACATGGGTGGGGGCCTGGTGGAGGGTGCCCCTGGTGCTGGGGGGTGGGGGTGGTGGGAGACATGAGTGGGGGCCTGGTGGAGGCTGCCCCTGCACTGCTGGGGGGTGGGGGTGGTGGGAGACATGAGTGGGGGGGCTGGTGGAGGTTGCCCCTGGTGGCTGGGGGGTGGGGGTGGTGAGAGACATGGGTGGGGGCCTGGTGGAGGGTGCCCCTGGATGCTGGGGGGTGGGGGTGGTGAGAGACATGAGTGGGGTCCTGGTGGAGGCTGCCCCTGCACTGCTGGGGGGTGGGGGTGTTGGGAGACATGGGTGGGGGCCTGGTGGAGGCTGCCCCTGCACTGCTGGGGGGTGGGGGTGCAGGGGGACATGAGCAGGTGTGAAGGGTAGTCCCCTGTTTTGTGGGCTGCCTGCAGGGGCCATGGAGGGTGTACAGGGAACACCTGTGAGGACCCACCCAGCCTAATTGCGTGTGATAATTCCCGCACACCCCTGTAATACACGTACCTCGCCAAATCGCATGTGAGAATTCCCGCGCACCCCTGTAATACACGTACCCAGCCGAATCGCGTGTAGAACTTCCCACGCACCCCTGTAATACACGTACCCAGCCAAATCGCGTGTGATAATTCCCACGTACCCCTGTAATACACGTACCTGGCCAAATCGCATGTGAGAATTCCCGCGCACCCCTGTAATACACGTACCCAGCCGAATCGCGTGTAGAACTTCCCACGCACCCCTGTAATACACGTACCAAGCCAAATCGCGTGTGATAATTCCCGCGCACCCCTGTAATACACGTACCTGGCCAAATCGCATGTCAGAATTCCCGCGCACCCCTGTAATACACGTACCCAGCCAAATCGCGTGTAGAACTTCCCGTGTACCCCTGTAATACACGTACCCAGCCAAAGCGCGTGTGATAATTCCTGCATACCCCTGTGATACACGTGCCCTGGCTAATCGCGTGTTAAATTTCACGCGTACCCCTGTAATACACGTACCCTGGCCAATCGCGTGTAGAACTTCCCGCGTACCCCTGTAATACACGTACCCTGGCTAATCGCGTGTATAACTTCACGCATACCCCTGATATGCACGTTACCCGCTTTGCGTTCCTTGTTTGGCAGCCCTGTAGACTGGTCCAGGGTTAGCGCAGCCCTTTGCGATGATTTAGCGATTTTGATGGCTTTTCCTTGCGCGAGGGCGTTCTTGGGGGCGTTACTGGCGCTGCTGCAGGGTCGCTGCGATACTCTGCCCCACGGCTGGTTTGGGAGCCTAAAATCCATGAATACGCTGTGCGCGGAAATCGGTTTTAGCGCACGTGCCTGGCGCAGACAATCGCACGCGGACACTCTGCACCAGCCGCTTGCGACACTTTTCTGCGAAATTCTATGAATTACCCTGTAAATGTGTTGTCAGGATTGTTTGCTGCATTTCTGTGAAGTACTAACATTTGCAAACACAATGGGTCTGTACTGTGTGAGTAAATGTTGTCAACAATTGGTGGTAATTGAAATAGAATATTCATTGCTACATTTGCATAGCAACTTACACCAACTAGATTTGAGAATTTAAATGGTCCAGGTAGTTCTGTATCTAACTGCTTTTTTTGGAGTTTGTCTTCATCTTTAAAGAAGTACCTGGTTTACTTTCTCTAATTGATTCTTTTGTGTTTGTGGTACTTGATGAAGTATTAGTTTCTTTTACTCTCTTTGGAGGATTTGCAGTGACGTCCTGTTGCATTTCTGTTTGATTTAGTTTTCTTTTACAACGTTTTAGTTTTTGTGGAACAGAATATGTGTTTAGATGGGGAGTGTACAGTGAGCGAAGTCTATTATATTCTAAAATGCAAGGAATATCAGCGTTTACTTTACTTGCATCAAAGTTGAATAGAAATAGACCGTCAAGTGTATGTAAGCGTGATAGTGCTACGTAGCTCATGCCTTCTTTAAAGACTGTGTTACCAATATCTATCATTTTTTTGTCTAGGGTAAGACCTTGTGATTTATGAATTGTGACTGCGTATGCAAGAGTTAGAGAAAATTGTTCTCTGCGTACATACATATCTTTGAAGAGAAGGAATCTAGCTGTTGAGCGTCCTATCCGTTTTACTTCTGAAAGTTTGTCAAAGAATATATTGACAAACTGAATTTTGTTGTCATGTGGGTATGTTTGAAAGCCAACAACTGTACCCAGTGCTCCATTAACTAGTCCTTGGTCCACGTCAAGGTTACGTTTAAGCATTACTCTGCAATTTAAGGATAATTTTAACATCTTTTCTAAGCCTGCTTTGTTTGCGATTGATTTTTCTAAATTATTTAGTCTTGTTGTGGCTTGGTCACACATGGGTAGTGTCATACCATGTACATCTAGTTTGTCTGTGGCGCTAATTTCCATTATTG
The DNA here is from genome assembly GCF_040938575.1 of Ambystoma mexicanum. NCBI lineage: Eukaryota > Metazoa > Chordata > Amphibia > Caudata > Ambystomatidae > Ambystoma > Ambystoma mexicanum. Next base: position 338,504,563 of record NC_090939.1, read on the forward strand.
GTTGCATTTCTTTACTTAGCATGATTTCATTGAATTTGAAACAGCTTCCAAGAGTTGGCATTAAGGCCATACAATTGACATTTTTGTGGGCTAATTGTTCCATAACATCTGTAGCACATGCATTATCGCCATAAAGTGCATTAATGTGCCGGGTTTTCAATGTTGCTTCTGCTTATTTAGAAAGTATACCAACTCTCAAACTTTTTAAAATGTTGGCATAAGTTAGATCTGCAGATTGGCGCATGTTTTCTGTTAATTCTCTGTATTGGAAATGTTGCCAAAGGTTGACATTTCCAATGCTGCCAACAGTTTTACGGCAGAGCCCTAATGTTTGTGCCCTAATGTTTTAAAAATAGGTTCACCTTTTACTGGTGTTAATTGAAGCAGATCTCCAAAAACAATAATGTGTTTTCCTGCAAAGAGCTCTTCATAGTCTGTTTTGAGTACTTCTTGTAATCTGAGGTGAATCAAAGCTAACATCAGGTTGGAGACCATGCTCACTTCATCTTTTAGTAGCATTTTCATTTGTTTCAATACTCTGCGTAATTCCATTGCAGCTTCTGCAGAAAGTTTGTAATAGTCTAATTTGTTCTGGTGTTCTACTGGTAATAGTAGTAATTGGTGTAATGTAACAACACCTATGTTGTAGGCAGCTAAACCTGTGGGGGCAGTGACAACAGCTGACAGTTTGTTGTTTGTCAATTGTTGAAGGAACTTACTAATGATTTTGATTAGGAATGTTTTGCCAGAACCAGCTTCACCACTGATGTACAGTAGTATAGGTTTATAATTATGGCAGGAACATTCTTTATTTTCATGTTTTACACCATGTGCAATTTGTTTTGTTACTTCTTGAAAAATGCTACTTTGCTCATTGTTTAGTTTTGATTGTAGTATAGTTAAGTCTTCCTTATCTTCATACTGACACATGGTGTTTTCTACTTCTATCATAGCTAATTCTGCCTCATTTGTTATTAGTGGTTCTCCCAGTGGTTCTTGGCTTCCTGTTACAGAAGGTTGACTACTGTCAGGAGTATCCTTATCTAGTTGAGCTTGGAGTTCTTCTTCATGTTGCTGTTCATTGTGCAACATTGTTTTGTACTGTGTAAAGTTTACATCAGTTATAGTGCTTTCATTTGCTTTGAAAGCATCCTCATATGAATCATAGTTATCTAGTAATTGTTCTTCTTTTCTCCATGGTTTGAAGAGTTGTAGCAGGGACATGCAATATACTTCTTTATGTTGAGGAGTCTTCAATGACAATTTGATATGATTAATTAAATTTGGTTTAGTGAGTTTAACTAAGCTGCCTTCACAGTCTGTCACTCTATATTTACCTTTTTTTTCATCGGGTTTCATATTATTTTTGTATGTGTAGTTTTGGGCTATTTGGTATAGACACATGTTTTCCAAAGTATTACTTCTGTTTGGGTAGTATGTGTCCAATAAATTGTTTTTTTAAAATGTCTTGGCTGTTGGGATCATGTTTGGCTATTGTTTCTATATCTTCATATGATTTTAGAACTCTTTTTCTAGATTTAGCTGGACCAAGACTTAGCCATACTATATTTTCAGATTTACCATACAATGAAGTACCAGTTAAACGATCAGCTGCTTCATAAGATCCACATTCTCTATGGGTGAGCATTTTTATGCCCAAGCTGTATAATTTCTGAGATACTGTTTTATCTGATGACAGGTCATTCCAGAGGTCTTGGAGCTCTGTCTTTTCTGCTTTAGTTAAGTATGCTGTGACATATCGTGCAACTGCAGTAGAATTGTCTGCAATGTACTGCACATCTATGTTTGCATTCCATAAGTGGGCAATGATTGCATTATAATCATTGATATATTTTTCTTCTTCTTTTCTTTTTTGTAATATGTATTTTTAGGTGACTTTCCTTTAACAGTATGTCTAACTGAAGACATGAGGTTGTTTACTTGACCTGTATTTGTAACTGGTCTAGGGAAACCAAATCGGCATTTGGTGTAGTATTTGCCTTTGTTTTTGTATTTGCAACGACAATATTTTCCACATTTGTGTCTTTGAAATTGTAAAATTTGTGCACAAAGATCACTATTTGTGGCTTCTGATGGAATTTGACAAGTGACATATTTTTCAATAAACTGTAAAACAGTGGCATCACTGTCTTGACCAAATTTAGGAGCATCTTTAATCCATAAAAGTATGTGGATATGTGGTGCTCCTCTGGCTTGGTATTATTTTCTCCAAAAGAAGTGTTGCACTTCTCCAAGGGGAGGAACAGTTGTATTACAAATAAAATGTAGCATAGCAATGAAGCGATGGTGAAAATATCTTGAAACATTAACAGGATCCAAAGAACAAAGTTCTCCAGGTGTTAGAACATCTATGTTTGTTTTGTTTTTATTTGATATGCGTAGGAAATCATGTAAATCTTCCCATGCATATTCTGCACAACTTAATGTAACAAACCAAGTGGGTGGGCCAAGGTTTCTGATCATACAACGTACATCTCCATGACGTCGAAACCAGTACTCTTTAGTACCACGCATATTTGCTAATAGATTTGTAATATTTGATTGTAAAACCTCATCCTTTTGTTGCACTTTCTCTAATAATTGTGTAGCTGTCATATTTTGAAAGTGTGATCCTGATTTTAATATGTGTGCAACTCTGTAACATAAGGTTGCTAGTTCACTTTCAAAGAGTAGGTGGAATATGTATTCCACATTTTGTCTAAATCTGGGATCTTCAGAATACCTCCGTAATGAGCGGTATTCTGAAGCTGATATTTGAATAGGTCTATCATCATACCTTCCTCCTTTGCCAGTTGGAAAGAGTAGAGGAAAAGCACGTGCTTCTATACTTTTTCCCATATACTGATTGGCGATCCTTTTGTTTGACGCATTTGGTAAGTTTCCAGTACATCTTGTACGGTGTCATTACAGTGCAAAGGATGAATTGTATACTGGTCTAAAGTATTTGATATTGTAGCAGGATCTAGTAGCTCAAATTGACCAGCTTCTTGTGTTTCTTGAATTATTTCAGTTGTATCTTTCAAGTTTTCTTCAATATTAATTTCTTTGTAATATTCATTATTCTCTTTAAGATATTGGAAGGCTTGTCTAACTTTATATAAATCTACCAGCTGTTGCCATATTTTTTGTCTTTTGTAGGTACTCCATTTACTAATATAATTAAAGCTTGCTGCATTGGACGTTGCACTCCTAGAGTATACACATTTTCTTTTAGATTTAATGGTAAATAAACTACTTTTCCATGAATGCCTTTTACCAATTCAGAGGGAGGTAATTTTGCTGTTTTTGGTTGAAGGTGTATTATTGCTTGAAATGGGTGTACTGTTTGAATTATGATGCTCTCATATAAATTAAGTTGTTGTAGAGGTTTTGATACTGGGTATAATTCCAAATTATTTGTGATAGAACGTGAAGGAGTTTGGTTGTTGTCAAGTTTTGTAGTGCAATAACTGCAAAGTATTAAGGGCTCAGTTATTTCATATTTGTTTTCTGCTAGAAGGTAGAGAGCTAATTCAAACCATTTAGAATCTTCATTGTCTTCTATTTTGTATGATAGGTCCACAGTTTTTGTGTTACTTTTATAAAAAAATTCTACGGCAACATACACATACATGGTTTGGTACTTCAGCTGATGTACTTTTAAATTTTAGTATTTCTTTTTTGTATGTGTTTAGCAAAAGGTGGCCATGTGTAGAATTGTTGCTTAATTGGTTTAAAGCTATTTCATTCTGTAAATGGCTTTCACTTCCAAAATATTTTTTCTGGATATAGTGAATTTCTTCAAGTAGGTCTTTTGCTGTACCATGTAGAAGGATGTTATTTAACTTTGCTAGTGCTAAAGCAGGACTTTTAGCATAGTACAGTTTATAGACTAGATTTCTTATAGTTGAATGATGTGTTGATATCCTTTTGATATCATGGAAAGTGGTTTTACAAGTAGATCCTGTAATGCAGGCCAATGAATATCCTTGTAGTCCTGTGTACTTGCGCACTGGACAGGTATCTATAATTTGCAGTAATTTAATTTTGATTTTGTCTTTGCTTTTTACATATTTATTGAGGAATTGGTGTAAAGATTTGAAACATTGTTTGGGAATGTTACACATTGGCGTGCATGGCCATTTGTACACTAGACGTTCTGATTCAGTTGAATGGAGGGGTAATTCTAAGTTTTCAGGGCATATTTTTGTAAGGAGTACTTCTTGTTCCATTATGGTATTATTCACTTTTTCATAACCTCGACCACTGCTATTTATGGCAATTGTATTCGTTTGTTTTTGTTTGTACGCTTCTTCATTAAAGTATGGTTCTGTGCTCGTAGTGTGATTCCATTCACCTCCGCAGATACTTAAGAAGTTCTTTCTGTTGACATTCCGCTTATTGAGAAGTGTTTTTTGTAATTTAGTTATTAGTTTTGTTAGTGGTTTCATTTTGTTTAACAGTAAAATAAATAAATTTCTTTTGAGAAGAATTGCACTGTCCATCAATGCTTCTAAGATTAATTTCCTACGATAGGTGTTAAGCTTTGAACCTGATTTCTCTCCTGTTTTTATAAGATTTTGAAGGACTTTGTGACGGTATATTTTGGCTAAAATACTTTTCTTGGTATGCTTACTTTGCACTATATTAAAATTTGAAGAAGTAGTTTTATCTGTACTGATAGCTGATTTTCTGTTAATTGTTTTTTGGTTTGTTTTACATTTTGATAGAGGAAGCGAAGTTGTTGTACTTAAAACTTCTTCTGTTTCACTAAATGATTGTATTAGCTGTTTTGTTTCAACTTTTTTTACAAATTCTGCTAGAGATGGATGCTTATGTTGGACACCTTTATTTTCATTTGCTCTAATTTTGCGTTGCTTTCTACGGAGTTGTCTTTTGGTAGGCATTCTTTAGGGTCTGTTGAAAAAAATAAAAAATATATGGGTTGGGGTGTTCTGGAATGTATGTGTGCTGTGTGCATGAGTGTTTGAGTAAGATGATAAAGATGTATGTAATGGTGTGCGATTGTGCATTGGGAACTAAAACTAGTAGGGATAGGTATTCTTGAATTTATGTGTCACTAAACTGGGGTTCAGATGACAAAAAAAAAGTAAGCTAGTGGTGTGGAAAAGTACAAATAGTAAATGTAATGTATACAATTAAAACAGTTGTTTGTTCTATAATATGAAAATTGTAGTGGTTCAGTTGGCTAATTTGTGTGTCCAAAAATAGAAATTTGTGGGCCATTCTGGTTGTAAATCGCTTTTTACGACATGGACATTTTTGGACAAAATGGTACAAAATCTCTATTTTAAGAAACCAAAATAGCTGGTATTAATGTTATAGTATATTTGATTAAGAATATAAATAATATGGTGATATTTTACTTACTTTTTTTTTTTTAAATTAACAGGTAACTTCTTAGTTTTTCTTTCTTCTTCGAATTCGGCTGCTTCTTTTCAGGAAACTGGTCTTCACTGCAACTGTAAAAGCTTCAAATGAGTAACTTTGTTTGTATGTAGCACTGTTTTTAATTTAGATATTGATTCTTTTAATTGAAATCCTCAGTGCCTTCTGTAAAACCATTAAACTAATTTATTTACATAAAATACATTGCATCAGTTCAGTACATATGATATGTTCTTAATGAACAAATTGTATTGAATGACTAACTGTAGCAAAAATAAAATATCTTTACTATGTCTTGTGAAATTTATAATATATTAGTGAATACCACTATTTCTGTAAGTAAACTGTTCTAGGTAATAGCGCCTCAATGTCATGTCTAATTTAAAGTAATTAAGTAAATAAATAAATAAAAACAAAAAATATGAAATTGTATAAGTATTTTTATAAAGGTTTAAACATAGATTGTGTTTGCATGCAATTTTGTTTGAATATATGTAGTCTATATATTTCATTTAAAAAATGTTAGTTTAACATGATTTGAGTGTGTGTGTATAAAGAAAGTAAAAAGTATAAAGGTGTATAAGTGGTAGTTGATTTTAGGAAATTGAAAAAAGTAAATTCATTTTACAGATTTTACAAGGTAAAAGTCTGTTTGAAAATGTGTTCATCTACCATAGCTCTCAACTCACACGCTTTTGGCGGTTGTCACATGCCTTGTAAAGGGCAGACTCACCCGCCAAGCCTCCTGCACGCCCATTCATTCCAATGGGCGTCTCACCCGCTAAAAACAAAATCGGGTGATTTCACCCGCCTGTAAAACAAAAATGGTTGAGAGCTATGTCATCTACTATACAGAAAATATGCATACCTGAAGTTTGTGTTCATGCATATGGATATGCATGGAGCTGCAAGTAGAAATCTTGAAGACTTGTACAGTATTTGTGGTAGATGCTGCTTGCCAATGATATGACACTTGTACTCAGAGAGATTCAGAGTACATTTGCATTGCTGATCTATGATGATGCAGTTAGATGTAGAGGTCATGAATGTGATTGGTGCATGGTCATGTGATTTTTGAGGTACATCCAATGAGGGAATGGCAGAGAGAGTGTAGTGGAAATGGTAGAAGGGCTGTTCATGTTACGATATGTCCACGGACATGGCAGTAGTTCCCGGACATCGGGAGTTACATCCGGGGATTTTTGGGTTCAGAAGTCATGCAAATGAGAATAAGCACTGAAAGGGATTGGTCAGGAAAGTTTGGTGGGTGTGTTGTGCCAGGAGAGATTTTCTGAGATACTCTTTTTGCTGAGAGAACAAAAGATAGCTATGGCTGTGTGTTTCAGAAAACAGATTGTTTGGATTTTAGGAGATTTGTGGATACATTGGTTGAAGGTGCATGCAGAAAGCTGTGGAGTAGCTGTAGATCTTGGATTCCCACATGTGGAAGTACACTGGCATGGAGTACGTGGAATGAAGTGGTTGGATTTGCTACCTCTCTGTGCTACTTTGGAGACAGAGCAACATCCAGACATAATTGTAATTCATTGTGGAGGGAACAGTTTAGGGCATGTGACTGGAATTTATTTGCAATTTGCTATGAAAGAAGGACTGAGGAAGGTTATGGACATGTTTCCTAATTCTCAAGTGATAATTTCACGGATTGCGCAGAGACAAATGTGGCTTCGTTCTTCTTCATTTGGTCCACAAATGGAAAAAGCAAGGCGCAATGTTAATAAGGCTGTTTGTGGCTTTCTAAGAGATTTTGGCATGTCTTCTTTTCACAATGAAAATATTATGTTTTGTAGTACATACATTTTTCGCAGAGATGGAGTCCATCTTACTTATGCTGGCAATCAGATTTTTCTGAGAAATGTACAAAATGCATTGCAACCTTTTTTGGAATTACAACAACGATTTTGAAGTAGATGTTAAGCATTTACAATTTTTGACTTACAAACACCAACCAAAGGCTCTTTTCAGAGACACCACTTCGTTCCAGAGAAAATTACAATGTTTGTGATAGAGTAGTAACCCAATTTTTTTAATGTTCGCGAACTGTTCGCGGACTTCTAAAAAATACAAAGAGCCCTGCTTCATTTATTTTCACTTCTATTTTTTAACTGGGAAAGGCGGCTCTGAAAAGAGCCTTATTTTTTTTTTGATTTTTGTAATTTTGTATTTTTTTTGGTTTTTCAGACACGACACACTAGGAGAGGAGGGTAAAGGAGGGTAAAGGAGGGTAAAGGGGAGGGACACCAACCACAGGGATAAGAAAGGGCGAGCTGAGAGAGGAAGATGTAGAGTGGGTTTTATTTGGGTAGTGAGCAGGTTTTCTCGTGCTCTGAGACGATAGTCTCAAAAGCACTCCGAAGTCGCTCCCCCCTGCAGAGTACTGTTTTACAGTACATACATACAACTGTGACCCTTGAAAGGTAAGGGTCATCAGCATTCTGTATGGCCTGTGAGGCAGCTTGAGAAAGACGCTGTCCCACAGAGGTGGTCCTTGTGGTGACAGGATCAGAAACAGAGGATGAAGTAGAGGAAATCAACCTGCTACGTTCTTCGCAAGGTACAACCCTGCGAATAGCCCCAGAGTGAAATGACCTCAGGTGTCGCTTCATAGTAGTGGTCCCAAAGCTGTAGTTACCGTGCTTCCCGCGACTGAGTATCATTTTGCACTCATTGCAGGTAACATGGTTCGCACGAGCCTTAGGGCCATTCCCATGAATGGTAAATAACCGCCACACCCAAGACTCACGCCTAGTGCGGGTAGTAGGGATTTCCTCTACCTCATTCTCATCATCCTCTTCTTCCTCCTCCGCATCCTCAGTCCTGTTCCCCTCTTCAGGCCCTTGGGGAGGTGGTGGTGGTGGAGGGGGTGGTGGTGGTGCTGAAGCAGGTGCAGCACCAAGTGGCAGTTCAGCAGCCAAGGATGCCATGTCGATGATGGTGTAGTCTGCAGGTGGCAGCAAAAATCACTGTATTATGAAGAATAGCCAGAAACACAATGGGAATAAGCTCTTGGGCGTGGTCTTTTATAGGGGTGCTTGTGCGCGGTCCGCGGACATGCGCACTGTGCGCGGACAGATCGAACACAAAAAAAGGATCGGAAAGTTTCAAAAGGTATATAGAAACTCAAGATTGCTATGTGGGACTTGTGGCATGGTGAGATTTTATTGAAAAATATTATGGATTAACTGAAAATGTACTTTTAAATTGTTCGGGGACACGAACAGTGTCCGCATTTCAGGACACACGATGAGCGTGGGCGCGGTCATATGATCTGTTTGCGAACTAGTCTGCGAAGGAAGCGCCTGTCCGCAGGACACCAAGTGCACGGAGATTGGTTAGCGCATGCGCATTGATGTCCTACGGACACTGTTCGGGTTCTGAAGTAATTAAAAGTGCGTCACACGTGAAACGAACATTTCAGGACACCGCGTGTGTTCTTAGAATAGTTTAAACTTGGTAGCGAACAGTAAGGACAGATATAGTGTTCTTCAGGACACGTGTAATTTAGTTTATGTACGAACATTACAGGACACCAATTGTGTTTTTAGAACACTTTCAATTGGGTAGCGAACACTACGAACAGTTGTACTGTTGTTCAGGACACATCATTTTTGTTTATTTACGAACATTTCAGGACACCAATTGTGTTCTTAGGACAGTTTTAAGTTGATAGCGAACATTACGGACAGATATAGTGTTCTTTAGAACACTTTAATTTTTGTTTCTTTACAACATTTCAGGACAGCACGTGTGTTCTTAGAACAGTTTCAACTTGCTAGCGAACAGTACGAACAGGTGTGGTGTTCTTCAGGACACCTCCATTTTTGTTTATGTACGAACATTTCAGAACACTCGCACTGTCCGCGGACACTTTTATTGTTTTTAAAAAAAAACGGAAACTATTCACAATACAATATAAAAATTAAACTTTATTTAACATATATTAATAATTTATGACAGAGAAGGTGAGGCACAAACAGAAACAAAAACAGGAGAATTTGGGGTTTCAACATGATTGGTATTAGGTGAGGAAGGGATGGAAATCGCATCAAAACGTTTTGGATTATGGAGAGAGTTTGGGGATAATTGACTGGGATATGGTGAGGAGTGACAAGTACATGTGGGGCAATGGTATGACGTTTTTGTTTTAAAATGATCTTCAACAAAAGTTTTCAAATTATTAAAATTGGTCAACAGTAAATCAATTTTTTTTTTTTATGTTGTCAAGCGTGTTTTCCATAACAGCTTCTTCAGAGGTAGTTTCTATTTTGTTATGCTCTGTATAAAAATAATATATATATATATATGTTAAATGTATACAAAATAATAATATTTAAATGGTTTATATTATAAAGTGTTTACCATTAGTTTCACTATCTTGTGACATTTCTTCATGTGGGAAATTGTCCTCTAGCCATTCCAGAGTACTAGACATTTCTGTGAGAAAAAAAAAGAAAATATCATATATTTTTTAATCTAATACAGAAAGTTTATAAATATATGAGTAAAATGAAGTACACTTACTATTTCTGGTAAGATAAGTCCTATGTATTCAGTGGGTCTGGTCTTGTTCTCAGTTCTGTTGTGTCTGTGAGGTAATTATGTTGGAAGCCAATTTATGTTCTTGTGGTATATTCTATTTCAGAACATATTGTATTTAAATGAATGGTTAGTGTGTTACATATATGGGTTACATTTCTTATGTATTACTATATATAATGTGTTTGTGTGCTGCTTTTTGAATTTGTTAATTGTTCTTATATTGTGATATAACAATCAAACATACCCCCCCAATCCCCCCCCCACAGTTTTTAGGTAGTGGTACTGTTCTCCGAACATGTCCGCGACCATTACATAAGTTCGCGGACATCAAGTTCATAATAAGAGATCTAGTCAGTTCCATATGACATGTATATAAAGTCAAAGTCATTATTGTTAAGTTTTGCTACTAAAAACCTATGAAATTCAGTGAAAAACACTTTGTTAAAGGGACGTTATGGTTAAGTTGCGCTACTAAAAACCTATGAAATTCAGTGAAAAAAACTTTGTTAAAGGGACGTTATGGTTAAATTGCGCTACTAAAAACCTATGAAATTCAGTGAAAAAACTTTGTTAAAGGGACGTTATGGTTCCAAGTAAAACCGAAAAACCCTTGAAATTCGGCAGTTACGGTAAGCTAATCAACCATAACTCGCGCTGCCACCGTGCACTGCTAAGACTAACACCCAGGACATCAAAGATGACATCACAAATGACATTGATGACATCACTAATGACATCACATGTGTATGTACATCTCATGAAATATGTGTAGAAGGGATTCTTATTATGTTGCGAAAAAAGTGTCAAGAATCATTGGAAGAAATATACCCTAATAAGTGCATTGAACGATGCATTGATATAAATAGCATCCTATTATGGGGTTCTATCTAGTATACTAAGCTACTCATACAGAAACATAACATTGTGTGCAGCGTACAAGATGAAGGTATGATATTCGTAATGTTAATATGTTGAATAATGAAATGATAATTGTTTTCTTAACAGATTTTTGTGTACTGTGAAATATGTAATAAGTAGCTAATAAAACCCATGTATTACATAATTGCATTACTGTAGACAAAACACAAAGACACAAGAACACATACCAATATGGGTATATACAGGGAAAGTGAAGTTAGCAAAAAAGCACAAGTAGTAGCAGAAACAATTCATAACTTAACTGATTAGTTTCATGCAAATAAATGATTGCTCTGTTTCAAAACTGCTATTTAGCCTATGTATATGTATCACTTGATGTGATTGGACCCTAAGGAAAGTAGTGTGAGTACAATGTATACAAATATGACCATATACAGGGAAAGTACAGTCATAAAAAAAAACAACAGAACTATCAGAAAGTGCTCATAAGTCTAGTGATTATCTTTATGCACAAAAATGATTGCTGTCTTTCAAGCTTGTGTTTTCCCATATGTATATGTTTCATATGATGTGACTGTACTCTAAGGGAATTACTGTAAGAAACTACTAGAAGGATATCTCTACAAATAAAATAAAATTCTTAGTTTCTGACTGTTACTGAAGAAAACCATGTGGCCTAGATATGTCAGCAAAAGATAAAATAGTGAGCCAGACATGTGATGTCATCAGTGATGTCATCAATGACATTTGTGATGTCATCTTTGATGTCCTGGGTGTTAGTCTTAGCAGTGCACCGTGGCAGCGCGAGTTATGGTTGCTTAGCTTACCATAACTGCCGAATTTCAAGGGTTTTTCGGTTTTACTTGGAACCATAACGTCCCTTTAACAAAGTTTTTTCACTGAATTTCATAGGTTTTTAGTAGCGCAACTTACAACTTAACCATAATGTCCCTTTAACAAAGTTTTTTTCACTGAATATATATATATATATGTTATATTTATTTGTATTTGGTTTGTCAACAAACCTTTATAAACTTAAGTACTTTAGCAAACATTTATATTAAAAACAACACATACATTATTTTTTTTTAAATCAATCATCGATATAGCCCTGTCTGAAAAGAAAAATAAACGAGAGAAGAGAAGAAAGTAAAGGAAAACAGACAAAGGAAGATAAAAGGAAATCAGGTGACATGATGCTATACATCTGAAGTATGTAGATGGAAAGGATGAACTGGTGTAGAATGGGTGAAGTGGGTGGAACGGGTGAAGTGGGTGGAACGGATGAAGTAGGTGGACAAAGGGGTGATGTGTTTGAAAGGGGTGAAGTGAGTGGAAACGATGAAGTAGGTGGTACGGATGAAGTGGAGGGAATGTGTGAAATGGATGGAATCAGTGAAGTGGATGGAACGCGTGAAGATAACGTATATGGATGGAGAAAGGATAACGTTGGTAGAACGAATGAAAGGAGCAGTGCATAAAACAGTTGAGTGCATAAAATGGTTGGAGTGCAAACAATAGTTGGAATGCATGGAACGGACTGGAGTGCATGACACGGATTGGAGTGCATGGAACGGATTGGAGTGCATGGAACGGATTGGAGTGCATGGAACAGAGTGGAGTGCATGGAACAGAGTGGAGTGAATGGAACAGATTGGAGTGCATGGAACGGCATGCCTTACATGGAATTGGTTTGGAGTGCATGGAACGTTTGAGAGAGCATTGAAAAGAACAGTTTTGAGTGCTTGAAACGGTTGTATGCATAGAACAGTTGGAGTACAAGGAATGCATGGACTACATGGAACTATTGGATTGGGCTCGATCTCAAGCACCTAAGGTAAACCACCATATCCAGCTCCACGCTTACTCTCTTCTTTACACCACCACTCAACTAGAGCACAGCGATACTATGACACCATTCGGTAAAGCTGTTCTCATACCATCATCTGCCTCATACTCCCCATCACCCTAACTAAACACTGCTGGTTACACACCCTCCAGCCTAGGCGTTCTCCTCAGGCCTAACGCAGCCATAATCGGTCTGGCGAACAACCTGCAAGAAGGAACACATAGGGCCTCATCACGAGTCTGGCGGTAACCCTTAAATGCAGCGGTAGCGCTATTACCGCCACATCTTCCGGGTCCACTAGATCATGGCTTTGGTGGATTTCCCACCATCTCTAAGCTGGGGGGAAATCCGCAGCAAATTTGCCAATTTTCGGTGCGTTTACCGCCGGCAGGAAATCCGCCGACGGTATGAGTGCACATTTTCCCCATTGGGCCCAAAGAGGAATGAGGAATTCCCGAATGGGCCCAATGGGGAATGGGCAATACCTGTTCCGCCAAACCTGTGATCCGGCGCTAATAGGGCCGGGGAGTTTGGTGGTTGGCCTATTAACGCTGGCGCTGATAGCGCTGGCGTTACCTCCCAACTCGTGATCAGGCCCATACTCTTGAGCTCTCAACCAACACACCTACCGCTAAGAAGCAGCTATCACACAGCTACTGCACCGGCTGCACACATATCCGGTGCCCACACGCACCTTTTGACTCTCTCTATTTCTCTCTACTGACTTGAACTTCGGTTCCCGAGGGCGTTCCACCTACCAGCGCCTTGAGACCATACCAATGGTACATAAGGTGCTATATAAATGCAAAGTAACATAACATAACATATATTACATGGCCACAGTAGTGGCCATGTAGTTATGGTTGAGTTGCTGTTTCCATAGGAAGAACACTTTTTGGGCGGTTTATAACTTTGCTCCCCCTGGATGAATCCACACCAAACTTTGCAAAAAAAGTATATGACCAACTCTGAATTCTTTTGGTGATGTTTGGTCCAGGGGGGACAAAGTTATAGGGGGGTCCGAATTATTTTTTTTTCCCCATAGACTGATTGGGAAAAAAACTTTGCTCACACCTACAGCTCAAACCGCTGGACAGATTTTCACCAAATTTGGACCAGGAGCAGCGGCTTGGTCCCGAAAGCGTGCTTTTGCAAATTTGGTGAAAATCAATCCAGTAGTTTTTTAAAAAATTGACCAAAAAGTAGGTAAGAAAAAAAATAGTGATATCTGTGTCCGCTTTTGCGGACACACTTCCCTGTTCGCTCCGTGGACAGGACAGGGATTGGGCAAGCGGCTTGAGTGGTGTCCACGGACATGTTACCTGCTTTCCCAGCGTGCAGTGCATCGTATTTTGAAAGACGCCCGCCATCTTTGTTTATCCCGAGGAGCAGGATCTGCCGCCTGCTAGTAAGGTCATGCCCTTGTCTTCCTCCCGTCCCACCACCCCCGCTCATGCCCGTGTCTCCCTCCCGTTCCCCCCACTCATGCCCCGTGTCTCCTTCCTGTCCCCCCCACCCCTGCTCATGCCCCGTGTCTCCCCTGTTCCTCCAGCCCCCGGTCATGTCATCGGCACACGGTGACGTGTGGAGGGCTGAGCAGCAGGATATGCCGCCTGCACACTAAGCTTTATCTGTGTTTTCCGCCCATTCTCCCCCCCGCTCATGCCCCATGTCTCCCCTGTTTCCCCCACCCCCCGCTCATGCCTGTGTCTACCCTGTTCCCCCACTCATGCCCCGTATCTCCCTCATGATCCCCCACACCTTGCTCATCCCCCGTGTCTCCCTCACGATCCCCCCACCCCCCGCTCATCCCCCGTATCTCCCTCATGATCCCCCCACCACCGCTCATCCCCCATGTCTCCCCTGTTCCCCCACCCCCGCTCATGACCCGTGTCTCCCTTGTTCCACCCACCCCCGCTCATCCCCCGTGTCTCCCTCACGATCCCCCACCCCCCGCTCATGCCCCGTGTCTCCCTCCTTTAGCCCCCACCCCGCTCATGCCCTGTGTCTCCCTACTGTACCCCCCAACCCCCGCTCATCCCCCGTGTCTTCCTCACGATCCCCCCACCCCTCGCTCATGCCCCATGTCTCCCTCCTGTTCCCAACCCCCCCGCTCATGCCCCGTGTCTCCCTCACGATCCCCCCACCCCTCGCTCATGCCCCATGTCTCCCCCCTGTTCCCACCACTCCCCGCTCATGACCCGTGTCTCCCCTGTTCCCCCCACACCCCCGGTCATGCCCCATGTCTCCCTCCTGTTGCCCCCTACTCATGCCCCGTGTCTGCCCTGTTCCCCCCACCCCCCGCTCATTCCCTGTGTCTCCCTCATGTTGCCCCCACCCCCTACTCATGCCCCATGTCTCCCTCGTGTTACCCCCCACCCCCTGCTCATGCCCCATGTCTCCCTCCTGTACCCCCCACCCCCCGCTCATGCCCCATGTCTGCCCTGTTCCCCCCACCCCCGCTCATGCCCTGTGTCTCCCCTGTTCCCCCCCGCCCCCGCTCATGCCCCATGTCTGCCCTGTTCCCCCCACCCCCCGCTCATGCCCCGTGTCTCCCTCGTGTTACCCCCACCCCCCGCTCATGCACCATGTCTCCCTCCTGTTCCCCCACCCCCGCTCATGCCCCGTGTCTCTGTCCTGTTCCCCCCAACCCCCCGCTCATGCCCCGTGTCTCCCTCATGTTACCCCCCACCCTCTGCTCATGCCCTGTGTCTCCCTCCTGTTGCCCCCCACCCCCTGCTCATGCCCCATGTCTCTCCTGTTCCCCCCACCCCCCGCTCATGCCCCGTGTCTCCCCTCTTCCTCCCTACCCCTGCTCATGCCCCGTGTCTCCCTCCTTTTCCCCCCACCCACCGCTCATGCCCCGTGTCTGCCCTGTTCCCCCCACATCCCGCTCATGCCCCGTGTCTCCCTCGTCTTACCCCCGCCCCCCGCTCATGCCCGTGTCTCCCTCCAGTTCCCCCCCAACCCCCGCTCATGCCCTGTGTCTCCCTCCTGTTCCCCCCACCCCCGCTCATGCCCTGTGTCTCCTTCCTGTTCCCCCCACCCTCCGCTCATGCCCCGTGTCTCCCCTGTTCCTCCCACCCCCGTCATGCCCCTTGTCTCCCTCCTGTTGCCCCCCACTGCCCGCTCATGCCCTTTGTCTGCCCTGTTCCCCCCACCCCCTGCTCATGCCCCATGTCTCCCTCGTGTTGCCCCCCACCCCCTGCTCATGCCCCGTTTCTCCCTCGTGTTGCCCCCCACCCCCCGCTCATGCCCCGTGTCTCCCTCGTGTTGCCCCCACCCCCTGCTCATGCCCCGTGTCTCCCTTGTGTTGCCCCCCACCCCCCGCTCATGCCCCGTATCTCCCTCGTGTTACTCCCCACCCCCTGCTCATGGCCCGTGTCTCCCCTGTTTCCCCCACCCCCTGCTCATGTTCTGTGTTTCCCTCGTGTTACCCCCAACCCCCGCTCATGCCCCGTGTCTCCCTCCTGTTCCCCCACCCCCGCTCATGCCCCGTGTCTCTGTCCTGTTCCCCCAACCCCCCGCTCATGCCCCGTGTCTCCCTCGTGTTACCCCCCACCCTCTGCTCATGCCCTGTGTCTCCCTCCTGTTGCCCCCCCACCCCCTGCTCATGCCCCATGTCTCCCCTGTTCCCCCCACCCCCCGCTCATGCCCCGTGTCTCCCCTGTTCCTCCCTACCCCTGCTCATGCCCCGTGTCTCCCTACTTTTCCCCCCACCCACCGCTCATGCCCCGTGTCTGCCCTGTTCCCCCACATCCCGCTCATGCCCCGTGTCTCCCTCGTCTTACCCCCACCCCCCGCTCATGCCCGTGTCTCCCTCCAGTTCCCCCCCAACCCCCTGCTCATGCCCTGTGTCTCCCTCCTGTTGCCCCCACCCCCGCTCATGCCCTGTGTCTCCTTCCTGTTCCCCCACCCTCCGCTCATGCCCCGTGTCTCCCCTGTTCCTCCCACCCCCCGTCATGCCCCTTGTCTCCCTCCTGTTGCCCCCCACTGCCCGCTCATGCCCCTTGTCTGCCCTGTTCCCCCACCCCCTGCTCATGCCCCATGTCTCCCTCGTGTTGCCCCCCACCCCCTGCTCATGCCCCGTTTCTCCCTCGTGTTGCCCCCCACCCCCCGCTCATGCCCCGTGTCTCCCTCGTGTTGCCCCCCACCCCCTGCTCATGCCCCGTGTCTCCCTCGTGTTGCCCCCCACCCCCCGCTCATGCCCCGTATCTCCCTCGTGTTACTCCCCACCCCCCGCTCATGCCCCGTGTCTCCCTCCTGTACCCCCCACCCCCTGCTCATGCCCTGTGTCTGCCCTGTTCCCCCCACCCCCCGCTCATGGCCCGTGTCTCCCCTGTTTCCCTCACCCCCTGCTCATGCTCTGTGTTTCCCTCGTGTTACCCCCAACCCCCGCTCATGCCCCGTGTCTCCCTCCTGTTCCCCCACCCCCCGCTCATGCCCCGTGTCTCCCCTGTTCCACCCCACCCCCCGCTCATGCCCTGTGTCTCCCTCCTTTTCCCCCACCCCCCGCTCATGCCCCGTGTCTCCCCTGTTCCCCCCCACCCCCTGCTCATGCCCCGTGTGTGCCCTGTTCCCGCCCACCACCCGCTCATGCCCTGTTATGTTCTCTTTATACACCCCGCCTTCTCTTTCAATGGTGGCCATTTTGGTAAAAGATTTTCCTTCCTACACGGGAAGAAAAACCTTTTTTCTTTGCCACCCGGGGTTCCCACTTTGAGGACCAAAGATGCTAGTGGTCTTCATCTATTGAAAAGGATGTTATGGTGACGTTGCACTAATATAAACCTATGAAATGCAGTAAAAATAAATGTGTTACAGGGACGTTATGGTTAAGTTGCACTAATAAAAACTATGAAATTCTATGAAAAAACTTTGTTTTAAAGGGACGTTATGGTTAAGTTGCACTAATAAAAACCTATGAAATTCAATGAAAAAACTTTGTTAAGGGGACGTTATGGTTAAGTTGCGCTACTAAAAACCTATGAAATTCAGTGAAATAACTTTGTTAAAGGGACGTTATGGTTCCAAGTAAAACCGAAAAACCCTTGAAATTTACCAGTTATGGTAAACTAAGCAACCATAACTCGTGCCAGCACCGTGCACTGCTAAGACTAACACCCACAACATCAACAATGACATCACAAATGTCATTGATGACATCACTGATGACATCACATGTCTGGCTCGCTCTTTTTTTCTTTTGCTGACATATCTAGGCCACATGGTGTTCTTCAGTAACAGTCAGAAACTAAAAATTGTATTTTATTTGTAGACGTATCCTTCAAGTACGTTCTTATAGTAATTCCCTTAGAGTCCAGTCACATCATATGAAACATATACATAGGGGAAGACACAAGCTTTAAAGACAGCAATCCTTTTTATGCATAACGATAATCAATAGACTTATCAGCACTTTCTGATAGTTCTGTTGTTTTTTTATGGCTGTACTTTCCCTGTATATGGTCATATTTGTATACATTGTACTCACACTACTTTCCTTAGGGTCTGTAGGGTATTTTGTATAAACTTGGGGCTTGGCGGTATTTTCTTACCGCCAAAAACAATGGTCATTTGACAGTGACTATTCCTTGCATTCAGATTGGTTTTGGCTTTATAGTGGAATACATTTTGTTGGTGGTATTTTGGTGAGCATAATTTATTTGTTTTATTTGTGGCCCCAACATACAAAACCCCTTTCTTTTGTTTAGACTGTTTTTGTGATCTCTAGAGGCCTCAGACTTCTACATTATTCTGAAACACCACATTTTCATATGGAGTGCCACCTATGGCTGTTATCACTGATTTATCTACACCAGTGAGCTATGCTTCCATAAATTATTCACAATAACATGTGGTATTATCACTAATGTATTTACATTAGTGAAACTATGCTTCCATAGGCCTCTCTCCTGCTGATTCATATACGCTCAGCAGACTATTGCATTATATTCCACTCAGATGCCACACACACATACCCTGAGTGGAATCATGCGCACAACTATTTACAATGGCTCATGACATTGCTTCATCTGTATAAGAAACTTGGCACATTAAACATCATTCCCTCCCCTACAGAGTATTTTCTTTTTTTTTTATAGGCACCAAATGAAGAACAGAAGCAAGAATACTCTTAGGCAGACCGTGTGTTATCACAATTTGATTTCAAAATGATACATTACCATTCTGGTGAGACAATCCTTTCTGAAATAAACATAAGAGAAACAAATGCAATAATACTACAAATTTCATTTTACATTTTCAACAAGAAAAAGAGAGATTACATCATGTGTCTTGCAACATTATAACGTGGCAGTTAAACACAGGAGAATTCCCTATCGCTACACTGCCTGCCTAATAGTAGATCATTTGTCCGGCATTCACCGCAATCTCACTCCATTTGTATATTTACCAGCTATTTGTAGCTTTTCAGCAGGCGAAATCTCCTGGCTTGTCGTCTCTGAGCAGTGACCCAGGGCTCTCTTTTTTCTTTCTTTAAAGCACCCAGCGAGAGCATGCAGTTCAATCTGCAATCTGCAGTTCTCAAGCCAGTGCCAAGTGACTAGGAAACCCCAGTCTCTGAAAGTCAGTGGTCCAGCTCCTCACAGCAGCAGAACGAAGGCGACCTCACCTCAACTCCGCAAAATGTCTTCTCCCTGTAATTCTGTCAGAGACACTCCAAAAAACCTCTGTTACCTCCTCTAAGTTTACGTAGAGTATTGCCTCCTCATTCCTCAACAATAGCTCACTTTTACAGAAAGCAACTGTACCTAACAGATTTCCTGGCATTCAAATTTTTCTTCCTGCAAAGACAGTGAACAGGGCAAAGAAAAATTACACGTTTAAAAAAAGAATCTCAGCCTGCCTTATTTTGCACATGGAGAACACACTATAATGTTAAGGAGTTTGAATCGTGTTAGTATTTGTTAGTTAAGTTAATTAATCAAATATCTAATGTGTCTCCTGTAAGTGAGGCATTTCAAGTGAGAAAAAAATGGTGTGCTTTTAAAATAGATAGCCTGTCTTCATATACATGTCCATATGTTACCCTGACAACACATGGCTTGCTGTACCACATCACAGTAATAATGTGATCTCATGCAGTGGCGCTGCACTCCAAAACACACCAAATTATACTACAGGTCCAATCACATCAAGTGATACATATAAATAGGGTAAATAGCAGCTTTGAAACAGAGCAATCATTTATTTGCATGAAAATAATAAGTTAGGTTATGAATTGTTTCTGCTACTACTTGTGCTTTTTTGCTAACTTCACTTTCCCTGTATATACCCGAATTGGTATGTGTTCTTGTCTCTTTGTGTTTTGTCTATAGTAATGCAATTATGTAATACGTGGGTTTTATTAGCTACCTTATTACATATTTCACAGTACACAAAAATCTATTAAGAAAACAATTATCATTTCATTATTCAACATATTAACATTATGAATATTATATCTTCATCTTGTATGCTGCACACAATGCTATGTTTCTGCATGAGTAGCTTAGTATACTAGATAGAACCCCATAATAGAATGCTATTTATATCAATGCATCGTTCAATGAACTAATTAGGGTATGATATTTATTGCAATGATCCTTGACACATTTTTCGCAACATTATAATAAGAATCCCATGTACACATATTTAATGAAAAGTACATGCACATGTGATGTCATCAGTGATGTCATCAATGACATTTATGATGTCATCTTTGATGTCGTGGGTGTTAGTCTTACAAGTGCACAGTGGTGGCGCGAGTTATGGTTGCTTAGCTTACCATAACTGGCGAATTTCAAGGGGTTTTCGGTTTTACTTGGAACCATAACGTCCCTTTAACAAAGTTTTTTCACTGAATTTCATAGGTTTTTAGTAGCGCAACTTAACCATAACGTCCCTTTAACAAAGTTTTTTCACTGAATATATATATATATATATATGTATATATATATATATCAGATTGCATTCCATCAAGAGAGCCCTCTTGTCGAAGAAGTGAGCCATAGTACACAGGGTGGGAGTGCAACGGGTATGCATACAGGGTTTCTCCTTGAAAAAAGCAGGTTGCAAACCATCCGTATTGCAATGCAAAAATGTCCTTTATTACACAAAATGAATACACGGTTACAAAAAATGTTAAAATCAAGGGTTGGCAACCCCTGCCCGGCATCATAGCAATGGAGGCCAACAACGGGATGACGCGTTTTGCTACTTCCTGTAGCTTGATCACATATATATATATATATATATATATATATATATATATATATATATATATATATATATATATATATATATATATATAATGCCCCTAACAGCTTGAACAATTAATTGAAATCTTCAAAATACGTGGTCATCGATTCCAAAAGGTGATTCATCATCAATTAGTTTTCCATAAACGTTACGTTACATATAACACAAATACAATGTATATACAATGTGTAATTGCAAATGTATACAAACAATATTAAGAATTATATTGACGTGATTTTCTACCTGATTTTCAGTGTGTTACATAAGAAGGAACGGTTGACATTTGAAAAAACCTTCGTTTATCAAAAGTGACACAATATAATATTTCCTAGTTGTTGAATATGTGAAGCAAAACATGGCAGAACGTTTAATACATAATTGGGCAAAATAGGCACACTCTATATTTAAAACTAGTTTTATACTTATCCCTCCTTCGGTTTGTGTTCACATTTAAACAATTTAAAACAGACTAGTTAATAAAAAGTGTTGTTTTAAGTAAGGGGGAAAAGATAAACAGGAAGGGATTCCCACCGTTACCGACAGCAATTCAATATGTAAATTGGTATATTTTGCCATTTCTGCTTGACAACTGCAGACTGAATGCCAGTCTTTTTAAAGCTGCCGCTTCACGTTTTCACAGGGACAAGCCTAGTTTTACGGAACACTGCTTGATAGTTTCGTCGTCTTTTTCCACCCCACTTAATCAAGGAATTTTGAGAGCTCAATTGCTAGAAAAAAACATTTAGCAAACATTTTTTGGAGAGCAAAACTTTGGGATTATTTCAAATGGATAGACATAATAGAGTAGAGCAGCTAACAAGTTATCATCAATAAGAGACAAATTGAGTTCTCTATGAACTGCAAAATTGGGAGCAGACTGTGGAATACCCGAGTCTTGTAGTGAATACGTTTCTGTGCCTACGCTCAAATGCAAACATACCTCTGCCATACATAACGATTGCCTTAGCTTTTGCTTGTAAAGTGTACGCAATATCTCAATTTGCTGCACTCTGTAATTGTGGGCTAATTTAACCATAGCAGACTCATCTTTGAACCCTGTTTAAAAATATGGGCTAGTCGGTTTAAGATTAGAAGAAAACAACAAAATGCCTAGATAATCATAAAAAGAAAGCGTTGTCTGGAGAAAAAAAAAGTCCTCTCTTTTTTTGTGCAATTACCGGAGAAACATATAATTGCCGAATTGGACACATATGGACAGATCGAGTGACATAATTTTAGTGTATGCATTTATCAATGTAGAGATGTAGGAGTTCTGGCCAACAGTAAGCAGTCACTGCATACCATAACACAGGGGCTCACATTTCCATTATCTGCGGGATGGCAACGTCCAGGCTGTGAAGTTGAGCTGCCAATCGTTAATATAGAACAATCCGCAGCTCTAATGCACAACCCTGTTGAACACCACGCGTGGCAGGGAATGGCAGGGTGGTGCTACCAAAGTCACCTGTTCTTACTACTTTAAGGTTTAGCTCATATATGTAAAATAAAGCTGTCAGCAAAACCAGGGCAATGCCCATTTGATGTAAGTTAGGGCACAGCTTTAGATGGCTGACAATGTCAAAAGCCATTCTACTAGATGAAAAGATTGTAGTTTGCTACTTAGGTTTTCTTTAAAACTATACTGTGTGTCTGAAATGATATTATTTTGTTAATAATTATTCTTTTATAATGAGTAAAGGATCGGGACTCAAACCCGTATTGTTCTGTATTGGACTGCTTCTAAGACAAACGCGTTGCCCCTGAGCGTGCCTTTCTCCAATCCAATAACCAATAAGGGGCCAGTTCGCCGCATATTTTGAAGATAGTCTAGTAGGGAAATCGATCTGTAACATGCAGGGTCCCGCTTGACCACTTTCTTAAACATTTTGTAAATTATTGCAGATTCTCATGTACTTGGATATATCAGTGCTGTTATTATTGCATCAAATGCATCGCACCGTAAATTATAGCTGGTTGATGTATGTACTCAGCAGGTATATAGTCAGCCCCAGGTGCCTTGTGTGCTTTCATTGAAAGGATACATTTCTTCACCTCTAGTAGGGTGAAAAGAAGCTCTCTTTGTTGGACATTAATAGCAATTTCAAGGTAACCTCTTCTTTACAAGACCCACATAAAAGTTAACACAAAAGGTGTGCCCATTCTCTGAACATACATGGTTGGTCATTGTTATATTATAAACCTGTGTGGGACATGCAACAGTGAGTTCACAAACATTCCTGGAATGTACCTCTTTTGCAGATAATAGTAGATTCCCCCACCCTTCCTTAACCAGTGTTTCTTTACTCTGTTGCATTGTAAACTTATATTCTTTCCTCAATATTAGTAATTCAGAGGGACTTCTGATCTTTTTGGTGTGATATTTTGCAATCCTTATCTAGCCAGGACGTTCAGAGGGCACTGCAATGTGGCGTTTGAACTCTTGAGAGACCGGGGGCCTCATTATGAGGTGGGCAGTAAGGGATTACCGGCACCGGTAAGGGCAATGGTGCCGGTAATCCCTTACCGCCCTACTACGAGTTTCCTTTGTGGGTCCTCCCTTAACGCCTGGTTTTTCCAGGCGTTAAGGACGGGTCCCGCAAAGGGACTTTGGAGCTAATAACGGTACCGCAATTTGCAGTACCATTATTAGCGCCTTCCCCATTCCCATTGAGCCCTATGGGGGCTCAAATGGGAATGGGGAAGGGCCCTGGTGAATGGGGAATTACCGCCCCTGCCAACCTTGGAAGGGGGCGTTAATAGCTCCATTCACCAGGGCGGAGTCGGTAAGGGTTTGGAGGCAGCCATGGCGCTATTAGCGCTATGCTTACCTCTAAACTCCTAATGAGGCTCAGGGTCTCGTTACGAGCTTAGTGGCATTTTGGGTGTAAATCAACCAGAATACCACCAACATCAGTTATGTTACTGTCACTTGATCCTGCAGATTTACAGTGGGATTACAAGTGGCGGTAAGGTGGTGTAAATCACCACTATTGGAGTGCATAAGTCTCCAGGGGGATGTTGCTGCTCATCCACATTCCAGTACCCTATTAGTAATCAGTTACATTTCGGCCCCCTCACTCCTCCTCTTGCCAGTACTTCATTACCCATGCCTCCCTCTTCCGCATCACAGTATCCCCATTGGTAATCCCTTACATTACCCTGATTTCCCTCTTCCTTGTCCAATTCCTAAATAGTATGATGATCCAATACCTCAGCCACACTCTTCCTAATCCCAGTAACCCATTAGTAATCTGTTGCAATACAGCTACTTGCCTCTTCCTCATTCCTGTACTACCTTAACCTGGCCTCTCTGTTAATCACTGTAGTAAACCATTACTTTATTGCCACCCCCTACTTCCTCATCCCAATCCCTCATTAGTAATACTTTGTTGCCCCAGCCTTCCTCTTCCTCATCCCTGTACCCCGTTAGAAATGTGTTGCATTTCCCCACATCGGTCTTCCCCATCCAAGTAACCCTTTAGTAATCTGTTACATAATTGCCCCCTCAATCATCCTCATTCAGTACTTTATTTTCCCAGAATACCTCTTTCAAGAGCTTGTACTCCATTAGCCCATTTCCCTGTTCCCCATTGGAGTACCCTGTTAGTAATCTGTTGCATTAACCCACCTGCCTTTTCCTCATACCAGCACCCCAATAGTAATCCATTTCATTACCCCCACTTCTCTCTTCCTCTTCCCAGTTTTACCCTCTCCTCCCTGTTCCTCAGCAAAGTGCCAAATTCATAATCATTTGCATTGCCCCACCTCACTCTTCCTCTACCTCACCCTAGTAACACTTTAAAAATAAGTTACATTACTGAAGCCTCCTTCCTCATCTTCCCAGAATCCCATTACCAAACTCTGTCTTCCTCATCCCAGAACCCCAATAGTAATCTGTAGCATTACTGCACATCCCTCTGCCTCATACTAGTACACCATTAGTAATCTGTTACATTATCATCATATTCCTCTTACTCATCTCAGTACCTGTTCATATGCAAATACAACAGCCTAAACATACAGGAACATATTACATAAGAGATTACTCAAAACGTGAAGGTTCCATGTTGTTTTAGGGGTTCTGCCATTTTCTGAATTAGGACTCGTATCTGCTGCATTCAGGAGAACTTGTAAAGTTGCCAAGTACACAGTTGGATCACAAGCAAGGCAGTCCACATATTAATCATATTAGTTGTCTCAAAGATGAAGATCCTGTTATCCTCTTCCATGGCATTTTTCCCAGGGAAGTCAAACACAGAATAATCACAACTTATGTTTTTAGCATTAGCAAAACAGAAATGCAATAGTTGCAAAAGACGTGTCCTGGTGTGTTTTAGGCATCAGGTCAAGGCACTGCAAAAATAATGACTCAAATTTGGATCTACTGCCCTCTATTGAAGAACTAGGACTGCCGAATTTGTGACAGAGTGGTCTGGTAGCACAAATAATACAGGAAATTAATCATCAAATGTGGGGTTTCAGTTACATGTTTTTTCGATGACCTTTCTCTCTTATTTCCTTTTCCCTCGTTCCCAGGCAAGAGGAACGTCCCAAAAACTAACAGTGCTTGCCCTTGGTCTGGCAAAGCAAAAGAGATTGCAACATGTATCAAAGTGGTAGTTGCAAAGAGATGTTGCACGGTGAGGTAGTCACAAGGCTTGGGAGCAGGGGTTAGAGACTCACCGGTGTGTAACAGCATATCCGCTCCTCTGGGGGTTCGACTCAGGAGCTTGTGACTCCTTGTACTCACAAGGCAGGTGCCAGCAGCATACCCACTCCCCATGGGACAGGAAACTCCTGCATGTCGGAAAGAAAACCAGAGCCTGGTGCCTGTACCCAAGATGGCAGATATGTGACAGGGTAAGGACCAAGAGGCACACGCAAGGGGGGTGGATGTCCAATCATACCCGGAAGTGGGTACAAGTATAAAAGAAGCCCTCACTACCATCTCACGTGCGATGAACTGACCAGGAGTCAGTATCCACTGATGACATTTCTGAAATCAAGTAGGTTTATTTAGTTTAGTGAAAACCAGGCATACCTGTTGTAAAAGGGTATCCAGTTTTATACCAAACAAAAATACTGAATGAACTTTTACCAAAAAGAAAACAGAAAAATAAATATATATGTGGTGGGAGTAAGGTGTTAAAAGGGGTGAGTTTAGAAATGTATTAAAATGGGGGATATTTATTTTTTTCAGTAAAAGTTGATTCGATAAAAATAACTTTGGTAACATCACATGGAACCTTGTAAAAGGTCTCTTAGAGAGTATCCTTGTTTCCACTCTCACAGTTCACCTGCAATACTAGGTCCACACTACCTCTTGTAAGTAGAATAGAATACCTTGAGGTTATCAGACCAATTGAGAGTGGGAGAGGCTAACTTAAGTGCACCACTTATATACATGCTTTTGTCATTGTAGATCCTGATCAGATGCTACTGACCCAGAACCCTGGAAACCACTAGCATCATTGCGTAGTCGTGGACTGAAATAGAGAGGGAGCTTCTGCTTGTACTCAATAAGAGTCTCAGATACTCTGTATCTGGTTGGGTTTGCAAAATGTACAACCTGCCTTGGAGGACCCAATCTTACCAGGGCTACCAGGTACTGACAGCAGGCTAGGGTGCCAAGCTGCCTGGTGTCATGGGAAAGGATTTTAGTGTATCTACTATTTGTTGCCACAAGGTGCTGATTTCACTTTTCCCTAATTGCCCTATTAGGTAATCTTCAGAGGGATAGATTTGGAATGCCATGTGTGATGTAGTAACCAATAGAGCAGAGTATTGTATGTTGATCTTTAGGTTTGCAAATGGTGAGAGCCAGAACGAGATTAGGCACTTGCCTTTACTTAATGTCTTGAATATGTGATGAATCCACCAATGCCACCACTCCCTCTCTGGGAAACTCTTTTCCCATATGACCAGGGAAGGGCAGCTGCTACTTGATCCCAACCCTGGTGGTGGCTGCCCAAGGGAGAACCATATGCCGTGAGAGGACCCTCGATTGTGATGTTGAACCAGTTCAAACCCCCAATACTGACAACAGAACAAATTTTGATAACTTGTGCCAAAACACTGGGACGAGGAAGAACAGGGGGACCATGCAGAGCACAGAAGGATGGAAACTGGTGGTGCACTTTAGTGGTTGGAAACATCCAATTGGTTCTGGGACATTTCAAATCCTGGTAGCTAAAGAAAGATGGTGCTCTACTTTCCCCTTCTCTGGTTGGGAGACGAGAAACAGAGCAGCTGCAGCAGAAAGCAGAAGTGCAGACCAACAGCACAGAAGGCTGGTGAGTGAAGGTCTAGGCTAGGCGAACACCAGGGGACAGAAAAACAGGCAACCAAAGGAGAAGCTGCGCCGCTGTAGAGGAAGAGAAGTGTGGAGAACACTGAAGCAGCCAAGCAATACCGGGAAAGGACGTGAGACACTGGGGTGCTTTGTGGCATGGACCGAACGCCAAGAGAAGGCGGATACACTGACCAGGCATATCCTAGAAGGGGAGCTGGGATTCCAGGACCCTTTGAGAGTGAGGCAAGGAAAAGGGGATCAAGGACCCAATGGTTGAGAACCCCAAATTGTTACACTGAAAATAAATTGTGGCAGTAGAGTACACCAGGCAGTCTGGTGTGAGTCTGGGGACCCACACCCAAAGAGAAAAAGAAAATGGATAGTAAGTCCTGGCAGGAGAGTACATCAGGCAGTCTACTGTGAGTCTGGAGATGCACACACAAAGGGACAGAGAACACTGAAACAAAAACTGGCAGGAGAGTACACCAGACAGTCTGTTGAGAGTTAGGATGAGATAGGACTTTCTTCAGCCCTTCTTTAACTTTAATAAAAGTCAATAGCAATCATCACAATGCCTCTGTCTGAGTCTTACTCCCAATTCATTACAAATATTATTAAAATTTTGTGGTTTCTGTCTTAAAAAACTATAACCCGATGTGTTTGAGTCGAGAGTTCTCACCCTTTTGGTCACCTGAGACTGAGTGACACCCCCGGCCATGCACTGCATGCATCAAAGGGCTCTCTTTTTGCAAGTTGTATATCTCATTATTGTTTCCAGGATTTATTTTGAGTCAAACCTAGCCCATTAATAATCTTTTACATTATTGCCACCTTCCACTTCCTCATCTAAGTACTCCAATATCTCTGACTCCTTTTTCCTAAACTCAGCACTCCATTACAAGCACCTTCCTCTTTCTTGTCCCAGTACCCCATAAGTAAGCTATGGCATTAACCCCACCTCCATTTTCATAATCCCATTACCCCATTAAGTAATCTGTTACATTATTGATACCTCCCACTTCTTCATACCAGCAATCCATCACCCTGCCTCTCTCCTCCTTGTCCCAGTACTTCATCACCATACCTCCCTCTTCCTTACCCCAGTATGCCATTAGCAATCCCTTACATTAACCTCACATCCCTCTTCCTTGCCCCGCAACCCATTAGCAAGTTGTTACATTACTGCTAACTGCCTCTTCCTTGTTCCAATACTGATTTACCCTCACCTCTCTCTTCTATCATCAGTACCCCATTGGTGATCGCTAAATTGCTAACACCTTCCTCATTCCAATAAACCAACACATGCATAGTAATCCATTGCATTACATCTCTCTCTTTCTTGTGCCATACCACTTTAGTTATATGTTGCATTGCATTACCCCAATAGTAATCTATTACACTACCCCCTCTTCTCTCTATCTTGTCCAAGTACATCATCACCCTCACTTCCCTTTTCCTCATCCAAGTATCCTATTCATAATCCATTGCATTGCCTCTAACTCCCTATTCCTTGTCATAGTACTTCATTAGCAATATGTTGCATTCGCAACACCTCCCTGCCTCCATCTCAGTTCCACAATTATAATAAATTGCATTATCCCCAAATCGCTCTGCCTTGTGTTGCATAAACGGCACCTCCCACTCCCTGGTAGCTCTACTCCATTAACCAACCCCCACCCTCCTCCTTTGTCCAATAATTCACTATGCTCACTTCCCTGGTCCTTGTACCAGTAACCCTTTATTAATCCCTTACATTATCACCATCTCCCTCTTGATCGTGCCAATATCCCAAAAGTAATCCATTGCATTACTCCAATCTCGCTATTCCTCCTCCCAGTACTTCAGTAACCAATAAGTAAGCTATAACATTATGTGAACTTCCTCTTCCTTGCTCCAGTATACCATTACTCCCACCTTTCATTTTATCATCCCAGTACTTCATTCATTCACACGACTCATGTTATTCTCATCCTGCTACCTATTTTATAATCAATTGCATTACCCCACCTCACTCTTTCTTTTCCCAGTACCTCTCTAGGAATATGTTGCATTACCCCAACTCCCTCTTCCTCATGCCAGTACCACAATAGTAATACATTACACTACTCCCAAATCCTTCTTTCTTGTCCCAGTACACCAAATCCCTCACTTCTCTCTTCCTCATGCAAGTGCCATATTCATAATCCAATGCATTGCCCCCACCTCCCTGTTTCTCATCCTGGTACTTCATTAGTAATTTGTTGCATTATCCCCAAATCCCTCTTCCTTGTCCCAGTACCCTATTACTGTTACATTGCCACCAACTATATCTTTCTTTTGCCAGTACTACATCATAAACACCCCCTCCCCCTTATCCCAATACTTCATTACCCCCACCTTCCTCTCCCTCATCCCAGTACCACATTAGTAATCCCTTACATTACCACTATATTTCATTTCCTCATCCCAGGATCCTAATAATAATCAGTTGCATTAGTCCTCCTCCCTAGTCATCATTTGTGCACCTCATTAGTAAGCTTATGTATTAAGCCAACCTCCTTCTTTCATGTTCCAGTAACCAATTAGTGATCTGTTACATTACTGCTATATGCTTCTTCCTCGTCCCAGAACGTCATTAGCACTGACTTGCTCTATCTTTTCCCAGTACCCAGTCTATTGAATTATGGTCTCATACATCTACCATGTCCAAGTGCCCCAATAGAAAATCATTGCATTACACCACCTCTTTCTTCCTAATCCCAGTACCCCATTTGTAATATGTTACATTACTGTCACCTCCCTCATCCGCATCCTAGACTCCCAGTAGTGATCCTTTGCATACACAATTTGGCCAACACAATGAAGAAAGAGGGTGGGGTGAAGAAAAATGATTGGTCCATGTCATTGTTTCCATGGGTGCCCACAAGGAAGAGTAATATTTTGAAGATACTGATTCATGTTCTTGTTTTGCTGCTTTTCCTTTTCTGCACCTGTCAAATGATTACGGAATGCTCCAAAAGAATAATGTCTAAGACAATGCCCATGATGCCACTCACACTGAAACCTGCCAATGTCATTCCCTTTTGAGAAATGTTCACATGCAAACAGAAAAATAGCCTGGCAAGGAGTTGCCTCGCATGGTTATAATAGAAAATGAAATTTGTCATCTAGGAACTTGCTACTATCACTCAAATGACCCTGACAATTACATTGAAAGCTATGTCCACTGCATAGGGGAAGGGGATTGTATATTTTTTTTTACCTTGCAGCCCAGAAGAATATTGTATAAATTTACACAATTTCAGTAAAGTATGGGTACCAAAAACTGCTTTTGGCAAGTTTAAAGAGAGTGGGGGTGTAGTTATTGAATTAACTTGAGAGGGCAATGTTCATATGCAAATACAAAATCCTAACGATAAAGGAAAATGTTGATTGTGAGAATACTCACAACATGAAGTTTCCATTTTGTTTGAGGGTTTCTGCCATTTTCTGAATTAGCCCCTGTTTCTGCTGCACCCAAGAGAAATCGTCAAGGTCCCAAATACGCAGCTAAATAGGCAGTGCAAATATTAATCATATTAGTTACTGGGGCTCATTACAAAAATGTCGGTCCAGAAACAATGGTGCTGGTAAGCTTGCCAGTACTGTTGTTTCCGGACTGGCATACTACAGGTCTGCCTGCCGGAGCAGCCGTACCTGACAGGTCTGACCCTGCCTGGCACAGCCTCCATGGTAGGCAGACCATCACAGAAGCACTAGCACTGTTAGCAACTGTGCTGGTGCTTCTGTGGTCCCCACTCCCATAGAGTCCTGGGGTCTTACAATTTTCCGGGTGCCTGACTTCCCGGGCCACCGGGGTTGTAATCTCCCAGTGGCACCGGGAAGACATGCACCGGTAAATTATTCTGAGTCCAGCGTCAACCCGCTGGTAGGACTGGCAGGGTTATCGCCGGACTCGGAATGAGGCCCATTGTCTCAAAAATGAAGATCTTGTTATCCTCTCTCATAAAGTTTTTCCCAGGGAATTCTATCACACTGAATAATAACAATGTATGGTTTTAGCATCAGCCAAACAGGAATACAATACTTGCAAAAGATGTGTCCTGGTGTGAATTAGGCCTCAGGTCGAGGCACTTTCAAAATACTCAGTCAAGCTTTGGATCTGTTGCCCTCTATGAAGCCCTAGGACTATCGAGTTCATTACAGAGTGGTCTGTTTGTACAAATAAAATAAACACTTGCTTGTCAAATGTGGGGTTTCATTTACATGTTTTGTATATTAGCTTTTTATCTCATGTCTTTCTCCGGCAAGATGAACATCCCGCTAGCTAACAGTTTCTGTCCCTGGTCTAGCTAAGCAATAGGGATCGCAATATGTAACAAACTAGTATTTGCAAATATATGTTGCTCAGTAAAGTCGCAAGGCCTGGGAACAGGTGAGAGTGGCGCCAAGCTGGTTGGTGTCATGGGAAAGGATGTTAGTGTATCTATTATTTGTTATCACAATGTGCTGATTTCACTTTCCCCTAATTGCCCTATTAGGTCATCTGCAGAAAGATGGATTTGGAATGTCACACCTAATGCACTAACGAAAAGAGCAGAGTAATATATGTTGATCTTTAGGTTTGAAAATGTTAGGAGCCAGGTGGAGATTGGGGATTTGCATTTAATTAATGTCTGGAATATGTGATGAATCCAGTGTTGTCATCACTCCCTCTCTGGGGAAACTCTCTTCCCATATGACCAGGGAAAGGCAGCTGTTACCTGATCCTAACCCTGGGGGTGACTGCCTGAGGGAGGACCATATGGGGAGAGAGGACCCTCATTGGAGGGAAGGGTACTAGCTGAAAGGAACATGGTATCCCCCTTTCTACTCAAGGTATTACATACCCCTAAATTCAGAAACTGTTATAGACTATTGTGATGTTGAACCAGTTCAAACCCCCCATGCTGATAACAGAACTCATGTTGATAACTTATTATTTATTATTATTATTATTATTTGTGCCAAAACACTGAGACGAGGAGGAGCAGGGGAGCCATGCAGAGCACAAAAGTACTGAAACTGGAGGCACGCTCTAGTGGTTGGAAACATCCAATTGGTGAATTTAAAATCCTGGCAGCTCATGAAAGATGGTGTTCTACTTTCCCTTCTCTGGTTGGGAGATGAGAAGCAGGACAGCTGCAGTGGAAAGCAGAAGTGCCTTTACCCGAACCATCTAGAGAAATCCAGAGAGAGAGAGAGTTTGATGAATGCAGACCGTATGCACAAAAGTCTGGTGAGAGAAAGTCCAGGTTAGGTGAACACCAGGGGACAGAGAAGCAGACAACCAAAGGACAGGCTGACCAACGGGAGAGGAAGAGAAGCATGGAGAACTCAGATGCAGCCAAGCAATACCCAGAAGCGATGTGGGACAAAGGGTGCTTCGCGGCATGTACCGCACATCAAGAGAGGGCAGAGCAACGTACACCAGGCACTCTGTTGCGAGTCTGGAGACCTGCACCCAAAGAGAAAGAGAACACTGATAATAAGTCCTGGCAGGAGAGTACACTAGGCAGTCTGCTGAGAGTCTGGATACCCACACACAAAGAGAAAGAGAACACTGAGAATACGTCCAGGCAGGAGAGTAGAACAGGTAGTCTGTTGAGAGTCTGAAGACCTGCATCCAAAGAGAAAGAGAACAATAAAAATTAGCCCTGGCAGCAGATATACCAGGCAACATGTCTCATGTCTGTGGTCCTGCACCCAAAGAGAAAGAGAGCACTGAGAATAAGTCCTGGCAGGAGAGTGCACCAGGCCAAATTGATTGTGAGTCTGGAGATGTGCACCCAGAAGGGAAGTTTAATGTTGCAAAGTCCTGGCATGGAAATATACCAGGCAAGAGGATTATGAGTCAAGGACCTGCAACCCATCATAAGCCCAGTGTGTAAAAACCCAGCGGAAGGGAACAATACCTCAGTGAAATGGAAAAGTGATTGAACTTTGGTAAACATAAGTTGCTCAAGTGGTAAGCAAAAACATTTGAGTGTGGAAATCTAGGGGAAGCGAGCCAAACTCCCCTGGATAGGAAACTTACCTTTTAGAAAGGAAAACAACTGTGGTTGAGAGCTGAGGAGAAGCGGATTCATTCTGAGAGTGATGAAACCTTGGGGAACTTTAATCAGTCGTTCATTTGTGCATCTTTTAGAACCTTATGTTGAAACATTAAAGAACACTACAGTTGAAAGACTTTATCCCTTTGCACATTTTCTTAGGTTTAGTTTGTAAGGGTCAATCTAGGATTTCGGACAGAGGGCCGACAACTCTTTATTTTTGGATGTTCTGACAGTGATATCCTTTAGATTCTTTGAGGCAGGTAAATCCACATATAGTTACAGCGAGATAGGCCTTTCTTCAACACTTCTTTAACTTTAATAAATGTCAATATCAATCATAACTATGCCTTTGTGTTTGAGTCTTACTCCTGATTCATTACAAATATTATTGTAATATTGTGGTTTCTGTCTAAGAAAACTGTAGCCCGTTGTGGGCGGGTCAAGAGTTCTCACCCTTTTGGTCACTTGAGACTGATTGACCTCCGGGCCAATAATTACATCGATTAAAGTGCTGTCTTTTTGCAACTTGTGCATCTCGTTATTGTTTCGAGGATTTATTTGGAGTTAAACATATCCCATTAATAATCGTTTACATTATTGCCACCTTCCACTTCCTCATCTAAATACTAAATTATCACTGCCTCCCTCTTCCTAATCTCAGTTCTCCATTACAACCACCTTCCTCTTTCTTGTCCCAGTACCCTGTTAGTAAATGGTTGCATTAACCCCACCTCTCTCTAACTAATCCCATTATCCTATTAAGTAATCTGTTACATTATTGACACCTCCCACTTCTTCATGCCAGTAATCCATTACCCAACCTCCCTTTTCCTTGCCCCAATCTGCATTAGCAATCCCTTACATTAACCCCACCTCCCTTTTCCTTGATTCGTAACCAATTAGCAAGCTGTTAAATTCCTACTAGCTGCTTCTTCCTCACCTCTCTCTTCTATCACCAGTGCCCCATTGAAGATCATTAAATTGCCAACACATTCCTCATGCCAATACACCAACACACCAATAGTAATCCATTGCATTGCATGTCTCTCTTCCCTGTTCCAGTACCCCTTTAGTAATATGCTGCATTGCATTACCCCATGTGCATTGCATTACCCCAATAGTAACCTATTACACTACCCCCGCTTCCCTCTTTCATGTCCCAGTACACCATCAACCTGACTTGCCTCATCCTCTTCCTCTTCCTCTTCCAAGTATCCCATTCATAATCCAGTGCATTGCCCTTAACTTCATATTCCTCTTCCCAGTACCTTATTAGTAATCCATTGCATTATGGTCTCCTAATTCTCCCATGTCCCAGTACCCCAATAGAACATCTGCACATTACTGACACCTAATCCCAGTACCCCATTAGTAATATGTTACACTACTGTCACCTCCCTCATCCTGGAATCCCAAAAGTGATCCTTTACATTACGCAAATTCCACCTCTCACTTCTTCATGCCAGTGCTCTATGAACCCCACCTCCCTTTTCCTCCTCCCAGTACTGCTTCAGTAATCCCACACATTGTCTGCACCACTTTCTCCCTCATCACAGGACCCCAATAGTATCCATTGCATACCCCCCGCCTTGTTCCTTTTCCCAGCACTCCATTAGCCCACCTATCTCATCCTTGTCCCAGTGCATTTTTACTCTCACCTCCCTCTTCCTCATCCCTGTATCCCAATCATAATGCATTGCATTGCCCCAGCCTCCCTATTCCTCGACGAGTACTATATTAGTAAAAGTAGGATTTTGCCCACCTTCCTCTTCCTCATCCCAGTAATCATATAGTAATGCATTGCATTACCCTCACATCCTTCTTCCTTGTCCCACTACCCAATTAATAATCAGTTACATGATCACCACCTCCGTCTGCCTCATACCATTACTCCATTACCCCAGATCCTTCTTCCTCATCTGAGTACCCCATCCGTAATCCCTCAAATTACCACCATCTCCATATTCCTTGTCCCAGTACCCCAAAAGTAATTGGTTGCATTACCCTGCCCCATCCTCTTTGACCCAATATTCCAATAGGAATCGTGGCATTAATCTGCCTCCATCGTCTTCATCCGTGAACCCATTTGTAATGTGTTGCATTCCCACCTTCCTTATCTCAGTACCACATTAGTAATCAAGGTTTTTACCACAAACTCAATCTTCCTTGTCTCAGCACCACATTATCTCTCTTCCTCATCCCACTTCTCTATTACCCCACCGCATGTTAGTTCATCCCAGTACCCCATTAGTAATCCCTTAGATAACCACCATCTCGCTCTTCCTCATCCCAGGATCCTAATGACAATCAGTTGCATTTGTTCTCCATATTCTTCATCTGAGTACATCATTGGTAAATTGATGTATTAAGCCAACCTCCCTCATTCTTGTTCCAGTAACCAATTAGTAATCTGTTACATTACTTCTGCCTCTTCCTTGTCCCCGTACTTCATTACCACAGCCTTGCTCTACCTCTTCCCAGTACCTTATTAGTAATCCATTGCATTATGGTCTCCTACTTCTCCCATGTCCCAGTACCCCAATAGAACATCTGCACATTACTGACACCTAATCCCAGTACCAAATTAGTAATATGTTACACTACTGTCACCTCCCTCATCCTGGAATCCCAAAAGTGATCCTTTACATTACGCAAATTCCACCTCTCACTTCTTCATGCCAGTGCTCTATTAACCCCACCTCCTTTTTCCTCCTCCCAGTACTGCTTCAGTAATCCCACACATTGTCTGCACCACTTTCTCCCTCATCACAGGACCCCAATAGTATCTATTGCATACCCCCCGCCTTGTTCCTTTTCCCAGCACTCCATTAGCCCACCTATCTCATCCTTGTCCCAGTGCATTTTTTCCTCTCACCTCCCTCTTCCTCATCCCTGTATCCCAATCATAATGCATTGCATTGCCCCAGCCTCCCTATTCCTCGACGAGTACTATATTAGTAAAAGTATGGATTTTGCCACCTTCCTCTTCCTCATCCCAGTAATCATATAGTAATGCATTGCATTACCCTCACATCCTTCTTCCTTGTCCCACTACCCAATTAATAATCAGTTACATGATCACCACCTCTGTCTGCCTCATACCATTACTCCATTACCCCAGATCCTTCTTCCTCATCTGAGTACCCCATCCGTAATCCCTCAAATTACCACCATCTCCATATTCCTTGTCCCAGTACCCCAAAAGTAATTGGTTGCATTACCCTGCCCCATCCTCTTTGACCCAATATTCCAATAGGAATCATGGCATTAATCTGCCTCCATCGTCTTCATCCGTGAACCCATTTGTAATGTGTTGCATTCCCACCTTCCTTATCTCAGTACCACATTAGTAATCAAGGTATTTACCACAAACTCAATCTTCCTTGTCTCAGCACCACATTATCTCTCTTCCTCATCCCACTTCTCTATTACCCCACCGCATGTTAGTTCATCCCAGTATCCCATTAGTAATCCCTTAGATAACCACCATCTCGCTCTTCCTCATCCCAGGATCCTAATGACAATCAGTTGCATTTGTTCTCCCTATTCTTCATCTGAGTACATCATTGGTAAATTGATGTATTAAGCCAACCTCCCTCATTCTTGTTCCAGTAACCAATTAGTAATCTGTTACATTACTTCTGCCTCTTCCTTGTCCCTGTACTTCATTACCACAGCCTTGCTCTACCTCTTCCCAGTTCCTTATTAGTAATCCATTGCATTATGGTCTCCTACTTCTCCCATGTCCCAGTACCCCAATAGAACATCTGCACATTACTGACACCTAATCCCAGTACCCCATTAGTAATATGTTACACTACTGTCACCTCCCTCATCCTGGAATCTCAAAAGTGATCCTTTACATTACGCAAATTCCACCTCTCACTTCTTCATGCCAGTGCTCTATTAACCCCACCTCCTTTTTCCTCCTCCCAGTACTGCTTCAGTAATCCCACACATTGTCTGCACCACTTTCTCCCTCATCACAGGACCCCAATAGTATCTATTGCATACCCCCCACCTTGTTCCTTTTCCCAGCACTCCATTAGCCCACCTATCACATCCTTGTCCCAGTGCAATTTTTCCTCTCACCTCCCTCTTCCTCATCCCTGTATCCCAATCATAATGCATTGCATTGCCCCAGCCTCCCTATTCCTCGACGAGTACTATATTAGTAAAAGTATGGATTTTGCCCACCTTCCTCTTCCTCATCCCAGTAATCATATAGTAATGCATTGCATTACCCTCACATCCTTCTTCCTTGTCCCACTACCCAATTAATAATCAGTTACATGATCACCACCTCTGTCTGCCTCATACCATTACTCCATTACCCCATATCCTTCTTCCTCATCTGAGTACCCCATCCGTAATCCCTCAAATTACCACCATCTCCATATTCCTTGTCCCAGTACCCCAAAAGTAATTGGTTGCATTACCCTGCCCCATCCTCTTTGATCCAATATTCCAATAGGAATCATGGCATTAATCTGCCTCCATCGTCTTCATCCGTGAACCCATTTGTAATGTGTTGCATTCCCACCTTCCTTATCTCAGTACCACATTAGTAATCAAGGTATTTACCACAAACTCAATCTTCCTTGTCTCAGCACCACATTATCTCTCTTCCTCATCCCACTTCTCTATTACCCCACCGCATGTTAGTTCATCCCATTACCCCATTAGTAATCCCTTAGATAACCACCATCTCGCTCTTCCTCATCCCAGGATCCTAATGACAATCAGTTGCATTTGTTCTCCCTATTCTTCATCTGAGTACATCATTGGTAAATTGATGTATTAAGCCAACCTCCCTCATTCTTGTTCCAGTAACCAATTAGTAATCTGTTACATTACTTCTGCCTCTTCCTTGTCCCAGTAATCAGATAGTAATGCATTGCAATACCCTCACATCCTTCTTCCATGTCCCACTACCCAATTAATAATCAGTTACATGATCACCACCTCCCTCTGCCTCATACCATTACTCCATTACCCCAGCTCCTTCTTCCTCATCTGAGTACCCCATCCATAATCCCTCAAATTAGCACCATCTCCATCTTCCTTGTCCCAGTACCCAAAAAGTAATTGTTTGCATTACCCTGCCCCATCCTCTTTGACCCAATATTCCAATAGGAATCGTGGCATTAATCTGCCTCCATCGTCTTCATCCCTGAACCCATTTGTAATGTGTTGCATTCCCTCCTTCCTTATCTCAGTACCACATTATTAATCAAGGTATTTACCACAACCTCAATCTTCCTTGTCTCAGCACCACATTATCTCTCTTCCTCACCCCACTTCTCTATTACCCCACCGCATGTTAGTTCATCCCAGTACCTCATTAGTAATCTGTATAATTTCTCCTCTTCCCTGTTGCTCATCCAATACTTGCTAAGTAATCCCTTGCATTACCCCTATCTCCCCCTTTTCTCATCCTAGAACCCCATTAGTAATTTGTTGCATTAGCACATCTCCCCATTTCTTGTCCGAGTACACCATTAGTAATAAATGCTTATTTGGTGAAAAACGAAATGAAATATTTGATAAACGCTATCTTGTGTAGCTGAATGATACATATTGATAATAAAGGATAAGATATCAGTTATGATATTAGAAGAATTACAGAAAAGTAGAATTACAGAATGCGGGAAGGATAGCATAAGAAAACCTTTCAAATTCAGTGAACAAACTTTAGATGAAGTGACTTTAATGTGCCGAGATGTAATGCAATAAAACTCCTATAATTCAGCAGGGGTAACAAACTACACCACCTCAGCAATGCGGCCTTCATTGTGCAGCCCCTAAGCACACTGATTGCAACAGAATGGTGTCACTGATGACATCACACTGGTGTCACTGATGGCATCACACATGACACCTAGGACATGTCAGATGTCATCAGTGATAAAACATATGTGAAATAATTTCATACAGCATCTTTGATCTCCTCAAAGACCTTACCAGTAAGTACAGCCAGGGGTAAACATAATGGGCCTCATTACGACCCAGGCGGTAAGTTACCGCCTGCGCCGTGACTTTACCACCATGGCGTAAACTACGTTTACGCCATGGTGGTTGGCGGATTTACCGCCCCATTCCAACCTTGGCGGGCCGGTAAATCCCCATTTTCCCATTTACCCTTCCCCATTCCCATTTTGCCCCATAGGGCATAATGGGAGTGGGGAAGGCATTAATTACGCCACCGTAAATTACGGTGGCGTAATTAACTCCATGGCCCTTTAGCGCCATGGATTTTAACACCTGCTAAAAGCAGGTGTTAAAACCTCCATGGCGCTAAGGGACCTCGTACTCAGGCGGTAAGGGTCGGCGCTGTTTACGGCGCCGTAAACCCCTTACCACCTGAGTTGTAATGAGGCCCAATGTAATGTATATAATGATATTGGGCCTCATTACGAGTTTGGAGGCAGCCATGCCCTTGATAAGGGCATGGCTGCCTCCAAACTCGGGTCTGGGTTCCTTGAATGAGGAATTACTGGGTTATTCCAACCTTTGAGAACCCGGTAATTCCTCATTCAAAAAACCCATCCCCATTCCCATTTGAGCCCCAATACGGCTCATTGGGAATGGGGAAGGATCTAATAATGGGCCCCTTATTAACGGGCCCATTATTAACTCCCTGGTCCCTTTGCAGGACCCGCAAAGGACGTCTGGTCTGACGGGACGTTCAGAGAGAGTCCCGCAAGGGAACCTCGTAATAGGGCAGAATGAGTTTACCGGCACCGGCACCATTACCGGCACCGTTAAACCCATTATACTCACATCATAATGAGGCCCATAGAGTGCATGCTAGCACACCAGTAGTAATTCTGCCGATTTTTGGACGAAAAGTGGAAGATTTACCTCCAGCATCAGCATTGTGCTACGGGTCAATCATCTACTTTTCCTCCAAAAATCGGCAGAATTACCCCTCAGTAATTCCCCCAGTGCTAATTGCACCAAAACATGTAATTTGAAGGTGCAGGAAAAAGTGAGGTTTTTCCATTAGCGCCAAAATAAGAGGTGGTAATAGAATTACCTCTGCATTTTTTTCTGCATTGACAAGCAAATGAACCCCATAGAGTGCTAGAGAACTATGACACATATTCAGTTATACAAATATTAGAATTCCACTAAATTTCCTTTGTTAAAGGGACATTGGGCCTGATTCATGGATTATTGGCACCAAAAAAAACGGGATTTGTGCGCCATTCTGCCCGCAAATCCTCATTAGTTAAACAGGCATTTGCGGGCAGAATGGCGCACAAATCCCATTTTTTTTGGCGCAAATAATCCATGAATCAGGGGCATTATGTTTATGTCGCCTTGTCCAATTTTTTTAAAACTTTTTTTTATTGTAAATTGGGTAAACAAATTAACCTTACACAAGTACAATACAAAACATACATGTATACCAAAGTAAAATGTGTTATTGTTATTAAATGTTTAAAATCATATGAATACCTCCAAAAGTTCCTCTAAATGTGATGTAGTGCAATAATCAATGAAACATTCAACCCTCACATAAATCTTCACCAAAGAGAACATTTTGAATATTCTGAGTTAATACTTTCTGTTTCATTTTCAAAAATCCTACTTCTAGATACATTAAAAAATACACAGTCCATAAGCAAGTGACAGAGCATTTCACATGAGTCTAAGTTGTGCAAAAGTGGCAAGTTATTAAAGTGCTATGTGCTGAGTTAGAAACCCAATGCTTCATGCATTTCCTAGTTAGAAACGGGTTTCATCTAAAATGCATAAAAACAGACCTGGCTTTATCACAAGGTTAACGAGTTAGATACAAAGGGAACAGTTATTTTCTGTGTGGGAATTTCACATATTCTGTGTATGTTGAGTACTCCATATTTGAGTCAATAGTTACCATCCAGTCATGGCTGAATAATTTACTTTTTGTCCCACCAGGGCGATTAATGAATTCCTTCTCAGTTGATCCTATTTCCATTAATAAATATTACATTTTCCTTTTGTACAAATTAATTGAAGCTACTATAGATGCCATCTTGTCCAGGTCTACATAAAGGGAATTATCTGGAGGATCAAGGAACTTTGCATAATTTGACAATTGACACCAATTGAACCTTGCCAGAAGAGATACAAGGCACAGTTCATGGCGTATGATTTATTTTGGAATATACATAAGAGAGTCTCAGGGTCTCCTTCCATAATTTCCCCAGAATCACATTCAATACTTTTCCCAAGTCGATTAGTGACATGTGGAGACTATATAACAGCACAGGTTAAATTTTCATTTTATAATAACATATAATTGAAATAATGGAATGTGTACATACTCTAGACTTCAGACATTTCATTTGTGGTATCAAAGGACACAGTTAATCATCTAGTGTTTATTTCCACAAAGCAAGGGAATCAGTATTCGAAGGACAGTACCCAAGATACCTCAAACTGTGAACCCTTTCCATCTCAACTGACCCCAGCTGTCAGCACGTAGTCTTGGGGTTTAAATAATAATTTTGGCTTACCCCCATTTGCCTCTAAATTTTTCAGACATGCATATTTAAAAAAAGTTTATGCTTTTGTCCAATAGCCGTTCTTTCCCAAAAAACGAAATCATCAGGAAATACCAGAGAGCTAATTTTAAGCTGCCCCAATCTAGCTGTATATAAAGTCGGAGTCTTTCATGAAACCTCTATATCTCTGGCATACCAATGAAAAAGTGTTTGCTTTAGCCCCAAAGCTGTAAATACAGTTCTTGAAAATGAACCTTTTTGGGTAAATCGTACTTTCAGCAGGGTATTTATATGCACCAATGAGACCAACTGTACCTGTTTTAAAGGAACATTCAGGATAAGGAGCTTCATCCACAATTTATTGTGAATCACACAGTCACGTGCATTAGTGATATCTAAAGATGCCTTGGTATTATTTTTGACATCATATAAAAGATGGGTTAAGACAGCAGCGTTAAGAGTGGTACCCATACTTTTTCTAAAGCCCACTTGTGATCTGGAGAGGAGTGAAGTTTGGGAAATGACAAGATTCAGAACTTTCAAGAAATGTATAGAAAAACCTTACTTATTGAGTTGGTAAGGGCAATGAGTTTATAGTTGGAAGGGTTAAGTGCATCGCCCTTTTTATAAATAGGAATAATAATAGATTGTGTCCCAGTAGAAGGGATATTATGTGTCTCAAAGATAGAATCAAAGAGAGGTTTCAAGATTCTTGACCACGAAAGAGGATCCTTTTTTAGAACACAGGGCGGTATACCATCAGGGCCTACTGCCTGGGATGGATTTAATTTTTCAAGAGCCCAAAGTACATCATCAATCTGCCACAGACACTTCTCAAAGCACATAGGACACACAGTATGACCTTCTAAATATTTAAATCCTTCAGCCAGAGAATACTTCTTCCAATAATAGTCAACCCAGGCCGGTTCAGTAACAGAGGTGTCAAAAGAATTACCCGCCTTGCCTGTCCTTTGGTTAATAGTAGCCCAAAATTGCCTTCCCTTGTGTTGACTATGATTATCCAACATCTGTTGATTATCCTTAAGATGGAGATCCATCTTAAGTGACTTAGTTAGATTCTAATGCATTAAACAAATCCGCTTCTTGTGAGTCTCATAATTCTGACCATGAATTCCTAATTTCTTCAAATCTAACAATCCCTTTTGCATGACCCATTTAGAATTCCTTATCCTCTCATCATATAAGTGAGTTAGCTTCCTATTTTGCAGGCCATAATATCTTGAACTAATAATTTCAAGACGTCTCTTAATATTATTATACAGATCATCAATGTGTTCCTCTGTCAAGGACATATAAATCAACCAGAAGACCTGCACTCAAAGCTTCTTCTGCAATTAGACGGTTGGATTCACCTTCTCATCTACTGTTCCATTTAACACTCATGCCTTTCTTATCAAGGTCCAAACAGGAAAGTAGGGGATCCAGCTCATATGCAAAATGGGCTAGTCCTAATGAGTGTAAAAGAGAGAATCAAGTGGTCCCCCAGCCCTGGATCATAATACAAAAGGGGACCCCTAGATGGCCTAAGATCATCAGTAATAAAAATATAATCTATTCTGGAGCAGCACTATCCCTTATGCCAAGTGTAGGAAGGAGGATTCACTGAGGCATCATCAACCACTCTCAAAAATTCCTGCTTGGCCAAAAAGTATCCCATACCATGCCCTACTAGGGTTTGTTTGAGAAGCTAAATGGATAGAGTTAGCGGCATTCCATTCAGCCCCCACCATGCAATCAGCATTGAAGTCCCCCTAACAATTTTCCAGCTAGTCACCCAAAAGAATGGCCAGGCGGGAGTGAAGCTCCCCAACTCCAACCCTAGCAAGATTACAGTATATAATAATCAACAAAAGATTGGAACACACATCAGTAGTAGTGAGGCTGACTGCCAACACCCCTTCAGAGAATGAACCACTGAAGATCTAATATTCAAGTAGGAATCAATAGCAATTAAAAGGCCTCCACTAGGATGACCCATAGATGATACATTAGCAGGACTATAGAAGGTCCGAAACCCCACTTCAAAGTGCATACTGGTCACGGTTTCCTGTACCAACAGAACATCTATCCCTTTAGCATAAAGACACTCCTTTAGGAATTGGGCCAGGCCCACAGGTCCACAAAAATTCTATGACATTACTCCTAGGTTAGTAAACTAGGGCTGGTTTAAGCCCTGTTTAAGACCTGCAAAGTCCGTAAGTGCATTCTCAATCCACGACCAGTCCTGCCTTTCCTGCATAGTACCAGATAAGAGAGATACAAGCAAGGCACCATCAGTGGCTGAATTATTTGTAGTAGATATAACTCCACCCATTAGATTCGGTGCCTGTGAATCTTGTGCCAAATACGATTTAGCTGTCTAAGGTGAATCAGTAGTATCAAAGTCGTAGCCCAATGTTTGTAAATTATCCCTCTGTTTACAAACAATGTTAGCCAACATCACTGAGGGAAAATAGCACAACATCCAGCAATTATTGTGTGATGAAGAGTGATCAAATCAATATCATCAGATGTAAGAGATCTCAGTTGTGGAAGTTGTCCAAAAATATTTAAGAGCTTTGACCTGTTGATACAAATGTTCTTATCCAAAAGACAAGCCAAAGACCAACCCACAATCTTCGAGTTGTATCTCTCTTCTGCCAGGTCATTGTCCCTTAATGTCCCACTCTTACACATCTGACCATTCTCAGAAGCC
Organism: Ambystoma mexicanum; assembly: GCF_040938575.1. NCBI lineage: Eukaryota > Metazoa > Chordata > Amphibia > Caudata > Ambystomatidae > Ambystoma > Ambystoma mexicanum. The sequence continues at coordinate 338,549,096 of NC_090939.1, forward strand.
CCAAATGCAGTTGGTTCAGCCCCACGTCAAGTGACTGTGTAGTAGGCAGATGGTGTAAACTAACATTCCGGATTACTATACCACCCTTTCCCATAAGAGGGCCACCCGCAGACTTTTTTCCATTTAATTTATTTACTGGCAACAAGAAATATGTTATTTTGGACTGTAGGTTCTTTGCTCGTACCTGAACCGAGACACCATGAGTTGTGGGTGTAGATTCAGATTCAGGGACCTCGGAGCCCACATGGACAGCAGGGCATGGGTCAGTGCCCATGTCTCGCACCCGGGGAAGGCTCCCAGGGGACAGGACTACTTTCGGCCCCCTAGTTGCGGGGGATATCAGGCTCTTCTTATTAGCCATAGACTTAGACCTCATAGGCAGCACCTGCATCTGTTCTTGTTTCCCATTTTTTCTCCCAACCTCACCACACATCCATCGGCCTGTGAGTTAAGATCTATTGTTTCTTCCACAACCGGCAACCCTTGCAACCATTTAAGCAAGGAATGTCTCTCATTCAGTCTTGGTGCAGGCATATTTTTGTTTTTTCTTTTTTTTATTTCAATCACCTTTCTTCCTCTGAGTGATTTGATTACTATTAGTGGACCATTCACATATAACCTGTGATTCAGACTCACATACATTGTATCTCTCTGCATTCACAAAGGGAGAGAGCTGAGGAACACACTCAATCTTTCCATGCCTTCCAATAGGGCTGTGAGTGTATTGGGGGTTTGACTGATCACTATAAGGTCCTGATTGGCCTGCTGAGCTTGGCCTGGTTGTAAGCTCAGATCATGAGGCATACCACTTATTTCCTGAACGTTGTTGTCAGAGTCACCCTGCTGTCCCAGATTCAAATCTGTGATCTCTATTCTAGGGTTCAATACATTTGCCCCATATGATAATTGCTCGACACTCCATGGACCCAGTCAACCAATGAATTCTCAACAACAACATCCTTTAGATTGTTGTATAGTGGAAGTATTGACTATAGGACCAAATGCAGAGCAGAAATAGAGGCTGGACCTAAAGTTCAACTTTAGGCAGAATGTCAGACTGTCTCCTCAAATTAACATTCTTGGGTGAAAAAAGGGTTTTGTCCGAAAAGTTGGGCCCAGTATGCACCTTCGTAACCCACTCTGTCAACACAAAAGTGACAGAGGGCCTGGTTCCCAGTCCTATACCCGGTGATTTATTAAAGTTAGTAACTTCCATTGCATTTCACAGTCTGACAAAAGACTCATCCATGATTACAGAACTGTCGAGAGGAAAAGAGCCAGCCACAGGATCCATCCCCAGGTGTACTGCAGTGTTTTCCTGCAAATCAGCCCACTCAGTTCCAACCATAAATGGAATCTCTTGTGAAGAGGACAGAACATGATCAAAACTATTATCAGTATTAAAGACCTTAGTTTGTAACCACACGCATCAAGGTGGCCATTCCCTCCAAACCCGCCTCCTGGTCACAATTGCTGTCAAAAGACTGAGTAATCCCCATAGTGGAATCAATGGTCAAAGACTTTAGAGTCCCCTTGTTTTCTCAAACTGATGCTGGTTGTATGTTGATCTTATTGCATCTCAGTATTTCAGACTGTAGGGGACATACTCGAGCAGGATTCAAAACCTGCACCTTACTACGAAGTTCATCTGGCATGCCTGCCGGACAAAATCATAAAAACAGCACATTATTTAGCGCAGTTCAAGAACAGAAAATGACTTAGCGTAGTTCAACTATCTGTGTAGTAAGAGGTGATCAAAGGCCAATGGCCCACATCCTCTCTTTTGTTCTTACTAGAAGAAGACCCAGTAATACAGTTCAAACAGTCATTTCATTACCCAGCAAGCACATAGTAAGTAGAGGATAAGAGTAGATCAAAGGCCAATGGCCCGCAGTCCCTCCCGGTGTTATCCTCCAAGTTATAAAATTGAAATCTTCGCACAGCCTCCTCTCTCCCATGGCAAGCAAAGGTGAATGCTGGGTCAGCTCCACCCACCTCCCAACATTCCAAACACTTCCGCCCGTTTCGCTACCGCTTCGCTGGGGAGAGTGTTTTTAAAGCTGGTTCCTTAAAGCTGTGTAGGCTTAATTAACAGCAAAGCCAAAGCATTAATCAGCAGCACGATCTGTTAGGTAATGTGCAACACTCCAAACACTTCTGCACAATTCGCCCTGTCCAATCTCAACTATGGGTTGCTTAGTGAGGCTTGCAAATTGATTCCCATGCCCTGGGGCTTGTGGCAAAAATGCACTATGGGCATATAATGGGCACTGAGCCAGACCGGAGGCTGTAGTGAATGGCTTGGTTGGGCTGTGGCATGGCCTAACCTCATAAGCTGCTTAAAGTGACACCTATATATGTGCACTGCAAAACATTATGTTTGTTAAAATAAGTTATAGCTCTGTAACAAATGTTTAAAAAGGAAGTTTTAATACCTTATAGTGAAGGAACAGCATAACGCATATTACGTTATAATAACCATTGAAAAAGCCAGGTTGTCCTGTCGAAACCTCTACTATGGGTTACTTGTCGGGGCCTACAAAATGGCTAAAGCCCATTCCCAATGGTTTGCTGCCACTGGCCATCTTGGTACGATTATGGGGGTACAATGCTAATGTAAATGTTAATGTTAATGTTAATGTTAAAGGACATTTGTACTGCGCACTATCACCACCGGAGTGGTCCCCTGGACTATGGGCCAGGCCACAAGCCCGGTCCAGTGGCTAATATGGCTAGCTTAGTCATGGCTGGTACATGGCAAAACCTCATACCACAGACAATGCAGCCATAGCGTGTATCCACAAAGTGACACACAACAATGTGTGCTGCAAAAATGAGATTTGTAAAATATGCATTAAAGTTATTTCATATATGTTGAAAGAGGATTTATTTTCAACTGACATACAGTGTTGTCATACATGTTAAATATGATTTAACAAATTAGGTAAAGAACTGGAACAGCATGTAGCATCATCAGTTATACGTTTCACTGAAACAAATGTTGTCAGGGCATTGTTATGATAAATTTGCCCCACCCAATGTCTACTGTAGATTACTTGCCAGGGGCTGAAACATAATTGAAGCCCATGACCTAGGCATAGAGGCCACAAGCCATGGACAGTAGTGACAGTCTCATTATGGGTGCATACTAGACACTGGGAGAGGCTGTAGGTCAGTTGCAGTGCCAATTGTAGGAGAGTCGGATGGTGTGGCATGGCCAAACCTCATGCTCTAGGCAATTCAGCCATACCTTGCATCACCAGCATGCTCTGATCAATGTGACTCATATTAATGTGAAAACTGTTATAGCTGACAAATCTTTTATAACTGACAAATGTTCATTCATAATCTTTAAAATGCAGTGAAATTCCTTTGTTAAAGGGACTTTATAGTTAAGTTCCCCTAACCAAAACCCACTGAAATTCAGTGAAAAGGCATTGGGAAAGGGAGGTTATGGTTAAAATGCTCTAAAAAATACAGTTGAAATTCAGTGAAAAAAACGTTGTAAATGTTCGTTATGGTTGCAGTGGAAAGACTAGAAAACACAAATGTTTCTGTTATGATAGGCTACAGAACCATAACTCACACATCTGCCACACACTTCTGATACTGACACATAACATATGACATCACAAATGGCATAAACAATGATATCATTGATGACAGCTGTAAGGGATTTCAGTTAAGCACAGGCCCAATCTAGCCCAGCATGTAGTGCGCAAAGGAAACCCTTACTTATTTTTGTCTATAAGTTCAATATTCTGAATGATATACCACTCATATCACACCCTTCTCAAAATACCTCCCCGCCCCAGTCACACTGGACCAGGAATCAGGCGAGTTTGTAACAGTAATTTTTTATTTTAATGCACTGGGAATTAGGTAATGAACACAAAAAGAATGCAGCAAAGAAAAGAATACTTCTGGATTGGTTTGGAACAGATAGCACTGTGGTTAGAGGTTCCCCTGCGACACCCCTCGACCAACCAATTGTCAATTTAACTAGATGTGAGGAGAGAGCAGGTACTCAGGAATAATACAGACCAAACAGAATATCACCCCCACCTTCCCTCCTTAAACACAAGAAAAAAACGGATTTGACTTTTCAACTGTCAGATGGCTTTGAAACTGGCCGAGCAAAAACACAAAATGTGGTCAAAAATGCTTAAATTATTATACATTTCTATGGGAGCTACTTTGAACATATGCAAGCAATCAAAAGCAATGATTTAATCAAAAGAAAACAATTGTAATCTCAAAGGCAAAGTGGGAAATAATTCAAAGACAATTCACACGTGTAAACCCATTTTCAAAATGTAAATTTGCGGCAAACTTTTGATAAAAACGGGTCAACTACATTGTTGGGTTGTGGATGCAGCGAAGGATGTCAGGTATCAGTGGGGGTTGAAATTTCTTTTCTTTCTTTAAAACTGAGGGAGTTATGGAGGTTTTAGTGGGAGGTGTTTTTTGAAAATAAAGACACAAATTTGGACAAGACCTTCAGTTTAAAACCAGAAATGATGGATTATGCTTTAATTCAAAACTAGAGCATGCAGGCTAGACAACCAGTTTGGGAAGAAGTAAGCTCTGAGTCTGATTCATGACTTCAGTAACAGATCCCCAGTTCATTCGCCGGCGGAACCAGTCCAAACACTGGAAGTGGGATTTTTGGATCAGAGTTACACCAATAAAAATGACAATAAAAATGACGCTTTAGCAAATAGACAGAATAAGATAACACTAACTATTTTGACACTGTCACTGGTTATGAATGTAGGGATAGTTCAGATATTAGGGTGGACCAAGATAAGGCAAGCTATACAATAGTTCTCTAGCGTCCTGTTAATGCTCACAATCCACTGGTATTTAAGATGTTTGTCCCGTCAAGATTCTGGTCAATGGATCGGGTCTATCAGGGAAGGACATCATATCAGCTAGGATCAGCTAGGCCGGTCACCGGAACTGCACGGGATCTGCCCTTCTTGTTTCTGGATATTTCAGATCAGCAGGATGGTGAGTTCATCAGGCAAGAGTTATGGTAGCAAGCCAGATAGTTTCAGGATGCTTCCCCACACCATAGCGCTTCACTGGGTTGTAAGGATTAGTTGAGGATTAACTGAGGATTGAGGCATAGCTGAAAATGGTTCAGCTACTGCTTGGCCTGGTGATTGGCATCTGAATCTGGAAGGATGTTAATGGCTGGATGTTGAATGCTGGATCAGAGTGCTTCGCTTCGCTGGAATCAGAAGAGAGAGTGTGTATGTGTTGTCAGATGTCTCTGTTTATCCTTTCAAATGACATCACAAAAATGGGTGTATGGGCTGGCTTAACTAAACTCGCCCCTGTGAACTGGGATTGGATCACACCCTCATCTCTGCCTTGCATCCGAGTGATTGGAGCGATTGGATCAAAGACAGTTGATGTCAAGATTATGGTTTAGTTTTTACAATCCTTGGAAACCTCCCCTAGCCACTAGTTTCAAAATCGAATTTTGTCCTAAATACATATTTATACATTTGTAACCTCTACGAAAATCACATACAAGGATTACATATTTTATGGAGTATCTGTTCATCAAAATCCCACAGCTGTGAGACCTTGTTTCGCCTTTTTGCAGCATTTTGTCAATTTTGCCATGAAAACATTTTCCAAACTTTCTCCAAATTTCCACAAATATGCGTGTTTACCATAGGTATGTGTGTGCAAATTTTAACAATTCTAGCATAAATACAGTTCCCATAAAACCACATATATTGCCATTCCAGTTCAGAATATGCTACACAGTTCCACCACGTTTTGAAATATAGGGCAAAAAATTAGATTAACAAACCTGCCCTTTTTATATTTTTTACCACTTCTGATAGCATGTTTATAAGTCTGTAAACAATATTAATTACATATTCTTAGTGGCAAATGGTCAGCCTTTTGTCTGTCTCTGGAGGCAAGGAGCAGCCCCCACCTTTGGAATTTCCTTCTGCAAGCCTAGTTCACGACCTATTCACATGTCCATTTCCTGGCCTGGAGAATCTGCCATTGTTCAGTCCTTGGTAGTAGACAAAAGTCTGGCCCTCCCCACAATAATCATGTGTAAGTGAGCATGTTCTGAGATCAATGCCCTCCCTTTGGGTGGAAACCTGTTTTCGAACCTCTTGCAGGCCGAGCCAGCCTAAGTTAATTTTTTATTCCTTGACTCGAAATCCAGCATAAACCAAACTTGTTTCCTCAGCTCACATAGATAAATTACATTCTTAGGTTTAAACCTATGGGATCAAAACAACTGAGATCCGTGTTCCTTTCAGCAACATTCCTTTTATATTTGCTAATCCGGCAGAGCTTTAGTTTTAGACAACTTTAAAGTTTAATCAGGAGAGCCCATTTGACAGGGGCTGTCACTCACAGGTAGCCCAGTGTGGGTACACACAGTTTTTTGACAGGAATTAAAATTCACAGGCAATCCAGTTTTGCTGAGAAAATGTTTTGCTATTAACATTTCAGGACTTTGTAAATTCACAGTGCTTCATTAGATTAACTGCATTTTAGCACCAAGCAAGATTTTGAGTGTTGAAAAAGTGTTATGTACAGTCATTTTGAAGTTTCAGCAGCAAAGTAAATGTCGCTTATAGGCAAATTTTGGAATTTCACGTGCAAATCGTTGCTTCTCCCTCTGTACTCCATGTTTAGCTGTCATGGAGTCCACTGGCACTTTTTCTCACTTTTTCTGCAATGTGTTCTCTGTTCCACCACACATGCACCATGGGTGGCAGGTCGTGAATCCATCTTTTGTGTGTTGAAAAAATGCAGCTTTTGAGGTTTTGGCACACACCAGGGTTTTGCTGCCATTTTGCTGTTTCTCGCACCATAGATAGCAGAGTGAGGCCACATAGTATAGCAGAGTGGGTCAATACATCCCACAAATTCTACCTCCCAACTTTGTTTTGGCTTCTAGTCGAAGGGGAACCGGGTAAGAGGGATGTTCCTATCTGTCCGTTTGGAGAAATTCAATTGCTTCTCCCGTCAGTGATTGAAGCGGCACTCTTTCCTCACCGGTTCTGGTTGGGATGGGACGATACTCCGGATTCCTTGGGTATTTCCTCCCGGGTCCCGAGTGGTCCTCCTTTGTGATTCTTGGGATTTAGTGCCAATACTAGAAAACAGAACATGACACAGTTATGAAAATGTTCCCACTACTGTGCCCACACATCTTCGGGGATCTCAGCAGTGGGAAAGACACTTGCATTCCCTAACAATTGCAATATTCCCCATCTATTATTCAGTGATAATTTGCCCATTTTCTCAGGTGTAATCAATGAATATTTAATAATTTTTCTAGCTGTCCGGATTTTCCCCCTCTGGGTTTCTGGTGAGCTCTTCTATTTGCCTCAAAGTATGCCTCGGTGGCAACTCTTTAGCTGGTTTATGTGGACCCAGTTGTCTTCCCCCTCTGTCAAACTGTCCCTGGGGATGCAGAATCTATAGACGACTGGTGAGATTCTTTCCACAATTTCAAAAGGGCCCCGCCAACTTGGGAGGAATGTGTACTCCTTACCTTGATTCCTTTGGAAATTGTACAAGTAGACCCGGTCTCCTACTTGATATTCCTTTTTAGTTGCCTTAAGGTCATAGTGGGTCTTCATACTGCCTGCAGATCTTTCTAGATTCCGCTGAGCATACGCAAAAGCATGTTGAAGGTGTTTTCTCAGATTCTCAAAATACTCATGAGTTGTGGAGGCATTTATCAAGGTCTGCTCTTGGGTTCTGTAGAGCAGATGCTGGGGTGGCACCATCCTTCGTCCAGTCATCAGCTCAAACTGAGACATTTTTGTTGCAGAAGAAGGGGTAGATCTGATGGCCATCAGGACAAGGGGTAATCGAATGTCCCAACTTGGCCCAGAATCTTCCACAAACTTTTTTAATATGCTCACAATAGTCTTGTTGAATCTCTCAACTCCACCACTAGAGGCTAGACGGTAGGCAATGTGTAGTTTCCTTTTGACCCCAAGTATCTCCCACATCTTTGTCATCACTTCGCTAGTGAAGTAACTACCTCAGTCTGACTCAATCCTTTGGGGTAGTCCAAAACACGATAAGGTGTGATTGATCATCAGGGCAGCTGCTGTTTCTGCCTTGCCGTTTGGGGCCGGGAGAGATTCCACCCATTTAGTGAACAAGCATGTTAAGGTCAACATGTACTTGTTTCCCCTAGAGGAGCGAATCACGGGCCCGATAAAATCGACTTGCAAATCTGACCATGGCAGTGTCATCCCCCTCTTTTGGAGGGGTGCACGGTGTGTGAGTGATGTTGGCTGAAATTGTGCACACAAAGACACCCCTTCAAGTATTTGTTGAGGTCCTGCCCCATGTGTGGCCAGTATGGTACCTCTCGCAAGATTTCTAATGTCGTATTAAACCCCCGATGACCGGCTGGGACCGCATAATGGGCGTGACTTATCATCAGGCTTTGGAATGAGGTACGGACCACCCACTGGCCATGGCCAGATAGGGATTTCCTCACAAACAAACCATCTTGGATTCGGAAATTTTTTGAACATTTCATCAACACTGTGAGGTCCTCTTTCCCAATGCAATCGGTATCCGTCAGGGGAAAGTTCTCAGGGTCCTCAATGTGTTGATAAAACTTACCAATTATTGGATACCCTTTTTGAGCCGTAATCAAATCAGCATCTGCGGTCTCCTTACTCCATTGGGAAGTTGAGAGTTCATTGTGAGCATTTGTCTGGGACCTAGTGATAGCAGTGACCTGGACTTCTCTCAACAGGGACTCAATCTCAAGTAGATCCCCTTGGATGGCTCTGGTTTTGGCCAGCTGATCAGCTAGGTCATTTCCAGTTTTGTTTGGTCCCTCTACTTTAGAATGACCCTTGATCTTTTTCCAGTAGATGATCATCCCATTCGAGATGACCAAATCATCAATATTCTGTATTAATTATCCATGTTCTAGTGTTAGCACATAGCATGCCTCTGGTTTTTCAGTTAACCAGGTGCTCCACGAACCCGTTCTGCACATTATATGAATCAGTGATTATGACCAGTTTGTGGAGTTGTTGTTGGACAGCAGTGAGGATGGCTTGATGCACAGCCATCAGCTCTGCCACTTGACTACTACGGGGACCGATTTTGTACCCAGCGGAGGGTTCTGGGGCATCATTCACCCATGCATTCCCCAAGCCAGCCACAAGTTCCTTTTCCCCGTTGTTGTCAACATGGTAGGAGCACCCATCCACATAGACAGTGGGAATTCCCTCACACTTGTCTTATTCATAGACTTTGTGTGGGGAATTAAGGTATGCCTCCATGTTGTCCTTGATTTTGAGACATTTGTCTTCAAGACAGTTTTCTCTGGCACAATCATGCAAGTCAGCCAGACCTTGCACGAAGGGACTCTTTTTGTCTTGGCCATATCTGACCTCCACAGGAAAGCCTTGCATTGACAGAATCCAAGAAGTAATTCGGGAATTACTCACATTTACAGCCAGATTCTGTCACTTTGAAGATATTGCAGAGGCTGGTGTGGAGTGTAGGATATTTTGTCTTATTGGGTAAATTTGGGGTTTGGCAGTATTTTCTAACCACCAAAATATGAGCCGTAGTTTGGTGGTAAATTAGCCTTGCATTTAGATTGGGTTTAGCCTCATATTATTTTAGTGACCATACCTTGTTATATTATATTGAGGAATCTAGTAATATATTGTTTGTGGTATTTAGTGGTGAGCATAGTTTTCTTCCCTATATTATAACTTCATCATTAAACAAAGCCTTCCTTTCTATTAGAGTACCTCCCAGTGTTCTATAGAGAGCCTTGGACCTATGCACATGATATAAACCCAACAATGTTATATAGAGCACCACCTATAGGTTGTGGCCAGTATCACTGGCTTATCTACATCCAGCGATCTGTGCGCCCCTGGTATCACTGGTTTATATACATTCAGCGATCTATATATTATATCAGATTCCTTCCAACCAACATGCAAGGAAGGCACACACACACACACAAACCTGCTTCATCACTGAATATTACCAGCTTATTCTGGGTTGTTATTTTTACCTGCAGGGGCAAATTGACAAATGCACTACTGAAGAGAAATGGACTTCCCCCGTACTGTATAGTTTATAGGTATATGAATCATTTCACAGGTGCAAAGATGACACTAAACCACTTGTTTTGATATATTCTCTTTATATTATATGCAAATATGATTCACAATTATTAGTTCTTACCATAAACACATTGCATCATCATCTGGAAAACAAAAGAAAGAGAATACAGAACAAGCAAGCCTTTTAAAACATGAGGCAATTCTTCCACATTCTGAACATGACGAAATAAAAATGCAGGGGAATTCCTATCCTCTCTACACTGTACTATAATTCAGTCATCCATGTGTCCGTACACAGTGACCTCACTTATACGTATCTCCTTACCAAAAGTGTTTCTTTGAAGTTCCCCCACACAACCTTGTTTCACTCGCCTCACAAAGACAGGCCCAGTCAGCACGAACTGCTCCTGTAATCTTGTGTGTCTGAGAATCACAGCCAGAAACTCTCAAGCCAGCGCTCTGTGACACATTGGACTTCTGTATTCATAGCCCAGTCAACACGAACTGACTTCTTTCCGTAAGTTTTGCCATTAGCAGAACTCAGAACTTTCCTACTTTATCTACGTAGGATGTCTGCAGACACTTTCCTCCAATGAGGTTAAAAGCATTTTTTCAGCACCACCCTTCACTTTTATACAATGGGGTCACTGAGCAACTGTTTCAATTTTATTTCCTACCACGCATACTTTCTGCTTTCTGCAACTGAACACAGAAAGAGAGAGGCAAAAAAAATGCCAGTGTACATTTAAAAGCGAATTATAGCAGTGCTACCAAAAGATGTATTTTCACCTCATTTTGCACATGAGACTACATTATAATGCTAAGGAAGTTAGAATTTGTGCTTAGTAAATGTTAATTAAGTTAGTCAGTTATATAAATAATGTAGTCTTCTATGTATGAGGTATCAAAAGTAAAACAAAATGGTGCACTTTACTCTGCAGTTTCAGATTGTGCTTTTGCTGTGTTATGAATTCTATACTTTGCATGCCACCAACAACATAGTCACATGCTATACTGGCAGCACAAAAATAACTATATGTGTATGCCATATTACTGCTGGCAACAACAAAAAAAGATGCCATCACATTTAGTAAAGCGCTATATATTCTTATAAAGTGCTATATATATATATATATTATTACAGGAGTCTCCATTATGATGTGTTCCCCCTGGATAAATGGGCAGTAATTTTTCAATGCCCACAGCATTGCCAGGAGTGTCTTCTCACAGCCGTTGACTTTTTCCTCCACAGAGAAAAACAGTCTTACTCGTATAGCAGATTACTTTATTGACAGTCAAGCATGTATTTGAGAACCCTGTCTCCAAGAAGAACTCCTTGTTTTTGACAGGGTAAGCTAAAAAAGGCACTTTTGAGAGGCTTCTTTTGAGTTGTTTTACTAATGTGGTTGTTCTGGACCCCACTCCCACTTCACCCCCCCTTCAACAGATGGTTCTGCGTAATCCTCAATTAACTTTCTACTGTAATTAGTCAGTCCAAGGAGGCTCCTTAGCTCACGCAGAGTTGTGGGGTCTTTTAGTTTCTTGAGTGCTTTTACTTTCTTTTCCTGGGGACAGAGACCCTCAGGAGTTATCTCATGCCCCAAGAAATTGACACGGGTCCTGCACTACTGTGCCTTTTGGAAAGAGAGTTTTCCTCTGGCTGCCCTCAATTGTGTCAGAACATAACAGATCTCCGCAATGTGTTCCTCCACAGTTCAGCTTTTGATTAGAACATCGTCTACATAGGCCAGGTTACCCCTTTCACCCAAGTCGGGCATGGCATTATGCGAAAAGATATTAAATTCATTGCCGAAGTTGATGTATCCTAAGGAAGTCCGGGTCCAAGTGTACTGCTGTCCCCCGAAGGTAAAGGCCAGCTTGTATTGGTCCTCCTTACTGACAGGTACAGTCCAGTACCCATTGGTCAGGTCAATGGCAGGTAATACCTTTGTCACCTGGATCTGGGGCCAGCCCTTGGTCAATGTAGGGAAGAGGCCATCGGGAAGTGTGGACCCGTTTGTTGAGCTCCCTTAGGTCAACACAGAGTCTCCAGTGGCCGTTTTGTTTCAAAATCCCCAGCACCAGATTATTGAAGGTGCTGTGGACTGGACAAATTATCCCATGGGACTCAAGGTTCTTAATTATTTCTGTAAGGGACTCCATTGATGCGAGATGCAAGTGATATTTCTTCACAAACAGTGGAGTCATGCCAGGGTCTGTGGGAATTGTTGTTGTATGGATTTCGGTGCGACCACAGTCATATGAGTCCACCACAAAGAAATCTTGAAAAATCTAAGAAAACTTTTGTTTTTGCTCCAGAGTCTCACAGGCATAGGCTAGGTTGACTCTCTCTTCAACCATTTGCCTGAAGCCTGGAAAGACTTCTGGTTTGGCTATCTCAGTGGCCTCCTCCAGCTGGGGGGAGAAGTCCCTGGTTAAAATACTGACTTGGACTGATGGCTTCAGATGGGGAGGGCAGTCATGGTGGATTTGAAAGATCACCTCATCCCTCCTGAAGTCACAGGTCACCACTTCCTTACCATAAGGGCAGGAAGAGTACACCAAGACATTCCCCCCATGTCGGGTGAACATCCTGTCTGGTGTTGTGTCATTATCGCTATCACTGTCAAAACAGTCATTGGGGATTGGTCCTACCAGTTCATTACATAAATCTATGGAAAAATGTTGGTCATCAACCGCCATTCCAATAATGGTGCCTGCGCCCAGAGCGATAGTCCTAAGGTCGCTGTTATCCACCACTATTGGAATGGTGTCATGTTCTGTATTGACTAGTGGTGTTAGGTTTAACCCCAACCCTTGCTATTGGAATTGGGCATTGAGGTGAACATATTCATCAGGATTTAGCAGTTTTTGTCCTCTTTTCATTTGCATTTTAAGTGTGAATTGTCGGGTCTGTTCTGGGATGGTGCCTTCCTCTCCAATCTGAATTTCAACTGCAAATGGCAGCAATTGAGCTGACCGAAATGCTTTCTCTGTGTCATCAAAGTCCATGGGATTACCCGCTAATCGGGACCAGGCTTTGAAGTTTATTAGGTCCTAACCAATGGCAAAGTGATTGAGAATGTCACTGCCTAAATAAAATGCAGCAGGGACATCTCGCATGACCCAACAATTATGGACTCTGCTTTTGTTGCCTATGGAAATTTTGAGCATACACCTGCTAGGCAGGAGATGTTTGGATTTGGGTGTTTCCAGGTCCATTTCCCATTTGTCTATCAATTTAAATGTGGGAATGGCTATATCTTTTGGGAGTTTTCGGTACATGGCCTTGCTGATGAAGCTCTTACCGTTGTTCAGGCTCACAGGCTCACAGGCTTAACTTAATGGGGATGAACAACTGTTCTCCAATTGTCTGAAGATCAGCCAAGCTTTGAGCTGATTTCTCATCATTTTGGACTATAGGAGTGGGATTTTCTGATTGTGAATTGGTATGGAATTTCAGAGTATTCCCTTCCAGTGTGGAATGCCACTTGAGCCTGGAAGATAGGTTGATTTTCAGAAATAGAGAGGACTTCCCATCACCAGTTGTCCTACTTCAATTCCTGTCATGTCAAGGGTTTGGTGGCTTCGAAAATGGAATTCAATTTGGTCAGTTTGTTCTTCAACCATGTGGCATGTGCCATTTAAACTAACATGGTTGACACTATGTTTTAAGTTCATAGGTCGGTTACTCTGGGGCCAGATGACCTTGTTTACACAATCTATGAGGGGAGACAGTCTATGCAGGATGTCATTCCCTAGTAAACAAGGTGTGTCCTCTGGAGTCACAACTATGACCGTGTGTTTCACCTTGTGTCACCCAATTTTATTCTGACAGAGGGGTAATTTGGGCAGGATTTTGTTTGGGAGCTTGGGTACCTGTAAGAAAAAGGTGACAGTTGGATATGGGGGCAGTTATGGGCTCCCCTGGTTCTGATTCTGGGCTGCCCTCCCCCCTTTTTGGAGGCAGTCACCAGAATTGGTTTGGGCAAAGTGATTTTCTGGTTTGTCATTCTGGGGTTCAATGTTGGGCGGTTTTAACTCAGTCCCCACATCTACCAGGTCTGGATTAGGATCTCTTGGGACCCACTTTTCTTTGGGAGGAGTTCCCCCATCCATGAAGGAGAAGATCCTTTTCCCAGAATCCTCTCAGGACCCCTCTCCTTCAAATTGGAAGACTCTAACCTCCTCCACAAAATGGGTCTTTTTAGGCCCTTTATTTCTCCTACCCTCCCTCTGTTCCTTAGAATGCATACTTTCGGGGGCAGGATATTTTGGTTCTGGTTCCTGGGTTTCCAGGGGCTTTTCACAAGTGGGGGAGGAAGCTTCCTCTAAGGCTTTACACCCCCTTCCCCCTGTACCTTCCCCCTGGAAACCGGTGGGTTGTCGGGTTTCCCTCCCTGTCATTTCTCTGGAGTACCAAGCCCTTGATTTGAGGGTTCTCGGCCGGCATGTTCATCTAAGGGTTCTGTTGAGCGCTCAACATGCAACCCAGATCCTGTGACAAGTTCTGGACCTGGCGCTCCAGTTGGGACACCCGCTCTGACTGGTTCGGGGGTCTCTGGTCCATCCTAGATTGATCACGGGAAGGGTAACTGTACCTTCTCCCATAATACCCTAGGCTGAGATAGTTCTGGTACCCCTCCACCCTGGGCCTCCCCTCTCCCAGATTGGGCTGTCTGGGCTCCGGAAAGTGGGGAAAGAAAGAAGGGTTGTTTTTCGGGGTTGATGTTTGGCGGGTAGCAGGGAAAGAAACTTAACCCGGCATTTGGGGAATTACTGCCCTCCTGGGGAAAGTTAGGAGGGAAGTTTCCTGGGTTGGAAGCTGCCTGGTTGGACCCCCCCCTTGGGCTGGGGGAGTCCACACATGTAATGGGGGCTGGGGAATTAGGGGTTCCATTTGTGGGGTTACCTCCCTGACTACCTGTATGGGATTGGCCCGAGCGCCTTTTGGGTCTTTGGTTAGGAGGATTTTGCCCAGGAATATTTTTAGGCCCCCCCATCTCCAGATCTAAAACGTGGGTAACCTTCACCTCCACCACCTTAGCAGTAGCAGGGATGTTTGTTGGTTTGTGGTTTTTAGTTGTACTTTTATTTTCTACTGGTTTCTGCACTTCATAAATGCGAGTTGCCTGTTCAATGACCCAGTCTAGTGATCTCTTCTCATGAAAGTCCCTCACCAGCTGGGTCATGATGTATTTAGGGAGTGCATGAAAGAAAGTTTTAATGAACTCCCTACTGTCCGTGCGTACCCTCCTGGTGGTCTGCACAAAGGCACGTTTTAACTCTTGTACAAATTCTTGTGGGGCCTCGTCTTCCCCACATTGCAGATTGTAGGCCACCTGCGGGCCTCTTGAGGGTTCCAATGTATGGAGAAATGCTTTAAGATGGCCGCTCTATAGGTGGACCATCTTGAGTGGTTCTGATCGTCCAGCCCCGCAAAGAAGCTGGAGTAATCAGGGGAAAATGTCCACTTCACATATTGAATGAAATTTTGGCTATCCTTCAGGTGGAAAGTATCAATCATTTGCTCATACAACGCGAGGGGCTCCCAAACTGAATATTTGGCATTTTTATGATAGGGAGTCATGACGCCCCTAATTGCCCTGATTTGTTTAAGGGGATCTTTCAGTAGGGCCCTCTTAATTTTGTTGGCCTTTTTCATCTTAGTCACCCTTGTCCACTCATCCTCTGACTCAAAGGCACTGCTACAGGTGGTGGCTATCTAATCCTCTAGGCTCTCATTAATTCTGTGGGCTTGGGAATGGCTTGCAGAATGTGGGGGCCTAGTCTCTCGAGACCGGTGGCACTCAGAAGAGTCTTCTTACTCTCCCTTGCTCCCAGGATTGGCTGAGTACCCCCCCCCACTGCCCTAGTTGGGAAGATGTTTCTAAGATACTCTTGGCAGGTCTAGTTTCATGGAGTTCCCCACCAAATTTGACAGACTGATCCCTTGGTAGGCAATATTTTTGAGGATCCAATTCTCTGATTCTCCCCTCACTGGAGTCTTCCTGATCAGAGAGGCTAGCCCATTTGGGAATCTGTACAGTGATGCCCACCTATTTATTTCTGGGAGGCGCTGATCTGTCAGTCCCATATTTCCCATTGTGCTGAAGTCTACCATCCCCGTGGCCCTTGGTTCATATGAGCCAGTGGACATGAGGGTGGCAGGGTCCATGGAACTGAAGGGATTCAATTCCCTGATGACAGGGGTCCTGAGGTTATGCTCAGGGGTTTCTCTGTCCCTTCTTATGTCATCTCTTTCAGCCCCTATTCCCTGATGACATGCCAAAATCTGACCCTTTTGCTCCTATATTAAGGACTTATTGGTCTCAATGATTTGCTCCTGCATGGCTATCTGTTTGTGGAGCCTGTCATGCTTTTCACATAGAGCCTCATTGTCTCTCTGTGCTTCCTGACTGGATTGGAAATATTGGGCCATTTTTTGCTGCAGGAGACTCACCTCCTGAGTTTGGTCCCTATTGGTCTGAGTGTTCTTTGCCAGAGCATCCTCCACCCATTTGGTGTGTTCTAACAGCTTTCAATGATCAGTTTTAATTTCACTAAACTCCTCAAGTGCCAGCTTTCTTTCTTCTAAGTTAGTTTTTAATTGGCTGACTTCCTGTCCTAAGGTGTCCCTCTCCTGAGTTAGAGTGCCCCTCTGTGCAGCCAGGTCATCCCTCTTTTTTAATTGCACTAGATTCCTGATGCTCCCTATCATTAATTTATTATTTTCCTCTTTCAAGGATTCTAGGTGGTTTAATAAGGTGACTATCTGTTCTGCAAAGACTCTATTATGCAATTGACACTCCAGTTTCTGTTGACTCTGTTTTAGAGAGTCAAAACTTCCCTGATACTCCTCTTGCAGTATCTGTAATTTGAGATCTTGTTCTGCATTCTTTTGCTGCAAGAGAGCCAGATATTCTTGGGGTTTGGTAATATACTGCCTAGCCTCTATTTTGGCAATTTTACACTGCTCCTCTTTTATTTTTGGGGCCATGTACAGTTCGCTAAGTGCTTGATGTAATGGACCCTTGTCCTGCCAGGTATCAAGGTCGACTGCAGTGACTTGTTGTTTTATTTCCTGCAGCCATACCTGTTCATCCTGTTCTGGCCACTCACCCTGACAAACAGTTTCTGCAGGAATTGTGTCCCCTAGCAATATTAATCTCCACTGGGGTCGCCATCTCAGAAATGTAAATTTCCTTCTGACTTATCTCAGGGTTAATTTACTTTTGCAAACAGGCCCAATTTTTTTGAGTATTTCTTTTGAGGGGTGCTTTTACAGTGTAGCACAGTACGCCAGCCCAGGAAGGTGTATGTACCATGCCGGCTAGTATGCTGTGTTACACTGTCATGAGTGGTAGGTCAAATTCAGGATCCCGGACACGAGCCCCAAGCTGTAAGGGATTTCAATCAGGCACACACCCAAGTCTCGCCCAACATGTAGTGTGCAAAGGAAACCCTAATTTATTTTTGTCTGTAAGTTCAATATTCTGAATGATATACCACTCAAATAACACCCTTCTCAAAATACCACCCCGGTCACACTGAACCAGGAATCAGGCTAGTTTGTAACAGTAAATATTTATTTAAGGATTGAGAATTTAAAACACAATATATTTTAATAGGTAACAACAATCACCAGCGGGTGGCAAGGACAATGAATACTATGTTTAATGCACTGGGAATTAGGTAATGAACACAAAAAGAATGCAGCAAGGAAAAGAATACTTTTGGATTGGTTTGGAACAGATAGCACTGTGGTTAGAGGTTCCACCTGCGACACCCCTCGACCGACCAATAGCCAATTTAAATAGATTTGAGGAGAGAGCAGGTACTCAGGAATAAGACAGACCAAACAGAATATCACACCCACCTTCCCCCCTTAAACATGAGAGAAAAACGGATTTGACTTTTCAACTGTCGGATGGCTTTGAAACTGGCTAAGCAAAAACACTAAGGGGGTAATTCATAGAATTAAGTGCACAAGTGGCGCACGCGGCTGGCGCACATTGTGCGCGTGCGATAGTCTGTGCCAGCCGCATGCGCCAAAATCCATTTCGGCGCACCGCGTATTCATGGATTTCAGCCACCAAAAGCAGCCGCAGCGGAGAGTGGCGCAGCGACCTTGCAGCAGCGCCAATAACACCCCCAAGAACGCCCCTCGCGCAAGGAAAAGCCATCAAAATCCCAAATCCAGCCCAAGGGGCTGCGCTAACCCTGGACCAGTATACAGGGCCGCCACACAGCACACGGGAAGCGGGGAACGTGTATTCCTGGGGTTTGCATGAAGTTTCACCCGCAATTTCAGCAGGGTACCTGTATACCTGGGGTGCGGGGAAGTCTAACGCGCGATTTCAGCAGGGTATGTGTATTTCTGGGGTGCACAGGAAGTTCCACACGCAATTGCAGCAGGGTACATTTATTCCAGGGGTGCGGGCAAGTTTAACACATGATTTCAGCAGGGTACGTGTATTTCTGGGGTGCGCGGGAAGTTCCACATGCGATTGCAGCAGGGTACGTATATTTCTGGGGTTCGGGCAAGTTTAACACGCAATTTCAGCAGGGTACGTGTATTTCTGGGGTGCGGGCAAGTTTAACACGCAATTTCAGGAGGGTATGTGTATTTCTGGGGTGCGCGGGAAGTTCCACATGCGATTGCAGCAGGGTATGTGTATTTCTGTGGTGCGTGGGAAGTTTAACACGCAATTTCAGCAGGGTACGTGTATTTCTGGGGTGCGTGGGAAGTTCCATACGCGATTGCAGCAGGGTACGTGTATTTCTGGAGTGGGGGCAAGTTTACCACACGATTTCAGCAGGGTACATGTATTTCTGGGGTGCGCAGGAAGTTCCACACGCAATGAGTTCTCCGCCCTGACCATCGTGAGCCATGCCTCTTCTGCCCGCTGCCGCTCCGCATCTATCGCATGGCCCAACCTCTGCCACATGGAAGACACTTCCTGTCCAGGGTCCTCCTGCCCTCCGGCCGATGCCTGCCCCTCCGATGTTGATGGCCCCGAGCCATCATGGCTCCCACCTTGTTGCTGCTGCTGCTGTGCTGCTGCCTGTGCCCTGGCTCCTGCTGCCTGCACATCCTCCTCCAGCTGGGGTGCAGTTGTGGAGGTGGCCACCCCTGCTGGACGTCTGACTCCCGACTGTGGCAGGGATCTGTTGTCCACCAGCCTGGCCGCAGGGTCAGAGGCAGCTCCACAGGGCTCCCAGGTGATACATGGGTGGGAAGATGGCATGGAGGACGACTGGGGCATAGGGGGTTCAGTTGAGGAGGGGGTTGGAACAAGGTCCAGGAAACGGAGGAATCCGGCCCTGGTGAGCTGTCCCAGTAGGTCACCGCGGTCAACGAGCCATGCGAGAAGTCGTGCAGTCTCCTCATGAAAAGACTGCAGGTCACCTTGCATGGCACGTTGACGCCACCCCAACCCACCCAAGACAGGCTCAACCTGGTGCCGGATAGCCACATCCACAGGGAGAGGAAGGCCAGTTGGTGTAAGCCAATCCTCTCCCTGAGAACGGGTCTGGACGTAGGCATCCCTGCTGGTGCAAGATGATGCAGTGACAGGATCAGGGACATGATTGCACACAGGCACCTCCGCGGCGGCCTGTGCTGCCTCCTGTCCCTGGTCCTGCACTGCACCACTAGCACCAGTGGAATCCCCACCTCCAGACCCCGTCTCTGTCCCTTGCATGGCCTCCTCCTCCACCAAACCCCCCACCAACCTGGATGACTCCATGCCATCTTCCTCCATTGGGCCCTGTGGGGTCTCAGCTGCCCCTTCTGCTGCCGGGGAGTCCAACTCCGACCTCCGCCTCTTGGACCTCCCATCGGCAGCTGCGGCCTGGGACGCGGCACCGAACTCTTCCCTCCCCGACGAGATGACAACCTGGGAGGGGAGCCGGGTCTTGCGTCTCCGGCTGGCGGTGCAATCCCTGCCGCTGTGCTCCACAGCACCTTCTCCGCCCTCTTCATCAGTTGACGCTGCAGACAGGGAGAAATAAAACACAGGCATCAGGGCACTGTACAATGGACTCATACACACATGACAGTTGTACATGAGTGGCATTGTCAAACTTCAGACATGGCATCACAATCCCGAACACACATGTCATTTTGACTCACACACATGAGCTATTCCACAGCCATATTGCAACAGCCAGCACCATCCATACACATACAACAGCATGAGCAGCCAAAGGTGAGCCAGCCATCACATGAAACACAGGGAGTGCACTACACATGCACACACGCCACCACACTTACATGCATGTGCACACCTCCGCCAACTGTCGCAGTGTTGAGATCGGCATCCATGTCACATCTGCCAATCAGTTTTCCACATATCAGTGTCACATGCATCCATGTTGCATCACTGTTGCACCCTTGTCAAATAGACACACATGCACATGTACACGGTGCACATACATGCAGCTGGAACTAACATCCATGTGTGACACCACAACCATGCCAACTGACATACACAGTAATCCAAACATGTGTGCCCACACATCTGCATTTGGCTTGCATGCTTACCCACACATACACCATCCATGTTTCTCACACATGAAAGGACTTGCATGTGTCTGTCTCACAGCCCTGTACATACACATCCATACATGGCCCTAGAAAAACACATGTACAACTTGCACACTACTGGCACACCACCACATGCACAGCTTCCAATCAGTATGCATGTACACTTACCGCTCGACTCCAGACGGGTCTGCCTCTCAAGGACCTGGTCGTGGAGCGCTGGGCATATGCGTTCCAGGACCCTCATCTGATGTTCCGACAGGTGGCCCCGGCACCCCTTAGCATCCGCTGCCTTCAAGAGGCGCCGGGCCTTGTTGAGGGTCCTGGACCTGAAGTCCTCCCAGCACTTCTTGACATGTTGGAAGTCGCAGACTGCAACCCCCTCCGCGTTGATGGCAGTCACGATGTCCGTCCAGATCTGAGTCCGTCCTTCCTTGTTGGCGCACAAACTTCCGAAGAGGGCATCATACTGCCCCAGGACTTGCTCCACCAGGACACCAACTTCAGTGGCAGTGAAGCTGGTGGATCTCTGCCTCTCTGGCTGGGGGTTGCCAGTGGTGCCAGATGGTGTAGTGCCTGACATGGCAACCCCAGAGGCAGGAGAGGGTGGGCAACTGGGTCCTGGGGCTGGGCTGTGGAGCGATGGTATCCCAGTCGGGAGTCTTCTGTTCGAGCAGGGGTGGTCACAGCAACTGCACCCCTGGCTGATGTGCAGGCAGCAAATAGCAGGGCACGTGGGCAGCAGGCAGTCAGGCAGCATCAGATGGCAGATGGGAGCGTGCTCGGGGCTCTGGGGGGCAGTGATTCGGCCTTTTGGGCAGGAGCGTGGTCTTCCATGTGTGAACGCGTGGCCAGCTTGATACGGAGTGATTTGGCACGTGAAAAATCTGCACGTCAGCGTGTGATTCGAGGAAAGGCCCCTAGCGCGTAAGCATGTCAGCACTCGTACACGCTTTCATTGGACCAAAGGCCCTTCAAGCGTAAGTGCCTCTGTGACGTGACATGCTCTGGCGTGCACGGGCGTTTCCCTCGTGGCGTTAACATAGTGGTTCAGCGCGCGTGAAAAAACTGCACGTCCGCGTGTGAATGTGTGTAATCCGAGGAAAGGGCCCATGCGCGTTAGTGACGTGATGCGTGCGGGCGTTTCCCTCAGCACGGGTTAAAGGTGAGCGGGGGCAGCAGTTCGCTGTACGTGCCTTTCGTGGAGACCGACGTGTGTTGCTGCTTCCTGTTGTTTCGCGCGCCATCACAACTTCACAGCTATCAAGGACGTATCTCTTCTTTTGGCGGGGGTATTGGCTACGCGTGTTTTTCTGCATCGCGCTAGTCAGACGATGAGTCGCACACGCTATTTTTCCCACTGCGGGTGCCCCTGTGTATCGCACCCATTTTTGACGTCATAGTAGCCTGCGTGTCCCACGCGTAAGCGTTATTCGTGTTACTGGGTGCCACCGCGTACTGCGGGAGGTTGATTCCACGCACGTAGGATACATTGTTGCGTGCACGGTTTTACTGCAGTTTTGGGGTGCCTGAGTGTTGCGTGACCCTTCAGTACATCACCGAGGTCACATACAGCCTTGCAGGTGCAGGGGGGTTGTTAACATCTTGCTCCCCACCCCCTTCACCCCAATTGCCCAGGTCAATTGTGCTGTACACCTCCCATTGGCGCTACTCCATCTGTGCCGGCACTACTCCATCTGTGCCATGGTTGGGAGGCCAGCAAAGGTGTGGGGCGCCTCAGCTGGGCGTACTCCTCGTGGCGGGCGTGGTCAGGGATGTGGCCGTGGTGACCAGGGAGTAGGGGGACTCCAGGGTGTCCAGGGCAGCCCACCACCCCCTGTGGTTCCGGGAGATGCAGCTTCTGCATCTGGCACTGGCGCCCGTGTGACCCGGCAGTCCGTTCCATCGACTGCCAGGGACCCGAACGTATTGGTAGCTGCAGGTGCAGCTGTGGACACCGCAACCCAGGCTCAGGGTCTGCCAGCGCAGGCTGCGTTGGCACTTGAGGAGCCCTTGGAAGATTTACAAAAGGCCAGGAGGGAAACCGTAGGGGCATGCAGGGCTGCTCTGACCAAGACACGTGTCCCTGGGGCAGTTATGTCATCTGCTGCCCCGAACAGCTGGGTGTTGGCAAGTGCAGGGGCAGATGCACCCAACAACACCCCGGTTGTGAGTCTGCCAACCAGGACCGTTGCGGTCAATGACCCTGCCACAGCGGATGTTGCTGCGCAGGGTCCATTAGAGGGCACCCAGCTGCCACTGACACAAGTCAGGCCTTTGGTCGTCCCTCCACCTGCCACTCCCTCGGATCAATCCACCGAACCCACTGGCCATACTGGTCAGGGTGGCATTAGCCAGCCAGGGTCTGCGCCACAGTCCAAGAGGAGGAAGGTTGCACCTGCAGCACAGGCTGGGACCCCACACACAGCCACAACCTCCTGCACGTCGAGGAAGAAGCATTTCTGCAAGCAGGAACTGGACTTCCTCATGGACTACGTGCGGGGCCACAGCCGTGACATGGTAGTGGGTGCCAATAGTCAGACTACGGCTGCCCACCGTGACACCCACTGGAAGCATGTTGCGGAACATGTCAGTTCATTTGGCCATGAGGTGCGCACGGCGCAAGAGTGCAAAAAGCGTTGGAAATACCTCAAACGCAGCACTAAGGCTAAGCGTGCCTCAAATCACAACTTGACTCTGGTGACTGGCGGTGGGCCTGCACCAGAGGAGGAAGAGCTCACTCCGCATGAGTCACTCGTTGCGGAGTTCATACCACCTGAATCGGTCGAAGGAGTGGGAGAGATGCTGGACTTTGATGCCCAGTCCAGTGAGTCTTGATGTGTGTTTGTTGAGGACGTGTGCGTTTTACTTGTGGGATGTGTTGTGCATGATTGCCACTACATGTGACATGTACATGGTTCTGATGTGCAAGTAATGCAATCCTTCCGTGATGCATGTCTGCTCTGCTGGATGGTGGACATGTGGAGCAGACGGGGACTGACCGCATCACCACTATTGCACCCTACTCACATGCTGGTTACCAGTATACCCCTCCGGTCCATGTTCCAGCTCACTGGCCCTTCTGCATGTGGCGTGGGGTGACCTTCCTCGCAGCCCAGGCACAATGTCATAGCATGACTGACGTGCATGTGTCCTCTGCCTGCATGTGGGTACTCCATGTAGGCATGCTCCCTTGCCCCTCCTGCGCCACTCTGCACCCCAGTCCCACTTTTGCACTGGTCTGCTTCAATCTTGCCATTGTGTACTTTCCTGTTCATGCGTCCTGTGTACATGCTAACTTCCAGCGTACAATCTGCCAGACATATGTTGTGTGGTACAGCCTTAGTACAGTGATGATAGGATGGTTTTACTAGTTCTGTTAGTAAATGTAGGTCTAGTAAAGCCAATGGTGCCTTTACATGCCCTGGGAGACAGTAGTCAGTCCCAGGGTATGGAGTCTATGGGGGGGGGGATCCTCTAGGATGCCCCAGTGTTACAGCACGGAGAGTGCGGTGTAACACACATAGAAAAACATATGAGACCCTATGGAGTAAAAGACCCCATAACACATAGAACACATTGACATTCAAAGGAATTAACCACATTGATGTCCGAGAGTGGGAGAAAAAGAGTCTCACTCTTGGCAGGATGGAAAAAAACAAACTCCAGAAATCCAGCAAAGCTGCTGGGGTACTCACTAGGTTAGGAAATTCAGCCTAAACAGAGAATTCTCCCTAACAGTGGCCACTTAGTTCTCCTTGTTAGAGATGGTGTTTTTCTCTTTCTCCAAGCCGTTTCAGCTGATCTTTTTTTTATTTAAGAGCAGTTTTAGATCGGGGCTTAATCATTTATTTAGGTGAGAGGTAGGTTTGGCCTTACGTAGTTTTAATGGTGCAATATGGTCAATTGCATGCCTAATTGTGGTATTGTAGTTCTCGACTAGTTCGGAATGGTCTTTGTCGGCATTCAGAGAGATATTGACAATAGGTTGGAGCAGAGGTAATAGTTGGTCAAGTGTTAGATTACGTTTGTTCCTAGGGGGAATAGGGGGGCCGCAGTTATGTCCTGGTTAAGGGAGTTTTTCCATGAATGGAAAAGGGAATGCAGTGGTGGTCAGACCAAGCACAAGGTCCGATGTTGTGGATCATGATGGAGCAGTTAAGGTCAGCCAACCAATCCAGGGATCTGCCTTTATTATGGGTAGGTTGAAGGATACGTGATTTGAAGCCAATCTGGGAGATGGTGTTCTCCAGAGCAGTGGCATTTGAGTCTTTGGCGTCGAGGAGGCCTAGGCTAAGGTCCCCAAGTAGAATAATCTGAGATAAAGGTTTCGTATTTTGAGTGAGGAGTGGTGAGATATCTTCCTCAAAGGAATCCTGCAGCAGGGCAAGGCAGTGGTGTTTGCCGCTATTTAGAACCCTCCTGGGTCTTTCAACTGTTGCAGATACCTTGGCACACCACCTGGGCCTTAAGACACCAGGCCCAACCAAGCCCACGGTGGGACAAGGGTGCTGTGTTTGCTGTGATTTAGACCCTTCCTGGGTCTTTCTACTGTTGCAGCTACATTGGCCACACCCCCTGGGACTTAAGACACTGGCCCGACCCTGCAGCAGTGAAGCCCATGGCGGGGCAAGGGTGTGGTGTTTGATACGATTTAGACCCCTCCTGGGTCTTTCTACTGTTGCAGCTACCTTGGCCACGCCACCTGGAACTTAAGACACCGGCCCAGACACCGCATCGGTGAAGCCCGCTTTGGGGCAAGGACGCACAGTTTGCTGCAATTTAGACCCCTCCTGGGTCTTTCTACTGTTGCAGATACCTTGGCCATGCCCCCTGGGACTTAAAACACCGGCCTCGACCCTGCAGCAGTGAAGCCCGTGGCAGGACAAGGACGTGGTGTTTGGTGCCGCAGGTGTTTGGCGCAGGGGGTGAAATGCCATCTCGGACAATCCCTGGGACATTTGATCTTATTGCACAGAATTCTGCTTGTGGAGACAGGTGAGATCTATGTTTTTGCATATAGAGACAATATCGTAAAACACGTTCTGGAGTACATCGATGTTCCCTGTGGCCCGTGCTTCTCCCGGATTATCTTTGGAATTTTTGGGAAACATATTGCACCCCTATTTAAGGAGCTCATGGGGTCCCCCCTTGCATCTCCCCACCCTTTACTTCTCTTTTGCCCTGCCCTTCAGGATGCACAGTCTAACCCTATTCCAAACTCCAACGCAAGGTGCTGACTGTGAAGAGGTGATGTTGTCAGGCTGGGCCTTCGAAGGAGTGTAAAACAGACCTTACGGTAAACACACTCATCGGGCTGGATAGGGATAAAGACATTGCTGGACTCCTCCCGCCTCTAACATTTCCTGTTGATGGACTCCACTATGACCCTGCCCCCTCCAAAACCCTGGCAGGCCGCTAATTGTGCCCCCCTTGAACTTTCCCTTTGATTCAGTCTGACATGGTCTTGCATTTTTGCTAGCCTCAGTGTTGGGGAATTTGTCTTTGGAGGGCTTTGTGAGGTGCATCCAACCACATGATTCTAACTCAGTGCCCCACACCCCAGCCCTTGAGCATGCAATGGCCACTGTCAGACCGGCTGATCATCCTATGTGCACTGAAGCTCCAACCCACACCGTCCCTATGGTTTGTGATACTGATGCTGTTGGTCTTGTTTTTAGCCTCTCGGGGGCTTAGGGCACTTCAAGCTGCACTTGGAAGGATTCCCGTCTGTAAGCTTTACAGGAAATTGTTTTCTCCATTTATCCATGCTCAGAGCACATAACCTCATGTGCAATGCAGTGGTCCACAGCTCTGACTCTGACCCTGACTCTGATCCAATAGCTGAGGATACCTGCTCCATTGGGAGGTATAAGTGCAACGTGGTGTTTGGTGAGGTGTTGGCTGAGTTGACAGCCATAAGAAAACAACTTTCGGTCTTAGAAAATAATCAGGGGAATGGAGGATAGGGCACAGGAGGACTCTGTTATTATTCCCCATGCGCCCATGGGTTCGACCAACGCACTCCCTGATTGCACCAAGGCCCAGGTCTCCCTTAACTCAGTACCCACTAAAAACTCTGCTGCCCCCCAATCTAGGGCTCAAAAGCGATTGTCCTCCACTCCCGCCCCAATGGAATCATGAACTAAGCCCCAGAACTGCACTATTCCATCCTTTGTTAAGCCATTGTCTCCCTTAGCTGCGAAGCAATCCTCACGATTAGTGCCAGGCCGAAACTCTAATGTCTCTGGACCATATATCCGACACCACAGAGGGAATATGTCTGGGCTATGTGTTAAGGTGGGCTTGGTTCCACCACAATCTACCTACATGGGGGGCCAAAACTGTCAGATCCCAAGTCCGAACCAAGAGACAATTTGCAGAATAAATGCCTGCACTGGTTGCGGTCCATGAGAGGCTGCATGTTTGTTTCAAGAGACTCTATGTCGGGATGCTTCAGAATTCGAGGCAAGGGACTGAATTTCCTAGATACTGTGAAGTTGGTCATTTGGGATAGAAGAGTGGCCAAGGGGATCTTGGAAAGAACTGGGCGGGTTGGCGAGGTATCACAGGGTGGGATTGTATACAGCAAGTTCCCCCATCAAGTAGTTGATGGTTGTTTTGGGCACACTGCAGTCATTACCCCCTTAACTGGGGCAAATCTAACTCCTTTGGGATAATGAGCACCGGGGCCTACTGTAGCTAAATGATCTGAATGGGGGCCTTTGTGGATAGGGCTGGCCTTTTCCTATTGGTCTTCTCTCCATTTTCTTTAGCCATTTTCTCTGTTTTTTCTGTTTATGTTATGCTTGGATGTGTTTTTGTATGTCTAAGAAATGTATACATTAGGATGAACTTTGATGGTCTGTTGACCGAATACATTTATTGATGATGATGACGAAATTGGGCCTGGTGTATGATAGATAAGGTGTAGGAGTATGGTGATTGTAGGTGAGAGTGGTCATTTGGCTGACAGTAGTTCTGCCGAAGGAAGCGGGGTGCTGGCAAATTCTCTGAGGCCAGGGTGAGTTTTGGTAATGACCACAACAACGCCCTCTTTCCCAGAGGTTCTGTCAGCTGTAATGATGGTGTAGGTGTCTGGGAGGTCTAGAGCTAGTGCCGGTCCTGAGGCATGGTTAAGCCAGGTTTCTGAGATGACAAAGAGGTTGAGTTTGTTGGCAATGATGAAATCAACAACGTCGATAGAGTGAGCTACTAGGGAACAAGCATTGATCAAGGCTCCATTGATATTGGATGGTGTGATGATGTCAAGTTTGCTGGCAGTAGTTGTGGGCTGCCTGTGCGCTATGCTTTGAGGTATCCTGGACATGGGGAAAGGGGTCCCATGTTGTACCACATGGTGTAAACTAGGAGTAGGTAACTGGAAGCGGGACCCCAGCCTCGTGTTCCTCATAATGAGAGATCACGGGTCAGTGGGGTAGGAGGGGAGGCAAAGCAACAGATCCATTCTTAGGGGTGAGTTGGTTACCATGAAATTGGGATATATAACCAAAAGGAGGGGTAGGGGGGTGGTGTGTTAGTGGTGGTCATGGTGAGGAGAAATGGAAGAAGAATAGCCAATGTGAGAGCTATAAGCCCGAAGTGAGCCATTCGGATATGGGGTAAGTCGACGGTGGTTTTTGCAGCAGAGTGTAGAGCAGTAGCAGTTGAATGCTAGCAAACAAACGGCTGATGGGACGCAGTTTTGTCTACAGGAAAAGTAGGGGGAGTAGCTACTGAGCTGCATGGGATTAGAGGTCAGAGCAAGAAGATCAAATGTAGCCGGTGAGTGACAGGCAGCAAAAAATGGCAGTCGTTGAGTGCAAGTGATTAGATAACCAAGTAAAACATTATGAGGATGTTATCAGTAAGGCAGCAGGTGAGGCAGTCATTCAATGCCGTTGAACAGGCCTAAAGTATAACGGACGTTATAAGCTAGCAAGCAGGCCACAGGATGGAGGTAGCGTAATTGGGTACAATCATAATATAAACTGCAGTGCGCGATCAGCCAAGTAGAGCTGGATAATGCACTAGAGTAGGGAGGGCCAGCCTACCGGCGCAAGTCTACTAGATACACGTAAATTCAGGGGCCTCACAATAGTACGCGCGACATAACCATTATGCTCGGGATGGGACCGTGGTGTCATGCTGCGTGGATGGTTCCGGGCAAAAAGTTCCGATTCAGGGAAGACGAAGCAGGCGAGGCCAGGGGTGATGGGCGTGAGAAAGGAGCATCCGGGCTACGGGCGAGGGGACAGGGAAATTTGGCCGGCAGCCGATTACCACCTAGACAGGCACAGACAGGGTATAGTCTTTTGGTTGTGCCTTCTGGTGTGGGCCGGCTTGCGCCTACTGGCACACCTGATTGGTAGTTGTAGAGGTGATGAACCAATCAGGGTTTTGTTGATGTGTTGTTTAGCAACACAGTAAATGCATGGTGGCAGCCATTTTTGAAGCGCGAGGCGCGTTATGTTGAGAGAGCCTAGTCGGTAGCTTCAGGGAACTTATGGGCACAATGGGTCCCTGCAGCATTGGAAGTGGGGGTGATGCAGTGAAGGGGGGCTCATGCGTCAGAGGGCTGGCACTTCAGCTTACCAGTGCAGGTAATGGCGGATTCCTTGGCTCTTCTGGCTCGCTCCTCCAGGCTCTGGCGTTGTAGTGAAGAGGGGTGGGCTCCTGCCCTCCCCAGTCCAAGGATCGAGATGGCGAAGAAGGGGCACAGACAGGGTGTAGCCTTTTGGTAGTGCCTTCTGGTGTGGGCCGGCTTGCACCTACCGGTGCACCTGATTGGTAGTTGTAGAGGTTATGAACCAACCAGGGCTTTGTTGATGTGTTGTTATAGACTCAAATGACCATGGATGTGAATTAGGTTGTCAATTTAAAACTCATAGAAAAAAACAGATATATTTGAATTGGATGTTAATTTCTCAATTGGATGCCGACTTGATCCCTTCAATTTCAGCTATGTCTGGCCATACCATATATAATGGCCATGCCTTATTGAGGATGCATGGGAATAATGGTACAATCCCCTAGGCAGTGTTCTGTTGTTTTAGTTGTGTTAAACAATAAGAAAATAATCCATGGATTGTAAAAGAAGATTTTGAGCCAAAAAGGTGGAGTGGTTTAGGCTGCAATTACGATAATTTTAATGTTTACACTTTGAATGAGAGCTCCAAAAAGATGTGATAGCCAGTAAAGGAAAATGAGATTCACAGCCAGTGGTGCTGTCTTCCTGACAGCTTTTCACACTTACTTGGTCTCCTTCTCTCACTCCTTCCATCTATCTCAAATAAAGGTGGTGTTGGTCTTTTGGTTTGTCAACCTCTTTGCCTCTCTGAATTCACTCTCTACTCCTTTAACTATATCTTGGTACAGTGCTTTGATCCCATCCCGCTTATTATCCTCCTTATCTACCACTCAAAAGGCACCCTCAACTACTTCCTCTCTGATCTTCACATCTTACTCAAAATGCCCCCAAGTGATGCCCCTCCTGTCATACTGCACATCCTCACCCTCTCCAATCGAACAAAGGACTAATAGCTCCAGCTTCACTGTACTCTCTCTCACAACACACTAATCATCCTGCATAGGCTGCCAAACCACACCCAAGGATGATTATATATGTAAAGGTAACCAGTAGTAATTGTAAAATGTTGTTTTCACAATGTAGTCATTCTATACATGATTACCATACCTGAGGTACCCGAAAAGGGAGATGTTACCTGGGTGTTTGTACCAACACTAGTGTATATGTTGTGCATATATTATTTCTGTTTATTCATTTAATGTGATGAACACACCCTATTATGTACAGATACATTAAAAAAAACATAAACACATTACATTATGTTCCTTTTCCCAATAGTCCAGTTAACTTACAAACCAAAGCCTAATGTTACCATGGTCCATCGACTTGCAAGAATTATTCTTAAAATAAGGTAACACTGTTCCTCTACTTAGAAGAGTATCTAAATAACTGAGTTAGTGATATGCTGTCTCTGGACACATCAACAAAAAAACGTCTGATTTCTTACAGAAAGAAAATGGCTACATCTATGTGACAATGCAGATTAATCTACTGTTAAATACCCTATTCAGCTTGTGTTCCTTAACTACAGTCCCCCCTGAAGAAAGTTCTACAACAGCAAATCATGTTGGGGTTGATGGGGAAATATATAATCAGAGGCCAGGTTTTTTTTAATAATGTTATCGATCTAAAGCCCAGGGTGTGGTGATGGTATTTTACTATGTATGATTTGTAAAACACATGTGCTTTCGACACTTAACTTGAATGTGTTTTAGTGATTCTTTGTAAAGTGCCAAAGCACAATGGATATCAATTGAATTGACCATACATAAACGGGTGTGTTCATTATATTAAGCACAAAGATTGAACAAGAACAAATAAAAGGAAATAATACTATATGCACAACTTACACACTACAAATCTATTCATTCGATGTGGTATTTTCTCATTGTATTTGTATTTATTGTTTTGCACATCTGAGACGAGGATAGAGGGTGCTTTCTTGAGTTAATATTCATTCTATACAAGCAATGAACAGTGTAAAAATGCTGCCAGTGATTAGGCCGCCAAAAGTCTACTTATGAACAATTGGCAAACCTCTGTTGAAACGGAGGCCTCAACAATCACCGTATCCCTAACTCTTTGCATACATCTACAATCGTTTGGCTCTTCGGCTTTCACTAAACTTAACCATCCAGTTCTCTAAATCAATGTATCTGCTTATGACATGATAAACAAGATCAAATACATATATAGACAATGAATAGTGACATTGAATTCATCCCAATCAACTGCCCTCCACAAATTCCATAAACTCAACCCTAACCTCATTTCTAACTCTTAACTCAACCCTACTCTACCCTGACCCCTACCCTACCCCAACATCACCAGCCATCCCCAACCTCTAAATCATAAATCTTAACTTTAACACAAACTCTTATTCTGTTAATCATCATAGCCCATAACCTAACACTTATCCTGATGCTTATTCTACCCTAATCCATTCTCAAAATCAACAGTCATCCAGCACCAGCCTGACCAAAACAATTATCTAATTCTTAACAAAATCGTTCATCTAAATCTAACCCCTATTATAACCCCAATCTAGACAATCACAAGCTCTTAACACTATCCTTAACATTTACCATAATGGCACAGCTTGTTTGGTTACATTTCAGCTGCATTTTTGTACTTCTGTTTGCTTGGCAACTATTTTACTGAAGAGATATTGGTACTCACTACAAGGGTGCAGAAGTACGAGTGTGACACAAGGTGGCAAATAATGTTATTAAAGATAAAGAAAAGGAAACACTTGTCAAGCCCTATTTCTAAGCAGGGTGTTCCTACTTCAACCAAAAGACTAAGGATTCTGTCAGGAAGTCTGAAAACATACAATTGCCACCGTCCTTTGCCAAACGTTACACACTAAATTAGCTAAGGACACATGTGTCCTTCTGGATAGAGAAGAAGGCTTCTCTTGTTCTGGACTTCAACTAAAATGTTCAGTTCTTAATGATCCCCTAATCTTCTT
Source organism: Ambystoma mexicanum (assembly GCF_040938575.1). Classification (NCBI taxonomy): domain Eukaryota; kingdom Metazoa; phylum Chordata; class Amphibia; order Caudata; family Ambystomatidae; genus Ambystoma; species Ambystoma mexicanum. The sequence continues at coordinate 338,581,324 of NC_090939.1, forward strand.
TGACCTCGCAAATGTATTATCAAGTCTGGTTCCTGCTCCAGCCAGACTTAGTCTACAAGTCCTCGTGTTTAAATATGGTTTTATTTTCACAAAACATATCACACAGCAAATCCGGTTCACTTTTTTGCAAGATTTGACTGTACATCTTTCTTTCTTCACCTGCAGCTGTGTCTCACAAAAAACAACCAACAAAAGCAAAGTTTATATGTATAAATACTCTCCTGCCAGACATGACTGTAGTTCGTTGTTCCAAAAAAAGTTTTTAACAATGGGCCCTCGCCCCTTTATGTATACTACTTCGTGATCACTTTTGTTTGGGTCCCAGACCCCGTTGTGACCCCTCAGGTTCTTTCTAATGTGTTATGTATCTTCTTTTGCTTTCATGACGGATGGTCCCTGACTGTTGTAAACTTTTTCAGGGCTTCCCCAACTACTTATTTGTGTCCCAGACCTCCCTGGGATAGCTTGAGTTCTCCCAGACCTGCTCCGTCGTTCATTCCTGTGGGTCCTTGACTGTTTAGGCCTCCTCAAGGGTTTCCCAACTTGTCTTGGATCTCATCATCTTGCACACATGCATCCTTAGACTGCCATGAGTCCATGACAGTCTTATACTCTTCTTATGTGCCTTCCCCATTTTCTTTGGGGTCCTAGACAGGGTGTTTATAAAAGACTCTGTGTGGTGTAAAAGTCAAACCAACTGTGTTTTTCGGCCTCTAGCCTATTCTGGTGACTATGAGTAAGACAGCCTTCCTCGGGACGAGGAAATGCGATCTGGGTTCAGATGAACTCTCCTGTGATGATATTCTAAAAAAAATGAATGAAAAGTGCTAAGTGTGGGTCCTTGTCTGGGATTTAATTATGATCACCTCAAAAAGTAGCTAGAACCAAATCCCACATGGGGAATTTACTGTGCCTGAATTTACATAGCATGTGAACTCAATAGTAGAACCACGCATAAAGCTGCGCTGGTATCGGTCTAAACTGGGGCGATACAGGATTTGAGTGTTAATCACCTGCTCCAGGCCCTTCAAAATGGAGAAAAACAATAACTATAGGGCCCCTCCCACTCTGGACTGATGACACCATCCTCTGCATCCTCGCGGGGAAGGGGAAAAGAACTTACCACACTTGTGGGTGGTTGATCATGAACTCTGTCACGTGGAGTGTGGTCTTGTAGTGGTCTCAATCTCCTCCTCCAATGGGCGAGCTTAATGAGAGGATGGTGAAAAAAGGAGTGTATCGGCATCTCCCTTTGCAGAGGGATTCCTTGGGATCCAAGTACCACAGTTCGAAATTGACATCATCCAGAATAGATAATCAAATCCAGAATGGATAATCAATAAATGCCTTTAATTGGCTATCTGTGTCCCCAATGTGGCAAAAGATATGGGGAAGTGCCATCTACCATGTGTCCTAGTCACCAATTTCCCATATATATTGCTATGTTGCTGGTGTGCCTGTCCCAGCCACTTATGCTGTGGAGTTGCCCGATCAATTATCCAAACTGTTAGTGGGCAAATCCCATTAAGTTGGAGTTGGAGGACATTATAGATTGACCTTACCTTCATGATGTGGTCTTCCTGGCTCAGTAATGCATACAGAGTCAGAGGGTCTTGGCGTCAGTGTAGCCGGTGTTGTGATTGTGGCGAGCCACGTGTGAAGCCTTCTGAAAAGCTTACTGCTTGGGCGTCATGGCAACCAGACGCGATGGATCTAAGCCATTACGGGTTGTAGTGGCACCGTCACAGATATAAATGGGCCCCTTAAATAATGGGAACATGGTCCCCTTATTGTAATATTGTTTCCTTACATTACATCTATATATATACAGAACCAAAATGTTTAACTTTATTGTGTGGTGCTTATACAAATGTTGTTGTCTATATATATCTCTCTCTATATTGTTTTGCTTTTCAGACTCATGTAATGACTTCAGAACTACTGACCCTATTACACGGACCAAAAGTTCTTGGACTCAGGAAGGCAATAATACACACTTAGACCAACAATTGGAATATAAATGGCTCATTACAGGCCCTTTATTCACACGTAATAAGCATACAAATTACTGTTTGAATAAATGCAATTGGTTATACATACACACAAACAAGCGAGGATATTTGCAATAAGGTATACATCACCGTTAGTGCAGTTGAAGGAGAAAACCTCATCTCAGCCATTGCAAAACTATCCAGTCCCAAGGCAGGTAGGTGGAGAGATCACACTTACTAATGGGGTCCGGAGCGGAGCGTCCTCCCTCTCAGCGAGACTTCATCACCCAGGGTTCCAATTCTCTCTCTACCATCAGTATACCCCTCTTCTAATGGGGACAAAATCTCAGGCCCTCATGAGTTGCAAATTGTCCCCGGCCGAAGGACAGACAGCAAGCATAGGAGGCAAAGAGTGGAAAAATCCAGACAGTGTTGGAAAAACCCAGATTGTCTTCCGCGTACTCATTGCCAGCACCCCTTATCAATGCACCTGCACATCTCCGACTGCCTTCTCAGCTGGTCCTTCGGTGAACAATGCAACATCTATCCTTCAAAGTGAGCTCCTCTGTTTCATAATATAACATTGCAACTATTGCAGCCTTAATGCTTGCCTTTGAACTGAGCTGCCAGAAATGTCGACTTTCATTGTGGTTTGTAAGTGAATGTCCAAAATGGCCACGCACCAGCACCATGTTTTCACACATGCAATACACTCCACCCTCTGGACAATCAACTACCATATCACAATGAAACAAAAGACAGTTTCTGAAAGTGGCGAAACATCCCCACCAAGTTGGGAATACAAGAAATACAACAACAGCAAACAATAAAAAACAAAAATAACCGCAAAAATAGAAAGAAGGGCAATGACACAGGAATCCAAGAGAATAGGAAATCCTACCAGTTCCCGCTCCGGTCCTGAGCAACTTGGGAAATCAGGTCCTTTAAACCAGCAATATGCTTCTCAATTGAACGGGAAAGACCATCCAAATCAAAACAACACATTCCTTCAACATCATTGCAACATATATTATGCTTAAAAAACAAATAATCAATAGAATCTCTTTTCTGTAAAATAGCTTTCCTAAAATTACTGTTGTTTAACAGCAGCTCTGTCAAAGCTTGAGAGGTCTCATTAAGCCCTTTAACAACTACACAAGCTAACTTAAGTAAAGCCTTATAGCCCCAGCAACCAGGTCGAAAACACCCACCAATGAAATTACAAGTGCCTAAACCTCAGTGTCAGACAACAAATGCACATTTGAATCACAGTTACTGGACAAGCCAATATGATGAACAGCATGCATAGAACAACGAATAGCAGGCTGCAAAGGAAACATCATCAAACCAAGGCCTGTCAAAGCACAAGAGTCACCAGAAATGTTAGCAGGAATATATGAGTGGGTACAGTTACTGCAGGAAAACAGCCAACCAGTAGGAATTCAAACATGGCAAATGTGACTGACAGCCAAAACAGTAAAATTACATACCATGCCATTAGACACATCAGTAAAAACAGACACAGATCAGGCACATGAGTGGTTCTCAAAGTCAGTGCCACTTCGAACATTAGTCAATCCAACTGTTGAGATTTGCCAATGCGCAGAGGATCACAAGTCATCAAGTAACGAACATCAGCAGGAGCAATATCGTAGGTGATAATACAGGTAATTTTCCTCAATTTACGATCAGTGTCAGCACAAAATTTGATGTACAAATTAGACAGAAAAAGAGCCTCTGATATATGAATCCTCCATTAGAGAATCATTATACAGTAATCCAAAAAACGTGCAGCAAAACAGTGGCCGGCGTTGGCACGGCCACAAGGCACGTTGAAATCAGGTTCACAGCATTTTGAACATCAGTCAAGCAGAGGTGCAAAATGTTCAACACACGACGGGCCATGAAATCCCATACATTCTCAGGCTTTTTGACAATTGCAGCACAGCTATGCCGCACAAAAGACGCGGAAGTCGCGGAAGGGGGCAAACCATCACGCCCATGTCTACAATGCCTCCCTAAGCAGTTACGATACATAGTAGCTGAACCGGCAGCAGGCAATGAGATAACATCAAAGTCGTCAGACGTCATCCATATTGTCAAATTCAGCTGCAAAATGGAGACATTTGCCATCTCTTCTCGCATGTTCTTGGACCCTCCCAAATGGACTCCACACAAATCCACAAGTGCAAACAGTACACACAGGGTCCAGGGAAAAAAACTAAATCTGAAAAAACAAGATATAAGTGAAGTACATCACTCAAGTAAATAATAATTGTCAGCAGGAACAAGACCCCATTTTCTTTTCCCTGGTTCCATTATGAGAACAACTTGGTTTTCTCCTGCTGCAATTAAATCCGCCGGAACTGGCGGACCACTATGTTTTTCAACCCAAACTTTTGCTCCCAGAACCATTCTGTCTAATGAGCAAAAACCTCTGTCACCACGTGTAGTTATCACCGTGGGTAGCTCTCCCTTCTTCACCATAGACAGCTTTACTGGTGCACTGATAGATTGTGCCACCCTATCACCTTTATGGACAGGTAGTATGTTTGCCCCACTATTGATTAGGATCACTTTTATCTTTCCTTGGTAGTCGGCATCAACAATTTCCCCCAATACTTGGATTCCTTGTCATGCTGATCCAGATCTAGGGGCAATTAAACCCATATGTTCTGAAGGAATTGGCACTCCAATTATTTAATCAATAACAGTGATTCCACTGGGTTCTAATCTACTTTCTTGCCTTGCATGCAAATCCACCCCTGCAGACTCTGGTGTTGCTCGATAAGGAGCTAGCGCTCCGGGTGACATTTCCCAGTACATCAATGTTTCAAATGCTCTATTCAGTTTCATTTGTAAAGCTGGTTTTAGCAAACGCATAACTGAGGTCTCGCTATTGGCGTTCAGTCTGTTATCAAGCACATGCACCGCAATCAAAACATGCTCATGCCACCCTTTCAGATTACCTTCAAGCAATTGTTCTTTTAACAAACCATTCATTCTCTCCATCAATCACATAGCTTCTGGGTGATAAGGGATGTGAAAAATCAATTTTACTCCCTTTTCCTGACAATAGTCCAGAATCAATTTTCCTTTAAAATGTGACCCATTGTCACTCTGAATCTGTAAAATAATTCCGTAATATACCGCCACTTGATCTAACAATTGAATAGTATTCAGTTGCGTGGCTCTCTTACATGGTAGAACCATCAAATATCCTGAATTTGTGTCTACAATCGTACATGCATATTGACATCCGTTGCTAATTGGCATTGGACCAATATAATCAATCTGCCAAATTTGACCAGGTAAAGTACCTTGTTTGAGTGCACCATGAATAACATGTGGAATAGATCTCTGTTTCTGATGCTGACATGCTGCCAAATTACTGTTTTCACCATTTCTAAAGGAATGCTAATTCCTTGATCTTGTGCCCACCTCATAGTAGCCTTCTTTCCGAGATCCCCACTTTTTTGGTGTGCCCATTTAGCAATCCCTTCCAGATCATTTTCCTTAGACCTTGCGTCCATAGCTGAAATGTTGGCATGTTCATCTGCATCAGAATTGAACCATTGTTCTAATGAGTCTGTCATGCAGTGTGCATCTACATGATATACAGTCACTATACTATGCATCAACATGTCGGCGATATCTTGCCACAGTTCTTTCCCCATAAGTTGTTTGCATGAATCTTCCATCCATTCTTTTGCCAGGCAGGCAGCCAAACAGCAAGCCCATTTGCAACATTTGCAACGGACCATTAATCAGTATACATAAATATATATATTCAGTGAAAAAAACTTTGTTAAAGGGACGTTATGGTTAAGTTGCGCTACTAAAAACCTATGAAATTCAGTGAAAAAACTTTGTTAAAGGGACGTTATGGTTCCAAGTAAAACCGAAAAACCCTTAAAATTCGGCAGTTATGGTAAGCTAAGCAACCACAACTCGCGCCGCCACCGTGCACTGCTAAGACTAACACCCAGGACATCAAAGATGACATCACAAATGTCATTGATGACATCACTGATGACATCACATGTCTGGCTCACTATTTTATCTTTTGCTGACATATCTAGGCCACATGGTTTTCTTCAGTAACAGTCAGAAACTAAGAATTTTATTTTATTTGTAGACATATCCTTCTAGTAGGTTCTTACAGTAATTCCCTTAGAGTACAGTCACATCATATGAAACATATACATATGGGAAAACACAAGCTTGAAAGACAGCAATCCTTTTTGTGCATAAAGATAATCACTAGACTTATGAGCACTTTCTGATAGTTCTGTTGTTTTTTTATGGCTGTACTTTCCCTGTATATGGTCATATTTGTATACATTGTACTCACACTACTTTGCTTAGGGTCCAATCACATCAAGTGATACATATACATAGGGTAAATAGCAGCTTTGAAACAGAGCAATCATTTATTTGCATGAAACTAATCAGTTAAGTTATGAATTGTTTCTGCTACTACTTGTGCTTTATTGCTAACTTCACTTTCCCTGTATATACCCATATTGGCATGTGTTCTTGTGTCTTTGTGTTTTGTATATAGGAATGCAATTATGTAATACATGGGTTTTATTAGCTACTTATTACATATTTCACAGTACACAAAAATCTGTTAAGAAAACAATTATCATTGCATTATTCAACATATTAACATTACGAATATCATACCTTCATCTTGTACGCTGCACACAATGTTATGTTTCTGTATGAGTAGCTTAGTATACTAGATAGAACCCCATAATAGGATGCTATTTATACCAGTGCATCGTTCAATGCACTTATTAGGGTATATTTCTTCCAATGATTCTTGACACTTTTTTCGCAACATAATAAGAATCCCTTCTACACATATTTCATGAGAAGTACATACACATGTGATGTCATCAGTGATGTCATCAATGACATTTGTGATGTCATCTTTGATGTCCTGGGTGTTAGTTTTAGCAGTGCACGGTGGCGGCGCGAGTTATGGTTGCTTAGCTTACCATAACTGCCGAATTTCAAGGGTTTTTCGGTTTTACTTGGAACCATAACGTCCCTTTAACAAAGTTTTTCACTGAATTTCATAGATTTTTAGTAGCGCAACTTAACCATAACGTCCCTTTAACAAAGTTTTTTTCACTGAATTTCATAGGTTTTTAGTAGCAAAACTTAACAATAATGACTTTGACTTTATATACATGTCATATGGAACTGACTAGATCTCTTCTTATGAACTTGATGTCCGCGAACTTATTTAATGTTCGCGGACATGTTCGGAGAACAGTACCACTACCTAAAAACTGTGTGGGGGTTTGGGGGGGTATGTTTGATTGTTATATCATAATATAAGAACAATTAACAAATTCAATAAGCAGCACACAAACGCATTATATATAGTAATACATAAGAAATGTAACCCATATATGTAACACACTAACCATTCATTTAAATACAATATGTTCTGAAATGGAATATACCACAAGAACATAAATTGGCTTCCAACATAATTACCTCACAGACACAACAGAACTGAGAACAAGACCAGACCCACTGAACACATAGGACTTATTTTACCAGAAATAGTAAATGTACTTCATTTTACTCATATATTTATAAACTTTCTCTATTAGATTAAAAAATATATTATCTTTTCTTTTTTTTTCTCACAGAAATGTCTAGTACTCTGGAATGGCTAGAGGACAATTTCCCACATGAAGAAATGTCACAAGATAGTGAAACTAATGGTAAACACTTTATAATATAAACCATTTAAATATTATTATTTTGTATACATTTAACATATATATATTTTTTTTTATACAGAGCATAACAAAATAGAAACTACCTCTGAAGAAGCTGTTATGGAAAACACGCTTGACAACATAAAAGAAAAAATTGATTTACTGTTGACCAATTTTAATAATTTGAAAACTTTTGTTGAAGATCATTTTAAAACAAAAACGTCATACCATTGCCTCACATGTACTTGTCCCTCCTCACCATATCCCAGTCAATTATCCCCAAACCCTCTCCATAATCCAAAACGTTTTGATGATATTTCCATACCTTCCTCACCTAATACCAATCATGTTGAAACCCCAAATTCTCCTGTTTTTGTTTCTGTTTCTGCCTCACCTTCTCTGTCATAAATTATTAATATATGTTAAATAAAGTTTAATTTTTAATTTGTATTGTGAATAGTTTCCGTTTTTTTTTTTAAAAAACAATAAAAGTGTCCGCGGACAGTGCGAGTGTTCTGAAATGTTCGTACATAAACGAAAATGGAGGTGTCCTGAAGAACACCACACATGTTCGTACTGTTCGCTAGCAAGATGAAACTGTTCTAAGAACACACGTGCTGTCCTGAAATGTTCGTAAAGAAACAAAAATTAAAGTGTTCTAAAGAACACTATACCTGTCCGTAATGTTCGCTATCAACTTAAAACTGTCCTAAGAACACAATTGGTGTCCTGAAATGTTCGTAAATAAACAAAAATGATGTGTCCTGAACAATAGTACAACTGTTCGTAGTGTTCGCTACCCAATTGAAAGTGTTCTAAGAATACAATTGGTGTCCTGAAATGTTCGTACATAAACTAAATTACACGTGTCCTGAAGAACACTATATCTGTCCTTACTGTTCGCTACCAAGTTTAAACTATTCTAAGAACACACACGGTGTCCTGAAATGTTCGTTTCACGTGTGACGCACTTTTAATTACTTCAGAACCCGAACAGTGTCCGTAGGACATCAATGCGCATGCGCTAACCAATCTCCGTGCACTTGGTGTCCTGCGCACAGGCGCTTCCTTCGGAGACTAGTTCGCAAACAGATCATATGACAGCGCCCACGCTCATCGTGTGTCCTGAAATGCGGACACTGTTCGTGTCCCCGAACAATTTAAAAGTACATTTTCAGTTAATCCATAATATTTTTCAATAAAATCTCACCATGCCACAAGTCCCACATAGCAATCTTGAGTTTCTATATACCTTTTGAAACTTTCCGATCCTTTTTTTGTGTTCGATCTGTCCGCGCACAGTGCGCATGTCCACGGACCGCGCACAAGCACCCCTATAAAAGACCACGCCCAAGAGCTTATTCCCATTGTGTTTCTGGCTATTCTTCCTAACACAGTGATTTTTGCTGCCACCTGCAGACTACACCATCATCGACATGGCATCCTTGGCTGCTGAACTGCCACTTGGTGCTGCACCTGCTTCAGCACCACCACCACCCCCTCCACCACCACCACCTCCCCAAGGGCCTGAAGAGGGGAACAGGACTGAGGATGCAGAGGAGGAAGAAGAGGATGATGAGAATGAGGTAGAGGAAATCCCTACTACCCGCACTAGGCGTGAGTCTTGGGTGTGGCGGTTATTTACCATTCATGGGAATGGTCCTAAGGCTCGTGCGAACCATGTTATCTGCAATGAGTGCAAAATGATACTCAGTCGCGGGAAGCACGGTAACTACAGCTTTGGGACCACTACTATGAAGCGACACCTGAGGTCATTTCACTCTGAGGCTATTCGCAGGGTTGTACCTTGCGAAGAACGTAGCAGGTTGATTTCCTCTACTTCATCCTCTGTTTCTGATCTTGTCACCACAAGGACCACCTCTGTGGGGCAGCGTCTTTCTCAAGCTGCCTCACAGGCCATACAGAATGCTGATGACCCTTACCTTTCGAGGGTCACATTTGTATGTATGTACTGTGACATAGTACTCTGCAGGGGGGAGCGACTTCGGAGTGCTTTTGAGACTATCGTCTCAGAGCACGAGAAGACCTGCTCACTACCCAAATAAAACCCACTCTACATCTTCCTCTCTCAGCTCGCCCTTTCTTATCCCTGTGGTTGGTGTCCCCCCCTTTACCTTCCTTTACCCTCCTCTCCTAGTGTGTCGTGTCTGAAAAACCAAAAGAAATACAAAATTACAAAAATCAAAAAAAAATAAGGCCCTTTTCAGAGCCGCCTTTCCCAGTTAGAAAGCCACAAACAGCCTTATTAACATTGCGCCTTGCTTTTTCCATTTGTGGACCAAATGAAGAAGAACGAAGCCACATTTGTCTCTGCGCAATCCGTGAAAATATCACTTGAGAATTAGGAAACATGTCCATAACCTTCCTCAGTCCTTCTTTCATAGCAAATTGCAAAAACATTCCAGTCACATGCCCTAAACTGTTCCCTCCACAATGAATTACAATTATGTCTGGATGTTGCTCTGTCTCCAAAGTAGCACAGAGAGGTAGCAAATCCAACCACTTCATTCCACGTACTCCATGCCAGTGTACTTCCACATGTGGGAATCCAAGATCTACAGCTACTCCACAGCTTTCTGCATGCACCTTCAACCAATGTATCCACGAATCTCCTAAAATCCAAACAATCTGTTTTCTGAAACACACAGCCATAGCTATCTTTTGTTCTCTCAGCAAAAAGAGTATCTCAGAAAATCTCTCCTGGCACAACACACCCACCAAACTTTCCTGACCAATCCCTTTCAGTGCTTATTCTCATTTGCATGACTTCTGAACCCAAAAATCCCTGGATGTAACTCCCGATGTCCGGGAACTACCGCCATGTCCGCGGACATATCGTAACATGAACAGCCCTTCTACCATTTCCACTACACTCTCTCTGCCATTCCCTCATTGGATGTACCTCAAAATCACATGACCATGCACCAATCACATTCAAGACCTCTACATCTAACTGCATCATCATAGATCAGCACTGAATCTCTCTAAGTACAAGTGTCATATCATTGGCAAGCACCATCTACCACAAATACTGTACAAGTCTTCAAGATTTCTACTTGCAGCTCCATGCATATCCATATGCATGAACACAAACTTCAGGTATGCATATTTTCTGTATAGTAGATGACATAGCTCTCAACCATTTTTGTTTTACAGGCGGGTGAAATCACCCGATTTTGTTTTTAGCGGGTGAGACGCCCATTGGAATGAATGGGCGTGCAGGAGGCTTGGCGGGTGAGTCTGCCCTTTACAAGGCGTGTGACACCCGCCAAAAGCGTGTGAGTTGAGAGCTATGGTAGATGAACACATTTTCAAACAGACTTTTACCTTGTAAAATCTGTAAAATGAATTTACTGTACTTTTTTCAATTTCCTAAAATCAACTACCACTTATACACCTTTATACTTTTTACTTTCTTTATACACACACACTCAAACCATGTTAAACTAACATTTTTTAAATGAAATATATAGACTACATATATTCAAACAAAATTGCATGCAAACACAATCTATGTTTAAACCTTCATAAAAATACTTATACAATTTCATATATTTTTTTTTATTTATTTATTTACTTAATTACTTTAAATTAGACATGACATTGAGGCGCTATTACCTAGAACAGTTTACCTACAGAAATAGTGGTATTCACTAATATATTATAAATTTCACAAGACATAGTAAAGATATTTTATTTTTGCTACAGTTAGTCATTCAATACAATTTGTTCATTAAGAACATATCATATGTACTGAACTGATGAAATGTATCTTATGTAAATAAATTAGTTTAATGGTTTTACAGAAGGCACTGAGGATTTCAATTAAAAAATCAATATCTAAATTAAAAACAGTGCTATATACAAACAAAGTTACTAATTTGAAGTTTTTACAGTTGCAGTGAAGACCAGTTTCCTGAAAAGAAGCAGCCGAATTCGAAGAAGAAAGAAAAACTAAGAAGTTACCTGTTAATTTTAAAAAAAAGTAAGTAAAATATCACCATATTATTTATATTATTAATCAAATATACTATAACATTAATACCAGCTATTTTGGTTTCTTAAAATAGAGGTTTTGTACCATTTTGTCCAAAAATTTCCACGTCGTAAACAGCGATTTACAACCAGAATGGCCCACAAATTTCTATTTTTGGACACACAAATTAGCCAACTGAACCACTACAATTTTCATATTATAGAACAAACAACTGTTTTAACTGTATACATTACATTTACTATTTGTACTTTTCCACACCACTAGCTTACTTTTTTTTTGTCATCTGAACCCCAGTTTAGTGACACATAATTCAAGAATATATATCCCTACTAGTTTTAGTTCCCAATGCACAATCACACACCATTACATACATCTTTATCATCTTACTCAAACACTCATGCACACAGCACACATATTCCAGAACACCCCAACCCATATCTTCTTTATTTTTTTCAACAGACCCTAAAGAATGCCTACCAAAAGACAACTCCGTAGAAAGCAACGCAAAATTAGAGCAAATGAAAATAAATGTGTCCAACATAAGCATCCATCTCTAGCAGAATTTGTAAAAAAAAGTTGAAACAAAACAGCTAATACAATCATTTAGTGAAACACAAGAAGTTTCAAGTACAACAACTTCGCTTCCTCTATCAAAATGTAAAACAAACCAAAAAACAATTAACAGAAAATCAGCTATCAGTACAGATAAAACTGCTTCTTCAAATTTTGATATAGTGCAAAGTAAGCATACCAAGAAAAGTATTTTAGCCAAAATATACCGTCACAAAGTCCTTCAAAATCTTATAAAAACAGGAGAGAAATCAGCTTCAAAGCTTAAAACCTATCGTAGGACATTAATCTTAGAAGCATTGATGGACAGTGCAATTCTTCTCAAAAGAAATGTATTTATTTTACTGTTAAACAAAATGAAACCACTAACAAAACTAATAACTAAATTACAAAAAAGACTTCTCAATAAGCGAAATGTCAACAGAAAGAACTTCTTAAGTATCTGCGGAGGTGAATGGAATCACACTACGAGCACAGAACCATACTTTAATGAAGAAGCGTACAAACAAAAACAAACAAATACAATTGCCATAAATGGCAGGGTCGAGGTTATGAAAAGTGAATAATACCATAATGGAACAAGAAGTACTCCTTACAAAAATATGCCCTGAAAACTTAGAATTACCCCTCCATTCAACTGAATCAGAACGTCTAGTGTACAAATGGCCATGCACGTCAATGTGTAACATTCCCAAACAATGTTTCAAATCTTTACACCAATTCCTCAATAAATATGTAAAAAGCAAAGACAAAATCAAAATTAAATTACTGCAAAATATAGATACCTGTCCAGTGTGCAAGTACACAGGACTACAAGGACATTCATTGGCCTGCATTACAGGACCTACTTGTAAAACCACTTTCCATGATATCAAAAGGATATCAACACATCATTCAACTATAAGAAATCTAGTCTATAAACTGTACTATGCTAAAAGTCCTGCTTTAGCACTAGCAAAGTTAAATAACATCCTTCTACATGGTACAGCAAAAGACCTACTTGAAGAAATTCACTATATCCAGAAAAAATATTTTGGAAGTGAAAGCCATTTACAGAATAAAATAGCTTTAAACCAATTAAGCAACAATTCTACACATGGCAACGTTTGCTAAACACATACAAAAAAGAAATACTAAAATTTAAAAGTACATCACCTGAAGTACCAAACCATGTATGTGTATGTTGCCGTAGAATTTTTTATAAAAGTAACACAAAAACTGTGGACCTATCATACAAAATAGAAGACAATGAAGATTCTAAATGGTTTGAATTAACTCTCTACCTTCTAGCAGAAAACAAATATGAAATAACTGAGCCCTTAATACTTTGCAGTTATTGCACTACAAAACTTGACAACAACCAAACTCCTTCACGTTCTATCACAAATAATTTGGAATTATACCCAGTACCAAAACCTCTACAACAACTTAATTTATATGAGAGCATCATAATTCAAACAGTACACCCATTTCAAGCAATAATACGCTTTCAACGAAAAACAGCAAAATTACCTCCCTCTGAATTGGTAAAAGGCATTCGTGGAAAAGTAGTTTATTTACCATTAAATCTAAAAGAAAATGTGCATACTCTAGGAGTGCAACGTCCAATGCAGCAATCTTTAATTATATTAGTAAATGGAGTACCTACAAAAGACAAAAAAATATGGCAACAGCTGGTAGATTTATATAAAGTTAGACAAGCCTTCCAATATCTTAAAGAGAATAATGAATATTACAAAGAAATTAATATTGAAGAAAACTTGAAAGATACAACTGAAATAATTCAAGAAACACAAGAAGCTGGTCAATTTGAGCTAATAGATCCTGCTACAATATCAAATACTTTAGACCAGTATACAATTCATCCTTTGCACTGTAATGACACCGTACAAGATGTACTGGAAACTTACCAAATGCGTCAAACAAAAGGATCGCCAATCAGTATATGGGAAAAAAGTATAGAAGCACGTGCTTTTCCTCTACTCTTTCCAACTGGCAAAGGAGGAAGGTATCATGATAGACCTATTCAAATATCAGCTTCAGAATACCGCTCATTACGCATGTATTCTGAAGATCCCAGATTTAGACAAAATGTGGAATACATATTCCACCTACTCTTTGAAAGTGAACTAGCAACTTTATGTCAAAAGCAGGATCACACTTTCAAAATATGACAGCTACACAATTATTAGAGAAAGTGCAACAAAAGGATGAGGTTTTACAATCAAATATTACAAATCTATTAGCAAATATGCGTGGTACTAAAGAGTACTGGTTTCAACGTCATGGAGATGTACGTTGTATGACCAGACACCTTGGCCCACCCACTTGGTTTGTTACATTAAGTTGTGCAGAATATGCATGGGAAGATTTACATGATTTCCTATGCATATCAAATAAAAACAAAACAAACATAGATATTCTAACACCTGGAGAACTTTGTTCTTTGGATCCTGTTAATGTTTCAAGATATTTTCACCATCGCTTCATTGCTATGCTACATTTTATTTGTAATAAAACTGTTCCTCCCCTTGGAGAAATGCAACACTTCTTTTGGAGAAAAGAATACCAGGCCAGAGGAGCACCACATATCCACATGCTTTTATGGATTAAAGATGCTCCTAAATTTGGTCAAGACAGTGATGCCACTGTTTTACAGTTTATTGAAAAATATGTCACTTGTGAAATTCCATCAGAAGCCACAAATAGTGATCTTTGTGCACAAATTTTATAATTTCAAAGACACAAATGTGGAAAATATTGTCGTCGCAAATACAAAAACAAACGCAAATACTACCCCAAATGCCGATTTGGTTTCCCTAGACCAGTTACAAATACAGGTCAAGTAAACAACCTCATGTCTTCAGTTAGACATACTGTTAAAGGAAAGTCACCTAAAAATACATATTACATAAAAAGAAAAGAAGAAGAAAAATATATCAATGATTATAATGCAATCATTGCCCACTTATGGAATGCAAACATAGATGTGCAGTACATTGCAGACAATTCTACTGCAGTTGCACGATATGTCACAGCATACTTAACTAAAGCAGAAAAGACAGAGCTCCAAGACCTCTGGAATGACCTGTCATCAGATAAAACAGTATCTCAGAAATTATACAGCTTGGGCATAAAAATGCTCACCCATAGAGAATGTGGATCTTATGAAGCAGCTGATCGTTTAACTGGTACTTCATTGTATGGTAAATCTGAAAATATAGTATGGCTAAGTCTTGGTCCAGCTAAATCTAGAAAAAGAGTTCTAAAATCATATGAAGATAAAGAAACAATAGCCAAACATGATCCCAACAGCCAAGACATTTTAAAAAACAATTTATTGGACACATACTACCCAAACAGAAGTAATACTTTGGAAAACATGTGTCTATACCAAATAGCCCAAAACTACACATACAAAAATAATATGAAACCCGATGAAAAAAAGGTAAGTATAGAGTGACAGACTGTGAAGGCAGCTTAGTTAAACTCACTAAACCAAATTTAATTAATCATATCAAATTGTCATTGAAGACTCCTCAACATAAAGAAGTATATTACATGTCCCTGCTACAACTCTTCAAACCATGGAGAAAAGAAGAACAATTACTAGATAACTATGACTCATATGAGGATGCTTTCAAAGCAAATGAAAGCACTATAACTGATGGAAACTTTACACAGTACAAAACAATGTTGCACAATGAACAGCAACATGAAGAAGAACTCCAAGCTCAACTAGATAAGGATACTCCTGACAGTAGTGAACCTTCTGCAACAGGAAGCCAAGAACCACTGGTAGAACCACTAATAACAAATGAGGCAGAATTAGCTATGATAGAAGTAGAAAACACCATGTGTCAGTATGAAGATAAGGAAGACTTAACTATACTACAATCAAAACTAAACAATGAGCAAAGTAGCATTTTTCAAGAAGTAACAAAACAAATTGCACATGGTGTAAAACATGAAAATAAAGAATGTTCCTGCCATAATTATAAACCTATACTACTGTACGTCAGTGGTGAAGCTGGTTCTGGCAAAACATTCCTAATCAAAATCATTAGTAAGTTCCTTCAACAATTGACAAACAACAAACTGTCAGCTGTTGTCACTGCCCCCACAGGTTTAGCTGCCTACAACATAGGTGGTGTTACATTACACCGATTACTACTATTACCAGTAGAACACCAGAACAAATTAGACTATTACAAACTTTCTGCAGAAGCTGCAATGGAATTACGCAGAGTATTGAAACAAATGAAAATGCTACTAATAGATGAAGTGAGCAGGGTGTCCAACCTGATGTTAGCTTTGATTCACCTCAGATTACAAGAAGTACTCAAAACAGACTATAAAGAGCTCTTTGCAGGAAAACACATTATTGTTTTTGGAGATCTGCTTCAATTAACACCAGTGAAAGGTGAACCTATTTTTAAAACATTAGGGCACAAACTCTGCCGTAAAACTGTTGGCAGCATTGGAAATGTCAACCTTTGGCAACATTTCCAATACAGAGAATTATCAGAAAACATGCGCCAATCTGCAGATCTAACTTATGCCAACATTTTAAAAAGTTTGAGAGTTGGTATACTTTCTAAAGAAGCAGAAGCAACATTGAAAACCCGGCACATTAATGCACTTTATGGCGATAATGCATGTGCTACAGATGTTATGGAACAATTAGCCCACAAAAATGTCAATTGTATGGCCTTAATGCCAACTCTTTCAAGCTGTTTCAAATTCAATGAAATCATGCTAAGTAAAGAAATGCAACCAATAATGGAAATTAGCGCCACAGACAAACTAGATGTACATAGTATGACACTACCCATGTGTGACCAAGCCACAACAAGACTAAATAATTTAGAAAAATCAATCTCAAACACAGCAGGCTTAGAAAAGATGTTAAAATTATCCTTAAATTGCAGAGTAATGCTTAAACGTAACCTTGACGTGGACCAAGGTCTAGTTAATGGAGCACTCGGTACAGTTGTTGGCTTTCAAACATACCCACGTGACAACAAAATTCAGTTTGTCAATATACTCTTTGACAAACTTTCAGAAGTAAAACGGATAGGACGCTCAACAGCTAGATTCCTTCTCTTCAAAGATATGTATGTACGCAGAGAACAATTGTCGCTAACTCTTGCATACGCAGTCACAATTCATAAATCACAAGGTCTTACCCTAGACAAAGCAATGATAGATATTGGTAACACAGTCTTTAAAGAAAGCATGAGCTACGTAGCACTATCACGCTTACGTACACTTGACGGTCTATTTCTAATCAACTTTGATGCAAGTAAAGTAAACGCTGATATTCATTGCATTTTAGAATATAATAGACTTCGATCGCTATACACTCCCCATCTAAACACATATTCTGTTCCACAAAAACTAAAACGTTGTAAAAGAAAACTAAATCAAACAGAAATGCAACAGGACGTCACTGCAAATCCTCCAAAGAGAGTAAAAGAAACTAATACTTCATCAAGTACCACAAACAAAAAAGAATCAATTAGAGAAAGTAAACCAGGTACTTCTTTAAAGAAGGAAGACAAACTCCAAAAAAAGCAGTTAGATACAGAACTACCTGGACCATTTAAATTCTCAAATATAGTTGGTGTAAGTTGCTATGCAAATGTAGCAATGAATATTCTATTTCAATTACCACCAATAGTTGACAACATTTACTCACACAGTACAGACCCATTGGGCCTCATTAGGACCCTGGCGGAGAGGGTTTTACGCCAGCGTAGTGCATGGCGTACCTCTCCGCCATACTACGAGTTCCCGTAGCGCCATGGAGGTTTTCTCCGCCTGGTTTTACCAGGCGGAGAAAACCATGGCGCTACGGGACCTCGTTGTTAATTACGCCACCGTATTTTACGGTGGCGTAATTAACTCCTTCCCCACTCCCATTATACCCTATGGGGCAAGAATGGGAATGGGGAAGGGCAGAATGGGGATTGGGGATTTACCGCTCCGCCGAGGTCGGAATGGGGCGGTAAATCCGCCAACCCCCATGGCGCTATCGACGGCTTTCCGCCGTGCTTCGCGGTGCATTTAGCACCGCGAAATCCGCCTGGGTCCTAATGAGGCCCATTGTGTTTGCAAATGTTAGTACTTCACAGAAATGCAGCAAACAATCCTGACAACACATATAGGGCCTCATTACGACCCTGGCGCTAAGGGGTCTGCGCCAGCGTTAGCTGCGCGGACCCCTTACCGCCAACTACGAGTTCCTGGAGCGCCATGGTCATTTTTCCGCCCGCTTTTTGCGGGCGGAAAAATCCATGGCGCTCTGGGACCTTGGTGTTAATTACGCCACCGTATTTTACGGTGGCGTAATTAACTCCTTCCCCACTCCCATTGAGCCCTATGGGGCCGAAATGGGAATGGGGAAGGGTAAATGGGTCAATGGGGACTTACCGCCCCGCCGACCTCGGAATGGGGCGGTAAGTCCGCCATCCGCCATAGCGTAAAGGGACTTTGCGCCATGGCCGGAAAGTCCGTCGATGGCGGAAAAAATCCGCCAGGGTCGTAATGAGGGCCATAGTGTTTTTGGAATAAGACGACAATTGGACTACTGTGCTGGAATGGTGAAATTCACTATAAACTCACAGGAAGATCCACAACAATTTCTAATGTACTTACTACAGGTACTGGAAAACAAAAACATACCTATAAATGAAATCTTTCAGATTTCATACATGTGGAAACATACATGCACTCTCTGCAATAATGTGACACAAGAAGAAATCCCCAATGAACGCTTCATATATATATCAATACCAAATTGTGAATCCATTCCATTTCAGCAACTTGTACACAATGCAAACCATGGTAGATTATGCTCTACCTGCTATTCAGATAATCGCTCCACGTTAGTAATACAAACACATAGTAAATACGTAATACTAATGCTTCTACGTTTCAATGCAGATGGTACCAAAAACAACTGCAAGCTGACTGGATTCACACATGGTCAAATATCACTTGGTAAGAAAACCTTCACAACAATAGGTATAATCTACCACGCAGGAGCCACAACCAATTCAGGGCACTACACTGCATACATAAAAAAGAAATGTGGATGGTTTGAATGTAATGACAGTACCATTACTCTAAAGCAGAGATTACCAGCAAATCTTAAAAACGCTTATTTGATGTTCTTAAAACCAAAATTTGATAAATAAACTGTATTTAAACCTTTAAGTAAATTTGTGTTACAAAAATATAAACTGTTAGAATACTCCAAAAGCTATCTAACAGCTCAAAGATTCTACAACAACTAATCAGACAAATGAATACCACTAAATTAGGCCAAAAAATACACAGTTAGAATACGCCAATTGGTATCTAACTGTCCCAAAATTTAACAATATCCAAATAGGTAAATCAAAACCACTAAAATATATTAAAAAAATAGACAGCTAGAATATGCCAATTGGTATCTAACTGCTCCAAAATTTTATAATATCAAAACAAATGAAGAATCTGTTACTGCTCCAAAAAAAATACAACAAAGCAAAGTATAAAGCATTAGCCAGAAACAACAAGTGAACACTGAAAATAAACAAACAAATAAACTGTAGCATAACAGAAAAAGGTTTTTTTTTTAATCCAACATGGATTTTTTTTTCTCCCACAGACCCAATGATTTTAGCAACAAATACAGAAACTGAGCAAATTGCACAGTACTCTGATTTGTACTCTACTAAATATGAGGGTTGGAAAAAAATAAAAGTATATTGCTTATACAATGTAATAAGTCATGACAAACTACTAATACTAACATGCTATTTTCTTTAATCACAGAAATGAAGAAGAAAAACATGGACTCCCATTTCTAGACCAAGCAGTAAGTATACAATAATAAGGACAACCATAGCAGCATATCACATCCATAGTATCTAATACCTTTGTTCCTTATACATTTGTTTTTCATCCAATGTTATAAGCAAATATGAATGTGATATGCTGCGGTGGTTGTTGCCAGGGCATAGAGTCTTGGGTGCATGTCCAAATGGCCATGCACCCAAGACTCTATGCCCTGGCAACAACCACTGCAGCATATCACATCCATAGAGTCAAACATTTCAACTATGATCTATGGGAAACTTTTAATGTCCGCGAACAATGTGAGTGTTCTTAGAACACTTTGAACTTGCCAGCGAACAATACGGACACCGTTTTCAGGACACCCCCCACGAACATTTCAGAACAACGCGATAGTTCTTACAACACTTTCAACTTAACAACTAACAATACGGACAGCGTCCTAAGGACACCCCCTACGAACATTCCAGGACACCGGGAGTGTTCTTAGAAGCGTCTTCGGAACACCACCATCTTGTTTATTTGCGAACATTTCAGGACACCGCGAGTGTTCTTAGGACACATTCAACTTGACAAAGAACAATACGGACAGCGTCCTCAGGACACCCCCTATGAACACTCCCCGGACACCGGGAGAGTTCTTAGAAGCGTCTTCAGAACACCACCATCTTGTTTATTTGCGACCATTTCAGGACGACGGGAGTGTTCTTAATACACATTCAACTTGACAAAGAACAATACGGACAGCGTCCTCAGGACACCCCCTATGAACACTCCCCGGACACCGCGAGTGTTCTTAGAAGCGTCTTCAGAACACCCCCATTTTGTTTATTTGCGAACATTTCAGGACACCGCGAGTGTTCTTAGGACAGACTCAACTTGACAGAGAACAATACGGACAGCGTCCTCAGGACACCCCCTACGAACACTCCCCAGACACCGCGAGTGTTCTTAGAAGCGTCTTCAGAACACCCCCATTTTGTTTATTTGCAAACATTTCAGGACACCGCGTGTGTTCTTAGAACACATTCAACTTGACAGAGAACAGTACGGACAGCGTCCTCAGGACACCACCTACGAACACTCCCCGGACACCGCAAGTGTTCTTAGAACAGTTTCACTTTGCTTGCGAACAAAACGGACACATATTGACTCCTTAGAACACCCCCTAGTCAGTTTATTTAGAAAATTTCAGAACACCTGTGATGTCCGCAAACAAATCGAACACAAAAAGAACGTCTAACACATAAAAAACACAACTTTCATCCTATCTCACACACTCCGACCCTCCCCAAACACTCCTACACACCAACACACTCTACAAAATACACATTTTGAACAAAGTTTCACTGCGCTGTCCGGGGACGTCCGCGAATCCAATATGGCAGGCGCAACCGAAAAATCTGACGCGCTTCACGCTCCACGCCGTCCAATCAGCGAACACTTTGCATGTCCGCGAACATCACGCAAGACGATTGGCCAATCAGGACACTTTCCGCGGAGCGAACAGGGAAGTGTATCCGCAAACCGAACACAGATATCACTAATTTTTTTTTACCTACTTTTTGGTCATTTTAAAAAAAAACTACTGGACGAATTTTCACCAAATTTGCAAAAGCACGCTTTCGGGACCAAGCCGCTGCTCCTGTTCCAAATTTGGTGGAAATCCGTCCAGCGGTTTGGGCTGTAGACGCGAGCAACATTTTTTTCCCATTCACTCTGTGGAGAGTGAGTATAATGTATACAAATATGAGCATATAGAGGGAAGGTAGAGTAATAAAAATAAAACTATGACAAAGTGCTGATAACCATAATGATTATCTTCATGCACAGAAAGGATTGCTCTCTTTCAAGCCTGTATCTTCCGCTATGTACATGTTTCATATGATGTGACAGGACCCCAAGTCAACAAATATAGTACCTTTTCAATTTTTACTTCCTGACTGTTACTGTAGAAAACTATGTGGCTTCGATATGTCAGTAGAGGATAAAAAGGGAGAGCCAGCCATGTGATGTCATCAGTTATGTCATCAATGACATTTGTGATGTCATCTTTGATGTCCTGGGTGTTAGTGTTAGCAGTGCACGGTGGCGCGAGTTATAGATGCTTATGTTACCATAACTGGCGAATTTCAAGGGTTTTTCGGTTTTACTTGGAACCATAACGTCCCTTTAAAAAAGTTTTTTCTCTGAATTTCATAGGTTTTTAGTAGCACAACTTAACTATAATATCCCTGACATGTAACATAGAACATACTAACCCCCTCGTAGTGATTTTCATGTCCGCGGACTACCGCCATGTCCGCGGACACATCGAAAATCTGAGCATGGTGAATGTAAATTTAAATAGTGTGCCCCATTTCCCCTTTGAAGTTGGCTCTGAAAAGAGACGTTTTTTTCTTTTTTACAGATGCTTGACAGACACCTGTTATTTTATATTTTTTTTCTTGTTTTTTTTTCTTACTTTACTCCTAAAATCTTCACATAACCTTCTCCAAAGCAACCCTTACATTCCAAAATAGAAAGGCATTTCCGGTAAAAGATAAAGAAATGCCATCTTCTTTAAAATTAACAGCATTACTGGCATCAATATTCTCATTGTTACAGAAGAACATACAAACTCTAAGCATGAAGGCACACATGCCTCGGTTGATGACACACCTAGCAATGTTTTGCTGAGGACAAAAAACTGAACTATTGTCCCATATTGCCCTAGTTAGTAATCCAGAAAAAATTACTTTCGCATTTGGAAGGATCTTCATTACGGCTTGAACCAAGCGTTCCAAATCAGCCAACAAAGTAGGGGCACTGACGTTGCCCAAATGGAAAGCACCATAGTGCAAAACTACCACATGCGGACTGTTCATCGTGGCCATATCCGCAGAAACTTGTACAATTCCCTGTACATTGCAATCAGGCACAGTGCTCCACACCACCTCCACTCCTTTCACATCAAAGTTCTTTGCAACATGCCTGCATTCAGTGTACTGCTGTAAACCATGCACAAACATATCTCCGAGCACCAACACCCTGACTTTCTCCACTTCTGCCATCTTCACCACACACAGTCTCTTTCAACACATATCCACAACCTCGACATCTGATTGGCTGATCCGTACAGTCTTCTTTCCATGTTGGATCTCCTGGAAAAACCCAGATTTACCACGCCCTGTCCACGAACAGCCGCGGTGTCCGCGGACGGCGTCCACTTTTACTCTCTGTACCATTCCCTCATTGCATACAGCTAAGCAATCACACAATACGAATAACGTCCTCAGAACACCCCCATTTTGTGAATTTTCGAACATTTCAGGACAATTATCATTTCATTATTCTACATATTAACATTACAAATATTATACTTTTATCTTGTACTCTGCACACAATGCTATCTTTCTCCATTAGTAGCTCAGTATACTACATAGAATCCCATAATACAATGCTATTTATTGATATAAATGCATTGTTCAAAGCACTAATAACGGTATGATATTTATTGCAATATCCTTGACACTTTTTTCGGAACATTATAATAAAAATCCCTAGTACACAAATTCCATGAAAAGTACATACACATGTGATGTCATCAGTGATTTCATCAATGACATTTGCGATGTCATCTTTGATGTCCTGGGTGTTAGTCTTAGCAGTGCATGGTGTTGGCCCGAGTTATTTTTCATAGCTTACCATAACTTGCTATTTTCAGGGGTCTTTTGGCTGTACTTAGAACCATAACGTCTTTTAAACAAACTTGGCGTGCAAAAACCAACTTCTACAGATGGCTTTACACAGAATGTTGCAAAGTAAGAATTTATGCTCGTTCACAGTGAAGGTCAGCTGCTTCCATTTTTTTCTCAGGCCCCGGAGAGGCTCACGAAGCAGACTAAAAGGTTGTATTGTGTTTTGACCTTGACAGACAGAGATTGTGATGAAAGACTTCTCTTGAAGGAGTGTTGCTAAAACGTAAGAGAAGATAAAGATGACATTTCTGAAACTAAATCACTTTTACATATTATATCACTATGCGAAAGATCGTTGGCACATGCTGAGTCGTATTTTGGGACTGCAACACTCGTAGACAATGGAAATTGCAATTGTACTGTAAGTAACCCTTTAGATTACTTTATACCAAATATAATTACAATAGCGTAGCATTAAAGACCGCTGAAGTTGAACTTATTCGTTGAAAGTGGCATAATGTTTTCTACCGCGCACTATCACCGCCAAATTGATCCCCTGTCGTTTAGAGGGCTCTGAAAAAGGCAGACGACACAGAGTGAGTTAATATAAATATTTTAACCGGTCTATAGGCGGTCAAGCGCTCTACTCGCTGTGCCACTTCACTGTAGCCTGTCAAGTGGCACAGCGAGTACAGCGCTCGCTTTGACATCCGTGCACAGCTTGCTAACGCAAGTTCGAATCCCAGCAAGGCGAAACTCAGCCTTTCATCCTTCCGTGGTCGATAAATGAGCACCACACACCGTGGTTAATAATAAGCACCGCTTACATAACTCACAGTTCTTAGCGCTATATGAATGGGAAAATATTATTATTTTATTATTAACATACTCTGTTGCACTATCTTCGATAGCAAATAGTTTCACGCCCTAATAAATGCCCTGATAAATAAAATGATGATTTTTAATGAAGATCGGCTGGTGAGACTAATTTATGTTTTTTAAAACAGGTACGTGGCCCCATTTTGTCTATGTCACGATTTACAGACTCCAGCGGATGGGGTCTTCAACTGCCAGGTGCAAGTCCAAATATGCAACTTCATGACCCTCACCATTTTATGGGACAATCGCCAAGGACCAATATGCCCTTACGCAGTACTAGCGGCTACAAACAACATACCAACCAATACGGTGGTCTAATGGCTCGTTGTTGGAGCAACCGTCCGATTATCAGAGAGACCATTTACTGCTTTTATCATAAACCAACAGCCTATCTACCGCAAAGGAACAACGCATGGCTCCAAATAAACTTTTGCTGATCGCCAGCAGAGACAATAGCAAATCGCTGAATATTCACTAAACATTTCATGTGAAATAAATGTACTTTACCAAATGCACAATCCTGCTGTTTACTTTTAAACCACAGTTTCATATTCCGAATTGTGGTGCACTGAGTTGTAGGCTGATCTAACACTCTCTGTACCGCAAAGGAACATCGCGTGTCTCAACATGAACTTTTGCGGATCGACAACAAAGACAAATGCAAATTGCTGAATATTCTCTAAACATTTGATGTCAAATAAATGTACTTTACAACATTTACAATCTTGCTCTTTGCTTTTAAATCACAGTTTCATAATCTGAATTGTTGCGCGCTGTGTTGTGACATAATGTGTGTTGTGTTCCGGGTTCTGTGTAAAGTCGCGTAGTACTGGAGACGACTGGGCGCGTTTCATTACGCACCCTGTAACGTCACGGAGAAAGGCGGGGAATATGAATGCTTTGATAATATCAGGCTTAGGGGCGGGAGATATGATTTAGTATCGCAAAAGCAAGTCAGCCAGGTCAATAGCGCCAGTCATAGGATTATCACATAATGTCGACGCACACCAGCCGGATTTATCGTTTCTTTAGTGGACAAAAAGTCGGTTGACGCCCCTAGGAAATTGTACTATTAGCGAACAAAAGGAGTGCTCTTAAAACACTTTCACCCTGACAACAAACAAACAACGTTCTCAGAACACCCCCTTTTTGTGTAATTGCAACCATTTCGGGACACTGCGAGTGTTCTTAGAACACATTCAACTAGACAGATTACAATACGGACAGCGTCCTGAGGACACCCCCAGTTTGTGTATTTACGAACAATTAAGTACACCGCAAGTGTTCATAGCTCATTTTTACCTTCCTTGCGAACAAAAATGACACATACTCCGTTAAACACCCCACCATTTAGTTTATTTACAAAATGTCAGAACAGCCGTGTTCTCCGTGGACAAATCGAACGCGAAACAAAAAGGTCTAGCACATAAAAAAACAAAGCATTGAACCTATCTCATAATCCCCAACCCTCCCCAAACACTCTTACACACCAACACACGGCACTAAATACAATGTATATCCACGTTTCACTGCGCTGTACACGGTCGACTGCGAATACAAGATGGCAGGCGCCACAGAAAATCTGACGCGCTCCACGCCCCTCGCCGTCCAATCAGCGAGCACGTCGCATGTCCGCGGACATGACGCAAGCTCATGGGCTAATCGGGGTGCTGTCCGCGAAGCGAACAGGGAAGTCCGTCCGCGAAGCGAACGCAGATATCACTAATTTTTTTGCCTTACATTTTGGTCATTTTTTAAAAAACTACTGGACAGATTTACACCAATTTTACAAAAGCACGCTTTTGGGACCAGGCCGCCGCTCCTGCCGCAAATTTGGTGTAAATCCGTCCAGTGGTTCGGGCTGTAGCCGTGCGCAAAGTTTTTTCCCATTCAGTCTATGGGAAAAAAAAAAGTTTTGGGACCCCCCCTATAACTTTTCCCCCCCTGGACGAATCCTCACCAAAACTTTGCAAAAGAAATTCAGAGTGACCCAACTACTTTTTTTGCAAAGTTTGGTGAGGATCCGTCCAGGGAGAGCGAAGTTATAAGCCGCCCAAAAAGTGCTCTTCCTATGGAAACAGCAACTTAACCATAACTACATGGCCACTACCGTGGCCATGTAATATATATATATATATATATATACATATATATTCAGTGAAAAAACTTTGTTAAAGGGACATTATGGTTAAGTTGCGCTACTAAAAACCTATAAAATTCAGTGAAAAAACGTTGTTAAAGGGACGTTATGGTTCCGGGTAAAACCGAAACACCCTTCAAATTCGCCATTTATGGTAAGCTAAGCAACCATAACTCGTGCCACCACCGTGCACTGCTGAAACTTATGGTAAACACTTTATAATATAGACCATTTAATTATTATTATTTTGTATACATTTAACATATATATATATATTTTTTGTACATAGCATACCAAAATAGAAAATACTTCAGAAAAACCTGTTATGGATAACACTTTTCACAGTATAGAAGAAAAAATTGATTTATTGTTGACTAATTTCAAATATTTGAAAACTTTTGTGGAAGATCATTTTAAACCAAAAACCTCGTACCATTGCCCCACATGTACTTGTCCCTCCTCACCATATCCCAGTCAATTATCACCAAACCCTCTCCATAACCCAAAACGTTTTGATGAGACTTCCATCCCTTCTTCACCTAATAACAATCATGATGAAACCCCTAATTCTCCTGTTTTTGTTTCTGTTTCTGCCTCACCTTCTCTGTCATAAATTAATATATGTTAAATAAAGTTTAATTTTTATATTGTGTTGTAAATAGTTTCTTTTTTAAAAAAAAAAAAACAATGTAGGTATTCGCGGACAGTGCAGGTGTTCTGAAATGTTCGTAAATAAACAAAAATGGAGGTGTCCTGAAGAACACTATACCTGTTCGTACTGTTCGCTAGCCAGATGAAACTATTCTAAAAACACACGCGGTGTCCTGAAATGTTCGTAAAAAAAAAGAATTGAAGTGTCCTAAAGAACACTATATCTGTCCGTAGTGTTCGCTAGAAAGTTCAAACTGTTCTAAGAACACACGCGGTGTCCTGAATTGTTTGTAATTAAACGAAAATGGAGGTGTCTTAATGAACACTATACCTCTCTGTACTGTTCACTAGCAGGTTGAAAATGTTCTAAGAACACAATTGGTGTCCTGAAATGTTCGTACATAAACGAAATTGAACGTGTCCTGAAGAACACTATATCTGTCCTTACTGTTCGCTAGCAAATTTAAACTGTTCTAAGAACACACGCAGTGTCGTGAAATGTTCGTTTCACGTGTGATGCAATTTTAATTAGTTCAGGACCCGAACAGTGTCCGTAGAACATCAACGCGCATGTGTTAGCCAATCTCCGTGCATTTGGTGTCCTGCGGACATGCGCTTCCTTCGCGGACTTGTTCGCGAACGGATCATATGACTGCGCCCACGCTGATCGCGTGTTCTGAATGCGGACACTGTTCGGGTCCCCGAACAAATTAAAAGTACATTTTCAATTAATCCATAATATTTTTCAATAAAATCTCACCATGGCACAAGTCCCACATAGTAATCCTGAGTTTCTACATACCTTTTGAAACTTTTCAAACCACCACCACCTCCCCAAGGGCCTGAAGAGGGGAACAGGTGTGAGGATGCGGAGGAGGAAGAAGAGGATGATGAGAATGAGGTAGAGGAAAATCCTACTACCCGCACTAGGCGTGAGTCTTGGGTGTGGCGGTTATTTACCATTCATGGTAATGTTCCTAAGGCTCGTGCGAACCATGTTACCTGCAATGAGTGCAAAATGATACTCAATCTCGCGGGAAGCACGGTAAGTACAGCTTTGGGACCACTACTATGAAGCGACACCTGACATCATTTCACTTTGGGGCTATTCGCAGGGTTGTATATTGCGGAGAACGTAGCAGGTTGATTTCCTCTACTTCATCCTCTGTTTCTGATCCTGTCACCAGAAGGACCACCTCTGTGGGACAGCGTCTTCCTCAAGCTGCCTCACAGGCCATACAGAATGCTGATGACCCTTACCTTTCGAGGGTCACAGTTGTATGTATGTACTGTGACACAGTACTCTGCAGGGTGGAGCGACTTCGTAGATCTTTTGAGACTATCGTCTCAGAGCACGAGAAGATCTGCTCACTACCCAAATAAAACCCACTCTACATTTTCCTCTCTCAGCTCGCCCTTTCTTATCCCTGTGGTTGGTGTCCCCCCCTTTACCTTCCTTTCCCCTCCTCTCCTAGTGTGTCGTGTATAAAAAACCAAAAAAAATACAAAATATCAAAAATCAAAAAAATAATAAGGCTCTTTTCAGAGCCGCCTTTCACAGTTAAAAACTAGAAGTGAAAATAAATGAAGCAGGGCCCTTTGTATTTTTTAGAAGTCCGCGGACAGTTTGCGAACATTTAAAAAATTGGGTTGCTACCCCATCACAAACATTGCACTTTTCTCTGGGAAGAAGTGGTGGCTCTGAAAAGAGCCTTTGGGTGGTGTTTATAAGTCAAAAATTATAAATGATTAACACCTACTACAAAATGGTTGTTGTAATTCCAAAAAAGGTCGCAATGCATTTTGTACATTTCTCAGAAAAATCTGATTGCCAGCATAAGTAAGATGGACTCCATCTCTGCGAAAAATGTATGTACTACGAAACATAATATTTTCATTGTGAAAAGAGGACATGCCAAAATCTCTTAGAAAGGCACAAACAGCCTTATTAACATTGCGCCTTGCTTTTTCCATTTGTGGACCAAATGAAGAAGAACGAAGCCACATTTGTCTCTGCGCAATCCGTGAAAATATCACTTGAGAATTAGGAAACATGTCCATAACCTTCCCAAGACCTTCTTTCATAGCAAATTGCAAAAACATTCCAATCACATGTCCTAAACTGTTCCCTCTACAATGAATTACAATTATGTCTGGATGTTGCTCTGTCTCCAAAGTAGCACAGAGAGGTAGCAAGTCGAACCACTTCATTCCACGTACTCCATGACAGTGTACTTCCACATGTGGGAATCCAAGATCTACAGCTACTCCACAGCTTTCTGCATGCACCTTCAACCAATGTATCCACAAATTTCCCAAAATCCAGACAATCTGTTTTCTGAAACACACAGCCATAGCTATCTTTTGTTCTCTCAGCAAAAAGAGTATCTGAGAAACTCTCTCCTGGCACAACACACCCACTAAACTTTCCTGACCAATCCCTTTCAGTGCTTATTCTCATTTGCATGACTTCTGAACCCAAAAATCCCCGGATGTAACTCCCGATGTCCGCTAACTACCACCATGTCCGCGGACATATCGTAACATGAACAGCCCTTCTACCATTTCCACTTCACTCTCTCTGCCATTCCCTCATTGGATGTAGCTAAAAAATCACATGACCATGCACCAATCACATTCAATACCTCTAGATCTAACTGCATCATCATAGATCATCACTGCAAATGTACTGTGAATCTCTCTAAGTACAAGTGTCATATCATTGGCAAGCACCATCTACCAGAAATACTGTACAAGTCTCCAAGATTTCTACTTGCAGCTCCATGCATATCCATATGCATGAACACAAACTTCAGGTATGTGTATGTTCTGTACAGTAGATGAACACATTTTCACACAGACTTTTAGCTTGTGTAATCTGTAAAATGAATTTACTGTATTTTTTTCAATTTCCTAAAATCAACTATCACTTATAAACATTTATACTATTTACTTTCTTTATACACACACACTCAAATCATGTTAAACTAACATTTTTTAAATGAAATATATAGACTACATATATTCAAACAAAATTGCATGCAAGCACAATCTATTTTTAAATCTTTAAAAAAATACTTATACAATTTCATATGTTTTTGTTATTATTTATTTATTTACTTAATTACTTTAATTTAGACATGACATTGAGGCGCTATTACCTAGAACAGCTTACTTACAGAAATAGTGGTATTCACTGGTATATTATACATTTCACAAGACATAGTAAAGATATTTTTTTGCTACAATTAGTCATTCAATACAATTTGTTCATTAAGAACATATCATATGTACTGAACTGATGCAATGTATCTTATGTAAATAAATTAGTTTAATGGTTTTAAAGAAGGCAGTGAGGATTTCAATTAAAAAAATCAATATCTAAATTAAAAACAGCGCTACATACAAACAAAGTTACTAATTTGAAGCTTTTACAATTGCAGTGAAGACCAGTCTCCTGAAAAGAAGCAGCCGAATTCGAGAACAAAGAAGAACTAAGAAGTTACCTGTTAATTTAAGAAAAAAAGTAATTAGAATATCACCATAATATGTGTATTATTAATCAAACATACTATAACGTTAATACAAGCTATTTTGGTGCCTAAAAATAGAGATTGTGTACCATTGTGTCCAAAAATCTCCATGTCTTAAACAGCGATTTACAGCCAGAATGGCCCACAAATTCCTATTTTTGGACACACAAATTACCCAACTGAACCGCTACAATTTTCATATTATAGAACAAACAACTGTTTTAATTGTATACATTAGATTTACTATTTGTACTTTTCCACACCACTAGCTTACGTTTTTTTGTAATCTGAACCCCAGTTTAGTAACACATAAATTTAAGAATACCTATCCCTACTAGTTGTAGTTCCCAATGCACAATCACACACCATTACATACATCTTTATCATCTTACTCAAACACTCATGCACACAGCACACATACATTCCAGAACACCCCAACCCATATCTTCTTTATTTTTTTCAACAGACCCTAAAGAATGCCTACCAAAAGTCAAGTCCGTAGAGAGCAACACAAAAGTAGAGCAAATGAAAATAAAAGTGTCCAACATGAGCATCCATCTCTAGCAGAATTTGTAAAAAAAAGTTGAAACAAAACAGCTAATACAGTCATTTAGTGAAACACAAGAAGTTTCAAGTACAAAAACTTTGCCTCCTCTATCAAAATGTAAAACAAACCAAAAAACAATTAACAGAAAATCAGCTTTCACTACAGATAAAACTACTTCTTCAAATTTTAATATAGTGCAAAGTAAGCATACCAAGAAAAGTTTTTTAGCCAAAATGTACCATCACAAAGTCCTTCAAAATCTTATAAAAACAGGAGAGAAATCAGGTTCAATGCTTAAAACCTTTCGTATGAAATTAATCTTAGAAGCGTTGATGGACAGTGCAATTCTTCTGAAACGAAAGTTATTTATTTTACTGTTAAACAAAATGGAACCACTACCAAAACTAATAACTAAATTACAAAAAAGACTTCTCAATAAGCGAAATGTCAACAGAAAGAACTTCTTAAGTATCTGCGGAGGTGAATGGAATCACACTACAAGCACAGAACCATATTTTAATGAAGAAGTGTACAAACACAAGCAAACAAATACAATTGCCATACATAGCAGTGGTCGAGGTTATGAAAAATTTAATAATACCATAATGGAACAAGAAGTACTCCTTACAAAAATATGCCCTGAAAACTTAGGATTACCCCTCCATTCAACTGAATCAGAACATCTAGTGTACAAATGGCCATGCACGTCAATGTGTAACATTCCCAAACAATGTTTCAAATCTTTACCCCAATTCCTCAATAAATATGTAAAAAGCAAAGACAAAATCAAAATTAAATTACTGCAAAATATGGATACCTGTCCAGTGCGGAGGTACACAGGACTAGAAGGGCATTCATTGGCCTGCATTACAGGACCTACTTGTAAAACCAATTTCCATGATATCAAAAGGATATCAACAAATCATTCAACTATAACAAATCTAGTCTATAAACTGTACTATGCTAAAAGTCCTGATTTAGCTCTAGCAAAGTTAAATAACATCCTTCTACATGGTACAGCAAAAGATCTACTTGAAGAAATTCACTATATCCAGAAAAAATATTTTGGAAGTGAAAGCCATTTACAGAATGAAATAGCTTTAAACCAATTAAGCAACAATTCTACATATGGCAACCTTTTGCTAAACACATACAAAAAAGAAATACTAAAATTTAAAAGTACATCAGCTGAAGTACCAAACCATGTATGTGTATGTTGGCGTAGAACTTTTTATAAAAGTAACACAAAAACTGTAGACCTATCATACAAAATAGAAGACAATGAAGATTCTAAATGGTTTGAATTAGCTCTCTACCTTGTAGCAGAAAACAAATACGAAATAACTGATCCCTTAATACTTTGCAGTTACTGCACTACAAAACTTGACAACAACCAAACTCCTTCACGTGCTATCGCAAATAATTTGGAATTATACCCAGTACCAAAACTCCTACAACAACTTAATTTATATGAGAGCATCATAATTCAAACAGTACACCCATTTCAAGCAATAATACGCCTTCAACGAAAAACAGCAAAATTACCTCCCTCTGAATTGGTAAAAGGCATTCGTGGAAAAGTAGTTTATTTACCAATAGATCTAAAAGAAAATGTGCATACTCTAGGAGTGCAACGTCCAATGCAGCAATCTTTAATTATCTTAGTAAATGGAGTACCTACAAAAGACAAAAAAATATGGCAACGGCTGGTAGATTTATATAAAGTTGGACAAGCCTTCCAATATCTTAAAGAGAATAATGAATATTACAAAGAAATTAATATTGAAGAAAACTTGAAAGATACAACTGAAATAATTCAAGAAACACAAGAAGCTGGTCAATTTGAGCTACTAGATCCTGCTACAATATCAAATACTTTAGACCATTATACAATTCATCCTTTGCACTGTAATGACACCGTACAAGATGTACTGGAAACTTACCAAATGCGTCAAACAAAAGGATCGCCAATCAGTATATGGGAAAAAAGTATAGAAGCACGTACTTTTCTTCTACTCGTTCCTACTGGCAAAGGAGGAAGGTATGATGATAGACCTATTCAAATATCAGCTTCAGAATACTGCTCATTACGGATGTATTCTGAAGATCTCAGATTTAGACAAAATGTGGAATACATATTCCACCTACTCTTTGAAAGAGAACTAGCAACTTTATGTTATGGAGTTGCACAAATACTAAAATCAGGATCACACTTTCAAAATATGACAGCTACACAATTATTAGAAAAAGTGCAACAAAAAGATGGGGTTTTACAATCAAATATTACAAATCTATTTAGCAAATATGCATGGTACTAAAGAGTACTGGTTTCGACGTGCCCACCCACTTGGTTTGTTACATTAAGTTGTGCAGAATATGCATGGGAAGATTTACATGATTTCCTACGCATATCAAATAAAAACAAAACAAACATAGATATAGTAACACCTGGAGAACTTTGTTCTTTGGATCCTGCTAATGTTTCAAGATATTTTCACCATCGCTTCATTGCTATGCTACATTTTATTTGTAATAAAACTGTTCCTCCCCTTGGAGAAGTGCAACACTTCTTTTAGCGAAAAGAATACCAAGCCAGAGGAGCACCACATATCCACATGCTTTTATGGAATAAAGATGATTCTAAATTTGGTCAAGACAGTGATGCCACTGTTTTACATTTTATTGAAAAATATGTCACTTGTGAAATTCCATCAGAAGCCACAAATAGTGATCTTCATGCACAAATTTTACAATTTCAAAGACACAAATGTGGAACATATTGTCGTTGCAAATACAAAAACAAAGGGAAATACTACACCAAATGCCGATTTGGTTTCCCTAGACCAGTTACAAATACAGGTCAAGTGAACAACCTCATGTCTTCAGTTAGACATAGTGTTAATGGTAAGTCACCTAAAAATACATATTACATAACAAGAAAAGAAGAAGAAAAATATATCAATGATTATAATGCAATCATTGCCCACTTATGGAATGCAAACATAGATGTGCAGTACATTGCAAACAATTCTACTGCAGTTGCACGATATGTCACAGCATACTTAACTAAAGCAGAAAAGACAGAGCTCCAAGACCTCTGGAATGACCTGTCATCAGATAAAACAGTATCTCAGAAATTATACAGCTTGGGCATAAAAATGCTCACCCATAGAGAATGTGGATCATATGAAGCAGCTGATTGTTTAACTGGTACTGCATTGTATGGTAAATCTGAAAGTATAGTATGGCTAAGTCTTGGTCCAGCTAAATCTAGAAAAAGAGTTCTAAAATCATATGAAGATATAGAAACAATAGCCAAACATGATCCCAACAGCCAAGACATTATAAAAAACAATTTATTGGACACATACTACCCAAACAGAAGTAATACTTTGGAAAGCATGTGTCTATACCACATTGCACAAAACTAGACATACAAAAATAATATGAAACCTGATGAAAAAAAAGATAAATATAGAGTGACAAACTGTGAAGGAAGCTTAGTTAAACTCACTAAACCAAATTTAATTAATCATATCAAATTGTCATTAAAGACTCATCAACATAAAGAAGTATATTACATGTCCCTGCTACGACTCTTCAAACCATGGAGAAAAGAAGAACAAATACTAGATAACTATGACTCATATGAGGATGCTTTCAAAGCAAATGAAAGCACTATAACTGATGTAAACTTTACACAGTACGAAACAATATTGCACAATGAACAGCAACACGAAGAAGAACTCCAAGCCCAACTAGATAAGGACACTCCTGACAGTAGTCAACCTTATGTAACAGGCAGCCAAGAACCACTGGGAGAACCACTAATAATAAATGAGGCAGAATTAGCTATGATAGAAGTAGAAAACACCATGTGTCAGTATGAAGATAAAGAAGACCTAACTATACTACAATCAAAACTAAACAATGAGCAACGTAGCATTTTTCAAGAAGTAACAAAACAAATTGCACATGGTGTAAAACATGAAAATAAAGAATGTTCCTGCCATAATTATAAACCTATACAACTGTACGTCAGTGGTGAAGCTGGTTCTGGCAAAACATTCCTAATCAAAATCATGAGTAAGTTCCTTCAACAATTGACAAACAACAAACTGTCAGCTGTTGTCACTGCCCCCACAGGTTTAGTTGCCTACAACATAGGTGGTATTACATTACACAGATTACTACTATTACCAGTAGAACACCAGAACAAATTAGACTATTACAAACTTTCTGCAGAAGCTGCACTGGAATTACGCAGAGTACTGAAATAAATGAAAATGCTACTAATAGATGAAGTGAGCATGGTCTCCAACCTGATGTTAGCTTTGATTCACCTCAGATTACAAGAAGTACTCAAAACAGACTATGAAGAGCTCTTTGCAGGAAAACACATTATTGTTTTTGGAGATCTGCTTCAATTAACACCAGTAAAAGGTGAGCTTATTTTTAAAACATAAGGACACAAACTCTGCCGTAAAACTGTGTGCAGCATTGGAAATGTCAACCTTTGGCAACATTTCCAATACAGAGAATTAACAGAAAACATGCGGCAATCTGCAGATTTCAAGTATGCCGACATTTTAAAAAGTATCAGAGTTGGTATACTTTCTAAAGAAGCAGAAGCAATATTGAAAACCCGGCACATTAATGCACTTTATGGCGATAATGCATGTGCTACAGATGTTATGGAACAATTAGCCCACAAAAATGTCAATTTTATGGCCTTAATGCCAACTCTTGCAAGCTGTTTCAAATTCAATGAAATCATACTAAGTAAAGAAATGCAACCAATCATGGAAATTAGCGCCACAGACAAACTAGATGTACATGGTATGACACTACCCATGTGTGACCAAGCCACAACAAGGCTAAATAGTTTAGAAAAATCAATCTCAAACACAGCAGGCTTAGAAAAGATATTCAAATTATCCTTAAATTGCAGAGTAATGCTTAAACGTAACCTTGACGTGGACCAAGGACTAGTTAATGGAGCACTGGGTACAGTTGTTGGCTTTCAACCATACCCACGCGACAATAAAATTCTGTTTGTCAATATACTCTTTGGCAAACTTTCAGAAGTAAAAAGGATAGGACGCTCAACAGCTAGATTCCTTCTCTTCAAAGATATGTATGTACGCAGAGAATAATTTTCTCTAACTCTTGCATACGCAGTCACGATTCATAAATCACAAGGCCTTACCCTAGACAAGGCAATGATAGATATTGGTAACACAGTCTTTAAAGAAGGCATGAGCTATGTAGCACTATCACACTTACGTACACTTGACGGTCTATTTCTATTCAACTTTGATGCAAGTAAAATAAACGCTGATATTCCTTGCATTTTAGAATACAATAGACTTCGCTCACTATACACCCCCACCTAAACACATATTCTGTTCCACAAAAAGTAAAACGTTATAAAAGAAAAATAAATCAAACACACTTGCGGTGTCCTGGAATGTTCGTAGGGAGTGTCCTGAAGGCGTAGTCCGTATTGTTCGCTGGCAAGTTGAATGTGTTCTAAGAACACTCGCAGTGTCCTGAAATGTTCGCAAATAAAGAAAATGTGGGTGTCCTGAGGACACTGTCCGTATTGTTCGTTGTCAAGTTGAAAGTGTTCTAAGAACTATTGCGTTGTTCTGAAATGTTCGTAGGGGGTGTCCTGAAAACGCTGTCCGTATTGTTTGCTGGCAAGTTGAAAGTGTTCGCGGACATTAAAAGCTTCCATAGACCATAGTTGAAATGTTTGACTCTATGGATGTGATATGCTGCGGTGGTTGTTGCCAGGGCATAGAGTCTTGGGTGCATGGCCATTTGCGTGTAGAATTTCTCGCACACCCCTGTAATCCACGTACCCAGGCCAATCGCGTGTAGAATTTCTCGCGCACCCCTGAAATCCACGTACCCAGCCCAATCGCGTGTAGATTTTCTCGCGCACCCCTGTAATACACGTACCCAGGCCAATCGCGTGTAGAATTTCTCGCGCACCCCTGAAATCCACGTACCCAGGCCAATCGCGTGTAGATTTTCTCGCGCACCCCTGTAATACACGTACCCAGGCCAATCGCGTG
Organism: Ambystoma mexicanum; assembly: GCF_040938575.1. Classification (NCBI taxonomy): domain Eukaryota; kingdom Metazoa; phylum Chordata; class Amphibia; order Caudata; family Ambystomatidae; genus Ambystoma; species Ambystoma mexicanum. Next base: position 338,619,005 of record NC_090939.1, read on the forward strand.
TAGAATTTCTCGCGCACCCCTGTAATCCACGTACCCAGGCCAATCGCGTGTAGAATTTCTCGCGCACCCCTGAAATCCACGTACCCAGGCCAATCGCGTGTAGATTTTCTCGCGCACCCCTGTAATACACGTACCCAGGCCTATCGCGTGTGGGAACACCCGCACACCCCTGAAATACACGCTCCCCGCTCTGCGTTTGCTGCTGCCCTTTGCGCTGGATTGGGGATTTTGATGGCTTTTCCCTGCGCGAGGGGCGTTCTTGGTGGCGTAACTGACGCTGCTGCAGGGTCGCTGCGCCACTCTGCGCCACGGCTGGTTGTGGATGTTGGAATCCATGAATACGCTGTGCGCCTGAATGTGTTTCGGCGCACGCGGCTGGCGCAGACTACCGCACGCGCACACTGTGAGCCAGCCGCGTGCGCCACTTGTGCGCCGAATTCTATGAATTGGCCCCTAAATAGTTTCGAAAAATCAATCTCAAACACAGCAGGCTTAGAAAAGATATTAAAATTATCCTTAAATTGCAGAGTAATGCTTAAACGTAACCTTGGCGTGGAACAAGGACTAGTTAATGGAGCACTGGGTACAGTTGTTGGCTTTCAACCATACCCACGCGACAATAAAATTCTGTTTGTCAATATACTGGGTACGTGTATTACAGGGGTGCGCAAGAAAATCTACAGGCGATTGGCCTGGGTAAGTGGATTTCAGGGGTGCGTGAGAAATTCTACACGCGATTTGCCTGGGTACGTGGATTTCAGGGGTGCGCAAGAAATTCTACACGCGATTGGCCTGGGTACGTGGATTTCAGGGGTGCGCGAGAAAATCTACACGCGATTGGCCTGGGTACGTGTATTACAGGGGTGTGCGAGAAAATCTACACGCGATTGGCCTGGGTACGTGGATTTCAGGGGTGCGCGAGAAATTCTACACGCGATTGGCCTGGGTACGTGTATTACAGGGGTGCGCGAGAAAATCTACACGCGATTGGCTGGGTGGCTGGGTACGTGGATTTCAGGGGTGCGTGAGAAATGCTACACGCGATTGGCCTGGGTACGTGTATTCTGGGGGTGCGTGAGAAATTCTACACGCGATTGGCCTGGGTACATGTATTACAGGGGTGCGCGAGAAATCCTACATGCGATTGGGCCTGTGCGAGTGGGGCAGTATATTACGTGGGTGTGCGGGAAGTTGAAGAGGTGAATTGCCAGTGTGGGTCCTCCCAGGTCTCCCCTCTACCCCCTCCACGACCTCTGCAGGCAGCCCACACCACAGGGGACTACCCTGCACCCCTGGTCATGTCCCGCAGGCAGCCCATCCACCATGGGCATGCCCCCCAGCCAAGCCACATGTCCCCTTGCACCCCCACCCCCCAGCACCGTGGGGAACCTGCCAGCAGGCCTCCAACCATGTCCCACTCATGTCCCCTTGCACCCCCACCCCCCAGCACTGTGGGGCACCTGCCAGCAGGCCCCCAACCATGTCCCCTTGCACCCCCACCCCCCAGCAGGCCCCCACTCATGTCCCCCTGCACCCCCACCCCCCAGCACTGTGGGGCACCTGCCAGCAGGCCCCCAACCATGTCCCCTTGCACCCCAACCCCCCAGCAGGCCCCCACTCATGTCCCCCTGCACCCCCACCCCCCAGCACTGTGGGGCACCTGCCAGCAGGCCCCAACCATGTCCCACTCATGTCCCCTTGCACCCCCACCCCCCAGCAGGCCCCCACTCATGTCCCCTTGCACCCCCACCCCCCAGCACTGTGGGGCACCTGCCAGCAGGCCCCCAACCATGTCCCACTCATGTCCCCTTGCACCCCCACCCCCCAGCAGGCCCCCACTCATGTCCCCTTGCACCCCCACCCCCCAGCACTGTGGGGCACCTGCCAGCAGGCCCCCAACCATGTCCCACTCATGTCCCCTTGCACCCCCACCCCTCCAGTCACCAGGGGCAGCCTCCACCAGGCCCCCACCCATGTCTCCCACCACCCCCACCCCTCCAGTCACCAGGGGCAGCCTCCACAAGGCCCCCACCCATGTCTCCCACCACCCCCACCCCCCAGCACTGTGGGGCACCTGCCAGCAGGCCCCCAACCATGTCTCCCAGCACCCCCACCCCCAGTCACCAGGGGCAGCCTCCACCAGGCCCCCACCCATGTCTCCCACCACCCCCACCCCTCCAGTCACCAGGGGCAGCCTCCACAAGGCCCCCACCCATGTCTCCCACCACCCCCACCCCCCAGTCACCAGGGGCAGCCTCCACAAGGCCCCCACCCATGTCTCCCACCACCCCCACCCCCCAGTCACCAGGGGCAGCCTCCACAAGGCCCCCACCCATGTCTCCCACCACCCCCACCCCCCAGTCACCAGGGGCAGCCTCCACAAGGCCCCCACCCATGTCTCACACCACCCCCACCCCCCAGTCAAAAGGGGCAGCCTCCACCAGGCCCCCACCCATGTCTCCCACCACCCCCACCCCTCCAGTCACCAGGGGCAGCCTCCACCAGGCCCCCACCCATGTCTCCCACCACCCCCACCCCTCCAGTCACCAGGGGCAGCCTCCACCAGGCCCCCAACCATGTCTCCCACCACCCCCACCCCCCAGCAGGCCCCCACTCATGTCCCCTTGCACCCCCACCCCCCAGCACTGTGGGGCACCTGCCAGCAGGCCCCCAACCATGTCCCCTTGCACCCCCACCCCCCAGCAGGCCCCCACTCATGCCCCCTGTACCTCCACCCCCCAGCACTGTGGGGCACCTGCCAGCAGGCCCCCAACCATGTCCCACTCATGTCCCCTTGCACCCCCACCCCCCAGCAGGCCCCCACTCATGTCCCCTTGCACCCCCACCCCCCAGCACTGTGGGGCACCTGCCAGCAGGCCCCCAACCATGTCCCACTCATGTCCCCTTGCACCCCCACCCCCCAGCAGGCCCCCACTCATGTCCCCTTGCACCCCCACCCCCCTGCAGGCCCCCACTCATGTCCCCCTGCCCCCAGGTCCTGACGAAACGCAATCATGGCAGTAATGGGCAGCATACCCAGCACAAACACCCAGCCAAGGATTGCATCCACCCACATAGTAGATGCAATTACATGATACAACCCCAATGGCAAGTATGTAAATGAACACATGTCCGTCACACACACATACACAATGGGTGCAAGTGAATGTCAAAACCCATATCATGACATGCATGAAACCAATGAGAAAATACCACAAATGTAAGTAATAAATATATGTATTAAAGATGAAAATGAAGTAAAGAAATAAAACACACAACAATGGGGATGACAAAACAAATGGTCCATGTCCGAGAACTAATAGAAACAATCAAAAAACAAAGGAATCCAAAAACTAATGTAGTCCAAAGCAAAATAATGGGGGGGAAAAATAAGGAAAAACCATTGCCTCATGGTGAACACAAATATAAATCCAACAAATGTTTTCCAAACATCAAACTATGTACAAGAATATCCCAGGGTCCATGAGCCCAACACCATAAATGAAACCTACTACTACTAACTAATAAAAAAAATATATACAGAAAAGTGGCCATTGTCCGAGCAGTCCAAAAAAAACTTAAAAAATAAAGGAAACCTAACACTAACTAACTAAAGAACTATATACAATGGCAGCGGGCAAGTCCTGCGGCTCACTCTGTGATGTTGCCGGCCAGGGCATCATCGAACTCCATGTCGATGTCCCGGAGGCGGGACTCTGTCCTGGCCCCGAGGTCTCGCAGGGACAACCCCGTGTCCACCTCAAACTCCATGCGAGCTTCCTCGAGGCACTCAGCCCGCCTCAACGCCCGACGCATGGAGAACTCCGCCCTGACCATGGTGAGCCGCTCCTCTTCCGCCCGCTGCCGCTCCGCCAACTGCTCCCACACGGAAGACACTGCCATCCCAGGGTTCTCCTGCCCTCCAGCCGATGCCTGCCCCTCTGATCTTGATGGCCCCGAGCCATGATGCCTCCCACGTCGAGCCTGCTGCTGCCTCCGACGCCACTGCCTCTGCCAGCACGACGGCATCCAGGCTGATGGAATCCACCGATGCCGTCGTGCACGTGCCCTGCCAGATGATGCCAGCACATCCTCCATCTACAGGGGGACAGTTGCTGGTGTGTCCACCCCTGCTGGACCTTCGACTCCCGACTGTGGCAGGGATGGGGTCCCCACCGAGCTGGCTGCGTTGGTCGGGGCAGGTCCACAGGGGGCCCTGGTGGCATCTGGGCCGGAAGACGGCATGGAGCACGACTGGCGCATAGCCTCCACAGAGGAGGAGAGGGTCGCCAGAAGCCCACACACATGTAGGAAACCCCCGACCATGGCGGCTCCCAAATGGTTCACGTACGCACGGTGCTCTTCGTGATGATGTGCATGCTCCTCCCGGGAAGCATGCACCTAATCACGAATGCCAGTCGTGCGCAACGCGACACCAATCAGGACCCTCTCCACACGGCCAGGGGTCCCCTCGTCCGCAGGTAGAGGAGTGTCAGATGACATGGACATCTCCCCTACCTGCGGACGGGCCTGGGATGGGGCATCCCTGCTGGTGCATGGTGGTGCAGTCACAGTGTCAGGGACAGTGACATGCACAGGCACCTCCACGGCGACCTGTGCTGCCTCCTGCCCCTGGCCCTGGACTGCACCACTTGCACCAGCGGGGATGCCCCCACCAGGCCCCATGTGTGGCTCAGTAGCGGCCTCCTTCCCCTCTGTGGAAACCACCAACCTGGATGTCTCCACGCCGTCTTCCGCCGGTGCAAGCCCCTGTGGGGGCTCACCCACCCCTTCCGCTGCAGCCGTGGCGGCATCCCCGCCGCTCTGCTCCACAGCGCCTTCTCCGCCCTCTTCTTCACTTGCCACTGTGTAGAGGGAGACATAGAACACAAGCATCAGGGTACTGTACAATGGTCCCCTAGACAAGAAGCAACAGCAGATGAGTGGCACTGTCATACATCACTTCCATCATGTCCCTCCACAACACATGGGTCAGTGCAGGCAAAACACATACAGTAACAGGCATGGCGCATGCCATGGACATTGGCATACATGACCAAGGGACTCATGATTCATACAATGTTGGTTTTAAACTCACATGCATCATGGGTCTTGCCATCACATGCACACACCTCACCGTAGTTCCATCCATCTGGCCTCGTACACCACAGACGCAGTGGATACAAGGATGACGAGGCTGCATCAGTGAATCTGAACATTGTCACAGACATGTGTCATGCATCCATGGCAGTTACAAGTCACAGACACGCAGGTCAGACACACACACATGGACACCATACGTGTACATGGGACCAGCACCCATCCCTCACCCCCACCCATGTCCAGGAACAGAGACTGCCATGCTTCCATGTGTCCATTCCGCACAGAGCCCCCCATGTTGCAATAGAACACATGCACCAACCATGTGGTTCACACATCACTGTACTCACATGCCTGACCATGATGTCCCTGCACACACACATACGTACATGGCCTATGTCACACATACAGGCAGGTATCAGACAACCAGCACACTGCAACATGCCCTGTCTCACACAGTAATGCTTGGCCACTTACCGGCCAACTCCAGATGGGTCTGCCTCCGAAGGATCTGGGCGTGGAGCGCTGGGTCTACGCGTTCCAGGACCCTCATCTGGATGTCACTCAGGCGTGCCCGGCCCCCCTCCGCGAGGCGCCGGGCCTTATTGAGGGTCCTGGACCTCAAGTCCTCCCAGCGCTTCTTGATGTGCTTGATGTCGCGGGTTGCCACCCCCTCCGCGTTGATGGCAACCACTACATCGTCCCAGATCCTCTCCCGTCCTTCCTTGTTGGCGCGTGGTCTTCCGAAGAGGGCATCATAATGCCCCAGGACATGCTCCACCAGGACACCAACTTCCTTCTCACTGAAGCTGGTGGCCCTCTGCCTCTCTGGCTGGGGGTCGCCACTGGTCTCAGATGGTGCTTGCCCCGACATGGCGACCCCCGAGGCAGGCGTGGGTAGGCAACTGGGTCCTGGGGCTGGTCTGTGGAGCGATGGTATCCCAGTCGGGAGTCTACTGTTCCAGCAGGGGTGGACACAGCAACTGGACCCCTGCAGATGGCTGATGTGCAGGAACCAAATGGCAGGGCACGGTGGCAGCAGGCAGGCAGGCAGGCAGCAGCAGATGGCACGTGGGAGGCTGCTCGGGGTACTGGGGGGCAGTGATTCGGCCTTCTGGGCAGGAGCGTGGTCTTCCGTGTGTATTCACGTGGCCAGCTTGATACGGAGTGATTTGGCACGTGAAAAATCTGCACGTCAGCGTGTAATTCGAGGAAAGGCGCTTAGCGCGTAAGCGCGTCTGCACGCATACGCATTTTCATTGGACCAAAGGCCCTCAGCGCGTGAGCGCGTCTGTGACGTGTCGTGCGAGGGTGTATCCCTCATTGCACGTGATGACAGAACACACGTGGATTTCAACCAATCGCGTGTGAAAGTTCACGGCACCCCGGAACACACGTACCCAGGCTAATCGCGTGTGGAACTACCCGCGCACCTGGAAAAACACGTACCCAGGCTAATCGCCTGTGGAACTACCCGCGCACCCGGAAACACACGTACCCAGGCTAATCGCGTTTGGAACTACCCGCGCACCCGGAAACACACGTACCCAGGCTAATCGCGTGTGGAAAACTGCACGTCCGCGTGTAGTGCGCGTAATCGCGCGTGAAAAACTGCACGTCCGCGTGTAATGCGCGTAATCGCGCGTGAAAAACTGCACGTCCTCAGCACGGGTTAAAGGTGAGCGGGCCCAGCAGTTCGCTGTACGTGCCTTCCGTGGAGACCGACGTGTGTTGCTGCTTCCAGTTGTTTCACGCGCCATCTACTTCACAGCTCTCAAGGACGTATCTCTTCTTTTGGCGGGGGTATTGGCTACGCGTGTTTTTCTGCATCGCGCTAGTCAGACGGTGAGTCGCAAACGCTCCTTTTCCCACTGCGGGTGCCCCTGTGTATTGCACCCATTTCCGATGTCATCGTAGCCTGCGTGTCCCACGCGTACGCGTTATTCGTGTTACTGGGTGCCACCGCGTACTGCGGGAGGTTAAATCCACACACGTAGGCTGCAGGGTTGCGTGCACGGTTTTACTGCAGTTTTGGGGTGCCTGAGCGTTGCGTGACCCGTCACCACATCACCGGGGTCACATACAGCCTTGCAGGTGTAGGGGGGCTGTTAACATCTTGCTTCCCACCCCCTTCACCCCAATTGCCCAGGTCAATTGTGGTGTACGCCTCCCATTGGCACCACTCCATCTGTGCCAGCACTATTACATCTGTGCCATGGTTGGGAGGCCACCAAAGGTGAGGGGCGCCTCAGCTGGGCGTACTCCTCGTGGCGGGCGTGGTCGGTGACGTGGCCGTGGTGACCAGGGAGTAGGGGGACTCCAGGATGTCCAGGGCAGCCACAGAGGGGGAAGAGGCAGGGGTGCGCCACTTGAGCACAATGTTGTGCCATGTGTTGGTGCAGCCATGCCACCACCCCCTGTGGTTCCGGGGGATGCAGCTCCTGCATCTGGCACTGGCACCCGTATGACCCGGCAGTCCGTTCCATCGACTGCCACGGGCCCAAGGGTAGCGGTAGCTACAGGTGCAGCTGTGGACACCGCCACCCAGGCTCAGGGTCTGCCAGCGCAGGCTGCGTTGGCACTTGAAGAGCCCTTGGTAGATCTCCATCAGGCCAGGGGGGAAACCATAGGGGTACGCCGGGCTGCTCAGACCAAGACACGTGTCCCTGGGGCAGTCATGTCATCTGCTGCCCCGAACAGCCGGGTGTTGGCAAGTGCAGGGGCAGATGCACCCAACAGCACCCCGGTTGTGAGTCTGCCAACCAGGACCGTTCCGGTCAATGACCCTGCCACAGCTGATGTTGCTGCGCAGGGTCCATTAGTGGGCACCAAGCTGCCACTGACACAAGTCAGGCCTTTGGTCATCCCTCCACCTGCCACTCCCTCGGCTCAATCCACCGAACCCACTGGCCATACTGGTCAGGGCGGCATTAGCCAGCCAGGGTCTGCGCCACAGTCCAAGAGGAGGAAGGTTGCACCTGCAGCACAGGCTGGGACCCCACACACAGCCACGACCTCCTGCACGTCGAGGAAGAAGCCATTCTGTAAGCAGGAACTGGACTTCCTCGTGGACTACGTGCGGGGACACAGCCGTGACATGCTAGTGGGTGCCAATAGTCAGACTACGGCTGCCCAACGTGACACCCACTGGAAGCATGTTGCGGAACATGTCAGTTCATTCGGCCATGAGGTGCACACGGCGCAGGAGTGCAAAAAGCGCTGGAATGACATCAAGCGCAGCACTAAGGCTAAGCTTGCCTCAAATTACAACTTGACTCTGGTGACTGGCGGTGGGCCTGCACCAGAGGAGGAAGAACTCACTCCGCATGAGGCTCTCGTTGCGGAGTTCATACCACCAGAATTGGTCGAAGGTGTGGGAGAGATGCTGGACTTTGATGCCCAGTCCAGTGAGTGTTGATGCGTAGTTGTTGAGGACGTGTGTGTTTCACTTGTGGGATGTGTTGTGCATGATTGCTGCTACATGTGACGTGTACATGGTTCTGAAGTGTAAGTAATGCAATGCTACCGTCATGCATGTCTCCTCTGCCTGCATGCGGGACTCCATGTGGGCATGCTCCCTTGCCCCTCCTCCGCCACTCTGCACCCCAGTTCCACCTTTGCACTGGTCTGCTACATTCTTGCCAATGTGTAGTTTCTTGTTCATGTGTCCTGTGTAGATGCTAACTTCCAGCTTAGAAACTGCCAGACATATGCCGTGTGGTACAGCCTTAGTACTCCATGCAGGGTATCCCACTTGTACTGTGCATGGGTCAGATGTCCCGCAGGGACATGAGTGCCCATTCATGCTCCATGTGCATTGCACGCATGCCCCTATGTGTCCTCGACTGGATGATCACTGTAATATGAGTCCTTGGTTACATACATTGCCTGCCATATTATCGGCCTCCCCATGTCAACTGTGGCTCAGTCCTGCTTTGCACACATGTTTAGGCTCTGACAATCTGTGTGGCTCACAGGCCTCAGCCTGTTCAATGGCCAATGACTCTGTCCAACTCTTGTCGTGTCTTCTTCACACGTGGCTGGCCTCCGGATCTTCCATCATGTGTCCTGCCCACTGTCCCAGCATCATTTGCAGTGTTGTAATTTGAATCACATTAAGCTGTTGATGCCAGTCAACACTGCTTGTCAATACACAGGTGTATGGGCAGCCTTTTGATACCATGCTAGGCATCCCTGCTTTGGTACTGGGGTGGAGGGGTGCTTGGCTGCTAGACATGGTACACATTGAATATACAATGCACGTGATGTCTGAATTTGACATTGCACTGCCTTCACATTTCCTGGCACACACCATGGAGTGCTTGTACATGTAGGTAGTGAGTGGCGTACACATTTTCAGCACTGCATAGACCCACTTCCATGCAAACTGCCACCTTTCAACAGGTCTGATCACAGTAGCTATTCAAAGTAGACCCAGCATGCATGCCAGGTCATATGTTGTGTGTCACATGTCTGCCGGATGCCTTTGCTGTCGGTGTGTGTGTGTGTTGTGTGCTTCTGACATGTGTAGTGACCTTTTCCTCTCTATTTTTCAGGTGATGACGCAATGGATGCGGAGGATGGTGTTGTCATGCCAGACACAGGGTTGGTAAGACCACATCAACCCGGCACTAGTGGGGGTCGTGGGGTGGTAGGCCACAAAACCCCCAAGTGCTGCAGTCCATCCTGTCTCTGGCTGCCTATGAGTCCAGCCTTGATGACGACTCTGACGTCCATGTTGAGTTGGATGAGCATCAAGTCCATGTGTCAGGGGTGAGTGATTCTGATGTGGACACTCCTCTGTCTGCGACACCTGCACTGAGGGATCAGACAGTCTTGGTTCCTCCGCCCGTGGTGGATCGGGACGCAGGGTCACCCTCCACACCAGTCACTGATGTGCCTGGGACATCACGTCGACGGGGGCATGTAGTCGTGCAGCCGCAGGCGGTGCCAACACAGCGAGGACCCCCGGTCCTTGGGTCCCGCAGGGGTCAAGCCCGGCAACGCGGTCGCCGCGCGCAACCGCTGTATACTGAGTGGGAGCAAGACATGACTGCCAATTTCGAACGGCAGGGGGCAGCAATGGAGAACATCGCTGACAGCATGGAGCGTGTGGCCCGATCTGTGCTCCCCCCTGCTAGGCAGGTGCTTCTCCAGCAGCAGGCGGCACGGTCCACGGCCCGCTCGCTCAGGCTGGGCATGGCGGCCTCAGACAGGGCACGCCAGGCTGAAATGTCGTCTCTGCGTCAAGCAATTGCTGCTCACGCAGAGGCGCACATGGATGCCCTGAGGGAGGAGTATGCCTCCCTCAGATCCACTCTGGGTGTCCTTATGATGTCCCAGAGGCAGCAGGCAGAGGAGAGGTTTGCACAGCTTGAGCGCACCATCTCGGCTGAGCTACAGGCTTCCCGGGAGGTGCAGCGGTTGTCCAGCCAGGCCTTGCAGGAGGAACTCCGTGTTACACGTGCTACCTTGCAAGAGGAAGCACGTGTATCACGTGAGGTTATGCATGCAGACCTATGTAACATCGCCACACAGAACCAGGCTCACCTGTCCGGCAGACTTGCTGCCGACGAGGGGCAAGCTGCGGCTAGGCGTGGCCAGGCTACTGTGCCACGTCCTCCTTTCCAGGATGAGCCAGACTCGGACGACCATCTATCTCCCACATAGGTCGTGCTGTGCAGGCGTTGAGCCCATGGAGGTATTTTTTTTTGTTTTGGCTCAGCATCATCGGATGTGGATGTTGAGCAGCACCCTGTACCTCCCCCCTCCTGGGTGCCTCCCCTCCCCCCCGGGTCGTATGTGGCCATTTTTGATTTTTCTTTTAGTTTAGTTAGTTAAGTTTCTTTTTGATAGTTAGTTTAAATAGGTAATGTAGGTTTTCCATAGTTAGTGTAATTAGTTAATAGTTGAGTTAGTTTAAAATTTGTAGTCTATTGTGCTTTCATGTGACAGTGCGGTGCCTTGTGGTTTTTGAAGGCATCCACTGTCTGTTCCAGCTGGGCCCTTCATGGTTGTCTTGTGTATGTGTTTGCTGCTTGGGTTCCTTGACTCACATATGCCACTCCTGCCTCCCTTATCCATGGGCTCGCAAGGATGGTTCAGTGTTACAGAATTTTACACAAGGGCTTTGGACTGTCATATCTGTGGCATGTCTGGTGCTTTGTGACTTGTGTTGACACCCCTAGTGGGGATGATTTAGGTGTAATTGTCCACTGTTCAGCTTTTGCTAGATGGGGTGTGTCATGATTAATGTGGACATTGATTGCTATGCATTGTGTATTATGTCTCATATCTTTCCTGTACACGTGCATGTTGCAATTCATGCTGTAGATAGTGTTCCACACTTTGGAAGTCAAAGACGGACTGATGGTGTGATGTGTGATGTGACTCTCTGACATGGTCAAGTAATGAGATGCCTGATGAGACACACACAGATCACTTTGATGCATTAATCATTTGTTTCATGCACTTTCTGCAGGGGGATGAGGCACCAGAGCACCTTTGCCACCAGACATGGCCCATTGGACGACGGAATTCCTGACCCGTTTGTTGGTGCCCACATGCACATGTGTGCACGAGCAGAGCCACAGTGATTGCAGACCCACATCCTAGAACTGCTGACATGTTCCAAGGAACTCCAGGCAAGGTGAGCATCACAGGGGGGCCACGACACAGCAAAGCTTGCACCAGGCGAGTTGCACATGCAGGCTTAGTCACAGCACTGAGGGTGAGCTTAGACGAATATTGGTGTTGAAGCACACAATGCAGCTCAGATGTGTTTGTGGACTGATGGCTGTTGATAGTAGGGTTGTCTGGGACACATGCAGGGGCAGTGGCACATACCCTGCGGTACACCAAGGTTCATTGAGGCACTTGTATCAACCATGTAGCCTTCCGAGACATGGAAAGGGGCAGCTCACAGGGACATACAGCAAGGGACATACTTGGGTGCAGTGCATGTCTATTCCACGTACTTCATGATAAATGCACTGCCAACTTTGTTTTGGTCATGGTGGTACGCAACTTGCTCTGTAGTCATGGCTTGCCATATGGGTCTGTCTGCTTACCCAGGGAACATTGCATGTTGTGTGAATTGTGACACATTGGTGTTCCATTTGCCAGGCACCCACCAGCGCCTGACTTACTGCATTGACTGTGTATGACCCGTCACAGGGGTGATGTTATATATGGGTACGAAGCATCGAGCACTATTTGTCTGTTTGTAGAGTAGTTTGTTGCTATGGGGCATGTTTTGTGTTGTGTTTTTGTGTAATTGGCACATACAGGTTGTTGACTGTGTCTCTCTTTGCAGCATTGCAGTGCTCCTGTAACCGGCCCTGAGAGTGCGCAGGCAGGAGGCCAGCACTCAAAACCAGAGCTAAGTGTCTTGTTGTTTTCCTTACAAACTGCCCTGCATAGGCTTGCTGGGGAGTGTACTGATGCATGGATGTATGTGTGGTCCTATTTGGTATGTTTTTTTCCCTAATCACCCGTGATCCTATGCAATTATGAAACCTGTATCCTCTACCCGGTGTTCCTGCTTCCCGTGCCTATCCAAGCAACGTTCCTTGACCCTCTTTCCCCACTGGGGTTGCGGATGCCTGTGTAAGCCCCGAACTTGCAGGTGCCAAAACCCTAGAGGGGGTGGTTGGTTCGTACCACTCCTGAGCCTGGACTACAGAAGGCCATGACAATGATGTCCAAGTTTGTTTGGATTGTGTATGTGTTCATGCAGGTTGTACATTTTCGTGCATTCCCTAGTTTCATGTGCCATTCCTCCTCCCCTCACCTGCCACTCATTCCAGTCATCCAGTGTGTCTACACCTGTCCCGACTGCATATCCCTGAACCTCATTCCCCACCATGATCTCAGGGGCCTGTGTGAGTTTGACCTTGCAGGCACCCGGGACATGGTGTGGGTGGTTGTTTCATGAGACTCCCGCGCCTGTACAGGGGACCTGTGACAGTACACATCCATTCATGGTGCATCATCCTATGTCATGTACCACACATGTCTCACATCCTGTCGTGACATTGTTCTGCTGTGCTACCTTGGTTGTTGCATCATTGTGGTAGTACTTGGCGTTTGTGAGGTACTGCTACGTCAAGTCATCTACTGGAGGGTGTTTGGGTTCGTTTTCATGCCTTGGATTTTGTGATTTTGGAAATGAGTGTGGATTCTGAGGGTTCAGGCATCTTTTTACACACAAGGTGGGAGATGGACACGAAGGGTAAAGGTGATCCTGTGGCCAGGTGGAAATGAGGGTTGGAGGCTCCATGACCCAGGTGCAGTTGTTCAGTGGGTCATGGTCATTTGCGCGGGAGGGGGGGTTGTTGTTGATAGTTGCATTGCCCTGCAGTGTGATGGGAACTCTGACATTGTAATGTTGTTGTCCTATGTACATGTTGTGTTCTGCTGATCAATGCCTGTTCATGTGTTGTGTTTTCCTTTCAGGTGCGAGGGGATAGTTGTGGTTTGACATGCTGGGGTGTACACATGGTGGATGTTCACATGTGATGTGTAGGGAACACTGATGGTCACTTGAGTGCACATGCATATGTGGAGTGCATGTCCCTGCAGAACCACACACTTGCACTCGGATGCACTCCATGTACTCCCACCCTTGCATATCCACGTGTACACTGTTTGCCTTCTGGTGCCCACTGTGTCCCGGCAGCACATGGTCTGTGACCGATTATGGTTCCAGTACATGCCTAATTTGATGTTTGATGTAGTCTGTCACTTAGATGTGATGCTCAAGGTGTGCATCACACGCAATGGCTGTTCACTGTGCTGTGCGCTGAGCAGTGTGATGCAGGAGTGGGACACTGCACACATGAGCTGCAGTGTTGATTTTGCAATGCATAATGTGCATATAGACAGGCATTCATTGTGATGTTACGTCTACGACTGTTGCAATGCATTTGGAAACGACTTATTTTGGGTGGGGCATTTTGTTGGTCTGTCATTTCATCTGATTCCGGGTCAGGCATCATTGTCCGATGCCACTGTACATTTAGGACATGGCAATGTGTACCTTATCGTTACTTCGTCGGTGTATGGGTATTGCTTGCCATGTCATGTTGATGTTTGGGAGGGTTTGACTGACATGACAGTGATGGCCATGGCCTGTTTTGCAGGTGTGTGTGATGCACACCTTGCATGTCCAGGTCATCCGCTTCTCAGAGCAACTAGCTGGGGGTAGGTTTCTCTCCGCAGCAGGGCCCTCCCCCTGGAACAGACTTCCTGCCTGACTTGAACTTGAGGAGAACCATCTCCAGTTCTGGAAGCACCTCAAGACCTTCCTCTTTGCTTCTGCTTATTCTCTGCCTCTCCCTTGCAGAATTCTTCACTGGAACTGCACAGGAGCTGCTACTGGGACACTCTCACCAACCTCGGTCCCTGGCCCAGCCACTGTCCACTTGCACTTCCACCCTGGCAACCCCTGCACTGCAGTACTGTCTCTCTATCCCTACAGCCCTCCCTTCCCAGCACTTGTCTGCACTTATCTTTGCAGTTGCCACCAGGCGACCTATGTATTATTTTTTTGGCCTACTTCCCCTGTACTGGACTCCCCCCCACCCTTCCCCTTGCACTTTTCCCTTCCCCCTACCCCTGCACTTGCACAATCTCAATGACACCTGGCCTAGTAGTACCGTTCTCTGTGTTCCCTTGTTCCCCCCCCCGCCTCATTGCGCCTTGGAATACTTGTGTATGGCCCATGTCATGTCACATGTCATATGTGTGCATTTTGGTTGCACAGGATAGCTTGTGTTTAAGTAGCTAGGGATGCAGACGATGTGGCACTTCCATGGCAACTATCTCAGGATGGTAGGGTTGTGACAGTTGACTGTCACTTTGTCATCATCGATTGTCACCTGGTATGTGCCAGGCCTGTGTGCACTCCGCAGGGGTGGGAGTTTAGGTGAAAAATGTGGCCACAAGCTGGGTCCGGGCTTCCTCGCCACATGCCCTGTCCCCTCCCATGGGCAGCGCCTGTGCCTGTGGTTGGGGATGTGGGGGCACCACCATGTCCACGGGACGCCCTGCCGTGTTGCAACATTGTGCAGGACACATGCTGCCACAATGATCCTGCACACTACTGGTGGTGCATAGAGTAGTTGCCCACCAGAGCGGTCAAGGGAGCGGAAACGTGACTTGAGCACTCCGAATGTGCGCTCCACTATGCCCCTGGTTGCAATATGGGCGGCGTTGTATCTTACCTGGGGTGGTGTGGTTCCGGATTGGCGTCATCATGTGGTTGCTCAGAGGGTAGGCACTGTCCCCTGGGGAGGTGATAATAATTGAGATTATTAGGGTTGGGATATTTGTCTGTGTGTGACTTGCATGCATGTGCAAGGGCATTTGTACTGACCTAGGAGCCATGTGTCGCCATGCTGCCCAGCTTCCAGGGCCCGGCTCAGGGCGGACATTCTGTATATGAAACTGTCATGGGTGGAGCCAGGGTAGTTTGCATAGACAGAGGTGATGATTCCCTTTGCATCGCATACCACCTGTACATTGATGGAATGCCAGTGCTTGCGGTTTCGGTAGATGTGCTCAGTGGCCCTAGGTGGACGTAGGGCCACATGGGTGCAATCTATGGCACCGAGCACTTTGGGGAAGTGTGCCACCCTGAAAAAATCCAGGACAACGGCCTGCCTTTCTGCGGGTGTTCTGGGCATGTATATGTGCCTGCGGACTGAGGGGCGCGTTGTCATGATTGCCAGTACCTGGTGTAGGCAGCGTGACTGCGTGGCCTGTGAGACCCCCCCCACTATGGCAGTGGTCCGCTGAAACGACCCAGTGGCCAAAAAATGCAAGACATTGAGCAGCTTCTCCAAGGGGCTCAATGCTTGGGAGCAAAGGGTGGGGGATGTGAGGTCATCTTCCCACTCCCTGACCAGGTCTAGGTTGATATGGGGTGGAAACCTATACCTGCCGTAGACCTGGTCGTCAGGCATCCCAAAAAGGCTTGTCCGTGGTGCAAAAATGCGTGCCCTGGCTATTCTCCTCCTCCTGCGGTGTCCCACGATCAGTGCAGCAACAAATGGGGCATTCATCGTCGCTGTATATACGCGTTTGTTGTTTGCGCGCACTTTTATGCTGTCCGCGGGACGCCTCCGTGTGGGCGGACTCGTTGACGCCTGTGCACATCTTTTGCCGTGCACGTGTTTCCCGTATTCGGGTGTCATCGCGTGTGATCGGAGGGGAGCGAGCGTACACGCGATTGGCCTGGGTACGTGTGTTTCCGGGTGCGCGGGTAGTTCCACACGCGATTAGCCTGGGTACGTGTGTTTCCGGGTGCGCGGGTAGTTCCACACGCAATTAGCCTGGGTACGTGTGTTTATGGGTGCGCGGGTAGTTCCACACGCGATTAGCCTGGGTACGTGTGTTTCCGGGTGCGCGGGTAGTTCCACACGCGATTAGCCTGGGTACGTGTTTTTCCGGGTGCGCGGGTAGTTCCACACGCGATTAGCCTGGGTACGTGTGTTTCCGGGTGCGCGGGTAGTTCCACACGCGATTAGCCTGGGTACGTGTGTTTCCGGGTGCGCGGGTAGTTCCACACGCGATTAGCCTGGGTACGTGTTTTTCCGGGTGCGTGGGTAGTTCCACACGCGATTAGCCTGGGTACGTGTGTTCCGGGGTGCCGTGAACTTTCACACGCGATTGGTTGAAATCCACGTGTGTTCTGTCATCACGTGCAATGAGGGATACACCCTCGCACGACACGTCACAGACGCGCTCACGCGCTGAGGGCCTTTGGTCCAATGAAAATGCGTATGCGTGCAGACGCGCTTACGCGCTAAGGGCCTTTCCTCGAATTACACGCTGACGTGCAGATTTTTCACATGCCAAATCACTCCGTATCAAGCTGGCCACGCGAATACACACGGAAGACCACGCTCCTGCCAGAAGGCCGAATCACTGCCCCCCAGTGCCCCGAGCAGCCTCCCACGTGCCATCTGCTGCTGCCTGCCTGCCTGCCTGCTGCCACCGTGCCCTGCCATTTGGTTCCTGCACATCAGCCATCTGCAGGGGTCCAGTTGCTGTGTCCACCCCTGCTGGAACAGTAGACTCCCGACTGGGATACCATCGCTCCACAGCCAAGCCCCAGGACCCAGTTGCCCACCCACGCCTGCCTCGGGGGTCGCCATGTCGGGGCAAGCAGTGGCGACCCCCAGCCAGAGAGGCAGAGGGCCACCAGCTTCAGTGAGAAGGAAGTTGGTGTCCTGGTGGAGCATGTCCTGGGGCATTATGATGCCCTCTTCGGAAGACCAAGCGCCAACAAGGAAGGACGGGAGAGGATCTGGGACGATGTAGTGGTTGCCATCAACGCGGAGGGGGTGGCAACCCGCGACATCAAGCACATCAAGAAGCGCTGGGAGGACTTGAGGTCCAAAACCCTCAATAAGGCCCGGCGCCTCGCGGAGGGGGGCCGGGCACACCTGAGTGACATCCAGATGAGGGTCCTGGAACGCGTAGACCCAGCGCTCCACGCCCAGATCCTTCCGAGGCAGACCCATCTGGAGTTGGCCGGTAAGTGGCCAAGCATTACTGTGTGAGACAGGGCATGTTGCAGTGTGCTGGTTGTCTGATACCTGCCTGTATGTGTGACATAGGCCATGTACGTATGTGTGTGTGCAGGGACATCATGGTCAGGCATGTGAGTACAGTGATGTGTGAACCACATGGTTGGTGCTTGTGTTCTATTGCAACATGGGGGGCTCTGTGCGGAATGGACACATGGAAGCCTGGCAGTCTCTGTTCCTGGACATGGGTGGGGGTGAGGGATGGGTGCTGGTCCCATGTACACGTATGGTGTCCATGTGTGTGTGTCTGACCTGCGTGTCTGTGACTTGTAACTGCCATGGATGCATGACACATGTCTGTGACAATGTTCAGATTCACTGATGCAGCCTAGTCATCCTTGTATCCACTGCGTCTGTGGTGTACGAGGCCAGATGGATGGAACTACGGTGAGGTGTGTGCATGTGATGGCAAGACCCATGATGCATGTGAGTTTAAAACCAACATTGTATGAATCATGAGTCCCTTGGTCATGTATGCCAATGTCCATGGCATGCGCCATGCCTGTTACTGTATGTGTTTTGCCTGCACTGACCCATGTGTTGTGGAGGGACATGATGGAAGTGATGTATGACAGTGCCACTCATCTGCTGTTGCTTCCTGTCTAGGGGACCATTGTACAGTACCCTGATGCTTGTGTTCTATGTCTCCCTCTACACAGTGGCAAGTGAAGAAGAGGGCGGAGAAGGCGCTGTGGAGCAGAGCGGCGGGGATGCCGCCACGGCTGCAGCGGAAGGGGTGGGTGAGCCCCCACAGGGGCTTGCACCGGCGGAAGACGGCGTGGAGACATCCAGGTTGGTGGTTTCCACAGAGGGGGAGGAGGCCGCTACTGAGCCACACATGGGGCCTGGTGGGGGCATCCCCGCTGGTGCAAGTGGTGCAGTCCAGGGCCAGGGGCAGGAGGCAGCACAGGTCGCCGTGGAGGTGCCTGTGCATGTCACTGTCCCTGATACTGTGACTGCACCACCATGCACCAGCAGGGATGCCCCATCCCAGGCCCGTCCGCAGGTAGGGGAGATGTCCATGTCATCTGACACTCCTCTACCTGCGGACGAGGGGACCCCTGGCCGTGTGGAGAGGGTCCTGATTGGTGTCGCGTTGCGCACGGCTGGCATTCGTGATGAGGTGCATGCTTCCCGGGAGGAGCATGCACATCATCACGAAGAGCACCGTGCGTACGTGAACCATTTGGGAGCCGCCATGGTCGGGGGTTTCCTACATGTGTGTGGCCTTCTGGCGACCCTCTCCTCCTCTGTGGAGGCTATGCGCCAGTCGTGCTCCATGCCGTCTTCCGGCCCAGATGCCACCAGGGCCCCCTGTGGACCTGCCCCGACCAACGCAGCCAGCTCGGTGGGGACCCCATCCCTGCCACAGTCGGGAGTCGAAGGTCCAGCAGGGGTGGACACACCAGCAACTGTCCCCCTGCAGATGGAGGATGTGCCGGCATCATCTGGCAGGGCACGTGCACGACGGCATCAGTGGATTCCATCAGCCTGGATGCCGTCGTGCTGGCAGAGGCAGTGGCGTCGGAGGCAGCAGCAGGCTCGACGTGGGAGGCATCATGGCTCGGGGCCATCAAGATCAGAGGGGCAGGCATCGGCCGGAGGGCAGGAGAACCCTGGGATGGCAGTGTCTTCCGTGTGGGAGCAGTTGGTCCAGCGGATAGGTGCGGAGCGGCAGCGGGCGGAAGAGGAGCGGCTCACCATGGTCAGGTCGGAGTTCTCCATGCGTCGGGCGTTGAGGCGGGCTGAGTGCCTCGAGGAAGCTTGCAGGGAGTTTTAGGTGGACACGGGGTTGTCCCTGGGAGACCTCGGGGCCAGGACAGAGTCCCGCCTCCGGGACATCGACATGGAGTTCGATGATGCCCTGGCCGGCAACATCACAGAGTGAGCCGCAGGACTTGCCCGCTGCCATTGTATATAGTTCTTTAGTTAGTCAGTGTTAGGTTTCCTTTATTTTTAAAGTTTTTTTTGGACCGCTCGGACAATGGCCACTTTTCTGTATATATTTTTTTTATTAGTTAGTAGTAGTAGGTTTCATTTATGGTGTTGGGCTCATGGACCCTGGGATATTCTTGTACATAGTTTGATGTTTGGAAAACATCTGTTGGATTTATATTTGTGTTCACCATGAGGCAATGGTTTTTCCTTATTTTTCCCCCCATTATTTTGCTTTGGACTACATTAGTTTTTGGATTCCTTTGTTTTTTGATTTTTTCTATTAGTTCTCGGACATGGACCATTTGTTTTGTCATCCCCATTGTTGTGTGTTTTATTTCTTTACTTCATTTTCATCTTTAATACATATATTTATTACTTACATTTGTGGTATTTTCTCATTGGTTTCATGCATGTCATGATATGGGTTTTGACATTCACTTGCACCCATTGTGTATGTGTGTGTGACAGACATGTGTTCATTTACATACTTGCCATTGGGGTTGTATCATGTAATTGCATCTACTATGTGGTTGGATGCAATCCTTGGCTGGGTGTTTGTGCTGGGTATGCTGCCCATTACTGCCATGATTGCGTTTCGTCAGGACCTGGGGGCAGGGGGACATGAGTGGGGGCCTGCAGGGGGGTGGGGGTGCAAGGGGACATGAGTGGGGGCCTGCTGGGGGGTGGGGGTGCAAGGGGACATGAGTGGGACATGGTTGGGGGCCTGCTGGCAGGTGCCCCACAGTGCTGGTGGGTGGGGGTGCAAGGGGACATGAGTGGGGGCCTGCTGGGGGTTGGGGGTGCAAGGGGACATGAGTGGGACATGGTTGGGGGCCTGCTGGCAGGTGCCCCACAGCGCTGGGGGGTGGGGGTGCAGGGGGACATGAGTGGGGGCCTGCTGGGGGGTGGGGGTGCAAGGGGACATGGTTGGGGGACTGCTGGCAGGTGCCCCACAGTGCTGGGGCGTGGGGGTGCAAGGGGACATGAGTGGGGGCCTGCTGGGGGGTGGGGGTGGTGGGAGACATGGTTGGGGGCCTGGTGGAGGCTGCCCCTGGTGACTGGAGGGGTGGGGGTGGTGGGAGACATGGGTGGGGGCCTGGTGGAGGCTGCCCCTGGTGACTGGAGGGGTGGGGATGGTGGGAGACATGGGTGGGGGCCTGGTGGAGGCTGCCCCTGGTGACTGGGGGGTGGGGGTGGTGTGAGACATGGGTGGGGGCCTTGTGGAGGCTGCCCCTGGTGACTGGGGGGTGGGGGTGGTGGGAGACATGGGTGGGGGCCTTGTG
Organism: Ambystoma mexicanum; assembly: GCF_040938575.1. Lineage (NCBI taxonomy): Eukaryota > Metazoa > Chordata > Amphibia > Caudata > Ambystomatidae > Ambystoma > Ambystoma mexicanum. The sequence continues at coordinate 338,639,922 of NC_090939.1, forward strand.
GAGGCTGCCCCTGGTGACTGGGGGGTGGGGGTGGTGGGAGACATGGCTGGGGGCCTTGTGAAGGCTGCCCCTGGTGACTGGGGGGTGGGGGTGGTGGGAGACATGGGTGGGGGCCTTGTGGAGGCTGCCCCTGGTGACTGGAGGGGTGGGGGTGGTGGGAGACATGGGTGGGGGCCTGGTGGAAGCTGCCCCTGGTGACTGGGGGTGGGGGTGCTGGGAGACATGGTTGGGGGCCTGCTGGCAGGTGCCCCACAGTGCTGGGGGGTGGGGGTGGTGGGAGACATGGGTGGGGGCCTTGTGGAGGCTGACCCTGGTGACTGGAGGGGTGGGGGTGGTGGGAGACATGGGTGGGGGCCTGGTGGAGGCTGCCCCTGGTGACTGGAGGGGTGGGGGTGCAAGGGGACATGAGTGGGACATGGTTGGGGGCCTGCTGGCAGGTGCCCCACAGTGCAGGGGGGTGGGGGTGCAAGGGGACATGAGTGGGGCCCTGCTGGGGGGTGGGGGCTCAAGGGGACATGAGTGGGACATGGTTGGGGGCCTGCTGGCAGGTGCCCCACAGTGCTGGGGGTGGGGGTGCAAGGGGACATGAGTGGGGGCCTGCTGGGGGTGGGGGTGCAAGGGGACATGAGTGGGACATGGTTGGGGCCTGCTGGCAGGTGCCCCACAGTGCTGGGGGATGGGGGTGCAGGGGGACATGAGTGGGGGCCTGCTGGGGGGTGGGGGTGCAAGGGGACATGGTTGGGGGCCTGCTGGCAGGTGCCCCACAGTGCTGGGGGGTGGGGGTGCAGGGGGACATGAGTGGGGGCCTGCTGGGGGGTGGGGGTGCAAGGGGACATGGTTGGGGGCCTGCTGGCAGGTGCCCCACAGTGCTGGGGGGTGGGGGTGCAAGGGGACATGAGTGGGACATGGTTGGGGGCCTGCTGGCAGGTGCCCCACGGTGCTGGGGGGTGGGGGTGCAAGGGGACATGTGGCTTGGCTGGGGGGCATGCCCATGGTGGATGGGCTGCCTGCGGGACATGACCAGGGGTGCAGGGTAGTCCCCTGTGGTGTGGGCTGCCTGCAGAGGTCGTGGAGGGGGTAGAGGGGAGACCTGGGAGGACCCACACTGGCAATTCACCTCTTCAACTTCCCGCACACCCACGTAATACACTGCCCCACTCGCACAGGCCCAATCGCGTGTAGGATTTCTCGCGCACCCCTGTAATACACGTACCCAGGCCAATCGCGTGTAGAATTTCTCGCGCACCCCTGGAATACACGTACCCAGGCCAATCGCGTGTAGCATTTCTCGCGCACCCCTGAAATCCACGTACCCAGCCACCCAGCCAATCGCGTGTAGATTTTCTCACGCACCCCTGTAATACACGTACCCAGGCCAATCGCGTGTAGAATTTCTCGCGCACCCCTGAAATCCACGTACCCAGGCCAATCGCGTGTAGCATTTCTCGCGCACCCCTTAAATCCATGTACCCAGCCCAATCGCGTGTAGATTTTCTCGCGCACCCCTGTAATACACGTACCCAGGCCAATCGCGTGTAGAATTTCTCGCGCACACCTGTAATCCACGTACCCAGGCCAATCGCGTGTAGATTTTCTCGCGCACCCCTGTAATACACGTACCCAAGCCAATCGCGTGTAGAATTTCTCGCGCACCCCTGTAATCCACGTACCCAGGCCAATCGCGTGTAGAATTTCTCGCGCACCCCTGAAATCCACGTACCCAGGCCAATCGCGTGTAGATTTTCTCGCGCACCCCTGTAATACACGTACCCAGGCCTATCGCGTGCGGGGACACCCTCACACCCCTGAAATACACGCTCCCCGCTCTGCGTTTGCTGCTGCCCTTTGCGCTGGATTGAGGATTTTGATGGCTTTTCCCTGCGCGAGGGGCGTTCTTGGGGGCGTAACTGACGCTGCTGCAGGGTCGCTGCACCTGCGGAGGGGGGCCGGGCACACCTGAGTGACATCCAGATGAGGGTCCTGGAACGCGTAGACCCAGCGCTCCACGCCCAGATCCTTCGGAGGCAGACCCATCTGGAGTTGGCCGGTAAGTGGCCAAGCATTACTGTGTGAGACAGGGCATGTTGCAGTGTGCTGGTTGTCTGATACCTGCCTGTATGTGTGACATAGGCCATGTACGTATGTGTGTGTGCAGGGACATCATGGTCAGGCATGTGAGTACAGTGATGTGTGAACCACATGGTTGGTGCATGTGTTCTATTGCAACATGGGGGGCTCTGTGCGGAATGGACACATGGAAGCCTGGCAGTCTCTGTTCCTGGACATGGGTGGGGGTGAGGGATGGGTGCTGGTCCCATGTACACGTATGGTGTCCATGTGTGTGTGTCTGACCTGCGTGTCTGTGACTTGTAACTGCCATGGATGCATGACACATGTCTGTGACAATGTTCAGATTCACTGATGCAGCCTAGTCATCCTTGTATCCACTGCGTCTGTGGTGTACGAGGCCAGATGGATGGAACTACGGTGAGGTGTGTGCATGTGATGGCAAGACCCATGATGCATGTGAGTTTAAAACCAACATTGTATGAATCATGAGTCCCTTGGTCATGTATGCCAATGTCCATGGCATGCGCCATGCCTGTTACTGTATGTGTTTTGCCTGCACTGACCCATGTGTTGTGGAGGGACATGATGGAAGTGATGTATGACAGTGCCACTCATCTGCTGTTGCTTCCTGTCTAGGGGACCATTGTACAGTACCCTGATGCTTGTGTTCTATGTCTCCCTCTACACAGTGGCAAGTGAAGAAGAGGGCGGAGAAGGCGCTGTGGAGCAGAGCGGCGGGGATGCCGCCACGGCTGCAGCGGAAGGGGTGGGTGAGCCCCCACAGGGGCTTGCACCGGCGGAAGACGGCGTGGAGACATCCAGGTTGGTGGTTTCCACAGAGGGGGAGGAGGCCGCTACTGAGCCACACATGGGGCCTGGTGGGGGCATCCCCGCTGGTGCAAGTGGTGCAGTCCAGGGCCAGCGGCAGGAGGCAGCACAGGTCGCCGTGGAGGTGCCTGTGCATGTCACTGTCCCTGATACTGTGACTGCACCACCATGCACCAGCAGGGATGCCCCATCCCAGGCCCGTCCGCAGGTAGGGGAGATGTCCATGTCATCTGACACTCCTCTACCTGTGGACGAGGGGACCCCTGGCCGTGTGGAGAGGGTCCTGATTGGTGTCGCGTTGCGCACGGCTGGCATTCGTGATGAGGTGCATGCTTCCCGGGAGGAGCATGCACATCATCACGAAGAGCACCGTGCGTACGTGAACCATTTGGGAGCCGCCATGGTCGGGGGTTTCCTACATGTGTGTGGCCTTCTGGCGACCCTCTCCTCCTCTGTGGAGGCTATGCGCCAGTCGTGCTCCATGCCGTCTTCCGGCCCAGATGCCACCAGGGCCCCCTGTGGACCTGCCCCGACCAACGCAGCCAGCTCGGTGGGGACCCCATCCCTGCCACAGTCGGGAGTCGAAGGTCCAGCAGGGGTGGACACACCAGCAACTGTCCCCCTGCAGATGGAGGATGTGCCGGCATCATCTGGCAGGGCACGTGCACGACGGCATCGGTGGATTCCATCAGGCTGGATGCCGTCGTGCTGGCAGAGGCAGTGGCGTCGGAGGCAGCAGCAGGCTCGACGTGGGAGGCATCATGGCTCGGGGCCATCAAGATCAGAGGGGCAGGCATCGGCCGGAAGGCAGGAGAACCCTGGGATGGCAGTGTCTTCCGTGTGGGAGCAGTTGGTCCAGCGGATAGGTGCGGAGCGGCAGCGGGCGGAAGAGGAGCGGCTCACCATGGTCAGGGCGGAGTTCTCCATGCGTCGGGCGTTGAGGCGGGCTGAGTGCCTCGAGGAAGCTTGCAGGGAGTTTGAGGTGGACACGGGGTTGTCCCTGGGAGACCTCGGGGCCAGGACAGAGTCCCGCCTCCGGGACATCGACATGGAGTTCGATGATGCCCTGGCCGGCAACATCACAGAGTGAGCCGCAGGACTTGCCCGCTGCCATTGTATATAGTTCTTTAGTTAGTCAGTGTTAGGTTTCCTTTATTTTTTAAGTTTTTTTTGGACCGCTCGGACAATGGCCACTTTTCTGTATATATTTTTTTTATTAGTTAGTAGTAGTAGGTTTCATTTATGGTGTTGGGCTCATGGACCCTGGGATATTCTTGTACATAGTTTGATGTTTGGAAAACATCTGTTGGATTTATATTTGTGTTCACCATGAGGCAATGGTTTTTCCTTATTTTTCCCCCCATTATTTTGCTTTGGACTACATTAGTTTTTGGATTCCTTTGTTTTTTGATTTTTTCTATTAGTTCTCGGACATGGACCATTTGTTTTGTCATCCCCATTGTTGTGTGTTTTATTTCTTTACTTCATTTTCATCTTTAATACATATATTTATTACTTACATTTGTGGTATTTTCTCATTGGTTTCATGCATGTCATGATATGGGTTTTGACATTCACTTGCACCCATTGTGTATGTGTGTGTGACGGACATGTGTTCATTTACATACTTGCCATTGGGGTTGTATCATGTAATTGCATCTACTATGTGGTTGGATGCAATCCTTGGCTGGGTGTTTGTGCTGGGTATGCTGCCCATTACTGCCATGATTGCGTTTCGTCAGGACCTGGGGGCAGGGGGACATGAGTGGGGGCCTGCAGGGGGGTGGGGGTGCAAGGGGACATGAGTGGGGGCCTGCTGGGGGGTGGGGGTGCAAGGGGACATGAGTGGGACATGGTTGGGGGCCTGCTGGCAGGTGCCCCACAGTGCTGGTGGGTGGGGGTGCAAGGGGACATGAGTGGGGGCCTGCTGGGGGTTGGGGGTGCAAGGGGACATGAGTGGGACATGGTTGGGGGCCTGCTGGCAGGTGCCCCACAGCGCTGGGGGGTGGGGGTGCAGGGGGACATGAGTGGGGGCCTGCTGGGGGGTGGGGGTGCAAGGGGACATGGTTGGGGGACTGCTGGCAGGTGCCCCACAGTGCTGGGGCGTGGGGGTGCAAGGGGACATGAGTGGGGGCCTAGCTGGGGGGTGGGGGTGGTGGGAGACATGGTTGGGGGCCTGGTGGAGGCTGCCCCTGGTGACTGGAGGGGTGGGGGTGGTGGGAGACATGGGTGGGGGCCTGGTGGAGGCTGCCCCTGGTGACTGGAGGGGTGGGGGTGGTGGCAGACATGGGTGGGGGCCTGGTGGAGGCTGCCCCTGGTGACTGGGGGGTGGGGGTGGTGTGAGACATGGGTGGGGGCCTTGTGGAGGCTGCCCCTGGTGACTGGGGGGTGGGGGTGGTGGGAGACATGGGTGGGGGCCTTGTGGAGGCTGCCCCTGGTGACTGGGGGGTGGGGGTGGTGGGAGACATGGGTGGGGGCCTTGTGAAGGCTGCCCCTGGTGACTGGGGGGTGGGGGTGGTGGGAGACATGGGTGGGGGCCTTGTGGAGGCTGCCCCTGGTGACTGGAGGGGTGGGGGTGGTGGGAGACATGGGTGGGGGCCTGGTGGAGGCTGCCCCTGGTGACTGGGGGTGGGGGTGCTGGGAGACATGGTTGGGGGCCTGCTGGCAGGTGCCCCACAGTGCTGGGGGGTGGGGGTGGTGGGAGACATGGGTGGGGGCCTTGTGGAGGCTGCCCCTGGTGACTGGAGGGGTGGGGGTGGTGGGAGACATGGGTGGGGGCCTGGTGGAGGCTGCCCCTGGTGACTGGAGGGGTGGGGGTGCAAGGGGACATGAGTGGGACATGGTTGGGGGCCTGCTGGCAGGTGCCCCACAGTGCTGGGGGGTGAGGGTGCAAGGGGACATGAGTGGGGGCCTGCTGGGGGGTGGGGGTTCAAGGGGACATGAGTGGGACATGGTTGGGGGCCTGCTGGCAGGTGCCCCACAGTGCTGGGGGTGGGGGTGCAAGGGGACATGAGTGGGGGCCTGCTGGGGGTGGGGGTGCAAGGGGACATGAGTGGGACATGGTTGGGGGCCTGCTGGCAGGTGCCCCACAGTGCTGGGGGATGGGGGTGCAGGGGGACATGAGTGGGGGCCTGCTGGGGGGTGGGGGTGCAAGGGGACATGGTTGGGAGCCTGCTGGCAGGTGCCCCACAGTGCTGGGGGGTGGGGGTGCAGGGGGACATGAGTGGGGGCCTGCTGGGGGGTGGGGGTGCAAGGGGACATGGTTGGGGGCCTGCTGGCAGGTGCCCCACAGTGCTGGGGGGTGGGGGTGCAAGGGGACATGAGTGGGACATGGTTGGGGGCCTGCTGGCAGGTGCCCCACGGTGCTGGGGGGTGGGGGTGCAAGGGGACATGTGGCTTGGCTGGGGGGCATGCCCATGGTGGATGGGCTGCCTGCGGGACATGACCAGGGGTGCAGGGTAGTCCCCTGTGGTGTGGGCTGCCTGCAGAGGTCGTGGAGGGGGTAGAGGGGAGACCTGGGAGGACCCACACTGGCAATTCACCTCTTCAACTTCCCGCACACCCACGTAATACACTGCCCCACTCGCACAGGCCCAATCGCGTGTAGGATTTCTCGCGCACCCCTGTAATACACGTACCCAGGCCAATCGCGTGTAGAATTTCTCACGCACCCCCGGAATACACGTACCCAGGCCAATCGCGTGTAGCATTTCTCGCGCACCCCTGAAATCCACGTACCCAGCCACCCAGCCAATCGCGTGTAGATTTTCTCACGCACCCCTGTAATACACGTACCCAGGCCAATCGCGTGTAGAATTTCTCGCGCACCCCTGAAATCCACGTACCCAGGCCAATCGCGTGTAGCATTTCTCGCGCACCCCTGAAATCCATGTACCCAGCCCAATCGCGTGTAGATTTTCTCACGCACCCCTGTAATACACGTACCCAGGCCAATCGCGTGTAGCATTTCTCGCGCACCCCTGAAATCCACGTACCCAGGCCAATCGCGTGTAGATTTTCTCGCGCACCCCTGTAATACACGTACCCAGGCCAATCGCGTGTAGCATTTCTCGCGCACCCCTGACATCCACGTACCCAGCCCAATCGCGTGTAGATTTTCTCGCGCACCCCTGTAATACACGTACCCAGGCCAATCGCGTGTAGAATTTCTCGCGCACCCCTGTAATCCACGTACCCAGGCCAATCGCGTGTAGAATTTCTTGCGCACCCCTGAAATCCACGTACCCAGGCCAATCGCGTGTAGATTTTCTCGCGCACCCCTGTAATACACGTACCCAGGCCTATCGCGTGCGGGGACACCCGCACACCCCTGAAATACACGCTCCCCGCTCTGCGTTTGCTGATGCCCTTTGCGCTGGATTGGGGATTTTGATGGCTTTTCCCTGCGCGAGGGGCTTTCTTGGGGGCATAACTGACGCTGCTGCAGGGTCGCTGCGCCACTCTGCGCCACGGCTGGTTGTGGATGTTGGAATCCATGAATACGCTGTGCGCCTGAATGTGTTTCGGCGCACGCGGCTGGCGCAGACTACCGCACGCGCCCACTGTGCGCCAGCCGCGTGCGCCACTTGTGCGTCGAATTCTATGAGTTGGCCCCTTAATATTTTCCCAGTCGTTATGCTTTAAATTTCCCGCTCAATCAGGATTAAGATGTTAGATATCGATCTCAGGGAAACACTTAAACAAACAAATCTACACTACACTCAACCGCTAAACCTTCGCAAACTCTCTTCACTTAGCCTGTCAGCATGCTCCGCAGCATCAAACCTTCCCTACTTCCCTCATCCACATCAGTTCAGGCTGCATTCAAATAAATAATCTTGATTTTTTCCTCTCACTAATTGAGTTTTTCAGAATGGCAGCTATTCAGAAATAAAAGGCATGACTCCAACATTGAACCACGGCAACTATAGAAATATTTTGGGAAATGATAGCACGTTGCTTTCTTAATTTTCCTTTAATTATTCAGCGAAAATACATCCAGTATTTAGAAATGTGAACTTGAGAAAACGTATTTTTTTTATTTAGGTAGACCATTGCAAAACATGAAAAGCACAACGTTTTGTTGACCCTTTACACATTTTTAACTATATCACGGAAATCATGTTCAATTCTTTGGGAAATGTTCATACTGATCACACTGTAGCCATCACTGGAAGTTTGTCTCCATTTAAGAGCCAGATGGGGAATGAACTGTAAGTATGCAAATTAGCGCAAATGTCAAGCCTTTTTTGCACGAACATGTATTTGTCTATAGGGCAGTGCTATTGCTATAGATGTCTGTTTTGGATTGAAAAATGCAATATAAAGTAACATTGCTCCAGAGATAAATAAATATTCCTGAAGCAAAGGCCTGACATTTGAGCTAATTTTCATAGCTCAAATGCATTGCCCACCTGGCACTGATCTGGAGGTGAACTTCCAGTGATGACTAATGAGTAACATTGCTCTGTGTTAATTTGCTGAAATAGCTAATTTTTATTTCACATATAAGGAGGTAGTTTTTTTTAAGCCATTTAAATTCACCATAATGTTGCTGTTGTTTGATAAACATGTCCCAGATATCCTACCACAAGGATGAGACTCTACTGAACTGATGATCTATATTAAGTGTAAAACATGAATGCAGTTTTGTGAATCCATGAAAGCTGTCTGTCCTGAGTTAATTATACTTTTTAAAACTGCACTGTCCTATAGACAAACACATGTTCCTAGAGCTAGGGTTGATTGTTGTGCTAAGGTGCAGACCCAGAATGCATTGCCTTTCTGGCTCCACAGCTATGTTGTAAGACTTCCTTTCCTTAGCATACACATAGCCCATGGTATGTGATGGCTATTGATGGGGCAGGACCTATGAGTAGGCCAGGGGAATTGTACCCCTTCAACCAATACATGTATTGCAAGGCGTGATTCCATTGCAAGTTCTTATGGCTACCGGTGCTTGGCCTCTACCCCAACAGCCATGTCCAGAGTTGCTACAAGCATGGGAAGAAGCAATGTCATGTAGCTACAGAACATTGGGCATGGCCACAGGGAACACTATTTGTCACATGGCCTGCTACATTGCTCATCCGCATAGGAATACCATGCCTCGGCCTAAGTTGCTGATAGAAATGGCTTGTATCCCCGGCTGACGGGCACTGCAGGCAGGGTCACTGCGTTGGAGGCATTTTAGAAAGCCATACTGCATGCACAGTGTCTCCAACGCATGGTGTAGTGCAATTTTCTGTGGATACTGCAGGAAGTGTCTGCATGTTTGCAGTACCACTGCAAAATGTTGTTTAAGAGAAGTTACTTTTCCTTATAGTGTGTCATTTTAAATACACTAAAAACGATACCCAGAAAATAGCTTTATTTGAAACATTGTAATCGTTACATTGAACACCTTAAAACGACTGCATTTCTTTATTTATGGTTCAGATCAGTCATAAAATTCATGCCACCAAGACATCACTCATTCCATCGCACATTTGGCCACACCCTACAGAAAAAGGTTGGTGGCACTGTGTCCCAGGTATTCAGCAGCTGTGCATAATTTCCCCAGACCATGCCAAGTGATTACTTTGGCCAGGATTAGTGTGCCTGATCAGGCCCTGGATAAAAATACTCCCAAACCATGGTTGCAGGTTAGCCATGTGGCAATAATGCCGAAAGCCAGCGCTGCAGGCCAGGCGCCTTTCCGCAGCCATCGGGGATCTTTGGATATAGAAGCTGTGTTTATTCAGCTACAATACCAACGAATCATAACATGCCATTGCACGTGATCACCTCGGATCATGTTTCATCAGCAAATATTACAAAATACATGCCTTTACGTGAAATTATCTATGGCTCGATTTTGTGAGCAACCAAATGAAGTACTGTGGAATGTATTGTATTTCCTTGCCATTAGTTGCATGGAAATTAATTGCATAATTGTCATGTCTCAGTGAAGCACAACATTAAATAGCATATATATAAAAAAAGGTTCACACTGGCAGAGGTCGACGGTTAAATGCTTCACAAATTTGAATTGGAAATATATGTATCAAGATAGTTCCCGAATTGTATTCGGAATAGATGAACCATCACTTCGTAGTGTGTAAAATGTGACAGCTGCAAGAAGAAAAGGATGATGTGCTTGCCAGAAATTATTCATCTTGGGCCATTGGGATAGAAGACTTAATAAAGTTAGATCTGTCAGAGAAACTGTAATTGACCTTCACAGTTGACCTGACCCAATTGAAAAGCTGTTCAAAAGCTATTCATTTTCTTTTCAGAAATATACGATGAAAAATGGCGCTGCTTTTTTAATAATTTTATTTTAGCCCCGAAAAATGACATTAGTATTCTAGGCAACTTTGTTTTGCTTCGAGTATATATTTCCATAATATGTGCAGCTCCAAAATGAGCAGGGAGTGTGGTATTTAGCGGCATTCTGCATTAGATCATGGAACGTTTTGCAACCAAATGTATGTCTTGCTTCACTTAGGCAACTCGGAGTGCTAGTTGGAGAAGGGGGGTGTAAAAGTATATACAAAACATGATTAAATAGCCTAGCATCTACGTCTTGCGGTAGAACCACTTAATAGTCCACTTGGGTATTCTGGTACTTTGCCATGCATAGCTGGTTAACTCTTGTATAGGAACCTTGCATGGAGACGATACATGCACTGCAGGGAGGTGTTGGTGGGTCGATCCTGGTGGAAATATGCTGGTACCTTTGTAGATGGACAATAACATGTATTTGTGTGTGTGTTTCCACTTTATTAAAACGTTAACACAATATTTAATCACAAATACATTAAAAATGTAGTCGACATACCGTCAATAATACAGTCAATATAATTATACATCTCATGATAGCAGTTGCAAATGGAGGGTAAGTACTTGTGCACTGATGCTAACGCGAGTATTTAGAATTATTTATATATACGGCATCTATAAATGATGCTCCTAGAATTGCTTAAGGATGGCTTAATCTTTACTACTATCATACAATAATTTAAAATGCATTCCCTATCTGGGAATTGCATTATCAAAAATGTTTGGGGGTCATTAAAAGATTTGCGGTAAAACAGTTTTTACCGGCATGGAGCAAATACCGTGTCCATGTAGGAAAGAGGCTGCTAACAGTGGGCGATTACGAGTATGAATGCATGCGCGTAGCGGCATGCCGGTATCCACAGTACCGGCTTGCCGCAAAAGTCCCAAAAATGACCCTTAGCAGCATCATAGGAAGCGCAGACAGCACCACCGCCACCTCTAAATAACGGGCCCAGCATCAATGGATACGGCATTAGCGGCCAACGCTATTAGTGGGCACCGCTAATAGTGGCCACCGCTATTTGCGGAACTGGAAGAAACATCATCGTGCCAGAACGGGAAAGGGCACGGTGGCCATATTTAAAAACACAATCCATTGCCATCCTCACTACACAGGACCTGGAGCCTCAAACCAACAGAAGAAAAACATCTACTCCAGCATCATGCCAAAGGCAGTGAAGAAAGGGGTATCCCGGCAACAAAAGGAGCGGTTCTGGGAGGATGAACTGACAATGCTAGCAGACACGTTGGCTGAAAATGCTGAGGTGGTCTTTGCAAATGACCTCAAAAGAGCAGCTCAGCTAAAGAAAAAAGAGATTTGGGAACTAGTAGCCCATAAAGTGAGTGCAGCTGTGAAGGACGTGCGTAAACATTGGGACGACCTGCGTCTCAGAGTGCGTATCATCATGCGTATCATCATGTCGGCCAACCGGAGCCAGGGCCTGGCTACTGGCGGTGGCCCTAGCTCTCCAATTAAGCTCAGCCGCTGGGAGAAAACCTGCATCAGCACAATCGGCATTGAGTTGATCGAAGGCGTGGGCAAGATTCAGCATGGCGCCACGTCATCGAGGGAATGCATGGCCCATTATAGACACATGGACACATCCCTGCCTAGATGCCGTCCTCAACACTCACACATCCACATGCATGCAGCATGCCAATGCCATAACTGAGGCACCCCACAAACATGGAACCGGCGTATGTCACACTGCACGCAATCCACAACAGAAAGGCATGTCACACAGCATACTCCACCTCAAACATGTGTCAACCTGACATATGCTTGCATGCTCCCCCCATATAGCAAGCAACCTGAATGTCAAATCTCCAATTCCTAATCCCCTGTAATGTGTAGAACAGCAACAATGCCAATGTATGCATGATGCATGTAGAACCATCACTGATGTCGTCCCTCTCTCGGTCCCCCACAGGCTCAGATCCTGAAAGCGAAGCCCGGGACTCAGCGGCGCAGGCAATGACTCCCAGAAAGAAGGCCAGGTGCAGGGAAGAAGGCAACAAGCCTTCTATATCAGAAGGCCCAGGCAAGCCCTGGCAAGCCACTGCCACAGCAACAGTGCCCACAACAGCTGTGTCCACTGCACATGAGCCAGTGGGTGATGGGGCCCTTTCAGCTACCAACAGCTCTGTCGGGGAGGCGGCAGCCACGGCACCCCAGAGTGACGAGGAGGCACAGAGCCAAGCTCAGGTGTGTGTCCCTGTGGAGGATGAGTCATCAGACTTACTGGCACACCCAGCACCCCCATAACCCCAGATTACCCCATTCAGCACCACCAATGACAGCACACAGGAGCAGTCTGGAGAGGAGCCAGAGCAAGGGAGCTGGAGCCCCACAGAGGAGCCACATGATTTGGGTCACTTGCCACATGCAGCATCCACCTCCACTGGTGTTCCGGGATGGGTGCAGCAAATAGCACAGACGGAGCAGCACCAGGAGGAGCTGACAGGGCTTGTCAGACAGTTTGTATCGGATGGTGCCCAGGCAAGGCAGGAGGGCCGGGAGAACACAGCGTCCTTGAGACAGGCCATTGAGGCAAGCACAACTTGCATCTGCGAGGGGTTGTCTGCAGTAAGGCAGGTCCTTTGCTGAATAGCGGATGCCTTGGAGGCAGAGCGTCCTGACCTGAGACTGGAGCAAGCGGGTATGTCCTCCTTTTCGAGCTCCACTCAGATCAGCCCCCTTCACAGGTCTGCGCGCACCTTGCAGCGCTCAGACATGCCGCCACCAGATGCGGGAAGTGGGCAAAGGTAGCAGGGACAGCCTGAATATGGCAATTGATGCAGATACCTGCAGCATTTGATTGAACACTATGTGGGGGGGAGTTGTGGGGGGAGGGGGAGGCGGTTTGAGGGTGTGTGGGGGAGTTTTGGGGGGAGAGGGGGGGAGAGGGTGTTTGGGGGAGTTGTGGGGGGGAGGGTGTGTGGGTGAGTTGTGGGCGGAGGGGGGAGAGGGTGTGTGGGGGAGTTGGGGGAGGGGGAGGTGGGAGGGGGTGTGTTTGAGGTGGAGGGTATGGGCGCTTTTTACTTTTTACTGTTTAATATACCTGTTGTGTACCTGAAAACATACTTGACTAGACATTCCTTATTGTATATGTGTCATTTATTGGTCTACAGTGCATAGTGTACATGTACTCTGACACCCAGTGCCCTCAGTCCCATTTTCATGGCACCCTCTGCACCCATGTGTATTAGAAATATTGGCAAATGACTTTTTGGCACACAGCACGTCCCACCTGTGCATCCGCAACCCGATGATGTGCACCCACATCTTCATCCTCTTCATCATCACCTGGTGGTTGCTGTTCAATGTCAGGGGGCAGGGGCATGTTCCGTCGGATACACATCTTGTGCAGCATGACACATGCCATGATGATCTTGGCCACCTTCTCATGCCTGTAGAGGAGTGCTCCACCCGACTGGCTAAGGCAGCAAAACCGTGCCTTCAACAGGCCAAAGTTCTGCTCGATGTCCACACGGGTACGGGTATGGGAATGATTGTAGTCTTCTTTGTGTCCGGTCTGCGGGTTCTGGACAGGGGTGAGGAGCCATGTCTTCAAGGGTTAGCCACTATCACCTGCATGGGTGCAAAATATGGTATGTGTTAGTCAATTCATGATGGACAGCTGTACTTATCACACATGCCTGCAGATATTTGTGGCTCACATGCACATGTCCCTGGTTGTAGGCACACATTTTACCTTGCCACAATGTGTGCTGTGCCATGTTCTTATGGTGTGGATTGCATCTTCAAGATGATACACAGTGTACACTGCCTTGATGTTGTTCATGCACTGTGGACGCATACCGCTGTGTTTGTGTTATATATGTGATGTGTAGTGTTCAGTATGATTTTATTACTGGCAGCGTTGGCAGTAGTCTCTGCATTATTTAGCATTCAGAGCTTATTATTCCCATGGTGACATACTGCGCTACTGTGGTGGTGGCCCTGTGGCAAGTAGTGTATTCCCTACGTGGTTTTGTTTTGTGCACTCTCATTGATGCTTGTCCTGTGTAGTGATTTGCTGCAGACATTTACATTGTGCATGATAGTCGCCCTATAGTTAAGGTGAATCCGACTCCCATAGAAATCCCTCACAATTCTAGTGTTAATAACTTTGGAATAGAGTAACAGATTTGACCGAGATTTTGAAAGTGATTAGCTCCCCCTGAGTACTACAATGTTTTGTGAAGATACGTTAAAAAATAAGAAGTTATTAAGAAGACAACAACTTTTTTTTTTCTCAAAAGTACGGCTTACATCCCATTCATTTTCCCATAGACAAACAAGGTAAATTTTTGCCAAAGCGCACAAGCCAAACCGTTGGAGGGATTTGGACCGGGTCCGAAACACCTTGACCACAAATCGTTGACTCGCGATCCTTGCATGGTTTTGGGCTATTCTTTGCAGTAGTTATTTAAATATTTGATGGAGAAGGGGGTGCATGATCATGGCTTTCAGAAATGAAACAGCCACCATCTTGTTCTTTTCTTGATGTGCGAGATAACCGCGGTTATAGCTGAGGATATGGGGAAATTAAACGCAGGAGAAAAGCTATGTCAAAAAACATGCAAATGCTATCAGGCTAGAGGTGGTGGTGGCTAGAAGGCACCAAGTGAAATTTGGGAGTTGGAGGGTGTGATGCTGGAAATTACTAATGGAGGGACAGGGCCTGCTGTCCGTGTCCTACCACTTCTCTGTGTGTGTTTTCTGCCACCGAGGTACACCCTGGAACTCTGGCAGTGCAGCTCTTCATTTTATCTTTTGGTGTACAACTTAAATGGGATAGCCTTAAGGCACCCATGGGTGGAGGTAAACCTTTGTACTACTTATGTGTGTTTTTAGGCACCTCTGTGTTGCCTACAGAGCAGGGCATGGGCTGGTGGCAGCTACATGCTGACTTGGCAGTGGCTCTGAGTATCGACTATTTTAGGATACCCAGGCCCGGCTATAAGAATCAATGGATTCCTACACAAAGGCAAGATGGCCACTGTGGTCTCTTGGTTTATATTGCCTTTTCCTTTGTTCCTCAAAGTCCTTGGAAGCCCTGACTCTGTCCCTTCCTCCTGAATTGCTGTTGGGTGGAAACACCATATCTGTCTCTGTTCCCTTTTCCCCTAACTGGCTGTTAGGTGGAAATACCACATATGGCTCTGGGGCTGCCTCCTGACAGACTGTCTGGAGCCTTCCCTGGTGTTGTGTGTTGTGGGTTCACCCTAGGGGTGGGACCTGTGTGAATGAAGTTGGGAGTCAACTCACATTCTTTGTTGTGGGTGTTTGGTTTCTGTGTATGTGACACAATGAAGTAGACAGCCCAACTGAAACTGACATGAATGCAGTTTAGCATGCTGAAAGGCTGAGTACTTGCCCTAATCCACATTATTTTTTATAGGTGTATGGGTGTAGTGAATGACCTGAATATCAGTGAGTCTGAATGGCTGCTTATCTGCATGCATGCCCTTTTGCGTATTTGGCTGACTGAGCCTGGCTCAGCCAAAGTGAATGCGGAACAGATGTGTATATCTAGGGACCTCTCACCTACCAATTTGTTCAGAAGCTGAAGTCGAAGCTTAGAAAGAAGAAGCTCTTCCTTGCAGCCCAGCTGGAGCAGAAGTCTACTGCTGCAATTTCTTCAAGTAATCCTAACTCTGTCTCGTCTCCCAAGGACTGATCCAGAGAGCAACTGCAAAGGAGATCTCTCATCGAGCTTTAAAGGACCATTGTGCAAAACTGTTGCTCTTCTTCCGAAGAGCCCTCAAAACCTGTGTGCTGGTTGTCCAGAGAAGGGGTCTTTATGAGTCCTGAAGAGGAGTGCCTGGACATCTCGAGTCGGAGAAGTCCATTGGTGTTGCCCAGGGTCTGGATGTGCATTTTCTGACCGCTGCAAGCTGTTGCTGTCTACCATCTAGAAGAAGGCATACCATGGCAAATGTGCTGGACATACAGAGCTGTGAAAGTTACAAACAGCCTAAGAACATTTCAAACGACATACTTGCCATCGTCACTGACCACTTCTTCCCACCAGAGACATCCCAGAGTCGCTGGGTGTAGTGGAAGGTCCGTCAGTGAGTTTCCTGCCACCAGAAGATAACAAAGATGTCCTGAGGGCCCAGACTTGGTGAGGGTCTGAGGTCCACTCCAGTGGTCGAGTCAAGGTTGCCAGAAGACACCCAGATGTCTGGGCTGCTGATGCAGCACGAAGAACCGAAAGTCAGAAAAACGCAATATTCCAAAACCTGACACCAAAAGTGACCTATGCACCTGTCACCACCAGAAGTCACAGAAGTGTCCCAGTGGGCCTTACTCTCATCTGCCAAGCCTTTAAGGAGCCCACAGCAAGTTTCGACTTCACAGGACTTCTGCAGTCGGAGAAATCGGCAACCTAAGCAAAGCACCACAAAGAGCAATGCCAGTGGTACAGATTCATTCAAAACCTTCCACCCATCACTTTTGTGGTCACAGTTTGTCTCACTATGTGAGAGAGGGTGTGCCCAGACGTGGGTCCCTTGCTCGCTGCGCCATTGGGAACCAAGCTGCACCTCAATGAGGAGGCCCAACAAGGCCAAAACATGTCAGGGGTTGCTTGTGTTTCCTTGCAGAGGGGACCTGGCCTAGCAGTTCGGGCTGGGCTGCTACCATTGGTGGGAGTACCTGACTGATTTGAATATGGCTGGACCCCTTTTGCAATGGCACAGACGGGCTAAAAAACGGTGGTGTGGAAGGTTGCCCAGAGCAACGCCAGTGGTACAGATTCTTTCAAAACCTTCCACCCATCACTTTTGTGGTCACAGTTTGTCTCACTATGTGAGAGAGGGTGTGCCCAGACGTGGGTCCCTTGCTCGCTGCGCCATTGGGAACCAAGCTGCACCTCAATGAGGAGGCCCAACAAGGCAAAAACATGTCAGGGGTTGCTTGTGTTTCCTTGCAGAGGGGACCTGGCCTAGCAGTTCGGGCTGGGCTGCTACCATTGGTGGCAGTACCTGACTGATTTGCATATGGCTGGACCCCTTTTGCAATGGTGCAGACAGGCTAAAAAATGGTGGTGTGGAAGGTTGCCCAGAGCAACGCCAGTGGTACAGATTCTTTCAAAACCTTCCACCCATCACTTTTGTGGTCACAGTTTGTCTCACTATGTGAGGGAGGGTGTGCCCAGACGTGGGTCCCTTGCTCGCTGCGCCAATGGGAACCAAGCTGCACCTCAATGAGGAGGCCCAACAAGGCCAAAACATGTCAGGGGTTGCTTGTGTTTCCTTGCAGAGGGGACCTGGCCTAGCAGTTTGGGCTGGGCTGCTACCATTGGTGGGAGTACCTGACTGATTTGAATATGGCTGGACCCCTTTTGCAATAGCACAGACGGGCTAAAAAACGGTGGTGTGGAAGGTTGCCCAGAGCAACGCCAGTGGTACAGATTCTTTCAAAACCTTCCACCCATCACTTTTGTGGTCACAGTTTGTCTCACTATGTGAGAGAGGGTGTGCCCAGACGTGGGTCCCTTGCTCGCTGCGCCATTGGGAACCAAGCTGCACCTCAATGAGGAGGCCCAACAAGGCCAAAACATGTCAGGGGTTGCTTGTGTTTCCTTGCAGAGGGGACCTGGCCTAGCAGTTCGGGCTGGGCTGCTACCATTGGTGGCAGTACCTGACTAATTTGAATATGGCTGGACCCCTTTTGCAATGGCACAGACGGGCTAAAAAACGGTGGTGTGGAAGGTTGCCCAGAGCAACGCCAGTGGTACAGATTCATTCAAAACCTTCCACCCATCACTTTTGTGGTCACAGTTTTTCTCACTATGTGAGAGAGTGTATGCCCAAACGTGGGTCCCTTGCTCGCTGTGCCATAGGGAACCAGGCTGCACCTCACTGAGGAGGCCCAACAAGGCCGAAACATGTCAGGGGTTGCTTGGGTTTCTGTGCAGAGGGGACCTGTCCTAGCAGTTCGGGCTGGGCTGCTACCATTGGTGGGAGTACCTGACTGATTTGAATATGGCTGGACCCCTTTTGCAATGGCGCAGACGGGCTACAAAACGGTGGTGTGGAAGGTTGCCCAGAGCAATGCCAGTGGTACAGATTCATTTAAAACCTTCCACCCATCACTTTTGTGGTCACAGTTTGTCTCACTATGTGAGAGAGGGTATGCCCAGACGTGGGTCCCTTGCTCACTGCGCCATTGGGAACCAAGCTGCACCTCAATGAGGAGGCCCAACAAGGCTAAAACATGTCAGGGGTTGCTTGTGTTTCCGTGCAAAGGGGACCTGGCCTAGCAGATCGGGCTGGGCTGCTACCATTGGTGGCAGTACCTGACTGATTTGCATATGGCTGGGCCTCTTTTGCAATGGCGCAGACGGGCTAAAAAACAGTGGTGTGGAAGGTTAGCCCAGAGCAATGCCAGTGGTACAGATTCATTCAAAACCTTCCACCCAACCATTTTGTGGTCACAGTTAGTCTCACTATGTGAGAGAGGGTATGCCCAGACGTGGTTCCCTTGCTCGCTGCGCCATTGGGAACCAAGCTGCACCTCAATGAGGAGGCCCAACAAGGCCAAAACATGCCAGGGTTTGCTTGTGTTTCCGTGCAGAGGGGACCTGGCCTAGCAGATCAGGCTGGGCTGCTGCCATTGGTGGCAGTACCTGACTGATTTGAATATGGCTGGACCCGTTTTGCAATGGCACAGACAGGCTAAAAAACGGTGGTGTGGAAGGTTGCCCAGAGCAACGCCAGTGCTACTGATTCATTCAAAACCTTCCACCCATTACTTTTGTGGTCACAATTTGTCTCACTATTTGAGAAAGGGTATTCCCAGATATGGGTCCCTTGCTCGTTGCGCCATTGGGAACCAAGCTGCACCTCAATGAGGAGGCCCAACAAGGCCGAAACATGTCAGAGGTTGCTTGTGTTTCCGTGCAGAGGGGACCTGGCCTAGCAGTTTGGTCTGGGCTGCTACCATTGGTGGCAGTACCTGACTGGTTTGCATATGGCTGGACCCCTTTTGCAATGGCGCAGATGGGCTAAAAAACGGTGGTGTGGAAGGTTGCCCAGAGCAATGCCAGTGGTACAGATTCATTCAAAACCTTCCACCCATCACTTTTGTGGTCACAGTTTGTCTCACTATGTGAGAGAGGGTATGCCCAGACGTGGGTCCGTTGCTCGCTGCGCCATAGGGAACCAAGCTGCACCTCACTGAGACGGCCCAACAAGGCTGAAATATGTCTGGGGTTGCTTGTGTTTCCGTACAGACTGGACCTGGCCTAGCAGTTCAGGCTGGGCTGCTACCATTGGTGGCAGTACCTGACTGATTTGCATATGGCTGGACCCCTTTTGCAATGGCGCAGACAGGCTAAAAATCGGTGGTGTGGAAGGTTGCCCAGAGCAACGCCAGTGGTACAGATTCATTCAAAACCTTCCACCCATTACTTTTTTGGTCACAGTTTGTCTCACTATGTGAGAGATGGTATGCCCAGACGTGGGTCCCTTGCTCGCTGCGCCATTGGGAACCAAGCTGCACCTCAATGAGGAGGCCCAACAAGGCCGAAACATGTCAGGTGTTGCTTGTGTTTCCATGCAGAGGGGACCTGGCCTAGCAGTTCGGGATGGGCTGCTACCAATGGTGGCAGTACCTGACTGATTTGCATATTGCCGGACCCCTTTTGCAATGGCGCAGACGGCTAAAAAACGGTGGTGTGGAAGGTTGCCCAGAGCAACGCAAGTGGTACAGATTCATTCAAAACCTTCCACCCATCACTTTTGTGGTCACAGTTTTTCTCACTATGTGAGAGAGGGTATGCCCAGACGTGGGTCCCTTGCTCGCTGCGCCATAGGGAACTAAGCTGCACCTCACTGAGGAGGCCCAACAAGGCCGAAACATATCAGGGGTTGCTTTTGTTTCTGTGCAGAGGGGACCTGGCCTAGCAGTTCGGCCTGGGCTGGTACCATTGGTGGCAGTACCTGACTGATTTGCATATGGCTGGACCCCTTTTGCAATGGCACAGACAGGCTAAAAAACGGTGGTGTGGAAGGTTGCGCAGAGCAACGCCAGTGGTACAGATTCATTCAAAACCTTCCACCCATCACTTTTGTGGTCACAATTTGTCTCACTATTTGAGAAAGGGTATGCCCAGACATGGGTCCCTTGCTCGTTGCGCCATTGGGAACCAAGCTGCACCTCAATGAGGAGGCCCAACAAGGCCGAAACATGTCAGAGGTTGCTTGTGTTTCTGTGCAGAGGGGACCTGGCCTAGCAGTTCGGGCTGGGCTGCTACCATTGGTGGCAGTACCTCACTGGTTTGCATATGGCTGGACCCCTTTTGCAATGGCGCAGACGGGCTAAAAAACGGTGGTGTTGAAGGTTGCCCAGAGCAATGCAAGTGGTACAGATTCATTCAAAACCTTCCACCCATCACTTTTGTGGTCACAGTTTTTCTCACTATGAGAGAGAGGGTATGCCCAAACGTGGGTCCCTTGCTCGCTGCGCCATAGGGAACCAAGCTGCACCTCACTGAGGAGGCCCAACAAGGCCAAAACATGTCAGGGGTTGCTTGTGTTTCCGTGCAGAGGGGACCTGGCCTAGCAGATCGGGCTGGGCTGCTACCATTGGTGGCAGTACCTGACTGATTTGAATATGGCTGGACCCCTTTTGCAATGGCGCAGACGGGCTAAAAAACGATGGTGTGGAAGGTTGCCCAGAGCAACGCCAGTGGTACAGATTCATTCAAAACCTTCCACCCATCACTTTTGTGGTCACAGTTTGTCTCACTATGTGAGAGAGGGTATGCCCAGACGTGGGTCCCTTGCTCGCTGCGCCATTGGGAACCAAGCTGCACCTCAATGAGGAGTACCAACAAGGCGGAAACATGTCGGGGGTTGCTTGTGTTTCTGTGCAGAGGGGGCCTGGCCTAGCATTTCGGGCTGGGCTGCTACCATTGGTGGCAGTACCTGACTGATTTGCATATGGCTGGACCCCTTTTGCAATGGCGCAGACGGGCTAAAAAACAGTGGTGTGGAAGGTTGCCCAGAGCAACGCCAGTGGTACAGATTCATTCAAAACCTTCCACCCATCACTTTTGTGGTCACAGTTTTTCTCACTATGTGATCGAGGGTATGCCCAAACGTGGGTCCCTTGCTCGCTGCGCCATAGGGAACCAAGCTGCACCTCACTGTGGAGGCCCAACAAGGCCAAAACATGTCAGGGGTTGCTTATGTTTCCGTGCAGAGGGGACCTGGCCTAGCAGATCGGGCTGGGCTGCTACCATTGGTGGCAGTACCTGACTGATTTGAATATGGCTGGACCCCTTTTGCAATGGCGCAGACGGGCTAAAAATCGATGGTGTGGAAGGTTGCCGAGAGCAACGCCAGTGGTACAGATTCATTCAAAACCTTCCACCCATCACTTTTGTGGTCACAGTTTGTCTCACTATGTGAGAGAGGGTATGCCCAGACGTGGGTCCCTTGCTCGCTGCGCCATTGGGAACCAAGCTGCACCTCAATGAGGAGTACCAACAAGGCGGAAACATGTCGGGGTTGCTTGTGTTTCTGTGCAGAGGGGGCCGGGCCTAGCAGTTCGGGCTGGGCTGCTACCATTGGTGGCAGTACCTGACTGATTTGCATATGGCTGGACCCCTTTTGCAATGGTGCAGACGGGCTAAAAAACGGTGGTGTGGAAGGTTGCCCAGCGCAACGCCAGTGGTACATATTCATTCAAAACCTTCCACCCATCACATTTGTGGTCACAGTTTGTCTCACTATGTGAGAGAGGGTATGCCCAGATGTGGGTCCCTTGCTCGCTGTGCCATAGAGAACCAAGCTGCACCTCACTGAGGAGGCCCAACAAGTCCGAAACATGTTTAGGGTTCCTTGTGTTTCCGTGCAGAGGGGACCTGGCCTAGCAGTTTGGGCTGGGCTGCTACCATTGGTGGCAGTACCTGACTGATTTGCATATGGCTGGGCCCCTTTTGCAATGGCGCAGACGGGCTAAAACATGGTGGTGTGGAAGGTTAGCCCAGAGCAATGCCAGTGGTACAGATTCATTCAAAACCTTGCACCCATCACTTTGGTGCCCACAGTTTGTCTCACTATGTGAGAGAGGGTATGCCCAGACGTTGTTCCCTTGCTCGCTGCGCCTTTGGGAACCAAGCTGCACCTCAATGAGGAGGCCCAACAAGGCCAAAACATGTCAGGGATTGCTTGTGTTTCCGTGCAGAGGGGACCTGGCCTAGCAGATCAGGCTGGGCTGCTGCCATTGGTGGCAGTACCTGACTGATTTGAATATGGCTGTACCCCTTTTGCAATGGCACAGACGGGCTAAAAAACGGTGGTGTGGAAGGTTGCCCAGAGCAACGCCAGTGCTACTGTTTCATTCAAAACCTTCCGCCCATTACTTTTGTGGTCACAATTTGTCTCACTATTTGAGAAAGGGTATTCCCAGACATGGGTCCCTTGCTCGTTGCGCCATTGGGAACCAAGCTGCACCTCAATGAGGAGGCCCAACAAGGCCGAAACATGTCAGAGGTTGCTTGTGTTTCCGTGCAGAGGGGACCTGGCCTAGCAGTTTGGTCTGGGCTGCTACCATTGGTGGCAGTACCTGACTGGTTTGCATATGGCTGAACCCCTTTTGCAATGGCGCAGACGGCTAAAAAACGGTGGTGTGGAAGGTTGCCCAGAGCAACGCAAGTGGTACAGATTCATTCAAAACCTTCCACCCATCACTTTTGTGGTCACAGTTTTTCTCACTATGTGAGAGAGGGTATGCCCAGACTTGGGTCCCTTGCTCGCTGCGCCATAGGGAACCAAGCTGCACCTCACTGAGGAGGCCCAACAAGGCCGAAACATATCAGGGATTGCTTTTGTTTCTGTGCAGAGGGGACCTGGCCTAGCAGTTCGGGATGGGCTGCTACCAATGGTGGCAGTACCTGACTGATTTGCATATTGCTGGACCCCTTTTGCAATGGCGCAGACGGCTAAAAAACGGTGGTGTGGAAGGTTGCCCAGAGCAACGCCAGTGGTACAGATTCATTCAAAACCTTCCACCCATCACTTTTGTGGTCACAGTTTTTCTCACTATGTGAGAGAGGGTATGCCCAAACGTGGGTCCCTTGCTCGCTGCGCCATAGGGAACCAAGCTGCACCTCACTGAGGAGGCCCAACAAGGCCAAAACATGTCAGGGGTTGCTTGTGTTTCCGTGCAGAGGGGACCTGGCCTAGCAGATCGGGCTGGGCTGCTACCATTGGTGGCAGTACCTGACTGATTTGAATATGGCTGGACCCCTTTTGCAATGGCACAGACGGGCTAAAAAACGGTGGTGTGGAAGGTTGCCCAGAGCAAACCCAGTGCTACAGATTCATTCAAAACCTTCCACCCATTACTTTTGTACTCACAATTTGTCTCACTATTTGAGAAAGGGTATGCCCAGACATGGGTCCCTTGCTCGTTGCGCCATTGGGAACCAAGCTGCACCTCAATGAGGAGGCCCAACAAGGCCGAAACATGTCAGAGGTTGCTTGTGTTTCTGTGCAGAGGGGACCTGGCCTAGCAGTTCGGGCTGGGCTGCTACCATTGGTGGCAGTACCTGACTGGTTTGCATATGGCTGGACCCCTTTTGCAATGGCGCAGACGGGCTAAAAAACGGTGGTGTTGAAGGTTGCCCAGAGCAATGCAAGTGGTACAGATTCATTCAAAACCTTCCACCCATTACTTTTCTGGTCACCATTTGTCTCACTATTTGAGAAAGGGTAAGCCCAGACATGGGTCCCTTGCTCGTTGCGCCATTGGGAACCAAGCTGCACCTCAATGAGGAGGCCCAACAAGGCCGAAACATGTCAGAGGTTGCTTGTGTTTCCGTGCAGAGGGGACCTGGCCTAGCAGTTCGGGCTGGGCTGCTACCATTGGTGGCAGTACCTGACTGGTTTGCATATGGCTGGACCCCTTTTGCAATGGCGCAGACAGGCTAAAAAACGGTGGTGTGGAAGGTTGCGCAGAGCAACGCCAGTGGTACAGATTCATTCAAAACCTTCCACCCATCACTTTTGTGGTCACAGTTTTTCTCACTATGTGAGAGAGGGTATGCCCAAACGTTGGTCCCTTGCTCGCTGCGCCATAGGGAACCAAGCTGCACCTCACTGAGGAGGCCCAACAAGGCCAAAACATGTCAGGGGTTGCTTGTGTTTCCATGCAGAGGGGACCTGGCCTAGCAGATCGGGCTGGGCTGCTACCATTGGTGGCAGTACCTGACTGATTTGAATATGGCTGGACCCCTTTTGCAATGCACAGACGGGCTAAAAAACGGTGGTGTGGAAGGTTGCCCAGAGCAACGCCAGTGCTACAGATTCATTCAAAACCTTCCACCCATTACTTTTGTGGTCACAATTTGTCTCACTATTTGAGAAAGGGTATGCCCAGACATGGGTCCCTTGCTCGTTGCGCCATTGGGAACCAAGCTGCACCTCAATGAGGAGGCCCAACAAGGCCGAAACATGTCAGAGGTTGCTTGTGTTTCTGTGCAGAGGGGACCTGGCCTAGCAGTTCGGGCTGGGCTGCTACCATTGGTGGCAGTACCTCACTGGTTTGCATATGGCTGGACCCCTTTTGCAATGGCGCAGACGGGCTAAAAAACGGTGGTGTTGAACGTTGCCCAGAGCAATGCAAGTGGTACAGATTCATTCAAAACCTTCCACCCATCACTTTTGTGGTCACAGTTTTTCTCACTATGTGAGAGAGGGTATGCCCAAACGTGGGTCCCTTGCTCGCTGCGCCATAGGGAACCAAGCTGCACCTCACTGAGGAGGCCCAACAAGGCCAAAACATGTCAGGGGTTGCTTGTGTTTCCGTGCAGAGGGGACCTGGCCTAGCAGATCGGGCTGGGCTGCTACCATTGGTGGCAGTACCTGACTGATTTGAATATGGCTGGACCCCTTTTGCAATGGCGCAGACGGGCTAAAAAACAGTGGTGTGGAAGGTTGCCCAGAGCAACGCCAGTGGTACAGATTCATTCAAAACCTTCCACCCATCACTTTTGTGGTCACAGTTTTTCTCACTATGTGATCGAGGGTATGCCCAAACGTGGGTCCCTTGCTCGCTGCGCCATAGGGAACCAAGCTGAACCTCACTGTGGAGGCCCAACAAGGCCAAAACATGTCAGGGGTTGCTTGTGTTTCCGTGCAGAGGGGACCTGGCCTAGCAGATCGGGCTGGGCTGCTACCATTGGTGGCAGTTCCTGACTGATTTGAATATGGCTGGACCCCTTTTGCAATGGCACAGACGGGCTAAAAAAACGGTGGTGTGGAAGATTGCCCAGAGCAACGCCAGTGCTACAGATTCATTCAAAACCTTCCACCCATTACTTTTCTGGTCACAGTTTGTCTCACTATTTGAGAAAGGGTATGCCCAGACATGGGTCCCTTGCTCGTTGCACCATTGGGAACCAAGCTGCACCTCAATGAGGAGGCCCAACAAGGCCGAAACATGTCAGAGGTTGCTTGTGTTTCCGTGCAGAGGGGACCTGGCCTAGCAGTTCGGGCTGGGCTGCTACCATTGGTGGCAGTACCTGACTGGTTTGCATATGGCTGGACCCCTTTTGCAATGGCGCAGACGGGCTAAAAAACTGTGGTGTTGAAGGTTGCCCAGAGCAACGCAAGTGGTACAGATTCATTCAAAACCTTCCACCCATCACTTTTGTGGTCACAGTTTTTCTCACTATGTGAGAGAGGGTATGCCCAAACGTGGGTCCCTTGCTCGCTGCGCCATTGGGAACCAAGCTGCAACTCAATGAGGAGTACCAACAAGGCGGAAACATGTCGGGGGTTGCTTGTGTTTCTGTGCAGAGGGGGCCGGGCCTAGCATTTTGGGCTGGGCTGCTACCATTGGTGGCAGTACCTGACTGATTTGAATATGGCTGGACCCCTTTTGCAATGGCGCAGAGGGGCTAAAAATCGATGGTGTGGAAGGTTGCCGAGAGCAACGCCAGTGGTACAGATTCATTCAAAACCTTCCACCCATCACTTTTGTGGTCACAGTTTGTCTCACTATGTGAGAGAGGGTATGCCCAGACGTGGGTCCCTTGCTCGCTGCGCCATTGGGAACCAAGCTGCACCTCAATGAGGAGTACCAACAAGGCGGAAACATGTCGGGGGTTGCTTGTGTTTCTGTGCAGAGGGGGCCGGGCCTAGCAGTTCGGGCTGGGCTGCTACCATTGGTGGCAGTACCTGACTGATTTGCATATGGCTGGACCCCTTTTGCAATGGCGCAGACGGGCTAAAAAACGGTGGTGTGGAAGGTTGCCCAGCGCAACGCCAGTGGTACATATTCATTCAAAACCTTCCACCCATCACATTTGTGGTCACAGTTTGTCTCACTATGTGAGAGAGGGTATGCCCAGATGTGGGTCCCTTGCTCGCTGTGCCATAGAGAACCAAGCTGCACCTCACTGAGGAGGCCCAACAAGTCCGAAACATGTCTAGGGTTCCTTGTGTTTCCGTGCAGAGGGGACCTGGCCTAGCAGTTTGGGCTGGGCTGCTACCATTGGTGGCAGTACCTGACTGATTTGCATATGGCTGGGCCCCTTTTGCAATGGCGCAGACGGGCTAAAACATGGTGGTGTGGAAGGTTAGCCCAGAGCAATGCCAGTGGTACAGATTCATTCAAAACCTTCCACCCATCACTTTTGTGCTCACAGTTTGTCTCACTATGTGAGAGAGGGTATGCCCAGACGTTGTTCCCGTGCTCGCTGCGCCTTTGGGAACCAAGCTGCACCTCAATGAGGAGGCCCAACAAGGCCAAAACATGTCAGGGATTGCTTGTGTTTCCGTGCAGAGGGGACCTGGCCTAGCAGATCAGGCTGGGCTGCTGCCATTGGTGGCAGTACCTGACTGATTTGAATATGGCTGTACCCCTTTTGCAATGGCACAGACAGGCTAAAAAACGGTGGTGTGGAAGGTTGCCCAGAGCAACGCCAGTGCTACTGTTTCATTCAAAACCTTCCGCCCATTACTTTTGTGGTCACAATTTGTCTCACTATTTGAGAAAGGGTATTCCCAGACATGGGTCCCTTGCTCGTTGCGCCATTGGGAACCAAGCTGCACCTCAATGAGGAGGCCCAACAAGGCCGAAACATGTCAGAGGTTGCTTGTGTTTCCGTGCAGAGGGGACCTGGCCTAGCAGTTTGGTCTGGGCTGCTACCATTGGTGGCAGTACCTGACTGGTTTGCATATGGCTGGACCCCTTTTGCAATGGCACAGAAGAGCTAAAAAAAAACGGTGGTGTGGAAGGTTGCCCAGAGCAATGCCAGTGGTACAGATTCATTCAAAACCTTCCACCCATCACTTTTGTGGTCAGAGTTTATCTCACTATGTGAGAGAGGGTATGCCCAGACGTGGGTCCCTTGCTCGCTGCGCCATTGGGAACCAAGCTGCACCTCAATGAGGAGACCCAACAAGGCCGAAACATGTCAGGTGTTGCTTGTGTTTCCATGCAGAGGGGACCTGGCCTAGCAGTTCGGGATGGGCTGCTACCAATGGTGGCAGTACCTGACTGATTTGCATATTGCTGGACCCCTTTTGCAATGGCGCAGACGGCTAAAAAACGGTGGTGTGGAAGGTTGCCCAGAGCAACGCAAGTGGTACAGATTCATTCAAAACCTTCCACCCATCACTTTTGTGGTCACAGTTTTTCTCACTATGTGAGAGAGGGTATGCCCAGACGTGGGTCCCTTGCTCGCTGCGCCATAGGGAACCAAGCTGCACCTCACTGAGGAGGCCCAACAAGGCCGAAACATATCAGGGATTGCTTTTGTTTCTGTGCAGAGGGGACCTGGCCTAGCAGTTCGGGATGGGCTGCTACCAATGGTGGCAGTACCTGACTGATTTGCATATTGCTGGACCCCTTTTGCAATGGCGCAGACGGCTAAAAAACGGTGGTGTGGAAGGTTGCCCAGAGCAACGCCAGTGGTACAGATTCATTCAAAACCTTCCACCCATCACTTTTGTGGTCACAGTTTTTCTCACTATGTGAGAGAGGGTATGCCCAAACGTGGGTCCCTTGCTCGCTGCGCCATAGGGAACCAAGCTGCACCTCACTGAGGAGGCCCAACAAGGCCGAAACATGTCAGAGGTTGCTTGTGTTTCTGTGCAGAGGGGACCTGGCCTAGCAGTTCGGGCTGGGCTGCTACCATTGGTGGCAGTACCTGACTGGTTTGCATATGGCTGGACCCCTTTTGCAATGGCGCAGACGGGCTAAAAAACGGTGGTGTTGAAGGTTGCCCAGAGCAATGCAAGTGGTACAGATTCATTCAAAACCTTCCACCCATTACTTTTCTGGTCACCATTTGTCTCACTATTTGAGAAAGGGTAAGCCCAGACATGGGTCCCTTGCTCGTTGCGCCATTGGGAACCAAGCTGCACCTCAATGAGGAGGCCCAACAAGGCCGAAACATGTCAGAGGTTGCTTGTGTTTCCGTGCAGAGGGGACCTGGCCTAGCAGTTCGGGCTGGGCTGCTACCATTGGTGGCAGTACCTGACTGGTTTGCATATGGCTGGACCCCTTTTGCAATGGCGCAGACAGGCTAAAAAACGGTGGTGTGGAAGGTTGCGCAGAGCAACGCCAGTGGTACAGATTCATTCAAAACCTTCCACCCATCACTTTTGTGGTCACAGTTTTTCTCACTATGTGAGAGAGTTTATGCCCAAACGTTGGTCCCTTGCTCGCTGCGCCATAGGGAACCAAGCTGCACCTCACTGAGGAGGCCCAACAAGGCCAAAACATGTCAGGGGTTGCTTGTGTTTCCATGCAGAGGGGACCTGGCCTAGCAGATCGGGCTGGGCTGCTACCATTGGTGGCAGTACCTGACTGATTTGAATATGGCTGGACCCCTTTTGCAATGCACAGACGGGCTAAAAAACGGTGGTGTGGAAGGTTGCCCAGAGCAACGCCAGTGCTACAGATTCATTCAAAACCTTCCACCCATTACTTTTGTGGTCACAATTTGTCTCACTATTTGAGAAAGGGTATGCCCAGACATGGGTCCCTTGCTCGTTGCGCCATTGGGAACCAAGCTGCACCTCAATGAGGAGGCCCAACAAGGCCGAAACATGTCAGAGGTTGCTTGTGTTTCTGTGCAGAGGGGACCTGGCCTAGCAGTTCGGGCTGGGCTGCTACCATTGGTGGCAGTACCTCACTGGTTTGCATATGGCTGGACCCCTTTTGCAATGGCGCAGACGGGCTAAAAAACGGTGGTGTTGAACGTTGCCCAGAGCAATGCAAGTGGTACAGATTCATTCAAAACCTTCCACCCATCACTTTTGTGGTCACAGTTTTTCTCACTATGTGAAAGAGGGTATGCCCAAACGTGGGTCCCTTGCTTGCTGCGCCATAGGGAACCAAGCTGCACCTCACTGAGGAGGCCCAACAAGGCCAAAACATGTCAGGGGTTGCTTGTGTTTCCGTGCAGAGGGGACCTGGCCTAGCAGATCGGGCTGGGCTGCTACCATTGGTGGCAGTACCTGACTGATTTGAATATGGCTGGACCCCTTTTGCAATGGCGCAGACGGGCTAAAAAACGATGGTGTGGAAGGTTGCCCAGAGCAACGCCAGTGGTACAGATTCATTCAAAACCTTCCACCCATCACTTTTGTGGTCACAGTTTGTCTCACTATGTGAGAGAGGGTATGCCCAGACATGGGTCCCTTGCTCGCTGCGCCATTGGGAACCAAGCTGCACCTCAATGAGGAGTACCAACAAGGCGGAAATATGTCGGGGGTTGCTTGTGTTTCTGTGCAGAGGAGGCCTGGCCTAGCATTTCGGGCTGGGCTGCTACCATTGGTGGCAGTACCTGACTGATTTGCATATGGCTGGACCCCTTTTGCAATGGCGCAGACGGGCTAAAAAACAGTGGTGTGGAAGGTTGCCCAGAGCAACGCCAGTGGTACAGATTCATTCAAAACCTTCCACCCATCACTTTTGTGGTCACAGTTTTTCTCACTATGTGATCGAGGGTATGCCCAAACGTGGGTCCCTTGCTCGCTGCGCCATAGGGAACCAAGCTGCACCTCACTGTGGAGGCCCAACAAGGCCAAAACATGTCAGGGGTTGCTTGTGTTTCCGTGCAGAGGGGACCTGGCCTAGCAGATCGGGCTGGGCTGCTACCATTGGTGGCAGTTCCTGACTGATTTGAATATGGCTGGACCCCTTTTGCAATGGCACAGACGGGCTAAAAAAAATGTGGTGTGGAAGATTGCCCAGAGCAACGCCAGTGCTACAGATTCATTCAAAACCTTCCACCCATTACTTTTCTGGTCACAATTTGTCTCACTATTTGAGAAAGGGTATGCCCAGACATGGGTCCCTTGCTCGTTGCGCCATTGGGAACCAAGCTGCACCTCAATGAGGAGGCCCAACAAGGCCGAAACATGTCAGAGGTTGCTTGTGTTTCCGTGCAGAGGGGACCTGGCCTAGCAGTTCGGGCTGGGCTGCTACCATTGGTGGCAGTACCTGACTGGTTTGCATATGGCTGGACCCCTTTTGCAATGGCGCAGATGGGCTAAAAAACTGTGGTGTTGAAGGTTGCCCAGAGCAACGCAAGTGGTACAGATTCATTCAAAACCTTCCACCCATCACTTTTGTGGTCACAGTTTTTCTCACTATGTGAGAGAGGGTATGCCCAAACGTGGGTCCCTTGCTCGCTGCGCCATTGGGAACCAAGCTGCAACTCAATGAGGAGTACCAACAAGGCGGAAACATGTCGGGGGTTGCTTGTGTTTCTGTGCAGAGGGGGCCGGGCCTAGCATTTTGGGCTGGGCTGCTACCATTGGTGGCAGTACCTGACTGATTTGAATATGGCTGGACCCCTTTTGCAATGGCGCAGAGGGGCTAAAAATCGATGGTGTGGAAGGTTGCCGAGAGCAAAGCCAGTGGTACAGATTCATTCAAAACCTTCCACCCATCACTTTTGTGGTCACAGTTTGTCTCACTATGTGAGAGAGGGTATGCCCAGACGTGGGTCCCTTGCTCGCTGCGCCATTGGGAACCAAGCTGCACCTCAATGAGGAGTACCAACAAGGCGGAAACATGTCGGGGGTTGCTTGTGTTTCTGTGCAGAGGGGGCCGGGCCTAGCAGTTCGGGCTGGGCTGATTTGCATATGGCTGGACCCCTTTTGCAATGGCGCAGACGGGCTAAAAAACGGTGGTGTGGAAGGTTGCCCAGCGCAACGCCAGTGGTACATATTCATTCAAAACCTTCCACCCATCACATTTGTGGTCACAGTTTGTCTCACTATGTGAGAGAGGGTATGCCCAGATGTGGGTCCCTTGCTCGCTGTGCCATAGAGAACCAAGCTGCACCTCACTGAGGAGGCCCAACAAGTCCGAAACATGTCTAGGGTTCCTTGTGTTTCCGTGCAGAGGGGACCTGGCCTAGCAGTTTGGGCTGGGCTGCTACCATTGGTGGCAGTACCTGACTGATTTGCATATGGCTGGGCCCCTTTTGCAATGGCGCAGACGGGCTAAAAAATGGTGGTGTGGAAGGTTAGCCCAGAGCAATGCCAGTGGTACAGATTCATTCAAAACCTTCCACCCATCACTTTTGTGCTCACAGTTTGTCTCACTATGTGAGAGAGGGTATGCCCAGACGTTGTTCCCTTGCTCGCTGCGCCTTTGGGAACCAAGCTGCACCTCAATGAGGAGGCCCAACAAGACCAAAACACGTGAGGGATTGCTTGTGTTTCCGTGCAGAGGGGACCTGGCCTAGCAGATCAGGCTGGGCTGCTGCCCTTGGTGGCAGTACCTGACTGATTTGAATATGGCTGGACCCCTTTTGCAATGGCACAGACGGGCTAAAAAACGGTGGTGTGGAAGGTTGCCCAGAGCAACGCCAGTGCTACTGATTCATTCAAAACCTTCCGCCCATTACTTTTGTGGTCACAATTTGTCTCACTATTTGAGAAAGGGTATTCCCAGACATGGGTCCCTTGCTCGTTGCGCCATTGGGAACCAAGCTGCACCTCAATGAGGAGGCCCAACAAGGCCGAAACATGTCAGAGGTTGCTTGTGTTTCCGTGCAGAGGGGACCTGGCCTAGCAGTTTGGTCTGGGCTGCTACCATTGGTGGCAGTACCTGACTGGTTTGCATATGGCTGGACCCCTTTTGCAATGGCACAGAAGGGCTAAAAAACGGTGGTGTGGAAGGTTGCCCAGAGCAATGCCAGTGGTACAGATTCATTCAAAACCTTCCACCCATCACTTTTGTGGTCACAGTTTGTCTCACTATGTGAGAGAGGGTATGCCCAGACGTGGGTCTCTTGCTCGCTGCGCCATTGGGAACCAAGCTGCACCTCAATGAGGAGGCCCAAAAAGGCCGAAACATGTCAGGTGTTGCTTGTGTTTCCATGCAGAGGGGACATGGCCTAGCAGTTCGGGATGGGCTGCTACCAATGGTGGCAGTACCTGACTGATTTGCATATTGCTGGACCCCTTTTGCAATGGCGCAGACGGCTAAAAAACGGTGGTGTGGAAGGTTGCCCAGAGCAACGCAAGTGGTACAGATTCATTCAAAACCTTCCACCCATCACTTTTGTGGTCACAGTTTTTCTCACTATGTGAGAGAGGGTATGCCCAGACGTGGGTCCCTTGCTCGCTGCGCCATAGGGAACCAAGCTGCACCTCACTGAGGAGGCCCAACAAGGCCGAAACATATCAGGGATTGCTTTTGTTTCTGTGCAGAGGGGACCTGGCCTAGCAGTTCGGGCTGGGCTGCTACCATTGGTGGCAGTACCTGACTGATTTGCATATGGCAGGACCCCTTTTGCAATGGCACAGACAGGCTAAAAAACGGTGGTGTGGAAGGTTGCCCAGAGCAACGCCAGTGGTACAGATTCATTCAAAACCTTCCACCCATCACTTTTGTGGTCACAGTTTTTCTCACTATGTGAGAGAGGGTATGCCCAAACGTGGGTCCCTTGCTCGCTGCGCCATAGGGAACCAAGCTGCACCTCACTGAGGAGGCCCAACAAGGCCAAAACATGTCAGGGGTTGCTTGTGTTTCCGTGCAGAGGGGACCTGGCCTAGCCGATCGGCTGGGCTGCTACCATTGGTGGCAGTACCTGACTGATTTGAATATGGCTGGACCCCTTTTGCAATGGCACAGACGGGCTAAAAAACGGTGGTGTGGAAGGTTGCCCAGAGCAAACCCAGTGCTACAGATTCATTCAAAACCTTCCACCCATTACTTTTGTATTCACAATTTGTCTCAATATTTGAGAAAGGGTATGCCCAGACATGGGTCCCTTGCTCGTTGCGCCATTGGGAACCAAGCTGCACCTCAATGAGGAGGCCCAACAAGGCCGAAACATGTCAGAGGTTGCTTGTGTTTCTGTGCAGAGGGGACCTGGCCTAGCAGTTCGGGCTGGGCTGCTACCATTGGTGGCAGTACCTGACTGGTTTGCATATGGCTGGACCCCTTTTGCAATGGCGCAGACGGGCTAAAAAACTGTGGTGTAGAAGGTTGCCCAGAGCAATGCAAGTGGTACAGATTCATTCAAAACCTTCCACCCATCACTTTTGTGGTCACAGTTTTTCTCACTATGTGAGAGAGGGTATGCTCAAACGTGGGTCCCTTGCTCGCTGCGCCATAGGGAACCAAGCTGCACCTCACTGAGGAGGCCCAACAAGGCCAAAACATGTCAGGGGTTGCTTGTGTTTCCGTGCAGCGGGGACCTGGCCTAGCAGATCGGGCTGGGCTGCTACCATTGGTGGCAGTACCTGATTGATTTGAATATGGCTGGACCCCTTTTGCAATGGCGCAGACGGGCTAAAAAACGATGGTGTGGAAGGTTGCCCAGAGCAACGCCAGTGGTACAGATTCATTCAAAACCTTACACCCATCACTTTTGTGGTCACAGTTTGTCTCACTATGTGAGAGAGGGTATGCCCAGACGTGGGTCCCTTGCTCGCTGCGCCATTGGGAACCAAGCTGCACCTCAATGAGGAGTACCAACAAGGCGGAAACATGTCAGGGGTTGCTTGTGTTTCCGTGCAGAGGGGACCTGGCCTAGCAGATCGGGCTGGGCTGCTACCATTGGTGGCAGTACCTGACTGATTTGAATATGGCTGGACCCCTTTTGCAATGGCACAGACGGGCAAAAAATCGGTGGTGTGGAAGGTTGCCCAGAGCAATGCCAGTTCTACAGATTCATTCAAAACCTTCCACCCATTACTTTTCTGGTCACAATTTGTCTCACTATTTGAGAAAGGGTAAGCCCAGACATGGGTCCCTTGCTCGTTGCGCCATTGGGAACCAAGCTGCACCTCAATGAGGAGGCCCAACAAGGCCGAAACATGTCAGAGGTTGCTTGTGTTTCCGTGCAGAGGGGACCTGGCCTAGCAGTTCGGGCTGGGCTGCTACCATTGGTGGCAGTACCTGACTGGTTTGCATATGGCTGGACCCCTTTTGCAATGGCGCAGACGGGCTAAAAAACTGTGGTGTTGAAGGTTGCCCAGAGCAACGCAATTGGTACAGATTCATTCAAAACGTTCCACCCATCACTTTTGTGGTCACAGTTTTTCTCACTATGTGAGAGAGGGTATGCCCAAACGTGGGTCCCTTGCTCGCTGCGCCATAGGGAACCAAGCTGCACCTCACTGAGGAGGCCCAACAAGGCCAAAACATATCGGGGGTTGCTTGTGTTTCTGTGCAGAGGGGACCTGTCCTTGCAGTTTGGGCTGGGCTGCTACCATTGGTGGCAGTACCTTACTGATTTGAATATGGCTGGACCCCTTTTGCAATGGCGCAGACGGGCTAAAAAACGATGGTGTGGAAGGTTGCCCAGAGCAACGCCAGTGGTACAGATTCATTCAAAACCTTCCACCCATCACTTTTGTGGTCACAGTTTGTCTCACCATGTGAGAGAGGGTATGCCCAGACGTGGGTCCCTTGCTCGCTGCGCCATTGGGAACCAAGCTGCACCTCAATGAGGAGTACCAACAAGGCGGAAACATGTCTAGGGTTCCTTGTGTTTCTGTGCAGAGGGGGCCGGGCCTAGCAGATCGGGCTGGGCTGCTACCATTGGTGGCAGTACCTGACTGATTTGAATATGGCTGGACCCCTTTTGCAATGGCAGAGACGGGCAAAAAATCGGTGGTGTGGAAGGTTGCCCAGAGCAATGCCAGTTCTACAGATTCATTCAAAACCTTCCACCCATTACGTTTCTGGTCACAATTTGTCTCACTATTTGAGAAAGGGTAAGCCCAGACATGGGTCCCTTGCTCGTTGCGCCATTGGGAACCAAGCTGCACCTCAATGAGGAGGCCCAACAAGGCCGAAACATGTCAGAGGTTGCTTGTGTTTCCGTGCAGAGGGGACCTGGCCTAGCAGTTCGGGCTGGGCTGCTACCATTGGTGGCAGTACCTGACTGGTTTGCATATGGCTGGACCCCTTTTGCAATGGCGCAGACGGGCTAAAAAACTGTGGTGTTGAAGGTTGCCCAGAGCAACGCAATTGGTACAGATTCATTCAAAACCTCCCACCCATCACTTTTGTGGTCACAGTTTTTCTCACTATGTGAGAGAGGGTATGCCCAAACGTGGGTCCCTTGCTCGCTGCGCCATAGGGAACCAAGCTGCACCTCACTGAGGAGGCCCAACAAGGCCAAAACATATCGGGGGTTGCTTGTGTTTCTGTGCAGAGGGGACCTGTCCTTGCAGTTTGGGCTGGGCTGCTACCATTGGTGGCAGTACCTGACTGATTTGAATATGGCTGGACCCCTTTTGCAATGGCGCAGACGGGCTAAAAAACGATGGTGTGGAAGGTTGCCCAGAGCAACGCCAGTGGTACAGATTCATTCAAAACCTTCCACCCATCACTTTTGTGGTCACAGTTTGTCTCACCATGTGAGAGAGGGTATGCCCAGACGTGGGTCCCTTGCTCGCTGCGCCATTGGGAACCAAGCTGCACCTCAATGAGGAGTACCAACAAGGCGGAAACATGTCTAGGGTTCCTTGTGTTTCTGTGCAGAGGGGGCCGGGCCTAGCAGTTCGGGCTGGGCTGCTACCATTGGTGGCAGTACCTGACTGATTTGCATATGGCTGGATCCCTTTTGCAATGGTGCAGACAGGCTAAAAAATGATGGTGTGGAAGGTTGCCCAGAGCAACGCCAGTGGTACAGATTCATTCAAAACCTTCCACCCATGACTTTTGTGGTCACAGTTTGTCTCACTATGTGAGAGAAGTAATGCCCAGACGTGGGTCCCTTGCTTGCTGCGCCATTGGGAACCAAGCTGCACCTCACTGAGGAGGCCCAACAAGACCGAAACATGTCAGGGGTTGCTTGTGTTTCCGTGCAGATGGGACCTGGCCTAGCAGTTCGGGCTGGGCTACTACCATTGGTGGCAGTACCTGACTGATTTGCATATGGCTGGAACCCTTTTGCAATGGCACAGACGGGCTAAAAAATGGTGGTGTGGAAGGTTGCCCAGAGCAAAGCCAGTGCTACAGATTCATTCAAAACCTTCCACCCTTTACTTTTGTGGTGACAGTTTGTCTCACTATTTGAGAAAGGGTATGCCCAGACGTGGGTCCCTTGTTCGTTGCGCCATTGGCAACCAAGCTGCACCTCAATGAGGAGTCCCAACAAGGCCGAAACATGGCAGGGGTTGCTTGTGTTTCCGTGCAGAGGGGACCTGGCCTAGCAGTTCAGGCTGGGCTGTTACCATTGGTGGCAATACCTGACTGATTTGCATATGGCTGGACCCCTTTTGCAATGGTGCAGATGGGCTAAAAAACGGTGGTGTGGAAGGTTGCCGAGAGCAACGCCAGTGGTACAGATTCATTCAAAACCTTCCACCCATTACTTTTGTGGTCACAGTTTGTCTCACTATGTGAGAGAGGGTATGCCCAGACGTGGGTCCCTTGCTCGCTGCGCCATTGGGAACCAAGCTGCACCTCAATGAGGAGGCCCAACAAGGCCGAAACATGTCAGGTGTTGCTTGTGTTTCCATGCAGAGGGGACCTGGCGTAGCAGTTCGGGATGGGCTGCTACCAATGGTGGCAGTACCTGACTGATTTGCATATTGCTGGAACCCTTTTGCAATGGCGCAGACGGCTAAAAAACGGTCGTGTGGAAGGTTGCCCAGAGCAACGCAAGTGGTACAGATTCATTCAAAACCTTCCACCCATTACTTTTGTGGTCACAGTTTGTCTCACTATGTGAGAGAGGGTATGCCCAGACATGGGTCCCTTGCTCGCTGCGCCATTGGGAACCAAGCTGCACCTCAATGAGGAGGCCCAACAAGGCCGAAACATGTCAGGTATTGCTTGTGTTTCCATGCAGATGGGACCTGGCGTAGCAGTTCGGGATGGGCTGCTACCAATGGTGGCAGTACCTGACTGATTTGCATATTGCTGGAACCCTTTTGCAATGGCGCAGACGGCTAAAAAACGGTGGTGTGGAAGGTTGCCCAGAGCAACGCAAGTGGTACAGATTCATTCAAAACCTTCCACCCATCACTTTTGTGGTCACAGTTTTTCTCACTATGTGAGAGAGGGTATGCCCAGATATGTGTCCCTTGCTCGCTGTGCCATAAGGAACCAAGCTGCATCTGACTGAGGAGGCCCAACAAGGCCGAAACATATCAGGGGTTGCTTTTGTTTCTGTGCAGAGGGGACCTGGCCTAGCAGTTCGGGCTGGGCTGCTACCACTGGTGGCAGTACCTGACTGATTTGCATATGGCTGGACCCCTTTTGCAATGGTGCAGATGGGCTAAAAAGGGTGGTGTGGAAGGTTGCCCAGCGCAACGCCAGTGGTACAGATTCATTCAAAACCTTCCACCCATTACTTTTGTGGTCACAGTTTGTCTCACTATGTGAGAGAGGGTATGCCCAGACGTGGGTCCCTTGCTCGCTGCGCCATTGGGAACCAAGCTGCACCTCAATGAAGCGGCCCAACAAGGCCAAAACATGTCAGGGGTTGCTTGTGTTTCCGTGCAGAGGGGACCTGGCCTAGCAGTTCAGTCTGGGCTGCTACCATTGGTGGCAGTACCTGACTGATTTGCATATGGCTGGACCCCTTTTGCAATGGTGCAGACGGGCTAAAAAATGGGGGTGTGGAAGGTTGCCCAGAGCAACGCAATTGGTACAGATTCATTCAAAACCTTCCACCCATCACTTTAGTGGTCACAGTTTTTCTCACTATGTGAGAGAGGGTATGCCCAGAAGTGGGTCCCTTGCTCTCTGCGCCATTGGGAACCAAGCTGCACCTCAATGAGGAGGCCCAACAAGGCCGAAACATGTCTGGGGTTGCTTGTGTTTCCGTGCAGAGGGGACCTGGCCTAGCAGTTCGGTCTGGGCTGCTACCATTGGTGGCAGTACCTGACTGATTTGCATATAGTTGGACCCCTTTTGCAATGGCACAGACAGGCTAAAAAACGGTGGTGTGGAAGGTTGCCCAGAGGAATGCCAGTGGTACAGATTCATTCAAAACCTTCCACCCATCACTTTTGTGGTCACAGTTTATCTCACTATGTGAGAGAGGGTATGCCCAGACGTGGGTCCCTTGCTCGCTGCGCCATTGGGAACCAAGCTGCACCTCAATGAGGAGGCCCAACAAGGCCGAAACATGTCAGGTGTTGCTTGTGTTTCCATGCAGAGGGGACCTGGCCTAGCAGTTCGGGATGGGCTGCTACCAATGGTGGCAGTACCTGACTGATTTGCATATTGCTGGACCCGTTTTGCAATGGCGCAGACGGCTAAAAAACGGTGGTGTTGAAGGTTGCCCAGAGCAATGCAAGTGGTACAGATTCATTCAAAACCTTCCACCCATCACTTTTGTGGTCACAGTTTTTCTCACTATGTGAGAGAGGGTATGCCCAGACGTGGGTCCTTTGCTCGCTGCGCCATAGGGAACCAAGCTGCACCTCACTGAGGAGGCCCAACAAGGCCGAAACATATCAGGGGTTGCTTTTGTTTCCGTGCAGAGGGGGCCTGGCCTAGCAGTTCGGGCTGGGCTGCTACCATTGGTGGCAGTACCTGACTGATTGGCATATGGCTGGACCCATTTTGCAATGGCGCAGACGGGCTAAAAAACGGTGGTGTGGAAGGTTGCCCAGAGCAACGCCAGTGGTACAGATTTATTCAAAACCTTCCACCCATCACATTTGTGGTCACAGTTTGTCTCACTATGTGAGAGAGGGTATAACCAGATGTGGGACCCTTGCTCGCTGTGCCATAGGGAACCAAGCTGCACCTCACTGAGGAGGCCCAACAAGGCCGAAACATGTCTAGGGTTGCTTGTGTTTCCGTGCAGAGGGGACCTGGCCTAGCAGTTTTGGCTGGGCTGCTACCATTGGTGGCAGTACCTGACTGATTTGCATATGGCTGGATCCCTTTTGCAATGGTGCAAACGGGCTAAAAAATGGTGGTGTGGAAGGTTGCCCAGAGCAACGCCAGTGGTACAGATTCATTCAAAACCTTCCACCCATGACTTTTGTGGTCACAGTTTGTCTCACTATGTGAGAGAAGTTATGCCCAGACGTGGGTCCCTTGCTCGCTGTGCCATTGCGACCCAAGCTGCACCTCACTGAGGAGGCCCAACAAGGCTGAAACATGTCAGGGGTTGCTTGTGTTACCGTGCAGAGGGGACCTGGCCTAGCAGTTCGGGCTGGGCTGCTACCATTGGTGGCAGTACCTGACTGATTTGCATATGGCTGGAACCCTTTTGCAATGGCACAGACGGGCTAAAAAACGATGGTGTGGAAGGTTGCCCAGAGCAAAGCCAGTGTTACAGATTCATTCAAAACCTACCACCCATTACTTTTGTGGTCACAGTTTGTCTTACTATTTGAGAAAGGGTATGCCCAGACGTGGGTCCCTTCCTCGTTGCGCCATTGGGAACCAAGCTGCACCTCAATGAGGAGGCCCAACAAGGCCGAAACATGTCAGGGGTTGCTTGTGTTTCCGTGCAGAGAGGACCTGGCCTAGCAGTTCAGGCTGGGCTGTTACCATTGGTGTCAATACCTGACTGATTTGCATATGGCTGGACCCCTTTTGCAATGGTGCAGATGGGCTAAAAAACGGTGGTGTGGAAGGTTGCCCAAGGCAACGCCAGTGGTACAGATTCATTCAAAACCTTCCACCCATTACTTTTGTGGTCACAGTTTGTCTCACTATGTGAGAGAGGGTATGCCCAGACGTGGGTCCCTTGCTCGCTGCGCCATTGGGAACCAAGCTGCACCTCAATAGGGAGGCCCAAAAAGGCCGAAACATGTCTTGGGTTGCTTGTGTTTCCGTGCAGAGGGGACCTGGCCTAGCAGTTTGGGCTGGGCTGCTACCATTGGTGGCAGTACCTGACTGATTTGCATATGGCTGGATCCCTTTTGCAATGGTGCAGACGGGCTAAAAAATGGTGGTGTGGAAGGTTGCCCAGAGCAACGCCAGTGGTACAGATTAATTCAAAACCTTCCACCCATGACTTTTGTAGTCACAGTTTGTCTCACTATGTGAGAGAAGTTATGCCCAGACGTGGGTCCCTTGCTCGCTGTGCCATTGGGAAACAAGCTGCACCTCACTGAGGAGGCCCAACAAGGCCGAAATATGTCAGGGATTGCTTGTGTTTCCGTGCAGAGGGGACCTGGCCGAGCAGTTCGGGCTGGGCTTCTACCATTGGTGGCAGGACCTGACTGATTTGCAAATGGCTGGACCCCTTTTGCAATGGCGCAGACGGGTTAAAAAATGGTGGTGTGGAAGGTTGCTCAGAGCAACGCAAGTGGTACAGATTCATTCAAAACCTTCCACCCATCACTTTTGTGGTCACAGTTTGTCTTACTATGTGAGAGAGGGTATGCCCAGACGTGGGTCCTTTGCTCGCTGCGCCATTGGGAACCAAGCTGCACCTCAATGAGGCGACCCAACAAGGCCAAAACATGTCCGGGGTTGCTTGAGTTTCCGAGCAGAGGGGACCTGGCCTAGCAGTTCAGTCTGGGCTGCTACTTTTGGTGGTAGTACCTGACTGATTTGCATATGGCTGGACACCTTTTGCAATGGTGCAGACGGGCTAAAAAATGGTGGTGTGGAAGGTTGCCCAGAGCAACGCAAGTGGTACAGATTTATTCAAAACCTTCCACCCATCACGTTTGTGGTCACAGTTTGTCTCACTATATGAGAGAGGGTATGCCCAGATGTGGGTCCCTTGCTCGCTGTGCCATAGGAAACCAAGCTGCACCTCACTGAAGAGGCCCAAAAAGGCCGAAACATGTCTAGGGTTGCTTGTGTTTCCGTGCAGAGGGGACCTGGCCTAGCAGTTTGGGCTGGGCTGCTACCATTGGTGGCAGTACCTGACTGATTTGCATATGGCTGGATCCCTTTTGCAATGGTGCAGACGGGCTAAAAATGGTGGTGTGGAAGGTTGCCCAGAGCAACGCCAGTGGTACAGATTAATTCAAAACCTTCCACCCATGACTTTTGTGGTCACAGTTTGTCTCACTATGTGAGAGAGGATATGCCCAGACGTGGGTCCCTTGCTCGCTGCGCCATTGGGAAACAAGCTGCACCTCACTGAGGAGGCCCAACAAGGCCGAAACATGTCAGGGATTGCTTGTGTTTCCGTGCAGAGGGGACCTGGCCTAGCAATTCGGGCTGGGCTGCTACCATTGGTGGCAGGACCTGACTGATTTGCATATGGCTGGACCCCTTTTGCAATGGCGCAGACGGGCTAAAAAATGGTGGTGTGGAAGGTTGCCCAGAGCAACGCAAGTGGTACAGATTCATTCAAAACCTTCCACCCATCACTTTTGTGGTCACAGTTTGTCTTACTATGTGAGAGAGGGTATGTCCAGACGTGGGTCCTTTGCTCGCTGCGCCATTGGGAACCAAGCTGCACCTCAATGAGGCGGCCCAGCAAGGCCAAAACATGTCAGGGGTTGCTTTTGTTTCCGTGCAGAGGGGACCTGGCCTAGCAGTTCGGTCTGGGCTGCTACCATTGGTGGCAGTACCTGACTGATTTGCATATGGCTGGACCCCTTTTGCAATGGCGCAGACGGGCTAAAAAATGGTGGTGTGGAAGGTTGCCCAGAGCAACGCAAGTGGTACAGATTCATTCAAAACCTTCCACCCATCACTTTTGTTGTCACAGTTTTTCTAACTATGTGAGAGAGGGTATGCCCAGACGTGGGTCCCTTGCTCGCTGCGCCATTGGGAACCAAGCTGCACCTCAATAGGGAGGCCCAACAAGGCCGAAACATGTCAGGGGTTGCTTGTGTTTCCATGCAGAGGGGACCTGGCCTAGCAGTTCGGTCTGGGCTGCTACCATTGGTGGCAGTACCTGACTGATTTGCATATAGCTGGACCCCTTTTGCAATGGCACAGACAGGCTAAAAAACGGTGGTGTGGAAGGTTGCCCAGAGCAACGCCAGTGCTACAGATTCATTCAAAAACTTCCACCCATTACTTTTGTGGTCACAGTTTGTCTCACTATGTGAGAGAGGGTATGCCCAGACGTGGGTCCCTTGCTCGCTGCGCCATTGGGAACCAAGCTGCACCTCAACGAGGAAGCCCAACAAGGCCGAAACATGTCAGGGGATGCTTGTGTTTCTGTGCAGAGGGGACCTGGCCTAGCAGTTCGGTCTGGGCTGCTACCATTGGTGGCAGTACCTGACTGGTTTGCATATGACTGGACCCCTTTTGCAATGGCGCAGACGGGCTAAAAAACGGTGGTGTGCAAGGTTGCCCAGAGCAACGCAAGTGGTACAGATTCATTCAAAACCTTCCACCCATCACTTTTGTGGTCACAGTTTTTCTCACTATGTGAGAGAGGGTATGCCCAGACGTGGGTCCCTTGCTCGCTGCGCCATAGGGAACCAAGCTGCACCTCACTGAGGAGGCCCAACAAGGCCGAAACATGTCAGGGGATGCTTGTGTTTCCGTGCAGAGGGGACCTGGCCTAGCAGTTCGGTCTGGGCTGCTACCTTTGGTGGCAGTACCTGACTGGTTTGCATATGACTGGACCCCTTTTGCAATGGCGCAGACGGGCTAAAAAACGGTGGTGTGGAAGGTTGCCCAGAGCAACGCAAGTGGTACAGATTCATTCAAAACCTTCCACCCATCACTTTTGTGGTCACAGTTTTTCTCACTATGTGAGAGAGGGTATGCCCAGACGTGGGTCCCTTGCTCGCTGCGCCATTGGGAACCAAGCTGCACCTCAATAGGGAGGCCCAACAAGGCCGAAACATGTCAGGGATTGCTTGTGTTTCCGTGCAGAGGGGACCTGGCCTAGCAGTTCGGGCCTGGCTGCTACCATTGGTGGCAGTACCTGACTGGTTTGCATACGACTGGACCCCTTTTGCAATGGCGCAGACGGGCTAAAAAACGGTGGTGTGGAAGGTTGCCCAGAGCAACGCCAGTGGTACAGATTCATTCAAAACCTTCCACCCATCACTTTTGTGGTCACAGTTTTTATCACTATGTGAGAGAGGGTATGCCCAAACGTGGGTCCCTTGCTCGCTGCGCCATAGGGAACCAAGCTGCACCTCACTTAGGAGGCCCAACAAGGCCGAAACATGTCAGGGATTGCTTGTGTTTTCGTGCAGAGGGGACCTGGCCTAGCAGATCGGGCTGGGCTGCTACCATTGGTGGCAGTACCTGACTGATTTGAATATGGCTGGACCCCTTTTGCAATGGCACAAACGGGCTAAAAAAACGGTGGTGTGGAAGGTTGCCCAGAGCAATGCCAGTGCTACAGATTCATTCAAAACCTTCCACCCATTACTTTTGTGGTCACAATTTGTCTCACTATTTGAGAAAGGGTATGCCCAGACATGGGTCCCTTGCTCGTTGCACCATTGGGAACCAAGCTGCACCTCAATGAGGAGGCCCAACAAGGCCGAAACATGTCAGAGGTTGCTTGTGTTTCTGTGCAGACGGCACCTGGCCTAGCAGTTCGGGCTGGGCTGCTACCATTGGTGGCAGTACCTGACTGGTTTGCATATGGCTGGACCCCTTTTGCAATGGCGCAGACGGGCTAAAAAACGGTGGTGTTGAAGGTTGCCCAGAGCAATGCAAGTGGTGCAGATTCATTCAAAACCTTCCACCCATCACTTTTGTGGTCACAGTTTGTCTCACTATGTGAGAGAAGTTATGCCCAGACGTGGGTCCCTTGCTCGCTGCGC
Source organism: Ambystoma mexicanum (assembly GCF_040938575.1). Taxonomy (NCBI): domain Eukaryota; kingdom Metazoa; phylum Chordata; class Amphibia; order Caudata; family Ambystomatidae; genus Ambystoma; species Ambystoma mexicanum. The sequence continues at coordinate 338,684,283 of NC_090939.1, forward strand.
CATTGGGAAAAAAGCTGCACCTCACTGAGGAGGCCCAACACGGCCGAAACATGTCAGGGATTGCTTGTGTTTCCGTGCAGAGGGGACCTGGCCTAGCAGTTCGGGCTGGGCTGCTACCATTGGTGGCAGTACCTGACTGATTTGCATATGGCTGGATCCCTTTTGCAATGGTGCAGACGGGCTAAAAAATGGTGGTGTGGAAGGTTGCCTAGAGCAATGCCAGTGGTACAGATTAATTCAAAACCTTCCACCCATGACTTTTGTGGTCACAGTTTGTCTCACTATGTGAGAGAAGTTATGCCCAGACGTGGGTCCATTGCTCGCTGCGCCATTGGGAAACAAGCTGCACCTCACTGAGGAGGCCCAACAAGGCCGAAACATGTCAGGGATTGCTTGTGTTTCCGTGCAGAGGGGACCTGGCCTAGCAGTTCGGTCTGGGCTGCTACCATTGGTGGCAGTACCTGATGATTTGCATATAGCTGGACCCCTTTTGCAATGGCACAGACAGGCTAAAAAAAGGTGGTGTGGAAGGTTGCCCAGAGGAACGCCAGTGGTACAGATTCATTCAAAACCTTCCACCCATTACTTTTGTGGTCACAGTTTGTCTCACTATGTGAAAGAGGGTATGCCCAGACGTGGGTCCCTTGCTCGCTGCGCCATTGGGAACCAAGCTGCACCTCACTGAGGAAGCCCAACAAGGCCGAAACATGTCAAGTGTTGCTTGTGTTTCCATGCAGAGGGGACCTGGCCTACCAGTTTGGGATGGGTTGCTACCAATGGTGGCAGTACCTGACTGATTTGCATATTGCTGGACCCGTTTTGCAATGGCGCAGACGGCTAAAAAACGGTGGTGTGGAAGGTTGCCCAGATCAACGCAAGTGGTACAGATTCATTCAAAACCTTCCACCCATCACTTTTGTGGTCACAGTTTTTCTCACTATGTGAGAGAGGGTATGCCCAGACGTGGGTCTAATTGCTCGCTGCTCCATAGGGAACCAAGCTGCACCTCACTGAGGAGGCCCAACAAGGCCGAAACATATCAGGGGTTGCTTTTGTTTCTGTGCAGAGGGGACCTGGCCTAGCAGTTTGGCCTGGGCTGCTACCATTGGTGGCAGTACCTGACTGATTTGCATATGGCTGGACCCCTTTTGCAATGGCGCAGACGGGCTAAAAAACGGTGGTGTGGAAGGTTGCCCAGAGCAACGCCAGTAGTACAGATTCATTCAAAACCTTCCACCCATCACTTTTGTGGTCACAGTTTGTCTCACTATGTGAGAGAGGGTATGCCCAGACGTGGGTCCCTTGCTCGCTGCGCCATTGGGAACCAAGCTGCACCTCATTGAGGAGGACCAACAAGGCGGAAACATGTCGGGGGTTGCTTGTGTTTCCGTGCAGAGGGGGCCTGGCCTAGCAGTTCGGGCTGGGCTGCTACCATTGGTGGCAGTACCTGACTGATTGGCATGTGGCTGGACCCCTTTTGCAATGGCGCAGACGGGCTAAAAAACAGTGGTGTGGAAGGTTGCCCAGAGCAACGCCAGTGGTACAGATTTATTCAAAACCTTCCACCCATCACATTTGTGGTCACAGTTTGTCTCACTATGTGAGAGAGGGTATGCCCAGATGTGGGTCCCTTGCTCGCTGTGCCATAGGGAACCAAGCTGCACCTCACTGAGGAGGCCCAACAAGGCTGAAACATGTCTAGGGTTGCTTGTGTTTCCGTGCAGAGGGGACCTGGCCTAGCAGTTTGGGCTGGGCTGCTACCATTGGTAGCAGTACCTGACTGATTTGCATATGGCTGGATCCCTTTTGCAATGGTGCAGACGGGCTAAAAAATGGTGGTGTGGAAGGTTGCCCAGAGCAACGCCAGTGGTACAGATTCATTCAAAACCTTCCACCCATGACTTTTGTGGTCACAGTTTGTCTCACTCTGTGAGAGAAGTTATGCCCAGACAAGGGTCCCTTGCTCGCTGCGCCATTGGGAACCAAGCTGCACCTCACTGAGAAGGCCCAACAAGGCCGAAACTTGTCAGGGGTTGCTTGTGTTTCTGTGCAGAGGGGACTTGGCCTAGCAGTTCGGGCTGGGCTGCTACCATTGCTGGCAGTAACTGACTGATTTGCATATGGCTGGAACCCTTTTGCAATGGCACAGACGGGCTAAAAAATGGTGGTGTGGAAGGTTGGCCAGAGCAAAGCCAGTGCTACATATTCATTCAAAACCTTCCACCCATTACTTTTGTGGTCACAGTTTGTCTCACTATGTGAGAGAGGGTATGCCCAGACGTGGGTCCCTTGCTCGCTGCGCCATTGGGAACCAAGCTGCACCTCAATGAGGCGGCCCAACAAGGCCAAAACATGTCTGGGGTTGCTTGTGTTTCCGTGCAGAGAGGACCTGGCCTAGCAGTTCAGGTTGGGCTGTTACCATTGGTGTCAATACCTGACTGATTTGCATATGGCTGGACCCCTTTTGCAATGGTGCAGATGGGCTAAAAAACGGTGGTGTGGAAGGTTGCCCAAGGCAACGCCAGTGGTACAGATTCATTCAAAACCTTCCACCCATTACTTTTGTGGTCACAGTTTGTCTCACTATGTGAGAGAGGGTATGCCCAGACGTGGGTCCCTTGCTCGCTGCGCCATTGGGAACCAAGCTGCACCTCAATGAGGCGGCCCAACAAGGCCAAAACATGTCTGGGGTTGCTTGTGTTTCTGTGCAGAGGGGACCTGGCCTAGCAGTTCAGTCTGGGCTGCTACCATTGGTGGCAGTACCTGACTGATTTGCATATGGCTGGACCCCTTTTGCAATGGTGCAGACGGGCTAAAAAATGGTGGTGTGGAAGGTTGCCCAGAGCAACGCCAGTGGTACAGATTCATTCAAAACCTCCCACCCATGACTTTTGTGGTCACAGTTTGTCTCACTATGTGAGAGAAGTTATGCCCAGGCGTGGGTCCCTTGCTCGCTGCGCCATTGGGAAACAAGCTGCACCTCACTGAGGAGGCCCAACAAGGCCGAAACATGTCAGGGATTGCTTGTGTTTCCGTGCAGAGGGGACCTGGCCTAGCAGTTCGGGCTGGGCTGCTACCATTGGTGGCAGGACCTGACTGATTTGCATATGGCTGGACCCCTTTTGCAATGGCGCAGACGGGCTAAAAAATGGTGGTGTGGAAGGTTGCCCAGAGCAACGCAAGTGGTACAGATTCATTCAAAACCTTCCACCCATCACTTTTGTGGTCACAGTTTGTCTCACTATGTGAGAGAAGTTATGCCCAGACGTGGGTCCCTTGCTCGCTGCACCATTGGGAAACAAGCTGCACCTCACTGAGGAGGCCCAACAAGGCCTAAACATGTCAGGGATTGCTTGTGTTTCCGTGCAGAGGGGACCTGGCCTAGCAGTTCGGTCTGGGCTGCTACCATTGGTGGCAGTACCTGACTGATTTGCATATTGCTGGACCCCTTTTTGCAATGGCGCAGAGGGCTAAAAAACGGTAGTGTGGAAGGTTGCCCAGCGCAATGCCAGTGGTACAGATTCATTCAAAACCTTCCACCCATCACGTTTGTGGTCACAGTTTGTCTCACTATATGAGAGAGGGTATGCCCAGATGTGGGTCCCTTGCTCGCTGTGCCATAGGGAACCAAGCTGCACCTCACTGAGGAGGCCCAAAAAGGCCAAAACATGTCTAGGGTTGCTTGTGTTTCCGTGCAGAGGGGACCTGGCCTAGCAGTTTGGGCTGGGCTGCTACCATTGGTGGCAGTACCTGACTGATTTGCATATGGCTGGATCCCTTTTGCAATGGTGCAGACGGCTAAAAAATGGTGGTGTGGAAGGTTGCCTAGAGCAAAACCAGTGGTACAGATTAATTCAAAATCTTCCACCCATGACTTTTGTGGTCACAGTTTGTCTCACTATGTGAGAGAAGTTATGCCCAGATGTGGGTCCCTTGCTCGCTGCGCCATTGGGAAACAAGCTGCACCTCACTGAGGAGGCCCAACAAGGCCGAAACATGTCAGGGATTGCTTGTGTTTCCGTGCAGAGGGGACATGGCCTAGCAATTCGGTCTGGGCTGCTACCATTGGTGGCAGTACCTGACTGATTTGCATATGGCTGGACCCCTTTTGCAATGGCGCAGACGGGCTAAAAAATGGTGGTGTGGAAGGTTGCCCAGAGCAACGCAAGTGGTACAGATTCATTCAAAACCTTCCACCCATCACTTTTGTTGTCACAGTTTTTCTCACTACGTGAGAGAGGGTATGCCGAGACGTGGGTCCCTTGCTCGCTGCGCCATTGGGAACCAAGCTGCACCTCAATAGGGAGGCCCAACAAGGCCGAAACATGTCAGGGGTTGCTTGTGTTTCCGTGCAGAGGGGACCTGGCCTAGCAGTTCGGTCTGGGCTGCTACCATTGGTAGCAGTACCTGACTGGTTTGCATATGACTGGACCCCTTTTGCAATGGCGCAGACGGGCTAAAAAACGGTGGTGTGGAAGGTTGCCCAGAGCAACGCAAGTGGTACAGATTCATTCAAAACCTTCCACCCATCACTTTTGTGGTCACAGTTTTTCTCACTATGTGAGAGAGGGTATGCCCAGACGTGGTTCCCTTGCTCGCTGCGCCATAGGGAACCAAGCTGCACCTCACTGAGCAGGCCCAACAAGTCCGAAACATGTCAGGGGGTGCTTGTGTTTCCGTGCAGAGGGGACCTGGCCTAGCAGTTCGGTCTGGGCTGCTACCATTGGTGGCAGTACCTGACTGGTTTGCATATGACTGGACCCCTTTTGCAATGGCGCAGACGGGCTAAAAAACGGTGGTGTGGAAGGTTGCCCAGAGCAACGCAAGTGGTACAGATTCATTCAAAACCTTCCACCCATCACTTTTGTGGTCACAGTTTGTCTCACTACGTGAGAGAAGTTATGCCCAGACGTGGGTCCCTTGCTCGCTGCGCCATTGGGAAACAAGCTGCACCTCACTGAGGAGGCCCAACAAGGCCAAAACATGTCAGGGATTGCTTGTGTTTCCATGCAGAGGGGACCTGGCCTAGCAGTTCGGTCTGGGCTGCTACCATTGGTGGCAGTACCTGACTGATTTGCATATTGCTGGACCCCTTTTTGCAATGGCGCAGAGGGCTAAAAAACGGTGGTGTGGAAGGTTGCCCAGCGCAATGCCAGTGGTACAGATTCATTCAAAACCTTCCACCCATCACGTTTGTGGTCACAGTTTGTCTCACTATATGAGAGAGGGTATGCCCAGATGTGGGTCCCTTGCTCGCTGTGCCATAGGGAACCAAGCTGCACCTCACTGAGGAGGCCCAAAAAGGCCGAAACATATCTAGGGTTGCTTGTGTTTCCATGCAGAGGGGACCTGGCCTAGCAGTTTGGGCTGGGCTGCAACCATTGGTGACAGTACCTGACTGATTTGCATATGGCTGGATTCCATTTGCAATGGTGCAGACGGGCTAAAAAATGGTGGTGTGGAAGGTTGCCCAGAGGAACGCCAGTGGTACAGATTCATTCAAAATCTTCCACCCATGACTTTTGTGGTCACAGTTTCTCTCACTATGTGAGAGAAGTTATGCCCAGACGTGGGTCCCTTGCTCGCTGCGCCTTTGGGAAACAAGCTGCACCTCACTGAGGAGGCCCAACAAGGCCGAAACATGTCAGGGATTGCTTGTGTTTCCGTGCAGAGGGGACCTGGCCTAGCAGTTCGGGCTGGGCTGCTACCATTGGTGGCAGGACCTGACTGATTTGCATATGGCTGGACCCCTTTTGCAATGGCACAGACGGGCTAAAAAATGGTGGTGTGGAAGGTTGCCCAGAGCAACGCAAGTGGTACAGATTCATTCAAAACCTTCCACCCATCACTTTTGTGGTCACAGTTTGTCTTACTATGTGAGAGAGGGTATGCCCAGACGTGGGTCCTTTGCTCGCTGCGCCATTGGGAACCAAGCTGCACCTTAATGAGGCGGCCCAACAAGGCCAAAACATGTCAGGGGTTGCTTGTGTTTCCGTGCAGAGGGGACCTGGCCTAGCAGTTCGGTCTGGGCTGCTACCATTGGTGGCAGTACCTGACTGATTTGCATATGGCTGGACCCCTTTTGCAATGGCGCAGACGGGCTAAAAAATGGTTGTGTGGAAGGTTGCCCAGAGCAACGCAAGTGGTACAGATTCATTCAAAACCTTCCACCCATCACTTTTGTTGTCACAGTTTTTCTCACTATGTGAGAGAGGGTATGCCCAGACGTGGGTCCCTTGCTCGCTGCGCCATAGGGAACCAAGCTGCACCTCAATAGGGAGGCCCAACAAGGCCGAAACATGTCAGGGGTTGCTTGTGTTTCCATGCAGAGGGGACCTGGCCTAGCAGTTTGGTCTGGGCTGCTTCCATTGGTGGCAGTACCTGACTGATTTGCATATAGCTGGACCCCTTTTGCAATGGCACAGCCAGGCTAAAAAACGGTGGTGTGGAAGGTTGCCCAGAGCAACACCAGTGGTACAGATTCATTCAAAAACTTCCACCCATTACTTTTGTGGTCACAGTTTGTCTCACTATGTGAGAGAGGGTATGCCTAGACGTGGGTCCCTTGCTCGCTGCGCCATAGGGAACCAAGCTACACCTCACTGAGGAGGCCCAACAAGGCCGAAACATATCGGGGGTTGCTTGTGTTTCTGTGCAGAGGGGACCTGTCCTAGCAGTTCGGGCTGGGCAGCTACCATTGGTGGCAGTACCTGACTGATTTGCATATGGCTGGACCCCTTTTGCAATGGCGCAGATGGGCTAAAAAACGGTGGTGTGGAAGGTTGCCCAGAGCAACGCCAGTGGTACAGATTCATTCAAAACCTTCCACCCATTACTTTTTGGTCACAGTTTGTCTCACTATGTGAGAGCGGGTATGCCCAGACGTTGGTCCTTTGCTCGCTGCGCCATTGGGAACCAAGCTGCACCTCAATGAGGAGGCCCAACAAGGCCGAAACATGTCAGGGGTTGCTTGTGTTTCTGTGCAGAGGGGACCTGGCCTAGCAGTTCGGGCTGGGCTGCTACCATTGGTGGCAGTACCTGACTGATTTGCATATGTCTGGAACCCTTTTGCAATGGCACAGACGGGCTAAAAAACGGTGGTGTGGAAGGTTGCCCAGAGAAAAGCCAGTGCTACAGATTCATTCAAAACCTTCCACCCATTACTTTTGTGGTCACAGTTTTTCTCACTATTTGAGAAAGGGTATGCCCAGACGTGGGTCCCTTGCTCGTTGCGCCATTGGGAACCAAGCTGCACCTCAATGAGGAGGCCCAACAAGGCCGAAACATGCCAGGGGTTGCTTTTGTTTCCGTGCAGAGGGGACCTGGCCTAGCAGTTCAGGCTGGGCTGTTACCATTGGTGGCAGTACCTGACTGATTTGCATATGGCTGGACCCCTTTTGCAATGGTGCAGATGGGCTAAAAAACGGTGGTGTGGAAGGTTGCCCAGAGCAACGCCAATAGTACAGATTCATTCAAAACCTTCCACCTATTACTTTTGTGGTCACAGTTTGTCTCACTATGTGACAGAGGGTATGCCCAGACGTGGGTCCCTTGCTCACTGCGCCTTTGGAAACCAAGCTGCACCTCAATGAGGCGGCCCAACAAGGCCAAAACATGTCAGGGGTTGCTTGTGTTTCCATGCAGAGGGGTCCTGGTCTAGCAGTTCGGTCTGGGCTTCTACCATTGGTGGCAGTACTTGACTGGTTTGCATATGGCTGGACCCCTTTTGCAATGGCGAAGATGGGCTAAAAAACGGTGGTGTGGAAGGTTGCCCAGAGCAACGCAAGTGGTAGAGATTCATTCAAAACCTTCCACCCATCACTTTTGTGGTCACAGTTTTTCTCACTATGTGAGAGAGGCTATGCCCAGACGTGGGTCCCTTGCTCGCTGCGCCACAGGGAACCAATCTGCACCTCACTGAGGAGGCCCAACAAGGCCGAAACATATCGGGGGTTGCTTGTGTTTCTGTGCAGAGGGGACCTGGCCTAGCAGTTCGGGCTAGGCTGCTACCATTGGTGCAGTACCTGACTGATTTGCATATGGCGGGACCCATTTTGCAACGGCGCAGACGGGCTAAAAAACGGTGGTGTGGAAGGTTGCCCAGAGCAATGCCAGTGGTACAGATTCATTCAAAACCTTCCACCCATCACTTTTGTGGTCACAGTTTGTCTCACTATGTGAGAGAGGGCATGCCCAGACGTGGGTCCCTTGCTAGCGGCGCCTGAGGGAACCGAGCTACACCTCAATGAGGAGGCCCAACAAGGCCGAAACATGTCTGGGGTTGCTTGTGTTTCCGTGCAGACTGGACCTGGCCTAGCAGTTCAGGCCGGGCTGCTACCATTGATGGCAGTACCTGTCATGATGCCTACCCCCGGAGCACCAGGCCAGGCCAGGCCCAGCACCCCGGGGAGCAGGCATCATGCCCCCGGGTAAAAGACCAGCAGCCCCTTATAGGGGCTCTTTATACTCTGTCCTGGCGCCTTCGGCGCCAGGCTCATGTTGGACATCAGTCCTGGCGCCATAGGCACCAGGTCATAAAGGAAAGTGTTTGGTGCACTTACCTGATGCAGACCATGCTGCATACTCACCTGATGCAGACCATGCTGCATGAAGACCCAAGCCAAATGAGACTAGGGAGGGACTATTTTACTGAAGGGACTATTTTGTTACTTGGGTGGGGCTGTGGAAGAATACTTACCTAGGACTTCTTCCAAGGCTATTTAAGCCACGCCCGGACAGCCACACTTGCTTCGCGTTGTTCTGCATCATAGCAGCTGAACGCTCACCGTGTCTGCTTCTGGACTCCAGCCACGCCCGCCTCAAACCTGGAACACCTGTAAGGAAAGAAGAGAAGAGAAAGGTGAAAACCAAGAACTTATTCAAACTTCTTACCTGCATCCGGAATCTTCACACCAGCATTCTTGAAGAAAGACTTCCATTTAAAAGCATTGCGTTGCTCGCTGCAGCGCCGCGCTTCACTCACCTGTCCTCGAGACATCTCCCGGCTCCATCGCGGCTGTCAGCACCGGTCGCCACATCTCTGCACCTAGGGGAGAGAAGAAGAGACAAAAGGTGAGCAGAGGGAACACAAGAGGAAAGCCGAATTTTCAGCCATAATACTTACCGGCTTTTCTTGGTGAACCATTCCACATTTCGGGTCAGCGCCGCTTCGTTGGCAGGTACCGCACCCCGGCCCCTATGGGGAAAGGACAAAAGACATTACTGGGGAATTATAAAGACATTTAGAAGGGTCGCCCTCATCACTAACTCACCTGATTTTACCATCAGCAATTTAACCCCTCTACGCATCGCCTTCGTTCTGCACCTGAAATAAAGGACAGATCACAGGTTAGGAAGACAACATAAAAAGAGGCTCACACTTGAACTTTTGAATCTTCATACTTACGGTGTATCGCTCAGAAAAGTCAAGTGGATTTTGCCAGCGCCATTCTGAAAACCAGTGAAGTAACTGGACGAACGCGCGCCCCTGAACCAGAAGCAGGATTGAGAGTTCATCCTTCCAAACCATAAGGTGAGCTTAAACCGGGGGTTTTGGAGGAAGTCAGAGAAGAACAAAGGGGGAAAGGGGGAAGCAAGCACACTATTCTGCAGACAGTTAATACCCTTTCTCATCTGCAGAAGGATATTCCTACGTGCCAGACAAGCAAGATTTGGGGGTCCTGTTCAATCGGTGGTCTGAGTTCTGCGCATCACGCTTGAAGAGCCACAGCAACCCAGACAAGACCAGCGCCTCCGTGGGAGCCAGGTGAGCGTTACAGAACGCAAAGCCTTCCTACAAATTCCCACCCAGGCGCTATGGAAACTTCTGAGACTGACCAGTTGCCCCAACTACTGGGGGAATTACGGGCCGAAGTACACGCCGCTCGTCAAGAGACTAATGCTCTCAGGAGGGAAGTGATTGTAACAAAGGAAAGAGCTGATGACCTGGCTAGACAGCTTTTGCAAGGTCAAGCTGGACAAACTCCTTTACCCGGTTCCGGGGGGAACCCCGCTCCTGTGCTTTCCAGTAACCCGGTGCAGATTAATCTAGCTGGAAACATGCTGCTGGCCCCACCCGAACGCTTTGCTGGGGACCCCAAACGATTCGCCGTATTCATGAATCAGTGTCGTTTGCATTTCCTATGCAGACCTGGGGCCTTACCTAATGACCAGACCAAGGTAGCCTTTGTATTGTCATATCTCAGCGGCAGTGCTGCTGATTGGTCAGTTCCACTGGTAACTCAAGATGACCCGATTCTTCGTGATTTTCAAGGATTTCAAGCAAGCATGGAAAGGTTATTTGCTCGTCACTCCCAGGGGCAGGCTCTGGATGACGAACTTCTATCTCTGCGACAGGGCAATCAAGACCTCCTATCCTATATTGCAACCTTTAATAGACTACTTGTGGAAACTGGGTGCCCAGAGGATAAAAGAATCACGTTATTTTATCGAGGTCTACGCGGAGAACTTAAAGATGTCCTGGCCCAAGTTGTAAATCTGCCCCAAGAATGCTCAGAATATATAGACTTAGTGGTCCAATTGGATCACAGTCTGCAAAACAGAAAAGCAGATCGGTCCAAGTTTGAGACCCGGGTGTTGGTCAAGACCCACGCTAACCTCAAGGGGGCTGAAGCCTCTGAGCCAATGCAAATCGGAGGGTTAAAGGACCTCTAACTCAAAAGGAACGTGAAAGAAGACGGCAGATGCAATTATGTCTTTATTTTGGGTCCTCTGGACACTTTCTATGAGATTGCCCGGCAAAGCCGCCCAAGAAGGTGGTAGGAGCCGCTGATAAAATCCATGAGAACTCTGTATCGGGAAACGACCACGCCCGACAAGCGTATGGGTCTGCTTGCCGAGCTTGAAAACTAACTCTCAGACCTCGCATTTCATTGTGCGAATGGTCATCGTAGATCCGGAACAGCCTAAGCGGTTGCATGCAATAAAGGCATACATCGATACTGGGGCTATAGGAAACTATTTGGATCGTGAATTGGTCTCCAGGATTAACCTCCCTCTGCGTCCTAAAACCAGCAAAGATGTCATCACCACAGTTGATGGAACCGAAATTGCCTCTGGAACGGTAACACATTCCACAGCTGAGATGAGGTGGCACTTGTAGGTCCGGACGGCCATCGGGAGGCAGTTGTGTTTGATGTAATCAAGGCTCCGCAGTTTCAGGTTATTCTCGGAATCCCTTGGTTAGAGACACATAATCCTCAAATTGATTGGCGAGCGAAGAGAATAACCTTCCCGGATTGTGCACAAACCTGCTACCCAGAAAATCTGAAGATCAGTCTAGCATCAATAACCTCTGTCTCCATGCAACTACCTCCGGAATACCAAGACTTTCAGGACGTCTTCCAAAAGGAACAGGCCAACACGTTACCTCCTCACAGATCGTACGATTGCCAAATCGATCTGGTGCCCGGTGCACAACCCCATTGTAGCAGGATATATGCCCTTACTGAACCAGAGAATCTGCATTTGAGACAATATTTAGATCAATACCTAGCCAATGGTTTCATTCGCCTGTCAAAGTCTCCGGCATCCTCGGCTTTGTTCTTCGTGCCAAAAAAAGAAGGCGACCTTAGAACTTGTATCGATTACCGCGCATTGAACCAGATAACTGTTAAAAATCGTTACCCTCTGCCTTTGATCCCTGAACTCCTTGACCTGGTGAAGGACGCTTGCGTATACACCAAGTTAGATCTCCGGGGGGCTTATCCTCTGGTACGAGTAAAAGAAGGCGACGAATGGAAAACGGCCTTCCGTACAAAATATGGACTATTCGAATACCAGGTGATGCCTTTCGGGTTGTGCAACGCGCCTGCTGCCTTCCAATTCTTCATGAACGATGTCTTTCGGGAACTCATCGATGTCTGTGTTGTCGTGGATATCGATGACATTCTGGTGTACTCCTCTTCGGAATCAGATCACAGAAAACATGTCAGGGCCGTCCTAGAGAAATTGCGCCAGCACAAACGGTTTGCAAAGCTGGAAAAATGGGTTTTCAATACCACCGAGGTTGAGTTTCTTGGATTCATCCTGACACCTAAAGGGGGCCGAATGGAGTCACGGAAAGTGGATGCAATCCTCAAATGGCCATCACCTAGTTCGGTGAAAGGTGTCCAAAGCATGCTTGGTTTTGCCAATTTTTATCGCAGGTTTATCCCGGAATTTTCACGTGTGGTGCAACCCATCACTGCACTCTTGCGGAAAAATAAACGTTTTGAATGGACCGAGGAAGCTGAACAGGCCTTTCAGGAATTGAAAGCTAAATTTACGTCCGCACCTATTTTGAAACACCCGCGTCCCGATCTCCCATATATAGTCGAAACCGACGCGTCCAGCTTAGCCATGGGAGCTGTCCTGTCTCAGAGAGACCCCGAAACCAACCAACTGCACCCCGTAGCATTTTGGTCCAGAAAGTTCTCGCCGCCGGAGAGAAATTATGCAATCACCAATAAGGAATTATTAGCCATTAAGTCCGCCTTTAAGGCTTGGCGGCATTATCTTCTTGGCGCCAGGCATACCATCACTATGATCACTGATCACCGAAATTTACAATATTTAAAAACTGCCAAGGCTCAGTCTTCACGACAGCTCCGATGGGCTTTGTTCTTTGCTGAGTTCGATTTTGTAATCACTTACCGTCCCGGCTGCAAGAATGGCAAAGCGGACGCACTATCTCGAATTGGAATGGGAGAAATGGACACAAACTCAGAACCTGTGCCAATAATTCCCGAACAAAGAATTTTGGGGATAACCACTTTACAAACCCTTGAAGACATTCAAGCACGGGTAAAACAATTCCTGGACTCTTCAGCCTTGCAGGATTGGATCAAAAGGGGGTCTTACTTTTCAGTCAACGATGGCTTACCTTACTTCCAAGGATGCTTATTTTTGCCAGAAAAGGAATTGCAAGAACTGGTTATTTCCCGTCATCATGATACTCTGATGGAAGGACATCCTGGCATTGCCAAAACAGAGGAAAAAATTAAACGACAATTCTGGTAGCCTTCCTGGCGAAAGGATATTAAATCTTTCGTGGTGTCCTGTGGAGTTTGCGACCAAAACAAAGGTCAAAAAACAAAACCCTCCTGTCTTCTTCAACCCTTAGACATTCCACCAGCACCTTGGCACACCTTGTCACTAGATTTTATCATGGACCTGCCCTCTTGTAATGGATACAATACTATTCTGGTTGTGGTGGATTTATTTTCCAAGATGGCCCATTTTATTCCGTTGAAAGGATTACCTTCAGCTTTTGTTCTTGCCAAGGAATTCCTCGAAAATATCATCCATTTGCATGGATTCCCATCCATACTAGTCTCCGATCGGGGTAGCCAGTTTATTTCTCATTTTTGGAAAAAGTGTTGTCAACTGGCACAAATCGACGTAAGACTCTCAACCAGCCACCACCCACAGACCGATGGTCAGACGGACAGAACGAACCAGACCCTTGAACAATATCTACGATGTATGTTGCACCAATCGGAGGGTAATTGGAAGGATATTTTATGGGTGGCTGAATATGCATACAATAACTCGATACACTCTGGAACTGGTCAGAGCCCCTTTTATACCCTATATGGACATCACCCTCGTACGTCAGACTTGGACTCACCTTTGAGCCTTGAAATGGCCGCAGTGGACCATTTGCATTCTACGATTAATCAAGCCTTCAAGGATGCAACTGCACACTTACAACATGCGAAAGGGAAATACAAAAAGAATGCGGATCTGCATCGAAGAGAGGTGCCTCCATACCAAATAGGGGATCAAGTATGGTTGGCTACCAAACACTTATCGCTCAAGGGACCTCAGACTTTTAATTCAAGGTATTTAGGCCCTTACTCGATCAAAGCTATAATTAACCCAGTGGCAGTCAAGCTAGATCTACCAGCTAACATGCGGATTCACCCTGTTTTTCATGTGTCACTTTTGAAACCAGTGCAACCAGGAACCAGATTAATAAAGCCACCAGAACCAATCCAGATAGATGGGGAGCCTGAATTCGAGATGAAGAACATTTTGGATTCTAAGATCTCAAAATCAAAAATTTTCTATCTAATTGATTGGAAGGGGTACGGGCCTCAGGAAAGGTCTTGGGAACCCATCGACCATGTACATGCACCTCAGCTAGTAAAAAGGTTCCATCAGAATTTCCCAAACAAACCGAAACCTCCAAAGGGAACGACCTTGGGAGGGGCCTTGGGGGGGAGTGCTGTCATGATGCCTACCCCCGGAGCACCAGGCCAGGCCCACCACCCCGGGGAGCAGGCATCATGCCCCCGGGTAAAAGCCCAGCGGCCCCTTATAGGGGCTCTTTGGACTCTGTCCTGGCGCCTTTGGCGCCAGGCTCATGTTGGACATCAGTCCTGGCGCCATAGGCGCCAGGCTCATAAAGGAAAGTGTTTGGTGCACTTACCTGATGCAGACCATGCTGCATACTCACCTGATGCAGACCATGCTGCATGAAGACCCAAGCCAAATGAGGCTAGGGAGGGACTATTTTACTGAAGGGACTATTTTGTTACTTGGGTGGGGCTGTGGAAGAATACTTACCTAGGACTTCTTCCAAGGCTATTTAAGCCACGCCCGGACAGCCACACGTGCTTCGCGTTGTTCTGCATCCCAGCAGCTGACCGCTCACCGCATCTGCTCCTGCACCTGGACTCCAGCCACGCCCGCCTCGAACCTGAAACATCTGTAAGGAAAGAAGAGAAGAGAAAGGTGAAAACCAAGAATTTATTCAAACTTCTTACCTGCATCTGGAATCTTCACGCCAGCATTCTTGAAGAAAGACTTCCATTTAAAAGCATTTCGTTGCTCGCTGCTGCGCCGCGCTTCACTCACCTGTGCTCGAGACATCTCCCGGCTCCATCGCGGCTGTCAGCACCGGTCGCCACATCTCTGCACCTAGGGGAGAGAAGAAGAGACAAAAGGTGAGCAGAGGGAACACAGGAGGAAAGCCGAATTTTCAGCCATAATACTTACCGGCTTTTCTTGGTGAACCATTCCACATTTCGGGTCGGCGCCGCTTCGTTGGCAGGTACCGCACCCCGGCCTCTATGGGGAAAGGACAAAAGACATTACTGGGGAATTATAAAGACATTTAGAGGGGTCGCCCTCATCACTAACTCACCTGATTTTACCATCGGCAATTTAACCCCTCAACGCATCGCCTTCGTTCTGCACCTGAAATAAAGGACAGATCACAGGTTAGGAAGACAACATAAAAAGAGGCTCACACTTGAACTTTTGAATCTTCATACTTACGGCGTATCGCTCAGAAAAGTCAAGTGGATTTTGGCAGCGCCATTCTGAAAACCAGTGAAATAACTGGACGAACGCGCGCCCCTGCACCAGAAGCAGGATGGAGAGTTCATCCTTCCAAACCATAAGGTGAGCTTAAACCGGGGGTTTTGGAGGAAGTCAGAGAAGAACAAAGTGGGAAAGGGGGGAGCAAGCACACTATTCTGCAGACAGTTAATCCCCTTTCTCATCTGCAGAAGGATATTCCTACGGGCCAGACAAGCAAGATTTGTGTGTCCTGTTCAATCGGTGGTCCGAGTTCTGCGCATCACGCTTGAAGAGGCCATAGCAACCCAGACAAGACCAGCGCCTCCGTGGGAGCCAGGTGAGCGTTACAGTACCTGACTGATTTGCATATGGCTGGACCCCTTTTGCAATGGCGCAGACGGGCTAAAAAATGGTGGTGTGGAAGGTTGCCCAGAGCAACGCAAGTGGTACAGATTCATTCAAAAACTTCCACCCATCACTTTTGTGGTCACAGTTTTTCTCACTATGTGAGAGAGGGTATGCCCAGACGTGGGTCCCTTGCTCGCTGCGCCATAGGGAACCAAGCTGCACCTCACTGAGGAGACCTAAAAAGGCCGAAACATATCAGGGGTTGCTTTTGTTTCTGTGCAGAGGGGACCTGGCCTAGCAGTTCGGGCTGGGCTGCTACCATTGGTGGCAGTACCTGACTGATTTGCATATGGCTGGACCCCTTTTGCAATGGCGCAGACAGGCTAAATAACGGTGGTGTGGAAGGTTGCCCAGAGCAACGCCAGTGGTACAGATTCATTCAAAACCTTCCACCCATCACTTTTGTGGTCACAGTTTGTCTCACTATGTGAGAGAGGGTATGCCCAGATGTGGGTCCCTTGCTCGCTGCGCCATTGGGAACCAAGCTGCACCTCACTGAGGAGGACCAACAACGCGGAAACATGTTGGGGGTTGCTTGTGTTTCCATGCAGAGGGGGCCTGGCCTAGCAGTTCGGGCTGGGCTGCTACCATTGGTGGCAGTACCTGACTGATTTGCATATGGCTGGACCCCTTTTGCAATGGCGCAGACGGGCTAAAAAATGGTGGTGTGGAAGGTTGCCCAGAGCAACGCAAGTGGTACAGATTCATTCAAAACCTTCCACCTATCACTTTTGTGGTCACAGTTTTTCTCACTATGTGAGAGAGGGTATGCCCAGACGTGGGTCCTTTGCTCGCTGCGCTATTGGGAACCAAGCTGCACCTCAATGAGGAGGCCCAACAAGGCCGAAACATTTCAGGTGTTGCTTGGGTTTCTGTGCAGCGGAGACCTGGCCTAGAAGTTCGGGCTGGGCTGCTACCAATGGTGCAGTACCTGACTGATTTGCATATTGCTGGACCCCTTTTGCAATGGCGCAGACAGCTAAAAAACGGTGGTGTGGAAGGTTGCCCAGAGCAACTTAAGTGGTACAGATTCATTCAAAACCTTCCACCCATCACTTTTGTGGTCACAGTTTTTCTCACTATGTGAGAGAGGGTATGCCCAGACGTGGGTCCCTTGCTCGCTGCACCATAGGGAACCAAGCTGCACCTCACTGAGGAGGCCCAACAAGGCCGAAACATATCAGGGGTTGCTTTTGTTTCTGTGCAGAGGGGACCTGGCTTAGCAGTTCGGGCTGGGCTGCTACCATTGGTGGCAGTACCTGACTGATTTGCATATGGCTGGACCCCTTTTGCAATGGCGCAGACGGGCTCAAAAACGGTGGTGTGGAAGGTTGCCCAGAGCAATGCCAGTGGTACAGATTCATTCAAAACCTTCCACCCATCACTTTTGTGGTCACAGTTTGTCTCACTATTTGAGAGAGGGTATGCCTAGATGTGGGTCCCTTGCTCGCTGCGCCATTGGGAACCAAGCTGCACCTCAATGAGGCGGCCCAACAAGGCCAAAATATGTCAGGGTTTGCTTGTGTTTCCGTGCAGAGGGGACCTGGCCTAGCAGTTCGGTCTGGGCTGCTACCATTGGTGGCAGTACCTGACTGATTTGCATATGGCTGGACCCCTTTTGCAATGGTGCAGATGGGCTAAAAAATGGTGGTGTGGAAGGTTGCCCAGAGCAACGCAAGTGGTACAGATTCATTCAAAACCTTCCACCCATCACTTTTGTGGTCACAGTTTGTCTCACTATGTGAGAGAAGGTATGTCCAGACATGTGTCCCTTGCTCGCTGCGCCATAGGGAACCAAGCTACACCTCACTGAGGAGGCCCAACAAGGCCGAAACATGTCTGGGGTTGCTTGTGTTTCCGTGCAGACTGGACCTGGCCTAGCAGTTCAGGCTGGGCTGCTACCATTGGTGGCAGTACCTGACTGATTTGCATATGGCTGGACCCCTTTTGCAATGGCGCAGACGGGCTAAAAAACGGTGGTGTGGAAGGTTGCCCAGAGCAACGCCAGTGGTACAGATTCATTCAAAACCTTCCACCCATTACTTTTTGGTCACAGTTTGTCTCACTATGTGAGAGAGGGTATGCCCAGACGTATGTCCTTTGCTCGCTGCGCCATTGGGAACCAAGCTGCACCTCAATGAGGAGGCCCAACAAGGCCAAAACGTGTCAGGTGTTGCTTGGGTTTCCGTGCAGAGGGGATCTGGCCTAGCAGTTCGGGCTGGGCTGCTACCAATGGTGGCAGTACCTGACTGATTTGCATATTGCTGGACCCCTTTTGCAATGGCGCAGACGGCTAAAAAACAGTGTTGTGGAAGGTTGCCCAGAGCAACGCAAGTGGTACAGATTCATTCAAAACCTTCCACCCATCACTTTTGTGGTCACAGTTTTTCTCACTATGTGAGAGAGTGTATGCCCAGACGTGGGTCCCTTGCTCGCTGCGCCATAGGGAACCAAGCTGCACCTCACTGAGGAGGCCCAACAAGGCCGAAACATATCAGGGATTGCTTTTGTTTCTGTGCAGAGGGGACCTGGCCTAGCAGTTTAGGCTGGGCTGCTATCACTGGTGGCAGTACCTGACTGATTTGCATATGGCTGGACCCCTTTTGCAATGGCGCAGATGGCTAAAAAACGGTGGTGTGGAAGGTTGCCCAGAGCAATGCCAGTGGTACAGATTCATTCAAAACCTTCCACCCATCACTTTTGTGGTCACAGTTTTTCTCACTATGTGAGAGAGGGTATGCCCAGATGTGGGTCCCTTGCTCACTGTGCTATAGGGAACCAAGCTGCACCTCACTGAGGAGGCCCAACAAGGCCAAAACATGTCAGGGGTTGCTTGTGTTTCTGTACAGAGGAGACCTGGCCTAGCAGTTTGGGCTGGGCTGCTACCATTGCTGGCAGTACCTGACTGATTTGCATATGGCTGGACCCCTTTTGTAATGGCACAGACGGGCTAAAAAACGGTGGTGTGGAAGGTTGCCCAGAGCAACGCAAGTGGTACAGATTCATTCAAAACCTTCCACCCATCACTTTTGTGGTCACAGTTTTTCTCACTATGTGAGAGAGGTTATGCCCAGACGTGGGTCCCTTGCTCGCTGCGCCATAGGGAACCAAGCTGCACCTCACTCAGGAGGCCCAACAAGGCCGAAACATATTGGGGGTTGCTTGTGTTTCCGTGCAGAGGGGACCTGGCCTAGCAGTTTGGGCTGGGCTGCTACCATTAGTGGCAGTACCTGACTGATTTGTATATGGCTGGACCCCTTTTGCAATGGCGCAGACGGGCTAAAAAACGGTGGTGTGGAAGGTTGCCCAGAGCAACGCCAGTGGTACAGATTCATTCAAAACCTTCGACCCATTACTTTTTGGTCAGTTTGTCTCACTATGTGAGAGATGGTATGCCCAGACGTGGGTCTCTTGCTCGCTGCGCCATTGGGAACCAAGCTGCACCTCACTGAGGAGGCCCAATAAGGCTGAAACATATTGGGGTTTGCTTGTGTTTCTGTGCAGAGGGGACCTGTCCTAGCAGTTCGGGCTGGGCTGCTACCATTGGTGGCAGTACCTGACTGATTTGCATATGGCTGGACCCATTTTGCAATGGCGCAGGTGGGCTAAAAAACGGTGGTGTGGAAGGTTGCCCAGAGCAATGCCAGTGGTACAGATTCATTCAAAACCTTCCACCCATCACTTTTATGGTCACAGTTTGTCTCACTATGTGAGAGAGGGTATGTCCAGACATGTGTCCCTTGCTCGCTGCGCCATAGGGAACCAAGCTACACCTCACTGAGGAGGCCCAACAAGGCCGAAACATGTCTGGGGTTGCTTATGTTTCCGTGCAGACTGGACCTGGCCTAGCAGTTCAGGCTGGGCTGCTACCATTGGTGGCAGTACCTGACTGATTTGCATATGGCTGGACCCCTTTTGCAATGGCGCAGACGGGCTAAAAAACGGTGGTGTGGAAGGTTGCCCAGAGCAACGCCAGTGGTACAGATTCATTCAAAACCTTCCACCCATTACTTTTTGATCACAGTTTGTCTCACTATGTGAGAGAGGGTATGCCCAGACGCATGTCCTTTGCTCGCTGCGCCATTGGGAACCAAGCTGCACCTCAATGAGGAGGCCCAACAAGGCCAAAACGTGTCAGGTGTTGCTTGGGTTTCCGTGCAGAGGGGATCTGGCCTAGCAGTTCGGGCTGGGCTGCTACCAATGGTGGCAGTACCTTACTGATTTGCATATTGCTGGACCCCTTTTGCAATGGCGCAGACGGCTAAAAAACAGTGGTGTGGAAGGTTGCCCAGAGCAACGCAAGTGGTACATATTCATTCAAAACCTTCCACCCATCACTTTTGTGGTCACAGTTTTTCTCACTATGTGAGAGAGTGTATGCCCAGACGTGGGTCCCTTGCTCGCTGCGCCATAGGGAACCAAGCTGCACCTCACTGAGGAGGCCCAACAAGGCCGAAACATATCAGGGATTGCTTTTGTTTCTGTGCAGAGGGGACCTGGCCTAGCAGTTTGGGCTGGGCTGCTATCATTGGTGGCAGTACCTGACTGATTTGCATATGGCTGGACCCCTTTTGCAATGGCGCAGATGGCTAAAAAACGGTGGTGTGGAAGGTTGCCCAGAGCAACGCCAGTGGTACAGATTCATTCAAAACCTTCCACCCATCACTTTTGTGGTCACAGTTTGTCTCACTATGTGAGAGAGGGTATGCCCAGATGTGGGTCCCTTGCTCACTGTGCTATAGGGAACCAAGCTGCACCTCACTGAGGGGGCCCAACAAGGCCAAAACATGTCTGGGGTTGCTTATGTTTCCGTGCAGACTGGACCTGGCCTAGCAGTTCAGGCTGGGCTGCTACCATTGGTGGCAGTACCTGACTGATTTGCATATGGCTGGACCCCTTTTGCAATGGCGCATACGGGCTAAAAAACGGTGGTGTGGAAGGTTGCCCAGAGCAACGCCAGTGGTACAGATTCATTCAAAACCTTCCACCCATTACTTTTTGATCACAGTTTGTCTCACTATGTGAGAGAGGGTATGCCCAGACGCATGTCCTTTGCTCGCTGCGCCATTGGGAACCAAGCTGCACCTCAATGAGGAGGCCCAACAAGGCCAAAACGTGTCAGGTGTTGCTTGGGTTTCCGTGCAGAGGGGATCTGGCCTAGCAGTTTGGGCTGGGCTGCTACCAATGGTGGCAGTACCTGACTGATTTGCATATTGCTGGACCCCTTTTGCAATGGCGCAGACGGCTAAAAAACAGTGGTGTGGAAGGTTGCCCAGAGCAACGCAAGTGGTACATATTCATTCAAAACCTTCCACCCATCACTTTTGTGGTCACAGTTTTTCTCACTATGTGAGAGAGTGTATGCCCAGACGTGGGTCCCTTGCTCGCTGCGCCATAGGGAACCAAGCTGCACCTCACTGAGGAGGCCCAACAAGGCCGAAACATATCAGGGATTGCTTTTGTTTCTGTGCAGAGGGGACCTGGCCTAGCAGTTTGGGCTGGGCTGCTATCATTGGTGGCAGTACCTGACTGATTTGCATATGGCTGGACCCCTTTTGCAATGGCGCAGATGGCTAAAAAACGGTGGTGTGGAAGGTTGCCCAGAGCAACGCCAGTGGTACAGATTCATTCAAAACCTTCCACCCATCACTTTTGTGGTCACAGTTTGTCTCACTATGTGAGAGAGGGTATGCCCAGATGTGGGTCCCTTGCTCACTGTGCTATAGGGAACCAAGCTGCACCTCACTGAGGGGGCCCAACAAGGCCAAAACATGTCAGGGGTTGCTTGTGTTTCTGTACAGAGGGGACCTGGCCTAGCAGTTTGGGCTGGGCAGCTACCATTGCTGGCAATACCTCACTGATTTGCATATGGCTGGACCCCTTTTGTAATGGCACAGACGGGCTAAAAAACGGTGGTGTGGAAGGTTGCCCAGAGCAACGCAAGTGGTACAGATTCATTCAAAACCTTCCACCCATCACTTTTGTGGTCACAGTTTTTCTCACTATGTGAGAGAGGTTATGCCCAGACGTGGGTCCCTTGCTCGCTGCGCCATAGGGAACCAAGCTGCACCTCACTGAGGAGGCCCAACAAGGCCGAAACATATTGGGGGTTGCTTGTGTTTCCGTGCAGAGGGGACCTGGCCTAGCAGTTTGGGCTGGGCTGCTACCATTAGTGGCAGTACCTGACTGATTTGTATATGGCTGGACCCTTTTGCAATGGCGCAGGCGGGCTAAAAAACGGTGGTGTGGAAGGTTGCCCAGAGCAACGCCAGTGGTACAGATTCATTCAAAACCTTCCACCCATTACTTTTTGGTCAGTTTGTCTCACTATGTGAGAGAGGATATGCCCAGACGTGGGTCCCTTGCTCGCTGCGCCATTGGGAACCAAGCTGCACCTCAAAGAGGAGGCCCAACAAGGCCGAAACATGTCAGGGGTTGCTTATGTTTCCGTGCAGAGGGGACCTGGCCTACCAGTTCGGGCTGGGCTGCTACCATTGGTGGCAGTACCTAACTGATTTGCATATGGCTGGACCCCTTTTGCAATGGCGCAGGCGGCTAAAAAACGGTGGTGCGGAAGGTTGCCCAGAGTAACGCAAGTGGTACAGATTCATTCAAAACCTTCCACCCATCACTTCTGTGGTCAAAGTTTTTCTCACTATGTGAGAGAGGGTATGCCCAGACGTGGGTCCCTTGCTTGGTGCGCCATAGGGAACCAAGCTGCACCTCACTGAGGAGGTCCAACAAGGCCGAAACATATCAGGGGTTGCTTGTGTTTCTGTGCAGAGGGGACGGGGCCTAGCAGTTCGGGCTGGGCTGCTACCATTGGTGGCAGTACCTGACTGATTTGCATATGGCTGGACCCCTTTTGCAGTGGTGCAGACAGGCTAAAAATGGTGGTGTGGAAGGTTGCCCAGAGCAACGCCAGTGGTACAGATTCATTCAAAACCTTCCACCCATCACTTTTGTGGTCAAAGTTTTTCTCACTATGTGAGAGAGGGTATGCCCCGACGTGGGTCTCTTGCTCGCTGCGCCATAGGGAACCAAGCTGCACCTCAATGAGGAGTACCAACAAGGCAGAAACATGTCTAGGGTTCCTTGTGTTTCTGTGCAGAGGGGGCCGGGCCTAGCAGTTCGGGCTGGGCTGCTACCATTGGTGGCAGTACCTGACTGATTTGCATATGGCTGGATCCCTTTTGCAATGGTGCAGACAGGCTAAAAAATGATGGTTTGGAAGGTTGCCCAGAGCAACGCCAGTGGTACAGATTCATTCAAAACCTTCCACCCATGACTTTTGTGGTCACAGTTTGTCTCACTATGTGAGAGAAGTTATGCCCAGACGTGGGTCCCTTGCTTGCTGCGCCATTGGGAACCAAGCTGCACCTCACTGAGGAGGCCCAACAAGGCCGAAACATGTCAGGGGTTGCTTGTGTTTCCGTGCAGATGGGACCTGGCCTAGCAGTTCGGGCTGGGCTACTACCATTGGTGGCAGTACCTGACTGATTTGCATATGGCTGGACCCCTTTTGCAATGGTGCAGATGGGCTAAAAAACGGTGGTGTGGAAGGTTGCCCAAGGCAACGCCAGTGGTACAGATTCATTCAAAACCTTCCACCCATTACTTTTGTGGTCACAGTTTGTCTCACTCTGTGAGAAAGGGTATGCCCAGACGTGGGTCCCTTGTTCGTTGCGCCATTGGCAACCAAGCTGCACCTCAATGAGGAGTCCCAACAAGGCCGAAACATGGCAGGGGTTGCTTGTGTTTCCGTGCAGAGGGGACCTGGCCTAGCAGTTCAGGCTGGGCTGTTACCATTGGTGGCAATACCTGACTGATTTGCATATGGCTGGAACCCTTTTGCAATGGCACAGACGGGCTAAAAAATGGTGGTGTGGAAGGTTGCCCAGAGCAAAGCCAGTGCTACAGATTCATTCAAAACCTTCCACCCTTTACTTTTGTGGTCACAGTTTGTCTCACTATTTGAGAAAGGGTATGCCCAGACGTGGGTCCCTTGTTCGTTGCGCCATTGGCAACCAAGCTGCACCTCAATGAGGAGTCCCAACAAGGCCGAAACATGGCAGGGGTTGCTTGTGTTTCCGTGCAGAGGGGACCTGGCCTAGCAGTTCAGGCTGGGCTGTTACCATTGGTGGCAATACCTGACTGATTTGCATATGGCTGGACCCCTTTTACAATGGTGCAGTTGGGCTAAAAAACGGTGGTGTGGAAGGTTGCCGAGAGCAACGCCAGTGGTACAGATTCATTCAAAACCTTCCACCCATTACTTTTGTGGTCACAGTTTGTCTCACTATGTGAGAGAGGGTATGCCCAGACGTGGGTCCCTTGCTCGCTGCGCCATTGGGAACCAAGCTGCACCTCAATGAGGAGGCCCAACAAGGCCGAAACATGTCAGGTGTTGCTTGTGTTTCCATCCAGAGGGGACCTGGCGTAGCAGTTCGGGATGGGCTGCTACCAATGGTGGCAGTACCTGACTGATTTGCATATTGCTGGAACCCTTTTGCAATGGCGCAGACGGCTAAAAAACGGTGGTGTGGAAGGTTGCCCAGAGCAACGCAAGTGGTACAGATTCATTCAAAACCTTCCACCCATCACATTTGTGGTCACAGTTTTTCTCACTATGTGAGAGAGGGTATGCCCAGAAGTGGGTCCCTTGCTCGCGGCGCCATAAGGAACCAAGCTGCATCTGACTGAGGAGGCCCAACAAGGCCGAAACATATCAGGGGTTGCTTTTGTTTCTGTGCAGAGGGGACCTGGCCTAGCAGTTCGGGCTGGGCTGCTACCACTGGTGGCAGTACCTGACTGATTTGCATATGGCTGGACCCCTTTTGCAATGGTGCAGATGGGCTAAAAATGGTGGTGTGGAAGGTTGCCCAGCGCAACGCCAGTGGTACAGATTCATTCAAAACCTTCCACCCATTACTTTTGTGGTCACAGTTTGTCTCACTATGTAAGAGAGGGTATGCCCAGACGTGGGTCCCTTGCTCGCTGCGCCATTGGGAACCAAGCTGCACCTCAATGAGGCGGCCCAACAAGGCCAAAACATGTCAGGGGTTGCTTGTGTTTCCGTGCAGAGGGGACCTGGCCTAGCAGTTCAGTCTGGGCTGCTACCATTGGTGGCAGTACCTGACTGATTTGCATATGGCTGGACCCCTTTTACAATGGTGCAGACGGGCTAAAAAATGGGGGTGTGGAAGGTTGCCCAGAGCAACGCAAGTGGTACAGATTCATTCAAAACCTTCCACCCATCACTTTCGTGGTCACAGTTTTTCTCACTATGTGAGAGAGGGTATGCCCAGAAGTGGGTCCCTTGCTCTCTGCGCCATTGGGAACCAAGCTGCACCTCAATGAGGAGGCCCAACAAGGCCGAAACATGTCTGGGGTTGCTTGTGTTTCCGTGCAGAGGGGACCTGGCCTAGCAGTTCGGTCTGGGCTGCTACCATTGGTGGCAGTACCTGACTGATTTGCATATAGTTGGACCCCTTTTGCAATGGCACAGACAGGCTAAAAAATGGTGGTGTGGAAGGTTGCCCAGAGGAATGCCAGTGGTACAGATTCATTCAAAACCTTCCACCCATTACTTTTGTGGTCACAGTTTGTCTCACTATGTGAAAGAGGGTATGCCCAGACGTGGGTCCCTTGCTCGCTGCGCCATTGGGAACCAAGCTGCACCTCACTGAGGAGGCCCAACAAGGCCGAAACATGTCAGGTGTTGCTTGTGTTTCCATGCAGAGGGGACCTGGCCTAGCAGTTTGGTATGGGCTGCTACCAATGGTGGCAGTACCTGACTGATTTGCATATTGCTGGACCCGTTTTGCAATGGCGCAGACGGCTAAAAAACGGTGGTGTTGAAGGTTGCCCAGAGCAATGCAAGTGGTACAGATTCATTCAAAACCTTCCACCCATCACTTTTGTGGTCACAGTTTTTCTCACTATGTGAGAGAGGGTATGCCCAGACGTGGGTCCCTTGCTCGCTGCGCTATAGGGAACCAAGCTGCACCTCACTGAGGAGGCCCAACAAGGCCGAAACATATCAGGGGTTGCTTTTGTTTCTGTGCAGAGGGGACCTGGCCTAGCAGTTCGGGCTGGGCTGCTACCATTGGCGGCGGTACCTGACTGATTTGCATATGGCTGGAACCCTTTTGCAATGGCGCAGACGGGCTAAAAAACGGTGGTGTGGAAGGTTGCCCAGAGCAACGCCAGTAGTACAGATTCATTCAAAACCTTCCACCCATCACTTTTGTGGTCACAGTTTGTCTCACTATGTGAGAGAGGGTATGCCCAGACGTGGGTCCCTTGCTCGCTGCGCCATTGGGAACCAAGCTGCACCTCATTGAGGAGGACCAACAAGGCGGAAACATGTCCGGGGTTGCTTGTGTTTCCGTGCAGAGGGGGCCTGGCCTAGCAGTTCGGGCTGGGCTGCTACCATTGGTGGCAGGACCTGACTGATTTGCATATGGCTGGATCCCTTTTGCAATGGTGCAGACGGGCTAAAAAATGGTGGTGTGGAAGGTTGCCCAGAGCAACGCCAGTGGTACAGATTCATTCAAAACCTAACACCCATGACTTTTGTGGTCACAGTTTGTCTCACTATGTGAGAGAAGTTATGCCCAGACGTGGGTCCCTTGCTCGCTGCGCCATTGGGACCCAAGCTGCACCTCACTGAGGAGGCCCAACAAGGCTGAAACATGTCAGGGGTTGCTTGTGTTACCGTGCAGAGGGGACCTGGCCTAGCAGTTCGGGCTGGGCTGCTACCATTGGTGGCAGTACCTGACTGATTTGCATATGGCTGGAACCCTTTTGCAATGGCACAGACGGGCTAAAAAACGATGGTGTGGAAGGTTGCCCAGAGCAAAGCCAGTGCTACAGATTCATTCAAAACCTTCCACCCATTACTTTTGTGGTCACAGTTTGTCTTACTATTTGAGAAAGGGTATGCCCAGACGTGGGTCCCTTGCTCGTTGCGCCATTGGGAACCAAGCTGCACCTCAATGAGGAGGCCCAACAAGGCCGAAACATGTCAGGGGTTGCTTGTGTTTCCGTGCAGAGAGGACCTGGCCTAGCAGTTCAGGCTGGGCTGTTACCATTGGTGTCAATACCTGACTGATTTGCATATGGCTGGACCCCTTTTGCAATGGTGCAGATGGGCTAAAAAACGGTGGTGTGGAAGGTTGCCCAAGGCAACGCCAGTGGTACAGATTCATTCAAAACCTTCCACCCATTACTTTTGTGGTCACAGTTTGTCTCACTCTGTGAGAGAGGGTATGCCCAGACGTGGGTCCCTTGCTCGCTGCGCCATTGGGAACCAAGCTGCACCTCAATAGGGAGGCCCAAAAAGGCCGAAACATGTCTTGGGTTGCTTGTGTTTCCGTGCAGAGGGGACCTGGCCTAGCAGTTTGGGCTGGGCTGCTACCATTGGTGGCAGTACCTGACTGATTTGCATATGGCTGGATCCCTTTTGCAATGGTGCAGACGGGCTAAAAAATGGTGGTGTGGAAGGTTGCCCAGAGCAACGCCAGTGGTACAGATTAATTCAAAACCTTCCACCCATGACTTTTGTAGTCACAGTTTGTCTCACTATGTGAGAGAAGTTATGCCCAGACGTGGGTCCCTTGCTCGCTGCGCCATTGGGAAACAAGCTGCACCTCACTGAGGAGGCCCAACAAGGCCGAAATATGTCAGGGATTGCTTGTGTTTCCGTGCAGAGGGGACCTGGCCGAGCAGTTCGGGCTGGGCTGCTACCATTGGTGGCAGGACCTGACTGATTTGCAAATGGCTGGACCCCTTTTGCAATGGCGCAGACGGGTTAAAAAATGGTGGTGTGGAAGGTTGCTCAGAGCAACGCAAGTGGTACAGATTCATTCAAAACCTTCCACCCATCACTTTTGTGGTCACAGTTTGTCTTACTATGTGAGTGAGGGTATGCCCAGACGTGGGTCCTTTGCTCGCTGCGCCATTGGGAACCAAGCTGCACCTCAATGAGGCGACCCAACAAGGCCAAAACATGTCCGGGGTTGCTTGAGTTTCCGTGCAGAGGGGACCTGGCCTAGCAGTTCAGTCTGGGCTGCTACCATTGGTGGCAGTACCTGACTGATTTGCATATGGCTGGACCCCTTTTGCAATGGTGCAGACGGGCTAAAAAATGGTGGTGTGGAAGGTTGCCCAGAGCAACGCCAGTGGTACAGATTCATTCAAAACCTTCCACCCATGACTTTTGTGGTCACAGTTTGTCTCACTATGTGAGAGAAGTTATGCCCAGACGTGGGTCCCTTGCTCGCTGCGCCATTGGGAAACAAGCTGCACCTCACTGAGGAGGCCCAACAAGGCCGAAACATGTCAGGGATTGCTTGTGTTTCCGTGCAGAGGGGACCTGGCCTAGCAGTTCGGGCTGTGCTGCTACCATTGGTGGCAGGACCTGACCGATTTGCATATGGCTGGACCCCTTTTGCAATGGCGCAGACGGGCTAAAAAATGGTGGTGTGGAAGGTTGCCCAGAGCAACGCAAGTGGTACAGATTCATTCAAAACCTTCCACCTATCACTTTTGTGGTCACAGTTTGTCTCACTATGTGAGAGAAGTTATGCCCAGACGTGGGTCTCTTGCTCGCTGCGCCATTGGGAAACAAGCTGCACCTCACTGAGGAGGCCCAACAAGGCCGAAACATGTCAGGGATTGCTTGTGTTTCCGTGCAGAGGGGACCTGGCCTAGCAGTTCGGTCTGGGCTGCTACCATTGGTGGCAGTACCTGACTGATTTGCATATTGCTGGACCCCTTTTTGCAATGGCGCAGAGGGCTAAAAAACAGTGGTGTGGAAGGTTGCCCATCGCAATACCAGTGGTACAGATTCATTCAAAACCTTCCACCCATCACGTTTGTGGTCACAGTTTGTCTCACTATATGAGAGAGGGTATGCCCAGATGTGGGTCCCTTGCTCGCTGTGCCATAGGAAACCAAGCTGCACCTCACTGAGGAGGCCCAAAAAGGCCGAAACATGTCTAGGGTTGCTTGTGTTTCCGTGCAGAGGGGACCTGGCCTAGCAGTTTGGGCTGGGCTGCTACCATTGGTGGCAGTACCTGACTGATTTGCATATGGCTGGATCCCTTTTGCAATGGTGCAGACGGGCTAAAAATGGTGGTGTGGAAGGTTGCCCAGAGCAACGCCAGTGGTACAGATTAATTCAAAACCTTGCACCCATGACTTTTGTGGTCACAGTTTGTCTCACTATGTGAGAGAAGTTATGCCCAGACGTGGGTCCCTTGCTCGCTGCACCATTGGGAAACAAGCTGCACCTCACTGAGGCGGCCCAACAAGGCCGAAACATGTCAGGGATTGCTTGTGTTTCCGTGCAGAGGGGACCTGGCCTAGCAGTTCGGGCTGGGCTGCTACCATTGGTGGCAGGACCTGACTGATTTGCATATGGCTGGACCCCTTTTGCAATGGCGCAGACAGGCTAAAAAATGGTGGTGTGGAAGGTTGCCCAGAGCAACGCAAGTGGTACAGATTCATTCAAAACATTCCACCCATCACTTTTGTGGTCACAGTTTGTCTTACTATGTGAGAGAGGGTATGCCCAGACGTGGGTCCTTTGCTCGCTGCGCCATTGGGAACCAAGCTGCACCTCAATGAGGCGGCCCAGCAAGGCCAAAACATGTCAGGGGTTGCTTGTGTTTCCGTGCAGAGGGGACCTGGCCTAGCAGTTCGGTCTGGGCTGCTACCATTGGTGGCAGTACCTGACTGATTTGCATATGGCTGGACCCCTTTTGCAATGGCGCAGACGGGCTAAAAAATGGTGGTGTGGAAGGTTGCCCAGAGCAACGCAAGTGGTACAGATTCATTCAAAACCTTCCACCCATCACTTTTGTTGTCACAGTTTTTCTCACTATGTGAGAGAGGGTATGCCCAGACGTGGGTCCCTTGCTCGCTGCGACATTGGGAACCAAGCTGCACCTCAATAGGGAGGCCCAACAAGGCCGAAACATGTCAGGGGTTGCTTGTGTTTCCATGCAGAGGGGACCTGGCCTAGCAGTTCGGTCTGGGCTGCTACCATTGGTGGCAGTACCTGACTGATTTGCATATGGCTGGACCCCTTTTGCAATGGCACAGACAGGCTAAAAAACGGTGGTGTGGAAGGTTGCCCAGAGCAACGCCAGTGCTACAGATTCATTCAAAAACTTCCACCCATTACTTTTGTGGTCACAGTTTGTCTCACTATGTGAGAGAGGGTATGCCCAGACGTGGGTCCCTTGCTCGCTGCGCCATTGGGAACCAAGCTGCACCTCAATGAGGAAGCCCAACAAGGCCGAAACATGTCAGGGGATGCTTGTGTTTCTGTGCAGAGGGGACCTGGCCTAGCAGTTCGGTCTGGGCTGCTACCATTGGTGGCAGTACCTGACTGGTTTGCATATGACTGGACCCCTTTTGCAATGGCGCAGACGGGCTAAAAAACGGTGGTGTGGAAGGTTGCCCAGAGCAACGCAAGTGGTACAGATTCATTCAAAACCTTCCACCCATCACTTTTGTGGTCACAGTTCTTCTCACTATGTGAGAGAGGGTATGCCCAGACGTGGGTCCCTTGCTCGCTGCGCCATAGGGAACCAAGCTGCACCTCACTGAGGAGGCCCAACAAGGCCGAAACATGTCAGGGGATGCTTGTGTTTCCGTGCAGAGGGGACCTGGCCTAGCAGTTCGGTCTGGGCTGCTACCATTGGTGGCAGTACCTGACTGGTTTGCATATGACTGGACCCCTTTTGCAATGGCGCAGACGGGTTAAAAAATGGTGGTGTGGAAGGTTGCTCAGAGCAACGCAAGTGGTACAGATTCATTCAAAACCTTCCACCCATCACTTTTGTGGTCACAGTTTGTCTTACTATGTGAGTGAGGGTATGCCCAGACGTGGGTCCCTTGCTCGCTGCGCCATTGGGAACCAAGCTGCACCTCACTGAGGAGGCCCAACAAGGCCGAAACATGTCAGGGGTTGCTTGTGTTTCCGTGCAGATGGGACCTGGCCTAGCAGTTCGGGCTGGGCTACTACCATTGGTGGCAGTACCTGACTGATTTGCATATGGCTGGACCCCTTTTGCAATGGTGCAGATGGGCTAAAAAACGGTGGTGTGGAAGGTTGCCCAAGGCAACGCCAGTGGTACAGATTCATTCAAAACCTTCCACCCATTACTTTTGTGGTCACAGTTTGTCTCACTCTGTGAGAAAGGGTATGCCCAGACGTGGGTCCCTTGTTCGTTGCGCCATTGGCAACCAAGCTGCACCTCAATGAGGAGTCCCAACAAGGCCGAAACATGGCAGGGGTTGCTTGTGTTTCCGTGCAGAGGGGACCTGGCCTAGCAGTTCAGGCTGGGCTGTTACCATTGGTGGCAATACCTGACTGATTTGCATATGGCTGGAACCCTTTTGCAATGGCACAGACGGGCTAAAAAATGGTGGTGTGGAAGGTTGCCCAGAGCAAAGCCAGTGCTACAGATTCATTCAAAACCTTCCACCCTTTACTTTTGTGGTCACAGTTTGTCTCACTATTTGAGAAAGGGTATGCCCAGACGTGGGTCCCTTGTTCGTTGCGCCATTGGCAACCAAGCTGCACCTCAATGAGGAGTCCCAACAAGGCCGAAACATGGCAGGGGTTGCTTGTGTTTCCGTGCAGAGGGGACCTGTCCTAGCAGTTCAGGCTGGGCTGTTACCATTGGTGGCAATACCTGACTGATTTGCATATGGCTGGACCCCTTTTACAATGGTGCAGTTGGGCTAAAAAACGGTGGTGTGGAAGGTTGCCGAGAGCAACGCCAGTGGTACAGATTCATTCAAAACCTTCCACCCATTACTTTTGTGGTCACAGTTTGTCTCACTATGTGAGAGAGGGTATGCCCAGACGTGGGTCCCTTGCTCGCTGCGCCATTGGGAACCAAGCTGCACCTCAATGAGGAGGCCCAACAAGGCCGAAACATGTCAGGTGTTGCTTGTGTTTCCATCCAGAGGGGACCTGGCGTAGCAGTTCGGGATGGGCTGCTACCAATGGTGGCAGTACCTGACTGATTTGCATATTGCTGGAACCCTTTTGCAATGGCGCAGACGGCTAAAAAACGGTGGTGTGGAAGGTTGCCCAGAGCAACGCAAGTGGTACAGATTCATTCAAAACCTTCCACCCATCACTTTTGTGGTCACAGTTTTTCTCACTATGTGAGAGAGGGTATGCCCAGAAGTGGGTCCCTTGCTCGCGGCGCCATAAGGAACCAAGCTGCATCTGACTGAGGAGGCCCAACAAGGCCGAAACATATCAGGGGTTGCTTTTGTTTCTGTGCAGAGGGGACCTGGCCTAGCAGTTCGGGCTGGGCTGCTACCACTGGTGGCAGTACCTGACTGATTTGCATATGGCTGGACCCCTTTTGCAATGGTGCAGATGGGCTAAAAATGGTGGTGTGGAAGGTTGCCCAGCGCAACGCCAGTGGTACAGATTCATTCAAAACCTTCCACCCATTACTTTTGTGGTCACAGTTTGTCTCACTATGTAAGAGAGGGTATGCCCAGACGTGGGTCCCTTGCTCGCTGCGCCATTGGGAACCAAGCTGCACCTCAATGAGGCGGCCCAACAAGGCCAAAACATGTCAGGGGTTGCTTGTGTTTCCGTGCAGAGGGGACCTGGCCTAGCAGTTCAGTCTGGGCTGCTACCATTGGTGGCAGTACCTGACTGATTTGCATATGGCTGGACCCCTTTTACAATGGTGCAGACGGGCTAAAAAATGGGGGTGTGGAAGGTTGCCCAGAGCAACGCCAGTGGTACAGATTCATTCAAAACCTTCCACCCATTACTTTTGTGGTCACAGTTTGTCTCACTCTGTGAGAGAGGGTATGCCCAGACGTGGGTCCCTTGCTCGCTGCGCCATTGGGAACCAAGCTGCACCTCAATAGGGAGGCCCAAAAAGGCCGAAACATGTCTTGGGTTGCTTGTGTTTCCGTGCAGAGGGGACCTGGCCTAGCAGTTTGGGCTGGGCTGCTACCATTGGTGGCAGTACCTGACTGATTTGCATATGGCTGGATCCCTTTTGCAATGGTGCAGACGGGCTAAAAAATGGTGGTGTGGAAGGTTGCCCAGAGCAACGCCAGTGGTACAGATTAATTCAAAACCTTCCACCCATGACTTTTGTAGTCACAGTTTGTCTCACTATGTGAGAGAAGTTATGCCCAGACGTGGGTCCCTTGCTCGCTGCGCCATTGGGAAACAAGCTGCACCTCACTGAGGAGGCCCAACAAGGCCGAAATATGTCAGGGATTGCTTGTGTTTCCGTGCAGAGGGGACCTGGCCGAGCAGTTCGGGCTGGGCTGCTACCATTGGTGGCAGGACCTGACTGATTTGCAAATGGCTGGACCCCTTTTGCAATGGCGCAGACGGGTTAAAAAATGGTGGTGTGGAAGGTTGCTCAGAGCAACGCAAGTGGTACAGATTCATTCAAAACCTTCCACCCATCACTTTTGTGGTCACAGTTTGTCTTACTATGTGAGTGAGGGTATGCCCAGACGTGGGTCCTTTGCTCGCTGCGCCATTGGGAACCAAGCTGCACCTCAATGAGGCGACCCAACAAGGCCAAAACATGTCCGGGGTTGCTTGAGTTTCCGTGCAGAGGGGACCTGGCCTAGCAGTTCAGTCTGGGCTGCTACCATTGGTGGCAGTACCTGACTGATTTGCATATGGCTGGACCCCTTTTGCAATGGTGCAGACGGGCTAAAAAATGGTGGTGTGGAAGGTTGCCCAGAGCAACGCCAGTGGTACAGATTCATTCAAAACCTTCCACCCATGACTTTTGTGGTCACAGTTTGTCTCACTATGTGAGAGAAGTTATGCCCAGACGTGGGTCCCTTGCTCGCTGCGCCATTGGGAAACAAGCTGCACCTCACTGAGGAGGCCCAACAAGGCCGAAACATGTCAGGGATTGCTTGTGTTTCCGTGCAGAGGGGACCTGGCCTAGCAGTTGGGGCTGTGCTGCTACCATTGGTGGCAGGACCTGACCGATTTGCATATGGCTGGACCCCTTTTGCAATGGCGCAGACG
The DNA here is from genome assembly GCF_040938575.1 of Ambystoma mexicanum. NCBI lineage: Eukaryota > Metazoa > Chordata > Amphibia > Caudata > Ambystomatidae > Ambystoma > Ambystoma mexicanum. The sequence continues at coordinate 338,718,061 of NC_090939.1, forward strand.
GGCTAAAAAATGGTGGTGTGGAAGGTTGCCCAGAGCAACGCAAGTGGTACAGATTCATTCAAAACCTTCCACCTATCACTTTTGTGGTCACAGTTTGTCTCACTATGTGAGAGAAGTTATGCCCAGACGTGGGTCTCTTGCTCGCTGCGCCATTGGGAAACAAGCTGCACCTCACTGAGGAGGCCCAACAAGGCCGAAACATGTCAGGGATTGCTTGTGTTTCCGTGCAGAGGGGACCTGGCCTAGCAGTTCGGTCTGGGCTGCTACCATTGGTGGCAGTACCTGACTGATTTGCATATTGCTGGACCCCTTTTTGCAATGGCGCAGAGGGCTAAAAAACGGTGGTGTGGAAGGTTGCCCATCGCAATACCAGTGGTACAGATTCATTCAAAACCTTCCACCCATCACGTTTGTGGTCACAGTTTGTCTCACTATATGAGAGAGGGTATGCCCAGATGTGGGTCCCTTGCTCGCTGTGCCATAGGAAACCAAGCTGCACCTCACTGAGGAGGCCCAAAAAGGCCGAAACATGTCTAGGGTTGCTTGTGTTTCCGTGCAGAGGGGACCTGGCCTAGCAGTTTGGGCTGGGCTGCTACCATTGGTGGCAGTACCTGACTGATTTGCATATGGCTGGATCCCTTTTGCAATGGTGCAGACGGGCTAAAAATGGTGGTGTGGAAGGTTGCCCAGAGCAACGCCAGTGGTACAGATTAATTCAAAACCTTGCACCCATGACTTTTGTGGTCACAGTTTGTCTCACTATGTGAGAGAAGTTATGCCCAGACGTGGGTCCCTTGCTCGCTGCACCATTGGGAAACAAGCTGCACCTCACTGAGGCGGCCCAACAAGGCCGAAACATGTCAGGGATTGCTTGTGTTTCCGTGCAGAGGGGACCTGGCCTAGCAGTTCGGGCTGGGCTGCTACCATTGGTGGCAGGACCTGACTGATTTGCATATGGCTGGACCCCTTTTGCAATGGCGCAGACAGGCTAAAAAATGGTGGTGTGGAAGGTTGCCCAGAGCAACGCAAGTGGTACAGATTCATTCAAAACATTCCACCCATCACTTTTGTGGTCACAGTTTGTCTTACTATGTGAGAGAGGGTATGCCCAGACGTGGGTCCTTTGCTCGCTGCGCCATTGGGAACCAAGCTGCACCTCAATGAGGCGGCCCAGCAAGGCCAAAACATGTCAGGGGTTGCTTGTGTTTCCGTGCAGAGGGGACCTGGCCTAGCAGTTCGGTCTGGGCTGCTACCATTGGTGGCAGTACCTGACTGATTTGCATATGGCTGGACCCCTTTTGCAATGGCGCAGACGGGCTAAAAAATGGTGGTGTGGAAGGTTGCCCAGAGCAACGCAAGTGGTACAGATTCATTCAAAACCTTCCACCCATCACTTTTGTTGTCACAGTTTTTCTCACTATGTGAGAGAGGGTATGCCCAGACGTGGGTCCCTTGCTCGCTGCGACATTGGGAACCAAGCTGCACCTCAATAGGGAGGCCCAACAAGGCCGAAACATGTCAGGGGTTGCTTGTGTTTCCATGCAGAGGGGACCTGGCCTAGCAGTTCGGTCTGGGCTGCTACCATTGGTGGCAGTACCTGACTGATTTGCATATGGCTGGACCCCTTTTGCAATGGCACAGACAGGCTAAAAAACGGTGGTGTGGAAGGTTGCCCAGAGCAACGCCAGTGCTACAGATTCATTCAAAAACTTCCACCCATTACTTTTGTGGTCACAGTTTGTCTCACTATGTGAGAGAGGGTATGCCCAGACGTGGGTCCCTTGCTCGCTGCGCCATTGGGAACCAAGCTGCACCTCAATGAGGAAGCCCAACAAGGCCGAAACATGTCAGGGGATGCTTGTGTTTCTGTGCAGAGGGGACCTGGCCTAGCAGTTCGGTCTGGGCTGCTACCATTGGTGGCAGTACCTGACTGGTTTGCATATGACTGGACCCCTTTTGCAATGGCGCAGACGGGCTAAAAAACGGTGGTGTGGAAGGTTGCCCAGAGCAACGCAAGTGGTACAGATTCATTCAAAACCTTCCACCCATCACTTTTGTGGTCACAGTTCTTCTCACTATGTGAGAGAGGGTATGCCCAGACGTGGGTCCCTTGCTCGCTGCGCCATAGGGAACCAAGCTGCACCTCACTGAGGAGGCCCAACAAGGCCGAAACATGTCAGGGGATGCTTGTGTTTCCGTGCAGAGGGGACCTGGCCTAGCAGTTCGGTCTGGGCTGCTACCATTGGTGGCAGTACCTGACTGGTTTGCATATGACTGGACCCCTTTTGCAATGGCGCAGACGGGTTAAAAAATGGTGGTGTGGAAGGTTGCTCAGAGCAACGCAAGTGGTACAGATTCATTCAAAACCTTCCACCCATCACTTTTGTGGTCACAGTTTGTCTTACTATGTGAGTGAGGGTATGCCCAGACGTGGGTCCCTTGCTCGCTGCGCCATTGGGAACCAAGCTGCACCTCACTGAGGAGGCCCAACAAGGCCGAAACATGTCAGGGGTTGCTTGTGTTTCCGTGCAGATGGGACCTGGCCTAGCAGTTCGGGCTGGGCTACTACCATTGGTGGCAGTACCTGACTGATTTGCATATGGCTGGACCCCTTTTGCAATGGTGCAGATGGGCTAAAAAACGGTGGTGTGGAAGGTTGCCCAAGGCAACGCCAGTGGTACAGATTCATTCAAAACCTTCCACCCATTACTTTTGTGGTCACAGTTTGTCTCACTCTGTGAGAAAGGGTATGCCCAGACGTGGGTCCCTTGTTCGTTGCGCCATTGGCAACCAAGCTGCACCTCAATGAGGAGTCCCAACAAGGCCGAAACATGGCAGGGGTTGCTTGTGTTTCCGTGCAGAGGGGACCTGGCCTAGCAGTTCAGGCTGGGCTGTTACCATTGGTGGCAATACCTGACTGATTTGCATATGGCTGGAACCCTTTTGCAATGGCACAGACGGGCTAAAAAATGGTGGTGTGGAAGGTTGCCCAGAGCAAAGCCAGTGCTACAGATTCATTCAAAACCTTCCACCCTTTACTTTTGTGGTCACAGTTTGTCTCACTATTTGAGAAAGGGTATGCCCAGACGTGGGTCCCTTGTTCGTTGCGCCATTGGCAACCAAGCTGCACCTCAATGAGGAGTCCCAACAAGGCCGAAACATGGCAGGGGTTGCTTGTGTTTCCGTGCAGAGGGGACCTGTCCTAGCAGTTCAGGCTGGGCTGTTACCATTGGTGGCAATACCTGACTGATTTGCATATGGCTGGACCCCTTTTACAATGGTGCAGTTGGGCTAAAAAACGGTGGTGTGGAAGGTTGCCGAGAGCAACGCCAGTGGTACAGATTCATTCAAAACCTTCCACCCATTACTTTTGTGGTCACAGTTTGTCTCACTATGTGAGAGAGGGTATGCCCAGACGTGGGTCCCTTGCTCGCTGCGCCATTGGGAACCAAGCTGCACCTCAATGAGGAGGCCCAACAAGGCCGAAACATGTCAGGTGTTGCTTGTGTTTCCATCCAGAGGGGACCTGGCGTAGCAGTTCGGGATGGGCTGCTACCAATGGTGGCAGTACCTGACTGATTTGCATATTGCTGGAACCCTTTTGCAATGGCGCAGACGGCTAAAAAACGGTGGTGTGGAAGGTTGCCCAGAGCAACGCAAGTGGTACAGATTCATTCAAAACCTTCCACCCATCACTTTTGTGGTCACAGTTTTTCTCACTATGTGAGAGAGGGTATGCCCAGAAGTGGGTCCCTTGCTCGCGGCGCCATAAGGAACCAAGCTGCATCTGACTGAGGAGGCCCAACAAGGCCGAAACATATCAGGGGTTGCTTTTGTTTCTGTGCAGAGGGGACCTGGCCTAGCAGTTCGGGCTGGGCTGCTACCACTGGTGGCAGTACCTGACTGATTTGCATATGGCTGGACCCCTTTTGCAATGGTGCAGATGGGCTAAAAATGGTGGTGTGGAAGGTTGCCCAGCGCAACGCCAGTGGTACAGATTCATTCAAAACCTTCCACCCATTACTTTTGTGGTCACAGTTTGTCTCACTATGTAAGAGAGGGTATGCCCAGACGTGGGTCCCTTGCTCGCTGCGCCATTGGGAACCAAGCTGCACCTCAATGAGGCGGCCCAACAAGGCCAAAACATGTCAGGGGTTGCTTGTGTTTCCGTGCAGAGGGGACCTGGCCTAGCAGTTCAGTCTGGGCTGCTACCATTGGTGGCAGTACCTGACTGATTTGCATATGGCTGGACCCCTTTTACAATGGTGCAGACGGGCTAAAAAATGGGGGTGTGGAAGGTTGCCCAGAGCAACGCAAGTGGTACAGATTCATTCAAAACCTTCCACCCATCACTTTCGTGGTCACAGTTTTTCTCACTATGTGAGAGAGGGTATGCCCAGAAGTGGGTCCCTTGCTCTCTGCGCCATTGGGAACCAAGCTGCACCTCAATGAGGAGGCCCAACAAGGCCGAAACATGTCTGGGGTTGCTTGTGTTTCCGTGCAGAGGGGACCTGGCCTAGCAGTTCGGTCTGGGCTGCTACCATTGGTGGCAGTACCTGACTGATTTGCATATAGTTGGACCCCTTTTGCAATGGCACAGACAGGCTAAAAAACGGTGGTGTGGAAGGTTGCCCAGAGGAATGCCAGTGGTACAGATTCATTCAAAACCTTCCATCCATTACTTTTGTGGTCACAGTTTGTCTCACTATGTGAAAGAGGGTATGCCCAGACGTGGGTCCCTTGCTCGCTGCGCCATTGGGAACCAAGCTGCACCTCACTGAGGAGGCCCAACAAGGCCGAAACATGTCAGGTGTTGCTTGTGTTTCCATGCAGAGGGGACCTGGCCTAGCAGTTTGGTATGGGCTGCTACCAATGGTGGCAGTACCTGACTGATTTGCATATTGCTGGACCCGTTTTGCAATGGCGCAGACGGCTAAAAAACGGTGGTGTTGAAGGTTGCCCAGAGCAATGCAAGTGGTACAGATTCATTCAAAACCTTCCACCCATCACTTTTGTGGTCACAGTTTTTCTCACTATGTGAGAGAGGGTATGCCCAGACGTGGGTCCCTTGCTCGCTGCGCTATAGGGAACCAAGCTGCACCTCACTGAGGAGGCCCAACAAGGCCGAAACATATCAGGGGTTGCTTTTGTTTCTGTGCAGAGGGGACCTGGCCTAGCAGTTCGGGCTGGGCTGCTACCATTGGCGGCGGTACCTGACTGATTTGCATATGGCTGGAACCCTTTTGCAATGGCGCAGACGGGCTAAAAAACGGTGGTGTGGAAGGTTGCCCAGAGCAACGCCAGTAGTACAGATTCATTCAAAACCTTCCACCCATCACTTTTGTGGTCACAGTTTGTCTCACTATGTGAGAGAGGGTATGCCCAGACGTGGGTCCCTTGCTCGCTGCGCCATTGGGAACCAAGCTGCACCTCATTGAGGAGGACCAACAAGGCGGAAACATGTCCGGGGTTGCTTGTGTTTCCGTGCAGAGGGGGCCTGGCCTAGCAGTTCGGGCTGGGCTGCTACCATTGGTGGCAGGACCTGACTGATTTGCATATGGCTGGATCCCTTTTGCAATGGTGCAGACAGGCTAAAAAATGGTGGTGTGGAAGGTTGCCCAGAGCAACGCCAGTGGTACAGATTCATTCAAAACCTAACACCCATGACTTTTGTGGTCACAGTTTGTCTCACTATGTGAGAGAAGTTATGCCCAGACGTGGGTCCCTTGCTCGCTGCGCCATTGGGACCCAAGCTGCACCTCACTGAGGAGGCCCAACAAGGCTGAAACATGTCAGGGGTTGCTTGTGTTACCGTGCAGAGGGGACCTGGCCTAGCAGTTCGGGCTGGGCTGCTACCATTGGTGGCAGTACCTGACTGATTTGCATATGGCTGGAACCCTTTTGCAATGGCACAGACGGGCTAAAAAACGATGGTGTGGAAGGTTGCCCAGAGCAAAGCCAGTGCTACAGATTCATTCAAAACCTTCCACCCATTACTTTTGTGGTCACAGTTTGTCTTACTATTTGAGAAAGGGTATGCCCAGACGTGGGTCCCTTGCTCGTTGCGCCATTGGGAACCAAGCTGCACCTCAATGAGGAGGCCCAACAAGGCCGAAACATGTCAGGGGTTGCTTGTGTTTCCGTGCAGAGAGGACCTGGCCTAGCAGTTCAGGCTGGGCTGTTACCATTGGTGTCAATACCTGACTGATTTGCATATGGCTGGACCCCTTTTGCAATGGTGCAGATGGGCTAAAAAACGGTGGTGTGGAAGGTTGCCCAAGGCAACGCCAGTGGTACAGATTCATTCAAAACCTTCCACCCATTACTTTTGTGGTCACAGTTTGTCTCACTCTGTGAGAGAGGGTATGCCCAGACGTGGGTCCCTTGCTCGCTGCGCCATTGGGAACCAAGCTGCACCTCAATAGGGAGGCCCAAAAAGGCCGAAACATGTCTTGGGTTGCTTGTGTTTCCGTGCAGAGGGGACCTGGCCTAGCAGTTTGGGCTGGGCTGCTACCATTGGTGGCAGTACCTGACTGATTTGCATATGGCTTGATCCGTTTTGCAATGGTGCAGACGGGCTAAAAAATGGTGGTGTGGAAGGTTGCTCAGAGCAACGCAAGTGGTACAGATTCATTCAAAACCTTCCACCCATCACTTTTGTGGTCACAGTTTGTCTTACTATGTGAGTGAGGGTATGCCCAGACGTGGGTCCTTTGCTCGCTGCGCCATTGGGAACCAAGCTGCACCTCAATGAGGCGACCCAACAAGGCCAAAACATGTCCGGGGTTGCTTGAGTTTCCGTGCAGAGGGGACCTGGCCTAGCAGTTCAGTCTGGGCTGCTACCATTGGTGGCAGTACCTGACTGATTTGCATATGGCTGGACCCCTTTTGCAATGGTGCAGACGGGCTAAAAAATGGTGGTGTGGAAGGTTGCCCAGAGCAACGCCAGTGGTACAGATTCATTCAAAACCTTCCACCCATGACTTTTGTGGTCACAGTTTGTCTCACTATGTGAGAGAAGTTATGCCCAGACGTGGGTCCCTTGCTCGCTGCGCCATTGGGAAACAAGCTGCACCTCACTGAGGAGGCCCAACAAGGCCGAAACATGTCAGGGATTGCTTGTGTTTCCGTGCAGAGGGGACCTGGCCTAGCAGTTCGGGCTGTGCTGCTACCATTGGTGGCAGGACCTGACCGATTTGCATATGGCTGGACCCCTTTTGCAATGGCGCAGACGGGCTAAAAAATGGTGGTGTGGAAGGTTGCCCAGAGCAACGCAAGTGGTACAGATTCATTCAAAACCTTCCACCTATCACTTTTGTGGTCACAGTTTGTCTCACTATGTGAGAGAAGTTATGCCCAGACGTGGGTCTCTTGCTCGCTGCGCCATTGGGAAACAAGCTGCACCTCACTGAGGAGGCCCAACAAGGCCGAAACATGTCAGGGATTGCTTGTGTTTCCGTGCAGAGGGGACCTGGCCTAGCAGTTCGGTCTGGGCTGCTACCATTGGTGGCAGTACCTGACTGATTTGCATATTGCTGGACCCCTTTTTGCAATGGCGCAGAGGGCTAAAAAACGGTGGTGTGGAAGGTTGCCCATCGCAATACCAGTGGTACAGATTCATTCAAAACCTTCCACCCATCACGTTTGTGGTCACAGTTTGTCTCACTATATGAGAGAGGGTATGCCCAGATGTGGGTCCCTTGCTCGCTGTGCCATAGGAAACCAAGCTGCACCTCACTGAGGAGGCCCAAAAAGGCCGAAACATGTCTAGGGTTGCTTGTGTTTCCGTGCAGAGGGGACCTGGCCTAGCAGTTTGGGCTGGGCTGCTACCATTGGTGGCAGTACCTGACTGATTTGCATATGGCTGGATCCCTTTTGCAATGGTGCAGACGGGCTAAAAATGGTGGTGTGGAAGGTTGCCCAGAGCAACGCCAGTGGTACAGATTAATTCAAAACCTTGCACCCATGACTTTTGTGGTCACAGTTTGTCTCACTATGTGAGAGAAGTTATGCCCAGACGTGGGTCCCTTGCTCGCTGCACCATTGGGAAACAAGCTGCACCTCACTGAGGCGGCCCAACAAGGCCGAAACATGTCAGGGATTGCTTGTGTTTCCGTGCAGAGGGGACCTGGCCTAGCAGTTCGGGCTGGGCTGCTACCATTGGTGGCAGGACCTGACTGATTTGCATATGGCTGGACCCCTTTTGCAATGGCGCAGACAGGCTAAAAAATGGTGGTGTGGAAGGTTGCCCAGAGCAACGCAAGTGGTACAGATTCATTCAAAACATTCCACCCATCACTTTTGTGGTCACAGTTTGTCTTACTATGTGAGAGAGGGTATGCCCAGACGTGGGTCCTTTGCTCGCTGCGCCATTGGGAACCAAGCTGCACCTCAATGAGGCGGCCCAGCAAGGCCAAAACATGTCAGGGGTTGCTTGTGTTTCCGTGCAGAGGGGACCTGGCCTAGCAGTTCGGTCTGGGCTGCTACCATTGGTGGCAGTACCTGACTGATTTGCATATGGCTGGACCCCTTTTGCAATGGCGCAGACGGGCTAAAAAATGGTGGTGTGGAAGGTTGCCCAGAGCAACGCAAGTGGTACAGATTCATTCAAAACCTTCCACCCATCACTTTTGTTGTCACAGTTTTTCTCACTATGTGAGAGAGGGTATGCCCAGACGTGGGTCCCTTGCTCGCTGCGACATTGGGAACCAAGCTGCACCTCAATAGGGAGGCCCAACAAGGCCGAAACATGTCAGGGGTTGCTTGTGTTTCCATGCAGAGGGGACCTGGCCTAGCAGTTCGGTCTGGGCTGCTACCATTGGTGGCAGTACCTGACTGATTTGCATATGGCTGGACCCCTTTTGCAATGGCACAGACAGGCTAAAAAACGGTGGTGTGGAAGGTTGCCCAGAGCAACGCCAGTGCTACAGATTCATTCAAAAACTTCCACCCATTACTTTTGTGGTCACAGTTTGTCTCACTATGTGAGAGAGGGTATGCCCAGACGTGGGTCCCTTGCTCGCTGCGCCATTGGGAACCAAGCTGCACCTCAATGAGGAAGCCCAACAAGGCCGAAACATGTCAGGGGATGCTTGTGTTTCTGTGCAGAGGGGACCTGGCCTAGCAGTTCGGTCTGGGCTGCTACCATTGGTGGCAGTACCTGACTGGTTTGCATATGACTGGACCCCTTTTGCAATGGCGCAGACGGGCTAAAAAACGGTGGTGTGGAAGGTTGCCCAGAGCAACGCAAGTGGTACAGATTCATTCAAAACCTTCCACCCATCACTTTTGTGGTCACAGTTCTTCTCACTATGTGAGAGAGGGTATGCCCAGACGTGGGTCCCTTGCTCGCTGCGCCATAGGGAACCAAGCTGCACCTCACTGAGGAGGCCCAACAAGGCCGAAACATGTCAGGGGATGCTTGTGTTTCCGTGCAGAGGGGACCTGGCCTAGCAGTTCGGTCTGGGCTGCTACCATTGGTGGCAGTACCTGACTGGTTTGCATATGACTGGACCCCTTTTGCAATGGCGCAGACGGGCTAAAAAACGGTGGTGTGGAAGGTTGCCCAGAGCAACGCAAGTGGTACAGATTCATTCAAAACCTTCCACCCATCACTTTTGTGATCACAGTTTTTCTCACTATGTGAGAGAGGGTATGCCCAGACGTGGGTCCCTTGCTCGCTGCGCCATTGGGAACCAAGCTGCACCTCAATAGGGAGGTCCAACAAGGCCGAAACATGTCAGGGATTGCTTGTGTTTCCGTGCAGAGGGGACCTGGCCTAGCAGTTCGGGCCTGGCTGCTACCATTGGTGGCAGTACCTGACTGGTTTGCATACGACTGGACCCCTTTTGCAATGGCGCAGACGGGCTAAAAAACGGTGGTGTGGAAGGTTGCCCAGAGCAACGCCAGTGGTACAGATTCATTCAAAACCTTCCACCCATCACTTTTGTGGTCACAGTTTTTATCACTATGTGAGAGAGGGTATGCCCAAACGTGGGTCCCTTGCTCGCTGCGCCATAGGGAACCAAGCTGCACCTCACTGAGGAGGCCCAACAAGGCCAAAACATGTCAGGGGTTGCTTGTGTTTTCGTGCAGAGGGGACCTGGCCTAGCAGATCGGGCTGGGCTGCTACCATTGGTGGCAGTACCTGACTGATTTGAATATGGCTGGACCCCTTTTGCAATGGCACAAACGGGCTAAAAAAACGGTGGTGTGGAAGGTTGCCCAGAGCAATGCCAGTGCTACAGATTCATTCAAAACCTTCCACCCATTACTTTTGTGGTCACAATTTGTCTCACTATTTGAGAAAGGGTATGCCCAGACATGGGTCCCTTGCTCGTTGCACCATTGGGAACCAAGCTGCACCTCAATGAGGAGGCCCAACAAGGCCGAAACATGTCAGAGGTTGCTTGTGTTTCTGTGCAGAGGGCACCTGGCCTAGCAGTTCGGGCTGGGCTGCTACCATTGGTGGCAGTACCTGACTGGTTTGCATATGGCTGGACCCCTTTTGCAATGGCGCAGACGGGCTAAAAAACGGTGGTGTTGAAGGTTGCCCAGAGCAATGCAAGTGGTACAGATTCAGTCAAAACCTTCCACCCATCACTTTTGTGGTCACAGTTTGTCTCACTATGTGAGAGAAGTTATGCCCAGACGTGGGTCCCTTGCTCGCTGCGCCATTGGGAAACAAGCTGCACCTCACTGAGGAGGCCCAACAAGGCCGAAACATGTCAGGGATTGCTTGTGTTTCCGTGCAGAGGGGACCTGGCCTAGCAGTTCGGGCTGGGCTGCTACCATTGGTGGCAGGACCTGACTGATTTGCATATGGCTGGACCCCTTTTGCAATGGCGCAGACGGGCTAAAAAATGGTGGTGTGGAAGGTTGCCCAGAGCAACGCAAGTGGTACAGATTCATTCAAAACCTTCCACCCATCACTTTTGTGGTCACAGTTTGTCTCACTATGTGAGAGAAGTTATGCCCAGACGTGGGTCCCTTGCTCGCTGCACCATTGGGAAACAAGCTGCACCTCACTGAGGAGGCCCAACAAGGCCGAAACATGTCAGGGATTGCTTGTGTTTCCGTGCAGAGGGGACCTGGCCTAGCAGTTCGGTCTGGGCTGCTACCATTGGTGGCAGTACCTGACTGATTTGCATATTGCTGGACCCCTTTTTGCAATGGCGCAGAGGGCTAAAAAACGGTAGTGTGGAAGGTTGCCCAGCGCAATGCCAGTGGTACAGATTCATTCAAAACCTTCCACCCATCACGTTTGTGGTCACAGTTTGTCTCACTATATGAGAGAGGGTATGCCCAGATGTGGGTCCCTTGCTCGCTGTGCCATAGGGAACCAAGCTGCACCTCACTGAGGAGGCCCAAAAAGGCCAAAACATGTCTAGGGTTGCTTGTGTTTCTGTGCAGAGGGGACCTGGCCTAGCAGTTTGGGCTGGGCTGCTACCATTGGTGGCAGTACCTGACTGATTTGCATATGGCTGGATCCCTTTTGCAATGGTGCAGACGGGCTAAAAAATGGTGGTGTGGAAGGTTGCCTAGAGCAATGCCAGTGGTACAGATTAATTCAAAACCTTCCACCCATGACTTTTGTGGTCACAGTTTGTCTCACTATGTGAGAGAAGTTATGCCCAGACGTGGGTCCCTTGCTCGCTGCGCCATTGGGAAACAAGCTTCACCTCACTGAGGAGGCCCAACAAGGCCGAAACATGTCAGGGATTGCTTGTGTTTCCGTGCAGAGGGGACCTGGCCTAGCAGTTTGGTCTGGGCTGCTACCATTGGTGGCAGTACCTGACTGATTTGCATATAGCTGGACCCCTTTTGCAATGGCACAGACAGGCTAAAAAACAGTGGTGTGGAAGGTTGCCCAGAGGAACGCCAGTGGTACAGATTCATTCAAAACCTTCCACCCATTACTTTTGTGGTCACAGTTTGTCTCACTATGTGAAAGAGGGTATGCCCAGACGTGGGTCCCTTGCTCGCTGCGCCATTGGGAACCAAGCTGCACCTCACTGAGGAGGCCCAACAAGGCCGAAACATGTCAGGTGTTGCTTGTGTTTCCATGCAGAGGGGACCTGGCCTAGCAGTTTGGGATGGGTTGCTACCATTGGTGGCAGTACCTGACTGATTTGCATATTGCTGGACCCGTTTTGCAATGGCGCAGACGGCTGAAAAACGGTGGTGTGGAAGGTTGCCCAGATCAACGCAAGTGGTACAGATTCATTCAAAACCTTCCACCCATCACTTTTGTGGTCACAGTTTTTCTCACTATGTGAGAGACGGTATGCCCAGACGTGGGTCTAATTGCTCGCTGCGCATAGGGAACCAAGCAGCACCTCACTGAGGAGGCCCAACAAGGCCGAAACATATCAGGGGTTGCTTTTGTTTCTGTGCAGAGGGGACCTGGCCTAACAGTTCGGGCTGGGCTGCTACCATTGGTGGCAGTACCTGACTGATTTGCAATGGCTGGACCCCTTTTGCAATGGCGCAGACTGGCTTAAAAACGGTGGTGTGGAAGGTTGCCCAGAGCAACGCCAGTAGTACAGATTCATTCAAAACCTTCCACCCATCACTTTTGTGGTCACAGTTTGTCTCACTATGTGAGAGAGGGTATGCCCAGATGTGGGTCCCTTGCTCGCTTTGCCATAGGGAACCAAGCTGCACCTCACTGAGGAGGCCCAACAAGGCTGAAACATGTCCAGGGTTGCTTGTGTTTCCGTGCAGAGGGGACCTGGCCTAGCAGTTTGGGCTGGGCTGCTACCATTGGTAGCAGTACCTGACTGATTTGCATATGGCTGGATCCCTTTTGCAATGGTGCAGACGGGCTAAAAAATGGTGGTGTGGAAGGTTGCCCAGAGCAACGCCAGTGGTACAGATTCATTCAAAACCTTCCACCCATGACTTTTGTGGTCACAGTTTGTCTCACTATGTGAAAGAAGTTATGCCCAGACAAGGGTCCCTTGCTCGCTGCGCCATTGGGAACAAAGCTGCTCCTCACTGAGAAGGCCCAACAAGGCCGAAACTTGTCAGGGGTTGCTTGTGTTTCTGTGCAGAGGGGACTTTGCCTAGCAGTTCGGGCTGGGCTGCTACCATTGGTGGCAGTAACTGACTGATTTGCATATGGCTGGAACCCTTTTGCAATGGCACAGACGGGCTAAAAAATGGAGGTGTGGAAGGTTGCCCAGAGCAAAGCCAGTGCTACAGATTCATTCAAAACCTTCCACCCATTACTTTTGTGGTCACAGTTTGTCTCACTATTTGAGAAAGGGTATGTCCAGACGTGGGTCCCTTGCTCGTTGCGCCATTGGGAACCAAGCTGCACCTCAATGAGGAGGCCCAACAAGGCCGAAACATGTCAGGGGTTGCTTGTGTTTCCGTGCAGAGAGGACCTGGCCTAGCAGTTCAGGCTGGGCTGTTACCATTGGTGTCAATACCTGACTGATTTGCATATGGCTGGACCCCTTTTGCAATGGTGCAGATGGGCTAAAAAACGGTGGTGTGGAAGGTTGCCCAAGGCAACGCCAGTGGTACAGATTCATTCAAAACCTTCCACCCATTACTTTTGTGGTCACAGTTTGTCTCACTATGTGAGAGAGGGTATGCCCAGACGTGGGTCCCTTGCTCGCTGCGCCATTGGGAACCAAGCTGCACCTCAATGAGGCGGCCCAACAAGGCCAAAACATGTCCGGGGTTGCTTGTGTTTCTGTGCAGAGGGGACCTGGCCTAGCAGTTCAGTCTGGGCTGCTACCATTGGTGGCAGTACCTGACTGATTTGCATATGGCTGGACCCCTTTTGCAATGGTGCAGACGGGCTAAAAAATGGTGGTGTGGAAGGTTGCCCAGAGCAACGCAAGTGGTACAGATTCATTCAAAACCTTCCACCCATGACTTTTGTGGTCACAATTTGTCTCACTATGTGAGAGAAGTTATGCCCAGACGTGGGTCCCTTGCTCGCTGCGCCATTGGGAAACAAGCTGCACCTCACTGAGGAGGCCCAACAAGGCCGAAACATGTCAGGGATTGCTTGTGTTTCCGTGCAGAGGGGACCTGGCCTAGCAGTTCGGGCTGGGCTGCTACCATTGGTGGCAGGACCTGACTGATTTGCATATGGCTGGACCCCTTTTGCAATGGCGCAGACGGGCTAAAAAATGGTGGTGTGGAAGGTTGCCCAGAGCAACGCAAGTGGTACAGATTCATTCAAAACCTTCCACCCATGACTTTTGTGGTCACAGTTTGTCTCACTATGTGAGAGAAGTTATGCCCAGACGTGGGTCCCTTGCTCGCTGCACCATTGGGAAACAAGCTGCACCTCACTGAGGAGGCCCAACAAGGCCGAAACATGTCAGGGATAGCTTGTGTTTCCGTGCAGAGGGGACCTGGCCTAGCAGTTCGGTCTGGGCTGCTACCATTGGTGGCAGTACCTGACTGATTTGCATATTGCTGGACCCCTTTTTGCAATGGCGCAGAGGGCTAAAAAACGGTAGTGTGGAAGGTTGCCCAGCGCAATGCCAGTGGTACAGATTCATTCAAAACCTTCCACCCATCACGTTTGTGGTCACAGTTTGTCTCACTATATGAGAGAGGGTATGCCCAGATGTGGGTCCCTTGTTCGCTGTGCCATAGGGAACCAAGCTGCACCTCACTGAGGAGGCCCAAAAAGGCCAAAACATGTCTAGGGTTGCTTGTGTTTCTGTGCAGAGGGGACCTGGCCTAGCAGTTTGGGCTGGGCTGCTACCATTGGTGGCAGTACCTGACTGATTTGCATATGGCTGGATCCCTTTTGCAATGGTGCAGACGGGCTAAAAAATGGTGGTGTGGAAGGTTGCCTAGAGCAATGCCAGTGGTACAGATTAATTCAAAACCTTCCACCCATGACTTTTGTGGTCACAGTTTGTCTCACTATGTGAGAGAAGTTATGCCCAGACGTGGGTCCCTTGCTCGCTGCGCCATTGGGAAACAAGCTGCACCTCACTGAGGAGGCCCAACAAGGCCGAAACATGTCAGGGATTGCTTGTGTTTCCGTGCAGAGGGGACCTGGACTAGCAGTTCGGTCTGGGCTGCTACCATTGGTGGCAGTACCTGACTGATTTGCATATAGCTGGACCCCTTTTGCAATGGCACAGACAGGCTAAAAAACAGTGGTGTGGAAGGTTGCCCAGAGGAACGCCAGTGGTACAGATTCATTCAAAACCTTCCACCCATTACTTTTGTGGTCACAGTTTGTCTCACTATGTGAAAGAGGGTATGCCCAGACGTGGGTCCCTTGCTCGCTGCGCCATTGGGAACCAAGCTGCACCTCACTGAGGAGGCCCAACAAGGCCAAAACATGTCAGGTGTTGCTTGTGTTTCCATGCAGAGGGGACCTGGCCTAGCAGTTTGGGATGGGTTGCTACCATTGGTGGCAGTACCTGACTGATTTGCATATTGCTGGACCCGTTTTGCAATGGCGCAGACGGCTGAAAAACGGTGGTGTGGAAGGTTGCCCAGATCAACGCAAGTGGTACAGATTCATTCAAAACCTTCCACCCATCACTTTTGTGGTCACAGTTTTTCTCACTATGTGAGAGAGGGTATGCCCAGACGTGGGTCTAATTGCTCGCTGCGCATAGGGAACCAAGCAGCACCTCACTGAGGAGGCCCAACAAGGCCGAAACATATCAGGGGTTGCTTTTGTTTCTGTGCAGAGGGGACCTGGCCTAGCAGTTCGGGCTGGGCTGCTACCATTGGTGGCAGTACCTGACTGATTTGCATATGGCTGGACCCATTTTGCAATGGCGCAGACTGGCTAAAAAACGGTGGTGTGGAAGGTTGCCCAGAGCAACGCCAGTAGTACAGATTCATTCAAAACCTTCCACCCATCACTTTTGTGGTCACAGTTTGTCTCACTATGTGAGAGAGGGTATGCCCAGACGTGGGTCCCTTGCTCGCTGCGCCATTGGGAAACAAGCTGCACCTCATTGAGGAGGACCAACAAGGCGGAAACATGTCGGGGGTTGCTTGTGTTTCCGTGCAGAGGGGGCCTGGCCTAGCAGTTCGGGCTGGGCTGCTACCATTTGTGGCAGTACCTGACTGATTGGCATATGGCTGGACCCCTTTTGCAATGGCGCAGACGGGCTAAAAAACGGTGGTGTGGAAGGTTGCCCAGAGCAACGCCAGTGGTACAGATTTATTCAAAACCTTCCACCCATCACATTTGTGGTCACAGTTTGTCTCACTATGTGAGAGAGGGTATGCCCAGATGTGGGTCCCTTGCTCGCTGTGCCATAGGGAACCAAGCTGCACCTCACTGAGGAGGCCCAACAAGGCTGAAACATGTCTAGGGTTGCTTGTGTTTCCGTGAGAGGGGACATGGCCTAGCAGTTTGGGCTGGGCTGCTACCATTGGTGGCAGGACCTGACTGATTTGCATATGGCTGGACCCCTTTTGCAATGGCGCAGACGGGCTAAAAAATGGTGGTGTGGAAGGTTGCCCAGAGCAACGCAAGTGGTACAGATTCATTCAAAACCTTCCACCCATGACTTTTGTGGTCACAGTTTGTCTCACTATGTGAGAGAAGTTATGCCCAGACGTGGGTCCCTTGCTCGCTGCACCATTGGGAAACAAGCTGCACCTCACTGAGGAGGCCCAACAAGGCCGAAACATGTCAGGGATAGCTTGTGTTTCCGTGCAGAGGGGACCTGGCCTAGCAGTTCGGTCTGGGCTGCTACCATTGGTGGCAGTACCTGACTGATTTGCATATTGCTGGACCCCTTTTTGCAATGGCGCAGAGGGCTAAAAAACGGTAGTGTGGAAGGTTGCCCAGCGCAATGCCAGTGGTACAGATTCATTCAAAACCTTCCACCCATCACGTTTGTGGTCACAGTTTGTCTCACTATATGAGAGAGGGTATGCCCAGATGTGGGTCCCTTGTTCGCTGTGCCATAGGGAACCAAGCTGCACCTCACTGAGGAGGCCCAAAAAGGCCAAAACATGTCTAGGGTTGCTTGTGTTTCTGTGCAGAGGGGACCTGGCCTAGCAGTTTGGGCTGGGCTGCTACCATTGGTGGCAGTACCTGACTGATTTGCATATGGCTGGATCCCTTTTGCAATGGTGCAGACGGGCTAAAAAATGGTGGTGTGGAAGGTTGCCTAGAGCAATGCCAGTGGTACAGATTAATTCAAAACCTTCCACCCATGACTTTTGTGGTCACAGTTTGTCTCACTATGTGAGAGAAGTTATGCCCAGACGTGGGTCCCTTGCTCGCTGCGCCATTGGGAAACAAGCTGCACCTCACTGAGGAGGCCCAACAAGGCCGAAACATGTCAGGGATTGCTTGTGTTTCCGTGCAGAGGGGACCTGGACTAGCAGTTCGGTCTGGGCTGCTACCATTGGTGGCAGTACCTGACTGATTTGCATATAGCTGGACCCCTTTTGCAATGGCACAGACAGGCTAAAAAACAGTGGTGTGGAAGGTTGCCCAGAGGAACGCCAGTGGTACAGATTCATTCAAAACCTTCCACCCATTACTTTTGTGGTCACAGTTTGTCTCACTATGTGAAAGAGGGTATGCCCAGACGTGGGTCCCTTGCTCGCTGCGCCATTGGGAACCAAGCTGCACCTCACTGAGGAGGCCCAACAAGGCCAAAACATGTCAGGTGTTGCTTGTGTTTCCATGCAGAGGGGACCTGGCCTAGCAGTTTGGGATGGGTTGCTACCATTGGTGGCAGTACCTGACTGATTTGCATATTGCTGGACCCGTTTTGCAATGGCGCAGACGGCTGAAAAACGGTGGTGTGGAAGGTTGCCCAGATCAACGCAAGTGGTACAGATTCATTCAAAACCTTCCACCCATCACTTTTGTGGTCACAGTTTTTCTCACTATGTGAGAGAGGGTATGCCCAGACGTGGGTCTAATTGCTCGCTGCGCATAGGGAACCAAGCAGCACCTCACTGAGGAGGCCCAACAAGGCCGAAACATATCAGGGGTTGCTTTTGTTTCTGTGCAGAGGGGACCTGGCCTAGCAGTTCGGGCTGGGCTGCTACCATTGGTGGCAGTACCTGACTGATTTGCATATGGCTGGACCCCTTTTGCAATGGCGCAGACTGGCTAAAAAACGGTGGTGTGGAAGGTTGCCCAGAGCAACGCCAGTAGTACAGATTCATTCAAAACCTTCCACCCATCACTTTTGTGGTCACAGTTTGTCTCACTATGTGAGAGAGGGTATGCCCAGACGTGGGTCCCTTGCTCGCTGCGCCATTGGGAAACAAGCTGCACCTCATTGAGGAGGACCAACAAGGCGGAAACATGTCGGGGGTTGCTTGTGTTTCCGTGCAGAGGGGGCCTGGCCTAGCAGTTCGGGCTGGGCTGCTACCATTTGTGGCAGTACCTGACTGATTGGCATATGGCTGGACCCCTTTTGCAATGGCGCAGACGGGCTAAAAAACGGTGGTGTGGAAGGTTGCCCAGAGCAACGCCAGTGGTACAGATTTATTCAAAACCTTCCACCCATCACATTTGTGGTCACAGTTTGTCTCACTATGTGAGAGAGGGTATGCCCAGATGTGGGTCCCTTGCTCGCTGTGCCATAGGGAACCAAGCTGCACCTCACTGAGGAGGCCCAACAAGGCTGAAACATGTCTAGGGTTGCTTGTGTTTCCGTGAGAGGGGACATGGCCTAGCAGTTTGGGCTGGGCTGCTACCATTGGTAGCAGTACCTGACTGATTTGCATATGGCTGGATCCCTTTTGCAATGGTGCAGACGGGCTAAAAAATGGTGGTGTGGAAGGTTGCCCAGAGCAACGCCAGTGGTACAGATTCATTCAAAACCTTCCACCCATGACTTTTGTGGTCACAGTTTGTCTCACTATGTGAGAGAAGTTATTCCCAGACAAGGGTCCCTTGCTCGCTGCGCCATTGGGAACAAAGTTGCTCCTCACTGAGAAGGCCCAACAAGGCCGAAACTTGTCAGGGGTTGCTTGTGTTTCTGTGCAGAGGGGACTTGGCCTAGCAGTTCGGGCTGGGCTGCTACCATTGGTGGCAGTAACTGACTGATTTGCATATGGCTGGAACCCTTTTGCAATGGCACAGACGGGCTAAAAAATGGTGGTGTGGAAGGTTGCCCAGAGCAAAGCCAGTGCTACAGATTCATTCAAAACCTTCCACCCATTACTTTTGTGGTCACAGTTTGTCTCACCTTTTGAGAAAGGGTATGTCCAGACGTGGGTCCCTTGCTCGTTGCGCCATTGGGAACCAAGCTGCACCTCAATGAGGAGGCCCAACAAGGCCGAAACATATCAGGGGTTGCTTGTGTTTCCGTGCAGAGAGGACCTGGCCTAGCAGTTCAGGCTGGGCTGTTACCATTGGTGTCAATACCTGACTGATTTGCATATGGCTGGACCCCTTTTGCAATGGTGCAGATGGGCTAAAAAACGGTGGTGTGGAAGGTTGCCCAGAGCAAAGCCAAGGCTACAGATTCATTCAAAACCTTCCACCCATTACTTTTGTGGTCACAGTTTGTCTCACTATGTGAGAGAAGTTATCCCCAGACGTGGGTCCCTTGCTCGCTGCACCATTGGGAAACAAGCTGCACCTCACTGAGGAGGCCCAACAAGGCCGAAACATGTCAGGGATTGCTTGTGTTTCCGTGCAGAGGGGACCTGGCCTAGCAGTTCGGTCTGGGCTGCTACCATTGGTGGCAGTACCTGACTGATTTGCATATTGCTGGACCCCTTTTTGCAATGGCGCAGAGGGCTAAAAAACGGTAGTGTGGAAGGTTGCCCAGCGCAATGCCAGTGGTACAGATTCATTCAAAACCTTCCACCCATCACGTTTGTGGTCACAGTTTGTCTCACTATATGAGAGATGGTATGCCCAAATGTGGGTCCCTTGCTCGCTGTGCCATAGGGAACCAAGCTGCACCTCACTGAGGAGGCCCAAAAAGGCCAAAACATGTCTAGGGTTGCTTGTGTTTCTGTGCAGAGGGGACCTGGCCTAGCAGTTTGGGCTGGGCTGCTACCATTGGTGGCAGTCCCTGACTGATTTGCATATGGCTGGATCCCTTTTGCAATGGTGCAGACGGGCTAAAAAATGGTGGTGTGGAAGGTTGCCTAGAGCAATGCCAGTGGTACAGATTAATTCAAAACCTTCCACCCATGACTTTTGTGGTCACAGTTTGTCTCACTATGTGAGAGAAGTTATGCCCAGACGTGGGTCCCTTGCTCGCTGCGCCATTGGGAAACAAGCTGCACCTCACTGAGGAGGCCCAACAAGGCCGAAACATGTCAGGGATTGCTTGTGTTTCCGTGCAGAGGGGACCTGGCCTAGCAGTTCGGTCTGGGCTGCTACCATTGGTGGCAGTACCTGACTGATTTGCATATAGCTGGACCCCTTTTGCAATGGCACAGACAGGCTAAAAAACGGTGGTGTGGAAGGTTGCCCAGAGGAACGCCAGTGGTACAGATTCATTCAAAACCTTCCACCCATTACTTTTGTGGTCACAGTTTGTCTCACTATGTGAAAGAGGGTATGCCCAGACGTGGGTCCCTTGCTCGCTGCGCCATTGGGAACCAAGCTGCACCTCACTGAGGAGGCCCAACAAGGCCGAAACATGTCAGGTGTTGCTTGTGTTTCCATGCAGAGGGGACCTGGTCTAGCAGTTTGGGATGGGTTGCTACCATTGGTGGCAGTACCTGACTGATTTGCATATTGCTGGACCCGTTTTGCAATGGCGCAGACGGCTAAAAAACGGTGGTGTGGAAGGTTGCCCAGATCAACGCAAGTGGTACAGATTCATTCAAAACCTTCCACCCATCACTTTTGTGGTCACAGTTTTTCTCACTATGTGAGAGAGGGTATGCCCAGACGTGGGTCTAATTGCTCGCTGCGCATAGGGAACCAAGCAGCACCTCACTGAGGAGGCCCAACAAGGCGGAAACATGTCAGGGGTTGCTTGTGTTTCCGTGCAGAGAGGACCTGGCCTAGCAGTTCAGGCTGGGCTGTTACCATTGGTGTCAATACCTGACTGATTTGCATATGGCTGGACCCCTTTTGCAATGGTGCAGATGGGCTAAAAAACGGTGGTGTGGAAGGTTGCCCAAGGCAACGCCAGTGGTACAGATTCATTCAAAACCTTCCACCCATTACTTTTGTGGTCACAGTTTGTCTCACTATGTGAGAGAGGGTATGCCCAGACGTGGGTCCCTTGCTCGCTGCGCCATTGGGAACCAAGCTGCACCTCAATGAGGCGGCCCAACAAGGCCAAAACATGTCCGGGTTGCTTGTGTTTCTGTGCAGAGGGGACCTGGCCTAGCAGTTCAGTCTGGGCTGCTACCATTGGTGGCAGTACCTGACTGATTTGCATATGGCTGGACCCCTTTTGCAATGGTGCAGACGGGCTAAAAAATGGTGGTGTGGAAGGTTGCCCAGAGCAACGCAAGTGGTACAGATTCATTCAAAACCTTCCACCCATGACTTTTGTGGTCACAATTTGTCTCACTATGTGAGAGAAGTTATGCCCAGACGTGGGACCCTTGCTCGCTGCGCCATTGGGAAACAAGCTGCACCTCACTGAGGAGGCCCAACAAGGCCGAAACATGTCAGGGATTGCTTGTGTTTCCGTGCAGAGGGGACCTGGCCTAGCAGTTCGGGCTGGGCTGCTACCATTGGTGGCAGGACCTGACTGATTTGCATATGGCTGGACCCCTTTTGCAATGGCGCAGACGGGCTAAAAAATGGCGGTGTGGAAGGTTGCCCAGAGCAACGCAAGTGGTACAGATTCATTCAAAACCTTCCACCCATCACTTTTGTGGTCACAGTTTGTCTCACTATGTGAGAGAAGTTATGCCCAGACGTGGGTCCCTTGCTCGCTGCACCATTGGGAAACAAGCTGCACCTCACTGAGGAGGCCCAACAAGGCCGAAACATGTCAGGGATTGCTTGTGTTTCCGTGCAGAGGGGACCTGGCCTAGCAGTTCGGTCTGGGCTGCTACCATTGGTGGCAGTACCTGACTGATTTGCATATTGCTGGACCCCTTTTTGCAATGGCGCAGAGGGCTAAAAAACGGTAGTGTGGAAGGTTGCCCAGCGCAATGCCAGTGGTACAGATTCATTCAAAACCTTCCACCCATCACGTTTGTGGTCACAGTTTGTCTCACTATATGAGAGAGGGTATGCCCAGATGTGGGTCCCTTGCTCGCTGTGCCATAGGGAACCAAGCTGCACCTCACTGAGGAGGCCCAAAAAGGCCAAAACATGTCTAGGGTTGCTTGTGTTTCCGTGCAGAGGGGACCTGGCCTAGCAGTTTGGGCTGGGCTGCTACCATTGGTGGCAGTACCTGACTGATTTGCATATGGCTGGATCCCTTTTGCAATGGTGCAGACGGGCTACAAAATGGTGGTGTGGAAGGTTGCCTAGAGCAATGCCAGTGGTACAGATTAATTCAAAACCTTCCACCCATGACTTTTGTGGTCACAGTTTGTCTCACTATGTGAGAGAAGTTATGCCCAGACGTGGGTCCCTTGCTCGCTGCGCCATTGGGAAACAAGCTGCACCTCACTGAGGAGTCCCAACAAGGCCGAAACATGTCAGGGATTGCTTGTGTTTCTGTGCAGAGAGGACATGGCCTAGCAGTTCGGTCTGGGCTGCTACCATTGGTGGCAGTACCTGACTGATTTGCATATGGCTGGACCCCTTTTGCAATGGCGCAGACGGGCTAAAAAATGGTGGTGTGGAAGGTTGCCCAGAGCAACGCAAGTGGTACAGATTCATTCAAAACCTTCCACCCATCACTTTTGTTGTCACAGTTTTTCTCACTATGTGAGAGAGGGTATGCCGAGACGTGGGTCCCTTGCTCGCTGCGCCATTGGGAACCAAGCTGCACCTCAATAGGGAGGCCCAACAAGGCCGAAACATGTCAGGGGTTGCTTGTGTTTCCGTTCAGAGGGGACCTGGCCTAGCAGTTCGGTCTGGGCTGCTACCATTGGTAGCAGTACCTGAATGGTTTGCATATGACTGGACCCCTTTTGCAATGGCGCAGACGGGCTAAAAAACGGTGGTGTGGAAGGTTGCCCAGAGCAACGCAAGTGGTACAGATTCATTCAAAACCTTCCACCCATCACTTTTGTGGTCACAGTTTTTCTCACTATGTGAGAGAGGGTATGCCCAGACGTGGTTCCCTTGCTCGCTGCGCCATAGGGAACCAAGCTGCACCTCACTGAGGAGGCCCAACAAGGCCGAAACATGTCAGGGGGTGCTTGTGTTTCCGTGCAGAGGGGACCTGGCCTAGCAGTTCGGTCTGGGCTGCTACCATTGGTGGCAGTACCTGACTGGTTTGCATATGACTGGACCCCTTTTGCAATGGCGCAGACGGGCTAAAAAACGGTGGTGTGGAAGGTTGCCCAGAGCAACGCCAGTGGTACAGATTAATTCAAAACCTTCCACCCATGACTTTTGTGGTCACAGTTTGTCTCACTATGTGAGAGAAGTTATGCCCAGACGTGGGTCCCTTGCTCGCTGCGCCTTTGGGAAACAAGCTGCACCTCACTGAGGAGGCCCAACAAGGCCGAAACATGTCAGGGATTGCTTGTGTTTCCGTGCAGAGGGGACCTGGCCTAGCAGTTCGGGATGGGCTGCTACCATTGGTGGCATGACCTGACTGATTTGCATATGGCTGGACCCCTTTTGCAATGGCACAGACGGGCTAAAAAATGGTGGTGTGGAAGGTTGCCCAGAGCAACGCAAGTGGTACAGATTCATTCAAAACCTTCCACCCATCACTTTTGTGGTCACAGTTTGTCTTACTATGTGAGAGAGGGTATGCCCAGACGTGGGTCCTTTGCTCGCTGCGCCATTGGGAACCAAGCTGCACCGTAATGAGGCGGCCCAACAAGGCCGAAACATGTCAGGGGTTGCTTGTGTTTCCATGCAGAGGGGACCTGGCCTAGCAGTTTGGTCTGGGCTGCTTCCATTGGTGGCAGTACCTAACTGATTTGCATATAGCTGGACCCCTTTTGCAATGGCACAGCCAGGCTAAAAAACGGTGGTGTGGAAGGTTGCCCAGAGCAATGCCAGTGGTACAGATTCATTCAAAACCTTCCACCCATCACTTTTGTGGTCACAGTTTGTCTTACTATGTGAGAGAGGGTATGCCCAGACGTGGGTCCTTTGCTCGCTGCGCCATTGGGAACCAAGCTGCACCTTAATGAGGCGGCCCAACAAGGCCAAAACATGTCAGGGGTTGCTTGTGTTTCCGTGCAGAGGGGACCTGGCCTAGCAGTTCGGTCTGGGCTGCTACCATTGGTGGCAGTACCTGACTGATTTGCATATGGCTGGACCCCTTTTGCAATGGCGCAGACGGGCTAAAAAATGGTTGTGTGGAAGGTTGCCCAGAGCAACGCAAGTGGTACAGATTCATTCAAAACCTTCCACCCATCACTTTTGTTGTCACAGTTTTCTCACTATGTGAGAGAGGGTATGCCCAGACGTGGGTCCCTTGCTCGCTGCGCCATAGGGAACCAAGCTGCACCTCAATAGGGAGGCCCAACAAGGCCGAAACATGTCAGGGGTTGCTTGTGTTTCCATGCAGAGGGGACCTGGCCTAGCAGTTTGGTCTGGGCTGCTTCCATTGGTGGCAGTACCTGACTGATTTGCATATAGCTGGACCCCTTTTGCAATGGCACAGCCAGGCTAAAAAACGGTGGTGTGGAAGGTTGCCCAGAGCAGCACCAGTGGTACAGATTCATTCAAAAACTTCCACCCATTACTTTTGTGGTCACAGTTTGTCTCACTATGTGAGAGAGGGTATGCCTAGACGTGGGTCCCTTGCTCGCTGCGCCATAGGGAACCAAGCTACACCTCACTGAGGAGGCCCAACAAGGCCGAAACATATCGGGGGTTGCTTGTGTTTCTGTGCAGAGGGGACCTGTCCTAGCAGTTCGGGCTGGGCAGCTACCATTGGTGGCAGTACCTGACTGATTTGCATATGGCTGGACCCCTTTTGCAATGGCGCAGACAGGCTAAAAAACGGTGGTGTGGAAGGTTGCCCAGAGCAACGCCAGTGGTACAGATTCATTCAAAACCTTCCACCCATTACTTTTTGGTCACAGTTTGTCTCACTATGTGAGAGCGGGTATGCCCAGACGTTGGTCCTTTGCTCGCTGCGCCATTGGGAACCAAGCTGCACCTCAATGAGGAGGCCCAACAAGGCCGAAACATGTCAGGGGTTGCTTGTGTTTCCGTGCAGGGGGGACCTGGCCTAGCAGTTCGGGCTGGGCTGCTACCATTGGTGGCAGTACCTGACTGATTTGCATATGTCTGGAACCCTTTTGCAATGGCACAGACGGGCTAAAAAACGGTGGTGTGGAAGGTTGCCCAGAGAAAAGCCAGTGCTACAGATTCATTCAAAACCTTCCACCCATTACTTTTGTGGTCACAGTTTTTCTCACTATTTGAGAAAGGGTATGCCCAGACGTGTGTCCCTTGCTCGTTGCGCCATTGGGAACCAAGCTGCAATTCAATGAGGAGGCCCAACAAGGCCGAAACATGCCAGGGGTTGCTTGTGTTTCCGTGCAGAGGGGACCTGGCCTAGCAGTTCAGGCTGGGCTGTTACCATTGGTGGCAGTACTTGACTGATTTGCATATGGCTGGACCCCTTTTGCAATGGTGCAGATGGGCTAAAAAACGGTGGTGTGGAAGGTTGCCCAGAGCAACGCCAGTAGTACAGATTCATTCAAAACCTTCCACCTATTACTTTTGTGGTCACAGTTTGTCTCACTATGTGAGAGAGGGTATGCCCAGACGTGGGTCCCTTGCTCGCTGCACCATTGGGAAACAAGCTGCACCTCACTGAGGAGGCCCAACAAGGCCGAAACATGTCAGGGATTGCTTGTGTTTCCGTGCAGAGGGGACCTGGCCTAGCAGTTCGGTCTGGGCTGCTACCATTGGTGGCAGTACCTGACTGATTTGCATATTGCTGGACCCCTTTTTGCAATGGCGCAGAGGGCTAAAAAACGGTAGTGTGGAAGGTTGCCCAGCGCAATGCCAGTGGTACAGATTCATTCAAAACCTTCCACCCATCACGTTTGTGGTCACAGTTTGTCTCACTATATGAGAGAGGGTATGCCCAGATGTGGGTCCCTTGCTCGCTGTGCCATAGGGAACCAAGCGGCACCTCACTGAGGAGGCCCAAAAAGGCCAAAACATGTCTAGGGTTGCTTGTGTTTCCGTGCAGAGGGGACCTGGCCTAGCAGTTTGGGCTGGGCTGCTACCATTGGTGGCAGTACCTGACTGATTTGCATATGGCTGGATCCCTTTTGCAATGGTGCAGACGGGCTAAAAAATGGTGGTGTGGAAGGTTGCCTAGAGCAATGCCAGTGGTACAGATTAATTCAAAACCTTCCACCCATGACTTTTGTGGTCACAGTTTGTCTCACTATGTGAGAGAAGTTATGCCCAGACGTGGGTCCCTTGCTCGCTGCGCCATTGGGAAACAAGCTGCGCCTCACTGAGGAGGCCCAACAAGGCCGAAACATGTCAGGGATTGCTTGTGTTTCCGTGCAAAAGGGACATGGCCTAGCAGTTCGGTCTGGGCTGCTACCATTGGTGGCAGTACCTGACTGATTTGCATATGGCTGGACCCCTTTTGCAATGGCGCAGACGGGCTAAAAAATGGTGGTGTGGAAGGTTGCCCAGAGCAACGCAAGTGGTACAGATTCATTCAAAACCTTCCACCCATCACTTTTGTTGTCACAGTTTTTCTCACTATGTGAGAGAGGGTATGCCGAGACGTGGGTCCCTTGCTCGCTGCGCCATTGGGAACCAAGCTGCACCTCAATAGGGAGGCCCAACAAGGCCGAAACATGTCAGGGGTTGCTTGTGTTTCCGTGCAGAGGGGACCTGGCCTAGCAGTTCGGTCTGGGCTGCTACCATTGGTAGCAGTACCTGACTGGTTTGCATATGACTGGACCCCTTTTGCAATGGCGCAGACGGGCTAAAAAACGGTGGTGTGGAAGGTTGCCCAGAGCAACGCAAGTGGTACAGATTCTTTCAAAACCTTCCACCCATCACTTTTGTGGTCACAGTTTTTCTCACTATGTGAGAGAGGGTATGCCCAGACGTGGTTCCCTTGCTCGCTGCGTCATAGGGAACCAAGCTGCACCTCACTGAGGAGGCCCAACAAGGCCGAAACATGTCAGGGGGTGCTTGTGTTTCCGTGCAGAGGGGACCTGGCCTAGCAGTTCGGTCTGGGCTGCTACCATTTGTGGCAGTACCTGACTGGTTTGCATATGACTGGACGCCTTTTGCAATGGCTCAGACGGGCTAAAAAACGGTGGTGTGGAAGGTTGCCCAGAGCAACGCAAGTGGTACAGATTCATTCAAAACCTTCCACCCATCACTTTTGTGGTCACAGTTTGTCTCACTATGTGAGAGAAGTTATGCCCAGACGTGGGTCCCTTGCTCGCTGCGCCATTGGGAAACAAGCTGCACCTCACTGAGGAGGCCCAACAAGGCCAAAACATGTCAGGGATTGCTTGTGTTTCCATGCAGAGGGGACCTGGCCTAGCAGTTCGGTCTGGGCTGCTACCATTGGTGGCAGTACCTGACTGATTTGCATATTGCTGGACCCCTTTTTGCAATGGCGCAGAGGGCTAAAAAACGGTGGTGTGGAAGGTTGCCCAGCGCAATGCCAGTGGTACAGATTCATTCAGAACCTTCCACCCATCACGTTTGTGGTCACAGTTTGTTTCACTATATGAGAGAGGGTATGCCCAGATGTGGGTCCCTTGCTCGCTGTGCCATAGGGAACCAAGCTGCACCTCACTGAGGAGGCCCAAAAAGGCCGAAACATATCTAGGGTTGCTTGTGTTTCCATGCAGAGGGGACCTGGCCTAGCAGTTTGGGCTGGGCTGCAACCATTGGTGACAGTACCTGACTGATTTGCATATTGCTGGATCCCTTTTGCAATGGTGCAGACGGGCTAAAAAATGGTGGTGTGGAAGGTTGCCCAGAGCAACGCCAGTGGTACAGATTAATTCAAAACCTTCCACCCATGACTTTTGTGGTCACAGTTTGTCTCACTATGTGAGAGAAGTTATGCCCAGACGTGGGTCCCTTGCTCGCTGCGCCTTTGGGAAACAAGCTGCACCTCACTGAGGAGGCCCAACAAGGCCGAAACATGTCAGGGATTGCTTGTGTTTCCGTGCAGAGGGGACCTGGCCTAGCAGTTCGGGCTGGGCTGCTACCATTGGTGGCAGGACCTGACTGATTTGCATATGGCTGGACCCCTTTTGCAATGGCACAGACGGGCTAAAAAATGGTGGTGTGGAAGGTTGCCCAGAGCAACGCAAGTGGTACAGATTCATTCAAAACCTTCCACCCATCACTTTTGTGGTCACAGTTTGTCTTACTATGTGAGTGAGGGTATGCCCAGACGTGGGTCCTTTGCTCGCTGCGCTATTGGGAACCAAGCTTCACCTTAATGAGGCGGCCCAACAAGGCCAAAACATGTCAGGGGTTGCTTGTGTTTCTGTGCAGAGGGGACCTGGCCTAGCAGTTCGGTCTGGGCTGCTTCCATTGGTGGCAGTACCTGACTGATTTGCATATAGCTGGACCCCTTTTGCAATGGCACAGCCAGGCTAAAAAACGGTGGTGTGGAAGGTTGCCCAGAGCAACACCAGTGGTACAGATTCATTCAAAAACTTCCACCCATTACTTTTGTGGTCACAGTTTGTCTCACTATGTGAGAGAGGGTATGCCTAGACGTGGGTCCCTTGCTCGCTGCGCCATAGGGAACCAAGCTACACCTCACTGAGGAGGCCCAACAAGGCCGAAACATATCGGGGTTTGCTTGTGTTTCTGTGCAGAGGGGACCTGGCCTAGCAGTTCGGTCTGGGCTGCTTCCATTGGTGGCAGTACCTGACTGATTTGCATATAGCTGGACCCCTTTTGCAATGGCACAGCCAGGCTAAAAAACGGTGGTGTGGAAGGTTGCCCAGAGCAACACCAGTGGTACAGATTCATTCAAAAACTTCCACCCATTACTTTTGTGGTCACAGTTTGTCTCACTATGTGAGAGAGGGTATGCCTAGACGTGGGTCCCTTGCTCGCTGCGCCATAGGGAACCAAGGTACACCTCACTGAGGAGGCCCAACAAGGCCGAAACATATCGGGGGTTGCTTGTGTTTCTGTGCAGAGGGGACCTGTCCTAGCAGTTCGGGCTGGGCAGCTACCATTGGTGGCAGTACCTGACTGATTTGCATATGGCTGGACCCCTTTTGCAATGGCGCAGACGGGCTAAAAAACGGTGATGTGGAAGGTTGCCCAGAGCAACGCCAGTGGTACAGATTCATTCAAAACCTTCCACCCATTACTTTTTGGTCACAGTTTGTCTCACTATGTGAGAGCGGGTATGCCCAGACGTTGGTCCTTTGCTCGCTGCGCCATTGGGAACCAAGCTGCACCTCAATGAGGAGGCCCAACAAGGCCGAAACATGTCAGAGGTTGCTTGTGTTTCCGTGCAGAGGGGACCTGGCCTAGCAGTTCGGGCTGGGCTGCTACCATTGGTGGCAGTACCTGACTGATTTGCATATGTCTGGAACCCTTTTGCAATGGCACAGACGGGCTAAAAAACGGTGGTGTGGAAGGTTGCCCAGAGAAAAGCCAGTGCTACAGATTCATTCAAAACCTTCCACCCATTACTTTTGTGGTCACAATTTTTCTCACTATTTGAGAAAGGGTATGCCCAGACGTGGGTCCCTTGCTCGTTGCGCTATTGGGAACCAAGCTGCACCTCAATGAGGAGGCCCAACAAGGCCGAAACATGCCAGGGGTTGCTTGTGTTTCCGTGCAGAGGGGACCTGGCCTAGCAGTTCAGGCTGGGCTGTTACCATTGGTGGCAGTACCTGACTGATTTGCATATGGCTGGACCCCTTTTGCAATGGTGCAGACGGGCTAAAAAACGGTGGTGTGGAAGGTTGCCCAGAGCAATGCCAGTGGTACAGATTCATTCAAAACCTTCCACCCATCACTTTTGTGGTCACAGTTTGTCTCACTATGTGAGAGAGGGTATGTCCAGACATGTGTCCCTTGCTCGCTGCGCCATAGGGAACCAAGCTACACCTCACTGAGGAGGCCCAAAAAGGCCGAAACATGTCAGGGGTTGCTTGTGTTTCCGTGCAGAGGGGACCTGGTCTAGCAGTTCGGTCTGGGCTGCTACCATTGGTGGCAGTACTTGACTGATTTGCATATGGCTGGACCCCTTTTGCAATGGCGCAGACGGGCTAAAAAACGGTGGTGTGGAAGGTTGCCCAGAGCAACGCCAGTGGTACAGATTCATTCAAAACCTTCCACCCATTACTTTTTGGTCACAGTTTGTCTCACTATGTGAGAGAGGGTATGCCCAGACGTATGTCCTTTGCTCGCTGCGCCATTGGGAACCAAGCTGCACCTCAATGAGGAGGCCCAACAAGGCCAAAACGTGTCAGGTGTTGCTTGGGTTTCCGTGCAGAGGGGATCTGGCCTAGCAGTTCGGGCTGGGCTGCTACCAATGGTGGCAGTACCTGACTGATTTGCATATTGCCGGACCCCTTTTGCAATGGCGCAGACGGCTAAAAAACAGTGGTGTGGAAGGTTGCCCAGAGCAACGCAAGTGGTACAGATTCATTCAAAACCTTCCACCCATCACTTTTGTGGTCACAGTTTTTCTCACTATGTGAGAGAGTGTATGCCCAGACGTGGGTCCCTTGCTCGCTGCTCCTCACTGAGGAGGCCCAACAAGGCCGAAACATATCAGGGATTGCTTTTGTTTCTGTGCAGAGGGGACCTGGCCTAGCAGTTTGGGCTGGGCTGCTATCATTGGTGGCAGTACCTGACTGATTTGCATATGGCTGGACCCCTTTTGCAATGGCGCAGATGGCTAAAAAACGGTGGTGTGGAAGGTTGCCCAGAGCAACGCCAGTGGTACAGATTCATTCAAAACCTTCCACCCATCACTTTTGTGGTCACAGTTTGTCTCACTATGTGAGAGAGGGTATGCCCAGATGTGGGTCCCTTGCTCACTGTGCTATAGGGAACCAAGCTGCACCTCACTGAGGAGGCCCAACAAGGCCAAAACATGTCAGGGGTTGCTTGTGTTTCTGTACAGAGGGGACCTGGCCTAGCAGTTTGGGCTGGGCTGCTACCATTGCTGGAAGTACCTGACTGATTTGCATATGGCTGGACCCCTTTTGTAATGGCACAGACGGGCTAAAAAACGCTGGTGTGGAAGGTTGCCCAGAGCAACGCAAGTGGTACAGATTCATTCAAAACCTTCCACCCATCACTTTTGTGGTCACAGTTTTTCTCACTATGTGAGAGAGGTTATGCCCAGACGTGGGTCCCTTGCTCGCTGCGCCATAGGGAACCAAGCTTCACCTCACTGAGGAGGCCCAACAAGGCCGAAACATATTGGGGGTTGCTTGTGTTTCCGTGCAGAGGGGACCTGGCCTAGCAGTTTGGGCTGTGCTGCTACCATTAGTGGCAGTACCTGACTGATTTGTATATGGCTGGACCCCTTTTGCAATGGCGCAGACGGGCTAAAAAACGGTGGTGTGTAAGGTTGCCCAGAGCAACACCAGTGGTACAGATTCATTCAAAACCTTCCACCCATTACTTTTTGGTCAGTTTGTCTCACTATGTGAGAGAGGGTATGCCCAGACGTGGGTCTCTTGCTCGCTGCGCCATTGGGAACCAAGCTGCACCTCACTGAGGATACCCAACAAGGCCAAAACATATTGGGGGTTGCTTGTGTTTCCGTGCAGAGGGGACCTGGCCTAGCAGTTTGGGCTGGGCTGCTACCATTAGTGGCAGTACCTGACTGATTTGTATATGGCTGGACCCATTTTGCAATGGCGCAGGCGGGCTAAAAAACAGTGGTGTGGAAGGTTGCCCAGAGCAATGCCAGTGGTACAGATTCATTCAAAACCTTCCACCCATCACTTTTATGGTCACAGTTTGTCTCACTATGTGAGAGAGGGTATGTCCAGACATTTGTCCTTTGCTCGCTGCGCCATTGGGAACCAAGCTGCACCTCAATGAGGAGGCCCAACAAGGCCAAAACGTGTCAGGTGTTGCTTGGGTTTCCGTGCAGAGGGGATCTGGCCTAGCAGTTCGGGCTGGGCTGCTACCAATGGTGGCAGTACCTGACTGATTTGCATATTGCTGGACCCCTTTTGCAATGGCGCAGACGGCTAAAAAACAGTGGTGTGGAAGGTTGCCCAGAGCAACGCAAGTGGTACAGATTCATTCAAAACCTTCCACCCATCACTTTTGTGGTCACAGTTTTTCTCACTATGTGAGAGAGTGTATGCCCAGACGTGGGTCCCTTGCTCGCTGTGCCATAGGGAACCAAGCTGCACCTCACTGAGGAGGCCCAACTAGGCCGAAACATATCAGGGATTGCTTTTGTTTCTGTGCAGAGGGGACCTGGCCTAGCAGTTTGGGCTGGGCTGCTATCATTGGTGGCAGTACCTGACTGATTTGCATATGGCTGGACCCCTTTTGCAATGGCGCAGATGGCTAAAAAATGGTGGTGTGGAAGGTTGCCCAGAGCAACGCCAGTGGTACAGATTCATTCAAAACCTTCCACCCATCACTTTTGTGGTCACAGTTTGTCTCACTATGTGAGAGAGGGTATGCCCAGATGTGGGTCCCTTGCTCACTGTGCTATAGGGAACCAAGCTGCACCTCACTGAGGAGGCCCAACAAGGCCAAAACATGTCAGGGGTTGCTTGTGTTTCTGTACAGAGGGGACCTGGCCTAGCAGTTTGGGCTCGGCTGCTACCATTGCTGGCAGTACCTCACTGATTTGCATATGGCTGGACCCCTTTTGTAATGGCACAGACGGGCTAAAAAACGGTGGTGTGGAAGGTTGCCCAGAGCAACGCAAGTGGTACAGATTCATTCAAAACCTTCCACCCATCACTTTTGTGGTCACAGTTTTTCTCACTATGTGAGAGAGGTTATGCCCAGACGTGGGTCCCTTGCTCGCTGCGCCATAGGGAACCAAGCTGCACCTCACTGAGGAGGCCCAACAAGGCAGAAACATATTGGGGGTTGCTTGTGTTTCCGTGCAGAGGGGACCTGGCCTAGCAGTTTGGGCTGGGCTGCTACCATTAGTGGCAGTACCTGACTGATTTGTATATGGCTGGACCCCTTTTGCAATGGCGCAGACGGGCTAAAAAACGGTGGTGTGGAAGGTTGCCCAGAGCAACGCCAGTGGTACAGATTCATTCAAAACCTTCCACCCATTACTTTTTGGTCAGTTTGTCTCACTATGTGAGAGAGGATATGCCCAGACGTGGGTCCCTTGCTCGCTGCGCCATTGGGAACCAAGCTGCACCTCAAAGAGGAGGCCCAACAAGGCCGAAACATGTCAGGGGTTGCTTATGTTTCTGTGCAGAGGGGACCTGGCCTACCAGTTCGGGCTGGGCTGCTACCATTGGTGGCAGTACCTAACTGATTTGCATATGGCTGGACCCCTTTTGCAATGGCGTAGACGGCTAAAAAACGGTGGTGCGGAAGGTTGCCCAGAGTAACGCAAGTGGTACAGATTCATTCAAAACCTTCCACCCATCACTTCTGTGGTCAAAGTTTTTCTCACTATGTGAGAGAGGGTATGCCCAGACGTGGGTCCCTTGCTTGTTGCGCCATAGGGAACCAAGCTGCACCTCACTGAGGAGGTCCAACAAGGACGAAACATATCAAGGGTTGCTTGTGTTTCTGTGCAGAGGGGACCTGGCCTAGCAGTTCGGGCTGGGCTGCTACCATTGGTGGCAGTACCTGACTGATTTGCATATGGCTGGACCCCTTTTGCAGTGGTGCAGACAGGCTAAAAAATGGTGGTGTGGAAGGTTGCCCAGAGCAACGCCAGTGGTACAGATTCATTCAAAACCTTCCACCCATCACTTTTGTGGTCAAAGTTTTTCTCACTATGTGAGAGAGGGTATGCCCCGACGTGGGTCTCTTGCTCGCTGCGCCATAGGGAACCAAGCTGCCCCACACTGAGTAGGCCCAACAAGGCCGAAACATATCAGGGGTTGCTTTTGTTTCTGTGCAGAGGGGACCTGACCTAGCAGTTCGGGCTGGGCTGCTACCATTGGTGGCAGTACCTGACTGATTTGCATATGGCTGGACCCCTTTTGCAATGGCGCAGACGGGCTAAAAAACGGTGGTGTGGAAGGTTGCCCAGAGCAACGCCAGTGGTACAGATTAATTCAAAACCTTCCACCCATCACTTTTGTGGTCACAGTTTGTCTCACTAGGTGAGAGAGGGTATGCCCAGATGTGGGTCCTTTGCTCGCTGCGCCATTGGGAACCAAGCTGCACCTCAATGAGGCGCCCAACAAGGCCAAAACATGTCAGGGGTTGCTTGTGTTTCCGTGCAGAGGGGACATGGCCTAGCAGTTCGGTCTGGGCTGCTACCATTGGTGGCAGTACCTGACTGATTTGCATGTGGCTGGACCCCTTTTGCAATGGTGCAGACGGGCTAAAAAATGGTGGTGTGGAAGGTTGCCCAGAGCAACGCAAGTGGTACAGATTCATTCAAAACCTTCCACCCATCACTTTTGTGGTCACAGTTTTTCTCACTATGTGAGAGAGGGTATGCCCAGACGTGGGTCCCTTGCTCGCTGCGCCATTGGGAACCGAGCTGCACATCAATGGGAAGGCCCAAGAAGGCCGAAACATGTCAGGCTTTGCTTGTGTTTCCGTGCAGAGGGGTCCTGGCCTAGCAGTTCGGTCTGGGCTGCTACCATTGGTGGCAGTACCTGACTGATTTGCATATAGCTGGACCCCTTTTGCAATGGCACAGACAGGCTAAAAAACGGTGGTGTGGAAGGTTGCCCAGAGCAACGCCAGTGGTACAGATTCATTCAAAACCTTCCACCCATTACTTTTGTGGTCACAGTTTGTCTCACTATGTGAGAGAGGGTATGCCCAGACGTGGGTCCCTTGCTCGCTGCGCCATTGGGAACCAAGCTGCACCTCAATGAGGAGGCCCAACAAGGCCAAAACATGTCAGGGGTTGCTTGTGTTTCCGTGCAGAGGGGACCTGGCCTAGCAGTTTGGGCTGGGCTGCTACCATTGGTGG
Source organism: Ambystoma mexicanum (assembly GCF_040938575.1). Lineage (NCBI taxonomy): Eukaryota > Metazoa > Chordata > Amphibia > Caudata > Ambystomatidae > Ambystoma > Ambystoma mexicanum. Next base: position 338,753,163 of record NC_090939.1, read on the forward strand.
CAGTACCTGACTGATTTGCATATGGCTGGACCCATTTTGCAATGGCGCAGACGGGCTAAAAAACGGTGGTGTGGAAGGTTGCCCAGAGCAATGCCAGTGGTACAGATTCATTCAAAACCTTCCACCCATCACTTTTGTGGTCACAGTTTGTCTCACTATGTGAGAGAGGGTATGCCCAGACGTGGGTCCCTTGCTCGCTGTGCCATAGGGAACCAAGCTACACCTCACTGAAGAGGCCCAACAAGGCCGAAACATGTCTGGGGTTGCTTGTGTTTCCGTGCAGACTGGACCTGGCCTAGCAGTTCAGGCTGGGCTGCTACCATTGGTGGCAGTACCTGACTGATTTGCATATGGCTGGACCCCTTTTTCAATGGCGCAGACGGGCTAAAAAACGGTGGTGTGGAAGGTTGCCCAGAGCAACGCCAGTGGTACAGATTCATTCAAAACCTTCCACCCATTACTTTTTGGTCACATTTTGTCTCACTGTGTGAGAGAGGGTATGCCCAGACGTGGGTCCTTTGCTCGCTGCGCCATTGGGAACCAAGCTGCACCTCAATGAGGAGGCCCAACAAGGCTGAAACATGTCAGGTGTTGTTTGGGTTTCCGTGCAGAGGGGATCTGGCCTAGCCGTTTTGGCTGGGCTGCTACCAATGGTGGCAGTACCTGACTGATTTGCATATTGCTGGACCCCTTTTGCAATGGCGCAGACGGCTAAAAAATGGTGGTGTGGAAGGTTGCCCAGAGCAACGCAAGTGGTACAGATTCATTCAAAACCTTCCACCCATCACTTTAGTGGTCACAGTTTTTCGCACTATGTGAGAGAGGGTATGCCCAGACGTGGGTCCCTTGCTCACTGCGCCATAGGGAACCAAGCTGCACCTCACTGAGGAGGCCCAACAAGGCCAAAACATATCAGGGGTTGCTTTTGTTTCTGTGCAGAGGGGATCTGGCCTAGCAGTTTGGGCTGGGCTGCTATCATTGGTGGCAGTACCTGACTGATTTGCATATGGCTGGAACCCTTTTGCAATGGCGCAGAGGGGCTAAAAAACGGTGGTGTGGACGGTTGCCCAGAGCAACGCCAGTGGTACAGATTCATTCAAAACCTTCCACCCATCACTTTTGTGGTTACAGTTTGTCTCACTATGTGAGAGAGGGTATGCCCAGATGTGGGTCCCTTGCTCGCTGCACCATTGGGAATCAAGCTGCACCTCACTGAGGAGGACCAACAAGGCGGAAACATGTCGGGGGTTGCTTGTGTTTTCGTGCAGAGGGGGCCTGGCCTAGCAGTTCGGCTGGGCTGCTACCATTGGTGGCAGTACCTGACTGATTTGCATATGGCTGGACCCCTTTTGCAATGGCGCAGACGGGCTAAAAAACGTTGGTGTGGAAGGTTGCCCAGAGCAACGCCAGTGGTACAGATTCATTCAAAACCTTCCACCCATTACTTTTCTGGTCAAAGTTTTTCTCACTATGTGAGAGAGGGTATGCCCAGACGTGGGTCCCTTGCTCGGTGCGCCATAGGGAACCAAGCTGCACCTCACTGAGGATGCCCAACAAGGCCAAAACATATTGGGGGTTGCTTGTGTTTCCGTGCAGAGGGGACCTGGCCTAGCAGTTCGGGCTGGGCTGCTACCATTGGTGGCAGTACCTGACTGATTTGTATATGGCTGGACCCCTTTTGCAATGGCACAGATGGTCTAAAAAACGGTGGTGTGGAAGGTTGCCCAGAGCAACGCCAGTGGTACAGATTCATTCATAACCTTCCACCCATTACTTTTTTGGTCACAGTTTGTCTGACTATGTGAGAGAGGGAATGCCCAGACGTGGGTCTCTTGCTCGCTGCGCCATTGGGAACCAAGCTGCCCCTCAATGAGGAGGCCCAACAAGGCAGAAACATGTGAGGGGTTGCTTGTGTTTCCGTGCAGAGGGGACCTGACCTAGCAGTTCGGGCTGGGCTGCTACCATTGGTGGCAGTACCTGACTGATTTGCATATGGCTGGACCCCTTTTGCAATGGCGCAGATGGCTAAAAAACAGTGGTGTGGAAGGTTGCCCAGAGCAACGCAAGTGGTACAGATTCATTCAAAACCTTCCACCCATCACTTTTGTGGTCACAGTTTTTCTCACTATGTGAGAGAGGTTATGCCCAGACGTGGGTCCCTTGCTCGCTGCGCCATAGGGAACCAAGCTGCACCTCACTGAGGAGGCCCAACAAGGCAGAAACATATTGGGGGTTGCTTGTGTTTCCGTGCAGAGGGGACCTGGCCTAGCAGTTTGGGCTGGGCTGCTACCATTAGTGGCAGTACCTGACTGATTTGTATATGGCTGGACCCCTTTTGCAATGGCGCAGACGGGCTAAAAAACGGTGGTGTGGAAGGTTGCCCAGAGCAACGCCAGTGGTACAGATTCATTCAAAACCTTCCACCCATTACTTTTTGGTCAGTTTGTCTCACTATGTGAGAGAGGATATGCCCAGACGTGGGTCCCTTGCTCGCTGCGCCATTGGGAACCAAGCTGCACCTCAAAGAGGAGGCCCAACAAGGCCGAAACATGTCAGGGGTTGCTTATGTTTCTGTGCAGAGGGGACCTGGCCTACCAGTTCGGGCTGGGCTGCTACCATTGGTGGCAGTACCTAACTGATTTGCATATGGCTGGACCCCTTTTGCAATGGCGTAGACGGCTAAAAAACGGTGGTGCGGAAGGTTGCCCAGAGTAACGCAAGTGGTACAGATTCATTCAAAACCTTCCACCCATCACTTCTGTGGTCAAAGTTTTTCTCACTATGTGAGAGAGGGTATGCCCAGACGTGGGTCCCTTGCTTGGTGCGCCATAGGGAACCAAGCTGCACCTCACTGAGGAGGTCCAACAAGGACGAAACATATCAAGGGTTGCTTGTGTTTCTGTGCAGAGGGGACCTGGCCTAGCAGTTCGGGCTGGGCTGCTACCATTGGTGGCAGTACCTGACTGATTTGCATATGGCTGGACCCCTTTTGCAGTGGTGCAGACAGGCTAAAAAATGGTGGTGTGGAAGGTTGCCCAGAGCAACGCCAGTGGTACAGATTCATTCAAAACCTTCCACCCATCACTTTTGTGGTCAAAGTTTTTCTCACTATGTGAGAGAGGGTATGCCCCGACGTGGGTCTCTTGCTCGCTGCGCCATAGGGAACCAAGCTGCCCCACACTGAGTAGGCCCAACAAGGCCGAAACATATCAGGGGTTGCTTTTGTTTCTGTGCAGAGGGGACCTGACCTAGCAGTTCGGGCTGGGCTGCTACCATTGGTGGCAGTACCTGACTGATTTGCATATGGCTGGACCCCTTTTGCAATGGCGCAGACGGGCTAAAAAACGGTGGTGTGGAAGGTTGCCCAGAGCAACGCCAGTGGTACAGATTAATTCAAAACCTTCCACCCATCACTTTTGTGGTCACAGTTTGTCTCACTAGGTGAGAGAGGGTATGCCCAGATGTGGGTCCTTTGCTCGCTGCGCCATTGGGAACCAAGCTGCACCTCAATGAGGCGCCCAACAAGGCCAAAACATGTCAGGGGTTGCTTGTGTTTCCGTGCAGAGGGGACATGGCCTAGCAGTTCGGTCTGGGCTGCTACCATTGGTGGCAGTACCTGACTGATTTGCATGTGGCTGGACCCCTTTTGCAATGGTGCAGACGGGCTAAAAAATGGTGGTGTGGAAGGTTGCCCAGAGCAACGCAAGTGGTACAGATTCATTCAAAACCTTCCACCCATCACTTTTGTGGTCACAGTTTTTCTCACTATGTGAGAGAGGGTATGCCCAGACGTGGGTCCCTTGCTCGCTGCGCCATTGGGAACCGAGCTGCACATCAATGGGAAGGCCCAAGAAGGCCGAAACATGTCAGGCTTTGCTTGTGTTTCCGTGCAGAGGGGTCCTGGCCTAGCAGTTCGGTCTGGGCTGCTACCATTGGTGGCAGTACCTGACTGATTTGCATATAGCTGGACCCCTTTTGCAATGGCACAGACAGGCTAAAAAACGGTGGTGTGGAAGGTTGCCCAGAGCAACGCCAGTGGTACAGATTCATTCAAAACCTTCCACCCATTACTTTTGTGGTCACAGTTTGTCTCACTATGTGAGAGAGGGTATGCCCAGACGTGGGTCCCTTGCTCGCTGCGCCATTGGGAACCAAGCTGCACCTCAATGAGGAGGCCCAACAAGGCCAAAACATGTCAGGGGTTGCTTGTGTTTCCGTGCAGAGGGGACCTGGCCTAGCAGTTTGGGCTGGGCTGCTACCATTGGTGGCAGTACCTGACTGATTTGCATATGGCTGGACCCATTTTGCAATGGCGCAGACGGGCTAAAAAACGGTGGTGTGGAAGGTTGCCCAGAGCAATGCCAGTGGTACAGATTCATTCAAAACCTTCCACCCATCACTTTTGTGGTCACAGTTTGTCTCACTATGTGAGAGAGGGTATGCCCAGACGTGGGTCCCTTGCTCGCTGTGCCATAGGGAACCAAGCTACACCTCACTGAAGAGGCCCAACAAGGCCGAAACATGTCTGGGGTTGCTTGTGTTTCCGTGCAGACTGGACCTGGCCTAGCAGTTCAGGCTGGGCTGCTACCATTGGTGGCAGTACCTGACTGATTTGCATATGGCTGGACCCCTTTTTCAATGGCGCAGACGGGCTAAAAAACGGTGGTGTGGAAGGTTGCCCAGAGCAACGCCAGTGGTACAGATTCATTCAAAACCTTCCACCCATTACTTTTTGGTCACATTTTGTCTCACTGTGTGAGAGAGGGTATGCCCAGACGTGGGTCCTTTGCTCGCTGCGCCATTGGGAACCAAGCTGCACCTCAATGAGGAGGCCCAACAAGGCTGAAACATGTCAGGTGTTGTTTGGGTTTCCGTGCAGAGGGGATCTGGCCTAGCCGTTTTGGCTGGGCTGCTACCAATGGTGGCAGTACCTGACTGATTTGCATATTGCTGGACCCCTTTTGCAATGGCGCAGACGGCTAAAAAATGGTGGTGTGGAAGGTTGCCCAGAGCAACGCAAGTGGTACAGATTCATTCAAAACCTTCCACCCATCACTTTAGTGGTCACAGTTTTTCGCACTATGTGAGAGAGGGTATGCCCAGACGTGGGTCCCTTGCTCACTGCGCCATAGGGAACCAAGCTGCACCTCACTGAGGAGGCCCAACAAGGCCAAAACATATCAGGGGTTGCTTTTGTTTCTGTGCAGAGGGGATCTGGCCTAGCAGTTTGGGCTGGGCTGCTATCATTGGTGGCAGTACCTGACTGATTTGCATATGGCTGGAACCCTTTTGCAATGGCGCAGAGGGGCTAAAAAACGGTGGTGTGGACGGTTGCCCAGAGCAACGCCAGTGGTACAGATTCATTCAAAACCTTCCACCCATCACTTTTGTGGTTACAGTTTGTCTCACTATGTGAGAGAGGGTATGCCCAGATGTGGGTCCCTTGCTCGCTGCACCATTGGGAATCAAGCTGCACCTCACTGAGGAGGACCAACAAGGCGGAAACATGTCGGGGGTTGCTTGTGTTTTCGTGCAGAGGGGGCCTGGCCTAGCAGTTCGGCTGGGCTGCTACCATTGGTGGCAGTACCTGACTGATTTGCATATGGCTGGACCCCTTTTGCAATGGCGCAGACGGGCTAAAAAACGTTGGTGTGGAAGGTTGCCCAGAGCAACGCCAGTGGTACAGATTCATTCAAAACCTTCCACCCATTACTTTTCTGGTCAAAGTTTTTCTCACTATGTGAGAGAGGGTATGCCCAGACGTGGGTCCCTTGCTCGGTGCGCCATAGGGAACCAAGCTGCACCTCACTGAGGATGCCCAACAAGGCCAAAACATATTGGGGGTTGCTTGTGTTTCCGTGCAGAGGGGACCTGGCCTAGCAGTTCGGGCTGGGCTGCTACCATTGGTGGCAGTACCTGACTGATTTGTATATGGCTGGACCCCTTTTGCAATGGCACAGATGGTCTAAAAAACGGTGGTGTGGAAGGTTGCCCAGAGCAACGCCAGTGGTACAGATTCATTCATAACCTTCCACCCATTACTTTTTTGGTCACAGTTTGTCTGACTATGTGAGAGAGGGAATGCCCAGACGTGGGTCTCTTGCTCGCTGCGCCATTGGGAACCAAGCTGCCCCTCAATGAGGAGGCCCAACAAGGCAGAAACATGTGAGGGGTTGCTTGTGTTTCCGTGCAGAGGGGACCTGACCTAGCAGTTCGGGCTGGGCTGCTACCATTGGTGGCAGTACCTGACTGATTTGCATATGGCTGGACCCCTTTTGCAATGGCGCAGATGGCTAAAAAACAGTGGTGTGGAAGGTTGCCCAGAGCAACGCAAGTGGTACAGATTCATTCAAAACCTTCCACCCATCACTTTTGTGGTCACAGTTTTTCTCACTATGTGAGAGAGGGTATGCCCAGACATGGGTCCCTTTCTCACTGCGCCATAGGGAACCAAGCTGCAGCTCACTGAGGAGGCACAACAAGACCGAAACATGTCTGGGGTTGCTTGTGTTTCTGTGCAGAGGGGACCTGGCCTAGTAGTTTGGGCTGGGCTGCTACCATTGGTGGCAGTACCTGACTGATTTGCATATGGCTGGACTCCTTTTGCAATGGCGCAGATGGGCTAAAAAACGGTGGTGTGGAAGGTTGCCCAGAGCAACGCCACTGGTACAGATTCATTCAAAACCTTCTACCCATCACTTTTGTGGTCACACCGCGGCTAGAAAAATAAGTCAATGACCTCTAGCCGTGGCTAAGAGTGATGAGTCAATTTAGAAAGGTTTTTGGATGTGATTTCATTGTATTTGTATATTTATTTGTTATGAATATTATTTCATTGATTTTGTATATTTATATGTGATAAGTAGTCTTTAAAAGGAGGGTTCTGGAGTATACTGAGTGTAGAATTTTAGCACATTTGATATGCTCTCTTTATTATCATCTACCTTACACTTCTTTTAACTACCATTGTAGCACTGATGTCTCTATTGTCATATCCCATGCTAAGATATAAAATAGAATTCTAATAACCACGGCTACACAGAACCAACCCATTGCGCGGCATTCCTATCCATGATTAAAAGTGGCACCTATGCAGCCATGTCACCTGCATCATGGTGTGAGATTGCACCCTACATGGTTACAGACAAGCTATTTTAGAACATCAAAGCCATTGCTGCCACTTCAAACATTGACACAATTTTTCAGTGGCCATTCTTTGAATCTCCTTATTTTACAAAATTAAAAACAGAAACTATACACTATATACCAGCAAATGGCCGTTGAGTGTTCGTGGACGTGTGCTATTATAGGCCATAGGTTTGTATATTTTGATGGATATTAGCCTTCCTATGGTGTTCCCCAACATTGTCGTAATGAAACTGGATGAGGTGCTGAATCAAATTAGATGTTGCAAAAGTTTGGGATTGTTTTTTTGGAAGCTTCAATCTGCAAGAGCTTATAATCGGAAACACACTTAATTTCTTTAATGTTTGTTTGTTTAGTTTGTTTATTTTATTTATATAGCACACCTGACCCAGGGGTAACTGGGCACTTTGAAGTACAGTTACATAAGTATAGCAGTCACTTTGACAGAAGGTAGAGTGCATACATACAAGAGGGTAAAACACATTGGCAGACGGTAAGTACAAACATCAATAGAAGTCTAATACAGGAGGTAATTTGTCATCACACATGTATTGTGCAGTGGTGATTTAGTCCTCACTGAGAATCCAAGATATGATGCTTCTTCAGAAGTTGTCTAATATTTGAATGGTGCTAATGTTGGCTGGGAGGGAGTTCTGTAATTGGGTGGCTAGGACCAGGAAGCTGGAGCTGCCAAATCTTTTTATGTTAAATATGGGAACCATCAGGCAAGACGTATCTGTGGATCTTGTGACCTGTGGAGGATATCCAGGTGAATTTTTCGGTGAGACAGGGGTTTGGGGGGCATGTGGTGCAGTGCTTTGAAGGTAAGACATAAAAATTTGAGTTTGATTGTTTCATTTATAGAGAGCTATTTGTGTTTTATCCTGGTTGCTGAGATAAGTTCATTACAGGGTATATTTAAGGCGGCTCTAAGAGCATTGTTTGTTAATTACTGTTTTGTTGGCACCTAAGTATAGCCTGTTACAGCAGTCCAGTTTGGAACCTATAAGAGCTCTGGCTAGGATAAGACAGCTTTTAGCAGATAGCATAGGTCTGCAAGCTCTTATCAGTTTGCCTGTGTAGGCAGTGGCTGAGGCTGTCATATGTATTTCTTTGCTAAGGTCAGAGGTGGCATCCAGATAGAATCCAAGCATTTTTACTGCGTTGGCGACTGGGATGTTGTTTCCGTCAATATTAAAGATGTTGTAGTTAGGTCCCAGTTTGTTTAGGTTGGCTGTAGAGCCAACTAATAGTAGTTCTGTATTATCATCATTCAGGCACAGGCCATGGGTGGCCATTCATACCTGAATGACGGTGTACATTTCATTTATCCGAAGTACATCTGTGTCATATGAGCCCATAAGGGTAGGAGTATTTGAGTGTTGTCTGTGTAGTTGGTGTAGATGAAACCCAGACCATCCAGTTTGTCAAACAGTGGCTTTGTAAAGAGGTTGTACAAAGTGGGTGAGACGCAGGACGCTTGGGGACACCGCAGATGATTGGTATGGGGTCAGCTGCTGCAGTCGGAGAAAAGACTTGCATGGTCCTCTTGTTCAAGAATTATTGGATCCATGTAATGGCTGAGTTGGAGAAAAAGGTTGCAGTTTTCAGGTGAGCACAAGTACCTTATGGTCAACCAAGTCTAACGCTGCTGACAAATCTAGGATGAGCCAGATGGCAAAACTGCCTTTATCTTTCAGGGTGTCAATATGGCATTTCAAGTCGACAAGGGCAGTTTTTGTCCCATGTTGAGGTCTGATGCCAGATTCTCGAGAGCCTAGGAGTTTTCTAGCTACAAGGTAGATCTGGATTTGCAAATGTGCAACCCTATCCAAAATCTTTAGCAGAAAAGGGACCGTATTAATCGGTCTGTAGTTTGTGGGAATTATGGGGTCTAGAATTCATTTTTTGAGTAGAGGGAGTACCCAGGATACCTTCAGGTTGCAAGGTACTACCCCACTGGAGAAGGAGGAGTTGATAAGTTTAGTGATGAATGGGGCTAGATCTTTAGCCACATCCTTGATAATCTGAGCTGGGCATCTGTCACCCTTACAGTTAGATGGTTTCAAAGAGGCAATCATGTTTTGTTCATCTTGTACGGATACATTAGAGAATTTGAAATCGTGAGGCTGTGGGTAATGGGGTGCCGGGTTCTGAACTTCTGTAGAATTTTTCGTGGCTACTTGTGTGGTGAGTAGTCTATGTTTGTTGCCTATTTTGGTCTGTAGATTGGTGATTTTGTTAGTGAGGGCACTTTGGATGTTTGTGCACCAAAGTTTACCTTTTAGGTGCGTGTATGTGGGAGGGTTGGATGTCTCAATTTCTCGCAGGATAGTAAAGAGTTCTTTGGATATAGAGCCTGCTTGATTTATTCTGTTATTATAGGTCTTGCGTTTTGTACGGATGATCTAATTTTTGTATTTAGTGGAGATGATGACTAAGTTTGTTTTATTCTCAGGGGAGTGTATGAGTTTCCATAGTTTTTGGAGTTTTCTTTTTTCAGTGCAGATCAATTTCAGCTCAGGGGCGAACCATGAGTTCACATGGGCTCTAGGTTTCCTTTTGCACATTTTGGGGGTGCTACCACATCAATGGCTTTAGCATTTAAGAATTATATGCATCTGCCAGGACGTTAGGGTCACTTGTGTTAGGTAATGCCTCAACTGTGATGTTCCGTTTGCTTCTCGTGGAGCACGAGGTTGCTATGGTGTGGAATCAGAAAAATACAATATTAAGGCTGTTACACCAAGCAAAGGAAAATACACCGACACGGGCTTGTAAAGATTCCCAGAACCTTTATTACAAAACTGAACAGTATTGGACAAAGTACACAAATAGCTATTTGGCTGTCAATACATCACAGAGACCACCAGCAGGGTTCAATGTGAGCAGTGAGCAGAATTTCCTGGCTGGACATCAGCGTATTTATACAGTTTGTTATAATGATGTCCAGCCTCTTACAAGTTAATTATACACTGGGCTAGGGTCGCGCAGGTTCATTTCCCCATTTACATAGCTCGTGCATGCGGTTTACTTTTAAATACATTTACTAACAGGCATTATTATTCTCTAATTTAACGTTACACTCTTTACACGTTGCTTTAATACAAATCAAACAAATGTTTTGCATGTCGTATTTGGATAGCATTATTGTTCTCGTATACTTGTAGGTTAACATTTGCTAATTCAAGTAATCCCCTGATCCCGAGGTCAACAAAGGACAAGGTCTACATGACCCTAACATGTAGCTTGAAGGCAGGTTGGACATTAACCCTACTACAGAGGTTGAAGAGGTTAATGCAAGAACAAGAGCACACAAGTCGGCCATTTTAGACTACAGTGACTTTGTACAATAAGATAAAATGGTGGTTCTAACCTAAAATGGAGGCTGGATTCACTTGAGGTCACGACCTTGTAATACAGATTTCCTCGCAAAGCGACTGGACATAGCCCAACATATACAATGAAGATGAAACAATATTATATCAGTTCTAACAAACCCTCCTTTTGGCCTATGCCAAGTGCTAAACTACCTTCAATCACTTTGCGACTAACTCCATATTTCAACATCTATACATCCCAAATCATTGTCTGACATATCTATTGCCATTAGATCTGACACCAGAGTTTCTTTTAACACATAGGGCCTCATTAGGACCCTGGCGGAGAGGGTATTACGCCAGCGTAGTGCATGGCGTACCTCTCCGCCATACTACGAGTTCCCGTAGCGCCATGGAGGTTTTCTCCGCCTGGTTTTACCAGCCGGAGAAAACCATGGCGCTACGGGACCTCGTTGTTAATTACGCCACCGTATTTTACGGTGGCGTAATTAACTCCTTCCCCACTCCCATTATACCCTATGGGGCGAAAATGGGAATGGGGAAGGGCAGAATGGGGATTGGGGATTTACCGCTCCGCCGAGGTCGGAATGGGGCGGTAAATCCGCCAACCCCCATGGCGCTATCGGCGGCTTTCCGCCATGCTTCGCGGTGCATTTAGCACCGCGAAGTCCGCCTGGGTCGTAATGAGGCCCATACTCTTTGGAAACCTTCTCCTGGGCGTATATTTTATGCCCTAATACACTTGTTGCTTGCGCGCAACATCCCCCTAATACTGAGCATATACCAGGGAGGCACTGTATACAACAGCAAAGAAACAGAAAACTTCCCAAGATAATCAGCAGGGCCAAAAAAACTTCCATCCCCATGACCGTAGGAGGTCTCAAAACCATGCACTAAGTTCCCAGTTTCCCTCAGGAACATGTACTTCTGAACTAAGAACATGTAAATTTTGGATAGCCCTAAAGATCGTCGGAGAGGTGTCTGGTACGTATACGCAGCAAGCGGACTCCACTAATTTACATACTCCTCCACGCTCGGCCAGAATGACATCTAATGCCATCCGGTTCTGAAGAGCCACTAATCTTATCGCTTTCTGTTCTAACGTCATATTATAGAGTATGTCAGTGGTCCGATTGATGGTTCTCTCCAATACTCTCGCTAGTCCCCTGATAGCTTCTGAATTCGTAATTTGCCCAAAAAATGGCACAAAGGATTTCATGATATCTCCTAGAGTTTACGCTGGAGTATCCCCTTTCACAACTCGTTGTGGACAAGTTTTCGAAACATCTGCAGTACTGGCAATAAATACCCCAGGTAGTAGAATCCCTAAATAACAGGTTCCTTGCCAATCCCTGGGCAACCATGGAAATGCCACATTACCGCAAACAAAATAGACAGGTTTGCCTACGTACAGAGGTCTGTTCTCACTAGACAAATTCGCAACGTTGGCGCACTTTCTAAAATTCCCCATTGACCGTGTTCCATTCCTCTGTATGCAGAAGGATACTGAATCGGGGCTATGGTTAACAGAATAAGATGGAGGCGTGGCATCCTTATTGCCTATAGGAGCCATTTTGAAAGAGATTAAAGACTGAAAAGGATGAGACAATCTATCAGAGGGCCTAACAGAAGCAACTTTTGGCTTACTGTAACGCTCACCTGGTTCCCACGGAGGCGCGGCGTCGAAGGCGCAGTACTCTGGAGATGGACAGGAAGGGCCCCTCTATTCTGGCTTCCCTGGCTCGTTGGATACCCTCCTGTGCGTGAAAAGGGAGTATTACCAACTGTGGAACAATGCTCAAGCCTCCCACTCCCTTCCAACCCTCCACGATACCTCCTCCACGATTCCCCGTGAAGCCTCACCTTAGGGTTTGGAAGGATGAGCTCTCCATCCTGCTTCTGATGCAGGGGCGCGTTGAAACCCAGTTACTTCACTGGATTGAGGATTGATGGGAGTTCAGGTAAGCTTGACTGTTCAGGTAAGGTGCTGTAAAAGTTCTGTTCAAAAGTTCAAGCTTAATAATAATGTTCGTTGTCTAATTGCAGCAAGCGCTAATGCTTATGTCTTTTTCCCCTTAGGGGCCGGGGTCCGGAGTTGCCAGGAAGCGGCAGGACCCGAAATGCAGTGGGAATAATCCAACAGGTAAGACTTAAAAGGAAACTGAGCTTTCCTTATTCCTTTTCTCCCTCTCACCTTTGTTCTTGTCTTTTTTCCTCTAGGCGCCGGGGCGTAGCTGAATCCGTAAGATCGCTGCTGAAGATGGAAGCGCCTTGCAAAGGTGAGTAAAATGCAGCGCTGCAGCGATCGAAACAAAATGCCTTTAAAATGATGTCTTCCTTTTCAGGGCCGTTGGAGAAATGACTCCGGGATGCAGATTTAGCAGGTAAGGGCTTTTCTTCTCCTATTCTCTTCCTTTCTCCCCTTGCAGGTGTTCCAGGGTGCTGGCAGGCGTGGCTGAAGTCAGGATGCAGGAGCTGACACGGTGAGCGTCCAGCTGCTAGGTGCAGAACAACGCGAAGCACTTGTGGCTGTTCGGGTGGGGTTTAAATAGCCTTGGAAGAAGTTCCTGGTATGTATCCTTCCACCAATCAGGTATGTATCCTTCCCCGACCACACCCGGGTGGTGAAGTAGTCCTACAGGTAAAGTAGTCCCATTCAGGCCTCAAGAGGGCCTGGATGAAGCAGCAAGGTCTGCATCAGGTAAGTGTGCACCCAAGCACTTAAACACATATCCTCTTCTATGAGCCTGGCGCCTAAGGCGCCAGGACTGGGGTCCGCTATGAGCCTGGCGCCTAAGGCGCCAGGACTGAGTCCAAAGGGCCCCGAGTTGGGCCCGCTGAGACTTCCCTGGGGAAAATGATGTCTGCCTCTGGGGTTGCTGGGCCCGGCCTGGCTCCTTGGAGGTAGGCATCATGACAGTAGCCCCCCTCAAGGCCCCTCCCAAGGTCTTTTCCTCCGGGGGTTTTGGTTTGTGCGGGAATCTTCGATGGAATCGTTGAATTAATCGTGGTGCGTGAACATAGTTACTGGGTGCCCAAGATCTTTCCTGAGGTCCATATCCTTTCCAATCAACAAGATAGAAGAGTTTCGACTTAACTATCTTGGAATCTAAAATGTCTTTCACTTCGAATTCTAATTCTCCATCAATTTGGACAGGGCCTGGGGGCTCAGACAGTCTGGTTCCAGGTTGTACTGGTTTTAGAAGAGATGCGTGAAAAACGGGATGAATCCGCATGTTGGATGGTAAATCGAGTTTAAAGGCCACTGGGTTGATAATAGCTTTGATGGGGTAAGGCCCAATGAATCTGGGATTAAAAGTTCGCTGACCCTTGAGGGGTAGATGTTTAGTTGCTAGCCATACCTGATCTCCTACTTGGTAAGGAGGAGTTTTACTTCGGTGCAAATCAGCGTTTTCTTTATACTTTTTCTTGGCTTGCTGTAAGTGGGTTGTAGCTTCTTTGAAGGCTTGGGTTATTGTGGAATGTAGGTGATTTACTGCAGGCATCTCCAGGGTCAGATGTGGATCTAGGTCAGAGGTCCGAGGATGGTGACCATACAGGGTATAAAAAGGAGTCTGTCCAGTTCCAGAATGCACTGAATTGTTGTATGCATATTCTGCAATCCAAAGGATGTCTTTCCAATTTAACTCGGATTGGTGTAACATGCACCGCAGATATTGCTCGAGAGTCTGATTGGTTCTCTCGGTTTGTCCGTCGGTCTGGGGGTGGTGGCTGGTGGATAACCGCACGTCTATTTGTGCTAGTTGGCAACATTTCTTCCAAAAGTGGGAGATAAATTGACTTCCACAGTCTGAGACTAAAATGGAAGGGAAACCATGTAACCGCACTATATTTTCCATAAATTCCTTGGCCAAGGTGGAAGCTGACGGTAATCCTTTTAAAGGGATAAAATGGGCCATTTTGGAGAATAGATCCACTATTACGAGAATCGTGTTGTAACCACCACAAGGAGGCAGGTCAGTTATAAAGTCCATTGACAAGGTGTGCCAAGGTGCTGGTGGAATGTCCAAAGGTTGAAGTAGGCCGGCTGGCCTTTTCTTTTGACTCTTATTTTGGGCACAGATTCCGCAAGACAACACAAATGACTTTATGTCTTTTCTCCAAGAAGGCCACCAGAAGTGGCGTTTGATCTTTTCTTCTGTTTTCGCGATACCGGGGTGTCCTTCCATTAATGATTCATGATGACGGGTAATGACAAGTTCCTGCAATTCTTTACTTGGCAGAAATAACTGCTCTTGGAAGTAGGGTAAATCATCCTTAACGGTGTCGTGAGGACCCTTTTGACTCCATTCCAGTAAGGCAGAAGAGTCAAAAAGCTGTTTTACTTGAGCTTGGATGTCCTTAATGGTTTGCAATGAAGTCAAGCCCAGAATTCTTTGTTCCGGTATGATTGGTACAGGTTCTAAACTCGAATTGGGTTCTTCCATGCCTATCCGGGATAAGGCATCTGCCTTACCATTCTTGCAGCCAGGGCGATAGGTAATTACAAAATCAAATTCCGCAAAGAATAAAGCCCATCGGAGTTGTCGCGAAGATTGAGCTTTGGCCGTCTTTAAATACTGCAAATTTCTGTGGTCCGTAATTACGGTGATGGTGTGTCTTGCACCGAGAAGATAGTGACGCCAAGCCTTGAAAGCTGATTTAATAGCCAGTAGTTCTTTGTCGGTAATTGCGTAATTGAGTTCAGGTGGAGAGAATTTTCTGGACCAAAAGGCTACATGGTGTAGTTGGTTAGTTTCTGGGTCTCTTTGCGACAGGACAGCTCCCATGGCCGAACTGGATGCATCGGTTTCCACGATGTAAGGGAGATCTGGGCGCGGGTGCTTCAATACAGGTGCAGAGGTGAATTTGGTTTTCAGGTCCTGAAAGGCTTGTTCAGCCTCAAGAGTCCATTCAAAGCGTTTATTTTTCTTTAGGAGAGTTGTGATGGGTTGAACAGTTCGAGAAAATTCCGGGATGAACCTTCGATAGAAATTGGCAAAGCCAAGCATGCTTTGCACTCCCTTCACAGAGCTAGGAGATGGCCATTTGAGAATGGCGTCCACTTTCCGCGAGTCCATTCGGATTCCTTGAGGTGTCAGGATGAATCCGAGAAATTCCACTTCTGTGGTATGAAAAACGCATTTTTGGCAAAATAATTTGTGCTGGCGCAATTTCTCAAGAACTGCCCTAACATGGTTTCTGTGATCAGATTCTGAGGAGGAATACACCAGGATGTCGTCAATATAAACGATGACACAAACATCGATAAGTTCCCGAAGAACATCATTCATGAAGTACTGAAAGGCGGCAGGTGCGTTGCACAAACCGAAGGGCATTACTTGATATTCGAAGAGCCCAAATTTGGTGCGGAATGCAGTCTTCCACTCGTCACCCTCTTTTATACGTACAAGGTGGTAAGCTCCTCGGAGATCTAGCTTGGTGTACACACGAGCATCTTTTACTTGGTCGATAAGCTCAGGTATCAGGGGCAAAGGGTAATGATTCTTAATCGTTATCTGATTTAGGGCGCGGTAGTCAATACAGGCCCTAAGGTCTCCTTCCTTTTTAGGTACGAAGAACAAAGCGGAAGAGACTGGTGACTTTGATGGGCGAATGAAGCTATTGGCCAGGTATTGATCCAAATACTGGCGCAAATGCAGGTTCTCAGGTTCAGTAAGAGCATAAATCCTACTACAAGGTAGTTGTGCATTGGGTACCAAGTCGATTTGGCAATCGTAAGATCGATGGGGAGGTAAGGTGTTAGCCTGCTCTTTCTGAAAAACGTCTTGGAATTCTTGGTATTCAGATGGTAGCTGTACAGGGGTGGAAGTTACAGAGGCTAGACCCATAGCTGGATTCCTTGGGTAACAGGTTGGTTCACAATCAGGAAAAGTTATCTTTTTTGCTCGCCAGTTTATTCTCGGATTATGTGTTTCTAACCAAGGGATACTTAGAAGTCCTTGAAATTGTGGGGCCTTGATCACATCAAACACGATTGCTTCCCGATGTCCGTCCTGACCCACCAGAGTGATTTCAACTGTGGAATGCGTTACAGGCCCTGAGGCTATTTCAGTTCCATCAACTGTAGTAATTACATCTTGGGTTACTTTCGGGCGGAGAGGAAGCTTAATCCTGGAAGCCAATTCACGGTCTATGTAATTTCCAATAGCTCCACTGTCTATGCATGCTTTTATAGCATGCAACTGCTGAGGCTGTTTTGGGTTCACAAGCACCATTGGCATGACAAAATGCGAGGTCAAAGAGTTTGTTTTCAAGCTCGGCAAGCGGACCCCTACGCTTGTCGGGCTAGGTCGTTTCCCGAACCAGGTGTCAATAACTCGTTATCAGTGGCTCCAACCACCTTCTTGGGTGGTTTAACTGGACAACTTTGAAGAAAGTGACCGGAAGTTCTGCAATACAGACAAAGATGCATTTGTCGCCTTCTCTCTCGTTCAGTTCTGCGTTAATGATCCTTTAACACTGCCAATTTGCATAGGTTCGGAAACGTCAGTACTCTTGGAGTTAACGTGGGTCTTGATAGGTACTCTGGTTTCATACTTGAGCCGATCTGCTTTTCTATTTTGAAGTCTGTGATCAAGTTGAACCACTAAGTCTATGTAGTCTGCGCAGGCCTGGGGTGGATCTACTATCTGAGCTATAACATCTTTAAGCTCACCGCGCAGGCCTCGATGAAACAATGTGATCCTTTTATTTTCAGGCCATCCGGTTTCCACAACTAGTCTATTAAAGGTGGCGATATAGGACAAAAGATCCTGATTACCTTGTCGTAAGGATAGCAGTTCGTTGTCAAGGGCCTGTCCCTGCGAGTGTCGAGCGAACAATCTTTCCATGCTGGCCTGGAAGCCCTGGAAATCCCGGAGAATGGGATCATCCTGATTTACCAATGGAATAGACCAATCGGCAGCACAGCCACTGAGGTAAGATAGTACAAAGGCTACTTTGGTCTGGTCGTTGGGGAAGGCCTCGGGCCTGCATAAAAAGTGTAAACGGCATTGGTTCATAAAAACGGCATATTTCTTGGGATCCCCCGCAAAACGTTCCGGCGGGGCCAAAGGCATGTGTCCAGGTAGATTGATTTGTACCGGGTTATTCGAACCCATTGTTGTAGAAATATCTCCGGAAACAGGTAAAGGAGTGTGCTCTGCCTGGCCCTGCAATAACCTTTTGGCCAGATCATCAGTTCTTTCCTTGGATAGGATTAGTTCCCTTCTGAGAGCATTAGTCTCCTGGCGGGCTGAGTGCACTTCTGCCCGTAATTCCCCTAAAAGATGGGCCAGCTGATCTGTCTCGGAAGTCTCCATAGCGCCCAGGTGGGAAATTGTGGTAAGGCTTCGCGTTCTGTAACGCTCACCTGGTTCCCACGGAGGCGCGGCGTCGAAGGCGCAGAACTCTGAAGATGGACAGGAAGGGCCCCTCTATTCTGGCTTCCCTGGCTCGTTGGATACCCTCCTGTGCGTGAAAAGGGAGTATTACCAACTGTGGAACAATGCTCAAGCCTCCCACTCCCTTCCAACCCTCCACGATACCTCCTCCACGATTCCCCGTGAAGCCTCACCTTAGGGTTTGGAAGGATGAGCTCTCCATCCTGCTTCTGATGCAGGGGCGCGTTGAAACCCAGTTACTTCACTAGATTGAGGATTGATGGGAGTTCAGGTAAGCTTGACTGTTCAGGTAAGGCGCTGTAAAAGTTCTGTTCAAAAGTTCAAGCTTAATAATAATGTTCGTTGTCTAACTGCAGCAAGCGCTAATGCGCGCTAATGCTTATGTCTTTTTCCCCTTAGGGGCCGGGGTCCGGAGATGCCAGGAAGCGGCAGGACCCGAAATGCAGTGGGAATAATCCAACAGGTAATACTTAAAAGGACACTGAGCTTTCCTTATTCCTTTTCTCCCTCTCACCTTTGTTCTTGTCTTTTTTCCTCTAGGCGCCGGGGCGTAGCTGAATCCGGAAGATCGCTGCTGAAGATGGAAGCGCCTTGCAAAGGTGAGTAAAATGCAGCGCTGCAGCGATCGAAACAAAATGCCTTTAAAATGATGTCTTCCTTTTCAGGGCCGTTGGAGAAATGACTCCGGGATGCAGATTTAGCAGGTAAGGGCTTTTCTTCTCCTCTTCTCTTCCTTTCTCCCCTTGCAGGTGTTCCAGGGTGCTGGCAGGCGTGGCTGAAGTCAGGATGCAGGAGCTGACACGGTGAGCGTCCAGCTGCTAGGTGCAGAACAACGTGAAGCACGTGTGGCTGTTCGGGTGGGGTTTAAATAGCCTTGGAAGAAGTTCCTGGTATGTATCCTTCCACCAATCAGGTATGTATCCTTCCCCGACCACACCCGGGTGGTGAAGTAGTCCTACAGGTAAAGTAGTCCCATTCAGGCCTCAAGAGGGCCTGGATGAAGCAGCAAGGTCTGCATCAGGTAAGTGTGCACCCAAGCACTTAAACACATATCCTATTCTATGAGCCTGGCGCCTAAGGCGCCAGGACTGGGGTCCGCTATGAGCCTGGCGCCTAAGGAGCCAGGACTGAGTCCAAAGGGCCCCGACTTGGGCCCGCTGAGACTTCCCTGGGGAAAATGATGTCTGCCTCTGGGGTTGCTGGGCCCGGCCTGGCTCCTTGGAGGTAGGCATCATGACACTTACTTCTATTTGCAAAAAGCGAGCAACCCAGGGGCATCAAACCATGCTTTTCAAAACTATTTAAATTTGTACCATCAAAGTTCCCTGAGATGCTGTCATTCCATCGGCCAAAAAATAGTGCTCTAAGAGAGGCGTAACAGGCAGATGTCAAAGGTAAAGGATGAATATACCAACCTAGCACCTTATCCCCATGTTGCGGTAGATGTGAACAGATCCAACAATTGGTCTTATTTAAAATTGCATGAGTGGCATTCATAATTAACAAAAGGGTATTATTCTGATAGTTCTGTCTATGCAAAGAATCTCTAGGCGATAAAGTATGTAATTGCACGGAAGGAGTGGGGATAACAGATACATTTTCAATAGGTAAAAAGTCCTCTAGCGGATATGCTTCCTCCAGATACCATAACCCAAACCCAACAGTTACTAAAAATCCAGTAATTATGATAAAAAGGCAACAATACACTTTGGGGGTCCCCTTACATGCTTGATCATTGTCTAAGCTAGTCACATGTTTATCTAAAAGTTCGGTACGAGCGGTAGTGGGTGCAGGCATTGTTGTCTTCAACCAAAAAAACACCAATTGTTTGTTTGCTAGCGACTCCAGTCGCGCGCCTTCTTAATATCTTTCCCACAACCCTTAGCCAACAGAATCTTCCCGTAAAATCGGGCCAAAAGACAAGCCCTTGAATGATTTTTTTTCAATCGCACAGTCAGACCATGGTGTATGTTTACTTCCTTAGACGCAAATTATATTTCGCAGTTTCTAGTGAGGACAAAGTGTTGTCACTTCCTCCTGGAAGTGGCGAATGAACGGAAATGGGATCAGAAAAGGATTGATCCGGAAGTTCCACTGTTGGGGAGTGTGGAGACAAGATGGCCGTTTTGTCTGGCCTTGTAGATTCTGGAGCGGTCTCCGATTCTCCCTTGTTGATTGTTGCTGTTTCAGGCATGCCAGTTACAGCAGTGGGAAGGGATTCTGTATTTCTGTATCATATGGCACGCGCTGTGGGATCCGTTTGGTGTGCGTCGCATGGATCCAGTTCTTACGACCTGCTACCCGCACAGCAGTGTGAGTGACTAGCAGGACTTGGTAGGGACCCCTCCACCGAGGTGCAAGGCAAGACGACCTCTCAAAAAACTTCGTGAGGATCCAGTCCCCCGGTCTTAGACTGTGACCAGGACCCTCGTAGCGTACAGGTAATGCCTCTCGCACCTGGTGATAAATTGAAAACAGATTTTAGTCAACTGGATACAGTAATCTGAAAGAAGCACATTTTCAATGTCCCGCAACGAGCGACTTTTTGGCATACCCCAAATATTAGCAGGCCTCCCCAATACCACCTCAAAGGGAGAGAGCCCAGTCTTAGTTTGAGGGGTTGTTCCCATCGACAGCAACACGATCGGTAAGGCGTCCGGCCATTTTAACTTGGTGCCAGCACACGTCTTAGCAAGCTTGTTCTTTATAATGCCGTTATGCCAGGGGCACTGTTGCACACGAGAGAAGATGGCGGCTCTCGTGTGAGCTCCGGCTAGACCAGGGCCGCAAAGCAAGAAAAGACAATTTGCAGGCTCCGGTTACCTGCAATTTTTGCAGAGGATGGGTAACAATATCTTCAGAAACCCCACACGAAATTTCAGACTGATCGGTGCAGGGATTCGAGAGATAGAGGCCTGGATGATCTTCGGGCGGCCCGAGGATCGGTGACCGGCGGGAAGAGAGAGGAGCCCCGCCCCAGCGCAGCGGCATCGGGCCGCTCCTGCCATCCATCCAGCGTGAGGAGGCCGCAGCTGCCCCGGATATCGTGCACCACCCGTTGGCCCACCTGCCGCCTTCTCCGCATGGGAGCCTGAGAAGCCCGGATGAGTGAAGGACTGCTCTGTGGTCGGACCACACTTGAAGAGGTAGGCCACTCTCGCCTCAGAACCAGCACGCCATCCAGCTATCCCCAGCGGGCTCGGGGAACTACGGGACAAACTTATCTTGTTGAGAGCCAGGGGCCTCGCATGCCCGCGGGCCGCGGAGGAGGCCTCCCCGCACCGCCCACGTGGGCCACCATCCCCCAGGGACTGACGACCGTATGCACTCCATTAGTTCATATATGACAGTGAGAAACGTCTGACCCCTCTAATAAAGCTGCGACGGGGCACGGATGCCACCACCGCGGGCAGGTATAGTGCAGAGCGAATCGTGGTGGAACCAACACGGCCTTCCCATTGAGCACCTGGATAACCCACATCTCCCATTCCGGAGACGATGCCCAAGAACGTTGGCCCGAAGAAAGGCAGAGGAACCATCAACAAATTCACGACCGCGATGCAGAGGGAAGCGGAGCCCGAGATAGACCAGGAAACGCTGGTGCAGAGAAGCAGGCGACCCTGGCTCCAATGATGGACCCCCAGGCTGTTTTTCAGGTGATGCAACAGGGCTTCGCTACACTCACGGACAAACTAGATGGGATCACGGCAAGTGTCGCCAACATAAAGACACAACTTGACAAGACTACCACGTGCATGACGGAGGCGGAATCTAGGATATCTGGCACTCAGGACGCCTTAGAGGCCCTGAAAACCACGGTATCTACAATGGCTATCGAACTTGGAAAGGTGAAGTCCAAATGTGCAGATTTGGAGGCGAGATCTAGGAGAAACAACATCCATATTATTGGCGTTCCAGAAGTCGCCATGAAAGGATCAATGGAGAGGGCAGTGGAGGATCTCCTCCGCACACTATTGGGTGATCCCGGATGGTCACCGATGTTCATAGTCGAGAGGGCACACAGATCACTGGCCCCGAAACCGAAACCTGGGGCATACCCCAGGCCCATCATAGCGCGCATGTTAAACTACAGGGATAGAGATCTGATCCTTAAAACCGCAAGGGAAAAACAAGAGCTCAAACGGGAAGCAAAGTTTATCCGCCTCTTTCCGGACTTTACCCTGGCTGTCCAACAGGAAAGGAAGCACTTCGCAGGAGTCAAGAAAATGCTACGCAAACGGCAAGTTCAATACGCAATGCTCTACCCCGCCAGGCTCAAAATCCACCATCAAAACAAGGCCTACTTGTTCATATTTCCCGAAGAAGCGGCGACCTTTATAGAAACGCATATCCCTCCGAACACGGGACAGACTTAAAGTGTGGGCGATTTGAACAAGACTGAGACCTAAATATTCTCATCCCGTTCTTGAAGTGAAAAGGAACATCAACGCCTAAAGCCTCCACCCTGGAGCCCGCATCTGGGACACTAAAGTAGAATATACATGTCTATTCGGCTATGAAAACACCATCCCAGAGGTCAGTAAGATGTGCGAGAGCAACGTACGTAAACCGGACACGATACCTATAAGTGAAGCTGGCTTGGGCTCTGGAGACGCCGCAGCCCCCACTGTAGCAGGTGCTTGAAATGTTGTTGGGTGGGGAGGGATGGATATCTAATTGCACAGTTGAAGTTTGGGGAACTGTGAGGGTGGGGGGAGGGACTTACACAGGAGTTGCAGTGTTTTGTTATAAAAGAAAGAGCACACAGATGTCAGACATGTCGTCATTCCATCTCACAATGGCAGATTATAAGAGGCCAGATGGCTTTGTACACCCCATAGACAATGGCTAGCTTAGACAAAGACAACATCAATATGCTTAGCTGGAATGTAAGGGGCCTGGGATCTAGGATTAAGAGGAGGAAGATACTGGCCTACCTCAATAGACACGTGGCCAGGGTGATCTTCTTATAAGAAACGCATTCTGGTCCGCGACAAGGAGGACAATTGATGCCTAACTGGGGCTCGCATCAGTATTTCACGACATACTCCAGCCGGGCAAGAGGGGTAGCAATTCTGATTCACAAAACACTCCCCTTTGAATGTATTGATGTTGAGTGTGACCCGGGGGGGAGATATGTCATGCTTCATGGCAACCTATATGAAAAAGAATTTGTCTTTCTGAACGTGTACGGTCCGAACATCGACCAACCAGACTTTTATGCCGCAGTGTTTGAAAAATTGGCAAGATACCCGACAGCCCGGGTAATTTGTGGCAGGGAATTTAACACAATATTAGATGTACATCTTGATCGCACATCTACGCAAGCTAGAACACTGACAAAAGCCGCGCAAGCAATGCACCTACATATGGCTGATCTACAACTAAAAGATGCCTGGAGAACATTGAACCCGATCAGTAGGGAATACACCTATTACTCCACAGTCCACGACATGCACTCCAGGATAGATTTATGGCTCATAGATGGGGGAAGAATGGCATGGGTCACAGACTCCCATATACACCCAAGAGCGTATTCAGACCACTCACCGATACAGCTAACACTAAGAATCCCTGGTCGGGTCCTCTCCAGACCACCTTTGAGATTCAAGCCAGCAGCGCTGAAAGATCTGGTCTATAACACCTCGATGAAACAATATATAAAGGACTACTTCGATAACAATGAACATTCTGTCTCGACCCAGTCTGTACTATGGCAGGCGTTCAAAGTCTGCATCAGAGGTCACTCAATATCCATAGAGGGGGGAATCCTTAAAGACATTAGGAATAGGTTAATTAGGCTAGAAACTCAAATAGCATCCCTGCAATCACAGTATGCATCCTCCCCGTCACCCCAAATCGGCTCTGAACTAAAGACCAAACTAGATGAATAAACCGAGACCGCAGAACAAGAGGTCAGATACTTTGATTGGCCAGCTGCAGCCCGTAGATATGGGGAAGGGGAACGCCCGGGGAAATTATTAGCTAGAACAGTACGCGTAGAGAATGGCCCCACAACCATACCATGCATACACCTGCCTGATGGCACGGTAACCACTGACCAAGACAAAATTAAGGAGACCTTCTATGCCTATTACAAAGACCTATATTCCCCGCAAAGCACTTCAACCGATGATGAGATTGAGAGCTACCTAGCCCAGATACCCACAACCCTTTTAGCGGATACCACTAGGGAAACACTTGAGCTACCCATCACCGAGCCTGAAATACTCGATGCAATAAAAGCTCTCCCCAACGGGAAAGCGCAGGGTTAACACGGGCTAAGTGCTGAGTTATATAAAGAGTTTAATAGTGAACTGGTTCCCAGGCTCCACTCTGTATGGATGGATGCACTGGACACAGGGGAACTCCCCGAAACCACCAGGGAAGCTGTAATTACTCTCCTGCTGAAATCGGAGAAGCCCCCTGGAGACTGTGGGTCATACCGACCTTTATCCCTAATAAACACTGATGCCAAAATCCTGGCCAAAATAATAGCAACTAGGCTTACACCACTGATGCCATATATGATACACAAAGATCAGGCTGGGTTTATATTAGGCAGATCTACGGCAACAAATATAAGGAGATGCTACCAAATCATTGCCATGATACCCCCAGAAACCCAAGGAATAGCGGTCTCCTTAGATATGAGGAAAGCATTTGACACTGTCTCATGGCCGTTCCTGTTCGGGGTGTTACGAAACTATGGATTTGGCCCAAACTTCATAAGGTGGATCTGAATACTTTACACGCGACCATACGCTAAAATCAATCAGAATAAATGGATCTTTCACAGACATACTTCAACTACTGGGGGGCACTAGACAGGGCTGCCCACTCTCCCCACTACTCTTCGCCCTGGTTATTGAACCCCTTGCGGACATACTCAGATTCCGTTATAGCACACTCGGGATATGGCTAGAAGGTAACCCACATATTATAACGCTTTATTGGGATGATATCTTATTATACCTGAAAAACCCAGACCGCAAATTGGGCAAGGTGCTGGCTGCAGTGAAAGAGTTTGGAGAATATTCAGGTCTTCGCCTAAATCCCAATAAGTCGGAGATATTCCCACTCACAGATGCCACAACGCAACCCCAGAACCTCCATGGCCTTATATGGAGCCCAGTACACATTGTTTATCGAGGTGCGGCAGTCGCCAGATCCGCTCAACTCTCCCGATCACTAAACTACACCTCACTGGCCGACGCACTTTGCGTCAAAATAAAGCGCTGGAATGCCCTTCAAATATCAATGATGGGCAGGATAGCATTAATTAAAATGATCATTCTGCCTAAGCTTTTCTATCTGTTCAGTACAGTACCGGTGTGGCCGGGTCGCACACTATTCTCCAAAATTAATAGTGCATGCATAGCGTTTGTATGGGAAGGCCACTCGAGGCTGAGCTGGAGGATGTTAACAGATACGTACCCCAGAGGTGGCCTAATGGCTCCCGACGTGGAACTGTATTACCTGGCAGCGCAGGCACATTATGCTGCCGACTGGGCTACATGCTTCCTCAACCCTGGCCCCCCACCCCTTCCCGTGAGGGAACAGGAAGCGATACTGGCCAAACAGAAAATCACTAGACCCACACCTAAACGATATAACACTATGCATCCATCCAATGTCACAATCACTGCATGGGCCAAAACTATACCACCCGAGCATGCCAATATGGGGCGACCCCCACACGCCCTTCTCCTTAGACAGTGCGGTGGCAATGCACTGGACAGCCAAAGGAATCACACAATGGGGACAGATGTTTCGGGGCAAACAGTTTTTGGAGTGGGATGAGATTAAAGACACAGTAGGAAACACAAACGCACACAGACAGCAATTCGACAAGGTTGCAACAACCACACAACGGATCTACCCATCATTCCCAAACGAACCCGAAATAAACATGGGTCTTGGTTACATATTCACGGGGGGGACTCAGAAGGTTACGGCCTCCACTCTCTACAAGACTATAATGCAAACACGCCCAAAAACACCCCACACCGCAAAGGCCGGTTGGGAGCGAGATCTGGACCAGCCGATAGAAGAACAGGATTGGTCCCAGATCTGTGCACTGACTAAGCTGGTGTCCTGCAACTCTAGATTCAAATTGATACACTATAAAATTATCCATAGAACCCACTACACGCCAGCAAAACTCAAGCGTCTATATCCTACTCTCTCTGGCAACTGCCCAAGATGCAATTCTGAAAATGCTAATATATTCCATATGCTATGGGACTGTGTAGAACTAAGTCAATACTGGGCCGGGGTCTGTGGAGCTCTGGATAAGTTGGCTGACCAACCGGTCGAATGGACACCGCAGTTGTGTATATTGGGGGCGATTGGGAAAATGAACCCAACTTGGCGAAAACTGCTCAATTTAAGTCTGCTGCTAGCAAAAAGGGTCATTCTGATGAGGTGGAAAAACGCTCGCCCGCCAACAGTAGAGGACTGGAACAGAGACATGTTGTGGGCTAATGACACCAAAGAACTGTATATAGACTCAGTAATGACCCACTCTAGTCCAAGAAATATATGGACACGGTACAAACAGTATTGAGCAGAGCTACCACCCCCTGAGGAAGTAAATGTAATGTAAAATCGGCCAATACATGTATTATGACCACTGAAATTGAATGTCGCAAATGTAACTGAGTAATCTGTGTGCAAAGTTAAATAAAGTTGTAAAAGAAAATAATGCCGTTATGCCTTTCCACTAATCCGGCACTTTGGGCATGTCTGGCTGAATGGAACCGTTTATCAATCTGTAATCCTTTGCAAATTTGTAGGATTACAGTAGCGATAAAGTGTGGCCATTATCCGACCAGATGACTCTCGGCATCCCGAACCTAGGAAAAAACTCTTTCAACAGAGTTTTTGCCGTGGTTATGGCCATTGCATCTCTAACCGGGAAGGCCTCAACCCACTTACTAAAGGCAAAAATGACAACCAACACATATTTAAGATTGTTACAACTTTCCATTTCAATAAAATCAAAGTGAATAACCTCAAACGGAACAGAAAGTGGAGCCGAGGTACCTTTTCCTACATTGTGCTGCAAGCAGACCATGCAGCCTTGGACAAAACGCTCCACAGTTTTGAAAATCTTATCATTGGCCCATACACTGTGCAGCATTTTAGTCAATTTACGCGCACAAACATGGGTCGGACCATGAGACATAATAACCATCATTTTTTGTAATGTAAGCGTCTGGGAGTAACCATTTTCCTTCAATATTGTCCACCCAACACCCATCATCATCTAGTCTCCCTGCACGCTCAATCCATCTCTTAGTTTCCTCTGTGGTAGCATCTGCTTGAATGTCTTTTACAGCATCGATACTTTCACCCAAAGTGCAAACATTTACAATTTCTCTTACAGCATACATTTCTGAACTGAAATCAGTGGCAGTTTGTTTAGCTATCTGATCAGTGAAAACATTCCCTTTTCCTAAATCATCTGTAACCTTTTGATATGCTGAACATTTTATAATAGCTAACTGAACAGGGAGTGTGAGTGCTGAAAGTAATCGCACTATTAAAGTGCCATGCTTAATTTCCGTTCCGTGCGAGGTCAAGAAACCTCATTCTTTCCTAAGTCTACCGAAATTGCTGACCACCCCAAAAGCATAGTGACTATCGGTATATATATTTACTGCAATCCCCTCAGAAAGTTTACAAGCTCGAGTTAACACTATCATTTCTGTGGCCTGCGCGGAATTATGCATAATTCTTTTGGTTTCCACAATCGTGTTTAAAGTAGAGACGGCATAAGAAGGCATGGATGTACCGTCTGGAAGTTTAAAACAAGAGCCATCACAAATTAGTTCTCCTTGTGGGCTATTCACAGGCGTGTCTTTCAGATCAATTCTGTCTTTGGTCTCCTGTTCTGTCACATAAAGGCAATCGTGTGATGTTTCCTCACCATCAACAGTATCTTGCGAGACAGGTAAAAGTTCAGCCGGATTTAATACACAACACCTCTGAATTTGAATGTGGGGGGCAAACAAGATAAGTTCATATCTTGTCAATCATGCAGAAGTGAGGTGTTGCGTTGGAGTTCTATTCAATAAAATATCTACAGAGTGAGGTACCATTAGGGTTAATGCATGACCCAGGACCATACCCTCACTCTGTTTTACAGACGCAGCAGCAGCAGCAACGGCGCGCAAACATCTTTGCAAAGCGCATGCTACAGGATCAAGGGCGGAGGAATAGTAACCGCACGGCCTATTCTTCCCTCCATGCTCCTGTGTTAATACAGCCAAGGCACATCCATCACGTTCATGCACAAACAATACAAAGGCCTTGTCATAATTCGGAGTTCCTAAAACCAGCGCTGAACACAGTGTGGGTTTGAGCAAATCAAATGCTGTCTGGTGTTCCAAAGTCCATGGCAATGGCAAAGAAATGCCCTTCTTTGTCAAAGCCAGCATTGGTTTAATCGTTAACGAAAAGTTAGGGATCCACAATCTACAATAAGAAGCCATACCTATCAGGGCTCTAACTTCCTTCTGCGTATTTGGTACATACATGACAGAAATAGTCTTTATTCGTTCAGGTGTCAACCGTCTTCCCTCCTTTGACAGGATGTAGCCTAAATAGGCGACCTCCTGACAACAATATTGGAATTTCTTAAGTGAAGCTTTGTGGCCATGTTTTGCTAGATGACAAAGCAACAACACGGTGCCTTCTTTACAGGCCCTCTCAGAATCAGCAGCCA
Organism: Ambystoma mexicanum; assembly: GCF_040938575.1. Lineage (NCBI taxonomy): Eukaryota > Metazoa > Chordata > Amphibia > Caudata > Ambystomatidae > Ambystoma > Ambystoma mexicanum. Next base: position 338,781,788 of record NC_090939.1, read on the forward strand.
AGAGGAGGTGATCTACATACTGTAGTAATGTGCAAGTAGCAGGCAACTCAGAGTATCGAGCCGCTCTTTCAATGCCCTACTATAAATACTTGGACTCTCAGTGTACCCTTGTGGTGCATGAGTGAATGTAAACGAGCGTCCACCTAGGGTAAACGCGAACAAATACCTGCTATCCTTGTGTATGGGGATACCGAAAAACGCGTTTTTAAGATCAACAATGCTAAAATGAGTGGTAGAAGCCGGAATCATGGTTAGTATCGTTGTAACATCAGGTACAATAGGAAATTGAGGAGCCACAATTTTTGAATATCATAATAACAATTTAGGATATGATTTCAGAGGTTACACTGTGCACATGTTGACTCTGTTGCTGATATAAATATCTGGGGCTCTTTTGGATAAGTAGATAGTAAGTGTCAGTAAGTATTTACAACTTTATTTGAAGTGGATACGCTGGGAGTGCTTTTGTTGTGTTCAGAGCTTGCTCTATGATACACTATTGATTACCCTTTTACAGATTTCTATTTGCAGATTCAAGAAGATCTATATTTTTAACTCTTTCTTTATTTCTACGTACATTATTTTTCAATTGAAAATAAGAGCATGTAAAGAAATCAATTTACACATGAGTACGGGGAATGAGTGTCTTCTCAGTCTAAGTGTGTGATATATTGGACATCGTTGCAGAATATTATAGCCCTAAGCCGAAGTGGCATTATAGTGTCAGGTAATAGCCTGTGACCTATAGTTACAGGCCCGACCTAAGGCCTTCATAAAGACCCTGGGCTATTACTTGATACACTAATGCCCCCCTGTCTATGGGCGTATTATATTACGACTGGGGCCCATTCGACTGGGTAACTAATAGTGTCTTTATGTGGTTGCAAGACAAATCAGCATTTCACAACTGAAAAAGATGTCCACCATGGAGTGGGATACTAGTCTGTAGTCTGTTCACCCTTTCAATGGGGCCATTTAAAACAAGAGGAGTTAATGTGCAATTTCTGTGGTAAGGTTTTGCTGAGTGGGCCGTTAAGGAGCTGTTGCAAAGTTTGGGAACTTCAATGTTAATTCAACATCTTGTCTGCGTGCATTGGGATGAAGTGGATGAATCACATAGAAAGGCTTATTTGAAGCATATGGTGAAGTGCATGGAGCAGGATCAGCACAGCCTTATTTATCATCTGTGCCATATAGTTCCAATACAATTACAAGTTATTTTCCACCAACTGACACCCAACCTCAGAACAACCTGCCTGCACCCGACCTTTCAAACTTTGTAGTTATGTGTACATCCTGTCACTGCTTGATCGAGGTGGGAAGTGGCACCCTAGACACTTTGGGAAAGGCTCTTTCAGAACATACAGCCAACTGCCAATGCCAGGAATATTTTAAAGTGTCATTTTTTATAAACCATTCTTTAGAGAAAAAAATAAAAACAAATTACAAAATGTAAAATGTGAAAACACATAAATGTTCTTTTTTTTTGTTTTTGTTTCATTTATGAAACTAGTGTTTTTCCCTTCCTTGTTCCTACCTCTTTATTCCTTATCTGTGCGTATATTCATGGGGGGCAGCTTTTGATTTTCGCTATGGGGGCAAAAGTACCTGGGCATATGTTATAATTGCAGTTGGTCATTTTTGTACCTTTTCAGTGCTGCTTAAATGTGATTAGTTGGGGTTTTACAATGTAGCACAACAGTCCACTAGGCACGGCCTTAAAAGAAGGGGCGTGTAGCATGATGTTTAACCAAAGTGAGATACCAATGTCTAAACAGGTAAAAATGAGTTTGTGATTGATGAACATCTTTGAGTGATGGGATACAAGAGTTTTAAAATATCAAGTGGCCATGCCCACGGATAAGGATGAAGGCCATGGCTAGTGGTATTGTACTGTTTGAAAATATATAGTGGACATGGCCATAGGCCATGTCCACTGGCCATGTGCGAAACAATTTCAGTAGAATCTCTGCAATAACAAAACCCTTGAAATTCAAGGAAAACATGTAGCTGCAGGGACGTTAAGGTGAGCAATACATTGTAACAAAATCTTTGAAATTCAACTAAATAACTTGCAAGGACGTTAAGGTGAGAACTTAACGCAACAAAGTACCTGAAATTCTGCTAAAGCTACCTTCACTTCACGCCTGCTGTTGGGCAGCCTATGACCACAATGATGATATCACTGATCACATCCCTGATGAAATCACTAATTACATTATACCAGTAACGGGCATTAAGCATGGCCTTCAGCCATGGTCAGTGTGCATGGCCACATATGTTTTAACACATGAATGGGTACTAGACATTGCCTTCAGTTATGGACATTGGTCAAAACCTTCACCCATGTGAACTGAATATTTTTAAACACTAACAGACTACCAACCAAAGATTCTAGTTTTACGAGTGGATACAGCTTTGAACAGTGTCCACTGTATATTATATACACTGATCAGGTAATAGCCATGGACTTAAGCACAATACTGGCCAGTGGCCACAATCTTTGGCTGTGCCCACTACAGATTCTAACACATACATGGGCCACTAGCCAAGGTCTTTGACTTTGAGCAGTTTGTACATCTTTTGGCCATGTCCACTGTATATTTAAAAATAATTAAATGGAATAAGCAATTGTCTTCGGCTGTACCCACTGTGCATTATACAGCACCAACCAGCCACTAGTTATGGCCTTTGGGCATGCCCACTGTATATTCTATACACTAACTTGCCACTAGCAATGGTCTTGAACACAATACTAGCCAGTGGCCGTGGCCTTTGGCTGTGACGACTATATATTCTAACGTATTAATGGGCACTAGCTGTGGCCTTTAGCCATGACCACTGACTACTGCTTTCAACATTGCCCACTGTATATTTTAAAACAGTGATGGACTACTAGACATGGCTTTTAACCATGCACATTGGTATTTTTGAACACTAACTGACCACTAGCTATGGCCTTTTGTGCTGGCCAGTACCCCCATCCATTGCCATGGCCAAGTCCACGGCCTAAATTGTTATTACGGTAATCAAAGTGTCCATGAGCTAACTTATAAATGATGTTCTGTCTAATTCCATTATTGATGTAATCAGTTATATACAATGTAATTAGTGTTGTCACCAGTGATCACATTAATTATGTGATTTGTAATGTCATCAGTGTTCTCATACATGTAATTACTGATGTCATCGGTGATGTGATCTGTAATGTCATCTTGTTGTGCTCATAGACTCCACAACAGGGGGCGTAAAGTTAATGTGGCATTAGCTGAATTTCAGAGGTAAATTCTCACCATTACGTCCCTGCAACTCAAGTTTATTTCCTTGAATTACATGGACACGGTAGCGTCCATGTAGTTATGGTTAAGTTGGTGTTTCCATAGGAAGAGTGTTTTATGGGTGCCTTATAACTTTACTCCCCCTGGACGAATCCTCACCAAACTTTGCAAATAAAGTGTGAGGCCCACTCTGAATTTGTTTGCAACGTTTGGAGAGGTTTGGTCCAGGGGGGGCAAAGTTATAGGGGGGGTCCCAAAACTTTTGTTTTTTCCCATAGACATAATGGGAAAAAACTTTGCGCACGCCTACAGCCCAAACCGCTGGACGTATTTACACCAAATTTGCGGGGGCTTGGTCCCGAAAGCGTGCTTTTGCAAATTTGGTGTACATCCGTCCAGTAGTTTTTTTTAAATGACCAAAATGGAAGGCCAAAAAATTAGTGATATCTCCGTTCGCTCCGCGGATGTACTTCCCGGTTCGCTCCGCGGACAGTGCCCTGATTGGCCGAGCGGCTTGCGTGATGTCAGCGGACATGCGACGTGTTCGCTGATTGGATGGCGTGGTGCAACTTGGATTAAAAATTGTATTTAGTGGAGTGTGTTGGTGTGTAAGAGTGTTTGGGGGGGTGGGGGAGTATGAGATAGGTAAATGTTCTGTTTTTTTATATGCTAGACACTTTTGTTGTGTTCGATTTGTCTGCGGACAACACGGCTGTTCTGAAATGTTCTATATAAACTAAATGGTGGGGTGTTCTGAGGATGGAGTATGTGTCTGTTTTGTTCGCAAGCAAGCTAAAATTGAGCTAAGAACACTCGCGGTGTCCTTAAATGTTCGTACATAAACAAAATGGGGGTGTCCTGAGGACGCTGTCCGTATTGTACTCTGGCAAGTTGAATTTGTTCTAAGAATACTCGCGGTGTCCTGAAGTGCTCTGATTACTTACCGGTAATCTTCATTACTCCTAGTCCTACTCTTCCTCGTCACAGTACTGACGACCCTCCTCACCCTCCCTGCTGGGAAGGTCCCATGCTCCGGCTTGGTAATATGAAACTGAGTGATGTGGATGTGGGGGAGGAGTTATAGGAATTTAAAGAAATAGAAGAAGGGTCCTGTGTCGGAGGCAGGGGCCTCATGAAGTAAGTACTGGGACGAGGAAAAGTGGATGTGGAGGTAATGTTTGCAATTAAACAAAATGGGGGTGTTCTGAGAATGCTGTTCGTATTGTTCGTTGTCAGGTTGAAAGTGTTCTAAGAACCCTCCTTATGTCCGTTGACATTACAATTTCCTATGGCCCTTACCCGACTTTTTGTCTACTAAACAAACGATAAATCAGGCTGCTGTGCGTCGACATTATGTGATAATCCTATCACTTGTCCCATCGACCTGGCTGACTTGCTTTTGCAACACTAAATCATATCTCCCGCCCCTAAGCCTGACATTATCAAAGCATTCATATTCCCTGTCTCTTTCCGTGATGGTACAGGGTGCGTAGCCAAACGCGCCCAGTTGTCTCTAGTCCTACGCGACTTTACACAGAACCCGGAAAACAACACAGATCATCTCACAACACAGCGTGCAACAATTGGGAATATGAAACTGTGATTTAAAAGCAAACAGCAAGATTGTACATTTCGTAAAGTACTTTTATTTGACATCAAATGTTTAGAGAATATTCAGCGATTTGCATTTGTCTTTGCTGTCGATCAGCAAAAGTTCATCTTGAGTCACGCGCTGTTCCTTTGCGGTACACAGGGTGTTGTCTTATGATAAAAGAAGCACTATGGTCGCACTGATAATCGGAAGGCTGTTCCAACAACGAGGCAGTAGACCACCATAATGGTTGGTATGTTGCTTCTAGCCGCTAGTACCGTTTAAGGGCATATTGGTCCTTGGCGATTGTCCCATAAAATGGTGAGGGTCATGAAGTTGTTTAGAAGTAGCTGCACCTGTCAGTTAAAAAATCTGTCGGCCGGGGTCTGAAAATCCTGGCATTGACAGTACGGAAGGACATACCTGTTTACAACAGTATGCTCAATGCAGGCATGTTGCAAAGAATTTTGATGTTAAAGGAGTGGGGGTCATGTAGAGCACTGTGCCTGATTGCAATGTACAGGGAATTGTACAAGTTTGTGAAGATATGGGCAGGATCAACAGTCCCCATATGGTAGTTTTGCACTATGGTGCTTTCCGTTTGGGCTATGTCAGTGCTATGTTTGTTGGCAGATTTGGAACACTTGGTTCAAGCAGTAATGAACATCTTTCCAAATGCCAATGTATTTTTTTCTGGATTACTACATAGGGCAATATGGGACAATATTTCATTTTTTTGTCCTCAGCAAAACAATGCTAGGTGTGTAATCAACCGAGGCATGTGTGCCTTCATGCTTAGAGCCGGTATCTTCTTCTGTAATAATGAGAATATTGATTCCAGTAATGCGGTTATTTTTAAAAAGATGGCATTTCCTTATCTTGTATGCTGTTTTGGAATGTAAGGGTTGATTTGGAGAAGATTATGTGAGGATTTTAGGAGTAAAGTAAGAAAAAAAAAAGAAAGAAAATACAAAATAACAGGTGTCTGTCAAGCATCTGCAAAAAAAACAAAAAAAACAGCTCTTTACAGAGCCAACCTCAAAGGGGAAATGGGGCACAGTATTTAAATTTACATTCACCACGCTCAGATTTTCGATATGTCTGCGGACGTGGCGGTAGTCCGCGGACATCGAAATCACCAGCTAGGGGTTCAGTATGTTCTATGTTACATGTATTTAAAGTTAGGGATATTATGGTTAAGTTGTGCTACTAAAATCGTATGAAATTCAGTAAAAAAACATTGTTAAAGGGACGTTATGGTTAAGTTTTGCTACTAAAAACCTATGAAATTCAGTAAAAAACGTTTTTAAAGGGACGTTATGGTTAAGTTGTGCTACTAAAAACCTATGAAATTCAGTGAAAAAACTTTGTTAAAGGGACGTTATGGTTCAAAGTAAAACCGAAAAACCCCTGAAATTCGCCAGTTATGGTAAGATAAGCAACCGTAACTCGCGCCACCGTGCACTGCTAACACTAACACCCAGGACATAAAAGATCACATCACAAATGTCATTGATGACAGGGCATCCATTTACAGACATCCAGGCACATGCGCCCTGCAGTTCCCACCTGAGCGGTAACCACAGACACCCACTGTCACCATCGCGAAGGACGTCCCTGGACCCCATCAAGTGACCACACCTTGTGTGAATGCAGACCATTTAAAACTGCATTTTTGGCAGATCTATGATGTTTAAAGTTGAAAGTGTATCCTTCCAGAGCTCCCAGAGCCATTCTTTGTTGATCTTGCAAACTTTTTAGAACTTTCCAAGGCCTATTTCTGACTCTGTAATCCACAGGAAATCACGCGGTCCACTGATGTTTCCTCTGAACCACCCATGTTAACTTTCAGTCATTCTCAATCTGTATTTCCAGGAGAGAACACCTATTTGCAGTTTCTGAGTTCCTGCTTTGATTTACCTGCAAAATGGCATCACTTATGGAGGATCCTGCTAGATACCTTGCAGGACATGCAGAACACTGTTGACCCTTACCTTTTGAGGGTCACAATGCTATGTTTGTACTGCGATGAATCAATCTGCGGGGGGAGCAATTTCAAAGTGCTTTCGAGGCCGCGGTCAAGGAGCACAAGATGAAACATGCCTTACATTTAAGGCCACCCCAACATCTTCTCCTGTCCACCTGCCCCTACGTCTCTGTGGTTGGTGCCTCTTCCATTCCTTCCCCCACCTTACCTTGCCTCCCTGTAAAAAACAAACAAAGCCAAAAGAACAAAATCACAAAATAAAGAAAATGGTTCCTTTAGGAGCAACCTTTCACAGTTAATAAATTGAACTTAAAAAAAATCACAGGAGGCTTTGCAGCTTGCATACTCCACCAACAGTGTTGTTGTCCCTGCACACATTCAAAATTCTTGGCGTAGGACAGGGGAATGAAAATTATTTTCATTTTTCTCATTTAAAAATGGTGGCTCTTGAAATAACTATTTTTTTCTCTTTCTGGCTTTTTTTTGATTATTTGGTTTTATGTACTGAACTAAAAGATTTTCTATTGAACTTAATGTTTTTCTAAAGTTCACATAAAGTGCTTCTATTTTCTTTCCTGTTTTTCCTTTTTATTTACTTCCACTACTAAAGAATACTTGAATCCATATTGTATGTGTTCACAGAAACTGCTTAAATACATTTTGAACTTAAAAAAAAACAATCTAATCGCCCACATCAGTCAGATACACTCTGTCTCTTTAAAAAATGTTGACAACTTTAAATTTGATATTTTCATTATGAAACAATGTCATGCCAAAATATAGCAAAAAAGATCATACAACTTTGTTTATATTACACCTTGCTTTCTGAATTTGTGTCAGAATAAATTTGAACATATCCATATTTGTCTCTGAGCTATCCAAGAAAATATTATTTTCGAATGTGCAAACAGTTCTATCAACTTTCCAAATGTATCCTTCATGGCAAATTGTATGGCAAATTGTAATGCAATTCAGGTAACATAGCCCAAATTGATGCCTCCACAGTGAACTGCAATGATGACCGGTGTCAAGGAGTTCCCCCCTTCTCTCCTGGGTCCATTCTTTGCTGGAGTCCTTGGTCGCTGCCTTCTTGCGGACGGACCTGGTTTTGAACAAGGCTGCCCGAGTCTCTTCCGACTCCAGAGTGCGTTCAGTTTCCCGGACGCGGATCCAGGAATCCGGGGTACTAGGAAAGGTGGTACTAGCACACGAGTCCAGGAAATAGGAGGAAAGGAAGGGGCAAGGAACGGGTAGATAGACAGGTACAAGGAAACAATACCGTGAGCTACAGGACACACGTTAGATCACAGAGCTGCGGAAGGCGTAGTCTATTAATAGAATATGTTACGTCCAGCGCGTGGAGCGAGAAAGGGGTTATTATGGAGTGCACGCCCCATTGTGACAAGGACCAGGAAGTCCAAAAGGGATGTGTTCTGTAGTTCACGACAGCCTGCCTCCTCCGAAAACCCTTTCCTCCAGGTTTGCCCGGGTGTATGATGTGAAATCTTCTGAGCAAACGAGGGGCCTTGATATTAGAAATTGGTTGCCAGGTTCTTTCACTTGGAGGGTATCCTTTCCATTCAACCAGGTATTGAAGCTGGTCCTGTTTATACCTGGAATCGCAAATCCGGGATACCTCATATTCCAGTTGGTTGTCGACCAGCAGAGGAGGAGGTCTACAGGATTTCCGGGAGGATGGAATGTAGGGTTTCAATAAGGAGGTATGAGAAAATGGATAAATGTTCTTCCAGGAGTCTGGTAGTTTGATCCTGTATGAGACTGGGTTAATAATTTCCTTGATGGGAAATGGACCATAGTACCGGGGGGGCAATTTGTTTGGTCGTAGATGTCGGGGTAGTAATTTTGATGACAACCATACTTGGTCACCGACTGCATAAGAGAGGCTTGGTCTTCTTTTGGAATATGCATATCTCTTGCTCTGCGTTCTGGCCTTCTCTAAGTATTCCTTGGCCTCCTGGTGTATGTTGAGGAGGGTTTCGATCCAAGAGTCAACAGTAGGTACTGGTGTAGAATGAGGAAGAACAGAGGGTAAAACCGATGGATGGAACCCTTGACTACAATAAAAAGGACTGGTTTTGAGCGCTGAATGTTCAGAGTTGTTGTAGGCGAATTCAGCAAGGGGTATCAGGAGTGACCAGTCATCCTGGACCTTGGTGGTGAAACATTGAAGATACTGTTCCACGGTCTGATTCACACGTTCTGTGGCTCTGTTGGGTTGGGGGTGATACCCTGAAGAGAGGGCACGTTGAATTCCCAGAACTCGACAGAGATGCTTCCAGAATTGTGAGACGTATTGAGGTCCTCTATCAGATATGATCTTGGAAGGGAGTCCATGCAGGCGGAATATTTGTTCCAGAAAGATTCCAGCTAGTTCGGAGGAGGATGGTAGTTTACTGAGGGGTATAAAATGAGCCATATGAGTGAACAAGTCTATGGTAACCATGATAGTAGTGTATCCTCGAGATGGTGGTAGTTCCACAATGAAGTCTATAGCGATGAATTCCCATGGCCTGGTTGGCAGTGTTGGTTGCAGTAGAAGACCTGCAGGTCTCTTGTTATCATGCTTATTTTGAGCACAGACAACTGCTGTACGTCAGTCTTCATTTTAGGCCACCAGAACTGTCTCTGTATAAGACAGAGGGTATTGGTGATGCCACGATGCCCGGAGTGAAGTGTGTCATTACAGAGGTTTATTATTTTCTGTTGTAATTTCTGTGTTGGAATGAGCAGTGCATTGTCCTTGAATAAATATCCTTCCTTGGCTCTTAGATTCCATTGGTTTTTCCTTGACATATCCTTCCATAACTCAGAGGATTGGTTTTGCGCTCAGATTTCTTCAAGGAGGTTGACTGCTTGAGCTACGAAGATCGTGGGGGAAAACATCTTAGGATATGCCTTATCTTCAGTGGTTACGTAGTCAGGACGTCGAGACAAGGCGTCAGCAGTCAGGTTATGTGATCCGGGAACATGAGTGATGTGGAACTGGTACAAAAAAGTAGGCCCAACGCACATGACAACTATTTCTACATTCCAATGACTGTAGAATCTGAAGATTCCGATGGTCCGTACGGACTTGGACTGGATGTCTAGCTCTCAGAAGTAGATGCCGCCATTCAGTGAAGGCTTGGCGAATCGCTAACAATTCCTTTTCCAGGACAGAGTAGTGTGTTTCACTCGGAGTCAGGGTTCGTGAAAGATAAACAATGGGGTGTTCCAGCTTATCTTCTAATTTCTGTTTCAACACTGCTCCTATGGCGTAATTAGAGGCATCCGTTTCTACTAGAAATGGTCGGCTTATGTCGGGTTAGGCTAATATAGGAGCTTGTGTAAACTCGGTCTTCAAACGCTGGAACGCTTGTCTTGCTGTGTGGACCAGATAAAAGGGGTATCCTTCTTTAAGAGAGCAATGATCGGTTGAACAATCTCGGAAAAGGTGGATATGAACTTTCGGTAGAAATTGGCAAGCCCCAGAAAGGATTGAACTTGTTTCATGGATGTAGGAGCAGGCCAGAATAGCCTTTACCTTTGAAGGGTCCATACCAATTCCCTCTGGGCTAAGGATAAATCCTAGGTAGTGAACAGAGGTAACGTGAAACAAGCATTTTTTCGGGTTTGGCTAAGAGTTGGTGTTCACAGAGTCTTTGTAGTACTGCCTTTACATGTTCTTCATGCTTTTGAGGGTCCTTGGAAAAGATCAATATGTCATCCAGATATACAATGACAAAGAGAAACAACATGTCAGAGAACACCCTAGCCATAAAACGTTGGAAGACTGCCGGGGCATTGGCTAGTCCAAAGGGCATGACCAGGTATTCGTAATGGCCAAAGGGTTTTCTAAAGGCAGTTTTCCACTCGTCTCCTTCCCGGATACGGATCAAATGATAGGCACCCTGGAGATCCAACTTGGTGAATATTACTGTGCCTCTTACGGCTTCCAGGATATCTGAAATCAAGGATAATGGGTATCGGTCTTTGAGGGTGCATTGATTTAGGCCACGATAATCGAGGCAGGGTCTGAGTTCCTGGGTATCCTTTTTGGGAACAAAGAATAACAAAGCACCTGCTGGAGATTTTGAAGGTCTTATGGTGCCATTTTCAAGGTTGGTATCCAGGTATTCTTTGAGGGCCTTTTTCTCGGGTTCAGGAAGGATGAACATCCTGCTGAAGGGAATCACTGCTGAGGGTTCCGTTTCTAATGCGCAGTCTTCAGGCATGTGTGGGGGTAAGGCCTGGACTATGGCAGTCGAAAACACATCAGCGTAACCTTGCTAGGCCTCAGGGACTTGTATGATATTGGAAACCATGAGTGGTGTTTCTTGGTCTTTATGCGGTTCCTAGGGGGTGTTAATGAAGGTTCCAGGAATAGACAGTGAGACATACAAAACTCTGAGCCTAGAAATAGTGATCCTGCTGTCCAGTTGATATACGGATTGTGTTTTTGTAACCAGGGCATACCCAATACCATGGGGTAGTGGGCTGACTTAATGATGTCGAACCTAATCAGCTCTTGATGGTGATTTATTGAGAGCTGGATCTCCATGGTCTGCAGGCTTATGGGCCCTGAAGTGAGGGGTCTTCTGTCGATGGCTTCCACAGGCTGCAAGGTACTTTGTGTCTCGTACGGAATCTGGTTACTAGCAACCCAATCATGATCAATGAAGATCCCCATAGCTCTGCAGTCTACCATAGCCAAAATGGGATAGATCTTGCTCTTGGAGGGTGATAGAAATGCCTGTGGTATGACCAATTTGTTTTGTCCAGGAGAGGGCAAGGATGGAATTGATGTGGAGCAAACATCTCTCTCCTGAAGCTCTGCTCCATCTAGGATCGGGAGCTGGCATTTCCCGAACGCTTAGGGGGGGGCTAGAGGACATTCTCAAACCAAATGTTTGTCCAAAGCACAATATATACACAACCCCGTATGAATCCTTCTCATCTTTTCTTGCGAGGATATGGGTCCACGGAAGGCTCCTATCTGCATGGGTTCTGGTTCTGTGACTGAGCCTGGGTTTGTGCCCGTTCTGACGGTGCTCTCAAAGGACACCTTGGAAGGATTTCCCCTGGATTTCTTCTTTTCAGCCTTTCTTTCCTGGATACGGAAGTCTATTTGCATGGCAAGGTCCATTAGTGCCTGGAATGAGTTTGGTTGAGCCACTCTGGCCAACTCATCCTTAATCTCATCATTCAGTCCTCTCCTGAACAGGGTGAAACTCGCCTCAGAGGACCAATCAGCTTCCTTGGCCAATTGTTTGAATCGGGTCACATAAGTGAGCACATCCTGGGAACCCTGCTGAAAGTCTAACAGATGTTCCTGGGCACTATAGATCTGCTCAGGGCGATCAAACATGTTTTTAAGGGCCTGTATGAACCCATCATAGTCATCTAGGAGGGCATCGCCGGAGTTAACGAGGGGTGTAGCCCACGTTAAGGCATTCCCTGAAAGGTGGGAAATTATGAAACCCACTTTAGCCCTGGGAGTCGAAAAGTAATAAGGCTTAAATGTAAAGTGGACCAAACATGAATCCAGGAATCCACAAAGGGTTTTTGCCGACCCATCGTATTTGTCAACAATGCCGCCCAACAAGACGCTTTCTTTTGTGGCCGAATCCCGGGATAGGACCAATTGTTTGAGTGGGGCGTTTTCCGCCTTTAGATTTTGGACCTCGGTTGATAGTTCTTGCATGCGACGCATCAGGTCCTGAATGGCGGCTTCCATGTCGCTATCGAGTTCGGTCGGGTGGCGTCTCAAACTGTCAAGGAGTTCCCCCCTTCTCACCTGGGTCCGTTCTTTGCTGGAGTCCTTGGTCGCTGCTTTCTTGTGGACGGACCTGGTTTTGAACAAGGCTGCCCGAGTCTCTACCGACTCCAGAGTGCGTTCAGTTTCCGGGACGCGGTTACATTAATCCGGGGAACTAGGAAAGATGCTACTAGCACACAAGTGCAGGAAATAGGAGGAAAGGAAGGGGCAAGGAATGGGTAGATAGAAAGGTACAAGGAAACAATACCGCGAGCTACGGGACACACGTCGGATCGCTACTTTGCAATAGCATTGAGACGCGCTGAGCCGCGGAAGGCGGGTCTATTAATAGAATACGTTACGTCCAGCGCGTGGAGCGAGAAAGGGGTTTCACGCTGGACGACCATGTTGGGAGTATTGTGGAGTGCACGCCCCGTTGTGACAAGGACCAGGAAGTCCAAAAGGGACGTGTTCTGTAGTTCATGACAGACCGGATGCTTCAAGTTAACCATATTCTCACGAAATGGGAGGAATTCTGCCACCTTCATTCCTCAAACTCCATTCCATGTAACTCAAACAATCCACACTTCTCAGACAATCCACACTTCTCAGTTTTGCAGTCAATTATCACAAATCTCTTGGAAAACTTGCATGGTGCAAATGAATACTGGTTCCGACGTCACGCTGATGTACGTTGTATGCTAAGGAACCTAGGCCGACATGCATGGTTTGTTACTTTACGTTTTGCAGAATATGCATGGGATGACTTGAATAACATCTAATGCACTGCAAACCAAAATAAGGAAATAATAGATAGAAAAACACCAGAAGAACTCTATTCTCTTGACCCTAGCAATGTATCAAGGTACTTTCACTATTGCTTCATTGCTATGCTGCACTTCATCTGCAATACAACTTCCCCTCCACTCAGAGAAGTGGAACACTTTTTTGGGAGAAAAGAATATCAATCCAGAGGAGCACCACACATCCACAAGTTTTTGTGGTTAAAAGATGCTCCCAAATTTGGCCATGACACTGATGCCACTGTTTTGATAATCACCTGCAACAACCCTTCTGAAACCACACACAGTGACCTATGTACACAAATCTTATGCTTCCAAAATCACAAGTGTGGCAAATACTGCTGACACAGATATAAAAACAAAGATAAATATTATACCAAATGTTGCTTTGGCTTCCGTAGACCAGGAATCAGTGAGCGGCATCAGAGAGGGGCGAGATCACTCACTCTCCGTGCTATGGCGAAGGGTCGTTGAAACGCCATGCATGTGCTTAGAGAGCCTGCAAAGGAAGCAGGACAAACGCCTCAAGACATATTGGGCGGGTTTAAAAAGAAAGTATGCCTGAAGCCACGCATGTGTTTGGGGTGCATGCAAATGGCTAACAGGCCACAGCGTCTGGGCATGTCAAATGAGGCCCAAGCAAGTGATTCCTAAAAGCCTGCGATTGCATGAAAAAGGGGGGGCACGCAACCAATTAGTAACTGCGGCAACGGAGCATTGCAGACGGGCACATAACTACCCAATGAAAGTCCAAAGTTTTCCATGTCAAAATACAGCAGAGGCACGAGTGGAAGATCGCCACCCAGAGGAAGAAGAATAAATAGTGAAAAAGATGCCTATAAATGGGGCAGACATAAAAAGAACCAGTGTCTGTTCCTAAAACTGGAAAAAGGTTATGGGAAAAAGCAACTGCAATAATTTCCAGAATGCCCAACTGTGGATAGGGAGAGAAAAAAAAAATTGTAAGTGCTATATATCTATACAACCAACCAAGCTTAGATAGATCTAAGAAAGAAAATGAAGCAATTATTGCTTTGGTCAAGTGGCACAGCGAGTAGAGTGCTCGCTTTGACATCCGTGCCAAGCCTGCTAATGCAAGTTCAAATCCCGGCAGGGCCAAACTCAGCCTTTCATCCTTCGGAGGTCGATAAATTAGCACCACACACCATGGGTAATAATAAGCAACGCTCAGATACCTGAGGGTTTGTAGTGCTATATAAATGCCAAATTATTAAGAGTCATGAAGACCCGGCTGGTTGGACCCACTAATAAGCATTGAAATCCCACGATTCCAATGTGTTAAGGCCTTTGTGGAGTGTTTTCAAGTTAAAAATACACATTTGTTCCTTGTAGGCCAATTTATTCACCAATTGCACTGAACCCGTTGCAACAATTTTTTGTATACAAAACCATATAAGAGAATCTGGATCATGTCCCATTTCCACACAATGAATAACTAATGGTGCAGAAAGAGTACGCGTTCTGATTTATGAGTGGTGCTCATTGATGCACAAATGGACTTCCCTAGAGGTTTTACCTACATAAAGCAACTGGCATGGGCATTGAATCGTGTACACTACATTCTTACAGTGAATGTACGTAATTCCCAAGACCTTCCATTGTAGGAAAAATCTGTCATTTTTTTTAGAAAATGTACATGCCACACATGAAATACACAGGTAATGCCCTTTAACTTGATTGAAATTGGTATCTCTAACCTGATTGTAACGTAAGAGGAGTCTAGTGGCACGAGTGAGTTTCTGCCCCAAATTCTTGCTTTTTTTGAAAGCAAATAGTGGTTTCTGAAAATTAAGGTCAGTGGAGTTGAGAATCCTCCAACTTTTTAAAATGATGGCTTTAATCGTCTCACTATGTTGGCAAAAGGTGGACACACAGACTAGCTGTTCTTTCCCAACAGTTTAGGTTTAAGAAGGGCGTCCCGATTGGTGTAGCACACTCTTTTTCTTGAATGTTTGATACGTTTTCTCTATTTCTTGACAGTTGCAGTCCACTGCTTTGGTCACCTCGACAGATTTCATTCTGTCCATCTACATCTAGTATGTGAAGCTTTTAAAATCCTTGAGCTTAATATAGATTACACCAGGTATAACTCCATGTATTCTATCTTCATTTCTATTTTTATTTAACTATGGTGGTCCAATTTTAGACCAGGTCTCGTGTTGAACAGCTGGGCTCATTTTGATTCTTTCCTGGTTTAGGCCACAGCCCTTAAGACTTGTCAGATGGCTGCTCCACTTCTACCATTTGTTGTTTCCAGCAGCTGGTCGCTCACCAGGTCAGTGGGCCTACAGTTTTCACTGATGTGGATATTGGCTTTTGCATACTTTTACAGGTTCGCCTTGGTTATATAGGTCCATCACCACTCAGCACGGGTTCTTGTTTGGGAGTCACTAACCCTTTGGTCTGTGGTACACACCTGTTGTTTTGTCTTTCTGATGCCCTTTCATTTTTTAACCGGCAGACAGCCAGCATTTTTAATGGTTTGTTATTTATTAGTTTATAGCTATGTCTTGTGTGTTTTTTACAGTATTGTTACATCCGCCTCCTGATGAAGACGTTGTGTAAACCAACACTCCACTTTGAAACCGGTCGAGAAAAAACCTAAAGGGATGTGATCCTTGTATCTCCTTTTCCTGATCAACCCTTACAAAAGATGTTGTTCTAATAAATTATATTGTGTGTTTTGCAATTACAATAATAATGAATGTCTTTGTGGGGAGTAGTCATGATCTTTCCCTCCTCATATGTTTTTAGTATGGTCCTTTTGTCTTTTAGCATTTTCGATGTATGTCACTGCGTGTTGAGTCATGTTTGAATGCTGCACCATGAATGGCCAGTGTGTGTGATGTTTTAGCCTATTTTAGGCATATTGTGCTGCTGTTTTGCTATGTCAGATTTACTAGTGTTTAATCATTTGTAATTAATTTACTATTTTCCAATTTTTGTATCATTCCAAATAAATTTTGATACATCATTATAAATAGAAGCCGAAAGGTAAGCCTGAAACGTACACTTCTACAGCAGGGGCATACACCATTTACATGGGAGGACGTTCATGCCTTTTCTGCCCCCACCACTACCCGTACCCCTGCTCAACCCCTTTCCTCGCTAAAGTGTTTGCGACAGCTCCCCTCACTAGGGGAAATAACCAGATTCATGCAAGCGCAAACAGACCCCCACACAATACAACTGTCAAGAATGGCACTACCCATTCAACTCCTCTTGCAAATGAAGCTTCGAGAAGCGCCTGCAATGCGAGAAACAACAGAAAACTGCCACTCACACACCCCCTAACCATTGTTGCTTCCCCGCTTTTGGGAGCTCAGCAAGACCCATGACAGGAAACCCATCACCCCCAGTGTCTCTGCAAATGCCATGTTTATCAGCCACAGAACAAAACAGCAACCAATTATGGTGACTCATTGTGGGGCTTTGAAAATGTATCTGTGGTTGGGTCTACAGAAAATAGCTTTCTTAAGAAAGTGCTAAGTTTGCCTTGTTTGGCACCAAATTACCCAGTGCATGTGGAGCTTGGGCCCAATATATTGGGGACAAATGGTGTGGGGCCCCACTCATGCACTGGCTGTGTATTTGGTCCAACCCAAGAGCCTCTGTGACTCAAGAATTGATAAGAAATGTAATGTGTGGTGCCTTTTGGAGGAGGATACCATGGCTGAAATGTATATCTGATAGTTTAAATCAAGGTAGAATTTCTAACCTCCACCGCCCTGTGAAGTTGTTGACTATGCAAGGGAGCATGTTTTTTAAAAACGTTATACAAGATTTTAATAAAGCTAGACGTAAATCAAAGGGGTTGTTATTAGGCTCAAATAGGAAACATGCTCTTATATCAAAATAGATGTCCAACAGCCTAACAAACACATCTCGCATGCTAACTTCAGTATGAAGGAATTGTTCACAATACTAAAGGAACTAGAGTCTCCTAACCCCACACCCGACATCTGTACCAAAGACAAAACTTGGTGCTCAGATATCCAACCGGCACTCTCCAATAAAGTAACTAGCCTCCAAAACAAAACAAAATAGCCAAAAAAAAAAACATCCCTAAACTCTCTATCACTGCCCAATAATACGACTCCTGACCTCCCCCCTAAGGAATAGATATCAGACACCTCTCCTGCTCGCATCAATTTGACTGAAACCTCCACTCTTGAGGTGGAAAAAGTTTTTCTTTCACTTAAGCAAAACAAAAGAGGTGATGGCTGGAAGGTTTAGAATGAATCTTAACCTCTGGAATTGCTCTGGGAAACCCTCCAGACCATTGTTCTTCACCTGCCAAGCCATTACAGAAGGGGAAAGACCATATGCAAATCAAGCTGCCCCAAAGGGGTAATCCAGCCCGAACTGCTAGGTCACATCCCTTCTGCACGAGACCACAAGCATCCCCAGACATGTTTCAGCCTTGTTGGGCATCATCAGTGAGAAGTAGCTTGGGTCTCTAGGCCCAGCAGGCATGGGACCCATGTCTGGGCATACCCGTCCCACTCGGGGTGACAATAGCAAAACAAATGAGGTGATGGCTGGAACCCTTTTCCAATCGTGCAGACGGGCTAAAAAACAGTGGTGTGGAAGGTTGCCCAGAGCAATGCCAGTGGTACAGATTCATTCAAAACCTTCCACCCATAACTTTTGTGTTCACATTCTTTCACTTAAGCCATATAATTTCCAGGGTAACCTCTGCCCAGCCCAGTTTATAAAGGATGCAGCGAGAGAACTTGCCCCTTTTATCTCTAAATTTATCAATGCCTCATTTGCATCCGGCACCATTCCTTCGAATCTCAAACAATCTTGGGTGCTCCAACTGTTAAAGAAGCAAACTTTAGACCCGTTTATACCAACCAACTACCAACCTATTACAACAGTACCTTTTCTGTTAAAAGTACTTGACGGGGTTGCCTACCTTCAAATCCAAAAATATCTGGAAATTCACCAACTTTTAGGAGCCCGACAATCAGGCTTCCGCCCCCAACATGGAACAGAGACTGCCCTTATCGACCTGAAGACCCAAGCTGATGAGTTGAGGGACAAAGGGAAAACAGCCCTCCTTCTCCTCCTTGACCTCTCGGCTGCATTTGACCTTGTGGACCACAAGATCTTATGCAGCCATCTAGATTCAGCTGCCCATTTCTCCAAAGAGACCATAGTCTGGATTTAGTCTTTCTTGGGTGACAGGACCATGAGGGTCTTCTCACCCTCAGCAGCGTCAGACCCCATCCCCATTACTTGTGGGGTGCCCCAGGGCTCTTGTGTCTCCCCCACATTGTACAACATATTCACCAAGCCCCTTTTCGATGATCTGGACCATCTTGGTATCACCTACACTAACTATACAGATGATACTCAGATTCTCCTCCCATTTTCAGGGGATTACGTTAATGATTTGGCCTTGTTGAACAGAGTCTACCTCATCATCCAAGCATGGATGGCGACCCACAGTCTATGCCTGAATGATGATAAAACCGAGCTCATCATCATGGGTACGCCCACCAACATCAATAAACTAGGTCAGGATTACTCATTTTTCATAATCGATGTTAACCTTTTTAAAGTTGCCAAGGAGGTAAAGACCCTTGGCTTCTACCCTGACTCCGCTCTCTCCTTTACCAAACAAGTGAATTCCATGGCCTCGGCCATTGTCTATACTTGTAAGCTTATTAGAACCTGCAAACCTTTTCTCCCAGACGACAGCTGCATTATCCTGGCCAGAGCCCTCATCCTCTCCAGGCTAGACTATTGTAATGCCCTCTACATTGGAGGTCACATATCAATTATCCAGAGGATCCAAATCCTCCAAAATAATGCCCTGAGAGCAGCCCTTGGTGTGGCTAGAAGAGTCCATATTTCTGAGATTAGGCATCAAAACAATTGGCTCTCAATTTACAGCAAAATCTAGCTAAAAACTGCGTTGCTTACCCACAAAACCCTGAACAATGCTGCCCCTAGTTATCTCATGGACCATTTCTGCAGAAGAATCTCCAGCAGACCCATGAGACTAGCTAATACCACCCCCAGATTTAAGCTCTTGAAGGTAGGTGGCTGTAGTTTCCCTGTCAAAGCTGCCCAACTTTGGAACTCCTTGCCTCCCTCAATGAGAAAAGATCAACCCTACCTGAACTTCAGAATTAACTATATCCACTGGCTCAAGTCCACCGATCATTAGGCCTGCTACCCTGCTATGCCGACTAGACATTCTACCCATAGCCAACACACAGCCTGCTGGCTTGTGCTTACTCCTCATTGTATTTATTGACTGATACTTGTTTACTGTACATATGTATGCTCTCCAGTGTATTCATTGACTAATACTCATTTCTGTGCCTGTACTATTGCTGCTCACCATGTGTAACCTCCTGTAATTTAACCTTTGTATATCCTTGTAATTTCTGCGCCCTGATACCCCCTGGTCTGGCGTGCACTACAAATGAATAAGCAAATAAACAAACAAACTTGGAATTTAGTAATAAACCAGCAGACCGCTGGATTTTGACCATAGCCAGTTTTGATTTATTGTTGGTGCAGGAAACCATAAACAATCGGCAAGGGATTGTGCAGAATTCAGTTTGTCCTAAATGTGAGGACGGAATTGAGGATTTTCTGCACTTTGTCATATTTTGCCCTCGCAATGTAGAGGACAATTATGCCTCTACTAATGCAAGCCAGATTCACTCAATGCCCAACGGCCCATACCCTTTTGGTTCAGGCTTGGAGATTTCTGATTTATTTGAGCTGGGCTGAGAAAACACACTGTGGATGAACTGGTGTAGTATCAGAGGTTATTATGGGTATCTTATCTAAGAAGTAATTTTATTTTTAGGAAGCAATGCAATTTTTCTTGTCTAACATTGCTATATGTTATAACCCACATACCCGATCAGAAGCATTGTATGTGTTTTATCTGCTGATTTGCACAAAAATGCTGCACTGTATACACATTGCAGTACACTTTTAGCCTGTTTTTATATTCATGTTTGCATGTGCTTTTATCGTACTTTTTGGGCCTAAATAAAATTGATAAAATAATGATGAACAGCTCTATTAGAAACAAGTATTAACTCTGTGTCTAAACTGCAGAGTAATTCTAAAACATAATCTTGATGTAGAACAAGGTTTAGTCAATAGAGCAATTGGTACAGTTGTTGGCTTCCAAACATATCCACATGACAACAACATTCAGTTTGTCAACATCCACTTTGACAAACTTGCAGAAGTTAAAAAATATGCTGCACAATAGCATCCTTCTTTTCAAAGATGTGTACGTACGCAGAGAACAATTCTCTCTATCTGTTGCATATGCTGTCACTATTCGCAAATCACAAGGTCTAACCCTAGATCACGCACTGATTGACATCGGCAGTACAATCATTAAATAAGGTCTGAGTTACTTAGCACTTTCACATCTGTGTACACTCAATGGTCTATTCCTAGTTAACTATGATGCAAACAACACTGACATTCCTTGCATTGTAAAATACAACAGGCTAAATGCAATTTACACCCCCCATGTAGATATACTCTGCACATCAAAAAACAAAACTTACAAAAGAAAACAAATGTAAACAGAACCTATAACAGACCTCCCAACAATACCACTAAAGAAACAAAGACTAACTGCTGCTCCATTAAATAATACTACCACAAACTCTTTAGTACAAAATCAACTGCACGTCCTTCAAAAAACAAAGAGACAACTGTCTCTTCTCAAAAATCAACTGCAGGCCCATCAAACGATGCAGAGGCACAACGTGTGGTTCATTTAAATTCAGCAGCACTACTGGAGTTAATTGCTATGCAAATCTAGCAATCAATCTTCTCTTCCATTTTACATCAATTGTTCACTATATTTACTTAAATTGTTCAGACCAGTTGTGTTTGCAAATGCTCATCCTTCATAGAAATGCAACAAATAATCCTGACAACACTTACACTGTCTCAGGTATAAGGCAAGAATAGGACTACTGTACAGGAATGGGAACATTCACCATAAACACACAGGAAGAGTCACACACATTCCTAATGTACTTACTACATGTATTGTAAACCAAAAACCCCACTATAATTGAAACTACCAGATTATATATATGTGGAAACATACATGCACTTCCTGCAACCATGTTTCACAAGAGCACATCGCTAATGAATGAGTTTTGTATGTATCCATAACAAATCCTGAATCCATTCCTTTTCGCCAGCTTCTGCAGAATGCAAATCATAGCATATTATGCCCTTTTTGTAATTCAGACAATCATTCCAACATACAAATAAAATCACATGGCCAATATGTGATACTAATGCCTCTAAGGTACAATGCAGATGATAACAAAAACAACTGTCAGCTTACTAGCTTCACACATGGCCAAGTAGCTCTTGGCAAGAAAACTTTCACAACAGGGGGCATAATCTACCACACTTGGTCTACAACCACTTCAGCACACTATACTGCAATGTTAAAAAAGGAAGTTGTTGGTTTGAATGCAACAACACCATTGTTACTGCAAAACATAGGTAACCAACAAATCTAACAAATGCCTACTTAATATTCCTTCAACCCAAATTTAGTCACAAGATTGTAGCACAATACACAATTAGGATACACCAATGGGTATCTAAGTAATTCCATAATACTACAATAGTACTTGCAAAAGCCAAGATAGTTACAGTAGACCAACAGGTATCTAACTACTTAAAAAACAGATTTCTTTGCAATACACTTGAAATATGCCACAACAGTTGTTGTTACCGCCAACTATACCACCAAATCTAACAAATGCCTACTTAATATTCCTTCACCCCAGCTTTACTCACTGAACTATACTACAATACACAATTAGAATAAGCCACCTGGTATCTAACTACATCTAAAATACTGCAATACTACTTTTAAAAACCAAGACTGTTTGAATATGCCAACAGATATGTTAGGCGGAAACCTGTGCAGTTCCCTCTGGGACCACTGCAAAATATTTAGGCCTACAGGTGTTTGGCAGTAAACCCACTTGGTAGCAGTCTGCACCACACAGATTCACTTGGTAGCTGTGGCTGAGCAGTCAGACTTCCCTCAAGAAGAGTTAGGCAGTATGTGGAGTATACAAAATAGGGCAATTTACACAGCAGAACAAGCAAACACGGAACAAGGCTTCGGTGTAAAGATATATAGTTATTTATTTATAAAAACACATCTATGAAAACACACTGGCACTAATACGGTAAACACTTCAAGCACAATTACTATAAGAAAAATCAATCCCCCTAACAATAGTTCGACAAGTCTAGGTTCAACGGCACCACTTATTTGCAGACAGAGGTGAATGCTTTAACCTAGATGGCACTCTAGTATTCGTTAGGATGGGAGAGAAAAGGCAGGGTATGAAATCAACTCGGTACCAACACTTTTACGAACAAATGTAAGGCAAGTAAGGCAGGGTCTACTGTAGATCGCAAAGTCCAGAGGCCAGGCCCACTCGGAGAGAGGCAAGTCGATGTGTCCAAAAAAGTATCACAGTGGGAATGCACTTTGAGTCTTCGTCGCAAATTGTTATAGAAAGATTGGACCAGATCAGAACAGAGAGGTGAGAAAGCTTGGAGGCGACCCAATGGAGAGACGAGAATTCAGACACCTCACACTAACCGACACAAGGGAAACCAGGCGGACACGGTACCTTGTTTTTGGAGAGACAGCTCCGGCGGGGGCAGTTGTTCCTGGTGGTGGATGCACGTTGGGTCTTTGCCAAGAGAAGAGATGATCTTGTTGTCGGAGGAAAGTTGAAGATCGTTGCACCACTAGGGAAGAGACCAGCCGCGGAGTGCTCTGTCACAAGACACCACCTTTTGGTCGCGATACAGGGGTAGTGGCTATCCGGTTGCCGGGGTGCTCTGCACGGGGAATTCGACCACT
Source organism: Ambystoma mexicanum (assembly GCF_040938575.1). NCBI lineage: Eukaryota > Metazoa > Chordata > Amphibia > Caudata > Ambystomatidae > Ambystoma > Ambystoma mexicanum. Next base: position 338,805,139 of record NC_090939.1, read on the forward strand.
GCGTCCTGGAACAAAGAAAAAGCAAAGGGGACTGGTTGTTCCCATCAGTCAGGGGAAGAGACTCTCCGGCGGGGAGATCTCTTCTGTCGTCGGGAAGTTGTGAGTCGGTTCGGCAGGGCTCCACCGGAGGTGTCGTCGTTGCAGGTCGGCTCAGCTTTACCCTCATCGGATTCTTATGTCCTGTGGCGACTTCTGAAGATCCAGTCCCAAAAGCCCTGCTTTTATGCAGAAAACTCCCATTCATTCAGCCTAGCTGTCACTCAAAACATGCTAAGTGGTGAGCGGGGTGGCTCACCACTTGGGCCAATCACACCAGAGTGCGACTTGATTTGGCAAGGCAACTCAGTCCATGGTGCCTAAACCCCCTCCCACACCCCCTGTGATACCCAGACAGAATGGCACCACTTTGGAGGGCCTCTGTGTAGAGGCCCGCCAAAAGTGGAACAAAGGGCTCAACCTTTGGTTTAGGAGTCACAGAGACGAACACAGACGCCATTTTAAAAACCGAGTTCTGGCAGAAAATACCAACCGATAGATTTATTTAAGATAAATAAACCGGTGGTATGTTAGAGATTAACGTGAAACAGTATTAACCTCCAACAATGGGAAGAATCCCATAGGGTTATATTCGGGGTCAAATATAACAAGTAGTTTCCACTGCCACCAGCCAAAACTCGACGAGGGGGGGCGGGACAGTGCCCCCTCGAATAACAGACCCAGGAGTAATCGAATTACCCCTACTAGTACGTCCACAATAGGATGGTTTTTACTAGTTCTGTTAGTAAATTTAGGTCTGGTAAAGCCAATGGTGACTTTACATGCCCGGGGAGACAGTAGTCAGTCCCCGGGTATGGAGTCTATGGTGGGGGTCCGCTAGGATGCCCCAGTGCTACGGCACGGAGGGTGCGGTGTAACACACATAGAAAAAACATATGAGACCCTATGGGGTAAAAGACCCCATAGCCCAAAGAACACATTGACATTAAAAGGAATTACACACATTCATATCCAAGAGTGGGAGAAAAAGAGTCTCACTCTTGGCAGGATGGAAAAAAACAAACTCCAGAAATTCAGCAAAGCTGCTGGGGGACTCACTAGGTTAGGAAATTCAGCCTAAACAGAGAATTCTCCCTAACACTTGCCCCCCCCCCCCCAGACTAAGGGACAGGAGGATTTAATCCACTCCGGATGAATCTCATACCTCTAGTCGATGACATATATCCTAGAGAGACCATCAGCATTTTGGTGGTGACACCCTGACCTGTGCTCAATGGTGAAATCAAACCCTTGCAGGCAGATCGACCATCTCAGTAGTTTTGGGATTTCGCCTTTCATTTGCATTAACCATCTCAAGGGTTGGTGGTCAGTCTGAATGACAAAAGTAGAACAATACAAGTATAGCCTAAACTTCTTCAAAGCCCACACGATAGCAAAGCACTCTCTTTCGATTGTTGCCCACCTTGTTTCCGGATCCTTCAGCTTGCGGCTGATGAAGCAAACGGGGTGCTTCCTACCTTTCTCATCCAGTTGACTGAGTACGGCACCTATTCCTACATTTGAAGCATCTGTCTGCACAATGAAAGCTTGGCGGTAATCAGGAGCTCCGAGTACTGGGGCTTGGCAAAGAGCCTTTTTCAGGTTTTCAAAAGCCTGATTGCACTCCTCGTTCCATCTAACCTTTTTAGGAAATTTGGGCGAGGAGATGACATTCAGTGGAGAAGCTATGGTCCCATAGTTCTCTATGAAATTCCTGTAATACCCAGTGAGGCCTAGGAAGGCTCTCACCTGGGTCTGAGTAGTAGGTGTTGTCCAATTTTGCACAGCTTTAATCTTACTGAGCAGAGGCCTTATTTCTCTACCTCCTACCTCATGTCCAAGATAGACTACCTTACTCTGTCCAATTTGGCATTTACTCGCCTTTATGGTCAGATTGGCTCGTCCAAGAGCCTGCAAAACATCTCTCAGGTGGGTTACATTCTCTTCCCAGGAATTGCTGAACACTGATATGTCATCCAAGTATGCCATGTAGAAGTCCTCCATCCCATTCAGAACCTGGTTTACCATCCGTTGAAATGTAGCAGGTTCATTCTTCAATCCGAAAGGCATTACCTTAAACTGGTATAAGCCAACGGGGGTAGAAATGCAGTTTTCTCCTTGGCATGGTCTGTCAAGGCTATTTGCCAATAGCCTGACGTCAAGTCAAATGTGCTGAGGAACTTGGCTGCGCCAAGTTTGTCCACCAACTCATCTGTTCTTGGCAAAGAGTGGGCATCAGTCTTGGTGACTGCATTAAGAGCTCTATAATCCACGCAGAATCTAAGTTCTTTAGATCCGGCCTTTGGTACTAACACAACTGGGCTAGACCATGGACTAGTAGAGGGCTCTATTACCCCAAGATCGAGCATCTTGCTGACCTCACCCTTGATGTGGGTTCGTACGTTTTCTGACATTCGGTATCCTCTGCTTTTGACTGGCAGACAGTCACCAGTGAGTATGTCATGCTGGCCCCAAGGGGTCAAGCCTGGCGAAAGCGAGAACAGGGAGGCAAACTGATTCAACATAGATTTGCACTCTTCTTGTTGCTCGGATGTCAGATTTGAAGAGAGATTTACTCCTTCAATTTTTTCGTCTAAAGGTAAGCCTCTGAGGAGATCCGGAAGAGCTTCACTCTCTTCTTCTTCCTTGGATGATGCTAGAAGCAACGCCCCCACATCAAGTCTTGAGACATACGCTTTGAGTCGGTTGGTGTGGAAGACTGTTGGAGCCTCCTTGGGATTGCCCAAGTCCACCAGATAGTTGACCTCTCCGAGTTTACCCACAACTCTGAAGTGTCCCATTCATTTGTCTTGCAAGGCCCTCTGCCTTGTTGGGATCATAACGAGAACGAGCTGGTCTTGAGCGAACTCAACCATGTTAGCCTTTTGATCATGCCAGTGCTTGACCAATGCTTGTCCAGCTTTCAAGTTATCGCTTGCTTCTGTCATCATGTGCGATATTCTCCTCCGGAGACCTATCACGTAGTCAGTCACTCTGACTGGCTTGGGGGAAGGAGCACTCTCCAACCCCTCCTTAATCAGGGCCAATGGACCTCTGACGGGGTGACCATAGAGAAGCTCGAAGGGAGAATAACCTACTCCCTCCTAAGGGACTTCTCTATAAGCAAATAGAAGGCATGGCAGTAGAAGGTCCCACTTACGCTTAAGGGGTTCCTCTAAAGCACCTATCATGCTCTTCATGGTTCGGTTGAACGGTTCTACCAACCCATTTGTTTGTGGGTAGTAAGCTGTTGAGAACTTGTAAGTAACTCCACAGGTTTTCCACATGGCTTTCATGTAGTGGGACATAAAGTTTGACCCCCTGTCAGAGATTACTTCCTTAGGAAACCCGACCCTAGTAAAAATACCAAGGAAGGCCTTAGCCACAGCCGGAGCTGTAACAGTCCTCATAGGAATTGCCTCAGGACACCTAGTAGCATGGTCTACTACAACAAGTATAAACCTGTTGCCTGAGGAGGTTGGAGGATCAAGGGGACCAAAAATTGCAATCCCTACTCTCTCAAATGGGACTCCCACGACGGGGAGAGGCACTAAAGGTGCCACATTCTTGGAGCCAACCTTACCAGAGGTCTGGCAGGTGTGGCAGCTCCTGCAGTGCTTTTCTACTTCGGCCCCCATCTTCGGCCAATAAAAGTAGAGTGAGAGCCTTTCCTTAGTCTTCTTGAAACTCAAGTGACCAGCCAAAGGAATCTCGTGGGCTAACTGAAAGAACTGTGGTCTGTTCTCTTGGGGTACTACAAGTCGTTTGTAGTCTCCTGGTGCAGACTCGGTCGGTTCACTGTAGAAGAGGCCATCTTCCCAGTGCAACCTGTATTTCCCAGGCTCTTGCCCTTCAGCCTGAGCTTCTGCCTGGTGGCGAAGACCTTCCAGAGTTGGACATTCTCTCTGTCCCTTACTGAAGTCTGCCCTGCTGGGTCCACCTTCTGCCAGTAAAGACTGCAGCTCAGGATGGTCAAAAGGATCCAGATCTGCAATGAGTTCCTGGCCTTCCATTAGCTCTTCGTCAGAGTCTAATTCTACCACACAGGGTTGTACCTCCCTCTCAGCCTCAGCTGGAGGGGGAGTTACGGGTGTAACTTTGGACAACCGCGGGAAAGTTCTTGTTGGCTGCACTAGAATGCTGGCGGCTGGTTTTGGGATAGAAGTCTTAGGTTTCCCTTTCGCTTCTGATTTCTTCGAGACAGCGGCCGACAATTCCAGTGGAGCAGTAGTGATTTCTTTCTTCATCATCTCCTGGAGAGTACCGCACATGGTCCTCTCTCTTGCAGGTCTGGTTAGCTCCTGTAACCATTTACTAGGAGGACTGGGGGTATGTGATACAACTCCGAGAGTTTTCAAATCGTTACCCAACAGAACGCGTCCTGGTACCTCACTCTGTATGCTGACAGGGATCTTCACAGTCATGTCGTTACACTGGATGAGAACTGGTTATTGGGGAAGCATCTGCACAGGCCCTCCAGCTAACTTGGTGAGGCGTTTGGGTGCCTTAGCAACATCCTCAGCCTGAAAAAACAATTTATCCACCACAGTTATGCTGGCCCCAGTGTCCCTAATGGCAGGAGTCTCCTGACCATTCACCTGGACACTGTCCTTATAATACTCTTTAGTATTATCGGGGATAGAATTATAGACGTCTAAATTCTGTTGTTCCCACAACCCCAGAGTCACTAAAGAAACGTTGGCTGAGACTCCAATGGGTTCATCAGCTAGCAGTAGAAAGTTTCCACTTGCCATTTGGACTTCGTCCTCTGGAGCAAAGTCTAAGGAGACAAGCTGGACCCCTGAAGGTTTACCTTTACATCTGGGATCTCCTTTCACGTGGTCAGTCGAGCCACAAACAAAGCATTTACCGAATGCTTTCTGGAATGGTGGCTTGTTCTGGCCTCCTTCCAGTTTGGCACCAGAAGACACACTATTTTGCTGCGGTTTTCCTTGCGGTTTACCCTTCTGGTTTTGTTTGGGGCCCTCTTTGGAATTTGAGTTATTTGAATTCTCTTTTGAGTCTTTCTTAGGCTGTTTTCCCTCATCCTTTTTCTGAGTTGCCCCAGAATCCTTATGAGTAGCCCTGTTGGCAACCCACAAGTCAGCAGCCTTAGCTAGCTCCCTGGAATCCAATTCCTTCGAATCAGCCAAGTGCTGTCTGAGCTCAGGAGAACAGGCATCATAAATAGACTCCAACATAAAAAGATTCTTCATACCCTCATAAGTGTTCACTTTGTAACCCTTAATCCATCCCTCTAAGTTTTTCAACCCTTCACTCACCCAGGTAGCCCAAGGGGTACCATCAAGCTTTTTGAGGGTTCTAAACCTCTTAAGATGCTGGGAAGGGGTCTTCCCAAATCTAGCTATCAAAGCTAGTTTGACAATTTCATAATCCTTCTTATCCGCCTCCCCCAACTCCATTACCACATCAGTCGCAACAGGGGGGAGACTAGAGAACAACCAGGGAAGTAGATCATTCTCGGTGATGTCCTGGAGCCCATGATTGTACTCAAACAGTTTTAACCAATCCAACACATCCAATCTCGGTTCATACATACCCACTAATTCCTTCGGCATCCGGGGCCTTTTGAGACTGGAGCTTCTAGAGGAACCAGAGGAGAGAGAAGCATTTTCCACAGACAACTTTTTCATCTCTAACTCGTGATTAAGTTCTATTTCTCTGAGTCTTAACTCAGCTTGCTTCTGCTCAGCCTGGGCATTCATCCGTCTGAACTCGAGCTCTTGGTTTCTTTCTTCTGACTCATTATCAAGACTTTGATTCAGATCAATACCATCACTGTTTTCTACATTTGCTGGAGAAGTTGGTTCCTCTGAACCAGTACCCAGACTTTGGTTTTCCAGCAATCTCGCTATCAGTTGCACTTTCCTGCCTTTTACAGAAAGATTTTCTTGTCTACAGAGGTCTCGTAAACTCTCAGTATTTTCACCTGACAAGGATTCTTGACTGTAAACTTCCATAGTAGACATGTTTTTGAAAGTTGCTTTTTAGTGCTAAGCTTTGTGGTTAGTTATCCTACAGTGTTGAAAAACACTCTAAACTGTATACTCGATACAAATCCCACCGCTGTACACCAGTGTTAGGCGGAAACCTGTGCAGTTCCCTCTGGGACCACTGCAAAAGATTTAGGACTACAGGTGTTTGGCAGTAAACCCACTTGGTAGCAGTCTGCACCACACAGATTCACTTGGTAGCTGTGGCTGAGCAGTCAGACTTCCCTCAAGAAGAGTTAGGCAGTATGTGGAGTATACAAAATAGGGCAATTTACACAGCAGAACAAGCAAACACGGAACAAGGCTTCGGTGTAAAGATATATAGTTATTTATTTATAAAAACACATCTATGAAAACACACTGGCACTAATACGGTAAACACTTCAAGCACAATTACCATAAGAAAAATCAATCCCCCTAACAATAGTTCGACAAGTCTATGTTCAACGGCACCACTTATTTGCAGACAGAGGTGAATGCTTTAACCTAGATGGCACTCTAGTATTCATAAGGACGGGAGAGAAAAGGCATGGTATGAAATCAACTCGGTACCAACACTTTTACGAACAAATGCAAGGCAAGTAAGGCAGGGTCTACTGTAGATCGCAAAGTTCAGAGGCCAGGCCCACTCGGAGAGAGGCAAGGCGATGTGTTTAAAAAAGTATCACAGTGGGAATGCACTTTGAGTCTTTGTCGCAAATTGTTATAGAAAGATTGGACCAGTTCAGAACAGAGAGGTGAGAAAGCTTGGAGGCGACCCAATGGAGAGGCGAGGATTCCAACACCTCACACTAACCGACACAAGGGAAGCCAGGCGGACACGGTACCTTGTTTGTGGAGAGACAGCTCCGGCGGGGGCCGTTGTTCCTGGTGGTGGATGCACGTCGGGTCTTTGCCAAGAGAAGAGATGATCTCGTCGGAGGAGGAAATTTGAAGATCGTTGCACAACCAGGGAAGAGACCAGCTGCGGAGTGCTCCGTCACAAGGCACCACCTTTTGGTCGCGGTACAGGGGTAGTGGCTATCCGGTTGCCGGGGTGCTCTGCACGGGCAATTCGAACACTACATCCTGGAACGAAGAAAAAGCAAAGGGGACTGGTTGTTCCCACCAGTCAGGGGAAGAGACTCTCCGGCGGGGAGATATCCTCTGTTGTCGGGAAGTGGTGAGTCAGTTCAGCAGGGCTCCACCGAAGGTGTCGTCGTTGCAGGTCCGCTCAGCTTTACCCTCGTTGGATTCTTAGGTCCTGTGGCGGCTTCTGAAGATCCAGTCCCAAAAGCCCAGCTTTTATGCAGAAAACCCCCATTCATTCAGCCTAGCTGTCACTCAAAACACGCTAAGTGGTGAGCGAGGTGGCTCACCACTTGGGCCAATCACACCAGAGTGCGACTTGAGTTGGCAAGGCAACTCAGTCCAGGGTGCCTAAACCACCTCCCACATCCCTGTGGTACCCAGACAGAATGGCACCACTTTGGAGGGCCTCTGTGTAGAGGCCCGCCAAAAGTGGAACAAAGGGCTCAACCTTTGGTTTAGGAGTCACAGAGACGAACACAGACACCATTTTAAAAACCGAGTTCTGGCAGAAAATACCAACCGATAGATTTATTTAAGATAAATAAACCGGTGGTATGTTAGAGATTAACGAGAAACAGTATTAACCTCCAACAATGGGAAGAATCCCATAGGGTTATATTCGGGGTCGAATATAACAAGTAGTTTCCACTGCCACCAGCCAAAACTCGACGAGGGGGGACGGGACAGTGCCCCCTCGAATAACAGACCCAGGAGTAATCAAATTACCCCTACTAGTACGTCCACAATAGAATGGTTTGTACTAGTTCTGTTAGTAAATTTAGGTCTAGTAAAACCAATGGTGACTTTACATGCCCGGGGAGACAGTAGTCAGTCCCCGGGTATGGAGTCCATGGTGGGGGTCCGCTAGGACGCCCCAGTGCTACAGCACAGAGGGTGCGGTTTAACACACATAGAAAAACATATGAGACCCTATGGGGTAAAAGACCAAGAGTGGGAGAAAAAGAGTCTCACTCTTGGCAGGATGGAAAAAAACAAACTCCAGAAATCCAGCAAAGCTGCTGGGGGACTCACTAGGTTAGGAAATTCAGCCTAAACAGAGAATTCTCCCTAACAAGGTATTAAACTATTTCTAAACTACCCTTCATTGCAATACAATACAATTAGTCCATCACAGTTATTCTTACTGCAAAAATTATTGCAAAGTCCAACATATATAGAATACACCAACAGATATCTAACTACTTTAAACATTGTCTTAATTACAACACACTTCAAACAAACATAATATCACACTTACACTCACATAATTATAATAGATGTTTTATCCTCTATGACCTAATAATTATGTCATGTCAACACAACAACATTGTAGCACACACTAATGTTGTACCAAACATACTACATAGAATGTACTGTTTAGGAGAGTCAACATTTTATGCAATTAAAGATTTTAAACTATCCTGCTGAAAAAAAAGTATACTGTTTTTTCACAGAAAAAGAACCTGAGATTCCAGATGTATTACTGTATACTAAGTAACCATACCAAGTATTATCATATTTGTTACCTTTACAAACAAACAAATACATATTCCATAAGCGCTATCCTCAATTGCACTCCAATGATAAATACCATATACACTTCAATTATATAATTCCACCATATTACAAATACTGTATATGCCTCCTGCAGTACCTATAACTACTATACACATATTAAATTGCCCATTCCCGGGCGCCATTAAATATTAGTCCCCATTCCCATTTGAGTACCATTGAGTCCCAGACCTCGCAGATGGGAAGGCGCGCTAGAGCAGAACTCGTAGTTTGCTGGTCCGGTAACAACGGTGCTGGTAGTCTACTGGCACCGTTGTTACTGGACCAGCAAACTTGTAATGAGACACATTGTGTATAGGTGCTATATAAAAAAAACAAGCATATCTTATCATATCACTTAATTCCTCGAACTCCATACCAGTAAACGTAAAAAAATTTAAAAATCAAGATTCACAAATAATCTACACTGCTCAGAGTGCACCTTCAACCAATGGATCCAAGAATCGCTCACAATCCAGACACTCTGCTTCCTCAAAGCCATAGACATAACCTTCTTCACTGCACACAACAAAGATAACTCTTGCTACACAGTATACCTGTACACTACAACCACAAAACCTGATTGGCTAATCCCCCAATGTCCACGGATGTCCATGGATGTTTGAAACTTTCTGCGGACTCTGCTAATTCTTTCTGTGCCTGGCTCGTTAAAGGGCCCGAATAGCATGCGTGATGCCCACGGACTATTGCCTTGTCTGTGGATGGCAGGGATGATTAAAGGGGGTGGGGAGGTTTAAACTGAATGGAAATCATTGATTCTGCAATGGTGGCTCTTAAACGAGCCTTTTTGATGGGTTTGTTTAAAAACACTCCTTTTTTCCTTTTTTTGCTTTTATGTACTATTGTAACTCACGCTACACTGTATTTGTATGTTTTTATTACTTCTATAGAAACTGCTTCAAGTTTTTTCTTTTTTCTCATTTTTATATCCTACCCCTACTAACAAATGCTTTACTATACACTCTACATCTTCCTTTTTAATGTGTTCACACAAACTTTATCAAAGCATTTTGAACATTCAAAAGAACAAATCTGATTGCCAACATCTGTTAAATGCACTCCATTGATTTGAGAATATTTTACGCCACCCATCTTGATATTTTCATTCTTCCATTGTGGATAAAACAAGTTTGGATGTCTCCATATTTGTCTTTTATTAATTTCTGAAAACATTCTCTTTGCAGCTAGAAACCGTTCCTTTAGGCTCATCAACATATCCTTCATCGCAAACTGCAAAGATCCTGCCATTACATAGCGCAAACTGTTGCCTCCACAATAGTAATATCTGGACATTTAAACTGAGCCATACTCTCACAGAATGGTAATATGTTCACCCACTTTAACCCACAAAATTCATTCCAGGAAACTTCCACTTCTTCCAATCCAATAGTAGCAGAGATGCCAAAAGATTCAGCGTAAAGCTACAATGAATGGATCCAAGAACCTCCTACCATCCACACACTCTACTTCGTCAAAGCAACAGCCATAGCAATATTCACTGCACACAACAAATAAAACGCTTGCTACCCTGTCTTCCTGTACACCACAACCACAAAACCTGACTCACTGTGCGTGGGCTCCGCAGTCCCCTTTCCATGCTAGACATCCTTAAAGGACCCAGATGATGCATGCTGGTCCACAGACTACCACGGTATCTGAAGATGCCATAGCTCAGGGCAGCCCTTCAACCATTTCTACTTTTATTTTTGCAACACTCCCTTCCTTATTGGCTGCTTTCAAACAATCACACATCCATCCACCAATCACATCCAAAAACTCTACATGTAACCCGGTCATCTCAGCTCAACACTTCATCTGTACTCTTGAACTCTCAGAGAACATGTCTCCTGTTATTCACAGCTACCTGTATCAAAAACTACTGTGAAACAATCCAGGATTTATATTTGCAAATTCAACAACATCTGCATCTAACAAGACATAGTAAAGGTATGCTTGTATTTTTTTCAAAACCTTTACAAATATATACAGAGTTGCTGCCACTTACACTATAAGAAGCTTCTCAATAAGCACACTCTCTTTTGTAACCACTCTATCAAATGTCATGTATTGCATAATTCTGCACTTGCTCACTTCAACTGGCAGTTACTTACATGTACTGACAACATATTAAGCTTCCACACAAGTGCCACTTAAAATGTTCTACACATGTTTTCCATTTGCATTTGCATTTCCTTTCTTTGCACATAGGCATGTTTTAACTTTTAACAAAATGCTCCTAAAAAGATTTTTTTTAAACGCAAAGCAGTTTCCACTTTTCATTCATTCCATAGACATGTCATAGTTTCAACCTTTCTCATGACATCCCTTATGATACCACCATTCACCACCTGCTCTTACACATGTGTATACTGCCAAAGCATCCATAAATAACACCTAACCTTACATATAAACTACTGTTCTTTTCCAACCACTACTATAAGACACCAAACGCAGCTCCAAGTATAATCTGCCATTGCAATAACACTAGGCCACAGTTTCCCTATTCTTTAAAAAAAAACTCCAACTTACAAATACATTGCACCACAACCAAAGCACTTATCTTATTAAAATCACCAGCACAAAACTAACTTAGATATGCATCTTTTTTACACACCCATTGTTGCCTTGTTCCTTATAATGTTCCAAACAGCACCCATAACACAGCTATATTTACTCCTTTTCCCAACAGTTCTGCCTATGTTAATAGATAACAACCTCCCTTACTAAAAGTACTACACCATTAGCACATATACCCACTAACTTTCTTTTACATTTACAGGAAAAAAGAAGATTGATGAAGACAGCTACTGAAGAAAGAACACTCTTCACATCCTACAAAGTAAGTACATTAATATAGCATGGATTGATGCTACAACAGTTGCTCCAAAACTTTCTTAAAATAATTGGTGAAATACGCTGGTGGTGATCGCGATAAGATATTGCTGAAAATGGGAGAGATAGAAGTAAATTTGAATCCTATTACCGAAAGTGAGGCAGGAAAGAAATTAAAGCAGAACATGGCGGACACGGAAAAGAACTTGCTGAGCCATGAAGAGCCATGAAGAAGAAATTAAGTTATTGAAACAGAGGAATTTCCTACGAGATAAAGAGTACTACGAACAAGGGCGGGTCTACACATTTGCACAGAGATATGATCAATTATGCTAAACAGCTATGAGCAGATGCACTGGACCAGTTCAAGAAAATGACAGTATACTTAGTGACACTCCATCAACTTCTGAGTTAGATGTTACCGGGAGTGAGAATGAAGGACCCAATGTCTATCTACATTTTTTAGATGAGATATGTCTTTTACACCAAGATGGCAGAGCACAAAAACAAGGAAGAGGGGGAAATTCTGGATGGGGACGAGGAAGAGGTGGCAGAAAAAAATGAGGAGGGGCAGGAAATGTGGCGAACAACACGTCGGTCAGATCACAGCACTCTGGAAAATAGATAACCCCATGGAAGCGAGAAACAGTCAAATGAAGTTCATTAACTTATCTGAGCATATTATCATCGACAACCAACTAAAAGTCTTGAAACTGAGTCTTAATTTCTGCCCAAGTGCAGATTATGACTACATGCAAACACGTATAGTGTTCAATCTATATATACGCAAAATGAGGCTATTACATTTTTTGCCACCAGTACCTATGTCAAACATGTCACCCAAAAGCCTCAAGGGAATACTGACATCACAATATAGAAACTCTGTACTCTTTAGTTGACTTGGAGGAAGGATTGAATGCTACTGGGGCCAATGAGCAGATCGACTTTGCTGCCCTGAATATCGACACTGGTGCGACTGTCAAACCCTTTTGAAACCTAAGTCCAGATTTAACCCCATCACTGTCTCTGGTGGCAGTATAGAGGCCTTTCAAACTCTTGTCATAGAGGATCTCAAATATATGTGGACAAAGAAGAATAAGAGTCCTCATGAAAATATGTCGCTGGCTAACAAAATTGCTTTGCAGAAATTATATGATCTATCGGACTGTATCATCGAGCCGTTTGATAAGGGACGCAATATAGTCCTCATGAACAAGTGCAACTATGTGAAAGAAGCCTACAAACAACTCAGCGATACAAAAGGTATGAATTCAATAATGTCTGGAGACTAAGGTTAAAATCTTTATTAAGGAATGGGAAAATAAGGGCATCCTTGAGGAAGAAAACTGTAGATTCCTTTTCACCACCAATACTGTTATTCCGGCCATCTACTTTCTCCCCAAAATACATAAAAGCAGACCCATTGTTACTCCCTTTTTCTAAAATATGTCCAAAATTAATTGACAAAGTACTTTTCCCCATTCATATCGTATCTCCTCTCCTATGATTTTCTCTCGCACATTGATGACTTAACCTGGGAACCTGGGAACCCTATTACATCTTAACAACCATGGATGTGGTGTCTCTGTATACCTCTATAGAACACAACTTTGGCAAGAAGGCCTGTGAACATGATATCAATGCCAGGTCATTGAATTATCTCCAACATACATAAATGGTACTTGGTATGATAGACCTTTGCCTCACCAACAACATGTCCTTGTTTAATAATGAACTAAAACCTGCATTTGATTTTTATAAATCTAAGGTGGTACCATCTTTGATTCATGAAGCTGAAGCCACACTGGGTTGTTCATACCAGATACGGGCTACGTGAGAAAATGTGTTCTGACATAAAATCCTGAATCTACCAAAATGAACTCCAACGGCTTGCATTACGTATGAGTTAGGTGTAATTTCGATAAATGCAAGGTTAACCTGGAACATGTTGAACCTTTATCGAAAATTGATGGATGTAACTAGCCCGCCGCAGTTTAACATCCAGAACATCTCAGAGACCGGAGTACATGAAACAATACAGTCCAAGAGGGCGGAACAATGTGAAGAGATCCTAACACAGCTAAATACAGACAGCAAGACCCGTCAAGGCAATACAAATGCAGTCGAAAAGAAACTGTGGCAGCAAGACTGGGTAGACACGCTGGAGCAGAGAGTACAACATAGATTCATGCAATAAGCAGCAATAAAATCTAAAGCTTATAACAAGCTACCAATCTACCTACAAAAAGTTCCCCAGCAAATATCATAGAACTATTTTTATGAAATTTCGGTTTAACCTCTTCTAGACCAAAGAAAGACAAAGCCTAAGAAGCAATAATAGCGACCTGGAACCAAAGATGCAGATTTTGTTTGAACACCATCGAAAGCTTGAAACATTTGACTTTATTCTGTGCAGCGTTGAAAACATTGAGAACTAAACATCTTGGTCAAGAAATAGCAAAATACCATCTCTATGTGGAGAGCACTGGTGGATCCTGATGTCAGAAGTATCCGAGAAAAAATTGACGTTCGCTTTAACATTTTATTTGGACCAAGTGAACCAGATGCTGTTGATCTTGAGGATGTAAAGATAAAAACTGTATGTTTTTTCTTTTCTTTTTTAGATATTGGTTGCATGCTGTTTGATATTTGATAAATTTGTTGTTTTGTTTCCTTCAATTTAAAAAAAGTTGTTTAACAAACTATAATAAAATAAAAATAATAATAATAATACAAATAATGAGTATTTTAGATGGCTACAGGGCACTGCCATGGGCACAACCTTTGTGCTGCTCTGTGCCAACTTGACCATGGGCTTTTGGGAACAGTCCACTATATGGTCATAACAAAATGAAGTGATAGCGGAGAATGTGGTCATCTGGCTCAGGTACATTTATGACCTGTTCATCATTTGGAAGAGAAGTGAACATCAATGAGTAGATTTCGTTAAGCACCTCAATACCAACGATAATAGCTTGAACTTTACTGAAACACCCAGCCACACTTCCAACACCTATCTTAACATTACTTTAAGAGTAGTTGATCATAAACTCACTACCGAATTGCATAGGAACCCCACAGGGAACAATGCCCCTCTACATTTAATAAGTGGGCATCCCAAGAATTTAATATGGAATGTGCCTTATGGCAAATTCATCCAACTCCGGAGAAACTGTTCCACCTTGGAAGCCTTTGATAAGGAGAGCAAAATCAGAGCATGCAGCTTTCAAGAGGGGCTTTCAAGAGCAATGCTACCAAGGAGAATGATTGAACGAGCATACATCAAAACACATTCATCAAACAGAGCAAGTCTTCTAACTACTTCCAAAATTGTCAAGAAGTCATATTCTGATATAACAGCCACTTGACGTATATCTACTTTTAGTACTGCAGCACAATCTATCAGACAGATACTAAAAAGACACTGGAAGATTCTGTTGTCTGGCACTGATCTGTGTAATAGACCCAATCTCCACCCAGACATCAGCTTTAGAAGAAATTGCTCCATTGAGGACACTCTTGTAAGCAGTTTCATGCAATCTGAAAAGAAGGGAGACACTAGGATGTGGCAACAGGACTTCAGAAGGGGTTTACTAAATGCATCAGAAGTAGGATCTGTCAATATGCACTTAATTGTGCCTTGTTTGCTCATCCTGTGTTGGAACACAGCATATCCATAGGTGATCGAAATAAATGTGAGTCAGATTATGTTGTGAATGTGTTACAATACAAATGCAACAAATGGTATGTGGGAAGCACTAAGTGCAAGCTCAAAGTACGCATACAGCAACATATGAGAGCCATTATTAACAATGATATTAATTATCTAATGGCCATGCACTTTTCAGACTGTCTTAAAGGTACTCTGGACGGTTTCAGTTTTTTTGGAATCCATAGGCTTGCCATTGGTCAATGTGGAGGCGATAGAAAATGAGCCGTGAGACAACAAGAAACACATTGTATTTTTGACTTTGAGAGTAAATATCCAAAGGGTCACAATATCGATGAGGAACTCTATTCTTTCTTGGGTTAATGATGTATGCTCTTTTGTTATTATGATAGTGTCTATATAGAGCACACAAAAAAATGTGTTTTCTATCTGTCCTCTTTTCTCTGTCTTTTTGTGTTACTTTGGTTCTTTCCATACATGCAGAAATTGTATTTATGGGATTAATGTCAATCAGGGATTTTTCCTGCATCATTTCTACACGTTTTATGGGATTTGGTTTGGACATCATGTGTGTGACTCATCATTTAATAGTGACATTGTTTTCTAGCAGATCATATTTGATGGCCCCTTAACTGTGTCTTGTCATTCCATTTTTGGTTGATTTTTCAATTGTTGTTTTTTCTCTTCTGTTTTTCTTTCTTCTTCATGCCTGCTTACTTCTTTTTATTTATCTTTTATTTTTCTTGCTTATATTTTTATTGGCTTTTTCTTTCATTCATTTTATGTAATTATAGGAAAAGGAGTTGAAGGGGCACATTGTGACATCGTGTGTTTCGTTCATAACATGTTGGCTGTTTAACTAGCAGGGTACCAACGTCCTATTTCGTTACTCTGTTCAACTTGTATGTTCGTTGGTTTACATGAGATATTTTTCAATGCTCATCATTCTGTTGCAGTTGGCATGTAGGAGGGTCAGAATCCCTTTCTCTTTGAAGCTTAAACCGCACGAAGACACATACGTTTATGCATTAGCACTTTGACATGATGTTTACTATGTATCAGCACTTTATCATCATGCTTTGTACAACATCTTGCACTTGTGTTCAATTGTATCTAGGAGCAGAGCATGTGTGCCTTTCGGTCTGCCATGATTTTGCAGCAGCACTTTAAGTACATGCCATGGTTTGTATTTTGATATGATATCTACCATGCACTAACACTGTGATATGATGTTAACCCTGCATCAGCACTTGATCATCATGCATTGAGTTGTCCAGCACCTTGCACCTTTGGTCAATTGTATCTAGGAGCAGGCGTGCCTTTTGGTCGGCCATGATTTTGTGGCAGCACTTTACTTACATTACATGTGTTTTATTTGATATGATGTCTACCATGCACTAGCACTATATATTCATGTCCTGCATTGCACAGCACTATACACATTTGTTCCATCATACCTAGGAGCAGGCATGCCTTTAGTTCCGCAAAGGACTTGCAGCAGCACTTTAGTTATATGTTTGCACAGCAGTTTGTCCTCCTGACACATATTGTTTTGGGGCATACCACACCTTATACGTACACCGGATATTGCACATGTACTTTTCTGCAGTGGGTGGCCCCCACATGGGTTACAGGCCTTGTGCAGTTTATAGTCACATGTACCATTTTGGGCTCCTTTGTATTGTGCCACACTGCCACACGTTAAATCTCTTTACATCATAGTGAGGCATATTGCACTTTAAGTACATGGGGACATTGCATCCATCAAATTTACATACACAGCAGCCTACGTATTGGTACTAGACTTCACACAGCTCACTGCATATTATGCGATTGAGAGACCTTCTATGTAATGTTGTATCACCTCATGCCCCATATACATTGTGACTGTAAAGACACTGCACACTTTATTATTATGGGACTTTGAAGACAACACATACCCTCACAATGTGGCCCCCAAATGGGGATCAACCCGTGTCATGTTCTTAGTCTGACAGCCATTTAGGGTTGTGAAAGTGTGTGCATTTGTATTTTATTATTTTACTCCTTGGTGCTTAGTTCCATGCACTTCGGATTGATAATGCGTGTTTATGCACTTACATAGCACTGCATTGCACTCCATAACAACTGGTTCTCAGCATTCTGCTTTGTGGTACTTTGTCTTCTAATTAGGTGGAAACACATCACAGCACTCCCTCTGTGGGGAAATCTCTGTGACAGGGGGCTTTACGATTTGCAAAATGGGTCCTATGTGTATCCATGTATCACGTTGTCAGATAGATATTTTTACATAGGAAAACATTCTATCTGGGACTTTCTCTGTTATTAGTGTCTATACTCTTCCGGTGGGAATGTAGTGAGGTTGTTAAAAAAGTTTCCATGTCACTTTCCTCGCACATTGCATTGTACCATGCTTGGGAGGGGATGTATATTGTGAACCCATGGGCCTCATTAGGAGTGTGGCGGCCACGCAATGAACGTGCCGGTAAGGGACTGGCACCGTTCGTTCCAGACTGCCACATTGCGAGGTCTGCAGCGGGTCCCGCTCTGGATGCCTGGCCAGACCAGACGTGCAGAGCGGGCCCTGCTAGCAGTCCAGGATGCTAACAACGGGCCCATCATTAACAGGTCCATTGTTAGCATCCTCCCCATTCCCATTGAGCTCTATAGGGGCTCAAATAGGAATGAGCATGTACTGGGTCCCGAGAATGGGAATTACCAGGCCAGCAAAAAGTCGGCATGACCTGGTAATTCCCTATTTGTGGGACCCAGACCCGGTACCCAGTTTGGGGGTAGCCAATGCCGCTAAAAACGGCATGGCTACCTCCAAACTCCTAATGAGACCCCATGTCTTTCTTTCAAGCGCAGCTCACTTGCACTGAGGAGCGCTGTTAATGTTGATCCACATATATTTTAATGGGCAGATGTACCACTTCCAATACAGTGAATGGAATGCATCATGACCAAATGCATATCTAAAGGGAATGAGTTCCTTTATTATGTTTTCTATTGTAGCTGTATGTAACTCCTCCTATAAATGCAGATTGGGATGGTGGGTAGAATATGTGATCAAGTGATGTGCTAGTCGCAAAATTCTTAATTCTGCCGAATTTTCGGATGCCATTGCTTTTGGTACCTCCATATGTTTCTGGATTTTAAATTGTTTATGATGAACGATTCAATGCTATCTGCAACCTTTTTGGACTCCGATTCCTGGTTTTAAAACATTGTAGTGACGCTGAAGAGTGCCACTCATTCTATGTTTTTCATATTATGTTGTTCATGGTATGTTATGTTATGTTAACACAACTTAATGAGTGTACGTATGCTCTAAGGCATCTTTGCGCTAGAGGCGTGAACAGGCGGTTTTGATGGAAAGAGAGAATTCTAGAAAAATGCAGTTTTAAGTAGCCGGTGGAAGACAAGATGATCAGCAATCCCCAGTAAAGCAAGGGGAAGGTCATTCCAAGCTTTAGCGGCTGTCACCGAAAAAAAGTATGCCCTCCTGATCGAGCTATTCTAAACCGAGGTTTGCTACCAGAACAGCCGACTGGGAGCATAGAGAACGGTTGGGTACATAGCGCAGACATTTTGCTTGCGATTATTCTGCTCCGAGACCATAAAAGGCCGGTGCTCCATGGACATGGACTTAAAAGAGATCCAATCTGCAACGGGAAGCCAGTGCAGTTGCCTTAACAGAGGAGACATGTGGGCACCAAAAGGAGAGTATTGGGCCCTGGGCATAGTAGCTGACTGCCCAGTCCTTCTACAGTTTGGATTCTGTCCTCTTTTCCAAATGTATGTTATGTTCTTTAGCCCATGTACTGTCCATAAACACTCTTGTGGCACCGCAAATTAACAGTGCTAAAGATGTTAATGGGCTAATGATTGCACCATATAGTCATCTTTAGGACCATCAAGAAATCATCCATTAGTTCTCTGACTGCTGTGTAAATATCGGGACTCACTACAATACCCTGGTCTCCTGTACCCACTAGGGCCAGGGTTTGTAGTTTCCCTTATTCTTCAGAGGGACATCTGGGCTATTGCGTAGGAGATGGCCTTTAGTACCACAATATAAACAAATGCCCTGATCCCATCTCCTTTGCCTTTCAGTAGGGTCAGATGTCCTCTGGCTGACCCTACCTGCATGGGTTCATCAGGAGGGTTGAGTCCTTAGGCATAGGAGAGAAACTCTGTCGAGGCATCAAGGAAAGTGGCCTGGTCATCTTTCATTCTTGTTGCGGGAATTCAATCTGTAGAACCACAGAGATTAATTTAGCCAGGGAAACAGGGCATGGAATTTGAACTAACTCGTCTTTGATACCCTCAGACAAGCCTCTGCGAAATATAGTATATTGTGCAGATTCAGGCCCTCCTGCTTCTTGTGCCAGCTGTTTTCATTTTGCTACACAAGCCAGAACCTCCAGATTCCCTTGTCTGACATCCAAGAGAGATTTGTATGCCTGAAAAGTCATCTCCTGTCTCTCAAACATGTCTTTAAGAACTTGGACAAAGACAGCATGAGACGCTTATGAAGGATTTCCCGAGATAACTAAAGGAGTAGCCCAAGATAAGGCATTTCAAGACATGTTATAAACCAGGAAGCCTATCTTGGCCCTGTCAGTATCAAATGTGTTATCTCTGAATAGGAGCAGGAGCCCAAAAACTCTTTAAGAACGTCCAGGAGAACCATAAAACATTCCTGAAGTCAAGGTACCCGTCGGGGCATCTGGGGTTACTGCATCTCTGGCAGTTATCATGTGTGTCAAGGTGTCGTTCTCGATCTTAACAGCCTTTACTTTAGCCGAAAGGCCTTGGACCGCATTAATCAAGTCTTGCATATGTGCCATCCTGGTAGTGTCATTTTAGTGTTGCAAACTACTCTCACCTGAGTCAGAAGCATCAGTGTCCCTACGTTACATTCTTGCCTTTCCTTTCTTAGCTTTGGTCTTATTACGAAGCCGATCCTGGAAAAGATAGCGCCCATCCTCACCTGACACCAGAGAGGACCCCGTAGATGCCCACAGGTAGGACAAAGTGGTGACCAGGCAGGACTTGCCCAAAGTCTTGAAAGAAAAGCCCAAAGCCACAAAAACCATCTATCAGATGATGTGGTGAATGTGGGCTATGCAATTGCTTGCAGTGGATGTGGCAGATATGGAATGATGCAGTGAGATCCAAATAGGACAACAAACAAACAGATTCCAGCACAGAGAGAATGAGGAAGTCCAGAAATAAAGGGGGAGGGCACTGGGAAGCAGTGCCAGGGAGAGGATGATAGCAGCAACAGAGAGAGGGGGCTGATGGCTGGGAACCAGGAGATAGTGTGTCAGAAAAAGTGGGGGAGATTCAAAAGGTAGGCGGGAATGCAGGAAACACAGGAAGCAAGGAGAAAACAGGAGTTCAAGGGTGCAACAGGAAAAATATCACTAGCGTTTTGCCCAAAGACAGCAGAAGTGACCAGGGTTTCAAGCAATGCGAAATTAATATCCGCCGGTATATGAAGAATGCCCTGGACCAGGCGGCCATCATGGCTATAAACAAGACCATTGAAGGAGATTGCAAAACAATGTGACGGAGCACTCATACCTTTACTCTTAATTTGAGCGTAATTAAGCGTTTGGCGCCTTCTGTGCCATTGATGCCACAGTGACCAACAGGTCCATTTGACAGTATCTAACTACATACATAATACTACAGCAGTACTTTTAAAACCCAAGACAGTTAGAATATGCCAACAGGTATCTAACCACTTCAAAAATACCCTTCAATGCAATGCACTTCAAATATGCCATCACAATTCTTGTTACTGCAATACTTCTTATAAAATCCAATATACTTACAATACACCAATGTTACCACCAAATCTAACAGATGCCTACTTAATATTCCTTCACCCCAAATGTACTCACTAATGTATATTACAATAATCTGCTAGCATATGCCAACTGGTATCTAACTACATCTACAATTCTATTATAGTACTTTTAAAATCCAAGACAGTTAGAATATGCCAACGGGAATCTAACTACATTGAAAACACCCTTCATTGTAATACTATTCAAATATGCCATCACAGTTATTCTTACTGCAAAAAGTCTTGTAAAGTCCAATACAATTTGAATACACCAACAGGTATATAACTACTTTAAACATTTCTTTAATAACAACACACTTCAAACAAACATACTATCACACTTACACTCACATAATATATCCATGCTTAGTTGCAAGAGGATAGCTCAGGGGCAACACACTCGCCTTGGAGCAATACAACTAGGAGCAAACACAGGTTTTATTAGCGGGTCCACCCTTAAAACCTCTGGGTATTATGGGCCTGATTCACAGAACCAGTTCATAATGGCACAAGCCCTATTGGAAAACGATCTGTGAATCAGGCCCTAAGTGCGTTATAAATAACCAATTAAACATGCTGCCACACACAACTATTCTGTAACATGTACATTGTTGAAAACTATGAAAATGCCAACAATTGTATGTAATTATAGTAGTTTTTTTGTTTTCTCCACTATGGATGTTTTTACCAATGACCCAATGATCTTTTCATATCAATACAACAACAGTGTAGCACACACTAATGTTGTACCAAACATAGTACTATCTATGAGGGTCAAAAATGTATGTCTATATGTATAAGTGTATGCAATTAACGGGTTTACACTAATTTGCTTAAGAAATTATACAGTTATTTCAGATAAAAAGAACCGGAGATTCCAGCTTGGTTTCCATATGCAACTAAGTAATCATGCAAAGTATTATCTGATGTGTTATCTTCACCAAGAAACAAATACAGCTTCAAATGAGTCAGGGTCAGCTAATAATTCTTCATTTTTCCATGCTTTATAAAGTTGTAGTAGGACCATGTAATACAGTTCTGTATGTTGCGCATATATATATATATATATATATATATATATATATATATATATATATATATATATATTGAAAAAAAGAGGAGAGGGGCGCACTCCAGTTCCCTGCACAGTAAACCTTCCCAGCCACAGGTGTTCTCCTCCGACCGGTTTCTGTGCCAATACACGTCATCAGGGAGGCTGTCTTAACTTGCAGCTCACAGCAAGTGCAGGTGTTACCACTTAGTGAGGATTCTGCTGCAAGGACTTCTGGTAGCTGTAGTCATCAGGTTAGCAAGGAACAGACTCACACCCAATCCCACAGTGGGGAAAGGGGGGGAGTAGCCTACAGTGAGGCACTCCAAAGTTGGGCATAAATTACCCCGGTGCAGCACCCTATTAGATTTCTGAAGATTCCACCCTTCAGAAAACTTACAAATGTGTTGAAAAAAAGAGGAGAGGGGCGCACTCCAGTTCCCTGCACAGTAAACCTTCCCAGCCACAGGTGTTCTCCTCCGACCGGTTTCTGTGCCAATACACGTCATCAGGGAGGCTGTCTTAACTTGCAGCTCACAGCAAGTGCAGGTGTTACCACTTAGTGAGGATTCTGCTGCAAGGACTTCTGGTAGCTGTAGTCATCAGGTTAGCAAGGAACAGACTCACACCCAATCCCACAGTGGGGAAAGGGGGGGGAGTAGCCTACAGTGAGGCACTCCAAAGTTGGGCATAAATTACCCCGGTGCAGCACCCTATTAGATTTCTGAAGATTCCACCCTTCAGAAAACTTACAAATGTGTTGAAAAAAAGAGGAGAGGGGCGCACTCCAGTTCCCTGCACAGTAAACCTTCCCAGCCACAGGTGTTCTCCTCCGACCGGTTTCTGTGCCAATACACGTCATCAGGGAGGCTGTCTTAACTTGCAGCTCACAGCAAGTGCAGGTGTTACCACTTAGTGAGGATTCTGCTGCAAGGACTTCTGGTAGCTGTAGTCATCAGGTTAGCAAGGAACAGACTCACACCCAATCCCACAGTGGGGAAAGGGGGGGAGTAGCCTACAGTGAGGCACTCCAAAGTTGGGCATAAATTACCCCGGTGCAGCACCCTATTAGATTTCTGAAGATTCCACCCTTCAGAAAACTTACAAATGTGTTGAAAAAAAGAGGAGAGGGGCGCACTCCAGTTCCCTGCACAGTAAACCTTCCCAGCCACAGGTGTTCTCCTCCGACCGGTTTCTGTGCCAATACACGTCATCAGGGAGGCTGTCTTAACTTGCAGCTCACAGCAAGTGCAGGTGTTACCACTTAGTGAGGATTCTGCTGCAAGGACTTCTGGTAGCTGTAGTCATCAGGTTAGCAAGGAACAGACTCACACCCAATCCCACAGTGGGGAAAGGGGGGGAGTAGCCTACAGTGAGGCACTCCAAAGTTGGGCATAAATTACCCCGGTGCAGCACCCTATTAGATTTCTGAAGATTCCACCCTTCAGAAAACTTACAAATGTGTTGAAAAAAAGAGGAGAGGGGCGCACTCCAGTTCCCTGCACAGTAAACCTTCCCAGCCACAGGTGTTCTCCTCCGACCGGTTTCTGTGCCAATACACGTCATCAGGGAGGCTGTCTTAACTTGCAGCTCACAGCAAGTGCAGGTGTTACCACTTAGTGAGGATTCTGCTGCAAGGACTTCTGGTAGCTGTAGTCATCAGGTTAGCAAGGAACAGACTCACACCCAATCCCACAGTGGGGAAAGGGGGGGAGTAGCCTACAGTGAGGCACTCCAAAGTTGGGCATAAATTACCCCGGTGCAGCACCCTATTAGATTTCTGAAGATTCCACCCTTCAGAAAACTTACAAATGTGTTGAAAAAAAGAGGAGAGGGGCGCACTCCAGTTCCCTGCACAGTAAACTTTCCCAGCCACAGGTGTTCTCCTCCGACCGGTTTCTGTGCCAATACACGTCATCAGGGAGGCTGTCTTAACTTGCAGCTCACAGCAAGTGCAGGTGTTACCACTTAGTGAGGATTCTGCTGCAAGGACTTCTGGTAGCTGTAGTCATCAGGTTAGCAAGGAACAGACTCACACCCAATCCCACAGTGGGGAAAGGGGGGGAGTAGCCTACAGTGAGGCACTCCAAAGTTGGGCATAAATTACCCCGGTGCAGCACCCTATTAGATTTCTGAAGATTCCACCCTTCAGAAAACTTACAAATGTGTTGAAAAAAAGGAGGAGAGGGGCGCACTCCAGTTCCCTGCACAGTAAACCTTCCCAGCCACAGGTGTTCTCCTCCGACCGGTTTCTGTGCCAATACACGTCATCAGGGAGGCTGTCTTAACTTGCAGCTCACAGCAAGTGCAGGTGTTACCACTTAGTGAGGATTCTGCTGCAAGGACTTCTGGTAGCTGTAGTCATCAGGTTAGCAAGGAACAGACTCACACCCAATCCCACAGTGGGGAAAGGGGGGGAGTAGCCTACAGTGAGGCACTCCAAAGTTGGGCATAAATTACCCCGGTGCAGCACCCTATTAGATTTATGATAACTTTATATGATTAATTAGGCTGGGTTTGGTAAGTTTTGCTATGCTTCCTTCACAAGTTGAGACTGAATATTTAACAGTTGTCTCATCTGGTGTGACATTGTTTTTGTAGGATTACTTTTCTGCTATGTCATATAGGCACATGTTTTCCAAAGCAGTATTTCTGCTTGGGTAGTATATGTCAAGCACTCTTTTTCGGGATGAAGCCTATATGGCCATTCCACAAGAGGACAATGATTGCATTGTATTAATTGATGTACTTGGATGCTTCACCCGTTTGTTTAATTGGATTAAGTGGATTTGACTTTTACACTGTGTCTAACAGTAGACATCAAGCAATGTATATGTCCTTTTACGCAAACTTGTCTAGGGAAGACAAAGCAACTTTTGGTATAGTATTTACCTTTGTTTTTATATCCGTCAGCAGTATTCGCCACACTTATGTTTTTGGAAGCATAAGATTTGTGTATGTGGGTCACTATATGTGGTTTCTAAAGGGATGTCAAAGGTAATGTATTTTTCAATAAACTGGAAAACAGTGGCATCAATGTCATGGGCTAATTTGGGAGCATTGTTTACCCAAAAAAGCATGTGGATGTGTGGTGCTCCTCTGGATTGATATTCTTTTCTCCAAAATAAGTGTTCCACTTCTCCGAGGGGCGGAATATTTTTATTACAGATGATGTGCAGCATGGCAATGAAGCGGTGGTGAAAGTATCTTGGTGCATTTACAGTGTCAAGAGAGCAGAGTTCTCCTGGTGTTTTTATGTTTATTCCTTCTTTGGTTTGGTTTGCTATGCAAAGGAAGTTGTGCAAGTCCTCCCATGGATATTCTGCACAATTTAATGTAACAAACCATGTGGGTGGGCCTAAGTTCCTTAGCATACAACGTACATCAGCGTGATGTCAGAACCAGTATTCTTTGGTATCATGCATGCTTGCGAACAGATTTGTGGTACCTGACTGCACAACTTCATCGGTGTCTTTTTTTCTTTTGAAGAAGTAGGGTAGCAAATCTTTTTAAGAAATTAGAGCCTGTTTTTAATGTGTGTGCAACTGCATAACATAGGGTTGCTATTTCACTTTCAAATGGGAGGTGGAAAATATATTCTACAATATATTCTACATTTTGTCTGATTCTGGGTGTCTTCAGAATACATTCATAAAGAGTGATATTCTGATGCAGTAATTTGTGTGGATCATTTATCATATCTCCCTCCTTTTTCTGTAGGAAAGAGTAGAGGAAAAGAACATGCTGCCACACTTTTCTCCCATATGCTCATTTGGAATCTTTTGGCTTGACGCATTTCTAATGCATCTTCTTTTTTGTCTTTGGAGTGTAGTGGGTGAATGGTATACTGGTCTAAAATGTTGGCTGCAGTAACAGGATCTAAACGTTCAACTTGGCCAGTTTTTGGCGAATCTTGAATTATTTGGGTGGTGTCTCTTAAGCTTTCCTCTATGTTTATATCTTTGTAGTATTCGTTGTATTTTTTAGACATTTTTGTGCTTGTCTAATTTTGTTTAAGACGACTAGTTGTTGAAAATGTTTTTGTCTATTGTTGGTACACCATAACCAGTACAATCAAAGATTGATATATTGGCCATTGTACTCCTAAAGTTTCTACATGTTCTTAAAGATCTAATGGCAAATAAACCACATTGCCACAAATGGATTTGGTATCTCAGATGGAGGCCACTTGTCTGTTTTCGGTTGAAGGTGTATTATAGTGTCAAATGGGAGTAATTGTTGGATTTTAATGCTCTTATACAAGTTAACTTGTTGGAGAGCTTTTGGAAGTTGGAATATTTCTATGTTATTAGTGATAGCCCTGATGACATTTAGTTATTTTAAAGCTTTGTATTGCAGTAGTGCAAACTATTAAGGAGTCAGTTAGTTTGTATTTAATTTTGGTTGTTAGATTGGGATTCCTTATTGGGATTCTGTATTGTCCTCTAATTTGTATGCAATATCTACTATTTGTGCACTCTAAAAAGTTCTGTGACAACAGACACATACTTGGGCTGGTATTTCAGCAGTTGAAATGTCAACTTCAGTTTCAAAATATTTAATTTGGAAGTGCTCTTTTTCTCAAAGAAGTTCTTTGGCTGTTCCACATAGGAGAATGTTATTTAAATTTGGCAGTTCTAGAGCAGGAGTTTTGGCATAGTACAGTCTATGCACAAGATTGTGTATAGAGGAATGGTGTGTTGCTAACATATTGATGTGGTTGAAGGTGCATTTTCAAGCAGTTCCTGAAATGCGGCTAATGAATGTCCTCGTAGTCCAGTGTGGCTGCTTACTGGGCAGGAGTCTAAGGTTTGTAAAGTTTTCATTCTACTTGTGTCTTTTAGTTTCACATAATGATTGAATAATTGTCATAAATAGTTGAAGGATTGTTGGCATACATTACATATTGAGCTGCATGTTCATTTGTACTCTGGACTTTTTTTGGGTGAAAGGAACATTTGGTTGAAAATTTGTTGGGAGTTTTTTACTATGAGGGTTTCTTTTGCCATTAGTGGGTATCCTGCCATTTCATACCATCGCCCATTACTGTCATTGCCAATTGTAAGCTTCTTCATTGAAATATGGTTCTGTGCTGGTTATGTAAATCCATTCACCTTCGTGGAAGTTTGAAAACGTGTCTATGTTGACGTTATGCATGTTTAGAAGTGCTTTTTGTAATTTATTGCTGAATTTAGCTAGTGGTTGCATTCTGTTTAACAATAATATAAACATCTTTCTCTTTAGTAGAAATGTGCTATCAATTAGATCTCCAAGGATTAGTCTTTTGCAGTAGTTTTTAAGGGCTGATCGTTTAGTTTGTTAGGGTAGAGTGTGACTTTTTAATTAATTTTCTATTTTGGAATGCTTTACTGAGGCTATGTTAACATTGGCAGATATAGTGTTAGTTGCATTAGTAAGTCTGCTTTTCTTGGTACATCTTTTTTTACTTTTAGATATTGCAAGAGGAGCCTTCATTTCCTTTAGCGCTGGCTGGTTTAGTTTTGTTGAGTCAAGTTAGTAGCTGTTTTGTTTTAATGTTTTATATACATTGTTTTAGAGATGGATGGGTATATGGCTTGTTTTTATTGTTATCTGTTCTATTAATGTTTTGTACTGAGTTGTTTTTTTGTAGGCATTCCATTCTGTCTGTTTGTGAAAAGAAAGATTGGGTTTGAAAGTCTTGGAATGTATATGCATGTATTGTGCATGGGTGTGTGGGTGTGATTGTAGAGATGAATAGAGTTATGTGTGATTGTGTAGTGGGGTGATAGGTATGGTTGGGAAGGTTGTAAGAGTAAGAGTCTGTGCAGGGGTGATGGGCTTGGGTTAGTGAGTAAGGCAGTGGTGGTGTGATTGGATAAGTAGGGGCATTATGATGGTTTGAGGAAAACAGCAGTTGTTATAATGTTGTGATTTGGTGAATATCTATGTGGGTTGTGTGGGTGTAATTGAAAATGGATGATGAAGGGTTTGTATGTGTGGGAATGTGTGACTGTGGTTTGGAATTCACTGAGTGTGAACCTCATGTCAATAGGGATATAGAATAGTAAGGAAGTACAATTGTGTCATGGACGTTGATGAGAGATGGATGTGTTGTTATCCAGTAAGGAATGGGTGGTGTATTGAATAAAGAGCAATGTTTAGATGGGGATAGAAAGAATGTGAATGTTGCATATAGAGTAAAAGTGCATTGTTACAATTAGAGAGATATACATGCTATATTAATGTACTTTTTAGGATGTGAAGAGTGTTCTTTTTTCTTTAGCTGTCTTCGTCAATCTTCTTTTTTCCTGTAATTTTAAAAGAAAGTTAGTAATAATATGTGCTAATGGTAAAATACTTTTGGTAAGAGAGGTTGCTATTTACGAAGGGAGGAGGAGTTGTTGGGAAAAAGAGTAAATAAAGTTGTGTTATGGGTCGTGCAGTAAAGAATGTTAACTGTGTTGTTATAATAATTGGAGTATGAGTAGTGCTGTTTGGGACATTACAAGGAACAGAAAAAATGGGTGTGTAAATTGGTGTGTAAAACAGAAGCATATTTAGGTCATGTTTGCGCTGGTGATTTTAATAATGCTGTATTTGTGGTGCAATGTATTTGTAATGTGTTTTTAAAGAATAGAGAAACTATGGCCTAGTGGTAATGCAATGGAAGATTATAGTTGCAGCAGTGTTTAGTGTCTTATGGTGGTTGTTGGGAAAGATCCAGACTTTATGTGTAATGTGAAGTGTTGTATATGGATACTTTGGCAGTATACACATGTGTGTGAGCAGGTGGAGAATGGTGGCACTATAAGGTATGTAATGAGAGAGGTTGGAAAGTGTGACATTTATATGGAATGAAAAATGGTAAATGCTGAACGTTTAAAAATGTATCTTTGTAGGAACATTCTGTTGAAAGTTAAAATATTAATATGTGCATTACTATTTTCTAAAAGAAAGAGAAATCAGATGGAAAAGATTTGTAGAACATTTTTAAGTGCCACTTGGTGTGTGGAAGTTTAATATGTTTGCAGTACTTGCATGCTTGCCAACATGATCCATTCCAATCTGTAGGTGCTTTTCCAGTCTTGGTTTGTTTCTTTGCATTCTGGGACTTGTAGTTCCTCTTTTCCCAATATAACAATTGGAGTATTGACTAGGTGCTAGAGCGCAGGAGTCCCAAGTGTGGGGTGCACAGCTGCCAGGTCGTAAGCCTGCAAGGGCAGTGCTGAAGGGGGTCAGGGGTACTGTGTTGACTAAGTATAGAGGTATAGAGCATGGAACCAGTGAGGTTCATGAGGGACCAGGTCACCAGTCTCAGTGGCAGTGGTATGAGTTAGCAGGTAAGGGACAGAGGAAAGAGGAAGAGAAAAACAGAGTTTTCAGAAAATTCCCAAATTTACGGAAGTCTGGCACAAATCTGAGAGGTGCAGTTGGGCTGTTCCAAAGAGAGCCACCAGCTGAAGAAAAAGGCGTGCCTCCTGCTCTCTCTTTGAAGATGTGTTTGACAAGCAGATAATTGGAGTTTGAGGAACTGAGGGTTCTAGCAGGGGAGTATTTAGGTAGAGAAAATTGGAGATATCATGGTCCCAGGCCCCAGAAAGCCTTGTCAATGATACAAAGGACCTGATTCACAGGTTGTTTTCCGATGGGATTACCCCATTATAAAATGCTTCTGTGAATCAGGCCCACATGATCTTCAGTTTCATCCTTGCTGGTACCAGGAGCCAGTGTTGAGATTTTAGGGCTCCAGGTATACAATCCCTGGGCTTGAAGACAAGGATACGTCTTGCATCCCTAGTCTAAAGTAGCTGAAGGGGGCATAGGGAAAAAGGGGGAGGTTGAGGAAGAGTCTGTTGCAGTAGTAAAGCTTAGACAGGACCAGGGCTCTGCAGACACAGAGTTTATGAGGGAAGCTGAGGAAAGGTAGAATGCCGGTAAGGAGATGAAGCTGAAATTGGGTCTTCTTGACAAGGTCCAAGATGTATGGAGTAAAGGAGAGAGAGGAGTCAAAGATAACCCCAAGGTATTTGGCCTCACAAGATGGTGATGGTAGATGGCCAAAGGAGGGCAGACAGAGGGTAGGAGGGAAACAGTGCATAGGTGTTCCAATAAGAAGGATCTCAATCTTGCTGGTGTTGAGACAGAGATTGTTAGCCACTCAAAATGCCTGCATGGTGGTCAGACAATCAAGGATGAAATATGGGGAGCAGAAAGTAGTACAGGGAAGTTTCAAGGAAAGCTGTGTATCATCAGCATAACACTGAAAATAAGGAAAGAAGGAGGAGATCAGATGAGCCGGAGGGACAAGATAGATATTGAAGAGCAACAACAATAAGATAGAATCATGGGGGACGCTCAGGTAGAAAGTGAGCTGGTGAAGAAAAAAAGGCTCAGTTGCAGCTGGGAAGGGCAGTTAGTGAGGATACAGGTCAGCCAGTCCAGTGCCTGGTCCGTGATGTTGAAGGTATCATGTAGCCATTTAATGAAGATAGAATGGTGGACTGTGTCAAAGGCGGAGGAGACATTGAGAAGCACTATCCTCAATTGTACTAAGATCATTAATACCATATACACTTCAATTATATCATTCCACAATATTACAAATAAAGTACACTCCCCCTGTAATACCTATAATAACTATACACATATACCTATGGCCATGCCCCCAAGAATCTGGCCACCAGCCACAATCACCACAATAAAATGTAACCATATTACAAATATGTATAATTCACCTACAAATAACAAGATTCACCCAGATTCCGCGAACCCTCAATCCCAATAACGTCCGTGGGCAAAAGAATTAACCGCAGACACTGCAGCACCTGCACAGCTTTTTTCACTCCACCACTCTTTCCAAACCTTCTTTCATCACAAAGTAACCCCAAATATATTTTCCAGCCTTCTTTTCCTCACTGCACTGTCCACCGACAAAGGCTGTGATCCACCCATCCAATATTCAACCGTTTCGAAAATTATAGCGCACCTCACGTTTTCAAACATCCACTCAGCTGCCCAAAAAGTACTCTTTCTATGAGTTAAGCATTGCAATCAATTATATTATTATGAAATTATATGATGTGTCATTTATAACGCGCCTGTGCACAAGTGTTTCTAGGCGTGACAAAACAAGGAAGGGGGGCAGGAGAAGGACGAAACAATGATCTTACTAGGCCTTGTGGCATTCAGATTGTGCAAGTGTGGGGTGGAGAGGGTGAAGTGCCGGGGGGGCAGTAGGGAGGGAGAACACAATTAACTTGAAGTGCTTTGGTTGGTGGCTCATAAGTACACAGTCAGGGGACTGTAGGGTTGCAGATCCAGTCACTTAAGTGGTTGGGAGGCCCAGGGGCAGTGCAAGGGCAACTGGTCATGCAGGAGCCTGGTCCTGTAAGTTCAGTGGGTGGCCAGGTAACCAGGGTGTGCAGCATACAGGGACATCAGAAAGGGAAAGGGAGAGAAAAAGCAGGAGCAAAAAGGAAGGTCTTGAGTTGGATGCATGCTTCAAACGGATCCTCATGACAGGGGCGAGGACATCCAGAGTGTAAGAGATAGTAAGATGAAGGTTGAAGAGGGATTTTTCAGAGTGTGTGTCAGCCAAAGGTGTAGGAGGAGGAGAGAAAGAAGTGGCAAAAGCATCCACTGACACACACTTCATGGGCCGGATGAACGAGAATGTTGGTGGCAGTACTGGGGTCAGCTTAACTTGAGTGGCAGAGACCAACAGGTGAGAAGAGAGAAGAACGTGGTCAGATCTAGAGAGAGGAGTGGTAAAAGTGTTGGAGAATGGGATGTCTAACGAGATCAGAGCATACAGGGTGTGCCCTGCAGAGTGAATCAGGTCAGGAGGAGAAGTTAAAAGGTAGCAGCAAGGCGAGAGTTGGAGAGGTCATCCCACTCCACTCAGAGAGGGCGACCTGGCCAGGGGGGCTGTAGATGGTGGCCACAGTGAGAGAGAGGTTAAGAGAGATAAAGAGCAGGCATTCAAAGGAGGAGAAGGCCAGTGTAGGAATGACAGAAGCAGGGATCCACTGAGGGAAGATCAGGGCTATCCCCCACCAGGCCTGTTGGTTCTGGGTTCACAGAGGATCTTGTAGCCATCA
Organism: Ambystoma mexicanum; assembly: GCF_040938575.1. Taxonomy (NCBI): domain Eukaryota; kingdom Metazoa; phylum Chordata; class Amphibia; order Caudata; family Ambystomatidae; genus Ambystoma; species Ambystoma mexicanum. The sequence continues at coordinate 338,837,330 of NC_090939.1, forward strand.
GGTAGGAGAGTGTCAAAAAGTTGTGACAGAGCTGGCCATGAACCAAGTCTCGGTGAGACCGAGTACATCTAAATCAAGCTCTTCCAGGTGACGGCAGATGTCCGAGGAGTGTCAGCAGCGCGAGAGTTAATAGTATTGACATGGAACAGATTTCCACCTTTGCAAGACAGCCATGGAGGGATACAAGCATACGATACGCCCTGTGGAAGTGTTGGAGGTGCCCAAGAATGGGCAGAGGAGGAAGGAGGGGAAGGCAGGGTAGTCAGAGAGGAAGAAGAGAGTGCTGGAGAGGTGGCAGATGGAGGGGAAAGCAGAGTGGCCAGATAAGCAGTAGAGGGTACCAGAGAGGGGGCGTATGAAGGAAGTGGCAGAACTGCCAAAGAAGAAGCAGTGGAGGGTGCCAGGGAGGTGGCAGAGGAAGGAGGTGGCAGAGGAGCCAAATAGGTAGCAAAGGGTGCCAGGGAGGTGGTGGCGGAAGGAGGCAGAAAGGCCAAAGAAACAGTGAAGGGTGCCAGAGAGGTGGCGTAGAAAGAAGGCGGCAGAGGAGCCAAAGGGGGAGGGGGTTAGATAGGAGTTGTATGAGAGGAAAGGAAGTTGAAAAGACACAGAAAGTGTCTATCGAAAGGATGAGATTGGCCTGAGAGCCCTGAACCAAGACGGTACCATTTAAGTAGACATTAATGATGGTCTTGGAAGAGTGGAAGCGGGCCAGGAGGGCCTCCCATCAAGTGTCACTATTAATGTGAGCGGAGGAAAACGGAGAGAGAACAGAGACCATATGGGGGTTCCATTGGCCTGGAGAGGGAATGAGAAAGAGGATGTCAGTGAGGGTCTGTCTGGAGGAAGCACTGGTGTAGATATCAGCAATAGAGAGGCCTGGGTTGGAGACCAGGATGTCCCTTTTGAGATTCTTCCTACAAGACTTAGGGAGAGGGAAAGGATAGTCAATTGAATAGCACTTAGAGAAGATAGGGGAGACAGAGACCACCGTAGAGGGTACGGGTCAGAGAGTCATGGGAGCAGGGGACAGCCCATGACAGGAGTGGGACATACAGTTAGGAATCACACAGCACAAGAGGAGCAGCAGGTATGTACAACACAGAACACAAATACTGCCACCTTGCAAGGTCCTAGCTTGAGTGGAGAAAAAACTGTGCAGGCAACAAAAGTACACAACAATGGAACTCAAATGTGTGAGAATGCAAGTACAGTACAGAATATAGACCAGGAAGTCAAGGGCCGTTTAGGGGAAGAAGAGACTGCAAGCGATGCAGAACATATATGATACAATAGTAACACACAAACAAAATACACAACACTGGTGGTACAAGAAAACTTGGAAGTAGGAGGAAATGCAGGCAATGCAATTAAATGACAAAACAGTAGTGAGTACAATACAGTGGAATGACAAAAACAATGGTCAGATAACGTACCGGACAAGTTATGGGGGAGAGCGCAGAGAGGGATGCGTGGGGAGCAGCGCAGCAAGGGACGCATGAGGAGCAAAGCAGCGAGGGATGAGTGGGAGCAACACACCGAGGGATGCGTGGGCAGCCATGCAGTGAGGGATGCCTAGAGAGCAACGCAGCGTGGGATGCGTGTGGAGCAGCATAGCGAGGGATGTGTGGGGAGCAACACAGCGAATGATGGGTGGTGAGCAACACAGAGAGGAATACACAGGAAGCAACGCACAGTGGGATGCATGGGGAGCAACAAAGAGAGGGATGCGTGAGGAGCAATGCAACAAGGGATGGGTAGGGAGCAACACAGCCAGGGAACCGTGGTGATCAACGCAGCATTCATTATACAAACATTTCTCATACACAAATATTACTGTTTCTTATTTTGACAGAAATGGCAAACACACTGGAGTGCCTAGAAGAAAACTTTCCCAAAGAAGAAATGAGTGAAGATGACATCTCTAATGGTAATTAATCTTCCAATATAAACAATGGAGAGCTCAATGTAATAATAATTTCTTTGTTCCTTATAGTACTTGGTTTACATGAATAAACTACATCACCAATGAATTATGCAGAATCCCAACAACCAGAAATACAATCCCAAACCCCAACTCTACAGAATGAAATAATGATCTTGGCTTCATAATTGGATGAATTTAACAATGACTTTCATGAACGTGTATATTATGTTATGAATCGTGTTATTAGAAATGTTCATTATCACTGTCCTACTTGTACCTGTTTGCCTTTCCCCAGCAATCAACCCAATCAATTTACTAAACATAAATCAGAGATACTTGATGAAACTTCTCTCCATCCCTCCCCAGATGATGACTTTATTGAAATTCCAAGCCCTCCCATTTATCTTTCCCAGTCTAATACCCTATCCTTTCAAAAATGGGTTATCAAGTCTGTTCTTTCGAGAGAGGGGCGCTACCTTTGCAAAACCCTTTCAAAAATAATTGTATCTCTCCTTCTATAAATATCTTGTATATTATTGTGTAAATAATTCTTATTTTTTTCTTCAAACCACAATTAATAATCCGTCGACATCACAACTATTCAGAGGGTTGTTTTTGCAATGGGGGGACAGCAGACATCGCACTGTGTCTGGGCATATCTGTTCTGGCATGATGCACTTTTAATTCCTCCGTGGAAAAAGTGCCCATTTGCTGACATCCATGTGCATGCGCCCTGCGTTTCCTGCTCAACAGGGTCCGTGGACACCTGACACTGCCGCAGATGTCCCCAGACATCATCATGTCACTGCACCCGTGTGGCATGATGGCGTGTCCATGGATAGTGTCTGTCACTGTCGAAAGTTTGAAACTGCATTTTTGGTCAATCTAGAATGTTTCAAGTTCATAGTTTACCTTTCCAGAGCTCCTAGACCCATTCTTTGTTGATCTGTCAACTTTTACAATTTTACAATTCCTATTATATCCACGGTAGTCTGCAGACAGTCGTGCGGTCCATGGACAGTTCCTCTCAATGGACCCACCCATTACTTTTAGTCATTCTCAATCTGGCACACCAGGAGAGAGCATCTTTTTACAGTTACTTCTGGAGACATCCAGGAATTTAATAATGATATCTGTAATATCCATCCCACCTTCCAGGGACCACCAGTGCCACCACCATGGGCTGACCTGCCCAGCTCTCTACGTTCCTCATCCTGCTGGGTGACCTCAACATCCATCTGGACTCTCCTGACTCCTCAGGACCTTTCCGCAACCTATGCAAATCTCACTCCCTCCCTATCTTCAGGCTCCATGCACACAGCAGGCCATACTTTGGATGCCCTCATCTCTACCGACATCCCTCTCTCTATCCCTCTCACTACCTCTCTCTCTAGCTCTCTCTCTTGGATGACCCACTCTCATCTCTCTTCACACTTGAAGCCCCCCTCACCACTTGAATCAGCACACCTGGCGTGGCCCCTCTATTTCAAAGACACCAGACCCTTGAACAGAGTGACAGCGGCTGCTTTTGCCTTCACATACTCTCCTCCTCCTACTCCTGTGGCTGACTCCCACCCTACACAGCCCTTGCTAACTACAATCTCTCTATCTCTAACACCCTTGATACTCTTGCCCCTGTCATGAGGGACTGGATGAAGCCTTCCTAAAAGTGCAACTCTTGGTACTACTCTGATCTGGTTGCCCTTAAATGCAAATATAGGGCACCTGAGCAGAAAAGGAATTTGTCAAGGGGACCCTATGACAAATGGGCATGATGCCTCCTGCAAAGGCAATATCGACTCTGCATTCACACAAAGAGAAGAGTCTTTATTCAAACCTGCATCTCCGCGGCATCAAACAACACAGTCAAACTTTTCCAAGTCTCTAAGGAACTGGCCAATCCTGCAGAAGCCTCCTCTTCTGTCACACCCAACCAGGACTTTTGCTGCACACCTCACTGCAAAAACTAAAGACATCCTCTCCTCTCTCATTCCGATACCACATCATACTGCAACACCTCCAGAGCCTCCCCTGGCTCATCTGCCACTTCTCCTCTCTTCTCTCACCCCAACACACCTGATGAGGTCACTGGACAAGTCCGGTCTATGAAGGCCTCATCCAAGTAGATGGACCCCTGCCCCTCCAAAACCATTAAGGAAAACATTGTCTCTATCGCTCCAGCCTTGGCTGATCTCTGCAATCTCTCTTTAGCCACTGGAGTGTTCCCAACTACCCTTAAGCACTCCTGTGTGCCTCCTCTGCTTAAGAAACCCTCTGTCGACCCCTCCATTCCGGCAAACTACTACCCCATCTCTATCACCCCTTTCCTGGGCAAACGCCTGGAGAAGCTGGCTATCTATTGTTAGGAACAACCACTGTTTTTGTTCTTATATATCCAACCTAGTTGCCAAGGTTGAGCCTTTGCCCCCCACACCTCAAAAATCCCATATAACATCTCTAAATATCTTTAACATTACCTCTTGGGGTACTTACCATTAATACCCTGCAATATAGGTGTGCCTTGGTGTTTTTTTGCTCCTCTTATTGAAGCTGGCTATCTCCCAGCTCACCCCCGACACTGAATCTACTGGATGCCTCCACGGCCATCATTCTGGCAGCTTTTGAGAGCTTTAGACCACCCAGAGGCACCGAAACTGATCTTCTGAAAACCTGTGAAAACATGCTCTCAAATCTTGACACTAACACTCCCTCTGTCCTCATTCTTCTTCACCTCTCCTCTGCCTTTGACACGGTAAACCACAACATCCTGATCGCACGTCTCTGTGACACCCTGGGAATCACAGGTTGGGCTCTTGCATGGCTAACCTCCTTCATTTTTGACCACCCATTCTCTCTACTATCACTCTTTCAACCTCTGGCATTCAACATGGTGCTAACCTATCCCCCTGGTTCTTCAAAGTCTACATGGCTGCCCTGGCATGTGGCATTGCCGCTTTCTCCTCTAACTTTCAGTGTTATGCAGATAATACAAAACTCTCCTTCAGGCTACCCTCAGCCACCTCCTCTACCTCGTTCATATCTGACTGTCTGTCCGCAATTCAGTCATGGTGTGCTGCACACGACCTCTGCCTCAATGCCAGTAAGACTGGGATTCTTTGCATTGGTACTCCTGCTCCAGATTTCCCACTTGGCTCTAGCAGGACTCCACTGGCCCTGTGCTTGCACCCACCCGCGAGGCAAAAACCTTTGTGTCATCTTTGTCTCCACTCTCTCCTTCTCCACTAACATTTTGGACATTTCTAAAAAGTCCAACTACCAGCTGCACCTCCTCAGATGTACTCTTCCTTTTCTCACTTTCCCCTAGCAGCTCACTGTCTCCGGAGCCCTGGTTCTCTCAAGGAAGGACTACTGCAACAGCCTCTTTCTCAACTGGCCGGCCACTGCTTTGCACCCTTTGCAACTGATCCCAAACAGAAACGCAAGACTTATACTTGGCCTCAAGCTCAGGGACTGCATCTCTCCGGCACTGAAATCCCACCACTGGCTCCCCATGTCAGCAAGGATTAAAGGAATAGTACGCTAAAAATTTTTATTGTCCCAAGCGTTCAGGCATGAGGTTTTAAGCAAACTGTAAACGATCGTAAAAACATTTCCTATGCCCCTTACCATAATTTTCCGACCTTTTATCAGGAAAAGCAGGGCGCGGTCATCTTGTGCTAATCTTATCTGTTGCTGCATCACCCTAAATTTAACTGTCTCACAGCACTAATTCATATCCCCTGTCCCTGAAGCTGACATCACTAGACGCATGCGGCCCATTTCACAACACAAATGCACGTCTCGTGTCAACGTTCTCTGTGCGCCAGCTAATGACGTGTCTCCATGGGAATGGCAGGAAGCCTCTTTCCTCAAGTATAAACAGACCGCTTCTCAATAGACAACATCAGAGTTGCTTTTTCAATAGTTTCACTGTCTTTTTTTGTATATCCTGTGACTCGTTTCTGCTCTGTTCAACAATCTTCGTTGCTCATAGCCTGTGCGAACCGATACTAGTACTAGCATTACTATCACTTTTAATGGTGTAGTATAATGGCCACAATACAACCCTACCAGTAAGAGCCAGAGTATTCAGAGGCAGAATTAGTTGAAAGAGAAAGATGCAGAAACGATGGTGCATCGGATGACAGTTAGGAGGATGAATCACCGGATTAAGAGCCTGAGCCTAGTCGCATTGACGACGTCTCCACCTGGTGTACCTGCAATCGATGCGAGGTCATGCCTACCGAGGAGGAGAACTGCTGCTGCTGAGAAAACTCTGGATGCTTGGCCTACATATCGAAAGACAAGACACAACCGCTATGCATTACCCAGCTGCATGACTTCAGGGCAGCCTGCCTCATAAGGTACATCTTGAGGATTATGATGGTGCTTATGCACGAACTTCGCACAACAATTCGCCCTCACAATCCAAGTAACGAGTAAGTTTACTCTAGATCTGATGTAATTTAGGAAACCTAATATTTTAGGTTTGTCTCCTATATTATCGTAACTTTGATCTATCACTTCCAAATAAATGCAGTCTGGCAACTCAATACATCTCTCATGATTCGGGGAAATCATACTGGTCATTTTATGTGTCTTTCACGTACAACCATGAAACAATATTTATCTGTCCCCCAAACGTTATAGATTCCATGGGTGTTTGCTTTTGTAATATGTACACTTTAAAGCCCAAGTCGATTGATTCATGAAGTCACATTTGTACGGGCAACTATGTCATAGGATACAAGATTGCATTTTCAACTAAGGTTTGTACACTTATCATGTTCATTTAAATACAGTTTGTATGTTTCTCTTCCACAGGCGGTACAGGCTGGTGGCCTATCGTGCATTTACATGGTGGCTTCAAGGGAGGCTTGGATACTGCGTTCGACGAGTAATAACTGCCTGTGTTGTTGGTGCCATTCGAGCCAAATTCCCCAGTGACATCGGTCAGTACAGGGGATTTCACTGTGCTACAAACCGAAGGTTACAATTTGTAGTACATTTGTGCCATCAACATCATCTTTTATGAATAGTTGTTAAACTTTTTCATTGAATCAAGGACACAGTCATTTGTCCTGGCAGGGTGGGAACGGCCAATGTGAAAAACACCATGTACACTTCAAAGGTATCTTCCGCACAGGGGCCATTGTACACATGCCTCCCCAGACCCAGTGTCTCCGGGCAGGCTCCCATGAAGCAGGCCCTGTCCCTGCAATCCACATAAGTGTTTCTCCATTCTGCAGTGTTCCGGTCCTTTTCTGCATGCCACATGCCCCTCCATCCCCCCTCCAGTATCAATGGCAGTTCACACCTGTGGCCGTGCCCTCCCAAGGGGGCTGGCAGGGTGGGAATGGCCAAGGAGCCAAATACCATGTACACTTCAAAGGTATCGTCTGCACAGAGTCCATTGTACAAATGGCCTCCCCAGAGCCAGGGTCTCTGGGCAGGCTCCCATGAAGCAGACCACGCCCTGCAATCAACATAAGTGCTCGTGTCCTTTTCTGCATCACATACACACCCACTTTCCTAATTCTTTATAAACCCGTTGATATTTATCCTGAGAACATCTCTGAGCACGGGAAGTCAACTCGAGATTGTGCTACCTGTTCTCCTGCTACTAGTTTGCTGAATCCAATTCCAATTGTTTGTTTGTCAAGGTAAGGACAGGTCACCTAATAAGCTCTTTCTGATCGCGAAATGATGGGTCTGTGCCTGATATATATTTGCTTATTTGATGAAAACTAGTAAAATACCTACTGCCCTATTCCACTTTCACTTCAGAGATGTCACCCTGGATTTTCGATCTTCCCTTACAGAAGTTACTGTGCCATTTCTGATGGGTAACAGATTTGTATTCTCTAATGGAAGAAATCAGTCCTGATGAAGATGACAAATGAAGATAGATGTCACTGAAAACGGTCGACCACTAATTTGAAGGTCTCACAACCAAGGGAGACCCTAAGTAAAATTACATTATGCACAGACCACTGTAGAATATAAAAGACCACTCGGAGTGCGTCTCCTCCTTTTTTTACCCTTGATATTCCCTCCCACAAAACTAACGGGGGGTTGTCAACCTAGGAGAAAGCATATCCTGTTTCAAAAAAGATGCTAAGGACATCTAAATAGTGAGAGCCAGTTATTTCTCCCTCATCTTTTTGAGCACCACACAGATCACCGCATTGAAATTACTTTTCACTACCAATCCTTTTATTTTATTTCACTTAATTTTTCTTAATACACTCTCGAGGGGAACAGGAATACTTCAAAGACGGCAAATAAACTGTCCTGATGACATATAGTCCCACATGAACTGCCCAACCATCCGAGATAGGAAGTATAGGAATCAATACTGCTTCTTAATGTATAACTTTTTTACTGCATATAAGAATGAATTTCTGTGTCTAGAGTTGTATCCATTGTAGAATTAGGGCGAGTTTCCCTCTTACCTATCTCTTTTAGAAAGGCGATGACACAGCGCTACCTAGGCTCTGTACACACCAACCAGGGAGAGGGTGTTCTTCTGTTTAGGGCTAGTAGTACGGTACACATTGATAGAGCAATAAATAACAGCAGAATGATAGCCCCATGTGTCCATTGTTTTACGTGATACTGTTGTTATTATAAGTCAAGGCAGACAATACCCCATATTTTTTAGGTGAAATTCAAAGGAAACTCACTATCCCTGTTTTTTTTTTAAATATGTTAATGGCCAATCCCATAGCTTGATTTAATAATGATGATTTAGTTGGCCACGTGTCTTGGGGAATGGGTTTAGATAAGGTGTGGCCAATCAGTCCAGGGATTATTTGGGGTAACCTGTTCTATAGGTGGTCAACAATTAGGCTGGAGGGGTAACATTGTAACCTATGTAATCAGATTTTGCAATGTTCCGCTACAAACCCTGTCAATTCTTGGGAAGTAAAAGCCCCCTATCAGTTTGGTTCTATGGGACCGTCTGGAACAGTTTTGCATGTAATAAACCTTGTTTTTCCTTGCAAAGAGGTGCAGTGATTATTTATTTGCTTTGATATTTTTTATCATTAGCGTATTTGGTTGCTATCTTCTATACAAGTTGTTGACCCTTACGTGATCTCAGACTCTCTGTGAAGTCTTGGGTATCACAACCACGCATCTTGGGTTGCAGTGCCCATGTGAAGCAACCAGTTCCCTATGCATGATCTGAAAAGGTTTGCAGGCACCATGTTGCCAGAAGTCTTGCCTACTCCTTGGAGCGGGGCGCTGCTCCCAGATTGTGCAGGACCCTATTTTGGAGGCGCTCGGGAGAAACCATATATGTAAGTGCACCTTTGTGGGCTAATACAACATGAGTGTGTGTGTGTGTGGAGTGAGTTGGTTGTGAGTGTGTGGATTGTAAACGGCCACGTGGCAATATATAGCAGGCTTTTATATGTAAAGGTGGCCAGAGGAAAGGTGATGTAACGATAATATAGAGTGAGAAAAAGAGAAGAGAGAGGAAATGGGATCTCCTCCATTGTGGAGGAAAGGAAGCACTAGAAATTGGAGGAAGTAGAGGTCTAGTATATGAAGGACCTGGGAACCCGCCACTCGGCAAAAGGGAGTGTGAGGAGGGGGACAGAGGAATGTTTTAAACCAGTGTGTAAATAATTTTTTGATTTTTTTTTTGTGTAGGCCCATTATATGGCTGGTCTGGATTGCCTTCACCTAGCATAAGGTGGCGTAAGGAGGTCAATTCCCTCGTCTTGAAGAGGAGACTGAGTAAGAGTCTAAACCATTGTGTATATGATTGGGTTTTATTGACATGTGGTTTAAGGTGTTTTCTAATTGTTATAGTATGAAGAGGTGGTTGTTGAGGTGTGTGAAGAAAATTGTGTGTTGGACAAAGAGGACGGGGTAACAGGGAAAAGTTGGTATGGTGGGATAGATAGGCTCTACTGGATCGGGGTGTAGGAAACAAACATTATTGTGAGTGCAGAATTAGTCATAGCAATGAGTTCCCATTCCTCACTTGAATACACTTGAATACACGTGTACTGCACTCCCGGTATACTGGGAGAACATTATGAAGTACCATTGTGAGTGGACATTGTTGACCCAAAGAAGGAAAAATAATACCGATTTTTTGGCCATGTGTGCACTTATTGCACTGCAAAATATAAGGCAAAGAAGTTGAAGAATAGGAAAGGTATTCTTGAGCTTTGAAAAATGGTTGACAATTTGGAAAATGTTCCCAAAGACCCTAAAAGGAGAGACATTGTAATACTGAACCTTGTGTAACCCTGACATATTTTGTTATACCTACAATCCGCACAGCCCCACCCCCCACCCACAGGGGTGTTAACACATGCATGCAGCCATAGATTATACCATCCCAGTATGTGCCCCATTCAGCCCCACAACATAGATACCCTGTAACCTAAGAACATGTCCCACAACCCTCCACAGTGAGTGTCATGCATGAACCATTAGTTGTGAAATGGAGAATGGAGAATAGGGCAGTGAGAAACTACAGCTCTTCAAAGGACAGAGGCAGAGCTTGCAGAATTAATGATTGAACAGGGAGAAGGAGGTAGAGCATAATAGTTACTGATGAATGGAGAGCAGGTGATTTTTTTTTAATGAAGGACGATGGCCACAGTGATGAGAGGCATTGGTAGGTACTATGACATGCAGACATTATATTATGAGTAAATCAGAAGAGGAGGAATGGGGAACATATGAGGAACAGGGAGATTATATGCCAGCAGGGTGACATGAAGTGTAGAGAGTTGTTGGGTTCCAAAAGTGAGAGCGCAACCAGACTAAATGACAATGACAAACAGGAAGCAAGACGAGAGAAAATTACCAGCTAAGCAGGTGGTAATGCAGTTTCCATTGTTGCATTAAGGTCCCGGAAAGGCCCAGTAGGTGCCCTGACCACACGCAAATAGAAATAATTTGATGAAGGCACTGTAGAGAAGGAGCTAAGTACCACCACCTCAACCACTTCGCCCTCGAGTGTGAGACTTGTGCGGTACCAAAGTAAATATCGATACCAAGGAGAATCCTGGAAGCAAGGTTCCCATTGAGGAAACCATGCCTGCATACCAGACAGTATAATGGCCATTTGAATGAAATCCCGGAAGAAGCAGGACCAATGAATGCCAAAGAAGAATGGTGACGTCATGCAGAGCCGATCTGACGTACAAATAAGAGATGCAGAGACTAGAGAATGCAGATATTCTATAAGGCATCAAGAAAGTATCGAAGATAAGTGGCATCGTGGGATCAAGATGAAGAAACTTATCTTACAGAAATGATGAAGATGTCAAGTCATATTACATATACAAAGAAACACAAGCAGATGAAGTATTCTTGAGGCTTGCTTTATAGTGAATAGATTGTGGCATGCGCCAACATATACATGTATTGAAGTGAGTAAAGAATAGATGTTTCCACTATGTATTATAGCAGAGCTGGACCAGAGAAAGAAGGCCTCTTTTCCAGTGTGTTGAAATTAAAAAAGCAATTGAATTACAGAAGCAGATATCAGAAAGGCAAGGCTGGACAAGCCCCAAGAAGCCAAGCTCTTATCAGGTTGGGGTGAGCTGACATTGGATACAAATCGTTTGACAGAATTAAACTCTTGTTCAGAAGACATGGACAAAAACAAGGAAGATGTCAGCGGTCTATTAGAAAATAGTATTTTAAATACACTAGGTATCGATTTTGTGGTCTTCAGTCACGTGGAAGGATGAAGTTGGACAAACACGATGGTCACACCTATGCATAAGAGCAGAGAAGCCTTCATTCACTTGAATTAGCTAGAGCAACAAAAAAAAAACCACCCAAGGACAAGTTCAAAAACCCTTATTGACAGCAGACCATTGAGGTAATGATAGATGAATATGCTAATTGGTGGAAAGCTATGGTTGAAGACTAGCTCATCAGCACCTGGAAACCAAGTCTGCGTGCTGCTAACGTAGGTGGAAAAGTACTGACAGAGGTTAGAGTGCCAACCAATGGTAGAGGGTCGCATGGTTAAGAGTCCTATAATGTATGTAACAAATGGGTTGTCATGTATTTAGTGACGTTCATAGTGACCTGTTTTAGGGGAGTGCTTAGTTACCCCACCTGATGGTAAGAAACCTATCACTGGTCTTCACTCTCTTAGATGAGTATGGATTTTATACTTAGATGTTCCCTCTAGTCCTATCACCTTTTTCAATAGATTTTGTACTTTGCCACGCAGGATGAAGTTAGTAATACGTAGGTTAACGTCATCAATGATGATTTTTTGCTATAAAAGAATGCTTTTTTTCAAGATGCATTGAGAGATATTATGCTGAATCTGATGATGTCAGTTGTACTCCCTGTTTTAGATATTTGCAGTTATCCTTTTGCCAACTACCTGAGTCGTTTTGATTATTTATATTTGAGTAACTTCTGCATCCCCATTCATCGCAAGGGTATTGCTATCTCATATTAAAGGGCTGGAAGACTCCAGTTCACGTGGTAGCAGAGATGATGGTTAGATATGCATCGCGAGAGTAGGCTTTGGGGTCCCGGAAATATTGCACAACCTCTGCCATTTGGCTGAAAGGACGTGAAGCTCCCTATAGATAGCGGTATTAGTTTTTAAACTTTAGACTTGCCAGCAAGGGTGAGACGGTCCCCCGATTTCCACAGAATCACCTCCCGGCGTCTACAGGAAGCTGAACGGACGTAAAGTTGAAGACACTACTAAGGAGGCGTATGATCCCGAGAGTCAGAAGTTGAAAACACAAATGGTGAGTAAAACTTAGTAAGGTGGCAAAGTGTGAATGGGCAGTGGGTGAAGAAAGTGATAAGGGGAAAACGAGAAACGGAGGGAGGCTGGGGTAAAGTAACTTGAGAAGAATGAGCATTGAATATTAAGTAATTGACTTGAGGAGAGGCCAAGCAATTAAGAGGTATCATGAGGAGAGGCCACGACAAAGGATATGCCCAGGTATTCCTGTGTTTTAAAGAATGGAACAGAAGGAATCACATCTAGAGCCCTATTTACGGGGGACATAAGCGACAAACCTGATTAAAGACAAGTTTAAAGAGGTCGATTGATATCCCATATCGGGGTATTTTTAGGGGTAGGCTAAGTCTTGAAGAGAAGACTGAGATATGTGTGGCCGGTCGGGTTTGTCCGTTTATCTGTTGGTTTTATGTGACTAAATATGGTGAAAAAATAATAGAGGATTGATGAATGTAAAAAGAAAACATGTGATTTGAGAATTCATTATTTATTTATTGGAATGAAACTGATGGTATTTAGTGAAAACATAGATTAAAGTAAAAAACGTGATATAGAGGGTTTGGAGCCTGCGCCGATTGGTGCACACTCATATCATTTTGTATTTCTGAAACGTTCTTTTAAAATCTGCAAAGTTAAAGGTGAGTATTGGCAGTCAAGAGTGACATGTGAAAATGGAGGATATTACTCTGCTTATACACCTCTGAAAGCAGTTACCCAAGCACAGGGATCACTACGAAGGCACTTTTGCAGCATATGATCACATATTTGCATGCTGCATACACAGGAAACAAGTTAGACAAGCGACTAGCGAGTTTAGAGCTCTGGAGGATGTATCAGGAGGCGAGAGAAGAGCCGCCTCCTGTATATTGGATATTTAATGTAATCAAAGAGGGGGGTGAGGAGCCTTCAGCTCCACCCGCCACTCCTGAAGCAGATGGTGATAGTAAGAAAGGTGATGGGCTGTACCCATTAAGGGAGCTCTAGGCAGCGAAAGGGTATAGTAATCCGGCATACGAGTCGCCTGCGCAGAGCAGTGACAAGGGCCCAGAGAAAAATACTGAGAGCAATGTAATCTCTAAGGTCCCAAAGGAGAGACGCGATAAAGAGAGAAGTGAACAACCAATTGCCTCCTTAGACATAGGATGAGAAATAAAAGAGATGGAAAGGGGACTGATGAGTTAGCAAATGGATGGGTGGTCAGAATTTGCTCAGACTTGATGGTAAGAGCATCGAGGACATAAGGCAAAGGGAAGATCGAGATGAGCAAGATAAAAAGGACAAAGAAGGAGAGGAAAGGTTGAAAGAAGATGAGACAAAAAGAAAGGATAGATAAAGGCAGGAACAGTTGTATCAAGAGGAGCAACTGAGAAAGCAGGAAAGAGCAGAGGAACAGAGAAACTATGACAACAGACAGAGGGTAATCAAAGAACGAGAATGATTAGAAAGGAAAAGAATGGAGGAAGAGGACGAGAAATTAAGGGAAAAAAGAATGCAAAGACGTAGAGATGAAGAAATATGAAGGGCAAATGAGAGAATAGACATGAAGAGAAAAGAGTAAGAAAGGGTAAGAGAGGAAGTAAGAAAGCAAAGCGAATGTGACGATGAGCTAGATCTAAAGAGAAGGCAAAGAGCACACGATATTGATTATATGGAAAAGGAAGTCATGGCTCCTAGTCCAGTTGTGACATGGGAAGACAGAGAAGAGTTCTTCCCTGCACATGAGCCAATAGCAGGTCCGCCTAGAGCAAATCTAGAGGATGAGTTTGACTTGAGAAGCATTGGGAATGCTATCGAAAAAATCTATCATGATATGAGGACTAAGAAAGTGCTACAAGGGAAGGGTAAAAATGAACGACTCAAGAGTACGCAGCTGTACGATAAAAAGAGAGCCTCGTGTAGTTTTGAGCCAAAGGAGCTGTCTTTAAATAGACTGACTCTTAATAGAGATGAAAAGGAGGGAAGTCACACAAGATGGGGACCGGATTTGTCAGACGAGGACAGAGCAACCTTCTGTGGGGAAGAAGGAGGTGATGTATGTGACCATGAAGGGTGTTTTTCAATAGATAAGGAAGTAAAATGGTCGGATCTAGAACTACCTAAATCTCGGGCGTCAGAATCATTGACACAGCTGGATCGACCTAAAGGGGGACCTCATGGCGAGAGGGGGGGACTTGCCACTGTATGTAAGCAGGTTAAAGTTGCTGCCAGGTAGAAGACAGAGTGGAACCATTGTCCCTGCTATGGACAGACAGACAATGGGAGACAAATGTAAATCTGGGATCTTCAGTTTCCTTTGTTAGAAAAGGGAGGAGCTAGGCCACATTATATACCTTGGCCACACGTGGATAAGGATAATTTAAGGTGCAAACTCCCGAGTTTAACTTACGACACTAGGAAATGGATACATGAGTTAGAGAAAATGACAGAAGGACACGTGTTATCTATAGGGGACATTAAAGGTCCCCTCATTGCTATCCTTGGGGAAAGGGCTAATGACGTATGGTCAAGAGCAGGGTATACTAGTGTTACCACGGTGAACACTGCTCACAATGGAATACCTTTCAATAACTGTAGGGAGACGGTCTAGAAAGAGCTTAGAGTACTGTATCCGGACACATCAGATATGGGAGCTATAATGGCAAAAAGGATGCAGGAAGGAGATGATCCTCTTGTTTAAAATCAGAATTTCCAAGAGCAGTGAGCTTTGGAAATGCGGGAGGCTTGGGGGAAATCTATACCTGTATTTTATCATATATTATGTCAAAGGCTCCCAGACACAGTATACAGAAGCAGTTCAAGCAATTGGTGGGCATGGAAGCGAAGCCGTGGTCAGAAATACAGTTGACCTTTGTTCATTATTGCAGACTTTTTCAAGAGAAGAATCGAAAGAAAGAAAATGCTAGGAAAGGTGAAGAGGCAAAGTTAGTGCAGAAGAAACTCTCAAAGTACGCCTTTGAAGGGGTAATGTTGACTAGTGGAGATGGGTCGGATTCGTACCAAAGGCAGTTTGATCATAATAATAGTGGATTTGCACCACATGGAAGGGGAGGGTTTCGAGGAAGAGGCTTCGAAAAAATCAGGGAAACTTCCAGAATGATCAAAGTGGGTTTCAAAACACACAGAATGATAGTCAAGGCATGCAGGAGGGGCAACGTAGGAGACCTCCACCTATATGCTGGACGAGTGGTATGTCAGGGCACCTTTCTCGTACGTGTAGAATTAATGATTTGTGCAGAATGGGCAGTTCTCAAGAGGGGGGACTACAAACCTGCCTGCATATTCGCAGCAGAATGGAGATGGGTTTGCTCAGAGTCAAACAGTGCAGCAGACACAAGCGCAGAGAATACAACAAGATTTTCAAAGGCACCAAGCACCAATGAATTCGCCACAAGGGCAGTCACAGCAGTCACCCATGCAGATACAACAAAGCACAAACACGGGACAATTAATGACTCCTAGAATAGAGGGTGTCACTGTTGTTGGAGGAAATCCTTTCACAGGTACGGGGATGATAATCTATCCACAATACGACAGCCCACTGGGAGACTTGATGTGTTTGATACTATCTGTGACGCCTAATCCTCAAGAGGAACCATGGGTTGACGTCAATATAGGAGGCAAATCTTTTTCATGTTTACTAGACAAGGGTGCAACACGCTTGTGCATACGAGAGGAGACATTTTGGATGTCAGGAAATGCTATGAATATTCAAGGTTTCATAGGAGCTACAAGCAGAGCACCTTTTACTGACGCATTACCAGTCTCTATAGGAGAGTGTGACATGTCTGTGCCATTGTTATATTCAAGGCAGACACCGGTCAATATATTAGTTTGAGATTTAATGACCAAGGTGAACCTGATGATTTTGTTCACTGATGAAGGGATAGTATGTTCAATACCAGGAAGGCATTATTTAAATGTGAGTGAATTTGTTATGGCATTTCCAGGACAATTGGTCATGCGAGGAGTACCGTTAGAACTTGAAGTTTTTCATTATGGGGTACGTATTCTGTTGACATGGCTGCCAGGTTTGGTGGGCTGAAATAGTGGGCTGAACTATGAGAATACATGATGAATTTTTATTCAGGCCAAAGGTATCTATGCATATAGAGGAAGGGTGAATCTTTCCTTTAGAATTACAAGCAGCCATAGTGAGAAGAGAAATGGCTTTGCTTGTTCGGAATGATCATGACGTCAGACGATGGTGCACAGTGATTGCCATTGGGGAAGGTTACAGATTGACTGAGGTCACTGTTGAGGATATGTTTGGAGATCATCCATCAGATGACAAAGTAATATTTGAGATGAGTATTTTACTTATTGGGTGAGGGCAATTAAACGTGAGGTTCCTCAGAAAATTATGTTAGCACGAAAGCGTCCCAGGTATTTTGATGACGCCATGGCGTAAGTGCCAGTCTCGTTATGGACAACTGGCCTCTATGTTGTAGCCCGATTGAAGGGAGCTGGGGAAGTGAAGATTAAATTTTACCTCGAGCACGACAGTATCCCATATCTCGAGAGGCAGATGAAGGTATTTTTAAGACAATGGGCCTCATTACGACCCTGGCGGTACGGGATTAACGGCACCGTAAAAGGTGCCGGCGCCATTTACCCCATACTGCCTCATTACGAGGAAGTAACACCTGGTCAAACCAGGCGTGCTTATCGGGTCCCATGAGGGGAAGAGGGAGCAAACAATGGGCCAACTCATAATGGCCCGTTGTTTGCTCCCTCTCCCATTCCCATTCAGCCCTATGGGGGTTGAAATGGGAATGGGGAAGGACCGGGTCCGGGTCCTTGGAGGGAGGAATTACCGGGCCTTCCGAACTCGGAATGGCCCGGTAATTCCTCATTCTGTGGACCCGGACTCGGACGCGATTTCGGCAGCAGCCATGACGCCAATAGCGCCGAGGTCGTAATGAGGGCCAATATCTTCTATGATGGAACAGGGCATCCTAGTGACGTCAGCGTCACCTTGCAATACCACAATTTATCCGATTAAAAAGGGGAAAGGAGGGTCATGGCATTTAATTCAAGATATGAGATTGTAGAGGCTGAGTTCCCTCTGGTTCCTAATCCTGCGACAATTTTATGGAATATTCCTGTTAAGGCATAATATTTCACTGTGATTGATTTGAAAAATGAGTTTTTTCTCAATCCCATTTCATAAAGACTTGCAAGATTTGACGTCATTTACGTTCAGGCAAAGTCGTCTGAAAAGCACTTGTTTACCCCTGGGGTACTATGAGTCCCCATGGATTTTCAACAGAGTCCTACAGATGGACTTAAGCAATGTTGATTTGGAAAGCGTTGTGTTGCAATACGTGGGTGACATATTGGTCTGCAGCACCTCAGAGAAAGAGTGGGGACGTGATTCAGTTCGACTGATGATTATTCTTGCAGAAAAAGGATATAAAGTAGAAAAGGAGAAATTGAAGTATTGTCAAGAGGAAGTGCTGTACAAAGGTCAGCTAATTTCGCATGAGGGAAAAAAGTTACTTCTGAAAGGCCTGAGGCTATTTTGAAAACAGCAAAGGCACTCACAATAAAGCACATGCAAAGATTTCTGGGACTGTGCAATTATGTAAGAGCATGGGTCTTTGATTAAAGTTCGTACATAAGACCCTTGTTGCACGCTCTGAAGAAAGCACAGGTAACTCACAAAATAATTATTTGGACTGAGGAAATGGAAGAAGGGTTTGACGAGTTGAAAAAGGCAATTTGCACAGCTCCAGTTTTAGGGATTCCTAATTATGACGAGGAATTATTTATGTTCTTGCACACAAATGGCACTGTTATGACAGCTGTACTCACACAGAGAACCACTTTGGGGTACAAGCCCATTGCCTATTACAGTGAGATTCTAGACCCAGTAATGAGTGATCACTTTCCATGCAAACAGTTGCTGGCTGCCACCACGTTCGCCATTGAGAAGGCTGCCAGCACAGTGATGGGATGTTCCATGACGTTATTTGTTGAACATGCATTGTTTGCTATTTTGGAAAAACCTAAAGGTACATTGACATCTTAAAGGGCTTCTGCCTATGAAGTAGTCATATTGAATGCAGCGATTAAAATAGTCGGATGCCGAATAGTGAATCCTGCCATGTTTGTATCAGAACCACTGGCAGAGGACGAACATGCACATTATTGCTCGAATTATGAGGAGGGTGAAGGAAAATGCGTTGGCAGCTGGGGAGATTCATTTTATTGACGGTTCCTCGAGAGTTGATCAAAATGTCGGACAGAGATATACAGATGCCGTTGTGCTGAAGCACACGGCCAATGGAGAATTTGAAGTACTGATAAGTGCATGACTACCGTTTCACTTTTCGGCACAGGCTGCTGAGTTAGTGGCGCTGATTATCATGCTCGAGAGACACGCAGACCAGGAAGTGATGATGTATAGTGACTCCGCCTATGTGATGTCAACAGTGCATGCAGGGCTAGCATGTTGTAAAAGGAGGGGCTGCCTCAGAGCGGACGACACTTCGGTGCAGCATGCAGCCTCATTGGATAGACTCATTAAAGCACTACAACTCACAGTAGCCATCACAGTAGTTAAATGCGCAGCACACACTAAAAGGGGAGATTTTATCTCACATAGAAATCAAAAAGCAGACAAAGAAGCCTATCAAATTGCTTGTTCAGAATCGATTGTGTCATTTGATACGCCTGATGTGAATGAAAACATGGTGGTGACGATGAGTGTATCTGAGTGTTATATTAACTTGTCTAGGATTTAGATAGCAGAGATTCAAGGGGAAGCACCTCAAGATGAGAAAGACTTGTGGACATAAAGAGGGTGTTCTTTAAACCCCTCTCAAGCATTGTGGCAACAAGACACCACTGGTAAACCGGTGATGCCTGTAGCCTTATTAAGGGTGGCGTTAGAACAGCTACACTACCCTGCGCACATATAGTAGAAAAAGTTGCATTCTATGTAGTAAATTGTATCGTATGTCAAAAGTTTACTGCTGGGAACAAATTAGGCACAATTAGAGGAGTTATACCAAGACCTAATGGAACCTTTCAGCATTTGCATATCGACTATGTCGACATGCTGCAAGTAAGTAATGGATATAGATATGTGATTGTAGTGGTATGTTGTTTCTCGAGTTGGATTGAAGCTGGATCGTGTACACACACAGACTCACCTGTGCAGCAACATTTTTACTATGAGAAGTTTTTCCTGGATGGGGAATATGTGAAGTGTTAAGATCAGATGGGCCTCATTTGTTAATGAAATCTTTGCACAAATGAGCTTGTTGCTTAGTATAAAGCACACGTTTTCATTGGCGTATCAACTGCAAGTGAACAGAGTCTGTGAGACCTCAACAGCTTGCTTAAATAGAGAATAGCCAAATTAAAGTTTACCCTGAAGAAAGATGGTTGCATTGTCTAACACTGGCATTGTATGCATTAAGAAAACAGCCAGTTTCAGACACCATCTTTCCCCCCACCTGAGATAGTGACGGTGAGGCAAATGAGGACACTTCTCACACCTCCTTCTAGAACTAGAAGTTATGCCCAGACAACAGCAGAATTGTTAGGAAAGGAGTTACGCGATAATCATTTGTGTATGACTTCAAGTATCTCTGTCATTTCAGATCAGCTCAAGCGAAAGGGGTGTGGGGAATGCAGAACACAGAATAAGATGTTACAACAACTGGAATAGAAAAGTTATGTCTTCCCAAACTTTTTCCGGAGATGCGGTCTAATCCACAACTTCACTAGAAGGTGGCACGAGCCTCCTTTCAACAGCCCCAACTCCTGTGCTTGTTTTCAATTTTGGTGGGTGTATCCAGTCTCAGTGCGAACTCGCTTTCAATTTGTTCTTGCAACAGCAATTTAAGGTATGTAAAATTTTGCTACCGCCATATTATTGTTAATTACTTATATGTCATCAACTCAATTTACCGCTTATTCTAAAAGTTATCATTGATTCACTGTATGTTATTTTTACAGTGGAGCCTGCAGTTCTATAAATATTTTTGCTTCTATACATACCCCTGGTAAGTTCAGTTTAAGGCTATTACATGCGACAATATGTCCCGCTCTGGGGAAATACCCCCCCTATTTTCACATCTTTTTCACAATTCATTTATTTTTCTTTTTTCCTGCCCAGCTTCCAATTCAAAGGGTACCCCATCTACAGGTACCTAACTCATTTTTCGTACATTGACTAACTAACTGTGTGACCAACCTTTATCAATATTGCTAACGCACTTCTCTGTTTTTTCTTACCTTTCTTCACCCCTACCCTTCTTTTTCCTCTTTTTATTTTTACGCTCCATCATGACATTGGGTGTTGGTATGAAATTGTTCCTCTCCTTACGAATTGTGATATTTTGTTTTGCAAAAGTATTACTTGCCACCATGTATGTTTGTTGTATAATGTGGCTGATAACCCCTGCCTTCAATGTTTATATTGTTTTGGTGTGTTAACCATCCTCTTGGTGTTTTGCTTCCTTGTTTGGGTCATTTACATGTATATTAAATTTCTTGTACCGGTTTATCTCCCATGTACACAAACCTGTAGCCTCAGTAGAAGAGCATGTTGCTCGAAACACGTGTGAGGCTACCGTTTTTGCGGATTAAATATACACCAACTTTAATCTAATTTGTGTGTGTGCGCAGTGTGTTTGTAAAAACAATCTTTCTCTAGCTGGGAATGGTTCAGCTATGCAATAGGCCTTTTGCTTTGCCAAGTTTCTGGAGTCTGGAGCAAGGAAGATGTAGAGTTCTGCAGCAGGGTGCTCCGCCAGCATCGGGATAGTGAGTGAATCTGTCTGTACTTATGTGTGGTGAGCTGTCCCTATTTATTCTATGATAAATGGGGAGTGTGGGCCAGTTTAGCCTAAACTTGCCCCTTTGAACAGTGATTGGGTCAGAGTATGCTCTCTGCCTTGATAGGAGGAGAGAAACAGAGAGTCATCTTTATGGTGTGATTTTATGAGGCTGAAAATCCACCCCTAGACACTGGAACACAAAATCTACTTTCGGCAAAATACATATTTCCACATGTGCAACCTCTCTAAAAATCAAATATATAGATTACACATTTTACCTAGCAGCTGCTCCTCAAAACCCCGTAGCTGTGGGAGCTTGTCTCTGCTTTTCACAGAATTTTGCCCTTTTCACTTGGGAAACAATATCCAGTTTTTAACCAAATTTCTGCAAGTGTGTGTGTTTAACATGGGCATAAGTGTATAAAGTTTCACAGTTCTAGCCGAAATACATTTTTTTTCCTTCCAAGATTTATATTTTCCTTTTGGATGCATCTCTCCTCTTTCTCATTTACAGTTGTCTATGATGTTTCAATGCTTAGGCCAAAGCCCTGAGAGGCTAATGACTCTTTAACGCTCCAAATTCGTTCTTTCACTATTTGCGATGAAATATTTAGTGTCGCAGTATCCATCCTTTTTGTATTCTTAATGCAAACTGCTTCAATATCTCAAGATTAGAATTTTTTCAGTTCTGTAATTGCCCAGAAGCTCATTAATATTCTGGTGCTATTAGGAAAAGGGTCATTCGATGTTTTATCTATCCAACATGGTTATAACTAAGGTGTCTGATCGACTTAGCTTATCATGTTTATTTTTTTTCTTAGTTGTCTGCGTTTTTGTTTTGTGATTGTCTGATGGTGTCTTACATTTGTTCGTGATTGTCTCATTTCTCTTTATTTTCTAGATTCCTGGGGATTGATCTCTTTTTTGGTGGCTTTCCTTCTTGTGTATTTCTACATTTTGTCCCTTTTGTTGAGCATTCAGTTTTATTGTCTTGACAACTTGCAAGTTCATGGCCCGCCTAAAATGATTTTTCAGCTCATTTGAATAGATTCTTTTTTGTTCCAATGTTAGAAAACTTTGCATTTTTTGTTGTGGGATATTTATGTGCAGTCTCGCAGTTTCCATCTCTTTCAGTGTCTGAATGTCATCTGATTGATCATCTTGTGTGGTGATTATTTCATTTTCATCATTATCTGGTTAAGTAGGGATCGAGTAGGTGGATATATTGAACATCATCTCATGCATTATCGTTGCATCTAAGTTGTTGCTACCAGCATTCTAGGGAGGGCTTGCAGCATGGTCATTTGGGTTATTCTGCACTGCATTTTCACATGTGTTTTTTGCATCATCTCCTCTGCACTTGTTGGGGCAGTCAGGTTGTTGACAAACTTTTCTGTTTTCGAACTAGCTATCTTTGGTATGTTTTTTTGTGCAGGTTAGTTTGAGTTTCCATAGTTTTATTATTGTTGTTTTTTCCCCTCTTTTGTTATAGGAGAATTGCTTGAATATAGGTTCCGGTAAAACTTTGATTGCTTCAATGTTGTAATTTTTCTAAATGTTTTCGTTCACTCTCTTTTGTCGATTTTTTATGGGGTCATCGATATGAATAACAGATAAATTCAAAGAGTTTGGTTGGGCGCCAATGCATGGAGAATTCTGGCTTTTGTTTATATGGGTCTGTGTATTACCGTGTTTTACAGTTCTTGGATAATCTACTTCTATGTTATTATCAAACACACGGTCACATTTGTCATTTTATTTCTTCGAAGCATTCGTCTGTTCATGTATACATTTTTCGATATCAGCATAAGATGATACTAGATGATTTAATGGTTCCAATCTGTTAGCTATTTCTTTTTTTGCCTGTATTTGTTCTTGCATTTTTTTATCAAGCGACTCAAATAGCTTAATTAGTCTGTACAAGCCAATGTTCATTGCAGTCAATGTTAATTCATAAATCAGATTTTGAGACAGTCTTAGACCGAACAAGGGTCTCGGCGTTGGTTTGGCAAATGAAGATTCTGATATGCAAGAAGTATTGCCAAATTATTCCCCACCGTTTGGATACAGGATAGGTGAGTCAGACAGGTTTTAATGGTACATAACAGATATTCCCATTTGTGTTTCAAAGATAATTTGGGTTGATTGCGTTTCACCCATCATCACTCTTTCTTGTGTGATTATCCATAAGGGGGTCGTACGCTCATTTTCCTTGTCAGTTGCATCTTGATTAACAAGATTAGTTGAGCATGCAATGTTTTTGTTGGGGCTGTTCTTTGTTACATGGTCACACCTCTCACCCTTCAACATGATCTAGCCTGATACTTTTCTCGCATGAGATTATTTTTTATAATTTCAGAATATAAAGGGATACTTGTAAGTATCCTTTCTTTTTGTACCTCAGCCATCATAGTTGTGGTGATTGTGGCTGCATTCCTTTCTGGAGGAATGCTCATATTATTCCTAGAGTATAAGAGCTTAGGTTCAGCTTGTGTGGTGCAAGCCAGTATGTCGTCATCAGATATTTGATGTTCGATATCATTGACTGGCATTGTTTCTTTCATATCATGGGTAGTTTCCTCCATGCAAAAGCTAGTAGAAATTATTGCTGTTTTGAACAAATATTCTTTAAAACGGCTTGCATGATTCACAGGATACCATTACTGCCTGACTTCTGATGTCAGGGATTTCGAGCGTGCCATTTTCGAGTATGTTTTTTGTATTTCCTTTCATTCGATGTGTCATGCCGAGCAGACACAGGAGAGAGATTCTCGGGCTCGGAGATTTGAAGCAGCATGTTGGATGTTAGCGTGTATGCAGCCGCCATTAAGCACGCAAGACACTAATCGCGTTCAAACTGCAAGATAGAGCTCAGGGATATGCTTCTGACAAGGGCTGTGGGCTGAACAGCCAAACAGCACTCCACAGAAGCACACTCCAAAGAAGCGCGCGTGCTTGTGCTCTTAAAGAAAAACTGGGTAATAGGGGCAGAGCCTCGCTTTGCAGTAGAAAAATCACAGTTTTATTCTTTTTTAACTGTGCTGTGCCAAATTTTTCAGTTGACAGTTATTCAGAATGGTTCCTTCTATAACGCAACATAACCAGGATTCAGTTGTACAGGGGACTCCAGCCAAACAGCACTTGTCAGAAACACTCCAGACAAGTGCGCATGCAGAAGCACCCGTGCTTGTGCTCTTAAAGGAAACACTGGGTCATAGAGGCAAAGCCTCGCTCAAGAAATGCAGTAGTCAGTATTCAAAGCGTTTCCTTCTATAACACAACGTAATGAGGATTCGGTTGCACAGGGAGCTCCACCCGAACGACACTCATCTGAAGCACTCCACAGAAGCGCGCACATATTTTGTCATCAGAACTTGGCAGTAACAGATCTTCTTTGAATGTCAAAGTTTTCTGATTTTAATTGAAAATACTCTTGCAAATGCTTTGCTTTGTTTAATGTTGTGCCTGTACATAAATCACACTTCTTTCCGCATACTAGATATTCTTCTAGCTGCCCGTGGTAATCCGGCCCCAAACTCCAAGAAACACCAATGTAGAATTAGAGTTCAATTGTATTATTTCTAGCTAGCTAACGTATTAAGGTGGCTTCCATCACACATAGAAAGTGCATGCAATTTTCCAGACACTCTGTCACGAGCACCAATGGGCACTGAGAGGCTGAGGATTTGAAAGGAAGCAGCTCACCTCAATGCAAGCAATCAGCTTGATCTAAGTGTCTAAATATGAGGTCTGTTCCTACTTAAGCTTAATTTGGTACAATCAGAGCTGGATTTGCCAAAGCTGCTAGCACCAAACTTGCTCTGCTAAAGATTTCAAATTAAGTAATTCAAGAGACAAGACTAAGTGTGCCCTCCAGTCATTGTGGTTAGAAGCTGATAGACACACATTTCTAGAGACAATTTTCAAAGTGACCCAAGCAGTCTTACTCTCTATGTACTGTTCCAATTCTATTATATAGCAGTGAGCAGGCACTACATACCTTGGAAGGTTTCTCTGACAAATATGCCTTTTTTCAGAGCCATGATGCTCTATGTTTAAGCAGTTTTCAAGGAATTTAGATGTTGTAGAAGATCAACAAAATTTACTGGGAAGGAGAAATCCTACAGCACACTATCTAGCCTGAAGCATCTCATGGCCATCGCAAAAATTAAATTTGACCACAAGGTGAAAGGGGAGACTTGAGGCACAAGCAATGGACCTTCATATGTCTATTCGGATTAACCAACAGAGGACTGCAGGAAAGACAACCTCCCGAAGATGTTTGCCACTGCGGCCCAAAACTGCCCTCTCCAGAACTACATCTTCTTAGACCAAGGCCAGTTGCACTGGGTGTGGCATTCAGACTGTGGTCATTGGAAAATAAACATTTGGTACTCAGGAGAATATCAGTGCACCCTTGAGAGACCAGGCATCCAAAGTAAAAAAGAAACCACTTGTGCTTGAACATGTTGCAAACTTTCACATGCTTGATCAGCAACTTCTCTATTGGCCCCATTTTATGGCAAGGCCAAGGCAGCATCAAA
This sequence comes from Ambystoma mexicanum, assembly GCF_040938575.1. NCBI lineage: Eukaryota > Metazoa > Chordata > Amphibia > Caudata > Ambystomatidae > Ambystoma > Ambystoma mexicanum. Next base: position 338,863,346 of record NC_090939.1, read on the forward strand.
TCCTCTCCAGTGCACTCTGTGGATAGCAAACTTCCTTTCCTTTCGAGACAGAAATTACCAGCAGCAATTTACATTCATAAACATCAAGCAAGTTAAGGCTTTCTCACCCTTGGTAGATGGCATTCTGTCACACATGGGTATATTGTGCTGAGGGTGGAGGCGCAGAATGACGGGTTGTGGTCTCATAATAAGGGGTAAGTAGGATGCCAGGCACTGGTCTTGTGTTGAGGAGGGCAGAGACATGATTTTGGGTTGATGTTGTGTGTTGGCATGAGGAGACAGAACATCTGATATGGTTCCCATATTGGGGGGTGCAGGGAAGCAGGAGACCAGGTCAGATTTTGTGCAGTTTTGTGGTTAGTTGAGGTAGGGTTCTTTTGCTTTAGGCTGATGGGGTAGAAATACACCATGTAAGGGTCTCCTTTCATATGGGTTAGGTACGTTGTGTTTTGGGGATGGGTTTATAGGCACCAGGCAGGAAACCTTGTGGGCTGTGGAGGCAAGGCATCGGGTAGGTTCTTGAGCCATGGGTGTGGGGAGGACTGATGCACTTAGAAGGTCTTGTGTTGTGCGGTGTGAAAGCAGGCCACCAGGTAGGGCCTTTTGCAGAAGGGATGAGGAGAAAGAAAGGTTGGTAACGCCTCTATCCATCTCATTTTCATTGGGGTTCTGAGTGCCCACCATTCACCATTCCTTTGCTGTGGCTTGCCACTACTAATGAATTAATTGGCCCCCTCACATCTAAAAAATGATGCTTCAGTCTTCAGGTATGTGTATAGAAGAAATGGGCAGAAATGTTCCCCCTAAGATGTGCGCATGTGCGCTTGCCCAGCTTCCCCCTGCGTGCCACTCAGTAGAGATTTATCAGCGCACACAGATAATTCCACCATATTTATATGGATAAGACACAAGTCACAGAAGTTACCTGACATTTGCTTTCTCTCTTAATAAAGCTAACGTATACTAACTAGTCCTTATATTCTGCTCTAGTCTATTTACATTATCCTATTTTGCCTAGTGTGACCTTAAAAAACTATAAACCCCAAGAACAGAATACACCCTCGAGAGTTGTAAAAAACATATGAAAAATGGCTCCATGAACAGAGGATATGCCTGCCTATCATGCAACCTTCATCATGACTCCTATACTGACTCTAACACACTTCTATAATATGAATATGAGATCTGCCGCAGGCCACATTTATATATTACTGGATAATCTTGACTCTGCCTACCATGGCTCTTCAAAAGGTTACCTACTTGCACTTGTTTTATGTTTGTTGTAATATGAATAACATGCAAGCAACATAATTTCCGTTACTCATGGTGCCTTAGCAAAAGCAATATTGGATACTGACTAAGTAATCAGGCTAATTGGATGTGTAACTCATCGAATGTTTCTATTTATTGTTCTTATGTCACACAAGTGCTTTGAGGCATTACCTTTGCAAGTTAATGTATGAATCTACTGGCTGCCACAGAAGGGGCCTTGGAGGCCACACAAACAAGCACCTTAGCCAAGTCTGTGCTAAGTGGTGTAGTTCTGAAGCATCTACTGGCTGCCACAGGAGGTGCCTTGGAGGCCACACACCCTCCTTCACTGCATATGCCGTGGCCATAAGAAGCTCTTTCCGTCACACCAAGCACCTGTGTCAAGTCTGTGCGAAGTCATGCAGTTATACAGTTATGCTGGAGCTTTCTTGACACATCCGGGAGTAACATGTACCCCATAACCTTACAATGTCAGCTTTTCTCCCTTTCTTTGGACAGCATTGTGGTTTCCCCAAGATTTTGTATTTGCCTGCTTCCCAACTAATCTGGAACTTATTTTAGTTATTTTAAATGCCATCAAATGTTGTGACTTATATGAAGGGGTGCTGGACTAAGGCAGCCACTTGTGCCAGTCGGGTGTTCCCCCCTCTCTAAAACTTACCACAATTTGATTGGCTTTAACGTTATGATATAAGACTTGTTATGTTTTTATCATTTTTATATATTTTAATTTGTTTTAGCCCATCTTCTAGTATATGGCATTGTGTGTGTTTTATTTGTTCATCTTCCTTTATGATACTATCACTCAGGCTTGACTTTGCAGTTGCATTTTTTTGCAAAATGTATATTCCCTCTTTTGTGTTTTGTATGTGCTTTTAATATGACCTTTGCGCTGTGATTAGATTGTATCTTTTGTTGCATTCTTATTAACGTGTCAAAATGCAAAACACTACGTAATGCTTACTCCAACCAGGATCCACAAAAGAAGACTGCTCATTTATTTATTTATTTATTACATTTATATAGCACGCCTAACCCTCAGGCATCTGGCGCTTGAGTTTAAGAATTCAGTTATATATAGGAAACTTAGTTAAACAGTACAGTTACAGTGCAGGTATAGTATCAATACATCAAATACACTGTATACAAACATCATAACATGTAAGTAGTGTTAGGTCACAGTATTGTTAGGTATAGTCTGCAATCAGTCAGTGGCACCAGGGGGCCTAGTGTTCCTTAGTGATGCATGGTTGATTCTTCATATCCTGGCTAAAGAGCCATGTTTTTAGCTTTATTGCGAAAGCACCATAGCGACGGGTCTGTCCTTAGTTCCGTGGGCATGGCATTCCAATAGTTGGCTGCCATAATTTGGAAACTAGATCCACCTGCTTTTTGTCTTTTGTGTCTTTGTGTAATCAGTTGCCTTGCGTAGGCTGAGCAGATTGGTCTGGTTGATTGCGATTTGGTAATCAAGTTTGACAAGTAGCAGGAAGCAGTGTTAGATAGGCATTTGTGGGTGAGTGAAAGTACTTAGAATGTAATGCAGTCTCTAACTGGCAGCAAATGAATCTTTCTTCTGACTGAGGTTATGTGGTCTGACTTTGGTATATTAAGTGCTGCTCTGATAGCATTGTTTTGTACAATTTGGAGCTTTTTAATGTTTTTAGTAGAGGAGCCTGCGAAGATAGCATTGCAATAGTCTATCCTGGAGAGGATTAATGCTCTAGCCAGAGTGACACGATTTTCCACAGTAAGGTAGAGTCTGCATGCAGTGATGAGTTTGGCAATGTAGGTTGAGGCTGCAGTGATGGCATTAACTTGTCGAGAGAGGGTACAAGGTACACCCCTAGTGTCTTGACTTCTTTGGCTAACGAGATGCTGTTTCCATCTATGTCGAAGGTTTGGTAAGAAGGTGGGAGGTTCTTAAGATTCACTGGGCTGTCTATGATCAGGATCTCAGTTTTATCGTCATTGAGACAAACTTTGTTTCAGGCCATCCAGCCTTGGATTGTAAGGTAGATAGCATTGAGTGTTTTGGAGTCTGTGTCATATTCCCCAATTATTGCAAGTAGTATTTGGTCCCTTAAAAGAGGTCAATATCCTCATAGATTAAATTGAGATCTTGCTGGATGACTGCAGAAACTATGATTTAGTCTCTAAATCCAATGCTAACACCTACATTACTGCTTATGCTGCTACCTCTACAAAACCTGGTAATTCTGGGAAATCTAAGCAATCCGAATTATCCTTTCGACTTGCTAACAAAGGAAACAATACTAAAGAAAATTGTATGATTACAACCAACAATCCCTGCCCAGAAATGAAAAGCAGGATGGAGGACAATGGGTGCTTTTCTTAGCAGAATTGCATAAGAAATAAATAGTCGTACCAACTACTGACATAGAGGTAGCACACGTTAGTGAAAGGGATGAAAGGGGGAGAACTAGGGGTAATGAAACAGCCGAGTAATTTCTTTGCAGCCGGAGTGAGTACTATTAAGCTAGCAAATAGGTTTGCCCCACGTATCGATGTAAGCAATGTTACCTAATGCTATACTAACGATATTGAGGAGGTATTGATGAAGATGGTACCAGCCAATTTAGACAAGGTTGGCAATACACCCCAGGGTCCCTGCCCTTTACTCGAGTTCGCAGATTTCAACCTCTGATACTCAAGATAATGCACCCCCTTGTGCAAATTGTGCTATCCTCCCCTAGAGGTGAAAACCGTGTGTGTGGTAATAGAAAACCTAGCTAAGGTTGTAAGTTTGTTCATTGAAATTAATAGTGCCATGAATGTGGGAACCTTGAAAGCTATACCACAAGATCCCTAAACCCACCGGTAATACCGGTGCCAGTAATACAGGCTATTTTTGCCTTCAATGTGCCTTTGGCTAGAGGTAAATCAGGTGCCCCACCGGCAAACTTATAGTTAGCCGGTGCAGTAAGGTGCTGGTATCCATTAATACGGGCATATTATTACCGCAACAGCCAACTTAGAATGAGCCCCATAGTCTTGACCTCTGGCATGTTGTACTTACTCTTTATTGATCTCAAGACAGCTTTGATTACATTACCCGCTCTGAACTCTGGAAAGCACTGCAAAGCAAGAACATTCCCAGCTCATTACTAAGGTACATTTTTCAGTGATATCGCTGTGTCTAGGTGTGGGAGTATTGAGGGGTGCACAAGGCAGTTCCTCGTGGAAAAGGGTGTAAGCCAGTGTTGTATTGTGGCACCAACAATCTTCTACATCTACTTTAATGACATTGTAAACCATCTGGCATTTGTTCTTGCTGATTTATGCAAGCTGGCAGGGAAATAATAAACATCCTTATGTTTGCTGACGACGCAGTACTTATTTACTGAACACCCAATGGTCTAAGAAGGGTTTGGCTGTCAACCCTAAATAAAACCAAAGTATGCACTGCTGCAGGCGATGAGAAAATATACTAGCTTAACCATTCAAATAGGAAGCTTCCCAATTGACAAAGTGACAACATTTGATTATTTGGGATTTAGATTCTCCAATAATGGTAAATGGGCCAAACACATTGACAAAGCCAACTTAACTGTGTCCCAAAGATGCACAGCTAGTCTGAATTTCACCAAGAAGTTTGGAAATAATATTGTCAATCCCACTTTGGAAATGTATACAACTCAGACTGTAGGGGCAGAAGCAGCATATGGTGCTGAACTATGGGGTCATAGGAGACTTTGTAGCTTATATAGGCCCGCACTGCAATCCCAGCAGACATAATTTCACGGTCGTTAAGCCTTTCTGCAATTGCAAGGTCAATTGAGAATAATTTTTTGGCATTGTCTCTTTTACATTGTGAAATCCATTAGCTGAAGCTAAGCCTCAGATGAAGAGCTGTCTTAGACTCGAAACACGTGTCAGGCATTTTTTGTGCCTGAAATAAATTCTTTGGAAATCATTCTTCAATCTGTACACCTTCTTGGCTCAGAGAGACTGGGACCTGCTCGTGTTTGTCTGTAGCTTAAGCAGCACCACAAATATTTTCTTAAAAGAGCTATTTATGCTCCCTAAAAGTGCACCCAATCTACTTGTGCATATTGAATTAGGCCTGGTAGTTACTAGTGAAATAATGGCAATGAAACCATTGCTATTTTGGGCAAAGCTATGGTCTAATCAAGAGTTGGGCAGCAAATAAGAGACTGTTATGGACCTGCTGAGCTGTGAAGTGGTGAGTAGTCTTCCATTGTTTGTATCAGTCAGGTCATCATTGCACCTCCTGAACTTGGAACATCTTTGGTTTGTTCCAAGGCTAATTCAGGGAAATAGCAAAACCATCATCAAGTACGCTTTCAGAGAATGGATCCCTACCAACAGGTGTGTTGCCTGTTTGTCCTTGACATCTGGCTGATACTATCTGGTGCACAAAACAGCATGGAACTGTGAGAGCTATCTGATGGACATCACATCACAGTAAGCATGGTCGCTTCTTACGAACTGAGAATTACCTTTCTTCCTTTAGCACCCCTCACATGTCTATGGTAGGGCCGAGAAGGTTTGCTTTCTCTTTTGTGGAGGTGTTTTTGAATCCCTAAAACACTTGTTTTTCATTTGCCTTGGGGATTAGAGAATTCAGGCAAACAACCCAAAGCATTGTCTGAGGAATCATGGTGTAAGTACGCTAGACGGTGCTGAAAAGTCTTGTGCATGAGTTCTTCTCTCCCGAATGTAGTGCTCGCTCTGTCGAATTACCTATCCAGGGCTGGGCGAAGGAGAGTATCTAAACTTAAGTATTTAAGTTTTCACATATGTTAAAGTAAATTTGAATTTATATTGTTTTAATATATTTTTTTACTGTATATTTAATGGCCTTCTTTATATCAATGTTATTTGAATGGTTGATTGTTTTTATGGCCTTGTCCCGAAATAATGTAATTTGAACTGACTGATGTTCCATTATGGTCACTGACGTCATTGTGTGGGCTAAGAATTTGGATTATACAGTATAGATTTAGGTAAGAGGAGGTCAGAAGGAATGTGTGTGTGGGCTCACTACCATTTATCGAGTTGGAGTTTGATGATCCCTCCTTGTGTTTTGGTGTTAGATTTACCAGAGAGAGTTACATTGATGTTTGATTGCCCCTGTCAGCATCTTTTTTAGCAGAGTAAATGATAAGGCAGACTCATCGTGCTAGTGCTCATTAGAGACACGTGGGCGTGAAGGGCCTGTGCTCCTGCGCGGATAGAGTAATACAAGCTTTGATAATAAGCTCCACAAGTTGATATGCATTTTCTTCAAACAATTCGTAGAGCGAGCAAAATAGTATGGATGGAATGTATTTGTGTTTTGGGGAATTTCATTTTCTTTGATGGATCATTAGAGGGCATACTATGATGGGTGTCCTTCCTGCAAGGCAGCCCTCACCAGTTGTAACCTTCTATTTTCTTTCGACCTTGTAAAAGCTGGCCTTTTGCTTAGGATACGTTTCTTTTCTTTTAATAGGATTGTTGCTGATAGCTCCGATGCAATTTCAAAACAATAAAATCACCGGAATAGAGTCAATGAGAGCAATAAACTATGATTTTTTTGTTGTTGTCCCTTATTGTTTTTGTCCCTGTTGTGGGAATCGAAGGCAATGAATAAACTCTAGAAATGCGCGTTTTCATAAATAGCCATCAATCTGATTCACTGTTCTTCCTGCATGATTATAAGCTTCTTCTTTTGGTATGCCATACTCACTGTATTTTAATTTGAATGTGTCATGCATACTCATTTTGTTTTGCGTGATGAAATACGCTGTGCTTCTCTGTTCAATATTCCATGGGCGTCACGTGAAAGCAACCACAAAACAATTGTTATCATTCCAAATAAACCCTAGTAAATCTATAAGGCACGAAAAGCATGTAAACCGGACCTTGATTATTCAGGCTCTGCGCATTCGTGTCTTTCAATCTCCTCGTGTTGACAAAAACTCGTTCAACAATTTACTAAATATGACTAGGCCAGAGCACCTTTATCGCCTCCGTCTTCTTGAGGTGGGGTGATGGATGGGCTTATTTCTTTGGACTTCATTGTTCACTCTGCGTCTGAGGAAATGCCAAAGACCGTAATAAATTCACATCATATTTACACAACCTCTGTCTGCGACTGAAGGTCGTATTGGATAGGAGACAGGCAGAAATCTCCATCGTAAGACTTTCACTGTTTCCTGACTGTCAATCTAAATTGGATTTTGTCAATGAGCACGGGCGGAATGCTAATGTGACGTGGAATGCAAATGTTTAATGATTTATAGCACTCAAAAAGGATCTTCAAAGGAAATGTTTGATTAACGTATAGAAGGGAATGATCATCTCTTTCGATGAAACCAGTGTATTAACCTACGAGAAGTTTCCATTAGGGCAGGCAATAATCCAACCACACTTGGCTCTAAAGGATACAGTGTATGTTTACTGTAAGGAAGGGGAGGAAAAGATGGACAATGGTTTTCCACTGAATGATGGGAGAAATGAGCGCCCACTTAAAATGAACAACATTTGAACAACGCAGGGGGCACATTACATTGGAAAGAGATAGCTGCGCTACCAAAGGATTGCGACGTTTGAGGACATCCATTTTGGGATGATCGCATATTCAAAAAAGAATCGAACTGAAGTAGAGAAGGCCCCGGAAAGGCTTCTAGATCAACAAAATGTTTTACAAAACAAGGCTGAGGCTGCACTCACAGAAGTGTTTTATAATGGCGCAATCCCATAGGAAGACGCTCTGTGAATCAGCCCCATAGTGTGCATGCGGTGTCGAAAACTCTACTCTTGCAACTGAAGTAGTGTATAGAATGGCGGGAGAAATATGAGGAGTCACAAGTGAAACATTTACCATTACATACCATTACAGCACCAAGAGGATGGTTGGGAATGGTCTACCGTTAAATACATCTCTCAGTTGTTTCCCACCAGGATTCTGAGGGAAGCAGGGCACGATAATTAAAATAATAATAATAATAATAATAATAATTGTCAAGACTCTCCTCAATATAAAACTAAGCCTGAAAAAGTGCTAACAAGTCCAGTTCTGATTACTACAAAGGAGGGTAAGAAATGTACAACTTATAGAATGAGAAAAATAATTCTGCTTTGGTAAATAGATATGACAAATTGGTGGAACTATTATCAGCAAAAAAAGAGAGGTAGAGACAAGAAAGGGGGAACTGCATGAGGATGCTGGAAAATTGGACAATTAGTTGCAGGGGGAATTAGAGAGAGGACTGTAATTGATATGATATGATAGTTTATTTATATAGCGCCTATACACAATGTGTTTCAAAGCGCTTCAAGGCAAGGAAGGGAGCAAGGGAAAATACAACAACATTCTTACAGGCCATGAACAGTAAGGATGTGAAATTAGCTATCGTACTCGGCTGACTACATTTCAGATAGTGCAAGTGCTAAGACATAGAAAAGGAAGGGAGGGGAAGAGTGGGAAGGAAATGGAAACAGACAGGCGACTACCGTACTAGGGCTGACGACATTTCTGGTAGAGCCGGAGGAAAACAAAAGGTGAGGGAGAGGGGTGCAGAAAGGGAGGGGAGGACCAAAACAAGTGTCTATAGTACTAGGCCTGACAACGTTTCAGATAGTGCTGGAGGGAGGGGGGGCAACAGTAAGGGGATAGGGGAGCGACAGACGAGGTTGCTATCATAGTAGGTCCAGGGACAATTCTGATAGAGCAAGTGCATAGAAGAAAGTAAGAGGAGTAGGGGAGGAGATAGGAAAAGGGAGAGAGGAGGGGAGGAGAGAACAGAGAGTAAGCAGTCAAAGAGAGTGGAGATGCAAGAGAGGAGAGCGAATACAATTGCAGAAGTCAGTAGTAACACATAATGTTGCAAGTCAGGATACACGATGAAGATGGAACAGCATGATTCAGGGCCACCATGAGTACAAGATGCAAAGGAAGTCCAGAATGAGAGTTGAGAAAGGGTGACGCACTGTGAATCAATGAAGTCCATAAAAGTAAAATCCAGCATTGGCCACAAGACGGTGCAACATATCTATCAGAAACCAATACGAAATGTATATAAGAAACCCAAACTGCAGGGCATCATACTTTATTAAAGAGAGCATAATTGAGCAAGGTAACACGCCCTTACAAAGGGAAAAGTTTTTGTGTTTGGCCTTTCATCAAGATTACATGTGATGTATGCGGCGGAGATGAATCACAGAAGGCTTTTTGCTATAAATAATGAACGCTGAAATTAGAAATATGAGAGACACAGCACTATTTTACCGATTGAGGCAGTCCAGAATATAGGGCTTCAGGGATAGATACCAAATGTAGATACAAGAACAGCTATTTTACAAAAGGCATCAATTGCTGGTCTGAGTTATTAGCTAATTGTTTGCAGGGAAGCAAACCTTTTCAGTGGAAGACCAATTGTGTATATGGGAAAACTGTCTCAGGTAGTCCAGGAACAGGTAGACTGTAAAACATATGCAAGAAGAAGGTGAATATTAAAGATGGATGGTAAACCATATCAGAATGGGCAGATCAAGATAGAAGGATGCAAAGAAGGTTTTACAGATAAGGGGATCTACAAGGGGTTGGGTGGAAACAGCAAGACCTCTTGGAAGGTAGAGAAGCCAAAGTACAAGAGTAGGAAGAAAATGAAGATGGCAAGAGAGTGGATGACAAGGGTTTGAAGGAAGTATCAGGTACTGTGGTCAAGGGAGAATTATTTGGGATTATGAAGGGAAAACAATGTGTGAAGCCACAGAATGCCAGGTGTGAGATTCTATGAACTAGATATGGCGATGTTCTTGTTTTCTTTTTTTTTTAGAGGAATGGTATACATAGTATGTTTATGTACTGTAAACATTGTAAAGGTTTTGATGAACCAAATGTAATTAAAAATATGTTTAAAAAATGATGGAGATAAAGTATTCTACTGAGAATGTGAAATGGTTCAAGGGTCAAGTGAAAAGACAGGGATGTATAAGGAGAGACTAAAACAGACGAGAGAGTGATAATCAGACCCAGTGGTGAATAGAAACAAAAGGAATGGTCATTAATCTGGGGGCCCTAGGGTCCCAAATCTATCCAAACCTTTGGCTGCTTGAAACCTCTGTCCCGACTTCCATTGGTTGGCTGCTTGGGGTCGGGTGCAGTCCTTAGACCTAGGTTTACTTTGTTATACTGTATATTGTACCTGTCATACTTTATCACTCATTTCCTATAGCAGGGCCTACATGCATTTCCACAACTTTTGGAAACCACTACATTTGTTAGTCCCATGTTGCATGCCCCACCCCCCCTGAAGTAGTGCATATGCATTTCCATGTGCACCATTATACTTTCCTCAATAATAATTGTTTGGGGTATATGGGGCCTAAACAGGCACCCCAACATTCCCTCCTTTTGTTAATCTTTTCCATTAACTAATCCCGCTCCTTTTGGGCTCTGCAATCATCATGCTTGGGTACCCACACCCTGCACAAGTGATGTAAATTCCCCCCTTCCTGAGCATACTTCTCTGAGGGTAAACATGAGATACATGTAACCTCCATCATCAGCTATATCGACCCAATTCTCTACATCATTTTCTGGATCCAATGGGGGTGAAATCAAGGTACCAGGGCGACCTATATGTCATTCTATTCTCACCATGTGTTGCTTTTCTGAATCATCTATTTGAATATATCAATTGTTTGTGCTAGGACAAGCTCTACCTGCCCCTATCAAGACCATCATCATGGCACTGTTCAGGTATGCAAAAAGTCACTAGCAAGAGCACCACGATAGTGACCAATATCTTCACCACTGCTCTGAGCCATTTTGGCACCCACGAGAACAGTGTGTCGAACCCATCTTCAGCTTCCAATCCTGCTTCAGTTTCCATGAACATCTTTAGCTTGTGGAAGGCATCATGATGTGTGATATGGAAACATTTTCTGCATTGTTTGGGGGGAATGGATATGCAACACAACAGTCCAATCATTTTGCACATGCCCTCTTCCATGCTAATTAACAGGTCCAGGACATACCAGTTCTGGAAAGTCATCAACTGGATTGCCCTTGATCAAGTTCAGCCCTTGCTCTGTGCCATTCACAAACTGGATGATCTCCCACCTCAGAATTTGGAGTCACTTCACATTGGCTAGACCCCTCGTAGCAGGAGGGAGGAGCAGGAGACTCAGTTTTGGTGTACAAATTGTATTTCTCGTGGATTTCTTTCAGCAATTTGGAGGAAACTTCAGACAAATGATTTCATCTCTTCTGCCGTCTTCTCAGTGAGCGTGTCTTTCTCCTCACTCGTGGGGGTTAGGATGGGGACTGTTTTTACTGTGCTGTGAAAGACCTGGGTGCTATCATCAGGTGGGCTTCAGGAACCACGAGGATGGCTGAACGCAAGGTTGTTAGTGAGCATGTGCCTTTGCATGCTGGTAGGAGATGCATGTATGCCCACTGACTGCACACCCAGAAAACATCTGTAAGGGCTGCTGTGCCATTGATGAACAATGTTTTGTTACATATTCTGTTTGGTTCTCACTGGAACTGTTCCATGCCCTTAAAAACAGAATGCATATTTATCCATCTCCTGCACTTTAACTGGAATGTCGTTGGCGTTGATCCATGTTATTTCTGAGACATACTTTGAACAATATAGGAAGGCAGTTCTTGTTGATGGGCCATATCATGTCTTCTTTGAACCTGCTAACCCTTCTGTTTAGCTCATCACTACTGCCTGCTCCCATCTCTTCGACCAGAACCACTGTCTGTTCATTCTTAGCAGTGGGTGCACTTTGCACCCCGGGTCTTTTCCTTTCTTTGCACATAACCCAACTTGTACTTTGTGCCCCTGGAACTTACTCCGACCCAGACAGAGTGCCAAATGTACCAAACACTGGGCTTCTAGAGGTGGTATCTCCTGGGCTATTAACATTTTGTTGCCCCTGATGCATGGGGGATGAGAGAGCAGACATAGCAGATCCTATTTCACCTCTTTTTCCACAATGAGAGCATGTGACTATACAATAGATTAGTAAATTCTGGATGATGCACAACAGCCATTGTATAAAGTATGACCCCTTCATACTGGTCATCCTCTGTTGCCTCCTCCACCCCTCTTCCCAGTCTATACTTCCATTGCCATATGAATGTATACACTACCTGTGTTTACTCCATGTGTAATAGATTTGTTGAAAAAACATCATTACAAACAATGTGAAAAACTCATTGTCATTTGATATACACCCCCTGTACTACACAAATCAATAAATTCATCATCATTGTTCTAACTCCTGCACTACACCTCCCCTTTACATGACCTACCCATATAACCTGGTCCAGGAAACACATGCACAGACCTAAAAAGAAACCAACAGATATACACAACAGTACAATAATTACACAATGCTTGTGATGAGACATCTGCAGGGGGGAAGAAGAAGGGGTTACCAGTACAGCATTCATATAATTATGCATATCATTCTTCATATTATCTAATGCAGCAACAACAACTTAATACCAATAGAAAGACATTACAGTAAATGGAATCCACATTCTTCAACAAATTGAGAATTGCTCCGAAAGAGCTGAGATAGAAAAGGTATATAGTACAAGCGTAGAGTTAGTAATACAGATGGTACTAAAACAGGAGAGTCAGTGTCAATTACTGAAAGATATTTGTAGAATCAGTGTTAGGAACACATGAAAATTACTTTATGGCACAGAGAGGGAACCGGGTGAAGGAGGTGCTGTAGGGGGAGCCTTACAAATCTCCGAAAGGTCTAGTCAATATTGCAATTCCTTCACTGTTTCTGTAAACGGAGTGGCATAAATGACCGTACGTGGACCATTATACCACAGCTCACTCCATCTGCGGCGAAAGATCCATACAAATATAAAACCGGTGGGCTAAAGTTGGAGAGGTGGTGAACTTGCAGTTTCTGGTGCAGCACTGTTTTCTTCCTCTATTCTACTTGGTGCAATCTGTCGAGACAACAACTTAATCATTTTGGTTAACCTGTACAAGTTCTTTTTAAATTTGTCATCCAGAATGGACGCAACCCTGTTAACAACCACAAGCATTCCACGTAGGTGAAAGCGGAGTTTGCATGCAATGCCACATCACAATTTTGTGAGGGATGAGGGATGGATCTTACAGGGCTATGTCCGCCAAGTAAATAGGGCCAAGGGCAAACAGTGGACACAATTCTTTTTTAAGGTAATGTATCATTTTGATAATTTCACCTTTAAGAGGGGCATACCAGTATGCCCTTGTTTGCTGCTTCATTCCTAAGTGCATGCAGGATCATCATCACCACAACAAATTCATGTGGTGGAGCACATGTTAGGCGGAAACCTGTGCAGTTCCCTCTGGGACCACTGCAAAAGATTTAGGACTACAGATGTTTGGCAGTAAACCCACTTGGTAGCAGTCTGTACCACACAGATTCACTTGGTAGCTGTGGCTGAGCAGTCAGACTTCTCTCAAGAAGAGTTAGGCAGTATGTGGAGTATACAAAATAGGGCAATTTACACAGTAGAACAAGCAAACACGGAACAAGGCTTTGGTGTAAAGATATAAAGGTATTTATTTATAACAACACATCTATGGAAAACACTCTGGCACTACTACGGCAAACACAATCACAAGTACTATAAGAAAATGATCAATCCCCCTAACAAAAGTTCGACAAGTCTAGGTTCAACGGCATCACTTATTTGCAGACAGAGGTGTATGCTTTAACCTAGATGGCACTCTAGTATTCGTTAGGTCGGGAGAGAAAAATAAGGCAGGTTATGAAATCAACTTGGTACCAATACTTTACGGACAAATGCAAGGCAAGTAGGGCACGGTCTACTGCAGATCACAAAGTTCAGAGGCCAGGCCCACTCGGAGAGAGGCAAGGCGATATTTCCCAAAAAGTATCTCAGTGGAAATGCGCATCAAGTCTTTATTGCAAATTGTTATCGAAAAATTGGACCAGTTCCGAACAGAAAGTTAAGAAAGCTTGGAGGCGACCCAAGGGAAAGGCGAGGATTAAGACACCTCACTCTATCCGGCAGAAAAGGGAAGCCAGGTGGACATGGTACCTTGTTTGTGGAGAGACAGCTCCGGCGGGGGCAGTTGTTCCTGGTGGTGGATGCACGTCGGGTCTTTGCCAAGAGAAGAGATGATCTCGTTGTCAAATGAAAGTTGAAGATCATTGCACCACCAGGGAAGAGACCAGCCGCGGAGTGCTCCGTCACAAGGCACCACCTTTAGGTTGCGGTACAGGGGTAGTGGCTATCCGGTTGCCGAGGTGCTCTGCACGGGCAATTCGACCACTGCGTCCTGGAGCGAAGAAAAAGCAAAGGGGACTGGTTGTTCCCACCAGTCAGGGGAAGAGACTCTCTGGCAGGGAGATCTCCTCTTTCGTCGGGAAGTGGTGAGTCGGTTCAGCAGGGCTCCAACGGAGGTGTCGTCGTTGCAGGTCGGCTCAGCTTTACCCTTGTCGGATTCTTAGGTCCTGTGGTGACTTCTGAAGATCCAGTCCCAAAAGCCCTGCTTTTATGCAGAAAACCCCCATTCATTCAGCCTAGCTGTCAATCAACACACGCTAAGTGGTGAGCGGGGAGGCTCACCACTTGGGCCAATCACACCAGAGTGCGACTGGAGTTGGCAAGGCAACTCAGTCCAGGGTGCCTACACCCCCTCCCACACCGCTGTGGTAACCCAGACAGAATGGCACCACTTTGGAGGGTCTCTGTTCAGAAGCCTGCCAAAAGTGGAACAAAGGGTCAACCTTTAGTTTAGGAGTCACAGAGACGAACACAGACGCCATTTTAAAAACTGAGTTCTGGCAGAAAATACCAACCGCTAGACTTATTTAAGATAAGTAAACCGGTGGTATGTTAGAGATTAACGAGAAAAAGTATTAATCTCCAACAATGGGAAGAATCCCATAGGGTTATATTCGGGGTCGAATATAACAAGTAGTTTCCACTGCCACCAGCCAAAACTCGACGAGGGGGGACGGGACAGTGCCCCCTCAAATAACAGATCCAGGAGTAATCGAATTACCCCTACTAGTACGTCCACAATAGGATGGTTTGTACTAGTCCTGTTAGTAAATTTAGGTCTAGTAAAGCCAATGGTAACTTTACATGCCCGGGGAGACAGTAGTCAGTCCCCGGGTATGGAGTCTATGATGGAGGTCCGCTAGGACGCCCCAGTGCTATGGCACGGAGGGTGCGGTCTAAGACACATAGAAAAACATATGAGAGCATATGGAGTAAAAAAAACCATAGCCCATAGAACACATTGACATTCAAAGGAATTACACACATTCATGTCCAAGAGTGGGAGAAAAAGAGTCTCACTCTTGGCAGGATGGAAAAAACAAACTCCAGAAATCCAGCAAAGCTGCTGGGGGACTCACTAGGTTAGGAAATTCAGCCTAAACAGAGAATTCTCCCTAACACTCGCCCCCCCCAGACTAAGGGACAGGAGGATTTAATCCACTCCTGGATGAATCTCATATCTCTAGTCGATGACATACATCCTAGAGAGACCATCAGCATTTTGGTGCTGACACCCTGACCTGTGCTCAATGGTGAAATCAAACCCTTGCAGGCAGATTGACCATCTCAGTAGTTTTGGATTTTCCCCTTTCATTTGCATTAACCATCTCAAGGGTTGGTGGTCAGTCTGAATGACAAAAGTAGAACCATACAAGTATGGCCTAAACTTCTTCAGAGCCCACACGATAGCAAAGCACTCTCTTTCGATTGTTGTCCACCTTGTTTCAGGATCCTTCAGCTTGCGGCTGATGAAGCAAACGGGGTGCTCCCTACCTTTCCCATCCAGTTGACTGAGTACGGCACCTATTCCTACATTTGAAGCATCTGTCTGCACAATGAAGTGTTGGCGGTAATCAGGAGCTCTGAGTACTGGGGCTTGGCAAAGAGCCTTTTTCAGGTTTTCAAAAGCCTGATTGCACTCCTCGTTCCATCTAACCTTTTTAGGAAATTTGGGCGAGGAGATGACATTCAGTGGAGAAGCTATGGTCCCATAGTTCTCGATGAAATTCCTGTAATACCCAGTGAGGCCTAGGAAGGCTCTCACTTGGGTTTGAGTAGTAGGTGTTGTCCAATTTTGCACCTCCTACCTCATGTCCAAGATAGACTACCTTACTCTGTCCAATTTGGCATTTACTCGCCTTTATGGTCAGATTGGCTCATCCAAGAGCCTGCAAAACATCTCTCAGGTGGGTTACATGTTCTTCCCAGGAATTGCTGAACACTGCTATGTCATCCAATTATGCCATGCAGAAGTCCTCCATCCCATTCAGAACCTGGTTTACCATCCGTTGAAACGTAGCAGGTGCATTCTTCAATCCGAAAGGCATTACCTTAAACTGGTATAAGCCAACGGGGGTAGAAAATGCAGTTTTCTCCTTGGCATGGTTTGCCAATAGCCTGACGTCAAGTCAAATGTGCTGAGGAACTTGGATGCGCCAAGTTTGTCCACCTACTCATCTGTTCTTGGCAAAGGGTGGGCATCAGTCTTGGTGACTGCATTAAGAGCTCTATAATCCACACAGAATCTAAGTTCTTTAGATCTGGCCGTTTGGTACTAACACAACTGGGCTAGACCATGGACTAGTAGAGGGCTCTATTACCCCGAGATCAAGCATCTTGGTGACCTCACCTTTGATGTGGGTTTGTACGTTTTCTTACATTCGGTATCCTCTGCTTTTGACTGGCAGACAGTCACCAGTGAGTATGTCATGCTGGCCCCAAGGGGTCAAGCCTGGTGAAAGCGAGAACAGAGAGGCAAACTGATTCAACATAGATTTGCACTCCTCTTGTTGTTCGGTGTCAGATTTGAAGAGAGATTCATTCCTTCAATTTTGTCGTCTAAAGGTAAGCCTCTAAGGAGATCCGGAAGAGCTTCACTCTCTTCTTCTTTCTCGGATGATGCTAGAAGCAACGCTCCTACATCAGGTCTTGAGACATACGCTTTGAGTCGGTTGGTGTGGAAGACTGTCGAAGCCTCCTTGGGATTGCCCAAGGCCACCAGATAGTTGACCTCCCCGAGTTTACCCACAACTCTGAAGGGTCCCATCCACTTGTCTTGCAAGGCCCTCTGCCTTGTTGGGATCATAATGAGAACGAGCTGGTCTTGAGCGAACTCAACCATGTTAGCCTTTTGATCGTGCCAGTGCTTCACCAATGCTTGTCCATCTTTCAAGTTATCGCTTGCTTCTGTCATCATATGCGACATTCTCCTCCGGAGTCCTATCACGTAGTCAGTCACTCTGACTGGCTTGGGGGAAGGAGCACTCTCCAACCCCTCCTTATTCAGGGCCAATGGACCTCTGACGGGATGACCATAGAGGAGTTCGAAGGGAGAATAGCCTACTCCCTCCTGAGGGACTTCTCTATAAGCAAATAGAAGGCATGGCAGTAGAAGGTCCCACTTACGCTTAAGGTGTTCCTCTAAAGCACCTATCATGCTCTTCATGGTTCGGTTGACCCGTTCTACCAACCCATTGGTTTGGGGGTGGTAGGCTGTTGAGAACTTGTAAGTAACTCCACAGGTTTTCCACATGGCTTTCATGTAGTGGGACATAAAGTTTGACCCCCTGTCAGAGATTACCTCCTTAGGAAAACCGACCCTAGTAAAAATACCAAGGAGGGCCTTAGCCACAGCCGGAGCTGTAACAGTCCTCATAGGAATTGCCTCAGGATACCTAGTAGCATGGTCTACTACAAAAAGTATAAACCTGTTGCCTGAGGAGGTTGGAGGATCAAGGGGACCAACAATGTCAATCCCTACTCTCTCAAATGGGACTCCCACAACTGGGAGAGGCACTAAAGTTGCCACATTCTTGGAGCCAACCTTACCAGAGGTCTGGCAGGTGTGGCAGCTCCTGCAGTGTTTTTCTACTTCGGCCCCCATCTTTTGCCAATAAAAGTAGAGAGAGAGCTTTTCCTTAGTCTTCTTGAAACTCAAGTGACCAGCCAAAGGAATCTCGTGGGCTAACTGCAAGAACTGTGGTCTGTTCTCTTGGGGTACTACAAGTCGTTTGTAGTCTCCAGGTGCAGACTTGGTCGGTTCACTGTAGAAGAGGCCATCTTCCCAGTGCACCTGTATTTCCCAGGCTCTTGCCCTTCAGCCTGAGCTTCTGCCTGGTGGCGAAGACCTTCCAGAGTTGGACATTCTCGCTGTCCCTTACTGAAGTCTGCCCTGCTGGGTCCACCTTCTGCCAGTAAAGACTGCAGCTCAGGATGGTCAACAGGATCCAGATCTCCAATGAATTCCTGGCCTTCCATTAGCTCTTCGTCAGAGTCTAATTCTACCACACAGGGTTGTACCTCCCTCTCAGCCTCAGCTGGAGGTGGAGTTACAGGTGTAACTTTGGACAACCGCAGGGAAGTCCTTGTTGGCTGCACTGGAATGCTGGCGGCTGGTTTTGGGGTCGAAGTTTTAGGTTTCCCTTTCGCTTCTGATTTCTTCGAGACAGCGGCCGACAATTCCAGTGGAGCAGGAGTGATTTCTTTCTTCATCATCTCCTGGAGAGTACCGCGCATGGTCCTCTCTCTTGCAGGTCTGGTTAGCTCCTGTAACCGTTTACTAGGAGGTCTGGGAGTATGCGATACAACTCAGAGAGTTTTCAAATCGTTACCCAACAGTACACGTCCTGGTACCTCACTCTGTATGCTGACAGGTATCTTCACGGTCATGTCGTTACACTGGATGAGAACTGGTAATTGGGGAAGCATCTGCACAGGCCCTCCAGCTAATTTGGTGAGTCATGTGGGTGCCTTAGCAACATCCTCAGCCTGAAAAAACAATTTATCCACCACAGTTATGCTGGCCCCAGTGTCCCTAATGGCAGGAGTCTCCTGACCATTCACCTGGACACTGTCCTTATAATACTCTTTAGTATTATCGGGGATAGAATTATACACGTCTAAATTCTGTTGTTCCCACAACCCCAGAGATACTAAAGAAACGCTGGCTGAGAATTCCATGGGTTCATCAGCTAGCAATAGAAAGTTTCCACTTGCCATTTGTACTTCCTCCTCTGGAGCGAAGGCTAAGGAGACAAGCTGGACCCCTGAAGGTTTACCCTTACATCTGGGATCTCCTTTCACATGGTGAGTCGAGCCACAAACAAAGCATTTACCAAATGCTTTCTGGAATGGTGGCTTGTTCTGGCCTCCTTCCGGTTTGGCACCAGAAAACACACTATTCTGCTGCGGTTTTCCTTGTGGCTTACCCTTCTGGTTTTGTTTGGGGCCCTCTTTGGAATTTGGGTTATTCAAATTCTCTTTTGAGTCTTTTTTAGGCTGTTTTCCCTCATCCTTTTTCTGAGTTGCCCCAGAATCCTTATGACCACAAGTCAGCAGCCTTAGCTAGGTTCCGGAATCCAATTCCTTCGAATCAGCCAAGTGCTGTCTGAGCTCAGGAGAACAGGCATCATAAATAGACTCCAACATAAAAAGATTCTTCATACCCTCATAAGTGTTCACTTTGTGACCCTTAATCCATCCCTCTCAGTTTTTCAACCCTTCACTCACCCAGGTAGCCCAAGGGGTACCATCATGCTTTTTGAGGGTTCTAAACCTCTTAAGATACTGGGAAGGTGTCTTCCCGAATCTAGCTATTAAAGCTAGTTTCACACTTTCGTAATCCTTCTTATCCGCCTCCCCAACTCCATTACCACATCAGTCGCAACAGGGGGTAGCCTAGAGAACAACCAGGGAAGTAAATCATTCCCGGTGATGTCCTGGAGCCCATGATTGTACTCAAACAGTTTTAACCAATCCAACACATCCAATCTCGGTTCATACATACCCACTAATTCCTTCGACATCTGGGGTCTTTTGGGACTGGAGCTTCTAGAGGAACCAGAGGAGAGAGAAGCATTTTCCACAGACAAATTTTTCATCTCTAACTCGTGATTAAGTTCTATTTCTCTGAGTCTTAACTCAGCTTGCTTCTGCTCAGCCTGGGCATTCATCCGTCTGAACTCGAGCTCTTGGTTTCTTTCAGATTGAGCCAAGAACCGCTCGTATTCTAATTTGAGCTTCATTTTTTCAAGTTCAAAATAAGCAGGGTTACATGTGGGACCTGGTATGGGCCCCGTAGGTACAGTAGGTAAGGCAGACAGAGGCTCGGAGTGGCTAACTTTATTAGGTTCACTTTCCTCTTCTGACTCATTATCAAGACTTTGATTCAGATCAATACCATTACTGTTGTCTACATTCGCTGGAGAAGTTGGTTCCTCTGAACCAGTACCCAGACTTTGGTTTTCCAGCAATCTTGCTATCAGTTCAACTTTCTTGCCTTTTACAGAAAGATTCTCTTGTCTACAGAGGGCTCGTAAACTCTCAGTATTTTCACCTGACAAGGACTCTTGACTGTAAACTTCCATAGTAGACATGTTTTTGCAAGTTGCTTTTAGTGCTAAGCTTTGTGGTTAGTTATCCTAAAGTGTTGAAAAGCACTCTAAACTGTATACTCAATACAATTCCCACCGCTTTACACCAGTGTTAGGCGGAAACCTGTGCAGTTCCCTCTGGGACCACTGCAAAAGATTTAGGACTACAGGTGTTTGGCAGTAAACCCACTTGGTAGCAGTCTGTACCACACAGATTCACTTGGTAGCTGTGGCTGAGCAGTCATACTTCTCTCAAGAAGAGTTAGGCAGTATGTGGAGTATACAAAATAGGGCAATTTACACAGTAGAACAAGCAAACACGGAACAAGGCTTTGGTGTAAAGATATAAAGGTATTTATTTATAACAACACATCTATGGAAAACACTCTGGCACTACTACGGCAAACACAATCACAAGTACTATAAGAAAACGATCAATCCCCCTAACAATGGTTTGACAAGTCTAGGTTCAACGGCATCACTTATTAGCAGACAGAGGTGTATGCTTTAACCTAGATGGCACTCTAGTATTCGCTAGGTCGGGAGAGAAAAATAAGGCAGGTTATGAAATCAACTCGGTACCAATACTTTACCGACAAATGCAAGGCAAGTAGGGCACGGTCTACTGCAGATCACAAAGTTCAGAGGCCAGGCCCACTCGGAGAGAGGCAAGTCGATATGTCCCAAAAAGTGTCTCAGTGGAAATGCGCTTCAAGTCTTTATCGCAAATTGTTATCGAAAGATTGGACCAGTTTTGAACAGAAAGTTAAGAAAGCTTGGAGGCGACCCAAGGGAAAGGCGAGGATTAAGACACCTCACTCTATCCGGCAGAAAAGGGAAGCCAGGTGGACACGGTACCTTGTTTGTGGAGAGACAGCTCCGGCGGGGGCAGTTGTTCCTGGTGGTGGATGCACGTCAGGTCTTTGCCAAGAGAAGAGATGATCTCGTCGTCGAAGGAAAGCTGAAGATCGTTGCACCACCACGGAAGAGACCAGCCGCGTAGTGCTCCGTCACAAGGCACCACCTTTAGGTCGCGGTACAGGGGTAGTGGCTATCCGGTTGCCGAAGTGCTCTGCATGGGCAATTCGACCACTGCGTCCTGGAGCGAAGAAAAAGCAAAGGGGACTGGTTGTTCCCACCAGTCAGGGGAAGAGACTCTCCGGCAGGGAGATCTCCTCTGTCGTCGGGAAGTGGTGAGTCGGTTCAGCAGGGCTCCACCGGAGGTGTCGTCGTTGCAGGTCGGCTCAGCTTTACCCTCATCGGATTCTTTTGTCCTGTGGCAACTTCTGAAGATCCAGTCCCAAAAGCCCTGCTTTTATGCAGAAAACCCCCATTCATTCAGCCTAGCTGTCAATCAACACACGCTAAGTGGTGAGCGGGGAGGCTCACCACTTGGGCCAATCACACCAGAGTGTGACTGGAGCTGGCAAGGCAACTCAGTCCAGGGTGCCTAAACCCCCTCCCACACCCCTGTGGTAACCCAGACAGAATGGCACCACTTTGGAGGGTCTCTGTTCAGAAGCCCGCCAAAAGTGGAACAAAGGGCTCAACCTTTGGTTTAGGAGTCACAGAGACGAACACAGACGCCATTTTAAAAACCGAGTTCTGGCAGAAAATACCAACCGCTAGACTTATTTAAGATAAGTAAACCGGTGGTATGTTAGAGATTAACGAGAAAAAGTATTAATCTCCAACAATGGGAAGAATCCCATAGGGGTATATTCGGGGTCGAATATAACAAGTAGTTTCCACTGCCACCAGCCAAAACTCAACGAGGGGGGACGGGACAGTGCCCCCTCGAATAACAGATCCAGGAGTAATCGAATTACCCCTACTAGTACGTCCACAATAGGATGGTTTGTACTAGTCCTGTTAGTAAATTTAGGTCTAGTAACGCCAATGGTGACTTTACATGCCCGGGGAGACAGTAGTCAGTCCCCGGGTATGGAGTCTATGATGGAGGTCCGCTAGGTCGCCCCAGTGCTACGGCACGGAGGGTGCAGTGTAACACACATAGAAAAACATATGAGACCCTATGGAGTAAAAGACCCCATAGCCCATAGAACACATTGACATTCAAAGGAATGACACACATTTATGTCCAAGAGTGGGAGAAAAAGAGTCTCACTCTTGGTAGGATGGAAAAAACAAACTCCAGAAATCCAGCAAAGCTGCTGGGGGACTCACTAGGTTAGGAAATTCAGCCTAAACAGAGAATTCTCCCTAACAGCACACCACCCCTCTCTCAGTAAACAAGAATGTCATTTTCAATTTGCTGACCACATCTCTTCCCAATAGTTTGATAGGAGATACCGTTGAGTCATGTGTATGTTATAGAGTTGAATATCCAGGCACTGCAATAATTACATAACCCCGGAAACCTCTGCATGCCTTTAACCATTACTGGTCGTGGTGTAGTACGCACTGCTGCAGCATTCTCTGGAGTTACCTTTTTGCCATTAGCCAAAATTAGCTGTCCTAAATATAGTGCTTCTTGTTGAAAAAAATCAATTTAGCTCTTTACCCTTTGTCAGCCAACAATCTTAACAACAAGATGGACTCTTCCCTAAATTGCTGTTCACTGGTGCTATAGACTACCAAATC
Source organism: Ambystoma mexicanum (assembly GCF_040938575.1). NCBI lineage: Eukaryota > Metazoa > Chordata > Amphibia > Caudata > Ambystomatidae > Ambystoma > Ambystoma mexicanum. The sequence goes on from NC_090939.1 coordinate 338,886,632, forward strand.
ATCAAGATACTGAATGATGGTACTCACCACATATATGTTCCATAAATCTTAATTCAAAACCTTGTTACAAATACTGGGGGACCCACAATACTTGTGGGATCTCGTGAGCTGGAGTTGCCTTCTGTCATAGGCAAATATTTGGTACTGTGTTCATCAATACCGTAGCCCCATACATCAAAAGATCTGGTTGCAGTGATATGCCCCTATTTGCTTCTTCATTCCTAAGTGTGTGCATGATCATCATCACCCTTACATAATTAACTGGGGCAGACAACACTACCCCCCTTTCAGTAAACAAGAAGATCATGCATCTCTCCCCAATAGTTTGATAAGAGATGCCGTTGAAACAGCTGTGATGCTCGTACCACCCTGTTCCCTACATTTATAAACAGTTCTCTGTGAACAGAACCAATAATATTGACCCAGAAAATCCCTGCATGTAATTACCTAACCTGACAAAGGGAAATACCCCTCCCTGATACATGGTTTTGTGGTACCTGTTTCTACCATAAAGATGAATAGTGTGTTACTTTTTATCCACAAAAGCATGATTGATATTCTTTTTCTCCACAGTAGGTGTTGTACTTCTCTGAGCGGAGGGGTAGTTTTATTTGCAGATAAAGCGCAGCATGGCAATGAAGTGATTGTAAAAGTACCTTGTTTGTACACTTACAAAGTGCACATAGGTTTTTTGGTGCTTTGGCCTTCTACTATGACATTTATAAACAGTTCTCTGTGAACAGAACCAATAATATTGACCCAGAAAATCCCTGCATGTAATTACCTAACCTGACAAAGGGAAATACCCCTCCCTGATACATGGTTTTGTGGTACCTGTTTCTACCATAAAGATGAATAGTGTGTTACTTTTTATCCACAAAAGCATGATTGATATTCTTTTTCTCCACAGTAGGTGTTGTACTTCTCTGAGCGGAGGGGTAGTTTTATTTGCAGATAAAGCGCAGCATGGCAATGAAGTGATGGTAAAAGTACCTTGTTTGTACACTTACAAAGTGCACATAGGTTTTTTGGTGCTTTGGCCTTCTACTATGACTACCAAATGTAAATTGAGTTATCGTTGCCCTGGCATACATTACTGCCTACAAAATGCTGGTAAGCCTAGCACTGCTTTGGTATTATTTGTCCACAACAAAACACATATTGGTATACTACTGCTTTGTCATTCTTCCAAGATAATCATGCAGTTGGGGTTCTAATTGCATTGGCATTCTCCTCTTCCAACAAAGTGCATGTGAAGTTCTTTCTGGATTGGCATTCTCCTCTACCTACAGAATATAGGTGAGCTTTCCAGTGACTTCATATTTTACTTGGATTAAACAATAAATGGGAGGTTTCCACTACATTTTTGTTTACTTTGTCTTATAAATTGCCCATGGCTTTCTCAGTGTTTTGCCCTGCTTCTCTGTGTATGAAATGTTGAGTGAAATGTCCATAATCTTGACCTACTTAATGCATGTGGTATTCTGAGAGATATGTCCTTATCCTTCACTTAACATATATGCCTTTGTTCTCAGTGATGTGTGGCACTCTGTCATTTCCTAAAAGCATGAGGGTACTCAGTCATTTGACCTCTTTTCCACCTTCAAATTACAATTGGGATTCTCATTGTTTTGGCATTCTTCTCTTTTATGTACTATATGCACAGGCAGAACTGGAACCTTCAAAATATTAAAAAACTTCTGAATATTATTGGATTGCAACTTAACTCTAGAACCACATGCCAATGCAGTAGTAAAGAAATGCTTCTTCCACCTACACACAAATGGACATTACCTTTCTTTACCTTTCCAAATAGAACTCTCACAGTCACCTCACTTCTCATTTTAAGAATAGACTACATCAAAAGCATCTATCTCAGAATATCAGACCACCTCACAAAAAAGAAACTGCTGTGAATATAAGCTTCAGCAGCAAGTCTACTGCTCAGACTCACTAAGAGAGAACACATCACAACAGCATTATGACACAAACACTGCCTGCATGTCCAAAAACACATTTATTCAAGGCACTCTGCCATGAGCAATCCACAGCCAAGGAACATCATTCATACAAGAATACATCTCCATTTACAAAGCCAATTTAACACTGATGTCCAGCAATGACATTTAGCTTGAACCAAAGCAGAATTCAAAGTTTAAATTTGTTGGATCAGCATTATCCTACATCTCACCAAAGCTATGAAACTCGCCCCCAAAGGAAATATGCACAACCGAATAACACCTAAAATTCAGGAAATTACTAAAAACATGCCCTTCAACTCACCAAACCAAACAGGAAATTCCACCAAAGAAAAACAGCCAACCACAACACAAAGAGAGACTACCAAAACCAAAAACAACCAAAACTTAATAATTGAAAACTAGGATACCCAATGAAATAAAATAATTGTTGTGAAAACCACCATACAATGATTTAAACCAAGCCAAGCCAACAGATCCATCGCAGAGACGTGCACAGACCGCTCCCATCACTAACCCTATCAAAAACGTTCCAATATCCTAAACACTCACCCATGAACATCAAACATGTGCATCCCATTGTTGCAGCAGAATCTCAAAAGCACACCACACTACACACACTCTGCAACACCCAACAAAACACAACGCACTCCAGAAAACTGAAGCACAGACATGCAAACCACCCATCCCACACCCATACATCACAAACACCACCAAGCCCTTACCGAATAAAAGCAAACACAGCACACCAGGACTGTTTTTCTTTGAACTGAAGCTAACAACAGAAAAACAAAACTCTCTTGCGCTCTCCCTCTCATTCTCAGTAACTAGCTGGGGACCTTCTTTACAGATCCAGCAGAATGCCAAAATACCATGAAAATGTCAGCGGTGCGCAGTATAAATCACTGTAACAAAACAGTTATTTGTGCTTTGGCTTTCTACTAATTTCCAAAGTGTAACTGGGGTTCTCAATGCATTGGCATTCTACTCTGTCTACAAAATGCATGCATGGTTCATAGCGGTTTATCTTTCTCTTACTCCTACTACATGCACATGGAGTTTTCTTTGCTTTGAGTTTCCCCCATGCTGTCAAAGTGCATGTGCATTTCACAATGCTTACTTCTTCTCATCTGTCTAAAACATATACATGGGGTTTTCATTTATTTGGCCTTTTCCTCTGCCTACTCAATGCACATGTGTTTCTCTGTTATTCCCCTGAAGTTTAAGTACACATTGAATTATGTTTGCCCTTCCCTGCTTCTGAACCTAAACATGAAAATGTTGCTCTTAGTGCTTTGGTGTTCTTCTCTGACTACAACATGCATGATGGGGTTACGACTGATTTGGCATTGTTGTACACCTACTAAATGCATATGCAGTTCTAAGAGTTCTGGACTCCTTGTGGGCCTTCAAAATGTGCATAAGATTCTCAGGGCTTTGTGTTTGTCTTTGCCTAGAAAATGCATAGGGGATTTTCAGTGCTTTGGCCTATTCCTGTTCCAACTATATGAAAACGGCCTTCACAGTGCTTTAATATTCACCTTCACCTACAAAATAAATGTAGGATACTTACTGCCTTGGTGTTCCTTCCCTCTACAAGGTGGATGTGGTATTCTTAGATATTTGGCCAAATCTCTGCATTCTAAATGTTCATGAGCTTGTTTAGTGCTTGGCCTGTTCATCCACCTGCTAAATGCACACAGGGCTCTCGGTTCTCTGGCCTCCTCCTCTACCTGCACAATCTGCCTAATAAATGCATATTTTTCTCCAACTAAAATATGCACATGGGATTTTTTGAGATTTGCCTTCTTCTTTGCCTAAAAAATTAATATTGGTTTCTAACTGCATTGTGGTTTTGCCTCCACCTAAAGAGTGTATGTGGTGTGATCCTTGCTCTTGCTTCTCTGCATAATAAATGTACATAGGGATTTCTGTGAGAGGGCTTTCTTCTACACCAACTAAATGCATGTGTGATCATTCCTCTAGAAAATCTCATGCTTTAACACTCATCCAAGTCCAATATGCATGTGTATTTTCATTGTTTTCACCTTCTTGAATTTGCACTGCTTTTGACATCTTCTTAGACGTAGGGTTCTCTGTTCTTTGGCATTCTCCAAAATGCACCTTGTTTGTCTGTGTTTTGGCCTTGACCATCACCTAGTAAATGCACCTGGGATTCTATCTGTGTTGATGTTTTCTGCTGCCTCATAAATGCATTCGGGTTCTCAGTGCTTCGTCCTTCTCCTCTGCTAAAAAATGCATGTGGGCTTCTTACTTCGTTGGCCTTACCCTCTGCTTAAAATTGGCATGAGAGGTTTGTATTTGTATTTTGTATTTATTTTATTTATATAGCACACTGAACCCTTAGATATCTGGGCACATTTCTTGGAGTCCCATTTGTTACACAAAACATATAGCCGATACCATAAATTGCACATTAACATACAGTTGATAACGCATTTAAAAAACAGTTGATACAATACAGTAAATAACATATTTACATAGAGGTGATATGATACAAGAAATGACAAAAAGGTGCAACAGTTTGTACATGGCTGGCGATTATTGACAATTAATAATAATAATAATAATAATAATAATTAGGCTTTTATATAGCGCTACGAACCCTCAGGTATCTGAGCGCTGCTTATTATTACCCACGGTGTGTGGTGCTCATTTATCGACCTCGGAAGGATGAAAGGCTGGCCCTGCCGGGATTCGAACCTGCGTTAACAGGCTCTGCACGGGTGTCAAAGCGAGCGCTCTACTCGCAGTGCCACTTGACCGGCTTGTAGAAGGTTGATTTAAGATGGTTCTACTCTGAGGGATATTGGCAATGTGTTCCATGTTTTGGCAGCTACGGCAGGAAAGCTGCTGCCACCTGCCCTCTGTAACTTGAACCTCGGAATCTTGAGGCAGTGGAGTTGAGAGGATCTAGTTGGATGGTCTGAATGGAGTATTGAGAATTTGTCACTCAAGTATTTAGGCACTAGTTTAGAAAGGCATCTGTGAGTGAGAGATAGTGATTTCAGAGTGATTATCTGATTGATTGATAGCCAATGCGCATTACGTCTCAGCTCTGAAATATGGTGTGATCTGGAGATGTTCATTGCAGATCTGAGTGTGTTATTTTGTAGAATTTGCAGCTTTTTTAGGTTGTGTTGATTTGTTCCTTATTTTAAGGCATTGCAATAGTCTAACTTGGATAGGATGAGTGCTCTGGCTATCGTGGTACATTTGACAGTGGACCACAAAGGTCTACAAGCAGTGATTAATTTGCAAGTGTAGGCTGATGCCGAGGCTATTGCATTGACTTGTCTTGTCAAAGTTAATGCAGAGTCAAGATAAATGCCTAACGTTTTTAATTCCTTGGATATTTTATTTTGTTGCCATCAATGTTAAAAGAGATTAATTGCTTACCTAGTCTATGAAGTCTAGTTTGTGATCCTATGAGTAGTAACTCTGCCTTCTCGTCATTGAGACAGAGTCCGTGTTTGGCTAGCCAGGCTTGTATGATAAGGTATATGTCATTTAGGAGTTTTGAATCAGCATGGGAGTCACCCGTGATGGGGATGAGAATTTGAGTGTCATCTGCATAATTAGTGTAGGAGACACCCAAATGGTCCAAATCATCAAAGAAGGGCTTTGTGAAAATATTGTATAATGTCGGGGAGACGCAGGAGCCCTGAGGGACTCCACAGATGACTGGTGCTGGATCAGCCGACACTGTAGGTGCGAATACTATTGTAGTTCTATTGTCCCGGAATGACTGAATCCAGGCAGTCACTTTGTGCAGTCACTTTGTCAGAGAAGTGAGCTGCGGATGAGAGGTAGTTACATAGGACTTTGTCAATAACTAAGTCAAATGCAGACAATAGGTCTAATAACAGTAGGGGGCTATGTTGCCATTGTATTTTATGTTGTCCATTTAAAAATAATAATAATAATAATTTAGCATTTATATAGCGCTATGAACCCTCAGGCATCTGAGCGCTGCTTATTGTTAAGCTCGGTATGTGTGGTGCTCATTTGTTGACCTCGGAAGGATGAAAGGTTGAGTTTGGCCCTGCTGGGATTCAAACCTGCACCAGCAGCCTCTGCACCGATGTCAAAGCGAACGCTTTACTCGCTGTGCTATCGGACTGGCTGACTTCGCGACTTTAGATTTATTAAGGCTGGTTCAGTACCATGTCTAGGTCTGAAACCAGACTGTCGGAGGCATACGAGGTTGTTTCTTTCGAGGTGTTCCTGAATCTGAAAGAAGGCTTCCCTGCCAAGAACGTTCAGAAGGAACGGCTTTGTGGTGATTGGTCTGTAATTGGTAGGGATGTTAGGGTCAAAGGTATGTTTTTTTTTTATAAAGGGAGGACTCAGGCGTCTTTCAGACTCGTGGGGACTATGCTTGTTTCAAAGTAGGCAATTATTATTGTAGTAATATAAGGTCTGAGATCCCTCGCCACCTCTTTAATGATCTTTGCTGGGCAGATGTCCCCCTGACATCTTGATGGTTTTAGGTTCATAATTATATCCTCAACGTTCTTGGTGGAGAGAGGAGAGCATTTGAACAGGTTATGTGTGGTTTGGGTGAGGATGCAGGAGGCAGAGGTTGGGTTGGGTCAGCTGTAAGGCTTAGTTTTCTGGAATCTATTTTAGCTTGTAGAAGTTCAATTTTGTCTAATAGAGCAGGTGGAGGTATGGGGGATTCCAGCTCTCCGAGGATGTTGAATAATTAATGTGTGCTTGATTTCGCTTTTGTGATTCTATCATTATAGGGATCACGTTTGGCTTGGTGGATGGCTGCTTTGTAGATGAGGGAAGCTTTAGTGAAATTGTCTTTGTTAAGTACTGTGGGAAGGCTTTTCCAGAGTGTTTCAGCATTTCTTTTGTTTTTCGTAGAGTTCTAAGGTGAGCGCTGAACCATGTATTTATGTGAGAGCAGGGTTTGGCTTTTTGCAGTTTCAATGGCGCTATTGTGTTGATAGCGTTGAGTAAAGTGATGTTGTATAGGTCAAGTAGAGAGAATGTGTCCTTGTTGGTGATAGGGTGGTTTATGATGGGGTGTAGAAAGGGGAGTCGTTTCTCTGCTGTTATGTTGGGGTTGTTCCTGGTGAGTGTGGGGGGCTGTGGAAGGGTTGCAATGGTTAGGGTGAGTACTGTCATGTAAAGTGAATAAAATAACATTGTTGTCAGACCACACACAAGTTGTGTTAGAAGGGATGTTAATGTCACAGTTCATGTCCATAATCCAATCTAATGTTCTCACTTTGCTATAAGTGGGTTGAAAGATGCTCTATGGGAAGCCTAGTTCTAAAATGGTGTTGGCGACCGCTGAAGAATTGTCATCTTTAGGGTTGAGCAGTCCTAAATTGAGGGCACCTAGCAGGATGATTTGCGACCCTGGTTTGGCATTTGCTGTGAGAAGTAGGGATACATCTTCCTCGAAGGAGGATAGTGGTCCTGGGGGTCTATACATAAGTTGGATAGTTGTAGTTCGGGATGCTGTACTGGCTAGTTTGATAGAAAGTAGATCGCATGAGGGAATGACAGATTCGGTAGGGATCTGAGGTTTAGTGTTATATAGGTTATAATTTCTTTGGTATTCTTTTCCTCCAACTACTAAATGCACATTGGGTGCTTAGAGCTGTGGTCTCCAGCTGCAAAATGTACTAGAGTTTCTAAATCCATTAGCAATACCTCTTCCTACAAAAGGCATGAAGTGTTCTCATTGATTTGGAATTCTGCTCTTTATACAAAATATTTTTAAAGCAAATCCTGCGATGAATAATTGGGTTCTCACAATGGATTAAAAGGTGTTTTAAAGTTTCAATGTCCTACCCACAGTGGCAACGAATATTACTCTCACAGTCTGATCTTTTCCAGAGGTCTCCAATTTCCTTTGTGGGCAACAAATTAAACTGGAAGTGCAAAATCGCACTTACAAATTTCCAGTTTGGAAATCTTGTAAGATAGGAAGCAACCTCCTCTAGTTTCCTCTGACTGCACACTAGATCAGATAATCTCTTTTAATTCACCAAATAATAATACAGTATTCCACCGTTCTCCTCTCCATACATTTTTTGTGTGCAAATAGAAATCTTTCAAAACCTCCTGTAAATCTAATCCCCTTTCACACAATTATATTGGGCATGTATTCAAATAAAAATGATTCCATTCCATTCCTCCAATCTTAAAAATGTCATATATATAATCCAGTGGAGGCTCTACTAAGCTTTTGCAGACTAAGAGCAATTTCCAGAGAATTGTCATGGTGAAAGATACCATTCCTAACTCATAACACACAGAAACCATTGGGTTTCATAGCACCAATGTTAAGATTTCCTTACATTGCAGGCCATCAATAAATGTAAAATCAAAATCAACCAAGTCATGGTACGTTGCCAGCCCATAAATGATGGAAGGTACACTTTTTCCTTAATCATTTTCCAAATCTTCTGTTAATGTGCTTCATTTGCAACAAAAGCTGCTCAGGGACAGAAGGAGAGATAAAGCCCTCAATTAAACTCAAAGATGAATCTAATCGTAATGCAAGCTGATGCTTGAACTGAATTACAGAGTTACTCAATTCATCTAGCTCATCTCCTCTGAAGACCCCCAGATAGGTTGCATGCCCACAGATCCTAACCCAGTCAGCAGATAGCTTGGTACTGACCTATTTGAAAAGTATGAACAGAGAAAGGGAAATAATCACAGGACCAAAACATCTAGCACTTAAGAGGGGTTTTTACTTTCATTCAACCCACCCTTAAGTGTGTGTGCATGTGATTTGTCCACAAAATGGTTTGTTTACTCACAAACAGTCCTGTGCAACAATGCCCATAAAAACTAGCTAAAAATGGTATCCCTAAAACATATGTCAAAAAAGGATATCCAACCAGCAGGTCAAACGATTTCAGTGACATATAGGTTGTCACATACTTCAGGACCAACAACAGCACATCAAGTTGCTGCAGCCCCATTTCTGCAGCCGTTTCATGATGAAAGGAAGACTATAGTGTTCACTGACATGAACAAAAGTGGGTTGGGTGCTGTATTAATCCAGTCTAACAAGTTGCAAGAAAGCACAGTTGCATATTCTTCACAGAAACTTAAAGAACATGAAACATGCTACTTAGTAATATGGAGAGATGGCTTCTTACGAGGTGGTACATATATGATATGATATGATGTGATCGTTTATTTATATAGTGCCTATACACACTGCATTTGAAAGTGTGTCAAGGCAAGGGAGGGAACAAGGGAAAATACAGACATTCTTAGAGGCCTTGAACAGTAAGGATGTGAAATTAACTAGCGTACTCGGCCTGACGACATTTCAGATAGTGGAAGTGCTAAAACATAGATAAAAAAGGGAGGGTGGAGTGGGAAGAAATGGAAACAGACAGGTGTCTACCGTACTAGGCTTGATGACATTTCTGGTAGACCCGGAGAAAAACAAAAGGTGAGGCAGAGGGGTGCAGAAAGGGATGGGAGGAACAAAATAAGTGACTATCCTAGGTATATTCAAAATGTATTTGTGTGAGAGGCCCTTCACAGTAAGATAACATCGCAAGCCATTGTTTATTTTATTTTATTTATTTTATTTTATTTATTTGTTACACGCCCAGACCCTCGGGTGTCATGGCGAGGTTATAAGACAGCTTAGAAATTAGTCACATTCAAACATTACATTAGTTGCATTACATGATATAGGTTACAACATATTCACAACAATATAAAGTGGCCTAAGTATTCACAACAGTATCCGATGGAAGGGGTCCTATCTTTGGGCGCTAATATTGGTTGAATAACCAGGTTTTTAGCTGTTTCTTAAAGATCGTGAAGGAGGATGCTTTTTTGATGATGATGGGTATGGCGTTCCAGTGTTTGGGGACTAATGTGGTGAAGCTGCTGCCCCCTGCTCTTGTGGTTTTGAATCGGGGGGGGGGGTCCAGGAGGAGTTTGTCGTTGGATCTCAGTAGTCTTATGTTAGTTTTAGGATGCAGAGTGTTATTGAGGTAGATAGGTCCTTTTTTTGTAATGCATTTGTGGGTGATGCATAATGTTTTGAAGATGATGCGGGCTTTGATGGGGAGCCAGTGGGCACCGTTCCTGGTCTTGGATATATGGTCTGATTTTTTTATGCCTAGCGCTGCCCTCAGGACTTTGTTTTGCAAAAGTTGCATTTTGGCTAGGTTGGTGTTGGAGGTGCCCAGTAGTAATACATTACAGTAGTCCAATTTCGATAGGACCAGTGCTCTGGCCAGGGTGAGGCAGTTTGCTGGGGTCAGAAATTGTCGGTTGAGTGCGATTAATTTGGAAGTGTAGGCCGTGGAGGAGGAAAGAACATTGATCTGTTTAGTCATGGTCAGGCTAGCATCGAAGTACACTCCCAGTGTTTTTACTTGTCTAGACACTGGAATATTGGTGCCGTCGATGTTGATGGTTGAATATTCTGGCTGAAGGGTTGCTAATTTGGCTGGAGCTCCTACGATGAGGACTTCCGTCTTCTCATCGTTAAGACATAGGCTGTTTAATGCCATCCAGTTTTGTATGATGACGTAAATTTTATTGATTGCTAAAGTGTCCTGGTCGTAGTTGCCTGTAAGAGGTATAAGGATCTGGGTGTCATCCGCAAAATTTGTGTATATGACACCCATATCTTCAAGTGCTGAGAACAGGAGCTTGGTATAGGCGTTATACAGCGTGGGAGAAAGTCAAGAGCCTTGGGGCACTCCTATGGGGACTGGGATGGGGTTGGCTGCTTCTTTGCCTATGGACACTCTGGAGGTGCGGTCAGTTAAGAATGATTTCACCCAAGCAGTGGCTGCCCCAGAGAAATTGAATTCACGGGCAAGTGAGTTGCAGAGTTTGTCGTGGTCCACCAAGTCGAATGCAGCTGAGAGGTCCAACAGCAGGAGAATGCAAAGTTTCCCTGAGTCTCTAATGGCATCCATCTGGATTTTGAGGTCCAAGAGAGCTGTTTCAGTGCTCTGGTTGGGCCTGAAGCCTGATTGTCTGGTGCCGAGGTGCTGGTTAGATTCTAAATGGGTTTGAATTTGGTTGTAGGCTAGTTTGTCGATGATTTTGAGTAAGAATGGGACCGTGGTTATGGGGCGATAGTTAGTTGGAATGGTGGGGTCTAGATTTGGTTTTTTTAGAAGTGGTGTAACCCAGGCTTCTTTAATGCAAGTCGGAACTGTATTGGAGTTGAATGAGGCATTGACAAATTTAGTGATGAGGGGGGTCAGGGTGGGTGCACAGGCTTTGACTAGTTTGGCTGGGACAGTATCTCCTTTGCAGTTTGATGCTTTTAGTTTGGAGATAGTATCGAGTACGAGATTGTGGGTGACTGGTGTGAATTGGAAGGGGGGGTTGGAGTTTTCACTGGAAAGGGTACAGGGATTAGGGAAGGGGGGTTTTTTGTAGCTAGGAGTAATTTTTTGGAGTTGATTTTGTTTTGTAACATAGTGATTTTGGAGGCAAGAGCATCTTGTATGGTGGTACACCATTCTTTGCTTGTGTTTATGGGTGTGTCGGTCGGAAGTGGATTTTCAAGTTCTCTAAGGATAGAGAAGAGCTCTTTGGAGTCGGATGCTGCATTGCTAATGCGAGCATTGTAGGCATTCGCTTTATGTGAGATGATAGCTGATTTGTAGAGGGTGTTTGCGTCTTTGAATGCTTTAGCTGAGTCCGGGGAGGGATGTTTATTATGGGCATGCTCAAGAGAGTGTTTTTTCCTTCTAAGGGCGATTAATTCCTCGTTGAACCAGAAGTTGGATTTTTTGTTGAGGCGCCTTAGTTTGGAGGTTACAGGTGCTATGGTGTTAATCGCTGTGGAGAGGCATTTGTGGTAGTACTCAGCGATAGTAGTTGGGTCATTGCTGAGGATTGAGTGGGTATCTAGCAATTTGTTCAAGGTGGGGTCGAAGTTCTCAGCTGTGAGCTTTTTGGAGTTTCTACTTTCGATGACATCCATAGATATGTTCTTGGGTGTGCAAGGGTCATCGCTAGTAATTGTAAATTCTATGCAGAAGTGGTCTGTCCAATTCAGTGCGGTAATCGGGCCTAAGGTGATGTTGGTGTTGAGGGTGAGGATCCAGCAAGGGTCCTTCCCTTGGTATGGGTGGGGACATTGACGTGTTGGCAGAAGTTCATGTCATTTAGTGCCAGGATGAGGGCGGTTGCTTTGGTGTCTTGGTTATCATTAAAACCTAGATTCAAGTCACCAATGATGATACATTTCGTTTTGGGTTTGAGGAAGGGCGCCAGTATTAGTGGGATGTCTGTTTCTGGGTGGCTGTTTGTGCTAGGGGCTCTATAGATGACCACTATGTTAATTGTGGTGTTTTCATTCAATGAGAGTTTGGCGAGTAGTAGTTCGTACCCTGAGATTATTTCAATGGAACTTGATCTAAGTTTGATAGTGTTTTTTGCAATGATGGCCATACCGCCTCCTGGAGTGGTGGTTCTATCAGATCTGAGAATGGTGTAATCTGGTGGAATAGCCAATGCTAGCAGAGGGCCTGATGCTTGGTGTAGCCAGGTTTCTGTGATTACTAACATGTCAAGGTCAAGTTCGATGATGAGGTCATGGATATCAATGGCGTGGGCTCCAAGGGAGCGGGCATTGATGAGTGCATTTCTGAAACTAATGGGAGGGTTGGGCTCCTTAGTGGGAGTATTTATGGTTGGTGGGCCACTTAGTGGAGTAGTTTTAGTTGCTCTAGGCTGGGTGTGTTTGTCCTTTGTTGTGTGGGCCGTGGGTTTGGGTGATTGTTGGCCACCCTCAATCTCAAAGGAGCAGATAGAGGATCCAGAAGGAGTATCCATTTGATCATAGCCTTGCAAGGATTTGACTTGCTGTTGAACGTGTTTGGGATAGAGATTATGCGGTGGTGAATGCTCTTTCAAGGAATATGTCAGCAGGAAGTGGATAAGAGGATGGTGACAACAAGTATGATACTGATATGACAATGAATGAGGTATTCTTGGAGGAAGGCTGCATTGATGAAGCAAGTTTGGTGTACTGCGGTGAAGAGGAGGGTGTTTATGCAAAGGTGAGGTGTTTCATGCTGCAGTGATGCCTGAGTTGGAAGAAAGAACTGGGCCTAGTATAAAGCCTATACAAGAGAGTGAGGGATGTGCCTGAACATCTTGCACTATGAGTTATGTAGATGGCACTGGCTGGTTGTTCTAGAAGGTATGACAAAGAACATTATTGACTTAGCTCATGAAGGGCGTCTTGGTATTGTTCAGACCAAAGCTGTGATTAGGCAGGATTTCTGGTGGCCAGTAATGGAGAATAACATTGGGTATGCAGTGAGATGTTGTCTGAAATGTCTCAAAAGTGACATGATTCTGATCACACAGTCCGCCAATGATGGATTTTCAATCACCAATAATAGTGGAGGAACAATCAGTAGACCTCGTAGGGTAATTTAATTACAGTATTGGAATTTGTTTTTAATTGTGATAGTTGATATTTCTTCTAGATGACTTCAAGTGGCACTAGTGGAAAAAAGATTATACCAATTTTGGAATCAGCCTTCTGTAGGGAATATCTACCAAAATGCACTAGAAAAGATGATAAACTGCCTTTTATTTCTAAGGATATGGATGACTACCTGTCTAAGTTATGGGTTCAGCATATTACTACCTTATTGTTTCATTATCAAATGAATAGCTTTGTGGAGAGTACGTTGATGAATGCGGTATGCCTAAAATTAGAATCAGGATGTGACTTTTTCAACTCAATAATAACAGTGGGTAATCAATACATGCTGCTACCACTTGCTCTTGCTACAAACTCCACATTTAAGGTGGTAAAATGATGTAAACCAAACACAAAATTATGTCTCACTGAATGTGTCATGAAACACCACCCTCACTGGTCTATCTGGCACAGGTGCAAAAGAATGTCAGCCTCATTACAAGTTTGGCAGAAATCTGATTGGCACTGGGCACTAACACCATTTCCGCCACCTGAGATCCCGGTGCCACCCATTACAAGTCCCGGTGACCAGGAATATCTGGTGGCAGAAAGTGTATACCCCTATTCCCACAGAATCCCATTGGACGCCATCGGAATGGGGACTCGGAAACACCAGCACCATTACAAATGGTGCTTCCATGAAAGTTCTGCAGGTGGGTGCCATTAGGCCTGGCAGGCCAGAACGGTTAGGCACACCGCCCCCGCCCGAAGCATTGTAGTGTGGTAGTCCGGAAAGGGTGCTGGTACGGTGCTACTAGCACCCTTAATTCTGGTCAGTAGTCTACTGTTTTCCAAGATGACATCACACAATTCTCATTGTAACATTTTGGATGCCACTAGGAGTTTGCATGTAGCTGAATGGAAGATTAAGTCTGGAGCATTGCTTCTCTCTTGAGTCTAATGCTAATTTTTCAGTTCTCACGTCTTACTTGCCCTGACTTTCTTGCTCCATACTATTCCTCCTTTCCTCGGCTCCCTATTGTTGCTGGTCTGCCTCGCTACTTTTGACTCGCTAGCTTTGACTCGCTACCTTCCATATCTTATCACCTTCTCCGGGTGTTATTTCTTTCTTGCTATGTGCCCGAGATTACCTGGGATACTCACTAATGCCTACCCTTCATCCCATGTCATATCTTGTGGGCTACATCTTTGGATTTTACTCCACATGAGGGTTTCAAATGAACTATGTGGTGCCCGATTATATGTCGAGGGATTTGAACAGTATTTGGGAGATCTTTCCAGTGCTTCATTAACTGTTCAATCTATGAAACAGGTCAGTGCCCATGGCTTACTTGATCATTCGTGCAAATAAACAGTATGGGCAGAATGAGAATAAACAATCTTGATCAGGAAGGGGGCTACTGAAGTGGTGTACTTCAGAGTCCACAATCACAAAAACAGGTAGAAACACATAGCAAAACCCTGGTAAGAGTGGGGGAAAAGCTCTCACTCTTACCAAGTGGAAAAATATAAACTCCAGAAGTCCAGCAAAGCTGCTGGGGGACTCACTAGGTGAGGGAAATTAGCCATAAATGAGAATTCTCCCTAACATGGAGTTACTGTTGAAATTCGGAGTCACCTCTCCCTACACTCCCCTCCGTTAACATTCATCAGGTGTTCTCAGCGCTTTGGCCTTCTCTTCTGTATACAAAAAGCATGTGGAGTTCTCACTACTTTGATATTCTCCTCTGCCTACGAAATGGGCATGCATTTCACAGCGTTTCAGCCATATGCTCTGCCTACAAAATGTACAGTGGTTCCCAAGGTTTTGGAATTCTCATCCACGTACAAGATACCTATAGTGTTCTTTGGGATATGACCATCTCCCATGACTACAGAATACGTGTGGAGGAACCTTGGCAAACAGTTTTGAATCCCAGAAGTATGGTGGTTTATTGAGACCCACCATGATGAGCACACTTGAAAAAAACTCAGCCCAAGTGTTTTATTAACCTTTGTGGGACTTTTCCCACATCCACCTTAAATCTTCCCCACCTGTTTCCCCCTCGTCCCCCTTCCCTGATTTCCTTTTGTGCTATCTTTTTTAGCTTTATGATTCACGTTGGTTCTTTGCACAACAGAAATTGTAGTTTGTACCGACCTTGAATCAACTCATGTGTATTTTTTCATTGTATGTTTTCATTGTATTACCACTAAAACAATTTTTATGTTATTTCATGTTTTTATATGTTTGAAGTTGGAATTTTCTTTTTTCTCTGTAACACACATTTTTATTTACTCTGATTACCAAAGTGAATATATAATGAATTATAAATCGAACCTATGAGTGTTTCGGATCTCTTTGTCAATGGGTATGAATGTGATTGGTTTCAATTAAACAAATGAATAGTAGCACTCCAGAACATAAATCACTTTCTGGACTAACAGAGGTCGACATCGAGAGGTTACCTTAATTTATCTAACCCAGTCCCTCTTCTCTGGCACAGCAACACCCCCCTTTTCTTCTGTTCATAGAGGTTTCGTATGGAGGCTTTCTTCCCCACCATCAACATACATGTGATGCTCTTGGTGCTGAAATCTACTCTTCTGCAAACAAAATGCATGTGGTGTTCATTCTCCTCTGCATACTAAATTCACATACAGTTCTCAGAGGTTTGGCCATCTCCACCTTCAAAGTGGATTTGGGGATGTAAGTGATTTGGTTTTCTCCTCTGCCTACACAATTTTATGTGGGTCTCTTAGTAGTTTAGCCTGTTCATCTTCTACAATCTTCAGATTAGCTTCTCAGTGATTTGGCTGTCACCTCAGGCTACTCAATGTAGGTGGGATTTCAAAACGTACCTTGTGTGTTTCCCGTGAGTGCAGCATGCTGACTGGGCTTCAGATACTAGATGCCTTAGAGTGAACAGGCAGAGACTGTAGGGCACTCAAGCCCTTTGATCTGCACAAAACTACCCTTCCAAGCTGAAGCTGCTCTTTCAAAACCCACTCAGTGTGTTTCCTGTGATTGTAGTGTGCCGATTGGACTTCCGATCCTAGAAGTCGTTGGGTGTGAAGTGTGCGCTGTGTGCAGCTGCAGTAGGGTAGTCTGATGGTTGGGGGTTGAGGGAGCCTCCACATCTCACTGTGAGTAAATTATATCATCCTATCTTTTTTGGCACTTCACATTTATATATATTGTATTGGGCATGTATGAATTAATGGGCAGGTCTGTCAATTGGTAAGCTATAACATCAAGTCGGGTCTGGATGCCACATGTAACCTGTGACATCGAGTTACTTTACGTAGATAATAAAGACATGAATGCCTCCAATGTCGTTATTGAAAACTTTGATGTTTCACCTACACACGACTTGCCCTCGGAGGAGGTATTTATTAGTATGCCATCTGCTGATGAAAACTAAACAGCCAACCCACATGATGGTGAGACTAATTACCTATTCCCCCCCCCCAAAAAATATCTCGCTAGGGGAGGGCCTGGGGGGCCGGGGCCCCCCTGTGAAACCATGTGCCCCCCCCTTGTGCCCCCCCTGCCTAAGACGGGTAGTGACCATGATGTTCTCCCCTTACATTTGTCTGTGCCCCACCTACTTTTGTCTTTGCCCCCCTTTGTGCCCCTCCTAAATTTGATTCCTGGCGAAGTCACTGGCTGTACCTCCACCAAATTAATCCATAATAAATCTATTAAGTCAGGCTATGGCCCAAAGGAAAATTTATGACTTTTCCCCTATTGTGGGCACTATTATGGAGGAACGGCAAGTGGCTAAAACTACGTTTGATCGGCATTGGCGAATCACACTTTATTACGGAAGGGAGTATATTAGAATTAGACTTCTATTAGAAGTAGATTAGAATCTAATCAGCAAGCTAATTCTATGGTAAATGATGTGCCCTCAGTAAAGAGCATTTTACCTCTGAAGTAAAATGATGCGTAAAACTTAAAACATTTACTGATTGCATGTCCTGCTTTAGCCGTAGTGCTAACTTTATTGTTTGCTAATTATACGCATGATGTCCGAATTGAATTTTGGGACCATTGTTCAAGCATAATTGTAAATAATATGAATCTATATTCGTTAGGCTGAGACTTGATATTAAAGTACATTTGGTTGGGTTTTTCTTTTTTCCCAATTTTTCATATAAAAAAAGAAAAAGGTCCTTATTCATTCCAGTTGTATGTAATATTTAATAAGATGTTTCATGTGAATTTAGTGTAGTTCTGATTTATGGGGTTTATCTCTAATTTATTCTTACCTTTGCATTTTTAGACTAATGTGAATGTAATGCTGTTGAGATATGTAATTAAATGCCCTTTTTATCATGTTTCTCTACCTGCTGTTATGTGAAAGGTTAACTTGGGTAACCATAACATGTTAATAAAAAATAAAAACATAGGTTGGATTGAGTGCCTCAAATGTATTCTCTGCTACACAATGCACATGGGTTTCCTAGTGCTTCAGTCTTCTCTTGCTTCAAAATGTTCATAGGGACCTCAGGGTGTGGGCATTCTCCTCCAACCACCAAATGCACCTGTGGTTCTCAGTGTTTTGGCCTTCCCCACTGCACATGAGGGTCTTCAATTCAATTTCAAAATCTTTATTCCGTATAAACCTTTAGCACGGTCTTAAAAATGTGCCTTTGCCCGTGCTCCTACAGCATGCACATGTGATAATCATTGTTTGTCCTTTTGACAGCCTACTAAATGATGTTGTGCTTTCTTTTTCACCTACATACATAATGTACATGGGGTTCTCAGTAATTTGGCTTCCTCCCTTTTTTCCAAAATGCACGTTTTCTTCGTAATTGGTTCTTTTTCTCTGACTACAGAAGGAAAGTGTGTCTAACGCTGCTTTGTCGTTCTCCTCAACAACAGCATACAACGGGTGTATCACTGCTTTGGCACTCTGGTCAGATCACAAAACGCACTTTGCACTTCACTACATTTGAAGTCTCCTGGACCTACAAAGTGCACATGGAGTAAACATTACATTGGTATTTCCCACGACATACACATTTCATATGGGTTGTCTGCTTCCTGAGTATTCTTATATATCTACAAAATACATACGGGCTGCACACTGCATTGAGGTTATTCCCTGACTATATATTGCTCATAGATTTCTCAGTGCTGTGTGCTTCTCCATTATATGTTGGGTTCTCATTGCTTTGGACTTTTTCTCTGCATATCAAATTCCCCAGGGGTCCTCAGCACCTGTTGTAAACTTCTCATCTGCCTACAAAAGACAAGTGGCTTTCTCATTGCTTAGTCATTCTTCTCTCCCTGCAAAATTCAGGAATATTCCTCATTGCTTTAACGTTCTACTACACCAACTAATTGCAAATGAGGTTCTCAATGATGTGGCCTACTCCCCCAACTACAAAGAAAAATGGGGTTCAAAGGGATATGCCCATCTTCTCTGCCTAGTAAATTACCTCGTGGTTCCACGTACTTTGGAATTCACCACCACCTGCAAAATGCGTGTGGGTTTCTCAACAATATGACTTTCTCCTTTACATGGAAAATACTGGTGGAACTCTGTGTGTTGGTCTTCCTGACTGCCTACAAAATGCACATTTCGTTCTTAGGTGTTTGCCTTTCACCTGCACCACACAATGCACACATAAATGTCAGTGTTTTTGGTTTTTCCTCTGCAGCCAATCTATAGATGCATGCATGCTGTGAACAGTGCTTTGGCCTTCCCCTGTGATTCAAAATACACATGGTTTCAGTAGTTTGGCCTTCTACTAGAAGCCTGGTAAATACAAGTGGAGTTCTAAGTGCTTTGGCTTTTTGCTCTCCCTTTGAAATGGACATGGGTGTCTCTGCTCTTTGCCTTTCTACTTTCTTTTCAAAATGCACAAGTTGTTCTCAGTTATTTGTCCTTCTCCTCAGCCTTCCAAAGGCACGTGTGGTACTTCACTCTGTGGCCTTCTTCTGTAGTTACAAAATGCTAGGTACTCGAACACCTCTTTGTCTTTCTCTTCCTAATAAGCCTGCCTTGGAGTCTTTTTCAGTCTACAGAATGCACATGAGGATATGTGCCTAATAAATGCTTGTAGGGTTCTCAGTGATTTGGTATTCTCCTCCTTCTAAACAATGCAGGTGGGTCTCTCATTGCTCAGGCCATCTTCTTTCCTTACAAAATGCATGTGAGATCGTCAGTGATTTGTCCTTCTCCATAAGCTAAAGGTGTCATCCTCAATTTATTTATTTTATTATTTATATAGCGCACAAACCCCAGAGGCATCTAGGTGCTTTAACTTAAGGATAAGTCACAATAGTTACAGAAAAGGCATACAATAGGCCTGGGTAGTGCAGATAGAATAAATACTTGGGAAAACTTGCCTCATGTTGCAGGGAACTACATCAGAGTACATAAGGCACCTGGTAGGTGCATCAAATACATACTCGGGAGAGCTCACCTCTTGTTACGGGGAACTATAACAGAGTATATAAGGGGACATGGTAAGTGCAAAGAATACATACTTAGGAAAGCTCACCTCCTGTTACGAGGAGCTACATCAGAGTAATTAAGGGGACATTTTAGGTGCATACAATACATACTTAGGAAAGCTCACCTCATGATACGGGGAACTACATCAGAGTACATAAAGGGACATAGGAGGTACATACAATACATACTTAGGAAAGCTCACCTCTTGTTACGGGGAACTACATCAGAATACATAAGGGGACATAGTAGGTGCATAGGATACATACTTAGGAAAGCTCACCTCATGATACGGGGAACTACATCAGAGTACATAAAGGGACATAGGAGGTACATACAATACATACTTAGGAAAGCTCACCTCTTGTTACGGGGAACTACATCAGAATACATAAGGGGACATAGTAGGTGCATAGGATACATACTTAGGAAAGCTCACCTCTTGTTACGGGGAACTACATGAGAGTACCTAGGGGGACATAGTAGGTGCATAGGATACATACTTAGGAAAGCTCACCTCTTGTTACTGGGAACTACATCAGAATACATAAGGGGACATAGTAGGTGCATAGAATACATAATTAGGAAAGTTTACCTCTTGCTAGAGGGAACTACATAAGAGTACATATAAGGGACTTGTGAACGTAGTAGATGTGGGCCTCTTCACGAGTTGGGCGGTAGCCCCGGCGCTATTAACGCTGGGGCTATTAGTGCTACCACCAAACCCCGCGGAGCTAATATCACCGGATCATGCGTTTGGCGGAACGGTTGGTTCCCATTCCCCATTGGACCCAATGGGAATTTTCACGCTATTACCACTGGCGGATTTCCCGCCGTCGGGAATAGTGCTGAAAATCGGCACATTTGCGACAGGCGAGTACAGGCAAGTGCCGGGCAAGGACATGGAAAAGACAGGGTGGCCCTAAACAAGGGCCTTTAATGCTGGGCCCAGCTTCGCCTCATGACTCAGCCGGGCCCCAGTATTTACTGTTGCCATCAGCCAAACAGGCTGCAAGATCTTACTGAGTGCCTCCAGGCAGTATAGGCAGCTCAAGGACTGCGAAAAATGTGGTGGCCATTTTATAATACTCCCGAAGTCTATTTCTGCTGGGAGATGTAGCAGCAGACTCTGTCCCATGCTGGATTGGGGGTCATCCTTCCAGGCCAGATGGAAAAGGGAAAAGACAGGGTTGCCTTAATCATCGCCCTTTAATGCAGAACCCGGCTTTGCCTCGCGGCTCTGCCGGGCCTCAGTATTTGCTGGTGCCTTTCTCCTCTGCTGACTAAATGAACATGGGTTTCTTAGTGCTTTGGCATTCTTCCACACCTACAAAATGCATGTGGCTATCTCAGTGCACTGACCTTTGCCCCTAACTTAAAACTACATATGGGTGATGTTCTCAATGCGTTGGGCTGTGGACTTATCCTGGTCCTACTAAAGGCAGGTGGAATTCTCAGGTACAAGGCTGTCATCTCCAGCTACAAAATGGTCATGGAGTTCTGAGCGCTTTAACCTTCTCCTCACGCTAAAATATGCAAGTATTGTTCTTAGTGATTTGGCTTTCTTCTCCACCTACTAAATGTACATGGAGTACTCTGTGCCATAGCGTTCTTTTCCAAATTCAAAATACAAGTTTGAGTAACTCTGTTTTGGCCTTCTCCTCCACAACAAAATGTACATTATTTATCATTGCCTTATTTTCCTTCTCAGCCTACAAACAGCAGTTCGAGTTCTCACTACTTTGACATTGTCCTCTGCCCTCAAATCGCATGTAGGATTTTCATTGCCTTTGACCTTTGGCTTTTCCATGGTTTATGGCTTTTTCATGTTCAGTGAGAACATCTCACTGTTTTGACCTTTTAATAAATCTACAACAGCTTCTCCTGAGCTACAAATTCATCATTGCATAACACTGCCTTGGCATCCAACTCTGCCTACAAAATGCATCTTGGTACTCAAATTATTTTGTTGAAAACTGCTTTACTGTTGATGATTGGATGTACTGACCATGCACCCAAAAATCATGTGCAACCCCCAAAACAAATCGAATCCAATTGCCCATCTCTACTTATTCCCTATTATCTATTTAATTATAGGCTAATGTACACTATTACAAATAGAATTCTAACCCTACCTACAACTGTCTTCATTAACTAGTCAGAGCTGCTATTTTCTCCTTAAATTCCAACCACCAGATGTGTCTAGTTTCTACACACTTTTCCTCAAGGAGACACAACATCAAACCCAGTAGACCCTCTTATCTTGAGCCTTGGGAAAAACCAGGAATATTCTACCTGGTCGAACATGCGTAAAAGATTCGACTTTGTACAGCCTATTCCCATTTTGCACATATGTAAAGTGTTACATTTTGTGGTTACCAACATATTGTGAACCACGTGATTTATTTGCATGGCATACTCAGTTTGGTAATTGAATTTATTATTGCCAAATTAAAAAAGAAATCTTTTTAGAATACCTAATGATGCATGATAAAGAGGAGTGAAACTATCAGCGGCAACATTTCAAAAATTAAAGACATGGTTTTGTCTTATACTTTTATGAGTTTTATTCATATTTTATTTTGAATCTAGAAATACAAGCTGTCAGATCAAAAAGAGAAATTTGTTAAGCAGTGGTACACATCTTATGAAAACTGAGCTCCAGTTAAGACAAATATATTGCAAATGATCTAAAACGAGAAAAGACATTCTAAAGTTGGCTGCGTTATGTCATACGTACTTAATACATATATAGTGCATTAAGCCGGAATATGGGAAATGTGCTTTTATTTCAATATTGAAGAAACACCGTTTTTGTGATTAAGGGGTTAGAGAGGTCAGGCAAGGTTCAAATGGGAAGTTGGGAGGGCAGATGGATTTAAACATTTGGAGACCTACATTCTGTTTTTAAAAAAAATAGTTTCTTTTAAGGGGCTGGAGTAAGCAGAATAGACATTAGGCAAGATGTGTCCCCTAACATATCCCAATCAGGCATATGAAGGGAACTGCATCATTCTTTTATTTCAGTAAGAACATTGCTCAATGAGCGGGAACTAAGAGAGCCTGGCACATGATTTAGTGAAATAATTATTTTTTAACACATTACATGCTTCACTTCTAACAGTGTATCCTGAAACTGCAAACTCAAATAAATCAACTAAATAAAGTAATTACATTTCATGTATTATTGGGGAATAAGTCATTACTTTCCAGTTGACTATTTATTAGATAATTATTTTCCACAATTCATCTCTAACATAGTGCCTCGTGAAATTAATCAATGAAAATGCAAGAAACCAAAACCAACTACATATTTTTTAAATAATTAGAGAATCTCAATATAAAAAACGCAACACATTAGGCACATTTAATCAATTAAAGACAAAAAGCATATATCAAACACAATGCAGTTTTGTTCTACGTTTAAACTAAGTAGTGAACGTTATCATCTCCATAAAAGCATAAGAATGATGGCACACAAATGAATTCAGAATACGAAAAGGAATGTAGCAGAACATAATTACACAACCGTCTTGTAAATTAAAATATCTAGAAGTGACATAGGAATGGAAAAGAACTGCAAAGACTGCACAATGTAGATATTATGTGGCATAGTTATGTAATTCTCTAAAGAGAAAGACAGCACTAAAACATACATCCAAAAAATGAAACCTAAATCATTAATCAGAGTAAAATGAAACGCTCTGTTACCAATTACATTGTTTTTTTCTTCTTTTTATAGCATTTGGTTAAATTATAGTTCAACATTTTGCCATCTCCAAAACAAGGAAAGAAAAAAAATCAAAATTAAACTACCATTAAAATACATTACCCAGTAACAAGTTCATAAAAATAGAATCAGAGATTTCAATCTCAAAATAAATACATTCTTTCCCTTTTTTACCTTTTTTCTCCCCATTATCTTCTTTTTCCCCTTTTCCTTAAAAAAAAGTACCAAAAAACGAAATCACTGTTCTGTTACAATTCCCAGTTTTATAAAGCTCAGAAACCCCACCACGGCCATCACATTGAGGCAGGGGAACAAGCCAGTAATCTAGACAAAGCTCTCTCACTATCAGTAATCTTAAACTGCACAATACTTTGCAGCAAGATTAACGCTTTACAAAATAAATAAAGGTGCTGCAATGTTTCCATGTTCCATTTCGGTTTTCCCTTTACATAATCTACAATAGGAAACACATATAATAATGCCTTACCTTAACAGAATGGTATATATTCAAATAAGGAGCCACTACCACATCAACCCATGCTCTTTATGCAAGTGTTCAAGCAAGGGATATCCATGCATGGTTTCTATAGTCTGTTCCCAATCTTGCTGATACTCTTCAAAGTCTGCAAGGAGCCGGGAAATCATGCAGATGCATCATCTTCTATTACACCCATCCAGGACCTTTGCTCGGCCCTGGCTGCACATTTCACCACAAAAACTCAAGACATCCTTTCAACCATCTCTTCAACACTGCAGCATACACCAACACCGGAGCCTCCCTTGGCCCCCCCTCCACTTACCCTCTCTTCTCTCTCACCTATCACAACAGTTGAGGTTTCCAGACAGGTCCAATCTATGAAGTCTACATCTAAACAGGTGGACCCCTACCCCTGAAAAACCATTAAAGACCACATTGACTTGCTCGCCCCAGTCTTGGCTGATCTCTGCAATTTCTCCTTCTCCACTGGAGTTTTCCCAACTGCACTGAAGCACTCCTTTGTGTACCCTCTGCTCAAAAAAACCTATGCCGACCCCTCCATTCCAGCAAACTACCGCCCTCTGTCCATCACTCTGATCCTGGCAAACTCCTGGATAAACTGGCTATCTCTCAGCTGGCCCTTCACACTGAATCAATTGGTTGCTTCCACGACCACCAATCTGGCTTTAGAACATCCAGAGAGACAGAAACTGCTCTTCAGAATACCATTGAAGACCTGATCTCAAATCTAAACACTAACACCCCATCTATCCACATTCTCCTTGACCTCTCCTCTGCCTTTGACACAGTTAACCACAACATCCTGACCACACGTCTCCGTGACACCCTGGGAATTACAGGTCAGGCTCTGTCATGGTTTACCTCCACTCTCTCCTTTTCCTCTCACATTTCTAACATCTCTAAAAAGCCTAACTATCAACTACACCTCCTCTGGGGTACTCTACCCTTTGTAAGTGAGAGGCTCCCAAAAATACAGTTAATTCTCCCAATTGAGTCAATCAAGACACACCCCAGGAGGGAATGAGACCAAGACCAAGTGCTGGTTATATCAAAGGCTTTATCTAGAATAGGGCAAGCAGAATCTACTGTGCTCACGCCGAGAGCGCTCTGAAGAAAACATGTTACAATTTACTTTTATACAAAAAATTTGTCATCAAGCAGAGGGAAGGCCTAAGGAGCACATCAACAGTTGGGATTGGTCACTAAGGGCGAACACTTATAGGTGTCATATGGTCAACGAGTTGCGGTTGGTTCAGGAACATGTGGTGTATTGATGATGCTTCTCAGGTCAATCGGTCAGCTGGGCTCATCGAATTGGTATGTGGGATTGGCAACTGTGGTGTTGCTTCTTTGTTAAATAACCATCTGACATTTGCCATTGTGGCCACATATTCCCATTCATTCAATACCATAATCCGCTTGCCCAACCGGCTCAGAGACCTATGTGCTTAAATACTTAGAAAGAGCGTGGTTCAAATACAGGCTAATTTATGATTGGGCATAGGTTAAGACTCCTTGGGCATAGGTTAAGACTCACCCATGAAATGCAGCGATTGACCTGTTAAGACACTTCAAAATATACTGACTAAAGAGGTGAGGCTTTCAAGGTCACTGTGTGATCTGGGGTGTCCATCTGATAAACAACAAAGAGGGTTCTAAATCTACAACTGGAATCACACATTAAAGAATAATTACAAAAAGGCACATACCATCTTGGTCATTCATTTCAGTGTCGGGGGTAAGTGGTCGGTTGTCCAAACATCATTAAATCTCTGCTAATCTACCTTGATGCCATGAAAGGTAGAGGAGAATTGAAACCTCTTTGCGGTATAGTTCCGCGTTGCACAAAGAAACAGGGCCTTCAGAGATAGATCTTACATACAGGCTTTTAAACGTGGCTTGCTATATGACATTCAGGATAAACTGGTTTAGAATATACTATATTTTCTAGCTGGCTAAATATTCTCATTGTAACAAAAACTCATTAAGGAACTAAACGTGTACTTGAATTAGTGGTCATCATTCATTAAAACAGTTCATGGCTCGGGGTCTGTGCATGCGGCCTTAACACATTTTGCAATTTGGTGAGAGTAATTGGTTGCTGTATTACGTTTACACAATATTGTACATGTATTTACGTTTGAACAAAAAAATGAGGTAGCTTAGTGGTGGCATGTGCAATGTTATGCTGTTTATGCATTTCGTTATTGCAATCTATTTCTCATAGTAGCATCATACCATACATTAATAAGCATTGCACTTTCATGACTGAGCTCTAACGTTAGGACTTTTAATTACACAGATATTATACTGTGTGCTAATATGCTCATTGTTCTACTAATATCATTGCATCATTTTGTATGCAAAAAGTCATTTTGGCTCTCTTCTTTATTAAAGCACAAACAATCAAACAGGCTTGAGGGTCACTTCTAACTGTTGACCCTGTTTTAAGGAATATAGGGATGGTGTTCTTTATGGCCAGGGTCTGTTGTGTGTGGGGGCAGGTTTATAGAGATGAATGACTTCTGCTCTGGCCCCTGTTCCGGGCTGTATCAGGGGCAATGAAGTGAGACAGAAGACAGAAGATACAGTGTAAAGTTTCTTGCATTCTCGCGGCTAGTCTCTCTTGAGAACCGAACAACTGCAGAGATGGCAAAGGGGAGGAGGTGGAGGGAGTAGCTTGCTCGCTGTGTGTGCCTGGCTGGGAGAGCTGCAGGCCTGTATTGGAACTTCACAACTGTCCTGCCATTACAAAATGGAGTCAGTAGCTTACAAAATGGAGTCCCGTTCAACTCTGGTCTTACGCTGTCTCAAAGGAGGTCACAGTACCTAGGGGTATTCCAGCACGAGTGCTTTGCGGCCGGGACCCTGAACCCAAAGCAGCCGCAACTGGGCCTACCCAGGAAGTGTAAAGATGGGGGGGTTTCAAGACCTCCTCCTCTCACACATTCCCCCCTTTAGTTACCTAAGTAACGAATATTGTAACTGCCTGTAACGCTCACCTGATTCCCACGGAGGCGCCGACCCGTTCTGGACTGCTACAACTTCTTCCACAGTAAAGCGTAGTGCTTGGAAGATGGACTGGACTGGACCCCCAAACCTCGTCTGTCTGGCCCGTAGAATAATCCTTCTGTAGATGGGAAAAGGGAGTTAACTGTCTGCTAGATTGTGTGTGAGATTCCCCCCTTTTTCCCCTTCTCACCCTCCTCGAACCCTAGCTGTACCTTCCGCAGACTCTCACCTTAATTTCTGTATGGACGAGCTCTCCATCCTGCTTCTGACGCAGGGGCGCGTAGATTTCCAGTTACTTCACTGGATCTCGGATTTGGTAGGGTTCGATGTCTGCTTGCCTTTACCAAAATGCTGCCATAAGTATATAGTTCAAAAGATCACGCCTTATTTGTCCCTTGGCCTTTGTTTAATTTTCAGGGACTAGGTGAGGAATCCGTGTGGAGGAATGGATTCGCCGAGGTAAGCTCAGGTGAGTACTTTTAATGAAGGTGTGCCGTAGTGGTTTGCTCCAACACCTTAATGAGTGTGTCTTATTTCCCCACAGGGGCCGGGGTACGTAAGAGCCAGAAAAGCCGCTCCGACCCGAAAAGGGAACTGAGGTCCCAATACAATCCAGGTCAGATTTAAGGTGAGTAATCTGTCCTTTTGCAATTAGTTCATTGCTCACCTTGTTTTGTCCTTTTTCTCCGTAGGTCTTGAATGCGACCGATGTCGCCAATGGGCGCTGAAATGGTTGCCGGCGCCACGTGAAGGTAAGTGAAAGCGGCGCGGCAGCGTGAGAAGCGGAGCGCTTCTAACTATTGTCTTTCTTTTCCGTAGGTACTGGAATGCGGCCGATGTCGCCTATGACCACTGAAGAGCTAGACAGCGCCAAATGAAGGTAAGTGGAAGCGGCGCTGCAGCGAGCAATGAGATGCATTTCTAACCCTTGACTTTCTTTTGCAGGATCGACGGAGTGAAGAATCCGGATGGTGGATGAAGGTAGGTAATATCCTAATGCTTGCCTTTCTCTCCTTGCAGGTGTTCCAGGTGCTGGCGGGCGTGGCAGGAGCCAGGATGCAGGAGCCGACTCGGTGAGCATCCTGCTGCAGATGCAGAATAACGCGAAGTACGTGTGGCCATCCGGGCGTGGTTTAAATGGCCTTGGAAGAGCTTCAGGTGAGTGTTCTTCCACTGGCCCCACCCGAGTAAGAAAAGAGTTCCTGAAAGAAAATAGTTCCTCCCCAGCCTTAGTTGGCTTGGAGCTTCAGACAGCATGGTCTGCCTCGGGTGAGTATGCAGCATGGTCTGCCTCAGTTGAGTTCACCCAAGCATCACCATATGTTCTGCCATGATGAGCCTGGCGCCTATGGCGCCAGGACAGATGCCTTTTATGAGCCTGGTGCCAAAGGCACCAGGACAAGGTCCAAAGAGCCCCTATAGGGGTTTGCTGGGTCCTGCTTGGTGAGAATGAAGTCTGCTCCCGGGGACGCTGGGCCTGACCTGGCTCCTCGGGAGCAGGCATCATGACACTGCCCTCTCTTACATTCCTCTTCCTCTGCTACTGCTTCAACCAATGCAGGTGTCCCCTTTATTGGCATCCATGCTCTGCATACCACTCGGAGGCTTTCCCCCTTCTAGCATACTCATCTGGGGGTCAGGTCATATAAATACACCCTCCGTCATCCTCCAGGTGCACCCATACTTCCTTGTACCATTGTAACTCTCTAGGTTCCTTTATGGTTGTGTGATATAAATGATCCACTCTGTGCCCTGTGTTGTATATGGCAGTCATTCTATATTTGGGCTCTGAACTATCTCCTGTTTGCACTTCCGCTTCGTGTTTGATTTGCACCACTCCATTTGCACAGCCGATTGTTACCATCATCAGTGCACCATTAGGTACCACATTTGGGCAGCATCGGAGTTGTAATTGGCACATGCAAAAATGAGGAGGAAAAAGATGATGAGTGGTATGAGGAGTTTCACTGTCATTCCAAGCCAGGATGGTACACAGGAAAAAAGATTATCACACCAGGTGCTGGGCTGTGCCCCTCCTTCGTCCTTCATACGCACTCCAAGGTCATGCACTGCTGCTATCATGTGTGAGAGGGAACCGTTCTCCGCGTCAGCAGAAGGTACGAAAGTGCAACATGCGCTCCCGATTTTTTGGCAAACACCTCCATCGATTGCTGTTAACAGGTCTAGCACATACTTGTTCTGAATGGTCATTAGTCGCAGGGCTCTAAGTTCCACTTTGATGACATTCAACCCTTCTTCAGTGTCGTTGGCCAGTTGTATGAGCTCCCACCTTGTTATCTGCAGCCATTTGGCATTTGCTCTCGTCTGGATGTTGGGAACGAGGACGCTAAAAAACTTCTCGACAGAGCTAAACAACCGAAATTGATCGGGGATTTGTGCCAGAAGGTCTGATGATTTGGCTGAAATATAGTTTGATGATCTCTTCTTCCTCTGCATTGTGTTCTGTAAACCTTCCTCCTCCATGGCATACACGGGAACTGCGTCAGGCAGAGTTGGGGACAGTTCATTTGGTGCCTCCACTTGTGTGCTTCCTCCTTGGATGTGGCTTTCTGGGCTCACCATTAGTGAGGAATGCAGCGTTGCCAGGGAGCACATGCTCCTCCATGATTGCAGGAGGTGCAGGTACGCTATGTAGCCGCTAACCCAGTATGTATCGATCATTGCAGCCGTTCCTTTCTTCATGTCAGGTATTATTAGAGTTTTGTTGCAATTTTTGTTTTCCCCCATGTTCTTTTTACCTTCTCCATGGAAGCAGAGTTCATAAGAAATGTCTTTTTGTAGTTTGAAGGGTTTCTCGATGGCAGTAACCCAAGTGAGCTTCATTATGTGTTCATTCCATATGGGAGTGCATGTTCTCTGTACCCATGAATGTTATTCTTCAGACAGCCCTCGCAGCGCGTCTGCTTTGCATAGTATTTCTTCATTCTGCTTTTTGTTGTCCGAGTGCAATGTCCCTTTTATCACCAAAAAAGGCTCTTTTGCACAAATTACTCCTTGCGGCCGGGAGTAACTTGTCTGCTCGTTTTGCAATAGTTCAAATGAAACGGTGTGTGCTTGAAAAGTATTTTAATTTGACACAGTGCGAGATGTAAGAGACATTGTGCCTCTGCAAATGGAATTTCTTGTGGCAGCAATACCTTGGGTGTGTCCGAGGCATGAGGTATAAATGGACACACGTAACAACTCTCGTTAGTTGTTTGCTTTTCCGTGTTGCTCATGTCAGCATATCATTTGTTTGTCTGGTGTGGATGCTGTGGGTCATCAACCGTGTCTAAGCCGAATTTATAATGCTCTTCCCATTTTTCCTGTTGTGTTTCCCTCTTTTTCCTCCTACGTCTACCTCCCTCATTTCCCTGGGCCTACCTGCCACCCTCTTTTCCCTCCCATTCTGTGTATAAATTAAAGTAGCTGACAGCCATATGTTTGTTATCACTGCTCTCTTCTCTGATAGTTATGTTTTCTGAGGGTGCAGGTTCTAAAACTGGCATGGTGGTTGGGTATGGGTGGTTTTGTACCGATGTGAGTTCTGAAGGAGTTCTGTCATTCATTGTGTAGATGCTAAAATCAGATCTGTTTATATATGGGGGCTTTGGGGTGGCCTGCATCATCGTGACATTTGTATTACTGTTATATCCATCCCCATGGCTCCCATGGGCCCATAATAATTCAACACCGTCCCATATTAAATGGGTCCCTTTTTGATGATTTTTATGACCACACCCCCCGGCTCACATCAATTGAAACATAAGTTATTGCCCAATTCAGGAATAAGCCAAATAATGTTGAAAAGAATACTACGGCACACACAAACAACACACATTCATATGAATAATTAGGATAAACATGTCTCCTTTATCTATTCCTATCTTCACTATCATTTGTTGCTGCTGCGGGGGCCTCGTCCATGCCCATTGTAGCTCCTGATAAATGAAATATAATCATTTGTTAATCATGCATATTACTCTTTCATTTTTTTTTTTTACACACCGTTTACTCGTGAGTCAATTTCAGCTTCTCCACTTTGCATTTGCTTTTCATTTCTTAATATGGGTAAATATTTTTTGCATCCTTCCATTCCCCCTCCCCACACCTCAAGTCTGGGGGAGAGGAATTGAGGGAGACAATTTACTGTCAGTTGGAGTGATCAATGAAAGAGCAAAACATTTCTTCTATGTATATTTTTAATCACATAAACAAAGAGAAAAAAGTAGAGAGAGAAAGAGCAGACATGTATCTGTTATCTTATCCTGTTACACGTTACCAGTTCTTGTTGACACTATGCATCTATTTAAATGCCTTCATTTAACTTTTGTTTACTTTTATTCTGTGCCTGACACCTATCTTTGTATTCCTGTTTTTCTGACCTTCTATGTTTGTGTGCCATGTTCATTTCTGTTACCTTCGTGGTCTGTGCAGTCTGTACTCAAATGAGCCTTGCGAACATCTGTCAAGTGCACCCAATACATTAGGTCCTGTACCTTGACTGCTGTAGGCGTGCAGTATATTACCTTGTATGGATCATGGAACCTTGGTCCATTTCACCTTCGCACAAAACTCCTCACATATACCACGTCAGCTGTCATCAACTGGCAGTCTGGGCTATCTGTGGCTGGAGTGGTTGTATCAGTGGCGTTTTCCTTTGTAAATGGTGTTGCTATTTGTTTGGCTATGGCTTGTGCTGCTCTCGTCATATTTCTAAGGTACTCATGGAATTATTCTCCTAGAACTGTGGCATTCTGGTGTTCATCGGATTGTCTGTACAGGGGCGAGTGGGCTGTGTGCATCCTCCTACCTGTCACAATTTCATAGCGTGACAGGTGGTGGACCTTGCTAGGCTGGTTCCTCATTTCAACACCGTGCAAGTGCAAGTGCAAGGGGTAAACAATACACCCAGTTCTTCTTGAGTGTATGACACAGTTTTGACAATCTACTCTTGAGTAGTCTGTTCATTTTTTCAACAACTCCATTCGATGGCGGATGATAAATCATACAGAGCTTATGGGTTATACCTAGCATCACAGTGATGTGCTTGAACATGTTGTTTACAAAGTGTGTCCCGTTGTCGGAACGTCTGACATCACAAATGCCCCAGCGGGGAAACACTTCCCTGACCAAGAACTTGGCGGCATACTGTCTGTCTGGATGAGCGCAGGGGCCTGATTCCACCCACCGGGAAAAGGGCATACCACAACAATCAAGTATTGAGCCCCATTACACCGCTCTCCCATGTCCGCATAATCTATATGCAGTTCTCTGAATGGACCTTCAGGTTTTGCAATGTTCCTCTGAGGGTTTGTAATGTCATGCCAGATTGGTATGTTTGGCATGTGATGCATTCTATTATTAACTTTGTCACATGCTCACGTAATCCTGGGGCAAACCAATTTTCCTGTATGTCTGCAATAATGTGCTGCTTTGCATTGTGAGCTGGGAAGTGCAATTGTTTGAATGCTACCTCTAGCAATTTTGCTGGCATACTACCTTACCAGTGTTATTCTGTCTCCATTTTAGATCAGTGGATGACTGGCTACACCCCCTTTTTACCCATGTCTCCTTCTAGCCGCTGGGTGCATCTTGCTGAAGCTCAATGATTTGAGAGACTGGTAATGAGTTGAATCCTTCCATCTGTGTTTCCTCCACTATCTTCTGTAGTATGTACTCACCTGTTGGGGGTTTTGGTAAATAAGAGGCTTCATAGGCGGCAGCATCCGCTGGCGCGTTTCCCAATGAGATGACATCATCACCTCTTGTGTGCCTGACATTTCACAACTGCTACAAGCGTAGGTTCTTTTAATGAGTCACTTAATTCCCCTAGTAGTGTTGCATGCTGAACTGGGGACCTATCTGCCCTTCGGAATCCTCTCCTCCCCCATCTTGGTAATCCTCCATGTACTGTTGTTGCCATATAGGAAAAATCTGTGTAGATAGTTACTGTGCACTCCTTTGCTGTGTGTAATGCTTCTATGAGCGCTACCAGTTCTGCTGCTTGAGCTGAGAACTGTGGTGGTAATCTTTTCTGCACAATCACTTCAAATTCCCCATCCTACACCCAAACTACTTCTCCTACATATTTATCTGCTGTTTCACAATCTATGGTGGCAGACCTATCTACGAAGTAAATTTCTCCTTCTGACAGTGCATTTCATGTGCTTTGGGTGCGTCATCATCATCTCCTGTGTATGTTGCGCAGTCATGCTGCTGCATGTCTTCTACTGTGCATGCTTCTGTGATAAATGTGGCTGGGTTTACACTTTTGCACCACACAATATGAATGTTCGCACTAGATATGATCAACTCATATGCTGTGGCCCTTTGGGTAGTCAGTGTGCTTTTCGATCTTTCAAGGATGGCAAAAAGAGAGCGTTCTACGTATAAAGTGACAGAACATCCCATCACGATTATAGAACTCTTTTCAATTGTGAACGCGGTGGCTGTAAGAGCCTGTTCACAAGCGAAGTGTCCTTGCATTACTGCATCTAGTGTTCCACTGTAGAACGCCAGGGGCTTGTGACCCAGGGATGTTTTTTGTGTCAATACAGCTGTCATGAGTGATCCATTACAATGTGAGAACAAATAGAATTCCTGCTCATAATTAGGAGTCACGAGAACTGGGGCAGTGGATATCAATTCTTTGAGTGTGTCAAAAGCTGTGTACAATTGTTGCATCCATTGGAATTTGGTGTTTTCCCGCTGTGCTTCCTTGAGTGCCTGTAACATGAGTTTTGTGTATGCTGCATAATCTAATATCCAGGCTCGGAAATATTTACACATGCCAAGAAATGTCTGCATCTCTTTAACTGTGTTAGGCTCTTTTACTGCTTTTATTGCTGCTGCTCTGTCAGGTATTATTCTCTTACCATATTTAGATATCAGCTGACCTAAGTATAGTACTTCTGTCAAGCAGTATTGCATTTTTTGTCTGTCTACCTTGTACCCTTTCTGTGCGAGGTGTGTTAACAGGGTAATAGAATACTCTCTGCACTCTTTTTCATCTTTACCACAGACAAAAAAATCGTCCACGTACTGAATTATTGGACTCGTTGTGTGTATGTTTCCAAGGTCTTCATGCAATATTCTGTTGAAAATACTGGGACTTTCGCAGTACCCTTGGGGCAGTCTGCAGTGCTCATATCTCTTCCCCCCTAGCGTGAATGCTGTCCGGTACCATGAACCTTGATCGAGTGGAATTGAGAAGAAGGCATTTTTTAGGTCCACTACTGTGAAATGTGTGGCCTCTGTTGGGATGCTGCATAGGATTGAGGCAGGATTTGAGACAAGAGGGAACTCCTTCTGTACTACGTCATTGAGGGGGTGTAAGTCATGGATCATCCTCCACACCCCTCCCTTCGCTTTCTTGATCGGGTAAATGCAAGTGCTGCAGGGCGAGTTAGATGGCACTATTATTCCCTGTACCATTAATGCACATCTTTTGTCTTTTATTCCCTCCTCAGCTTCCCTAGATAAGGGGTATTGTTTTACCCGGGGTAAGATGGCCCCTGGTTTGAGCTTTATCTTTTCAGGTGTCACTTCATGCAGCAATCCTACATCATGTGGGCCTGTGGTCCACAACTGCTGTGGTATTTGGACATGTCTTTCTTCTCATAGTATGCTGGTGGTGCTTTGATCACTGCTACGAGGGGTAGTGGCACCTCTCTTCTTTGAATCATTACATCGTAGGGGATTGCCATCTCCATCACTATTTCCCCATCATCATGTCACTAAAAAGTTCCTCGTCTGTCAGGTCTCACAGGGCCTTATTGGCATCCATGGACAGCACTGGTCTCCACTGGCATCCCTGCATGTCCATTGCTATTACTGCTATTCTTTGTGGTGATACTTGTACTGCATGTATATCCAGGGATACTATAGAGTCTGGCACTATTTCTGGGTCTGCGATTGGGCGGAAAATGAATTCTGAAGGCACCCTCCATTTTTTACTCTTCAATTCTGGCACTACTCTCGCTAGTATCCTCAATCCTTGTATGAACATATCTGGATTTACAGGTATGCCACGTGTTTGCGGGATGTTTGCTTGAGTGTGCATGGCTAACATGGCGTGAATCACACATATGCCTGGTGTAGAACACACTATTCCTCTGTCAGTGAAGGATAAGGTCATGTTGAGTTTGCTGAGAAGATCCCTTCCCAGCAAATGAATGGGTGACTCTTCATAATACAGCAGGGGTGCCCGCACAGTTTTTCCCCCCACTGTTATATCTAGTTCTTCAGTGTATGGAACCTCAACCACCGCCCCACAGAATCCTTGCTTTTCCAAAGTCCGATTAGAAAGAGGGAACCTGCCCTCATTGAGGCATGATTTTTTCCGCTCCCGAAACCACCATGAAAATGAATTGTTTGTTTCCTATCGCCGCCCCTACCAGTGGTTCCTCTGCTGCATTAAGGGTTGTCGACAGTACTGGACACGCAAGTGTTCCCAGTTGGCTGTCCTATGCTGAATGCCATGGGAGTTCATCATAGTCAAAAACATTTCCTGTTACCATCGCTGTCCCTCTACACAGTGTGGGTGCTCCATTTGCAGTAGTGGCATAGGTGTTGCTGCGCATGGAGGCAGTATGTTCATGGACCTGGGGGTGTGGAGATGTGTTTTGTGGGGGCATTTGACGCTCGTTCATGTACCTAGGGTCGGGCTGGCTATCTCGTCTATTCCCGCCCATCGGTAATCCATTGGGGCTCCCTCAGTGGGGGTGTCCATTCTATTGTTCATTTGGGTATGAATGAGTGGGCCTGCTTTGACATTCTCTCATGAAGTGTCCCCACCTCCCACAATTCCAACACTGTCCTTGCCCTCCTCCTCGGTGCCCTCCATACCCTCCACCCCCTCCTCTCGGCGCCCTGAAACCTCCTCTATTGCCCCGCCCCCCTCTCAATGGCCACTGTGGTCCCTCATACTGATTTTCCCCTGACCATGAATCCTGGCCGTTACCTGTCCAGTTTGCCACCATTTGCATTGCTATTCCCATCTGTCCGTCATCCTCCTCCTGCTCCCTTCCTGCCGTGCTGGTTGCTGCTACTGCACTAACCTTCAATAGTTTCGCTTTGTACTAACTTAGCCTCGTCTGCCAACCGCCGCTGAGCTATCTCTT
Source organism: Ambystoma mexicanum (assembly GCF_040938575.1). Classification (NCBI taxonomy): domain Eukaryota; kingdom Metazoa; phylum Chordata; class Amphibia; order Caudata; family Ambystomatidae; genus Ambystoma; species Ambystoma mexicanum. The sequence continues at coordinate 338,922,881 of NC_090939.1, forward strand.
TTTCCTTCGTTTTGATCCTTTTACAGTGGTGCACTATTATGCTCTGAATTTCAGGCCATCCCTTGGCTTCTATCCTAGCTATTTTATCAAGGGCCTTCTGTACTTCCTTTGGGAGCCCTCTTTATATAATAAAATAGAACAGGGAAGTTGATTGGTCCCATGCCGTGCCCTTTTCCGCTCTCCACATGTCCTGCACCCGAAGACTGAAAGAAATCGCATCTTCCTCATCTCCCATTGTACACTGCATTATTGACTGTAAATCTGGAGTGTCTGGAAATGTTTCTCTCAAGGAATCCCCCACGCGTGCTCGCACTGTGTTAAATGAGGCCCCATCATGGCGGTCAAAATCTAATGTTATTCCGGGGAACCCCGCCTTCGCCAAGGGCACTCCTGCCGTGTGTTTCTCAAATGATTATATCCACTTGCTGGCGCCTCCTGACAGTTAGGGTAACAGTTTGAGCAAGTTGGCTTTGTCCATTTGGGCCATGGTGTGTAATTTGGCCTTCCCAACCCCCTGTGTATTAGTGGCAGCTTTAGATTTCCCCCCCCTTTTTGATACTCACCTTCTTCCCTTTCTTCCTGACCACCACCATGCTCCCTGTCGTGTTCCTTAACCTCCCTCTCCACTCCTCCATGGGCGACAACCCCTCCCAAAATGAAGCACCACCTGTGGCAGTTCTTAGCCTCCTTTCTTCTTCTTCTTGCTCCTCTATGTCACACCAATATTCTTCCTCCCTGTCTGATGTCACCCCTCCCTCTTCTAACTCGCAATCACTGTCAGTTGTGTTTATTTCTATGATTCACGTTGGGCTATCATTTATTCGAAACAGTATCTCTCCCTTCTTCCATCCATCTTCCCCCGCCCCTACACTCAGCTGGGGTGTCTCATCGCGTTCTACCCAGGGGGTGAGTTACCCCCCTTGTTCACCCATGGCCCTTAGGTGGGACAGCTCAGTTCGAGCCATTGTTAGTTGCAAATCTAGACCTTGTGTAACTTCTTCAATATCGATTGTAGGGGCACTCACCTGTCCTGTTGCTCCTTGACTCTCGTACGGGTCTGTGGCAGAAGGTTTAAGTGTGGTGGGCGTTGTGGGTTGTTTTACATATACAGGGTCACTATATCCTTCTGCAGGCACTGGTTTTGACAAGAAGGGATATACTTGTTTGACCTCTATCCTATTTTCATTCTGTGTAATTGGCCCTTCACTGCCAGTTGTTGTCAGGGGAGATGTATTACACTCGCCACTTTTCACTTTTCTCTGGGGGCACTTCCTGGAACAGCCGTCACAGGTCCAATATTTCCTTCCTATTTTGCAACTGCTTCCCTTTATATTTAATAAACAGACAGGTGGCAACCACATCTAGTACTGCTTTATCGAAAGACCCTCCTTGTGGCCAAACTTGGGGCAATCCCTCACCCTTCAACTCCGTGACCCATTGGTCATGGTATTTGTTGATCTTCTCTGCATACCCTGGCAGAGTCTTACAAATATGGGCAAGGGGCGTCTCTGCACCCATTGCACCTAACTGCAAGTGTTACTCAACTGACAATCCTTGTCTAAATTCTTACACTTCTCGCATGGCCAACTCAATATATTATGCAACCCTTCTTAAAAGGAAAGGACTGTTTTACTCACTTTTCATCAATTATAAACCACATCAGTTTAAATACACTTCTCTTCACACAATTTTAAATCATTTCATTAACGTTTGTCAACAAAAAAACAATACTTCCACAGAAAAATGAAATTTCAACACATATCACTTACAACGAATAACATAAACAACATAAATTCTACTTCACCCTCCCTAGTGCTCCTTCAACCTCCGCTTGATCTTTTCTCCTTATTGTACACTCCATTTGAGTACTGCCCCACCTGCCCGCCTGTTAGGGAGAATTCTCATAAATGGCTGATTTCCCTTACCTAAAGAGTGTCTCAGCAGCTTTGCTGGAATTCTTGGATTTCTTTATTTCACCTGGTAAGAGCGTGAACCTTTTTTCCCACTCGTAAATGTGTTTTGCTGTGTGTATTTTTACTGTTCATGTGATTTTGGGCACTGGAGCCTCATGTGCACCAATTTTTGTGTGTGTTACACAGCACCTTCAGTGCAGTAACACAGGGTTGTCTTTGAGACTTCCCACTGACTCAATTTTTCTGGGGCTGACTCCTGACCCCCAGAAACATGTAAATTTGCCATTGACTTTATTTAGTCACTTTAAACTGCAGACCCAGTACACCCCATATTACATGGAGAATTGGAAAGGGTTAATTCTTATCCCTTTTTGTCTGTGCCTCTTGGAGCCTTGTTTCGCTCCCTTAACATTAAGACTAGGCTGGTGGCAGTGGTAACTACCCTAACTTTCCTACCGCGATTATCTTATATAAACATGGTATTGTTCCAGGCTATTATAGTAACCTCGAACATAAACCCGCTTGACCAAATACATTTTATTTTGGTTCCGGCTGGGTTTATTCGCCATTTCTTTTTGTTAAAGTCTTTGTCGTGTTTTTCTCTGCGTGCCAAACCGGATATGATTGCTTTGTTCGCTGTCTTTTCGTGGGCTTGGGCACAGAAGCCCTCCTTAAGGCGCCTGATATTCTAGAGGGGCAGGATCTGAGGGAGCGATATTCGGACCCCTGCCATGAGTTACCTTAGTAACCCAAGTCACACTCTTGTCTGATTGGCTAAGGGGACTGGCCTTGCCAGGCCAGCCACCCTGTTGTGTGATTGACAGCCAGGCTGCATGAATGGTGGAAAACTGCATAAAAAGCAGGTCTCTGGGACTAGAAGAGCAGAGTCGCCACTGGAACGAAAGAACCAACGAGGAACTGGAAGAAGAGGACCCCTACCATGACTGAACCGCCCAGTGAAGCCCGGCTGCAGGTCCGAATCTCCAAATCTGACGACAGAGAAGATCCTCCAGGAAACTTCTCCCCTTGAGCTGGTGGGACCAACCAGTTCGCCGAAACTACAAGCCAGGACCCCTCCTCTGGTCGAATTTGCTGTGAGGAGCTACAGTGGGCCAGATAGCCAGGAAGGTCGGACCCTGCTTGGGTTTTAAGGAGCGCACCTTTTATTCGTTGATTTGCTCTGCTGCTGGTTTCTTCCCTGGGTGGCGCAGGACCCTCCAATCTTCCTACTTCGTGTGAGTCTGACAGTCGCTTCAGGAACCATGAGCCTGCAGGAACCACCAGGAATGTCCTCCTCAGCTACAGCTCCCTCTCCGTTTTAAGGTACTGTGCAAATCCAGTTGTCCGTTTTGGTCAGCCGCGGTCAAAGTGTTTGAAATCTTTCTCCAATCCGAGGGCTTGGCCTTCTCTTCTCTTTGAACTAACTTTTCTACCAACCAACCTCGTCCAGAATATATGCCACAAACTTTACAGCGACTATCGTGAACTGTGTGATCTTGAGCAAAAGACTTTTGTCCTATTGACTTTGGCCCCATGCCTTTTCTATCTGATCTCCTCACTGTAGACTCTCTTGTTCTATTGCCCTGATTACTTACCTGTTGGGTTTGCCTAATTTCTCATAACTTTGTCTTTTCCTCCCTTTTAAATTGCTGGAGTGCCATTTTGCTCCCACTTCATTTGTGATCTTAACTTGCCTGGAATTCAAGGGAAGTGGTGTGGTGTATTTATGATTGTGATTTTTGACATGCTTAGAAAGGTGAACTGTTATACAACTGATAAGTAAAAAAATATATATTCTTTTACTTAGAAACCTTGAGTCAGTGGTTGCCTGAACCATAGTAACTGCTGCCCTTTGTGTAACTCTTGTACTGCTTACTTACTCTTGAGATAAGTCTGGCTGCTCCGCTACTGCTACCACTATTACTGTGTAGTACAGGCTTGTACCAAAGGTGAAATTGTACTGTCACTTGTAGTCTTAATTGTGTGTAGTGTTCCCAAAGGGTACTACATATAATTCTGCCTAACACCCTCTACTCTACTTAGATTAACCTAAGATGGAGAGAGAAATAGACAAGACAAAGTTTGGAAAAAAGCATGTCTAAATACTACTGCGGGTCTTCCTTGAGACCCTTACGTTATCTTCTTTTACCTCAATTTCCCATATGGGTATATCCTGTACTAGTCGAGATAGCACTATGCGGCGCCGCCTTCCACCCCCCCACCAGAGATAGGATCCCTTTAACCTCTTACAACCTTGTGCTCTGTCACTGTCATAATGGCCATATGCGATAGAATGAGAATAGAATGGAATATAGAAAAGACCCAGACCCCCAGGAACTTTCCCCCCTGTGCTACAGATCTCCACACCTTTTCAACCCATATTATGCCATTTGTCCTGAGACCTTCTAATCCGACTCCCATCCGACTTTCAATATCACCCGCGCTTGATACTCACGTGTCCGTCTTGACCCAAGACCCTCTGGACTCGATCGGTCAGTGTGCTGCTCGTCGCTCAAGACCACACCCAGCTCCGGCGAGTGGTACGGTGGGTTTTGTAAAGGGGGATCCTGTACCCTTTCGCCCTACTGCGTGCGCATGTCTAGGTGTGCCGGTTGCGCGGGTAGCTCTTGCGGGAGCGTGCTCTGGGTCATAACAGGGGGGATGGAAAAGAACGCTATCGCTTTGGGGTCACCAATGTAAGTCAGAGGCCCCCAAAAAAACTGTTAATTCACCCAATTGAGTCAATCAAGATACACCCCAGGAGGGAATGAGACCAAGACCAAGTGCTGGTTATATCAAAGGCTTTATCTAGAATAGGGCAAGCAGATACTACTCTGCTCACGCCGAGAGCACTCTGCAGAAAACCTGTTACAATTTACTTTTATACAAAAAATTTGTCATCAAGCAGAGGGAAGGCCTAAGGGGCACATGAACAGTTGGGATTTGTCACTAAGGGTGAACACCTATAGGTGGCATAGAGTCAACGAGTTGCAGTTGGTTCAGGAACACGTGGAGTAGTGATGATGCTTCTCAGTTCAATCGGTCAGCTGGGCTCATCGAATTGGTATGTGGGATCGGCAATTGTGGTGTTGCTTCTTTGTTAAACAACCTGTTGACATTTGCCCTTGTGGCAACACATTCCCATTCATTCACTACCATAATCTGCTTGTCCAATGAGCTCAGACACCTATGGGATTAAACGCTTAGAAAGAGTGTGGCTCAAATACAGGTTAATTTATTATTGGGCATAGGTTAAGGCTCAATCATGAAATGCAGCGCTTGACCTGTTGAGACACTTCAAATTATACTGACTAAAGAGGTGAGGCTTTCGAGGTCACTGTGTGATCTGGGGTGTCCATCTGATAAACAACAAAGAGGGCTCTAAATCTACAACTGGAATCACACATTAAAGAATAGGTTACAAAAAGGCACATACCATCTCGGTCATACATTTTTTGTGGGGGGTTAGTGGTCGGTTGTCCAAACATCATTAAATCTCTGCTAATCTACCTTGACACCATGAAGGGTAGAGGAGAATTGAAACCTCTTTGTGGTATAGTTCCATGTTGCACAAAGAAACAGGGCCTTCATAGATAGATCTTACATACAGGCTTTACTATATTACATTCAGGTTATACTGGTTTAGAACATACTATATTTTTTAGCTGGCTAAATATTCTCATTGTAACAAAAACTCATTAAAGAACTAAACGTGTACTTGAATTAGTGTTCATCCTTCATTAAAACAGTTCATGGCTTGGGTCTGTGCATGCGGCCTTAACACATGTTGCAATTTGGTGAGAGTAATTGGTTACTGTATTACGTTTACACAATATCGTACATGTATTTACATTTGAACTAAAAAATGAGGTAGCTTAGTGCTGGCGTGTGCAATGTTATGCTGGTTATGGATTTCGTTATTGCAATCTATTTCTCATAGTAGCATCATACCATATGTTAATATGTATCACACTTTCATGACTGAGCTCTAACGTTAGAATTTTTAGGGGCCGATTCATGGAACAAATGTGCGCTGAAAATCTTGGCGCAAGCCGGCGCAAGCGTGAAGAAGTGAATCATGGAAGGGCCTGTGCATGTTTACTGCGGGATGTGCGCCAAATCCAAGTGTGGAGTGCACGGGCGCACACGTCACAGCAACATCCCGAACGTCGGCACACACACCAAAAAGGGGGCGGGACACGGGGCATAACACATGGAATGGGGAACAATGCGTGAAAAAGAAGGCATAACTGGGGAAGTACTGCAGGGAAATACACGGAACACCCACACACATGCGAACAACACGTATTCATGGAATCGAATATGGGAAACCCGCGCACGCTAAAAGACGCACACAGCGTCAACACATCCGCCACACGAAGGCAGGCGGAAGCGTCCCCACGCGCAGTATAAAAGTGCGCGCAAACAACAAACACGTATATAAAGCTATGATGAATGCCCCATTTGCTGCAGCACTGATCGTGGGACACAGCAGGAGGAGGAGAATAGCCAGGCCCCACATTTTTTTGCCACGGACCAGCCTTTTTGGGATGCCTGATGACCAGGTCTATGGCAGGTATAGGTTTCCACCTCGTATCATCCTAGACCTGGACAGGGAGTGGGAAGATGACCTTACATCCCCCACCCTGTGCTCCCAAGCATTGAGCCCCTTGGAGAAAGTGCTCAATGTCCTGCATTTTTTGACACCTGGGTCATTTCAGCGGACAACTGCCATAGTGGGGGGGGTCTCACAGGCCACGCAGTCACGCTGCCTACACCAGGTGTGGCAATCATGAATGCACGCCCCTCAGTCCGCAGGCACATATACATGCCCAGAACACCCACAGAAAGGCTTGCCGTGGTCCAGGACCTTTACAGGGTGGCACACTTCCCCAAAGTCCTCGGTGCCATAGATTGCACCCATATGGCCCTACGTCCACCTGGGGCCACTGAGCACATCTATCAAAACCGCAAGTACTGACATTCCATCAACGTACAGGTTGTATGCGATGCCCATGGAATCATCACCTCTGTCTGTGCAAACTATCCTGGGTCTACCCATGACAGTTTCATTTACAGAATGTCTGCCCTGAACAGGGACCTGGAAGCTGGGAAGCATGGCGACACATGGCTCATTGGTGAGTACAAATGCCTGTGCACATGCATGCATGTCACACACAGACAAATACACAAACCCAACTAATCACAACCATCATGACCTCCCCACGGGACAGTGCCTACCCTCTGAGCAACCACATGATGAGGCCAATCTGGAACCCCACCACACCACCCCAGGTGAGATACAGCGCTGCCCATATTGCAACCAGGGGCATAGTGGAGTGCACATTTCGGAGTGCTCAAGTCACGCTTCCACTCCCTTGACTGCTCTGGCGGCCAGCTACTATATGCACTCCCAGTAGTGTGCAGGATCATTGTGGCAGCATGTGTCCTGCACAATGTTGCAACACGGCGGGATGTACCGGTGGACATGGTGGTGCCCCCGCATGTCCCAAACACATTTACAGGCGCTGCCCATGGGAGGGGAAAGGGCACGTGGCGAGGCAGCCCGGACCCAGCTTGTGGCCACATTTTTCACCTAAACTCCCACCCCTGCTGAGTGCACACAGGCCTGGCACATAACAGGTGAAAATCGATGATGACAAAGAGACAGTCAACTGTCACAACCTTACCACCCCGAGAATGTTGCTACGGAAGTGCTACATTGTGTGCATCCCTAGCTACTTAAACATAACCAATCCTGTGTGACCAAAAGGAACACATGCAAGGTGTGTATCACACCACCCCCTGCAAAACAGGCCATGACAATCACTGGTATGTCACCCAAACCCTCCCAACCAACATCACCCTTGTCTGCCACACCATGACATGGTATGCAACAGCAAAAGCCCAACACATGACCAATAAAATACAAAGTGACATGTGATAAATGGAAAGTGGCCCGAGACAATGTCACCTGACATGGAATCAGATGAAATGACTGACCAACAACCTCCCACACATACCAAGTCATACACAAATGCTTTCCACCAGTGGTAGCATGAACAAAATACTGAATGCCTGTTTACATGCACATTGGGCAACCCAAATTGTTACTCCCTAACCCGTGCGCTGTGTGTGTCTCCTGCAACACACTGCTCAGCACACAGAACAGTGAGCAGCCATTGTGTTGGGGATACACCTTGAGCATCACATCAAAAGGACAAACAATATAAACAACTGATTGACGCATGTACACGATCCCCAAATGGCAATTCATCATGCGCTGCAGGGACATAGCGTGGCCGAGAAGGCAATCTGTGTGCACCTGTGGGCATGGAAGGGTGGTTGTACGTGTGGTGGAGCATTGTGTAACTGTATGTGTCAGTAGGGACATGCACTCAATATATGCATGTGAAATCAAGTGACTCTCAGTGTCCTGTACACATCACATGCGAATATTGCCCATGTGTACATGCCAGCATCTCAAACCACAACAATCCCCTGACACCTGAAAAGTAAATAAAACACAGGAACAGGCATTGACCAGCAGAACACATCATGTACATAGTACCCCACAAAGACAATGTCAGAGAGTGCCCAAACACTGTCGCCCAAGCTTACTATCCAACAACAAAAGGCCCTCCCTCATTTAAACATCACCATGACCTTCTGAACAACTGTGTCTGGGGTATGTAGTCTTCTTCCTTCTAGTCTATCTGACTACAGGATCCTCCTACCCATTGGTCTTCATGTTCCACCTTGTATGTAAATTGGGTCCAGCCCCCTCAGAGGCCAATTTGACTGGTTAAAATACCAAATTGCAGAGAACTCCAAGGAGTCAAACCCCCAAACCAGAGAAAAAGCCTCTTGGCACAAAAAAACCCTGGAAGAGTCTGCAGTAGATGACTTGTAGTTGCAAAAAATGTTGAGGCACATGTACAAGCAGAATGCTAGAACAACCAAGGTAGCACAGTCCAACAATGGTTCAACAGGATGGGTACCATTTTCAGGACACAATATAGAATGAGGATGCAACAACTGCTGGGTAGTGTCTCATTTCTGGGCTCCAGGCGCAGGAGTGGCACGAACCAACCACCCCCTCCGTGGTCTGGGTGCCTGCAAGGTAAAACTTATACCGGCCTCTGAGATCCCCTGGCAGGGAAAGAGGGTCAGGGATCCGTTGTTTGGACAGACATTGGTATTCAGGATAACCGGAAAGAGGGGCAGGAGAGGGGAGTTGGATTGGCAAGGTAAAGCAGGCAAATACAAAATATAACTATTGACTAGAACACATACTCAATCAGAGAAACCATGCACATTGTACTAAATGAGTCAAATGCAAGCCAAAGAGAGACCTATCACTGGGGTGAGTGCTGGCCTCCTGCCTGCGCACTCTCAGGTCTGGTAACAGGAGCAGTTCAATGCTGCAAAGAGAACGTGAGTTACTAATCTGTGTGTGTCTACAACACACACACAACACCATTCATGCCCCAAACTAAGTGACTTCTCCACAAAAAAACACTCTTGCCTGCTGCTTTGTACGTATACGTTAGCTTGCCCCCGTGTTGGTTCATACACTGTCAATGCAGTAAGGCAGGAGCACGTGGGCGTGCGGTAAAAGGAAGACCAATGTGTCAAGAATCACACATGATAGAATGATCCCTGGGTGAGCTGCTAGACGCGTATACTGAGGTGCAACTTAAGTACAAGTAGTGTTCTGGCAGCCAGAGATTTCAATAGGTAGTGCACGTGGCAATTTGCACATGCAAATGATATGCACTGCACTCGAGTCTGTGCCTCACTGGGAGTCCCTGTGCGCTGTATTAGTTTCTGGCTAGGAACGCTACTGCGCTAATAACTCAGCTTCTATGGAGCAGGGGGGACTCGAGGACATGTGCGACGGCCCCTGTTTGTGCCCCTGAAAACTTGTAAAGCTACGTGGCATTTGTTCCTCAACGCATCTTAGCTGTACTGTGCACTTCTACAACAATACTGGCCAATCTCCCCAGCACTGGCGCTACTTAACATGCATGTGCAAGTTGCCTGGTGTAAGGTTGGCTGTGGTGTGGCCCATTGTGCTGGTCACCTTGCTTGGAGCTCCTGGAAACATGTCTGCTTCTGTCGGATGTCTGAGCACAAGCCTTGTGCTTCTGCTTGCGCACACATGCGCATGTGTGCACAACCGAACGTGGCCAGGTTTCAGTAGTACTTGGCCCCGTGTCTGCTGGGAAAGGTAGTCAGGAGGCTCATTTTCCTGCAGAAAGGGCATAAAATATATTAATAAGGCTGGAACGTTCCTTGTGTATGTGTCTTCATGCTTTTTGTCACTGGGCCATGTTTGAGACCTACAACCGAACTCCTCCCACCATCAGTGTGACTTTGACAGCCAAAGGGTGCAGGCTACTGTCTACAGCATGAAGTGCATCAAGCACATATACAGGAAAGAAAATAACATACATCACAATCCACATCAATTAATGGAGATATCAGTCATATACTCACCCAAATTGATTGCAGACATGCCGTGGAGAAAACCCACTTAATCCCCACTAGGGGTGTTGACACAAGTAGTACAGCAGCAGACAGGCCACAGATATGATGAAAGTCCAATGCCCTTGTGTAAATGGTTGTTACACCGAACCATCCTTGCAAGCCCATGGATAAGGGAAGCAGGAGTGGCCTATGCGAGTCAGGACCCCAAGCTGCAAACACATAAACGAGACAAGCTTGAAGGGCCCAGCTGGAACAGACAGTGGATGCTTTCAAAAGCCACAAAGCACCACACCGTCACATGAATGCACAATAGACAAGCAATTTTAAACTATATTAACTAATTAAACTAACTATAAAAAACCTATATTACCTAATTAAACTAACTATAACAAAACATATTAACTAATTAAACTAAATATAAAAATCAAAAAATGGCCACACACGACCCAGGGGGGAAGGCACCCAGGAGGGGGGAGGTACAGGCTGCACCTCAACACCCACATCCAATGATGTTGAGACAAAAAACCCTCCATGGGCTCAACGCCTGCACAGCCCGACCTGTGTGGGAGATAACTCGTCATCCTCATCACCCTCTGGCTGAAAAGATTGACGTGGCAGAGTACCCTGACCATGCCTAGATGCAGCTTGCCCCTCATTGGCAGCAAGTCTGCGGGACGGGTGAGCCTGGTTCTGTGCGGCGGTGACACGTAGGTCAGCATGTAGAGCCTCGCGTGATACGCATGCTTCCTCTTGCAAGGTACCACGTGTTGCACAGAGTTTTTCCTGCATGGCCTGGCTGGACAACTGATACACCTCCCAGCAAGCACGTAGCTCAGCCAAAATGGTATTCTCTAGCTGCTCCAACTTCTCCTCTGACCGCGTCCTCTGGAACATCAAGAGCACACCCAGAGTAGATCTGAGGGATTCATAGTCAACCCTCATGCCTACATGTGTGCCTCTGCGTGAGCAGCAATTGCTTGACGCAAAGACACCATTTCAGCCCAGCGTGCCCTGTCTGAGGCCGCCATGCCCAGCCTGAGCGAGCGGGCCGTAGACTGTGCTGCCCGCTGCTGGTGTTCCACCTGCCTAGCAGGGGGGAGCACGGATTGGGCCACACGTTCCATGCTCTCAGCGATGTTATCAATTGCTGCCCCCTGGGGTTCTGAATTGGCAACCATGGCTTGCTCCCACTCAGTATACCCCACTGGCGCGCGGCCACCGCATTGCTGGTCTTGACACCTGCACGGCCCAAGGAGCCGATGTCCTTGTTGGATTGGCACTGCGCACGGCTGCAGGACTACATTCCTCCATTGACGTGATGCCCCAGGCACATCAGCAACTGGTGTGCAGGGTGACCCTATGTCCCGATCCACCACAAGCGGAGGTCCCACCACCGTTTGGCCCCTCAGTGCAGGTGTCACGGACAGAGGAGCGTCCACATCAGAATCACTCACCCCTGACGAATGGACCCCATTCACATGCAACTCGACATTGTCGTCAGAGTGATCATCCGGGCTAGACTCTTGCCATCTGTAGACAAGATGGTCTGTAACACAAGTGGGTTCTCGTGGTCTACCACCCCACGACCCCCACTTGTGCTGGGTTGATAGCAACCCTGTGCCTGGCATGACCACACCATCCTCTGGCTCCATTGCGTCATCATCTGAAAAGTGGAGAAAAATTAACATTAGTACACATGTCAGAAGCACATAAAACACACACACACATAGACATTACATAGACAGCCAACACATGAAGTAGACATGTCACACAAATGAGAACCTGGCATGCATCCAGTGGCCTTGATATGCAAACACATCCCAAAAGCAGAAATGGATGTGTCTAAATAGAAAAGCCTACACAAGTACAAAATGTATCATATGAACTCCATCAGACACCACCTCTGTCAGGCACATGTCACAGGCAGAAAAGACAGATGGCAACTAAGAGATGCAGCACACCATAAGCATGTACGAACTGCAAATTGACCACTGCTGCAAGTGAATCCAAACACACAATGACGCAGGTAACATGCATGTAGACATGCATCACTAAAGCATCATCAGCAATATAGCTCCATCCATCTGCAGCTCGGCCCGTACTGGTTGGCATGGGCCATGTAGCTATAGTGAATTTCCCAAGCAAAGCAAGGGCCTGAAACCAGGCATGAGGGACCATAACGCCCAGTACCTTCCGAGCTGCAGGACATGAGGCCTCCACAACAACCCTCAGGGCCTGATTGAGCACATTGGGCTATGAATGTGCCCTATTACATCATTCCTTGGGAAAATCTCCATGCCCAGGACCCACCATGTTAGCTAAGTGGGCCTGGGCCTACACCTGCACCACAACAGTGAACCTTCTGGATCATGCCAGTTCCACATAATGTGCGCAATGCTGAAATCTCACCACCATAAAGAGAATCAACTACATATTAATCAGTCAACAAAAAAGCTGCAGAAGACACATGTGTAAATGAACACTTTCACAAACCGATAAGTGAGTTCTTGCAATGTTGCACTACACAACGTTGAAGCTGCTTGCATATGTACATGTGAAAGCATTCAAAAACACCCATTTCCCCATACACCTGTATTGTGAACATGACCAGCATCCAATACACCAAAGCAAGCAGCTACAACACTGCTTGCTTTGATGTATGTGGAAGTGCACACATACACATGTGAAGGAAGCTCCACAGTCATTACAACCCGATTGGCAGGCTACATTCAATCAGCACCCTATGCCAGTTGGCATAGGTCGCAGATTGACCAATCAACTCATCTAAACAACCACTAGTGAGTTCCAATACTGAGTACATGTGTCACAGGATTCACCTGTGCCCGTCGCATTCATGAAAGAGAAGGGATGAAAAACTGACCATACATGCCCTGTCACTTTGACATTGCATCAGTGAGTAGACATGTATAACGGTGTAACACGGCTCAGAAGTGGATTGATGCAGTGCAGAACATGTGTACGTTACCCTCTATCTACATGAACAAGTACATTATTATGTCTACCAATAAATGTGAAGGCAGTGCAAGGGCAAGTTCAGGCATCACGTGCAATGTGCATGCAATGGGTTGCATGGCTACAAGCAAACCCTGATTAAGTGAAAATGCAGGGAGGGATTGCATGGCAGCGAAAGGGGGACCAGAGACCTGTGTATTGGCAGATAGTGTTGACTAGCATCAATTGCATCAACTGAGTCAACTGACAACACAGCAGATGATAATGGGACAGTAAGCAGGACACATGATGAACCCTCAGTAGTACACCCATGTGTGCAGAAGCCACTACAACAGTTGAACAGAGTCAGTGGGCCTGAAACATGGGGCGGCCTGTGCCCCACACAGACAGTGAAACCCTAAACATGTGTGTGATGCAGGACTGAGCCAGAGTGGGCATGGAATGGATGATCAAATGCCATGAAATGTAGGTCATCCTGGAGACATACTACAATGATCATCCAGTCAAGGACACATAGGGGCATGCATGGAATGCACATGGAGCATGAATGGGCACTCATGTCCCTGCTGAGCATCTGCCATCTACACAGTCCAAGTGAGACACCCTGCATGAAGGACAGCGGATGTACCCCCCTGTATGTGTCTGGCAGGTTGGTATGTGTCTGGCAGGTTTGTGTTCCATGTACACAACAGGCCATTTCAGTACGCCAACATGATGCACACCAGTGCCATGGTGAAATTAGGGTGCAGGGGGGTGGAGGGGCAAGGGAGCATGCCTAAGTGGAGTACCCGCATGCAGGCAGAAGACACATGCACGTCAGTCATGCAATGACATAGTCCCAGTGCTGAGAGGAAAGACACCCCAGGCTTCATGTAGAAGGGCCAGTCAGCTGGAACATGGACCAGAGGGGCAGCCGGGTGACTAGCTCTACATGTCCAGCATTCTGCACAGCAGGCATGCATCAGTGAAGCATTGCATGACTTGCACATGTGCACCATGTACACATGACATGTAGTGGCAGTCAAGAAAAACACATTACTCAAGCAACCCACACATGGCCTTGACAAACGCGCGACAACACTCACTGGACGGGGCATCACATTCACTGGACGGGGCATCAAAGTCCAGCATCTCTCCCACTCCTTCGACCATTCCTGCCGGTATGAACCCTGCAACGACTGACTCGTGCGAAGTGAGGTCTTCCTCCTCAGGAGGTGGCCCACTGCCAGTCACCAGAGTCATGTTGTAATTAGATGCACGCTTCACCTTAGTACTGCGTTTGAGGTCATCCCAACGCTTCTTGCACTGTTGAGCTGGGCGCACCTAATGGCCAAATGCCCTCACACAATCCGCAACTTGCTTCCAGTGGGACATACAATGGGCAGCCGTAGTGTGACAATTTGGCCCCACTAGCATATCATGGTTGTGGTCCTGCACGTAGTCCACAAGGAAGTCCAGTTCCTGCACGCAGAAAGGCTTCTTCCTCGACGTGCCGGAGGCCAGAGCTGTGTCTGGGGTCCCAGCCTCTACTGCAGGTGCAACCTTCCTCCTCTTGGACAGTGTGGTCTGGACCCTGGCTGGCAAATGCCGCCCTGATCAGTATAGGCGCTGGTGGATTGAACCGAGGGAGTGGCAGGTGGAACAAGGATGGGAGCCCTGACTTGCGTCAGTGGCTGCTGGGTGCCCTGGAATGGACCCTCGCAGCAACATCTGCTGTGCCAGGGTCATTGACCGGGACTGTCCTGGATGGTAGACTCATAACCAGGTTGGTGTCGGCTGCATCTGCCCATGCACTTGCCAACACCCGGCTGGTCGGGGCAGCAGATGACATTACTGCCCCAGGGACACATGCCTCAGTCAGGGCAGCCCTGCGTGCACTTACAGTGTGTCTCCTGACCTCCTGGAAATCTTCCTGGGACTCTTCAGGTGCCAACACAGCCTGCGCTGGCAGACCCTGAGCCTGGGTGGTGGTGTCCGCAGCTGCACCTGCAGCTACCACTACCCTTGGGCCTGTGGCAGTCGATGAAATGGACTGCTGGGTCACAGGGCGCCAGTGCCAGATGCAAGAGCTGCATCTCCCGGAGCCGCAGGGATTGGTGGCATGACTGCACCAACACGTGGCACAACATCGTGCCGGACTGGCGCACCCCTGCCTCTTCCCCCTCTGCTGCCACCCTGGACACCCTGGAGTCCCCCTACTCCCTGGCCACCCCGGCCCCATCCCTGACCACACCCGCCACATGGAGTACGCCCAGCTGAGGCGCCCCTCACCTTTCGTGGCCTCCCAGCCATGGCACAGATGTAGTAGTGCCGGCACAGGTGTAGTAGTGCCAATGGGAGGTGTAAACGACAATTGTCCTGGGCAATTGGGGTGAAGGGGGTGGGATACCAGATGTTAACAGCACCCATGCACCTGCAAGGCTGTATGTGACCACAGTGATAAAGTGACAGGTCACGCAAAGCTCAGGCACCCTAAAACTGCAGTAAAACCATTCACGCAACCCCCAGTAGCCCACGTGTGTCGAATTAACCTCCCGCAGTATGCAGTGGCAACCAGGGACATGAAAAACACGTACGCATGGGACACGCAGGCTACTATGACCTCGAAACTGGTAAGCGATTCACAGGGGCACCGGCTGTGGGAAGACTAGCATGCGCGACTCACCATCAGACTAGGGTGATAATGAAAAACACTCGTAGCCAATACCCCCGCCAAAACAAGAGATACGTCCTTGATCCGCTGTGAAGTTGTGATGGCGCGCGAAACTACACGAAGTAGCAACACACATGTAGGTCTCCTTTAATGCATGCTGAGGGAAACGCCCGCGCGCGTCACTTCACTTACGCGCTAAGGGCCTTTCCTCGAATTACACACAGTTTTTGCACGTGTACAATCAACATGCACCCGTGTGGAGGGAAACGCCTGCGCGCGTTATGTCACAGACACGCTTACGCGCTAAGGGCCTTTCCTCGAATTACACGCTGCGTGCAGTTTTTTCACGTGCCAAATCACTCTGTATCAAGCTGGCCACGCAACAACAAATGGAAGACCATGCTCCTGCCCAGAAGGTCATTTTCCTGCCCCCAGAGCCCTGAGCACGCTCCCACCTGCCATCTGCTGCTGCCTGCCTGCCTGCTGGCCACATGCCTTGCTATTTGGTGCCTGCACGTCAGTCATCTGGAGGGGTCCAGTTGCTGTGACCACCCCTGCTGGAACAGAAGACTCCCGACTGGTATTCCATCACTCCATAGCCCAGCCCCAGGACCCAGTTGCCCACCCACACCTGCCTCAGGGGTTGCCATGTTGGACACAACACCATCTCGCACTAGTGGCAACCCCCCAGCAGACAGACAGAGGACAGAGGGCTGCCAGCTTCACTGCCAATTAAGTTGGCATCCTGGTGGAGCAAGTCCTGGGGCATTATGATGCCCTCTTTGGAAGTTCACAAGCCGACAATGAAGGACGGAAGAGGATCTGGAAGGACATCGGGCTGCCATCAACGTGGAGGGGGTGGCAGCCTGCGACATGCAACACGTCCAGAAGTGCTGGGAGGACTTCAGCTCCAGGACCCTCAGCAAGGCCTGGTGCCTCTTGGAGGCAAAGCATGCAGAGGGGTGCTGGGTCCACCTTACCAACATCCAGATGAGGATCCTGGAACGCATACACCCAGCGCTCCACCTCCAAATCCTTCAGAGGCAGACCCGTCTGGAGTCGAGCGGTAAGTGTCCATGCGTACTGATTGGACACTGTGCATGTTGAGGTGTGGCAGGAGTGTGCAGGTTTCACATATGTCTTGGAAGGCCAATGTATGGATGTGTATGTACAGGGACATGAGCCTGCCGCATGTGAGTCCAGTCATTTGTGAGGCACATCAATGGTGTATGTGTTCAAATGCATGGTGCCCAAATGCATGTGTAGGTGCACACATGTTTATATTTCTGTGTATGTACTGTGGAATGGTTGTGGTGTGAAACATGGATGCTGGTTGCACCTTCATGTATGTGCACAATGTACATGTGCGTGTGTGTGTATTTGAAATGTGTGCCACTGTGATACTCCATGGATGCATGTGACACCGACATGTAGGAGGCTGATTGGCAGATGTGACATGGATGGTGACGATTTCACTGCAACATGTGGTGCAGATGTACATATGCATGTATGTCTGGTGGCGTGTGTGCATGTGTTCGGCACTCCCGTGTTGCATGTGATGTCAGGCTAACCTTCGGATGCTCATGCTGTTGTATGTTCATGGATGGTGCTGCCTGCTGTAACATTCCTGTTAATTTGCGCATATTGTGGGTTCAAATGATATGTGTGTTGGGGAGTGTGATGCCATGTGTGAAGTTTGAGACTGCAACTCATGTGCAACTGTGATGTATGTATCAGACCATTGTACAGTGCCCTGATGCCTGTGTTCTGTCTCTCCCTGTCTGCAGCATCAACTAATGAAGAGGGTGGAGATGGTGCGATGGAGCACAGCGGCAGGGATCCCACCGCCAGCCGGAGACGCAAGGCCCAGCTCATCTCCCATGTTGTCATCTCGTCGGGCAGTGAGGAGTCTGGTGCTGCGGCTGCAGCCGCAGCTGCTGAGGGTAGGTCCAAGAGACGGAGGTCAGAGGTGGACTCCTCAGCAGCAGAAGGAGCAGCTGAGACCCCACAGGGGCCTATGGAGGAAGATGGCACAGTGTCATCCAGGTTGGTGGGGGTGTGGTTGAGGAGGAGGCCGTGGAAGGGCCACACACGGGTTCTAGAGGGGTGATTCCACTGGGGCTAGTGGTGCAGTCCAGGGGCAGGTACAGGAGGCAGCACATGGAACCTGTGGAGGTGCCTGTGTGTAATCCTGTCCCCAATCCTGTGACTGCATCATCCCGCACCAGCAGGGATGCCTTCGTCCAGACCTATTTTCAGCGAGGGATTCGCTAACAACTGGCCTTCCTCTCCCTGCGGACGTGGCAATCTGGGACCGTGTTGAGCCTGTCCTGCCTGGGGTGGCGTGGCATCAATTTGGTATCCAGGATGACATGCAGGGTTCTCGTGTGGACGCTGCACGTTATTTCAGATGCCTCGTTGACTGCCTTGACCTACTAGGACAGGTCACCGGTGCTGAGTTCCTCTGTGTGCTGGACCTTCTACCGACCCCCTCCTCAACTGAACCCCCTATGCAACAGTCATCCTCCGTGCCATCTTCCTGCCCAAGTATCACCTGGGCACCCTATGCAGCTGCCTCTGATCTGGTGGCCAGGCTGGTGGAGGACACATCCCTGCCACAGTCGGGAGTCGGAGGTCCAGCAGTGGTGGCCACCCCAACAACTGGACCCCAGCAGGAGGAGGATGGGCAGGCATCAACAGGCAGGGCACATGCACGGCAGTAGCAGGCTCAAGGTGGGAGCGATGATGGCTCTGGGTCATCAACATCAGAGGGGCAGGCATCGGCTGGAGGGCAGGAGGACCCTGGATTGGGAGTGTATTCCGTGTGGCAGCGGCTGGGCTGGCAAATAGATGTGGAGCGGCGGCAGGCAGAAGAGGCATGGCTTACTATGGTCAGGGCAGAGAACTCCCTGCGCAGGGCGTTGAGGTTGGGTGAGTGCCTCGAGGAAATTTGCATGGAATTGGAGGTGGACATGGATTTATCCCTGCAAGACCTCGGGGCCAGGGAACAGGCCCACCTTCAGGACGTTGAAGAGGAGTTCGATGATGCCCTGGCATGGGACATCAACAAGTGAGCCGTTGGACTTGTCCGCCGCCTTTGTGAATAGTTCTGTAGGTGTAAGTTTCCTTTCTATTTTTTTTCCTTTGCGGCGCATGGACTATGCCCCACCTTTTTGTATATAGTTATTTATTATGTAGGCTTTTTGGTAGGTTTCCTTTGGATTGTTGGGCTCATGGACCCTGGATTTTTATATTGTATATAGTTCTGGACTTGATTTGACTTCTTTGTATTTTTTTTTTAGTTTAGTTTAGTTTAGTTTATTTATTTATAAAGCGCGTCCGAACCCTTGGGTAGCTGGGCACATAATCATGTGCACAGCAGCGTTACATATCGTTACACAAACATCTTAATACACCAGTCAGAGCATACATTAGTCCAAGCTCTGAGTAGTTACATACAAAAATAGAATATACAGGGAACAGGGTACAAGATATTTACAGTGGAGGGTGGAGACCGGGTTACAGGGTGGTCCTGAATCGGATATAGACAGGGTGAGCATTACTTACATGGTGACGGGCGGCGGCTGGCTGAGCATGTCATTGAGAGATTAGGTGTTTAGGCTAGTAGCCAAGATTTCACCATGGCTCTAAATGGCCAGAATGCGACTTCCAATCTAATTGCAAGAGGGATGGTATTCCAGCACTGTGCTGCAAGCACTGGGAAGCTGGAACCTCCTGCTGTTTTTAGGTTGTAGTTGGGGACCTTTAGTTGGTGCAGGTAGGGGGTTCTGGTGGGTCTAGTGGAGCAGTGTCTAGTGAATTTGTCTGAGAGGTAGCGAGGGGCGGTGCGTGACAGTCACTTATGGGTGATGACCAGGGTTCTTAGCTTAATTCTGTCGCGGATCGGGAGCCAGTGCACTTCTTTGCTCGCCGTGGATGTGTGAGCCTTGCGTGGGAGGTTAAGGGCGCATCTTAGTGCATTATTTTGTAGGATCTGGAGCCTGTTCAAATTTTTTTGTGGTAGTGCCTAGGTAGAGTGTGTTGCAATAGTCTAATTTAGACATGGAGCAGTGGTTTTCTTGATTTTTTAAACTTTTGGATTTGGTTTAATAGACAAACGCTTTGGAGCCATTTCTATTTGGATTTAATTGACATGAGTCAGGGCCTGCTGGCAGGTGCCCGTCATGGGGGTGAGTGAATGGGTGGGGGACATGAGTCAGGGCCTGCTGGCAGGTGCCCATCACTGGGGGTGAGTGGATGGGTGGGGGACATGAGTCGGGGCCTGCGGGTAGGTGCCCGTCAATGGTGGGTTGCTGGATAGGTGGGGGACATGAGTCGGGGCCTGCTGGCAGGTGCCCGTCAATGGTGGGTGGTTGGGTGACATGAGTCGGGGCTCACAAGTGTGCTCAAAAGTGCATGGTGCCATGTGGGCTGCCTGCAGGGCATGGTGAGGGTTTTAGGGTAGTCCCCTGTGGTTTGGGCTGCCTGCAGGGCATGGGGAGGGTGGAAACCGCACACCCAGGAGGGCCACGATGCCAAATCACATGTGAAACTCCCCACGTACCCCCGAAATACACGTACCCTGCTCGCACAAGGCCTATCGTGTGTGTAACTTCCTGTGTACCCCCGAAATACAGGTACCATGCTCGCCCAAGTCCTATCGCGTGTGAAACTCCCCACGTACCCCCAAATACATGTATCCCGCTCGCACAGGGCCTATCGCGTGTGAAACTCCCCGCATATCCCCCAAATACACATACCCCGCTCTCGACTGGAGTATCGCGTGTGAAACTTCCCTCCTACCCCCCAAATACACATACCCCGCTCGCACAGGGCCTATTGCATGGGAAACTCCCTGCGTACCACCAAATATATGTACCCCGCTCGCACCTGGAGTATCGCGCGTGAAACTTCCCGCGTATCCCCATAATACACGTACCCCGCTCTCGCCAGGACTATCACATGTGTAACTTCCCGCATACCCCCAAATACACGTACCCCGCCCGCACAGGGCCAATCTCGTGTGAAACTCCCTGCATACCCCGAAATACACATACCCCGCTCTTGCCTGGAGTATCGCATGTGAAACTTCCTGCGCACCCCTGAAATACACGTACCATGCTCGCCCAAGGCCTATCGCATGTGAGACTCCCTGCATACCCCCCCAAATACACGTACCCCGCTCGCACAGGGCCTATCGTGTGTGAAACTCCCCGCGTAACCCCCAAATACACGTACCCCGCTCTCGCCTGGAGTATCATGTGTGAAACTTCCAGCGCACCCCCGAAATACGCACAGGCAGCCCATCCACCCTGGCCATGCCCCACAGGTAGCTCACACCACAGGTGGGACTTTTCCCACGCAATTTACCTGGCACGAGTGGGGTACGTGTATTTTGGGGCATGCAAGGAGAGTTTTACACGCGTTTTCGTGGTTGGGGGCTGTATGCTGGTCCACTGGCCTTTGTGCCATGTACTGGATGTGTGCCATGTTTTTGGCGCACAGGGCGGGGTTGGGGCGTAACTGGCACTGCTGCAGGGTCGCTGGGCCACTCTAAGCCACAGCTGCTTATGGATGTATTAATCCATGAATACGCTGTGCGCCTAAATGGGTTTTGGCGCACACGACAGGCGCAGACTGCCACATGCGCACTCTGTGCGGCAGCCGCGTGCGCCACATGTGCGCCGCATTCTGTGAATTACCCCCTTAATTACACAGATAGTATATTGTGTGCTAATATGCTCATTGTTCAATCATCCTTTCATCATTTTGTATGCAAAAAAGCCATTTTGGCTCTCTTCTTCATTAAAGCACAAACAATCAAGCAGGCTTGAGGCTCACTTCTAACTGTTAACCCTGTTTTAAGGAATATGGGGATGGTGTTCTTTATGGCCAGGGTCTGTTGGGTGTGGGGGCAGGTTTACAGAGATGAATGACTTCTGCGCTGGCCCCTGTTCTGGGCCGTATCAGGGGCAATGAATTGAGACAGAAGATATAGTGTAAAGTTTGTTGCATTCTCGCGGCTAGTCTCTCATGAGAACCAAACAACTGCAGAGACGCCAAAGGGGAGGAGGTGGGGGGAGTAGCTTGCTCGCTGTGTGCGTCTGGCTGGGAGAGGTGCAGGCCTGCATTGGAACCTCCCAACTGTCCTGCCATTACAAAATGGAGTCGGTAGCTTACAAAATGGAACAAAATGGAGTCGATAGCTTACAAAATGGACTCTCGTTCAACTCTGGTTTTACGCTGTCTCAAGGGGGGGTCACAGTCCCTAGGGGTGTTCCCGCAACAGTGCCCTGGGGCCGGGGCCCTGAACCCAAAGCAGCCACAACTGGGCTTACCCAGGAAGTGTAAAGATGGGGATGGTTCTAAGACCCCTTCCTCCCACACACCTTTCTCACTTTCCCCCAGAGGCTCACTGTCTCCAGAGCCCTGGTTCTCTCCAGACTGGACTATAGCAACAGCCTCTTTCTCAACCTCCCTACTTCTGCTCTGTGCCCTCTGCAACTCATCCAGAACATAACTGCAAGACTTATTTTTGGCCTCAAGCGCAGGGACCACATCTCTCCGGTGCTGAAATCCCTCCACTGGCTCCCCATTGCTGCACCTGCCTTCAACGTTGCCTACCTAAATACTGTCCCTCACAAGCCCTCCGCTCATCTACCTCCACGTGAGCCGGTTCTCCAAGCAAAGATATGGTGGGAGATCCTTGTCCTGAGCAGGTGCCTCCCTCTGAAATAGCTTCTCTGCCGCCCTATCTTGAGCCGGATCTCCTGAAATTCCGGAGACCTTCCTCTTCTCCTCTTCCTTCTTTCTCCCTCTACCCTGCTAACCCAGTTCTCTGTACTATCCCTCTCTCCCTCTTATCACCTACAGCATGCTGACTGGCCACCTGGTGTACCTCAGAGTCTCACTGGTCCCCGGCAACAACGCCAGTCCTCTCTCACACTTGCCTCAGGGCCCTACACCACACCCACACTCAAGGCACTAAGAAATGAACCCAAGAGTGTCTCTCTCTGCACTGACCCTCCCCTCCTTTTTACCCTCTGTGCACTTGCTTGGTTCTTATGCACCATGCCTGAAGATAATCTGTCTGTTTCTCCCCAGTCGTCACCCCTAATTGTACTGTTAAAATTGCAGAATCACTGTCAAGCCTATTTGCTATATCCCATAATGTGAAATGTATTTTATGCACTTACTCTGCCTGTGCAGACTATTATCGTCTCATATGTTCAAGGGCTCTGAGCGACTGTTGTATTTTCACTGTGTCCCCACCCTCCTTGAGCGCTCTGAAACACTTGCCTGTCTGTAGACGCTATGTAAATAAACAATACAATACAATACAATACAATACAATACAAAACAGTACAATACAATAAAGTCAATGTTTTAATTTAGACGGTTTGACCAATAGAGTTTCCTGTGTCAACCCCATGTGTTGAGTAATTTGGTGGTGGTTTTCACCAGGAGCGTTACACTGATCACACTCTTACCCAAATGAAAACATTAAAGTCCTCATATAGAGAATCCTCAGGGGGATCAAGGATTGTACGATAGAGGGAGAGGATTTGCCATTCAAATCGAACCATTAGCAACTTCAGGCCCAATTCATACCTGATCCTTCATAATGGGATACAATCAGATAGACCCAACACCTTCCTCCATGTGAGAGCCTCCACCCATTCCAAATAGCTACCCACCCATGGGTGCAATACCTCAAGTCATATAACAATTTTGGCACTACTTTTCCCTCATAGAATCCAATTGCTGGTTTTAAAGAAAATGTATAATTCTTGTTATCAGTTATCCAAAAAAAAGTTCTTCACATAGGCTTTATATGGTTTGTCAAGGACTAAGAACCCTTAATAGATCAAATTACGACAGATTTCTACCATAGAATTAGAGCCATTTAGCACCCACCTCTAATCCCTTTTATCTAGCAACAATGTCGCTTTTCATACCAACCAAGGATTCAAGGTGATACCCCTTGTGTTAGAACACCAGGCTGCTTTGAAAGCTGCACACAGTAACCTTCTTTTATCATTCAAACGCTCAATATGGCAAGATTAACAATAGAGGAGCAGGCTGTCAATGTGATTTGTGCACAAAGAGTTATCCTCCTATTGCTATACACTAGTCCAGTGAAAAACTCCCTCTGGCATAAAAATGTAGCTTATTTAAAATGTACTCTGTGGAATTAAGCACATCAGAACTCCAAGGTCACTATTAATCAGCATCATACATCAAATATGTTATAGTTTTAGGGCCTGATTCTTAGAAAAAGCAACAAGTCTGCACCAAGCACTTTGTGTGAGAAACACTTTGCGCAGACTAAAAGATTAGCGCCAGGAGCCCATTCATGGATTTCAAAGTGCAAAGTAACCTGTAGCATAAAGGAAAATGAGCTGTGCCCAGAACGCGCACAGCACGCCCCACACAAGCATAAACTAGCACTAACAAACAACCTTTGCGCCAGCCTTTGGAGCACAATCCAGCGCACTCGCAAAAACGGTGTCCCATCCCCCGTAACTCAAGCCAGAACCCAGGAAAAACTTCAGCCTGTCCCCTGTAACTGAAAGCACAGTACCCCGGCTGAACTGTGGGCCACACCCCGTAACACAAGGCAGCACCCTGGAAAAAGTAGGCATTGCCCCCTGAACCTCAAAGCATAACATGGCAAAACTACAGCCCTTCACCTCCAAGTTTAAGCAGCACTCAAACTGTAGGCGTCGCCCCTAAGTCAAAGCAGCCTCCTCAAGTCCTGCATCCTCCCACTACCCTCACTGACCTGTGCCTCAACCCTCTCAAGTGCCCTGCTAGTCTGCCCTCCTGCCACTACCTCCACCAACCTCTGCCTCCAGTCCAGGCAGCCCCCACAGGTCCTGCTCCATCCCACTACCTCCACTGACTGCTGCCCCCACCCCAGGCAGCTCCTTACTAATCCACCCTCCTCCCATTAGCCCTACTCATCTCCAGCCCCCACCTCAGGCAGCTCACTGCTACTTCACCATCCTCCCACCACCCCTACTGACCTCCAACCCCACCCCAGGTATCTCCCTGCTACTCCACCCTCCTCCCACTACCCCCACTGACCTCTGATCGCACCCCGGGCTGCTCCCTGCCACTACGCCCCCTCACACTACTCCTACTGACCTCTGTCCCCACCCCAGGCAGTTGTGTGATACTCTCTCCCCCTCCCAATGCCTCCATTGACCTCCTCTTCGATCCACAGGAAGTCCGCTGCAACTCCACCCTCCTCCCACTACACCCACTGACCTCTGCCCCCACCCCAGGGATCCATCTGAAGTCCTGCTCACTCCCCATACCCCCACTGACCTCTGCCCCGGCAGCATCTTCTATCACTCCTTGGTACAACACTCTCAGCTGCACATCAACAGGACTGCATATTGCTGCACCAGCTACACTTTGACCACTCCATGTACATGTGACAATGTAATGCAATACAATGTGGCATTTGTATAGTGCCTTTGCGCCATTTCAATGGTCTCAAAGTACTGCTACAGAATTCCCTGGAGGACCCAAGTCATAGGTATCACAGATATGACTGAGTCATTAAGAATGTCTTTGAGCATTACAGCCTGTACAAAGGTAGGTAGGTAGGTAGGTAAGGGTGGCATAGTCCCTGTTAGCAATACATGCCTGTATTTGGGTGATGTGATGCGTTGTCAGAGAGTGTGCGACTCAGGGGGACTGATAATCAACTTTTAATCATGGGACGCAGCTGTATTCCAGTGGCAGAGGTGATGCATGATATGAGATCAGGCGGAGCTGTGCAGCTGGGTGTTAGGCAGAATTATATGCAGTACCCTTTGGGAACACCACACACAATTAAGACTACACGTGACAGTACAAATTCACCGTAGGTACAAGCCTGTACTACACAGTAAAAGTGGTAGAAATGGTTGAGCAGCCAGCCTTATCTCAAGAGCAAGTGAGCAGTATCAATAGTTACACAAAGGACAGCAATTACTATGATTCAAACAAACACTGACTCAAGGTTCCTGAGTAAAAGAATATACATTTGTTTACACATCAGTTGTATAACATTTCACTAAAGTAAAACAGTTCAAAATTCACACTCTTAATTCACCACACCACTCCCAATAGTTTCCAGACAAGTTAAGCTCACATAATGAAGTGGGAGCAAAATGGCACTCTAGAAATTTAAAAAGGGAGGGAAATACAAAGTTAGGCAGAAATTTAACAGCACCAACAGGTAAGTACACAGGGCAATCTAGAAGGAGGAACTAGAGTGATGGAATCAAATCAAATAGGCTTAGGGCCAAAGTCAATAGGACAAAAGTCTTTCGCTCAAGATCACACGGTTGAGGGTAGTTCGCAGTTAAGTCTTTGCCAAGAGTTCTGGACGAAGTTGGTCAGCAGAAAAGTTAGTTTAAAGAGTAGAGAAGGACAAGCCCTCAGATTGGAGAAAGATTTCACACTCTTTCCCCACGGCTGAACGAAACGAACAACCGGATTGGCACAGTACATTTAAATGGAGAAGAAGCTGTAGCTAAGGTGGACGTTCCTGGCAGTTCCTGCAGGCTCACGGTTCCTGAAGCGACTGTCGGACTGACATGAAGTAGGAATACTGGAGTTTCCTGCACTGCCCAGGGAAGAAACCAGCAGCAGAGCAAAGCAACGAATAAAAGGTGCGCTCCTTAAAACCCAAGCAGGGTGTGACCTTCCTGGCTATCCGGCCCACTGTAACTCTCTACAGCGAATTCAACCAGAGGAGGGAGTCCTGGCTTGTAGTTTGGGCGAACTGGTTGGTCCCACCAGCTCAGGGGAAGCAGATTTCTGGGGGAACTTCTCTGTCGTTGGAGTTCGAGGATTTGGTCCTGCAGCAGGGCTTCACTGGGCGGTTTAGTCATGGTAGGGGTTCTTTTCCATCAGCTCCCCATCAGTTCTTTCATTCCAGTGGTGACTCTGCCTTTCCAGACCCTGCTTATTATGCAGTTTTCCCCCATTCACACAGCCCGGCTCTCAATCACACAGCAGAGTGGCTGTCCTGGCTGGACAGAAACATAGCCAATCAAACAGGAGTGTGACTTGGGTTACCATGGGAACCATGGCAGGGGTCCTAAAACCCCTCCCTCACTTCCTGCCTACCCAGACTTTTAGGCACCTAAGGAGGGCTTCTGTGTAGAAGCCCACGAAGAGACGGTGAACAAAGGAACCAAACCTGGTTTGGCGCAGAAAAAACACGAGAAGGACATTTTCAAAAAGAAATGGCAAATAAACCCATCCGGAACGGTATAAAACTGTGTATGGTCCAGCGGGTTTAAGTTTGAGGTTACCAAGATAGCCTAAAACAATACTAAGGTTATTTAAGATAACCGCAGTAAGAACAATAGGGTAGTTACCACTGCCAAGTCTTGATGAAAAGGGAGCAAAACAGTGCTCCAAGAGAAACAGACAAAAATGGATAAGTATTAACCCTTTCAAGTACTCCCTGTAAGATGGTTTGTACTGGGTCTGTGGATTTAAAAAAGACTAATAAAGTCAATGGCAACTTTACATGTTCTGGGAGACAGTAGTCAGTCCCAGAAAATGGAGTCTGAATTGGGAAGTCTAAAAGACAACCCTGTGTCACTGCACTGAAGGTGCTGTGTAACACACAGCAAAAAGATGGTGCCTGTGGAGTAGGTGAGGCTCCACAGTCTATGAACACAAACATGTTAAACACATAGAAAAACACATGTAAGAGTGGAAGAAAGGGCTCACACTCTTACCAGGTGAAAAAAATAAATCCTAGAAATCCAGCAAAGCTGCTGAGGGACTCAGTAGGCAAGGGAAATTAGCCATTCTTGAGAATTCTCCCTAACACTGAGGTGTGCAGTCATTGTGAGAAGGAGTCTGCTTTTCCTCTCTACTGTTGGAAGGTGATTGTTTTCCTATATTAACTGGGAGACAACGTGCAGCACGTTTCGGAGCTGTGCTGCTGAGGTGTGCAGTCGTTGCAGTCTTTGCCGGTTGGAAAGCTGGGAAAGTCTGGAAGATCGCCTGAGTGCAACAACTTATTTTGGTGCTTGCATATTTGGCTGTAGGCCAAAGGTAAGATCACTGCCTTTGTGCAACCGAAAGTACTGTACTGTACCTGCGTGGCATCTTGACTTTTGTTAATATTGGAGTGCCCCCTCTAGTCTTTGCGAGCGGTTAAAGCAGTATTCTACCGGCAGGCCCTTGCACCAGATGCCAGGGGAAGTTACGAAAGGGGATGGTCATTTCTACGCAAAATGGGCTATTTCGGTGTAATGCACGTGCAAAAATGAGCTAAAAACAGGGCACCGGGGCATGGCCTATTTGGACATTCGCTACCAAACCACATTGAAAGTCTACATATCTGTGTGCTCAGTTAAAGGGCAGACATGAATTCTGCAGTGATTGCAATATTATATTATGAAGCAGAGGAGCTCACTCTGAAGGATAGTTGTATTGTTTGCTCAAGGATGAGCCAAGAAGCGAGTCGGAGAGGTGTAGGTGCATTGATAAGGGATGCTGGGAACGAGCACGCAGGAGACAAGCTGGGTTTTTCCACTACTGTCTGGATTTTTCCGTTCTTTTCCTCCCATGCTTGCTGTCTGTCCTTTGGCTGGGGACAATTAGCAACCTATGAGGGGTGGAGATTTGTCCCCCATAGGAAGAGAGGTATCCTGATGGTAGACAGATAATTGGAACCCCGGGTGATGAAGTCTTGCTGAGAGGGGGGATGTTCCTCTCCAGGCCCATTAGTACATGTGATCTCTCTGCGTACCTGCCTCCAGACTGGGTAGTGTCGTAGTGGCCGAGATGAAGCTTTCTACAACTGCACTAACAGTGATGTAGACCATTTGTAACTATTCCTGTTTGTGTTTCTATGTATAACCAATTGCATTTAACCCAATGGCCATTTACAGGCTTCTTATGTGTGTATATGAATGAAGGGTCTCTAAAGAGCTGACTTTATTCCAATCATTGGTCTACGTGTGTATTGTTACCTTCCTGAGTCCAAGAGCTTTTGGTGCGTGTAATAAGGTGAGTAGTTCTAAGATCATTGCATGTGTCAGAAAAGCAAAACACATTCTCCCCGCTCCCTAATGAACCGCTATTCCAGGAAAATCTCCACTGTCCCCTCTGTTGTTCATCATTGCTAGTGAGCCATTGTCTATAGCACTCAGACAAGATTGTAGGTTGCACGGAGTGAGTTGCTGGGGTTTAGAGCAGAGCCTTTGGCTCTATGCCAATGGCCTGCTTTTGATCTTGAGGGTTTTAGAGAAATCATTACCCATGCTTATGGAAATTCTGTCACATTTTTATTGATCATCTGGTTATAAAGTTACCTGGACGAAGTCTGAAGTGATGCCATTGATTTCTACATGCTATAAACAGGATATAACTTCATTGGGGTTCAAATGGTGTGCCGACAGAATATGTTATTTAGGTATATGGTTAACACCTAAGATTGCAGACATAGTACATGAAAATCTGAAAGAACTATGTAAGGATTTCAAAATAGAACTGGAGCGGTGGAGGGGTGTTGAATCTTTCTCTTTTGGGGAAAGCTAATGCCCTTAAAATGACCTCAACTCTGAAGATTAATTATGATTCCGCTGAATATCAACTCACAATATTGGAAGGAATTAGATAGGCTGGTGTAAGATTACATCTGGGACCATAAACTACCCAGATAAAAATTCTTGAAATACAGCTGCCTCAGGAGAAGGGTGGACTTGGAGTCCTTAATTTCCAGGCCTATCGCCTGGCATTCATGTCACCATTTTTGGTCCCATTCCTTATCAACATTCCAGATGATTGGGCTATAGCTGAGGCTGGTATTAACCCCTACAGTGCCAAGGACGAGATATCTTGTCCTTGACATTACCTCGGTAGTGCCAAGGACGAGATAGCTCATCCTTTTTAGCGCTCTGTTTTGAGCGATCCCTGCAAAGGGATGCAGGGGTTGCAAAGCAGGAATCGCTCAAAACTGTAATCCAACCGCTGGGCTATGTGAGGGAGAGGTCCCTCCTCACTGCCAGGGGGCTGGATTACCTTCAGTTTCACATTGGCGTGCGTAATGCATGCCGACATGAAAGTGAAAGTATTTTCACTGCAGCAGCAATTTTCGGCTGCCGCAGTGAAAACACAAGGTGAGTCTCCACCTTGCTCTGCCTTGATCTCCAGCTGTATTTCAAGCTGGAGATCAAGGCAGGTGTCGTTGGAAAGGGGAGATTCTCCCCTTTCCAACGACACCTTATGCGACAGCATTGCTGCTCACGGATCGGGGCAGCAATGCCGCTAGACACCAGGGATGTCTTTACAGTGCAGGGGGAGGAGAGGCTGCTTACTAGGTAAGCAGCTCCCTCCCCCCCGAGGCCCCAAAGCATGGGGCCACATGTATGGGGACCCCAGGGGGCAGATGGGTGACCATCTGCCCCCAGGGGTGGGGGGCAAAGAAAAATGGCTAAGAAGAAAAGCTATGGGAAGGGGGGAGAGGGTTGGGGACCCTAGACACCAGGGATTTATTTTGTGATGGTGCCGTTGGAAAGGGGAGGCTCTCCTTCCAATGAAACCATTTGTGTAAGCATTGCTGCTCCCTGTTTTCCTTGCTGGCTTCAACACCCTAGGCCCAAATCTGCAGGTTGCCCACACAAACAAAATGTGCTGTGCTGAAAGGCTTGGGGTTACCAGTGGGTTACCCTTTTCCTTTTATGCCCAGGTAGGTGCACACACATGTGAGGTACCGTTTTCATTGGGACACCTGTGGGAATGCGGGAAGGTATGACATCTGTTGTTGGTGACGTGTTTCGGTGAGTGGACAGAGAGAAACGTCTCTGAAATTGGCTGGAAATAAAAGAAAATTCTCAGAAATTTCGCTCTGGCCACCCACCAAAACGCACTGCCAACAATGCATGACCTACCTTCCCGCGTCCCCACACATGTCCCGATGATAATGGTATCTCACATTTGTGGGTGCACCTACCTGGGGCGCAAAAGGAAAAGGGTAACTTACTGGTAACCCAAAGCCTTTCGGCACAGCACATTTTGTTCATGTGGGCAACCTACAGATTTGGGCCTAGGGTGTTGAAGTCAGCAAGGAAAACAGGTAACCGCATGCATTTCCGAAAAGAAGAAACCTGTGGGAATCCGCAGAGGTCTGCCTTGTGCAAATTGCCCCAGTTTTTATTAGCCACTACCCTCGACAAAGTGTGATATTTGGTGGGGAAAAAAACACAATATTCACTTTGTCTGGGCTTTCTGGGTAATAAATTCTGGGCCGCTTCGAGCAAGTCAGACCTCCGTGCATTCCCACCGGTGTCCTCGTTTGGGAAATGCATGGGGTTCCCTGTTTTCCTTGCTGGCTTCGACACCCTAGGCCCAAATCTGTAGGTTGCCCACACAAACAAAATGTGCTCTGCCGAAAGGCTTGGGGTTACCAGTGGGTTACCCTTTCCCTTTTGCCCCCCGGTAGGTGCACCCACACATGTGAAGTACCGTTTTCATTGGGACACCTGTGGAAATGCAAGATGGTAGGCCATGTGTTGTTGACGGCGTGTTTCGGTGGGTGAGCTGAGTGAAATGTGTGGAAAATGTTTTTTTTTCGCAACATTTCAGACTTTGCCGGGGTTTCTGAGTAATACATTCTGGGCCGATTTACGCAAGTCAGACCTCTGTGGATTCCAACTGGTGTCCTCTTTTCGGAAATGCATGGGGTTTCCTGTTTTACTTGTTGACGTGGACACCCAAGACCCAAATCTGTAGGGTGTGCGCATGAGCAGAATTCCTGAAATGATGCTGGGCTGAAAGACTTGGGGTTACCCGTGTTTTAGGCTTTCCCTTTGGTGCCCAGGTAGGTGCACCCACACATGTGAGGTACTGTTTTCATCAGGACACATCTGGGAATGCGGGACGGTAGGCCATGTGTTATTGACGGTGTGTTTTGGTGGGTGAGCCGAGTGAAATGTGTGGAATTTTTTTTTTTTTGCAACATTTCAGACTTTGCCGGGGTTTCAGAGTAATACATTCTGGGCCGGTTTACGCAAGTCAGACCTCTGTGGATTCCCACAGGTGTTCTCTTTTCAGAAATGCATGGTGTTCCCTGTTTTACTTGGTGGCTTGGACACTCTACGCCCAAATTTGTAGGGTGTGCGCATGAGCAGAATTCCTGAAAAGATGCTGTGCCGAAAGACTTGGGGTTACCTGGGTTTTAGGCTTTCCCTTTGGCGCCCAGGTAGGTGCACCAACACATGTGAGGTACTGTTTTCATCAGGACACCTGTGGGAACCAGGGGCAGTAGGCAATGTGTTGTTGGCTGCGTGTTTTGGTGGGTGAACTGAGTGAAATTAGCCATAAATTGGGTCATTGCTTACTGGGTAATACATTCTGGGCCGATTTGCGCAAGTTAGACCTCTGTGGATTCCCACGGGTGTCCTCTTTTCGAAAATCAATGGGGTTCCCTGTTTTCCTTGGTGGCTTGGACACCCTAGGCCCAAATCTGTAGGATGTGCGCATGAGCAAAATTCCTGAAATGATGCTGTGCCGAAAGACTTGGGGTTACCCGAGTTTTAGACTTTCCAGAGGAATAGACCACATCCAGCTCCAGAACCTGGTGACAGATGCTTGAATGTAACAATTATTCCCTTCGTTAAACTGTACGAGACTCTGAATTAAACTATAAAGTACCAGGCTACTCTGTTACTGATGACACCAAACTTACTTTTCTGGAATCCTTTTCAGGATCAGTGCAGTCAAGGCTTGATAAGGAAGCAGAATGATCTGCTCAATAGCAAGCCAGACATTTGGATCTAGCTAGAGGAGAGGAGGTGGAGAAAACCACTTTAATGACTTCAATTTTGGAAATATTGAAATGGTTGTGACACCAGAAGGAATTTAACAGGGCGTGTCTGATGAGAGCTAGGGATCAAGGGGCCTTGACCAGTGTCCTCACTAATGCTCCATTTCCCATGGAAACTATATGACATCCCCTTCCTGATCCACCCTATCTATCCCATGAGACTGGCATGTAGAGAGCAAGGGAAGGAAATTGAGAGGGAAAAAACAAGACCAAGTGAGGATGGGATCTGATCACAATCAACCTATGACGGTCCTTTTGGAATCAGTGGGGTCCATCGCTGAAATAACACTGTTGTAGTACCTACAAATTCTTATTCCAGTGTGCTCAGAATAGTCAGTAGGAAGCTCTTCTCTGTCTTGGGAAACCCAAGCATGGGTGACCAAGGATTCAATCTGGCTGTGAAGGAAAAACAAACAAAAAAAACTGCTGTCCAATAGAGCTAAATCTAACAGCTCCAGAGCTTTTATGAGGAACCAGACCACTGATTTCAGGCGAAAGCAACCCTGGAGTATCCAGAGAAGCAATCATGCTGAAGGATGTTTCTTAAGAGAATGCATATCCAAGCAACAAAATGAATGAGAGCACCCTCTTGCTGATGAACGTATCAACCTAATCAGATGAGATGAATGAGGAGCTTGAAGATAGGAGGGATTTTACATTTGAATTGGAGAAATGAAATGAAATGATATTTTATTTATATCGCGTTCGTACACAAGTGTTTCAGAGCGCGACCAGGCAAAAGGGGAGGGGAACAAGGGAGAAAAAACAGAAATACTGTGATCTTACTAAGCCCAATGACATTTAAGAAAGCGCAAAATAAGGGCGATAAACGATGGTAGTGCAGCCAGCAAGTGGCAGGTTAAAGTTAGACAGAAAGGTATATCTGATAAGCGCAGAAAAAAAGGGGGAGGGGGACTGTATGGGTATAGATACAGAACTCTAGTGTAGATGGTGGCCTGGAGGCAGTGCAGGAGGGTGGCAGGGTGAGCAGGTACCTGGGACCAAAAGAAAACAGAATAGCCAGGTGCACGATGCCAAGAGAAGAAACTGATCAACATGGGGATAAAGGGGGCAAAGGCAAAGGCAAAGAGGAAGGTCTTGTGAAGTTTCTGGAACCAAAGATGTTTTACCTCAAGTTTTAAGGTGGCCGGGAGGCTGTTCCAAGGGGAGGCACCAGCCGAAGATAGAGATCTACCCCATCTCATTCTTTTGCAAAATGACTACCCCTGAGGGAGTTAGAAGTAGAGGAGCGAAGGGCTCGAGAAGAGAGGTATTTATGGAGGGATAGTTTAGTGTATTTTGGACCCAGCCCCCAGAAAGCCTTGTGAACAATGCAGAGGGTTTTAAATGTAATCCTTGCATCCACTGGGAGCCAATGACGGGATTTCAAGGCTGGAGAGATACGATCCCAGGGTTTGAGGCAAAGCACAAGTCTTGCAGTCCTAATCTGGATTAGTTGCAGAGGGCGGAGAGTGGAGGCAGGTAGATTTAGAATGAGACTGTTACAGTAATCCAGTCTGGAAAGAACCAGAGCTTGGGAAACAGTGAACTTTTGTGGGAAGGAGAGGAGGTGAAGTAAAAAGTTTGATTTTTTGGAGACTTCAGAGATGTGTGCGGAGAAGGAAAGTGTAGAGTCAAAGATATGATATGATATGGCATTTATAACGCGCCTATACACAAGTGTTTCAAGGCGCGACAAGGCAAGGGCGGGGAACAAAGGGAGGACAGACAATGATCATACTAGGCTAGGTGTGATTCAGATCGAGCAAGTGCGTGGGAAGGGGGCAGGGACAGTGCAGTACATGGGAATAGATAATAACAATTAATAAGTAACGGCCAGCATGTGGCAAATGCATGGGTAAGTGCAGACACCAGGTGTCAAGGGCTGCTAGTGGGACTGTAGGGATACAGAAATAGTCCCCAAGTGCGGGGGTTGCCAGGCGGGCAGTGCAGGTATGTGATGCTGGTGAAGGAGGGACCTGGGCCCGAGATCAGAGGGTTTCCAGGTAGGCAGTGCAGTTCTGGTTACAGCCAGGAGGTCAGCAGAGGAGAGGAGGAGAAAAAGCAGAAGCAAAGAGAAAGGTTCTGAGATGCTTCCAGAACTGGAGATGGTTGTCCTCAAGTTTAAGGGAGGCAGGGAGGCTGTTCCAGAGTGAGGCACCAGCTGAAGAAAGAGATCTACCACCAACTTGTTGCTTGGAGAAGCGACTGACCCTGAGGGAGTTGGAGGCGGATGAGCAAAGAGCTTAAGAAGAAAGATATTTAGGAAGAGAGAGTTGAAGGTACAGAGACTCCAGGCCCCAGACAGCCTTGTGGACTATGCAGAGGGTTTTGAACTTAGCCAGTGAAGAGATTTCAGTCCTGGAGAGATATAACCCCTGGGCTTGAGGCCAAGGACAAGTCTCGCAGTCCTGTTCTGGATAAGTTACAGAGGGCAGAGAGCAGAAGCAGGCAGATTTAGAAAGAGGCTGTTGCAATAGTCCAGCTGAGAGAGAACCAGAGCTCTGGAGACAGTGAGCTTCTGGGGGAAGGAGAGGAAAGGAATAATGCCTCTGAGGAGGTGCAGCTGGTAGAGTGACTTCTTAGAGACGTCCGAGATGTGGGGAGAGAAGGAGAGTGTGCAGTTGAAGATGACCCTGAGGTTTTTAGCCTTGCAGGTGGGAGAAGGAAGAGGGCCAAGAGAGGCCGGCCAGAGAGCTACAGGAAAGGAGGAAACAGGTGTACCAATGAGGAGAATCTCTGTCTTACTGGCATTAAGGCAGAGGTCATTGGCGGCACACTACTCCTGGATAGCAGACAGACAGTCAGAGACGGGGGAAGGAGAGGAGGAGGCCAAGGGTAGCCTGAAAATTAGCTGGGTGTCATCTGCATAGCACTTAAAGTTGGGGCGAGAGAGGTGATGCAGTGGGCAAGGAATTGGTTGAACAGCCAGGTAGAGAGGTTAGACTGGGTCATGTCAGTGGAAAAGACTGATCAAACTCAAGTTATATTTTTCAACCCACGGCTCCCCTACTCAGTCTGAAACAACTGGGGGTAGTGGGAGTACCCTCTTTCAAACGCTGGAACAAAGGAGACAATCAATGATAGAGAAAAAAGAGCGAGCTATCATACTTCCTTCTACTACCATACAGCAAAGTGAAGACAGTAGCATGAGGGGGTTGTCTAGTTCTTCCAGTTTTTTGGCTCCAGCGAAAACTCTCTCAATCGAGAGGCTGATTCCAGAGAGATACGGCCTAATCAGAAATAGGAAAAATGTGCTAAAACTGCTGCGTTGTTCACCTAAACTCAGATTCATTGGCCCAGAGGACATCAAGATTGTGGTATTTGTAAACGAAAGCTGCCTAGACTGGGCGAATCTGCATCTGCATTCAATATTGGTGAGAAGCACTCTCTTGGAAGCTTCTCTTGACTTCCTTCCTCTGGGCTTAGAGATATCTGATGGCTCTCACCTTAAGTCTCAGGTCCCCAGGAAGCTCAGTGCTAGCCAATCGAAAGGTTCACAAGAAGGACTTCCCATATATAGTCTTGATTCTAGAGTCGGGATGGCCCAAAAGTGACCTTGACAAGACCAAGGTGAGATTCAATCCATCCTGTGTTGGCAGGGCAAGTGGTAACTGAAAGTTACCTTTGACCGAGCTAAAGGTGAAGAATGAATGGTGAAGATGAGCCAGGAAAGAAGTAGGCATACAGCCCCTCTGGCCAACTGGTCTTGGTTGGGTTCTCTGGCTCAGACCCAGGGTCTATAATGTCCAGAGTTACAGGAAGGTATCTACCTATGCATGGCCTCGTGGAACACTGGAGGTTTCATACATCTTTTCAATGAGGAGAGAGTGGACTTCTCAAACTATGACATATTGTGCATGCAGGTTGTCTGCCAAGCCAATTTCTGAGAGCTTTGAAGTATGTCTTAACCCAGCCCAGAGAAGATCAGCAGGAAGACCCTCAGTGGGCCTTTTGATACTGGAGAAACTGGGGCGGAACATTTTGATTCTGGAAATGAAGAACCCAAATCCTGTTTTTTAGCTGGTGTTATTGAATTGGGATAGGGTTCCTTGAAAAAGCTCATGGTTACTAGTCTTGTTGAGCCTGTACTGCAACCCTGCAGGGATTGGGGAACATGAATTTGTGGGGACTGTAACTCATCTCATACATGACTTGTGGGTGAAACTGAAGGATCCCCACATAGTGATCTGTGGGGATCTTAATATAAGGTGTATGGTCAAAATAGGGCTAAGGCTGCCAAAGACTTCCTTATCTAAAAAACAGCTCTTTGGATATCAGAGTTAAAAGAGCAAGATGTGTGTATGTTGAACAGCCAGCTAAGAGGTGACATAGTAGCTCCCAAAAAGACCATCTGGATTATTACTTTGTATCTGGAGGTCTGTTCAAATGTCTGCATACTCTAAACATTAAAACAATGGAAAATAGGGACCACTATTTGTTAAGTCTAACCTTCAAAAGTTGGGAATGGGAATGTAGTGATCTGAAGGTTGATGACATGTATTTAACCCAGGGTGACAACCGGTTACGAATGCTCCCAAAGGGAGGTCCAAAAAGTTACGGCCCAGTATGAAAAATGCCATGGAATCTAGAAACCTGGGGATAGACTATTCCAGTGTCTTTATGAGTTTCCCAATGAAATCCAATACGGGTGTAAGACAAGATTTCAAGAGAATGCATTGTCCGAATAAATATCTAAGAGAGGCAAAGAAAATCATTAGAGCCGATCTTCATAATGTAGATCGACTACAGATTGGTGATATAATTGCCCTACAAAATAAGCAGAAGCAGCAATACAGGAATTGGCTGCTAACTACTAAAGCCCAATGCTCCCAAGCGGATGTGGAAGTAATAATGAGGATAATTTCTAACAAGAACACACAAGACCTTCGGGCGCTGCTCACTAATGATGTAACATTCCAAGTGGCTACTGTTATCCCAGTAGACTAAGAGAAGGATTGAATTTGATACTTTACCAATCTAATTTCTTGCTCGACCCAGTAGTCCTGGGAAGCCCGGGAAAGGCTAGTATTCTCTGGTCCATAGAGTTTGAGCGAGAGGACGTAGTTGTGCTAATTAAGAAGCTGAACTCCTCCAGAGCTGCAGGTGTGGATGGCCCAAATAACTGCATCTTTAAACAGAACCCAGAGGATCGAGCTGATTTCTGCTGGGTTCTGTATAATCAAATCCAACACTCAAGAGAGATTCCTCCCTCTTGGAGGGCTGCATTAGTTATACCTATCTTTAAGAAGGGGGATAGATATAACACTAAAAATGACAGGCCCATCGCTCTTTTATATACCCATGGGAAGATATTTGTGTCTATTTTGTTGAGGCACCTAAAAAGTGGAAGACATTCAGGGCATTTTGACAAACGACAAGCCAGGTTTATCTCAGGGGTAGTCTAATCTCAATCTGTTGCTGCTAAATATTCTGAAGTTGAGAGCGATCAAGAAAAAACAGAATGTATATCTAGCATTTATTGATCTAGAGCAAGCCTTCGACAGTATAAACAAAGAAAGGCTGTGGGAGAAATTAATGAACTGGCATTGCCCACTGGACCTGGTGGAGGCAATAAAGGCTTTGTACTTTTCAACCACCGTTCAAATAAGGATGTCTTCCAAGGGAATACTTATGAAAGCAACCCAAACATTTAGGGGACTGAGACATGGAACAGGGTTGTCTCTTGGCCACCAAGTTATTTAACCTATATCTTTCTGACATGGAATCTAGTTAGGTGGGAGTTGATGCCTCCCACCTAAGTTATACAACCAATTGATCCTGTGGGTTCTATACATGGATGATTTGGTCCCGATCGACCAAACGCAGTTAGGTTTACAGAGGAGACTGAACCAACTAGAAGCATACATAAAGGCAAATGAATTGTGAACAAATGTGGGAAAACAGCAACATTATGGTGCTCTCTAATGCTTGTGGGAAAAAGAAACCAAAATTCATCTGGGTTGTGGGCACTGTGGAAATAGCATGTGTAGAATATATTGTGTACTAGGGAGTCCCAATTCATTGTAGTGTGAATGGGAAATTATGGATGGACGTTCTAAGACTAAAATGCGTAAGGCTAGCC
Organism: Ambystoma mexicanum; assembly: GCF_040938575.1. Lineage (NCBI taxonomy): Eukaryota > Metazoa > Chordata > Amphibia > Caudata > Ambystomatidae > Ambystoma > Ambystoma mexicanum. The sequence goes on from NC_090939.1 coordinate 338,961,850, forward strand.
ACCCAGACAAGATCGATCCATAAGAGATTTGGTAAATTCACTCTGGCACCAATAATAACTTTCTATAGACTTAAAGTAATACTAATTCTCATATATGGAACAGAATCAGTGCTTCACTTCCCTATAGGGTTCTGGGACCTGCTTGAGGGACTCTTCTGGAGGAGGGCCTTAGGTCTTCCAAAATGCCTTCCAATTTCCCTAATAAGGTTTGAATTGGGTTTTCAATCTGTGCGTTCCATGATTAGGTGGAACTCGCAGCACCTGTTCCTAAAATGCACAGATGGGGACAATCTCCCTCTCTTTGAAATTCTAAGAAATGGGGGGAGTTGTGTGGACAGATTTTGGATACCTATAAGGCCACCTGTAGAGAGTGGCTAAAGAATCTTGACCTAACATAAGCCACTCTGGCTATTAATCCTGGCAAAGTTAAGAGCCAGATGAAGCGAATGGACTGGATAGAAACTCTAACACAATTAAGTTTTTACAGACTACCTCTGAGTCTGCAGTATGAGAGGAGATCAATAAATAATCCTCCTAGGTATCTACTAAAATGTCCTATTCACAGATATAGGGATCTCCTTATGCGGCTTAGTTTGAACATTCTGCCAACTACAGAAGTCCTTTGTATGAGAAGGCAATTGCAAGACAATGTCCCCTCCTGTAGATTTTGTAAGAGGCAAGATAAGATGGAAACTTATCAGCACCTATTGTCAGAGTGTGATGGTCTTGACACAATGAGAAGCAAATTTATGAGTGAGGTGGCCAATCATTATAAAACCTTAACGTTACAGGAGCGGTAGGATATGTTTATAATAGGAGAAAACTATTTGATGATATTGGCTGCAATGAAAATTAATAGAGGAATTGTTGGAACTTGTGATTGTAAAATTAAATTCTCTGATGTTTATAGTTGTAATAGAGAGATGCTGGGGAACAGATTTTAACGACCAGTTTAATATTTTTTATTTTGTAATGGAATGTAATGGATGTTTTTTTATGATAGGTTTCAAATAAACCAACCATATAAATAAAAACAAATACAAACAGAAATTGAGAGCAAGAAGAAGGTTATTGCAGATGTGTGGGGTGGGTGGCCATGCTTTGGGAGGGATACAGAAATCTAATATTGAGTGCACAAGTGATGAATGTAGCCCACACCTCCACAGTGAGGCCACCTCAACATCCACAATGCTAAATATCCATACTGGTGAATGAAGTGTAGGTACATCCGCATTGACAAGCAAGTGCCAAAGGAACACCTAAACATCAGTGGACCAGAAAGGAACTCAACGTACATTGAACTCAACCTCCAGTAGCAAATGTGCAGAGGTGAATAAGCTGTCACCAGATATAATACACAACTAATCCATGTGCAATATGTAGCAATACACATGAATAAGTCAGTATCCTTCCCCAATGAGAGACCCCAAGCACCATCACGATACATCTCACATATCACAACAATCCATGTATGCACACCATTACCGACACACAAAAATACATCAATCCAACAACACTAACAAACCGACACCAAACATGCAATGCCCCTGCACAAGGAATGGAGTCAGATAAACAGCCATTGCCACGTACAGCCATCTGATTGTCCAACTCCTATTTGTGAAACACATTTACACATGCTCAAATCAATCAAAAGAAACCCATCACGCACACAGAGCATGCACACCTGTCCCACAGCAAACATCACAATAACAGCATGATACACATAATGGGGACCCGTCCCACAAGACAGTCATAGAACCTGTGCATATGGAGAACATGGAAAACATGAATGTGCACATGGCCAAAGGGGCTGCAAGAAGTGTGGTATCAAGAGTATCCAAACTTGTATTAAACATGTGTACACTAACATCCTAAAATAAGGTAGAGGGTAAACATGTCCAGGGATAAAAAGAAAAAAACAAACCCAATTCAAACCTAACACTATCTAACTATATACACTGCCAGGGGGATGCTCCTGTTCAATGGCTGCCAATGCTTCCACCATGTCTGACTCCCTCTCTGGATCCTCTGACTGTAGGTGGGCCTCTGTTGTTGCCTGGAGGGCTTGCAGGCCTTCAAACATCTGCCTATCTGCCTCCATCAAAGCCCTGAAAGCATCTTCCAGAATGGCAGCCCGCCTCCTTCTCTGCCTCTATACTACCTCAACCCTGGTCCTTGCAATGGCGGCCTCCCTACCCACTGTCTCTCACAAACAGCTGCCTCTGATAATTCACACAGACACACATACCATGTCCCATAGGTGTCTCCTTTCCACCTGCCACACGTTGGCCAAATGTGTGCCTCTTTGCCTCCTCTCAGTGAAATATCCCTGTATCAATTGTATCTTTACAGTCCTCATTTGCTGCTGCTTGGCAATGTGCAAGCTGCCTAGGTACCCCCTCTAACTGGATGACACTTGTCACGGGGTACTGCACCTGCACTGCCCTGGCGTGCTTACTGTTCCTCCATTGCCTGTTGATGTGTGGCAACCTGGGAAGTCTCTGTGACTACCTCATGTTCCATTGTTTTGACTTCCAACGGTTCCATGTAATAATGTCCCCACAAAAATATCGCCATGCAAAAATATTGCCGAAAAAATGGCCGTTTTTTGTCGGGACATTATTGCATGGACATGCAGGGGTCACCCCCGCAACCCCCAAACCCTTTTTTCTTTTTTTGGCTGCCCCTCTCCCCATGTATATGGTGACCCATATAATATCGCCACAACCTTTTCCTAGCGATATTATGCATGGCGACTATATATATATGGGGATAATATTACCTGATACCTTCCAACTCAGGCAGGTACGAAGGCACAACAAGATTGGGTGGTGGTGGTAGGAATGTTGCACAGTGGGTCGTGGTGGTAGGTGGCACGGAAGCCTGACTGGAGGATGACTGGGCCAGGAAGACATTCACCTGCTCATTATGCTGTACAGGTTCCATGTGAGAGACATGCATAGCATCACAAATAGCTGCTGTCTGCCTGACAATACCTGCCAGCAGAGTCTGCACCACACCTTGGATGGTCTCATTGGTTAGAAATGGAGCAACAGTCTGGGTGGTGGGATCGCGGAAGAAGGTCACTACTGCAGCAAATAGCCTAGGAACAAAGATGTTGTGTTGAACCCTCCACGGTGGACTCCAAACCCTCATGTCTCGAGGCCAGGGGCCAGCATCGTCATTTAGGGGTTGCCAGAGGTCGCAACAGTGACCTCTGAGGTCTCCCTTGCTACACCTGTTGTCTCCCTTGCTACCCCTAAAAAAATCCTTTTTTTTTGTAATGCTAGCTTCTGGGCTGTGGCCAGCACCACGTGGCTCTTTACTTCTGGAGTGGCTGGCTTTCTTGTTCAGGCATCTTAAAAAAGAAGAAGAACAAAAAAACAGGGGTGCCACAAGTCTAACACTTTCAGCACTTCCACTGACCCTAAATAAGAAAGAATAGGAATACCAAATAATGTCTCTTTCTGGAATTCTATACAATAATTGCTTGTTAAGGGTTTATTTAAAGCACACTTCAGGGGGTGAGTCACTGATTCAGTCTGTTCTTAAACACCTCAACTCAGCCTTTCACCCTTCTGAGGTCGATAAATGAGTGCCAACACAGGTTGGGAGATAGTGGGTGTATATTTTTTCAATATAAAGCGCTTACGTGTAAGTGCTATATAATAACACATCATTATCATTTGGCCATGGACTCGTGCTTGCATTCACAGTAATTTAGTAATATGGCTCTATACACACGATCCTAACGATACATATGGCGATCCATTCTTGTATAAAATATACATCACATTATAGTGATATCGTAACCATATTTTTCCTAGTGTACTTAGGAGCAATGCTATGTGATGCCACTTCCTGTTTTGTCAAGGGGTGAAAGGTTGTGTTCCAACGCTTCCCACTATATCACTTGGGGGTGGGGTCAAATTACATCACTTCCTGTGATGTCATTGGAGGTCAAGGGTCATGTGCGGCGAGCCTGAACACCCTCCTCGATGCCCGCACCTCACCCCATGGGCTTGACTTCATGGCCACTTTCTCCACCTCCATCTCCACCAACCCAGATGCCTCCAGAGAGGCCTCCATCCTTGATGACCCCTGTGTGGCTGCACACTGTTCCACTGCTGCTGAGATGTCACAAACTAAAACCACCCCCTGGGACTTACCTTCAGCAGCCTCACACAATGGTAGTGATGCTCGCCCAGCCACATTGCTCTCGGAAGAGGAGGTGTCAACTGTGAGAAGCCAGGGTCTGGTGGCCGCAACCCTGCTCCTCTGCCCCACGACACTGCTTCCACCCTCTTCACCAGCTGCAGCAACTGTTGAAAAGTGTAAAAAGAACATAGACATAAGTCCACTGTGACCATGCATGTGTGGTATTCACAGTACCATGTATCCAGCACAAGTCAACCATCAACTGCCACAGACACACTCACACACAACCATGCAATCAACATGAATACTGACACACAAGTGTAAAAACAGCGATGAGTCCCAGCCATGACACACACACACACACACACACATGTCAACCCAGCACATTGACGTGTGGTCACAAACACATTGCAAGAAACCATGGCATGGCACAATACCAATGCCAATATGACCCCAGGTTAACCTGCAGCCAGGGCCATGAGAAGTGCACCTGGACACATGTCTCACTAACACCATTACATTGATTCGCATTATCACCTTGTCTTCTCACACGGACATGCAGCATGGGAAAGATCACTAACAGGATGTTATGCAGAAACCTGTGCAGTTCCCTCTGGGACCACTGCAAAAAGTTTAAGTCTACAGGAGTTAGTAGTAAACCCAATTGGTAGCAGTCTGTACCACCCAGATTTACCTGGTAGCTGTGGCTGAGCAGTCAGACTTCTCTCAAGACGAGTTAGGCCGTATTTGGAGGATGCAAGATAGGGCAATTTACACAGTAGAACAAGCAGACACAGATCAGAGCTTGGGTGTAAAGATATATAATTATTTATTTAAAAACACATCTATGGAAAACACACTGGCATTAATATGGCAAACAACTTCAATCACAGTTACTATAAGTATATATCAATCCCATAACAATATTTCGACAAGTCTAGGTTCAACGGCACCACTTATTTGCAAACAGAGGTGAATGCTTTAACCTAGATGGCACTCTAGTATTCGTTAGAAAGGGAGAGAAAAAGGCAGGGTATGAAACCAACTCAGTACCAACACTTTTACAAAACAAATGCAAGGCGAGCAAGGCAGGGTCTACTGTAAATCACAAAGTTCAGAGGCCAGGCCCACTCGGAGAGAGGCAAGGCTGGATGTCCCAAAAGTATCAGAGTGGTAATGCACTTCAAGTCTTTGATAGTAAAATGTCATTTAAAGGTTGTACCAGTTTTAGAACAAAAAGTTAAGAAGGTCTGGAGGCGACCCAATGGAAAGGTAAGGATTTAAGACACCTCACGCTAACCATCAAAAGGGAAGCCAGGCGGACTCAGTACCTTGAAAGTGAGACAGCTCCGGCGGGGGCAGTTGTTCCTGGTGGTGGATGCAAGTCGGGGCTTTGCCAGAAGATGAGATGATCTCGTTGTCGAGGAAAGTTGAAGATCGTTGCACCACCAGGGAAGAGACCAGCCGTGGAGTGCTCAGTCACAAGGCACCACCTTTTGGTCGTGGTACAGTGGTTAGTGGCTATCCGGTTGCCGGGGTGCTCAGCAGGGGCAATTCGACCACTAGACGTCCTGGAAGCGAAGAAAAAGCAAGGGACTGGTTGTTCCCACCAGTCAGGGGAAGAAGACTCTCCAGCAGGGAGATCTCCTCTGTCGTTGGGAAGTGGTGAGTCGGTTCAGCAGGGCTCCACCAGAGGTGTCGTCGTTGCAGGTCGGCTCAGCTTTACCCTCGTCGGATTCTTAGGTCCTGTGGCGACTTCTGAAGTTCCAGTCCCAAAAGCCCTGCTTTTATGCAGAAAACCCCCATTCATTCAGCCTAGCTGTCAATCAAACATGCTAAGTTGTGAGCGAGGCGGCTCATCACCCGGGCAAATCACACAAGAGTGCAACCTGAGTTGGCAAGGTAACTCAGTTCAGGGTGCCTAAACCCCCTCCCACATCACCTGTGGTACCCAGACAGAATGGCACCACTCTGGAGGGCTTCTGTGCAGAAGCCCGCCAAAAGTGGAACAAAGGGCTCAACCTTTGGTTCGGAGTTACAGAGGCGAACACAGACGCCATTTTAAAAACCGAGTTCTGGCAGAAAATACCAACCGGTGGATTTATTTAAGACAAATAAACCAGCGGTATGTTAGAGACTAATGTGAAAAAAGTATTAGCCTCCAACAATGAGAAGAATCCCATAGGAATATATTTGCGGTCGAATATAAAAAGTAGTATCCACTGCCACCAGCCAAAACTCGACGAGGGGGACGGGACAGTGCCCCCTCGAACAACAGACCCAGGGGTAATCGAATTACCCCTACCAGTACCTCCACAATAGGATGGTTTGTACTAGTTATGTTAGTAAATGTAGGTCTAGTAAAGCCAATGGTGACTTTACATGCCCTGGGAGACAGTAATCAGTCCCAAGGTATGGAGTCTAGGGTGGGGATCCTATAGGACACCCCAGTGTTTCGGCACGGAGGGTGCGGTGTAACACACATAGCAAAACACATGAGGCCCTATGGAGTAAAAGACCCCATAGCCCATAGAACACATTGACATTCAAAGAAATCAACCACATTCATGTCCAAGAGTGGGAGGAAAAGAGTCTCACTCTTGGCAGGATGAAAAAAAAACAAACTCCAGAAATCCAGCAAAGCTGCTGGGAGACTCACTAGGTTAGGAAATTCAGCCTAAACAGAGAATTCTCCCTAACACTGGAAGCCGAGAGAAGTCACACATGCGACATGAAAACATGATAGCCATGGCCTACAGAGTGGCACACAAGTGTGTGGCCACAATGTGCTTAACTGGGATTATGCCATTGAGGGCCTAGAGCAGTATCCTCCCAAGAGGCGTGGGGACCCTGGCTGCCTTACAGAGCCCCACTAACACTTCCCTGGGACACCAACTGGGGCCTGTGTACTGTCTGGACCTTTAACTGCTGGCCTTGCTTAGAGACTCCCACAGCATCCATGTCTATTGTCACAAACCTGCTCAGGGGCCCCGGTACCAGAACAGTGAAGCCCCACAAGCTCTGATGTCATATGTCCGTCACACAGGTAGACACTTACCACAGACTACAATTCATGCACAAAGTGGGGTCCATGGAGCCCGGCTGCAGGACAATGTGGTACACAGCTGGGCCAGCTTTAACTCAGGCCATCTGGTGGTCCTGACCCAGCCACATGGGCAGTTGGGCCTGGCCAAAGGAATTGACCGAAGGAACAGATGGATGTGTGGCCATGAGGCAGTGCTAAAGTAGAAGTCCACCACCTCTGAGTTGAGTACATAGTCAGGTGACAGGAGCCCAGGTGCCTGGCCTGGGATGAGCTTCACACCCTTGGGCAGCTTTGTGTGACCTCAGTGTGAGTGGATGGCCAACTGTTGCAGGGTGCGGGGCCCTGTTGGTCACTCATGGACCAATGGCCCAGCTGGATGATTGGGAGGAAGAGCCGGGGCACAGGCACTATTCTTGCCAGAAGGGGGCAGCTACTGCACACACCAATACCACTGGTGTGGGGATGGATGGTCTGCCACCCATGTAACTGTCATCGCCCTGTACTGCAGTTGTAAAATGAGTTAATTTGAGTAGTGCACAGGGCTCACATGGGTCCATACCCACTGTGTGTTGGCCAGGCCCTGTGGTCAGCCCACCATTCTTGTACTTTCTCATGAACACTGGGGAACTGCATGCCTGATTTGCCTCTGCACTGCTTGGGGGGGAGACACACCCTTGTTAGGGGGCACTCCCTGAGAGGGCATGCCTTTGAGTCAAAACTGCCCCAATGCAGGTGGCATGTAAATGGCTGTCCTAGCGGCCATGGGCATGCAAGCAGTCCAACCCAAGATGAACCAAGTGTGAAAAATGAACCTGTGGAAAGCAGGGAGCCAGATGGACAGTCGTCCCTGCCATTGTGGTGCAAGTCATCGAGGGTCATTTAACGACCAGGCCTGCAAAAGATCTTGCCCACTCAGAAGAGTTCCACCAAGCTGGCAAAGCTCTGTTGGCACATTGGGTGGTGGATGACTCTTGTCCATCTTGGGGATGTGCTAGAGCCTGGGTATGTCAGCGAGTACCAAGTGAAGTGCAGAAAGGAACCTTACACACTGTCAATAGGCCAGAGGAATGCAACTATGCTTATGATATGATATGCTATGGCATTTATAATGCTCTTATACACAAGTGTTTGAAGGAGTGATGAGCCAAGGGAGGGGGAACAGAAGGAGGACAAAAACCAACGCTCTTACTAGGCCTAGTGACAATGAGATCACACAAGTACAGAGGAGTGGGGACGGGAGAAGTGCCAGGGGGTAAGGATGGATGGGGAAGTGCAGGTCATGGAATGAATACAAGTAGTGCAGCCAAATGCAAGTGTCAAAAAGTGCAGGAAGAGAACTGTAGGGTTACAGATACAGACCACAGTTCAGGGGATGCAAGGAGTCAGTGTGGGTGTGCAACTGGACGGGCAGGTGTGCAATGAATAATCATGGCCAGATTTGGTCTGATGACACAAGCCTAAAATTCTTATAACCATTCTCATATTCCCCTTTAAGTACCCCACAGTAGGTGAGAATATGTCTTTGGGTCTCAACATGACACAACTTCTAGCCAACCTCCAGAACATACAGGCTGATTCATGGAATAATTAGCGCGGCGCAAGTGGCCAAAAACATGCGATTCGCAGTGGAAAAGCAGCGCACATCGATTCATGGAAGGCCGTGCGCGAGAAAACCATCGGATGTGCGCTAAAAAAGTGCGCGGCGCAGGTTGGCGCACAGACCATCTAACGGCGTGCGCCAGGTCACAGCGAAAATCGCACAGGCCACAGCGAAAATCGCACATAGCGCGGCGCACAAAACAAAAGTAGGCGGAACACTCGGAATGGGGAACAACTTGCCAAAATGTGGGCATCACAGGGGAAGTACAGGGTGCAAGTGCGCGGAACGCCCACACGCTCGCCTACAACACATATTCATGGAATCGAATAGGGCAAAAAAGCGCATGGTCAAACCAGCGCACAGGCACAAACACGACCGCCACAAGAAAGCAGGCGGTAGCGTCTCTGCGCCTGTAATAAATGTGCGTGAAAAGGTGCGCCAACAAATAGAACCTATATACAGCTATGATGTGTGCCTCAGTGGCGGCCTCCTCCTCCTCTGTGGAAACCACCAACCTGGATGGCTCCTCACCGTCTTCCGCCGTAGCAGGCCCCTGTGGGGGCTCACCCTCCCCTTCCGCTGCAGCCGTGGGGGCATCCCCGCCGCCTTGCTTCACAGCGCCGTCTCCGCCCTCTTCTTCACTAGCCGCTGCGTAGAGGGAGACATAGAACACAAGCATCAGTGTACTGTAAAATGGTCCCCTAGACAAGAAGCAATAGCAGATGAGTACCACTGTCAAAGTACACTTCCATCATGTCTCTCCACAACACATGGGTCAGTCCAGGCAAAACACACACAGTAACAGGCATGGTGCATGCCATGGACATTTCCATACATGTCCAATGGACTCTTGAAACATACAATGATATGGAACTCGCATGCATCATGGGTCATGCCTATCACATGCACACACTTCACCTCAGTCACATCCATCTGGCCTCATACAGCCCAAACACAGCGGATACAAGGATAACTAGGCTGCATCAGTGAATCTGTGCATTGTCACAGACATGTGTCATGCATCCATGGCATTCACAAGTCACAGACACGCAGGTCAGGCACACAGACATGGCTACCATATGTGTACCTGGCATCAGCACCCATCCCTCACCCCCACCTATGTCCAGAAACAGAGACTGGCATGCTCTCATGTGTAAAATCTGCATAGGGCTCCCCATGTCGCATTTAAACACATGCAACGACCATGTGGTTCACACATCACTGGTCGCACATGCATTACCATGATGTCCCTGCACACATACATGCGTACATGGCCTATGTCACACATACAGGCAAGTATCAGACAACCAGCACACCGCAACATGCCCTGTCTCACACAGCAATGCTTGGCCACTTACCGCTCAACTCCAGACGGATCTCCCTCTCAAGGATCTGGACGTGGAGCGCTGGGCATACGCGTTCCAGGACCCTCATCTGGATGGAACTCATGCGGCCCCGGCCCCCCTCCACGAGGCGCCGGGCCTTCACGAGGGTCCTGGACCTCAAGTCCTCCCAGCGCTTCTTGATCTTCTGGACGTCGCGGGTTGCCACCCCCTCCGCGTTGATGGCAACCACACAGTCGGCCCAGATCCTCTCCCGTCCTTCCTTGCTGGCGCGGGATGATAAAAGAGGGCATCATACTGCCCCAGGACATGCTCCACCAGGACACCAACTTCGGTGGCAGTGAAGCTGGTGCCCCTCTGGCCTGGGGTTGCCACTGGTGCCAGATGTCGAAGTGCCCGACAGGGCAACCCCAGAGGCAGGAGTGGGTGGGCAACTGGGTCCTGGGGCTGGGCTGTGGAGCGATGTTATCCCAGTCGGGAGTCTTCTGTTCCAGCAGGGGTGGACACAGCAACTGGACCCCTGCAGATGGCTGATGTACAGGCACCAAATGGCAGGGCACGGTGGCAGCAGGCAGGCAGGCAGGCAGCAGCAGATGGCACGTGGGAGGCTGCTCGGGGCACTGGGGGGCAGTAATTCGGCCTTCTGGGCAGGAGCGTGGTCTTCCGTGTGTTTTCGCTTGGCCAGCTTGATACGGAGTGATTTGGCACATGAAAATCCTGCACGTCAGCGTGAAATTCGAGGAAAGGCCTTTAGCGCGTAAGCGCGTCTGCACGCATACGCGATTCTATTGGACCAAAGGCCCTCAGCGCGTAAGAGCGTCTGTGACGTGACCCGCACGGGTGTTTCACTCATAGCACGTGATGACGGAGCACACGTGGAAAGACTGCACGTCAGAGTGTCATCCCGTGTAATTGGACAAAAGTGCGCGTACACACGATTGGCCTATGTACGTGTATTTCAGGGGTGCGCGGGCACTTACACACGCAAGTACATCAGCGCACGTGTATTCCGGGGTGCGTGGGAATTTCCACATGCTATTGGCCTGGGTACTGGATTTCAGGGGTGCGCGGGAAGTTTCACACGCTCGCCTACAACACGCGCAAAGAAACACGTACGCCAGTAGGATGCAGGCATACGTCGACCCGCGACGCATAAATTTGCGTGCAAAAAACTAACAAGCTCAGACGCCAGGATGAATATACCGGTCCTAGCAGCAGTGGCTGTGGGCTACCAAAGGAGGAGGAGGAGGAGGATAGTCAGGGCCAGAATTTTCACACCCAGAACCAGCCTTTTCGGGATGCCTGATGACCAGGTGTATGGGAGGTACAGGTTTCCACCACACATAATACTGGACCTGGTGAGTGAGTGGGAGTTTTTTTTACTTTTAATTATTGATTGGTAGTATAACTAGAGTACTTCGATTACAATCAACCACACATTATACAATATATTACAAGCTCAGTAGTTCTATCCAGGACACAGAACGAATGACGAGAAGCACCTGATGAACATAGAGGGTTGCTACCAGTGGGCCATCATAAACATACACAGATACTACGTCGTTCAAACAGTGGGAGTATGGTTGGCCAAGTAGGACTTAAATTAAGCCCATACATCCCTGGGGCGAGATGTGGGAGGCAACAAAGTAATGTACAATTCTTCAGAGTTTTGGGCCCAGGTGAGTGCTTCTAGATTTGCTTTGCTATTGGGGCGTGGGTTCCTTCCATCCTTGTAGTATGCATCCCTTCGCTATACAAATGTATCTCCCTTAGATTATGGGAACCTTTGCCTTAGGTTCGTAGCAGCCAGGCTCTTTCTGCCGGATTGCAAGCTTCCATACAAAAGAGGCTATCAGTTGGGTAGCAGTAACATCTGATATTTAAAATGCAAGAAGGCGCTACATTCATTGTTTGGTCTCCTCAGTAGGTTTAAAAAATCACTCAGATGAAACAAATGCACCTCCCTTAGTAATGGGAACCTTTGCTTTAAGTACATGATGCAAGGTAGTGGTGATCTATCGACTTCATTGTCTCTCTTGATCCTCAAGTCTATTTTTCTTCGAACTCCTTATAAACAGGCCAATTCATGGAATTAATGTGCGCTAAAATTTTCAGCGCAAGGGTGCAAAAGCGTGCGAATCACAGCGCAAGTGAGAAAATCGCGGCGAAACCAGCGCATAGCGATTCATGGAAGTCCGTGCTCGTGGAAATCCCTAGATGTGCGCTAAAAATCTGCGTGGCGCACGCTGGCGCACACGTCTCCAAACAGCGTGCGCTAAGCGCACAGTGAAAGCACACATAGCGCGGCGCACACAACAAAAGTAGGCGGAACAGGAGGCGTACAACGCAGAATGGGTAACAACGCGTGAAAATGTGGGCGGCAGGGGGGAAGTACAGGAGGCAAATGCGCGGAACGCCCACACGCACGTTCAAAACACGTATTCATGGAATTGAACGAGGCTAACGCGTGCGCCAAAAAAGATGCGCTAATCCGGAAACACGTATGCCAGCAGGAAGCAGGCGTACATGGACACGCGCAGAATAAAAGTGCACGCAAACAACAAACAAGCTCAGACGCCAGGATGAATATACCATTCCTAGCAGCAGTGGTCGTGGGATACCGCAGGAGGAGGAGGAGGATAGTCAGGCCCAGAATATTTACACCCAGAACCAGCCTTTTCGGGACGCCTGATGACCAGGTGTATGGGAGGTACAGGTTTCCATCTCACATAATACTCGACCTGGTGAGTGTGTGGGAGGATGACCTCACATCACCCACCCTGTGCTCCCAAGCACTCAGCCTTCTGGAGAAGGTCCTCAATGTACTGCACTTCTTAGCCACTGGATCATTTCAGCGGACAAGTGCCATAGTGGGTGGGGTGTCACAGGCCACGCAGTCACGCTGCCTACACCAGGTCTTGAACATCATCACTGCACGCCCATCAATCCGCAGGCACATATACCTGCCCAGAACACCTGCAGAAAGGCATGCTGCCGCCCTGGATTTTTACGGTGTGGCACGATTCCCCAAAGTGCTGGGTGCCATCGACTGCACCCATGTGGCTCTACGTCCCCCCAGGGCATCTGAGCACATCTATAGGAACCGCAAGCACTGGCATTCCATCAACGTGCAGGTAGTATGTAATGCCAAGGGAATCATCACCTCAGTATATGCCAACTATCCCGGGTCCACCCACGACAGCTTCATTTACCGAATGTCCACCCTAAGCCGGGACCTAGAAGCTGGGCGGCATGGCGATACATGGCTGCTTGGTGAGTACGAATGCCACTGCACATGCATGCATGTCAGATACTGAGCAAGGTCACAACCCCACCAATGATACCCATCACCACCTCCACAGGGGACAGTGCCTACCCTCTCAGCCCCCAAATGATGAGGCCAATTCGGAACCCCACCACGCCACCCGAGGTAAGATATAACACAGCCCACATTGCAATCCGGGTCATAGTGGAGCGCACATTTGGAGTGCTTAAGTCACGCTTTCGCTCCCTTGACCGTTCTGGCGGGCAGCTGTTATACGCTCCCCCAGTAGTGTGCAGGATCATAGTGGCAGCATGTGTCCTGCACAACGTTGCAACACGCCGGGGCCTGGCCGTGGACATGGTGGTGCCCCCACATCCCCAACCACATGCACGCCCGCTGCGCATGGGAGGGGAAAGGGCACGGGGGGAGGCAGCCCGTACACTGCTAGTGGCTAATTACTTCACATAGAAATCACACCCCTGTGGAGTGCACACTGCCCTGGCACATACCATCTGACAATCAATGATGACTCAACCTGACACTGATCCTGAATGTCTGGAGAATCAACCGTCAAAACCATATCAGCCTGAGATTGTTCACCTGGAAGTGTTACAATGTGTGCATCCCTACCTACACAGACACCACCAATGCAGTTTCGTGAAAAAACACATTCATGCAGCTAAAATGAATACCCACTTGCAAAATGCAACTTGAGGACAGTGCCATGTCACCCAACCCATCCCCAGCACCGCCACACAACACACCATGCCATGTCATGCTATGTGCAGGTAAACAAAGTAATCCCCACAACATGACACAAGTGTCACAAAGTACAGTGGGCCTCATTAGGACCCAGGCGGTAAGGGGTTTACGGCGGCGTAAACAGCGCCGACCCTTACCGCCTGATTCCAAGATCCCTTAGCGCCATGGAGGTTTTAAAACCTGTTTTTAGCAGGGCAACACCCCTGCCAAAAGAAGAATTGTGGAGACAGGACAACAGTAGAAGGGAACGCTGTTTGAGGGAACAGGCCCAGGAAAACCAGAAAAAGAGAAAAAAGAGAAAAAGCTGTCAGAGGTAACAGGGAGTACGAACTTGAAACGCCGTGAAGTAAATCGCGTGTGAAACAACAAGAAGTACAGATTTCACCCACTCGCTCTCCACGAAAAGCACGTACAAGGAAATGGTGTTCTACATGTACCTTTTATGCAGGCCCACATGTCCAGCGTCACTTCCGCGTGTACGCGCTAGGGCCATTTCCACCAATTACACGCTTTGTCACTTCCGCGTGTAGGGCCATTTCCACCAATTACACGCTTTGTCACTTCCGCGTGTACGCGCTAAGGCCATTTCCACCAATTACATGCTTTGACACTCGGACGTGTCTTTCATTTTTTTAACACGCAACATTTCGAACGTTTGCCATATTCAACGTGCACGTGACTTCATAGACGCGATTACGCGCTAAGGGCCTTTCCTCGAATTACACGCAGACGTGCTGGATTTTCATGTGCAAAATCACTCCGTATCAAGCTGGCCACGCGAAAACACACGGAAGACCACGCTCCTGCCCAGAAGGCCGAATTACTGCCCCCCAGAGCCATGAGCACGCTCCCACCTGCCATCCGCTGCTGCCTGACTGCCTGCTGCCTACGTGCCCTGCCATTTGCTGCCTGCACATCAGCCAGGGGTGCTGTTGCTGTGACCACCCCTGCTGGAACCGAAGACTCCTGACTGCTTTTCCATCGCCCCACAGCCCAGCCCCAGGACCCAGTTGCCCACCCACTCCTGCCTCTGGGGTTGCCATGTCGGGCACTGCAACATCTGGCATCAGTGGCAACCCCTGGCCAAGGAGGCAGAGGGGCACCAGCTTCACTGCCACCGAAGTTGGTGTCCTGGTGGAGCATGTCCTGGGGCAGTATGATGCCCTCTTCTGAAGGTTGCGCTCCGACAAGGAAGGACGGACTCGGATCTGGATGGACATCGTGACTGCCATCAACGCGGAGGAGGTGGCAGTCCGCGACTACGAACGTGTCAGGAAGCGCTGGGAGGACTTCAGGTCCAGGACCCTCAACAAGGCCCTGCGCCTCCTGAAGGCAGCGGATGCTAAGGGGCGCCGGGGCCACTTGTCGGAAGATCAGATGAGGGTCCTGGAACGCATATCCCCAGCGCTCCACATCCAGGTCCTTGAGAGGCAGACCCGTCTGGAGTCGAGCGGTAAGTGTACATGCATACTGATTGTAAGCTGTGCGTGTGGTGGTGTGCCAGGAGTGTGCAGGTTGAAAATGTATTTTTATGTGGGCAAGTAGGGGGGGGGTTTATAGGGCCGTGAGGGTGACACATGCGAGGGGTCTCATGTGTGACACATGGATGGTGCTTGTAGGTGTGGGCTTGCATGGCACAGGATGTGGAGGAATGATTGTCAGGTGTGACATGGATGTTGATCGGAACACTGTGACAGTTGGCGGAGGTGTACACATGCATGCAAGTTTGGTGGTGTGTGTGCATGTGTAGTGTACTCCCTATGTTGCATGTGATGTGTGGATGACCTTTGGCTGCTCATGCTGTTGTATGTGAATGGATGGTGCTGGCTGTTACAATATGGCTGTGGTATGGCTCATGTGTGCAAGTTGAAATGACATGTGTGTTGGGGATTGTGATGCCATGTCTGAGAATTACCAATGCCACTCATGTATAACTGTCATGTGTGTATGAGTCCATTTTACAGTGCCCTGATGCCTGTGTTTTCTTTCTCCCTGTCTGCAGTGTCAACTGATGAAGAGGGCGGAGAAGGTGCTGTGGAGCACAGCGGCAGGGGTCGCACCACCAGCCGGAGACGCAAGGCCTGTATCCCCTCCCAGGTTCTGATCTCATCGGGGAGTGAGGAGTCCGGTGCCGTGTCCCAGGCCACAGCTGCCGAGGGGAGGTCCAAGAGGCGGAGGTTGGAGTTGGACTCCTCAGCAGCAGAAGGGGCAGCTGGGACCCCACAGGGCGCAACGGAGGAAGATGGCACGGAGTCATCCAGGTTGGTTGGGGGTTTGGTGGAGGAGGAGGCCGTGCAAGCGACAGAGGCGGGGTCTGGAGGTGGGGATTCCACTGGTGCTAGTGGTGCAGTGCAGGATCAGGGACAGGAGGCAGCACAGGCCGCCGTGGAGGTGCCTGTGTGCAATCCTGTCCCTGCTCCTGTCACTGCATCATCTTGCACCAGCGGGGATGCCTAACTCCAGACCCGTTCTCAGGGAGGGGATTGGCTTACAACACCTGGCCTTCCTCTCCCTGCGGATGTGGCTATCCTGCACCAGGTTGAGTCTGTCCAGGGTGGAGTGGCGTTGCGTCGACGGGCCATGCAAGCTGAGCTGCAGTCTTTTCATGATGAGTCTGCACGTCTTCTCGCATGGCTCGTTGACCACGTTGACCCACTGGGACAGCTCACCAGGGCTGGATTCCTCCGTTTCCTGGACCTTGTTCCGACCCCCTTCTCCACAGAACCCCCTATGCCCCAGTCGTCCTCCATGCCACCTTCCCACCCATGTGTCACCTGGGTGCACTGTGGAGCTGCCTCTGACCGTGCGGCCAGGCTGGTGGAAAACAGATCCCTGCCACAGTCGGGAGTCGGACGTCCAGCAGGGGTGGCCACATCAACGACTGCACCCCAGCTGGAGGAGGATGTGCAGGCACCATCGGACAGGGTACATTGACAGCAGCAGCTGCAGCAGCAGGAGGCTGTAGGTGGGAGCCACGATAGCTCGGGGCCTTCAACATCGGAGGGGCAGGCATCGGCCGGAGGGCAGGAGGACCCTGGACGGGCAGTGTCTTCCATGTGGCAGCGGTTGGGCCACGCCATAAATGCGGAGCAGCGGCGGGCGGAAGAGGCTCGGCTCACAATGGTCAGGGTGGAGAACTCCATGCAGAGAGCCCTTAGGCGGGCAGAGTGCCTCGAGGAAATCCGCAGGGAGTTGGAGGTGAACATGTCGGCGTCCCTGCGGACCCTCTGGGCCATCGAACAGGACCGCCTCCGGGACATAGACGAGGAGTTCGATGATGCCCTGGCCCGGAACACCACTGAGTGAGCCGCTGGACTGGCCCGCCGCCATTGTATATAGTTATTTAGTGATAGGTTTCCTTTATAGTTTATTTTTATTTGGAGTCAATGGACACTGCTCCACCTTTTGTATATACTTCCATTTTAGGTTTTTTTGTAGGTTTCATTTCTTCTGTTGGGATGATGGACCCTGAATACTTTGTACATAGTTGGACTTTGCATTTGGACATTTTTTTTACTATGAATATTTTTTTTCCATGGAGCAATGATTTTCTATTTCTTTTTTTCCCTTCATTTCCTTTTTATGGACTTGAACTTTGAAAGACATTTTTTTGGATTATCATTTATTGATTTTATTTTGAAAAGGGACAGCCAGCTTAATTTTCTTTATTTTATACGTGTGTATATTGTTTAATTGTGATTGCCATTACTGTTGTTTTTAATACATTATTTTGATTTTTTCATTCTTCAATGTGTGGTTTCATCTGATTGTTTTCATGCATGTCATGATATGGGTTTTCAGGTTCACTTGCAACCATTGTGTGTGTGTGAGACACATGTGTTCATTTACATTGTTTCCATTGGAGTAGTATCATGGGTGCATGTAATACTTGGTTGTGTCTTTGGGCTGTGGTGGCTGGCCATGAGGCCCATGCTTGAGGATTGTCAGGGCCTGTGGGCAGGGGGACATGTGTGGGGGCCAGGTGAAGGCTGCCCCTGGTGGCTGGGGGGTGGGGGTCAGGGGACATGAGTGGGGGCCTGGTGGAGGGTGCCCCTGCACTGCTGTGGGGTGGGGTGGTGGGAGACATGAGTTGGACATGAGTGGGGGCCTGGTGGAGGGTGCCCTGCAATGCTGGGGGGTGGGGGTGATGGGAGACATGAGTGGGGGCCTGGTGGAGGGTGCCCCTGCACTGCTGGGGGGTGAGGGTGGTGGGAGACATGAGTGGGGGCCTGGTGGAGGGTGCCCCTGCACTGCTAGGGGGTGGGGGTGATAGGGGACATGAGTGGGGGCCTGGTGGTGCTGCCCCTGCACTGCTAGGGGGTGGGGGTGGTGGGAGACATGAGTGGGGGCCTGGTGGAGGTTGCCCCTGGTGGCTGGGGGATGGGGGTGCAGGGGGACATAAGTGGGGGCCTGGTGGAGGGTGCCCCTGCACTGCTGGGGGGTGGGGGTGGTGGGAGACATGAGTTGGACATGAGTGGGGGCCTGGTGGAGGGTGCCCCTGCAGTGCTGGGGGGTGGGAGTGGTGGGAGACATGAGTTGGACATGAGTGGGGGCCTGGTGGAGGGTGCCCCTGCACTGCTGGGGGGTGGTGGGAGACATGAGTGGGGGCCTGGTGGAGGGTGCCCCTGGATGCTGGGGGGTGGGGGTGATGGGAGACATGAGTGGGGGCCTGGTGGAGGGTGCCCTGCAATGCTGGGGGGTGGGGGTGATGGGAGACATGAGTGGGGGCCTGGTGGAGGGTGCCCTGCACTGCTGGGCGGTGGCGGGGTGGGAGACATGAGTGGGGGCCTGGTGGAGGGTGCCCCTGGATGCTGGGGGGTGGGGGTGCAGGGGGACATGAGTGGGGGCCTGGTGGAGGGTGCCCCTGCACTGCTGGGGGTGGGGGTGGTGGGAGACATGCGTTGGACATGAGTGGGGGCCTGGTGGAGGGTGCCCTGCAATGCTGGGGGGTGGGGGTGATGGGAGACATGAGTGGGGGCCTGGTGGAGGGTGCCCCTGCACTGCTGGGGGGTGGGGGTGGTGGGAGACATGAGTTGGACATGAGTGGGGGCCTGGTGGAGGGTGCCCCTGCACTGCTGTGGGGTGAGGGTGGTGGGAGACATGAGTGGGGGCCTGGTGGAGGGTGCCCCTGGATGCTGGGGGGGTGGGGGTGATGGGAGACATGAGTGGGGGCCTGGTGGAGGGTGCCCCTGGATGCTGGGGGGGTGGGGGTGATGGGAGACATGAGTGGGGGCCTGGTGGAGGGTGCCCTGCAATGCTGGGGGTTGGGGGTGTTGGGAGACATGAGTGGGGGCCTGGTGGAGGGTGCCATGCACTGCTGGGGGGTGGGGGTGGTGGGAGACATGACTGGGGGCCTGGTGGAGGGTGCCCTGGATGCTGGGGGGTGGGGGTGCAGGGGGACATGAGTGGGGGCCTGGTGGAGGCTGCCCCTGCACTGCTGGGGGGTGGGGGTGGTGGGAGACATGAGTTGGACATGAGTGGGGGCCTGGTGGAGGGTGCCCTGCAATGCTGGGGGGTGGGGGCGATGGGAGACATGAGTGGGGGCCTGGTGGAGGCTGCCCCTGGTGGCTGGGGGGTGGGGTGGTGGGAGACATGATGGGGGCCTGGTGGAGGCTGCCCCTGCACTGCTAGGGGGTGGGGGTGGTGGGAGACATGAGTGGGAGCCTGGTGGAGGCTGCCCCACAGTCCTGGGGGGTGGGGTGGGTGGAAGACATGAGTGGGGGCCTGGTGGAGGCTGCCCCTGCACTGCTGAGGGCGGGGGTGATAAGGGACATGCGTGGGGGCCTGGTGGAGGGTGTCCCTGCACTGCTAGGGGGTGGGGGTGGAGGGAGACATGAGTGGGGGCCTGGTGGAGGCTGCCCCTGCACTGCTGGGGGGTGGGGGCAGTGGGAGACATGAGTGGGGGCCTGGTGGAGGGTGCCCCACAGTGCTGGTGGGTGTGGGGGGTGGGAGACATGAGTGGGGGCCTGGTGGAGGCTGCCCCTGCACTGCTAGGGGGTGGGGGTGGTGGGAGACATGAGTGGGGGCCTGGTGGAGGCTGCCCCTGTACTGCTAGGGGGTGGGGGTGGTGGGAGACATGAGTGGGGGGGCTGGTGGAGGCTGTCCCTGCACTGCTGGAGGGCGGGGGTGGTGGGAGACATGAGTGGGGGCCTGGTGGAGGCTGCCCCTGGTGGCTGGGGGGTGGGGGTGCAGGGGTACATGAGTGGGGGCGTGGTAGAGGGTGCCCCTGCACTGCTGGGGGGTGAGGGTGGTGGGAGACATGAGTTGGACATGAGTGGGGGCTGGTGGAGGGTGCCCTGCAATGCTGGGGGGTGGGGGTGATGGGAGACATGAGTGGGGGCCTGGTGGAGGCTGCCCCTGCACTGCTAGGGAGTGGGGGTGGTGGGAGACATGAGTGGGGGCCTGGTGGAGGCTGCCCCTGGTGGCTGGGGGGTGGGGGTGGTGGGAGACATGAGGGGGGGCCTGGTGGAAGCTGCCCCTGGTGGCTGGGGGGTGGGGGTGGTGGGAGACATGAGTGGGGGCCTGGTGAAGGCTGCCCCTGCACTGCTAGGGGGTGGGGGTGGGGGTGGTGGGAGACATGAGTGGGGGCCTGGTGGAGGCTGCCCCACAGTCCTGGGGGGTGGGGTGGGTGGTAGACATGAGTGGGGGCCTGGTGGAGGCTGCGCCGGCACTGCTGGGGGTGGGGGTGATAGGGGACATGAGTGGGGGCCTGGTGGAGGGTGCCCCACACTGCTGGGGGGTGGTGGGGGGTGGGCAACATGAGCAGGTGTGCAGGGTAGTCCCCTGTTTTGTGGGCTGCCTGCAGGGGCCGTGGAGGGTGTACAGGGAACACCTGTGAGGACCCACCCAGCCTAATCGCGTGTGTAACTTCCCGCGCACCCCTGTAATACACGTACCCAGCCAAATCGCGTGTGTAACTTCCCGCGCACCCCTGTAATACACGTACCCAGCCAAATCGCGTGTGATAATTCCCACGTACCCCTGTAATACACGTACCCTGGCTAAATCAGTGTAAAACTTCACGCATACCCCTGTAATAAACGTACCCTGGCTAATCGCGTGTAAAACTTCCCGCGTACCCCAGTAATACACTTACCCTGGCTAATCGCATGTAAAACTTCCCATGTACCCTTGATATGAATGTTACCCGCTTTGCGTTTCTTGTTTGGCAGCCCTGTAAACTGGTCCAGGGTTAGCGCAGCCCTTTGCGATGATTTAGCGATTTTGATGGCTTTTCCTTGCGCAAGGGCGTTCTTGGGGGCGTTACTGGCGCCGCTGCAGGGTCGCTGCGATACTCTGCGCCACGGCTGGTTTGGGAGCCTAAAATCCATGAATACGCTGTGCGCGGAAATCGGTTTTGGCGCACGCGCCTGGCGCAGACAATCGCACGCGGACACTCTGCGCCAGCCGCATGCGACACTTTTCTGCGAAATTCTATGAATTACCCTGTTAGTCTGTTCGGTAACGAATAAACGGTTTATGGCCTGCTCACCTCCATTTCTCTTATGACTACCTTGCTGTTGAGTGCTGCAAACGAGGTAGTCCCTCTTTGCCACTGCCAGCCTTGCAGACTCCCGTCTGAACCGTGGTTTACAGACCTCCTTAGACTGGAGTGTCTGCAAGTTAGACAGCTGGAGCGGAAGTGGCAACATGGCTATGATCCTGATAATAAACTTCGCCATAAATCCGGTCTGCTGGCCTATGCAGTATCAATCCTCACAGCAAAATAATTGTATTTTGCTGAGAAGATCGAGTCTGCACTTAATCAACCCAAGACCTTCTTCTCTATCATTAAGTCTCTGTCTTCCCCTGCGACTCCCTATCTACCTTTTTCATCAAGAAAGTCAAGACCAATCGTGTCAACATTACTAACAGTCTCGCCTCTCTGACCCACACTTCCCATCCTGACAATCAGCCTACCCATGAAGATACTGCTCCCGCTAGTTTGTCCTGGCCACTTTTCGCTCCCTTCTCTGAAGACATGGGGCATCAATACAAGAACGGCGGTAGCAATGTAGCTATTAGCTCCATGGCTGCCACCGTCCCGGGCTCCATTACCGGGTTCCTGCAATGGGGACTTACTGGGTTACTCCGAGATAGGAGGACCCGATAAGTCCTCCATGCAGGAATCCTTCCCCATTCCCATTTTAGCCCCCATAAGGCTCAATGGGAATGGTTTTTATTGGTAATAATGGCAAATTACATCTGGCACATTATTGCCGCCCTCTTCCCCTCGCAGGACCCGGAAAGCACGCCTGGTTTTACCAGGTGTGCGATCCGGGTCCCGCGATAGGAAGCTTGTAATCGGCGCTCCCGGAATGAAGGGGGCCGGTGCTGTACTGGCCCCCTTCAATCCGGGAGCACCAGGGTCGTAATGAGGCCCATAGTCTCTAAAGCTCTGCTTAAATCTAAGTCCTGCCCCCCTGCGGATCCACTCCCTCTTGGAGTGATGAAATATCGGCCGACCTCCTAGGTGAAATTATAATGGCCGTTAATCTCTCCTGTCAATCAGGAATTATCCGGCTTAACTCAAAGATGCTCTTGTCATCCCTCTACTTAAGAAACCTTCTTTGGACCAATCTCTTCCCTCTAATTTATGTCCTATTTCTCTTCTTCCTTGTATTATGAATCTTCTTAAGTCACTGGTCTCTCCGTTACTGTCCTCCTTTTTGGAGTCATCCAGGATGCTGACCCGGCCCAGTCTGGTTTTCGACCTGGCAGGGGAAGAGAAAGTGTCCTTGTCTCTGTACAGGATGATATGGCCAGGCTGGTTGATCCGGGCGGTGTCGCCGCCCTCATTCTCCTTGACCTTTCAGCAGCGTTCAACACATTCGCTCACACCATCCTGCTCATGCGCCTTGCCCAGATCGGTGTCTTTTGTCAAGTGTTGGCCGGTTTGGCTCCTTCTTGGCCGACAGATCTCAAATTGTTTCCCTGCCACCTTTCTTTTCTAATCCTTCACATTTTAGCTGTGGCGTCCCTCAGGGAACAGCCTTCTCCTCTCTTCTTTTCAATATTTGCATCTTTTTGCTGGTTTGCCTCATGTGCTCCCTCGGTATCCAGTGCTATTCGTACGCAAACAATATCCAGCTGTTGACCCGATTAGATTTAGATGCAGCTGGGGTGTCTGCATGCCTCAATAAGTGTCTGACTGCCGTTGGTGACTGGATGGGCCATAAATGGCTGAAATTAAATGGGGACAAGACGGAGGTGCTGGTGATGGGTTCTTCTGCTGATTCTTCACAGTGGATTGCTTCTTTCTGGCCTTCTTCTCTTGGTCTTCTTCCGGTGACTTCCCCTAAGGTAAAAAATCTTGAAGTGATTATGTCAGCTGATTTCTTACTGACGGCTCAAGTAGCCTCTGTATGTCTGCATGGTCACTTTCAGCCTCCTCTAGTGGCAGCCATGATTCTTAGCAGGCTGGACTATTGCAACTCCTTGTACCTGGCGTAACCAAAGGGGCTGATTGGCAAGCTACAACGTCTTCAGAATGTGGCTGCGAGACTAGCAACAGTCACCCCCAATGGATCCCATATTACCCCAGTGCTAGGCTCTCTCCACTGGTTGCCCGTGTCACAAAGCATTCTGTTTCAATCCCTTTGTATCGTTCATCGGGCAGTACACAGTACAGGCACGGAGTACCTATCTGCCAAAGTTGATCGATATGTCCCCAATTGCCCTCTCAGATCAGCCTCCTCTGGTATGCTCTGCGTACCTCTCTATCGCTGGGTGGCTACGCTTTCTCTGTTTCAGCAGCATTGCTCTGGAACAGCCTTCCGTCCACCATCAAACTTCAGCCTAATCATCTGGTCTTTTGGAAGGCTCTGAAGACCCATCTTTTCTTAACTATTGCCTGTGACTCTGCTTGGTTTTCCTGTTGGTTGTGGTCTCTCTATCCAGCGCCAAGATACCTTTGGGTGAACATGCGCTATATAAATTATCATAACATAACATAACATAACATAACATAACAAGCATAATCTGCCAATTCGGATTTCCCATGGTATTCCTAGCCATGTCCCCGCATTTTTAAAGACTGAGAGGAGATTAAGGAGTAGAGCAAGAATAAATCTGGTCAGTACGGGGTACTTAATTTAATTAAATAGGTCCTTGGAGAGTAAATGGTAAAACTCTGCTTGGAGTATTCTGCAGTTTGGCTAACTTCGCTAAGTGGTCAACTGCTTGTGACATATCCAATTGTCTTGTTTTCTGCTCAAGCTTCAATAGATAGAAATCCTGCCATGATTGTGGAGTATTATCTATACCTAATTCCTTAAAATGGGTTATGACCAAATCAACCAGTTCTCTATACCATCCGCTTTTGTAGAATCGCCTAGCTGGAAGACGTGTTCGATTCAGCAACGTCATCTCCTGTTGCCCATGAAACTGAATCTTTGCTCACAACTTACATGCCACCATTCCCCAAACAAACATAAGCGAAGGAACACTAAGTATGGCTTCAACTGGATCCCTTACTAGTAAACCCAACAGGCAACATAGGTTCCTTGCCTCCAGGTTTAGTAACCAGTTGATCAATCTTAGAGGGAGAGCCTCTAGTGCATAGAAAATGCTCGATACTATGGAAGACCTATATGCCCTAATCTTTGCCTCTACATATCGCCCCCATACAAATTGGTAGTTTTCTTTAAAACCATCCATTTCCTCCATACTTGATCAGAAATGGCTTCTGATACATATTTGGTCTAATATTCACCCCTAGGTATTTATACACATCTACTTGCACCAATTGGGCTCAACCTAGGCCCCATTGGAAAAATGACACACTGTATGCCTACCTACACACAATCATTACCTTGGTAGTTGTAGCATTAGGACTCAAACCCAAATCTTTAGCAAATACATGTAAAGCCCACAGATAGCATTGTAGTCGTATAGGTGTGCGGCTCATGATAACTGAATCATCCACCTATTTAATACAATGAAGAGGCTGATAGGCATAATGTGGCGGAAAAGTATGTACTGCACTTAGTGCAACTACTAACTCTGATGCATATGCATTGTAAAGCAAGGGGGCCAAATGGCACCCATGCTTGAGCCCTGTCTTGGTGTAAAAGGCCCCATTGAGAGTTCCTTCCTGTTATGTTCTGACCCTCACTTCTGTGCCAGAGTTAAGTGATGTTATCAAATTGAGCGAAGAAGGATCGATACCCCACCTTTCTAGCATCTCCCACAGCCTTGATCTGATTACACTATCAAGGGTGGCAGACTAGTCTACAAAGACGAGGTACAAAATAGCTCCAGTATAGGAATGAGCATCTGACATTAAGGTCAGAAGTGCCCAAATAGGGTCAATTGTTCCACTCCCCTTCCTAATACCTGTCTGATGAAATGGCAGAAGACCCTCCCTCTTAACCCAATCAGTCAAAATTGAAAGGACAATGGAGGCAAACAGTTTAGCACCAGAGTCTAACATTGCAAGTAGTCTGAAATTTGCCGGCAGGTTGTAAGGGCCTTTCTTGTGGATGGGGATATGTATCGAACACCTTTATGTACTGGGGATCTTCTCCTCTTTACAAATGTGGAGAAAAAGATGTTGCGACAAGGATCCCCAGTAAGGAGGATTGTTATTAATTACCACATTGGACATCCCGCCCGGGCCAATGGCCCAGAGGGCTTCATTCTCACAATCATTCCCTCCACATCCATATACCTAATACACTACACGACCAATAAATAATGCATAGAGTGTGTCCCCCCTCTTCTCACCCTACAGAATCTAAGCAGAATGTTTCCTGAATAAATACACCCACATAGCACCTCCGTTACACGACTGACTTCATGTACGACCCCTCCTGCCTCATTAGTTCGACTCAGGTGCCAAACCCTCTTAGAGTTATTTGTCCTTATTAAATAATTAATGAAATTTCAAGATGCAGAGTTTACCCCATGTCTATACCATCTAAGCCAAGACTTCAATCTCAGCCTTGCAGTTGTCAACATCTTTTTCTTGCTTGCCCCTGATATGATAAAGCTTTGTTTGGTTTTGCGGATCAATGCATTTGGCTCTTTCTTTTTTTCCGCAATGCCAATATCAAGCCTGCCTACTCAGCTCTTAGTGTATGCCACAGTCTATTTGTCACCGACCGAAAAACAACGTCACCATCCTCTCTAGATCCCAGTCACAATGCATGAGAATCTGTGAGTGCACAATTGTTGGGGAGCAGGACAAATTGGTAACAACATTTTTGAATGTGTTGTGTGCTTCTGTTTCAGTGGCTTACTGTTGGTTCCACTTGCCATGCCCGTGTCACTGGTTTGTGCACTTGACTTAATGGACATGGATAAACACAGTAAGCCTCTACCAACCGCACATTCTCAGGATCTTGTTATGGGCAAGGTGTATTGGCCATATTTCATCATTGAAGGGCATCAAGGATGTGGCGTCTCTGTGTGTGCTCAACAGGGGCACAATTCAGGTGAAGTATGTTTGCATAACTTGATTGCGTATCTCCTGTCCCTGTGCCCTTTGGTGTGTGAAGGGAATGGGTGGTGCCTGTGGCTGAGGACAATTTCACTCCTGCAGCTCTACTGGTGTGCCTCGCCATGTGGCAACATTTTGCAGGACACTACACTGCACAATGACCTGGCATATTGCTGGCGGGGCGTATAGCAATATGTCACAAGTGGGTGTGGTTGGAAGAGGGCAGACTAGCATGGGGCTGTCTGGGGTTGTGGGAGGGTGGCAGGACTTGAGTGGGCTGACTTATGATTTGTGTTGGGTGCTTTTATACGTAGTTACATGCTTTTGTACGTAATGGTGAGCATGCTTTTATTCGTAAATTGTTTGCATTGCGTGCTTTTCTTTGCGCTTTGTGCTTTGCATCATGTTTCATGTCGCCATAGGGTCATGTGCTTTGCGTTCTTCTTTGGACTCTGGCCAATTGTGCTTTTTAAACAATGAATTGTGCTTTGTTTGCCTAGACTGGGCGTATTTGTTGTTTGCACACTGTGTCCCTCAACACGCACATGTTATTCCTCGTTCTTCCTCATTTTGCACAAAGAATGGGAAATATGCATGTTCTGCCTGCTATTTATTTATTTGTGTTGACCCTTCCCACACCCTTCACTGTGCATTGCGAAAAAAACTAACGCACGGCGCAGAGTAGTAGGGACCAGTGCAAAGTCCACTCAGTGAATGGCAACCTACGTTTTGCATGGTGTAAAGTGCATTTTTCTTGCGCAAAGTGCCTTTGCGCCGGTCAACTCTTTCTATGAATTGGGCCCCTTGACTTCACTTTGCTCTCACAACATCGTTGTGGCAAAAGTCGCAACATCACACACGGGCCCTCGTTAGGACCCTGGCGTAAAAGGCTGCGGCGCTGTTAAACACTTAGCGCCTTACTACGAGGTCCCTTTGCGGGACCCGACCTGAACAGCTGGTCTAGACCAGCTGTTAAAGTAGGGACCTGCAAAGGGACCTTGGTGCCGTACTTAGCGCCTTCCCCAGTCCCATTGAGCCTTATGGGGCAGAATGGGAATGGGGAAGGGCCAATGTTCAATGGTGAATTACCGCCCCGCCAACCTTGGAATGGGGTGGTAATTCCCCATTGAACATTGGCGGACTCGTGACGATATCGGACCCAACCATGGTGCTAATAGCGCCATGGTTTAGCACCAGTATCGTAATGAGGGCCACGGTCTTGTTAGATATCACCATATCTATAGTACAGCATCTCAATGGCCCTCATTACGATACTGGCGCTAAACCATGGCGCTATTAGCACCATGGTTGGTGCCGGTATCGTAACACTATGGGCCTCATTACAGCTTTGGCGGTAGCCATGCCGCTATTGGCGGCATGGCTGCCTCCAAAATCAGGTCCAGGTCCGGGTTCTCTGAATGGGGAATTACCGGGCCATTCCGAGTTTGGAGGGCCCAGTAATTCCTCCCTCAGGGAACCTGGGCCCGGAGCTTCACCATTCCCATTCAAGCCCCCATAAGGCTCAGTGGGAATGGGTGCAGGGAGCTAACGACGGGCCGATCACGACCAGGCGTCCTTACCGGGTCCCGCGAGGGGACCTCGTAATCAGGCGGAATGGGTTTAACGGGTCTGCATCCTTTTGCGGCACCCGTTAACCCATTCCGCCAGGGTCGTAATGAGGCCCTATGTCTTGTGTGGGAGCAGGTTAATATTACTTTCACCATACACTAACTCAATGGAGGCATTACAAATAGTTTTGTGAAAAGCCATCCCAATGCAGGCAGAAACATAACTCGCAAACAACTCCTGGTGAAGAATGTTGTGTAGTGGATTATGACCCGCCAATAGTGTGGGATATTAGAACTCTCAAAAGAAGTTCAACATCATCATCAATTCAATTAAAAACACGTTTTTTATGGATATACATCCATAAAGACATTACATATTTAAATAGCGAAAATATAAATTCCCTGATCATGTGACTTGCAAACAATAAAACATAATTAAAATGGCGATTCGTTGTATACCTTCCACCTGTGGTTTACATTAAATTAAAAAAAAGTCATAATTGTTCATAAAAAATACACATTAACTGTGTACATCAGGATAATAAATATGTTCATAAAAAAGGCTAACAAAATCCATTGTATTGGATCAGCAGAGCCACAAAATGAATCCTCATATTCCATGTCTTTTTCTTTAAATGTTGATGTGGCATGTAATGTCTGTTTGAATTGTTTGTACATGCCTACCAAGGATCTATTCAATTTCTTCAGCACTGGTTGTAACACATCGATCATACGTGGCCAAATAAATGAAAGATTAACAACATCCTCATTCAGATTTCGCAATATGGGCACTGAGTGGATGACATAACGTTCCATTTCAACGTGAAAGCTGCTGCTAATAAGATTCCAATGCGAAATTAAATCGAAACATTTTTCACTGACAGAGAATGGATTTTATCTGAAAAGCCTTCCAAGCTTTATTGGTGTCAAGCGTTGCTTAAGGAAACATTCCTCAAAAACATCATGTATGATTTGGTTATACCTTAAACCATAATCTCTCCACAACTCATGCAATGCAAGTAGTTTGAACATATTCTTAACAAATACAAGTGTACTAGTTGATTGACGTACCTACCTTGAATTTCATAGGGATGGTAGGAGCACTGTAGAAGAATCCTATTAATCTTTAAATGTTATTTTTTTGATTGTTTCCTTTTATTTTTTAGCATTTCGGTGCGCGCATATTTCAGCACAGAATATTGAATCGCACAGACTGTACTTTTTATACTTCATGGGCCTGTGAGAACACATGACCACCAAAGTGTTTAAAAAGGTTACTGTAAATTCACGATGTCTAGCCAGTTGCAGTTTTTTTTATTTATTTTTTATTTTTTTATCAATCGAATCCCTTTTGATAGATTTTTGAAGCTGCATTCCTAAACAATCGAAGAATGCAAATGCTGCACAGGTACCCCATCAGTTCTCGGCAATAGCCGTCAGGATCGTAATTCCTTCACTGGATGATGTAGGATCGCCTCTGGCTTACTAATATGTATCATCAGTCCCTTTTATAAATAGACAGCATTAAAAGGATGTAAACGCTGCTCGAGATCATTCAGAGTTTTCAAAAGACGCAATACATCATCCATGAATAGAATCAGTTCCACTATTCGACTATCCAAAGATGCCAGCCCTTCTTCAGATAGCTCATTACTATGCAGAGAGAACAGTCGCTGGAATAGAATGCAAGTCTTACTTCTAGACAGCATCGTTCTCAGTGTACAGCCTTTTATTCATCATCGCAATAGGGACATCATTAACATTAACAACACATACCATTGGTGTGGAAACTTTAGATTTTCATCATCAAATACCATTTATGTTGGACATTCACATGAATATAACAATGCATCATCCCTTTGGCAATTTAATCATCATTGTCATTTGACATCATCTGTTTTGGGACTTTGACAACACCATCACAAACCATCCCTGTACGGATATTTTAATCACCATAATAACACACAATTCATATGGTGACTTTAATACCACGTATATAATGCAGCATCACAGGATCTACGATTATCATTAAAAAAAGCATGAGAATTCACTTTGGTGCTGCTTGATTAAAATTGATACAAGTGAATAATTAGACAAGGGCATGTTCTACAATAACCAATCTGCAACTTAAAAACGTGCTTGCATTCATCATTCCACCTTACAATGCAACCACAGGCCAGCAAAATCACAGAGGAGGTCATTTTCAATGAGCTGTAAAATGAACCGCATATGTAAAAGTATTGCATAAGACTTTTACGTGTTTGATTTACCTCACGGCTCATATTCACCCATTTTTATTGAGGAGAGATGGGGCTGAATACAACTTACATTTGCACTGCTTCCCTTCCTCCCTGCCATACAAATGCCCTATGCTGGGGATCCCTATTGAGCCTGCTGGCTTTAGGCACTGGCAGCGTTTGCAGTAAAGATTAAGCACTGCCTGCTATGGAACCATGGTAGATAGTGGTTGCTCATTTGCACAGCAGAGGTGAAATGTTCAGGGAAAAAGGCAGCTTTGCCCTGCACATCTGCACTCAACCGTGCAAATGACAACATTTTGGTCTTTAGCAAAATGCGCTTTCGAGTATCGGTCTGGCAGTTTCCTTCCTCCCTCACATTCAGGACCTTGCTAAAAAGTCCCACTTTCATCTCTTCCTTCTCAAAGAAATTCTCCCCTTTTTCACTTTCCCAAGAAGCTCAATGTCTCCAGAGCTCTGGTTCTTTCTAGGATAGACTACTGCATTCTGCCCTCTTCCTCTCTATGACCCCTCCAGCTAATCCAGAATAGGGCAGCAAGATTTATCATTGGCCTCAAGCCCACGGGCGCCTGCCCTTACTAAATACTCTCTCTCTAGTTCTTCACGTTCCTCTGGTACCAACTGGTGGCCGATCTCTTTCCTCAGCTTGCTCCCTCCTATGGAACAGCCTCCCCCTTCCTCTCCGTCTTGAGTCGGATCGCCTCAAATTCTGGAAGCTCCTCAAGACTTTTCACCTCCTCCTTCACTTTCTCCCTCCTCTGCTAATCCCACAGTTGCTGGGATTGGTGACCAGGGCGCTTTTGTGTCCTTCTGGGCCCTGGCCTCTCACACTCAATCACCTTCAGCCTCTGCCCGCTCCCAGCACTTGCCTTGGCGCCCACCGGCCTAAGCCACTGTAGGCCTGCAGTTACCTATTTATTGGTAGCCGACCTCTCCCTAGCACTTCTTCCATTGGGCACTTACATCAGCTGCTCACTCATGAGCATTAGTACTCCCTGCATGTACCCCCCACTCCCACTTCCCCTCTCCTCTCTCTGCACTTGCACATTCTGAATGCTCACAAGCTAGTTGGTCCGTCTTTATCCTTCAGTATTTTAATTGTTTTTCAATCCCATGTTCCCTCCATGTTGCCCTGTGTGTGCTTTGACACACAATTTAATTGTTGTATAAGCGCCTAACAAATGCACAACAAAATAAAAGAATAAAGAAAATATGTCCTCATGCTTCTAATTTCACGATCAGAAATTGCTTCATTTTGCTAATCACCCCGCTGCAGTAAATTGCTCTACACAGCTACTCATGTTTGGAGCACAAAACACATTTTCATGTAACCAAGCAAGATAGCATCCCTCTCCTCTGTCAGCACACCATAGATGCTCTAATTCAAAGAGAGAAATCGTGTTTATGAAAAGAATGCATCAGCACCTCAGGTTTTGCATCTTGACAATTCTCCTCTGCCGACTAACTTCCAATGTGATGCCCTCTCTCTCATGGAAACTCCCACCAAGGGGAAACCCTTATCGCTCAATGGGTGCTGTGTAAGACTTATTTACATTACATGACCAAGCCCTTAGGAGCCTTGAGGAAATAAGGCTCGCTTTGGCATCTGTGCAGAGCCTGCTGACGCGGCGAAATAACGCTCGCTTTGAAATCTTTGCAGAGCCTGCTGACGCAGTTTGGAATCCTGGCAGGGCCAAACTCAGCCTTTCATCCTTCCGAGGTACATAAATGAGCACCACACACCGTGGGTAATAATAAGCAGTGCTCAGATACCTGAGGGTTTGTAGCGCTATATAAATGCTAAATTATTATTATTATTATTATTATTATTATTATTATTATTATTATTATTATTATTATTATTATTAGTATTACTATTATTATTATTATTATTATCATAATCCTCACGCACATTCTCAGTGCAGACGTTACAACCGTTATAATCACACACTGTCTCTGTGAGGACTGTAAAGTAACCATCACCACAGAATATCTATGTGAATAGTTTAACATCATTATAATTGTACAACGTTTCTGTGCAGGGATTAATATAAACGATAGCTGGGAACGATCTACCTCTTGTTTGTAGCTTAGAAGAGGATAGTCAGTTTAGCACAGATAACGCTTTGTTCATCCACAACAACTAGCGGATAATCAAGTGCATGTGACATTACATTTGTATTGGCTGTGTGTGTTTTGCTTCATCGTGCATTTTTATCACATTTATATTTGTGATGTTCTAATTCATTCACTTTCTTTTCACTGCTCATAATTTAAAGAACTGGAAACAAATGATTTCCCTTAGAGTTCTCTGGAATGTAAACAAAAGGATATGGGGCCTCATTACAAGTATGGCGGTCTGGAAACAAGGGTGCCGGTAGGTTTACCAGCACCTTTGTTTCTGGACCCCCACACTACTAGTCTGCCTGCCAGGGTCGCTGTGTCTGGCAGGTCTAACCCTGCCGGGTTCAGTGGCCCCCGTAGGCATATTCGTCATGGAAGTACCGGCACTGTTAGCAATGGTGCCTGTGCTTTCGTCTTCCCATTCGCATGGAAGGAAAATCAAGAAAATAACCAACTACCTGTACCTAAATTAGAATTTTCAGCAGTCAGCCTGGAAACTGTGACTAAGTTGATAGACAATTTGAAACCTAACAACTTTTCGTACAGCACTTGTCCCGGGAGGATAGCTCAGCGGTAACGTGCTCGCCTTGGAAGCAAGACAACACAGAGCAACCCAGGTTTGATCCCCGTGTCCGCGCTTAGAAACCTCTGGGTATTAAGCACGTTATAAATAACCTATCAAATCATATCATACCTGCGTATCTTGTAAAACAACATGCATATGCACTTGGGGGATCATCCAGACCCTGGTGAATGTCTCAGTACTTCAAGGATGTGTACCTTTACATTTAAAGAAATCCTACCTTATCCCTCGGCTAAAAAAATGAACACTGGATTATAATGTATTTTCTAATTTTCGCTCTATTACGAGTCTCGTATGGCTGGCAAAAATACTAGAAAAGGTTGTAAATATGCAAAAACACTCTTTCTGGAAGAGAATACTATTTTGGACCAGTATCCCTCTGGATTCAGACCAGGTACGGGTACGGAGACAGCTCAGACCTCAGTCTGGGATGATCTACTTGAGGCTGCCGTTGATGGCGATATCAGCATGCTGGCCATGGTGGACCTCTCGGCAGCCTTTGATACAGTAGACTTTGACATCCTTAAATCCAGACTGTCATTAGTAGCACAGGTGTCTGACATTGCACTAAAATGGTTTACGTGCTTTTTGTCAGATCGTGTACAACAGGTCATAGCAGGTCCCTATTTATCTGACTCCTTGCCTGTAACATTTGGAGTGCCCCAGGGCTCATCAGTTGCACCACATTTGTTTAATGTGTACATCCACCCACTGCTAAACATTTTCATCCATTTTGGTTTGTGCTATCATTCCCATGCAGATGGCACACAGATCTCTGTGAGATTAAAGGAACCAGTGCAGGCATTACAAGAAGTCCTAAATTGTGCCGAAGAAATCCCAAACTGGATGAAGGAAAACAAGCTCCAGCTTAACCAAAATGATTGTTTTCGGCCCAAAGAAAAAAGTTGCCATGGTACTAAACTTGTTTCCCTGTGCCACCCTGTTTGCGGCTTCAACAAAATATAAAGAGAACGTATAAAAAATCCAGGCTGTATTTGGCAGTCCAGTCTGAGCTGTAATTTACACATAAATCAGATGGTAACATCAGTCTAGTTTCAGCTTAAACTTCTAAAACCCCTACTTCCTTTACTGGCTGATAAAGATCGACCGATGGGAGTGGGAACCTTAATTAATGCCTGGCTGGATTACTGCAATGCCTGTTGATGGGCCTTCCAAAGTATTAGCTTCCCAGGTTGCCCAGAACACGGCAGTACACATTATTTTTGAATTAACCAGGAAAACACTTATTTCTCCCTTTCAAAGCCTTCACTGGCTTCTGGTAAGGGAGAGGATACTGTTTAAAACCTTGTGAATGATGTGTTCATGATTTGGCTCTGGGTTATTTATCCTCAAGATCACTGTCCATAATTCAAACCGTACCCTGTGTTCTACTGGCCAAGGTCTCTTAAACGTTCCCTTCTCCAGTACATCAACTTGGAGAGACAGACATTTTGCCATTGCTGGCCCCGTGCTTAGAATGCCCTCCCACTGAAATTGGGGGAAATTAACTCACTGAAAATATTCCGTAAACAATTAGAAACTCACCTCTTCATGTAAATCTTTTTTATCACTATTGCATATACTTAAACTCTATGCGGCGAGCAATCTACTTCTTTCATCTACGCCCAGATGTAGTTCTGCTGGGTTCCCTAGTTCGCTTTGGATATGCGCATTATAAGTATACAAAATCAAATCAAATCAAACAAAATCCAGTGCCTGACTTCCCGTGTCGCTAGGACTTGTGATGTCCGAGTGGCTCTGGGAAGTCCGGTGCCGGATTCGGTGTTATGGAGTAGGCAGGAACCCGCCGGTCACACCGGGGGGTTACCGCCGACCTCGTAAATGAGGCCCATGGTGTAAATAATGTTATTACTTTATTGGACCTTTACATACTGTCAGTGGGTGATGGCCTCTAGCCAGAGACAACTCTCATCCTGCTTATCACATACTCATTTCAAACCCTTCTGAGGTGCATTCTTTTTTTAATATGCTTCGATCAAACATTTCATCTTTCACAAATCATGAAATAAAACAGATCATAACACACTTTAAACAAATATAAAAACAAATAAAAAGGTTACAAAATACAATGAAATTACAAATAATAAATTGAAAATAAAATTCAATTACCATCTTCTTTCAAAGACAATTCATTTAGTAATCTTTACCAGATTTTAATATTCCTTAGTCATACAACATGTTTACAATAGCAAACGTTAAAAACAATTCATTTCCTTCGCAGATTCGATTCCAAAATTCCAAAATTCCAAAGATCATCTGAATGTGCTTTGTTATAGTCACAGCCAGTTTGGGGCATTCAGTTTGGGGCATTCTGCCAGTAGATGTTTCAGAGATTCTGGTTTACCTGAAATGTGGCAATGGGTACATACATTATTATGTCTATCAATATTTTTAGCACAGCCAAGCTGAACTTCCCCTGTGGGGAGGATATTGATAAGGAATCGTAGGAATTGATACCTAATAAATAAACACTGAGATTGTACCAAATATTTTGGAATAACCCCCAAGGCATTGTCCTCAATTGAGAATGTGCCATGGATGTTATTGCCTCTAGCATGACTTATTGTGGAAACCCAAACCATTTCCTTTAGTTTTTTTATTCAGATTGGATTTTCATATACATTAGACCGCTCTTTACCCATTCGAGAAAGCAATGTATCAGTGAAGGTCTCCATGAATATCAAGAAAGAGTGAGTTGGGTTTAGGAAAATTGATTTGACTGCCAATAGATATTATAGGACGATGAAACCAAAAGCATAAAGGGAATAAGACCAAGTTTGAATCGAAATTATGCCATGGGGAGAGCGGGTAGGAGACCCAATACCCTCTTCCAGAGTCAGCCCTCCAATCTATCCCAAGGAATGCCACACACCGCTGGATCTATCTCCATTCCATACATTATTTTCATAATTTCTTTTCTGACGTAGAATTTTAGTAAGGTTTGGTGGAAAACGTACACAACTTGGCAAAAATCTGCTTAATTTGAAATGACAGTTGATTTATTTAATTTTCAATAGTTCGAATATTCAGCACTTTATTAAACTGTTTCCATAAATTAAAACCCAAATAGATCGGCTAGGTACAAATGAAGTATGCAACACTGATGCAGCCCTTTGGATGTGCAGAATTTGTCTATGAGTGAACCCTTTGCATGTAACCTGACCTTCAGCGATGTAGGCCACATTCTGGTATTGTGAAGTCTCCTCTCCCTCAGAAGCACCGTGCACACAGCGAGCACTAACAGGCCCCACATTTTTCCTTCCCATGCCTATGCCTCCCAAGTCCCTTTCTCACATATGCGCTGAGATGCGATGTTGCAAACAAACATTGTAATACTTTTATTCTTCCTCTGAGATCACTGTCCTGTGTCTGACCAAGCCAAACCATGACTTGTAGTTCACCCATCTCAATAAACCTGCTCCTGCAACTTTCACCCCGCTGTTGGAAAAATGACTGCTTGTTTAACTCTGTGCCCCTTCAAAGGTATTTTTTTATGTAACAGAAGTGTGACCCCACTGTGATGCCCACCTTAGAGTGCCCCCAATAAACCCAAACCCCTGTCATAGTATATTTTGTCTTAAACTAACATGTGTCACTCCTTCCGCTTGCGTGCTCTGATGTGCCAGACCTGACAGAAATCAATTTCGACCCTCACAGGTTATCTCACGGGCAAGACCCACACACCCTCCACCCCACCAGTGAACCCAAGTGAGACAATGCAAACACACCTGTACAATTTATAGGCCTTTAACGTATACTTGAAAGGTGTATTATTGTGTATGATTTACTGCATGTTTAGAATAGCGTGTAGATCAGTTAGCCAAAGCCAACCGCCTCTCCGGACCTGACCTAACCTTCTCCTCACACGGACCGGCCCAGCTGAATCACGTGATGTCCACCCTCCCGCCAAGACATCTGCCAATCCCGTCGAGCCGGCCCATAAAGAACTATATGTGCACCCCCCTTCTAACCAATTAAACTGTAACTTGTTGCCTATATAGGAATCATCACTGATGACGCTGTAACCCTTTGAAACATATTGGGCCTCATTATAAGTGTTGCGCTAACAGGGTCGCTCTGGACGCCTGGTCAGACCAGACGTGCAGGAGCAGCACCCGCTAGCAGTACCTGATGGTAGCAATGGCCCCCTTATTAGCGGGACAGTTGTTACCATACTCCCCATTCTCATTGAGCCCTATGGGGGCTCAAATGGGAATGGGGACGTAATGGGTCTGGGTCCCGCCAAATGGGAATTACCGGGCCCGCAAAGGTTGGAATGGACGGTAATTCCCATTTTACGGGATAAATGGTAAAAATGGCATGGCTACCTCCAAACTCATAATGAGACCCATTGTATCTGTATTGTTTGACAGAGCACTCTCAAGGCAGCAGAGTTCTCTGGATGCAACTTGCCTCCACACAGATGGAGTTGACATGATTAAGAGCTTTATGAGACAGATGCCAAATGCTGCCTGGGGGAGGGGAGACACCATCACTATCAGCGGGCGGGCCAAGACCATCTCCACTCCCGTCCAGGAACACCTCTAGCAGGCCGGAAGATGAGTGGAAATCTGGGAGTTTTTCTTACACTTCAACAATACTCCTGTAAAAATAGTACATGTGGAACAAGAAGACAGCCAAGCAGGGGAGGAACAAGGCAGTGGAGAATCAGACAGGGAAATAGAGGAGGTGTGGGGCGATCTAGATGAGTATGAGGAAGGAGCAGCCACAGCAGGAATCCACCTTCCGCAACGAGAAGAGCCAGAAGATGGGGTAGTGCAACAAAGGTGGCAGGGGAGGTTGAGGAGTAGGTTGGGAAACATGTCATTGAGTAAGGCAAAAGAAGTAAAGGTAAGTAAGAAAGGAAGTAAAGCAAAACTGCAAATGCCCCTCATCCACAAGGGAGCAGGGAGACCCCATTATATACCATGGGCATAGATGGACAAGAACAATTTGTTAAAGTTATTGCCCCCACTTTCCAGAGGGGAGGGAAAATGGATACACACATTTGAAAAAAACACTGCAGGGGTGTCACAACCCACTTCCTGAAACCCCTCCGGCAGGCCCATGAGCCAGGAGTGGTCTCAGCTCGGGCCCCCAACAAGCTCAGGCATCCTTTGCCTAGGCCCTATTGGGGCCAGTCCTGGTGCCTTTGGTGCCAGGCTCATACTTAATGAAGACTTGTGCTTGGGACCTACTTTATTTCAGTGCCAGTCAACATGGAGGCATCCACATAGCTTGGCTCCTTGGAACCAAGCTATGCGGTATAGTGTTTTGGGTGTGGTAGCCTAGGGACTATTTTCCCTGGACTACTTTCTTGATGCTATTTAAACCACACCTGACTTGGAGAACACGCTTCACATTACTTTGCAATCCTGCAACGTGACGCTCATTGTGTTCAGCTGCATCTGCGAACCTCGGAAGAACAGCATCTGAAAAACAAAAGGACATCGTTAATAGCAGCAGCTTACCTGTGATTCCACCGCTAGCTGCCATCCGGTCCTGCAATCAGCATCCAAGGAACAGCAAGCCTCCCGGACCGTCGGATATGCAAAAGGAAAGAAACAGGACATTAGACATTTTACAATTGTGCTGGCACCTTACCTCACGAGTCGCCCATCAACCAGCATCGCCTTGGGACTTCTCGCTCTGGGTGAGCACCGCAACCTACGGGAACAAAAGACAACAGGTTAGCAAAGGCAAGGCATCATAGCGCTGCACATAGCGCCTACTTACCGCATCAAAGTGCTTTCGAAGCACCATCACCTGCCGGTGAGTCCCAATTCAGCCAACGTTCCACAGTGAACTTCCGCGCACCTACGGAGATAGAAAAGACATTATTTAAATCCAAGAAAGGCATACAGTATAACAGTAATAAGACCTACTTGAAAGACTCTATAGAGCCTGCATCAGTGAAGTAACCGGATCGCGCTCGCCCACAAAGGATAACGCGCCCCTGCCAAGAAGGCAGGACGGAGAGCACGCCAAAACCCATAACATGGTGAAGAACGGTCTGGGGAGGGGCTGCGGGCATACGGGGTGTTGAGAGGCTCTTACCCCAGTTGCCCAGTCTT
The DNA here is from genome assembly GCF_040938575.1 of Ambystoma mexicanum. Taxonomy (NCBI): domain Eukaryota; kingdom Metazoa; phylum Chordata; class Amphibia; order Caudata; family Ambystomatidae; genus Ambystoma; species Ambystoma mexicanum. Next base: position 339,001,094 of record NC_090939.1, read on the forward strand.
GAACATTGCCCACCTGTTTCCATGCAGAACTTCCCCGCTGATTATACCTCGGAGCGGCTGAGAAGGGCACCAGAGTCCCCATGGCTGGGTGGCGTCCCTGTGGATACCAGGTGAGCGTAACAAAGGGTCCCGCTAGCTATAGGGGCTGTAAAGAGTTTGTCAGTATATGCTGTGGGAGACCAAGCAGACGGGGTGTGGTTTAAGGCCGGTTTTCTGGGAGTAACAATAAATTGTGACCGCCATGATGGGTCGGCCTTGCCTTCAACAATGTGAGGGCCCAGGAATAGGATGCACTGCGGAAGACCTTCTCTGACACCCCAGATTTACACTTGGTGATTAAATGCACCATAGGGAAGGAGGAAGAGGCTGCACAATACATTGTCCGGGTGCAAGACCTGTGGAGATCAGAAACGGGCATGCTTGTGACCAATCCACCTCCCTTTTCTACTGTATAATCAAAAGAGGCCTCCCAAAGGAGGTGCAGAAGGCCTTAGATATAAATGCTGGGATAGAAGCCAAAGGCTTGCCTGAAATTCATAGCATCATAGTACATGACTGTAGGAGGATCAAAGAAAGGGAAAAAGAAATAGCACAGAGGAGGTTGGCAGACGAGGCCAAGCTTGTACAGAATAAACTGGTGAAGGTCACTGCGGTTACAGCAGCCCTGCCCACTCAGACACAGGGAGACGGAGAGGAGGGGTCAGGAGGTTCACTAGCAAGGATGGCAGCAATCTGGTCCGCAAATGGACAGCAGCAATGGGCTGGCGAGGAGCAATGAAAGGGTCCCCAATGGTGGGAAGGCCTCCAAGAGGAAGAAATCGGTACAGGGGACAGAGAGGAGGGTTTGGAGGTCAGTGTGGTCGAGGGTTTGGAGGACAAGAGGCCAGGGGAGGGAGCCAAGAGTCATGCTGGAATTGTGGGAGGTGGGGATATTTTTCAAGGCAATGCCGCGTCCAACCCATGGCATATTACCACGGGACCCGCCCACAGGAAATGAACATCAACTTGGTCATCCCCATCCGGGCAGCCAATACGGATTACCAATGGGTGGTCACGGGTAACAGGAGCAATATTATGATAACTACCAGTAAGGAACACAACAAATTCAACAAAGACAACAAGCGCCACAACAGGGCATGCAGCCCCCAATAGCTCGCCAGAACACAATGGTGAACACCCACCCCAATATTTTCGCTATGACCGCCAATGGTGCACATGTACTGTTTCACCGCACAACAGTGATTGCTGACAGCATTTTTGCCATCCCAGGAACAAACACATGCCCAGATTAGGACAGCCCACAGAGAATACTTGTGTGTCCAGTCCTATTGACTACCCTACATCCAGAAGAGGAACCACTGGTGGGGGCGGAGATAGGAAACAAACAGTTCAACTTCATGGTGGCCTCAGGAGCGGAAAAATCATACCTTATAGAGGGCTGGTTTCCTCTCTCTGGCAGAAATTTGGAAACGCAGGGATTATCTGGGGCAATTTTGAAGGTTCCCTACACAAAAGATTTGGATATAACAGTGGGAGGAAAAACGGTTCGGGCACCCCTGTTATACCACAAAGATTCACCCATAAATATGCTGGGGAGGGACCTCCTTAGCAAGCGTAACATGACCATTTCCTTTACAGAGCGTGGAATAGTGTGCTCCACCCAATACAAGAAATGTTAATGATCATTACCATGACAAATGAAGTTGCAGTGAGGGGGTGCCCACGGATGTTGACATATTCATTTATGGGATACAGGTCCTACCTAGAGTGGTGCTCGAAATAACGCAAAGATAACGGAGGTTGCTATCTGATTTTGTTTTTCGCCCTGTGGTAGCCCGGAAATTGTGCCTGGCACAATCCTCTCGCTTGATTTGCAAGGGGTGCACGTATCAGCCAAACATATTGTGGCAATAGGACTGGACACGCATGGATGTGAGTGGAGAACAGTGTTGTGTATAGACCTAAACATAGCGCTGCAAGATTTTACTGATGAAGAACTGTTCACTGACAGTGACACTGATGGGGAAATAATAATGGGAATTTGTGTGCCCTGCGACTTAATGATTCAACACAGAGAGATAAATAACCCCCTCATGGCCAGTATCTGTGCACCACCTTTAATTTTTGATGATGATATGAAACAAGTACCACCAGATTTGTGGACAACGGGGCACCATGACGTAGGGCTCCTGCAGGGAGTAATGCCCATAAAAATAACATTGAAACCAGGCACAGTACCACCCAGAGTAAACCAGTACCCGCTATCATGAGAGGCAGAAGAGGGAATAAAGGAAAAAATAACTGCACTATTACAACAGGGCATAATTGTACCATCAAATTCACCATGCAATACTGTGATTTACCCTATAAAAAAGGCAAGGGACAGGGTTTGGAGAATGATCCAGGATCTCCGCTCACTTAATGACGTCATACAGAAAGAATTCCCTTTGGTGCCAAACCCTGCATCAATTTTATGCAGTGTCCCAAAACATGCTACGTGTTTCACAGTTGTGGACTTGAAGAATGCCTTCTTCTCAGTACCACTTGTCTCCAATTGTCAATACCTAACAGCATTAACCCAGGGGAGGAAGATATGAGCATTGTAGATTTCCCCAAGGTTACTGGGAAAGTCCCAGTATATTTAACAGAATATTGCAAGAAGATCTCGGCAACATTGACGTAAAAAGCAAAATAATTCAATATATAGACGATCTTCTGATCTACAGTGAAAGCGAAGACCAGTGTAGAGCAGACTCAATAACGTTATTGAACCTACTAGCAACAAAAGGGTACAAGGTGGACAAAGGAAAACTGCAGCACTGCTTAGCAGAAGTATTGTAAATAGGGCAGTTAATATCAAAGGACAGTAAAAGGATTGTACCAGAGAGAGCATCAGTAATATGTTACACTATTATACCCAAAACTGTGAAAGACATGCAAAAGTTCCTCGGCATATGCAACTATTGCAGTGCATGGATACTAGACTACACTGCATACATGCACCCCCTTCTCCAAGCACTAAAAGAAGCCAAAAGAACAGCACCCCCATACAATGGACACAAGAGATGATCACACAATTCCTTAAATTACAAGATCTCATCACCACAGCGCCCGTCCTAGTGACACAAGATTATGAGTGTGGGTTTTATTTATTCTCCCATTGCAATGGAAAACTAATGACAGCAGTACTGACACAAACACATCATTAGGCCACAAGCCATTGGCCTACTACAGTGGCACCCTGGAGTCAGTAATGCAAGGGCACTTGGCGTGTGAACATGCTCTAGCTGCAGCAACCGTCGCAATAGAAAAAAGTGCCACCTTAGTAATGGGATGCTCTGTAACATTATTTGTTGAGCACTCTTCTGTTTGCCATTTAGAGAGGTCAAAATGCACACTCACCACACAAAGATCAATTGCATACAAAATAATACTTTTGAGCCCAAACATACACGTTGTACGTTCTACATTGTAAAACTGGGAACCCAGCTTAATCACAGAACCCTGTACAGTGGAAGACATGCAAGAGCACAACTGTGCTACATATGAGAGAGAAGGTGATGATATCCCTAAGGCCAGTGAAATTGCCCTAGAAGGAGGTGAGACATACTTTGTGGACGGGTCAGCGTCCATTGACTGTGAGAGAGGAGAAAAACACGTAGGGACAGCAGTGGTAAGAATACTAGGAGAAGAATACAAAGTGATAGTACAGAAACTCCTCCCTCACATTATTCGGTACAAGCAGCAGAACTTATAGCATTAATTGAAGCATTTCATACAGCTAAAGAGTGTGCAGTAACTATTTACTCTGACTTGGCATATGTGACAACAACGGTACACTGGCTTGTCACGATGGCGACAAAGAGGATTCAGGAGAGCGGATAGCTCTCCCGTACGACTTGCAAAGCTGTTAAATGACCTCATTGAAGCATTAGCAGAACCATCATTAGTGGCCTTAGTGAAGTGCCAGGTCCACACAAATGACACAGATGCAATCTCATTGGGGAACGCAGCAGCAGACACCGCTTTGAAAGAGGCAGCATACTTTAACATCCCCCAAGCAGTAGAATGTGTAGTAAAGATACCCACACAGTACGACAAGGAAGGGGGATATAGTTCCATGCCTATACTTCAAATAAAAGAGTTACAGAGATGTGCACCAACAGATGAGCAGGAAATATTTTCAAAAAGAGGGTGCAAACAGTCACCCACAGATCTCCTCTCGTGCCAGGAAATGACAGGGAAAGTGGTGATGCCAATATAGTTATTGCAAATAGCATTCCAACAACTTCACTTCTCAGCACACGTGACAAATCAACACATTACAGCCAACATCCAAGAACACTGGTTTGTCCCCAATCTGCAGGAATACTTGACAAAATTGACAATAGAGTGCACAACATGTCAGACATACAGTTCAGGCATGACCCTCAGAACATTGTGAGGAACACTGCTGTGCCCATCAGGGCCATTTCGAGAATTACACATTGACTATGTGATATGGGGGAACGGTGCAACGGGGCAAGATACCTCAGAGTTATGGTGTGCCCCTTTTCACGTTGGGTAGCGGCAGGACCCTGTGCATACCCAAATGCCAAATGCGCAGCAAAGTTCCTGATGAGGGAGGTGTTCCCGAGTTGGGGGATCTGTGACGTGAACCATTCAGACAATATCACTCACTTTGTAAATGACCTTTTCAAAGAATTGACCACATTGTTAGGTGTAAAACACAAGCTCTGTTCTATTTATCACCGGTAAGCTAACAGGGTGGTAGAAAAAATAAACAGCCTCCTCAAGAGTAGACTATCTAAATTATGTCACACCCTCAAGAAAAATTGGGTATATTGCTTGCCTCTAGCACTGTTCCAGCTCAGAACACAGCCAAGTAAGGACCACCATTTGAGTTAGCATGAAATAGTGATGGGAAGGCGTATTCAAACACCATTATCTCCAGTGAGAAGAGCATCAGATGCTCACAGAGCTGCCACAGTGGTAGGGGATGAGTTTAAGGAATATCTCACCCAACTGCCCCGAGCTGTGTGAAACATGGCCAATCAAATAGCACCCCCATTAACATAAGAGAACGAAACATATACACTAGCATCGGATAGCCCAGCAGTACAGCTAATGCCTGATGAAAGCGTGTACATGTGCAGTTTCGTGCAGAGATGGAACTCCCCACGATTCCATGGCCCCTATTAAGTAATTAATTGCACACCATCGGCAGTAAAAGTTAAGGGGTTGAAGTACTGGGTACATCTTTCGAATGCAAGAAAGTCACATGAGAGCACAACACACCATGGTGAACATTCACAAGAGCAAGATAGTGCAGTGCCCTAAGTAAAAGAGTCACTAAAGCAATGCGGGGTGAAAAGAAAGTAAGAAACTGAAATGTAAATGCAGAAACTGTATATGAGTATTGAGTATCAACAAAGAGTAGATCTTCCTCTCTCTTTCTCTCTCTCTCTCTCTCTCTCTCTCTCTCTCTCTCTCTCTCTCTCTCTCTCTCTCACTCTCTCTCACTGTCTTTTTCGCTAACCCCTTTAGTAGTGGCAATTGATGCTTAATATTGTCCGATCATTGCTTCTCTATGTCACAGTTGGATGGATTTATTTGTGTCTACTTAACCCATTTATATTGCCCCTTCAGGTGGAAACATGGCAGAAAGGAGTGCCCTCACTAATGACACTACAAACGTAGATAGTGATAGAGGAGAAATTAGTGCTACTAGAGTATATAGCTATGATTGGGCCTCTATTATTTGGCCATTATTTTCTCTTTAATGTTACATACTGGAGCATCACCTTTATCTTGGGTGATATAAAGGAGGGGGGGCAGGGTACATCTAATACAAGAAGGGTCCCGCCTCATTTGAAATGGGTTCAAATAATGTGGGCCCACAATGCTTCTTTAAATGACCACTCTGCACAAAAACCGAACTGTCACAACCCCTATTTTTGCATATGCTGCTAGGGGTTATGATGTTGATAATGTGTACAACAATTATAATGTTGACTCTCTTACATTTGATGTTCTTGAATCGCCATATGTAAATATGCACACAACAGAACAACCTACCTCAGAACGCGATAATATGCACTTTAAGCCCTAAGTCCCAAAAATGCAAACATATCCAGTCTCATAGTTTTGGCAGAGTGGTAGTGAACAAAATGATGAAACGTGGACACACACGTTTTTGTAAAATATCAAAAGGTGAAAACGATACACAATGGCCTAGGGGCAATAGAAGACGGAAAAGGGGGGTGGAAAGAAAGGAGTATGATGCATACCATGGCCTTGGACTAGATGAAGTAGAAGACCCCCATCACCCTGACCAATCCAATAAATGGTATTCAGATATGAGTACCAAAGCAAAGCAGGCAACCAACGAGAGATGTTACGTTTTCTCTCTGATTCCCCATGCCTCTGGCACGCCCAAGGTCCTCATACCCCAAGAAACACCATTGTCGGATGCCCAGTCTCTGGTTCATCTAGCCTTATGTAGGATTCGGAGTACCTTCCAGGCACACATGGTAACAATACAAATGCTGCAGAATGAAAAGGCATGCACCAGCAAACCCCAAGGAGTAATATGCATAAAAGAGCACATTTTTATTATCAAAGTGACACTGTTCACGGAAAACACATGGCACAAAGAGACAATAACATGCAAAGCTGAAGCACTGTGAGGACTGACAGAAGAACACTTTCAATGGGTCAAACAAACATGCACTCCGACATGGTCTCAACACATCGACAAACTAACGTGGGTAACAGCCCTTGAGAAGCCGATCAAGATACAAAGAGTAATTCTGCACAAGCTCTGTTTCCACGGCGAAGGGAGGGTGTCTATGGGCTCAAACAGACACTGCAATAAGACTATCATACTTCTAGACATGAAAAAAAACACAGTGGCATTAATGGACACTTACTGGGTGTGTGGCAATCACGCATACCTACACCTCCCACCATCATGGAGAGGTACCTGTGCCATGGCCACATTGCATTCAGCCTTGATGGTAATCCCGGAAAGCCATGTCCAAGGGGGGAGGGTGCCAACAGAAATATTGCTGGCATCCCAGCCAGCAATAGAAGAGCCCTCCACATACAACATCCTGTCTGAAGATGAACTGCAGGAAAGAGTGTCCTGCAAAAGGAGGTTGTTACATTATTTCTCAAGCAAATCCTAGGACCTCCTGGCATAGATTCCTGACCAATACAAACTGTTTAATTCTGCAGAAACCTTCTTTGCCTCCCTTGTTGTGCGAGGCATCCAGGTGTGAGCAAACACCAAATAGCTCCAGAACATGCGCTGGGAGCTGATCCAGCTGGCCAACGACACAGAAGAAGGGTTCAATGTGATCAAGGTGGAACTTCGAGCCCTGTGGTTGATGACCATGAAATACCGGTACGTCCTGGACCTACTCACAGCAATGGACGGAGGTGTTTGCGGAAAAAGCGGGAGTGCATGCTATATATTCATACCTTCTGCCGACACCGACAATGGACCTTATAACACGTGATATCTGCAGTACACAGCCTAGGTGAAAGAATGAAGGAAGAAGAGGGGATACAGCCCAGCAGCTGGTTCGATGACATTTTTGACTGGATACCTTCCTGGTTTGGAGTTCTGATGAACATTTCTGTACCACTAATCATTTTTGTGTTACTAATTTTTTGTGTGTGCCAGGTAAGGGTTCGATGTTGTGCAAAATCAATGCCTAGTTCTGCAATGATGATGGTGACAATGGGCAAACAGACCAGGGTACAAACTATGAAGGATGCACAAAAATAGACCAGGGAATCTGGCAACTCCAAGTATCGCATGACTGCAGTATATCGTTACCCAGGGGACAGGGTGGACAATTCGTATCACACCACCATTAAGGAGCCCCGGGAATTAGAATGGTATAAGGAAGTGTGGGTGGATCTGGATGGGGATGAGGGAATATGCATGACATGCACCCCAGATGAATATGCTAGAAGTGGCCAGAGCCTACTAGGTGTATGCAGAGCATAGATGCCAATAAAAGGGACACCAGCTTAAGACGAGGTTGTATCGAAGGTGGAGCCCTACAGGCATGCTAATAATACTAAAAAGTAGGTTGTTACTTTAGATGTAACAAAAGGGGGGAATGTAAGGAAGGAGGGGCCGGTTTAGTCCCCCATACATTATACGCTAAAGGGACCACTTGCTCTTGCACAAGTGGGGGACACCTCTTTGACCTTCTTCAGTCCTAGGGGACAAGGCCAGGGCATAAGCAGAAGTGGGGCTATTGCAAGACACACTTGGACTCCATTTTGTGTACCCTCAACTCCATCTTTTGGAGAAGGCCGCATTCTGGTATTGTGTAGTCTCCTCTCCCTCAGCAGCGCCACGCACACAGCCCCCACCTTTTTCCTTCCCATGCCTGTGCCTCCCAAGTCCCTTTCTCACAGATACGCTGAGGCGCGATTTTGCAAACAAACATTGTAATACTTTTATTCTTCCTTTGAGAGCACTGTCCTCTGTGTGACCGATCCGAACCATGACTTGTAGTTCACCCATCTCAACAAACCTGCTCTTTCACCTCTCACCTCCGCTGTTGGACAATTACTGCTTGTTGAGCCCTGTGCCCCTTTAAAGGTATTCTTTTTATGTAACAGAAGTGTGACCCCACTGTGATGCCCACCCTAGAGTGTCCCCAATAAACCCAAACCCCTGTCACAGTATATTTCATCTTAAACTAACATGTGTCACTCATTCCCCTTCCCTGCTCTGATGTGCCAGACATGACAGCTATCAATCTCAACCCCCACAGGTAAGCTCAGGAGTAAGACCCCCACACCCTCCACCCCACCAGGGACCCCAAGTGATACAATGCAAACACACATGTACAATTTAAAGGACTTTAATGTATACTTAAAAGGTGTAGTAATGTGTATGATTTACTGCATGTTTAGAATAGCGTGTAGATCAGTTAGCCAAAGCCAACCACCTCTCTCGACCTGACCTAACCTTCACCTCACATGGACCGGCCCAGCTGAACCACGTGATGTCTACCCTCCCGCCAAGTCATCAGCCAATCCCGTGGAGCCGGCCCATAAAGAACTCAATGTGCCCCCCCTTTCTAACCAATGAAAATGTAACTTGTAGCCTCTATAGGAATCATCACTGATGACGCTGTAACCCTTTAAAAAATATTGTGTCTGTATTGTTTGCCATAGCGCTCTCAAGGCAGCAGAGTTGTCTGGATGCTGAATCTTATATAAACTTTTGCTGATTCTCAAAACCAATCTCTTGGTCTCATTCCCTACTGGGATGTGTCCTTTACTCTGAGTTCTAATTGGTAATGTGAGGAGTGAGCACCTTCAGTTTATATGCTAGTTGTTCAATCATATTGAAACCATTTAACCAAATTATATTAGTCAGACATGTTTCTTGTAGAAGAACAATTTCACTTATTTCAAATATGTTATTTTGCTTTTAATTTTTTATAAAACTGGGAAATCTCTCCTGTTCCATACTACTAACTCCAAGTTATTCAACATCAGAGCTCTTCTTCACTGCACATTTTCTTTGCAAACTCGCATTTGAGAGACTCTAGGAGACATGCACAACTACCCTGAGGCTTAGACATAGATCATTTGCTGAGTTTTTATTGTAACGGTCCTGGGATGGCACTTTTGAGATTTTCTGTCGTGGAGTCCGAAGCATCTTCATCTACTTGCATTCTAGATGTATTCTCATTTGCATGTGGGGCATTTCTTCATCACGATCAAACATCCTCTCATTGGGGACTTAAAACAACTTTCATCAAACACCATCTGTATTAGGACTATAACATTAAAATAACACACATCACTACTTTGCGTGGCAATATCGTTGTTATCAACACAAACCATCTCGATAGGAACTTTAATGCCATTAGCAAAATATGCAATGTCTTTGTAGACTTTAACATCCCACTCCTGTAATGCGATCTAATGTAACTAGTTCTTGTATAGCTCAACATCTGCCATTTTGTCAGCCTCTTGGCACTTCCTCCAGAAAGAAATGGGGGGAAGAGTAAGTGGGCAGAGAGAAGAAAACAAAATGCAAAAGGCCTAATTCATTTAATGATTTATGCGTGTTTCAAAGACAATTTGCAACGAAAAGGTGCACTTTGCCGCATGCAAAACTCTTGTTGCTGATTCATGGGCCAGCACAAAGAAACACATAGGGGGAGAAACATGCATATTCCCCATTACCAGTGCTAAATGAGCAATAACGAGGTATTTGCGGGTGTGTTGAGGGACACAACACATTCGAAAAACAACACGCCCCAGTCAAGCGCAAACATAACCCAATTCATGGAATACCAATCAAAACTTCCCGGAGCAAGAACATTCATGCAAACTTGTAATCTCACCGCCACATGATAGACAACGCAACATACAAAGCTCAAAAGAAACATATAAAAGCATACAATGCACACCATTTTAAAGTTGTACTCCCAAGATTAATCACGCTGTAGTGGCAACGATTGTAAATGTACATGGAAGGAGAAGGGCAGTGCGGGACAGAATTTTCCGAATCGAGCTGTAGTGGCAGCGATTGTACATGTACATGGAAGAAGGAGAAGGGCAGTGAGGAACAGAATTTTCCATACTCGCACAACGCTTTTTGGGATGCCAGATCACAAGGTGTATGCAAGGTACAGATTCCCTCCCCATGTCATCCAAGACATGGTCAGGGAGTAGGAGGAAGACCTTACATCACACACCATCTGCTTCAATGCACTAACAGCCCTGGGGAAGGATCTGACAGCTCTACATTGTTGGGATGCAGGCTCATTCGAGCACACCTCTGCCATTTTTGGGGGCATATCACAGGCCACACAATCGGAGTGACTCCCCAGGTATCGAGCTGCATTACATCACGTCTGTGTACACCCGGATCATCGGTGAGTATCAACTATCACAAACATGCAAGCAGTCACATAACAGACAGAATAACAGACCATGACAATCAATGCTAACAAAAAAAAATGTACACTTTTGCAGCGGAATGACCATGCCTGCTCATGCCATTCAGAAATCCTGGCACACCAGCTGAGGTAAGGTATAACACAGCACACATAAGCACTAGGGGCATAGCGGAGTGTATGTTCGGGGTGCTCAAGTCACGCTTCAGCTGCCTTGATCACTCTGGCATGGTATTGCTATATGCCCCATCAGCAGTATGCAAGATCATCATGGCATATTATGTTCTGCACAATGTTGCCATATGGCGTGGCATGCCAGTAGAGCAGCAGAAGGGACATTGTCTTCCACCACATGCACTACCCATCCCGTTGGCAGGCCAAAGTGCAAATGTACAGGATGCATGCAAACAGCTTGTGCAAACATACTTCACATGAATTTCAAAAAAGGTAGCAGGCGCTCCTCTCCAGAAAGAACATGGCATGATAACCTGTTCTGAGATGAGAGTTTGCAGCACACGCTTTTTGCTCACTGTACCTTTCACAGATGGGAAATATCCATTTGCATATCAGTGTTTGTCCCGCCCAGATGGGCAGTCCAGCACCGAAATGCTATGGCAATTCCTCTCTGAACAAGAGTACCACCAGCAACCCCATACACGTGTTTCAGCCTTGTTGGGCCTCATCAGTGAGGTGAAGCTGTGCCTCTCTGAGCACAGTGAGCAGGGAGACCACGTCTGGTTTCCCCCAGGTAACTTATGGTGACCGACCCCAAGTTCCTTTCAAATATTTCAAAAAAGGTAGCAGATGCTCCTCTCCAGAAAGAAAATGGCACGATAACCTGTTCTGAGATGAGAGTTTGCAGCACACACGTTTTGCTTACTGTACCTTTCACAGATGGGAAATATCCATTTGCATATCAGTCTTTGTCCCGAACAGATGGGCAGTCCAGCACCTAAATTCTATGGCAATTCCTCTCTGAGCAAGAGTACCACCAGCAACCCCATACACGTGTTTCAGCCTTGTTGGGCCTCATCAGTGAGGTGAAGCTGTGCCTCTCTGAGCAAAGTGAGCAGGGAGACCACGTCTGGTTGCCCCCAGGTAACTTAGGGTGACCAACCCCAAGTTCCTTCAAAGAATTCAACAAAGGTAGCAGGCGCCCCTCTCTCGGAAGAACAAGGCATGATAACCTGTTCAGTGGTTGTTAACCACATTGAGAGTTCACAGCCATCTGCTTTTTGCTCACTGTACCTTTCACAGATGGAGGTATCCATGTCGTTTTTTAGATGCACGGCTACCCCCAAACTCGGGTCCGGGTCCCGCAAAAGGGGATTTACTTGGCCATTCCGACCTTGGAGGGCCCAGTAATTCCCTTTCGCGGGACCCGGTACGTCCCCATTCCCATTGAGCCCCTGTAGGGCTCAATGGGAATGGGGAGAATGCTAACAACGAGCCTGTTAATGACGGGCCTGTTGTTAGCATCCTGGACTGCTAATGGGTCCTGCTCTGCATGTCTGGTCTGGCTAGGCCTCCGGAGTGGGACCCGCTGCAGAACTCGTAATGTGGCAACCCGGAATGAACAATGCCAGAGCCTTATCGGCACTGTTCATTCTGCGGCTGCCACATTGCTAATGAGGCCCAATGGTTCAGTGTCTTGGATAGCATAACACACTTCTGGTAGTAAACAGTTAAGTCTTTGCCAATGTTCTTAGAAGTAGTTTGCCAGGAAAAGAGTTATATGTCGGGTTGGGAGGGAACAAGACTCCAAAGTTGGGAAGTTTCACAAACTTTCACTGCAGCAGAAAGGATTTCCACACCACGTACCTCATGGGTGAAGAAAAGCTGTAGGCAATCCTTCCAGCACTCTATAGGAAGATAGTGTGTGCTGGGTCTATGAATTTAAAAAGACTAGCAAAGTCAATTTAACTTGACATGCACTGGGAGACAGTAGTCAGTCCCAGAGAAGGTATTTAAACCGTGGGAAGTCTGAAAGACATTCCTGTGCCACTGCACTGGAGGTGCTGTGAGACACACAAGAAAAAGATGATGTCTATGGAGTTTGAAACACAGAAAACACATTGAAAATGAAAAGTTTCAAGTCCCAAAATATAGAAAAAGAGCTGGAGGGCTCTAAGATAGAGGGAATTTAGCACTTGGGTGAGAATTCTCCCTAACAGTGTAACGCAACAAACTTGTTCCTGGTGCACTGACCTCTAAGTCTGCTTGCTGGTCACTGTGGCAGTATGACAGCCATTCACATGGTGACAGTGGCCAGGGATGGGACAGGCATATGTGTGCCTTGCGCAAGACCTCCAGCCCCATCACAAGAAACAACTACGGCCAATTACAAGTGCAGCAACTGAAACATATGCTGTGGGCGTGGACTCAACATGCCTCTGCCAAAGGACTCGCCCCCCACGTTAAAGGATGTGAACTGGGCACATTCCTTTAACAGGGAATTTAAAGAATCCAGTGACATCGATTAAAGTCACTACCTCCTCAAATTGGGATTGTCCAGCTAGGATGCCTGCTGCCTTCCTTCAATATGCTGGCTTTTTGTCAGGATCACCCACTTATAAAACAGCATACACCCTTATCTGTGAGCACCATGGCAGACACAGGAAGTTGACTTGCCAGATATCATTAGGTATGCTTACCATCAAGGGGAGGTGTAAACTGAACAAGCATAGCCCCAGTCATTAAAACGTCCATGAAATACCATATTGTTCTAGGTTTCATCAATGCACGCATCACAGGCGGTCAGCGTCTGCTGGCATGTGTTTGCTGTATATTTAGCAGAGAAATCAACAACATGGCTCATAGTGCCCACAATGGGACAAACAACAACCAATTCCATCCACCATGGACTGGCCAGCAGTGAGCTTGCAGGATGCAGAGCCTCTGCCCTGCCTGTATAGGGAAGACAACCATGTAAGGGTAGCCACCCAAGGGGGCATACCCTTGACACCGTCCCAAGGTGGTTGGAATCCATTTCCTAAAACTGCGGCCATGAATGTGTGAGGCACGGCAGAATGGGGAAGGCCATGTGGGTGCCCCCAGGCAGAGCCACAGTTCTGGACCAGGGATCAACCAGCCCAATGAGGGTGTGTTGCTTGCATAGATGGACCTGGTAGCTGCTATAGCAACAATGGGAACGTCACATCAAAGAGTGTGAGCACCAATCAATACACACAAATTTGAACTCAGGAACAGAGTAATCACTGGCAGTTAAATAAACAAATTGCCACAAGAGTATGTTATGCACTCTGGACACAGGGGTCAGTCTTTCCAGGGATAAAGGCATAAGCTGGTGCATCAATGGCAGGCATACAAGTCAGGCACACTGACTGTCAAGTTACCCAGGGGACTCTGGGCTACCCTTCGATGCAGAGGAGTGAGAGGGACACCAAGAGAGGGATAGAAGGGCTGGGAGTAAAAGTCCAAGTGGAGGAGTTGATGGGAAGGATTAAAGAGGGCATACAGGATTGGGGAGAGAGGAGTCACGGTGAGGAATATGCAGCTGTGGAGCATAGAGAGAGAGAGTGGGAGTGGGGAGCAAGGAAGAGTTCTGCTGGTGGGGAGATGAGGGCAGAAAAGGGGGATTTTAGAATGTGAGAGAGAAGGGGGCAAGAGAGGAAGAGAGAGACAGGTTTTCAACATTGACATGAATCTGTGAGGGTAGGATATACAAGGGAAGGAGCATCTAAGGATGTGGAATAGTCGATGACAGGATCTTGGAGCAGCATCCATGTGGTGATAGTGTTTTCTGTAATAATCCATGGTGTATCCCAGGTCCTTAATTGAGCTGGATTTCACAGGAGTGTGATCTAGGGAGCACAAACCAGGGGGTGGGTTGGTGAAATTGTGCTGTATTACTGCAAATCACAATTCCTTCTGCACCAGGATTCAGGAGGAGGTGGTAAGTTGACAGGCAGTGTCTTAAAATATTTTTGGCCCTAGGTCAGGTCATGATGTGGAGCAGCTACGACCTGGGGATCTTTGAAGGATGTGGCTTTAATGAGTATAGTTGTAGCAGGACAGGTGATGTTAGTGGCTTAGGGTGGTTAGGGGGCTCAGCTACAGGTTGAATAGTATGGTGGACAGGGTGTCCACCTGCAGAGACCTTGTTGGTACAGGGTGGTGGGAGAGGAACAGGGTGGTAGGAAGATGATTTCTGAACAGTCACTTAGGTAAGAGGTGACAAATCTAAATGGGGAGTCCATGATGCCTTGAGAGAGGAGTCTGTCAATAAGGATGATGTCTTTGATAGTGGCTCAAGGAAGATATGTGCAGCACAGACTTCTGAGTCTGCTGTCCTTTGTGGAAGTGAGACCAGAAACACACTGAACATGTATGAATGATCAAGGGGACATGCACATGCATAGACAGGTGGTCCAAATCACATCTTCGTGAGACAGTCAGCATCATGAAAGCACATGAGACTGTGCGGAGTGCAGGAGTGTTTGGTGTTTGGAGTACACTGGAGAACCTGGCCCTGAGTCTTTCTACTGTGGCAACTACCTGCATCCAGTGAGCCAGCTCTCCAAATCCCCAACAGTACGTGAGGCATAGCAGAGAGTGTGGGATTGTATGGTTTTTGGAGTTCACTGGAGAACCAGGTCCTGAGTCCCGAGTCATTCTACCGGGGCAACTACCTGCATCCTGTGAGCCCGCTCTCAAAACCCCAGCAGTACGGGGAGCGTAGCAGAGAGTGTGGGAATGTTCAGTGTTCGGCTGAACCGGGCACTGAGGTATCAATTTTCTAATAGGACTCGAGAATCTCTTTCTAAAAATGTGGGTACTCGGTAGGAGTGACTGCAGGAACATTTCCTTCGAACCCCTACTGTGCAGGAGTTTTTTGTTTAATTCTCGGCACCACACAAAGTTCTATATATACCTGATATAATGCAAATGATCACAGGTGTTGACTGCTTTGAGACGAATCTTGGAACTGCATAATATATTGTCATTCCCCCCAGAGAGGTTGTGGCTGTGAAGAAATGTCTCGATCATATAATCTCTGCAGTGGGCCACTACAGGATGACAGCAGACCGCCAGAAGGAGACCAAGAGGTACGTCGGGAAGGCGAAAAGACGGTGAAACTGGTTATCCCCACCAGTCAAAGGAAGAAGACTCTCCGGCGAGAGATCTCCTCTGTCGTTGGGAAAAGTGGTGAGACGGTCCAGCAGGGCTCCACCGGTGGTGGTGTCGTGGCAGGTCGGCTCAGCTTCTCCCACGTCAGATTCTTAGGTCCTGTGGCGACTTCTGAAGTTCCAGTCCCCAAAGCCCTGCTTTTATGCAGAAAACCCCCATTCACTCAGCCTAGCTGTCACTCAAACATGCTAAGTGGTGAGCCGGCCGGCTCACCACTTGGGTCAATCAGGACAGAGTGCGACTTGAGTTGCCTAGGCAACTCAGCCCAGGGTGCCTAAATCCCCCTCCACCCCTCCTAAGTACCCCAGACAGAGTGGCACCACTTTGGAGGGCTTCTGTGGAGAAGCCCGTCAAAAAGTGGAACAAAGGGCTCGACTTGGGTTGGAGTCACAGAAGAGAACACAAACGCCATTTTAGAATCAAGTTTTGGCAAAAAATACCAACCAGAGAATTAATATTAATTAAATAAACCGGCGGTATGTTCGAGGCTACCGTAAATAATTAAATAAAGATAGTAGCCTAAAACAATGGGAAATCCCATAGGAAAATATTTGCGGTTGAATATAAAAAGTAGTATCCACTGCCACCAGCCAAAACTCGATCAGGGGGGACAGAGACGTGCCCCCTCGACTAACAGACCCTGGGGCAATCGAATTGCCCCAGCCAGTACGTCCACCATATGATTGTTTGTACTGTTTCTGTTCAGAATTTAAGACTAGTAAAGTCAATGGTGACTTTACATGCCCTGGGAGACAGTAGTCAGTCTCAGGGTATGGAGTTTATACGGGGGGGGTCACTATGACACCCCTGTGTCACTGCACTGAGCGTGCTGTGTAACACACATCACAAAAACACATGAAGCTCTATGGAGTAAAAGACCCCATAGCCCATTTAACACATCTAGATTCAAAGAAACACACTCAAATCATGCCCAAGAGTGAGGGTAAAAGAGTCTCACTCTTGGCAGGAGAAAAAAATAAACCCCAAAAATCCAGCAAAGCTGCTGGGGGACTCACTAGGTTAGGATATTCAGCCTAAACAGAGAATTCTCCCTAACAGGTGAAAGGTGAGATACAGGTCCATTCAGGTGTGTTACTGGATTTGACTGCAGACATGGAAAACTGCAAATCAGCAGGGGTGGGCGTCCAAACAGTCTAAGTTTCAGAGAAGTTGATGCCCTAAAAGATCTGAATATTGTAGCTATAAAAGAGACAGTCAGCATTGAGGAGATGCACAAGACTTTTAAAACAATGAGTCTTTGCATGGAAGTACTAGAAGGGAAAATGGCTTCCATGGAAGGGAAATTCCAGCTACATCTACCAAAAGAGGGTGGCCCAGACTCTAGTACACAAGCTGTAATGGACTGTGACTTGGATGACACAACCAGATCAAAATCTGACTTGGAAGAGTGAGGCTGGCACAGATAGGAGATGATCCGGGCACAATTACAGGCGGTCAATCCATCTCAACCCTCCATTAAATAACAAGGAGATAAGGAAAAATCTTCCACATGTATTGTTAACATCCAAGCAGGGTCAGACATCACGCCAAAGGAGAAAGAAGGAAAAGGGCAATGGTTCTCCTGATTTAGCCTCAAACATTAAAAAGAAATTGCCAAAAATAGAGGCTCTATCATCCACCCCCTTGAACCTAATGCACAAAAGTCCAAACAACAAAAGAAGACAAATGCATATTTTTTCAGCAGAATCTCACTGCCCTAGACAGAGGGGAAAGAGAATGACCTAAATATTATCAAAACCCCCAAGAGTCCAAAGAGAATGGAAGGGGTGGCACAAAGAAAATGCAGTGTAGTATACATAGCTGCTCAAATGGAACATCAATCAGACTGTGCTTGACAGTCAAAATCAATCGTTGCAGTTACCAGGTGAAGTGAATGATGCTATGAGCAAAAATGCCACTATGAAAATAACTTCTGAGCTAAAGTTGTCACTGATCTTCCTCAGGGGGTCCAATGCACGTCAGTCTGAAATCAGCAAGAAAGGAACCAATGCACCCATCCCAGAGAACCAACTTCTGTTTGAGAGATCCCAAGAGAATCAGATAAACGAATGATAGATGGACAGAGAAGAAAATGTTTGTGGTTCCCTGAATACCAGTGGCCCAGCCAAGCAGGTGAGGTCACTGGAGGTGTTGGAAAAACGAGAAGAGGGGCCCAAAAACAGTACAAACAGAGGCAATCCATTTGCTATTTTGAGATTTTGGATGGAAGGCTCACACAATTGCAGAGGCTACAAGGCTTTAAACAGGAGTTCCTTACTATCCATCTTCAAAGGAATTGCGACTTTGTATTTCTTCTCCTCCCAGGATATAGTGTATGTATGATTAACACAAAGAAATCACACATACATTGTGGAATTGAGCCTAAAATCCTGGATGGGTGCCAGAGCACTGATGAATGCAAGTTCTGACTTAAGGAGAGTTGGGATTATTGTCACAGTGTGCCCCCTTGAGCCACAGTCTGGGAAAATAAGAGGGAGAGAGTTAGAATAGAGGAGGGGGGTAGGTGGGCACAATACGAGCATGCTGAAAGCAACAGATCCACCCATGAGGAGAGAGGGGGGTAAAGAAGAGGAGAGGTGTTCCATAAAATCAATGATGTGTCCTCTATTACACGAATACTTACTCTGGTTTTGCTGAAATTGGTGCTTGCCAATGAGTTTCTAGCCCGAGACAAAAAATGCTTTGTTGGAATACTTGGTGCTCCAGTTCATTTGGAGATCCAGGGGTCTGGGATTTTGTCTTTGATGATTTTAATTTGATGGTTGATGAGACATGTGAGGGTGGATGGTTTCTCTATACTTGAACAATTACCCTCTATCGAGAGGGGAGTTCAACTCTCTGGTGATTTGCTGATTGGTGCTCATAACTCAGTTGTACCTGAGTCCTTTCTCATTAGCGTCAAATTTCCCAGTGTTCTGGCCATTAGTATTGTGATTAGAGAATGCATCCCTCCTCCAAAGGTGGCTTTGATAAACATATATTGAAACCCTGTTGGTTCAAGCCAGACATAATTTCTGCAATCTCTAATTTCAGTGTTGTTGAGCATTGAAAATAGATATGAAGATTTTACGCTTCTGATTGCAGGTGATTTTAACAAGCAATGCATCTCGGGGGAAATGCAAGGCAGTAAGCAAAAAGTGAGTCAGGTTACCAGCAAAGGTAAATGAAGTTCATGGCTGACTGGGTCCGGAAAATGGCAATGGGATCATTGAATGTGATGTGACTCTGACATTAACCTGGAAACAAAGCCTCCTATTCCAGACTGACTAGGGCCTGCATGATCGAAACTGGAAAAGACAAAATAAACTTCAATGGAATCCGAATCTCTGACTCCTGTAACCCTCGTAGGGAACTCCACAGGATAGTTGCAGAATTAATGACCCCAGGCTGCTCAAACCTCCCTCATTCCCAAACACTCTGCAATGCACTGTCGGACCACTTTCATAACATTGCTATTGAGAGCATTGGACGGTCAATAGTTAACAATTCTCTTTCTTATGGCACTTTCCCAGAAACCTTCAAAAACTCATAAGTCAAGCCCTTTCCTAAAAAATCCACATTCAACCCCCGTCTTACCTTCAACTACCATCCTATCTCAAACAACTGCTTCATTGCCAAACTCCTAGACCACACAGCGCACACGCAGCTTGGCTTCTTCACAGAATCTATCTGCCTGCTAGACTCCGCCCAATCTAATTTCAGACCTTTTCGACGATCAGAAACCTCTTGTGTGTCCATCTGGGATAATTTAAAAAGAATGCCATACTGTGCCATGTTATCCTCCTTGATCTATCTGCCGCCTTTGGCACTATCAACCAACCACACCATGCTTATGAGCCTCTGCTCTAAGATGGATCTCCTCTTTTCTTTCCAACCCCTCTCAAATTATGCTCCTTCCCCCTTTTTCCACCCCCACACACCCTGTTCCCAAAAAGTGTCACACAGGGAGCCTACATGTCCTCCCTCCCCTTCAACCTCTACCTTAGTCCCCTGCTAGCACTCTCATAACCTTACCTGCTATAGCTACACGGATGACACCAGATCATTCTCAAGATCCTTACGTCACCAGCCTCCCCCCACCTTGAGCTTGCCTTCTGTCTCTCTGAAATCCACCAGTGGATGATGAATACCCATCTCATCCTCAACCCTGGAGAAATGTAAATCCTAATATGCAGCAAATCATCTATCCTCCTGCAACTGACCCTCTTGCCTCTCTCCCTAGGAGCAACACCCTTAGCATCCTCATCTGTAAAGAACTTTGGATGCACCCTGGACTTGGGTTTATCACTCTCCCACCACACCAATACCATATCCAGAACCTGTCACTTCCACCTACGCATCCTCAGGCAAATCTTAGCCTATCTCTTTATTTATTTATTATTTTATTTGTAACTTTCTGAAACAACGCCTGTGGGCAAAGATGTGCAGAGACAACAAAAACCCAAATAAAAAAGAACAAAGAATTAGTGAGGCCAGATCATATCGGAAGTTCCTTACTGAAATTATTCAAACAAAAGGGTCTTAGGCTTATGCTTAAATAGCGATAATTATCTGCATAGTCTCAGCTCCGGGGGGAGGGCATTCCACAACCGGGGGACTGCTACAGAGAAGTAACCATCTTGTAAATGGGATAGCTTGGCTGAAGGTATTTCCAGAGGTCCTGTGGTATTGGTTCGTAGTGTGCCCCTAGCTGGCAACCACCTTAACTGTTTAGTCAAATAAGTAGGGCTTTCCTGAAGAGACATGCATGCGTAATGCACAACGTCCTAAAGAGGATCCGTTTTAGTACATTCAACCAATGGAGCAACCTTCTTACTGCAGACACATGCTTCATTCTACGAAGACCAGTGACATTCTACGAAGACCAGTGACTGCCCTGACTGCATTATTTTGAATTACCTACAATTGATGAAGTTCCATCTTGCCAATACCCTGAAGAAGGCTTGCACAATAGTCCAGGCGTGAGCCGATAATTGCACAAGCTAACATGGCACTATCTTTATCAAGGAATGGTCTGACCTGCACCAATAGCTTGAAGGGGGCGCAAGACACAAGACTACTAACATGTGCTTTTATTGTGAGTTCTGAATCCAACACCATATTAACTTTTGTAAGTTTTGTCAGATGACAGTCACCAATTTCAAAGTTATCATAGGCAGGATCCATTTTGCACAGCTTGGAGGCAGTACCCACCAACATGATTTCTGTTTTTCCATGTTTAAGTACCAGACCATTCAAAGTCATCCATTGATGAATTTGGTTGTAGGTGTCATTGATAGTCTGTGAGGCTCATAGTAAGAGGAAAGAGGCACTGGGTATCATCTGCATAGTTTGCATACCCAAAGCCTTCGGCATCCAGACAGTGTATTTATTTATTTATTTTATTTATTACATTTTGTTGTACGTCCAAACCCTAGGGTATCACAGCCTAGTGACAGACAGCTTATTATATATTTGGACACATTAAGCAGTACATACATGAACAAGGCATTAACAGAAGAGATTACATGATATTGTTACATAGGTCATAATTACTTATTAGCTAAATTATCATAAAGGTAAGTCATATTTACTTATAAATTGAAATTCTTATTAAATATACATATAGCACATAGCTTTGTATATCATTTGATTTAAAAAGTATAATACACGTTCATTACAATTAACAAGTAAATAGTACAAATCATTACTAACAGCTTAAAACACATTACATCATTTTGCAACTAATCTCAGTTCAGACTTTTAAAAATCTCAACAATGTGCATATAAAATCTAACAATAGAGTAGATCAAATTAATATCATCGCCTTGTAGAAATTCATACCATAATCGAGGAAAATCAGATATGATGACAGCATTGGTGTACGATTTAAAATATTGCAAACAGAGACAATTTAAACTTTCACATACAATTAATAGATGAAACAGTGATTCCTCCAGCAAATTGCCACATAATCTACAGTATTTGTGGTTGTATTCAGTTTTATTCAACCATCTTTTAGGTGATAATGCCACAGATGTATTAAATTTCAGCAGAAGATATACCTGAAATATATTAGGGCTTGGTTATGCCAATATATATCTCGGAGTGAAAAAATTCTCATGGACGCCCTTTCTCCGGCCTGATAACCATGATGAAAATCGGATGTGATTGGAAGGTGCTTAGAAGTGAAAACCCAAATCTGTTTGTGCAATGTACGCTGATGCAACAAAAAAGTCACGATGGGAACAACCCACAACAACTCCTCGTATTAAATGTATACTGGAATCCGGCGATGATCACCACCAAACGATTTATAGGCACGGTAACAAATATGTTGGACAAGCACATGCACAAGAAGAACAATATCATATTATTAATATGTGGTGACATGAACTTGTCCTGGTTTTCTGAGAAGGGTGTGCAAATATCCAATGACCGTGCCAATAACCCCTCAAATCAGGAGAGAAGGATCATCTGGGATAATATCATGGAGGCGTATGATTGTGATATGGTCAACGGTCAAATTGATGGCGACAGGCCCCCTAAAATTACATGGCAGAACTTGGACACTGCAAAGGTTTTGGACTATATATGGGTCTCAAAACATGCCTGGAACTTACTTCATGAATTGAATGTAACCCCCACAAAAATCAGTGACCATGACCCGTCAGTATTACATCTGAGGATACATTCAGGAACAAATAAGTCAACAGCGACTCAAGCTCTGGAAGTAAACAACGGAAAAAACAGGCTACGATTATCTACTACTCAGATAACCAGTCTAACGGCGAAACTGGATGAAGCAGACCGTCTGTCTCTGTGTAACGTGGATTATGTATCACTCTTACCGCTGAAAAGTTTACCGACCTTGTGGAAGAAAAATTCTGAGAAAAAACATATCCATGAATGGAGCACAAGAGTCAACGAAGAAAAAAAGCGTTTAAAGAGTGATATACGCAAGCTGAAAGCGCAAGGTGGTATTAACAGCGCCATCCTAATAAAAAAAAGGTCTCAAACATACCGTAATTGGTCTAAGGCATTTAAATTCCAACGCGACCAAGAAAGAGGCGAACTCATGCTGACCATGATAAGATCACACAAATGCAGAGACATCTGGCACACTCTAAACAACTGTACAGCCGACCAAGCGACCAAAATGGCAAACGTGGTCACGGAGGCGGAGTGGAATAAACATTTTCTTAAGGTTTTCTCAGGAGATAATGAAACAGATATCAAACAAAGAAACCTAAGATCTGTAAACTGGGACTGCACCGAAACCAGGGATGACATATTATCTGCCATTGAAAAACCGAACAACTCGCGAGCCGCTGGGCCAGACGGCATTTCTAACGTTATGCTCAAACAACACAAATCGGAATGGGCAAAATTGATCGAAATTCTATTTGTCAATATCAAAAAGCTTAGAGAGATACCGGCATCGTGGACATCTGCAATTATAGTCCCTATATTTAAGAAAGGCGATCGAGCTGTTCCGGCAAACTATCGCCCTATCGCCTTACTGGACACCATCGGCAAAGTGTTTGCGAACTTCCTGCAAAAAAAACTAACGAAGTGGGCTAACACGAGAGGAATTACTGATCCCAGACAAACGGGCTTTACGAAAGGCGTTGGAACTGAAAACAACCTGACCCTGTTAAACCTACTCAAGTTGAATGCTTTGGAAAAAAAAACACAGTTATTTATAGCATTCATTGATCTTCATCAAGCCTTTGACTGCATAGATCGGGAAACCTTGTGGGCTAAATTAATCAACTGGAATTGTCCAGAGGAGATTCTGTTCCCCATCATTGCATTGCATACAGCTACGACCATTCAGATAAGGCTAAATGAAGCCGGGACTCTATCGGATAAAATGAAGACCCAGAGAGGTGTAAAACAGGGATGCCCTATTGCAGCATGCTTGTTTAAACTATTCATCGCGGATATTCCATCAGCATTGAAAGAGGTGCGTTGCTTTCCACCGAAACTGAATGGATTCCACCTAAACTGCTTAATATACGCAGACGACATAATCTTAATAGACACCACGCCGATCGGCCTACAACGTTTACTACATAAATTATACCAATACATGAACATAAACCATCTGAAGATAAATACGTCAAAAACAAAAATTATGAAAATTGGAACGCTGAAAGGAACAAAGAAAAAATGTTTCAAGTGGCAAATTGGAAATTCGAGTCTTGAGGAAGTAAATGAATTCAGATACCTAGGTATAATGATATCCTCCTCGATATGTGAGAAGAGCTGGTCAAGACATCTACTATGTCGTATGAATACCTTGGCCATCCAAGGAACCAGAATTCATAACCTTTTCGGTAAATTTTCCCTGACCCCAATTCGGCTATTCTACTTGCAAAAAGTAATTCCATGCGTCACCTATGGATCCGAAGCTGGTTGGAATCTTGATTACAATCTCTGGGCAAAACTGGAAGGATATTTCTGGCGACGTGTCTTAAAGCTACCGAAATGCTTCTCAACATCAATAATAAGGCATGAACTTGCCTTGGATGCTTTACACACAACAGTTATTTGGAAATCAATAGCTCTACTGAGAAAGATGACAATAACAGAGAAAGAACCCGCCTACGAAATCTTAGCAACCGACGACGTGTGCCCTTCAAAGACGATCCTAAACATCTGGGCCACAAGAATTTATAACATCATGAGAGCAGCCAATATAAGTAAGGAAATGCTGGTAAAATGTCCTCAACTCGCAAAGAAAAAACTAAAAGAATGGGCTTGGGTACAAAACATCGAGCGTCTGGAGAAAATGGCATCGGCGCCTAAATTGGGACCTACCATCAACAAGATAAATAAGATGCCGAGATATCTTACTCAGTTTCCTTCAAGACATCACTGTGACTGCTTTCTTCATCTGCGAATGAATGCGCTACGTACAAAAGAAGTTTTACTAAGACAGAAAGCCCCAATGATCTGTGACAGCTGGTGCAGATTTTGTCTAAAGGAAACCGAAACCATAAAACATTTGGTGATTGGCTGCACTAAACTGAATTCAATTAGATCGATACATCTGAGCAAATATGCATCAACAAATGGAAATATGGAGGATTGGTGGTTTAGAATACTGAGTGGGAGCTCCGTATTTCTAACTTGTTCGGTGATAAACTTTATCGACATGCTCGATGTATAAGATTGTAGGCCGGATATGAGAACTGTAATCCTTGAGCTTCCTTAATAGAATGGGGAAATGATTAAGAAATAGTTTTTCAAAAAGTTTATTATTAAACTAAGTAAATAAAAAAATATATATATATATATCTCGGAGTGACTTCACGTGCTCGTCTATAATGACAGTAATCTTTGGCAGATGTTAAAGATTCAAGGTGGTTCATATTATGATGGAAGGACGATATAGCCAATTTCTTTTTGAGCCACAGTTTAATGTCTCCTGTAACATATGAGAATCCTTCTGCGTTAAGCCACTGGCTATGAGTGTGTTTCAATGTACCAATTGTGCCAACTGGCTTAGAGGCATCCAAGGATAAAAATGCCTAAATGTAAGGCACAATTATTGTATCAGTTGGAACACTGGTTAAGCGCTGAAAGAACAACACACATTGTGACAGGTAGACATTCCATATGCCCTTTAAATCAAATTTGAGGTACAAATATTGAATGCTTATGTGTTTGGGTAGTCGAGGCAGACGCCTCAAAATTTTGGCTTCAAACCAAATTAGTTCAATTGCGTAGGACAATATGGCAATTATTTTAGATTTAAATTTAGGCAAAACTGCCGCTGCACTGTAGCCATTGTTCCTACCAATAAATGCACTTATTACTCATAGTAAGAGGAAAGAGGCACTGGGTATCATCTGCATAGTTTGCATACCCAAGGCCTTCGGCATCCAGACAGTTTATTTATTTATTTATTTTATTTATTACATTTTGTTGTACGTCCAAACCCTGGGGTATCACAGCCTAGTGACGGACAGCTTATTATATATTTGGACGCATTAAGCAGTACATACATGAACAAGGCATTAACAGAAGAGATTACATGATATTGTTACATAGGTCATATTTACTTATTAGCTAAATTATCATAAAGGTAAGTCATATTTACTTATTAACAGCATGATATAATGGTCAACATTTCTTTGGTATCGGTAGAGGTCCTCATAGCTTAGGCATCTATAGTGGTGATGGCTAAGTTTGCAGGCTAATATTGGTTAAAGTGCCAGGTTTTTAGTGACTTTCGCACTGGAAAGAGTCTTCATTTTTGATTAATAAAGGGAGTGTGTTCCAATGTTTAGCAGCCATGACTGGCAAACTTCTTCCCCCTGCTTTGGAACTTTTGAAGTGCAGGATTTGAAGGAACACGTTTTTGTTGGATCTAAGCGTTCTGTTATATTCTTTTTTGACTATTGAATTATTGATTTATATGGGGGCTTTCTTGACGAGACATTTGTGTGTAACACACAGTGCTTTGAAGATGATTCGGGCCGTGATGGGCTGCCAATGGGTCTCTCTCCTAATATTAGAGATGTGGTCAGACTTATTTAGCCCTATGCCTGCACATAATACTTTGTTTTGCATGAGTTGCAGTTTGGCCAGATTCAAGTTGGAGGTGCATTGCAGTAATCCAGCTTGGATAATATCAGTACCCTGGCTAGTGTAGTGCAGTGTTTGGGCGTGAGAATCTGTCGACTTAGTGCAATTAATTTGGCGGTGTATGAGGTAGTTGAGGATAATGTGTTTATGTTTTTCATCTTAGTTACCTGTTTAAGCACTGGAATGGGAGTGCCATCTATGTTGATTGAGGTGTAGTCCGCGTGGAGGCTTTTAATTTTGTTTGGGGAGCCCACAATGAGAATTTCTGATTTCTCATCGTTGAGTCTCAGGCTGTTGATAGCCATCCAATTTTGTATTAATGCATAGATTTTGTTAATGAGTATGGTGTCCTGTTCATAGTTTCCAGAGATCGGTATGAGGATCTGGGTGTCATCCTCGAAATTGGTGTAGATGACACCCATGGCATCTAATGCTGCAAATAGGAGCTAAGTATATGCATTGTAGAAGGTGAGCGATAGACAGGACCCTTGAGGTATGCCTATGGGGACTGGGAAAGGGTGTGCAGCCTCTTTACCAATGGATACAAAAGTAAGCTGAGTTTGCCTGCGTCCCTTATAGTGTCCATCTGGATTTTCAAGTCAAGGAGTGCCGTTTCAGTGCTGTGATTGGGCCTAAAAACCAGATTGTCTGGCTCAATCGAGCTGGTTTTGTTTGAGGTGGGACTGGATTCGGGTGTAGGCTATCTTGTCTATAATCTTCAAAAAGAATGGGACTTTTGTTATTGGTCAGTAGTTGGTGGGGGCTGCCTGGTCTAGGGAAGGTTTTTTCAGTAGAAGGGTCCCCCAAGCTTCTTTTATGCTGGCTGGGACCTTATTTGTATTGAAAGAAGCATTAACAATGTTGGTAATAATGAAAGTGAGGGTAGGGGCACATAGTTTAACTAGGTATGCAGGGAAATTGTCCCCCTTGCAATTGGAAGCTTGTAGTTTCTCTATGGTGTCTAGCATTAAGTCGTGGGTCACGGGAGTAAAGTGGAATAACACTTTGGAATTGTCATTGGTTATGTTAAGTGTGGATGGAGGAGTGTTTTTTCCAGGTAATATCTTTCATTTAGAGATAATATTTATTTGTAGTAAATTGATTTTGGAGGCTAAGGCGTTTTGGATGGTGGTACACCATGCTTTTCTGGAGTTGATTGGCGTGGAGGCTGGGATGTGTGAAGGCATCTCTGCTACCAACACAGAGTCTCAGCATTTCTTGGTATCATCCTCGCCCGCTTAGACTATGCCAATTCCCTCTACCTAGGTGCTTCAGTGTATCCGCTCAGAAAATATCCAGGCATCCAAATTCCACATCTAGACTCCTCCTTGCCCTCTCACCCAGAGAACACATCACCATTGCCCTTATAGTACCACACTGCCTTCCCATCAGCTAACAGGTGACTTTTAAGGCCATGTGCATCACAGAATGCACCAAACTTAACATTAGGCACAAAGGCAAATACAACCTACGGCAACATTCAGTATTAACTGACCCAGCTGCTTTCCTTCTTCTATATTCATCTTCTTACTATTACTTGTGCCTAACCTGATGTCGAATATGCATTGAACCCGGAATTATTCTGCGGGCAGGATGTGTATGGCATGTTGAAACTACTGTGTGATTTTATCTATGATGGGTCTTTAGACTAATGCCATATTGGCGAGGGTGTTGAACTCAGAGGAGTTGGGACACTGTCTCGCTCAGCGAGGAACTTTGAGGGCAGGCATGGTTTGCACCCGGGGGAATTCCTGAAGGTGACAATGTTTTCCCCTTAGATGGATTTTAGGGTGAGCAATGTGTTGTGCTCAGATGAATTTTGAGGGTGGGTAATGTGTAGCGCTTGGATGGATATTGAGGGTGGGTAAAGTATTGCAATTCATTAGGATAGATTGTCTATGACACTAGAAGGTTTAGAGGGATATCCTGTCTATTACGCTTAGAAGATATTTGATGGTAGTCTGTCTACTGCACTTAGAAGATTTATGAGTTAGCCAATGTATAGCACATAGAAGATATAAACGGGCAACCTTGGTATTGCATTTAGAAGATTGATGATGGTAGCTTGTCTACAATACTTATAAGATGTATAGGAACATCCTGTCTATTGATCCTGGAAGGTATATAAGAATAGACTGTATGTAGCACTTAATGTTTTATGAGAGTAGACTGACTATTGCATAAGAAGATGTATTAGGATAGCCTGTCTATGGCACATAGAAGATGTATTTGGATACCCTACTGTTGCACTTAGCCTGTCTATTGTGATTAGAATATTTATGAGGATAGCCAACAAATTGCACATAGAAGACACTGATTTTGGATGTAGAAGATATATGATGATACCCTGTTTATTGCGGTTCCAAAATATTTGAGGATAGCCAATTGAATTGCACATAGACAATACTGATATTGGACATAGATTATATATGACCTAGCCTGTCCGTTGCACTTGGAAGATGTATTAGGATAGCCTGTCTATTGCACTGAAAGACTGTATGAGGGTGGCCTGTCTATTGCGCTTAGAGCTGTTTGTGATGCTAGCATGTCTATTGCACTAAGAAGATTTTATGAGGGTAGCCTGTCTCCTAAGCAGACAATCTAATCGCACAGCTACATCAAAAATAAGCCCCATCTGAACCTCAAGGTATGTATTGATGCACCACTTTGGTGGACTTCTGCCACAGGCACGGCTACCCACCTGCATGCTTCAGAATGCAGCAAGTACATATGAAAAAAATGTGGTCTAGCTGGACACATATTGTTTTGGCTTTATACACCAGACTAAAACACAAAGAGCAACACCTCTGCCATCAGAATGCAGTGACGACCTATGACAAACATTCGGGCTAGCTAGACACATAACAAGTATCTTGCACTTGTGCACACTCCTGACCACCTCAGCACCCATCCACATGCCTGACCTCCATGGGTAGCTTAATGGAGCTCGACCAGACCGCCTAACACCCTATCTTGGCAAAATGCAGACGCATGTTCTAATCCTTCTGACAATTTCCCCATACCTTGGACTTAGGTCGCATTGAGGCAATATTAATGGGATAAAGGTGCTATATAAATGACAAACTACTACTACTACTTTCTCATCAGCACACTTGCTGCTTTGAATGAATGCTGTAAAACAATGGGCCTCATTATACGGATGGCAGAAAGGGATTACCGGCACCGGTAAGGGCACCGGTGCCGGTAATCCCCTACTGCCCTACTACGAGGTCCCTCAGCGGGTCCCGTCCTTAACGTTTGGTCAGACCACACATTAAGGAAGGGACCCGCTGAGGGACTTCAGAGCAAATAGCGGTACCGTTATTAGCGCTTTCCCCATTCCACCAACGTTAATAGTTACATGTTGTTATGTCCTGTTCTTGCAATTTTAACTATTTACAAAACACAGCTTAAAAGAGAACACTAAACCAAGTTGTCTTTAGTCATCATCTTTACTCTAAAAAAAAATTCAAAATGTAAAGGCTGCCTGCAAATTATGCTTACAGATAGCTTTTATAATGGATTCCTATTCAACCTGCATACTTTTATCAGGTGATTAAAAACAGGAAGATGCCAGAGAAATCCATTGGTTCAGTGCCTATATGTATAAAACTATAGTTCAGGGCAAGCCTGTGTACATAGTCTTTTTCCACAATGCTATTGCTAATAACGTTTCACTCACTGGATGGATATTGATGAAATGTTCCCCCCAAAAAACTGTTTCCCTGGCCCTGCGACCAAACTGGACATTTTTGGAAAGATTTATCAAAAAATGAAAAACTTATTCAGAAAAGAGAACAACACTGTTTTAGGCCTACTGCTGTTCATTTTCTCATAGAGAAACCGTGCATTGATTCATCCATAGCGCAAAAACGTCTGGACAGATTTTCACAAAATGAAAAAGCAACATGGGTACAAAATGTCACAGATATTACTTTTGCTGGTTTGGGGTAAATTCAGTCGTTTTTTAAAAAAAATTGTGATGGAGGAGAGGGTGTCCCTTGCATCCCAAAAACATTTAATTATTTCCCATGGTGTTTTGCAGCAGAGAGGCTGAGAGTCTTTTCGGAAAAGCAGCAATTTCATATTTCCTTGATGCAAGAGATTTCTGCCGTAATATCGAAAGAAGCCGAAATGAAAAGAGCACAAAATGCAATTTGGGGAAATAAAAGGGATGGAATTCCATCAGTTTAGAGGTGGAGAGGGGGATATAGGAGAACATGTAGAGGAGTTGTTTGAGGGCTGGTGAGCAATATACAGAAATATTTCAGCCTATCAGGGGAATCCTGGAGGAATCTCAAGAGATTTCTGAGGTAACATTGCAAGACAGGCTAGGAAAAGAAACCAAAGCATGATACGGGGTAATGGGAGAGGGTCAGTGATGGAAAAGTCCATTAATGGGTGTGTGTGGACCAAGAAAAGGAGGTTGGGCACATAGTCAGTGTCTGTGAGGATGATGAACACTTTTTCACTTTTGATTTTTTTTTTCATTATCGTGGGAATTAGCATACTGCTATGCTACTGCAGAAATAAGCACAATCTAAAAATAATTACTGGGAAATATCAAGTTAATGGGAAGTTTTACACCTATAGAGATAGCGGGCAATGGGATTTGAGGAAAGCCGGTACAACATGTGCAGTGGACATGGCAGTATTCGGGGCAATATGGATAGCGGGCACATCTGAAGTCCATTTCCAGTGGTCCTTGAGGCCTTCAACTAAGGCCCTTTGTGTTTTTCCAAAAATGTATGGCCAAATGAAGAGTGGCCATATTAAAAGGCCATGTCTAGTTGTCTTCCCTCTTTCAAATTATTGGTTTAAGATATATATTGGCCTTGCCTGAAGATTATTAGGGTTTTAGGGGCCTCGACCGGAAAAGATGGGCCACAAGAAAAGGGCAAAATAATTAGCTTTTTCTTCTCCAATGTCTGCGAACATTGCAGATATTTAGAGACATTGCTAGAATGTTCACAGCCTTTACAAATATTCAATGACATTCAAACATATTTCACATTGCATGGTTTGAGATAGCAGGTTGTAAGTATGGTTAAGTTGGCTTTCCCATATATGAGCAATTTTTGGGCAGCTCAAAACTTTGGCGTTATTCCACAGATCTGCACAAAACCTTGCAAACACGATATAGAACTGACTCTGAATTTGGAGGGGCAACGTTGTAGGGGTCCCAAACCTTTCAACATCCAGATAGACTTCAAAGTGAAATAAATTGTGCCTGTGGCTACAGCCCACACTGCTGTGTAGATTTGCACAAAACCTTGAATGAAGAGCTGTGGCTTAGTCGCAAAAGTGTGTTTCAGCAAATTTGGTGTTAAACCATCTAAAGTTAAATTTTTTCAAAAAGTGCCCAAATGTTGGCACAAATAAATAATGATTTAACTTTGGTGCGTGAGGCCATTTGTGATATAATTTTTGATGTCCTGAGCTGTGAATGATGGTTTCATAGCTTACCATAACTGGAGAATTTCTTTGCTTTTTGGATTTTGAGCTTCAAACACACCATTGCTTTTTCTGAATTTCAAAGCTTTTTATTGAAGCAATATAACTATAAAGTTCCATTAACAATGTTTTTTCTCAGAATGTCATGCTTTTTTAATGGCCACTTAACCATAAGATCCCGTTAACAATGTGTTTTCACTGACTTTCAAAGCTATTTCTTACAGCAACGTAACCATAACGTCCTCAACATAGAGGTGCACCCTTCACCCCAGTCAACACATCCCCTGCACTCACATGACATTAATATTGCAAAATGCAGAACAATATGGACATCTTAGATTCTCAGAAACATCAGAATAACGTAGTCTATGACAGGAGAGATGCGCTGGGACTGTGGTTTATGCAAAAACTAAGGGTGGGAGTATGGCAATAGAGGGCTGGGGGTGATGGGGCATAGATGGCATCAGCTATTATGGATTCCATGGTGTCACTGACAACATCACAATTGATGTCAAACATAACATCACAGATAACATATGACATCAATCAGTACATAAACAATTAAAGGTAGTACTTTTATTATGCCTTAGCAAAGCATCACATTTATGGCAGATGCTGAAACAACTCACTTGACTCATGGATACTCATGGATGTCTCAAATACATGCATACACACCCTCAAACATTACATGTCTTTTCACTGATGCCCCTCTTTGCATCAGTCACTCTTTATTACCGTTTCTATTGCTTATGCTAAAGACAAAGATATTGGCTTCATCAATATTTTTGTGAACTGGCAAAAGACTTGCCACTTTATGTTATTTCTTGTGATTTTGATTGGTTTTAGGACAATCACAAATGTTGTTTATGAGTTTAGAAGACAGGCAGAGAGAGAGTGGAAATTCGAGAATTGATCACCATGACGGGACCATGCATTTTAACCTGCAATAGACTTCCAAATCTGTAGTTAACATTCTTATTTTTAGGATGGAAGTGTTTTGCTGAAATTGCTTTTTCCTGAAACAAGATTAAGAAAACTCTTCTTTTTGTTATTAGTGAATGTGTGTTAAAGTGCTGTTTTGCAAATGACATATATTCTCATAATAATTTGGACGATGGTGGGGTATGTTTTATTATTGTTATGCCATCCATGCATTTCATTCATGTTTCTTTTTGATACGAAAAAAAACGAGTGTAGTCTTTTTTTTACTAAAATGTTTGAGTTTTTTTTCAAGTTCTTTAAAAAGTCGGCATGGTACATTTTCAAGTGTTATAAAGTATGTTCAGGTGTCATTTGGAGACGTGCATAGCAAATATTCTGTATTGCTAACATTTTTTAACCTGACTTCTCGGATGTATTTCTGTCTTTTGAGTTGGGGCTAAGGTTTCCCCCACTTCTGTATGTCAAAGTAGGCTACACCACACTGAGTTGAGAGTGGCGCATAGAAATGCCAGTGTATTCAAACTGTTCATCACTTTCTTCACTCTTCGGTTCCTTTCAGTTTTGGACACTGGACATGGGCTCTGAACTGGGTCATTTCCTGTAGCAGAGGTAAGTGAAAAGCACTCAGTTCTGAGGAGATATCAGTGTAGACTGATAATGACATGCCCCAGTGATTCTGGGCTCTTTGCAGTTTGCAGGTAGACCTAATGCATGGTGTACATGGCGTACATTGTGTTGCCATATTCCAAGTGAGAGAGATAGGAATGCACATTTAACCATGTTGAAATATAATTTGTTGAACTACATCCAGATCAGTACATGTAACAGACAACCCCCTACTTCTTGTCGAAATACAGATATGTCATGTAAATACAGCTAGGTGTTCGTGTGAAGCATAAGAAAATAAAATATTTTAGTTATTAAACATGTATAACAGGGGATCATTAGTGGGGATTATGGGGAGAGGCATCCCTTTCGGGAATCTGCAGATAGTTAGCACATATGTGTTACTGAAGTTGATTTAAAAAAACATACTAGCAGTGCAATGCACTTATCAAATAGCTTGAACCTCCTAAAATGGAGACTGCAGCCTGTGGCATCCAGGTGTTCCAAGTATAGACCCCACAAAATATCATAGAACAGTTTGCATACAAAATGGAAGTTCATGCACTTATCAATGAGCCAGAGATCCCTGACAGTCCAACATAGCATACACATGTTTAAGAAAGATAGAGGGTTGCTCTTGCTAAGATTAGATGTCTGACTTCAGCAGGTGGAAATTTCTTTAAAGTGACCAGAGTTTAGTAAACTTTCACAGTTTATGATTAATTCCCTGAACACAAATGAGCTGGTTTCTGAAGACACACAATTGGAAAAAAACATAAGCCTAATGATAACTCTAGCTAATCCCATAACAGTGATTTCTCGTGACCAAATGTGCATTTTAACATTTGCACTCACCTGCAAAGGATACCAGAAGAACCTGCTATTTGGGGCTATTGTCAAAAAATCCACATACTTTGATAGTGTAGTTCTTTAAGATTAATGAAGATTTGCAAAGTATTCTCTAGGAGGATTTTGTGGGTATGTGCTAAAGGGTACCCTCGGACTTTCTCAACCTCCACATGGGATCCCTCACCATAGCCCAGGTGTCCCTACTGCCCAAAATGACTGCAGGATTTGGAATAATGAAAGGTAACCCTTGTCTCCCGCTGAGACTTTCTAAAGGGGGATGGCTTTACTTGATGTTACTATGTATGTGTTTCAATGTTTTCTCAACCCCCCTCTCTCTCTCTCTCGCTCTATCTCTCTATCATTATCACTCCTCTATTTACTCTCCCGCTCTCCCAACTCCACTTCCCACTCACACCTTCCTCTTCTCCCTTCACCTTCTCTAACAATTTTCATGCTATCCCCTTTCTCCCTTGCTCAGTCTTTCTCATCCCCTCTAGTTTTCTCAATTCTCTTCCTCTCCATGTTGATCGTCTTCCACTCTCCCATCTTTTCTCTCCCTGTCTACTGTTATTGTCACACTTTCTCTCTCTACTAGCTCCTTCTCTCTCCTATCCTCTCCTTCTGCCACCTCTTTCCTCCTGTTCTCCACAATTCCCCACTCCTCCTACCTCGTCCCTGGCACCACCCCCTCTGTGAAGCTCTTTCACTTTGACAACTCCACTCACTCTTCACACTGCCTAACTTCCCCATCCACATCTACTATCATATTTGTTTTGCTATGCCGTTCCATCTTTCTTGATTTACAAGTCACTCGCTCACACTCATTACATTATACACTAATTCAATTGGTACCATCCTCTCTCACACACAATAACTTACATGCACACTCTCATATCAACCAAAGTCGTCACTATACTCCTCTACATCATCTGGTCTACATCAGTTTGTCTCTTCATCCATCAACTTCACCTCTGACCTCACCCAAACACCTTTCACCCATCTTCTGTATGGATGAATTTGTATAGCCAAGCTTATCCTGCACTACTAATTGTGGCCCTGGTTAGCATTGGCCTCCTTGGTCATCTGTTTTATGCAGCCAATCTATCCCTGTTCTTTCCCAATGGGGTTTGCGTTTCAGCTCACATGTTTTGAATTCCCTGGTAAACTCTGGCTCCTTTCAGGTCTCTGGCAGGCTCTCAGTTTTCTCTGAGCAACGGATTACATTTTCACACATAGTTTCTCCACATCAGGTAATATAGTCTTTGTAATTCTGTGGTTCTTTTCTGTTGTGGCAATTGGTTGGGGTCCCAAAATAATGAGTTGAACATTGCTGATAGTGATTGATGTGTCTGGCTTTTCATTGCAGTGGCCTTGAGACTTCTGGGACATATAGTTCTGGTAAGGAAACGAATGAGACCTGGCTTGGACACAGGCTGACAGGCATTGTGGGTGGGACAGTGGTACAATCATTTTACACATCTGGCCCTGTATCGAGTCAGAAACTGGGGCCTCCCTCAATTACTGCACCCAATCTCTGTGGTAGGATTGTCTCTGGCAATGCCCTTTTAGGCCACCTATCCCAATTTGAGAGGGGTCCCTACTCAGCTTAGACAGGGCCATGACCCTGACCATATCATACTAGAGAAGTAGGTCAGAGTCTGTCAGAAATGTAAACAGCTTTCCGATGTAGGCTACTGTACATTTCTCCCACAGAAACAGTTATAGTAGAACAAACACTTTTTTTAAAATGTGTTGTGCGTTTGGTTAATAAATAAACCTTATGCACATTCAATGAAATAATCAAATGGACTCAAATTACACCAATATCCAATTTAGCACAAGCACATTGAAACTACTCAAAATTACTTGATAAATCAATTTTGTTTACCCCAATAGCAATAAATACATTGATACATTGTTTCCTTCATATCAATATACATTTAAATTTTAAAATCTGCCTATTACAATATCTATAAGTCTTCACTAAGCCTTGTTAATACCACCTTCCAAATACTAAAATCAGCTGCTGATATAACTAATGACTCATCCTCTTAGATGGTACTCCAAAATGGTTCTGCATTTTTCACAAAACCAGTGGAACCATTCAGATAAACAGATTTAAGAGTGGGATACTGAGTTAAAATGTGGTGACTAGTCAATATTGCTGAGTCGGCAAAGCCTCTCACCATGGGGCACTTTTCCCCATGCCTTCTTTTTTCAAAGGTTGATAATAGATTAAAAAGGAGCCCTTTTGGGGTTAGGTCTAGGCGCAGAGTGTTGTCAGCATAAGCCGACCATTCCACTGCTTCCCCTTCAATGCTGGGTGGGATGCTGCTGGCCTCATTAATTACATCAGCAATATCAGAGACCTAAAGATTGAGAGGTGCGAGTACACACACCTGTTTAAGCCCCATGTTAGTACATATAGGCTGGGTAATGGTGCCAATCTGAGCCACTCAAACTAAAACTGAAGTGTGAGAATACAAAGCTTTGATGGAATTTAATATTTCAGGGTCCGTTCCCCAGTAATGAAGTTTCGTCCAGAGCAGTGGCTGAGAGACCAAATCGAATGCCTTTGAATAATCGATACAACAACAATAAAGCCTTCGATTTTGTAGTTGAGTAGTCTATGCCACTAGATATTGTATAGTACTGATGTTATGCACTGTGTTATGCACCTTCTTAAAACCAGTCTAGAATCGATTTAGCAGACCAGTATCCTCAGCCCATTTGCTCAGTCTGGCCAAAATGATAGATGCGAAGATCTTAGAATTAGAGCCAGGCATGGCCAATAACCTATAGTTGGAGAGTTCCTTCCTTACCCTGTTTCTAAACACGGGGATAAAAATAGATTTCTTCAGCTATCTGGGACCTTACCAGTATTCTCAATACAAGGGAATGATGAATGCAAACTTCTTGCCCAGAAATCTGGATTTGCTTTCAAAACCACATTGGCTATTGAATTGGGCCTGCTGCCCATGGAGAGCCAAATCCATAATTACTGAAAATTCATTTAATATTGGCTCCATTGATTCACGATCGATATATAGAGTAGTAATGTATTCGGCACATTATGGCTCAGATACTGCATTAACATCTCATTGGATGCCTTCTGCAAGGAATAATCGATATGTTTGGCCCAAAATGTCCTATTGGCGTTACCTTTCAAAAGACTAAGTAAAAACTTCCAATTGGAGTTATTAGTGGAATACTTCAGCTGGCATAGCCAATTCTTGAATCGATTGGCAACAATAATTAATTGAGACACTTGAGCCTCTAGCTATAGCGAATAGTCCCTCCTAACCGCCACTGTTGCAAAGCGATAAAGCTGTTTTTTCCAGTGTATTAATGCAACAAAAAGAGCCAGATGGTCTTTAATGGGCCGATTATAGGGTTTAATATTAATAGACACTCTTTGTGCAGCCAAATTGACCATCATAGTCTCAATGTTCCAGTTATTATTCAATAGCCAATTCTCTAATTGTATTTGGTCATTATGAATTACCTGCATAGTTTTCCTGACCATATCATCAGTCCAGACAATACTATTACACTGTAGCTTTACCCCAATGTCCACTGGTATGGAGGTAACAAAACAGGGTTGAAATAGTTTCTGATGCTAATGGAGCACAGCATGGTCACTCAGAGCCGTATTCTCTCAATCCACGGTCACTTCGAGTGCTATTATACTCAGGGCTGTTCATCGGGCCAATGCATTTCCTAACCTCCTCTGTAGATGGATTAAGGTGTAGATTATGTGCATTAAAATCCCCCTCAATAATTAACACGCTGGTGAAGAATTGTTCATACCAGTGCATACAATTGTTCTTAATTGCCTTGGTATGCCCTTTGTTGCTGCTCCTCCTGTGGGATCATACATGTATAATGAGATTCCTATTGCTAAGCCACAGTTGATCACTAAATTATAAAGATAAGGCATAAGGAGAGGAGATATTATCAGAGTAAGGCTCTAGACGCTTTATTTTTTTAAAACATTTTTTTTATTGTAGCTCTTTGGTTTACACAAAGAAAACCTTTAGCTATTTTTACAGACAAAGGAGCAGAAAACAACATAAAAGAGAGAGGAGAAAAAAAACAAGTTCAACTATACAAAATCAAGACGAGAGTTAATTCTATCGTTAATGAAAACTTAAAAAACATTTTAAAATCAAGAATAATGCAATAAAAATAGCCCAAAAACAACAAGGATAGCATTTTCCCAAACTTCTGTTCTGCAGATATGCTAAAATGTTAATACATTTATAAAAATGCCTGTTTCTTATTTCCTTTCTCTTTCTTTTCTTTTAAGCTGCTTAGTGTTTAACACTGCAAAAGTCTGCTTGATTTCAGGTCCTTTCCACTGTTCCAAGAGGTTTGTCTTGTCCCTCAATGTTTTCAAAGATGAACTGGATAAATTTTATGATCGCAAGATTGTTTGAGATCTTATCTCCTTCCAGCAGGTATGACCAACAAAGATCAATGTCCTTGAATCTGCATTCTTGCCAGATATGACCTAAGTACATCTGTCGTTCACCTCTCACAGTAGGGCATTCCAGCAGCAAATGTTTCAATGATTCAACTTTTGATACATTTTTACATAATCTACAATTCTTTGGGTCGTCTCTCTTTTTCTATAATGATTGGTTCTACTTGGCCAGAGGTTCAAACGCAGCTTTAAGAAACCTTGCCTCAAGAACCAATTGGGGAAGAGAGTTAGGTATTTGGGTAGTATATTCAGTTTTCGCAGGACTGCCCAGAATTCTTCATTGCCTCGATATTTAGTGAGCTCGTCCAGTGTATCAAACCAATCTCTAGTGTACAATTTTTTTTTTCACTTGATCTGGGTTGTTTAAGAAGGATTCTTCCGTCTCATTCAAATTAAGAAGAATCATTTGGCATATTTTAGCCCATTCAGTCAGTATTGGTTCCGACCTCTCTGCCATTTTTTTATGGCCGCAAAGCCCCCCCCCTTTGTTGCCGGTTGTAGGCATCTTCTATAGAAAGACAATATCTTCCACTCCACGGTGACTTTCAGAGAGGATAGTGCCAGCTCTCTTCTAATTAATTGAATTGGGAAAGATTTTGGCAATCCCAAAATAGATCTCCAGAACTTGCCTTCTAGACGTGACCATATTTTGTTGTCCGATAGGAGTGAGGTTTGTGATCCATAGGTTAGGATTGCCACTACTTTTGCACGATAGAAGTCTATCAGCGGTTTCATGGAAAATCGACAAAATCGCGCCAGTAGAATCTTAGCTTGGCCTATTAGGTTTCCAAGTTTGTTTTTTAAATCCTGACATCTCGGGGCTTCATATCTGTTGGTATTGATACAAACCCCCAGGTATGTGATAGCTGTCACTTCCGTTATCTTTTTGTTAGTTAAATACCATTGAGGTGAGTTTATCTTTTTCTTCTTTTTGGTATCAGTGAACGTCAAAATCCTCGATTTTTCTGGATTGATGGTCATTTTGTTTTTGACTACATTTGTTTCTAGTGCTTTTAGTTGATGTTGAAGACCTATAGGAGTCTGATCAATTAAAACTATGTCGTCTGCATAGATCAGTCGTCCAATTGCTATATTAGCAAGTTTTGCTGGAAAGGATCTTATATCTACAAAGGCTTTTTCCATATCTGAGGAATATAGTTTATATAATTCTGGAGCCAAGGGGCAGCCTTGCTTAAGCCCAATGGTCGTAGGAATTGTATCCGATAACAGGCCAGCTTTAATTAATTTCACTTTAATTGAGGTGTTCAAGTGTAATTCCTTTATGTTGTAGAGTAGAATTTCTGGACAATTCCATTTATTTAATTTCCTCCACATCCTCTCTCTATCAACTGCGTCAAAAGCCTTTGATAGGTCAACAAAAGCTATGTAAAATTTCGCCTCTTTATTGGTCAGGGTTCGAGCTTTCAACAGATTTAGAATAAAGATGTTTAATGGAGTGCCTTGTCCTTTTACAAACCCAGATTGCCATTCATCCTTATGGCCTGTTTATGTTGCCCAATTTGTCAATGATTTTAATAGAATGGAGGCAAAGATTTTTCCAGCCACATCCAGAAGGGCAATTGGCCTGTAATTTTCTGGGACTGTTCTTAGGCCCTTTTTAAAGATTGGCACCACAATGCTTGTCTTCCATGAAGTCGGTATTTTCCCTGAAGCCAAGATATATTTAAACAGTTGGTGTAGGATTTTAGCCCATTCCGCTGGGTCCTTTTTCAAACCTTCATTTGTTAGGTCGTCTGGCCCCGGTGCTCTAGAGTTCTTTAGCTTTCTAATCATGTCTTCTAATGTCTCACTGTCTATCATCAGAACGCTTTCATCCCTTTTTGGTATAATCCAATCATTTTTAAGAGGTTTTAGAACAGGCTGTTGTTGTTTATAGTATAATTGCCATTGTTTCTCTGTGACTGGATTTGTTATTAGGGCATCTTGCAAAGTCTCTTTATTATTTATTAAGGCCCACATCTCTGCTGTATTTCTCTCACATATCGTTCTTAACATTGCCTGGGAGTCGTGGTTTAACATTGTTTATTTTGTGCAACTTTCTCCAATTTCTGAAGGTTTGTTTTATTTCTCGTACTTTATCAGTTTTATTTACCTCATTCAGGTCTTTCAGTGATTTTAACTGTTTCCTCATAGTCTTTTTTTTGTCAGCCACGGCTTGATCGAATATATGTCGATGTGACATTATTGGTTTTGTAATCCCAGGTTTAATTCTAGTATGGAAGATTTTTAGCAGTGGAACATAATCAATGGTTTGCAGAGGTAGCTGCAGATACAAATCGTTTAGGGTGGATGTCAAGTTATCGTTCAGCGTTGGTAATTTGGCTGGATTCATTTTTACTCGAGTTCTCCCAGTGTTGATTTCTATCTTGAATGGGTATATTTCCTTTACATTCTTAGGAAGAAAACTAGAACAGGTAAGTTTGATAGCATTGTGGTAACTAGCCTTGGTCGGTTGCACCTCAAGTTTTTGGATAAACGTTGACATATTAGTTGAAATTGTCACATAATGTAAGATGGCTTTGGATTTCAGCCCTCGCCACGTCGGTTTCCCTGGAATATCGCCTAACGTGACTCCATTTAGGATTGTGCAAACTGTAGATTGTAACGTGGACCTCCAATTGACCCCTCTTTTGTGTTTGGTTGTGGCCATTTTCGGTACATCTTTGAGTACCTTATTGTTTTCGTCCAGACAAGTGCAATTAAGGTCGCCCACCAATATTATCCATGGGTCATGCCATTTAGCTTTCAGATCATCAATTGCCTCTGCTACGTCCCTTGGAAGGGATTTGTTTCCTTTAACTCCTGGTACCCAGTATATATTCATCAGCACAACGTACTGGTGGGGTTGATTGTCTAGGGTTGACGGTGTTTCCAGGACTAAGATTTGGATATATGGAGTCAAGTTCCAAGAATGGATCACATTCCAGTTTAGGTCTTTTTTTATCACTATCAGCAAACCCGCCATTGGTCTTCCTTTTTCTCCTTTTTTTGCCGGGTTTATATTTACTGAATAGCCTTCGATCAGGGTAATTTCTCTCAACCACGTTTCCTGCAGGCATAGTACATCAGGCATCTCTTTTTCAAATTCATTTTTTGTTAAACGGTGGTTGAATCCCCTTGTGTTCCAGGAAATAAGGGGCCATGTTTCCTTTTGTGTTACTTTCCGGCCCTATAGTGTCTTCATTTTTCCTGCTGCTAGGTTGGCCAACCATACCCATCTCTCCTGTTCTCCGTCTTGAGGTTGGGTTACCTGCGATTGTTTCATGGCTTGTTTATGCGTATCGTACGCCTCTTGAAAATGAGCTTTCTTTGAGATAGTTTCTTGATCCAGTACCTCTGGTTCTGTTTCTTTATTGTTTTTTTCGGTTATCTGGAACCCCATCTTTCTTATAGTCCTCTCTTCGGATAGTAATAGCTGGTGAATCACCTGGGAGCATGTAGAAACCCGGATACTATCCATATACCTTTTGTCAGGAAATTCTATCAGGGTTATATCGCTAGA
Source organism: Ambystoma mexicanum (assembly GCF_040938575.1). Taxonomy (NCBI): domain Eukaryota; kingdom Metazoa; phylum Chordata; class Amphibia; order Caudata; family Ambystomatidae; genus Ambystoma; species Ambystoma mexicanum. Next base: position 339,043,650 of record NC_090939.1, read on the forward strand.
GCTAATTAATCTCAAGGCTGGTATATGGTGGAACAACCTTAGGACATTAGACTGGTTTAGGATAAGACCAACATCAGTATGTACTAGTCTTTCCAAAAGAAGACCTCTGCCCTTTTTTCCGGGTTTAATCTGCATTTCGGTAGTCTCAAGGGACTAGTCCGGAACTCAACAGTTCCACTGTTCTGCTCACTTTCTTCTATGGTGTATTCCTTAAACTCCAAAATAGGTATGGGGCTATTTATATTTTGACTTTCCAGGTTTGTTGGACTTTTGACTGGTATGTTCGAGCTTCCCGTCATCGTTGTCTTTAATTTTTTCTTGCTTACAATTTCGGGCTTGACTATATTATTTTCCTTTTTTGTTGTTTCAGCTTTGTTTGCGTTTTCCCCAGTTATCCTCTTTTCATCCAACATTGGTTTAACTCCCCTTTGTCGTTCTGTCTGTACTTGTTCATCAGTTTTTTCAATTTCCTCTTCTTCTGAGTCACTATCAGTTGAAACGTTGTCGTCCGAGATGGAGTAAGTGGACATATCCATTAACTCCTGATCGGAGTCATCCATTTCTGCTGCTTCTTTGTTCTTTGGACTCGTACTTATTTGCATATGGCTACCAGTATTTCGATTTACTATAATAGTTGCTGCTTCCTTTGGTGTACTCAGGCATTTGAAAAATGATTTGCTTTTATTTGATTTACATACCCTCTGCGGCAGTTGATTTTTTGTTTTTTTGAGTATCTGTAATGGTTGAGTAGTTTTCACTTTCTTATCATTCATGGCGATTTGCTCCTTTCGTTGAGACACAGTGATACCTTCCATCTGTTTTACGTCCTTTTAAAAAAAAATTCGCACAATTTTAAGTTTTGCTTATCCATTTTTGATACATCAATATCTTTTTCGTGCTGCGAAAGGTCCAAAGTTTTTTGAGGTGTGTGTTGTCCTTTTTTTGTGATCTGTTTTACTTTCTGATCGTTGTTCGCCGTGACTCCTCTTTGAGTTTCGTTTTCCGCAGGGATTTTTGAAGTATTTGCCACCAGTTCATTATTTTCTTTATTTTTTTCCTTTCCTTTTATTGTGTCCAGAGTATCTTTAGTTGTTTCTCCTTTCCTCGGAGTTGGGATTGGACATTCGACCTGATTACTTAGCTCTTCTAAGGTCCCTTTTTCAGTCATATTTTCAGTATGTTCTTTCAAATGCTCTTCATTTGCATTTTCTTCTATTTGTGGTTGCAATTTTGCTAATTCTTTTGATTAAAAAACGGAGCAGTCCGAACCACCTAGAGAATCTCTGCTAGGGTCTTTCCATCGGTTTTCCTTCTCTTTCATAATTGGTTCTAAGATGGTGTGTAACATATCGGAGATTCTTTGCTCAACATTTTGCATATTTTTTTGGATGGCCGATATGAATCCTTCAATGAAGATTATCTTAGAATGAACCATTGCTAGCAATGTAGTGTGGTCTTTCAGAGTATCCGTAGCATCTTCGTGTAGTTTCATGTAAGGGGCCAGTATCGCTGCCATTCTTGTAATCATCAGGAAGTCATCCTTTTCACACTTTTCTCCCCCTGTCTTAGGTTTGTTGGTCATCTCCCTCTCTTTATGAGGTGCTTCAATCGTTAATGGAAGCGTGTTCAAATTTGAGTTTTGGTAATTTTCTGTTTGAATTAACTGGTTTTTAGTTTCCCCTTTCATGGTTTGAACGGCCGTCTCAACAGTCTGGGGCTCTTTATCTATTAAGATTGAGTTTTCCAGCATGACAGCGTCAGGGATTTCGTTTGCCATGGTGTTTTTATGATTAGTTTCCTTTTGGGTACATTCCCAGAAATGCCTGTCCCCCAGTTTAGTAAGGATTGTTTCCCAAAAAAATGGTTATTTCTGTCTTGAACGTCCTCTGAGGATAGGGTCCTGGGTTTCCATATTTTTTTTTCTAGGTCTGTATATCTTATAAAGTCCATTCTGATTGGTTTAGGGGTTATTGTTTTACCTTTCGTTCCATTAAAGGTTCCTTTCGCTGTTTTAGCTAAATCTTCAACCGTAGTATTGAGTTCTAACCCGGGAATATCCTCAGATAGTTGAATTAAATCCATTGCCTTAGGAATATTTTCTTCTACCGTTTTTGATCTTATCTCTAGTGCATGTGATGACTTCTCTGACACATCTTCCTTTAAAAGGTCAATTTCCCTTGTGGCTTCTAAGTCTTGATCATTTTCATCGGGTGTTTCATTTGCCATAAGGGGCAGAACTTCCTTAGTCTGCTTTGCATCAACTAAACTTTCCTGAGGCTGAGGTGATTCGTCCGTTTCAATTGTATTGTCAATTTGATGGAATATGAAATTATTCCTGGGTGGGTTGACCTCATTGCTCTCTGGGTTTAATTGTATGTCTTCCTGTGGCCGCTCCCTCCCTGTTTGATTGCCAATCTTAACCTCTATCATGAACGGACCGAGTACTGCTCCTTGATTAGAATCTTTTGTTCCATGGTTCGGAGTCATGCTTTCCTTCACTAGCACCGGCTCGTTATCATTATCTTCGGATAATATTAGGTCATCTATATGGTTGTTTAGTAGAGGGTGGTCAACCAATCTAGTCGGTAACACTACTTCTGCCATTGGGTATTTGGAGATCGTATGTATGTTGGCTCAGAACACTGGTATCAAGCCTTCAAATGGGACTGTAAGTATGTTTTCCCCTGATGCTGTCAGGTTATATCAGTTATTTGCAGTGTTCGGGATCAAAAGGGTCGAACCCTAGCAGTCTCCCTTTCCTTAGGACTTAAATCTAAGTTTTTGATCGTTTCACAGGGTGGGATCAAAGGGGTCTGGTATTCCATTAAAGCCACTTCAGAGTGTACATTGTATCAGGATGTGAATTATTGGTCACTACTACTGCCTCAGATATCCATTGAGGAACCATTCTGGTGGGATTCGATTTCTCTGCTGGTTTAATTGAAGAGGTTAAAAAGCTAGATCTTTCGGTTGTGTATTGATCAGATGATGTAGACCCAATCTGTGCTAACTGTATATCCTGAGAATTTGGTTTAGAGCTGATATTAATAGTATGTTTTAGGCATACCATTAATTGGTACCAGAGTGCATTTAATTCCAGAATACAAGACGTTAATAGTGCAACTACCACAGGAGATACAAATTCAACCAATGCACAATGAAGCGGACTGTCAATTTCAGGTAATTCCATGTAATATCCTCTGTTCCAATGGTATGCAGATGTTGAATACTGCGGAAAAGGTCCAGAATGAAGCAGCGATTAATGAATATACTGGACTTTTTAGGTTGCATTTCCGCCAATTTAGCCCACTTCCCTAAGGGCAGAGAGTCTTTTTTCCAAGTTCTGCTTTATACAATGAATGGTCACAGGCCCTGAATTGGGGTTGGGGCTTAGGATGGAATTGCTGATTGAAGGAATGTATGTTTTTTAATATAATTCACCTGAAAAATTGTCAAAATTAGTATGCATGTTATACCAATGATTATCAGACAGAATAATAGGGCGTGGCTGATTCCTGATACCAGACTGCTCTTGGAGAGTTGGGTGTGTGCAGTGTTCGAGTGCAATTGGGGGTACTTGATGTGGTGGTGTGATATCCAGTGTGAGATGTGGTGGTGGCTGAGCCAGTGGATTTTGATTGAATGTTGGTTGAAGATCTAAATCAATTAAATAATAAGTTTGCTCCACACTGGGGGTGACGTAACTTTCTATATCACGTCAACCACCCGAGCACAATGCGTTTTAAGTCCTGTTGTTCCTTAGCATTGTTCGAGCGCAGTGCAAACATGGCGTCAAGGCTAGAAGCTTTTGCATTCAAGGCTCAGTTAGAAGAGTAGCAAAGGCCTCGGGATCCAAAAAGTCACTTTTAAGGCTATACAGATATTAAGCAGAAAATGATTGTTGTCTATCATAGTCATTGCACCCAAAAAATAAATATTTTTCTGTGTCTTGAGCTTGTGGTCTGTTTTGTCTTTCTTTGTGTTTGGGATTTCAGATAATTGACAGTTAGAAGCAGTGGGGCTATGCAGCCGGACATGTAGATTTGCTGCCCTGTCCGTATTTACGCACTACAGGTGGCTTCATGCTATATATTCAAAAAAGGAAATGATAAAGTTCTCTGTCACAGGAGATATGAAAATCTCACCGGACCTGCGCGGGGCGGGCTCCTTGTAGATGAGAAAATCAGGAGATGGTACAGCAGGCCAATCCACAGATACATACAGACTTGACTAGGCAATCCCAGAGCAAAGTTCACTTAGAAATATTACCAGCAAAAGTAACGGTGTAAAGCTGGGCAGAGTGTGCTGCAAGACACTCTTCTCCACACTACTGTAACAATTACTTGGTATACAATCCCAATTCTACATTTACAAAGGAGTACACAGGGTCACACACGCATGCATGTAGTACATGAATGTGTCATGTGTCACTGTGACCGTGTACCTATTCTTTCTCAGTAGCTTATTCTGGTTTCTCATTATTTGCATGCAGCAATCTGGTGAAATCAACAGAACTTCATTCAACAACAAAGAACACTCCTAGAAACAACACAATTCATCTTATTATTATGAAGCATGACATTTTAGCATTGAAGAAGGTGAAGAAAAAAAACTTCTGTCATAATCCATGAGTAGGTGAAGGCTACATCTTCTTGCAGATTTGTTCTAAGTACCATAAAGACAAATGCGAACTAAGTTGTATAAACAACCCAAGAATTTGGATCTCAGCAAATGCATGGGCGAAAGCAATGAAGGGAATATCCAATGAAGACTCTTGGCATTTTCAATCCAGTAATGAAGGTCAGGTCATTGGAATCTCACAGCAATATAGCTTTAAAGGGAGAAAAGCTGTAGAAACATTAAATTCCAGGCTAAGTCTGACTTTCCCTCCCTGACCGGCCATGAACTTTTGCATACCCTCGTGCCACATCTTTACAACTCTATCCGTAATATGTTATTTTTGTAATCCATATACTTTACTAACCTTCTCATTCATCCACATGTTGTATCTCTCCCCAGTGCCTTGATTCAGGATCTAGGTGTGTGTTACATAACAAACTAACACATACTTACATATACATATATTTAATATAAACATTCTTAATGTTGACACACGGTATTTATGCTTTAAAACAGTGCACTTGTTGCTTTGGGCTGCTGAGGATATCAGAATGGAAAGAGGCAAAGTTAACATAAAACGCACATGCTTAAAATCTTGATTCAGGAATGGACACATCTATAAATACAACAATGTCACTTGAGAATTTGCAGAGCGATTTAAATGTAAAAATAAAAAATCAAGATTTTAAGTCTCTACGGTAACTAATGTAAAGAGGTAGGCCTGAAGCCAAAAGAGGGGAAACAATACCTTTAGCCATATCTCAGGCTAAGAAAAGTCCTTTCTGACAAAAAGGTGCTGTGCGTCAGATTGCAATAAAAAGTTCAATAGCTTCATGGGGGTTCGGGACCCAGCGCTTATAGAATAATTCTATTGTAATGTAATGTACACTTGTCTTGCATAGCACACTTCTGCAATGTTGCTGGTCTAGCTGCATCTGGCTGTGTAAGAAAAACGACGGGGACACTCATAGGATAAAAGAAGAGGCTGGTGTGAATCTTGTAGTGTTCATTCCAGTGTTATTCTAGGAGTGTATTGGCCGTGAGAGCTTTGACATTGGTGTTTCATCCATAGGGGAGACAGCCCTGGGTTCATAAATTAGAATTATTGCTGGAGGTTTCTCCATGTGTTTGCTTTGTTTGTGTGCATTGCCGCCATGTGCAAAGGTAGGTTTTGTGACTAGCGTTAGGCAGAGAGAAGTGAATATGAGATTCAGTTAGTGGGGAAGGCGGTAGGGTTAAGACTGCTTTTCATTCAGGTCACACAGACATTTGCACTGGCTGTAATTTGCATTTACAAATGGATTTCTTTCTGAATTGGATCAATGTTGTTTAGCTGTAAACCTCTGAAAGGTACATAGCTTGCACATAATAGGAATTCTTTATAAATGGTCTAACCATAGAATGACCCACATGTTCAACTATATCAACGGAATGTTTGCTATCTTTTTATGTAGCACTGTATATGTTGCAATTAATCTACATGAAATAATGTTTTTTGCAGTGCCAAAACATTTGGTCTTCATTATAAGGTTCCCAGTATCCGCCAGGATACCAGCAAATGGTATTACTGTTTCTAGCACTCAGTCCAGCAGCATTAGCGCCAGATTACGAGTGCCGGAGTGACAGTGTTAATTCCCTTCTTGGAGTCCCACAGGACTCCATGAGTGGATATGTCATCATTACAGGCCGTGGCAATACCAGTTCCGGTAATGATGGCATTTTCTGCCGGTAGGGCACCTGCCTTATCTCCAGCTCTTGGCTGTAGGTAACACAGGTGCCCCACTGACAAACCTGTAGTCAGCCAGTCCTGTAAAGTGTGAGTACACATTAATACTGGCACTTTAATACTGGACCAGCCAACTTAAAATGAGGCTGATTATGGTCTAGAAACACCACCACCTTGCACAGTTTTGCTCAAAGAAATATTATTATCTTTGAGATCCGTTTTACATTGTTCCATTTCTACCATATTTTGATAACGTGGTTGTCACTTCTGAACACCATCAAGTATAGCTTGATTAACATATTTATTGATATATAGTACTGGCTGAAGAACAATGGCTTCTAATTCACACACATTCACTTGAATTAGTGTCAGATGTGGAAAACACCTCAAGGAGCATGCATCAGAGAATCACAGTTTTAAATCTTACCATGGATGGAAGTTCACGTTTTTGCAGCTAACCAATTCTTGGGTCACTTACATAATGCAGTGCGTAACTGAGATTTGTATGAAGGATGAAGCAAGAGGTATTACTATTTCCAGCATTTATCATTAATTTTACTTGCTTTACACATTCTTTTTTCCCATGCACCTTTAATGGCCATCATAAATATAGTAAGCATCTAAGGAAAACACATTTTGTCATAAAATACTTAAAAGCCCAATGCATTGCACAGTTTTTAAACCTTATAATAATCCCAAATGGATGTTAAAGACAGGCTTTTAGCTGATATAAACTTGCAACTCTTCTGTACACAGTATAATTTTGCATTTTAATACATCCAACTAAGAGACATGTTCAAGTACCACTCTCCCTAAATGCACACATATTGTTCAGAGCGAATTTGAAACAACTTTGTATGTAAAAATATGACGTCCTTTTATTTAAAAAATAACATTACCTTTAAGTGGCAGTAAATTATTCTGTGTCCATTTTTGAGTTTATTTTATTATCAAAGCGTTTGTGTAGCAGTGGTTTAAATACATTTGCGCTCCTAACAATTTGTATTTGCCTTTTTAAACTGTAGATAGCTGTCTTTGAGTGAGAGGAAAGAAAAGGACCTTCTCAAAGCAAAGTTTACTCTCAGAAATCATGTACGGAAAGTATGAGCAAAACTATTTATCAATTACAATGATAGGTCTAAGAAAGCATTGTCAGAATATCAGTGGTGGCTCATCCATGATGGAAAAAAGACATAAAGGTGAGTCTGATTACCCCTCTTTCCATTGCCCCAATGTTTTGAAGTGACCAACAATTACAAAATAAACAAATAACATTTGAATGTGTTACTATCCAAAGTCATGAACCCAATGCAAATACAGTACTTACAAAAAATAAAGTAAATTGTTATTATTGTCATACGTTGTATAACATTAAAAAGGCAAACATTGCCACACACATAATATTAGACATTTTAAACAATTCACTAATGATTAAAAGACTATTTTAATCTAAACGAACAAAGTGCGTCATGCACCAATTAGACAAAGGGGTGCGAGCAACACAAAGTTTTCATATTGTTTAACCAGTTTGTTAAACAATATGAATAGGTGGTGGTGTTTCTAGACCATAATCAGCCTCATTTTAAGTTGGCTGGTCCAGTATTAAAGTGCCTGTATTAATGTGTACTCACACTTTACAGGACTGGCTGACTACAGGTTTGTCAACAAACTTCAAAAATCATGAAAAATCCCACAATTGATTCAGATGGGTATTTCAGATAGCTGTCGGCATGTTTCGGCCATTTTTATGTTTTGAACACTATCCCTAGTGTCTTTAAATCTTTCTTTTCTTAGGCCATCTTCAGGACTGAATTTCTTCAAGGAAAGTCGAGAACGACTCTATACCCCAAAAGTAGACCAGCTTGACCGATGTGTTGCCATCTGTGAGTGGTTTTACAGGTTTAAACCCCAGGTGTTCACTACAAGACTGTGTGGAGAGCAGCGCTGCTGCAAACCATCTTTGGCTTGCGTTGTCAAGCAGGAGGGGAGATGTCAGTTTACCGCTGATTGGCAAAGCCCCTTTTAAATGAATAACCCCACGGTTTCAATGGCGTGGTGTTGGCCACCCAGGATGCCATAAAAATGCAACAGGAATGGTCACACGCTGCTCATTCCTTGCGGTGCCTGTCAACAATCTCGGAGGCGATCTCAATTTAAAACAGGATTCCGTGAACGTCCGCCTTACCAGCCGCACTGCTGAGCGAGCACTTCTATTATCAAAGCGTTTGTGTAGCAGTGGTTTAAATACATTTGCGCTCCTAACTATTTTTATTTGCCTTTTTAAATGGTAGATGGCTGTCTTTGAGTGAGAGGAAAGAAAAGGACCTGCTCATTGCAAAGTTTACACTCAGAAATGATGTACGGAAAGTATGAGAAAAACTATTTATCAATTACAATGATAGGTCTAAGCACTGTCAGAATCAGTGGTGGCTCATCCATGATGGGCAAGGGCATGCAGACTCACCGGAGCACTCACCCATTATGGAGGAGACAAGCCAGGCCAGTGTAAAGACTTAGCGCTGCTTGAGCTGCTTGCTGTAGCTGAGGGAGCACATCTGGGGGGGCTTTCTGTTTACCAGTGCACATGTCTGATGGACTATGCCGGGGGAACTTTGCTTCCCCAGTCTTGCATAGCTCATTGGCTTGGAAACAGCACATTTGAATGTGTGTGTGGGTGCTCCTGCACATATGGGCACCTTCAATTGGTTTGGGGTGGTGACAAGATAGCACTCATTCTCCTACATGCATGTTCAGGAAGCAGGAAATGCTCTTTGCTTCATGGTTTCTGTTTGCGAGTGTGGCAACTGCAGGGCTTCCGTGCTGCTGCCAGAATTCAGAGAGGAGCAGAGTGAGGACTGTGGCTCAAGGAGAGTAAAATGTATTATGTATGCATGCATGTATGGGTGAACAAATTAACTATTGAGTGTATGATGCATGGGGGGTGAGAGGTGTGTGCAAGAATGAGCACGTGTATGATGCAAGGGTGCGTGAGTGAGTGTTGTGTGAATGAGTGGGTGAATGAGCACGGAGGATGGATGTGTGGACATGTGTGTGTTTGCGCCAGGCAGGGGTGCCATTTTGGAGTGAGCAGTGGGGCGTGAGACACTGGCAAAAATCAAAGAAGCCCAGTAAAAAATGATGCAGTGACATCATCTCTGTTAAAGCAGGCATGATAAGTGCTATTTATCAGGTGGTTATGAAATCATTTCGATGCAACCTGTCTAGCCATTTTGTATGGTGCCAGATCATTCTTTTACTGCCCATCATTGATAAAGCAGGCGTGATAAGTGTTACTATATGGCTAGAATGTAATTGTTGTGCTTCCAGTCTAGCCTTTTTTCTGTGCCTTGACATCTTTCACTGCACATTTTTGAAAAAAAACGTGCATGATAAGTGCTATTACATTGCTAGATTGGCCTTTTGGTGCAGCCAGTTGGGCTATTTCTGTTGCATGGCATTTTTGACTGAGGATCTATGACAAGACATGCAAGATAAGTGGTATTACATGGCTAGACTGACATTTTGGTGCTGTTGGTCTAGATGTTTCTTAAAATGGTAAGACCTTTTCACTGGGCATCTCCGATGAAGCAAGCATGATAACTGGTACTATCTTGCTGGACTTACATAGGTGCAGCCAGTTTAACTATTTCTTTTGCACAGCCTTGTTTACTGAGCATCTATGATAAAGCAATCATGATGTTTTTATTACATGGCTAGTCAGGTATTTGGGGTTTACAATACACAGTGGGCATGGTTGAAGACTGTGCCCACTGGCCATTGGCCAAAGGCATTAGCCAGTGCCCTGTGTTAATAATAAATGTTTAAAATAAAAGTGTGGTGAAATAAATACAGAGTGCACAGTCATATACTATGGCCACTGGCCATGGCTGAAGACCATGGCCAGTGGTCTGTGTTAATAAAAAAAAGTAAAAGAAAATAATATATACTTGGTACGGCCGAAGGCCGTTGGCACTGGCCACGGCCAGTGGACTCTTTGTGTTTTTTAATGTACAATGGGCATGCCAAAAGGCCAAGGCAATGGCCATGGCGATAGGCCATAGCTAGTGGAACATTAATGAGTTAAAATCTGCAGTGGGAATTGAACCCATGGCCAGTGGTGTATTAAAAAAGTACAGTATAACAAAACTGTTGGTGTGGTTAAAAAACTATGGTATACCATTTTCAAACTTCACGTTTTCCTCAAGAACACCTATACGAATTTCATTAAGCATTTCTGCATTCTCCAAGTCTACAGATTACCTCATAATAATGGTAAGTTCTGTAGGAGATATTTTGGGGTTTATATTTAATATTTCGTTGTATTTTGCTATGGTGGTATTTTTTTCATTTGAGAATGCTGCCTAGTAATTATTTCACCAGGGTCACAAAGAATAAAAAATACTGGACTTGATTGTAAAGCATGCAAAGGAAATACAAAACATTCAGTCAGCCTCTCTAAGTAAAACTATTTACTGCGGCAAACTGTGCTCTGAGATATTTGTTACCACACTTTTATCTTTCTATGCATGTTAATCAATGAGCCTGCATGCAGAAGAAATACACTAAAACAAAATGACCTTATCAAACGTGTTCTTTATCATAGACTAGAATTATGCAAGTTACACAAAATGACATGTGCGCCCACATAATTCACAACATAAACACGTTTTTATCTGCGATAAAGTGAAGCAAAAAACTGGCAGGAAAAATACACTTTGAATAACAGAAAAACTTTGCACAGTTTTATATCCGCATTTAAATTTGTATCACTAATGATGTGCCGAAACTGAACTAAACTATTTAAGCTATGCTACATAGTATCAAACAGTCACTTCATGCCCCTCAATTAACAGCATAATTACCTAGGTTAAGCTGGCAATATTCCCCCACTCAGTTTACCAGTGACCCAGGGTCATTCACAGATAAGGTTGCTCGAGACTTCGCAGCTCTTTTAAGGATTGCCAACCCAGGAGAGAGACATCCCAGCAGACATCCTTTTTCTTCCTCTGTCAATGAGTGCAAGACTGCCCAGCAACTATGACTCAAACCCTTTTCATAAAGCCCCCTGCCACTCAAGAGCACTTCCCTTTTGACAAGATCATCCCACTAAAACATCATATGCTTTCCTCTGGGCTATTTTAGCAGAAACACAAATTGTGTTGCTCAGTAGAACTTGCTACATTTCTTCCTGCCCCACAACAATGCCATTATTTTAATATAATGGATCTTCACATTCCCCAACTTAAAGCACAGATCCAGCTTGCACGTTTAAATCATTTTTCCTTTCCATTTTCAGAGCATCATGCATTTTCCTCATCTGCATCCAGCTTATATCATGGACTAATTTGCACTAAATATTATCATTGGAGTCATTTACATGTTAAATGGGGTTGGGTTAATTAGTAGATTTGTTTCATGTTAGTATTATTTTGTATTGCATATCAGCCCATTAAAATAGCATCACGGAGCAAAGTGATCATTTTCTAGCTTGTGCTCTGTGCATTGGCATCTATTTAAATTAAGCCTGCGACTCTTATTCTTGAGTGCATCAATGATTCTCACATCACACCTTGGCCCTAGTTGAAGTTCAAACCCTCAAATTAATTTGAATTATGAAATACAGAGTCTAGATGTTGAAATGCAAGTTCAAACCCTCAAATTAATTTGAATTATGAAATACAGAGTCTAGATGTTGAAATGCAGAGTCCAGATGTTGAAATGCAGAGCCTAGATTCATACAGTTCCTTAAATTCAAAACAATCCCAAAGGTTAAAATGACCAATACTTCCTATACTTTTTTGACTATCTTTAGATTGCAGCATTTTGAAAACTGGTTGGCCTTTCACAGGAGTTAATTGTAACAAGTCTCTAAAAAGCAGAACATCAATAGGCGATGTAAAGTAACACCTCCTACATTAAATGCTGCTAAAACTTTTGGAGCAGTTACAATACATGACAAAGAGAAACCCACACGATTTTGGATCATTCCTCTTATTGCATGAATTAAAAATGATTTACCTGTTCCTGCTTGACCACTAACATACAACAATACAGGTTTGTATTGCACACAAGAACACTGATATGATATGATATTTTATTTGTATCACATTCGTACACAAGTGTTTCATTCACACTTCACATGCTGTAAACCATGTTAGAACTTATCTTTAATTTTATAATAAACTTCTTTTTGCTCTACATTAAGTTTAGTAACTTTTTCATAAAAATGAGCGTTGTTACATTGCACTTTCTATTTCCTCTATGGCAAACTCAATATCTGTTTGAATAATTGGGTCACCAAGCACATGTTGACTGACTGCTGCTGAAACTTGACTTCCCTCAGGAGTCTCTTTTGCCAATTCAGCTGCCAAAAGTTCTTCTTGACATCGTTTTTCTCCAGTCACTCCAAGTACTAAGGAAACAATTGTCTGAGAAATTATCCTATGCTAGGAGGTGCACACAAAAACAATGGTAGATTGGGTTCCTAAAATATTTGTAGATGTACATAAAATTATATGAGAGGTATGCATCAGCAGTAAGGACAGAAGGGTAATTTCTGAAAAAACCCTTCAACAAAAGTAACAGTAGATTTGGAAAAACCTCACTGTGTGCGCTTCCAACTAGTATCTAACTGAGACGTGTTGCAAAACCAGTAGTATGTATGAAGAATTTACAAATTGCATCCTGCAGAATAATCCAAGTTTACAAATATATGAATTTCACAGGTGATTTTTAATGTTCCGTGAACAGAAAAACGCCATGCCAACACGAGTTTCAACCCTATCTGGGCCGTCCTCAGGGCATACACAAATATAGGTGAGATTAAACAAATATGGCTGACTGATATTTTGCCAAAAAGGTACTAGCTGTGTACATGCAGCCGCTGAGTGTGGGATTGCTTTGGCTTCTAATCTGAGGGAAACATCCATGTGATGTAATTTAATCTGCCATTCTCAATGTATTGCCCGTGGTGGGATGTATTTTCCGAACGGCATAATGTCTTGAATCAGGTTTATCAATTAAGGGAATTGTTTGCAGCTTAAATTATGGTGCACCATTTTAACGCTTCAATGCGTTCAAGGCTACGAGTTGCTGCCATGTGTCTGATCGCAGACTTGTACTGGTCACATTTTCTATATGTAATTAATCTTTTTTTTAGCAAAACATTATTCTTCAAACGTTTCAAAACTTCCAACAAATCACTCTCTGCATGCAATGGGAACTACAACTGCAAAAGTCAAAAATAAAATAATAGCTTGTTCTCAGCAGGTTGGTAAAACAGGTTCATGTGATTAATGAGACTTGTTTTCTCATGTCTCACTAGACAACCAGTACATCCATGTACTTTAATCCGTCCTCTGTCACTGTTCGCATCAATATTTCGATATGAGTAGCATTGTGCCACCTCATATAAGCAAAGATTAGGATAATATGTATCAATGAAGTTAGTTTTCAGAATCTCTGTACTATCAGGTACGGCTTCAGCTAACTGCTCAATTTCACTCAAAGGCTTCAGTACCCGATTTCTAGAACTAGCGGGTCCAGGACTTAACCAAAGTATATTGATACTACATCCATAGAGAGGCAAACTATTTAGTCTATCTGCTGCTTTGTAGCTACCACACAATCTATGTGAAAGCATCTTCAGGACACAGCTTAAATGTTTCTCACTAAGAGTCATATCTGCTGATACATCTGCCCATTCTTCAGCTGCATTGCTCTTTATAGCTTTTGTCATGTACGTTGTAACGAACAACAGCTGTTGTATCATCAGCAATAAACTGTACATCAGTATTTGCCTTCCATAGCTGAGCAATGACAGGATTGCAATCACTAATGAATTGGCATTCCTTACTTCTTTTTAAAAGAAAGGTATTTCGTGGTGACTTACCAGTAACATGGTGTTCAACAGATGACATTAAACTATTCACTGGACCAACTGGTATCACAGGCCTTGGAAATACAAATCTGCACTGAGTGTAATACTTTTCTTTACTTTTGTATTTTCTTTGACAGTACTTTCAACATGATTGCCTTTGAAACCTTTCCACTTTTTTCCATAGATCAGCATTCACATGCTCAGCTGGAATGGAACAAGAAACATATTTTTCAATAAACTACATCACACAGCTATCACTTTCCTTACCAAACTGAAGAGACTCTTTAGTCGACAACAGCATATGAATATGTGGAGACCCATGTGCCTGGTACAGTTTCCTCCAAATAAAATGTTCCACACTGCCTAATGGACCATTTTCTTTATTACATATAAAGTGTAACATGTCTAAAAATCTGTGATGAAAAAACCATGGTACACTTATAGGGTCCATGCATGATTCATAGAACACAATGCCCCTGCTGTCACATGTTCTATATCTTCTTCCTGTGCATTACTTTCACAAATCCACTATGTAAGATCATCCCAACCATACTCAGCACAACTTAAAGTTACAAACCAAATGGAGGGCCCAAGTAAATAGTAGATGAAATATCACCTTCACCTACAGAATCCGCATCCCCAAAGAAGAGCTGTCAGAAGAGAAATGGTTCCACTTTAATCAGTTACAGAGTTGTCACCCCAGACACACTTTGCAGCTAATTGAAGAGCCCAAGAAAAGTCAAATAGAGGAGACACATGGAGAATGAGAACAAGAAAAAGAAGAACCAGAAGGGAACAGATAGGTCCATAGGTATATCTATCTAACAGGGAGTACTTTTCTTCATTATCAGTGCAAAATAAAATAAAAAGAAATCATAAAACCCATGGGGTAAAAAGTTCAATAGCTATCTTTGCCTGGATAAGGAATTATTTGCTGATACTGTTGGAAGACATTCAGTGGGAGAATTTTGTAATCTGTCTTTATCTATCCACTAGTTAGTACCAATTCCGTTCCTTCGTAGACCAAGGAGGACTTCCCCAGCGACCCGGAAAAGGGAGGGAAGGAAAGGGGGTGTTGCTCCACACTCCAACGAAAGATAAGGGGAGGATCATGGTGTACCGCTCCCGGATGCCAGAAGGACTCCACCCAATGAACCCCATGTTGCACTACTTTCCCTCAACAAGAAGTCTCGGAAACGTCGGGGGGAATCTGTGGGGTACATTTATCTGCCCAGCAGAACTCCCCTACATCACCAAACCACATCACAGCAGTCCCCAGCAGAATGGCTGCGCTGGCTCTGTTGAGCACTATCGCCTTGCATTAAAACAAACTGCGCTTTGCAGTCACCAAAATAATGACTGCACTGTTTTACCAGCCACACATGAGGCAGGATGAAACACAGAACACCCTGAGAATTGCTGCCAGTATTTCCTTTGTTTGCACCAAAGAAAAGAATCCAAAAAGGCAGCGGTGCTATGCTGCCATCTGAAAACTTTTCACTGAAAAAGAAAATATTCTGCCTTTTAAAATGACTGCGCCCCGATGCACTTTTTCATCTGTCCAGCAGTACACAGTTCTGATCCAGTGAGACCCAGCTATGTCCATCCAGATTCAGGTTGTGCTCCAGCAAAAAAGGGGCATTTCTCATTGAATGACAGGCTGTTCCAGGCAAGATCTGTCAAATAACAAAGAACGTCACTTCAGCCGTATGTAAAAAATGCTGTACTTTTGCAAAAAAACTATCACAGCTAAACTCTTCACAAAAATCTCTCTCTCTCTCTCTCTCTCTCTCTCTCTCTCTCTCTCTCTCTCTCTCTGTGCCTCTCTCTCTCTCCTAGCTCATGTCAGTTTCAAATGACCTTTTATTTGAACAGATGCCTGTGCATTAGAACCATGACTGGGGCTTTGGAAAGGTTCATAAATTGGATGAGAGGAAAGCTGCATTGTAAAGTGACAGCCAAGGAAAATGAACCACACCTAAAATGTGCTTCTTACAAGTAAGAAAATATCTGTTTAAAAGTGAAGTGATGAATTACGGCCCTGTCCTTGCATAGAAATGTGATGGGGGTTTGTTTTGAAACATATATGAATAAAGTAAAAATAAATAAATAAATACATTTGCTGTGAAGCCAGCAAGAAAAAGGTACAGGATCTACCTCCCCCTAAGCGGACCAGCATCTGGGGCATATGAATAGGCAATGGTGAAGCATTGTGCACCCTCATCAGACATTGCGGCAGTGCTCCAGCCTTGGACAAAGGATTTCTGGGACACATAGGTGTGAGTTTCTGCAGCACCTCCCCTCCATTCAAACTGGAGAGCTTCAAAGGCATCTCCACGGCAATACTGGACTCAGTCTGGCTAGAGCCTGACATTTGGCTGTGGGTTGGGAAAATCCCCTTATTTGGAAGACAAAGCCAGCCCATTTGGGGCAAAAGACTGTTCTTACTGAATAAACTTTAAGACTTTTATTTCTGCAACTGGACAATGCAGTAATGCAAAGGTTTAACAGTTTAAATATAATTGATGTGCCATAAAAGCAAGACATTGTGGCTTCCCCTAGCATGTAGGGGATGCAAACGGCAGGGAAATGTAATTCATGGGAAAAGTATACTTGGTGAAACTTTAAAAATGAATTCAAACATTCTCTATGATAATATGTACACATATATAAAATTGTAGAATTTTAGGTGAAATATTTCCCACCAAGAAAGATTATTAGAACAACAAAGGAACATAGTATAAACTTAATAACTGTGGGAGGGCCATGGGCATTTTAAGCATACAACATACATCTGATGTCATGTCCCTGAAGTCCAACTGGCTAACAGGAAGGCGGTGACGGCCACCCCTGACCAAACTAGTTGTTAGAGGCAGGACAAGCCAAAGGTCTGCTCCCATAGTAAATCCTGTGATGTCATCCGCCTTATATAAGGCAGAGTCTCAGAGAGACAAAGGACTCGCTGGCTTAACTGACTGACTATTCTTAGGGACTCTCCTGACTTGCTTCTTCAACATCTGCAGAGATCCAGACATTACAACTCACACTGCAGATTCCAGATTGCACTGCCAGGAAAGGGATAGCTGATTCAGGCCCTCCTATCCAGCCAGAAGCACCCTTCTGAATTAAAACCCACAACCATCCCACTAATTCAGGGAGAAAGGGGAATGGTGGTTGAATCCTCATTGGGATTATCCTGTGCTACCTGTTTTCCCTGCTATATGATTTATCCAGCTTGTGCACCTCGCTGTCTATTGAGACCAGACCCCGGTTACCAGCTGTCCCCTTCTAGGAGATTCCACCACTGTGCCATGACCAGATCCTTGTTCCGCTGGCCATACACCCGGCTGGCGGGCAAATTCAAGTGCTGATTGTAAGTATCACCCCATCCCATAGCAAAACGTATAATACCCCATTCTGATACTTTGCCATTTGTTCCATCCTATCAGTAATCCTGAAAGTACTCTATTAACTGTCTAAATTTATCAGAAAATCTCTGTGCATCCTGTTTTTGATCTCCATGTGTTAGCGCCATTCTTTCCTATCCATTTAGCCCATTGCATGAATCCTTAATCATAATTTGAATAACTTAATTAATTCCCATAAAGAGCTGAACGCAGCGTGAACAGGTTACCTTTGCAAATTAGATTAATTTAATATATCAACCAAATCGTGATTAAATCTGCACTTGTGAAAACAATTTACATAGCAGGAAACAACTTTTATTAAAAAGAACACATCTATATAATAAAATTCATCTTATTCACTCATCCGAGCATACAACCTCATCCATCCATTAGACAAACCACTCATACTAAACACCAATCAATATACAATGTAAAATCTATAAGGAATTCATCACAGTTAATTCATCTGAAATATTTATAGAAAAGAGTATGAAATCAGAGCCACAACAGGTAACATCAGTGGCATAAGTGATTGAGATGGGTCCCAGAATTTTTTGACCACGACCTAACATTGGGCCTTAATACCCTGGAACCATGGAACTCGAGTAACTAAACACTACTCGCCACAATATCTGACATATTTGGACCGTTCTAATCTTAAGAAAGGCATTAAATGTTGTTTTTACAATATTTTCAGCACTCATTATAATGTGCATAAACTAAAATCTTGCCCATACATGACAGAGATCGTCTTTTTCTAAATGTTTTGCCACAGTGTGCGTTATTTCCATATCTGTCATGCTCTAATTACGGTCTTTTCCTCACGATCGTGTGGACATGTCGTGTAGTACACCATTTTGTTGCTCAATTTTGCGTGTCTTTCTTCTAAGATCGTATGGCCACGCAGCACGTAGACCAGTTCAGTTTGTGGTCACGTGGTTGACTACGTGATCACATGATGCTTTCCACGCGTATATTAACATCTTTGAAACGGTGATACTCTGTTGCACGCTACTTTCAATTGGACCCAGCTGCTATACGGGTGACTAGCTGCCGCGAGAACCGGAGAGTTCCTTCGCTTAAGGTAAATACTCAGCTGCATGGGTGTTCTTTCGAATCGTTTTTTGCCTTTACTACATACAGAAAGGAGCCCCATATCTTTGGGTCTTCTATAGGCGATACCCCAGCAAAGTAAATTCGTGTGAAGTCAGATAGATTGAGCAATTTTAGTTTAAATTTCCAAAAAAGTAATCTTTTCAGTAAGCTAAATTCGATTAACCATAATTAGATATTGCACATATTAGCTGGTTTTGGTTTATGCACTTAATTTATTAATTTGCAGTAGCTTCCGTTTGAGTCTAGTGAATGATATAATTGTAAGAACAATTGGGTACTTTTTCACACACTTAAATGTTTGTGTCGTGTTTAGGCCCATATAATATCAGGCGCAGCCCTCCCTGGATCCGGGGATTCATCTTCACATCTATGGCGGCGGGCTCAACGAGTGTTTGGACATTCCTGGTAAGACCTGTTAGCTCACCCTTGTACATTTTAATTTATGATCTGTACAGTGGGAGCCAATTGTGTAAATGTTTGTTTACACTTTGCAGAGAAGAACTTTGGTGTTCACGCACTTAAAATAACTGCAGGAACTTCGACTGGGACGTTGTTATCTAGTGTATACAAGTGGACCCAGTGTTTAATTAAAGGCAAAGACGTACAGCCTTTTACTATATGAATGAAGGTTAGTTTATACTTATATTCTTTGCGGTCATGCCCTTACACCACTGGTACAATCTTAAGTATGTGACTTTTGTGTTCTATTCACGGGCCGCAATAGTGAAGGTTTTATACATTGGCCTTGTCATTTGTGTGTATATCTGTGACTCTGCTTATGACCTGGTTTTACATCGTATCTGCCTCCCAGAGACACCAATATAAGAGGGTAGCACTACTTTCTACCAGACACCTCAGGCCCATCCCAGAGTTACCACGGGGTGGCAGCAGGCTCTTGTACATGATTACCCATTGTTTTATTTAATTTTTTAATTTTTTCATTATATATATCAATTTTATTATTGATGTTATATGTTCTCTTTCCAAGTTTAGGGGTTTCATATATTGATGTGTCCCATCTGTGTTTCTTTCTTTTCCTTATGTTAGAATATACTTTTGTACTCCTGATGAAGACGTCACTACACTAAAGTATATACGTCGAAACCGGTTGAGTTTGGACTAAGATGAGGTCGTGGTCAAAAAATTCTGGGACCCATCTCAATCACTTATGCCACTGATGTTACCTGTTGTGGCTCTGATTTCATACTCTTTTCTATAAATATTTCAGATGAATTAACTGTGATGAATTCCTTATAGATTTTACATTGTATATTGATTGGTGTTTAGTATGAGTGGTTTGTCTAATGGATGGATGAGGTTGTATGCTTGGATGAGTGAATAAGATGAATTTTATTATATAGATGTGTTCTTTTTAATAAAAGTTGTTTCCTGCTATGTAAATTGTTTTCACATGTGCAGATTTAATCACGATTTGGTTGATATATTAAATTAATATCAGGTTCAATAAAATCCTTGATACCATACTTCTTGAATCGTTTCCTTTGGATGTCTTTCCGTTATCCAAATCTAAAGTAATACTCCCATCCAAAGTGTGGGGTCCCCTGTGTCTTTCAGAGAAACATACCTTTGCAAATTAACCTTTGAGCATACTGTGTCTTTCTTTAACAATATAGTCATTAAACTATATTTTAAGTGAAACATGTCATTTTCTTTCCAAACCTATTTTCCTTTTCCACTGCTTTCACTTTTAAAACCGAATTTCCTTTCCTGTTAAGAATCTCACCCAGTCATTCATTTAGAGTTACCCTTTCACTTTCATATTATCCCTGTGATGTGTATTTGCTCCTGAGCATAAAACTGAATTTTGCCTGTTTCACCCATTTTTAAAGCTGTTTTGACATTTAAACCCGTTAAAATGAGCAACTGTAATTTCCCCACTTGTGATTTGTTGCACTGGGTGTTCCTTCCAAAGTTGATTTTCTGAATTATATGCCCGTTGTTAGTATATTGGACTGTAGTTTATAAATGTTCTGACTTCTTTGAGACAGCCATACGCAATTCAACCTTATTCATTCAACCACACATGTAAACAAATATTTACTATTTCCGAGTACTATTTTCTGCAATTGCAAAGGTTTTTTAATTTGATTTTGCCTCCCATTTCATGGGGGAAGGGCTAATTTTAATTCTGTTTGCTGCCTAATATACCTGACTCCTTTCTACTCCTTTCTATCCACCCAAAGTTTGGTTAATTGTGGTTTGAGGGAGCGTTGCAGGGTGAGACCTTAACTGGGGTGCTATCTACCTGAAAAGTAGTATTGCTCCCATTCATTTGTGCTTTGTGTATGTTAGATTAGAAGGTCAAATTATGTGTATTCTATCATTTTACAGTGTTATTATCACCCCACTGGTGATTGCTGCCCAATATTAAACGTGTGATTTCATTTGGATTTTCAAAATAAATATTGTATTACCACCCACCGGCCTGGTTCATGGTCTATTTTGGCCCAGAGTATTTGTAAAAGGGGGTGTGAGACGGGTTAGGTGACATCTCAATCTGAATCCTTAGTTAAATAAAGTAAAAGTGGTTTAAATGTGCCATGCTGCGTAGACCAGTATCACGAGTGCTAGTCTGGTGTGTGACGCCCATTAGAATTCTAAACATCATACTAACCAGACTCATCTATAGGACAAAGGGTAAATGGAGGCGAGGCTGTTTCTAAAGTGCATGAGCTTTCATAATCCAACTAAAGTGCTTACCAGCCCATACAAACAGTTTAAATGAGTGTGCATCAAGCATTCATTCAAGGCATGTTGAGCACCACCAATAGCATCAAATGGAGTGCTCAGAGTTCAGTACTTTCACTAAACCAATGCTCAAGAAACACTAATTTTGTTAAGATGAGTAGTTGTTCAACTGTAGTTGAGCTTTGATTGAGAAATTACAAGGTTTGCATGGAGTTTTGCAATCTAATTTGCATGTGTAAATCTCAACCAGTGCTCACTTTTTGTTAATTTGAGCAGAAGTTGAAATCTCCTGGTTGAGCGCTCGATTGATTTTTTGGGATGGGAGGGTTTGTCCTAATTTCGTTCCCAAGCTGTTAATAGTAAAATGGGGAAAAGCAGCTGAGAATGTCCTGCCATGTTAGACACATTATCAATGAATGCTAATTGGGGTTTCTAGAACCCAAAGTAAACAAACTGGTAATGTGGAGTTGCATGTCCCGTTTCCTTTTTCTGTAACCCCATGCACCGATAAATGTAAGTTTTGCTGAGTGATTTTGGAATATATCTCATTGTCTATTTTGAGCATATTTTGTTTTATTACCTATAACCAATGCACATAGAAATGCCATCAACTTGTTAACAGAGCTAACATTTAAGTATGGATTTGTGAGCCTGCATGATTGATCTGTTATTGTATGGTGTATTCAATTTACAATGAGCAAAGTTAAAATCGGGTGCTCCTAGTGCAATACAAAGTCTTCCGATGACTAGTTAAGGAGTCCACAATCCAATAGAACTGTGGTAACAGAAAAGTGGCAGGGAATATTTTCTTAAAGAAGGTATTACAGTCTGGCTCTCAAGTTCCTCTTTTTCTATTGGTAGTTCCCTGTTAATATCATTTAGTGACATGTTTACCATTGAATATCTGTGCCAATGTCAATATTTCTCGACTCCTTTTTTCTCTCTCCTCTTATGAGCAAATTGTCAATGATAATTCTCTATATGGGAATATGTTCATTTCACAGTTTCTTTTCTTCTTAGCTCTTCTATGTGACTAATCTATGATCATATTTGAGGTATATGAGGTAAGAAATTTGACCATTGAAAAAATATTCCCTTGCTCCACCCATGACTCAGGAGTATGGCACAGAACAAACTGCCAACCATTATGAAAAGAGAGCCTTACCCCCTATCCAGGCTGCTGGGAGCATATATTGCACAACACCATCCCTACAGTGTATCCCAGGACACACTGCCGAACCTGCATGTGATCCTGCCCCTTCCACTGTACACATATTTGGGGAACAGTATGATGAAGTGATGGGACACATGTTGCTGTCAGGACTGGGGTACAATGGTATATATTGACAGCAACTCTTCTGGGGGAACTGCAGAGGTTATGTGACATGTTGCATGACAACGCGCACACCTACACCAACAATAAATGTACGACTTTTGCCAGTGGCCCATTATGTCAAGCCGTAATGCTCTCATGCACCAATCACAGTATAAGTACAAATAGCACTGATCCCACACAAACAGCCCCATGGAATTTCCTGCTGTAGTGGAGAGTCACATGCCTCTGACCAAAGTAGAAAAAACAGTGCAATGGCATGTCTCAACTCTTCTTGCCACCCACATGCATCCATTCCATGAAGGCATGCATGACATGCATTTCTGGACCTAACATATAGGCAGTGAATCGGTATGGTATGGCGTTTAAAAATCCTGGGGGATGGTAACAAATGCTACCAAAATTGGGTTATTGGCTACCATCATCCCAAGAATGAATCTCATTCAGATCACACGTATTTTGGAGAATTGTAGTCATGGTTTGGGAAGGTGGAGAAAGAGCTAGCATGCCATCTTGTCTTATTAAAAATCAGCATTACTGCCAGAATGAATTCACAAGCCTGCTGGTAGTGCACTGAAATCCTATGCATTCTCCCAGAATTCACAACATGGACAAAGCAGGAAGATCCCATATGCAACATTATGAATGGCTTTCAACATTTCCCTCAAGTGTTTTTTAGCAAAACTTGTCTACAACATGCACCCACCAGGTAGAACAGCCTTCACCAAGTGCTCTGTACAGAGTGCAAAATAGAGTACATGAGTCCAAATGTATCTAGTTCCTTTGTGCCTTTGACTAGTTCTACCACATGATCACCCTGATGAGACAACTGTGCATTTCTATCATAAATGAATATCAACTGTCATGGCACATATTTTCATTCACTGTCCAACAAAATGCCACCCTGCTTGTTTCAAGTGGCCCTGCCACTCTCACCACCAACCAACACATTCCCGTATAGACCTATCCTCCACGGACTTCTAAGGCAAAGGGGCAGTGCCAGTTTGCATGGGCACATTTACAGTAAGGTATGCTACATGTTTTAAACATTCCCAACTGTATGCAAAAAATCATGTCAAATCCAATCCACACCATCTTCTTCCTCCCTTGTATTTCCCCAGCGATGCTGAATACCCCAAACTTCTCTGGTTGTTGAGTTCACTATGGAATCTTTTCAACCCCATACACCAATAGTGCAGCAATGCCAAGGTTGCAGCGACAACTAGATTGAGCAGACATTTGTACTACTGAAGAACAGATTCAGCTTATATACGGTTTGCCATAGAAACTACGTAGAAGTTTGAGCGGGCATGTCTTATTATGTCCATATTCTGCATGTTGCACAACAAGGTGTGATGAAACTGGACAATTTTCCCCTTCTCCCCAGAGGGGAGCCACTGCCTCTTAGGCTAGGCAGGTGAGCCTGCTCTGCAAGAACCTCCCTAGGGGGCTTGGCAAGTATGACCTCACTGGGAGTGAGTCTCCTCTCGGGGAGAAGTCCTTCCAGTCCATTGAGGCCCCCCCTGAATGGACTACATTGCCTGCATACTTGGGGCATGAAAAAACCTTTTGTTCTCATGTTTTGACTACAACTACCAGTGATCTATCTTCCACCCTGTTGTAAGAACTGTGAATGGGAAGAAACCAGCGTGACTCAGACGGAAGGGTGAGAATCATCGATAAGCAGAGGCGAACCTCTGTAGAGACATCCAGGACTGGCACTGCTTCGTGAAGCTGTGGTGCCAGTGGTGGCATAGCTAAAGAAGGACACACAAGCAGGAGGCTGCAAAGTGGGTGTGCTGACTGAGGAAGAAGCTACGGTCAAGAATGGAAGAAAGATGGGAAGCAACCCATCCTCCCTGGAGGCGCAACACCTAAAGTAGAGTAGTGGGTGGAGCACCCAACAACCGAAGCTGAGACCAGGAGAAAGAAAGGAGCCTGAGTCCTAGAGCTCCAGTGAGGGCTGTACATTTTGGGGTCACAGACTGCTGAAGCCATCCATGGTACGAGAAGCTGGGAAAATGGAATGGGCACGAGACCTGGGTAAAGCAGAGTGAAAGAGGTACAGGTACTGCATTTCACGACTGGAGAAGCTGGCAACCGTATGAATGTCTGAAAGAGTGCAACAGGCACATGTCCCAACCAGAGGGCAACAGTTATGGACACTGTCAGTGGCGGCTACTTATTCAGGGTGTGGGGGTGCCACTAACCTCCCCGAGCACCCAGGGAGTACAAAGAAAAGAAAACAGTGTTTCCTTTTATCTCTCTGTATTCCTTTTGTAGCACAGTGTTACGGCAAATAAATAAATTAATCAGTGGCATCTCCGCTGGGCCTGATCGGTGTGATCACACAGACAAACATGGCTGCGTCCCATTTTACACACTTTTCCATATTATGACTGCACAGAGCTCATAGGTTCTGCACAATTTACATTAGCCATTATCATGTAGGGCACTGAAGAGGCTGGCGGGCCGCTAGAGCTGTGGCCCCGCCAGTATAATTTGTGCCCAAACATTGTAGACTTTGCAGAACTTCCATAGAAACAGAATTTGGGGAATTGTTTTTATTGGCTGTTCGCCTGCCAATGACAATCTGGTGGGGTGGGGTGAGGTGATGATGATGGATACATGTGCACCACCTTCTCACTTGACTCCAGGAAGTGTCTGGTCTAGGCCAGCACGTTGCAGAGCACAGCCTCACTCTGCCTTGTGCGCGCTGTGGCCTTTCTGTGGACCAACGGAGGAGTCCAACTTAATGGTAAGTAGTAAGTTGGTTTAGTTTAGTAATCCTATCAGTGGGGAAGTGCTGTTCAAACCTGCGAGCATGTTTGAACAACGCTTTGCGAATCAGGCCGAAATGAGGTAATTGCAGCTGAATGTGTACTTCTGATGCACAGTATTTGCGTGTGTTTTTACATCAAAGAGATAGCTAGTTAAACGATGGGCTATCCATGTCCATATTCAAAAACAGTAGTGTATTCCTGGATTGGTTAAAAGTGCTGGCTTTTAACTTCCATTTCTCTAAATGACTGTGTTTCAGAATTAATTGAAGCAGCAGTCAGAATTAGTCAGGTGTCTGTGCAGCTGCCCCACCAACCTGTACTGCACGCCAAGACTACTGCTCCATGAGGGACACCACCAGTAGTCCAGGTCTGCCGCGCCACGGCCTCTCATTCCTTTCCTGGACGTCCCAGTTTAAGATGCTCACCCTCTGTCCAGCACAGGATGGTTGGTTTTACTGTTTTTTTTAACATGTCAGTCATTGCTGCATTGCCAGTAGTATGCGTCGCTGAGTTTAACTGCACTTTCTGCAGTTTTTTCCTCGATTTGAAACTGATTTTGTTTTAGTCGTGTGCATTGCGGGCCTAGGCGCATTTGCCAATTCATGACGCTGTTACTATCGCTATTGCAGGCTGCCTTTCAACGCTGCTACCTATCGTGATACAGGATGGCACCTCATCAGTTTAACTTTTGAAAGGTGGCTTCCTACGACCATGACAAGATGTTGCTTTCACGCTCCGTAGTACCAATAGCTCAGTTCCTCCCCTCACACCAGCATTAAACATGAACCATATCACACCACACATTGTTACAGACTGGTGTGTGTTGTTTGCCGTATGAGCTGTGGACTTATTTACTCTGCCACTGACATACTGACAGATCACATTATGTTGTGACAGGAGAAAGGGACAGGCCTCCTTAGGGTCTGGCCGCCAGGCCCCCCTAGACACATGCATGTAGCATCTATTGGAATCTGTCATTACCCTGCCAAGGTCAATCCATTGCTACTGACAAACTCATTATTAAGTATGTTCCACCATGTTAAAGTATAGATGTGTTACTAAATTTGGCAGTCGGTCAAAAATAAAAAGTTAATCAAATTAATTATAACGGCATACCATCCTTTACCTGGCGGTTTCCTGAAAGAAGTAAGGTGACTATTGAACAAGCATTTAGAATATGAAATCCTTGTCAGTGTTTTTATTATCACTTATTTGGACAAAGCTCAGTGCTATAAGACCACTACAGTCGTGATAGGTACGGTACAAAAGACATTTAATGCAACATAAATTATGAAAATATTTCAGAATGAGATTTACAGTTCAACCTATTCGACCATGATAGGTGAACAATCCATTTGGTGGCAAAGTATACATTCAAAAAGTGCCCTATCATTTAACTATTAACGAACGTATCCCTTCGTCAGTCCTAATTTGATGAACTTTTGTATAAGTGCTATGTGCATTAACAACAATTTTTTTAGCCATTCAGCCTCATCACGAGTTTGGTGGTAACCCTTAAATGCGGCGGTAATATTATTACCGCCGCTTTTAAGGGTCCGCCACATCACGGGTTTGGCTGCATTTAACCCCAGCTCGGAGCTGGGGGTAAATGCGCCAGGAAAATTCACATTTTTAGGCGCAATTAGCACGTGCTAATTGGGCTGAAAATCCCCATTGGATCCAATTGACCCAATGGGGAATTACTGTTAGCGTCAAACCTGTGATCTGGCGCTAATAGCGCCAGATGGTTTGGCGGTAACACTATTAGCCCGGGCAGTATCACAGCAGTAATACCGCCCAACTTGTGATGAGGCCCATTGTCTGATTGAGCCAATGAAAGAACGTTTTACAACCTCAACTGCCTCTGCTTGCTTTCACAACAATACGTTGCACCTGTCAGATAAGTTTGCAGACAACACATCATTGCGAATGGTTAAAAAGGTCAGTTGGCGTTGCTGATGGCACTTACAGCATGCTGCTTCCATTCGTCTTTTTTACCGGAAAAATGCCACCTGTGTGTTACAGCCACACACCCCTGTCTATTGAGATTAATTAGGTTTGCTGACAACCCCCTTCCAGGCATGTGCACACATCAATAAGCTGTGTCTCATCGAAGTCTGAAACTCCCAACCTTGCCGCCACGCTGCACAGTCTCCTCATCTCATCTCTCTATACGCCTCTCAACTTCTTGAGCTTCCTCCCAAGCCCCCTAACCTCGCCAACAGGAATGCCGCAGTCAATAAATATACAGTGCCCCACTCCTAAGTAAGTTACGAGGCCCAGAAATTCCTCACCTCATGCCCCGCAGTAATGGCAATGCTGGGTCAAGGCCAGCTCAGGAGGCGGTTGGTTGGCACTGTGTCGGCATCAGGGACATTTTTATTTTAAAAGCACACGGAAAGCACCAGTTAGCTCACCTGCCTTTGCAGATATCTGTGCATTCTTCGAGGACAATTAAACATATCACACAACGCCGTTTTAAACGACCTGCCTTATTTCCACATGTTCATATTTGCCACGGCAAAAACGTACATTTTAAGTAGAATGTAACATTTTCCTCACGTGATATATGAAACGTTGAAACTCAAACACATAAACCCTTCCCACATTACCTTTGGTTGTGAGTGTTTAGTAGGTATTTATTTTGCTTTCTGTTAAATTGCATTCTGATATTTGTAGTCTTCCATTCAAGGTGGAGTG
The DNA here is from genome assembly GCF_040938575.1 of Ambystoma mexicanum. Lineage (NCBI taxonomy): Eukaryota > Metazoa > Chordata > Amphibia > Caudata > Ambystomatidae > Ambystoma > Ambystoma mexicanum. The sequence goes on from NC_090939.1 coordinate 339,071,923, forward strand.
ATGAATTCCACATTGTAAACGTTTTGCCTAGCATATTTCTATAAGAATGTATAGATTTCTGTGAGTACTTTACCATGGTTTGTGTACTTTTCAAGTTCTCTTTATAAAACAGTTTAATGTTGAAATCAAATGTGGGGGTGAGAGGTGAAAGAATGAGAGGGCAAGTGAGTCAATAACATTTGCCCAGTAAATGTGGCAGTAGAGGTTACAGTCTTGGAGACTGTGCTGGTTTTCAGGGCACAAGTCGAGGATACATGTGGACGAACAGCATCCATCCACTTTTTAAGGGGGCAAACACAACCCCTTGTAGGTGTTTTTGGGGCCAGCATTAAAAAAGAAAAGTTTGATTGCTCAAGTGTTCAGATACTAGGATTTAACTCCACGTTGTCTTATTGCAAGTGCAGATGCTTACCCACACCGGTGAAGTAAATCACCACTTGCGCAAAAAGCAGGACTGGCTGCATGTGTGTCTGGCTCATGCAGGCCCATTTTAAAATTAGGCTTGTGGTCCACTTTGCCTACAGCTGGGAAATTCAGTCTGAGGCACCCATGCAGTGCATGTATTATAGAGATAAAGGAGTGCAAAGGGAAGGGTGTTAATAATTGCAGAATATAACAGGACAGGCAGCCAGTTGGGTGCTGAAACACTAAGGGCCTAATTCACAGAAGCATTTTATAATGGCAATACCACAGTGGAAAACACTTTGTGGATCAGGGCCTAAATGCCCACTGAAAAGCCAGTCAGCTCTTTGTCATCAAGATGCTAATGTAGTCGAAACCAGAGTAAAAATGCAAAGAAGTGATAGGAACGCTGCTGGATACTGCAGGAGGCCTATGAGGGGCGACAGCCTTAGGGCGCCAGCACATGCATCTTGTTGCAAAACACACATTTAATGTATTTAATTAAAACATATGTTTGCTTTTTGATAAGAATTCCAGCATGTGGGCAGCTCAGCTGCTAGATGTTCATTTTAAATGAAAGGTTGAAACCCACTTTCCCCATCATTATGACAAAATGATATGTCTCCATCATTACTGGATATCTATATAATGAATGGTTCTACCAATAGAACATTGTACCAGTTGTTCTCAATACAAGTTGCTGTAAAGTACACATTCACACTTTCACACGTAAGACTAACATACCACCATTAGTGTGCAAAACCTAATGCTTTTTATGAGATATTTCTCTAGGTTTGGACAGTAAATTGCACATTTTGGAAGCATTTCTTCCAAGAATCTTGGCTGGGGGAGAACCCCCTACTCTTCCCTTAATGTGGGCTGGGCTCGTTCCCATATTTACCAGGTCAAATGTACATCCCACCACCTTTTAAACTCACCAGCCACCACTGGACACTGTATACCAAGGCTGGGGAAGTTGCATGCAGTACAAGAATCAAAGAGAATCGAATGGGCACACGCCCTGTTAACAAGAGAGTAAAAGGGAGATGTGTGCTTGTTACCAAGTCTGGGAAAGCCGACAAATATATTAGATTAATTGGACTGAGAACCAATGACCCTACCAAAGAGCCACATGACTTTGGGGAGGCCCCGTGCTAAAAATGGGCGATATGGAGAAGTGTGTGCAATGCAATCCTTGAGTACTTAAACACTGGTAAAAAGCTGAAGTGATCCTGGAAGGATTTACCAGTTTTAAAAAGCTCAACAACATATAAGACAACTAATTTGTCTTTTTCCCAAAGAGGAGTATACAATAATCCAGAAGACATTTATAATTTTAATCAACAAACTCTATTTTAACACTGTGAACTGTGTAACAAAATTTTATAGGAACCCTGACACTGATGATAAGTCTTTGACGAGCCAGGCCAGGCAGAAGCCCATTCCAGGACAATTGTGCAAGCCTCCTTTTCCTTCTTAGTTAGATTTTCGAAAGTGATAGGGCCAGGTAGTAAGTTGGAATTTGGACTCAGGACCCTTTAACTTTGGACTTTGATGAGCACCTTAGTCTTTGTTTTAGAAGGAAGGGAACTTCCATCACAGAATAGGGCCAGATAGGCATTTACATTTCTATTTAAATAAAGATATCTGCGCCATGACCCATCATCATCCCAGTCCTTTTTCTGGTTTTCCACAAAGGTAGGGCATTACAATATCCCTATGCCTGAGGATGCTGAGGGTGAATCAGACTCTGCCAATGGTGGATATAGATCTGCACCTGCGCCTCAGCAACAATAGGACAATATGGATGGTCTTTTGTGTGTGGATATGTTACAAATCTTCTTCTAATAAAAGTGAGTCCATCAGTCCAAATGACACCTGAGGCTGGTCAGGATACAGGCTGTGTAACACAAAGGTTTGGACAATTGCCAACTGTATTCAAGTTGAAGTGAGAGTAACCAAAGAATAGTCTGTTTTCCAAAGCCAGGTAGTCAGCCTGTTCTTTGGAATAAAACCACCGTGGTTGAGGGCACAGTTAATTCTCACAGAGAAAGAAACTACTGTGAGTTTTAACGCCCACAGGACGTTTTTTCACTGAATATATATATAGACAAATATATATATATATATATATATTCAGTGAAAAAACTTTGTTAAAGGGACGTTATGGTTAAGTTGCGCTACTAAAAACCTATGAAATTCAGTGAAAAAACTTTGTCAAAGGTACGTTATGGTTCCAAGTAAAACCGAAAAACCCTTGAAATTCGCCAGTTATGGTAAGCTAAGCAACCGTAACTCGCACCACCAACGTGCACTCTTTTTGGAGGATTTGCAGTGAGATCCTGTTCGTTTCTGTTTGAAGTAGTTTTCTTTTACAACGTTTGCTTTTTGTGGAACAGGATAGGTTTTTAGATGGGGTGTAATGTGTCCCGGGAGGTTCGTAAATAAACAAAATGGGGGTGTCCTGAGGACGCTATACCTCTCCGCATTGTTCGCAGGCAAGTTGAAACTGTTCTAAGAACACAGGCTGTGTCCTAAAATGTTCATAAATAAACGAAATGGGGGTGTCCTGAGGACACTATGCCTGTCCGTACTGTTCGTAGGCAGGTTGAAACTGTTCTAAGAACACATCAAGTGTGCCGGGATGTTCATAAATAAACAAAATAGGGGTGTCCTGAGGACACTATGCCTGTCCGTATTGTTCCCATGCAAGTTGAAACTGTTCTAAGAACAAACGCCTGTCCGTAACTGTTTGTTTCACTTGTGAAGCACTTTTAATCACTTCAGGACCCAAACAGTGTCCGTAGAACACCAAAGCGCATGCACAAAACAGTTTCATTGCATTTGGTGTCCTGCGGACACCCCCTCCCTTCGGGAACATGTTCGCGAACCTATCATGTGACCGCGCCCATCAGCGTATGTTCTGATTGCGAACACTGTTCGTGTTCCCGAACAATTTTAAAACTACATTTTCAAGTAATCTACAATATTTTCCAATAAAAACTCACCATAGAACAAGTCCACATAGTAATCCTGAGTTTCTACATACTTTTTGTGACTTTTTTAACCCTTTTTTCTGTTCGATATGTCCGCGGACAGCGTGCATGTCTGCGAACCGCGCACAAGCACCCGTTTAAAAGATCACGCCTTAATGCTCATTATCATTGTGTTTCTGGATATCCTACAGAGCACAGCAAATTCTGCTGCCAATTTGCAGATTTTCAGCGCCAAGCTAATGGCTTCCATGGCTCCACTCATGCCACCTGGTGCAGCACCACCCCCACCCCCTCCACCACCACCACCTCCCCAAGGGCCTGAAGAGGGGAACAGAAGTGAGGATGCACATGAGGATGAAGAGGATGACGAGAATGAGGTAGTGGAAGTCCCTACTACCAGCACTCAGCGTGAGTCTTTGGTGTGGCGGTTATTTACCATTCGTGGTAATGGTCCTAAGGCACGTGCGAACCAAGTCACCTGCAATGAGTGCAAAATGGTATGGAGGCATTGTTCATACAGCTTTGGGACAACTACCATGAAGTGACACATAAAATAATTCCACTCTGGGCCATTCGCAAGGTTGTACCTTGCGAGGAGCGTAGCAGGTTGACTACCTCTACTTCATCCCCTGTTTCCGATCCTGTCACCACAAGGAACACTCCTGTGGGACAGCGTATTCCTCAAGCTGCATCACAGGCCATACACAATACTGATGACCCTTACATTTCGAGGGTCACAGTTGTGTGTATGTACTGCGAGGCAGTACTGTGCAGGGGGGAGAGACTTTGTAGTTCTTTTGAGGCTATCGTCTCAGAGCACAAGAAGGTCTGCTCACTATCCAAGTAAAACCCACTCTACATCTTCCTCTCTCAGCTCGCCCTTTCTTATCCCGTGGTTGGTGTCCCCCCCTTACCCTCCTTTCCCCTCCTCTCCTAGTGTGTCTTGTATAAAAAACAAAATAAAGTATAAAACAACAAAAATAAAAAAGGCTCTTTTCAGAGTCGCCTTTCACAATTAAAAAATAGAAGTGAAAATAAATGAAGGAGGTCCCTGTGCATTTTTTAGAAGTCGGCGGACAGTCCGCGGACATCTAACATTTTGGGGTGCTACCCTATCATAACCATTGCAGTTTTATCTGGGAGGAAGTGGTGGCTCTGAAAAGAGCCTTTTGGTGGTGTTTGTTTGTGATTGAAAAATTTGAAATGCTCAACACCTACTACAAAATGGATGCTGTAATCCCAAAAAAGGTTGCAATGTATTTTGTACATTTCTCAAAAAAATCTGATTGCCAGCATAAGTAAGATGGACTCCATCTCTGTGAAAAATGTATGTACTACGAAACATAATATTTTCATTGTGAAAAGAGGACATGCCAAAATCTCTTAGAAAGGCACAAACAGCCTTATTGACATTGCGCCTTGCTTTCTCCATTTGTGGACCAAATGAAGAAGAACAAAGCCACATTTGTCTCTGCGCTTTCCGTGAAAAAATTACTTGAGAATTTGGAAACATATCCATGACCTTCCCAAGTCCGTCTTTCATTGCAAATTGCAAAGAAATTCCAGACACATGTCCTAAACTTTTCCTCACTATTAATTACAATTATGTCTGGATGTTGCGCTGTCTCCAAAATAGCACAGAGAGGTAGCAAGTCCAACCACTTCATTCCACATACTCCATGCCAATGCACTTCCACATATGGGAATCCAAGATCTACAGCTACTCCACAGCTTTCTGCATGCACCTTCAACCAATGTATCCACCAGTCTCCCAAAATCCAAACAATCGGTTTTCTGAAACACACAGCCATAGCTATATGTTCTTCTCTCAGCAAAAAGAGTACCTGAGAAACTCTCTCCTGGCACAACACACCCACTAAACTTTCCTGACCAATCCCTTTCTCTGCTCATTCTCATTTGCATGGCTCCCCAACCCAAAAATCCCCGGATGTAACACCCAATGTCCGTGGACTACCGCCATGTCTGCGGACATATCATAACATGGACAGTCCTTCTACCATTTCCTTTTCACTTTCTGTGCCATTCCCTCATTGGATATTGCTAAGAAGTAACATGAAGATCCACCAATCACATCCACGACCTCTACATCTAACTGCATCATCGTAGATCAGCACTTTAAATGTACTGTTAATCTCTTTGAGTACAAATGTCATATCATTGGAAAGCACCTTCTACCAGAAATACTGTACAAGTCTCCAAGATTTCTACTTGCAGCTGCATGCATATCCATATGCATGAACACAAACTACAGGTATGCATATTTTCTATATAGTAAATGTACAATTTTTATAGATTCATATAAACAGATTAACTGACTTTTAGCTTGTATAATCTATAAAATGAATTTACTGTCATTTTTTCCATCTCCTAAAATCAACTGTCACTTCCGAACCTATCTGCTATTTAATTTCTTTTTACACACACATTTTCAAAGCATGTTGAACTAACATATTTAAAGTACAATATGAAGAGTTAACATACTCAAACAAAATTGCATGCACACAGTATGTTCAAAAATCAAACAACAATACTTGTACAAAAACATAAACATTTATTTACTTATATTTATATACTGCGCAAGCAGCCCATGGCATTGAGACGCTGTTACTTACAAGAGCTTAGTTACAGAAATAGTGGTATTTAGTGGTACATTATGAATTCCACAAGCTATACAAATGATATTTTGGTTGGTACAGTTAGCCATTACAATACAGTTTATGCATTAAGAACATATGATATGTATTCAACTGGTGTTCCGCATCTTATGTGAATAAGATAGTTTTCATGATTTTGAGGAAGGCGCTGAGGGTCAATGTCAATTAAAAAAATCAATGTCTAAATTAAAAACAGTGCTATATACAAACAAAATTACGTATGTGTTTCCTTTACAATTGCAGTGAAGACCATTCTCCTGAAAAGAAGCAGCCAAATTTGAAGTACAACGAACAACTAAGAAGAAACCTGCTAATTTCAGAAAAAAAGTAAGTTGAATACCACCATATTATTTGTACTATTATTCAAACACACTGTAAGGTTCATTCATGCTATTTCTGTGCCTAAAATAGAGATTGTGCACCATTCTGTCTACAAATCCCCATTTCATAAACAGAGATTTACAGGCAAAATGACGCACAATTTCTTATTTTTCGACACACAAATAACCCAACTCAACCCCTAGAATTTTGATATTATAGAACAAACAACTGTTTTAATTGTATACCATTAGATATAGTATTTCTACTTCTCCACACAACCAGCTTACTTTTACTATCATCTGAACACCAGTGTCGTAGCACATAAATTCAAAAATAACCCTCCCAACTAGTTGTAGTTGCCCAATGCACAATCACACACCATTACATACATCTTTATCATCTTACTAAGACACTCATGCACACAGCACACATACATTAAGAACACCCCAACCCATACCTTGTTTCTTTTTCAACAGACCCTAAAGAATGCCTACCAAAAATCAAGTCCGTAGAAAGCAACGGAGAAGCAGAGCTAATGAAAATAGAAGTGTCTAAAACAAGCATCCATCTCTAGCAGAATTTGTAAAAAAAAAAACGGCTCCTATAAATCTTGATATAGTGCAAACTAAGCATACCAAAAAAGTATTTTAGCAAAAAATGTCCATCACAGAGTCCTTCAAAATCTAATAAAAACAGGAGAGAAATCAAGCTCAACCGCTAAAACCTATTGTAGGAAATTAATCTTAGAAGCGTTGATAGACAGTGCAATCATTCTCAAAAGAAAGTTATTTATTTTAGTGTTAAACAAAATGAAACCACTAACAAAACTAATGACTAAATTACAAAAAATACTTCTCAATAAACAAAATGTCAACAGAAATAACTTCTTAAGTATCTGTGGAGGTGAATGGAGTCACACTACGAGCACAGAACCATACTTTAATGAAGATGCATACAAACAAAAGCAACGAAATACAATTGCCATACATAGCAGTGTATGAGGTTATGAAAAAGTTAATAATACCATAATGGCAAAAGAAATACTGCTTACAAAATTATCCCCAGAAAACTTAGAATTACCTCTCCATTCAACTGAATCAGAATGTCTAGTATACGAATGGCCATGCACGTCAATGTGTAACATTCCCAAATAATCTTTCAAGTCTTTACGCCAATTCCTCAATCAATATGTGAAAGGGAAAGACAAAATCAAAATTAAACTACTGCAAAATATGGATAACTGTCCAGTGCGCAAGTACACAGGACTACAAGTACATGCATTGGCCTGCATTTCAGGACCTACTTGCAAAACCACCTTCCATTATATCAAAATGATATCAACACATCATTGAACTATAAGAAATCAAGTCTATAAACTGTACTATGGTAAAAGTCCTGCTTTAGCACTAGCCAATTTAAATAACATTCTTCTAGATGGTACAGCAAAAGACCTGCTTGAAGAAATCGACTATATCCAGAAAAAATATTTTGGAAGTGAAAGCCACTTACAGAATGAAATAGCTTTAAAGCTAATTAGCAACAATTCTATGCCTGGCAACCTTCTACTACACACATACAAAAAGAAATACTGAAATTTAAAAGTACATCTGCTGAAATACCAAACCATTTGTGTGTATGTTGCTGTTGAACTTTTTATAAAAGTAACACAAAAACTGTAGACCCAACATACAAAATAGAAATAAATGAAGATTCTAGATGGATTGAATTAGCTCTCTACATTATAGCAGAAAACAAATACGAAATAACTGACCCCTTGATACTTTGCTGTTACTGCACTACAAAACTTGACAACAACCAAACCACTTCATGTGCTATCACAAATAATTTGGAATTATTTCCACTACCAAAACCCCTACAACAACTGAATTTATATGAGAGCATCATAATTCAAACAGTGCACCCATTTCAAGCAATAATATGCCTTCAACCAAAAACAGCAAAAATGACCTGCCTCTGAATTAGTGAAAGGTATTTGTGGAAAAGTAGTGTATTTACCATTAGATCTAAAATAAAATGTGCACACTCTAGGAGTGCAACGTCCAATGGAGCAATCTTTAATTATCTTAGTAAATGGTGTATCTACAAAAGACAAAAAAAATTGGCAACAACTGATAGATTTACATAAAGTTAGACAAGCCTTGCAATATCTAAAAGACAATAATGAATACTACAAATAAATTAATATTGAAGAAGACTTGAAGGATACCACTGAAATAATTCAATTTGAGCACATAGATCCTGCTACAATATCCAATACTTTAGACCATTATACAATTCACCCATTGCACTCTAATGACACCGTAGAAGATGCACTAGAAACAAACCAAATGCGTCAAACAAAAGGATCACCAATCAGCATATGGGAACAAAGTATAAAAGCACATGCTTTTCCTCTACTTTTTCCTACTGTGGCAAAGGAGGAAGGTACGATGATAGACCTATACAAATAACAGCATCAGAATACCGCTCATTACGGATGTATTCTGAAGATCCCAGATTTAGACAAAATGTGGAATACATATTCCAACTACTCTTTGAAAGTGAACTAGCAACTTTATGTTACAGAGTTGCACTCTCATTAAAATCAGGATCCCACTTTCAAAATATGTCAGCTACACAATTATTACAAAATGTGCAACAAAAAGATGAGGTTTTACAATCAAATATTACAAATCTATTAGCAAATATGAATGGTACTAAAGAGTACTGGTTTCGACGTCATGTAGATGTATGTTGTATGATAAGAAACCTTGGCCCACCCACTTGGTTTCTTACATTAAGTTGTGCAGAATATGCATGGGAAGATTTACATGATTTCCTACGTATCAAACAAAAACAAAACAAACATAGATATACTAACACCGGGAGAACTTTATTCTCTAAATCATGTTAATGTTTCAAGATATTTTCACCATCACTTCATTGTTATGCTACACTTTATTTGTAATAAAACTGCTCCTCCCCTCAGAGAAGTGCAACACTTCTTTTGGAGAAAAGAATACCAAGCCAGAGGAGCACCACATATCCACATGCTTTTATGGATTAAAGATGCTCCTAAATTTGGTCGAGACAGTGACGCCACTGTTTTACAGTTTATTGAAAAATATGTCACTTGTGAAATTCCATCAGAAGCAACAAATAGCGATTTTCATGCACACATTTGTGGGAAATATTGTTGTTGCAAATACAAAAACAAAGGGAAATACTACACCAAATGCTGCTTTGGTTTCCCTAGACCGGTTACAAAAACAGGTCAAGTGAACAACTTCATGTCTTCAGTTAGACATAGTGTTAAAGGTAAATCACCTAAAAAATAAAAAGAACAGAAGAAGAAAAATATATCAATGATTACAATGCAATCATTGCCCACTTATAGAATGCAAACATAGATGTGCAGTACATTGCAGACAATTCCACTGCAGTTGCATGATATGTTACAGCATACTTAACCAAAGCAGAAAAAACAGAGCTCCAAGACCTCTGGAACGACCTGTCATCAAACAAAACACTGTCTCAGAAATTATACAGCTTGGGCATAAAAATGCTCTCCCAAAGAGAATGTGGCTCCTATGAAGCAGCAGATCGTTTAACTTGTACTGCTTTGTATGGAAAATCTGAAAATATAGTATGGATAAGTCTTGGTCCTGCTAAATCTAGAAAACAAAGTTCTAAAATCATACGAAGATATAGAAACAGTAGCTAAACATGATCCCAACAGCCAAGACATTTTAAAAAACAATTTAGTGGACACATACTACCCAAACAGAGGTACCACTTTGGAAACCATGTGTCTATACCACATAGGCCAAACCTTCACATACAAAAGTAATATAAAACCTGATGAAAAAAAAGGTAAATACAGAGTGACAAATTGTGAAGGCAGCTTAGTAAAACTCACCAAACCAAATGTAATTAATCATATCAAATTGTCATTAAAGACTCCTCAACATAAAGAACTATATTACATGTCCCTGCTACAAATCTTTAAACCATGGAGAACAGAAGAAGAAATACTAGATAACTATGACTCCTATGAAGACGCTTTCAAAGCAAATGAAAGCACTATAACTGATGTAAACTTTACACAGTACAAAACAATGTTACACAATGAACAGCAACACAAAGAAGAACTCCAGGCCCAACTAGATAAGGAAACTCCTGACAGTAGTCCACCTTCTGTAACAGGAAGCAAAGAACCACTTTGAGATCCACTAATAACAAATGAGGCAGAATTAGCTATGACAGAAGTAGAAAACACGATGTGTCAGCATGAAGATAAAGAAGACTTAACTATACTACAATCAAAACTAAACAATGAGCAACGTAGCATTTTTGAACAAGTAACAAAACAAATTGCACATGGTGTACAACATGAAAACAAAGAATGCACCTGCCAAAATTACAAACCTATACTACTGTACGTCAGTGGTCAATCTGGTTCAGGCAAAACATTCTTAATCAAAATCATCAGCAAGTTCCTTCAACAATTGACAAACAACAAACTGTCAGCTGTTGTAACTGCCCCCTACAGGTTTAGCTGCCTAGAACATAGGCAGTAGAACACCAAAACAAATTAGACTATTACAAACTGTCTACAGAAGCTGCAATGGAACTACGCAGAGTTTTAAAACAAATGAAAATGCTACTAATAGATGAAGTGAGCATGGTCTCCAACCTAATGTTGGCTTTGATTCAACTCAGATTGCAAGAAGTACTTAAAACAAACTACGAAGAGCTCTTTGGAGGAAAACACATAATTGTTTTCGGAGATCTTCTTCAATTGACACCAGTGAAAGGTGAACCTATTTTTAAAACCTTAGGGCACAAACTCTGCCGTAAAACTGTTGGCAGCATAGGAAATGTCAACCTTTGGCAACATTTCCAATACAGAGAATTAACAAAAAACATGTGCTGGTCTGCAGACGTCACATACTCCAACATTTTAAAAAGTATTAGAGTTTGTTTTACTCTCTAATGAAGCACAATCAATATTAAAAACCCGACACATCCATGCACTCTATGGCCATAACTCATGTGCTACTGATGTCGTGGAAAAATTTGCACACAAAAATGTCAATTGTATGTCCTCGATGCCAACTCTTGCAAGCGGTTCAAAATTCAATGAAACAATGTTAAAAAAAAAAAGAAATGCAACCAATAATTGAAATTTGCTCCACAGACAAACTGGACGTACATGGTATGTCAATACCCATGTGCCAACAAGCCACAACAAGACTAATTACCATAGAAAACTCTATCTCCAACACAGCTGGTTTGGAAAAAATATTAAAATTATTTTAAAACTATAGAATAATGCTTCAACGTAACCTTGACGTGGAGCAAGGACAAGTTAATGGAGCACTTGGTACAGTTGTTGGCTTTCAAACATACCCACGTGACAACAACATTCAGTTTGTCAATATTCTCTTTGACAAACTATCAGAAGTTAAAAGGATAGGATGCTCAGCAGCCTGATTCCTTCTTTTCAAAGACATGTATTTATGCAGAGAACTATTTTCCCTAACTCTAGCATACCCAGTCACCATTCACAAATCACAAGGTCTTACTCTAGATAAAGCATTAATAGATATTGGTAGCATAGTCTTTAAAGAAGGCATGAGCTATGTAGCGCTATCACGCTTACGTACACTTGACGGGCTATTTCTAATCAACTTTGATGCAAGTAAATTAAATGCTGATATTCCTGGCATTCTATAATACAATAGACTATTTTCACATTACACCCCATCTAAAAACCTATCCTGTTCCACAAAAAGCAAACGTTGTAAAAGAAAACTACTTCAAACAGAAACGAACAGGATCTCACTGCAAATCCTCCAAAAAGAGTGAAAGAAGCTAATACTTCATCAATTACTACAACCAAAGAAGAATCTACTGCTCAAACTAACTCAGGTACTTCTTCAAAGAAGCAGCACACACTACGAAAAAATGACTTGAACACAGAACTATCAGGTCCATTCAAATTTTCAAATATAACTGGTGTAAATTGCTACGCAAATGTAGCAATAAATATTCTTTTCCAACTGCCACCAATTATTGACAACATTTACTTACACAATACAGAGCAATTGGGTTTGCAAATGTTAGTCCTTCATAGAAATGCAATCAACAATCCTGACAACACCTGCAGTGTTCATGGAATAAGACACGAATTGGACTACTGTGCTGGAATGGTCAAATTCACTATAAACTCAAAAGAAGATCCACAAGAATTTCTAATGTACTTACTCCAAGTACTGGAAAACAAAATCTTCCATATTTCATACATGAGGAAACATACATGCACTCTTTGCAGCCATGTCACACAAGAAGAAGTTCCTAATGAACGCTTTGTATATGTATCCATACCTAACTATAGCAGATTATGTACTACGTGCAATTCAGATAATCGCTCCACCTTACAAATACAGGGCCTCATTACGAGGTGGGCTGTAAGGGATACTGGGCACCGGTAAGGAGACCGGTGCCGGTAATCCCTTACAACCCTATTCCAATGTCCCTTGGCGGGTACCGGAAGGAACGTGTGATCTGACCACACGTCCCTCATGGGACCCGCTTAGGGACCAGGGCACTAATAACGGGTTTGCAAGTGGCAAGCCCATTATTAGTGCGCTCCCCAATTCCATTGAACCCTATGGGGGCTCAAATGGGAATGGGGAATGGTTTGTTCAATGGGGTCTTACCGGTCCCCCCAGGGTCGGACTGCACGGTAAATCCCCATTGAACAACACCGGTATCGGACCCGTTATTAGAGGCAGTCATGGCGCAAATAGCGCCATGACTACCACCAATCTCGGAATGAGGCCCACAGACACATAGTAAATACGTAATACTAATGCTTTTACATTACAATGCAGATGGTACCAAAAACAACTGCAAGCTGACTGAATTCACACATGGTCAAGTGTCACTTGGTAAGAAAACCTTCATAACAATAGGTTTAATCTACCACACAGGAGCCACAACCAATGCAGGTCACTACACTGCATATATAAAAAAGAATTGTGGATGGTTCGAATGTAATAATAGTACCATTACTCTAAAGCAGAGATTACCAGCAAATCTTATAAACGCTTATTTAACATTCTTAAAACCAAAATTGAATAACTAATCTTTGCATAAACATTAACAAAACTTCAATTAGAAAACTATAAACAGTTAGAATACACCAACAGCTATCTAACTGCCCCAAGATTCTGCAACAACCAAACAGATAAATCAATACCACTAAAATATAAGAAGACATAAACAGTTAGAATACGCCAACAGTTATCTCACTGCCCAAACATCTATAACAACCCAAGAAATAGATGAATAACTTGAAAATATATAAAAAAAACTATAGCCAGTTAGAATACGCCAACAGTTATCTGCAACCATGTGGCTCAGGAACAAATCCCTAATGAACGCTTTGTGCATGTATCAATACCTAACTGTGAATCCATTCCATTTCAGCAACTTGTACACAGTGCAAACCATGGCAGATTATGTACTACCTGCGATTCAGATAATCGCTCCACCTTACAAATACAAACACATAGTAAATGCGAAATTATAATTCTTTTACGTTACAATGCAGATGGTACCAAAAACAACTACAAGCTGACTGGATTCACACATGGTCAAGTATCACTTGGTAAGAAAACCTTCACAACAATAGGTATAATCTACGATGCAGGAGCCACAACAAATACAGGTCACAACACTGCATATATAATAAAGAAATGTGGATGGTTGGAATGTACTGATACTACCATTACTCTAAAACAAAGATTACCAGCAAATATTGTTAACACTTTTTTAATATTCTTAAAACCTAATTTTAATAACTAATCTGTACTTAAATATTAACAAAACTTCAATTAAAAAACTATAAACTGTTAGAATATGCCAACAGGTATCTAACTGCCCAAAGATTCTACCACTGAATTATAACAAGAAAAAAACATTTAGAAAACGCCAACAGGCCCCAAAAATCTGCAACAACCCAACAGATAGATGAATAACTTGAAAATATAAATAAAAAACTATAACAGTTAGAATATGCCAACAGGTATCTAACTGTCCCAAAGAATCTGCAACGAGCCAACAGATAGAACATTAGCCAGAAACAACAAATGAACACTGAAAACAAACAAATATATTGTACAATAACAAAAAAGTTTTTTTTTTTAATCCAGCATGGATTTATTTTCCCACAGACCAAATGATTTAATAAACAAACACAGAAAGTGAGCAAACTGCACAGTACACTGGTTTGTAAAATATTAAGGGGGTAATTCATAGAATTCAGTGCACAACTGGCACACGCGGCTCGCGCACAGTGTGCACGTGCGACTTTCTGCACGAGCCGTGTGTGCTAAAATCCATTCCCGTGCACAGCGTATTCATGGATTTTAACATCCAAAACCAGCCGTGGTGCAGAGTGGCGCATCGACCCTGCAGCAGCGCCAGTTATGCCCCCAACCCCTCCCCATGCGCCATGTACAGCACAAAAATCCCGTACATGGCGAACAGGCTCACAACCTCGAAAACGCCTGTAAAACTCCCTGCGCACCCCTACGAATACACGTACCCCACTGCACGGGTAGTCTCACACGCGTTTGGCCCTGTGCGAGCGTGGTACGTGTATTACTGGGGTTCACAGGAAGTTTCACACGCGATTGGCCCTGTGCGAGCAGGGTACGTGTATTACTGGGGTTCACGGGAAGTTTCACATGCGATTGACCCTGTGCGAGCATGTTACGTTTAGTACTGGGATTCGCGGGAAGTTTCACATGCGATTGGCCCTGTGCGAGCGGGGTACGTGTATTACTGTGGTTTGCGGGAAGTTTCACACACGATTGGCCCTGTGCGAACGGGTTATGTGTATTACTGGGGTTCGCGGGACGTTTCACACGCGATTGGCCCTGTGTGAGCGGGGTACATGTATAAATGGGGTTCACGGGAAGTTTCACACGCGATTTGCCCTGTGCGAGTGGGGTACGTGTATTACTGGGGTTTGCGGGATGTGTCCCACGCGATTGGCCCTGTGCGAGCGGGGTACGTGTATTTCTGGGGTGTGCGTGAAGTTTCACACACGATTTTGCTGTCAGAGCGGGGTACGTGTATTTCTGGGGTGCTTGAGAAGTTTCACACGCGATTTTGCTGTCAGACCGGGTACGTGTATTTCGGGGGTGCGCGTAAAGTTTCACATATGATTTTGCTGTCAGAGCGGGGTACGTGTATTTCGGGGTGCGCGTGAAGTTTCACACGCAATTTTGCTGTCAGAGTGGGGTACGTGTATCCAGTGTGGTGCGCGGGGAGTCCTACACGTGAATTGGCAGTGTGGGTCCTCCCAGGTGTCCCCTGTACCCCCTCCATGGCCCCTGCAGGCAGCCCACACCACAGGGGACTACCCTGCACCCCATGTCATGTCCCGCAGGCAGCCCATCCACCATGGGCATGCCCCCCAGCCAAGCCACATGTCACCTTGCAATATGATCACCAACTCATGTCCCCTAGCACCCACACCCTCCAGCAATAAGGGGCACCTGCCAGCAGGCCCCCACTCATGTCCCCCTGCACTCCCACCCCCCAGCAGTGAGGGGCACGTGCCAGCAGGCCCCCACTCATGTCCCCCAGCACCCCCAACAGTGGTTGGCACCTGCCAGCAGGCCCCCACTCATGTCCCCCTCCACCCCACCCCCCAGCAGTGAGGGACACCTGCCAACAGGACCCCACTCATGTCCCACTCATGTCCCCCAGCACCCCCACCCCCCAGCAGTGAGGGGCACCTGCCAGCAGGCCCCCACTCATGTCCCCCTGCACCCCCACCCCCCAGCAGTGAGGGGCACCTGCCAGAAGGCCCCCAATCATGTCACCCAGCACCCCCACCCCCCAGCAGTGAGGGGCACCTGCCAGCAGGCCCCCACTCATGTCCCACCCATGTCCCCCAGCATCCCCACCCCCCAGCAGTGAGGGGCACCTGCCAGCAGGCCCCCACTCATGTCCCCCAGCACCCACACCCCCCAGCAGTGAGGGGCACCTGCCAGTAGGCCCCCACTCATGTCCCCCTGCACCCACACCCCCAGCAGTGAGGCGCACCTGCCAGCAGGCCCCCACTCATGTCCCCCAGCACCCCCACCCCCCAGCAGTGAGGGGCACCTGCAGCAGGCCCACACTCATGTCCTCCTCCACCCCCACGCCCCAGCAGTGAGGGGCACCTGCAAACAGGCCCCCACTCATGTCAACTCATGTCCCCCTGCATCCCCACCCCCTAGCAGTGAGGGGCACCTGCCAGCAGGCCCCACTCATGTCTCCCAGCACCCCCACCCCCCGCAGTGAGGGGGACCTGTCAGCAGGCCCCCACTCATGTCCCCATGCACCCCCCAGCAGTGAGGGGCACCTGCCAGCAGGCCCCCACTCATGTCCCAGTCATGTCCCCAGCACTCCCACCCCCCAGCAGTGAGAGACACCTGCCAGCAGGCCCCCACTCATGTCCCCCTGCACCCCCACCCCCCAGCAGTGAGGGGCAGCTGCCAGCAGGCCCCCACTCATGTCCCCCTGCACCTCCACCCCCCAGCAGTGAGGGGCACCTGCCAGCAGACCCCCACTCATGTCCCTCAGCACCCCCACCCCCCAGCAGCGAGGGGCACCTGCCAGCAGGCCCCCACTCATGTCCCCCTGCACCTCGACTCCCCAGCAGTGAGGGGCACCTGCGAGCAGGCCTCCACTCATGTCCCCCAGCACCCCCAGCAGTGAGGGGCACCTGCCAGCAGGTCCCCACTCATGTCCTCCTGCACCCCCACCCCCAGCAGTGAGGGGCACCTGCCAGCAGGCCCCCACTCATGTCCTACTCATGTCCCCCAGCACCCCCACCCCCCAGCAGTGAGGGGCACCTGCCAGCAGGCCCCCACTCATGTCCCCCTGCACCCCGACTCCTCAGCAGTGAGGGGCACCTGCCAGCAGTCCCCCACTCATGTCCCCCAGCACTCCCACCCCCCAGCAGTGAGGGGCACCTGCCAGCAGGCCCCCACTCATGTCCCCCCTGCATGAAATAAAGATGCACAATCATGGCCCCCTTCCACACCAAAATACCACAGCACGCCACCCCATTCTTGAGACGCAATGATTTCCCAATCCACCCTACACTCTCAATACACAAACCAAAAGTCAACTATGTACATCAACACATGTTCCGTCACACACACACACACTGGTTGGCATTGATTGTGTAAACCCACATTTTCACATGCATTAACCCAATGAGCGAATCCCACACATGGAACTAAAATATCAAAATGTATTATGTACAAAAATAAATCAATGAAATGAAAGCATAACAAAATAGCAAACATGAAATGAAAAGCATGTGCAAAAGATGAGTAAATGAAAAGTATAACCAATCCAAAGAAATCCAATCCGAAAGAAAAATAGTCCAAACTCTCCCTCCACCAACGCAAATCCAAAGGAAACATAAAAAGAAAAATCCATTGATCCATGGTGAAATCAAAAGAAAAAGTTCAAATAAATCCATTCTCCAATTATGTACATTCCATTGTCAAGGGTCCATGAGCCCAACGAAAGAAATGAAACCTACCTAAGAAACTAACTACCTAATAAAAAAACTATATACAAATGTGTGTGGCATATTCCATTCACCACAAATCAAAGGAAAAGGAAAAGGAAACCTAACTCTAAAAACTATTTACAATGGCAGCGGGCTAGTCCAACGGCTCACTTCCCGATTTCCCGGGCCAGGGCATCATCGAATTCCTGCTCAATGTCCCGGAGGCGGTCCTCTTCCATGGCCCCGAGGGTTCGCAGGGACAATGACATGTGGACCTCCAACTCCATGCGAATTGCCTCGGGGCACTCGGCCCGCCTCAGAGCCCTCCGCATGGAGTTCTCCACCCTGACCATTGTGAGCCGTGCCTGTTCCGCCCGCTGCCGCTCCGAATCTATGGCCTGGCCCAACCGCTGCCACATGGAAGACACTTCCAATCCTGGGTCCTCCTGCCCTCTGGCCGATGCCTGCCCCTCTGATGTTGAAGGCCCTGAGACATCATGGCTCCCACCTTGTTGCTGCTGCTGCTGCTGTGCCTGTGCCCTGGCTCTTGCTGCCTGCATGTCCTCCTCTGGCTGGGGTGCAGTTGTTGAGGTGGCCAACCCTGCTGGACGTACGACTCCCGACTGTGGCAGGGATGTGTCCTCCACCAGCCTGGCCTCAGGGTCAGAGGCAGCTCCACAGGGTACCCAGGTGATTCATGGGTGGGAAGATGGCATGGAGGACGACTGGCACATAGGGGGTTCAGGTGAGCAGGGGGCCAGAACAAGGTCCAGCAAACGGAGGAATCCAGCCATGGTGACCCATCCCAATAGGTCAACACGGTCAATGAGGCATTCAAGATGACATGCAGTGTCCTCAGACAAACACTTCAGGTCACCTCGCATGCCCCGTCGACGCAACGCCATCCCACTCAGGACAGGCTCAACCCGGTCCCGGATAGCCACGTCCGCAGGGAGAGGAAGGCCAGTTGTTGTAAGCGGATCCCCTCCCTGAAAACGGGTCTGGACGTAGGCATCCCTGCTGGTGCAGGATGATGCAGTCACAGGATCGGGGACAGGATTAAACACAGGCACCTCTGCGGCGGACTGTGCTGCCTCCTGTTCCTGCCCCTGCACTGCCCCACTAGCACCAGTGGAATCCCCACCTCCAGACCCCATGTCTGTCCCTCCCACGGCATCCTCCTCCACCAAACCCCCCACCAACCTGGATGACTCCGTGCCATCTTCCTCCGTCGGACCATGTGGGGTCTCAGCTGCCCCTTCTGCAGGCGAGGAGTTCAACTCCAACCTCCGCCTCTTGGACCTACCCTCGGCAGCTGAGGCCTGGGATACGGCACCGGACTCCTCACTACCTGATGAGATGACAACCTGGGAGGGGAGCCGGGCCTTGTGTCTCCGGCTGGCAGTGCATCCCTGCCGCCTTTCTCCACAGCACCCTCTCCGCCCTCTTCATCAGTTGACGCTACAGACAGAGAAAGATAGAACACAGGCATCAGGGCACTGTACAATGGACTGATACACACATGACAGTTGTACATGAGTGTCAGTGTCAAACTTCATACATGGCATCACACTCCCTAACACACATGTCATTTCTACTCACACACATGAGTAATTCCACAGCAATATTGCACCAGGCTGCACCATCCATACACATACAACAGCATCAGCATCCGAAGGTGAGCCTGACATCACATGAAACACAGGGAGTACACAACACATGCACACAAACCAACACACTTACATGCATGTGTGCATGTCCACCAAATGTCAGAGTGCTGAGATCGCCATCCATGTCACATCTGGCATTCAGCCTTCTACATGTCAGTGTCACATGCATCCCTGTTGCATCACAGTTAGACACTTGTCAAATACACACACATGCACATGTACACAGTGCAGATACATGCAGTTGGAACCAACATCCATGTGTGACACCACAACCATGCCAATGTACATACAGAATAATTCAAACATGTGTGCTCCCACATCTGCATTTGGCCGGCATGCTTACCCACACATACACCATCCATGTGTTTCACACATGAGAGGACTCACATGTGTCAGCCTCACGCCCCTCTACATACACATCCATACATGGCCCTACAAAAACACAGGTGCAACCTGCACACTACTGGCACACCATGACACGCACAGCGTCTAATCATTATGCATGTACACTTAACGCTCGACTCCAGACGGGCCTGCCTCTCAAGGACCTGGACGTGGAGCGCTGGGCATAAGCGTTCCAGGACCCTCATTTGGTGGTCAGACAGGTGGCCCCAGCGCCCCTTGACATCCGATGCCTTTAAGAGGCGCTGGGCCTTGTCGAGGGTCCTGGACCTGAAGTCCTCCCTTCGCTTCTTGACATGTTTGATGTCGCAGACTGCCACCCCCTCCTCGGTGATGGCAGTCACGATGTCCATCCAGTTCCTGGTCCGTCCTTCATAGTCGGCGTGAGAACTTCCAAAGAGGGCATCATACTGCCCCAGGACTTGCTCCACCAGGACACCAACTTCCCTGGCACTGAAGCTGGTGGCCCTCTGCCTCTCTGGCTGGGGGTTGCCAGTGGTGCCAGATGGTGTGTGCCCGACATGGCAACCCCAGAGGCAGGTGTGGGTGGGCAACTGGGTCCTGGGGCTGGGCTGTGGAGCGATGGTATCCCAGTCGGGAGTCTTCAGTTCCAGCAGGGGTGGTCACAACAACTGCACCCCTGCAGATGGATGATGTGCAGGCAGCAAATAGCAGGGCACGTGGGCAGCAGGCAGGCAGGCAGCAGCAGATGGCAGGTGGGAGTGTGCTTTGGGCTCTGGGGGGCAGTAATTCGGCCTTCTCGGCAGGAGCATGGTCTTCCGTGTGTTGTTGCGTGGCCAGCTTGATACGGAGTAAGTTGGCACGTGAAAATCTTGCATGTCAGCGTGTAATTCGAGGAAAGGCCCTTAGCGCGTAAGCACCTCAGCACATGTACGCGGTTTCATTGGACCAAAGGCCCTTAGCACGTAAGCGCATCTGTGACGTGACACACGCGGGCGTTTCCCTCGTGACGTGAGCATAGTGGCTCATGGCACGTGAAAAAACTGCACGTCTGCGTGTGAATGCGTGTAATCCAAGGAAAGGGCCTACGCGTCGTTGACCTGACGCACGCGGGTGTTTCCATCAACACGGGTGCCTGTTCATCGTACACGTCCAAAAACTGCACGTCCGAGTGTCAGCTCGTGTAATTGGAGGAAAGGGCCTTAGCGCATACACGCGTAAGTGACGTGGTACGTGTGGGCCGCTTTAAAAGGTACGTGTAGGACCTCATTTCCTTGTACATGCTTTTCGTGGAGAGTGAGTGGGTGAATTCTGTACTTCTTGTTGGTTCACACGCTATTACTTCACAGCGTTTCAAGTTCGTACTCCCCGTTACCTCTGACAGCATTCATTTTTTTTTCTTGGGCCTGTTTCCTCAAAGAGCGTTCACCTCTTCTTTTGTCCTGTCTCCTCAGACAGCGAACAATTCTTCTTTTGGCGGGGGTGTTGCCAACGTGCACACGCGCGTTTTTTTCACATTCTTTTTCCAGGCAGACAGTGAGTTGCGCACGCATTTACCAACTGTGCTTGCCCTGTGTGTCGCGTACCCCTTCAGAGGTCATTGTAGGCTGCGTGTAACATGCGTACGCTTATTTTTGAATTCCTGGGTGCCACAGCATAGTGCAGGTTCATTTTTCTACAAGGGGTTGCGTGCACGTTATTTTTTGTTTTCGGGGTGCCTGTGTGTTGCCTGACCCGTCATCGTCCCCCAGGGGTCACAGACAGCCTTGCTAGAGCACTAGGGTATGAATTCCATCTAGTACCCTACCCCTTTCACCCCCAATTGCCCAGGACAATCATTTACTGCTACTCCCATACGCACAACAACATCAGTGCCATGGTTGGGAGGCGACCAAGCGGTAAGGGAGGCAAGGCAAAGGTGGCCGACCTCCAAAAGGTGGGTGTGGTGGTCACGGTAGGGGACGTGGCCAGGATTTGCAGGGTGCCCCCTAGACCCCCATGTGTGGAGGACCAATCAGGGACACCCATGCCCCCCCCCCATGGTTGTGGGAAACATAGTTGACACCATCCCAGCTCAGCCCTTGTTGGACCAGCCCATTGTGGCACCTGAACCGGCACAGGATCACTCCCAGGCTGACTTCCAGGTCAGCAAGTCTAAGCCACGTGTGGTGGTGCAAGTTGGTGTCACCAGGCCATGTGGATCTGGAGCAGCGATGTCATCAGCTGCCCCAAGTAGGCAGGGTTGGGAGGGTGCAGGGGCAGCTGCAGCTCTATCCACCCCAGCTCTGAGTCTCCCAGCTGGGACAGTGTCGGTCCAGGTCCATCAAACCGACGTTGCCCCTGCCAACATCACACTTCAGCCAATGCCTGCACCAAGACCTATAGTCATTGTGCATTTGCACACTCCTAGTACCCAGTCCACCGGCGCTTCTGCCCCTACTGACCAGAGCGGCGTAAGAAAAAGAGGAAGAAGGGTGCTCTGGAACTACAGGCTGAGACCCCAGACACGGCTACACACTCCGGCACGTCAAGGAAGCCTAGCTTTAATAACGCCAAACTTGATGCACTTGTGGCCTATGTGTCGGCACATAGCCGCGAAATGGTGGTAACTGCAGGGTGCAAGACCACACCTGGTCAATGTAGGGCACACTGGCAGACCATCGCGGACCGCATAAGTGCCCTTGGATTTGTGAGGTGCACAGCTGATGATTGCTACAAGCGGTGGAATGACCTGAAACGCAGAGCAAAGAACAAGCTGGCCTCAAATCATGTCACTACTCTGGTGACTGGCGGTGCGTCTCCACCAGAGGACAACAAACTCACTGAACATGAGTCTGTTGCTGGGACCTTCGTCACAGAGGAACAGATCCAAGGCATGGGAGACCTACCTGATTACGACGCATTGTCCAGTGAGTGCCCATGCATGTGCGTGTGATCCATGTGTATGTTGTTTGGGTGACAGGTTCTGATTGAGTGCCAGGTGAGGGTGTGTAGTCCTGAGTGTTATGGGTCACCCATGTGCTTCCTCCGATACATTCACGTGCCTTTGATTTGGGTATGACAGTATCCCTTCTGCCCACAGTAGCCAATTAGCCCCATGTTACTGCTGTTGCCCTTGAACTATCATCTTGCAACAACATTGTTCTGAATTTTTCTGTGTTCATTCAGGCTGATTGTTTAGATCACCAATTTTTTATATGCTTTTTTCATCACTAATGCCACATATCTGACATGCTTCTGTAATTGTTCACACCCCACATTGTGCCACATTTGTTACCTGGTTATGTGAATGATTAGACCACTCACGCTGAGAGAGTATAGGCCTGCTGAAATTTATTTTTAGGGCCTGTTTGCATGTGGAACATGATAGTTGTTTCCTCTCATGTTGAAGTGACCAACCATTGATGTGTACACCTGCCTACAATCACTGTATTATTGTACACTGGATGTGTTGAAGTGTGAGGCACATGCATATTATGCAACACTATTCTGCATTAATCTTCTCATCATGTCCATGTGACATGGATGTGTGACAGTACTCATTCACTGACATATTGCTGCGGTTGTCTAATTTAACATGGCTATGCTACATGACATCTGTGTGCTGGCATGGGTCATGTATGTGTATTGGAAATGCCACTCACAGGCTGATGTGTGATGCCAGTGCTACACAACATGCTGCGAATGTGTTGCTTTTCCATCTTGGTGTCCTCATTGTCTCCTTTTTTGACTCCCCTTCAAACTCATTGACAGTGCATGCATGCCAAGGTTATATTCATGTGGGACATGTGTGAAACCATGTACTGGATCTCTGTCTTGTCAGGCCAATGTGTGTGCTATGGTGCTCATGCCTGTTTCCATTTGTTGTATTTCATGTTTTTGCAGGTGACGACGCACTTGATGCTGGTGAGGTTCAGGAGATGGTGCAGACCCAGGAGGATTCTCAGCCACGACCAAGCACCAGTGGGGGACGTGGTGTAGTGGTGGGTGAAAACACTTTGGTACTGCAGACTATACTGTCGAGGGGTGTCTCTGGGTGCAGCTCCCCAGACCTCTATTCAGGTGCTGAGTCAGATGATGAGACTTATGTGCTGTCGCAGGTGAGTGCTTCTGGCAGGGATTCTGTTCTGTCCAACCCACCTGCACCAGGGATAGAACCCTCTATGGGGATGTCAGTGTTGGTAGGTCCGCCTTTGGTGGTTACAGATGCAGGGTCACACTCAACAGCATCTGATCCTGTTCCTGGGCCAGCATATCAGAGGGGGAATGGAGTCCTGCAGCCTCAGGCAGTGCCAGCACAGCAAGGTGCAGATCCCCTTGCCCCAAACAGGTGTGGTGCCCGCCGACACGGTGGCCGTGCGCCACCAGGCAATACTGTATGGGAAAACTCCATGTACGGTATGGCAAGCCAACAGGCAGCATCAGTAGAAATGATGGCTCAGGCAATGGAGAGGGTGGCCACTTCCATTATGCCCCCTGAAAAGCAGATGGAGCAACAACAGCAGGCAACAGACTCCATTTGCCAATCACACAGGGAAGACATGTTGGCGTCCAACAGGGACCGACGGGCGGCACTGGAGACTCTGCGCGAATCCATATCAATAGAGTCACAGGGCCACAGGGAAGCCCTGACGGTAGAACTCCATAACCTCAGGCAGAGTCTTGCTGAACTTGAGGCTTCCGAAATGTTAGGGCAGAACAGCAGCTGGAGCAGCTCACATGTTCACTCTTAGATGAGCTGCAGGCAACACGTGAGGAGATCCGGGCATCACACGAGGCCATGCGTGCAGAAGTGCACGTAACCCGCTGCATGGGGATCTCCGCACTTTAATCCTCCAGAATCAGACCTTCCAGACCTGCATGCTTGCTGCCATGGAGGACCATACCAGGGCTTTGCGTGGGCTGCCTCACATAGTGCCACCACCTCCTGAGGCAGCAGCAGAGGGTGAAGAGAGCAACAGCATTTCTCCCACAATGGCATAGCTGTGCAGGCCATGAGCCTATGGAGGTATTTTTTTTCCGCAACATCCACGCAGGTGGGTGTTGGTATGCACCCTGTCCTCAAACCTCCTGGGTGGCCTCCCCCCCCCCCTGGCCCCCACATGGCCATTTTTGATTATTTTTTGACAGTCTGTTGCCTTGTGTGGCTCCCGTGGGCATCCACTGTATGCCGGCTGGGCACATGCAACCTTGTCCTTAGTTTGGGTTAGATGCTTGGGTTTGTGACACACACACCCCTCCTGCTTCCCGTTTCCATGGACTTGCAAAGGGTGTGACCAAGTGACAGTGACTTCCACAGTGACACTGGGCTTCCATGAGCTGTGTGGACAGTCTGTATTCAATACTGTGTGGACATCCCTAGTGGGTATTGTTGTTGTATTGTACACTGCATGGTGTATTGATATGTGCTTGTGCATCCATGTCTTCATCCTAATTTGCAGGTTCCTTCCTCATGTCTTCACAAGGCCGTCTCCTTTGCAGATGGAGTTCATGTTGTATGCAGTACACTGACACATTTGTGTGGCAGCAACACTCTGGAGTTGGAAGGGGTCGATGTGCTGGCTTATTGAGGTTGTATGACTTACATTACTTTGAATTTGTACTGTCAAATTTTGGCGATGTTTCATGTTGTGTTGCTGTATTGTGTTGCTGGTAAGTATTTGGTCATGTGTGCTGTTTGTCATTGATTACTGGGAGCATATTGTCTGTGGGCAGTTTCCATTTGGGACAGTGCACTTTGTGACAGCTGTGTCATGTGTTGTGCATTGCTTTGTTTGCTTTCACATTGCAGGACATGCCATGGTGTGTTGGGTGGCAGAGATGGGGACGGGGTTGGGTGACATGGCACTATTTTCATGTTGTATTTTGCAAGGGGCTAGTCATTCATGCAGCATAAATGTGTGTCTTTTTGTGACACAGCATTGGTTGTCTTTCGGTAGGTAGGGATGCACACAATGTAACACTTCCAGGTGACCAATATCAGGCTGGTATGGTTGTGACAGTTGACTGTCCCTTATGTCATCATCATTGATTGTCAGCTGGCATGTGCCAAGGCTGTGTGCACTCCACAGAGGTGTGATTTTAGGTGAAGTATTTAGCCACCAGCTGCGTACGGGCTGCCTCACCACGTGCCCTTTCCCTTCCCATGCGCATCCGCCGTGCTTGTGGTTGGGGATGTGGGGGCACCACCATGTCCACCGGCAGGCCCCGGCGTGTTGCAATGTTGTGCAGGACACATGCTGCCACTATGATCCTGCACACTACTGGGGGCGCATATAGCAGCTGCCCACCAGAGCGGTCAAGGGAGCGAAAGCGTGACTTGAGCACTCCAAATGTGCGCTCCACTATGCCCCGGGTTGCAATATGGGCTGTGTTGTATCTTTCCTCGGGTGGTGTGGTGGGGTTCCGAATTGGCGTCATCATGTGGGCGCTCAGAGGGTAGGCATTGTCCCCTGGGGAGGTGATGATGGGTATCATTAGTGGGGTTGTGACATTACTCAGTATCTGACATGCATTCATGTGCAGGGGCCTTTATACTCACCAAGCAGCCATGTATCAACATGCCGCCCAGCTTCTAGGTCCCGGTTTAGGGTTGACATTCTGTAAATGAAACTGTCATGGGTGGACCCTGGATTGTTTGCATATACTGAGGTGATGATTCCCTTGGCATCACATACTACCTGCATGTTGATGGAATGCCAGTGCTTCCGGTTTCTGTAGATGTGCTCAGTTGCCCTGGGAGGACGTAGAGCCACATGGGTGCAGTCAATGGCACCTAGCACTTTGGGGAAGTGTGCCACCCCATAAAAATCCTGGACAACAGACTGTCTTTATGCAGGTGTTCTGGGCAGGTATATGTACCTGCGGACTGATGGGCATGCAGTCATGATGGCCAACACCTGGTGCAGGCAGCGTGACTGCGTGGCCTGTGACACCCCCCCACTATGGCACTTGTCCGCTGAAATGAACCAGTGGCCAAGAAGTGTAGTACATTGAGCACCTTTTCCAAGGGGCTCGGTGCTTGGGAGCACAGGGTGGATGATGCGAGGTCATCCTCCCACTCACTCACCAGATCGATTATTATGTGAGGTGGAAACCTGTACCTCCCATACACCTGATCATCAGGCATCCCAAAAAGGCTGGTTCTGGGTGTAAAAATTCTGGCCCTGACTATCCTCCTCCTCCTGCGGTATCCCACGACCACTGCTACGAGGAACGGTATATTCATCTTGGCGTCTGAGCTTGTTTGTTGTTTGTGCGCACTTTTACGCTGCGTGGCTCCATGTATGCCTGCTTCCTGCTGGCGTACGTGTTTCCGGATTAGCGCGTCATTTTTGCTGCACGCGTTAGCCCCGTTCGATTCCATGAATACGTGTTGTAGGAGCACGTGTGGGCATTCTGCGCATTTGCCTCCTGTACTTCCCCCTTGACGCCTACATTTTCAGGCGTTGTTCCCCATTCCGCGTGTTACGCCCCGTGTTACGCCTACTTTTGTTGTATGCGCATAGCGCACGCTGTTTGAAGACGTGTGCGCCAGCATGCACCATGCAGGATTTTAGCGCACATCCATGGATTTACACGCGCACTGACTTCCATGAATCGATGTATGCGGGATTTGCTGCGATTTTCGCACTTGCGCTGCGATTCGCACGCTTTCACACGCTTGCGCAGGAATTTTCAGTGTACATTGATTCCATGAATCGGCCTGTAAATATGAGGGTTGAAATAATGCAGAGATGTCTATTATGCAATGCAATAACTCATTATGAACTACCTACACTAACATGATATTTTCTTTTATCACAGAAATTGAAAAATAATATCTGCTCAAGTTTCCCAAGTCATGAAAAAAATATATCCAATCACAACAAATCAAACAGTAAGTATATAATAATTCAACTCACAAATACTGCTCCATAACACAACAATTGAAGCAAACATCTAACCATAAACTGCAATCCAAAATGTTCACTTCCATGAATATATTATACTGCAGTGCTTGTTACCAAACACTACGATCTTAATTGCATTACTTACCAAAACTTCACATACAAACTATACAAAACAAACAGTACACAAACTTTAGATTTGTGGATATTTTGTGGATATTTGATGGATGTTTGATTCTATGGGTGTGTTATGCTGCTGTGGTTGTGGCCAGGGCCTAGAGTCTTGGGTGCATGGCCTACAGCGTACGGCCTATGGGCTACTTATACAGAATAATAATTGCAATCAACGCTGTACTAACAACCCAACACCAATATCATACTGAAGTAAAATAGCCAGAAGTGCATTTTTCATGTCCGTGGAAAACCGCGACGACCGCGGACATGATGAACACATTAGGGGCACCTGCCACCTAAACGAATACACCCATCTCTTACTCCCCCGCACTTCCCAAGCACTCTTACACACCAACACACTCCCCAAAGTTGTATTTTTCCCCCATTCGTTGCCGCGCTGTCCGCGGATCCAAGATGGATGACGCATCACAACAATACGATGCACCTCTGTATGCAGAGGAGTACCTTTCCTCTGTATGCAGAAATAAACTGAATCAGGGCTATGGTTAACAGTGTAAGAAGGAGGCGTGGCATCCTTATTGCCTATAGGAGCCATTTTAAAAGGAATCAAAGATTGGAAGGGACGAGACAGTCTATCAGAAGGCCTAATAGAAGCAACATTGAGCTTACTCCTATTTGCAAAAAGCGAGCATCCTAAGGGAGCCAAAACACGTTTCTCGAACTGATTCAAATTAGTCCCATCAAAGTTCCCTGAGATGCTGTCATTCCAGCGACCAAAGAACAGTGCTCTATGAGAAGCATAACAAGCAGTTGTTGAAGGTAAAGGATGAATATACCAACCTAGCCCCTTATCCCCATGTTGCGGTAAATGTGAACAGACCAAACAGTTGGATTTATTAAAAATAGCATGCGTAGCGTTCATGATGAGTAATAATGTATTATTGTGGTATCTCTGTCTATGCTGAGAATCCCTAGGAGATAGAGTGTGCAGATGCACAAAAGGAGTAGAAACAGTAGGTACATTTTCAGTCGGTAACACATTTTCTAACGGATGTACTTCTTCTATATACCAAAAGCCTAAAACAATGACTATTATAAAACCAATTAACATTATAAAAAGACAGCAGTACGTTCTCGGGGCCCAAAACAGTTTGTCCATTTTCACAGCTGGTCACATGTTCTTTTATCAGTCCTGTATGAGCAGTAGTGGTTGCAGGCATTGTAATCTTCAAACGATCACGCCAATGTTATTTTCTGGCGACCTCCTGGCCAAGCGACTTCTTAGTCCTTCCAAAAACCCTAGCCAACAGAATCCCCTTTTTCAAACAATTACTTGGGCCAAAAGCAAGCCCTTGATGATTTTTTTTCTTCTCCGAATGCACAGCCGAACCGTGCCGTATGTCCATTTACTTGGACGCAGATTATACCTCAAAGTCCCTGGTACTGATTGATCCGTGAACAACGTGTTGTCACTTCCCGTTGGAAGCAACGTATCAAGAGCAAGTGAAGATGCAAGATCCAGAATGACAGCTTCCGGAAACAAAACTTTTGGAGAGTGTGGGGACAAAATGGCTGTTTCCCCAGGCCTCCTGGGCTCAGAGAGAGTCTCCGACACACTCTTGACGCTGTTTAATGCTTCAGGATCGTTGGTTGCAGTACTGGTGAGGGGTTCTGTTTCAAAACTTCCGGAAACAAAACTTTTGGAGAGTGTGGGGACAAAATGGCTGTTTCCCCAGGCCTCCTGGGCTCAGAGAGAGTCTCCGACACACTCTTGACGCTGTTTAATGCTTCAGGATCATTGGTTGCAGTACTGGTGAGGGGTTCTGTTTCTTCTGTATCGTATTGGCACTGGTTGTGAAATCCTCTTGACATGGGTCGCGTGGATCCAGTTTTTCCAGCCTGCAACCCGCACCGCAGTCTGTGTGACCAGCAGGATTTAGAAGGGTCCCCGACACTGAGGTGCAAGGCAAGAGGATTGCTCAAATGCCTTTGTCAAAACCCAGTCACCGGACCGAATGCTGTGACAGGGGCCCTCGTATCGTACAGGTAAAGCCTCTCGCACCTGGTGATAAATCAAATACTGGTTTTTAGTCAACTGGCTACAGTAATCTGAAAGAAGTACATTTTCAACATTTCTCAAAGAACAACATTTTGGAAGGTTACAGATATTAGCAGGTCACCCCATTACCACCTCAAAGGGAGAGAGCTCAGTCTTAGTTTGAGGGGTCGTGCGCATAGACAACAACATGATCGGTAAGGCCTCCGGCAATTTTAATTTGGTGCCGGCACACATCTTAGCGAGCTTGTTTTTGATGATGCCGTTGTGTCTTTCCACTAATCCATCACTCTGAGCATGTCTGGACAAATGGAACCGTTTATCAATCTGTAATCCCGCGCATATCTGCAGAATTACAGCAGCGATAAAATGTGGACCATTGTCCGACCAGATGACTCTTGTTAGCCCGAACCTAGGAAAATATTCTTTTAACATTGTCTTTGCAGTAGTCATGGCTGTAGTGTCTTTAACAGGAAAAGCCTCAACCCATTTGCTGAAAGCACAAATGACAACTAGCACATATTTCAAGTTTTTACATCGTTCCATTTCGATAAAATCGAAGTGTATGACCTCGGGGACAGAAGGTGGACCAAAACTTCCCCTTGGAGTTGATGTTCCCGGTCCCACTTTATGCTGTAGACAGATCATGCAGTTCTGAATGAAACGTTCAGCTACTTTAGAGATTTTGTCATTTACCCATACATTTTCCAGCATTTTTGTAATCTTGCGGGCACATATATGTGTAGAGCCATGAGCCATAATGACCATCATCATGATGTATGCATCGGGAAGTAGCCATTTTCCATCAACACTGTCTACCCAACACCCATCATCATCAAGTTTCCCCAAGCCCTCAGCCAACTTTTTAGACTCTCGCAATGTGGCATCAGCTTGGATATCCCTCACAGAATCGACACCCTCATCCATTGCATAGGCATTTACAGTCTCCCTTGAAGTGTACATGTCTGCAGAGAGATCGGTGGCAGTCTGTTTAGCTATCTGATCAGCGAAAGACCCTAAGGAAAGTAGTGTGAGTGCAATGTATACAAATATGAGCATATACAGGAAAAGTACAGTAATAAAAAAAAACAGAACTATCAAAAAGTGCAGATAACCCTACTGATTATCTTCATGCACAGAAAGCATTGCTGTCTTTCAAGCCTGTGTCTTCCCCTATGTATATGTTTCATATGATGAGACTGGACCCTAAGGGAATTACTGTAAGAACATACTTGAAGGATAAGTCTACAAATATAGTACCTTTTCAATTTTTAGTTCCTGACTGGTACTGAAGAAAACCATGCAGCCTAGATATGTCAGTAAAGGAAAAAAGGGGCAGCCAGACATGTGATGTCATCAGTGATGTCATCAATGACATTTGTGATGTCATCTTTGATGTCCTGGGTGTTAGTCTTGGTATACGAAAGGGGATACTCTGACGTCATCACTCCTGGGGACTACTTGTTAGTTACAGTAGGCCTAGATTTATTCTGTTATGTCACATATAAGCATGAACACTGTAAATGGAGTAGGGCTCATGTAATAGAGATTCAGAAAAAATAGATGTAAATAGTACAGCTTTTGTTTTATTATGCTGTTAATGCAAAATGTAGTCATGCATTTGTAATTTTTTGAGTACTTTTTTAGAAATAAAAGATCCAGTCAATTAAGGGAAGTTCTTAGTATTCACAAGTTCTTAATGTGACTGAATTGGCAGCTATACAAAGCTAGAACCAAATAGTGCTTCTATTTCAGTGAATAACCGCCACCTAAGTGATAATACAGGTATTCAATAAAAGACAACCAGACTGCAAACAGTAAATAGGATCACAATCGGTTGAATGTAGCCAGGCTGGAGGGTGACCTAAGACGTGGTCGACGTCTAGATCTGAATCAAGGGATTGGAGGGACCAGTGGAGTGGAAAGTACTGGTCCTTTAGACATTTCGGCAATGTGCCTTCATCTTGGGCCTGGAGTAGGTCTCCCTTGAAAAGAGATAGGGGGACTCTATTAGTGCCTGAAGTCAGGGTTGAAAACTAAAGAACATGACACAGCAAGGTCCTGAAATGTGGTATACCACGAATAAAATTGAGATAAAAACAAGGGTTGCATGGGACTGACCTGGGGGGCGGCAATGTTGGTCAGGACTTACAGTTGCTGTATCACGGATGTGAGGTGAAGAAAAGATTGGTTTTAACTTCTTAGGTGTGGCGGCAGGCCGTGACCAGCTGGAAAGGCAAGAATACACAGGCTGGTAATTTCACCTAATGTGCCAGATGGAACCTGTAAAAGGCATGCATTAAACTAGAAAAAGCAGGTAGTAAAGGAAGAAGAAAACAGATGCTCACCTTGCTCAGTGTCATCAAGGTGGGGAGACACTGGAGATGAATGCTTAGTTGTGTGGCATCTGTTAGGAGTATGGGGGGGCCAAAGATGCATTGGGAGCTTGGTATCCCAAACTGATTCCTCAATGGCTGCTAAGCTAACGGGTGAAAAAGAAGGGTACGTTTGAAAATAGTCTAAGGGCAGATGGGAGCCCTGTGGTGCCCAGATATATGAATCTGGGTATTGGATTACCTGGAATTGAAGTCCGGGGCAAGTGTTGGTTCTCGACTGGAGAAGCGATTGCGACTGTTTGCTTGAGCGCTGTGTATAAAAAGAAGTATCAAGCTGTACATGGCGGGGGATGGCGCGCATGCGCACAGAGATTAGTGTTTGTGGAGATGTTGAGCTGCGCGTGTGCGGTTGCGCGAGGCCATGATGTTAGTGAGTGTGCGTGGGCAGTAGTGTTTGGATTAGTACACTACTGCGCGCGCGCAGACATGAGTAGTGTCTCGGTAGTATACTGAAGGCAATACATGGCCAAAGAAGCTAATGGGTCCATGTCGGTGATGGAAATGGGACTGCGACAGGGTTGCAGCGTTACTCACGCAATAGTATGTAAAAATGGAAATGGGGTATTGGCATACACGTGCCCTTTCCATATAAGGGAACCTCAGGTGCTACTGATATTGATCAGCGCTGGGGACAGTGGGCAAAGGTGATGTTACCAGTCAGGGGAGTCTGGTGTAATGCTTCAATGAACGATCTGGTACAAGAATGGCGAGAGGCGTGGAAGCTGTGGCCTCTAGGGTGCCGGGGCAATGAGGGGGGCACCCTAGACTGGATTCCCTGTTCTGTGAAGGTCAGGCGGAGTCAGTTATTATACAGGACATGGTCCGTTGTGGGCTGGTTAGGTAATGAGAGAAAGGACAAGTAGGTGGCTGGCTTATCTGCGGTACCCTGTTGTTTCTGTCTCGTTAAGAACATTGGTGATGCTTTTCAATTTGAATATCCACCATGCCTCTTTATGATTGAGTGAATTGATGGCATTCCTGGTGTTGGGTACTGAGTCTGCTATCCACCATAGTATGTCATCTGGTCCATGGTGATTTTCAGTGTAATGTTGGACCATGGGCGCTGTTAAGGATTTACATCTAATCCGAGATCTATGTTCTCCTATTCTTTTGTGGATTTGGCGGGTGGTTTGGCTTCATAACGGAGGCCACAATGGCATTAAATTATGTATACCACATTTGCAGTTTTGCAGTTTGTGAACTTTCTGAGTTGCCAGTCTCTGTCCCCGATTCTGAATGAGTTCATTTTCTTGGTGAAACGACACACTGTGCATGTGCTACAGGGGCCCTTTATTTTCAAGCATATTCCAGATCGTGGACCTCTGCGTCTTGTTCTCTATTCTGGCGTGTGATAACATATCCTTAAGGTTTTTGGATCTTTTTAGTGCCATTCGGGGAACTTTTTCGTCAGGCGGGCTCAATTGTACCGGGCAGAATTTTTTCAATATACCTTTCAGTTTGGTTGTGTCAGGCCCAAAGGTAGAGACGAATGTGATAGTGTCTAACTATAAAGAGCTGGCCATTTTGGGTGTTAATAGGCTTTCTCTGGGAATGTATTTAGCTCTTTTTATAGTTTTCCTGATGAGTTTTCTGGGGTACCCTCTTTCTTCCAGTTTACTTTGTAGAACCTTGGCATGTTTGTTATATTGGTCCACTTCAGTACAGTTTCTTCTTAGTCTTAAAAATTGGTCATATGGGAGGTTGTCCCTTAGGTGTTAGTCTTAGCAGTGCACGGTGGTGGCGCGAGTTACGGTTGCTTAGCTTACCATGAATAGCGAATTTTAGGGGTTTTTCGGTTTTACTTGGAACCATAACGTCCGCTTTTTTACTGAATTTCATAGGTTTTTAGTAGCGCAACTTAACCATAACGTCCCTTTAACAAAGTTTCTTTTTACTGAATATATATATATATATCACACAGCCACGATAGTGGCAGTGTAGTTATGGTTAAGTTGGTGTTTCCATAGGAAGAGCACTTTTTGGGCGGCTTATAACTTCGCCCCCTCTGGACGAATCCTCACCAAACTATGCAAAAAAGTATATGGCCCACTCTGAATCTTTTTGCAAAGTTTGGTGAGGATTCGTCCAGGGGGGGAAAAGTTATAGGGGGGGTCCCAAAATTTCTGTTTTTTCCCATAGACTAAATGGGAAAAAATGTTTGCTCGTGCCTACAGCCCAAACCGCTGGACGGATTTTCACCAAATTTGGACCAGGAGCAGGGGCTTGGTCCCGAAAGCGTGCTTTTGCAAATTTGGTGAAAATCTGTCCAGCAGTTTTTTTTAAATGACCAAAAAGTAGGTTAGAAAAAATTAGTGATATCTGTGTTCGCTTTGCGGACACACTTCCCTTTTCGCTCCGCGGACAGGACGGTGATTGGGCAAGCAGCTTGCATGATGTCCGCAGACATCTGACGTGCTCTCTCATTGGATGCAGTGAAAGCGTGCAGTGCGTCTGGCTTCAGAGACGCCCGCCATCTTTCTTTCCCGCATGAGAGGCTTTGTCAGGTCAGCAGGAGCGTGTCTGTCTCCTGTTCCTCCCACCCCCCGCTCATGCATGCCCTGTGTCTGCCACACCCCCCGCTCATGCCCCGTGTGTCCTTTCTGTCCCCCCCACCCCCGCTCATGTCCTGTGTTTCCTTCCTGTCCCCCCACCCCCGCTCATGCTCCGTGTCTCCCCTGTTCCTCCAGCCCCCCGCTCACGCCATCACACACGGTGGCCAGCGGGGGGCCGAGGAGCGGGATCTGCCGCATGAACTCATGTCCGTGTTTTTGTTTGTCTCCTGACATACAAACCCCCCCACCCCCCGCTCATGCCCCGTGTGTCTCTCTCCCTCCCCCCCACCCCCCGCTCATGCCCTGTGTGTCTCTCTCCTTCCCCCCACCCCCGCTCATGCCCTGTGTGTCTCTCGGCCTCCCACCCACCCCCGCTCATGCCCCGTGTGTCTCTCCCCCACCCCCCACTCATGCCCCGTGTGTCTCTCCCCTCCCCCCACACCCCCCTCATGCCCTGTGGGTCTCTCTCCCTCCCCCATCCCCCGCTCATGCCCCGTGTGTCTCTCCCCTCCCCCCGCTCATGCCCCGTGTGTCTCATATTCCCTTAAAACTTTGTTAAAGGGACGTTATGGTTAAGTTGCGCTAATAAAAACCTATGAAATTCAGTAAAAAACCGCTCTGCGGACAGGACCGTGATTGGGCAAGCAGCTTGCGTGATGTCTGCCGACATCTGACGTGCTTTTCTATTGGCTGCCGTGAAGCGTGCAGTGCGTCTATTTTCATAGACGCCCGCCATCTTTGTTTATCGGAGTGGAATCTACTGCCTGCACAGTGTAGATGTGGGCTGTGTCGGCCATGAAAAGACGGTGAGGCACAGGCCCTCGTGTCTCTCTCTTGTTCCCCCACCCCCCGCTCATGGCCCGTGTCTCCCATGTTCCCCCCCTCGCTGATTCTCCGTGTGTTCCTCCCACCCCCCGCTCATGCTCCGTTTCTCTTTCCTGTTCCCCCTGCTCGTCCCGTGTCTCCCTCTGTCTCCCCAACCCACACTCATGCCCCGTGTCTCCCTACTGTTCCCCCCACCCCCGCTCATGCCCCATGTGTCTCTCCCCTTCCCACTCGCCCCGTGTCTCTCTCCCCTACCCCCCACCCTGCGCTCATGCCCCGTGTGTCTCCCTCCTTTCCCACACCCCCACTCATGCCCCGTGTGTCTCTCCCCTTCCTCCCCACCCCCTGCTCATGCCCCTTGTGTCGCTCCCCTTCCCCCACCCCCCACTGATGCCCTGTATGTCTCTCCCCTTCCCCCCAACCCACGCTCATGCCCTGTGTCACTCTACTGTTCGCCCCACCCCCGCTCATGCTCATGTGTCTATCCCCTTCCCCCCACCCCCTGCTCATGCCCTGTGTGTCTCACCCCTATCCCCCCACCCCCCGATCATGCCCTGTGTGTCTCTTCTCTTGCTCCCCACCCCCCTACTGTTCCCCCCACCCCCAGCTCATGCCCCGTCTCTCCTCTTCCCCCTCATGCCCCGTGTGTCTCTCCCCTTCCCCCCACCCCCAGCTCATGCCCCGTGTGTCTCACCCCTTCCCCCACCCCCCGCTCATGCCCCGTCTCTCCCCTTCCCCCCACCCCCCGCTCATACCCTGTATCTCCCTACTGTTCCCCCCACCCCCGCTCATGCCCCGTGTCTCTCTCCCCTTACCCCCCACCCCCCGCTCATGCCCCGTGTCTCTCTCCCCTTCCCCCCTGACCCCCCGCTCATGCCCTGTGTGTCTATCCCCTTCCCCCCACCCCCCGCTCATGCCCCGTGTCTCCCTCCTTTCCCCCCACCCCCGCTCATGCCCCGTGTGTCTCTCCCCGAATGCCTCATGTGTCTCTCCCCTTCCCCCCCACCCCCCGCTCATGCCCCATTTCTCTCTCCCCTTCCCCCCAACCCCCGCTCATGCCCCGTGTGTCTCTCCCCTTCCCCCCACCCCCCGCTCATTCCATGTGTGTCTCTCCCCTTCCCCCCACCCCCCGCTCATGCCCCGTGTGTCTCTCCCCTTCCCCCCCACCCCCCGCTCATGCCCCGTGACTCCCTACTGTTCCCTCCACCGCCCGCTCATGCCCTGTGTCTCTCTCCCCTTCCCCCATCCCCCGCTGATGCCCCGTGTGTCTCTCCCCTTCCCCCCACCCCCGCTCATGCCCTGTGCATCTATCCCCTTCCCCCCCACCCCCCGCTCATGCCCTGTGTCTCTCTCCCCTTACCCCCCACCCCCCGCACAAGCCCCGTGTGTCTCTCACCTTCCCCCCACCCCTAGCTCATGCCCCGTGTCTCCCTACTTACCCCCCACCCCCCACTCATGCCCCGTGTGTCTCTCCCCTCCCCCGCACCCCCAGTTCATGCCCCGTGTGCCTCTCCCCTCCCCCCACCCCCGCTCATGCACCGTGTGTCTCTCCCCTTCCTCCTCACCCCCCGCTCATGCCCTGTGTCTCCCTAATGTTCTCCCCACCCCCCGCTCATGCCCCGTGTGTCTCTCCCCTTTTTCCCCCCACACCCGCTCATGCCCCGTGTCTCCCTCCTTCCCCCCACCCCCTGCTAACGCCCTATGTGTCTCTCCCGTTCCCCCCACCCCCTGCTCATGCCCCGTGTCTCCCTACTGTTCCCCCCACTCCACGCTCATGCCCCATGTCTCTCTACTGTTCGCCCGACCCCCGCTCATGCTCGGGTATCTCTCCCCTTACCCCCCACCCACCGCTCAAGCCCCGTGTGTCTCTCCCCTTCCCCCCGCCCCCCGCTCATACCCCGTGTCTTCTTACTGTTCCCCCACCCCCTGCTCATGCCCCGTCTCTCCCCTTCCCCCACCCCCGCTCATGCCCCGTGTGTCTTTCCCCTTCCCCCACTACCCGCTCATGCCCCGTGTGTCTCACCCCTTCCCCCCACCCCCCGCTCATGCCCCGTGTGTCTCTCCCCGTCCCCCCACCCCCCGCTCATATCCCGTGTCTCCCTACTGTTCCCCCCACCCCCCGCTCATGACCCGTGTCTCTCTCCCCTTCCCCCACCCCCTGTTCATGCCCCGTGTCTCTCTCCCCTTCCCCCCCACCCCCCGAACATGCCCCGTGTGTCTCTCCCCTTCCCCTCCACCCCCCGCTCATGCCCCATATCTCCCTCCTTTCTCCCCACCCCCCCGCTCCTACCCGTGTGTCTCTCCCCTCCCCCCAACCCCCGCTAATGCCTGTGTGTCTCTCCCCTTTCCTCCCACCCCCCTCTCATGCCCCGTGTGTCTCTCCCCTTCCCCCCACCCCCGCTCATGCCCTGTGTGTCTCTCCCCTTCCCCCCCACCCCCAGCTCATGCCCCGTGTCTCCCTTGTGTTACCCCCCCACCCCCCACTCATGCCCCATTTCTCCCTTGTGTTACCCCCCCACCCCCCGCTCATGCCGTGTCTCCCTTGTGTTACCCCCCACCTCCTGCTCATGCCCCGTGTCTCCCTTGTGTTACCACCCCACCCATGCCCTGTCTCCCCTGTTACCCCCACCCCCCGCTCATTCACCGTGTCTCCCTTGTGTTACCCACCACCCCCTGCTCAAGCCCCGTGTCTCTCCCCTTCCCCCACCACCCGCTCATGCCCCGTGTCTCCCTCCTTTCCCCCCACCCCCGCTCATGCCCTGTGTGTCTCTCCCCTCCCCCCACCCTCTCTCCCCTCCCCCCACCCCCCGCTCATGCCCCGTGTCTCCATCCTTTCCACCCACCCCCCGCTCATGCCCTGTGTGTCTCTCCCCTTCCCCCCCACCCCCTGTTCCTGCCCCGTGTGTCTCTCCCCTTCCCCTCCACCCCCTGCTCATGTCCCGTGTCTCTCCGCTTCCCCCCCACCCCCACTCCCCGCTCATGCCAGTGTCTCTCTCCGCTACCTCCCACCCCCCATTCATGCCCTGTGTCTCCCTACTTTCCCCCCACCCCCCGCTCATGCCCCGTGTCTCTCTCCCCTTCCACCCCACCTCCGCTCATGCCCTGTGTCTCTCTCCCCTTCCCCCCACCCCCCACTCATGCCCCGTGTGTCTCTCCCCTCCCCCGCACCCCCAGTTCATGCCCCGTGTGCCTCTCCCAACCCCCCCCCGCTCATGCACCGTGTGTCTCTCCCCTTCCTCCTCACCCCCCGCTCATGCCCTGTGTCTCCCTAATGTTCTCCCCACCCCCCGCTCATGCCCCGTGTGTCTCTCCCCTTTTTCCCCCCACACCCGCTCATGCCCCGTGTCTCCCTCCTTCCCCCCACCCCCTGCTAACGCCCCATGTGTCTCTCCCCTTCCCCCACCCCCTGCTCATGCCCCGTGTCTCCCTACTGTTCCCCCCACTCCACGCTCATGCCCCATGTCTCTCTACTGTTCGCCTGACCCCCGCTCATGCTCGGGTATCTCTCCCCTTACCCCCCACCCACCGCTCAAGCCCCGTGTGTCTCTCCCCTTCCCCCCGCCCGCCGCTCATACCCCGTGTCTCCTTACTGTTCCCCCACCCCCTGCTCATGCCCCGTCTCTCCCCTTCCCCCCAGCCCCGCTCATGCCCCGTGTGTCTCACCCCTTCCCCCCACCCCCCGCTCATGCCCCGTGTGTCTCTCCCCTTCCCCCCACCCCCCGCTCATATCCCATATCTCCCTACTGTTCCCCCCACCCCCCGCTCATGACCCGTGTCTCTCTCCCCTTCCCCCACCCCCTGTTCATGCCACGTGTCTCTCTCCCCTTCCCCCCCACCCCCCGCACACGCCCCGTGTGTCTCTCCCCTTCGCCCCCACCCCCCGCTCATGCCCCATATCTCCCTCCTTTCTCCCCACCCCCCCGCTCCTACCCGTGTGTCTCTCCCCTCCCCCCAACCCCCGCTAATGCCCGTGTGTCTCTCCCCTTTCCTCCCACCCCCCGCTCATGCCCCGTGTGTCTCTCCCCTTCCCCCCCACCCCCGCTCATGCCCTGTGTGTCTCTCCCCTTCCCCCCCACCCCCAGCTCATGCCCCGTGTCTCCCTTGTGTTACCCCCCACCCCCCACTCATGCCCCATTTCCCATTTATCCCTTGTGTTACCCCCCACGCCCTGCTCATGCCCTGTGTCTCCCTTGTGTTACCCCCCCACCTCCTGCTCATGCCCCGTGTCTCCCTTGTGTTACCACCCCACCCATGCCCTGTCTCCCCTGTTACCCCCACCCCCCGCTCATTCACCGTGTCTCCCTTGTGTTACCCACCACCCCCTGCTCAAGCCCCGTGTCTCTCCCCTTCCCCCACCACCCGCTCATGCCCCATGTCTCCCTCCTTTCCCCCCACCCCCGCTCATGCCCTGTGTGTCTCTCCCCTCCCCCCACCCTCTCTCCCCTCCCCCCACCCCCCGCTCATGCCCCGTGTCTCCATCCTTTCCACCCACCCCCCGCTCATGCCCTGTGTGTCTCTCCCCTTCCCCCCCACCCCCTGTTCCTGCCCCGTGTGTCTCTCCCCTTCCCCTCCACCCCCTGCTCATGTCCCGTGTCTCTCCGCTTCCCCCCACCCCCACTCCCCGCTCATGCCAGTGTCTCTCTCCCCTACCTCCCACCCCCCGTTCATGCCCTGTGTCTCCCTACTTTCCCCCGACCCCCCGCTCATGCCCCGTGTCTCTCTCCCCTTCCACCCCACCTCCGCTCATGCCCTGTGTCTCTCTCCCCTTCCCCCCACCCCCCGCTCATGCCCCGTGTCTATCTCCCCTTCCCCCCCACCCCCCGATCATGCCCCGTGTCTCTCTCCCCTTCCCCCACCCCTCGCTCATGCCCCGTGTCTCTCTCCCCTTCCCCCACCCCCCGCTCATGCCCTGTGTGTCTCTCCCCTTCCCCCATCCCCCGCTCATGCCCCATGTTTCTCTCCCCTTCCCCCCACCCCCCGCTCATGCCCCGTGTCTCCCTCCTTTCCCCCACCCCTTGCTCATGCACCATGTGTCTCTACCCTTCCCCCCACCCCCCGCACAGCCCTGTGTCTCTCCACTCCCCCCCACCACCCACTCATGCCCTGTGTGTCTCTCCCCTTCCCCTCCAGCCCCACTCATGCCCCGTGTGTCTCTCCCCTTCCTCTCCACCCCCTGCTCATGCCCCGTGTCTGCCTCCTGTTCCCCCCACCCCCCTGCTCATGCCCCGTGTCTCTCTCCCCTTCCCCCAACCCCCGCTCATGTCCCGTGTGTCTCTCCCCTTCCCCCCACCCCCGCTCATGCCCAGTGTCACTCTCCACTTCCCCCCAACCCCCGCTCATGTCCCGTGTGTCTCTCCCCTTACCCCCACTCCCCGCTCATGCCCCGTGTCTCCCTCCTTTCCCCCCACCCCCTGCTCATGCCCCGTGAGTCTTTCCCTTCCCCCCACCCCCCGCCCACACCCATTGTGTCTCTCCCCTTCCCCCCCGCCCCCCGCTCATGCCCCGTGTGTCTCTCCCCTTCACCCTCACCCCCGCCCCATGTGTCTCTCCCCTCCTCCCCACCCCCCGCTCATGCCCCGTGTCTCCCTACTGTTCCCCCACCCCTCTACTCATGCCCCGTGTCTCTCTCCCCTTCCCCCCACCCCCGCTCATGTCCCGTGTGTCTCTCCCCTTCCCCCCACTCGCCGCTCATGCCCAGTGTCTCCCTCCTTTCCCCCAACCCCTGCTCATGCCCCGTGTGTCTCTTCCCTTCACCCCCACCCCCCACTCATGCCCCATGTGTCTCTCCCCTTCCCTCACCCCCGCTCATGCCCCGTGTTTCTCTCCCCTTCCCCCCACCCCCCGCTCATGCCCCGTGTGTCTCTCCCCTCCCCCCCACTCCCCGCTCATGCCCGTGTCTCCCTCTTTTCCCCCACCCCCTGCTCATGCCCCGTGAGTCTTTCCCCTCCCCCCACCCCCCACCCACACCCCGTGTGTCTCTCCCATTCCCCCCATCCCCCGCTCATGCCCCGTGTGTTTCTCCCCTTCACCCCCACCCCCCGCTCATACCCCATGTGTCTCTCCCCTTCCCCCCACCCCCCGCTCATGCCCCGTGTGTCTCTCCCCTTCCACCACACCTCCGCTCATGCCCTGTGTCTCTCTCCCCTTCCCCCCACCCCCCACTCATGCCCCGTGTCTCCTTACTGTTCCCCCACCCCCTGCTCATGCCCCGTCTCTCCCCTTCCCCCCACCCCCGCTCATGCCCCATGTGTCTTTCCCCTTCCCCCCACTACCCGCTCATGCCCCGTGTGTCTCACCCCTTCCCCCCCAGACCCGCTCATGCCCCGTGTGTCTCTCCCCTTCCCCCACCCCCGCTCATATCCCGTGTCTCCCTACTGTTCCCCCCACCCCCCGCTCATGACCCTTGTCTCTCTCCCCTTCCCCCCACCCCCTTTTCATGCCCCGTGTCTCTCTCCCCTTCCCCCCCAACCCCCGCACACGCCTCGTGTGTCTCTCCCCTTCCCCCCCACCCCCCGCTCATGCCCCATATCTCCCTCCTTTCTCCCCACACCGCCACTCCTACCCGTGTGTCTCTCCCCTCCCCCCAACCCCCGCTAATGCCTGTGTGTCTCTCCCCTTTCCTCCCACCCCCCGCTCATGCCCTGTGTGTCTCTCCCCTTCCCCCACCCCCCTGCTCATGCCCTGTGTGTCTCTCCCCTTCCCCCCACCCCCCGCTCATGCCCCGTGTCTCCCTCCTTTCCCCCCACCCCTTGCTCATGCACCATGTGTCTCTCCCCTTCCCCCCACCCCCCGCACAGCCCTGTGTCTCTCCACTCCCCCCCACCACCCACTCATGCCCTGTGTGTCTCTCCCCTTCCCCTCCACCCCCACTCATGCCCCGTGTCTCTCTCCCCTTCCCCCAACCCCCGCTCATGTCCCGTGTCTCTCCCCTTCCCCCCACCCCTGCTCATGCCCAGTGTCACTCTCCCCTTCCCCCCAACCCCCGCTCATGTCCCGTGTGTCTCTCCCCTTACCCCCACTCCCCGCTCATGCCCCGTGTCTCCCTCCTTTCCCCCCACCCCCTGCTCATGCCCCGTGAGTCTTTCCCTTCCCCCCACCCTCCGCCCACACACATTGTGTCTCTCCCCTTCCCCCCCACCCCCCGCTCATGCCCCGTGTGTCTCTCCCCTTCACCCTCACCCCCCGCCCCATGTGTCTCTCCCCTCCCCCCCACCCCCCGCTCATGCCCCGTGTCTCCCTACTGTTCCCCCACCCCCCTGCTCATGCCCAGTGTCACTCTCCCCTTCCCCCCAACCCCCGCTCATGTCCCGTGTGTCTCTCCCCTTACCCCCACTCCCCGCTCATGCCCCGTGTCTCCCTCCTTTCCCCCCACCCCCTGCTCATGCCCCGTGAGTCTTTCCCTTCCCCCCACCCCCCGCCCACACACATTGTGTCTCTCCCCTTCCCCCCACCCCCCGCTCATGCCCCGTGTGTCTCTCCCCTTCACCCTCACCCCCCCCCCCCGCCCCATGTATCCCTCCCCCCCACTCCCCGCTCATGCCCCGTGTCTCCCTACTGTTCCCCCACCCCCCTGCTCATGCCCCGTGTCTCTCTCCCCTTCCCCCCACCCCCCGCTCATGTCCCGTGTGTCTCTCCCCTTCCCCCCACTCGCCGCTCATGCCCAGTGTCTCCCTCCTTTCCCCCAACCCCTGCTCTGCTCATGCCCCGTGAGTCTTTCCCCTCCCCCCGCCCACACCCATTGTGTCTCTCCCCTTCCCCCCCACCCCCCGCTCATGCCCCGTGTGTCTCTCCCCTTCACCCCCACCCCCACCCCCCGCTCATGCCCCGTGTGTCTCTCCCCTTCACCCCCACCCCCCACTCATGCCCCATGTGTCTCTCCCCTTCCCTCACCCCCGCTCATGCCCCGTGTTTCTCTCCCCTTCCCCCCACCCCCCGCTCATGCCCCGTGTGTCTCTCCCCTCCCCCCCACTCCCCGCTCATGCCCGTGTCTCCCTATTTTCCCCCTACCCCCTGCTCATGCCCCGTGAGTCTTTCCCCTCCCCCCACCCCCCACCCACACCCCGTGTGTCTCTCCCCTTCCCCCCATCCCCCGCTCATGCCCCGTGTGTTTCTCCCCTTCACCCCCACCCCCCGCTCATGCCCCATGTGTCTCTCCCCTTCCCCCCACCCCCCGCTCATGCCCCGTGTGTCTCTCCCCTTCCACCCCACCTCCGCTCATGCCCTGTGTCTCTCTCCCCTTCCCCCCACCCCCCACTCATGCCCCGTGTCTCCTTACTGTTCCCCCACCCCCTGCTCATGCCCCGTCTCTCCCCTTCCCCCCACCCCCGCTCATGCCCCGTGTGTCTTTCCCCTTCCCCCCACTACCCGCTCATGCCCCGTGTGTCTCACCCCTTCCCCCCCACCCCCCGCTCATGCCCCGTGTGTCTCTCCCCTTCCCCCCACCCCCGCTCATATCCCGTGTCTCCCTACTGTTCCCCCCACCCCCGCACATGACCCGTGTCTCTCTCCCCTTCCCCCCACCCCCTGTTCATGGCCTGTGTCTCTCTCCCCTTCCCCCCCACCCCCCGCACACGCTTTGTGGGTCTCTCCCCTTCTCCCCCACCCCCCGCTCATGCCCCATATCTCCCTCCTTTCTCCCCACACCCCCACTCCTACCCGTGTGTCTCTCCCCTCACCTCAACCCCCGCTAATGCCCGTGTGTCTCTC
This sequence comes from Ambystoma mexicanum, assembly GCF_040938575.1. Lineage (NCBI taxonomy): Eukaryota > Metazoa > Chordata > Amphibia > Caudata > Ambystomatidae > Ambystoma > Ambystoma mexicanum. The sequence goes on from NC_090939.1 coordinate 339,116,502, forward strand.
CCCTTTCCTCCCACCCCCCGCTCATGCCCCGTGTGTCTCTCCCCTTCCCCCCACCCCCGCTCATGCCCTGTGTGTCTCTCCCCTTCCCCCCTACCCCCAGCTCATGCCCCGTGTCTCCCTTGTGTTACCCCCCCACCCCCCACTCATGCCCCATGTCCCCACCCCCCGCTCATGCCCTGTCTCTCCCTTGTGTTACCCCCCACCTCCTGCTCATGCCCCGTGTCTCCCTTGTTTTACCACCCCACCCATGCCCTGTCTCCCCTGTTACCCCCATCCCCCGCTCATTCACCGTGTCTCCCTTGTGTTACCCACCACCCCCTGCTCAAGCCCCGTGTCTCTCCCCTTCCCCCACCACCCGCTCATGCCCCATGTCTCCCTCCTTTCCCCCCACCCCCGCTCATGCCCTGTGTGTCTCTCCCCTCCCCACACCCTCTCTCCCCTACCCCCACCCCCCGCTCATGCCCCGTGTCTCCCTTGTTTTACCACCCCACCCATGCCCTGTCTCCCCTGTTACCCCCCACCCCCCACTCATTCACAGTGTCTCCCTTGTGTTACCCACCACCCCCTGCTCAAGCCCCGTGTCTCTCCCCTTCCCCCACCACCCGCTCATGCCCCGTGTCTCTCCCCTTCCCCCCCACCCCCCGCTCATGCCCCATGTCTCCCTCCTTTCCCCCCTCCCCCGCTCATGCCCTGTGTGTCTCTCCCCTCCCCCCACCCCCCGCTCATGCCCCGTGTCTCCATCCTTTCCACCCACCCCCTGCTCATGCCCTGTGTGTCTCTCCCCTTCCCCCCCACCCCCTGCTCCTGCCCCGTGTGTCTCTCCCCTTCCCCTCCACCCCCTGCTCATGTCCCGTGTCTCTCCGCTTCCCCCCACCCCCACTCCCCGCTCATGCCCGTGTCTCTCTCCCCTACCTCCCACCCCCCGTTCATGCCCTGTGTCTCCCTACTTTCCCCCCCCACCGCTCATGCCCCGTGTCTCTCTCCCCTTCCACCCCACCTACGCTCATGCCCTGTGTCTCTCTCCCCTTCCCCCATCCCCCGCTCATGCCCCGTGTCTCTCTCCCCTTCCCCCCCACCCCCCGATCATGCCCCATGTCTCCCTCCTTTCCCCCACCCCTTGCTCATGCACCATGTGTCTCTCCCCTTCCCCCCACCCCCCGCACAGCCCTGTGTCTCTCCACTCCCCCCCAACACCCACTCATGCCCTGTGTGTCTCTCCCCTTCCCCTCCACCCCCCACTCATGCCCCGTGTGTCTCTCCCCTTCCTCCCCACCCCCCGCTCATGCCCCGTGTCTCCCTACTGTTCCCCCCACCCCCCTGCTCATGCCCCGTGTCTCTCTCCCCTTCCCCCAACCCCTGCTCATGTCCCGTGTGTCTCTCCCCTTCCCCCCACCCCCGCTCATGCCCAGTGTCTCTCTCCCCTTGCCCCCCACTCCCCGCTCATGCCCCGTGTCTCCCTCCTTTCCCCCCACCCCCTGCTCATGCCCCGTGAGTCTTTCCCTTCCCCCCACCCTCCGCCCACACACATTGTGTCTCTCCCCTTCCCCCCACCCCCCGCTCATGCCCCGTGTGTCTCTCCCCTTCACCCTCACCCCCCGCCCCATGTGTCTCTCCCCTCCCCCCCACCCCCCGCTCATGCCCCGTGTCTCCCTACTGTTCCCCCACCCCCCTGCTCATGCCCCGTGTCTCTCTCCCCTTCCCCCCACCCCCCGCTCATGTCCCGTGTGTCTCTCCCCTTCCCCCCACTCGCCGCTCATGCCCAGTGTCTCCCTCCTTTCCCCCAACCCCAGCCCTGCTCATGCCCCGTGAGTCTTTCCCTTCCCCCCACCCTCCGCCCACACACATTGTGTCTCTCCCCTTCCCCCCACCCCCCGCTCATGCCCCGTGTGTCTCTCCCCTTCACCCTCACCCCCCGCCCCATGTGTCTCTCCCCTCCCCCCCACCCCCCGCTCATGCCCCGTGTCTCCCTACTGTTCCCCCACCCCCCTGCTCATGCCCCGTGTCTCTCTCCCCTTCACCCCCACCCCCCACTCATGCCCCATGTGTCTCTCCCCTTCCCTCACCCCCGCTCATGCCCCGTGTTTCTCTCCCCTTCCCCCCACCCCCCGCTCATGCCCCGTGTGTCTCTCCCCTCCCCCCCACTCCCCGCTCATGCCCGTGTCTCCCTCTTTTCCCCCCACCCCCTGCTCATGCCCCGTGAGTCTTTCCCCTCCGCCCACCCCCCACCCACACCCCGTGTGTCTCTCCCCTTCCCCCCATCCCCTGCTCATGCCCCGTGTGTTTCTCCCCTTCACCCCCACCCCCCGCTCATGCCCCATGTGTCTCTCCCCTTCCCCCCACCCCCCGCTCATGCCCCGTGTGTCTCTCCCCTTCCACCCCACCTCCGCTCATGCCCTGTGTCTCTCTCCCCTTCCCCCCACCCCCCACTCATGCCCCGTGTCTCCTTACTGTTCCCTCACCCCCTGCTCATGCCCCGTCTCTCCCCTTCCCCCCACCCCCGCTCATGCCCCGTGTGTCTTTCCCCTTCCCCCCACTACCCGCTCATGCCCCATGTGTCTCACCCCTTCCCCCCCACCCCCCGCTCATGCCCCGTGTGTCTCTCCCCTTCCCCCCACCCCCGCTCATATCCCGTGTCTCCCTACTGTTCCCCCCACCCCCCGCTCATGACCCGTAACTCTCTCCCCTTCCCCCACCCCCTGTTCATGCCCCGTGTCTCATCCCCTTCCCCCCCACCCCCCGCACACGCCTCGTGTGTCTCTCCCCTTCCCCCCCACCCCCCGCTCATGCCCCATATCTCCCTCCTTTCTCCCCACACCCCCACTCCTACCCGTGTGTCTCTCCCCTCCCCTCAACCCCCGCTAATGCCCGTGTGTCTCTCCCCTTTCCTCCCACCCCCCGCTCATGCCCCGTGTGTCTCTCCCCTTCCCCCCACCCCCGCTCATGCCCTGTGTGTCTCTCCCCTTCCCCCCCACCCCCAGCTCATGCCCCGTGTCTCCCTTGTGTTACCCCCCCACCCCCCACTCATGCCCCATGTCCCCACCCCCCGCTCATGCCCTGTCTCTCCCTTGTGTTACCCCCCCACCTCCTGCTCATGCCCCGTGTCTCCCTTGTTTTACCACCCCACCCATGCCCTGTCTCCCCTGTTACCCCCCACCCCCCGCTCATTCACTGTGTCTCCCTTGTGTTACCCACCACCCCCTGCTCAAGCCCCGTGTCTCTCCCCTTCCCCCACCACCCGCTCATGCCCCGTGTCTCTCCCCTTCCCCCCCACCCCACGCTCATGCCCCATGTCTCCCTCCTTTCCCCCACCCCCGCTCATGCCCTGTGTGTCTCTCCCCTCCCCCCACCCTCTCTCCCCTACCCCCACCCCCCGCTCATGCCCCGTGTCTCCCTTGTTTTACCACCCCACCCATGCCCTGTCTCCCCTGTTACCCCCCATCCCCCGCTCATTCACCGTGTCTCCCTTGTGTTACCCACCACCCCCTGCTCAAGCCCCGTGTCTCTCCCCTTCCCCCACCACCCGCTCATGCCCCGTGTCTTTCCCCTTCCCCCCCACCCCCCGCTCATGCCCCATGTCTCCCTCCTTTCCCCCCTCCCCCGCTCATGCCCTGTGTGTCTCTCCTCTCCCCCCGCTCATGCCCCGTGTCTCCATCCTTTCCACCCACCCCCTGCTCATGCCCTGTGTGTCTCTCCCCTTCCCCCCACCCCCTGCTCCTGCCCCGTGTGTCTCTCCCCTTCCCCTCCACCCCCTGCTCATGTCCCGTGTCTCTCCGCTTCCCCCCACCCCCACTCCCCGCTCATGCCCGTGTCTCTCTCCCCTACCTCCCACCCCCCGTTCATGCCCTGTGTCTCCCTACTTTCCCCCCACCCCCCGCTCATGCCCCGTGTCTCTCTCCCCTTCCACCCCACCTACGCTCATGCCCTGTGTCTCTCTCCCCTTCCCCCATCCCCCGCTCATGCCCCGTGTCTCTCTCCCCTTCCCCCCACCCCCCGATCATGCCCCGTGTCTCCCTCCTTTCCCTCCACCCCTTGCTCATGCACCATGTGTCTCTCCCCTTCCCCCACCCCCCGCACAGCCCTGTGTCTCTCCACTCCCCCCCAACACCCACTCATGCCCTGTGTGTCTCTCCCCTTCCCATCCACCCCCCACTCATGCCCCGTGTGTCTCTCCCCTTCCTCCCCACCCCCCGCTCATGCCCCGTGTCTCCCCTGTTACCCCCCACCCCCCGCTCATTCACCGTGTCTCCCTTGTGTTACCCACCACCCCCTGCTCAAGCCCCGTGTCTCTCCCCTTCCCCCACCACCCGCTCATGCCCCGTGTCTCTCCCCTTCCCCCCCACCCCCCGCTCATGCCCCATGTCTCCCTCCTTTCCCCCCTCCCCCGCTCATGCCCTGTGTGTCTCTCCCCTCCCCCCACCCCCCGCTCATGCCCCGTGTCTCCATCCTTTCCACCCACCCCCTGCTCATGCCCTGTGTGTCTCTCCCCTTCCCCCCCACCCCCTGCTCCTGCCCCGTGTGTCTCTCCCCTTCCCCTCCACCCCCTGCTCATGTCCTGTGTCTCTCCGCTTCCCCCCACCCCCACTCCCCGCTCATGCCCGTGTCTCTCTCCCCTACCTCCCACCCCCCGTTCATGCCCTGTGTCTCCCTACTTTCCCCCACCCCCCGCTCATGCCCCGTGTCTCTCTCCCCTTCCACCCCACCTACGCTCCTGCCCTGTGTCTCTCTCCCCTTCCCCCCATCCCCCGCTCATGCCCCGTGTCTCTCTCCCCTTCCCCCCCACCCTCCGATCATGCCCCGTGTCTCCCTCCTTTCCCCCCACCCCTTGCTCATGCACCATGTGTCTCTCCCCTTCCCCACCCCCCGCACAGCCCTGTGTCTCTCCACTCCCCCCCAACACCCACTCATGCCCTGTGTGTCTCTCCCCTTCCCATCCACCCCCCACTCATGCCCCGTGTGTCTCTCCCCTTCCTCCCCACCCCCCGCTCATGCCCCGTGTCTCCCTACTGTTCCCCCCACCCCCCTGCTCATGCCCCGTGTCTCTCTCCCCTTCCCCCAACCCCTGCTCATGTCCCGTGTGTCTCTCCCCTTCCCCCCACCCCCACTCATGCCCAGTGTCTCTCTCCCCTTCCCCCCCAACCCCCGCTCATGTCCCGTGTGTCTCTCCCCTTCCCCCCACTCCCCGCTCCTGCCCCGTGTCTCCCTCCTTTCCCCCCACCCCCTGCTCATGCCCCGTGAGTCTTTCCCTTCCCCCCAACTCCCGCCCACACCCATTGTGTCTCTCCCCTTCCCCCCACCCCCCGCTCATGCCCCGTGTGTCTCTCCCCTTCACCCCCACCCCCCGCCCCATGTGTCTCTCCTCTCCCCCCCACCCCCCACTCATGCCCCGTGTCTCCCTACTGTTCCCCCCACCCCCTGCTCATGCCCCGTGTCTCTCTCCCCTTCCCCCCACTCATGCCCTGTGTCTCTCTCCCCTTCCCCCCCAACCCCCTGCTCATGTCCCGTGTGTCTCTCCCCTTCCCCCCACTCCCCGCTCATGCCCAGTGTCTCCCTCCTTTCCCCCAACCCCTGCTCATGCCCCGTGAGTCTTTCCCCTCCCCCCACCCCCCGCCCACACCCATTGTGTCTCTCCCCTTCCCCCCATCCCCCGCTCATGCCCCGTGTGTCTCTCCCCTTCACCCCCAGCCCCCGCTCATGCCCCATGTGTCTCTCCCCTTCCCCCACCGCCCGCTCATGCCCCGTGTTTCTCTCCCCTCCCCCCACCCCCCGCTCATGCCCCGTGTGTCTCTCCCCTTCCCCCCACTCCCCGCTCATGCCGGTCTCTCCCTCCTTTCCCCCCACCCCCTGCTCATGCCCCGTGAGTCTTTCCCCTCCCCCCACCCCCCGCCCACAGCCCGTGTGTCTCTCCCCTTCCCCCCCACCCCCGCTCATGCCCCGTGTGTCTCTCCCCTTCACCCCACCCCCTGCTCATGCCCCGTGTGTCTCTCCCCTTCCACCCCACCTCCGCTCATGCCCTGTGTCTCTCTCCCCTTCCCCCCACCACCCGCTTATGCCCCGTGTCTCTCTCCCCTTACCCCCCACCCCCCGATCATGCCCAGTGTCTCTCTCCCCTTCCCCCCACCCCTCGCTCATGCCCCGTGTCTCTCTCCCCTTCCCCCCACCCCCCTGCTCATGCCCCGTGTGTCTCTCCCCTTCCCCCATCCCCCGCTCATGCCCCATGTTTCTCTCCCCTTCCCCCCACCCCCTGCTCATGCCCCATGTCTCCCTCCTTTCCCCCCACCCCCTGCTCATGCACCATGTGTCTCTCCCCTTCCCCCACCCCCCGCACAGCCCTGTGTCTCTCCACTCCCCCCCACCACCCACTCATGCCCTGTGTGTCTCTCCCCTTCCCCTCCACCCCCCGCTCATGCCCCGTGTGTCTCTCCCCTTCCCCCCCACCCCCTGCTCATGCCCCGTGTCTCCCTACTGTTCCCCCCACCCCCCTGCTCATGCCCCATGTCTCTCTCCCCTTCCCCCAACCCCCACTCATGTCCCGTGTGTCTCTCCCCTTCCCCCCACCCCCCGCTCATGCCCCGTGTCTCTCTCCCCTTCCCCCCCACCCCCCGCTCATGCCCCGTGTGTCTCTCCCCTTCCCCCCCACCCCCTGCTCATGCCCCGTGTCTCCCTACTGTTACCCCCACCCCCCTGCTCATGCCCTGTGTCTCTTTCCCCTTCCCCCAACCCCCGCTCATGTCCCGTGTGTCTCTCCCCTTCCCCCCACCCCCCGCTCATGCCCCGTGTCTCTCTACCCTTCCCCCCACCCCCCGCTCATGCCCTGTGTGTCTCTCCCCTTCACCCCCACCCCCCGCTCATGCCCCATGTGTCTCTCCCCTTCCCCCCACCCCCCGCTCATGCCCCGTGTTTCTCTCCCCTTCCCCCCACCCCCTGCTCATGCCCCGTGTGTCTCTCCCCTTCCCCCCACTCCACGCTCATGCCAGTGTCTCCCTCCTTTCCCCCCACCCCATGCTTATGCCCCGTGAGTCTTTCCCCTCCCCCCACCCCCCACCCACACCCCGTGTGTCTCTCCCCTTCCCCCCACCCCCCGCTCATGCCCCGTGTGTCTCTCCCCTTCACCCCCACCCCCCGCTCATGCCCCGTGTCTCTCTCCCCTTCCCCCAACCCCCACTCATGTCCCGTGTGTCTCTCCCCTTCCCCCCACCCCCCGCTCATGCCCCGTGTCTCTCTCCCCTTCCCCCCACCCCCCGCTCATGCCCCGTGTGTCTCTCCCCTTCCCCCCCACCCCCTGCTCATGCCCCGTGTCTCCCTACTGTTACCCCCATCCCCCTGTTCATGCCCCGTGTCTCTCTCCCCTTCCCCAACCCCCGCTCATGTCCCGTGTGTCTAACCCCTTCCCCCCACCCCCCGCTCATGCCCCGTGTCTCTCTCCCCTTCCCCCCACCCCCCGCTCATGCCCTGTGTGTCTCTCCCCTTCACCCCCACCCCCCGCTCATGCCCCATGTGTCTCTCCCCTTCCCCCCACCCCCCGCTCATGCCCCGTGTTTCTCTCCCCTTCCCCCCACCCCCTGCTCATGCCCCGTGTGTCTCTCCCCTTCCCCCCACTCCAGGCTCATGCCAGTGTCTCCCTCCTTTCCCCCACCCCATGCTCATGCCCCGTGAGTCTTTCCCCTCCCCCCACCCCCCACCCACACCCCGTGTGTCTCTCCCCTTCCGCCCACCCCCCGCTCATGCCCCGTGTGTCTCTCCCCTTCACCCCCACCCCCCGCTCATGCCCCGTGTTTCTCTCCCCTTCCCCCCACCCCCACTCATGCCCCGTGTGTCTCTCCCCTTACCCCCACCCCCGCTCATGCCCCGTGTGTCTGTCCCCTTCCCCCATCCCCCGCACATGCCCCGTGTGTCTCTCCCCTTCCCCCATCCCCCGCACATGCCCCGTGTCTCTCCCCTTCCCCCACCCCCCGCTCATGCCCCGTGTGTCGCTCCCCTTCCCCTCCACCCCCGCTCATGCCCCGTGTGTCTCTCTCCCTTTCCCCCCCACCCCCCGCTCATGCCCTCTGTCTCCCTACTGTTCCCCCACCCCCCTGCTCATGCCCCATGTCTCTCTCCCCTTCCCCTCCACTCCCCTGCTCATGTCCCGTGTGTCTCTCCCCTTCCCCCCCACCCCCCGCTCATGCCCCGTGTCTCTCTCCCCTTCCCCACCCCCCGCTCATGCCTCGTGTGTCTCTCCCCTTCCCCCCCACCCCCTGCTCATGCCCCGTGTCTCCCTACTGTTACCCCCATCCCCCTGTTCATGCCCCGTGTCTCTCTCCCCTTCCCCCAACCCCCGCTCATGTCCCGTGTGTCTCTCCCCTTCCCCCCACCCCCCGCTCATGCCCCGTGTCTCTCTCCCCTTCCCCCCACCCCCCGCTCATGCCCTGTGTGTCTCTCCCCTTCACCCCCACCCCCCGCTCATGCCCCATGTGTCTCTCCCCTTCCCCCCCACTCCCCACCCACGCCCCGAGTGTCTCTCTCCTTCCCCACCACCCCCGCTCATGCCCCGTGTGTATCTCCCCTTCCCCCCCACCCCCCGCTCATGCCCCTTGTCTCTCTCCCCTTCCCCCAGACCCCCCGCCTATGCCCCATGTCTCTCCCCTTCCCCCCAACCCCCGCTCATGCCCTGTGTCTCTTTCCCCTTCCCCCACCCCCCGATCATGCCCCATGTGTCTCTCCCCTTCCCCACACCCCCGCTCATGCCCCGTGTCTCCCTCCTTTCCCCCACCCCCCTTTCATGCCCCGTGTCTCCCTTGTGTTACCCCCACCCCCAGCTCATGCCCCGTATCTCCCTTGTGTTACCCCCACCCCTGCTCATGCCCTGTGTCTCCCTCGTGTTCCCCCCACCCCCTGCCCCGTGTCTCCCTTGTGTACCCCCTCACCCCCGCTCATGCCCCGTGTGTCTCATGTTGCCCCCACCCCCCGCTCATGCCCCGTGTCTCCCTTATGTTCCCCCATTCCCCGCTCATGCCCCTTGTCTCTCTCCTTTCCCCCCACCCCCGCTCATGCCCCGTGTGTGCCCTATTCCCCCACCCCCTGCTCATGCCCTGTGTGTGCCCTGTTCCCCCCACCCCCCGCTCATGCCCCGTGTGTGCCCTGTTCCCCCTACCCCCGCTCATGCCCCGTGTGTGCCCTGTTTCCCCCACTGCCCGCTCATGCCCCGTGTCTCCCCTGTTCCCCCACGCCCCCCACTCAGGCCCCGTGTCTCCCTCGTGTTCCTCCCCACCCCCCGCACATGCCCCGTGTCTCCCTCGTGTTCCTCCCCACCCCCCGCTCATACCCCGTGTATCCCTTGTGTTCCTCCCCACCCCCCGCTCATGCCCCGTGTCTCCCCTGTTCCCCCCACCCGCTGCTCATGCCCCGTGTTCCCCCCACCCCCACTCATGCCCCGTGTTTCCTTCCTTTCCCCCCCACCCCCTGCTCATGCCCCGTTTGTGCCCTGTTCCCTCTCACCCCCCACTCATGCCCATGTTTCTCCCCTGTTCCCCCCACCCCTTGCTCATGCCCTGTTGTGTTCTCTTTATACACCCCGCCTTCCCTTTCCATGGTGGCCATCTTGGTAAAAGATTTTCCTTCCTACACCGGGACGCTCCCGGTATAGGAAGGAAAATCTTTTTTTTTTTTACCACCCGGGGTTCCCACTTTGAGGACCTATGATGCTAGTGCTCTTCATCTATTGAAAAGGATGTTATGGTGACGTTGCACTAATACAAACCTATAAAATTCAGTAAAAAAAAAGTGTTACAGGGACGTTATGGTTAAGTTGCACTAATAAAGACCTATGAAATTCAATGAAAAAACTTTGTTAAAGGGACGTTATGGTTAAGTTGCGCTACTAAAAACCTATGAAATAGCAGTGCATGGTGTCATCAATGACATTTGTGATGTCATCTTTGATGTCCTGGGTGTTAGTCTTAGCAGTGCACGGTGGCGGTGCAAGTTATGGTTGCTTAGCTTACCATAACTGGCGAATTTCAAGGGTTTTTCGGTTTTACTTGGAACCATAACGTCCCTTTGACAATGTTTTTTCACTGAATTTATATATATATATATATATATATATATATATATATATATATATATATATATTCAGTAAAAAAACTTTGTTAATGGGACGTTATGGTTAAGTTGCGCTACTAAAAACCTATGAAATTCAGTGAAAAAACTTTGTTAAAGGGACGTTATGGTTCAAAGTAAAACCGAAAAAAACCCTGAAATTCGGCAGTTATGGTAAGATAAGCAACCATAACTCGCGCCGCCACCGTGCACTGCTAACACTAACACCCAGGATATCAAAGATGACATAACAAATGTCATTGATGACATCACTGATGACATCACTTGGCTGGCTCTCCCTTTTTTTCCTTTCCTGACATATTTAGGCCACATGATTTTCTTCAGTAACAGTCAGGAACTAAAAATTGTAAATTACTATATTTGTAGACTTATCCTTCAAGTATGTTCTTAGAATAATTCCCTTTTGGTCCAGTCATATCATATGAAACATATACATAGGATAAGTCACAACCTTGAAAGACAGCAATCCTTTTTGTGCATTAAAATTATCAGTAGATTTATCAGCACTTTCTGATACTTTTGATGTTTTTTTATTAATGTACTTTCCCTATATATGCTCATATTTTTATATGTTGTACTCACTATTTTCCTTAGGTTCCAGACACATCATGTGATATATATAGATAGGGTAAGTAAGAGCTTTGAAACAGAGCAATCATTTCTCTCCATAAAGGTAATCAGTTAGGATATGAACACTTTCTGCTACTATTGTTGTTTCTTTTTCCTACTTCAATTCCCTTGTATATATTCATATTTGTATGTGGTGTTGTCTCTTTGTGATTTGTGTATAATAATGCAATTATGTAGTAAGCGGGTTTTATTACCTACTTATCACAAGTTTCACTGTACACAAAACTCTAATATGAAAACAGTTATCATTTCAATATTCAACATGGAAAGCTTATGAATATTGCACCTCCATCATGTATGCTGCACACAATGCCTATGTTTCTACATGAGTACCTTAGTATACTGGATTGAAGTTAATAATAGAATGCTATTTATATCAATGCATAGCTTAATGCACTGATTAGCACTTGATATTTATTCCAATAATCTTTGACACTTTTTTATTAACATTACACTAAGAATCCCTTGTACAGACGTTTCATGAAAAGAATGCACATGTGATGTCATCAGTGATGTCATCAATGACATTTGTGATGTCATCTTTAATGTCTTGGGTGTTAGTGTTAGCAGTGCACGGTGGTGGCGTGAGTTATGGTTGCTTATTTTACCATAACTGCCAAATTTCAGGGGGTTTTCGGTTTTACTTTGAACCATAACGTCCCTTTATCAAAGTTTTTTCACTGAATTTCATAGGTTTTTAGTAGCGCAACTTAACCATAACGTCCCTTTAACAACGTTTTTTCACTGAAATTCATAGGTTTTTAGTAGCACAACTTAACCATAATATCCCTGACTTCATATACATGTAACATAGAACATACCAACCCCCTCGTAGTGATTTTCATGTCTGCGGACTACCGCCATGTCCGCGGACTATCGAAAATCTGAGCGTGGTGAATGTAAATTTAAATATTGTGCCCCATTTCCCCTTTGAAGTTGGCTCTGAAAAGAGCCATTTTTTTTTTTACAGATGCTTGACAGACACCTGTTATTTTGTATTTTTTTTCTTGTTTTTTCTTCTTACTTTACTCCTAAAATCTTTACATAACCTTCTCCAAAGCAACCCTTACATTCCAAAATAGAAAGGCATTTCCCGTAAAAGATAAAGAAATGCCATCTTCTTTAAAATTAACAGCATTACTGGCATCAATATTCTCGTTGTTACAGAAGAACATACCAGCTCTAAGCATGAAGGCACACATGCCTCGGTTGATGACACACCTAGCAATGTTTTGCTGAGGACAACAAACTGAACTATTGTCCCATATTGCCCTAGGTAGTAATCCAGAAAAAATTACTTTCGCATTTGGAAGGATCTTCATTACGGCTTGAACCAAGCGTTCCAAATCAGCCAACAAAGTAGGGGCACTGACGTTGCCCAAATGGAAAGCACCATAGTGCAAAACTACCACATGCGGACTGTTCATCGTGGCCATGTCCTCACAAACTTGTACAATTCCCTGTACATTGCAATCAGGCACAGTGCTCCACACCACCTCCACTCCTTTCACATCAAAGTTCTTTGCAACATGCCTGCATTCAGCGTACTGCTGTAAACCATGCACAAACATATCTCCGAGCACCAACACCCTGACTTTCTCCACTTCTGCCATCTTCACCACACAGTCTCTTTCATCACAAATCCACAACCTCGACATCTGATTGGCTGATCCGTACAGTCTTCTTTCCATTTTGGATTTCCTGGAAAAACCCGGATGTCACACGCCCTGTCCACGAACAGCCACGGTGTCCGCGGACAGCGTCCACTTTACTCTCTGTGCCATTCCCTCATTGCATACAGCTAAGCAATCACACAATACGAATAACGTCCTCAGAACACCCCCATTTTGTGAATTTTCGAACATTTCAGGACAATTATCATTTCATTATTCAACATATTAACATTACAAATATTATACTTTCATCTTGTACTCTGCACACAATGCTATGTTTCTCCATTAGTAGCTCAGTATACTAGATAGAATCCCATAATACAATGCTATTTATATCAATGCATCGTTCAAAGCACTAATAACGGTATGATATTGATTGCAATATCCTTGACACTTTTTTCGCAACATTATAATAAAAATCCCTAGTACACAAATTCCATGAAAAGTACATACACATGTGATGTCATCAGTGATTTCATCAATGACATTTGCGATGTCATCTTTGATGTCCTGGGTGTTAGTCTTAGCAGTGCACGGTGGTGGCGCGAGTTATTTTTCATAGCTTACCATAACTTGCGATTTTCAGGGGTCTTTCACCTGTACTGAAAAACAATAACGTCCTTTAAACAAACTTTTTTTAATATCACGCAAAAAATATACAAAAATGGCGTGCAAAAACCAACTTCTACAGATGGCTTTACACAGAATGTTGCAAAGTAAGAATTTATGCTCGTTCACAGTGAAGGTCAACTGCTTCCATTTTTTTTCTCCGGCCCTGGAGAGGCTCACGAAGCAGACTATAAGGTTGTATTGTGTTTTGTCCTTGACAGACAGAGATTGTGATGAAAGACTTCTCTTGAAGGAGTGTTGCTAAAACATAAGAGAATATAAGGATTAAATTTATGAAACGAAACCACTTTTATATATTATATCACTATGCGAAAGATTGTTGGCACACGCGGAGTCGTCTTTTGGGACTGCACCACTCGTCGACAATGGAAATTGCAATTGTACTGTAAGTAACCCTTTAGATTATTTTATACCAAATATAATTACAATAGCGTAGCATTAAAGACCGCTCAAGTTGAACTTGTTCGTTGAAAGTGGCATAATGTTTTCTACCGAGCACTATCACTGCCGAATTGATCCCCTGTTGTTTAGAGGGCTCTGAAAAAGGCAGACGACACAGGGTGGGTTAATAGAAATAATTTAACCGGTCTATAGGCGGTCAAGCGCTCTACTCGCTGTGCCACTTCACTGTAGCCTGTCAAATGGCACAGTGAGTACAAAGCTCGCTTTGACATCCGTGCACAGCTTCCTAACGCAAGTTCGAATCCCGGCAAGGCCAAACTCAGCCTTTCATCCTTCCGTGGTCGATAAATGAGTACCACACACCGTGGTCAATAATAAGCACCGCTTAGATACCTCACAGTTCTTAGCGCTATATGAATGGGAAAATATTATTATTTTATTATTAACATACTCCGTTGCACTATCTTCGATAGCAAATGGTTTCACGCCCTAATAAATAAAATGATGATTTTTAATGAAAATCGACTGGTGAGACTAATTTATGTTTTTTAAAACACGTATGTGGCCCCATTTTGCCTATGTCACGATTTACAGACTCCAGCGGATGGGGTCTTCAACTGCCAGGTGCAGGTCCAAATATGCAACTTCATGACCCTCACCATTTTATGGGACAATCGCCAAGGACCAATATGCCCTTACGCAGTACTAGCGGCTACAAACAACATACCAACCAATAGGGTGGTCTAATGGCTCGTTGTTGGAGCAACCTTCCGATTATCAGAGCGACCATTTACTGCTTTTATCATAAACCAACAGCCTATCTACCGCAAAGGAACAACGCGTGGCTCCAAATAAACTTTTGCTGATCGACAGCAGAGACAATAGCAAATCGCTGAATATTCACTAAACATTTCATGTGAAATAAATGCACTTTACCAAATGTACAATCCTGCTGTTTACTTTTAAACCACAGTTTCATATTCCGAATTGTGGCGCACTGAGTTGTAAGCTGATCTAACACCCTCTGTACCGCAAAGGAACATCGCGTGCCTCAATATGAACTTTTGCAGATCGACAACAAAGACAAATGCAAATTGCTGAATATTCTCTAAACATTTGATGTCAAATAAATGTACTTTACAAAATTTACAATCTTGCTGTTTGCTTTTAAATCACTGTTTCATATTCCGAATTGTGGCGCGCTGTGTTGTGACATAATATGTGTTGTCTTCCGGGTTATGTGTAAAGTCACTTAGGACTGGAGAGGACTGGGCGTGTTTGATGACGCACCCTGTAACGTCACGGAGAGAGGCAGGGAATATGAATGCTTTGATAATATCAGGCTTAGGGGCGGGAGATATGATTTAGTGTCGCAAAAGCAAGTCAGCCAGGTCAATAGCGCCAGTCATAGGATTATCACATAATGTCGGCGCACACCAGCTGGATTTATCGTTTCTTTAGTGGACAAAAAGTCGGTTGACGCCCATAGGAAATTGTACTATTAGCGGACAAAAGGAGTGGTCTTAAAACACTTTCACCCTGACAAGGAACAATACAAACAACGTTCTCAGAACACCCCCATTTTGTGTAATTGCAACCATTTCGTGACACCGCGAGTGTTCTTAGAACACATTCAACTAGACAGATTACAATACGGACAGGGTCCTGAGGACACCCCCAGTTTGTGTATTTACGAACAATTAAGTACACCGCGAGTGTTCATAGCTCATTTTTACCTTCCTTGCGAACAAAAATGACACATACTCCGTCCTCTAAACACCACACCATTTAGTTTATTTACAAAATGTCAGAACAGCCGTGTTCTCCGCAGACAAATCGAACGCAACAAAAACATCTAGCACATAAAAAAAAAAAAACATTGAACCTATCTCATACTCCCCCACCCTCCCCAAACACTCTTACACACCAACACAGGGCACTAAATACAAGTTTTTATCCACGTTTCACTGCACTGTACGTGGTCGACGGCGAATGCAAGATGGCGGGCGCCACAGAAAATCTGACGCACTCCACGCCCCTCGCCGTCCAATCAGCGAACACGTCACATGTCCGCGGACATGACGCAAGGCCATGGGCCAATCGGGGTGCTGTCCACGGAGCGAACAGGGAAGTCCGTCCCCGAAGTGAACACAGATATCACTAATTTTTATGCCTTACATTTTGGTCATTTTTTTAAAAACTACACGACGGATTAACACCAAATTTGCAAAAGCATGCTTTGGGGACCAGGCCGCCGCTCCTGCCGCAAATTTGGTGTAAATCCGTCCAGCGGTTCGGGCTGTAGCTGTGCGCAAAGTTTTTTCCCATTCAGTCTATGGGAAAAAATTAGTTTTGGGACAACCCCCTATAACTTTTCCCCCCCTGGACGAATCCTCACCAAACTTTGCAAAAAAATTCAGAGTGGGCCATATACTTTTTTTTGCAAAGTTTGGTGAGGATTCGTCCAGGGGGAGCGCAGTTATAAGCCGCCCAAAAAGTGGTCTTCCTATGGAAACACCAACTTAACCATAACTACATGGCCACTACCGTGGCCATGTAATATATATACATATTCAGTGAAAAACTTTGTTAAGGGGACGTTATGGTTCCAAGTAAAACCAGAAAAACCCCTGAAATTCGCCAGTAATGGTAATCTAAGCAACCATAACTCGCGCCACCACCGTGAACTACTAAGAATAACACTCATGACATCAAAGATGACATCACAGATATGATTGATGACATCACTGATAACATCACATGTCTAGCCCCTTCTTTTTTTTGTTCAGTGAGATATCTAGGCCAAGTGAGTTTATTCACAGACAGTCAAAAACTTAAAATTCAAAAGGTATTACGTTTGTAGACGTTGCTATTCTTACATGTTCTTACAGTACTTTCCTTAGAATTCAATCGCATATTATGATGCACCTGCATAGGGGAAGAAGCAGGCCTGAAACACAGCAATCATTTCTATGCATAAAGATAATCATGTTGGTTATACACAATGGCACATGATGCTGCCTCTTGTTTGCTTACATAACTCTCCCTGTATAAGCCCCATATTTGTATACATTGTGGTCTTATAATGTTTTGTGTGTAGTAGTACAAGCATGTAGTAAGTGATGCATTATTACTTACTTAGTATATGTTTCACAGTATGCCAAAGTGTGATACAGAAGCATTCACCGTTTTACTATCCAACATGGGAAAATTAGAAATATTACATCTCTATGGTGTATGCTGCAGCCAATGCCTATGTTTCTATATGAGTAGGTTCCTGTTCTAGAAACAACACTGCAATGGAATGTTCTTTGGAGCAATACATTGCATAATCAAGTGTGTAGTTCATCACACATCTCCAGATGACCCCTGACACTTTTTTGCCAATATTACATTCACAAACCCTTGTAGGGAATTCCTAGGAAAATTAAATGCACATGTGATGTCATCAGTGATGTCATCAATCATATCTGTGATGTTATCTTTGATGTCATGGGTGTTATTCTTAGCAGTGCACGCTGGTGGTGCGAGTTTTGGTTGCTTAGCTTACCATAACTTGCAAATTTCAGGGGTTTTTCGGTTTTACTTGGAACCATAACGTCCCTCTAACAAAGTTTTTTCACTGAATTTCATCACTTTTTAGTAGTGCAATTTAACCATAATGTCTACGAACATCTGATTTCATTGCAGACCTTCCTGAGAGTGCCACTTGACCATCTGCTGGCGTGCACCATGATGACGTGTCCGAGAACCCGTACGCACTTCACAATAAGATCTGTGCTTTGCAGACAGTTTGGAACTGCATTTTCTACTGATCTAGGAACTTTCAACTTCAAAATTTCCCTTGCACAGCTCCAACACCTATTCCTACTCATCCATTAACAATCTAGTACACAGTACATACTTTTAGCAAAACTGTTATTTATCTTAAAATGACATCAGCTAAGCCCATCCCTCCTCCCCAAGAGACACCACCACTGCTGTAATCAAGGAGCATGAGAAACACTGCCCCCTACCTTAGAAATAACAAACGCACAACATTTTCCCCTGTCCACCTGCCCCTCCATATTAGTGTTTGGTGCCTCTTCCCTCATTTCCCTCCCCACCTTTCGTTCTAAGCTCTACTGCCAAAAAAAATCAATCCAAAAACAAAATAAATGTTCCTTTATGAACCACCTTTTACAGTTAAAAAATATAACTAAAAAAACGCATAGACTCCATCTACTTTATATTTCTCAGTAAAGTACATTGACTCAATAAGATTTTCCAACATTTCCATTTGCATTTTGTGTTATACTTATGGGAATATTGGGGCGTTCATCCTCCATTCCAGGGACTGGAATGGTGGATAGCGGCCCAGCAGCCCAACTTATCAGCTCAAGCGAAGCGAGGGTGGATAACGAGGTCTCTGAACCATTATCCCCCCATTGCAGCCCCTGAAATGGGGGATGAAGGCCATTAGCATCCTAAGTTCCCAAAGCAGGAACCCATGGTACTAAAAAAGAGGATTTTTCTTCCTACACCAGGACGCCGGTGGAAGATCCTTTTCCAAGATGGCCACCATGGAAGGGAAGGCGGGTGTTCCATACAGGGCCCTTCTTCGCTTTCCATGGGAGCCTGCAGAAGGCAAAAAGAAAACCATGTGACCATATTACCACAATCACATATTTCTTCCCTTTCAAATCTATCCTAATTTTGAACAACTTTACCACAAAACCAGTCCCAGGTGGACATGGCCACTTTAATCCTATGTTGTGTCCCTTCTGGTCATGGTCAGTAGCCAGATTGTCCGGCTCATGACCTTATTCCATGACCCGGACATTCTGGCCACTGCCCATGGCCACAGGCTACCCCTCAATCATTAAAGCTATACCGCTATTTTTTTAACTACATTATGACACTTGTCAAATAATAAAACACTGCCACATTTCTAAAACCATGCTTGTAGATCCTTACCAATGTGACGTACACAGGTTTGCTGGAAATACACCCATGTTTTATTTTTTCAAAAGTGTAAAATAAATGCACATACAATCGTCATATAAGCTACCCCCACTACACAAAATTCATTCAGACTTTACGAAAACATGTATATCTAAATCTATAATCTTTATGCAAACCTTTCTGTCTTTGTGTACATTTCTAAAATGGCACCACATGTATAAGCCTTTACATTATTTTGGGACCCCCCTCTAATTGTGTTCCCTCTTGACAGAATCCCACCAAACTTCACAAAAAGATTTATATGTATATCCATTATCAGTTGACCAAAAGAAGTGTAGATTCATCAAATGACACCTCATTTATAAGCCTTTACATTATTTTACCACCCCCCTTCTAATTTAGCCCCCTCTGCACAAAATCCTACCAAACTTTGTAAAATAATTTGAAATCAAGTCAGAAAAATCCCATCCCATCCTCATTACCCCTCACCTCCCCAGATATTATTAGATAAGTTCGACAAGTGCAATGCTCAGAAAATATTATTGTTGCAAGGCTTCGGGTATGTATTTTTATACATAAGTTGATCTATCCCACAAACATTTCCAATGCACCTTACCTGACTTTTCCTCTTTTATAAACATGCGAAATCGGGAGCAGGGAGCGACCATCTTGTGCTAATCTTATCCATTGCTGCATCGGCCTAAGGTAAACTGCCTGACTTCACTAAATCATATGCCCCACCCCTGAGCCTCACATCACCAAACCCAGTGATATTCTCCACCTTTCTCGATGACCTTCCTCATCAGCGTAGCCAAACGCGCCCATAATCACCTATGTGACGTGACGCAGAACCCGAAAATCAACACATATCCACTCACAACACACCATGTCACAATTCGGAATATTAAAACGTACTTTAAAAGAAAACAACAACACTGTACAATTTGTAAAGTACTTTAACTTCACAATAAACACTCTGAGAACATCCCACTATTGCCATAATCAATCAAATTACAAATTTGTTTCTTCGCTCGCGATCCAAAATGTTTATCGTGAGGCACACGCTGTTCTTTTTGCATACACAAGGTGTTTGTTTTCGGTAAAAGAAGCGCTTATGTTGCACAGTGAATTCCAGTGCTTCTGTATCAACTTGGCAGCACATCACACCCATTGTGTCTTATCCAGTCTTGGTGCATGGACAAGATCAAATGTATAAGCACCAAAGTTATAAGCTATTATGGGTGTGGTATGCTGCGGTGGCTGTGGCCAGGGCCAGAGTCTTGGGTGCATGGTCAAGACCAAATTTATAAACACTGAAGGTATAAGTCACTATGGGTGTGGTTTGCTGCGATGGTTATATTTATTATAATATACTTACTGTTTGGTTTAGTAACTGGAGTACATGTATTCCTTGTTAATTTCTGTGATAAACGAAAAGATCATGTTAGTATTGGTATTTTGTAACGAGTTATAACATGGAATAATCAACATTTTTCTTTTTTTTACCCTCATATTTAGTAGATTACAAACCAGTGTACTGTGCAATTTGCTCAGTTTCTGTGTTTGTTGCTAAAATAATTGGGTCTGTGGGAAAAAAATACATGGTGGATTAAAAAATTATTTTTTTGTTATGCTACAGTCTATTTGTTTGTTTTCAGTGTTCACTTGTTGTTTCTGGCTAATGTACTATATGTTGGCTTGTTGCAGATTTATGGAGCAGTTAGATATCTGTTGACATATTGTAACTGTCTATTTTTTGTTAATATGAAGTGGTATTGATTTACCTGTTTGGATATTGTAAAATCTTGGGGCAGTTAGATATCAGTTGGTGTATTCTAACTGTCAATTTTTTGTTATAATATAGTGGTATTGATTTATCTGTTTGGTTATTGAAAATCTTGGGGCAGTTAGATACCAGTTGGCGTATTCTAACTGTTTATTTTTTGATATAATGTAGTGGTATTCATGTATCTGTTTAGTTGTTGTAGAATCTTGGGGCAGTAAGATACCTGTTGACATGTTCTCACTGTCTATTTTTTTTATAATGAAGTGGTATTGATTTATCTGTTTGGTTATATTAAAATCTTATGGCAGTTAGATACCAGTTGGAGTATTCTAACTGTCTATTTTATGATATAATTTAGTGGTATTCATTTATCTGTTTAGTTGTTGTAGACTCTTGGGGCGGTTAGATAGCTGTTGGCATATTTTAACAGTTTATAGTTTTTTAATAGAAGTTTTATTAATGTTTAAGTACAGTTTAGTTAATAAATTTGGTTTTAAGAAGATTAAATAAGCGTTTGTAAGATTTGCAGGTAATCTCTGCTTTAGAGTAATGTACTATCATTACATTGGAACCATCCATATTTTCATTTATATATGCAGTACCGTGACCTGTATTGGTTGTGGTTCCTGTGTGGTAGATTATACATATTGTTGTGAAGGTTTTCTTACCAAGTGATTATTGACCATGTGTGAATCCAGTCAGCTTGCAGTTGTTTTTGGTACCATCTGCATTGTAATGTAGAAGCATTAGTATTACGTATTTACTATGTGTTTGTATTAGTAAGGTGGAGCGATTATCCGAATTGCAGGTAGTACATAATCTACCATGGTTTGAATTTTGTACAAGTTGCTGAAATGGAACGGATTCACAATTAGGTATTGATACATACACAAAGCGCTCATTGGGGATTTGTTCTTGTGTCACATTGTTGCAGATAGAGCATGTATGTTTCCACATGTATGAAATGTGGAAGATTTCATTTATAGGTATGTTTTTGTTTTCCAGTACTTGTGGTAAGTACATTAGAAATTCTTGTGGATCTTCCAGCACAGTAGTCCAATTGTTGTCTTATTCCATAAACATTATACGTTTTGTCAGGATTGTTTGTTGTGTTTCTATGAAGTACTGACATTTGCAAACACAATTGGTCTGTACTGTGTAAGTAAAGGTTGTCAACAATTGGTGGTAATTGAAATAGAATATTCATTGCTACATTTGCGTAGCAACTTACACCAATTACATTTGAAAGTTTAAATGGACCAGGTAGTTATGTATCTGAGTGGTTTTTTTAGTTTGTCTTCCTTTTTTGAAGAAGTACCTGGTTTACTTTCCCTAATAGTTTCTTTTTTGTTTGTGGTACTTGATGAAGTATTATTTTTTTTACTCCCTTTGGAGGATTTGCAGTTACATCCTTTTGCATTTCTGTTTGATTTAGTTTTCTTTTACAACATTTTACTTTTTGTGGAACAGGATATGTTTTTAGATGGGGGTATATAGGGAACAAAGTCTACTGTATTCTAAAATGCAAGGAATATCAGCATTTACTTTACTTGCATCAAAGTTGATTAGAAATAGACTGTCAAGTGTACATAAGCGTGATAGTGCTACGTAGCTCAGGCCTTCTTTAAAGACTGTGTTACCAATGTCTATCAATGCTTTGTCTAGGGTAAAACCTTGTGATTTATGAATGGTGACTGCATATGAAAGAGTTAGAGAAAATTGTTCTCTGCGTACATACATATCTTTGAAGAGAAGAAATCGAGCTGTTGAGCGTCCTATCCTTTTCACTTCTGAAAGTTTGTCAAAGAGAATATTGACAAACTGAATGTTGTTGTCATGTGGGTATGTTTATAAGCCAACAACTGTACCCAGTGCTCCATCAACTAGTCATTGATCCACGTCAAGGTTACGTTTAAGCATTACTCTGCAATTTAAGGATAATTTTAATATTTTTTCCAATCCAGCTGATATGATTTATTAAATTTGGTTTGGTGAGTTTTACTAAGCTGCCTTCACAATTTGATACTCTGTATCTACTTTTTTTTTATCGGGTTTTATATTATTTTTGTATGTGAAGTTTTGGGCTATGTGGTATAGACACATGGTTTCTAAAGTGGTACTTCTGTTTGGGTAGCATGTGTCCAGCAAATTGTTTTTTAAAATGTCTTGGATGTTGGGATCATGTTTGGCTATTGTTTCTATATCATTGTATGATTTCAGAACTCTTTTTCTAGATTTAGCAGGACCAAGACTTAGCCATACAATATTTTTAGATTTTCCATACAAAGCAGTACCGGTTAAACGATCTGCTGCTTCACAGGAGCCACATTCTCTATGGGAGAGTATTTTTATGCCCAAGCTGTATAATTTCTGAGACAGTGTTTTGTCTGATGACAGGTCATTCCAAAGGTCTTGGAGCTCTGTTTTTCTGCTTTAGTTAAGTATGCTGTAACATATTGTGCAACTGCAGTGGAATTGTCTGCAATGTACTGCACATCTATGTGTGCATTCCATAAGGGGGCAATGATTGCATTGTAATCATTGATATATTTTTCTTCTTCTGTTCTTTTTATGTAATATGTATTTTTAGGTGATTTACCTTTAACACTATGTCTAACTGAAGACAGGAAGTTGTTTACTTGACCTGTTTTTGTAACTGTTCTAGGGAACAAAAGCGGCATTTGGTGTAGTATTTCCCTTTGTTTTTGTATTTGCGATGACAATATTTGCCACATTTGTGTCTTTGAAATTGTAAAATTGGTGCATGAAGATCACTCATTGTTGCTTCCGATGGAATTTCACAAGTGACATATTTTTTGATAAACTGTAACACAGAGGCATCATTGTCTTGACCAAATTTAGGAGCATTTTTAATCCATAAAAGCATGTGGATATGTGGTGCTCCTCGGGCTTGGTATTCTTTTCTCCAAAAGAAGTGTTGCACTTCTCCGAGGGGACGAACAGTTTTATTACAAATAAAGTGTCCTTTGCCAGTAGGAAAGAGTAGAGGAAAAGCACGTGCTTCATACTTTTTCCCCATATGCTGATTGGTGATCCTTTTGTTTGTCGCATTTGGTACGTTTCTAGTGCATCTTCTACGGTGTCATTAGAGTGCAATGGATGAATTGTATAATCGTCTAAAGTATTGGATACTGTAGCAGCATCTAGAAGCTCAAATTGAGCAGCTTCTGGTGACTGTTGAATAATTTCAATGGTTTCCTTCAGGTTTTCTTCAATAATATTTTCTTTGTAGTATTAATTTTTGTCTTTTAGATATTGCAAGGCTTGTCTAACTTTATGTAAATCTACCAGTTGTTGCCAAGTTTTTTTGTCTTTTGTAGGTACACCATTTACTAAGATAATTAAAGATTGCTCCATTGGACGTTGCACTCCCAGAGTGTGCATATTTTGTTTTAGATCTAATGGTAAACACACTACTTTTCCACAAATGCCTTTCACCAATTCAGAGGGAGGTAATTTTGCTGTTTTTGGTTGAAGGCGTATTATTGCTTGAAAGGGGTGCACTGTTTGAATTATGATGTTCTCATATAAATTGAGTTGTTGTAGGGATTTTGGTGGTGGAAATAATTCCAAATTATTTGTGACAGCACGTGAAGGAGTTTGATTGTTGTCAAGTTTTGTAGTGCAGTAACTGCAAAGTATTAAGGGGTCAGTTATTTCGTGTTTGTGTTCTGCTACAAGGTAGAAAGCTAATTCAAACCATTTAGAAACTTCATTGTCTTCTTATTTTATTTATTTATTTATTTATTTATTTATTATTATTTATAGCGCTAAAGCCCGCGGGCATCAGAGCGCTTACGAAGAGACAGGACAACAGCAGGTTAAAACGGGACAAGGTGTGGAGTGACAAGTGTTGCTTCATACTTGGTAAGAGCTACTTCCAGGATTCAATTGAAGAGTAATGTTTTCATTTTTTTCCTGAAGAGAATGTAATTGGGTTCAAGCTTCAATGAGGTGGGAAGTTCGTTCCATTTTTCAATACTTAAGGCCGGGAAGGCCTTGCCAAGGCCGTGCTGCTTTTTTGTTTTAGTGATTTGCAATTTACCCGTGTTGGAGGATCTAAGCCGCCTAGGTGGCTCGTACCACTTGAATTGTTTCTTGAGGTAGACTGGGGCTTTGCCATATAGGCAGCGTTGAACCATGGTGAGAGACTTGAAGGAAATTCTCTCCTTCATAGCCAACCAATGGAGAGCCTTCCTTTCTCCGGTGATATGTTCTCTCTGAGTTTTTCCTGTGATTGTTCTGATGGCATTATTTTGGATTACTTGGCATCTTTGCACACATTTGCTGTTAGCTCCTAGAAGTCGGGAATTTCCATAATCCAATCTGGACAGTATAGTGGTGATAATCATGCTGTTTTTTGATCTAGCAATGGTCTGATTTTTCTCAAAAGTATTTGGTGGTACTGACAGTTTTTCTTTAGGTAGGCTGTGTGTGTGCTTCCGCCCCTAATGATGCTTGAAGATACACTCCTAAGGTCTTCACTTTTTCTGATGTTGGAATTTGGGTATTTTTGATGAGGAATGAGGAGTAGGATGGGCTCAAATTCTTACTGGCCTGTGTGGAGCCGAATATCATAAGCTCGGTCTTGAAGCCATTCAAGCACATCCAGTTTTCTTTCATCCAACATTCTATGGTGTTGTATAGGGATGAGAGTTTGTCACTATCCATTTTGTAATCCCCACTGAGTTCAAACACTGGGTATCGTCGGCAAAATTGGTAAAAAATATACCCATCTGGGTTACCATGGTGCAAAGGCAGCGCATGTAGAGATTGAAAAGCAAAGGAGAAAAGCTGGCCCCTTGGGGGACACCACAATCGACCGGTTTGGTGTTAGATGTTTTGTCTCCCCAGACAATCCTGGATTGCCTGTTTTGCAAGAATGAGGCTATCCATTCAATTGCTCCTGGTGAGCAGTTGCCTGAGTATTCAAGGGCCTCTCTGAGTTTTGCATGATCAAGCAAATCAAATGCTGCCGAGAGGTCCAATAATATTAACAGGCCTGATTTGCCTTTGTCCAAAATAGACAGCATTTCTGTCTGGAGGTCTACCAGCGCAGACTCGGTACTGTGGCTGGATCTAAATCCGGACTGCTGTGGATGCAATAAGTTGTTTTCATCCACATAGCTTTGAAGTTGTTCTGTGGCTATTTTATCCAGAATTTTCAGCAGAAAATTGCAGTTAGTAATGGGTCTGAGATTGGCCGGTCCGTTTTGATAATGTTGGGTACAGTTTGGTCCCTAAAAGAAGTGTTTACCATTCTTGTGAAGAAAGGGGCAAAGATGTCAGGGTTTTCTAGAATGAGTTTGGGTGGTAAAACATTTTCCGAGCATGAGGTACACCTCATGGTGGTGAGTGTTTTGTTCATTACATCGAGTGTGATGGGTCTGAATTGGAATTTTGAGGTTTCTATCTCGTTTTTATTTTCTGTGAAGTTGGTTTTAAGTGAGGTGTTTGTGGTCAGGCAGTTAATGATGGTTTCTCTAGCTTTGGAAATTTTATTTTGGAATGCAATTTGGACTTTCTCGCAATCTGTTTCAGTGGGTTGGAAGGGTGGAGTAAGTGTTGTGGGTTTGTCTATAGATTTGAGGATCTGGAAAAGCTTTCAGGTGGAGTTGGCTGCAGTGCTAATGATGTCATTATAGTAGTTTTTCTTCAGATCTATGAGTTTAGATTTGTATATGTGGTCTGCAATCTTCCAATTTGTTTTATTTATTTCAGTGGGTTCTTTTAGCCATTTCCTCTCAAGGTTCCTTTTGTCTTTTTTTTAGCTCAATTGCTTCAGCAGTGAACCATTTTTGGTGATTGGGATTTGGTCTGACTTTCTTTTCTTTTAGGGGGAATGGAGATCTAACAGTTTTGTCATGCCTTGATTGTATGTTGATATTATATGTTCACTAGGGTCTTCATCATTGGTGGTGGCCATGATTTTCTGAATTTCCTCTGAAAGCATAATGCTCGTGATTTTTTTCAGATTCCTGCCAAGGACTGATTTCGGTACATTAGCTGCTTTTTCCTTTTTAAAGTTCAGTAATAGTGAGATTTCAATTTTAAAATGGTCCGACCAGATGCATGGATAAGTTCCAAGCATGGTTACTTTATGGCCATTTGTGACAATCCAGTCCAGCTGGTTCCCTGTGGCTGCCACATTTTTTATGTTAGGTTTACAGTTTTTGTGTTACTTTTATAAAATATTCTGCGGCAACATACACACACATGGTTTGGTACTTCAGCAGATGTACTTTTAAATTTCAGTATTTCTTTTTTGTATGTGTGTAGTAGAAGGTTGCCATGCATAGAATTGTTGCTAATTTGTTTTAAAGCTATTTCATTCTGTAAGTGGCTTTCACTTCCAAAATATTTTTTCTGGATATAGTCGATTTCTTCAAGTAGGTCTTTTGCTGGACCATGTAGAAGAATGTTATTTAAATTGGCTAGTGCTAAAGCAGGACGTTTAGCATGGTACAGTATATAGACTAGATTTCTTATAGTTGAATGATGTGTTGATATCATTTTAATATGATGGAAGGTGGTTTTGCAAGTAGGTCCTGAAATGCAGGCCAATGAATGTCCTTGTAGTCCTGCGTACTTGCACACTGGACAGGTATCCATATTTTCAAGTAGTTTAATTTTGATTTTGTCTTTGCCTTTCACATACTGATTGAGGAATTGGCATAAAGACTTGAAAGATTTTTTGGGAATGTTACACATTGACGTGCATGGCCATTTGTATATTAGACGTTCTGATTCAGTTGAATGGAGAGATCATTTTAAGTTTTCTGGGGATATTTTTGTAAGGAGTATTTCTTGTTCCATTATGGTATTATTAACTTTTTTCATAACCTCGTCCACTGCTATGTATGGCAATTTTATTTATTTGCTTTTGTTTGTATGCTTCTTCATTAAAATATGGTTCTGTGTTTGTAGTGTGACTCCACTCACCTCCACAGATATTTAAGAAGTTATTTTTGTTGATATTTCGTTTATTGAGAAGTCTTTTTCGTAATTTAGTCATTAGTTTTGTTAGTGGTTTCATTTTGTTTAACATTAAAATAAATAACTTTCTTTTACAGTATGTTTGAGTAATAGTACAAATATTATGGTGGTATTTAACTTACTTTTTTGTGGAATGAGCAGGTTTCTTCTTAGTTGTTGTTTGTACTTCAAATTCTGTTGCTGCTTTTCAGGAGAGTGGTCTTCAATGCAATTGTAAAGGAAACAAATTAGTAATTTTGTTTGTAAATAGCACTGATGTTAATTTAGACATTGATTTTTATGTTTTTGTACAAGTAGTGTTGTTTGATATTTGAGCATAGTGTGTGCATGCAATTTTGTTTGACTATGTGAAGTCTTTATATTTTACTTTAAATATGTTAGTTCAACATGCTTTGCAAATGTGTGTGTAAAAAGAAATTAAATAGCAGATCGGTTTGGAAGTGACAGTTGATTATAGCAGATGGGAACAATGACAGTAAGTTAATTTTATAGGTTATAGAAGCTAAAAGCCAGTTAATCTGTTTATATGAATGTATAAGAATTGTACATGTACTATAAAGAAAATATGCATACCTGAAGTTTGTGTTCATGCATATGGATAAGGATGCAGTTGCAAGTAGAAATCTTGGAGACTTAGAGTATTTCTTGTAGAAGGTGCTTTCCAATGATATGACACTTGTACTCAGAATGATTAACAGTACATTTGAAGTGCTGATCTATGATGATGGAATTAGATGTAGAGGTCTTGGATGTGATTGGTGGATGGTCGTGTTACTGCTTAGCTATATCCAATGAGGGAATGGCACAGATAGTGAAATGGAAATGGTAGAAGGACTGTCCATGTTACGATATGTCCGCAGACATGGCGGTAGTCTGTGGACATCGCATGTTACATCCGGGGATTTTGGGGTGGGGAGGCATGCAAATGAGAATGAGCAGAGCAAGGGATTGCTCAGTAAAGTTTAGTGGGTGTGTTGTGCCAAGAGAGAGTTTGTCAGATACTCTTTTTGCTGAGCGAAGAACAGATAGCTATGGATGTGTGTTTCAGAAAACAGATTGTTTGGATTTTGGGAGACTCGTGGATACATTGGTTGAAGGTGCATGCAGAAATCTGTGGAGTAGCTGTAGATCTTGGATTCGCACATGTGGAAGTGCACTGGCATGGAGTAGGTGGAATGAAGTGGTTGGACTTGCTACCTCTCTGTGCTACTTTGGAGACAGAGCAACATCCAGACATAATTGTAATTCATTGTGGAGGGAACAGTTTAGGACATGTGTCTGGAATTTCTTTGCAATTTTCAATGAAAGAAGGACTTGGGAAGGTCATGGACATGTTTCCAAATATTCAAGTAATTTTTTCTCGGATTGCGCAGAGACAAATGTGGCTGCGTTCTTCTTCACTTGGTCCACAAATGGAGAAAGCAAGGCACAATGTCAATAAGGCTGTTTGTGCCTTTCTAGGAGATGTTGGCATGTCCTCTTTTCACAATGAAAATATTATGTTTCGTAGCACATGCATTTTTCGCAGAGATGGAGTCCATCTTACTTATGCTGGCAATCAGATTTTTCAGAGAAATGTACAAAATGCATTGCAAACTTTTTTGGAATTACAGCATCCATTTTGTAGTAGGTGCTGAGCATTTCAAATTTTTCAAACACAAACAAACACCACCAAAAGGCTCTTTTCAGAGCCACCACTTCCTCCCAGTCAAAACTGCAATGGTAATGATAGGGCACACCCCAAAATTTTTGATGTTCGCAGACTGTCCGTGGACTTCTAAAAAATACACAAGGCCCTGCTTCATTTATTTTCACTTCTATTTTTAAACTGTGAAAGTCGGCTCTGAAAAGAGCTTTTTTTATTTTTGTTTTTTTATATTTTTTTGTGTTTTTACACAGGACACACTAGGAGAGGAGGGAAAAGGAGGGTAAGGGGGGACACCAACCACGGGGATATGAAAGGGTGGGTGGAGAGAGGAAGATGTAGAGTGGGCCTTACTTATGTAGTGAGCAGGTCTTCTCGTCTCAAAAGCACTTCGAAGTCTCTCCCCCTGCAGAGTACTGCGTCACAGTACATCCACACAACTGTGACCCTCGAAAGGTAAGGGTCATCAGCATTGTGAATGGCCTGTGAGGCAGCTGGAGGAATACGCTGTCCCACAGGAGTGTTCCTTGTGGTGACAGGATCAGAAACAGAAGATGTAGCAGAGGAAGTCAACCTACTATGCTCCTCGTAAGGTACAACCGTGCAAACGGCCCCCGCGTGGAACGACTTTAGGTGTCGCTTCATAGTAGTCGTACCAAAGCTGTACGAACCAGTCCTCCCATGTCTCAGTACCATTTTGCACTGGTTGCCGGTGACTTGGTTCGCACGTGCCTTAGGTATGTTACCATGAATGGTAAATAACCGCCACACCCAAGACTCACGGTGAGTGCTTGTAGTAGGTACTTCTACTACCTCATTCTCGTCATCCTCTTCATCCTCCTCTGCATCCTCACTCCTGTTCCCCTCTTCAGGCCCTTGGGGAGGTGGTGGTGGTGGAGGGGGTGGGGTGGTGCTGAGGCAGATGTAGCACCTGGTGGCAATAGTGCAGCCATGGATGCCATCAGGTTTCATAAATAAATCTGGAAAATTGGCAGCAGAAATGCACTGTGTTCTGTAAGATAGCCAGAAACACAATGAGGATGAGCTCTGGGGTGTGGCCTTTTATAGGGGTGCTTGTGCGCGGTTCGCGGACACGCGCGCTGTCCGCGGACAGAACGAACGCCAAAAAAGGTTCAAAAAGTCCCAAAAAGTATGTAGAAAGTCAGGATTACTGTCTGGGACTTGTGCTATGGTGATTTATTATTGAAAAATATTGTGGATTGCCTGAAAAGGTAGTTTTAAATTGTTCGGGGACACGAACAGTGTCCACAGTCAGAACACACGCGCTCAGCGTGGGTGTGGTCACATGATAGCTTCGCGAATATGTCCGCGAAGGGAAGCAGTGTCTGCAGGACACCAAATGCACGGGAACTGTTTTGCGCATACGCGTTAGTGTTTTACGGACACTGTTCGGGTCCTGAAACTAATTAAAAGTGCGGCACAAGTGAAATGAACAGTTATAAACAGGCGTTTGTTCTTAGAACAGTTTCAATCCGCTTGCGAACAATACGGACAGGCATAGCGTCCTCAGGACACCCCCATTTTGTTTATTTACGAACATGTCAGGACACTGCATGTGTTCTTAGAATAGTTTCAAATCGCTTGCAAACAATACGGACAGCATCCTCAGGACACCCCCATTTTGATTATTTACGAACATTTCAGGATATTGCCTGTGTTCTTAGAACAGTTTCAACTCGCCTGCGAAATATACAGACAGCGTCCTCAGGACACCCCCATTTTGATTATTTACAAACATTTCAGGATATTGCCCGTGTTCTTAGAACAGTTTCAACTCGCCTGCCAACAATACAGACAGACATAGTGCCTGAGGACACCCCCATTTTGTTTATTTACGAACATCCCGGAACACTTTATGTGTTCTTAGAACAGTTTCAACCTGCCTACGAACAGCACGGACAGGTCTAGCATCCTCAGGACACCGCCATTGTGTTTATTTACAAACATTTCAAGACACTGCGTGTGTTAGTTTGATTACGGACATCTCGGACACCGAACATGTTCTTAGAACAGTTTGAACTTGTTTGCGAACATTACAGACAGGCATAATGTTCTTAGAACATGTCCATTTTGGTTAATTGCGGATATCCCGGACATCTCGTGTGTTCTTAGAACAGTTTCAACTTTCTAGCGAACAGTACGGACAGGTATAGTGTTCTTAGGACACCTCCATTTTCGTTTCTTCACAGACATTCTGGACACCCACGCTGTCCGCGGACACCTCAACTGCTTTTTACAAAGAAAAAGAAATGAATTAGGACACAATATAATAATTTTACTTTATTATATATGGATGTTAAATTTATGACAGAGAAGGTTAAGCAGAAACTGAGACAAACACAGGAGAATTTGGAGTTTCATGAGGATTCAGATGAGGTGAAGAAGGGATGGAAGTCTCATCAAAACGTTTTTGTTCATGGAGAGGGTTTGAGGATAATTGACTGGGATATGGTGAGGGGGACAGGTACATGTGGGACAATGGTATCTAGTTTTTTGTTTCAAGTGATCCTCCACAAAGGTTTTTAAATTGTTGAAATTTTCCATGAGTAGGTCCATTTTTTCTTCCATGTGCTGGAGAGTCTTATCCAATATTTCTTTTTCTTTACTATTTTCAATTTTTGTATGGTCTGTACAAAAAAAATGTATATGTTAAATGTATATAAAAGTGGGAAATGCTCCTCTAGCCACTCCAGAGTACTAGAGTACTAGACATTTCTGTGAGAAAAAATAATAATATTACTTTCTTTGTATCTAATACAGACATTTTAGAAATATACACTTCCTAGCTTCTGGTAAGGTGTGTGCTTACTGGTCTGTAGATCTGCTGTTGCTCTTAGTTATGGAGTTTCTGTGAGGTAATCATGTTGGAAGCCTATCTTTCTTCTTTTGGTATATTCCATTTTAGAACATATTTTATTTAAATTAATGGTTGATGTGTTATATATATGGGTTACACTTCTTGTTTATTTCTACATATAATGTGTATGTGTGCTGGTTTGTGAATCTGTGCAGAGTTCATATGTTATGATATAACAATTAAAGATACCCCCCCAGACTTTTTGGGTAGTTGTGCTGTTGACCGTACCTGTCCGTGTACATTAGAATAGTTCGCGGACATCAAATTCAGTACAGGGGGTTCAGTATGTTCCAAGTTACATGTACATAAAGTCAGAGATATTATTGTTAAGCTGTGCTACTAAAAACCTATAAAATTCAGTAAAATAACTTTGTTAAAGGGACGTTATGGTTATGTTGTGCTACTAAAAACCTATAAAATTCAGTAAAAAAACTTTGTTAAAGGGACGTTATGGTTCAAAGTAAAACCGAAAACCCCCTGAAATTTGCCAGTTATGGTAAGTTAAACAACCATAACTCGTGCCACCACTGTGCACTGTTAAGACTAACACCCAGGATTCCGGAATGCAGGCAGCAGAGGCAGCAGCATAAACCAGCAGCTCCTGGCCCTCTCCTTTTTATGGATTATTGAAGATAATGAACTCCAAAAAGAAAATAGAAACTGCTGATAACCCTGTACCTAAGAAAACCAAATCAGCGACTGACATGGCAGATGTACCAAGTTCACAGGACATTTACTCTCTACTCTTAAAGGTGGCTCAAGACTTGGTTAAGGTGGCTCAAGATGTGACTGATGTCAAAGCGTCTATGGAAGAATTATCTATGAAAGTGGCTCAAGTTGATAGCCGAGTTTCAGTTTTGGAAAGCAGTAATGCCTCTATGTCATCAGAAATTTCGGGAAGCTTCAGAGCATACAAAAATTTGAAGGAAGACTTCCATAAAGGGAGAGCTAAAACATTGGAACTGGACTTGAAGATTAGATGCAGGAACATTAGGATCATTGGCTTGGAGGAAGAAGAAAATGAGGATTTGAACCAAAAAGTACTGGATGTTTTGAAGAACTCAATCAAATATGGACAGATTACCTTAATGGACATTGATAACACTTTCAGGATTGGCAGGAAAATGGGCCCTCAAAGTAAAGCAAGGCATGTTCTGATCTCCTTTATGTGCACCAGGATCAAGGAAGAGGTTTTGAAAGCAGCAAGACTCCTTGAAATGATTTCTTACAAGCAGAAGCGGATTTTTATCTATCCTGATTACCCTAAGGAGGTGGTGGAGATCAGGAAGTCCTTTAAAGAACCAAAGGAATTGGCGAGGTCTATGGGGGTGAAGGCCTTCCTCAACAGGTCCAATTGGTTAACTTTAGTGTTTCCTGCAGGAGAGAAGATCACCACGGATCCTAATGAAGCCCTTAATTGGTTAAAAGCAGCTCGGGATAGCCCATCTGCAACGATGGATAATTAACTTGCACAGGATTGTTTCTGTGTGTGTACTGAGGCAGCACTGGAAGGTACACTGTTATGAAAATGAAAATATGTATATTTATGACTTTTAAATATTTTAGTATGAATTAAACTGTTTGCCACTGTGAGTACAACACTAGAAAATGGCGCCGATTGCATTCGACAGTTCAACGCTTGCTATTTAAATGATGCGTTCCTCACCATCGTGTTCCGAGGCTGTGCTGCGTAATGATTGGAGTGCTTAGAGGAATGGACCAGTAACAAATGTGGCATCATGTGCTTGGTCAGCTGACCCGGAAACAAGAATGTGAGGAAGTGTTGCCACCACGTATCATGGTGTGAGATGGGAGCGGCTCATTTTATTATGGAACACCTCGGGTGAGTTCGGATCATTTTCAGCTGCGGAATGCCACTGCGCTACGTCTGTGCTTCGATGGTCTCCCCCCTGGCATCCCTCCTCCGTCTTTCCGGTATGATGTTCCCCAGCTTGTTTGTCCATCGTGGGCCATAATGTTGCACCGTATTATTATGCGTCTTTACTTGCTCTGCCGCAGGGGTGTCACGTGCTTACATCCTCAGTCGAATACGGGCTGCGCTGCGAGCTATAATGCTGATTAAACATGTTTGCACCGTTTTTTGGCTGCCATCCAGTTCTCCCCCAGGCCTCGCTATGTATTGTCTGTCGGCTACCTCGACAATGTAAGGAGCTCATGCAACCAGTGGTAGCAAGCCAATCAGTTACGAAATTCTCGGTCGCTCCAGCAGAGGCCCTGTCTTTGAAAATAACAGCGCACAACCCAGCTTACCCTGATATATAAACTGCCTTGCTTATTCATCGGAGAGCCTGTTATAGAGCGAGGGTGGGGGGGCTGGGCTGTCTCCTGGTTTAAGTCTCCCAGTTCTCTGTAACAAGATACTGTCTATAAAAGGAAAATAACCTTTAACAGGTGCTGAATCGGAAAGGGAGTGAAATGACATTTCGAATGCATGTTTCTGGAATACCCGTCTGTCACACAACTTTAACTGGGGTTACAATGCCTTGCCGTCATGTGCATTGGAGCGCACCCATTCACAAGCCGGTCCATCGAATGACCAACAGGACAATGGCACGATTAGTGCAGCACATTTCACCAGACTTCCAGGAGAGGTGCGGAGATGCAGACTGTCGTGTTTTTCCTTCTGCATGTATTCCCGCTCCATTTATTTTGGGACCTGGTGATACGAGCTCTTTAAAGTGTGCTTGACGGATGTAAATGAATGATACGAGCAAAAAAAATGTTGGCTTTCTTTTGTAGGGCCAGGCAGTGTGTGCTAGATGACGTCAGTCTGTCATTTCTTTGCAGGTGTTACATGCGTGGTTATTCAGTCCAAAGGTCAAAGATATGCACTCAGTATGCTCGGGGAACTGAACTTTCCTCATGTTTAGGCAGGAGTAGGATGTGCAGTGTTTCACGGGATGATTTATTCCTCCCTGCAAGTTCACTAAAGCATAAGGGGTTGGGAGATGACATATATGTGTTTGATATGTTTTAAAGACTGATTATTTTGCCATGTAGCCACTAATCACAAGACGGTTTTACATGTTATAATCACAAACTACAACAGCTTGTACGTAAAAGGATTATACAAAGGTTTTTCAATTCAATGTAATACTGTGATCCTGCTTCAATGTTACTTGGAGTCTAATGCTTCACCGTTCTAATGTGTTTTACAGTTGGATTTGATGTGCTGTTTTCAGGAATGGCAAGTTATATGCAGGCCGGATGCCCGTGCTGGTGGGGTTGTGTGCAGAATCTCGATATAGAAGTGCACAGTTGGAGATTTGCATGTGTGGGGTGGCGGAGTGGGCTGTGTTAGGCGTTTTATGGTGGTACTAAGATGGGCTCTGGGACTGTCCTGTTAGGGTGCGATGTTAATGGGGACGTTGCATTTTCTCTTGGGCAGTTTCCTTGACTCTACTTCTTCCTGGATGGTTCTCTGTATTTGTGCAGGTCGGACTTTACTGGGGGACATCATGTCGTGGCCTTTATTGAACTGATGGTGGGAGATGCGAGGTTTGTGGTGCCTGTTGGGGGCTGCTGGGGGGATGTTTAAATGGAGCAGTTGGGCTATTATGGAATGGGGAGGTTTAATGGGAGTTCAAGTTATTCGGAGGGGTGTCCAGGATGTTGGACTACTTGGAATGAATATAGGAGTTTATTCTGGTTTACTGTTTTTGGTGTTTTGCATCTGTTTTTGGGGGGTTGGGTTGGGGTTCGGGGTCAATATCACAAATCAGGACCTGTGGTATAGATTGGATAGTGGGGTGGATTTTCTGCTCTGGAGGATGGGGGATCAATTAAGAGTTATTTCATGGAATGTGAACGGACTGAATAATGCGCAGAAGAGACGGAAAGTGATGTCCTATTTGAATGATTTGAATGGGGACATTTATTTACTTCAGGAGACTCACCTTCTTAAGGAAGATTTGGATGGTTTGAGGAAGGGCTGGGTAGGGAGAGTATACGGTTCTTCTTTTGATTCAAGGTCCAGGGGTGTGGTGATTTTGATAAGGAAAAATGCCCCGATTAAGGTACTAAGAGCAATAGGTGACAAGGGTGGTAGGATGATTGCCATTCTGACGAACATTCAGGGCAAGGTGGTTTCATTCTGCAACATTTATGCGCCAACCGTGGATGATGGTTCTTTCTTCAGGGAGGTTGCACAAACAGTTCAGGATCTAGGGACTAGTAACGTAATCTTGGGCGGAGATTTCAATACGGTTATTGACTATACCTTGGACAGGAGCAATAACAGATTCTGCAGGAGAACTGATGTACAAACTAAGGCACTATTGGATTTAATGGTGGAGCATGATCTGAAGGACAGCTGGAGGATGAATAATCCGTTGGTAAGGGAATACAGTTTCTATTCAGGAGCGCATGCGACTTATTCAAGGATTGACATGGTTTTGATGTCAGGAGGTATGTTACAGAGTTATAAGTCGAGTAGTATTGGTAATATTGTGTTGACGGATCACGCACATGTGGTTCTTGATTTGAGATGGGATTTTTCAATGGACAGACAATTTACGTGGAGACTGAATCCTATGTTGTTGGATAATGTTGATGAGATGGACAAACTTTCAACAGAAATAGATTATTTTGTGGAGGAAAATTGTAATGGTGAGGTGGAGCTGGGCACAGTTTGGGAGGCTTTCAAATGTACTGTACGGGGTATGTTTATTAATTTGGCGAGAGGCTTGAAAAAGAAATGGGACAATTCGCAGATGGAATTAGAGAATAAAATAAATGATTTATCACGGAAATTGATGGTGGATCCTTCACAGTTGTTTATACTTCCGGAGTTGAATCGTTTGAAAAGGGAATTGACTGTGTTGATTTCTGACAGAGTAGAGAAAAGGTATTTTCAACAAAAGTGCACTTATTTTGAACGGGGTGAGAGGTGTGATCGTTGGCTAGCTTACAGAATGAGGTTGAGAGAGTCGGAGCGCTCAATCACATCGATTACGGACTCTGGTGGTATGGCTACTTTTGATCCGTTGAGAATAAATGAGGTGTTCATGAAGTTTTATAAGAATTTGTATAGAAGTAAGACATACACTGATGCAACCAATGTAGATTTTTTGGGGGCAATCCCAGTCCCAGAAATTTCTGTAGAGGAGTCAACTTTGTTGGAGGAACCGGTAACTGTGGATGAGGTCAGGAATGCAATTTCTAAATTAAGTGCAGGCAGGTCTCCGGGCCCTGATGGACTGCCGGTGGAGTTTTATAGATGGTTGCCTAATTCTGCATTGGAACTGTTAAAGGATATGTATGTGACTTCTAAGGCTCGGGGACTGCTTCCAGATACAACTAGACATGCAACGATATCGGTATTTCTAAAGAAGGGCAAAGACGAAACTTTGGCGTCCAGTTACAGACCTATAAGTTTAATTAATGTGGACAACAAAATCCTAGCCAAGGTTCTGGCATTAAGGCTGGAAAATCTTCTACCGAAACTGATAGATCAGAATCAGTCGGGTTTTATTAAGGGTAGGACGACGTCCAGCAATATGAGGACTTTACTGTGTTCCATTGCTAGAGCGTCAGAACTTTCAGAAGACTCGGCGGTTCTCTCATTGGACGCCGAAAAATCATTCGATAGGGTCAATTGGCAGTTTATGTTTAGTGTTTTGGAAAAAATGGGTTTTGGTCATCATTTTTGTTCTTGGGTCAGACTACTATATACCAAGCCCACGGCGGATGTTAAAACTAATGGTTGGAGGTCCCAATTTTTTGATTTGGAACGTGGAACGAGACAAGGATGCCCGTTGTCTCCTCTTTTGTTTGTACTCAGTGTTGAACCTTTGGCCATTAAGTTGAGAACTGAGGATGGCCTGCAGGGTATTGATGGTTGGGGTTTGAAACAAAAAGCTTGGCTGTATGCTGATGACCTGCTGTTGGTCCTTAGGAATCTTGCTGAATCATTGCCTGTGCTTATGAATATTCTGGAGGTCTTTCATCGGTGCTCAGGGTACAAGATTAATTGGGCGAAATCAGAAGTTCTACCCCTTGTCCCACTATGTGACAAACAATTGGTTACTGGGTTGGGCTTCAAGTGGTGTGCAGAGAGGTTAATGTACCTGGGTGTTTGGATTTTGCCAACAATTGCAGATTTTGTGAGAGTGAATATGAATGTGGTCTGTGCTGCGTTCAAATCAGATATAGATAGATGGTCCTTGCTTCAACTTTCCCTTTGGGGGAAGGTGAATGCTTTAAAGATGGTGTCAACCCCCAGAGTGAACTATGTTTTAAGTATGGTTCCGTTGGAAATTGAGAAAAGGTATTGGCGAGAACTGGATAGGCTTATGCAGGGTTTCTTGTGGGATCATAAACCTCCGCGACTGAGGATAAGTAAACTGCAATTGCCCTTGTCGAAAGGCGGGCTAGGGGTGCCAGACTTCAGGGCATATCATCTGGCCTTCATGGCCCGTACCTTATTTGCATGTATTAAATCAGATGGTGCGGATGGGTTTGGTGCGGAATCTAGTCATGTGAGTCCGTTGTCACCCCGGGCTTTATTAACGAGTCAGCCATGCAGACGGAGGTTGGAGAATCCGTTGACTAAGAGTCTACGGACTTCGTGGTTGGCTTTGAATGAGTGTTTGGGTTTCGATGCATTGAGAGACCCGAATGCTTCACTTTGGCTGAATCCGAGTGTTACATATGAAGGGAAAGTTATGTTCTGGCAAGAATGGTTCCTTGCTGGGGTTCAGTGGATTGGGGACCTTTTCAATGGTATGACTTGGTTGACTGCCAGAGAAGTCAAGTTGAAGTTTGATATCCCTGCCTTTTGTATGGCAGACTATCGGAAGATCCGGAGAGCAGTAGGTGACGTGAATATGGAGAAGGGAGTCAATTTGGATTTGCTTGGCTGGATACCTGGGGTGAGTGGTTGTGGCTTAGTCAGCTATGTTTATAAACAAATTGTGTCCAACTACAAGATAAATGATGCTGTGAGACTGGGTTGGAACCAAAGGATTGGTGAGGACATTGCGGAAGAGCATTGGTCTCGAATCTGTGAGAATGTGAAACTGTGTTCTTTGAGTCTGGTTGAAAGATCGCGGCAGATTAAGATTCTACATAGAACTTATTGGACACCGGAGCGTTTGATGGAAAGAGGAATGAGTGATAACTCTGACTGTTGGGCATGTGTTCAGGAGAGGGGCACCTTTGAACATATGTTGTGGGAATGTCCAAGAGTGAGGGGTATGTGGTTTGAATTTGATCAGATTTGTGAGAGTGTTCTCGAAGAGAGAATCCACTTGGATTTCAAGACTATTGTGCTGGGCAGCACTGATGTGCTGGAAGACTTGAGTACCTCCCAGAGAAAGTGGATCTTTCGGGGAGCAATGGTGGGAAAGAAATTGATATTGAGAAACTGGAAAACATCTACTCCTGTTACAATTGAAATGTGGATTGCTGAGATGCATATTTTGGCTGATATCGAAAGGGTTTTGTACCTGAGGGAGAAAAAGAGTGCATTGTTCAATAAGATATGGGGTAAATTTCTTTTATTGTATTAGGCCTGATTTTAGATCTGATTTGACTCTGGGGGTTTGTATATAGTTAAGTGTGTAGGTTAGAGTATATGTGTTTTTGTTGTAATCATTTAATATGTTTTTGCTCATCTTATTGTAATTTTGAAAATTAAAATAAAAAATTTAAAAAAAAATAAAAAAAAAAAAAAAAAAAAAAAAAAAAGACTAACACCCAGGACATCAAAGATGACCCAAAATGTATATGTCCCAAAACCTTTAATTGCTATGACATGTTCTCAGTAACGGGTGGCGCAGTAATGAAATAGATTCTCTCCCTGTTCATAAACCCTTCCCTTAGTCTCCAATGTCAGGAGTCTTGCTTTATCTAGTGTCCGGCTCCTCACCCTATCCTGAGCCTACAAATATCCAGTATGACCTCTTCATCGCTCTGGAGCATCCTTTCCTCATCTTTAATAACAGGGACCATGTGTCCTCCTCCTCCACTCCTGCCAACCATTCTAAGAGAATTCTGCTCTCATATCCCTGTTCATAAACCCTTCCCTTACTCTGCAATGCCAGGTGTCTTGCTTTATCTAGTGACTGGTATGGTGTAGATTCTCAGATACCTGAGGAGGATGATGCCCAAGTGTTAGAATTAGAAACCCGGTGCCAGGCCAAGGCCATGGAACTGGCATCCTGGAATGTGAGGAGGGCTCAGGATAAGGTGAGGAGCCGGGCACTAGATAAAGCAAGACTCATGACATTGGAGACTAAGGGAAGGGTTTATGAACAGGGAGAGAATCTATTTCATTAGTGCGCCACCCGTTACTGAAAACATGTCAAAGCAATTACAGCGCAGCACAGTGATCAGATAGATCATATTTGCCCCTCAATAATCCAACCCCAACCCTCTACCCCACTTACTATTACCAGGGCACACTTCTGGGTGTGCAGCCAACTCCCTTATACCACTGCAGTGTCAGTTTCTCCCACTTAAGTGAAGCACCACTGATATCGCAGGGTCCATTTTTAAATTTGTTTTTTTCTTTTTCCTGTTCCCCCGCTTACCGTAAAGGTAAGCGAAGTACAACCCCGCAACCGCTGAAACCCATAACTTTGACCAAGGAGAGTGGGGGAAACCCCCAATCCACTTGGGCACAGTAATGGGAGTCAGCATTCTCTAGAATGCTGACAGCGCAGTAAAAGTGCAGTCGGCATTTTACAGTCATAGTAATGGTGTAATACTGTATCTTATCCTCTCTTTCTCCCTCACCCTATGACTCACATTGCTGCCACCCTTATATTTGTTTGTTTATTTATTTGGTAATGCGCACCAAACCCTTAGGTAGCCGGGCGCAGCAGTACAGGAAGTCTTATAGCCTGGTTACATTGCAT
The DNA here is from genome assembly GCF_040938575.1 of Ambystoma mexicanum. Lineage (NCBI taxonomy): Eukaryota > Metazoa > Chordata > Amphibia > Caudata > Ambystomatidae > Ambystoma > Ambystoma mexicanum. The sequence goes on from NC_090939.1 coordinate 339,157,087, forward strand.
AACAGGTGCAAACAGGTAAGTACAACAAGTGCATAAGTGCATATAATACAGAGCATAACCTTAGAAGGCCAAGAAGACATTGACATATGTAATTATATATACATACTCGCCTACAGTACAGTATGACAAGCAGGTACAAGGGTTAGATGGGAGCCAGGGGTGGTAGGAGTAGGGTGAACACTGCCTTTTATGTATCACACATCATTTGTGCCTCCTCGACTGAGCCCATTTTATCTCTAAAATAATCGTCAGTGGCTTGACTAATAGGCTCCATCACTTCCAGTGCCAGGCAAAGGTTTGGCCTCCAGGTCCCATTGGGTCTCCACCAGGTGTAAGGAGTGATCTGAGACACCCCTTGCTAAGTAGCTTTCTTTCTTACCCATGTGAATGTGATTTTTCTTTTTGTCACGATATAATCTAAATCAGAGAATTACCCCTGCCTCTCAGAGATAATCTAAATCAGAGAATTACCCCTGCCTCTCAGAGATAATCTAGTGAAACCAGAAGCCTTCATTGCCTGGATTCTGGTTCTTTCATATATCTATTCATCCTAAGGATATCACCTGTACCTTCACTGGGGTCTCTATAGCCCCCAATCCCCCGGATTTGCCTGCCCAATTCTATCCTATTCCCAATTCATGCATTCGTTTAAATTACCCGACCCCATCAGGAGGTCTGACCCCACTTCTAGGATCAGAAACCTCACTTTTGCCATCATTTCAGCTTTCACTGGCAGGCTAGCATATACATATAGGAACATAATGGGTGTGTTACCTTTCCTTCCTGTGAGGTAGAGTTAATGCCCCCCTTATCCAACATGAGGGGCATTGTTTCCCATGGGATCATTTTCCAAATCATAACAGATACCTCCCAAGATCTTCATGCGAAGCCAGCATTGAATACCCTCCCAAAGAAATGACATTACATCCCCATTAAGTGGATTTCCTGTAACATCCCCAGTTCCAGCCCATATCTTGTAAGGAATTGCATCATAGCTCCCCTCTTAACTGCATCCCCCAAGCCATTAACGTTATATGTCATAAACTGTGGTGTTGTGTCAGCCATCGTCCCTCCACCTTTGCCCCAGTGTCTTCTTGTTGCTATGTTCCATATCCTGTAGAGTATTGCCTCTTCTTCTCCCTTCCCTGGTGGTTGTAGCACTAGCAGAGGCTATTGTCTGTGGCCTCATATATACCCCTTAATCCCACGGCAAACCTCAATAATGGAAACACACCCAAGAAGCCACATTCCTTTACAATGGATGAGAGTGCACCTTGTAAAATTAATTCAGACGTATATTACCTAGTGTTCATACTACCTGGACATCATTTACATCCTGTGGAGCATCTAAAGTATTGATTCCTGCAATGGAGAAGAGGTTTGACACTCATGCCATCCTCACGTTGTAATTTGTTGATAATGGTCCCCTTTAAAAGGAAAGGAGATGTTGGACTTTCAGCAGAGCATGAACATTTCCCACAGATGGATTACACCAAGATGTGCCAGAGTCAATGTGAGGATATCAAAAGAATCATGTGACCTCGCCATTAAAACCTTGTATATTGCCCACAACGAATGGAAGTTTGATCGGCAGCACTATGTACGTTTTTTTTTGTGGCAATAACACACCACTCTTCACGTATCCAGGTGTAGCCCATCAGAAGCCCTTATGAATCGGCATATTTGAGGTACTCTGCCATCACAGTCTTTCAAGGGCTCTTCTCGAGATTTAAGGAGCAGCAGTGGGGCAAAAGCAACTGGAGGCGAATTGCAAGAAAAGCGGAGTGCAGCAAGTGGGGGACAACATTCTCCTTCAAAGCTGCCATCCCAGCCACACTAAGTATATCATTTAAAGTTCATCAGTGGACAGTTGATGCCACACAAAGAATCATGATCCCAGTTTGTGACAGAATGCTGCAAGTGATGTGTTTCTTTAAGAGGTTATTTGAGGATGTGCAAAAGGAAGTACTTTCTAAACAAGGCCATGACGAAGGAAAGGTTTGAGGTGAAGCAAAGGATGAATGGGTCAACAAAGCCCAAGCTTGCCGGCCTACTGGACATCCAATTGACCTAGAAGAGGCAGCAGATGGACCTTACAATTGATTTTAGTTGTTTGTATTTATTTTTTGGATATTTGTAAAGCGCCAATACAACAAGTGGTGTTTCAAGAAGTGAGGCAGTCACAAGATCATATGAAGATTTAATGTATACTTTGAGAGTCGCCAGACAGCTACCATCAAGATACCACGACTTCGTATATGAGTGAACACAGTAAAAGGTTATAATTATAACAAAGTAAAGGGTTATCATTATGTTATTGTATTTCTCACCCTGCGAATCAAACTCATTGGATTAGTCCAAGCATACTTACCGTTATTTGTATCAGTGACATAAAAAATCAAGGGCAGAATTGGAGCTTTATCCAGATGAATTGCTCTGTGGGCCCTGCAGAGGCTCTGCCACCATTCTGCAGCCAAGCCACGGGCATATGTTTACACACTGCACTCACCCATAAGGAATAAACAACAACATTACAAAACTCAAGAAGGAGAAGCTGTCTTACCTGAGTGTGAGTGCACAGTAAGATGAAATTCAATATCCAATACTGGGGGCCTGGAAGGGAAGAGAAGGGTACAGCGCCCTGCCTCTTCTTTCTGATTGAGTGCCATGTGAGCTCAGGAAAGCAAAGGCAACAACATCTAAGGAGTGTGACATGTGTGTAGGAAAGGTAAGCCCGGTCCACATCATAGGGGAGGGAGAAGTAGAACATACTGCACCACATAATTAAAATGGGGAGGATTATCTTGGAGTGGGAGTGTAAAAGGCATGAAAAGATGAGCAGTGTAAAAAGATCAAAGGGGCAAGGTACTTTTGTGGTGTGAGCATAGAGAGGACGAAAGAGTGAGTAGGGCAACAAGTGGCCTAATTAGGGGTTTGGAGAAAAGCAAAGAAGGAAAGATGCAGTTATGTAACAAGACAAAGAGCATGGTAAAGAGTGGGAATCTGATTGATAATCGGTGTTATTCCACATGATATATGAACATTAGAAGGACTAACAGAATTGTAACCAAGTAAATGGTGCCATTGACTTTTCACAGTGCCACTAGCATGCTAATCCGTAGGATACAGCTCCTCTGTGTGCTTTTAGTAATTTAGTGACACTGAGTAAAAAGAGATCTATAAGATTCCTTATAGCAATGAACAATTTCATGGCCGTGATAAGTGTCATGTATTTTATTTCGCATGTGCATGTCAAGCCCTAACCATCTCACCTCACTCCTTTTGGAAGTGATCATGCCCTAAGAACGTCTGTAAATAGAAAAAAATATATATATAATCATATAACTGCATATTTATCTTAAAACAAATTCACAAGTGTGTTCTGCTTGAAAAAACAAAATAAGGATGTATAATAATAATAATAATAATAATAATAAGAAGAAGAAGAAGACGAAGAAGAAGAAGACGAAGACGAAGAAGAAGAAGAAGAAGAAGAAGAAGAAGAAGAAGAAGAAGAAGAAGAAGAAGAAGAAGAAGAAGAAGACACTGACGTTACAGAAGGCAGACTAGTTGAGATAGTATTTGGGTGACATGCTTGATGGCGCTTCTTGAGTACATTGAGCAAATAACCTTCAAAACTTTTTTCAACGTGTTCTGTTTGTTGTACAATCAATTGAGAATATTTAGCTTCTGCCAATATGGGTACACAGCATGGGATTGAAATATGACATAGACATTTTTCATCATGCAGTGCCTGGAAAACTAACACCAGTATTTTTAAAAGAGCCTACTGTCAAATTGGCATCCAAAACGACCATGCGGGTTACAGCAGGTGTTATTGAATCTCTGTGACTGCAACCAAACCCGTCATTAGGTTCACTGCTGTGACTGACGGTAGCAGCAACCTTCAGGATATTGCAAAGGCAGCCCTAGTTAGCATCCAGTCCAGTAAAAAGAGAAATAGGAAAAGCGGCGTGTGGACAACGGGGTGCCGAATTGTGAGTTACATATGGATTAAGGAATTGATGAAAACATGTCATTTTGTAACCACTATCATCGCCATTAATGGAATTGATTACCTTTAAAGGCTTTTGGACTATGCACAGTGATCGCTCTGGTCGCGTGAAGTGGATACTAATAAAACAAATATAGGAAAATGTGGGTCAGCAAAAGAAATAATGAGCCCCTGGGTGTAGGTGGGCAGTGCGGCTAGTTTGCATTGTGTACCTACACACATCGTTGCCTGATTGAACACGAGACAAATACAATTTAGAAAAGTATTGACCTCTTACTTGGAATCAAAATAGGCTGCACCCTCTCACCACAGACCTAAACATGCAGTAGATTCACATACACTGAGGGGGTCATTCTAGAATGAGTGGTGCAGAAAATGAAAGCGTAAACGTGCCTTTACGCTTTCATTTTCTGGTCCATCTCATGTCTGTGCCTTTCCAAGGCATTGAAGGGCAGCAAAGCAGAGTTTGCATCCCGATTTGCTTTACTCCTCCATCTTTGGAGAGGACATGTTTTTAAACCTGTATGAAACTTTACGGGTGAAACCAAATGATTGAATCCTATGGAATATGCCTTGGTTTAGCACATACGAAAGACCAGGGGCCAGATTACAGAAACTTTGCACTGGTGCACGTGCAAAGTTTGCACGGTACTAGCAACAGGGCAAAGTTTGCCCTATTTTTTAAAAACACTGGGACACATTGAAAAACCATTGCACCACGACAAGTGCAGTTTGTTGTATTAAAAGCACTAAGGCTAAAATTGCCCCTAGTGCTAAAAATATACATTTTTAATGCATTTTTGAATCTGGGGAAATTGTGCCCTAGTGCTAATACCATTCCATATTAGCACTTAGGCAAACTTTGCCCTAGTGCAACAATGTAATGGAAATGCATCTTTTTTGAACTATGGCAGTTGTAGCCCCGGTGCTTTTAATATACCGAACTGCACTTGTGGAGTTGCAATGGTTTTATAATGTGTCCCAGTGTTTTTAAAAATAGGGAAAACTTTGCCATAGTGCCAATACAGTGCAAAACTTGCACTTGTACCGGTGCGAGTCCAATTAACACTAGGGTATAAAAATTGCTCTAGTACAACAAACACGTCGATTCAATGCAATTTGGCACCAAGGCAAATGATTAGGGCTGGGGCAAACATTATCCTGATGCTAACATTAATTGAAAGAATTATGTTATTCACTAGATCAAATGTTACCCTTGTCTTAAGTACAGTTACACTGATGAAAGCTCTTTGTATTACCTCGCCTGGGTTCTTATTACATAAACATTGCTCCTGTGGCTGCAATTTTGTACCATACTAGAACAAGGACAAACACTGCAGTAATGCAACACAACATTCGTTCAAATCATTTTTATTTTTTTATTTTTTTTATTTGTCTTAATCATTTAGATTTTAACAAAGTCAGGAAGAGTAGAAAGAAAAGTAGTTCTATATACGTTACAATGTGGGTTTTGCAGGAAGGTTAGTCAAGAGAAGTGTAGTATTCACGTATTGAAGAATTTTAAATGTGGCCAGAAGCCACGAAGTTCTGTCTCCCGCCCTAATTTTAGCCCAGCAAACGTCTTGGTCACTCAAAACATGATCTGAGAAGATTTCTTTCAGGTAAGTAGTTCATATTCCTCGAGTGCTGGAACACGAGAGAAGCAAATGGCAAATCGACTCTTACTGAAGACTGATTATAAAAACGACACTCCTTTGTCGTTGACTCGCCTCTGATCGCCAATAATTTGTTTGTTTGCAGAAGGTTCAGTCTTGCTCTCATTAGAAAGTCATGAGCTAACCTGGACGGAAACGTTTCAATATAAGGCTGCAATTCATTAAGTTTCCTGATGTTAAATGGCAGATGCTGTATCAGTTTGTTTAATGCTGCTTCTTTGGTTTGTACCCAGTCAAGCTCTTTACATTTTTTTGGGATTTTTGTAGGGTTTGTGAACAGAGTCTCTTCATCACATTCAGTACAGAATAGCAGGTCTAAATTTGATTTAGACCAAGTGTTAAGCATCTTGTTTTTTGTACTGTTAATTTCTCTCAGTATCAAGTTGAATATCGACAACTCTTTGGACATTCTACACTTACGATATAGCATCAAGGTGTTGATATTCACTGGTTCTCCCAGAGACAACAGGCTGAGTTCCTGCCTTATTACCACAAGAGGAGTGGAGTTTGGCATTCCCACTATACATATCCCAAACAGCGCTTCCGGTTTCGGCCAAAGTGTCACAGGTAAATTAGGCAATGCGTCTGTGCCGTAGGTTAATGTTGGAACCACCTTTTTTTGTAGAAGTCCTGGACGGGGATTAAAGAAAAGCAACCAAACTTTCTGTTAATGGCCTTGCCTTGTGCAACCAGCTTTTTAGTAGTTAGTTTCAGATGATCTTGCATCACCGTTTCATTCCTGGAGCTATCAAGAATCACTCCAAGGTATCTAAACTCCTTAACTTTTTCGACTGAATGGTTATCCAAGTTCAGGGTGATTTTTTATTTTTTCTTGGTAGATGATGAGATGATCATGAATTATGTCTTTTTTTAGTTCATCTCCAAGTTATTGTTAAACGTGTACTCCAAGGGATTGGTCAGTTGGCACTGCAGGCCTATGGGAGTGTGATCAAAAAGTATCAAATCGTCTGCGTATAGCAATCTGTTTACGTGGATGTTGCCCATTTTTGGGGGGAAGCATCAAACTGTTAGGCTCGTTTCTTGCAGATCTCCAAGGAATGCCACGAAAAGCGCAGGGGCCAAGGGGCAACCCTGCTTAATTCCTCTAGCTGTTGGTATGTCAGGAGAGAGGAGCCCTTGCTCGTTTAGCCTCACTCTCATACTGGTTCCTGTGTAAAGCGCTTTAATTGGCTCCAGGAGTGGTTGTGGGAAACTCCACGTCTCGAGTTTCACCCACAATAGCAGACGATGAACTCTGTCAAAGGCCTGGGTTAAGTCAATAAAGATGATAAAATGTTTTGGCCCTCCTTCCAGAGCTTTGCGCTTTAGAGCACTGATCATCAAGATGTTGGCAGCTGTTCCCAGGTCTTTTTTAAATCCAGTTTGCAGGTAGTCTTTGCAGGGAGCCATTTTGGCCCATTCGTTGAATTCTTGGAGCAGTAGTGACCCAAACACCTTCCCAATACAGTCAAGTAAGGCGATCAGCCTGTAGTTTTTTGGGTCTGCCTTGTTCCCTTTCTTGTAGATTGGAACCACAATAGCAGATTTCCAAGAAGGCAGGACAGATTTTAAAGTTGTGCATCTCTGGAAGATTTTACTCCGGAATAACGCCCACTCTGACGAGAAAGCCTTCAGGTCTACATTAGTAATACCATCCGGGCCAGGCGCTCTGGAGTTTTTCAGTTTCTTGATTTGAGCCGTAATATCTTTAATGTCGTCCAGGCTTACCCAGTGTGTAAGTTCCTGCCCAGACGTCTCTCGGTCCCGGCTTGCTGTCTTCTGGAATAAGGTCTGAAAGAAATTGACCCATGTAGATTCTCCGATGTTTGAGATGAAGGCAGGCTCTACGTTCGAGGTCACTGATTTGAGAAGTGAACAAAACTCTCGGCTGTGGCGGAGGTCATCGCTTTTAATATATTCTCTGCATCCTGTTGGTATAAGGTCAAGCAATACCTTTTAAGCCATGCATTGTACTGGCAAAACCCTTCAATTGCATTTAGAATTGCAACTTGAGTTCCCCTTGATTTTGCTTGCTGTTTGAGTTTTCTCATCTCCTTTCGTTTAGTCACCAACGTTTTATCATACACATGGCTTTTAGTGAACTGGCTGCCCTTTTTGTGAACTTGGTGTTTATAAGTCATCAATAGGGGCAAATAGTCTATCTGTTCAGCTGGTTCAACATGTATCTGCACTTGGTACTTCGACATAAGATTGCTTATTTCTGCCGCTGACAGATTCAGTCTAGAGCGCAGATTGTTCTAGCTCAACTGAAGGCTGAAGTAGGCCTTGAGGTCGGTTTTGTTGGACCGGACGTTGAAAGAAGATTGTGGTCACTGGCTGACGTGCCTATTACTTCGAACAATGTCATCAACGGGAGCAACGTCGTGGACACAAAGATGTAGTCTATTGTGGCTTTTGCAGTGTCCCTCTCCCATCTAGGCAAGTGGTCAGGATCTGAAAACACTGTGTCTAGCTTATGTAGGTCACGAGATTTCATTAGCTTTAACCATTCCACTCCTCTTCGAGCCGCTGGGCTTGACGTGCCATGTTGGTTTGGAGGATTAGATAGTGTCTGGCACGTTGCATTGACATCGCCACATATCAGGAGGTAGGGGACTAAGTGCACAGCTAGTGCTTTGTCGATTGCCAGTTCCAGCATTTCAAAGTAAGCAGAGTCGCTGATCACCGCTGGGTTCCAATAGGTATTTGCGATGATGAATGATGAAGACTTTCCTTTTTCTTCATCACTGTCCGGGTGAGACCAAGTGGCTTTGACCATCAGGAGATATGGATTGCTGGTCAGCGTGGCTTCTAATGTAAAGCCACTTCCTTGTTGGCATGCTGTCAAAATTCTGGAGGAAGGTATCCCCATCAACCCCTTTTTTGCTGGCGATAAGGCAATTTCATAGCCCTCTAATGTTGGGGCGTGTGTGAGCCAGGTCTCCTGAAAGCACAGGATGTCATAATCTGATAGCAAGATGTCCCCTTGTATCATCATGTGCGAATGGCCCCTGGTTTTCCATGAGCCCAGCCGAATGTGGGACCTAGATGTTTATCCTCCGTGATGGACTTGAAGCTGGGCTCATGGGCCTTGTATTGCTATTTTTTTGTTTCTCTCTTGAGGGCTTTTGGTAGCCAAGACCATATGCTTTGAAACGTCTTGGTCGTTGGGTTGGAACTCGACTTGTCTTCAGTTACCTCCTTCACGATGGTTCTTGTTAACGTGGTATCTCTGCTGCCGTGATTTTGCTGCCTGAGTTCTCCAGAGGCCGACCTCACAAGTGACGTGTTCCTTGTGTCAATTTCTTCTGTGTTTTTCAGAGGCTCTTGTCGAGACCTCTGCTTCTTCACAAACTCCACATTTTGTTGTCTTTCTGCTGGCCGATCTTCTTTCAGTACTGAATTTCAGGTTTCTTGAAAAGTTCTGCCATCCTGTCGGTTGGCGCTGTAATCCCCACTTGTCAGACTGACTCCTGGGCATCATGTTGTTGTCTATTGCTTCTTAGACTGCCCTGTTGATCTAGAGGATTCGGTAATATCGTATCCCAGTTTCAGCAAGGCCTTTGTCTCTTCTTTCAGGAGAAAATGGACTGATTCTGAGGCAATGTAAAGATGTGCTATGGACTTGTGGTGGCTCTGACTCGGGTCTACAATTAGTAGGTCCTCTGTTTTAATGTGCCTCAAATTTGGGATGAAGCCCAATAATTTCAATACCGATCTTCGGTTTAAAATGACGTTGTCGTCATTTCCAGGAATCTGTTCCAGTTTTAGTATCCATCTCTTCTTGTCTTGCATCTTCCCCACCCTGTGGCATTGGTCAATTCTCGTGACGTAATGAACTTTTTCGTGTTTTATGGGAGGAACTGGGTGTCGAGTTCCAGATTTGTTTAGAGAACGACATCTCGAGTTGTCCGGGCTGTAACTTTCTTTCTTCGAATTGAATCTGTCTTTTTGTTTAGCAGACAAAGAGCCTCATTACGACTTTGACGGTAGCCATGCCCTTATTAAGGGCATGGCTGCCACCAAAACTGGGTCCAGGTCCGGGTTCCCTGAATGGGGAATTACCGGGCCATTCCGAGTTTGGAGGGCCCGGCAATTCCTCCTTCAGGGAACCCGGGCCCGGACCTTCCCCATTCCCATTTGAGCCCCCATAGGGCTCAATGGGAATGGGTGCAGGAAGCTAACAAGGGGCCGATTACGACCAGCTCGTTGTTAGCTCCTTGGTCCCCTCGCGGGTCCCGGTAAGGATGCCTGGTTTTACCAGGCATCCTTACCGGGTCCCGTGAGGGAACCTCGTAATCTTGTGGAATGGGTTTAACGGGTCCGCCTCCATTAGCGACAAAGACTTGTCATTTTCTCTACTGTTGGTTTTTGGTACCTGGTTTTCTTCCTTTTGGTGGATCACAGTCAAAGTCGGATCACCCCACCTTGCCTTCTTTGACATTTTCTTGCATCGCTCTTCCAATGTCAGAAAACCATAAACCACTGGTTCATCCCCCGCGTTGTCGCTGGTACAACTCGCCCGAGCTGGGCTCTGAACAGGAGCTGTAAGTGGGTTTGAAGGACTCTTGACAGATCTTTTGTCCTCGCTCGTGTGTTGGCTTAGGTTCATCATTACCTCATCTTCAAGGAAATCTTCTACCGACCTTGGTGAAGTGGCGGCCCTTGAAATTTTGGTCCTGTCACTAGTGGTCTTGGCTGGTAGCTCTTGATTCGTGGCCTTCTCCTCTCCTAGAACCAGTTTTGAATCCTGTCTGTTAGATGCAGTTGCTAGTCCCTTCTTTGAGGGTATTTTTCGAAAGACTGGTTCTAGGGGTTTTTCATTTTCAGGCAAATGGTTGGTCGCTACTTTCGTTTTTGGTTTTTCTCCTGGCAGTTTCTCTCCCGGCTTCTGCTTGTTGTAGCCTTTTGCCAATCGTCCCGCCCATGTGCCATCTGCATCAATAGTTGTGAAGTCTGAGACAGGAGGACTCATTGGTTTTGGGACACAGGGTCCTAATAGTATAGCCACTCCCCCCCTCTCTTAAATTGTCCATGGTCAAATCAATAGTGACTTCTGTTTGAGTACTAATGGCCTTTCTGTCCTCCACGGAGTTTGTCGAAGATGTCAAAGGCACTGTGGAGGGGGGGTGTCACTCCCGCATGATGTTAAGTTGAGGCTTGTTTTCTCCATGATGTATGCCTCAAGGAAGATCAATTTGCTGTTCATCATTGCTTGTATTGTCGTATGGTCTTCGAGATTGTCACTGATGGCTTTGTATAACTTCATAAAAGGTGCTAAAGCTATTGTGACTGACAACATTATGGAAAGGATATTTACTTTCTTTGAAGGTGTTTCTGTGGATGTCAGATTTAAGGGAGTCGAGGATCTAACTTTCTGTGGCATCTCCGTCAGAAGGGTTGTCTTGGCGGCCCTTGTATGGTCTGGGATCGCAGAGAATCCAGTGAATTTCTCCAGTTTGCAGGTGCAATTAAGGAATTTACCAAGGCGGTGTGCTGGGAGATTTCATTTATTTGGCCTCTGTTGCTTGGCTTGTCCGGAGTCGCTCTTAAAGAAGGATCCAACCTTACCCTCACTAGTTGTCCAGAGTCACTCTCCACGATGAATGTCTGAGAAGGGGGACTCATGTGCTTCGGGCGGAGGTTTTCGTACTGAGAGGCTATTTCTTCACTTTGTGATGTTGGTGCAGTAGTGCTTGCCTCAGCTTCTGGGGAGGGGAGCTGCCCATTGTCTGCTCTCTGTTGGTTAGTGTTTCCAGAGACCATAGCATTTTCCTTGAAAGTTGCGATGGTCGGCGTAAATACAGGAGCTCCCCCTTTCGTGATTTTGCCTTCTGACATGTCCTTGGGTTGCTCTTTTGCCCCAGACACCTCGGTCTGGTCTTTAACTTGAGATCTATCCTGTGCCTCTAGCGGTGGACTTAGAGAAAGCGTAGGTGGGTCTTCAATTCTTCAGCATTTTGAAAGCGGCCAACATTTCTGTGAGGCCTGGAGAATTTCTGCATCTAAGAGTTTTTCTCTATGTCTGCCATAGGTTTTTAAACACAGTTGAAAGTGCATGGACCACACTTTCTCCTAGTTTTTGGGTCAGCATTTGTGGTGCTATGATTTCTTTTTCTCTTTGAGCCCTTCGACGTTGTTTTGACTGGGGACTGTACTGAGCCTGATTTTGTCACCGGTCTGGTAAGGTGAATGAATGAGAGCTTTCACTGTTATCGCGCCGGCTAGCCTTGCCTCCTTGTTGGTGATGTGCGGGGGCCGCTCTTCTTCCTGCATCACCTCCGTCTCCGCAGCCTCAGTCTTAGCGCTCGCCGCCGCTTCGCGGGACACTCCTGCTACCCCATCGCGGGACACTCCCGCTACCCCTTGCTTGTCCAGAGCCGGAACTCCTCTCTCGCCTCGCGGGTCCTGACTCAAGGGACTCACGGGAACCTCGAGACCACCATCCTGGCACGCGGACACTACTTCCATGGCGGCATCCACCTCCTCGACATCGGACCCAGTATGCTCCAACTGCCCCCCAGGTCAGTGGTGCATCGTCGCTCATAGTGGGTGGGTTGGGGGCCATAAGGGATCAATAACTGTGTTTGAGGTTTCCGAGTCCAACATCGAAGTAATAATCTCGGGAGTTATTAATGCTGTTTTAGGGTATTTCAGATGATTTGGGACTAAGCCAGTATCGGGCGTAAGTAACTAGGCGATGCAAGTAGCACTTTGGGAAGATAGGACCTCTTTAGGGTTCGACTATTTCTGCTCACCTTTTTTTGGGAAGAGTGGCTTAAGGGCTGTAGGTTGCGAACCCTCTGCCCCCAAGCGGAGAGGCGAGCTCCTCAAGCAGCGGCTTTCCTCTTCGTCCAACAAAGAGCTTCCAAGTGGCGTCCTTTCTGTCCTGTCAGTCCTGCCAGGCATGACTGTAGGACTGCTCTCACTCAGCTCTCACTCCGCACTCCACTCTGCGGATACCAGGCAGTGTAAGTAGACACTCCTCCCACGACAGACACTGCGGACAGATTGCTGCCTGTAGGACTGCTCTCACTCAGCTCTCCTCATTTTTCACCACAGCAATATTTGACCTTTTAATAAAGGTGAAATTTATGAGAACCACTGCAAACATTGCCATAGTACAAAGATGATTTGAGAGAATATGTTTTTAGCACTACAGCATTTTTTGCCCTAATGATAATGTCAGCCAAAATTTCACTCTAAGCTTTGACAAAAGATAGGCACCTTTGAAGATCCAGAGCAATGCTTAAAATACTTTAACTGACCATTTCAAAACGAAGTGCAGCAAGAAGTGGGCCAGAACGGGATGTATTTTTATGACAACTTGCACACATTAAATAACCAATATTCACTGTTCAATATCACATGGTGCATTTTTAGGGCCCGATTCATGGAAATGTGTGCAGAAATCCCACAGGGTCTGCGCGCTGAGAAGGACACTGTGTGAACCTGAGCGCAAAATAAAAAATGCACGCTCTGTGTATTCATGGATTCAAATGCACTTTTGTAACCGACACAGAAAGGGAATGGAGCTGTGCGAGAAATGCCCACAACACGCTCCACGCAAACCAAAAACATAGCCGAAGACCTACCTTCCCGCAAAGCTCTGTGTCCAGCTCTGATGCAACATCCAGCACCCCAGCTACTCTGCACAAGGTTCCAAGTTAATAACGGCTTCATCCCCGCTAGTCTGCATGAGGTCCCATGTAAGTAACGCATGCACCCCAGCTACTCTGGGCAAGGTCATACGTAAGTAACGGCTGCAGCCCGCTACTGTGTGTGAGGTTCCACATAAGTAATGGCTGTACCCCAGCTACTATGCGCGAGATCCCACGTAAGTAACGGCTGCACCCCAGCTACTGTGCCTGAGATCCACGTAACAAATGTCTGCACTGCTGTGAACTGTCCCACCAATTCCCTCCCAACAATGCCTCAGCTCTGACACTACACAAGGAAGCACCCTCACAGTACTCCACCCTCCCCACACCACCCTCATCTCCGACACTATCTCAGACAGCCCCTGACAGTACACTCCCCTCCCCACACTGCCCTGTGGGGTGAAATATGGCACCTGAATGCCAGAAATTAAGAGGCCTGAATGATATGGGAAGTCCCATTGAAGTATAAATGAGGCCTATTGAACTAAAAACAGGCCTACATCTCAAAGAAAAGAGCGTGGGCTTGAATCTCGAAAGTGCAAAGATATGCGCAATGCATTTCAGCAAGGAAAAGAAAGATATGTGGCTGAAAATGTTTTTTTACTAAATTCTCATATTACTGCCCTATACATATGGACAATCCAGAAGTGATTTATAAAATGTCATGTAAAATGTATTGTGTGTGAGTTTAAAAGCCATTGCATTCCGAATTTTACATGCAGCCGGTCATTTCTCCTAAAGATGAAACTTAACCTCCAAGACATTTCCTCTGCTGATCCTGGAGAGAGAGATCTGGTTGTCAACAATCAATCAGAGCCAATGCTTAAAAATATAGAAAGAAACACACTGCCTAGATTTAAACCACGGTGGAAACAGATGAGGCCATGCCTGTTCTTTCAGCAGAAGTGACCTTGAGATCACAATTCCCATAAAATGTCCATTAGAGTTGCAGCCAGGGCCGTTACAGGCCATGAAGGGAGAGGCAAAGATAAACATGACCAAGCCTCTGGCTGATCATATGCTCAAGGGAAAATGAAACTGAAAGCGAATAAAGAAAAAAACTGGAGTTTATTTAGTAGAAAAATACATATTATTGCATAAAAGGGGCATCGTATATGCCACAATGGTCATTTCAGACTTTTATTAAAGGTGACAGTAATCCCCTTTGAAACATAAAAAAACAATTTTTGTGTGATAAACATATCTAAAGTTATCTGGGCCTTTCCTTCATTCCGAGAGATTTGAAAGTTGGTGTGAGGGTGAAGGACAAAATTAACATGGGAACTATGAAGTGGCATATTTTTCACTGATACGGCTCTTACGTAAATGAGAAAAATACATATCTTTGCATAGGAAGGGTGTGCCGACTTCAGATCAGCATCATCTGATTTGACTTGCAATGCATTTCTTAAAAACATATCCATACATGTAAAGATTTGAAAAATTAGGGTACTTGCCATGTTGATAGATTTTCGGTGAGATGTGCTAAAATCTGAACACTCTGAAACAAGCAAATTGCATCAAAAGTAAAGTGCCCTGTGTCAGGAAGTGTGTCAGTTAAGGACGGACATGGAGAAAAGTGAGTTATGTTCTCAGGAAATGACTGACATGAGGATAGAAAATGAAAAAATGAATGGAACATGTGACATAGAGCAGGCAACAAAGGCCAAAAGTGCACAAAGGGAGCAGATTAGTCTCCTGCAAAAGAAGAGGTCTGAATATCCCCAGACAATACAAGCCTTACAGAAGGAAAATTAGTCCCTTTGTGAGGAGAACAAGGGACTCAGTGACCAAGTATTTGCACACAATAAAGTGCTAAAAGCTACTCAAGCACTGGTATTAGAATTGAAAACTCATGTCTCTATATATCATATAAGAGATACGGGCTGAGAAAAACAAATCTGAGAGATTGCAAAAGTCAATAGCCAAATACAAACAGGCTTTGAAGCACCCCGACCAGTTAGAGTATGGAAACGCACACTCCAATAACTGAGTGATGACCTCTTTAGCAGGGATCTCAATCCAACTGACCACCTTATTTGCACAGGCTGCTGCTAACTTCATGCCTGCCAGTTTTCAATATCAGGGAAACATGAGGCAGCTGAACTCAACCAGATCTAGTCCAACTAAGCCATAAGTCCAGTCCTTATCAGATATGGATGCGTATTCATCTCTACCCAGATTTAAAAATACCCTAGCATGTACTTCTGACCAGGAGGGCTCCTATGATGAGAAGATCAGGGAGTCAGACTGGCAGAAAGTTACAAAGGGACCACCTGCTCCACTTTGCAGACAGAAAATAACCATAGTCCACACCTAAAAAGAGTATTTTAAAAACCTTCACACATTCAGGGAGATGAGGGAAATTCTCCACCATACCCAGAAGAAGGGATGAGGAAGAGGAGTACTCCCCTGTGCATAAAAGGGAGTACACGGGATGTGACCATGAGAGCCCACAGCACCAGCAGAGAGAACAGAACTGACCCCATCATTCTGGGAGGGATACCAAGTCTCATATAGGTAGGAAGCGCCTAGATGACAGGGAGTGGACCACCGATAGTAGCAGCTCAGAGTCAGAGGGTGAGTGGACTCAGGTAAAGCGGAAAGGAAAGTGTGCCAAACAGAACAAAGGTCTTGTGAAAGACCCAATTCAGCAAATAAAGGCCATAAAAACATTTATGACTCCCTACCATAATAATGCCAAAGACTTAGTATGGGAGCATCTAGAACTTTATGACCAAATGGCGACATCATTTGGTATCAAGAATGATCAAAATTCCATGGAGTTCGCCAAATGGACATTCTCCCCAGAATACTCCAGCTTCATTGCAGGGCTGGAGGACCAAGATCACCAAAAATGGTCCCCCTATAAGGCGGCTATCTTAAAGCATTTCTCAATTCACATGAACCCTTAGGAGGCCTGCAAGGCAACCTACAATGTGCAGTGTGGGGAAGACCAAGCACCTAGAAAGTTTGTGCAAGAGCTGAAGCAGGCATTTGCCCAGACCTCTAGGTGGGTGAACACAGATAGCTGAGAGTTCATTAAGATTTACTTCCACGCACTCCTGATATACATAATGACCCAACTGATAAGGGACTTCCATGAGTGCAGGACCCTGGATGGGGTGATAGAACAGGCCACCCGGATTTATCAAGTACAAAAGCCCCCTGAAAACAAAAATAATCCTAAAAACCTCAAACCGTCAACCACACCCGCTGTTGCAAAGGTGGCAGAGGTGAAAAATACCCCCATATTAGACTTGGAAATGGGCGGTGGCCTAAAAATACTCCTCCCGCTAACACTAATAAGCTGAATGAGACTCAGAGGAGACTTTCTGATCCAACCCAATCAGGTGGTAGCCAGGTAGTGTATCTGACCAACGATCCATTTGACCGTGCCACCTATATTAGCCCTAGATACAAGGGTAACAGACTGATCTTGGGATATGTATGGACTCCCCTGGCACAAGGGTGGGCCCATTCAAGTACGTACTGCCCCAGGAAACCTCCCTCAAAACATCCCTCACAACTTTCCTCAGGAGGGAAGAAATACTCCACCCCAAACCCTAAATTTCTTTCTCAGATAGCCTTCAAACCTCAATTTCCAGAACAATCCTCCTCTCTCTCCCCGCTTCCAGGACAATAGATTCCTAAATCAGAGAGAAGGGAGACCAAGGATGGAGCGTTGTCAGAAAACTTTTAATACCCGAGCTACAATGGGAAATGTAGCAAAGGGATGAATCCAGACCCATTACCAACCAGAAAGGTTGTCTCAGCTGGAGCGACAAGTCCAATATTTAACACAATAACTGAGTCGCATGTTGAGGGGTCAGCAGAGCCCTCAAATAGTAATTGCTGCCCAGAACAGCTCAACACCTGGGTCTGGTTCCTGGGAGCAATGATGGGAAGAAACTCCCGACAACAAACAGGTTCCAGAGGATGGGGGCTGGGGGAAGGGAGATGCAAAGCGCCAGAGGAAGCTTCCCTTCTCACCAGAACCCCCTGGAAACCTCTGAACCTGAACACACATCTTCTACCCTCGAAAAGCTGATACCTAGAAAACAGGGTAAGTAGGAGAAATCAAGAGCAAAATAGAACCCACTGTGTGGAGGTCCGCATCATCTTGTTCGAAGGGGAAGAATCCCTGGAGTATTCAGGGATGGAAATCTTATCTTTCGGGGTTGGAGGGATCCCTCTCAAGGAAAAATTGAGCACAAAGGACCAGAATTTAGACTGGGTAAGTATGGCGATTGACCCAGAGCAACATATTCTTAAACCTCACCAATGTCACCCAGATGACTGTGAAAGCAATGAGTGATCCTCCCACCAAACAGGTTCAGGTACCAGCCTCCAGGAAAAGGGGGGCAACAAAGAATCAGGAGAAGTCGTTTGGTGCTGGCTACAAAATCTTCTTTACAGATTCCCGGACTCCGACACAGAAAACTGTCCAAGATCCCACAGTGTTAGAGTTAAAAATTAAAAAAAAACTGCCAAGCTGGCATAAAATGCACATTTTCTTTTTACCCTGGAAGAGAGAGAAGGAAGAATGTATGCCTCTACCAAGGTACAGCATCAATGCACATGATCAGCACTGGTGGATGCTGGATCCCAAGCCACCCTACTGTCCAAAAAGGCCTTTGACCAACTAAATTCAGGAAGGTGGAAGAATCACCAAATCCCCCTAAGGCCCCTTTGTGGACAACTCGAAAAAACTTCGATGGGAATTATATTTAAATCGAAGAGATTGCATATCTGGAGATCAAATTTGTGTGACATAGTGTGAACCACCCGGTGATATTGTAACTCCAGAGGGCACACGTTGTCCACTGGGGAATGACCTCCTTCAGAGGTTATCACCCCTCACTGACTGTGTGAACAAGGACCTCTGGACTCAGACTAAACGGCCAATCAAATTAAAACAAAGTACAAATCCTAGGATAAAAGATGATGAAAAACCAGCTCAAAGTTTGACCGTCATCCAGATAAAGGGTGAACAGCTGTTTTTCCCCATTCAGGTAAATCAGGGAGGAGCATGTTCTCACCAAGGTAGTCCTGAATAATGGAAGAAGCTTCATCAGTGAAACATTATTCCGGAAACTCCCAAAGGAGCAGACCATTCCCACATTTAAATTGATTGATAAGTGGGAAATGGCCTGGAAACTCCAGATCCCAAACATCTCCTGCCTACCAGGCGCATGCTAAAAATGTCCATTGGTGACAAAAGCATAGACCATAATAGTTGGGTTGTGAGAGATGTCCCCTCTGCTTTTTACTTAGGCACTTAGGCAGTGACATTCTCAATCGATTCACAATTAATTTGGGCCTAATTAATTACAAATTCTGGTCCTGACTGGGGGGTAACCCCATGGGCTTTGACAATACTGAGGAAGAATTTGGGTCAGCTCAATTGCTGCCGTATGCAGTTGAGGTTCAAATGGGAGAAGAGGTAACCATCCCATGACACGTATGACATTTTACAATTCCCCTAAAAAGTAAGCGATGACAGAACCTCAAAAACAAGGATGCTTATATAAATTTGAATTATGACCTCCAACAGGAACGTTTGTATTTACATCCAATACCCCTATTTGACCTAGAACATGACTCCATTCGAATATTGGTGGATAACAGCAAAGCTAGAAGTATCACTTTGGGCGCGGACACCTTTATTGTAATGGTGGTTGATGCCCAACATTATTCTATTGACTTAGGTAACTCATTACCGACCAATTCCAAATGACTGTTACAATTTTGATGATGGTATACCCCCGGAAAAGATTTTCAGCCGGGAAGAGGGGAATTTCTTGGTGTACTCCTCCTGCCCATATGGTGGGGAAGAGGTGACCTGTGACATTAGGATGGTAGGAGGGTAGGAGGAGGTGGTATTTCAAGTCAAAAGTGACTACCTCCCATCCTTGAAACCTAATGTCCAGTCAACTCAATAACAAGAGATCTCTCAACCCACCTGGATGATACCACCGTAATTTCCAAACCCGAGGTATTTCCAGGCTTTAGGCAGATGGTCAAAGAACAAATCAATCTCCCTGATGCCTGTGAGTCAGAGGAACAAAGCAGAAGCTAAAACTGGTGTTTTGGGATTTTCAGGATATCTTTGCAGTGGATTTGTACGACTGTGGATGCACAGACATACTTTCAACCCCCATACCTATGGACCCAGAGATGGTTCCCGTATTTGTGAAGCAATACCAGTTGTCATCCATGGAATCACTCACAGAGATTATTAAAAATGTAGAATCCCGTGGGATCATTCGTCCAGTCCAGAGTACCTTTAACAACCCAGTACTGGGGATACTCAAACCCACTGGCCAATGGAGACTTTGTGCAGACCTTAGGGAGTTAAATAAACGAGTTCACATGTAAAGATGGCCCCTTCCCTACATCAATCAGGGACTGCCCCAGATCCAAGGGTCAAAGGTGTATACCGCCATTGACCTGACCAACGGTTACTGGACCGTACCCGTGAGTAGGGAAGACCATTACAAGCTTTGCTTTACCTTCAGGGGGCAGCAATACATGTGGACCCAAACCCCCTTTGCATACATAAACTCTGTCAACAAATGTAATATCTACCTACATAAGGCCATGCCCGACTTGGGCAAAAGGGGAAACCTAGCCTGTGTAGCTGATGTCTTAATCAAGAGCTCAACTGTGGAGGAACACATAGCTGAAATACTCTATGTTCTGACTCAGTTGCAGAAAGCCAAGGCACAGTGGTGTAAGGCCCACGTGAGCTTCTTAGGGCATGGAATCACCCCTGAGGGCCTCAGTCCCCAGGTGAAAAAGGTGGAAGCATTATTGAAATTGAAAGACCCTACTACTCTGCGAGAACTAAGAAGCCTTCTTGGACTCACTAATTATAGTAGCAAGTTAATTGAAGACACTGAAGTGGTCACACAACCCTTGGTCCATTTATTAAAGGCTGTGGTCAAGTGGGAGTGGGATCCAGAACAACCTGAGGCAGTAAAACAACAAAAGAGAAGCCTTTCCCAAGCACCTTGTTTGCCTCACCCCATAAAGAATAAGGAATTGTTCTTGAAGACGTGGTTCTCAAATACTTGCTTAACAGCGGTATTATACCAAAAGCATGACAAGGTCAACAAAGTTCTCTCATACATGAGCAAGACTTTGTCCTCTGTGGAGGAAAAATTAAATATTTGTGAAAAGGCACTCCTGTCAATGGTGTGGGCGTTTAATAATTACTGCCCATTCATTCAGGGGGAGCACATCATTGCCGAGACTCCTAACCAGCCCTTGCAATATCTCCAAAGTGACCGAATCCAAACAGGGAACGTGAATAATTCCAGAATGACTACTTGGATTCTGTCCATGCAAGGCTTTCCTGTATGGTGAGATATGGCCAAAACAAGAAGAGTCCACTAGCGCAAGGTTTGGCTGACTTGCATGACTGTGCTCAAGAAAACTGTCTCTTGGACAAAAGTCTAAAGATCAAAGATAATATGGAGGATTACCTTACTTCCCCGCACAAAGTTTATGAGGAAGACACGTGCCAGGGGATACCCACAGTTTATGTGGATTATCATATTGATAATCATGGGGAAAAATAACTAGTGACTGGCATTCGGAATGACTGGGTGAATTATGCCCCAGAGCCCTCTGCTGGGTACAAAATATGTCCCTGAAGTAGCCAGGTGGCAGAGTTGATGGCGGTACATCATGCCATCCTCGATGCCATGCACCACCAACTCAAAGAACTCGTCATATTTAGATTATCTGATGGAATGTATTTGTGGAGCACCTGATTAATTTGAAAAATCGAAGCATGCTGTGTGCGAATAACAAACCGCTCAAGCATGAAAAATGATTCCAATCCATTGATGATCTGGTAACCTCTAATGAAATGATCATCTATTCGAAAAAGATTATAGTTCACTCCAAAATAGAGGGACCAGACAAAACTGGAAATTACTTGGCTGACAAGTTGTCCAAAACCAGAGCCATCTGTGGGATCTTCTTGAAAACGAATCCCTGTTGGTGGAAATCCAGGTTGCTGCTGTCACCAGGTCCCAAACATATGCCCAAAATGAACTCTGAACTACCCAGTGGAGTAAAGAGACTGCAGATGCTGATTTGAATATGGCATGAAAAGAGAACCCGATTATTGGGAAATGTTATCAACATTTTGAAAACCCAGTGAATTTTCCTCTGACAGAATCAGATGATATGGGGAAAGGGGGTATCTGGGTGTTGATAAAGTTTTCCAAAATGCTCTGAATCCAAGATGGTTTGTTGATACAAAGATCCATATCTGGATGTGACCACTCAGTGGTACCTACCTCATTCTGAAGCCTGATGTTAAGTCACACCCATGTCATGGCCACTGCTGGTCATAGGGGGTTTCATACACTGTAGAAATCTTGCAAGAGTTTACATATTGGCCACACATGGATCAGAACCTCAACCTATACTTAAAGGGGTTTCTTGTGTATGTTCAGTTTCAGCTAAATTCTCTCACACACAGAGCACCCCTACAGAAAAGGGGAATGCAACTGCCTTGGTTGAATTTCCAGTTGATTTCATCGGGAAAGTGATTTGCTCATCTAGAAGAAGCAAGTACATGCTGATTGTGACATGCTTGTTTACCAAGTGGGTGGAATGTCTTCCGGCCCCAAATTGCAAGGCAGAAACAGCTATCGCCCTAATGATCAATCACATCTTCTCTCATTTCTGTCTTCCCCAAAGATTGTGTTAGAGCGAGGACGTTATTTTACCAGTGAGGTGATGACAAAGATGTGGGAGATACTAGGGGAAAAGAGAAAACTCCGCATTGCCCACTGCCATCCTCGAGCAGGGGAGTTGAGAGGTACAATAAAACATTAGTGGGCATCTTGAAGAAGTTTGTGGCAGACTCTGTACCTAGTTGTGACATCCGATTACCGCTTGTCCTGATGGCCATCAGGTCTAGACCATCTTCTGCAACAAAAATGTCTCCATTCGAGCTCATGACTGGATGCAAATTGGTGCTACTTCAACATCTGTTCTACAGAACTTAAGAGCAGACCCTGATCAACGCATTCACAACTCATGTGTACACTGTGACTTTACGAAAACACCTTCAGTGCTCTTTTGCTTACACTTGGCTTACATGTACAATTTCCAAAGGAATCAGATCAAAGAGCGGAAGTTCCTCCCCTCTTGGCATGGTGCTTTTGAAATTGTCTACAACATCTCATCTGTCGTCTATAATATCTGCATCCCGAAAGGAGAACAGGCGGAAGAGAAATGGGTTCATAGCAATCAGTTGAAAAGCTGTCATCCCAGACAGGGCTTGCAACTGATTTAAGAACCCAGTGAGGGTAGAGCCCAGGTATACTTATCAGGAATGTGCCAAAAGCAATGAGCATGTCTGAAATTGTATACATCAAGTGAAAAGTAATGTCTAACTCATTGTTTTGTTGTCAATTTGAACATCGATCATACTGGGGAAATTAGTACTGTATGAAATACTTAAACTCGCTTTTATTCTCGGCAGATTAAATAACTCCTTGCCTCTACAGGCCGGAGTTGAAGCTACCGGAAATGGAGGGGTCCAGGACCAAAAACCCAAAATCCGAAAAGAGTGGAGTGCAGACCAGAGTGCCACTCCCTCAGGACGGGGAAAAGAGCAGACATGTTCTAACGGAGATTCCTGGAATAAACCCAGGCCACAAGGAATAGGAAACCCCACTCTATCCTTGCTCTTCTCTCTGTCTCACTAGAATCAAAGGCCCAGGAGGGGAGGACCTGTGGGGTGAAATATAGCCCTTGAATGCCATAAATAAAGAGGCCGGATTGATTTTGGAAGTCCCATTGAAGTATATGAAGTATAAGGCCAGCACAGAAATGGTGATGTCAAACATTAGGCCTATTTGACCAAAACAGGCTTAAATCTAAACGGAAAGAAAGTGGATATAAGTCTCAAAAGTGTGAAAATATGCAATGACATTCAGCAAGGAAAAGAAAAACATGTGGCTGAAAATGCTGTTTTACTAAATCCATGGAGTGCTGCACTTTTACTTAATGAGACAGATAGCAGTGCATACATTTAATACCAGATTGTGCTCCAGTCATCGCAAGTGAATCCAAACTCATTGCAATAATAGGAAATAAAAGAACTTCCCTTTTCCTCATCCAAATGACAGTATGCTAAGAGCAGTGCTCACTAGACTTTTAGAGTTTGAACAGGGTTTTCCCATATAACTGCCATATGGACAATCACACGTCATATTCATGTATTTTGCAACTGTGTGATTAAAGAAGTTTATTACACATGGATATAAGGCCCATGTGCCTTATGAAATGCCATGTCAAATGTATTCTGAGTGACTTTAAAAGACATTGCTTTCTGAATTTTACATGCAGTCGGTTATTTCTCCTAAAGATTAAACTTAACCTTCAGGACGTTTCCTCTGCTGATCCTTTAGAGGGGAGTCGGGTTATCAACCATCAATCAGGGCCATTGATTAAAAATATTTAAAGAAATACACTGCCTAGAATTAAACCACAGTGGAAACAAATAAGGTCATGCCTGTTCTTTTAGCAGAATAACATGCCAATTAGAGTTGCAGCCTTGGCCGTTGCAGGCCATGAAGGGAGATGCAAAGATAAACACGAGCCAGTCTCTGGCTGATCACATGCTCAAGGGAAAATGAAACTTAAAGCAAATAAAGAACAAACTGGAGTTTAGTTAATAGAAAAATACATAGTATTGCATCAAAGTGGCAGCGCATATGCCACACTGGTCATTCCAGATTTTTTATAAAGGTGACAGTAACCCCCTTTGAACCATGCTAAAACTATTTTTGTGTGATAAACATAAACTAAAGTAATTAATGAAAATCTGATTTGGGCCTTCCCTTGATTCCAAATGATTTGAAAGTTGGTGTGAGGGTGAAGGACAAAATTAACATGGTAACTATGAAGTATCATATTTCTCATTGATACAGCACCTTGATAGATTTTGAACATGCCAAACCCACATGTCAGTTTGGGATAACAAAACATTCTCCTCCCACAGCTTTCCTAACTTACACCCCTCATCTCCTTGTCCTGTTAGCACATAGGTGGGAGGTGGGTAGAGAAAGCCAACCAATACCTTTTGCCGGAATGATGCCAAGTTTGCGATGTAATTTGCCAAATAAATAAACCAGTTTGCTTCAGAACCTCACCTCTCACACCATAACATGCACCACCCCACAGTACTCTACCCTCCCCACGCCTTCCTCACCTCCAACACTGCTCCCAGGAAGCCCCCTCAAGTCCAGACACCACCCATAAGCCCAACATACATCTGAAACTACCTCAGGCAGCCCTCTGAGAGTACACTCCCCTCCTCACACTGCACTCAGCTCTGACGCTACCCCAACCAGCACCCTCACAGTACTACACCCTCCCCACACTGCCCTCAGCTTTGACACTACCCCAGGCATCACCCTCACAGTACTACACCCTTTCCAGACTGCCCTCAGCTATGACACTAGCCCAGGCAGCACTCTCACAGTACTCCACCCTCCCCACACTGCCCTCATCTCCAACACTGCCCTCAGGTATCCCCCTTCAGTCCATACTCCATCCACAAATCCCCCTCACCTCTGACACTACCACAGGCAGCCCCCTAACAGTACACTCCCCTCCGCTCCCCACACTGTCCTCAGCTGTGATACTGCCCCAGGAATCTCCCTCAAGTCCAGACATTACCCGCCAGCCCACGTCACCTTCAAAACTGCCCCCAGACAGCCCCTCAAGTCTAGACAGCACCCACCAGCCCTCCTCACCTCTGACACTACCCCAGGCAGCCCCCTGACAGTACACTCCCTCCCCACACTGCCCTCAGCTCAGACACTACCTCAGCTAGCACCCTCACAGTACCCCACTCTCCCCACACTGCCCTCACCTCTGACACTACCCCAGGCAGCCCCCTCGGTGAACAGTCTCCTCCTCTCACTGCCCCCATCTCTGACACTGCCCCCAGACATCCCCCTTAAATCCAGACACAACACACCACCTCCTTACCTCTGACACTGCCCCCAGGTTGTCCCCTCAAGTCCAGTCCCCACCAACCAGCCCCTCACCTCCAACACTACCCCAGGCAGCCCCCGGACAGTACACCCCCCACACTGCCCTCACCTCTGACACCACCTCAGGCACCACTCTTACAGTACTCCACATTCCCCACACTGCCCTCATCTCCAACACTGCCCCCAGGAAGCCCCCTCAAGTCCAGACACCACACACCAGCCCCCTTCACCCCCAACACTACCCCAAGCAGCACCCTGACAGTATACTCCCCTCCCCACACTGCCCCAGGCAGCACCCTCACAGTACTCCACCCTCACCACACTGCCCTTACCTGTGACAGAACCACAGGCAGCCCCCTGACAGTACACTCCCCTCTGCTTCCTGAAATGCCTTCAGCTGCAACACTGCCGCCAGGCATCTCCCTCAAGTTCAGACACCACCCACCAGCCCCCTTCACCTCTGACACTACCCCAGGCAGCCCCCTCGGTGAACATTCTCCTCCTCTCACTGCCCCCAGCTCTGACACTGCCCCCAGACATCCCCCTTAAATCCAGACACAACACACCACCCCCTTACCTCTGCCACTGCCCCCAGGTTGTCCCCTCAAGTCCAGTCCCCGCCAACCAGCCCCTCACCTCCAACACTACCCCAGGCAGCCCCCGGAGAGTACACCCCCACACTGCCCTCACCTCTGACACCACCTCAGGCACCACTCTTACAGTACTCCACATTCCCCACACTGCCCTCATCTCCAACACTGCCCCCAGGCAGCCCCCTCAAGTCCAGACACCACACACCAGCCCCCTTCACCTCCAACACTACCCCAAGCAGCACCCTGACAGTATACTCCCCTCCCCACACTGCCCCAGGCAGCACCCTCACAGTACTCCACCCTCACCACACTGCCCTTACCTGTGACAGAACCACAGGCAGCCCCCTGACAGTACACTCCCCTCTGCTTCCTGAAATGCCTTCAGCTGCAACACTGCCGCCAGGCATCTCCCTCAAGTTCAGACACCACCCACCAGCCCCCTTCACCTCTGACACTACCCCAGGCAGCCCCCTCGGTGAACATTCTCCTCCTCTCACTGCCCCCAGCTCTGACACTGCCCCCAGACATCCCCCTTAAATCCAGACACAACACACCACCCCCTTACCTCTGACACTGCCCCCAGGTTGTCCCCTCAAGTCCAGTCCCCGCCAACCAGCCCCTCACCTCCAACACTACCCCAGGCAGCCCCCGGAGAGTACACCCCCCACACTGCCCTCACCTCTGACACCACCTCAGGCACCACTCTTACAGTACTCCACATTCCCCACACTGCCCTCATCTCCAACACTGCCCCCGGGCAGCCCCCTCAAGTCCAGACACCACACACCAGCCCCCTTCACCTCCAACACTACCCCAAGCAGCACCCTGACAGTATACTCCCCTCCCCACACTGCCCCAGGCAGCACCCTCACAGTACTCCACCCTCACCACACTGCCCTTACCTGTGACAGAACCACAGGCAGCCCCCTGACAGTACACTCCCCTCTGCTTCCTGAAATGCCTTCAGCTGCAACACTGCCGCCAGGCATCTCCCTCAAGTTCAGACACCACCCACCAGCCCCCTTCACCTCTGACACTACCCCAGGCAGCCCCCTCGGTGAACATTCTCCTCCTCTCACTGCCCCCATCTCTGACACTGCCCCCAGACATCCCCCTTAAATACAGACACAACACACCACCTCCTTACCTCTGACACTGCCCCCAGGTTGTCCCCTCAAGTCCAGTCCCCACCAACCAGCCCCTCACCTCCAACACTACCCCAGGCAGCCCCCGGACAGTACACCCCCCACACTGCCCTCACCTCTGACACCACCTCAGGCACCACTCTTACAGTACTCCACATTCCCCACACTGCCCTCATCTCCAACACTGCCCCCAGGCAGCCCCCTCAAGTCCAGACACCACACACCAGCCCCCTTCACCTCCAACACTACCCCAAGCAGCACCCTGACAGTATACTCCCTTCCCCACACTGCCCCAGGCAGCACCATCACAGTACTCCACCCTCACCACACTGCCCTTACCTGTGACAGAACCACAGGCAGCCCCCTGACAGTACACTCCCCCCTGCTTCCTTAAATGCCTTCAGCTGCAACACTGCCGCCAGGCATCTCCCTCAAGTTCAGACACCACCAACCAGCCCCCTTCACCTCTGAAATTGCCCCCAGGCAACCCCCTAGTCCAGACAGCAACCACCATCCCCCCTCACCTCCAACACTACCCCATGCAGCCCCCTAACAGTACATTCCTTCCCCACAGTGCCCTCAGATCAGATACTACGCCAGGCATCACCCTCACAGTACTCCACTCTCTCCACACCACCCTCACCACGACACTACCCGAGGCAGCCCCCTTACAGTACACTCCCCTCCCCATACTGCCCTCAGCTCTGACACTGCCCCCAGGCATCCCCCTCAAGTCCAGATACCATCCACCATCCGACCTCACTTCTTACACTGCCCCAGGTAGTTTCTCAAGTCCAGTCCCTACCCACCAGCCCCCCTCACCTCCAAGACTACCCCAGGCAGACCCCTGACAGTGAACTTCCCTCCACATATTGACCTTACCTCTGACACCACCCCAGGCACCATCCTCACAGTACTCCACCCTCCCCACACTGCCCTCACCTCTGACACTGCCTCCAGGCAGCCCCCTGAAGTCCAGACACCACCCACTATCCCCTGCACCTCAGACACTACCCCAGGAAGCTCCCTGACAGTACACTCCCCTCCCCCACACGGCCCTCAGCTCTGACACTACCCCAGGCAGCACCCTCATAATACCCCACCCTCCCCACAATGCACCCAGCGACGACACTACCCCCAGGCATCCCCCTCAAGTCCAGATACTACCCAGCAGTCCCCCTCACCTCTGACACTGCCCACAGTACACCCCCTCAAGTCCAGTCTGCACCCACACATCCTCCTCACCTCTGACACTACCCCAGGCAGCCCCATGACAGTACACTCCCCTCCCCACACTGCCCTCTCCTCCAACACCACCACAGGCACTACCCTCACAGTTCTCCCCACTCCCCACACAGTACTCACCTCTGACACTGCAGCCAGGCAGCTCCCTCAATCCAGACACCACCCACTAGCCTCCCTCACCTTCAACACTACCCCAGACAGCCCCCTCTGAGTACTCCACCCTCCCCACACTGCCCACAGCTCCCACACTACCCCAGGCAGCATCCTCATAGCACTCCACCCTCCCCATACCACCCTCACCTTTAACACTACCCCAGGGTGCCCCCTGACAATACACTCCCATCCCACACTGCCCTCAGCTCCAACACAGTCCCCATGCATCCCCCTCAAGTCTAGACACCACCCACCAGCCCCCCTCAACTCTGACACTGCACCGAGGCAGCCCCCTCAAGTCCAGACAGCACCCACCAGCCCCCCCCACCTCCGAAACGAGCCCAGGCAGCCCCATGACAGTACACTCCCCTCCCCACACTGCCCTCACTTCCAACACCACCACAGGCACCACCCTCACAGTACTACACCCTCCCCACACTGCCCTCAGCTTCGACACTGCCCCCAGACAGCCCCTGTCAAGGCCAGACACCACCCACCAGCCCCCCTCATCCCTGACACCAAACCAGCCTTGCCTTGCCACATCACCCCTCTAACAGTGCAACAGTTCACAACAACTTACCTCAGCTCTACTGGACGTCCACCAACATGAAGCACAAAGGCCACATACCCACCCATATACCCAACAAATGGGTGCTCTGATGCAGAATACAGGTTTTTACCTCATCACCGGACTCCCTCGTACATTACAACCAGTAGCACATCAATAGGACAGCTGAATTTAAAAGCACAGCTACACATTGAAACCACCATGTACATGTCACACAGTAAAGCAATGTGCTGCAATGTGATGTCTCATTGTGCACACGTGTCATTGCAATTGCCTCAAACTGCTGTAGGTGAATGAGCTAGGAGGACAGTAGTCCAAGACATCACTGACAGGACAGTGGCACATGTGATTTCAGTGAATAGTAGCAAACAACATGCAATGAATCAATGGACTAAGGCCGGAAAGCACATCATCGCAAGCCCCTGGAACCATCATAATTTGAACAGGCATGTTTTGGGGTGATGCAAAGGAATTCAGAAAGTGTTTGAGCCAAGCAAGCGTATGATGTGTATAACCACATATAACCAAACTCACATTTGATGAAGAAGCGATCCAGTGGCAGAGGTACTACATGACATGAAACAACATTGTTTGGAAGTTGATGTGTGTTTGTGGGTGGCCATGTATTGTGAGGCCACCCGCACACCACCCCCAAACATAATTGTATAGTGTATGCCAGCCCTCCATAGTTTGTCCCCCAACCCACATAAAAGTCACACAAGAAATGCATAGCAAAACAAAACTAAAATACATGAACAAAGAGACAACAACAACTATGTGATGTACAACGAGAAACTGTACTAACAATATATAAAACTTTCGACATACATTTTTTTTCTGGTGTATATATCGAAAGGGTGAAATGTCCAAGGGATGAAAGGATCAAAAACAAAAGAAAACATAAACTATTTACATGGGCAGCAGGCTTAATACTCACACTCATCATCCTCCACTTGGAGGAGGGCAACTGTCCAGTCCTGGATGGCTTTCGGGCGGTCACTCATTCTCCTCTTCTCCTCCCTATCATCCCTGCAAGCCTCTTCCAGAATCTCAACCTACCTCTGTTTCCTTCTTTCCACCACCTGTGCCCTGGGCATGGCAACCTGTGCCACTCTAGCCCGCTGCCTCTCCGCCAAATCCATTCAGACACACACCATATGCCTTAACAGCTTGCACTCCTCCTGTCAGTTGTCCAAACCTTGCTGATTGGCTTGCCTCATGGATGTTGTTGGGCCCTATGTTGCTTGATCCATGACAGTCCTATAGTGCTGCTGCCTGGCCAAGCATACCCTGTGCATGCATCTCCGCCATTTGGATGTTGCACAATGGGGGGATACAGTACCAGCACTGTCATGATGTGCCCGCTGCCCCACTGCCCCACTGATGCCACTTCCTGTGCATTTAGCTGGGCAGGCACAGCAACCACCTCCGCTGTACATTTTCTGGCATCTACCATAGGCAGGGACGTGCGGACCACCAGACTGGGCTGTGTGGGTGTGACAATAGGAGAGGGGGCATGATGGGACGTGGCAAGGAAGGCCCCCCAGAGGATGATTGGGGCACAGAGGAGGCAGTGGATGAGAGGGCAGCTGAATGTGCCAGCGCACAGAGACCACCTGAGAGAAGCGCATGTTACAGCTGGGATATTGAGATGCACAACGTTTTGTGATGATGTGAGAGGATCCCACATGTATGCATCACAATCCCAGCTAGCACGGCATGCAACATCTCAGGGGTGATCTCTGTGGCCCCAAAGGTGGGCCCGGCCTGGGTGGTGGCATCCATGATGGTTGTCATGGCTGTATCAGATGGATCAGGGACAGGAGGTTGGTCAGCTCCCTACACAGTGCACTGCACATCCTCCTGTCCCTCGCACAGGGGTGCAGCCTGAACACCCTACTGGATGCCACCATACAACTCTGTGCACTAGCATTCATCTTCCTCCTGCTCCACCACCACCTCCTTCTCCCTGGATAACTCCAGAGAGCCTTCCTCCCATTATGGCCCCTCAGTCCCTGCACCATGGCCCACAGCCACTGAGGAGTCCCCCGCCACAACAACCTCCTTCGACATACCCCCAGCAGCCCCGCCCAATGGAACTTGCACTTCCCCAGCCAACTCACTCTTGGAAGATGTGGACTCCAGTCAGGCTGCCTGGCGTCTGTACTTTTGCCTGAAAGATTTGTCCCTGCCATTGTGCTCCATAACAATGCCCCTGCCCCCTTCCTGAGCTTCAGTAACTGTTGAAATGTACAATCGTGCATCATGTCACAACCATGAACGGACACAAAAACAATGCACACATAGATGTATGTACCCTGGCAAACAGCATTGAAAATGTGACATGATTGTAGTGTGAAGGCACACTCACAGTCATGACCCATGCACATGTGAGCAAGGCACATTGTACAGTGCCAAACAGCACATCCCCTACAACAGGCAACGCAGCCATACCAATCACCAACCAACACAAGAACAGAATGACCTTCAGCCATGGTCATGGAGACAGCCCCAGGTCACCTGCCGGCATAACCCTGGTCACCAATGTCCACATGCCATAGCATGACCTTCAAGCAAGCAACATGTAGCACCAACCATGCCGGACATCAAATTGCACATGCTAGTTGGCCTACCATACTATCACTGTATGGACACACATACACTTGTCTTACAAATTTAGTGAAACGACATGTGACATACCACTCCCAGAGGTGTCAATGCATGAACCACACACATGCATGCATCAAAGCATGTGTGTCACTATCATCAGATGTGCCTGCATGGAAGCACTGTTAGTTGTGCCACACATTGGCCCTCATTACAAGTCAGGCGGTGGACCATGGCTGTATTAGCACCATGGTCCATGCCGGATTCCGCCATGGTGGATGGCGGAATTACCGCCCCATTCCAAGGTGAGTGGGGCGGTAATTCCCCATTCACAATTTGCCCTTCCCCATTCCCATTTTTGCCCCATAGGGCATAATGGGGATGGGGAAGGCGCTAATTACGGCACCGTAAATTACTGTGCCGTAATTAGCTTTAAGGGCGCTTAGCGCCTTGGACTTTAACGCCTGCAAAAAGTGTGAATCAGGCGTTAAGGGTTAACGGCACCAACAGCGCCGTTAAACCCTTAAAGCTTGACTTGTAATGAGGGCCATTGACTCAGACATCATGCACATCACTCACATGTCCACACATTGCATGTTAACATTGGTCATGTCCAAGCACTTGCTTCATGCAATCACACTGCACATGCACAACTACAACAATCCTTGAATGGCCAATCTGCCAATCCTCATGCAAATGGCTGCATACAATGTGTGGCACCACACATGTCCTGCATTGGCATGAGTCACCTATAAGCTGCATCTCACAACATACACAAACCACAAATAGGATGTGCCATCTGAAAACATGCATGCCACACATACACCGTAGAGCATTGTCCCACACAGGTACTCACCAGGTAACTTTTCCAGGTAAAGAGATCGGAGTGAAGGTCCAGATCAAAACTCTCAAATACCCCCAGCAGTATCTGGCAGAACCAGTGGCAGCCAGCATAGTATACCTCCATGGTGGGTTCCGTGAAGAGGGCTGCCTGTGCCTTGGAATGGCTGCAGGTCTTGAGTTCATCCCAGTATTTCCGGGCCATCTCCCTGGGCTGGACTGCCACCCCCTCCGCATTGATGGCAGCCGTGATATCATCCCAGACCCTTTGCCTTGCGTGCGCGCCCAGCTGAGTAGCTGAGTTTTAGAGGGCATCATAGACGCACAGGACACGATCCACCAGGATGCCTAGCTCGGTGTTACTGAAGTTGGCAGCTCTCTGCTTCAACGTGGGGGTGCTGGCCATCCCATATGATGTGTATGGGGCAGACATGGCAAATCCGAGGCAGGTATTGGTTTCTTGAGTCCTAGGTAGGTGCAGTGGAGCAAAAGTACAGAGGAGGTGTTTGCAGGGCCAACACAGGAGTCCAGGCAAAAATGGGGCAGCTGGCACACCAGGAAAAATCAGGTTGCAGGCATG
The DNA here is from genome assembly GCF_040938575.1 of Ambystoma mexicanum. Lineage (NCBI taxonomy): Eukaryota > Metazoa > Chordata > Amphibia > Caudata > Ambystomatidae > Ambystoma > Ambystoma mexicanum. The sequence continues at coordinate 339,190,205 of NC_090939.1, forward strand.
CACATATTCTGGAGCATGTGACAGCACGATATGACTGAATGAGGCCAAGCAGGGCCAGAGGAGGCAAAATCAACAGTAGCTCAGGCAAAAGGAACAGTGGTGTGCGACTTGCATCCGCAGCAGCCAATAGCAGAGTACAGAGTAACGGTCGAAAATGTGTAAGTTACGTCCTGCATGCGTTAATGCTGCACACCTGCATGAGATGCCAACATAGATCACGGCAATGACGCTGTTACATATGTCAAGCAGTGCATATCACTGGTTGTGCGAAGGTTCTGATTTTGAGTCATATGTGTATTTTCCTATGGAAAACTCACCTTCATGAATTGCGTACAACATTTGTATTGGGGGGTGTTTGCCTCTGCACATGCACAAATGTTTTTTTGTACTTTGTGAGGCACATGGTGTGTCGTGTATGCACATTTTTTATCTCTGGGTGCCACTGTGTAACGTGTACCACTTTATCATTTAATGGAAGCTTTCCGGATACCACACACACTATTTTTGTGTTTAGGGGTGACACTGTGTATCACTTACTTCTTTTTCAGTCATTGGAAGCTTTACGGGGACCGCATATGCACTTTATGTGGTTTTTGGTGCCACTGCGCATAACATACCATTTATTCCCTTTTGGGGTACATTTGACCCATGCTGGACCACACGTTATTGTTGTACATCACATAGACTGTTCCCTGACTCACATTGCCCAGGACAATAACTTGGTGTGCCTCCCAGTCATCCCTTTCAGCTGTGAAATGAGTGAAAAGGCCCCAAGAGGGAAAGAGGGCAGTCAGGGTCTGGGTGTGGAGATGGTGGTGAAACACCTGTCCCAGCACCAGCGGGTTGGGACGTGGTGGTGAAACACCTGACCCAGCACAGGGGATCAGGACATGGTGTGTAGACATCTGTCCCAGCCCCAGGACGACATGGCAAGCCCCATTCCAAAGGTGGCCTGGCACCCAGATGACAAGGTGGGTACAGCCAGATAGGGGCATCTCCAAACTACTGTGCCACTCGTGACTGGAAGGGATGCCCTGCGTAGCAGGAAAAGGCTCAACCCCAAACCACAGCACATGGCACTGTACTGCACAGGTAGAAGAACTTCTCTGATGAGGAGCTCCAGATCCTCATTGACTATGTGACAGATCACCATTGTGATATGTGCCTTTATGAGTGGAACACACATACAACCGCACAACGTATGGTGCATTGGCAGCATGTCACGGAACTGAAACACTCCGTAGGGTGGAGATGCACACAGTGGAACAGGTTCTAAAGCACTGGAATGATCTCGCCCATCACAACAAGAACAAACGAGTGTGAGCTTGGCCTCTGCAATGGCAACTGGAGTGGGTCAAGCAGAGGAGGAGCAGCTGACACCGCATGAAGAGGCCATGAGCCAATTCATCCACATTAAGCAGGTGCAAGGCATGGGAGGCCTGGAGAATTATGAGGACACATCAGGTGAGTTTCTGTCATTGCTTTTGCAGTATTTTGCCATTCATGCATCACTCACATCAATTGTGTATTGTCACGTCAAGCTGCAATGGTATGACAGCCCTGGTTAAAGCATGTCCTGTGACGTACAGACTCATGCCAATTGGCCATCATACTGGGCGTAGCCCAATTGGCAGCCATGTGTGGCACATATCTGTGTGACAGGACACAGCCCCCACAGGGTACTCCCCCAGCACATGTGCATCATGTGACACCTACAAGTACTGTTCATAGCTACATTCTTGTTGCGTTTCACTCTACACTGCTAGACCGGTGCATGTAGACAAAGTTTAACTAACATGCCATGTGATGCAGAGTTTCATGTTTGTCACTTGCTCCCATGGGTTTCATTGTCACAATGCATATCTCAGCTGTCTGCCAATGGACATTTCCGTGTTTCCAGAGTGCAGTTGCATGAGTGTCCACAGACCCGATACACATTGACTAAATTCCAGTGACACAGAGCGCCTACTCATTGTGGTGCATGCTCCCTCTTACCTTCCCACACCCTGGGCCCACTAAATGGGCCGCTCCCCTCACCCTCTTGTGGATTGGTTGACCTTGTTAACATCGCCCAATCCACCCTCTATCTCTCTTCACTTCAGGGACCTTGACTTGAAGTCACACTTTCGGGTGCACCTACCCATGGACTTTTTCCCTTTCCAAGCCTTCCTGCAGGTCCTCATTGTATCCTGTTCCCTATGCCAGACTGATAAGTGTGTCATGTGTTCACCATGGTGTTGTCTGTGGATATGGATATCTGGCTGTTCCCATGTGATGTCATTGAATGTTTAAATGTCACATGTGCATTACTTTTCCCCTGGTATGTGTGCCGACTTGACAGTTGAATATCCCCTCATTTTGCATTTAGAACACTGTTGAATGTCAATGTGCCCAGTGGTGGCATGGACATGATGGGGGGTCACATGTCAGAAAATGTTACGCCTCTGTTGCTTACTGGACCAAGTGTGTGCATGCACAATGTCTGGTGGGTGCGTGTCCTGACATTTCTTGTTAGAGTACTTCTTGAAGCTTATGTACATTGTTGTCTCTTTTGACATGTGTTAATATGTCTTTCTCTGTCCGTGTGCAGGTGAGGATGCACCAGATGCACATGAGGAGTAAGAGTAAATTGTGCGTCAGACCACCAGTTGGGGGAGTGGTGTGGTAGGCCGTGAGAACCCACTAGTGCTCCAGAACATCCTGAGTTGTGCTGCAGACTCTTCAGACTCATCTGACTCAGCTGGCTATGATGCTGAGCCTGATCTGCATACCTCAAAGAGGGCAAAGGGGAGTGACCCAATGGGCGGATCAGGTGTGGCCCATGAGTCTGCCACTTGGCAGATGGCTATCCAAAGTCAATCAGTGGTTGTCCCCCATCTACTGTGGTTATGGCTCCAGAGCCACCCTCCCATGATTTGGCTTCAGCTCCTGGAGCTGATATCCAAGGAAGGGCTGCAGTCCTTAAGCCAACGACAGGGGCACCACAGCAACAGGCATGAAGTCTTGCATCTGGATGCTGTGGGTCGTGCACACGTTGGGGACTTGTGCAGGCTGGGGAGACAGAATGCTAGCAGCAGAAGCAGTGTGCCGCCCTCAGATGTTGGAACAGATTGGACAATATATCTGAGGGGATGGATGAGATGGCTAAATCCAAGACCGGGCCGGCGGCCCAGTTAGAGCAACATCTGCAGGTCATGCAATCCTCATACCTCTCCCACAAACTGCACATGGAGGTGAACATTAAGGGCCAACAGGCTGATCTTCAGGCACACAGAGAAGCCCTGAGACGTGAAATGTTCACCATGAGGACTGCCATCCATGGCAAGCTCTCAGCCAATAGGACACTGATCCGTGTGGTGATGGATGCCTTCAGGCAGACACTCTCCAAGCAACTCAGTGCATCACAGGTGAGCGGCATACTGACTGTGCTGCCATCATTGAGGAAATGCATGGAGACCTCACCAACCTCAGTGTGCTGGTGCATTCATCTGTGTTAGGCTGGCCACGGCCAGTGAAGACCAGGCCAAGACACTGCATGTTGTGGCTTCAACACCATGATCTCCTGCCGGTCAAACGCAGGACGGTGGTTCCAGCACAGACCAGCCTCCTTGTCCACCATTGACATGAGATCCATGAGCCCATGGAGGGTTTTTTTTTTCCTCTCTATTTTTTGTCCACTCATGTGGACATTGACATGTACCCTACCCCTCCCCTTTCCTGGGTAGACCCTGTTTCTCCCCACCCTCATCCATGATGGAACTTTTTTCTTTCTTTTTGGTCCATGGACAAATTAGTTTTTAATTTGTGGTTCCCCTTCATTCTGCATGGACACATCTTGTCTGTTTGTTACATTCCCCTGGCCCGGATATGGGTTTATCTATTTTCAGGGGCTTAATGGATGCATTTGGGGACAATAGCCATGCACTGTGACATCAACTGCCATGGTTGCATCGTGGATAACGGGAGGGCATGTGCAGGTAACATTGCATTACATCATTCTTAATGCATGTGTGCTTGATGCATCATTGTGAAATATGACCGTTGTAATGATTTGCCACATGTTTTTGCAGAGCTACACAATCATGCAGTAAATCGCTCCATGTGAGGTCCACTATACACACGTTTGCACCCGTATCTCCCATGTCCTTTGCTAGGCACTGGCCCTCCTCTCCTGCATTTGGAGGCACAGTTCCTGGTGGAGGTGATGAGGCAATCACATCATGCCAGCTCAATCATCAGGTAAGCGCATGTTATGTGTCACATGTTGTGTGGGTGTTATTGGTCATCATGGAATTTGCATGCAGTGCACATCATGACATAGTTGTGGATTCACGTTGTGTCATGGGGAATGACTGGGCAGATTTGTGCCTGTACACATGCATGTGTGTGTATGTGCATTTAGACTTCTATGCATGTGCATTGTTTGGGTGGATGCACTTAGATGATTGATACCATAACTGTAAGTGAATGGATGGCACTATACACACCTTGCCCATTGGCAATGTTGAGATGAGATTTTGAGTCTAGATGTACGGACTGATTGATGGCATGCATTCAATGTGCATCTGCACAACCATCAGTTATGATGTGTCCTTACTGCCACACTTCCACTACCCATGTCCACATGTTTGCTACGATGCCCTGCAGGGGAACCCCCTTTGAACACTTCTCTTTGACCTGTGGCACTTCACAATCCACTGAAACAACATCATCATTGCAATAGGCCTACCATGAAGCGATTTTGAATAATAAATATAAATATATTTGAACCAACCAAGTTTTTGAGGAATTTTCAATAAACACGAATATACAATGAAAAGAATTCAATAAACAATTAGTGGAGTTTTCCACGCAGGTCCTTCCAGCAGACTGGGAGAAACAATCCAGTCATTTGTTTATCTTTATTTCACAATCCACTCCCTTCTATACTTCCATGACCAGTCCAGACATGCCACTGTTCTACATGTGCCACACAAATTGATTATCACAACCTCCCTGTTGTCGCCAACAGGTAACCCCTGTGCACTCTTAGAGGACAATAAAACCTCATACATACAATTTCTCATATTAAAACAGTGGATCCAATAGCTTTGTATTCAATATCACAATTGAATGTAAGTTACATTGTCAAACGGAACTCCCAAAATTAGAATATAACTCTTATGTATCCAATTTTATAAACCATAATTTATTAAGGTTTAAAGTAACATTCATGGGTTTTAATCTAACATCTTCTAATGATCTAGCTATGTTGAATAAATTCATACAAAGTAAAATTTACTAGGTTGGCACTTCAGGCCAAAGTACATGTCTAAATGTAAACAATATCCCATAGAGTTTGAAATAGGTAAACAAGAGATTTCTGGTTCAGGAAGATATCTCGCGCTCAGAACCCCTTAAGGTTAAAAGAGTCCATTGTAATGACAAAATGTATCACTGTGAGTCAATTGCTAGAAGAATCGCTTCAGTTCATTCTTCAGATTGTAGACAGGTATCTACAATCTGAAGAATAAACTGAAACGATGTGTATCGCTTGACTGACTGGTTCTGCATTACACAATGAGGTCACTTTTCTAACAGTGTTTGATATTGTTGGTTATCGGCACCAGGGTGTGATAAATGTCCTTTTGGTTTTGGTTAATTCTTCATGTCATCTGTCAGTGAGTGAACATTACGTGCCCAGATTGTGGACCCATGCATGTGTATGATACTTCACTGCCCAGTTTGTCTTCATCTGTTCTCTCTGTTTGAGTAGATGGCTGTCTACAATCTGAAGAATAAACTGAAACGATTCTTCTAGCATTTGACTCACAGTGATACATTTGGTCATTAAAATGGACTCTTTTAACCTTAAGGGCTTCAGAGCGCAAGATATCTTCCCGAACCAGAAATCTCTTGTTTACCTATGATACCTAGGAAAATTGCAATATTGCCTGGCCGACGTTGTATACCTCGGACAGCTAATATCAAAAGATGGGAAACGAAAACTCCCAGACAGGGTAGCTGCTATACGCAACATGATCATACCTAAAACCGTTAAAGAAATTAAAAAATTCCTCGGTATATGTAATTATTGCCAAGCATGGATCCTTGATTACGCAGCATACACACGCCCACTGCTACAAGCATTGAAAGAAGCACAGAAGAGTAGGGCCCCAATAAAATGGACACATGACATGATGGCACAGTACTTTAGATTAAAAGACCTCATTGCGGATGCTCCAGTACTTGCGAACCCAGATTTTGAGAGGGAATTTTTCTTATTTTCACACTGCAATGGAACACTTATGACAGCAGTGCTTACACAGAAAACATCATTAGGACACAAACCATTAGCCTATTACAGTGGAACATTAGATGCAGTGATGCAAGGACACTTCGCATGGGAACAGTCCCTCGCTGCAGCAGCTTTCGCCATTGAAAAAAGCGCCACAATCGTGATGGGATGTTCGGTAACACTATATGCAGAACACTCATTATTTGCAATTCTGGAGAGGCCCCAACGTGCACGTTGTCAGGTGCAAAACAGTAAACCCAGCAACATTTATCACAGAACCATGCACAACAGAGGACATGCAGGAACACGACTGCACCACCTATGAAGGGGAGGGCGATGACATTCCCAAAGCGAGCAAAAATGCGCTGAAGGAAGGAGAGATATATTTCATAGATGGGTCAGCATCTGTGAACCCTGAAACAGGGGAGAAGCATGTAGGGATGGCCATAGTACGCATGGAGGAAGATGGCTATTAAACAATTGTCCAGAAGTGCCTCCCGTCCCATTACTCCACACAAGCAGCAGAATTAACTGCATTGATTGAGGCACTGCATACAGCCAGAGGATGCACAGTAACAATATCCTCAGACTCAGCATATGCGACAATCACAGTCCATTCAGGGCTATCCAGTTGGGGTAGGAGGGGGTTCAGAAGAGCGGATGGATCACCAGTACAGCACTCCGCACTATTGACTGAGCTGATAGATGCGTTAGCAGAACCATCGGTAGTGGCAGTGGTGAAATGCCAAGCCCGTACCAACAACACAGACGCAGTCTCATTGGGAAACGCGGCAGCCGACACAGCAGCGAAGGAGGCCTCGTATTTCAATACAAGACCAACAATCAAATGCGTTGTAAAATCAGCCATTACAGAGCCATTGGAAGAGGCGTACAGTAACACACCAATAGCGCAGATAATAGAACTACAAAGGAGAGCACCACAGGAGGAGCAAGAATTGTGGAGCAAACAGGGGTGCAAACAATCAGCCACAGACATCATTTGGAGACAGGAGACAACAGGAAAGGTAGTAATGCCAGTAGAGTTGCTAGAGGTAGCATTCCAACAGCTGCACTTCCCAGCCCACGTAGCAAGACAACATATTGCCGCAGACATCCAGGAACATTGGTTTGTCCCCAATTTACAGGAACATTTGTCAAAATTTGTAGTAGAATGCACAACATGCCAGACATACAATTCAGGAATGACATTGAGAACACTGCGTGGCACTCTGCCACGACCAGTAGGACCATTTAGAGAACTACACATAGATTACGCCGACATGGGAGAGCGATGTAACGGAGCAAGGTATTTAATTGTAGTGGTATGCCCCTTTTCCAGGTGGGTGGAAGCGGGTCCATGTCCCCACCACATGGTCAGACCACGTCACACACTTTGTGAATGACCTTTTCAAGGAAGTGACGTCACTCTTGGGGATGAAACACAAACTGTGTTCCATTTATCATCCGATGGTGAATGGGGTGGTGGAAAAGATCAACGGATTACTCAAGAGTAAACTATTAAAATTGTATACTACACTAAAGAAAAACTGGGCGTATTGCTTACCCCTAGCACTGTTTCAACTCAGAACTCAACCATGTAAGGATCATCATCTGAGCCCCCATGAAATTCTCACTTGGAGGCGAATACATACACCGCTCTCCCCCATTAGGAGAGCATCAGACACACAGTGCTGCCACAGTGCTGGGGGAGGAATTTAAGGAATACCTGACCCAGTTAACGTGCGCAGTACGCAGCATAGCACGACAGATAGCTCCACCTTTTACTGAAAATGTGGCAACTGATACTACCACACCAGCCACAGACAGCCCAAGTGGGCCACTAATGCCAGGAGCTCAAGTGTATGTCTGGAGTTTTGTGAGAAGATAGAATTCACCCAGGTTTCATGGCCCTTACGAGGTTATATATAGTACACCCACTGCAGTGAAAGTCAAGGGATTGAAATATTGGGTGCACTTATCAGATGTGTGGAGGGCACGCGATAGTACAATCCCCCAGGACGAACAGGAATGTTCTAGTAGCACTACAAATGAGATTGAGAAGTAATGGCAAAATTGTTTGACAAAAGGAATATGCAAAAAACTAAAGTTATAATATACACCTTGTTTTCTCATGATCTATCTCTCTCTCTTCCTTCCTTCCCTTCTTTCTACCTCTCATTTCTTCCTTCTCTTTCTTTCTCTCTTTCTTTCTTCTCTTTCTTTCTTCTCTTTCTTTCTTCTCTTTCTCTTTCTCTCTCTCTCTCTCTCTGTCTCTCTCGCTCTCTGTCTCTCTCTCTCTCTCTCGCTCTCACTCTCTGTCTCTCTCTTTCTCTCTCTCTCTCTCTCTCTCTCTCACTCTCTTTCTCTCTCTTTCTCTCTCTCTCGCTCTTTCTTTCTCTCTCTCTCTCTCTCGCCCTCTCTCTCTCTCTCGCTCTCTCTCTCGCTTTCACAAAAGACTTAATAAAAATTGATGTGTAATAAAAACAAGCAAAAGCAAATGTTGATCAAGTATGAAGCTGAAATGTAAATACATGTATATATTGTGGTGACAACAAATTTGTATCGCCCCTCCAGGTGACAAATGGCCCAACGAACCACAATCGCGGAGAATGAATTAATGCTAGATAGCAATAGGGACGCCGTTAGGGCTAATAGATTTAGCAATGTTGAATGCATTTTAAAATGTGCTGCAGTATTGTTTTCAGTAGTGTTGTTTTTTATGGCCTGGTACTTAACACTTCTATCTTTGGTTAATGATATGCACAAGGGGGGGAGCGGGGCTAACTTGATACGAGAAGGCTTGGACTTGATATGGACTGGAGTAAAGACAATGTGGAAAGAAACATATGACATTGATGCTAATGGTACAAATGTAATGCAACCTCCAGAACACGCCAGCGCAGGCCCAACAAGTGTCTCCTTGTTACTTCCAAATATAAATATGAGTAATGATTATGAACTTGATGAATATGATGGCGATTATTATTGGCCAAATGATGTAACTAACACAAGTATGCATGCGCAGACAACCATACACCATACCTCATATCACACTGCTGCCACTGATGAGTATACACACGCCATATTGAACAACAATGACACAGCCTGGGCTGGAATGTTTCCAATACATTACAAAAAAGTGAGAAACAATAAGGAGGGAGGGAGAAGGAGAAGAAAGAGGGGGCGCAAGGGAAAAGATACAACATTTATCATGACCTGGGGTTAGATGAAATAGAAGACCCCCACCACCCTGATCAATCAAATAAATGGTATTCAGACATGAGGGCCAGGGCGAAGCAAGCAACAAATGAAAGCTGCTATGTCTGTTCACTAATCCCGCATGCATCAAGAACACCGAAAATGTTAGTACCCCAGGAAGTACCCTTGTCGGAGGCCCAATGTTTAATTCATTTGGTTTTGTGCAGGATAAAAATCACCTTCCAAGCATACACAGTCACAATGGAAAAACTGGAAAATGAGAGAACATGCACAAGCAAGCGCCTAGGAGTAATTTGCCTTAAGGAGCCATTTCTTGTTATCAAAGGGACGAGGTATGCAGAAAATAAATGGCACGAGGAAACTCTTGAATGCAGGGCTATCCAATGACACCTTCTAATGGATAAAAGAAGTACGTGCCCCCATCTGGTCGCAACATGTCACAAAGCTGATGTGGGTCACAGCACTGGAAAACCTATCAAAATACAGAAAGAGGTACCACATTAACTGTGTTTCCATGGGGAAAGAAGAGTGAACATGGGCGAAACAAAGAAATGCAACAAGAAGGTAATCATACCTGACATGAAGAAAGGCACCGCTGCACTAATGACACGTATTGGATTTGCAGCAAACAAGCCTATCTACACCTCCCAACAGCATGGAGAGGTACTTGTGCCTTAGCCACCCTCCATACAGCCCTGATGGTAATACCAGAAAGCCATATACAAGGAACGACCGGAGAATCGGCTGGCATATCGGCAGCAGGGCAATCGGCTGAACCATCGACAGCGCCCGAAATAATGATAACAGATGCTCCAGGTTACAAACTTTTGTCAGAATATGAACTGAAGAAAAAACTATCACGAAGTAAAAGATCCTCCAACTATATCTCATCCGAATCATCGAAACTCCTTGCTGAGATTCCGCAGAAGTACAAGCTCTTTTCATCAGCAGAGACATTTTTTGCCTCACTCCTTGTCCCGGGACTCCAAGTACGAACAAACACCAAATGGTTGCAGATAGTGCACTGGGAGCTCATCCAACTGGCTAACGACACTGAAGAAGGGTTCACCATTTTAAAAATAGAGCTCTGTGTACTATGCCTAATGACAATGCAAAACAGATATGTCCTAGATCTCCTCACGGCAATGGACGGTGGTGTTTGCCGAAAAATTGGGGGGGCCTGTCCCAACTGAAGATGCTGATAACGGGACACTCTAACATGTGATAACAGCAGTACACAAGTTAGGAGAGAGGATGAGAACAGAAGGAGGCACAGAAGAAAGAACATGGTTCGACAATCTGTTCGACTGGATACCATCAATACTCGTCCCCATCATCGTCTTTGTGCTCCTATTCTTCTGTGTGTGCCAACTGGGACTCCGGTGTTGTGAAAAGAGCATGACGACCTTGTCAAAAGAGAAATGATATCGTGCCTCCTATTGCAATAAATATATGTATATTGGCCTACGCCAAGCGGCTCGAAAGTCGCTTGTGAGAGAAAATGTGTTGCAAGGTCCTGACCTTAAATCTATGTAAGCCGCCATTTTAGGCCAATCCGCTATTTTAGGATTCACTTTGTAAAAGTCACCCTGTGAGTTAAAATGGTGGACAATGTCATTCCAAAATACAACATGGTCGTCTTGACCTCTGTACATAGCTAATATGTAACTTGCCTGCAGGCCACTTGTTGAGGTCGTGAACTGAGACCTTGTCCTTCGTTGACCTGTGTGTAAAAGGATTACTCGTGCAACGAAACTAATCCACGAGCATATGTTGAAACAATGTATATAAATACTGAACGTAGAACACTTGCATTACTACATTTTATTAATGTTTGAGAAGGCCTGCATGGAAAATCTTAGAATGCATAGGCTTGTTGATACATGTATTAAAGGCAAACCAGTTATATGCGGTTGTTCGAGACTTGGCACGAACCCTAGATCGGTGATATATTACATGGAATATTAACCCGAAGTGGGGCTGGACATCGTGCCCGCCAAGTGTATAAAAAGCGAATGCATTCTAATGTACAACATCTCTCACTGAACACTCTGAACCACGCTGGAGTTTGTTGTGTTGTACTGAGGGCCAATAGCTATCTGATTTTGCTCTGTTTTTGTAACTGGATTCAGTATAAAATAAAGTACTTTGTATGTTCCTTTGTAACCCGTGTTCGGTGTATTTCCTTTTGGGGTACTCAGCCTCGATATTTTGATTCTGTTTTCACAGTTGGCGCCCTAATAGGGACCCTCAAGATTGATGCCGGATTATTGAAGGTTGACACACGTTATCGGACCAGGATCAGACGGTGTGACAAAAAGGGGCCCCACTGAACGAGACGCGACACCTCAGCAGCGCTGCACGACCCAATCCCTGGACAATTAGCTTGTGGTCTGAGATGGCATCTTGACGAGGGTCTACTTATCGAGGCGGGCAGATTTGCTGAAATCACCATACACGAGGTAAGATTAGTTAGGTAAGATTCTTTGAAATCCGATCAGACCTCCTTAGGTTTGTTCAGGTGAGTTGTGACCCGACTCTTAATTCAACCCTGAAAATTTTAATTTGGCGCATTGTATCTGCAGACACAATTATTGACCAGGTAACACCAATAATTTGATATGCCTGGGAAATTGTCTACCTGCTTCAGGGCATTGTTCTGCAGCGATAGACAATCTTTGGAATTTAGCCATCCGGCACCACAGGAGGGGTCTCCGGAATGTACTATGTACTGTAAGCGTGGCATTGGAAGTATAGTATTTAATGACATTTGGCACCGACAAACCAGATATGCCTCCCAACTTCAGTGGCCAATCAATGGTAGTTTCAAAATCCCTTGTATTGAGTATTTAGAGTCAATTCTATTAAAGAAAAAGGATAGACCTGCAGTATTTGATGTTTTGCAGAATTGGAAAAAAGAAGCGTTGCAACAACTTAAAAGTAGAGAGAAGCATGCGCGCCGTCATAAAACGAACGCCGAAAAAGCATTATTGTATGACCAAGATAAACATTCTGAATCGACTATAAATATGGACAGGGCTTTCTCACTTGGAATTCAAAAAATATATCTGTCCAAAGATCTCCATGCTTCCGATGAATTCATAGATAAATTATTAAATGAACGAAGGCCTGGTGCTTCTGCGCCACCTCTGTATGTTCCTTTTCCTGCTGCTTTGCCTCTTCCTCCTGTTATTCCTGCTCCACCTGCTGTTGTTCCTGTTGTTCTTGCTCCTCCTAATGTTCCTTTTTCTCCAGCTCCTCCACCTCTTCTTATTGCACCAGTTACAGCACCTCCATTGAAGTTGCTTACTGCCTCTCTTCCAATAGGTCCTGAGCCGCTTGTAATCGATCGAGGTGCATGGTCTAAGGTTGTTACTCGCAATACTGTACCACCGGAGAAGAAACGTGAGTTAATTGCATGGGCTAAGCATTGTATGGAGAAGGATTATCAAGCTAGTGTTTTTGCCACACTTTGTAATATGGATATTTTGCTTGAGAACAATGTTTTTATTAAAGGTTTAGGGATTCAGTTATGTATAATGTGGGGAAAATTAAATAATGCGGATCTTCCGCAAGGGTTAAGGGATCTAAATACTCTAGCGTTTTCTATAGACACTGTGGAGAAGGTAAATGAGCATGCTGAGAGGTTATTTGGGTATAGAAAGGAGTTAGAAAAGTTACAGAATGAGGATGACGAGGAGGAAAATATGTATCTACAGAAACGGTTCCTTCCTTGTCGTAAATCGATATCTGAGGAAGCACGAATTTGTACGAAAGATGCACTTAGATGGATTTCGGATATGTCGATAACTGCAGTTGAAGTATATGACACGTATATACAGTATACGCCAGAAATGCAGAGGAAAGTGTGACAGGTAATGATAGAGTACCTACAGGATGATTGTGTAAAAATAAAGATTAGTTGTCCCACAGCGTTATTGAGTATTTACAAGAGAGCTTTTTCACTTGATACTTCTTCGACTGCTTTAGCGCTCGATTTAGCTCTGTTGCTTAGTAAGCGTTCGGAGTCACCTACTTCTCAGTTGCCTATGAGAGAGGTCCCTCCGACATTTGTCCCAAAGGTTGAGGTTGCGGCCGATGCTGCACAGGGTATAGTTGCTGTGAACATTCCTGCACATTATGTATCACAGTTCGTTCACTTCCCGTTCTCAAGACAGGAAGTGAATACTATTAGGCAATCTATTCCTGATATTAGGAAACATCCGACAGAATTCTATAAAGAAATAGAGTCCGTCTTCCAATCCTCAGTGTTCACCTTAGGCGATATTGATCTGTTATTCCCTGTACTCCTGCCCGTAGATTTGTGGAAGCAGGTTAGAACTACAGATGACGTACCAGGGTTGGGAGATACATGGGTAAATATAACTAGACTCAATGGAGAAAGGCCAGCTGGTGAAAGACCGCCTCAGGTGATACTAAATTTGCCTGATAGAATTATTGCAAAATTAAAAACTATAATTCCAGAAAAAAGAATTATATGGGACAAATTTACGGCCTGTGTCCAAGGAAAGTCTGAGGGTGCTACCGAGTTCTTTAATCGGTTCGAACAGGTATTCTCGGATTTAAGTGGACAAAACCTAGGCACAGAGTCTGGGAAAAGGTTGTTCATGGACAAATTTGTGCGTGGATTGCTGCCTGACATCGAGGCACAAATGATGTCTTCTGAGAGCGCTTGGCAGGCGAAATCACAATCAGAAGTACTGCACATGGCTCAGTACTACGAGAAGCGTGTCAATAATGAAAAAGATAGGGTTGAAAAACGAAAAGGCGATTTGAAAACTAAAGTGCTATTGCAGCAAATTGTTAGAGGCCCCAGAGGGGGTAGTTCTCAGGTTAGAGGTCAGTATGTACCGCAGGGGAGTGTGCCCTTGGGTCCTGTAAACATTAACCAGTGCGCCTATTGTCGTTGAGAGGGTCATTGGCGAGCACAATGCCCTGTCCTTCAACAAAGGCCAAATAATACATTTGAAATATGGGTAGGCGATCCAGAAGTCGCCCGGGTGTAGGGGGCCCAGGTAGAGGTCAGTTTGCAGAGGACCCTCAGCAGCCTTTCTTGCAGGACAATCAGACTCCGAGTGTGGACACCAGGAACATATTTGATCATCCTTCGGCTGTATATTTATCTGAAGAGCTTCCTTTTGATGACATTCTGTTTCGTTAGGATTGCCCGAAGCAGGGTTTGGAACCTACACCTATTCCCGTCAATCAGAAAGGTCCCTACGTTGAAATGGTGGTGTGAAATAGGAAACATCAGTTTTTGATAGACACTGGAGCACAGAAGTGTTCCATTGATCATTCACGGGTTCCAAACATTCCACTGTCAGGGCAAACCAATGTTTCTGTAGGGTTTGGTGGTACACCAGTTGTTTGTCCAGTTTCTATGCCGGTACCTATTTCTTTGGGTCCCTTTACGGACCATTGTACATTTCTGTTGACTTCAGATTGTGGAGAGAACTTCCTGGGGTTGAATCTGTTAAAAGAATTAAATGCAGTGATTTATTGTTCTTCTGATGGAGTGCGCTTGACGATTTCACCACAGCAATTTTCTGTCTCGCAATTCTTGACTAGACTTTTGCCTCCAGAATTCATTAACTTACCAGAGAGCTTGTGGGTTGTCGACGACAATGATGTCGGTGTGTTACAGATTGAACCTGTCACGATAGTTTTGAAACATGGAATTGAGCTGCCATGCATTCCCCAGTATAAGATTTCAGTTGAGGGCGAGAGAGCTTTGAAATGCATTGTTTCCGATTTTGTGCACCTCGGGGTGATTGAATAAATTTCAGGAAGTTTGTTTAATAGTCCGATTTTACCCGTGTACAAGAAAGGCGATAATGCAATTCCATTCCGTTTCATAATTGATTTGCGTGCCATTAATAAAGTTGTGGCTCCACAATTTCCAATTGTGCCTGACGTAATGACAATTCTAACCATGATTCCAGCTACAGCTACTTACTTCAGTGTGGTGGATCTAAAGAATGCTTTCTTTAGTATTCCTATACACAAGGGTAGTAGATACTTGTTCGCGTTCACCTTAGGGGGACGCTCATTCACATTTACTCGTGCACCTCAAGGGTACACACAGAGTCCTAGCATTTATAGTAGGGCTTTCAAAGAACAACTTGATACCCTTGAATTGCCCTCTACCTGTACTTTGCTTCAGTATGTTGATGATTTGCTTTTAGCTGCTGACTCTGAGAGTGCCTATAAGGAGGGCACTGTGTTATTGCTTATCCATCTAGCCAAGCATTGTCACAAAGCTTTGCTTAAAAAATGTCAATATTGTTGTCAAGAGGTTGCCTATTTAGGCTATCTCCTGTCAAAGGAGGGAAGAAGATTAACACCTGAGAGAATAAAACACATTTCTGGCATGTCTATCCCAAATACACAGAAGGAAGATAGAGCCTTGATAGGTATGGCTTCTTACTGTAGGTTGTGGATCCCTAATTTTTCACTAGTGATCAAACCGATGTTGGCTTGGACGAAGAAGGGCATTTCTCCGCCATTGCCATGGAACGCAGAACACCAGCAATCGTTTGACTTGCTCAAGACTGCATTATGCTCTGCACCAGTTTTGGGCACACCAAACTATGAAAAGGCCTTTGTGTTGTTTGTGCATGGATTTGATGGATGTGCTTTGGCTGTATTAACACAGGAACATGGAGGGAAGAATAGGCTGTGCGGTTACTTTTCTTTCGCCCTTGATCCTGTAGCATGCGCTTTGCCAATATGTTTGCGAGCCGTCGCTGCTGCTGCTGCGTCTGTAAAACAGAGTGAGGGAATGGTCCTAGGCCATGATCTAAACCTGATGGTGCCTCACTCTGTAGAAGTTCTAATGAACCGAACTCAAACGCAACACCTCACTTCTGCACGGTTGACAAGATATGAATTGATCTTGTTTGCTCCTCACATTCGAATTAAGAGGTATTGTGTTCTTAATCCAGCTGAACTCCTACCTTTCCCGCAAGATACTACTTGCGGCGATGAAGTGCCACATGATTGTTTATATACGACCGAGCAAGAGACAAAGGGTAGAATTGATTTGAAAGATACTCCTTTGGATGCGTCCGCAAGGAGAGCTGTTTTGTGATGGCTCCTGCTTCAAACTTCCGGATGGTACATCCACAGCTGCTTATGCGATCACTACATTAAGCACGGTTGTGGAAACTAAGAGAATCACGCATAATTCTGCGCAGGCCGCAGAGATTATAGCACTGACCCGAGCTTGTGAACTTTCCGAAGGGCTTGTAGGAAATATATATAATGATAGTCATTATGCCTTTGGGGTGGTTCACAACTTTTGGGAGACTTTGGTCAGAGAGAGGGTTCCTAACTTCACATGGCACCAAAATTCAACATGGCTCCCTAATAGTACAACTACTCTCAGTGCTTGCGCTCCCTACTCAGTTAGCAGTTATGAAATGTGCATCACGTCGAAAGATTACAGATGATATAGGGAAAGGGAATGCTTTCGCTGATCAGATAGCTAGACAAACTGCTACCGATCTCCTTACGGAGATGTATGTTTCTGTCAGGTTTCGTGGGATTTGGATGAATGAGGATATGATTAACATAGTATGGTTTGGGCCTTAACTTTCTGTGCAGAGTGTGGAGAGCTTCCCAAGTCAAAATGGAGAATTCCAAAAGGATCAGTGATTGGCCAGAAGTAAAAGAAAGGCATTGTTGGAACATTCTAAACCGCCTTTCATTGTCAGAAGCCCAGCTGGAAGGTCTTATGTTTGAAGCTCTTAAGTTTTAGAAAACTTTAGTTAGGCCCTTGTGCCTAATATTAGTTATTTGGACCAGGAAAGTGTTGGAGATTTTAAAAAGAAACTTAGAAAACGTTCCGGTGAAAGAAAGAAGCAAGCTAAGTGATTTCATTATCTTTTATGGAATTTTATGATTATCATGCAGGAGTTAAATATCAAAACTATTAATTAACTTGTTCCTGTTTTTTCTTAGTTTTTGTTTATATAGTAGTTCTTTTTGTTCTTTCAAGTATTTATTTTTGAACTTCTAGAACTGTATTTAAATTAATTGAACTGCGTCACATTTTTTGCACCTGGCAAATTGGAGTGTGGAGGTCTGTTATTCATTTTAGCATCGTGTGTTTTTTCGGCCGTATAGAAGTTTATTGAGTACTGTACTTTTTGTTCGGTAGCAGTGCTTTTTCTTAGCGTCGGACTAGCGTTAGAAATCTTACACTGTCTGCGCAAGTGACAGTGTGGTAGCCACGCGACTCCGAGACTTTATGTTTAATTTACTAACATTCTAACCTGGCGCGTGATCTTCACTGGGCTGCCTCTTCAAGGATTAGTCTCTGGAACTGAGGAATTACTCCTTTCCTGTTGGAGCAATTCATATTAAGAAGAGTGGAAGACTGTTCCTTTACGCATGCGCCCAAGCCAGTTTCATTTTTTAACTCAATTCCTTGTTCATGTGCGCTTCCATTTTAGAAGGAGTAAACAATATTTTCACGCATGCGCATATTCTGGTAAAAGGAACGCTTCTTTAACGAGCGATTTTCTTTGCAAGCAAAAGATCCAATTAATGAACACTTTACACATTCAGAAAACAAACAATTTTAAATTGAATAGTTAGAGTGTCATTCTTGGAATTTGTGTTGAAGCTAGACACCAATACAAACTACATGTATAATATTTCCAGCGGGTTGTTTAGGCAAAAGACAGTTGAACTGCTTGAAGACAAACTCCTTAAACTGAGAGAGATAGCAGTTTTTTGCAAAACCGAATTGAAGAAATCAGTAAGAGCATCTAAGACTCTATTTTTATGTTTTCTTCAGTAGAATTCATACACGTCCTCTACGTTATTCACAGAGGATAATCAGGTATGGTGGCGTGTTTATTTACTTAAAATTATAAAGAGAAGTCAGAGCCAAGGAATTCAAAGGTTAGTGACTAAAGTGAATTGTTGTTATTTTCACCAACAGGTTGGCAGATAAAGAAGCTGAGCAAAACCTGAAGTTTATTATTTTGTCCCATTTTCCCCCTTTCCCTTGGGGGTGCTCTCAACTGAACTGTTTGATACCAGTTAAGAGGTTAGCATCCAAAGAGGACTGCGGGGGTTCAGCAGCTTCCGGGGACAACATCAGATTTGAGAAAGCCTGACAGTATGAAAGGCCCGAAAAAATAGTCCTCCTAAGCTGTCATGAACCCCGAGTTCTCAATGGAAGCGTTAAGTGTTTTAGTGAGGGAATTACAGGAGGAATTAAAGGTGGCATATCAAGAGAATAAAAAATTAGGACAACGAGTAGATGAGTTAAGTGAAAAGGTGGCACAGACGCAGGGAATTGTGAGAGAAGAATTTCCCCCTGAATTGGTAAGGGCTGGTGAGGAGAGAGGTGTGGGTAGAGGTGATGGGGCAGAGGGAGGTTTTAGGGCATTAGTTATGCCAGTACCTTTGGCAGCTCCAGAGCGTTACTATGGAGATTCAAGTAAATATCAGACATTTGTAACCCAATGTGAGTTGCACTTTCTTAGTAGGCCCGAACTATTTCCTTCTGATGCTTCCAGAGTTACTTTTATGATGTCTTATTTATCTGGAGAGGCTTCTACTTGGGCAGGTTTATTGGTCAGGCAAAAGAGTTCATCTTTAAAAAATGTTTCTCTTTTTATGGAAGAATTTAAGAAAATGTTTGATAAAAGACAAATGTCCTTAGAAGTTGATGGGGAATTATTAGATTTGCGTCAAGGAAACAGAGACTTGGTCACATATATCACACAGTTTAGGTCTTTGGTTTTAGAATCCCAGTGGCCAGCAGAGAAGAGGTCTTCTCTTTTTTATAGAGGTCTCAAGGAGGAATTGAAGGATGCCTTGTCCAGTGTAGCCCAACGCCCTTCTTCTTGTGAGGAATTGATTGATTTAGTAGTTCAGTTGGACTATCGTATAAGTGAAAGAAAAGCAGAAAGGCGTCGTTGTACTCAGGGGGAGGTGAGGTCAGTCACTAGAGGAGATCGTTCAAGGCTTGAGGTGGGTAGTAAAGAAGTGAAACCAAGGTTAAATGATCAACAAAGTAGAATAAAAGGTCCTTTATCAAAGGAGGAAAAGACTAGGGGGCGTGAGAATAATTTGTGTTTATATTGTGGTAGGGGCGGTCATTTTTTAGGAAATTGTCCCTTTACACCCAAAAAATTTTCATCAGCCGGAGGAAAAGGACAGCAAGTTGCAAATACAGTTCAGTCAGCGGTTCCACACATAACTGTAAATGTATCCTTGTATTTGAAGGAGGAAAGTAAAGGGTATGGACCGGTAGTGATTGATTCAGGAGCCACCGGGAACTTTATGGATTGGGGAGTAGCTAAGGCATTGGGAATACCACTTGTGAGGAAGGAAGTTGTGGAACAGGTTCGGGCTGTAGATGGAACTTCTCTTTCATCAGGTCCTATAACTCATGAAACTGGTGTTTTGGTTATGGAATTACTTGGAGGTCATAGAGAAGAAATTTCATTTGATTTAATTGATACACCAATTTTGAAAATAATTTTAGGCATGCCATGGCTCACCTTGCATAATCCTCAAATTGATTGGAGTAGGCGAGTGGTAGAATTACAATCTAGTTTCTGTTTAGAAAATTGCCTTTTGAAAGGTAATCCTGGGAGGGAAGAAACACAAGGTTTGGTTTCCTTTTTTCTAACTGATGCAGGTATTACAGGACATAATATAGGAGCGGTGTTAGGACATCTTCCGGAGTGTTATCAAGGGTACAAGGAGGTTTTTGATGAAAAGGAGGCAGGAGAATTACCTCCACATAGGAGTTTTGACTGTAAAATTGATTTGGAGCCCGGGGCGGTTTTACCAAGTAGTCGAGTGTATGCATTAACTGAAAAGGAGAATGATTATCTTAAAGAGTACCTTGCAGAAAATTTGGCTAAGGGTTTTATTCGTCATTCTCAATCTCCAGCCGCATCTCCATTATTTTTTGTACCAAAACCAGATGGGTCTCTCAGAACATGCATTGATTATAGAGCTGTGAATAGGATTACGATCAAAAACAAGTATCCTCTCCCTCTAATTTCGGAAATCTTGAATCAGGTCCAGGGAGCCACAATTTTTTCCAAACTAGATTTACGTGGTGCCTATCATCTGGTGAGAGTCCAGGAGGGTGACGAGTGGAAAACGGCATTCAAAACCCGATTTGGGCTTTATGGGTACTTTGTAATGCCTTTCGGTTTATGTAATGCACCAGCTGCCTTTCAATTCTTTATGGATGAAATTTTAAGAGAATTTTTAGACATATTCGTAGTAGTATATATTGATGATATTTTGATTTATTCTCAGGATTTAGAGTCTCATAAAATTCATGTGGGAAAGGTTCTACAAAGACTCAGAGAGAATCATTTGTTTGCTAAATTAGAAAAATCCCAGTTTCATACTAATTCTGTGGAATTTTTAGGATACATTGTCTCTCCCAAGGGATTGGAGATGAATCCGAACAAAGTTCAAGCCATCACGGATTGGCCAGCACCAACGAAAGTAAAAGAAATTCAAAGCTTTTTAGGTTTTGCAAATTTTTACAGAAGATTTATTGAAGGATTTTCTCGGTTGATTACTCCCATAACAAAACTCTTAAAGAAAGGTGCCAAATTTGTGTGGTCGACAGAGGCAGAGGAGGCATTTCAAGAATTAAAGAAAAGGTTCAGTTCGGCCCCTATTTTAATTCATCCAGATCCATCTCAGCCTTTTTATGTAGAAGCGGATGCATCGAATCTTGCCATGGGGGCTGTTCTTTCTCAGAGACATCGAGAGACAGGACAACTTCATCCAGTGGCTTACTATTCTAAAAAATGTTCTATGGCAGAACAAAATTATACCATCTCAGATCGAGAATTATTGGCAATCAAGTTCGCTTTTGAAGAGTGGAGACATTTTTTAAAGGGAGCAAGACATACTGTGACTGTGTTAACAGACCATAGAAATCTGCTTTTTTTTAAATCAGCTAAGACTCTCACACCAAGGCAGTTAAGATGGTCATTGTTCTTTGCTGATTATGATTTTGTAGTGACATTTAAGCCAGGTAGGCTTAATGGAAAGGCTGATGCTTTATCACGTCAATTTCCTGGAAGTGAGATGGAATCAGAAAAGGAGATGATATCCATTATCGATCCATGCTGTTTTATTTCTGCCGGAATACAGAAAATTGAGGATGTTAAGGAAGAAGTTCGAAAGTCCATGTCAATTGTACAAATGGAGGAATGGGTTCAAAAGGATCCGGTTCGAAAAATTGAAAAAGGATTGCCGTTTTTTGAAAATAAACTTTACTTACCTATTTTGGAATTGCGAGAGAGAGTAATAAGAGACTGTCATGAATCTATGCTGTCCGGACACCCAGGTTTTAGAAAGACGCTGGAATTGGTCAG
The DNA here is from genome assembly GCF_040938575.1 of Ambystoma mexicanum. Taxonomy (NCBI): domain Eukaryota; kingdom Metazoa; phylum Chordata; class Amphibia; order Caudata; family Ambystomatidae; genus Ambystoma; species Ambystoma mexicanum. Next base: position 339,212,099 of record NC_090939.1, read on the forward strand.
GAGAAGCTTCTGGTGGGAAAAAATGCGTCAGGACATCTTAAATTTTGTAAAAAACCTGTGCTATTTGCGCTCAAATGAAGAATCAAACCGGAAAACCAGTTGGGTTGTTGGAGCCGTTGCCTATTCCACCTCGTCCTTGGCATACAATCTCCCTGGACTTCATTACAGATCTTCCTTGTGACAAGGGTTGTACATCTATTCTAGTTGTGGTGGACCTCTTGTCAAAAGAGGCTCACTTTGTTCCAATGGAGGGAGAGGTTACTGCAGACGTTTTGGCCAAAGTCTTTTTGCGAGAAATAGTTAGACTGCATGGTCTTCCTAATCAAATTATCTCAGATAGAGGTCCTCAATTCATTTCTAGATTTTGGAGGGTTTTTTGTAAGGATTTGGGTGTGGAAGTCAGTTTATCATCAGGTTATCATCCCGAGACCAATGGACAAGTAGAAAGGGTAAATCAAGAACTGGAGAAATATCTGAGGTGTTATCTACAGGCAGGGGAAGAATGGGTGGATTTGATTTGGCTTGCCGAATTTGCTTATAATAATTGTGCTAAAGATTCAACTAACATGTCTCCGTTTTACCTTGGAAGAGGTTTTCACCCACGGTTTTTAAGTTTTGAAATTACTGAAGAGTCAGAGAATCCTGGAGTTGAGGTTCGATTAAAAACTATGAGAAAGAATTTGGAAAGAGCAAAAAGGGTACTTTTCGATAGTAAACAGAAGTACAAAAGATTTGCAGATCAAAAAAGGAGGTTGGGTCCTAAATATGAGGTTGGTGACTTGGTTTGGCTTTCAACTAGACATTTGAGAATTAAGGGCAAAAACAAATTTACTCCACGTTTTGTAGGTCCATTTAAAGTAGAAAAGGTGATCAATCCAGTGTCAGTACGGTTAAAATTACCTACTTCATTGAAAATTCATCCCACCTTTCACATTAGTCTATTAAAACCTGTTATTCAGGGGACTAGAGTTGTACATCCACCTTCACCAGTTCAGTTAGAGGATTCATCTGAAGAGTTTGTAGTGAAAAGAATTGTAGATTCCAGGAGGTTAAGAGGGAAATTACAATATTTAATAGACTGGGAAGGTTTCGGACCTGAGGAACGTACATGGGAGGATGAGGTGAATGTGCATGCACCACAATTAGTCGCAAAATTTCATAGAAAGTATCCTTCTAAAGTATGCCCTGGGACAGGGCATTAAGGGGGGGATACTGTCAGGTTTCGTGGGATTTGGATGAATGAGGATATGATTGACATAGTATGGTTTGGGCCTTAACTTTCTGTGCAGAGTGTGGAGAGCTTCCCAAGTCAAAATGGAGAATTCCAAAAGGATCAGTGATTGGCCAGAAGTAAAAGAAAGGCATTGTTGGAACATTCTAAACCGCCTTTCATTGTCAGAAGCCCAGCTGGAAGGTCTTATGTTTGAAGCTCTTAAGTTTTAGAAAACTTTAGTTAGGCCCTTGTGCCTAATATTAGTTATTTGGACCAGGAAAGTGTTGGAGATTTTAAAAAGAAACTTAGAAAACGTTCCGGTGAAAGAAAGAAGCAAGCTAAGTGATTTCATTATCTTTTATGGAATTTTATGATTATCAAGCAGGAGTTAAATATCAAAACTATTAATTAACTTGTTCCTGTTTTTTCTTAGTTTTTGTTTATATAGTAGTTCTTTTTGTTCTTTCAAGTATTTATTTTTGAACTTCTAGAACTGTATTTAAATTAATTGAACTGCGTCACATTTTTTGCACCTGGCAAATTGGAGTGTGGAGGTCTGTTATTCATTTTAGCGTTGTGTGTTTTTTCGGCCGTATAGAAGTTTATTGAGTACTGTACCTTTTGTTCGGTAGCAGTGCTTTTTCTTAGCGTCGGACTAGCGTTAGAAATCTTACACTGTCTGCGCAAGTGACAGTGTGGTAGCCACGCGACTCCGAGATTTTATGTTTAATTTACTAACATTCTAACCTGGCGCGTGATCTTCACTGGGCTGCCTCTTCAAGGATTAGTCTCTGGAACTGAGGAATTACTCCTTTCCTGTTGGAGCAATTCATATTAAGAAGAGTGGAAGACTGTTCCTTTACGCATGCGCCCAAGCCAGTTTCATTTTTTAACTCAATTCCTTGTTCATGTGCGCTTCCATTTTAGAAGGAGTAAACAATATTTTCACGCATGCGCATATTCTGGTAAAAGGAACGCTTCTTTAACGAGCGATTTTCTTTGCAAGCAAAAGATCCAATTAATGAACACTTTACACATTCAGAAAACAAACAATTTTAAATTGAATAGTTAGAGTGTCATTCTTGGAATTTGTGTTGAAGCTAGACACCAATACAAACTACATGTATAATATTTCCAGCGGGTTGTTTAGGCAAAAGACAGTTGAACTGCTTGAAGACAAACTCCTTAAACTGAGAGAGATAGCAGTTTTTTGCAAAACCGAATTGAAGAAATCAGTAAGAGCATCTAAGACTCTATTTTTATGTTTTCTTCAGTAGAATTCATACACGTCCTCTATGTTATTCACAGAGGATAATCAGGTATGATGGCGTGTTTATTTACTTAAAATTATAAAGAGAAGTCGGAGCCAAGGAATTCAAAGGTTAGTGACTAAAGTGAATTGTTGTTATTTTCACCAACAGGTTGGCAGATAAAGAAGCTGAGCAAAACCTGAAGTTTATTATTTTGTCCCATTTTCCCCCTTTCCCTTGGGGGTGCTCTCAACTGAACTGTTTGATACCAGTTAAGAGGTTAGCATCCAAAGGGGACTGCGGGGGTTCAGCAGCTTCCGGGGACAACATCAGATTTGAGAAAGCCTGACAGTTTCATGGGAGACTGTAAATGCTTATGCAATGGATGAGGGTGTTGGGTCTGTACGGGATATCCAAGCTGATGCCACGTTAGAAGAATCCAAAAGGTGGGCTGAAGGCTTGGGGAAACTTGATGTTGACGGTTGTTGGGTGGATATAGTGGAAGGAAAATGGCTACTCCATGACGCGTATGTAATGATGATGGTCATCATGGCCCATGGTCCTACGCATGTATGTGCCCAGAAGATGACAAGAATGTTAGAGAAAATTTGGGTAAATGACAAGATTTCGAAAATTGCCCAGCGCTAGGTCCAGGATTGCATGATTTGCCTACAACACAATGTGGGAAATGGGACAGTTACTCCAAGGGGAAGTTTTGGGCCACCCTCTGTCCCCTTCGAAGTGATCCACTGTGACTTTATTGAAATGGAACGATGTGATAACAAGAAATATGTGCTGGTGGTTATCTGTGCCTTTAGTAAATGGGTTTAGGCTTTCCCTGTTAAAGATGCTACAGCTATGACCACTGCAAAAATCATGATAAGGGAATACTTCCTGCGTTTCGGGCTACCAAGAGTTATCTGGTCGGACAATGGTCCACATTTTGTCGCTGCTGTAATTCTGCAGATATGTACGGCATTACAAATTGACAAACGGTTCCATTCGGCCAGACATGCTCAGAGCGCCGGACTAGTGGAAAGACACAACGGTATCATCAAAAACAAGCTCGCTAAGACGTGTGTCGGCACCAAACTAAAATGGCCGGACGCCTTACCGATCATGTTGTTATCCATGCGTACAACCCCTCAAACTAAGACTGGGCTCTCTCCATTTGAGGTGGTAACGGGGAGACCTGCCAACATTTGGAACCTTCCTAAACATAAGTCATTGAGAAATGTTGAAAATGTATTACTTTCAGATTATTGTAGTCAGTTGACTAAAAACCTGTATTTGATTTATCACCAGGTATGAGAAGCTTTACCCTTGCGATACGAGGGCCCGGGCCACATCATACGGCCTGGAAGTTGGGTGCTCGTCAAATCGTTTGAGCGCTCCACTTGCTTCGCACCTCGCTGTCATGGGCCATTCCAAGTCCTGTTGGTCACCCAGACAGTGGTGCGGGTCGCTGGGAGAAAGAACTGGATCCACACGTCCCACGTCAAGAAACTTCCTCACCCTGTACCACATGTTACAGAAGAAACAGAACCCCTCGTTGATACTGCAACCAACGATCCAAAGCAGTAAGTAGCACTGAGAGTGTCGGAGAATCTCTCTGAGCCCGTGAGGCTTGGGGAAGCTGCCATTTTGTCTCCACACTCTCCAAAAGTTTTGCATCAGGAAACTGCCATTTCAAATTCGGCACCTTCACTTGCTTCCGACACATTGCTTCCAGCAGGAAGTGATGACATATTGTTTCCGGATCAATCAGTACTGGGAAAAGTAAGGTACAATCTACATCTGAGGAAATAGACTTATGGCACGGTTTTGCTGTGCATCTGATAGACTTACAGCACGGTTCGGTTGCGCAATTTGAAGAAGAAAAGGATCATAGAGGGCTTGTTTTTGCCCAAAATTTGAGAAAGGGGATTCTGTTGGCCAGGGTTGTGGAAGGACTAAGAAGTCGCTCGACCGGGAGGTCACCAGCAACGAACTTTGGAGTATCTGTTTGAAGATTACAATGCCTGCTACCGCTACCGCTCGTATGGGACTTGTAAATAAGGGGGTGACCAACCAGGACAATGGACAAAATGCCTGGGCCCCGAAAATGTATTGCTGTATCTTTATAATGATATTTGGTTTTTTAATAGTCACTGCCTTAGGATTGTGATACCTCGAGGAAAATTATTCTTTAGAACTTTTGTTGCTTACTGAAAGTACACCTATTATTCCTACTCCCTTTGTACATTTGCATACTCTATCCCCTAGGGAATCTCAGCACAGACAAAGGTACCACAATAACACGCTACTGCTTATCATGAATGCTACGCATGCCATTTTTAATAAATATAACTGTTGGGTCTGCTCACATTTACCGCAAAATGGGGATAAGGGGCTAGGTTGGTATATTCATCCTTTACCTTTGACAACTGCTTGCTATGCCTCTCTTAGAGCACCGTTCTTTGGCCGGTGGAATGATAGCATCTCAGGGAACTTTGATGGCACCAATTTGAATAGTTTTGAGAAACGTGTTTTAACTCCCCTGGGATGCTCGCTTTTCGCAAACAGGAGTAAACTGAATGTTGCTTCTATTAGGCCTTCTGATAAATTGTCTCGTTCTTTCCAATCTTTGATTTCCTTTAAAATGACTCCAATAGGCAATAAGGATGCCATTCCTCCTTCTTACACTGTTAATCATGGACCCGATTCAGTTTCTTTTTGCATACAAAGGAATGGAACTCAGTCAATGGGAAATGTTCTAGTTTGTGCCAACATTGCAAATTTGACTGGGGAAAACAGACCTTTGTATGTAGGCGAACCTGTCTACTTTGTCTGCGGTAATGTAGCATTCCCATGGTTGCCCAGGGATTGGCAGGGAACCTGTTATTTAGGGATCCTGTTACCTGGGGTGTTTATAGCTAGTACAAGAGAAGTTTCAAAGGCTCGTCCACGGCGGGTGAGAATGGTGACACCCCAGCACAAATCTTGGGAGATATAGCTAAATCAGTTGTGCCATTTTGGGGGCAGATAGCGAATTCAGAAGATATTAGAAAACTAGCGAGAGTACTGGAGAGAACCATCAACCGGACCACAGACATACTCTACAATATGACGTTAGAACAAAAGGTGATAAGATTAGTAGCTCTTCAAAACCGAATGGCATTAGATGTCATTCTGGCTGAGCGTGGTGGAGTGTGTAACTTAGTGGGGTCCGCTTGCTGTGTTTTCAAACCAGATTCCTCCCCAACTATCTTCAAGGCAATACAGAATCTGCACGTCCTTAGTTCTGAAGTGCATGTCCCGAAGGAAACTGGGATCTAAGTGCTTGGTTCTGGGACTTCTTGCGATCTTGGGTTTGGAAGGTCCGTTCCGTCTTGCTAATTATTTTGGGAATCCTGTTGTTTCTTTGTTGCTGTATTCAGTGTCTACCTGGTATCTGTTCGATGCTAAGGGGATGTTGCGCACAAGCGATAGGTTCGATAAGACATAAAGTGTATGCCCCAGATAAAACTTCCAAAGAATATTTGTTGAAAGATATTTTAGCAAATGACCTAATGGCAATAGATATTTCCGACAGTGATTCAGGGTGCATGGACGATGATCCATGGAGTTATTTGCAAGGAGATCCAAAGTAGTTTTAGCACTTGGCATAGGCCAAAAGGAGGGTTTGTCAAAAGAGAAATTATATTGTGCCTCCTATTGCAATAAATATATGCATATTTGCCTACGCCAAGCTGCTCGAAAGTCGCTTGCGAGAGAAACTGTGTTGCAAGGTCCTGACCTTAAATCAATGTAAGCCGCCACTTTAGGCCAATCCGCCATTTTAGGATTCGCTTTGTAAAAGTCACCCTGTGAGTTAAAATGGTGGACGATGTCATTCCAAAATACAACATGGCCGTCTTGACCCCTGTACATAGCTAATATGTAACTTGCAAGCAGGCCACTTGTTGAGGTTGTGAACTGAGACCTTGTCCTTCGTTGACCTGTGTGTAAAAGGATTACTCGTGCAACGAAACTAATCCACAAGCATATGTTGAAACAATGTATTCAAATGCTGAACGTAGAACACTTGTTTTACTACAGAAGGCCTGCATGTAAAAACTTTAAATACACAGTTATTGCATAGGCTTGTTAATACATGTATTAAAGGCAAACCAGTTATATGTGGTTGTTCATGACTTGGCAAAAACCCTAGATCGGTGATGTATTACATGGAATATTAACCCGAAGTGGGGCTGGAGATCGTGCCAGCCAAGTGTATAAAAAGCGAATGCATTCTAATGTACAACTTCTCTCACTGAACACTCTGAACCACGCTGGAGTTTGTTGTGTTGTACTGAGGGCTGATAACTATCTGATTTTGCTCTGTTTTTGTAACTGGATTCAGTCTTTGTAACCCATGTTCGCTGTATTTCCTTTTGGGGTACTCAGCCTCGATATTTTGATTGTTTTCACAACCTCAGCTATGATGATGGTAACAATGGGCCGACCGACAACGGTAGCTACAATGATAGATGCACAAATACAAACAGGGGAATACACCACACCGCAATACATGGTGACAGCCATTTACAGGCAATATGGGGACAGGGTTGATAATTTACATCATACAATGATAAAGGGAACAAGGGAGTTGCAATGGTACAGAGAGGTATGGGTGGACTTAGATGGAGATGGTGGTATCTACTTGATGTGTACACCAGACAAATATGCAAGAAGAGGGAATAGCTTGAGAAGTGTATGCAGGGTATGGATGCCAATAAAGGGTACCCCAGTGTGGGACGAAGCAGTTGCAGAAGCTGAGTACTACCGAAGGGAGAACGAAAAGAATAAAAAATAAATATTTGTTACTTTAGATGTAACGAAAGGGGGGAATGTGTGGGAGCGAGGGGCCAGCAGGCCCCTCTCATCCTTCACTTCTCAGGGTTACATTTGCTAGATGGGACCACTGAGCAGGACACAGGGCATCCATTTTTGTACCCCCTTTCGACTCCATCTTGGTGACCAGGCCTCACTGCGATAGTACGAAACGCTTCTCTCCCTATCCTCGCAGCACCCAGGCGCAGGGCACATGGCCCCCACCCTCGTTCCCACTCTGACTGGAAAACTCTGCTGCTCCATTCTCATGCTGAAGCCGCAGGTATTTGCAACAACACATCACTCTTCCTCTGAGATCGCTGTCCTGCATGTCAACCGGCATGCACTAAGCCCATAGCTTGTTCATCTCCACAAATGTGTCTTTGCCCCCACACCCTCGCCAGTGGAAATTTACTGCCATTCTTACCCTATGTCCCTGCAAGGTATTCCTTTCATGTACCAGACCACTGACCACGCCATGATGCCCACCCAGCAGACCCCCAACTAACATTAGACCCCTGCTGCAGTATAACGTGCCCAGTACTAACAAACGCCACATACCTGAATTTCTTGAAAGCATAAACCAACACTCTGGTCATTGTATTATAGTGGTGAAGATGCCTAACCTATGACTTGTATAATACAAAGGTTACAGATGATATAAATACCTGTGTGACATTTATAGAGACATGATAAATTACTGAGAGTCTTTGAATCAGTATTATTTAGTGCATGCATTATAGAGAATGTATTATGTTAGCTAAGATAGTGACCACCCTGCTTCACAGCGACCTGACCTTCACCCATCCGGAGCACAGATGTCTGACGTCCATCCTCCCGCCAACCGAGCAACCAACCAGGAGGATGAGATGATGCCCACACCTAAGACACCACTCTGGCTGACCAATCCGGGTCCAAGGTAGTATCATATGTTAGACAGATCATTGTACCTATATAAATGTACTGTAACATTAATTTTGCCAGAGCGCTCTCAGAGATCTAGATAAACTTTTCCTTGAACTCTCGCAGCCAGCTCTCTTTTGCCTTATTCCCTGTCCGGGGAGTGTCTGTTTTATTTTCTTGCACGTGTAAGACAGGGAGGGCACAAACATTGTCATGCATTTCATTTCACTTTGTGTCTGTATGGGATTTCTTGTAAATTCTCATTAATGTCTATGCTGGAGCCTATATGCTTCCATCCCGGGTGGGGAAAAGAAAGCTACAATCATAGGGCGTCATTTTCCAAGCAAAGCTGAGTGAAAGAAGTGGTGATAAATGCATTTATCTCCACTTTTTAGGACCTGCAGGATTTTGAATGATTGGCATGTGAGGTTGGAAACCAGAGGTCCCCCTGCCAAATCAAATTGGTTTTCCACCAGCATGTATTTTTATGTTGCAAGAAAACCAATGGATTCCTCTGGGATCTGTCCGACATTTACACCTGGTAAAAGCAGGCAGATTCCAAAGGAATCCATTGTGGTTGGCTCCCACAATCATTAATTGTGGAAGTGATTTTCATTTTCCCAGATACATAGCGGAAATGTAAAGAGCAAAGGCAATTTTCGCCTGTATTTTACACTTTACTTGTCCAGTACTTGGTTGAAACAATTACAATTAATGAATTGCCCCTTTTGCAAAAAATGCAAACAGGAGTGGTCTCTTCCTGTGCAATTTTGGATTCAAAACACAATTCCCCTCTTACTATTTTCATCAACACGTTTCTAGAATGATGAATACATTGTCAGGTTAATTTATTTTTGCATGTTTAAAGTAATCTGTATAAAATTAAGTATTACTGTAGGTATTCAAAACCAAACTTTAAGACATATTTGTACCAAGTTGAGCTTGGAAAATGCATGGTCAAGTATTTAAATTTCAGACTAGCCTCAAATTCTGACTTTACCACTCAACCAAAGTGTGTGATCCTGTACAAATCATTTAATTTCTCTATGTCGTACCTGGTAAAATTAGGTGCCCCTAGAAGTGATTCATTTTGCATTATAAGCTATTCCAAAAGCCCCTCTCATGGCTTAATGGATGGGGAGCACAAGCACTGAAATCTGCCAATAACACACATTCACACATATTTCTTTAAAAATATCAGGCTGCATGTACTGAACAAAATTGTGATATTCAATACAAAGTAAACACATCAAACAAAAAGTCATCATGGGCAATTGCATATTATAACCTGTATGTACCAAACAATGATGTACAGGGAAAAGGCAGGGGAGCAAGGCCCACTCCTCCATGCCACACCCCACCAGGAGTGATATCAGCACAGTCTGCCACCTCATGCAGATCTCCCAGCCCCAGTATTCCCTCCTACATGCTAGCACTCCCTCACACCCTCAATTTAATTAGAATGTGCTGCAAACATGCAACATAATGTTCTAAGAAACACAATCTCCTATTCCTTACTTCAGTATTCTGGGGCTGAGGGGTCTGCCTTTCACATAATATGGAGGAACCACAAGCACCTCCTCTGGGGCCTCTTGGGAGTAGCCACAGTGTTGAGGAAGGCATTGTTGGGCGAACACCATCATGGTACAAAGACTAGGCGCCTCACTGCTCAGCCCTCTCAGAGGAGGTGGAGGATGCATCACCCTCAATGTTCCCCAGGCAGGCTAAGAAAGGCATGCTAGGGGCTGGCCGGAGTTGGTGGGAGTGGAGGTAAATGGGAATGGTGATTAGGGGAGCTGAACGAAGGTGACTGGGGGTGAAAGGTGGAGGAGGATAGGACATAATAGCAATTGAAGAGCAGATGGGAAGGCAGGATAGGTAGATTGATTTTGCAACACTATTTTCCTTGCTCCTCCTTTTGCTCTGTACTGTTTTCTTTATAGAGAGGTGCAAATGTATTTTTCCAGATCTCAGAAGAGGTTTTTGCAGGATCACAGATCAGTGAAATCTGGATCCACGCAAGCACTTTCTTTAGGTTGCTCCTGTTACGCTCACCTTAACTCTGCAGGAGCACCAGAAATCTCTTCCCACAGGAGCCTGTGCCTGGGCCTTCTGGGACTGTGGTTGGTACACTGGGCTCTCTAAGACTTCCTCTGTAAGAGTACACTAGACTAGGATTAGGGAACAATCTAATAGGTTGCACCCACCACCCTGTACCCTCCCTGGAACCCAAAAGTCCCTAGGGACGGTGCTCACCTTCTTTATATGAAAAGGGAGCTCTCTATCCTGCCAATTCTCCAAGCAGGGGTGCATGTGGGGGAAACAAGTTACATCACTGGTTGGAAGGCTTGCCTCCAGTCCAGACCTGCTGCGGCGTGGATTGCTGTTCTCTGGCGGTGTGGTCGCAGTTCCGCCCGGTCCTTTGACTACTTGCCAATGTCTTTATGTGTGCCTATGTGCTGAGCACGCTGCTTCCTTAACTGTCTTATTGTTTATTAATATGCCAATGTCTTTTTGCGTGCTTATGCACTGTGCACGCTGTGTCCTTAACTGTCTGTTCCCTTTCCGTGCCTTTCTTCTTCCTTGTGTGTGACTTCTGCGCCTTTTTCTCTATGTACTTTTCTTCTTCCTTGTGCGTGGCTTCTGTGCCCTTTTCTCTTTGTACCTTTCTTCTTCCTTGTGCGTGGATTCTGTGCCTTTTTCTCTTTGTACCTTTATTCTTCCTTGTGCGTGGCTTCTGTGCCTTTTCCTTTCTTGTGTGTGGCTTCTGTTTCTTTTAGATGCTGGCTTACCCTTGTATATACGTTATGTCTTGCGACTTTATAATGAACTGCATGCAGCACTTACTGTTCTGTCTTGTTCTTTCTCTGCAGGTTTGGGTGGTCGCAGTGGATTGTAATGAAGCAAAGCTGCACCGGAGACGTCGCAGGACTTGGAGGCGTCGGGTAGTGATTGCAGAATTGAATCACAGGTAAGTATTGTGGGAATAATGGGTCGGATCCTTTATCTGGAACAACGGTTCTTCTCTTTTCTTGCAGGAGCTGGTGCCGGTGACCATCACGCTGCAAAGCAGAGCAACGTGAAGCAAGGGCGGCTAGCCTGGGTGTGGCTTAAATAGCCAGCCACACACAGTCAGACCCAAAGGTTTCCAGACACATTCAAAAGCTAGTCTGCAGCAGTGTTGCTTGGTTCAGTCAAACCCCATGTTGGGGGAACAGGAAGTGGTTAGTTCCTCAATCATCAACCAAAGGACAATGGATGCGGTGCCAGGTGTGCCAGGATTGTACCCAGCTAGACTTTTGCATGAATTGGCACATACTCCCCGATAGCACATCTGAGGTCCATGTGCCGAAATGGGGGTCTCTGAGGCGTGTGTATGTATGCAGGAATTGGGGTAGGAGCATGCCATGGAGCCAGTGGTCGTGACAGCTCCTAGACCCAAACCCAATGGAATTTGGGCCCCCCCTTACCACAAACCTGGCTCACCAAGATGAATTGTACTGGAGCCGAGCCTGTTCCTTCTTCTTGAATTGAAGTTACTAGATAGTATTAATCACATTAGTGGTAACCAGAGCACACCCTACAGATCGATCCCACAACCCCAATCAATCCGTAAACAATATCCCAACCAGGTATAACAAATCCAAGCGTACAATTATATTTCCATTGGTAACATATTTGACTCAAAATCAGTTCTCAAAAAGTAGCCGACGCATTTCAGATTTGCCATTCATCATCAGTGGTTATTATTTACAGTGTCTTGCAAGAGGTAATAACACATTTTCATCTGTGTTCCTACAATATATAACACACTTAGTTTCAGTGTTATTTTCAAGTTTAATCATTTTAAAACACATAAAACATGTATTTCGTTAAGAACATACATCCAATGTTTTCAGTCAGCCACAAATGGCCCTGTGATCTATAGTGTACTTGATATTTGTCTGAATTGAGATACTCCCGTCTCACTAATGGTAATCTATACAAGGATATATATACACAAAATTGATGTAAGAATCAGCTAAAGGCTGTGGCCCCAGAGTTCCAGAAAACCCTCACTGTTACTAATAATATCCAATCTACACTCTTTGAGATGCACATTGAAATGCAAGTATACAAAGCCATCTACTTTCTGTGTACCTCGTATGAGGGCTCCACGGTTGTACAAGTGCTATTTCGCTAATCGTAGCCGTACATTGATTCTCATGTATCATCATCCTCCACTGCAGCACTTCATGAGGTACACTCTGGATGGTCATTATGGCTTATTGTGTGCATTGACACGACAGGACATGTTTATCACAGTTGATGCATGCCGGGTTACACAAATATACTCATGTGTTTGCATGACTGACGGGTTCTGTGTTACACAATGAGGACACTTTTCCAACAGTGTTTTATATTGTTGGTTATCTGCACCAGGGAGTGATACATGTCCTTTGGTTTTGGTTAATTCATCATGTCATCTGTCAGTGAGTGAACATTGCATGCCCACACTGTAGACCCATGCATGTGTATGATCCTCCACTCCCCACAGTTTGTCTTCATCTGTTCTCTCTGTGTGAGTTGCAAGTGTACCCTGGAATCCAAGCATGCTTACTGGGACAGTCTGAATCAGGATGTGTGGGGTTTTGGGGGTGAGCCAACAGCTGCATGTTGTCTGTAGGTCAATTTGCAGTGTTTTGGTAGCAGGGTGTATGCTGTTTGGTGTTGTGTCTCTGTATACGGTTGGAGAGCCACCTTTTTACAGGTGTGTAGCGCACATGTGTATTCGGGTGATTTGCATGCCATGGTGTGTGTTTCAAGTGTTATTTCTGATGTAGTGCTGATGATTGAACTTTCACATGTGCCCATTCTTTGCCAGTCTGCCCTTCACTGTCACCCACTTTTGGCCTTCATGTCCCACTAGATGTGGTTCTTGTCCATCTCTGTTTTCTGTGCTCTCCAACTAGGATGCTACTTAAAGAGGTGTTAATGTCTACATCTTCTTCCCTTGGGTGGATTGTCTATGCCCTCACACACTGTGATGTCAGTCAGATCTGTCCTCATCTCTGCTCCATATAGTTTCCTCCTTGGAATGATTTTTCCTGTCCTTCTCTCTCACACTGTCTTGGTACACTCCAATGCTCCCTAATTTTCACTCTGTGTCCTGTCTCCCTCTTGCACTCCGATCCTTGTACACCGGGTGGTGCATACCTACTTTTGTGTTCCCTACATGTGTAGTCATGGTTGGGCAGTATCTTGAAGTAGTTGCAATGCATGGGTTTCCAAATGTATTTGCAAGTGGGATGCAGTGAATGCAAGCCCAGTGGATGTCATCCACAGGTAATTGATGTGCAGTCACTGTTTGACTTGTCTTGTGTTTTGTGGCATGGGGTCTGACACTCTGTGGGGTTGCTTTTATTTCACTTGTTCGGGGTGAAACAGGTCCAGCTACTGCAGTGCATATGACACAGGTTGTTGTTAGGATGATTTGTGTATGCATGCTGTTTTTTACCGATAATTATGTTAGCACTGGTTGCAGGATCCTAGTTGGATGTGGGTATCACTGTAGGGCCTTAGTTGGTGAGTTGTCAAGAGGGTGGCTACCACAGCTGTTTGTGTACTGTGACATGTCTTGAAGTTTGTTGTGGTGTGTGTTCCTTGCAGTTTACTCATGTGTGTTGACTCTCACATGGCTTCCTGTTTGAAGATTTTGCAATATTAATTCCTACCAACCCTGGCAGCCAAAATCCTGGTGCTTCTTCCACTTTTGGGGTATCTGTTCCTAGATCAATCCACACACATTGCTGCATTGCTGCACATTGTTGTACTGCAATGTACTACACAGACACCATGCACACATGATTGTCCATTCTTTGTTGGTTGCCAGAGTGAGCACTTATTATGAGGCATGTTGACAGCTGTTGGGTGCACTTCAATGCTAAATTCAGTTCAATGAACATTTCAACCAATGAAATCCATTGCCAGTGAAGTCAACTTCCCTTGCACTTTCATTTTGTATGCTCCCTTGTGTGTGTGTTTGTCCTTGGTCTCTGTTTGTCATTGTTTTCTTATGTCTGCTTGTGTGTTTCATGCCAATTGCCTCAGTGACATGCCTTCCAGTCTGACAGATGCCTCTTTGAAGAGCTGCCTTCTGCAAGATCCTGTCTTCCATGCAGTTGGTGAGATTTGGGGTTTACTTTTTCTTGGACTTAGCATCATCAGCTCCCCGTCCAGTGTTTATTGCATTGTCACACTGCCACATCGATGAGAGGATGGCATATCATACCATTGACAATACTATAAAGGTGCTCCTGGGTTTCCATGATCTCAATGTTCTCATTTTGGGGGTCTTCTCAGTGTCATGCTCACTGTGGCCAAATGCATGTGTTGTGAAGGTACCCTCAGCATATAGATAGGTATGAGTATCATGGGCATTCACTGCTTGTCACTCAGAGGGGGGTGGCAGTGTAGGGGTTGTGGGTGGCAAAGGTGTAACTGTGTGGGTTCTTCATGTTGCATTGCCGAGAGGTGGCCGGAGGTGGATGCATGTGTGCCAGGACATATGGTGATGTGTGATTGTTGAGTTTGTGTATGCATTTGTAGAGGAGGAGCCAAGTACCCCTACCCCACCTACCCCGCCTACTTTACCTGAGAAGTATGAACCAAAGTATGTGACATATGCTATACCAATCAGAAGGCAAGAAGAAGAGCAACAACTCTGTGCAGTACCCATAAGAATACCTATACCTAAGAGAATATGGGAAGTGAAGTATCCATTAAACCATACCTACATCCAAGAAATTATGATGGCAATTTGAATATGATTCCTGATGAAATAAAGAAACTGAATGACCAGGATGAATGGTGACATCATACGAAACTGAATCAATTCCATTTATAGAAGATTACAAGACCAGAGAGGCAGACTATTTATAAAGAATGAAGAAGTATTAAGGATAAGTGGCATCTTGAGATCAAGATAAAGAGATGTATGCCATAAACATGATGAAGATACTTAGTTAGTTTAAACATGTACAGATGCATGAAATGCAAGCAGCAAAGTAATCATGAAGATAGCCAAATGCTTACAGTGAAAAGATAGTGGCAAGCAACAACATATACATATATACCTCATAGATACATATGGATTGAATAAAGAATGAAGGTCCCACTACATATACAGTAGTCTTGAACAAATGAGGAAGGCCTCAAATTCAGTGTCACAGTTACAAAAGCAATTGAATTAAACAGAATATCTTTACAGAGTTGGATGAGACAAAGAGCCAAGATCTTATGAGACCTAAAATTGGCTGACATTAGATACAATTTAACGTGAAAGAACAGAAGCTCATGTTCAAGAAGTTCGAGTGAAAACAACAGATGTCAGAGGACTATTGGGGAATAACATCAAATACAAGAAAAGGCTCAATTCATGGTGTCCAGTCACGCGATGGAAGAAAGTTGGATGTAGGAGGAGATCACACCTACGCACGGAAGCAAGACAGTGCCCATACTCCTTAAAAAATCCCAGAGAACAGTACAAACTCAAGCGCAACTTCAAACACTAATTACCACTGAAACATTGAGGTGATGAAGGAAATGTTCTTTTAATTGGTGGGAAGCTGGTAGCAAGACAAGCTCACCTGCACCTGGCGTTCAGTCTGCATGTTGCTAATGTAGGTGGAAAGTTATTGACGGGGTTAGAAGTCAACCAATTGTAGAGGACCACGTAGTTGGGGCCCTATGGTCTGTGTAGCCAATGGGACATCGTACATTTAGTGATGTTCATAGTGGCCATTTTGAAAGGAGGGCTTAATTGCCCACCTTTTGTTGACTATCCAAGTATTTCTCTCTGTTACTCTATACAAACATTACACCTATGCTTATTAGTTCATTAAGAGCCAATCCCGGCTTCCAGATAGGTTTTAGAAGTTTGCCACATAGAATGACGTTGGTAAGGACGCAGGTCTACATGTCAGTAGAGACACATTTGGTCTATAAAAATATATTTTTTTCTTAAATGAGTTGAGAGTTGAGTATGGAGCGATTGCTGATGTTTGTTGTACTCCCTGTTTTACTTACATTAAAACAGCGAAACCTTTTGCCAAGCTATTTGTGTTGCCTGAATTATTGATGTTTGAATAAAATTTGCATCCCCATCCATCTCAAGGGTGTTGCTACTCATCTTAAAGGGGTGGGAGTCCCCAGTTCACTTGGTAGCAGAGGATGGCTAGATAAGATATCATCGGCCGTCGACATAAGTAAACTTTAGGGTCTCTGCAATATCGCACAACCTTCACCATTCGGCTGACAGGACGTGAAGTTCCCCATAGATATTGGTTAGAACAGAACCCAAAACTTGCAAGTCGGGTGTGACGGGACCCCTATTTTGAAATAGCAACCCCTCCCACATCTTCACGAAGCAGATCGAAAAGCAGCTCGAAGAGGCTGTAACGAAGGCAGTGATCCCGAGGGTCCGAAGATGAAAACATGCAAACAGTGAGTGAATACGACCAAAGAGAATGACAAAAGGGATGCATGCATAGGAAATAACAGAGAGTAACTGAGGGGAGGTGGGATAAAATATAATGCAAGAGTAAGAGAGTAAAATATACGGGAAAGATATTGATTTGAGTGTTGCCAAGTAATATATGAGGAAAATAGCCATAAGGTGTAGCCATGCTATAATGATACGCCCTGTTCCTAGATTTTAAAGAATGCTAGCAGAAGCCTTAATTCAGAGCCCCCGTTTATGAGGGACATATAGGACACGAGATAAGTTTAAAGACTTTTTAAGGGAATTGGCTTAAGTTCCATTCAGAACAAGAATTGTAGAGGGTAAGACAAGTCTTAAGAAAAGGATCGTGAGGTGCACGTTCTTGTGACCGTTCAAGTCTGTCTATTTTGTTTTATGTAGTTGAAAAGTGAAAAGAGGAAAATAAATGTTTTAAGTGATAAAGAAACGTAGAAGTAAGACGCAAAAAGTGATTATTTTAAGATTAAACTTTGATGGTTGTTTTTCAGCAAGATTAAAGTAAAATATTGTATTGTAATGAGACTGGAACTTGCAATGATTGATGCTTACTCATAAGTGTATGTTGATTGAAATATAAAATTGAAAACTGTAACTAAAGCCTAAGCGAAGTGGTTATAAAAAGAGAAGTAAAGGTTAGAAATGGAAAAAGTTACGCCATTAGTGCATCTTTGCAAACAGCTACCAAAGCACACACTTAAACTTAAACAGTACAGTGCAGAATGGGTTAAAGGGACCGCAGATAAAATGTTTATGCCGTTGCCCCAAGGTGGGTCACTATCGAGAACAGTTCTCCTGCATGTGACGACATATTTGCATGCTGTGTATGCAGGAAAAAAGTTAGAAAAGCGCCTAGCGAATCTAGGGCTGTGGAAGATGTATGAACACGAGAAGGAAGAGGAGCCTCCTTTAGATTGGATACTCAACATATGCAAAGAGGGGGATTAAGAGCCTTCTACTTCGCCCACCCCGTCTGAAGTGAAAGACAAGTTGAAGAAAGACGAAGGGTTATATCCATTAAGAAAACTTAAAGCAGTGACGGGATAGAGCGATCTGTCATATGAGTCACCTACGCAAAGTAGTGACGAGGGCCCAGAAAAAGTCACTGAGAAAGATATAACCTTCAAAGTCCTGTGGGACAAGGAGAGATGTGATAAGAAGAGAAGTGATCAAGCAAGCACATCTCTAGACATAAGGAGAGAAATAAAGAGATAAGGAGGTAAGGATAAATCTGATGAGAGAGCACTCGTACAGAACGAGTGGTTGGGAGGTCAGATTTTACTTAAACTGAATAGTAAAGGAATTGAAGATGTAAGACAAAGGGGAGATCAAGACAAACAAGACAGAAAAGACAAAGAAAGGGAGGAACGATTGAGAGACGAAGGAGTGAGAAGAAAAGATAGACAAAGACGAGAACAGTTATACCAAGATGAGCAAGCTAAAAAACAAGAGAGAGCAGAAGAACAAAAAGCGTGATAATAAAAGAAGAACAGTTGAGGAAAAAGAAAGGCTAAAAGAGAAAAGAATAGAAGCAGATGAACAGGAAAGGATAAGAGAGAAAAGAATACAAAGGAGAAGGGATGAGGACAGGCGAAGGGCATATGACCAAAGGGATATGAAAAAGAAAGAGTAAGATAAAATAAGAGAAGAGGCGAGAAAGCGCAGAGAAGTCGATGATGAAATAGAATGCAAAAGGAGACAGAGAGCACACGATCTTGAGTATTTGGAGAGGCAAGTAAGAGATCATAATCCACAGGTAGACTCAGAAGCCATACAGGAATTCTTTCCTGAGTCTGAACCATTCGCCAAGCAATTCTGGAGTAAATCTGGAAGACAAATTTAATTCGCAAAGCATTGGAGAAACGATCAATAAAGTATATCATGAAATACAAGCTCAGAAAGAAACACAAAGGAAGGGAAAAATGAGCGTCTTGAGAGTACGCAGATGTATGACACAGAGGATGCATCCTGTAGTACGAGACAGAAGGAGCTGTCTTTAGACAGGTTAACATTAAATAGAGATAACGATGAGAGGAGTTACACGGGTATCAGATGAAGAAAGGGAAACCTACTCGAGAGAAGTTAGGAGTTTTATATATAAACTAGAAGAAGCAAAACCATGGTCAGAAATTCAGTTGACCATCTCACATTATTGCACACTCCTGCAGTATAAGAATCGCAAAAAGGATGATGCACGAAAAGTTGAAGAAGCAAGGTTAGTGAAGAAAAAGTTATCCAAATATGCCATTGAAGGGGCAATGTTAATTAACGTGGGCGGATCAAACCCACAGCAAGCAGTACCTATGCTGCAAGTAAATAACCACAGACAGTTTAATCAGACAAATAATGGATATGCTCCAAGAGGAAGGGGATATCAAGGGAGAGGTTGGCAAGGTAATCATGGGTAATGGCAGAATAATTGGGGAAGTTTTCAGAATAACCAACAAGGGTTTCAGAGTTTTCAAAATGGTAATCAAAACATGCAAAATGGGCAGATGGGAATATAACCACTTGCGTCTGGGATGTGTTGAACGACAGGGCACATAGCTCGTATTTGTTGAAGCCAAGGGATGATACAGAATGCTCAGTTTTCAAGACATGGAATGCCAAATCCACCTGCATATTTGCAGCAGAGAGGAAATGGAGTTGTGCAGATTCTTCTTTGAAACTGAGCAGAAATTAATGAATGACTGCTTTTAATGTATAGGGATGTAACTATTCCTAGATTCTGAGCCCAAGTATTTTGATATTTGTCCTCTCTAGCCCCAAGAAGGCTTAAAAAGTGTAATAAGGCCGAACACTGGAATTGTATAGCCTCAAAGTGTTCACCTCGTAGCAACTGGGAGGAGGCCTAAGTAGAGAAAACGAAGTTGAATATCTATTAAAAAGAGAAAGGAATTGTAATGAGACTGAACCATGTGAAACCTGTTCCATGTACCAAGGGTGGACACTTCACTGATAGATATAGAGGAGGAGTATTATAGCTAGTAACTTCCTCCTGCTGTGATATTAGACACAGCTAGTTGTATGTAATAAAATATACAACATGGATGTATCGAACATTAATAGTCGATTGTCCTCTACTTGTTTCCCACAGACATCCCTTCGGTGTATTCACTTGATGAGAGGAACAAAGGAAGGGACTAAGTGTGGATCCCCCATTTGTCCCAAGAAGAAAACAGACTACTGTATATGACAATTTAATGTGGTTATTTTACCCCTGATGAATTTCCGATGAAATTATTATCAATGCTAAAGGAAAGAAACATGTTGGGAGCATGGTTGAATGTAGTGCGAATGAGTGGAATGAGTGGAGTAAGCACTGATAGGTGAAAGTGGTATGGACTTAGGTGGACCGTCTCAATTGAAGAGGGTTACAAATTATTGATCCATGGTGTGAAATCATTGAATATGAAAATCATAAATATTGAGATATGAAGTGATCACAGAATATTGTTATAATATAGTGTTATGATGTGAAAATGTATTGTCTGTTTTAGACTGATGTATGCACAGTCTAGATAGAATAAGAGTGTATACATTGTTTTTTAAGATTCTATGTTTTAGAGCGAAACTAATAAAAAGATATTTTTGATATATAACAAAGAGTATGTGATGATTCTATGTAAAATAAACATATACAAGTGAATAGACACGAATGGCACAAGGGAAACAGGTGACCCTGTGAATATATTGTATAGTACCATAGTGTAGAGGGCTGTTCACACGTGGTCTAGAGAAATATTTCCTCTAGTCTTTGGATTGTCAAAAGGGTTGTGCAAGATCAAACCATGCAGCAGCAAGCACTGAGAGTGCAGCAAGGCTTGCAACCACAGCAAGTGACAGGTAATCAACCGCAAGGACAATTGCAGCAATCTCCTATGCAACCTCAGCAAAACACAAACACAGAGCAGCCTATGACGTGTGGATAGGAGGTGTCACGGCTGATGGAGGAAATCCATTCACAGCAAAACACAAACACAGAGCATCCTATGACGTGTGGAATAGGAGGTGTCACGGCTGATGGAGGAAATCCATTCACAAGTGATGGAGTGAGGCTTTACTCACAATAGGACAGCTAGTTGGGGGACCTGATGTATTCAGTCCTATCTATTACGCTGAATCCTCCTGTGGAGCCGGGGAGAGATATAGTTATAGGCGGCAAAGCTTACTCCTTCCTAGTGGACACGGGTGCAACACGCTCGTGTATACGTGAGGGACAATCTTTAATGTCTGGGGATGCAATGAATACGCAGGGCTTTACAGGAGCTACGAGTCGTGTTCCTTTTACAGAATAATTACCAGTCTCCATAGGAGTGTGTGATATGAAGGTGCCACTGCTTTATACAAGGCAAACACCTGTCAACATATTAGGACAAGATTTAATGAAAAAAATGAATATGACCAATTAATTCACAGATGATGCCATAGTATGCCCAACACCGGGAATGCATTATTTAAACGTGTACGAAATGATCAGGGCATACGCAGGACAAATAGCTCCTAGAGCAATACCATTGGAACCCGAAGTGTTCCATTATGGTATACACATTCTGTTAACATGGCTGCCAGGTCTAGTAGGCAGAACCATGATAATACCAGATGAGTTTCTATTTAGACCACAGATACTCATGGATGAAGAAGAAGGGCACATTTTCCCCTCAGACATAGAAGCAGCTATAGTCCGAGGAAATGTAGCTTTGTTTGATTCAGCTGATGACAAAGGTAGATGATGGTGCACAGTAATTGTCATTGAGGAAGACCGCAGAGTGACTGAAGTCACTGATGAAGATTTGTTTGGAGATGACAAATCTGATGATTTTGTGATATTTGAAATGTGCATTACTTATTGGGTCAAAGCAGAGAATGATGCTAGCAAAGAAGCGTCCCGAATATTTTGATGAAGATATGGCGAAAGTGACAATCTCATTGTGGACTACAGGCCCCTATGACGTAGGCTTACTGAAAGGAGTTGGGGAAGTAAAGATTAAATTGAAACCTGGAGCAATTTTACCTTAAGCACCGCAATATCCCATGTCTTGAGAGGCAGATGAAGGAATTTTTAAGATGATTTCCACCATGATGGACCCAGGTATCTTAGTGACTTCTGAGTCACCATATAATACTTCGGTTTATCCTATTCAAATATTGAAGGGGGGGTCGTGACGTTTAATACAAGACCTTTGCCCAATAAATAAGATTGTAGAGGCTGAGTTCCCTCTAGTCCCTAACCTGTCCACGATTCTATGTAATATACCTGTTGATGCACAATATTTCACAGATTGACTTGAAAAATGCGTTTTTCTCAATGCCATTACACAAAGACTCACAAGATTTGACATAATTTTCTTCGGTTTATCATCCACAAGGAAATGGTATCTGTGAAAAGCGCAATGGACTGTTACAAGAAATAATAGCTATGTTGAAGCTTACTTTGAAAAAAGGGTGGTTGCACTGCCTACCACTGACATTGTATGCATTAAGGAACCAAACAGGTTCTGACCACCACCTTACGCCACACGAGATTGTGACTGGCAGCAAAATGAGAACGCTTTTAATGCCTCCATCCTGAGTTAGACGTGATGCTCAGCCAACATCAGAAGTGTTAGCACTTGAATTGCAAAACTGCTTGAACTGTTTAACATCTAGTTATTCTGTGATTTCAGGACAGTTGCAGAGGTGAGATTGTAGAGCAGTACAGAACACAGAAAGAGATGCTTCAACAATTCAAACTCCTGAATTTATACACCCAAGAATTTACCCAGGTGACAGGATCCTGATTTGTAATCACACAAGGAAAAAGTGGGACAAGCCCTGCTTTCATGGTCCTTTCATTGTCGAGGACGTCACGCCATCTGCTGTCGAAGTGCAGGGGAGGCGAGCTTGGATCTTCCTGGGTGATATAAAGATCTATACCAGAGAGACACCTTTGCATGCATCCCACCGAAAAGAAGCTGCAATCCTTGGGAATAATCGCAGCACGTGCAAATGAGATCCATGACGAGGAAGAAGGACGCATAACCTGTCAAGTGGAAAGCGTGAAGAACTCTTTAGTGGACTTTGGCTTCATTTGGACACTCCCTTTTTAGATACAAATAAAAGGGTAGAAGGACACATTTGAACACTCTGTGCATCTTAGTTGCAGGGTTAAGGTAAGATATGCATTCTTGAAAGCCACAGTAGGTTATTAATTTTGGACTGAGGCCCATTTAAGCCTTCATAAGAAAAAGGATATGCCAAACTTTGATTGTGGACACAGCAATTGGAAAAGAAAACAGTATCCAGATTCATTCCACACAGAGCTTTTGTTTGGAGTTACTCATGGTGTTACCCAGTGATGACCTTTCTAGGAACATACTTACGTACTTTGAGTTGGTATTACATACGTATCCGCGACTGGTGCAGAGAACTTGTCGCATACCTGATTTTCTTGTCAACACTGACAACAAAAAATATGTTAGAAGAATGCTTATAATCATCACTGAAGAGTTTTTGAAACTGCCTCACTTCAGTGAAGAAAACAGAAATGCCCCTATCACCTGACGCAGCACATTGACTGGTCAGTGTGGTGGGCTTTTGTCTAATTGAAGAATACCTGCATCTCTTTAGAAGGCACACGATCTAAGGGACACAAGAAAAACAACAAATTTGAATGTGATCCTGGAGGGCATCATAATCCAGGTGGCAATCTATTCTGAAAGAAACCACAGAGCTGTATAGAAACTTTTCCTCTGAGGGACATCTCGAGGAAGAGAAAACTTAAAACTATGTTCATGCTGACAGGGAAGCTACAATGTTGTTTGGCTTAAAAACTTAAAACTTTGTTCATGCTGACAGGTAAGCTACAATGTCATCAGGCCGGAAGCAGATCCGAGGAGTCAATTGTGAACTAGTTAATGAAGCTGAGTTCATAGAAACTCTCAGAAATCATCTTTTTTCACAATAAAGGAACATTTGCACAGTGACTGGTGAAACAATGGGTTCAGGAAAGCAGCTAAGCTAATAGAGGACAGATGCTGCAGAAAATGACAAGTTTCCAGAAACAAATCTAAAATGCAGTTCCATTAAAGATAGTTTTCCTTCCTTAGCATCAAATGATCGGGATGGGAAACCAGAGCAGCAATTTTGTGCTGCCCCAGGAGGACAGATGATCACATTGCCCTAGAAGCAGGTGCTGCCAGCTCACCTACCATTGTATTGTTTACACATGTATTGTATTCATACTAATACTGCTTTCAATGACAGTTAGAACTGCTTTCTATATAGGAGCAAATGATGCAAATATTCCTATATATGTGTTTTAGCAGAAGGAAAGGGTAAACGTGACAACTACAAAACAACTCAGGCCATTTGTAGTCATTCCCATTCCTAGAAAAAATTGACAGATTCCTAAGATTGAAATGGATGTTGTTAGCAATACATCACACATAACACGTGTTTAAAACACTACTTTTGAACGCCGGAGACATGGTCAGCAAAACAAGCAAAATAAGGGATTGACAATGGTTGGACCCACACAGATAATGCATGCAGACACAAATGATCCAATGACAAGAAGCCCAAGCACAAGTCCCACAAGATAATCACGTGCAGAAGTGATAGCAGAATCAATATGGATATTTATAGCCATTGCCAGAAAAAGACAGAGGGATAAAGATAGACTTGCTGAACTTTCTTCTACAAAGATAGATAGATGGATGTTCCTGCAAATCAACCAGCCAGAAGAAGTTATACTGATGCGTTCAGAGATGTGGTTATAGTAAACTACAAAAACACTTTAAGAATTAAAAGAAGCACCCAAGAAGACAATTATAAACTAAATGATTATCTAGACAGCACAGCACACTTGGGAAACAACATATGGTACCAACACATGAAAGAGGTTGCAAGAAGGACGTCAGAAGAAGACAGACCCTCTGTGTCTTAGACATAACCATGTTGTATTATAATATGTGCCCTATCTGTTCAGAAATCGGAAACAGTCAAGTGTCATGTCTCCGTACATTTATATAGAATATATGGGACATAGTAGGTTCTATGGATGATTTTCAACTGGATAAGCTGAAGTCTAGCCGGAATGGTGACCTGTGGTGAGGACTTTAAAGCCTCCTGCCAATCTTCATCCTCCAGCAGGCCAACATCAAGGTCATATTTTGATCTAAGTTTCGAGGTGGTACAGTCTCCACACACGTTGGCGAAATGGGCACGTGATATGGATGACTCCAGGATGATGGAGGAATGAGTGTACAGGTCCAGGGGCTGCCCCCAAAAGGTTGGGAAAATATGTGATAAGTGGGAGGCCAAGGGATAATACTGTGGGACCCCTGTCACTGCTTATTTATATTCACTGTATTGAATCTCTTAAGGATGATGTTTCTATGCAACAACACTGCCACTGGTTGTCACTTTATCTGGTTTTATCTGAAGTCCATACAAACTGTGTATTGTTTTGGTGCTGATTATGCTTGCTGTTCCATGTTCTTTGTTTTTTTTTCATGGTCAATTATGCATCTTTTCTTGAAAGAATTGTAATACAAATATTTGTTACAAAATGTTTTTTAAAAAAATAAAGCCTTGATGAGTGGAGATAACTTTTTATGCAGACTTGTTTTCTTTTCAAAAACAGAAATTCTGTGAAAATAAAATTGATTAGACCAGTTTCATGAAATGGTGCCAGTTAACAAATTCAAGAAATGTTTTGAAAAAAACACAACACCAAAGATTAGTAAACATACTGCGGTGGAGTTTTGGCTTTAAAAAATTCATCCATTTACCATTGATGGTATAAGATGTGCTAGTGGTATGTTAAGCTCGTAACAGTACGCAATATCAGGTTCTAGAAAATGGCATGAAGGACATTTTATAATGTTATGGTGTTGTAAGATCCCTCACACTTCGTGAACCAAGCAGCACTCCGTACTCTGGCAAACTCTTTGCACTCTGTCAGCCTTCCACACATTGGGAGCCTTATTACAGCAGAATCCAATAGTTCTGCACCTTGCAAGAATCATTGAGGTTAATTTTAGGGGCACATTGTAAGAGGAGGGTAGTAGTTTTCATCATCTGACAAACTCATTGCAAACGCTGTTGTTTTCCCTGCTACATAAAAATCAACGAGTCCCAACTGAGAACAGCATCTGTATAAGGTAATTTGAGGCACCAACCCTCTCTGCAGTGGCCAGAACTAGAAAAGGAGAATTAGGAGTAAATTAATAGAAAAAGCTCCAAGCCTCGCAAACTACTTAACACCATAAACAACTGTGTGCCTACTTGCGCATTTGAAAATGTTTTCACGCTCTGTGTATTCATGGATTCAAAAGCGTAATGTAACATGAGGCGCAAAGAATAACGAGTTGCACCTAGATGGCCGACAACACATCCCCACGCAAACAAAACCCAGCGCCAAATAATAACCTTTTCCCCACCATCCAGCACCCCGGTGAAACTGCATACTGTCCCCGTAACTCAAGGCAAAACCCCGGCAAAACGGACTGTCACCCCGTAACTCAAGACAGCACTGGCTAATCTGCATACCATCACAGGTAAATCGAGGAGGTACCAAAGCAACACTGCATCCTGTCACCCTGTACTTCAAAGTAGCACCCCGGTATAACTGCATGCCATCACCCCATAACGCCAGGCAGTACCAGAAAATGTGCGTACCACCCCCCCTGTAACTCAAGGCAGCACCAGCAAATCTGCAGCCCACTACCTCTAACTCCAAACGGCAATCCTAACTTTGAGCGGCACGTAAACTGTGGACTGTCACCCCTAGCTAGAAGCGGCACCCCTAACTCCAAGCGACACATAAACTGCGGGCAGTCACCCCTAAGTTCAAGAGGCACCCCGGCTAAACTGCGAACCGTCCCCAACAAGGCAAGCCAGCACCCTGGTGAATCTGAAGACCATATCCCACAAAAGAAACCGGCACCAGGTGAAATTGTTACCATCACTCCTAGTTTGAAAGGACCCAGACTGCTGACTTACACCCCTAAGACATATCAGTCAAGTCCTGACACCACCCACTAACAATATTGACCTTTGCCAAAACCCCCAGGCATCCCACTCAAGTCCTGACATGACACAACATGCCCCTGACCTCTGCCACAACTTCCATGGAGCCCCATGAAGTCCTGACACCACCCGCCATCCTCATTGAACTATGTGCCTGCCCCCAAGCAGCCCCCCTGCTTGTACACCACCTTCCCTCAGCCCCTGACCTCCACCACAAACCTCAGGCAGCCCCTTCTAGTACACCCCTCTCCCTTCATCTTCTTAACCTCCACCGCAACCCACATGCAACCTCCTGAAGTCTTGTTACCACCAAGTTTCTCCACTAACCTCAGCCACAAACCCTAGGTGACCCCCTCACGTCCTGACACTACCCACAACCCCTAAGACCTCTGGCACAATTCACAGGCAGTGTCCTCAAGTCCTGATACCACCCACCACCCCTGACCTCTGCCACAACCCCATTCAGCCCCTTCAAGTTCTGACACCACCCACCACCCCCACTGATCGCTACCACAACCTCTAGGCAGCCCCCTGCTAGGACGCTGAATTCCCCTTGTCCCACTGACCTCCGCTAGCTGGGTCCTGGGAGTGTGCTGTGGAGGTGGAACAGAGAGGTGGAAGTCACAAGATGTCAAATTAGGTTGTAAAAGGGCTGACACAGGAGAGCAGGCAAAGTTGAAACAGCTGATACTCCAAAACAGTGCTGGTAGGTAGCAGGCACTTGCACTCAATCATGCAGCAGCAGATGGTGAGGTGGGAGGCTGTACAGTGCAGGTGGATGCAAAGAAAATGGCAGAGAGGCAGAAGCAAGGCTGTGTCCAATCCGTATATGAGGCAGCATGGAAAACATAGTAAGGGGCCTTAACTTGTAAATTGTGTGCTACGCGCTGCACGTCTACATCGCTTACGTGGTAAACAGCAATAATTAGCATATTTAACAGGTGCAACATGCATCACTAGTTGTGTGTGAGAAGATATGAAGATGGAGGTTCAACTTTTGTTGATACGCATTTGGAAGTGCTTTGCAAGTCATTGCCTTCACGTAATGTGTACCACATTTTTCTTTTTGGGGGTTGCCTCTGTGTATACAGGTATGTTTTCTTAAATTGTGAGGAGTTTTGTGTGTCTTGGAGCCTTTCACGACTACTTATCTACATCATGCATCGTGTTGCATGTACTTTTATTTGTTGTGTGATACATTTTTCAGGGTGCCTAGCATTCTGCCAGCAACATAAGTGGTAATGCTCAGAAAGAGAGAGGATGACATTGTGAGGCTCACCCCACTGGTGACCGGGCACCTGGACGTGGACATGGTGGGAGGCCTACAGGTGGTACAGCACCACTAATCACCCCTGTATAGGTGGAACCAAGTACCCCCACGCAAAGCTCCTCCCCCATGCTGCTGATATGTTGGCAGCCACAGTGTAAGGCATGTGCAGTACCAGTAAAACTACCTATAGCGAAAAGAATCTTGGAAGTAAGTTTCCCATTGAGGAAGCCATGCATGCATTCATGACAATATGATGGCCATTTCAATGAAATCCTGGTGGAAGTGTGAAAACTGAGCAAAAAGAGAACACTGGTGATGTCATGAAGCGCAGAGCTGACACACCTAGAAAAGAGACAAGAAGCTGAAGACCATAGACATTCTATAGGCCCTAAAGAGGAGATGTGTGAAAGATTACCAACATTTCGGCTTGAGATGAAGATGCTCATGCTACAGAAAAAATGAAGAAGATATCAGGTCATTTTACAATTGTACAGATGCAGTAACGCAAGTAGACAAAGCATTCTTAAAGGCAGGCGACGTGGTGAATAGATTGCAGCGATGCACCAACGTTTATACATAGGAATGAATGGACTATGGTTGATTCCACAACACACTTTAGCAGTGCTGGATCCCGTGAGCAGAAAGACTTTTCAGTGTCTCGCAGTTAGACAATGAAAACTTAACCATGGAGGTGAATTCAAGAGAGGCTTGGCTGGCCCAGCACCAGGAGGTCAAGGCCACCGTGAGCCTGAAGTTTTGAGCAGTGGTTACAGAATGTGTGAAAAGAACAAAACTCCTGTTTTAGGTGAGGAGCGAGAACATTGAAGACGTCAAAGGTTCATCTTTTAATAATATTTTAAATGCAGAAAGACTCTAAAAAATGGTCTGCAGTCACGTGGATGGATGTAAATAGATATTGGGATGAAATGTATCAAAACCAAGAGACAGAGTATGCCTATACTCCCTCTTATTCTCCAGAGTACAGAACATTTCCAAGGCCACTGTTCAAAGGGCTTATTGACTGACAGGAGGCAAGAGTGATGATAGATGACAGGCTAATTGGTGGGAAGCTATGGTTATGACTAGCCCTCCAGCACCTGGGGTACAAGGGTGTCAACCAATTATAGAGGGCAACATAATAGAGGGAATGAAGTAGGGAGTGGGTTCAAGAAAATGAATGCTCCTGTGCTGAGCTCTGTGTATTTGTAATTCTTTTTCTGTTGTTTCTTTGCAAGGTCAGATAGAGGGAGGGAAGGGAAAACCCAATGCCCCTTGCAGAAATTATGTACAAAAGAGGCCCAGTTACCCTGCATTTAGATATGCTATATTAGACCCTTGTAAATAAAGAAGATCTCACGCAGGTTGCTGTGTCTTCACATGTGGTTTTAATTGTCCGCGATGTGGACATATAGTAAAAAAGAGGGTGGTCTGCCGACACGTGTGTCAACCCCGAAGGGTCTTTATCAAGGCAACAGTAGTATGTATGGGGGATTTTATCCCATGTCATTCGGGCTGCTGGTTGGCAAAAGTGTCTATCAATCTTCAAGAATTCATAAGGCTGTTGCCTTCTGGTGTGGGTTGCTGGTTACCTCTAGTTCCTAATCCAGCGCTGATATTATGTAGTATCCCTGTTGAGGCGCGATATTTCACTGTGATTGACTTGAAAAATGCATTTTTCTTAATTCTGTTGCATAAAGATTCTCAGGATCTGGCGTCATTTACATTTCGTCAGAATAAGTTAAAACGCACAAGATTACGCAAGGGGTACTATGAGTCTCCATCGATTTTCAATAGAGTCCTGCAGATGGACTTAAGAAATGTTCATTTGCCAAGTGTCGTGCTGCAATACGTAGATGATGTTTTGGTCTGCAGCACATCAGAAGAAGAGTGCAGACGTGACTGAGTTCAGCTGATGATTATTTTAGCCGAGAAAGGATACAAAGTGGACAAAGAAAAATTGCAGTATTGCCAAGAAGAGGTGTTATGCATAGGTCAGTTAATTTTGCATGAAGGAAAGAGAGTCACACCTGAAAGGGCTTAGGACATTTTGAAAATGGCAAAACCGCACACGATAAAGCACTTGCAACAGTTTTTGGGACTGTGTAATTATGTAAGAGCATGGGTATTTGATTATAGTTCATACACAAGGCCGTTGTTGCAGGCCCAGAAAAAGGCTCAAGCAAATTAGGAAAAAAAATACATGGACTGAGGAAAGGGAGGAAGGGTTTGATGAGTTAAAAAAGGCAATTTGTACAGCTCCAATTTTAGGGATCCTAATTATTCTGAGAAATTATTTTTATTCTCACACACAAATGGAACAGTTATGACAGCGGTACTCACACAGAGGACTATGTTGGGGTACAAATCCTTAGCATTTTTCAGTGGGATTTTGGACCCAGTAATGAGGGGTCACTTCCCTTGTGAACTATCTTTGGCAGCCACCGCATTCACCATTGAGAAGTCTGCTAGAATAGTAATGGGGTGTTCCAGGATGTTGTTTGTTGAGCATGCATTATTTGCTGTTTTGGAAAAGCCTAAAGGTACACTGACATCTCAAAGAGATTCTGCTTATCAGGTGGTCATATCGAATCCAGCAATCAAAATAATAAGATGTAAAACAGCGAACCCGGCTACTTTTGTAGCTGATCTACTGGCAGAGGATGTGCAAGCACATGATTGCTCAAACTATGAAGAATTCTATGAGGAGATCCCAAGTGTGAAAGAAAATGCTTTGGCAGCTAGGGAGATTCTTTTTATTGATGGTTCTTCAAGGATCAATCAGACTGATGGGCAAAGACATTCAGGTGCCGCTGTAATAAGGCACAGAGCTGATGGAGAATTTGAAGTAATGATATGTGCAAGACTACATCTCACTTTTCAGCGCAAGCTGCAGAAATAGTGGCGCTGATTGTCGAGCTCAAGAAATACGCAGACCAGGAAGTAACCATGTACAGTGTCTCTGCCTATGTGATGTCAACAGTGCATGCAGCGCTAGCACGTTGGAAAAGGAGAGGCTACCTCTGACCGGACGGCACTCCAGTGCAGCACGCTGCCTTATTGGACAGTCTTATTTAAAGCAGTACAACTCCCGATAGCCATTGTGATAGTTTAGTGTGCAGCATACACTAAGAGAGCAGAGTTCATTTCATGCGGAAACAAGCCACAGACGAAGAAGCAAAAAGGGTTGCATATTCAGTTGACATAATGAGTATTGATACACCCGATGTGAATGAAAGAATGGTGGTGATAATGGTTGTAAATGAACGTTTTAATAAATTATCGAAGACACAATTGATGGAAGTTAAAGGTGGAGCCCCACTGGATGAGAAAGATCTGTGGACACGGTGGGGGTGTTCTTAATCCTCTCCGAGGTACTGTGGTGAAAGCAGAGCCCTGGTAAACCGGTGATGCCTGTAGCCTTATTACGGGTGGCATTGGAACAGCTACACTACCCTGCGTTGTCACTAGGGAAAGTCTTGCAGCAACTATTGCGGAGGACTGGTCTGTAGCAAATCTGTTAGAACATGTTGCTTTTTATGTAGTTAATTGCATTGTATGTCAAAAGTTTACTGCTTGGTACACACTGTGAACAGTCAGAGGAGTTATATCTCAACTGAATGGTCCTTTTAGGCATTTACATATTGACCATGTTGACATGCTGCATGTTTGTAATGGTTATAGATATCCGATAGTGGTGGTGTGCCCCTTTTCTAGGTGGATCGAGGTTGGTCCATGCACACACCCAGTTGCCACATGCACTTTGAAGATTTTCGTTTGAGAAGTATTTCCTAGATGGGGAATATGTGAGGTATTGAGATCAGATAATGGCCCACATTTTGTGAATGAAGTGTTTGAGAAAATTAGTTTATTGCTCGTTATAAAGCATACGTTTTTCTCAGTTTATCACACCAAGCAAACAGGATATGTGAGAGACTCAACAGTATCAAGACCTCCAGAGCAGAGAACATTTCCAAGGCAACTGGTCAAAGGGCTAATTGACTGGCAAGAGGCAAGAGTGATAATAGATGATAATAGATGACAGGCTAATTGGTGGAAGCTATGGTTATGACCAGCCCACCAGCACCTCAATGCCAGCCTGTGTGCTATGTGTGTGTGTGTGGAATATTACAGAGGGGTACAAGGGTGCCAACACATTATAGAGGGCCACATTGTAGAGAGCCCTACATTTTGTATAACCAATGGGATGTTGTGTATTTGATGACGTTCGTAGAAACCTGTACTAGAGGAGGGCTTAGTTGTCCCACCTGACGTTAGAGACCCAATTACCTTCCCAGACAAATATAGAACATATAGCTAGATATTCCCTGTAAACCAATCACTTTTTCAAGTAGGTTTTTGTAGTTTGCCATGTAGGTTGACGTCAATGATGACAGGTTTTTAATATATAAGCTACCTTTTTGATGAAATGCATTGAGTGAGATGATCGAGCGAGTTTGTTGATGTTCGTTGTAACTCTCTGTTTTCGATAATTGATATTAAAACAGACATATTTTGCCAACTTCCTGAGTCAGTTTGATTATTGATGTTTGAGTATATTCTGCACCGCCAACTATTGCCAAATATCTCAAAGTCTTTTTACCTAGTCTTAAATGGCTTGTGTTGGATACCCGAGTTCACCCCTGGGGCCAAAAGTGAACACCATGCAATCCATGAAGATGCACCACCCCATGATCAGGCACAGGCATATGTGACAGAACACTGTGTGGAGCTCTACCCCTCGGCAGACAGCACCCATACACCCACCCTGCGAATGGGGATGTGGCAGGATGTCACATACCTCATTAACACCTGTGGTGTGGAGAGACACACTAATAATGCGATCCACAAGTGGATGGCAGACCTCCTTGAGAGGACTAAGGTGATGCTGAGTGGCAACCTGGCCTCTACCCAGGCCACTGGATGGGGTCCACCAGAGGAGAAGGAACTGAATCCAATTGAAGAGGCCACAAGTGGACACATCAGCAGTGAACAGGTGCAAAGTGTAGGAGGCAGGAGCGCCTTTGTGGACATATCTGGTGAGTGGCATTTGTGTGCATCATATGTGTAGGCAATTATGGATGACATGCTCATATAGGTGCTGTAGTTTGTTTGTATAGCTGGATGGCTATGCATGTTTGTTACGTGTACACTTCTGTCACATGACCTGAATGGTGGTTGTGTGGTGCCCATGATTGGTTCATGTTGGTGTCACAGTACACATCACTGCCTGCTGGCCTTCACAGATGTACCAGTACTGTGCAGGGTAGTTTCAAGCCAACTTGGTGCCCATTGCAAAACCCTAGAATATGCCCCCTGACTGGCACACATCACTCCCAAGCCACACCTCTGTGTATGCAAAGATTCATCCTCAATATCAATGATTCATTGCTAAAAAAATGAAGTGAGCCGCATAGCATTATACGTCAAGTACTTTACAAACGATTTCTGATGTGGAAACACAGCTGTTGCTGCTCAAGTGCCTGCTTCTTATGTCACCTGTTTTTAGGGAAGGCACTGCCTGAATGCATTTCCAAGCTGCCCAAAATGACACACTGTTGTGTGACCAGGCTGCCGGGGTCAGGGTGCCCATGGGCCACTGCCCTGTGTTGCAGGTGAAATGTTCAAACACTTGAATATCGCAAGGAATGACACTAGACCAACCACAGGATTCAATTGCTAATAGAGGGTCTTTTTCCAAGGTGGACAGACTGGTCTCCTATTGTACTGTCTCAAGATAATCGCATGAGAAGGGTTGAGGGGATGCATAGCACCAATTGATGTTCCTGTCTGCTTTTCATTGAATCATCGCTGATTTGGGAATTGAAACAATAATCAGAGAGCTCAATCTTTGCTTCACAAGTCTCTGATGAGAAGGTCATATGTGTGAATCCGTGAATACACTAACAACATGTGGCTTGGTGCTCATATCACTCTTCACAACACTCACCCTAACACAGACATGTTTGTAAACATGAAACATACATACTTATTCAGATATCTTAATTAATTGGATTATGGGATAACATGGCATAAACATCAGCCACTCAAATGGGGAATAAGGGTTCTGTTTCTCCTTGTTTTAGTATAATTTCAGATGAGGATGGACTGGGTCTCAGTCTGAGCATGCCCAGTCACCAATGCAGACACATCTTTACTGAATAATGTCTAAAGACAGGCACATATGCCAAAGAGAAACCCAAAGAGGAGGGAATAATGTTCAGAATGATTGTACTGCTTATGAACTTTAGTCTGACCATTAATGAGCTGATGAAACATTTTGAACAAAATAGGCTTCTTATACGTCAAATAGGGTCCACATTTCCTCAACCACTGCCTGCTCACCATTGTGCATGCCCCAGGGGTTATTCCTACACAAAAGAACAGAACCATGCTTTATCTGAAAGAGCTCCATTGGCATCTCTTATTAGTGCTGGCCTACAGCCAGTAAATATCATGGTGTGGCTGTGTATTAAGGGTGTTCAGCCCAGTGGAGGTTGAATTTGAGGAAACATCTGTGATTGATTCATGTGTTGCTGTGCTGATCATTGCTCCCACCCACCAACTGGCCAGGGTATCCCGACCTACCTAGACCATGCCCCGTTGTAGCCTGAGCCATCAGTACTTTGGCCCGTGCTTGCTCTGGACCCCATGAGCTCTTCAGCTCATCCTCACATACTCCCCTCAAGGGACCAAGCCGTTAGGGCTGGACCAAGGAGCGAGAATTATAGTCAGCTACTAACTGATATTTCCCAGGCTTGTGCAGAGTCACAAAGGTGTATGGCTGCAACGTGAGAAACCACTGCAGCACCCGGTGGTTTGAATCCTTCTGTGTAGCCAACCAACGTAACAGAGCATGGTCCGTAAAAAAAGTAAATCCCCTGCCCAGTAGATAGTACCTAAGGGACTCAACAGCCCATTTTATCGCTAGACATTCCTTTTCCAAGGTGGAATAGGGAAGTTCATGGAGAAGCAATTTCCTGCTCATAAGAGCAACAGGACATAAATCAGTTTCTGTACCCTGTGACAAAACGGCACCCTACCCGCTGCCGGATGCATCAGCTTGCAAGTAAAAATGTTGGGAGAAGTCCGGGAAATGCAGAACCAGTTGGTCTGAAATCATATTTACCAAGGAATGAAAGGCTTGCGTGACCTCATTCCAAATTACCAGTGGGTGATTGGTTTTCAGGGAATCTGTTCGTGGTGCGGCTATTGTAGAAAAATGAGTAAGGAATCTTTGGTAATACCCCACAAAGCCCAAAAAGGCCCGTATCCCCTTGCGTGTAGTTGGGACTTGTAACTTTTTCCAAGGCCTGTACTTTATCCTGGATAGGAGTAATTAAACCCCATCCCACAGAATATCACAGATACTTGGTTGATGTAGCTGCTAGTTTTTTGGGGGGTTAATGTGTAGTCCTGCTCTTTGCAGGGCTTTCACCACTTCCAGTAGAGGGGACAGGTGCTCCTCCAAGGTGGTACTGAAGATTACTATATTGTCCAGATATGCTGCAGCATATGTGTCATGTGATTTTATGATCTGGTCCATCAAGGCTTGAAAGGTAGCTGGAGCCCCATGCAACCCAAAGGGCTACACCGTAAACTGGAAGAGTCCTTGAGGGATGACAAATGCTGTCTTTTCCTGATCTTCTGGTTTCAGGCGTATTTGCCAGTACCCCTTTGTTAGACCCAGGGTGCTAAAATATGATGCTGAACCCAGCTTTTGAATCAACTCTTTCGATACGAGGCAAATGGTAGGCTGGGAGATTGCATTCAGTTGTCTGAAATCCATGCAAAATCTTGTGGTACCATCGGATTTGGGTACCAGGACCACTAGGAGCACCATGTGCTCTTCTAGAGGGTACTATGGTACCCAATGTTAGCATTTCATTCACTTCTCGTGCTATATCTCCATGCTTTGCTTCAGGTATAGAGGGTGTTACCAGGTTTGTTCATCCAGAGAGCTCTGAAAAAACTGCAGAGACTGGCTCCAGATGAGTGAACAACTCCGTTATCTGTTTTTTGTCAGATTCTCCCCTAACATTACATCCTGTAGACAACTAGGAAGATTGGCAACTGTTTGTTCGGTTACTGCCAAGTCCAACATTGCTGCACACACTGCTGTGGTAGTATCTTTCCATAGTTTAAGTAATTTTATATGGTAGTTCTGACATTTTGTATGTCTATCTGGTTGTTCCACTTCATAGTTTACGGGTCCTAATACTTTGTTTATTTGGAATGGTACCTTCCACTGGGCTAGCATTTTATTGTCACTTGTGGGTAATAGGACCAATACTTTGTCTCCCATCTTGAGGGAACGCAGTTGTGCCCCTTTGTCATAAAATTTCTCTTGCTGCAGCTGGGCTTGCCCAAGTTTTTCCTGTGCGTATTCATGAAGTAGTCCAAGATGTTCCTGTAAATCATTCACATAATCTGTTAGGTTAGTCTCCTCTTGGGTCTCCCAGGTTTCCTTGAACACCCCCAGTATGGATCTTGGTTGTCTCTCAAACAGCAGCTCGAATGGAGAAAACCCTGTAGAGGATTTCTGGAGTCTGCCGTAGTACCATCAATACCCAAGGTAGGGTTCTATCCCACCCCCAATCCGATGGGACTTGTGGCATGGCGTAACATTTGCTTTATTGCCTGATTGTATCTTTCCACAAGCTCATCTGTTTGGGGGTGATACACTGAGGTTTTTAAATGAGATATCCCTATGGTTTTACAAACCTCCCTCATTATGACTGACAAGAAGTTGCTTCCCTGGTCCGTAATGATTTCTTGGGGTATTCCCACTCTGACAAAGTAGCGAAGTAAAACCTTGCAAACTTGCTTAGCTGAGGTCCCTCTCATAGGAAATGCTTCTGGATATCTTGTAGTAAAATCGACTACTACCAGTATATACTTGTATCCACGGCTGGTAGGTTCTAGTGGCCCAACAATGTCCACTATTCTTTGGAATGGTTCTCTAAAAATTGTCATTTTCTGCAACGGTGCCCTTGGCAGTATGTGTGTACTGGTTTTTTGACAAGTGGCACATTCCTGTCAATGTTTAGTGACTTACGCATAGATTACTGGCCAATTGTAGTTGTGCAGGAGTCTTTTCAAGGTCATGTTTTCAGCCAAATGGCCCCCTGTGTTGTGGTCATGAGCTAGCTGCACCAAATTCTTTCTATATGACTGTGGGACAAGCAGCTGTTCTTTCCCATTGTTATTGGGGCCCCTAGTCACCCTGTAAAGCAGGTTTTGTTTTTCTTTAAAATATGAAGTGGTGACTGTGGTGTTGGATTTATCTTGTGCTTGTTCTCTGGCCCTTCTCAGGGTCTCATACAGCCCTTTCTCTGTTCGAAAGGATGGTATATGATCTTCAACCTTCCAGTTCACTATGGCTATATCTTGATATTGGTATCTACAGTTTCCCTTTGCTATTCTTTTCAGGGCTTGATATAGGTGGATCTTAGTGGGAGAACTTCCCAGTTCTATTCCGGTATAGGGTGCTTCTTGTAACGATTTTTCAAACCCTGAGCAGTGTGTTCTTATCAGCACGGGCGCTGGCAGTGTAGGAATCACTGCTGCCCATATATGAACACTATCCCCCTTTATGACCAATGTGATGTCCCGGATTGCATACTTCTTGATATCCCCATGCACACATTTCAGTGCTATTGTCCTCACCTTGTGATCATCTTGGTTGGTCACGTGGGGCTGGATAGCCACTTGGCTGCTACCACTGTCCATCATGGCCATCTACGGTTACCTCTATCACGTAGGGAAGTGTCAGCGATTATACTTTGTTAGATATAAATGTCAATTGCTCCAGGTGAACAGAGAAGGAAAACAGAAAATCACCTACCTGGAAAGGATTAACGAAGAGAAATGTCCTGTGGCCCGGTGAGTGCCTGGAATGAATCTCTCTGACTTTTCCTGCAGTAATTAGGAATTCCCCTGAAAACCCCTCCGGAGTCCTGCTCAAAGGCTTGATCCCCGGGAGGTTCCCAGGGAAACCCTCACGGGGGAAAAAACCCTGCGGAGAGCTGCTAGAGAGCGTTGTCTCCCCGAGATGTTCCAGCGCGGGATACAATTCTGCCTTCTGTGGTTGGAGGCTTCTTAGCAATTGAGACTAAGATCTGGCTAAGAAGATAAGGTTAGATTAGGTTAGAGTAGGATATAATTTCCTTGTATATCAGTTTGCCAGACCCCCTTTGTATCTTCTGTTCTATGTCTTACCCCCAGTTAGTAGGAAGAGAGGCATCCTGGGAAATCGATGTGAAGAAAGGGGGAGGTCCCCTGGAGTTCCCAGAAATACTGAATAGATGGGCTAAGGAAAACAGTAGAATAAAAAACAGGGTAGAAAGAGAAATAGCTAAAGATCACAAAACAATAGTAGCAAAAC
Organism: Ambystoma mexicanum; assembly: GCF_040938575.1. Lineage (NCBI taxonomy): Eukaryota > Metazoa > Chordata > Amphibia > Caudata > Ambystomatidae > Ambystoma > Ambystoma mexicanum. The sequence continues at coordinate 339,250,505 of NC_090939.1, forward strand.
CACAAAATATAAAGCCTACCAGTTTGTAAACAAAGGAAGCCTCCCGGAGACTGCTCACGGGGGAGTGGCTGTTAGCCTGGGGTGTTGAGGTAGGAAACTGCGCTAGAATGAAAACATGAAAAGGGAACAACCGATTACGGAATACCCTAGACTGCCGATGGAAGGAGGATTAATATAAATCGCTACGGAATACTTTGTGGAGAGCGAGGATCTGAATACCGAAACAAAGAGAAACGGGGCTGGAACCGCGCTCCTAAGGGGCTTGGTTTAGCTCGTCCGAGATCTGGTAACGTCTTTTCTCGTACTGCCGTAGCGGTCTGCAGATCAAGAATAGAAGGGAGAATAGGCGAGATAAGAGAGTGTCAGAAGGAGTCAGGAATAAGGAAGCAAGGATAGGTTAACTGTAACAAACTAACTCACGTAGCGCTTGTATACTCCTATGAGAGTAGCAACGCACTGGACTCTTGGAGGATTCTGTTGATAAGCTGCTTGGGAGGACGTGACATCAGTGAGCTGCAATGTGTTCTGGGATAGAACATCTAGACTGTTGTGTGTGCTATGATCGCCAGATATGTCGGCCATGTTGGAATACTTCCCAGGATAAGGATCTGCTGTACAGAACATGACAGTATGCCCCTTCTTAGGGCCACTCCCTCCTGGCTTGTCCGGGTGCAATAGATGAAACTTTTTTACTAAATTGGGCGCTTGTACAGCAGATTCAGGTTCCCAACTCCGATCCGTGGGTGTGTAGCCTTTCCAGTCTATAAGATATTGTAAATGACCCCGGTGATACCGTGAGTCACATATCTCTTTGACCTCGAATTCTGGTCCGGATGCGACCATCACTGGTGGAGGACGAGTAGAGGTTTTTGGGTGAAAGGAACTCCGATTGTCTGGTTTTAATTGAGATACGTGAAACACCGGATGGATGCGAGCCCAGGTGCTCGGTAGACGGAGTTTGAAGGAAACTGATCCTATCGCTGCGATCACCTGGAATGGCCCAAAATATCGGGGAGAAAGTTTGGACGGCACTAGATGCCGAGGGAGAAAGTGCGATGACAGCCAAACCCAATCTCCTGGTTTGATTATCGGGGCTGGAGACCAGTGACGGTCTGCAACATGTTTTGTTCTTTCCTGGGACTGTCGAAGCGCAGTGATAGCTGTGCAATGACCCTGCCGGATTTGGTCCATCAGGCAATCTACATCTGGGAATTTGGACTCAGACTTCTTCAAGGTGGGAAAGGATGATGGGTTGAATTTATACGAGCAATGGAATGGAGAAGTACAGATTGCCGAGTGAAAAGAGTTGTTATAAGCGAACTCGGCTTAAGGTAATAGATCCTTCCAATCATCGTGAGCCGCAGAGACATAGCTCCTTAGGTATCCTTCCAAGGTTTGGTTGAGCCTTTCTGTCTGGCCGTTGGATTGGGGGTGATAGCCTGAACTGAGAGCCCGTGAGATTCCAAGATAACGGCAGACAAGTTTCCAATACTGTGAAGTATATTGTGAACCTCTGTCCGAAATGATTGTCTCTGGTAAGCCATGTAAGGTGAATATGTGGTTGATGAAGATGCGAACCATCAAGGCAGCAGAAGGCACTCCGGCAAGTGGGATGAAATGTGCCATTTTAGTAAAAGTATCTATTGTTACCATTATGGCAGAGCATCCTCGTGATGGTGGTAGGTCCACTATGAAGTCTGTGGATATTATTTGCCACGGTTGTGTGGGCAAAGGCATCTTGACCAGAAGTCCAAGAGGGGCTTGCCGAGATGTTTTAGTTTGGAGACATATGTGGCATGATCTAACATATTCTTTTATGTCCTTTCTCAATGATGGCCACCAAAAGAAACAAGAAACCAATTCTTGGGTGGAAGCAAAGCCCCTGTGTCCAGCTGATTTTGAACTGTGGCACATATTGAGAACTTCTTCCTGAAGTGTTTGTGTCGGAATATACGCCCTGTGTCCAAAGAAATAGCAACCGTCTTCCAAAGTTAACGCCAGTTGTGTAGACAGTGGTAGTTCTTTCTTTGCAGTTGGACTGGATTGTGATTTCAGAGGTGAGAGAAAATCGGGCACAGTGTGCAGTCCCAGAGCCATACAAGGAAAGATGGGTTCAGACCTGAATGGGTTGTTCGTAAGCTGTTCCTTACGGGATAGAGCATCGGCCTTTAGATTTTCCTTTCCTGGGATGAATGTGAACGTGATTCGGAATGGAGAAAAGAAATTAGCCCATCTGGCTTGACGGCTGTTACATGTTTGGGCATATTGTAGGATCCTGAGGTTATGATGATCTGTCCGGACTTCCACCGGAAACTTGGCTCCCAGTAGTAGATGACGCCATTCTTCGAATGCATGTTTGATTGCCAATAACTCTTTCTCCAGTACTGTATAGTTTAGCTCTGCCGGAGCAAGGTTTTTGGATAGGTACGCTACAGGTCGTTCAAGATCTGAGTTGTCTATTTGAAGCAAGACAGCCCCTAGAGCATATTGTGAGGCGTCGGTTTCCACAATGAACCGACGGTTCTGATCAGGGTTAACAACACTGGTGCTGAGGTAAAAAGCTCCTTAAGCCTTTTAAAGGCTTTATCTGTAGTTTCTGTCCAAAGAAAAGGGACTCTTTTCTTCAGAAGATTCGTCAAAGGCTGTGTTAGTCTGGAGAATTCAGGTATAAATCGTCGGTAGAAGTTCGAAAACCCCACAAAACGTTGAATGTCTTTGCAAGAGGCAGGCGTTGGCCAGTCCTGAACAGCGGACACCTTCTCCGGGTCCATAGCTATTCCCTTTGCGGATAGAACATACCCCAAATAAGTAACCTGGGGCTGGTGGAAAGAGCACTTTTCCAGCTTGCAGTATAAATGATTCTGCTGGAGTCGCCGTAGAACCTCTTCAACATGTTTCTCATGTTCCAGGGCTGAGTTGGAATAGACTAAAATGTCATCTAAATAGACAACGACGTTATGAAGGAGGAGGTCGGCGAACAGATGATCCATAAATCGTTGGAAGATAGCAGGAGCATTTGAAAGGCCAAAAGGCATCACTCTATATGGGAATTGGCCAAAAGGGGTTCGAAATGCCGTTTTCCACTCGTCCCCTGACCTTATTCAGATTAGGTGGTAAGCTCCTTTCAAGTCTAATTTTGAATAGATGGTGGCCCCTTTAACGGCCTCCAAGATGTCAGGGATTAAGGGCATCGGATACTTATCGGGGACTGTGATCTTATTCAGTCCCCGAAAGTCTATGCAAAGACGGAGTTCAGCAGTGTTCTTTTTTTGAAACAAAGAACAGGGAAGCGGCTGCTGGTGAGGTTGACTCTGTGATCAATCCATTCATTAAATTGGTTCTAAGGTAGTCCCGTAAAACCTCCTTTTCGTTATTTGATAGGATGTACATCCGACCAAAACGTAAAGGTTGATTTGGAATAAGCTCAATTGTACAATCATCTCTTATGTGAGGAGGTAATTGATTGTACTCAGTAGCGGCAAATACCTCTCGGTATTGTTGGTATGCTTCTGGGAGACCTGCAATCTGGTTTAGAGTTGTAACCCCTGGTGGCCCCTGGAGAGTGGACATTGAGTCTACAAGTACTTTCTGTTGATCTCCTATGCAATGTGTCAGACAATATTCTGACCCTAAGAAAAAAGATCCTGCGGTCCAGTTTATGAATGGATTGTGCTTTTTGAGCCAAGGTATACCCAAGATGATGGGATGATGAGCCGCTCGAATGATATTCAGGGTGAGACTCTCCCGATGAGATGCAATGGACATCAACAGAGGGCTGGTCTGATCTTTGATAGGTCCTGACACTAATGGACTCCCATCATCGCTTTCCACTGGTATGGATTCTGCCTTTGAGGAGAGTAGGATACCATGCGAAGCGGCGCAGTGATCGTCAATGAAGTTCCCTGCAGCTCCGCTGTCGATAAGTGCTGGAATATCCTGTAAAATTCTATCTCCAAAGGAAAATGAAATCCTTAACACTACCATGTTGGTATCAGGATGACTGGTACACATTGAAGAATGAAAAGACTGTGAGGAACCCGTTTGAAGAGTGGGATCCCGGATCGTGGTTCCTCTTACGACCGGGCGCTGGCGTTTCCCGAGCGCCTAGGCGGTGTAATCGGGCAGTCTTTTACAGTATGTGTATTGGCGCCACAGTACATACACAAGCCTAAGGTCTTTCTGCGATTCCAATCTTCTGGCGTTAAAGGACCTCTTGAAGTTGACCCTAATTGCATAGGTTCTTCTGTAGCCTGAGTCCTGGGCAAATGAGGAAAGTTAGTTGCGAATCGAGGAGTCCGACCTTTTCTCCTTTCTAACAGTCTCTCCTTCATACGGTAATCTAACTGTAGAACTAGAGCAATGAATTCTGTTAGTTTGGTGGGCAGTGATACTCTGGACACTTCGTCCTTAAGCTCTTCTGATAACCCTCTCCTAAAGATCGTAACCTGTGCATCATTGGACCAGGTGGTCTCACTTGCCATCTGCTTAAATTTAGTGATATAGGTCAGTATATCTAGATTTCCTTGTTTGAAATCAAGGAGGTGTTCTCGGGAGGCCACTCGGATTTCTTGTCGGCCGAACACGGTGCGAATGCTGTTACAAAAGGCCGTATGAGAGTCCAGGATGGGATTATTACTAGTAATCAAAGGGGTTGCCCAGGCTAAGGCTGGCCCTGTCATTTGTGAGACCATGTAACCCACACGGTCTCGATCGGTATGAAAAAATGCCCCCTTGAACGTGAACTGTACGGCACAAGAGTCTAGGAATTCTTTGACCTTATGGGGGTTCCCATCAAACTGGCCACCTGGTAAAGGGCCAGGAGGGACCTCTGAACAATGAGGTATGCGAGAGGCTACGGCCTGCTGGGCTACCTGCTGAGCTGCCTGTTGTTGGTGCTGTCGTAGGGTATTATTCTCCTGCTTAAGTTGTTGCACCTCAGTAGTTAATGATTGTACCGCAGCTATTAGCTGCTGGATCTGCTGCTCTTGAGGATCCATCTTAGGGGGTTCTCTGGAACCGACTCTAATCACTTGGAGCTAGTCAGCAACTGCTGACTACTTTTCTAGGCGTTGCTAACTGTCAGCGATTATACTTTGTTAGATATAAATGTCAATTGCTCCAGGTGAACAGAGAAGGAAAACAGAAAATCACCTACCTGGACTGGATTAACGAAGAGAAATGTCCTGTGGCCCGTTGAGTGCCTGGAATGAATCTCTCTGACTTTTCCTGCAGTAATTAGGAATTCCCATGAAAACCCCTCCGGAGTCCTGCTCAAAGGCTTGATCCCCGGGAGGTTCCCAGGGAAACCCTCACAGGGGAAAAAACCCTGCGGAGAGCTGCTAGAGAGCGTTGTCTCCCCGAGATGTTCCAGCGCGGGATGCAATTCTGCCTTATGTGGTTGGAGGCTTCTTAGCAATTGAGACTAAGGTATGGCTAAGAAGATAAGGTTAGATTAGGTTAGAGTAGGATATAATTTCCTTGTCTATCAGTTTGCCAGACCCCCTTTGTATCTTCTGTTCTATGTCTTACCCCCAGTTAGTAGGAAGAGAGGCGTCCTGGGAAATCGATGTGAAGAAAGGGGGAGGTCCCCTGGAGTTCCCAGAAATACTGAATAGATGGGCTAAGGAAAACAGTAGAATAAAAAACTGGGTAGAAAGAGAAATAGCTAAAGATCACAAAACAATAGTAGCAAAAGCACAAAATATAAAGCCTACCAGTTTGTAAACAAAGGAAGCCTCCCGGAGACTGCTCACGGGGGAGTGGCTGTTAGCCTGGGGTGTTGAGGTAGGAAACCGCGCTAGAATGAAAACATGAAAAGGGAACAACCGATTACGGAATACCCTAGACTGCCGATGGAAGGAGGATTAATATAAAGCGCTACGGAATACCTCGTGGGGAGCGAGGATCTGAATACCGAAACAAAGAGAAACTGGGCTGGAACCGCGCTCCTAAGGGGCGTGGTTTAGCTTGTCCGAGATCTGGTAACGTCTTTTCTCGTACTGCCGTAGCGGTCTGCAGATCAAGAATAGAAGGGAGAATAGGCAAGAAAAGATAGTGTCAGAAGGAGTCAGGAATAATGAAGCAAGGATAGGTAAACTGTAACAAACTAACTCACGTAGCGCTTGTATATCCTATGAGAGTAGCAACGCACTGGACTCTTGGAGGATTCTGTTGATAAGCTGCTTGGGAGGACGTGACATCAGTGAGCTGCAATGTGTTCTGGGATAGAACATCTAGACTGTTGTGTGTGCTATGATCGCCAGATATGTCGGCCATGTTGGAATACTTCCCAGGATAAGGATCTGCCGTACAGAACATGACACGAAGACATTTTCTTCTGAATACTTGAGTCTGAAGGGTGCCAATCTCTATTGGTTCTGGCATTGGTCTCTCGGGGCAAAACCTTGTGATGTGGCCCCATTCTCCAAACTCAAAGCATTGCGGGGACTGTGGTTTTTGGAGCTGCTTCCCATTGCCGCCCAGGTGTCTTGCCTAACCCGGGGCTCAACAGCATTTGTCCGGTAAGGCCTGTTGCGTAGTGAAGTTGTGAAAACATAAAAATAATATGTGGCCAGGAAGCCCAAAAAGAAACACACCAACACAGGTTACAAAGAACATACAAGTGCTTTATTTAAAAGCTACAACAGTTACCAAAGTCAATTGACAAACGGATAGCTATTCAGCTCTCAGAGTAACGTAACGAACTTCAAAGAAGGTTCGATGCATTAGTAAGAGAGACCGTACATTGGAATACTTGGGCTTTTTATACTCTTTATCCAGCCCTTGGCCAACCCCCTCGCGGGTTAACCATTCTAGGGATCGGGCCTATGGGTTCCTAGCCAGGTCAATCCTATAATATATGCATTTTGATTAGTTTCGCTGATATAGTTGTACATTTACACATAGGTCAACAATATGAAAAAGGTCTCCGTTCACGACCCCGACAAGTGGCCTGCAGTCATATTAATTATTCGTGTGTACGGAGGTCACAACGGCCAGAATCTTACTCACAATGTCATTCGGCCTCCATTTTGATGTTCAGGGTGACTTCCACATTACAAGAGAACCTAAAATGGTGGCTTAATCCAAGATGGCGACTTACATTACTTTCTCTAAGGTCAAAACCTTGCCGCGGAGTTTGTTCGCATATGATGTTTAGACAACTTGGCGTAGGCCAATACACATACAATTGCTGCGATAGAAGGCATAATATTGTTTCAATTCCGACAAACCCTCCTTTTGGCCTATGCCAAGTGCTAATATCATTTCTAATACTTTTGTAAATAACTCCATGCATTGTCATCTATACATCCTGAATCATTATCTGTAATGTCTATAGCCATTAGGTCATTCATCAGAACCTCTTGTAACACAAACTCTTTAGATGCTGTATCTGGGGCGTACATTTTGTGCCCTACTGTGCTCACCGCTTGAGCACAACACCCCCCTAGCATTGCACATATACTAGGTAGACATTGGAAACAGCAACAAAGGAATAGCAGGATTCCTAAAATAACCAGGATAACAGAAAGCACCTTCCAACCCCAGGATCGTAGAGAATCCCAGAACCAGGTGCTAATATTCCAATCTCCCACTGGAACATGCACCTCAGAACTAAGGATGTGCAAGTTCTGTATTGCTTTGAAAATTGTCGGTGAGGAGTCTGGTACGAAAACACAGCAAGCGGACCCCACTAATTTACATACTCCACCACGTTCTGCTAGAAAGACATCTAATGTCATCCGATTTTGGAGTGCTACCAATCTTATTGCCTTTTGTTCTAGTGTCATATTGTAGAGTATATCTGTGGTCCGGTTGATGGTTCTCTCCAGTACTCTTGCTAGTCCCCTAATATTTTCAGAGTTTTCAGAGTTTGCTATCTGTCCCCAAAATGGCACAACTGATTTTGCTATATCTCCCAATACTTGCCCTGGGGTATCTCCATCCTCGTCCCGCCGTGGGCGAGCCTTAGAAACTTCCAATGTACTAGCTACAAATACCCCAGGTAACAGGATTCCTAAATAACAGGTTCCCTGCCAATCCTTGGGCAACCAGGGAAATGCTGAACTATCACAAACGAAATAAACAGGCCCCCCTACATACAGAGGCCTGTTCTCCCCAGTCAAATTTACAATGTTTACACAACCTTCAAAATCTCCCATTGGCCGAGTGCCATTTCTTTGTACACAAAAGGGGACTGAATCGGGGCTATGATTAATAGAGTAGGAATGGGGCACAGCGTCCTTGTTGCCTATCGGAGCCATTTTAAAGGAAATTAGAGTTTGGAAAGTAAGAGATAGTTTATCAGATGGCCTAATAGAAGCGACATTTGGTCTACTTCTATTTGCAAAAAGCGAACATCCCAGGGGAGTCAATTCACGTTTCTCAAAATCATTTAAATTAGTTCCATCAAAGTTCCCTGAGACGCTATCATTCCAACGGCCAAAGAATAGTGCTCTAAGAGAAGCATAGCAAGCCGTTGTTAAAGGTAAAGGGTGAATATACCATCCTAGCCCCTTGTTCCCATGTTGCGGTAAATGGGTGCAAATCCAGCAATTACTCTTATTAAAAATGGCATGCGTTGCATTCATTACTATCATTAAAGTGTTATTATGATACTTTCGTCTATGCTGGGAGTCTCTAGGTGACAAGGTGTGAAGGTGTACAGAGGGAGTCAAGGCAGTAGGTACAATCTCAATAGGCAATAGAGGTTTTAGAGGGTAAACACAGCAATACATTTTCGGGGCCCAGCCACATTGTTCATTGTCTGAGTTGGTCACCCCCTTATTTACAAGTCCAGTGCGGGAGCAGCGGTGGAGGTGGCAGGCATCGTAGTTTCTCAATCGACGACCCCAATGTTCGTTGCTGGCGACACAACGGTCGCGCGACTTCTTAGTCCTTCCCAACCCTAGCCAGCAGAATCCTTTTTTTTCATTTTGTTCGAAAGGAACTTTCTTTTACAAGAGAAAACTTTCAATCACTTCTTCTTTCCAAATACACGGAAAGACCCGTGCCGTAGTTCTATTTTCTTCGTTGAAGGTCATACCTGGTGGTACCCAAAACTGTTTGATCCGGAAACAAGGTAACGTCACTTCCTGAGGGAAGCGAAGTATCGGAGGCGACTGAAGTCGCAGAACTTGAAACAATGTTTTCCGGAAATGACTTTTTCAAAGAGTGCGGAGACAAAATGGACTGTTCCCCAAGCTCCACGGGCTCAGGGAAATTCTCTGACGCACTCACAGTGCTGTTTGCCACTCCAGGATCAGAGATTGTAGCATCAGCGAGGGGTTCTGCTTCTTCTGTAACGTGTGGCGTCGGGTGAGGAAGTTTCTTGACATGCGTCGCGTGGATCCAATGCTTTTTTCCAGCCACCCACACTGCTGTCTGGGTGACCAACAGCACCTGGTAGGGTCCCCTCCAGCGAGGAGCGAGACAGGAAGACCTTTTGTAGGCCTTCACTAGGACCCAACTTCCAGGCTGAATATCGTGTCCTGGGCCCGTAAACCGTACAGGTAAAGCTGATTGGGCCTGATGATAAATGAGATACAGATTTTTAGTCAACTGGTTACAGTAGTCTACAAGCAATACATTTTCTACCCCCCTTAAGGTTCTGGGCTTCGGAAGGCCCCAAATGTTAGCAGGTCTCCCCATCACTACCTCAAATGGGGAGAGCCCAGTCTCAGTTTGAGGTGTGGTACGCATGGCTAACAATACAATAGGTAAGGCATCTGGCCATTTCAGTTTGGTGTCGGCACATGTTTTTGCAAGCTTATTCTTTAGAATGCCATTATGTCTCTCTACCAACCCAGCACTTTGAGGATGTCTAGCCGAGTAAAATCGTTTTTTCAATGTGTAACGCTGTGCATATCTGCAAAATTACTGCTGCAACAAAATGGGGACCATTGTCCGACCAAATTACCCTTGGAAGCCCAAATCGTGGAAAGAATTCTTTTACCATAGTCTTTGCAGTGGTCATGGCAGTAGCATCTTTAACGGGGAAAGCCTCGACCCATTTACTCAAAGCACAAATAATCACAAGAACATATTTTAGATTGTTACACCGTTCCATCTCAATAAAATCAAAGTGGATGACCTCGAAGGGAACAGAAGGGGGCCCAAAGCTACCCCTTGGAGTTACTGTCCCCTTCCCCACATTGTGCTGTAAGCAAATCATACAATTCTGAACATGGCGCTGTGCAATCTTCGAAATTTTATCATTCACCCATACTTGTTCTAACATTTTCGTGATCTGCTGAGCACACACATGCGTAGGACCGTGCGCCATCGTAACCATTGCCAGCACATATGAATCAGGGAGCAACCATTGTCCTTCAGATGTATCCACCCAACACCCATCATTATCCAGTTTCCCCATTCCTTCAGCCCACCTTTTAGACTCTTCTATTGTGGCATCAGTTTGAATATCTCGCACAGACCCGATACCCTCATCCATTACATAGGCATCTTTTGTTTCCCTTAGAGCATACATGTCTGCGCTAAGGTCTGTAGCCGTTTGCCTGGCTATCTGGTCAGCAAAAGCATTCCCTTTTCCCACATCATCTATGACCTTACGATGTGCTTCACATTTCATGATGGCTAACTGCCTAGGGAGTGAGAGTGCCGAGAGAAATTGCACTATCAGGGGACCATGCTGGATCTTGGTCCCATGTGAGGTTAGGAACCCTCTTTCCGACCAGAGCCTCCCAAAGTTGTGAGCCACCCCAAAGGCGTAATGGCTATCAGTATATATGTTTACTGTACGCCCTTCGGTGAGTTCACAAGCTCGGGTCAACGCTATAATCTCTGCGGCCTGCGCGGAGTTATGCGGAATTCTCTTAGTTTCAACAACCATACTCAACGTAGTAACTGCATAGGCAGCTGTAGATGTACCATCTGGGAGTTTGAAGCAGGAGCCATCACAAAACAGCTCCCCTTCTGCATTACCTAAAGGAGTATCTATAAGATCTATCCTGCCCTTCGTTTCCTGTTCAGTGGTATACAGGCAGTCATGTAATTCTTCATCACCGCAAACAGTATTTTGCGGGAAAGGTAGAAGTTCAGCCGGATTAAGAACACAACACCTCTTAATTTGAATGTGAGGGGCAAACAGAATTAATTCATACCTTGTCAGCCGTGCAGAAGTGAGGTGTTGCGTTTGGGTTGTATTCAATCGGACATCTACAGAGTGAGGTACCATCAAAATTAAATCATGGCCTAGGACCATTCCCTCACTCTGTTTTACAGACGCGGCAGCAGCAGCGACAGCTCGCAAACATCTTGGCAAAGGGCATGCGACAGGATCAAGGGCGGAGGAGTAGTAGCCGCACGGCCTATTCTTCCCTCCGTGTTCCTGTGTTAACACAGCCAAAGCACATCCATCACATTCATGCACAAACAACACACAGGCCTTGTCATAATTTGGAGTACCCAGAACCGGTGCAGAGCATAACACGGTTTTGAGAAGCTCAAATGATCGTTGATGTTCCGATTTCCATGGCAGCGGTAGAGAAATGCCCTTCTTTGTCAAAGCCAACATCGGTTTTATCACTAGTGAAAAGTTCGGGATCCACAACCTACAGTAAGAAGCCATACCTATTAAGGCCCTGACTTCCTTCTGTGTATTTGGAATAGACATGCCAGAAATGAGTTTTATTCTTTCAGGTGTCAATCTTCTCCCCTCCTTTGACAGGAGGTAGCCTAAATAGGCGACCTCCTGACAACAATATTGAAATTTCTTGAGCAAAGCTTTATGACAGTTTTCGGCCAGATGAATAAGTAACAATACAGTGCCTTCTTCACAAGCACTTTCAGAATCTGCAGCCAAAAGCAAATAATCGACATACTGAAGTAGTGTACAAGTAGGTGGCAATTCAAGGGTGTCGAGCTTCTCTTTCAAAGCTCTACTATAAATGCTTGGACTTTCAGTATACCCTTGAGGTGCCCGAGTAAATGTAAATGAACGTCCTCCCAAGGTGAACGCGAACAAATATCTACTCTCCTTGTGTATCGGAATGCTAAAGAAAGCATTCTTTGTTTGTTTGTTTGTTTGTTTGTTTGTTTATTAATTTGTATAGCGCACCTGACCCAAAGGTATATGGGCGCTTAATCTTCGAGTTACAGGCAAGGTAGGGTACAATTATACAGTGATGAAGCAAAGGTATACAAGACAGGATAGCAATTCGTGCATAGACAGTAATATAGCAATTCGTGCATAGACAGTAATATGCTGGCATGGTGCAAAATACAATCAAGCAGGAGGTATGCATTCAATCATGGTAGGTTAATTGTTGAGTAACCAGGTGATGACCTTAGTTCTGAAAGGTTGGAAGGTGGGTGTAGATTTGATATCCAGTGGAATGGTATTCCAAAGTTGTGAAGCCAGAACTGGGAAGCTGGAACCACCAGCTCTTTTGAGGGAGAATTTGGGCACAGTCAATTGTAGTGTATTAGAGGATCTAGTGGTTCTAGTGTTCTGTCTTAGTGTGAATTTGTTGGTGAGATAGGGCGGGGCAAGGCCGTTGAGTGCTTTATAGGTGAGGCAGATGGTTTTTAGATCTATTTTTTGTTGGATGGAAAGCCATTTGCATGCGATTCTGGTAGCCGAAATATGTTCTCTTCTGGGAATATTCAGGGCGGCACGGAGTGCATTATTTTGTATAACTTGCAGTTTATTGATTACCGTTTTGTTGGCACCTACGTAGAGACTATTGCAATAATCTAGTTTAGATTGTATAAGTGCTCTGGCTAAGGTGAGGCAGTTGTTAGGGGAGATCAGCGGTCTACAGGCCCTGATTAGTTTGCCTGTGTAGGCCGTGGCTGATTCAGTCATATTAATTTGTTTGGCTAGGTTAGTGTTCGTGTCGAGGTAAAAACCAAGGGTTTTTACACTCTTGGCGATAGTGATGGTGTTGCCGTCAATGGTAAGGCTAGTGTAGCTAGGACTAAGTTTCCGAATGGTGTTGGGTGAGCCGACAAGGAGCAGTTCAGTCTTGTCATCATTCAGGCAGAGGCCATGTGTGGCCATCCATGCCTGAATGATGGAGAAGACTTCATTGATCCAAATGGCGTCCGAATTATAGTTGCCGGTTAAGGTGAGGAGTATCTGGGTGTCGTCTGCGTAGTTGGTGTAGGTGACACCCAGATGGTCCAGCTTGTCGAATAGGGGCTTTGTAAAAATGTTATACAAAGTGGGTGATACACACGATCCTTGTGGGACACCACAAGTAATAGGAATAGGGTCGGCCGCTGCTAGGGGTGAGAAGACCCGCATGGTCCTATTGTCCAGGAAGGATTGGATCCATGAAATTGCGGAGTGGGAGAAGTGAACTGCCGATGACAGATGGTTGCACAGGATTTTGTGATCAACCAGATCAAAGGCAGCGGATAGGTCAAGAAGAAGAAGGATGCCAGCTTTACCTTTGTCTTTGAGGTCGTCTATCTGGCACTTGAGATCGACCAGGGCCGTTTCTGTCCCGTGTTGTGGACGAAAGCCGGACTGGCGAATTCCTAGTAGATGGTTTGTCTCAAGGTAATCCTGGATTTGTAGATAGGCCACTCTATCAAGAATTTTTAGTAGGAATGGGACAGTGGTGATGGGTCTGTAATTTGTGGGTATATCTGGGTCGAGGGTAGTTTTTTTTAGTAGTGGTAAGACCCAGGATCGGGTCTTGTGTCTTTAAATCCACAACACTAAAGTGCGTAGCTGTAGCAGGGATCATTGTTAGTATCGTTGTTACATCAGGCACAATTGGAAATTGTGGGGCGACAACTTTGTTAATAGCACGAAGATCAATTAGAAAACGGTATGGGATTGCATTTTCGCCTTTCTTGTATACAGGCAAAATTGGGCTGTTACATAAGCTACCTGCAATCTCTTCAATCACCCCTCTATGCACAAAATCGGAGACAATGCACTTCAAAGCACGCTCGCCCTCAACTGATATTTTATATTGCGGAATGCGTGATAGTTTAACTCCATGCTTCAAAACTATTTTAACAGGCTCAATCTGTAGCACCCCGACATCATTGTCGTCAACCGCCCATAAACATTCTGGAACAACACTAAACTCAGGAGGCAATGGTCGAGTCAAAAACTGAGAATTGGGAAGTTGCTGTGGTGAAACCGTCAGTCGTACTCCATCAGAGGAACAATGAATTACTGCATTCAATTTCTTCAACAGATTTAACCCCATCAAATTCTCTCCACAGTTCGAAGTCAGAAGGAAGGGACAATGGTCCGTAAAGGGACCCAAAGAAACAGACACCGGCGAAGAAACCAGACAAACAATTGGTATACCAGAAAACCATACAGAAACATTTGTTTGCCCTGACAGTGGAATGTTTGGAACCCGGGAATGATCAATGGAGCATTTCTGTGCTCCAGTATCTATCAAAAACTGATGTTTCCTATTCCCCACTAACAATTCAACGTAGGGACCTTTCTGATAAACGGGAATAGGTGAAGGTTCCAAACCCTGCTTCGGGCAGTCCTAACGAAACAAAATGTTATCGGAAGGAAGCTCTTCAGAAAGGTATGCAGCAGAAGGGTGATCAAATATGTTTCTTGCGTCCACACTCGAAGTCTGATTTTCCCGTGAAAAAGGTTGCTGAGGATCTTGTGAAAACTGACCTCTATCAGGGCCCCCTGCTCCAGGGCGACCTCTAGGTTGTCTACCCATACTCCCAAACGCATTGTTTGACCTTTGTCGAAGGACGGGGCACTGTGCTCGCCAATGACCTTCCTGGCGGCAATAGGCACATTGATTAACATTCACAGGACCCAAAGGAGCGTTTCCTTTTGGGACATACTGACCTCTGATCTGTGACGTACCTCCTCTGGGATTTCTAACAATTTGTTGTAACAATACTTTTGTCTTCAAATCTCCTTTCCTCTTCTCTATTTTCTCTTTTTCATTATTCACACGGTTCTCATAATACTGAGCCATGTGCAAAACTTCAGATTGGGATTTCGCCTGCCAAGCGCTCTCAGAGGACATAATCTGTGACTGGATGTCGGGCAACAACCCACGTACAAATTTGTCCAAAAACAACCTTTTCCCAGACTCTGTGCCCAAGTCCTGTCCACTGAAATCAGAGAATACCTCTTCGAATCTATTAAAGAACTCGGTGGCACCTTCAGTTTTTCCTTGAACACAGGCCGTAAACTTGTCCCAAATAATTATTTTCTCAGGAATTATGGTTTTCAATTTTGCGACAATTCTATCAGGCAAAGTAAGTATTACCTGAGGTGGTTTCTCACCAGCTGGTCTTTCCCCATCAAACCTAGTCATGTTAGCCCACGTATCTCCTAATCCTGGCACATCGTCTATTGTTCGAACCTGCTTCCATAAATCTACAGGCAGGAGTACAGGGAATAGCAAGTCAATGTCACTTAAGGTGAACACAGAGGTCTGCAAAACGGACTCTATCTCTTTGTAGAATCCTGTCGGGTTTTTCCTGATATCGGGAATTGATTGTCTAATAGTGTTCACTTCCTGTCGTGAAAACGGGACGTGAACAAATTGTGATACATAATGTGCAGGGATATCCACAGCGGGTGCACCAGTCCCAGCGTTAGCAGGAATCTCAACCTTTGGGACAAATGTCGGAGGAACCTCTCTCATAGGCAACTGAGATATAGGTAACTCCGACCGCTTACTAAGCAACAGAGCCAGGTCGAACGCTAAGGCAGTCGAAGAAGTGTCGGGCGAAAAAGCCCTTTTACAAATTCCCAATAACTCTATAGGACAACTAACCTTCTTCCTTACACATTCTTCCTGCAGGTACTGTACCATTACCTGAATCACCTTCCTCTGCATTTCTACTGTATACTGACTATACGTGTCATATACTTCATCTGGCGGTATCGATGAATCCGAGATCCATCGAATCGCATCTTTGGTGCAAATTCGTACTTCCTCAGGTGCCGATCTACGACACGGAAGGAACCGTTTCTGCACATACATACTGTCGTCTTCATCATCCTCATCTCGTGATTTCTCAAAGTCCCTCCTATACTCAAACAATCTCTCAACATGACCATGTACTTTCTCCTCTGTGTCCCTCGAAAGTGCTAAAGCATTTAGATCCCTCACCCCTTGTGGGAGATCCGAATTTTGTAATCTACCACACATAACACATAAATGAGTCCCCAAACCTTCGATAAAAACATTTTTCTCGGGAAAATTGTGCATATTTGATAATGTGGAAAAAATGTTAACTTGATCACCTTTCTCCAAACAGTGCTTAGCCCATGCAAATAATTCCCTTTTCTTGTCTGCAGAAACAGTATTACGAGTGACAATCTTTGACCCCGCACCTTGATCAACTTCAGTCAATACAGAACCACTCGGGAGCGGAGGTGTGGGCAAATTCAATGAGGGTGCAACTATCGGCACAAGAGGAAGGGGTGGCGGGATAGGTGGAGGAAAAACAACTAGAGGAATAGTAACAATAGGTTTTACGGGGGGAACAGGAATAACAACAGGAACAACAGCAGGAATGGGCAGAGCACCCGGGAGAGGATCATACTGAGGTGGCGCAGAGGCACCAGGCCTGCGTTCGTTTAACAATTTTTCAATAAATTCTTCAGAAACATGGAAATCTTTAGAGGGATACATTTTCTGGATACCTAGTGAGAAAGCCCTATCCATATTTTTTTACTGACTCCGAATGTTTTTCCTTATCATATAACAACGCCTTTTCGGCATTTGTTTTATGACGGCGTGCATGTTTATCCCTACTTTTAAGCTGCTGCAACGCTTCTTTTTTCCAATTCTGCAAAACATCAAATGCTGCAGGTCTGGCATTCTTTTTTAGCAAGACCGATTCTAGGTATTCAATACGGGGGATCTCGAAACTACCATTGATTGGCCACTGAAATTCGGAGGCATGTCTGGTTTGTCTGTGCCAAATATCATTAAATACTATACTTCCAATGCCATACTTACAGTACATAGTACATGCCGGCGACCCCTCCTGTGGTGCCGGGCGGCTAAATTCCAATGATTGTCGATCGCTGCGGAACAGAGCCCTAAAGCAGCTAGACAATTTCCCAGGCATTTCACAAAAAATTGGTGTTACCTGGTCAGTAATTGTGTCTGCAGATACAATACGCCAAATTCAAATTGTCAGGGTTAAATTAAGAGCCGGGTCACGACTGCACCTGACCAAACCTAAGGAGGACCGTACGGTTTACCAAAGAACTTACCTAACGAATTTTACCTTGTGTTTGGTGGTTTCGACAAATCTGTCCGCCTCAAAAATGGACCCTCGTCAAGATGCCGTGTCAGACCACACGACTATCGTCCAAGGATCGGATCGTGCAGCGCTGCCGAGGTATCGCGTCTCGTTCGGTCGGGCCCGCAGTATCACACCGTCCGATCCCGGTTCGATAGTCTGCGTCAACCTTCAATGATCCGGCATCAATCTTGAGGCTCCCTATTCGGGCGCCAACTGTGAAAACATAAAAATAATATGAGGCCGGGAAGCCCAAAAAGAAACACACCAACACAGGTTACAAAGAACATACAAGTGCTTTATTTAAAAGCTACAACAGTTACCAAAGTCAATTGACAAACGGATAGCTATTCGGCTCTCAGAGTAACGTAACGAACTTCAACGAAGGTTCGATGCATTAGTAAGAGAGACCGTACATTGGAATACTTGGGCTTTTTATACTCTTTATCCAGCCCTTGGCCAACCCCCTCGCGGGTTAACCATTCTAGGGATCGGGCCTATGGGTTCCTAGCCAGGTCAATCCTATAATATATGCATTTTGATTAGTTTCGCTGATATAGTTGTACATTTACACATGCGTCAACAATAGGATAAGGTCTCAGTTCGCGACCCCGACAAGTGGCCTGCAGGCATATTAATTATTTGTGTGTACGGAGGTCACAACGGCCAGAATCTTACTCAGAATGTCATTCGGCCTCCATTTTGATGTTCAGGGTGACTTTCACATTACAAGAGAACCTAAAATGGCGGCTTAATCCAAGATGGCGACTTACATTACTTTCTCTAAGGTCAAAACCTTGCAGCGGAGTTTGTTCGCATATGATGTTTAGACAACTTGGCGTAGGCCAATACACATACAATTGCTGCGATAGGAGGCATAATATTGTTTCAATTCCGACAAAGTTGGCTCATTTCCCGGTCTTACTGGTGGTACCATGAAAGACTAGGGCACACCATTCTTTTGATATGCTGTGGCCACGTCTATTGCTTCCGATAATATTAGGTGGTGGTGCTGTCTGACCCACCTCTGAATTGGACTAGGCAGAGCCTCCACAAACTGATCCAGCAGGATCTTATCTTTAATTTTCCCTATAGTGGCAGTGCTTGTCTGTAACCACTTTTCTGCTTAGTTCTGTATGCGGTAGAGCAACTGTCGTGGGCTCTCCCCCAGTTTTAGACGTGTTTCTCCCAACTTGATGCTGTAAAATGCCTTCGCCATGCCCAGTCTTTCTAATATAGTTTTCTTTATATCTGTATATGGTGTATCCCCTTTGGGGTTTGCTGCTTGATAAGCCCCTTGCATCACTCTGGTGAGTAGTTGGGCTAGAAGTAAAGCCATTCTTTCCTGTGGCCATTGTGCAGCCCGGGCTTTTCTTTCAAAATTAACGAAGAAAAAACTTGGATCATCTCCCGCCTGGTACTTCTGTAAGACCATGGGTGGTATAGCTGGTTGGGCTCTGTTAGCTGCTACCTTCTCCCTAATATCCTTAGTGCCTCGCGTCCTTCATCCTGCGCTGCGCTCTGTATCTGTATTGCTTGCTGGTTTGCTTGTGGGCTTGCTGGTTTGCTTGTGCCTGATGTCCTTCAGCCAAAATTTTTATAACAGCTTCCATGTCAAACGTTGCGTGCACCTCATTGTCCTATCCCACCGCTGCCACCACTGTTAAATAGCAGTCAGGACGCAGTATATGTGCACACTAAATTACCTTTATTCAGGTTTACACTTTGCATTAAAGTTCTTCACAAGGAAACAAAAACCAACAGTTTTGCTTGGAGCTCGCCGTCCCTTATCCAAACAAAGGAATGAATGTTCAGCAGAGCCAGGGTATCCCGACCTACCCAGACCCTGCCCCACTGTAGCCTGAGCCATTAGTACATTGGCCCAAGCTTGCTCCTAACCCTCTGGGCCCTTCAGCTCATCCTCACACTTGAGCAGAGCACTATTCATTGCTGCACATATATCAGAGCATTCATTATACAAGGACTACGGTCTGCACGCTGACACAATGGACCCAACTTTCCTAATCAAGGTGAAAATTCACATTGAGCATCCATCTGACAGTGGTTTGCATGTTGAGAAAATGTAGAGTACATTGATGGTGACAGGCATTTAGTCCATGTCCCAAAGTGGTTATTTGAGCACTTTGGCAAGGGTATCACAATTAACCTTCTCAGGCATGTGCCATATGTAGCTATGAAGTGATATTCATGAAAAGCTTGTGTTAGTGAAATAACAAGACATGGAAATGAAGTACATTGTTTTGAGCTTTATGTGTGTCACATGTTAATTATTTTGTCACAATGTGTAGATTTTGGCAGCTAATTGATGCTTTGTTCTGGCCTTCCCAATGAAAATGTTCCCTGTGTTCTCAAAGCAAAAGCTTGTTGAATAAGCCATCAGTCATGAACCGCCCCCACTTTAAAGGCTCTGTCAACATTGAGAGCATGAGCTGGACACTGAAGGGCATGGGGGAGTGGAAGGTGTGTGTCTCAAAAGCATCTAAGAGGCTGTGTTCATAATATGCACTTTTATTTGATAAAAGGAATGCATAATGTTATACCAGTGGCACACTCAGAGTCAGCTCCCTGGGAAGTCTCACCTCTGACTGGACCAGGAAATGGTGATGATTGTACGTGTGGCAATGGCATGCAACACACATGTCACTGTACACATTCACAGTATCTTTCATGTGTATCATCCATTGGGTGTGACAATCATAACTCATGCAGTATCACAGAATTGTATGCAATTTTTTGCAGACACCTATATTCGGGTGAATGTATGTACCCTCGCACCCGAAGACCATGCCATGTTGCACAGCCTGATATACGCATGTCAGCAAATGCCATTCGTCTTTTACACACAGCTAACAGTGTGCCCAATCACAATGTGTGATGTATGTGTGTCTGGCCATTTTGTGTTTGTATTCATTGTAATGCACATCTGCATGTTCTGCAAGGTACTCATGCCTCAAACTGTTGTTGTCAGCCTCTGTTCTAGTGATGATGCAATGGACGGAGAGGTGGAGGAGGAAGAGGAGGCAGGCATAAAACAACCACCAATGGGGCCGGCGTGTCGTACGCCATGAGAATTCAAAGGTGCTGCAGACACTCCTCAGTCAGCTTTCCAACTCGTCTGACTCCTCATACTCATCAAGTGAAGATGATGAATTAGATGTTGAGGACACAGTGAGTGACATGGAGGGAGCCAAAATGGGTAGCCAGAGTGGGACTGTTGAGTCCGTGGAGGTGAGCCAAGGATCACGGGTCTGGTCAGTGGTAAGCCACACGCACACACTGGCTATGGCTGCAAGATCTCCTTCACTTGTGTTGGGCTCAGGTTCAGGGATTGATGTCCAACAGATGGTTTCAGACCCGCAGCCAAAGACAGGGACCCCACTGCAATCGACTTGGACCCTGGCATCCCTCCACCATCGGCCCTGCTCATGTAGTGGACGTGTGTATGTGAGAGAGTCAGAGTGGGCACAGCAGATGCTGCGTGACACCATACGAAATGCAGAGATCATCCATGAGATGGCACCAGGGACATCCATCATCAGGCTAGGTGTTAGGGAGAATTCTCATAAATGTGCAAATGTACCTTACCTTATGCGACCCCCAGCAACTTTCCTGGATTTCTAGGACTTTAATTTTTACCTGGGAAGAGTGTAGCCTTTTTTCCCACTCTTTCATGTATTTTGATGTGTGTTTTAATTTTGTGTTCTTTGGATATGGAGTTTTAGGCAACTCCATAGTCATCATCTTTTTCTTGTGCGTCACACAGCACCCTCAGTGCAGTGACACAGAGATGTCTTGTGACTTCCCAAGTTTTAAATACCTTCTCTGGGACTGACTACTGTCTCCCAGTGAATGTAAAGTCAAATTAACTTTGCTAGTCTTTTTAAATTGCTAGACCCAGCACACACTGCCTTACAGCAGAGTGCTGGAGGGAATACCTACTGTTCCCTACACCTAGAAAACTAAAGTAGCCCTCAAAGCTACCCTTCCCTCTCAGAATGGCTGGTCGTAGTGGTATTACCATGATTTCCCAACCGTTTAAATGCTCCGGTAGCTGAAATCCACCGGAGCCGAGCCATGTTTTTCAAGATGGCGTCTGAGCCCCCTCTGTAAAAACAGGTTATGATCAACTTTTTTCACCATTTCTTTTTTTAAATGTCCTTCTAGTGTTTGTCTCTGCGCGCCATACCAGGTTTAGTCCCTTTGTTTGTTTGCCTTTGGAGGGATTCTGTACTGAAACCCACCTCTGGTGCCTGAGTGTCTCCCGTAGTCTCCTAGGATACCTGAATGCACTCTGGCGTGATTGGCTGGCTGACTGTCTGGCAAGGACAGCCACCCTGCTTGGTGAGTGACAGCTAGGATGGAATGAATGGGAGAAAACTGTTTGAAAGCAGGTCTCGTGGACTTAGAAGGCACAGTCGACCACTGGAACAAAAGAACACAAGACGAGCTGAAGGAAGATGACTGCTGCAACTCCTGGACCGTTGGTTTGCCCGTTGAAGCCCGGCTCCAGGTCCGAATTGCATGAAACTTCCTAGACAGAGAAGCCCTTCAAGGAAGACTTCTTCCCTTGAGCTGGTGGGAACAACCAACTTGCAAGGCACCTGGAAACCAGCTCCATACTGGTCGAATTCTTTTCAGAGTGCTGTTGAAAACTGGAATGCCAGTGGGAAGGATACCAGATTGTGGACTTTATGGCACTCACACCTTAAACCGACGTTTTGCCAAGCTTGCAGATCCTTTCCCGTGCAGTGCAGGAACCTACCTCCCAACGTCCTCCCTCTTGTCCCCATGGCTGAGGCTCAGGAATTGCGAGATCTGCAGGAACTGCCAGGAACAACTGCCTCAGCTACAACTTTTCTTCATCCATAAGGTACTGTGCAAGTGTGGTAAAGAAATCCTCTTTGCCGCAGTGAAAGTTTGTGAAACTTTCCCAACTTTGGAGTCTTGTTTGCTCCTAATCCGACATATAACTCTTTTCCTTGCAAACTACTTCCAAGAACATTGGAAAAGACTAACAGGGTAATTCATAGAATTTCGCAGAAAAGTGTCGCAAGCGGCTGGCGCAGAGTGTCCGCGTGCGATTGTCTGCGCCAGGCACGTGCGCTAAAACCGATTTCCGTGCACAGCGTATTCATGGATTTTAGGCTCCCAAACCAGCCGTGGCGCAGAGTATCGCAGCGACCCTGCAGCAGCGCCAGTAACGCCCCCAAGAACGCCCTCGCGCAAGGAAAAGCCATCAAAATCGCTAAATCATCGCAAAGGGCTGCGCTAACCTTGGACCAGTTTACAGGGCTGCCAAACAAGGAACGCAAAGCGGGTAACGTTCATATCAGGGGTACGGGGGAAGGTTTACACGCGATTAGCCAGAGTACGTGTATTACAGGGGTACGCGGGCAGTTTTACACGCGATTGCCCAGGGTACGTGTATTACAGGGGTATGCGGGAATTATCAAACGCGATTTGGCTGGGTACGTGTATTACAGGGGTACACGGGAAGTTCTACACGCGATTTGTCTGGGTACGTGTATAACAGGGGTGCGCGGGAATTATCACACGCGATTTGGCCAGGTACGTGTATTACAGGGGTGCGCGGGAATTATCACACGCGATTTGGCTGGGTACGTGTATTACAGGGGTACACGGGAAGTTCTACACGCGATTTGTCTGGGTACGTGTATAACAGGGGTGCGCGGGAATTATCACACGCGATTTGGCCAGGTACGTGTATTACAGGGGTGCGCGGGAATTATCACACGCGATTTGGCTGGGTACGTGTATTACAGGGGTGCGTGGGAAGTTACACACGCGATTAGGCTGGGTGGGTCCTCACAGGTGTTCCCTGTACACCCTCCACGGCCCCTGCAGGCAGCCCACAAAACAGGGGACTACCCTGCACACCTGCTCATGTCCCCTTGCACCCCCACCCCCCAGCAACCAGGGGCAGCCTCCACCAGGCCCCCACCCATGTCTCCCACCACCCCCACCCCCCAGCCACCAGGGGCAGCCTCCACCAGGCCCCCACCCATGTCTCCCACCCCCCCCCACCCCCAGCAGTGCAGGGGCACCCTTCAACAGGCCCCCACTCATGTCCCCTTGCACCCCCACCCCCCAGCAACCAGGGGCAGCCTCCACCAGGCCCCCACCCATGTCTCCCACCACCCCCACCCCCCAGCAGTGCAGGGGCAGCCTCCACCAGGCCCCCACCCATGTCTCCCACCCCCCCTACCCCCAGCAGTGCAGGGGCAGCCTCCACCAGGCCCCCACCCATGTCTCCCACCACCCCCACCCCCCAGCCACCAGGGGCAGCCTCCACCAGGCCCCCACCCATGTCTCCCACCACCCCCACCCCCCAGCAGTGCAGAGGCAGCCTCCACCAGGCCCCCACCCATGTCTCCCACCACCCCCACCCCCCAGCAGTGCAGGGGCAGCCTCCACCAGGCCCCCACCCATGTCCAACCCATGTCTCCCACCACCCCCACCCCCCAGCCACCAGGGGCAGCCTCCACCAGGCCCCCACCCATGTCTCCCACCACCCCCACCCCCCAGCAGTGCAGGGGCAGCCTCCACCAGGCCCCCACCCATGTCTCCCACCCCCCCACCCCCCAGCAGTGCAGGGGCAGCCTCCACCAGGCCCCCACCCATGTCTCCCACCACCCCCACCCGCCAGCAGTGCAGGGGCAGCCTCCACCAGGCCCCCACTCATGTCCCCTTGCACCCCCACCCCCCAGCAACCAGGGGCAGCCTCCACCAGGCCCCCACCCATGTCTCCCACCACCCCCACCCCCCAGCAGTGCAGGGGCAGCCTCCACCAGGCCCCCACCCATGTCTCCCACCACCCCCACCCCCCAGCAGTGCAGGGGCAGCCTCCACCAGGCCCCCACTCATGTCCCCTGCACCCCCACCCCCCAGCAACCAGGGGCAGCCTCCACCAGGCCCCCACCCATGTCTCCCACCACCCCCACCCCCCAGCAGTGCAGGGGCAGCCTCCACCAGGCCCCCACCCATGTCTCCCACCACCCCCACCCCCCAGCAGTGCAGGGGCAGCCTCCACCAGGCCCCCACCCATGTCCAACCCATGTCACCCACCACCCCCACCCCCCAGCCACCAGGGGCACCCTCCACCAGGCCCCCACCCATGTCTCCCACCACCCCCACCCCCCAGCAGTGCAGGGGCAGCCTCCACCAGGCCCCCACCCATGTCTCCCACCACCCCCACCCCCCAGCCACCAGGGGCAGCCTCCACCAGGCCCCCACCCATGTCTCCCACCACCCCCACCCCCCAGCAGTGCAGGGGCAGCCTCCACCAGGCCCCCACCCATGTCCAACCCATGTCTCCCACCACCCCCACCCCCCAGCCACCAGGGGCACCCTCCACCAGGCCCCCACCCATGTCTCCCACCACCCCCACCCCCCAGCAGTGCAGGAGCAGTCTCCACCAGGCCCCCACCCATGTCTCCCACCACCCCCACCCCCCAGCCACCAGGGGCAGCCTCCACCAGGCCCCACCCATGTCTCCCACCACCCCCACCCCCCAGCAGTGCAGGGGCAGCCTCCACCAGGCCCCCACCCATGTCCAACCCATGTCTCCCACCACCCCCACCCCCCAGCCACCAGGGGCAGCCTCCACCAGGCCCCCACCCATGTCTCCCACCACCCCCACCCCCCAGCAGTGCAGGGGCAGCCTCCACCAGGCCCCCACCCATGTCTCACACCCCCCCACCCCCCAGCAGTGCAGGGGCAGCCTCCACCAGGCCCCCACCCATGTCTCCAACCACCCCCACCCCCCAGCAGTGCAGGGGCAGCCTCCACCAGGCCCCCACTCATGTCACCTTGCACCCCCACCCCCCAGCAGTGCAGGGGCAGCCTCCACCAGGCCCCCACTCATGTCCCCTTGCACCCCCACCCCCCAGCAACCAGGGGCAGCCTCCACCAGGCCCCCACCCATGTCTCCCACCACCCCCACCCCTCAGCAGTGCAGGGGCAGCCTCCACCAGGCCCCCACCCATGTCTCCCACCACCCCCACCCCCCAGCAGTGCAGGGGCAGCCTCCACCAGGCCCCCACCCATGTCTCCCACCACCCCCACCCCCCAGCAGTGCAGGGGCAGCCTCCACCAGGCCCCCACCCATGTCCAACCCATGTCTCCCACCACCCCCACCCCCCAGCCACCAGGGGCACCCTCCACCAGGCCCCCACCCATGTCTCCCACCACCCCCACCCCCCAGCAGTGCAGGGGCAGCCTCCACCAGGCCCCCACCCATGTCTCCCACCACCCCCACCCCCCAGCCACCAGGGGCAGCCTCCACCAGGCCCCCACCCATGTCTCCTACCACCCCCACCCCCCAGCAGTGCAGGGGCAGCCTCCACCACGACACCAACTTCCCTGGCACTGAAGCTGGTGCCCCTCTGCCTCCTTGGCCGGGGGTTGGCACTGGTGCCACCTGTTGTAGTGGCCGACATGGCAACCCCAGAGGCAGGAGTGGGTGGGCAACTGGGTCCTGGGGCAGGGCTGTGGGGCGACGGAAAAGCAGTCGGGAGCCTTTGGTTCCAGCAGGGGTGGTCACAGCAACAGCACCCCTGGCTGATGTGCAGGCAGCAAATGGCAGGGCACGTGGCCAGCAGGCAGTCAGGCAGCAGCAGATGGCAGGTGGGAGCGTGCTCAGGGCTCTGGGGGGCAGTAATTTGGCCCCCTGGGCAGGAGCGTGTTCTTCCGTGTGTGAACGCGTGGCCAGCTTGATACGAGTGATTTTGCACGCGAAAATCAAACACGTCTGCGTGTAAATCGACGTGCACGCGTAGGAAAATGTTGCGTGACACGTCCCAGTGTCAAAGCGTGTAATAGTTGAAAATGGACCTACACGCAGAAGTGACAAAGCGTGTGATTGGTGAAAAAGGACCTACACGCAGAAGTGACAAAGCGTGTGATTGGTGAAAAAGGACCTACACGCAGAAGTGACAAAGCGTGTGATTGGTGAAAAAGGACCTACACGCAGAAGTGACAAAGCGAGTGATTGGTGAAAAAGGACCTACACGCAGAAGTGACAAAGCATGTGATTGGTGGCAATGGCCCTAGCACGTACACGCCGCGTAAGTGACGCTGTACGTGTGGGCCTGTATATAAGGTACGTGTAGAACACCATTTCCTTGTACGTGCTTTTCGTGGAGAGCGAGTGGGTGAATTCTGTACTTCTTGTCGTTTCACACGCGATTTACTTCACGGCGTTTCCAGTTCGTACTCCCTGTTACCTCTGACAGCTTTTTCTCTTTTTTCTCTTGTACTGGTTTACCTGGGCCTGTTCCCTCAAACAGTGTCCCCTTCTACTGTTGTCCTGTCTCCTCAGACAGCGTACAAATCTTCTTTTGGCGGGGGTGTTGCCAACCAAACGCGCTCATTTTTCACGCTCTTTTACCTGGCAGACGGTGAGTCACGCACGTATCTAACTTCTGTGCTTGCCCCGTGTGTAGCCTACCCCTTCAGAGGTCATTCTAGGCTGCGTGTGACACGCATACGTTCATTCTTGTGTTACTGGGTGCCACAGCGTAGTGCAGGTTTTTCTTTCTGCACACGTGGTCTAGGAGGGGTTGCGTGCACGTCATCTCCCTTTTTTGGGCCTCCTGTGCGTTGCGTGACCCGTCATCTTTCCCCAGGGGTTACATTGAGCCTTGCTAGAGCACTAGGGTACAATTACCATCTGGTACCCAACCCCTTTGACCCCCAATTGCCCAGGACAATAGTCTACATCCACTCCCATACGCACATTAATATCAGTGCCATGGCTGGGAGGCGAGGATTCCGTAAGGGTGGCAAAGGTGGAAGAGCCACAAGTGGTGGCCGTGGTGGATCGTGGTCGTAACTTGCAGGGTGAGCCTGTCCCCCCATGTGTGGAGGACCAGTCAAGGGCACCCATAATCCCCCCCTCCCCCCCTCCCCCCCTCCCGTTGAGGCTGATGTGGCTGACACCATCCATGCTCAGCCCTTGTTGGACCAGCCCATTGTGGCACCAGACCTGGCTGACTCCATGGCTGACTTCCAGGTCAGCAGGGCTACAACACGTGCGCTGGTGCACGTTGATGCCATCATGCCACGTGGATCTGGGGCAGCAAGGTCATCTGCTGCCCCAAGTAGGCAGGGCGGAGAGGCTGCAGGGGCAGCTGCGGCTCCATCCACCCCAGCTCTCACACACCCAGCCAGGACAGTGTCGGTTCTAGTCCATCCTGCTGACATTCCCCCTGACACCATTACACTAGAGCCAATGCCTGCACCAACTCCCATGCTGAGTGTGCAATCCCACACACCTGATACAGAGCCCACCAGGGCTCCTGCCCCTAGTGTCCAGAGCGGTGCAGGACACTCAGGATCACCACCACCTTCCAAGCGGAAGAGGAAGAGTGCTCGTCCGGCACAGGCTGATGCCCCAGACACGGCTACACAGTCCGGCCCGTCCAGGAAGCCCAGCTTCACGGATGACGAAATGAATGCACTTGTCGAGTATGTGTCCGGACATGATAACGAGATGGTCATTGTTGCAGGATCCAAGACCACACCTGCACAACGCCAGGCACACTGGCAGACCGTTGCGGACATTGTAAGTGCCCTTGGAATCGTGAGGCGCACAGCCAATGATTGCTATAAGCGCTGGAATGACCTAAAGCGCAGGGCAAAGAAGAAGCTGGCCTCAAGTCATGCCGCAACTCTAGTGACTGGAGGTGGGTCTCCAGTATTAGACATGGAACTCACTCCACATGAGTCAGTCGCTGGGACCTACGTCACGGAGGAACAGATCCAAGGCGTGGGAGATCTGCCTGATTACGAGGCATTGTCCGGTGAGTGCACATGCATGTGTGTCATCCATGTGCATGGTGTGTGTGTGAGGGCATCTGTTTGTGTGCCAGGTGAGAGTGTGTGCGCCTGAGTCGTATGGGTCAGCCATGTGCTTCATGCAATACATCCTGCGCAGCTGCATTTGGCCATTGCAGTATCCCTTCTGCCAACAGTAGACATCTAGCCCAACAGCACCCCAGTTGCCCTTGTAGTGTCACCTTGCCACAACATTGTTGCTTATTTTTCTATGTTCAATCAGACAGATTGTTTGCATTCCACCACTTATACTAGGCATTCCTCAGTCCTCTGGTCACATGTCTGGCATGGCTATGGTAAAGTGGAGTGACTTTGTTACCTGGATATCATATGTTCACACATGTCCCTGTGCAATTGGACCATATTGGACTGGCAGCTCCAGGTGAAAAATCAGACCTGTTTGAATTAGAAAAGCTATTGCATGCGGGAACTGGACTGAATGAATAAGTGCTGCCCTCCTCTCCATCTACACTCAATAGCAATGGTACATGCCAGCTGTGTGATGGCATGTGTGTGTCACCTGGCAATCACAGGCCAATGTGTGATGCCACTGCCAGGCAGCATGCAGAAAATGTGTTCAACTTCCATCTTTGTGTCATGAGTGTGTGCCATTTGCCTGCCCTTCATACGCAGTGAGGGTGCATGCATGGGAGGGTCTTAGTCATGTGGGACATGTGTCAATCAAGTACTGGTTCTCTTGCTTCTCAGCCCTCATTGTGTGCCATGGTGCTAATGCGTGTTTCCATTTCTTTGTCATTATGTCATTGCAGGGGAAGACGCACCTGATACTGCTGGGGTTGTGGAGATGGTGCAGAGCCAGGAGGGGTCCGAGGGCCGACCAACCACCAGTGAGGGACGTGGTGTGCTGGTGGGTGAGAACCCACAAGTGCTGCAGGTCGTGCTCTCAAGGGGTGTCTCTGGATGCACCTCCCCCGAGCTGTACTCAGCTGTTTACTCGGATGATGAGACCTACGTGCCGTCGCAGGTGAGTGTTCCAGGGAGGGATTCTGTTCTGTCCCACCCACCTGCACCAGGGTCAGAACCCTCAATGGGGATGTCAGTGTTGGCAGCTAGGCCTTTGGTGGTTACGGATGCAGGGTCACACTCCGCGACATCTGATCCTGTTCCTGGGCCAGCAGATCAGAGGGGGAATGCAGTCCTGCAGCCTCAGGCAGTGCCGGCACAGCAAGGCGCAGTCCGCCTTGCCCCAGACAGGTGTGGTGCCCGCCGACGTGGTGGCCGTACGCCACCTGGCAATACCGCATGGGAGCAATCCATTTACGGTATGGCTACCCAACAGGCAGCATCATCCGAGATGATGGCTCAGGCCATGGATAGGGTGGCCACTTCCATTGTCCCCCCTGAAAGGCTGATGGAGCGACTAGAGCAGGCAACCAACTCCATCTGCCAGTCACACAGGGAGGACATGTTGGCGTCCAACAGGGACAGGCGGGCGGCACTGGCGACTCTGCAGGAGGCCATCTCCATAGAGTCCCAGGGCCACAGGGAAGCCCTGAGGCAGGAGCTACATCAACTCAGGACGACTCTTGTTGAGCTTGAGGCTTCAACACACCAAAGGACAGAACAGCAGCTGGAGCGTCTCACCCGTACGCTCTCAGCTGAGATGCAAGCAACGAGGGCGGAGGTCTGGGCATCCCGTGAGTTGTTGCATGGGGACCTCCGCACCCTCATCCTCCAGAACGAGACCTACCACACCCGCATGCTTGCAGCCATGGAAGAACAGAGTAGGGCCTTGCGTGGGCTGCCTCCCATAGTGCAACCACCTCCGGATGCAGCTGCACAGGGTGATAATAGCGACAGCAGTGATACTCCCACAATAGGGTAGCCGTGTGGGCCATGAGCCCATGGAGGTGGTTTTTTTTCCCAGGATCCACACAGGTGGGTTTTGGTGTGGCCTCCCCAACCCCCCCGGGCCCTTTAATGGCCATTTTTGATTTTTTTTTATTTTTATTTTTATTTTTATTTTTAATTTTATATTTTTCCCAATTTTTTTGGGACAATTTGTCGGCTTCCGTGGTTCCTGTGGGCATACGCTGCATTGTGGCTGGGCAAATGCAGGCTTGTCATGTATTAGGTTCAGATGCCTGGGTTTGAGTCACACACACCCCTCCTGCTTCCCGTTTCCATGGGCTTGCAAAGGGTGTGCCCAAGTGACATTGAAGTACATGGTGACATTGGACTCCCACTACATGTGTGGGTAGTCTAGTCAATACTGTGTATACATTCCTAGTGCATATTGCTGTTGTGTTGTACACTGCATGTTGCATTGATGTGTAACTCATCATCTGTGTCTGCCTCCCAATTTGCAGGTCCCTACCTCCTGTCTACACAAGGCCCTCTAGTCTGGAGATGGGGTCCTTGTTGGCAGCAGTGCACCTACAACTCCACATGGCGCCAACACTGTTCAGTTGGAAGTGGTGGGAGTGCAGGCATTTCCAGGTGGTGAGACTACTGATTTATCACATTAGTGAAGTCATGTCAATGGTAGTACCTGCTCAAGTTTGTTGTTGGTCCTGCATTACAGTGAGTATTTCAAGTGTAGCAAGTTTCAATTGGGGACACTGTACATCGCAACACTTGTCATGTTGTGGGGATTACTTTGTTTACCTGCACATAGCATGACATGGCACGGTGTGTTGTGTGGCGGTGCTGGGGATGGGTTGGGTGACATGGCACTGTCCTCTTGTTGCATTTAGCAAGTGGGTATTCATTTTAGCTGCTTGAATGTGTATCTTCACAACACTGCATTGGTGGTGTGTGTGGGTAGGGATGCACACATTGTAACACTTCCAGGTGAACAATCTCAGGCTGATATGCTTTTCACGGTTGAATCTCCAGACATTCAGGATCAGTGTCAGGTTGAGTCATCATTGACTGTCAGATGGAATGTGCCAGGCCAGTGTGCAGTCCACAGGGGTGTGATTACTATGTGAAGTAATTAGCCACTAGCTGTGTACGGGCTGCCTCCCCCCGTGCCCTTTCCCCTCCCATGCGCAGCGGCTGTGCATGTGGTTGGGGATGTGGGGCCACCACCATGTCCACGGCCAGGCCCCGGCGTGTTGCAACGTTGTGCAGGACACATGCTGCCACTATGATCCTGCACACTACTGGGGGAGCGTATAACAGCTGCCCGCCAGAACGGTCAAGGGAGCGAAAGCGTGACTTTAGCACTCCGAATGTGCGCTCCACTATGCCCCGGGTTGTAATGTGGGCTGTGTTATATCTTACCTCGGGTGGCGTGGTGGGGTTCCGAATTGGCGTCATCATGTGGGGGCTGAGAGGGTAGGCACTGTCCCCTGTGGAGGTGGTGATTGGTATCATTGGTGGGGTTGTGACCTTGCTCAGTATCCAACATGCATGCATGTGCAGTGGCATACATACTCACCAAGCAGCCATGTATCGCCATGCCGCCCAGCATCTAGGTCCCGGCATAGGGTGGACATTCGGTAAATGAAGCTGTCGTGGGTGGAGCCGGGATAGTTGGCATATACTGAGGTGATGATTCCCTTGGCATTACATACTACCTGCACGTTGATGGAATGCCAGTGCTTGCGGTTC
This sequence comes from Ambystoma mexicanum, assembly GCF_040938575.1. Lineage (NCBI taxonomy): Eukaryota > Metazoa > Chordata > Amphibia > Caudata > Ambystomatidae > Ambystoma > Ambystoma mexicanum. The sequence goes on from NC_090939.1 coordinate 339,282,200, forward strand.
CTATAGATGTGCTCAGATGCCCTGGGGGGACGTAGAGCCACATGGGTGCAGTCGATGGCACCTAGCACTTTGGGGAATCGTGCCACACCGTAAAAATCCAGGGCGGCAGCATGCCTTTCTGCAGGTGTTCTGGGCAGGTATATGTGCCTGCGGACTGATGGGCGTGCAGTGATGATGTTCAAGACCTGGTGTAGGCAGCGTGACTGGGTGGCCTGTGACACCCCACCCACTATGGCACTTGTCCGCTGAAATGATCCAGTGGCTAAGAAGTGCAGTACATTGAGGACCTTCTCCAGGGGGCTGAGTGCTTGGGAGCACAGGGTGGGTGATGTGAGGTCATCCTCCCACTCACTCACCAGGTCCAGTATTATGTGTGGTGGAAACCTGTACCTTCCATACACCTGGTCATCAGGCATCCCGAAAAGGCTGGTTCTGTGTGTGAATATTCTGGCCCTGACTATCCTCCTCCTCCTCCTTTGGTAGCCCACTGCCACTGCTGCTAGGAACGGTATGTTCATCCTGGCGTCTGGCTTGTTATTGTTAAAGTGCGCAAATTCATGCTTTGCGCGTGTTCTAGGCGAGCGTGTGACCCGCGCACCCCTGGAATCCAGTTCCCAGTCCAATAGCGTGTGGAAATTCACACACACAACGGGATACAGGTGCGCTGACGTACTTGCGTGTGTAAGTGCCCGCGCACCCCTGAAATACACGTACATAGGCCAATCGCATGTACGCGCACTTTTGTCCAATTACACGCGATGACACTCTGACGTGCATTATTTACACGTGTGCTCCGTCATCACGTGCTGGGTGGGGAACACCCGTGCGGGTCACGTCACATACGCGCTTACGCGCTGAGGGACTCTGGACCAATAGAATCGCGTATGCGTGCTTACGCGCTTACGCGCTAAGGGCCTTTCCTCGGATTTCACGCTGACGTGCCGAATTTTCACGTGCCAAATCACTCCGTATCAAGCTGGCCACGCGAAAACACACGGAAGACCACGCTCCTGCCCAGAAGGCCGAGTTACTGCCCCCGTGCCCCGAGCAGCCTCCCACGTGCCATCTGCTGCTGCCTGCCTGCCTGCTGCCACCGTGCCCTGCCATTTGGTGCCTGCACATCAGCCATCTGCAGGGGTCCAGTTGCTGTGTCCACCCCTGCTGGAACTGAAGACTCCCGACTGGGATTACATCGCTCCACAGCCCAGCCCCAGGACCCAGTTGCCCACCCACACCTGCCTCTGGGGTTGCCATGTCGGGCACTTCCACATCTGGCACCAGTGGCAACCCCAGGCCAGAGGGGCAGAGGGGCACCAGCTTCACTGCCACCGAAGTTGGTGTCCTGGTGGAGCATGTCCTGGGGCAGTATGATGCCCTCTTTGGATCGTCCCGCGCCAGCAAGGATGGACGGGAGAGGATCTGGGCCAACTGTGTGGTTGCCATCAACGCGGAGGGGGTGGCAACCCGCAACGTCCAGAAGATCAAGAAGCGCTGGGAGGACTTGAGGTCCAGGACCCTTGTGAAGGCCCGGCGCCTCGTGGAGGGGGGCCGGGGCCGCATGAGTTCCATCCAGATGAGGGTCCTGGAACGCGTACGCCCAGCGCTCCACGCCCAGATCCTTGAGAGGGAGGCCCGTCTGGAGTTGAGCGGTAAGTGTCCAAGCATTACTGTGTGACACAGGGCATGTTGCTGTGTGCTGGGTCTATGATACTTGCCTGTATGTGTGCCATAGGCCATGTATGCATGTATGTGTGCATGGACATCATGGTAATGCATGTGCAACCAGTGATGTATGACCCACATGGTTGTTGCATGTGTTCAAATGCTGCATGGGGACCCCTATGCAGATTTTGAACATGAGAGCATGCCAGTCTCTGTACCGGGACATGGGTGGGGGTGAGGGATGGGTGCTGATGCCAGGTACATATGTGGTAGCCATGTCTGTGTGGCTGACCTGCGTGTCTGTGACTTGTGCATGCCATGGATGCATGACACATGTGTGTGACAATGCACAGATTCAGTGAAGCAGCCAAATTGCCCTTGTATCCGCTGTGTTTGTTGTGTTTGGGGACAGATGGATGTGACTGAGGTGAAGTGTGTGCATGTGAAAGGCATGAGCCATGATGCATGTGAGTTCCATATCATTGAATGTTTCAAGAGTCCATTGGACATGCATGGAAATGTCCATGGCATGCAGCATGCCTGTTACTGTGTGTGTTTTGCCTGGACTGACCCATGTGTTGTGGAGGGACATGATGGAAGTGTACTTTGACAGTGGTGGTCTTCTGCTATTGCTTCCTGTCTAGGGGACCATTGTACAGTACCCTGATGCTTGTGTTCTTTGTCTCCCTCTACGCAGCAGCTAGTGAAGAAGACGGCGGAGACGGCGCTGTGGAGCAAGGCGGCGGAGATGCCCCCACGGCTGCAGCGGAAGGGGTGGGTGAGCCCCCACAGGGGCCTGCTACGGTGGGAGACGGTGAGGAGCCATCCAGGTTGGTGGTTTGCACAGAGGAGGAGGAGGCCGCCACTGGGGCACACATGGGGCCTGGTGGGGGCATCCCTGCTGGTGCAAGTGGTGCAGTCCAGGGCCAGGGGCAGGAGGCAGCACAGGTCACCGTGGAGGGGCCTGTGCATGTCGCTGTCCCTGACCCTGTGAGTGCACCACCATGCACCAGCAGGGATGCCCCGTCCCAGGCCCGTCCGCAGGTAGAGGGGATGTCCATGTCACCTGACTCCCCTCCACCTGCGGACGTGGGAACCCCTGGCCGTGTGGAGAAGGTCCTGATTGGGGTCGCGATGCGCACGGCTGTGATTCGTGATGCCGTGCGTGCTTCCCGGGAGGAGCACGCACGTCGTCACGAAGTGCACCGTGCCGATGTGGCCCAATTGGGATCGGCCATGTTCGGGGGTTTCCTGCATGTGTTGGCCAATGTGGCGGCCCTCTCCTCCTCTGTGCAGGCTATCCACCAGTCGTTCTCCTTGCAGTCTTCCAGCCCAGATGCCACCAGGGCCCCCTGTGGACCTGCCCCGACCAATGCAGCCAGCTCGGTGGGGATCCCATCCCTGCCACAGTTGGGAGTCGGAGGTCCAGCAGGGGTGGACAACACAGCAACTGGACCCCAGCAGATGGAAGATGTGACAGCATCATCAGGCAGGGCACGTGCACGACGGCGTCGGTGGTTTCCATCAGCCTGGATGCCGTTGTGCTGGCAGAGGCAGTGGCGTCGGAGGCAGCAGCGGGCTCGACGTGGGAGGCATCATGGCTCGGGGGCATCAAGATCAGAGGGGCAGGCATCGGCCGGAGGGCAGGGCAACCCTGGGATGGTGGTGTCTTCCGTGTGGGAGCAGTTGGTCCAGCGGATAGGTGCGGATCGGCAGCGGGCGGAAGAGGAGCGGCTCGCCATGGTCAGGGCGGAGTTCTCCATGCGTCGGGCGTTGAGGCGGGCTGAGTGCCTCGAGGAAGCTCGCAGGGAGTTTGAGCTGAACATGGGGTTATCCCTGCGAGACCTCGGTGCCAGGACAGAGTCCCGCCTCCAGGACATCGACATGGAGTTCGATGATGCCCTGGCCAGCAACATCAACAAGTGAGCCGCAGGACTTGCCCGCTGCCTTTGTATATAGTTATATAGTTAGTTAGTGTTAGGTTTCCTTTATTTGTTTTTATTATTTTGGACCGCTCGGACAATGGCCACTTTTTTGTATATATTTTTTTCATTAGGTAGTAGTTGGTTTCCTTTATGGTGTTGGGCTCATGGACCCTGGTACATTCCTGTATTTAGTTTGTTTTTTGAAGGAACATTTTCTTTTTTTCATTATTGTGTTCACCATGTGGAAATGGTTTTTCATTCTTTTCCTTCTACTTGATATTGCTTTGGTCAACATTTGTTTTTGTATTCCTTTTTCTTTTTTTGATTTTTACTTTTGTTCTCCGACATGGACCATTTATTTTGTTATCCACATAGTTGTATGTTTGATTTGTTTACTTATTTTTAATCTTTAATACATTTTTTATTTTTACTTCCACTTGTGTTATTTTGTCTTTGGTTTCATACATGTCATGATATGGGTTTTGACATTCACTTGCAGCCATTGTGTATGTGTGTGTGACGGACATGTGTTCATTTACATACTTGCCATTGGGGTTGTGTCATGTAATTGCATTCACTATGTGGGTGGATGCAATCCTTGCCTGGGTGTTTGTGCTGGGTATGCTGCCCATTACTGCCATGATTGTGTATCGTCAGGACCTGGGGGCAGGGGGACATGGGTGGGGGCCTGGTGGAGGCTGCCCCTGGTTGCTGGGGGTGGGGGGGGGTGGGAGACATGGGTGGGGGCCTGGTGGAGGCTGCCCCTGGATGCTGGGGGGTGGGGGTGCAAGGGGACATGAGTGGGGGCCTGGTGGAGGCTGCCCCTGGATGCTGGGGGGTGGGGGTGGTGGGTGACATGGGTGGGGGCCTGGTGGTGGATGCCCCTGCACTGCTGGGGGGTGGGGGTGGTGGGTGACATGGGTGGGGGCCTGCTGGCAGGTGCCCCACAGTGCTGGGGGGTGGGGGTGGTGGGTGACATGGGTGGGGGCCTGGTGGAGGGTGCCCCTGGTGGCTGGGGGGTGGGGGTGGTGGGTGACATGGGTGGGGGCCTGCTGGCAGGTGCCCCACAGTGCTGGGGGGTGGGGGTGGTGGGTGACATGAGTGGGGGCCTGGTGGAGGCTGCCCCTGGATGGTGGGGGGTGGGGGTGGTGGGAGACATGAGTGGGGGCCTGGTGGAGGGTGCCCCTGGTGACTGGGGGGGTGGGGGTGGTGGGAGACATGAGTGGGGGCCTGGTGGAGGGTGCCCCTGGTGGCGGGGGGGTGGGGGTGATAGGGGACATGAGTGGGTGCCTGGTGGAGGCTGCCCCTGCACTGCTGGGGGGTGGGGGTGGTGGTAGACATGAGTGGGGGCCTGGTGAAGGGTGCCCCTGGTGACTGGGGGGGTGGGGGTGATAGGGGACATGAGTGGGGGCCTGGTGGGGGCTTCCCCTGCACTGCTGGGGGGTGGGGGGGGTGGGAGACATGGGTGGGGGCCTGGTGGAGGCTGCCCCTGCACTGCTGGGGGGTGGGGGTGGTGGGAGACATGAGTGGGGGCCTGGTGGAGGCTGCCCCTGGTGACTGGGGGGGTGGGGGTGGTGGGAGACATGAGTGGGGGCCTGGTGGAGGGTGCCCCTGGTGGCGGGGGGGTGGGGGTGATAGGGGACATGAGTGGGTGCCTGGTGGAGGCTGCCCCTGCACTGCTGGGGGGTGGGGGTGGTGGGAGACATGGGTGGGGGCCTGGTGGAGGCTGCCCCTGCACTGCTGGGGGGTGGGGGTGGTGGGAGACATGAGTGGGGGCCTGGTGGAGGCTGTCCCTGGTGGCGGGGGCGTGGGGGTGGTGGGTGACATGGGTGGGGGCCTGCTGGCAGGTGCCCCACAGTGCTGGGGGGTGGGGGTGGTGGGTGACATGAGTGGGGGCCTGGTGGAGGCTGCCCCTGCACTGCTGGGGGGTGAGGGTGGTGGGTGACATTGGTGGGGGCCTGGTGGAGGCTGCCCCTGGTTGCTGGGGGATGGGGGTGCAAGGGGACATGAGTGGGGGCCTGGTGGAGGCTGCCCCTGGATGCGGGGGGTGGGGGGGGTGGGTGACATGGGTGGGGGTCTGGTGGAGGGTGCCCCTGGTGACCGGGGGGTGGGGGTGATAGGGGACATGAGTGGGGGCCTGGTGGGGGCTGCCCCTGCACTGCTGGGGGGTGGGGGTGGTGGGAGACATGGGTGGGGGCCTGGTGGAGGCTGCCCCTGCACTGCTGGGGGGTGGGGGTGGTGGGAGACATGTGGGGGCCTGGTGGAGGCTGCCCCTGGTGACTGGGGGGGTGGGGGTGGTGGGAGACATGAGTGGGGGCCTGGTGGAGGGTGCCCCTGGTGGCAGGGGGGTGGGGGTGATAGGGGACATGAGTGGGGGCCTGGTGGAGGCTGCCCCTGGATGCTGGGGGGTGGGGGTGGTGGGTGACATGGGTGGGGGCCTGGTGGAGGGTGCCCCTGGTGGCTGGGGGGTGGGGGTGGTGGGAGACATGAGTGGGGGCCTGGTGGAGGGTGCCCCTGGTGGCGGGGGGGTGGGGGTGGTGGGTGACATGGGTGGGGGCCTGGTGGAGGCTGCCCCTGCTGGCTGGGGGGTGGGGGTGGTGGGTGACATGGGTGGGGGCCTGCTGGCAGGTGCCCCACAGTGCTGGGGGGTGGGGGTGGTGGGTGACATGAGTGGGGGCCTGGTGGAGGCTGCCCCTGGTGACTGGGGAGGTGGGGGGGTGGGAGACATGAGTGGGGGCCTGGTGGAGGGTGCCCCTGGATGGTGGGGGGTGGGGGTGGTGGGAGACATGAGTGGGGGCCTGGTGGAGGGTGCCCCTGGTGACTGGAGGGGTGGGGGCGGTGGGAGACATGAGTGGGGGCCTGGTGGAGGGTGCCCCTGTTGGCGGGGGGGTGGGGGTGATAGGGGACATGAGTGGGTGCCTGGTGGAGGCTGCCCCTGCACTGCTGGGGGGTGGGGGTGGTGGGGGACATGAGTGGGGGCCTGGTGGAGGGTGCCCCTGGTGACTGGGGGGGTGGGGGTGATAGGGGACATGAGTGGGGGCCTGGTGGGGGCTGCCCCTGCACTGCTGGGGGTGGGGGTGGTGGGAGACATGGGTGGGGGCCTGGTGGAGGCTGCCCCTGCACTGCTGGGGGGTGGGGGTGGTGGGAGACATGAGTGGGGGCCTGGTGGAGGCTGCCCCTGGTGACTGGGGGGGTGGGGGTGGTGGGAGACATGAGTGGGGGCCTGGTGGAGGGTGCCCCTGGATGGTGGGGGGTGGGGGTGGTGGGAGACATGAGCAGGTGTGCAGGGTAGTCCCCTGTTTTGTGGGCTGCCTGCAGGGGCCGTGGAGGGTGTACAGGGAACACCTGTGAGGACCCACCCAGCCTAATCGCGTGTGTAACTTCCCACGCACCCCTGTAATACACGTACCAAGCCAAATCGCGTGTGTTAATTCCCGCGCACCCCTGAAATACACGCGCCCAGGCTATTCGCGTGTGGAAATTCCCGCGCACCCCTGAAATACACGTACCCTGCTGTAATCGCGTGTGGGACTTCCCGCGCACCCCTGAAATACACGCGCCCAGGCTATTCGCGCGTGGAACTTCCCGCGCACCCCTGAAATACACGCGCCCAGGCTATTCGCGTGTGGAACTTCCCGCGCACCCCTGAAATACACGCGCCCAGGCTATTCGCGTGTGGAACTTCCCGCGCACCCCTGAAATACACGTACCCTGCTGTAATCGCGTGTGGGACTTCCCGCGCACCCCTGAAATACACGTACCCTGATGGAATCGCGTGTGGAACTTCCCGCGCACCCCTGAAATACACCTACCCTGATGGAATCGCGTGTGGAACTTCCCGCGCACCCCTGAAATCCACGTACCCGGCCAAATCTTCCCGCGCACCCCGGTATACACGCACACGTATTTTTTGTCAGCGTGTCCGTGTTTGTGGGTACCCCTTTGCACGTCATTTGTCCAGGAGGGCCACAGTATAGGACATTTATCATGGCAGTATATGGGTGCTATTTGTTGGCGCACCTTTTGGCGCACATTTCTTACAGCTGCAGAGACGCTACCGCCTGCTTTCTTGTGGCGGTCGTGTTTGTGCCTGTGCGCTGGTTTGAGCGTGCGCTTTTTTGCCCTATTCTATTCCATGAATACGTGTAGTAGGCGAGCGTGTGGGCGTTCCGCGCACTTGTGCCCTGTACTTCCCCCGTGACGCCCACGTTTTTGCAAGTTGTTCCCCATTCCGAGTGTTACGCCCGTGTTCCGCCTACTTTTGTTGCGTGCGCCGCGCTATGTGCGAATTTCGCTGTGGCCTGTGCGATTTTCGCTGTGACCTGGCGCACGCTGTTAGATGGCCTGTGCGCCAACGTGCGCGGCGCACTTTTTATCGCACATCCGCTGGTTTTCTCGCGCACGGACTTCCATGAATCGACGTGCGCTGCTTTTCGTGCGATTTTCGCACTTGCACTGCGATTTTCGCTATTCCACTGCGATTCGCACGTTTTTGCCCACTTGCGCCGCGCTTATTATTCCATGAATCGGCCTGTTAACCGTTGACTACCAGAACTGTGTTATCCTATCCAAGACACTGAACCATTGACTTTGGCCCAGGACTATTGAATTGAATTGCCTCTTGTATTGAACTGAAACTATTTGCCTTGCCTATGAAAGTAACTGTGTTTTGATTCTTATACCCCTTGTCTTTCTACCCCTTTTGAAAGTTACTGAACTGCCATTTTGCTCCCACTTCAGGGGAGCCTAACTTTTTCAGAAACGTATTGGTTGTGTACTGTAGTGTATGATAGTGTGGTATTGAGCTGCTTATTACTAGTGGAATGTTTTCTAACTAAATGTGTAAATAAATGTATATTCTTTTATCAAGGAACCTTGAGTAAGTGTTTGTTTGAACTACTATGATTGCAAGTCCTTTGTGGATCATCTTGTACTGCTCACTTTACTCTTGAGATAAGTCTGGCTGCTCAGCCACTGCTACCACATACTGGGCCTCATTACGACCCTGGCGGAAATCGAAAAACGATGGCGGAAATGCAATACCGCCATCGAATAGCGCTCGGTGCGATCATGACCCGTCACCGCAAAGTACGATGCCATTAGCGACACCGTAGTGAACGCCAACGCTAACTGCACCAAGCACGCGCGCGCGCCATGCCAAACCGTAATTACCACCATGGCGCAACGGTACGCGAATTCCGACCCTAGCGGACATGCACCTAACGCCATCAAGCACGGCGGAAAGTACCATTCCGCCATGGTGAGAAGTACGGCATCGCGAATCAACCGTAAACGGCCCTACTGAGTGCCTGTACACCACTCCCTGGCCACATTGTACAACCCCCCGTAGGTGCAATGAAGTCACACAATGCAACCAGTGAAATGTACAAGTCATCCATGCCTGCCAACGAACAAATGAATCTCAAGAGTGCCCAATGGGAGCTGCAGGGCACAGATGGCACGAATACAGAAGCTATACAAATGGACATGACCTCAGTCTCCCACCAAGAAACGCACGCAAACACAGGCACCTGTGACCAGCAATATTCCGATAATCACATCATTCCACCAATTCAACTGGCTGACCGGCATCTGTTACACAAAAGCTAATCCCCCGCCCCTGAGCATGACATCATCAAAACAGTCATAATGGCAGCCCTTATCCCTGACCTCACTGGGCTCCGTAGGCAAACGCGCCCAGCACAGTACCACGCAACTATACTCCGAAGCTGGAACCCAATGCAGATCTCCTCACAATACATCGCTCCCCAAATAGGAATATGCCACATCACTCGCAAAGAAGAACGCTACACGGTTCATATCAGAATAGAAATTTAATGCACAACAAATTCACCAAGCCCATACAGCCATTAGGCCATGAACTCCAAAATATATTTCATAATCGTGGGCTGCATCCGCAATAAATGACCAGCTACTTCTTGTGTGACGCCCTGTTCCTTCATGGTACACAGGGGCTACATTCCCGTACGAAAAGGCAACATGGAAGCGCCTAGAACCGCAGGGCCGTCCCAATAGGGAGGCACTAGTCCAGCTGAAAGGCCGAAATGTTGCTCCTAGCCACTAGTACTGCGTAAGGGCATGTGGCCCATTGGCGATCGTCCCATAAGATCGTAATGCTGCTCCACTGATTAACACGAAGCAGCAGGTGTCGGGAGTAAAATCCATCTGCAGGAGTGGCATACAGATGGCAGTGGCAAAAGGGGAGGAGATACCTGTCAACCAAATGAAATGAAAAAGAATAGTATGGCCATCAGAACTACATTTGAATTACTCACTTCAATGATCACACCAAATCCACAGCCATATGCATGCTAGCCCACTCCAAAGGATCATCACCACCCAAAAACCACTTACGAATCATAACTATCTATATCGAGGTGAAAACACTATCACAAACGAGTGTACCTGTGCATGCGTCTGTTAAAACAGAATCCATCAGATGGGATTGGTAACGTGCATAGACACAAGTGTCTGAAGACGCGTCGAGACAGGGAGGGCTCAACAAGGCCAGATACACGATGGCCCCACTATGGCAGCCCTGCATCACATAGCGCAGGGGAGCCGGATAGATTCCAAGAAGCCCTGTACATGGCAAACTCTGTATCAAATCATCTGTCCATGCATCCATACATCATACCCTCATCCCGTAATGAAAACGCCTGTTTCCATACTCACATAACATGTGAAATTTCCATTGAGTCTGTGCGTTATGCAGCCTGCAAAATCCACTGTGCCCCAGCCCGTAATTCCAGTGTTGTGAAGTAACATGTATTTGGGAACGTCCGGCCTCATCGCCCACGTCGCTATTGCGCATCCCATACTATTCATATCAATCATTGCATCCTCACCATGGCCCCTGTCCCAAGGACATTGAACAATAGAACGTTATATTTGCAGTCAGACCTGTGGGCATCTCCTCGCCGCTAGCTGAAAACCGAAAGCGCCGCCCTCCGAATTCCTCATTTGCAACATCACGTCGAAAAGGCATCTGTGGCCGCTTGAAACCACAAATTAATCCATCTAGTGCGGCTGTGTGTGAAAATGGCAACTGCCTTCACTCACAAATGGAACGCCCCGCCCGTCGGTGAAGCTCGGTACAGTGTTGCATGAGGGTCCACCGTTACTCGAGTACTACTTTCCACTGACCCTTCACAAGTCTGTTCGCGACTGCAAAGATTGTATGTGAAACAATGGGACCATAGCCGAATGAACATATCAACCAATGTTACACTGCCATCGGGTACAAATACATGATTGCAATAGCAAGATGCCATTCGTCGAATTGCAGCGTTGTGTGCGGGACGTGCTCGCCCAAAGGGGAGTGCAGCTTGCACAGGTGGAATGAATCACCACAGGTGGAGGCCATACAGCCTGAAAACACATAAATTGCACACCCAGTCTCCTCCCACAACCACACCCACTCCGAAATGCTACCGGCAGGACTAGCCATGTTGGCCCTGGGGGACCTGATAGCACTGCAAGTACTCCAACTTCAGGAAGAAGACGAACACCAACTACTACCGGCCGCACGGCGGAGACGCAGGAGGAGGAGGAGGGCAAGGCAGGGCCAGCAAGGTCCGCCAGCACAGCCACTACCACCACGCAGGCAGCCCGCAATCCCACGCATCCGAGCACATCCGTTCAACCTCACTGATGAGCAGATCCACACCCTCTACCATTTGGACCGGGACACCATAACCGCCATTGTGGACATGACACAGGCTGACCTTGTCAGCATGATAGATAGCCCAACCGCCATCCCACCCCTACTGAAGGTGGTGTCTGTACTACACTTCCTGGCCACAGGCACCTACCAGCACACAGTCGGACAGTTGCATGGCATATCACAGCCACTGTTCTCAAGGACACTATTGCAAGTGCTCGATGCCCTCCTGAAGCACGCAGACGACTACATCTCTCTACCACGCTCGGAGCAGGAAATTACCAACACAAAAGTGGGATTCCATGCACTTGCCGGCATACCGGGTTGCATTGGTGCCATCGACTGCACCCATGTGGAATTGGTCGTCCCACATGCCATGGAGGCCCAGTACCGCAACCGAAAACAATTTCATTCCCTGAATGTACAAATGGTGTGTGACTCCAACAGGATCATTACACATTGTTGTGCCAGATTCCCTGGATCAACCCATGATTCTATGGTCTTGAGGACCTCTACTATACCACGCTACATGGAGCGACACGCAGGGAACAGATCCTGGCTACTCGGTGAGTCTCATTTCATGCATGATGATGTGGGGTATGTGATGCGGCAATGACCTGGCAGGAAGGGGGGGGGTGCGTACGTAGCAATGGCATTCCTCAATATTCCTTTCCTTTCCACATACAGGTGATGCCGGGTATCCACTGAAGAGATGGCTCCTCACACCAGTCCGGAACCCACGGGACCAGCATGAGGAGGACTACAACCATGCCCACTCACGTACCCGTGTAGTCATAGAACAGGCATTCAGCCTACTGAAGACTCGTTTCCGCTGCCTCAGCAGGTCTGGCGGGGCACTCCTGTACCGCCATGTGAAGGTTGCAAAGATGGTCATGGCATGTGTCATGCTCCACAGCATGTGCGTACGTAGAAATATGCCCATGCCCCCTGACGCAGAACTGCAAGCACCTGATGATGGTCATGATGAGGGTGGGGATGTGGCAGCACCTCAAGGAGTCTGCGAGGCACAGGAGGGCCGTGACATTCGTCAACATCTCATAGATGCATGCTTCTAGCACTCACGCCTGGTGGCTGATACATGGACACGGGACTCGTGGCACTGTGTGTGTCTGGGACATGCACAATATGGACTGTACGCCTATAATGGCCTCGTACACAAAGATCAATGTCCACACATCTCATTGCATGATCGTGCATTGTTTATGGCATATGTGATATCATGTTAAACACCCTATCGACCCGCCACCCAAGTGAGCCCAACACACCCCCTCCACCCTCCTACCTCCCCCCCGAACACCAGTGTCCAAAGATGCTCATTGTCAGTGGGCTGTCGCTATTGCAAGCCCCCTCTGCGGGTATCAGGGGCACCCCTGCCTGTGGAGCGCAGGTTCCTCCCAGATCTACGTTGGGGGCTGCCCTGGACGGAACTTGCAACGGATGATGTCTCTGCCTGCTCACGTCCATGCATGTCCCTAAGGGTTTGTGAGAGCTCAGTGAGCACACGGCGCACTGCGGCAAGTTCGGCACATACGTCTTTGGACGTCGCATGCAGTTCCCCCCTCAGGCTCTCGGTGCTTCTCTCCATTTGTACTCTCAGGCTCTCAGTGCTTCTCTCCATTTGTACTCTCAGGCTCTCGGTGCTACTCTCCATTTGTACTCTCAGGCCCTCGGTGCTACTCTCCATTTGTGCCCTTAGTGTCTCTGTACTTCTCGCCATTTCTGCCCTCAGTGTCTCAGTTGATGTTTCTATGTCTGCCTTAGTGCCCCCACATTCATCAGCATGGTCCTTGAGGAGCGTGGCCAGTTGCTGCTGTTGTTCGATCAACTGGTCGAGGGACTGTTGCCTCTGCTGGGCCATGGCCATTTGCGGGGGTGTCACAGAGGGGCTGTTGTCCTCATGTTGCCTTGCCACAGGGCTTGTGGGGGATGGCCAGTCGTCGTCTTGTGGGTGCCCCTGCGTGGTATCCTCATGTTGTACGGGATGGGACAGACAGGGGGATTGGGACAGGTCATGGATGGATCTGACTTCGGCATCCCCGTTTTCTGTGTCCGAGCATGCTGCCATCAATGGGGTGTCACCTATGGTGCTGCTGCCACCAGAGGCAGTGCCTTCTGTGGCATCCATTGGGGGGACCTGTGGTGGTGGTGTTGTGGGCATGCTGGCTGCTGGGGTGCCTGTTGATGTTCCCTCCTCTGTGCTGCCACCTGATTTGTGCTGCTGCCGTGTCTTGATGCGTGCAGCTGAGGTGGAGGGTCTCTGGCCGTTGGTCTTGGCCCTCTTTGCAGGTGTGCTGGTAGGGGTGTCCTGTAGCTCGTCGTTTGGATCGGACCCTGTGGTGGAGTAAAGGAGGGCGAGGGTTATTGATGGGTCTGTGGGAATTGGAATGGCATTGTATCACATGCATTGGGGTGGTACCTGAGGGTGATTTGGGTCGGGGCCTTGGAGGTGCTTTGATTTGTGTGTGGAGTGAGGGTGCAGTTGTTTGGCAGCCTGCAGTTAGGGTGTGCCTGCTGCACGTGTAGTGCGTGTATTTGGGGTTTTTAATTATTTATGTATTTATTGTGGGTTTTAACGTGCGCTATCAGGCCGATGTGTGTGGGCGTTCTCCTGGACATGTGTTTCTGTTGCACTATGTGGACGCATGGTACTTCACATGGATGGACTGTGTGGATTTGGCATTGTTTTATCTGGCCCACCTACCTGAATCTTCTGATGTCTGCACTCCTTTCTCCATCCCTCCGACTCCCTCTATGCTCTCCATTCCGATGGTGGAGGCACAGATTTCTTCCCAGGGGGTCAACTTGATGGGTGATTCAGGACCTCCCCCGGTGGCTGTGGCAATGTTGCGGTTGGCAGAGAGTATGCTGCGGACGCGTATCCGCAGGTCGTCCCATCGCTTGCGGCATTGCTGTGGGATGCGGGGGGCGGTCCCCACCGCACTTACCCGCTGTGCCACCAGAGCCCATATGGCCTTCTTGTTTGCAAGTGCCGTCCTGGTCATTTGCGTGCAGAAGACGACGGCAGCATTCTCCTGGAGGGTCTCTGTTAGCACGGTGAGTTCCTCACGGGAGAAGTGGACCTGCCGCTTGCGGTCGCACGCTTTCTTCGCTACTTTTCCCATTTTTCTTGGTTTCGCTAGGGTGGTTGGCGGGTTGGGGTGTGTTTCAGGGTAGTGATTTTAGTGGTTGTGTGGTTTTAGTGTATTTATAGGTGTACGCCGGGATGTTTCCCGTTCCGGCCCCATGTTTTAACTTCCGTTTCCGTATATTTCCGGCCACCGTACTTTCCGGTAGGCGCACACTGCGGTGACCGCTAAGTGGGGTGGCGGTATTGCACCTAGGGCGCCGTACGGCGGCGGTGTGGGCCGTTTTGGGGTCATTTCCGCCATCGCGGACTTTGCACTTCCGCCATGCCGTGGTGCTCGTGCCCGATGGGTCGGAATGGGCCGCACTTTGCTCCTTCGTGCAATGGCGGAAACGCTATTTACGCTGTGGCGCTCCGGTCAGTCGCTTTCTGCAAGGGTCGTAATGAGGGCCAGTGTGTGTAATTACCGAATAGTCTATTGAATGTTTGTGTGGTGTGTTTCTGCTTTTTTATTTGAAACATTTAACAATTATGATCCTGAGATTCAAATGAAAAAATAGTCCATTGAAATGTGCCTGTAATGTCGTTATTTGTATGATATTAATGGGCACTGTGGTGCAGTTTACAAAAGGTAAAGGACATTTACTCCCCTGAGTTACATTCAGTGATTCAAACATGATTAAATGGAAATTAAGATCATAAATCTCTTGATATTTCCCCAAAGAGCCAGTTCACAAACATTGAGTCACACTGAATTTCCTGTTGTGAAATGGTGCATTTTACACAGGTGTATGTAACCATTTTTAAGTAGACATCGATAGACCTCAAGGGTCAAAACTAACCTTTCCTGTGTTCTACTGTGTGCGGTGGAAGCTGCATACCTTGTGCGTGAACCATCTGTGCAATAACGACTCAGTAAGAAGGGCATTGCTTGCCGCTCACAGGGGGACATGAGGAATCTAACACCAGACCCATGACCCACACTGCACTGACTACTGCATGTACTTGCGTGTAATTACCTGACAGCAACACGTTTGACGTTTGAAAAACACCCTCTTTCATCTGATAGTCTCTAAATGTGGGCAATCTGCGTCCAAGGCCCAGCGCATTAATCCCTGAGTAATCCCTGAGCAGCGACTGTAAAAACGAAGTTGCATTAACACCAAGAATGCATCAGTATGGTGCTGGTCTAATGAGCTATGTTTTGTGCAAGTGGAACCACAAAAGCCACTGTGTCTCCCATAGCATGTATGTAGGTGATTTTCACTGACTTTGAATATATTCACTAGGTTTCACTTCAAAGCTGCCCTCCACACAGTTCGAATGAAAATGATTGGCTTTGTGGGTCCTTAAAATGTTTTTTTTTTTTTTTTTTACATGAGAGTAAGAATACTATAGTATTTCCCCCTGATCAGAGGTTGAAGTGAGCGGGGGCTATCGGGATTGGAGTACCATGACTTATTTTTTACTGTTTACAGTTCACAGTTCCACTACTTTTTACAAACCCTTTCTTCATTACTGAACTGTACTTTTTGAATTTAAAAACACCTCTTAATTTTACCAGTTTATTGCATTAACAGTCAAAACTGAAGTCTAATTCACAATACAATCATGAAGCCTGGATGGCATCTGAGCCTGGTTGGGCTTTTTCTGGCTTCATTTTAACTATCAGAAGATGGAGGAGGTCCTGCTAATAGTATGGAGTTATCTCCCCAAACATTCCATGTGTACTGATTTCTTGAAAAACATGTTACGTTTTTGTCTCTGTTTGAATGTTGAGATAATGCAGTTTATAAGTTCCATGAAATTTTATTTTAACATCGGGTGTATAAATAGGATTTCCACCTTCATGCTACTGGACACGTGTGAAGTTATAGTATGTGTCTTATATAATCACCCTGGACTTCTCAAATGCCGTCCTATGGGGTATTTAAGGACCACAGACTGTTCATCCCTAAGACACTGTATGAACACCAGAGTAGATACAAGATTTTCAGCCTAGCGATCCAGGCTTTGCAATGCAGTAGCAAATTAAATTCAGGGCAGCACACATTTATCTAGCACAATGCCCATGTTAAAGCAGCTTCTGTTTAGGTAAATGTTATGGGACCAATTCATGGAATCTGCACATAAAACCCACACAGCCCTGTGCAGCGAAAACGACTCTGCGCAGACCTATGCGCAAACCTTCCTGTGCACGCACCACATATTCGTGGATTACAAAGCGCATTTCAACCTGACCCACAAAGAGACTGTGCTATGCAAGGAACGTCCACAACATGCCCCCAAGTAAACCAAAAGCATTGCAATAGACCAATCTCTGCGCTAACCTCCGCACCCACCCCTGACCCACCATCCAGCACTGCTGCAAAACCATGCAAGCTACCTCAGACATCAAGGCTGCACCCCTGCAAAACCACGCCAGCTCCCCCGTAAGTCAAAGCTGCATACCTGCGAAAATGTGCAAGCCCCTGCAACACCATGCAAAGATTGCACCCCTGAGAAAACGCACAACCCCTCTCGTAAGTCAAGACTGCACCCCTGAGAAAACATGTGAGCTTCCTTGTAAATCAAGAATGCACCCCTGTAAAAACGTGCACCCCTCGTAAGGCAAGGCTGCATCCCTGCAAAAAAACACACAAGCCCCCTCGTAAGTCAAGACTTCACCCATGCAAAACCGTGCAATCTCCCACATAAATAGCTGCTACACCCCAGTAAAACTGCAAACCCTCCCCCCTACTCCCAATGCATATACCCCTATTGCACATAAGCCCCCTCAAACCCAGACACCACCCACCATCACTGCTCACCTCTGACATGACCCCAGTCATTTCCCACAAGTCCTGACAAAATTCACCAGCCTCCCTCACCCCCACCACTACCCCAGTCAGCCTCCTTTAGTCCCGGCACCACCCACCAGCAACTCTCACCTCCACCACTACCCCAGGCAGCCCCCTCAAGTACTGACAACACCCACCACTGACCCTCATCTCTGCCACTACCCCCAGGCAGCCCCTTCAAGTCCTGAAACCACCCACCAGACACCCTCACCTCTGCCACTATCGCCAGACAGCACCCTGGCAGAACACCCCCTCCCCATACACCCCATATCTCAGTCACCACCCCAGACAACCCCCTCAAGCCAAGGCACCTCCCACCAGTCCTTCTCACCTCTGGCACTATCCCAGTTAGCCACCTTAAGTCCTGACACGTACCCTCACCACCACCACTACCCCCAGGCTGAACCCTGACAGAACACCCCCCTCCCCACACACTCCTGACCTCCACCACCCCTGCCAGGCAGCCCCCTGAAGCCCAGACATCACCCACCAGCTCTCCTCACATCCCAACTACCCCAGTCAGCCCCCTCAAGCCCAGATACCACCCACCAGCCACCCTCACCTTCACCACTACCCCAGGCAGGCCCCTCAAGGACCAATACCACACACCAGCCACCCTTGCCTCCGGCACTACAACTGACAGCCCCCTCTGCCACTAGCCCCAGGCAGTACCCTGCCAGAACACCCCCCATCCCCACACACCCCATATCTTGGTCACCACCCCCAGACAGCCCCCTCAAGCCCAGACCTCTCCCATCATCCCCTCACACCTCTGGCACTATCCCAGTTAGCCACCTCTTGTCCTGACACCATCCCCACCCACTCTCACCACCACCATTACCCCCAGGCAGCACCCTGGCAGAACACCCCCATCCCCACACACCCCTGACCTCTGCCACCACCCCCAGGCACCGCCCTCAACTCCTGTCACCACCCACAGACACTCTCACCTTTGCCACTACCGCAGGCAACCCCAACAAGTCCTGACACCACCAACTAGCCACCCTGACCTCTGCCAGTACCCCCGGGTAGCCCTCTCAAGTACTGACACCAACCACCCTGACCTCAACCACTACCCCCGGGCAGCACCCAGACAGAACACCCTCCTTCAAACAGACCCCTGACCTCCATTACTACCCCCATGCAGCCCCTCAAGCCCAAACACCAGCTGCCAGCCCCTCCTCACCTCAGTGATTTCATCAATGACATTCTTGATGTCATATTTGATGTCCTGGATGTTAGTCTTAGCAGTGCACAGTGGTGGCACGAGTTATGGTTGCTTAGCTTACCATAAGTTAGAAATTTCAGGGGGTTTTTCCGTTTTACTTGGAACCATAACGTCCCTTTAACAACGTTTTTTTTTACTGAATTTCATAGGTTTTTAGTAGCACAACTTAATCATAACCTCCCTTTATCAAAGTTTTTTTTACTGAATATACATTTGCATAGTGTGAATTTGATAGATGTTTACTAGGATTCCCTCACTCTCTGTACATGTAACATAGAACATGCTGAAGCCCCTGCTAATGATTTTGATGTCCGCGGACTTTGCGTATGTCTGCGAATGGAAGCAGACAACATCAACACTGCCCAAACACTCAGGGGTATCTTAAATTGTTCTATCATGCCATATAAACACTGCACAAGTTCAAAAAGCAGCACATAAACACATTATATGTAATAATAAATAATAAGTGGAACCTATATATCTAACTCATCAACCATCCATTTAAATTCCATATGTATTAAAATTGAATATACCAAAACAAAAAAGATATGCCTCCAACATAATTACCTCACAGAAACTGCAGAGCTAGGAGCAACAGTAGACCTACACAACAGTACGAATACAATTTACCAGAAACTAGTAAGTACATTTCATGTTTCTTATATATTTCTAAACATTTTGTATTCAGTACACTGAAATTAATATATTTTTGTTTTTTACACAGAAATGTGCAGTACTTTGGAATGGCTTGAGGAACATTTTCCACATAAGGAAATGTCTGAAGACAATGATAATAATGGTAGACACTTCTATATACAAGCACATTAATAATCATTACTTTATGTGTATTTAACATATATACATTTTTTTTTGACAGACCATATAAACATTGAAATTAATATACCAAAAGACACATTGGAAAAAACTCTGCAACGCATGGAACAAAAAATGGACATGCTCAAGGAAAAATTCAATGTTTTGAAACAGTTTGTGGAGGACCACATAAAAGAAAAAAATAAATACCACTGTCCCACATGTACCTGTTCCCCCTCTCCATGTCCCAGTCAACTATCCCCAAACCCTCAACACCAAGAAAAACGTTTTGATGAGACTTTCATCCCTTCATCCCCTCCCATCCATCCTCTCCAAACCCCTACTTCCTCTGTATTTGTATCAGTTTCTGTTTCCCCCTCTCTTTCATAAATTGTGTATCTGTACATAATACAAAAAAAATATTATGTGTCTTTTAATGAAATCCTTTGTGTCTTATTTTTTCTAAAAAGGAGTTAAAATGTCCGTGGACAGCGCGCCTGTCCGGAATGTCCGTAATTATAAAAATGGGTATGTCCTAAGGACACTATACCTGTCCGTTCCATTTGCAAGCAAAGATGGAGCTGTTCTTAGAACACACCCGGTGTCCGGGATGTCCGTAAATGAACAAAATGGGGGCCTCCTAAGGACACTATACCTGTCTGTACCGTTCGCAACCAAGATTGAACTGTTCTTAGAACACACCTGGTGTCCGGGATGTCTGTAAATAAACAAAAAAGGGGGTGTCCTAAGGACACTATACCTGTCCGTACCGTTCGCAACCAAGATGGAACTGTTCTTAGAACACACCCAGTGTCCGGGATGTCCGTAAGTGAACAAAATGGAGGTATCCTAAGGACACTATACCTGTCTGTACCGTCCACAGCCAAGTTGAAACTGTCCTAAGAACACGCGCGGTGTCCTGGATGTCCGTAGTCAACCAAAATGGAAGTGTCTTAAGGACACTATACCTGTCTGTACAGTCTGCAGAACATCTACGCACATGCACACCACACCTGTAAATCTTGCGAACATCACGCCTGTCTGTAACTGTCTGTCTCTGTTAGGGAGAATTCTCTGTTTAGGCTGAATTTCCTAACCTAGTGAGTCCCCCAGCAGCTTTGCTAGATTTCTGGAGTTTGTTTTTTCCATCCTGCCAAGAGTGTGACCCTTTTCCTCTCACTCTTGGACATGTATGTGTGGAATTCCTTTGAATTGTCAATGTGTTCGATGGGCTATGGGGTCTTTTACTCCATAGGGTCTCATAAGTTTTTCTATGTGTGTCACTCCGCACCCTACGTGTCGTGACACGGGGGCACCCTAGCTGGTCCCCCCACCATAGACTCCATACCCGGGGACTGACTACCGTCTCCCCGGGCATGTAAAGTCACCATTGGCTTTACTAGACCTAAATTTGCTAACAGAACTAGTACCAACCATCTTATTGTGGACGTGCTAGTAGGGGTAATTCGATTACTCCTGGATCTGTTACTCGAGGGGGCACTGTCCCGTCCCTCCTCGTCGAGTTTTGGCTGGTGGCAGTGGAAACTACTTGTTATGTTCGACCCCGGGCATAACCCTATGGGATCCGTCCCATTGTTGAAGATTAATACTGTTTTTCGTTAATCTCCAACGTACCACCGATCTACTTATCTTAAATAGGTTTATCGAGTGGTATTTTCTGCCAGATAGATGTTTACTAGGATTCCCTCACTCTCTGTACATGTAACATAGAACATGCTGAAGCCCCTGCTAATGATTTTGATGTCCGCGGACTTTGCGTATGTCTGCGAATGGACGCAGACAACATCAACACTGCCCAAACACTCAGGGGTATCTTAAATTGTTCTATCATGCCATATAAACACTGCACAAGTTCAAAAAGCAGCACATAAACACATTATATGTAATAATAAATAATAAGTGGAACCTATATATCTAACTCATCAACCATCCATTTAAATTCCATATGTATTAAAATTGAATATACCAAAACAAAAAAGATATGCCTCCAACATAATTACCTCACAGAAACTGCAGAGCTAGGAGCAACAGTAGACCTACACAACAGTATGAATACAATTTACCAGAAACTAGTAAGTACATTTCATGTTTCTTATATATTTCTAAACATTTTGTATTCAGTACACTGAAATTAATATATTTTTGTTTTTTACACAGAAATGTGCAGTACTTTGGAATGGCTTGAGGAACATTTTCCACATAAGGAAATGTCTGAAGACAATGATAATAATGGTAGACACTTCTATATACAAGCACATTAATAATCATTACTTTATGTGTATTTAACATATATACATTTTTTTTTGACAGACCATATAAACATTGAAATTAATACACCAAAAGACACATTGGAAAAAACTCTGCAACGCATGGAACAAAAAATGGACATGCTCAAGGAAAAATTCAATGTTTTGAAACAGTTTGTGGAGGACCACATAAAAGAAAAAAATAAATACCACTGTCCCACATGTACCTGTTCCCCCTCTCCATGTCCCAGTCAACTATCCCCAAACCCTCAACACCAAGAAAAACGTTTTGATGAGACTTTCATCCCTTCATCCCCTCCCATCCATCCTCTCCAAACCCCTACTTCCTCTGTATTTGTATCAGTTTCTGTTTCCCCCTCTCTTTCATAAATTGTGTATCTGTACATAATACAAAAAAAATATTATGTGTCTTTTAATGAAATCCTTTGTGTCTTATTTTTTCTAAAAAGGAGTTAAAATGTCCGTGGACAGCGCGCCTGTCCGGAATGTCCGTAATTATAAAAATGGGTATGTCCTAAGGACACTATACCTGTCCGTTCCATTTGCAAGCAAAGATGGAACTGTTCTTAGAACACACCCGGTGTCCGGGATGTCCGTAAATGAACAAAATGGGGGCCTCCTAAGGACACTATACCTGTCTGTACCGTTCGCAACCAAGATTGAACTGTTCTTAGAACACACCTGGTGTCCGGGATGTCTGTAAATAAACAAAAAAGGGGGTGTCCTAAGGACACTATACCTGTCCGTACCGTTCGCAACCAAGATGGAACTGTTCTTAGAACACACCCAGTGTCCGGGATGTCCGTAAGTGAACAAAATGGAGGTATCCTAAGGACACTATACCTGTCTGTACCGTCCACAGCCAAGTTGAAACTGTCCTAAGAACACGCGCGGTGTCCTGGATGTCCGTAGTCAACCAAAATGGAAGTGTCTTAAGGACACTATACCTGTCTGTACAGTCTGCAGAACATCTACGCACATGCACACCACACCTGTAAATCTTGCGAACATCACGCCTGTCTGTAACTGTCTGTCTCTGTTAGGGAGAATTCTCTGTTTAGGCTGAATTTCCTAACCTAGTGAGTCCCCCAGCAGCTTTGCTGGATTTCTGGAGTTTGTTTTTTCCATCCTGCCAAGAGTGTGACCCTTTTCCTCTCACTCTTGGACATGTATGTGTGGAATTCCTTTGAATTGTCAATGTGTTCGATGGGCTATGGGGTCTTTTACTCCATAGGGTCTCATAAGTTTTTCTATGTGTGTCACTCCGCACCCTACGTGTCGTGACACGGGGGCACCCTAGCTGGTCCCCCCACCATAGACTCCATACCCGGGGACTGACTACCGTCTCCCCGGGCATGTAAAGTCACCATTGGCTTTACTAGTACCAACCATCTTATTGTGGACGTGCTAGTAGGGGTAATTCGATTACTCCTAGATCTGTTACTCGAGGGGGCACTGTCCCGTCCCTCCTCGTCGAGTTTTGGCTGGTGGCAGTGGAAACTACTTGTTATGTTCGACCCCGGGCATAACCCTATGGGATCCGTCGTGTTGAAGATTAATACTGTTTTTCGTTAATCTCCAACGTACCACCGATCTACTTATCTTAAATAGGTTTATCGAGTGGTATTTTCTGCCAGAACTCGGGTTGTAAAATGGCGTCTGTGTTTTTCTCTGTGACTCCTAAACCAAAGGTTGAGCCCTTTGTTCCACTTTTGGCGGGCCTCTGGACAGAGACCCTCCAAAGTGGTGCCATTCTGTCTGGGTTACCTCAGGGGTGTGGGAGGGGGTTTAGACACCCTGGACCGAGTTGCCTTGCCAACTCAGGTCGCACTCTGAAGTGATTGGCCCAGGTGGTGAGCCTTCCCGCTCACCACTTAGCATGTGTTGATTGACAAGCTAGGCTGAATGAATGGGGGACGTCTGCATAAAAGCAGGGCTTTGGGACTGGATCTTCAGGAAGTCGCCACTGGACCTAAAGAATCCGACGAGGGTAACGCTGAGTCGACCTGCACGACAACACCTCCGGTGAAGCCCTGCGGAATTGTCTCACAATCTCCCGACGACAGAAGAGATCTCCCTGCCGGAGAGTCTCTTTCCCTGGCTGGTGGGGACAACCAGTCTTCTTCTTCTTTGTGCTTTTTGGTCGCCCAGGACGCAGTGGTCGAATTGCCCGTGCAGAGCACCCGGCAACCGGATAGCCACTACTCCTGCACCGTGATCGAAAGGTGGTGCCTTGTGACGAAGCACTCCGCGGCTGGTTTCTTCCCTGGTGGTGCACCGGACATCTTCTCTTCGACGACGAGAGCATCTCTTCTCTTGGCCAAGACCCGTCGTGCATCCACCACCAGGAACAATTGCCCCCGTCGGAGCTGTCTTCCACAACAAGGTACCGTAACCGCCTGGCTTCCCTTTTCGATCGGTTCGTGTGAGGTATCTGATTCCTCTCCGTTCCGTTGGGTTGCCTCCAAGCTTTATTCACTCTTTGTTCTGAACTGGTTCAACCTGTCGCTAACCAATTTGCTAAACAAGACTTGAGTGCATCATCCGTAGAGACTTTCCAGGACATCGTGCCTTGCCTCTCACCGAGTGGGCCTGGCCGCCGAACTGTATGATCTAGTGTGATTAATGCCTTCTTGCCTTGCATTTTTACCCGCTTCAGTACGAACCGTGTTGACTTCATTACCTGCCTTTCTCTTCTCTCCCTTCCTCACTAAATATTCGAGTGTCATCTGGGTTGAGGTATACACCTCTGTCTGAAAATAAGTGGTGCCGTAGAACCTAGAGTTGTCGATATTGTGTTTCGGGGGGTTGAGCTTTATTCCATTCTGCAGAGTAATTGTATTTTGATTTGTTTGACGTGGTTCACTTTAGTATTTTTCGCAGACGTTCTGTTATTAATAAATAACTTACTATCTTTATACTAAAGTCTGGTTGCGTGTTTACTCGTTTTGCTGCGAAGAATTACCCTATCTTGTATACTCCCTATACTGACCAACTTTTCTTGAGAGAAGTCTGACTGCTCAGCCACAGCTACCAATTGAATCTGTGTGGTACAGACTGCTACCAAGTGGGTTCATCGCAACACCTGTAGTCCTAAATCTTTTGCAGTGGTCCCAGAGGGAACTGCACAGGTTTCCGCCTAACAGTCTCACTTGTGTCGCACTTTTAATTTGTTTGAGGACCTGAACACTGTCCGTAGAACACCCGCGCGCATGCGCACGACCATTCCCGTGCATTTGGTGTCCTGTGGACACCTGTTCCCTTCGCGGACGTGTACCCGACGTCATCATGTGACCGCACCCACGCTGAACGTGTGTCCTAATTTGTGGACACTGTCCAGTTCCCCAACATTTAAAAAAAACTTTTTCAGGCAATCCAAATTATTTTACAGTAAAAATTCACCATTGCACATGTGCCAGACAATGACCCTGCCTTTCCACATACTTCTTGGAACTTTTTGAACCTTTTTGGGTGTTTGATCTGTCTGCGAAGTGCACCCCTTCACCCCTATAAAAGCCCACACCCCAGAGCTGATCTTCATTGTACTTCTGGCTATTGCAGATTGACTTTTGCTGCCTTTGCTGATCTTGCTAAGATTATTTCATCAGCCCTGATGGCATCCATGGCTGCTGTTGCTAACTCTGCCTCCGCACCACCCCCAAACCCTCCACCACCATGTTATGATGTTGTATGCTCCTCACTCCATCTAGAATGGAGAACCTCCCCCCCCCCTCGTTCCACGTTGGAACGACGTGATTATTCCCCTGGCATTCCCCAACTGACAGCCCTCGTCTCCGGGGGCCGTTGAATAAAGCTTTACTCAAGTCTTTTACTCACCTCTGCCTCATAAGTTATTTCAATTGGCGACGAGGCTTTCCACGCAGAACGCTGCCCGGCCCCCGGAGTTGCCCTGTCCGTGTCCCCGCCTTCATCCAGCAGCAGCGGCGGCCCCGGCGGCTCCTCCCCATTGCCGCTCCCGCCACCTCCCCGACTCTGCTGCCCTGAGAGAGAAGGGAGAGGGGGCCGCCGCCCGACAGTCACAGGGAAAGGCAGAACGACGAAAGGAGAAACCCATTTCCTTTATATATAGGCCATTTATCCATTTTGGCCGCAATAGGCGCAGTGCCCCAAGTGCGTCATACAAACCACGGTCAATGGCCGTTTGAGGAAAGGACCTCACAACGTGCCCTACGTGCGGCCATTTTGCCTGGACCTGCCCCTGTTTCCACGGCGACGACGCCGCAGATCTACGGCAGCTGTGCTTAGCGGCTCCAACTGCAAAGCCGCGCACCACAGCGCCCCCACAGGCTGCAGGGGGCAGTGAAACCCATGATAGGAAGTTTCGCTCCTAGGGAATCCGTGAATCGGATAACTGTGCACAGTCTGGAGGATACACTCAACAATTACATGCAATAGAGGATTGCATTTAAGCACACTGGCCAATCCCATGTAAGCATACTGGACTTAATAGCACACTGGACATTTGTGCATATTACCAAGTCGCCCACAGTGCCAGAGCACCCTGTGACTATGAACACTGGCTAGAAGTGAAGTGATCTGTCTTTAGTGACACTGTTTCACCCCATCGGCAGCAACCCTACCACAGTGCCCCGCACCCCAACCTTCTCTCCACTCTGCTCACAGGCCAGCCAGCCATGCAGAACGTGCCGCACCCCACCAAGTTTCTTCCCTCCCCCGGAACCCCAACGTGCCCTTGGGAGCAATGGCTAGACAGTTTCCAGATATACCTCAGGGCCATTGGCGGGAGTAAATTCAATGATGACCTCAAGGAGGCAACCCTCCTGAACTGCATAGGAACCGAGGGCCTAAGGGTATTCAGGGCACTACTGGAACCAGGTGATGCAGGGGGTGACGGGAATCGGAAGTATGACATTGCTTTAGCCAAACTCACCAAGCATTTCGGCAGTAAGACAAACGTGGTGCTGGAAAGATATAAGTTCTTTTCCCAGAAACAAACCAAGGGCGAATCAGTCGATGCTTACCTAGCCTCCCTCAGGGTACTCATGTCCACGTGTGATTTTACTGGTCTTGGGGATGAATATTTGAGAGACCAGCTTGTGCTCAACGTCGCCGATCCCTGCATTCAACAAAAACTGTGGCAGACAAAGAATCCTTCACTAGACCAAGCCACTGAAATAGTGAGAAGTATGGAATTCGGGGACCGATGTATGAAGGAAAGACTGGTCCTAAAAGAGGGCGTTGAAGTGAAGTCCATAGAAGGCACTTCTCAGTATGACCATGATGGAGCTTTGGTGGCAGCCGTGAGGAGTGCACCTCAAAACACAAGAGGAAACTCCAGAAGAGGGAAAATATCAGCGTATGACAATCAAAACCCCACACGCTGTCAGAAGTGCGGGTGATATAAATGCCACGGCGCTGGGAGGATGTGCCCGGCTAATAATGTTGAGTGCTACAAATGTGGCCAGTTGGGTCACTTCGCCAAAGTCTGTCGAAACACCCGAGGGAGACCAGGAAGATCTGGCAAAAGCAGCAGACGACCCTTCAATAGATATGGGTCTGTGAATCAGACATGCCCACAAGTGCAAATCCTCACTGTCACTTCTTTGCAAGAATCCTGCGGTCCATGGGTTAACATGTATGTCAATGACATACCTTTGAAGGTGATGGTGGACACAGGGTCCCCCATACCATGGTGAACCTTGAAACATTTGTAAAGGTGCTTTCTGGCAAAGTCCATGACCTACGGAGCTCCTTGGTGAAAGCCGCATGATATGGGAAGACTCCTATTGATATCATTGGGTACACATGGATCAAACTCAGTTTTCATGACAGACAAACATACTGCAAGTTGTTTGTAGCTAAGAATGGATCCTCGGTCGTAGGTTGGGAAGAACAAGCAGCCCTCCAGGTGAGAATCCACCCTGGGGAAGACATACCTGTGCTGAGTGTGTTCAAAAGCAATACTGACATCAAATCTAATTTGGCTGAACAATTCCCCAAAGTGTTCTGCAACAAAATCGGACTACTCAAGGGCTTCCAACACAAGATCATATTG
The DNA here is from genome assembly GCF_040938575.1 of Ambystoma mexicanum. Classification (NCBI taxonomy): domain Eukaryota; kingdom Metazoa; phylum Chordata; class Amphibia; order Caudata; family Ambystomatidae; genus Ambystoma; species Ambystoma mexicanum. Next base: position 339,309,783 of record NC_090939.1, read on the forward strand.
AAAAGAAGTGCTGTTCCCGTGGTCCATCGAGTGCGTGGAGTCCCCTTTGGGACCAAAGCGGCACTTAAGGACGAACTCACACGTCTATGCAATGAAAACATCATACAAGCCATAGAGAGTTCTGAATGGCTTGCCCCCATTGTCCTAGTAAAGAAACCAGACAATTCCATACGGATGTGTGTTGATCTAAGGGACTTGAACAAAAACATATGGGTCGACAGACACCCACTTCCTAACATATCTGAACTTCTCTCGACCATGAAACCGGCAAGCTTCTTCAGCACCTTGGACCTCTCCTCGGCATATCACCAGATCGCCTTGGATGACAGCTCAAAAGCCCTCACGTCCTTCTTCACACCTTTAGGACCATACATGTTCAACAGAATGCCCTTTGTGCTTGCATCAGCCGCGGCAGTATTCCAGAGACTCATGTCACATCTCTTCGGGGGCCTCGATGGAGTACAATGTTTCCAGGACAATATTGTTATATCAGCCAAAACTGAGGAGGAACACGATGCCAAGCTAATGGGTGTATTACGAATAATCCAAAGAAGTGGACTCACCCTCAAATTGGAGAAATGTAATATTAAGTGCAACCAAGTCTCTTACCTCAGCCATTCCATCGACGCTAGGGGCATCCGTCCCTAAGAAACACTCCTGGACACCATATTGAGCTTGGCTGAACCTACTAACACAACCAAATAAAAAGTTTTTTAGGAATGACGGAGTACTACTCCAAATTCGTGAGTAACTATGCCAACAGGACGGAAAATATGAGGAACCTCATGAAGAAATCAAACAGATTTGAATGGTCCATAGAATGTAAAAACAAATTTGAGAACCTCAAGTCTGACATCAACCAAGCTCCAGCGCTGAGCATGTTTGACTATAAAGCCAAAACGATGGTGTCAGTGGATGCCAGCAAGATCGGCCTTGGTGGAGTACTAGAGCAGCAAAAAAATGGTAACATCGTGACCATAGCATTTGCATCCAGAGTGCTAAGAGGTGCTGAATTGAACTATTCCACCATCGAGAGAGATACTTTGGCTATCAAGTGGACCTTACAACATTTTAGGAATCTGATTTGGGGCCTGCCTGTCCTTCTGAAGACTGATCACAAACCTCTAGTGAACATCCTACAATCTAAAACGCCACACCTTATATCACCGAGGATTAGGCGTTGGTTACTAGACATAATGCAATACAACCTTCAAGTTTGCTACACTCCTGGTCCTCAGAATCAAGTAGCCGATTGCCTTTCCAGACTACCCACCATTCAAGATAGTCAAGACGCTGAGACCAAAGATCTAGATGAAGATATCATAGCTACCATAAATCCCGCCATCCCCTCCGATGAATGGACATGCATTACTAAAGCCGACACAGAACAACAGGAAATCAGAAGAGCCGTAATGAATGATTGGGTAGATGTTGGACAACAGTTAGCGAACTTCACACCTTTTAAAGACGAAATATCCATAGACGAAAATCACATCTTCAGAGGAAATAGAGTAATTCCAGCCGTGGCACTCAGAAGGAAGCTACTTGAACTAGCCCATGAAGGACATCTGGGAAGGAGTTGGACAAAGAACAGGATGAGGAACAACTACTGGTGGCCCAACATGTGGAAGGAAGCGGAAGAGATAGTCAAAGACTGCTGTGCCTGCGCCTCCAGTGACAAATCGAAAACCTTAAGAAAAAACCCACTTCAGCCTGTAGAAACCCCCAAACATGTATGGTCGAAGATGGCAATAGACATTATGGGCCCTTTCGAAAACCTGGAGGCAGTAAAAATATTCATCATTGTAATCGTAGACTACACCTCCAAATGTACCTCCAAATGGACCGAATGGGGTGTGGTAGAAACCAGCGCAACCCCAAGGAAGGTCATCGACTTCTTAACCGAAATATTCAACAGAGAGGGTGACCCCAGGGACATAGTCTCAGACAGCGGATCCCAGTTCACATCGTCGGAATTCCAAGAGTTCCTCAGAAACAAATCCATCCACCACATCACCACGTCACTTTACCATCCGATGTCCAACGGACTAGTGGAAAGAATGAATAGACTGGTAAAAAGTATCATCCAACTAGCCACAGCCAATGCCCTACCATGGAGGGAAACACTCAAGGAAGCTTTGTATGCATATAGAACAACGCCACACTCCACCACCAACTCAGAGCCTTTCACCTTGATGGAGGGGCAGAACCGCAACCAACTAACTGAGGCCGACATGGATCTTCTTAGACAATGGTGAGGCAAGAATGAACATAGAACCAAGAATGAACATGGAACAAATCCATAAAACCATAAAGGAGAAGCAAAAAAAGTACAAAACATATTACGACTCGAGGAATGGTGCAAAGCAGATGCTCCTTCAGGAAGGAGACTGGGTTTGCATCAGAGAACCGAAGAAAACACTCAAGGGTGAATCCAAATTTAGGTCTCCACAAAAAGTCGCACATTGCCATGGAAAATCTGTTACATTGGACGATGGAAAGAGATGGTCCCATGATGATCTAGTGAAAATAACCAAAAGACACCTGCAGACCAAGCACTTCAAAAAACAATCACAATGACACATGGTCAAGAGAAGATGTGAGGGGGAACAACCAACGACACATGCAGACCCAGCACATCCACAAACCTTGATGATAGTGCATGGCCAAGAAATGAACACCATACTGAGAAGGAGACAGATCACCACAGGCACACAAGAAACCATGAACTCCATGCCGACGACGAGGAAACATCCGCCGAGGTCGTAATGAGGCCCACTGTGGGTTCATTCATGTAATTTGGGCACCAAAAAAAACGAAATTTCTGAACCATTCTGCCCACAAATCCCCATTTATTAAACAGGGATAAGCAGGCAGAATGGCACACAAATCCCTGTTTTTTTGGAACACAAATAGCATACTCAACCCCTAGAATGTTAGTATTACAAAACAAAGAACTGTTTTAAATTCATACCATTAGGTTTACTTTTAATGCTTCTCCTCACCACTAGCTCACTTTATACTCTCAACTGAACCACAGTTTAGTAACACACAAATAGAAGAATAGCCTTCCCAAGTAACTGTAGCTGCTCAATGCACAATCACACACCGCCACATACTTTCCCATCATATCAGAAACTCATGCACACAGCACACATACATTGCAGAACGGCCAAACCCATACCTTCTTTTTTTTTCACCAGACCCCAAAGAATGCCTACCAAAAAGCAAGTCCATAGAAAGCAACACGGAAATAGAGCAAATGAAAATAAAAGTGTCCAAAATAAGCATCCATCTCTACCAGAGTTCGTACAAAACAGTTAATAGTCATTTAGCGAAACAAAACAAACTTCCAGTACAGAACCTTTGCCTCCTCTATCAAAATGTAAAACGAAACAGATAATGATTAACAATAATTCGGCTGCCATTACTACTAAAACTGCTCCTATAAATTTTGATATACTAGCAAGTAACCATACCAAAAAAAGTATTTTAACAAAAATGTTTCGCCACAGAGTCCTTCAGAATCTTATAAAAACAGGAGACAAATCATGCACAACCCTTCAAACCTACCATAGAAAATTAATCTTAGAAGCTTTGATAGACAGTTTAATCCTTCTCAAAAGAAAGTTATTCATTTTAGTGTTAAATAGAATGAAAGCACTAACAAAACGAACTACTAAATTACAAAAACTTCTCAATAAACGGAATGTCAACAAAAATATTTTCTTAAATATCTGTGGAGGTGAATGGAGTCACACCACGAGCACAGAACAATATTTTAATGAAGAAGCATACAAACAAAACCAAACCAACACAATTGCCATACATAGCAGTGGACGAGGTTATGAAAAAATGAATAATACCATAATGGAAAAAGAAATACTGCTTACAAAAATATCCACAGAAAACTCAGAATTACCTCTCCATTCGAATGAACCAGAACATCCAGTATACAAATGGCCATGCACGTCAATGTGTAACATTCCCAAAAAATCTTTCAAATCTTTACGCCAGTTCCTCAATCAGTATGTGAAAGGCAAAGACAAAATCAAAATGAAAGTGCTGCAAAATATGGATACCTGCCCAGTGAGCAAATACACAGGACTACAAGGACATTAATTAGCCTGCATTTCAGGACCTATTTGCAAAAGCACCTTCCATCATATCAAAGTGATATCAACACATCATTCAACTATAAGAAATCTAGTCTATAAACTGTACTATGCTAAAAGTCCTGCTCTAGCACTAGCCAATTTAAATAACAATCTTCTACACGGTACACCCAAAGACCTACTCGAAGAAATCGACCATATCCAGACAAAATATTTTGGAAGTGAAAGCCACTTACAAAATGCAATAGCTTTACAACAGACTAGCAATAATTCTGCACATGGCAACCTTATACTACACACATACAAAAAAGAATTACTAAATTTAAAAGTACATCCGCTGAAGTACCAAACCATATGTGTGTGTGTTGCTGCAGAACTTTTTCTAAAAGTACCACAAAAACTGTAGACATAACATACAAAAAATAGAAGACAATAAAGATTCCAAATGGTTTGAATTAGCTCTCTACCTTATAGCTGAAAACAAATACGAAATAACTGACCCCTTAATACTTTGCAGTTACTGCACTACAAAACTTGACAACAACCAAACTGCTTCGCCTGCTATCACAAATAACTTGGAATTATTCCCACTACCAAAACCCCTGCAACAACTAAATTTATATGAGAGCATCATAATTCAAACAGTGCACCCATTTCAAGCAATAATACGCCTTCAACCAAAAACAGCAAAATTACTTCCCTCTGAATTGGTGAAAGGCATTCGTGGCAAAGTAGTTTGTTTACCATGAGATCTGAAAGAAAATGTGCACACTCTGGGAGTGCAACGTCCAATAGAACAATCTTTAATTGTCTTATTAAATGGTGTAGCTACAAAAGACAAAAAAATTTGGCAACTACTCATAGACTTACAAAAAGTTAGACAAGCCTTGCAATATCTAAATGACAATAATGAATACTACAAAGAAACAAATATTAAAGAAAACTTAAGGGAAACAACTGAAATAATTCAAGAGTCACCAGAAACTGGTCAATTTCAACTTCTAGATCCTGCTACAGTATCCAATATTTTAGACCATTATGCAATTCATCTATTAAACTCTAATGGCACCATAGATGATGCACTAGAAACGTACCAAATGCGACAAACAAAAGGATCACCTACGGCCTACGGCCTGCGGCCATGCACCAAAGACTCTAGGCCCTGGCAATAACCACTGCAGCATATCACACCCATTGATCACACCCATAGAATCAAACATTTTAACTGTCTATATGGGCCCACCCTTATTACACTTTTTGCAAAGTTTGGTGACAGTTCATCCAGGGAGAGCTAAGTTATAAGCCACCTATGGTGGCTTATAAATTCAGTGCATATAACTTTGGTCTTGTGTGCATGGCCTTTGGCCATGCACACAAGACTGTAGGCCCTGCCCACAACCACCGCAGCATATCACACCCACGGTGGCGTATAACTTCGATGCTTATAACTTCGGTCTTGGGTGCATAAATATATCCAATCTCAAAAAATCAAACAGTAAGTATATTCTAATAGAACGCATACATACTGCTGCAAAACAGAACCATTGAAGCAAACATCTAACCATACACCACAATTCAAAATGTTTACTTTCATGGATATGCTATACTGCAGTGCTTTTTACCAAACTCTACAATCTTAATGACATGACATAGCCAAAACTTCACACACAAACTATACAAATAAAACAGTAGTTTTAACTGTCTATATGAGCCCACCCATATCACACTTTTGCAAAGTTTGGTGAGAATTCATCCAGGGAGAGCCAAGTTATAAGACACCCATGGTGGCTTATAACTTCAGTGCATATAACTTCGGTCTTGGGTGCATATCCTTCGGCCCTAGAGTCTAGGCCCTGGCCACAACCACTGCAGCATATCACACCCATAGAATCAAACATTTTAACTGTGACATATGGGCATTTTTTATGTCCGCGTGTCCTTAGAACAGTTTCAGCTTGCCTGCGGACAGCACGGACGGGAATACTGTCCTTAGGACACCCCTAATTTTGACTAATTACAGACCTCCAGAACAGCGCGGGAATGGCGAATACATCAGGAGCACCTGCCACCTAAACAAATACAGTATTTGACCCATCTCTTACTCCCCAAACCTCCCCAAGCACTCTTGCACACCAAAACACTCCCCTAAACTGCAATTTGCCTCTGTTCGCTGCCACGCTGTCGGTGGATCCAAGATGGCGGGCGCATCGGAACAATCTGAGGCACTTCACGCTCTTCAACATCCAATCAGCGAACATGCCACATGTCCACGAACATGATGCGAGCCGATTAGCCAATCGGTGTCCTGTCCACGAAGTGAACAGGGAAGTGTGTCAGCGGAGCTGACATAAATATCACTAATTTTTTGTGACCTACTTTTTGATCCTTTTAAAAAAAACTACTGGAGAGATTTTCAATAAATGTACAAAACACGCTTTCGAGACCAAGCCGCAGCTCCTGCCGCAAATTTGGTTAAAATCCGTCCAGCGGTTTGGGCAGTAGACGTGCGCAAACTTTTTTCCCCATTCAGTCTAGGAGAAAAAAAGAAATTTTGGGCCCCCCCCTATAACTTTGCCCCCCCTGGGCCAAACCTCACCAAAGTTTGCAAAAAAATTCAGAGTGGGCCATGTACTTTTTTTTGCAAAGTTTGGTGAGGATTCGTCCAGGGAGAGTGAAGTTATAAGCCACCCAAAAAGTGCTCTTTCTATGGGATTAGCAATTTATACGGTAGTGGCCATGTAGTTATGGTGGTATACAGTTGTTTTGCCGCAGGATTTTTCATCGCCGTTTTTTTATCCACAAAAAAATCATTGTTTTTTTTTTCTTTTTTTTCGGGGGTTTAAAAATTAAATAAATAGTTATGGGTGTAAGGGAATAATCAAAAAATTAAAATAAAGGGGAGTTTGGAGGGGTAAACCCACCCCAAAAAAAAAAACGATGAGTTTTATTCGATAAAAAAACAGCGATGAAAAGTCCTGCAATGAAAAATCCTGCAACGAAATAACTTAGAACCGTTATGGTTAAATTGCTGTTTCCATAGGAAGAGCACTTTTTGGGTGGCTTATAACTCCACTCCCCCTGGACGAATCATTACCAAAGTTTGCAAAAAAAAGTATATGGGCCACTCTGAATTATTTTCCAATGTTTGGTAAGTATTCGTCCAGGGGGGCCAAAGTTATAGGGGAGTCCCAAAACGTCTTTTTTTCCATAGACTGAATGGGGGAAAAACTTTGCGCACGGCTACAGGCCAAACCACTGGACGGATTGTCATAATTTTTGTGGCAGGGGCAGGGGCTTGTTCCCAAAGGGGTGCTTTTGTAAATTTTGTGGGAAATCCTACTGTACTTTCCTTTAAAACGATCAAAAAGTAGCACTCTAAGAAATAATGATATCTATGTCCGCTCCGTGGTCCCACTTCCCTGTTCACTCAGGGGAGCATATTTCTATTGGCTAATCAATGGTATGCCGTACGGCAACATGTTGCGCTTTCACCGATTGGTTCTGCCACGGCGTCAAGTGCGTAGCATTCTTTTGCTACGGCCGCCATGGTCGTTTAGTTTTTGTGTTGTATGCCGCAATCCCAAGAAACAAACCTTTATGAAACAGTGTGTGCAAAGGTAAGCATTAGTTATATGTGGCAGTAAAAAGTGAAACAGTGCTTTCCTCTTGTTACCACTATCGTATCGTGCAATGAAATTTGGTAGTCACTGTACAACAAGTCCTTACTGCCTCTATGTAAGAAACAACCACCAAAAGTACTGCGGTTACACTGGTGTCCTATATTTTGGAATCTGAGGCAGCCATCTGCACAGTTTCGTAACTAAAGCGCGTCTGCACGTGGTCTGGAGTAACGGTTCTCATGAGAGACTACTGCTATGTTGTTGCAAAATGAGAATGTATTTGCGTTCGGAGTGAAGGTCAGTTTATTTTATTTCATTTTTTCAGTAGGCGCTCAGTGTGGTCGCACATGTACCAGACCTCATAAGGGTCAATTGTTTTTCGACCTTGACGTACAGGGAACGGAGACAGAAAGAATGTAGGGAGTCACAGTTTGTGAAACATTCCCTTTGATAAATTATGCTTCAAAAAGGTTTGTGAAGCACATGAAATATCAGTTCTCGAGGACGTCTTCTTGCAAATAACTACTGTGTGACTGAGGAGGCCGAAATGGAGCCAGTGCATATCATGTAAGCTTATTTTTCAGGTCTATAGAACAATTTGCCATTATTTACTTAGTCTGAAATAGAAAAAAAAAATATTCCCAGTAATGCATTTCAAACTTTGTGTGCCGTTGGAATTTAAGATTGCACATTACCGCCGTCTGTACGATGTCACTACAATTTCCACTATTACCTATGAAATTTATGTGCCTTTGATATTTTTTTACCATTTGTAGGGAGTTAGTATGTTTCCCCATATAACATTATTTGTTTATAGAAATGTTATGTGTTACACCTTACATTTCCATAAAGGCTTTGTATTGATAGATTGTTCTTTCTTTCTCTTCATTTACTTCCTTCCTTATTGCGAATGTCATGGTTTCCAGCGTCCGAGTGATGGCTTTTTCAATCGTCAGTTGCAGGCATTCATCACCGGTTGTATGTGCGTCATCATTCAATGGGATGACTGCATCGGACCTCTATGCCCGTACGCAGTTGTAGCGGTACGAAGCAACATACCGTCCTTTCTGGTGTCATAGTTTGCAGCCATTCACGTCGCCTTGTAAATCCCTGTGACTGCAACACGCCTACTGTGTCAATGACGCATAGTTTCAGTGCGGTCAAACAACATCACCATTGGCACTAACATTATAAGTAACATTTCATACTTTCTGGTGGACTACTTCACAGCGATTACCACCATCTTGTCAATGCATGTGAGAGAAAACCGACTACTGTGTCACAAGTGCATACTGTGTGTGTGCTAAAAACTGTGGCGCCAACGCATGGTTATTGTGTCAGAAAAAAATCAACATGACCGTCAACCTTGACCTTTTCATTGTGCTACAGAGAAAGTCACTTCCAATTTCTTTGCCACTGAGGAAAGGGCGATGATTTAGTGCTGTGCATTGTGAAATAAATGTACCTTACTACTTTTTACAGGTTAGTGTGTTTCTTAACCATTTCATGTTTCCCTTCACAATGTGCCATTCTACGTTGCAGGATGTAGTATGTTCTTTAGTAGGTGCCATATCACGGTACATACGTCTTTATGGAATCATTTCTTTACACTGCCAAGGTACATTATCCAGAACGATATTGTATACTACTTGCTTTGACAACGTAAGGCTCATTGCCATCTACTATGCTTTTGTGCCGTTAGGGTGCTTTCTGTTACCCAGATGCCCAAATTACCAAGAGCAGTTCTGCATCAAGACGCTATGTTGTCATATTTGCTATCTTTCCAAAAGTGGAAAAATGAAGTCGGGTGCAATAAAAGTATTTGCTGTACAAAAACGTTTCACATAGATGGATTCCATATACCTTTTCACTAGCAACTTCTTCACCCATTTCACCTTGTGACACTTTCACAAACATGTGTGCACAGGTCGGTCGTAATGGTGTTGCTTACACGATTTCCACCGTTAGTGCACTTCGCCTCACAGGGTTTGTTTTCATTTTGTCCACACATTAGAAGACTAATTCTTTGACTTATATGCGCACATTTTTGCCAAACATATTCCATGTATGTTCCACACATTTATGGAAAGGTCATTGCGCACAAACAAACACCTTTGAGTTTTCCACGTGGTAGTGGTTTCACACTTTACAAGTGTCTTTATGTACATAAGAAACCAACGGTACGACTTTCGTCTCTGAAGAGTACGCTATAGGTATGCTTACTGATCACAATGTCGGGGCGGTACATACTGCGATTTACTGGTTGAGACAAAACATTGCATGCAGTTGCCATGTGCACCAGGCACTGGCTTTCTGTTAAAGGTTTTGCTAATAACCACACATTTTAAAACGAATACAAATCTTCTTCGCACTCTACAGGCACCCGTTTTCCATTTTTTTTCTTCTGGCAGCTGTAATGGAAAGTAGAAAAAGACTTTCCATGCAACGGCCATCCTTCCCTTTCAATAGTGGCCATCTTGGAAAAGGATTTGTTGTCTTCAAATGGGAACGCGAGACTTTCCGGTTGAAGATAAAAAATCCTTTCTTTTTGTTGCAATGTTTTAGTGTCGTGAAATCTGTATAGCTAATGGCATTCAGCCCCCATTCTTTTAGGGTGCAATGGAGTTTACTAATTGAAGGACCTCGGTATGTACTCTTCCTTCTATTGTAGTGCAAACTTCTTTGCCTTCTGTACGCACATTTGTGCCAAACATATTCCCTCTATTTTCCACACATTTACGGAAAGGTCATTGCGCACAAACAAACACCTTTGTGTTTTACATGTGGTAATGTTTCATACTTCACAAATGTCGTCATGTACATAAGAAATGAACTGTACGCCTTCCGTCTTTAAATGGTACGCTGAATGTATGCTTCCTGCCACAATGTCGGGGAGATACATACTTCCAGGTACTGGTTGGTAGAAAACATAGCATTGCAGTCGCCATGTGCACTAGGCAGGCAGTGGCTTTCTGTTAAAGGTGTTGCTGATAACCACACATTTTAGAACTAATACAAATCTTCTTCGCCCAATACAGTCACACGTTTTCCTTTTTTACTTTCTGGCAGCTATAATGGAAATCTGCAAAAGACTTTCTATGAAACGGCCACGTTCCCTTTCCATGGTGGCCATCTTGGAAAAGGCTTTCTTTTATTCAAACGGGAACAACGGAGGCGTTCTGGTTGAAGATAAAAACATCCTTTCTTTTGGTGCTATGGGTTAGTGCCGTAAAATCTGTATCAGTAATGATAGTTAGCCCCCATTTTTATAGGGTGCAATGGGTTTTACTGCTTCAAAGACCTCAGCATGCACTCTTGCTTCTATTGTGGTGCAAACTTGCCCTGTTGAGTTGTGAACGGGAATTGTTTCAATTACGAGTTCGTACAACAATATACAATGTCCTTCTGCACTATCAACAACTCACCCATACTATAGTGAAGTGTATTTGAGTTTTGTGCCATGTGGCCATGCTGTGCTACAGCATATGCTACTGTGCAATATGTGGAAAGATGGGCACTGCAGTCAAATGTTAGTTTACAGAATGATTATGTGTTATTATTGGAATCCTTCTAAATACTCAATAAAAACTTTGATGAATTTATGTTATGATTCACTAACAGTACTGCAAACTTATGCAAATAATTCAAAAAACATTTCTCCAAGGGACATTATGGTTACGTTGCCCTACTAAAAACGTCTGAAATTCACTACAAAAAAGACTTTGTTGAAGGGACGTTATGGATAAGTTGCCCTATTAAAAACCTATGGCATTCTGTACAAAAACCTTGCAAAAAGGAGGTTATGATTAGAAGTAAAATCTAAAAACCCCTAAAATTTGGGAGTTATGGTAGGCTAATCACCCATTTTTCCCATCAGCACCCTCCACTGCTACCACTACCACCCCGAACATAAAAGATGCCACCATACATGTCGTAGATGCCATCACTGATGCCATTGCATCTGTAGCCCCTTTCTTTTATGTCAGCTAAGCAACCATAACTCGCACCACCACCGTGCACTGCTAAGACTTACACCCAGAATATCAAAGATGACATGACAAATGTCATTGATGACATCACTGATGACCTCACATGTGTATGTACTTTTCATGAAATATGTGTACACGGGATTCTTATTATTATGTTGCGAAAAAAGTGTCAAGGATCATTGCAATAAATATCATACCCTAATTAGTGCATTGAACGATGCATTGATATAAATAGCATTCTATTACGGGGTTCTATCTAGTATACTAAGCTACTCATGCAGAAACATAACATTGTATGCAGCGTACAAGATGAAGGTATAATATTCGTAATGTTAATATGTTGAATAATGAAATGATAATTGTTTTCTTAATACATTTTTGTGTACTGTGAAATATGTAATAAGTAGCTAATAAAACACATGTATTACATAATTGCATTACTATAGACAAAACACAAAGACACAAGAACACATACCAATATGGGTATATACAGGGAAGGTGAAGTTAGCAAAAAAGCACAAGTAGTAGCAGAAACAATTCATAACTTAACTGATTATTTTCATGCAAATAAATGATTGCTGTTTCAAAGCTGCATTTTACCCTATGTATATGTGTCACTTGATGTGATTGGACCCTAAGGAAAGTAGTGAGAGTACAATGTATACAAATATGACCATATACAGGGAAAGTACAGCCATAAAAAAACAACAAACTGTCAGAAAGTGCTCATAAGTCTATTGATTATCTTTATGCACAAAAAGGATTGCTGTCTTTCAAGCTTGTGTCTTCCCGTATGTATATGTTTCATATGATGTTACTGGACTCTAAGGGAATTACTGTACGAACCTACTTGAAGGATACGTCTACAAATAAAATAATATTTTTAGTTTCTGACTGTTACTGAAGAAAACCATGTGGCCTAGATATGTCAGCAAAAGAAAAAAGAGTGAGCCAGACATGTGATGTCATCAGTGATGCCATCAATGACATGTGTGATGTCATCTTTGATGTTGTGGGTGTTAGTCTTAGCAGTGCACGGTGGTGACACGAGTTATGGTTGCTTAGCTTGCAATAACTGGTGAATTTCAAGGGTTTTTTTGGTTTTACTTGGAACCATAACGTACCTTTAACAAAGTTTTTTCACTGAATTTCATAGGTTTTAGGAGCACAACTTAACCATAATGTCCCTTTAGCAATGTTTTTTCATTGAATTTCATAGGTTTTTATTAGTGCAACATCACCATAACATCCTTTTCAATAGATGAAGACCACTAGCATCTTAGGTCCTCAAAGTGGGAACCCCGGGTGGTAAAAAAAAACAGATTTTCCTTCCTACACCTGGACCCCTGCGGCGTCCCGGTGTAGGAAGGAAAATCTTTTACCAGGATGGCCACCATGGAAAGGGAAGGCGGGGTGTATAAAGGGAACACAGCAGGGCATGAGCTGGGGGTGGGGTGGGGGACAGGGAAGACACGTGGGCATGAGCGAGGGGAGGGGGGAACAGGGCACACAGGGCATAAGCAGGGGGTGGGGGGAACGGAGGTAGACACGGGGCATGAGCGGGTGGTGGGGGGAAAAGGAAGGAAACACGGGGCATGAGTGGGGGTGGGGAAACACGAGAGAGACACGGGGCATGAGCAGGGGGTGGTGGGGGAACAGGGGAGACATGGGGCATGAGCGGGGGGTGGGGAGGAACACGAGGGAGACACGGGAAATTAGCGGGGGTGGGGGGAACAGGGGAGACACGGGGCATGAGCGGCGGGTGGGGGCGAAAAGGAGGGGGACAAGGGCGGGGCTTGAGCGGGGGGTGGAACAGGTGAGACATGGGGCATGAGCGGGGGGTGGGGGGAACAGGGAAAACACGGGGCATGAGCAGGGGGTGGGGGTAACACGAGGGAAATACAGAGCATGAGCGGGGGGTGGGGGCAACAGGGGAAACACAGGGCCTGAGCGGGGGGAAGGGGAGAGATACACGGGGCATGAGCGGGGGGTGGGGGAAAGGAGGGAGACACGGGGCATGAGCGGGAGGTGGGGGGAACACGAGGGAGACACGGGCCATGAGCGGGGGGGGGTGGGAGGGAACAGTAGGAAAACACAGGGCATGAGCGGGGGGTAGGGGGAAGGGGAGAGACACACGGGGCATGAATGGGGGGTGGGCGGAAGGGGAGAGACACACGGGGCATGAGCGGGGGCTGCGGGGAAGGGGAGAGAGACACCAGGCATGAGCAGGGGGTGGGGGAAAGGAGGGAGACACAGGGTATGAGCGGGGGGTGGGGGGAAAGGAGGGAGACACGGGGCATAAGCATGGGGTGGGGGGTAGGAGGGAGACAAAGGGCATGAGCGGGGGTGGGGGAACAGGGGAGACACAGGGCATGAGTGGGGGTGGGGGGTAACACAGGAGACATGGGGCATGAGCAAGGGTGGGGGGTAACAAGGGAGACACGGGGAATGAGCGGGGGTGGGGGGTAACACAAGGGAGACACGGGGCATGAGCAGGGGGTGGGGGGTAACACAAGGGAGACATGGGCATGAGCGGGGGTGGAGGGTAACACAAGGGAGACACGGGGCATGAGCGGGGGGTTTGGGGTAGCAGGGGAGACACAGGGCGTGAGCGGGGGTGGGGGTAACACAAGGGAGACACGGGGCATGAGTCGGGGGTAACACAAGGGAGACATGGGGCATGAGCGGGGGTAACACAAGGGAGACACAGGGCATGAGCGGGGGGTGGGGTGTAACACAAGGGAGACACGGGGCATGAGCGGGGGGTGGGGAGGAACAGGGCACACATGGGGCATGAGCGGGGCTGGGGGGAACAGGAGAAGGACACGGGGCATGAGCGGGGGGTGGGGGGGAAAGGAGGGAGAGACGGGGCATGAGCGGGGTGTGGGGGAACAGGGGAGACATGGCGCATCAACGGGGGGTGGAAAGGAGGGGGACATGGGGCATGAGCGGGGGTGGGGGAAGGAGGGGGACACGGGGCATGAGCAGGCGGTGGGGGGAAGGAGGGAGACACGGGGCATGAGCGGGGGTGGGGGGGTAACACAAGGGAGACACGGGGCATGAGCAGGGGTTGGGGTGGAACAGGGGAGACACGGGGCATGAGCGGGGGGTGGGGGGTAACACAAGGGAGACACGGGGTATGAGTGGGGGTGAGGGGTAACACAAGGGAGACACGGGGCATGAGCGGGTGGTGGGGGGTAACACAAGGGAGACACGGGGCATGAGCAGGGGGTGGGGGTAACAGGGGAGACACAGCGCATGAGCAGGGGGTGGGGGGAACAGGAAACACATGGGGCATGAGCAGGGGGTGGGGGAAAGTAGGGAGACAGGGCATGAGCGGGGGTGGGAGGAACAGGGGAGACACAGTGCATGAATGGGGGTGGAGGGGAAAGTAGGAGGACAAGGGGCAAGAGTGGGGGGTGAGGAGGAAAGGAGGGGGACACGGGGCATGAGCGGGGGGTGGGGACGGAGGAGACACGGGGCATGAAGGGGAAGGTGGGGGGAACAGGGAAGACATGTGGCATGAGCAGTGGGGGTGGGGGGAACAAGGGAGACATGTGGCATGAGCGGGGGTGTGGGGGGAACAGGGCAGACACGGGGCATGAGCGGGGGGTGGGGGGAACACGAGGGAGACACGGGCATTGAGCGGGGGTCAGGGGGGACAGGGGATACAAGGGGCATGAGCAGAGGGTGGGGGTAACAGGGGAGACACAGCGCATGAGCAGGGGGTGGGGGGAACAGGAAACACATGGGGCATGAGCAGGGGGTGGGGGAAAGTAGGGAGACAGGGCATGAGCGGGGGTGGGAGGAACAGGGGAGACACAGTGCATGAATGGGGGTGGAGGGGAAAGTAGGAGGACAAGGGGCAAGAGTGGGGGGTGAGGAGGAAAGGAGGGGGACACGGGGCATGAGCGGGGGGTGGGGACGGAGGAGACACGGGGCATGAAGGGGAAGGTGGGGGGAACAGGGAAGACATGTGGCATGAGCAGTGGGGGTGGGGGGAACAAGGGAGACATGTGGCATGAGCGGGGGTGTGGGGGGAACAGGGCAGACACGGGGCATGAGCGGGGGGTGGGGGGAACACGAGGGAGACACGGGCATTGAGCGGGGGTCAGGGGGGACAGGGGATACAAGGGGCATGAGCAGAGGGTGGGGGATAACAGGGGAGACACGGGGCATGAGCGTGGGGTGGGGGAATGGGGAGAGAGACACGGGCAGTGAGCGGGGGGTGGGGGTGATGGGGAGAGATACACGGGGCATGAGTGGGAGGTGGGGGGAAGGGGAGAGACACACGGGGCATGAGCGGGGGGTGGGGAGAAGGAGAGAGAGACACCGGGCATGAGCAGGGGGTGGGGGGGAAAGGAGAGAGACACAGGGCATGAGCAGGGGGTGGGGGGAAAGGAAGGGAGACACAGGGCATAAGCAGGGGATGGGGGAAGGAGGGAGACACGGGGGGTGAGGGGAACATGAGGGAGACACAGGCCATGAACGGGGGGTGGGAGGGAACAGTAGGGAAACACAGGGCATGAGCAGGGGGTTGGGGGAAGGGGATAGACACACGGGGCATGAGTGGGGGGTGGGGGAAGGGGAGAGACACATGGGCATGAGCAGGGGGTGGGGGAAGGGGAGAGAGACACCGGGCATGAGCAGGGGGTGGGGGAAAAGGAGGGAGACACGGGGCATGAGCGGAGGGTGGGGGGGAAAGGAAGGGAGACAAGGCGGCATAAGCAGGTAATGGGGGAAGGAGGGAGACACGGGGCATGAGCGGGGGTGAGGGAACAGGGGAGACACAGGGCATGAGCGGGGGTGGGGGGTAACACAGGAGACATGGGGCATGAGCGGGGGGTGGGGGGTAACACAAGGGAGACAGAGCGGGGGTGGGGGGTAACACAAGAGAGACACGGGGCATGGGTGGGGGTAACACAAGGGAGACATGGGCATGAGCGGGGGTGGAGGGTAACACAAGGGAGACACGGAGCATGAGCGGGGGGTGGGGGTAGCAGGGGAGACACAGGGCATGAGCGGGGGTGGGGCTAACACAAGGGAGACACGGGGCATGAGTGGGGGGTAACACAAGGGAGACACGGGGCATGAGCAGGGGGTAACACAAGGGAGACACAGGGCATGAGCAGGGGGTGGGGTGTAACACAAGGGAGACACACGGGGCGTGAGCGGGGGTGGGGAGGAACAGGGCACACACGGGGCATGAGCGGGGGGTGGGGGGAACAGGAGAAGGACAGGGGGCATGAGCAGGGGGTGGGGGGAAAGGAGGGAGACACGGGGCATGAGCGGGTTGTGGGGGGAACAGGGGAGACACAGCGCATGAGCGGGGGGGTGGGGTGGAAAGGAGGGGGACATGGGGCATGAGCGGGGGTGGGGGGAAGGAGGGGGACACGGGGCATGAGCGGGCGGTGGGGGGGAAGGAGGGAGACACGGGGCATGAGCGTGGGGTGGGGGGCTAACACGGGGCATGAGCGGTGGGTGGGGGGTAACACGAGGGAAACACGGGGTATGAGCGGGGGGTGGGGGGAACACAAGGGAGACACGGGACATGAGCGGAGGGTGGGGGCAACAGGAGACACATGGGGCATGAGCTGGTGGTGGGGGTACACGAGGGAGACACGGGGCATGAGCGGGGGGGGTGGGAGGGAAAAGTAGGGAAACACGGGGCATGAGTGGGGGTGGGGGGAAGGGGAGAGACACACGGGGCATGAGTGGGGGTGGGGGAAAGGGGAGAGAGACACTGGGCATGAGCGGGTGCTGGGGGGAAAGGAGGGAGACACGGGGCATGAGCGGGCGGTGGGGGTTAAAGGAGGGAGACACGGGGCATAAGCAGGGGGTGGGGGGAAGGAGGGAGACACGGGGCATGAGTGGGGGGTGGGGGAACGGGGGAGACACGGGGCATGAGCGGGGGGTGGGGGGTAACACAGGAGACATGGGGCATGAGCGGGGGGTGGGGGGTAACACAAGGGAGACATGAGCATGAGCGGGGGTGGGGGTAACACAAGGGAGACACGGAGCAGGAGCGGGGGGGTAGCAGGGGAGACACAGGGCATGAGCAGGGGGTGGGGGTAACACAAGGGAGACACGGGGCATGAGTTGGGGGTAACACAAGGGAGACACAGGGAATGAGCAGGGGTGGGGGGTAACACAAGGGAGACATGGGCATGAGCGGGGGTGGGGGGTAACACAAGGGAGACACTGGGCATGAGCGGGGGTTGGGGGGTAGCAGGGGAGACACAGGGGATGAGTGGGGGACGGGGGTAACACAAAGGAGACATGGGGCATGAGTGGGGGGTAACACGAGGGAGACATGGGGCATGAGCGGGGGGTGGGGGCTAACAGAGGAGACAGGGCATGAGCAGGGGGTGGGGGGAACAGGGCACACACAGGGCATGAGCGGGGGGTGGGGGGAAGAGGAGAAGGACAAGGGGCATGAGCGGGGAGTGGGGGGAACAGGGGAGACACAGCGCATGAGTGGGGGTTGGGGGGGAAAGGAGGGGGACATGGGGCATGAGCGGGATAGGGGGGAAGGAGGGGGGCACGGGGCATGAGCGGGCGGTGGGGGGAAGGAGAGAGACACGGGGCATGAGCGGGGGTGGGGGGGTAACACGGGGCATGAGCGGGGGGTAACACGAGGGAAACACGGGGCATGAGTGGGGGTTGGGGGAACACGAGGGAGACACGGGACATAAGCAGAGGGTGGGGGCAACAGGAGACACACGGGGCATGAGCTGGGGGTGGGGGGTACATGAGGGAGACACGGGGCATGAGCGGGGGGGTGGGGTGGAACAGGGGAGACATGGGGCATGAGCGAGGGGGTGGGGTAACACAACGGAGACATGGGGCATGAGTGGGGTGTTGGGGGTAACACAAGGGAGACACGGGGCATGAGTGGGGGTGGGGGGTAACACAATGGAGACACGGGGCATGAGCGGGGGGTGGGGGGAACAAGGGAGACACAGGGCATGAGTTGGGGGTGGGGGAGTAACACGAGGGAGACACGGGGCATGAGCAGGGGGTGGGCTGGAACAGGGGAGACACGGGGCATGAGCGGGGGGTGGGGGGTAACACAAGGAAGACACGGGGCATGATTGGAGGGTGGGGGTAACACAAGGGAGACAGGGGGCATGAGCGGGGGGTGGTGGTAACACAATTGAGACATGGGGCATGAGCGGAGGGTGGGGGGTAACAAGGGAGACACGGGGCATGAGCGGGGGGTGGGGGTAACACAAGGGAGACACAGGGCATGAGCGGGGGGTGGGGGTAACAGGGGAGACACAGGGCATGAGCAGGGGGTGGGGATTAACACAAGGGATACACGGGGCATGAGCGGGGGTGGGTGGTAACACAATTGAGACATGGGGCATGAACGGAGGGTGGGGGGTAACAAGGGAGACATGGGGCATGAGTGGGGGGTGGGGGGTAACGCAAGGGAGACACAGGGCATGAGCAGGGGGTGGGGGTAACAGGGGAGACACAGGGCAAGAGCAGGGGGTGGGGGTTAACACAAGGGAGACACGGGGCATGAGCGGGGGTGGGTGGTAACACAATTGAGACATGGGGCATGAGCGGAGGGTGGGGGGTAACACAGGAGACATGGGGCATGAGCGGGGAGGGGGGGTAACACAAGGGAGACACGGGGCATGAGCGGGGGTGGGGGGTAGCACAAGGGAGACACGGGGCATGGGTGGGGGGTAACACAAGGGAGACATGGGCATGAGTGGGGGTGGAGGGTAACACAAGGGAGACACGGGACATGAGCGGGGGGTGGGGGGTAGCAGGGGAGACACAGGGCATGAGCGGGGGTGGGGCTAACACAAGGGAGACACAGGGCATGAGTCGGGGGTAACACAAGGGAGACACGGGGCATGAGCAGGGGGTAACACAAGGGAGACACAGGGCATGAGCGGGGGGTGGGGTGTAACACAAGGGAGACACACGGGGCGTGAGCAGGGGGTGGGGAGGAACAGGGCACACACGGGGCATGAGCGGGGGGTGGGGGGAACAGGAGAAGGACATGGGGCATGAGCGGGGGGTGGTGGGGAAAGGAGGGAGACACGGGGCATGAGCGGGGTGTGGGGGAATAGGGGAGACGCAGCGCATGAGCGGGGGGGTGGGGTGGAAAGGAGGGGGACATGGGGCATGAGCGGGGGTGGGGGGAAGGAGGGGGACACGGGGCATGAGCGGGCGGTGGGGGAAGGAGGGAGACACAGGGCATGAGCGGGGGGGTGGGGGGCTAACACGGGACATGAGCGGGGGGTGGGGGGTAACACGATGGAAACACGGGGTATGAGCGGGGGGTGGGTGGAACACAAGGGAGACACGGGACATGAGCGGAGGGTGGGGGCAACAGGAGACACACAGGGCATGAGCTGGGGGTGGGGGGGTACACGAGGGAGACACAGGGCATGAGCGGGGGTGGGAGGGAAAAGTAGGGAAACACGGGGCATGATCGGGGGTGGGGGGAAGGGGAGAGACACACGGGGCATGAGTGGGGGGTGGGGGGAAGGGGAGAGAGACACTGGGCATGAGCGGGTGCTGGGGGAAAGGAGGGAGACATGGGGCATGAGCGGGGGGTGGGGGTTAAAGGAGGGAGACACGGGGCATAAGCAGGGGGTGGGGGGAAGGAGGGAGACACGGGGCATGAGCAGGGGGTGGGGGAACGGGGAGACACGGGGCATGAGCGGGGGGTGGGGGGGGAAAGAAGGGAGACAGGGGGCATAAGCAGGTAATGGGGGAAGGAGGGAGACACGGGGCATGAGCGGGGGGTGAGGGAACAGGGGAGACACAGGGCATGAGCGGGGGTGGGGGGTAACACAGGAGACATGGGGCATGAGCGGGGGGTGGGGGGAAACACAAGGGAGACAGAGCGGGGGTGGGGGGTAACACAAGGGAGACACGGGGCATGGGTGGGGGTAACACAAGGGAGACATGGGCATGAGCGGGATTGGAGGGTAACACAAGGGAGACACGGAGCATGAGCGGGGGGTGGGGGTAGCAGGGGAGACACAGGGCATGAGCGGGGGTGGGGCTAACACAAGGGAGACACGGGGCATGAGTCAGGGGTAACACAAGGGAGACACGGGGCATGAGCAGGGGGTAACACAAGGGAGACACAGGGCATGAGCGGGGGGTGGGGTGTAACACAAGGGAGACACACGGGGCGTGAGCGGGGGTGGGGAGGAACAGGGCACACACAGGGCATGAGCAGGGGGTGGGGGGAACAGGAGAAGGACAGGGGGCATGAGCGGGGGGTGGGGGGAAAGGAGGGAGACACGGGGCATGAGCGGGTTGAGGGGAGACACAGCGCATGAGCGGGGGGGTGGGGTGGAAAGGAGGGGGACATGGTGCATGAGCGGGGGTGGGGGGAAGGAGGGGGACACGGGGCATGAGCGGGCGTTGGGGGGGAAGGAGGGAGACACGGGGCATGAGCGGGGGTGGGGGGCTAACACGGGGCATGAGCGGTGGGTGGGGGGTAACACGAGGGAAACACGGGGTATGAGCGGGGGGTGGGGGGAACACAAGGGAGACACGGGACATGAGCGGAGGGTGGGGGCAACAGGAGACACATGGGGCATGAGCTGGGGGTGGGGGTACACGAGGGAGACACGGGGCATGAGCAGGGGGGTGGGAGGGAAAATTAGGGAAACACGGGGCATGAGCGGGGGTGGGGGGAAGGGGAGAGACACACGGGGCATGAGTGGGGGGAGGGGGAAAGGGGAGAGAGACACTGGGCATGAGCGGGTGCTGGGGGAAAGGAGGGAGACACGGGGCATGAGCGGGGGGTGGGGGTTAAAGGAGGGAGACACGGGGCATAAGCAGGGGGTGGGGGAAGGAGGGAGACACGGGGCATGAGCAGGGGATGGGGGAACGGGGGAGACACGGGGCATGAGCGGGGGGTAACACAGGAGACATGGGGCATGAGCGGGGGGGTGGGGGGTAACACAAGGGAGACATGAGCATGAGCGGGGGTGGGGGTAACACAAGGGAGACACGGAGCAGGAGCGGGGGGTAGCAGGGGAGACACAGGGCATGAGCAGGGGGTGGGGGTAACACAAGGGAGACACGGGGCATGAGTTGGGGGGTAACACAAGGGAGACACAGGGAATGAGCGGGGGAGGGGGTAACACAAGGGAGACATGGGCATGAGCGGGGGTGGGGGGTAACACAAGGGAGACACTGGGCATGAGCGGGGGGTGGGGGGTAGCAGGGGAGATACAGGGCATGAGCGGGGGACGGGGGTAACACAAGGGAGACCTGGGGGCATGAGTGGGGGGTAACACGAGGAGACACGGGGCATGAGCGGGGGGTGGGGTGTAACACAAGGGAGACACGGGGCATGAGCGGGGGTGGGGGGTACAGAGGAGACAGGGCATGAGCAGGGGGTGGGTTGGAACAGGGCACACACAGGGCATGAGCGGGGGGTGGGGGGAAGAGGAGAAGGACAGGGGGCATGAGCGGGGAGTGGGGGGAACAGCGGAGACACAGCGCATGGAGTGGGGGTTGGGGGGGAAAGGAGGGGGACATGGGGCATGAGCGGGGTGGGGGGAAGGAGGGGGACACGGGGCATGAGCGGGCAGGGGGGGGAAGGAGAGAGACACGGGGCATGAGCGAGGGTGGGGGGTAACACGGGGCATGAGCGGGGGGTAACACGAGGGAAACACGGGGCATGAGTGGGGGTTGGGGAACACGAGGGAGACACGGGACATGAGCAGAGGGTGGGGGCAACAGGAGACACACGGGGCATGAGCTGGTGGTGGGGGGTACATGAGGGAGACACGGGGCATGAGCGGGGGGAGGGGTGGAACAGGGGAGACATGGGGCATGAGCGAGGGGGTGGGGTAACACAACGGAGACATGGGGCATGAGTGGGGTGTTGGGGGTAACACAAGGGAGACACGGGGCATGAGTGGGGGTGGGGGGTAACACAATGGAGACACGGGGCATGAGCGGGGGGAACAAGGGAGACACAGGGCATGAGTGGGGGGTGGGGAAGTAACACGAGGGAGACACCGGGCATGAGCAGGGGGTGGGCTGGAACAGGGGAGACACGGGGCATGAGCGGGGGGAGGGGGTAACACAAGGAAGACACGGGGCATGATTGGAGGGTGGGGGTAACACAGGGGAGACATGGGGCATGAGCGGGGGGTGGTGGTAACACAATTGAGACATGGGGCATGAGCGGAGGGTGGGGGGTAACAAGGGAGACACAGGCCATGAGCGGGGCGTGGGAGTAACACAAGG
Source organism: Ambystoma mexicanum (assembly GCF_040938575.1). NCBI lineage: Eukaryota > Metazoa > Chordata > Amphibia > Caudata > Ambystomatidae > Ambystoma > Ambystoma mexicanum. Next base: position 339,332,754 of record NC_090939.1, read on the forward strand.
GAGACACAGGGCATGAGCAGGGGTGGGGGTAACAGGGGAGACACAGGGCATGAGCAGGGGTGGGGATTAACACAAGGGAGACACGGGGCATGAGCGGGGGTGGGTGGTAACACAATTGAGACATGGGGCATGAACGGAGGGTGGGGGGTAACAAGGGAGACATGGGGCATGAGTGGGGGGTGAGGGGTAACGCAAGGGAGACACAGGGCATGAGCGGGGGGTGGGGGTAACAGGGGAGACACAGGGCATGGGTGGGGGGTAACACAAGGGAGACATGGGCATGAGTGGGGGTGGAGGGTAACACAAGGGAGACACGGGGCATGAGCGGGGGGTGGGGGGGTAGCAGGGGAGACACAGGGAATGAGCGGGGGTGGGGCTAACACAAGGGAGACACGGGGCATGAGTCGGGGGTAACACAAGGGAGACACAGGGCATGAGCAGGGGTAACACAAGGGAGACACAGGGCATGAGCGGGGGGTGGGGTGTAACACAAGGGAGACACACGGGGCGTGAGGCAGGGGCTGGGGAGGAACAGGGCACACACGGGGCATGAGCGGGGGTGGGTGGTAACACAATTGAGACATGGGGCATGAGCGGAGGGTGGGGGGTAACACAGGAGAACATGGGGCATGAGCAGGAGTGGGGGGTAACACAAGGGAGACACGGGGCATGAGCGGGGGTGGGGGGTAGCACAAGGGAGACACGGGGCATGGGTGGGGGGTAACACAAGGGAGGACATGGGCATGAGTGGGGGTGGAGGGTAACACAAGGGAGACACGGGGCATGAGCGGGGGGTGGGGGGTAGCAGGGGGAGACACAGGGAATGAGCGGGGGTGGGGCTAACACAAGGGAGACACGGGGCATGAGTCGGGGGTAACACAAGGGAGACACAGGGCATGAGCAGGGGGTAACACAAGGAGACACAGGGCATGAGCGGGGGGTGGGTGTAACACAAGGGAGACACACGGGGCGTGAGCAGGGGCTGGGGGAGGAACAGGGCACACACGGGGCATGAGCGGGGGGTGGGGGGAACAGGAGAATGACATGGGGCATGAGCGGGGGGGTGGGGGGGAAGGAGGGAGACACGGGGCATGAGCGGGGTGTGGGGGAACAGGGGAGACACAGCGCATGAGCGGGGGGGTGGGGTGGAAAGGAGGGGGACATGGGGCATGAGCGGGGGTGGGGGGAAGGAGGGGGACACGGGGCATGAGTGGGCGGTGGGGGAAGGAGGGAGACACAGGGCATGAGCGGGGGTGGGGGGCTAACACGGGGCATGAGCGGGGGGTGGGGGGTAACACGAGGGAAACACGGGGTATGAGCGGGGGGGGTGGGTCGAACACAAGGGAGACACGGGACATGAGCGGAGGCTGGGGGCAACAGGAGACACACGGGGCATGAGCTGGGGGTGGGGGGGTACACGAGGGAGACACGGGGCATGAGCGGGGGTGGGGAGGGAAAAGTAGGGAAACACGGGGCATGATCGGGGGTGGGGGGAAGGGGAGAGACACACGGGCATGAGTGGGGGGTGGGGGGAAGGGGAGAGAGACACTGGGCATGAGCGGGTGCTGGGGGAAAGGAGGGAGACATGGGGCATGAGCGGGGGGTGGGGGTTAAAGGAGGGAGACACGGGGGCATAAGCAGGGGGTGGGGGAAGGAGGGAGACACGGGGCATGAGCGGGGGGTGGGGGGAACGGGGGAGACACGGGGCATGAGCGGGGGTGGGGGGGAAAGGAAGGGAGACACGGGGCATAAGCAGGTAATGGGGAAGGAGGGAGACACGGGGCATGAGCGGGGGGTGAGGGAACATGGGAGACACAGGGCATGAGCGGGGGTGGGGGGTAACACAGGAGACATGGGGCATGAGCGGGGGGTGGTGGGAAACACAAGGGAGACAGAGCGGGGGTGGGGGGTAACACAAGGGAGACACGGGGCATGGGTGGGGGTAACACAAGGGAGACATGGGCATGAGCGGGGTGGAGGGTAACACAAGGGAGACACGGAGCATGAGCGGGAGGTGGGGGTAGCAGGGGAGACACAGGGCATGAGCGGGGGTGGGGCTAAACACAAGGGAGACACGGGGCATGAGTCGGGGGTAACACAAGGGAGACACGGGGCATGAGCAGGGGGTAACACAAGGGAGACACAGTGCAATGAGCGGGGGGGTGGGGTGTAACACAAGGGGGACACACGGGGTGTGAGCGGGGGTGGGGAGGAGCAGGGCACACACGGGGCATGAGCAGGGGTTGGGGGGAACAGGAGAAGGACAGGGGGCATGAGCGGGGGGTGGGGGGAAGGAGGGAGACACGGGGCATGAGCGGGTTGTGGGGGGAACAGGGGAGACACAGCGCATGAGCGGGGGGGTGGGGTGGAAAGGAGGGGGACATGGTGCATGAGCGGGGGTGGGGGAAGGAGGGGGACACGGGGCATGAGCGGGCGGTGGGGGGGAAGGAGGGGAGACACGGGGCATGAGCGGGGGGTGGGGGGGCTAACACGGGTCATGAGGGGTGGGTGGGGGTAACACGAGGGAAACACGGGGTATGAGCGGGGGGTGGGGGGAACACAAGGGAGACACGGGACATGAGCGGAGGGTGGGGGCAACAGGAGACACATGGGGCATGAGCTGGTGGTGGGGGTACACGAGGGAGACACGGGGCATGAGCGGGGGGGTGGGAGGGAAAATTAGGGAAACACGGGGCATGAGCGGGGGTGGGGGGAAGGGGAGAGACACACGGGGCATGAGTGGGGGGTGGGGGAAAGGGGAGAGAGACACTGGGCATGAGCGGGTGCTGGGTGGAAAGGAGGGAGACACGGGGCATGAGCGGGGGGTGGGGGTTAAAGGAGGTAGACACGGGGCATAAGCAGGGGGTGGGGGGAAGGAGGGAGACACGGGGCATGAGCAGGGTGTGGGGGAACGGGGAGACACGGGGCATGAGCGGGGGGTAACACAGGAGACATGGGGCATGAGCGGGGGGGTGGGGGTAACACAGGGGAGACACGGGGCATGAGCGGGGGTGGGGGTAACACAAGGGAGAAACGGGGCATGAGCGGGGGGTGGGGGGTAACACAAGGGAGACATGAGCATGAGCGGGGGTGGGGGTAACACAAGGGAGACACGGAACAGGAGCGGGGGTAGCAGGGGAGACACAGGGCATGAGCAGGGGGTGGGGGTAACACAAGGGAGACACGGGGCATGAGTGGGGGGTAACACAAGGGAGACACAGGGAATGAGCGGGGTGGGGGTAACACAAGGGAGACATGGGCATGAGCGGGGGTGGGGGGTAACACAAGGGAGACACTGGGCGTGAGCGGGGGGTGGGGGATAGCAGGGGAGACACAGGGCATGAGCGGGGGATGGGGGTAACACAAGGGAGACATGGGGCATGAGTGGGGGTAACACGAGGGAGACACGGGGCATGAGCGGGGGGTGGGGTGTAACACAAGGGAGACACGGGGCATGAGCGGGGGGTGGGGGGTAACAGAGGAGACAGGGCATGAGCAGGGGTTGGGGGGAACAGGGCACACACAGGGCATGAGCGGGGGTTGGGGGGAAGAGGAGAAGGACAGGGGGCATGAGCGGGGAGTGGGGGGAACAGGGGAGACACAGCGCATGAGTGGGGGTTGGGGGGAAAGGAGGGGGACATGGGGCATGAGCGGGGGTGGGGGGAAGGAGGGGGACACGGGGAATGAGCGGGCAGTGGGGGGAAGGAGAGAGACACGGGGCATGAGCGGGGGTGGGGGGGTAACATGGGGCATGAGCGGGGGTTGGGGGAACACGAGGGAGACACGGGACATGAGCAGAGGGTGGGGGCAACAGGAGACACACAGGGCATGAGCTGGGGGTGGGGGTACACGAGGGAGACACGGGGCATGAGCGGGGGGTGGGGTGGAACAGGGGAGACATGGGGCATGAGCGAGGGGGTGGGGTAACACAACGGAGACATGGGGCATGAGTGGGGTGTTGGGGGTAACACAAGGGAGACACAGGGCATGAGTGGGGGTGGGGGGTAACACAATGGAGACACGGGGCATGAGAGGGGGGTGGGGGGAACAAGGGAGACACAGGGCATGAGTGGGGGGTGGGGGAGTAACACGAGGGAGACACGGGGCATGAGCAGGGGGTGGGCTGGAACAGGGGAGACACGGGGCATGAGCGGGGGGTGGGGGGTAACACAAGGAAGACACGGGGCATGATTGGTGGGTGGGGGTAACACAAGGGAGACATGGGGCATGAGCGGGGGGTGGTGGTAACACAATTGAGACATGGGGCATGAGCGGAGGGTGGGGGGTAACAAGGGAGACACAGGGCATGAGCAGGGGGTGGGGATTAACACAAGGGAGACACGGGGCATGAGCAGGGGTGGGTGGTAACACAATTGAGACATGGGGCATGAACGGAGGGTGGGGGGTAACAAGGGAGACATGGGGCATGAGCGGGGGGTGGGGTAACAGGGGAGACACAGGGCAAGAGCAGGGGGTGGGGGGTAACACAAGGGAGACACGGGGCATGAGCGGGGGTGGGTGGTAACACAATTGAGACATGGGGCATGAGCGGAGGGTGGGGGGTAACACAGGAGACATGGGGCATGAGCGGCGAGTGGGGGGTAACACAAGGGGGACACAGGGCATGAGCGGGGGTGGGGGGTAGCACAAGGGAGACACGGGGCATGGGTGGGGGGTAACACAAGGGAGACATGGGCATGAGTGGGGGTGGAGGGTAACACAAGGGAGACACGGGGCATGAGCGGGGGTGGGGGGTAGCAGGGGAGACACAGGGCATGAGCGGGGGTGGGGCTAACACAAGGGAGACACGGGGCATGAGTCGGGGGTGGAGGGTAACACAAGGGAGACACGGAGCATGAGCGGGGGTGGGGGTAGCAGGGGAGACACAGGGCATGAGCGGGGGTGGGGCTAACACAAGGGAGACACGGGGCATGAGTCGGGGGTAACACAAGGGAGACACGGGGCATAAGCAGGGGGTAACACAAGGGAGACACAGGGCATGAGCGGGGGGTGGGGTGTAACACAAGGGAGACACACGGGGTGTGAGCGGGGGTGGGGAGGAACAGGGCACACACGGGGCATGAGCAGGGGGTGGGGGGAACAGGAGAAGGACAGGGGGCATGAGCGGGGGGTGGGGGGAAAGGAGGGAGACACGGGGCATGAGCGGGTTGTGGGGGGAACAGGGGAGACACAGCGCATGAGCGGGGGGGTGGGGTGGAAAGGAGGGGGACATGGTGCATGAGCGGGGGTGGGGGGAAGGAGGGGGACACGGGGCATGAGCGGGCGGTGGGGGGGAAGGAGGGAGACACGGGGCATGAGCGGGGGGTGGGGGGGCTAACACGGGGCATGAGCGCTGGGGGTGGGGGGTAACACGAGGGAAACACGGGGTATGAGCGGGGGGGTGGGGGGAACACAAGGGAGACACGGGACATGAGCGGAGGGTGGGGGCAACAGGAGACACATGGGGCATGAGCTGGGGGTGGGGGTACACGAGGGAGACATGGGGCGTGGGGGTGGGAGGGAAAATTAGGGAAACACGGGGCATGAGCGGGGGTGGAGGGAAGGGGAGAGACACACGGGGCATGAGTGGGGGGTGGGGGAAAGGGGAGAGAGACACTGGGCATGAGCGGGTGCTGGGGGAAAAGGAGGGAGACACGGGGCATGAGCGGGGGGTGGGGGTTAAAGGAGGGAGACACGGGGCATAAGCAGGGGGTGGGGGAAGGAGGGAGACACGGGGCATGAGCAGGGGGTGGTGGAACGGGGGAGACACGGGGCATGAGCGGGGGGTAACACAGGAGACATGGGGCATGAGCGGGGGGTGGGGGTAACACAGGGGAGACACGGGGCATGAGCGGGGGTGGGGGTAACACAAGGGAGACACGGGGCATGAGCGGGGGGTGGGGGGTAACACAAGGGAGACATGAGCATGAGCGGGGGTGGGGGTAACACAAGGGAGACACGGAGCAGGAGCGGGGGGTAGCAGGGGAGACACAGGGCATGAGCAGGGGGTGGGGGTAACACAAGGGAGACACGGGGCATGAGTGGGGGGTAACACAAGGGAGACACAGGGAATGAGCGGGGGTGGGGGGTAACACAAGGGAGACATGGGCATGAGCGGGGGTGGGGGGTAACACAAGGGAGACACTGGGCATGAGCGGGGGGTGGGGGGTAGCAGGGGAGACACAGGGCATGAGCGGGGGACGGGGGTAACACAAGGGAGACATGGGGCATGAGTGGGGGGTAACACGAGGGAGACACGGGGCATGAGCGGGGGGTGGGGTGTAACACAAGGGAGACACGGGGCATGAGCGGGGGGTGGGGGGTAACAGAGGAGACAGGGCATGAGCAGGGGGTGGGGGGAACAGGGCACACACAGGGCATGAGCGGGGGGTGGGGGGAAGAGGAGAAGGACAGGGGGCATGAGCGGGGAGTGGGGGGAACAGGGGAGACAGCGCATGAGTGGGGGTTGGGGGGGAAAGGAGGGGGACATGGGGCATGAGCGGGGGTGGGGGGAAGGAGGGGGACACGGGGAATGAGCGGGCAGTGGGGGGAAGGAGAGAGACACGGGGCATGAGCGGGGGTGGGGGGTAACACGGGGCATGAGCGGGGGGTAACACGAGGGAAACACGGGGCATGAGTGGGGGTTGGGGGAACACGAGGGAGACACGGGACATGAGCAGAGGGTGGGGGCAACAGGAGACACACGGGGCATGAGCTGGGGGTGGGGGGTACACGAGGGAGACACAGGGCATGAGCGGAGGAGTGGGGTGGAACAGGGGAGACATGGGGCATGAGCGAGGGGGTGGGGTAACACAACGGAGACATGGGGCATGAGTGGGGTGTTGGGGTAACACAAGGGAGACACGGGGCATGAGTGGGGGTGGGGGGTAACACAATGGAGACACGGGGCATGAGCGGGGGGTGGGGGGAACAAGGGAGACACAGGGCATGAGTGGGGTGTGGGGGAGTAACACGAGGGAGACACGGGGTATGAGCAGGGGGTGGGCTGGAACAGGGGAGACATGGGGCATGAGCGGGGGGTGGGGGGTAACACAAGGAAGACACGGGGCATGATTGGAGGGTGGGGGTAACACAAGGGAGACATGGGGCATAAGCGGGGGGTGGTGGTAACACAATTGAGACATGGGGCATGAGCGGAGGGTGGGGGGTAACAAGGGAGACAGAGGGCATGAGCGGGGGGTGGGGGTAACACAAGGGAGACACAGGGCATGAGCGTGGGGTGGGGGTAACAGGAGAGACACAGGGCATGAGCAGGGGGTGGGGGTTAACACAAGTGAGACACGGGGCATGAGCGGGGGTGGGTGGTAACACAATTGAGACATGGGGCATGAGCGGAGGGTGGGAGGTAACACAGGAGACATGGGGCATGAGCGGGGAGTGGGGGGTAACACAAGGGAGACACGGGGCATGAGCGGGGTGGGGGGTAGCACAAGGGAGACACAGGGCATGGGTGGGGGGTAACACAAGGGAGACATGGGCATGAGTGGGGGTGCAGGGTAACACAAGGGAGACACGGGGCATGAGCGGGGGGTGGGGGGTAGCAGGGAGACACAGGGCATGAGCGGGGGTGGGGCTAACACAAGGGAGACACGGGGCATGAGTCGGGGGTAACACAAGGGAGACACGGGGCATGAGCAGGGGGTAACACAAGGGAGACACAGGGCATGAGCGGGGGGTGGGGTGTAACACAAGGGAGACACACGGGGCGTGAGCAGGGGCTGGGGAGGAACAGGGCACACACGGGGCATGAGCGGGTGGTGGGGGGAACAGGAGAAGGACATGGGGCATGAGCGGGGGGTGGGGGGAAAGGAGGGAGACACGGGGCATGAGCGGGGTGTGGGGGAACAGGGGAGACACAGCGCATGAGCGGGGGGGTGGGGTGGAAAGGAGGGGGACATGGGGCATGAGCGGGGGTGGGGGCAAGGAGGGGGACACGGGGCATGAGCGGGCGGTGGGGGAAGGAGGGAGACACAGGGCATGAGCGGGGGGGTGGGGGACTAACACGGGGCATGAGCGGGGGGTGGGGGGTAACACGGGGTATGAGCGGGGGGTGGGGGGAACACAAGGGAGACACGGGACATGAGCGGAGGGTGGGGGCAACAGGAGACACACGGGGCATGAGCTGGGGGTGGGGGGGTACACGAGGGAGACACGGGGCATGAGCGGGGGTGGGAGGGAAAAGTAGGGAAACACGGGGCATGATCGGGGTGGGGGGAAGGGGAGAGACACACGGGGCATGAGAGGGGGTGGGGGGAAGGGGAGAGAGACACTGGGCATGAGCGGGTGCTGGGGGAAAGGAGGGAGACACGGGGCATGAGCGGGGGGTGGGGGTTAAAGGAGGGGAGACACGGGGCATAAGCAGGGGGTGGGGGGAAGGAGGGAGACACGGGGCATGAGCGGGGGGTGGGGGAACGGGGAGACACGGGGCATGAGCGGGGGGTGGGGGGGTAACACAGGAGACATGGGGCATGAGCGGGGGGTGGGGGTAACACAAGGGAGACACGGGGCATGAGCTGGGGTGGGGGGTAACACAAGGGAGACACGGGGCAGAAGCAGGGGGTGGGGGTAACACAAGGGAGACACGGGGCATGAGTAGGGGGTTAACACAAGGGAGACACAGGGAATGAGCGGGGGGTGGGGGGTAACACAAGGGAGACATGGGCATGAGCGGGGGTGGAGGGTAACACAAGGGAGACACAGGGCATGAGCGGGGGGTGGGGGGTAGCAGGGGAGACACAGGGCATGAGCGGGAACGGGGGTAACACAAGGGAGACATGGGGCATTAGTGGGGGGTAACACGAGGGAGACAAGGGGCATGAGCGGGGGGTGGGGTGTAACACAAGGGAGACACGGGGCATGAGCGGGGGGTGGGGGGTAACAGGGGAGACAGGGCATGAGCAGGGGGTGGGGGGAACAGGGCACACACGGGGCATGAGCAGGGGGTGGGGGGAACAGGAGAAGGACAGGGGGCATGAGCGGGGGTGGGGGGAACAGGGGAGACACAGCGCATGAGCAGGGGGATGGGGGGAAAGGAGGGGGACATGGGGCATGAGCGGGGGTGGGGGGAAGGAGGGGGACACGGGGCACGAGCGGGTGGTGGGGGGAAGGAGGGAGACACGGGGCATGAGCGGGGGGTGGGGGGTAACATGGGGCATGAGCGGGGGGTAACACGAGGGAAACACGGGGAATGAGTGGGGGTTGGGGGAACACGAGGGAGACACGGGACATGAGCAGAGGGTGGGGGCAACAGGAGACACACGAGGCATGAGCTGGGGGTTGGGGGTACACGAGGGAGACATGGGGCATGAGCGGGGGGGTGGGGTGGAACAGGGAAGACATGGGGCATGAGCAAGGGGGTGGGGTACCACAAAGGAGACATGGGGCATGAGAAGGGTGTTAGGGGTAACACAAGGGAGACACGGGGCATGGGCGGGGGTGGGGGGTAACACAATGGAGACACGGGGCATGAGCGGGGGGTGGGGGGAACAAGGGAGACACAGGGAATGAGCGGGGGGTGGGGGGAGTAACACGAGGGAGACACGGGGCATGAGAAGGGGGTGGGCTGGAACAGGGGAGACACGGGGCATGAGCGGGGGTGGGGGGTAACAAAAGGGAGACACGGGGCATGATTGGGGGGTGGGGTAACACAAGGGAGACATGGGGCATGAGCGAGGGGTGGGTGGTAACACAATTGAGACATGGGGCATGAGCGGAGGGTGGGGGGTAAAGAGGGAGACACGGGGCATGAGCGGGGGGTGGGGGTTAGACAAGGGAGACACAGGGCATGAGCGGGGGGTCGGGGTAACAGGGGAGACACAGGGCATGAGCAGGGGGTGGGGGTTAACACAAGGGAGACACGGGGCATGAGCGGGGGTGGGTGGTAACACAATTGAGACATGGGGCATGAGCGGAGGGTGGGGGGTAACAAGGGAGACATGGGGCATGAGTGGTGGGTGGGGGGTAACACAAGGGAGACACAGGGCATGAGTGGGGGGTGCGGGGTAACAGGGGAGACACAGGGCATGAGCAGGGGGTGGGGGGAACAGGGGATACACGGGGCATGAGCGGGGGTTGGGGGGTCAAAGGAGGGAGACACGGGGCATGAGCAGGGGGTGCGGGGAACAGGGGAGACACGGGGCATGAGCGGGGGGTGGCTTGAAGGAGGGGGACACGGACCATGAGCGGGGGTGGGGGGAACATGAGGGAGACACAGGGCATGAGCGGGGGGGTGGGAGGAACTGGGGAGACATGTGGCATGAGCGGGGGGCTGGCGGGAACAGGGCAGACACGGGGCATGAGCAGGGGGTTGAGGGAACACAAGGGAGACACGGGCCATGAGCAGGGGGTGAAGGGGGACAGGGGAGACACAGAGCATGAGCGGGGGGTGGGGGGAAGGGAGAGACACACGGGGCATGAGTGGGGGGAAAGGAGGGAGACAGGTGGCATGAGCGGGGGGTGGGGGAACACGAGGGAGACACGGGACATGAGCAGAGGGTGGGGGCAACAGGAGACACACGGGGCATGAGCTGGGGGTGGGGGGTACACGAGGGAGACACGGGGCATGAGCGGAGGAGTGGGGTGGAACAGGGGAGACATGGGGCATGAGCGAGGGGGTGGGGTAACACAACGGAGACATGGGGCATGAGTGGGGTGTTGGGGGTAACACAAGGGAGACACGGGGCATGAGTGGGGGTGGGGGGTAACACAATGGAGACACGGGGCATGAGCGGGGGGTGGGGGGAACAAGGGAGACACAGGGCATGATTGGGGGGTGGGGGAGTAACACGAGGGAGACACGGGGTATGAGCAGGGGGTGGGCTGGAACAGGGGAGACATGGGGCATGAGCGGGGGGTGGGGGGTAACACAAGGAAGACACGGGGCATGATTGGAGGGTGGGGGTAACACAAGGGAGACATGGGGCATAAGCGGGGGGTGGTGGTAACACAATTGAGACATGGGGCATGAGCGGAGGGTGGGGGGTAACAAGGGAGACAGAGGGCATGAGCGGGGGGTGGGGGTAACACAAGGGAGACACAGGGCATGAGCGTGGGGTGGGGGTAACAGGAGAGACACAGGGCATGAGCAGGGGGTGGGGATTAACACAAGGGAGACACGGGGCATGAGCGGGGGTGGGTGGTAACACAATTGAGACATGGGGCATGAACGGAGGGTGGGGGGTAACAAGGGAGACATGGGGCATGAGTGGGGGGTGGGGGGTAACGCAAGGGAGACACAGGGCATGAGCGGGGGGTGGGGGTAACAGGGGAGACACAGGGCAAGAGCAGGGGGTGGGGGTTAACACAAGGGAGACACGGGGCATGAGCGGGGGTGGGTGGTAACACAATTGAGACATGGGGCATGAGCGGAGGGTGGGAGGTAACACAGGAGACATGGGGCATGAGCGGGGAGTGGGGGGTAACACAAGGGAGACACGGGGCATGAGCGGGGTGGGGGGTAGCACAAGGGAGACACAGGGCATGGGTGGGGGGTAACACAAGGGAGACATGGGCATGAGTGGGGGTGCAGGGTAACACAAGGGAGACACGGGGCATGAGCGGGGGGTGGGGGGTAGCAGGGGAGACACAGGGCATGAGCGGGGGTGGGGCTAACACAAGGGAGACACGGGGCATGAGTCGGGGGTAACACAAGGGAGACACGGGGCATGAGCAGGGGGTAACACAAGGGAGACACAGGGCATGAGCGGGGGGTGGGGTGTAACACAAGGGAGACACACGGGGCGTGAGCAGGGGCTGGGGAGGAACAGGGCACACACGGGGCATGAGCGGGGGGTGGGGGGAACAGGAGAAGGACATGGGGCATGAGCGGGGGGTGGGGGGAAAGGAGGGAGACACGGGGCATGAGCGGGGTGTGGGGGAACAGGGGAGACACAGCGCATGAGCGGGGGGTGGGGTGGAAAGGAGGGGGACATGGGGCATGAGCAGGGGTGGGGGGAAGGAGGGGGACACGGGGCATGAGCGGGCGGTGGGGGAAGGAGGGAGACACAGGGCATGAGCGGGGGGGTGGGGGGCTAACACGGGGCATGAGCGGGGGGTGGGGGGTAACACGGGGTATGAGCGGGGGGTGGGGGGAACACAAGGGAGACACGGGACATGAGCGGAGGGTGGGGGCAACAGGAGACACACGGGGCATGAGATGGGGGTTGGGGGGGTACACGAGGGAGACACGGGGCATGAGCGGGGGTGGGAGGGAAAAGTAGGGAAACACGGGGCATGATCGGGGTGGGGGGAAGGGGAGAGACACACGGGGCATGAGTGGGGGGTGGGGGGAAGGGGAGAGAGACACTGGGCATGAGCGGGTGCTGGGGGAAAGGAGGGAGACACGGGGCATGAGCGGGGGGTGGGGGTTAAAGGAGGGAGACACAGGGCATAAGCAGGGGGTGGGGGGAAGGAGGGAGACACGGGGCATGAGCGGGGGGTGGGGGAACGGGGAGACACGGGGCATGAGCGGGGGGTGGGGGGGTAACACAGGAGACATGGGGCATGAGCGGGGGGTGGGGGTAACACAAGGGAGACACGGGGCATGAGCGGGGGCTGGGGGTAACACAAGGGAGACATGGGCATGAGCTGGGGTGGGGGGTAACACAAGGGAGACATGGGGCAGAAGCAGGGGGTGGGGGTAACACAAGGGAGACACGGGGCATGAGTAGGGGGTTAACACAAGGGAGACACAGGGAATGAGCGGGGGGTGGGGGGTAACACAAGGGAGACATGGGCATGAGCGGGGGTGGAGGGTAACACAAGGGAGACACAGGGCATGAGCGGGGGGTAGCAGGGGAGACACAGGGCATGAGCGGGAACGGGGGTAACACAAGGGAGACATGGGGCATTAGTGGGGGGTAACACGAGGGAGACAAGGGGCATGAGCGGGGGGTGGGGTGTAACACAAGGGAGACACGGGGCATGAGCGGGGGGTGGGGGGTAACAGGGGAGACAGGGCATGAGCAGGGGGTGGGGGGAACAGGGCACACACGGGGCATGAGCAGGGGGTGGGGGGAACAGGAGAAGGACAGGGGGCATGAGCGGGGGTGGGGGGAACAGGGGAGACACAGCGCATGAGCAGGGGGATGGGGGGAAAGGAGGGGGACATGGGGCATGAGCGGAGGTGGGGGGAAGGAGGGGGGCACGGGGCACGAGCGGGTGGTGGGGGGAAGGAGGGAGACACGGGGCATGAGCGGGGGGTGGGGGGTAACATGGGGCATGAGCGGGGGTAACACGAGGGAAACACGGGGAATGAGTGGGGGTTGGGGGAACACGAGGGAGACACGGGACATGAGCAGAGGGTGGGGGCAACAGGAGACACACGGGGCATGAGCTGGGGGTTGGGGGTACACGAGGGAGACATGGGGCATGAGCGGGGGGGTGGGGTGGAACAGGGAAGACATGGGGCATGAGCAAGGGGGTGGGGTACCACAAAGGAGACATGGGGCATGAGTGGGGTGTTAGGGGTAACACAAGGGAGACACGGGGCATGGGCGGGGGTGGGGGGTAACACAATGGAGACACGGGGCATGAGCGGGGGGTGGGGGGAACAAGGGAGACACAGGGAATGAGCGGGGGGTGGGGGAGTAACACGAGGGAGACACGGGGCATGAGAAGGGGGTGGGCTGGAACAGGGGAGACACGGGGCATGAGCGGGGGTGGGGGGTAACAAAAGGGAGACACGGGGCATGATTGGGGGGTGGGGTAACACAAGGGAGACATGGGGCATGAGCGAGGGGTGGGTGGTAACACAATTGAGACATGGGGCATGAGCGGAGGGTGGGGGGTAACGAGGGAGACACGGGGCATGAGCGGGGGGTGGGGGTTAGACAAGGGAGACACAGGGCATGAGCGGGGGGTCGGGGTAACAGGGGAGACACAGGGCATGAGCAGGGGGTGGGGGTTAACACAAGGGAGACACGGGGCATGAGCGGGGGTGGGTGGTAACACAATTGAGACATGGGGCATGAGCGGAGGGTGGGGGGTAACAAGGGAGACATGGGGCATGAGTGGTGGGTGGGGGGTAACACAAGGGAGACACAGGGCATGAGTGGGGGGTGCGGGGTAACAGGGGAGACACAGGGCATGAGCAGGGGGTGGGGGGAACAGGGGATACACGGGGCATGAGCGGGGGTTGGGGGGTCAAAGGAGGGAGACACGGGGCATGAGCAGGGGGTGCGGGGAACAGGGGAGACACGGGGCATGAGCGGGGGGTGGCTTGAAGGAGGGGGACACGGACCATGAGCGGGGGTGGGGGGAACATGAGGGAGACACAGGGCATGAGCGGGGGGGGGTGGGAGGAACAGGGGAGACATGTGGCATGAGCGGGGGGCTGGCGGGAACAGGGCAGACACGGGGCATGAGCAGGGGGTGGAGGGAACACAAGGGAGACACGGGCCATGAGCAGGGGGTGAAGGGGGACAGGGGAGACACAGAGCATGAGCGGGGGGTGGGGGGAAGGGAGAGACACACGGGGCATGAGTGGGGGGAAAGGAGGGAGACAGGTGGCATGAGCGGGGGGTGGGGGGAACACGAGGGAGACACGGGGCATGAGCGGGGAGTGGGAGAGAACAGTAGGGAAACACAGGGCATGAGCAGGGGTGGGGGAAGGGGAGAGACACACGGGGCATGAGCGGGGGTGGGGGGAAGGGGAGAGAGACACGGGGCATGAGCAGGGGGTGGGGGAAAGGAGGGAGACACAGGGCATGAGTGGGGGAACAGGGGAAACCCGGGGCATGAACATGGGGTGGGGGGGAAGGAGGGAGACACGGGACATGAGCAGGGGGAACGGGAAGGAGAAACGGAGCATGAGCGGGGGGTGGAGGGAAAAGGAGGGAGACACGGGGCATGAGCGGGGGGTGTGGGGAACAGGAGGAACACATGGAGCATCAGCAGGGGGTGGGGGAAACAGGGGAGACACGGGCCATGAGCGGGGGGTGGGGGGAAGGGGAGAGAGACACAAGGGTTCTACGTCTAACCGCCTTGAAAGAAACATTACTGCCTACAGGTACACTTGTGGCCGATGCAGAGCCAGGCAGCCCACGTCTACACTGTGCAGGCAGCTGATCCCGCTCCTATTGACAAAGCCTCTCATGCGATAAACAAAGATGGCGGGCGTATCTGAAAATAGACGCACTGCACGCTTCATGGCAGCCAATAGAAAAGCACGTCAGATGTCTGCGGAAATCACGCAAGCCACTTGCCCAATCCCCATCCTGTCCGCAGAGCAAACAGGGAAGTCTGTCCACGAAACGAACACAGATATCACTAATTTTTTCTGACCTACTTTTTGGTCATTTAAAAAAAAAACTACTGGACGGATTTTCACCAAATTTGTAAAAGCACGCTTTTTGGACCAAGCTGCTTCTCGTCAAAATTTGGTGACAATCCGTCCAGCGGTTTGAGCTGTAGGCGCAAGCAAAGACATTTGTGATGCCATCGTTCATGTTCTGTGTGTTAGTGTTAGCAGTGCACAGTGGTGATGGCAGGTATGGGGGCTTAGTTTGCCATAACTGGCGAATTTCAGGGGTTTTTCAGTTTTAATTTGAACCATAAAAGGGAGGTAGATTTATTTTTATTTTTTAGTGAAGTACACAGGTTGTTGGTAGGGCAACTTAACCATAACGTCCCCACAACAAAGTTTTTTTTTTTGTATTGAATTTAACAGGTTTTTGGAAGGGGAACTTAATCATAACATTGTGTCAAGGAAGTTGTTGTGCTGAACATACACTGTCATCATGTGATTGTGGGAGATATGTAGTATAATGTACATACTTGATATACATTTAAGATAGAACATACAGAACCCCCTCCCTATTGATTTTAGAAAGGGATGGACTTAGCGCCTGTTTGCAGACAAGGGGCGGACGGGATCAACATTCCTCAAAGATGCAGGGGTATCTGAAAATAAACTATTGTCTTACACAAAAAATCTGCAACATAGAAGGACATAAAGACAATGGGCCTCATTACGACCCTGGCGGAAATCAACAGACCGGACCGCCATAGCGTAAATAGCGTTTCCGCCATTGCACGAAGGAGCAAAGTGCGGCCCATTCCGACCCATCGGGCACGAGCATTACGCCATGGCGGAATCCGAAAGGCTGCGATGGCGGAAATGACCCCAAAACGGCCCTTACCGCCGCCGTACGCTGCACCAGGTGCAATACCGCCACCCATCTTAGCGGTCACCGTAATGAGCGGTCACCGTAATGAGCGGGCACCGCAAATTACGGGCACCGTAAATATACGGAAACGGAAGTAAAAGCATGTGGCCGGAACGGGAAACAGCACGCCGCACAACTATAAAATCCGATTCCCAACACAACCATTAAAAATCCGACCCTGACACACATCCCAACCCGTTAGCAACCCCAGTTAAAAAAATAAATATGGGAAAGGTAGCCAAGAAAGCGTGTGATCGCAAGCGGCAGGTCCACTTCTCCCGAGAGGAACTGACCGTGCTCACCGAGACCCTCCAGGATAATGCCGCCGTCGTCTTCTCCAGTCAAATGACCAGGACGGCCCTTGCCAACAAGAAGGCCATATGGGCCCTGGTGGCACAGCGCGTAAGTGCGGTGGGGACAACACCCCGCACGCCACAGCAATGTCGCAAGCGGTGGGACGACCTGCGGATCCGCGTACGCAGCATACTTTCTGCGAACAGGAACATCGCCACAGCTACCGGGGGGGGATCAGAGTCGCCCATCAAGTTGACCCCCTGGGAGGATATCTGCGCCTCCACCATAGGAATGGAGAGCATAGAGGGAGTCGGAGGGATGGAGAAAGGAGTGCCGACATCCGGAGAATCAGGTAGGTTGGCCAAGAGAAACAATGCGAAATCCACAAAGCACGAACATGTGCAGTACCATGTGACCCCATAGTGCAATACATACTTTGCCCTGACAGCGCCCTCAAAAAGTCAGAATGAATAAACAAATTAATCAAGATGCCATAAACAACCCCTACATGTGCAGCATGCACCCCCTAACTGCAGGCAGCCAAATGAATGCATCCTCAATCCACACGAAAATGAGACCACCTCCAAGGCCCAGTCCCAAATCACCCTCATGTACCACCCCAATGCATTTGATACGTTGCCATTCCAAATCCCACAGACCCATAACTAACGCTCGGCCCTCTTTACTCCACCACAGGGTCCGATACCAACGACGAGCTGCAGGACACCCCTACCAGCACGCCTGCAAAGCGGGCCAGGACCAACGTCCCAAGAGCCTCCACCTCAGGTGCAAGGATCAAGACACGGCAGCAGCAGGAATCAAGTGGCAGCACACTGGAGGGGACTGCAACAGGCACCCCAGCAGCCAGCAAGTCCACAACCCCAGCACCACAGGTCCCCCCAAAGAACGTATCTGATGGCACTGCCTCTGGTGGTAGCAGCACCATAGGTGACACAGCTGTCATGCCAGCATGCTCCGACACGGAAAACAGTGCTGGCGACGTAGGTACCATCCATGACCTTTCCCAATCCCCCTGCATGTTCCATCCCCTACACCATGACGAAACCACGCAGGGGCACCCTGAAGACGACGACTGGCCAACCCCCACAAGTCCTGTGCCAAGGCAACATGTGTTGAGCAGCCCCCCTGTCACACCACCGCAAATGTCCATGGCCCAGCAGAGGCAACAGTCCCTCGACCTGCTGATCGAGCAACAGCAGGAAGTGTCCACGCTACTCAAGGACCATGCAAATGAATGCGGGGGTTCCAGGGCAGCCATGGAAACATCCACCGAGACACTCAGGGCACAAATAGAGAAAAGCAGTGAGAGCCTCAGGGGAGAAATGGAGAGAAGCACCGAGAGCCTGAGAGCACAAATGGAGAAAAGCACCGAGAGCCTGAGAGCATGGAACAAGAAACACTGCTTACAAAAGTATCCTCTGTAAACTCAGAATTACCTCTCGATTCAGCAGAACTACACTGTCTAGTATACAAATGGCCATGCACATCAATGTGTGCCATTCCAAACAAAGCTTTCAAATCTTTACGCCAGTTCCTCAATCAGTATGTAAAAGGTAAAGACAAAAGTGAAATGAAAGTGCTGCAAAATATGGAAATGTGTCCAGTGCGCCAATTCACAGGACTACAAGAACATTCATTAGCCTGCATTTCTGGGTCTATTTGCAAAAGCACCTTCCATGATATCAAAAGGATATCAATACATCATTCAAGTGTAAGAAATCTACAGGTGAATCGCAGTGCAAGTGTGAAAATTGCAGTGCAAGCGTGCGAAAGCCACGCACATCGATTCATGGAAGTCCGTGCGTGTGTAAACACTGGGATATGCGCTAAAATACTGCGTGGCGCACGCGGGCACACACGTCATCAAACGGCGTGCACTACGCGCACAGTGAATGCGCACATACCGCATCGCACACAACAAAAGTAGGCGGAACACGGGACGTAACACGCAGAATGGGGAACAACGCGTGAATATGTGGGCGTTACGGGGGAAGTACAGAAGGCAAATGCGCGGAACGCCCACACACACGCCTACAACACATATTCATGGAATCGAACAGGGGAAACATGTGCGCCAAAAAAGACGTGCTAATCCGGAAAAACATACGCCAGCAGGAAGCAGGCGTACGCGGAGCGGCGCAGCATATAAGTGTGCGCAAAAAACAAACAAGCTCAGACGCTACGATGAATATACCGTTCCTCGCAGCAGTGGTCGTGGGACACCACAGGAGGAGGAGGATAGTCAGGGCCAGAATTTTTACACCCAGCACCAGCCTTTCTGGGATGCCTGATGACCAGGTGTATGGGAGGTACAGGTTTCCACCTCACATAATACTCGACCTGGTGAGTGAGTGGGAGGATGACCTCACATCACCCACCCTGTGCTCCCAAGCACTGAGCCCCTTGAAAAAGGTGCTCAATATACTGCACTTCTGGCCACTGGTTCATGTCAGCGGACAAGTGCCATAGTGGGGGGGGTGTCACAGGCCACGCAGTCACACTGCCTGCACCAGGTGTTGGCCATCATGACTGCATGCCCATCAGTCCGCAGTCACATATACCTGCCTAGAACACCTGCAGAAAGGGAGGCTGCCATCCAGGATTTTTACAGGGTGGCACACTTCCCCAAAGTGCTAGGTGCCATTGATAGCACCCATGTGGCTCTACGTCCTCCCAGGGCAACTGAGCACTACTATGGAAACCGCAAGCACCGGCATTCCATCAACGTGCAGGTAGTATGTGATGCCAAGGAATCATCACCTCAGTATATGCCAACTATCCAGGGTCCACCCATGACAGTTTCATTTACAGAATCTCAACCCTAAACCGGGACCTAGAAGCTGGGCGGCATGGCGATACATGGCTGCTTGGTGAGTATAATTGCCTCTGCACATGCATGCATGTCAGATTCTGAGTAATGTCACAACCCCACTAATGATACCCATCATCACCTCCCCAGGGGACAGTGCCTAACCTCTGAGCACACACCTGATGACGCCAAATCGGAATCCCACACAACACCTGAGGTAAGATACAACACAGCCCATATTGCAACCCAGGGCATAGTGGAGCGCACATTCGGAGTGCTCAAGTCACGCTTTTGCTCGCTTGACCGCTCTGGTGGGCAGCTGCTATACGCGCCCCCAGTAGTGTGCAGGATCATAGTGGCAGCATGTGTCCTGCACAATGTTGCAACCCACCGGGGCCTGTCGGTGGACATGGTGATGCCCCCACATCCCCAACCACATGCATGGCCGCTGCGCATGGGAGGGGAAAGGGCACGTGGTGAGGCAGACCGTACGCAGCTGGTGGCTAATTACTTCACCTAAAATCACACCCCTGTGGAGTGCACACAGCCCTAACACATACCAGCTGACAATCAATGATGATGACATAAAGGACAGTCAACTGTCACAACCATACCAGCCTGAGATTTGTCACCTGAAAGTGTTACATTGTGTACATCCCTACCTACCGAAAGACAACCAATGCTGTGTCACAAAAAGACACTCATTTATGCTGCATGAATGACTACTCCCTTGCAAAATAGAACATGAAAATAGCGCCATGTCACCCAACCCCTCCCCATCTCCGCTACCTAACACACCATGGCATGTCATGCAATGTGAAAGTAAACAAAGGAATGCACAACACATGACACAAGTGTCACAAAGTGCACTGTCCCAAATAGAAACAGGCCACAGACAATATGCTCCCAGTAATCAACAACAAACAGCACATATGACCAAATTCTTACCAGCAACACAATACAGCAACTCAGGATGAAACATTGCCGAAATATGACAGTACCAAATCAAAGTAGTGCAAGTTTTACAACCTGAATAAGCCAGCACATCCACCCCTTCCAACTGCAGAGTGTTGACGTCAGGCAAATGTGTCAGTGTACTGCAAACAACATGAACTGCATCCGCAAAGGAGACGGCCTTGTGAAGACATGAAGAAGGTACCTGTGAATAAGGAGGAAGACATGGATGCACAAGCACATATCAATACACCATGCAGTGTTCAATACAACAACAATCCCCACTAGGGATGTACACACAGTTTTGACTACAGACTGCCCACACAGCTCATGGGAGCCCAATGTCACTGTGTACATCACTGTCACTTGGTCACACCCTTTGCAAGCCCATGGAAAGGGAAGCAGGAGGGGTGTGTGTGTCAGGAACCCAAGCATCTAACCCAAACACAGGACAAGCCTGCATGTGCCCAGCTGGAATACACAGTGGATGCCCACGGGAGCCACACAAGGCAACACACTGTAATCAAAAATAACCTAAAAAATCAAAAATGGAAATGTGGGGGCCAGCGGGGCAGGCCACCCAGGAGGTTCGAGGACAAGGTGCACACCAACACCCACTTGCGTGGATGTTGTGAAAAAAAAAATACCTCCATGGGCTCATGGCCTGCACGGCTATGCTATTGTGGGAGTACTGCTGCTGTCACTCTCTTCACCCTCTGCTTCAGCATCAGGAAGTGGTGGTGCTTTGGGAGGCAGCCCACGCAAAGCCCTGGTATGGTCCTCCATGGCAGCAAGCATGTGGGTGTTGAAGGTCTGATTCTGGAGGATGATAGTGTGGAGACCCCCATGCAGCACCTCCTGGGTTGCCTGCATTTCTGCACGCATGGCCTCGTGTGATGCCCGGATCTCCTCCCGAGTTGCCTGCAGCTCAGCTGAGAGCGAACGTGTGAGCTGCTCCAGCTTCTGTTCTGACCTTAAATTTCGGGAAGCCTCAAGTTCACTTAGAGTCTGCCTGAGGAACTGGAGTTCTAACCTCAGGGCTTCCCTGTGGCCCTTTGACTCCACAGAAATGGCTTCCTGCAGAGTCTCCATTGCTGCCCATCGGTCCCTGTTGGATGCCAACATGTCTTCCCTGTGTGATTGGAAAATGGAGTCTGTTGCCTGCTGTTGTTGCTCCATCTGCCTTTCAGGGGGGAGAATGGAAGTGGCCACCCTCTCCATTGCCTGATCCATCATTTTAACTGATGCTTCCTGTTGTGCTGCTATACTGCACGTGGAGTTTTCCCATACAGTATTGCCTGGTGGAGCACAGCCACCGCGTTGGTGGGCAACACACCTGTTTGGGGCAAGGCGATCTGTACCTTGCTGTGCCGGCACTGCCTGAGGGTGCAGGACTGCATTCCCCCTCTGATCTGCTGGCCCAGGAACAGGATCAGATGTTGTGGAGTGTGACCCTGCATCCGTAACCACCAAAGGCGGAGTTACCAACACTGACATTCCTATAGAGGGTTCTACCCCTGGTGCAGGTGGGTTGGACAGAACAGAATCCCTGCCAGAAACACTCACCTGCGACAGCACATTAGTCTCATCATCCGATTCAGCACCTGAATCATAGAGGTCTGGGGAGGTGCAACCAGAGACACCCCTGGACAGTATGGTCTGCAATAAGATTGGGTTTTCACCCACCACCACACCACGTCCTCCACTGGTGCCCGGTCGTGCCTGAGATTCCTCCTGGGTCTGCACCATCTCCTCAACCTCAACAGCATCAAGTGCGTCATCACCTGCAAAAACATGAAAGACAACAAATGGAAACAGGCATGAGCACCATAGCACACACATAGGCCTGACAAGCCAGAGATCCAGTACATGATTTACACATGTCCCACATAACAATAAACCTGGCATTCATGCACTGTCAATGACTTGAAAGGGGAGGCAAAAAGCAGACACTGAGGACACCAAGATGGAAAAGCAACACATTTGCTGCATGCTGGGTAGCACTGGCATCACACATTAGACTGTGAGTGGCATGTCCAATACACATACATGACACATGCCAGCACACAGATGGCATGTAGCCTAGCCATGGTACATGTGACAAGTACAGCCATATGTCAGTGAATGAGTACTGTCACCCATCCATGTGAGATGGACATGATGAGATGAAAAATGCTAAATAGTGTGACAAAATACGCATGTGCCACACACTGCAACACATGCAGTGTACAATAATACAGTGATCACAGGCAGATGTACATATCCATGGTTGGTCACTTCAACATGACAGGAAACAACTATCATGTTCCACATTCAAACAGGCCCCAAAAATTAATGTGAGCAGGCCAATACTCAATCAGCATGAATGGTCTAATCATTCACATAACAAGGCAACAAATGTGGGCCAATGTGAGGTGTAATCAATGACAGAAGCATGTCACATATGTGGCATGAGGGCTGAAAAATGTGTTGCAAAAATGGGAGAATTGAAACATTCAGCCTGAATGAACACTGAAAAAATCAGAACAATGTTGTAGCAAGATGACAGTTCAAGGGCAACTGAAGTAATGTGGCACTAATTGGCTACTGTGGGCAGAAGGGATACTGTCATACCCAAATCCAAGGCAGGTGAATGTTTTGGAGGAAGCACATGGGTGACCCATACCACTCAGGAGTACACACCCTCACCTGGCACTCAATCAGAACCTGTCACCCAAACAACATACACATGGATTACACATACATGCATGGGCACTCACCGGACAATGCGTCACAATCTGGTAGGTCTCCCACGCCTTGGATCTGTTCCTCTATGACGAAGGTTCCAGCAACAGACTCATGTTCAGTGAGTTGGTTGTCCTCTGGTGGAGGACCACCGCCAGTCACCAGAGTAGAGGCATGATTTGAGGCCAGCTTGTTCTTTGCTCTGCGTTTCAGGTCATTCTACCGCTTGTAGCAATCATCAGCTGTGCGCCTCACAAATCCAAGGGCAATAATGTGGTCCACGATGGTCTGCCAGTGTGCCCTAAGTTGACCAGGTGTGGTCTGAAGTCACCACCATTTCGCGGCTATGTGCCGACACACAGGCCACAAGTGCATCAAGTTCGGCGTCAGTAAAGCTAGGCTTCATTGACGTGCCGGAGTGTGTAGCCGTGTCTGGGGTCTCAGCCTGTAGTGCCAGAGCACCCTTCTTCTTCTTTTTCATGGGTGGTGCGGATCCTGAGTGGCTTACGCCGTACTGGTCAGTAGGGGCAGAAGCGCAGGTGGACTGGGTACTAGAAGTGTGCGAATGCACAATGATCATATGTCTTGGTGCAGGCATTGGCTGCAGGGTGACGTTGGCAGGGCCAACATCGGTTTGATAGACCTGGACCGAAACTGTCCCAGCTGGGAGGCTCAGAGCTGGGGTAGATAGAGCTGCAGCTGCCCCTGCAGCCTCCCCACCCTGCCTACTTGGGGCAGCAGATGACATTGCTACCCCAGATCCACATGGCCTGGTGACAGCAACTTGCACCGCCACACGTGGCTTGGACTTGCTGACCTGGAAGTCAACCTGGGAGTTATCCTGTGCCAGTTCAGGTGCCAAAATGGGCCAGTCCAACAAGGGCTGAGCTGGGATGGTGTCAGCTACGTTTCCCACAACCATGGGGGGGGCATGGGTGTCCCTGATTGGTTCTCCACACACGGGAGTCTAGGGGCACCCTACAAATCCTGGCCATGTCACCTACCGCGCCCACCACGCCCACCTTTTGGAGGTTGGCAACCTTTGCCTCCCTTACTGCTTGGTCACCTCCAACCATGGCACTGATGTTGTTGTGCGTATGGGAGTTGCAGTAAACAATTGTCCTGGGCAATTGGGATGAAAGGGGTAGGGTACTAGATGGAATTCGTACCCTAGTGCTCTAGCAAGGCTGTATGTGACCCCTGGGAGAAGATGACGGGTCACGCAATGCACAGGCACCCCAAAAACAAAAGCACACATGCACACAACCCCTGGTAGACCACGTACATGGAAAAATAAACCTGCACTACGCTGTGGCACCCAGAAACACAAAAATAAGTGTACGCGTGTTACACGCAGCCTACAATGACCTCTGAAGGGGTAAGCGACACACGGGGGCAACCACAGTTGGAAAATACGTGCGCAACTCACCGTCTGCCTTGAAAATGAATGTGAAAAAGACACGCGTGTGTGCGTAGGCAACACCCCCACCAAAAGAAGAAAAGAACGCAGTCTGAGGAAACATGGAGTACGAACTGGAAACGTTGTGAAGTAATCGCGTGTTAACCGACAAGAAGTACAAGATATACCCGCTCGCTCTCCACAAAAAGCACGTACAAGGAAATAGTGTTGTACTCGTACCTTTTAAGCCAGTCCACACGTGAAACGTCACTTACGCGCTTATGCGCTAAAGCCCTTTCCTCCAATAGCACAGTGAAATGCAGTTTTCTCACGTGCTGATTCACTATGCACCCCAGATGTGTGCAACGCCTGCGCACCTAACGTCACTGACGCGCTTACGCGCTAACAGCCTTTCCTCGAATTACACGCTGACTTGCAATTTTTTCACATGCCAAATCACTCTATCAAGCTGGCCACGCGAATACACACGGAAGAGCATGCTCCTGCCCAAAAGGCCATTTTCCTGCCCCCCAGAGCCCCGAGCACGCTCCCACCTGCCATCTGCTGCTGCCTGACTGCCTGCTGCCCACGTGCCCTGCTATTTGCTGCCTGCATGTCAGCCAGGGGTGCAGTTGCTGTGACCACCCCTGCTGGAACTGAAGACTCCCGACTGGGATACCATCGTTCCACAGCCCAGCCCCAGGACCCAGTTGCCCACCCACACCTGCCTCTGGGGTTGCCATGTCAGGCACAACACCATCTGACACCACTGGCAACCCCCAGCCAGAGAGGCAGAGGGCCACCAGCTTCAGTGCCAGGGAAGTTGGTGTCCTGGTGGAGCAAATCCGGGGGCAGTATGATGCCCTCTTTGGAAGTTTGCACGCCGACAATGAAGGACAGACCAGGATCTGGATGGACATCGTGACTGCCATCAATGAGGAGGGGGTGGCAGTCCGCAACATCAAACATGTCCGGAAGCGCTGGGAGGACTTAAGGTCCAGGACCCTCGACAAAGACCAGCGCCTCTTGAAGGCAGCAGATGATAAGGGGCGCCGGGGCCACCTGTCGGACCACCAAATGAGGGTCCTGGAACACACACGACCTCCGCTCCACGTCCAGGTCCTTGAGAGGCAGACCCATCTGGAGTCCAGCGGTAAGTGTACATGCATACTGATTGGAAGCTGTGCTTGTTGTGGTGTGCCAGCAGTGTGTAGGTCGCACATGTGTTTTTGTAGGGCCATGTATGGATGTGTATGTACAGGGGCGTGAGGCTGACACATGTGAGTCCTTTCATGTGTGAGACACATGGATGGTGTATGAGTTGGTAAGCATGCAGGCCAAATGCAGGTGTTAGAGCACACATGTTTGAATTACTGTGTATGTACGTTGGCATGGTTGTGGTGTCAAACATGGATGTGGTTCCAGCTGCATGTATCTGCACTGTGTACATGTGCATGTGTGTGTATTTGACATGTGTGCAACTGTGATGCAACATGGATGCATGTGATACTGACATGTAGAAGGCTGAATGGCAGATGTGACATGGATGGCGATCTCATGACTGTGACAGTTGGTGGAGATGTACACATGCATGTAAGTGTGGTGGCCTGTGTGCATGTGTTGTGCACTCACCGTGTTTCATGTGACATCAGGCTCACCTTCGGCTGCTCGTGCTGTTGTTTGTGTATGGATGGTGCTGCCTGGTGGAATAATGCTGTTGAATTGCTCATGTGTGTGAGTTGAAATGACATGTGTGTTGGGAGTGTGATGCCATGTCTGAAGTTTGACACTGACACTCATGTACAACGGTCATGTGTGTATCAGTCCATTGTCCAGTGCCCTGATGCCTGTGTTCTATCTCTCCCTGTCTGCAGCGTCAACTGATGAGGGCGGAGAGGGTGCTGTGGAGCAGAGCGGCAGGGATCGCGCCACCAGCCGGAGACGCAAGGCCCGGCTCCCCTCCCAGGTTGCCATCTTGTCAGGGAGTGAGGAGTCTGGTGCCGCGTCATAGGCCGCAGCTGCTGAGGGTAGGTCCAAGAGGCAGAGGTTGGAGGTGGACTCCTCGGCAGCAGAAGGGGCAGCTGAGACCCCACAGGGTCTGACGGAGGAAGATGGCATGGAGTCATCCTGGTTGGTGGGGGGTTTGGTGGAGGAGGAGGCCGTGGAAGGGACACACACGGGGTCTGGAGGTGGGGATTCCACTGGTGCTAGTGGTGCAGTGCAGGGGCAGGGACAGGAGGCAGCACATGCCACCGCGGAGGTGCCTGTGTGTAATCCTGTCCCCGATCCTGTGACTGCATCATCCCGCACCAGCAGGGATGCCTACGTCCAGACCCGTTTTCAGGGAGGGGATCTGCTTACAACAACTGGCCTTCCTCTCCCTGCGGACGTGGCTATCCGGCACCAGGTTGAGCCTGTCCTGAGTGGGATGGCGTTGCGTCAAAGGGGCATGCCAGGTGACCTGCAGTGTTTTCGTGAAGACACTGCACATCATCTTGAATGCCTCATTGACCGTGTTGACCTACTGGGACTGGTCACCAGGGCTGGATTAGTCCGTTTGCTGGACCTTGTTCCGACCCCCTCCTCACCTGAACACCGTACGCGCCAGTCGTCCTCCATGCCATCTTCCCACCCATGTATCACCTGGGTACCCTGTGGAGCTGCCTCTGACCCAGCAGCCAGGCTGGTGGGGGACACATCCCTGCCACAGTCGGGAGTCAGACATCCAGCAAGTGTGGCCACCACAACAACTGCACCCCAACCAGAGGAGGACGTGCAGGCAGCATGAGCAGGGACACAGGCACAGCAGCAGCAGCAACAAGGTGGGAGCCATGATGGCTCGGGGCCATCGACATCGGAGGGGCAGGCATCGGCCAGAGGGCAGGATGACACAGGATTATAAGTGTCTTCCATGTGGCAACGGTTGGGCCACGCCATAGATGCGGAGCGGCAGCAGGTGGAAGAGGCACAGCTCACAATAGTCAGGTCGGAGAACTCCATGCGGAGGGCACTGAGGCGGGCTGAGTGCCTCGAGGTAATTCGCAGGGAGTTGGAGGTCAACATGTCATCGTCCCTGCGAACCCTCGGGGCCATGGAAGCCACATTGAGCAGGAGTTCAATGATGCCCTGGCCCGGGACATCGAAAAGTGAGCCGTCGGACTAGCCCGCTGCCATTGTAAATAGTTTTTAGTGTTAGGTTTCATTTTCATTTTCCTTTGATTTGGGGTGATTGGACTATGCCCCACATGTTTGTATATAGTTTCTTTCTTAGGTAGTTTCTTAGATAGGTTTCATTTCTATCGTTGGGCTCATGGACCCTTGACAATGGATTTTACATAGTTGGACAATGGATTTATTTGAACGTTTCATTTGTATTTCACCATGGATTAATGGATTTTTCTTTTTATGTTTCCTTTGGATTTGCTTTGGTGGAGGGAGAGTTTGGACTATTTTTCTTTTGGATATCTTCGGATTGGTTATACTTTTCATTTACTCATCTTTTGGACATGCTTCTCATTTCATGTTTGCTATTTTTTGATGCTTTAATTTCATTGCTTTATTTTTGTCCATAACACATTTTGATATTTTACTTCCATGTGTGTGATTCGCTCATTGGGTTCTTGCATGTGAAAATGTGGGTTTACGCAATCAATGCCAACCAGTGTGTGTGTGTGACGGACATGTGTTGATGTGCATGGTTGACTTTTGGTTTGTGTCTTGAGATAGGCATGTCAGTGTGGGGTGGATTGGGAAATCATTGCGTCTCAAGACAGGGGTGGTGTGCTGTGGTATTTTGGTGTAGAAGTGGGCCATGATTGTGCATTTTTATGTCATGTAGGGGGGACATGAGTGGGGGCCTGCTGGCAGGTGCCGCTCACTGCTGGGGGGTGGGGGTGCAGGGGGACATGAGTGGGGGCCTGCTGGCAGGTGCCCCTCACTGCTGGGGGGTTGGGGTGCAGGGGGACATGAGTAGGGGCCTGCTGGCAGGTGCCCTTCAATGCTGGGGGGTGGGTGTGCAGTGGGACATGAGTGGGATATGAGTGGGGCCTGCTGGCAGGTGCCCCTCACTGCTGGGGGTTGGGGGTGCAGGGGGACATGAGTGGGGGCCTGCTGGCAGGTGCCCCTCAATGCTGGGGTGTGGGGGTGCAGGGGGACATGAATGGGGGCCTGCTGGCAGGTGCTCCTCAATGCTGGGGGGTGGCGGGGCAGAAGGACATGAGCGGGACATGAGTGGGGGCCTGCTGGCAGGTGCCCCTCAATGCTGGGGGGTGGGGGTGCAGGGGGACATGAGTGGGGGCCTGCTGACAGGTGCCCCTCTCTGCTGGGGGGTGGTGGTGCAGGGGGACATGAGTGGGGGCCTGCTGGCAGGTGCCTCTCACTGCTGGGGGGTGGGGGTGCAGGGGGACATGAGTGGGGGCCTGCTGGCAGGTGCCCCTCACTGCTGGGGGTGGGGGTGCAGGGGGACATGAGTGGGACATGAGTGGGGGCCTGCTGGCAGGTGCCCCTCAATGCTGGGGGGTGGGGGTGCAGGGGGACATGAGTGGGGGCCTGCTGACAGGTGCCCCTTACTGCTGGGGGGTGGGGGTGCAGGGGGACATGAGTTGGTGATCACTAGTGGAAGTTGACATGTGGGCTGGCTGGGGGGCATGCCCATGGTGGATGGGCTGCCTGCGGGACATGACCAGGGGTGCAGGGTAGCCCCCTGTGGTGTGGGCTGCCTGCAGGGGCCGTGGAGGGTGTACAGGGGACACCTGGGAGGACCCACACTGCCAAATTACATGTAGGACTCCCCGGCACCCCTGAAATACACGTACCCTGCTGAAATTGCGTGTGAAAATTCTCGCGCACCACTGAAATACACGTACCCTGCTGAAATCGTGTGTGAAAATTCTCACGCACCCCTGAAATACACGTACCCTGCTGAAATTGCGTGTGAAAATTCTCGCACACCCTTGAAATACACGTACCCTGCTGAAATCGCGTGTGAAAATTCTCGTGCACCCCTGAAATTCACGCACATGCTCCCCCATGCCCGATCGCGTGTGAAACTTCTCGCGCACCTCTGAAATACACGCACACGCTCCCCCAGGCCAGATCGCGTGTGAAACGCAGGCAGCCCACCCAACATGGGCATGCCCCTCAGCAAAGGCACATGTCTCCTTGCACTACTGATCACCAACTCATGTCCCCTTGTACCCCCACCCCCAGCATTGCGGGACACCTGCCAGCAGGCCCCCATTCATGTCCCCCTGCACCCCCACCCCCCAGCATCGCAGGGCACCTGCCAGCAGGCCCCCACTCATGTCCCCCTGCACCCCCACTCCCCAGCTTTGCGGGGCACCTGCCAGCAGGCCCCCATTCATGTCCCACCCATGTCCCCCTGCACCCCCACCCCCCAGCATTGCGAGGCACCTGCCAGCAGGCCCCCACTCATGTCCCACTCATGTCCCCCTGCACCCCCACCCCCCAGCATTGCGGGGCACCTGCCAGCAGGCCCCCACTCATGTCCCACTCATGTCCCCCTGCACCCCCACCCCCCAGCATTGCGGGGAACCTGCCAGCAGGCCCCCACACATGTCCCCCAGCCAACATGTCATCACAATCTAGATCCCTGGCCCTTATGGTCCGCCTCCAAATGCAAAACACCCACTCGAGTATTGCATCCACCCACTTAGAAATGGCAATGACATGATAGAACCCCAATAGCAAGTTTGTAAATGAACACATGGCCCTCACATACACCCAATGGGTGTCAGTGAATCTCAAAACCCATTTCATGATATGCATGATACCAATGAGATGATACTACACATTGAAGTTTGATGAAAAAAATGTATTAAAAACAGCATAAATGGAATTAAAAATAAACAAATGACAATGGGAATCAAAAACCAAAAGCAGCATGTCCGTAAAATAATGAAAAACGACAAATCATAATCCAAAGGAAAGGTGTCCAAAGTCACAGTTCAAGAAAGTGAATCCAAGGTAAAAACAAAACCGAAAATCCATGGGTAAATCAAAAAAATAAAATAAAATCGAACAGTCAACTATATACAGATAAATGAACCAGGGTCCATGATCCCAACTGAAGAAATGAAACCTACATAAAAATACTACCTAATTAAATAAAACTATATACAAAAATGTGGCCCATTGTCCAAATGTCCAAAATAAATAAAAAAGCAAAGGAAACCTAACACTAACTACATAACTATTTGCAAGGGCAGCGGGCTAGACCGACGGCTCACTGGTTGTTGTTATGGGCCAGGGCATCATCGAACTCCTGTTCAATGGCTTGGAGGCGGGCATGTTCCCTGGCCCCGAGGTCCCGCAGGGATAATGCAGTGTCCAGCTCCAACTTCCTGCGAAGACCCTCGAGGCACTCAGCCCGCCTCAGCGCCCTCCGCATGGAGTTCTCTGCCCTGACCATTGTGAGCCGTTCCTCCTCTGCCCGCTGCCGCTCCGCACCTATCTGCTGGCCCAACTGCTCCCACACGGAAGCCACTCCCATTCCAGGGTTCTCCTGCCCTCCGGCCGATGCCTGCACCCCTGATGTTGATGGCCCCGAGCCATGATGCCTCCCACGTCGAGCCTGCCGCTGCCTCCGACGCAACTGCATTCGTCGGGGCAGGTCCACAGGGGGCCCTGGTGGCATCTGGGCCGGAAGACGGCATGGAGTACGACTGGCGCATAGCCTCCACAGAGGAGGAGAGGGTTGCCAGAGTGCCCGACACATGTACGAGACCCCCGACCATGACTGCTCCCAACTGGGCCACGTTGGCACGGTGCTCTTCGTGATGACGTGCGTGCTCTCCCCGGGAAGCACGCACCTCATCACGAATGACAGCCGTGCACAACGCGACACCAATCAGGACCTTCTCCATACGGCCAGGGGTCCCCTCGTCCGCAGGTGGAGGGGAGTCAGATGACCTGGACATCCCCCCTACCTACGGACGGGCCTGGGATGGGGCATCCCTGCTGGTGCATGGTGGTGCAGTTACAGTGTCAGGGACAGTGACATGCACAGGCACCTCCACGGCGACCTGTGCTGCCTCCTGCCCCTGCCCCTGGACTGCACCACTTGCACCAGCAGGGATGCCCCCACCAGGCCCCATGTGCGGCTCAGTAGTGGCCTCCTCCTCCTCTGTGGAAACCACCAACCTGGATGGCTCCACACCGTCTTCCGCCATTGCAAGCCCCTGTGGGGGCTCACCCACCCCTTCCGCTACAGCCGTGGGGGCATACCCGCCGCTTAGCTCCACAGCGCCGTCTCCGCCCTCTTCTTCACTTTGCGCTGTGTAGAGGGAGACATAGAACACAAGCATCAGGGTACTGTACAAGGGTCCCCTAGACAGGAAGCAATAGCAGGTGAGTGGCACTGTCAAAGATCACCTCCATCATGTCCCTCCACAACACATGGGTCAGTGCAGGCAAAACACATGCAGTAACAGGCATGGCCCATGCTATGGACATAAGCAAACATGTCCATGGGACTCTTGAAGCATACAATGTTGTTTTTGGACTCACATGCATCATGGGTCATGCCTATCACATGCACACACTTCAACGTACTTTCATCCATCTGGACTCGTACACCCCAGACACAGTGGATGCAAGGATAACTAGGCTGCATCAGTGAATCTGAACATTGTCACAGACATGTGTCATGCATCCATGGCATCCACAAGTCACAGACACGCAGGTCAGAAACACAGACATGGACACCATACATGTACATGGCATCAGCACCCATCCCTCACCCACACCCATGTCCAGGAACAGAGACTGGCATGCTCTCATGTGTCCATTCTGCATAGGTCTCCCCATGTTACATTTCAACACATACACCAACCGTGTGCTCCACACATTACTGGTCTCACATGCATGACCATGATGTCCCTGCACACACACGCGTACATGGCCTATGTCACACATACAGGCAAGTATCAGACAACCAGCACGCTGCAACATGCCCTGTCTCACACAGCAATGCTTGGCCACTTACCGCTCGACTCCAGACGGGTCTGCCTCTCAAGGATGTGGGCATGGAGCGCTGGGCGTACGCGTTCCAGGACCCTCAGCTGGATGGTACTCATGCTGCCCCAGCCCCCCTCCACGAGGCGCCGGGCCTTTATGAGGGTCCTGGACCTGAAGTCCTCCCAGCGCTTCTTGACTTGCTTGATGTTGCGGGTTGCCACCCCCTCCGCGTTGATGGCAACCACAAAGTCGTCCCAGATCCTGTCCCGTCCTTCCTTGTCGGCGCGTGGTGATCCAAAGAGGGCATCATAATGCCCCAGGACAAGCTCCACCAGGACACCAACTTCCTTCTGACTGAAGCTGGAGGCCCTCTGCCCCTCTGGCTGGGGGTCGCCAGTGGTCTCGGATGGTGTTTGCCCCGACATGGCGACCCCCGAGGCAGGCGTGGGTGGGCAACTGGGTCCTGGTACTGGGCTGTGGAGCGATGGTATCCCAGTCGGGAGTGTTCTGTTCCAGCAGGGGTGGACACAGCAACTGGACCCCTGCAGATGGCTGATGTGCAGGCACCAAATGGCAGGGCACGGTGGCAGCAGGCAGGCAGGCAACAGCAGATGGCTCGTGGGAGGCTGCTCTTGGGCTCTGGGGTGCAGTAATTCAGCCTTTTGAGCAGGAGCGTGGTCTTCCGTGTGCTTACGCGTGGCCAGCTTGATACGGAGTGATTTGGCACGTGAAAATTCTACACGTCAGCGTGTAAATCGAGGAAAGGCCCTTAGCGCGTAAGCGCGTCAGCACGCATACGCGATTCCATTGGACCAAGGCCCTTAGCGCGTATGCGTGTCTGTGACGTATCGCGCACGGGCGTTTCTTTACGTGGGGTGCGGTGCTTGTGTTTTGCAGGCATTGGGGTTCACACGCTATTACTTCACAGCGGGTGGGTGTTGGCTACGCGTTCTTCTACACGCAAGGCAGACGGTGAGTGGTACCCTGCTCCCCCAGGCCCGATATCGTGTAAAAACACCCGCGAACCCCTGGAATACACGTACCCCGCTCCCCCAGGTCCGATCGCGTGTAAAAACACCCGCGAGCCCCTGAAATACACGTACCCCGCTCCCCCAGGCCCGATCGCGTGTAAAACCACCCGCAAGCCCCTGATATACAGGTACCCCGCTCCCCCAGGCCCGATCGCGTGTAAAAACACCCGCGAGCCCCTGAAATACACGTACCCCGCTCCCCCAGGCCCGATCACGTGTAAAACCACCCGCGAGCCCCTGATATACATGTACCCCGCTCCCCCAGGCCCGGTCGCGTGTAAAAACACCCGCGAGCCCCTGAAATACACGAACCCCGCTCCCCCACGCCCGATCGCGTGTGAAAACACCCGTGAGCCCCTGAAATACACGCACCCAGGCCAATCGCGTATGGAACTTCTCGCGCACCTCTGAAATACACGCACATTCTCCCCCAGGCCCGATTGCGTGTGAAACTTCTTGCGCACCTCTGGAATACACGCACACGCTCCCCCAGGCCCGATCGCGTGTGAAACTTCTCGCGCACCTCTGAAATACATGCACACGCTCCCCCAGGCCTGATCGCGTGTGAAAACACCCGCGAGCCCCTGAAATACACGCACCCAGGCCAATCGCGTGTGAAACTTCTCGCGCATCTCTGAAATACACGCGCCCAGGCCAATCGCGTGTGAAACTTCTTGCGCACCCCTGAAATACACGCGCCCAGGCCAATCGCGTGTGGAACTTCTCGCGCACCTCTGAAATACACGCGCCCAGGCCAATCGCGTGTGAAACTTCTCGCGCACCCCTGAAATACACGCGCCCAGGCCAACCGCGTGTGGAACTTCTCGCGCACCTCTGAAAGACACGCGCCCAGGCCAATCGCGTGTGGAACTTCTCGCGCACCTCTGAAATGCACACGCCCAGGCCAATCGCGTGTGGAACTTCTCGCGCACCCCTGAAATACACGCGCCCAGGCCAATCGCGTGTGAAACTTCTCACGCACCTCTGAAATACACGCGCCCAGTTCAATCGCGTGTGAAACTTCTCGCGCACCCCTGAAATGCACACGCCCAGGCCAATCGCGTGTGGAACTTCTCGCGCACCTCTGAAATACACGCGCCCAGGCCAATCGCGTGTGGAACTTCTCGCGCACCCCTGAAATACACACGCCCAGGCCAATCGCGTGTGAGAAACTTCTCGCGCACCTCTGGAATACACGCACACGCTCCCCCAGGCCCGATCGCGTGTGGGCCTTCTCTGGCGCACATTTTTTTCCTGCGCAGGGACGCTACTGCCTGCTTTCGTGTGGCGGACATGTATGGGCTTGTGCGCGTCTTTGGCCGTGCGCTGTTTTTCCCTATTCGATTCCATGAATACGTGTTGCAGGCGAGCGTGTGGGCGTTCTGCACACTTGCCTCCTGTACTTCCCCCGTGACGCCCACATTTTCACGAGTTGTTCCCCATTCTGCGTGTGACGCCCCATGTTATGCCTACTTTTGTTATGTGCGCCGCGCTATGTGCGAATTCGCTGTGGCCTTATCGCACGGCGTTCGATGACCTGTGCGCCAGCGTGCGCCGTGCACTTTTCCAGCGCACATCCCACATTTTGCGCGTGCAAGGACTTCGATGAATTGATGTGCAATGTTTTCTGTGCGATAATCGCACTTGCACTGCGATTTTTGCTATTTCACTGCGAATCGCACGTTTTCGCACGCGTGCGCCGTTTTTTCGGCGCACATTGATTCGTTTAATCGGCCTGTAAATGGTTTGAATTAGCTCTCTACCTTTTAGCAGAAAACAAATATGAACTAACTGAACGCCTAATATGTTGTAGTTACTGTACTACAAAATTAGACAACAACCACACTCCTTCATGTGCTATTACAAATAATTTGGAATTGTTCCCACTACCAAAAATCCTGCAACAACTCAATTGTTATGAGAGCATAATAATTCAAACAGTTCACCCATTTCAAGCAATTATACACCTTCATCCAAAAACAGCAAAATTACCTTCCTCTGAATTGGTGAAAGGCATTTGTGGCAAAGTAGTTCATTTGCCATTAGATCTAACGTAAAATGTACACACTCTAGGAGTGCAACGTTCAATAGAGCATTCTTTAATAGTCTTGGTAAATGGTGTACCAACAAAGGACAAAGAAATTTGACAACAACTGGTGGACTTACATAAAGTTAGACAAGCATTGCAATATCTAAAAGACAATAATGAGTACTACAAGGAAATAAATATTGATGAAAGCTTAAGGGAAACAACTGAAATAATTGAAGAGCCATGAGAAACTGGACAATTCAAACTTCTGGATCCTGCTACAGTATCCACTCTTTTGGACCATTACACAATTCATCCATTGCATTCCAATGAAAGCATAGATGATGCACTACAAATGCGACAAACCAAAGGGTCACCAATGAGTATATGGGAAAAAAGTATAGAAGCACATGCTTTTCCACTGCTATTTCCTACTGGCAAAGGTGGAAGATATGATGATAGACCCACTCAGATTGGAGCATCAGAATACTGCTCTTTACAAATGTTTTCGCAAGATCCCAGATTTAGGCAAAATGTGGAATACATATTCCACCTACTCTATGAAAGTGAATTAGCAACACTATGTTACGGAGTTGCACACATTTTGAAATCTGGAACCCACTTTCAAAATATGTCAGCTACGCAGTTCATACAAAAAGTACAAGAAAAATATGAGGTTTTACAAGCAAGTATAACACATTTGTTTGCAAACATGCATGGTACAAAGGAATACTGGTTCCGACGGCATGGAGACGTGCGTTGTATGATCAGAAACCTTGGACCACTGACTTGGTTTGTTACGCTAAGTTGTGCAGAATATGCATGGGAAGATTTACATAAGTTCCTACGCAGAGCAAACAGCAACAAAAACAACATAGATATATTAACACCAGGATAACTTTGCTCTCTAGATCCAGTTAATGTGTCAAGATATTTCCATCATCGTTTCATTGCCGTGCTACACTTGATTTGCAATAAAAATGTTCCTCCCCTTGGAGAAGTGCAACACTTCATTTGGAGAAAAGAATATCAAGCGAGAGGAGCACCATATATTCACATGCTGTTATGGATCAAAGGTGCACCGAAATTTGGTCACGACAGTGATAGCACTGTTTTACAGTTTATCCAAAAATATGTCACATGTGAAATCCCTTCACAACAGACACATAGTGAGCTGCATGGGCAGATTTTACAATTTCTCAGACACTAATGTGGCAAATATTGTGGCTGCAAATACAAAAACAAAGGTAAATACTATATCAAATCCCTCTTTGGTTTCCCTAGACCAGTTACAGAAACAGGTGATGTCAACTTCATGTCTTCAGTTCGACATAGTGTTAAAGGTAAATCCCCTAAGAACACGTATTACATAAAAAGAAGGGAAGAATCAAAATATATCAATGATTACAATGCAACCATTGCCCTCTTATGGAATGCAAACATAGATGTGCAGTAGATTGCAGACAATTCAACTGCTGTTGCACAATATGTTACAGCCTATTTAACAAAAGCAGAAAAAACAGAGCTTCAAAACCTCTGGGATGACCTACACATCAGACAAAACATTATGACATAAATTGTACAGCCTAGGCATAAAAATTCTCTCTCAGAGAGAATGTGGCACCTATGAAGCAGCAGATCGTTTAACCGGTACTGCTTTGTATGGTAAATCAGACAACATAGTATGGCTAAGTCTTGGTCCTGCAAAATCTAGAAAAAGAGTGCTGAAATCATATGAGGAAGTAGAAACAATTACAAGAAATAATCCCAACAGCCAAGACATTCTAAAAAACAATTTACTGGACACATACTATCCTAACAGGAGTAGCACATTGGAAAGCATGTGTCTATACCACATAGCTCAAAACTTTGCATACATAAATAATGTAAAACCCGATGAAAGCAAATGTAGATACAGAGTGACTGATTGTGAATTGAGCTTAGTGAAACTTACCAAACAAAGCTTAATTAATCATGTAAAATTGTCATTAAAAACTCCTCAACAGAAAGAACTATATAACATGTCTCTGTTACAACTTTTCAAACCATGGAGAAAAGAGGAAGACATACTAGAAAACTATGGCCCTCATTACACATTGTGCGGTAAAAAAGGCATTTACCGGCATGGCGTTATTTGCGTCTCCGCCCTCACAAGAGCCCGCACGTGCAGACTATTACGAGTACGCGGACATGAGCATAGCGCCATGCCGGTAATCCTCCTACCGCCATGTCGTAAAAGCCCCCAAAAAGTCCATAAACAGATTCGACCAAAGTGCTAACAGCACCTCTGCCTTCTTACTGCATGCAAATTGCGGTCACCGCTATTAGCGGTCACCGTTAAAACGCAGAAGTGGAAATAGAGTCATCGTACAGGAATGGGAAAGAGCACGGCGGCCATCTTTAAAAACACAATCCATTGCCATCCTCCGCATCCAGGACACCTTTCCAGGAAACTCGTACAAAAATCCTTCCAGGAGAGCCTAAAGATGCCCAAGGCCGTAAAAAAATCTACAGAGCGGCAACGTAAGTAAGTCAATTCTGCAATGAGGAGCCCATAATGCTGACCGAGACACTAGCGGCAAATGCAAATGTGGTCTTCAGCAACGACATGCGGCGGGAGACCATCCTCAAGAAGAAGGCCATCTGGGCAGAGGTTGCCAACAAGGTCAGCGCGGTGGGCACCACCACCCGCACAGTGAAAGACTGTCGTAAGAGGTGGGATGACCTCCGGCTTCGTGTTAGGAACATACTGGCAGCGAACCGCAACCTGGCTATGGGCACAGGAGAAGGCAGCGAATCGCCTATTAAACTCCGTGAGTGGGAGAAGAGACCTGTGCATCCACAATTGGAATGGAATCCATAGAAGGTGTTGGAGAAATGGAGCATGGCATGGCCACTTCGTCCGATGGAGGTGAGTGTATACATCAAAAAATGCACAGTGAAGTGTGAGGGGCCCCCAAATATGTGTCCATATTAATGCCGCGGATACAGCCACAAACATACATGCATGCATCACCACATAAACGTGCAACACAGACCCATTCATGCATGACCCACCCAACATCCCCACTACCTGAATCCACAATAAAGAGGCCCAAATG
This sequence comes from Ambystoma mexicanum, assembly GCF_040938575.1. Taxonomy (NCBI): domain Eukaryota; kingdom Metazoa; phylum Chordata; class Amphibia; order Caudata; family Ambystomatidae; genus Ambystoma; species Ambystoma mexicanum. The sequence goes on from NC_090939.1 coordinate 339,371,280, forward strand.
CAGAGCGGCATGATGTAAGCATTCAGCATAAGGCAGGTCGAACCATAAATGATGAATATCCCCATTTCTCACCCCTACAGGATCACACACAGAAACTGAGGAGCCATGCACTGCGACACCTGCTCCCCCATCCACCAAAAAACCCAGGAGAGATGCCACAGGGGACACCACCACAGCCTCAAGGGGAACCGGGAGGAGTGACCATGACCAGAGGGACAAAGGCAGCAGGAGCACCAGTTCCATGCAGCCCGAGGCCATGCCTGCTGACATTGTAGCACCCACGGCAGTGTGTCTCCCTGCAAGTGAAACCAGCATGGAGGGCACGCACTCTGCTGCCACCAGTTCAACTGGTGAGGCAGCAGCCACTGCCCCACTTTCGGATGAGGAGGAAGCACATGGCATTGTGGATCAAAGCCAGACCCCCAGCCCAACACGCTCCATTCTGGCAAGCCCAAGGTTGTCATCAGGTCCGGGTAGCCATGGAGGATCAGCCACCCCCACCCTGGAAGGGGCATGGAGCCCCCAGGTGTCCTCACCTGATGCCAGTGCAATGGATCAAGGCGGAGCAGTCATCCCACCAGCACCTAGCATGCAACATGACCTCTCATCCATCATCCAGAGGCAGGCAGAGATCACTGGGCTAGTAGGGCAGCATGTGGCTGAGGCAGGCCGTCTGAGGGAGGACCTCAGTATGTATGCACGGCAGACAAAGGAGGGCATGGAGGCATGCACGAACAGGATCTGCAATGAAATGGCCCAACTCAGGCAGGCCATGATCCGTATAGCAGACCCGATTGAGCGCCGATGCCCACTCACAACACTGGATGAACCGCGCACCACCTCCTCTGGGAGATCCCGGCAAACTAGCCCCCTGCGCCTGTCTCTGCGCAACCTGAGGCGCACCACATCCCAACCACCAAATGGCGGAGGAGGCACTGACAATTAGGGCCAGCAAGGACTAGGTGGCACATGTGGAGAAGGACACGTACACACCATGAGGCTCACATGGGGGTGTTGTCGGAGGAGGGGGGTAAGGGTGTTCTTGGGAGTGTTGTGGGGGGAGGGGGGTAAGGGTGTTCTTGGGAGTGTTGTGGGGGGAGGGGGTAAGGGTGTTCTTGGGAGTGTTGTGGGGGAGTGGGATAAGTGTGTTCTTGGGAGTGTTGTGGGGGGAGGGGGGTAAGGGTGTTCTTGGGAGTGTTGTGGGGGGAGGGGGGTAAGGGTGTTCTTGGGAGTGTTGTGGGGGAGGGGGGTAAAGTCGTTTGCACAGTTGGGGCCATGCACTTAATTTTTGTCTTTTGTTCACAATACACTGTTGAAAAGTTGAAACACAGGCTTGGCATTCATCATTGTGTGTGTGTACTGTATTGGGGAGATGGTTCTTTGTGGGACTGACCACATGCATCAGGGCAGTAATACCCATCTGCATCCATAATAGTTATACCTTGGATGTCATGGAATCTGATACATCAGATGCTGAGGCACATCGTGTCCCTTCTGGACATTGCCACTTGCATGTCCTTGCGGGCCTTTTGACCCATCCTCATCACCATCCACATCATCCTCATCTGGCGCTTGCATGTCAGGTGGCATAGGCACATTCCGTCTGATGAAAATGTAGTCCGGCATCACACATGCCATGGTTATCTTCGGCACTTTGTCATTGCCGTACAGGCCAGCCTCACCCGGCACGCTTAGGCACCGGAGCTGTGTGTTGGAGAGGCCGAATTCCTGCTCCATCATGACGCAGGTACGGGTATGTGCAATATTGTTGTCCTCTTCCTGCTGGTTCTGTGGGTTCCATACAGGGGTTAGGTGCTACCTCTTCAGGGGATAGCCGGCTTTGCCTGTGTGGGGTGAAGAATGAGTACCTGTTACCGGCCACCCTGCTGTAGACTGTACATGTCACACATGTCTTCTTTGCATTGTGATTGGAAGTCACAACTGACAGCATGCATGCAGACAATCTGCGTGACTGCAATGTACAAAGCTGGGCTCAACCATGCAAGTCAACATGCCCAAAACATGCCTCTGCAAGTAATGGAAATGTTCTGGCTGAGGCCAGGCCTCAGGTGTCCTTGGGCCCAGGCAAATTTTGTACTGCTATGCCAGTGTGCTGCCATCCCTACATCCATGTTGCTGTGCTGCGGGGCATCACTTCAGTGGTGCTATGGGTTTTGTGATCAGGTGCCATGGCTATGGGTGATTCCTTTGCATGCATTCTACGGCACATTGCGGTAATGATGTTGTGCTGCCCAAATTCTGTATGACTGTCCTGAGGGCAAGATGATGATTTGTGTATTATGTGGTGCGGCATGATGTGAAATGTGGGTGTGGATGGATTTGTCATCTTTGAAATGTTGGAATGTATGCAATGTTGTGCAGCTTCGCATTTCATGTGGGGTCTTATCAAGTACATTGTGAAGTCCCCCAATGGACATTGAAGTACATCTGTATGACCATGTGTCCCACGCACGCCAGACAATTCACAGTTGGTGTATCGTTCTCTCCCCCCCAATCAACACGCCCTGTGCATGGCCTGCTACTCACCAAGTTGCCACGATCGTTGGACAGCTTGTCGCTCCATGTTGCTTGGTATGGTTGAGTTCTGCAGGACCATTGAATCATGCGTTGATCCGGGATGTCTGGCGCAACAATGTGTGATTGTCTTGTTTGCATCACATGCCATTTGGAAAATGATTGGGTGAAAATATTTTCTGTTTCTGTGGACTACTTCATTGTGATGTGGGACAACCAATTCCACATGGGTACAGTTGCTGGCCCCGATGCTACTGGGATGGTTGCAAGTGTATAGATGCATAATTTTGGTGTTTGCAATCTCCTGGGCAGTCCGTGGCAGGAATATGTGTTCATGTCCAAGCTTCATGAAGGCATTGTGTACCTGGTTCGGCGTGCATGGGAATACTGGTTGTGAGATGCCATGCATCTGCCACACATTATGCTGCTGCGAGCCTGTGGCCAGGGAGTGGAGCGCAGTCAACACCTGCACTAGAGTGGGGATTGCAGTTCTGATGTCTATGAGTCTCACGCTGTCGTCATGTATCTTATCCACGATGATGGTGATGGTATCCCAGTGCAGACGGTACAGGGTTTGTATGTGCTCAGGTGTCTGGTTCAATGGACTGGCTTGGATCCTGGAGATTGGTTCCTGGCTCTGTGGTATTTCTGGGTGCCCTGGTGGTTCTTGCTGCACCTGTCTTACCCTACTCCTCCTTCTCCTCCTCCTCCTCCTCCTCCTGCATCTCCTCTGTGCTGCCTGTTGTTGGTGCTGCCGCACTGCAATCATGTCCTCCAGCCCATGTAATGCTGGCAGTATTGGAAGCACTTTTGTGTGGGAAGGGGTTTGGGAAGCGGTGTGGTGTGCTCTTTTGTGCTGCCACAGTCTCCATCGCCTCCACCTGTGCTGGATGTGTCCACCTGTGGCAGGTGGAAACACTGCTCAGGTCTCTTAAGGGGTGGTTCGCGATGCCGGTATCTGCGCCATGCTGTTAAGGGGTTTTTGGGTCTTTCCCATGCCGCTATTGCCATGTCCGCCTAGCTTGTTATGGGATACTATTAGAACCATGCCGCTATTTTCGACCTGGGGGGTCGCGCGTCCACGGACTTGCCGCTATTAGTGGCACCGTACTTAACGGTTGTGCTAATAGCGGCAAGTCCGGGTCGTAATTAGATAGGGAATTTAGCGGTACCGGTAATCGCTTACCGGTACCGTTATTCCCTTACCGCCTACCATGTAATGAGGCCCTATGACTGCTATGAAGATGCTTTCAGAGCAAATGAAAGAGCTATCACCGAAGTGAACTTTACGCAGTACAAAACAATGTTACACAATGAGCAGGAACAGGAAGAACAACTTCAGGTCCAACTAGATAAGGACTCTTCCGACAGTAGTCAACCTTCTGTAACAGGAAGTTAAGAACCACTAGGACAACCACTAATAGCAAATGAGGCTGAAGTAGCTATGGCAGAAGTAGAAAACACCATGTATCAGTATCAAGAAGATACAGAAGACTTAAATGTACAACAAGCAAAACTTAACAAAGATCAGCGCACCTTTTTTGAAGACGTAACAAAACAAATTGTACATGGTGTACAACACGAAAATAAAGAATGTACCTGCCAAAATTACAAACGTATACTGCTGTACGTGAGTGGTGAAGCTGGATCAGGGAAAACATTCTTTATCAAAATCATCAGCAAGTTCCTTCAACAATTGACAAACAACAAACTGTCAGTTGTTGTAACAGCCCCCACAGGCTTAGCTGCCTACAACATAGGCGGTGTTACTTTACACTGATTACTACTGCTTCCAGTAGAGCATCAAAATAAATTAGACTACTACAAACTTTCTGGAGAAGCTGCAATGGAATTACGCAGAGTATTAAAACAAATGAAAATGCTACTAATAGATGAAGTGAGCATGGTCTCCAACCTAACGTTGGCTTTGATTCACCTCAGATTACAAGAAATACTTAAAAGTAACAACGAAGAACTCTTTGCAGGGAAACACAATTTAGTTTTCGGGGATCTTCTACAATTGACACCAGTGAAAGGTGAACCTATTTTTAAAACCTTAGGCAACAAACTCTGCCGGAGAAGTGTTGATAGCATAGGTAATGTCAACCTTTGGCAAATTTCCAATACAGAGAATTAACTGAGAAAATGCGGCAATCTGCAGATCTCACTTATGCCAACATCTTAAAAAGTATTAGAGTTGGTGTACTATCGCAAGAAGCACAAGTTGTATTGAAAAACCAGCACATTCATGCACTTTATGGCAAAAATGCATGTGTAACTGATGTTATGGAACAAATAGGGCACAAAAATGTCAATTGTATGCCCTTAATGCCAACTCTTGGAAGCTGTTTCAAATTCAATGAAACAATGTTAAGTAAAGAAATGCAACCAATATTGGAAATTAGCGCCACAGACAAACTAGACGTTCATGGTATGACAGTACCCATGTGTGAGCAAGCCACACCAAGAATAAATAGTTTAGAAAACTCAATCTCCAACACAGCTGGGTTGGAAAAAATATTAAAATTATGCTTAAATTGTAGAGAAATGCTTAAACGTAACCTGGACTTCGAGCAACAGCTAGTTAATGGAGCACTAGGTACAGTTGTTGGCTTTCAAGTGAAAAGGATAGGGCGCTCAACTGCTCGATTCCTTCTCTTCAAAGACATGTATGTACGTAGAGAGCAATTTTCTCTAACTCTTGCATATGCAGTTACCATTCATAAATCCCAAGGTCTTACTCTAGACAAAGCATTGATAGATATAGGAAACACAGTCTTTAAAGAAGGCATAAGCTACGTAGCATTATCACGCTTAGGTACACTTGATGGTCTATTGCTAATGAACTTTGATGCAAGTAAAGTGAAAGCTGATATTCCTTGCATTCTAGAATACAATAGACTGCGTTCACTGTACACCCCTCATCTGAAACAATATCCTGTTCCAGATAAAGGAAAATGTGGTAAAAGAAAACTAACTGAAACAGAAATGCAACAGAATCCAGCAGCAAATTCCTCAAAGAAAAGAAAAGAAGCTAAAGTTTCAGCAAATACCACAAACAAAGAAGAACCTATCAGGGAATGTAAACCAGGGCCGTCTGCAAATAAGGAACAGAAATTCTGAAAAATGCACTCAGATACAGAACTAGCTGGTCCATTCAAATTTGCAAATGAAAGGGGGGTAAATTGCTATGCAAATGTAGCAATGAATATTCTATTTCAATTGCCAGCAATTGTTAGCAATATTTCCTTGCACAGTACAGACCAATTGTGTTTGCAAATGTTAGTGTTTCATAGAAATGCAACAAGAAATCCTGACAACACATACAGTGTTCATAGAATTTGGCAAGAATTGGACGACTGTGCTGGAATGGTGAGATTCACTCTGAACTCACAAGAAGATCTACAAGAATGTCTAATGTACTTACTATTAGTATTGGAAAACAAAAGCATACCTGTAAATGGAATCTTCCAGATTTCCTACATGTGGAAACATACATCCACTCTCTGTAGCAATGTGATACAGGAAGAAATCCCAAATGAGTGATTTGTGTATGTTTCCATACCAAATTGTGAAAGCATTCCATTTCACCAACTTGTACAGAATGCAAACCATGGCAGATTATGTACTATTGCAATTCAGACAGTCACTCCACCTTACTGATACAATCAGATAGTGCCTACATAATACTTATGCTTTTGAATGTAATGATAGCACCATTAGTCTAAAGCAAAGATTGCCAGCTAATCTTACAAATGCGTATTTAATTTTCTCAAAGCCAAAATTTAATAAATAATGTGTACTTCAAGATTGCCAAAAACATTATGTGAAAGATTACAAACAGAATACGCCAATAGGTATCTAACTGCCCAAGTGGATATAACAATGACACAAATAAATGGATTTCACAGATTTGTAGGAACAAATGCACAGTTAGAATATGCCTCCAGGTATCTAACTGTTATTAAAAATTGGAAGGAAGGCAACAAACATAACATTAATCAGAAAGATGAAAGAAACACTGAAAGAAAACAAGGAAGTAGTTAGTACCATAGCAAAAGAAGGGTTTTTTAAATACGACAAGGATTTTTTTCCCCAGACCCAAGGATTAGAAAAGCAAACACAGAAACTGAGCACAATGCACAGTACACTGGTTTGAAAACTTAATATGAGAGTAAAAAAAAAGGTAAACTGTCTGGTATGCAATGTGGTAAGTTTTCATAAAATGCAAAGACTAACATACCTTTTTCTTTTATCACAGAAATTAAAAAAGTGATACTTCCGCGAAGTACGAAAAGCATTTAAAAAATGTATGTGGATTCTGAACAAAGTAAGGAGTACGTATATTGGCAGTCATTTTCTACACATGCAAATCTACACGTCTAATCTATGGTAGTAATATGCTGCAGTGGCTGGTGGCTGGCCCTTGCATCTTCCGTGTCTAATCTACAACCTACGCCTTATGACCAAAGTACAAAGAGTATACTTCCTAGCCACAACCATTGCTGCATATCAAAACCATAGTCATTGTAAATTCGCTACTTATAAATGTACTGGTGGGACCATCATTTGCAGCCATGCAGCCAAGACATTAGGGTGTGCACCCAACTAGCGCACTACACCACTCCCATATTCACTTATAACTCCACTGCTTATGACTTCAGTCTTGGGTGTATGGCCTTTGGGCATGCAGTCAAGACTCTGGGTCCTGACCAGAAACACCACAGCATATCCGAACCATTGTGTCTTCTCATTTCACTACATACCTTTGGCCATACTCCCAATATGCTACGCCCTCCCCACAACCATCTTAATGATGTTGCATAGTACAAGTGTACCAATAGCTGTGATATGTTGCAGTTGTTTGTAGCCACAGGCTACAGAAGTGAGTTTGAGGCCATAGAATTATCAATGTATGGGTGTACAGTATGTCAAATGCACAGTTGCTTACAACTGCAGTTCTTATTACTTTGTTCAAATACTGTGCATCCTGGCCACTGCTACCACACCATATGACATCTATTGTGGCATATAAAAACACTACATACAAATGTGCTTTTGGTGGAATTGCCTTCGTCCATATACCCATGATTGCAGCCCCTCCCCACAGCCACCCGAGTGATGCACTACCACACCATATCACACCCATTGTGCCTTGTAAGTACACTACATACAACTGTTCTGTTTGGTGCATAGCCTGCGGTCATGCACTCATGACTGCAGACCTTCCCCACAGCCACCGGAGTGATGTTGAATACTAGGGGTGTCTCTGTAGCTCTGAAATGCTTCACTGATTGTGGGCAGGGCCTAAAATCTTAGGTGTATATTCATACATTTCAATATATGGTTGTGAAGTGGTTTATAACTGCAATGCTTACAAGTTTCCTTTTGGGTGCATGCTTGGGTGTATGGCATACAGTCTGCAACCATGCACCCAAAAGTACACATCTTGGCCAAAACCACGGCACTAGAAAAAACCCATGTGGGCTTGTAAGTGAAGAGGTTATAGCTTTGATGTTGGGTGCATGGCCTTCCACCATGCACTCAAGAGTGCACACACTCCCCACAACCAGGCAATCGATACGCATTACTATGTGTGTATCCATTGGTCTGACATGCTGCAGTGTGTGTGGCCAGGGCCTAGAGTTTTGGAAGTAAACTCTTTGGCCTTCAGCCAACAGCCATGCATCCAAGACTCTAGGCCCTGGCCACAACCACCGTAGCAAGTGACACCCATGGTGGCGTACTAATGAATACAATACCCATAGGAAAAAAGTAATGCAATTGCGGCATGTTGGCAATTTCAATGTTCCCTAACACCACGCGTGTTCTTACAACAGTTACAAGTTGCCTGTGCACTGCACGGACTGAAATACTGCCCTTATTGGACCCCTCATTTTCTGTGCATACAAGGTGGCCATAGAAAATACATCATGAAGAGTTTATAACTTTGTTATTGGGTGCATGGCCTTCGGTCATGCACCCAAGAGTGCAGGGTCTCCCCACAGCCACCTCAGTGATGTGTGGTAGTGGGTTTTTTTTCTATAAGTGTGGTATCCTTCACTGCTTCTGTCCAGAGCCTTCACTCCTAGCTGTATGTCCATAGATATTACATGGGATAGGTGTGCAGTGGCTTGCGCGTCCAGTACTTACAACTTTGTTGTTGGGTGCATGGTCTCCTACCATGCACCCAACACTGCACACACTCTCCACAACTTAGCAATCCACACAAAATACTATGGGTGTATCCATGGGTGTCACATGCTGCGGTGGTTGTGGCCAGGGCCTACAGTATTGGAAGTAAGGACTTTGGCCTTCGGCCGACGGCCATGCATCCAAGACTCTAGGCCCTGGCCACAACCACTGTAGCATGCCACACACACGGCGGCATACTAGTAAATATAATAATACCCATAGGAAAAAGTATTGCAATTATGGCATGTTGTCAATTTCAATGTTCGCTACCACTACTCGTCTCCTTACAACAGTAACAAGTTTCCTGTGCACTGCATGGACTGAAATGATACTGTTATTACACCCCTCATTTTCTGTGCGTACAAGGTGGCCATATAAAATACATCGTGAAGACCTACCCCCAGAACAAAGTCATTGATCACCCGTGTCTTACTGTCTGAACCTGTCCCAACGCTCTATGACACAGCAAAAGAGTTTTATAAATATAGCATGTGTACGCTGGTTGTTGCTCCGCTATCGGCAGATCCAAGATGTCGGGCGCAGCCAAACAATCTGACGTAGAACACGTCTCGCAGCAGCCAATCGGCAGAGACGTTCCGTGTCCGCGGTCATGACGTGAGCCCATTAGCCAATCGTTATCTTGTCCGCGGAGCGAACAGGGAAGTGTGATCGCAAAGCGGACATAGATATCACTAATTTTTTTAGACATACTTTTTGGTCGTTTTAAAGAAAAATACTGCACGGATTGTCAAATTTACAAAAGTATGCTTTCTGGACCAAGCCCCTATACCTGCTGCAAATTTTGTGAAAATCCGTCCAGCGGTTTGACCCCAATTCAGTCTATGGGAAAAAAGACATTTTGGAACCCCCCTATAACTTTTCCCCCCCTGGACCAAACATCACCAAACAAAATTCAGAGTGGCCAATATACTTTTTTTGCAAAGTTTGGTGAGGATTCGTCCAGGGGGAGCGGAGTTATAAGCTGGCCAAAAAGTGCTCTTCCTATGGAAACAGCAACTTAACCATAACTACACAGCCACTACCGTGGCCGTGTGATATATATTTATTCAGTGAAAAAAACTTTGTTAAAGGGACTTTATAGTTCCAAGTAAAACTGAAAAACCCCTGAAATTCACCAGTTATGGTGACCTAAGCAAGCATAACTCGCGCCATCACTGTGCACTCCTAAGACTAACACCCAGGACATCAAAGATGACATCACAAATTTCCTTGATGACATCACATACTTTTTGGAACTTTTTGAGCTCTTTCTTGGTGTTCAAAGTGTTCGCAGACAGCGTGGGTGTCCACAAAGCACGCCCCAGCACCCCTTCAAAAGGGCACACCCGAGAGCTCTCCTTATTCTGTTTTTGGGCTTCCAGGACAGAGACTGATCCTTGTTGCATTGGACTGCTCTTGCTCTTTGAAACAGCTGTCTAATGGCATCCATAGCTGCTGCTGGTGCTACTGCTGTCTCAACAAAACCCCCAACCCCTCCAATACCAACACCTCCCCCAGGGCCTGCAGAGGGGAACAGGCATGAGGATACAGAGGAGAGTGATGAAGAGCATGAGGTAGTGGCAGTCCCTACTACTGGTTCTCACCTTGAATCTTGGGTGTGGAGATTATTTACCACTCTTGATGGAGTACCAAAAGCACGTGCAACCAAGGTGACCAGCAATCAGTGCAAGATGGTGCTGAGTCATGGGAAACTGGATTTTTACAGCTATGGTACTACCTCAATGAAGCGACACCTAAAGTCGTTCCATGGTGGGACTATTCGTAAGGTTGTACCTTGCGATGAACGTAGTAGGTTGAGTTCCCCTAAAGAATCCTTGGTTTCCGCTCCTGCCACCACAAGAGACACTCCTGTGGGGCAGTGCATCCCTCCAGCTGCCTCGCAGGCCATACGTGATTCTGTTGATCCTTACCTTTCGAGGGTAACAGTATTGTGCATGTACTGCAACGCAGTACTCTGCAGGTGGGAGAACCTTCGAAGTGCTTTCGAGAATGTGGTCAAGGAGCATGAGAAGGACTGCCATCTACCTGAATAAGGCCCACCCTACATCTTCCTCTCCTCACCTGCCCTTTCTTATTCCTGTGGTTGGTGTCCCTTCCTTACCCTCCTTTCCCTTCCTTTCCTTGTGTGTCATGTTTAAAAAAAACCAAAAAATATAAAACAACCAACAAAAAACCCAAAAAAGGCTCTTTTCAGAGCCGCCTTTCATAGTTCAAAAATAGAAGTGTCAATGAAATGCTGCAGGACCCTGAGCACTTTTAGAAGTCTGCGGACGTCTACAATTTTTGCAGTGCTACCCTGTCAGAACCATTGCACTGGCTCTTAAAAGAGCCTTTTTGTGGGTTTTTTTTGTGTATTGAAAACTTCAAATGGTCAACATCTACTGCAAACTGGATTGCTGTAATTCCAAAAATGGTTGCAATGCATTTTGTATATTTCGCATAAAAATCTGATGGCCAGCATAATGAAGTTGTACTTCATCTCTGCGAAAAATGTGTATACAATATCTACGCACATGCGCACCACACCCGTAAGTCTTGCGAACATCACGCCTGTCCATAACTGTCCGTCTCACTTGTGTCACTCACACTTTTAATTTGTTTGAGGACCCGAACACTGTCCATAGAACACCTGCGCGCTTGCGCACGACCATTCTCGTGCATTTGGTGTCCTGCGGACACCTGTTCCCTTCACAGACATGTTACAGACGTCATCATTTGACCGCGCCCACGCTGAGCGTGTGTCCTAATTTGCGAACACTGTCCAGTTCCCCGACATTTTAAAAGAACTTTTTCAGACACTCCAAATTATTTTACAGTAAAAATTCACCATTGCACATGTGCCAGACAATGGGCCTCATTAGGACCCTGGCGGAGAGGGTATTACGCCAGCGTAGTGCATGGCGTACCTCTCCGCCATACTACGAGTTCCCGTAGCGCCATGGAGGTTTTCTCCGCCTGGTTTTACCAGCCGGAGAAAACCATGGCGCTACGGGACCTCGTTGTTAATTACGCCACCGTATTTTACGGTGGCGTAATTAACTCCTTCCCCACTCCCATTATACCCTATGGGGCAAGAATGGGAATGGGGAAGGGCAGAATGGGGATTGGGGATTTACCGCTCCGCCGAGGTCGGAATGGGGCGGTAAATCCGCCAACCCCCATGGCGCTATCGGCGGCTTTCCGCCATGCTTCGCGGTGCATTTAGCACCGCGAAATCCGCCTGGGTCGTAATGAGGCCCAATGACCCTACCGTTCGACATACTTTTTGGGACTTTTTGAACCTTTTTGGGTGTTTGATCTGTCTGCGAAGTGCACCGCTCCGCCCCTATAAAAGGCCACACCCCAAAGCTGATCTTCATTGTACTATTTGCTATTGCAGATTGACTTATGCTGCCTTTGCTGATCTTGCTAAGATTATTTCATCAACCCTGATGGCATCCATGGCTGCTGTTGCTACATCTGCCTCAGCACCACCCCTAAACCCTCCACCACCACCTCCAAAAGGGCCTGCAGAGGGGAACAGACATGAGGATGTAGAGAACGAGGATGAAGAGGATGAAGAGGATCAGGTAGAGGAACTCCCTACTACCAGCACTTACCGGGAGTCTTGGGTATGGCGGTTTTTTACCATTCATGGTAACGTACCAAAAGCACATGCAAACAAGGTCACCTGAAAACAGTGCAAAATGGTGCTGAGTCATGGGAGACGTGATTCGTACAGCTTTTTTACGACATCCATGAATCGACACCTAACATCGTTCCACAGTGGGGCCATTCACAAGGTTGTACCTTCTAATCAACGTAGAAGGTTGAGTTCCTCTACCACATCCTCTGTTTTTGCTCCGCTCACCACAAGAGACACTCCTGTGGGAGAGCGCATCCCTCTAGCTGATTCACAGGCCATTCACGATGTTGTTGACCCTTACCTTTCGAGGGTCACAATATTGTACATGTTCTGCAATGCAGTACTCTGCAGGGGGGAGAGTCTTCTAAGTGCTTTCGAGACTATGGTCACAGAGCACCAGAAGACCTGCTACCTACCTAAGAAAGGCCCACCCTACATATTCCTCTCTCCACCTACCCTTTCTTATCCCCGTGGTTGGTGTCCCTTCCTTACCCTCCTTTCGCCTCCTCTCCTAGTGTGTCGTGGGTAAAAATAAAATATATAAAACAACAGAAATCCAATAAAAAGGCTCTTTTCAGAGCCGCCTTTTCACAGTTTAAAAATAGAAATTGCAAATAAACAGTGCAGCGCCCTGTGCATTTTTTGGAAGTCCCTGGGCAGTCCTAGGACATATAACGTTTTAGGGTGCTGCCCTAGCAAAACCAATGCACTTTTCTCTGGGAGGAAGTGGTGGCTCTGAAAAGAGCCTTTTGGTGGTGTTTTTGTGTGTTTGAAAAAATTGAAATCGTCAACATCTACTGCAAAATAGATTACTGTATTTCCAAAAAAGGTTGCAATGCATTTTGTACATTTCTCAGAAAAATCTGATTGCCAGCATATGTAAGATGGACTCCATCTCTGCGAAAAATGTATGTGCTACGAAATATAATATTTTCATTGTGAAAAGAGGACATGCCAACATCTCTTAGAACAGCACAAACAGCCTTATTGACATTACACCTCGCTTTCTCCATTTGTGGACCAAATGAAGAAGAACGCAGCCACATTTGTCTTTGTGCAATACGAGGAAAAATTACTTGGGAATTTGGAAACATGTCCATGACCTTCCCAAGTCCTTCTTTCATTGTAAATTGCAAAGAAATTCCAGACACATGTCCTAAACTGTTCCCTCCACAATGAATTATAATTATATCTGGATGATGCTCTGTCTCTAAAGTAGCACAGAGAGGTACCAAGTCCAGCCACTTCATTTCACGCACTCCATGCCAGTGCACTTCCACTTGACAGAATCCAAGATCTTCAGCTACTCCACAACGTTCTGCATGCAACTTCAACCAATGTATCCATGAGTCTCCCAAAATCCAGATAATCTGTTTTCGGAAACACACAGCCATAGCTATCTGTTCTTCTCTCAGGAAAAAGACGTTCTGACAAAATCTCTCCTTAGACAACACACCCACTAAACTTTACAAACCAATCCCTAGCTCTGCTCATTGTCATGTGCATGCATCTCCACCCCAGAATCCCTGTATGTAATATGCGCTGTCCACAGACAACCGCCATGTCCGTGGACATATCATAAATCTGAGCGTGGTGAATGGAAATTTAAATAGTGTGCCCCATTTCCCCTTTAAGGTTGGCTCTGGAAAGACACCTGTTATTTTGTATTTTTTTGGGGGGGTTTCTTCTTACTTTACTACTAAAATCTTCACATAACCTTCTCCAAAGCAACCCTTACATTCCAAAACAGCATGGCATTTCCCAAAAAAGATAAGGAAATGCCATCTTCTTGAAAATAAACAGCATTACTCGAATCAACATTTTCATTATTACAGAAAAAAATACCAGCTCTAAGCATGAAAGCACACATGCCTCGGTTGATTGCACACCTAGCAATGTTCTGCTTGAACCAACTGTTCCAAATCTGCCAACAGAAAAGGGGCACTGACGTGGCCCAGATGGAAAGCACCATAATGCAAAACTACCAGATGGGGACGGCTCACCCTGCCCATATCTTCTCAAACTTGTAGAAGTAGCTGTACATTGCAAACAGGCACAGTGCTCCAAACCACCTCCACTCCTTTAAAATCGAAATTGTTAGCGACATGCCTGCATTGAGCATACTGCTATAAAGCATGCACAAACATATCTCCGAACACCAACACCGTGACTTTCTCCACCTCTGCCATCTTCACTACACACGGTCTCTTTCTACACAAATCCACAACGTCAACATCTGATTGGCTGATCACTACAGTCCCCTTTCTATGCTGGATTTGCTGAAAAACCCCGGATGTGGCACGCCCTATCCGCGGACAGCCACGGTGTTGCACGGTGCGTAACTCTTAGCCAGCCCTTCTACCCTTTCCACATCTCTCTCGGTGCCTTCCCTCATTGGATACAGCTAAGCAGCCACACCACCATCCACCAATCACATCCAAGACCTCTACATCTAACTCCATCATCAGAGTTCCGCACTTCAAATGCACTGTTGATCACTCTGAGTACAGGACCTACTACAAAAACTACTCTACAAGTCTCCAAGATTTCTACTTACAGCTGCATGCATATCCACATGCATGAATACAAACTACAGGTATGCATATTTTATTCACAGTACATGTACAACTCTTATGAACCCATATAAACAGAGTAATGCCACTAACGCTGCCTAATCTGTACATACATGCCATCCCTCCCGATTTAGGCGCGAGACTCCCGATTTTACATTGAAAAAACGTACTATTTTTTACTGTGTATCACCTAAATTAATGCTAATCCCAATGCAATCCTATTGGAAAAATAAATGTTCCCAATTGCTGTGGTGAAATCTCCCTCTCAGGGGCTCCCCATTGTTGGCATGTCTGCCTATAAAATTAACTTATTGACATTTTCCCATCTACTATAATCAACTGTCACTTCCAAACCTGTCTGCTATCTACAACACAGCTTTAAAAAAAACAAGTTAATTTCATACACTTCAAATTCTACTCATTTGCAAGCATGTTGAACTAACATATTGTGAATAAAATATGAAGGCTGCACAAAGTCAAATGAAATGCATGCATACACTGTGTTCAGATATCAAACAATAATACTACTACAAAAACATAACAATCAACATCTAAATTAACATCAGTGCTATAAACACACAAAACTACTAACTTCTTTCTTTTACAAGTGCTTTGAAGACCACTCTCTTGAAAATCAGCAGCATCTGAACATATCCGAAGAAACCTTCTCATTCCACAAAAAAATCGTAAGTACAATAATACCTTATTATTCTTACTGTTCCTCAAACACACTGTGTGGTTCATTCATGTAATTTGCGCACCAAAAAAAACGAAGATTTCTGAACCATTCTGCCCACAAATCCCCATTTATTAAACAGGGATAAGCAGGCAGAATGGCACACAAATCCCTGTTTTTTTGGAACACAAATAACATACTCAACCCCTAGAATGTTAGCATCGCAAAACAAAGAATTGTTTTAATTTTATACCATTAGGTTTACTATTAATGCTTTTCCTCACCACTAGCTCACTTTCTACTCTCATCTGAACCACAGATTAGTAACAAACAAATAGAATAGCCTTCCCAACTAATTGTAGCTGCCCAATGCACAATCACACACCACCACATACATCTTTCCCATCATACTCAGACACTAATTCACACATACATTGCAGAACGGCCAAACCCATCCCTTCTTTTTTTTTCAACAGACCCCAAAGAATGCCTACCAAAAAGCAAGTCCATAGAAAGCAACACATAAATAGAACAAATGAAAATAAAAGTGTCCAAAATAAGCATCCATGCATCCATCTCTACCAGAGTTTCTATAAAACAGCTAATACAGTCATTTAGCGAAACAAAACAACCTTCCAGTACATAAACTGTGCCTCCTCTATCAAAATGTAAAACGAAACAGAAAATAATTAACAAGAATTCAGCTACCACTACTGCTAAAACTGCTCCTATAAATCTTGATATACTAGCAAGTAACCATACCAAAAAAAGTATTTTAGCAAAAATGTTCTGCCAGAGTCCTTCAGAATCTTATAAAAACAGGAGACAAATCATGCACAACCCTTCAAACCTACCATAGAAAATTAATCTTAGAAGCTTTGATAGACAGTGCAATCCTTCTCAAAAGAAAGTTATTCATTTTAGTGTTAAACAGAATGAAAGAACTAAGAACACTAACTACTAAATTACAAAAACTACTCATTAAACTGAATGTCAAGAAAAATAACTTCTTAAATATCTGTGGAGGTGAATGGAGTCACATCACGAGCACAGAACCATATTTTAATGAAGAAGCATACAAACAAAACCAAACAAACACAATTGCCATACATAGCAATGTACGAGCTTATGCAGAAATTAATAATACCATAATGGAACAAGAAATACTGCTTACAAAAATATCCCCAGAAAACTCAGAATTACCTCTCCATTCGATTGAACCAGAACGACCAGTATACAAATGGCCATGCACGTCAATGTGTAACATTCACAAAAAATCTTTCAAATCTTTATGCCAGTTCCTCAATCAGTATGTAAAAGGCAAAGACAAAATCAAAATGAAAGTGCTGCAAAATATGGATACCTATCCAGTGCGCAAATACACAGGACTACAAGGACATTCATTAGCCTGCATTTCAGGACCTATTTGCAAAAGCACCTTCCATCATATCAAAGTGATATCAACACATCATTCAACTATAAGAAATCTAGTCTATAAACTGTACTATGGTAAAAGTCCTGCTTTAGCACTAGCCAATTTAAATAACAATCTTCTACATGGCACACCCAAAGACCTACTCGAAGAAATCGACCATATCCAGAGAAACTATTTTGGAAGTGAAAGCCACTTACAAAATGCAATAGCTTTACAACAGTCTAGCAACAATTCTACACATGGCAACCTTTTACTACACACATACAAAAAAGAAATACTAAAATTTAAAGGTACATCCGCTGAAGTACCAAACCATATGTGTGTGTGTTGCCGCAGAACTTTTTATAAAAGTAACACGAAAACTGTAGACATAACATACAAAAAAGAGAAGACAATGAAGATTCCAAATGGTTTGAATTAGCTCTCTACCTTATAGCAGAAAACAAATATGAAATAACTGACCCCTTAATACTTTGCAGTTACTGCACTACAAAACTTAACAACAACCAAACTCCTTCACGTGGTATCACAACTAACTTGGAATAATACCCACTACCAAAACCCCTGCAACAACTCAATTTATAAGTGAGCATCATAATTCAAACAGTGCACCCATTTCAAGCAATTGGTGAAAGGCATTTGTGGCAAAGTCGTTTATTTACCGTGAGATCTGAAAGAAAATGTGCACACTCTAGGAGTGGATCATCCAATAGAGCAATCTTAAATTGTCTTAGTAAATGGTGTACCTACAAAAGACAAAAGAATTTGGCAGCAACTCATAGACTTACATAAAGTTAGACAAGCCTTGCAATATCTAAAAGAAAATAATGAATACTACAAAGAAATGAATATTGAAGAAAACCTGAGGGAAACAACTGAAATAATTCAAGAGTCACCAGAAACTGGTCAATTTGAACTTCTAGATCCTGCTACAGTATCCAATATTTTAGACCATTATAGAATTCATCCATTACACTATAATGACACCATTGATGATGCACTACAAACGTACCAAATGCGACAAACCAAAGGATCACCTACGGCCTACGGCCTAAGACCTGCGGCCATGCACCTAAGACTCTAGGCCCTGGCCACAACCACCGCAGCATATCACACCCATAGAATCAAACATTTTAACTGTCTATATGGGCCCACCCATATTACCCATATTACACTTTTTCCAAAGTTTGGTGACAATTCATCCAGGCAGAGCGAAGTTATAAGCCACCCATGGAGGCTTATGACTTCAGTGCATATAACTTTGGTCTTGTGTGCATGGCCTTTGGCCATGCACCCAAGACTCTAGGCCCTGCCCACAACCACCGCAGCATATCACATCCACGGTGGCGTACAACTTCGATGCTTATAACTTCGGTCTTGGGTGCATAATTATATCCAATCTCAAAAAATAAAACAGTAAGTATATTCTAATAGAACGCATAAATACTGCTGCAAAACAGAACCATTAAAGCAAACATCTAACCATACACCACAATACAAAATGTTTACTTCCATGGATATATTATACTGCAGTGCTTTTTTTATCAAACTCTACAATCTTAATCACATGACGTATCCAAAACTTCACATACAAACTATACAATATATATATTTGATAGATATTTGATTCTATGGGTGTGATCTATGGGTGTGATATGCTGTGGTGGTTGTGGCCAGGGCCTAGAGTCTTGGGTGTATGGCCTATGACCTACGGCCTGCGGCCCTGCACCCAAGACTCTAGGCCCTGGCCACAAACACTGCAGCATATCACACCCATGGTGGCTTATAACTCAGTATTACACCCATAGAATCAACCATTTTAACTGTGGCATATACTCAATTTGCACCCAAGACTCTAGGCCCTACCCACAACCACCTGATAGATATTCAATTCTATGGGTGTGATCTATAGGTGTGATATGCTGTGGTGGTTTTGGCCAGGGCCTAGACTCTTGGGTGTATGGCCTACGGCCAACGGCACTTTTTGGGAGGCTTATAACTTTGCTCCCCCTGGACGAATCCTCACCAAACTTTGCAAAAAAAGTATATGGGCTACTCTGTGTTTGGTCCAGGTGGGTGGATATTATAGGGGGGTCCCAAAATGTCTTTTTTTCCCATAGACTGAATGGTGGAAAAACTTTGCGCACGCCTACAGGCCAAACCGCTGGATGGATTTTCACCAAATGAACAATCCGTCAAGTAGTTTCCTTTAAAACAACCAAAAAGTAGGTCTGAAAAAATTAGTGATATCTATGTCTGCTCCGTGATCACACTTCCCTGTTCACTCTGCGGACAAGAAATTGATTGGCTAATCCGTAGCGTAATGTCCGCGGACATGTGGCGCTTTCACTGATTGGTTGTGGAACAGGGTGAAGTACGTCAGATTTCTGCGCTGCCTCCGCCATCTTTTGTTCATGTTTTGGTGTACACAGACATCGCTGGTAACACATACAAAACAAGACACCAATGCACTTGTTATACTTATGAAATACTGTTTCCGAAGATGAGCTTTAATTATGTTGGGATGGAATGTGGCAGCAAAAACTCAAAAAGTGGTGTTTTCTTGCCACCAAATTCATACAGTAAAGTGGAAGTTGGTGCTCAATGTACAGCGACCAATGCCTGCATACGAGTTACAATGTTTTCAGATTAATATTGAAGTCAGACTGGCGTCCTACGTTTTGAAATCTGAGGCTGTCACCTGGAGTGTTTGATGGAAACAGTAGTTCTGTAGGCATATGGGAGTAGCGGTTCTCATGATTGGATTCTCATATGTTGTTGCAAAGTGAGAATGTGTGTGCCTTCTGAGTGAAGGTCAGTCGATTTGCTTTTTTGGTTTTGAGCTCAGTAGGCCCACGCATCCAAGTCAATCCATAAAGGGCTATTGTATTTTGACCTTGAGCGAAAGGTAAACTTCAAAAGCTATGCAAGGAATGAAAGCTTGGAAAAAAATACAATTTTATAAGATTATGTTTTGAAAACGTTTGTAAGAAACATGAAATATCAGTTAACAAAGATTCTTTGATGCAAACACATTGCTGTCTGACTTTGCCAAAAACAATGGAGGTTGTCAAGAACATGTAAGGTTAATTTGACGACTCTACACCAGCCCGCGTTTTACTTTTATATTACGAAACACTAAATGAGACAATGTAACTGAAGTATTATCTTTTTGCCCAGTTGTAATTTTCCTCCAATAACAGAGTGCACATTGTCCGCCTTTTCAAGCTATGACTAGAGTCACCCTTGTTGACAGTTATTTCTTCTTCTTTTAAATGTTATGCTTGCCCATATAGCTTTGTGTATCAGTTTGCACATTCTTTTGGTCTTGTGTAACATCAAGACATGTCATCTTTTCTGGCTTGTACATTCATGTTGGCTTCATAACTGAATTACCATCTCACTGTAGTTGCCCTTTTTTTAACCCTCACGGCGAGTGCTGATTCTCAAAGTTTGTTGGCTGTCACTATATGTACCTATGGTCAACGCTAATATTTCCTTAAAATGTCATGTTTGTCCACTTCCATTTGTGTACTACTTTCCACAATCTGTGTGTCTTTTTTGGAATGTTTTCCTAAGGGTTGGGGGTATTGACACAGATTTTCTCTTACGTTTTCTGTCTAGCTACATTTTGCCGTACTGTGCGTGCCATGGTTTCCAGATGCCGAGTGACGGCTTCTTTCAACGCCAGATGCAACTGCTCGTGACCGGCCGCCTGTCCATTATAATGTTGTGGGATGACCGGCCAGGCCCCCTCTGTCCCTACGCTGAACTAGCCATTAGGAGTAAAATGACATCATTTATGGTGGTGTAGGGCAACAGTCATGGTGCCGTCTTGGAAATACCTGTGCAAACAAAGTGGGTGCTTTAACAGAAACGCATACTTTGTGTGTGCGAAAGTAACTGCGTGTGTCTCACCATGAACATTTTCAATGTCAGGCTTAGAACCATTGTTACAATGTAATTGAAAATGGGATTAGTCCGATGGTCTCTGACAGTTGTTTGTTAAATAGAACTACTTTACAAATTCTAAAATGTTAACGTTTTCTTATAAAATCCAGTGTATCATTTCAAAATGTATGGTACCACGTTGTACGTCGCTGTATGTTTATTTACAGCTTCTGCGTCACGGCACATACTTTTGCTTTTTGGAGGCTGTCATGGAAAGCAAAGAGGGGCAATGTATGGAACAACCGCCTTCCCTTCCTATGGTGGCCATTTTGAAAAAGGATTTTGTTTTTTAAACGCTGTATGTTTATGTACAGGCTCTGCGTCTCGGCATGTACTTTTGGTTTTTGCTGGCTGCCATGGAAAGCGAAGAGCAGGGGAGTTGCTAAGTCTGGAAAAGACCTGAGGCTAAACTGATGTTGGAATTGTTGGGACTGGGGGCTAGCTAGTCTTTTGGCTGTAGCTCCTGAGATTCTATCAGGGGCTATAACCAAAAGATCAGGGGCTATAGCCCCTTTATCCCCCCTAGCAACGCCCCTGGCGAAGAGGGGCCATGTATGGAACAACCACCTTTCCTTTCGATGGTGGCCATCTTGAAAAAGGATTTTGTTTTGTAATCCGGTCTGCCTGCAGCGGGCCAGATTATAACCAGAAATCCTATTTTTCAGTAGCACACGTTAATGCTTTGCACATCTATACTATTACTGACACATCTTATTGCGTGCATGTCCTTTACTGAGAAATATAAAGTAAAGTGATATGGGGGGGGTGGGTGGATGGTGAAAAAATATTCTGCATTTGTTATTTGTAAGGTTGGGGCAGTGTTTGTCATGCTCCTTCATTACAGCAGTGCTGCTGTTTGTTGGGGAGGAGGATGGTCTTAGCTGATGTCATTTTCAGATAACTAGAACTTTTGCTAAAAGTATATAATGTGTACTACATGGTTAATGGCTGACTACCAATACCTGTTGGCTTTTGAAGGCAAATGTTGTAGGTGGATGTTCCTACATCAATATAAAATCTGTAAAAAAACGTTATAAATGTGACATTGGGCCTGACATTGGGCCTCATTACGATGTGGGCGGTAAAGGATTACCGGCACCGGTAAGGGCACTGGTGCCGGTAATCCCTTACCGCCCTACTATGAATTCCCTTTGAGGGTCCTTCCTTCATGCCTGGTTTTAACAGGTGTTAAGGACGGGACCCGCAAAGGGATGCCGGGGTCAATAACGGTACCGCAATTTGCGGTACTGTTATTGCCGCCTCCCCCCTTCCCATTGAGCCCTAAGGGGGTTCAAATGGGAATGGGGAATGGCTCTGGTGAATTACCGGTCCCGCCAACCTTGGAATGGACCGGTAATTGCTCCATCCAACAGACCGGAGTCTGAACGATTTTTGAGGCAGGCATTGCGTTAGTAGCGCCATGGCCACCTCCAACCTCGTAATGAGGCCCATTATGGCTGAAAGTAAAACCGAAAAACCCCTGAAATTCACCAGTTATGGTAGGCTAAGCAACCATAACTGGCCGCACCACTGTGCACTGCTAACGCTAACACCCAGGACATCAAAGATGACATCACAAATGTCATTGATGACATCTGACATCACATGTACATTTAGTTTTCATGCAGAGGCTCCACAAGGAATTGTAATTATATCATTGACAAAAAAGTATCAGAGAAGATTGAAGAACTAAGATATGCCACGTAGATCATTAAGCAATGCATTGCTGAAAAAAACAATTCCAGTTCTTTCAGTACATGAACGAACTCATGAAGACATGTACGCATTGTATGCAGAATGCACTGCAGAGGTGCAATATTTGCAATCTTCCCATGTTGCATACCACATTGATAAATTCTACAATTACAAATGTTTACGTACTGTGAAACATAAGTATCTAGGTATGCTTCCTTTACTACATAATTGCACTAGTGCTCACAAAAACATATAGAGAGCACTATGCATACAAATATAAGCATATACAGGGAACGTAAAGCATGCACCAAAAAGTGCAGTTTTAATAGAAAATGGTCATACCCAAACAACTTAACTTCATGCATAGAAAAGATTCTTGTGTTTGTGGATTCCTTCTTCTTCTATGCATATGTATGATATGATGTAACCGTAACCTAAGGAAATTATTGTTAGAACAAATGAGAAGGATAAGGACTACAAATATACAACTTTTACCTTCTTAAACTCCTGACTGACATTGAAGAAAGCCACCTGGGTTACATATGTCAGTGAACAAAAAAAGAAGGAGCTAGACATGTAATGTCATCTGTGCTGTCACCATAGTACTTTGTACTATAGTATAGTGACTTTTTAGTTCCTGCCTGTTACTGCCCCAGATATATCAGTGAAGGAAAAAAGAGTGAGTCGGGCATGTGATGTCATCAGTGATGTCATCAATGACATTTGTGATGTCATCTTTGATGTCCTGGGTGTTAGTGTTAGCAGTGCACAGTGGTGTGGCCAGTTATGGTTGCTTAGCCTACCATAACTGACGAATTTCAGGGGGTTTTCTGTTTTACTTTCAACCATAATGTCACGTTTATAAAGGTTTTTTTTGTGAATTTAACAGGTTTTTAGTAGTGCAACTTAACAATAACGTCCCCTTAACAAAGTTTTATATATATATATATATATATATATATATCAATGAAAACACTTTGTTAAAGGGACGTTATGATTAAGTTGCGCTACTAAAAACCTATGAAATTCAATGAAAAAAATCTTTTTTCCTTTAGTGACACATCTAGGCCACATGGTTTTCTTCAGTAACAGTCAGGAACTAAACATTGTAAACATACTATATTTGTAGAATTATCCTTCAAGTATGTTCTTACAGTAATTCTCTTAGGGTCCAGTCATATCATATGAAACATGTACATATGGGAAGACACAAGCTTGAAAGACAGCAATCCTTTCTGTGCATGAAAATAATCAGTAGAGTTATCAGCACTTTCTGATAGTGCTGTTGTTTTTTATTACTATACTATACTTTCCCTGTATGTGTTCATATTTGTACTCACACTACTTTTCTTAGGGTCCAGTCACATCATGTGATACATATACATAGGGTAAATAGCAGCTTTGCAACAGAGCAATCATTTATTAGCATAAAGATAATCAGTTAGGTTATGGATTGTTTCTGCTACTACTTCTCTTTTTTTGCTTACTTCACTTTCCCTGTATATACACATATTTGTATGCATCATTTTGTCTTTATGTTTTGCCTTTAATAATGCAATTATGTAATACGTGGGATTTATTAGCAACGTATTACATATTTCACAGTACACAAAACTCTAATCAGAAAACAGTTATCATTTCATTATTCAACATATCAACATTATGAATATTATACCTTCATCATGTATGCTGCACACAATGCCAAGGTTTCTGCATGAGTAGCTTAGTATACTCGGTAGAACTTCATAATAGAATGCTATTTATATCAATGCATTGCTTAATGCACTAATTAGCTCATGATATTTATACCAATGATCCTTGACACTTTTTTTCTCAACATTATAATAAGAATGCCTTATACAGACATTTCATGAAAAATAAATTCATATGTGAAGTCATCAGTGATGTCATCAATGACATTTGTGATGTCATTGTTGATGTTGTGGGTGTTAGTCTTAGCAGTGCGCAGTGGTGGAGCGAGTTATGGTTGCTTAGCTTACCATAACTGGCAAATTTCAGGGGTGTTTCGGTTTTACTTGGAACCATAAAGTCCCTTTAACAAAGTTTTTTCATTGAATTTCATAGGTTTTTAGTAGCGCAACTTAACCATAACGTCCCTTTAACAAAGTTTTTTCATTGAATTTCATAGGTTTTTAGTAGCTGCAACTTAACAATAATAACTCTGACTTTATGTACAAGTAACATAGAACATACTGAACTCCCTCTACTGAATTTGATGTCCACAAACTCTTTTAATGTCCGCGGACAGATGCGGACAACAGCACCACTACCCAAAAAGTCTGGGGGGTATCTTTAATTGTTATATCATAACATATGAACATTTCACCCATTCACAAACCAGCACACATACACATTATATGTAGGAATAAATAAGAATTGTAACCCATATATATATAACACGCTAACCATTCATTTAAATACAATATGTTCTCAAATGGAATATACCAAAAGAAGAAAGATAGGCTTCCAACATGATTACCTCACAGAAACTCCACAACTAAGAACAACAGCAGATCTACAGACCACTCAGAAAACACCTTACCAGTAGCTAGTAAGTGTACTGCATTTTACTCATATATTTGTAAACTTTATGTATTAGATACAAAAAAATATATATGTTTTGTTTCTCACAGAAATGTCTAGTACTCTGGAGTGGCTAGAGGAGCATTTCCCACGTGAGGAAATTTCAGAAGATAGTGAACCTAATGGTAGACACTTTACTATATAAACCAATTAATAAATATTATTTTATATACATTTAAAATATATATTTTTTTTGCACTGACCATACAAAAATTGAAAATACTAAAGAAAAAGCAGTATTGGATAAGGCTTTTCAGCACATAGAAGAAAAAATAGACCTACTCTTGGCAAATTTTAATAATTTAAAAAACTTTGTGGAGGATCACTTCAAACAAACAACTAGATACCATTGTCCCACATGTACCTGTCCCCCCGCACCATATCCCACTCAATTATCCCCAAACCCTCTCCATGAACCAAAACGTTTTGATGAGATTTCCATCCCTTCTTCACCTCATATAAATCCTATAGAAACCCCCAATTCTCCTGTTTTTGTTTCAGTTTCTGCCTCACCTTCTCGGTCATAAATTTAAAATACATTTAAAATAAAGTAAAATTATTATATTGTGTCCTAATTCATTTCTTGTCTTTTTTTAAAAAGCAGTTCAGGTGTCCGGAATGTCCCTGAAGAAACGAAAATGGAGGTGTCCTAAGAACACTATATCTGTCCGTACTGTTCGCTAGCAAGTTGAAACTGTTCTAAGAACACATGCGATGTCCTGAAATGTTCGTAAAGAAACAAAATTGCATGCACACAATATGTGCAAATATCAAACAACAATACTTGTACAAAAACATAAACATTTATTTACTTATATTTATATACTGTGCAAGCAGCCCATGGCATTGAGGCGCTGTTACTTACAAGAGCTTAGTTACAGGAATAGTGGTATTCACCATTACATACATCTTTATCAGACACTCATGCACACAGCACACATACACTAAGGACACCCCAACCCATACCTTCTTTATTTTTGTCAACAGACCCTTAAGAATGCCTACCAAAAATCAAGTCCGTAGAAAGCAACAAAGAAGCAGAGCAAATGAAAATAGAATTGTCCAAACCAAGCATCCATGTCTAGCAGAATTTGTAAAAAAAAGTTAAAACAAAAGAGCTAATACAGTCATTTAGCGAAACAAAACAAGCTTCAAATACAGAAACTTTGCCTCCTCTATCTAAATATAAAACAAACCACAAAACAATTAACAAGAAAGCAGCTACCAGTATAGATAAAACTGCTCCTATGAATCTTGATATAGTGCAAACTAAGCATACCAAAAAAAGTATTTCAGCAAAAATGTTCCGTCACAGAGTCCTTCAAAATCTTATCAAAACAGGAGAGAAATCAAGCTCACCCTTAAAACCTATCGTAGGAAATTAATCTTAGAAGCGTTGATAGGCAGTGCAATCCTTCTCAAAAGAAAGTTATTTATTTTAGTGTTAAACAAAATGAAACCACTAACAAAACTAATGACTAAATTACAAAAAAGACTTCTCAATAAACAAAATGTCAAGAAAAATAACTTCTTAAGTATCTGTGGAGGTGAATGTAGTCACACTACGAGCACAGAACCATACTTTAATGATGAAGCATTCAAACAAAAGAAACCATTTGTGATGTCGTCTTTGATGTCCTGGGTGTCAGTCTTAGCAGTGCATGGTGGTGGCACGAGTTATGGTTGCTTAGCTTACAATAACTATCGAATTTCACGGGTTTTTCGATTTTATTTGTAACCATAACGTCCTTTTAACAATGTTTTTTTACTGAATTTCATAGGTTTTTATTATTGCAACTTAACCATAACGTCCCTTTAACAAAGTTTTTTCAGTGAATATATATATATATATACATATATATATATATTACATGGCCACGGTAGTGGCCATGTAGTTATGGTTAAGTTGCTTTTTCCATAGGAAGAGCACTTTTTGGGCGGCTTATAACTTCGCTCCAGCTGGACGAATCCTCACCAAACTTTCAAAATTAGTATATGGCCCACTCTGGATTTTTGCAAAGTTTGTTGAGGATTCGTCCAGGGGGGGCAAAGTTATAGGGGGGTCCCAAAACTTTTTTTTTTCCCTTAGACTGAATGGGAAAAAAACTTTGCTCGCGCCTACAGCCCAAACCTGTAACGCTCACCTGATACTCGCAGAGGCGCCGGTCTTGACTGGGCGACTACCGTATCTTCAAAGGTGATGTGTAGCACCCGGTTGGCTCTTTGGGCTGGACCTCTGTGCACTGTATGCCTGACGTGTAGAGTAAGATGTCTGCAGATAGAAAATATGGGGTTAATGAACTGGGGTTATTGGGGTGTCCCTATCTCTTTCCTCTTCTCCTCTCCTGTAGACCCCCAAAGGTTAACGCTCTCACCTTAGGTAAGTGAATGCCGAGCTCTCCATCTGCCTCAGGGCAGGGTGCTGTAACCAGTTTCTTCACTGGATAGGTAGCGCTGGCCTCTTGACTTCAGAGGACTGCTGTCCGTCGTTTACTGCACGAACGGTAAGTTTCGAGTCATTCAAATGTCTTTAAAGTCTTTAGTAATGATGTCTCTTGTTTTGCAGGGTTCCGGCGATGGCGGATGACGGGCTGAAGTGAGTTGAAGATGGAGCCCGTGTGATGAATAGAAGCGCCTGGAAGCACGTAAGTAAGCGCTTGTTGCCTGCTTCACTATGCGCTCTAACTGTCTTTTTATTTTGCAGGTACGAGTTCGGAGCGGCTGCAGGGTGCCGGAATACCCACTGGATTAGATGTGGAAAGGAGTAATGGCACGTGAGTATTAAAGTTCCCCAATGTCTTTAAACGCACCTTGTTTTGTCTTTCAGATGCGGGATGCAGCGCCGAAGGCCTCCGGAGCGTGCGAAGAGTTGGTAAACTTTTGTCTTTCAGATGCCGGAATGCTAACCTGTTCTTTCTTGTCTTTATAGGTGTTGCTGAAGACTGGATTCATGATGGTAAGCCTTTGCCTTTCAGATGCCGGAATGCTAACCTGTTCTTTCTTGTCTTTATAGGTGTTGCTGAAGACTGGATTCAGGATGGTAAGCCTTTTTCCTTAGGCCCAGGACCGGATGCAGAAGACACGATGAGCGTTCTGCTGCAGAGGTTGCAGAATAACGCAAAGCAAGATTCATCCACCGGGTGTGGTTTAAATAGCCTCCTGTAGTGCTTAGGTGTCTCCTTCCACAGCCACGCCCAAGTAAGAAAAGAGTTCCTGGTAAGAAAAGAGTTCCTGCCTTCCAGAAGAGTTCCAGTGTTCTGAATCTAGGGAGTGGCTCCAGCCCCACCCAACAGGAAAAGTAGTTCCAAACAGAAGAGGATCAGAGGCTCAACTGGCAGGCAAGTAAGCAGCATGGTCTGCTGAAGGTAAGTCCACCCAAGCATTATGAGCCCGGCGCTTCCAGCGCTGGGACTGGGCATATTTATGAGCCTGGTGCCACTGGCGCCAGGACTGGGTCCAAAAGGTCCCAATTGGGACTGGTTGGCACTCGGAACCTGGGTTATGGATCTGCTTCCAAGGAAGTTGGGAAAACCCTGACCTTTTGGAAGCAGAGATCATGACAGTACCCCCCCTCAAGGCCCCTCCCAAACCGGGCTTCTCCGGGGGTTTTGGCTTGTCAGGAAATGTTCGGTGAAATCTTTTGATTAGGCGAGGAGCGTGGACATATTCAGCAGGTTCCCAGGATCTCTCTAGGGGGCCGTAGCCTTTCCAGTCAATTAGGTAGAATAGTTTAGATTTGGAGATCTTGGAGTCCAGAATGCTTTTGACTTCAAACTCGAGTTCTCCATCCACTAGGATAGGTTTTGGAGATTTGGTTAGTCGGGTTTGAGGTTGCATGGGTTTTAATAGAGAGACGTGGAAGACCGGATGTATCTTCATGTGCGGGGGCAAGTCCAACTTGACCGCTACTGGGTTTACTATGGTAGTGATGGAATAGGGACCAAGGTATCTTGGGTTGAATGTGCGTGGCCCTTTTAGAGATAGATATTTGGTGGATAACCAGACTTGATCCCCTACTTGATAGTGAGGGGCTTCCTTCCGATGTTGATCTGCTCCTTTCTTGTATTGTTCTTTAGCCCTTTGAAGGTGAGAAACAGCTTCCTTAAAGGCTTGGGTGATTGTAGAATGCAGGTAGTCTACTGCTGGTGTTTCAAGATCTTGGAGGGGATCCAACTCCGAGGTTCGAGGGTGACTGCCGTACAAAAGAAAAAACAGGGTTTTCCCAGTTCCCGAAAGGACAGAGTTATTGTAGGCATACTCGGCAATCCAAAGGATATCTTTCCAAGTTTTTTCAGTTTGTTGCAGCATGCAGCGTAAATACTGTTCCAGAGTTTGATTGGTCCTCTCGGTTTGTCCGTCGGTCTGAGGGTGGTGACTGGTCGATAGTCTCACATCAATTTGAGCCGACCGACAGCAACTTCGCCAAAAATGAGAAATACATTGACTACCTCGATCCGAAATTAGAACCGAAGGAAAACCGTGCAGTCGGACGATGTTTTCGAGAAATTCTCGGGCCAGAGTTGCTGCTGTTGGCAAGCCTTTGAGCGGAATGAAATGCGCCATCTTGGAGAATAAGTCCACGATTACTAGAATCGTATTGTATCCGGAGCATGGAGGTAGATCGGTGATGAAGTCCATAGAAAGCGTATGCCAAGGGCGAGGTTGGATGTCAATAGGGCGTAAGAGGCCTGCTGGTCTTTCCTTTTGACTCTTGTTTTGGGCGCATACTCCACAGGACATTATAAAGTCTCTGATATCTTTTTTCCAAGACGGCCACCAGAAGTAGCGCTTGATCTTTTCTGAGGTCTTGGCTACACCGGGATGACCTTCCATTAAAGAGTCGTGATAACAAGAGATTACTTTTTTCTGTAAATCTGTGCTGGATAGGTATAATCGTTCTTGGAAATACAATAAGTTGTCCTTTACTGCAAAGTCCTTTCCCTGCAGATGCCAATTCTGTATGTCTGCTGGAGTTACAAGTTGCCTGGCTTTATCCTTAACTTCCTCTATGGATTCTGTGGCGATTACACCCAGAATTCTTTGTTCGGGAATGATTGGTACAGGTTTAGGGTTGACCAAGTGTTCTTCCACTCCCATCCGAGAAAGGGCATCGGCTTTACCGTTCTTTGTACCAGGTCGATAGGTAATTATGAAGTCAAACTCGGCAAAGAATAATGCCCAACGGAGTTGTCTACAGGATTGGGCTTTTGCGGTCTTCAAATATTGCAGGTTTCGGTGATCCGTAATCACAGTAACAGTGTGTCGGGCCCCCAGCAGATAATGCCGCCAAGCCTTAAAGGCAGACTTGATAGCCAGAAGTTCCTTGTCAGTAATCGTGTAATTGATTTCAGGAGGCGAGAATTTGCGGGACCAAAATGCCACGGGATGCAACTGATTGGTTACCGGGTCCTTTTGTGATAGAACTGCCCCCATGGCAAGGCTTGAAGCATCAGTTTCCACGATGTAGGGGAGTTCGGGGCGAGGGTGTTTTAAGATTGGTGCAGAGATAAATTTAGTCTTCAAATCCTGGAAAGCTTGTTCCGCCTCGGTAGACCATTCAAAACGTTTGTTTTTCTTTAACAAGGCAGTGATGGGCTGGACTATTCGAGAGAATTCGGGGATAAACCTGCGGTAAAAGTTAGCGAAGCCTAACATGCTTTGCACAACTTTTACGGAGGATGGTGATGGCCATTTGAGAACTGCATCGACCTTCTTTGAATCCATACGCACTCCGCCAGGTGATAATATGAATCCCAAGAATTCAACTTCAGTCACGTTGAAAACACATTTTTCCAACTTAGCGAAAAGTTTGTGTTGACGCAATCTTTCGAGGACCATTTTCACGTGTTTCCGATGTTCAGATTTTGATGAAGAATAAACGAGGATGTTGTCAATGTAAACAACAACACATACATCTATGAGCTCTCTGAGGACATCGTTCATAAAATATTGAAAGGCGGCCGGGGCATTGCAAAGTCCGAAGGGCATGACCTGATATTCAAATAGCCCATACTTGGTGCGGAAGGCCGTCTTCCATTCATCGCCCTCTTTTACTCGTACCAAGTGGTAAGCTCCTCTAAGATCCAGCTTTGTATATATGCATGCTTTTCTGACTTGGTCCAGGAGTTCAGGGATCAAAGGTAACGGATATCTATTCTTAACGGTGATCTGGTTCAGGGAGCGATAATCGATACAAGTTCTAAGGTCTCCTTCCTTTTTTGGAACGAAGAACAAAGCTGAAGAAGCAGGGGACTTGGAAGGACGAATAAACCCATTTGCCAGGTATTGATCCAGGTATTGTCGAAGGTGAAGGTTCTCAGGCTCGGTGAGGGCATAAATTCTACTACAAGGAGGAGTAGATCCAGGTATCAGGTCTATCTGGCAGTCATAAGACCTATGAGGAGGTAGAGAATTAGCCTGATCCTTCCGGAAAACATCTTGGTATTCTAGGTATTCGGGAGGTAACTGGGGAGTCTCTGAAGAAATTGCGGCCAGTGCAACACCAGGTGGAGGGTGACAAGTAGAGACACATTCTGGAAACTGGACCGTTCTTGCTCGCCAATCGATCAGAGGATTGTGTTTCTCTAACCAAGGTATTCCTAGAATAATCTGAAACTGAGGGGCCTTGATCACATCGAACACGATCTTCTCATGGTGTCCATCTTGACTTACTAGCATCACCTCTTGAGTGGTATGCGTTACTGGCCCGGAGGCTATCTCCGTACCATCCACCGTAGTAATGACGTCCTTTACAGCCTTGGGACAAAGAGTTAGATTCATCCTCAAAACCATTTCATGATCCACATAATTGCCGATGGCACCGCTGTCGACGTAAGCTTCAATTGCATGTAATCGATCCGGATTATCAGGGCTAATGAGGACCATAGGTATCACGAAATGCGAGGTCACGGAACTGGTTTTCACGCTCGGCAAGAGGACCTCTATTCCTGTCGGGCGAGGTCGTTTCCCTGCTCAGAGTTTGTAACTTTGGTAACTGCAGCTCCTACTGCCTTCTTGGCAGGTTTCACCGGACAGTCTCGAAGAAAGTGCCCTGAGTTTCCGCAATATAGGCATAATTGCAACTGTTTCCTCCTTTCCCGCTCCCTTTGTGTTAGAGGACCTTTCAGACCCCCTATTTGCATGGGTTCCCCGGAGTCTACTCCTTTGGAAGGAGTTGGCGGTTTGGAAAATACTCGAGCATCAAACTTGGAACGATCGGCCTTCCTGTTCTGCAGCCTGTGATCTATTTGAACGACCAAGTCTATATAATCCGAACAGTCTTGTGGGGGATTCACTACTTGTGCTAAAACGTCTTTGAGCTCTCCACATAGACCTCTATAAAACAGCGTAATCCTTTTGTCCTCAGGCCATTGAGTTTCCACTATTAGTCTATTGAAAGATGCAATATAAGCCAAAAGGTCTTGATTACCCTGTCGCAATGAAAGAAGCTCATTGTCCAAGGCCTGCCCCTGTGAATGTCTTGCGAACAGTTTTTTCATACTAAGCTGAAAGGCTTGAAAATCATGGAGAACCGGATCAGCTTGATTAACTAGAGGGATCGACCAGTCTGCCGCATTGCCACTAAGGTACGAAAGTACAAAAGCTACTTTTGCTTGATCAGTTGGAAAGGCTGCTGGCCGGCATAAGAAGTGCAAGCGGCACTGATTGATAAATACTGCAAACCTCTTTGGGTCACCAGAAAATCGTTCGGGCGGAGCCAGAGGTACATTCCCAGGTAGGTTGATCTGCACTGGATTCATAGAGGATGTTGAAGGAAGATTTGCCCCTGATGCGGGTAACGGGGTCTGTCCGGCTTGTGACTGTAGCACTTGTCTAGCAAGATTGTCTGTTCTCTCCTTGGAAATAATTAGTTCCCTTCTTAGAGCATTCGTTTCCTGACGAGCTGCATGCACTTCTGCCCTTAGTTCCCCAAGTAACCGGGCTAGGGGGTCAGTATTCGAGGTTTCCATAGCGCCTGGGCGAGAGTTTTGCGGTAGGCTTTGCGTTTTGTAACGCTCACCTGATTCTCGCAGAGGCGCCGGTCTTGACTGGGCGACTACCGTATCTTCAAAGGTGATGTGTAGCACCCGGTTGGCTCTTTGGGCTGGACCTCTGTGCACTGTATGCCTGACGTGTAGAGTAAGATGTCTGCAGATAGAAAATATGGGGTTAATGAACTGGGGTTATTGGGGTGTCCCTATCTCTTTCCTCTTCTCCTCTCCTGTAGACCCCCAAAGGTTAACGCTCTCACCTTAGGTAAGTGAATGCCGAGCTCTCCATCTGCCTCAGGGCAGGGTGCTGTAACCAGTTTCTTCACTGGATAGGTAGCGCTGGCCTCTTGACTTCAGAGGACTGCTGTCCGTCGTTTACTGCACGAACGGTAAGTTTCGAGTCATTCAAATGTCTTTAAAGTCTTTAGTAATGATGTCTCTTGTTTTGCAGGGTTCCGGCGATGGCGGATGACGGGCTGAAGTGAGTTGAAGATGGAGCCCGTGTGATGAATAGAAGCGCCTGGAAGCACGTAAGTAAGCGCTTGTTGCCTGCTTCACTATGCGCTCTAACTGTCTTTTTATTTTGCAGGTACGAGTTCGGAGCGGCTGCAGGGTGCCGGAATACCCACTGGATTAGATGTGGAAAGGAGTAATGGCACGTGAGTATTAAAGTTTCCCAATGTCTTTAAACGCACCTTGTTTTGTCTTTCAGATGCGGGATGCAGCGCCGAAGGCCTCCGGAGCGTGCGAAGAGTTGGTAAACTTTTGTCTTTCAGATGCCGGAATGCTAACCTGTTCTTTCTTGTCTTTATAGGTGTTGCTGAAGACTGGATTCAGGATGGTAAGCCTTTGCCTTTCAGATGCCGGAATGCTAACCTGTTCTTTCTTGTCTCTATAGGTGTTGCTGAAGACTGGATTCAGGATGGTAAGCCTTTTTCCTTAGGCCCAGGACCGGATGCAGAAGACACGATGAGCGTTCTGCTGCAGAGGTTGCAGAATAACGCAAAGCAAGATTCATCCAC
Source organism: Ambystoma mexicanum (assembly GCF_040938575.1). Classification (NCBI taxonomy): domain Eukaryota; kingdom Metazoa; phylum Chordata; class Amphibia; order Caudata; family Ambystomatidae; genus Ambystoma; species Ambystoma mexicanum. The sequence continues at coordinate 339,405,603 of NC_090939.1, forward strand.
CGGGTGTGGTTTAAATAGCCTCCTGTAGTGCTTAGGTGTCTCCTTCCACAGCCACGCCCAAGTAAGAAAAGAGTTCCTGGTAAGAAAAGAGTTCCTGCCTTCCAGAAGAGTTCCAGTGTTCTGAATCTAGGGAGTGGCTCCAGCCCCACCCAACAGGAAAAGTAGTTCCAAACAGAAGAGGATCAGAGGCTCAACTGGCAGGCAAGTAAGCAGCATGGTCTGCTGAAGGTAAGTCCACCCAAGCATTATGAGCCCGGCGCTTCCAGCGCTGGGACTGGGCATATTTATGAGCCTGGTGCCACTGGCGCCAGGACTGGGTCCAAAAGGTCCCAATTGGGACTGGTTGGCACTCGGAACCTGGGTTATGGATCTGCTTCCAAGGGAGTTGGGAAAACCCTGACCTTTTGGAAGCAGAAATCATGACAAAACCGCTGGACGGATTTTCACCAAATTTAGACCAGGAGCAGCGGCTTGGTCCCAAAAGCATGCTTTTGCAAATTTGGTGAACATCCGTCCAGTAGTTTTTTTTAAATAACCAAAAAGTAGGTCAAAAAAATGTGTGATATCTGTGTTCGGTCCGCGGACACACTTGCCTGTTCACTCCGCGGACAGTGCCCTGATTGGCCAATCGGTTTGCGTGATGTCCGCGGACATGCAACGTGTTTGCTGATTGGAAGGTGTTAAGCGTGAAGCGCGTCAGATTTTCGGTAGCGCCCGCCATCTTGGATTCGCAGACGTCCACGGACAGAGCAGTGAAAGTTTATTCAAAATGTGTATTTAGTAGAGTGTGTTGGTGTGTAGAAGTGTTTGGGGAGGATGGAAGGGTATGAGATAGGTTAAATGTTGTGCTTTTATATGTGGTAGACGTTCTTTTTGTGTTCGATTTGTCTGCGGACATCACGGGTGTTCTGAAATGTTCTAAATACACTGTGTGGGGGGTGTTCTGAGGACGCAATATGTGTCCGTTTTGTTCGCAAGCAAGCTGAAACTTTTCTAAGAACATTTGCAGTGTCCTGAAATTTTCGCAAATAAACAAAATGGGGGTGTTCTGGGGACGCTGTCCGTATTGTTCGGTGGCAAGTTGCATGTGTTCTAAGAACACTCGCGGTGTCCCGAAATGTTCGCAAATAAACAAAATGGGGGTGTTCTGATGACGCTGTCCGTATTGTTCGTTGTCAAGTTGAAAGTGTTCTAAGAACTCTCGCAGTGTCCTGAAATGTTCGTAGGGGGTGTCCTGAAGACGTTGTCCGTATTGTTCAATGGCAAGTTGAAAGTGTTCTAAGAACTGTCTCGGTGTCCTGAAATGTTCGCAGGGGGTGTCCTTCCAGAAGACGCTGTCCGTATTGTTCGATGGCAAGTTGAAAGTGTTCTAAGAACACTCAGGGTGTCCTGAAATGTTCGCAAATAAACAAAATGGGGGTGTTCTGAGGATGCGTTGTCCTGAAGTGTTCTAAGAACTCTCGCGGTGTCCTGAAATGTTCATAGGGGGTGTCCTGAAGACGCTGTCCGTATTGTTCGATGGCAAGTTGAAAGTGTTCTAAGAACTGTCTTGGTGTCCTGAAATGTTTGCAAATAAACAAAATGGGGGTGTGTTCTAAGAACACACGCGTTGTCCTGAAATGTTTGTAGGGGGTGTCCTGAGGACGCTGTCCGTGTTGTTCGTTGTCGAGTTGAAAGTGTTCTAAGAACTCTCGTGGTGTCCTGAAATGTTCGGAGGGGGTGTCCTGAAGACGCTGTCCGTATTGTTCGATGGCAAGTTGAAAGTGTTCTAAGAACACTCAGGGTGTCCTGAAATGTTCTCAAATAAACAAAATGGGGGTGTTCTGAGGACGCTGTCAGTATTGTTCGTTGTCAAGTTGAAAGTGTTCTAAGAACTCTCGCGTTGTCCTGAAATGGTCGCACATAAACAAAATGGGGGTGTTTTCTAAGAACACACGCGTTGTCCTGAAATGTTCGTAGGGGGTGTCCTGAGGACGCTGTCTGTATTGTTTGTTGTCGAGTTGAAAGTGTTCTAAGAACTCTTGCAGTGTCCTGAAATGTTAGTAGGGGGTGTCCTGAAGACGCAGTCCGTATTGTTATGTCAAGTTGAAAGTGTTCTAAGAACTTTCGCGTTGTCCTGAAATGTTCATAGGGGGTGTTCTGAAGACGCTGTCCGTATTGTTCGCTGGCAAATTGAAAGTGTACTAAGAACACTGGTAATGTCCACGGACATTAAAAGTTTCCATAGGCCATAGTTGAAATGTTTTACTCTATGGGTGTGATATTCTGCGGTGGTTGTGGCCAGGGCATAGAGTGTTGGGTGCATTTTGCCATGCACCCAGCACTCTATGCCGTGGCCACAACCACCGCAGCATATCACATTTATAGTTGCTTATAACTTTGGGTCAAAAACAAATTTATAAGGAACAAAGTTATAAGATACTATGGGTGTGATATGCTGTGATGGTTGTGGCCAGGGCATATAGTGTATAATATACTTACTGTTTGGTTTAGTAACTGGAGTACATGTATTTCTTGTTAATTTCTTTGATAAAAGAAAATAGCATGTTAGTATTAGTATTTTGTAATGACTTTTTACATTGTATAATTACATTACATTACATTTCATTTGTTATGCGCACTATTGACCCTTGGGCATAAAGGCGCAGACAACAGAGAAGACATACAGCACAGATGAGGACAGGCTTAGAGATAGAAGATCATCAGACTCCTCGACAAAATTGTTCCACTAACCCCTGACGTATGAAGCCTCACCAATTGAGGCATCCTTATATTCAGTAGGTCAGACGAATAGGAAAGTCTTCAATTCCTTTTGGAAAGATACGAGAGAGGAGTGACTTCTCAAGCTTAAATGAAGATTGTTCCACAGCGAGGGGGCCTTCACCTTGAATGCCTTCGTAGTTTTACATCTTGGCTGTATGATTTGATTAGAGAGATCAGATCTAAGAGATCTAACATTACTCTTTGAGATTATGTGTTGTTGTAGATACTCTGGCATTACTTGAGACTGGCATTTGAAGACTATAACCAAGACTCTAAAATTAATCCTGGCTTCAATCGGTAGCCAGTGTAATGAGCGTCTGGCCCCAGTTACATGACTATGCCTTGGAAGTCTAAGAACAACTTTGACCGCCCAATTCTGGGCTACCTGCAATCTGTGAAGCTCTCTTAGGTTAATGCCCAGCAGGAGGCTGCAGCAATAGTCCAATTTTTCTCCTATAATTGCCCTGGCTATGGTCTCAGCGCTTTCCTGCGAAATCATAGGCCTCAGATGAGCCAGAAGTCTGATATAATAGACTATGCCTGCCACCACTGATGAGACATGAGCTTTCATGCTTAATGTCGAGTCCAGAATTACACCAAACATTTTTGTTTTAGATAAGGGAGTAATGATGTCCTCCCCCAATTTGAAGGTGCTATAGTCTTGACTTAGCTTCCTGATCGCCTTAGGACTGCTGACTATCATCAGCTCAGTCTTACTGTGATTGAGAGCCAAGAAGTTATTCAACATCCATTTTTCAATGAGGGCAAAAACTCTTTTCACCTCCGCCTCATCCTTTTTGTGATGTTCCGATAACTTAATAACACATTGGGTGTCGTCTGCATAATTAGAGAACACGACCCCCTCCTCCGGTAACATAAAGAATAAAGGGGCCATGAACAGATTGTACAGACAAGGGGACAAGCTTGCCCCTTGTGGAACCCTATAGAGAACCAAAAGTGGGCTAGCTTCAGCGGTGGCCGACCAGACTCTGCTTGCTCTGTTCTCCAAAAAAGAGGCGATCCACAGGGCTGCTGATTCTGAGAGATTAGCCACCTCCTGTAGCCTTGGAATTAAGATAGAGTGCTCGACTAAATCAAAAGCCGCTGATTGATCTTATCAGATTATCAGTGATAGTCCACTTCTATCCATTTCCCCCATCAGTTTAGTTTTCAGTTCCAAGAGAGAGGTTTCCGTCCCATATTTCTTCCTAAAACCCGACTGATTAGGATGGAGAATATGATGCAGGTCTAAATGCTCTGCAAGTTGACTGTAGGCAACTCTATCCAGAATCTTAAGTAAGAAGGGAGTGTTGGAAATAGGTCGGAAATTTTACGGATTATCCATAGGCAGTCCCGTTTTTTTTAAGATGGGGTGACTATGGTTGCTTTTAATTCATTTGGAACGCTACTTGCTTTAAGAGAGGCATTTACAAAGTTACAAACTGCTTTAATGAGCTGCGGTGGACACGATAATCAACATTTTTTTTTGGACCCTCATATTTAGTAGATTACAAACCAGAGTACTGTGCAATTTGCTCAGTTTCTGTGTTTGTTGCTAAAATCATTGGGTCTGTGGGAGAAAAAAAATCCATGTTGGATTAAAACAAAACCCTTTTTCTGTTATGCAACAGTTTATTTGTTTGTTTGTTTTCAGTGTTCATTTGTTGTTTCTGGCTAATGCTTTATACATTGGGTTGTTGCATTTTTTTTGGAGCAGTAACATATTATTTATTTGTTTGGATATTATGCAATTTTGGCGCAGTTAGATACCAGTAGGCGTATTCTAACTGTCTATTTTTTTATATATTTTAGTGGTATTGATTTATCTGTTTGGATATTGTTAAATTTTGGGACAGTTAGATACCAATTGGCGTATTCTAACTGTCTATTTTTTATATACTTTAGTGCTATTGATTTATCTGTTTGAATATTGTTAAATTTTGGGACAGTTAGATACCAATTGACATATTCTAATTGTCTATTGTTTGCTCTAATTTAGTGGTATTCATTTATGTGATTAATTGTTGTAGAATCTTTGGGCAGTTAGATAGCTTTTGGAACATTCAACAGTTTATATTTTTTACTACAAGTTTACTTGAGGTTTAAGTACAGTTTAGTTATCAAATTTTGGTTTTAAGAACATTAAATAAGCGTTTGTAAGATTTGCTGGTAATCTCTGCTTTAGAGTAATGGTACTATCATTACATTGAAACCATCCACATTTCTTTTTTATATGTGCAGTGTAGTGCCCTGAATTGGTTGTGGCTCCTGCGTGGTAGATTATACCTATTGTTGTGAAGGTTTTCTTACCAAGTGATATTTGACCATGTGTGAATCCAGTAAGCTTGCAGTTGTTTTTGGTACCATCTGCATTGTAACGTAGAAGCATTAGTATTACGTATTTACTATGTGTTTGTATTACCAACAGGGAGCGATAATCTGAATTGCAGGTAGAACATAATCTACCATGGTTTGCATTTTGTACAAGTTGCTGAAATGGAATGGATTCACAATTAGGTATTGATATATATACGAAGCGTTCATTGGGGATTTCTTCTTGTGTCACATTGTTGCAGAGAGTGCATGTATGTTTCCACATGTATGAAATCTGGAAGATTTCATTTATAGGTATGTTTTTTTTTCCAGTACTTGTAGTAAGTACATTAGACATTCTTGTGGATCTTCCTGTGAGTTTATAGTAAATTTCACCATTCCAGCACAGTAGTCCAATTATTGTCTTATTCCATTAACACTATACGTGTTGTCAGGATTGTTTGCTGCATTTCACCAATTGGTGGTAATTGAAATAGAATATTCATTGCTACATTTGCATAGCAACTTACACTAACTATATTTGAGAGTTTAAATGGACCAGGTAGTTCTGTATCTGACTGCTTTTTTTGGAGTTTCGCTTCCTTCTTTGAAGAAGTACCTGGTTTACTTTCCCTAATTGATTCTTTTTTGCTTGTGGTAGTTGATGAAGTATTACTTTATTTTACTCTTTGGAGGATTTGCAGTGACATCCTGTTGCTTTTCTGTTTGATTTATTTTTCTTTTATAACGTTTTACTTTTTGTGGAACAGAATATGTGTTTAGATGGGGAGTATATAGTGAGTGAAGTCTATTTTATTCTAAAATGCAAGGAATATGAGCGTTTATTTTACTTGCATCAAAGTTGATTAGAAATAGACTGACAAGTGTACGTAAGCATGATAGTGCTACGTAGCTCATGCCTTCTTTAAAGACATTGTTACCAATATCTATCATTGCTTTGTCTAGGGTAAGACCTTGTATTTTATGAATCGTGACTGCGTATGCAAGAGTTAGAGAAAATTGTTCTCTGCGTACATACATGTCTTTGAAGAGAAGGAATCGAGCTGTTGAGCGTCCTATCCTTTTAACTATGAAAGTTTGTCAAAGAGTATATTGACAAACTGAATTTTGTTGTCACGTGGGTATGTATGAAAGCCAACAACCTTACCCAGTGCTCCATTAACTAGTCCTTGGTCCACGTCAAGGTTACGTTTAAGCATTACTCTGCAATTTAAGCATAATTTTAATATCTTTTCTAAGCCTGCTGTGTTTGAGATTGATTTTTCTAAACTATTTAGTCTTGTTGTGGCTTGGTCACACATAGGTAGTTTCATACCATGTACATCTAGTTTGTCTGTGGCGCTAATTTTATTGGTTGCATTTCTTTACTTAACATTATTTCATTGAATTTGAAACAGCTTGCAAGAGTTGCCATTAAGGCCATACAATTGACATTTTTGTGGGCTAATTGTTCCATAACATCTGTAGCACATGCATTATAGCCATAAAGTGCATTCATTTGCCGGGTTTTCAATATTGTTTCTGCTTCTTTAGAGAGTATACCAACTCTGATACTTTTTAAGATGTTGGCATAAGTGAGATCTGCAGATTGCCGCATGTTTTCTGTTAATTCTCTGTATTGGAAATGTTGCCAAAGTTTGACATTTCCAATGCTGCCAACAGTTTTACGGCAGAGTTTGTGTACTAATGTTTTAAAAATAGGCTCACCTTTTGCTGGTGTCAATTGAAGAAGATCTCTGAAAACAATAATGTTTTCCTGCAAAGTGCTCTTCATAGTTTGTTTTCAGTACTTCTTGTAATCAGAGGTGAATCAAAGCCAACATTAGGTTGGATACCATGCTCACTTCATCTATTAGTAGCATTTTCATTTGTTTCAATACTCTGCGTAGTTCCATTGCAGCTTCTACAGAAAGTTTGTAATAGTCTAATGTGTTCTGGTGTTCTACTGGCAATAGTAGTAATCGGTGTAAAGTGACACCACCTATGTTGTAGGTAGCTAAACCTGTGGGGGCAGTGACAACAGCTGACAGTTTGTTGTTTGTCAATTGTTGAAGGAATTTATTGATGATTTTGATTAGGAATGTTTTGCCAGAACCAGCTTCACCACTGACGTACTGTAGTATAGGTTTATAATTATGGCAGGAACATTCTTTATTTTCATGTTGTACACCATGTGCAATTTGTTTTGGTACTTCTTCAAAAATGCTACGTTGTTCGTTGTTCAGTTTTGATTGTAGTATAGTTAAGTCTTCTTTATCTTAATACTGCACATGGTGTTTTCTACTTCTATCATAGTTAATTCTGCCTCATTTATTATTAGTGGTTCTCCCAGTGGTTCTTGGCTTCCTGTTACAGAAGGTTAACTATTGTCAGGAGTGTCTTTATCTAGTTTGGCCTGGAGTTCTTCTTCGTTTTGCTTTTCATTGTGCAACATTGTTTTGTATTGTGTAAAGTTTACATCAGTTATAGTGCTTTAATTTGCTTTGAAAGCATCTTCATATGAGTCATAGTTTTCTAGTATTTCTTCTTCTTTTCTCCATTGTTTAAAGCGTTGTAGCAGGGACATGTAATATATTTCTTTATGTTGAGGAGTCTTCAATGACAATTTGATGTGATTAATTAAATTTGGTTTAGTGAGTTTAACTAAGCTGCCTTCACAGTTTGTCACTCTGCATTTACCTTTTTTTCCATCAGGTTTTATATTATTTTTGTATGTGTAGTTTTGGGCTATGTGGTATAGACACATAGGGCCTCATTCCGAGTATGGCGGTAAGGGATAGCGGCCACCGGTAACGAGACCGGTGGCGGTAATCCCTTACCGCCATACTCTGAGTTCCCTTTGCGCCCTCGCCCTTAACGCCTGCTTTGAGCAGGTGTTAAAGTCGAGGGCGCAAAGGGGCCTCCAAGCCAATAACGGTGACCGTAATGAACGGTCACCGTTATTTGCATCTTCCCCATTCCCATTGAGCCCTATGGGGGCTCATTTGGGAATGGGGAAGAGCCTTGGTGAATGGGGAATTACCGCCCCGCCAACCTTGGAATGGGGCGGTAATTCCGCCATCCACCAAGGCGCTGCTGGTCCGGGTACGGCGTCAACCAAGGCGTTAATAGCGCCATTGGTTAGCGCCGTACTCGGAATGAGGCCCATAGTTTCCAAAGTATTACTTCTGTTTGGGTAGTATGTGTCCAATAAATTGTTTTTTTAAAATGTCTTGGCTGTTGGGATCACGTTTGGCTATTGTTTCTATATCTTTGTATGTTTTTAGAACTCTTTTTCTAGATTTAGCTGGACCAAGACTTAGCCATACTATATTTTCAGATTTACCATACAATGCAGTACCAGTTAAACGTTCAGCTGCTTCATATGATCCACATTCTCTATGGGAGAGCATTTTTATGCCCAAGGTGTTTTATCTGATGACAGGTCATTCCAGAGGTCTTTGAGCTCTGTCTTTTCTGCTTTGGTTAAGTATGCTGTGACATATCGTGCAACTGCAGTGGAATTGTCTGCAATGTACTGCACATCTATGTTTGCATTCCATAAGTGGGCAATGATTGCATTATAATCATTGATATAATTTTCTTCTTCTTTTCTTTTTATGTGATATGTATTTTTAGGTGACTTATCTTTAACACTATGTCTAACTGAAGACATGAGGTTGTTCACTTGACCTGTATTTGTAACTGGTCTAGGGAAACCAAATCGGCATTTGGTGTAGTATTTCCCTTTGTTTTTGTATTTGCGATGACAATATTTTCCACATTTGTGTCTTTGAAATTGTAAAATTTGTACATGAAGATCGCTATTTGTGGCTTCTGATGGAATTTCACAAGTGACATATTTTTCAATAAACTGTAAAACAGAGGTATCACTGTCTTGACCAAATTTAGGAGCATCTTTAATCCATAAAAGCATGTGGATATGTGGTGCTCCTCTGGCTTGGTATTCTTTTCTCCAAAAGAAGTGTTGCACTTCTCCAAGGGGAGGAACAGTTTTATTACAAATAAAATGTAGCACAGCAATGAAGCGATGGTGAAAATATCTTGAAACATTAACAGGATCCAAAGAACAAAGTTCTCCAGGTGTTAGTATATCTATGTTTGTTTTGTTTTTGTTTGATATGTGTAGGAAATCATGTAAATCTTCCCATGCATATTCTGCACAACTTAATGTAACAAACCAAGTGGGTGGGCCAAGGTTTCTGATCATACAACGTACATCTCCATGACGTTGAAACCAGTACTCTTTAGTACCACGCATATTTGCTAATAGATTTGTAATATTTGATTGTAAAACCTCATCTTTTTGTTGTACTTTTTGTAATAATTTTGTAGCTGTCATATTTTGAAAGTGTGATCCTGATTTTAATATGTGTGCAACTCCGTAACATAAAGTTGCTAGTTCACTTTCAAAGAGTAGGTGGAATATGTATTCCACATTTTGTCTAAATCTGGGATCTTCAGAATACATCCGTAATGAGCAGTATACTGATGCTGATATTTGAATAGGCCTATCATCGTACCTTCCTCCTTTGCCAGTAGGCAAGAGTAGAGGAAAAGCACATGCTTCTATACTTTTTTTCCCATATGCTGATTGGTGATCCTTTTGTTTGACGCATTTGGTACGTTTCCAGTGCATCTTCTAGGGTGTCATTAGAGTGCAAAGGATGAATTGTATAATGGTCTAAAGTATTTGATATTGTAGCAGGATCTAGGAGCTCAAATTGACCAGCTTCTTGTGTTTCTTGAATTATTTCAGTTGTATCTTTCAGGTTTTCTTCAATATTAATTTCTTTGTAATATTCATTATTCTCTTTAAGATATTGCAAGGCTTGTCTAACTTTATGTAAATCTACCAGCTGTTGCCATATTTTTTTGTCTTTTGTAGGTACTGCATTTACTAAGATAATTAAAGATTGCTCCATTGGACGTTGCGCTCCTATAGTGTGCACATTTTCCTTTAAGATCTAATGGTAAATACACTACTTTTCCACAAATACCTTTCACTAATTCAGAGGGAGGTAATTTTGCTGTTTTTGGTTGAAGGCGTATTATTGCTTGAAATGGGTGCACTGTTTGAATTATGATGCTCTCATACAAATTAAGTTGTTGTAGGGGTTTTGGCAGTGGATGTAATTCCAAATTATTTGTGATAGCACATGAAGGAGTTTGGTTGTTGTCAAGTTTTGTAGTGCAGTAACTGCAAAGTATTAAGGGGTCAGTTATTTCGTATTTGTTTTCTGCTATAAGGTTGAGAGCTAATTCAAACCATTTAGAATCTTCATTGTCTTCTATTTTGTATGATAGGTCTACAGTTGTTTTGTTACTTTTATAAAAAGTTCTGTGGCAACATACACACACATGGTTTGGTACTTCAGCTGATGTACTTTTAAATTTTAGTATTTATTTTTTGTATGTGTATAGTAAAAGGTTGCCGTGCATAGAATTGTTGCTAATTCGGTTTAAAGCTATTTCATTCTGTATGCGGCTTTCAGTTCGAAAATATTTTTTCTGGATATATTCGATTTCTTCAAGTAGGTCTTTTGCTGTACCATGTAGAAGAATGTTACTTAAATTGGCTAGTGCTAAACAGGACTTTTAGCATAGTACAGTTTATAGACTAGATTTCTTATAGTTGAATGATGTGTTGATATCCTTTTGATATCATGGAAGGTGGCTTTGCAAGTAGGTCCTGTAATGCAGGCCAATGAATGTCCTTGTAGTCCTGTGTACTTGCGTACTGGACAGGTATCCATATTTTACAATAGTTTAATTTTGATTTTGTCTTTGCCTTTCACATATTTAGTTTAGTTTAGTTTAGTTTATTATTTGTAGGGCGCGCCAAGCACTGGCGCATCAGGGCGCACAAGACAAGAATATGCTCAACTTTGTTACAGGTACATCTACATAATCATAGTACATTCTGCAATAAATAAAATATATACAGGTACATGTGCATGGTCATAATGCAGTATACAATAAGCAAGAAGGAGCAGGGCTGGAGCTAGGTCCAGACAAGAGGTGATAAGGGTACAGGAATATTTAACAATGTGGAGGTGATATACAGTGGAATAAGTACAGTAATATACAATGGTGTAAAATACAGAACGTGGTATCAGAGCTGGGGCATGCAGGTGGATCGCTAGTAGGGACAGTCAGGTCAAGCAGGTCGGATTAGTTAGATGTCATTAGCTCTCAGCCACTTGGTCAAATTCTGCCTGAATTTCGCAAAGGGCTGGGGTTCTCTTATGTCATGTGGTAGGGAGTTCCAAAGCTGTGCTGCTTTGACTGCGAAGCTATGTCCTCCAATAGTGGCACGTTTAAAGCGAGGGACATAGAGGCAATTCGCATTGACCATTCTTGTTGGTCTAGGTGAGGTTCTCAAGTGTAGCCTGTCCATGAGGTAGGGTGGTGCCATGTTATTGAGGCACTTGTGAGTAAGGGAGGCAATTTTGAGTTGGATTTTGTCCTGAGTGGATAGCCATTTATATTCTCTTCTTATAGAGGAGATATGCTCTTTCCGGTTGATCTTAAGCGCGGCTCTCAGGGCATTATTCTGTAGGACCTGGATTTTTTGGATAGTCTGTTTGTTAGCCCCAATGTAGAGACCATTACAGTAGTCCAGTTTGGACAGTATAAGGGCTCTGGCAAGCGTGATGCAGCTGTCTGTAGAGAGGAATTGCTTGCTGGCTCTAATGAGTTTGCAAGTATATGCTGTAGAAGAGGCTAGGGAGTTGACTTGTTTGCCAAAGGTGGCGTCAAGGTAAAAGCCTAGGGTCTTGACTTCCTTTGCTACTTTGATATTGTTCCCATCGATAATGAAGCTGGCATAGTCAGTGTTAAGTTTAGTTGATATTGATTGAAGAATTGGCGTAAAGACTTGAAACATTTTTTGTGAATGTTACACATTGACGTGCATGGCCATTTGTATACTAGATGTTCTGATTCAGTTGAATGGAGAGGTAATTCTAAGTTTTCAGGGCATATTTTTGTAAGCAGTATTTCTTGTTCCGTTATGGTATCATTAACTTTTTCATAACCACGACCACTGATATGTATGGCAATTGTATTTGTTTGCTTTTGTTTGTATGTTTCTTCATTAAAGTATGGTTATGTGCTTGTAGTGTGACTCCATTCACCTCCGCAGATATTTAAGAATTTCTTTCTGTTGACATTTCGTTTATTGAGAAGTCTTTTTTGTAATTTGGTCATTAATTTTGTTAGTGGTTTCATTTTGTTTAACACTAAAATAAATTACTTTCTTTTGAGAAGAATTGCACTGTCTATCAACGCTTCTAAGATTAATTTCCTACGATAGGTTTTAAAGGTTGAACCTGGTTTCTCTCCTGTTTTTATAAGATTTTGAAGGATTCTGTGATGGAACATTTTGGCTAAAATACTTTTTTTGGTATGCTTACTTTGCACTATATCAAGATTTATAGAAGCAGTTTTATCTGTAGTGATAGCTGATTTTTTGTTAATTGTTTTCTGGTTTGTTTTACATTTTGATAGAGGAGGCAAAGTTTCTGTACTTGAAACTTCTTTTGTTTCACTAAATGACTGTATTAGCTGTTTTCGTTCAACTTTTTTTTACAAATTCTGCTAGAGATGGATGCTTATGTTGGACACTTTTATTTTCATTTGCTCTACTTCTGTGTTGCTTTCTACGGACTTGATTTTTGGTAGGCATTCTTTAGGGTCTGTTGACAAAATTAAAGAAGGTATGGGTTGGGGTGTTCTGCAATGTATGTGTGCTGTGTGAATGAGTGTTTGAGTAAGATGATAAAGATGTATGTAATGGTGTGTAATTGTGCATTGGGCAACTACAACTAGTAGGGATGGGTATATTTGAATTAATGTGCTACTAAACTGGGGTTCAGATGACAGAAAAAAGTAAGCTAGTGGTGTGGAGAAGTACAAATAGTAAATCTAATGCTATAGAATTAAAATAGTTGTTTGTTCTATAACATCAAAATTCTACCGGCTGAGTTGGGTCATTTGTGTGTCGAAAAATAGGAATTTGTGGGCCATTCTGGCTGTAAATTGCTGTTTAAGAAATGGGGATTTTTGGACCGAATGGTGCACAATCTCTATTTTTAGGCACATAAATAGCATGAATTAACCTTACAGTGCGTTTTAGTAATAATACAAATATTATGGTGGTATTCAACTTACTTTTTTCTAAAATGAGCAGGTTTCTTCTTAGTTGTTCTTTGTACTTCAAATTTGGCTGCTTCTTTTCAGGAGAATGGTCTTCACTGCAATTGTAAAAGAAACAAATTAGTAATTTTGTTTGTATATAGCACTGTTTTTTAATTTAGACATTGATTTTTTTAATTGACATCCTCAGCGCTTTCCTCAAAACCATGAAAACTATCTTATTCACATAAGATATGTCACACTGTTCAATACATATCATATGTTCTTAATGAATAAACTGTATTGCAATGACTAACTGTAGCAAACAAAATATCAGTTCTATGCTTTGTGAAATTCATAATGTACCACTGAATACCACTATTCCTGTAACTAAGCTCTTGCAAGTAATAGTGCCTCAATGTCATGGGCTGTTTGCGCTATATAAATATAAGCAAGTAAGTAAATAAATAAATAAATAAATACATAAATAAATAAATGTTTATGTTATTGTACAAGTATTGGTGTTTGAGATTTGAACATAGTGTGTGCATGCAATTTTGTTTGACTATATGCACTCTATATATTTTATTTAAAATATGTTAGTTCAACATGCTTTTAATATGTGTGTGTAAAAAGAAATTAAATAGTATAAAGGTTTGTAAGTGACACTTGATTTTAGGAGATGGAAAAAAAAGTCAGTTAATCTGTTTATATGAAACTAGAAGAATTGTTCATGTACTTTAGAAAGAATATGCATACCTGTAGTTTGTGTTCATGCATATGGATATGCATGGAGCTGCAAGTAGAAATCTTGGAGACTTGTACAGTATTTCTTGTAGAAGGTGCTTTCCAATGAAATGACACTTGTACTCAGAGAGATTAACAGTACATTTGCAGTGCTGATCTATGATGATGCAGTTAGATGTAGAGGTCTTCTATGTGATTGGTGGATGGTCATGTGACTTCTTAGCTACATCCAATGAGGGAATGGCATAGAGAGTGAAGTGGAAATGGTAGAAGGGCTGTCCATGTTACGATATGTCCACGGACATGGTGGTAGTTTGCGGACATTGGGTGTTACATCCAGGGATTTTTGGGTTGGGAAGCCATGCAAATGAGAATGAGCATAGAAAGGGATTGATCAGGAAAGTTTAATGGGTGTGTTGTGCCAGGAGAGAGTTTCTCAGATACTGTTTTTGCTTAGAGAAGAACAGATAGCTATGGCTGTGTGTTTCAGAAAACAGATTGTTTGGATTTTGGGAGACTCGTGGATACATTGGTTGAAGGTGCATGCAGAAAGCTGTGGAGTAGCTGTAGATCTTGGATTCCCACATGTGGAAGTGCACTGGCATGGAGTACGTGGAATGAAGTGGTTAGACCTGCTACCTCTATGTGCTACTTTGGAGACAGAGCAACATCCAGACATAATTGTAATTCATTGTGGAGGGAACAGTTTAGGACATGTGTCTGGAATTTCTTTGCAATTTGCAATGAAAGAAGGACTTGGGAAGGTCATGTTTCCAAATTCTCAAGTAATTTTTTCACAGATTGTGCAAAGACAAATGTGGCTTTGTTCTTCTTCATTTGGTCCACACATGGAGAATGCAAGGCGCAATGTCAATAAGGCTGTTTGTGCCTTTCTAAGAAATTTTGGCATGTCCTCTTTTCACAATGAAAATATTATGTTTCGTAGTACATACATTTTTCGCAGAGATGGAGTCCATCTTACTTATGCTGGCAATCAGATTTTTCTGAGAAATGTACAACATGCATTGCGACCTTTTTTAGAATTACAGCATTCCTTTTGTAGTAGGTGTTGAGTATTTCTAATTTTTCAAACACCAAACACCACCAAAAGGCTCTTTTCAGAGCCACCACTTCCTCCCAGAGAAAATAGCACTCCAAAATTTTAGATGTCCGCGGACTTCTAAAAAATACACAGGGCCTTGCTTCATTTATTTTCACTTCTATTTTTTAACTGTGAAAGGCGGCTCTGAAAAGAGCCTCATTTCTTTTGTTTTTTGTTGTTTTATATTTTTTGTTTTTTTTATACAAGACACACTAGGAGAGGAGGGGAAAGGAGGGTAAAGGGGGGACACAAACCACAAGGATAAGAAAGGGCGAGCTGAGAGAGGAAGATGTAGAGTGGGTTTTATTTGGGTAGTGAGCAGATCTTCTCGTGCTCTGAGATGATAGTCTCAAAAGCACTTTGCAGTCGCTCCCCCCTGCAGAGTACTGCATCGCAGTATATATGCACATATATGATTCTGTTGATCCTTACCTTTCGAGGGTCACAGTATTGTGCATGTACTGCAAAGCAGTACTTTGCAGGCGGGAGAACCTTCGAAGTGCTTTTGGGACTGTGGTCAAGGAGCATGAGAAGGACTGCTACCTACCTGAATAAGGCCCACCCTACATCTTCCTCTCTCCACCTGCCCTTTCTTATCCCCGTGGTTGGTGTCCCTTCCTTACCCTCCTTTCCCTTCCTTTCCTTGTGTGTCATGTTTAAAAAAAAAATATATATATAAAACAACAAAAACAAAAACCAAGAAAAGGCTGTTTTCCGAGCCGCCTTTCACAGTTCAAAAATAGAAGTTTCAATGAAATGCTACAGGGCCCCGTGCATTTTTAGAAGTCTGTGGACGTCTAAAATGTTTGCAGTGCTACCCTATCAGAACCATTGCACTTTTCACTGGGAGGAAGTGGTTGCTCTTAAAAGAGTCTTTTTTTTGTGTTTTGAAAACTTCAAATGGTCCGCACCTACTGCAAACTGGATTGCTGTAATTCTAAAAAAGGTTGCAATGCATTTTGTATATTTCGCAGAAATATCTGATTGCCAGCATAATTAAGATGTACTCCATCTCTGCGAAAAATGTGTGTACTACGAAACATAATCTTTTCATTGCGAAAAGAGGACATACCAACATCTCTCAAAAAGGCACAGACAGCCCTGTTAACATTGTGCCTTGCTTTCTCCATTTGTGGACCAAATGAAGAAGAAAGCAGCCACATTTGTCTCTGCGCAATACGGGAAAACATTACTCTGGAGTTTGGATAAATGTCCATGACTTTCCCAAGTCCTTCTTTCATTGCAAATTGCAAAGAGATTTAAACTGTTCCCTCCTCAATTAATAATATTAATATCTGGATTACACTGTGTCACCAGAGTAGCACAAAGAGGTACCAAATCCAGCCACTTCATTCCACGCACTCCATGTTAGTGCACTTCCACATGAGGGAATCCAAGATGTACAGCCACTCCACAGCGATTCTCCATGCACCTCCAACCAATGTACCCACAGATCTCCCAAAATCTAGACAATCTGCTTTCTGAAACACAAAGCCATAGCTATCTGCTCTCCTCTGAGGAAAAAGTCTTTCTGACAAAGTCTCTGCTCACACATCACACCCAGTAAACCCTATTGACCAATCCCTTGCTCTGCTAAGTATCATTTGCATGCCTCTCAACCTCAAAAAACCCATATGTAATACACAGTGTCCGTGGACAACTGCGGTGTCCAGGTACAAATCGTAACATCTGAACATGGGGAATTAAAATGTAAATAGTGTGCCCTTTTCCCCTTTGAGGTTGACTCTGAAAAGAGCCTTTTTATTTTTACAGATGCTTCAGAAACACCTTTTATTTTTTATTTTTGTGTTTTTTTTTCTTATTTTCCTCCAAAAATCATCACATTAGCTTCTCCAAAGCAAACCTTATATTCTAAAACAGCGTAGCATTTCCCATAAAAGATAAAGACATGTCATCTTCTTTAAAGTAATCAACATTACCAGAGTCATTGCTGTCATTGTTGCAAAAGAACATGCCAGCTCTAGTCATAAAAGCAAATATGCCTCAGTTGATTAACCACCTAGCAATATTTTGCTGACGACAAAAACAGAACTATTGTCCCGTATTGCCCTCGGTATCAAATCAGAAAAAATTATCTTGGCATTTGGAATTAGTTTCATTACTACCTGAACCAAGTATTGCAGATCTTCCAGGTCAAGTGGCACAGCGAGTAGAGTGCTCGCTTTGACATCGTGCAGAGCTTGCTATTGCAGGTTCGAATCCCGGCAGGGCCAAACTCAGCCTTTCATCCTTCCGAGGTCGATAAATGAGCATCACACACCGTGGGTAATAATAAGCAGCGCTCAGATACCTAAGGGTTTGTAGCGCTAAATATAAATGTGAAATTATTATTATTATTATTATTATTAACAAAGTAGGGACACTGACATAACCCAAATGCAAAGCACCACAGTGCAGGACAACAACATGTGGACTGTTAACCGTAGCCATATCTAGACAAACTTCTACCATTGTCTGCACATTGAAACCAGGCACAGTGCTCCACACCTCCTCCATTCATTTTGCATCAAAATTGTTTCCCATATTCCAACATTTTGCATACTGCTCCAAACCATTCACAAACATATCTCCACGCACCAACACCCTGACTTTCTCCACCTCTGCAATCTTCACTTTACACACCCTCTCTCAATACAAAGCAGAACCTCAACACCTCATTGGCTAATCCCTACAGTCCCCTTTCCATGCTGGATTTGCTGAGAATCCCCAGATGTGGCACGCCCTGTCCGCGAACAGCCGCCCTGTCTGCGGAGCATGTAAATTTGGGGCAGCCCTTCTACAACTTTCCACTTCACTCTCTGCACCATTCCCTCAGTGGCTACTGTTAAGCAGTCGCACACCCATCCACCAATCACATCCAAGAACTCTACATCTAACTCCATCATCACAATTCAGCACTTTAGATGTACTGTTGATCACTCTGAGTACAATTGGGCTGTGAGTGCAAAGCACCTACAACAACTACTAGTAAACTCTCCAACATTTATACTTGCAGATTCATGCACATCCACATGCATGAACACAAACTACAGGTAAGAATATTTTCCGCACAGTACATGTACATTTCTTGTATAAATGCATATAAACAGAGTAACTGCCCCTTACCCTGTATAACCTGAAAAACAAGCTTACTGTCATTTCTCCCATCTGCTATGATCAAGTGCAAACTGTTATTTTCTTCATTCATGCTATCATTTGTGCAACCACTGACACCTATTTATCCACATTTCAACCATAATAGCATCTAATGCATTATAGTGCATAAAATGTACATTCAATTTCCTTTCTATACATTCTCCATATTTAACATACATTCTATCATTTCAACTTCCTTTACAAATGATTATAATAGTAATCAGACACAGCACACACAGCTATCTAACAAAGTGTCATTTCATGTTAAAAGATGGGAAAAATAACAGTATAATTATGGGAAAAGGCTTTCTAGTGTATTATAAAATGACATGCAGCCAGGAGGAGTACATGTATCTATATGTATGCACATAGCCAATATCATTTGAAAGGCTCCCAGATGAAACAACACCACTGCCTCTACAACTGTTCTTCCAATCTAGACAGCTCTCTCATTCCAGCTGGTTGCCCATTCCGTTCTAGAATTTACAAAAGCATTCAACTATGCACATGTGCAGTCATGTCTATCACATCATCTACAACTATGTACAGTGTTGTAAAGCAAGACATACAACATCTCCAACCTTCCCTTCAGTCTGAAACACAAGCACCAGATCCTTCCTTGCAACCCTTACTTTATTTCAGACTCTCCCATCTCCAAGTACCACAGAATCACCCAGTACTTTGGTAATCACCTACTGAGTAATAAGCTGCTGATACCATCAAATCCTTCTGCTTTATTTCCCACACCTTCAGAAATGCATACATTGCATACTTTTCCGTAGAGTTCCTGCCATCTGACCTGTAAAAATAGCAAACAAAGCATACAATTGTTTCTTCTATCTCCTAACATCCAATAACACTGCCTTAAGAAGCCAAGTATGCTCTGTGCATTTACTATTGTACTCATTTCTAAAGCACATTCAACTAACAGATTCTAAATGAAATATACAGAATGCACATATGCAAAAGAAAGTGCATGTACATGCTATGCACAGTTATCAGAAAGCACTGCTACTGCAAAAACAAAAAAAATCCATGTCTACATTAACGACAGTGCTTAACAAACATATTTACTAACTTATTTCTTTCACAATTGCAGTGAAGACCACTCTCCTGAAAAGCAGCAGCATCTGAAGTATGAATGAGAACTCAGAAGAAAGCTACTCTTTCCATCCAAAAAAGTAAATGGAATACTGCCATAATGTTCTAACTGTTACTCAAACACTGTAGAATTCTAGTATTCTAGAACAAACAATTGTATTAACTGTGCAACATTACACTCAGTATTAGCGCTTCCCCTCACCAGCTCCATACTTTGTATTGTAATCTGAACACAAGTATAGTAACACACAAATATAAGAATAGCCTTCCCAACCTGATGTAGCAGTCCATTGCACAATCACACACCTCTACATGCATCCTTACATCATACTCAGACACTCATGCACAAAGCACACATACACTGCACAAGAACCCAACCCACACTTTCTTTTTTTCTCCAACTGACCCCAAAGAATTCCTACCAAAAACCAAGAATGCAAAAATAAACACAATCAAACTAAAACTCTCCAAAATAAGCATCCACCTCTAGCAGAATTTGTACAAACATTTGAAACAAAACAGCGAATACAGTCATTAAGCGAAACAAAACAAGCTTCCAGTAAAGAAACTTTGCCTCCTCTTTCAAAATGTAAAACAAAACAGAAATTGATTAAGAAAACTGCAGCTACCACTAGAGCTAACACTGCACCTATACATCTTGATGTAGCGGCAAGTAAGCATACCAAAAAAAAATATCTCAGTCCTTCAGAACCTTATAAAAACAGGAGAGAAATCACGCACAACCCTTAAAGCCCACAATAGAAAATGAATCCTAGAAGCTTTTATAGACAGTGCAATCCTTCTCAAAAGGAAATTATTAATTTTAGTTTTAAACAGAATGAAACCACTAACAAAACTAAATACTAAATTACAAAAAAAGACTTCTCAATAAACGGAATATCAACAAAGATAACTTCACAAATATCTGTGGAGGTGAAAGGAATCACACCACTAGCACAGAAACATATTTCAATGAAGAAGCATACAAACAAATGTAAACAAACCCAATTGCCATACATAGCAGTGGGCAAGTGTATGAAAAACGTAATAATACCATTATAGAACAAGAAACGCTGCTCACAAAAATATCCCCAGAAAACTCAGTATCACCTGTCCATTCCACTAAACCAATACGTCAAGTCTACAAATGGCTGTTCACATCAATGTGTAACATTGCCAAAAAATCTTTAAAATCTTTAAGCCAGTTCCTCAATCAGAATATAAAAGGCAAAGACCAATTCAAAATTATGCTACTACAAAATATGGACCCCTGTCCAGTGCACACATACACAAGACTACAAGGACATTCATTAGCCTGCATTTGTGGACCTATTTGCAAAAGAACCTTCCACCATATCAAAATGATATGAACACATCATTCAACTATAAGAAATCTGGTCTATAAACTGTACTATGCCAAAAGTCCTGCTTTAGCACAAGCCAATTTAAATAGCAATCTTCTACATGGTACATCCAAACAACTACTCGAAGAAATAGAGCATACCCAGAAAAAATATTCTGGAATTGAAAGCCACTTACAAAATGCAATAGATTTGCAACGGACTAGCAACAACTGTACAGATGGCAACCTTCTTTTACACACATACAAAAAAGAAATATTAAAGTTTAAAAGTACTTCTGCTGAAGTACCAAACTGTGTGTGTGTGTTTGTCACAGGACTTTTTTTATAAAAATAGCACAAAAACTGTAGAATTAATGTACAAAATAGAAGACAATGACGATTCCAAATGGTTCCAATTACCTCTCTATCTTTAATATTAGAGTATTTAGTATTTAATACTTTGTAGTTACTGCACTGCAAAACTTGACAAAAACCAAACACCTTCACGTGCTATCACAAATAACTTGGAATTATTCCCATTACAAAAACTCCTGCAACAACTCAATTTATATGAGAGCATCATAATTCAAACAGCGCACCCATTTCAAGCAATAATATGCCTTCAACCAAAAACAGCAAAACTACCTCCCTTTGCATTAGATCTCAAAGAAAATGTGCACACTCTGGGAGTGCAACGTCCAATAGATCAATATTTAATTATCTTAGTAAATGGCGTACCTACAAAAGACAAAATTACCAGGTTACTGACCATAGTGAACACCTTACTCCTAGTCCATAGTCCCCTTTCCTCCATACTTATGGGACATCTCTCCATTCTGTGGGACGGGACCGGAGCACTTTGTAAAAAGCATCCCAAATTTTTCGAAGAATGTGTCCTTCCTCTCTTTCCTGCGCGGGGCCTGGTGCGCGGCCGTAACCCCGCCCACCTTGGCTCCACCCCACGCATCGCTCATCAGTCCTTTTCTATCGCCAGGTCTGAGACCGATTAGATTAACCTTATTAGAGGGGACGGCGGGCGGGCTTATGGAGGAAAGGGGACTATGGACTAGGAGTAAGGTGGTCACTATGGTCAGTAACCTGGTAATACTCCTAGGTCCTGACAATAATGCTTACAAAAAGCAGACTGGGAAGCCCAAGTAGCTGCCCTAGCGATTGGCTCCGGGGGGACATATTTCTGAAAAGCAACCGCGGCTACCTTGCCCCGCACCAGGTGTGTGTGAATACCCTTAGGATGTTTCACCCCTTGGACGGTGAAAGACTCCGTAATGCAGGTGGCTATCCACCGAGAAATAGTTGCCTTAGACGCCTGCTTACCCTGAGGGTTACCAAAAGTCACAAACAGTTGAGAAGAACTCCTAAGCTCGGAAGTTCTGTCCAGATAGAATGTAAGAGCCTTCCGACATCGAGACAATGCAGAACCCTTTCTGCCTCTGAGGTACAGTTCGGAAAAAAGACCGGCAGGGAGACTGATTCAAATGGAATTCAGTTACCACCTTCGGCAGGAAAGCAGGATTAGTCCGTAGGACTACCTTATCCTTGTGTAAGACCAAAAAGGGATGCTCCACCGACAAGGCCTGGAGCTCACTCACCCGCCTCGCTGACGTAACAATGACCAAAAAGGATACTTTTCAGGATAGGTACTTGATGTCCACCGTGGCCATTGGTTCAAAAGGCTTATGGCACAACGCCGTCAGGACTACATTTAGATCCCACGGCGGGTGCGGACTACGAATTGGAGGGTAAAGGCATGTCAAGGCTGCAAAATGCCACTTAACCACTGGATTACACAGCGAGTAAGAACATTGGTCCATAGACAGATGAGTGGAGACCGCTGAAAGGTAAGTTCTGCATGACAGAACGTGAACACCCGACTCTGCTAGGAAGGATACAAAGGACAGCACCGTGTCAATCGTAGCCCCCCTTGGGTCCAACTGTTTTTCCAAACACCAATGACAGAACCTGAGCCATTTACTTCTGTATTGGGATCTAGTCGAGGGTTTCCTGGCTGCCTGGATAATATGCATGTTAGCCGCAGACAAGTTAAGATGTTCTAAAGACTTAAACTCAGGCACCATGCCGCCAAGTTGAGCGATTGTGGGGAGGGGTGCCACATCCCCTGTTCCCCCCGGTGAAGAAGATCGGGGGTCACTGGTAACCTGAGCGGCTGATACACCGACAGGTGTTGAAGTTCTGAGAACCAAAACCTGGCCGGCCACCACAGGGCTATGAGTAGAAGGGTATAGTTAACCGAGTTCTTCAACTTCCAAATTGCTCTATGGACTAGAGGCAGAGGCGGGAAGGAGTAAGCTCTCATGTCGTGCCATGGAATCTCGAGAGCATCCCCCAGAGAGGAGGCTCCCAGCCCCCCTCTGGAAGCATACTGAGGAAGCTTCTTGTTTGCTGCTGTAGCGAAGAGGTACACCTCAGGTGTGCCCCAACGCAAGAAAATCCATGAGAGAACCTTTGCCTTCAAGTGCCACTCATAGCTGACTACTGTCTGTCGGCTGAGGGCATCCGCTGTGACATTCAACTGGCCCAGGATGTGCACTGCAAGCAGCCAAACACCATGAAGCACAGCCCACTCCCAAATCTGGATGGACAGGTCCACGAGTGGGGAGACTTGGTTCCCCCTTGCTTGTTGATGTAATACATCAACACCACATTGTCCGTGCGTATGTCGACCACCTTGTTGGATATGATCGGTCTGAACGCCCTGAGCGCTAGGAAGATCGCCAGAAGCTCTAAACGATTTATGTGGAGGAGCTTGCTCTGAGGCGACCAGAGATCTGAGACCTGAAGAGGATCTAACGAAGCACCCCACCCAAGGAGGGAGGAGTCCGTCCTGATCGTCACCGTTGGGGCTGGGTCCTGAAACCCCGCACCCACCGACAGGTTGCTGAGAGATGACCACCATTCCAGGTCCACTCTCATGGAAGCCGGAATCATTATCAGCTTGGAATCCGGGTCCACAGCCTGACGCTAAGAACTCCAAAGAGCCATCTGAGTCCGCCTCATCTTGAGACGAGCAAGAGGAAGAGCCAACACGCACGAGGCCATGAGGCCCAGAAGCCTCTGGAACCACCAGGCCGACATGCTCTCCGACTGCGCAAACATCTGACACATGGCTAACAGATCTGCCATCCTGTCCACAGTCAGGTACACTCTGCAGTCGATCGTGTTCCAGCGAAAACTCAGGAAAATCAAGTCCTGCGAGACTTTCATGGAAGATTTCCGCCAGTTCACCGACAGCCCAAGATGGAACAGGGTCGGCTTTGCGACAACGGTCTCTGGGTTTTGAAAGGGGTCTTAACAAGGACTGACAAGGATTTAGCTGTCTGAGTGCTATCCTTCGTCTTGCTGAGCTCTACATCTGTTGTAGAATGGAAGGTCCAACACCTTGTCCTGCACTTCTTTTGAGAATTTAGTGGCATTCAGCCACGCCTGCCGTGAGGCATCAACCTTCAGCATAAAGCACCGAGCCGAGGTGTCTACGTGATGAGCCGCAGCCTACAGGGGATCCTGGGCCAAGAACTGGGGGTCGGATAATCCCCCCTTAAAGTCTTCCAGCTTCTCGACTGGGATGAATTCCTCAAACTCCGACAGACCTTTCCACATCCGCATATTAGCCCCCGCTAACACCAGTTCGGCATTGGCCTGCCTGAGCTGCAAGGGCGAGTTGGCAAAGATTTTTCTCCCAAGGGAGTCAAGGAGCTTGTCCTCCTTTCCCAGAACCTGAGTTGTAGTCGTGGAAGAGGATGCTGCAGGCCTGGACTGCAAAGTGGCCGCAGCCACCACTGTGGAGGAGGGGGGCGGACAAGATGACAGGGCCACCTCTTCTGAAGAATGCAGCCTGAAACTCGTGTCAATTTTCTTATTGACGAAAAGTCCAGAGTGTGGCTTTTCCCAGACCCTGCGGACCTCAGCCAAAACGTCCTTCGCAAGAACAGGCCGGTATGCTCCAAAGGACACAGGGTGAATGCCCCAGGAAGCACGCCCTCCTGCGGAGTGGGTGCCTCGGGCACCAGAACATCTAAGACGCACATCATGTATAGTACCCGGTCATGAAAAGCTCTAATAGAGCGGGGCAGGTCCTTGTTGTTCTGATCGCCTTGCACATCACCCCAGAGGTCAGGATCCTGCTGAGCCATGTCGGACGCTGACTTGTCCACGGGGGAGAATGGGGCCCAAGGAGGAAGAGTCGGGGAAGCGCCGTAGTCAAGGGAGGCGCTGGCGGAGCCATCGGAGGAACGGGTGGAGCCGGAGTCGCGGGCGGACATATCTCCCTAAAAAGCTCTTTGAAATACTCCCTCATGGGGTCGGTATGCATGAGCGTTTGAAATTTACCAAAAAAGGCGTTCGCTGGGGACTGCTTTAGAACGTGAGGAGGCCTCTCATGGGGAGGATAATTCCAGGGACGTAACGGGGAAGGGTGCCACACCGACCCCTCCACCGACGTATCCACATAAATCAAAGGTGCCGACCCCGCAGGCAACGAAACATTGCGTGGATGTGGCATCCGGGCGTTCATCGTAAACTGGACGATAAGGATGCGCACAAGGAACTCTATGTTTACCCAATGAACCAAGCCCTACACCTGTAGCCGATGGCGTATTTGTAGGGGAAGCACCCAAAATGACCACCGAGGTCATGGCGGGACTGGGCGCCATTTTGCCATCGCCTGAGGGGAACTGCGGCACGTGAGGAAGTGAGGCAGGGGTCCCTGTCGAGGGATCGGGGTCTTAACTTTAGCCTTAACATAAGGAACCGTGTCAGAGCCGGTACTATGATGCCTGGAATGTTTCCGCGACATACCAACCGCCAAATTAGCCTTCCCAGGAAGGACCTCGGCACGGTAAGAACTTTCCTTCTTTGCCCACCCAACAGATCTGGTGTCGCCGCAAGAGTGTGAACGGTGAGAAACACCCTTCACTGATACGGCCTTGTCAGTCCTCTCAGAAATGTTGGTAACTTTAGCCTCTGTAAGAGGGACCTTGGACCCACGTCTGGTAACAGCCTTATCCGCGTGGGCCTCGAACATCCGTTCGGTGACACCAAGCCCCACCAAGGCCTCGCGGCACACCCCGGTCTTATTTTTGAGAGAAGCCGATAGAGAGGCCTCAGAGTGAGCTCCGGTATCCCACGACTCAGTAGAACTGGGTCTACAAACAACCCCCAGAGGAGGGGACTCTAAGAGTGCTCCGGTATCCACACGCCCCTTACGGAGACCCTCGGAGAAAACTCTGGTACAATTATTAGGACCAACTGGCACCTCAGGGTGCTCCCCGGTGACAGAGCGATCAACGCTCCTCCCGGCCCGAGAGGAACATGGAAAGGTATTCCCTGGCCGGGGTGCTCTGAAAAGTAAACAACTCACTGGGCGTTTTTTCCTTTCGTCGATGAACGCCTGAAAATATAAAGGAGGAGTTCGTCAGAACACCTTCTCCCACTGCTACAACCGACGTTGAAGTGCACCGACCGAAAGGGAGTCGCAGTAAAAACAGGAGTCCCAATGGTGATCCGGACCCCAACACTCTAAACAAAGAGGATGGGGATCCGCCCTTGCGAAGCGACCATGACACGATGAACAATCTGGAAAGTCTAGTTTGAACGACATAGACAGACTAGTACATGATTGCTGGCGAGAGCCAGAGAGGAAAAAAGGGAAGAAAATCATCCGAGGATGCAAGTGCATCCAGTCTTGAACGAGCGAAGAAAAGGACTGATGGACGGTGGGTGGGGCGGAGCCAAGGTGGCGGGGTTATGGCCACGTGCCGGGCCCTGTGCAGGAAAGAGAGGAAGGACACATTTTTGGAAACATTTTGGATGCTTTCTACAAAGTGCTCCGGTCCCTTCCACAGGACGGAGAGATGTCCCATAAGTATAGAGGAAAGGGGACGGGACGTAGGAGTAAAAGTGGCAACAATTTGTGGACTTACATAAAGTTAGACAAGCCCTGCAATATCAAAAAGACAACAACGAATACTACAGAGAAATTAATATTGAAGAAAACCTGAGGGAAACCACTGAAATAATTCAAGAGTTATAAGAAACTGGTCAATTTCAACGTCTAGATCCTGCTACAGAATCCAATATTTTAGACTATTATACAATTCACCCATTACACTTATTTATTTATTTATTTAATATTTATATTGCGCCGGTAGCTCGCGAGCCTCGGGGCGCAGAAACAAGGACACGAGAACGGACGGAACAGATAGTGATTAGACAGAGCAGACGGGACAGTCACATAGAATTAAGCTAACTGAGGTATATGCCGTGATGGCCGTTTATTTGAAGATATGGGTTTTTACCTGTTTGCGAAAACGCGAGTAGTTGGTTTCCAGTGTAAGGTGGTCTGGTAGGTTGTTCCAAAGGTTGGCTGCAAGGGTTGGAAAGGCTCTACCTAAGCCACTTTTGAGTTTGTGAGGTGACGTAGCAAAAGTAGGTTGGTGCCTTTCCATAGATGCATCTGTGAACGATGGTTAAGGTTTTGAAATGCACCCTATCTTCGATTTTCAGCCAATGAAGCTCCCTTCTTGAGTTGTGGATATGTTCTGTTTTAGTTTTGAGCTTGACAATTCTTACCGCGTTGTTCTGTACAATTTGGTAGCTTTGTAGGCATTGCTTGGAGGCACCCAGGACTAGAGCGTTGCCATAGTCAAGGCGCGATAAGATGGTGGCTCTTGCTATGGTCGCACAATTTTCCTCGGATATGAAAGGTCTGATGGCTTTTATTAGACGGAGGTGGTAGGAACAGTTTTTTTTGATGAACTGTTCTTGGGCGTCCGCACCCAACGATGCTTCTAGCAGCATACCTAGGGTTTTAACCTTGCTTAGGACCGGAATGGGGGTATCTTTAATGTGGAAGGATGTGTAGGATGAGGGTAGCTTAGCACGAGCAGAGGTTGAGCCGAAAATCATGAGTTCCGTTTTTTTTCCGTTTAGGCACATCCAATTGGAGTCCATCCATTGCTCCACGTGGTTGTATATCGTGGTAAGTTGCTCGCTATCTTTCTGATAATTGCCACTTAGTTTGAATACAAGCTGTGTGTCGTCAGCATAGTTAGTGAAATAGGTGTTTATGTGGTCTAGAACAAGGCATAGGTATTTTAAGTAAAGATTGAACAGTAGGGGTGACATACTGGCCCCTTGGGGAACTCCACAGAGGATTTCTTTTTCGAGGGAGAACTTGTCCCCCCAGTGCACTCTGGATATTCTGTTTTTTAGAAAGGACATTATCCATCTGATGGCTTCATCAGAGCAATTGGTGGTCTTTTTTAGTGCATTCTGGAGTAGGTTATGGTCGAGGAGATCAAATGCGGCGCTGAGGTCGAGTAGAACGAGGAGGCCTGTCTTACCCTTGTCAATAATACCGAGCATTTTGGTCTGCAGATCTAACATGGCCGTCTCGGTACTGTGTGCGAGGCGAAAACCAGACTGCTGTGGGTGGAGGGGATTAGATTCCTCTACGTGTGCCTGGAGCTGCATGGTGGCGATCTTATCCATGATTTTGAGGATGAAGTTGCAGTTTCTTATGGGTCTGAGATTATTCGGATTGCGTTGGTCGAGATTGGGTTTTTTTACCAGAGGGGTTACTGTGACTTTTTTGATGGCATTAGGGACTTCCTGGTCTCTAAAAGAGGCATTAATGATCTTTGTCAGGATGGGGGCGAAAATTTCTATGTTGTCCAATATTATCTTAGGTGGAATGATATTCTCTGCACAGGTCGTGGGTTTCATGGTCACCAGTACTTTGATCATTTCGCTGTTGTTGATCTCTGTGAACTTGAAAGTTCCAATACCTGCTGTTGCAGTCTCAGCTGGCAGAGTAACTGTCGTTTTTTTGTTGGTCAGGGAACTTATGATGGCGTCCCTGGCTTTTGAAATTTTGTTGAAGAAGGCGATCTGGGTGGCATCGCATTCTTCTTGAGAGGGTAGGAAAGGAGGGGTAATGGCTTTGGGTTTTTCTAGGGATCTAAGGATATTGAATAGTTTGCTGGTGGAATTGATGGCTGTAGAAATCTGTTCGTTATAGAAGTTTTTTTTGGCCTCGGTTATCATATGTTTATATATTATTTCGCTTTCCTTCCAGCGGGCTTTATTGGCTGATGAAGGATTTTTTAGCCATACATTTTCTCTGTTTCGTTTGTCCTTTTTTTGTTCTGCAAGTTCTTTGGAGAACCATTGTGGTTTTTTTTGGGTGGGTCTAGTTGATTTAGTTTGAAGGGGGGCAATTTGGTCCGTGAGTTTCTCGAGGTGACTAAGTAGATTTGCTAACGTTGTTTCGCAGGAGTCATTCTCGGTTTGGTTTTTATCCACCTCAGCTAGGCATTGTATGAGGTGGTTCCTATCAATGTTTTTGTAGTCACGGTGTGTCGAGAGGGTCGGGCAGTTAGGGGTTTTGGGTTTGGGAAGAGGCAGGATGATGTGGAAGGATATGCTATGATGGTCTGACCAAATGCAGGGTTCAGTCTTAAACTCTCGGGTTTCGAGATTGTTAGAGACGACCCAGTCAAGAAGATGGCCGTTGTCCATTGTGGACTCTTGGTTGTTGATCTCAAAGTCAATGTTGTTTAGGGATGTTTGAAGTTTACTAGCTTCTTTGTCTTTTGTATCGCCAAACCAGCGGTTAAAGTCGCCCATGACTAGTGTCTAAAGACACCACAGATGATGCACTAGAAATGTACCAGATACAAGAAGCCAAAGGATCTCCAATCAGCATATGGGAAAAAAGTATAGAAGCACGTGCCTTTCCTCTACTCTTCCCTTCAGAAAAAGGAGAAAGGTATTATGATAGACCTATACAAATAACAGCATCAGAATATGGCTCTTTACGCACGTATTCTGAAGACCCCAGATGCTCACAAAACATGGAAAACATATTCCACCTTCTCTTTGAAAGTGAACTAGCAACTCTGTACTACGGAGTTGCACACACATTGAAATCAGGTACCAATTTTCAAAATATGTCAGCTATGGAATTACTACAAAAAGTGCAAGAAAAAGATGAGATTTTACTGTCAAGCAATACACATCTTTTAGCAAACATGCGTGGTACAAAAGAATGATAAGAAACCATGGCCAACCCACTTGGTTTTGACATTAAATTGTGCAGAATATGCATGGGAAGATTTACACGAGTTCCTACACATAGCAAAGAAAAACAAAACAAACATAGCTATAAAAGCACCAGTAGAACTCTGCTCTCTATATCCTGTGAATGTATCAAGATATTTCCATCATCGCTTCATTGCTATGCTACACTTAATTTGTAATAAAACTGTTCCTCCCCTCGGAGAAGCGCAACACTATTTTTGGAGAAAAGAATACCAAGCCAGAGTAGCATCACACATCCACATGCTATTATGGATTACAGATGCTCCTAAATTTGGTCAGGACAGTAATGCCAGTGTTTTGCAGTTCATCCAAAAATATGTCACTTGTGAAATCCCTTCACAAACAACACATGGGGCCTCATTACGAGAATGGAGGTAGCCATGGAGCTATTAGCTCCATGGCTGCCTCCGTTCCGGGCTCCATTACCGGATTCCTGCAATGAGGACTTACCGGGTTACTCCGACATAGGAGGACCCGGTAATTCCTCCTTGCAGGAACTCATCCCCATTCCCAATTGAGCCCCCATAGTGCTCAATGGGAATGGGGAGGGAGGTAATAATGGGCAGATTACATCTGGCCCGTTATAGCCTCCCTCTTCCCCTCGCGGGACCCGGAAAGCACGCCTGGTTTTACCAGGTGTGCGGTCTGGGTCCCGCGATTGGGAAGCTCGTAATCGGCCCCCTTCATTACGGGAGCGCCAGCCTTATAATGATGCCCATAGTGACCTTCATGCACAAATTTTACAATTTCAATGACACAAATGTGGGAAATATTGTTGTTGTGAATATTACAAAAAAGGGAAATACTACACCAAAGGCCGCTTTGGTTTCCCTAGACCAGTTTCAACAACAGGTCAAGTAAACAACTTCATGTTTCAGTTAGACGTAGTGTCAAAGGTAAATCACCTAAGAACACATATCACATAAAAAGAACAGAAGAATCAAAATACATCAATGATTACAATGCAATCATTGCCCTCCTATGAAATGAAAACATAGATGTGCAGAACATTTCAGATAATTCCACTGCAGTTGCACAATATGTCACAGCCTACTTAACCAAAGCAGAGAAAACAGAGCTTCAGGACCTCTGGGATGACATATCATCTGACAAAACATTATCACAGAAATTGTACAGCTTATGCATAAAAATACTCTCTCATAGAGAATGTGACTGTTATGAAGCTGCAGACCGTTTAACCCATACTGCCTTGTATGGAAAATCTGACAATATAGTATGGCTAAATCTTTGTCCTTTTAAATCTAGAAAAAGAGTTCTCAAATCATATTGGGACATAGCAACAATAGCCAAAAATCATCCCAACAGCCAAGACATAT
This sequence comes from Ambystoma mexicanum, assembly GCF_040938575.1. Taxonomy (NCBI): domain Eukaryota; kingdom Metazoa; phylum Chordata; class Amphibia; order Caudata; family Ambystomatidae; genus Ambystoma; species Ambystoma mexicanum. The sequence continues at coordinate 339,436,762 of NC_090939.1, forward strand.
TGAAAACCAATTTCCTAGACACATGATACCCAAACAGAAGTACTACTTTGGAAACCATGTATCTCTAACACGTAGCCCAAAACGTCACATACAAAAATAATATTAAATCAGATAAAAAGAAATGTAGATACAGAGTAGCAAATTGTGAAGGCAGCTTAGTGAAAAAACACAAACGCAGCCTAATTAATCATATCAAATTGTCATTAAAAAGTCTGCAACATAAAGAACGGTATTACATGTCCCTGCTACAACTTTTAAAACCATGGAAAAAAGAAGAAGAGTTACTGGATGCGTATGACTCCTATGAAGATGCTTTCAAAGCAAATGAAAGCACTACAACAGATGTAAACTTTACACAGTACCAAACAATGTTCCACAATGAAAAGCAACAGGAAGAAGAACGTCAGGCCCAACTAAATGTGGACACTCCTGACAGAAGTCAACCTTCTGTAACAGGAACCCAAGAACCACTTTGATAGGCACTAATAGCAAATGAGGCAGAATTATCCATGACAGAAGTAGAAAATTCAATTTGTCACTATGAGCAATCTACAAAAGACTTTGCTTTACTGAAATCACAACTAAACACTGAGCACCACAGCATTTTCCAAGAAATAACAAAACCAATTGAACATGGTGTGCAACATGAAAATAAAAACTGTACCTGCCAAGATTACACACCTATACTGCTATACACCTATATAGTATAGACCATAGTGAGTGGTCAATCTGATTCAGGCAAAACAATTCTTAATCAAAAACATCAGCAAGTTCCTCCAACAATTGACAAACAACAAACTATCAGCTGTTGTAACTGCCCCCAAAGGTTTAGCTGCCTACAACATAGAGAGTGTGAATTTACACCGATTACTACTCCTTTCAGTAGAACACCAAAACAAATAACACTATTACAAACTTTCTCGGGGAGCTGCAATGGAACTACGCAGAGTTTTCAAACAAATGAAAATGCTGCTAATAGATGAGGTGAGCATGGTCTCAAACCTAATGTTGCCTTTATTTCACCTCAGACTACAAAAGGTCCTCAAAACAGACTACGAAGAGTTCTGTGGAGGAAAACACATTTTGTTTTTGGAGATCTTCTTCAATTAAGACCAGTGAAAGCTGAACCTATGTTTAAAACCTTAGGGCACAAACTGCCGTAAAACTCTTGGCAGCATAGGAATTGTCAACCTTTGGCAACATTTCCAATACAGAGAATTAACTGAAAATATGCGGCAGTCTACAGACCTGACAAACTCCAACATTTTAAAAAGTATTAGAGTTGGTGTATTATCTCAAGAAGCACGAACTATATTAAAAACCGGCACATCCATGCACTCTATGGCCATAACTCATGTGCTACTGATGTCATGGAACAATTAGCACACAAAAATGTCAATTGTATGTCCTTGATGCCAACTCTTGCAAGCTGTTCAAAATGTTATTAAACAATGTTAAAAAAAGAAATGCAACCAATAGTTCAAATTGCCACCACAGACAAACTGGACGTACATGGTATGGCACGACCCATGTGTCAACAACTAACTACTAACTAACTAAGAGGTTTCTTATATAGCACAATCACTCACCCAAAGGTCTCAGGGCGCTTACATGAACGAGTACAAACACATAACACTAAAATGCCAGAAAGGAGAGAAGAAAGTAGCCGCCATGGGTCATGGCGACTAGCAGGTCCTGAGGGGTAGCCAGTGAACTTACGGCACCAGGTGGAGATTTAAGAATTAAAAAGAAAGGTCTTAAGACGTTTTCTGAATTGTTGCAGTGTCGTGGACTGTTTAAGATGAAGAGGGATTGTGTTCCAGTTCTTAGGGCCCCAGGCCACAAAACTTGCTTCACCCAATTTCTTCAAGAGGGTACGTAGTTGTGCTAATAGCAGAGGACTGTTTGAGTGTCGCGTACGCTTAGGAGGCGCTATCTGGAGCCTAGTTTTCAGATATTCCGGGGCTTTGCCTGAGAGGCATTTAAAGACTATTACTAATCCTTTGAATTTGAGCCGCTGCTCAATAGAGAGCCAGTGTAACTTTTTACGGTGCTCTCTAATGTGAGTTTGACGACTTAGGCCACATACAGCTCGAACAGCTCCATTCTGTATAGTTTGGAGACTCTTAATATTTCTTTTTGAAGTGCCTATCAAGAGACTATTGCACTAGTCTAACTTGGTATTGACTATGGCTGCTGCAATAGATGCTCTATTGGCTTCAGACAAATATGGTCTTATTTGCCATAAGAGATGTGTGAAGAAGCTGCATGATGACTTGAGGTAAGATACATGCTTCTGAAAGGTCATATAAGTATCAAAGTAGACTCCCAGTGTCTTTACGGAGTCTGATACGTGAATGTTGTTACCGCCAATTACAAAAGCAGTGTAATCTGGGTCCATATTTTTTTGCCTAAACGGTGTACTAATAACCAGCAACTCTGTTTTTTTGTCATTTAGTGCAAGAGAGTTACGGGCCATCCATTTTTGAATGGTATCATAGATTTCATTTACAGTAGCTAGGTCGTCCTTGTAGACCCCAGATAGTTTAATCACTATCTGCATGTCGTCGGCGTAATTAGCAAATTGTATGCCCATTGATTTTAGCAGATCACATAGGCATTTAATGTAAATATTAAACAGTAGTGGAGATAAGCAGGATCCCTGAGGGTTCGTGGTCGACCAAGTCGAACGCAGAGGAAAGATCCAGCAGGAGCAACAGAGCAGAGTTGACCTCCTCAAGTATTTCTGTTATATTGGCCTTAAGATCTGACAGTGCCGTCTCCGTTCCGTGATTGGCTCTAAAACCGGACTGTTCCCTGGCCAGAATGTTATTATTTTCGACAAATTCCTCCAGCTGTACATAAGCTATTTTGTCCAATATTTTAAGTAAAAAAGGAACATTCGTGATGGGGCGATAGTTCTCGGGTAGCAGGGGGTCAAGATTATCCTTCTTAAGTAGCGGGGTGATCCATGCCTCTTTTATACTGATAGGAACAACGGCTTCCTGAAAAGAGCGGTTTACGAGTTCTGTTACCCATGGGGTGAGGGTATTAGCAAATTCCTTAAAAAGTGTGGTGGGAAAAATATCTCCCTTACATGATGTAGGTTTAAGGCCTTCAATGATTGCTAGAACCTCTGACTCTGTCATGCTAGTAAAGGAGAAAGGTTTTATACCATGATGCGGGGTTCTGGAAGAGAGGGTAGTGATAATTTAGTTAGGCACTGAGACTCAATTTTATCCCTAATGCGTCCTTGATGGAGTTCAGTTTTGTGAGTGAAACTATCGAATATGTTTTGGCACCATTCATTGTTTATGGTGAACCTATGTTCAGTATTTGGGTTTTAAGTTCATTGAGGACTGTAAAGAGTTCTTTGGATTTTATTGCAGCTTTTTCAATTCTGTCATTGAGAGACAGTTGTTTGGCCTCCAGCACAAGACGTTTGTATCCTCTGGCTGCAACTTGATAGGTCAATAGGGTAGAGTGAGACGGGTGGTTACGCCACTGGCGTTCGGATCTCTGTTTGTTGTTTCTGGCAGAGATTATATCGGGCGTGAGCTGAAGTTTAAAGCCTTGCTTCTTCTTACTTTTCATCTGTCGGAGGGGGGCAAGGCTATCAAAGGCCTTGTTGGTTGCGTTTCTAAAGGCAATGGTAAAGTCTTTCAATGATAAATTACCTCCCAGAGGGGGTAGCAGGGGCTGTATGCTAGTTTTAAAAGTATCGACTGTAATATTTTTTGTATTACGTGATTCAGTTATACTACTGGTTTTTATCGGGGTCAGGTTAAATTTTAGTGCTAGTACTACAAGCAACAACAAGGCTAAACACCTTGGAAAACTCTATCTCTAAAACAGCTGGTTTGGAGAAAATATTAAAATTATCTTTAAACTGTAGAGTAATGCTTAAACGTAACCTTGACGTGGACCAAGGACTAGTTAATGGAGCACTGGGTACAGTTGTTGGCTTTCAAACATACCCACGTGACAACAATATTCAATTTGTCGATATTGTCTTTGACAAACTATCTGAAGTTAAAAGGATAGTAAGCTCAACAGCCCGCTTCCTTCTTTTCAAAGACATGTATGTACGCAGGGAACAATTTTCTCTAACTCTAGCATACGCAGTCACCATTCACAAAGCACACGGTCTTACCCTAGATAAAGCAATGATAGATATTCGTAGCACAGTCTTTAAAGAAGGCATGAGCTATGTAGTACTATCATGCTTACGTACACTTGACAGACTATTTCTAATCAACTTTGATGCGTTCACTCTACACCACCATCTAAAAACCTATCCTGTTCCACAAAAAGCAAAACGCTGTAAAAGAAAACTACTTCAAACTCAATCTATGCAGGATCTCAATGCAATTCCTCCAAAGAAAGTAAAAGAAGGTAATACTTCATCAAGGATCACAACCAAAGAAGAATCTACTGCTCAAAGTAACTCAATTACCTCTTCAAAGAAGCAACCCACACTCCCAACAAATGACTTGGACACAGAACTGTCAGGTCCATTCAAATTTTCAAATACAACTGGTGTAAATTGCCACACAAATGTATCAATAAAAAGTCTATTCCAATTGCCACCAATTATTGATAACATTTACTTACACAGTACAGACCAATTGTGTTTGCAAATGTTAGTCCTTCATAGAAATGCAACCAACGATCCTTACAACACTTACAGTATTCATGGAATAAGACAGGAATTTGACTACTTTGCGGGAATGGTCAAATTCACTATAAACTCACAAAAAGAGCCACAATAATTTCTAATGTACTTGCTACAAGTACTAGAAAACAAAAACATACCTATGAATGAAATTTTCCAGATTTCATACATGTGTAAACATACATGCACTCTTTGCAGGCATGTAGTACAAGAAGAAGTTTCTAATGAACGCTGTGTGTATATATCCATACCTAACTGTGAATCCATTCCATTTCAGCAACTTGTACAACATGCACACCATGGCATAGTATGTACTACCTGCAATTCCGATAATCATTTCACCTTACAAATACAGACACATGGTAAATACATAATAGTAATGCTTTTACGTTATAATTCAGATGGTACCAAAACAATTGCAAGCTGACTGGATTTACATATGGTCAAGTATCACTTGGTAAGAAAACATTCACAACAATAGGTATAATGTACCACGCAGGAGCCACAACCAATGCAGGTCACGGCACTGCATATATAAAATAGAATTTTGGATGGTTTGCATTTTATTATGGTACCATTACTCTAAAGCAGAGATTACCAGCAAATCTTGTAAACACTTACTTAATATTCTTAAAACCAAAATGTAATAACTAATCTGGGTATGAACATAAACAAAACGTGAACTTCAAAACTATGACCAGTTACAATACACCAGGTATCTAACTGCCCCAAGATTATTCAACAAGCAAACAGATACATGAATACCACTAAAATGAAACAAGAAATAAACAGTTAGAATATCCGGACAGGTATCTAATTGACCCAAAAATCGCCAACAAGCCAACAGATAGATGAATACCACTAAAATGGAAAAAGAAATAAACAAATCGAATACACCAGCAGCTATCTAATTGCAACAATACTATCATCACTTCCAAATGAAAAACCATACACCTATTCAATTCCTCCTATTCAAATCAATGAAAGAAATATATTGTACCACAACGTAAAATGTTTTTTTTTAATCCAGCATGGATTTTTTTCCCACAGACCCAATGATATATTCAACAAACACATGAACTGAGCGAATTGCACAGTGCACTGTTTTGAACTATAGTACTTCTAAAGTACTAACTAGGAGGGTTGACAAAATACAGAAATATCTACTATGCAATGCAATACTCATGATAAACTACCTACACTAACATGTGATTTTTTCTTTTATCACAGTGATTCAAAAATAATCTGTGCTCCAGCTACCCATGTCATGAAAAAACTGCATTCAACCACAAATAGTCAAACAGTAAGTATATAATGATTGGACTCACAAACACCACAGCATAACACACCCATTCAAGCAAACACCTGACCATGAACCACAATCTAAAATGTTTGCTTCCATGGGTATGTTATGCTCCAGCGCTTTTTGCCAAACACTACAATCTTGACTGCATGGCTTGGCCAAAACTCCTCATACAGCCCCAACAAAGGAAACAGTAAGTATATAGTAATTAAACTCACAAACACTGCAACATAACACAGCCATGCAAACAAACACCTCACCAATAAATACAACCAAAATGCCTAGAGTCTTCAATACCAACAATCTGAACACAATCCAACAAACAAACAAACACACATCATCTCACTATCTTATAATAACTATATCACTACTAACAATCAGTACTCACATTTTTGGAAAAATGTCCCCTAAGCAGCCCACATACCACAATCAAAATGTTTGGTAGCATTGTAGAGTTATGCTCCACCCATGACTCTAGGCCCTGGCCACAACCACTGCAGCATAACACGCCTATGCTTCCAAACATGTTGACTGTGGTATGTGGGCTGCTTATAGGGGATATTAATTACAATCAATGCTCTACTAACAACCTAAAACCAACATCACACTAAAGTAAAATAGCTAGTAGTTCATTTATTATGTCAGCGGACAGCCACAAAGGCTGCAGATATGCCGAACACATCAGGGACACCTGCCACTTAAACAAATACAGTAATTGTGGCCTAGAGTCTTAAGTGCATGGCCTATGGCCTTCGGCCATTTACCCAAGACTCTAGGTCCTAGCCACAACCACTGCAGCATAACACACCCATAGATACAAATACCTACCAAAGGGCCATAACCTGAAAACATAATACATCCACCTCAAAACTATGCACTTCAATTAACAATCTAAAAAATGATTACAACCAACGTACAAACTCTTCAATACATACCCTCTTCACCCAATGCTCTTCTAACGACCCAAAACCAACATTATACTAAACTAAAATAGCCAGTAGTGCGCCCACAAAATCCCAAAAACTAACACACATCATCTCACTATCCTATAAACACTATTACACTACTATCAATCAGTACTCACATTTTTGAAAACATATCCCCTAAGCAGCCCACATGCCACAATCAAAATGTTTGGTAGCATTGCAGAGTTATGCTGCGGTGGTTGTGGCCAGAGCCACAACCACCGCAACATAACACACCCATAGAAACAAACGACCACAACCCAAAAACATAATACATCCACCTCAAAACTGTGCACTTCAATTAACATTCTAAAAAATAATTACAACCAACGTACAAACTCTTCAATACATATCCTATCCTCTTCACGCAATGCCCTTCCAATGACCCAAAACCAACATCATACTAAAGTAAAATAGCCAGTAGTGCGCCCAGCGTCTAGTATATCCGCAGACAACTGCAGTGACAGCAGACACCGCGAACACATCACAACTTCTCCCACCTAAACAAATACAGCATTTGACCCTTCTCTTACTCCTCCACCCTCTCCAAGCACTCATACACACCAAAACACTCCCCAAAATTGGATTTATGCTCACTTACAGTGCATGTCCGCACATCCATTATGGCGGGCGCATCGAAACAATTTGACGCACCTCACGTCTCATCCCAGCCAATCATAGAGCATATCACGTGTCCGCGGACATGACACAAGCCAATTATCCAATCGTTGTCCTGTCCGCGGAGCGAACAGGAAGTGTGTCCGTGGAGCCGACATAGATATCACTAATTCTTTTAGACCTACTTTTTGGTCATTTTAAAAAAAAACTATTGGATGAATTTTCACCAAATTTACAAAAGCACGCATTCGGGACCAAGCCGCCACTCCTGCTGCAAATTTGGTGAAAATCCGTCCAGCGGTTTGGGTTGTAGGTGCGACAGAAATTTTTTCTCCATTCAGTCTATGGTAAAAAATAAATGTTGGGACGCCCCTGGACCAAACCTCACCAAACTTCAGAGTTGGCCATTTTCTTTTTTTGCAAAGTTTGGTGAGGATTCGTCCACAGGGAGCAAAGTTATAAGCTGCCCAAAAAGTGCTCTTCCTATGGGTTTAGTTACTTAACTATAACTACATGCATATATGGCCGCTACTGCAGGTGGGGGCAAAGTTATAGGGGGTCCCAACATTTTTTTCCCATAGACATAATGGGAAAAAACTTTGCGCATGCCTACAGCTCAAACCGCTGGATGGATTTCCACCAAATTTGTGGCAGGAGCAACGGCTTAGTCCCGAAAGCATACTTTTGTTAATTTGGTGGAAATCCGTTCAGTAGGTTTTTTTTTACATGACCAAAACATAGTTCTAAAAATAATATTGATATCTCTAATTGGTTGGATTGGTTGGAGTGAGGCATGAGGTGCCTCACATTGTTTTGACGCGCCCACCATCTTGGATCACAGTGCAGCGGCAAACAGAGGCATAATGACATTTTGGGAAGTGTGTTGGTGTGCAGGGGTGCTTGGTGAGGGTTGGGGAGTAAGAGATTGGTCAAATACTGTATTTGTTTAGGTGGCAGGTGCCCCTGATGTGTTCGCCATGTCCGTGGTCTTCGCGGCTGTCCGCGGACATAATAAATGTACTACTAGCTATTTTACTTTAGTATGATGTTGGTTTTGGGTTGTTAGTGCAGCTTTATTTGTAATAAATATCCCCTATAAGCATCCCACATACCACAATCAAAATGTGTGATAATATAGGAGTGTTATGCTGTGGTGGTTGTGGCCAGGGCCTAGAGTCTTGGGTGCATTCAGCCATGCACCCAAGACTCTAGGCCCTGCCCACAACCACTGTAGCATAACACACCCATAGAATCAAACACCCATCAAATATCCACAACCCAAAAGTTTGTGTACTGTTTCATTTGTAGAGTTTGTATGTGAAGTTTTGGCTAGGCAATGCAATTAAGATTGTAGAGTTTGTAACAAGGACTCCGTCATAAGATACCCTTGGAAGTAAACATTTTGGATTGTGGTGTATGGTTAGACGTTTGCTTGAATGGGTGTGTTATGCAGCAGTGTTTGTGAGACCATTTATTGTATACTTACTGTTTGAGTTTTTTTGTGGTTTTATGCAATTTTTTCATGACATGGGTAACTGGACCAGACATACTTTTTCGATCTGTGATAAAAGAAAAGATCATATGTTAGAGTAGGTAGTTCATAATGAGTTATTGCATTGCATAATAGACATTTCTATATTTCTTTTAACCTTATATTTAGTACTTTACAAGTACTATAGTTCAAACCAGTATACTGCACAATTCTCTCAGTTTCTGTGTTTGTTTTCTAAATCATTGGGTCTGTGGGAAAACAAAGTCTATGCTTCATTAAAAAAAAAAGAAATTCTATGTTGTGGTACAATATATTTCTTTCATTGTTTTACTGTTTATTTCTTGTTTCTTGCTAACCTTCTATCTGTTGGCTTGTTGCAGATTTTTGGGGCAATTAGATACCTGCTGGCGTATTCCAATTGTTTATTTATACTTTTATGCTATTCATCTATCTGTTGGGTTGTTGCAGATTTTTTGGGACAGTTAGATACCTGTTGGCATATTTTAACTGTATATTTCATGTTTGATTTTAGTGGTATTTATTTACGTGTTAGCTTGTTGCAGAATCTTAGGGCAGTTAGATACCTGTTGGCGTATTCTAACTTTGTATTTCTTGTTACATTTTAGTGGGATTTATTTATCTGTTTGCTTGTTGCAGAATCTTGGGGCTGTTAGATACATGTTATCGGTTTCTAACTGTGCACAGTTTTGAAGTTGCAGTTTTGCTTCTGTTCATACACAGGTTATGTATTAAATTTTGGTTTTAAGAATATTAAGTAAGCATTTACAAGATTTGCTGGTAATCTCTACTATCATTACATTCAAACCATCCACAATTCTTTTGTATATATGCACTGTAGTGACCTGCATTGGTTGTGGCTCATGCATGCTAGATTATACCTATTGCTGTGAAGGTTTTCTTACCAAGTGATACTTGACCATGTGTGAATCCAGTCAGCTTACAGTTGTTTTTGGTACCATCTGCATTGTAACGTAAAAGCATTACTATTACGTATTCGCTATATCACTGTATTTCTAAGGTGGAGCGATTATCTGAATTGCAGGTGGTACATAATCTGCTATGGTTTGCATGTTGTACAAGTTGCTAAAATGGAATGGATTCACAGTTAGGTATGGATACATATACGAAGCGTTCATTAGGAAAGTCTTCTTGTACTACATGCCTGCAAAGAGTGCATGTGTGTTTCCACATGTATGACATCAGGAAGATTTCATTTATAGGTATGTTTTCGTTTTCTAGTACTTGTAGCAAGTACATTAGAAATTCTTGTGGATCTTCTTGTGAGTTTATAGTGAATTTGACCATTACAGCACAGTGGTCCAATTCTTATCTTATTCCATGAACACTGTAAGTGTTGTCAGGATTGTTGGTTGCGTTTCTATGAAGGACTAACATTTGCAAACACAATTGTTCAGTACTGTATAAGTAAATGTTCTCAATAATTGGTAACAATTGGAATAGAATATTTATTGCTACATTTGCGTAGCAATTTACAGCAGTTGGATTTGAAAATGTTAATGGACGTGACAGTTCTGTGTTGAATTCCTTTGTTCGGAGTGTGTGTTGCTTCTTTGAAGAAGTAGTTGAGTTACTTTGACCAGTAGATTCTTCTATGGTTGTGGTACTTGATGAAGTATTAGTTTCTTTTTTTTTTCTTTGGAGGAATTGCAGTGAGATCCTGTATCGTTTCATTTTTTAGTAGTTGTCTTTTACAACGTTTTGCTTTTTGTTGGAACAGCATAGGTTTTTAGATTGGGGTGTAGAGTGAACACAGCCTATTATATTCTAGAATGGAAGGAATATCTGCATTTACTTCATTTGCATAAAAGTTGATTAGAAATAGCCCATCAAGTGTATGTAAGCATGATAGTGTACATAGCTCATGCCTTCTTTAAAGACTGTGCTACCAATATCTATCATTGCTTTATCTAGGGTAAGACCTTGTGATTTGTGAATGGTGACTGCGTATGCTAGGGTTAGAGAAAATTGTTCTTTGCTTACATACATGTATTTAAAAAGAAGGAAACGGGCTGTTTATTGGTCAGATATTTTGTCAAAGAGAATATTGACAAATTGAATGTTGTTGTCACGTGGGTATGTCTGAAAGCCAACAACTGTACCAGATGCTCCATTAACTAGTCCTTGATCCACATCAAGGTTACTTTTAAGCATTACTCTTCAGTTTAAAAATAAATTTAATATTTTCTCCAAACCAGCTGTGTTAGAGATAGAGTTTTCCAAGGTCTTTAGCCTAGCTAGAGTTAGTGAAAATTGTTCTCTGCGTACATACATGTCTTTGAAAAGAAGGAAGCAGGATGTTGAGTGTCCTATCCTTTTAACTTCTGATAGTTTGTCAAAGAGAATATTGGCAAATTGAATGTTGTTGTCATGCGGGTATGTTCGAAAGCCAACAACTGTACCAAGTGCTCCATTAACTATTCCTTGTTCCACGTCAATGTTATGCTTAAGCATTACTCTACAGTTTAAAGATAATTTTAATATTTTCTCCTGTGTTGGAGATAGAGTTTTCTAAGGTATTTAGTCGTGTTGTCACGTAGCGTTATACCATGTACGTCCAGTTTATCTGAGGAGCAATTTTCAATTATTGGTTGCATTTCTTTTTTCAACATTGTTGCATTGAATTTTGAACAGCTTGCAAGAGTTGGCATCAAGGACATACAATTGACATTTGTGTGTGCTAATTGTTCTATGACATCAGTAGCACATGAGTTATGGTCATAGAGTGCATGGATGTGCCTGGTTTTTTAACATTGATTGTGCTTCTTGAGACAGTACACCAACTCTAATACTTTTTTTAAATGTTGGTGTATGTGAGGTCTGCAGAATGGCGCATGTTTTCTGTTAATTCTCTGTATTGAAAATGTTGCCAAAGGTGACATTTCATATGATGCCAAGAGTTTTACGGCACAGTTCGTGCACTAAGGTTTTAAAAATAGGTTCACCTTTCACTGCTGTCAATTGAAGAAGATCTTCAAAAACAATAATGTTTTTTCCTCCAAAGAGCTCTTCGTAGTCTGTGTTGAGGACCTCTTGTAATCCGAGGTGAATCAAAGCCAACACTAGGTTGAAGACCATGCTCACCTCATCTATTAGCAGCATTTTCATTTGTAGGAAAACTCTGCATAGTTCCATTGCAAGTTCTGTAGAAAGCTTGTAATAGTCTAATTTGTTTTGGTGTTCTACTGGAAGGAGTAGTAATCGGTGGAAATTCACACAGCCTATGTTGCAGGCAGCTAAATCTGTGGGGGCAGTTATAACAGCTGACAGCTTGTTTGTCAATTGTTGGAGGAATTTGATGATGATTTTGATTAAGAATGTTTTGCCTGAACAAGCTTGACCACTCATGTATAGCAGTATAGGTTTGTAGTCTTGGCAGGTACAGTTTTTATTTTCATGTTGCACACCATGTTCAATTTGTTTTGTTATTTCTTGGAAAATGCTATGCAGCTCATTGATCAGATGTGATTTCAATACAGTGAAGTCCTCTGTAGCTTGACACATGGTGTTTTCTACTACTGTCATGGCTAATTCTGCCTCATTTGCTATTTGTGGCTGTCCAAGTGGTTCTTGGCTTCCTGTTACAGAAGGTTGACTACTGTCAGGAATGTCCACTTGTAGTTGGGCCCGGAGTTCTTCTTCGTGTTGCTGTTCATTGTGCAACATTGTTTGGTACTGTGTAAAGTTTACGTCTGTTATAGTGCTTTCATTTGCTTTAAAAGTGTCTTCATAGGAGTCATATGTATACAGTAACTCTTCATCTTTTCTCCATGGTTTACAAAGTTGTAGCAGGGACATGTAATACAGTTCTTTATGTTGAGGAGTTTTTAATGACAATTGTATTTGATTAATTGAGATGCATTTGGTAAGTTTCACTTAGCTGCCTTCACAATTTACAACTCTGTATCTACCTTTCTTTTCATTGGGTTTAATATTATTTTTGTATGTGAAGTTGTGGGCTACGTGCTAAAGACACATGTTTTCCAAAGTGGTACTCCTGTTTGGGTAGTATGTGTCCAGTAAATTGTTTTTCAAAATGTCTTGGCTGTTGGGATCATTTTTGGCTATTGTTTCTATGTCCTCATATGATTTGAGAACTCTTTTTCTAGATTTAGCAGGACCAAGACTTAGCCATACTGTATTGTCAGATTTTCCATTCAAGGCAGTAGTGGTTAAACGGTCTGCAATGGGACAGCATTTTTATGCCTAAGCTGTACAATTTCTGTGATAGTGTTTTGTCAGATGATATGTCATCCCAGAGGTCCTGAAGCTCTGTTTTGTCTGCTTTGGTTAAGTAGGCTGTGACATATCGTGCAACTGCAGTGGAATTGTCTGCAATGTACTGCACATCTATGTTTGCATTCCAAAGGAGGGCAATGATTGCATTGTGATCATTGATGTATTTTGATTCTTCTGTTATTTTTATGTAATATGCGTTCTTAAGTGATTTACGTTTGGCACTATGTCTAACTGAATACTTGAAGTTGTTTACTTGACCTGTTGCTGTAACTGGTCTATGGAAACCAAAGCGGCATTTGGTGGAGTATTTCCCTTTTTTGTAATATTTGCGACAACAATATTTCCCACATTTGTGTCTTTGAAATTGGAAAATGTGTGCATGAAGGTCACTATTTGTTGTTTGTGAAGGGATTTCACAAGTGACATTTTTGGATGAACTGCAAAAACAGTGGCATCATTGTCCTGACCAAATTTAGGAGCACCTTTAATCCATAATAGCATGTGGATGTGTGATGCTCTTCTGGCTTGGTGTTCTTTTCTCCAAAAGAAGTGTTGAACTTCTCCGAGGGGAGGAACAGTCTAATTACAAATAAAGTGTAGCATAGCAATGAAGCGATGATGGAAATATCTTGATACATTTACAGGATCTAGAGAGCAGAGTTCTCCTGGTGTTTTATCTATTTGTTTTGTTTTTGTTTGCTATGCGTAGGAAATCATGTAAATCTTCACATGCATATTCTGCACAATTTAATGTAACAAACCAAGTGGGTGGGCCAAGGTTTCTTATCATACAGCATACATCTATGTGACGTTGGAACCAGTATTCTTTTGTACCATGAATGTTTGCTAAAAGATTTGTAATACTTGACTGTAAAACCTCATCTTTTTCTTGCACATTTTGTAATAATTTCATAGCAGACATATTTTCAAAATGGGTATCTGATTTTAATGTGTGTGCAACTCTGTAGCATAGTGTTGATAGTTCACTTTCAAAGAGAAGGTGGAATGTGTATTCCACGTTTTGTCTGAATATGGGGTCATCAGAATACATTTGTAGAGAGCAATATTCTGATGCTGTTATCTGAGTGGGTCTATCATCGTACCTTCCTCCTTTTCCAGTAGGAAAGAGTAGAGGAAAGGCCTGTGCTTCTATACTTTTTTTCCCATATGCTGAGTGGAGATCCTTTGGCTTGTCACATTTGGTACGTTTCATGTGCATCATCTATAGTGTCTTTAGAGTGTAAAGGATGAATTGTATAATGGTCTGAAATATTGGATTCTGTAGCAGGATTTAGAAGTTGAAATTGACCATTTTCTGGTGACTCTTGAATTATTTCAATGGTTTCTCTCAGGTTCTCTTCAATATTAATTTATTTGTAGTATTCATTGTTGTTTTTTAGATATTACAGGGCGTGTCTAACTGTAAGTCCACAAGTTGTTGGCAAATTATTTGGTCTTTTGTAGGTATGCCATTTACTAAGACAATTAAACATAGATCTATTGGCCGTTGCACATTTTCTTTGAGATCTAATAGTAAATAAACTACTTTGCCACAGATGCCTTTCACTAATTCAGAGGGAGGTAATTTTGCAGTTTTTGTTGAAGGCGTATTATTGCTTGAAATGGGTGAACTGTTTGAATTATGATGCTCTCATATATATGTAGTTGTTGCACTGTTTTGGTAGTGGGAATAATTACAAGTTATTTGTGATAGCATGTGAAGGTGTTTGGTTGTTGTCAAGTTTTGCAGTGCAGTAATTGCAAAGTATTAAGGGGTCAGTAATTTTGTATTTGTTTTCTGTTATAATGTAGAGAGCAAATTGGAACCATTTGGAATCTTCATTGTCTTCTATTTTGTACGTTATGTCTACAGTTTCCGTGCTACTTATATAAAAAGTCCTGTGGCAACACACACACACACATGGTTTGATACTTCAGCGGAGGTACTTTTAAACTTTAGTATTTCTTTTTTGTATGTGTTCAATAGAAGATTACTATTTGTACAGTAGTTGCTAGTTTGTTGTAAAGCTAATGCAATTTGTAAATTGCTTTCACTTCCAAAATATTTTCTATGGATATGCTCTATTTCTTCGAGTAGTTGTTTGGCTGTACCATGTAGAAGATTGTTATTTAAATTGGCTAGTGCTAAAGCAGGACTTTTAGCATAGTAGAGCTTAAGGACAAGATTTCTTATAATTGAATGATGTGTTGATATCATTTTGATATGATGGAAGGTGCTTTTGCAATTAGGTCCTGAAATGCAGGCTAATGAATGTCCTTGTAGTCCTGTGTATTTGAGCACTGGACAGGCATCCATATTTTGTAGTAGTTTTATTTGGAATTTGTCTTTGCTTTTTAGATACTGATTGAGGAACTGGCATAAAGGTTTGAAAGAGTTTTTGGCAATGTTACACATTGATGTGCACAGCCATTTGTAGACTGGACGTTTTGGTTCAGTAGAATGGAGAGGTGATACTGAGTTTTCTGGGGATATTTTTGGGAGTAGAGTTTCTTATTCCATAATGTTGTTATTAGGTTTTTCATACCCTTGTCCACTGCTATGTATGGCAATTGGGTTTGTTTGCATTTGTTTATATGCTTCTTCATTAAAATATGTTTCTGTGCTCATGGTGTGACTCCATTCACCTCCACAGATGTTTAAGAAGCTATTTTTGTTGATATTCCATTCATTGAGAAGTCTTTTTTTGTAATTTAGTAGTTAGTTTTGTTAGTGGGTTCATTCTGTTTCAAACTAAAAAACTTCCTTTTGAGAAAGATTGCTCTGTCTATGAGAGTTTCTAGGATTCATTTTCTACGGTAGGTTTTCAAGGTTGGGCATGAGGTCTCTCCTGTTTTTATATGGTTCTGAAGGACTCTGTGTTGGAACATTTTTTGTAAAATATTTGTTTTTGTATGGTAACTTGCCACTACATCAAGATTTATAGGTTCAGCGTTAGCACTAGTGGTAGCTGAGGTCTTGTTAATCACTTTCTTTTTCCTTTGACATTTTGATAGAGGAGGCAAAGTTTCAGTACTGGAAGCTTGTTTTGTTTTACTTAATGACTGCATTAGCTGTTTTGTTTGAACTTTTTGTACAAAATCTGCCAGAGATGGATGCTTATTTTGGACACTTTTATTTTGATTTGCTCTACTTCTGTGTTGCTTTCTACGGAGTTGCTTTTGGGGTCTGTTGGACAAAAAAAGAAAATGTGAGTTGGGCTGTTGTGCAGTGCATGCGTGCTTTGTGCATGAGTGTCTAAGTATGATGGTAAGGATGATTGTGGAGGTGTGTGATTGTGTAATGGGCAGCTACATCAATCAAGTTGGGAAGGCTATACTTGTATTTGTGAGTTACTATACTGGGCTTCAGATAAGAATATAAAGTATGCAACTGGTAAGGGGAAGCACTAATACTATATATAATGGTAAAGGGTTCATACACTTGTTTCTTCTACAATACTAAAATGCTAGTGTGTTTGAGGAACAGTTCAAGCATTATGTTAGTATTGTACTTACTTTTTTGTATGGAAAGAGTAGGTTTCTTCCAAGTCCTTGTTCGTACTTCAGACACTGCTGGTTTTCAGGAGAGTGGTTTTAACTGCAATTGTAAAAGAAAGACATTAGTGAATATGTGTGTTTATAGCACTTTTGTTAATGTAGACATTGTATTTTTTGTTTTTGTACGAGTAGTGTTTTCTTACAACTGAACATAGTATGCACATGCACTTTCCATTGCCTATGTGCATACTGTATATTTTATTTAGAATCTGTTAGTTGAATATGTTTAACAATTGAGTATAATAGTAAATGTATAGAGCACACTTGTTTTTTAATGATATGTTATTGGATGTTAAAAGATCGAATAGAAAATCATATGCATGTTCTGCTATTTTTACAGGGTAAATGGCAGAGATTGTACAGGAAAGCATGTAATGTATGTATTTGTGAAGGTGTGGGAAATAAAGCAGAAGTATTTCATATAGAGGCAGTGGTGTTGTTTGAGTTGTGTGCCTTTCTAATGATATTGCCTGTTTGTGTGCTTGAATGAAGATACATGTACTCATCCTGGCTGCGTGTAATTCTATAACACATTGAAGAGCCTTTTTCATAATTATACTGTTGTTTCTCCCATCTTTTACTATGAAATAAAACATTTTTAGATACCTGTGTGTGTAAACAAAAATTTGGAAAGCACAGAGGTTTGCAATTGACACTTCATCATAGAAGATGGGAGAAATGACAGTATATCCATTTTACAGTTTATACAGTGTAAGTGGCAGTTACTCTGTTAATATGTATTCCTAGAATAGCTGTACATGTACTGTGCAGAACATATTCATACCTGTAGTCTGTGTTGGGGAGTTTTATAGTAGTTGTTGCTGTAGGTCTGTTGCAATCACTGCCAAATTGTACTGAGAGTGATCAATAGTACATCTAAAGTGCTGATCTGTGATGATAGAGCTAGATGTAGAGTTCTTGGGTGTGATTGGTGGATGATTGTGTGACTGCTTAACAGTAGCCAATGAGGAAATGATACGGAGAGTGAAGTGGAAAGGGTAGAAGGGCTGCCCCAGTGTTATGTGCTCCGCGGACAATGCAGCGGTCCGCGCACAGGGCATGCCCAATCCAGGGTTTCTCAGCAAATTCAGCATGGAAAGGGGACTGTAGGGATCAGCCAATCAGATGTTGAGGCTGTGGTTTGTGTTGAAAGAGCTGTGTGTAGTGAAGATGGCAGAGGTGGAGAAAGTCAAGGTGTTGGTGGTTGGAGATATGTTTGTGCATGGTTTGGAGCAGTATGCTAAATGCAGGAATTTGGCAAACAATTTTGATGTTAAAGGATTGGAGGTGGTGTGAAGCACTGTGCCTGGTTTCAATGTACAGGGAATTGTATGAGTTTGTGGAGATATGGGCCCGGTGAACAGTCCACATGTAGTTGTTTTGCACTGTGGTGCTTTGCATTTGGAGTATGTCAGGGAGCCTACTTTGCAGATTTGGAACACTTGGTTCAGGCAGTAATGAAAATACTTCCAAATACCTAGGGCAGTATGGGAAAATATTTTTGTTTTTGTCTTCATCAGGTGGAGAGAGGAAGATGTAGGGTGGGCCTTATTGAGGTAGGTTGCAGACCTTCTCATTCTCTGTATTACAGTATTGTTGCTATCATTATATTTGACCTATCCACACTTCTTTTTTATGCAGTGTGGTGACCTTCATTGGTTGTGGCTCCTGCGTGGTAGATTATACCTACTGTTGGGAAGGTTTTCTTACCAAGTGATAGTTTACCATGTGTGAATCCAGTTAGCTTGCAGTTGTTTTTGGTACCATCTGCATTATAACCTCAAAGTATTACTATTACGTATTTACTATGTGTCTGTATTTGTAAGGTGGCAAGACCCCCACACCTTTCATCTCGCTAGTGATAGAACAAACACACGTGTGCAAATTATAGGCCTCTAATATATAACTGCGGTCATGGGATCAGTGGACCGCGGCCTGGCCGGAGAGGGTTGCAGCAGGGTTTCCTAGGACATTCTCATACAGGCACATATTGTGAGCGCTCGAGTCTTGCTCATATGAAATTTTTTTACGTGATTTGCCATGTGAAGAGGAGATGGGCTGAGCTGACAGGTGGTGTGTCCTGACTGTGGGAGTCGCTGGGAGAGTGCGAAGTTCTCTGGAGGAACAAAGTAAATCCGTAGAAATGTTGCCTGCATTGGTGAATGGAAACAAACAATTCATATGTTTTTCAACAATTTTTATAATGCCACTATGGTCTGAAGGGCTATTGGCTCTCGTTCTGAGTGAAGGTCAGCATCGTAGAATTTTTCTTTCTGAGCTGAACAAACCCACGCGTCGTACACAGTATTAGGTTCAATTGTTTTTTTCGACCTTGAAACAAAGGGAGGATTCTGAAAGGAATGCATGAAGGGAGGGATGTAACACTTTCAAATATGATAAGGTTCATCATCCCAAAACTGGTCAAAGGAACATTTAATTTGGTTTTATGCAAATTCATTGACCTGAACGGAGTGTCTGTGTTATGCCGATAGAATGGAAATGCCGAATATTATGTAAGTTTTACTTTTGACGATTTTATAGACGAACGAGTCAACTCATCATTTGCCAACCATTATTGCTGGCTTACATTGTTTTTTTTTTTTTTATTTTTTTAATGTTATCAGTTTATTACAAACTTTTAAAATAAATGAAAACAACACATACTCCTCTCTTATCAATTTGGCAGGCAAGAACCAACAACTTTGCTCACAAAGTCTTCAAATGAGTCCAATTCTACTGTTTTCATTTTTATCCATTCCTCTCTTTCAGCCATTGATCATTCGATCTGCTTCGATCGCCTCGTCTCGAGGATCTTTTAGATCCAATTTCCTTGCATTAGTTGCCTGTTCAAGCCCTCGTGTAGTAAAGCCCATACGTCATCCTCAGTTTGATATCGACTCCCTATATTCGCCTTTTTAGGTGAATTTCTCTTTCTTTTTGAAACTGAATACAATTCAGAACCAAATGCTTTATGGTTTCTTTTTGTAAACCACAAAATCGACAGAATTCGTTTTTCACGTCACTTCTTTTCCAGAGGTTTAGTACTTGTTTAGTCTTGAATAAAGTCAGACGAAACATGATGAATCGTTTTCTTCTGGTGGGACAAGGGAATCGTTCGAAGTATTTTGGTATTTTGTTGAGCATCCTTGCTTCCGGAGGGGCATCTTCCATTCGCCTATAGGTTGTTCTTAAGCCAATCGTTTCACACCAATCACATTCCCATAACTTCTTCTTCACTTTATTGGGATTTTGCCTTAGAGTTTCTGCATTTGTTCCAATGTTCTCTAATGTTTTTTTACATTGCTGCAGCTTGGGTCCCCAACATCCTGCATTGTCTCTGTATTTAGAATACCACTGGTTCATCTGTTATATTGGAATTTATTATGACACCAAGATATTGAGCTTGAGTTACACAGGCAATTTGTGCATCGCCAAATGACCATGAGTGCTTTTTTGTTTTTTGGTTTGTGGCACCTTTTAGATTTTGTAACACAAATATCTCAGTTTTATTAGTGTTTATTACTAAGCTATTTTTGTCCCTATAGTTTTTCAAGGCTGTCAGTTTTCTTTGTAATCCAATTGGCGTTTGGTCCAATAGTACCATATCGTCAGCATATACCATATGTCCCAGATTTTGACCGTTTATCTTAGGGGGGAAGGCTCTGACCTGGTTTAGGTCTTGGCTGACATCAGCTGTTAGCAGGTTAAATAGTGTTGCTCCAAAGGGGCAACCCTGTTTTACGCCTCTTTCTGTTTTTATTGGCGTTGATAGGATACCTGCCGCATTCAGCCTGATTTTGATCGCTGTATCCGAATACAGTTCTTGTATTGGTCTTAGTAAATGGGGAGGACAGTTCATTTGAGCCATCTTTGTCCATAGTAACTGACGATCAACACTGTCAAAAGCATATGCCAAATCGACAAATGCTACATATCCCTTTGTTTTGTTTTTTAGAGCTTCCATTTTTAACAGGTTGATCATCAGTAAGTTCAAAGAACAACCTACTCCCTTTACAAAGCCACTTTGCCGAATATCATATTGTCCTGTATCTTTAATCCAGGCTCCTAGTTGTTTCAGTATTTGAGTGGCGAAGACCTTCCCAATCACGTCAAGCAATGCGATGGGCCGGTAATTTTTCGGCTCGCCGCAATCTCCCTTTTTAAACACTGGGACAATTATTGCAGCCTTCCAAGACTTTGGAAGTCTCTTTTCTAGTTGCATGTTTTTTAAAGAGTGTATAGCAAAAGTTTGCCCAGGCCTCAGGGTGTTTCTTGAGTTGCACATTCATCAGGCCATCAGGCCCAGGAGCCCTTGAGGAACTCAGCTTTTTCAGGTTTATTAGAATATCTTCCTCCGTAATGTTAAGGTTCCACTCAGCTAGTTCATCAGCCAGGCTAGCTGTTCTTATATTTTGTTTCTTGAACAAATCAGTATAATGTTCAATCCACTTGTGTTCAGTCACAGTACTTGATAAGAGGGCTCCTTGTGGCACGTCTAAGTTGTTTATTACAGACCAAAAGCGTTTCACCGCTCAAGATGATATCATAGCTAACAGTACTTCGGCATCTTGATGCAGGATCTTATATTTGAGTGCTGACAGCCATACTCTGTACCTTTTCCTAAGCATTTTGATTTTTAGTTGCTTCTCCATTTCCTCTGTTTTCTTTAGTGCCCGGATATTTATACGTAGCTCTCTTTTTTTCAGAACTACTTCTGTGTTGTAGACATGTAGATGTTTGTAGATCGGTTTTTGATTTGCACTTTGATGTTCAGTATATTTTTCAAGCAAACTACTATATTCCACGCCATCGTTGGTTTCATAGTTTCGAGCCTCAGACAGTAAATCTGCCAGGTTTTTGATTTTTTGTTCGTCCAGACGCACCTTGTGTCTACCTGGTGCAACAGTTATTGGATTTTTCCAAGTGTCCAGTTTTCCTCCTTGGTCTGCTTTTACTAGTATTGTGAATAAGTTATGATCACTTTGAATCATTGTTGTAACTTTTAATGTAATTACTTCACTGTCAGGCAGTTTCATGGAATGAACCCTTTAAGTGCCATGGGTATTTCTCCCCAGTGCCAGAGCCTTTTTTGGTGATTTTGGTATGTGGCCATTCAATGGCTTGTAACTTTTTTGTTACATGAGATATCTCGGCCAGATTTGGCTCCTTTTTTTCCCACATGTAGGCGGTCGTAACGCCACCCAGGAATCCTAGGTTGCTGTAGGGGGGTGAGAGAAAATAAGGAAAAAGTGCAAAAATTTTGGGTTTTTTCAAAAAATGCCAATAAAATGATGTACAAAGAAGCCTGTGGTTTTTTCCTTGTAAGAGCTAGGAACAAATGGTTTGCTGTGCTGAGTTCCCCAATGCATTGGCTTTCAGGAACAGGTTGAGTGGAAATGGAAAAAAAATATTTTGATGGGGTTATGAAGCGTTTTGTGAGAGGTAGGCGATTTTTGCCATTTTTGCCAATTGGACATGCATGGACGGAATGGAAGAAAAGGGCAGGAAAGCCAAATTGGAGGACAGAAAGGCATATATTTCTGAAAAGTAGACGAAATTCCAAGTTTAGGAAGGGGTGATTTGCATAGGTCAGGCAACAACTAGGTAGGGGAAACTGCCATCGAATGGGGGAAAAGCGGGAAAATGACTGAAAAAAAATGTATGTGTTGGACATGGTTGGCTTGGTACAGCAATGGCTTCTATGAATTTTGAGAAAAGCAATGCTCCGCTACATTCCCCCGACTCTTGCAGTTAGGAGAGAATACCATTTTTGTAGTGTTTTTACAAAACAAGCAATAAAACAAGCCAAACACTGAGCCATGGTACACAGGAGTTTTATGCTCACGGCCTGACCTGACGCACTTAGCATGTGTAAATCGGGAAAACCAATGTGGTGAGGAACGGCAGCCATACATTTTTTGAAAGAGCACAGACAGACCTTTTCAAGGGTAGGTGACTTGTGCAGGTTACAAAAGTGTATGGTGGCTAAAGCAGCAACTAAATGTAGGTCACATTTGGGAAAAGAAAGGGTTGTGAGACAAAGGGCACCAGCAAATGGGTCAAAACGTTATGAAAACCACACAAACACAACACAGGGCCTACTGTCCCGCGTTCACACAGGTGTCCCGATGAAAACGGTACCCCACATGTGTGGGTGCACCTACCTGACCGCCAAGGGGAAAGCCTAAAACATAAGTAACCCCAAGTCTGTTTTCAGAGCGAAATCTCAGACATTCTGCCGACCGGCACAACGTACAGATATGGGCCTCGGGTGTCCAAGCCACCAAGGAAAACAGGGAACCCCATGCATTTCCGAAAAGAGGACACCCGTGGGAATCCGCAGAGGTATGATTTGCGCACATCGCCCCAGAATTTTTTACCCAGACACTCCTTCGTGGCTTGGACACCCGAGGCCCATATCTGTATGTTGTGCCGGTCGGCAGAATGGCTGAGATTCCCCTCGGCAAACAGACTGGGGGTTGCTTGCGTTTTCGGCTTGCCCCTTGCCAGCCAGGTAGGTGCACCCACGCATGTGAGGTACCGTTTCCATCGGGACACCTGTGGGAACGCGGGACGGTAGGCCATGTGTTAGTGGGGGCGTGTTTCGATGGGTGCGTCGAGCGAAATGTCCGGAAAAAGCGTTTTTTCCCCACATTTCGGACTTTGCAGGGCTGTCTGGGTAATAAATTCTGGGCCGATGTGCGCAAATCATACCTCTGCGGATTTCCATGGGTGTCCTCTTTTCGGAAATGCATGGGGGTTCCTGTTTTTGTTGGTGGCTGAAGCACCCCAGGCCTAAATCTGTTGTTTGCCTCCCCAAACCCTTTGGGGGGGATAGCAGTGTTTTAGGCTTTCCCCTTGGCGGCCAGATAGGTGCACCCACACATATGAGGTACCGTTTTCATCGGGACACCTGTGGGAATGCGTGACGGTAGGCCATGTGTTGTTGGGGGCGTGTTTCGATGGGTGCGTCGAGCGAAATGTGCGGAAAAAGCGTTTTTTTCCCCACATTTCGGACTTTGCGGGGGTGTCTGGGTAATACATTCTGTGGCGATGTGCGCAAATCATACCTCTGCGGATTCCCACGGGTGTCCTCTTTTCGGAAATGCATCGGACTCCCTGTTTTCCTTGGTGGCTTGGACACCCGAGGCCCATATCTGTATGTTGTGCCGGTCGGCAGAATGACTGAGATTCCCCTCTGCAAACAGACTGGGGGTTGCTTGCGTTTTCGGCTTGCCCCTTGCCAGCCAGGTAGGTGCACCCATGCAGGTGAGGTACCGTTTTCATCGGGACACCTGTGGGAACGCGGGACGGTAGGCCATGTGTTGTTGGGGGCGTGTTTCGATGGGTGCGTCAAGCGAAATGTGCGCAAAAAGCATTTTTTCGCCACATTTCGGAATTTTCAGGGCTGTCTGGGTAATAAATTCTGGGCCGATGTGCGCAAATCATACCTCTGCGGAATCCCACGGGTGTCCTCTTTTCGGAAATGCATGGTGTTCCCCGTTTTCCTCGGTGGCTTGGACACCCGAGGCCCATATCTGTACGTTGTGCCGGTCGGCAGAATGTCTGAGATTTCCCTCTGAAAACAGACTTGGGGTTACTTGTGTTTTAGGCTTTCCCCTTGGCGGCCAGGTAGGTGCACCCACACATGTGAGGTACCATTTTCATCGTGACACCTGTGGGAACGCGTGACGGTAGGCCACGTGTTGTTGGGGGCGTGTTTCAATGGGTGCGTCGAGCGAAATGTGCGGAAAAAGCGTTTTTTCCCCACATTTCGGACTTTGCAGGGCTGTCTGGGTAATAAATTCTGGGCCGATGTGCGCAAATCATACCTCTGCGGATTCCCACGGGTGTCCTCTTTTCGGAAATGCATGGGGTTTGCCGTTTTCCTCGGTGGCTTGGACACCCGAGGCCCATATCTGTACGTTGTGCTGGACGGCAGAATGTCTGAGATTTCCCTCTGAAAACAGACTTGGGGTTACTTGTGTTTTAGGATTTCCCCTTGGCGGCCAGGTAGGTGCACCCACACATGTGAGGTACTGTTTTCATCGGGACACCTGTGGGAACGCGTGACGGTAGGCCATGTGTTGTTGGGGGCGTGTTTCGATGGGTGCGTCGAGCGAAATGTGCGGAAAAGCGTTTTTTCCCCACATTTCGGACTTTGCAGGGCTGTCTGGGTAATAAATTCTGGGCCGATGTGCGCAAATCATACCTCTGCGGATTCCCACGGGTGTCCTCTTTTCGGAAATGCATGGGGGTTTCTGTTTTTCTTGGTGGCTGAAGCACCCCAGGCCTAAATCTGTTGGTTGCCTCCCCAAACCCTTTGGGGGGGATAGCAGTCTTTTAGGCTTTCCCCTTGGCGGCCCGGTAGATGCAACCACACATGTGAGGGACCCTTTTCATCGGGACACCTGTGGGAATGCGTGACGGTAGGCCATGTGTTGTTGGGGGCGGGTTTCAATGGGTGCGTCGAGCGAAATGTGCGGAAAATGCATTTTTTTCCCCACATTTAGGAAATTGTGGGGGTGTCCAGATAATAAGATCTGGGGCGATGTGCACAAATCATACCTCTGCGGATTCCCACGGGTGTCCTCTTTTCGGAAATGCATGGGGATCCCTATTTTCCTTGGTGGCTTGGACACCCGAGGCCCATATCTGTATGTTGTGCCGGTCGGCAGAATGGCTGAGATTCCCCTCTGCAAACAGACTGGGGGTTGCTTGCGTTTTCGGCTTGCCCCTTGCCAGCCAGGTAGGTGCACCCACGCATGTGAGGTACCGTTTTCATCAGGACACCTGTGGGAACGCGGGACGGTAGGCCATGTGTTGTTGGGGAGCGTGTTTCGATGGGTGCGTCGAGCGATATGTGCGGAAAAAGCGTTTTTTCCCCACATTTCGGACTTTGCAGGGCTGTCTGGGTAATAAATTCTGGGCCGATGTGCGCAAATCATACCTCTGCGGATTCCCACGGGTGTCCTCTTTTCGGAAATGCATGGAAGTTCCTGTTTTTCTTGGTGGCTGAAGCACCCCAGGCCTAAATCTGTCGGTTGCCTCCCCAAACTCTTTGGTGGGGATAGCAGTGTTTTAGGCTTTCCCCTTGGCGGCCAGGTAGGTGCACCCACACATGTGAGGTACTGTTTTCATCGGGACACCTGTGGGAATGCGTGACGGTAGACCATGTGTTGTTGGGGGCGTGTTTCGATGGGTGCGTCGAGCGAAATGTGCGGAAAAAGCGTTTTTTTCCCCACATTTTGGACTTTGCGGGGGTGTCTGGGTAATAAATTCTGGGGCGATGTGCGCAAATCATACCTCTGCGGATTCCCACGGGTGTCCTCTTTTCGGAAATGCATGGGGCTCCCTGTTTTCCTTGGTGGCTTGGACACCCGAGGCCCATATCTGTATGTTGTGCCGGTCGGCAGAATGGCTGAGATTCCCCTCTGCAAACAGACTTGGGGTTACTTGTGTTTTAGGCTTTCCCCTTGGCGGCCAGGTAGGTGCACCCACACATGTGAGGTACCATTTTCATCGTGACACCTGTGGGAACGCGTGACGGTAGGCCACGTGTTGTTGGGGGCGTGTTTCAATGGGTGCGTCGAGCGAAATGTGCGGAAAAAGCGTTTTTTCCCCACATTTCGGACTTTGCAGGGCTGTCTGGGTAATAAATTCTGGGCCGATGTGCGCAAATCATACCTCTGCGGATTCCCACGGGTGTCCTCTTTTCGGAAATGCATGGGGTTTGCCGTTTTCCTCGGTGGCTTGGACACCCGAGGCCCATATCTGTACGTTGTGCTGGACGGCAGAATGTCTGAGATTTCCCTCTGAAAACAGACTTGGGGTTACTTGTGTTTTAGGATTTCCCCTTGGCGGCCAGGTAGGTGCACCCACACATGTGAGGTACTGTTTTCATCGGGACACCTGTGGGAACGCGTGACGGTAGGCCATGTGTTGTTGGGGGCGTGTTTCGATGGGTGCGTCGAGCGAAATGTGCGGAAAAGCGTTTTTTCCCCACATTTCGGACTTTGCAGGGCTGTCTGGGTAATAAATTCTGGGCCGATGTGCGCAAATCATACCTCTGCGGATTCCCACGGGTGTCCTCTTTTCGGAAATGCATGGGGGTTTCTGTTTTTCTTGGTGGCTGAAGCACCCCAGGCCTAAATCTGTTGGTTGCCTCCCCAAACCCTTTGGGGGGGATAGCAGTCTTTTAGGCTTTCCCCTTGGCGGCCCGGTAGATGCAACCACACATGTGAGGGACCCTTTTCATCGGGACACCTGTGGGAATGCGTGACGGTAGGCCATGTGTTGTTGGGGGCGGGTTTCAATGGGTGCGTCGAGCGAAATGTGCGGAAAATGCATTTTTTTCCCCACATTTAGGAAATTGTGGGGGTGTCCAGATAATAAATTCTGGGGCGATGTGCACAAATCATACCTCTGCGGATTCCCACGGGTGTCCTCTTTTCGGAAATGCATGGTGCTCCCTGTTTTCCTTGGTGGCTTGGACACCCGAGGCCCATATCTGTATGTTGTGCCGGTCGGCAGAATGGCTGAGATTCCCCTCTGCAAACAGACTGGGGGTTGCTTGCGTTTTCGGCTTGCCCCTTGCCAGCCAGGTAGGTGCACCCACGCATGTGAGGTACCGTTTTCATCAGGACACCTGTGGGAACGCGGGACGGTAGGCCATGTGTTGTTGGGGAGCGTGTTTCGATGGGTGCGTCGAGCGATATGTGCGGAAAAAGCGTTTTTTCCCCACATTTCGGACTTTGCAGGGCTGTCTGGGTAATAAATTCTGGGCCGATGTGCGCAAATCATACCTCTGCGGATTCCCACGGGTGTCCTCTTTTCGGAAATGCATGGAAGTTCCTGTTTTTCTTGGTGGCTGAAGCACCCCAGGCCTAAATCTGTCGGTTGCCTCCCCAAACCCTTTGGGGGGGATAGCAGTGTTTTAGGCTTTCCCCTTGGCGGCCAGGTAGGTGCACCCACACATATGAGGTACTGTTTTCATCGGGACACCTGTGGGAATGCGTGACGGTAGACCATGTGTTGTTGGGGGCGTGTTTCGATGGGTGCGTCGAGCGAAATGTGCGGAAAAAGCGTTTTTTTCCCCACATTTTGGACTTTGCGGGGGTGTCTGGGTAATAAATTCTGGGGCGATGTGCGCAAATCATACCTCTGCGGATTCCCACGGGTGTCCTCTTTTCGGAAATGCATGGGGCTCCCTGTTTTCCTTGGTGGCTTGGACACCCGAGGCCCATATCTGTATGTTGTGCCGGTCGGCAGAATGGCTGAGATTCCCCTCTGCAAACAGACTGGGGGTTGCTTGCGTTTTCGGCTTGCCCCTTGCCAGCCAGGTAGGTGCACCCACGCATGTGAGGTACCGTTTTCATTGGGACACCTGTGGGAACGCGGGACGGTAGGCCATGTGTTGTTGGGGATGTGTTTCGATGGGTGCGTCGAGCGAAATGTGCGGAAAAAGCATTTTTTCCCCACATTTCGGACTTTGCAGGGCTGTCTGGGTAATAAATTCTGGGCCGATGTGCGCAAATCATACCTCTGCGGATTCCCACGGATGTCCTCTTTTCGGAAATGCATGGGGTTTGCCGTTTTCCTCGGTGGCTTGGACACCCGAGGCCCATATCTGTACGTTGTGCCGGACGGCAGAATGTCTGAGATTTCCCTCTGAAAACAGACTTGGGGTTACTTGTGTTTTAGGCTTTCCCCTTGGCGGCCAGGTAGGTGCACCCACACATGTGAGGTACCGTTTTCATCGGGACGCCTGTGGGAATGTGTGACGGTAGGCCATGTGTTGTTGGGGGCGTGTTTCGATGGGTGCGTCGAGCGAAATGTGCGGAAAAAGTGTTTTTTCCCCACATTTCAGACTTTGCAGGGCTGTCTGGGTAATACATTCTGGGCCGATGTGCGCAAATCATACCTCTGCGGATTCCCACGGGTGTCCTCTTTTCGGAAATGCATGGGGGTTCCTGTTTTTCTTGGTGGCTGAAGCACCCCAGGCCTAAATCTGTCGGTTGCCTCCCCAAACCCTTTGGGGGGGATAGCAGTGTTTTAGGCTTTCCCCTTGGCGGCCAGGTAAGTGCAACCACACATGTGAGGTACCCTTTTCATCAGGACACCTGTGGGAATGCGTGACGGTAGGCCATGTTTTGTTGGGGGCGTGTTTCGATGGGTGCGTTGAGCGAAATGTGCGGAAAATGCATTTTTTTCCCCACATTTACGAATTTGCGGGGGTGTCTGGGTAATAAATTCTGGGGCGATGTGCACAAATCATACCTCTGCGGATTCCCACGGGTGTCCTCTTTTCGGAAATGCATGGGGCTCCCTGTTTTCCTTGGTGGCTTGGACACCCGAGGCCCATATCTGTATGTTGTGCCGGTCGGCAGAATGGCTGAGATTCCCCTCTGCAAACAGACTGGGGGTTGCTTGCGTTTTCGGCTTGCCCCTTGCCAGCCAGGTAGGTGCACCCACGCATGTGAGGTACCGTTTTCATCGGGACACCTGTGGGAACGCGGGACGGTAGGCCATGTGTTGTTGGGGGCGTGTTTCGATGGGTGCGTCGAGCGAAATGTGCGGAAAAAGCATTTTTTCCCCACATTTCGGACTTTGCAGGGCTGTCTGGGTAATAAATTCTGGGCCGATTTGCGCAAATCATACCTCTGCGGATTTCCACGGGTGTCCTCTTTTCGGAAATGCATGGGGTTCCCCGTTTTCCTCGGTGGCTTGGACACCCGAGGCCCATATCTGTACGTTGTGCCGGTCGGCAGAATGTCTGAGATTTCCCTCTGAAAACAGACTTGGTGTTACTTGTGTTTTAGGCTTTCCCCTTGGCGGCCAGGTAGGTGCACCCACACATGTGAGGTACCGTTTTCATCGGGACACCTGTGGGAACGCGTGACGGTAGGCCATGTGTTGTTGGGGGCGTGTTTCGATGGGTGCGTCGAGCGAAATGTGCAGAAAAAGCGTTTTCTTCCCCACATTTCGGATTTTGCAGGGCTGTCTGGGTAATAAATGCTGGCCCGATGTGCTCAAATCATACCTCTGCGGATTCCCACAGGTGTCCTCTTTTTGGAAATGCATGGGGGTTCCTGTTTTTCTTGGTGGCTGAAGCACACCAGGCCTAAATCAGTCGGTTGCCTCCCCAAACCCTTTGGGGGGGATAGCAGTGTTTTAGGCTTTCCCCTTGGCGGCCAGGTAGGTGCAACCACACATGTGAGGTACCCTTTTCATTGGGACACCTGTGGGAATGCGTGACGGTAGGCCATGTGTTGTTGGGGGCGTGTTTCGATGGGTGCGTCGAGCGAAATGTGCGGAAAATGCGTTTTTTTCCCCACATTTAGGAATTTGCGGGGGTGTCTGGGTAATAAATTCTGGGGCGATGTGCGCAAATCATACCTCTGCGGATTCCCACGGGTGTCCTCTTTTTCGGAAATGCATGGGGCTCCCTGTTTTCCTTGGTGGTTTGGACACCCGAGGCCCGTATCTGTATGTTGTGCCGGTCGCCAGAATGGCTGAGATTCCCCTCTGCAAACAGACTGGGGGTTGCTTGCGTTTTCGGCTTGCCCCTTGCCAGCCAGGTAGGTGCACCCACGCATGTGAGGTACCGTTTTCATCGGGACACCTGTGGGAACGCGGCACGGTAGGCCATGTGTTGTTGGGGGCGTGTTTCGATGGGTGCGTCGAGCGAAATGTGCGGAAAAAGTGTTTTTTCCCCTCATTTTGGACTTTGCAGGGCTGTCTGGGTAATAAATTCTGGGCCGATGTGCGCAAATCATACCTCTGTGGATTCCCACAGGTGTCCTCTTTTCGGAAATGCATGGGGGTTCCTGTTTTTCTTGGTGGCTGAAGCACCCCATGCCTAAATCTGTCGGTTGCCTCCCCAAACCCTTCGGGGGGATAGCAGTGTTTTAGGCTTTCCCCTTGGCGGCCAGGTAGGTGCACCCACACATGTGAGGTACCGTTTTCATTGGGACACCTGTGGGAATGCTTGACGGTAGGCCATGTGTGGTTGGGGGCGTGTTTCGATGGGTGCGTCGAGCGAAATGTGCGGAAAATGCGTTTTTTCCCCCACATTTCAGACTTTGCGGGGGTGTCTGGGTAATAAATTCTGGGGCGATGTGTGCAAATCATACCTCTGCGGATTCCCACGGGTGTCCTCTTTTCGGAAATGCATGGGGCTCCCTGTTTTCCTTGGTGGCTTGGACACCCGAGGCCCATATCTGTATGTTGTGCCGGTCGGCAGAATGGCTGAGATTCCCCTCTGCAAACAGACTGGGGGTTGCTTGCGTTTTCGGGTTGCCCCTTGCCATCCAGGTAGGTGCACCCACGCATGTGAGGTACCGTTTTCATTGGGACAACTGTGGGAACGCGGGACGGTAGGCCATGTGTTGTTGGGGGCGTGTTTCGATGGGTGCCTTCGAGCGAAATGTGCGGAAAAAGCCTTTTTTCTCCACATTTCGGACTTTGCAGGGCTGTCTGGGTAATAAATTCTGGGCCGATGTGCGCAAATTATACCTCTGCGGATTCCCACGGGTGTCCTCTTTTGGGAAATGCATGGGGTTCCCTGTTTTCCTTGCTGGCTTCGACACCCTAGGCCCAAATCTGTAGGTTGCCCACATGAACAAATTGTGCTGTGGCGAAAGGCTTGGGGTTACCAGCTGGTTACCCTTTTCCTTTTGCGCCCCCGGTAGGTGCACCCACACATGCGAGGTACCTTTTTTGTCGGGACACCTGTGGGAACACGAGAAGGTATGACATCTGCTGTTGGCAACGTGTTTCGGTGAGTGGACACAGGGTAATGTCTCTGAAATTGGCCAGAAATGAAGACAATTCTCAGACATTTCGCTCTGGCCACCCACCGAAACACACCGCCAACAACACGTGGCCTACCTTCCCGCGTCCCCACACGTGTCCCGATGAAAACGGTACCTCACATGTGTGGGTGCACCTACCAGGGACGCAAAAGGAAAAGGGTAACCGACTGAGAACCCCAAGCCATTCGCCACTGCCCATTTTGTTCATGTGGGCAACCTACAGATTTGGGCCTAGGGTGTCGCAGCCAGCAAGGGAAACAGGGAACCCCATGCATTTCCCAAAAGAGGACACCCGTGGGAATCCACAGAGGTCTGCCTTTTGCAAATTGCCCCAGTTTTTATTAGCCACAATCCCCGACAAAGTGTGATATTTGGAGGAGAAAAAACACAATGTTCACTTTGTCTGCGGTTCTGGGTAAAAACTTTTGGGCCGCTTCGCGCAAGTCAGACCTCTGTGCATTCCCACGGGTGTCCTCTTTTGGGAAATGCATGGGGTTCCCTGTTTTCCTTGCTGGCTTCGACACCCTAGGCCCAAATCTGTAGGTTGCCCACATGAACAAATTGTGCTGTGGCGAAAGGCTTGGGGTTACCAGCGGGATACCCTTTACCTTTTGCGCCCCCCAACGTGTTTCGGTGAGTGGACACAGGGAAATGTCTCTGAAATTGGCCGGAAATGAAGACAATTCTCAGACATTTCGCTCTGGCCACCCACCGAAACACACCGCCAACAACATGTGGCCTACCTTCCCGTGTCCCCACACGTGTCCCGATGAAAACGGTACCTCACATGTGTGGGTGCACCTACCAGGGGCGCAAAAGGAAAAGGGTAACCGACTGAGAACCCCAAGCCATTCGCCACTGCCCATTTTGTTCATGTGGGCAACCTACAGATTTGGGCCTACGGTGTCGCAGCCAGCAAGGGAAACAGGGAACCACATGCATTTCCCAAAAGAGGACACCCGTGGGAATCCACAGAGGTCTGCCTTTTGCAAATTGCCCCAGTTTTTATTAGCCACAATCCCCGACAAAGTGTGATATTTGGAGGAGAAAAAACACAATGTTCACTTTGTCTGCGGTTCTGGGTAAAAACTTCTGGGCCGCTTCGCGCAAGTCAGACCTCTGTGCATTCCCACGGGTGTCCTCTTTTGGGAAATGCATGGGGTTCCCTGTTTTTCTTGCTGGCTTCGACACCCTAGGCCCAAATCTGTAGGTTGCCCACATGAACAAATTGTGCTGTGGCGAAAGGCTTGGGGTTACCAGCGGGTTACCCTTTACCTTTTGCGCCCCCTTTAGGTGCACCCACACATGCGAGGTGCCTTTTTCGTCAGGACACCTGTCGGAACACGAGAAGGTATGACATCTGCTGTTGGCAACGTGTTTCGGTGAGTGGACACAGGGAAATGTCTCTGAAATTGGCCGGAAATGAAGACAATTCTCAGACATTTCGCTCTGGCCACCCACCGAAACACACCGCCAACAACATGTGGCCTACCTTCCCGCGTCCCCACACGTGTCCCGATGAAAACGGTACCTCACATGTGTGGGTGCACCTACCGGGGGCGCAAACGGAAAAGGGTAACCGACTGGGAACCCCAAGCCATTCGCCACTGCCCATTTTGTTCATGTGGGCAACCTACAGATTTGGGTCTAGGGTGTCGCAGCCAGCAAGGGAAACAGGGAACCCCATGCATTTCCCAAAAGAGGACACCCGTGGGAATTCACAGAGGTCTGCCTTGTGCAAATTGCCCCAGTTTTTATTAGCCACAATCCCCGACAAAGTGTGATATTTGGTGGGGAAAAAACACAATGTTCACTTTGTCTGGGGTTCTGGGTAATAAATTCTGGCCCGCTTCGCGCAAATCAGACCTCTGTGCTTTCCCACGTGGGGTGGCCCTCAACCCCCCCAGCCCAAATGGAGGGCCCCACCTCATGCAACCCACCCGGGGGGCAGATTGGGGGGCCCCACCTCATGCATCCCTCCGTGGGGTCAGATGCCCCTTCCTAGGAGCAGATATCTGCCCCCAGGGAGGGTTGCATGAGGTGGGGCCCTCCATTTGGGGTGGGAGGGGGTTTAGGGCCACCCCCTGTTGCGGTACATCATTCGCTGCCAATTTAGGGTGGCCCTCAGCCCCCCCTAAAAAGCAGCCTGTGATTTTGTATATTTTTTTTTGTTTACCCAACTTCGCTTGGTGCAGATGGGCACATTAGTGTGGCAATCTGCCCCCAGGGTGCCCAAACCCTACTGCCCCATCTATTGGGGGTCCTGCCCCACCTTTTGGGGTGGCCCTTTCCCCCCACCCCAATGGCTGGGGGACACACCTCATGCAGGCCTCCCTGGGCCTCCTCCAAACGGCTGCGTGAGGTACACCCCACCTCCATTTGGGGTGAGGGGGGAGAGGGCCACATCAAAAGGTGGGGCAGAACCCCAATAGATGGGGCAGTAGGGTTTGGGCACCCTGGGGGCAGATAGCCACACTAATGTGGCCATCTGCACCATGCAAAGTAGGGTAAACAAAAAACAAAATACAAATTCATAGGCTGCTTTTTAGGGGGGGCTGAGGGCCACCCTAACTTGGCAGCAAATGATGTACCGCAATGGGGGGTGGCACTCAACCTCCCCTCCACCCCAAATGGAGGGCCCCACCTCATGCAACCCACCCTGGGGGCAGATAGGGGGGGCCCACCTCATGCATCCCTCCCTGGGGTCAGATGCCCCTTCCTAGGAGCAGATATCTGCCCCCAGGGAGGGTTACAAGGGGTGTCCCTTTCTACTTTGGTTGGGGGGGGCATCCCTCCCCCCCTCCTTTCATTCAATAAAAAATCCATGGTGGCTAGTGGCCCCCCACCCTCACCCCTTCCCCCACCCCCTTTCCACATACTTTCAATTTATTTTTTTTCATTCCCCTGGGGCAGATGGTCAGCCATCTGCCCCAGGGTTCTCATGCATGTGCCCCCATGCTTTGGGGGCTGGGAGGGGGGAGAGGGCTGCTTACATGAGGCAGGCCCCTCCCCCCCTCACAAACGGATCAATGGTGGTCTAGTGGGTTGCTGGTCTGCGCCGATCCGTGACCAGCAATGCCTCATATATGTGGTGTCCTTGGAAAGGGGGGAACCGTGCGAATCGCAGTGCAAGTGCGAAAATCGCAGCAAAACCCACGCACATCGATTCATGGAAGTCCGCGCACGAGTAAAATCTGGGATGTGCACACAGGTCATCTAACGGGGTGCGCCACGGCCACAGCGAAAACGCACATAGCGCGGCGCACATAATAAAAGTAGGCGTAACACGGGGCATGCATGCGGAATGGGGAACAACGCGTGAAAATGTGGGCGACACGGGGGAAGTACAGGAGGCAAGTGCGCGGAATGCCCACACGCTCGCCTACAACACGTATTCATGGAATCGAATAGGGCAAACCAGCGCACCGGCGAAGGCGCGCACAGGCCTAAACACGTACGACACATGAAGGCAGGCAGTAGCGTCCCTGCGCATGAAAAAAATGTGCGCCAAAATGTGTGCTAACAAAAAGCACGTATATACAGCTCTGATGATTGTCCCATACTGTGGCCCTCTAGGACAAATGACGTGCAAAGGGGTATGCGACAAACACGAACACCAACTGTGTGAAAAATAGCTTGTGCGTGTATTTCGGGGGTGCGCAGGAACTTTCACACACTATTGGCCTTGGGCGAGCGGGGTGCATGTAAATCTGGGGTCGCGGGAAGTTTCACACGCGATAGGCCTTGTGCGAGTGGGGTGTGTGTATTCCTGGGGTGCGCGTGAAGTTTCACACGCCATTGGCCTGGGTACGTGTAAATCTGGGGTGCGCGGGAAGTTTCACACGTGACAGGCCCTGTGGGAGTGGGGTACGTGTATATCTGGGGTGCAGGGGAGTCCTACACGTGAATTGGCAGTG
Source organism: Ambystoma mexicanum (assembly GCF_040938575.1). NCBI lineage: Eukaryota > Metazoa > Chordata > Amphibia > Caudata > Ambystomatidae > Ambystoma > Ambystoma mexicanum. Next base: position 339,472,384 of record NC_090939.1, read on the forward strand.
TGGGTCCTCCCAGGTGTTCCCTCTACACCCTCCACAGCCCCTGCAGGCAGCCCACACCACAGGGGACTACCCAGCACCCCTGGTCATGTCCCACAGGCAGCCCATCCACCATGGGCATGCCCCCCGGCCAAGCCACATGTCACCTTGCACTACTGATCACCAACGTATGACCCCCTCCACCCACACCCCCCAGTAGTGCAGGGCACCTGCCAGCAGGCCCCCACTCATGTCCCCTTGCACCCCCATCAACCAGCACTGAGGGCACCTGCCAACAGGCCCCCACTCATGTTCCCTTGCACCCCCTCCCCCCAGCAGTGCAGGGCACCTGCCAGCAGGACCCCACTCATGTCCCACTCATGTCCCCTTGCACCCCCACGCCCCAGCAGTGCAGGGCACCTGCCAGCAGGCCCCCACTCATGTCCCACTCATGTCCCCTTGCACCCCCACCCCCCAGCAGTGCAGGGCACCTGCCAGCAGGCCCCCACTCATGTCCCACTCATGTCCCCTTGCACCCCCACCCCCCAGCACTGAGGGGCACCTGCCAGCAGTCCCCCACTTATGTCCCCTTGCACACCCACCCCCAGCACTGAGGGGTACCTACCAACAGGCCCCCACTTATATCCCCTTGCACCCCACCCCCCAGCACTGAGGGGCACCTGCAAGCAGGCCCCCACACATGTCTCCTTGCACACCCACCCCCCAGCAGTGCAGGGCACCTGCCAGCAGGCCCCCACTCATGTCCCACTCATGTCCCCTTGCACACCGACCCCCCAGCACTGAGGGGCACCTGCCAGCAGGTGCCCCACTCATGTCCCACTCATGTCCCCTTGCACCCCCACCAACCCAGCAGTGCAGGGCACCTGCCAGCAGGCCCCCACTCATGTCCCACTCATGTCCCCTTGCACACCCACCCACCAGCAGTGCAGGGCACCTACCAGCAGGCCCTCACTCATGTCCCACTCATGTCCCCTTGCACCCACACCCCCCAGCAGTGCAGGGCACCTGCCAGCAGGCCCCCATTCATGTCCCCTTGCACCCCCACCCCCCCCAGCAGTGCAGGGCACCTGCCAGCAGGCCCCCACTCATGTCCCACTTATTTCCCCTTGCACACCCACCCCCAGCATTGCAAGGCACCTGCCAGCAGGCCCCCACTCATGTCCCACTCATGTCCCCTTGTACCCCCACCCCCAGTAGTGCAGGGCACCTGCCAGCAGGCCCCCACTCATGTCGCACTCATGTCCCCTTGCACCCCCACCCCCAGCAGCGCAGGGCACCTGCCAGCAGACCCCCACTCATGTCCCGTTGCACTCCCACCCCCCAGCAGTGCAGGGCACCTGCCAGCAGGCCCCCACTCATGTCCCCTTGCACACCCACCCCCCAGCAGTGCAGGGCACCTGCCAGCAGGCCCCCACTCATGTCCCACTCATGTCCCCTTGCACCCCCACCCCCAGCAGTGCAGGGCACCTGCCAGCAGGCCCCGACTCATGTCCCACTCATGTCCCCTTGCACCTCCACCCCACAGCACTGAGGGGCACCTGCCAGCAGGCCTCCACTCATGTCCCCTTACACACCCACCCCCCAGCACTGAGGGGCACCTGCCAACAGGCCCCCACTCATGTCCCCTTGCACCCCCATCCCCCAGCAGTGCAGGGCACCTGCCAACAGGCCCCCACTAATGTCCCCTTGCACCCCCACCCCCCAGTAGTGCAGGGCACCTGCCAGCAGGCCCCCACTCATGTCCCACTCATGTCCCCTTGCACCCCTACCCCCCAGCAGTGAAATAGCGATCTCATGACACAAACCAAAGTCAACTATGTACATCAACACATGTCCGCCACACGAAGGCAGGCGGTAGCGTCCCTGCGCTAACAAAAAGCCTGTATATACAGCGCTGATGAATATCCCATGCTGTGGCCCTCTAGGACAAATGACGTGCAAAGGGGTACGTGACAAACATGGACACCCGCTGTGTCAAAAGTAGCATGTATTGCGGAGGTGCGCGGGAAGTTTCACACACGATTGTGCCTGGGTGAGCACGGTACGTGTACTTTAGGGGCTCGCTGGAAGTTTTACACGTGATTGGGCCTGGGCGAGTGGGGTACGTGTATTACTCGAGTGGGCGGGGAAGTACAGGAGGCAAATGCGTGGAACGCCCACACGCACGTGCCAAAAAAGATGCGCTAATCCGCAAACATGTACGCCAGCAGGAAGCAGGCGTACGTGGACCCGCGCAGCATAAAAGTGCACGCAAACAACAAGCAAGCTCAGACGCAAGGATGAACATACCGTTCCTAGCAGCAGTGGTCGTGAGATACCGCAGGAGGAGGAGGAGGATAGTCAGGCCCAGAATTTTCACACACAGAACCAGCCTTTTTGGCATGCCTGATGACCAGGTGTATGGCAGGTACAGCTTTCCACCTCACATAATACTCGACCTGGTCAGTGAGTGGGAGGATGACCTCACCCACCCTCTGCTCCCAAGCACTCAGCCCCCTGGAGAAGGTCCTCAATGTACTGTACTTTTTGGCCACCGGATCATTCCAGCGGACAAGTGCCATAGTGGGAGGGGTGTCAGAGGCCACGCAGTCATGCTGCCTACACGAGGTCTTGGCCATCATGACTGCACGCCCATCAGTCCGCAGGCACATATACCTGCCCAGAACACCTGCAGAAAGGCAGGCTGCCGTCCAGGATTTCTACAGGGTGGCACAATTCCCCAAAGTCCTAGGTGCCATTGATTGCACCCATGTGGCTCTACGTCCCCCCAGGGCATCAGAGCACATCTATAGAAACCGCAAGCACCTGCATTCCATCAACGTCCAGGTAGTATGTGATGCCAAGGGAATCATCACCTCAGTATATGCCAACTATCCAGGCTCCACCCACGACAGTTACATTTACAGAATGTCAACCCTAAACCGGGACCTAGAAGCTGGGCGGTAGGGCGATACATGGCTGCTCGGTGAGTATAAATGCCACAGCACATGCATGCATGCCAGATACTGAGTAATGTCACAACCCTACTAATGATACCCATCACCACCTCCCCAGGGGACAGTGACTACCCTCTGAGCACCCACATGATGACGCCAATTTGGAACCCCACCACGCCACCCGAGGTAAGATACAACACAGCCCATATTGCAACCCAGGGCATAGTCGAGCGCACATTCGGAGTGCTCAAGTCACGCTTTCGCTCCCTTGACCGTTCTGGCGGGCAGCTGTTATACGCTCCCCCAGTAGTGTGCAGGATCATAGTGGCAGCATGTGTCCTGCACAAAGTTGCAACATGCCGGGGCCTGCCGGTGGACATGGTGGTGCCCCCACATGCACGCCCGCTGCGCATGGGAGTGGAAAGGGCACGGGGTGAGGCAGCCCGAACGCAGTTGGTGGCTAATTACTACACTTAGAATCACACCCCTGTGGAGTGCACACAGACTTGCCACATACCAGCTGACAATCGATGATGACACAAGGGACAGTGAACTGTCACAACCATACCAGCCTGAGATTGGTCACCTGGAAGTGTCACAATGTGTGCATCTCTACCTACAGAAACACCACCAATGCTGTGTCATCAAAAGACACATATGCTGCTAAATGCATTACCCCCTTGCAAAACACAACATGAGAACAGTGACATGTCACCCAATCCCTCCCCAGCACCACCACCCAACACACCATGGCATGTCATGCTATGTGAGAGCAAACAAAGCAATCCCGAAACCTGACACAAGTGTCACAAAGTACAGTGTCCCTAATGGAAACTGGCCATACACAATATGCTCCCAGTAATGTTGAACTAACAACACACATGACCAAATACTTACCAACAAAACAATGCAGCTACTCAAGCTCAAACATAACTAAAACATGACAGTACTAAGTTAAAGTTGTCGTAGTCTTACAACCTGAATATGCCACCACATCGCCCTCTTCCAACTGTAGTCTTGCAGGCTTCAAAACTTGTCTGTGTACTGCATACAACACGAACTCCATCTCCAAAGTAGACGGCCTTGTGAAGACATGAGGAATGAACCTGCAAATTCAGAGGGAGACATGGAAGTAGAAGCATACATAATTCCAAAATGCAGTGTACAATACAACAGCAATATACACAAGGAATGTCTACACAGTATCGACTACAGACTGCCCACACAGATCATGGGAGCCCAACATCACTGTGTACATCACTGTCACTTGGTCACACCCTTTGCAAGCCCATGGAAATGGGAAGCAGGAGGGGTGTGCGTCTCACGAACCCAAGCATCGAACCCAAACTCAGGACAAGCCTGCATGTGCCCAGCCGGAATACAGTGGATTCCCACGGGAGCCACACAAGGCAACGCACTGTTAAAAAATAATCAAAAATCAAAAATCAAAAATCAAAAATCAAAAAAGCAAAAATCAAAAATGGCCATGTGGGGGCCAGGGGAGGGAGGCCACCCAGGAGGTCTGAGGGCAGGGTGCGCACCAACAGCCACCTTTGTGGATGTTGGGAAAAAAAACAACTCCATGGGCTCATGGCCTGCACGGCTATGCCAATGTGGGAGAACTACTGCTGTCGCTCTGAACACCCTCTGCTGCTGCCACAGGAGGTGGTGGTGATATGGGAAGGGCTCGTTCTGGAGGATTATAGTGCGAAGATCCCCATACATCACCTGACGTGATGCCCGGATCTCCTCCCGAGTTGCCTGCATCTCAGCTGAGAGCGAATGTGTGAGCCGCTCCAGCTGCTGTTCTGTCCTCAAGTTAGTGGAAGTCTCAAGGTCAACAAGAGTCTCCCTGAGGTGATGGAGTTCTACCCTCAAGGCTTCCCTGTGGCCCTGGGACTCTATTGATATCGATTGGCGTAGAGTCTCCAGTGCCGCCCGTCTGTCCCTGTTGGACGCCAACATGTCCTCCCTGCGTGATTGGCAAATGGAGTCTGTTGCCTGCTGTAGTAGCTCCATCTGCCTCTCAGGGGGGACAATGGAAGTGGCCACCCTCTCCATTGCTTGAGCCCTGATCTCAACTGATGCTGCCTGTTGGGTTGCCATACCGTAAATGGATTGTTCCCATGCGGTATTGCCTGGTGGCGTACGGCCACCGCGTCGGCAGGCTCCAAACCTGTTTGGGGCAAGGTGATCTGCGCCTTGCTGTGCCGGCACTGCCTGAGGGTGCAGGACTGCATTCCCCCTCTGATCTGCTGGCCCAGGAACAGGATCAGATGTTGTGGAGTGTGACCCTGCACCTGTAACCGCCAAAGGCTGACTAACTAACACTGACATCCCCATAGAGGCTACTACCCCTGGTGCAGGTGGGATGGACAGAACAGAACCCCTTCCAGAAACACTTACCTGCGACGACACATAGGTCTCATCATCCGAATCAACACCTGAATAGAGGTCTGGGGAGGTGCACCCAGAGACACCCCTTGACAAAATCGTCTGCAGCAAGAGGGGGTTCTCACCCACCACCACACCACGTCCCCCACTGATGGCCGGTTGTGCCTCAGGTTCCTCCTGGGTCTGCACCATCTCCTCAACCTCACCAGCATCAAGTGCGTCATCCCCTGCAAAAACATGAAAGACAAAAAATGGAAACAGGCATTAGCACTATAGCACACAAATAGGCCTGACAAGCTACAGAACCAGTACATGATTTACACATGTCCCACATGACTGTACCCCTCCCATGCATGCACTGTCACAGAGTTGGAAGGGGAGGCAAAATTCTGACACTGATGACACCAAGATGGAAGAGCAACACATTTGCTGCGTGCTGGGTAGCACTGCCATCACACATTGGCCTGTGAGTGGCATGTCCTATACACATAAATGACACATGCCATCACACAGATGGCATGTACCATAGCCTTAGTACATTCCACAAGTACATCCATATGTCAGTGAATGAGCACTGTCACCCATCCATGTGAGATGGACATGAAGAGATGAAAAGATACGCCATGTGCCACACACTGCAACACATCCAGTGTATAAAAATACAGTGATTGCAGGGCCATGTACACATCAATGGTTGTGCACTTCAACATGACAGGAAACAACTAGCATGTTCCACATTCAAACAGGCCCAAAAACATCATGTGATCAGGACAATACTCATTCAGCCTGAATGGTCAAATCTTTCAACTACCAAGGTGACACATGTGGGCCTGTGTGGGGTTCTTCACTGACAGAAGCATGTCACATATGTCACAATAGGGCTGAGGAATGTGTTGCAAAAGTGGGAGAATTGAAACAATCAGCCTGAAAGAACACTGAAAAATACAAACAATGTTGTTACATGATGCCACCTCAAGGGCAACTGCCGTAATGTTGCGCTAAATTACTACTGTGGGCAGAAGGGATAGTGTCACACCCAAATTCAAGGCCGCAGAATGTTTTGGATGAAGCACATGGGTGACCCATACTACTCAGTCACACACACCCTCACCTGGCACTCAATCAGAACCCGTCACCCAAACAACATACACATGCATTACACACACACGTATGGGCACTCACCGGACAATGTGTCATAATCGGGTAGTTCTCCCACACCTCGGATCTGTTCCTCTGTGATGAAGGTCCCAGCAACAGACTCATGTTCAGTGAGTTTGTTGTCCTCTTGTCGAGACCCACCGCCAGTCACCAGAGTAGCGGCATGACTTGAGGCCAGCTTGTCCTTTGCTCTGCATTTCAGGTCGTTCCATTGCTTGTAGCAATCATCAGCTGAGCGCCTCACAAATCCAAGGGCATTTATGTGGTTGGCGATGGACTGCCAGTGTGCCTTACGTTGGCCAGGTGAGGATTTGGACCCTGAAGTCACCACCATTTCGTGGCTATTTTGCAACACATAGCTCACAAGTGCATTAAGCTCAGCGTCATTAAAGCAAGGCTTCATTGACGTGCCGGAGTGTGTAGCCGTGCCTGGGGTCTCAGCCTGTTGTACCAGAGCACCCTTCTTCCTCTTTTTAGAAGGTGGAGCAGAGCCAGAGTGGCTAACACCGCTCTGGTCAGTAGGGGCAGAATCACCGGTGGACTGGGTTGTTGGAGTGTGCGAATGCACATTGACCATAGGACTTGGTTCAGGCATTGTCTGAAGTGTGATGTTGGCAGGGGGAACATCAGTATGATGGACCAGGACCGACACTGTCCTGGCTAGGAGAGACAGAGCTGGGGCGGATGGAGCTGCAGCTGCCCCTGCAGCCCCACCACCCTGCATACTTGGGGCAGCGGATGACATAGCTGCCCCAGATCCACGTGGCTTGGTGACAACTTGCACCGCCACACGTGGCTTAGACTTGCTGACCTGGAAGTAGGCCAGGGAGTCATCCTGTGCCAGGTCAGGTGCCACAATGGGCTGGTCCAACAAGGGCTGAGCTAGGATGGTCTCAGCCACGTTTCCCTCAACCTTGGGGGGGAGCATGGGTGTCCCTGATTGGTCCTCCACACATGGGGGTCTAGGGGCACCCTGCAAATCCTGGCCACGTCCCCTACCGTGCCCACCACGCCCACCTTTTGAAGGTCGGCCACCTTTGCCTCCCTTACCGCTTGGTTGCCTCCCAACCATGGCACTGATGTTGTTGTGCGTATGGGAGGAGCAGCAAACTATTGTCCTGGGCAATTGGGGGTCAATGGGGTAGAGTACTAGATGGAATTCGTACCCTAGTCTTCAAACAAGGCTGTCTGTGACCCCTGGGGGAAGATGACGGGTCACTCAATGCACAGGCAGCCCAAAAATAAAAATAAACGTGGACGCAACCCCTCGTAGACCACGCGCGTGGAAAAATGAACCCGCACTACGCTGTGGCACCCAGAAACACAAAAATAAGTGTACGCGTAATACACGCAGCCTACAATGACCTTTGAAGGGGTACGCGACACACGGGGCAAGCAAAGTTGGTAAGTACGTGCGGAACTCACCGTCTGCCTGGAAAAAGAACATGAAAATACGTGCTTGTGCGCGTTGGCAACACCCCCGCCAAAAGAAGAATTGTACGCTGTCTGAGGAGACAGGACAAAAGGAGAAGTGAACACTGTTTTAGGAAACAGGCCCAAAAAAAGTAGAAAAATGAAAGCTGTCAGAGGTAACATGGAGTATGAACTTGAAACGCTGTGAATTAATCGCGTGTGAACCGACAAGAAGTACAGAATCCACCCACTCGCTCTCCACAAAAAGCACGTACTAGGAAATGGCGTCCTACACGTACCTTTTAAACCGGCCCACACGTACACGTCACTTACGCATGTACGCGCCGTACACGTCACTTACGCATGTACGCGCCCTTTCCTCCAATTACACGTGCTGACACTCGGACGTGCAGCTTTTCCACGTGTGCTCTGCCATCACGTGCTATGAGGGAAACACCCGCGCACGTCACGTCACAGACGCGCTTACACGCTAAGTGCCTTTGGTCCAATGATATCGCGTACGTGTGCTGACGCTCTTACGCGCTAAGGCCTTTCCTCGAATTACACGCTGACGTGCAAGATTTTCACATGCCAAATCACTCCGTATCAAGCTGGCCACGCGTACACACACGGAAGACCACGCTCCTGCACTGAAGGCCATTTTCCTGCCCCCAAGAGCCCCGAGCTCGCTCCCACCAGCCATCTGCTGCTGCCTGTCTGCCTGCTGCCCACGTGCCCTGCTATTTGGTGCCTGCACATCAGCCATCTGCAGGGGTCCAGTTGCTGTGTCCACCCCTGCTGGAAAAGAAGACTCCTGACTGGGATTCCATCGCTCCAGAGCCCAGCCCAAGGACCCAGTTGCCCACCCACTCCTGCTTCTGGGGTTGCCATGTCGGGCACATCTCCATCTGGCACCACTGGCAACCCCCAGCAAGAGAGGCAGAGGGCCACCATCTTCACTGCCACCGAAGTTGGTGTCCTGGTGGAGCATGTCTTGGGGCATTATGATGCCCTCTTTGGAACAAGACGTGCCAACAAGGAAGGACGGGAGAGGATCTGGGATGACACAGTGGTTGCCATCAACGCGGAGGGGGTGGCAACCCGCAACTACCAACATGTCAAGAAGCGCTGGGAGGACTTCAGGTCCAGGACCCACAACAAGGCCCAGCGCCTCGCGGAGGGGGGCCGGGTCAGCCTGAGCAACATCCAGATGAGGGTACTGGAACGCGTAGGCCCAGCGCTCCATGCCCAGATCCTTTGGAGGCAGACCCGCCTGGAGTTGAGCGGTAAGTGGCCAAGCATTGCTGTGTGAGACAGGGCATGTTGCAGTGTGCTGGTAGTCTGATACTTGCCTGTATGTGTGACATAGGCCATGTATGATATGATATGATATGATATGGTATTTGTAACGCGCCTATACACAGGTGTTTCAAGGCGCGACGAGGCAGGGAGGGGAGGAACAAGGGGAGACAGACAACGATCCTACTAGGCCAGGTGTCATTCAGATCGCGCAGGGGTGGGGGAGGGGGAAAAGTGCAAGGGGAAGGGGAGGGGGGGAAGTGCAGTACAAGGTAAGTGGCGTAAAGTAATAAATAAATAGGGCCAGCCGGTTAAGTGCAAGGTAAGTGCAGAACAAGTGCTGAGGAAGGGGGGGCTGTAGGGATACAGAGACAGTCCCGCAGTGCAGAGGGGTTCCAGGGCATCAGTGCAAGTGGAGAGTGGCTGGGCCCAGGGCCGAGGCCGTTTAGAGAGGTCCAGTTGCAGGATCAGTGCAGTTTCAGTGAAGAATATTAGCTGTTCAGCAGGGGAGAGGGAGAGAGAAAGCAGAAGCAAAGAGGAAGGTTTTGAGGTGCTTCCGGAACCGGTGATGGGTCTCCTCGAGTTTCAGGGAGGCAGGAAGGCTGTTCCAGAGGGAGGCCCCTGCCGCGGAGAGAGATCTACCCCCAGCTCGTTGCTTCGAGAAGCGGCTGACCCTGAGGGAGTTGGAGGCGGATGAGCGAAGGGCTCGGGAAGGAAGATATTTGGGAAGAGAGAGTTGAAGGTATTTAGGACCCAGGCCCCAGAAGGCCTTGTGGACAATGCAGAGGGTTTTGAACTTTATCCTCGCAGCCACTGGGAGCCAGTGTAGAGATTTCAGTCCTGGAGAGATACGATCCCTGGGCTTGAGGCCAAGGACAAGTCTCGCAGTTCTGTTCTGGATGAGTTGCAGAGGGCGGAGAGTGGAGGCAGGCAGATTAAGATAGAGGCTGTTACAGTAATCCAGCTTCGAGAGAACCAGGGCTCGGGAGACAGTGAGCTTCTGGGGGAAGGAGAGGAAGGGAAGAATACCTCTGAGGAGGTGCAGCTGGTAGTGTGACCTCTTGGCGACGTCAGAAATATGAGGAGAGAAGGAGAGTGTGGAGTCGAAGATGACCCCAAGGTTTTTTGCCTTGGGGTCATCAAGGTGTATGGATGTGTGTGAGCAGGGACATCATGGTCATGCATGTGGGACCAGTTATGTGTGAACCACATGGTAGGTGCATGTGTTTTAATGCAACATGGGGACCTCTATGCAGAATGCACACCTGAAAGCATGCCGGTCTCTGTCATTGGACATGGAGGGGGGGTGAGGAATGGGTGCTGATGTCATATAAATGTATGGTGCACGTGTGTGTGTGTGTGTGCCAGAGAAGTGTGTGTTTGACTTTGAAACGCCATGGATGCATGTGACTTTGAAGGCAACATCTTGGTTTACAGGGGCCCTTGTACATGGGTGTTGATGTTGATTGCAGGCGTCGGGAGTGTTTCTGCATGTGTGTTGTATGCATTGACCCATGTGTTGTGGATGGACAGGATGGAAGTGACATTTGACAGTGCCACTCATTTGTTATTGCTTCCTGTCTAGGGTATTTTGTGCTCTACCCTGATGCTTGTGTTCTATGTCTCCCTCTACGCAGCGTCAAGTTAAGAAGAGGGCGGAGATGGCGCTGTGGAGCCAAGCGGTGGGGATGCCTCCACTGGGCGGCGACGCAAGGCCCAGCCACCCTCCCAGGAATTACCATCATCCAGGAGCGATTGGGCTGGTGCCGCGTCTGCCACAACGGCTGTGGAGGAAGGGCCGGGTGAGCCCCCACAGGGGCTTCCAATAGAAGAAGACAGTGTGGAGACATCCAGGTTGGTGGTCTCCACAGAGGAGGAGGAGCCCGCTACTAAGCCGCACATGGGGCCTGGTGGGGTTGTACCACTGGTGCAAGTGGTGCAGTCCAGGGCCAGAAGGCAGCACAGGTCAACGCAGGGGGGCCTGTGCATGTCGCTGTCCTTGACCCTGTGACTGCACCATCATGCACCAGCAGGGAGGCCCTGTCCCAGGCCCGTCCGCAGGTAGGGGAGAGTGCCATATCACCTGCCTCCCCACTACCTGCGGGCGAGGGGTCCCGCGTCCGTATGGGATCCGTCCTGGTGGGTGCCGCGTTGCGCACGCATGACATTCGTGATTGTTCCTGGGCGGAGAACGCACGGCATCACAAAGAGCAGCGTCGTGACGTGGCACTGCTGGGAGAGGCACTGGTCGGTGGGTTCCTACATGTGACGCGCACTTTGGCGGACCTCTCCTCCTCTGTGGAGGCTATGCGCCGGTCGTTCTCCACATCGTATACCGGCCCAGATTCCACCAGGGCCCCCTGTGGACCTGGCCTGACCAACACAGCCAGCTTGGTGGAGATCCCATCCCTGCCACAGTCGGGAGTTGGCGGTCCAGCAGGGGTGGACACCACAACTGGAGACCAGCAGATGGAGGATGTGCAGGCACCATCGGACAGGGCACATGGACAGCAGCAGGCTGTAGGTGGGAGCAATGATGGCTTGGGGCCCTCAACATCGGAGGGGCAGGCATCGGCCATAGGGCAGGAGGACCAATGAATGGGAGTGTCTTCCGTGTGGCTGCGGTTGGGCCAGCAGATAGGTGCGGAGCAGCGGCGGGAGGAAGAGGTGCGGCTCGCAGGGGCCTGGAGATCCAGATGTCATCATCCCTGCGAACCCTCAGGGCCATGGAAGAGGACCGCCTCTGGGAAATCGATCAGGAGTTCGATGATGCCCTGGCCCGGGACATCAACAAGTGAGCCGTTGCACTTGCACGCTGCCCTTGTAAATAGTTAGTTAGTTAGTATTAGGTTTCCTATCGTTTTTTCTTAATTTTGGACCACTTGGACAATGCACCACATTTTTGTATATAGTTTTTTTATTAGGTAGTAGTTTTTGGTAGGTTTCATTTCTTAAGTTGCGTTCATGGACCCTGGATTCTTCAATTATACATAGTTCTACATTGGATTAATCTTTTTTAATATTTTTTTGTGTTCACCATGGAGCAATGGTTTTTACTTTTCATTTTCCCTTTGATTTGCTTTTTTGGACTGTGACTTTGGACACCATTTCTTTTTGGATTTCTTTTGCTTATGTTTTCTTGATTTTCATTATTTATCGGACATGGACCATTTCTTTTGTTATTCCCATTGTTGTGTGTTTAATTTTATTTACGTTCATGTTATCTTTAATATATATTTTTTTATACTTGCATTTGTGGTATTATCCCATTGGCTTCATGCATGTAATGATATGGGTTTTGACATTCACTTGCACCCATTGTGTGTGTGTGACGGACATGTGTTCATTTACATACTTGCCATTGGGGTTGTATCATGTAATTGGCATTTCTATGTGGGTGGATGCAATACTTGGGTGGGTCTTTGGCCTGTGGAGGTTGGCCACTGCTGGGATAGAGATTGTGATGACGTGTTGGCTGGGGGACATGTGTCGGGGCCTGCTGGCAGGTGCCCTGCAGTGCTTGGGGGTGGGGGTGCTGGGGACATGTGTGGGGGCCTTCTGGCAGGTTCCCTGCACTGCTGGGGAGTGGGGGTGCAAGGGGACTTGAGTGGGGGCCTGCTGGCAGGTGCCCTGCACTGCTGGGTGGTGGGGGTGCTGGGGGACATGAGTGGGGGCCAGCTGGCAGGTGCCCTGCACTGCTTGGGGGATGGGGGTGCAAGGGGACATGAGTGGGGGCCTGCTGGCAGGTGCCCTGCACTGCTGGGGGGTGGGGGTGCAAGGGGACATGAGTGGGACATGAGTGGGTACCTGCTGGCAGGTGCCCTGCACTGCTTGGGGGTGGGGGTGCAAGGGGACATGAGTGGGGGCCTGCTGGCAGGTGCCCCTGACTGCTGGGGGGTGGGGGTGCTGGGGCACATGAGTGGGGGCCTGCTGGCAGGTGCCCTGCACTGCTTGGGGGTGGGTGTGCAAGGGGACATGAGTGGGACATGAGTGGGGGCCTGCTGGCAGATGCCCTGTACTGCTTGGGGGGTGGGGGTGCAGGGGGACATGAGTGGGGGCCTGCTGGCAGGTGCTCCTCAGTGCTGGGGGGTGGGGGTGCTGGGGGACATGAGTGGGGGCCTGCTGGCAGGTGCCCCTGACTGCTGGGGGGTGGGGGTGCTGGGGGACATGAGTGGGACATGAGTGGGGGCCTGCTGGCAGGTGCCCCTCAGTGCTGGGGGGTGGGGGTGCTGGGGGACATGAGTGGGACATGAGTGGGGGCCTGCTGGCAGGTGCCCCTGACTGCTGGGGGGTGGGGGTGATGGGGGACATGAGTGGGGGCCTGCTGGAAGGTGCCCTGCACTGCTTGGGGGTGGGGGTGCAAGGGGACATGAGTGGGACATGAGTGGAGGCCTGCTGCCAGGTGCCTGCACTGCTTGGGGGGTGGGGGTGCAGGGGACATGAGTGGGGGCCTGCTGGTAGGTGCCCTGCACTGCTGAGGGGTGGGGGTGCAAGGGGACATGAGTGGGACATGAGTGGGGGCCTGCTGGCAGGTGCCTACACTGCTTGGGGGGTGGGGGTGCAGGGGACATGAGTGGGGGCCTGCTGGTAGGTGCCCTGCACTGCTGGGGGGTGGGGGTGCAAGGGGACATGAGTGGGACATGAGTGGGGGCCTGCTGGCAGGTGCCCTGCACTGCTTGGGGTGGGTGTGCAAGGGGACATGAGTGGGACATGAGTTCGGGCCTGCTGGCAGGTGCCCCTGACTGCTGGTGGGTGGGGGTGCTGGGGGACATAAGTGGGGGCCTGCTGGCAGGTGCCCTGCACTGCTTGGTGGGTGGGGGTGCAAGGGGGTAATGCTTTGGTGATCACTGGTGCAAGGTGACATGTGGCTTGGCTGAGGGGGGCATGCTCATGGTGGATGGGCTGCCTGCGGGACATGACCAGGGGTGCAGGGTAGTCCCCTGTGGTGTGGGCTGCCTGCAGGGGCCGTGGAGGGTGTAGAGGGACCACCTGGGAGGACCCACACTGGCAATTCATGTGTAGGACTCCCCTGCACCCCCGAAATACACGTACCCCACTCGCCCAGGGCCTATCGTGTGTGAAACTTCACGCGCACCCCAGTAATACACGTACCCTGCTGAAATTGCGTGTGGAACTTCCCGCGCACCCCGGGAAATACACGTACCCTGCTGAAATCGCGTGTTAAACTTCCCCGCACCCCAGAAATACACTTACCCTGCTGAAATCGTGTGTGGAACTTCCCGCGTACCCCAGTAATATATGTACCCTGCTGAAATTGCGTGTGGAACTTCCCGCGCACCGCAGTAATACACGTACCATGCTGAAATTGCGTGTTAAACTTCCACGCACCCCAGAAATACACGTACTCTGCTGAAATCCAGTGTTATACTTCCCCGCACCCCAGAAATACACGTACCCTGCTGAAATGGCGTGTGGAACTTCCCGCGCACCCCAGTGAAACACGTAACCTGCTGAAATCGCGTGTTAAACTCCCCCGCACCCCAGAAATACACGTACCCTGCTGAAATTGCATGTGGAACTTCCCGCGCACCCCAGTAATACACGTTCCCCGCTTGGCGTTTTCTATTTGGCAGCCCTGTAAACTGGTCCAGGGTTAGCGCAGCCCTTTGCGCTGAATTGGGAATTTTGATGGCTTTTCCTTGCGCGAGGGCGTTCTTGGGGGCGTAACTGGCGCTGCTGCAGGGTTGCTGCGCCACTCTGCGCCACGGCTGGTTTTGGAGGCTAAAATCCATGAATACGCTGTGCGCGGAAAGCGATTTTAACGCACGTGGCTGCCGCAGACATTCGCACTCGCACACTGTGCGCCAGCCGCGGGCGCCACTTTTGTGCGAAATTCTATGAATTACCCTGTGTATATGTTCGCCAACATATAGAAATAGTCTAGTATAGATCTACTTTCATCTCTCTCCCAGGTATATTTTGCAGGAATATCTCCTCTAACGTTTCCGTTCAGTAGTAGCATATTTCGTGCATCCATCTCTTCTAACCAAGCTGAATAAAATTGGTATTGATTTTTGATCTTCTGTCTAGTTTCTTTTCTTTTAGATTACCTTTTGGCAAACAGTCCATATTCAAGTCTCCACATAAGATAATATTGGCATTTCTTTCTGATTCCTTGATTTTATCAATAATTTCGCAGATCAGATCTAGGAAATCGCAATCGTCCAAAGCTTTATGTTGCCAGTAGATGTTAATTATGTGAAGGTTCTTCCCGTTTTTTTTGTGCACAGATTCCATTAATACTTGCGTCACCTGGACATACGGGGACGGATTTTCCGATGAAATTAATTTTATATATCGTCCCGTTTTTACTAGGGTTATCAGTCCTGCCTTAGGTCTTCCTTTAGCTTGTTTTGCTGCAGGATTGAGTGCTAATTCATAATTTAGAGCCACTGGCATCGTTTGAACCCACGTCTCTCGTAAGCAAATGATGTCTAGATCTTGAAGTTCTTTCGGTCTTGTATTATATAAGTGGAAGAACCCTTGACTATTCCAGGAACCAAAAGTTAGGTCCTTTTCTTTTAAGTCTTTTGGCATTAGCTTTTTCTTTCACAATTTAAAGTTGCAGCTAGCCAGCTCCATCTGGCCTGCTCCTCCTCTCTGTTATCTTCACTCTGGTCATCACCTACTTCGTCACGTGGTTTCTTGTTATGCTCACCTGGCTCCCACAGGGGTGTCAATCGGACCCGGACAGCTGCGGTCTCCTCCAACGTGAAGCGTAGTGCAGAGATGACCGTCTGGACTGGCCCGCCTAATCTCGTCTGCTTGACCCGTAGATGTATTCTCCTGCAAGTGGAGAAAGGGATTTAGCCAGCCGTGGATCCTAGTAATGGCACCACACTGATCTCCCCACTAATCACCTCTGATAGTTGCTTCAGTAATCTTACCTTATGTTTTTGAAGGATGAGCTCTCCATCCTGCGTGGAAGGCAGGGGCGCATAGATACCAGTTACTTCACTGGTTCGGAGGCGTTGGAAGGGTTCCGGATGAATATTGACTGGTGAGAACCCGTAAGTATAAAGTCCAAAGAGTTCAATATGTCCAATGTCCACTCTTGTCCCATTCCCTTCTTGTGTTGCAGCTGGGTCCAAGAGAAGATTGTCTTGTGGCAGCTGATGGCGTTCAGGTAAGAGTCTGTATTACCCAACACTGTCCGGTAAAAGATGCGTGTATTTGACTTAACTTGTTGTTTTCTCTCTCCTTACAGGTGCAGCGTAAGAAGTTGCGGGATGTTAAAGAATAATGCGTCTGGTGGTAAATCAGGTAAGTCTATGGTGGTAAAAAGAGATTGTATTTGTTGGCTCTCTCGGCTCACCTTATATTTCTTTTGTCCCCTAGATGCTGGAGTTCGGCGAGGAAAATGATGGAGGCAGCGCTGAATCAAAAAATGCTGTGAGGACTGGTGAGTATGGCGCGGCGCTGCAGCTGGCGATGCGACACGTGCAGAAATAATGTCTTTTCCAAATTCGAAGACGTGATGGATCCAGAATCAGGTAAGGAATAAAATAAAGTCTGTGTTCTAACCTTTCCTTATTCTTTCCTCTCTTTCTAGGAGCTCTGGATTCGAGGCGGGGGTGGCAGAAGACTGGATGCTGACTGCAGGCACGGTGAGCATTACGCTGCTGGATGCAGAATAACGCGAAGCATGCACTGCTGTTCGGGCATGGTTTAAATAGCTTTCAAAGTAGTCCCAGGTAAGAAGTTCCCCCAGAACCACACCTGAGTAAAAAATAGTCCCTGAAGTAAAGTAGTCCCATTCAGGCCTCACGTTGGCTTGACTTCATTGCAGCATGGTCTGCATGAGGTAAGTAATGTACATGAGCCTGGCGCCTATGGTGCCAGGACTGATTTCCTCTATGAGCCTGGTGCCAATGGCGCCAGGACTGTACCCAGACAGCCCCTAGCCGGGGCTGCTGGGTTTTTAGTAAGCACCTGGATGCCTGCTCCCGGGGCTGATGGGCTTGGTCCGGATGCCCGGGGGTAGGCATCATGACAGCACTCCCCCCCCAAGGCCCATCCTAAAGGTGTTTTTCCCCTTGGTCCTGGTTTGTCTGGGAAGTTCCAATGGAATTTTTTCACCAACCCACGTGCATGAACATGGTCACTAGGCTCCCATGACCGTTCTTGTGGTCCGTAACCCTTCCAGTCGATTAAATAAAAAAGTATTGATTTAACCATTTTAGAGTCCAGGATATTTTTAACTTTGCATTCGGGTTCCCCATCTATTAGGATGAGGTCGGGTGGTTTGACTAGTCTTGTCCCGGGTTGAACTGGTTTCAGGAGTGAAACAAGATAGACAGGATGAATCCGCATATTAGAGGGTAATTCCAATTTGACGGCCACCGGGTTGATAATGGCCTTAATAGTGCAAGGTCCCAAATATCTAGGATTAAAAGTCTGAGTCCCTTTTAGAGGTATGTGTTTTGTAGCCAGCCAAACTTGATCCCCAATCTGGTATTGTGGAGCATCACTCCTATGTTGATCAGCATTTTTCTTGTATTTCTCTTTTGCTTGTTTCAAATGTTCTGTTGCTTCCTTAAAGGCTTGTGTAATAGTAGAGTGCAGATGATTCACTGCGGGCATTTCTAAGTGTTGAGGTGAATCGAGTTCTGAGGTTCAAGGATGATGTCCATATATGGTATAAAAGGGGCTTTGTCCGGTTCCTGAATGTACAGAGTTATTGTATGCGTATTCGGAAATCTATAAAATATCCTTCCAATTGCTTTTGGTTTGGTGTAGCAAGCAACGTAGGTACTGTTCAAGAGTCTGGTTGGTCCTCTCTGTCTGACCATCGGGCTGGGGATGGTGACTGGTTGATAACATCACGTTGATTTGCGCTAATTGACAACATCTCTTCCAAAGTGGGGGCCTGCTGGTAGGTGCCCTGCACTGCTGAGGGGTGGGGGTGCAAGGGGACATGAGTGGGACATGAGTGGGGGCCTGCTGGCAGGTGCCTACACTGCTTGGGGGGGGTGCAGGGGACATGAGTGGGGGCCTGCTGGTAGGTGCCCTGCACTGCTGGGGGGTGGGGGTGCAAGGGGACATGAGTGGGACATGAGTGGGGGCCTGCTGGCAGGTGCCCTGCACTGCTTGGGGTGGGTGCGCAAGGGGACATGAGTGGGACATGAGTTCGGGCCTGCTGGCAGGTGCCCCTGACTGCTGGTGGGTGGGGGTGCTGGGGGACATAAGTGGGGGCCTGCTGGCAGGTGCCCTGCACTGCTTGGTGGGTGGGGGTGCAAGGGGTTAATGCGTTGGTGATCACTAGTGCAAGGTGACATGTGGCTTGGCTGGGGGGGCATGCTCATGGTGGATGGGCTGCCTGCGGGACATGATCAGGGGTGCAGGGTAGTCCCCTGTGGTGTGGGCTGCCTGCAGGGGCCGTGGAGGGTGTAGAGGGAACACCTGGGAGGACCCACACTGGCAATTCATGTGTAGGACTCCCCTGCACCCCTGAAATACACGTACCCCACTCGCACAGGGCCTATCGTGTGTGAAACTTCACGCGCACCCCAGTAATACACGTACCCTGCTGAAATCGCGTGTGGAACTTCCCGCGCACCCCGGGAAATACACGTGCCCTGCTGAAATCGCGTGTTAAACTTCCCCGCACCCCAGAAATACACATACCCTGCTGAAATCGTGTGTGGAACTTCCCGCGCACCCCAGTAATACATGTACCCTGCTGAAATTGCGTGTTAAACTCCCCCGCACCCCAGAAACACATGTACCCTGCTGAAATCGTGTGTGGAACTTCCCGCACACCCCAGTAATACACATACCCTGCTGAAATCGCGTGTTAAACTTCCCCGCACCCCAGAAATACACGTACCCTGCTGAAATCGTGTGTGGAACTTCCCGCGCACCCCAGTAATACAAGTACCCTGCTGAAATTGTGTGTTAAACTTCCCCGCACCCCAGAAATACACGTACCCTGCTGAAATTGCGTGTGGAACTTCCCGCGCACCGCAGTAATACACGTACCATGCTGAAATTGCGTGTTAAACTTCCACGCACCCCAGAAATACACGTACTCTGCTGAAATCCAGTGTTAAACTTCCCCGCACCCCAGAAATACACGTACCCTGCTGAAATGGCGTGTGGAACTTCCCGCGCACCCCAGTGATACACGTAACCTGCTGAAATCGCGTGTTAAACTCCCCCGCACCCCATAAATACACGTACCCTGCTGAAATTGCGTGTGGAACTTCCCGCGCACCCCAGTAATACACATTCCCCGCTTGGCGTTTTCTATTTGGCAGCCCTGTAAACTGGTCCAGGGTTAGCGCAGCCCTTTGCGCTGAATTGGGAATTTTGATGGCTTTTCCTTGCGCGAGAGCGTTCTTGGGGGCGTAACTGGCGCTGCTGCAGGGTTGCTGCGCCACTTTGCGCCACGGCTGGTTTTGGAGGCTAAAATTCATGAATACGCTGTGCGCGGAAAGCGATTTTAACGCACGTGGCTGCCGCAGACATTCGCACTCGCACACTGTGCGCCAGCCGCGGGCGCCACTTTTGTGCGAAATTCTATGAATTACCCTGTGTATATGTTCTCCAACATATAGAAATAGTCTAGTATAGATCTACTTTCATCTCTCTCCCAGGTATATTTTGCAGGAATATCTCCTCTAACGTTTCCGTTCAGTAGTAGCATATTTCGTGCATCCATCTCTTCTAACCAAGCTGAATAAAATTGGTATTGATTTTTGATCTTCTGTCTAGTTTCTTTTCTTTTAGATTACCTTTTGGCAAACAGTCCATATTCAAGTCTCCACATAAGATAATATTGGCATTTCTTTCTGATTCCTTGATTTTATCAATAATTTCGCAGATCAGATCTAGGAAATCGCAATCGTCCAAAGCTTTATGTTGCCAGTAGATGTTAATTATGTGAAGGTTCTTCCCGTTTTTTTTGTGCACAGATTCCATTAATACTTGCGTCACCTGGACATACGGGGACGGATTTTCCGATGAAATTAATTTTATATATCGTCCCGTTTTTACTAGGGTTATCAGTCCTGCCTTAGGTCTTCCTTTAGCTTGTTTTGTTGCAGGATTGAGTGCTAATTCATAATTTAGAGCCACTGGTATCGTTTGGACCCACGTCTCTTGTAAGCAAATGATGTCTAGATCTTGAAGTTCTTTCGGTTTTGTATTATATAAGTGGAAGAACCCTTGACTATTCCAGGAACCAAAAGTTAGGTCCTTTCTCTTTTAAGTCTTTTGGCATTAGCTTTTTCTTTCACAATTTAAAGTTGCAGCTAGCCAGCTCCATCTGGCCTGCTCCTCCTCTCTGTTATCTTCACTCTGGTCATCACCTACTTCGTCACGTGGTTTCTTGTTACGCTCACCTGGCTCACACAGGGGTGTTAATCGGACCCGAACAGCTGCGGTCTCCTCCAACGTGAAGCGTAGTGCAGAGATGACAGACTGGACTGGCCCGCCTAATCTCGTCTGCTTGATCCGTAGATGTATTCTCCTGCAAGTGGAGAAAGGGATTTAGCCAGCCGTGGATCCTAGTAATGGCACCACACTGATCTCCCCACTAATCACCTCTGATAGTTGCTTTCAGTAATCTTACCTTATGTTTTTGAAGGATGAGCTCTCCATCCTGCGTGGAAGGCAGGGGCACATAGATACCAGTTACTTCACTGGTTCGGAGGCGTTGGAAGGGTTCCGGATGAATATTGACTGGTGAACACCCGTAAGTATAAAGTCCAAAGAGTTCAATATGTCCAATGTCCACTCTTGTCCCATTCCCTTCTTGTGTTGCAGCTGGGTCCAAGAGAAGATTGTCTTGTGGCAGCTGATGGCGTTCAGGTAAGAGTCTGTATTACCCAACACTGTCCGGTAAAAGATGCGTGTATTTAACTTAACTTGTTGTTTTCTCTCTCCTTACAGGTGCAGCGTAAGAAGTTGCAGGATGTTAAAGAATAATGCCTCTGGTGGTAAATCAGGTAAGTCTATGGTGGTAAAAAGAGATTGTATTTGTTGGCTCTCTCGGCTCACCTTATATTTCTTTTGTCCCCTAGATGCTGGAGTTCGGCGAGGAAAATGATGGAGGCAGCGCTGAATCGAAAAATGCTGTGAGGACTGGTGAGTATGGCGCGGCGCTGCAGCTGGCGATGCGACGCGTGCAGAAATTATGTCTTTTCCAAATTCGAAGACGTGATGGATCCAGAATCAGGTAAGGAATAAAATTAAGTCTGTGTTCAAACCTTTCCTTCTTCTTTCCTCTCTTTCTAGGAGCTCTGGATTCGAGGCGGGGGTGGCAGAAGACTGGATGCTGACTGCAGGCACGGTGAGCATTACGCTGCTGGATGCAGAATAACGCGAAGCATGCACTGCTGTTCGGGCATGGTTTAAATAGCTTTCAAAGTAGTCCCTGGTAAGAAGTTCCCCCAGAACCACACCTGAGTAAAAAATAGTCCCTGAAGTAAAGTAGTCCCATTCAGGCCTCACGTTGGCTTGACTTCATTGCAGCATGGTCTGCATGAGGTAAGTAATGTACATGAGCCTGGCGCCTATGGTGCCAGGACTGATTTCCTCTATTAGCCTGGTGCCAATGGCGCCAGGACTGTACCCAGACAGCCCCTAGCCGGGGCTGCTGGGTTTTTAGTAAGCACCTGGATGCCTGCTCCTGGGGCTGATGGGCTTGGTCCGGATGCCCGGGGGTAGGTATCATGACAGCACTCCCCCCCCCCAAGGCCCATCCTAAAGGTGTTTTTCCCCTTGGTCCTGGTTTGTCTGGGAAGTTCCAATGGAATTTTTTCACCAACCGACGTGCATGAACATGGTCACTAGGCTCCCGTGACCGTTCTTGTGGTCCGTAACCCTTCCAGTCGATTAAATAAAAAAGTATTGATTTAACCATTTTAGAGTCCAGGATATTTTTAACTTTGCATTCGGGTTCCCCATCTATTAGGATGAGGTCGGGTGGTTTGACTAGTCTTGTCCCGGGTTGAACTGTTTTCAGGAGTGAAACAAGATAGACAGGATGAATCCGCATATTAGAGGGTAATTCCAATTTGACGGCCACCGGGTTGATAATGGCCTTAATAGTGCAAGGTCCCAAATATCTAGGATTAAAAGTCTGAGTCCCTTTTAGAGGTATGTGTTTTGTAGCCAGCCAAACTTGATCCCCAATCTGGTATTGTGGAGCACACTCCTATGTTGATCAGCATTTTTCTTGTATTTCTCTTTTGCTTGTTTCAAATGTTCTGTTGCTTCCTTAAAGGCTTGTGTAATAGTAGAGTGCATATGATTCACTGCGGGCATTTCTAAGTGTTGAGGTGATTCGAGTTCTGAGGTTCAAGGATGATGTCCATATATGGTATAAAAGGGGCCTTGTCCGGTTCCTGAATGTACAGAGTTATTGTATGCGTATTCGGAAATCTATAAAATATCCTTCCAATTGCTTTTGGTTTGGTGTAGCAAGCAACGTAGGTACTGTTCAAGAGTCTGGTTGGTCCTCTCTGTCTGACCATCGGTCTGGGGATGGTGACTGGTTGATAACATCACGTTGATTTGCGCTAATTGACAACATCTCTTCCAAAATTGTGAAATTAATTGACTACCTCGATCAGAGACCAATACAGAAAGAAATCCATGTATTCGAACAATGTTTTCCAGAAATTCCTTGGCCAAAATTGAAGCGGTAGGTAATCCCTTTAAAGGAATAAAGTGGGCCATCTTGGAAAAAAGATCCACAATAACTAGAATGGTGTTAAATCCATTACATGGAGGTAGATCAGTAATAAAGTCTGAAGCCAAAGTATGCCATGGTGTAGGTGGAATATCCAAAGATTGTAAAAGACCAGCTGGTTTTTTCTTCTGACTTTTGTTTTGGGCGCAGATACCACAAGATAGCACAAATGACTTTACGTCTTTTCACCAGGTGGGCCACCAGAATTGTCTTTTAATTTTAGCTTCAGTTTTCGCGATACCTGGGTGTCCTTCCATAAGAGCATCATGATCATTGCAGATAACTAGTTCTTGTAGTTCCTTGTGTGGTAGAAATAGACGCCCTTGATAGTAAGGTAGGTCATTGCTGACTGAATAATCTTTGCCTTTCTTTACCCAGTCCTGCAGGGCTGCAGGATCGAAAAGTTGTTGGATTTTTAAATGAATATCTTCTAAAGTCTGTAGAGTAGTCATGCCAAGAATTCTTTGTTCTGAAATTATTGGCACCGGTTCCCGGGTTTGAATATGCTTCTCCCATCCCTATTCGGGATAAGGTATCTGCCTTGCCATTTTTACAACCTGGTCGATAAGTGATCACAAAATCGAATTCAGCAAAGGATAATGCCCATCGAAGTTGACGCGATGATTGGGCCTTGGCTGTTTTCAAATACTGCAAATTCCTGTGATCGGTGATTACAGTGATGGTATGCCTGGCACCGAGAAAATAATGCCGCCAAGCCTTGAAGGCAGATTTGATGGCTAATAACTCTTTATCAGCAACCACATAGTTTAACTCGGGTGCCGAGAACTTTCTTGACCAGAATGCTACTGGATAAAGTTGACCGGTTTCAGGATCCTTCTGGGACAGGACAGCTCCCATGGCTAAACTGGATGCATCGGTTTCAACTATGTATGGAAGCTCAGGTCGTGGATGCTTTAAGACAGGTGCATACGTGAATTTCAATTTTAGCTCTTGGAAGGCTCTTTTAGCCTCTTCGGTCTACAAGAAGCGCTTGTTTTTTCGCAAAAGTGCTGTGATGGGGTGTACAATATGTGAGAATTTAGGAATAAATCTGCAATAGAAGTTAGCAAATCCAAGCATGCTTTGTACCCCTTTAACTGAACTGGGTGATGGCCACTTGAGGATTGCGTCCACCTTTCGAGAGTTCATTCAAACTCCTTTTGGAGTCAGGATAAATCCAAGGAATTCAACTTCTGTAGAATGAAAAACACATTTCTTCAATTTTGCGTATAACTTGTGCTGGCGTAGTTTCTCAGGGACTGCACAAACTTGCTTAACATGGTCTGATTCTGAGGAGGAGTACACTAAAATATCGTCTATGTATACAACAACACAGACGTCAATGAGTTCACGAAAGACATCGTTCATAAAATACTGGAAGGCTGCTGGTGGATTGCACAACCCGAAGGGCATCACCTGGTATTCGAATAACCCGTACTTGGTGCGAAAGGCAGTCTTCCATTCATCGCCTTTCTTTACACGTACCAGATGATATGCCCCTCGGAGATCTAACTTAGTGTAGATACAAGCATCCTTTACTTGCTCTAGTAATTCGGGGATCAGAGGCAATGTGTATCGGTTTTTTACCGTAATCTGATTTCATGCGCGGTAGTCTATGCACGTTCTAAGGTCACCTTCCTTTTTAGGCACGAAGAATAAAGCTGAAGATGCAGGAGACTTGGATGGACGAATGAAGCCATTAGCAAGGTATTGGTACAAGTATTGTCGTAGGTGAAGATTTTCAGGTTCCGTTAGGGCGTAGATCCTACTGCATGGAGGTTGTGCACCGGGTACGAGGTCGATTTGACAATCGTATGATCTGTGAGGTGGTAAGGTGTTTGCCTGTTCTTTTTGAAAAACATCCTGAAATTCTTGATATTCCTGAGGTAACTGCACGACTGGATTAGTGACTGTGGCCAGGCCTTTGTTCAAGGTTTTTTCCGGGTAACAGGTGTGTGCACAATCCGGGAAGGTCACTCTCTTCTCTCGCCATTCAATACAAGAATTATGTGCTTCCAACCATGGCATTCCCAGAATTATTTGGAATTGCGGGGCCTTGATTAAATCAAACACAATAGTTTCTCGATGCCCATCTTGACCCAACAGTGTCATCTCAGTAGTGGAATGAGTTACGGACTCAGAGGCAATTTCAGTTCATTTGACTGTGGTGATGACATCTGAAGCGGTCTTTTTGCAAAGGGGTAGATTCATCCTTGAGGCCAATTTGTGGTCCATGTAGTTTCCTACGGCTCCACTATCAATGTATGCCCTTACTGCGTGCATACGTGATGGCTGCTTTGGATCAATAAGGACCATTGGTATGATAAGGTGCGAGGTCTGAGTGTCCTTCTTTAAGCTTGGCAAGCGGACCTCTACGCTTGTCGGGCGTGGTCGTTTCCCAAATCAGGCTCTATTTGGCTTTTGTCAGCAACTCCTACTACTTTCTTAGGTGGTTTTATAGGGCATTCCCGTAGAAAATGTCCTGCGGATCCACAGTACAGACACAATTGCATCTGCCTTCTCTTTTCTCTTTCCTTTTGAGTTAAGGGTCCTTTAACCCCCCCGATCTGCATAGGTTCTGATGCATCTGTTCCATTGGGGGTAACGTTGGGTTTAACCCATACCCGAATCTCAAACTTAGCTCGATCAGCCTTTCTATTCTGAAGTCGTTGGTCTAACTGGACCACTAAGTCTATATATTCTGCACAATCCTGAGGTGGGTTCAGAACTTGAGCCAAAACATCTTTGAGTTCTCCCCGAAGTCCAGGATGAAATAATGTAATTCGTTTCTCCTCAGGCCATCCGGTTTCCACCACCAACCTATTGAAGGTTGCAATATAGGTTAGCAGATCCTGGTTACCGTGTCGTAGGGATAAAAGTTTATTATCCAGGGCCTGTCCCTGTGAATGTCTTGCGAATAGTCTTTCCATGCTCCTTTGAAAACCCTGAAAATCCCGAAGAAGAGGGTCATCTTGGTTGACTAGTGGAATTGACCAATCAGCTGCGCTGCCACTAAGATATGATAGTACAAAGGCTACTTTGGCTTGGTCATTTGGAAAAGCTCCAGGTCTGCAATAAAAGTGCAAGCGTCCTTGGTTCATAAACACTGCAAACCTTTTTGGGTCCCCAGCAAAGCGTTCGGGTGGAGCTAAAGGAATAGTCCCTGGTAGAATTACTTGCACAGGATTGCTCGATGAAACAGGAGTTGGGATCCCTCCGAGTCCAGGTAGGGGTGTTTGCCCAGCTTGGTTTTGCAGCAGTTGTCTAGCAAGATCATCAGTGCGCTCCTTTGACACAATCAGTTCTCTCCCGAGGGCATTAGTTTCATGGCGCGCGGAATGCACTTCTGCCCTAAATTCCCCTAATAATTGGGCTAGTTGGTCGGTTTCTGAGGTTTCCATAACGCCTGGGTGGGGATTTGTAGATAGGCTTTGCGTTCTGTTATGCTCACCTGGCTCCCACAGGGGAGCCGATCGGACCTGGACAGCTGCGGTCTCCTCCAACGTGAAGCGTAGTGCAGAGATGGAAGACTGGACTGGCCCGCCTAATCTCGTCTGCTTGACCCGTAGAAGTATTCTCCTGCAAGTGGAGAAAGGGATTTAGCCACCCTTGCATTCTAGTAATGGCACCCCACTCTTCTCCCTACTAATCACCTCTGATATTCCCTTTCAGTAATCTCACCTTATGTTTTTGAAGGATGAGCTCTCCATCCTGAGTGGAATGCAGGGGCGCGTAGATACCAGTTACTTAACTGGTTCGAAGGCGTTGGAAGAGTTACGGATGAATATTGACTCTGAGGTTCCTGGCGAGAACCCGTAAGTATAAAGTCCAAAGAGTTCAATATGTCCGATGTTCACTCTTGTCCCATTCCCTTGTTGTGTTGCAGCTGGGTCCAAGAGAAGATTGTCTTGTGGCAGCTGATGGCGTTCAGGTAAGAGTCTGTATTACCTAACACTGTCCGGTAAAAGATGTGTGTATTTCACTTGTTTTCTCTCTCCTTACAGGTGCGGCGTAAGAAGTTGCGGGATGTTAAAGAATAATGCCTCCGGTGGTAAATCAGGTAAGTCTATGGTGGTAAAAAGAGATTGTATTTATTGTTTCTTTCGGCTAACCTTATATTTCTTTTGTCCCCTAGATGCTGGAGTTTGGCGAGGAAAATGATGGAGGCAGCGCCGAATCGAAAAATGCTGTGAGGACTGGTGAGTATGGCGCCGCACTGCAGCTGGCGATGCGACGCGTGCAGAAATAATGTCCTTTCCAAGTTCGAAGACGTGATAGATCCGGAATCAGGTAAGGAATAAAATAAAGTCTGTGTTCTAACCTTTCCTTCTTCTTTCCACTTTTTCTAGGAGCTCTGGATTCGAGGCGGGTGTTGCAGAAGACTGGATGCTGACTGCAGGCACGGTGAGCGTTAAGCTGCTGGATGCAGAATAACGTGAAGCATGCGCTGCTGTTCGGGCGTGGTTTAAATAGCCTTCAAAGTAGTCCCAGGTAAGAAGTTCCCCCAGAACCACACGCGATTAAAAAATAGTCCCTAAAGTAAAGTAATCCCATTCAGGCCTCACGTTGGCTTGACTTCATTGCAGCATGGTCTGCATGAGGTAAGTAATGTACATGAGCCTATGGCGCCAGGACTGATTTTGTCTATGATCCTGGTGCCAATGGTGCCAGGACTGTACCCAGACAGCCCCTAGTCGGGGCTGCTGGGTTTTTAGTAAGCACCTGGATGCCTGTTCCTGGGGCTGATGGGCTTGGTCCGGATGCCCGGGGGTAGTCATCATGACATTTCTTGGATTGGGTGATTGTTATTTTTATTTCATCTTTTATTGAGCATTTATGATGGATTCACTCACTAAATGGATCAACTGAAAAGCTCAGTGTTCCTTGTAAACCTAGACTTGATCTTTTTTCGCCCAGCTGTTCACCCTTCTCAATGTTTGATTGTAGATTGCTTTTTGTCTGTTCCTTGGATTTTCGATAGCAAATTTTCATTTGAACTTCTTGATAAGTTGTCATTAAGTATCTCACAGACGTCAAAGCCAAGTGAATTTAGATCAAATTTGTGGTTCAGAATTAGATCTCTCACTATTCTTGAGTGGATGTGTAGCAACACTTGAACCATTTTTCCTTCGTTTAAGAACGGTTTTGATGTCTTCCGTGTCAATTCATCTCAGTTGCGGTATGTGTTTAAATAACTGCAGGACATTGTATCTATTTAATATCAAATTATCTTTCCCGCAAAGCACTCTCTCGATCATCAAGCAACAATTTGCATTTGTTTTAGTTCTTTTTGTTGGTAATTTCGTTCTTAAGAGTTGAGGGCGATGTGGGTCTCTTCTTTGGTCCTCTCCCATTGCTTGTTGAATATGAGCCTGTTTTGATTCTCTCGGTTCTCTTACCTGGCCCTGTTGGTAGGCAACTCCTCTCTCTCTCTGTATTTCGACCTCTCTTTCTTTGGTTTTGGCGCCTAAATTAAAGTTAACTATTTGAGTTGTTTTGGCATCTTGTGTCCATCGTTCACCAACTGTTGCAAATCGCCTCACAGTTGCATGTAGAGGGTTTGAGCTTGGTGCGTCAATGGGACACCTCGTAACAGGTGAAATTATTCTGCAAATCCGCTTTTTCTGGTCTCCATTGAGCTGTTGCTCGTTTTGTTCGCATCCAGCTGAGTCAGGGTTTTTGACTTCTTCAGGTGCTACTTCATCAGTATCCGGAAGATCGAGGTTAGTCTCGTCTTCGATGTTTATTTCGGAATCGTGAGTTGTTAGATTGACCAACAGGTCAATCATGGCTGCTTCTGCGTTTTTTTTCCTGGTCGAGGCTAGCCAGAGCTTGTGAATTGTCCTTTGAAGCTAAGCTCACTGATATTTCAGACATGTTTTTTTTTTTCTTTAGTATTTATCCACTCTTCTTTTTCTATGTTGTTTGCAGGAGAGCATTTCGATTTTTTACATTGCGCAAGAATTTACACAAGCTTCTTGTTTGATAATTTTCCGTTTGGGCATTTTTCTTGTCTTTCTTGTTTGTTTTTTTGGTGTCGCTCTCTCATCACTATGTTCCTCTGAACTTGTTTCTTTGATTTTTTTGCTGAATATTGAAAAATATGCAATTGATGGTTCTTTAATTCGATCTTCATTTACAGAGGGCAGAGATACATTTCGATGATCCATTTCATTGGAGAGCGTTTTAGCCAAGACTTCTGTACTGGCAGAAATTGATACAGGACCATCCGGGTCCACTCCGTTTATGGGTAGTTCCACCAAACCATCGACGTTAGCAGAGGTTGAAGGTTGACTTTCGATTTCAATTTCACAGATCGCCTTTGTGGCTTCAGTGACTTTGTGTAAGCGGTCGGTTTTCTTCTGTCCACAGATCTCGGTTTCGTCTAAATCTATTATTTCAACAGATGGAAATTCTTGCCCTATTTTATTTAGGGAATAATTTATTTTATGGACTGCATCTTTTATTGGTCCGCACACATTCCTGTTAGCCAGGTAGAACGTTCCTCTCTTCCTGGTACTTTTTTTGCTATGATTTATAGGAGATGCTTTCTCATTATCAACCATTTTGTGTTTTGCCGTGGTTTGAATTTGATTTTTCAATGTTTGGATCACGTCCCTCACCAATTCGGCCAGGAGTCTTTTAACCTCAGCATTAGTTTTCATTTGTTCTTTGAGCAGCATTGTCATTAGCTCATATGATTTAACATTGTTTTTTGCCTGTTGTTTCATGTCAACAATTTCCATTTCAAGATTCACTGTTTTTGAATTCAACAAAGCTATGAGCGTGTTTTGATCTTTACTTGTTTCGTTCAGTTGCTCATATAGCTTTATCAATGGGGCCACCGTGATCGTCAGAGCAGAGGTAAGATTAGGTCGAAGCTCATTTATAATTTGACCTATTAAGTTCATGCACCACTTGCGTTGATCAGCATCATTCAGTGTTTTTCTCCTTTTCAAGTGGTCTCCTGGACCTCTTCGTATCTTAGGATAGTGTCTTTCCATAATGGAGGAGTCCGTAGTAGGCTCTGGGTCTGTAGAGTCATCTGATTCAGATATTGACTCTCGGCTTTCCCAATTTGTTCTGTCTCGCTTAGGTTGGTTTAAATACGTAGCTTTCCCACTTGATAGGCTACAATTTCTTTTTTGCGAGCACAAAATAGGCTCATTTGGGCTTTGATCCATTTTCCATCTCTTCAAAGGTTGGGCCCTACTTCTTTCTTGCGTCTTACTATCCAAACATTTATATGATGCTAAATCCTCGCTTGACTTTCGTCGTTGTCAATACTTCTTGAGAGCTAATTACATCATTTTTGGTTATTTGGTTTGCTATAGGTGTTTGATTTATGCCCCTCAAGTCGTTTAACAATTTATTTTCGACTGCAATTGAGTCTCTCCTGTGTGATGTATCACTATTTTTGCCAGTAGCATCAGGTAAGCTGCAATTTTCTTCCTCCATTCTGTTCAGTATAATTTGTTTGTCTACGTTCTCCACTCTAAATACTTCATCATTGATTGTCGCTGTAGCATTTTCATGATTAACCACAAATTCATCATTTGATATCGTCCAAGTGTCATCTTTGTTCAGTTTTGCAAAGCCACTTCCCTCAAAATCGCTGCAATGGTTGTTTATTGCTGCATAAACGCCCTCACCAGATATAATCATTGAATCAAGGCTCATTCCTGGTAAAACAACCGATTGGTGGCTGTTTGTTGTTCCACTCGAATGTATTGATTCTGGGGAACAATCTAGTTCGAAGGAATCTGATTTGTTAGGCATGCTCAAAATATCCTGCCCAACATCAGTGCATACTGCAGCGGTTTGACTGTGGGCCAAAGCGTTCAAGCCTCTCAGAGTTTCTGGTAGGCTCTTTGTCCTTGCACTGCAATGGTTACAACTTAACAATTTGGCCTCGTCGTGGCCAGACATTTCTTTCCTTGCATCCGCAATATTTACAGAAGCAGTTATATGGATAACGTTTTCCTCCTTAGAACTTACTTGTTGTCTCCTGCATCTTGCCACGGGCTCGTTGGCACCTGACTCCGATTGTGCGGCGTTGCAGTGTGCTTGGCCACAAAAGGATAATCGCACAGTCATCTCCCTTCTTCTGCCTGCATTGATTTTCCTGGTGTACTGCCGTGAAAGGGGGGGCAAACCAAGATGATCAGGGGGCGTTCACCGCACACTGCAAACAGCCAAACAGCATTGTCAATCCACAAAAAGTAACTCGCCCTTTGCGCGCCGGGCTTAGCGCCGCAATGGTCGATGGGGCAATGTTTTATCCAGGTACTTCCTGGTCAAGGCGGAGCAAAAAGGGGGCGGAGCCAGGTCTCGCGTCTCCTGTCACTCAGCTCTCAGCTGTGTTCTTCTCCCGCTCGCGCACACAGCACAGCCAAACAGCGCTGTCAATCCACAAAAAGTAACTCGCCCTTTGCCTTTTACATTGTACTCGGTTGTTGTTTGTGGCATATTGCAACGACACGCAATTACAACTTGTGTGTGTACTTGGCTTTGTCCTGAGCACATGGGCAGTCCAGCATCGAGATGCGTGTAGTCCACCAGTTGGTTCCCCCAGGTACCACAAACGCATAATTCAATGCAAATATTTAATTAAAATGCTGTCTATGTGTTCTTCTTGCCCTTAGCTTGCTCCCTGATTGTAGCGTCATCCTTTGCATCCCATTTCGAGCTGACCATACTCCATAGCACTAACTTCCGAAGCAAATTAAAGGGTACTGTCCACGTTGTTTTCTCTCTGTTCCCATTGTTTCACCGCCGTGTTCATAAATAGTTGTAACACGGGGCCAAATTAATGGTTAAAATGATAAACTGTAACTGTGATTGGCTATTGAGACACATTTCCATTATCTTTTTTAAAAAGCTACATCCTGCCTTTCAGTGATTGTCATTGATTCCAGATACCAACGGACAGGTTTTTTAACCACCAACTGCAGATACACGTGAATGAGTGGATCACAGTGACTCTTTTTTGGGACGATCACCACAGGCCGATATGCCCTTACGCGGTACCAGCGATAAGGAGCAACCTGACATCGTTTATGGTGGCCTAGCGCCAAGCTGATGCCAAAGCCTTGCGATTCACAGTGCATCCAATGCGCTTCTTATACCCAAAAGGAACATCGTGTGACTCACGATAAACATTTGTGGATCGAGAACGAAGAAAAAAATTACCCATTTGCTTGAATATGGCAATCGCTGGATGTTCTTGCAGCGTTTATTGTGAAATAAAAGAACTTTACAAATTGTACAGTTTTGCTATTTCCTTTAAAAGTATAGTTTTATATTCAGAATTGGGACGCGCTTTGTTGTGAGATGATGTGTGTTGATATTCCGGGTTCTGCGTCAACTAACGTTATCACGTAAGTGATGGCTGGGCCTGTTTGGCTATACTGCCCAGTAACGTCCTGGAGATATGCAGAGAAGATCAGTAGGTTTGGTGATGTCAGCCTAAGGGGCGGGGCATATAAATTAGTGCCGCCAGGGCAGTCAACCTTGGGCGATGAAGCAACGGATCAGATTATCACAAGTTGGTCACGCCCTGCTACCTGATTTCTCATGTGTAAAAAAGAGGAAATCTACGGTAAGGTTCATAGGAAATGTTTGTACTATCGATGAATGCATGCCTTGAAACACATGCCCGAACCCTCTGGACAATCATATTTCTGAGCGCACTATTCCTTTAATAGATCAATTTTTTGCTCCATTCGCTGCAGTTGATTTTCTAAGATCTCCGTTTATGTATTATTTTTAATATCTGTATGGTGTGTTAAACAATCTGGTAAGTACATTTTAAACTAATGGGTAATAATTGGTTTATATAGAGAAATGTAGTGTCTACCGTTAGTATCACTGTTTTCACTCATTTCATCACAAGAAAAATGTTCTTCCAGCCATTCCAAAGTTCTAGACATTTCTGTGTAAAAAGAAAAATATATATTATTTTTACTGTATCTAATACAGAAAGTTTATAATATATAAAGTGAATGTAGTCTACTCACTAGTTTCTTGAAAAGTTTTGCTGTTACTGCTGCGTAGGTGTGCTGCTGATTTTTGCTGTGCAGTTTGTGTGAGGTAATTCTGTAGGAGGCAGAATTATTTTGTTTTGGTATATTGCATTATGTTGCATATGTTATGTAATTGGACGTTTGGTGTGTTACATATACAGTTTGCACTTCTTATTTATTATTGAATGTAATGTATTTATTTGCTGCTTTTTGAACATGTTCAGTGTTTTCATTGCATGATCCAACAATGTAAGATAGTCCCTATGTTTTTCGATAGTGTTGATAGTGTCAAAAGATTGGGATATTGACATTGGTGAATTTGATGTGAATGGTCCACACTTCACTTGGAGTTGTGAGGGAAAAACATCCACGATTGACTATATAGGTTTATCTCAAAATATCTGTCATCTAGCTGGTCCTGTAATGATCTATCCCATAAAGCATGGTGATCATGCACCATTATCAATAACTTTGAGTATTTGTTATTCCAAATTAGAGGTGGTTCCTGCACTAACTTTCCCTGGAGTGGATCGCTTTGCAATATTACTTCGATGGAATCTAGGCCTTTGTAGGCGTTATACAGCATATGTATCTAAAGGCATCAATATAAATCATCATATGTCAACTGCCGAAAAGGAGATGATTTGTGTTAGAACTATAGACAAGGCATTAATGCATTTTCAATCAAGTAATGTAAGCACGATTAATCATCCACATAGTTTTGATCCTGAATGTAAAATGTTAAAAAGGGAAAAAAACAGAGAGTTGAGAGATTTAACAAAGAACCAACTTAGTGCATCCAACTATGCCAAACTTAAGAAGCAAATCATGATGAAACTTAAGAACAAGATGAAGGAGACACGTATTTGAAACTACAATAAAGATAATTGTCTATTAATCAGAGCCATTTGTAGTTATAACACACGTACTATTTGGCAAACTATTGAGTCCAGCAATAATTGAAGTACAGCTCTTTTTGCCAATTCGATCCCCGCTCAGATCTGGCAGGAATACATGTCAGATAAATTTAAATTGCCAGTAAGATTTTAATCCTTATCCTTTATCCCAAAGAGTTATAATCTACTGGGACGATTATAATGGACTTGGAGGATATAAAGTGGGCCATCAGGAATTTATCCTCTTCTAAATCTGAAGGACCTGATGGAATTCCTCCTTGTCTATACAAATCTGACCCAGATATATGGGCCGACATACTAAAAGCTAAATTTGAAATGATCATGATCTCTGGGAAAATTCCTCATGAATGGGTAATGCTGAATATGATACTGATATATAAAAAAGGAGATCTGCTTCTACCTATGAACTATAAACATATTTCTCTGATTAATACAGAAGCAAAAATCTTTGCAGTATTGTTACTTTACGATCTAGAACAATATATTAATAAATATGATCTTTTTTCAAAATTCCAAATAGGCTTTAGGAAGTCGATGAGTACTGTTCTAATTGGCACTATACTGTCTCATATATTATTTAGTACTAAAGCTAAAGATGTGTGCCCTGTCTACACGGCCCTGATTGATATGTGAGCGGCGTTTGACTACGTAATTCAAAATATTGTATGGAAGAAAATGACTAAAATGGGTATACCGGCAATCCTAATATATTGGATTGTCCAACTGCATACCAATACGTCCTGTAAAATACGGATTATGAAAGAGGGAGCAACTACTGACCCAATAAAAAACATTCTTAGGGCTAAAGCAAGGATGTAACTTTGCTGCCACTCTTTTTAATCTGTATATCTCCGATTTAGACCAATTTTGGAGGGAGTTAAATCTCTTCTCAACTAAATTAGGAATCCTTCGTCTACAATGGCTAGCTTTTGCTAACGATTTAATTTTCTTTGATCCAACTCAGGATTGCAGAATAAACTTAATTTGTTTCAGAAGTTTGCAGAGGAGCACAATCTGAGCCCAAACCCAGCGAAAACTGCGATACTGACATTTGGGCTAATGAACAGGAAGAAAAAGCATTTTATATGGCAAATAGTGAATACTATTATTCCGTTAATTGCAGAAACCATTTATATGAGCTATCATTTGACAGAGAGGAATTCAGTTAAGTTTTGGGCTGATCAATTGAACAGAAGTGCCCGACCTCTTCTATCACAATTAAAAATAATTGTGGCTAAGTATTGTAAATATTCTTTAGTGCCCTTGATAGACTTCGCGAGTTTAAAAATCAAAAGCGTTCTTCTGTGTACCCTTGATGTTTGTCTACTGAACATAGGTGAATACCTAGATGTTCTGCAGGGTCGCCTATTGAAACTGGCACTACAGCTTCCATTATCTCTGCCAAATAGTATACTCAGACATGAGCAAAAATGATAATACCATCTAAAAATTCCCTATATCATGATCTGGAGACTAATTTACGATTGAATAATGTCCGTTCATTAAATATGTATCAGAAGGAGATGCTGGCGTATTTATCTGATGCTGATATAACACCTGCTGACTTATGCTTGAGACCAGGTCATGCTAAAAAGAAATGATTTGAGCATGACTGGTGCATGACTGTGCAAAAGATAGGGAATTACAAAATGTATACGGAATATGCTAAATTTCCAAGGAAGAGAACTCCTCGGTCAGGTTATCTGGAACTATTCCCATGCAAGATTATGAGAAAAGCATATATGAGATTTAGGATGAATTTATATTACACGAGAGAAAGAACATACCATTGGATAAAGAAGGGAGATGAGGTGAATATGTTGAAATGTCGTTTTCCTCTTTGTAATAAACCAGTGGAAACACTGAAGCATCTTGTATTAGATTGTAATCACTTTAAAATACAGAGGACTAATTTGTTGATGAAGTTGGTAAGCATCCAATTTGAGGACAGCTTAGAATTTCTGTGGAACAGAATGATGAATTGTAATTATCGACCGTTGATGTATGCTTTGGGATGGCTTTTGAAACATATTGAAAAAGAATTGGGAAAGAACAATATCGATGTACAAGATGTTTGAGAAGTAATTGGAGTTTAAGTTGTCTGTTATGTTTAAATGTATCTTTTCTCTTATTTTTTCTTTTTGGAATATTTTAAAGTTTTAATTGTTATATGTATTTATTTTTAATATGAAGATTTTGTAAAGGTTAATTTTGAACCAGGGACAAATACAAAAAATAAAAATATGACATTTGTGATGTCATTTTTGATGTCCTGGGTGTTATTCTTAGCAGTGTGCGGTGCTGCCGTGAGTTATGGTAGCTTAGCTTACCATAACTGGCGAATTTCAGAGGTTTTTCGGTTTTACTTTGAACCATTACGTCCCTTTAACAACATTTTTTTCTCTGAATTTCATAGGTTTTTAGTAGCACAACTTAACCATAACCTTCCTGTAACAACGTTATTTCACTGAATTTCATAGGTTTTTAGTAACGCAACCTAAACATAACACTCCTTAACAAAGTTTTTTCACTGAATTTCATAGGTTTTTAGTAGCGTAACCTAACCATAACACGCCATTAACACATTTTTTTCACTGAATTTCATAGGTTTTTAGTAGCACAACCTAACCATAACACCCCTTTAACAAAGTTTTTTCACTGAATATAGATATAGATAATATAAATTTGATAAATGTTTACTAGGATTCCATTAGTTTATATACATATAACATAGAACATACTGAACCCCCTACCTGCGCTAGTGGTTCTGATGTCCGCGGACCATGCACATGTCCGCGGATGGACTCGGCCAATGTCAATACTATCCAGACACTCAGGGGGTATCTTACATTGTTGTATCATGCAGTAGAAACAACACTGAACAAGTTCAAAAAGCAGGACATAAACACATTACATTTAATAATAAATAAGACGTGAAAACTGTATATGTAAGACATCGACCGTCTATTTAAATAGCATATGCAACAGAATGGAATATACCAAAACAAAATAAATATGCCTCCAACATAATTACCTCACAGAAACTGCACAGCAAAAAGCAATATCAGACCTACACAGTAGTAACAGCAAAACTGACAAAGAAACTAGTAAGTACACTACATTTATTTTATATATTTATACACTTTCTGTATTAGGTACACTAAAACTAATATATATATTTTTTTACACAGAAATGTCCAGTACATTGGCATGGCTGGAAGAAAATTTCCCTCGGGATGAAATGAGTGAAGACAGTGATACCAATGGTAGACACTACACTTCTCTATATAAGCCAATTAATAACCATTACTTTATTTGTACTAAACATTTTTTTTAACAGACCATAAAGACACTATAAATAATATACCAAGAAAGACAAAAAAGAGAAGAAAATCCTCTGCCGCGAATAGAGCTAAAAATGGATATGTTAATGGACGATTTCATTCTTTTAAAATACTTTGTGGTTGACCACATAACATAAAACATTAAATATCACTTTCCCACATGTACCTGTTGCCACTCTCCATGTCCCAGCCAACTATCCCCAAACCCTCCCCAGCAAGAAAAACATTACGATGAGACTTCCTTCCCTTCCTCCCCTCCTATCCATCATGACCAAACCCCTAATTCCCCGGTATTTGTTTCAGTTTCTGGTTCCCCCCCCCTATTTCGTAATTTTTAAACTGTTATACAACAATAAAATATTTAGTGTGTTGTTAGTATATTCCTGTGTCTTATTTTTCTTTAAAGGCAGTTGGGTTGTTCGCGGACAGCGCGGCTGTTCGGGATGTCCGCAATTAACCAAAATGGAGGTGTCCTAAGGACATTATGCCTGTTCTACTGTTCGCAATCAAAATGGAGGTGCCCTTAGAACACACACAATGTCCAGGATGTCTGCAATTAACCAAAATAGGGGTGTCCAAAGGACACCATACCTGTTTGTACTATTTGTAATTAAAATGGAGGTATCCTTAGGACACACAAGATGTCCGCCTGTCCGTAATTAACCAAAATGGGAGTGTCCTCAGGACACTGTATCTGTTCCTACTGCTTCCAATTAAAAAGGAGGTGTCCTTAGGACACTAAATCCGTCCACAGGTCCGTAACTATTCAAAATAAGGTGTCCTAAGAACAGTCCCCCTGCTCGCAAAGTCCGCAACCAGAATGAATATGTCCGTAGAACACATATCCCGTCCGCCTGTCTGCAAAGTTGTGATGTACATTTATTTTATTCAGGGACCTGAACACTGTCAGTAGAACACAGCGCGGCTGTCCATGACTGTTTGCCACACATGTGTCGCATTTTTAATTAGTTCGGGGACTGGAACACTGTCCGTAGAACACCCACGCGCATGTGCACAACCGACCCCGCACATTTGGTGTTCTATGGACAGCTGTCCCATTCGCGAACGTGCCGCAACGTCATCATGTGACCACATCCGCGCTAAGCGGAACAACCACTGGACACCTAAAAAGTGATTTTATTAGGAATTCCATGGTATTTTTCTGGGAAAGTTCACCCTTGCACATGACCCAGACCATGTCCTTGGAGATCTGCATAATTTTTGGAACTTTTTGAACCCTTTTTTGGTGTTTGAAGGGTTCGTGGACAACGCTGGGGTCCGCGAAGCGCGCCCAGTTCCCCTATAAAAGGCCACACCCCAGAACTGCTCCTCATTCTGTTTTGGAGTTCCAGGACGGACACTGCTGAATTTCATATTCTGCTAATTGCTGCCTTTGCTGTGCCTCCTGAAACCATTCAAGATGGCAACCATGGTTGCTGCTGCTACTACTGGTGCTACTTCTGCCTCAGCACCACCCCCACCCTCTCCATCACCACCACCTCCCCAAGGGCCTGGAGAGGGGAACAGGAGTGAGGATCCAGAGGAGAGTGATGAAGAGGATAAAGAGGATGAGGTAGTGGACGTCCCTACTACTAGCACTCATCGTGAATCTTGGGTGTGGAGGTTATTTACCACTCTTGATGGAGTACCAAATGCACTTGCAAACAAGGTACGGTGCACTCGGTGCCAGATGGTGCTGAGTCCGGGCAAGCCTGGTTTGTATAGCTATGGTACTACATCAATGAAGCGACACCTAAGGTCATTCCACGTGGGGCTATTCGTAAGGGTGTACCTTGCGATAAACGTAGTAGGTTGAGTTCCCAAGCAGCATCCTCCATTTTCGCACCTGCCACCACAAGAGACACTCCTGTGGAACAGCACGTCCCTCCAGCTGCCTTGCAGACCATACATGATGCTGTTGAACCTTACCTTTCGAGGGTCACAGTATTGTGCATGTACTGCGATGCAGTACTCTGCAGGGTGGAGAACCTTTGAAATGCTTTTGAGGCTGCGGTCAAGGAGCATGAGAAGGACTGCCACTACCTGAATAAGCCCCACCCTACATTTTCTTCTCTCCACCTGCCCTTTCTTATCCCCGTGGTTGGTGTCCCTTTCTTACCCTCATTTTCCCTCTTTTCCTTGTGTGTCGTGTTTAAACAAATATATATATATTAAACAACAAAAAAGCTCTTTTCATAGCTGCCTTTCACAGTTTAAAATAGAAGTGTCAACGAAATGCTGCA
Organism: Ambystoma mexicanum; assembly: GCF_040938575.1. Taxonomy (NCBI): domain Eukaryota; kingdom Metazoa; phylum Chordata; class Amphibia; order Caudata; family Ambystomatidae; genus Ambystoma; species Ambystoma mexicanum. The sequence goes on from NC_090939.1 coordinate 339,511,830, forward strand.
GGCCCCTGTGCATTTTTTAGTAGTCCGCCGACTGACGGCTGACCTCTAAACTCTTTGCAGTGCTGCTCTGTCATAACTATTGCACTTTTCTCTGTGAGGAAGTGGTGGCTCTGAAAAGAGCCTTTTTGTGGTGGTCTTTTGTGTTTCAAAAACTTTAAATGGTCAGCACCTACTGTAAAATGCATTGCTGTAATTCCAAAAAGGGTTGCAATACTTTTTGTATATTTCGCAGAAAAATCTAATTGCCAGCATAAGTAAGATGAACTCCATCTCTGCAAAAAAATGTATGTGCTACGAAACATAATATTTTCATTGTTAAAAACGACATGCCAACATCTGTCAAAAAGGCACAAACAGCCTTGTTGACATTGCTCCTCGCATTCTCCGTTTGTGGACCAAATGAAGAAGTATGGAGCCACGTTTGTCTCTGTGCAATATAAGAAAAAAAAAACTTGGGAGTTTGGAAACATCTCTATGACTTTCCCAAGTTCTTCTTTCATTGCAAATTACAAAGAGAATCCAGAGATATGTCCTGAACTGTTCCCTCCACAATGAATAATAATAATGTCTGGATGATGCTGTGTCACCAAAATTGCACAAAGAGGTACCAAATCCAGCCACTTCATTCCACACACTCCATGCCGGTGTACTTCCACATGTACAAACATATCTCCAAGCACCAACACCCTAACTTTCTCCACCTCTGCCATCTTCACTACACACAACCTCTCTCAATACAAAGCAGAACCAAAACACCTCATTGGCTGATCCCTACAGTCCCCTTTCCATGCTGATTTTGCTGAGAAACCCCGGATGTGGCACGCCCTGTCTGCGGACAGCTGCAGTGTCAGCGGAGTGCATAACAATAGGGCAGCCCTTCTACCCTTTCCACTTCAATATCTGCACCATTTCCTCATTGGCTACTGTTAAGCAGTCACACAACGATCCACCAATCACATGCAATAACTCTACATCTAACTCCATCATGACAGATCAGCAGATGTACTATTGATCACTCTTAGTACAATTGGACTGTGACTGCAAAGGTCCTAAAGCAACAACTACTATAAAACTCCCCAAGATTTCTACTTGCAAATTCATGCACATCCACATGCATGAACACAAACTACAGGTATGAATATTTTCTGCACAGTACATGTATGAATGCAAATAAACAGAGTAACTGCCACTTACCCTGTATAACCTGTAAAACAAATGTACTGTCATTTCTCCCATCTGATATGATCATTTGTCACTACTTGCAAACCTGTCTGCTCTGCATATTTTTATTTACACACACAGCTATCTAAGAAAGTGTCACTGCTTGTTATGAAATGAGAGAAAAACAGTATATTTGTGGGAAAGGCTTTGTTTGTTTGTTTGTTTTGTTTGTTTGTTTATTAATTTGTATAGCGCACCTGACCCAAAGGTATATGGGCGCTTAATCTTCGAGTTACAGGCAAGGTAGGGTACAATTATACAGTGATGAAGCAAAGGTATACAAGACAGGATAGCAATTCGTGCATAGACAGTAATATAGCAATTCGTGCATAGACAGTAATATGCTGGCATGGTGCAAAATACAATCAAGCAGGAGGTATGCATTCAATCATGGTAGGTTAATTGTTGAGTAACCAGGTGATGACCTTAGTTCTGAAAGGTTGGAAGGTGGGTGTAGATTTGATATCCAGTGGAATGGTATTCCAAAGTTGTGAAGCCAGAACTGGGAAGCTGGAACCACCAGCTCTTTTGAGGGAGAATTTGGGCACAGTCAATTGTAGTGTATTAGAGGATCTAGTGGTTCTAGTGTTCTGTCTTAGTGTGAATTTGTTGGTGAGATAGGGCGGGGCAAGGCCGTTGAGTGCTTTATAGGTGAGGCAGATGGTTTTTAGATCTATTTTTTGTTGGATGGAAAGCCATTTGCATGCGATTCTGGTAGCCGAAATATGTTCTCTTCTGGGAATATTCAGGGCGGCACGGAGTGCATTATTTTGTATAACTTGCAGTTTATTGATTACCGTTTTGTTGGCACCTACGTAGAGACTATTGCAATAATCTAGTTTAGATTGTATAAGTGCTCTGGCTAAGGTGAGGCAGTTGTTAGGGGAGATCAGCGGTCTACAGGCCCTGATTAGTTTGCCTGTGTAGGCCGTGGCTGAGGCAGTCATATTAATTTGTTTGGCTAGGTTAGTGTTCGTGTCGAGGTAAAAACCAAGGGTTTTTACACTCTTGGCGATAGTGATGGTGTTGCCGTCAATGGTAAGGCTAGTGTAGCTAGGACTAAGTTTCCGAATGGTGTTGGGTGAGCCGACAAGGAGCAGTTCAGTCTTGTCATCATTCAGGCAGAGGCCATGTGTGGCCATCCATGCCTGAATGATGGAGAAGACTTCATTGATCCAAATGGCGTCCGAATTATAGTTGCCGGTTAAGGTGAGGAGTATCTGGGTGTCGTCTGCGTAGTTGGTGTAGGTGACACCCAGATGGTCCAGCTTGTCGAATAGGGGCTTTGTAAAAATGTTATACAAAGTGGGTGATACACACGATCCTTGTGGGACACCACAAGTAATAGGAATAGGGTCGGCCGCTGCTAGGGGTGAGAAGACCCGCATGGTCCTATTGTCCAGGAAGGATTGGATCCATGAAATTGCGGAGTGGGAGAAGTGAACTGCCGATGACAGATGGTTGCACAGGATTTTGTGATCAACCAGATCAAAGGCAGCGGATAGGTCAAGAAGAAGAAGGATGCCAGCTTTACCTTTGTCTTTGAGGTCGTCTATCTGGAACTTGAGATCGACCAGGGCCGTTTCTGTCCCGTGTTGTGGACGAAAGCCGGACTGGCGAATTCCTAGTAGATGGTTTGTCTCAAGGTTATCCTGATTTGTAGATAGGCCACTCTATCAAGAATTTTTGGTAGGAATGGGACAGTGGTGATGGGTCTGTAATTTGTGGGTACATCTGGGTCGAGGGTAGTTTTTTTTTAGTAGTGGTAAGACCCAGGATTGTTTTAGATTACTAGGGACCGAGTTATCAGAGAAAGACAGGTTTATTGGTGTGTTATAAAATGGCACACAGCCAGGATCAGTACATGCATCTGTGTTCATGCACACAGATAAGCAATATCATTTAAAAGCCTCCCAGCTGAAACAACACCACTGTCTCTACATCAAATCCGTCTGCTTTATATCCCACACCTTCACAAATGCATACATTGCATGCTTTTCTGTACAGTTCCTGCAATTTAGCCTGTAAAAATAGCAAAAAAAGCATATTATTATTTCTTCTATCTCCTAACATCCAATAACACTGCCTTAAAAAGCCAAGTGTGCTCTGTGCACTTACTATTGTACTCATTAGTTAAGCATGTTCAACTAACAGATTCTAAGTAAAATATACAGGATGTACATAGGGAAATTAACGTGCATGTGCATACTATGCTCAGTTATCAGAAAGCAATACTACTGCAAAAAAAGAAATCAACGTCTACATTAATGACAGTGTTTAACTTCTTTCTTTTACAATTGCAGTGAAGACCACTCTCCTGAAAAGCAGCAGCGTCTGAAGTATGAACACGAATGCAGACTAAACCTACTCTTTACATACAAAAAGTATGAGGAATACTGCCCTAATGTTCTAACTGTTACTCAAACACAGTAGAATTCTAATATTCTAGAACCAACAATTGTAACCCTGTAACATTAGATTTAGTATTAAGGCTTCCCCTCACAAGCTGGATACTTTGTATTGTCATCTGAACCCCAATATAGTAACACACAAATACAAGAATAGCCTTCCCAACCTGGTGTAGCTGCCCATTGCACAATCACACACCTCCACATACATCCTTACCACCATACTCAGACACTCATGCACAAAGCACACATACACTGGACAATAGCCCAACCCACACTTTCTTTTTTTCTCCAACAGACCCCAAACAATGCCTACCAAAAAGCAACTCCATAGAAAGCAACGCGAAAGTAAACAATATCAAAATAAAACTCTCCAAAATAAGCATCCACCTCTAGCAGAATTTTTACAAAAAGTTCAAACAAAACAGGTAATACAGTCAAGCAAAACAAAACAACCTTCGGGTACAGAAACTCTGCCTCCTTTTTTCAAAATGTAAAGCAAATTGATTAACAAGACTTCAGCTACCAATACTGCTTACACTGCACCATAAATCTTGATGTAGAGGCAAGTACGCATACCAAATATATTATTTTACAAAACATTTTCTGCCACAGAGTTCTTCAGAACCTTATAAAAACAGGAGAGAAATCACGCACAACCCTTAAAACCTACCATAGAAAATTAGTCCTCGAAGATCTCATAGAAAGTGCAATCCTTCTTAAAAGGAAATTATTTATTTTAGTTTTAAACAGAATGAAACCACTAAAAACCTAAGTACTAAACTACAAAAAAGACTTCACAATAAAAGGAACATCAACAAAAATAGCTTCTCAAACATCTGTGGAGATGAATGGAATCACACTACAAGCACAAAACCATATTTCAATGAAGAAGCATACAAACAAAAGCAAAAAAACCCAATTGCCATACATAGCAGTGGACGAGGGGATGAAAAACCATTATGGAACAAAAACATTGCTCACAAAAATATCCCCAGAAAAGTCAGTATCACCTCTCCATTCCACTGAATCAATACGTCCGGTCTACAAATGGCCGGTCACATCAATGTGTAAAATTGCCAAAATATTGTTCTATTCTTTCCGCCCGTTCCTCAATCAGTATGTGAACGGCAAAGACAAATTCAAAATGAAACTACTACAAAATATGGACGCCTGTCCAGTGCACAAATACACAGGACGACAAGGACATTTGTTAGCCTGCATTTCTGGACATATTTGCAAAAGCACCTTCCATCATATCAAAATGATATCAACACATCATTCAACTATAAGAAATCTGGTCCATAAACTGTACTATGCCAAAAGTCCTGCTTTAACACTAGCCAAATTAAATAACAATCTTCTACATTGTGCATTCAAACAACTACTCGAAGAAATACAGCATATCCAAAGAAAGTATTTTGGAAGTGAAAGCCACTTACAAAATGCAATAGCTTTACAACAAACTAGCAACAACTGTAAAATGGCAACCTTTTACTAAACACATACAAAAAAGAAATACTAAAGTTTAAAAGTACATCCGCTGAAGTACCAAACCATGTGTGTGTGTGTTGGAGCAGGACTTTTTATAAAAATAGCACAAAAACTGTAGACATAGCGTACAAAATAGAAGACGATGGGCCTCATTACACGGTAGGCGGTAAACCATGGCGCTATTAGCGCCATGGTTCATGCCAGTAATTTACCGGTACCACCTTGGAGGAAAGGGGAATTACCGCCCTATTCCGAGGTTGGCGGGGCGGTAATTCCTCCTTCCTCCATTGCCCTTCCCCATTCCCATTTTTGCCCCATAGGGCATAATGGGAATCGGGAAGGCGCTAATTACGGTACTGCAAATTGCGGTACCGTAATTAGCACCCTGGTCCCTTTGCGGGTTGTGGAATTTAACGCCTGCTTTTCTCAGCAAATCTCATACTGGATTTGCTGAGAAACCGTGGATGTGGCACGTCCTGTCCGTGGATAGCCGCAGTGTCAGCGGAGCGCGTAACAATGGGGCAGCCCTTCTACCCTTTCCACTTCAATATCTGCACCATTTCCTCATTGGCTACTGTTAAGCAGTCACACAACCATTCACCAATCACATGCAAGACCTCTACATCTAACTCCATCATGACAGATAAGCACTTTAGGTGTACTATTGATCACTCTCAGTATAATTGGACTGTGACCGCAAAGGTCCTAAGGCAACAACTACTATAAGACTCCTCAAGATTTCTACTTGCAAATTCATGCACATCCACATGCGTGAACACAAACTACAGGTATGCATATTTTCTGCACAGTACATGAACAGCTCTTGTATGAATGCATATAAATAGAGTAACTGCCACTTACCCTGTATTACCTGTAAAACAAATGTACTGTCATTTCTTCCATCTGATATAATCATGTGTCACTTGCAAACCTGTCTGCTCCCCAAATGTTTATTAACACACACAGCTACCTAAGAAAGTGTCATTGCATGTTAAGAAATAAGAGAACAAAAGTATAATTGTGGGAAAAGGCTTTGTAGTGTGTTATAAAATGACACACATCCAGGATCAGTACATGCATCTGTGTTCATGCACACAGATAAGCAATATCATTTAAAAGGCCCCCAGCTGAAACAACACCCCTGTCTCTACATCAAATCCTTCTGCTTTATTTCCCACACCTTCACAAATGCATACATTGCATGCTTTTCAGTTCAGTTCCTGCCATTTACCCTGTAAAAATAGCAAAAAAAGCATACTATTATTTCTTCTATCACCTAAAATCCAATAGCACTGCCTTAAAAAGCCATGTGTGCTCTGTGCGCTTAATATTGTACTCATTAGTAAAGCACGTTCAACTAACATATTCTAAGTAAAATATACAGGATGTACATAGGGAAATTAATGTGCATGTGCATACTATGCTCAGTTATCAGAAAGCACTACTTCTGCAAAAACAAAGAAATCAATGTCTACGATAACGACAATGCTATTAACACACATATTTACTAATTTCTTTCTTTTACAATTGCAGTGAAGACCACTCTCCTGAAAAGCAGCAGCGTCTGAAGTATGAACAATAATTCAGAAGAAACCTACTCCTTAGATACAAACAGTAAGTGCAATGCTGCCCTTATGTTCTAACTGTCACTCAAACACAGTAGAATTCTAGTATTGTAGAACAAACAAGTGTATTAACCCTGTAACATTAGATTTAGAATTAGTGCTTCCCCTCACCAGCTGCATACTTTCTATTGTCAACTGAACCCCAGTATAGAGACACACAAATACAAGACTAGCCTTCCCAACCTGGTGTAGCTGCCCAGTGCACAATGACACACCTCCCCATATATCCTTACCATCATACTCAGACACTCATGCACAATTTTAGTGTGTTGTTAGTATATTCCTGTGTCTTATTTTTTTTAAGGGAGTTGGGCTGTTCGCGGACAGCGCGGCTGTTCGGGATGTCCGCAATTAACCAAAATGGAGGTGTCCTAAGCACACATACACTGCACAACAGCCAAACCCACACTTTCTTTTTTCTCCAACAGACCCCAAACAATGCCTACCAAAAAGCAACTCTGTAGAAAGCAACGCAAAAGTAAACAATATCAAAATAAATCTCTCCAAAATAAGCATCCACCTCTAGCAGAATTTGTACAAAAAGTTCAAACAAAACAGGTAATACAGTCATTAAGTAAAACAATACAACCTTCTAGTACAAAAACTCTGCCTCTGTTTTCAAAATATAAATCAAAACAGAAATTGATTAACAAGACTTCAGCTACCACTACTGCTTACACTGCACCTATACATTTTGATGTAGAGGCAAGTACACATACCAACAATATTATTTTACAAAAAATGTTCTGACATAGAGTTTTTCAGAACCTTATAAAAACATGAGAGAAATCACACACAAAAACCTACAGTAGAAAATTAATCCTAGAAGCTCTCATAGACAGTGCAATCCATCTAAAAAGTAAATTATTTATTTTAGTTTTGAACAGAATGAAACCACTAAAAAAAACTAAGTACTAAACTACAAAAAAGACTTCACAATAAACGGAATATCAACACAAATAGCTTCTCAAACATCTGTGGAGGTGAATGGAGTCACACCACAAGCACAGAAATATATTTCAATGAAGAAGCATACAAACAAAAGCAAACAAACCCAATTGCCATACATAGCAGTGGACAAGGGGATGAAAAACCATTATGGAACAAGAAACATTGCTCACAAAAATATCCCCAGAAAAGTCAGTATCATCTCTCCATTCCACTGAACCAATCCGTCCGGTCTACAAATGGCCGTTCACATCAATGTGTAACATTGCCAAAAATCCTTCAAATCTTTCCACCAGTTCCTCAATCAGTATGTGAAAGGCAAAGACAAATTCAAAATGAAACTACTACAAAATATGGACGCCTGTCCAGTGCATAAATACACAGGACTACAAGGGCATTTGTTAGCCTGCATTTCTGGACCTATTTACAGAAGCACCTTTCATCATATCAAAATGATATCAACACATCATTCAACTATAAGAAATCTGGTCCATAAACTGTACTACGCCAAAAGTCCTGCTTTAACACTAGCCAATTTAAATAATAATCTTCTACATTGTACAGTCAAACAACTACTCGAAGAAATAGAGCATATCCAAAGAAAGTATTTTGGAAGTGAAGCCACTTACAAAATGTAATAGCTTTAGAATAAACTAGCAACAACTGTAAAATGGCAACCTTCTACTAAACACATACAAAAAAGAAATACTAAAGTTTAAAAGTGCATCCGCTGAAGTACCAAACCATGTGTTTGTGTGTTGTAGCAGGACTTTTTATAAAAATAGCACAAACACTGTAGACATAGCGTACAAAATAGAAGACAATGAAGATTATTCCAATTAGTTCTCTATTTTATAGCAGAAAACAAATACAAAATCACTGACCCTTTAATACTTTGCAGTTACTGCACTGCAAAACTTGACAACCAAACACCTTCACCTGCTATCACAAATAACTTTGAATTATTCCCACTACCGAACCGCCTGCAACAAATCAACTTATATGAGACCATCATAATTCAAACAGTGTACCCATTTCAAGCAATAATATGCCTTCAACCAAAAACAGCAAAATTAACTCCCTCTGAATTAGTGAAAGGCATTTGTGGCAAAATAGTTTATTTTCCATTAGATCTCAAAGAAAATGTAAACACTCTGGGAATGCAACGTCCACCAGTTCAATCTTTAATTGTCTTAGTAAATGGAGTACCTACAAAAGACAAAAAAAAATGGCAACAACTTGTGGACTTACATAAAGTTAGACAAGACCTGCAATACCTAAAAGACAACAATGAATACTACAAAGAAATTAATATTGAAGAAAACCTGAGGGAAACCACTGAAATAGTTCAAGAGTCATCAGAAACTGGTCAATTTCAACTTCTAGATCCTGCTACGGAATCCAATATTTTAGACCATTGTACAATTCATCCATTACACTCTAAAGACATCATAGATGATGCACTGGAAACTACCAAATGTAACAAGACAAACCATCTCGAATCAGCATATGAGAAAAAAGTATAGAAGCACATGCCTTTCCTCTACTCTTTCCTACTGGAAAAGGAGGAAGTACGATGATAGACCCACACAAATAAAACGCATCAGAATACAGCTCTTTACAAAGGTATTCTGAAGACCCCAGATTAAAAAAAAATGTGGAATACATATTCCACCTTCTCTTTGAAAGTGAACTAGCAACTCTATGCTGTGGAGTTGCATTTCATTAAAATCAGGTACCCATTTTAAAAATATGTCAGCTACGCAATTACTACAAAAATTGCAAGAAAAAGATGAGGTTTTACAGTCAAGCATTAGAAATCTTTTAGCAAACATGCGTGGTACAAAAGAATACTGGTTCCAACGTCACGGAGATAAACGCTGTATGATAAGAAACCTTGGCCCACCCACTTGGTTTGTGACATTAATTTGTGCAGAATATGCATGGGAAGATTTACACCATTTCCTACACATAGCAAACAAAAACAAAACAAACATAGATATAAAAACATCAGGAGAACTCTTCTCTCTAGATCCTGTAAATGTATCAAGATATTTCCATCATCGCTTCATTGCTATGCTACACTTCATTTGTAATAAATCTATTCCTCCCCTCGGAGAAATGCAACACTTCTTTTGGAGGAAAGAATACCAGGCAAGAGGAACACTACACAGCCATATGCATTTTGTGGATTAGAGATGCTCCTAAATTTGGTCAGGACCGTGATGCCACTGTTATGCAGTTTATCCAAAAATATGTCACTTATTAAATCCCTTCACAAACAGCACATAGTGACTTTCATGCACACATTTTACAATTTCAAAGACACAAATGTGGGAAATATTGTCATTGCAAATTTAAAAACAAAGGGAAATACTACACCAAATGCCACTTTGGTTTCCCTAGGCCAGTTTCAACAACAGGTCAAGTAAACAACTTCCTGTCTTCAGTTAGACATAGTGTCAAAGGTAAATCACCTAACAACACATTACATAAAAATAACAGAAGAATCAAAATACATCAATGATTACAATGCAATCATTGCCCTCCTATGGAATGTAAACATAGATGTGCAGTACATTGCAGACAATTCCACTGTAGGTGCACGATATGTGACAGCCTACCTAAACAAAGCAGAAAAAACAGAGCTAATGGATGACATATCATCTGACAAAACACTATCACAGAAATTGTACATCTTATGCATAGAAATGCTGTCCCATTAAGAATGTGGCTGCTATGAAGCTGCAGACCATTTAACCGGTACTGCCTTGTAATCTGAAAATATAGTATGGCTAAGTCTAGGTCCTGCTAAATCTAGAAAAAGAGTTCTCAAATCATCTGAGGATATAAAAACAATAGCCAACAATGATCCCAACAGCCAAGACATATTGAAAAACAATTTACCAGACACGTATTACCCAAACATGAGTACCACTTTGGAAACCATGTGTCTACACCACGTAGCCCAAAACGTCACATACAAAAATAATATAAAAACCATATGAAAAGAAAGGTAGATACAGAGTAGCAAATTGTGAAGGCAGCTTATTGAAACTTACCAAACACAGCTTAATTAATCTTATCAAATTGTCAGTAAAAACTTCTCAACATAAAGAATTGTATTTATTGTCCCTGCTCCAACTTTTTAAACCATGGACAAAAGAAGAAGAGTTACTAGATACCTATGACTCCTATGAAGGCGTTTTCAAAGCAAATGAAAGCACTATAACAAACGTAAACTTTACACAGTACCAAGCAATGTTGCACAATGAACAGCAACATGAAGAAGAACTCCAGGCGCAACTAGATGTGGACACTCCTGACAGTAGTCAACCTTCTGTAACAGGAAGCTAAGAACCACTTGGACAGCCACTATTAGAAAATGAGGCAGAATTGCCCATGACTGAAGTAAAAAAACACCATGTGTCAGTATGAGCAATCTACAAAAGACTTTGCTGTACTCAAATCACAATTTAACAATGAGCAGCACAGCATTTTCCAAGAAGTAACAAAACAAATTGAACACGGTGTGCAATATGAAAGTAAAAACAGTACCTGCCAAAACTACAAACCTATACACCTATACGTGGTCAAGCTGGTTCAGGCAAACATTCTTAATTAAAATCATCAGCAAGTTCCCCCACCAATTGACAAACAACAAACTGTCAGCTGTTGTAACTGCCCCCAAAATGTTTAGCTGCCTACAACATAGGCGGTGTCACTTTACACCGATTACACTCCTTCCAGTAGAGCACCTAAACAAATTAGATTACTACAAACTTTCTGCCGAAGCTGCCATGGAACTGCACAGAGTTTTCAAACAAATGAAAATGCTGCTAATAGATGAGGTGAGCATGGTCTCCAACCTAATGTTGGCTTTGATTCACCTCAGATTACAAGAGGTCCTCAAAACAGACTGAGAAGAGTTCTTTGGATGAAAACACATTATTGTTTTCAGAGATCTTCTTCAATTAACACCAGTGAAAGGTAAACCTATTTTTAAAACAGTAGGGCACAAACAGTGCCATAAAACTGTTGGCAGCATAGGAAATGTCAACCTATGGCACCATATCCAATACAGAGAATTAACTGAAAACATGCGTCAGTCTGCAGACCTCACATGCGCCAACATTTTTAAAAGTATTAGAGTTGATGTACTATCTCAAGAAGCACAATCTATGTTAAAAACCAGGCACATCCATGGACTATATGGACATAACTCATGTGCTACTGATGTCATGGAACAATTAGCACACAAAAATGTCAATTGTATGTCCTTGATGCCAACTCTTGCAAGCTGTTCATAATTTAATGAAACAATGTTAAAAAAAGAAATGCAACCAATAGTTCAAATTGGCTCCACAGACAAACTGGACGTACATGGTATGACACTACCAATGTGTCAACAAGCCACAATAAGGTTAAATACCTTGGAAAACTCTATCTCTAACACAGATGGTTTGGAGAAAATATTACATTTATTTTTAAACTGAAGAGTAATGCTTAAAAGTAACCTTGATGTGGAGCAAGGACTAGTTAATGGAGCACCTGGTACAGTTGTTGGCTTTCAAACATACCCACGTGACAACAACATTAAATTTGTCAATATTCTCTTTGACAAACTATCCGACCACTCAACAGCCTGTTTTCTTCTTTTCAAATACATGTATGTACGCAAAGAACAATTTTCTCTAATCCTAGCATACACAGTCATCATTCACAAATCACAAGGTCTTACCCTAGATAAAGCATTTATAGATATTGGTAGCACAGTCTTTAAAGAATGCATGAGCTATGTAGCACTATCACGCTTGCGTACACTTGACAGACTATTTCTAATCAACTTTGATGCAAGTAAAGTAAATACTGATATTCCTTGCATTCTAGAATACAATACACTGCATTCACTCTATACCACCATCTGAAAACCTATCCTTTTCCGCAAAAAGCAAAATGTTGTAAAAGAAAAGTACTTCAGACTTAAACAATGCAGGATCTCACAGCAATTCCTCCAAAGAAAATGAAAGAAGCTGATACTTCATCAAGGACCATAACCAAAGAAGTATCTACTGCTCAAAGTAACTCAACTACCTCTTCAAAGAAGCAACACACACTCTTAACAAATGACTTGGACACATAACTGTCATGTCCATTCAAATTTTCATATACAACTGGTGTAAATTACTACGCAAATGTAGCAATAAATATTCTATTCCAATTGCCACCAATTATTAACAACATTTACTTACACAGTACAGACCAATTGTGTTTGCAAATGTTAGTCCGTCATAGAAATGCAACCAACAATACTGACAACACTTACAGTGTTCATGGACTAAGACAGGAATTCGACCACTGTGCTGGAATGGTCAAATTCACTATAAACTCACAAGAAGAGCCGCAAGAGTTTCTACTGTACTTGCTACAAGTACTAGAAAACAAAAACATACCTATGAATGAAATCTTCCAGATTGCATACATGTGGAAACATACATGCACTCTTTGCAGGTATGTAGTACAAGAAGAAGTTCCTAATGAACGCTTTGTATATATATCCATACCTAACTGTGAATCCATTCCGTTTCAGCAACTTATACAAAATGCACACCATAGCAGATTATGTACTACCTGCAATTCAGATAATCGCTCCACCTTACAAACACAGTCACATAGCAAATACGTAATAGTAATGTTTTTACATCACAATGCAGATGGTACCAAAAACAACTGCAAGCTGACTGGATTCACACATGGTCAAGTATCACTTTGGTGAATAAACCTTCACTGTGGGTGGTTTGATTGTAATGATACTACCATTACTCTAAAACAGAGATTACCAGCAAATCTTGTAAACGCTTATTTAATATTCTTAAAACCAAAATATAATAACTAATCTGTACATGAACATTAGTACAACTTCAATGTCAAAACTATGAACTGTTACAATATGCCAAAAGGTATCTAACTGCCCCAAGATTTTGCACCAGGTAAACAGATAATTGAATACCACTAAAATGTGAATGAAATAAACAGTTGGAATATGCCAACAGGTATCTAACTGTCCCAAAATTCTGCAACAAACAAACCGATAATTACCACTAAAATCAAACAAGAAATATGCAGTTAGAATACGCCAACAGGTATCTAACAGCCCAAAAAATCTGCAACAAGCCAACAGATAGATGAATAGCATGAAACACAAAATAAACAGTTAGAATATGCCAACAGGTATCTAACTGCCCCAAAAATCTGCAACAAGCCAACAGATAGATGAATAGCATGAAACACAAAATAAACAGTTAGAATATGCCAGCAGATATCTAACTGCCCCAAAAATCTGCAACAAACCAACAGATAATACCACTAAAATGGAGAAAGAAAAAAACAAATATAATACACCAACTACTATCTATTTGCAACAATACTACCACCACTTCCAAATCAAAAACATACACCTATTCAATTCCGCCTACTAAAATCAATGAAATAAATATATTGAACCACAATGTAGAAAGGTAATTTTCTTTTTAATCCAGCATGGATTTTTTTTTTCCCACAGACCCAAAAAACACAGGAACTGAGCAAATTGCACAGTACACTGGTTTGAACTATAGTACTTCTAAAGTACTAACTATGACGGTCAACAAAATACATAAATGTCTATTACGCAATGCAATAACTCATTATGAACTATGTACACTAACATATGATCTTTACTTTTATCACAGAGTTTGAAAAAGTATGTCTGCTCCAATTACCCATGTCATGAAAGAACTGCATACAACCACAAACAGTCAAACAGTAAGTATATCATGAATGGACTCACGCACACCACAGCATAACACACCTATTCAAAAAAAGATCTAACCCTAGAACACAATCCAAAATGTTTGCTTCCATGGGTATCTTATGCTGCAGTGCTTGTTGCCAAACCCTATAATCTTGACTGCATGGCCTGACCAAAACTCTGCATACAGCCTCAACAAATGAAACAGTACACACACTTTTGAAAACATATATCCCCTAAGTAGCCCACATACCAGAGTCAAACTGTTTGGTAGCATGTTTGGTAGCATGGGTGTCTTATGCTGTGGTGGTTGTGGCCCTGGCCACAAACCCATAAAATCAAACACCTACCAAATATCCACAACTCAAAAACATAACACATCCACCTCAAAACTATCCACTTCAATTAACTTTCTAAAAATCATTACAATCGATACTCTACTAACAACCAAAACCAACATCATACTAAAGTAAAATAGCCAGAAGGGCGCCCAGTATTTAGTATTTGGGCAGACAACCGCAGTGACCATGGATGC
The DNA here is from genome assembly GCF_040938575.1 of Ambystoma mexicanum. Taxonomy (NCBI): domain Eukaryota; kingdom Metazoa; phylum Chordata; class Amphibia; order Caudata; family Ambystomatidae; genus Ambystoma; species Ambystoma mexicanum. The sequence continues at coordinate 339,526,851 of NC_090939.1, forward strand.
CGCAACCACAACAAGGCCTCCTGCCACCGAAACAAATACAGCATTTTACCCATCTCTTACTCCCCCACCCACTCCAAGGACTCTCACACAACAACACACTCCCCAAAAATGGATTTATGCTCACTTTCACGCCGCGCTGTCTGCAGATCCAATATGGCGGGCGCATTGAAACAATGTGATGCACCTCACGCTTCATCCCAGCCAATCAGAGAACATGTCGCCTGTCTGCGGACATGATGCAAGCTGATTAGCCAATCCGCGGAGCGAACAGGGAACAGTGTCCGCGGAGCTGACATATATATCACTAATTTTTTTAGACCTACTTTTTGGTCATTTTAAATAATACTACTGGACAGATTTTCACCAAATTTACAAAAGCACACTTTTGGGACCAAGCCTCCGCTCCTGCCGCAAATTTGGTGAAAATCCATCAGCGGTTTGGGCTGTAGACGCGACAGAATTATTTTCTCCATTCAGTATATGGGAAAAAAAATACATTTTGGGACCCCCCTATGACTTTGCCCCCCCTGGACCAAACCTCACCAAACGTTGCAATCATATTCAGAGTGGGCCATACATTTTTCTTTTTTGCAGAGTTTGGTGAGGATTCGTCCAGGGGGAGCAAAGTTATAAGCCACCCAAAAAATGCTCTTCCTATGGGTTTAGCAACTTAATCATAACTACATGGCCGCTACCGCAGGCCATGTAATGTGTGTATATATATATATATATATATATATATATATATATATATATATATATATATATATATATATATATATATATATATATATATATGTATATATATATGTATATATATATATATATATATATATATATATATATATATATATTACATGGCCACGGTAGTGGCCATGTAGTTATGGTTAAGTTGCTGTTTCCATAGGAAGAGCACTTTTTGGGCGGCTTATAACTTCGCTCTCCTTGGACGGATCCTCACCAAACTTTGGAAAAAAAGTAGTTGGGTCACTCTGAATTTTTTTGCAAAGTTTGGTGAGGATTCGTCCAGGGGGGGAAAAGTTATAGGGGGGGTCCAAAAACTTTTTTTTTCCCATAGACTGAATGGGAAAAAACTTTGCGCACGGCTACAGCCCGAACCGCTGGACGGATTTACACCAAATTTGCGGCAGGAGCGGCGGCCTGGTCCCAAAAGCGTGCTTTTGTAAATTTGGTGTTAATCTGTCCAGTAGTTTTTTTAAAAATGACCAAAATGTAAGGCAAAAAAATTAGTGATATCTGCGTTCGCTTCGCGGACGGACTTCCCTGTTCGCTCCGCGGACAGCACCCCGATTGGCCCATGGCCTTGCGTCATGTCCGCAGACATGCAACGTGTTCGCTGATTGGACGGGGAGGGGCGTGGAGCGCGTCAGATTTTCTGTGGCGCCCACCATCTTGTATTCGCAGTCGACCGCATACAGCGCAGTGAAACGTGGATAAAAAATTGTATTTAGTGCCGTGTGTTGGTGTGTAAGAGTGTTTGGGGAGGGTGGGGGAGTACGAGATAGGTTCAATGTTTTGTTTTTCTATGTGCTAGACCTTTTTGTTGCGTTCGATTTGTCCACGGAGAACAAGGCTGTTCTGACATTTTGTAAATAAACTAAATGGTGGGGTGTTTAGAGGACAGAGTATGTGTCATTTTTGTTCGCAAGGAAGGTAAAAATGAGCTATGAACACTCGCGGTGTACTTAATTGTTCGTGAATACACAAACTGGGGGTGTCCTCAGGACGCTGTCCGTATTGTAATCTGTCTAGTTGAATGTGTTCTAAGAACACTCGCAGTGTCCCGAAATGGTTGCAATTACACAAAATGGGGGTGTTCTGAGAACGTTGTTTGTATTGTTCGTTGTCAGGGTGAAAGTGTTTTAAGAGCACTCCTTTTGTTCGCTAATAGTACAATTTCCTATGGGCGTCAACCGACTTTTTGTCCACTAAAGAAACGATAAATCCGGCTGGTGTGCGCCGACATTATGTGATAATCCTATGACTGGCGCTATTGACCTGGCTGACTTGCTTTTGCGACACTAAATCATATCTCCGGCCCCTAAGCCTGATATTATCAAAGCATTCATATTCCCCGCCTTTCTCCGTGACGTTACAGGGTGCGTAATGAAACGCGCCCAGTCGTCTCCAGTACTACGCGACTTTACACAGAACCCGGAAGACTACACACATTATGTCACAACACAGCGCGCCACAATTCGGAATATGAAACTGTGATTTAAAAGCAAAGAGCAAGATTGTAAATGTTGTAAAGTACATTTATTTGACATCAAATGTTTAGAAAATATTCAGCAATTTGCATTTGTCTTTGTTGTCGATCCGCAAAAGTTCATGTTGAGACACGCGATGGTCCTTTGCGGTACAGAGAGTGTTAGATCAGCTTACAACTCAGTGCGCCACAATTCGGAATATGAAACTGTGGTTTAAAAGTAAACAGCAGGATTGTACATTTGGTAAAGTACATTTATTTCACATGAAATGTTTAGTGAATATTCAGCGATTTGCTATTGTCTCTGCTGTCGATCAGCAAAAGTTTATTTGGAGCCACGCGTTGTTCCTTTGCAGTAGATAGGCTGTTGGTTTATGATAAAAGCAGTACATGGTCGCTCTGATAATCGGAAGGTTGCTCCAACAACAAGCCATTAGACCACCCTATTGGTTGGTATGTTGTTTGTAGCCGCTAGTACTGCGTAAGGGCATCCTTGGCGATTGTCCCATAAAATGGTGAGGGTCATGAAGTTGCATATTTGGACTTGCACCTGGCAGTTGAAGACCCCATCCGCTGGAGTCTGTAAATCGTGACATAGACAAAATGGGGCCATGTACCTGTTTTATAAAACATAAATTAGACTCACCAGCCGATCTTCATTAAAAATCATCATTTTGTTTATTAGGGCGTGAAACTATTTGCTATCGAAGATAGTGCAACAGAGTATGTTAATAATAAAATAATAATATTTTCCCATTCATATAGCGCTAAGAACCGTGAGGTATGTAAGCGGTGCTTATTATTAACCACGGTGTGTGGTGCTCATTTATCGACCACGGAAGGATGAAAGGCTGAGTTTGGCCTTGCCAGGATTCAAACTTGCGTTAGCAAGCTGTGCACGGATGTCAAAGCGAGCGCTGTACTCGCTGTGCCACTTGACAGGCTACAGTGAAGTGGCACAGCGAGTAGAGCGCTTGACCGCCTATAGACCGGTTAAATTATTTCTATTAACCCACCCTGTGTCGTCTGCCTTTTTCAGAGCCCTCTAAACGACAGCGGATCAATTCGGCGGTGATAGTGCGAGCTAGAAAACATTATGCCACTTTCAACGAACAAGTTCAACTTGAGCGGTCTTTAATGCTACGCTATTGTAATTATATTTGGTATAAAGTAATCTAAAGGGTTACTTACAGTACAATTGCAATTTCCATTGTCTACGAGTGGTGCAATCCCAAAATACGTCTCCACGTGTGCCAACGATCTTTCGTATAGTGATATAATATATAAAAGTGGTTTTGTTTCAGAAATTTCATCTTTATCTTCTCTTACGTTTTAGCAACACTCCTTAAAGATAAGTCTTTCATCACAATCTCTGTCTGTCAAGGTCAAAACACATTACAACCTTATAGTCCGCTTCGTGAGCCTCTCCGGGGCCCGAGAAAAAAATGGAAGCAGCTGACCTTCACTGTGAACAAGCATAAATTCTTACTTTGCAACATTCTGTGTAAAGCCATCTGTAGAAGTTGTGGAAGCAGCTGACCTTCACTGTGAACGAGCATAAATTCTTACTTTGCAACATTCTGTGTAAAGCCATCTGTAGAAGTTGCTTTTTGCACGCCATGTTTGTATATTGTTTGCGTGATATTAAAAAAACTTTGTTAAAGGGACGTTATGGTTAAGTTGCGCTACTAAAAACCTATGAAATTCAGTGAAAAAACTTTGTTAAAGGGACGTTATGGCTCAAAGTAAAACCGAAAAACTCCTGAAATTCGCCAGTTATGGTAACATAAGCAACCATAACTCGCGCCACCGTGCACTGCTAACACTAACACCCAGGACGTCAAAGATGACATCACAAATGTCATTGATGACATCACTGATGACATCACATGGCTGGCTCTCCCTTTTTATCCTTTACTGACATATTGAAGCCACATAGTTTTCTTCAGTAACAGTCAGGAAGTACAAATTGAAAAGGTACTATATTTCTAGAGTTAGGGTCCTGTCACATCATATGAAACATATACATAGCGGAAGATACAGGCTTGAAAGAGAACAATCCTTTCTGTGCATGAAGATAATCATTATGGTTATCAGCATTTTCTCATAGTTTTATTTTTATTACTCTACCTTCCATCTATAAAGCCCAAACCGCTGGACGGATTTCCACCAAATTTGGACCAGGAGCAGCGGCTTGGTCCCGAAAACGTGCTTTTACAAATTTGGTGAAAATCCGTCCAGTAGTTTTTTTTAAAATGACCAAAAAGTAGGTCAAAAAAAATTAGTGATATCTGTGTTCGGTTTGCGGATACACTTCCCTGTTTGCTCTGCGGAAAGTGTCCTGATTGGCCAATCGTCTTGCGTGATGTTCGCGGACATGCAAAGTGTTCGCTGATTGGACAGCGTGGAGCGTGAAGCGCGTCAGATTTTTCGGTAGCGCCCGCCATCTTGGATTCGCGGACGTCCCCGGACAGCGCGGTGAGTGTAGAGTGTAGAGTGTGTTGGTGTATAGGAGTGTATAGGAGTGTTTGGGGAGGGTGGGAGTGCATGAGATAGGATGAAAGTTGTGTTTTTTATGTGTTAGATGTTCTTTTTGTGTTCGATTTGTTTGCAGCCATCACGGGTGTTCTGAAATGTTCTAAATAACTGACTAGGGGGTGTTCTAAGGAGTCAATATGTGTCCGTTTTGTTCGCAAGCAAAGTGAAACTGTTCTAAGTACACTCGCGGTGTCCGGGGAGTGTTTGTAGGTGGTGTCCTGAGGACGCTGTCCGTATTGTTCTCTGTCAAGTTGAATGTGTTCTAAGAACATGCGCGGTGTCCTGAAATGTTTGCAAATAAACAAAATGGGAGTGTTCTGAAGACGTTTTTGAGGACACTCCCGGTGTCCTGAAATGTTTGTAGGGGTTGTTCTGAGGACGCTGTCCGTATTGTTCTCTGCCAAGTTAAATGTGTCCTAAGAACACTCGCGGTGTCCTGAAATGTTCGCAAATAAACAAAATGGGGGTGTTCTGAAGACGCTATAAGAACACTCGCGGTGTCCGGTGAGTGTTCGTAGGGGGTGTCCTGAGGACGCTGTCCGTATTGTTCTTTGTCAAGTTGAATGTGTCCTAAGAACACTCGCAGTGTCCTGAAATGTTCGCAAATAAACAAGATGGTGGTGTTCTGAAGACGCTTCTAAGAACACTCCCGGTTTCCGGGGAGTGTTCGTAGGGGGTGTCCTGAGGATGCTGTCCGTATTATTCTTTGTCAAGTTGAATGTGTCCTAAGAACACTCGCGGTGTCCTGAAATATTCGCAAATAAACAAGATGGTGGTGTTCTGAAGACGCTTCTAAGAACACTCCCGGTGTCCTGGAATGTTAGTAGGGGGTGTCCTTAGGACGCTGTCCGTATTGTTCGTTGTTAAGTTGAAAGTGTTGTAAGAACTATCGCGTTGTTCTGAAATGTTCGTAGGGGGTGTCCTGAAAACGGTGTCCGTATTGTTCGCTGGCAAGTTCAAAGTGTTCTAAGAACACTCACATTGTTCGCGGACATTAAGGGGCCGATTCATGGAACCAACGTGCGCCGAAAATCTAGGCGCAAGCATGCGCAAGCATGCGCAAGCGGAAAAAAACAGGCGCACACGCACGCGTGCGATTCATGGAAGTCCCTGCGCGTGTTCACCGCGGGATGTGCGCCAAACCCGTGCATGGCGCACAAGTCACTGCAACATCGCGAAAGGCGTGCGCGACGGTGCGCGACGCGCACAGTGAAAGCGCACAACCTCAGCGCACACAGCAGAAAGTGGGCGGGACATGGGGCGTAACACGCAGAATGGGGAACAACACGCCAAAATAAGGGCGTAACTGGGGATGTACTGCACGGAAGCGGAGGGAACGCCCACACGCACTCGAACCACACGTATTCATGGAATAGAATAGGGCAAACCCACGCACAGCCAAAGCCACGCACAAGCTGAAACACGGCCGCCACACGAAGGCAGGTGGTAGAGTCCCAGCGCATCAAAAAAGTGGCGCCGCTGGAAGTAAAATAGGCGATAGAGCGGGGTACGTGTATTCCGGGGGTGCGCGGGAAGTTACACACGCAAATGAGCGGGGTACGTGTATTTCGGGGGTGCGCGGGAAGTACCACACGCGATTTGGCCGGGTATGTGGATTTCAGGGGTGCGCTGGAAGTTCCACACGCTATTAGGCCGGGTACGTGGATTTCAGGGGTGCGCGGGAAGTTACACACGCGAATGAGCGGGGTACGTGTATTTCGGGGGTGCGCGGGAAGTTCCACACGCGATCGAGCCTGGGGGAGCGGGCTGCGTGGATTTCAGGGGCTCGCGTGAAGTTTCACACGCGATCGGGCCTGGGGGAGCGGGCTTCGTGGATTTCAGGGGCTCGCGTGAAGTTTCACACGCGATCGGGCCTGGGGGAGCGGGCTGCGTGGATTTCAGGGGCTCGCGTGAAGTTTCACACGCGATCGGGCCTGGGGGAGCGGGCTCCGTGGATTTCAGGGGCTCGCGTGAAGTTTCACACGCGATCGGGCCTGGGGGAGCGGGCTGCGTGGATTTCAGGGGCTCGCGTGAAGTTTCACACGTGATCGGGCCTGGGGGAGCGGGCTGCGTGGATTTCAGGAGCTCGTGTGAAGTTCGGGGTACCAACCACCGTCTGCCTTGCGTGTAGAAGAACGCGTAGCCAACACCCGCTGTGAAGTAACAGCGTGTGAACCCCAACGGATGGAAAACACACGCACCGCACGAAAAGCACGCGGGATCTCCAAGCCCTGCCAGGGCAACGCCCGTGCGCGAAACATCACACGCGCTTACGCGCTAAGGGCCTTTGGTCCAATGAAATCGCGTACGCGTGCTGACGTACCTACGCGCTAAGGCCCTTTCCTCGAATTACACGCTGACGTGCAGATTTTTCACGTGCAAATTCACTCCGTATCAAGCTGGCCACGCGTAAGCACACGGAAGACCACGCTCCTGCCCAGAAGGCCGAATTACTGCCCCCCATAGCCCCGAGCAGCCTCCCACGAGCCATCTGCTGCTGCTGCCTGCCTGCCTGCCTGCTGCCACATTCCCTGCCATTTGGTGCCTGCACATCAGCCATCTGCAGGGGTCCAGTTGCTGTGTCCACCCCTGCTGGAACAGTAGACTCCCGACTGGGATACCATCGCTCCACAGCCCAGCCCCAGGACCCAGTAGCCCACCCACGCCTGCCTCGGGGGTCGCCATGTCGGGGCAAGCACCACCTGAGACCAGTGGCGACCCCCAGCCACAGAGGCAGAGGGCCACCAGCTTCAGTGAGGAGGAAGTTGGTGTCCTGGTGGAGCATGTCCTGGGGCATTATGATGCTCTCTTCGGAAGACCACGCGCCGACAAGGAAGGACGGGAGAGGATCTGGGACGATGTAGTGGTTGCCATCAACGCGGAGGGGGTGGCAACCCGCGACATCAAGCACATCAAGAAGCGCTGGGAGGACTTCAGGTCCAGGACCCTCAATAAGGCCCGGCGCCTCGCGGAGGGTGGCCGGGCACGCCTGACTGACATCCAGATGAGGGTCCTGGAACGCGTAGACCCAGCGCTCCACGCCCAGATCCTTCAGAGGCAGACCCGTCTGGAGTTGGCCGGTAAGTGGCCAGGCATTGCTGTGTGAGACAGGGCATGTTGCAGTGTGCTGGTTGTCTGATACATGCCTGTATGTGTGACATAGGCCATGTACGTATGTGCGTGTGCAGGGACATCATGGTCAGGCATGTGAGTACAGTGATGTGTGAACCACATGGTTGGTGCATATGTACAATTGCAACATGGGGGGCTCTGCGCGGAATGGACACATGGAAGCATGGCAGTCTCTGTTCCTGGACATGGGTGGGGGTGAGGGATGGGTGCTGGTCCCATGTACACGTATGGTGTCCATGTGTGTGTGTCTGACCTGCGTGTCTGTGACTTTTAAATGCCATGGATGCATGACACATGTCTGTGACAATGTTCAGATTCACTGATGCAGCCTAGTCATCCTTGTATCCACTGCATCTGTGGTGTGCGAGGCCGGATGGATGGAACTACGGTGAGGTGTGTGCATGTGATGGCAAGGCCCATGATGCATGTGAGTTCAAAACCAACATTGTATGAATCATGAGTCCCTTGGTCATGTATGCCAATGTCCATGGCATGCGCCATGCCTGTTACTGCATGTGTTTTGCCTGCACTGACCCATGTGTTGTGGAGGGACATGATGGAAGTGATGCATGACAGTGCCACTCATCTGCTATTGCTTCCTGTCTAGGGGACCATTGTACAGTACCCTAATGCTTGTGTTCTATGTCTCCCTCTACACAGTGGCAAGTGAAGAAGAGGGCGGAGAAGGCGCTGTGGAGCAGAGCGGCGGGGATGCCGCCATGGCTGCAGCGGAAGGGGTGGGTGAGCCCCCACAGGGGCTTGCAACGGCGGAAGACGGCGTGGAGACATCCAGGTTGGTGGTTTCCACAGAGGGGGAGGAGGCCGCTACTGAGCCACACATGGGGCCTGGTGGGGGCATCCCCGCTGGTGCAAGTGGTGCAGTCCAGGGCCAGGGGCAGGAGGCAGCACAGGTCGCCGTGGAGGGGCCTGTGCATGTCACTGTCCCTGACACTGTGACTGCACCACCATGCACCAGCAGGGATGCCCCATCCCAGGCCCGTCCGCAGGTAGGGGAGTTGTCCATGTCATCTGACACTCCTCTACCTGCGGACGTGGGGACCCCTGGCCGTGTGGAGAGGGTCCTGATTGGTGTCGCGTTGCGCACGGCTGGCATTCGTGATGAGGTGCATGCTTCCCGGGAGGAGCATGCACATCATCACGAAGAGCACCGTGCGTACGTGAACCATTTGGGAGCCGCCATGGTCGGGGGTTTCCTACATGTGTGTGGCCTTCTGGCGACCCTCTCCTCCTCTGTGGAGGCTATGCGCCAGTCGTGCTCCATGCCGTCTTCCGGCCCAGATGCCACCAGGGCCCCCTGTGGACCTGCCCCGACCAACGCAGCCAGCTCGGTGGGGACCCCATCCCTGCCACAGTCGGGAGTCGAAGGTCCAGCAGGGGTGGACACACCCGCAACTGTCCCCCTGCAGATGGAGGATGTGCCGGCATCATCTGGCAGGGCACGTGCACGACGGCATCGGTGGATACCATCAGCCTGGATGCCGTCGTGCTGGCAGAGGCAGTGGCGTCGGAGGCAGCAGCAGGCTCGACGTGGGAGGCATCATGGCTCGGGGCCATCAAGATCAGAGGGGCAGGCATCGGCTGGAGGGCAGGAGAACCCTGGAATGGCAGTGTCTTCCGTGTGGGAGCAGTTGGTCCAGCGGATAGGTGCGGAGCGGCAGCGGGCGGAAGAGGAGCGGCTCTCCATGGTCAGGGCGGAGTTCTCCATGCGTCGGGCGTTGAGGCGGGCTGAGTGCCTCGAGGAAGCTCGCAGGGAGTTTGAGTTGAACACGGGGTTGTCCCTGCGAGACCTCGGGGCCAGGACAGAGTCCCGCCTCCGGGACATCGACATGGAGTTCGATGATGCCCTGGCCGGCAACATCACGGAGTGAGCGGCAGGACTTGCCCGCTGCCATTGTATATAGTTCTTTAGTTAGTTAGTGGTAGGTTTCCTTTATTTTCTTTATTTTTCTTTGGACCGCTCGGACAATGGCCACTTTTCTGTATATATTTGTAGTGTTAGGTAGTAGTAGCTTTCATTTGTGGTGTTGGGCTCATGGACCCTGGGATATTCTTTTTGCATCGTTTTTATTTGGACAACATTTTTTGGATTTATATGTGTGTTCTCCATGACTCAGTTGTTTTTCCTTATTTTTTTCACCCATTTTTTTCCTTTGGACTACATTAGTTTTTGAATTCCTTTGTTTTTTGATTTTTTCTATTTGTTATCGGACATGGACCATTTGTTTTGTCATCCCCATTATTGTGTGTTTCATTTCTTTAGTTCTTTTTCATCTTTAATACATATTTATATTACTTTCATTTGTGGTATTTTCTCATTGGTTTCATGCATTTCATGATATGGGTTTTGACATTCACTTGCACCCATTGTGTATGTGTGTGTGACGGACATGTGTTCATTTACATACTTGCCATTGGGGTTGTATCATGTAATTGCATCTACTATGTGGGTGGATGCAATCCTTGGCTGGCTGTTTGTGCTGGGTGTGCTGCCCATTACTGCCATGATTGAGTTTCGTCAGGACCTGGGGGCAGGGGGACATGGGTGGGGGCCTGCTGGCAGGTGCCCCACAGTGCTGGGGGGTGGGGGTGGTGGGAGACATGAGTTGGACATGGGTGGGGGCCTGCTGGCAGGTGCCCCACAGTGCTGGGGGGTGGGGGTGGTGGGAGACATGAGTTGGACATGGGTGGGGGCCTGCTGGCAGGTGCCCCACAGTGCTGGGGGGTGGGGGTGGTGGGAGACATGAGTTGGACATGGGTGGGGGCCTGCTGGCAGGTGCCCCACAGTGCTGGGGGGTGGGGGTGGTGGGAGACATGAGTTGGACATGGGTGGGGGCCTGCTGGCAGGTGCCCCACAGTGCTGGGGGGTGGGGGTGGTGGGAGACATGAGTTGGACATGGGTGGGGGCCTGCTGGCAGGTGCCCCACAGTGCTGGGGGGTGTTGGTGCAAGGGGACATGTGGCTTGGCTGGGGGGCATGCCCATGGTGGATGGGCTGCCTGCGGGACATGACCAGGGGTGCAGGGTAGTCCCCTGTGGTGTGGGCTGCCTGCAGGAGTCGTGGAGGGGGTAGGGGGGAGACCTGGGGGGACCCACACTGGCAATTCACCTCTTCAACTTCCCGCACACCCACGTAATACACTGCCCCACTCGCACAGGCCCATTCGCGTGTAGAATTTCTCGCGCACCCCTGAAATCCACGTACCCAGCCCGATCCCGTGTAGAATTTCTCGCGCACCCCTGAAATCCACGTACCCAGCCCGATCGCGTGTAGTATTTCTCGCGCACCCCTGGAATCCACGTACCCAGCCCGATCGCGTGTAGAATTTCTCGCGCACCCCTGAAATCCACGTACCCAGCCCGATCGCGTGTAGAATTTCTCGCGCACCCCTGAAATCCACGTACCCAGCCCAATCGCGTGTAGAATTTCTCGCGCACCCCTGAAATTCACGTACCCAGGCCAATCGCGTGTGATGACACCCGCACACCCCTGGAATACACGCTCCCCGCTCTGCGTTTGCTGCTGCCCTTTGCGCTGGATTGGGAATTTTGATGGCTTTTCCCTGCGCGAGGGGCGTTCTTGGGGGCGTTACTGGCGCTGCTGCAGGGTCGCTGCGCCACTCTGCGCCACGGCTGGTTGTGGTTGTTGGAATCCATGAATACGCTGTGCGCCTGAATGTGTTTTGGCGCACGCGGCTGGCGCAGACTACCGCACGCGCACACTGTGCGCCAGCCGCGTGCGCCACTTGTGCGCTGGATTCTATGAATCGGCCCCTAAAAGTTTCCCATAGATCATAGTTGAAATGTTTGACTCTACGGATGTGATATGCTGCAGTGGTTGTTGCCAGGGCATAGAGTCTTGGGTGCATGGCCATTTGGCCATGCACCCAAGATTGTATGCCCTGGCAACAAGCACCGCAGCATATCACATTCATATTTGCTTATAACTTTGGGTGAAAAACAAATGTATAAGGAACAAAGGTATTAGATACTATGGATGTGATATGCTGCTATGGTTGTCCTTATTATTGTATACTTACTGTTTGGTCTAGTAATGGGAGTCCATGTTTTTCTTCTTAATTTCTGTGATAAAAGAAAATAGCATGTTAGTATTAGTATTTTGTAATGACTTATTACATTGTATAAGCAATATACTTTTATTTTTTTTCAACCCTCATATTTAGTAGAGTACAAATCAGAGTACTGTGCAATTTGCTCAGTTTCTGTATTTATTGCTAAAATCATTGGGTCTGTGGGAGAAAAAAAAATCCATGTTGGATTAAAAAAGAAACCCTTTTTCTGTTATGCTACAGTTTATTTGTTTGTTTGTTTTCAGGGTTCACTTGTTGTTTCTGGCTAATGCTTTATACTTTGCTTTGTTGTATTTTTTTTGGAGCAGTAACAGATTCTTCATTTGTTTTGATATTATGAAATTTTGGAGCAGTTAGAGACCAATTGGCGTATTCTAACTGTCTATTTTTTTAATATATTTTAGTGGTTTTGATTTATCTATTTGGATATTGTTAAATTTTGGGACAGTTAGATACCAATTGGCGTATTCTAACTGTGTATTTTTTGGCCTAATTTAGTGGTATTCATTTATCTGATTAGTTGTTGTAGAATCTTTGAGCTGTTAGATAGCTTTTGGAGTATTCTAACAGTTTATATTATTTTAACACAAATTTACTTAAAGTTTTAAATACAGTTTATTTATCAAATTTTGGTTTTAAGAACATCAAATAAGTGTTTGTAAGATTTGCTGGTAATCTCTGCTTTAGAGTAATGGTACTATCATTACATTCAAACCATCCATATTTCTTTTTTATATATGCAGTGTAGTGGCCTGAATTGGTTGTGGCTCCGGCGTGGTAGATTATACCTATTGTTGTGTAGGTTTTCTTACTAAGTGATATTTGACCATGTGTGAATCCAGTCATCTTGCAGTTGTTTTTGGTACCATCTGCATTGTAACGTAGAAGCATTAGTATTACGTATTTACTATGTGTTTGTATTACTAACGTGGAGCGATTATCTGAATTGCAGGTAGAGCATAATCTACCATGGTTTGCATTTTGTACAAGTTGCTGAAATGGAATGGATTCACAATTTGGTATTGATATATATATGAAGTGTTCATTGGGGATTTGTTCTTGTGTCACATTGTTGCAGAGAGTGCATGTATGTTTCCACATGTATGAAATCTGAAAGATTTCATTTATAGGTATGTTTTTGTTTTCCAGTACTTGTAGTAAGTACATTAGAAATTCTTGTGGATCTTCCTGTGAGTTTATAGTGAATTTCACCATTCCAGCACAGTAGTCCAAATGTCGTCTTATTCCATAAACACTATATGTGTTGTCATGATTGGTTTCTGCATTTCTGTGAAGTACTAACATTTGCAAACACAATGGGTCTGTACTGTGTGAGTAAATGATGTCAACAATTGGTGGTAATTGAAATAGAATATTCATTGCTACATTTGCATAGCAACTTACACCAACTATATTTGAGAATTTAAATGGTCCAGGTAGTTCTGCATCTAACTGCTTTTTTTGGATTTTGTCTTCCTTCTTTAAAGAAGTACCTGGTTTACTTTCTCTAATTGATTCTTTTTTGTTTGTGGTACCTGATGAAGTATTAGTTTCTTTTACTCTCTTTGGAGGATTTGCAGTGACGTCCTGTTGCATTTCTGTTTGATTTAGTTTTCTTTTACAACGTTTTAGTTTTTGTGGAACAGAATATGTGTTTAGATGGGGAGTGTATAGTGAGCGAAGTCTATTATATTCTAAAGTGCAAGGAATATCAGCGTTTACTTTACTTGCATCAAAGTTGATTAGAAATAGACCGTCAAGTGTACGTAAGCGTGATAGTGCTACCTAGCTCATGCCTTCTTTAAAGACTGTGTTACCAATATCTATCATTGCTTTGTCTAGGGTAAGACCTTGTGATTTATGAATCGTGACTGCGTATGCAAGAGTTAGAGAAAATTGTTCTCTGCGTACATACATATCTTTGAAGAGAAGGAATCTAGCTGTTGAGTGTCCTATCCGTTTTACTTCTGAAAGTTTGTCAAAGAGTATATTGCCAAACTGAATTTTGTTGTCACGTGGGTATGTTTGAAAGCCAACAACTGTACCCAGTGCTCCATTAACTAGTCCTTGGTCCACGTCAAGGTTACGTTTAAGCATTACTCTGCAATTTAAGGATAATTTTAACATCTTTTCTAAGCCTGCTGTGTTTGAGATTGATTTTTCTAAATTATTTAGTCTTGCTGTGGCTTGGTCACACATGGGTAGTGTCATACCATGTACATCTAGTTTGTCTGTGGCGCTAATTTCCATTATTGGCTGCATTTCTTTACTTAGCATGATTTCATTGAATTTGAAACAGCTTGCAAGAGTTGGCATTAAGGCCATACAATTGACATTTTTGTGGGCTAATTGTTCCATAACATCTGTAGCACATGCATTATCGCCATAAAGTGCATTAATGTGCCGGGTTTTCAATGTTGCTTCTGCTTCTTTAGAAAGTATACCAACTCTCAAACTTTTTAAAATGTTGGCATAAGTTAGATCTGCAGATTGGCGCATGTTTTCTGTTAATTCTCTCTATTGGAAATGTTGCCAAAGGTTGACATTTCTAATGCTGCCAACAGTTTTACAGCAGAGTTTGTGCCCTAATGTTTTAAAAATAGGTTCACCTTTTACTGGTGTTAATTGAAGCAGATCTCCAAAAACAATAATGTGTTTTCCTGCAAAGAGCTCTTCATAGTCTGTTTTGAGTACTTCTTGTAATCTGAGGTGAATCAAAGCTAACATCAGGTTGGAGACCATGCTCACTTCATCTATTAGTAGCATTTTCATTTGTTTCAATACTCTGCGTAATTCCATTGCAGCTTCTGCAGAAAGTTTGTAATAGTCTAATTTGTTCTGGTGTTCTACTGGTAATAGTAGTAATCGGTGTAATGTAACACCAGCTATGTTGTAGGCAGCTAAACCTGTGGGGGTAGTGACAACAGCTGACAGTTTGTTGTTTGTCAATTGTTGAAGGCACTTACTAATGATTTTGATTAGGAATGTTTTGCCAGAACCAGCTTCACCACTGACGTACAGTAGTATAGGTTTATAATTATGGCAGGAACATTCTTTATTTTCATGTTTTACACCATGTGCAATTTGTTTTGTTACTTCTTGAAAAATGCTACTTTGCTCATTGTTTAGTTTTGATTGTAGTATAGTTAAGTCTTCCTTATCTTCATACTGACACATGGTGTTTTCTACTTCTATCATAGCTAATTCTGCCTCATTTGTTATTAGTGGTTCTCCCAGTGGTTCTTGGCTTCCTGTTACAGAAGGTTGACTACTGTCAGGAGTATCCTTATCTAGTTGGGCTTGGAGTTCTTCTTCATGTTGCTGTTCATTGTGCAACATTGTTTTGTACTGTGTAAAGTTTACATCAGTTATAGTGCTTTCATTTGCTTTGAAAGCATCCTCATATGAGTCATAGTTATCTAGTAATTGTTCTTCTTTTCTCCATGGTTTGAAGAGTTGTAGCAGGGACATGTAATATACTTCTTTATGTTGAGGAGTCTTCAATTACAATTTGATATGATTAATTAAATTTGGTTTAGTGAGTTTAACTAAGCTGCCTTCACAGTCTGTCACTCTGTATTTACCTTTTTTTTCATCGGGTTTCATATTATTTTTGTATGTATGTGTAGTTTTGGGCTGTTGGGATCATGTTTGGCTATTGTTTCTATATCTTCATATGATTTTAGAACTCTTTTTCTAGATTTAGCTGTACCAAGACTTAGCCATACTATATTTTCAGATTTACCATACAATGAAGTACCAGTTAAATGATCAGCTGCTTCATAAGATCCACATTCTCTATGGGTCAGCATTTTTATGCCCAAGCTGTATAATTTCTGAGATACTGTTTTATCTGATGACAGGTCATTCCAGAGGTCTTGGAGCTCTGCCTTTTCTGCTTTAGTTAAGTATGATGTGACATATCGTACAACTGCAGTAGAATTGTCTGCAATGTACTGCACATCTATGTTTGCATTCCATAAGTGGGCAATGATTGCATTATAATCATTGATATATTTTTCTTCTTCTTTTCTTTTTATGTAATATGTATTTTTAGGTGACTTACCTTTAACACTACGTCTAACTGAAGACATGAGGTTGTTTACTTGACCTGTATTTGTAACTGGTCTAGGGAAACCAAATCGTAGTATTTGCCTTTGTTTTTGCATTTGCGACGACAATATTTTCCACATTTGTGTCTTTGAAATTGTAAAATTTGTGCACGAAGATCACTATTCGTGGCTTCTGATGGAATTTCACAAGTGACATATTTTTCAATAAACTGTAAAACAGTGGCATCACTGTCTTGACCAAATTTAGGAGCATCTTTAATCCATAAAAGCATGTGGATATGTGGTGCTCCTCTGGCTTGGTATTCTTTTCTCCAAAAGAAGTGTTGCACTTCTGCAAGGGGAGGAACAGTTTTATTACAAATAAAATGTAGCATAGCAATGAAGCGATGGTGAAAATATCTTGAAACATTAACAGGATCCAAAGAACAAAGTTCTCCAGGTGTTAGAATATCTATGTTTGTTTTGTTTTTATTTGATATGCGTAGGAAATCATGTAAATCTTCCCATGCATATTCTGCACAACTTAATGTAACAAACCAAGTGGGTGGGCCAAGGTTTCTGATCATACAACGTACATCTCCATGACGTCGAAACCAGTACTCTTTAGTACCACACATATTTGCTAATAGATTTGTAATATTTGATTGTAAAACCTCATCCTTTTGTTGCACTTTCTCTAATAATTGTGTAGCTGTCATATTTTGAAAGTGTGATCCTGATTTTAATATGTGTGCAACTCCGTAACATAAAGTTGCTAGTTCACTTTCAAAGAGTAGGTGGAATATGTATTCCACATTTTGTCTAAATCTGGGATCTTCAGAATACATCCGTAATGAGCGGTATTCTGAAACTGATATTTGAATAGGTCTATCAGCATACCTTCCTCCTTTGCCAGTAGGAAAGAGTAGAGGAAAAGCACGTGCTTCTATACTTTTTTCCCATATACTGATTGGCGATCCTTTTGTTTGACGCATTTGGTAAGTTTCTAGTACATCTTGTACGGTGTCATTACAGTGCAAAGGATGAATTGTATAATGGTCTAAAGTATTTGATATTGTAGCAGGATCTAGTAGCTCAAATTGACCAGCTTCTTGTGTTTCTTGAATTATTTCAGTTGTATCTTTCAAGTTTCTTCAATATTAATTTCTTTGTAATATTCATTATTCTCTTTAAGATATTGGAAGGCTTGTCTAACTTTATATAAATCTATCAGCTGTTGCCATATTTTTTTGTCTTTTGTAGGTACTCCATTTACTAATATAATTAAAGATTTCCACGAATGCCTTTTACCAATTCAGAGGGAGGTAATTTTGCTGTTTTTGGTTGAAGGCATATTATTGCTTGAAATGGGTGTACTGTTTGAATTATGATGCTCTCATATAAATTAAGTTGTTGTAGAGGTTTTGGTACTGGGTATAATGCCAAATTATTTGTGATAGAACGTGAAGGTGTTTGGTTGTTGTCAAGTTTTGTAGTGCAATAACTGCAAAGTATTAAGGGCTCAGTTATTTCATATTTGTTTTCTGCTAGAAGGTAGAGAGCTAATTCAAACCATTTAGAATCTTCATTGTCTTCTATTTTATATGATAGGTCCACAGTTTTTGTGTTACTTTTATAAAAAATTCTACGGCAACATACACATACATGGTTTGGTAATTCAGCTGATGTACTTTTATATTTTAGTATTTCTTTTTTGTATGTGTTTAGCAAAAGGTTGCCATGTGTAGAATTGTTGCTTAATTGCTTTAAAACTATTTCATTCTGTAAATGGCTTTCACTTCCAAAATATTTTTTCTGGATATAGTGAATTTCTTCAAGTAGGTCTTTTACTGTACCATGTAGAAGGATGTTTTTTAACTTTGCTAGTGCTAAAGCAGGACTTTTAGCATAGTACAGTTTATAGACTAGACTTCTTATAGTTGAATGATGTGTTGATATCCTTTTGATATCATGGAAAGTGGTTTTATAAGTAGGTCCTGTAATGCAGGCCAATGAATGTCCTTGTAGTCCTGTGTACTTGCGCACTGGACAGGTATCTATATTTTGCAGTAATTTAATTTTGATTTTGTCTTTGCTTTTTACATATTTATTGAGGAATTGGTGTAAAGATTTGAAACATTGTTTGGGAATGTTACACGTTGACGTGCATGGCCATTTGTACACTAGACGTTCTGATTCAGTTGAATGGAGGGGTAATTCTAAGTTTTCAGGGCATATTTTTGTAAGGACTACTTCTTGTTCCATTATGGTATTATTCACTTTTTCATAACCTCGACCACTGCTATTTATGGCAATTGTATTCATTTGCTTTTGTTTGTATGCTTCTTCATTAAAATATTGTTCTGTGCTCCTAGTGTGATTCCATTCACCTCCGCAGATACTTAAGAAGTTCTTTCTGTTGACATTTCGCTTATTGAGAAGTTTTTTTGTAATTTAGTTATTAGTTTTGTTTGTGGTTTCATTTTGTTTAACAGTAAAATAAATACATTTCTTTTGAGAAGAATTGCACTGTCCATCAATGCTTCTAAGATTAATTTCCTACGATAGGTTTTAAGCTTTGAACCTGATTACTCTCCTGTTTTTATAAGATTTTGAAGGACTTTGTGACGGTATATTTTGGCTAAAATACTTTTCTTGGTATGCTTACTTTGCACTATATTAAAATTTGAAGAAGTAGTTTTATCTGTACTGATAGCTGATTTTCTGTTAATTGTTTTTTGGTTTGTTTTACATTTTGATAGAGGAAGCGAAGTTGTTGTACTTGAAACTTCTTGTGTTTCACTAAATGATTGTATTAGCTGTTTTGTTTTAACTTTTTTTTACAAATTCTGCTAGAGATGGATGCTTATGTTGGACACCTTTATTTTCATTTGCTCTAATTTTGCGTTGCTTTCTACGGTGTTGTCTTTTGGTAGGCATTCTTTAGGGTCTGTTGAAAAAAATAAAGAAGATATGGGTTGGGGTGTTCTGGAATGTATGTGTGCTGTGTGCATGAGTGTTTGAGTAAGATGATAAAGATGTATGTAATGGTGAGTGATTGTGCATTGGGAACTAAAACTAGTAGGGATAGGTATTCTTGAATGTATGTGTTACTAAACTGGGGTTCAGATGAAAAAAAAGTAAGCTAGTGGTGTGGAAAAGTACAAATAGTAAATCTAATGTATACAATTAAAACAGTTGTTTGTTCTATAATATGAAAATTGTAGTGGTTCAGTTGGCTAATTTGTGTGTGCAAAAATAGAAATTTGTGGGCCATTCTGGTTGTAAATCGCTGTTTAAGACATGGACATTTTTGGACAAAATGGTACAAAATCTCTATTTTAAGAAACCAAAATAGCTCGTATTAATAGTATATTTGATTAATAATATAAATATTATGGGGATATTTTACTTACTTTTTTTTTAAATTAACAGGTAACATCTTAGTTTTTCTTTCTTCTTCAAATTCGGCAGCTTCTTTTCAGGAAACTGGTCTTCACTGCAACTGTAAAAGCTTCAAATTAGTAACTTTGTTTGTATATAGCACTGTTTTTAATTTAGATATTGATTTTTTAATTGAAATCCTCAGTGCCTTCTGTAAAACCATTAAACTAATTTATTTACATAAGATACATTGCATCAGTTCAGTACATATGATATGTTCTTAATGAACAAATTGTATTGAATGACTAACTGTAGCAAAAATAAAATATCTTTACTATGTCTTGTGAAATGTATAATATATTAGTGAATACCACTATTTCTGTAAGTAAACTGTTCTAGGTAATAGCGCCTCAATGTCATGTCTAATTTAAAGTAATTAAGTAAATAAATAAATAAAAACAAAAAATATGAAATTGTATAAGTATTTTTATAAAGGTTTAAACATAGATTGTGTTTGCATGCAATTTTGTTTGAATATATGTAGTCTATATATTTCATTTAAAAAATGTTAGTTTAACATGATTTGAGTGTGTGTGTATAAAGAAAGTAAAAAGTATAAAGGTGTATAAGTGATAGTTGATTTTAGGAAATTGAAAAAAGTAAATTCATTTTACAGATTTTACAAGGTAAAAGTCTGTTTGAAAATGTGTTCATCTACCATAGCTCTCAACTCACACGCTTTTGGCGGGTGTCACACGCCTTGTAAAGGGCAGACTCACCTGCCAAGCCTCCTGCACGCCCATTCATTCCAATGGGCGTCTCACCCACCAAAAACAAAATGGGGTGATTTCACCCGCCTGTAAAACAAAAATGGTTGAGAGCAATGTCATCTACTATACAGAAAATATGCATACCTGAAGTTTGTGTTCATGCATATGGATATGCATGGAGCTGCAAGTAGAAATCTTGAAGACTTGTACAGTATTTGTGGTAGATGCTGCTTGCCAATGATATGACACTTGTACTCAGAAAGATTCAGAGTACATTTGTAGTGCTGATCTATGATGATGCAGTTAGATGTAGAGGTCTTGAATGTGATTGGTGCATGGTCATGTGATTTTTGAGGTACATCCAATGAGGGAATGGCAGAGAGAGTGTAGTGGAAATGGTAGAAGGGCTGTTCATGTTACGATATGTCCGCGGACATGGCTTTAGTTCTCGGACATCGGGAGTTACATCTGGGGATTTTTGGGCTCAGAAGTCATGCAAATGAAAATAAGCACTGAAAGGGATTGGTCAGGAAAGTTTGGTGGGTGTGTTGTGCCAGGAGAGACTTTCTCAGATACTCTTTTTGCTGAGAGAACAAAAGATAGCTATGGCTGTGTGTTTCAGAAAACAGATTGTTTGGATTTTAGGAGATTTGTGGATACATTGGTTGAAGGTGCATGCAGAAAGCTGTGGAGTAGCTGTAGATCTTGGATTCCCACATGTGGAAGTACACTGGCATGGAGTACGTGGAATGAAGTGGTTGGACTTGCTACCTCTCTGTGCTACTTTGGAGACAGAGCAACATCCAGACATAATTGTAATTCATTGTGGAGGGAACAGTTTAGGACATGTGACTGGAATTTTTTTGCAATTTGCTATGAAAGAAGGACTGAGGAAGGTTATGGACATGTTTCCTAATTCTCAAGTGATATTTTCACGGATTGCGCAGAAACAAATGTGGCTTTGTTCTTCTTCATTTGGTCCACAAATGGAAAAAGCAAGGCGCAATGTTAATAAGGCTGTTTGTGGCTTTCTAAGAGATTTTGGCATGTCTTCTTTTCACAATGAAAATATTATGTTTTGTAGTACATACATTTTTCGCAGAGATGGAGTCCATCTTACTTATGCTGGCAATCAGATTTTTCTGAGAAATGTACAAAATGCATTGCGACCTTTTTTGGAATTACAACAACGATTTTGAAGTAGATGTTAAGTATTTACAATTTTTGACTTACAAACACACCCAAAGGCTCTTTTCAGAGCCACCACTTCTTTCCAGAGAAAATTACAATGTTTGTGATGGAGTAGTAACCCAATTTATTTAATGTTCGCGAACTGTCCGCGGACTTCTAAAAAATACAAAGAGCCCTGCTCCATTTATTTTCACTTCTATTTTTTAACTGGGAAAGGCGGCTCTGAAAAGAGCCTTATTTTTTTTGATTTTTGTAATTTTGTATTTTTTTTGGTTTTTCAGACACAACACAACAGGAGAGGAGGGTAAAGGAGGGTAAAGGGGGGGACACCAACCACAGGGATAAGAAAGGGCGAGCTGAGAGAGGAAGATGTAGAGTGGGTTTTATTTGGGTAGTGAGCAGGTCTTCTCGTGCCCTGAGACGATAGTCTCAAAAGCACTCCGAAGTCGCTCCCCCCTGCAGAGTACTGTGTCACAGTACATACATACAACTGTGACCCTCGAAAGGTAAGGGTCATCAGCATTCTGTATGGCCTGTGAGGCAGCTTGAGAAAGACGCTGTCCCACAGAGGTGGTCCTTGTGGTGACAGGATCAGAAACAGAGGATGAAGTAGAGGAAATCAACCTGCTACGTTCTTCGCAAGGTACAACCCTGCGAATAGCCCCAGAGTGAAATGACCTCAGGTGTCGCTTCATAGTAGTGGTCCCAAAGCTGTAGTTACCGTGCTTCCCGCGACTGAGTATCATTTTGCACTCATTGCAGGTAACATGGTTCGCACGAGCCTTAGGACCATTCCCATGAATGGTAAATAACCGCCACACCCAAGACTCACGCCTAGTGCGGGTAGTAGGGATTTCCTCTACCTCATTCTCATCATCCTCTTCTTCCTCCTCCGCATCCTCAGTCCTGTTCCCCTCTTCAGGCCCTTGGGGAGGTGGTGGTGGTGGTGTTGAAGCAGGTGCAGCACCAAGTGGCAGTTCAGCAGACAAGGATGCCATGTCGATAATGGTGTAGTCTGCAGGTGGCAGCAAAAATCACTGTGTTCTGAAGAATAGCCAGAAACACAATGGGAATAAGCTCTTGGGCGTGGTCTTTTATAGGGGTGCTTGTGCGCGGTCCGCGGACATGCGCACTGTGCGCGGACAGATCGAACACAAAAAAAGGATCGGAAAGTTTCAAAAGGTATATAGAAACTCAAGATTGCATGGTGATATTTTATTGAAAAATATTATGGATTAACTGAAAATGTACTTTTAAATTGTTCGGGCACACAAACAGTGTCCGCATTTCACGACACACAATGAGCGTGGGCGCGGTCATATGATCTGTTTGTGAAACTAGTCTGCGAAGGAAGCGCCTGTCTGCAGGACACCAAGTGCACGGAGATTGGTTAGCGCATGCGCATTGATGTCCTACGGACACTGTTCGGGTTCTGAAGTAATTAAAAGTGCGTCACACGTGAAACGAACATTTCAGGACACCGCGTGTGTTCTTAGAACAGCTTAAACTTGGTAGCGAACAGTAAGGACAGATATAGTGTTCTTCAGGACACGTGTAATTTAGTTTATGTACGAACATTTCAGGACACCAATTGTGTTCTTAGAACACTTTCAATTGGGTAGCGAACACTACGAACAGTTGTACTATTGTTCAGGACACATCATTTTCGTTTATTTACAAACATTTCAGGACACCAATTGTGTTCTTAGGACAGTTTTAAGTTGATTGCGAACATTACTGACAGATATAGTGTTCTTTAGAACACTTTAATTTTTGTTTCTTTACGAACATTTCAGGACACTACGAGTGTTCTTAGAACATTTTGAACTTGCATGAGAACATTACGGACAGATGTAGTGTCCTCAGGACAGTTACATTTCTGTTTCTTTACGAACATTTCCGAACAACTGCGGTGTCCGTGGACACCTAAATTGGTTTTATTACAAGGAACTGAAAGTAATTACAACACAATATAAGAAAAGTAACTTTATTTCATATATATATACAATTAAGACTGGGAAGGTGGGGCAGAAACGGAAACAAAAACAGGAGAATTAGGGATTTCTAGATAACTGAGATCAGGTGAAGAAGGGAAGGAAATCTCATCGAAACGCTTTCGTCCATAGACAGGGTTTGGGGTTAACTGCATGGGATAGGGTGAGGGGGGACAAGTGCAGGTTGGACAATGGTGTGCTGTTGGGGGTTTCACATAATTTTCCACAAAGTTTTTCAAATACATAAAATTTTGCATAAGGTCGTCCATTTTTTGATGAATCTGCTGTAGAGTGATATCCTCTGATTGTTGTTGTGAGATGCTTGGAATTTTTGTATGGTCTGTAATAAAAAAAAAATGTATATGTTAAATGTGTACAAAATAATATTTATTAATTGGTTTATATAGTAAAGTGTGTACCATTAGGTGGACTATTTTCTAACATTTCCTCTCGTGGGAAATGCTCCTCTAGCCAGTCGAGAGTACTACACAAAAAAGTAATATGTTTTTTTTTTCTAATATAGAAAGTTTATAAATATATGAGTAAAAAGAAGTGCACTTACTATGTCTGGTGAGATATGTAATCAGTAGTGTATACGTCTGGTCTTGCTGTTGGTTGTGGAGCATCTGTGAGGTAATTATGGTGGAAGCCACTTCATCTTCTTTTGGTATATTCATTTTTTAAAACATATTGGGCCTCATTAGGACCCTGGCGGAGTGGGTTTACGCCAGCGGTATTCGCGGCGGACCCTTCCGCCCTACTACGAGTTCCCGTAGCGCCATGGAGCGGTTTCCGCCTGGTTTTTCCGGGCGGAGAAATCCATGGCGCTACGGGACCTTGTTGTTAATTACGCCACCGTATTTTACGGTGGCGTAATTAACGCCTTCCCCACTCCCATTATACCCTATTGGGCAAAAATGGGAATGGGGAAGGGTAAAATGGGGAATGGGGATTTACCGCCCCGCCAAGGTCGGAATGGGGCGGTAAATCCGCCAACCCCCATGGCGGTATCGGCAGCTTTCCGCCGTGCTCCATGGTGCATATTGCACCACGATCTCCGCCAGGGTCGTAATGAGGGCCATTGTATTTACATGAATGTTTAGTGTGTTACATATATGGGTAACATTTTTTAAGTATTACTACATATACTTTGTATCTGTGCTGCTTTGTGAATTTGTTAAATGTTCCTATGTTATGTTATAACTATTACACATACCTCCCCAGAGTTTTTAGGTGGTGGTACTGTTCTCCGAACATGTCCGCGAACATTAAATAAGTTCGCGGACATCAAGTTCATAAGAAGAGATCTAGTCAGTTCCATATGACATGTATATAAAGTCAAAGTCATTATTGTTAAGTTGTGCTACTAAAAAACTATGAAATTCAGTGAAAAAACTTTGTTAAAGGGACGTTATGGTTAAGTTGCGCTGCTAAAAACCTATGAAATTCAGTGAAAAAAATGTTGTTAAAGGGATGTTATGGTTAAATTGCGCTACTAAAAACCTATGAAATTCAGTGAAAAAACGTTGTTAAAGGGACGTTATGGTTCCAAGTAAAACCGAAAAACCCTTGAAATTCGCCAGTTATGGTAAGCTAAGCAACCATAACTCGCGCCACCACCGTGCACTGCTAAGACTAACACCCAGGACATCAAAGATGACATCACAAATGTCATTGATGACATCACTGATGACAACACATGTGTATGTACTTCTCATGAAATATGTGTAGAAGGGATTCTTATTATGTTGCGAAAAAAGTGTCAAGAATCATTGCAAGAAATATACCCTAATAAGTGCATTGAACGATGCATTGATATAAATAGCATCCTATTATGGGGTTCTATCTAGTATACTAAGCTACTCATACAGAAACATAACATTGTGTGCAGCGTACAAGATGAAGGTATGATATTCGTAATGTTATTATGTTGAATAATGGAATGATAATTGTTTTCTTAATAGATTTTTGTGTACTGTGAAATATGTAATAAGTAGCTAATAAAACCCATGTATTACATAATTGCATTACTATAGACAAAACACAAAGACACAAGAACACATACCAATATGGGTATGTACAGGGAAAGTGAAGTTAGCAAAAAAGCACAAGTAGTAGCAGAAACAATCCATAACTGAACTGATTAGTTTCATGCAAATAAATGATTGCTCTGTTTCAAAGCTGCTATTTACTCTATGTATATTTATCACTTGATGTGATTGGACCCTAAGGAAAGTAGTGTGAGTACAATGTATACAAATATGACCATATATAGGGAAAGTACAGCCATAAAAAAGAACAATAGAACTATCAGAAAGTGCTCATAAGTCTAGTGATTATCTTTATGCACAAAAAGGATTGCTGTCTTTCAAGCTTGTGTTTTCCCATATGTATATGTTTCATATGATGTGACTGTACTCTAAGGGAATTACTGTAAGAACCTACTAGAAGGATATCTCTACAAATAAAATAAAATTCTTAGTTTCTGACTGTTACTGAAGAAAACCATGTGGCCTAGATATGTCAGCAAAAGAAAAAATAGTTAGCCAGACATGTGATGTCATCAGTGATATCATCAATGACATTTGTGATGTCATCTTTGATGTCCTGGGTGTTAGTCTTAGCAGTGCACGGTGGCGGCGCGAGTTATGGTTGCTTAGCTTACCATAACTGGCGAATTTCAAGGGTTATGGTTACAAGTAAAATTGAAAAAACCCTGAAATTTGCCAGTTATGGTATGAGCTACCATATGAGCTAAGCAACCATAACTCGTGCCACTGCTTAAACTAACACCCAGGACATCAAAGATGACATCACAAATATCATTGATGTTCCTTTCTCAGCAAGTAGTAAGCTGTCTTCCTCCACCTCATCTTCCTCAACAAATACTGTAACCACACAGCCTGATGTTTGAGGGCATTGGTGCGCTATAAATAAATAAATAAATAAATAAATAAATAAATAAATAAATACATAAATAAATAAGGAGGGCTACGGACAATTATCATCCATTGCAGCCCCTGACATGGGGATAAAGGTCATTAGCACCCCTGGTTCCCAAAGGGGGAACCCAGGGTACTAAAACATAGATTTTCCTACCTATAGCGGGATGCCTGCAGTGTCCCGCTGTAAGAAGGAAGGAAATCATTTTCCAAGACAGCCAACATGGAAAGAGAAGGCGTGGCTCCGTACACAGCCCCTCTTCCCTTGCCATGGCAGCCCGCAAAACCCTGTGAACATATTACCACAAGCACTTTTTTCCCTTTCAAACCTATTCTACCTTCGAATAACTTTACAACATAGCCCGTCCCAAGTAGACATAGCCACTTTAACACAATTTTTTGTCACTAGCAGTCATGGCCAGTAGCCAGATTGTCCGTGTCATGACCGTATACCATGACCCAGACAATCTTGCTACTGCCCACAGCCACAGCTATATATACCTCAGTCACCAAAGGTATATGACTATTTTTTTGTACCTACATTATTACACTTGTCAAAAAATAAAACACAGGCACATTTGCAAAATCATGCTTTAATGTCCTTGCCAATGCTCCTCATGAGTTTGCTCAAAATCCGGCCATGTTTTATTTTTTTTAAAGTGTCAAAATGTATGTACATACAATAGTTATATAACTTAGCCCCCACTTGACAAAATCTATTCGGTCTTTACACAAACATTGAATGTTGGGTCGGTCTATAATCTTTCTCAAAACTTTTCTACAAATTCGTCAAATAGCAACAAAGTTATAAGCCATCTAAAAATGTTGAGAGCCCCTCTCGATTTTGCAGTCTGCAGTCTCTTGAGAAAATCCCACCAAACTTTAGAAAGCAATTTATATTTAGATCCAAAATCGTTTTGCCAAATGTTGTGCAAATTTGTCAAATGACACTACATTTATATGCCGTGACAATATTTCGTGACCCCACTCTAATTATGCCCCCTCTTGACAGAATCCCACAAAACTTTGCAAAACCATTCAGGATTAGTTCTAGAATAAAATGTGCAAAATCATATGCATTTTCATTGAGTGCCGCAAAAGTTACAAGCCACCCAAAAACTGCTTTTCCCCAACCCTGTATTGCAGAAATAAGTACAGATGTCCTAGGACATCTGAAGATCTGAAGTGTCCGCAAACACCACAGGACAGTGCCAGGACATCTGGAGTGTTCGCAGACTTTCGCGTGGTGAAACAACCCGTTTTTTAGCTTCTTATGGCTATATCCAATCCAAACCTCATCGCCCCCACATCCCCAGAGATTGTTTATTGAGTTTGACTAGTGAAATGCTGCTTTTTTATTTAAATGTTTTCACCGCGCTGTCCGCGGACCCCAAAAAATTCTGCAAATCCAAGATGGTGGGCGTTTCATGAAAAACAACGCATTTATGTTTTCTTGCCACCCAATCAGTGGCCATGTCCCGATGTCTGCGGACCATGCAAAAGTCAGTGAATTATCTGGATAATCATAGGCCAGTCTGCAGACAGAACAGCCAAACAGAGGCCAGACTGAATAGGGAAGTGAGTCCGCGGAGCGGACATAGATATCACTATTTTTTTGCTTATGTTTTGGTCGTTTAAAAAGAAATTACTGGATGGATTTACACCAAATTAACGAAATTACGCTTTTGGGACTGAGCCGCCACTCCTGCCGCAAATTTGGTATCCATCGGTTTGGGCTGTAGGCGTGAGCAAAGTTTTTTCCTATTATGTCCATGGGAAAAAAATAAATTGTGGGACCCCCCTATAACTTTGCCCCCCCCTTGACCAAACCTCACCAGACTTTTCAAGAAAATTCAGAGTGGGCCATATACTTTTTTTTTTGCAAAGTTTGGTGAGGATTCGTCCAGGGGGAGTGAAGGTATAAGCTGCTCTTCCTATGGGTTTAGCAACTTAACCATAACTACATGGCCGCTACCGCAGGCCATGTAATATTTATAGTGCTTGCTCTTCTTGTATTTTGTTCATTTGCATCTGTTTGTTTGACGTTCTTGATTTGTATAGATACCATGTGTAACCTATGCTGAAAGACTTCTTGTATCTTCTGCACCCTGATACCTCAGGGTCTGGTGCGCAATACAAATAAATAAACTAACAGACCTGTACTTTTTGCAGTACAGTGTAGCCTTAAGCTTCACTGTACTGGCCTTTGCTCACGTGTTATGGGGAAACTGATAAGTCCTTAAGGCTACCAGTACTGGGAAACAGTGTTTCCATTAGTTGTGTTACTATGTTGCTACTTGTGATTACTTTTGTATTACTTGTGGTAACTTCTTATCATTGCACAAAGCAGCTTACACTGCAGCGCAATGGGGTACATTTTTGTTTTGCCCTAACACTCAGAGGCTTTTTGGTTACTCTAGATGTGCTTAAAAGATGGGCTGGTGGCAGCAGTGACTTTTCCCCACTTTTTGGGGAATTTCGTTTTAGCTTTACCACTTTTACCACATTTGGCTACTGAATGTGGCTACCGGTCAAACATGGCTATGCTATGAGATTTTCACCTCTTCTTTTTGCCATCTTGTTGTTTAGTATTCTTCCTGGCCTCAGAGTAAAGGAAAATCCTTATGAGGACTTGCAGTGCCTGGGAAAGAAGCAGCTGTTGGTGGGCTACTGGAGGGCTCTGTGTGTTTGTAGGTAGGATGTGGGCTGGGTCAGTCTGACCCTAATCCACATCTTGGTTTCTGTGTGTTTGAGTGGTATGCATGAGTGTTCCCGCCAGTGGTCTTTATTGTAGTGTGTGTGTGGGCTAGTTCTGCTATTGGCTAGTGGAAGTTACGGCTCCTACCTGGCTTTTAGGATAAGAAGAGGACCCCTGCATGCATTCTTCAGAGATCCTGGAGAAACCTGAAGGAGCCAAGTATCCTGTCCAGCTGCGAGACCCACGAAGAAACCCGAAACCTGACTGAAGGAGGACTGGCAACCAATTTCTGCTGCAGTCCCGGTGGAGCCCTGTCTTTCTCGTGATCTTCAGTAGGCCTGTGAAGGTGCTACGACGCTTGGAGTGGATAGACCATCCAGCCCCGACGTCAACTCGGTGCCCAGCACAAAAAACGTCTTAGGAGGTGCCCTGGAACGGTCCTGTGGCTGACCAGCTTTGTTTTTGGGCTACCGTATTAACTTTGTTGCAGTTCCGAGTTTCTGCCTGAAACTTGGGACACCCTCAACGGCTACTGCAACGACACCCTCTGAGAAATGTAGCGTCCTAGCACCAAGGGGACCCCGAGAAAGACCGGAAAGTCCAACTGCGGCTATTGAGTCCTGTTGCATCACAGTGCGTGGCGTGCACCCTCCAAAACCTGCTTTTCTGACACATGTCCAGTCCCTAGAGAGGTCCTGCATAATTTCTTTTCGGATTATTTGTCCTTGCACCAGCAAAAGATCCCAACCAGAGTCATTCTCAAACCTGCAACCCCTGGAACCCGAGAACCGCGGATATCAGTGTGAAAAGCAAACAAGGACACCCTTCCTTTGTTCTTCAAAGACTTGGGAAGATTCAGAGTAAGGGGGGTAAGTTACAGAGCTTTTAACCTACCCCTATACTCCCTTTATAAGTAAATGGGCTTATAATAATCCTATTTCTTATACTATTGACTTTTCCATACCTTGCCTTGGCGAGACTTCTGTCTATTTGGAGTAATTTTGGGCACTTGTCTACATTGAACCCTAACTCTAAGACACCTTCACTGTAATGCAGAGACCCTACCTGTATTTTTTCCTGCATCCTAGGTTCTGTGGAACTGTATCCTGAACAAACAGGCACAAGGCCCAGACAACTTAGGGTTGGACAATTTTAGCTAGGGATCATCTCTGTGGACCTTTTGGTGTATGATACTTACCTATGCATTCCTTTGCAGGAGTATTTGATTTGTATTGTGCATTTGAACCTGTGAATATATGTATGTATTTAGTTTGATGGTATTGTGTGATATGTCTACCTGCTTGCATTCATTTTCTTATAGTGTCTTTTGGCCATGATTAAATAACTGTATTTGTATACATTCTGTATAAGTGCAATTTGTGATTCCCATTGTGTGACCTCTTTGTCGTCCCTTTACAAGCTCAGCTCTCTGAAGAACCTAGCCTAGACCGCCTGTCACTGCTACCTAAACTGGTTTGGTTACAGCTTCCCAGAGTTGTCCCTGTCACAGTATAGGTTGTCCTTCTATACATTTGTCCACCAGGCCAGAGTATAGAACATCTGTCCTAACAGGCACCAACCCTAGGCAGCCCCCTCAAGCCCAGCCAAAACCCACCAGCACCCCTGACCTCCATCACTACCCTCATGCAGCACCCTGGCAGAACACCCCCTTCCCAACACAACCCTGACCCCCACCACCACCCCCAAGCAGCCCCCTGAAGCCCAGGCATCGCCCACCAGCTCTCCTCACTACCCCTGTAAGCCCCCTCAGGTCCAGATATCACCCACCAGCCACATTCACCTTTGGCATACCCCAGGCAGCCCCCTCAAGTCCTGACAATACCCACCAGCCACACTCACCTATGCCCCTACTCCTGGCATTGCCCTCACATCCTGCCACCACCCATCTGCCACCCTGACCTCTGCCACTAACCCCAAGCAGCACCCTGACAGAACACCCCCTTCCCCATAAACCACTGACTTCTGCCACCACTCCAAGGTAGCCCCCTCAAATCCAGACATCACCAGCAGCCCGCCCACCTCCATCACTACCCCAGTCAGCCCCCTCAACTCCTGTCACCACTCACCAGCCACCCTGACCTCCGCCACGACCCCCCAGCAGCCCTCTCAAGTTCTGACACTAGCCACCCTGACCTCTGCCACTACCCTCAGGCAACACCCAGACAGAACACCCTCCTTCCAACACACTCCTGACCTCTGACACCACCCCCAGGCAGCCCCTCAAGCCCAGACACCTCCCACCAGCCCCCCTCGCCTCCATCACTATCCCCAGGAAGCAGCCTAGCAGAACACCCCCTCCCCACACACCACTGACCTCTGCCACCAACTGCCAGGCAGCCCGCTCAAGC
Organism: Ambystoma mexicanum; assembly: GCF_040938575.1. Lineage (NCBI taxonomy): Eukaryota > Metazoa > Chordata > Amphibia > Caudata > Ambystomatidae > Ambystoma > Ambystoma mexicanum. The sequence goes on from NC_090939.1 coordinate 339,558,259, forward strand.
CCCCCCCTCACACCCCCCACTGCTCTTGTCAGCCCCCTCTGGTCCAGATACCACCCCACAGCCACCCTCACCTTCACCACTACCCACGGCAGCCCCCTCAAGTCCTGACATCACCCACCAGCCACCCTCGCCTCCATCACTACCACAGGCAGTCCCCTCAATTTCTGACACCAACCGCCAGTCACCCTTAACTGCACAACTACCCCAGGCAGCCCCCTCAAGTCCTGACACAACCCGCCAGTCACCCTCAACTCCACAACTATCCCAGGCAGCCCCTGCAAGTCCTGACACCAACCACCAGCCCCCCTGACCGCCGCCACTACCCACAGGCAGCACCCTGACAGAACAGCCACATCCCCACACACCCCTGCCCTCCGTCAGCACCCCCATAATGTGCCCCCAAGCCCAGACACCACCCACCAACCCCCCTCACCTTTGCCACCACCCCAGACTAACACCTCAAGTCCTCATACCACTCACCATCTACCCTGACCTCTGTCACTACACACAGGCAGCGCCCTGAGAGAACACCCTCCCTCCCCACACAACCCTGACCTCTGGCACCCCCCCACATAGCCCCCTCAAGTCAAGACACCACTCACAAGCCCCCTCATCTCCATCATTACCCCTAGGCAGCAGCACTTCAGCCGCCTGAAGTCCTTACACCACCAAACAGCCACCCTGACCTCTGCCACTACCCCAGACAGCCCCCTCAATTCCTGATACCACCCACAGGTGACTTGAGAATGTATTGCAAAGTGGCAAGTGCCTATTGACCATGGGTCATTGCAAAGGCACCACAGCACAGCAAGTGAATGTATGTGTGGACAGAAACAAACAGAAGCAAACCTTTGGAAGATCCATGAATAATGACTACTTGTGTTACAACCTGATCATAATTAACCTGGTGGTAAGGGTGGCAAAGTCCTTTTCAGGGATGACAACATGACAGGCCTGTGCATGGGTGATGGGATGTCAGTCAGAGAGTGCATGACTCATAGAGAAAGGAAATGCGTGCTGGAATACAGAAACAGCAAACATGGGACACAACTGCATTGCAGTGTTAGAGCTGGAGCAAGACATGTTAACAGGCAGTGTGTGACTGCACATACTGGTGGGGGGGTGAGCATGACATGGGAGTAATAATGAAATAAAAAATGCACAAGTGATGCCTCCAGGCCACCAATCCACTGTGAACCCATCCCCCACTACAGCACCCACAATGCTAAATACACACCACAGTGAATAGAGTGTGGCCACATACACAATTACAAGCATGTGCAAGGGGGACACATGAACAACTCTGGACCTGAAATTAAAACAATGCAAAAGCGTGCAAATATACATTAAACGATGGCAATTTATCCACAATGAGAGTAAACTCAAAAATACATAACACATCCACACATCAGTGCGACCATGCCTTTATACGCATCATCACACATGCAACACACAGTGATGCTGCACATGGAATGGAAAATAAAAAACGTCCAGTGCAGTATCCAGTCATCTGATGGCCTCACACCCATATGTCAGGCACATGTGCATCTGTCCACCCGCAAACATAACAGCAACAACATGACACACACAAGCAGGCCACAATACACATGATCTGCAATGAAGAGATGCACTGGTTGAAATTTAAACAATCAAATGTGCAGACAAATGAACTGCACGAAGCATGTAATGTACTCATATAAAACCTGTATTGAATAAAACTGTGAGATTTTGACCTTTCCTAGCCACGCTCAGAACCTATGTATTCCCAAAGTATATAACAGGTAGGTTACCAGGTTTTGTTATGCCAAAGCAGCTGTGTTTATTCAATTTGAATCATGAAAGCACACATGGGTTTGAGCATCAAAATCGGATATAGTTGGTAATTCAGACAAAATCAATTGTGGGTGGTTTGTTGTTTTCACAGACGTGGACCAATTATGAGTCGGTCCTCAATAAACATATACCAATTGTTTCATTGAGTACATTAAGGAACATATATGGGTAAGTATACAAACACAAAATATAATTTGTTGGATTCCCGAACACAAAACTATTGTAGCTCGATCCTCATTTCCAAGAAAATGGCTTTTACCAAAGGAAACTAACCCATACTTACCCATAGGGGGCTGTTTTGGTATGTGGCCCAGATGGCACACTGAAGGATGACTGGTGCACAGAGGAAGAGTTGAAGGAAGGGGTTGCAGCAGTGAAATACCCAAGGAGCCAACCACAGAACAGGCCTGTTTCCAGCAAAGCCATGATGAGGCACAGCTCATTGAGATAATGGGCAACCATACCACGAGTAGCTTGTACATCTTCACGAATGACTGCGGTCCGCCTTGTGAGGCCAGCCAGCAGGCACAGCACATGATCCTTGATGGACACATCAACTGGCAAGGAGATGCTTGTTTGGGCCAAGGCTTCCTGGAAGGTGTGCACTGCTGCATCCAATGGCGTCGACAGGATTTTGAACAGGCACCTCCAAGGTGACCTGCAAAGCCTCATGCCCCTAGGGCAGGGTTGCATCATGGACACCCATGTTGACACCCTCACCTGACCCCATGGGCTGGGCTGCAATGGCCACCTCCTCTGCCTCCACCTCCGTCCATCAACCTGGATGACTTAAGCGTCTTCCCCCATGGATGGCCCCTGTGCGGCATCACCTTGTCCCACTGCTGTTGAGGAATCCCCTGCCACCTTCACCTCTTGGCACTTACCACCAGCAGCCACGCCCGATGGTCCTGAAGCTACCTCATCCAAATTGCTCCCCCAATATGACCTGTTATGGGGGAGGGGCTGGGGCCTGCACCTTGGTCTGTTGGAATGTTTCACCCGTTAATGCTCCACTGCACCGCTTCTGCCCTCTTCTTCAGCTGCAGCAACTGCGCTAAAGGAGACACAGAACAGCAACATACATGTACAGTGTCAAAGCCTGTGTGCAATAACCAATATTTACAGCAACAAGAAGTGTCCATGGTACAACCAGCAACATCCACACTCACACACATGGACATGTTATTCCCATTCAAACAGACATTACAATCCAGGCTCAATGATGACCACAGTCATGACACATTCACATGTAAGCACAGCACAAAAATGGCAGTCCGCAGACACATACCAAGAGATATGACATGGCACACTGGCAAAGGCAATGTGATCCAACTACAACCTGCTGCGTTGCTACGGGAGTCATGCCACAGGGGCACAGGTGTGAGCAGGGAGTCAACTGGTAGGTTGACAACACAATATGCATGGAAGCACAAATGGGCCGGGGTACTGCTGTGTACAACTTGGTGGCAAAACACACAGTGGATTGTTGCCCCTATTAGACACTTGTTATTGCGCCACTCACAGCATGGCCATCCCAACTCCTGCTTGGGCATCTGTCCACACAATCACATCAAACAATATGCCTCCCGCACAGCTTGACATGTGAGCATGCAACACATATATGGATCAATTGCACAGGCAGATATGAGCATGCCATAGCCCCAAGCACATACACATGGTATGCACACACATCAACTCAAAGTACACATGCAGCACCACAAAAGATCACATCCATCCCAGTCACCGAAATGACAATGCCACAACTTTATGCCTCCAAACATCCATATGCATGTGTCTTCTCCAGATGTTGAGGGTGGATAGCCACACATTGCAATTGTCTGCACAACATTGTGTCGAACATGAATGCACATCACATGGGCACCACATCCTCCTATGGCACCCTTGCCGTCCAGGCACGTCTAACCATGAAGTGACATTGCATGTGCATGGTTTGTACAACTGTACAACTACACTGCAAATACCACTGCATGTTCTATGAACAGATGTCACACTTCACACATGGGGATCATTGTCTGGGGACTGCATGTCTCTGATGTTCACTGAAACACACATGCTGCGTACATAAGGGTATTACTACAAACATGCAGGCTCATGCACAGCATGAAATGTAGAGCAGTGCACCACATGGCTACTCACCAGCAACCACCATACACTGTTTCTAATCGCAGATATGGGTAAACAGCTCTGTGTAGAACCTCACCAGAACCCCCATGTTGTTGGTTGAAAACCTGCACCTGCCCTCAAAGTGTACTTAAAGAGTTGCACAGGCCTTCACAGTGCGCAATGACTTGGTGTGGGTCCTGGATTTGAATCCCTCCCATTGCTTATGGACACTCTTGGGCAGTGGACTGCCACCCCCTACACATTGATGGCAGCCATTATGTCCTCCCAGATCTGCTTGTGTCCTTCTTTTCCGAGTTGCTTCGCTGGGACAAAGAGGGCATCATAGATCTCCAGGACCTGATCCACCAGGATGCCAACTTTTCCCAGAGATGGCATTGGTAGCCCTCTACCTCGCTGCTTTGGGGTTGCCGCTCTGTTCAGAAGAAGATGGTGCAGGCATGCCAACCCCTGGGGCAAATGTGGGTGGGCAAAGTGGTTCTGAAGTCTGTGGAGCAGTGGTGGTCGGATGGAGATTTGGGAGTCCGATACAGCAGCTGCAGTGGTCACAGGGCCAGACACAGGAGCAGCAGGCACTCCCAATGCAGAGGGTAGTAGACATTCACACTGGACAAGAAGCATTAGATGGCAGGGTGGGAGGCAGCCAAGGGTGGACTGGTAACCAAAAGAGGCCTTGGAAATAATTTCCAAAGTGTCCCCATTTTACACAATTTCAACAATCCCAACCCTTTTCCTATGGGATAATTTGGAAATAACTTACAAAAGAGGCCCAGGGTGCAGAGGCCTACGGGGAAATCTCCAGAGTTCCCAATAGGCCAGTCCACTCCTGGAGGCAGCACATGGCAGGAGAAGGCAGGTAAATTGTCAAAGAGGCAAGAGAGGGGTTCTTATGTGTCTAGCTACGAAGGCAGCATAAAACACAGTAAAGGCCCTTATCATGAAGGTTACGTGACATGCGCTGCACGCAGCATGCCTACACGGCTAACGGATATGATGGGGATATATAAGATCATGGATGCGCGATACTAGTTGTGTTTGTAAAGGAATGAAGATGGAAGAATATTGTTTACACATATTTGGGGGTGCTATGCAATCCGTTCGCTTCAGGTGCCACGTACCGTATTATTCTTTTTGGGGGTTGCCTCTGCGCATATATTTTCGTAAATTTTGAGGCCTATGGTGTGTCGTGTGAACACAATCCTTGGTTTTGGGGGGCCGCTGGGTAACACATACTACTTATTTCACTTTTCAGAAGCTTTCCGGGTATCGTTTACGAAATGTATGAGTTTAAGGGTGCCTCTGTGTATCATGTGCTGTTTTTGTTTTGCTTTTGGGGTACATTGGAACCTTGCTGGATGACACATTTATGTCACAAATTATGTAGATTGTTCACTTCTTAATTTTGCGCAGAACAATATATTGGTGTGCCTTCCATTTATCCTTTACACCTCAAACATGCATGGAATTTCCCAAGAGGGAAAGGAAGCAGACAGGTCAGGGCACGTGGTGAGTGTACATCTGCTTGAGCCCCAGGAGTACGTGGTGGGCCTCAGGCCACAGGTGACCCAGCACCTGGATGTCAACGTGGTTGCAGACATACAGGTGAAGCACCATTACCTAGGGCCCCTAGAGCCAAGAAGGGATGCCCTGCAGATCAGGAAGAGGCTTCATCCCAAGACAAGACATGGCACAGGAGACGGGTCCTCAGAGGACAAGGCAGTTTCCTGCTGAGAAGCTTCAGATCCTCATTGACTAACTAACCGATCACTATTGTGAGATGTGCCAGTATGCAGGGAGTGCCCATATACCCGCACAATGGATGGTGCATTTGCAGCGGGTCACAGACCAGATTAACCCCGTAGGTGTGGAGATGCACAATGCTGAACAGATGCAGAAGTGGTGGAATTATCTCACATATAGGACCAAGCAAAAACTCAGTGTCAACCTGGCTGCTGAACTGGCCAATGGAAGAGGGCCACCACAGGTGGAGCAGCTGGCACTGCATGTAGAGGCCACAAGTCAATTCATCACACTCAAGCAGATGCAAGGCATGGGAGGCCTGGGGAACGATGAGAACACATCTAGTGAGTGGCATTTCTTGTGCATCGTATGTTTTGCCAATCATGGATGACCCCCCACATATGTGTAGTAGAACCTCTTGCTGAAGTTGTATGACTTCCTTTGGGAATGCATGTTTGCCAATGTTTAGACTCATGTCACATGACCTTTATTCTGGGAGTAACCTGTCTGATGGACATGTGTGGCACCTGTCTGTGTGACAGTACACATAACTGTCTGCTGGCCTACACAGCAGTGACAGTGCAAGCATGCAAGGTATCAATGTCAAGAACATGTGCAACTAGCCAGACCCCATGTGTGCCCCCTGACAGGCACACATCACCCACAGGGTACTCCTCTGAACCATGGCCAATTAATGACACACCTACATGTACTGTTGTATGCTACATTCTTGTGTCATGTCACTTTTCATTGCTCAGCAGGTATCTGCAATAGATGTTGATCAATCACATCATTTGATGTTGAGTTGCATGTTCGAATTGTCACCTGCTCCCATGGGATGCCTTGTCATGATGCATATCAGAGCTGTCTGTCATGACACCCTGTGGTGTGACAAGGCTGATGGTGCATCCATTCCCACAGACCACTGCCCCGAGAAGCTGGCGTGATGTTGATACAATTACACTTGTGTGGTGTGAGGGGTTGCACTATACCCCACATGGTGAACAATAGCTCATGGCGGGTCATCAGAGTTTGCCATTCTTTCAATATGAAAATCATATTTCCCTAGCCAGCCCATGGGAACAGTAATGGAATTGTTCATGCCAATGCCAATGAGTGTGCCTGTCTGCATACCATTACATGTATGTGCATGGTAATAGTACAAACATGTTTATCCACTTGAAATCAGAAGGACCTATCAGATCTGAAAGACCTGTTTTTGTCCATCAGTTGATACATGACAGACACATGATTTGTCATTTGCATCATTGTGCTGTACACTCGCACAGACATTGGCCTGTCTGTGTAATTGAGATGTGTCTACTTGTCCACACTTGCATCATCTGTCTGATGAGGAAAGACATGCCAGCTACATCACCCATTCTGATGTGGCATGATGGCCCTGTTGCTCCTTGACGAATGTGAGACGTCGTTCAGGTGGTGCAGTTTCTCAGTCCAAGCATGAAAAATGACCTATCATCTTGGAATGATGTTCATTGACAGGGACTTATTCACAAACAATGAAACCTATCCCGGAGGCATTACTGTAGGGAATGATTTTTGCATCTATATGCTACTCCTGGAGCTTGTAGGACCATCATGACTGTGTCTGAAATAATCGGTTCAGGATTTGTGGTATGGGCTCCATATCTGCAGAGAGACAGCCTCCTCATCATCATGGGTGGGGCGCAGCCAAAACATAAGGGCCATGCTTCTGCTGACAGTGCTGGCATCTGTGTCTCTACTCAGTGCTGGCCTGCAGCCAATGAATCCCATGTAGTGGCTGTGTAGCAAGGGTTTGTGTCACAGTGGAGTAATTGCATTTTGGGAGAACTCTGTGATTGATGCATGCCATATATATTGAGTACAGTATCGCACACTCTTAGTAGAAGCATATGTCAACTTTCCAAATTCACTATTAAAGGCATTTTTGGTGTAGTGATGGTTCAAGGGGATACCAAGTTGTGAGGCCACACATGGCAAGGACAAATATGTTGCTCAACATGCACAGATGATGTGCAGTAGCAGTTTGCATTGTATGAGATGAGAGTGACCGTTGCCTGACAGTGTCAAACAAACCGACAGTCAATGGGCCTCATTATGAGGTGGGCGGTAAGGGATTACCGGCACCGGTGCCGGTAATCCCTTACCGCCCTACTACCAGTTCCCTTTGCGGGTCCCGTCCTTAATGCCTGCTTTTAGCTTTTAGCAGGCGTTAAGGACGGGACCCGCAAAGGGAATTTAGTGCTAATAACGGTGCCGTAGTTTACCAGTGGAGGCCGTGGTGTCTTTCACCATGAAAGCCCACTGCTAGTACAGAAATCATTAGTTGTGTTGCAGCCTCTTCGGACTCTTTAAGCTGATTTTGATGCAGAGCCAGTTGTGTTGCCTCACAGAGGAAGAAACTGAGTGCCCCAATGGGCACATCAGATAGGGCCATTGAGTCTGCAGATGTGCAGTTGGCTTCACAAGAACAATCAGTGGTGGACACCACAACTGCAGTGTCTTTGGCTGCAAGGCCACCCTCTCATGAGTTGGCATCAGTTTCTGTGGCTCATGTCCAACAGATGGTTTCAGACCTGCAGCCTTTGACAGGGGCACCACAACAATGGTCATGGTCCCTTGAATAAGGTTGCTGTGGGTCCTGGGCACGTGCAGGTTGAAGAGACAGTGTGGGAGTAGCAAATATTGCGTGCTGCCATCCGACATGGAAACGTGTTGGACGGGGTTTCAGAGGGCATGGACACAATGGGCAAGGACATGACCCCACCATTGACCAGGGAAGAGCAACAGCTGCAGGTCATGGGTTCCTCAAACCGCTCCCACAGACTGGGTATGGAGGCTAACATCAAAGGCCAACGGGCTGATCTGAGGTGTCTGCAAGAGTCCCTTCATGTATATGCTCAGGCACATAGAGAGGCCCTGAAGCATGAGATGGAGGCCTTGAGGACTGCAATGCATGAGGAACTCTCGGCCACAAGAAAACATCTCCACAAGGAGGCAGACACTGTCAGAGCAACTCAATGGGCCTGATTACGACCTTGGCGGAGGACCATGGCGCTATTGGCACCATGGTCCATGGCGCTAAGTTCCCAACTCCGCCATGGTGGATGGCGGACTTACCGCCCCATTCCGACCTTGGCGGGGCGGTAAGTCCCCAATCCGCATTTACCCTTCCCCATTCCCATTTTTGCCCCATAGGGCATAATGGGAGTGGGGAAGCCGTTAATTACGCCACCGTAAATTACGGTGGCGTAATTAACATCAAGGTCCCTTAACGCCATGGATTTTAACACCTGCTAAAAGCAGGTGTTAAATCCGCCATGGCGCTAAGGGATCTCGTACTCAGGCGGTAAGGGTCGGCGCTGTTTACGCTGCCGTAAACCCCTTACCGCCTGGGTCGTAATGAGGCCCAATGTGTCACAAGTGAGTGCACATACAGAATCTGTTTCCATTCATGAGGAAGCATATTGAGACCTCACCACCATTGGTGTGCTGGTGCTGGTGCATGCATCCATGTCACGGCTGCCCATGGCCAATGAAGACCAGGCCTTAGCACTGCGTCGATTCGGTCCACCACCACAACCACCAGCAGGTCAACCATGGAATGGGGGCTCCAGCACATCCATGCCTCCAGAATCCACTGTTGATGTGATGTTCATGAGTCCTTGGAGCGATTGAGGACCTGCCATGCTACAATTCTACATGTGACACACACATTCATTGTCAAGTCTAAACATCCTTGGCTGCTCAATTTCATGGTGTTAACTCTGGTGACACGGTTCTGGGCATTTGTGTACATTGACTACACAGGACAGGTTTGTCACACTTGCTGCTTATAGGGTTGTACAGATATGCACATGTGTACCCCTGACAGACTGCACCTGTGCTCGCCAATCAGGTCACTTGTTGTTGATGCATTGCATGACGTTTTCTTAACATTACTTGTTGATCTATTCCAGCCTTGTGAGTGACTGCATGGTGTGTGTGCACATTGTGGGCCCATGCATGCAGTAAATCGGGCACTCCCCCCAGTTTGTGTTCTGTTGTCCCTGTAGGTGTTGCCAGTGCACCATGGCAACAATGCACACTTACTGGGACTGTCTCACACAGGGTGTGTGGTCTTTTGGTGGTTGAGTGAACTGATGCATATTGTCCTGAGGTCCATTTACAGTGGTATCCAACAGGGGAGATTGGTGCAAGGTATGGGTATGTGGTTGCAGGCTATTATTTACGTAGGGATCTCTTTGTGCTATACATGCCATGGAGTTGTGTGCATGCTGTTATTGATGTGTAGCTGCTGATTGACCTCTCACAGGTGGCCTTTCTTTGCCAGTCTGCTCATCTCCTTCACACACTTGTGTCCTTCCTCACCCGCTACATGTGCTACTTTTCCATGCATGTGCTACCAGGCTCTATGACCAGGAAGCTTTATGTCTCTGTCTTCTTCTCTTGGCCACCTTCCCTCTGCCCTCACCCACTGTGATGTCAAACATATCCATCCTGATCTCCCCACCAGCTATTTTCCTCCTTGCACAGTTTTTCCCCTACCCCTCCCTCTATCACTATCTCTCCCTCCACTCCACTGCTATGCATTAATCACTCTGTGACCTGTTTCCCTCTTGCCTTCTGGCATCCTCCTCCTCAGCGACTACACTTGTAATTCCACTCCCTGGATGTCACGTCCTCACTTGGTTTCCTTTTCCTACCCTCCCTCCATGTTTGACCCAAAGGCACAGATGCGACCTGACAGTCGTTGTACAGAAACGTTATGCCTGCAATCAATGTCCCAATTTAGGCCTCTATGCAAGGGCTTAGTGGAACCGGTTAAAGGGTGCTTGCTATGCTGTGCTTGTAATGTGTTTGCTTTGCTGCCAGTGATTTCTCTGTTGGTCAGTTTTGCTGTTGGGATGTTGATGGTTGCTCCTTCTTGGTTGTTTGTACTTCCAGATGTTGAAACTCATTGGTCCATGCCTATTCACTTGTTCCTTACAGGAGTTGTCATGGCTGTCCAGTATCTTTACATTGATGCAATGCACGTCTTTGTGAGTTCAAAATGTTGTTTCAGGTGGGAGGCAATGGAGGCGATCCGGGTGTGTACCATATGCAGGTAAATCAGGGGAATCAGGGTGTCATTATTGGCAGGGAATCAAGCACTGTGGGGGGTTATTTGTCTTTTCCCTGAGGTGAGGTGAGCGGGTCCAGTGTCATGGGAGCATATGACACATGGTGATGGTAGGCTGGTGTGTCTAAGCATGCTGTGTTATCAAGACAATCAGGGTGACACTGGTTGCGGGGTGAATGTAGTGAGGGAGGCTGTCACTGTAGGGTGTTTATTGGTGAGTTGTCATGAGGGCGGCAGGTCCGGCTGTATGTGTGCTGGGACACATGGTGATGGGAGTGATGGCAAGCATTTCCCTGCAGTTTTTGCATTTGTCTTGACTGCCATATGGCATCCTGTTCCCTTTGCTTTTCTAGTAATGTCTACCCACACAGGCAGTCTACTCTTTATCCTTCTGCCCCTTCTGGGGGTGCTGTCCCGAAACAAATCCACACACAATATGGCATTGATGGCCATTTGGGGGATGCCACACTCACCACAGACACCACAGACACCAGGCACACTCCATTGGCCAGGTGTTGTTTTTTGCAATGGTGAACATGTACCATGCACGGTACACCGACAAATATTTTGCTGCCTGTTGACAGCTGCTCAGTGCATCTCAAAGCTCCCTTCTTTTTCATGCACATTGGTGCCCGTTCAATCCAGTCCCTGTGAAGTCTGCCTTCCCTTCCTCATGCCTTGTGCCTGCTTACTTTTGTGTGCCAGAGTCCTTGGCATCTGCTTCTCATTTCTTTCTCTGTCTGTTTCTCTCGTTCATGCCAGTTGCATGTGTGCCCTGCCTTCCTGTATGACTGCTGCATCTGTGAACAGCTGCCTTCTGACAACTCCTGTCTTCAATTCAATTGCTGATATGTTTGCATCCTATCATCTTGGGCTTTACATCATCGGTTCCCCTGCCAATGTTTACTGGACTGTCCCCTGCCATGTTAATCAGGGGACGGCATATTGTGGCATTGGGAGTACTTCCAAGGAGCTCCTGGGTTTGCAACCTCTCTGTGATCTCTTTTGGGGAGTCCTCTCAGTGTCATACTGACTCTGACCAGATCGGAGTGTTCACAATGTACCATCACCATGACAAGGGTTAAGTGGTACATGGTCTTTCATTGCATGTCTCTGTGGTAAAGATGCAAGTTCAGCGCTGTTAGGCAGAATCACCTGCAGTACCCTTTGGAAACACTACAGACCATTAAGACTACAAGTTTAAGCATAATTTCACCTTTGGTACAAGCCCGTACTACACAGTGAATTGGTAGCGATGGCTGAGCAGCCCGACTTACCTCAAGAGTTTAAGTGAGCAGTAGAACAAGTTACACAAAGGACCAACTAATACAGTGAGGAGGGTGTAGCATACAGACATGTAAAGAGGAAGCAGGCTCAGAGAGCTCCTGTGATCCAGAAAACTATTAGCAGCTGAAAATATACTTAAAGCCCTTTCTATACATTCCAAATGATACGCCAGAGGCGTTGGGCAAGCTCTGTGTGCAAGGATGAGAGGCACGCAAGCTGTGTTCGGTGAGGATTACCGAAAGTTTGTAGAGCCCGGGAGAAGGACCAAGATGGCGACCACTGAAACGGGACGAGATGACCTCTGGAGGAGGGGAGGAACGCTGAGTAGCTGAGCGCGCTCTGAGAGGAAGACAGTGTCTGTAGTGTACAATTGGGATGGAAGCTGCGGCGGTGCAGACCTGACAGGATCGAATGAGTAGCGAAGTGAAGCGCTGACAGCCCTGTTGGAACAAAGGAAGAGGCCACTGGGGACAGAGACACCGGAATAAAACCTGCATCAAGGTGGTCACAGGGCAGAGTCCTAGTGAAGGACATAAGGGACTGGAGCCGCGTACGAACATGGTGTAGTTCGCCCCCTCCCTGGAGACTGCAGAGAGGTCAGGCGGAGGAACGGGCAGAAGGTGAGGAGCAGAGGGGAGATTGGGAGCCTCGCTCAGATAGGCGAAGGGGCCAAAGGCCACAGCTGCCCCCCCTCCCGTGCATACCGAAATAGTGCAAGAGCCCCGGGATCTATGCCTCAACAAAAGACTGAGCCCCGGGCCTTGGACCGTGGGACACAACACAAACAATACGGCCCGCGCACATATTGGCCTAGTGAGACGAAGTGCCTAAGCAGGCAGGCGGCTCCATAATGGCACACGGAAACCACATCTGCCAGTTTTGGAAAACGTATGAGCACAGAGAACACGGGCTACATAGGAGGAGCTGAGGTGCACGTGGAGGCCCTAGATGAACATAAAGGAGTGCCGGCGAAACGACAGCCCCTCCTGAATACTCTGCAATATCCGAAATGGGCAGAGGCTGTGACAACGCTGTGGTTGGGGGAGGGGAGGCCACATACAGATGCCAGTCCAACCTCAGTACCAATTTGAGCTTGGCAAGTGAGAGCTCAAAGCCCCGAATCTTACACGGAGCCTAGGTCAGCGGACAAATTTACTACGAGCGCCCCGAACATCCCATATGTACATTGATACGCAGGCCCACATGCAACTAACAAAGGGGGAACAGATGGAGGGCAAGATGAGGGGCCCGAAGGGACACAGAGGCAGATCATATCTGCTGCATTGAGGACCACCAACAGACAAGTGCAACCCACTCACAGCGATAAAAAACACTGACCGACAGGTTAACAGGAATCACTGAACTGTCCCTTGTGGGGCAAACGGGCTGCACAATAATCAACCAAGATCAACACTGCACATATGGAGGTGGACTGAACTCCAAGATGGAGACAGCAACATAGGGGTTACAGGAAGGCTTTCGCAGTGTTATCAAGGCACAGAGGGGAGACCCAGTTGGCACTAAATGAAGTGGGTGGAAGCTCCACGGTGGAGGGCACCAAATTAGCGGAAGTAAAGACATCAAAACGCAGAGCAAGTGGAAGCAAGTGACGGACTGCCCCAATCCTAAAATGCACCAGAGAGACGCCCGAAAAGTGCCGCTGTAACCAGTGTGCAACCAACCAGAAAGTTGCAAGATACCCCCACGGGACCCTTCAGAAGGCAGTACGGGCCAGAAAGCTAGACGAAAAAAGGCAGCAGACCGCCACATGCAGAGGAGCTCCCCCTCCCCCGGAGGATATATAACCAGTAGCTGTCCCACTGGAAGCCTCGAACATCAGCCCACCAGCCCACCAGAAGAACAGCAGTGCAAAAAGAACATAATATCCAGTGGGTTAAGACAGCAGAGATTATGGCACAAAAAAGCAGCAACACCAAGGTTAAGCAACCAACAATGGATATCTTCACTAAACCAGCACTATCCCCGACCATTGCAGCACAAGCAAAAGCTGACAAGCAGGACACGTTGGTCTGACCAAGGGAGGATCAGTTGATCCCGCAGGCCATCACGGACATGAAATCCACATGTACCACCACGATAGTGGATCTCAAAGCGGCACAGGAATTCAAGATTGATGCGCTGGGTGTGGATTTCAAACTTCTACGGCAAGACGTCAGGAAGCTGGCGGAGTGCACAAGTACTCTTGAGAGCTTGGTGAAGAATAACACAGAAGCCAGTACCACTAACGCTGAGGAGGTCCACGTACTGAAACAACAAGTAGGCAACCTGGAGGACCGAGCAAAAGAGGCAGAAGGGCAGAGACAGCGCTTTAGTTTTGTGGCAGTGAAAAGGTGACTGAGGGCGTGGGGATTCAAATATATGTTGTTATATCCCACAAAGCTAAAGGTCTTACATAAGGGCAAAGCACACTTCTTCAATGACCTTGAGGAGGCGACAAACCGGCTGAACACCCAAGGATGCCCGGATGACGAAAAGGAGCCGGAGAGAGACGAACAGGAGAAGTGAACTAATACTACCCCAGTAACGTTGGCCTCAAGTGGTACGGTTGTGGGGTATGTAATGTAGCCATAGGGTCTGCTAATAACGAATGGGCATTTGCACATTTTCTTTTATTTAAAAGATGTCCAACTTAAAGACTTGTATGGACTGGAATATAGTGGCTTATAAGTTCAACTAAGTATGTTTGACACACAATGATTAATTGCTTATTGGGAGTATTACAGTCGGAGCATGATCTACCCTCAATAGTTAAAGTAGTTGGATCGCCAGTAGGGCGATAACCCTGCGCTGTGCATCTAGTATCAGTAGCAGCCAAGAAAAGAGCAAGATGCAGGGTATTCTCAGATCCAGGGATGGAGCTGAGCATAAATTGGGGACTGGGGCAATGGGAAGGGGGAGGGACAGTTGGCGATTGGTTGGGTTGAGGGAGGGGGAAAAGTTGGGGAGTTTGTAGTGGTGTTTTATGGGGTATGAGCTTACACCCAAGTGCAGTATGGGATGAGGTATGGATGGGGAAGTAACGAGGAAGATGATGGCAGATCTTAGAATAATAACCTGTAATGTCAGAGGGCTCAAAAGCTACCTGAAGAGAAATAAGGTTATGATGTACCTGAGAAGGCAAAAAGTGGACATAGCCTTTTTGCAAAAACCCACCTCACTAAAGAGAAACACGAGATGGTTAAAAAAAAGTGGAGAGGGAGGGAGCAATGTATTTGGCATACGCCAGAGGGGTAATCATTTGGGTGGCGCCACATGTGCCCTTCCAGGTGCTGTAGGCGACGGTAGAGCCGGACGGGAGGATGGTAGTGATTCGGGGACTGCTAGAAAACAGAGAACTGTGCATCATAAATATATATGCCCCAAACCAAGACACACTGGCCTATTTCAAGACACTATATAGTAAGATATGCCCCCACATGGGAGGCACGGTAATATGGGGAGGGGACTTCAATTTCACGCTGAACCACAAAATGGACAGATCAGACAAAAAACTTGGTAAGCCCACCCCCGCAGCGAAAATGCTACAAGCCCTGCTGAGAGACTTTGGGCTGGGGAACATATGGAGGCAGCAACACTCGAACGATAGGCAATACTCACATTATGCCGCCCCTCATAACCTGTACACGAGACTGGATTATATGTTTGCCACTCCAGAACTCGATGGGGAAATGACAGGCTCGGAGTACAAGGTGAGAATGTTATCGGATCATTGCCCCTTAACCCTGACATGGCAACATCAGCCCCCCAGAGCCAGGATCCCAACATGGAGGCTCAGAGCTGAGGCACTGAATGACACTGCATTCAGGGAGGACCTAAGGGAGAAGATAACTGGGTACTTTGAATATAACACAGGAAGTGTGGAGTCAGAGCAACCCTATGGGAGGCCTTTAAGGTAGTAGTGAGAGGCGCAGCCATATCTAAATCTAGAGGGCTCCAAGGGGGTATAGAGTGAGAGCTACAAGTGACAAAAAAGAAACTAGAAGCAGTTATGAAAAGAGGGAGCACCTCACAGGAAGACGCCAAACAGGCAAGCCAATTACAACAGGCTTGTGCTGGACTCTGGGAGAGGTTATGTAATCTGAATTACAAAAAATACATTGAAAGGCAACGTGCAGGGGGAGACAAACCAGGGAGGCTGTTTGCATGGTTATACAAGAATGAGACACCGAGATCAGTAATTAGGGAGATAATAGGAGAAGCAGGCCAAGTCTGGAACACCCAAAAGAGTGTGAATGAAGGATTCCTTAAATTCTATAAACGTCTCTAGGAAGATATAGGCGAAACTGTAGATCAGGAGACTTTGGATACGCTAGAAGACATTGGAGTGCCTTAATTGAATGTGGAAGACAGGGAGAGCCTGGATGCCTCCATTACAATAGATCAGTTAGAGACAGTGGTGACACATCTGCCAACGAGCAAAGCCCCAGGGACAGACAGGTTCCCCATTGAATTCTATAAGACGTATAGACGAGAAGTGCTCCCCCCGTTGTTGGCAATGCTAAATGAGGCCTTTGAAAAAGGGAGACTGCCGGAATCTCATAGGGAGACGGTAATTATTCCTCTCCTCAAACCTGACAAGCCAAGCACAGAATGTGGGTCATACAGACCCCTATCTATGTTAAATTAGGACAGTAAAATCCTCACTGCCATGTTGGCGAATAGACTGAAAAGGGTAATAAACAGACTCATACACACTGACCATACTGGATATGTCCCAGGCAGAAACATATCTGATAATCATAGGAGGCTCCACCATATCATTGAACAGGCAGAGGGCGACTCAAGTGAAATACCAATAGTCTCGTTAGATGCAGTGAAAGCCTTCGACTCCATGAGGTGGACTTGAATGATGGTGGCCTTGAAAGAATATGGCATGGGACCAGGGTGCCTGCGGTAGGTGAAAATGATATATAGCTCCCCAATAGCCAGGTCAAAACGGGAGCGATAATTTCAGATAAATGGCAACTCAGCAGAGGCACGAGACAGGGCTGTCCATGGTCCCCGATGCTATACATCCTTGCACTAGAACCATTAGCGATCTACTTGAGACAGCAGTATGAAGAAATAGGGGTCTACACTAAGGGGGGACCGCACTTGATATCATTATATGCGGATAATATGCTGCTATACCTGCGGTACCCAGAGGAAAACTTGCAATACATGTTATTGATGATGGAGCGCTATGCGACTCTTTTTGGCAAATCGGTTAACCCCAAAAAATCATGCATGTTCCCATTGGGAGGATACAGAGGTGTCCCACATGAGAACTTAACTATTCTGCAGATAGCCTGGCACACTAGAACATTCAGATACCTGGGGATCAATATATATCACAGGGCTGCAGAGGAGCACAAAAATAACACGGAGAGGGCGGTGGAAGGCATCAAGAATAGCATGGGGTTCTGGGCAAAGCTCCCCCTGGCCATGGTGGGAAGGGCGGCCCTGTTCAAGATGGTGGTCCTGCCTAGGCTCCTACATTTCTTTGCAAACATCCCATACATGTTGCCTAAACGCTTTTTTACTAAACTCCAAAGCTTATGAAGAGGCTTCCTGTGGCACAATTGCAGAAAGAGAGTGGCCATATGGAAATTACAAAATACGTACAACAGAGGGGGTATAAACCTGCCAAACTTTGAAATGTACCACCTGGCAGGGCAGCTACAATATGTCGCCAGGTGGTTATCGGAAGACGAAAAAGCAGATTTTATATTGCTGAAGGAGGAAAGTGACCCATACTTCCTGAAGGAACTGATATGGCTACCCAAACCAGAATTGCAGGGGCGATCGGGATTGCTGGAACTGGGCTGGAAGATATGGCACAAAGCGTGTCGAGTTATGGGAAACCCGGCCCCATGCTCCCTGCAGGTGCCACTTGTGGCATTATGCGGGGCGGATGAGCAGCTGAGGAAAGGGATCCATAAACACTGGAAGCCAGTAGGACTAGCGATCCTGTGAGATATATGGAAAGTGGGGGAGGCACTGGACTTCCAAACGATAGTAGAAGACTCTGGGGTACATATGGGGGAGTATATCACATATACTAGAATAGTCAAAAGGGTGAATGAAACATGGGCTGAAATAGCACTGGCAGAACAACCGGATACTGCCATAGGAACGATGTATGATATCTCGGAGGGAGGGCATGAAATATCCCTGGTTTTACGAAATCTAGAGTTGATGTCTAGAGTGGGTAAGGAGCTGCTCTAACTGTGGTGGGACTGGGAGGAGGAAGCGGGTGAACCTATGCAAGATGGGTAGTGGGAAAGAGCTCAGAGATATCATAAAAAGGTGTCTACAAATGTTAGGCTGCAGCAGATTCAGCTATATATCACCCATAAGGCCTACTTGACCCCACAAAAAATTGCCAAAGTGTGGGGGGGTGGATGCTGAGATGATCCATATGTTCTGGGCGTGCCCGGAGGTGGGAACATTCTGGGGAGAAATTAAGCTACGACTATCCACAAAGGGAATTAAGCTAGAGGTGGAATCTGTGTGAGCGTGTATGATGGGAGTATTTGCAAGGCCACACAACCTGGAACATGTGTGCAAACTCAAGGACCTGGCCTACATTCTGGCCAAAAGGAGAATAGCCATGGGCTGGAAAGCAACCCACAGACCTAGAGGTATGGTGGAACGATCTCCTGAAATGGCAAGATGCTGAGACAGCAGCATGGTATGAGGCAGCCAGCAGAGGGGAGGATAATGTAATGGGACCTCTGATAGCATGGAGACAATTGATAGCCACACTGTCGGGATCCTCTCACGCCAATTCCAGTGAAGATGACATATCCGAGAATGGCGAAAGGGATCAACCCCAAGAGGAAGGAAACCTGTAAACCTGAGGTGGAAGCTCGAGTTAAAATGGGGGGAGGTGGGAAGACATTAATAAAATGTATCCAAATGTATGCCAAGAAGCTTGTAACCAAAAATGTCGGGTGTGATGGTTATGTTATGTTTTGTTTGCTGAAAAACTTTTTTATTAAAAAACAAATACAGTGATTCAAGTAAACACTTACTCAAGGTTTCTTGGTAAAAGAATGTACATTTATTTACTCAGTCAGTTAGAAAACATTACTAGCATATGCAGCTCAATATCACACACTAATAAACCACAAAAATCCAACCGGTAAGTAATTGAACAAGTTTAGCTCCTGTGAAGTGGGAGCAAAATGGCACTTTAAATACTTATTAAAGGGATAAAAAGACACGGTTATAAGAATTGACAGCCCAAATACATTCATAGGCAGGGCAAAGAGATTCAGTTAAATACAACCGGCAATTCCTCTCATAGGGCTGGGCCAAAGTCAATGGTTCAGAGTCTTTGTATAGGATAGCACAGTTCTGGTAGTAAACAGTTAAGTCTTTGCCACAGAGTTTAGTAGAATTTGGGTAGGCAAAAGGTTTGTTCAATGCATAGGGAAGGAGACGCCTTCGAAGTTGAGGAAAGTTTCACACACTTTTTCGATGGCCGAAAATAGTTCAGGACCGCGTTTGCACAGTACCTTGTTAATGAAGAAAGCTGTAGCTGAGGTAGTTGTTCCTGACGGTTCCAGCAGATCTCGCTCTTCCTGGGCTTTAGTCGTGGGGACAAGAAGAAGGACGTCAGGAGGTTCCTAAACTGCCCAGGGATGAGGCCAAAAGCTGCAGCAAGATGTTGGGTTCGGCTGTGAGTGCCTTAAAGCCCTACGGGCTGGTTTCCTTCCCTCTAGCTATCCGGTTTTCAACAGCACTCTGATGAAAATTCGACCAGATGGGGACGGTGTCCAAGTGGCTTGCGAGTTGGTTGTTCCCTACAAACTCAAGGGAAGAAGTTAACCTTGAAGGGCTTCTCTGTCGATTGGAGTTTCAGGAAATTCTGACCTGCAGCAGGGCTTCACCGGTCGTCCAGGAGTTGCAACAGTCCTCTTCCATCAGCTCGTCTTTGGTTCTTTCGTTCCAGTGGTTGACTCTGCTTTCCAAGTCCCAGAGAACTGCTTATAAACAGTTTTCCCCAATTCATTCCAGTCTGGCTGTCACTCACACAGCAGGGTGGCTGTCCTTGCCGGAAAGTTCAGCCGGCCAATTACGCCAGAGTGCATTTAGGTCTCCTAGGAGACTAAGCACAGGGAGTTTCTGGCACCTGCCTCACATCCTGTCCATCCCAGACACTCAGGCGCCAGAGGAGGGCTTCAGCACAGAAGCCCGCCAAAGGCCAACGAACAAAGGGACCAAACCTGGTTTGGCGCGCAGAGACAAACACAAGAAGGACTTTTCCTAAAAGAAATGGCGAAAAGAGTTGACCAGAGTCTGTTTTTACAGGTAGGTCTTGGGTGCCATATTGACAAACATGGCCAACCCAATTTTTAGCCACTGTTAGCGGTCGGGAAAAATCACTGTAGTTGATCTAAACCACTGCCACCAGCCATTTAAAGTAGGAAAAGGTAAAATGTGACTGTTACATGAGTGTTTTGACTCAGGGGAAGCTAGACAACCCATCCAGCACTCTATAGTAAGACAGTGTGTGCCGGGTCAGTACATTTAAAGAGACTAGTACAGTTTATTTAACTTTACATACTGTGAGAGACAGTAGTCAGTCCCAGAGAAGGTATTTAAACCTTGGGAAGTCTGACAGATATCCCTGTGCCACTGTACTGAAGGTGCTGTCTGACACACAGAAAAAGATGATGCCACTGGAGTTGTTTTAAAACTCCATAACCAAAGAACAAAAAAGTAAAAAAACACACAGTATACATGGAAGAGTGGGGAAAAAAGGCTCACACTCTTCCCAGGTAAAAAAATCAAATCCTAGAAATCCAGCAAAGTTGCTGGGGGTCTCAAAATGTAAGGGAAATTAGCACATATTGAGAATCCTCCCTAACAAGTACAGTAAAGAGGCAT
Source organism: Ambystoma mexicanum (assembly GCF_040938575.1). Lineage (NCBI taxonomy): Eukaryota > Metazoa > Chordata > Amphibia > Caudata > Ambystomatidae > Ambystoma > Ambystoma mexicanum. Next base: position 339,579,284 of record NC_090939.1, read on the forward strand.
ACACCTATCAGGTGCGGGATTATCCCTCTAAATGGAGGGGGCTTAGTTGATAGCCACACAGTCCTACCTATGCACTAAGCTGACCCAACACATTGGGCCTGATTCATGGATTATTTGCGCCAAAAAAACAGGATTTGTATGCCATTCTGCCCACAAATCCCCATTAGTTAAACAGGGATTTGCGGGCAGAATGGTGCACAAATCCCGTTTATTTTTGGCGCAAATAATCCATGAATCAGAGGCATTGGGCCTCATTCCGAGTACGGCGCTAACCAATGGCGCTATTAACGCCTTGGTTGACGCCGTACCCGGACCGGCAGCGCCTTGGTGGATGGCGGAATTACCGCCCCATTCCAAGGGTGGCGGGGCGGTAATTCCCCAATCCCCATTTACCCTTCCCCATTCCCATTTTTGCCCCATAGGGCATAATGGGAGTGGGGAAGGCGTTAATTACGCCACCGTAAATTACGGTGGCGTAATTAACATCAAGGTCCCTTAGCGCCATGGTTTTTAACACATGCTAAAAGCAGGTGTTAAAACCTCCATGGCGCAAAGGGAACTCGGAGTATGGCGGTAAGGGATTACCGCCACCGCTCTCGTTAGCGGTGGCCGCTATCCCTTACCGCCATACTCGGAATGAGGCCCATTGTGTTTTAGATATATAACCTATAGGTGGTATAGATGGAATTACAGGTAAGTATGTAAGGCTTAACATTAGACCCAGGCACTGTAGACAGGCCTTGGAGCTTGCTTTTATTAGAAACAAATTCACATTGTATTAATCTGCCTAGCAACTACACATTCCCAGGATCATGTTGTAAGAGATGACCAGCCTTTGATACTTTCGATGTCAGGAAGCAAAGCTTATGGGTGCTGGGGAAGGCAGTGAATGTTTAAACATTTTATACTTAGGCATATTAGTCTGGTCTCCTGATGGTTTCAAAGTATCACATTGTGGTTTCAAATTGCCCCTTAGCACATCCCAGCCTGGGAAGTAGTCCAAATAGTTCCTAAAATGCAACATTACACCGGTAACTTGTCAACAGTTCAAGGTTCTTGTAGTATCATGATCAGTTGTGCTCCTTTGAGAAACAGATGGAGATGATTGGCGGCAGATGAATAAAGATCTGCTAGTCATCTCAAATGTCTCAATGCCTTGGCACTATGATGTGGGAATTGTGGGATGGACTGTGATGTCACAGAGGAGGCCAAGGGCAGCATGGTAGGATTTGCAGGACCCAATCATGTCAAGATAATGTATGTCCTTCTATTGGGGAATTATACAACTTCTCCATTCAACTTCACATAGAGTACTATTCTAATGTTGCAATAAGAATTGATGCTAATTAGTTTGTATGATTATAAAATCTTTGGATTTTGGGGTGTATCTTTGACACACTATTCATGCAGTTCTGTTCTGTGTTCTGTTGTTTGAATTTTGCTTTCCCAGCTCTTACTGAGCCCTGAATAAATTGTGCTACTTCTTGCCTGGTGTACATTGCTTTTTAGACTACCCTTGTATTCATTTTTTACTGGTAAATTGCGAGGCGACCTGCAATACACCACTTGAGGGGGATGGGCAGGCAGTGTAGGTGTTGTTGGTGGGTAAGGTGTCACTGTGTTGGTTGTTTTCATTGCATTAGCATGAGGTGGGCAGATCTGACTGAATTGGTGCAGGGAACCATGGTGATGAGTGACTGGTGAGTTGTTTGCATTTGTTGCATGGCACTCAGGGGGGCACATTTTGCAGTGTAATTGGGTGCATGGATGTGTTGCCTGCCTTGACCTTGTGTTGTTTTTATCTACAGAGGCATTCTGTTAGGGGAAGATGGTTGCTGTGATTGATGGGGATGTTGTTGTTGTATGCATGTACAGGACACTATCAGAAAGGGGTGGTTTGCATGCCTACAGAGGGGGACATACATGCATTCCAGAGTACAGCTGGTGCAGGCTCACAGTGTAAAAATTGTGAGGTGAGATGTGCATCTTTATTGATGTGAATGTGTATTGTGAGCATACTTGTTGTCATGGAATGGGTGGCCACTCAACCTGTATATTGTTATGGAACACACATAGGGGGTCCAGGGCGCTTCACACGTGTGCTGTTTTCTAATTTCCATTTTGTACTGTGCCTTCCTACTTGTGTTCATGTGTATCAAGTGTGGGGGCAACTTGCAGATTAGTGGTTGGTGTCAATGTGACAGTGATCAGGGACTATGTTGGTTGTGTTGTGTGCTGTTGGGTGGAATGCATGGAGACTGTTTGTTCCAGTTGCATGACTGTATTGACGATGTGTGTACAGCCCTACAGATAAGCAGTGTTTCAGCCACTTTCACTCCATAAAAATTGGTACATATTCACGTAGAATAATATTAGGGAGTAAAAATTCCCCCAACAAAGAAATGCGGATAAGACATATGGGGGGTCATTCTGAGGTTGGAGGTAAGGGATTACCGGCGCCTGTAAGGGCACCGATGGCGGTAATCCCTTACCTCCGTATTCCGAGTTCCCTTTGCGGGTTCCTCTTTACCTCCTGCTTTTAGCAGGAGTAAATTACGGGACACGCAAAGTGACCTTGGAGTAAATTACGGCACCGTAATTTACGGTGCCGTAATTACCTCCTTCCCCATTCCCATTGAGCCCTATGGGGGCAGAAATGGGGATGGGGAAGGGCTATGGTGAATGGGGAATTACCGGTCCATCCAACCTTGGAATGGACCGGTAATTACTCCATTCACCATGCCGGTATTCCATGGAGTAAATAGCTCCATGGTTGCCAACCATGGAGCTATTTACTCCATGGTGTAGTCCTAACTCGGAATGAGGGCCATGGAATCTTGTGCCCCTGCTTTCACCCTCACAATGGCATTGATATGTTTGTGCCAGTGGTGCACGTAGTATCACAGGAGTATATTACTATTTTAACTGCCTGACTATTGGTGAGCATATATACATAGGTGCAAGGAAATAACACACATTCTCAGGGTGCTGTTGGGGGCATGAAAGGTAGGTCCCAATTCATCCTTGAATGGTACCTGGAATGTGGCCTCACTGTGTGTGCTCCAAAGTTGCTGTTTTTTAGGTGAATTATGTTTGCACCAGCTGGGTGCTTGCAGCCACACCATGTGCCCTTTGCCCAACCAAGGGCAAGGGTGGTGCCTGTGGCTGTGGGCAGTGTCCCACCTGCATTTCCACTGGTACGCCATGCCGTGTGGTGACATTGTGCAGTACACATGCTACCTCTATGATTTTACAAACTACTGGTGGGGCATATACCAAAACCCCACGAAAGTGGTCAAGGGAGCCTAGTGGCTACATGTGCTGAATTGTATCTTACCTCCGCTGGTGTGGGCAGATCCCACTATGGTTTCATCATGAATGGTGACAGTGGGTAGGCACTGTCCTCTGAAAATATGTACATGGTTGTTATTGGCATTTATTGTCATGGCCTGTTGTTTGTGACAGTTCACTCACTGATGAATCAAGTGTTGCCATATGTTCCAGATGCCAAGGCCCGGTGGAGTGATGATTGGTGGTAGATGTAGCTATCATGCGTGCTTCCTGAGAAAAAGGCATACACATCCATGATCAATCCATTAGCGTCACACACCTACCTGCACATTAATAGAGTAATTGTTCTTGGGATTGCAGTAAATGTGCTCCATCAATCGTGGGGGCCGTATAACATTATATGTGCAGTCAATTACACCTGGTGCATGTGGAAAGTATGCTACCATGTAGAATTCCTGGCACACTCTTTGCCTTTCCTCTAGTGTTTGGGGCATATATATGTCCCTGCTCACACATGCACATGCTGTTATATGGCCAATCCCTAGTAGAGACAGCAAGATTGTGTGGCCTTCGATATTCCCCCAACTATGGCTGTGGTGGGAGGCCAAGAAATATAGTGCAGCCAACTCTTTTAAGGGGGGGTGAGGAACTAGGAGCAGATTACAGGTGATGGTCTAGGCTAAACTGGGCGAGGGGACCAGTACCTAGCATACACCTGGTGATCTGGCATCCCAAACAGCATGGTGCGTTGTGCGAAAATCTATGCCCTGGTTATCCTCCTCCTCCTGTCTCCATGTACGATAGCTCCTGCTATTGCAGGGTTCATCAAAGCTGTCCGACGTTACTTTGGTGTTGATTGCGTGCTTTGTATGCTTTGAATCCTTTGCACATTCACCTTTATGTCTGCTATCATGTGGCAGATGGATCACAGGGTTTGCGTGTGACTTTTCCCAACATAAGGGTTGTGCGTTGAAATCCATAATTGTGTTGGTTTTGTGGTGGACTGGGTGTGTGATTGCTAAATCTTGGCCCATCCCTCAGCATGTCAACATTTTCTCTTGTTCTTTCTCATGCTGCATGTTCCCCCCCAATTGGGTCTCTGCGTAGGCTGGCCCACACTCTGTGAAGTGTCTTGCGCAAGGCATTTGACCATTCACAGTGAAGTGATGGGCCTGTGTGAAGTCCCACCAAATCCAGGAAAAGTTCTGCAAAGTCAATTCCATAAATAAATGATGGGGGGTTTGCACACAGAATGGCACACAATTTACAGATTCTCCTCACTAAAAAATCCATGAATCAGGGCCTAAGTATGGGTTCTATCAAAGTTAAGATCACTGACTAGCAGTGATTGATTTAAAAAATACCATATGTAAATGTTCCAAAAGACTGACCAACTGGGAGAAATTAATAGAAAACCATGCATAGGTCATCATTTTGACTATTCGACCCACTTGGTTGTCAACCTCGCCCACATACAATCCCTTGAAACATGGGTTGCAACTTGCTCCCTCCCCCACAATCGATCCCGGGATGGAGTAAAAGTTCCACTACATATTCTTTTTGGCGCACTTCTACCACTGCCCCTGATATTTGGAGCAATTGCAGGTTTCTGAAAACGTATTTGGTGGAAAACCTGCTAAAATGCATTGCTTTAAGTGTAATGCAAAATATTGGGAGTGGGACTCTAAAATGAGTGTGGCCAAAAAGCAGGACATGGCAGGAAAAAAAACAGAGTGTGGCTTAAAAGAAGGGTGTGTGGGTTGGGTAAGGGCTGCCTACTCCAAGAATTGTATCATGCAACCCCGAATAAGGTGTATTTTGAGTTACACAGCATTTTCTCAACTGTTCTTGTTTGCATCTAGTCGGCACATTATCAATACATCTCTCTCTGGCTCAGTTTGTAAAATTAACCACTGGATGTAAATACATTATTTTCTCAGCAAGTAAATAAAAACTGTAATCAGTAAACCCTCCTTCTGTAAATAAATGATGCAGGTCTACAGGGCTAACATAATAACTCTTCTTAGGTGGTTATCTAGGTTTTCAGTCCAGCCCTCTCCAGCTGTCACCCTTTGTTTCTCTGCACAGTAGCCAATACACTGATGCGTGATAACCTGATGCCTCTCAGCCAGTGGCCACCATGGCTTAATCTAAGATTTTCAAACAGAATGAAGCCCCAAGGCAGGGGTGATATTATACACATTTTCTCTAACTAGGCAATGGTCTTCACAAACGAAAGGGTGTGTCATTTTAAATGTGGATTTTCTGGCCAAAGATAGACCTCTCTAAAACGTGTTATCTCATCACAGACATTTTTGGTCCTGTTTTCAGCACAAGGGTCAGGCAGGGGATATGCTTTGGGAATGATGAAGTTCAAGGTGGGGCTCATGTTATGCACTCTCAATGTTAAATGCAAGCAAATGAACCATTCAATTTTCATTCAAAAGCATCTCTATTTTAATCTGTGCACCACACAGCTGCCTGAGAGAGAGTAAATGGGGGTGCCAACATCATTTTGGTGTTCTCCATACATCTTAGGCTGTCCCTGAAATCACCTATGGGAAAGAGAAGGGGGGAATAACAACAATGCAAGCTACTGGCTGCTTTGATTAAAATAAAATACAGTTTGGAGGATTTGAGAATCACCAGATTTGACATTGAAACCTACTGTGATGGGACTCATGGCAGGGAAAATCTTTGTCAGATAAAATGAGTGCTTTGCTGGACCAACATACACTATTTCTCAGGATGTGGATTATTTCAAGCTTCGTACATGTGGAAACATCAATCCGGGCTGGCTGAATGGGGATTTACCGGGACATTCCCACCTATGCGGACCCGGTAAGTCCCCATTCAGTTAACCATTCCCCATTCCCATTTGAGCCTCCATAGGGCTCAATGGGAATGGGGAATGCGCTAATAACAGGCCCGCAAATTGCGGGCCCGTTATTAGCTTCAGGGTCCCTTAACGGGACCCGCAGAGAACGGCTGGTCAGACCAGCCGTTCCTGCTGGGACCCGCTAAGGGACCTCAGAATAGGGCGGTAAGGGTTTACCAGCACCGGCATCATTACCGGTGACAGTTAACCCTTACCACACCTGACTCGTAATGACCCCTGTGTCTCCCATAGCATGTGTCCAGGCATTTTCCATTGCCTATTTTGGAAGTTCCACTTGGTTTGGTGGACCATTAAAACATTTTTGTTCCCAAGACTAAACACATGGGGGACGATTCATGGAATTATTTCACAGAAAATCAGGGATTAGTGTGCCATTCTGCACGCAAATTCTCATTCATTGATTCATGTAATCGACTGTGCAGGACTTTTCCAGGACTTGCATGGCGTTCATGCAGGCTCACACATCTCTGTGAGCGGTCGAGTGCCTTGTGCAAGACACCCTCCAGAGCGTGGACGAGGCCTGGGCAGAGGCGTAGTAGGGCGCGGAACTCAGAAAATGGGGAAGAACAATGGGAAAAAGAGGCGTTACGAGGGGCAGGCTGCAGACAGTCCATAGCATGCCCACAAATGCACACAACAAAGCGTATTTGCGTATGTGAACGCGCAACCTCTTGCCTGCGAAATGCCCACACAAATCCCTCCATCTCTCGACCACCCGAATGCAGGCATGAGTACACTTGCGCTTAGTAATCACGGCGTGGAGGTGGGTTTGAATGTCAGATTTACAGGAGCGTTTTTGCAACCGGGTACCCAATCGGACTAAGGGGTGTGTATACGCAGTGTAGTGTGGCGTAGGAGTTACATATATCATTTGCATGTTGTCGGGGTGCTGGTAACAGTTATGGGGGACCCCATACAGGGTGCCCGAGATGCAGGCCTGCTTGCGGGAGACTACACACACTATTTGAAGGGTGCATCTATTCGCCCCTGGGGTTGCACGCAAAGGTGCCTGTTCTGGCTATTTTTGCTTTGCGTGGGGGTGTGTCATGGGTGTTCAATGCATGCCTTGCGTAAACGGATACTTTGCACAGTCAATTCCATGAATACACGGGGCATGCATTTTTTATTCTACGCGCAGGTTCATGCAGTGTCGTTCTCGGCACAAGCCCTTTGTGGGAAGAATGTTCATTTTTCCATGAACAAGACCCTTTCATGTGCCCTATTGTGTTTGGTAGAGTAAATATTTTGCGGAAAACATATCGAGGAGATGTGTACTTACAACTAAAACTTGCATTTTGTATTCACATTTGGTAGTCTGTGTTTTAAATGTAGAACCTCTCGCATGGCTAGATGTGTCACTTTGGATTATGTGACTACAGTAAAGCCACCCATGGCAAGGGCAATTCTCGTTGATTTTAGTTGTCGGAAACGCGTAGGAGTGCTCAATGATATACAGAGAACCGGTCGGGCAAAGGTATTCTTTGTTTACACCAAAAATATATGCCCATAGTCAGGAGACGTGCATTTACTTAATGCTACCTATATAAAAATGTCAAAACATGTCAACTTAGGTTAAAACACGTATTACAGGATGTAGCATTCGTGACTTAAAAATACCTTTCCTATTTTTTGAGAAAAAAAAAACACGAAGCTGTCCTAGGGCATTTCAAGTCCTCCAACAACCTTTCGAAGCAAAGATGAAGATAACTGCACTTTAACTGCTTTTATTTGGAGTTGAAAATTGTTACTATTCAATGACCGTGCCTATCTCATTTGAAAAATCTGATTCATAGGAACAGCCCTTTTCAAGAGTCTTTAAAGACGGCTACAAGGATGCAATAATGTATTACACTGTTTAATATTCCAACATTGTGTATGGATGCCTGAATTCAACATGTCATTCTTCTCTATAGTACAATTCATTGTAAACTTGATATTTCGAAATATTAAGATATTCCAGATATGATTAGAATCTGCTCATAAGCAGGTGCACTCAGGAGACGGTGGATTCAAATTCATAATTTGCCCTGGTCGAATATCATTTTTTAATTTTCAAAACAGGCTTACAAAAGGGAAAAAGTAATTTCTCACTCATGAATTGAGGTTGAAAAAGGTATTCAATAAAAACGGAAGACTGCATTCATAAGGCCTCCGTTCCCATAATTGTAAATGATCCGCATGCGTTACTTGGATGTTTCTGAAATCACAAAGCACCCCATCCTTTTCGTTTTGAGAGGATACAACACCGATAGCTGAAGAAGTTAGAGAGGTAGAGTACAGATGGAGAACTGTTAGAAGAGGACACGGGGAGAAGGGAATTGGTTGCAGATCAAATAGGTTTTACTCTTATAACAAGCATTGGCAAAGGCAATGGCCCTGGCGCTTGAAGTTGCAATAATGTAATGTTGTCCCTTAAAGAATGGGCCATTGTCAAAGCACATTCAAGCTGAAGTGTTTGTGATCACGTGACTATGCTTTGTTGAGTTAAATAATTTTCCAATTTTAATTTAAAATCAGCAGTGGATGGAAAAAAGCCTACAGTTTGCAAGACCTGCAATGTGCACGCTTTTGAGTCCAAATTTCCAGGGCTGTAAATGTTGTACGGTAGAACAGTGTAAGCCCTAACAAGTTGTTACCTAGAGAGACATACGTTAGGACTGTACCACTGTTAAATGGAATACATGTTCAAGAGAGCATGCGTAGGATGGCATGAAGTGCTTGATAACTATTGTTTGCCTAAAGTCATGCAATCCCCATTGCCGGGTGCCGGTAATTATTACTCCCCATTCCGATTTCAGTCCCATTGGACTCAATGGAAATGGGGAAGCGGATGCACCGGCACCATTCATGAATGGTGCCGGTGCATCCGTCGAGGTCTGCTCGCGGATGCCGGTCCACCCACCAGGTCAGACCTGGCCGGTGGAAAGGCACCCGCTCGCAGAACTGGTAGTTTAGTCCAGTAACAATGGTGCCAGTAGCTTACCGGCACCATTGTTACTGGACCGGCAAACTTGTAATGAGGCCCAACATCATTTTGATCTATTACATAGCACCAGTTTACCAGTCATGCCGATACAGAGAGGGAATCAGCATTCATGCAAACATGCACATAATAACTGATTTAAGGAAGCAACCGTCATATGCCAACTTTCAGTTTAGAATCATTTGAGCAGAATTCATGTCTTGCCATTTTCTTTTGGGTCAACTGAAGCAACTGCTTTACTCAGTCCTTGACTGTAATTGTAACATATGAGCTGAATTCCATGTGTGCATCAAACCCTGCAACCAATTTCGACATCCAGTTGCCAAGAAATCAAAGCGGACTTGTGGGTTTTGTTCCAGCATGACAGTGTGAAATTCATTAACATCACATGCCATTTGAAGCTTACAGCACCCATACCTTTTTCAAGCTGTATACATAAGGGGTACTTGCAATCACACCTGCCCATGCACAACACACCTACACTGTAGAGCAGTGCACCACATGGCTAGTCACTGGCAGCTTCCAGACATCCTTGCCACAGATCTGGGTGTGGAATGTTGGGTTGAACCTCTCGTGGACCAGCAGCTGGTTAGGTGTCATCTGGTGGCTACCTGCACGGTGCACCTCCACAGAGGGTTCTGCCTCGAGGGCTGCCAGTGCCTTGCAATGGCTCTGTGTCTTGAGGTCCTCACAGAGCTTCCTGATGGTCATCAGTGAATGAACTGCCACCCCCTCTTTGTTGATGGCATATGTGATCGGTTTCCAGATCTGGCGGCGTCCGTTGTGTCCCACCAGGATGTCAACTTCAGTGTTGGTGAAGTTGTCAGCTCTCTGCCTCACTGAATTGGGGGTGCCGCTGGATGTAGACGTGGAAGAATGTGTGGACATGGCAACCCCCAAGGTAGGTGTGGATTAGCTGGATCCTGGAAATGTGCTATGGAGCAGTGGTGGAGGTGGTACGCAGAGGTCGAAGTCCCAAGAAGTTAAATGAGGTGTACTGAATTTTCATGTTTGAGAGTTGCCTCTGCGCATTTGTATATGTTTTTATTTTAATTGTGAGTTTTTGTGAGCATCGCACACACATTTCTTTTGTTTTGGTTTGCCTGTGCATTTTGCGTAATGTTCTTTTCTTTTTCTGAATCTTTCCGAGTATCACATACACATTATTTTTGTTTTGGGTTGCCTATGTATATCGCGCAATGCTCATTTTCTTTTTCAGAAGCTTTCCCAGTTTCGCGTATGCATTTCTTTTGGTGTTGTTTCACCTTTGCATATTGCGTAATACTTTTTATGGTTTTGGGGTGCCTTGGAACTTGCAGGACCACTCATCTTCATTTCGTTTATTTTTGCGAGATATTTTGTGGGTGCTTTTCTTTTGGCCTACACCATGAATGGAAAGGCTGCAAAAGGGAAAGGGAGAAGACGGGGACATGTTAAGGACACATGTGCCTTAGCCCAAGGAGGACGTGGTGAGTATCAGCCTAGAGGTGCCACGGCACCTGGACTTGGACATGGTGGGATGCCTACAGGTGGACCAGCACCACCAAGGGCCACTAGGGCCAAGAGGGTATCCCTGCAGAGCAGGAAGAGGCTCCACCCAAAGATCAGCCTCATGCGAAGGATAAGGGTCCGCCGAGGATGACGCGCTTCACTGATGTGAGGCTTCAAATAATCATGACAAATGTGATTGGACACTGTGTTGCGCTCTACCCCATGGCGGACAGCACCCATAGTCCCACCCAGTGAATGGAGAAGTGGCAGGTGGTCATGCATCTCATTAACGCCTGTGATGTGGAGAGGCACACTGCTAAAGAGGCCCAAAAGTGGATGAATGACATTGTTTGAAGGTCCAAGTAGATGCTGAGTGACAACCAGGCCTCTGCCCAGGCCACTAGAGGGTGTCCACCTGAGGAGGAAGAGCTGACTCCATTTGAAGAGGCTGCAAGTGAACTAATCAGCAGTGAGCAGGTGCTAGGTGTGGGAGGCATGGACGCCTATGTGAACACATCTGGTGAGTTGGATTTGTGTTAATCATATGTGTAGACAATTATGAATGCCATGCTCATATATGCGGTGCAGTAGAGTTGGCTGAAGTTGGCAGCCCTTCATGGAAAATGCATGTTTGCTACGGTGTACACTTCGGTCACATGACCTGCATTGTGGGAGATGGTTGGGTGGTTTCTAAGCGTGGTACATGTTGGTGTCACAGTACACATCACTGTCTGCTGACCTTCACATCTGTGCCAGTACCTGTATCCAGGGAAATTCCTAGCAAACTGCCCAGTGCAAAACCCTACACCCCCCCGATTGGCACACATCACTCCCAAGCCACACCTCTTCATCACTCAAAACATTATCCTCAATAACAATGGATCATTGCTAAACTAATGGGGCCAGTCTCTTTGCATTGTACATCAAGTACTGTACAAACGATATCTCATGTGGGAACACAGCCGATGCTGCTCAAGTGCATGGTTCTTCTGTCACCTGTTCTTAGGGAAGGCTTTGCCTGAATGCATTTCCAAGCTGTCCGTACTAACAAACTGTGGTGTGACCAGCCTGCAGGGATCTGAGTGCCCACGGAGCCCTGCCCTATGTTGCATGTGTTATGTTGAAACAACCTCACTTGAATATTGCAAGGGGTGACACTGGACCGATCACAGTAATAATTTGCTGATATATAGTCATCATTCCAAGGTGGACCGTCTGGTACACTCCTATTGTACTGTCTCAAGATAACCCTATGAGAAAGGGAATGAATAGCACCAATGAGTTTTCCTGTATGATTTTCCTCATATCAACATGTATTTGGGAATTGAAACATTGATCAGAGAGCTCAATATTCAATTCACCAATCTGCGATGAAAAGCTGGTATGCATGAATCAGTGAATACATGACAGACACATGGCTTGGTGCTCACATCATTGTTCATATCACTCACCCTAACACTGGAATTTCTGTAACCATGAAACATGCATACTCATCCAGACATATAAATGAATAGAATTATAGAATGAAAGGCAGCAAAATCGGCCACTCAGATGAGGTATAAGGGCTCAGTTGCTTCTTGTTTCAGGAGAATTGCAGATGAGGATGGGCTGGGTCTTGTTCTGAGACTGCTGAGTCACCAGTACAGAAACATATTTTGTGAATAATGTTCATAGACAGGAACAGATGCCCCACAATAGAAACCCAAACAGGAGGTACGCATATGCAGAAGGCTTGATCAACTTACGAACATTGGCCTAATCTGTATATGTTTGTGTGGAACCCGTGATTCTCCAGATTCTCTTTTACTAGAACATGGTATGGAAATGCCTCAGGATTATGCCCTATGTGTAAATTAGCTACTGAAACGTTGACTCACTATCTATTGGTGTGCTCCTACACACTCGCTTTGAGACATCGCTACTTGAAACCTGCATTAAATCAAAGAGGATTTGCTGCACAGTTGACATCGACCCTGCATCCCCATTCCAGTATGCCCCTCTAGTTGTCTAATGTGGAGATTCAACTTTCCTCAAGTCCTCTGGCCTGCCTCCATCATGCAGTATATCTGCCACATATCTACCTCCAACACAATCAAATAGGAGCACTTCTGTTGAATCTGGGATAGGAGCATCTTCTATCACTCCCTGGTAGATGAGAATCAGCTACACCTCAACAGGACAGCATACTATTGCACCACCTATACTGTGACCACCCCATGTACATGGAAATGCAATGCAAAGTGGCATGTGTATAGTGCCTTTGTGCCATTTCAATGGTCTCACAGCACTGCAATGCAATGCCCTTGGAGGACAGAAGTTCAATGAATCACAGATTGGGCATAATCATGAAGAATACCTAGGTGCATTTAAGCCTGTGCAAAGGTAGGCCTGTACCTGTAGGCAGGGGTGGCAAAGTCCCTGCCAATGACAAAAGCAGAACAAGCCTGTGTATGGGTTTTGGGAAGCCAGTCAGACAATGTGTGACTCTGGAAATGTGTGCTACTAGACTGAAACATCAATCATGGGACTCAGTTGCCTTCTAGTGGCAGAGGTGATGCATGATATAAGAGCAGATAGTGGGTGATTGCAGATGGGTACGGGTAGGTGACCATGACATGGGAGTGACACAACAATCTACTATCTACAGCACAAGTGGTGAGTTCAGCCCACTCATCCACGGTGAGGCTAGATCTCACTGCAACAACCACAACACCAAATACCCGCAGCAGTGAATGAAGCGTGGGCCCATGCACGTTGTCAAGCAAATGCCAAAGCAACACCTAAAAATCAGTGCACCATAAAGTAAATCAATGTGCAATTAACTCCAGCTCTAGTAGCAAATGTGCAGAGGCAAATCAGATGACACCAGATACAACGCACAATGTAAACATGTGGAATATGTGTCCATACACATGACCAAGTGAGTGTCCATCCCTAATGAGAGACTACAAACACCATCATGAGACATCTCACACATCACCACAGTCAACCTGTTTGTACACAATTGCACACACAACACAAGCCTTTGCTCCAACAACACCAACACAATGACACCAAACACACAGTACCCCTACACATGAATCAGAAAATCTTCCAGTGCCCCCTCAATCTGTCTGATGGCTCCACTCCAACACATGTGCACACCTCCCCCTGCAAATATCACAGTAACAACATGACACACAAGGTGAGCCCCCAATCCACATGACCAATATCAAACACATGCACTGGGAGAACAGGAAAAAAGATGCGCACACTGACAAACTGCAAGAAGCGTGGAAGCATGGAATGAACTGACGGTAAACCTGTATTAAAATAGAACTATATGCAATACAATGAAGGGATGGCTAAAAGTGTCCAGGTATACAAAATGAATGGAAGTCAGTCAAAAAAGAAACCTAATCCTAATGAACTATATACATCAGAAGTGGGCTAGTGCTCTCCAATCTCAGACAACGTCTCCACTAAGGAAATTCCATGTCCTCCTCCTGTCGGTGGGCCTCTGTTGTTGCCGTGAGGGCTTTCAGGGTGGCTGATGTCTTCCTCTCCAAATCCTCTGCCAGCCTGCAAGTAAACCAACCCAAATATTAACAGAACTGCCCCTATATCAATGAAAAATATTAGGGAAAATGCAAGACATCAAAACTGGTTACACTCGAGTTGGAAGCTATAAAAACGAATCATTGGAATTAACATGGATAAAAATCCCAACCGATATCACCAATCTAGAATGGAAAAAATGTGACAAAGCTTACAAAGCACTGATTGTAGAAACAAATAAACATTTCTTCAATTCACAGATAGAGCAATCCTCCAACTCAACCAGTAAACTCGTTAGCACTTTAAAATAATTAAAAACACCTACAGAATCTGGGCTTCCAGTTGCAGTCTCAGATCAAGATTGTGCCTACTTCAGCTTTCGAAGAGAAAGTGTCCAGGGCTAGAGATACAATAATATCAGCCCAGGGCTTAGGGACCATCAGCGGAGCCCCCAACAAACTCTTGAAGATTAATATAGCTGTTACTGGTTTCTCTTTCTCCCCTATCTCAACCACAGAGAGGTCCAGCATGCTTTCCTCCATGCATCCGACAACCTATCATTTGAATCTCCTGCCACCCAAGATCATCTTGGAACATAGAGAGCTGCTTGCACCATTTCTCACCCAACTCGTAAACGCCTCCTTCAGAGGCACCATCACACCTATCCTCAAGAAAATACATTTGGACCCCACTGGCCCCAGTAACCTGAGGCCAATAACAAACAGCCAGTTCTTGTTGAAAATCTTTGATAAGGCAGCAACGATCCAGTTACAATCATATGTGGAATCCAAACTCCATAGCCGGCAGTGAGGTTTCCACCCCTAATGCATTACAGAGACTGCACTGGTAGACCTCCAATGCCATTTACCAGCCATCGTTGAAGCAGGGAAACCCAGGATGTTGATGCTGCTGGATTTTTTGGCAGCGTTTGAGCTTGTGGACCACATGCATCTACTGGAGTGCCTTAGTCAGCTAGGGGCTTGTTTTCTTAAAACAATCAATTGTGTCATGTCATTTATGACAAATCTAGTGTCCAACATTCAATGGGGGTGCAGAAGCCTCGCCGGTCTCCTCTATCAAATACGGCATTACTAAAGGAGTGTCAATGTCACCTCTCCTTTTCAATTTATATATAAGGTCACTTTGCTCCTTACTGGAAGACCTCAGGGTTTTCTTTACCAACTACGCCGATCACACGCAGTTGGTCACCGAGTTGAGTGGGGATTACCTTCAGGAGTCACATACAGTTAATGACATCTATAACACCATTGAGGGGTGGATGTCATCCAATTGGTTATGTCTGAACGGCAATAAGACCAAGTTACTGATCTTCGGCTCCCCCCAGGCTTGCACAAAATGAGATCCACCTTATGAGAACGTTTTGCATCCAGGCAATAAGATCTCAATGCAAATTAAAGTGAAAACACTAAGGGTCTACATGGAGGCATCCTTAAATTCAGATGTCCATGTTCAAAGCCTTCAAAAGACCTGTAATTATCATCTCAGGCTCCATTGGGCTGTACATCCACTTCTCAATACAAATAACTCGGCAACCATTGCACGTGCAATGACTATATCTAGGTTAGACTATTGTAACATCTTACTAAATGGAGCATCTAAATCTAACCTTTGAGCATGTCAGGTTATCCAGAATTATACAGTCAGGGTAGCTATGGCCATCTCAAGAAGATTTCCCACTTCCAACAGTAGAAAAGAGCTATATTGGCTTCCTGTACAGGAACGTATCCCATTTAAAATGGGTCTTCTAATCCATCACTCTTTATATGGTAAGGCCCCTGAATACCTCAAAGCTCTGTTTTCTCAGTACACAATGGCCATAAATCTGCGATCATCCCCACTTGTCCTGATGCAGGGAATTAAAATCAAGGGAGCTAGAGGATTAGGTATATCTTTCCGGGCAATGGCACCCTCTTTCTGGAACTCCTTGCCTCAGGCAATCAGAGCAACGTTCAATTTGCGTCATTTAAAAAGCAAAAACTGAAAACGTACCTTTTCAAGTAAACTCTAAGGGTTCTATTCCTTCCCTGACCAGACCCTAAACTTTTAGAACTCTTCGATGTCATCTTTTGTCCTGTGCTTATGTTGTCCATAGTGTAAATGTTTGCACTGTGATGCCTGCGGGCTGTTCAGCGCATTACAAATAAATAAATACAATAAAATAAATATGTATCCCCCAGGATGGCAGACTACCTCCTTTCCCACCTCAGCACCACATCAGCCCTGGCCACCATCACTGAAGCTTCCCTTGCCCACTGTCTCTCCACCACCAGCTTCCTCTGGTAGCAACCAAACACACTGACATGGTCTGGGGGATCCCCCGAGTTCCTCCTGCTTCGCATATGCCTACTGCCTCCTTCGGGTTGAACTGCTTGTTGCAGCAATATGCCTCCTGATATTCACCATCTGCTGCTGACGCTGTGCAGAGGGCAAGCTCCTGAGGTATGCCTTGTGACCAGATGAAAAACGTCAGGGTTGTACAGCACCTGCACTGCCCTTAAGTGCAAGATGTCTCTTCACTGCCTCTTTGTGTGTCCGTGACTGGGCAGGCACAGTGACCACCTCACATAGTGTTCATGGGACTTCCACCGTGTGCAGGGATGGAGGCACAACCAGATTGAGCAGTGGGGATGGGACAGGTGCACATGGGGCCATGGTGGTATGAGGTGGTATGAGGTGTGAAAGGCCCCAACTAGGGCAACTAGGAGGAAGTGGAGGAGGGGACTATTCAAAAATGTCCAAATACTTGATGATTATTTAGCAAAATTTGAACAGGAAATCAAAATTCGTAAACAGCAAACATTTCATAGAGATGAGATGAGATGGACTATGAGTTCAAAAGGGTATACACTTTTCAAAAACCAACAAATAGAAGAGCAACAGGTTTCACATCGACATAAAAAAAAACAATCCACAAACCACCAAAACAACTCCGTCATCACAATCTTCTGAGCCAGAATTCAACAGTGAAGGTGAACAAGATTCACAAAATCCAACTGATGAAGAAGACCCATCAGAAACTACACCATACTCTTTTTTAGAAGAATATCGCAAACACAAACAATGGAAAACCAATCAGCTGCAAAACAGAACAAACACACCCACAAATGGTGGCCCATCCAAAGGGGCAGACGTGGTAGAGGCAACCTCAGAAGAAGACGTATCCTCAAGCAGAGTAAAGACAAGATCAAAAGAACAAAGACAAAATAAGACCTAATACTTAATATATCCAAAAAAGAGTGCTCCAAAACACTCTGTTCAGCACTAAGCAAAGGCCTCTCTGTCCAACACACAAGATGGATTATTTTAAAACAAGAGTTGACCTATTTAAATTCAGTAGCAACTTGAAACTAAAAAAGTTCTTTGCAACTTGTCCCATAAAAACCACACCACCACAGGATGAACCCCTACCTTCAGAACTTACAATAGTCCATTCTTTGCTAATAGTGGATCTTTTAAATTTACCAGAGGAACAAAACATACATTCACTGGAATCCTTCACTGAAGATTTAGAAATCACCATGGAACTCAGTGAACCAACTACTTTAAAACAGAAATCCACTTTCAATACTCATCGCTATACTGATAATGTCATAGACATATTCGGTGTGCAGTCATAATGTTGAAAATAAAAAGACGAATGACAAAAATGTAAAAAAAAAAATGTTGAAAAAAAAAGTTGAATCTATTATTTTTTTATTTATATGTATTTCTTGGGTTTGGTAAGTATAAAAAATGAGTAAAAAAAAGGGGGGGTTGAGGGGGAACCCCCCCATTTAAAAAAAAACTTATTGAAAAAAAATGTGACTTTTTTTTAACTTTTTTTTTCTACATTATGACTTTCAACATTTTTGTTTTCGACCAAATGACTATAAACCGACATATTCGAAAAAGCGGTCTCAAATGACCTGAGGAAAATGTATCTAAAATCATCCAAACCCAAAAATGTCTGTTACAATCTGATCATCAAAGAAAGAGAATCCCTACTTGAACTCCAAAAAGATGATTCAGTTACAATAAAACAAGCAAATTAAGGGAGCAAAATAGTCCTATTAAATACATCTGATTACATCAAAATAGCAAAGAAACATCTTAGTGATGCAGACACTTATGAGTTACTAACTACGAACCCCCTCCCAGAACTTATCAAGGAATGGCACATGCCTAACACACTATTTGGAAGAAAAAACTATCACAGAAGATGAATACATCTACATGAATAATCCATTTCCTGTAACAGCTAGCATTTATTTTTTGCCAAAAATACACAAGGAATACCAAAAACTACCATCCACCAGACCGATTATAAACAGTATTGGCTCTGACAGAACCTATTTCATCATACATTGACCGACACCTCCAAACATTGGCAACCAACCTGGCTTCATTTATCAAAGATACAACAGATGTTTTAAACCAACTAGAACTAATCGAATGGGAATCTGACTATAGACTTGTCACCTTTGATGTCACCAGTCTTTACACAAGTATACTTCACCCAAAAGGTTTAGAAACAACCCAAGAGTTTAGATCCATCTCTTACAAAAAAACAGAATGAAATGATATTAAAGATGCTTAACTTTACGCTCAACAACAATATTTTTCTTTTCAATGGGGATCTCTACAAACAGAAACAAGGAACAGCATTGGGAGCTAAATTTTCCCTACATATGCCAATCTTGATATGGGTTCTTTCGAACTACACCATGCTTGGCAAAACCTTTCATTTTGTGATCTAAACCAGGTTATCTACTGGAGTAGATACATTGATGACATCCTGGTAATATGGAAAGGAGACAGAAAGTCACTAAGTGGATACCATCAATATCTCAATAATAACCAGTTCAATCTTAAACTCACCATGGAAGAGTGTGCCTACAAAATTCACTTTTTGGATCTCGAATTATATATTCACAATAACAAAATGTATACCACATTGTACACCAAACCAATGGCAGGCAATTGCATTTTACATGCAGCAAGTCATCACCCTCCACACATTAACAACAACATCCCCTATGGGAAATATCTGAGGATCAAACGGAATTGAACAGACAAAGAAGAACTCACCAAACATCTGCAATCAGCAAAAGAATCATTTTGGCCAGATGATACAAACTCAAACTAATCACCATAGCCAAAAACAAAAGCATAGAACGCAAGAGACGAGATCTACTAACTTCAAAATCAGGCACAAAACACAAAGAATCTAATCAAACTCCTCAAACTTTAAGATTTATCACAACATATACAGAAGCCAGAACCTTGAGGATAATCCTTACTAGACATTGGAATATTTTATCAATGGATCAAGATCTGAAACCTTACCTAACAGAGACCCATGCATCACTTACAGTAAAGCACCACATTTTTAAAACATTTCATGCCCCTCACATTTTGTCGAAAATAAGCAACAAAAAGGCCAGCAGCAACTATGGAGTACATATAAACTTAAAGGATTTTACAAATTACATTTTTTTGTGTGTTTTATTTATCTCATTTATTCCACTTCCCATGTACTGCACTTCCCCCTCTCCCTTTCCCCCATTGCGCTCTTCCTTTCCCCCTTCCCATGCACTTGCACAATATGAATGACACCTGGCCTAGTAAGATCGTTATCTGTCCTCCCTTTGTTCCCCCCCTTGCCTCGTCGCGCCTTGAAACACTTGTGTATAGGCGTGTTATATATGCCATATCATATCATATCATATCATAATGTGGCAACTGCAAAATGTGTGTATATGCGATAAATGGACTAAAAGAATGCAGAAAATCCAGTGGATTCAGTTACAAAATCTAAAACTTTCTGAATTGCAATACAAAATTCATAGTCAATGCAATAAAATGTGTGTGTGCAAAACTGTACATAGGAAGCACAATAAGATTGCTGAAAATACGCATTTATGAACATATCCGTTCAATCAAATTGAACAATATCTGTTACCCACTGAGCAAACATTTTTTGGAACATCATAGAAAAGACAAGATCAATCTAATTAGATGCTGTGGCATTGAACAAGTCAACACATCCAACAGAGGAAGAAACAGAGAAACACTACTACGAAGAGTTGAAGCAAATTGGATATTTTGCATGGACAGCAATAAAACGGGCCTAAACTTAGATCATGAACTGGGCCATTTTCTATGATGATGTGTTTATAAATGAGAGTTATTGCATCACAAATTATCTATATCCGAGTATCTTCCTCCAATGACTCAGGATTAGGTCTCAATTTATTTACAACTTTCCACAATAGTGCATCATACTCTTTAGAACTGAAACTGCTCACCAACATAGAGATAATCAATAAGCTAATCATGGTTCCACACCATAAATTCAGGCCTTATTATATCTATTAAGCGAGCACAATGAAGCTTTACACATACTATTTACCTGCTTTGGCATACTATCATATGCTAATCATAACAGGGTAATCATTCTATATTTAATTTGATATTGTTAATAATTGCTTGTTGTAATTAACACAATTATTAGGGTTATTCATTTAAAACAAGATATTGCAATCTTTAAGTTCGTAATCCCTTTCTCAATCGCAAGGGAATTTTTGTATTTTACAGGAACTGTGTATTACCCTAATAAACACGAAGAACATCTGATATTCAACTAAACATGATGTTTACTACCAAAGCCTAATCTATTTATCCACAAATTGACCCATACAATAATTGTCTACAAGAACAATCAAACAAAGTAAGCACACATGATTTTTTTTTGCATACCTTTTTACTTGTGGAAGACCATTAATTCCATCTACCACTTTAAATTATGTTTTATTCTATAAGTAGACTTCCCTACAAAAATGAATATCTTATTCAAATAGGTCCTACAAATGTATGGATTATTTTAACTATTATGTCAGCAGACATTATGATCTGTTGTCTTAGTATCAGGAACTTTGGTGCAGTGAACTCTAATTTCTTTAGAATAACTTTGCAACTTTTTAATTCCAGTAATGATTTAGAATTTACATATGCATATTTTTTCAAGTCAAACATAAACTATTATTTCTTTCTTGTTCACCATTTTATTTTACTAGTTAATTGTCAGATTTACCTTACCTCCTGATGAACCACCTGAATCAAGGTGGGGAAACACGTGTTGAGGACATAATTTATATATAATTTTCAAGAATGTTAAAATGGAACAAATCTGTGCAGTGAACAGAGAATGAACAATGGTTTGGAGCGCCTGACAAAAGTTCCTGCATACTTCATTTAAGGAGGGGACTATTGCACTAGTCAGCCCAGAGAGTCCACCCGAGAGGAGCGCCATTGCCAGCTGGCTCAGGAAGTGGCACATCTCATTGTGGTGCTCTACATGCTCCTAAACTTGTGCAGCATCACAAATGGATTTGCTCTGCCTCTTGTCCCCAGCCAGCAGGGAGAGCACCCAATCCTGGATGGACACATCGCTTGGAAGTGGGTCAACAGTCTGGGTGGCGGCATCCTGGAAAGTGGTCACTGTCGCAGCAGATGGCCCAGGCACTGGAGATTGCACAGAACCTTCCACTGTTCACATCCCCATGTCCCTGGGCCATGGGTGCAGCCTGAACACCCACTTTGATGCTCCCACCTGATCCCATGGGCTGGGCCGCAATGGTAGCCTCCCCCACCACCAACTCTATCAACCCAGATGACTCCAGAGAATCTACAACCTCTGAAGGCCCTTGTGTGTCAGCACCCTTTCCCACAGCTGATGAGGTGACCCCTACCACAATCACCTCCTGGGTCTTGCCATCAGCAGCCTTGCCCTATGGCACTGGTGCTCCCCCAGCCAATTCATTCTCAGGAGAAGTGATGGCAATGGGGACTGGCTGGGGTGTGCACATGGGTCTGGTGGCCCGGTACCTGCTCTTCTGCTCCACAGCAATGCTTCGGCCCCCTTCATGAGCTTCAGCAACTGTGGAAAATGGAACAAAGAACATTGACATCAGTCATCAGTGTCAATGCATGTGTGGCATACACAACATTACCAGTACCATTCAGTCAGCATCAACTGACACACGCACACACATACACACATACATGCACACCCATGCAATCAGCATGAACACTGACACACACATGTAGGGACAATGATGATTCACAGCTCTGACACACACACCTACACACATGTTAACCCAGCATATTGATGTGTGGCCACAAACACAATTTAAGAAATCATGCAATGGCACAATACACATGCCAAAGTTACACATGTGTGACAGGGCCATGGGATGTGCACTTGGCACCTGTCCACCCAATTACTTAGCAACATGCATCCCTGACAGCTTGACCTGTAAGCATGCAACAAGTACAGGCACACATTTCTGAGGAAGAAGTGCTTATGCTGTTGGCCCCAGCACAAACATATGGCATGATCACACGTCAACTCTGGCTTCACATGCAGTGGGTTGACACATCACGTCCCCATCCCTGAGAGGCCAATGCACCAACATGACATTTACAAACATCCATACACATGTGTCACTCTCAGCGGATTTGTGTGGATGGCCTCACTTGCAGATGTGCAACACATAGAGGTGCCCTTCATCCATGCCCCTCACATGGCCACAACATTGTAACGCAGCATCCGTACTGTCTCAGCACTTGTTCTCATGAACTAACATTGCATATGCACGAGTGGACCAAGTCATCAAGGACAGTGCACATACCAACGCATGTCCAATCAACTTATTTCTGCCATCACATATGCCCAACATTGACAGGAGGCTGCATGCCACCGGCTGCGGATCACTGCAACAAACATGCTGTATTCATAAGGGTTACTTGCAATCAGGCCTGCCCATGCACAACACACATAGGGCCTCATCACGACTTTGGTGGTAACCCTTAAATCCGGCGGTAGCGCTATTACCGCCGGATTTAATTGTCCGCCAAATCAGGACTTCGGCGGATTTCACCCCAGCTCTTAGCTGGGGGGAAATCCGCAGAAAATTTGCGCTCATACCGCCGGCGGGATATCCGCCGGCGGTGTTAGCACGGAATTTCCCCATTGAGCCCAATGGGGAATGGGGCATTCCAGAATGGGCTCAATGGGGAATGGGGATTAACATTACCGCCAAACTCGTGATCCGGTGCTATTAGCGCCGGGGAGTTCGGCGGTAGGGCTAATACCGCCAGCGGTAATACCACCGGCATTACCGCCCAAATCACGAAGAGGCCCATAGACTGTAGAGCAGTGCACCACATGGGTACTCACCAGCAGCTTCCAGATGTCCTTGCCACAGATTCGGCTATGGAGTGCTGGGTTGAACCTCTCGTGGATTAGCAGCTGGTTAGGTGTCATCTGGTGGCAGCTAGGACAGTGCACCTCAACAGTGGGCTCTGCCTCATGGGCTGCCACTGCCTTGGAATGGCTCTGGGTCTTGTGGACCTCCCAGTGCTTCCTGATGGTCATCAGTGAATGAACTGCCACCCCCTCTGTGTTGATGGCATCTGTGATCAGCACCCATATCTGGTGGCGCTCTTCGTGACCCAGCTGCATTGCTGGGTTAAAGAGGGCATCATAATTATTCAGGAGCCCATCCACCAGAATCACTGTTGGTGAAGTTGTCAGCTCTCTGCCTCGCTGACATGGGGGTGTCACTGGATGTAGACGAGGAAGATGGTGTGGGCATGGCAACCCCTGAGGCAGGTAGGGGTGGTACAGAGAGATGGAAGTCCCAAGAAGTTAAATGGGATGGTCACAGGGCAGACACAGGAGAACAGACAATGGTGAAACAGCTGGAACTCCAAAACAGTGCTGGTGGGCAGCAGGCACTTGCACTTGACTGGGGAGAAGCAGATGGTGTGTTGGGAGGCAGTAGTGGGCATGAGGAGGCAACGAAAATGGCACAGAGATATTAGCAAGGCTGTGTCAAATCTGTGCATGGAAAACAAATGAATGGGCCTCAGTACGTAATTTACTTGCTACATGCCCACACAGGATGCCTATGTTGCTTATGTGGTGCACAGCAATGATGGGGATATTTAAAAGGTACGGCGTGCATCAATGTACGGAAGAAGGTACAAAGACGGAGGATTGAGTGTTGGTGACATGCATTTGGGGTGCTTTGAAAACCGTTGCCTTCGCGGGACACGTACTGCATTTTTATTTTTGAGGGTTGCCTCTGCACATTTGTGTATGTTTTTATTTTAATTGTGAGTCTTTGTGAATATCGTGTACACATTGTTATGTTTGGGTGTGCTTGTGCATTTCGCATAATGTTTTTCTTTTTCTGATTCTTTCCGAGTATCACGTACACATTTTTTTTGGCTTGCCTGTGTATATCGCCTGTGTATATCGCGCAATGCTTTTTAGTTTTCCCAGTTTCGCGTTTGCATTTCTTTTGGTGTTGTTGCACCTTAAGTACTTAGCCAGGTTCATCATCATGAATGTTATTCTAACAGAAACTTTGATATTATTATGCTCTGTGCGATCAATGCTGCCGCTTCAACGCATGGTTTCAGACTACCAATGCGGCTATTTTAGCATGTGGAATTGTTCCTCTTATGAACGCGTTCCTTTGACCATAATTCCTGTCCTGCTTCATGTGCCGGTGCGCCATTACCCTATTTCTTTGAGTAAAGTGGGCACCGGGCTCAGATTGTGATGAGAATAAAACAAACTTGCCTAATTTGAAGTGGATTCTTTAATTAAGGGCAGTAAGCATAAACGTTCCGAGGATTATGATCAAGAACACTTGGAAGTGTCATTTACACGATGGACAGACTATCCATAACAGGTACTATTTTGTACATAAAGGGTCAGAGCTTTCTGTGTATAGAGATTGTTTGGGAATAATTCTTTTATTTCTCATCTCCTGTTATTTTGATTCCGGTTCTGGCAAAAAAATCAGGTTCTTCCTAACCGAATGTCCAGCTGATCCCTCACCTTTACAAGAGAATAAGAGACCTCCACTACTTCACCATCCAGAACATTCTACACTGGGCAGGGCCCAGAGAAATAGGGTTTATGGTCCTGAGAGCAGGTGAGTATTGGGATCTGACTGACTGAAAGACCTTTACGCTCTCCTGAACCCTGGAAGCTATGTTCAAGGACATAGCAGCCTCCATGCAAAAATTACAGGCTGAAGTCCCTACTTCCCGTCAGGAAAATTAAATTCTGTTTCCATCCGTCTCTACCCTCCAAATCAAAGTAGACTCTATGCCCAACAAAAGCCCAGCTGAAGATAGTCTCTGGGGTTCAGGGACCAGAGGTGCCTCAACATTCTCTAGCTCTGGCTGTAAAGTGTTGGCATCAGCTACCCTGCCATCCCCTGGGATGGGTTCCAAAATTCCAGCACCACCCATGTCCAACACATATATGGAGGATCCCAAGGAGTTTAAGGCATTTATACCCAATGTCATATCTACTTTCTGAACCAGCCCCAGGTATATGCATCAGTTCAATGCATCAGTTCAATGCAAGGTGTCTTTTATCCGACTAAACCTGGATAGGATGGCCTTGTCATGGGTTACCCCTTTTATAGACACCAACGACCTTATCCTTGTACAATATGATAGGTTCTATGCGTCCTTCCAGGCCATGTTTGACCAACAATACGCATCCCAGTCAGTTCACAATGAACTCATGGACCTTGGTCAAGGAGGAAGAGACTTGTTAGCTAGATAAAGGAACGCCTAAGTAATACTATTTCAAGGGAGATAGAAGAAGACATCTCACATTCCTATTCCATTAAAAGGTGACATCTTAAACCCTGTGTAGGGTAATACAATCGGAGGCGAGGAAAGTATACCTCTTGCTATAAGTAGATATGGAAAAAGAGAAGGTGATCAAAGGGTTATTAATGTGTATTGTGTTATTGTTTTAAGTATCATTTGTTGTGTGAAGTTTCAAGAGATAATAAGCTCTGAAGGTTGCAAGTGATATTGTTTTCAGTTAAGGTGTAGTAAATGATTGGCACCAATCAGAAGACAGATAGGTTGTTGAAATAAAAGAGGATTGAACTGCAATTGGTGGTGCTTGCTCATATTTGTTGTTTTAAGATTAAAAGTGGTGGACAACTATCCTTGAGATAGAGATTTTATTAACGATCTGGTAGGTATTGACAGTCAATTGTGACTTGTCATTATGGAGGACACCCTTCGTATGCATCTTTGAAATACATTACCAATACATGCGCCCAAGCTCAAACAGTACAGTGCAGAATGGGTAAAGGGCACAGTTGATGAAATGCTCTTGCCATTGCCACAAGGAGGATCATTGTCAAAAGCAGTCTTGCAACACATGACCACATATGTGCATGCTGCATACAAAGGGAAGAAATTAGAGAAAAGACTGGCAGTTGTAGAACTTTGGAAAATGTACCAAGAGGAGAAAGAGGACCCACCACCGGAGGAGTGGATGCTTAATCAGCATGAAGGGGAGGGCATTGAGCCCTCAGCTCCTCTTACTTTGCCCGAGATTAAGAGCACAGATATATACAGAAGAGATATGGGTTTATCCTTTAAAGGAATTAAAAACAGCGGCAGGGTATAGTAACCCAATATGTGAACCTCCCGCTTACAGCAGTGACGACAGTCCAGAAGAGAGCATAAGGAAGGATGATGTCTGTAATTTCATACAAGATAAGGATGAGAGAGGCGAGAGATCAAATATATCGAAACCCAACTGTCCGATAGCGTACCATTCCCGGAAATTCAAAGCTACTAAACAGAATTACAGCATCATTGATAAAGAGCTTTTAGCCATAAACAATGCCTTTACCACCTGAAGACACTACCTGGAAGGAGCTAAGCACCCTGTTTTGGTTATTACAGATCACCGGACTCTTGAATTTCTATACACCGCCAAAGTAAAAAATCAGAGACAAATCAGGTTGATCCACTTCTTTTCTTGATACAATTTTAGAGTGACTTATACCCCAGGTTTTCAGAACACCAAAGCAGATGCTCTATCCCAAAGGAATGCCAAGCCTACCAAAGTCGAAGAAGGAGTACCACTTGCGGCCCCTCACCAGATAATAACCATAGTGCACATTGAATTTGAATGATATGAAGATTGACTAAGACTCAACTATGCAGAAAAGGAGAAACAAGCATTTTTACAACAGGATGTCTCTCATCATGAACAACAAGGACTCTTGTTTCATGATAGACAATTATGGCTACCAACTAAAGAATCCCAAATCTTCCTTCTATGGTGTTGTCATGATGACTTGGGAGCTGGACATTACGGGATACTTAAAACCCGGAAAAATAAAAAAGATACAGTTTGTGGGAATCCCTACAGAAGGATGTGAAGGACTACATCTAAGGTTGTGAGGTATGTTCACGAGCTAAACCGACACGTCAATGGACAGTGGGACTTTAACAGCCTCTTCTGATAGCCAACAGCTCTTGGTGAAATGTTTCTATGTATTTCATTACAGACGTGCCTCTTACAAAAGGTCATACCATTATTCTTACGATTGTGGATTCATTTACAAAAATGGCACATTTTGTTCCTCTCCCTCTATTACCCTCGGCTTCAACCTTGGCATAAGAATTTGTACAATACGTTTTCAGGTAACATTTCCTCCCAGAAGTGTTTGTCATCGATAGAGGTACTCAATTTGTGCCACAGTTTGGGAAATCAGTAAGCAAAGCAATGGACATTTAATTACGATATTCATCATCTTACCATCCGCAAAGCAGCAGTCAGACGGAAAGGGTAAATCAGGTCATCAATCAGTACCTCAGATGTTATATCGGTGATTGTGGGGAAGACTGAGTCAGGCCACTACCCAGACCAAAATTGCCTATAATGATGCTTGTCATGCCTCCTTGGTGGAAAAAATGTTGTTTGTGTCCAATCTGGTTTCCTTCCCCCTTTCCAGTGTGAAGGATTCACAAACTCCAGCTGCTATGGATAGGATGAACATCCTAAAATAAGGATTCCAAAAGGCTAAGTTTCATATACAGTGAGCACGGGATCAATACAAAATGACACTGACCGAAATGACAACCTGCTCCACTATACCAAGTCCATGATCAGGTTTGGTTGTCGACTGTGAAAATTCAGTTACTGTCATGCCTTAGAAAGTGGAAACCTAAATATATCAGACCCTTCATAATCATGAAAGTGATAAATCCAGTAGCCATGAGACATTACCTACCTTTGCATTACAGGATCCATCCAGTCTTTCATGTCTCATTGTTGAAGCCCACCTCCCAGTCCAGAAAGTATGGAAATCGACATCTAAAACGCCCTCCACCAATTGATGCACAGGATGAGTTTGAAGTGTGAAGGATAGTGAATTCCTGTCTTTGGAGGACATTGGTGCAATATCTATTTGACTGGCTGTGGTACGGCCCTGAGGACAGAACCTGGATCTCAGAGAAGAACATATTTGCCCCTTGTCTAGTCAGGTTATTCCATAGGAATCACCCAGGAAAACCTGGGGGTGATTCTATTATTTTCCAGGCTCATGGGGAATTCCCTGGAGGGAGGCGTGCTGTCAGGAATATGGTCCCTGACACTAAACATCATATTCCCACTAGACCTGTGACTTTCTATAGCCGGTTATTACCAGGATATTTTTGGCAGCCTAGGTGGGCTACCAGATGTGGCCCATGATAAATTAATGCCTTTCAGTAACTAGGTAGAACATTCCTTTCCAAGATGGCAGCATTTGAATAATACAGCAATGCCCATAGAAAAATGGCTGCCATATTGAACCTCTGAACTTTTCTTACCCATGAGTGCTACAGAGCCTTGTTTCCAGGTGAGGGATATTTTAAAAACATAGAAACAAGAGCCTGTGTCTTTTAATCTGTAAAGTCACAATTCAAATCAACTCTATGGAAATTCAGGAACGACTTGGACCCAATGCTGGAAACGTAAGTTCATCATCACAAATGTGACCCTAACAGAACTTTGATATGCTACCACACATTTGACCTCGTATGACCCTATTCCTTTCACTGTTATTCCTGCCCTACTTCCCACGCCTGTGTGCCATCGCCCCCAATTTCCATGAGGAGAGTGGGTACTAGGCTCAGGTTGTGATCAAGAATAAAACAAACCTCCCTGAATTGAAGTGGATTATTTAATTAATGACATTCAGCATACACCTTTCGAGGTTATTGGATCAACAATACTTGGAAGGGTCATTTACATGGTGGACCGGACTGACCATTCGTAACAGGTACTATTCAGTACATAAGGGTTCAGAGGTTTCTGGGGATACAGATAGGTCGGGAATAATTATTTTATTTCTCGTCTCCTGTTACTTTGGTTCCGGTTCTCTATCGAAAATCTGGTTCTTCCTAAACGAATGCCCAACGGATCCCTCACCTTTACAAGGGAATAAGAAACCTCCACTACTTCACCATCCAGAACATTCTACACTGGGAAGTGCCCAGAGAAATTGCGTTTCTGGATTACGTTTACCAGCACCCTCTTTTCTTTGGTCAAGGCTCAGATGTACACTCTTACTGGTTCCTGAGAGCAGGTGAGTATTGGGGTCTGACACCACCTACATCCTTCCAGTGATGGATATCACTGCCACTCATGTCTGGGTGTAGGAATGTACCCTCATACCAACAGACCATGCTATGTTGCACAGCCTGATATGTACAGTCATGACTGCACATGTCAGTTAATGCCACTAATCAATGATGTACAGCTCAAGGTGCGCCCAGTCACAATGTGTGACGTTTGTATGCATAGTTGTGTATGTATGCATAGTTGTGTACATATGCATGTTTGGCAAGGTACTCATGCCTCAAAATGGTGTTTCCTCTCTCTGTGCAGGTAATGATCAAGCAGATGCAGAGGTGGAGGAGGAAGAGGAGGCGGTCACACAACAGACCACCAGTGGAGACGGGGTGATTTATGCCATGAAAATCCACTTGTGCTGCAGACACTCCTAAGTCAGGTTTACGACTCTTCTGACTCTTCACAAACTGCAACTGAAGATGCTACATTAGATGCGGAGGACACATTGAGGAACATGGAGGGTGCCCAAATGGGCAGTCTGTATGGGGCCATTGACTCTGAGGTGGTGAGCCAGGAATCATGGGTCCGGTCAGATGTAAGCCCTGTGTCCACAGTAGTTACAGCTTCAAGATGGCCCTCATGTGAGTTGGGATCAGGTTCAGGCACTGATGCTCAATGGAGGGTTGCAGACCTGCAGCCAAGGACAGAGGTCCCACTGCGACAGGGCAGGACAAGGCAGGACTGTGTATGTGTCTCTGATTTGAACCACCACCGTTAGCCCTGCACCCATGGTGGACATGTGTATTTCGGAGAGTCAGAGTGGGAGCAGCACATGCTGCGTTTGACCATCCGACATACAATATATTTCATGAGATGGCAGAGGACATGCATCACCTAGCTGGGAACATCTCTGCACCAGCTGCCCAGGATGCGTAGCATCTGGTCTCTCTGGAGCATCAGCAGCAACTGTTGGCCAGCCTGGGGAAGACAATACATGCTGAGATGTAGTCATAAAGGCTCTCCAGAAACTGGGCATGGAGGCCAACTTCAAGGGCTAATGGGCTGATCTGAAGTCTCTGCAGGGCTCACTGCAGTGGCACACAGAGAAGCCCTCAAGCAGAAGATGTTGGCATCAGGAGGCTCCAAGATGGAGAGCTTAAGAACTTCACTGCACTAGGAACATTCAACAACAATGTCCCATCTCTGGAGATGGACACCTTCATTCAGATGCTATCCCATCAAATTGATGCATCATGTGTGAGTACACATGCAGGCACTGTGGCCACTTAGGAGGAAATTAATTGAAACCTCACTGCCATTCGGATGCTAGTGCATGCATCTGTATCATGGGTGGCCCTAGCCAATGAAGACCAAGCTTTGGAACTGTGTGAACAGGATGCACCGCCACCACCCGAGGATCCACAGCAGGATGACAGTGCCATTCCACCCACACCACCTCTACCACCTGTACCCTGATGTCCATGAGCCCATGGATGTTTTTTTCTATTTTTTTGGGGGATTTAGTGTTCTTCTATGCACTCATGTGGATAAGGAAACACATGCTCCCTCCCGTCTTCCTTCAGGGTGGACATTTTATTTTTCCCTGTCCGAGATGTACATTTATTTTACCAAGCCTTTTCAGGATGGACACACTTTGATTTGTTTTCAACACTGGACAGATTTAGCTTTGTTTCATTTGATCCTTGAGAGATATGCTGTTGCCCTCTTGAGGACTTTATGAGTGAAGGACTGGCCATGCAGCCATGCAAAGTGGTGTCAACTGCCATAGTTCACTTGACTGCAACAGGATCACACATACAGGTGCAGGTCACACCAAATATGGATGTACAGTCTGCATGAATTACTTTTATTGCAGATGAAATACAATGTCCCATGTTGTTGCAGGCATCCTTACTCATCCAGTAACTGCTCTGCATTAGAGGTCCACCCAGCATCCTTTCAACTTCCTAGTCCCCATGCCCTCTGTCAGATACTGGCCCTCCATTCACAAATACAGAGGAACAGTGTTCATTGGAGGTAATGAGGATCACATCAGGACAGCTCTGCCGGCAGGTAAGGTTTTTACTGTTAATCATGTAAATGGCTGGTTAAGTGTGCACCACAATATTGGCATGCAGTGGCACATGTAGGGTTTACATGGGCCATGTGATTTTGGGATAGTGACAATCAGCACATATGTGAGTTTGTCCACATGTCTGTCTGTGTATTTCCCCTTGATCATCCATGCATGTGCTTTGGGTTTCTGGTTGCAGGGTTTCTGGTTGCACATCCGCAAATGACAGCCGACTCAGGAGGCTTGTTGACACTCATTCCGCTAGAGTCATTGGCAGTCTTTGACACATTAAATAAGAGCATCCACATCCTCAGACTTCAATCTCTGAACTTATTCACTCTGCATTTTGATTGTTCACCTCTTGCCTCACTGATGGTTCTCAAGGCTTTTTCCTACCACCCTTCTCATCCTCCCCATGTTTCCTACAGCGTTGTTCCGGTGTACTCCCTGTCCACCCATCTCTTCAACTTGTGCCTGAACCCACCCCCTACCTGTATCTGCTCACACTACCTGTCCTGCTACAACTAGATGTATTACACAAACATCCCTTCACAGGTCAGCAAAACCTTTGCTGCTCCCCATTGTGACATTGCCTTCAGGCACAGAGATTTTCATACACTGCCAGGAAGCTAGCCAGATCCTCATGTATACTGTTGAGAGCGGAATCATGTTTGCAATGACAATGCACTCTTCCACCAAGCCACCCTCTGGCTGTGCTCGCTATTCCACACTCCCACAGCATCCAGCTCAGCGAAATAACTGTGATACCCCATGGATTATGACTGAACACTCTGTCACCACATGGGCACTGTTCGTAGATCCTGTGATCTACACATCTGCATCCTTAATGACCCTTCACTTGCCTATCCTACCCTCACAGGGTCACATCAATGTTGGCAATTATCCTCTCCCGTCTAGACTGCTCATATTCCATTAATGTGTACAGCCCTGCCTTTCATCTGTAAGCTACAACAGATTCTTAACAACACAGTCTGCCTCATCCCTGCACTCACCCCTAGGGAGCACTTGACTCATGCATTCCATGTGCTCCATTTGCTTCCCCGTGTTCAATGCACCACCTTCATGGCCATTTGCATCAACAATGAGATGTGCCTGGACTTCATCCAACACTGCCTCACAGCCTTACAACACTACATATGACTCACATCAGGCTCTGAACTACTCCTTGTGATCCCTTCCCTCAATTCAACTTGAATTTGATATGCCTCTTCCTCTGTCAAGGATCCCACATCTAATACTCCCTCCCATTTAGTATCAGCCATGTGATGGTCCACCTTGTATTCCATGAGGCACAAGGAACCTGGCCTTTTCCCATGCAATGTCCTAGCCATGATTGCCCTGCTGGGGGCACCCTGCTACTCATGGGAGTGCTGCACTGCATGTCATGGTTGTGTTGGTTTTTGTCGTTCCGGATTGGTTAGGCCAGCAGGGTGCCTGGTCAAGGGTTGTAGATCAGCTCACTTGTACACAGATGGTAGGGCGTCCTGGCCGCATCACTCCCTGCAATCCACATGACCAGTTTAGCACACTTGGACCGTCTTGGTTTGTACTGGTCTGCACCGGTGGACTCCTGATAGCCTTAACCTATTTTCCGCATATGTCACTTGTTGATTATTGTGTTTTTTTCTGTATGTTCTCTCATTTTCAATGTATTGCATGACTTTTGTTTCCATATGTTGTTGTTCAAATCAAGCACTGTGAGTGACTTCACTGTATTTGTCTGTACATTCCTCCCCACAGCTTCTGTTCATCTGTTGTCCCTGGAAGTGTTTGCAGTACACACTATGATCCCCTACCCCTTCCTGTGATTGGTTTGTCCAGGGTGTGTGATCTGTTTATGAGGAAAGCAACAAATGGGGAGTGATGACCTGTCCATGAAGAGTGGTGCCCAGCAGGGGGTGTTGGTGGGTGTTGTGGAGTGTGGGTGGGGTGGCACAGCCTTATTTGCATGGATATTGAGGGCATGGGTCTCCTTCTGGTTTGAACGCCATGTTTTGTTGACAATGTTGTTTTGGTGGCAAGAATCTGAGGAGTCCCGTTTAGGAGGTAGCCTTTGTTTCACAATCTGCCCTTCACCCCTAAACCCCTATTGTCCTTCTTTATCCCCAACAAGTGCTATTTGTTCCATCAGTGTGCCTTCCGGGCTCTCTGGCACTCCTGCCTTCTTTTCCTATCCTTCTGTCTCTGTCTTAATCTCTTCGTCCCTTTCTCTAGGCACTCACCCACTCCCATCCTACTCCGCATCTCCCCATCAACCAAACTCCTCCTTGTTCCCCAAACCCTTCTCTTTCTCTCTCCCTCACTCCCCTTTCTCTCTCTCTCTCTCTCTCTCTCTCTCTCTCTCTCTCTGCTCCATCCACAGCTGTGCATTATTCACCTCTCCCTCTTGCCTTCTTTCATCCTTCAAATCAGCTCCCCCACTTGTACTTCCACTCCCCAGACCTTCACTTCCTCCCTTGGTGTTGCTTTCCCTCTCCTGCTTCCAAGGGTAACCCAAAGGCACACATGACACCTGACAGTGGGTCTGCACAAATTGTATGCTTGCAATTGATGGACCAGCTTCTGCCTGCATCCCAGGGCAGACTAACCACTGTGTCCAAAGTGCATAATGTGCTCTGGTGGAAATGTGTTTGCTTCACTGCCAGTGATTACTCTGTCAATAAGTACAGATTTAGTTTGATTCATTGGTGTTCATGCTCTTTGATGTGATCTTCCTGTTGTTGACACTCAGGTGTCCTTGTTCCATAGTTGACCAGCAAGGATGTCCTGTTTGTTTCCCTTCATGCAAGCTTTGCAAGCTGAGAATGTGATTTCTGGTGAAAAGGCTGTGGATGGGAACCATGCGTGTACCTTGTGCAGGTAAGTTCAAGGCACTCAGGAGGAAACAGGGTGTGGTGGCAATGGTGGCATGGATGCTGTCAGTGTGTGGGGTGTTTTTCAGGGAAAAGTGCTGGGGGTAAGGGAGGGGGAAAAGTGCAGTACATGGGATATTAGAATAAATAAGATAGTAAAAGGCCAGGGGTGGCAAGTGCAAGGTAAGTGCATACGTAAGTGCTTGTAGGGGGACTGGGGGGATACAGAGAAACAGTCCCAAGGTACAAGGGTTGCCGGGGAGGCAGTGCAGATGTACAGCTGACAAGGCCTGGTCCCGAGATCAGATGGGTGGCCAGGTAACCAGTGCAGTAACAGCCAGGACACCAGCAGGGGAGGGGGGGTGAGAAAGCAGAAGCAAAGAGGAAGGTTTTGAGGTGCTTCTGGAACCAAAGATGGTTCTCCTCATGTTTAAGGGATGCAGGAAGGCTGTTCCAGAGGGAGGCCCCTGCCAATGAGAGAGATCTACCACCAACTCTTTGCTTGGAGTAGCAAATGACCCTGAGGGAGTTGGAGGTGGATGAGTGAAAAGTTCAAGAAGGAATATATTTAGGAAGAGAGAAGTGAAGGTATTGCGGCCCCAGGCCCCAGAAGGCCTGAGGTGAGCGGGTCTGACTGCACGGGTGTGGGGGAGACATAAGTCATTGCTTGCAGGTTTTTCATCTCTCATGCTGCCACATGGCAGACCATTCACTTACCTTTTCCTGGTGTGTCTACCCATGCTGGCTTTCCGCTGCTTGCACTTCTGCTGTGCCTGGGGGTATGCTCCACAGACAACTCCACACCTAGCATGGCAATGCCGGCCATGTGGGGGCTGCCATGTTCATCTAACCATGACAGGGTGGAGGTTACATCCCTGGACACCAGACACACAACATAGGTCAGGAATAGCTGTTTGCCATGCCAACATGCACCATGCACTGTACACCAGCAGCCATTTAGATGCCTGTTGACAGCTGCTCAGTGCACATCAATGCTCCCTCATTTCCCATCTCTTTGAGCCCTGTTCTGTCCAGTCCCTCTGAGCTCAGCCTTAACATCATCGTGCTTGTTCCGTGCTACCTTTTGTCTGCAAGTTTCCTTGACCTCCATTTCTCTTTCCTTTCTCTTGTCCGCTTGGATATTTTGTGCCTCTTGCCTTGTGCCCTGCCTTCTATACTGCCTGCTGCCTGTTTTCCGAGCTACTTTCTGCCAGATCCTGTCTTCGCTGCAAATGCTGAGAAGTTTGCCTTCCTTCACCTTTGACATTTCATCATTGGTACCCATGCCAGTGTTTCCTGCAGGGTCTTGATGCCACGTTAATCAGGGGAAGCCGAAACATGGCATTGGGAGGGTTTCCAAGGAGATGCCAGGTTTCCAACCTCTCTGTGATCTCTATTCAGGTGTTATCTCAGTGTCATTCTGACAACAACCGGATCTGAAGGATCATAAAGACTCCTTACCGGAACTAGGGGTAAAGGGGGTGAGTGAAAACAGGTCCTTCACAGCATGGCACTCAAGGGATAGGCAGTGGAGGTGTTGTGGGTGGGGATGCTGTCACTGTGTGGGGTGTTTTTCATTTCATTGGCCCTAGGTGAGCAGGTCTGGCTGCATGGGTGCGGGGGAGACATGGTGATGGAAGGCTGGTGAGTCACTGTTTGCAGTTGCATGGCACTGAGGGGTGCACCGGGTGTGGTGTCATTGGGTGCATTGATGTGTTTCCTGCTCTCACCATGTGTTATTTATTTTTCTGAGGCATTCCGCTAGGGGAGATGGTTGCTTCTACACAAGGATGCATGGCTGTGGGATGCCTGCATGCAATGCCTCGGAAGCATGGATACTTGACTGGGTACAGCTGGAGCAGGCTCGCAAGTGGAAAGATGTGAGGGGAGATGGGCATCTTTCTTGAACTGAACTTACAATTTTCTCAGTTGGGCCCTTAGTCTTTTTTTCTGTAAATTTGACCCATTTAGCATGGTGCAAAGACTACCTTTGCAGTGCAAAGTGAATTTTCTCTACAAAAACTACACTTTGCACCGCTCTGTAAATTATGACCACTTCCATACGTTTTTTGGCAGCGCAAAGTCACTTTTCACCCTGCTAAACGCTCCATAAATTAGGCCCCCAGTGTGCTATTACTGTCACTGTCATTGCTCTGTGTACCTGCCCATAGGACCAAGGTGAGACGTACTCACATTCTATTTCCGAAGCACGTTGTACGGATCGACCGCAACCTGGAAATGCATCTCCGTAGCTGCAGTCCCAGAACACTAGTGGAAACTCGCAGTCGCCATCCATGACATATTTCCCAAACTTTCCTGGAAATGTAGATTTTCTACAAAAGATAATGGCAGAAGACCCACGGTGATAACCTCAGGGTGTTGACTAGTGGGGACTTTGCAGTCGTAATCACTTCGTTTGTGCTAGGGCTCAACCAGTGTGGGTTTCTGCATGGTGGTCCCCTTATTTCGTGGCTTTGGTTGCACAAGTGTAGGGGCATAATGTGTGCCTGCTTATTCTACACCAGGATTTTTTTTCGTACGGGAAATCTGACAATATGCCCAGATGCCCACGACCAGTCACGCCTAACCTCCTTTTTATTAATAGCAAAAACTGTTAAATAGTTTCACAGAGTATATTTCATGTGTGTTGGAGGATTCTTCCATCTGTGCTACGAGCTAACAGTTGTGGCAGTTGGGATTCAGGAATGTGACAGAGACATGGTCCGTCTAAAGATGACATACACATTGACTGGTGTTCATGGTATTTGCTAGTGCTCTGTGCCAATCAATTACATATGATTTTGTATTAGTCTCTGTAATGCGTACTCAACCGCCTCCGAAATGAAACATAATACAGACAGCATCAGCACAGTTCTGAAAGCACAAGGTTAATTGAATGTCATAGATGCACCAAACAAAGGCTAATCAGAAAGAGCAGGCAGTGGTTGTATCCAAAAAGAACAGGCCAACACAAATACGACATTTAACATGAGCACAGGTTCAAAGTCATTAAGGACAAGTTATCCAAGAAC
This sequence comes from Ambystoma mexicanum, assembly GCF_040938575.1. Classification (NCBI taxonomy): domain Eukaryota; kingdom Metazoa; phylum Chordata; class Amphibia; order Caudata; family Ambystomatidae; genus Ambystoma; species Ambystoma mexicanum. The sequence goes on from NC_090939.1 coordinate 339,616,930, forward strand.
ATCTAACAGAACAGAAGTTCAACTGGGTACTTTTTCCATTACCCTCTAAATAATTATATGGTAATGCTACCCCACTGGCAAATGGAAGGGGCACCTTGGTCTGTGCAGACCGCGACCAGAATCTGGACACAAGTGAAACGCAAAAAGTATCACAGAGGGAAATAATGGGGAAATACACACAATGAAACTATGCGAATTACAAGAAATCAAAATACTTTTCTATATATAAAACTTCACGGATGCCTGTGCGCCCAGCTTCCCATTCAAGCTCTTCTATTCTAGAATTAGACGCGGCTCATACTTTAAAATGAGAAGCAGGTCAGTGCTTAAAGTGACAGATGTATTACCCTTTGTATCCTCTCAGTAACATGCTTTACTCTCCAAATTAGTATACAAATACATAATTTTAGGTTGAGTGTTACTAGCAGGGGCGTTGCTAGGGGGGTCTAAGGGGGCTATAGCCCCTGATCTTTTGGTTGTAGCCCCTGATAGAATCTCAGGACCTACAGCCAAAAGACTAGCTAGCCCCCAGTCCCAACAGTTCAGACATCAGCTTAGCCCCGGGTCTTTTCCAGACCTAGCAACTCCCCTGAGTGTTGTGGCGTTGCCCCGTAAGGGCTGCGCACGCGGCGGCGTGACGTTGCACGTCGCCGCGTGCGGCTTAAATAAACGGGGCGTTCCCGGAATCGCAGAGCGACCGGGGAGCCCGAACCTAACGGACGTGTGAGTCTGAGCTCTGTTGGGTTGGGGGCTCACGGGCACGCCTGGGGGGCCAAGGACAGACCCCCAACAGTGGCGACGAGTGATGTCGGATGCGCGGTGAAAGGCGTCTGGAATTTTTCTGAAACGATCGGAACGTTCACGGACGTTTCGTTTCATGCCGTGGCTGCGGACCGCACACGCGGCTGGCGGCCATTTTGCAGACGAGGCCGCGGAACTTCTCGGAGCTCCGGTTCGGACCGAGAAGGTGATCCGGGTCTAATTTTTTGGATCTTGTGGGTGCTGAGGGCATGATCCACACGCCCATGCCCATTTTGTGAATTTTCATTAAATTTTGGGATTGTTACGTCGAGTGTTAGCCAGGACAAGGGCTAAGATGGCAGGGCCTGCTTAGCCTAGTCCATCCACGTGGCTCAATTTTTGGGGCCTCTACACAGCAGTGCTTTGCTGCAAGGTGGCAACAAGGCACTTCCTCGCCCCCTTCATCATCAGGACACTCTTTTGATCCTCTTCATCGTCACAAGGTGGTGGCAGTTTTCAGAGGTCTTCTGCATCCTTCAGCATCTGCATCCTTCCGCATGGTGGTGGTGGGAATCTGAGTTGCGGCCTCAGGTCTGGTAGTGGGGTGCCTGTGCGCTCAGTCCCATGTCCGACAGTGACCAGGACGGTGACACCGCGGATCCTGGGGAGGAATCTCAGGACGAAGGTCAGGCGGCCCAGCGGCAGCTCTGCAACCACTGCCACCGGGGAATCAGGGGCCTGCACCACAGGCACCACTAGGGGCACAGCCTGTCGGCCCACAAGGGCCCCCCATCATGGCTCAAGCTAGAGCCCAGGCGGCCCTGCAACCGATACCAGAATTCGATCCTACGGGCCCTCCATCCAGTTTGGGGCCCCGATGGAGGAGGTGGGTGGCCCGCCTGGACATGTACTTCAGGGCTGCTCGAGTGGATGATGATGACAGCATGGTAGCCACCATGCTGTATTCGGCGGGAGCCGCGGTTCAGGAGATCTTCGAGTCACTGACTCCGGTGGACCAGACCTATGGTGCTGCGAAAGCGGCTCTCCTTGCGCACTTCCTTCCACTTGCCAACGTGGACTTCGAGAGATTCGTGATGCTGTCGGCCAAGCAGAAGGATGATGAGAATTTGGACACGTTTTACGGCCGCCTACGCCGCCTCTCCCAAGGGTGCGCGTGGGGGGACGCGGAGGACATGATACGGACAATGCTGATCCAAGCATGCTCCTCTGGCAAACTGAGGAGACAGGTCCTCAGGGAGCCGGGAATCACTCTGCACCGTATATTAGAACTGGGTCGATGTCACGAAGTGGCTGAGGCACGGGCGAGCAAGATGGAAGCAGGCTCACGCTCGATCAAAGCTGAAGAGGTGTGCGCTGTGTGGCGGGGCGGCAGAGGAACGAGAAGGCCTGGCGGAGCCCCCCGAGACAGGGCAGGAAGGTCGGGGGAGTCATGCCAGAAATGTGGCTATGACCTCCCCCACTCCACAGAGTGCCCAGCCGCAGGAAGAACATGTGGCCGATGTGGCCTGCGGATCACTTCGCGAGAGTGTGCAAGTCGGCGCTACCTGTCATGGTACCCAGAGGTCCTGCCTGAATCTGGACTACGCGTCAAACCCGGCCATCCAACGTGGCCCAGGTGGATCAAGCGGAAGAGGAGGCTCAGGCAGAGGAGGCTGAAGCAGAGGAGGAGGAAAACATCTTCTTCGTCTCAAGCATGGGGGTCCTGAAAGGCAAAAGCAGGAGGCAGCCAAGATGCGTAGTGGAGGTGAACCGCTCGCCTGTCCCCGTGCTGGTGGACACAGGGGCATCGGTCAATGTCATGGCTAGGGGACATTATGACGCTCTTGACCCATTGCCGAACCTGGCTGCGCCAAGAGCTCGCATCTTCGCCTTCGGTGGACTCGAGCCCATACCGCTGGATGGAGCGTTCGTGGCGAAGGTGGAGCATGAAGGATCGAAGATCAGAGCCCGATTCTACGTCACCCCCATAAGCAACAACACCCTGCTAAGCTGCGCGGCTGCGGAGGCACTCGGGATAGTGAGTTTTGCGTACTCAGTATACCTGGAAGATATCAACGATCTACTGGACAAGTACGCAGCCCTGTTCAATGGCATTGGGAGAATGACCGGTGATCCAGTCCGGCTACACATTGACGACTCAGTACAACCTATCGCCCTGAAACACCGGAGAGTTCCTTTTCATCTGAGAGAGCAAGTTGATAAAGAACTGGACAACCTGGTGGCCTTGGACATCATTGAGAAGGTGGAAGGCCCAACACCATGGGTGTCCCCCATTGTCGTGGCCAGGAAACCAAAACAGCCGGACTCCGTTCGCATCTGCGTGGACATGAGGCTGCCCAACAAGGCCATAAAAAGGGAGCGACACCTGACCCCGACCATCGATGACATAATTGCTGAGGTACAGGGGGCCAGATTCTTCTCCAAACTCGACCTCAGAGCAGGGTACCATCAAGTTGTCCTCCATCCGGAGTCCCGGTACATAACGACATTCACCACCCACCGGGGACTCGACAGGTACAAGAGGTTGAGTTTTGGGGTTTCGTCGGCTGCCGAAGTGTTTCAGAACATTATCCGGGGTGCACTTGCTGATCTTGAAGGGGTACTAAACATCAGTGATGACATTTTGTTGTTTGCCAACACGGAGGTGATCCACCTGAAGCGCCTGGCCAAAACCTTCGAGAGACTACAGTCATTGGGCCTCACCCTCCATAGGGACAAATGTGAATTCCTGCGCCCATAATTAGAATTCTTTGGGTTCGTGTTCAAGGAGGGTGGGGTGTCAGCCGACCCACGGAAGGTTCAGGACATTAAGAATGCACAGCCCCCGGAATCTGTGTCGGAAGTGAGAAGTTTTCTGGGCATGGTGACCTACTGTGGTCGGTTTATCCAAAACCTGGCCTCGAGGTCTGAGCCGCTCAGAGCTCTTACCAAGAAAGATACTGCCTGGCACTGGGGTCCACTGGAACAGTCGGCGTTCGAGGACATCAAAGGCGCCCTAACAACGGAGGACACCATGGCGTTCTTCGACCCGGCGCTACCCTCGGAGATCGTGGTCGACGCCAGCTCGTTTGGCCTGGGGGCGGTCCTGACCCAGGTGGACCGCGAAGGAAACCTCCGGCCCGTTGCATACGCCAGTAAGGCGCTCTCGGAAACGGAGCAGCGGTACTCCCAGATTGAGAGGGAGGCCCTGGCGGTTTTGTGGGGATGCCGACATTTTCGCCTATATGTGCTGGGGCGTCCGGTGACTGTGGTGACTGATCATAAACCCCTGCTCCCGATTCTGGCGGGCTCGTCATCTAAGCCCCCGGCCAGAATTGAAAGATGGATGCTCGCATTGCTTGAATACGGGGTCACGCTGGTATACCGGCCAGGGGCCAATAATGCAGCGGACTTCCTTTCCCGGCATCCCGGAGTGCGTGGGGGATTGGCAGGAGACACCTGTGCAGAAGAAGCGGACGACCATGTCCGGATGGTGGTGGAGGGAGCAACACCAAATGCACTGCCCCTGTCGGAGCTGGAGGCCGCGGCGGCCGAGGATGGGTGCTTCCAGATAATGAAGCAGTCGATGCAGAGCGGGTCCTGGAAGCTCATCTTGGAAGCTCTCGCAGGGCGGACCCATGAGGCGAAGACCGCCCTTGAACAGCTATGGAAGGTGAAAGATGAGCTGTCCTTCTCTGAGTCGGGGCTCCTGCTCCGGGGGGATCGCATAGTGGTCCCCCACTCCAAAGTGGGCGAGGTGATCGCTTTGGCCCATCACGGACATCAGGGTGCTGCCAAGACGAAGGCGAGGCTGCGGATGAAGGTCTGGTTCCTGGAGCTAGAGAAAAGGGTCGATGACTTTGTGGCAGCCTGTGTATGGTGCCAGGCAGCCTCCCCGGTGCAGAGGGAACCGGCTATCGAAGCAATGCCTCGGGGGACCAGGCCCTGGGAGGTCGTACATGCCGACTTTGGGTCCACGTCCGTGGGCACCCATTTTCTGGCCATAGTCGATGAGTACTCCCGGTACCCCAAGGTGGAGTTCGTGGAATCGGTGGCATTCGAGCATGTGGTGGTCGGCGTGGAAAAGATCTTTGCAACCCATGGGTTTCCCCTGACGCTGTGCTCGGACAATGGGTTGCCATTTCAAAGCGAACGCTTCTCAGAGTTCCTAGCCAGCTGTGGAGTTCAACATCGAAAGATATCCCCGCTGTGGCCGAGGGCCAACGGCGATGCAGAAAGGCTGATGCGGACACTAAACAAGACATTTCGGATTGCGCAAGGACAAGGCCAGCCCCTCCAACGGGCCTTGTATCAATTCCTGCGAGTGTATCGCACCACCCCACATGCCTCCACTGGTGTCGCCCCGGCGGAAGTGCTGTTCCGGCGATGCCCCCGGGGTCTACTGCCGGAGGTACAGGAGAGAGAGCCTGGGGTTATCAACGACCAGCAGGTGGAGGCCGACCGACTGGCCAGGATCAGCCAAGAGAACGTGCGCCGGGGCCTGCGGCCCCAGCGGCTGGAACCCAGGGATGAGGTGCTCATCCGGAACCGCCATCCTCACGGGAAGTTGTCACTGCCTTATGAACCGGCGCCCCTGGATGTGGTCGCTGTGAAGGGGTCAATGGTGACGGCCTCCGATGGGCGGACGGCTGTCACCCGCAACGTCAGCTTCTTCAAGAAGCTGGGGGACTCGAGAACTGAACCCCCTCTGGACCCTGGTGTCGCCGAGATCCCTGAGGAAGATGGCCCCCCTCTCGGTGCCCCGGTCTCTCCGTGTCGGGAGGCTACTGTTGACGGACTGCCGGTGCCGGAGGTGAGCGGGAGGTACCCCCAAAGGACTGGGCGAGGGAAACCCGCTTACCTCAGTGAGTATGTGTTGGGACAGGTGGAGAGTCGTCCGGGGTGAGGGTGGCTGACATAAAAGAGGCCTGGGTCCAGGATGGGCAAGTTGTTTGCTGTGTGATATGTTGTGTTTAACTAATAAAGTAATTGTGTGTCCTCCTGAAAAAGGAGGAGTGTGGCGTTGCCCCGTAAGGGCTGCGCACGCGGCGGCGTGACGTTGCACGTCGCCGCGTGCGGCTTAAATAAACGGGGCGTTCCCGGAATCGCAGAGCGACCGGGGAGCCCGAACCTAACGGACGTGTGAGTCTGAGCTCTGTTGGGTTGGGGGCTCACGTGCACGCCTGGGGGGCCAAGGACAGACCCCCAACAAGTGTTAGGGAAAATTAAATGAACACCAATCTCAATGTGAATTACATACTAAATGATTCAAGCATGCAAACCATTTACCACAGATACATGTGTCAAATATAAAGATCTGCGGCCCTTCATATTTTCCAAAAACGCTCTTTAATTTCCATAAGAATCATTATGCCTTTCAAAGTGTCCGTCCTCCTTCGAAAAGGGTCAGTTTAAAACAAATCAAATGTTTCTTCAATGAGCACCCAGCCAACGTGTAATAGAAGATTTAGATTAGTTTAGTCCTGTTAGACCTTACAACGTTTGTCAAAATACTACACCCACTTCAGAGTCCTTATGCACCTCTCGTACTTCCCCCAGAAATAAAATGAGCCAGAATGATAGCAGCTTTCTTGCAGTACTCAAGCACAGACAGCTAATGTTTCCAAATATCAGGATGCTTCACACCTCGAGGGATGCATCTGCTATGAATACGCTCTAATGTGTAAAAAAGCATCACTCTCTGTGAAGATGTCTGTGTTTTTTTCTCCCGTTATACTGCTGTCAGCAAAAGCTGGGAAGCATTAAAAAACACGCACATTACGGCGTGTTTATCGCCTACAGTGAGAGAGAGAGAGGGGGACAGAAAGAGATAGACATCAATATAATCTAAATATATGCATATATATATTCACTCAAAACACTGTTAAAGGGACGTTATGGTTACAAGTAAAACCGAAAACCCCCAGAAATTCGCCTCTTATGGAAAGCTAATCAACCATAACTCACACCACCAATGTGCACTGCTAACACTAACACCCAGGACATCAATGATGACATCACAAATGTCATTTATGACATCACTGATGACATTATATATCTAGGCCACTTGTTTTTGTTCACTGATATATCTAGGCCAGGTGTTTTTGTTCATTGACAGTTACAATATTAAAAATTAAAAGGTGGTATATATCTAGACGTTTACCGTGTTGTATGTTCTTAAAATACTTTCCTTAGGGTTTAGTATGAGCTCATGGTCCACATACACTGGTCCACATACAATGTTGTTGACATTTTCTGATGATGTTTCTTTCTTCCTTACTTTAGTTTCTGTGTATGTGTCTCTAATTTGTATGTAAACTGGATCTTCATATGTATTGTTTGTACTCACACAAGTGTGTAGCAAGTTGTTAGCTATTTATTCCATGTTTAACATTACTGAAACTTTGAAAAGGTAGCATTCATTACTTTACTATTGAGAATTATCAGATTCAAAATAGTTTACTTCTATGGTGCATGCTGCAGCCATTGCCTAAATGTATGTATTATTACATTCCTGTATTAACAACACTCCAATATGATATTTTATTAAGATGATTACATTCTTTAATACTCAAAGAACTTCATGATATGTCTCCTAATCACCTCTGACATGTTGCTACCAACATGGTGAACACATCTCCTTGTAGGAACTTTTTTATTACAATGAATTTAATATGTGATGCCATCAGTGATGTTATGAATGACATTGGTGATGTCATCTTTTATGTTCTGGGTGTTAGTGTTAGCAGTGCGCGGTGGTGGTGTGAGTTATGGTTGCTTAGCTTACCACATCTGTCGAATTTCTGGGTATTTTTGGTTTTACTTGTAAACATAATCTCCCTTTAACAATGTTTTTTCACTGAATTTCATAGCTTTTTATTAGTGCAACTTAACCATAACGTCCCTTTAACAAAGTGTTTTAGCTGAATTTCATGGGTTTTTGCAAGTGCACCCAAATTTGCTACAACTTTCTAATATGATAGTTAACCTAATATAGCTGCATTTTCAACCGATGTACAACGTTTTTACTTAAAATTGCAGCATTCCCCACCTCCTAGCAACATTTCTAACACTTATATACACTTTTTACAACTTTGTCCGCTGTTTTTGTGTTTGCCGCAGTTCGCAAATGTCTGACATCACAGCAGACTTTCAAGAGAGTGTCACGTGACCTAGTGCGCTTGAGAAATGATGATGTGTTCATGAACGCATCTGCACTTTGCAAAGGGGTCCGTGCTTTGCAAACAGTTTGAAACTGCATTTTAATTTGATCTAGGAAGTTTTAAACTGAAAATATACACTTGCACAACTCCTAAACCTATTTTTACTGATTTTCCATTTGCAATCTAGGACACACCACATGCTTGGAACCCGCAAAAAGTACAGCAAAGTACTGTTGTCTGTCTTGGCTGCATTGGACTCTCGTTTGAACGTGGAGCCTTTCAACTGTAATATTGCTCTCTCTGTGCTCAGAGCGGATTGGGTGCCTTTGCTGCCTTTTTGCACCAGAGGACGTCTTTAGCAGAGACTCCAGGCCTGCCTGGCCTCTGACAAAGGGAGAAGGAGGTGTGTCTTGCATGGTGGACCTCCCCCCCTGCCCTCTGACACCTGTCTGGCTCTTTAAAAATAATTCAAGCTAGCACACTCACGCTGCGCACCCGCAAAAAGAACAGCAAAGTACTGTTGGCTGTCTTGGCTGCACTGGACTCTCGTTTGAACGTGGAGCCTTTCAACTGTAACTTTGCCTCTGACAAAGGGAGAAAGAGGTGACTGTGTGCTCATTACATTACTGTGTGCTCCTTGCTGACTTTATAATACGAAGCGCTTTGCTCACAATTCCTTTTTTTAATTTATTTTTTATTTAAGGTGTGTCTGGCATGGTGGACCTCCCTCCCTGCCCTCTGACGCCTATATGGCTCTTTAAAAATCATTCAAGCTAGCGCACTCACGCTGCACACCCGCGAAAAGTACAGCAAAATACTGTTGGCTGTTCGCTGGTGAGGCTGGGTTGGCTGGGCTGCTCCAATTGTAATTCCAGGCTTTCAATGAAATCTTATTAGGTTGATATGAGAAAATAAGGGGTTACAGCACTCTGTACATTGAACCTGTTGTGAATATTCAGCTTCACTTTCGTTTTTTTTTTCCTCCTCTCTCTCTCCTTCTTGCTGTTACGTGACTTTTTGACTCTGTCAACCCCAGGCTGCCTGCTCTCAGCCACCCTTCATTTGGCTTTTGAGCAGGCGAGTGTAGCGGGGTGAGGCAATCATTTAAGTGTTAACGTTAACTTGTTTGTTTACTAATTTACTGTATAAATTGACAGTCTTGGTCGCTCAGAGTGAAGTGGAAGTCGATTAAATGTTTACCCTATTCACAGGTATGCCGCCTAAAGGCGCTAGAAGTGATGATTTTGACACAGTAATTGTCACTCCCAAACAAGCTAACAGCATCCACAGCTTTCCTCATAGGAACGGATCACGCTCTAGATTGCTATCTAACATGACGGATATTTGGAAATTCTACCAAGAATGCCCGTCATTAAGTGTTACAACAAAGGTGGTCTCTAAGGATGGGCGTGAAGTTCAAAAGATAACTGATAAGGTGGAGGGAAAGGCAAACAACGCAATTGACCTATGCTCCCCCTCTGACTCCCTGATGATGGCATTCACCCAGAAGGATCTATTGGGTGAATTAGTTGTGCCGGCAAAAACGGGGCTGGTCTTACCGCCCTTATCAAAAGAAGCAACCACTGTCCAGATACACTTACCGGTAACTGCCTGCCTTCAAGATGGCACTAAAGGGGCCGTGGGTGAGCTTGTTGAGAATGAGGAGCAAGAGATTGGAAGTGGGGATATGTGTGTAGATGAGACTTATAGGCCTCTTGATTTGAAGGAGAATAATCAGGATATGCAAGCAGGTGAAACGGATGAAGGAGAGCATCTGTCGCAATCCCCAGTGATGTTTCCTGATTCTCAACATGAGTCCTCAGTACTCTCAATTTCTTTTACACATCCTACACCACAACAAGGTAGATCTAAAGCAATGGATATTAACGAAAGTGGGGGGCAAAACGTACCATTAGGGGCTGAAATTACATTGCAGGCTATGAATACTGCCCTTTTTACGCTGGCAAAGCTATATGAGTCTCTAGACTCCCGGCTCACTGATCAAAACTTTTTATTGAAAGAATTGGTTGAATCAAGATTGGTAAATGACCATAGGGAGGTAATAAATGTGCTGCAGATACAAGGAGCCAATAAACAAAAAGAAATAATACAAACTCAAATAGAAGAGGTTGTGCGAGCGATAATGCATTCAGATAAGGAAGATCGAGCTAATGAAGTAAAGACAATAGTTACAAAACCAAAAAAGAATAAATGTAAAGAACAAATAAATGGCTGTGTGATGCAACAAGAAAAGGGAGAAGACATTTCAGAAATAAGTGATCAAAAGGAGCAAAATAAGACAAACATCAATGCCCCTGAGCATAAGGTGGTGACATTAGATACCCCGGTTTATAGTATATTCTCTGCTCAGAATTTGCAGTTACATTCTAAAAAAGCTAACAAGAGGTCTAAACCATTAATTCAAAAGAAAGAAAAGCATCAGAAAATAACGAAGCTACAGAAAAGTAAAAATTGCAGGCAATTTATAAAATTATTAACCTTGCCAGATAAACACGTGCAGGATAAAACTGCTGCAATTGTGAGAAAATATGCAGCTCTAGCTAAAATAAAGGGTCAATCAACGCAACATACTCAGGTACTGATGGAAAAAATGGCTACTTCGCAATCTGAATTAAAATATGCCCATTAGATAACTTGATGCTAGAAATGTGTAAAAAAGATGGGGAAGAAGAGGTGGTTAAAAGAACCGCGGTTAGAACGGGGGAGGTTGAACAATCTTCAGGTGTCGGACGTCATGAAGTGCCTAGTCAAGATAACTATCTGACATTAGAACAGCGCAGAGAAGAGATTGAAAAATCATTGCAGAAATGTTTGGTACAACCGGTTGTGACCCCGAAACACATGGATGAAAATCCTCCAAATTGGTTGAAGGAGGGCAGAATGAATGAGCCTATGAAGGCACCGTCAAGTCATGTGGATTTGAATAGGGGGTTTGATGGCAGGCATTTAGAGGCAAAGACACCTCTGATCCCCTTTGCCCAGAACACTCCTGGCTTTAACTGAACTTTTAACGGGAGGCACAGTGAAAAGAATGAGAGAATGAATGGTAGACACGGCAACTGTAATGAGCTGACCCATTTAAGCTTGATAATGCAGTGCAGGGGGGGAGTATGAGGTGTATGACCTAAATAGATCATCAGTTTTAAATATTCTGGGAAATGTCCCACGGCTACAAGGAGTGAAGTCATCTGATCTAGCGCAGATGGTTTTCATTCATGGATATGATAGAACGGTGGTTAAGATCTGGATGACATCAAATATGGTAAAGTATGCAATCTGGCAGGAAAGAATGGAAATCTATCAGATGGGGTTTATGCTGCTAAATCTGACTGAAAATATGCAAAGAATTGAATTGACTCAATCGAAATCGTTTGGCATGCCTGATAGTAAACCTTGGAAGCAAAACCCTGTGTCAGTCTCGTACTCTACTATGCCCATCAAACAATCACGAGTTGTGACCTTTGCAGCTAATGATTTGATGCAGAGGAGGTGGTAGCTAAATAACATCACAGAAAAACAACTTGTAAGGGCAGCATCATGGAATACGAGAGGAAATGCTCATCTGTCCTCCTCTTCTTGGGTTCAGTTGGAGCAATATGATTTATTAATTCTGCAAGAGGTATGGCTGGACGCTGTGCCAGTCTGGGAAAATCACCAAATTGAATTCATACCAGCGACTAGCAAAAAAGGGGGGTCTTATGGTGGTACTTAAGACTGGTATTGGATGGTAGTTAACGCTGTGGCACTCCCCAAATAAGCATATTCAAGTTGTCAAAATTACTCATGGCAAGAAAAATATAGCCTGTGTGAATATCTACTGGAATCCTCTGGATATTACAGACAGTACCTTTTTAAAAGATATGGGGGTCTGTTTAGATTTAATAGCAAGAGATGTCACTATAAATTTCACTATCGTGGCTGGTGATTTGAATATGAATTGTTTGAAGAGTGCCAGTGGCAAACTATCGGCAACACCTAGGCAATGGAATTGGCTGATGAGTGAAAGATGTCTAAATATGGTGAATGGTGCAATATCTGAAGATATTCCCCCTAAGCATACTTGGCGTAGAGGCAAGTCAACGTCTCTAATAGATGATATCTTTGTAGATAACAATATGTTCAATATGTTAACTGAGCTCAAAGTTTTAGAGTGTAAACAGAGTGATCACAGCATATTGGCAATGAATTGGCAGTGGACTGTTGATATGGTGGGCAAAGACAGGGAAATATATCACAACTCCTTATTGGTTTCTGTAAAGGGTAATAGTTTTAGATGGACTCCACCTATGCAGTCAGACTTACTGAAAATTATCTCATACCCAAAAGATATGCTGGAGCCAAACCTATTATATCAAGAGGGGAATTATATACCGGCTTTGCATTTATTTTTTTAAAAAAAAGTGTTAATGGGGGCAGAATATTCATAACTCTCATAGACATGTGTGTGATAATGAGGTGTCCTCAAGAAAAAAGCAACTCAGGAAGGAAATACGTAGTATCAAGACATGGGACCCTGTATTATGTAAAGCAGCAACTTATAAATTGAAGAACTCTTATAAAAATTGGCTGAAACAACACTGAGCCCAGTTGATTTCCCAAGATGCAAAAATCATGCTGTATTCACTGACATCTAAAAGCTCTGCTATGATTTGGGGATTGATAAAAAGTGTATATGTTCCTGTCCAATCTATTAGCCAAGTCAACGCGGTGCCAGAGGAAGTTTGGACTGAGTATTATTCATCACTATATGCGAGTAGTGTTTGGGCAAAACATCCACAAGGCCATTCACCTAAGGGAATAGTACAACTAAAAATCTTGGAGGAAGATATATTATATTACATAAAGAAATTGAGCCCTTCAAGATCTATTGGCCCGGATGGGCTCTCAAATTCCATGCTAAAAGACAATCCTGAAGCATGGGCTTCTATTCTGCATGTAATATTTGACCAAGTAATATACACAAACAAATTACCAGCCTCATGGCAGACATCGATACTAATCCCTATTTATAAAAAAGGGGATAGAACTAACCCCACAAATTATAGGCCAGTGGCATTATTGGATGCTCCTGGGAAGTTATTTGCTCGTTTTGTGTTGGAAGAATTTAACCAATGACCATCAAATCTGGAATTAACGAACCATTTCAGACGGGATTTCGTCCAGGGCTAGGAACAGCAGTTAATCTACAGGACATTCATCCCATCAAAAAACACAAATTGCAGATAAATCAAAACTTATACATGGCATTCATAGATTTTGAAACCGCCTTTGACTCTGTGTCTAGGCCTCTCCTATTTAGGAAGTTAGATCTTAGGAGGTGCCCAGAACATGTGAAACATTGGATTCAGGAGTTTCACACGAATACCTCGATTCAAGTGAGAATTTCACTTGATGCCACTCTAACACGCTGCATCCTTACTGTTAAGACGGATTTCTGAACTCTGTCCTGGTGGCGCAGAAGTTCAGAAGGCCAACCTAATTACTTGGAACAGGGTAACCTCTGGACGAGCCAGACCAATCAAGGTAGCGATTGCGGCGGTCAAGACTAGGTCTCAAGAGGGGTGAGGGTGACTGAAAGCCCGCAATGAGCACACAAAGCAAGAGCGCTTACAAACTACTCCAAACAGTTGTTATATCAAAAATAGATACACATTTATTTTAAGGCCTTTAAAATAATGACCGTAGCGAGAAAATCACAATATCACAATATTAAACCAACACATACCATATCAACACAATATATATACAAATACGACAGTCTTAAGCATTAGAGGCACGAAATGTGTAGTCCACCTGCCAGGGAAGGAAAACAGGCAGTGCGATAATGCTTTAGACTCAGTTCGCCTTCAGAGGCACCTAACTAGATGGAAGTCTGAGCCCTGCGAAGAGTGGAGCCTTGTGCTCAAAGTACCTGCCACACCGGTGCCAACGGGCAAAAGGGGAAGCTCTTCGGAGGAAGTCAGGCAGTTCGGGTTAGTGCACAGCAGAAGGAGAACAGGTTCCGCAACTCAAGCGCAGCCTCCACAGCGAGCAGAAGCAGAGCGCGAGTACGGACAAAAGGGTGCTGTTTTTACACAGCAGGGAAAAGCAATGGGATACTGCAGGAGGGTGACCAGATCCTAGCTATACTACTCACCGGTCCCCGAAGCAAGCAGACCCAGGCTTCTCCACGTTAGTTTCAGCAGCTGGCAGGTTCAGAAGAGTCAGGAAATGCCTCGTCGTCGTGTAGAGCAAAAAGACGTCCCAATCGAAGAAACCTGCACAGTTTTGTCACCACAGCAGGGCAACGGAGCAGCCGTGTGTATCCGAGCCAAATGTACACTCCTCCCTTCAGACTTGGGAACGCCAAGTGTACGAAGCGTGGGAGAGTGACAAGGACTCGAAATACAACACAACCTGGCGGCGGTTACAGAGCAGGACTCCCTTGTAAGCTGGTCAGTCAACTGGATGGCCCAGAGACACTTCCGAAGGCTTACTTGGCAGGAGATGATGAAGTCGCCGGGAATAGCTGTTCCTGCTATTCCAAAGGTCGAAGCACCAGTACAGGCCTTCTGGTTCGATCAAAGGAGGAAAGGGTTTCACAGGACGACAGCAGTGCAAAGGAGGATTCCTTCAGCGGGTCACCAGCGATTCCTCGGTCCAGCCTCTTGGTTGCAGGATACTTGGCTCCTGTATTCCTTCGTTCGTGAGAACTCAGGAGATCGACATGGTAGTGGTGTTTCCAGCCCCCTCTTATCCACGGTTCCCTTCGCGGCAAAACGGAGGGGAGCCAATGGGAGATCCGCTCATCAACACACATACCATACGTGGACCAATCACGGACCACGGTGGTCCCAGGCATTCACACCACCCTAGACTCTCTGGCACCCAGGATGTGTATTGGGACCAGACATCCCAGCCCACACCCTGGAGGCACACAAACGACATGTAGAAGCCCGCAAAAGCAACCAGGTTTCGCGGGAAAGTACATGCCCAAATAAGGAAGGCCCCGGGTCGCTCGACCTGGGGAAGGTGAAGGGAGCAAGACGGTCAGTGGACAAGACAAAGGAGCCTCGTGGTCTGGCCATTTTGGGAGCCAGGCCACCATTTTGGGTTCAGTGCGAAAAACACGCTCAGAACGCCAAAAGGAGCTCAAAATACACAAATCGATCGCTGCCACCATTCCAGTCCCTGAATGACTTGCACCGATCAAAATACCATCCTAAAAGAGTATCTAGGGCCTGTAGAAGGCTAGAGACCCAAGAGAGCTGTAACTTAGCTTACAGTGCCCTCTTGTGTCATGTTGCACTAAAGCCGCAACATGATAAAAGAAACTACGGGAAACAGCGTTCCCCGGTACTGACTGTCTTAAGGGCATGTCAGTTTCCCCGTAAGAAAGGAGCGAAAGCCCAGAGGAGTGCGGCAGAAGGCTGCACTTCTCTGGCAAAGTCAAGAACAAGGTGAAAAACAACAGCAAAAAGTTTAGGGGTTGCCACATGAAAGGAAAATTACTTACAATTACAAAATCTTTCCTAACACTTACCTTTAGAGGTTTAAAACCGGGGTGCCGAATGGCTTCCTCCTTGTTCAATTTCTACATAGCAGACATGGCGGAGGAATTTAAGAATGTGGTATCAGACTCTCCACGGCTGGCTGTAGGGGTGATCCCCTGGCTGTTTTATGCAGATGATTTGGTTCTGCTGTCAAAAACAGCTATGGGGTTACAGTGGCTGTTGGATGGAGTAGGAACATTTGTCAAGCAACATTAATTGAGTATAAATTTAGCAAAGTCAAAGACTATGAGGATTGAAAACAAGCACAAAAGAAAGACCACTCATTTGTCCTGGCTTTTGCACGCTCAACGGTTAGAAGATGTCAAGGAATATAAATATCTGGGCCTCAATGTGAATACAATAGAGGCTGACACACCCTATTACAAGGAAATCAGACTGAAAATGAAATCTGCTACTGCCCAGGCTTCTTTGCTGAATTATAAATATGGAATGTTTTCATCAAAACCTGTAATCATATTTTACTGCCAGAAAGCTGTACCTACAGTGATCTATGGTGCTGAAACTAGATCTTGGAGAGATGATAGGTTCTGGTCATAGGTTCTGGTCACTGTTAGAGGGTATCTATTGGAAAGCGCTGTTGAAACTTCCTAAATCTGTGTCAATATGTTTAATTCGATATGAGTTTGGGCTGACATCTCTTTACACAATGTATATGTGGAAACTGTGCTGCATTTATCGCAAATGTCTTATCTCAATTGCAGAGAACTCAATTATGTACATCTTCTCAACATATATTCTAACTACAGAGCATCATACGATTGAGTCGTGGAGGCGAATGGTGCGAGAATTTTTGATAAAAACTGATGTGTCTTATAATATGTTGATTAATAATCCAGTGAAGGCAAAGACAAAAAAATTGTTATGGGATTGGTGTAACACCTATGATCAATGGATAAATAGTAAACATGGACGTGTCTATAAGGTGGAGATAAAAAAGTTAAGAACACCTGAATCAAATGTAATCAAATTCCCTGGTGCAAAACATAGACATATGTTCTTGAGATTTAGACTTAACATCTGGCACACAAGGGAGGTATTAACCAAATGGAAACTAATCCTTGAAAAGCTGAGCTATTGTAGATTTTGCAAAATCACTGGAGTAAGTGAAACATTATACCATCTATTAGTTATTTGCCCCTCTCTAATTGAGAAAAGAACTGTGTTCTTTAGACATCACCTTGAAGATTACACTTTACTGTCGAAGGAATCACTGTGGTGGTATTTATATAATACCAGATTGACCAAAGTCAGAATTGCTATAATCAATTATCTATTGGCCTTGAAATTAACTAATGACAAGAATTGATTCAATGTATGATGTTGATATCGGAGTATGATCCACAAGTAAGATTGTGATAAACCAATGCCTCGGTCTTGTTGAGGGCTTTTAACCTTGCTGCCGGATAAGGGCTTTGGATGCTGAAGCAATGAAGAATAAATTGAAATATAGGGGAGGGGAAAAGAGGACGGAATTAATAATTTGGATTTTCTTTTCTTTTTTGCTTTTTTCTCTTTTCTCTGTTTCTTCTTGTTGGTTGTTTTACTGCACTTAGAGAGTCACATTTTTAGAAGTTATTGTTATTAAGGATTATTGTTTTTGATTGTTCATGATTTAGGGGACGATTTTAGTAGTCGGCCTTGGCATTGGTTAGGGTTGTTCTTCCTTTTATAAGTTGTAATCTATGTTGTCATGCTGTGAAGGCAGAATGTATTTGATCTGTAATGTTTTAATTTTGTATATTTGTTATTTTATATTGAAAAGTTGATTTATCAACTGTAACAATAAATAAAACATTTAAAAAAGAATGTTAGCAGAACTGCTATTTATCTTCAGCTATTGTCATCCTTCCTCGCCAGGAGACACCACCACCACTACCACCAGCTGGAGGGTCTAGACAATGGAAGAAGTGGAATCATTCAAAAAATAATCAATAGGACCAGGAAGATGAAGTAGAGGAAATGCTAGCTCTAGCACCCAGAGAGAATCATGGGTGTGGCAGTTCTTTACCACCATTGGGGGTGTACCAAAGGCTAAAGCTACCAATGTAAAATGCACTGAGTGTACTCAGTCGCAGACAACTTCTGCAGTAGTCCTACGGGACCACCTCCATGTGCCCTCATACCAAATCCAAGCACTGCAATGTTCTGAGAAAGGTATCAGCCTATTTGACTGAAAACATTTGACCTTTTTTTGCATCCAGTCCAAATTGACCTTTTTGTTTTAGGTCAAATAGGTTTATACCTACTTAGCTGAACTTGAGGTGCGGGGTTGATGGTCTGTCCAACACTCCTCATGTTCATGTAAGTAGGTCAAAAGGGGGTTGTGGAGGTGTCCCCCACATCCTTAACTATGGAGGTCAATTTGATCAAAAGGTCAAATGTTTTTATGTCAAATAGCAGAGGGCAATTTGCACAAGATCAAACATACCCAAACTCTGAGAAAGGCTGTTCCTTTCTGAGGATGTAGTATGCTGCCTTCCTGTACCTCATCTTCTTCAACCAATACTGCCACCACACAGGCTACTCCTGTGGGGCACAAGATCCCACCAGCTACCTTGCAAGCTATAAAAGAGGCATATTTTTAAGACAACTGTACTCTGTCTATAATGCAACACAGCAGTTTCAAAGTGTTTTTGAGGCTGCAATCAAGGAGCATGAGAAACACTGCTCCCTACCTTAGATTTAATAAACACCTACAGGCTAATTCATAGAATCCAGCGCACAAGTAGCGCACGCGGCTGGCGCACAGCGTGCGCCTGCGATAGTCTGCGCCAGGCACGTGCGCTAAAACAGATTTCCGCGCACAGCGTATTCATGGATTTCAAGCTCCCAAACCAGCCGTGGCGCAGAGAATCGCAGCGAGCCTGCAGCAGCGCCAGTAACGCCCCCAAGAACGCCCTCGCGCAAGGAAAAGCCATCAAAATCGCTAAATCATCGCTAAGGGCTGCGCTAACCCTGGACCACTTCACAGGGCAGGCAAACAAGGAAAGCAAAGCGGGCAATCTTCAAATCATGAGTACGCGGGAAGTACTACACGCGACTAGGCAGGGAACGTGAATTACAGGGGTACGCGGGAATCACCACACGCGAACATCCAGGGTGCGTGTATTACAGGGGTACGCGTGAAGTAGAACACGCGATAGGCCAGGGAACGTGTATTACAGGGGTACGCGGGAATCACCACACGCGAACAGCCAGGGTACGTGTATTACAGGGGTACGCGTGAAGTAGAACACGCGATAGGCCAGGGAACGTGTATTACAGGGGTACGCGGGAATCATCACACGCGAACAGCCAGGGTGCGTGTATTACAGGGGTAGCGGGAAGTCCAACACGCGATTGGCCAGGGTACGTGTATTACAGGGGTACGCGTGAAGTAGAACACGCGATAGGCCAGGGAACGTGTATTACAGGGGTACGCGGGAATTATCACACGCGAACAGCCAGGGTGCGTGTATTACAGGGGTAGCGGGAAGTCCAACACGCGATTGGCCAGGGTACGTGTATTACAGGGGTACGCGTGAAGTAGAACACGCGATAGGCCAGGGAACGTGTATGACAGGGGTACGCGGGAATTATCACACGCGAACAGCCAAGGTGCGTGTATTACAGGGGTAGCGGGAAGTTCAACACGCGATTGGCCAGGGAACGTGTATTACAGGGGGACGCGTGAAGTAGAACACGCGATAGGCCAGGGAACGTGTATCACAGGGGTACGCGGGAATTATCACACGCGAATAGGCTGGGTGGGCCCTCACAGGTGTACCCTGTACACCCTCCACGGCCCCTGCAGGCAGCCCACAAAACAGTGGACTACCCTGCACACCTGATCATGTCCCCCTGCACCCCCATCCACCAGGGGCACCCTCCACCAGGCCCCCACCCATGTCTCCCACCACCCCCACCCCCCAGCAGTGCAGGGGCACCTGCCATCAGGCCCCCACCCATGTCTCCCACCACCCCCACCCCCCATCCACCAGGGGCACCCTCCACCAGGCCCCCACCCATGTCTCCCACCACCCCCACCCACCAGCACTGTGGGGCACGTGGCCAGCAGGCAGTCAGGCAGCAGCAGATGGCAGGTGGGAGCGTGCTCAGGGCTCTGGGGGACTTTAATTTGGCCTCCTGGCCAGGAGCGTGGTCTTTCGTGTTTGAACGCATGGACAGCCTGATAGGGAGTGATTTTGCACGTGAAAACCCCACACTCAGCGAATCGCGCGAAAAGCCGTCACCAGCATATGTGCGTCAATAGTTACCTGCACGTGCAGTGTCAAAGCGTGTGATTGGTGAAAAAGGATCTACACGCAGGAGTGACAAAGCGTGTGATTGGTGAAAAGTGAGCTACACGCAGGAGTGTCAAAGCGTGTGATTGGTGAAAAAGGATCCACACGCAGGAGTGACAAAGCGTGTGATTGGTGAAAAGTGAGCTACACGCAGGAGTGTCAAAGCGTGTGATTGGTGAAAAAGGATCCACACGCAGAAGTGACAAAGCGTGTGATTGGTGAACATGGGCCAAGCACGTACACGCCGTAAGTGACGCTGTACGTGTGGGCCTGTATAAAAGGTAGTGTTGAACACCATTTCCTTGTACGTGCTTTTCGTGGAGAGCGAGTGGGTGAATTCTGTACTTCTTGTCGTTTCACACGCGATTGACTTCACGGCGTTTCCAGTTCGTACTCCCTGTTACCTCTGACAGCTTTTTGTCTTTTTCCTCTAGTACTGGTTTACCTGGGCCTGTTCCCTCAAACAGTGTCCCCTTCTACTGTTGTCCTGTCTCCTCAGACAGCGTACACATCTTCTTTTGGCGGGGGTGTTGCCAACCAAACGTGCTCATTTTTCACGCTCTTTTACCTGGCAGACGGTGAGTCACGCACGTATCTAACTTCTGTGCTTGCCCCGTGTGTAGCCTACCCCTTCAGAGGTCATTCTAGGCTGCGTGTGACACGCATACGTTCATTGTGTTACTGGATGCCACAGCGTAGTGCAGGGTTTTCCATCAGCACACGTGGTCTAGGAGGGGTATTGTGCACGTTCCTTAACTTTTTTGGGGTGCCTGTGCGTTGCGTGACCCGTCATCTTTCCCCAGGGGTGTCATATAGCCTTGCCACTGCACTAGGGTACGAATACCATCTGGTACCCAACCCCTTTGACACCCAATTGCCCAGGACAATTGTGCACACCGACTCCCATACGCACAATACCATCAGTGCCATGGTTGGGAGGCGTGCAAGCCGTAAGGGTGGCAAAGGTGGCCGAGCCACACGTGGTGGCCGTGGAGGATCCACTAGGGGACGTGGTTGTGACTTGCAGGGTGCCCCTGTCCCCCCCAGTCTGGAGGACCAGTCAGGGACACCCATGCCCCCCCCCCCAGTTGAGAGTCATGTGGCTGATACCAACCCTGATCAGCCCTTGTCGGACCAGGCCATTGTGGCACCAGACCTGTCCGAGGGTGATCCCATCGCTGACATCCAGGTCAGCAGGTCCACTGCACGTGCACCGGTGCACATTGGTGTCATCAGGGCACGCGCATCTATGCCAGATAGGTCATCTGCTGGCCCCCGTAGCCAGGGTGTGGCTCCATCCACCCCACCTCTCATACACCCTGCCAAGACTGTGTCGGTCCTAGTTCATGCACCTCAGATCAGGCCTGACCCCATCCCACTACCCCCAATGCCTGCACCTACTCCCATGCTGAGTGGGCAATCCCACACACCCAGTACTGAGTCCACCACGGCTCCTGCCCCTAGTGTCCACAGCGGCGTAGGACACTCTGGATCCCCACCCCCTTCCAAGCGCAAGAGGAAGAGTGCACGTCCGGCACAGGCTGATGCACCAGGCACGGCTGCACAGTCCGGCCCATCAAGGAAGCCAAGCTTCACAGACGCCGAACTGAATGCACTTGTTCAGTATGTGTCAGATCATGATAGGGAAATGGTCATCGTTGCAGGGTCCAAGACCACACATGCCAGACGCCAGGCACACTGGCAGACCATTGCTGACAGAATAAGTGCCCTTGGAGTAGTGAGGCGCACAGCTAGTGATTGCCAGAAGCGCTGGAATGACCTTAAGCGCAGGGCAAAGGATAAGCTGGCCTCAAGTCATGCCGCAACCTTGGTGACTGGAGGTGGGTCCCCAGCACAGGAAATAGAACTCACACCACACGAGTCCGTAGCTGGATCCTACGTCACCGAGGGACAACTCCAAGGTGTGGGAGACCTCCCTGATTACGAGGCATCATCCGGTGAGTGCACATGCATGTGTGTATTATCCATGTGCATGGTGTGTGTGTGAAGCATTCATGTTGGGTGCCTGTCAAGGGGGTGTGTGGCAGAGTTGATAGTGGCACCCATGTGCCCCATCCAGTATGTTCAGTGCAACACCATCTGGCCACAGCACTATCCCTACTGGCAACAGTGCACATATGGCCCGACACCATGGAAGTTGCCCTTGAATTGTCATTTTCTCACTACATTGTTGCTCATACTCCCCTGTCTATTCATCTGATGTCTTACATACCATTCCTATACTTTCCCCCAGCCATTCAAGTTTCATCTTCACATGCCTGACATGCAATGATACCACATGCTAATGCGTCCTCTGTATATAAATGCCAACCAACATGCTGTCATACTGTGGATGTTGCCTTGACATCCACCTCCTACCTGTGGGCTTTGGTACCGTCTGGTTTTGAGCCCCATTCCCTCACACTCCATGCTGCTCTTCATGGTCTATCTTCCATGACTTCTACAGTTCAGACCATCGTGCCCTACTCACGACACCTGCTTGCCAAAAGTCAAATGAGGGCACCCTGCCCTCCAATGCGACCCACCCTATTGCTGACCAGTGCATCTGAGCCTACTCAAAGCTAACTCTCACTGACATCTGCTCATACATGCCTTTGCCTGTCCCATAGACCCTTCACATGGTCCCTGTCCTCTCTCCATGCTCCTCTTCCACCATCAATGGTGGGACCCGTTGGGGTGTACTCCTGGCCTCCTTCCAATCCTCAGAGGCCACTATTGATGTGCATGGTAATGGGAGCGTCCCAGTCCAAGGCCCTTAGGCCAACCTCAATCTCCTTGAGAAATGCTACCCACATCTCATCAACTTCCTTACCTCTCCTGCTGTCCCCCCTCCTCTCTCCTCATCAATCCTGCACTGCCTCCCTGCACCCTCCCATGAACCTTCTCCGCCTCCCACTCCAACTCCTACACATGCTGCACCCCTGATCTCTAGCACTCCCCGTAAGTCCTACAAGGCTGTCAACCTCCTCCACAATTACACTCCTTTCACTGCGGCTGCATCAGGCATTCCTCCGATATCTGTCACTTACATGAGGTTATGCACCTTGACATCCTTGGTCTCATGGAAACATGTCTGACGGCCAGCTCTGTCTGCATCCTTCACACACTCCTACCTGATGTTCAGGAGACCCTCTCCTTGGCCCGCCACTACTGTGCAGGGGGGGTGTGCCCTTGGCTTCCCTGAGGGTATTCCTGCCACTGTCACTCCTACTTAGACCTACTCCACTCTGGAATGGCTTGTGTGACGTCTCTCTCCACCACACCTTGACATTCTCAAACAGTGCGTACTGTGTCTGGGAAAACTGGTCAAATGTACTACTTCCTTTCTGAGTGTCCTCACCTCTCCTCCTCACTCATGTCCCCAGACACAGAAATCCTCATCCTTGGTGCTGTACGCATCCACCTGCATGCTTGTTGACGCCCCCACGTGACCTTTCTGTGACCTCAGCAACTCCCTCTCACCCTCTAGACTCCCGTCTGTCCCTACTCATTCTGCAGGGCACACTCTTGATGCTCTGATCTCATCTGACTTTCCCCTCTCCGTCCATCTCTGCACTCCTCTCTCCTGGAGTGATCACATTCTCCTCTCCTCCCAGCTCACCCTCACCACCCCACAGGCAAAGCCACCCTCACCACTGTCACACACCTTCTTGGTATTCCGACCCATGAAGTGTGTGTCAGTCGAGGCTCATGCTGCCAAAATCTCCCCCCCATCCAGCTCCCCCTTAGGCTCACTCCCTTCCTGACAGGGCCCACTCCATGCTCCACTCCATGTCAGGTACACTGGATGTCTTTGCCACGGTCATGACCACCTGTCTGAAGCCCCATGCCAATGCAGAGTCCTGGCATGACTCGGATCTTGTGAACCCAAACCACAGGTGCCGGGTGGCAGAGAGGGAATGTCCTGCATCATGGCCATCCTCTGGCAAACTGGCCTGCCACATGCTCCAAAGGCAATAGCGCCTCACCCTTTTCACCAAGATGAGATCCCCAATCCAAGGGCACATATCTGCGGCATGTGACAACTCTGCAGGACACATAGAAATCTGCAAGGACCTTGCCGAGCCAGATGCAGTGTGTACCTCCCCTGTCCCCTCCGAGCCCACAGCACTGCATGATTGACTCTGTACCCCTATAGGCCACCCCCCCAGCACTTGTCTGCGCCTAACACCATCTGCCCTTGACGTCAAGTCCTACTTACCTTGTATAGCACTTCCAGCCGCCACTTCCCCTTGCACTTCATTGTGCCACCCACCCCTGCACTTGCGTGACATGAATGACACCAGCACCAGTAGGATTGTTGACTGGCATCCCCTTCTGCCCCACCACCCCTCAGTGCTCCGCTGTACCTTCATACATTTCTGGACCGGTGCTTCACGAATGCAATATGAATCCTTTACAGGTGATGGGGAGGTGGAATCACATTGTTTACTGCATTTTGTTGATGTAGACAAGGCACTGTGCATCGTGGCCTATTTGGACTAGCAGATCCATGTACAACATGTATACTTATTGAAGTGACGATGCAATGTCAGGACCAGAGTGGTTGAAATCCAAAAAACTCGCCCTCCTCTCCCTCTTCACTTGGTGGCTATGTCACATGCCATGTGTGTGATGGCATGTGCCTTTGACATGGCAATCACCGGCCAATGTGTGATGGCAGTGCTAGGCAGCATGGTGAGCAGGCGTTGCTCTCCAATCTGTACATTGTATGCCCTGAGCCTCCCCTACAGACCCAGTGATGGTGAATGCATAGGAGGTCTCCCAGTCATGTGGGACATGTGTCGTAGAACTACTGCCTCTGTTGTTCATCAGCCCTTGTTGCATGCCATGGTGCTAATGCCTGTTTCCATTTTTCTCTTTCATGTCTTTGCAGGGGACGAAGCACTTGTTGATGCTGGGGATGTGGTGGTTGAGCCGTCCCAGGAGGGCAACCCGGGCCGACCTACCACAAGTGAGGGACGTGGTGTGTTTGTGGGTGAAAACCCACAAGTGCTGCAGGTCGTGCTGTCGAGGGGTGTCTCTGGGGGTTCCTCCCCCGAGCAGTATTCAGGTGTAGACTCGGAGGATGACACCTATGTGCAGTCGCAGGTGAGTGTTCTTGGGAGAGAATCTCCTCTGTCCGACCCACCTGCAGCCGGGCCATTGGCCTCAATGGGGATGTCAGTGTCGGCGGATCAGCCTCCGGTGGTTACGGATGCAGGGCCACACCACCCAATCTCTGATCCTGTTCCTGGGGCTGCAGATCAGAGAGGGAATGCAGTCCTGCAGCCTGAGGCCTTGCCGGCACAGCAAGGCGCAGTCCGCCTTGCCCCAGGCAGGTGTGGTGCCCGTCAACGTGGTGGCCGTATGCCACCTGGCAATACCGTTTTGGGAGCAATCCATCTACGGTATGGCCACCCAACAGGCAGCATCATCCGAGATGATTGCACAGGCCATGGATAGGGTGGCCACTTCCATTGTCCCCCCAGAAAGGCTGATGGAGCGACTGGAGCAGGCTACATAGTCCATCTGCCAGGCACACAGGGAGGATATGTTGGCGTCCAACATGGACAGGCGGGCGGCACTGGCGACTCTGCGGGAATCACTTTCCATGGAGTCCCAGCGCCACAGGGAAGGCCTGAGGGAAGAACTCCGTCACCTCAGGTCGACCCTGTTAGAGCTTGAGGCTTCATCCCATAGGACAGAGGAGCAGCTGGAGCGTCTGACACGGACGCTCTCGGCCGAGATGCAGGCAACTCGTGCGGAGGTCAGGTCATCCCGGGAGTTACTGCATGGGGACCTCCGCATGATTATAACCCAGAACCAGAACTACCAGACCCGCCTGCTTGCAGCCATGGAGGAGCAAACTCGTGCTTTGCGTGGGCTGCCTCCCATTGTCACACCATCTTCTGAGGCAGCTCCCCCACCTCCAGAGTCAGCTGCAGGGTCTGGCCAGAGCCATAGCGACTCATCTCCCACAACAGAGTAGCCGTGTGGGCCACAAGCCTATGGGGTGTTTTCGTTTCCCATGATCCACACAGGTGGATTGTGGCGTGCATCCTGTCCTCGGACCTCATAGGTGCCCCCCCCCCCCGCCGGCCCTTTCATGGCCATTTTTTCTCTATTTTATTTTTATTTTGCAAGAGTGTTGCCTTGTGTGGGTACCTGGGCATACACTGTATTGTGGCTGGGCACATGCAGGCTTGTCCTGAGTTTGGTTTCGATGCTTGGGTAGCAGACATCCACACCCCTCCTGCTTCCGTTTCCATGGGCTTGCAAAGGGTGTGCCCAAGTGACATCAAATTACACGGTGACATTGGACTCCCATGAGCTGTTGGCCAGTCCATAGTCAATACTGTGTAGACATTCATAGTGTTCATTGTTGTTGCACCTAACTATGCATGATGGTTTGATATGTGCCTCTACTTACATATGTTGCTCATGTTTTGCAGGTATTTCACACAGATCTTCACAAGGGCATACTCTCTGGAGTCAGACTACATGTCGGTAGATGTGCACTGACACTTTTGCATGGCGCCATCACTGTACATCTGGACGGTGAGGACATACCAGCAGAATCAGGTAATGAGACTACCATTGATTACATGCATTGTGTCTTGCTTGGGTGGGCTTCAGGGTGGGTTGGTGTGTAATTTGATTGAAATTACTCTTACACAGGTGTGTAGTAGTGGCTCCAGGTCCGTTAGCTGCTCAAGTGCGGCTATGTTCCATTTGGGGCACTGCTATTTGTGACACTGGTGTCATGTTGTGATGGCCAGTTTGTTTGCTGTCACATACCATGACATGGTGTCCTCAGTGGCGGGACTGTGAAGGGAATGGGTGACATGGCAATGTTGTCATGTAGTGAATCGCCTGTGGCAATGCATATTAGATTGATGGAGTTGTGTCTTTGCGTTGTGATGCATTGCTGGTGTATGTGTAGCTAGGGGTGCACACATATTGACACTTCCATGTTAACAATCTCAGGCTGATGTGTATCTGACAGTTTATTGTCAAGTAAATTTCAGACATTGTCAGGTAGTGTCATCATTGATTGTCAGATGGTATGTGCCAGAGCAGTGTGCACTAGCCAGCACTGTGATTCCTAGGTGAAGAAGTTGGCCACCAGTTGCGTACGGGCTGCCTCCCCCCGTGCCCTTTCCCCTCCCATGCGCAGCGGGCGTGCATGTGGTTGTGGATGTGGGGGCACCACCATGTCCACGGGCAGGCCCCGGCGTGTTGCAACGTTGTGCAGGACACATGCTGCCACTATGATCCTGCACACTATTCGGGGAGCATATAACAGCTGCCCGCCAAAACGGTCAAGGGAGCGAAAGCGTGACTTGAGCACTCCGAATGTGCGCTCCACTATGCCCCGTGTTGCAATGTGGGCTGTGTTGTACCTTACCTGGGGTGGCGTGGTGGGGTTCCGGATTGGGGTCATCATGTGGGGGCTGATAGGGTAGGCACTGTCCCCTGTGGAGGTGGTGATGGGTATCATTAGTGGTGTTGTGTCATGACCCAGTATCTGACATGCATGCATGTGCAGTGGCATTCATGCTCACCAAGCAGCCATGTATCTCCATGCTGTCCAGCCTCTAGGTCCCGGCATAGGGTAGACATTCTGTAGATGAAGCTGTCGTGGGTGGACCCTGGATAGTTGGCATATACTGATGTGATTATTCCCTTGGCATTGCATACAACTTGCACGTTGATGGAATGCCAGTGCTTGCGGTTTCTATAGATGTGCTCTGTTGCCCTGGGTGGACGTAGAGCCACATGTGTGCAGTCAATTGCACCAAGCACTTTGGGGAATTGAGCCACACCATAGAATTCCTGGATGCACGTCCGCCTTTCTGCATGAGTCCTGGGGAGATATATGTGCCTGCGGACTGATGGCCGTGCAGTGATGATGTTCAAGACCTGGTGTAGGCAGCGTGACTGCGTGGCCTGTGACACACCACCCACTATGGCACTTGTCCGCTGAAAGGATCCAGTGGCCAAGAAGTGCAGTACATTCAGGACCTTCTGCAGGGGGCTGAGTGCTTGGGAGCACAGGGTGGGTGATGTGAGGTCATCCTCCCACTCACTGACCAGGTCCAGTATGATGTGTGCTGGAAACCTGTACCTCCCATACACCTGGTCATCAGGCATCCCGAATAGGCTGGTTCTGGGTGTGAATATTCTGGCCCTGACTCTCCTCCTCCTCCTCCTTTGGTAGCCCACTGCCACTGCTGCTAGGAACGGTATGTTCATCCTGGCATCTGGCTTGTTTATTGAAAAGTGCGCAAATTAATGCCTTGCGCGTGTTGTAGGCGAGCGTGTGAGCCTTGCACCCCTGGAATCGAGTTCCCACTCCAATCGCGTGTGGAAATTCCCACGCAGCAGGCATACAGGTGCGCTGACGTACTTGCTTGTGTAAGTGGCCGCGCACCCCTGAAATACACGTACTTATGCCAATGGCGTGTACGCGCACTTTTGCCCAATTACATGCGATGAAATACACGTACATAGGCCAATGGCGTGTACGCGCACTTTTGGCCAATTACACGCGATGAAATACACGTACATAGGCCAATGGCGTGTACGCGCACTTTTGGCCAATTACACGCGATGACACTCTGACGTGCAGTATTTCCGCGTGTGCTCCGTCTTCACGTGCTGAGTGGGGAACGCCCGTGCGGATCACGTCAGACGCGCTTACGCGATGAGGGACTCTGGTCCAATAGAATCGCGTATGCGTGCTGACGCACTTACGCGCTAAGGGCCTTTCCTCGGATTTCACGCTGACGTGCAGGAATTTCACGTGCCAAATCACTCCGTATCAAGCTGGCCACCCGAAAACACACGGAACACCACGCTCCTGCCCCGAAGGCCGAGTTACTGCCCCCCCAGTGCCCTGAGCAGCCTCCCACGTGCTATCTGCTGCTGCCTGCCTGCCTGCCTGCCTGCTGCCACCGTGCCCTGCCATTTGGTGCCTGCACATCAGCCATCTGCAGGGGTCCAGTTGCTGTGTCCACCCCTGCTGGAACTGAAGACTCCCAACTGGGATTACATCGCTCCACAGCCCAGCCCCAGGACCCAGTTGCCCACCCACACCTGCCTCTGGGGTTGCCATGTCGGGCACTTCTACATCTGGCACCAGTGGCAACCCCAGGCCAGAGGGGCAGAGGGGCACCAGCTTCACTGCCACCGAAGTTGGTGTCCTGGTGGAGCATGTCCTGGGGCAGTATGATGCCCTCTTTGGATCGTCCCGCGCCAGCAAGGAAGGACGGGAGAGGATCTGGGCCGACTGTGTGGTTGCCATCAACGCGGAGGGGGTGGCAACCCGCAACGTCTTGAAGATCAAGAAGCGCTGGGAGGACTTGAGGTCCAGGACCCTTGTGAAGGCCCGGCGCCTCGTGGAGGGGGGCCGGGGCCACATGAGTTCCATCCAGAAGAGGGTCCTGGAACGCGTACGCCCAGCGCTCCACGCCCAGATCCTTGAGAGGGAGACCCGTCTGGAGTTGAGCGGTAAGTGTCCAAGCATCACTGTGTGAGACAGTGCATGTTGCGGTGTGCTGGTTCTATGATACTTGCCTGTATGTGTGCCATGGGCCATGTATGCATGTATGTGTGCTGGGACATCATGGTAATGCATGTGCGACCAGTGATGTGTGACCCACATGGTTGTTGCATGTGTTGAAATGCGGCATGGGGAGCACTATGCAGATTTGGGACATGAGAGCATGCCAGTCTCTGTACCTGGACATGGATGGGGGTGAAGGATGGGTGCTGATGCCAGGTACATATATGGTAGTCATGTCTGTGTGCCTGACCTGCATGTCTGTGACTTGTGCATGCCATGGATGCATGACACATGTGTGTGACAATGCACAGATTCAGTGACGCACCCAACTTCCCCTTGTTTTGCCTGTGTTCGGTGTGATTGGGGCCAGATGGATGTGACTGAGGTGAAGTGTGTGCATGTGATATGCATGAGCCATGATGCATGTGAGTTACATATCATTGAATGTTTCAAGAGTCAATTGGACATGCATGGAAATGTGCATGGCATGCACCATGCCTGTTACTGTGTGTGTTTTGCCTGGACTGACCCATGTGTTGTGGAGGGACATGATGGAAGTGTACTTTGACAGGGGTGCTCATCTGCTATTGCTTCCTGTCTAGGGGACCATTGTACAGTAGCCTGATGCTTGTGTCCTTTGTCTCCCTCTACGCAGCGGCTAGTGAAGAAGAGGGCGGAGACGGCGCTGTGGAGCAAGGCGGCGGGGATGCCCCCACGGCTGCAGCGGAAGGGGTGGGTGAGCCCCCACAGGGGCCTGCTACGGCGGGAGACGGTGAGGAGCCATCCAGGTTGGTGGTTTGCACAGAGGAGGAGGAGGCCGACACTGGTGCACACATGGGGCCTGGTGGGAGCATCCCTGCTGGTTCAAGTGGTGCAGTCCAGGGCCAGGGGCAGGAGGCAGCACAGGTCACCGTGGAGGTGCCTGTGCATGTCGCTGTCCCTGACCCTGTGAGTGCACCACCATGCACCAGCAGGGATGCCCCGTCCCAGGCCCGTCCGCAGGTAGAGGGGATGTCCATGTCAACTGACTCCCCTCCACCTGCGGCCGTGGGAACCCCTGGCCGCGTGGAGCAGGTCCTGATTGGGGTCGCGATGCGCACGGCTGTGATTCGTGATGCCGTGCGTGCTTCCCGGGAGGAGCACCGTGCCGACGTGGCCCAATTGGGATCGGCCATGTTCGGGGGGTTCCTGCATGTGTTGGCCAATCTGACGGCCCTCTCCTCCTCTGTGCAGGCTATCCACCGGTCGTTCTCCTTGCCGTCTTCCGGCCCAGATGCCACCATGGCCCCCTGTGGACCTGCCCCGACCAATGCAGCCAGCTCGGTGGGGATCCCATCCCTGCCGCAGTTGGGAGTCGGAGGTCCAGCAGGGGTGGACGACACAGCAAGTGGACCCCAGCAGATGGAAGATGTGCCGGCATCATCGGGCAGGGCACGTGCACGACGGCGTCGGTGGTTACCATCAGCCTGGATGCCGTCGTGCTGGCAGAGGCAGTGGCGTCGGAGGCAGCAGCGGGCTCGACGTGGGAGGCATCATGGCTCAGGGCCATCAAGATCAGAGGGGCAGGCATCGGCCGGAGGGCAGGGCAACCCTGGCATGGCGGTGTGTTCCGTGTGGGAGGAGTTTGGCCAGCGGATAGGTGCGGAGCGGCAGCGGGCGGAAGAGGAGCGGCTCGCCATGGCCAGGGCGGAGATCTCCATGCATCAGGCATTGAGGCGGGCTGAGTGCCTCGAGGAGGCTCGCAGGGAATTTGGTGAGCACATGGGGTTGTCCCTGCGAGACCTCGGGGCCAGGACTGAGTCCCGCATCCAGGACATTGACATGGAGTTCGAGGATGCCCTGGCCAGCATCACCAAGTGAGCCGCAGGACTAGCCCGCTGCCTTTGTATATAGTTTTTTAGTTAGTTAGTGCTAGGTTTCCTTTATTTCTTTTTATTATTTTGGACCGCTTGGACAATGGCCACTTTTTTGTACATATTTTTTAACTTAGTTAGTATTAGGTTTCATTAGTGGTGTTGGGCTCATGGACCCTTGAACATTCCTGTATATATTGTTATTTTTTGGGAGATACATTTTTTTAATTTCATATTGTTTACACCATGTCGTAATGGTTTTTCTTTGATTTCATGCTACATGTGTTTGCTTTGGACAAAATCTATTGATTTTTCTATCCTTTGTTTTTTGGTTTCTCATTTTTGTTCCCGGACATGGACCTTTTATTTGCTTTGCCAGATAGTTGTATTAGTTTACTTATTTTTTTATTTAATACATTTTTATATTATCTTACACTTGTGTCATTTTTTCTTTGGTTTCTTACATGTCATGATATGGGTTTTGACATTCACTTGCACCCATTGTGTATGTGTGTGTGGCGGACATGTGTTCTTTTGCATACTTGCCTTTGGGGTTGTGTCATGTGATTGCATTCACTATGTGGGTGCATGCAATCCTTGCCTGGGTGTTTGTGCTGGGTATGCTGGCCATTACTGCCATTATTGTGTATCGTCAGGACCAGGGGCCAGGGGGACATGGGTGGGGGCCTGCTGGCAGGTTCCCCACAGTGCTGGGGGTGGGGGTGGTGGGAGACATGGGTGGGGGCCTGGTGGAGGGTGCCCCTGGTGGATGGGGGGTTGGGGGTGGTGGGAGACATGGGTGGGGGCCTGGTGGAGGGTGTCCCTGGTGGATGGGGGTTGGGGGTGGTGGGAGACATGGGTTGGACATGGGTGGGGGCCTGCTGGCAGGTTCCCCACAGTGCTGGGGGTGGGGGTGGTGGGAGACATGGGTGGGGGCCTGGTGGAGGGTGTCCCTGGTGGATGGGGGGTTGGGGGTGGTGGGAGACATGGGTGGGGGCCTGGTGGAGGGTGTCCCTGGTGGATGGGGGTTGGGGGTGGTGGGAGACATGGGTTGGACATGGGTGGGGGCCTGCTGGCAGGTTCCCCACAGTGCTGGGGGTGGGGGTGGTGGGAGACATGGGTGGGGGCCTGGTGGAGGGTGCCCCTGGTGGATGGGGGGTTGGGGGTGGTGGGAGACATGGGTTGGACATGGGTGGGGGCCTGCTGGCAGGTTCCCCACAGTGCTGGGGGTGGGGGTGGTGGGAGACATGGGTGGGGGCCTGGTGGAGGGTGTCCCTGGTGGATGGGGGGTTGGGGGTGGTGGGAGACATGGGTGGGGGCCTGGTGGAGGGTGTCCCTGGTGGATGGGGGTTGGGGGTGGTGGGAGACATGGGTTGGACATGGGTGGGGGCCTGCTGGCAGGTTCCCCACAGTGCTGGGGGTGGGGGTGGTGGGAGACATGGGTGGGGGCCTGGTGGAGGGTGCCCCTGGTGGATGGGGGGTTGGGGGTGGTGGGAGACATGGGTTGGACATGGGTGGGGGCCTGCTGGCAGGTTCCCCACAGTGCTGGGGGTGGGGGTGGTGGGAGACATGGGTGGGGGCCTGGTGGAGGGTGCCCCTGGTGGATGGGGGGTTGGGGGTGGTGGGAGACATGGGTTGGACATGGGTGGGGGCCTGCTGGCAGGTTCCCCACAGTGCTGGGGGTGGGGGTGGTGGGAGACATGGGTGGGGGCCTGGTGGAGGGTGTCCCTGGTGGATGGGGGGTGGGGGTGTTGGGAGACATGAGCAGGTGTGCAGGGTAGTTCCCTGTTGTGTGTGCTGCCTGCAGGGGCCGTGGAGGGTGTACAGGTAATGCCTGGGAGCACACAGCCAATTCGCGTGTGGAACTTCCCGCGCACTCCTGCAATCCACGTACCCGGCCATATCGCGTGTGGTACTTCCCGCGCACCCCTGGAATCCACGTAGCCGGCCATATCGCGTGTGGAACTTCCCGCGCACCCCTGGAATCCACGTACCCTGCCATATCGCGTGTGCAACTTCCCGCGCACCCCTGGAATCCACGTAGCCGGCCATATCGCGTGTGGAACTTCCCGCGCACCCCTGAAATCCACGTAGCCCGCCATTTCGCGTGTGGAACTTCCCGCGCACCCCTGAAATCCACGTAGCCGGCCATTTCGCGTGTGCAACTTCCCGCGCACCCCTGAAATCCACGTACCCTGCCATATCGCGTGTGGAACTTCCCGCGCACCCCTGCAATCCACGTAGCCGGCCATATCGCGTGTGGAACTTCCCGCGCACCCCTGAAATCCACGTTCCCTGCCATATCGCGTGTTGAACTTCCCGCGCACCCCTGTAATCCACGTAGCCGGCCATTTCACGTGTGGAACTTCCCGCGCACCCCTGCAATCCACGTACCCTGCCATATCGCGTGTGGAACTTCCCGCGCACCCCTGCAATCCACGTACCGGGCCATATCGCGTGTGGGACTTCCCGCGCACCCCTGAAATCCACGTAGCCGGCCATTTCGCGTGTGCAACTTCCCGCGCACCCCTGGAATCCACGTACCCTGCCATATCGCGTGTGGAACTTCCCGCGCACCCCTGGAATCCACGTAGCCGGCCATATCGCGTGTGGAACTTCCCGCGCACCCCTGAAATCCACGTAGCCGGCCATTTCGCGTGTGCAACTTCCCGCGCACCCCTGGAATCCACGTACCCTGCCATATCGCGTGTGGAACTTCCCGCGCACCCCTGGAATCCACGTAGCCGGCCATATCGCGTGTGGAACTTCCCGCGCACCCCTGAAATCCACGTAGCCGGCCATTTCGCGTGTGCAACTTCCCGCGCACCCCTGAAATCCACGTACCCTGCCATATCGCGTGTGTAACTTCCCGCGCACCCCTGCAATCCACGTAGCCGGCCATATCGCGTGTGGAACTTCCCGCGCACCCCTGAAATCCACGTAGCCGGCCATTTCGCGTGTGCAACTTCCCGCGCACCCCTGGAATCCACGTACCCTGCCATATCGCGTGTGTAACTTCCCGCGCACCCCTGCAATCCACGTAGCCGGCCATATCGCGTGTGGGACTTCCCGCGCACCCCTGAAATCCACGTAGCCGGCCATTTCGCGTGTGCAACTTCCCGCGCACCCCTGGAATCCACGTACCCTGCCATATCGCGTGTGGAACTTCCCGCGCACCCCTGGAATCCACGTAGCCGGCCATATCGCGTGTGGAACTTCCCGCGCACCCCTGAAATCCACGTAGCCGGCCATTTCGCGTGTGCAACTTCCCGCGCACCCCTGAAATCCACGTACCCTGCCATATCGCGTGTGTAACTTCCCGCGCACCCCTGCAATCCACGTAGCCGGCCATATCGCGTGTGGAACTTCCCGCGCACCCCGGTATGCACGTATACGTTTATTTTTTCTCTCTGCGCGTGTCTGTGTTTGTGGGTACCCCTTTGTACGTCATTTGTCCTGGAGGGCCACCGTATTGGACATTGATCATGTCTGTATATAGGTGCTATTTGTTGGCGCACCTTTTAGCGCACATTTCTTGCAGGCGCAGAGACGCTACCGCCTGCTTTCTTGTGGCGGTCGTGTTTGTGCCTGTTTGTGCCTGTGCGCTGCTTTGAGCGTGCGCTTTTTTGCCCTATTCTATTCCATGAATACGTGTTGTATGCGAGCGTGTGGGCGTTCCGCGCACTTGCCTCCTAAACTTTCCCCGTGCCGCCCACATTCTTCCCCATTCCGAGTGTTGTGCCCCATTTTATTCCCCATTCCGAGTGTCCCGCCCTGTGTCCCGCCTACTTTAGAGCTGTGCGCTGCGCTCGGAGTGATGGCGCAGTGGCCGTGGCGCACGACGTTGGTTGACCTGTGCGCCGGCCTGCGCCGCGCGTTTTTTCCGCGCACGTCCTCTGCTTTTCTTGCGCAGGGACTTCCATGAATCGACGTGCGCTGGTTTCCCTGCGCTTTGCGCTGATTTTAGGCGCAGCGCACGTATTGGCCCCTCTGCGCCGGGATTTTCGGCGCACATTTATTCCATGAATCGGCCTGCTAATATCTTCCCCCGTTCACCTGCCCCTCCATAGCTGTGCTTGCTACCCCTTCCCTTACTTCCCTCCCCACCTTATTTCCTGGCCTCTCCTGCATAAAAAAAATAAAAACATAAAAAAACACCAAAACAAAGCTTCCGATAGGAAACACCTTTCACAGTAAAAAATAGAAGTAAAACAATATAAGCTTATAGGTTCCATTTACTTTACATTTTTCAGTGAAGTAGTTAGATTCAATAGGATTCTCCAACATTCCCGTTAGCATTTTCGGTATTACCCAAATGTACCTTTTACAATTGACCTTTTGCAAGATTGATCTAATTATAGTGGTCCTAATTGACCTTCTGCACAATTGACCTTTATATTATTTTAGGCATTTTATATATGTGTTGGGTTGGTTTGGGATTATAAATAATATAAGGTGATTGGGTGGGGGATTGCAGGGGGTTTTGGATTGGGTAGGGCGGTTGTGGGGGGTTTCCCCCGCATATATGTCCTAATTGACCTTCTAAATTAGGTCAATTCTCCCAAGGTCAATTCTCCTGAGGTCAATTGTGAAAAGGTCAATTAGTATACAACCACATTTTCCACTATACTAATGGAAATAATGGACAATAGTACACTAAAGAAAAAGAACAACATACAGAAACAATTTTCTGTCCCTAATACTTTTCTCTAGCATACAATAAGGACCCTAATCCATGGCCCTTTACGACTTTCTGCAGTCTCTGAAGTCCACTCTCTAGGTCATGCTTTATTAAAAGACTGAGATGTCACATGCACACCCTCGCACAAGACAGCCCTTTTACAATTTTTTATGGTTATGTTTGTACCACTCCCTCATTGTCTGCTTTGAAACAGTCACACATATATCCAGCAATTAGTTAAAACAATCTAGACATAACCATAAAAGCAAAATAATCTTCCACACACCTACTACCACTTTAAAAAGTTGCACATATCTTTTCCATAAGCATTTCACTTGCCCATCCAAAGAAATTGTACACACTACAATTGCTGCTGCTATAAATACTTGAATGGAAAGAGGAATAAGGGTTACCAAGCGCCCATAGAAGCCCAAAAAGAAAGTACCAAGGCATAGCAAAGTCGGAGGCCACTAACTACCTGCTGTGGCAAAAGGAGTCCCAAGGGTGTGGTACACAGCCGCCAGGCGGTACACTTGCAAGTGCAGTGCTAAAGGGTGAAGGGGTGTACTGGTGTTGACTCGATATAGAGCTTGGAACCTGTGAGGTTTTATGCGCTACCAAGCCACCAGTGTCAGTGACAGCGGTATGAGTTAGGGAAGGTGGGCACCCAACAAAAGCATGTATTCTGGAATAGACCAAAATAATGGACACACCCCATTGGGGAATAAGACCAGGAGATAAATTGCAAAGATAACCAAATCTGATATAGAATATAAAATTATAGAATATATAGAATATAAAATTATAAAATTAGCAAGCAAAGAACTCTGCTGCCCGAGAGCACTCTGCCAAACAATACAAGGGTAGCATATTATAAACCAAATTGTCGTCATGGATGATGTAACAATATACAGTACAAAATAACAGTTTCAATTGGTCAGAACACATGGCGCAGCCTGCTCTATAGGTGATGCCAGGCTGCAATTGGCTGCTGTGTCCAAGTCGATCAGATAGCACGTGCGTCAGCTGGGCTCATCTCTGTAGTAAAGGTCAGGTGAAACAAGGCCCATTTCTAGATTCTAAATAACAGGAAGTGGAATAGAGGGAATAATGGCGAACATAAAAATCATTGAGGAATGTGGGGTACTTAGAAAACATGGGCCGATATATTGGCATTCCGACCTTTGCATTTATGGGGGTTTATTGACATTGGGCCCCTCTTCAAGGTGTCTTTATCTTGGGGTTTGATTTACTATTTATGTTCCCTGATGCTTCATGATATAAGCAGAAATACAGACGAGTGTTGGTTTTGGGGAGAATATATTGGTGCACAGGATTAGGTATATGGTGGGTGTTCTTAAAGGTCAGTGAGAGGGGGTGCTGCAGGTAGTTACATGAAAGAGAGTGGAGGGCAGGGGGCCAGTGGACCGTGGTCTATCAGGAAGAAGTCTGAAGAGAGCACAGGCAGGTCAGCGGAGATGGATGGACACAGGGTCTGGAGCTTGCTCTGGTCTCACACTTTGCAGTGAGCATATTCTGTGAAAAAGTGATACTAAACAATTGCAACAGTGAATGGTTGGACTTCCGTGAGAACAAGACTCGCGTGGAGCTGACAGAGGAGGAGGTGGCTTGGGCTGTCTGCAGTTCTGGGGCAGGGAGAGCTGGAGAATGATTTTTGGGCCTAGTAAAAAGATGGCGTTTGGTGTACCACAAAATGGAGCTTCTGAGCATGTATATTTGTCAGATCATTTACATGAAGGTTAGTATTATATTGTGCGGATACATGCCTATGGGGTGGGGGCATCTCCCCCCTTAGTCTGCACGTGGTCTACCTACTGCTGGAATGACTAGGGGGTTGTGACAGTGCCACCTCTCCCCCAACATTAGCAAGGAAGGGAGGGATTAAGTAAAATAGGAACACTAAAGCACAGTTATGAGGAGTGTATGGGAATTAAGGAAGTTCAGCTCAAGTATAAAAGGAGCAGGAAGGCTGTTCCAAAGAGAGGCAACGGCTGAAGGCAGAGACAGGCCTTCTGCTCACTTTTGCAAAAAAACATTTCACAAGCAGAGTATTGAAGTTAGAGCAACCGAGTGCTGTAGCAATGCAGTATTTAGGGAAACAAAGTTGGACATACTATAGTCCTTGCAATTAGCATGACGCAATGTACACATTTTCGGTCTGCAGCAATAACATCCCTAGGCTTCAGACCAAAGATAAGTCTTGCAGTCCTATTTTACATTAGCCGATGGGAGTATGACAACAAATGGAGAGGTTAAGGCTGTAAGGAGGTCAAGCTCAAACCACAGTCTTCACAAGCTCCAAAATGTAAGGAGTGAAAGAGAGAAAACATTTAAAGATAACTCCAGCGGTCAACTTCACCGCTTCACAAACATTTGGTCGCCCGTGATCGACTACGACCAGAGCTACCTAGCACTAACATATGAACCACGCTCAGTGGTGAACGCTCTACAGGCAGAGGACAGGGAACCGGTTCAACCGTTTGAGGAGTAAGAATTTGATGGCGGTCAAGAGGTGAAGGGTGGTGGGAAAGCTTAAGGGAATGTGACTATATGGCTTAATATGCGGCATATACTGTAATATCTGTAATGCAATGTTCTCCTGTGTGCTGATCAAAAATAAACAAGTTAAAAAAAAAGATAACTCCAACATTTCGGCCTCACAGGTAAGAGTAGACGGTCCAAAGACAGCAGCCACAGGGAAGAAGAAAAATAGGGTACAGTTGTCATAATAAGAAAGCTCTCCATTTTACTGGCATTCAGACAGATATTGTTAGCCTCACACAATGCTTCAATAGCGGTTAGACAATCAGGGATAAAAAATGAGTAAAACACATTAGTTCAGGGAAGTTTAAGGAAAGCTGTGTGTCATTAACATAACACTTGAAATGAGAAAAGAAGAAAAACAGGGAGGAAATACGTATGTAATTGCCACAATGATAGGATAAAACCCTGGGGAAGTACACAGTGATGTGGTGGAGTACAAACAACCACATTGCAGCTCGGAAGGGTGGTCAGTGAGAAAAACAGAGCAGCCAGTCCAGTGCCCGGTCCATGATGCTAAAGGGATCATATAACCGTTTAATAAGGATAGCATGGTACACTGTAAGAAAGGTGGACTAAGACATCAAGGAGCACTATCCTCAAATGTAGTACAAACATAAATGCTATATACACTTTAATTACATTGTTTCACCGTATTACAAATATTGTATACTCCCCCATATGTACCTGTAATTACTCTACACATATTACTATACGATGTGATGCCAGTGGCCAGATTGTTAGGGGCAGCGTGGCCTATGGATGTGGCATTCAAAAGTGGCTGTATACTTTATTTGCAAAGTGCAGTGTGGATTCGCCAAATGGCACTAAAGCTAAAAAAACTGTTCTTCCTAAGGGTTGAGCAACTTAACCATAATTACAGTCGCCACCCTATAGTTAAGGTAATAGCTTTGAGTAATAAGGAATACACAAATTCTATTCTATATGACATTTTCCAAATTAAAAGTTAGTCACAGGATCCCCAGACTGGGCATGTTGGGGAAAGGCTAAATTTATTAAGAAAGCAAAGTAACGTTGGATTCGGCCGAATCCCATTCATTTTCCAATAGAGAAAAAGTCCACATCTGGTAAAGCCGAAGTGCAAAACCTTCTGGGCGTATATGGACCAACTAAGAAACAACATGGGCACAAAGTGATGACAACATTTCCGAGGTGAGTGTGGGGTTAATCTGTCCACTAGTTTTTAAAGGTGGTCAGTCAAAATATCGAAAAAAAATCTCTCGACTAACAATAAGGTCGAAAAAAAAAGACCGAAAAAAAAGTAGAATTTCTCTTTTTTTAATTTTATATTTATTTTGGGGTCTGGGATTTAAAAAACATTTTAAAAAATGGTAAAAAAAAAAATAAATAAAAAAAGGGGGCTTTTTTTTTGGCCTTTTTTTTGAGATTTTTTTTTTTGAGATTTTTTTTTCTCGAGATTATGACCATAAACCGTTTTTAAAATGTTTGATGGGGAGGGGGTTTCCCCTGCTCCCAAAAATATACCTATTTCTCCCACGGCTCTTTGCAGCAGAGAGGCTTTTCAGAAATTAAAAGCCACCATTTTTGTTTTTGCGCGATGCAAGTGATTACCTGGGTAATACCAGGGTAATGCGAACATGAAAAGTGCTTGAAAAGCTGTTTGGAAAAGGAAAAAGGAAGAAATTGCATCAGGCTAGAGTTGCAGAGTGGAAAGAGGTTACCATGTGAAATTAGTGGGGGTGGTCTGGGGAGCCAGATGCAGTTCAACATTTTTTGGATTATCGGAGTAATACTG
Organism: Ambystoma mexicanum; assembly: GCF_040938575.1. Taxonomy (NCBI): domain Eukaryota; kingdom Metazoa; phylum Chordata; class Amphibia; order Caudata; family Ambystomatidae; genus Ambystoma; species Ambystoma mexicanum. The sequence goes on from NC_090939.1 coordinate 339,657,135, forward strand.
TGGGGAATCTAATGAGATTCCTGCGCCTACAATGGAAGATGCACTCCAAAAAGAAAATGCATCACACAAACAAAATATTGAAATGGGGTAATGAGGGAAGTCCAGGGAGGGAAAAAGCAGCTTAGAGGTGTGGTAGGATCATAGAAATAGGAGGGGGCTCTTTGTGAGTGCCTGTGAGGACTAGCAAGAGTTTTTGATTTTCTAACGTTTTCAAATTATCTGGACGAGTACCAACAGAATACCACAGGAATACCGCGGGCATGAGTTCATTGCCGCTGTATGTGTAGTTCATTGCCACTATCAGGGGAATATTGTGGGAAGAATTACCCCAACAATGATCACATTTACTAGGTAGGACATAATGGGTTGTTGTGCCATTGGCCATGGCTAGTGGGCCCCAAAAATAAACGTATTCCTGCAACATGTACGGTGGCCACAAAGCAATTATTGGTGCAACCTGTACATCAGTCAAGGCCGAAGGCCATTGCTAGTGGGCTCCAAAGATAGTATAGTGTAACAAAACCCTTGACATTTCATCAAAAAAACGTGTGTTAAGAGAGAGTAAAGTAATCAGATTTAACACAACAAAACCCATCAAATTCAGTACTCGCATTTGAAGCAAGTTTACCTTAACTGTGCATCCCCTGTTGCACAGCATATGACCACAATCATGGCATCATAGATGACATCACTGATGACATCACTGAAGAAGGACATGTCTAGTACATATTGGTGCCACATGTACAGTGGCCACAGCCAAAAGGCATGGCTACTGGGACCCAAAGAAACTATAGAATAACAAACCCTTTGAAATTCTGTGATACCATCAATGTAGTCACACGCTGCACAATAGGGGGGCTCAAAGTTAAGGTGGACTTACTTCAAATGCAAGTGCTGAATTTCAAGTTTGTTTTTGCCTTAAATCTGATAACCTTAACTCTCTCTTAAAAAAGGATTTTTCACTGAATTCCAAAGATTTTGTAGCTATCTTTTTTTAACATTAAATCTGATCACCTTAATTCTTGCACAGAAAAATTATATATATTTTTATACATAGAGCGGCAGTTGCTGCCCTATAGTTAAGGTGAGTCGGACTCCCATAGTGAACTCGAAAAGTTATATTGTTAATAACTTGTCATTTTTGTGATGTATGTGGCTGAAATTATGTAGTTAATTAGGGATGTGTAGGCCCCTCCAGAATGCAAAGATTTGTTAAAAAATGAAAAAAAAGTTATTAAGAATACAAAATAAACAATGTTGCAGCCTACTTCCATTCATTTTCCTGTAGAAAAAAAAAATCAATTCTTGAAGGACCGTACAGCCGAAACTGCTGGATTGATTTGGACCAGGTCTAAAACAACTTGGGCACAAAGCATTTACTGGAGGCCGTTTAGTGGTTTGGGATAATTCTGTGCAGCAATTTCTGAAATATTTGACGAAGAAGTGGGTGCCAACTTCTCAAAAATAGATAGCTATATCTTGGTTTGATTTGATTGCCCAAACTGTTTTTTTTTTTTAGAAAATTTGAGTGATAGCTGAGGATATCGGAAAATGAAGAGCAGGAAAAAAGCCATTTGCAGGTAAAAATACTTCCGAAGGTCATTGGACAATAGGCATGGGGGTGGCTAGAGGACACCAAGGGAAATGTGGAAGTTGGAGGAGGTCTAGGGACTGAGTCTGCAACATGAAGCTTTCGGAAGCCTCGACTGTAGCCACGAACAGCCGACATTTGAAATGAAACTGCGTCATGGAAACAGTGTGTGCTAAGGGGGGAAGGGGAGAGTGTAGGGGAGATGAGGAGACCATTCGTATTGTGTGGGGAGCTGGCAGTGAGTGAGGGGGCACTTTGTGTGAGCTTGGTGGATAAGGGAGGAATTTTGCTCAAACAATCGCTTTTTCCCGATAAACTCGGTTGCAAAGGGTATGTGTAGTTCTTTAACCATGGGTTTATTTTTTTGTGTTTGCCTTTTTTTTAATAACATTTTTACAGGCAAAGTGATGTTGTGGGTGAAACATGACACAGTAGGTATTTAGGACTCTAATCTATTTCATACGTTTTTATTTTTAGACAGAAGACTGTAAATTATACTTTTTTCATGACATGCTTTAAGTGTTCATACATAATAAAAAATCCTTTCACTTCACCTACTTGTGAGTACACGGTAAATATTTGGGACTCTTATTCATTCAGTAAGTGTTTTTTTTAGACAGAAGATTGGAAATAGTACCGTTTTCATGTTGCAGTGTATATATTTTGACATTTTAATTTACAAGGAGCACTGACTACATTCATATAGGCTTATGAAAATATATATATTTTTTCTTAAAAAACTTTAATGTAAAACTGTGGCTACAGAATAAATCAGAAGGCGATGTCTGATATGCAGCTAAATTCAGCAACAACTGGAGCGCATATCCGCGGCTTATGGCAAAACCTGTTACTGCACGGCACACATACCCTTAGCCATGCATGTTACCCTGTATTACCGCGGCTAAATGCAGGCAAATGGCATGTTGTGTATTTGCCAATGTGTTATAACCACAGCTACCCGACATTTTGAGTGAAACTGTGTCACACAAACATCATCTGTTATAGGGGGAATAGAAGAGGACTAGGGATGCTAGGCGATAGTAGGGTAGTGGGGGGAGTTGGTAAAGATGTAAGGAGCACTTAGTGAAGGTTTGAGAGTGCAGAAAATGTTGTATTTTTTCACAGTTTTTCCTAATAGCTGCAGCTAGAAATAAAAGACCAGCATGAGCTGTTTCTGAAACTACATGTATACAGCACGTTAACATGTTTTGTTAGTTCATTGACTACTGTTCTACATGCGGCTATAGATAAAAGCTGCGTGTATTGAAACATACATATTTTGTGCAATAATCATTTTCTCATGTGAATGTTAGAGCATATCATTTCACTTGTGTTTGTTATTCATGTGCTTAGGTTTACCCTATTCTTATTTGAACTTTTAAACATTGGTACGTTGTTATTGAGTTAGTAAAAAATGTACTTGTATCAGTGGCTACAACGTGTTGTTTATAGCTGTGTTTGAATAGTCAAGGCAACCAATGATGGTCGGTAAAAAAAATGATTTCTGTGTGTTATTACTGTTGTACTTGTCTGCAATAGTTTGCAGTGAACATTTGTCAGCCATTTTAGTACTTTGTTTATTAGTCCTCCTTTTGTGGTATTGATTTTGGATAGCATAAAAGCCACCATGTTGTGCACTTTACTTATTTTGATTGCAGAACTCACACTGTACACATGCTGAAAGTGTGGCTGATGTGAACGTGTCAGTAAATAATTACATATTTAAAAGTGTATTTGCAGTGTTGTGTCTGTCAGTTAAATTAAGCACTGCACTGCAATTAGAAAGAATCTAGGTGTGCGGGGGTAGATTATGCACTACAAAATATTCTGTTTCTGTCATCGAGGGTCTACCTTGCGATCTTTAATGTTTAGGTTTTAGGTTTTCACCCTCAATATTTCTCTTGGTAAATATCATAAATATTTGATGGGAACCATCCTGGGCATCGCCATCAAGACAAGTTGGTTTGGATTCCTGACTAGGCAGTCCATCTTCGACCCGGACCATCTCCAGAAGATTTCCCCATTCAGCCTTAGATATTGGTGTCTGAACATAGGTACCAGGTACTGATCTGCTCATCTGAACCATATAAGGAGGGAATGATCGATTATTCACTATTAAGAATTGCAGCAAGGCATCCCGGACAATTGGTGCTATGGAGTATTCAATGTGAGGCATTTTCAAATTCATAGTAGTCAGCATACTTGTTTGTTCTGTACATTTCACATTCAATATGTCTCTTACAATTTGCTCATCACCAAGCTAGTATTCATGGCTAATAGTGTCACCTCCAGCATAGGGTTCCCCCCACGGCCAAACCAAATGACCATCTTGGAGTGGGTAAAACAAAAGAAACTGAAGAGTTCAGTGAAGAATCCAAAGACTCCTTATAAAAAATCAGGGAGGCTGAATGATTCATACCTCTGAGTTGATCTAAGCTGGCCTGTGAGTATTAAGCTAATGCTGCTTCATTGAGCTCCAATGGGGACAACAATACTCCCTGCAATTGGAAATTATTTTCCTGCATTGTTGTTTCCCGGTGTTCTACTAGCGTTGATGCCTGCCTGCCTTTGTGCATAAGATGGCTTTCATGGAGTTCCATTAGGCTAGCCTTCATAATGCAAACGGGCACCGGGACCTTCACTTGCTCAAGGTGCACTTGTGCTACCGTTACAGTCGAATCACATGGATGGGTTGGTCCCTCTCGGTCTTCATCTTCATTCACCACTCGACCTGCCCCATGTGAGAAATACTCCTCTGAATCAATTCCATTTTTTTGGTGAGCTGAATCCATCAATGAGCAATTGGCCAACCTTGCAGCTGCCAGTAATGCAGCAGAATCCTGAGTGTCAGTGGATATGTGTAACAGTATTTCTTTGCATTCACAATTGTATATCGTTTCCGTTATTCAGTATTTCTAGTGCTTTCAGTTTTCCCCATATCAACATTTCATGCTCTCATATATTGTCTGGGGTTGCATTTGTATTCTTCCTTTTTGACTTACAATCTTCTTATTATTTCTGTTTCTGTAGTTTTACAAAGTTCAAATTGAAACTCCCCAGGGTCTCCACTTCACTGGGGCTGACACACCGGTTCTTCCTGGCATCTTCGGTCCCAGTTGCACTTGCACAGTGCAGCTCGGCCACTTGCCTTCCGATTTGAACTGCGTTTATGGATTTCCGCCTTCTCCTGTGGTTGTGCTCCTGCACGACTGCTAGCCTTCAGGTCTAGATGAGGGTAACATTGCTTCCTCCATCAGCCAAATGCCCAGGAATCATCTTGTGGTTCCTGGCATTCCTGCTGCACTGCTTACTCTTGCAACAATTCTTTCCCTCTTTGCTGGTGAGCCCCTTGACTCCGCCACACCGACTTGTTCCTCCAGCTTCCACAGGCATCCCAGAGAGATGGAACGTCTTCTCCCGAGTCTCTTTTCAGAGTGTTGCTTACATTTATAAATGTCCGGTGCATAGGTGCTTTCTCAAAACAACTTGCACACGCATTGAGCTTGTGGCTCCTGCTGCTCTGCATCATTTCCTTTATCCTCCTTGTCTCAGTACTTAGGTGGTTGTCGGAATTGGAGTCCACTTATATTAACTGGTGCACAGTACTAGAAGAACCTCTCTCAATTATTCCATATGAAGGATCAGTTCTGTATGAAGGGTAATTAGAACTGGAAACTTTTTTTGGGAGCTTTTAATTTTCAGACCATGGATGGGTGTTCGGTCTAAAGAATGCTGGGAAAAGATTTCTCTATTTTCCCAAACAGGGTTTGGGGGGACAGATGCATGGCAATAGGCCATTATGGTATTGGGTATAAGGGGTTCTTTCTCATTGCAAATGGTGGATACTGCGTCTCCCTTAATGAAATTAGAATATCTACCTGGAGGTTGTCTCCCACCATGTGATCCTCCCTCATACAGCCGCCTCCAGGATCAGGATCAGGTAGCAGCTGTCGTCCTCTAGGCACATGGAAGGAGGTAATTGCTGGGGAAACAGTGATGGGACAATGAGATTCATCACAACTGCCAACATCCTGTTATACGATCTTGTCACAGTAACCAAAATGTCACTGGAGAGGTGAGAAAAGGGAGACATAGTATCCCCTCAGAACACCCCACTTAAGGTGGAGTTCTCTGATCTCTCAGAGTAAATACAGGTGGGACAAAAAAGTGCCTCCCTACCCTGGTAACATTTGTTATCACAGGTAAAATAAAGATGGAACTCTAGGAAATCCCAGCAACACTGCACAGAACGTTCTGCGTGGTGCAACAGGATAAGTTAGATGTCAGAAAAATTGGATGAAAGCTTATCTCCATTACAAAGTACCAATACGAGTTAACAAGGGTTCCCAGCATCAGAGTTAAAGGATTAGTGAGTGTGGAAACAGGTTCCCACTCACTCAGGATAATTAGTCCAAAAATCCAATAGTCCAGCAAAAATGCTGGTCTCATAGAGTGGGTACAATTTCACTCAAAAAGGAATATCTACCAAACTCTCTTTCTTTCTTTCTTTCTTTCTTTCTTTCTTTCTTTCTTTCTTTCTTTCTTTCTTTCTTTCTTTCTTTCTTTCTTTCTTTCTTTCATCTCGTTCTGTTCTTTCTCTCTCCTCGCTTTCTCTCTCCTCACGTTCTCTCCCTCCTCCCTTTCTCTCTCTCCACACTTTCTCTCGCTCCTCTCTTTCTCTCCTTCTCTCTCTTCCTTGCTCTTTTTATACCTCTCTCACTGTAAAACAAAGGTTGTTTCATACAAAATATTGTGCAGTGGTTTTTAACTCTGCCACATGTTAGATGAGTTTATCCAGACCAACCATATCTGAGATATGTTGGCAAAATTAATGTTTTTTTTATTTTATTTATTTTGCAGACATCGGTTGTCCATGCTAGAGAATATGATGTACTGAAAGCAAATCATTGGAATTTTTAAAGATTCACAATTGACCTGCTAGTTATTTTAAATGGCATCCCTATAAAGAACATTTACGATAATCACAGAGTTTCTCAAACGTACTTCATCTTCCTTAGGGACCCCTGACAACATAACCTTTCTACTAAAATCAGTGGAACATAGTGGAATCAAAGTATGCCTCACTAGGCAGGCTATCTTTGCAGCATCATGGCTTGACTGACTCTTGTACAATAAAACATGTTTCCAACCTGCCATGGACAAGCAGAATGGGAAGATGATGTTGTGATTTGTGTAGTGGTACACGTTATTAGACCTCCACTGTTGTATGGTCCTGCGCCTTGCAAAAAGAGACTTCTGCAGTTGATGGTGTGTCTTGTACAGTGAGGTTCATATAGACATTTTTATATTTGAAAAAGGGTACAGTCAATAACAACCAGACTGAATTAAAATCTAAAACCAAAATGGAAAAGTGAGTATTTTGGTAGGTGCTGACAGTATACCAAACATTGACAGAAGAGAAGTGCCAAACCTTTAGGCTTTCTCCCGCAAAGTTCTCACCATCCAGTTTATAATGATAAACTGAAGTTAGGATGAGCTTGTAACACTGGAGTATTAAAGTCATAATGGTCCTTCATTGAGGGAGTTAAATGGTTCATTGTCTATTACCCAGAGTAGTTTTGGGGTTCTCTCACGTTCCTCTGTTATTAGAGACTTGGAAAAATGGTGGATCAAATAAGATTCATAGGATATGATGCAGGAGTAGTGGATAAGATTCATAGGATATGTTGCAGGAGTAGTGGATAAGATTCATAAGATATGATGCAGGAGTAGTGGATAAGATTCATAGGATATGATGCAGGAGTAGTGGATAAGATTCATAGGATATGTTGCAGGAGTAGTGGATATGATTCATAGGATATGATGCAGGAGTAGTGGATATGATTCCTAGGATATGTTGCAGGAGTAGTGGATATGATTCCTAGGATATGATGCAGGAGTTGGTGTGACATATTTCAAGATAGTCAAATGATTTCTCGTTTTTTTTTATTACAGCATGCTAAAATATAGTTTTTCAAGATCAAAATGTGACTTTCTCAAACATATGTGGGGGTTATAAGCTGAAAGATCCCTGTTTAAGGGGGTCACTATGGTTATAGAAGCGTAATTAGGCTCTTGTATGGATCCACCTACACCCAGGGGCCTCAGGTATCCCCAAATGTCTGACAACAGACCCGGGGTCTTAACATGAGAACTCCTGATCTTAGATGTCTTCTCCTGTAAATTTGGCCCCCTTGAGAGTTTAGCCATAGCCCTTGTTAAACAATCCACCAACTGAGGAATAGATTTCGTCATTTTTTTCTTCAAGGTGTGGGCATAGGACATTTCATTAATCACACCTATGGAGATGCTCACTCACCCTAGGCCCCCGGCCAGCCGAACAGCCATACAGCATTCTCGTGGCACTTGTGCACGCGTGTGAGTGCACACTGTCTGGAGGTTGTAAACATCCCAGGTGGAAGTGGATGTGTCTTCCTTTCCTTAATGGATTACATGAATCTCGTCTGTAGATTAATATATTTAAAAGCAGCAGTGGTTGAAGTTGACCAAATTAAACAGCAAATTCAAGGATAGGAGCTTAAAATTCCAAAGCGGTGTACACGCATCTTGCAGCCTTGGTCAGCAGGATAGCAGGTACAGTAGCAGGCAGCCAGACAGCATTTTCGTAGCATTCATCATGGGCACGTGTGAGTGCGTGTGGCCTGGATGTTTTAAATGTCCCAGTGAAGTGAACGTGGCTTCCTTTCCTTAATGGATATAATGAATCTCAGCATAAAGAAAGAGGTGATGGCTGGAAGGTTTAGAATGAATCTTAACCTCTGGCATTGCTCTGGGCAGCCCTCCAGACTATCGTTCTTCGCCTGCCAAGCCATTACAGAAGGGGGAAGACCATGTGCAAATCAGGCTTGGACCCACCCCAAAAGGGGCAGTCCAGCCTGAACTGCTAGGTCACATCCCTTCTGCATGAGACCACAAGCATCCCCAAACATGTTTCAGCCTTGTTGGGCCTCATCAGTGAGGAGTAGCTTAGGTCTCTAGGCCCAGCAGGCACGGGACCCACGCCTGGGCATACCCGTCCCACTTGGTGTGCCATAGCAAAAACAAAGAGGTGATGGCTGGAAGGTTTAGAATGAATCTTAACCTCTGGCATTGCTCTGGGCAACACTCCACACCATCGTTCTTCACCTGCTAAGCCATTACAGAAGGGGAAAGACCATGTGAAAATCAGGCTTGGTCCCACCACAAAAGGAACAGTCCAGCCCGAACTGCTAGGTCACATCCCTTCTGCACGAGACCACAAGCATCCCCGAACATGTTTCAGCCTTGTTGGGCCTCTTCAGTGAGGAGTAGCTTGGGTCTCATCCATAGATTAATATAGTTAAAAGCAGTAACTGTTGAAAGTGACCAAATTAAACAGCAACATCCTCAAAGAGGAGCTCAAAATAAAAGAGCAGCGTACAAGCATCTTGCAGCCTTGGTCATCAAGATAATAGATAGAGTAACAGAGAGCCAAATGGGACTCTTGTTGCACTCATCATACATACTTTTTTTTTTTTTACGGACAGGGAAGTGAAAATTATGACATAATCACTGTGAACACATTGTTATCACCATTACTAGTGTGTCTACTTGTGTGCACGTATTGTATCCTGCATTTTCTACATTCACTCGAAATACCCTATCTCTCTACTGCAGCACCCCACCATACTCTACCCTGTTTATCCACACTCAATGTACTGACATCTTTTCTACCCATATTGTACCCCTACTTCTCTTCCACTTATGGTATATCATATTCACATCCTCTATTCAAGCTTTTGTACCCTATTCCCACGTTCCCTAACCCTGTATATATTGTTAAATAGAACTTACAAGTAATACAGAATACACACATTAAAGGGCCTGAGGTAGATGGGGTGGTCAAAGAGCCTGCCATGAAAACAGGCTAAGGATGAATACCAGGCACTCCAAGGCAGTGTAAGTGGTCAGCAGCCAGTAACACAATACCAGGCAGCAGGAGATGCTGTTTGTAGGCAAGAAATGTCAGGTGGACAGTAAAAATGACATGAGGCAGGATAAAACGCAAGGCAATATCAGAGGAATGGCTCTATGTGCATAAGTTCTGCACCACATGCAGCATGCATCTACATGCATAATGTTGTAAATAGTGTGCTCATGCGCTCCTCCAACCTGCATGTTCTTTTCCCGGTGTGCACGGACACAGCAATATTTGGGGGTACTTAGCAGAATTCCTGGCATGCACTGACGTGGAGATATTTTGGGCGGCCTTGCAGTAAACACGACTTACTTTAATCTAAGGAGAACTTATTCTTTTACCATTAAATTCCACCATGACTGAGAGGGGTCCACAGAAATGGCAGGAAAGAGTGCAGAAGAATGTTCCACTGGCAAAATGTGGTGGTGGGGCTACAGGTGCCCAGATACCACCAACTGGACCAGCCAGAGCAGGCATGGGCATCACACCACAAGTAGCCACAGGTTAATGAGAAGGGGCCACCTTCGAAGAAGCGCTTCACCGATGAGGAGTTGCAAATCCGCACAGAAAATGTAGATGAGCAACATGTTGACCTCTATTCTTGGGCTGGCAGTACCCTTCCTACATCCCAGCATTGGACAATGTGGCAGGAGGTCACAGACCAGATAACTACATATGGGGTGAGAGGCACACTCAGAGGTCTACAAGAGGATGGACATCCTCACTAGGCAGACCAAGGAGAAGTTTGGTAGCAATGTAGCCCTTGCCCAGGAAACTGGTGCTGGATCACAACATGATGAGGAGCAAACTCCATTTAGAGGGGTTTCTAGTGGCCTCATTACAAGTGAGAAGTTGGCTGGCATGAGAGGCATGGATACCTATGCTGCCACATCAGACGAGTGCCAATTGTGCATGAACAATGTGGTTTCCTCACCAAATTATGAGAAATTAAATGTTGCAGTACAGTTGTTCAGAGTCCTTCTCTCTCATTCATGATCACTACAGTAATACATCCAAGGTCACTTCCATTACATGTTGTGCATCATAGAAGATGTATGCTTGATCTATGTTTCCAGTTCACATTGATCTTACAACACACGTTACTGTGTACAGTAATCTTTAGTGAGGATAATATGCCCATCTGTGCCTACTGTCTGCAAGACACGTCATTGAACATACTCACAGCATCATGCTTGTGGATAGTGCAGTCTCAATGCTACATTTGCTCACATGGAATCACACTCAGCAGTGGATTATGTCAAAGTAATAGTAATCCAGTCACTGGCCCTGTCAGGCAGTGGATATGAATGAGCTACAATGTCAGTGGCAAATTCCATGAGGGGGTGTACTTGACAGAAATGTTGTCTTTGGCTAAGAGCTATACGATATATATAATTGTTAATTCAACGTTTGGACTGTCTTTAATTCAGTGGTCATAAAAGTGCACACGGTTCATATCTATGTTGCAGTCTCCTCATACATGGTCATTATTTATTTATTTATTTATTTATTGTTTGCTTGTTAGGCGTGTATACAATAAGAATATACTGTTTCAAAGCGCTGAGAGGGCAGCGAGGGAGTGAAGGTGGGAAATACATTACAAAACAATATTAAGAGCAGCGGGATAAGAGGGAGAGTGACAAATCTACTATGCCTTGTGAGTATTGAGAACGTGCAAGTTGATGCATGTGAGTGTGGTTAACCACACATCTTTCCTTGGGCAATCTGGCAAAGGGGGTAATGGGGATGTTGGCAACACACATTCCTGAATGCATGTTTTGTCATCAGAGAAAATGTGAAACATCCAGAGAAGGACAGAAATCCATTTGTGTACTGTTAGACCATCCATTCTTATATATGTACCTATGTATGTATGGTCAACTAAACACAAATCAGTGGTTTGATGTAGGACCTAATGTGCACTGATTTGATTGCACAGAGCATTGCATTTTAGGCATCTGTGCTTTCCACATTACAGAATACCCAGTTTCAATGTATCATGCATGTGTAGCTAGCCCTTTTGGGTCTATATGTATTTGATTTTAAATGTGCTTGTACAACTGGGTATGTAGGCATCTGAATATTGTTGTCTGAATGTGTGCAGGTGAGGGCGCAGCAGATTAGGAGGAGCAAGAGGACGAGGAGGAGGATGATGTGGCACAACCACCCATCAGTGCAGAGCGGGGTACTGTGCCTGGTTAGGATCCCCTCCTGCTGCAGGGAATCATCAGCAGGCCTGCCAATTCATCTTCCTATGATGCTGCAGAATCTGATGTGGATAGCATACTGAGAGACATACAGGAGGGACCAGCACTGCGTAGTCTGGATGCCATGGAGTTCCTTGGATTCCTATAGTTTGCTGAGGTTGAGGAGAGACTAGCAGACCCTGGGCCTGGCAGTGGAGAGGCCTGCATCAATGGAGGATTGTGTGTCTGTAACATTGGGCCTCATTATCAGTGTGGCGGAAAGGCAACAACGGTGCCGGTAGTGCTACCGGCACCGTTGTTAACTCTCCACCACACTACGAGTTCTGCTCGCCGGCGCCGGACTGCACGCCTGGTCTGACCAGGCATGCATACCGGCACCCACGAGCAGAACTCATGATTGCACCAGCACCGTTATGAACAGTGTCGGTGCAACCATGCTCCCTACCCCATTCTGCCCTATTGGACAGAAAGGGGATCGGGGCGCCGGCCATAATGGGACCAGCAAATGGGCAATTACCGGGTCCGCCAAACTCAGCATGACCTGGTTACTGCTCATTCGCGGGTGCCAGAAAAAAACAACTCCGGCGGCAGCCGTGACCTTAATAAGGGCACGGCTACTGCCAGAGTTATAGTGAGGCCCATTGCCTTCTACCATCATGGAGGAAGCAGCAGAGGCAGGTGTCAATAGGAAAGTTGTAGACTGCCAGGCTATGATAGTGCACTCACTGCGACAGGCCTGGCCACTGGTAGCCCAGCTTGGTAGGCCATGCACTTGGTTGAAGCGTACCTGCCAGACACTTGAAGTGGGAGGAAGAGTCGCTTGTGGGCCTTAATGTGGGATTGGGGGGAACCTATTAGTGGAGCTACTTGGACAATGGCTTGTGCATGCAGCATTGATGCGAGATGGAGGATGCAGATTAGTGGAGATACTGGGATGAGGTTTTGAGGGTGCCGCCTTGATGTGGGATTTTGGGGTGCAGATTAGTGGAGGTGCTGGGATGAGGATTTGTGGGTGTGGCCTTAATGTGGGATTTTGGGCCACATATTAGACGAGGTACTGGGGCGAGAACTTGTCAATCACAGTAGTGGAGTGGAAGCAATGGGGTTTTCTGGTAAGTAATCCTTAATTACTTCTTTCCCATTATTCCGATCAATGTCACACTTCACATTGTGGTGCAGAGAACTTCGACAGCGCTATGTTCATTTTGTGCTGAGGCGTGTTGGGGTTGTGCCAGGCGCTACTTCTTTTTCTTTGTGCTGCAGATTTTTGCCCACATATAATTCTGTGAATCACCTCCTGGTGCAGTACATTTGCAACGCACAGTCTTCTCGCCCGCTCGACTACTTTGCACAGACTTAGAGCATTTGTTCTTTGAATTAGGCCCCCTGTTTTCTGAACACCAGTCCGAATTTTAAAAAAGATTTAATGATATAAATGCCATTAATGAAAGGAAATTTCCGAACACTATTTTGAATAACATAATCACGAATGTACGATGGTTAATAATAGAAACCGCAATGACTCTTAATTTACAAGGAATGTAAACAGATTAAGTATTCATTTGGATTACAGATATATATTTGGAAAAGTTCTACAGCATCCTGATCTGGCAACCCCCACAACTGCCATCAATAACCACTTGTCTTTGCTTTTACTTTCATTCTCATGGTTAATGCAATTGTTTGTAACAGCCTGATCCAAAGGAAAACTGAGAAGATTAATTTGGCTCAGTTAACGCAAGCACGCAAGCAAATAAGGATGCAGAGGGCAAACACGTGATCTGCTGGGATCAGCTTTTCCTGCATTTAGATAGAGACAAAGAACACTCATTCTGTCTGCAGAATTGAGTTTTTTAGATGTCCCTTGAAAGCGGGAAGTAAAAATAAACCACAGGGAACTGTTAACAACCACGTTTAGCTGGAAATGGTTGTTAAAACAATATTACGTCCATTTACAACCTGTATAAGCACTCTCTTTTTTACCTCCTGCACAATGTTTCGTGTTATGTGGCTTCATGAATCTCATTCTGAAATGATTACTTTCTTGGGCCACATAGAATGTTCGTAATGAAGCACTCAACCCCACTACTGTGCTGTTGACACTTCACGTACTGCACTACTTCCGATCATAATAAAGCGCATAAATAGATGCCCTCAACAATAATAACCTTGATGACATGTGTTTAACATAATGTGAAAATTACTATGCTAACCTTAAGATGATTAACAAAGGGATTGCGAAATAGCTTCTTTGAAAAGATAATTATACATTTTAAAAAAGCTCACTGTTAAATTGGAACTAATCTAATGATATCCCTGCAGGTGGCACACAGCGCATGCTGTTTTATATGCTTCTGGGAACATATTGGCAGCATTTGAACAATAGGTCTAAAGAAGGCGGAGAGAACGTAATTGCAACTTCAATGAAGCATGAATGTAGTCCAATTAACAAAATTGTAATGGTTGAACTCATGCTCCCATTTCGTTCATTTGCTTTCAAGAGATGGCTGTGACTGTTTTTGAAATAACATTTTTTAGGATTTTTGTTCAGTTGTAGCGGTGCGTCATGCAGTCCTCATAAATAGTTGCACGATGGACTTTGGATCATGTGGATCACTTTTTGCTGTCAGTATATTTAACAATGCGGATGCTGTGTTGGCATCCTCTGGTACTTACTGTATAACAACTCTTGTGCTACAGGATCTATTCGAGAATATGTGCTGTATCAGAAATTATCAGACATACACAATAACATTGTCGACCTCTCACACACCACACGCAGAGAACTATAGGTTTGAACACCACATTTCACATATTAAAAGGACATTCTGTTCCCAGTGGCGTTAAGACAACATTTTGGCCCCCCTGCAAGCCTTGATGAGGGGACTACTTATCCCCTGAAACAAACCACGGGTCACACAACACTCTCGGCTGTACAAGACTACCACTCAAACTGCAAAATCAGCTCATCGACCCACAATTACCTCCACTTCCCTCTTCCTCGTCTTAGACGTAGCAGTAAATGGAACATTTATTTTAGGCAGCTGCTCCACTAATACTCACATGGCGCATAGTAGCATATGTCATCCGCCGGTATAATTAAGTAGTACATAAAGAGGTGATCGCTTGTTGATGTGTTCACTTTTTAAGGGTGGCTCTTTTAACAATAAAGTGGCTATCTTCATTTGGTCTATCAGTATTTTGCGCACCTGAGAGGGTGATCTATCTGTAGAATGTGAACTTTTACGCAACTTCTGCTAGCACTTGGCGTTGTGTGGATTGGTCCGTGATAATGTCCTGGCCTCCTTCTGTGTCAGGGCGAAGTGTAGAGCACATCATACAAAGGAGGATGGCAGCTACTAAGCCAAATTCTGGTCTGCATACTCACTGGCAGAGATCCACCTTCCGAAGTGCATATTGGAAGACCAGCAGTACAGCAGATGTAACACATTATTCCTCTTGGTTTGGTGTCTTAGCGTTGCTTCAGAACACATCCCAGGGCCTCAAGAAAGTATGTGTTCAAACATTTAGGTTAAATAGCACTCTTGGGAAATGAGTGCACAATCAGATCCTGAATGAGAGGGTTGCACTAATTCAAATGATTGCAGGCACCTGATCATAGAGTTGCCACATTCATGCATTCCTGGGCTTCATCTTGGGTAGTCTCTCTCTCCAGGCATTGAAAAGCTATACACGTTTATAGCAGTATTCAACTCACTGGATACAAGGTCAGGCTGTGACTGTCGAAATTGACTTACCTCAGGGATCCCAGAGGGGGACAGACACTGGGTACAGTACCCGGTACCCCACGAGAATCGGAAATGTTATTCTACCAACAACATGTGGAATGAATGCAACACACAGTGTGCATATACTTTTGCTTAGAAGAAAATGATCAGAGAAAAACCATGTTAACCAAAACATTTTACAAAAATCGAGGGCCAGTAGCAGAATTCCATCCTTAGCATAAGAATTACGTTTTTGCAGCAGAGGAAGAAGCTTAGCAATTGGTTTTAAAAAGGGCTGGTCTTTCAGATGAAATAACCCTTCGCTGTACGCCCCCATCATTTTCGCAATATTTACCTTTATTTCTAATCTCCACTTCTACCTGCCCATTGTCTATATTGCACTACATAAAGTACATTCAAAGCAGATGTTGGGCCTGATTTACGAAACCGTTTTACAATGGCACAACTCCATCGGAAAAAGGGGTTGTAAATCATACCCATTATATTTTAAAAATCTTAAGGCTACCCTGTGGCTTGTATTGCATTTGAAAATATTCAACTAGTTTAAATATATTTACTCCCAGTCCCCCACCAAGGGAAATCTCAACACAGTTATATTTGAAATGTTCAACGTGACACTTCTCAAAGATGTTTAACCAGCACTGGCAGGAGTTTGGAAGCAAGATCACAAGTAGTTGTCATACACTTATTTGATAAACATCAAAATAAACATTATCATTCAAAAGCTACCTGTGTGCAAACATTCTCGATTTACATACATTTCATTTTCATTTATCCCATTACCTAAATGTTATTACTGTTTATTTGATCTTGTCCGACCAATTGTCCTCAGGTTGTAGTTAATTAAAATATTAATTCATTAGACGATTGGCCAGAAAAACCTTTAAAAAAGAGTCATCTTTTTGTTTATTTGTGATATTCTTTCAAAATCATTTCACAAATATAAACAGCAGGAATTTATAATTCATGATTCCTATATACATATATGCAATTATAAACAACTGCTTAAAGACATTATTATATTTATTCTTACACCAATTCATTAAAATTCAGTCACATTATCTTTGCCTAGATGTTCACGGGTTTAGTAGCAGAGTTTATAAAAGTAAATATTAAACTGTTGTGATTACCATTTAAAAATCGTAAACAGAATATCTCTGTATCATTAGAACACCCTAGTCGTGTTTCCACAATCCTGATTGGTCAATCTGTGGGCTATACAAACTGGTATAGCCATAGATTGAATACAGCCTGTAATTGTAATTGTAAGTTCATACACTACTTTTGGATAAAATAATATAAATCTAGAGGAGCACCATACAACCGCATGCTTTTGTGGATAAAAGATGTTCTGAAATCTCGCCATGACATTGATGCCACCCTATTACAATTTATAGAAAAATACATAGCCTGTACAATCCCTTCAGAAACCAGATATAACGACCTACGTACACTTACGCTTCCAAAAACATAAGTGTGCCAAATACTGCTGAAGGAGATATAAGAAGAAAGGGAAATACTATACCAAATGCCGCTTTGGGTTCCCTAGACCAGTTTGCTCAAAAGGACAAGAAAACAGCTGCATGGACTCTGTTAGACAGAGTGTAAAAAGCAAATTGCCTAAAAAAACAAACAACGTTAAAAGGGACAAAGCATCCAAGTATACCACTGATTACAATGCTATCATTGGCCTCTTGTGGAATGCAAATATAGACATACAATAAATTTCACCCAAAGCTGAGAGAAAAAGAGCTAAAAAAACCTGTGGGATGACATATAATCTGTTTAAACACTTTCTCAAAAATTGCACAGCTCCAATATAAAAATCCTCTCCCATAGAGAATGCGGGTTCTACAAAGCTGCAGACCATTTACAGGTACAACCTTATATTGCAACTCTGAACAAATTGCCTGGCTAAACCTTTGTCCAGCTTCATCCAGAAAAAGAGTACTCAAATCCTACCAAGAGATACACACAATAGCCACAACAATCCCAACAGCCAGGACATTTTAAAAAACAATGTACTTGACACATACTATTCAAACAGAAGTGCTGCTTTGGAAAACATGTTCCTTTACCATATAGCCTAAAACTACTCCTACAAAAATAATGTCAAACCAGTTGAGACAACTGGCAAATATGTAGTCACAATTTGCGAAGGAAGCCTAGTCAAACTTATGAAACCCAGCCTAATTAATCATATACAATTATCATTTAAAACTCACAACATAGGGAACTTTATCACATGGCCCTACTATAACTTTTTAAACCACAGAGAAAAGAAGACATATTATTAGGTAACCATGACTCATTTGATACTGCATTCAATGCAAATGAAAGTAGTATAACAAATGCCAATTTCAAACAATAGTTTTCAGAGACCTTTTAAAGTTAACATCAGTAAAAGGTGAACCTATTTTCAAAACATTAGGACATAAACAATGCTGCAACACACTTGGCAGCATAGGAAATGTAAATCTCTGGCAACATTTTCAGTACAGAGAAATAACTCAAAACATGCGTCAGTCTGCAATCCTCATCTATGCTAATATTTTAAAAAGCATTAGAACTGGTCTGCTTACATGTCCTTAATGCCAACCCTAGGAAGTTGTAGTCAGTTCAATGAGGCAATGTTAAAAAAAGAAATGCAACCCATACTGCATATTAAACTTCACATACAAACTGCAAGTGCATGGCATGACACTCCCTATGTCTCAATAAGCAACAGCACACATAAATAGCTTAGAAAAATATATCTCCAACACAGCTGGATTTGAGAAAATGTTAATGTTGTTTCTAAACTGCAGAGTCATTCTTAAATGTAACCTTGAAGTAGAACAAGGTTTAGTCAATGGAACAATTGGTACAGTTGTTGGCTTCCAGACATATCCACGTGACAACAACATTCAGTTTTTCAACATCCACTTTGACAAACTTGCAGGAATTTAAAGAATAAGGTGCTCAACAACACAATTCCTTCTTTTCAAAGACATGTATGTATGTATGCAGAGAAACAATTCTCTCTGTCTCTTGCATATGCTATCACTATTCACAAATCACTAGCTCTAACCCTAGATCAGACTTTGATTGACATTGGCAGCAGAGTCTTTAACGAAGGTATGAGTATCTAGAACTTTCACATCTATGTACACTCGAAGGACTATTCCTAGTCAATTTTGATACAAACAAAGTCAAGACTGACATTCCTAGCATCCTAGAGTACAAAAGACTACATACACACCACCCACCCCATATATATATGTACCCTGTTCCTCAAAAAATGAAAGTTTTCAAAACAAAATGAATGCAAACAGAACTTGTAAAAGAACTCCAAACAATACCACCAAAGAAACAAAAACAACTGCTACTCCATCAAGCAGTACAACCACAAAACTGCCTAGTACAAACAGATCTGCACATCCATCGAAAGATAGAAAGATACATATTTCTTCTAAAAAACAAGTGGAGGGCCAGCAAATGACAAAGAGACAGAACTCTTTGGTCCATTTACATTTTCTAAAAGAACTGGTTAGAATTGCTATGCAAATGTAGCAATCAATCTTCTCTTCCAATTGCCATCAATTGCTGAAAACATTTTATTGAACGGCTCAGACCAGTTGTGTTTGCAAATGCTCGCCCTTCATAGAAATGACACAAATAATCCTGACAACACTTCCCACAGTCTCAGGAATAAGGCAAGAATTGGACAATTTTACAGGAACAATAATATTCACCATAAACACACATGAAGATCCACAAGAATTTCAAATGTACTTACTGCAAGTACTGCAAACCAAAAACATACCTAGAAATTAAATCTTCCAGATTTCATATACGTGGAAACATACATGCACTCTCTGCAACCATGTTTCACAAGAACACACCCATAATGAACAATGTGTGTATGTATCTATACCAAATTGTAAATTCATTCCATTTCATCAGATGTTGCAAAATGCAAATCATGCCATATTATGCACTTTGTGCGATTCAGACACTCGTTTCACCATGCACATAAACTCACATAGCCAATATTTGATATTAATGATTTTAAGGTACAACGCAGATTGTACCAAAAACAAATGCAAGCTTACTAGCTACACAAATCGGCAAGCATCTCTTGGCAAGAAAACCTTCACAACAGTAGGCATCATCTACCACACTGGTGCCACAACCACTGCAGGTTACTGTACTACATACATTAAAATAAGAAGTGGTTGGTTTGAATGCAACAACACTTCCATTACTCTAAAGCAGAGATTACCAGCAAATCTAAAAAATTCCTACTTAATATTCCTTAAACCTAAATTTAGTCTCTGACCTGTAAAACTATCAACAGTTAGAATATGCCGACTAGTGTCTTACCTTTTTCCATAATACAACAATGCTACTTTGAAAAGCAAAATAGTTAGAATTCACCAATGGGTATCTAACTACTTCAAAAATACCCTTCAGAGCTATAAAACTATCAACAGTTAGAAGACACCAACTAGTATCTAACTATATATACAGTACTGTGATGCTGCTTTTAAAATGCAAAACAGTTTCAATACACCAACAGGTATCTAAAATACATTTGAAACATAGTACAGTGGTACTTTTGAAAAGCAAAACAGTTAGAATATTCCAACAGGTATCTAACTACTTCAAAAATTCCCATCATTACACTTCAATTCAAATACAACATCACAATTCATCTTACTACAACACTGTTTGTAACAACAAATACACTTATCTGTGCACTTTGAACATTCCCTTAAGTACAGCACACTTCAAACAAACATGCTGTCAAACATAAACTCCCATAAATATAGTAGTTTTTATTTTAAATCCTGTATTTATTTATTTTTTTCCAGTGATCCAATGATTATGCAAACAGATACAGCAACTGTGCAGAAAGCACAGTAATGTTGTTCCAAACTTAATACTTAGAATGTACTGATTATGAGGGTCTAAAACGTACATGGATATGTGAGATTGTGTGCAGGGAAACATTGTAAACTATACTGCCTAACATATTTTACTGTGTTTTTTCACAGAGAAAGAGACAACGATTTTTCCTTCATTACCATGTACAACAAATATACCCTCAATTGTACAGCAATCATCAGTACTACATGCACTTCAATTGTATTATGTCACCATGTTACAAATACTGTATACTACCCCTACACTACCTAGAATTACTATACATGATTTAGCCAGTGCCTAGATTCAATTACTATACACATATAATTATAATGGCTGTAGCCTGTAGCCAGATTTAATTACTGTACACATATTATTATAATGGTTGTGGTCAGTGGCCATATTCTTGGGTACATGGCTTACAGTCATGCACCCTAGAATAGGGCCACTGGCCACAACCACCACAGCATGATTAAACCATACATAAGAAGGACATAGAATATGTATTAGATTAACACAACTCGTTCTGAACTCCCCCTCCCCATTCAAATAACATCTGCAGACATCGAAATTGACCGCCAAACCCTATTGTTCCCCTATGAAAACATCCCCATATCATCCATTTTCCACTCCACTACCCTCATCAAGCCCTCTTTCAGTCACCAAGTACTCCAAAAGTGTGTCTTAAGCTGTCCATCTAGGACGCTATCCGCAGACTACTGCAGTGTCTCTTTTTCCACCTATATAAAGAGCCCCATATCACCTTTTTTCAACACACCCGCCCTACCCAGTCCCTCTTTCAACCAACAAATAACCCTGCAAGTGTTTTTCAGACCGTTTCCCTTGCTGCGCTGTCTGCAGACACGGCCGCTGTCCGAGGATCAAACATGGTGGGCATTTTGGAAAATATGACGCACCTCACACTCTTCCCCTTCCAATCGTTGAGCACATCTGGTGTCCATGGACATCACGTCACTCCATTGACCAATCGGAACTCTGTCCACAGAGCGAACAGGGAAATGGGTCTGCAAACCGAACCCAGATATCACTTTTTACCTTCTTTATGGCCGTTTTTAAATAAACTACTGGACGGATAACACCAAATTTACAAAAACACGCTTTCAGGACGAAGTCGCTACTCCTGCTGCATTTTTGGTGAAAATCAGTCCAGTGATTTAAGCTGTAGGCGTGAGCAACATATTGCTTTTAAAGTAAAAAAACACCCATCTTTTGCACCACACGTTCCCACCATATGAAGTGACTTCCTCAGGTGAAGTGTATCAATCTGTTTGAAGCAAACCCTTTTCTATTTCTACAGTTTACTGGGAGTCGACACACATCAAAGTCATGTGACTTATTAATTTTGTGTCCAGCATTGTGTTGATATAATGTCAGCCATCTTTGACCAAGTTGCTTATGTTTGTCTGAATAGAAATTTTCTGAAAAAGAAATGACTATATATGTCCACACTGTTATGTTATGTTATTTTCACGAAATTTGTCGAGCGCACGTACACCCAAGGGCATCTTGGAGCTAAGGAGGAGGCGAGGAGTGAGATCCATGCTGCTGTTTTAATAACAAGTCTTCAGTTTCTGCTGAAAGGTCAGGTGATCAGCGATCTCCCGTAGGGGCAGAGGTAAGTTGTTCCATGCCTTGGCGGCAGTCACCGAGAAGGCACATCCCCCTTTATGAGCTAGCCTAAAACTAGGCACCACCACACAAAGAGTGGCTAATGAGCGGAGGGTGTGAGTAGGCAGGTACCGGGAGAATTTTATTTGCAGAAATTCCACTCCAGCCCCATTGAATGCTTTGTGCACTATACAAATGGACTTAAACATGATCCGGTGTGACAGGGAGACAGTGCATTTGTCTAAATAAATGGGTCATGTGAGCACCAAACGGATGGCGAAGGATGGATCTGGCTACAGCATTTTGAAATAGCTGCAGCTGGCCAATTAGATAGCCAGGATGGGCCAGATAGAGTGAATTACAATAGTCAAGGACACTTTGGACAAAAGGCCGCAACTACCGGGGCCTGATTGGCTGTAGGAATGATAGGAAGTACCTTCCGGAGAATCCAAAGTTTAAAATGGCCCGATTTACATACTGCACTGACCTGTTCATCCATGGTCAGTGAAGCGGAGATCCGCACACCGAGATTGCGCACAGAGGAAACTGGTATAAAAAGGGGGCCGAGGGTAGTAGGCCAGAAATCAGCCGTCGAGAACAGTTGGTGCGTGGACGTCCCCACAACTAAAACCTCGTTCTTACTACCATTGAGTTTCAGCCAGTTCAGTGACATCCATGAGCACAACTCCTCAAGGCAGCATCTTAATTGCGAGGCCGTTTCAGATTTAGTAAGATCAAGACGAACCAGAATCTGGGTATCATCAGCATATGTATAAAAGCGGATCCCGTGGGCCGAAATGAGGAGCAGGAGATATCTTATATTGCTATTGAATAAAATGTGAGAGAGTGCTGATCCCTGAAGGTACCCCACAAGAAATACGGGTGGGAGCTGAAGAGAAAGGAGGAAGAGAAATTGACTGGGAACGATCAGCTAAAAAAGCGGTAAACCAGTTGAGGACTTGGCCAGAATCACTAATGGTCAAATCAATTTGTCGACTCTCCAATATATGCTTTAAATTGATCTAAATAGCACTAAAGAATCAGTCACTTTGGCCAAGTGGCTGTATATTTCAATTAATATCACCACAACAGTGTAATCCTGCGTGGACATGGTGCTTGATTTTGCAAGCTTCCAAGCCAAACGGTAGCGTGGTGGCGCTTGCTATTAATTTTGTGTTACCCACAACATTGAGTATGTAATGTAATGCAATAAAATCATGCCTTCACATGGCATCCATAAATCCTGCCCAAGTGGGCTACATATCCATTTTCTATCAACAATAAAGTGCCCAAGTGCTTTTCTACAATAAATACCTTATTACATTTAAAGGTGCAGTCTCTGTTCATGTGCAAAAAATGCTTTATAGTACTCCATAATAGCAGCTTTGAAAATCCTGCCCTAGTGGGCAATGTAATTTCTCTGTAATGTTCTCTTTTACATCAATATTATATTCTCAGACACTAGGGTACTTTGTCATTCTTGGGTGCTTAATTGCATGTCGAATTCTCTCACAAAGATTGTTGCCAAGGTCAATGTTTGTCAATAGCTGCCTTCATTGTTTCATTTACTTAATTGGCAGAGGTAAACATTGTTTAACATTCTTGAACTCATATGTGTATGACATAATGATACCTGTACATCTCTGAAATATACCATTTATTATCACTCTGATTGCACAGTGGTTTGATACTGATCCTCCAACTAATCTTACATCAAATGTATGGCTATCGCCATTCAATATTACTCTGTTAGGCTGAAGAATTCTTATTTTCAAATGAAATATAGTAGACCCTATGTACATCAGTTTGCATGGACATATTATTCCATATACAACATTTTTAGTTAAGCAATTGATCTTTTGCATTATTTCCCCCAATTTGTTGCGCATGGTACCATAGTATATTTTATCTTTCTTGATTGCATATGTGAACATCTTGCAGTTATTGCATTTATCAAAGCCAATAATTGCTGACCTCTCGCTGAGCCAATTATTGGTAATAATACCAGTATTGGGCATAATGGGCGAGATGAGATCTTTGAGGGCCTTAGCCTAGGTGTAGGTAGTCTGTGGATCATCTCCTACGGATGTTGTTAAATCAGCATCTACTTGTAAATTTGGCCAGTGTTTACTTAAGACTTTTCTAATAGTGTCAGCCCGAGCACTATATGTAGTAATTTTTTATTTTTTTTTATTTTTTAATGTGATTAAGTTGGTACACAACTTTTCAAATATTTACAAGAATAAACAGTAATACAAAAGTATACACAAAAGGAATTAAATAGGAAAAGGAATAAAATACCAAGGGTACAAAAGATACACAAATTAAACAGAACCACCAGGTAAAAACAAAAAACTTTACATTTCATGTACCTTCCAGCTGATTTAAACAGGCTATCCAGAGATAAAATTGCCAACACCCCTCACAATCCAATATGGCCCCCTACAAAAATTGCGGCTGAAGCGGCAAGTTGAGTCGCCAAATGATTGCCGGCTTAGGTAACCTAATTTGAGGCGGCCACAACAGGCAAGACCATTCTTAAATATTGCACAATAACGATCTGTACTTTTTCTCTTGAGGTCAAAAACATAATTTGCCATTTGTAATCACTCGAAGTGCGAGTGTGGAAGGTGATAATATTCTGAAAATATCTTTCTTTTACCAACATTAGAGAAGGACATGTATGTAGTAATCAATGTGATGGAATTCATTTAATTTTTGCTACTCATGATTTTCATTAGATCTTGTCTATCTCGAAGTGTTGTCTGACTTTAGCCTTTAATGATATTTTGTCTAGTATAAACTCTTAAGAAACAGGCCCCCATTGTTCATGCTTCTTTTTGAAAATCTTCATTGCGTGAACAATTCCCCTTTGCTCTCACCATTTCCCCATATGAAATACTGGCTTTCAATTTTTCAGGATGATCACTTTTGCCATGTAGTATGGAGTTAGATGCCACCTGTTTTCTGTGTAATTTGCTGTTAATCTTAGCATCTTTGACAAATAATTCTAGAATAGGAATACTATTCTATCCTTACATGAGGCACTTTTAATAAGTCAGCGGACACCATGCATGTCCTACGGACATCCAGCACATGCGCGCTGAATTTTCCCTTGCTAAAGGTCTCCAGTGACGGACGTCAGGGCCGCAGATGTCTGGGTACATCATCATGTGACCGCACACATGTGGTATAATGGTGCAGACAGTTTAAAAGTGCTTTTCTAGCCAATCTAGAGTGTTTCAAGCACAAACGTTACCCTTGCACAGATTGCAGGCACATTCTGTGTTGATGAGGCAGTTTTTTACAACTTTTCAATGCCTATTTTCGACTCAGTAGTCCCCAAACAGCATGACTGTCTGTGGACAGTTCCTCTAAAGGGACCCACCCATTACTTTTCCTCATTCTCAAACTGGCTGCCCAGGAAAGAGCATTTGTGAAACACCTATACTCCAGAACTTTCAAAACTTGATCCAATGTATCCACTATTTCTTGTTTGCGTTCTGGGATTTGTAGTTCCACTTTTCATATTAGTCCCAGATTGTAGTGAAAAAAATCAGAGACTGGATAAGCATCTGCAGATTGGAATGGGTGATGGGATGTATGCATGTACTGCCAACAAATTAAACTGTTGCACTCAAACTGCTGCTTAACAATGGTGTACAAATCTATTCTATTTGCTTTTCCTTTCTTTTATGCAAAAGTGACACACTACTGCTATGAATGCACATATGCATTTTTTTAATTTTATAAAAATGTTTTGAAAAATAAACATCTTGAAACTCACAGCATTTTATATGTTTCATTGAACACAAATGTCACAGTTTCGAATCTTCAAGTCCAGTCCTATTTTTGCGGTATCGGCCCTGTAGTTATGGTTAAGTTGCTCAACTCATAGGAAGAGCACTTTTTGGGTGGCTTTTAACTTTGCTCGCGCTGGACGAATCCTTACCAAACCTTGCAAAGAAAGTATATGTCCCCATCTGATTTTTTTTTACATGTTTGTTGAGGTTTCTTCAAGGGGGGGGCAAAGTTGTAGGGGAGGTCCCAAAATGTAATTTTTTTCCATAGACGCATTGGAAAAAGAAATGTGCTCATGTCTACAGCCCAAAACACTGGATGGATTTTCACCAAATTTATGGCACAACGGTGGCTTGGTCCTAAAGCATTTGTTTTGTAAATTTGGGGTAAATCTGTCAAATATATAATTGTTTTTTAAACATCCCACAAGTAGGTAAAACATTTTATTTAGTGATATCTGGGATTGGTCTGCGGACTCATTTGCTTGTTTGCTCCATGGACAGGCTTCCGATTGGTCCCGGGGCCTACGTGATGTCCGCAGACATCAGACGTGCCAGCTGATTGGATGGTGAAAAGCGCGAGATGCGTCATATTTTGACAGCGTGTGGGGAAAAATCCATGAAAACACATTTTGGGTCATTTGGTGTTGGAAAGAGGGGCTGGGAAATGTGGGGAGTGAAACAAAGATACTAATGGCCCTTTGTTTCGGTGGAAGTAGAGCGTACGGGCGGTGTGGTTGTCCGCAGACACCACAGTAGTACCTTGTCAGAGAAGGAGCTGCACAGCAGGACAAAGACTGATATATTATGGATATTTCTCCTCTGTGAAAGAGATAGTGAGCTAAAGAATCTGGATAAGGCTCTTGAAACTGGGACATATTAACCTGCACAGGGACTGACCCCTCTTGTTTTTGCATAATTAAAGTAACTTTGGATCTCACCCTAAGTTACTAGGGTAATCCAGATGTGGACCCCTTGCTCACTGCTCATAGAGAGGCACAATTCCACCCTACTGATGAGGCCCAACGAGGCCAAGCCACGTGTCTGGGTGACTGTCCGTACTCTTGTTCAGAGGAGAATTGGCTGGCATTACAGTGCTGGATTGCCCAGGGCAGGACAATGACTGATATGTTATGGATATTTGTCCTCTGTGAAAGAGATAGCGAGCTAAAGAATCTGGGTTAAACTCTCAAAACCAGGACTTATTGTCCGGCAGAGGGACTCCCAGGACCCCCCTTGTTTTTTTTATAATTAAAGTAACTTTGTTTCTCACCCTAAGTTACTAGGGTAATCAAGATGTGGGCCACTTGCTCACTGCTCTTAGAGAGGTACAGCTCAACCCTACTGATGAGGCACAACAAGGCCGAAACGTGTGTCTCTGGTTGCTCTACGGTACTCTTGTTCAGTGGAGAATTGCCTGGGATTTTGGTGCTGGACTGCCCCAGGGCAGGACAATGACTGATATGTTATGGATATTTCTCCTCTGTGAAAGAAATAATGAGCTAATGAATCTGGGTAAGACTCTCGAAACTGGGACTTATTGGCTGACAGAGCGACTCCCAGGACCCCCCTTGTTTTTGCATAATTAAATTAACTTTGGGTCTTACCCTACGTTACTAGGGTAATCCGCATGTGGACCCCTTTTGCACTGCTTTTATAGAGTCACAGCTCCACCCTACTGATGAGGCCCAATGAGGCCAAAACACTTGTCTGGGGTTGCTGTCGGCACTCTTTTTCAGAGGAGAGTTATCTGGCACTTTGGTGCTGGCCTGGCCCAGATCAGGGCAACAACTGATATGTTATGGATATTTCTCCTCTGAGAAAGAGCTAATGAGCTAAAGAATCTGGGTAAGACTCTCGAAACCAGGACTTATTAGCTGGCAGAGGGACTCCCAGGAACCCCCTTGTTTTTGAGCAAAGTCAATGCTAACATTCCTTGCATCTTGGAATATAACAGGCTACATGCACTGTACACCGCCAATCTAGATATGCAGACTGTACCTAAAATGAAAGCTTTAAAAAGAAAACAAATACAAACAGAACCTACAATAGATCTCCATCAAATAATATAACAACAAAACTGTCTAGTACAAACTCAACTACACATCCATCAGAAGACAAAGAGACAAATATCTCTTCTCAAAAAGGAACTGCAGGCCCTTCAAAGGTTGTGGAAACACCACTCTCTGGTCCATTTAAATTCAGAAAAACAACTTGTTATGCACATGTAACAATCAATCCTCTCTTCCAATTGCCACCAATTGTTCACAACATTTACCTAAATGGCTCAGACCAGTTGTGTTTGCAAATGCTCGTCCTTCATAGAAATGCCACGAGTAATCCTGGCATCACTTACAGAGTCTCAGGTACAAGTCGAGAATTGTACTACTGTGCAGGAATGGTAACATTTACCATAAACAAAGGAAGATCCACTAGAATTCCTAATGTACTTATTACAATTACTGGAAACCAAAAACATCCCTTTAGATGAAATATTTCAGAATTCATACATGTGGAAACATAGATGCACTCTCTGCAACCATATTTCACAAGAACACATCCCTAATTAAGGATTTATATATGTATCCAAACCAAATTCTGAATGGATACCATTCACCAGCTTCTGCATAATGCAAATCATGGGATATTATGCCCTTTTTGCAATTGAGATATTCATTCCAGCATATTTCTATTGCATTTGTATTTGTAACTCACATAGCCAATACGTCATACTAATGTTTCTAAGGTATAATGCAGATTGCACCAAAAATAACTGTAATCCAACTAGATTTACACACGGCCAAGTATCTCTTGGCAAGAAAACATTCACAACAGTAGGTACAATATACAGATCTAGGTGATCTGCCTGCAAATGTTTTGTTTGCGGGCCGATTGTCCCCAGTAAAACTGCGTGGGCCCCCATTTTGACCGTTCATTGAAAACGGGGGCCTGAGCAATTTTTGTCCTCCACTTCCATTGTTACGGATACAGGGGACACCCCCACAACTGCTGAGGCAGCAGATACCAAACATTAGGTTCGAGGGACACCCCCGCAAACCCCAATCCTCATGTTCGGTATTTCAGGACCCACATTATTAAAAAAAATGAAAACTAATGGTAGTGAACGAATTCGGTCAAATCTAGCATGCGTTCAAATGTATTCAAAAAATGCGGGTAATATTTAATAAACCACATTAGTGCCACAACCACTTCAGGCCACTATACTGCTTATGTCAAAAAGTTGGTTGGTTTGAATGTAACAACACACCTGTTACTTCAAAAACAAGTTTACCAGCAAATCTAACAAATGCCAACATATTCCTTCAACCCAAATTTGCTCACTAAAATGTAGCAAAATAAACAGTCAGAATACGCCAACAGATATCTAACTACTATAAACATTCCCTTAATTACATCACATTTCAAACACACATACTATCACATAATTATAGTATGTTTTTTTATATCCTTTATGGATTTCTTTTCCCTAATGACCCAATGATTACATCACGTCAATACAACAATAGCGCAGCACACACTACTGTTTATTAGGGTCAAAGACAGTAAATGTATGTAAAATGTTATGCAATTAAAGCTTTGAAACTTTCCTGCCTAACAAAGTATACTGTTTTTTTCACAGAAAAAGAACCAGAGATTCCAGCTGTAATATTGTATGCAACTAGATAACCATACCAAGTATAATAACATACATATTCCTTATGCACTATCCTCAATTTTACTACAATGATAAATGCCATTTACACTTCAACTATATAATTCCACCATATGACAAATACTACTCCCACTACATTACCTATAATTACTACATACATATTACTATAGTTTGTGTGGCCAGTGGCCACACTCTTGGGGGCATGGCCCCCCAATAGAATTAAACCATATAAAAAGTGCATACAATACACCTTCCCATAACAAACCTCGCCCTGAACACCCTACCATCCAAAATGATGTCTGCCAACACCAAAATTAACTGCTAACTCAGCAGCACCTGCATGCCCTTTTTTACCTTTAAAGATAGCTCCATATAATCTTTATTACACTCCACCACCATTTGCAGACCCTCTTTCAGCCACCATATTACCCCATATGTGTTTTCCTGTTTGTTCACAGTGGCATCTGTGGAATACTGCGGTGTCTGCAGTCTCAGTGGCACCAGCATGCCCTTTTTTCACTTATAAAAACAGCTCCATATCATGTTTTTTCCACCCGCCCACACTTTTCAGCCCCTCATTGGGCAACCAAATAACCCCGAATGTTGTTTCCACATTTTTTCACCACAACGCTATCTGCAGACATCGGCGGCTGTCCGCAGATCCATCATGGCAATCGTTTAAAAAAATATGAGACACCTCATGCTTTTGATCATCCAAATCATCATGGGTGCACAAATAGGCAAGTGAGTCCGTAGCCCGGACCCAGATATCACAAATTATTGTACCTACTTTTTGGCCGTATAAATAAAAAAATACGGGATGGATTAGTAGCAAATTTACAAATCACACTTTCGAGATCAACCTGATGCTCCTGAGACTAATTTGGGGAGAATCCATCCAGCGGTTTGGGCTGTAGGCATCAGCAAAATTTCTTTTCAATTGCGTCTATGAGGATTTCCACACATTTTGGGATCCTCCCTATAACTTTGTGCCCCTCCCCCTGGATGAAACCACACCAAACTTTGCATAATCATTCCGACAGGGCCATATACTTGGAAAGCTTGGTGAGGATTTGTCAGGAAGAGGGCAAAGCAATCCACGAAAGTGCTCTTTCTATGAGTTCAGCAACTTAACCATAACTACCAGGGCCACTAATACAGACCCTGTAATACAAGCCCGTATTTTTCCATATTTATTAGTACTGGGTACGCCCTCAACATTGCATATGACTATTTTAAGGAAAATTGGCTTGGGTATATACTCTACTGTAGGGAGACATTAGTAACATAATTTAATTCAGATGGCATTGATAGAACTATTGTCTTCTACTGTGGTGTTCTTTTCAAAACTTGCGGTATCAATGGTGGAGTTATGAAACCTGCAAATGGGGTTGATATGATAAGAAAAACAAAAACAAATGAGCAGTGCAATGCAGATCAACACACACAAGGCAATGAACCCACCCTGGTATTCTCATTTCATTTGACCACCCGTCCTCCAAAAAAAATATAATAGGCAGGCATATTAAACGTCACTCACTACAGTAAACTTTGATAAACAATATTTGACAATTAGGAACATAAGTCGCTAATTATCTTGGTTGCAATTGGAACAACATGAAACCTACATGAAGAATTGCATTTCGGCTCACACTCTTTGTGTCAGCTGTAGCCTCAACAAGAAGCAACATTATACTTTTATAATAATATGTCTATCCTCGCTGCCCCCAAGCCATTGGGTGAAATTATGTAAATGGGGTGTCAGCCATTCTTGAGTGATGAAGCCTGGAATATTAGGGTGGTAGTGGATTTGAAGTCAATTCTGCATTATTCTCCATCTACTTCAGTATGAGAGAATGCATATACTAATATATATCATCTAATTTTTTAGAAAAGGTGGACCTGTTGTTAATGGTAATTACATGGCCATGCTAGTGGCAATGTAGTTATGGTTAAGTTGCTGTTTCCATAGGAAGAGCACTTTTTAGGTGGATTATAACTTCGCTCTCCCTGGACGGATCATCACCAATCTTTGCAAAAAAAGTATTTGGGTCACTCTGAATTTGTTTGCAAATTTTGATGAGGATTCGTCCAGGGGGGTGCAAAGTTATAGGGGGGGTCCCAAAAATGTTTTTTTCCCATAGACTGAATGGGAAAAAAAATTTGCTCGCGCCTACAGCCCAAACCGCTGGATGGCTTCCACCAAATTTGGACCAGGAACAGCGGCTTGGTCCCGAAAGCGTGGTTTTGCAAATTTGGTGAAAATCCACCCAGTATTTTTTGTTAAAATGACCAAAAAGTAGGTCAAAAAAATTAGTGATATCTGTGTTCGGTTCACGGACACACTTCCCTGTTCGCTCCACGGACAGTGTCCTGATTGGCCAATCGTCTTGCGTGATGTTCGCGGACATGCAACGTGTTCGCTGATTGGATGGCGTGGAGCGTGAAGCGCGTCAGATTTTTTGGTAGCGCCCGCCATCTTGGAATCGCAGACGTCCACGGACAGCGCAGTGAAACTATGTTCAAAATGTGTATTTTGTAGAGTGTGTTGGTGTGTAGGAAAGTTTGGGGAGGGTGGGAGTGTATGAGATAGGATGAAAGTTGTGTTTTGTATGTGTTAGACGTTCTTTTTGTGTTCGATTTTTTTGCGGACATCACAGGTGTTCTGAAATGTTCTAAATAAACTGACTGGGGGGTGTTCTAAGGACTCAATATGTGTCCGTTTTGTTCGCAAGCAAAGTGAAACTGTTCTAAGAACACTCGCGGTGTCTGGGGAGTGTTCATAGGGGGTGTCCTGAGGACGCTGTCCGTATTGTTCTCTGTCAAGTTGAATGTGTTCTAAAAACACCCGCGGTGTCCTGAAATGTTCGCAAATAAACAAAATGGGGGTGTTCTGAAGACGTTTTTGAGAACACTCCCGGTGTCCTGAAATGTTCGTAGGGGGTGTCCTGAGGACACTGTCCGTATTGTTCTCTGTCAAGTTGAATGTGTTCTAAGAACACCCGCGGTGTCCTGAAATGTTCGCAAATAAACAAAATGGGGGTGTTCTGAAGACGCTTCTAAGAACACTCGCGGTGTCCGGGGAGTGTTCGTAGGGGGTGTCCTGAGGACGCTGTCCGTATTGTTCTCTGTCAAGTTGAATGTGATCTAAGAACACCCGCGGTGTCCTGAAATGTTCGCAAATAAACAAAATGGGGGTGTTCTGAAGATGCTTCTAAGAACACTTGCGGTGTCCGGGGAGTGTTCGTAGGGGGGTGTCCTGAGGAAGCTGTCCGTATTGTTCTCTGTCAAGTTGAATGTGTCCTAAGAACACTCACGGTGTCCTGAAATGTTCGCAAATAAACAAAATGGGGGTGTTCTGAAGATGCTTCTAAGAACACTCGCGGTGTCCGGGGAGTGTTCGTAGGGGGTGTCCTTAGGACGCTGTCCGTATTGTTCATTGTTAAGTTGAAAGTGTTCTAAGAACTATCGCGTTGTTCTGAAATGTTCGTAGGGGGTGTCCTGAAAACGGTGTCCGTATTGTTCGCTGGCAAGTTCAAAGTGTTCTAAGAACATTCACATTGTTCGCTGACATTAAAAGTTTCCCATAGATCATAGTTGAAATGTTTGACTCTATGGATGTGATATGCTGCGGTGGTTGTTGCCAGGGCATAGATTCTTGGGTGCATGGCCATTTCGCCATGCACCCAAGACTCTATGCGCTGGCAACAACCACCGCAGCATATCACATTCATATTTGCTTATAACTTTGGGTGAAAAACAAATGTATAAGGAACAAAGGTATTAGATACTATGGATGTGATATGCTGCTATGGGCAGTAAATGTATGTAAAATGATATGCAATTAAAGCTTTAAAACTTTCCTGCTTAACAAAGTATACTGTTTTTTTCACAGAAAAAGAACCAGAGATTCCTGCTGTAATATTGTATGCAACTAGATAACCATACCAAGTATAATAACATACATATTCCTTATGCACTATCCTCAATTTTACTACAATGATAAATGCCATTTACACTTCAACTATATCATTCCACCATATGACAAATACTACTGCCACTACATTACCTATAATTACTACATACATATTACTATAGTGTGTGTGGCCAGTGGCCATACTCTTGGGGGCATGGCCGCCCAATAGAATTAAACCATATAAAAAGTGCGTACAATGCACCTTCCCATAACAAACCTCGCCCTGAACACCCTATCATCCAAAATGATGTCTGCCAACACCAAAATTGACTGCTAACTCAGCAGCACCTGCATGCCCTTTTTTACCTTTAAAGATAGCTCCATTATATCTTTATTCCACTCCACCACCATTTCCAGACCCTCTTTCAGCCACCATATAACCCCATATGTGTTTTCCTAACTGTTTGTTCACAGTGGCGTCTGTGGAATACTGCGGTGTTCGCGGTCTCAGTGGCACCAGCACGCCCTTTTTTCACTTATAAAAACAGCTCCATATCATGTTTTTTCCACCCGCCCACACTTTTTAGCCCCTCATTGGGCAACCAAATAACCCCGAATGTTGTTTCCACATTTTTTCACCACAACACTATCTGCAGACATCGGCGGCTGTCAGCAGATCCATCATGGCAATCGTTTAAAAAAATATGAGACACCTCATGCTTTTGAGCATCCAAATTAGCATGGGTGCACAAATAGGCAAGTGAGTCCGTAGCCCGGACCCAGATATCACAAATTATTGTACCTACTTTTTGGCCGTTTAAATAAAAAAATACTGGATGGATTAGTAGCAAATTTACAAAAGCACACTTTCGAGATCAACCTGATGCTCCTGAGACTAATTTGGGGAGAATCCATCCAGCGGTTTGGGCTGTGGGCATCAGCAACATTTCTTTTCAATTGCGTCTATGAGGATTTCCACACATTTTGGGATTCTCCCTATAACTTTGTGCCCCTGACCGCGGATGAAACCACACCAAACTTGGCAGAATCATTCAGACAGGGCCATATACTTGGAAAGCTTGGTGAGGATTTGTCAGGAAGAGGGCAAAGCAATCTACGAAAGTGTTCTTTCTATGAGTTGAGCAACTTAACCATAACTACCAGGGCCACTATTACAGACCCTGTAATACAAGCCAGTATTTTTCCATATTTATTAGTACTGGGTACGCCCTCAACATTGCATATGACTATTTTAAGGAAAATTGGCTTGGGTATATACTCTACTGTAGGGAGACATTAGTAACATAATTTAATTCAGATGGCATTGATAGAACTATTCTCTTCTACTGTGGTGTCCTCTTCAAAACCTGCGTTATCAATGGTGGAGTTATGAAACCTGTAAATGGGGGTGATATGATAAGAAAAACAAAAACAAATGAGCAGTGCAATGCAGATCAACACACACAAGGCAATGAACCCACCCTGGTATTCTCATTTCATTTGACCTCCCGTCCTCCAAAAAAAATATAATAGGCAGGCATATTAAACGTCACTCACTACAGTAAACTTTGATAAACAATATTTGACAATTAGGAACATAAGTCACTAATTATCTTGTTTGCAATTGGAACAACATGAAACCTACATGAAGAATTGCATTCAGGCTCACACTCTTTGTGTCAGGTGTAGCCTCAACAAGAAGCAACATTATACTTTTATAACAATATGTCTATTCTCTCTGCCCCCAAGCCATTGGGTGAAATTATGTAAATGGGTTGTCAGCCATTCTTGAGTGATGACGCCTGGAATATTAGGGTGGTAGTGGATTTGAAGTCAATTCTGCATTATTCTCCATCTACTTCAGTATGAGAGAATGCATATACTAATATATATCATCTAATTTTTTAGAAAAGGTGGACCTGTTGTTACTGGTAATTACATGGCCATGCTAGTGGCCATGTAGTTATGGTTAAGTTGCTGTTTCCATAGGAAGAGCACTTTTTGGGTGGATTATAACTTCGCTCTCCCTGGACGGATCCTCACCAATCTTTGCAAAAAAAGTATTTGGGTCACTCTGAATTTGTTTGCAAAGTTTGGTGAGGATTCGTCCAGGGGGGGCAAAGTTATAGGGGGGGTCCCAAAACTTTTTTTTTCCCATAGACTGAATGGGAAAAAAATTTTGCTCGCGCCTACAGACCAAACCGCTGGATGGATTTCCACCAAATTTGGACCAGGAGCAGCGGCTTGGTCCCGAAAGCGTGCTTTTGCAAATTTGGTGAAAATCCATCCAGTAGTTTTTTTTTAAAATGACCAAAAAGTAGGTCAAAATAAAAAAGGGTTATCTATGTTCGGTTCGCGGACACACTTCCCTGTTCGCTCCACGGACAGTGTCCTGATTGGCCAATCGTCTTGCGTGATGTTCGCGGACATGCAACGTGTTCGCTGATTGGACGGTGTGAAGCGCGTCAGATTTTTCGGTAGCGCCCGCCATCTTGGATTCGCAGACGTCCACGGACAGCACAGTGAAACTATGTTCAAAATGTGTATTTTGTAGAGTGTGTTGGTGTGTAGGAGTGTTTGGGGAGGGTGGGAGTGTATGAGATAGGATGAAAGTTGTGTTTTTTATGTGTTAGACGTGCTTTTTGTGTTCGATTTGTTTGCGGACATCACAGGTGTTCTGAAATGTTCTAAATAAACTGACTGGGGGGTGTTCTAAGGACTCAATATGTGTCTGTTTTGTTCGCAAGCAAAGTGAAACTGTTCTAAGAACACTCGCGGTGTCCGGGGAGTGTTCGTAGGGGGTTTCCTGAGGACGCTGTCCGTATTGTTCTCTGTCAAGTTGAATGTGTTTCAAGAACACCCGAGGTGTCCTGAAATGTTCGCAAATAAACAAAATGGGGGTGTTCTGAAGACGTTTTTGAGAACACTCCCGGTGTCCTGAAATATTCGTAGGGGGTGTCCTGAGGACGCTGTCCGTATTGTTCTCTGTCAAGTTGAATGTGTTCTAAGAACACCCGTGGTGTCCTGAAATGTTCGCAAATAAACAAAATGGGGGTGTTCTGAAGACGCTTCTAAGAACACTCGCGGTGTCCGGGGAGTGTTCGTAGGGGGTGTCCTGAGGACGCTGTCCGTATTGTTCTCTGTCAAGTTGAATGTGTTCTAAGAACACCCGCGGTGCCCTGAAATGTTCGCAAATAAACAAAATGGGGGTGTTCTGAAGACGCTTCTAAGAACACTCGCGGTGTCCGGGGAGTGTTCGTAGGGGGTGTCCTGAGGACGCTGTCCGTATTGTTCTCTGTCAAGTTGAATCTGTCCTAAGAACACTCGCGGTGTCCTGAAATGTTCGCAAATAAACAAAATGGGGGTGTTCTGAAGACGCTTCTAAGAACACTCGCGGGGTCCGGGGAGTGTTCGTAGGGGGTGTCCTGAGGTCGCTGTCTGTATTGTTCTCTGTCAAGTTGAATGTGTCCTAAGAACACTCGCGGTGTCCTGAAATGTTCGCAAATAAACAAGATGATGGTGTTCTGAAGACGCTTCTAAGAACACTCGCGGTGTCCGGGGAGTGTTCGTAGGGGGTATCCTGAGGACACTGTCCGTATTGTTCTCTGTCAAGTTGAATGTGTCCTAAGAACACTTGCGGTGTCCTGAAATTTTCGCAAATAAACAAGATGGTGGTGTTCTGAAGAAGCTTCTAAGAACACTCCCGGTGTCCTGGAATGTTCATTGGGGGTGTCCTGAGGACGCTGTCCGTATTGTTCTCTGTCAAGTTGAATGTGTCCTAAGAACACTCGCGGTATCCTCAAATGTTCGCAAATAAACAAGATGGTGGTGTTCTGAAGACGCTTCTAAGAATACTTGCGGTGTCCGGGGAGTGTTCGTAGGGGGTGTCCTGAGGACGCTGTCCGTATTGTTCTCTGTCAAGTTGAATGTGTTCTAAGAACACCCCCGGTGTCCTGAAATGTTCACAAATAAACAAACTGGCGGTGTTCTGAAGACGTTTTTGAGAACACTCCCGGTGTCCTGGAATGTTCGTAGGGGGTGTCCTTAGGACGCTGTCCGTATTGTTCGTTGTTAAGTTGAAAGTGTTCTAAGAACTATCGCGTTGTTCTGAAATGTTCGTAGGGGGTGTCCTGAAAACGGTGTCCGTATTGTTCACTGGCAAGTTCAAAGTGTTCTAAGAACACTCACATTGTTCGCGGACATTAAAAATTTCCCATAGATCATAGTTGAAATGTTTGACTCTATGGATGTGATATGCTGCGGTGGTTGTTGCCAGGGCCTAGAGTCTTGGGTGCATGGCTATTTGGCCATGCACCCAAGACTCTATGCCCTGGCAACAACCACCGCAGCATATCACATTCATATTTGCTTATAACTTTGGGTGAAAAAAAAAATGTATAAGGAACAAAGGTATTAGATACTATGGATGTGATATGCTGCTATGGTTGTCCTTATTATTGTATACTTACTGTTTGGTCTAGTAATGGGAGTCCATGTTTTTCTTCTTCATTTCTGTGATAAAAGAAAATAGCATGTTAGTATTAGTATTTTGTAATGACTTATTACATTGTATAAGCAATATACTTTTATTTTTTTTCGACCCTCATATTTAGTAGAGTACAAATCAGATTACTATGCAATTTGCTCAGTTTCTGTATTTGTTGCTAAAATCATTGGGTCTGTGGGAGAAAAAAAAAATCCATGTTGGATTAAAAAAAAAACCTTTTTCTGTTATGCTACAGTTTATGTGTTTGTTTGTTTTCAATGTTTACTTTTTGTTTCTGGCTAATGCTTTATACTTTGCTTTGTTATATTTTTTTGGAGCAGTAACAGATTCTTCATTTGTTTTGATATTATAAAATTTTGGAGCAGTTAGATACCAATTGGCGTATTCTAACTGTCTATTTTTTTAATATATTTTACTGGTTTTGATTTATCTATTTGGATATTGTTAAATTTTGGGACAGTTAGATACCAATTGGCGTATTCTAACTGTGTATATTTGGCCTAATTTAGTGGTATTCATTTATCTTATTAGTTGTTGTAGAATCTTTGAGCTGTTAGATAGTTTTTGGAGTATTCTAACAGTTTATATTATTTTAACACAAATTTATAATTTTGGGACAGTTAGATACCAATTGGCGTATTCTAACTGTGTATTTTTTGGTCTAATTTAGTGGTATTCATTTATCTGATAAGTTGTTGTAGAATCTTTGAGCAGTTAGATAGCTTTTGGAGTATTCTAACAGTTTATATTTTTTAACACAAATTTACTTAAAGGTTTAAATACAGTTTATTTATCAAATTTTGGTATTAAGAACATCAAATAAGCGTTTGTAAGATTTGCTGGTAATCTCTGCTTTAGAGTAATGCTACTATCCTTACATTCAAACCATCCACATTTCTTTTTTATATATGCCGTGTAGTGCCCTGAATTGGTTGTGGCTCCTGCCTGGTAGATTATACCTATTGTTGTGAAGGTTTTCTTACCAAGTGATATTTGACTATGTGTGAATCCAGTCAGCTTGCAGTTGTTTTTGGTACCATCTGCATTGTAACGTAGAAGCATTAGTATTACGTATTTACTATGTGTTTGTATTACTAATGTGGAGCGATTATCTAAATTGCAGGTAGAGCATAATCTACCATGGTTTGCATTTTGTACAAGTCGCTGAAATGGAATGGATTCACAATTTGGTATTGATATATATATGAAGCGTTCATTGGGAATTTCTTCTTGTGTCACATTGTTGCACAGAATGCATGTATGTTTCCACATGTATGAAATCTGGAAGATTTCATTTATAGGTATGTTTTTGTTTTCCAGTACTAATAGTAAGTACATTAGAAATTCTTGTGGATCTTCCTGTGAGTTTATAGTGAATTTCACCATTCCAGCACAGTAGTCCAATTGTCGTCTTATTCCAAAAACACTATGGGGCCGATTCATGGAACAAACGTGCGCCGAAAATCTATGCGCAAGTAGGCGCAAGCAGGCGCAAGCGGAAAAAAACAGGCGCACGCGCACGCGTGCGATTAATGGAAGTCCCTGCGCGTGTTCACCGCGGGATGTGCGCCAAACCCGTGCATGGCGCACAAGTCACTGCAACATCGCGAAAGGCGTGCGCGACGGTGCGCGACGCGCACAGTGAAAGCGCACAACATCAGCGCACACAGCAGAAAGTGGGCGGGACATGGGGCGTAACGCGCGGAATGGGGAACAACACGCGAAAATAAGGGCGTAACTGGGGATGCACTGCACGGAAGCAGAGGTAATGCCCACACGCACACGAACCACACGTATTCAAGGAATGGAATAGGGCAAACCCACGCACAGCCAAAGCCGCGCACAAGCTGAAACACGTCCGCCACACGAAGGCAGGCGGTAGAGTCCCAGCGCATCAAAAAAGTGGCGCCGCGGGAAGTAAAATACGCGATTGAGCGGGGTACGTGTATTCCGGGTGTGCGCGGGAAGTTCCACACGCGATTGAGCGGGGTACGTGTATTTCGGGGGTGCGCGGGAAGTGACACACGCGAATGAGCGGGGTACGTGTATTACGGGGGTGCGCGGGAAGTTCCACACGCGATTTGGCCGGGTACGTGGATTCCAGGGGTGCGCGGGAAGTGACACACGCGATTGAGCGGGGTACGTGTATTTCGGGGGTGCGCGGGAAGTTCCACACGCGATTTGGCCGGGCACGTGGATTCCAGGGGTGCGCGGGAAGTTCCACACGCGATTTGGCCGGGTACGTGGATTCCAGGGGTGCGCGGGAAGTTCCACACGCGATTTGGCCATGTACGTGGATTCCAGGGGTGCGCGGGAAGTTCCACACGCGATTGAGCGGGGTACGTGTATTTCGGGGGTGCGCGGGAAGTGACACACGTGAATGAGCGGGGTACGTGTATTATGGGGGTGCGCGGGAAGTTCCACACGCGATTTGGCCGGGTACGTGGATTCCAGGGGTGCGCGGGAAGTTCCACACGCGATTTGGCCGGGTACGTGGATTCCAGGGGTGCGCGGGAAGTTCCACACGCGATTTGGCTGTGTATGTGGATTCCAGGGGTGCGCGGGAAGTTCCACACGCGATTTGGCCGGGTACGTGGATTTCAGGGGTGCGCGGGAAGTTCCACACGCGATTGAGCGGGGTACGTGTATTTCGGGGGTGCGCGGGAAGTTCCACACGCGATTTGGCCGGGTACGTGGATTTCAGGGGTGCGCGGGAAGTGACACACGCGATTGAGCGGGGTACGTGTATTTCGGGGGTGCGCGGGAAGTTCCACACGCGATTTGGCCGGGCACGTGGATTCCAGGGGTGCGCGGGAAGTTCCACACGCGATTTGGCCGGGTACGTGGATTCCAGGGGTGCGCGGGAAGTTCCACACGCGATTTGGCCATGTACGTGGATTCCAGGGGTGCGCGGGAAGTTCCACACGCGATTTGGCCGGGTACGTGGATTCCAGGGGTGCGCGGGAAGTTCCACACGCGATTGAGCGGGGTACGTGTATTCCGGGGGTGCGCGGGGAGCAGCACACGTGAATTGCACGTGTGGGTCCTCCCAGGTGTACCCTCTACACCCTCCACGGCCCCTGCAGGTGGCTCACACCACAGGGGCCTACCCAGCACATGTCCTGCAGGCACCCCATCCACCATGGCCATGCCCACCAGCCAACCCACATATCAACTAGCACTACTGCCCACCAACGCATGTCCCCCTGCACCCCCAGCCACCAGGGGCAGCCTCCAGCAGGCCCCCACCCATGTCTCCCCCCACCCCCACCCCCCAGCAGTGCAGGGGCAGCCTCAAACAGGCCCCCACTCATGTCCCCCTGCACCCCCACCCCCTAGCATCCAGGGGCACCCTCCACCAGGCCCCCACTCATGTCTCCCACCACCCCCACCCCCCAGCATCCAGGGGCACCCTCCACCAGGCCCCCACTCATGTCCCCCTGCACCCCCACCCCCTAGCATCCAGGGGCACCCTCCACCAGGCCCCCACTCATGTCTCCCCCCACCCCCACCCCCAGCAGTGCAGGGGCAGCCTCAAACAGGCCCCTACACATGTCCCCCTGCACCCTCACCCCCCAGCATCCAGGGGCACCCTCCACCAGGCCCCCACTCATGTCTCCCAGCACCCCCACCCCCCAGCCACCAGGGGCAGCCTCCACCAGGCCCCCACTCATGTCCCCCTGCACCCCCACCCCCTAGCATCCAGGCCCCCACTCATGTCTCCCCCCACCCCCACCCCCCAGCAGTGCAGGGGCAGCCTCAAACAGGCCCCTACACATGTCCCCCTGCACCCTCACCCCCCAGCATCCAGGGGCACCCTCCACCAGGCCCCCACTCATGTCTCCCAGCACCCCCACCCCCCAGCCACCAGGGGCAGCCTCCACCAGGCCCCCACTCATGTCCCCCTGCACCCCCACCCCCTAGCATCCAGGGGCACCCTCCACCAGGCCCCCACTCATGTCTCCCCCCACCCCCACCCCCCAGCAGTGCAGGGGCAGCCTCAAACAGGCCCCACACATGTCCCCCTGCACCCTCACCCCCCAGCATCCAGGGGCACCCTCCACCAGGCCCCCACTCATGTCCCCCTGCACCCCCACCCCCTAGCATCCAGGGGCACCCTCCACCAGGCCCCCACTCATGTCTCCCCCCACCCCCACCCCCCAGCAGTGCAGGGGCACCCTCCACCAGGCCCCCACTCATGTCCCCCTGCACCCCCACCCCCTAGCATCCAGGGGCACCCTCCACCAGGCCCCCACTCATGTCTCCCCCCACCCCCACCCCCCAGCAGTGCAGGGGCAGCCTCAAACAGGCCCCCACTCATGTCCCCCTGCACCCCCACCCCCTAGCATCCAGGGGCACCCTCCACCAGGCCCCCACTCATGTCTCCCACCACCCCCACCCCCCAGCAGTGCAGGGGCACCCTCCACCAGGCCCCCACTCATGTCCCCCTGCACCCCCACCCCCTAGCATCCAGGGGCACCCTCCACCAGGCCCCCACTCATGTCTCCCCCTACCCCCACCCCCCAGCAGTGCAGGGGCACCCTCCACCATGCCCCCACTCATGTCCCCCTGCACCCCCACCCCCTAGCATCCAGGGGCACCCTCCACCAGGCCCCCACTCATGTCTCCCCCCACCCCCACCCCCCAGCAGTGCAGGGGCAGCCTCAAACAGGCCCCCACACATGTCCCCCTGCACCCTCACCCCCCAGCATCCAGGGGCACCCTCCACCAGGCCCCCACTCATGTCCCCCTGCACCCCCACCCCCTAGCATCCAGGGGCACCCTCCACCAGGCCCCCACTCATGTCTCCACCCACCCCCACCCCCAGCAATGCAGGGGCAGCCTCAAACAGGCCCCCACACATGTCCCCCTGCACCCTCACCCCCCAGCATCCAGGGGCACCCTCCACCAGGCCCCCACTCATGTCCCCCTGCACCCCCACCCCCTAGCATCCAGGGGCACCCTCCAGCAGGCCCCCACCCATGTCCAACTCATGTTCCCCACCCAACATGTCATCACAGTCCAGATCCCTGGTCTCTATGGTCAGCCCCCAAATGCAAAACACCCACCCGAGTATTGCATCCACCCACTCATATTCTGCAATTACATCACAGAACACCAATTGCAAGTTCCAAAACAAACACATGTCCCTCACATACACCCAATGGGTGTCAGTGATTCTCAAAACACATAACATGAAATGCATGAAAACAATGAGACACCACACATTGAAGTGCAACAAATAAATAATGTATTAAAGGAAAGATGAATAGAAACAAAAATGAAGAAACAGAAATGTGAATGGAAAAAAAGCATGTCCGTTCAAAAAAAAAAAAAAAATTAAAGAATATAGAAATCCAAAGTAATGTAGTACAAAGTCAATGTCCACCAAACAAAATCCAATGTGAAAAAAAAATTATGAGCCATTGATCCATGGATAATGTTAAAAAAGAAAGTATGTACAAGTCCACAACTATGTACAATCCAAGAAGCCAGGGTCCATCATCCCAACAAAATAAAGGAAACCTAACTAACTACACTAACTAATAAAAAAAACTATATACAAAAATGTGGCCAATGTCCAAAAGGTCCAAATGAAATAAAAACAAAAATGAAACTTAACACTACCTACATAACTATGTACAAGGGCAGCGGGCTAGTTCCACGGCTCACTTCTGGATGTGCCGGGCCAGGGCATCATCGAACTCCTCCTCAATGTCCCGGAGGCGGTCCTCCTCCATGGCCCCGAGGGTCCGCAGGGC
The DNA here is from genome assembly GCF_040938575.1 of Ambystoma mexicanum. NCBI lineage: Eukaryota > Metazoa > Chordata > Amphibia > Caudata > Ambystomatidae > Ambystoma > Ambystoma mexicanum. Next base: position 339,700,834 of record NC_090939.1, read on the forward strand.
CATCGACGTGTCCACCTCCAAAGCCCTGCGGATTGCCTCGAGGCACTCGACCCGCCTCAGGGCCCTCTGCATGGAGTTCTCCGCCCTGACCATTGAGAGCCGTGCCTCTTCCGCCCGCTGCCGCTCCGCATCTATGGCGTGGCCCAACCGCTGCCACACAGAAGACACTTTTTGTCCTGGGTCCTCCTGCCCTCCGGCCGATGCCTGCCCCTCCGATGTCGAAGGCCCCGAGCCTTCATGGCTCCCACCATGGTGCTGCTGCTGCTGTGCCTCTGCCCCTGCACTGCCTCCTGCTGCCTGCACATCCTCCGCCGGCTGGGGTGCAGTCGTTGACGTGGCCACCCCTGCTGGACGTCCGACTCCCGACTGTGGCAGGGATGCCTCCTCCACCAGCCTGGCCGCACCGTCAGAGGCAGCTCCACAGGGCACCCAGGTGACTGATGGGTGGGAAGATGGCACAGAGGACGACTGGCGCGTAGGGGGTCCAGCTGAGGAGGGGGTCGTGGCAAGCCCCATCAGACGGAGGAATCCGGCCTGGGTGACCTGTCCCAGCAGGCTGACGTGGTCAACGAGCCATTCGAGATGACCTGCAGTCTCTTCATGAAAAGACTGCAGGTCACCTCGCATGGCCCGTTGACGCAACGCCACTACAGCCAGGACAGGCTCAACCCGGGCCTGGATAGCCACGTCCGCAGGCAGAGGAAGGCCAGTTGACGTCAGCTCATCCCCTGCCTGAAAACTGGTCTGGACATGGGCATCCCTGCTGGTGCAAGATGATGCAGGGACAGGATCAGGGACAGGATTGCACACAGGTACCTCCGCGGCGGCCTGTGCTCCCTCCTGTCCCTGGTCCTGCACTGCACCACTAGCACCAGTGGGATCCCCACCCCCAGACCCCGTCTCCGGTGCTTGCACGGCCTCCTCCTCCACCAAACCCCCCACCAACCTGGATGACTCTGTGCCATCTTCCCCCGTTGGGCCCTGTGGGGTCCCAGCTGCCCCTTCTGCTGCCGAGGAGTCCAACTGCAACCTCCGCCTCTTGGACCTCCCCCCGGCAGCTGCGGCCTGGGACGCGGTACCGGACTCCTCACTCCCCGACGAGATGACAACCTGGGAGGGGAGCCGGGCCTTGCGTCTCCGGCTGGCGGTGGGATCCCCGCCGCTGTGCTCCACAGCACCTTCTCCGCCCTCTTCATCAGTTGACGCTGCAGACAGGGAGAAACAAAACACAGGCATCAGGGCACTGTACAATGTACACATACACACATGACAGTTGTACATGAGTGGCATTGGCAAACCTCTGACATGTCATCACAATCCCCAACACACATGTCATTACAACTTGCACACACGAGCCATACCACAGCCATGTTGCAACTGCCAACACCATCCATACACATACAACAGCATCAGCAGCCAAAGGTGAGCCAGACATCACATGCAACACAGGAAGTGCACCACACATGTACACACACCACCACACTTGCATGCATGTGTACACCTCTGCTAAGTGTCGCAGTGTTCAGACGGGCATCCATGTCACATCTGCCCATCAGGCTTCCACATACCGCTGTCACATGCATCCATGTTGCATCACTGTTGCACCCTTGTCAAATACACACACATGCACATGTACACAGCGCTGATACAATCAGCTGAAAACAACATACATGCGTGACATCACGGACATGTCTACTCACATACACATTCATACAAACTTGTGTGCCCACACAACTGCATTTGGCATGCAAGCCCACACACACAGGCACCATCCATGTCTCACACATTACAGCCCTCGCATGTGTCAGCCCCACGGCCCTGTACACCCGCACCCATACTCGACCCCATACAAACAGATGTGCAACCTGCACACTACTGAACAATCACCACACGCACTGCTCACAATCAGGATGCATGTACACTCACCGCTCGACTTCAGACGGGTCTGCCTCTCAAGGACCTGGACGTGGAGCGCTGGGGATATGTGTTCCAGGACCCTCATCTGTTCTTCCGACAAGTGGCCCCGGCGCCCCTTGGCATCCGCTGCCTTCAAGAGGCGCCGGGCCTTGGTCAGGGTCCTGGACCTGAAGTCCTCCCAGCGCTTCTTGACATGTTGGAAGTCGCGGACTGCCACCCCCTCCGTGTTGATGGCAGTCACGATGTCAGTCCAGATCCGAGTCCGTCCTTCCTTGTCGGCGCGGCAACTTCCGAAGAGGGCATCATACTGCCCCAGGACTTGCTCCACCAGGACACCAACTTCGGTGGCACTGAAGCTGGTGCCCCTCTGCCTCTCTGGCCGGGGGTTGTCAGTGGTCACAGATGGAGTTTGCCCCGACATGACAACCCCAGAGGCAGGAGTGGGTGGGCAACTGGGTCCTGGGGCTGGGCTGTGGAGCGATGGAATCCCAGTCGGGAGTCTTTGGTTCCAGCAGGGGTGGTCACACCAACAGCACCCCTGGCTGATGTGCAGGCAGCAAATGGCAGGGCACGTGGGCAGCAGGCAGTCAGGCAGCAGCAGATGGCAGGTGGGAGCGTGCTCGGGGCTCTGGGGGGCAGTAGTTCGGCCTTCTGGGCAGGAGCGTGGTCTTCCGTGTGCTTACGCGTGGCCAGCTTGATACGGAGTGATTTGGCACGTGAAAATTCTGCACGTCAGCGTGTAATTCGAGGAAAGGCCCTTAGCGCATAAGCGCGTCTGCACGCATACGCATTTTCATTGGACCAAAGGCCCTCAGCGCGTGAGCGCGTCTGTGACGTGACGTGCGAGGGAGTATCCCTCATTGCACGTGATGACAGTACACACGTGGATCCCAACCAATCGCGTGTGAAAGTTCACGGGACCCCAAAACACACGTACCCTGGCCAATCGCGTGTGGAACTACCCGCGCACCCCGAAACACACGTACCCAGGCCAATCGCGTGTGGAACTACCCGCGCACCCCGAAACACACGTACCCAGGCCAATCGCGTGTGGAACTACCCGCGCACCCCGAAACACACGTACCCAGGCCAATCGCGTGTGGAACTTCCCGCGCACCCCGAAACACACGTACCCAGGCCAATCGCGTGTGGAACTACCCGCGCACCCCGAAACACACGTACCCCGGCCAATCGCGTGTGGAACTACCCGCGCACCCCGAAACACACGTACCCAGGCCAATCGCGTGTGGAACTACCCGCGCACCCCGAAACACACGTACCCAGGCCAATCGCGTGTAGACTTTCTCGCGCACCCCTGAAATCCACGTACCCAGGCCAATCGCGTGTAGACTTTCTCGCGCACCCCTGAAATCCACGTACCCAGGCCAATCGCGTGTAGACTTTCTCGCGCACCCCTGAAATCCACGTACCCAGGCCAATCGCGTGTAGACTTTCTCGCGCAACCCTGAAATCCACGTACCCAGGCCAATCGCGTGTAGACTTTCTCGCGCACCCCTGAAATCCACGTACCCAGGCCAATCGCGTGTAGACTTTCTCGCGCACCCCTGAAATACACGTACCCAGGCCAATAGCGTGTAGACTTTCTTGCGCACCCCTGTAATCCACGTACCCAGGCCAATCGCGTGTAGTCTTTCTCGCGCACCCCTGAAATCCACGTACCCAGGCCAATCGCGTGTAGACTTTCTCGCGCACCCCTGAAATACACGTACCCAGCCCAGTCGCGTATGGAAACACCCGCACCCCCCTGGAATACACGCTCCCAGCTCTGCGTTTGCTGCTGCCCTTTGCGCTCGGTTGGGGATTTTGATGGCTTTTCCCTGCGCGAGAGGCGTTCTTGGAGGCGTAACTGGCGCTGCTGCAGGGTCGCTGCGCAACTGTGCGCCACGGCTGGTTTTGGTGGCTGGAATCCATGAATACGCTGTGCGCGGAAATGGATTTTAGCGCACGCGGCTGGCACAGGGATTCGCACGCGCACACTGTGCGCCAGCCGCGTGCGCCACTTGTGCGCTGAATTCTATGAATCGGCCCCTATATGTGTTGTCAGGATTGTTTGCTGCGTTTCTGTGAAGTACTAACATTTGCAAACACAAAGGGTCTGTACTGTGTAAGTAAATGTTGTCAACAATTGGTGATAATTGAAATAGAATATTCATTGCTACATTTGCATAGCAACTTACACCAACTATATTTGAGAATTTAAATGGTCCAGGTAGTTCTGTATCTAACTGCTTTTTTTGGAGTTTGTTTTCCTTCTTTAAACAAGTACCTGGTTTACTTTCTCTAATTGATTCTTTTTTGTTTGTGGTACTTGATGAAGTATTAGTTTCTTTCACTCTCTTTGGAGGATTTGCAGTGATGTCCTGTTGCATTTCTGTTTGATTTAGTTTTCTTTTACAACATTTTAGTTTTTGTGGAACAGAATATGTGTTTAGATGTGGAGTGTATAGTGAGCGAAGTCTATTATATTCTAAAATGCAAGGAATATCAGCGTTTACTTTACTTGCATCAAAGTTGATTAGAAATAGACCGTCAAGTGTACGTAAGCGTGATAGTGCTACGTAGCTCATGCCTTCTTTAAAGACTGTCTTACCAATATCTATCATTGCTTTGTCTAGGGTAAGACCTTGTTATTTATGAATCGTGACTGCGTATGCAAGAGTTAGAGAAAATTGTTCTCTGCGTACATACATATCTTTGAAGAGAAGGAATCTAGCTGTTGAGCGTCCTATCCGTTTTACTTCTGAAAGTTTGTCAAAGAGTATAGAATGTTGTTGTCACGTGGGTATGTTTGAAAGCCAACAACTGTACCCAGTGCTCCATTAACTAGTCCTTGGTCCATGTCAAGGTTACGTTTAAGCATTACTCTGCAATTTAAGGATAATTTTAACATCTTTTCTAAGCCTGCTGTGTTTGAGATTGATTTTTCTAAATTATTTAGTCTTGTTGTGGCTTGGTCACACATGGGTAGTGTCATACCATGTACATCTAGTTTGTCTGTGGCGCTAATTTCCATTATTGGTTGCATTTCTTTACTTAACATTATTTCATTGAATTTGAGACAGCTTGCAAGAGTTGGCATTAAGGCCATACAATTGACATTTTTGTGGGCTAATTGTTCCATAACATCTGTAGCACATGCATTATCGCCATAAAGTGCATTAATGTGCCGGGTTTTCAATGTTGCTTCTGCTTCTTTAGAAAGTATACCAACTCTCAAACTTTTTAAAATGTTGGCATAAGTTAGATCTGCAGATTGGCGCATGTTTTCTGTTAATTCTCTGTATTGGAAATGTTGCCAAAGGTTGACATTTCCAATGCTGCCAACAGTTTTACGGCAGAGTTTGTGCCCTAATGTTTTAAAAATAGGTTCACCTTTTAATGGTGTTAATTGAAGCAGATCTCCAAAAACAATAATGTGTTTTCATGCAAAGAGCTCTTCATAGTCTGTTCTGAGTACTTCTTGTAATCTGTGGTGAATCAAAGCTAACATCAGGTTGGAGACCATGCTCACTTCATCTATTAGTAGCATTTTCATTTGTTTCAATACTCTGCGTAATTCCATTGCAGCTTCTGCAGAAAGTTTGTAATAGTCTAATTTGTTCTGGTGTTCTACTGGTAATAGTAGTAATCGGTGTAATGTAACACCACCTATGTTGTAGTCAGCTAAACCTGTGGGGGCAGTGACAACAGCTGACAGTTTGTTGTTTGTCAATTGTTGAAGGAACTTACTAATCATTTTGATTAGGAATGTTTTGCCAAAACCAGCTTCACCACTGACGTACAGTAGTATAGGTTTATAATTATGGCAGGAACATTCTTTATTTTCATGTTTTACACCATGTGCAATTTGTTTTGTTACTTCTTGAAAAATGCTACTTTGCTCATTGTTTAGTTTTGATTGTAGTATAGTTAAGTCTTCCTTATCTTCATACTGACACATGGTGTTTTCTACTTCTAGCATAGCGTATTCTGCCTCGTTTGTTATCAGTGGTTCTTGGCTTCCTGTTACAGAAGGTTGACTGCTGTCAGGAGTTTCCTTATCTAGTTGGGCTTGGAGTTCTTCTTCATGTTGCTGTTCATTGTGCAACATTGTTTTGTACTGTGTAAAGTTTACATCAGTTATAGTGCTTTCATTTGCTTTGAAAGCATCCTCATATGAGTTATAGTTATCTAGTAATTGTTCTTCTTTTCTCCATGGTTTGAAGAGTTGTAGCAGGGACATGTAATATACTTCTTTATGTTGAGGAGTCTTCAATGACAATTTGATATGATTATTTAAATTTGGTTTAGTGAGTTTAACTAAGCTGCCTTCACAGTCTGTCATTCTATATTTACCTTTTTTTTTATCAGGTTTCATATTATTTTTGTATGTGTAGTTTTGGGCTATTTGGTATAGACACATGTTTTCCAAAGTATTACTTCTGTTTGGGTAGTATGTGTCCAATAAATTGTTTTTTAAAATGTCTTGGCTGTTGGGATCATGTTTGGCTATTGTTTCTATAACTTCATATGATTTTAGAACGCTTTTTCTAGATTAAGTTGGACCAAGACTTAGCCATACTATATTTTCAGATTTACCATACAATGAAGTACCAGTTAAACGATCAGCTGCTTCATAAGATCCACATTCTCTATGGGTGAACATTTTTATGCCCAAGCTGTATAATTTCTGAGATACTGTTTTATCTGATGACAGGTCATTCGAGAGGTCTTGGAGCTCTGTCTTTTCTGCTTTAGTTAAGTATGCTGTGACATATCGTGCAACTGCAGTAGAATTGTCTGCAATGTACTGCACATCTATGTTTGCATTCCATAAGTGGGCAATGATTGCATTATAATCATTTATATATTTTTCTTCTTCTTTTCTTTTTATGTAATATGTATTTTTAGGTGACTTACCTTTAACACTATGTCTAACTGAAGACATGAGGTTGTTTACTTGACCTGTATTTGTAAATCGGCATTTGGTGTAGTATTTGCCTTTGTTTTTGTATTTGCGACAACAATAGTTTCCACATTTGTGTCTTTGAAATTGTAAAATTTGTGCATGAAGATCACTATTTGTGGCTTCTGATGGAATTTCACAAGTGACATATTTTTCAATAAACTGCAAAACAGTGGCATCACTGTCTTGACCAAATTTAGGAGCATCTTTAATCCATAAAAGCATGTGGATATGTGGTGCTCCTCTGGCTTGGTATTCTTTTCTCCAAAAGAAGTGTTGCACTTCTCCAAGGGGAGGAACAGTTTTATTACAAATAAAATGTAGCATAGCAATGAAGCGATGGTGAAAATATCTTGAAACATTAACAGGATCCAAAGAACAAAGTTCTCCAGGTGTTAGAATATCTATGTTTGTTTTGTTTTTATTTGATATGCGTAGGAAATCATGTAAATCTTCCCATGCATATTCTGCACAACTTAATGTAACAAACCAAGTGGGTGGGCCAAGGTTTCTGATCATACAACGTACATCTCCATGACGTCGAAGCCAGTACTCTTTAGTACCACGCATATTTGCTAATAGAGTTGTAATATTTGATTGTAAAACCTCATCCTTTTGTTGCACTTTCTCTAATAATTGTGTAGCTGTCATATTTTGAAAGTGTGATCCTGATTTGAATATGTGTGCAACTCCGTAACATAAAGTTGCTAGTTCACTTTCAAAGAGTAGGTGGAATATGTATTCCACATTTTGTCTAAATCTGGGATCTTCAGAATACATCCGTAATGAGCAGTATTCTGAAGCTGATATTTTTAATAGGTCTATCATCATACCTTCCTCCTTTGCCAGTAGGAAAGAGTAGAGGAAAAGCACGTGCTTCTATACTTTTTTCCAATATACTGATTGGCGATCCTTTTGTTTGACGCATTTGGTAAGTTTCCAATACATCTTGTACGGTGTCATTACAGTGCAAAGGATGAATTGTATAATGGTCTAAAGTATTTGATATTGTAGCATGATCTAGTAGCTCAAATTGACCAGCTTCTTGTGTTTCTTGAATTATTTCAGTTGTATCTTTCAAGTTGTCTTCAATATTAATTTCTTTGTAATATTCATTATTCTCTTTAAGATATTGGAAGGCTTGTCTAACTTTATATAAATCTACCAGCTGTTGCCATATTTTGTCTTTTGTAGGTACTCCATTTACTAATATAATTAAAGATTGCTACATTGGATGTTGCACTCCTAGAGTATGCACATTTTCTTTTAGATTTAATGGTAAATAAACTACTTTTCCACGAATGCCTTTTACCAATTCAGAGGGAGGTAATTTTGCTGTTTTTGGTTGAAGGCGTATTATTGCTGGAAATGGGTCTACTGTTTGAATTATGATGCTCTCATATAAATTAAGTTGTTGTAGAGGTTTTGGTACTGGGTATAATTCCAAATTGTTTGTGATAGAACGTGAAGGAGTTTGGTTGTTGTCAAGTTTTGTAGTGCAATAACTGCAAAGTATTAAGGGCTCAGTTATTTCATATTTGTTTTCTGCTACAAGGTAGAGAGCTAATTCAAACCATTTAGAATCTTCATTGTCTTCTATTTTGTATGATAGGTCCACAGTTTTTGTGTTACTTTTATAAAAAAATCTACGGCAATGTACAGATACATGGTTTGGTACTTCAGCTGCTGTACTTTTACATTTTAGTATTTCTTTTTTGTATGTGTTTAGCAAAAGATTGCCATGTGTAGAATTGTTGCTTAATTGGTTTAAAGCTATTTCATTCTGTAAATGGCTTTCACTTCCAAAAATTTTTTTCTGGATATAGTGAATTTCTTCAAGTAGGTCTTTTGCTGTACCATGTAGAAGGATGTTATTTAACTTTGCTAGTGCTAAAGCAGGACCTTTAGCATAGTACAGTTTATAGACTAGATTTCTTATAGTTGAATGATGTGTTGATATCCTTTTGATATCATGGAAAGTGGTTTTACAAGTAGGTCCTGTAATGCAGGCCAATCAATGACCTTGTAGTCCTGTGTACTTGCGCACTGGACAGGTATCTATATTTTGCAGTAATTTAATTTTAATTTTGTCTTTGCTTTTTACATATTTATTGAGGAATTGGCGTACACATGTTACACATTGACGTGCATGGCCATTTGTACACTAGACGTTCTGATTCAGTTGAATGGAGGGGTAATTCTACGTTTTCAGGGCATATTTTTGTAAGGAGTACTTCTTGTTCCAGTATGGTATTATTCACTTTTTCATAACCTCGACCACTGCTATTTATGGCAATTGTATTTGTTTGCTTTTGTTTGTACGCTTCTTCATTAAAATATGGTTCTGTGCGCGCAGATACTTAAGAAGTTCTTTCTGTTGACATTTCACTTATTGAGAAGTCTTTTTTGTAATTTAGTTATTAGTTTTGTTAGTGGTTTCATTTTGTTTAACAGTAAAATAAATACATTTCTTTTGAGAAGAATTGCACTGTCCATCAATGCTTCTAAGATTAATTTCCTACGATAGGTTTTAAGCTTTAAACCTGATTTCTCTCCTGTTTTTATAAGATTTTGAACGACTTTGTGACAGTATATTTTGGCTAAAATACTTTTCTTGGTATGCTTACTTTGCACTATATTAAAATTTGAAGAAGTAGTTTTATCTGTACTGATAGCTGATTTTCTGTTAATTGTTTTTTGGTTTGTTTTACATTTTGATAGAGGAAGCGAAGTTGTTGTACTTGAAACTTCTTGTGTTTCACTAAATGATTGTATTAGCTGTTTTGTTTCAACTTTTTTTTTACAAATTCTGCTAGAGATGGATGCTTATGTTGGACACCTTTATTTTCATTTGCTCTACTTTTGCGTTGCTTTCTACGGACTTGACTTTTGGTAGGCATTCTTTAGGGTTTGTTGAAAAAAAATAAAGAAGATATGTGTTGGGGTGTTCTGGAATGTATGTGTGCTGTGTGCATGAGTGTTTGAGTAAGATGATAAAGATGTATGTAATGGTGTGTGATTGTGCATTGGGAACTAAAACTAGTAGTGATAGGTATTCTTGAATTTATTTGTTACTAAACTGGGGTTCAGATGACAAAAAAAAGTAAGCTAGTGGTTTGGAAAAGTACAAATAGTAAATCTAATGTATACAATTAAAACAGTTGTTTGTTCTATAATATGAAAATTGTAGTGGTTCAGTTGGGTAATTTGTGTGTCCAAAAATAGAAATTTGTTGGCCATTCTGGCTGTAAATCTCTGTTTAAGACATGGATATTTTTGGACAAAATGGTACAAAATCTCTATTTTTAGAAACCAAAATAGCTCGTATTAATGGTATAGTATATTTTATTAATAATACAAATATTATGGTGATATTTTACTTACTTTTTTTAAAATTAACAGGTAACTTCTTAGTTTTTCTTTCTTCTTCGAATTCGGCTGCTTCTTTTCAGGAAACTGGTCTTCACTGCAATTGTAAAAGCTTCAGATTAGTAACTTTTGTTTGTATATAGCACTGTTTTTAATTTAGATATTGATTTTTTTAATTGAAATCCTCAGTGCCTTCTGTAAAACCATTAAACTAATTTATTTACATAAGATACATTGCATCAGTTCAGTACATATGATATGTTCTTAATGAACAAATTGTATTGAATGACTAACTGTAGCAAAAAAAAATATCTTTACTATGTCTTGTGAAATTTATAATATATTAGTGAATACCACTATTTCTGTAAGTAAACTGTTCTAGGTAATAGCGCCTCAATGTCATGTCTAATTTATAGTAATTAAGTAAATATATAAATAAAAACAAAAAATATGAAATTGTATAAGTATTTTTATAAAGGTTTAAACATAGATTGTGTTTGCATGCAATTGTGTTTGAATATATGTAGTCTATATATTTCATTTAAAAAATGTTAGTTTAACATGATTTGAATGTGTGTGTATAAAGAAAGTAAATAGTATAAAGGTTTATAAGTGATAGTTGATTTTAGGAAATTGAAAAAAGTACAGTAAATTCATTTTACAGATTTTACAAGGTAAAAGTCTGTTTGAAAATGTGTTCATCTACTATACAGAAAATATGCATACCTGAAGTTTGTGTTCATGCATATGGATATGCATGGAGCTGCAAGTAGAAATCTTGAAGACTTGTACAGTATTTCTGGTAGATGGTGCTTGCCAATGATATGACACTTGTACTCAGAGAGATTCAGAGTACATTTGCAGTGCTGATCTATGATGATGCAGTTAGATGTAGAGGTCTTGAATGTGATTGGTGCATGGTCATGTGATTTTTGAGGTACATCCAATGAGGGAATGGCAGAGAGAGTGTAGTGGAAATGGTAGAAGGGATTTTCATGTTACGATATGTCCGCGGACATGGCGGTAGTTCGCGGACATCGGGAGTTACATCCGGGGATTTTTGCGTTCAGAAGTCATGCAAATGAGAATAAGCACTGAAAGGGATTGGTCAGGAAAGTTTGGTGGGTGTGTTGTGCCAGGAGAGATTTTCTCAGATACTCTTTTTGCTGAGAGAACAAAAGATAGCTATGGTTGTGTGTTTCAGAAAACAGATTGTTTGGATTTTAGGAGATTCGTGGATACATTGGTTGAAGGTGCATGCAGAAAGCTGTGGAGTAGCTGTAGATCTTGGATTCCCACATGTGGAAGTACACTGGCATGGAGTACGTGGAATGAAGTGGTTGGACTTGCTACCTCTCTGTGCTACTTTGGAGACACAGCAACATCCAGACATAATTGTAATTCATTGTGGAGGGAACAGTTTAGGACATGTGACTGGAATTTTTTTGCAATTTGCTATGAAAGAAGGACTTAGGAAGGTTATCGACATGTTTCCTAATTCTCAAGTGATATTTTCACGGATTGCGCAGAGACAAATGTGGCTTCGTTCTTCTTCATTTGGTCCACAAATGGAAAAAGCAAGGCACAATGTTAATAAGGCTGTTTTTGCCTTTCTAAGAGATTTTGGCATGTCTTCTTTTCACAATGAAAATATTATGTTTTGTAGTACATACATTTTTCGCAGAGATGGAGTCCATCTTACTTATGCTGGCAATCAGATTTTTCTGAGAAATGTACAAAATGCATTGCGACCTTTTTTGGAATTACAACAACGATTTTGAAGTAGATGTTAAGCATTTACAATTTTTTGACTTACAAACACCACCCAAAGGCTGTTTTCAGAGCCACCACTTCTTTCCAGAGAAAATTACAATGTTTGTGATGGAGTAGCAACCCAATTTTTTTAATGTTCGCGAACTGTCTGCGGACTTCTAAAAAGTACAAAGAGCCCTGCTTCATTTATTTTCACTTCTATTTTTTAACTGGGAAAGGCGGCTCTGAAAAGAGCCTTATTTTTTTTTATTTTTGTAATTTTGTATTTTTTTTGGTTTTTCAGACACGACACACTAGGAGAAGAGGGTAAAGGAGGGTAAAGGGGGGGACACCAACCACAGGGATAAGAAAGGGCGAGCTGAGAAAGGAAGATGTAGAGTGGGTTTTATTTGGGTAGTGAGCATGTCTTCTCGTGCTCTGAGACGATAGTCTCAAAAGCACTACGAAGTCGCTCCCCCTGCAGAGTACTGTGTCACAGTACATACATACAACTGTGGCAAGGGTCATCAGCATTCTGTATGGCCTGTGAGGTAGCTTGAGGAAGACGCTGTCCCGCAGAGGTGGTTCTTGTGGTGACAGGATCAGAAACAGAGGATGAAGTAGTGGAAATCAACCTGCTACGTTCTTCGCAAGGTACAACCCTGCGAATAGCCCCAGAGTGAAATGACCTCAGGTGTCGCTTCATAGTAGTGGTCCCAAAGCTGTACTTACCGTGCTATCCGCGACTGAGTATCATTTTGCACTCATTGCAGGTAACACGGTTCGCATGAGCCTTAGGAACATTACCATGAATGGTAAATAACCGCCACACCCAAGACTCACGCCTAGTGCGGGTAGTAGGGTTTTCCTCTACCTCATTCTCATCATCCTCTTCTTCCTCCTCCGCATCCTCACTCCTGTTCCCCTCTTCAGGCCCTTGGGGAGGTGGTGGTGGTGGAGGGGGTGGGGGTGGTGCTGAAGCAGGTGCATGCACCAAGTGGCAGTTCAGCAGCCAAGGATGACATCTAGATGATGGTGTAGTCTGCAGGTGGCAGCAAAAATCACTGTGTTCTGAAGAATAGCCAGAAACACAATGGCAATAAGCTCCTGGGCGTGGTCTTTTATAGGGGTGCTTGTGCGCGGTTCGCGGACATGCGCACTGTCCGGGGACAGATCGAACACAAAAAAAGGATCAGAAAGTTTCAAAAGGTATATAGAAACTCAAGATTGCTATGTGGGACTTGTGCCATGGTGAGATTTTATTGAAAAATATTATGGATTAACTGAAAATGTACTTTTAAATTGTTTGGGGACACAAACAGTGTCCGCATTTCAGGACACACGATGAGCGTGGGGGCGGGCATATGATCCATTCGCGAACTAGTCCGCGTAGGAAGCGCCTGTCCGCAGGACACCAAGTGCACGGAGATTGGTTAGCGCATGCGCATTGATGTCCTACGGACACTGTTCGGGTTCTGAAGTAATTAAAAGTGTGTCACACGTGAAACGAACATTTCAGGACACCGCGTGTGTTCTTAGCACAGTTTAAACTTGGTAGCGAACAGTAACGACAGATATAGTGTTCTTCAGGACACGTGTAATTTAGTTTATGTACGAACATTTCAGGACACCAATTGTGTTCTTAGAACAGTTTCAATTGGGTAGCGAACGCTACGAACAGGTATAGTGTTCTTCAGGACACCTCCATTTTCGTTTACGTACGAACATTTCAGGACACCTATAGCGTTCTTAGTACAGTTTCATGTTGCTAGCGAACACTACGAACAGTTGTACTGTTGTTCAGGACACATCATTTTCGTTTATTTACGAACATTTCAGGACACCAATTGTGTTCTTAGGACAGTTTTAAGTTGATAGCGAACATTACGGACAGATATAGTGTTCTTTAGAACACTTTAATTTTTGTTTCTTTACGAACATTTCAGGACACCACGTGTGTTCTTAGAACAGTTTCAACTTGCTAGCGAACAGTACGAACAGGTGTGGTGTTCTTCAGGACACCTCCATTTTCGTTTATTTACGAACATTTCAGAACACTCGCACTGTCCGCGGACACTTTTATTGTTTTTAAAAAAAAAAAACGGAAACTATTCACAATACAATATAAAAATTAAACTTTATTTAACATATATTAATAATTTATGACAGAGTAGGTGAGGCAGAAACAGAAACAAAAACAGGAGAATTTGGGGTTTCAACATGATTGGTATTAGGTGAAGAAGGGATGGAAATCTCATCAAAACGGTTTGGATTAGATTATGGAGAGGGTTTGGGGATAATTGACTGGGATATGGTGAGGAGGGACAAATACATGTGGGGCAATGGTACGAGGTTTTTGGTTTGACATGATTTTCTACAAAAGTTTTTAAATTATTAAAATTAGCCAACAATACATCCATTTTTTCTTCTATATTGTGAAGACTGTTATCCATAACAGGGTTTTCTGAAGTTTTTTCTATTTTGGTATGCTCTGTACAAAAAAATAATATATATGTTAAATGTATATAAAAAAATAAATAAATAAATACATGGTTTATATTATAAAGTTTTTACCATTAGTTTCACTATCTTGTGGCATTTCTTCATGTGGGAAATTGTCCTCTAGCCATTCCAGAGTACTAGACATTTCTGTGAGAAGAAAAAAAAAAGATAATATATTTTTTAATCTAATACAGAAAGTTTATAAATATATGAGTAAAATGAAGTACACTTACTATTTCTGGTAAGATAAGTCCTATGTATTCAGTGGGTCTGGTCTTGTTCTCAGTTCTATTGTGTCTGTGAGGTAATTATGTTGGAAGCCAATTTATCTTCTTGTGGTATATTCCATTTCAGAACATATTGTATTTAAATGAATGGTTAGTGTGTTACATATATGGGTTACATTTCTTATGTATTACTATATATAATGTGTTTGTGTGCTGCTTTTTGAATTTGTTAAATGTTCCTATATTATGATATAACAATCAAACATACCCCCCCACACCCCCCCCCACAGTTTTTAGGTAGTGGTACTGTTCTCCGAACATGTCAGCGAACATTAAATAAGTTTGCGGACATCAAGTTCATAAGAAGAGATCTAGTCAGTTCCATATGACATTTATATAAAGTCAAAGTTATTATTGTTGAAGTTGTGCTACTAAAAAACTATGAAATTCAGTGAAAAAACTTTGTTAAAGGGACGTTATGGTTAAGTTGTGCTACTAAAAACCTATGAAATTCAGTGAAAAAAACTTTGTTAAATGGACGTTATGGTTAAGTTGCGCTACTAAAAACCTATGAAATTCAGTGAAAAAACTTTGTTAAAGGGACGTTATGGTTCCAAGTAAAACCGAAAAACCCTTGAAATTCGCCAGTTATGGCAAGCTAAGCAACCATAACTCGCGCCACCACCGTTCACTGCTAAGACTAACACAAAGGACATCAAAGATGACATCACAAATGTCATTGATGACATCACTGATGACATCACATGTGTATGTACTTCTCATGAAATATGTGTAGAAGGGATTCTTATTATGTTGCGCAAGAAGTGTCAAGAATCATTGCAAGAAATATACCCTAATAAGTGCATTGAACGATGCATTGATATAAATAGCATCCTATTATGGGGTTCTATCTAGTATACTAAGCTACTCATACAGAAACATAACATTGTGTGCAGCGTACAAGATGAAGGTATGATATTTGTAATGTTAATATGTTGAATAATGAAATGATAATTGTTTTCTTAATAGATTTTTGTGTACTGTGAAATATGTAATAAGTAGCTAATAAAACCCATGTATTACATAATTGCATTACTATACACAAAACACAAAGACACAAGAACACATACCAATATGGGTATATACAGGGAAAGTGAAGTTAGCAAAAAAGCACAAGTAGTAGCAGAAACAATTCATAACTTAACTGATTAGTTTCATGCAAATACATGATTGCTCTGTTTCAAAGCTGCTATTTACCCTATGTATATGTATCACTTGATGTGATTGGACCCTAAGGAAAGTAGTGTGAGTACAATGTATACAAATATGACCATATACAGGGAAAGTACAGCCATAAAAAAACAACAGAACTATCAGAAAGTGCTCATAAGTCTAGTGATTATCTTTATGCACAAAAAGGATTGCTGTCTTTCAAGCTTGTGTTTTCCCGTATGTATATGTTTCATATGATGTGACTGTACTCTAAGGGAATTACTGTAAGAACCTACTAGAAGGATATGTCTACAAATAAAATAAAATTCTTAGTTTCTGACTGTTACTGAAGAAAACCATGCTGCCTAGATATGTCAGCAAAAGAAAAAATAGTGAGCCAGACATGTGATATCATCAGTGATGTCATCAATGACATTTGTGATGTCATCTTTGATGTCCTGGGTGTTAGTCTTAGCAGTGCACGGTGGTGGCGCGAGTTATGGTTGCTTAGCTTACCATAACTGGCGGCTTTCAAGGGTTTTTCTGTTTTACTTGGAACCATAACGTCCCTTTAACAAAGTTTTTTCACTGAATTTCATAGGTTTTTAGTAGCGCAACTTAACCATAATGTCCCTTTAACCCTTTAAGTGCCATGGGTATTTCTCCCCAGTGCCAGAGCCTTTTTTGGTGATTTTGGTATGTGGCCATTCAATGGCTTGTAACTTTTTCGTTACATGAGATATCTTGGCCAAATTTGGCTCCTTTTTTTCCCACATGTAGGCGGTCGTAACGCCACCCAGGAATCCCAGGTTGCTGTAGGGAGGTGAGAGAAAATAAGGAAAATGTGCGAAAATTTTGGGTTTTTTCAGAAAATGCCAATAAAATGATGTACAAAGAAGCCTGTGGTTTTTTCCTTGTAAGAGCTAGGAACAAATGCTTTGCTGTGCTGAGTTCCCCAATGTGTTGGCTTTCAGGAACAGGTTGAGTGGAAATGGAAAAAAAATATTTTGATGGGGATATCAACCGTTTTGTGAGAGGTAGGCGATTTTTGCCATTTTTGCCAATTGGACATGCATGGACGGAATGGAAGAAAAGGGCAGGAAAGCCAAATTGGAGGACAGAAAGGCATATATTTCTGAAAAGTAGACAAAATTCCAAGTTTAGGAAGGGGTGATTTGTATAGGTCAGGCAACAACTAGGTAGGGGAAACTGCCATCGAATGGGGGAAAAGCGGGAAAATGACTGAAAAAAAAGGTATGTGTTGGACATGGTTGGCTTGGTACGGCAATGGCTTCTATGAATTTTGAGAAAAGCAATGCTCCGCTACATTCCCCCGACTCTTGCAGTTAGGAGAGCATACCATTTTTGTAGTGTTTGTACAAAACAAGCAATACCACAAGCCAAACACTGAGCCATGGTACACAGGAGTTTTACGCTCACGGCCTGACCAGACGCATTTAGCATGTGTAAATTGGGAAAACCAATGTGGTGAGGAACGGCAGCCATACATTTTTTGAAAGAGCACAGGCAGACCTTTTCAAGGGTAGGTGACTTGTGCAGGTTACAAAAGTGTATGGTGGCTAAAGCAGCGACTAAATGTAGGTCACATTTGGGAAAAGAAAGGGTTGTGAGACAAAGGGCTCCAGCAAATGGGTCAAAACGTTATGAAAACCACACAAACACAACACATGGCCTACCGTCACGCGTTCCCACATGTGTCCCGATGAAAACGGTACCTCACATGTGTGGGTGCACCTACCTGGCTGCCAAGGGGAAAGCCTAAAACACAAGTAACCCCAAGTCTGTTTTCACACCGGAAATGTCACACTCTCACATCATACAGATATGGGCCTTGGGTGTCAAAGCCACCAAGGAAAACTGGGAACCCCATGCATTTCCAAAAAGAGGACACCCGTGGGAATCCGCAAAGGTATGATATGCCCAAATTGCCCCAGATTGTATTACCCAGACACCCCTGCAAAGTCCGAAATGTGGGAAAAAATACGCAATTTCCACACATTTCGCTCGGCTCACCCATCGAAACACACCCCCAACAACACATGACCTACCGTCACGCGTTCCCACGGGTGTCCCGATGAAAACGGTACCTCACATGTGTGGGTGCACCTACCTGGCCGCCAAGGGGAAAGCCTAAAACACAAGTAACCCCAAGTCTGTTTTCACACCGGAAATGTCACACTCTCACATCATACAGATATGGGCCTCGGGTGTCCAAGCCACCAAGGAAAACAGGGAAACCCAAGCATTTCCGGAAAGAGGACATCCGTGGGAATCCGCAGAGGTATGATATGCCCAAATCGCCCCAGAATTTATTACCCAGACACCCCCGCAAACTCCGAAATGTGGGAAAAAATACGCATTTTCCTCACATTTCGCTCGACTCACCCATCGAAACACGCCCCCAACAGCACATGGCCTACCGTCCCGCGTTCCCACAGGTGTCCCGATGAAAACGGTACCTCACATGTGTGGGTGCACCTACCTGGCCGCCAAGGGGAAAGCCTAAAACACAAGTAACCCCAAGTCTGTTTTCAGAGGGAAATCTCAGACATTCTGCTGACCGGCACAATGTACAGATATGGGCTTCGGGTGTCCAAGCCACCGAGGAAAACGGGGAACCCCATGCATTTCCGAAAAGAGGACACCAGTGGGAATCCGCAGAGGTATGATATGCCCAAATCGCCCCAGAATTTATTACCCAGACACCCCTGCAAAGTCCGAAATGTGGGGAAAAAAACGCTTTTTCCGCACATTTTGCTCGACGCACCCATCGAAACACACCCCCAACAACACATGGCCTACCGTCACGCGTTCCCACAGGTGTCCCAATGAAAACGGTACCTCACATGTGTGGGTGCACCTACCTGGCCGCCAAGGGGAAAGCCTAAAACACAAGTAACCACAGGTCTGTTTTCAGAGGGAAATCTCAGACATTCTGCCGACCGGCACAATGTACAGATATGGGCCTCGGGTGTCCAAGCCACCGAGGAAAACAGGGAACCCCATGCATTTCCGGAAAGAGGACACCCGTGGGAATCCGCAGAGGTGTGATTTGCGCACATCGCCCCAGATTTTTTTACCCAGACACCCCCGGACTTTGCGGGGGTGTCTGGGTAATACAAGAAGGTGGGAACACAAGAAGGTATGACATCTGCTGTTGGCGATGTGTTTCGGTGAGTGGACACAGGGAAATGTCTCTGAAATTGGCCGGAAATGAAGACAATTCTCAGACATTTCGCTCAGGCCACCCACCGAAACACACCGCCAACAACACGTGGCCTACCTTCCCGTGTCCCCACACGTGTCCCGATGAAAACGGTACCTCACATGTGTGGGTGCACCTACCGGGGGCACAAAAGGAAAAAGGTAACCGACTGGGAACCCCAAGCCATTCGCCACTGCCCATTTTGTTCATGTGGGCAACCTACAGATTTGGGCCTAGGGTGTCGCAGCCAGCAAGGGAAACAGGGAACCCCATGCATTTCCCAAAAGAGGACACCCGTGGGAATCCACAGAGGTCTGCCTTGCGCAAATTGCCCCAGTTTTTATTAGCCACAATCCCCGACAAAGTGTGATATTTGGTGGGGAAAAAACACAATGTTCACTTTGTCTGGGGTTCTGGGTAATAAATTCTGGCCCGCTTCGCGCAAATCAGACCTCTGTGCTTTCCCACGGGTGTCCTCTTTTGGGAAATGCATGGGGTTCCCCGTTTTCCTTGCTGGCTTGGACACCCTAGGCCCAAATCTGTAGGTTGCCCACATGAACAAATTGTGCTGTGGCGAAAGGCTTGGGGTTACCAGCGGGTTACCCTTTTCCTTTTGCGCCCCCAGTAGGTGCACCCACACATGCGAGGTACCTTTTTCGTCGGGACACCTGTGGGAACACAAGAAGGTATGACATCTGCTGTTGGCGATGTGTTTCGGTGAGTGGACACAGGGAAATGTCTCTGAAATTGGCCGGAAATTAAGACAATTCTCAGACATTTCGCTCTGGCCACCCACCGAAACACACCGCCAACAACACGTGGCCTACCTTCCCGTGTCCCCACACGTGTCCCGATGAAAACGGTACCTCACATGTGTGGGTGCACCTACCGGGGGCGCAAAAGGAAAAGGGTAACCGACTGGGAACCCCAAGCCATTCGCCAATGCCCATTTTGTTCATGTGGGCAACCTACATATTTGGGCCTAGGGTGTCGCAGCCAGCAAGGGAAACAGGGAACCCCATGCATTTCCCAAAAGAGGACACCCGTGGGAATCCACAGAGGTCTGCCTTGCGCAAATTGCCCCAGTTTTTATTAGCCACAATCCCCGACAAAGTGTGATATTTGGTGGGGAAAAAACACAATGTTCACTTTGTCTGGGGTTCTGGGTAATAAATTCTGGCCCGCTTCGCGCAAATCAGACCTCTGTGCTTTCCCACGGGTGTCCTCTTTTGGGAAATGCATGGGGTTCCCCGTTTTCCTTGCTGGCTTGGACACCCTAGGCCCAAATCTGTAGGTTGCCCACATGAACAAATTGTGCTGTGGCGAAAGGCTTGGGGTTACCAGCGGGTTACCCTTTTCCTTTTGCGCCCCCGGTAGGTGCACCCACACATGCGACGTACCTTTTTTGTCGGGACACCTGTGGGAACACAAGAAGGTATGACATCTGCTGTTGGCGACGTGTTTCGGTGAGTGGACACAGGGAAATGTCTCTGAAATTGGCCGGAAATGAAGACAATTCTCAGACATTTCGCTCTGGCCACCCACCGAAACACACCGCCAACAACACGTGGCCTACCTTCCCGTGTCCCCACACGTGTCCCGATGAAAACGGTACCTCACATGTGTGGGTGCACCTACCGGGGGCACAAAAGGAAAAAGGTAACCGACTGGGAACCCCAAGCCATTCGCCACTGCCCATTTTGTTCATGTGGGCAACCTACAGATTTGGGCCTAGGGTGTCGCAGCCAGCAAGGGAAACAGGGAACCCCATGCATTTCCCAAAAGAGGACACCCGTGGGAATCCACAGAGGTCTGCCTTGCGCAAATTGCCCCAGTTTTTATTAGCCACAATCCCCGACAAAGTGTGATATTTGGTGGGGAAAAAACACAATGTTCACTTTGTCTGGGGTTCTGGGTAATAAATTCTGGCCCGCTTCGCGCAAATCAGACCTCTGTGCTTTCCCACGGGTGTCCTCTTTTGGGAAATGCATGGGGTTCCCCGTTTTCCTTGCTGGCTTGGACACCCTAGGCCCAAATCTGTAGGTTGCCCACATGAACAAATTGTGCTGTGGCGAAAGGCTTGGGGTTACCAGCGGGTTACCCTTTTCCTTTTGCGCCCCCGGTAGGTGCACCCACACATGCGAGGTACCTTTTTCGTCGGGACACCTGTGGGAACACAAGAAGGTATGACATCTGCTGTTGGCGATGTGTTTCGGTGAGTGGACACAGGGAAATGTCTCTGAAATTGGCCGGAAATGAAGACAATTCTCAGACATTTCGCTCTGGCCACCCACTGAAACACACCGCCAACAACACGTGGCCTACCTTCCCGTGTCCCCACACGTGTCCCGATGAAAACGGTACCTCACATGTGTGGGTGCACCTACCGGGGGCGCAAAAGGAAAAGGGTAACCGACTGGGAACCCCAAGCCATTCGCCACTGCCCATTTTGTTCATGTGGGCAACCTACAGATTTGGGCCTAGGGTGTCGCAGCCAGCAAGGGAAACAGGGAACCCCATGCATTTCCCAAAAGAGGACACCCGTGGGAATCCACAGAGGTCTGCCTTGCGCAAATTGCCCCAGTTTTTATTAGCCACAATCCCCGACAAAGTGTGATATTTGGTGGGGAAAAAACACAATGTTCACTTTGTCTGGGGTTCTGGGTAATAAATTCTGGCCCGCTTCGCGCAAATCAGACCTCTGTGCTTTCCCACGGGTGTCCTCTTTTGGGAAATGCATGGGGTTCCCCATTTTCCTTGCTGGCTTGGACACCCTAGGCCCAAATCTGTAGGTTGCCCACATGAACAAATTGTGCTGTGGCGAAAGGCTTGGGGTTACCAGCGGGTTACCCTTTTCCTTTTGCGCCCCGGGTAGGTGCACCCACACATGCGAGGTACCTTTTTTGGCGGGACACCTGTGGGAACACAAGAAGGTATGACATCTGCTGTTGGCGACGTGTTTCGGTGAGTGGACACGGGGAAATGTCTCTGAAATTGGCCGGAAATGAAGACAATTCTCAGACATTTCGCTCTGGCCACCCACCGAAACACACCGCCAACAACACGTGGCCTACCTTCCCGTGTCCACACACGTGTCCCGATGAAAACGGTACCTCACATGTGTGTGTGCACCTACCGGGGGCGCAAAAGGAAAAGGGTAACCGACTGGGAACCCCAAGCCATTCGCCACTGCCCATTTTGTTCATGTGGGCAACCTACAGATTTGGGCCTAGGGTGTCGCAGCCAGCAAGGGAAACAGGGAACCCCATGCATTTCCCAAAAGAGGACACCCGTGGGAATCCACAGAGGTCTGCCTTGCGCAAATTGCCCCAGTTTTTATTAGCCACAATCCCCGACAACGTGTGATATTTGGTGGGGAAAAAACACAATGTTCACTTTGTCTGGGGTTCTGGGTAATAAATTCTGGCCCGCTTCGTGCAAATCAGACCTCTGTGCTTTCCCACGGGTGTCCTCTTTTGGGAAATGCATGGGGTTCCCCGTTTTCCTTGCTGGCTTGGACACCCTAGGCCCAAATCTGTAGGTTGCCCACATGAACAAATTGTGCTGTGGCGAAAGGCTTGGGGGGACCTGTGGGAACACAAGAAGGTATGACATCTGCTGTTGGCGACGTGTTTCGGTGAGTGGACACAGGGAAATGTCTCTGAAATTGGCCGGAAATGAAGACAATTCTCAGACATTTCGCTCTGGCCACCCACCGAAACACACCGCCAACAACACGTGGCCTACCTTCCCGTGTCCCCACACGTGTCCCGATGAAAACGGTACCTCACATGTGTGGGTGCACCTACCGGGGGCGCAAAAGGAAAAGGGTAACCGACTGGGAACCCCAAGCCATTCGCCACTGCCCATTTTGTTCATGTGGGCAACCTACAGATTTGGGCCTAGGGTGTCGCAGCCAGCAAGGGAAACAGGGAACCCCATGCATTTCCCAAAAGAGGACACCCGTGGGAATCCACAGAGGTCTGCCTTGCGCAAATTGCCCCAGTTTTTATTAGCCACAATCCCCGACAAAGTGTGATATTTGGTGGGGAAAAAACACAATGTTCACTTTGTCTGGGGTTCTGGGTAATATATTCTGGCCCGC
This sequence comes from Ambystoma mexicanum, assembly GCF_040938575.1. Taxonomy (NCBI): domain Eukaryota; kingdom Metazoa; phylum Chordata; class Amphibia; order Caudata; family Ambystomatidae; genus Ambystoma; species Ambystoma mexicanum. The sequence continues at coordinate 339,724,110 of NC_090939.1, forward strand.
TTCGTGCAAATCAGACCTCTGTGCTTTCCCACGGGTGTCCTCTTTTGGGAAATGCATGGGGTTCCCCGTTTTCCTTGCTGGCTTGGACACCCTAGGCCCAAATCTGTAGGTTGCCCACATGAACAAATTGTGCTGTGGCGAAAGGCTTGGGGTTACCAGTGGGTTACCCTTTTCCTTTTGCGCCCCCGGTAGGTGCACCCACACATGCAAGGTACCTTTTTCGTCGGGACACCTGTGGGAACACAAGAAGGTATGACATCTGCTGTTGGCGACGTGTTTCGGTGAGTGGACACAGGGAAATGTCTCTGAAATTGGCCGGAAATGAAGACAATTCTCAGACATTTCGCTCTGGCCACCCACCGAAACACACCGCCAACAACACGTGGCCTACCTTCCCGTGTCCCCACACGTGTCCCGATGAAAACGGTACCTCACATGTGTTGGTGCACCTACCGGGGGCGCAAAAGGAAAAGGGTAACCGACTGGGAACCCCAAGCCATTCGCCACTGCCCATTTTGTTCATGTGGGCAACCTACAGATTTGGGCCTAGGGTGTCGCAGCCAGCAAGGGAAACAGGGAACCCCATGCATTTCCCAAAAGAGGACACCCGTGGGAATCCACAGAGGTCTGCCTTGCGCAAATTGCCCCAGTTTTTATTAGCCACAATCCCCAACAAAGTGTGATATTTGGTGGGGAAAAAACACAATGTTCACTTTGTCTGGGGTTCTGGGTAATAAATTCTGGCCCGCTTCGCGCAAATCAGACCTCTGTGCTTTCCCACGGGTGTCCTCTTTTGGGAAATGCATGGGGTTCCCCGTTTTCCTTGCTGGCTTGGACACCCTAGGCCCAAATCTGTAGGTTGCCCACATGAACAAATTGTGCTGTGGCGAAAGGCTTGGGGTTACCAGCGGGTTACCCTTTTCCTTGTGCGCCCCCGGTAGGTGCACCCACACATGCGAGGTACCTTTTTCGTCGGGACACCTGTGGGAACACAAGAAGGTATGACATCTGCTGTTGGTGACGTGTTTCGGTGAGTGGACACGGGGAAATGTCTCTGAAATTGGCCGGAAATGAAGACAATTCTCAGACATTTCGCTCTGGCCACCCACCGAAACACACCGCCAACAACACGTGGCCTACCTTCCCGTGTCCCCACACGTGTCCCGATGAAAATGGTACCTCACATGTGTGTGTGCACCTACCAGGGGCGCAAAAGGAAAAGGGTAACCGACTGGGAACCCCAAGCCATTCGCCACTGCCCATTTTGTTCCTGTGGGCAACCTACAGATTTGGGCCTAGGGTGTCGCAGCCAGCAAGGGAAACAGGGAACCCCATGCATTTCCCAAAAGAGGACACCCGTGGGAATCCACAGAGGTCTGCCTTGCGCAAATTGCCCCAGTTTTTATTAGCCACAATCCCCGACAAAGTGTGATATTTGGTGGGGAAAAAACACAATGTTCACTTTGTCTGGGGTTCTGGGTAATAAATTCTGGCCCGCTTCGCGCAAATCAGACCTATGTGCTTTCCCACGGGTGTCCTCTTTTGGGAAATGCATGGGGTTCCTCGTTTTCCTTGCTGGCTTGGACACCCTAGGCCCAAATCTGTAGGTTGCCCACATGAACAAATTGTGCTGTGGCGAAAGGCTTGGGGTTACCAGCGGGTTACCCTTTTCCTTTTGCGCCCCCGGTAGGTGCACCCACACATGCGAGGTACCTTTTTCTTCGGGACACCTGTGGGAACACAAGAAGGTATGACATCTGCTGTTGGCGACGTGTTTCGGTGAGTGGACACAGGGAAATGTCTCTGAAATTGGCCGGAAATGAAGACAATTCTCAGACATTTCGCTCTGGCCACCCACCGAAACACACCGCCAACAACACGTGGCCTACCTTCCCGTGTCCCCACACGTGTCCCGATGAAAACGGTACCTCACATGTGTGGGTGCACCTACCAGGGGCGCAAAAGGAAAAGGGTAACCGACTGGGAACCCCAAGCCATTCGCCACTGCCCATTTTGTTCATGTGGGCAACCTACAGATTTGGGCCTAGGGTGTCGCAGCCAGCAAGGGAAACAGGGAACCCCATGCATTTCCCAAAAGAGGACACCCGTGGGAATCCACAGAGGTCTGACTTACGCAAATCGGCCCAGAATGTAATACCCAGAACCACCAGCAAAGACCCACATGGGAGAAGGGTGCCCAAGGCCAGGGATATTACCGCCGACTTTGCTGGAGCCCTGGCTGCCCTGCGTTACAGCTTCTCCCCACCAAGGAGTCTCGGCAGTGTGCCAATACCTCCCCGAAGGGAAAAGCTGTAATGCAGCCCAGCCGCAACTCCAGGACAGTTGGAGGTGATCTGCCCAGACGGGCCATTCCCACCCACACCACCAACAATCCAGCCCCAGTCTCACCCACCACACTGACAGTGGGCCCTAACCATAGAATAATAAAAAACAGTACTCACATAACGTTGCAGCTGCTCGGGTAGAAAAAGCTGTAAACAAAACAAAGAACATGTGTTACCTACGGTCACACCAGCAAAATGTAGCCCTCCCCGGGGGCAGATAGTGGGGGGTTGTCTTGCACTCCTCCCTGGGCTCAGGCGTCCGTTCCTAGGAGCAGATATCTGGTCCCAGGAAGGGCTGCATGACTTGGCACCCACTCCATTGCGGGTGGGGGGGAGGGGGTCAACGCCCCATCCCATTAGAAAATTCCCTGACCCTTTGGGGTGCCCCACCGCCCCCCCTAAAAAGCGTTCCACCATTTTCATTTTTTTCCTTTGGTAACCCAACTCCCCTTGGTGCAGAGGGTCACATTGGTGTGCCAATCTGGCACCGGGGTGCCCAAACCTTACTGCCCCACCCACTGGGGGGCCTGTCCCACCATTTTTGGGGGCCCTCTCCCCCCTCGCCCCAAATGGCTGGGGGACACACCTCATGCAGGCCTCCCTGGGCCTCCTCCAAACGGCTGCGTGAGGTACACCCCACCTCCATTTGGGGTGAGGGGGGAGAGGGCTACCCCAAAAGGTGGGGCAGGACCCCCAATAGATGGGTCAGTAGGGTTTGGGCACCCTGGGGGCAGATAGCCACACTAATGTGGCCATCTGCACCAAGCAAAGTTGGGTAAACAAAAAAAAATATACAAAATCACAGGCTGCTTTTTAGGGGGGGCTGAGGGCCACCCTAAATTGGCAGCGCATGATGTACCCCAACGGGGGGTGGCCCTCAACCCCCCCCACCCCAAATGGAGGGCCCCACCTCATGCAACCCTCCCTGGGGGCAGATATCTGCTCCTAGGAAGGGGCATCTGACCCCAGGGAGGGATGCATGAGGTGAGGCCCCCCTATCTGCGCCCAGGGAGGGTTGCATGAGGTGGGGCCCTCCATTTGGGGTGGGGGGGGGTTGAGGGCCACCCCCCGTTGCGGTACATCATGCGCTGCCAATTTAGGGTGGCCCTCAGCCCCCCCTAAAAAGCAGCCTGTGGTTTTGTATATTTTTTTTTGTTTACCCAACTGGGCTTGGTGCAGATGGGCCCATTAGTGTGGCTATCTGCCCCCAGGGTGCCCAAACCCTACTGCCCGCATCTATTGGGGGTCCTGCCCCAGCTTTTGGGGTGCCCCCCCTCCCTCACCCCACCCCCAATGGCTGGGGGACACACCTCATGCAGGCCTCCCTGGGCCTCCTCCAAACGGCTGCGTGAGGTACACCCCACCTCCATTTGGGGTGAGGGGGGAGAGGGCCACCCCAAAAGGTGGGGCAGGACCCCCAATAGATGGGGCAGTAGGGTTTGGGCACCCTGGGGGCAGATAGCTACACTAATGTGGCCATCTGCACCAAGCAAAGTTGGGTAAACAAAAAAAAATATACAAAACCACAGGCTGCTTTTTAGGGGGGGCTGAGGGCCACCCTAAATTGGCAGCGCATGATGTACCGCAACGGGGGGTGGCCCTCAACCCCCCCACCCCAAATGGAGGGCCCCACCTCATACAACCCTCCCTGGGCGCAGATAGGGGGGGCCTCACCTCATGCATCCCTCCCTGGGGTCAGATGCCCCTTCCTAGGAGCAGATATCTGCCCCCAGGGAGGGTTGCATGAGGTGGGGCCCTCCATTTGGGGTGGGGGGGTTGAGGGCCAACCCCCGTTGCGGTACATCATGCGCTGCCAATTTAGGGTGGGGGGACATCTAAAATTTTGGGGTGCTACCCTATCATACCCATTGCAGTTTTATCTGGGAGGAAGTGGTGGCTCTGAAAAGAGCCTTTTGGTGGTGTTTATTTGTGTTCAAAACATTTGGAATGCTCAACACCTACTATAAAATGGATGCTGTAATTCCAAAAAAGGTTGCAATGCATTTTGTACATTTCTCAAAAAAATCTGATTGCCAGCATAAGTAAAATGGACTCCAAAAATGTATGTACTACGAAACATAATATTTTCATTGTGAAAAGAGGACATGCCAAAATCTCTTAGAAAGGCGCAAACAGCCTTATTGACATTGTGCCTTGCTTTGTCCATTTGTGGACCAAATGAAGAAGAACAAAGCCACGTTTGTCTCTGCGCAACACGTGAAAAAATTACTTGAGAATTTGGAAACATGTCCATGACCTTCCCAAGTCCTTCTTTCATTGCAAATTGCAAAGAAATTCCAGACACATGTCCAAAACTGTTCCCTACACAATGAATTACAATTATGTCTGGATGTTGCTCTGTCTCCAAAGTAGCACAGAGAGGTAGCAAGTCCAACCACTTAATTCCACGTACTCCATGCCAGTGCACTTCCACATGTGGGAATCAAAGATCTACAGCTACTCCACCGCTTTCAGCTTGCACCTTCAACCAATGTATCACGAGTCTCCCAAAATCCAAACAATCTGTTTTTTGAAACACACAGCCATAGCTATCTGTTCTTCTCTCAGCAAAAAGAGTATCTGAGAAACTCTCTCCTGGAACAACACACCCACTAAACTTTCCTGACCAATCCCTTTCTCTGCTCATTCTAATTTGCATGGCTCCCCAACCTAGAAATCCCTGGATGTAACACCCGATGTCCGCGGACTACCGCCATGTCCGCGGACATATCGTAACATGAACAGTCCTTTTACCATTTCCTTTTCACTTTCTGTGCCATTCCCTCATTGGATATAGCTAAGAAGTCACAAGAACATCCACCAATCACACCCAAGACCTCTACATCTAACTGCATCATCATAGATCAGCAGTTTAAATGTACTGTGAATCTCTCTGAGTACAAGTGTCATATCATTGGAAAGCACCTTCTACCAGAAATACTGTACAAGTCTCCAAGATTTCTACTGGTAGCTGCATGCATATCCATATGCATGAACACAAACTACAGGTGTGCAAATTTTCTATATAGTACATGTAAAATTTTTATAGATTCATATAAACAGATTAACTGACGTTTAGCTTGTATAATCTATCAAATGAATTTACTGTCATGTTTTCCATCTCCTAAAATCAACTGTCACTTCCAAACCTATCTGCTATTTAATTTCTTTTTACACACACAAAATCATGTTGAACTAACATATTTAAAGTACAGTAGGAAGAGTTAACATACTGAAACAAAATTGCATGCACACAGTGTGTTCAAAAATCAAACAACAATACTTGTACCAAAATATAAACATTTATTTACTTAGATTTATATACTGCGCAAGCAGCCCATGGCATTGAGGTGCTTTTACTTACAAGAGCTTAGTTACAGAAATAGTGGTATTCAGTGGTACATTATGAATTCCACAAGGCATTCAAATGGAATTTTGGTTGGTACAGTTAGTCATTACAATACAGTTTATGCATTAAGAACATATGAAATGTATTCAACTGGTACGACACATTTTATGTGAATAAGATAGTTTTCATGATTTTGAGGAAGGCGCTGAGGGTCAATGTCAATTAAAAAAATCAATGTCTAAATTAAAAACAATGCTATATACAAACAAAATTCCATATTTGTTTCCTTTACAATTGCAGTGAAGACCATTCTCCTGAAAAGGAGCAGCTGAATTTGAAGTACAAAGAACAACTAAGAATAAACTTGCTCATTTCAGAAAAAAAGTAAATTGAATACCACCATATTATTTATACTATTATTCAAACACACTGTAAGGTTAATTCATGCTATTTCTGTGTCTATAAATAGAGATTGTGCACCATTCTGTGTACAAATCCCCATTTCTTAAATAGAGATTTACAGGCAGAATGATGCACAATTTCTTAGTTTTTGACACACAAATAACCCAACTCAACCCCTAGAAATTTGAAATTATAGAACAAACAACTGTTTTAATTGTATACCATTAGATTTACTATTTCTACTTCTCCACAACACCAGCTTACTTTCTATTATCATCTGAACCCCGGTTTAGTAGCACATACATTCAAGAATAGCCATCCCAACAAGTTGTAGTTGCCAAATGCACAATTACACACCATTACATACATCTTTATTATCTTACTCACACACTCATGCACACAGCACACATACATTAAGAACACCCCAACCCATACCTTTTTCATTTTTTTCAACAGACCCTAAAGAATGCCTACCAAAAATCAAGTCCGTAGAAAGCAATGAAAAACAGAGCAAATGAAAATAGAAGTGTCCAAAACAAGCATCCATCTCTAGCAGAATTTGTAAAAAAAGTTAAAACAAACAGATAATACAGTCATTTAGCGAAACAAAATAAGCTTCACGTACAGAAACTCTGCCTCCTCTATCAAAATGTAAAACAAACCACACAGCAATTAACAAAAAATCAGCTACCACTACAGATAAAACTGCTCCTATAAATCTTGATATAGTGCCAAGTAAGCATACCAAAAAAAGTATTATAGCAAAAATGTTCTGTCACAGAGTCCTTCAAAATCTTATATAAACAGGAGAGAAAACAAACTCAACCCTTAAAACATATCGTAGGAAATTAATCTAGAAGCGTTGATAGACAGTGCAATCCTTCTCAAAAGAAAGTTATTTATTTTAGTGTTAAACAAAATGAAACCACTAACAAAACTAATGACTAAATTACAAAAAAGACTTCTCAATAAACAAAATGTCAGCAGAAATAACTTCTTAAGTATCTGTGGAGGTGAATGGAGTCACACTACGAGCACAGAACCATACTTTAATGAAGAAGCATACAAACAAAAGCAAACAAATATAATTGCCATACATAGCAGTGGACAAGTTTATGAAAAAGTAAATAATACCATAATGGAACGAGAAATACTGCTTTCAAAAATATCCCCAGAAAACTTAGAATTATCTCTCCATTCAAATGAATCAGAACGTCTAGTATACAAATGGCCATGCACGTCAATGTGTAACATTCCCAAAGAATCTTTCAAGTCTTTACGCCAATTCCTCAATCAATATGTGAAAGGCAAAGACAAAATTAAAATTAAACTACTGCAAAATATGGATACCTGTCCAGTGCGCAAGCACTCAAAACTACAAGGACATTCATTGGCCTGTATTTCAGGACCTACTTGCAAAACCACCTTCCATTATATCAACATGATATCAACACATCATTCAACTATAAGAAATCTAGTCTCTAAACTGTACTATGCTAAAAATCCTGCTTTAGCAGTAGCCAATTTAAATAACATTCTTCTACATGGTACAGCAAAAGACCTACTTGAAGAAATTGACTATATACCGAAAAAATATTTTGGAAGTGAAAGCCACTTACAGAATGAAATAGCTTTAAAGCAAATTAGCAAAAATTCTATGCATGGCAACCTTCTACTACGCACATACAAAAAAGAAATACAGAAATTTAAAAGTGCATCTTCTGAAGTACCAAACCATGTGTGTGTGTGTTGCCGTAGAACTTTTTATAAAAGTAACACAAACACTATAGATCTAACATATAAAATAGAAGACAATGAAGATTCTAAATGGTTTGAATTAGCTCTCTACCTTATAGCAGAAACCAAATACGAAATAACTGACCCCTTAATACTTTGCAGTTACTGCACTACAAAACTTGACAACAACCAAACTCCTTCACGTCCTATCACAAATAATTTGGAATTATTTCCATTACCAAAACTGCTACAACAACTCAATTGATATGAGAGCATCATAATTCAAACAGTGCACCCCTTTCAAGCAATAATACGCCTTCAACCAAAAACAGTAAAATTACCTCCCTCTGAATTAGTGAAAGGTATTCGTGGAAAAGTAGTGTATTTACAGTTAGATCTAAAAGAAAATGTGCACACTCTAGGAGTGCAACGTCCAATGGAGCAATCTTTAATTATCTTAGTAAATGGTGTACCTACAAAAGACAAACAAATTTGGCAACAACTGGAAGATTTACATAAAGTTAGACAAGCTTTGCAATATCTAAAAGACAATAATAAATACTACAAATAAATTAATATTGAAGAAAACTTGAAGGATACCACTGAAATAATTCAAGAGACACAAGAAGCTGGTCAATTTGAGCTCCTAGATCCTGCTACAATATCCAATAATTTATACCATTATACAATTCACCCATTGCACTCTAATGACACCGTAGAAGAGGCACTATAAACGTACCAAATGCGTCAAAGAAACGGATCACCAATCAGCATATGGGAAAAAAAGTATAGAAACATGTGCTTTTCCTCTTCTTTTTCCTACTGGCAAAGGAGGAAGGTACGATGATAGACCTATTCAAATAACAGAATCAGAATATCGCTCATTGCGAATGTATTCTGAAGATCCCAGATTTAGACAAAATGTGGAATAAATATTCCACCTACTCTTTGAAAGTGAACTAGCAACTTTATGTTATGGAGTTGCACCCACATTAAAATCAGGATCCCACTTTCAAAATATGTCAGCTACACAATTATCACAAAAAGTGCAACAAAAAGATGAGGTTTTACAATCAAATATTACAAATCTATTAGCAAATATGCGTGGTACTAAAGAATACTGGTTTCGACGTCACAGAGATGTACGTTGTATGATCAGAAACTTGGCCCACCCACTTGGTTTGTTACATTAAGTTTTGCAGAATATGCATGGGAAGATTTACATGATTTCCTATGCATATAAAAAAAAAAAAAACAAACATAGATATACTAACACCTGGAGAACTTTGTTCTCTAGATCCTGTTAATGTGTCAAGATATTTTCACCATCACTTCATTGCTATGCTGCACTTTATTTGTAATGAAACTGCTCCTCCCCTTGGAGAAGTGCAACTCTTCTTTTGGAGAAAAGAATACCAAGCCAGTGGAGCACCACATAGCCACATGCTTTTATGGATTAAAGATGGTCCTAAATTTGGTAAAGACAGTGATGCCACTGTTTTACAGTTTATTGAAAAATATGTCACTTGTCAAATTCCATCAGAAGCAACAAATAGTGATCTTCAAGCACACATTTTACAATTTCAAAGACACAAATGTGGCAAATATTGTTGTCGCAAATACAAAAACAAAGGGAAATACTACACCAAATGCAGCTTTGCTTTTCCTAGACCGGTTACAAAAACAGGTCAAGTGAACAAATTCATGTCTTCAGTTAGACATAGTGTTAAAGGTAAATCACCTAAAAATACATATTACATAAAAATAACAGAAGAAGAAAAATATATCAATAATTACAATGCAATGATTGCCCACTTATGGAATGCAAACATAGATGTGCAGTACATTGCAGACAATTCCACTGCATTTGCACGATATGTTACAGCATACTTAACCAAAGCAGAAAAAAACAGAGCTACAAGACCTCTGGAATGACCTGTCATCAGACAAAACAGTGTCTCAAAAATTATACAGCTTGGACATAAAAATGCTCTCCCATAGAGAATGTGGCTCTTATGAAGCAGCAGATCGTTTAACTGGTACTGCTTTGTTTCGAAAATCTGAAAATATGGTATGGCTAAGTCTTGGTCCTGCTAAATCTAGAAAAAGAGTTATAAAATCATAGGAAGATATAGAAACAATAGCCAAACATGATTCCAACAGCCAAGACATTTTAAAAAACAATTTACTGGACACATACTACCCAAACAGAAGTACTACTTTGGAAACCATGTGTCTATACCACATAGCCCAAAACTTCACATACACAAATAATATAAAACCTGATGAAAAAAAGGTAGATACAGAGTGACAAATTGTGAAGGCAGCTTAGTAAAACTCACCAAACCAAACTTAATTAATCATGTCAAATTGTCATTAAAGACTCCTCAACATAAAGAACTATATTACATGTCCCTGCTACAACTCTTTAAACCATGGAGAAAAGAAGAAGAAATACTAGATAACTATGACTCCTATGAAGACGCTTTCAAAGCAAAAGAAAGCACTTAACTGATGTAAACTTTACACAGTACAAAACAATGTTGCACAATGAACAGCAACACGAAGAAGAACTGCAGGCCCAACTAGATAAGGACACTCCTGACAGTAATCAACCTTCTGTAACAGGAAGCCAACCACTGGGAGAGCCACTAATAACAAATGAGGCAGAATTAGCTATGACAGAAGTAGAAAACACCATGTGTCAGTATGAAGATAAAGAAGACTTAACTATACTACAATCAAAACTGAATAATGAACAACGTAGCATTTTTGAAGAAGTAACAAAAGAAATTGCACATGGTGTACAGCATGAAAATATGGAATGTTCCTGCCATAATTATAAACCTATACTACTGTACGTCAGTGGTGAAGCTGGTTCTGGCAAAACATTCTTAATCAAAATCATCAGTAAATTCCTTCACCAATTTACAAACAACAAACCGTCAGCTGTTGTCACTGCTCTCACAGGTTTAGCTGCCTACAACATAGGCGGTGTCACTTTACACCGATTACTACTCCTGCCAGTAGAACGCCAAAACAAATTAGACTATTATAAACTTTATACAGAAGCTACAATGGAACTACGCAGAGTATTAAAACAAATGAAAATGCTACTAATAGATGAAGTGAGCATGGTGTCCAACCTAATGTTGGCCTTGATTCACCTCAGATTACAAGAAGTACTCAAATCAAACTACGAAGAGCTCTTTGGAGGAAAACACATTATTGTTTTCGGAGATCTTCTTCAATTGACACCAGTGAAAGGTGAGTCTATTTTTAAAACCGTAGGACAAAAACTCTGCCGTAAAACTGTTGGCAGCATTGGAAATGTCAACCTTTGGCAACATTTTCAATACAGAGAATTAACAGAAAACATGCGTCAATCTGCAGATCTCACTTATGCCAACATCTTAAAAAGTATTAGAGTTGGTATATTATCTCGAGAAGCACAAGCAATATTGTAAACTCGGAAAATTCATGCACTTTATGGCCATAATGCATGTGTTACGGATGTAATGGAATAATTAGCCCACAAAAATGTCAATTGTATGGCCTTAATGCCAACTCTTGCAAGCTGTTTCGAATTCAATGAAACAATGTTAAAAAAAGAAATGCAACCAATCATTGAAATTAGCACCACAGACAATTTAGACATACATGGTATGACACTACCCATGCATGATCAAGCCAAAATGAGACTAAATCGTTTAGAAAATGCAATCTCCAACACAGCTGGATTGGAAAACATATTAAAATGATCATTAAATTGCAGAGTAATGCTTAAAAGTAACTTTGACGTGGATCAATGACTAGTTAATGGAGCACTAGGTACAGTTGTTGGCTTTCAAACATACCCACGTGACAACAACATTCAGTTTGTCAATATTCTCTTTGACAAATTTTCTGAAGTGAAAAGGATAGGATGCTCAACAGCTCGATTCCTTCTCTTCAAAGACATGTATCTACGAAGTGAACAATTTTCTCTAACTCTTGCATACACAGTCACCATTCATAAATCACAAGGACTTACCCTAGACAAAACATTGATAGACATTGGTATCACAGTCTTTAAAGAAGGCATGAGCTACGTAGCATTATCACGCTTACTTACACTTGACGGTCTATTTCTAATCAACTTTGATACAAGTAAAGTAAACGCTGATATTCTTGCATTTCAGAATACAATAGACTTCGTTCACTCTATACCACCCATCTAAAAACATATCCTATTCCACAAAAAGTAAACTGTTCTAAAAGAAATCTAAATCAAACAGACATGCAACAGGATGTCACTGCAAATCCTCCAAAGAGATTAAAAGAAACTAATACTTCATCAAGTACCACAATCAAAAAAGAACCTATTAGGGAAAGTAAACCAGGTACCTCTTCTAAGAAGGAAGACAAACTCCAAAAAAAGCACTCAGATACAGAACTACCTGGTCCATGTAAACTTTCAAATGTAATTGGTGTAATTTGCTACGCCAATGTAGCAATGAATATTCTATTTCAATTACCACCAATTGTTGACAACATTTACTTACACAGTACAGACCAATTATGTTTGCAAATTTTAGTACTTCATAGAAACGCAACAAACAATCCTGACTACTGTGCTGGAATGGTGAAATTCACTATAAACTCACTTGAAGATCCACAAGAATTTTTTATGTACTTACTACAAGTACGGAAAACAAAAACATACCTATAAATGAAATCTTTCAGATTTCATACATGTGGAAACATACATGCACTCTCTGCAACAATGTGACACAAGAACAAATCCCCAATGAGCGCTTTGTGTATGTATCAATACCTAATTGTGAATCTGTTCCATTTCAGCAACTTGTACAAAATGCAGACCATGGTAGATTATGTACTACCTGCAATTCAGATAATCGCTCCACCTTAATAATACAAACACATAGTAAATACGTAATACTAATGCTTCTACGTTACAATGCAGATGGTACAAAAAACAACTGCAAGCTGACTGGATTCACACATGGTCAAGTATAACTTGGTAAGAAAACCTTCACAACAATAGGTATAATCTACCACACAGGAGCCACAACCAATGCAGGTCACTATACTGCATATATAAAAAAGAATTGTGGATGGTTCGAATCTAATGATAGTACCATTACTCTAAAGCAGAGATTACCTGTAAATCTTACAAACGCTTATTTAATCTTCTTAAAACCAAAATGTATTAACTAAACTGTACTTAAACATTAACTAAACTTCTATTAGAAAACTATAAACTGTTACAATATGCAAACAGCTATATACCTGCCTCAAGATTATACAACAACTAAACAGATAAATGAATACCACTAAATTATATCAACAAAATAAACAGTTAGAATACGCCAACTGGTATCTAACTATCCCAAGATTTTCAATAACCAAGCAGATAAATCAATACAACTACATTATAACAAATAATAGACAGTTAGAATACGCCAAATTGTATCTAACGACCCCAATATTTTACAATATCCAAACAGATAAATCAATACCACTTCATTATAACAAAAAATAGACTTTCAGAATATGTCAACAGGTATCTAACTGCTCCAAAAATCTGCAACAAGCCAATATATAGAGCATTAGACAGAAACAACAAGTGAACACTGAAAACAAACAAACAAATAGACTGTAGCATAACAAAAAAGGTTTTTTTTTAATCCACATGGATTTTTTTTCTCCCACAAACCCAATGATTTTAGCAACAAACACAGAAACTGAGCAAATTGCACAGAAAACTGGTTTGTAATCTACTAACTATGAGGGTAAAAAAAATGTTGATTATTCAATGTTATGAGTTGTAACAAAATACCAATACTAACATGATCTTATCTTTTATCACAGAAATAAACAAGAAATACATGTACTCCAGTTACTAAACCAAACAGTAAGTATATTATATTAAGGACAACCATCACAGCAAATCACACCCATAGTGACTTATAACTTTGCTGCCTATAAATTTGATCGTGTCCATGCCCACAACCACAATAGCATATCACACCCATAGTGGCTTATAACTTTGTTGCTTATAAATTTGTTCTTGGATCCCAAAGTTATAAGCCAATATGGGTGTGATATGCTGCGTTGGTTGTGGCCAGGGCATAGAGTATTTGGTGCATGGCCATATGGCCATGCTCCCAAGACGCTATGCCCTGGCCACAACCACCACAGCATATCACACCCATAGAGTCAAACATTTTAACTATGCTGTATGGACACTTTTAATGTCCGCGGACATCATGAGTGTCCTTAGAACAGTTTCAACTTGCCTGCGAACCAAACAAACAGGCTTACCGTCCTCAGAACACACCCATTTTGTTTACTTTACTAACATCCCAGGACACATAATGTGTTCTCAGAACACTTTGAACGTGCTTGCGAACATGTGGTCTTAGAACAATTTGAACTTGCTTGTGAACAGAACGGACAGGCATAGCGTCCTCAGGACACCCCCATTTTATTTATTGACGAACATCCAGGACACATGATGTGTTCTTAGAACAGATTCAGCTTGCTTGTGAACAATACGGACAGGGGTAGTGTCCTCAGAACACCCCCATTTCATTTATTTAGAACATTTTAGAACATCTGCATTGTCCGCGGACAAAGCGAACACAACAGGGGGGTCTACCACCTAAATAAATAAAACATGTAACCCATGTATCCCGGGAGGATAGCTCAGCGGCAGCGTGCGCGTCTTGGAAGCAAGACGACACAAAGCAACAACAGGTTCGATCCCGGGTCCGCGCTTAGAAACCTCTGGGTGTTTAAGCTCGTTATAAATACGTAACTAAGACAAAAAAAAAAAAAACACATTTGCAACTAAGAAAAAAAAAATAAAGCAAACAAACAATTCCTGTAACAGCGCCTCGATGCCTGCGGGCTGTGTGAGCGCTTTATAAATGTTAAATAAATCTCTTACTCCCCCACCCTCCCCAAACACTTTCACACAACAACACACTCTACTAAATAGTATTTTTCAACCAAGTTTCAATGCGCTGTCCGCGGACGCCTGCAAATCCAAGATGGCGGGCATTCCCAAAAATCTGACGCACTTCACGCTCTTCACCGTCCAATCAATGAACATGTTGCAAGTCCGCGGACATGACGCAAGCCGGTCATATATATATATATATATATATATATATATATTCAGTGAAAAAAACTTTGTTAAAGGGACTTTATGGTTAAGTTGTGCTACTAAAACCCTATGAAATTCAGTGAAAAAAACTTTGTTAAAGGGATGTTATGGTTTCAAGTAAAACCAAACAAATACAGAAATGTGCCAGTTATGGTAAGCTAAGCAACATTAACTTGTGCCACCATCGTGCACTGCTAAGACTAACACCCAGAACATCAAAGATGACACCATAAATGTCATTGACATCACTGATGACATCACAGTTCTGGTTTCCTCTTTTTGTGTGCACTGACATATGTAAGGCAGATGGTTTTCTTCACTAACAGCCAGCAACTAAACATGCAAAAGGTACTATGTTTGTAGATCTTACCTTTCTCATATGTTGTTACACTGCTTTCCGTAGGTTGCACACACATCATATGATATATATACAAAGGAGAAGAACAAATCCTGAAACACAGCAATCATTTCCAACCATAACTCGCGCCACCACCGCCACCACCGTGCGCTGCATAGACTAACACCCAGGATATCAAAGATGACATCATGTCATCAATGACATTTATGATGTCATCTTTGATGTCCTGGGTGTTAGTCTTAGCAGTGCACAGTGCTGGCACGAGTTATGGTTGCTTAGCTTAACATAACTGGTGAATTTCTGGGGTTTTTCAGTTTTACTTGGAACCAGAACGTCCCTTTAACAAAGTTTTTGTCACTCAATTTCATAGGTTTTTAGTAGCACAACTTAACCATAACGTCCCTTTAGCAAAGTCTTTTTCACTGATTTTATATATTTATAAACTTTCTGTATTAGGTACAGTAAAAATAATATATATGTTTCTTTCTACATAGAAATGTCTACTACTTTAGAGTGGCTGGAAGAAAATGTTCCTCGTGATGAAATAACTGACAACATTGATACTAACTTTGCATCAGGCCATGCCGGCGGCTGGCTGCCTGATGTGCCAGCCTCCGGGGGGTGCCGCCACCAGCAGGTGTGAATGGGACTGTGAACGAGGTGCAAATGGGAAGCAAAATTAACATGCAGGACTAATGAGGTGTTCTCAGAAATAAGGGACAGTCTTCTTAAAAATATAGGGCGCACACATGATTTAGTTTACCTAAATACCCACAGGTGGTGACACCTCTGCATCCGGAGTATTTAAAAGCACACTACTGGGCATAGCAAAGTGTGAAGAGCAGTCGCAAAACCTGCCGGGAGCATGAGATTTGATGAACACTTGCATAGCTGTCAAGTGCTCCCATATTATGCCCGATCACACGAACCTGTTCTTGCTTTTGACTTTACATGCTGGAATTTGTAGGCCCATACTTAGCATGGGAAACATGAAAAGTACAAATCCAATCATGCAACAAGAAAAGCAAGCAATGGCTCTTAGTGGCTCACATTGCAGCAATGCACTTGGACATCAAGTATTGGCAGGGAGTTTGGAAATGTAAGCACAGCTCAAAAGTGCACTGACTGGACAGCAGGATAGGAAGATGACCATTAAATGTAGCGTGAAGCATATTGGACTGAAACCAATGTTTGGCAGACTAGTTACTGATACAGTGATTGGAAGCATGTGTGTATTTATGCATTAAAATGACTTCCTTTATAGCGGGGGGCAATTTTTCTAGATGGAGAATATTGAGCACAAATGAACATTCACTTAATTTACGCTTCAGCCCATATTTACAGGGTAATTCATAGAATTTCGCAGAAAAGTGTCGCAAGCGGCTGGCGCAGAGTGTCCGCGTGCGATTGACTGCGCCAGGCACGTGCGCTAAAACCGATTTCCGCGCACAGCGTATTCATGGATTTCAGGCTCCCAAACCAGCCGTGGCGCAGAGTATCGCAGCGACCCTGCAGCAGCGCCAGTAACGCCCCCAAGAACGCCCTCGCGCAAGGAAAAGCCATCAAAATCGCTAAATCATCGCAAAGGGCAGCGCTAACCCTGGACCAGTCCACAGGGCTGCCAAACAAGGAACGCAAAGCGGGTAACGTGCATATCAGGGGTACGCGTGAAGTTTTACACGCGATTAGCCAGGGCACGTGTATCACAGGGGTACGCAGGAATTATCACACGCGATTTGGCTGGGTACGTATATTACAGGGGTGCGCGGGAATTATCACACGCGATTTGGCTGGGTACGTGTATTCCAGGGGTGCGCGGGAATAATCACACGGGATTTGGCTGGGTAGGTGTATTACAGGGGTACACAGGAAGTTCTACACGCGATTCGGCTGGGTACGTGTATTACAGGGGTGCGCGGGAATTCTCACATGCGATTTGGCCAGGTACGTGTATTACAGGGGTGCGTGGGAATTATCACACGCGATTTGGCTGGGTAGGTGTATTACAGGGGTGCGTGGGAAGTTCTACACGCGATTGGCCAGGGTACGTGTATTACAGGGGTATGTGGGAATTATCACACGTGATTTGGCTGGGTACGTGTATTACAGGGGTACACGGGAAGTTCTACACGCGATTCGGCTGGGTACGTGTATTACAGGGGTGCGCGGGAATTTTCACATGCGATTTGGCCAGGTACGTGTATTACAGGGGTGCGTGGGAATTATCACACGCGATTTGGCTTGGTACGTGTATTACAGGGGTGTGCGGGAATTATCACAGGCAATTAGGCTGGGTGGGTCCTCACAGGTGTTCCCTGTACACCCTCCACAGCCCCTGCAGGCAGCCCACAAAACAGGGGACTACCCTGCACACCTGCTCATGTCCCCCTGCACCCCCACCCCCCAGCAGTGCAGGGGCAGCCTCCACCAGGCCCCCACTCATGTCTCCCACCACCCCCACCCCCCAGCAGTGCAGGGGCAGCCTCCACCAGGCCCCCACTCATGTCACCCACCACCCCCACCCCCCAGCCACCAGGGGCACCCTCCACCAGGCCCCCACTCATGTCTCCCACCACCCCCACCCCCCAGCAGTACAGGGGCACCCTCCACCAGGCCCCCACTCATGTCTCCCACCCCCCCCACCCCCCAGCAGTGCAGGGGCAGCCTCCACCAGGCCCCCACTCATGTCTCCCACCACCCCCACCCCCCAGCAGTGCAGGGGCAGCCTCCACCAGGCCCCCACTCATGTCTCCCACCACCCCCACCCCCCAGCCACCAGGGTCACCCTCCACCAGGCCCCCACTCATGTCTCCCACCACCCCCACCCCCCAGCAGTGCAGGGGCAGCCTCCACCAGGCCCCCACTCATGTCTCCCACCACCCCCAGCCCCCAGCCACCAGGGGCACCCTCCACCAGGCCCCCACTCATGTCTCCCACCACCCCCACCCCCCAGCAGTGCAGGGGCACCCTCCACCAGGCCCCCACTCATGTCTCCCACCACCCCCACCCCCCAGCAGTGCAGGGGCAGCCTCCACCAGGCCCCCACTCATGTCTCCCACCACCCCCACCCCCCAGCCACCAGGGTCACCCTCCACCAGGCCCCCACTCATGTCTCCCACCACCCCCACCCCCCAGCAGTGCAGGGGCAGCCTCCACCAGGCCCCCACTCATGTCCCCTATCACCCCCACCCCCCGCCACCAGGGTCACCCTCCAGCAGGCCCCCACTCATGTCTCCCACCACCCCCACCCCCCAGCAGTGCAGGGGCAGCCTCCACCAGGCCCCCACTCATGTCTCCCACCACCCCCACCCCCCAGCAGTGCAGGGGCAGCCTCCACCAGGCCCCCACTCATGTCTCCCACCACCCCCACCCCCCAGCAGTGCAGGGGCAGCCTCCACCAGGCCCCCACTCATGTCTCCCACCACCCCCACCCCCCAGCCACCAGGGGCACCCTCCACCAGGCCCCCACTCATGTCTCCCACCACCCCCACCCCCCAGCAGTGCAGGGGCACCCTCCACCAGGCCCCCACTCATGTCTCCCACCACCCCCACCCCCCAGCAGTGCAGGGGCAGCCTCCACCAGGCCCCCACTCATGTCTCCCACCACCCCCACCCCCCAGCAGTGCAGGGGCAGCCTCCACCAGGCCCCCACTCATGTCACCCACCACCCCCACCCCCCAGCCACCAGGGGCACCCTCCACCAGGCCCCCACTCATGTCTCCCACCACCCCCACCCCCCAGCCACCAGGGTCACCCTCCACCAGGCCCCCACTCATGTCTCCCACCACCCCCACCCCCCAGCCACCAGGGGCACCCTCCACCAGGCCCCCACTCATGTCTCCCACCACCCCCACCCCCCTGCCACCATGTGCAGCCCCCACCCGGTCCTCACAATGTGTGTAATGGTCAGCCTCCACAGCCAAAAAGCCCTACCAAGTAACCCATTCACCCACATGGAAATGGAAATCACATGTTACACCCCCAATGTTCATGAAGCAAATGAACCCATGTCCGTCACACACATATTTTCCAATTGAATGGGAAAACACACAACATGACATGCATGAAACCAATGAGATGAAACCACACAGTGAACAATGTTAAAAAAAATGTATTAGAAAAAAATACGAATGCTAAAGAAAGAAAACTAACTACAATGTAAATGTGAAAAAAGAAGCTGCATGTCCGCATAAAAACACAAAACTAGAAAATCAAATCCAAAAAATTTAGTCCAAAGTGAAATGTCAAAACTCTCCGTGCAACAAAGAACTATGTACAAAAATAACAAGGGTCCATCATCACAACTGAACTAAGGAAACCTCCTAAAAAACCTACCTAAATATCAACTATATACAAAAAGTGGAGCAGTGTCCGGCGACTCCAAATCATAAGAAAAAACAAAGGAAACCTAAAACTAAAGAACTATATACAAAGGCGGCGGGCAAGTCCAGCGGCTCACTCTGTGGTGTTCCGGGCCAGGGCATCATCGAACTCCTGTTCGATGTCCCGGAGGCGGTCCAGTTCCATGGCCCCGAGGGTCCACAGGGACGACGCCGTGTCCTCCTCCAACCCCCTGCGGATTGCCTCGAGGCACTCGGCCCGCCTCAGGGCCCTCCGCATGGAGTTCTCCGCCCTGACCATTGTGAGCCGCGCCTCTTCCGCCCGCCGCCGCTCCGCACCTATGGCGTGGCCCAACCGCTGCCACACGGAAGACACTCTCTGTCCTGGGTCCTCCTGCCCTCCGGCCGATGCCTGCCCCTCCGATGTCGAAGGCCCCGAGCCTTCATGGCTCCCACCATCTTGCTGCTGCTGCTGCTCTGCCTCTGCCCGTGCACTGCCTCCTGCTGCCTGCACATCCTCCGCCGGCTGGGGTGCACCTGTTGATGTGGCCACCCCTGCTGGACGTCCGACTCCCGACTGTGGCAGGGATGCCTCCTCCACCAGCCTGGCCGCACTGTCAGAGGCAGCTCCACAGGGCACCCAGGTGACTGATGGGTGGGAAGATGGCACAGAGGACGACTGGCGCGTAGGGGGTCCAGTTGAGGAGGGGGTCGGAACAAGCCCCATCAGACGGAGGAATCCGGTCTGGGTGACCTGTCCCAGCAGGCTGACGTGGTCAACGAGCCATTCGAGATGACGTGCAGTCTCTCCATGAAAAGACTGCAGGTCACCTCGCATGGCCCGTTGACGCAACGCCACACCAGCCAGGACAGGCTCAACCCGGACCTGGATAGCCACGTCCGCAGGCAGAGGAAGGCCAGTTGACGTCAGCTCATCCCCTGCCTGAAAACGGGTCTGGACGTAGGCATCCCTGCTGGTGCAAGATGATGCAGGGACAGGATCGGGGACAGGATTGCACACAGGCACCTCTGCGGCCGCCTGTGCTACCTCCTGTCCCTGGTCCTGCACTGCACCACTAGCACCAGTGGGATCCCCACCTCCAGACCCCGTCTCTGGTGCTTGCACGGCCTCCTCCTCCACCAGACCCCCCACCAACCTGGATGACTCTGTGCCATCTTCCCCTGTTGTGCCCTGTGGGGTCCCAGCTGCCCCTTCTGCTGCCGAGGAGTCCAACTGCAACCTCCGCCTCTTGGACCTCCCCCCGGCAGCTGCGGCCTGGGACGCGGCACCGGACTCCTCACTCCCCGACGAGATGACAACACGGGAGGGGAGCCGGGCCTTGTGTCTCCGGCTGGCGGTCGGATCCCCGCCGCTGTGCTCCACAGCACCTTCTCCGCCCTCTTCATCAGTTGACGCTGCAGACAGGGAGAAACAAAACACAGGCATCAGGGCACTGTACAATGGACACATACACGCACGACAGTTGCACATGAGTGGCATTGTCAAACCTCAGACATGTCATCACAATCCCCAACACACATGTCATTGCAACTGGCACACATGAGCCATACCACAGCCATATCGCAACTGCCACCACCATCCCTACACATACAACAGCATCAGCAGCCAAAGGGGAGCCATACATCACATGCAACACAGGAAGTGCACCACACATGTACACACACCACCACACTTGCATGCATGTCTACACCTCTGCCAAGTGTCGCACTGTTCAGACGGGCATCCATGTCACATCTGCCAATCAGGCTTCCACATACCGCTGTCACATGCATCCATGCAGCATCACTGTTGCACCTTTGACAAATACACACACATGCACATGTACACAGTGCTCATACATGCAGCCGAAAACAACATACATGCCTGACATCACGGACATGTCTACTTACATACACATTCATCCAAACATGTGTGCACGCACAACTGCATTTGCCATGCAAGCCCACACACACAAGCACCATCCATGTCTCACACATTACAGCCCTCGCATGTGTCAGCCCCACGGCCCTGTACACCCCCACCCATACTCCACCCCATACAAACAGATGTGCAACCGGCACAATGGGGAATGATCACCACACGCCCTGCTCACAACCAGGATGCATGTACACTCACCGCTCGACTCCAGACGGCTCTGCTTCTCTAGGACCTGGACGTGGAGCGCTGGGGATATGCGTTCCAGGACCCCCATCTGTTCTTCCGACAAGTGGCCCTGGCGCCCCTTGGCATCCGCTGCCTTCAAGAGGCGCCGGGCCTTGTTCAGGGTCCTGGACCTGAAGTCCTCCCAGCGCTTCCTGACATGTTGTAAGTCCCGGACTGCCACCCCCTCCGCGTTGATGGCAGTCACGATGTCTGTCCAGATCCGAGTCCGTCCTTCCTTGTCGGCGCGTGAACTTCCAAAGAGGGCATCATACTGCCCCAGGACTTGCTCCACCAGGACACTAACTTCGGTGGCACTGAAGCTGGTGCCCCTCTGCCTCTCTGGCCGGGGGTTGTCAGTGGTCACAGATGGTGTTAGCCCCGACATGACAACCCCAGAGGCAGGAGTGGGTGGGCAACTGGGTCCTGGGGCTGGGCTGTGGAGCGATGGAATTCCAGTCGGGAGTCTTCTGTTCCAGCAGGGGTGGTCACAGCAACAGCATCCCTGGCTGATGTGCAGGCAGCAAATGGCAGTGCACGTGGGCAGCAGGCAGTCAGGCAGCAGCAGATAGCAGGTGGGAGCGTGCTCGGGGCTCTGGGGGGCAGTAATTCGGCCTTCTGGGCAGGAGCGTGGTCTCCCGTGTGCTCACACGTGGCCCGCTTGGTACGGAGTGAATTGGCACGTGAAAATCCTGCACGTCAGCGTGAAAACCGAGGAAAGGCCCTTAGCGCGTAAGCGCGTCAGCACGCATACGCGATTCCATTGGACCAAAGGCCCTCAGCGCGTAAGCGCGTCTGTGACGTGACCCGCACGGGTGTTTCCCACACAGCACGTGATGACAGAGCACACGTGGAAAGACTGCACGTCAGAGTGTCTTTGCGTGTGATTGGTGGAAATGGCCGTACACCGGGATACAGGTGCGCTGACGTACTTGCGTGTGTAAGTGTCCGCGCACACCTCATATACACGTACATAGGCCAATCGCGTGTACACGCACTTTTGTCCAATTACACGCGATGAAACTCTGACGTGCAGTCTTTCCACGTGTGCTCTGTCATCACGTGCTGTGTGGGAAACACCCGTGCGGGTCACGTCACAGACGCGCTTACGCGCTGAGGGCCTTTGGTCCAATGGAATCGCGTATGCGTGCTGACGCGCTTACGCGCTAAGGGCCTTTCCTCGGTTTTCACGCTGACGTGCAGGATTTTCACGTGCCAATTCACTCCGTACCAAGCTGGCCACGCGTGAGCACACGGGAGACCACGCTCCTGCCCAGAAGGCCGAATTACTGCCCCCCAGAGCCCCGAGCACGCTCCCACCTGCTATCTGCTGCTGCCTGACTGCCTGTTGCCCACGTGCACTGCCATTTGCTGCCTGCACATCAGCCAGGGGTGCTGTTGCTGTGACCACCCCTGCTGGAACAGAAGACTCCCGACTGGAATTCCATCGCTCCACAGCCCAGCCCCAGGACCCAGTTGCCCACCCACTCCTGCCTCTGGGGTTGTCATGTCGGGGCTAACACCATCTGTGACCACTGACAACCCCCGGCCAGAGAGGCAGAGGGGCACCAGCTTCAGTGCCACCGAAGTTGGTGTCCTGGTGGAGCAAGTCCTGGGGCAGTATGATGCCCTCTGTGGAAGTTCACGCGCCGACAAGGAAGGACGGACTCGGATCTGGACAGACATCGTGACTGCCATCAACGCGGAGGGGGTGGCAGTCCGGGACTTACAACATGTCAGGAAGCGCTGGGAGAACTTCAGGTCCAGGACCCTGAACAAGGCCCGGCGCCTCTTGAAGGCAGCGGATGCCAAGGGGCGCCGGGGCCACTTGTCGGGAGAACAGATGGGGGTCCTGGAACGCATATCCCCAGCGCTCCACGTCCAGGTCCTAGAGAAGCAGAGCCGTCTGGAGTCGAGCGGTGAGTGTACATGCATCCTGGTTGTGAGCAGGGCGTGTGGTGATCATTCCCCATTGTGCCGGTTGCACATCTGTTTGTATGGGGTGGAGTATGGGTGGGGGTGTACAGGGCCGTGGGGCTGACACATGCGAGGGCTGTAATGTGTGAGACATGGATGGTGCTTGTGTGTGTGGGCTTGCATGGCAAATGCAGTTGTGCGTGCACACATGTTTGGATGAATGTGTATGTAAGTAGACATGTCCGTGATGTCAGGCATGTATGTTGTTTTCGGCTGCATGTATGAGCACTGTGTACATGTGTGTGTATTTGTCAAAGGTGCAACAGTGATGCTACATGGATGCATGTGACAGCGGTATGTGGAAGCCTGATTGGCAGATGTGACATGGATGCCCGTCTGAACAGTGCGACACTTGGCAGAGGTGTAGACATGCATGCAAGTGTGGTGGTGTGTGTACATGTGTGGTGCACTTCCTGTGTTGCATGTGATGTATGGCTCCCCTTTGGCTGCTGATGCTGTTGTATGTGTAGGGATGGTGGTGGCAGTTGCGATATGGCTGTGGTATGGCTCATGTGTGCCAGTTGCAATGACATGTGTGTTGGGGATTGTGATGACATGTCTGAGGTTTGACAATGCCACTCATGTGCAACTGTCGTGCGTGTATGTGTCCATTGTACAGTGCCCTGATGCCTGTGTTTTGTTTCTCCCTGTCTGCAGCGTCAACTGATGAAGAGGGCGGAGAAGGTGCTGTGGAGCACAGCGGCGGGGATCCGACCGCCAGCCGGAGACGCAAGGCCCGGCTCCCCTCCCGTGTTGTCATCTCGTCGGGGAGTGAGGAGTCCGGTGCCGTGTCCCAGGCCGCAGCTGCCGGGGGGAGGTCCAAGAGGCGGAGGTTGCAGTTGGACTCCTCGGCAGCAGAAGGGGCAGCTGGGACCCCACAGGGCCCAACAGGGGAAGATGGCACAGAGTCATCCAGGTTGGTGGGGGGTTTGGTGGAGGAGGGGGCCGCGCAAGCACCAGAGACAGGGTCTGGAGGTGGGGATCCCACTGGTGCTAGTGGTGCAGTGCAGGACCAGGGACAGGAGGCAGCACAGGCGGCCGCGGAGGTGCCTGTGTGCAATCCTGTCCCCGATCCTGTCCCTGCATCATCTTGCACCAGCAGGGATGCCTACGTCCAGACCCGTTTTCAGGCAGGGGATGAGCTGACGTCAACTGGCCTTCCTCTGCCTGCGGACGTGGCCATCCAGGACCGGGTTGAGCCTGTCCTGGCTGGTGTGGCGTTGCGTCAACGGGCCATGCGAGGTGACCTGCAGTCTTTTCATGGAGAGACTGCACGTCATCTCGAATGGCTCGTTGACCACGTCAGCCTGCTGGGACAGGTCACCCAGGCCGGATTCCGCTGTCTGATGGGGCTTGCTCCGACCCCCTCCTCAACTGGACCCCCTACGCGCCAGTCGTCCTCTGTGCCATCTTCCCACCCATCAGTCACCTGGGTGCCCTGTGGAGCTGCCTCTGACAGTGCGGCCAGGCTGGTGGAGGAGGCATCCCTGCCACAGTCGGGAGTCGGACGTCCAGCAGGGGTGGCCACATCAACAGGTGCACCCCAGCCGGCGGAGGATGTGCAGGCAGCAGGAGGCAGTGCACGGGCAGAGGCAGAGCAGCAGCAGCAGCAAGATGGTGGGAGCCATGAAGGCTCGGGGCCTTCGACATCGGAGGGGCAGGCATCGGCCGGAGGGCAGGAGGATGTCGTGTAATAATTGTAATAACATCACTAAAGGTGACTCAGTCACACACCCCAGAACTGGACAAATAATAAAAATCAAGGACCACTCTACTTGTTTGTCAGAAGGAGTCATATACTGCATCAAATGCCCTTGTGGCCTATTATACATTGGACAGACCAGCAGAAAGGCACGAGTAAGATGGAACGAACATAAATCAAATGTTAGAACCAACAACCAACATTCACCAATTGCTAGACATTTTAATCAAGCTAAGCATCAGATAGCACAAATGCGATTCCAAATTCTCGAAGTAGTACAACTGAAGAACATCAACACAAGTGCCACAAAAAGACTTGAGCAACGTGAAGCATATTGGATCGAGAGACTCGATACGGTATCACCACGTGGTCTTAATGAAGAACTTAATCTATATTGCTTTTTATGAAAGAGTTATCATCCAGTTGATTTTGCCTTGTCTTAACTTTTTTTCTTTTTTTCACAGGAAATACATTTAGTAACTAATTACACTAGCTGTTGTCAAGTCAGATACAAGACCTTTAAACACGCCATAGGGGTAGATAGATAGTGTAGATAGGAGAGTAATATTGATGAGAGACTTTTAAACATGCCATAGGGGTGTGGAGCTAGGAGAGTAATATTGATGAGAGTGGCATAATATTGTAAGTAACTGCAAGTAATGATTGGTTTAGTTTTGATTACTCGTGTAGTCCGTCTCTTCTTGGATAGACATACTTGTGTAACATTTGCATTTAACTCATTAGTACTCACATGTTGAAAATCAGGATGAGTTATATGCTTTTTTTATCTGTACCTTTTTTTTGCATTCTGCGTAAATAGGTTTGGTACTGATGGTTTTTTGGATGTTTTGAATATGTCATGCAATGTTTATTATTTGATCTGCACTATTCTGTAATTTTTGTAATTTATTTCCTATTATATCTGTATAACAACTTCCGTGGCTTAATGCACGGTTTAGGTAACCCCATTAGAGTTACTTATCTTGTTTATTACCTTGTCTGATTTAATTTTATTCTGTCATAAGGATTGCAAAAAAAAGTAACTGTTTACTGTAGACTGTGTATGCACCCACGCACATTTTTGACAGTATCATAGTTACTCTAATTATTATCAGCCGTGCTTTACACCTCGTAGTCTAGTTGCCACTGTATATATCAACACAAGAGCACTGTCACGCCATTAGGTAAACATTGCATAATGAGTACTTGCAGATAACGCCCGCGCTCTATTAGTTTATTACTGTTGTTTCACTGCAATTGCAACTTCGCGCTGGTGCTTTCCTTGCTAGTAGCCCAGAGTTTCTAGTTTTTTGTAATTGCTGTTGTATACACATCTCTTTAGCAACAGACAGCATTGACCCGTTGCCATGACTCTGATTAACATCAGCGTAAGATCACGTAACCACGTCACGCGTCTAACAAAAGCGTCTCCATGACAACGCTCGTACTTATTCACTAACAGCTCGCGGCCAGATTAAAACCGCGTCTTACTGTGTCTCTGCTTTCAACTCGACACTACGGGGTAGGTTAATCATTAATGTGTATCTATGCCCATTTTAGTGTGTAAGGCTAGTTAGTAAATACCATTTTGACACTTAGATTTCCTTTGTTCGACAGGCGGGACTCTTTGCGCTCTGTTGGTTTTTCCATGGAGTGTAAGCATACACGTACCTAGCTTACAGCAACGTTACTGGCAGCCCTAATGACTTCCATCACCATCTTGCTATAGTATGAAGATAGCTTTAGCATGTTATGAGGTAAGCTTTCACAGTGTTATATTAGTTTCCTTTAAATAATATTAGGTACGTTTTAGATATCTTACCACTGCATCATCCTACCTGCTTTACAGATGGGATTGTTATAAGTGGATTTACATTGGAATGAAGACCTCTAATAAACAGCACGTGCAACAAGATTAGTAACGCACGCGCCACAATAGTTTTTAATGCAGCAATATATACAAGCAGGTATGTGTTTCTTTACCATTACAATGTAGTAAGCATAAATTGGCATTCTTAAACGGGATGACTATTGTTTGTATGATGATGCAAGATGTTGGGTCGCATTAAAATGATTACACTAGAATGTTTCACAGATACACATCTGGGTACTCTCGGAATTCTCGAGATTGCATATAGAAACTATTAAGTTATTTCCGATATTTCTGAATTTTTGCAAAATTATGGCGTAACTCAACGCTTGATATGCATTGAAATATTATGAGGATAATAGTAACATTATTATGATGAAATAGTGACAAGGACAGATATAAATGCAGATTTTGGTTTTATTTGAGATGGTCATTTGTGGCTAGCAATGAAATTGGTTTATGTAAATACTCGTTATGACTGTTTTTTCTTGTTTTCTCTGTGTATGTTTTTTCCTTGTACTACAGAAATTCGCCCTGATGAAGGACCAAGTATAGGTCCGAAATGCATTGGCACATCATTTCTGCTTCTTCTTAACAAATGAAGTAAAGAATCAATTTACTAAAAGTTTTGTTTTGGATATATTTTTTTCAAGAGCATTTTTGTGCCTTCAGGCACAATTTTCTACAACGTATCTATTTACTTAATATGAATGAATTTAATTTCCTTCAGTAGTCTTCACTACAATTGGCGACCCAAGGTCTGATGGCAATTCTTTCCCATCAGACATTTATGCAACTCGGAGGGCAGGAGGACCCAGGACAGAGAGTGTCTTCCGTGTGGCAGCGGTTGGGCCACGCCATAGGTGCGGAGCGGCGGCGGGCGGAAGAGGCGCGGCTCACAATGGTCAGGGCGGAGAACTCCATGCGGAGGGCCCTGAGGTGGGCCGAGTGCCTCGAGGCAATCCGCAGGGGGTTGGAGGAGGACACGGCGTCGTCCCTGCGGACCCTCGGGGCCATGGAACTGGACCGCCTCCGGGACATCGAACAGGAGTTCGATGATGCCCTGGCCCGGAACACCACAGAGTGAGCCGCTGGACTTGCCCGCCGCCTTTGTATATAGTTCTTTAGTTTTAGGTTTCCTTTCGTTCTTATTATTATTTGGAGTCGACGGACACTGCTCCACTTTTTGTATATAGTTGATATTTAGGTAGGTTTTTTAGGAGGTTTCCTTAGTTCAGTTGTGATGATGGACCCTTGTTATTTTTGTACATAGTTCTTTGTTGCACGGAGAGTTTTTGCATTTCACTTTGGACATAATTTTTTGGATTTGATTTTCTAGTTTTGTATTTTTATGCGGACATGCAGCTTATTTTTTCACATTTACATTGTAGTTAGTTTTCTTTCTTTGGCATTTGTATTTTTTTCAATACATTTTTTTGTCCATTGTTCACTGTGTGGTTTCATCTCATTGGTTTCATGCATGTCATGTTGTGTGTTTTCCCATTCAATTTGAAAATATGTGTGTGAGGGACATGGGTTCATTTGCTTCATGTACATTGGGGGTGTAACATGTGATTTCCATTTCCATGTGGGTGAATGGGTTACTTGGTAGGTCTTTTTGGCTGTGGAGGCTGACCATTACGCACATGATTGGGGATTGTGAGGACCTGGTGGGGGCTGCACATGGTGGCAGGGGGGTGGGGGTGCAGGGGGACATGAGTGGGGGCCTGGTGGAGGCTGCCCCTGCACTGCTGGGGGGTGGGGGTGGTGGGAGACATGAGTGGGGGCCTGGTGGAGGGTGCCCCTGGTGGCGGGGGGGTGGGGGTGATAGGGGACATGAGTGGGGGCCTGGTGGAGGCTGCCCCTGCACTGCTGGGGGGTGGGGGTGGTGGGAGACATGAGTGGGGCCCTGGTGGAGGGTGACCCTGGTGGCTGGGGGGTGGGGGTGGTGGGAGACATGAGTTGGACATGGGTGGGGGCCTACTGGCAGGTGCCCCACAGTGCTGGGGGGTGGGGGTGGTGGGGGACATGAGTTGGACATGGGTGGGGGCCTGCTGGCAGGTGCCCCACAGTGCTGGGGGGTGGGGGTGGTGGGAGACATGAGTGGGGCCCTGGTGGAGGTTGAGCCTGCACTGCTGGGGTGTGGGGGTGATGGGAGACATGAGTGGGGGCCTGGTGGAGGGTGACCCTGGTGGCTGGGGGGTGGGGGTGATAGGGGACATGAGTGGGGCCCTGGTGGAGGGTGACCCTGGTGGCTGGGGGGTGGGGGTGGTGGGTGACATGAGTGGGGGCCTGGTGGAGGGTGACCCTGGTGGCTGGGGGGTGGGGGTGGTGGGAGACATGAGTTGGACATGGGTGGGGGCCTACTGGCAGGTGCCCCACAGTGCTGGGGTGTGGGGGTGGTGGGAGACATGAGTTGGACATGGGTGGGGGCCTGCTGGCAGGTGCCCCACAGTGCTGGGGGGTGGGGGTGGTGGGAGACATGAGTGGGGCCCTGGTGGAGGGTGACCCTGGTGGCTGGGGGGTGGGGGTGGTGGGAGACATGAGTTGGACATGGGTGGGGGCCTACTGGCAGGTGCCCCACAGTGCTGGGGGGTGGGGGTGGTGGGGGACATGAGTTGGACATGGGTGGGGGACTGCTGGCATGTGCCCCACAGTGCTGGGGGGTGGGGGTGCAAGGGGACATGTGTTGGTGTTCATTAGTTCAAGGAGACATGTGCCTTTGCTGGGGGGCATGCCCATGTTGGGTGGGCTGCCTGCGGGACATGACCAGGGATGCAGGGTAGTCCCCTGTGGTGTGGGCTGCCTGCAGGGGCCGTGGAGGGTGTACAGGGTACACCTGGGAGGACCCACACTGTCAAATCACATGTGGGACTCCCCGGCACCCCTGAAATACACGTACCGTGCAGAAACTGAAATACACGCGCCCAGGCTATTCGCGTGTAAAACTTCCCGCGCACCCCTGAAATACACGCGCCCAGGCTATTCGCGTGTGGAACTTCCCGCGCACCCCTGAAATACACGCGCCCAGGCTATTCGCGTGTAAAACTTCCCGCGCACCCCTGAAATACACGCGCCCAGGCTATTCGCGTGTGGAACTTCCCGCGCACCCCTGAAATACACGCGCCCAGGCTATTCGCGTGTGGAACTTCCCGCGCACCCCTCAAATTCACGCGCCCAGGCTATTCGCGTGTGGAACTTCCCGTGAACCCCTGAAATACACGCGCCCAGGCTATTCGCGTGTGGAACTTCCCGCGCACCCCTGAAATACACGCGCCCTTGCTATTCGCGTGTGGAACTTCCCGCGCACCCCTGAAATACACGCGCCCAGGCTATTCGCGTGTGGAACTTCCCGCGAACCCCTGAAATACACGCGCCCAGGCTATTCGCGTGTGGAACTTCCCGCAAACCCCTGTAATACACGTAGCCTGCTCCCCCAGGCCCGATCGCGTGAGGAACTTCCCGCGCACCCCTCAAATTCACGCGCCCAGGCTATTCGCGTGTGAAACTTCACGCGAACCCCTGAAATACACGTAGCACGCTCCCCTAGGCCCGATCGCGTGAGGAACTTCCCGCGAACCCCTGAAATACACGCGCCCAGGCTATTCGCGTGTGGAACTTCCCGCGAACCCCTGAAATACACGCGCCCAGGCTATTCGCGTGTGGAACTTCCCGCGAACCCCTGTAATACACGTAGCCCGCTCCCCCAGGCCCGATCGCGTGAGGAACTTCCCGCGCACCCCTCAAATTCACGCGCCCAGGCTATTCGCGTGTGAAACTTCACGCGAACCCCTGAAATACACGTAGCACGCTCCCCCAGGCCCGATCGCGTGAGGAACTTCCCGCGAACCCCTGTAATACACGTAGCCCGCTCCCCCAGGCCCGATCGCGTGTGGAACTTCCCGCGCACCCCTCAAATTCACGCGCCCAGGCTATTCGCGAGTGAAACTTCACGCGAACCCCTGAAATACACGTAGCACGCTCCCCCAGGCCCGATCGCGTGAGGAACTTCACGCGAACCCCTGTAATACACGTAGCCCGCTCCCCCAGGCCCGATCGCGTGTGGAACTTCACGCGAACCCCTGAAATACACGTAGCCCGCTCCCCCAGGCCCGATCGCGTGAGGAACTTCACGCGAACCCCTGTAATACACGTAGCCCGCTCCCCCAGGCCCGATCGCGTGAGGAACTTCATGCGAACCCCTGTAATACACGTAGCCCGCTCCCCCAGGCCCGATCGCGTGAGGAACTTCACGCGAACCCCTGTAATACACGTAGCCCGCTCCCCCAGGCCCGATCGCGTGAGGAACTTCACGCGAACCCCTGTAATACACGTAGCCCGCTCCCCCAGGCCCGATCGCGTGAATAACTTCACGCGAACCCCTGTGATGCACGTACCCTGCAAATCGCGTGTGACACTTCCCGCGCACCCCGGTATACATGCACACGTATTTTTTGTCAGCGGGTGTCTGTGTTTGTGGGTACCCCTTTGCACGTCATTTTTCCTGGAGGCCCACAGTATGGGACATTCATCATGGCAGTATATAGGTGCTATTTGTTGGCGCACCTTTTGGCGCACATTTCTTACAGCCGCAGAGACGCTACCGCCTCCTTTCTTGTGGCGGTCGTGTTTGTGCCTGTGCGCTGGTTTGAGCGTGCGCTTTTTTGCCCTATTCTATTCCATGAATACGTGTTGTAGGCGAGCGTGTGGGCGTTCCGCGCACTTGTGCCCTGTACTTCCCCCGTGACGCCCACGTTTTGGCAAGTTGTTCCCCATTCCGAGTGTTACGCCCGTGTTCCGCCTACTTTTATTGCGTGCGCCGCGCTATGTGCGAATTTCGCTGTGGCCTGTGCGATTTTCGCTGTGACCTGGCACACGCTGTTAGATGGCCTGTGCGCCAACGTGCGCCAACGTGCGCCGTGCACTTTTTTATCGCACATCCGCTGGTTTTCTCGCGCACGGCCTTCCATGAATCGACGTGCGCTGCTTTTCGTGCGATTTTCGCACTTGCACTGCGATTTTCGCTATTCCACTGCGATTCGCACGTTTTTGTCCACTTGCGCCGCGCTAATTATTCCATGAATCGGCCTCTTAATATTGCCCGTCCTGTATATACTGCTACCTTCATATAGCCACTGATGATGAGTGTGTTTCAATAGGCCAATTGTGCCTAATGATATGGAGTCATCTAAACTCAAAAAAAGCCAGCGTGTATGGGATAACAATCGTATTGGTAGGCACAGTCGTCACGCGTTGGAAGAACATCACACATTGTGAAAGGTAACAGTTCCAAATGCCTTTGATTTCGAACTCCAAGTATATATATTCAACGCTTATGCATTTGGGTGCACGGAACAAGCGCTTTAAGAGTTTAGCTTCAAATCTAACAAGTTCTGTTTTCAATTTGTGTCCCGATATGGATAGAGCATAGGATAACATAGCTGTTATCTTTGAATTATAGATAGTTATGACGGCCGAAGAACTAAAGCTGTTGTTACGACCTACGAAAGCACTTAGCATATTGACTGAGGCCACACACTTTACTTTGGTTTCGGCCCAATGCGGTTGCCAATTGAGCTTGTCATCAATTGTGACCCCTAGTTACCTGTAGCTGGAAACTTGCTCCAAACAGACATCAGCTAGACACCAATGAAAGTGCTTAGGCCTCGGTTTCCGAGTGAATATAATAATTTTACTTTTGGATATATTGATGATGAGGCCATTGTTAGATGCATATGTGGCGAGTGCATTCAGCATATGAGGCAGACCAGATGGTGTATAATCCAAGAGTAAAAGGTCGTCGGCATACGCCAGCCAGCCCAGGGCTACATTTTTTATTTTGATTGGGTGTACAGCATGGATGTTAAAAGAGGCAATCATATCAGGCAGATACAGGTTGAAAAGTGTTGCGGCTACCATACAGCGCTGTTTTACACTGCGAATAGTGGGGAAAGATTGAGATAATTTGCCTATAGCGTTTACACGAATGCAGACTGAAAGTGTCTGCATGAAGAAGCATTAACATGCGAAGCAATCCACTTGGGACCGCCCATTCATCAAGTTTGCGCCATAGATGATTTCTGCATACCGTATCAAACGCTGCAGAGAAATCTATGAAGGCACAATAAACATCCAAGTTCCGCCACTCCCAGGAATGTTCAATAGCTGATGTTAATATGAGCAAATCGTGGAGGGTGCTGGATTTGGATCTAAATCCAATCTGGTTGGGAGGTAAGATCTTGAATTTATTGATCCATGCGTTTAGTTCATGGAGAAATACTTTGGTGAAAACTTTGGATGTTGAGTCTAACATTGCAAGCAATCTAAAGTTGGCAGGAATATCCCATGCTCCCTTCTTGTGAACCGTTAGTATGTTGCAAGTTTTCCAGGATTTGGGTAGAGTTCCATGGATGCCGATATGGCTGAAAAGTAAGTGAAATGCAGCAGCCCATAATGGGGGATCACTTTTTAATACTAGATTGGATATCCCATCGGGCCAGCCGCACGAGAGGATTTTAGTTTTTGAATGATGGTAATGATGTCTAATACGGAAGCCTTGAATTCCCAAATAGAATTTGGGATATCAAGGGCTGTCTTGACAGTCTCAGTGCTGGCTAAGGTCTTGGCTATGTGGTCTGCCCATGATGCTTCATTGATACAGTTTATTGTTACATCTCTTTGCTTATTTTTGGAAAGGAGGTGCCATATCGCATTACCAACACCAGATAGGGATAGTGTTCGGGCATGTATGTCTAAGCATACATTGATCGATCGTACAAACATTTCCTATGCTTTTACTCTTTTTTACACATGCAAAATCAAGCAGCAGGGCGCAGCCATCTATTGATAATCTTATCTGTTCACGCATCGGCCAAGGTGGACTGCCCTGGCGGCACTAATGCATATGCCCTGCCCCTGAGTCTAACATCACCAAACCTAGGGATATGCTCCACCTATCTCCAGAACATTACTATACAACGTAGTAAAACGCACCCAATCAACACCTACATGATAATGTTAATTGACGCAGAACACGGAATATCAACACCTATCATCTCACAACACAGCGCATCCCAATTTTGAATATGAAACCATACTTTTAAAGGAAATACCAAATTGTAAAATTTGTAAAGTACTTTCATTTCACAATAAACGCTCCGAGAACATCCAGAGAGTTACATATGCAAGCAAATAGGTAATTGTTTTCTTCATTCTCGATCCACAAATGTTTATCGTGAGTCACGCGATATTCCTGTGAAGACTTTGGCATGAACTTCCGCTAAACTACCACAAAAGATATGAAATTGCTCCTTATCACTGGAATGGCATACGGGCATATGGGCCTGTGTCGATCATTGCAAAACAGTGTCACTGGAATCCAACCACTGACGTATATTTGTAGGTGACGGTTAAAAAAACTGTCATTTGGTATCTGGAATTCATGACAATCGCAGAAAGTCAAGATGTAACTGTTTAAAAAAAAGATAACAGAAATGTGTCTCAGTAACCAATCTTATTGCAGTTTATCATTATAACTATCAATTTGGGCCCCAGTTACAACTACTAATAAACACGGACATCAAACAATGATAACTCAAACAAAAGAATGTGCACATTACTCTTCAGTTTTCTGTACACGTTACTTCTACGGCGTATGCTGAGCTCGAAATGAGATCTAACACTGACGCTGCAATCAGACAGCTAAATAAAACCAATAAGAACAGATACACAGAATTTTAATTAACTATTAGCGTTTAATTACACCTTTGTGAACCTGGGGGAACCCAAAACTGCACTACACCCATCTTGATGCTGCACTGCCCATATCCCCACGACAAAAAAAATCTACACACGCAAGTTCTAATTACGACTCATTGCAATATACCACACACAACACACAATACAATTTAGCCCACCAATATTGTCACCAAATTATAATTTTACTAGTTCATGTACAAAATCGTCCAAGTAAAACGTACATAATATTCGGCATTTCCATTATATTAGCGTAAAAGAAGCACTCTGTCCATTTCAACATATTTTCACAAAATGAAATTACATGTTCCTTTATCCAATTTTTTGAATGGTGAACATTATCATATTTGAAAGTCTTACATCCCTCCCTTCATGCATTCCGTTTGCAAACCTACCTTTGTTTCAAGGTCAAAAAACAATTGAACCTTATATTGTGTGCCATCTGTGGGTGTGCTCAGGTAGGAAACAAAAATTCAACGGCACTAACCTTCACTCAGAATGGCAGCAGATAGCGCTTCACGTGGCGAACACATCAGGGGCACATATCTTGCTCCCCATCCCTCCCCAAGCAGCAAAATTACCTCCGTCTAAATTAGTGAAAGGTATTTGTGGCAAATTAGTTTGTTTACGATTAGATCTCAAAGAAAATATACACAATCATACACCACAATTCAAAATATTTACTTCCAAAAGTATCTTATAACGCAGTCCTATTACAAACTCTGCAAGCGTAACTGCATAGCATAGCCAAAACTTCACATACAAACTCTTCAAATGAAACAGTACACAAACTTTTGCGTTCTGGATATTTGATGGGTGTTTGATTCTATGGGTGTGTTATGTTGCGGTGGTTGTGTCCAGGGCGTACAGTCTTGGGTGCATGGCGTACGGCCTACGACCTTCACCCATGCGCCCAAGACTCTACGCCCTGGCCATAACCACTGCAGCATAACACACCTATAATACGAAACATTTTGACTGTGGTATGTGGGCTGCTTATAGGGGATATTGACCACGCACATGGCGAACACATCAGGGACACCTGCCACCTAAACAGATACAGTATTTCACCAATCTTCTACTCCCAACCCTCCCCAAGCACTTCTGCACACCAACATACTCCCCAAAATTGCATTTTGCCTCTGTTCGCCACCACTCTGTCGGCAGATTCAGGATGGCGGGCGCATCAAAACAATGTGACGCACCTCACGCCTCACCCCAGCCAATCTGAGAACACGTTGCCTGTCCGCAGACACGACACAAGCAAACTAGCCAATCGGTATCTTGTCAGCGGAGCGAACAGGGAAGTGTGTCCGCAGAGCGGCCATAGATATCACAAATTTTTTTGCCTTATGTTTTGGCCATTTATTTAAAAAAAAATACTGGACGAATTTACACCAAATTAACAAAAGCGCGCTTTCGGGCCTAAGCTGCCACACCTCACACAATTTTGGTGGAAATCTGTCCAGCGGTTTGAGCTGTAGGCATGCGCAAAGTTTTTTCCCATTATGTCTATGGGAAAAAGAAAAATTTTGGGACCCCCTATAACTTTGCCCCCCCTGAACCAAACCTCACTAAAATGTGCAAAACAATTCAGAGTGGGCCATATGCTTTGTTTGCAACGTCTGGTGAGGATTTGTCCAGGGGGAGCAAAGCTATAAGCCGCCCAAAAAGTGCTCTTTTTGTGGGATTAGAAACTTAACCATAACTACACAGCCACTACCATGGCTGTGTAATATATAAATTCAGGGGAAAACTTTAGTTGACGAGATGTTAAGGTGAACATTTAATGCAACAAAACCCCTGCAATTCGGCACAGAATTCAGGTAAAGCCACCTCAACGTTATGCCCCTGATGCCCAGTGATGTCATCAGTGATGTAATCTCTGATGTCATCATTGTCATCATACGCTGTGCAACAGGGAGCACAAAGTTAAAGTGCATATAAAGATGTGTCCATGAATGTCAAGGTTTTGTTACAATGTATTGCAGACCTTAACGTCCCTGCAACTAAATAATTTTACCTGAATTTCAAAGGTTTTGATACATTGTATTGCTCACCTTAATGTGTCTGCAACTAAAGATTTCTCAGTCAATTTCAAGGGATTTCTATGCCATCATTTTTTTACAGACCTCTGGCCATGGCCTTTGGCTATGGCCAGTGGCCACTGCTTCAGTCCTGTCCAAAATAAATGTTTTCCAAATATGTTTCTTTTGGACACACTAGGTGGCCACAGCCTTTGGACATAAATACTATACATGTCTTTCAGGCCCACTAACCAGGGCATTTGCCCTTGCCAGTGAGCACAGCCTTGGGACATGGTCATTGTATGTTTGAAAACACTACCAGACCACTAGCCAGTGGCCACAGTCTTTGGTCATCTGAACTATACATGTTCAGCCAATATGTTTATTTTGGACAAACTAGTTGGCCATGGCCGTGTCTACAATACATGTATTTCAGGCCTACTAGCCTGCTAGCCATGCCAACTGTATATTTTAAAACACTACCAGGACACTACCCATGACCTTCGCCCGTGTCCACCATACTTGTTGCCCCAATATGATTAGTTTGTACCCAATATGTGGCCACGGCCTTTAGCCATGACCAGTATACATATAATTCATGCCCACTAGCCCAGTCGTTTGGCCCTGGCCAGTCAGCACCGCCTTCGGCCATGCCCACTGAATATTTTGAGACACTAATAGGCCCCTATCCATGACCTTTGGCCGTGACCACTATACAGGTCATTGAGGCCCATCGGCTAGTGCCTTCAGCCCTGGAAAGTAAGCACAGCCTTTTGCCATGCCCACTGTATCTTTTAACACAGTGGCAAAACAAAAGAAGTGATGGCTGGAAGGTGTACAATAAATCGTAACCTCTGGCATTGTTCTGGGCAACTCTCCAGACCATCATTCTTCGCTTGCCATGCCAATATAAAATGGAAAAGACAATATGCAAATCAGTCTTTGTCCCACCCCAAAAAGGGACAGTCCAGCCTGAACTGCTTGGTCACATCCCTTCTGCACAAGACCACACGCATCCCCAGATATGTTTCGGCCTCATTGGGCATCATCAATGAGGAGCAGCATGGATCTCTAGGGACAGCAGGCAGGGAACCCACACTCTTCTTGCTGACTGTGCATGATTAGGTCACCTGCAGGGAGGTGAACATCAAAATGTAACATGTTTTTGTATTAACCAATGGGCGTGGGGAAAAGCATTAACCAATGGGATTAGGGAAATGTACTACCCTATTAGCATAGAGCAATTTCTGCTGACTTAAGTATTATAGGCAGGGGCCAATAGAATGACAGGAATGGACTTACAAATAATGTTGAGTTTATATGCAAATATATTCTAATTGTGTGTTTTTTGTATTTATTACATTTTATATAGCGCTTTATGCCAAAGCGCTTTACATGAAACAACAGCAATACATAAGAAGCAAAAAGTACAAGTCTTCGGGTAGTGGAATTAAAAAACCTCCCCAATTACATTCAATATTTCTTAGTTGTCAAGGAGGATCCTTCCCGAAATACACTATGAATAGAAGGAGTATCATGGAAATATTCTCTGATATCCCAATGTTGGAGAGTCTTGCCTCAGGAGACATTATTAGGATTGAATTTCCTGATGAAAATGATTTAACTGTCTCATGTTTGTGGATTAGATCACAGGCTATTTTTAACATCATATGGTCTGCGAGATTGGCGCTCTTTGAATTAGTATTCAAATGAATCCCTACTAATGGTGAAAATCATCCAACTGAGGACATGCAACTCACAGAAAGAATAGGAGATGTGGGATCAACTCCTGCAACTCTGCCAAAAGAAAGCACATCTTCTCTAATCCAATCCAATAGCTGCTGTTGTTGCAAAAATGCATAACTAGTATTTGATGAGTCATGCCCTCTTACACACAAAATCAGAATTTTGAGTTGGAACACCAGAGGGCACAAGCACTTATTGAACAACCCGAAATGCATATTAACAAACTTTTATATAGTGCTTCTACAAGAGACCTGGTTAACGATTCCACCATCATGGGACAATCATCATATTCATCTGGTCCCTGCGATTAAAGGCCAGAAAGGCAGACCAATGTCCGGTCTAGCAATAATTTCTGATATTTCTACTATAACCAATGTAGCTGATTGCCCCTCTCCGAATTCCTACATGCAATGGTCTGTAATTTCAATTCAGAACATAAAAATTGCAATCATTAATTTATATTGGAATCCTGTAGCTATTTTAACCTCTATTTTTCTAAAGGATCTCAATACCATCATGGAAAGCATTGCTGCTACTCCTAACATCATGCATATTGTTTTGGCTGGAGATTTGAATATTCATCTCCTCTTGACACCCAAAAAAGGGAATTCGGAATGGGCCTCTCCGTGGTTTTCTTTTGTAGAAACTTGGAATTTGTTAATGTCGAATGGTGCCCTTAAAACTGACATTCCACCTTCTTACACTTGGTCAAGTGGACAACACAAAGCAATTATCGATTATGTTTATGTAGATAGAGTATTATTCAGTCAGATATCCAAGTTTCTTGTTTTACCCTCCTTTGGATAGCGATCATCTGATGTTGACGATTGAATTCTCTGTCCATACTCAGGGCAATTTGCAGGTATGTCAACAGCAGCTAAAAAATTTGAATGTCAACACGCAGCTGAATAGGCTATATTGGACGAATCCTGACTTAGAAGCGTTGGGCGAAGATTTGATTAATGATTATCACCTTCTTTTAGAGGAAGCATTTATTCCACTAGAATATCATGATAAAATGCACCTCTCTGCCTCTTCTAGCACAACTGCTCATAAAACAAATAATAATATTCGTCCTACCCATGCATTTGATCAGTCAATCCGACACAGAAAATCTTTATTCCGTAAACAAAAAAGACAATCCTTGCTTCTACCGCAGAAATATCGCTATTCAGCTCTGCGTAGAATAAAAACTGATTATAAAAACTGGATAAGAGCGCATAAAGCAAGCATGTATCAAAAAGATGGTGAACAGTGGCTTCGAGTAGCTCAGACAAAAAATACTTCTCAGATTTGGAAATTAATTAACTCTGGCACAACATGTTCACAACTATCATCCCAAACTAATGGTGTATCGGAGAAATGCTGGGTTGAATACTTCACGAATATGTATGACTTACCATCAAATACAGCGAACAAGAGCTATTGAGATCGGATGATTTCCTGTTCTCTTTAAAGTTTGATCTGGACGATATACTGTTTTATATTAATAAGGCAAGTTCATCTAGAGCCCCGGGCCCTGACAGTCTGTCGAATTATACTCTAAAACAGAATCCGACTCTATGGGCTAAAGTTTTATACACTGTTTTCCTTTCTATTCAGGTAAAACAAAGCATTCCTCCATCTTGGTGCAAAGCTTTGATAGACCCCATTTACAAGAAAGGGGACCGCACAAGCCCAGCAAGCTATCGCCCAATAGCGTTGCTAGACGCACCTGGGAAAATCTTCTCCAGAATCATTTTGAGAGACCTTAATATTTGGTTACTTAATGAAAACAGATGTGACCCTTTTCAGACGGGCTTTGTAGCGGGGCTAGGTACTGCTATCAATATAACTACACTTAATGCTATTAAAGCAGCCTATGCAATGAAACAACAGTCTCTCTACTTGGCCTTTGTCGATTTTTGAGTTGTCTTTGATTCTGTTGATCGACAATTATTATTTAATAAAATGTCGAATTTTGGTTGCCCAACATCACTTATCTCGCTAATAAAACTATTACATTCTGACACTACAATGCAAGTCAAATTGAACCTAGGCGGGTTGTTATCTGAAACTATTCATACTAAATGCGGCCTAAAGCAAGGCTGCATTCTTGCTTCAACCCTGTTTAATGTATTCATTTTTGACCTAGGCATAGATTTTCTGAAGGTAATTAATGATGCACCTAAACTCGGCAAGCAATCCATCGCATGGCTTCTTTATGCGGATGACTTGGTCCTTATTTCACAAACACCGAGTGGACTTCAGTTACTTCTTAATCAGCAAGAATGTTTTGTTGTCAAGAATAATCTAACACTTAATCTGGAAAAAACTCAAGTTATGGAACTGAGAAATAATCATCGGAAACATCGGAAACACAATGATTGGGTTCTGCATAAACAAAAACTAACGATAGTTGATGAATATAAATATCTTGGTGTAATGTTTAGCAACTCCACTGTAAATAAGCCATAACAAAGCAGTTTAAGTAGGAACCTATTATCTTTAACCTCGCAAGCCAAAATACTTTTAGCCAAGTATGGCAAGTTCTCTTGTTCTCATGTTCTCACATTTTACCTACCAAAGGTAATTCCCATTATGACTTATGGGGCTGAAACTTGGATACCCCAAAAATGAGAATACTGGGATAGAATCGAAGCTCAATTTTGGAAAAAAAACCCTTAACCTACCGAGCTCGACACCAAATGCTCTTCTGCGGTTTGAATTGGGTACTCTTTTGATGTATATTCAAGCAACCTGGAAAAGATGCAATCTTCTGCGAAAATGTCTTTTGGGACTAACTGCAAATAGTGTGCTAGCAGCACTGGCAGACTATTTGTTACGTTCCCAACATCCATTTCCAAGAAATTGGAGAACTACTGCTTTTGATAATTTGAGTGAAGCAAATATATCATTAGAATTGCTATTGTATAATCCAAACAGGGCAACATTGAAATTGTATATATCTGATTGGCAATGTACACAACAAAAATGTTTAGCATTAAAAGATTTCGATAGAGCACTGTTTGGGCATAAGAAATTCCGACAGGCGGCTGACTATCTATTGAAATGCCCATCAGCCATGCTAAGAAATCAGATCTTAAGGTTTCGTTTAAATGTGTGGCCAACAAATCAAATACTGTTGAGAAGAGGTCTAATTAAAGCCGAAGTTGCATACTGCCGATTCTGTAAACTTGTTGAGATGGAAGACACTCTTAAGCACTTACTGATTGTATGTGTTGGTTTGGAAACACAAAGAGAAATGATTCTCCGTAAACTCACTCAATCATATTACATATCTCGCTCTACTAATGAATTATGGTATGAACTGTTTGCTACACCTAAAATCTCAATAAGAATAGCTACTATGCAGTTTTTAAAATCAATACTGCTCCCAGCTGAACCTATAATTAGTCCTCTATGTTAAAATATCGTGTTATAATAATGCGAACTCTGTTAAAACTGAATTTTCCGGTGTGTGGCTTTTGAATTATGAATTGATTAATCATTACTATTGTGAATGTAACTATTGATGAGCATAACTTGGATTCCTTTCTTCCCTTTTTTCTTAGTTGTAAATAATTGAAATTGATGTGATGTGTACTTATATATTATGGAAATTTGTGATGTGAATGTACATCATGATGATTGAGAATGGAAACTATGTATTTTTATGAATCAATTTTCCAGAAAAGTTTTTGTTTTGAAAGGTTAAACTATTTTGACCAACCAAAATAAATAATAATAAAAAAAAAAGTACAAGTCATGAGTCAAGTAACAAAGAACAGTAATTAGAACAATTTGCCAGGATCATAGAATAAAAAACATGAGTGGGACTAAACAGTAGAGGGAACTGGTAGAGAACAGCCAGGAGGGTGTGGAAAGAAGAATAAGAGGTGATGGAGCGGATAGGGAGAGGGAGAGTATTCCAGTGGAGTGGGGCAAGGAGTTGGAAGGAGCAAAATGGGGGCATGGTGCAGGTGGGAGAGTGAGTAGGAAGTGGTCAGCAGAGCGGAATGGGCGAGAGGGTGAGTAGAATGAGAGGAGGGAGGAAAGGTAGGGGGGCGAGATCATGAAGAGATTTGAAGACGAGACAGAGGAAGTTGAATTTGAGTTGAGAGTGAAAGGAAAGCGAGCCAAGTGTGAAGATTTAATAGCAGTGAGGCAGGATGAGAGTTTATGGTTGAGGTCGGGAGTGAAGGAAGAGAAGGAGAGGAAGAGTTTAGCGTTGTCAGCATAGAAGTGGTGAGAAATACCAAAGGAGTGATGAATGGGTCTAAGAAGGAGCTATATATCGACAAGAGGAATGGGTCAAGCAGAGAGCCTTGGGGGACGCCGAAGTCAAGGGAGTGGGTAGTGGAGGTGCAGCCACCCCAGGAAAGTAAAGGGAGAAAATGTCACAGATAGACCCGGCTGGTGTTTGCTTGGTTGAAGATATTTGGGGGAGTGCGCGGAAGTAGATGCGAAGAAAAGGCAGTGCAGGGCTAGCCAGAATACGCAGCCCGGGGGAAGGGGGAGTCCAGAATAGACTTCAGTGCTTCAGAGACCCAGGTGATGACAGTGGTGGTGATGTGGAAGAGCTCGCGGGAGGGGTCCAGTGGGATGGGGAGCTTGAGTGCACAAGCGCTTGCTGCAATAGATGAAGACTCGCAGGTTTCCAAGAAACTTGCTCAAGTGCAGTACAAGTTCAAAGTGACCGCTGGGGTAAGACCATAATGGAGGGGGTGAGTGGAAGGACTTGCGGGTTTCCCAGGAGGTATGCAAGTGATGATGGATGACTGATAAGGACACTTAGGTTCTATAAGTTTCTTTCACAAGTGCAGTTACAGGGAGTGTGTCATATCATTTAGAACCGCGGTTGTGGCACAGAATGGAGGGGCTTGCAGCTGTTGTAGGAGGTGCGGTCTGAAGTGCAATGGGGTTCACCAGGGGGTAGCACTCTGAACTCGAAAGGTTCAGCAAGAATGAGGCGTGTTGTCAGAGTGGAGTAGTGAACACTTCACATGGAGAAGAGCCAGAGAAGCTCGCCTAGTCCGAGGGGCCGCATGGGGGAGGGTCAGCCGTAATTGTGTGTGTGGCTGTGGCGTCTGTCTCCAATTAAAGGTCTGGGAGTAGGACGTGGCTATCCATGCTTTGGAGCGGTGGCTTAGGTTTGCATGCAAGGTCTCGGAATTAGGCTCAGGGATGCAGAGGTCTTGCACAGTGATTGAGGTGGTAAATCAAGTTTGCGCGCCACAGGAGACATGCCGCTACGCCTCTAGAGT
The DNA here is from genome assembly GCF_040938575.1 of Ambystoma mexicanum. Classification (NCBI taxonomy): domain Eukaryota; kingdom Metazoa; phylum Chordata; class Amphibia; order Caudata; family Ambystomatidae; genus Ambystoma; species Ambystoma mexicanum. The sequence continues at coordinate 339,768,299 of NC_090939.1, forward strand.
AGAAAAGCCCAAGTTGCTCTGCCACATTAGGTTTAGAGTGGGCAGCAAACAGCAGGGATTGCTGTTGGATCTCGTGGAGACTAGGTGCGGTGACTCCTGAGAAGAAAGGCACCAGCCCGTTCCACCGCGTTAGGTCTTGTGCTGGCAGGAGATAACAGTCATCATTGTCGGATCTGGGGGAAACTTGGTGCAGTACCTCCTGAGTGGAAAAACACAATCACTCACTGCCCGTTCTGTCACGTTAGGTCTTGTGCTGGCGGGAGATAGTGGTAATTGTAGTTGGAACTTGTGGAACTTGGCGCAGTGCCTCCTGAGAAGAAAAACACAGTCACTCACTGCTGCGTAGGTCATGAGTGGGAGAGTGACAGCAGGGATCGTCGTAGGAGGCCGGATCAGGAGGTAGGCCTAGGAGAGGTTCACTGGGAGCACCATGATGGCTCTCTCACGGTGGGAATCCGAAGCTGCGCTCGAGTTGAAAGGGTGAGCGGTTTGTGAGGAAACTTGGTCCAGAGGTGCCCGAGATGTTTAAGGGCAGCAACACGCAGAAATAGATCTGGAAATAGTAATAAGTATTGATTTTTGGTTCTTTGAAACAGCCTGAGTGACGGAGATGCCGGATCCGGCTTCCATGCTTCTGCACCCCCTGCTGTTTTTTGTCTTTAAATACTACTGACCAATGTAGTCATGGTGAGTTCTCAGCATTTGTCGGTCATACGTGACTGACTGACCTCTCCTGGACATGAATTCTCTGTAATAAACCTGTGTTTGCTTATAAGCCATGCTTCACATCTTTGTTTCCTATATGTTACTAAGGGTCTTCCTTTTCATTCTACACTGTTGAGACAGCATGCAGCTTTGCCATGCTTCCCCTTAATTTAGTACATTATTTTCAGCTCATTTGACTATTCTGCTAACATTCCACAGCTCTCACAATCAGCTCTTTGAGTATTTTTAAAAACCTTCACTTACACGATTTTGAAAAAGGTGGCCTTTCCTTTGAATATTAATGTTATTCATAGTTTGTTCAATGTATACTTTTGAATTCAGCTTTGTCACAACACCTCTTGCCTTTATATTATGTTATTATCTTTATGCTGCACAACCCTGTCATTTTCAGGGTCTCGCACTCACATCGCTCTGTAAGAAAGTTGGGTGGGTTGGTTAGTGACGGATCGAGCAATAGGTAGAGCCTGTGCTCTTCTGTTGATGCTTGTACAACCAGGAGAAAACTGGCATCTATATGTGTGAGCTTTTTAGGAGTGCTTTATTGTGTGCACTGGGCTTGTTGTGTCTGGAAGGGAGCCGCCCAGTGTCTGAATTGTTAGTAGTTTGCAAGTATTTGGTTTTGTAGCATGATTAGCAAAGAGTGTGTGGTTTTTATGTGTTTGGTGGGTTATTCCACTAGTCCTTTGGCTGAGTTTATTATGTGAGTGGATTGATTGTGTGGAAAAGAGAAATAGGTGGTTAGTTAGTTATTGCTGATGTTGATATCGATATTTTATTTCTATTGCACTCGTACACAAGTGTTTCAGATCACGACAAGGCAAGGGAGGGGAACAGGGGAGAACAAAAGAACGATCTTACTAGGCCCAGTGACATTGATAACGTGGAAGTTCATGTGAGAGGGGGAGGGGAAAGTGCATGGAAGGGGGCGAAGTGGAGAGTGCGGAGCAAAGGAGGAATAATAAAGGCAACAGACAGTGATAGTGCAGAGTGCTGGGCTCTGAGAGTGGAGTAAACAGTGTGTTGTTCTGTATTGCTCTAGTTTGCTGAAGTCCCGTAGTATAGCCAGAATTGTTAGTCATTCCCTGAAAGGCAGCTCTTCCGAATATACTTTTCACATACTATTTTTTATTTCTATTTGGAAGGCATTGCTCAATCTTAAATTTCTTCCTGGTTGGTAGCTGAAGATTATATCTTGGATGAATTTGCCTCCTTGTTTTGCTGAATGATTTGTTTCCAACAGTGTTGTCCACCTTCTTTACAACAACACGGACACACGTTCCCTTATCTTCCCATTGAAGATATTCCTGGCAAGTGCAAGTAATAATAACATTGCACCTGTAGAACTTTGTGTTTGGTTCCATCACTTAGAACTATTCCTTTAGTTTCACCCCTGCAGATAATTACATACTTGACTGAATGTTGGCATTTTTCTGAAATTCTGACAACACTGCATGAGGTCTTTGACTTTAGTATCGAAAGTGCTGGTTGATATAGGATTAGGACCAAAGCCCACAACGTTCTATACCTTGCAAATACATGCCTTAATGTAATGCTTCTCTGAGAGCTGGACAGGGATGCAAGAGCAAGATGGAATGTTGGTGGTGAACCTGGAATGAATATCTATCAAGGTTCTGGGGGAGTTGGTTGGGAGGGAGGTTCTTTGTGCTAATATATCATGAAACCTGTTCCTGCTCTGCTCCCCTGAATGTGGGACCAGTGGTTAATCAGGACTGTAATATGCAAGTCACTGGCTGTGAGATATTTCTGATTTAATTATGAATTCGACTGGTATATAATATGACTGCTTGCTTTTAGGTAACGGGCATATGCAAATGCATGCTCTTGAATTCCATAGGTATGATAACTTGTGCATGTGGTTATCATGCATAACCACATCACCTTGTATCCAGTAAAGGTTAAGCTAATTGAGCAGTCTTGAATTGCATGAATTTCTGACCATTTAGCTGCTCTGTTCACAGTCATTCTGCAGGTGCAAATAAAAAGTCTAAAAGGGTGGGGTCTAAGTGGCTTTCGTGTTCCCCTAAAAGCAATCTTGTTGTCATGAATTGGTGTAACAGTGCATTGCCTCTCTAAGCCTCTGATGGACCTGGTCGAGCACCCTCAGCCATCCGGGATTCAATCTTCTGTTGCTCTGCGTGGTCCAAGGCCAGCACGTTGCCCCTGTCCAATCCTCCATTCACAATGTAATGTAATGCATACATCCTATAAGAATAATTAATCAAAAAGATAATCAATCAGTTCACCAATAAAAAGTGCTTTCTAATATTTAAGGCTTGTCTAAAATAGGACAATGGGGGCGTGGCCTGACGCCAAAGAAGATGGCGGTGTGACCTGGTAGCTCCGTTCCACACATAATTATATACAGCATTTTCCCACAAATTCTGCCACCTAACTTACCTTTTTCTCTCGGCGCGATGGTCCGGACTGCTACCTTGAACAGCTGAAGGAAATTCAGCGCGGCTCCTTGTTCTTCCTCGCAGTGTTGCGAGCTCCAGCATTCCAGCCCCGGAGACTGCCGCAGCCGCCTTCCAGTATCCGCCTTCACTGAAGTAAGTGGCAGTATCATGTGCACGGTGACGCGCCGGCTGCGGCCTGGTCGGCCCTCCCACTTCAAAATAGCCGCCTCTGGTGCCAGCGCGCAATAGCACTCTCAGCCATGCTTTCCTTTAGGAAAAAAAAAAGATAAAGTAGCTGAACGAGGTTTCATATTCAGAGACTATTTATTCACAAACAATTTCTCCACAATATCCCTCCTCACAAATGTGGCCCTGATTATTTCCATTCCACAACTCTTAAGACTATTTTTGATTAAATAAAGGAACAAAATAAACATAGAAAGGAGCACGGTTTTATTCCAAAGGTTTTCTACCATACTTTGCTATTTGTGTGACACAACCCTTTCTATTTCAGCTCTTTTTTGGTGGAGACAGCTAGTAAATATTTGATTACCTTAACTACATGTGAACTATGAATTCTACATATTGGAATACTCCTGGAACTGTGTATAACTTTAACTCTAAATTGAACCTTCCTGTAACTGGATACCCATATTAATTGGAGGCACCTCACTACTATAAGGCTTGTAGCACTCTCAATTCGCGCCTAAGTTTATGCCTTATTATTTAATAGTGCTTCTATTAACCTCCTCCATCAGGAGTAGCACTACCTGTATAATATGGACATAACAATTGTAAACTCTGGGACATAGAGCCTCACATATCAGCTGCTAAGAGACTCTATAGATCTGTGCTTACTACCACAAGCCTTCCTCAAATCAGTTTCCATCTGAAACGGAACCTACTATTGCTCCACCTTTTAACTTTTAACATCTTTTTACCTCTCATCATTAATATATCTAGCCAAGCTCTTCACAACTGTTCATATATCTATATATCGAAGCTAATAACATGGCTGCCAATAAAAAAACAACACTTCCACTACCAAAGAATCCAATACTCCTGCTTCCAACCTCAAGAGACCCAAAAGTGACTCACCTCCTCCGTTAGGCATCTCTGACCCTGCTATAGATGCCATTTTATCAGAAATTAGATCACTCAAACCCTTCATAGAGACTACAAATCTAAAATTACAACAGTTGGACGACAGATGGAAAGGCTTTGAGAACAGAATGGATGAGGTTGAGAAAAGAGTGGGTCTAGTAGAAGAAACTACACCTAAAGTAGCACAACTTGAAAAGTAAATCTAGGATCTTCAAAAACACAATGAAGATTTGGAAAATCGTAGCAGACGTAACAACCTCTGAATTTCAGGTCTACCAGAGGGCTCCAAAGGAACCGATACCAGTGTCTTTTTGCAAAAAATTCTATCCAGAACACTGATTTTTTATCTATAGAATACTCCCAACTTCAGCTCATCATATCTGCAGCAAAGGAACGCAAATCTCTCATATGGAATGGTTTTAAGATTTTCATTTCACAAGATGTTGCTAAAAGCACGGCCCAGCGCAGGAAAGTATTTTTAATCCTTCGGTCCAGCCTCCAGCCTTGAAACAGCTCAATATATGTTATGGTCTATGCCACCCTTGTTCTTTTAAAATAACATAGGCAGGCCGTACCAGCATGTTTGAAGAACCAGCAGACCTAAGAGCATTTATACGGTCCATCAAATCTGATAACATGGACACATCCTCTCCTGCAAGTACCTCTACTTCTTTTGTTACATGAACGCTTTACTCTCTTCTTTTCCTTATTATTTCAAATATAATGCCATGATTATCCCCTATATATAAGCTGTGGGACGGGTGGCCTTGTGACGTCCATCTTCCATCCTGAGTCGCTCTTTTTCCTTTTTGACGACTCAGCGGGTGTCACCCATCCCTACAATTTTATTCTCCCCTAGCCTCGTTTCTTCCTGTCTGATCTGTGCTCTATTTAATATTTCCAAGCCATTTGGTAAACGTTTATGATTAGACTCCCCAACCCTCATCCTATAACCTCATGTGTTTTCCTTATGTGTCTTAATCTCATTAATTGTTATTCAAGTTATTGTTCTTTGGCACCTATTACTCGTATTTGTATGGTTTCAGGCTATTGCTATATTATCATAATTTTTCAAAGGTTACAATGATTTTCAAATGTGTCACATGGAAAATCAAAGGTTGTAATAACCCCATCAAGAGATGTAAGATCATCTCCCATCTTAACAAATTCAACCCCTCCATAGCATGTTTACAAGAAACACACTTCTCTAACAAAGAAGCATTAAAACTGAAGTCCCGATGGGTTAAGGAAATCATTTTGAGTTCTGCTGTCGCTAAGAAAAATGGTGTAGCTATTCTAATTAGCAAGAAACTACCCTGCACAGCTCTTGATCAAGGCACAGATACGGATGGGAGATGGGTTTGGGTCAAACTAAAATTAGAATCTACATATGTTGCCCAAACATTTGCATTATTTATACATATCATGCAATATTGTCCAGCCTCTCTACAGGTTAATAATCTGCGGTCTAGAGTTTGTGCCGAGTTCACACATAGCTCATACAATAATATATGCACATGGATTACATAGGTTTGTGTTTCCAACAAGTTACAATGGCGAAGTGTATTCCTGGATTTAGCAGTGAGCCTTAGTACATATCCCTTCACAATGTAGTTCTGCCAGTGTCCACGCTTGACATTTGCATTGCATTGTCCTCGGTGTGTGTTCATGGATGAGGCTTGTTAGTGCAGACAATCCTATGACCACAAGTCATGCTCGGGGCAAGGTCTCATTACCTAGTCTAAACATTAGGCCCTCGGACAGTCTAACTATTAACAAGATTCAAAGTTCGTGAAGGCTCGGTTTGCAAGTTAAACACAGTCCACCATTTTAGAACAGAGAATCACATACGAACAGAAATCAAAATGGCGGGCGATTCTAGAATGGTGGCGAAGTCGATCTAAGTCGATCTAAAATCGGAACTTTGCAATGCGGTTTTCTTCGCAGAGCAACTAGGCTTAGGCCAATATAAATCAGAAGGAGGCACAATATGATTTCTCGTTTAACAAACCCTCCTTTTGGCCTAAACCAAGCGCTAAACTACTATTAGTCACTTTACGAGTAACTCCACATCTCAATGTCCATACAACCTGAATCACAATTATCAGAGATATCAATCGCCATGAGGTCTGTAACAGAAATTTCTTTCAACACAAATTCATTGGTCATTCCTTCTGGTGGGCATACCTTTTGTCCTAATGTTCCCATAATCTGCTCACAACATCCCCCTAACATTGAACATATGGCAGGAAGACATTGTGTACAGCAACAGCAAAACAAAAGATCACCCAGAATAACTAGTAAGACTGAAAGTAGCTTCCATCCCCAAGATCGTAAGAAGTCCCAGAACCAAGCGCTACAATCCCAATTCCCTCAGGAACGTGCATACTCCTCCACGCTCAGCCAGGATGACATCTAATGCCATCCGATTCTGTAGTGCCACTTACCGTATTGCTTTCTGTTCTAGAGTCATGTAATAGAGTATGTCAGTGGTCCGGTCGATGGTTCTCTTCTCGGTAGTCTTCTAATATCCTTGGAATTTAGTATTTGCCCCCAAAAAGGTACAAAAGATTTTGCGACGTCACCCAGAACTTGTGACGAAGTATCACCATTATCATCTCGCCTTGGACGAGCTTTAGAGATTTCTGTGGTACTAGCTGTAAATACCCCTGGCAACAGGATCCCTGTATAACAGGTTCCCTGCCAATATCTAGGTAGCCATGGGAAAGCTTCATTACGGCAAACGAAAGAGACAGGTTCGCCTACATAGAAAGGTCTGTCCTCACTAGTCAAATTCGCAACATTGGTGCAACCCTTGAAATCACCCATTGACTGAGTACCATTCCTCTGTATGCAGAAATAAACTGAGTCGGGGCTGTGGATAATAATAATAATAATAATAATAATAATAATTAGGCTTTTATATAGCGCTACAAACCCTCAGGTATCTGAGCGCTGCTTATTATTACCCACGGTGTGTGGTGCTCATTTATCGACCTCGAAGGATGAAAGGCTGAGTTTGGCCCCGCCGGGATTCGAACCTGCGTTAACAGGCTCTGCACGGGTGTCAAAGCGGGCGCTCTACTCGCTGTGCCACTTGACCGGCCTGGATAACAGTATAGGAAGGTGGCGTGGCATCCCTATTGCCTATAGGAGCCAGCTTGAAGGAGATCAGAGATTGAAAAGGTCGAGACAGTTTATCAGAAGGCCGAATGGAAGCAACATTAAGCTTGCTTCTATTTGCAAAAAGTGAGCATCCCGGGGGCGTTAGAACTTGTTCAAATTCGTCCCATCAAAGTTCCCCGAGATGCTATCATTCCATCGGCCAAAGAATAGTGCCCTTAGAGAAGCATAACATGCATTAGTTAGAGGCAAAGGATGAATATACTGGCACAACCCTTGTCTCCATGTTGCGGTAAATGAGAGCAGACCCAATGTCAAATGGAAAATTATATCGTGCTTCCTATTTGTAATGAATATATGTATATTGGCCTACGCCAAGCTGCTTGTAAGTCACTTGCGAAGGAATCTGTGTTGCAAGTCCTGACCTTAGAATCAATGTAAGCCACCATTTTAGGTCCATCCGCCATTTTAGGTTCTCTTTTCAAAGTCACCCTGTGAGCTAAAATGGTGGATGGTGCCACTTCGAAAATGTAACATGGCCGTCTTGACCTCTATGTATAAACTAATGTGTAACTTGCCTGCAGGCCACTTGTTAGGGTCATGAACTGAGACCTTGTCCTTCGTTGACCTGTGTGTAAAGGATTAATCGTGTCAATGAAGCTAATCCGCGAGCATATGTTACGAACAATGTATTCAAATACTGAACCGAGACATTTGTTTAAACTACATTGGGCCTCATTACAAGTACTCCGGTCCAGAATTAACACTGCCGGTAAAACCATACCGGCTCCGTTTCCATGTCCGCGGAATCATGACCCGCGGCCCCGGTAATAGCACCACCCTAAACCGCCACCGCGGAAATAGGGTTCCCGTAAAGTCCGTCTGCATGGAAACCCCTCCGTTACCGTCAACACGAAACACTTTGAGCATCACAACTAGCGCGGACACGGAAATACCGGCAAAAAAATGGCGTAAATACCGTGATCACGGTGGCGGAACCGCCGCCACCGCGAACATGGCGTTATACACTGCCTGCTGAACTGAATCAGGGCACAGGTGCACCAAATCAGCCCAGCTGGACCTAGCAGGCCACTGGGAGCCTACAAAAGGGCCACACCTAGCCCAACACAACACAGAACCATGCAGGCAGCAGGTCTAGTAGCACTGGGACTGGGCCTACTCAACCAACAGGCAGCACTGCACATGGTGGCAGTAATGGCGCAGAGGAGGAGGCGTAGGCGGAGGAGGCACAGGCGGCAACCAGCCAACCCTGCAGCTATGGCAAACCCCATTGCCCAGCCAGCCCGACCCCGCCGCCAGCCACCAATACCACGCATCAGGGCCTCACCCTGGAACCTCACCCCAGGACAGATCCACACCCTATACCGGCTGGACCGCGCAACAATCCTGCACATCACCGCCATGATTGTGGACAACATCAGCAGCCTAATTGACACCCCCACCGCCATCCCCCCCCTCTTGAAGGTTGTCTCAGTTCTGCATTTCCTTGGCACTGGCACCTATCAACACACGGTTGGTGAGCTGCACGGCATATCACAACCGTGTTTCTCAAAAATCCTGGTACAGGTACTGGATGCCCTGTTGCGCCATGTGTCGGAACACATAGCCCTACCCCGCACCCTCCCCGAGGTCATTGCCACCAAGTTGGCCTTCCATGCCATAGCAGGCATGCTAAATTGCATAGGCACAGTTGACTGCACCCACGTCGAGCTGACAGTACCACATGCAATTGAGGCGGTGTTCCGCAATAGGAAACGGTATCACTCTTTGAATGTCCAGATGGTTTGTGATGCCATGCAACTGATTACACACTGCTGCGCACGTTTCCCAGGCTCATCACATGACTCAATGGTACTGCGGAATTCCACGTTGCCACGGTACATGGAACGCTATGCCGGACAACGCACATGGCTATTGGGTGAGTACAGCTGACGATGCTACAACCCTGTCGGAGTGGTGTGTGTGTGTCCAGGCCAATGAGCATTGTGAGTGCGCCGCTGTGACCGCACATGCATCACCCCCCTTCCATCTACCAAATACACAGCGGATGCCAAACATCATGAAAGAAGACATGACAGGGCACCACAATGTGCCCGTGCACACGCTGCCACAGCCAATCCCATCACTGTCCCATGAACCCTGTGCCACTGCAGACACCCACCCTCAATTGAAACACTGCCCCAAAAAGCATGAGAGGCGTGTAAATGAGACGACGTGTATTTACTACTTCCGTACAGTGGAGTCACTCTGCCATGTGTGGACAGCACTGCACCATGACATGCACACAATCAAATGTCACCCGCAGGGCACAGTAAACATGCAAGTTAATGTGTAGGCCCATATGCAGTCAGCGACATACCTCGTGATGCCCAAGACATAACTCCATACACTGCATGGTACATATGCATGAATGAATGATGATACACGAATGCACAGCAGCAGATGAGGACATGATGCCACAAACACTGACATGTTCCCCCATCTACATCCCATGTAGGTGATGTGGGATATGCACTCACGCCATGGATGATGACACCTGTACGGAGACCAAGGAACAGGCATGAAGAGGCATACAATAGGGCACATATCCGCACACGTGGAATGATTGAGAGGACATTTGGACTGCTGAAGGCCCGTTTCCGCTGTCTGAGCAGATCTGGCGGATCACTGCTGTACAGCCCAGTGAAGACGGGCAAAATCACGCTCGTATGTGCCATGCTGCACAATATATGCCTGCGCAGGAACATCCCAATGCCACCAGACGCAGATGAGGAAGATGGGGATGGAGATGGGGATGGGGATGGAGATGGGGATGGAATGGCACCCCCTCCCCCTGGGGGTCCACATGATGGCCAGAGAGCACGGGATGCCCTGATTCGCATTTACTTTTGAGTCATAGCACATTCACAGAAATGCACAAACATGGTGATGACAATGAATTAATAGTTGCACTGCAAAATAAATGATCAATGTCCACACATGTATGTCTTGATTTGAAATGGTGATGTATTGATGTGATAACAACAGGGAAGAAGGTGCATTGGTTAGGTAAGCTGTACACCCGGGGCCACCCACCACCCAAACGTGCCCACCCTCACCCAGAGCCCATTGTCCAAACCCCCAAAACTACCTACCCCACCACCCAAACGTGCCCACCCCCACCCAGAGCCCATTGTCCAAACCCCCAACACTACCTACCCCACCATCCAAACGTGCCCACCCCTCTCACACCCTTGTAGTCCACATGTGTCCTGCACTGCCCCACACACATGCCATCACTTCCGTGTGCGCTTCTGTGCCTGTGCAACCTTGCGAAGGACCCGTTAGCCTACTCGAGCGCCTCCTTGGACTGGCAGTAGTGGAGCTGGATGGGGTGGTACTGTTTGATGGGCCAGAATCTGGGATTGAGGGCATCAGTGCCAGATTTGCCTGTTGGCCAACCAACATGGCCTCTACAAGCCTGGAGGTGTGGTCGTTGCCCTCCCGCACATGGCGTGCAAGGGTCACTATGGTGCTCGCAAAGCGTCCAATGGACCTCGACAGGCGACGCACTGAGGCGCTGTAGCTCTCCCTCTGCAGCCTGGATTCCTCTAGCTGCCTCTCCACCAGCTGGGTGAGGGTAGCCTGCTGGTCCTCCATCCGCTGCATGCGGGCATTCAGTTCGGCCATGGATGGGGTGGGCGACCTCATGGGACTCCCCAGTGAAGTGGGGCTGAACCCCAGCTCATGGAAGGAGCCCAGGTCTTCCAATGTGGGCATCTCCCCCTGTGGCCCCGTTTCCGAGTGCTCTTGCGGGGCACTGTTATCACTGCAGGCCGCTCCCTCTGCAGTGCTGCTGCCTTCGGTGTTGTGTTGGGTGTCCATGATAGGTTCCCGTGGCACCTGTCTAGACTCAGCCAGTGTGGAGACGGTGGGGATGTCGGTGGTGGTGGTGTGCCGCACATCTGTAGTGGCTGGTAATGTGGCCAGAGGTGCAGAACTGCCGGCAGCATCCTGTGTGGTGGCGGTGGCTAGTGTACTTGCCGATGCAGATTGGCTGGCCTGTTGTGCAGTATCACTGTCACTTGAAACGGCTGTGGGGACACAAAGGGCATGCAATTAGTGTTGTTGTGGTGGCAGATGGGTGCATCACATGCGTCATTAAGATTGTACATTGAATAGTGTTTGTCACATGCATCTGATTGCTGGTGTCTGCATTCAGTGATATTGGTTGCCATACAGATCATGATGGGTCCTTTGGCCCACACATGCACTGCCTGGGGGGGGTTGTTAATGGGTCCTTTGGCCCACACATGCACTGCCTGGGGGGGGTTGTTACGGGGTCCTTTGGCCCACACATGCACTGCCTCGGGGGGGTTGTTAATGGGTCCTTTGGCCCACACATGCACTGCCTGGGGGGGGTTGTTAATGGGTCCTTTGGCCCACACACGCACTGCCTGGGGGGGGGTTGTTAATGGGTCCTTTGGCCCACACACGCACTGCCTGGGGGGGGGGTTGTTAATGGGTCCTTTGGCCCAGTACTCACAACTGCATATTTACATGTGGCATTCATGTTTGGGCACTTACCAGCATCTGCAGGTGGGCTCACTCCTGCCTCAGCCTGCCCGATCCCATGGATTCCCTCTAGGTGGAGGACGCTGCTGCAACGCTCCTCCCATGCTTGCAGCCTCAGTGGGGAAGGGGGTCCTCCGCCTGTCCCACTGCTGCGTTGGCGGTGCGTGGAAATGAGGTTGCGTACCCTCAGCCTCAGGTAGTCCCAACGCTTGTGGCAGTCCTTCACGCTCCTCACTGCCACGCCCACGGCGGTGCACTTGCGTGCAGCTTCGGCCCACACCTCCTTCCTCCGCTGCTGTGTGGCACGCCGTTGGTCGGCGCTGAACAGCATCTCAGCATTGTCCACAATGTGCTCCACCAAGACGGTTAGCTCCGCCTCGCTGAAGCGCTGTTTGCGCTGCCTCTGAGCAGGAATCCTGGCAGACATGCTGGTGGTCCCTTTTGGCTTCTCAGAGTTAGGATTGTGCTTGTGCTGGCTCTGGATGGCAATGGATTGTGCTTTTATATGATGGCCGCCTCTCTGTTTCCTGTTTTGGCGATCATGGTATTTCCGGTTCCGTGTCCGTGGTGGCGGAGGCGGAAACGGGTTTTGCCCCACTTGTGGCTTCGTTATTTCCATTTCCGTAGGGTTTTCCGTGACGGCGGTAACAACGTTTCCGAGTCCGTGTGGTGCGCGCGACCGACAGCGTGTAATCGGATGGTTTTTTCGCAACCTTGCGGACACGGAAACGTTTTTACCGCCGTCACGGATTTTGCACGGTCCCGGACTGGCAGGTTGTAATGAGGCCCATTGTATAGATATTTGAGAAGGTCTATATAAGAAATCCTAAAGTACACTGTAGCCATTGAGGCTTGTTGGTGAATACATCAAAAGTAAACCCTAAACATATAGATGTGTGAACTCGGCATGCACCCTAGATCCGTAATGTATTAATGAATATTAACCTAAAGTGGGGTTGGACATCAAGTTTTCAAAGGTATATAAGCTGAGACGTTTCTAATGTACAGTCCCACTCACTGAGCACACCGAACCACGCTGGAGTTCGCTGTGTTGTACTGAGGGCCGATAGCTATCTGTTGCTTTGTCCTTTGAAACTGTTCAGTATAAAATAAAGATCTTTTGTATGATCCTATGTAACCCATGTTCGGTGTATTTCCTTTTGGGGGTACTCAGCCTCAATATTTTCTCTTTGTTTTCACACCAACAATTAGACCTGTTCAAAATAGCATGTGTTGCATTCATTATAAGCAGCAAGGTGTTATTGTGGTAAATCTGTCTGTGTTGAGAGTCTCTAGGAGATAGAGTGTGCAGACGCACGAAAGGTGTAGATACAGTAGGTACAGTTTCAATAGGCAAAAACTTTTCGAGTGGACGTATTTCTGCCATGTACCAAAATCCTAAAGCAATTACTATTGTGAAACCGGTTACCATGATTACAAGAAAGCAATAAATTTTAAAAGACCATGTATTCGATTGTCCATTGTCTTTGCTGGCCACAGAGTCACTTATTTGTTCCGTTCGGGTAGAGGTGATAGCAGGCATTGTTTCTTTGAAATGTACAGCACCGAAGTTAATTTTCTGGTGATCTCCAGATCACACGTTTTCTTAGTCTTTCCCTATCCCCAGCCAGCAACTTTCCTTTCTATGCAAAAGACAGGGCAAAGGACAAGCCCTATGATGATTTTCCTGATGGCACAGCCGAACCGTGCAGTAAGTGTAGCTCTGTGGACGCAGATTGTAGCTTGTGACTCCTGGTACAGTGTGATCTGCGACCAACGTGTCATTGCTTCCTGATGGAAGTGGTGAATTTGCAACAGAACCTAACAGTGGTAAAAAAGGATCTGTAGAAGAGTGTGGAGATGAAGCAGCTGTTTCCCCTGGCCCCACAGGCTCAGGGAGTGTCTCCGAAGCACTCTCAGTGCTGCTCAATGCTGAGTGATCCTTGGGGGCAGAGCAGGTAGGTTTCTCCGTATCTTCTGTATCATGTGGCAAAGGGAAGCGAATCCTCTTGACATGCAACACATGTATCCAGTGCTCCTTGACTTCCACCGGATCGCTGTCTGTGTGGCCAGGAGAACCTGGTGCGGTCCTCTCCACCGCGATGTGAGACAGGATGCTAGTTTGCATGCTTTGATGAGCACCCACTCCTCAGGTCTGAAACTATGACCTGGCCCCTTGTATTTTGCTGGCAGGGCTTCTCGCACCTGTTGGTAAATCAAATACAGATTTTTAGTTAACTGGTGTCATGATGCCCGCTCCCGGGGAGCCGGTTCAAGCCCGGTTTCCCCGAAAGCGGACATCCAGTACCCAAGGAAGGACCCAGCAACCCCATATAGGGGCCGTTTGGGCGGGCGCCAGGCTCATAAAAGACATCAGTCCTGGCACCATAGGCGCCAGGCTCATTATGGGAATGCTTGGGTACACTTACCTGATGCAGACCATGCTGCAGGATCCCGGCCTCCTTGAGGGGAACTACTTTACCTGTGGGACTAATTTACCATCCGGGCGTGGTCGGGGAAGGATACATACCTGATTGGAGGAAGGATACATACTTGGAACTTCTTCCAAGGCTATTTAAACCCCACCCGAACAGCCACACGTGCTTCGCGTTGTTCTGCATCTAGCAGCTGGACGCTCACCGTGTCTGCTCCTGCATCCTGACTTCTGCCACGCCTACCAGCATCCTGGATCCTGGAAGAGAACAAGAGAACAGTAGAAGGAAAAGTCCTTACCTGCTTAATACACATCCCGGAGACATTTCGACGACAATCCTGAAAAGGAAGACTTTAATTTAAAAGCTCATCGCGTCGATCGCTGCAGCGCCGCATTCCACTCACCTTTAGAGGGCACCTCCATGTTCAGCAGCGATCATCCGGATTCGCAGTCACGCCCCAGCGCCTAGGGAGAAAAACACCAGAACAAAAGGTGAGAGAGAGAAGGGAATAAGGAAAGCTAAATCTCCATGTTAAGACTTACCTGTTGATTCATTCCCTCTTCATTTCGGGTCCTCGCCGCATCCTGGCATTTCCGGACCCCGGCCCCTAAGGGGAAATAAAAAAGATCAGCGTCAATGAGCGAATGAAAAGACATTACCAAAAAACGCTAATTAAAGACTTGCCTGATTTCTACAAGGATTTCACCTCTCATCTCGGGTCGGTGCCTGTTCCCCGGCATTCCGTACCCCGGACCCTATGGGGAAAAAGACACTACCATTAGTACATTAATGCATGGACACAAGGGGAACCTCTTATCAAAAAACTTACCTGGAAGCCAAGCAAGTTTGGTTGTCACCAATCCGAAAATCCAGTGAAGTAACTGGATACCAACGCGCCCCTGCATCAGAAGCAGGATGGAGAGCTCGTCCTTCCAGACCCTAAGGTGAGACGCTACGAGAAATCACAGAAGGGTTTCAAGGAGGGTGAGAGGGGAAAGTGGGAGGCCGATTGCATTACCCCGCAGACAGTTAATTTCCTATTTTCGCCTACAGAAGGATTCTTCTGCGAGCCAGACAAGCCAGATTTGGGGGCCCGGTCCAGTCCGTCTTCCGAACCCTGCGCATCACCTTAGAAGAGGTCACAGCAGCGCAAACCAGGCCAGCGCCTCCGGGGAAGTCAGGTGAGCGTAACAGAACGCAAAGCCTTCCTACAAATTCCCACCCAGGCGCTATGGAAAGTTCTGAGACTGATCAGTTGGCCCAATTACTGGGGGAATTATGGGCTGAAGTACATGCCGCTCGTCAAGAGACTAATGCCCTCAGGAGGGAATTAATAATATCAAAGGAAAGAACTGATGACCTGGCCAGACAGCTTTTGCAAGGTCAAGCTGGGCAAACTCCTCTACCCGGTTCCAGAGGGAACCCCGCTCCTATGGTTTCCAGTAACCCTGTGCAGATTAATCTACCTGGAAACATGCCGCTGGCCCCACCCGAACGCTTTGCTGGGGACCCCAAACGATTCGCCGTATTCATGAATCAGTGTCGTTTGCACTTCCTATGCAGACCTGGGGCCTTCCCTAATGATCAGACCAAGGTAGCCTTTGTATTGTCATATCTCAGCGGCTGCGCTGCCGATTGGTCAGTTTTACTGGTTACTCAAGATGACCCGATTCTCCGTGATTTTCAAAGGTTTCAAGCAAGCATGGAAAGGTTATTTGCTCGACACTCTCAGGGGCAGGCTCTGGATGACGAACTTCTATCCCTGCGACAGGGCAATCAGGACCTCCTATCCTATATTGCAACCTTTAATAGACTAATTGTGGAAACAGGATGGCCAGAGGATAAAAGAGTCACGTTGTTTAATCGAGGCCTTCGCGGAGAACTTAAAGATGTCTTGTCCCAAGTTGTAAATCCGCCCCAAGAATGCACAGAGTATATAGACTTAGTGGTCCAATTGGATCACAGACTTCAAAACAGAAAAGCAGATCGGTCCAGGTTTGAGACCCGGGTGTTGGTCAAGACCCATGCTAATCCCAAGGGAGTTGATGTCTCTGAGCCTATGCAAATTGGAGGGGTTAAAGGACCCTTAACTCAAAAGGAACGTGAAAGGAGGCGGCAGTTAAAATGATGTCTTTATTGTGGGAATTCTGGACACTTTCTACGAGATTGCCCGGCAAAACCA
This sequence comes from Ambystoma mexicanum, assembly GCF_040938575.1. Taxonomy (NCBI): domain Eukaryota; kingdom Metazoa; phylum Chordata; class Amphibia; order Caudata; family Ambystomatidae; genus Ambystoma; species Ambystoma mexicanum. The sequence goes on from NC_090939.1 coordinate 339,784,861, forward strand.
CCCCGAAAGGCGGTAGGAGCCGCTGATAAAAACCATGAAGACTCTGTTTCGGGAAACGACTCCGCCCGACAAGTGTAGGGGTCCGCTTGCCGAGCTTGAAAACTAACTCTCAGACCTCGCATTTCATTGTGCCTATGGTTCTCGTAGATCCAGAACAGCCTAAGCGGTTGCATGCAATAAAGGCATGCATCGATAGTGGGGCTATTGGAAACTATGTGGATCGTGAATTGGTCTCTAGGATTAACCTCCATCTCCGTCCTAAAACCAGCAAAAATGTCATCACCACAGTCGATGGAACTGAAATTGCCTCTGGACCGGTAACACATTCCACTACTGAGGTGACTCTTATTGGTCCCGACGGCCATCGGGAGGGTGTTGTGTTTGATGTAATCAAGGCTCCACAGTTTCAGGTTATTCTTGGAATCCCTTAGTTAGAGACACATAATCCTCGAATTGATTGGCGAGCTAAGAGAATAACCTTCCCGGATTGTACACAAACCTGCTACCCAGAAAACCTGAAGATTAATCTAGCATCTGTAACCTCTGCCTCCATGCAACTACCTCCGGAATACCAAGACTTTCAGGACGTCTTCCAAAAGGAACAGGCCAACAAGTTACCTCCTCACAGATCGTACGGTTGCCAAATCGATCTGGTGCCTGGTGCACAACCCCCTTGTAGCAGGATTTATGCCCTTACCGAACCTGAGAATCTGCATTTGAGACAATATTTGGATCAATACCTAGCTAATGGTTTTATTCGCCCGTCAAAGTCCCCGGCATCCTCGGCTTTGTTCCTCGTGCCCAAAAAAGAAGGCGACCTTAGAACTTGTATCGATTACCGCGCATTGAACCAGATAACGGTTAAAAAACGTTATCCTCTGCCTCTGATCCCTGAACTCCTTGACCAGGTGAAGGACGCTTGCATATACACCAAGTTAGATCTCTGGGGGGCTTATCATCTGGTACGAGTTAAAGAAGGCGACGAATGGAAAACTGCCTTCCGTACTAAATACGGATTATTCGAGTACCAGGTGATGCCTTTCGGATTGTGTAACGCGACGGCTACTTTCCAATACTTCATGAATGATGTCCTTTGGGAACTCATCGATGTTTGTGTTGTCGTATATATTGATGACATTCTGGTGTACTCCTCTTCGGAATCTGATCACAGAAAACACGTCAGGGCAGTACTTGAAAAACTGCGCCAACACAAACTATTTGCTAAATTGCAGAAATGTGTTTTCCATACCACAGAAGTCGAGTTTCTAGGTTTCATCCTGACACCCAAAGGAGTCCGAATGGACTCAAGAAAAGTGGATGCCATCCTCAAATGGCCATCACCTAGCTCTGTAAAAGGGGTTCAAAGCATGCTCGGCTTTGCCAATTTCTATCGCAGGTTTATCCCGGAATTTTCACGCGTGGTACAACCCATTACTGCACTCTTGAGGAAAAATAAACGTTTTGAATGGTCTGAAGAAGCCGAGCAGGCCTTTCAGGATTTAAAAGCTAAGTTTACCTCCGCACCTATATTGAAACACCCGCGTCCAGCTCTCCATTATGTCGTTAAGACTGACGCATCCAGCCTAGCCATGGGAGCTGTCCTGTCCCAAAGAGATCCCGAAACCAACCAACTGCATCCCGTAGCATTTTGGTCCAGAAAATTCTCGACACCCGAGGTTAATTATGCAATCACGGGGGGCGTGGCTTGGAAGCCATGTGAAAGGACGTGCCTGTACGTGAGCTCCCGCTGATCCGTACATAATCCGACTGATACCGCGCAAGGACCGCTGTGATTTGGCGGAAAGTGGGAAGACTGTGAACATGAAGTCCGGCTGCACGCGAGGACACATTTTTACAATGGTTCGTGGTGCGCACGTGTACTTAAGAGCCGAATGAAGCACTGGTGGCGAAATCTCAACGGACGACAAAATGGCCGCCGCCGCTTGACGAGAGGACAAAGGAGCGGTAGATTGGGACCACAGCTAACGTTCGCCCTCTCAGCGGAACGAAGGGGGCAGCACGACCCTGCCTATCTGGGGGGAGCGCCGTACAACAGCGGTGCCTGAGGCGGTCGGGCGAGCTGGGACTCTCAACTGAGTCGTGGTGTATGGGCACGGTGCCTCCCTGGCCTGGACCGGAGCGCGGCCAGAAGGACGCTCCTGACTGGAGATATGTCGAACAAACCTCTGAGGGCGAAGAATAAACAGCCTACGCTCGACGAATACGCCAAGACGTCGCCCGGCCTGGAAGGTGCCAGGAGCAAGGATAAGACTCAGACCAAGGAGATGGCTGCCGGGGGTGCGAACCAGGAGGTCCTCGCTGCGATCGCGGACCTGAAAGCGACGTGGGAGACCAAGCTCCAACTTGCTGTGGTCGAATTGAAGACTGCGTTGGAACTACAGGTCGGGGCGGTGCAGGAGGACGTGAACCTCCTGAGGCAGGATGTACGAGCCCTGGCTGAGCGCACGGAAACTCTGGAAAAGGAGATGGGCCCTACTGTGGCGGACTGCACTGCATATAAGCGCGATATCCACGCCCTGGTACAGCGGGTGGGTAACTTGGAAAGTAGGTCTGAAGAGGCGGAAGGACGCGCTCGGAGAAATAACGTTTGCATCGTGGGCCTGCCGGAGGGGGCTGAAGGCCAGAATCCCACGGAGTTTATTGAGAACTTGCTGCTGCAGGAGATCACTGGGGGAGACCTGTCGCAGGGATTTGCGGTGGAGAGGGCGCATAGGGCCTTGAACAGAAGACCACCGCCGGGGAACCCACCTAGGCCTGTGATCGCCAAGATCCTTAACTATCGGGATCGAGAAAGGATCCTTGAGCACTTTCGTAAAGGGGGCACCATACAGCGAGGAGAGGCGACCATTACTGCCTACCCCGATTACACCCTGCAAGTGCAGCGTAGTCGCATGAACTTTGGAGCAGTCAAGAGGCGATTGCGGGCAGCGGGGTACAAGTATATGTTGCTTTACCCGGCCAGATTGAAGATATTCTTCAAGACTAAGACACTGTTTTTTGACACTCCGGAGGAGGCCATGGAATGGCTCGATGCACAAAATTGTCCTCAAGAGCCAGATGAGCGGATGGCGGATGGAACGGGAAGAGATAAGTGACGCTGCGGGCCCGGTTGGGCTATGAATATTGGGACTGGAATATAGTCGGTGGGACTTTGTTATGGTAGTGTATGCGTTAGGACTTTGAAACATGGTCCGTGTGCGCGGATACGGAAGTGTGGGAGGGGAGCCTCCGGGGGCTGTTCTTTTTACCCCAGCTTGAGTTTAGGTTAGTCACGGTGTGTGGGGTGACACCCTGTCGGGTTCTCTACTTGGGTTCCAGAGAGAACCGAACACAGGGATGCCTGAGATCCAGGGATGGAGCTGGGCAGTTGGTTGGGTTAGGGGGGTGGGGTGGGTCAGTTTTTATATGAGCCTGGGAGAGAAACTGGGGATGGGGGCCCTTGCGGTAGGGGGGAGGCGAGTGGACCTGGGTGAGGGATGGGAGCTACTGATGCATCATGGGGGACCTTAGGATACTAACATGGAACGTTGGAGGGCTTAACAGCTACCTTAAGCGTAACAAGGTCATGTTGTACCTAAAAAGACAAAAGATAGACATCGCCTTGTTACAGGAGACACATCTGACACGGGACAAACTGGAACTGGTGGGGAGAAAGTGGAGAGGGACAGTAGTTGGATCTACATATTCTGCCTATGCTAGAGGTGTGCTGATTTGGGTTGCACCACATGTCCCGTTTAAGCTACTTGGGGAGGTTGTGTAGTCCGATGGGAGGCTGGTCATGGTAAGGGGGCTTGTGGAAAATAAAGTAGTGTGCATTATAAATACTTATGCTCCCAACCGTGACACAGCGACATACTTTAGGACACTGACCACTAGACTGGGTGAAGGGATGGGGGGGTCCAGTGATTTGGGGAGGGGACTTTAACTGTGTACTAAACCCCAAAGAGGACAGGTCGGATAACAGGGTGGACAGGCCCAGCCCAGCAGCTAGGGTACTGCAGGCGCTGCTGGTAGACCTTGGCCTGGCAGACGTGTGGAGGACGAGACACCCTGGCGTGAGGCAATATTCGCATTACTCGGCCCCGCACCAGTTACACACAAGGCTAGATAACTTTTTCGCAACGCCGGACGTTGTCGCAGAGTGTGACCAGATAGACTACAGGGCGAGAGTTCTTTCGGACCACTCGCCCCTGGTTATGTGTTGGCAGCTTTGTCCCCCACGTGCGCAAATTCCAACATGGCGCCTTAGGGCGGAAGCGCTCAGGGACCCAGTCTTCAGAGAGGAAGTGAGGGAGGAGATAGTTGCTTACTTTGAGGCGAACACAGGCAGCGTCAAGTCGGCGGGTACTTTGTGGGAGGCCTTTAAGGTTGTAATGAGGGGGGTTGCCATTGCTAAATCCAAGGGATTAATGGGAGGAGTCCTGGCGGATCTGCGTAGAGCCGAGATTGAGTTGGAGAGAGAACTGGGGGAGGGGGGACGGACACGGAGGAGGTCATTAATCTGCAACAGAGGTGCGCAGAACAGTGGGACAGGCTTTGTAATCTGAATTACAGGAAGTACATTGAGAGGTTGCATGCCGGGGGAGACAAGACGGGCAGGTTTCTTGCTTGGCTGTATAAGAACGAGACCCCAAGAACCCCGATCCGATCAGTTATCACTGAAAAGGGAGTGGAGGAGGACACCCAGGAAGGGGCGAATGGAGCATTCGCGGAATATTATCAAGCATTATATGAGGATCGAGAGGGGGGAAGCCGGGAGGAGATAGAGGTAGTACTTGAAGATATAGGCCTGCCCAAGATAAGTGACGAAGAGCGAGAGGAGATGGATGCTCCGATCACTCTTGAGGAGCTGCAGGAGATTGTGCGGCAGCTACCCACTTGCAAGGCCCCAGGAGCGGACGGGTTCCCCAGTGAGTTTTATAAAGCGTATGGGGCGGAGGTGCTCCCGCCCATGCTGGAGATGTTTAATGAAGCGTTCGAGGTGGGGCGGCTGCCGGAATCACTCAGGGAGGCGATTATAGTACCGCTCCCCAAACCCAATAAACCGGGGCATGATTGTGGCTCCTACCGGCCCCTGTCGATGCTGAACCAGGACAGCAAGATCCTGACGGCTGTCCTGGCGGCCAGAATGCGGAGGGTAATAGGCAAGCTGATCCATCCTGACCAGACGGGCTATGTCCCGAACAGGAATATTACTCACAATCACAGACGCCTTCACAGGGTGGTGGAATGGGGGGGCAGTGAGGACAGCGAAATGGCGATAGTGGCGCTGGACGCGGTTAAAGCGTTCGATTCTGTTCGATGGCCATGGCTGCTGGCAGCTTTGGGGCGGTTCGGGCTGGGACCATGCTACATGAGGTGGGCCGAGCTATTATATAGTGCGCCTCTGGCTAGGGTCCGTACGGGTGCAGTGGTGTCAGATAGATGTCAGTTAGGCAGAGGCACCAGGCAAGGGTGTCCTTGGTCCCCAATGTTGTACATACTGGCCCTCGAACCCTTAGCAGTTTACCTCCGGCAGCAGTATGATCCGGTGGGCATAGAGGTGGGAGGAGAGTGCCATCTCATATCCCTGTATGCAGACGATATGCTGTTATACCTGAAATATCCGGAAGAGAATTTGCAGTATATTTTGGAGGTATTGGAGAGGTATGCCTGGTTGTCCGGCATAGCGGTTAACCCTCAGAAATCCGTACTATTCCCGCTAGGCAGTTATGTGGGGATACCGGCGGAGAGGTTGCCAGTGCTGTGGATTCCGTGGGCAACGAGCTCCTTCCGGTACTTGGGCATTGACGTGTATCACACGACCGAGGAAGAACACAGGTATAATACTGAACTAGCTGTTGGAAAGATTGAGAGGTGCATGAGGTTCTGGGAAAGATTGCCTTTAGCTATGATGGGTCGTGGAGCTATGCTTAAAATGGTGGTGCTGCCCAGGCTCCTGCATTACTTTAATAACATCCCGTATATGATACCTAGGAAGTTTTTCGCTAAGTTACATAGCGCGTGTAGGAATTTCCTGTGGCACGGCACGCGCAACAGGGTTGCATTATGGAAATTGCAGAACTCTTACGAGAAAGGTGGCGTGAAGCTGCCGAACTTTGAGGCCTATTATATTGCGGCGCAACTGCAATATGTGGCCAGGTGGCTTTCAGATGAAGAGACCCCCGAACATAGGCTGCTGGGGAGAGACTGTTCCCCCTTCTATCTGCGGGAGGTGATTTGGGTGACTGGCTCATGGATGAGAGAGCGTCCTAAGATGCTAGCCCTTGGCAGGAATATATGGCGGCGGGCCTGTCGGATGATGGGTGACCCCTTGCCGTGTATGCCGCAGTTGCCTCTGATCGCCCTGGCAAAGGAGGACGGGCAGCTGAGAACTATTATCCGGACGTATTGGGAGTCAGTGGGATTGATCACTATGGGCGACATCTGGCAGGATGGGACCCTGATGGAGTTCGATGAACTGGAGGCAGGGTCGGGGCTACACAGGGGTCAATATGTAACATATCATAGGGTGGTCCGGGAGGTCCGGAGCACGTGGCCCGAAACTACTTTGGCCGATGAACCGGATGCCACGCTGGAGACAATGTATGACGCATCAGAGGGTGGACACGAGGTCTCTAGGTTGTACGAAATGTTGATGACAAAGGTTGGGAAGGATTTGGGGCACCTGAGACTGGAGTGGGAAGCGGAGATGGGGGCCCCGATGTCGGATGGGGATGTGGGAGCGTGCCCTGGGGTATCACAAAAAGGTATCGAGGAACGCCAGGTTCAAGCAGATACAGCTCTATATTACGCACAGGGCATACATGACCCCCCTTAGAATTTCCAAATTTCTGGGTAGTGGGCGCCAGGCGTGCCCCAAGTGTAACGAAGAGAATGCGGACATGATACATATGTTCTGGGTGTGCCCAGTGATTGCAACTTACTGGGGTGAAGTGGCGCGGAGGCTGGCAGGGAGGGGTATCACACTTAAGGTGGATTCGGCTTGGGCTTGTCTGCTGGAAGGGTATCCCAGGGCGCGTAAGCTTCGACATGTTGAGAAACTTAAAGATCTGGCCTATGTGCTTGCCAAACGTAGGATAGCCATGGAGTGGAAGAAATGTCATAAGCCGCGAGTGGAGGTCTGGTGGCGGGATCTCCAAAAATGGGCGGATGCCGAAACGATAGCGTGGCAAGATGGTAGTACGGCAGGGGATGAGGAAGAAATAGGCTCTCTCACGGCATGGAAGTTATTGTTAGCTGAGCTGTTTGGAGCGGGATCGGCCTCGGCTGGACTTGAGAGCGATGCGGCCCCACCGCACGGAACGGACACTGATGGTGGACACTCTACAGGCTCATAGGGGGGAGGGATGGTGATTGCAGTGCCTTACTTTTTGTTTGTTTGGTTTTGTTGTTTGAAGTATTTTATTTATGTTTCGTTGTAATGTTGTTTGGTTGAGATAAAATAAAAATATATTTAAAAAAAAAAATTATGCAATCACGGACAAAGAACTGTTAGCCATTAAGTCCTCTTTTAAAGCCTGGCGGCATTATCTGCTTGGCACTCGACATACCATCACAGTGATCACTGATCACCGGAATTTACAGTATTTGAAAACCGCCAAGGCTCAGTCATCACGGCAGCTCCGATGGGCTTTGTTTTCCGCTGAATTTGATTGCGTGATTACCTATCGACCTGGCTGCAAGAATGGCAAAGCAGACGCCTTATCCCGAATTGGAATGGGAGAATCTGATACAAACTCAGAACCAGTACCAATAATTCCCGAACAGAGGATTCTAGGCATGACTTTGTTACAGACGCTTGAAGACATTCAAGCCAGAGTGAAACAACTCCTGGACCCTACAACCTTACAGGAATGGATACAAAAGGGATCAGACTTTACCATAGATAATGGTTCACCTTATTTCCAAGGACGCTTATTCCTGCCACATAAGGAATTACACAAACTAGTTATTTCCGGTTATCATGATACATTAATAGAGGGACACCCTGGTATTGCCAAGACAGAGGAAAAGGTGAAACGACAATTTTGGTGGCCCTCTTGGCGAAAAGATGTTAAATCTTTTGTGATGTCCTGTGGTGTTTGCGCCCACAATAAAAGTCAAAAGAAAAGACCAGCCGGTCTCCTTCAACCTCTAGACATACCGCCAGCACCCTGGCACACCCTATCAATGGATTTTATTACGGACCTGCCTTCTCATTCGGGGTACAATACTATTCTGGCAATTGTGGATTTGTTTTCCAAAATGGCCCACTTTATTCCTTTGAAAGGTTTACCTTCAGCTTCTGTCCTAGCCAAAGAATTCCTCGAAAATATTGTTCGGCTACATGGATTCCCATCTTTACTAATCTCTGACCGGGGAAACCAATTCATTTCCCACTTCTGGCGCAAATGTTGTCAAATGGCGCAGATCGACGTAAGATTATCGACCAGTCACCACCCTCAGACCGATGGTCAGATCGAGAGGACAAATCAGACCCTTGAACAGTACTTACGCTGTATGTTACAGCAATCTGAAAGCAACTGGAAAGACATTCTTTGGATAGCCGAATACGCATATAATAATTCGGTACACTCTGGAACTGGCCACAGTCCTTTTTATACTTTGTTTGGGCATCACTCTCGAACCTCAAACCTTGACTCACCTCAGAACCTCGGAATGCCTGCAGTAGAACATCAGCATTCTACAATTACCCAAGCCTTCAAAGAGGCAACTACGCATTTACAACAAGCCAAGAGAAAATACAAGGAGAATGCTGATCTACATCGGAGTGAAGCACCTCCGTATCAGATTGGGGATCAAGTGTGGTTAGCTACCAGACATTTACCACTCAAAGGGCCTCGAACTTTTAACCCAAAATATCTGGGACCTTATTCTATTACGGCAATAATTAACCCAGTGGCTGTTAAACTTGATTTACCAGCTGGTATGCAAATTCACCCTGTTTTTCATGTGTCACTTCTGAAACCAGTGGTACCCGGAACCCGACTACTCAAACCTCCAGAACCTATTCTAATAGATGGGGAGCCCGAATTCGAAGTGAAGAACATTTTAGACTCAAAAATGTTTAGGTCAAAACTGTTCTACCTAATTGATTGGAAGGGGTACGGACCTCAGGAGAGGTTGTGGGAACCCAGCGACCATGTGCATGCACCTCGATTAGTCAGGAAATTCCACCGACTCTTCCCAGACAAAACAAAACCCCCGGTGGGAACAACCTTGGGAGGGGCCTTGGGGGGGAGTGCTGTCATGATGCCCGCTCCCGGGGAGCCGGTTCAAGCCCGGTTTCCCCGAAAGCGGACATCCAGTCCCCAAGGAAGGACCCAGCAACCCCATATAGGGGCCCTTTGGACAGTGTCCTGGCGCCTATGGCACCAGGCTCATAAAAGACATCACTCCTGGCGCCATAGGCGCCAGGCTCATTATGGGAATGCTTGGGTGCACTTACCTGATGCAGACCATGAGGCAGGATCCCGGCCTCCTTGAGGCCTGAAAGGAACTACTTTACCTGTGGGACTAATTTATCATCCGGGCATGGTCGGGGAAGGATACATACCTGATTGGAGGAAGGATACATACCTGGAACTTCTTCCAAGGCTATTTAAACCCCACCCAAACAGCCACACGTGCTTCGCGTTGTTCTGCATCTAGCAGCTGGACGCTCACCGTGTCTGCTCCTGCATCCTGACTTCTGCCACGCCTGCCAGCATCCTGGTTCCCCTGCAAAGGAAGAGAACAAGAGAACAGAAGAAGGAAAAGTCCTTACCTGCTAAATCCACATCCCGGAGACATCTCGCCGACAATCCCGAAAAGGAAGACTTTAATTTAAAAGCTCATTGCGTCGATCGCTGCAGCGCCGCATTCCACTCACCTTTACAGGGCGCCTCCATGTTCAGCAGCGATCATCCGGATTCGCAGTCACGCCCCAGCGCCTAGGGAGAAAAACACCAGAACAAAAGGTGAGAGAGAGAAGGGACTAAGGAAAGCTAAATCTCCATGTTAAGACTTACATGTTGATTCATTCCCTCTTCATTTCGGGTCTACGCCGCATCCTGGCATTTCCGGACCCCGGCCCCTAAGGAGAAATAAAACAGATCAGCGTTAATGAGCGAATGAAAAGACATTACCAAAAAACGCTCATTAAAGACTTGCCTGATTTCTACAAGGATTTCACCTCTCATCTCGGGTTGGTGCCTGTTCCCCGGCATTCCGTACCCCGGACCCTATGGGGAAAAAGACACTAGCATTAGTACATTAATGCATGGACACAAGGGGAACCTCTTATCAAAAAACTTACCTGGAAGCCAAGCAAGTTTGGTTGTCACCAATCCGAAAATCCAGTGAAGTAACTGGATACCAACGCGCCCCTGCATCAGAAGCAGGATGGAGAGCTCGTCCTTCCAGACACTAAGGTGAGACGCTACGAGAAATCACAGAAGGGTTTCAAGGAGGGTGAGAGGGGAAAGTGGGAGGCCGATTGCATTACCCCGCAGACAGTTAATCCCCTATTTTCGCCTACAGAAGGATACTTCTGCGAGCCAGACAAGCCAGATTTGGGGCCCCGGTCCAGTCCGTCTTCCGAACCCTGCGCATCACCTTAGAAGAGGTCACAGCAGCGCGAACCAGGCCAGCGCCTCCGTGGGAGTCCGTGGGAGTCACGTGAGCGTAACAACTGGTCACAATAATCAGAAAGAAGTACATGCTCAGGGCCCGGGGTTTTGGGAGGTTCCAAATGTTAGCTGGCCTACCCATGACCACTTCATATGGGGAGAGCCCAGTCTTAGTCTGTGGGGTGGTGTGCATGGACAGTAACACTATCAGTAAGGCGTTTTGGTGCCGGCACACGTTTTAGCGAGATTGTTCTTTAAAAATCCATTGTGTCTCTCTACCAATCCAGCACTCTGAGCATGTCTAGCCGAATGGAACCGTTTATCGATCTGTAATCCCGCACATATCTGCAGAATAACAGCAGCGATAAAATGTGGACCATTGTCCGACCAGATGACCCTTGGCAAAGCAAACCTAGGAAATTTTCCTTAAGCATGGTTTTCACCGTTGTCATTGCTGTGGCATCTTTTACAGGAAAGGCTTCAACCCATTTACTAATGGCGCAAATAACAACCAAGACAAATTTGAAATTATTACAACGCTCCATTTCAATGAAGTCAAAGTGGATAACTTCAAAGGGGACAGAAGGTGGACCAAAACTACCCCCTGGTGTCGATGTGCCCTTACCCCATATTGTGCTGTAGACAGATCCTGCAACTCTGGAGAAAATGCTTGGCTGTCTTCGAGATATTATCGCTCACCCAGAAATGTTCTAACATTTTGCAACCCTTCCTGGCACAGATGTGGGTGGGCCCATGAGTCATTGCGACCATCATAGTAATGTACGCATCTGGCAGCATCCAATTTCCCTCTAACTTATCCACCCAACACCCATCAACATCCAACATCGCCAAACCCTCAGCCCATTGCTTAGTTTCTTCTAAAGTGGCATCGGCTTGGATATTCTTTACCGATTCAATACCTTCATCTATGGTACAAACATTTGTAGCTTCCCTTGTAGTGTACATACCTGTATAGAGATCACTAGCAGTTTGTTTGGCTATCTGGTCAGCAAAAGCGTTCCCTTTTACTACTTTGTTTATGATTTTCTGACGTGCTACACATTTCATTATTGCTAGCTGAGTGGGAAGTGCAAGCACTGAAAGTAACCGCACTATCAAGGAGCCATATTGAATCTTCGTTCCATGTGAGCTCAAGAAACCGTGTTCTGCCCAAAGTCTACCAAAGTTGTGAACTACCCCAAAAGCATACTGACTATCAGTATATATGTTTACGCTAAGCCCTTCGGAAAGTTCACAAGCTCGGGTCACTGCTATAATCTCTGGTGCCTGCGCGGAGTTATGCGAAATTATTTTGGTTTCCACAATCGTGCTCAGTGTGGTGATGGCATAAGCAGCCATGGATGTACCATCTGGAAGTTTGAAGCAAGAGCCATCGCAAAACAGCTCCCCTTGTGGGTCGTTCAAAGGTGTATCTTTCAGGTCAATCCTGCCTTTAGTCTCTTGTTCTGTGGTATAAAGGCAGTCATGTCACACATTCATCACTGCAAGCAGTATCTTGCGGGAAAGGTAATAGTTCAGCCGGATTCAATACACAACACCTCTTTATTTTTATATGCAGTGCGAACAAGATCAATTTATATCTCGTTAATCGTGCAGAGGTGAGGTGTTGTGTTTGTGTTCTATTTAGTAGAACATCTACAGAGTGAGGTACCAACAAGGTTAAGCATGGCCTAGGACCATGCCCTCGCTCTGTTTTACAGACGCAGCAGTGACAGCTCTCAAACATATTGGCAAAGCGCATGCAACAGGATCAAGGGTGGAAGAAAAGTAACCGCATGGCCTATTCTTCCCTCCATGTTCCTGCGTTAATACAGCCAAAGCATATCCATCACGTTCATGCACATACAACTCAAGGCCTTTTCATAATTTGGTGTGCCCAAAACTGGTGCGGTATACAGTGCAGTCTTGAGCAGATGAAACGCTTTCTGGTGTTCCAAGTTCCACAGCAATGGCAAAGAAATGCCCTTCTTTGTCGAAGCCAACATTGGTTAAATCACTAGTGAGACATTTGGGATCCACTGCCTACAGTAAGAAGCCATTCCTATCAAGGCTCTGACTTCCTTCTGTGCATTTGCGACAGACATGCTAGAGATTATTTGAATCCGTTCAGGGGTCAACCTTCTTCCTCCTTTGACAGGAGATAGCCTAAATAGGCGACCTCCTGTCGACAATATTGAAACTTTCTGAGTGAAGCTTTGTGTCCATGTTTTGCTAGGTGAATAAGCAACAACTCAGTGCCCTCCTGACAGGCATTTTCTGAGTCAGCAGCTAAAAGAAGATCATCTACGTATTGAAGCAATGTACAAGTGGAAGGCAACTCAAGTGTGTCAAGCTGCTCTTTCAAAACCCTACTATAAATGCTCAGACTTTCCGTGTATCCTTGTGGCGCACAGGTGAATGTAAACGAGCGTCCCCCTAAGGTGAACGCGAACAGGTATCTGCTATCCTTGTGTATAGGAATGCAAAAGAAAGCATTCTTAAGATCTATGACACTAAAATGAGTAGCAGAAGCTGGCATCATAGTTAATATTGTCGGTACATCAGGCACAATAGGAAATTGTGGAGCAACAATCTTATTTATAGCGTGTAAATCAATGATGAAACGAAAAGGAAATGCATTATCTCCTTTCTTATACACAGGCAAAATCGGACTATTGCACAAACTACCTGCAATTTATTCAATTACCTCACGGTGTACAAAATCTGCTATCCTTGTGTATAGGAATGCAAAAGAAAGCATTCTTAAGATCTATGACACTAAAATGAGTAGCAGAAGGTGGCATCATAGTTAATATTGTCGATACATCAGACACAATAGGAAATTGTGGAGCAACAATCTTATTTATAGCGTGTAAATCAATAATGAAAAGAAAAGGAAATGAATTATCTCCTTTCTTATACACAGGCAAAATCAGACTATTGCACAAACTACCTGCAATTTATTCAATTACCCCACAGTGTACAAAATCGGAAACTATACACTTCAAAGCTTGCTCACCATCAACCGAGATCTTATACTGAGGAATACCTGGCAACTTTACTCCAAGTTTCAAAATGATTTTAACAGGCTCAATTTGTAAAACACTGACATCATTGTCATCAATCGCCCATAAACACTCCAGAACATCACTAAATTCCGGTGGCAAAGGTCTAGTCAGGAAATGTGAGGCAGAAAGTTGCTGTGGTAAAATCATCAAATGCACTCCAACCGAAGAACAATTAATTACTGCATTTAATTCCTTCAACAGATTCAACCCCTACAAATTCTCTCCACAGTTCGTTGTCAAAAGAAATGGACAGTGATCCGTGAATGGACCCAGTGTAATCGGTACCAGCAAAGAAACCGGACTAACCACTGGTGTGCCAGAAAACCCTACAGAAACATTGGTTTGCCCTGACAGTGGAATGTTTGGAATCAGTGAATGGTCAATGGAACACTTCTGCGCTCCTGTATCTATCAAGAATAGATGTTTCCTATTTCCCACTATCATTTCAACATAGGGACCTTTCTGATTAACGGGAATACGCGTAGGTTCTAAACCCTGCTTCGGGCAATCCTAACAAAACAATATATCGTCAAAGGGAAGGTCTTCAGAGAGATATGCAGTAGAAGGATGATCAAACATGTTTCTATTATCCACACTCAGTGACTGACTGTCTTGTGAAAAAGGCTGTGAATTCTGAGAAAACTGACTTCTACCAGGAAGGAACCGTTTCTGTACAAAAATAGCACTCAAACTATAATCATCAATTTCTTCATTCCGTAACCTTTCTAACTCCCTTCTATACTCAAAAACGCTCTCAACATGCTCAAATACTTTCTCCGCAGTATCTCTTGAATATGCTAAAACATTCAAATCCCTCAAACCTTGTGGGAGATCTACATCATTCAGTCTGTTCCACATTACAGATAAATTAATTCCCAGACCTTCGATAAAAACATTTTCTCTGGAAAACTTTCTAGATTAGAAAGTGTGGCAAAACCATCAAATTGTTCACCCTTCTCCATGCACTGTCTAGCCCATGCAGTCAAATCACGCTTTCTCTCTTTAGACACAGTACTGTGAGTTACAATCTTTGATTCCGCTCCCTTATCAACTACAAGCGGAACAGAACCACTTGGAAGAGAAAGAGTAGAAGAACGTTGTACAATCGGTAACAAAGGTGCTATCAATGGTGCAGAAGACAAATCTACCAGACCCGTAACAGTAGGCAAGGGTGGAAGTATAGGATGAGGAGCAACGATAGGAGGAGGAACAATAACTGGAGGAAGAGGAGCAATAGGAGGAACGATAGGAGGAGCAGGAATGACTACATGAGGAAGAACAACAGCAGGAAGAGATAAAGCAACAGGAATAGGTACATACGGCGGTGGCGCAGTGGCACCAGGCCTTCGTTCATTTAGAAGCTTGTCAATTAATTCATCAGACACATGAACATCTTTAGACGGATATATTTTCTGAATGCCAAGTTGAAAAGCCCTAGCCATATTTCTAACTAACTCTGATTGTTTGTTTTGATCATACAATAACGCTTTCTCTGCGTTGGACATATGTCGGCGTGCATGTTTCTCTCTACTTTTAAGTTGCTGTATAGCTTCTTTCTTCCAATTTTGTAATACATCAAATGCTGCAGGTCTCGCTTTTTTCTTCAACAATATAGACTCTTAATATTCTATACGAGGAATCTAAAAGCTACCATTGATTGGCCACTGAAGTTCGGAAGCATGTCTAGTCTGTCTGTGCCAAACATCATTAAACACTATACTACCAATGCTGTTCTTACAGTACATAGTACACGCCGGCAACCCCTCCTGTGGTGCCGGATGGCCAACTTCCAAAGATTGTCTGTCTCTGCGTAATAATGCCCTGAAACAGGCAGACAATTTCTCAGGCATATCAGATTACTGGTGTTACCCAGTCAATAATTGTGCTCGCGAGTACAATACGCCAAATCAAATTATCAGGATACTTAAGAATTGGGTCATGACTCACCTGATCAAAGAATGAAAGGAGGTCTGATCGGATTACTAAGGACAACAAAGGACTCTTGTGGTTGGTGATTTCAGCAAATCTGCCCGGCTCGATATATGGACCCTCGTCAAGATGCCGCCTCGGACCACGGGCTCACCGTCCAGGGATCGGCTCGTGCAGTACTGTTGAGGTATCCCGTCTCCAAGAAGGGGCCCCCTTTCTCACCGTCCGATCCCGGTCCGATAGCCGCATCAACACTTCAACGAGATGGCATCAATCTTGAGGCTCCCTATTCGGGCGCCATCTGTAAAAGCAAGGACATATCGAGGCTCAGTGCCACAAAAGGAAATACACCAAACACGGGCTATAAAGATTCACAGATCTTTAATACTGCGCAGTTACAAAGAAACACAGATCTGATATAGATAGCTATCTGGCTCTTGACACCCCGCAATGAGTACCAGCCCGTCAGAGTGAGGAGCGAGAGGTACTGGACATCTAAACATTCACATTATGTATACATATCCTGCAATATTGTCCAGCCTCTCTACAGGTTAATAATCTGCAGGCTAGAGTTCCTGTCGAGTTCACACATAGCTCATACAATAATATGCGCATGGATTACATAGGTTTGTGTTTCCAACAAGTTACGATGGCAAAGTGTATTCCTGCATTTGGCAGTGAGCCTTGGTACATATCCCTTCACAATGTAGTTCTGCCAGTGTCCACGCTTGACATTTGCATTGCATTGTCCTCGATGTGTGTTCGTGGATGAGGTTTGTTAGTGCAGACAATCCTATGACCACAAGTCATGCTCGGGGCAAGGTCTCATTACCTAGTCTAAACATTCGGCCCTTGGACAGTCTTACTATTAACAAGATTCAAAGTTCGGGAAGGCTTGGTTTGCAAGTTAAACACAGTCTACCATTTTAGAACAGAGAATCACATACGGACAGAAATCAAAATGGCGGCTGATTCTAAAATGGCGGCGAAGTCGATCTGAAATCGGAACTTTGTAACACGGTTTTCTTCGCAGAGAGACTTGGCTTAGGCCAAAATAAATCGGAAGGAGGCACAATATGAGGTCTTGTTTAACAAGTCAAGTTATATAGCCTAATGTTGGTTCTACTGGGGAGGAGCTACTCGGCTTATTTGCTTCAAAGATTGTGAACAAAGCTCAAACCGGGGCTCTTTGTTCTGCTAGACCAGTGTTATTCAAACTTTTTTGGCCTGGGCCCCCCCTGAGCACAATTCGGGCAGGCCGCTCCTCCCAACAAATGTCAAATGGACAGTATGTATTGCGCACCATCACTGTACCCTACTCCCAGTATAGTCCCTGGGCTCCCCCACCTGCTCCCATCACAGTCGCTGGGCTCCCTCATCACACTCCTACCCAGTCCCTTGGCTCTCCCCACCCCATCACACACCCTGGGCTCTCTCCACTCTGCCCCCACCACTATCCCATGGTTCTCACCCATCCTGCTCCCACCACAGTCTTTGGGCTTCCTCCATCCTGTTCCCAACACAGTACCAGGGCCAGTTGCAGCTGGTGAATTATGACAATGGAGGGGCATAACTATTTCCCCCACAAATGCCATAGCGACCGAGCGCAGCGAGGGAGCCTGAACCAATTAAGGGAGGGAGGTTCGGGGGGTTTTCCCCCTGTGAATTTTGTTTTTTTTAATTATGGGTGGAAATGCTGCATTGCAGAGCATACTTTATAAAAAAAAAATGGGTAAATAGCCAAACAGTTTGCAATTGGTGCTGGGGGGCGCAGGGGACAGGCATGACATGTTTTACTGGACATCTATGATAGATGTCCAGTAAAAAGATACCATCCCTGTCCCATGGGACCCACTGGTCCTAACACAATCAACATGATTGTGTGTGTATGCAAGGCGCTGGGGTGCAAGGGGGAAAGCATGGCATTTTTGACTGGACATCTATGATAGAAATCCAGTTGAAAAATACCATTCCGGTCCCTCACACACACACACACAAACGCACACATTCATACAGCAATCACTCTATCATTCACACGAGCATCCATCACAAGCATCCATCACCTTACACTCACTCATAACACAAGCATACATGCATCCAGACACATGTTTAAATAAAAAAAATGAACATAAATGTACCTTCTGCATTGGCTTGTGTGTGGGTGCTGAAACACCCTGCTCCAGGCTGCTCTGTCCATATGTGCGAGGAGGCGCAGGAGCACCCCCTTGCACATACAGACATGCAGTGTCCCAGCCAGCATGTCCAATGAGCTATGCAATGCTGGCGGAGCAAAACACCCCAGCTTTGCATGGCTCAGTGAGCATGTGTGGTTGGGGAACTGAACTGAACTGAACTGTCAAAGGGAAATAGCACCTAGACCATCATTTACATCTTTCAGAATGTCATACCATGATTACCAACTGCAATTTGACCCTGAGTTCTACAGACATGCTCTGAGCGTCTTTAAGTCCTTCATGAGCTGAATAAGGAGGTTATTGGACAGTTGATGAATCATTACCTTCCATGGCTACAGTGGGGGGTCAAAGTTTTCTGTAATTCAATGTGTACTTAGACAAAGCTGTATTATCAATGGCCGTAGACACTTGAGTAGCCAGCTCCTTGGTAGTTAAAGGGGATCGAATTTCAGTATCAGCACTACATAGTATGGCTGGAGCCATGGACAAGGCTGGCATGAGTGGGTTTGCATCTTGGGTCATAGTATCGATTTTTTCGACCACCATTATCTTTTTTATTTTCCAATTGCTCCTTGATATCTTGTAGATGGGTGTCCAATAAGCTTTGAGTAAATGGCACTGTTGCATTTCCACTTTTCCTAGGTTTTCTTTTTCCAGTGGTGCTTTTATAGGCTCAAAGCACGTTACGTTTTACGATGATGGAACATGGCAGTATGGCAATAATAATAACAGTTTGTGGCAGAACTAAACATATTGTAAGGGGTTCACAGGCCTGTAGTCACCCCTAATGAAGTGATCCTTAGCCTTAATAGTTGACACCAGTATGGGTTCAAAGGCAGCCTGGCACACAGTCACCCCACCTGTAACATAAATGATTATAAAGTGCATTTGCAAAGGATGTGGCAAGTTAAATCAGCAAAACAGTAACAGTTTATAACGGCTCTACAGAATTTGTAAAAGGTTCAAAGGCTACAAGCCTGCAGTCACCCCTAGTGAAGTAACCCCTAATGGTTGCCACCAGTAGGGGTTCAAAGGCACCCAGGCCCACAGTCGCCGCTTTAGAATTAAAGAGAGTTGATGAGCACAAAGTGCATAACGTATCAACAATGTATATATTATAGGAAGCCAGTTAGTACCCAAAATCATTTGGTGGTCCAAAGGTAAACCAAGGGCCTATCGTCTAAGGTCTTTAATAACATGCAGGACACAAATTAGAAGCACCATACAGAGGAGAGCTATATGTTGTGTGCAAAGCTCAAGGCAAACTGATTGGTAACATGAAACCTTGATAAATTTGAAAGAGTTGGTTAAAATATTTAAACAGGAAAAGAGCTCTGAGCTTTGCAAAAGATAACATTTTAAACACGTGTGTTCGTAAATTTCTTGAAACCTGATAATTCAAATAAGTAATATCATATAATTAAATAAAAAGAAAACAAACACACTACAATTACCTGTTTGGCCGAGGTAAGCTATGCATGTATATTGACCGTGTGAGAACAAATTAGTGCGTGTTAGGTGGCCCAACTGTGTTCAAAACCTCAATCCGGGAGACTGCAGGAGGTCAAGTCTGATAAAGATTAGAGGCCGGGAAAGTCTATTTTAAGAATGTTGCAGCCCACACCTTGTAGTGAGCTCCCCAGCCCATTTAAAATGACTCCAGGCTGGATAAACCGAGTAAGCTCAATACGCTTCAGGTAAGGATGTGAATAATTGTATTTGGAAATGAAGATTAGATTGAATATTGAAGTAGTTCAGCCCAGGAACATTTGGTGCAGGTCAGGCTAATCAGGTAGAAACAGGGATAACACACCAAAACAGAAAACCCAAAGAAAAATAAAATCGAGTCCCTGGCCAGCCAGTCCTAGTAAAAAATTCCAAACCAGTTCAGTACAATCATCATGGTGGAGACAGGTAAAATCAATAAGCAGTAAGCACAGGGCATGGTGGGAAAAGCAGGAACAGCCCTCTCTCGTTCCCGCTCCACTTCAGTTAAGGAGTGTGGCTTTTCAAAGCAAGCTGGTTGTGGTGGGAACAGACAATGCCCTCACGCTCGGCCCTCCAACAGCAAGAACAGTCCTCTCTCGTCCCTCTGATTTTACTCAATGAAGCTAATTTTATTCAAAAGCGTAATTCGACTGTGGATACCATGTGCATGGTGGAGTGCAAATATGTAGGGCAAAAGGTGCCGTACACACTTGAGTAAATGCTACTTACCATGCGCGCAAAGTGAGCAGCATTCACAATTACAATTAAATGCTGCCCGGCATGCTGGCATGTTGGATAGCATCTAGGTTTACTTGTAGATGCTGCCTGCCATCCGAGAATGATGGGCAGCATTCACAATGGATCCCTTTGGGGTCTACCTGCCTTATGTTGTTGCATAAAGAAGGCAGATGTCATAGGGATCACCAGCTTTTGCACTAGCACGAAAATCCATGCCAGTGGAAATATTGGAACATTTGTATCACAGAGAGGAAGGAAAGTGACAGAAACACATGTTGCATTCCACCCCTCCTCCCCACCATCAAAATAATTGAAAATGTGGCAAGGCATGAATACTCAAGGCTTTTACACCTTTTATTCACATTAGCTTCAAAGTACTCGACTCCCAGGAAAACAATAGCATCATTTTTCTTCTATTTTCCCTTTTCACAAACCCTGCCAATCAGTATTTTCTCTCATCTGTCAGAAGAACGTAACAAACACATTGAAACAACTAAATGTATTTACCTGCAGCCACACGCAGGGCCGGTCTTTGTGTCAGGCAGCTGAGGCGGCTGCCTGACGTCAGTCAGCCTGTAGAGGGAGCTCGCCTGAGCTTCAAGCCAGTGCAAAGCCACTTGGCCAGGTCACACGCACCAGCCGAAGCCAGCCAGCCTAGAAATGCGAGCGTAAGTTAACACATCAAAATGATGCATCATTAGGCAGCCTAAAACTGCCTAATGATGCATCATTGTAATGCGTTCTTAACTTACGTTCGTATTCCACACTGCAGAGGGCGGAAGGCAGCCTCGTCCCTCAGACAGGGCAGCAATTGGCAGGCCAATTTGCAACATGTGTTACTTTATTGACTTCCCGATGGTGCCGACGCCATTGGCGCCAGCCAGGCCCATGGACTCACGTGCCCTCCTCCAGGCCATGTTCGCGCACACAGAAGTGCACTGATTCTCTGACACAGATTGGGATTGGGGGCTGCTGGCGATGGCGTTGCGGTTGAAAAACCCTCTTTTTGCAAAAGAGGAGTGGGTCGTGCAACGTGAGGTGCAACCGTGCACGCAGGTAAGTGTTTGGGGCGGAGGAGCAGGGAGCCGAGCGGGCAGGTTGACCTACTTTCCCGGCGCCAGGCGGTCATTAAGGTGTATAGTGGCAGGAGGGAAAGGTAGAAAGCAATGATCGGAGGGGGGTCGAGAGTGATTGACGGTCATGGACTGCAGACACCCGCATTTTCCTTTAAATGTCCTTCTTTTATCTGCTTTACTATCGCCTCCTCCGCTCTCTCGCCCGTGAGCTATCTAGTGCATTGTGTAATATCACATACATTTCATTGCTGATGGTGGAGAGGCGTTATGCAGTCCAGAAGCATGAGCTATTTTGTATATGTCATATTACATATGATAAGATAGGATATTTATAATGCGCTTAAATACCCAGAGGTTTCTAAGCATCGACGCGGGGATCGAACCTGTTTTTGCTTGGTGTCGTTTTGCTTCCAAGGTGAGTACTTTGCCCTCCTCCCGAGACATAGGGCCTCATTCCAAGTTTGGAGGTAGCTATGCCCTTATTCAGGGCATGGCTACCTCCAAACTTGCAAAGTTTGGGGGTAGCCATGCCCTTAATAAGGGCATGCCCACCCCTAAACTCGGGTCCAGCTCCGGGTCCTGCAAAAGGGGAATTACCGGGCCATTCCGACCTTTGCGGGCCCAGTAATTCCCCTTGTGCGAGACCCGTAGCCGGTACGTCCCCATTCCCATTTGAGACCCCACAGGGCTCAATGGGAATGGTGAGGATGGTAGAAGCGGTACCGTTCATAATGGTACCGTTGCTACCATCCTGTTCTGCTCAGGGGTGCCGCTCTGCACGCATGGTCTGACCAGACGTGCAGAGCGGCCCCTGCAAGCAGAACTCGTAATGTGGCGGCATGGCAACAACAGCATTGTTGCCTTACTGCCACTGTTGTAATGAGGCCCGTAGGCTCTTATTGCATGCATTCCGTGATCAATTGGGGGTCTCTGCGCACCATCAGAATGGAGTGCCATGGAAAATAATGATTGTGCTTTTTGGGCAATATTGTGCTGTTTGTAGTAAATGATATGCATCCAATGTATGGAGAGCTGAACCCCACATTGAAAACATAACGAGTGATTAGATTTTTGGAAAACCAGATGTGGACACACTTAATACACAATAAAACAATATACAGAAATGCCAGTGGGACTGCAGACCAGCCCCTAAGTACATTCAGAAAAGAAAGTGTGTAAGAGCTCCAGAAACAGGTTCAGCCATACTGCACACCAGTCTGGGGTCCTCTGCACCCTAAACCATCATATGCTTAGCCCTAGCCCCATCACGTTGCCTCGCAGATCATGAAGGTTAGTGTCGAAGAGTGACTGGCCGACCGGCTTTTTGGCACCTCAACACCGTACCAAGTACTCAACCTGTGGCAAAATCTCCTGAAATTGCCACCGTTTAATTGGTTGCAATGATGACGAGTACAACTCTGTCGATAACATTCACAACTCAATGTCATAAATTGTGAAAACAGCAGTGACCCGGCGCTAATATCTCTCAAGTGGTTCCCTGTAAGCCAGTCTAGTTCTGCACTATCACTCTGCGGGGACCTGTTCCTCTCACCGCTATCACCCACTTTACACTACTCTACTTATGCGGTATACCAAGCATCGACTCACACTCCCTCCTCTTGATCTTCACACCTCACACTCGGCCAACATGCCAGTCAACTCCGCTTGATTATGCTAAAGCATGAAGGGAGCCTTTGGTATGACAGTTTGTGAGGTAACAGTTACTGTAAGGCACTTGGGGGGACATCTGTCCGAGATTCAGCAAAACAGGTGTGAAAGGGCGGGCAGATTTTTCACAGATAATTGTATAAAATGTTTCCTACTCTGATTTCTCCAGTTGTTGTTTCTGTTCCGTTCTTTCTTTCTTTCTCTTTCTTTCTTTATCTTTCTTTCTCTTTTTTTCATTCTCACTTTCTTTTTCTTTCTTTTTCTTTCTTTCTTCCACCCACCCCGTGCTGCTGCTGTACATAGCTGGATTTTCATCACGGGGGTCGGTGGTCATAGTGGGGGTTCTTCCAAGTCACCAACTGTACCCACTCTACAACGAGCCAAGGAAAATAAGACCGTGCAGGCCGGGTTGGGTTGGGCCGGGATTTAAATGTGTCCGGGCGCCAATGGAAAGTGAGCCACAATCGCAAAATTTCTTTTACATACTTTTGAGTACAGACTTTTGGAGTGCTATTTACCTAGGGGGGCATTGTGACCTATTGTGCACTTTAAAGTATATTTAAACAGACCTGTTATGGCCCCCAAAAAACTGCCCAACAGTAAGATGCTAAGCCAGCTCTTTTGGGCATTTATTGACAAATAGGCCAATTTGAGCCCCTGAAGACAGGTTTGGCGCCAAAGTGCTGTACCCACAAGTAGTTGTGCCTGCATTGGCCCATTGATACTTGTCTAGCCAGTAGCCACCGAGCTCACAAAGGTAGCCCTTGTAACCAAGATTTACCGCAGATAATAGTGGTGCCCACGGATAGATAGCAGTGGCCCTCAGACCCCGCAGTGTGCCAGTACGGACAGTTTGAAACTGCATTCAGGCAAGGCCTTCCCTAAGAGCAGGTGACAGAAAAACCATTTACTTGGGCAGCAACAGCTGTGTTTTCACATTAGAATTCTTCTGCAAAGTACTTGCATTACAATGTAATTACACTAGCTTCATTTATATAGCAATTATTTATTCATATTGAGGAGGGGTTTTGTCGCACAACAGAGGTGTAGTTTGGGAGTGACGTGAGCTAGTCGGGGGAGGAGGGGCACATTCTGATGAATGAGGGAGGGGGGCACCAATGATGCTTCCCGTCTATGGTGCAATCTGGTGTTAGACCGGTCCTGGCCACACGTTTCTAAAATTCTTTCTTCTAAACATGTTTTATTCCCCAAAAAGATTGTGCACTCTTTTGCATCCCTGAAAGCCTACACACATGTTAAGACATTATATTGGCACCATCAAACTGAAGAGTCTAAACATTTACCTTTTTCCTGATTTGCAAAAATCGACCACAACTACTGAATTTACTTTCTTACGTCCAAACCATTTTTCTTTTCAAATACTATTTTATCTCATCACAAACAAATGGTGCATTATTTTACAATTACTGAAAGTACTCTCTTGCCTCTAAACAATTCTATGGTAGTTTCTTTGTCATTACTTTTTCGTGTCACAAGACTTGACGTCTAGCATTTTCTCTTGTCCACTGCAACATTAGAAGACACTGGTTGAGATACTGTGCAGATCAAAAAACACGTTTTCAAAGAAACTTTAAAAGAATGGATAAGCACCCTGTGAAGTGGCAATGGCAAATCAGGAACCTCAATACACGGGCTGAATTATTTGGTATACACCCACATTCAGAGCAGCCAGCATCCCCTTCCCGTCCCAGCTGCCCACCTCACACCTTAGCACTTGTGTATAACATATACGGATATAAGGGTGTGTTAAACTTTTTTTTAAAAAAAGAAAACTTACAGTGCAGTGCGGCTCAGCACTCCATTTCTGGAGCCTGTTTCCTTGTTGTCATGTCACGGTCATCAACACTAAATACAGACCCCAAAAATGGAGCATGGCGCAGCCTTAAGATAAGATGTTTTTAAAAATTGTGTTCACTCTTTTAGCATCCACATAGGAACTACATGGAATGCTAATGGCTATATATACCTAGGGGACAAACCGAACACCGGTAATACCCCACCAATGGCGTTAAGTGACCCTCACTTCGCGCAGGCTGTTTACTTGGGCAGTGGGCCATTACCAGCTAGGTCGAGCCATCCCTAGGGTTATATCACCTCATTCAATGTTATTGTACGGTTAACAAACATAGACAATTTATTTGTAAAGTTAATAAGCATAAACAACATGTATTTCTCAAGTCTAAAATACAGCTATATGAGTATACATTAATTGCATGCCACTATCGATAATGTACATATTTGTTGTGCTACTATTGGCATCATTACATAGAAGACTGCATTGATGAAAACAATTAACTGCTAACAGATATAAATTAAAAGAAATACATATCTTCTTCAAACCAACAGTATACACATAATTACATAATGTTAATGTTAAAGGATATTTGTACCGCACACTATCACCACCGGAGTGTTCCCCTGGCGCTCCGGCAGATCTGAAAGACAAGGAGGGTAGGTGAGGGCATGTTAGTAGGATAAGGTTTGGAGAAGAACAAGGGAGCTGTGATATACTGTTGGCAGCTTCAGTTTGGTGAACACCGTTCAATGAGCTTTTTGATGTGGTATTCGGTCTGAGTCTGTAGTGTGCTGTTGTGTGAGGGTCTGTGTGGTTTGTTTGTTGCAGTGTGGTGTAGTGTGTATGGGTTGCTGCAGTTTAAGAGGTGTGGTTGTGTTAAAGTAGAGTATGAGAGGTGAGGTTTGTGGAATTTTTTCAAGGGATGATTAATAGCATTGTTGTCCCGAGAACTGTACACTCCTATTGTGTGTCTTTCGGGATTTCGGACAAGGTTGTCTTCCTTTCAGTTATCTAGTTTCAGCATGAGAAGGCTGCCTCTCATCTCTCTGTCATTATGTTGAGTTAGCTAGTCTTTGCATTTCTATCTTTGTTTTGTTGTGGTTGGTGCAGGCTAGTCCTCTTGGATCAATCTACTTGTGACCTACGCCCGTACCCAACACCCTGTCTGAGTGGGTAGGTTGGTAGTTTTACCTTTTGTGTTAGGGATGTTTGCTATCGTTCTGTCCTGATAGGGTTTTCGCTTGTGGTCGGTTCCCCCTATTATTATGTCTTTTGATCTTGAGTTTCCCTTAGTCAGTTCTAGGTGCTGTCTGTGCCATCATGGATTCTGTCAGCCTGTTCTTTTGTATTTCCTGTATGTTTGTTTCAGTTGTTTCCCTCTGGTTCCAGGGTGATGAAGAGACAGGATTTTAGTAGTTTTCTAAATTTTAGGTGGTCTTTGTTATTTCGTATTCCTTTCGGGAGGTTTTTCCAGGTTTTTGCCACCAGGTGGGAGAAAGAGGAGCCCCCTAGATTTTTCCTGGTGGATTTCATTTCTTGATCTCAGTAGTCTAGTTGGCTTGTAGATTGGTGTTTTCTTTTGTATGAATTCTGCTCCCTGTCCGTTGATTGCCCTGTGGGTTATGAACATTGATTTGAACGTAAAACGTTTTTGATTGGAAGCCAGTGTAACATTTTTAGTGCTGGGGAGAAGTGATCTCTTCTAGATAGTTTGAGGAGGAGTCTTCTGCTGCATTTTGGATGCACTGTAATTTCTTCAGAAGGTGTTTCAGTATCCTCAGGTAGAGGCTGGTTGTGTAGTCGATTCTTGACATGATAAAGGTGACAATTGTTAGTGTTTTGTGGTTGAAGGACAGGAAAGGTAGGATTCTTTTTGTTGAGTGACGGAGGAAGAAGCATTTCTTAATGATTGTGTTTACTTGTGATTCTAAGGTTAGTGCATTGTCAATTAGGACTCCCAGGTTTTTGACTACCTTTGTTGGAGTTTGAGCGTTTCCCAATTCTATCAGCCAAGGTGTTTCGGCATCCCGAGGTAGAGGCTGTTTGTGTAGTCAATTCTTGACAGGGTGACGATTGTTAGTGTTTTGTTGATGAAGGACAGGAAAGGTAGGATTATTTTTGCTGAGTGAAGGAGGAAGAAGCATTTCTTAATTATCGTGTTTACTCGTGGTTCTAAGGTTAGTGCATTGTCCATTAGGACTCCCAGGTTTTTGACTACCTTTGATGGCGTTGGTGAGGTTCCCAATTCTAACAGCCAGGATATGTCGGTTTTGGATATAATCATGATTTCTGTCTTTCCTACATTGTATTAATGGTAAAATAACGGGGAAAAAGAGAAAAACAAACAAGAACAATCCCACAGTTATTTTACAAATCCATAAATAATGTTATGATTGTTTACTGAACAGAATACTTGGTTCTGAATCCATTTAGAAAAATACACTTTATACTATCATGATAAATATTTATCATTAGTAGCCAACCCAGTATACATATATCTGTGACATGTAACAATAATCAATCACCAACATTAGGGAAGAAAACGAAATTATTATTGATTTTCATCATACTTAGGCAATATAACCTAAGTGGGGGAATTGCTGTTAGGGAAAATCACCCAGAACCATAGTTATAAGCCCAAGAGAAATAAGGGCTTTAATGTAGCCCTGAGTGCATTAACCTACCAGTAATCCCCCCCTCTGAATGTTATATACCGGGGTACTAATAGCAGTGTTTCTCGAGTTGAGAAACAGCACTATGACCGTTTCTCGACTTAAGAAAAAAAAGCAAAAAGTAATGACCACCAGGGATCGGGGAGAAGGAACTACACTATGTCCCTTCCCCCTTTCGATGGCGGCTGTTAAAACAAATGTAAACAAATAGTTTTAAAAAATTGCCACCATGGAAGGGGTGAAGGGACTACTCGTAGTCCCTTCTCCATTTCCATGGGGGTCACTCGTTGAAAGAACTCTGGGGCGTGGCAGTGCTCGGAGCCTTGTCTGGCAGGTAAGGCCTGGGCGAGCGTCAATAAGCTTGCTTTTTACAAGCTCATTGACCCTCGCCGGGTATTAATATCACATAATTATGCTTAAAAATCCAAATTGCAGCTGATGGTGGCAAACATGATGCCTAAATATCTAAAAGTTCAATTTCAAAAAAACGCCTGCAAAACTATACTGCAACTTTCAAAACGTAGTCAAATAATTGAGTGTAGGTCTTAAAAGGAATTAATTGAAACCTGAAGTAGTTATCTGTTGTACATTAAAAGCTCTAACGTTGATGTACTCACAGAATTAATTGTTAAGAAATACATATCCTGAGAGGTAAGTTTCTTCTTTCAATCACTAATATCTCAAACAATGCAATGCTCTTTAAAGGTATCAGATAATATTGTTATTATTGATAGTATTGATTTCCTGTGTTGGAGGCTAGAAATACTTCTACATTCAACTCTACCTTGGATAAAATTGCATATTTTATCATTGGACTCACTTATATGGATTGAAATCATTGGACTTTGGATAGCTGAAGATGCATTTAAGGAATTTCTGTATTAAAAGATTGTGAAACCTAGTAACATTTTCCAATCTGAAACAAAATGTTCATGATGTCTGAGTAAACACGTTGTATTTTTCAACAGAAATGCGTGAAACTTACCAAATATGTGTGAATTATGGAGTTATGATAACCCTGCCAAATTCAGCTTGTTGTCTCCTTATCTTGGTTACATACTGCGTGCAATGGGGGTCACCATTTTGTGCTTAAAAATATATGATGGATAATCTATGCCATGACATCATTACTTTAAGCATGATGACAAAATTATAACTACTTTGTAAACATCTTGGGCCTCATTACGACCCTGGCGGAACGGGTTAAATGGCACCGTAAAAGGGTGCAGCGCCGTTCAACCTGTTCCGCCACATTACGAGGTCCCCTCGCGGGACACGTTAAGCACGCCTGGGAAAACCAGGTGTGCATACCGGGTCCCGCGAGGGGAAGAGGGAGCAAACAACGGGCCATCTCGTAATGGCCCGTTGTTTACTCCCTCTCCCATTCCCATTCAGCCCTATGGGGGCTGAAATGGGAATGGGGATGAACCGTGTCCGTGTCCACGAGTGAGGAATTACCGGGCCATCCGAACTCGGAATGGTCCGGTAAGTCCTCATTCCGAGGACATGGACACGGATGCGGTTTTGCCGGCAGCCATGCCACCAATAGCGGCATGGCTACCGGCATACCTCGTAATGAGGCCCCTTGTCTTACTGCTTGAAACGAGCTGACTGAAATAATAATGCCTGATTAATTTACATATTTTGGATACGCTAAAAGATGTGTGAATTTGCACTAAATTTTGCCCAGTTTTGTATATCCCGTTCTCACGTAGCTACACTTTTACATAATTTAGTTTATATATAATAACTCTCAACCAATAACATAAGGCAGTTTGACGTATGCAAAGTTTTTGGGAACACTACATTCTAAAAGATGATTTCTACATGCATAGTACAACCACTGAGTGCATGTGCATACATCCCCAAAAATATAATCATATTTCTTCAACAGTATTATTTTGTCTCATCACAAAAAAGGCACATTTACTTACGTTCAGTGAATACAACGTCCCTTTGCCTACAAAGACTAGTTAGATAATTAAATTTCAACATACAGGGGCTCATTATGAGTTTGCTGGTATACAGCAAAAGTGCTTGTAATTCCGGCCATGGGCACTTTTACCATTTCGGCTAATTACAAGTTGGCTCTAACACTGTTTCCAGAATTACCAGCACCACTACAATCACCTCTGTAAATACTGGCGTCGGTATTACCGGCACAACGGTATAACCGGCTGATTACAAGTTGGCAAATGGTGGTAATGCAGGAGTTTGTAGCGAGTAATACTGGCAAAACCAAGGTGGGGATACCTACACCTCATAGCAGGTGGTAAATGCACACATGTGATGGAAAGGAGGCCACAGGTGCACCCAATTCAGCCAGGCACGCCCAATTCACACAGGAAGAGTACAAAAGGGCCAGACCTTCCCCAAAAGCACTTTCCCAAACAACCATGGTGCCTCACTGTGTACCACCTTAACCGGAAGATGATTAGGAAATCCTCACCCACATTCAGGATGACATAGGGAGCTGGTTTGGCATCCCAACAGTCATACCACAACTGGGCAAATTGTGTCGGTCCTGCACATCTTGGCCACTAACACATTCCAGCCCTCAGTGAGCCATCTGCACAGCATTTTACAGCCTGCCATCTCCAGAGTGCTGGGTTGGGTGCT
This sequence comes from Ambystoma mexicanum, assembly GCF_040938575.1. NCBI lineage: Eukaryota > Metazoa > Chordata > Amphibia > Caudata > Ambystomatidae > Ambystoma > Ambystoma mexicanum. The sequence goes on from NC_090939.1 coordinate 339,814,764, forward strand.
GGAGGAACTCCTGTGCCATGTGGGCCAGCACAGTGCCTATCCAACACCCAGGCACAGGTGAATGCCACCAAGGTACAGTTCTACGCAATTGCATGCATGCCCTATTTGGTTGCAGCTCTCTGGCATGCACACATGTGGAGCTGGTAGCCCGCTAGGCCTCAGAGGAGGTATTCAGGAACTGGAATCTATTCCATTCACTATTATTATTATTATTATTAATAATAATAATAATAATAATAATAATAATAAAGTATAATAATAATAATAATAATAATAATAATAATAATAATAATAATAATAATTATTATATTATTATTATTATTATTATTACTATCATTATTATTGAGTGCAGACCTAGCTTCCAGAAACAACAGAGCGTTTTACAGAGATACACAATACAGATACACAACAGAGTGCTTTACTGTGGTATCCAACAGTACAGATGCATAAACGATAATTTTTCAGAGGTAACAACAGAACAGATCTACAGTGGAAGGTAGGAAGGTAGGATACAGAGGGGCACATAGAAGGGGTCCTGCCCCATGTTTGGCCAGTAAGCAACCTCTCTTAAGATTTCAAGCGTTGTCTGAAACCCACTATGACCGTCTGTGGCCGCATCATGGGCGTGACTTAACATCAGGCTTCGGAATGAGGTAGGAACCACCCACTGATCATGGCCAGCTTGGGATTTCCTTACCAACAAACCGTCTTGGATTCGGAACATTTTTGGACATTTCATCAACACTCTAAAGTCCTCTTTCCCAATGTAATCGGTATCCGTCAGGGGAAAGTTCTCAGGGTCCTCAATGTGTTGGTAAAACTTACCAATTATTGGATCCCCCTTTTGATCCATAATCAAATCAGCATCTGGGGTCTCCATACTCCTTACTCCATTGTGCAGTTGAAAGATCATTGTGAGCATTTGTCTGGGACCTAGTGATAGAAGTGACCTGGATTTCCCCCAACAGGGACTCAATCTCCATTAGATTCCCTTGGTTGGCCCCGGTTTTGGCCAGCTGATCAGCTAAGTCATTTCCAGTTTTGTCTGGTCCCTCTACTTTGAAATGACCCCATATCTTTTTCCAATATATGGTCACCCCATTCGAGGTGACCAGATCATCAATATTTTGGATTAACTTCCCATGTTTCAAGGGTTTGTATTAGCCCATATTAGCACATAACATGCCTCTGGTTTTCCAATGAACCAGGTGCTCCACGAACCCGTTCCGTACATAATCCGAATCTGTGATTATGACCAGTTCTTGGAGATGATGTTGAACAGCAGTGAGGATGGCTTGATGCACAGCCATCAACACTGCCACGTGACTACTTCGGGGACTAATCTTGTACCCAGCGGAGGGTTCTGGGGACTCATTCACCCATGCATTCCCTACGCCAGCCACAAGTTCTTTTTCCCCGTTGTTGTCAACATGGTAAGAGCATCCATCCACATAGACAGTGGGCATTCCCTCACACTTGTCGTCTTCAAATACTTTGTGTGGGGAATTAAGGTATGCCTCCATGTTGTCCTTGATTTTTAGACTTTCGTCCTCGAGACAGTTTTCTCTGACACAATCATGCAAGTCAGCCAGACCTTGCGCGAAGGGACTCTTCTTGTTTTGGCCATATCTGACCTCCACAGGAAAGCCTGGCATTGACAGAATCCAGGAAGTAATTCGGGAATTACTCACATTTCCGGCCCGGATTCTGTCACTTTGGTGATATTGCAGAGGCTGGTGTGGAGCCTCCACCATGATGTGTTCCCCCTGGATAAACAGGTGGTAATTCTTCAATGCCCACACCGTTGCCAGGAGTGCCTTCTCACAATCGTTGAATTTTTCTTCCACGGAGGATAAAGTTTTGCTCGCATAGGAGATTACTTTATTGACCTTGTCATGCTATTGATATAAAACTGCAGTCAAGCATGTATTAGAGAATCCTGTCTCCAAGAAAAACTCCTTGTTTCTGACAGGGTAAGCTAGGCAGGGCACTTGTGAGAGGCTTATTTTGAGCTGTCCTACTGCCTCGGATTGTTCTGGACCCTGTTCCCACTTGACCCCCCCCTTCAAGAGATGAATCAGGGGTCTGGTGACCTCTGCGTAGCCCTCAATTAACTTTCTGCTGTAATTAGTCAGTCCAAGGAGGCTCCTTAGTTCCCGCAGAGTTGTGGGGTTGTTTAGTTTCTGAAGTGCTTCCACTTTCTTTTCCTGGGGACAAAGAGCCTGAGGAGTAATCTCATGCCCCAAGAAATTAACACGGGTTCTACACCACTGTGCTTTCTGAAAGGAAAGTTTTGCTCCGGCGGCCCTCAAGAGTGTCAGAACATAACGGATCTCTGCTATGTGTTCCTCCACAGTTGAGCTTTTGATGAGGACATCATCTACATAAGCCAGGTTACCCCTTGCACCCAGGTCGGGCATGGCCCTGTGTAGGAAAATGTTGAATTCATTGCCGGAATTGTGGTATCCGAAGGGAGTCCGGGTCCATGTGTACTGCTGGCCCCCAAAGGTAAAAGCCAGTTTGTATTGGTCCTCCCTACTGACAGGCACGGTCCAGTATCCATTGGTCAGGTATATTGCAGTGAATACCTGTGACCCCTGGATCTGGGCCAGCCCTTGGTCAATGTAGGGAAGAGGCCATCAGGAAGTATGGACCCGTTTGTTGAGCTCCCTAAGTTTGGCACAGAGTCTCCACTGGCCGTTTGGCTTCAATATTCCCGGCACCGGATTATTGAAGGTGCTGTGTACTGGACGGATTATCCCCCGGGACTCCAGGTTCTTAATTATTTCAGTAAGGGACTCCATGGATGCGAGAGGCAAGCGATATTGCTTCACAAACGCTGGAGTCATGCCAGGGTCCGTGGGAATTGTTGATGTGTGGATGTCGGTGCGACCACAGTCATATGAGTCCACCACAAAGAGATCTTGGAAATCCAAGAAAACTTGTTTCAACTTTTGCTTCTGCTCCAGAGTCACACAGGCATCAGCTAGGTTGACTCTCTCTTCAACCATCTGCCTGAAGCCTGGAAAGACATCTGGTTTCGCTATCTCAACGGCCTCCTCCAGCTGGGTGGAGAAGTCCCTGGTCAGAGTGCTGATTTTGACTGGAGGCTTCGGGTGGGAAAGGCAGCCCTCATGGACCTGGAAAATCACCTCATCCCCTCTGAAGTCACAAGTCACATCATCCTTACCATAAGGGCAGGAAGTGTACACCAGGAAGTTCCCCCCATGCCGGGTAAAGATCCTGTCTGGTGTTGTGTTGTCATCACTGTCACTGTCAAAACAGTCCTTGGGGATTGGTCCTTACAGTTCATTTCCTAAATCAATGGAAAAATGTCGGTCATCAACCGCCATTCCAATAATGGTGCCTGCGGCTAGAGTAATACTCTTTAAGTCGCTGTTATCCACCTCTATTGGAATGGTGTCATGTTCTAGATTGACTAATGTTGTTGGGTTTACCCCCAACCCTTGCTGTTGGAGAGAAACATTTAGATGAATATAAGCATAAGGGTTTTTCAATGTTTGTCCTCTTTTAACTTTCACTTCCAGGGAGGATTGTCGGGTCCTTTCTGGGATGGTGATTTCCTCTTTAATCTGAATTTCAACTGCATACGGTAGCAATTGAGCTGACCTAAATGATTTTTCTGGATCATCAAAGCCCATGGGATTATCTGCTAACCAGGACCAAGCTTTGAAGTTTATTAGGTCCAAACTAATGGCAAAGCGATTGAGAATGTCACTGCCTAAGTAAAAGGCGGCAGTGACGTCTCGCACGACCCAACAATTATGGACTATGCTTTTGTTGCCAATGGAGATTTTGAGCATACACGTGCTTGGCAGGAGATGTTTGGAATTGGGTGTTTCCAGATCCATTTACCATTTGTCTATCAGTTTGAATGTGGGAATGGCCGGATCTTTTGGGAGTTGGCGGAACATGGCTTCTCTGATGAAGCTCTTACCGTTGTTCACACACACATGGGCGAGAACAGAGTCCTTCCCATCATTTAACTGAGCAGGGATGGACAACTGCTCCCCAATTTGTTGAATATCAGCCAGGCTCTGAGCTGATTTCACATCTTTCTGGACTACAGGAGTGGGAATGTCTGATTGTGAATTGGTAAAGAATTTCAGAATGTTTCCTTCCAGTGTGGAATACCACTTTAAAGTGGAAGGAAGGTTGATTTTCAGAAATAGAGATGACCCTCCATCACCAGTCTGTTGTCCTACTGGTATTACTGTCACGCCTGGAATTTGGTTGTTCTGGAAGTGAAACTCTACTTGGTCAGAATTTTGTACAACCATGTGGCATGTGTCGTTTAAACTAACATGGTTGACACTCTGTTTTAATTTTATTGGTCGGCTAGTCTGGGTCCAGAGGACCTTGTTTACGCAATCTATTAGGGGTGACCTAGCCTTTTCAGGAGGTCATTCCCTAGTAAACAAGGGGTACCCTCTGGAGTCACTACTATGACCGGGTGTCTCACCTTATGTCTTCCAATTTTAATGTCCAAATCCGCTGTCCCCTCGAGGGGAATTTCCTTCCTGTCAAAGTTCTGAAGTAGTCCAGGAAGAGAGGTGAGAGGAATACAGTAATTCTCCCCCCTTCCTGCATTTAGTTCGTCAAAGGCCCTTCTAGACAGAAGGGTAGCTTGGGATCCAGTGTTCACCAGTGCCAAAATTGTACCCTGCCCATGTACTTGTACCGGGGCATAGTATCTTCCCTCCTTCTCCTCAAGGGGGCACAGATAATGCACATTTTTGGACAACTGGTGGGCCAATTTTCTGGTTTTGGACATGCAAAGAGAAGAGATTTGGGCAGAATTCAGTGGAGTCTCTTGGGAATCTGAAAGAAAAAGTTGGCAACTAGAAATGGGAGATATTTTGGGTTCCCCTTGTTCCGGTTCTGGGCCCCCCCCCCTTTGGAGGCAGTCACCAGGATGGGTTTGAACCAGGGGATTTTGATGCTGTTGGTTCTGGGATGTGATGATGGGCGGCGCTAGCTCAGTCCCCACATCTACCCAGTCTGTCTGTGAATCCCTTGGGACCCATTTTTCTTTGGGAGGAGTTTCCCCATCTCTGAAAGAGAAGATCATTTTCCCAGGATCCTCTGAGGATCCCTCTCCCTCAAATTGGAAGATCTGTACCTCCTCCTCAAAGTGAGTCTTTTTGGGTCCTTTGTTTCTCCTACCTCCTCTCTGCTCCTTGGGTGGCAGACTTTCAGGGGTATGAGATTTGGTTTCTGGTTCCTGGGTTTCCAGAGGATGTTCACAAGTGGGGAAGGAAGCTTCCTCCGAGGCTTTACACCCCCCCTTCACCTTGTGCCTCCTCCCTGGGAACCGGTGGGTTATCGCCATTGTTCTGGAGCACCAGGCCCAGAGTTTGGGGCATTCTGCGCCAGCATGCTCATCTGGGGGTTCTGCTGAGCCCTCAGCATGCAACCCAGATCCTGTGTGATATTTTGGACCTGGCGCTCTAACTGTGAAACCCGCTCAGGCTGATTCAGGGGTTCTGTTTTCTCCCCTGGGCTGATCCCGGGAAGGGTAAATATCACTTCTCTGGCAGTACCCCGGGTTGGCAAGATTTGGGTACCCCTCCACCTTTGGCCTCCCCTCCCCCAGATTAGGTTGTCTGGGCTCAGGGAATTGGAGAAAGAAGGATGGATGATGTTGGGGCTGGAAATTGGGTGGATACCTGGGGAAAAAGTTCTGCCCAGGATTTGGTGAATGTATGCCCTCCTCTGGGAAGTTAGGAGGGAAGTTCCCCGTGTTAGGCACTTGGCTGGATCCCCCCATCCTCCCCTTGGGCTGGAGTAGTCCACACATAACCCAGGATGGGTTGTTTTACCTTGTAGCGGGGACTTACATAGTCAGGGGAGTGAGGGACCCCATTTGTGGGACTACCTCCTTGACTCCCTGTCTGTGACTGGCCCGAGGGTTTTCTGGGCTTAGAATTATTCTGCGCAGGCAAGTTTTTAGGCCCCCCATCTACAAATCCAAAATGGGGGCAACCTTTACCTCTGCCACCTTAGCAGCAGCAGGGGTGCTGGTTGGCGTGGGGCTCTTCTGAGCATTATTTTTATTTTCTATGGGTTTCTGCACCTCATAGATCCGGGTGGCCTGTTCAATGACCCAGTCTAGTGACCTTTTCTTATGAAAATCTCTCACTAGCTGGGTCATGATGTATTTGGGCAAGGCATGGAAAAAAGTGTTAACAAATTCTTTGCTGTCCGTGCGCACCCTTTTGGTAGTCTGCGCAAAGGCACGCTTCAATTCCTGCACAAATTCTGGTAGGTCCTGATCCTCCCCACATTGCAAATTGTAGGCTGCCTTGCGAGCCTCTTGGGGATTTCTGTGAACAGAAAAGTGCTTTAAGATGGCCGCCCTGTAGGTCGACCATCTTGCATGATTTTGGTCCTCCAGCCCCGCAAAGAAACTGGAGTATTCTGGGGAGAATGTCCATTTGACGTACTGCATGCATGCAGCTACTGCTGCCTTTCAAATGGAAAGTCTCCATCATTTGCTCAAAGAGCTCCAACTGTTCCCACACAGAATACTTGGCGTTATTGTGATAAGGCGTGATGACACTCCTTATTGCCTTAATCTGTTTTATGGGGTCCTTAAGTAAGGCCCTTTTTGCCTTATTGGCCTTCTTGGTTCGGGTAACCCTGGTCCATTCATCCTCTGACTCAGAAGCACTTCTCCCAGAGGTGCCTGTCTGATCTTCCATGTTTTCCCGGATTCTGTGAGCCTGGGAATGGCCGTCAGAATGTGGGGACCTAGTCTCTTGTGTCCTGGGATGCGCAGAGGAGTCTTCAGGTTCCTCCTTGCTGCCTGGATTTGATGGGTACCCCCCCACTGACCTAACTGGGCGGAGGTTTTCAGAATGCCCTTAGAGGGCCTACTTTCTCGGGGTTCCCCATTAAATTGCACTGTAATTGGGTGCCCATACCCGGATGCCCGCCCATCCATTCCTGGGAGGTACTGGCCTATGAGCCCCATACTCTTGACTGAATAGTAATCTGCCATCCCCGTGGCCCTGGGCTCATGTGTGCCAGGGGACATGGGGGTGGCAGAGTCCAGGGACTGGGAGAGATGGAGGGCTCCGATACTAGGGCTCCTGAGGTTATGCTCATGTGTTTCCCTTTCCCAGCGAACCTCATCTCTATCAGCCCCTGCTCCCTGTTGCCCTGCAAGAGCCTGTGCTTTCAGTTCCTCAATCAAGGCCTTACTAGACACTATCAGTCTCTCCTGCATGGCTACCTGTTGCTGGAGCCTATCATTGTGCTGGCAGAGGGCTTCATTCTCTCTCTGTGCTTCCTGGTTAGTCTTGGAGTACTGGGCTAGTCTTTGCTGCAGGAGGGTTACCCCTGAGTACCATCCCTACTGGCCTGCTCCTTTCTTGCCAGAGCATCTTCCACCCTCCTTGTGTGCTCTAACAAGTTCTAATGCTCTTTTTGGAGGTCACCCAGTCTCTGGAGGGCCAGGTGATTTTCTTCCATTTTCTTTTTTAAGAGGCAGACTTCCGGGCCTAAGGTATTCCTTTCCTGAGTAAGAGCTTGCATCTGTGCCGCCAGGTCGTCCCTCTGCCTTTGAAAGGCACCAGCTCTCTGGCGCTCCTCATCAAACTCTGCCTGGGTATCCAGGTCTTTCAAAATCAGTTTATTGCTCTCTGTCTTTTCCCTATCTAGGTGGCTTTGCAGGGTGACTACCTGCTCTGTGCATGCCCTGTTGAAGTTCAGTTGTTGATCCAGCTTTTTCTGGGCTCTGCAGTAGGGAGTCCAAACCTTCTTGGTACTCCTTCTGCAAGGCCAGAAATCTGGTATCCTGGTCTGCCTTTTTCTGTTGCAGAATACCCATATCCTCTTTTATTTTAATGAGATACTGTCTACTATCATTTTCGGACTCCTGGCTCCTGTGCAGCCTCTACTCAGAAGAGTCCAGGTCAGATTGGGCCTTCTCTAATGCCATCAGTTTCCTATTTGCCAGATCTTGGCCTTCAGCACATTTATCCTGTATGGCTCCCATATATAAATATAAATATGCCGCTATCATGGCAATCTTGTTGTGCTCATCTTTGGCTTTAGGGGCCATATATAGTTCACTCAGGGCCACATGTAAGGGACCCTGATCTCTCCATATATCTGACCCTGTTTCAGTGATCTGGGGTGCGATTGCCTGCAACCACACCGTCTGGTCCTGCTGAGTCCACTCAGCTCTCACAAATAGCTTATGTAAGAGGTGCTCTCTCACTATTTTGATATCTACCAGTGTCGTCATTCTGGAAATTGATTTCCTTCCTGACTTACAGAAGTTAGTATTTTATTTTGTAAAACAGACCGTTTCCTTAGAGCGTTCCTTTGAGGAGTGCTTTTACAGCGTAACACAGCGTGGTGATCCAACAGGATTTTTGTTTCCTGTCAGTTAGCACACCTTATTAAGCTGCACAAGTGGTAGAACTAATCCAGATGTCCCGTTATGAGCCCCCACTCTGTAAATGACTTCAATTCAGCAATCCAACTAAGTCAATGCCTAGTCTGGGATGCCTAGTGGAAGCCCTTATTTATATATTTTTATGTCAAGTTCTTAAATCTGGATGATAAACCCTTATATAACGCCCCTCTCTTTGAATCCCCCTGACCTCACTGAGCCAAGAAGTAGGTTTGTTTTGCAAATTAAAAGGTTTATTGGAAAAATTAAACTTTATATATCACACTTTTATGAATACATTAATATTTGATAGCACATTTATGAGTATGAACAGTGATCAACAATGGATAATATTACAGCAGCACAATTCCTTAATTACTTAGGAGTTGGTATAGAAAGGATAAGGTAGCCGAGAATACTTTGTATAGTTTCAAGGAAAAGCAATGATGGAAAGAATGCAGCACAGAAATAAACTGGGTATGGTTTCAACAAGAGATAATCTCACCACTTTTTCCTTTCTGACAACTCACTCCCCCCATATGCAATAGAAATAGATAGAAAGAAGAGCACACAGTTTTCAGGAATACAATCAAAGCAGTTCAAATTCTAGTTCCCCCCCAGCAAGCTTAGAGAAACAGGGATTATTTTAAAACACAGACCAAATACTTTTAAATATGGTTGCAATGAAGTGCAAAATATGTTACAACTGATTTTAATTCCCTATAGGAGATTCAGGGTAGGTGATAGCTACTTTGCATTAGTTCAGGTCAACACTAGCAATGATTCAGGAATGATTATCAGAGTGAAAACGAATTTCAGCAGTGGAAAGAAAGAAGCAGCTATTTTTAGTGGTGAAATTGAGTAAAATTGCAATTCACTGCACTTTTTTTAATGGAAGAACTATAAGGAGTTGGAATGTCATATCGGGTTCTTAGCTTTAAAATGACAGTTAAATCTCGCTTCTAGGACATACGGTTCAAAAGATACAGACATCTTTGTGGAGGTAGATTTTCAGAAATGAAGTCAAGATCTCAGAATGACAGATGACACTTTTGCAGCTTTGAAATCACAGAATGGACACACAATTTCTATGCAGTTCTAAATAGGTTGAAACGGATGGGATGAGATTACTTTAGACTAAGAGATGACTTAACACAGTTCTTGGCTGGATACTCACTCCTAGTTTTCTACTGGAATGGGCCTGGGACTGCACTCCCGCCACCGGACGGTCTCTGGCACTGGTTCTGCTCACAGCATGGCCTCTGGCCTGCTATAGGCACGGCACAGCGGTCTGGTCTGGGTCTGGTTACAGCTCTGCTTTCTGGGTCTGGATACAGCTCTGCTTTCTGGGTATGGATATGGTTCTAGCCAGAATCAAACAGTATGCCCGGCTGTTGAATAGTTTGGTTAGGTTGCTGGATTCTGAGGCCTGAGAAGGATTCAGCTTTTGGTCAGGCCTCTCTGCTTCAAGTTCTGGAGTCTATCAGGAGTCTAAGTTCTGGATATGATCGGGCAGCGTGCTGCGCAGAAATCGATTAAAGAGTGGAAAATGAATGCCCCTATCTGGGTCTCCGTGGTTCTTTTTATGTCTTTTGAAAGTGGGTGGGAAGGCTGACTTTCTATGCCCAACCCACTAAGGATCCTGGTAGGTTAAAGGATTTACTGTGACCTGACTGGAGAACGGAGTAGTGAGTCAGGATGAGTGAGAGTGATGCTATGTTTATGGCTTGACTGAAGTCCCTCCCCTTAGCCTTTACTTAGAAAAACAATTTTTCATAACCAAACATGCTTCCCAGATACACAAGTTGTTGAAATGACATGTACACATCACAGATGAATTAAGACAGTTCTCTGTTCAACCCTGATCTTTCTAAGAGCTTGCATTCAGAAATGACAACATTTTGCGCTTTTAGTGGGTTTCGCCATATTGGTTTTTCATCAAATCTTCCACGGAGGTACACCCCCTCTCTGCACATATTACAGTAAGTTTTCATTTTTCTGATATAACCACAGTGTCTGCAACATTAATAAATCGCGGGGTTTGGTCTCAGAACATCACACAACGTCCAGCTTAGTCTCAAATTGTGAGTGAAATTGTCATTTTAAGAATCTCCAAATTGTGCATTTTTGTCTGCTTGGTATAATTAGTTATCAGTATTCTCACAAAACATATATTTGCTGGACTCTCTGAATCCACAGTCGTTTGTCTCCGCCCCTAGAAACTTGGCTTGACTCAGAGATCAGATGTCTTGCCTTCCCCCAGAGCAGTGTTGACAGTTCACACCCAAAATCAGCATACTCTATTCAGCTGAAGGCATCCTTTGTCTGGTTTTTCCTGCTAGCAGGGCATCAGTCCAGGGTGCTACTCTCCATTTGATTAACAGAAACGTGTGATTTCTTGTGTGGAGTTCTGAGGTGTGAAGACTTACCATGGACCGCAAACCTTTAGAAGTCTGAGCTGCATTAGGATACTGTTTAGCTTCTGAAATCCATGTCTCCTGTCAGAGTTTAGATCACCAGCGCCGGTCAGTGGTGGGCTCCGGTACTGCACCCATTTTTGGCAGCTGTCTTGATAGGATATGATCCTTGCTAACATTGTATTGATGTGGATTATGCAGTAGAGTAATGTAGAATACCCAACCAGAAGTTGGATTTTTTTGGTGGTTTCATGCCCATGATTTCAGCAATTTTTGACATCAATTAAAACAGATTTTGAACAGCACCATATTCCTTTGCACTGGTTTTGCTCTATGTGCAGCCAAAGGATAGGGTCTGGCAATGGTCTCCTGTATTAACACTGACAGAGGCAAAAGACGAAGGTGACCTATCTGTCAGGTTTTCACTGTGCATTTTTGGATGATTTCTGGCAAGCAGCATGCTTTCCGGCAGCCATTATGATGTTTCCGCTGCCAGTAATGCACAATGATGTAGGGCTTGGATGCGTGGGTTTAAACATCCCACAGATGTCAACCTCACCATCTCCCACACTTATGTGCCTGGTACCCAGGATCAACCCATGATGCAATGATCCTGTGGAACAGCATGCTGCTGGCATACATGAGGGGCACCAAGGGCAATGGACCTGGATGTTGAGTGAGTACATGTTCAATATCACTTGCCTTGTGTATGATTGACATGCAAAAGGGTGAGCACATGTCATGATTACATGTCCTGGCAAGGCCCTGTACATGCAGGACCCACCAGTGCATCCCACAAATGACAGGCTGGAACCCACAGGAGTAATACATGACTGGAGATGCAGCAGCCACTGACCAGGCCATGCAACACCAACAGGCTAGCTACACACAATGCACAACAGTCACCAGAATGCAGAGTGACACACATCCCACAACATACTTGTGCAGAAAAGTGGTGGGAGGGGCCATCTAGAGGTGTCCAAGTATGTCTAGGGGCACCCCCAAGAGCCAACGGATAAAGGTGAACATGATATTGCACAGCAAGAACAATGACCAAAGTTAATGTCCATTCACAGTAAGATGACATAGTACAGTGCTACAAAAATATCCCAGTTGCCACAAACACACTCAGTTGTCCTGAATATCCTGCCCAGGCAAAGGTGTGAGCTGGGAGGGGAGGGGTAGGGAAAGACTAGGTTAGGTGCAGGACCCAGAAACACCAAGGGAGCCCATGGGGTGCCTGTAAAATTAAGCTCCCATTAACACCCCCATACATTGGATGACATACTGCCAAACTGAAACTGGGGGACATGTCCCTTGCATGTAAGAAGGCATGCACACAGTTCCTAATACAATCTACCTCATCGAGGATGCCACACAGACGACCTGCAAATGCAACCCAGGCTCCCATCAGGGATTATGCATGGCAGCAATGCACAGACCTAAACCACCCACTGTGCCATGCTTCCCTGTCAGTCGAAGACCTTAAAAGCAATGAGTGTAGGCTGTAAACTGTGTGCATTAGTACCATGTCAGACTGGACACCCCTTTAAAATTGCAATCCACATGCAGAGACTGGAATATGAAGCAGTGTAGTGCAATGACACAAGGGATATGCTTGCACAGACTGTGTATTACGAGATTGCTGAAACAGGCAAAACATCCGTAACTCATCATGAATCAAACATTTGTCTTTCCCCTTTGTAGGTGACTCTGGATACCTGCAGCTTCCATGGCTGATGACCACTTTAAGGAATCTGCAGATGCCGCAGGAAGTGGCATACAACAGGACCCATTTTAGGACTCGGGTGACCATTGAGCATGCTATCGGCCTGTGGAAGGCCTGCTTCAGATGTCTACGCCAATATGGGGGTGCGCTAATGTAGAGCCCAACAAGGTGGGACAGATTGACTTGGTCTGTGTGATGTTACATAACTTCTGTATCAGGCAACATTCCCCTGCCACCAGATCTGGACATGCTTCCCCCTGAGAATGATATGATATGATATGGCATTTATAAAGCGCCTATACACAAGTGTTTTGAGGCATGACAGTGCCTGCGGGTCCCATGCATGTACTCAACAAGTGGATGGTGGCCAGGGAGGGGAACATGGCCCATCAGGATCTGCTTGATAATTAATTTTGAATTCCCACCTCCACATTGCCCTCTCCTTGCACCTATGCATATATTGTGCACATTCACATTAAACATCAGTACTCAAAAAGGAATGTCCCATCATTGCTTCAAGTGAACATTTGTTTTATGTGTCAATGAGCATCGTGAAATGCCCTAAAATCAAAACAGCTGCCCAATACCCCAAACACCAACCCTCAATATACCCTCCCCAAACACCCACCCTCAATGAACCCTCCCTAAAAACCCACGATCGATACACCCTCCCCAAACACAATCAGTGAAAAGACACTGACAGTGTCCAACTATTACTTCTGCTGCCTCTTGGGCATGGGGCTCTTCACTGGCTCCTTGCCAGTGAGGTGGCGCTGTGAGCACCATGTTGGGGTTCCAGGTAGGGAGCCCTGTGTGGGGGTCTCAGAGGTAAATGTACTGCAGGGTCAGCTAGATTGTCTGGTTAAGTGCTTCGGAAGAGGCTGAGGAGGAGTCAATATGCTCCCATATGCTCTGTGCCAGTGTGACTAATTCAGAAGAGTCATGCCCAAGTGACCAGGCCACCCTACCGTTGCATCCCAGCACACACTCCCGCATGGCACACATCTCCTACTGCTCACCTGCAAGATACCTCATGGAGGCCTGCCGCTCCTCAATGGCATGCCGGCATGCATTTATGGCCTGCACATTGGACACCGGCAGGGGTGTTGGACTGTGTACGGACTCGGGGCTGTAGCATGTTGATGGATATAATAGATATAACATGTCGCACCTTGAAACACTTGTGTATAGGCACGTTATAAATGCCATATCATATACTCCCCCTCATCCTCATCAGATGTGGGCACATGGGCCCTGCCATGATGGGCTGATGGCTGCACTTCCCATGATGGGAATGTCATCCTGGAACCCCAGCAACAACCGGACACAGGAGGTCCGGCAGCACTGTGTCCCATGACAGGGGCTGGATCTGGGCTAGTGGTGGCGGCTTTGGCGACTCTTGTGTCACCTGGCTGGTCAGAGGAGGGGCCACTGAGCACTGCCATGGCGATAGCGTCATCAACAGGACTTGCTGGTGTATCCATGGCAGTGGTAGGTGGAGGTGGTGATGGTGGCGATGGTGGCAGAGTTGACCCGTTAGCAGTGCCCTGCTGTTTGTCCCTGCTGGCAAGGGGCCTGTCCCGTGCAAGTATGGGTGCTGCTGGTATGCCAGATGCAGAGGGTTTGACCCCATCACGGTCTCTGGACTGTGTACCTGTTGGGAATAGAATGTCATGTTGTTATTCATCTAGCAGTTATGCCTGCGGGCTTGCATTGCAACATTGTGTATGTCTTGGAGCTGCACAGTGCATCTGGATTACTTGTGAGTTTTGGTTCCAATGTGTGCTCCTACATGTAGTTGGTGGTAGTGCACATTGACTGCTGGCCTGCCACGATGGCTGGATGTTGTGGGTGTGGTGTGACATCAATTCATGTCATGGACTATCTTGGCAGACATGGGTGTTTCTCGTGTGTCCATGTGTCGGGAAGCATGTTCCGGCTATGGTGCATGTGCATGGCTACATCTACCTGCATCCCCTGGTGTGCGCGTGTGTTCACTGGTCATTTGCCATGACTGAAATGTGTTGGACCAATTCCTGTGCCCATTTAATGCTTCTTTGCTGGGGGATGCATGCATTTGGACACAACATGTGCTTGTACATGGTGTCTGTTGCACTTACCACCATTGCCTTCACTCTCTGCTCTAGTCTCCCTGCTCCCTAACCCCTAGATGTGCTCCATGTGAAGAATAAAGCTAACCGTCTTCTCCCAGGACATGAGGTGGAGAGGTTCCACTGTGCCTCTTCCTGTGCCAGCGCTCTGCCTCCTGTGCTTTACAATGAGGCTCTGGACCCTTGCCTTCAGGTCTTTCAAGCTTTTGCAGCAATCCCTAGCACTGCGTGGACAGTTCCCACAGACATCTTCCTTATGACGACTTCTGCCCATATGCAAGACTTACCTTGCACATGCACAACTTGTTTTCCTGTGCCTTCTTCCAAAAAGTGCATCTGAATGCTCTCTCACTGCATCAGCCAATGCATTGAGCTCAGCCACGCTAAACTTCAGCTTGAAGTTGAAGATCTGGTACACAGAACATTTTTGTCTGGGACATGCTGTTGCCAACACTTTCGGGACTGGATGGCAGCAGCAAATGGGAGATTTGGCATGGATTGTGTTTTAGCCACTGGTGGCCTTCCCATTCCAACGGGGATGCTATTTCCGGTTCTGTTAATACGAGCGCCGTTGCTATCAGCAGATTTGATGGTGGTACCGGTATTACCGGCAATGGCTGTTGACAGGAGTAATAATGGTGTGCCGGTTTTACTGTTTCTGGCGGGGGGTGAGCGTGCTTGAAGGCTCATAATACAGCAAATATTCTGCTGGTCGCCCTACGGTAAGGGTAACACGGGCACTCCATTATTTCCTGCGTTTTACTAGCAAACTCGTAAAGAGCCATAGTTTGTTTCATCACAAAATGATGGCTCACTGAGGTGCAGTGACTGAATATAACTGGCACCTTTCTCAAAAGATGTCTAAGACAGTTTCTTCGCATACTTTATCTCATTGCAAAAGAACGTGCAGAAGGAGTTGCAGTGACTGAATCACTGCGTGCCTCCCGTAATTCTCGAATTTGTTCCTGATTTGTCACTGACAAGATGTGTCATGTATGTTTCATGTCATGCACGGTGCTCACTGGAATTCTCTCCTCTGCAGTAGCAGGCATTATTAGTCAAAAAAAGATTCCCCAGCCTATTAAACATCTGTGCCTCTCCCTCAAATATATATGTTTCTAATTGTGTGCCTATCACTGTCCTACAGCCTATTTCAATATTCAACCTCTCCTTCAACTAAAACTATTACATGTTCCACATCTCCTTCAATGTGTTCCTATTCATTTTCTATCTCTCACTCAACTAAAGCCTTTTTTTACATTAACTGCTTTGCAGTCTCCATCTCTGTTTGTGCCTACAAACCTGATTGTGAAATTGAACCACATATTTTCTAATTAGGTCATTTTGGTTGACAAACGCTTAAAAGCTCCCAATCTCCAGATGCATTTTGTGAAAACGTGATTCTACCATAACATTCAATGTTGTTATTCTGAAACTTTAAAAAAAGTATGCTCTCCCACATTTATTCTTGAAATAATTACACTTAGAATGTGTGTGTCTTTGTTAGTTTATAAATATAGAAAGGCAATATTGTGTGAGAGTGGTTAGGAAACATTACGAATTGTTTTAGTGCTCCAGAGTATTGACTACTAAGTTTGCTTTTTCAATGTTATTGTGTTGTATGCCATTTTAATGCATTAAATCGTGCCCTTTCTCAAAATATCAATACCAAATGCTAGCCACTAAAAATAATGGATGGCCCACTCAGCTTCGTTCCTGCAATTGAAATATTGTAATAATGACAACATGTCTAAAAGTGTGTTGATCAAGGATTTTACTTTACGTTGTTTAACATTGTTTGTCTCTTTTTGCAATTACGACTTCGTTTGGATATTTTAAAAGTTGATTACATGCTCTTTATACACCGTGTCATTTCCAAAGCATTTCTTTGTGAATGTAAAGCGGAGTGCATTAAGGTACACTTCGTCAGACATTACACTGCCTGCTTCCAAACTTCCGCTTGGCAAAACTCGTTAACATGATTGTACTCAAGAGGCTAGAAATTGCATTAGATCTCACTTAAGAATAGCCTGGGGCTGGAAGGCAAGTGTCGTAACGCATCATCCATTGAACTATAATGGATGACAATAAGTCAGAAAGTGTTGCTACAATGCATGTTAATGCAAACTTCTAGTATGAAAAGTGTAGAGGGGGGCGAGTTGTTACATTCTTTCTATTTGGAGAAATGTACAGCATTCCTTTACGAAGTAGTATTCATAACGCATAAAAAAAAATTCTGAAGATGCATTGCAAAGCCTATATGAACACCATAAATGTTATTATAACATTGCGTTATTACCAGTGTGGCATTGTTGGTGTCTGAGTACCCTCCCCAAGGCCTGTACACGATGGGTCTCATTACACGGTAGGCAGCAAAGGATCACCAGCACCGGTAAGGGCACCTGTGATCCCTTACCGCCCTACTACGAGGTCCCTTAGCGGGTCCCTCCCCTAACATAACGGTACCGCAAATTGCGGTATTGTTATTAGCTCCTTCCACATTCCCATTGAGCCCTATGGGGGCTGAAATGGGAATGGGGATGGGTTCCCAGAATGGGGACTTACCAGGTCCTCCAGGGTCGGAATGACCTGATAAGTCCCTATTCCGGGAACACGGACCTGCAATGCGGTAAGTGGGTAGCCATGGCGCTAATAGTGCCATGGCTACTGCCTACCATGTAATGAGGCCCGATGTATCTTCTTGACAGGTCCCTTGACCTCATAAATAATCAAAAACTGGTAATTGGAATGTGAAACACTGTTTTTAAATTAAAATACTAATGATAAAATGTGCTATTCTTTTGAATAAAAATGTTAACTTCCTGTCAGCTTTAATTACCATATTTCTATGTTTATGGAACATGAACAATTGCATCGGGTGTTAAACCTATGAATGGTCTGATTAGTGAAGAGTAAGGACATTACTCGGACACCTTGTCTTCATCTTCACATTTTTCATGTCATTAGAAACATGACTATCTAATGGGTTCTAGCACAACTGACAAACCCAAAATCCTAGGTACAGTGTTACAGCAGTTTTATTCTGGAATCATAATTGACACAAGGAAAATATGACATCCAAATGTACCGTCTTCCAAAAACAGCCTGCAACGTACAATAGCCAATACAGGTGACAGTGGGATGCCCATGTGTTGGCACTAGAAAAGTATCTATATGGTGCACACTTTAGTTCCCCCCATAAAGGAGACATGTCTTGAGAGGGTATGGTAGACACTCTCCTAGGAGGGGATTCTACTGATATTCCATATTCCATGTGTAATGATGTTCTCACTCATCATCCAGAGAATGAGTGATACAATGTTAACCAGCATGGCTTGGCCTGACTGTGAGTGGCAAAAACACAATCTGCTTAGAGAAATCCATCCTGGGCATGTACAGCTTTGCCGCACAACAACCATGTCGCTTGTGCAGAGGACATTGGGAAGGATCCCAAGTAAACTCATGTTAGTAATGAAGTTCAAGGCGCTAATCAATAATTAATTTGCATGTATCTTTTCATCAATATAAGCATATATGTTGTGTTACAGTTATTGGGCCTCATTACGAGTTTGGAGGTAGCCATGCCTTTAATAAGGGCATGGCTGCCTCCAAACACGGGTCTGGGTCTGTGGTCCCTGAATGGGGAAATACCGGGCCATTCCAACTTTGGAGGGCCCGGTATTTCCCCATTCAGGGAACCCGACCCATCCCCATTCCCATTTGAGCAACCATAGGGCTCAATGGGAATGGGGAGCATGCTAACAACGGGCCTGTTAATGACAGGCCCGTTGTTAGCATGCTGATCCCCTCACGGGACCCACAAAGGAGGTTCAAGAGGGAGGCCCCAGCAGAAGAAAGAGGACCACCACCAACTTGTTGCTTGGAGAAGCGACTTACCCTGAGGGAGTTGGAGGCGGATGAGCGGAGAGCTCGAGAAGGAAGATATTTAGGAAGAGAGAGGTGAAGGTAAGTAGGCCTTAGGCCCCAGAAGGCCTTGTGGACAATGCAGAGGGTTTTGAACTTAATCTTTGCCGCCACTCGGAGCCAGTGCAGGGATTTCAGCCCTGAAGAGATACGATCCATGGGCTTGAGGCCAAGTACAAGTCTCAGTCCTGTGGTGGATGAGTTGCAGAGGGCGGAGGGTAGAGGCAGGCAGATTTCGAAAGAGGCTGTTGCAGTAGTGAAGCCTAGAGAGAACCAGGGCTCTGGAGACAGTGAGCTCTGCAGGAAAGAGAGGGAAGGAAGAATACCTCTGAGGAGGAGCAGCTGGTAGTATGAATTCATACCGACGTCAGAGATGTGAGGAGAGAAGGAGCGTGTGGAATCAAAGATGACCCCAAGGTTTTTAGCCTCACAGGTGGGAGCAGGGAGAGGGTCAAGAGAGGGAGAGAGAGTCAGAGAGAGAGAAAATGAGAAAAAGAGAGGGAGAGAGAGAGAGAGAGAGAAAGAGAGATAGAGAGAGAGGGAGAGAGATAGAGATAGAGAGAGTCTTTTAAAGGGAGTTCTTGCACTTTTTTTTTTAATGTGGAATAGAATGTCTTGCTACGGAAAATATTACCAATCAGGAATTCAAGATACATATGGCATCAGATGAAGAGTCAGAACTGAGGTAATGCATATTTGTCCCCAGAAGGTCTAAGGACACGTAGTGATGGCATTTGACAAGTTTAATTTTGGTTTTGTTTTATAAATATTAATAAATGATAAAATGTAAAGTAAATGAAAATATGATATAGTATGATATGGCATTTATAACGCACCAATACACAAGTGTTTCAAGCATACAAGCAAAATGATGCACCAATCAAACTTTATTTCAATGTAAAACAGTATCATATTTACGATTTAATCACAAAGCAATGGATAGCTAAAAATGACAAAAACAGCAAGCATGTGGGTGTAAGCAATGAGATGAGAGTTCTGTTAAAGATTGAGAGCAGATAAGTTAGATCCAGTCATTTACTTAATCATATAAACCGGACAGCATCACAGCAGTTGGCCATATACATCACAGAGAAGTAACCACGTGTAAAGTCTGTGTAAAATCCTAATTTACAACTGGGTGTATACTGCATGTTGTATGGTCAAAACTGCAGGTAGTTAATTTTATTATTAATATTATTATTAGGGTATTTTTTGAGAGTGGAACTAGCTTTGGAAAGCAACAGAGCGCTTTACAATCATTGGCAAAGGCTTCAAATGGAACATTGAAAGCAGCTATCAGTTAAATACAGACACTCCACGAAAGGATGGGTGCGGTCCAGACCCTGGAGAATCAATGTTTTACGAATCTGCTGGCGTTGCCCACCTCAGCTACAAATTTTGGAGTACACCTGGAGCTGGGCTGCACACCAATTGAGGATACAATCTCACTGCAGCCGGTACTACACTGGCTTAGGTTGTGGGGTAATGTTAAAGCCACCTTAAAGCATGAACTGATCATTTTCCTATTAGATATGGATTTGGGAGATAAGATTCCATGGCTGTTCAACATTAAGATACAGTTGAGGGGAATCAATGAGATGCACATGTAGCCTCCGAGCAGTACATTCTCCCTGAGAGAGATAAATCATTAGACAGCATTTCTATTTGAATCTGTGAGATTAGATAGAGAAAGATCAGAAATTGCAAAACCTAATAATCATGGCCTGATGACCATAATATATCTGGGCGTTCAGCGCTGTTTGCTATGGGCAGAATTCCCTGCAGATCGTGTGCTTATATCCAGGACAATGTTTAACTGTATCCACCTAAGGGTCGTGGTGGCAGCATGGTGCAATGGGGGAGTGGACCAATCTTGTCTGGTATGCAATGCTCTTTATGAGGATTTAGCTTTAGCTCACTTGATCTTTTTTTGTCCTGTTTACGCACCGGCTAGAATGTATCTTATACGACCCCTATTGCAGGAACAGGGTTTTGTAAATTGATATACTTATTGTTGATGGACTATCCACGTGCGGGCTATCATTTGTGAAAAAAGCATTGTATCAAAGGAAATGTTTGATGAGTATGGTGCCACCCACAGAATTGTGTTTATAACTCTTTTTAGATGTCAATACTCAGTGTGTTTTATTAATGGATGTTTGATTTATTCTGTACAAATGTTTAGATATTCTTGTATCGTGTACAGTTTTTATGGATTGTTCATGCATATCCGAATGATGAGGATGACAAGTGAAGATAGTGGGGTGCAGCCAAACAACTCGCTGTACAGCATTTTCACCTGGGTGCCCGCCTGGAGTAGTTAGAGTGACTGTCCCCATGTTGGTCCTCATGCTCATCACCTTCTGCATTGGCAAAACGCTTTTTAGACTCTACACTAACAATAAGAGAGGAACATGAATGCTGCCCCTGAATGTTGACAGGGCAAATGGTAAACAGGAACACACTAACCAAGGATGAAAAGACGGATGATGAAATAGACTGGGTAACAAAACCAATCCACTGATGTGGAACACTATGAGGCCTACTGAGTTTCATGTGATAAGTATGGTCTGTGGTGTATCATCATAGCAGGACCATTGGAAAATTGGGAGGAGGATGAAGGTGACATGACTAGACCAAAACAAGTATGGATACATAAAAAGACAGTAGTAGAGTTGGTATTGGGGGAGGAAAATAGTTATTGATCTATCAATAAAGGGGGGAATAAGTATAGCACGGTAAAGAGGCACAAACATTGTTGATAGCCGCACAGTCAAACCTATGCATTAAGCTGACCCCAACAAATTATGTTCTAGATAAATAACCTATAGGTAGTATAGCTTGAATTATACATACATATGTAAGGCTTAGCATTTGATCCAGGCACTGTAAACAGGCCTTGTAGCTTGCTTTCGTTAGAAATGAATTCACATTTTATTAATCTGACAAGCAGCCATAGAAGGTAGCTGCACATTCAAACTTCACATTCCCAGGATCATATTGTAGGAGATGCGCAGCCATTGATAGTTTCGAGGTCAGAAGGCGAAGCTCATGGGTGCTGGGGCACGCAGTGATTGCACAAGCATTTTATAATTCAGGATATTAGTCTATGAAACTGGTCTACTGATGGTTTCAAAGTGTCCCATGGCGGTTTCAAATTGTCCGTTAGCACATCTCAGAGTTTCTAAGATGCAACATTGCACTGGTAACTTGTCAACGGTTCAAGGATCTTGAAGTGTCATGATTGATTGTGTTCCCATGAGAAACTGATGGAGATGACCAGCGGCAGATGAATAAAGATCTGCTGGTCATCTCAAATCTCTCAATGTTTTGGCACTATGATGTGTGAATTGTGGGCTGGAATGTGACATCACAGATGGGGACAAGGTTGGTGTGGTAATGTTTGCAGAACCCAATAATTTCAACATAATGTATGCCCTTCTATAAAGGAAATATATAATTTTTCCAAATAGCTTCACATAGTGGATTATTCTAATGTTGCAATATGTGTTGATGCAAATTAGTTTGTGTGATAATAAAAACTTTGGTGCTTGGGGTGTATCTTTGACAGCGCTTTTCATGCAGTTTTGTTTCTGCATTCTGTTTGAATTCTGCTTTCACAGCTGTTTCTGTGCACAGAATAAATTGTGTTACTACTTGCCTGGTGTACACTCCTTTTTAGACTACTTTTGTAATTTTTACTGGTAAGTTCTGAGGTGACCCGCAGTACAATGGCATTATGAAATAAGTGAGTGGTTTTATTTTTTGACAATGTTTGCATTGAAGCAATAGTTGCATTCAGTACATTAAGCTGAATTTGTAAAAACATATTTACTAACCTGGCCCTGTTGACGGCTTGAAAATAGTGGTTGTTGATATTTTGAAATATGCTACAATGAAATAGTTATACATCATTTTTTTAACTATAAAATTATAAAATGACAAGTTTAACATTGTTTAAAAGATAGAAAGGGTACTTTATATGTTGAGACTAACCCTGAGGGAGTTGGGGCGGATGAGCAAAGAGCTCGAGAAGGAAGATATTTAGGAAGAGAGAGTTGAAGGTATTGAGGTCCTGGGCCCCAGAAAGCCTGGTGAACAATGCAGAGGGTGTTGAACTTAATCCTCTCCACCACTGGGAGCCAGTGCAGAGATGTCAGTCCTGGAGAAATACGATGCGTGGGCTTGAGGCCAAAGACAAGTCTTGCTGTCCTGTGTTGGATAAGTTGCATAGGGCAGAGAGTAGAGGCAGGCATATTTAGTAAGAGGCTATTGCAGTAGTCCAGCCTAGAGAGAACCAGAGCTCTGGAGACAGTGAGCTTTTTGGGGAAGGAGAGGAAGGGAAGAATATCTCTGAGGAGGTGCAGCTGGTAGTGTGACTTCTTAGAGATGTCAGAGATGTGAGGAGAGAAGGAAAGTGTCGAGTCGAAGATGACCCCAAGGTTTTTAGCCTCACAGGTGGGAGCAGGAAGAGGGTCAAGAGAGGCCGGCCAGAGAGTGAAAGGAAAGGAGGGAGCAGGTCTGCCGATATGAGGAGAATCTTGGTCTTATTGGCATTAAGGCATATATTGTTGGCAGCGCACCACTCCTGGATGGCGGACAGACAGAGTGAGAGAAGGAGAAGAAGTGGCAGAAGGGAGCATGAAAATGAGTTGAGCGTCATCCGCATAGCAGTGAAAGTTGGGGCAGAGAGCGCATATGTGGTGGGCAAGAAGTGCCAGGTATTGGTTGAACAGCCAGGGAGAGAGGATAGACCCTTGGGGAACACCACAGGTCGAGATGAGATAGAGGAGAGGAAGGACCCAAGTTGGACCTGGGAGGGTCGATTGGAGAGGAAAGAGGCCAGCCAGGCCATGGCCTGATCGGTGATACCCAAGTTATCACAAAGGCGGTTGAGCAGGATGGCATCGTTGACTGTGTCCAAGGCAGAGGAGAGATCAAATATGAGGACACAGGGGGTGTTGGAATCGAGGTTAGAGAGCAGGTCTTCACAGATATTCAGGAGAGCAGTGTCTGTGCTTCTGACAGCTCTGATATCAGACTGATGGTCATGGATACAACCAACAGATTCAGTATGAAGATTAAGCTGGGAGATGGCCAGCTTTTCCAGGAGTTTGCACAGGAAAGGAGTCATGGAGATTGGGTGATAGTTAGCAGGGCAGGCAGGGTCGGCAGAGGGTTTCTTAAGAAGGGTGTGCACAAGGGAGTGCTTCAGGGGGGGAGAAACTCTGGTGGTGAAGGAGTGGTTGCAGAAATCAGCCATAGCAGGAGTCACAGTGTCAATGTGGTCCTTGATGGTTTTGGAGGAACAGGGGTGAACCTGTTTTGACAAGACTTTCATAGATCGGACTTCTCTAGAAACCTTGTCTGAGGAGAACAGGGGAAAGGTAGCGAAGGATGGAGGAGAGGTGGCCGAAGAAGGGCCTGAGGAAGATCATGGGTTGGAGGGAGGAGGGGAGAGGAAGAGAGAGAGGACATGATGTCCTGAGTTTTAGAGATGAAATGAGAAGCCAGGGTTGTCCAGAGGGCCTGGGAGGGGACAGGAGAGGTAGAGACTGCTGCAGGATTGGCCAGCTCCTTTCAGATTTTAAAGAGTTTGGCCGCATTGTTAGATGCCACAGAGATGCAGGCTTGGATTAGAGCTCTCTTCTTGGTGCAGACAGCGAGTCAGTATTGCATTTGAAGCAGACGGCAGGCCAGTATGTCAGATCATGTAACAGAAGCATGCAATTTCCTCTCAGCCACCCTGCACTTGCATTTAAGGATGACGAGGTCTGAGTCGTACGAAGAGTTGTACTTGGCTTTGGGCTTCAAGCGGATCCTCCTGACAGGGCAAGAACATGGAGGGTATCAGATATAGCAGAGTGGAGCATAGGGCTGTGTCAGGGTGTGAGACAGCCAAGTGGGTGGGGGGGGAGTGGCGGCAAAAACCAAAATTACCAGATTCAAAATAGTGTACTTCTATGGTGCATGCTGCAGCCATTGCCTATTTATATGTATGATTAGATTCCTGTATGAATAACAACACTCCAATTTAAATTTGTTTAGATGAGTACATTCTATAATACATTAAGTAGTTTGTGATAGGTCTCCCGATCACACCTGACATTTTGTTACCAACATTATACACACAACCCCTTGTATGGACTTTTCATCAAAATGAATTTCATATGTGATGTCATCGGTGATGTCATCAATGATGTCCTGGGTGTTAGTCTTAGCGGTGCATGGTTGTGGCATGAGTTATGATTGCTCAGCTTGCCATAACTGGTGAATTTCTGAGGTTTTTTGGTTTTACTTGTAAAAAAAATGTCCCTTTAACAACGTTTTTTTACATGATTTCCTAGTTCTTATTAGTGTAACTTAACCATAACTTCCCTTTAACAAAGTTTTTTCACTGAATTTCATAGGTTTCTTTAAGCGCATTATTACCATAAAATCCCAATGTTTGTTTCACTGAATTTGATAGATTTTTACCAGTGCACTCTTAATTTGCTACAAGTTCCATATATTATACTCACCCCAGTGAGAAACTTGACAGTGTCTCCCTGGGGATATTTCATCCAGGTGGCCAGGGCAATGCCATCACTATTGGATGCAGTTCCTGGGGGTGGACCAGTGAGGACAGATCACCTGGATGGGGGTTATTGGGGAGTGGGAGTGGGACACCGAAAGGCGAGGCACAGTATCCCCCTTCTTTCAACACCTTTTCCCCATCCGACCACATAAGATATTTCAAAACACCCCCCTTCTTCCACACAAACACTTTCGTGCAATATGAAAGACAACAGACTAACACTAGAGCTGTTTACCTGACAGGTCCCAATACTAGGGTCAGGCAAAGTCAGGCAATTGACCAGAATCACACCCACACCTGAAGGCCCTTTACCTTCCCCACAAGGATAAAAGGTGGAGCACAAGCGCACAGGACCAGCAAGGCAGCCCGCACAATGTAAGAGCTAACTCAACGCAGCTGTTCAAGAGGAGGAGAATGACGGTGCAGACCAAGAGGCAGACAAGGATAGAGTCGATCATGCCCTTTCCGACCAAGTCCTGTGGAACCTCCACAGAGGGAATGATAAGTCTGCAAACAACAGCCAACATGAATTGCAATAGATGTGCCCAGTAAGCAATACCCTCTTCTGCTGATTACCAAGCCGGAAAGAGGCGCTGGTCTCAGTGGTACAAACCTTGACTCCAAGACATTAGAAAGCCAAGCAGTACATCACAGCCGGTAAGTCGAGGGGAGTGTCTTGAAGAAACCAAACTGTGTTTAATGAAAGGTAGCCGAAGGATATATTGAACTTTGAAAAGAAAAAGGATACAATTGAGAAAGAGAGGGAAAACCAGATAGAGAGGAGTCTGGCAGCATGTGGGTATTCACACATAAATCTCTGGGTGATTTCCCAATGGTAAACAGACTACCATAACCAGAAGACCTTGGAGAGAGGTGAAGAATGGTGAAAGTGGTCATATAAGGGCCTCATAAAATCCTCTGTTCCTTCCAAAGTCTTTGACCGACAGAGAACTGTTAAAGCTAAGTGAAGTAAATCCTCGATGTTGGAAATTCACACATGAACTGTTTATCGTGGAAGTCGACAAGAGTGAACCTGGTGCAGGGAAACCAACAACCAGGGGCAAAAGCTGAAAACCTGGTTAAAAGGGCATTTAGATTTATGAAAGTGTGAACATTGCAAGATAAGGGAAAAGGAAGTGTCCCCCTTGTCTTCTGGGGTCTGAGCCCGGCCGAGGGCGATCCAGGGGTGGAAAAGTTACCACCCACTGAAAAAGGAACTGTCTTGTTAATTTGTTGAATACGTCCGAAGGATAAGCGCCCAGAAGAGGGGGACCCAGGGGTGAAGCCATCACACAAACTGGTCATAGAACCAAACTTTGTGTGTGTTTGTTGAGAATAGCAGGCCTCGAGGCAAGAGACATTTCCTTATTGCTGATGCAGAACTTTTAGCTCATGCTGGGAAGGCTCCAAATTCCCACCTTGTCCTGTGCTAAAAATGTGTGGAAGGGAGACCTTGAAGCAATCACATCTTGACTTTTTATTTGTGAATACTTTATTCTTTATTTTGGATTCCCTACCCACACTATTTCTGTAATTATTTGTAAGGAACTGCCAATAGGCTTTTTCTAGTACAAGCCTTTTTATTTTGACACAACTCCACTAGGACTGCCTTATTTTTCATTTGATGGTCGATGCTTGCTCCCATCTTAGATTTAAGTATAATTTACATGTTTTTCCACCCTGCATTTATAGTTCAATAAACAACCTTGAACTGTGATCACTTGTGTCGGTCTTTACTGTTGTAACCATGAATCCCTTAACCCCCCCCACATCTAGCAGCTGTAGAGTCTGTGGATAGTGCGGACAGTGTGAAAGTCAGAAAGGCAGAAAACAGCATCCCCAAAGCACACAAGCACATGGCAGAACAGAACATGTTCTACCCATCAACCAAGAAACACATATGCATAACATATTACTTTTATTTACTACCTACACATATAACCTTTTGTACAAAGACACAATATAATGTAATACACCAAGCACAAAACATAACTGTACACCTCCTATTTTCACTTCAATACAACACTTCATGGAGACTCACATACACCAAGCACTCATTCCAAAATAGTCTCTCACCAATTAGTAATTATATTATATTTCTTTATTTATTATTTCCATTCATTGTGCAAACATTTCTTATAAGCAAATATTACAATTTTTTTTATTTCAACAGAAATGGCAAACACATGTGAGTGGTTGGAAGAAAACATGTTAATGGAAGAAATGAGCGATGATAGAATCTCTAATGGTAAGCAATGCATCTTTTAAAAAAAACAAATAATGTAATTTCTACAGACCTCAGTGAAATAATTATTTCTTCTTTTCTTTACATGAAGAAACAACACCCCAATTGTATTATGGAGGATCACAAAAATCAAGAAGACAATCTCTCTCCCCAACTGTACATAATGAAATCATGATCTTGTCTCCAAAATTGGATGAACTTAGTATGATTTTAAGGAATTTTTAAATCATGCCAAAAATCATATTATTTCACATTTTTATTATCACTGTCCTTGTCCCAGGAATCGTCTCCATAAAAATATAAATGAAAGACACTTTGATGAAACCTCCCTCCCCTGATCATCATTGTATATAAATTCCATATTCTTCCATTTATGTTTCCCATTCCGATACCCCATCCCTTTCATAAATAAATGTGTTTTGTATACCACAAATATGTTCAATATTGATCTGTCATAATTTATTTTTTATAAAGCCCAATTAGTAGTCTGCAGACAATACAACTGTCCAGGGTGTGTGTTCAAAAAATGGGGGTGTCTGTGGTCAGTGTACCATATCCGGATATGTCAGTTCACGCATTACACACTTATAATTAGTCTGCAGACAGAGCGCCAGTTCTACGAAAATCCATGAGCATGTACACTGCGTCACCAGCCCAAAGGGAGTCTCCCATCAGTGCAGCGGAAATTCCCAGACACCATCATGTAGCCGCACCCGTGCAGCATGATGGCTTGCCCGTGAACAGTGTCTGTGCTCCGTGGACAGTTTAAAACTACATTTTCTAGGATGTTTCAAGTTGAAAGTCTACCCTTTCAGAGATCCCAGAGCGATTCTTAGTTGATATGGCAACTTTTTACAACTTTGCAAGACCTATTTTTGACTCAATAGTCCCCGGACAGTTGCGTGATCCACAGACGGTTACTCTGAAGGGATCCACACATTACTTTTAGTCATTCTCAATCTGGCTATCCAGGACAGAGCACCTGCTTTGCAGATCTGTTTGGGAAACCTTCTAATCTGCTCTAATGATATCTGTTATTGCCATTCCTCCTCCCCAGCCACCACCACTACCATCAGCATCTGGAGGGCTGGGAAAGAGGTACAGGTGCAAGGATGCAGAAGAGGATGAAGAGGAAGAAGGAGATGAGGTAGAGGAAGTGCATGTCTCCAGCGCTCAAAGCGAGTGCTGGGTATGGTGGTTTTTTACCACCATTGGGGCTGCACCAAAGGCTTGGGTAGCCAAGATCATATGCACTGAGTGCAGGAACGTACTTAGTCATGGTAAACCTGGGCTGTACTACTACGGGACCTCCTCCATGTGCCAACACACCAGATCCGACCACTCGGGTCCTCTGAGAAAGGCTCTTCCTTTCTCAGGGGAAGCAGGTTGATGGCCTCTAGCCTATCTTCTTTGACTGTTCTTGCCACTACACAAAATACACCTTTGGGGCAGAAGATCCTGGCGGCGGCCTCGCAGCCATTCAGAACATTGCTGACCCTTACCATTTGTGGGTCACAGTACTATGTTTGTACTGCAAAGCACCAATCTGCATGAGAGAGCAATTTCAAAGTGCTTTTGAGACCATGGTCAAAGATCATGATCAACACTACCACCTACATTAAATTTAAGGCCCACCCAACATTTTCCTCTGTTCACCTCCCTTTCGTCTCTGTGGTTGATGCACCATCCCTTCCTTCCCTCCCTTCTCTGCCCCACCTTACCTTACCTATCCTGATATAGGAAACAGAAAAAAGCCAAAACAAATACAAAATCACAAAACACCCAAAAAACAGTTCAAATGAAAAAATACAACTGCAAAAAAAATCACAGAGCCATTTGCAGCCTACATAGTCTGCGAACATCTGGAAAATTCCACACATGGGGTGAAGGAATACAAATAATTTAAATAGTTTTTCATTTAAGAATTGAGGCTCTTAAAAGAGCATTTTATTCTCTTTTTGAATGTTATCAATTTGTCTGATTATTTGGTTTTATCTACTCCCTCATTGGATGCTTTCAAATAGTCACACATTCATCCACCAACTATACATAAACTCCAAAAACTAAACATGTAACCCTCTCATCTCATTTCAACACTTCACTATTGAACCCTCAGAGTACATGTCTCATGTAACTCACATCCACCTGCATCAAAAAAACTCTATAAGATTTATATTTGAAGATTCAACACAATCTGAATCTAACAAGACATAGTACAGGTGTGCCTATATTTTCTTTAAGATTTTTGTTAACTCCTTTACAAATATACAAATACAGGGTTCATGCCACTTACCCTATAATAAGCTTCTCAATAAGAATATTCTCTTGTTTAACCGCTCTATAAAATGCCATGTATTGCAGCATTCAGCCCATGCTCACATCAAGTGGTAGTTCCTTACAATGCTGTGCCTTTAAAACATATATATTTTTAGGAGAATGCCAATGAAATGCATATGTGCATTTATAGCTGTACCTTGTGTAACTATTTTCTGCAAGGAAAAGCACACTGAAAAGATGCATACCGCATTTCTAAATGGCACTTGGTGTGTTGAAGTTTAATATGTTATCAGTACATGCATACTTGCCAACATGACCCATTCCAATCTGTAGGTGCTTATCAAGACTCTGCATTCTGTGACTTGTAATTCCACGTCTTTCATTACACAACTCAGACTACAAGTCCCAGAATGAAAAACATAAAACCAGGACTAAACTGGAAGATTAAAAATGTGATATGCATACAGAATGAAAAATTGAAAATGTGTGTTTAAAAATATTTCTTTTTATGAGCATTTTCATTGAAGTTAAGAAATTAATATATGCATTTATAACACACTGTGTGTAACTTCTTTGTAAAAGAAAGAAATAGCATATGCAAATGATTTGTACAACATTTATAAGTGCCCCTTAGTGTGTGGATGTTTAATAACTGGGAAGTACATGCATACTTGCTAAAATGACCAGTTCTGTAGGTGCTTATTTAGTAGAAGTTTTTTTCTTTCCATTCTGGCAAAGAAAAAAACAACACTTTATAAGCTCTTACATATTGGAATGCATCATGTTGGCAAGTATGTATGTACTGCCAACATATTAAAATTCCACCCCAAGGGCCACTTAAAAATATACTACACATCTTTTCCATCTGCTTTTCTTTTCTTTTACAAAAAGGATACAGACAATGCTGCTATAACTGCAAATCTGCATGCTCCTGAAAAGATTTGTTTTTAAACACTAAGCATTTTCTATTTTTTATTCCATATAAATGTCATACTTTCAAACCTCACTCATTACATCCCTTACACTGCAACCATTCTCCAGCTGCTCACACATATGTGTATACAACCAAGTATCTATATACAACACTTCACCTTACATGTAAAGTAATCTTCTTTCCCAACTTGTACTATAAAACACCAAACACTACTGCAACATCAAACCAGCAATGTATTACCACTAGTCCACAGTTTCATATTTTTAAAACCACTGCAACATATTACAAATACATTGCACCACAAACACAGCACTTCTTAATAACAAAAATACAAAAAGCACAAAAATAACCTAGATATGCACCTTTTTTTGCACTCATCTTTAACCTGGTCCTTCTAATGTACCAGACAGCACTACTCATACTCCAATTGTTTTAAAAACATAGTTAAGACACTTTTGTACACCACCCATTACACAACTGTAATAGCTGTTTTACCCAACAACTCCTCTTACTTTCATAAATCACAACCTTCCTTACTAAAAGTGCTTTAACATTACCACATATACCCACTAATGTTCTTTTAGAATTACAGTAATGAAGAAGATTGCCAAAGACACCTACCAGAAAAGAAAAACTCTTCACATCCTACAAAGTAAGTACATTAATATAGAATGTATATTTTTCTTTTTTCACTCTGACTCATTATATTTCAACATTCACACTCTCTCTACTCCCATATTCACATCACCGTTATAACAACCACTGTTTTCCTCAAAACATAATAATGTCCCTACCTATTTAATCACACCACCACTCCATTACTCACGAACCAAGCCCATCACACCTCTACAGACACTTACTCTTACAACCTTCCCAACTACACCTATAACCCCACTAAACAATCACACATCACTCTCTTCATCTCTACAGTCACACCCAACCACATACATTCCACAACTTTCAAACCCAAACTTATTTTTTTTCCCAACAGATAGAACAGAATGCCTACTAAAAAGCAACTCTGTAGAAAACTAGGACAAAGTAGAGCAGATAATAATAAAAGCACGCCATATAGTCATCCACCTCTCAAACAATGTATAGAAAACATTCAAACAAAACAGCTAGTAACCTCACTCATCAAAAATAAACCACTGACCACTAAAAAAAGTACAACCCCTTTTCCAAAAAAAAACGTAAAAAAAGATGTAAAAGCAGAAGAAGAACTACTAATGAACCTAACACTATATCCACCAATGTTAACGTAGCCACAGTAAAGCATTCCCAAAAATGTATTTTACAAAATATTTTCCATTGTACAGTTCTTCACAATCTTATAAAGACAGCTAAAAAGTCACAATCTACCCATAAAATCTACTGCAGAAGCAAATCCTAGATGCTCTAATTGACAGCACATTTTTACTAAACAGAAAGTTGTTTATATTGATTTTAAACAGAATGAAACCACTAACTAAATTAATCAATACATTACAAAAAGTACAAACATGAACACAGTCAATGTAGATACCTTTTTCAAACTTCTGTGGATGTAAATGGATTCACACAACCAGCACAGAACCATTTTCAATGAATAGGCTTATAAATAAGAATAAAACAACCTGATTGCCATAGACAGTAATGGCCGAGGGTATGAAATAATAGGAGACACCATTGTGGCAAAAGAAAACCTTTTAGAAAAAATGTTGGCAACAAATTTTCAACCAAATGTTCCTTTCACTAAAACAAACTGTCCAGCGTATAAATGGACATGCAGCTCAATGTATAATGTACACCAACAATCCTTTTAAAGTTTATTACAATTCCTCAATCACTATGTGAAACTAAAAGACAAAACTAAAATTAAAACTTTACAAACCATGGACTCTTGTCCAGTGTGCAGCCACACTGGACGTCGAAGACATCCATTAGCACCTTACACTATATTAAAATGTTAGCAACACACCATTCCGCTATACAGAATCTTGTGCATAGACTATGCTATGCAAAAAGTCCTGCTCTAGAACTACAACATTTAAATAACATTCTCCTACATGGAACAGCCAAAGAACTCCTTCGAGAAATAGAGCGAAAACCTCACAAACACCAACCTCCTAACAAATTCACACAAAAAAGTAATAGCTAAGTTTCAAAACATATCTACCGAAATATCAGACCAGGTATGTGTCTTTTGTCGCAGAACTTTTTATGAAAAGATCAAAAAAATGGAAGATATGGCGTACACAATGGAGACAATGAGGAATTCCAATGGTTCCAATTAGCTTTATTTCTAACAGCAGAAAATAATACAAAACAACAGACCCTTCAATAGTATGGACGTACTGAAATACAAAGCTTGACAATAACCAAATGCCATCACGTGCTATCACTAATATTCCCACTTCCAAATGATCTCCGACAGCTTAACTTGTATGAGAGCATTATAATCCAAACAATGCACCCATTGCAAGCTATAACATGCCTTCAACTGAAAACAGCCAAATTGCTTCCATCTAAGTTACTAAAAGGTACCCGTGGCAAAGTAGTCAATTTGCCATTCGATCTTAAAGAAAATGTAGAAACTCTAGGAGTACAACTGCCAATAGATCAATCTTTGATTGTACTAGTTAATGGTGTACCAACAAAAGACAAAATAATGTGGCAACAACTAGTCAACTCGAACAACATTAAACAAGTCCTAAAATATCTAAAAGAAAACAATGAATTCTACAAAGATATAAACATAGAGGAAAACTTAAGAGAAACCACCCAAACAATTCAAGATTCACCACCAACTAGCCAATTTGAATGTGTAGATCCAGTTACTGCAGACAGCAATTTACACCATTATGCATTTCACCCACTACACTACAAAGACACCACTGACGATGCATTAGAAACATATCAAATGCATCAAGACAAAGGGTCCTCGATGAGCAGATGCGAAAAATGTGTAAAGGCATGTTCTTTTCCTCTCCTCTTTTCTAAAGGAAAAGGAGGAAAATATGATGATAGATCCACACAAATTAGTGCATCAGAATATCACTCTTTATGATTGTATACTGAAGACCCCAGATTCATACAAACTGTACAATACATTTACCACCTCCTGGTCAAAAGTGAACTTGCAACTATATGTTATGGATTTGCACACACATTAAAAACAGGCTCTAATGTTTTAAACATGTCCTCTACCCAACTGATAAAAAACAGATAAAAGACAAAGTTTATGTTTTGCAGTCAAGTTTCACAAATCTCTTGGCAAACATGTGTGGTTCAAAATAATACTGTTTCTGATGTCAAGCTGATGTACTTTGCCTGCTAAGGAACCTAGGTCCACACACATGGTTTGTTACTTTAAATTGTGCAGAGTATACATTGGATGAATCACACAACTTCTTACGGACTGCAAACCAAAATAAAGATGGAATAGATATAAAAACACCAGGAGAGCTCTGTTCTTTCTCTTGACCCTCTCAATGTATCAAGTTACTTTCACCATCGCTTTATTTCCATGCTGCACTTTATCTGCAATAAACTACCCTTCTGCTTGGAGAAGTGCAACACTTCTTTTGGAAAAAAGAATATCAATCCACATGAGCACCACACCTCCACATGCTTTTGTGGATAAAATATGCTCCCAAATTTGGCCATGACAGTGATGTCACTGTTTTGCAGTTTATTGAAATATACATTACCTGTGACATCCCTTCAGAAACCACAAATAGAGACTTACCTAAACGAATCCTATGCTTCCAAATATGGCCATGGCCATGCCCCCAAGAATCTGCCACAACCACCACAATGCAATCAAACATCTAATAAGTATGTACAGTACACCTTCAATAGCAAGACTCACATAGAACCCCTCAAACCCCCTGACGTCCACAGACATGTGTTTTTGTCTGCGGACAAGAAAAGTGACCGGGACATGGCTGCAGCAGCACAGTTTTATTTCACCTATTGCAACAGCTCAATGAGAACTTCATTACACTCCCTTGCCCTTTCAAGGCACTCTTTCAGCCACCAAACATATTTTCCAGTCTTTTTTTCTTACTTCAGCGTTCCTCAGAGGCACCTGAAAACCTCTTTGTTACCTATAAAAACACCTCCCTGTTAACTTGCTTCTACTCCTCCACCCTTTGCAGTCCCTCTTTCAACCACAAAGTAACCACAAATACGATTTCCAGACCCTTTCCTCAATGCACTGTCCGCAGTCACCGGCGGCTGTATATCAATCCAATATGGCGACCATTTAAAACATTCGGATGCACCACACATTTTGAACATCTATTTAGCATGTGTGTTTGATGTCCACAGACATCAAGCCACCATCTGATTGGTCCACAAGTGTCTGTGGACAGCGAATCAGGAAATGAGTCCGCAGACCAGACCCCAATATCATATATTTTGTTTTACCTTGTTTGACTTTAAAAAAAAAAATAATGGAACAATTTACACCAAATTTTAAATAAACACACTTTTGGGACTTAATTTTTAAATATGATAGTGTTCTCTACATTGCCATTATAATACATATTTTCTAATTTGGTGTGCATCCTTTTTTTTTTGGCCACCTACACACCTAACACGCTAATGACAATTGCGTATACACTACTATAGAAAAAAAAAGTCAATGGTGGAATGACACAATACATTGTATGACTTTTCTGAAAAATTCCACACTGCAAATAGAAGATTTTTAAACATTGAGCAAACTAACTCTTAAAGAAAGCTGTTTTCATTGTTTAATTCAATTGGAAAACAGTTTTAAACCGTGGAGTGTGTACTTATTTTGGCCACCTACACACATGACAAGTAAGACACATTATATCCAAATCATTCCCTAAAACTCTTATTAGTAGTTAGATGCCATGTATTATACAAACATTGTACTTTATTGTTTTGTATGTACATCCTACTATTTAATTGTTTCATATTTAAACAGTCGCAACCTTCTACACTCCCTAACACTCAATATAATGTACATGGAACCATTTGTGTAATCTATCACTGATAGGGAACACTTATACATATTAAAATGTACACTGTTTTACACACTAAATCCAAAGTAGAAAATTGCATAATGCTGTTTTCCCTTCTAATTTATGTAATCTTCATAATATTACCTCTACATGTATTGCATACTTATTTTAAAATACATCCTAGTAACAATCCATCTTCTACTTTACATAAAACACATATTACCATATTCCTCCTTTTCAAATTTGTATTTTGCATATTTATATTCATAAAGAATATAACACATATATTTTAAAATTGTGGTTCTAACAACATTAAGTAAGCATTCTTCAAACCCTTTGGCAATCTAGCTTGGTGTTGACTATAGAGGCATTACAAACAAGCCACTCTACTTCTATATAAACCCATGTTGTATAATGTCCACAGTGAATGGAAGACGCTTCATGAAAAATAATTGCTCATGTCTTAAATGTTTTCTTACTACTGGAGCATTGACTATTTACAAAATGCATTACTGATGTGTTAATTTTCCTACAATCTACACTGTATCTTTCTTATTAAGAAATAACTAGATTTTGCAGCGGAGATTACAAATTTCGACCACAGTAACTGCATTGCATGTCGTGGAATCATTTAGTTAGAAGATCAGAAAAATCACACTTTTCTGATCAGGGATAGGAACATATAAAAATCTTTCAGAAATATCCTTAGTAGTGTAATCTTTCGTACATTGTGTACACATATGATTCCCTTGTAACCAATTCCTACATATCTATCTACACTAACTACACTATCTACGCTAACTTCTTCCTGCAGTAAATAGTTGATTTACACTTGTAACAGATACTACATTTCAGTTTAACATTGCCAAATGTGTACTGTGTGGTTTTGTTTTTCATCTACAGATATTTTAAGAAATTAAAGTTTCATACATAGCTGCTTGTTTGCTGTGGAAGCTATTTCTTGCATCAGTGGTGTCATCTGAAACAACATGCACAAAGCTGCATTAGAATAATATCAAACTACTGTTTCATTACTAAATCTGCAATGAGAGTATGTCATAGATGATGACTCTCCAAGTCCGGTAGTGTCTCTTGTTTTTTAGTCTTAAGTGGAATCCTTTTGTATTATGTAGTTTCACTGACTCCTTATGTTTCCTGGCTAAGTGCTTTGCAGGTATAAGGTTTAGGTGAGGAGCATACAGTACACATAACCTGTTATATTCTTCAATGCAAGAAATGTCAGTTGTACCTTTCCTTCCATGAAAGTTTATTAAAAATTAAACATTCAATATTTTTCAAATGTGATAGAGCTACATATGACATTACTTCTTCACACACTGTATGACCAATGTCAATTAGTGTTGCTTCTAAAGTCAACCCTTGTGATTTATTTGCATATGCAGAGCAGAATGGAAATTGTGCTCTTTTCACAAAGGTATCCTTAAAAAGTATGAAACATGCAGAGGTCCGAGAATTCAAATGAGTTTCTTCTACACGATCAAACTTTACTTCAACATGTTCAATATTTGTACTGTGAGGAAAAGTGTGAAATGCAATCACTGTTTCCATCACTCCATTTACTAGACCAATTCCTACATTCAAGTTCCTCTTTAACATTACTCAATTATTAATGGACAGTTTTAAAACTGCTTCTAGACCTGCTGTTTTAGAAATTGAATTCTCTAATTGAACTAATCAAGCTTTTGCCCTCTTATCCAACACTAGTGGCATAACATGACCCTCTAAAACATCTCCACAATATGGTGCTTCTCTGATAGTAGCATTGTAGAATTGCTCTTGTTACACTCTTCAAGTTTGCACATCAAAGCAACACACACAATGTGTCTTTCCTGATGAGTCAACATGACATCAGAAGGACTGCAATCTCCATGAAACATGTTAGAAATCAGTATTACCTTTAAGACTGCTTTCACATTCTGCTCAAGAACACCTATACAAATCTTATTAAGAATTTCTGCATAAGCTGAGAGCACGATTCTCAAGTGGATGTTAAGTACCGAAAAGGTTGTCAAAAGCGTTTATGACCTTTTTGGTACTAAAGACCTATTCTGAAGGTGGCACATTCTTCTGAAGTTGGTATGAATGCACCACTGTCAGAGTATATTTGGCGGTTGCTAGGATGGGCGGGAATCCAACCTAGCAACTGCCACATTCATTACCTGCCACTTAAGCCAGGTATTTTTGTGGCATCCCTACACTTTTAAGTGTATGCTAAAGTGGCGCACATATACAGTACTATTTCAGGGCCGGTATTGTTGAGGAGGGCCATAGGAAGCCAGCCGCAGTGCAGGTGGTTGGCCAATTATAGTGTTTGGGGGGTGGGATGAGTGGGGCAGTACATAAAAAATGTAAGTAAATATAAATAAATGACATAAAAAATGTGCTACGCAAATACAACACAAACACATGTCCCATTCCATGCAGCAGTACTGTGGAACAGATCCTCTCTTCTACCACAGTACAGCAGCATGGAATGGGACAGTACAAGTGCTCATGCATGCCTGTGTTCTCGGAAGCACTTTCAAAAAATAACAAGTATGTTGTTATTTATCGAAGTGCTGCCGAGATTTTTCCATTATGCCTGTTATACAAAAAAACAGGTGCAATGAAGGTGATACACTGATGTGCACCACACGGACACCCATGCCCATTTGAAAATAGTGGTGGAGCCTGGGTGTCCATATTTGGCACAGTGATTGGTGCTCTTTATCACGTTCACTGCACCAACTTGTGAATCGGGCCCTGAGTCTGCAGATTGTGTCATATTAATGGCAAGTTCCTGGAATTCAAAATAATTCCAAAGGTTACAATTACCAATACTTCCTATAGTTGTTCTACCATCCTTAGATTGCAGCATTTTGAAAACTAGTTTACCTTTCACAGGAGTTAATTGTAACAAGTCTTCAAAAAAAAGTAAGTTTATCTACAACCAAAACATTGTAGTAAGTTGTCAAAACGTCTTGCATTCACAAGCGAATGAAAGCTAGCATCAGGTTAGACACCATGCTTGCTTCATCTACAATCAAGGTATTTAATTTTCTAAGAATGTGTCTTTTTTATTGTGTTGCACTTGATACAAGTTTTTAATACTCCAGTTCGTTGACCTGCTCCACTGGTAGCATCAACAGTCGATGTAAAGTAACACATCCTACATTGAACGCTGCTAAACCTGTTGGGGCAGTTACAATACATAACATAGAGCAATCTGTTACATTTTGGACCATAGCTCTTATTGCATGAATTAAAAACGATGTACCTGTCCCTGCTTGTCCAATAACATACAACAATACAGGTTTGTATTGGACATAAGAACGTCCATTCTTGTCAAGCAGTAAACCATGTAAGGACCCATCTTTCATTTTAAAATAAACTTCTTTCTGCTGTATATTACGTTTACTGACCATTGCCTCATAATTTTCATCTGCAACTTTAGTTTTTTTAATTTAACTTTCTACTTCTTCCATGATAAGTTCAACATCAGTTTGAATAATTGGATTAACCAAGACTTCATACTGCAGAATCTTGACTTCCCTCAGGCGTCTCTTTTGTCAATTCAGCTGCCAAAAGTTGTGAAAGCAGCATCAGCAAGGACCTGAAAAGGATGCTTTTACAAATCTGTCCTGTGTTTTACTTTTTTGAAATTGCCGAAACGTGAGTACAAAAAATAGTGATCAAACTTTTATTCCGTGGGCAAAGGGCCTGGCCTTCATCAAGGAGAAATGTCTACTCTGATTTGTCTATAGTGGTATGCACTGCTGATAACAACTCATAAGTATCTGTTGCAAATA
This sequence comes from Ambystoma mexicanum, assembly GCF_040938575.1. NCBI lineage: Eukaryota > Metazoa > Chordata > Amphibia > Caudata > Ambystomatidae > Ambystoma > Ambystoma mexicanum. The sequence continues at coordinate 339,854,191 of NC_090939.1, forward strand.
TATGTTTGTTAAAGGAGGTTTATAGTAATTTCATATATGTTAAAAGAGGAATTATTAATGTTATGTTATGTTAGCGGTACTTGTATAGCGTACCGTTACCAACGGAATTGGTCCCCAGGTGCTCTGGCGGATCTGTAAACAGGAAGGTTGGGTCAGGGTTAGTCGGGAGGAGGGGAAAAGGAGAGTGGGAGAAGTGGTGTGCTGTTGGCAGCTTCAGCTCGCTATACACCGAGTGCTAGGCTTTGGTGCTAGTATCAGATCGGATGAAGGCATCGAGTGCTGTGGGTGAAGTTTATGTGTTGTTGATGCGGTGTGGTAAAGTGCGTGTGGATTGCTGGGAGAGAGATGGTTGTGTTGTTTTGTGTGGGTTTAAGTATGCAGAACATTGAGGGTTGGGTTAGTGGGGTATGTATCCTAGTTCAGGTACTTAAGATTAATACCAAATAAAGTTATGTAACACTATGAAACATTTTCACTTATAAAAATCTATCCAATGTACAGAAAAAAACTATGTTAAAGGGACATTATGGTTAGGATGTACCCCACCCTGGGACTCCTCTGTCCCAGCAGTTAACTAGTGGCCTCCCCCTTGAGATCCTTTGGCACTTCCTTCTGGGGCTCTCCTGAGCACTTGTCTATCTGTATTGACCCTTTTATTTATGCACTTCTGTCACTGAACAATGCATGTGTGCATTTATAGAAGTACTATGTAAAGTGTGTTGGTATACATATGGGAAATGTAGATGCAAAAGATTTGTTGAACATTGTTAAGTGGCAGTAAGTGGGTGGAAGTTTCATATTTTGATAAGATATATGTAGAGTATGTTTAAGTGACTGGTGGATAAATGTGTGAACGGTTTAAAGCAATAAGTGAGTGAGTGTTAGAAACATTACAGTAAAAAGAGTAGAGGGGCTGTATTCTGTGATAGTGTCCATGTGCACTTGATGGTTTTCTAATAAGGCATGGGCTAGACCGGGGAATGCACAGACTGTAGAAAGTTATAAAAAAGCTATGGATGATGGTGTTTATTGTATACTAGAGAGAGGAATTCTGGACAGAAATTTGTTTCTGTGCTTTTTTATTTTTCTCTAGTTACAATTCTCTATTATTTCCATCAGCATAGTAGCAAATGCTAATGGAGCATAGTAGCAAATGCTAATGATAATGTTGGAGAATCTGATTGAATCTAACTACTTTACTGAAAAATGTAAAGTAGATTGATTAAATAAGCTTATTTATTTAGTACTATTTTTTAACTGTGAATGGTTATTCCTAAATGAACCTTTGTTTATTTATTTGCAAATTATTCATTTTTGCAGGAAAGGTCACAAAGTAAGGTGGGGATTGAAATGATGGAAGGGGCACCAACCACACATATGGATGGGCGTCTGGACTGGGGAAGATGTTGAGTGTGTGTTAAATTTAAGGGAGAGGGTAGTGTTGTCATGCTCCTTTATTGCAGCTTCAAAAGCACTTTGAAATTGTTTCCCCCTGGAGAGTGGTGTTTTTCAGTACATACAGAGTACTGTTGTTTTCAAAATATATGTGTCAACAGCCTCTTTTATTGCTTGCAAGGTAGCTTGCGGGATTGTGTGTCCCACAGAATTAGAGTGTGCGGTTATAGCATTGGTTGAAGAAGATAAGGTTGAGGAAGACAGCCTACTACTTCTTAAGAAAGGAACAGCCTTTCTGAGAGCATTGCGGAAGCCAGCCCCATGCCAAAGGCCCTTAGCATAAGGCCCTGTCCTGAGCCCTCCTTGTCTCATCACTTCACAAAAGGGCAGGAACCCCAACACCCCGGCCGCAGCTGGAGCGGTTTCTGCTATGGACCAACTTCCTCACAGCAGCGAGAAAACTGCTTTCTACGAGGGACCTGCTAACTTTGCCACTCATCAGCGCTCCGCGCTCGCTTACCAGCATATTTCGCTGCATGGAGCAGTGGATTCAAACTATCACAAACAACACTTGGAGCACTTGCTCCATGTCTACCATGTTGCTTCTGCTCATCCGAGCTAACCTAAGATTGTCTCTGCTACATCCTACGCTTGTGTTATTGTTTAGCGTGGATGCTAGGCAACCAGCTCTCACACCTCCATATTAGCCAATCGACGTCCACTGGCAGGCGGATGCCGGTCCCACGCAAGGGCCCTTAGCATAATGCCCTATCCCGAGCCTGTGGGAGCCAGGAGGATCGAGGACCTATCCACCTATCCGGCTGACCCCACCGTCAATAATTTGAAAGTATGCATTCATCGAGACCTTGGCAAGTGCTTGCCAAAAGTGCCTTCATCCACCTACTCTTGTTCAAAATATATCATGTACCTATCAACCTGATGCTATATCCACCTTCTCTGCCCAAGTTCCATCCGCCGTAATTGTATCGCTCTTTACCCCATACTACATAGTGCATCCCACTAAACTTTGTTTCCTATCTAGCCATTGACCCAAGTCAGCGCCTGACCCATGGCAGTCCCTGTCCCCTTGCTTCAATGCCAAGCCACCCTCACCACTGTCACTGAGCATTCCAATCTCAAAACTCACCTGATCGAAGCTAATCACCACGCACTATGAGTAACGCCTATACGGCAATGTCACATAGCCCTCGCTGCCTGAACCTCTCCCACTTTTCCTACGAACATTTGCTGAGCTTGTTTTCGACATCAGCCACGTGGAGCAAACATTGTCATTCCGACTGTAGCACCACCATGCCCTAATCACTTGCTGTGCCTGCTAGGCCTGCTGCCCAAACATGCTCACCCCTTCCTGTCCTTTTATTAACCTTTTCTAGCTGCAATATTGTTTGAAATTGCTACATTTCTCACTCTCAATGTATATGTCAACTAGATGTATGTACTAAAGCAAATTCATAATATTGTAATCATTGCCCATTCAGAAATATTTAATCTGTGTCCTTAAATCCTAATCTGTACAGGTAGTACCATTGTTTCCCCCTTATCGCTGCACTCCTAAGTGTTTTAATATTAAGTTAGAAGCAGGGGCCAATCTGCTGGACTTCTCCACTCAGTATCCCAAATGTGCCACATGTTGTCTACTTACCTGGTATGTGAAATTGCTAGTTAGCCAACCATGCAGAATGCCACTCACCTACCTTAAATGGCTAATCCATGCTCTCTAAATGGCAAACTGCAAAGCCATTCCAAATGTTCTCTAGTGTTTTAAACGCCAATTAGAAACGGGGTTATTATTATCATACTGCTGGACACCACCTTTTTTAGCACTCCATATTGGCCACAGGTCTCCGACCTATCACATACGCAAAACTGCCTGTCAACTATTGACAGGCACATTTTTGCACCCTAAACCTGCCGTCTTTTGCATACTTACTCGCAACATAAAATATAATGAGCATTTAGTGATTATTACAATCACCTTTACAAACAACTTGACATTACCCTCCTTAACATTCCAATCAATATTCTGCTGCACAAACTAAAACAATTTCAGGCCTGTTAGTCATGCCTATGAATAACCTCATACCCACATGCATACCATCTGCTCCTAGGGCTGCCTTATTGATCACAATGATCCTTCACGCCTCAGTCGCCATTTTCAAAGATGACAAGCATGATACTTTGCAGCCTACCAATGTCCACATCACTATAAAAAGTAAACGCAGTATCTCCCTTACTATGTCCACTTCACTACCTCACTCTGACACCATAGCACCTACAAAATTCCTGCCACCTTGGCTTTTACTGCATACCAAACAACATTCCATTGTTATGACATTAGCAAATAACACAAACTTTCTCACGCCTATTCAATGGATCCAGCGTTATGCCTCCTGTTAGGCGGAAACCTGTGCAGTTCCCTCTGGGACCACTGCAAAAGATTTAGGACTACAGGTGTTTGGCAGTAAACCCACTTGGTAGCAGTCTGTACCACACAGATTCACTTGGTAGCTGTGGCTGAGCAGTCAGACTTCCCTCAAGAAGAGTTAAGCAGTTTGTGGAGTATACAAAATAGGGCAATTCTTCACAGTAAGACAAGCAAACACGGAACAAGGCTTCAGTGTAAAGATATAAAGGTATTTATTTAGAACGGCACATCTATAGAAAACACTTTGGCACTATCACGGCAAATACTTCAATTACAATTACTCTACGAAGAGAACAGATCAATCCCCCTAACAATAGTTCGACAAGTCTAGGTTCTACCAGCATCACTTATTTGCAGACAGAGGTGTATGCCTCAACCTAGATGGCAAACTAATATTTGTTAGGATGGGAGAGAAAATAAGCAGGTTACGAAATCAACACGGTCCCAATACTGAACGGACGAATGCAAGGCAAGAAGACAAAAACCACAATAGATTATAAAGTTCAGAGGCCAGGCCCACTCGGAGAGAGGCAAGGCGATTTGTCCCAAAAGTATCTTAGTGGAAATGCGTTCGAGTCTTTGAAGCAAATTGTATCGGCATATTGGACCAGTTCAGAACAACACGCTAGAGAAAGCTTTGAGGCGACCCTATGTAGAGGCGAGGATTAAGACACCCCACTCTATCCGGCAACAAGGGAAGCCAGGCGGACACAGTACCTTGATTGTGGAGAGACAGCTCCGGCGGGGGCAGTTGTTCCTGGTGGTGGATGCACGTCCGGTCTTTGCCAAGAGAAGAGAGGATCTCGTTGTCGAAGGAAAGTTGAAGATCGCTGCACCACCAGGGAAGAGACCAGCAGCGGAGTGCTCCGTCACAAGGCACCACCTTTTGGTCACGGTACAGGGGTAGTGGCTATCCGGTTGCCGAGGTGCTCTGCACGGGCAATTCGACCACTGCGTCCTGAGGCGAAGAAAAAGCAAAAGGGACTGGTTGTTCCCACCAGTCAGGGGAAGAGACTCTCCGGCAGGGAGATCTCCTCTGTCGTCGGGAAGTGGTGAGTCGGTTCAGCAGGGCTCCACCGGAGGTGTCGTCGTTGCAGGTCGGCTCAGCTTTACCCTCGTTGGATTCTTAGGTCCTGTGGCGACTTCTGAAGATCCAGTCCCAAAAGCCCTGCTTTTATGCAGAAAACCCCCATTCATTCAGCCTAGCTGTCAATCAACACATGCTAAGTGGTGAGCGGGGAGGCTCACCACTTGGGCCAATCACACCAGAGTGCGACCGGAGTTGGTAAGGCAACTCGGTCCAGGGTGCCTAAACCCCCTCCCACACCCCTGTGGTAACCCAGACAGAATGGCACCACTTTGGAGGGTCTCTGTACAGAGCCCGCCAAAAGTGGAACAAAGGGCTCGACCTTTGGTTTAGGAGTCACAGAGACGAACACAGACGCCATTTTAAAAACCGAGTTCTGGCAGAAAATACCATCCGATAGACTTATTTAAGATAAGTAGACCGGTGGTATGTTAGAGATTAACGAGAAATCAATCTCTAACAATGCGGTCGAATATAACAAGTAGTTTCCACTGCCACCAGCCAAAACTCGACGAGGGGGGACGAGGGGGGACGAGGGGAGACGTGACAGTGCCCCTCGAATAACAGACCCAGGAGTAATCGAATTATCCCTACTAGTATGTCCACAATAGGATGGTTTGTACTAGTTCTGTTAGTAAATGTAGGTCTAGTAAAGCCAATGGTGACTTTACATGCCCGGGGAGACAGTAGTCAGTCCCCGGGTATGGAGTCTATGATGGAGGTCCGCTAGGATGCCCCAGTGTTACGGCACGTAGGGTGCGGTGTAACACACATAGAAAAACATATGGGACCCTATGGAGTAAAAGACCCCATAGCCCATAGAACACATGGATATTCAAAGGAATCACACACATTCATGTCCAAGAGTGGGAGAAAAAGAGCCACACTCTTGGCAGGATGGAAAACTCCAGAAATCCAGCAAAGCTGCCTGGGGACTCACTAGGTTAGGAAATTCAGCCTAAACAGAGAATTCTCCCTAACACCTCCCAACCTGTTCCCATTCAACCATGTCCCATGAATATCCGAAACCTCAGACTAGGATCTAGACTCAGGCAGGCCCCCCTACTATCAGCTAACCACAGAAGTTTAATCAACACAAAATCCACACCCATTTGGAAAAAGACCCCTAAACCGAGCAACAACACAGCAAAATAGACTCTACCCTTCTAATCAATACAACAGTGCAATTAAGCAATCCTAATAACATTGCTACACACATCACGGGAGCACTTATTAATGCAAGGTCTTTAACAGCACATGCTTTGACATCTCTGACCTTATAACTTCAAATGAGCTTGACTTACTTGCCATAACTGAGATATGGCTTCACGTTGCTGCAGGCCCAAAACGCTCTCTAGCCAAGCCAGAAATTTATACTATCATCAGACTAGACAGAGAATCTCCCAGAGGCGGTGGAGTCGCTGTTACTGCCAAGACCAAACCTGGCTTAAGAGCTTTACCCAATCTTCCTTTTGCATCAGCTGAACTCCTATCCATGAAGCTCCAGCTTTCAGCTTCACGTACACTAAAAATCCACCTTGTGTACAGACACCCTGGCCCAATATCTATCTTCAAGGAAAATATTTCACAATTTCTCTCAGCCAAAACCAAACTAGGATGACAAATCGTGTTGCTTGGTGGCTTTAATTAGGCCTCCAAGACACAACTGACGACAATGCCACTGCCTTAGCCAACTCAATTACAGAACTAGAATTCTCTCAGAGCATCACCAAGCCTACACATAACAAAGGGAAAATTCTAGATTGGATTGCAGACCTCATTTGGGATACCAACATACTGTGCATGGTCGTACAACCAGATTGTCTCTTTTACTTTACAGACCAGTACTCAACTGAACTTGCCCAATTCCCTGGAACTGCCGGCTCTCACAATAAATAACATGAATATTACAGTAGAGAATCTACTGCCTCTATTACAACCTATCCCTAATCATTCAACTACTAATGCAGACTCCTCAACATTAGTAGAGCTATACAACCTAACACTTCGCTAAGCTATCGATACTGTAACTCCACTGAAAATGCACAAAGCCAAACCACACGCTCACCTAAACTCTTGGTTCACCTCCAGCCTCAAAACCTTACGCAACAACAAAAGAAGAGCTGAAACCTCATGGAAAAATCATCCTTCAGTAATAAACAAAGACATATTCTTAAAAGCTTCTAGTTGCTATAAGTCGCTATTCTCCAAACCAAAAGCGACACTTATAACAACAGAATCATCAATGCTAAATCAGGCACCAGATAACTATTCTATACTTTCCTTAGAGAGCTAGAGTCCCCCATAGCCGCTTCTGAAACGTGCACCAAAGATAAGACATGTTGCACCAATATACAAAAATCTCTGCTTGACAAAATATTGCTTCTTCAAGCTAAAATTGAAAATAAAAAACTCAGTTTCTCCACCGAATCACTTCTAATTGAGTTCCAGCCTTCAACTACAAAACCATGCAGCCCATTCAAATTCACCCCTCTCTCCATTATGAAGTAAAACACATAATAACCAGCCTCAAACCATCAAGATGTCAGGGTGACATCTGCCCTCCAAATATTATCAAAGAGGAAGTGAGCGATCTTGCACCTTTCATCACCACTTTTATAAACACATCATTTGAAACTAGTATGGTCCCATCTAATCTGAAGGATGTCTGCGTCCTTCCACTATTAAAAAAACATAACCTTGATCCAGATATTCCCAAAAACTACAGACCAATCAGCACAGTACCATTCCCGAAGAACATTTTGGACAGGGCAGCCTACTTACAGACACAGGCACACTTAGAAACCAACAGTCTTCTTGGCCTGCGTCAATCTGGGTTTAGACCAAGACATGGTACCGACACTGCCTTAATAGACTTGAACACACAGATGGACGACCAGAAATACAAAGGAAACCTAGCCCTCCTTCGTTTGCTAGATATCAGCTCATTTCTCAGATAATGATACAATCCTTCCTTGACCATAGAATGATGAGAGTCTTCGCACCAATTGCATCGGCTGATCCAGCACTGGTCACTTGTAGAGTACCACAGGGGTCCTGCATTTCACCAACGCTGTATAATATATTCACTAAGCCCCCGTTTGATGACCTTGACCATTTAGGTGTCACCTACACTAACTATGTAGATGACACCCAAATTCTCATCCCTAGCATTGGTGATCATGACTTCCAAAACTACTGAAAAAAATCTTACTTATCATCCAGGCATGGATGGCTACACACAGTCTCTGCCTCAACAATGATAGGAATGAATTACTTCTTATTGGTTCCCAATCACGACTAAATAAACTAGACAATCAATTTAAATCCTTTAATGTAGATGGCATCAACATATTGATGTCCAAGGAAGTCAAAAGACTTGGGTTCTACATCGACTCATCCTTAACCATGACCAGAAAAGTGAATGCCACAGCATCTGCCACAGTTTATACTTGCAAATTAATAAACACCTGCAGATCTTTCCTGTCAACAACAAGTTGCATTATGTTAGCTAGAGCACTCATTTTATCCAAATTGGATTATTGCAATTAAATTATACTGAGGAACTAACAAGGGAAACCTTGAAAAACTACAAATACTTCAGAATAATGTGCTCAGATCTGCCCTAAACATACCGAGATCTCATCATATATCATCTGCCAGATGCAACTCCGATTGGTTGTCAGTCAAGGACAGAATCACGTTCAAAACCTTAGCTCTCACCCATAAATGTCTTTCCAACTCAGAACCCAAATACCTGACAGGCACATTTATCAGAAACCACTCAGACTGTCCTACTAGGTATTCACAACAACACTGTCTTAGAGTCCCTAGATTTAAGGTCCAGAAATCAGAGGTAGTATCTTAACTGTTCTAGCAGCCAAACTGTGGAACTCCCTACCCATAGACTTAAGAGCAGAACCATCATTCCCATGTTTCAGAGAAAATGCAAAAAATGTGCTCCTCACCCAGGAGATTCCATAAGTGTATGGTTCTTCTTGATAACCTGTAATTAACTGCTAAACTTCCATGTGATGCACCTGTATATATGATGTATCTAAATTATACATTGCTTCTTGTTTGTATACAACTCATGTATGTATATTGTTGTGCCTGTATGAAACTCATTGTGTAACCCTACATAATGTACCCAGATATCTGAGGGTGAGGTGCGCTATATAAATAAATATATACATAAATTGCGGAGGTTGGATTTGCTGTGGTGCCGCATGGAGGTGGTCCCGTAGGAGTACTGCCCAGGTTGTCCACGACTGAGCATTTCACATCAGTAGCTTTAGCTTTTGGTACATTTCCAACAGTGGTAAAGAACTGCCACATCCAAGATTCTCTCTCAGTGTTAGAGGTAGGCACGTCTTCTACCTCATCTTCCTGGTCTTCTTTATTGTCTTTTGGAGTATTACGCTTCTTTCGTTGTGTAGGTCCTGGTGGTGTAGTGGTGGCTCTTGGGTAGAAGGAATGGCAATAGTTGATGCAATTTTTAAGATAAATAGCAGTATTCCTAATATTCCTCTAAGTATGTGCGGTGTGCTAGATTGTAAATGTATAAGGTGTAAGAATAGGTGTAGGAGCTGTGCAAAGGTACATTTTGAGCTTGAAAGTTCCTAGATCAGCAGAAAATACTGTTCTAAACTGTTCACAAAGCACAAACCCGTTCGCGAAGTGCGGACATGTTCGCGAACACATCATCATGCCACGCAACGAGTGTGTGGTCACGTGACACTGTCCGAAAAGTCTGCGATGATATCAGATGATTGCAAACTTCGGTGAACACAAAAACAATGGAATGAGGGTGGGCAATGGTAGAGAGTTAAGGTGAAATGTTATACATCAGTGAAACATGTTGCTCTATTATAAAGCGATGTTATGGTTACAAGTACATTCGAAAAACCTATGAAACCTCAAGAATTTTGCCAGTTATGGTAAACTAAGCAAATATAACTAGAAGCACCACCATGCACTGCTAAGACTAACACCCAGGACATCAAAGATGACATCACAAATGTCAATGATAACATCAAAAATGTAATTGATGACATCACATATCGGGGCCACTTGTTTTTGTTCACTGATATATCTGGGCCAGGTGGTTTTGTTCATTGACCGTCATAATATTAAAATTCAAAAGGTGCTATATATCTAGAAGTTAACCTTGTCATGTGTTCTTAAAGTACTCTCCTTAGAGTTTCATCTCAGCTCATGGGGCACACATATTGGACCGGCAATAAGCAGGCCTCAAAAACACAATTTAGTTGTATACATAAAGATAAACTTTAATGTTATTAACATTTTATGGTGATGCTGTTTCTTTTTTCTTTACTTTAGTTTCCCTGTATGTGCCTCTGATTTGCATGCATTGTGGGTCTTCGTGTCTTGTGTTTGTACTAGCACATGTGTGTAGTAAGTCTTGAATTGTTAGCTAATTATTACATGTTTAACATTACTCAAAACTCTGATAAGGTTGCATTCATCATTTCACTATCCACAATTACAAGATAATTAAAATGGTACTTCTATGGTTAATGCTGTAGCCTTAGCCAATGTTCATGTATGATTAGGTTACTTTATTAAAAACAATATCAAATACAATGTTTTTTTTTTTAAATGAGTTAATTCTTTAATAGATTAAGTAGTTCATGATAGGTCTCCCGATCATCCCTGACATCTTGTTACCAAAATTATAAACTCAACCCCTTGTAGGGACTTTTCATCAAATTGTATTTCATATGCAATGTCATCAGTGATGTCATCAATGACATCTGTGATGTTATCTTTGATGTCCTGGGTGTTCGTCTTAGCAGTGCACGGTGGTGGCGCAAGTTATGGTTGCTTAGCTCACCATAACTGACACATTTCTGAGGTTTTTCAGTTTAACTTGTAACCATAACATCCCTTTAACAAAGTTCTTTCAATTGAATTCCACACGTTTTTATTGGTGCAAGTTTTTTCAGTGAATTTCATGGGTTTTTACCAGTGCACCCTAATTTCCAACAACTTACTAATATCATACTTACCCCAATATAGCAAAATTGTTCTCTAATTTACAAAGTTTCACATTAAGACTCTGCCATTTCCCACCTTCGAGCATCATTTTATAACACTTCTGTACACTTTTTGCAGTTTTTTCTACTGTTTTTGTGTCCATTGACATTCGTGAATGTCTGATATTATCGCAGACTTTCCGGACTGTCACACGTGACCACGCGTGCAGCATGATGAAGTGTTCCGCACTTCTGTGCTTCGTGGAAAGTTTGGAACTGCACTTTCTATTGATGGCGGAACTTTCAAGCTCAAAATGTTCCCCTTGCACTTACACCTATTCTTACTCATTACACCTATTCTTACTCATTATCAATTAACAATATAGTACAGAACACATGCTTGGAAGAATATTAGCAAGATGTCTATTTGTCTTAAAAATGGCATCAGCTACTGCCAGCCCTCCTCCTCAAGAGCCACCATCACCACCACCACCAGCTGGAGGACCTACACAAAAAGTGCAGTACTTCCAAAGACAATGAAGAGCACCAAGAAGATGAGGTAGAGAAAGTGACTACCTCTAGCACCAAGAGAGAATAATGGGTGTGGCAGTTCTTTACCACTCTTGGGAATGTACCAAAGGCTAAAGCTACCAAAGTGAAATGCATTGAGTGCAACATTGTACTTTGTCGCAGACTACCTAGACAGTGCTCCCATGGGACCATCTCATGCACTGCCACACCCAATTCAACCACCACAATGCTCTCAGAAAGGCTGTTCCTTTCTTAACAATTAGTAGACAGTCTTCCTCCACATCAACTTCCTCAACCAGTACTGTAACCACACAGCCTACTTCTGTGGGACGCAAAATCACACGAGCTACCTTGCAAGCAATTAAAGAGGCTGTTGATCCATACCTTTTGAAAACAACAGTTCTCTGTATATACTGCAACACACCAATTCTGAAGTGCTTTTGATGCTGTAATCAAAGAGCATTAGAAACACTGACCCCTACCTTAGATGTTACATACACGCAACATCTTCCCCTAGCCACCTCCCACTCCACATTTCTCCCCACCTTACTTTCTAACCTCTCGTGCAAAAAAAAAAATATATATATATCAAAAAAGAAAAAAAGGTTCCTTTAGGAACCACCTTTCACAGTTAAAAAATGGCATTAAAAATGATCTTATATACTCCATCTCCTTTACATTTCTCAATAAACTAGATAGACTCAATAAGATTATATTACCCTAACTTCAAAAGACCTTGCAGCACTTATTACGTTAGCCCACCAATAACGCTAACATCACTAACGGTTCAAAATGAGCTCCACCTATTTCAATGATGTTAGTGGGCAGTATAGCCAAATGCATGATCACCAACTTTTTACAAAAATGATGGAAACATTTTAATTTGAAGAAAACAACAATAGTAGGGACCGCAACAAGTACTTTTCATTTTGACACAATGAAAAATACATCCAATTAAGCTCACAAAAACTTGGTTAACTTTTTCAAATACAGTACATAGCGACCGAAATTTGTATCATTCTCATTTTGAGTGAAACTGTCAACAGTGATCTTCTAATGGCAAATCCAATCATCAAACCATTAATGCAAGTCTTTGTGTTCTTCACATGAACAATTAGTAATGTACGCACATGGCGCTCTTTCAGAGAGGAGAAATTAGTGCTTTAAAATTGAAATAAAAGCAACACTTTCACATCTGCACATTCTAGTTCTAGAATGCTCCCATGTTGTTCTTTGTTACTGCAACCTCAAAAGGACAGATTGTTGTCTGGCGATCATCCCAGATGATTGCTATTCCATATCTGTTGTTGATAATTATTCTCCAAATACTGTTGAAAAAACAGTTGACCGGTAGGCTGTACCCATGACATGCACGCATCAGGATTATATAAATAAAGAAAATCAAGAGGGCAAAAACATAGTTCAGTAACCACTTTACAGTTAAATATCCACATTACATTCTTATTTTGGCTATACATTTAAGGGTATCTCGTAATATTATCCCCAATAAAAATATTGCCTATGGCCGTTCCTGACAACCATATACACGGCAATATTTTTGGGGTTTTTGGGAGCGGGGGTTTCAGGGGTTTTCCCCACTCCCTTTAAAATAATACAGAGGTTTCAGGGGTGCCCCCCGCAGGTTCCATGCCTTAATATTGCTGCAAAAATATGGCATATGTTTGTATGGCAATATGTTTGGGGGCACATTAACACATGGAACCCATTTAAGTTACAATTCACACGTACAATATCTATTCGTTGCATCAAATTGAACATTCATCTGTCAGGTCATTCATCATGTGGCACACAGTAAATTTTCAGTCCACACTTCAATAAATATAATTTTAAATCTTGGTTACGTTGTGTTTTGCTAATCCATTCTTCCAATGTAGCGGAGGACAAACCGCTTCAAAGCACAGGTTTCCAAAATTGAAACTTTACTTTGCGACATCAGTTTTCAATGTAGTGAATGTAATAATTTCTTTTGGATTTTTGCATATTTACTCCTTCAAATTCTTAGTTCAGTGTATTCAAGGACACATAACAATGAGACCCTTCATGTGCCATTCACAGCGTGCCCGAGTCATTTTCGTTTTTAGAAACACATGCCACAATAATGAACAATATTACTGGCAATCAGTGTACTGAAAAACAACAAAATATTGGAAGTAAAGCACATAGCACAATATTTAATTCAATTTTACCACTATAAACGCACCTGATCCCAATACATTTGCGTTTTCTTTAAAAAAATAACCTCAGGCACGGTTCACACAGTCACGGATTTCCCCACACATCAATAGTAATCTGCCCCCTGCTTTCTGCTATGAGAAGAGTTTCCCCAGCAGAGACTTGCATCAACAAGATCTAAGGTATTGTGAAGCAAAGTAGTTTGTCAAAAAAGATCCGCAGATAGTGTGTTCCCACGCCTCAGACAGCCATGTGGATAATGCAAGGGTCTTGACTTTCATCCTTAAATCAACCACAAAAGCATCACACTTTGTCTGCCATAATTGCTAGAACCTTAACAAATAATAGTAATGTAAATGCAAGTATACTGATTACATAAAAGTGTAGAGACGTGAACAGTGGAGTACATGCTTACTAGCTTCTTTGTACATCTATTGCCGCAATCATATCCATTTCTGCATTCATGCACACGCCTCTCATTGCCCTCACAGTAAGATGTACCACAGGCACATGTTCATAATTCAAATTGGCAATACAAATTCCTTCCCTGTTATTTCAATTTAGACTAACTCTGTGGCACATAAACCTTTGGTGTGTTGCAATCTGCAGCCACTTATCATTGTACCTACTTTCATGCATGTCGAATTACATACAGTTCAATTACATCATTCCTTCATATTACAAACACTTTGTACTCCCACTACATTACCTACAATTACTATACACATATTACTACTGTGATATGATATGATATGATATGGCATTTGTAACGTGCCTATACACACATTGTTTCAAAGCGCGACAAGGCAAAGAAGGGGGAACAGAGGGGGGGCAGAGACAACGCTCTTACTAGGCCAAGTGAAATTGAGATCCCGCAAGTGCAGGGAGGGGGAAGGGGAAAAGTGGCAGAGGAAAGGGGAGGGGGCAGTGCTGTACATGGGATCAAACAATAACAAGAATTGTGGCAGATGCAAGGGTAAGTGCAGACAGCAGGTGTACAAAAGTGCAGGTAGGGGGACTGTAGGGTTACAGGTACAGACCCAAGTGCAAGGGTTGCCAGGAGGCAGTGCAGGTTTGCAATGGGCGGGCAGGGACCTGAGCCTGTAATTAGAAGGTAGCCAGGTGACCAGTTCAGTATCAGACAGGAAATCATCAGGCGAGAGGAAGAGAGAAGGCAGACGCAAAGAGGAATGTCTTGAGGTGCTTCCAGAACCAGAGATGGTTCTCCTCAAGTTTCAGAGAGGCAGGGAAGCTGTTCCAGACGGAGGCCCCAGCCGCAGAAAGGGATCTACCACCAACTTGTTGCTTGGAGAAGCGACTGACCCTGAGGGAGTTGGAGGTGGAGGAGCAAAGAGCTGTGGTTGTTTTGCCCAATGCACATATTCTGGGGGCCATGGTCTCTGGCCATGGCCCCCAGACCTTGTCCACTGACCACAGCACAATTAATTATATAAAAAGTATTTAGCATGCACCGTCAACTAATAAAACTCACCTAACCCTCCTGCAATTGAAGGGATGTCTGTGGACACCGAAATAGACAGCAGACTGGGCATTTCCAAACTTTTTTTAACCTATAAGAACAGCTCCACGTTGCCTTCATTCCACTTCCCTACCATCTCTATGCCCTCTTCCAGCCATCAAACGACCCCAAATGTCTTTTCCAAGCTGTCTGTCGACAGCTCTGTACGTGAAGAGATATGACACTGCCTGGCCTTTTTCAACCTGCAAAAATTGCCTCATATCATCTTTGTTCCATTCACCCACCCTCCCAGCCCCACTTTCCACCGCCAAATGACCCAAAATGTGTTTTCCAGACTTTTACCCAACCAAGCTGTCCACCGCAAGTTGTGCCTGTTGGCGGATCTAACATGGCGGGCGTCTCCAAAAATATGACGCACCTCATACTTTTCACTATCCATCTAGTGAGCGCGTCCGATGTCCGTGGATCTCATGTCGCCTCTGGCCCAATCAAGTGCCCTTCCCCAGACCAAACAGGAAAGTAAGACTGCAGACCGAACCCAGATATCCCAAATTTGTTTGCACCTACTTTTCGGTCGTTTAAAAAAAAAATTCTCTATGGATTTCCACCAAATTTACAAAAGCACGCTTTTGGGATCAAGCCACTGCTCCTGCCACAAATGTGGTGAAAATCCACCAGCGGTTTGGACTGTAGGTGTGAGCAAAGTTTTTCTCCATTCAGTCTATTAAAAAAAAAGAAATTTTGGGACCCCCCTATCACTTTAGCTCCCCTTGATGAAACCTCACCCAACTTGGGCTACCACGGGCTGTGTAATATATATTACACGGCCACGTTAGTGGCTGTGTAGTTATGGTTAAGTTGCTAATCCCACAGGAAGAGCACTTGTTGGGCAGCTTATAACTTTGCTCCCACTGGTACGAATCCTCGTTAAACTTTGCAAAAATAAGTATATGGCCCACTCTGAATTGTTTTGCAACGTTTGGTGAGGTTTGGTCCAGGGGGGAAAAGTTATAGGGGGGTCACAAAATATCTTTTTTTCCCATAGACTGAATGGGGAATGGGGGAAAAACTTTGCGCATGGCTACAGATCAAACCAGTGGACGGATTTTTAATAAATCCGTCCAGAACCTTTTTTTTAAACAATCAAAAAGTAGGTCTAAAAAAATTAGTGATATCTATGTCCGCTTCGCGGTCACACTTCCCTGTTCGCTCCGTGGACAAGATAACGATTGGCGAATCGGGCGCATCATGTCCGCGGACATGTGACGTGTTCGCTCATTGGATGGTGAAGAGCGCGAAGTGCATCAAATTGCTCCGATGCAAACGCCATCTTTCATCCGTGTTTTGAGGTCCGCAGACATCGCCGCAAAAACATATAAAAAAACACAACATTGCTCTTGTTAAACTTATCAAATACTGTCTTGGAAGGTGAAGGTTGATGAGGCTGGGATGGGATGTAGCAGCAAGAAGTAAAAAAGTGGTGTTTTTTTGTCACAAAAGTTATACCGTACATTTGGAGGTGTTCCTCAATATAATGTGCGTAAAGTACAGGCGAAGGACTAATGTGTCTGTGTTACAATGTATTTAAAATAATATTGGAATCAGACTGGTGCCCCCTAGAGTTTGGTATCTGAGGCAGCCACCTGCAGTGTTTGATGGAAACAGCGGCTCTGCACGTGTATGCGAGTACCAGTTCTCATGAATGCGTTGAGCCATGTTGTTGCAAAGTGAGAATGTATTTGGATTCTGAGTGAAGGTCATCAGCTTTGATTTTTTGGTTGCGAGCTAAGGAAGCCCAAGCATGGGACAAAAACTATAAGGGTCAATTGTTTTTTGACCTTGAGGGAAAGGGAATATTCAGTAGGAATGCAGTGAGAGGAGGTTTGGAATAAGGAACATTTGATAAGGTTATGCATTCCAAAGGTTTGTAAGCAACATGTAAAATCAGTTCATGAAGATTCTTTGGTGCGAGCACATTGAGCATTGCAGTCTAAGTTACACGAAGAGAATGGAGACGGTGAATATCATGTAAGTTTGCTTTTGAGGACTTTACACCGGAACAAGCTTTAATTTATTATCTGAACATTAATTTTGGCAATGTAACTGAAGTACTATCTTTCTGTGTGGTTGTCATTTTTTTGTGGTTATGGGGAGTGCAGAATCTAGCTGTATGTAGACTATCAGTAGATTCACCCTGGTTCAACGCTTATATTTCTTTTAAATGTCATGTATGACCATATTGATTTGTGTATCAGTTCCCACATTCTTTTTGTCTTTTTGAGATTGTTTGCTGTGCGTGCTAATCGTTAGTTTAAACTGTATGCCGAATTAAGAAATGAATAGATGTAATGTAATAAAGGTTGGGTATTGATACATATTTTCTGTTATGTTTTCCAAATAGCTACATGCTGCCTTACTGCGATTGCCATGGATTCCAGATGCCTACTGAGGGTTTCTTTATTTGCCAGGTGCACGTAGTCGTCAACGGTTGGATCACTGTGACTGTTTTGTGGGACGATCGCTCAGGGCCCATGTGCCCATACACTGCACTAGCAATTAGGAGTAACATAACATCTTTTATGGTGGTCTAGGCCCAAGTTCATGCAGATGCCCTGGAATTCACTGTGCGACCCAAGCGATTCCTTTATCGAAAACGAACACTTTGTGTATGGGAAAAGAACAACGTGTGCCTTACGATTACCAATTTCGATCACGAGCGAAGGAACAAATTTGCAATTTGATTGAATATGGGAATAGTCAGATGTTCTCCGAGAGTTTATTGTGAAATAAAAGTACTTTACAAATTGTACAGTGTTATTGTTTTCTTTTAAAGACCGGTTTAATATTCTGAATTCTGACGTGCTATGTTGTTAGTTGATGTGTGTTGATTTTCGGGTTCTGCGTCATGGCACGTAGGTGATTTTGGGCGCTTTTGGCCACGCTGAAGAGGAACGTCACTGAGAAAGTTGTTGAATATCATTAGGGTTGGTTATGTGAGGGTCGGAGGCGGAGCATATGATTTAGTAACGTCAGGGCAGTTTACCTTAGGCAGATGCAGCAATGGATAAGATTAGCACAAGATGGACGTGCCCTGCTTTCAGATTTCATATGTTTGTAAAAGAGGAAAAATGAGGTAAGGTGCATTGGAATTGTTTGCGATAGATGAACATATGTACAAAAATACATGGTCGAACCCTTGGGACAATAATATTTTCTGAGTGTTGCACTTGTGAAACTTATGAAATAATGTTTTGGGAGGTGAGGGGAAATGCTGATGGGTAGAATATTTCTGACCTGATTTCGAATGGGTTTACAAAGTTTGTTGGGATATTGTGCACACCTTATATGACGAATCATTTGGTATTCTTTTGACAGTTTTGAAAAAATAAAACATTGGTGGATTTCCAGCAAATTTGCATAAGGCTTATTGGTAACGATCAAAAAGCATGGTTTTGCAAATGTGGCAGTGTTTTCTTATTTGACCAGTGTCATAATGTAGTAGGGGTATAGCTTTAGTGACTGAGGGGTAGGCTGTAGCCATGGGCAGTGGCCAGAATGTCGGGGTCATGCTATAAGGTCATGATCCGGACAATGCGGCTACTGGCCATGACCAGAAGGGACAAAACATAGGATTAAAGTGGCCATGTCCACCTGGGACTAGCTTTGTTGTAAAGTTATTCGAAATTAGGATAGATTTGAAAGGGAAGAAAAATGTGCTCATGGTAATATGGTCACAGGGTTTTGTTTTTGCCTTTTGCAGGCTGCCATGGAAAGCGAAGAGGGGCCCTGTATGGAACCCCCGCCTTCCCTTTCCATGGTGGCCATCTTGGAAAAGGATTTTCCTTCCTGAACCGGGACGCCAAAGGCGTCCGGTATAGGACAAAAAATCCTCTTTTTTAGTAGCACAGGTTACCGCTTTGGAAACCTAGCCTGCTAATGGCATTCATCCCCCATTTTAGGGGCTGGAATGGGAGGTAATGGTCCAGAGACCTTGTTATCCACTCTCGTTTCGATTGGGCTGATAACTTGGCCTGCTGGCCTTTTATCCACCGTTCCAGCCACAATATTCCTATTAGCATAACGCAAAATGCAAATGTGAATGTTGGAAAATCGTATTGCGTCTATGTACTTTTCAGAGAAATATAAAGTAGATGGAGTCTATGTGTTTTTTTTTTAGTTCTATTTTTTAACTCTGAAAGGTGGTTCCTAAAGGAACATTTATTTTGTTTTTAGATGGCTTTTTTTTGGCAGGAGAGCTAAGAACAAAAGTTGGGGAGGAAACTGAGGGAAGAGGCACCAAACAGTAATATGGAGGGCCAGGTGGACGGGGGAAAATGTTGCGCGTTTGTTATTTCTAAGGTAGGGCGCAGTGCTTCTCATGCTCCTTGATTACAACAGTGGTGGTGCCTCTTGGGGAAGAGGGATGGCTTTAACTGATGTCATTGTAAGATAAATAGCAGTTTTGCCAAAATTATGTACTGCGTACTAGATTGTTAATGGCCGAGTATGAATAGGTGTTGGAGCTGTGCAAGGGAAATGTTGAAGTTGCAAGTTCCTACATCAGTAGAAAATGCAGTTCCAAACTGTCTGCTAAGCAGAGATCTTATCGTGAAGTGCGGACGGGTTCTCAGACACGTCATCATGCTGCGCGCCAGCGTATGGTCATGTGGCCCTTTCCGGAAGGTCCACTATGAAGTCAGATGTTTGTAGATGTCTACGGATGCAAAACTAGTTGAAATAGTTGCAAGAAGTGTATAGAAGTGTTAAAAATTATTCCAGAAGGTGGGAAATGGCAGAGTTTTAAGGTGAAACTTTGGAATTGGACACAAATATTGCTATATCAGGTAAGTATGATATTAGTAAGTTGTAGGAAAATAGCATGCTCTGGTAAAAACCTATGAAATTCAATTAAAAACTTAAAGGGATGTTACGGTTAAGTTGCACTAATAAAAGCCTTTTAACTTTGTTAAAGGGATGTTATGGTTCCAAGTAAAACCGAAAACCCCCTGAAATTCGCCAGTTATGGTAAGCTAAGCAACCATAACTCGCGCCACCACCGTGCACTGCTAAGACTAACACCCAGGACATCAAAGATGACATCACAAATGTCATTGATGACATCACTGATGACATCACACATGAAACACATTGTGATGAAAAGTCTCTACAAGGAGTTGTGTTTATATTGTTGATAACAATATGTCAGGAGTGATCGGGAAACCTATCATGAACTACTTAATCTATTAAAGAACGTACTCATCTAATATTATTGTATTGGAGTGTTGTTGTTAATACAGAAATCTAATAATATATACACATAGGCAATGACTGCAGCATGCACCATAGAAGTACACTATTTATAATGTTGTAATTTTGGATAGTACAATAATGAATGCTCCCTTATCAGAGTTTTGAGTAATGTTAAACATGTAATAACTCGCTAACAATTTAAGACTTACAGCACTTGTGCTGGTACAAACAATCATATGAAGCAGCACAATGCATACATATCAGAGGCACATACAGGGAAACTAAAGTAAGGAAGAAAGAAACTGCATCATCAGAAAATGTTAATGACATTAAAGTTTATCTTCATGTATACAAATTAATTGTGTGTTTGAGGCCTGCTCATTTACCCATGTATGTGCACCATGAGCTGAGACTTAACCCTAAGGAAAGTACTTAAAGAACATATGACAAGGTTAACATCTAGATATATAGCACCTTTTTAAATTATTATTCTGACTGCCAGTGAACGAAACCACATGGCCTATATATGTCAAGGAACAAAAACAAGTGGCCCAGATATGTGATGTCATCAGTGATGTCATCAATGACATTTGTGATGCCATCTTTGATGTCCTGGGTATTAGTCTTAGTAGTGCACGGTGGTGGCGCAAGTTATGGTTGCTTAGCTTACCATAACTGGTGAATTTCAGGGGTTTTTAGGTTTTACTTGGAACCATAACGTCCGTTTAACAACGTTTTTTCTTTGAATTTGAAAGGTTTTTATTAGTTCAACTTAAACATAACGTCCATTTAACAAAGTTTTTTCATTGAATATATATATTACACGGCCACAGTAGTTATGGTTAAGTTGCTGTTTCCATAGGAAGAGCACTTTTTGGGTGGCTTATAACTTCGCTCCCCCTGGACAAATCCTCACCAAACTTTGTATTTGGGCCACTCTGAATTTTTTTTCGTAAAGTTTGGTGATGTTTGGTTCAGGGGGGGAAAAGTTATAGGGGGAGTCCCAAAACATCTTTTTTTCCCATAGAGTGAATGCGGGAAAAACATTGTGCACGCCCACAGCTGAAACCGCTGGACGGATTTTCACCAAATTTATGGCAGGAGGAGGACCTTTGTCCCAAAAGCATCCTTTTGTAAATTTGGTGCCAGTCCGTCCTGTAGTTTTCTTTAAAACGAATAAAAAGTATGTCTAAAAAAATGATATCTATGTCCGCTCCACGGTCACACTTCCCTGTTCGCTCCGTGGACACGATACCGATTGGCTAAGGCGCTCGCGTCATGACCGCGGACACGCAACATGTCTGTCGATTGGCTGGAGTGAGGCGTGATGTGCGTCAGATTGTTCGGATGCGCCCTACATCTTGGATCTGCCGACAGCGCGGCGCTGACAAGAGGCGAAATGCTGTTTTGGGGAATGTTTTGGTGTGTCACAGCGATTGGGCAGGTTCAGAGAGTAAAAGATGGGTGAAATAATGTATTTGTTAGGTGGCAGGTGCTAATGATGTATTCCCCATGCCCGCGCTGTCCGCGATGTTTGTAATTACTGAAAATGAGGGGTCTCATAAGGATAGTACTTCCGTTTGTGCTGTGAGCAGGCAAGTTGAAACTGTTCTAAGGACGCGCGTGGTGTTAGCGAATGTTAAAATTGACTACATGCCGCAGTTAAAATTTTTGTTGCTATGGCCGTGGTACTGACTTATAAGCCGCCATGGGTGTGATATGCTGTGGTGGTTGTGGCCAGGGCCTAGAGTCTTGGGTGGATGGCCGTAGGCCATACTCCCAAGACTCTAGGCCCTGGCCACAACCACTGCAGCAGATCACTGCAATAGATACACCAATAGTATCGAATATCGATCAGGTGGTTGTGGGGAGGACCTAGAGTGTAAGCACTGGAGTTATAAGCCACCATGGGTTTTATATAGTGCACGCCCATAGATTTGATTATCTATGGCCACACACCCAAGACTCTAGGCCCTGGCCACAACCACTGCAGTATATCACAGCATAGATACACCCGTAGTATCGAACATCGATCAGGTGGTTGTGGGGAGGGCCTAGAGTCTTGGGTGCATGGCTTAAGGCCATGCACCCAAGACCAAATGTATATGTAGTTAAGTTATAAACCACAATGGGTGTGATATGCTGTGGTGATTGTGGCCAGGACCTAGAGTCTTGGGTGCATGGCTGGAGGTCATGCACCCAAGAACAAACTTATAACCACTGAAGTTATAAGCAAACATGGGTTTTATATAGTGCACGCCCATAGATTCCAATATCTATGGCCATACACCTAAGACTCTAGGCCCTGGCCACAACCACTGCAGCATATCACAGCTATAGATACACCCGTAGTATCGAACATCGATCAGGTGGTTGTGCGGAGGGCTCAGAGTCCTGGGTGCAAATTGAGTATATGCTGCAGTTAAAATGTTTCATTCTATGGGTGTGCTAATGACTTATAAGGCACCATGCGTGTCATATGCTGCGGTGGTTGTGGCCAGGGCCTAGAGTCTTGGGTGCATGGCCGTAGGCCGTAGGCCGTAGGCCATACTCCCAAAACTCTAGGCCCTGGCCACAACCACAGCAGCATTTCACCACAATAGATACACCCGTAGTATCAAACATCGATCAGGTGGTTGTGGGGAGGGCCTAGAGTCCTAGGTGCAAATTGAGTATATGCTGCAGTAAAAATGTTTCCTTCTATGGGTGTGCTAATGACATATAAGCCACCATGGGTGTGATATGCTGCGGTGGTTGTGGCCAGGGCCTAGAGTCTTGGGCGCATGGCCGTAGGCCATATACCCAAGACTCTAGGCCCTGGCCACAACCACCGCAGCATATCACACCCATACATCACACCCATAGAATCGAATATCTATGAGGTGGTTGTGGGTAGGGCGTAGAGTCTTGTGTGCTAATTGAGTATATGCTGCAGTTAAAATGTTTGATTGTATGGGTGTGACAATGAGTTATAAGACACCATGGTTCTGATATGCTGCAGTGGTTGTGGCCAGGGCCTAGAGTCTTGGGTGCATGGCCGTAGGCCCTAGGCCATATACCCAAGAATCTTGGCCCTGGCCATAACCACCGCTGCATATCACACTTATAGATACATCCATAGAATTGAATATCTGTCAGGTGGTTGTGGCCAGGGCCTAAAGTCTTGGGTGGGCCATGCACCCAAGACCGAAGTTATAAGCACTGATGTTATAAGCCACCATGTGTTTCATATAGTGCGGTGGTTGTGTCCAGGACCTACAGTCTTGGGTGCATGGTCGAAGGCCATGCTCACAAGACCAAAATTCTAGGTACTAAAGCTATAAGCCACAAAGGGTGTGATATGTTGCGTTGGTTTTGGTCAGGACCTACAGTCTTCGAGTCACAGCTGAAGGCCATGGACACAAGACCAAAGTTATAAGCAGTGCAGTTATAAGCTAACATGGATTTCATATACTGCACTGGTTGTGTCCAGGACCGAGAGTCTTTGGTGCATGGCCGAAGGGCATGCACCCAAGAACTACGTTTTAAGTACTGAAGTTATAAGGCACAATGGGTGTGATATGTTGTAGTGGTTGTGGCCAGGACCTACAGACTTGGGTGCATGGCCAAAGGCCATGCACCCAAGACCAAAGTTATAAGCTGTGAAGTCATAAACCAGCATGGGTTTTATACAATGTGTTGGTTGTGGCCAGGATGTAGAGTCTTGGGTGCATGGCTGAAAGCCATGCACCCAAGACCAAAGTTGTAAGTACTGAAGTTATAACCCACAATGTGTGTGATATGCTGCAGTGGTTGTGGCCAGGACCTAGAGTCTTGGGTGCATAGCCAAAGGCCATGCACCCAAGACTGAAGTTATAAGCACTGAAGTTATAAGTCAGCATGGGTGTGATGTGGTGCAGTGGTTGTGGGTAGGAACTTGAGTCTTGGTTGCATGGCCGCAGGGTGCAGGCCGTAGGTTATACATCCAAGACTGTAGGCCCTGCCCACAGCGACAGCACCATATTACAACCATACATCACACGTATAGATTTGAATATGTATGAAATGTGTGAAATTATACTTACTGTTTAATTTGTTGACATTCCATATATTTCTTACATGACTTTAGTACTTAGAGGAACTATTCTTTTTCAATTTCTGTGATAAAAGAAAAGAGCATGTTAGTGTTTGTATTTTATATAGACATTTTAGCTTTTTTTAACCCTCATATTTAGTTTACAAACCAGTGTACTGTGCATTTTGCTCAGTTTCTTTGTTTGTTTTTCAAATTATTGGGTCTGGGGTGTAAAAAATCCTTGTCAGATTTAAAAAAAACCTTTCTTTGCTATGCTACAAACGATTTCCTTGTTTCCTTTGAGTGTTCCATTTTTGTTTCTGATTAATGTTCTATATGGTATTCATTTATCTCTGTGGTTGTTATAAAATCTTGGGCAGTTAGATACCTGTTGGCGTATTCTCACTGTTTATATTCTTTTAATTGAATTTTTGTTAATGTTGACGCACACATTAGTTATTAAATTTTGGCTTTAACAAGATTAAATAAGCGTTTGTAAGATTTGCTGGTAATCTCTGCTTTCGAGTACTATCATTACATTCGACCCATCCACATTTCTAGTGACCTGTATTGGTTGTGGCTCTGGCGTGGTAGATTATACCTATTGCTGTGAAGGGTTTCTTACCAAGTGACACTTGACCGTGTGTGAATCCAGTCAGCTTGCAGTTGTTGTTGGTACCATCTGCATTGTAACGTAGAAGCATTGCTATTATGTAGTTACTATGTGTTTGTATCAGTAAGGTGGAGCGATTATCTGAATTGCAGATAGTACATAATCTGCCATGGTTTGCATTTTGTAGAAGTTGCTGAAATGGAATGGATTCACAATTAGGTATGGATACATATACAAATCGCTCATTAGGGATTTGTTCCTGTGTCAAATTGTTACAGAGAGTGCATGTATTTTTCCACATGTATGAAATCTGGAAGATTTCACTTATAGGTATGTTTATGTTTTTGAGTACTTGTAGTAAGTACATTAGAAATTCTTGTGGATCTTCTTGTGATTTTACAGTGAACCTCACTATTCCAGCACAGTAGTCCAATTATCTCTTATTCCGTGAACACTATACATGTTGTCAGGATTGTTTGTTGCGTTTCTATGAAGGACTAACATTTTCAAACACAATTGGTCTGTACAGTGTAAGTAAATGTTGTTAACAATTGGTGGCAATTGAAATAGAATATTAATTGTTACATTTGCGTAGCAATTCACACCAGTTTCATTTGAAAATTTGAACGGACCTGATAGTTCTGTGTCTGAGTCATTTTTTCAGAGTTTGTGTTCCTTTTTTGAAGAAGTACTGATTTACTTACACTAATAGGTTTTTCTTTGCTTGTGGTAATTGATGAAGTATTAGCTTGTTTTGTTTCTTTGAAGGATTTGCAGTCAGATCATGTTGCATTTCTGTTTGAATTAGTTTTCTTTTACAATGTTTTCCTTTTTCTGGAACAGGATATGATTTCAGATAAGGGGTGTACAGTGAACGCACTCTATTGTATTGTAAAATGCAAGGGATATCAGCGTTCACTTTATTTGCATTAAAGTCAAGTGTACGTAAGCGTGATAGTGCTACGTAGCTCATGCCTTCATTAGAAACTGTGTTTCCAATATCTATCAATGCTTTGTCTAGGGTAAGATCTTGGGATTTATGAATGGTGACTGCATATGCAAGAGTTAGAGAAAATTGTTCTCTACGTACATACATGCCTTTGAAGAGAAGGAATCGAACAGTTGAGCGCCCTATCTTTTTTACTTTTGAAAGTTTGTCAAAGAGAATATTGACAAACTGAATGTTGTTGTCACATCGGTATGTTTGAAAGCCAACATCTGTACCCAGTGCCCCATTAACTAGTTCTTGTTCCACGTCAAGGTTACGTTTAAGCACTACTCTGCAATTTAAGGACAATTTTAATACTTTCCAACCCATCTGTGTTGGAGATTGAATTATATAAGGTATTTAGTCTTGTTGTGGCTTGCTGACACATGGGTAGTGTCATACCATGTACATCCAGTTTGTCTGTGTAGCAAATTTCAATTATTGGTTGCATTTCTTTTTTTAACATTGTTTCATTGAATTTGGAACAGCTTGCAAGAGTTGGCATTAAGGCCAATTGAAAGGTTTGTGCGCTAATTGTTCCATAACATAGGTAGCACATGTGTTATCGCCATAAAGTGGATGTGCCGGTTTTTCAATATTGCTTGTGCTTCTTGAGATAGTACACCAATTGTAATACTTTTTAAAATGTTGCCGTAAGTGAGGTCTGCAGATTGACGCATGTTTTCTGTTAACTCTCTGTATTGGTAATGTTGCCAAAGGTTGACATTTTTCCTATGCTGCCTACAGTTTTACGGCAGAGTTTGTGTCCTAAGGTTTTAAAAATAGATTCACCTTTCACTGGTATCAATTGTAGAAGATCTCTGAAAACGATAATGTGTTTTCCTGCAAAGAGTTCTTCGTACTTTGTTTTAAGTACTTCTTGCAAATTGAGGTGAATCAAAGCCAACATTAGGTTGGAGACCATGCTCACTTCATCTATTTGTAGCATTTCCATTTGTTCTAATACTCTGCATAGTTCCATTGCAGCTTCTGTAGAAAGTTTATAATAGTCTAATTTGTTTTGGTGTTCTACTGGATGGAGTAGTAATCGGTGTAAAGTGACACCACCTATGTTGTAGGCAGATAAACCTGTGGGGGAAGTTACAACAGCTGACAGTTTGTTGTTTGTCAATTGTTGAAGGAACTTGCTGATGATTTTGATTAAGAATGTTTTGCCTGAACTAGCTTCACCACTGATGTACATCAGTATAGGTTTGTAATTTTGGCAGGTACATTCTTTATTTTCGTGCTGTACACATGTGCATTTTCTTTTGTTACTTCATCAAAAATGGTGTGCTGGTCTTTGTTAAGTTTTGGTTGTAGTACAGTTAAGTCTTCTGTATCTTCTTCATAGTGATACTTGGTGGTTTTCCACTTCTGTCATAGCTAATTCTGCCCGATTTGCTATTAGTGGCTGTCCTAGTGGTTCTTGACTCAATGTTACAGAAGGTTGAGTACTGTCGGAAGTGTCCTTATCTAGTTGGGCCTACAATTCTTCTTTGTGTTGTTGTTCATTGTGCAACACTGTTTTGTACTGCGTAAAGTTCACATCGGTGATAGCGCTTTCATTTGCTTTGAAAGTGTCTTCATAACAATCATACTTATCTAGAATCTCTTCCTCTTTTCTCCATGGTTTAAAAAGTTGTAGCAGGGACATTTAATATATTTCTTTCTGTTGAGTAGTTTTTAGTGACAATTTGACATGATTAATTAAGCTTTGTTTGGTAAATTTCACTAAGTTTCACAATCTGTCACTCAAAATCTACCTTTGCTTTCATCAAGCATAACAAATATGTTTGCAAATATGCGTGGTACGAAAGAATGTAGACTCTTTGTTCCCACGTTCAAGAATCAAAGGATGTTATTGTAATGGTAAATAGTTTGTTATCTGATACCTAGATACTATAAGTTAACCTTTAGAACATGTTATTTGTCTGGGAGAAGCATCATAACCTTCACAACATCATTTTCATACATGTTGAATCATCAATAAAAATGTGAATATGTGCATGTAGATTTGATAAATTGGATCATTTGATACATTCTTCATGGTTCCATCTCTTGTTTACGTACAAAAAAGAGACAATTACACTTTATTGAGGTTCTTCCTCTTTCAAATGCAGATTACCAGTGTTTTCCAATGTATTTTATGCGAACCAGTGTGGTATGTTTAACATCATTGAAAGGTGATGAAAGGTGAATCCTCTAATAACACATTACTATATGCTTGTGTTTGAAATCTTTTTGTTGCACCTTTTATCAGCACAACTTGAAACAAAAAGAATGCATTAACTTTCAAATGTCAAATTCATGACCCAAGCAATGTGCTGGAAATCATCAGATACGTTATAATAACTGCAATCATAATCTAACACAGAGCCTCAGAAAGCCACCATGGCCGAAGAGTAATATTAAAGCCTTGATCCCAACAGACTTAAACCATTATTTCATACTAGTTCAACAACTAGCAGTACTACATTGGTCACCACATCACCACCAGTAAAATGTATATGATCAGTCTTAGTCCACTATCAATCCCAATGCTCTCTGCTTCGGACTTTTGTAAAAATTACAAAAATGGCTCAGACTGAGAAACAGGTGGCTATATGTCCCTGTAAAGCATAGAAAACATTTTCATAATTCAGAATCGTCCACAGCTTGCAGTACGAAGCAGCCATATTGAGGACAGCCTTCCTTGACATTACCCTTTTAAAAACAGCAGGAATAAAAACCAGATGAGGACTTTGTAGTTTCTTATAATAGTGGAATGAAACCATCAAGTTCTTCATCCTGAGTGATCCTTGAGGTGGGTATCACCAAAACCACCTCCACCCTAAGTATAGGGCTCTCCAGTGGCAATCCATGACCCCCTACATGTATATTCATCTGAATATCTGATACCTGCTTTCGACCCAGCTGGAGCTAATTAAATCACTTCAAGGAGCTGGCAAGTCAGTGTTTCCGATCTAAGTCCTCAATTGTTTGAATAACAGACCAATCAACAAAGCATGGTCTGATTACCTAATTGGATCCATACTCACACCTCTTTTGTGACCAGATAAATCCTTGTGAACCATTATATTATCGATTCTTGAGAATCTTCCAAGGACATGGGAGAAACATTTTTAAAATCTCTGTTAAACTCAATCCCAACTCACTAGGGGCTTTAATGACATACTTTTCTGCTTAATATCGTCCCTGTGTAACCCACCTGTTTCTATCTTTCTCATTGTCCATAACCACATTAAATGTGCCAGTCAGTATGATTGGCCCCTTGCTGCAGCGTGAAGTCTTGGTAGAAAAACCTACAGATACTAATTGTGGTCATCATTAGTTGCATATACAATAGCCAGTGCGATGTCCCTCCTCTGTACTCACCCTCTCTGTATCAAGAACCATCGTCTCAGTTTATCAGTAATTATTATTTTTTCAATATGAATGAAAAATTCACTGTGAAAAGAATTCCCACCAACTCTTTAGGTACCAGGAAGACCTATTAATTATGTGATGCCATTGCATGCCACTGCGCCTGGTATGGTGACATGTACATCATGGTGGGCTGTACCCCATCTGCCTAACACCATTATATCACCTTAGCTCCACAACAAAAAATAATAAACAAAGACATTTAAACATTCCAACACCTTAAACATCAGCTTCAATGTACTTATAATTCAGGGACAATGGAGGGGATGTGCTAAGCTTCAGTTGTAAACCCGCTTTTATGGACTTCGGGAGTACCAGTAAAAATACTGACATGACCTCCCTGTTTCCCCCCACTAGGTGCCATGGGTGTGGCAGTATGTCTCAGCAGGTGCCCCATCAGTGTGTACTTGGAAAAGAAATAAGCAACAAATGAACCTACCACTCCAAAGGGAATATCTAAATATTCGCTGTGTGGCATATAAGCATCTCCAGAGCCGGAAAAAAGCAAAGGCCCAAGATGGTATTGGATGGCATGGAAGCAACCTTTCAGGCGCAATTGGAGTCCTGAATAAAAATGAGTCTCAAGGGCTAGTAAGATAAGAACATTGTCATAATTGATCAAGAAGGTCTTGGTCATGTTGATCCTTTGTCAGTCCTGTTTTTACATCTCCCGGTATTACTCCTCACCCATTCCATGGATCTGGGCCCAATCTCACTAGTGTCTTCCTGCTCAATGCCTTGAATCGCAAAGGTTTAATCCCATTTGTCTCTCGGTGGATGTTATTATCCCAGGTGATTACTAATCCAAATGGGAAAGACTGGCGGGATCGCACATTGGAGCATTTCAGTTTTTTGATGATTGTTCTAAATTGTTCTTTTCGCGCCTTGAAACACTTGTGTATAGGCGCGTTACAAATAACATATCATGTCATATCAAAGGCTTCTATTATGGGAAACACTGGGGAAATATCTTGACAAATGGGAAGTGTCATCTTGTAAGGAAATGTCCTTGAGGTCTCTAGCTTTCTTTAGCCGACACTCTTTTGTGGTGAATGAATGCAACATCACCACAATGTCTATGGGTCCCATGTTTTTATCAGCCCTGCAACACTTTGTGTATCCTATCCAGGGTAATTTCCACTGGTGGGCTTCCATATCTGGGTGTGTAAGCAACTGCTACATCCAATCAGCTATTTAATCTGCCACACACCCCTCCTTGAGGCACTTCAGCTAACAGTTGTCCCTTTTGTGCCAATGTTATAAGTCCTCCTAATGGGAACATGACATGCCACCGATTTCTGTAAAGTCCTTGACAAGGGTACCAGTAGCACTGTGGTCTTTCCAAAGGTAGGTCCTGGATGGCTATTTCATTGACATCTCCTCTTGCAGTAGTGGGAGTAATATCCTGCTTGAAGGCCCCAATGACCCAATTAATGGTTTTGGAGGAGGTTTCCAGCGTGTAGCTATCCATTTTATTATGTTGTGTTTAGTTAGCACTGGCAACCCAAGCTAGGGCACAGATAGAACTGCAGGAGGCTCTGGTGGAGCCCCTGAACCTATGCCACACTTTTACTCTAGCCCCCCTGCATTGTGTTAGATTGGTGGAGTTGTGGATTGCAAATCTTCAGAATAGGGACACCTTTCGAAGAAATACTGCACCTATTTATCCTGCTTGTATACTGACATTGTGGAGCTGATCAGAACAAGAACCCTCCTGCTACCCCACGTCTCCTTTGTCCATGGGGGGATTATCCAAGGTGATCTCATGTAGCATAGGATGCCTTTCAGGATTTTTCAAGCACTGCTGCAAAGTGCCTTACCATTAGTTAATTTAGATCCACCCTCACCTCTCAGCTGTGACCAGGAGTCAATAAGACATCTATAGCCATATTGCATTAACCCCATGTCTACCTGAAGGCCACTCTGGGTACACCATTCAGGAGGAAATTGCATCATCCAAGCAAAACCAGCGACAATATAAGAGAGAGCAACTACTGATGGACTAGGCAATCAGGTCACAAGAGTGTGTCATTCCTTCTCTATTTCCAAGGGGCGTCTACCAGGGGCATCCTGGGCGGAACAGTGAAGGGTAAAGACCAATCATTGACCAGACTCTTTGCCTATAAGCCTATTAACCTTTGCTTTTACCTTTCTCCCTGTTGCACCTGTGAGTGCTCAAAACCTCCTAATTGTTGTACTGTCCCTTCTTGCTGTGCTACTCACCTATAATGCATTCACTCATGCTCCTCATTCGGCTCCTCCTACTCCCCACTCCTTATGGTTTCTGCCATCACGCTACAACTTCCTTCTTTAAAATCCCTATTATAAAACTCACAACTAGAACCTCACACTTCCATCTCTCTTCCATCCCCTTCCTACAAACAAAGCTGATGAGATAACACCTGCCCACCTCGTCTCTCTTCATCTGAAACTAATCTTCTCTACTCTTCCTTGACTCATCAACTGAACATTGCATTCTGGAATGCTCAGTCCGTATGCAACAAAATATCCTTTTTCACTGACTACTTTCAATCCAGCTCTCTTCCCCTAGACCTTCTTTCTATCACTGAATCCAATATTTCTACATCTGGCACTGCCTCTTTGGCAGCCCTACACGATTGCAAACTATCCTTCATTCACTCTCCTCGACTGACTGGCAGAAGAGAAGGCATCAGATACCTACTCTCTTATCACCTCAATGGCTCACACACCTCCAATGTCACGTCCTCCCCTATTTCTTTTGAATTCATCATCTCTACTATTGCTCTGCCTCACTTGATTCACATCATCTACATATTTCACCCTCCTGGTCCCTCTCGACCATTCTTTGATGATCATGGTCAACTCCCTGATTCTGTTTCCTCTAAACATCACCTCATTCTCTTGGGTGGCTTTAACCTTCCCTCTCCAGCCACTTTTGAGAAATATGAACTTTAGTTGTTTCCTAGTGACTACCCTCTCCACTCTATCCATAACCTACCTACCCACAGAGGAGGTAACTCTTTCTATCTCTTATTCATATGCACTTCTCTCTCAGCCACTAATACGACTGTCACACCATCTATATCTGATCACACAATTGTTTCCACCATCATCTCCTTTCCACCCTCTGGCCTTTCGTCACCACTTGCTTCATATATTACTAAAAGGAAATGTAAACCTTCTTCCATGCAATTCCCCCCTCCGACCTACAGTTCTCACTCTCCTCCTTCACACTTGATGCCTCTTCAACCAACACTGCCTTCTCTAGCTTCCAAGCCTGTACATAATGACTAATTCTCCTCTCACTTCCCACTGCTCACTTTCACATCTAGGTCTCAGCATCCTCAACCATGGGTCACCCCATTCATACACTCTCTCTGTACATGCGTGCATTGGCTGCTGCACAAATGGAAGCATACTCACATGCATGAGGACCTGCAACTCTGCCTATCTTCCGTGAACTCACTCAATTCAACTCTTGATAGATTAAAAGGGAATTCTACCTAGGCCTAATTGACTCTCACTCCAAATGATCTACAAGGCACCCTACACTCACTACTCACTCCTTTGAAGTTTATGACTATCAACTACACTCTCACAGCTAATGACCTAGCTATATACTTTGTTGAAAATATTTCCATATGTCAAGACTCTCTCCTGACCTTCCTCACACACCCTCCTCCTACGTTCTACAGTCTGTCTACTCTTCCATGATCCTCTGCCACAATCTCCCACGTTAGTCAGACTAATACTGATGAAGTGCTATCTACCGATGAAGGCTAACTGACCCTGTGGCCCATCCGACCATTCAGCTCCTCAGCTGGTCAAGCATGTTGCCCCTTTAGTGGCCTCTCACCTCACTGAACTCTTCAACATGTCTTTCAACTTGGCTTGCTTCCCCCTCTGTTTTCAAAACAGCCACAGTCATCCCTCTCCTAAACAATCAAGGGGCTGACCTGAACCTACTGGCTAACATTATGCTTTGTGTCTCTCCTTGCACACTTCTCTAAAGTGTTCAAATGGGTTGTGTTGAACCGTCTTAACACTTTCTTAGACATCCACAACCTTCGAGACCCCCTACGAGCAAGGTTACGATTCCGTCACTCCACGGAAACTACTCTCATAAATGTGTCCAAGTTCATTGCCTCTGCTAAGCACTCCATCCAATCCTCTATCCAAATTCTCCTTGACCTGTGTGCTGCCTTTGACACTGTCGATCACTCTGATCTCCTTAATACTCTCTTTCTTGGGATTCATGATCGAGCACTTGCCTGGATTGAATCCTACATTGCACCTCACCAATTCTCTCCCTCCTGCAGCAATAACACCTCTCAACTGACTCCTATAACTGTTGGTCTTTCACAGGCTCAACCTTGGCTACATTTGTCTTTACACTCTACATCTCTGTTCTTGGGGCACTAATCTCCTTGTTCGGGTTCTCATACCAACTCTTTGCAGATGATTCACAAATCTTCTTCTCTTTTCCTCTGATCTCTCTATCGAAATTTCCAACCGTTTCTCTGGTGTTAAATATTTGATGGCTTTGTACTCTCTGATGTTAAACTCTACCAAATCAGGGATGCTCTTCTTCTCTGCCAAAACCTCTCTCATCTTTTCCTCTGCCTATCCAGTTCCCACCTGACACTCTCCCATACTCTTCTTCAGCTAGAAACCTCAGCGCCATCTATGATCCTTCTCACACATACCCATGGAACAGCAGCTCACCTCAAACTTCTAAATATTAGGAAAATGAGGCACCTCCTCCCTTTCAACGCCACCATGCATCTCTTAACAACTCTTGTCTTCGCAAAACTGGACTACTGTGCCAGCATCCTCTTTCATCTCCCCAACTATGATTTCTGTCCATTCCACAAGATCATTAACTTTGCTAACAAGACTCTCTTTGAGCTCCATCAATTCACAACTACATCCTCATACTGACACCAGGCCGGATGGTTGATAATGTAAAACAGGGCCAGATTTAAATGGCTTCTCTTGGTTCACAAATCTATCCATGGTAAGGCATTACTGTATCTATACTCTTCTATCCAACTCTACCACCCTTCTCGTAATCTCTGCTCTGCCACCTCGCCCTTCCTTGTGGCTCATCACCCTCTCTGTGGTTCCTCTTTCTCTCTTCTTGCTCCAATTGCAGAGAATTCTCTTCCCCAGGACATTTGAGAAACAGCCCACATGGATTTGTTCAAAACCAAATTAAAAGCTACCTCCTCGCCTCGGAGTTACCCTCTTAACTTACCTCTCATCTGCCTGCTAGCTAACATTTGTCCCTTGCCTCTAGCCTGACTCTGTCCCTCACTTCCTCTGCCTCCACTCTAGCACTTCACCCTTCATGGTCACATCCCGAGAATAGCTGGCTGTACCTCCTACCTACACTGAGAAATGTCCAGTGTTGGTTGTTCCTAATCTATGTATGTCACTTATGCTACGCATTGTCCCTGGTGACTGTTCCATTTACTCCCCTCCACAACCTGGTCAGAATGTCCCTCAAACTCACTCCATTGTAAGAAGCTCACTGCTTCCCATCAAATCTGATTTATTATCTAGTGTATGTTCTGTTGTGATCAAAAGAGCATGGATCCTCCTGTATATATAAATATATAAATAATAAATGAACTACAAGGTAGAATCACAGCTCCTGCATATGTCTCTTGCCATTTCCACCTTCATTTAAATGTTGGCCTCGCCTCCTTTAACACAGCTGACACCAAACTCAACACACCTCCACAAATGGGGCCTCAGTGATCCTGGTTCTGGCTCAACTACTAGTCTGTGAACCCAGCAATCTGACCACAGGCAACCTTGGCAAAGAATGCCTCACTGTGTTGCTGGAGTGGTGCTGCCAACCATTTTAAGAGTGGTATACAGTGCCAAGTAAAACCAAAAACCCCTTGAAATTCGCCAGTTATGGTAAGCTAAGCAACCATAACTCGCGCCACCACTGCGCACTGCTAAGACTAACACCCAGGACATCAAAGATGACATCACAAATTTCATTGATGACATCACTGATGACATCACATGTGCATTCACTTTTCATGAAAAGTGTGTATTAGGGATTGTTATTATAGTGTTGACAAAAAAGTGTCAAAGGTCATTGTAATAAATATCATGAGCTACTTAGTGCATTAAGCAATGCATTGATATAAATAGCATTCTATTATGAAGTTCAATCCAGTATACTAATCTACTCATGTAGAACCATTGGCATACGTGTGCAGCATACATGATGGAGGTGCAATGTTCATAATCTTGCCATGTTGAACAGTGAAATGATAACTGCTTTCTTATTAGAGTTTTGCGTACTGTGAAACATGTAATAAGTAGCTAATGAAACCTACTTACTACATAATTGCACTATTAGAGACAAAACACAAAGAGACAACAACACATACAAATATAAGTATATACAGGGAAAGTGAAGTAAGCAAAAAAGCAGAAGTAGTAGAAGAAAGTGTTCATAACCTAACTGATTATCTTAATGCAGAGAAATGATTTCTCTGTTTCAAAGCTGCTACTTCCCCTATGTATATGTATTATATGATGTGATACGACCCTACAGAAAGTAGTGTGAGTACAACGTATACAAATATGAGCAAATACAGGGAAAGTACAGTAATAAAAAAACAACAGAACTATCAGAAACTGCTGATAACCCTACTGATTATCTTCATCCACTGAAAGCATTGCTGTCTTTCAAGCTTGTGTCTTCCCCTATGTATATGTTTCATATGATGTGACTGGACCCTAAGGGAATTACTGTAAAAACATACTTGAAGGATAAGTCTACAAATATAGTAATTAGTTCCTGACTGTTACTGAAGAAAACCATGTGGCCTAGATATGTCAGTAAAGGAAAAAAGGGGGAGCCAGACATGTGATGTCATCAGTGATGTCATCAATGACATTTGTGATGTCATCTTTGATGTCCTGGGTGTTAGTCTTAGAAGTGCACGAGTTATATTTGCTTAGCTTACCATAACTGGTGAATTTCAGGGTTTTTCCGGTCTTACTTGGAACCATAACGTCCCTTTAACAACGTTTTTTTTCTGAATTTCATAGGTTTTTGGTAGCGCAACTTAACCATAATGTCCGTTTAACAAAGTTTTTTTTACTGAATTTCATAGGTTTTTAGTAGCACAACTTAACCATAATGTCCCTGACTTTATATACATGTAACATAGAACATACTGAACCCCCAGCTAGTGATTTTGATGTCCGCGGACTGTGCGTATGTCCGCGGACGGACGCGGACAACAGCAACACTACCCAATAACTCAGGGGTATCTTAAATTGTTATATCATGCCATATGAAAAATGCACAACTTCAAAAACCAGCACACAAACAAATTATATATAGTAATAAATAGGAAGTGGAACCTATATATCTAACACATCAACGATCCATTTAAATACCATATGTACTAACATGGAATATACCAAAAGAAGAAAGATAGGCTTCCAACATAATTACCTCACAGAAACTGCACAACTAGGAGCAACAGCAGATCTACAGACCAGTAAGAACTTCATTTTTCTTATATATTTCTAAAATGTCTGTATTAGATACAATAAAAGTAATATATATTTTTTTTCACAGAAATGTCCAGTACTTTATATATATATATATGTTTTTTAACAGACCATACAAACAGACATGCTCATGGCAAATTTCAACCATTTGAAACATGTGTGGAGGACCGCATAAAAGATAAAATTAAATACTATTGTCCCACATGTACCTGCCCCCCTCTCCATATCCCAGTCAATTATCCCCAAACCCTCTCACGAAGATTTTCTTTTGATGAGACTTCCATCCCTTCATCTCCTCCTATCCATCCTCTTGAAACCCCCAATTCCCCTGTGTTTGTGTCAGTTTCTGCTTCCCCTTCTCGTTCATAATTTGTACATCTATATATAATGAAACAAAAATATTATATGTGTTTTAATTCAGTTCTTTTTTGTGTTTTTTTTTTTTTAAAAAAGGCAGTTAGGGTGTCCGCGGACAGCGCGGGTGTCCGGGATGTCCGCAATTAACCAAAATGGGGGTGTCCTAAGGACACTATTCCTGTCTGTACTGTCCGCAAGCAAAACGGAACTGTTCATAGAACACACTCGTTGTCCAGAATGTCCGCAATTAGCCAAAATGGAGGTGTCCTAAGGACACTATGCCTGTCCGTACTGTTCGCAGGCAAGTTGAAACTGTTCTAAGAACACACGCGGTGTCTAGGATGTCCGCAATTAGCCAAAATGGGAGTGTCCTAAGGACACTATTCCTGTCCGTACTGTCCACAAGCAAAATAGAACTGTTCTTAGAACACACTTGGTGTCTGGAATGTCCGCAATTAACCAAAATGGAGATGTCCTAAGGACACTATGCCTGTCCATACTGTTTGCAGGCAAGTTGAAACTGTTCTAAGAACACACATGGTGTCCGGGATGTCCGTAATCAAACGAAAATGGAGGTGTCCTAAGGACACTATACCTGTCCGTACTGTTCGCAGGCAAGTTAAAACTGTTCTAAGAAAACACGCGGTGTGCGTAACTGTTCGTCTCACTTGTGGTGCACTTCTAATTAATTTCAGGACCCGAACACTGTCCGTAGAACACCCGCACGCATGTGCACAACTATTCCCGTGCATTTGGTGTCCTGCAGACACCCGTTCCCTTCGCGGATGGTGATGCCATCATTTGACCGCACCCACGCTGAGCATGTGTTCTGAATTGCGGACACTGTCCGGCTCCCCGAACATTTAAAAGTACCTTTTCAGGCAATCCACTGTATTTTATATTAGAGATTCACCATAGCACATGTCCCAGACAAGGACCCAGACTTTCTACATACATTTTGGAATTTTTTGAGCCTTTTTGGGCTATATGATCTGTCCGCAGACTGCGCGGGTGTCTGCGGAGTGCGCACCTGCACCCCATAAAAGGCCACACCCCAGAGCTCATCTTCATTCTGTCTTTCTACTATTGAAGATTGACCTGCTTTTGCTGCCTTTCCTGTTGCATCTTGTAACCAGATTGCATCCATGGCTGCTGTACTTCAACCTGGTGCTACATCTGCCTTAGCACCACCTGCACCCCCTCCACCACCACCACCTCCCCAAGGGCCTGAAGAGGGGAACATGCGTGAGGATGTAGAGGAGGATGAAGAGGATGACGAGGATCAGGTAGTGGAAGTCCCTACTACCAGCACTCGCCGTGAGTCTTGGGTGTGGCGGTTATTTACCATTCATGGTAATGTACCCAAGGCGCGAACAAGGTCACAGTGCAAAATGGTGCTGAGTCGCGGGAGGCTTGGTTCGTACAGCTTTGGTATGACAACTATGAAGCGACATCCAAGGTCGTTCCACGGTGCGACCGTTGGGCCGTTCGCAAGGTTGCACCTTGTGAAGAGCGTAGTAGGTTGAGTTCCTCTACTACATTCTCCGTTTCTGCTCCTCTCACCACAAGAGACACTTCTGTGGGAGAGCACATCCCTCCAGCTGCCTCATAGGCCATTCTCAATGCTGATGACCCTTACCTTTCGAGGGTCACAGTTTTGTGTATGTACTGCGACACAGTACTCTGCAGGGCGGAGAGACTTCGAAGTGCTTTCGAGACAACGGTCTCAGAGCACGAGACGACTTGCACACTACCTAAGTAAGGCCCACCCTATATCTTCCTCTCTCCACCCACTCTTTCTTATCCCTGTGGTTGATGTCCCCCCTTACCCTCCTTTCCCCTCCTCGCATAGTGTATCGTGTGTAAAAAAACAAGAAAAAATATAAAACAACAAAAATCTGAAAAAGAAAAAGGCTCTTTTCAGAGCCGCCTTTCACATCCAAAAAATAAAAGTGACAAATAAATGGAGCAGGACCCTGTGCATTTTTTCAGAAGTCCGCGGACAGTTCGCAAACATCTAAAATGTTGGGGTGTTGCCCTATCAAAATCATTGCACTTTTATCTGGGAGGAAGTGGTGGCTCTGAAAAGAGACTTTTGGTGGTGTTTTATGTGTTTGAAAAACTTGAAATAGTCAACACCTACTGCAAAATGGATGGCTGTAATTCCACAAAAGGATGCAATGCATTTTGTACATTTCTCAGAAAAATCTGATTACCAGCATATGTAAAATGAACTCCATCTCTGCAAAAAATGTATGAGCTATGAAATATAATATTTTCATTGTGGAAAGAGGACATGCTAACATCTCTTAGAAAGGTACAAACAGCCTTATTAACATTCCGCATTGCTTTCTCCATTTGTGGATCAAATGACGAAGAACGCAGCCATATTTGTCTCTGCGCAATACGAGAAAATATTACTTGGGAATATGGAAACATGTCCATGACCTTCCCAAGTCCTTCTTTCATCACAAATTGCAAAGAATTGCAATGAAATTGCAGAGAAAGCTCTGTCTCCAAACTAGAACAGAGAGGTACCAAGTCCAGCCACTTCATTCCACGCACTCCATGCCAGTGCATTTCCACATGAGGGAATCCAAGATCTGCAGCTACTCCACAGCGTTGTGCATGCACCTCCAACCAATGTATCCATGAGTCTCCCAAAATCCAGACAATCTGTTTTCTGAAACACACAGCCATAGCTAACTGTTCTTCTCTCAGGAAAAAGGCTTTCTGACAAACTCTCTCCTTAGACAACACACCCACTAAACTTTACTGACCAATCAATTGCTCAGCTCATTCTCATTTTCATGCCTCTCCACCCCAAAATCCCCGTTTTCCTCATGTAGTGTAATCTGGTGAGCGTCTCCCTATTTGGCAATCCATTGCCCATAATTTAGCATCCAAAACCCAATCTCCGTGCTCCCAGCCTGTGTCTAGCCTCCCGCAGTCCTTGCAGAATCCCCACTTCCTGATCTCCCCTCCTCCCGCCCACAGATCCACCCACCATGCCCTGATTGGCTAGCACACCCCGTGTGTTTATATCTGGCAACCCGCTCCACCTGCAAGGCCCCATTTTCCTCGTGGAGTGTAATCCAGTGAGTGTCTCCCTATTTGGCAATCCATTGCCCGTAATTTAGTGTCTAGCCTCCCACAGCCCTCGCTGAATCCCTGCTTCCTGATCCCCCCTCCTCCCACCCACAGACCCACCCACCGTGCCCTGATTGGCTAGCAGGCCCCGTGTGCTTATATCTGGCAACCCGCTCCACCTGCAAGGCGCCATTTTCCTCATGGAGTTTAATCCGGTGAGTGTCTCCCTATTTGGCAATCCATTGTCCGTAATTTAGCATCCAAAACCCAATCTCCATGCTCCCTGCCGTGTCTAGCCTCCCGAAGCCTTTGGTGAATACCCGCTTCCTGACCTACCCGCCACCCGCCCACAGACCTACCCACCGTGCCCTGATTGGCTAGCAGGCCCCGTGTGCTTATATCTGGCAACCCGTTCCACCTGCAAGGCCCCATTTCCTCGTGGAGTGTAATCCGGTGAGTGTCTCCCTATTTGGCAATCCATTGCCCGTAATTTAGCATCCAAAACCCAATCTCCATGCTCCCTGCCCGTGTCTAGCCTCCCGCAGCCCTCGCTGAATCCCCGCTTCCTGATCTCCCCTCCTCCCACCCACAGACCCACCCACCGTGCCCTGATTGGCTTGCAGTCACTGTGTGTTTCTATCTGGCAACCCGCTCCACCTGCAAGGACCCATTCTCCTTGTGGAGTGTAATCCGGTGAGTGTCTCCCTATTTGGCAATCCATTGACCGTAATTTAGCATCCAAAACCCAATCTCCATGCTCCCTGCCCGTGTCTAGCCTCCCAAAGCCTTTGGTGAATACCCGCTTCCTGATCTACCCGCATCCCACCCACAGACCTACCCACCGTGCCCTGATTGGCTAGCAGGCCCCGTGTGCTTATATCTGGCAACCCGTTTCACCTGCAAGGCCCCATTTCCTCGTGGAGTGTAATCCGGTGAGTGTCTCCCTATTTGGCAATCCATTGCCTGTAATTTAGCATCCAAAACCCAATCTCCGTGCTCCCTGCCCGTGTCTAGCCTCCCGCAGCCCTTGCTGAATCCCCGCTTCCTGATCTCCCCTCCTCCCGCCCACAGACCCACCCACCGTGCCCTGATTGGCTAGCAGGCCCCGAGTCACGGGCCGTTACAGACCTTCCCAGGGCAGCCCTCTGCCCGGCAGCCCCCTGCGACTAAGGACCTGGGGACAAAGGACAGCTCATACAGAGACAGCTCCTGACCGTATCTGCAGGTATCTGCAGGAGAAGCAAGAAGCCAACAATAAGTAAGTGTGGGAAGGGCAGGGCCTGAGGCAATCACTTCACGCCATACTACCCAACCACGCATCTAACAAAGCATCACCACTGTAAACTCGTCATAGCTGTAGCATATTTGCACTTGGAAACTCTGTTCTATACATGTATGAGTAAATTTAAATGTGTGCTCAATAACCTCCCTTGAACGTTGCTTTTAGAAGTGTGCCCAATAGCCTCCCTTTAACGTTGCTTTTAGAAGTGTGCCAAATAGCCTCCCTTGAACGTTGCTTTTAGAAGTGTGCCCAATAGCCTCCCTTGAACGTTGCTTTTATAAGTGTGCCCAAAGCCTCCCTTGAACGTTGCTTTTAGAAGTGTGCCCAATAGCCTCCCTTAAACGTTGCTTTTAGAAGTGTGCCCAATAGCCTCCCTTGAACGTTGCTTTTAGAAGTGTGCCCAAAAGCCTCCATTGAACGTTACTTTTAGAAGTGTGCCCAATAGCCTCACTGTGAAATATGCATTTAGAAGTGTTCCCAATAACCTCACTGTGAAAGTTGCATTTAGAAGTGTGCCCAATAGCCTCCTTTGAACGTTACTTTTAGAAGTGTGCCCAATGGCCTCCATTGAAAGTTGCATTTAAAAGTGTGCCCAATAGCCTCACTGTGAAAGTTGCATTTAGAAGTGTGCCCAATAACCTCACTGCGAAAGTTGCATTTAGAAGTGTGCCCAATAGCCTCCATTGAAAGTGCATTTAGAAGTGTGCCGAATAGCCTCACTGTGAAAGTTGCATTCAGAAGTGTGCCCAATAGCCTCCATTGAAAGTGCATTTAGAAGTGTGCCCAATAGCCTCACTGTGAAAGTTGCATTTAGAAGTGTGCCCCATAGCCTCCATTGAAAGTGCATTTAAAAGTGTGCCCAATAGCCTCACTGTGAAAGCTGCATTTAGGAGTGAACCCAATAGCCTCACTGTGAAAGTTACATTTTGAAGTGTGCCCAATAGCCTCACTGTGAAAGTTGCATTTTGAAGTGTGCTCTATAGCCTCCCATGAAAGTTGCTTTTAGAGGTGTGCCCAATAGCCTCCTTTGAACGTTACTTTTAGAAGTGTGCCAAATAGTCTCCATTGAAAGTTGCATTTAGAAGTGTGCCCAATAGCCTCACTGTGAAAGTTGCATTTAGAAGTGTGCCCAATATCCTCACTGTGAAAGTTGCATTTAGAAGTGTGCCCAATAGCCACCATTGAAAGTGCATTTAGAAGTGTGCCTAATAGCCTCACTGTGAAAGTTGCATTGAGAAGTGTGCCCAATAGCCTCCATTGAAAGTGCATTTAGAAGTGTGCCCAATAGCCTCACTGTGAAAGCTGCATTTAGGAGTGTACCCAATAGCCTCACTGTGAAAATTGCATTTTGAATTGTGCCCAATAGCCTCCCTTGAACATTGCTTTTTGAAGTGTGCCCAATAGCCTCCACTGAACGTTGCTTTTAGAAGTGTGCCCAATAGCCACTATTGAAAGTTGCATTTAGAAGTGTGCCCAATAGCCTCACTGTGAAAGTTGCATTTAGAAGTGTGCCCAATAGCCTCACTGTGAAAGTTGCATTTAGAAGTGTGCCCAATAGCCTCACTGTGAAAGTTGCATTTAGAAGTGTGCCCAATAGCCTCCATTAAAAGTGCATTTAGAAGTGTGCCCAATAGCTTCACTGTGAAAGTTACATTTAGAATTGTGCCCAATAGCCTCCATTGAAAGTGCATTTAGAAGTGTGCCCAATAGCCTCACTGTGAAAGCTGCATTTAGGAGTGTACCCAATAGCCTCACTGTGAAAGTAGCATTTTGAATTGTGCCCAATACCTTCCCTTGAACGTTGCTTTTTGAAGTGTGCCCAATAGCTTCCCTTGAACGTTGCTTTTTGAAGTGTGCCCAATAGCCACCATTGAATGTTGCTTTTAGAAGTATGCCCAATAGCCTCCATTGAAAGTTGCATTTAGAAGTGTGCCCAATAGCCTCACTGTGAAAGTTGCATTTAGAAGTGTGCCCAATAGCCTCCTTTGAAAGTGCATTTAGAAGTGTGCCAATAACCTCACTGTGAAAGCTGCATTTAGGAGTGTACCCAATAGCCTCACTGTGAAAGTTGCATTTTGAAGTGTGCCCAATAGCCTCACTGTGAAAGTTGCATTTTGAAGTGTGCTCTATAGCCTCCCATGAAAGTTGCTTTTAGAAGTGTGCCCAATAGCCTCCATTGAAAGTGCATTTAGAAGTGTGCCCAGTAGCCTCACTGTGAAAGTTGCTTTTAGAAGTGTGCCCAACAGCCTCCCTTGAACGTTGCTTTTAGAAGTGTACCCAATAGCCTCCCTTGAATGTTGCTTTTAGAAGTGTGCCCAATAGCCTCACTGTGAAAGATGCATTTAGAAGTGTGCCCAATAGACTCCCTTGAAAGTTGCTTTTAGAAGTTTGCCCAATAGCCTCCCTTGAAAGTTGCTTTTAGAAGTGTGCCCAATAGCCTCACTGTGAAAGTTGTGAATGTTATGTTCAGTTGAATTTAGAACTGTTCTTAATAGTACCTAATAGCCCAATATCACCTCGGTGTACAGTCAAACCTAGAATTGCACCTAATAGTCTAATATCATCCATGTGCAAATAACTGAACCATCTCTGTGTTCATCTGAATTTAGAAGTGTTCCTAATAGTACCTAATAGCCCAATATCACCTTGGTGTACAATCGAACCTATAAGTGCA
Organism: Ambystoma mexicanum; assembly: GCF_040938575.1. NCBI lineage: Eukaryota > Metazoa > Chordata > Amphibia > Caudata > Ambystomatidae > Ambystoma > Ambystoma mexicanum. The sequence goes on from NC_090939.1 coordinate 339,898,589, forward strand.
CCTAATAATCTAATATCATCCTTGTGCAAATTGAACTTAGAAGTGTGCCGAAAAGTGTGACCCCACTAAATTTAGAACAACAATTAGAAAGCCCTCCTAAAATCCATCTAAAAGCTTGTACCAAGCATGAGTACACCCACTCCACCAGAGCTTGCCAGAAACGACCACCGTGGACCGCCCCCACTCCCCGATCAGCCTTCCCTCCCGCCCCCCCTGCCCAAGACATCCCTCCCCTCTTCACTTTCCCTACCATTCCCCTCTCCAAACACCAAGCCAGAGGGGCACGATGGCGAGCCAACCACCCTAAGACCACTCCTCCCCCGAACCCCAACACCGACCACCCACTGTTAACCATGCCCTATCCCCTCACTATCATAACAGGCACTCCCCGCCATGCTTTCATCAACCCCACGCCTTGCCCACAAACCCCCACCACCTTCCCCCGACCGCACCCTTTCCCCTCCCTAAAAACTGCACGCCTAGCCCTAGCAAGAACCGAAGCTGCATCCCCCTCTCCATCTAACTGTTACGGTCACCTGGTTCCCACAGGGGCGTAGATCGAACCCGGACAGCTGCGGCCTCCACCAGCATGAAGCGTAGGGCAAAGATGACCGTCTGGACGGACCCCCTTAGTCTTGTGAGCTTGACTCGTAGAAATATTCTCCTGTAGATGGTGAAAGGTATTTAGCCCCATGGGTGTGAATGCAGACCCCCTCCCTGCTCCCGTTCTCCCCACTTGCCACCTCTGATATTCCCAGTCAGTGTCCTCACCTAATATTTTTGATTGGTGAGCTCTCCATTCTGCGTGGCATGCAGGGGCGCGTAGATACCAGTTACTTCACTGGGTTTAGGTGCTGGAGTTCTGGACGATTATTGAGTCTGGAGTTTGCCAAGTTTAAAGAGTTCAAAATGTCCAATGTTCACTCTTGCACTTCCCTGTTGATTTGCAGGGGCAAATTCTGTTTGGAGGTTGCTGGCGGCGTTCAGGTAAGAGTCTGTATCACCCAAACTATCCTGTAAAGGTGCGTGAGATTAGCTCACTGTCTTTTTCTTTTTTCCCAGATGTGGCGTATGAAGGATAAAGCCTCCGGTGATAATCAGGTAAGTCTTGAAATATAAGCAATTGTCTTTTTAGTCTCTTTAGGCTCACCTTGCTATTTCTTGTCTTTCCCCCCAGATGTTGAAAATCACCAAAAAGGGTGACGGAGGCAGCGCCGCGTCGGAGATGCTGTGGGCTGTGAAAATGGAGCGGCGCTGCAGCTGGGATACGACGCGTGCTGGAAGAATGTCCCTTCAGGCTCGGAGTGATGCAAGATTCGAAATCAGGTGAGGAATCAGATTAAAGTTTGTAATCTAACCTCTTCTCCTATTTTCCATTCTCTCCTAGGGGCTCCGTGTTCGAGGTGGTTGTGGCTGGATGCAGGTTTGCAGACACGGTGAGCGTTACGCTACTAAATGCATAATAACGCAAAGCGTGTGTTGTAGATCGGGCGTGGCTTAAATAGCTTTCAAAAAGTAGTCCCAGGTAAGAAGTCCCTAGAACCACACCTGAGTGAAAAGTAGTCCTTGTGGAAAAATAGTCCCTCCCAGGTCTCACGTTGGCCTGGATGTTTGTGCAGCATGGTCTGCCTGAGGTAACTGATGACTATGAGCCTGGCGCCTTAGGCGCCAGGACTGATTTCTACTATGAGCCTGGCACCTAAGACACCAGGACTGAACCCAGATAGCCCCTAGCCGGGGCTTCTGAGGTTTAAACAAATGTCTGGATGCCTGCTTCCGGGGCGGATGGGCTTGGTCCAGCTGCCCGGGGGTAGGCATCATGACACTAACCCCCCTACCCTCTCTCACACTCCAATCGCTACAAAGAAACTAAAGAGGAAACGTACCTGGTCCCCCTCAATTTCTCAGCATTCCTCACCTCCCCTGCCTTGACTCGCCACCTCATTCCCGCAATCACCCCCTTCACCCGTGTCTTCACCCCTCCTAAAACCCCTCTCCCTCAAATTCTCATCAACTGCAACTGAAACCCCTAACCGCTCACACCCCACCTTCAAATCTCCCAAACCAAACCCGATCATCCCAACACACGCAGCTACCCAACCCCACCCGAAACCGGCCCATTTTTCTGCTCGCCCACTATTCCCATCGAACATCACCCACCCTACTCCTGTCCCTTCCCAGTCTCCACTCTCCCCGCCACCACCCCCTTACGCTCCAGCTCCGAGACCAACCTCACCTGCCAATGTGAACTGCATCCTGTGTAATGCCCGATCCGTAGCAAAAAACAGACACTCTATCTTTGACCTCCTCGCCTCTGACAAACCAGACCTGGTTTTTATAACCGAAACCTGGTTCTCTGACGACTTCGCCCCAATCACTAATGAAGCCCTCCCCACCGACTACTCCCTCATCCCACTGAACCGTCCCTCCAGAGGAGGTGGAGTAGAATTCGTCTTCAAGTCTCTCTTCCACACCTCAATCATCGACAACCAACCTTCCATCCCTTCCTGCGAATCTCTCCTCATTAGACTATCCCTCTCCCCGTCGCTCTCACACAGCTTCCTAATAATGTACAGGCCCCCTGGCTACGATAGACAATTCGCAAACAAACTCTGCGACTCTATTGCCACCCTTCAACTAAACCATCCCAATCTCACCCTTCTTGGAGACTTCAACATATGGCTCCATGGCTCCATGTCCCCACCAACCCTATGACACACTCTCTGGTTGTCGGTTTGGATGCAATTAACCACCAACCCCACATAAACGGCCCGACTCACTATGAAGGACACACTCTTGATGCCATCTTCAGCTCCAACACCCTGATTCATTTAAAGCCCCCCACCCCTATCCTCTTGTTCCGATCACTTCATTCTCTCGTTCACCATTCACTCACCCGACCCCCTTCCCGTATTCGAGTATGAACCTCGGAATCTACGCAAATGCTGGAAAAAACTAATAATTGTCCTGGACCTAGCTGACGCACTCCTCCAGTCTCCACCACCTACCTGCCATCTCAACAAACAACTAACCCCTGACGCCTTTGACTCATGGCTCAACGCATCTCTGATGCAGCTCACACCACGTTGTAAAGCATCAGCCCGCTGTGGCCTCTTCCCCAGATGGTTCACTCCCGAGTTGAAGATCACTAAACAACTAAATAAATACCTAGAATGCAAATGGCGGAAAGACAAAATCCAGGAGAATAGGGCCACCTTGGCCCGACACAATTTTATCAGTACAAGGCCAAAATCCGGAAAGCAAAAAAAGCCCACTACAACTCTCGAATCCTAAACTGCAAAAATCCAAGCAAAGAACACCACAAAATCATCTCCGAATTCACCAATCCGGCTTGCAACACGAGCGTCCCGACTCCCTCACAATCACTGTGCAACTCCCTCCACTTTTTCACCACGGCTCTCGAAAGAACAAATACTCTAGGCACCAAACTGGCCCTCTTACATCCTCCAAGCAACTCCCCCCCATACCGGCCGCCCCACCAACGACCACTACGCAACCAACGTTTGAATCCTTTAGTCCAATATCACCAGAGCAATTTCTCAAACTTCTATCTGCCTGTAAACCATCTGGCTCACCACTGGACCCTTGCCCAGCCACAACCCTCAAAGAAATGTTCGCCTCCACATGCGCAGGTGAACACGCAAAATCCATCATAAATGCCTCCCTTTCCTCTGGTATCTTTCCTGACGCATTCAAAACGGTTCATATCAAACCTCTAATTAAAAAGCCTTCACTCGACCCTCTCGAGCCCAAAAATGACCACCCCATCTCAAACACCAGATTCCTTGCCCAACTAAATGCCTTTCTCGGGGCCAACAATCTTCAAGACCCCTCTCAATCAGGTTTCAGAGCCCGTCACGGAACTGAAACCACCCTAACCTCAATTTTAGATGACCTTAAAATGACTGCAGACTCCGCGGGATGTGCGGCACTAATCCTTCTTTGACCTATCCGCCGCCTTTGACACAATCAATCACTCAATGCTCCTAGACCGCCTCCATTGCCTAGGAATTCGTGGAACCGCTCTTAAATGGATAGCTTCATTCCTCAAATATCGGTTCCAAATAACAATACTCTCCTCCTATACCTCCCAAGCCCGACCAGTCGACATGAGAGTCCCACAAGGAGCATGCCTATCCGCCCTCCTGTTCAATCTCTACTTGATCACCCTCCCACCAATAATTCGTTTGCACAACATCCTGTGCTACAACTACGCCGACGACACTCAACTAATTCTAAAACTCCTGGACTCAAAACCCAACTGCCAACCTGACCTGGCCTCCTGCCTCCTTGACATAGAATGCTGGATGACCCAAAACCACCTCCTGTTAAACCCCTCCACAACGGAAATCATGGTATGCGGCATCCCCAAACTTCTTCCACACCCACTACCCTGGCGATCCGCAATGGGCAACTCACCGACCCCCTCCAACTCACTGAAAAATCTTGGATGCACCTTTGACTCTGACCTAACTCTCTCACGCCAAGTCAACAACGTCTCAAAGTCCTGCCACTACCACCTTAAAACCCTTAGGCGCATCTTTCCATATCTCTCCTTTCCCAACAGACTCTCTGCGGTCCAATCAATCGTTATATTAAGACTGGACTATGCAAACCCCCCCTATCTTGGAGTCCACGCGTACCAACTGAATAAACTCCAAAGGGCACAAAACACGGTAGCCAAATTGCTTCTTGCGCTCGGCCCAAGTGACCACATCTCCCCAGCCCTTAAGACGCTGCACTGGCTTCCAGTAGCCCAAAGGGTGACTTTCAGGACCTTGTGCATCTCCCATAGAACACTGCATAAAACAGGACCTCAATATCTTCAAGACAAGCTACCACCCCACACGCACCCTAAGATCAAGCTCAGCCAGCCTCCTAGTCATACCGAAGACAAACTCAATCAGGTTAGGCGGATCATCATTTTCAGCCTTGGCCCCCATGCTATGGAACTCACTCCCACCCCACATCCGCCTAACTGAGGATTTAATGTCTTTCCGCAAGCTGCTGATAACCTGGCTCTTCCCCTAAAACCAACACATACCAATGTAACCCAAACAGACCAAAAGCAACACAATGCCACCAATCCATCAAACCACCTGATTCGAGAAACTGACAGCTAACAAACCCTAATATAAACTAGAAGGACAAACAAAATTAAATGAATAAAGTAAATCAAAGCAGTGAAATGCTTAATAAGAATAAATCATACGGAAACAGCAAAGAGATTTAATCTCCTGAAATAGACAGAATGCGTTCGGAGTGAACGACAAAAATGGCGTGGATGATATACTTAAAACAGATAACTACTTAGTTTGTTAGTTCGTATGAGTGTTGAAATCGAATGAATAAGTAGATCCGATGAGTGTATGGAATGGACAAACATGTTGAGTTGATGAGTGTTTAGAGCGGATGGGTGTGTAGAACGGACTAGCGTGTAGCGCGGACGAGTGCGCAAATACAGAGAAGCGCATAGAACGCAGGAGAGCGTAAATCAGATGAATGTCCAGAACAGATGAATAGGTGGAGCAGATGAGTATGTAGAGCACATCAGTATGGATAACGGACGAATATGGAAGTGCGGAGAGTGTGTAGATCGCTGAAGCAGTTGAATGCACAGACCTATGTAGAGCACATCAGTATGGATAACGGATGAATATGGAAGTGCGGAGAGTGTGTAGATCGCTGAAGCAGATGAATGCACCTATCGAATGTACAGAGCTGAGGAGTGTATAGGGCGTATGAGTGTATAGGGTGGAGGAGTGTATAGAGCGGAGGAGTGTATAGAGTGGAGGAGTGTATAGAGCGGAGGAGTGCATAGAGCGGAGGAATGTATAGAGCGGATGAGTGTATAGAGCGAGTGTGTGTATAGACCGGATGAATGGATAGAGTGGATTGAGCAGATGAGTGGATAGAGCGGATGTGTGGATAAGTGTACAGAACCGATATATATGGAAAGTCTCGAACAGATGAGTGTATAGATGAATATATAGCAAGGAGATCACTGTTGATTGCGGGAAAAGCACAAGTGCTTTACGCAGATGAGTGCTGGGAGCAGGTGAGTGCGGGGAGCGGATGAGTGCGTAAGGGGGATGAGTGCGTAAAGGGGATAAGTGCGTAAAGGGGATGAGTGCGTAAAGGGGATGAGAGCGTACAGGGGATGAGTGCCTACAGGGGATGAGTGCGTACAGGGGATGAGTGCGTCGAGGGGATGAGTGCGTCGAGGGGATGTGTGTTGAGAGGGGATAAGTGTTGAGAGGGGATGAGTGCGTAGAGGGGATGAGTGCATAGAGGGGCTGAGTGCGTAGTGGGGTCGAGTGCCTAGAGGGGATGAGTGCCTAGAGGGGATGAGAGCCTTGAGGGGATGAGTGACTCGGGGGTGATGAGTGCCTAGAGGGGATGTGTGCATAGAGGGGATGTGTGCGTAGAGGGGATGTGCACGTAGAGGAGATGTGTACGTACAGGGTATGTGTGCGTAGAGGGGATGAGTGTGTAGAGGGAATGAGTACGTAGAGGGGATGAGTGCGTAGAGGGTTATGAGTGCGCAGAGGAGGGGAGCACGCAGAGGGGGGGAGCACGCAGAGGGGTCTGAAAGAGCATATAGCCCAACATACGTCACCTCCATGCTTACTCTCTCCTTACATCACCACTGAACTAGAACACAGAGATACTATGACACCATTCGGTATAACTGTTCTCATACCAACATCCGCCGCTCACTCCACATCATTCTAAGTAATCACTGCTGGTTACCCACCTCCAGCCAGGCGTTCTCCTCAGGCCTAACGCAGATACATCCAGTCTGGTTAAATGCTGCCGGAATGAACACATACTCCTGATCTCTCAACCATCACACCTAATGCTAAAAGCAGCTATTTCACGGATACCGCACAAGCTGCACACATACCAGGTGCTCACACGCACCTTTTGACCCTCTCTACTCTCTCTACTGATCTGAACTTCGGTTCCCAAGGGTGTTCAACCTACCAGCGCCTTCAGACCATACCAATGGTATATAAGGCGCTATATAAATGCAAAATAACAATAACATAACAAGTATGTAATACACGGTGTCCGTGGACTACCGCCATGTCTGCGAACATATCGTAACCTGGACAACCCTTCTACCATTTCCACTTCACACTCTGTGCTGTTCCCTCATTGGATACAGCTAACCAGTCACAAAACCATCCACCAATCACATCCAAGACGTCTACATCTAACTCCATCATCAGAGTTCAGCACTTCAAATGTACTATAGATCACTCTGAGTAGAAGTCTCATATCATTGGAAAGCACCTACTACAAAAACGACTGTACAAGTCTCCAAGATTTCTACTTGGAGAAGCATGCATGTCCACATGCATGAATACAAACTACAAGTATGCATATTTTCTGCACAGTACATGTACAACTCTTAAAAACGAATATAAACAGAGTAACTGCCACTTAACCTGTATAGCCTATAAAATAAACTTGTCATTTTTTCCATCTGCTATAATCAACTGTCACTTCCAAACATGTCTGTTATCTAATTTTATTTTTACACACACAGCTTTCTAAATAACAATATAATTGTGGAACAACACTTAGTAGTGTATCATAAAATTACACACAGCTAGTAAAATGTCATGCATCTTCATACACTCACACACATAGACACTTTCATTGAAATGTTCCCACCTGCAATAACACCACTACCTATAAATCACATCCTTCTACTTTATTACCCACAGCTTCACAAATACATATATTCCATGCTTTTCTATCCAGTTTCTGCCATTTACCTAATAAACATTGCAAAATAAATATAACATTATTTCTTCTTTCTCCTAACATTCTATAACACAGCTTTAAAAAACCAAGTGCATTTACATACACTTAATATTCTACACATTTACAAAGCATGTTGAACTAACATAATATAAATATAAAGGCTGCACATAGTCAAATGAAACTGCATGCATACACTATGTTCAGAAATCAAACAAGAATACTACTACAAAGACATAAAAATGAATCTCTCAATTAACATCACTGTTATAAACACACAAAATTACTGACTTCTTTCTTTTACAATTGTAGTGAAGACCACTCTCCTGGAAAACAGCAACGTCTGAACTACAAACACCAACTACAAAGAAACCTGCTCATTCAACAAAAAAAGAGTAAGTAATAGTACCTTAGTTTCTCTGCCTAGTCTTTAAATCTCTCCACAATCTTCCCCTCCCCCTTATCTCTCCTCTCTCCTCTCTTTCTACACTCCCTCCCACTCCCTTCACTCTGCTGACCACTTTCTTCTCACTGTTCTTCCTTCCCCTTGTGACACATCCCATTTCCGCTCCTTCCATCTCCTAGCCCCTTTGCACTGGAACTCCTTACCTCTCTCACTCCACTCTATTTCTACCTTTTCCTCATTCTACACCTTCCTCAAATCTCTCCTTCTCCATTTCCAACCATGAAACCCCTCCCACCTTCTTGCCCCCCTCCCCCTTGCCTTATCTCCTTAATCATCTCCCTCCCCTTCCCTCTCCCCCATTCTCACCTTTAATTCCATCCGTGTCCCTCCTCCTCCTCTTCCCCACCCTTCCCTCTCACTCACTTCCACTGCACTACTCTCCTTCTCCCCTTCAGTTTAATTGCTCTACTTACTGTTATCTTGGTCTGATTCTCAATTTTAAATTGCTTCCACTGTTACTGTTATAATGTTAATTGATATATGTATCCTCTTGTCATTAAAATGTATTACTCAAACACACTGTGCGGGTGATTCATTTAATTTGTGCACCAAAAAAAACGAAGATTTGTGTACCAATCTGCCCACAAATCACCATTTATTAAACAGGGATTAGCACGCAGAATGGACCACAAATCCCGATTTTTCAGAGCACAAATAAAATAACTCAGCCCCTAGAATGTTAGTATTACAAAACAAAGAATTGTTTTCATTTTATACTATTTGATTTAGTATTACTGCTTATAATCACCACCAGCTCACTTTCTACTGTCATCTAAACCGCAGTATAGTAACACACAAATAGAAGAATAGCCTTCCCAACTAATTGTAGCTGCTCAATGCACAATCACACACCACCAGATACATCTTTACCATAATACTCAGACACTCATTCATACAGCACACATACATTGCACAACAGCCCAACCCATACCTTCTAATTTTTTGTTTCGGGAGACACCACAGAATGCCTACCAGAAAGCAATTCCGTAGAAAGCAACGCATAAAGAGAGCAAAAGAAAAAAAATGTCCAAAATAAGCATCCATCTCTAGCAGAGTTTGTACAAAAAGTTCAAACAAAACAGCTAATACAGTCATTTAGCAAAACAAAACAATCTTCCAGTACAGAAACCTTGCATCCTTTATCCTTTATCAAAATGTAAAAGAAAACAGAAAATGATTAACAGAAATGCAGAAACTACTACTGCTAAAACTGCTCCTACAAATCTTGATATAGTAGGAAATAACCATACCAAAAAAGTATATTAGCAAAAATGTTCCGCCACAGAGTCCTTCTGAATCTTATAAAATAAAAACAGGAGACAAATCATGCACAACCCTTAAAAACTACTGTAGAAAATGTATTTTAGAAGCTTTGATAGACAGTGCAATCCTTCTCAAAAGAAAGTTATTTATTGAAACCACTAGCAAAACTAAGTATTAAATTACAAAAAAGGCTTCTCAATAAATGGAATGTCAACTTCTTAAATATTTGTGGAGGTGAATGGAGTCACACCACAAACACAGAACCATATTTCAATTTAGAAGCATACAAACAAAATCAAACAAACACAATTGCCATCCATAGAAGTGGACGAGGTTAAGAAAAACGTAATAATACCATAATGGAACAAGAAATACTTCTTACAAAAATATCCCCAGAAAACTCAGTATCAATTCTCCATTTGACTGAACCAGAACGTCCAGTATAAAAATGGCCATGCACGTCAATGTGTAACATTGCCAAAAAATCTTTCAAATCTTTACACCAGTTTCTCAATCAATATGTGAAAGGCAAAGACAAAATCAAAATAAAACTGCTGCAAAATATGGATGCCTGTCCAGTGTGCAAATACACAGGACTGCAAGGACATTCATTGGCCCGCATTTCAGGACCTATTTGCAAAAGCAGCTTACATCATATCAAAATGATATCAACACATCATTCAACTATAAGAAATCTAGTCTATAAACTGTATTATGCTAAAAGTCCTTCTTTAGCACTAGCCAATTTAAATAACAATCTTCTACATGGTACAGCCAAAGACCTACTCGAAGAAATCAACCATTTCCCGAATAAATATTTTGGAAGTGAAAACCACTAACAAAATGCAAAAGCTTTACAACAGACTAGCAACAATTGTGCACATTTCAACCTTCTATTACACACATATAAAAAGAAATACTAAAATTCAAAACTACATCTGCTGAAGTACCAAACCATGTGTGTGTGTGTGTGTGTGTGTGTTGCCGCAGAACATTTTATAAAAGTAACACAAAAACTATAGATTTAACATACAAAATAGAAAACAATAAAGATTCCAAATGGTTTGAATTAGCTCTTTACCTTATAGCAGAAAACAAATACGAAATAACTGACCCCTTAACACTTTGCAGTTACTGCAAAACAAAACTTGACAACAATCAAACTCCTTCACGTGCTATCACAAATAATTTGGAATTATTCCCTCTACCAAAACCCCTGCAACAACTCAATTTATATGAGAGCATCATAATTCAAACAGTGCACCCATTTCAAGCAATAATCCGCCTTCAACAAAAAACAGCAAAATTACCTCCCTCTGAATTGGTGAAAGGCATTTGCGGCAAAGTAGTTTATTTACCATTAGATCTAAAAGAAAATGTGCAAAGAAAAACTACACCGTCCAATAAAACAATCTTTAATTGTCTTAGTAAATGGTGTACCTACAAAAGACAAACAAAATTTGGCAACAACTGGTAGACTTAAATAAAGTTAGACATCCTTGCAATATCTAAAAGGCAATAATGAATACTACAAAGAAATAAATATTGAAGAAAACTTAAGGGAAAACACTGAAATAATTTCAGAATCACCAGTAAATGGTCAATTTGAACTTCTAGATCCTGCTACAGTATCCAATATTTTAGACCATTATACAATTCATCCATTACACTCTAATGGCACCATAGAAGATGCACTAAAACATATCAAATGCGACAAACAAAAGGATCACCAATCAGCATATGGGAAAAAGTATAGAAGCTTGTGCTTTTCCTCTACTCTTTCCTACTGGCAAAGGAGGAAGGTACAATAATAGACCTATTCAAATAACAGCATCCTAATACCACTCGTTACGGATTTATTCTGCACACCCCAGATTTAGACAAAATGTGGAATACATATTCCACCTACTCTTTGAAAGTGAACTAGCAACTCTATGTTACGGAGATGCACACACATTAAAATCAGGAACCCACTTTCAAAATATGACAGCTATGCAATTACTACAAAAAGTGCAAGAAAAAGATGAGGTTTTACAATCAAGCATTACAAATCTGTTAGCAAACATGCGTGGTATAAAAGAGTACTGGTTCCGACGTCACGGAGAGGTACGTTGTATGATAAGAAACATTGGCCCACCCACTTGGTTTATTACATTAAGTTGTGCAGAATATGCATGGGAAGATCTACATGATTTCCTACGCATATCAAACAAAAAAAAAAAAAACATAGATATACTAACACCTGGAGAACGTTGCTCTTTAGATCCTGTTAATGTTTTAAGATATTTCCATCATCACTTCATTGCTATGCTACAATTTATTTGTAATAAAACTGTTCCTCCCCTCGGAGAAGTGCAACACTTCTTTTGGAGAAAAGAATACCAAGCCAGAGGAGCACTACATATCCACATGCTTTTATGGATTAAAGATGCTCCTAAATTTGGTCAAGACAGTGATGCCACTGTGTTACAGTTTATCAAAAAATATGTCACTTGTGAAATTCCATCAGCAGCAACAAATAGTGATCTTCATGCACAAATTGTACAATTTCAAAGACACAAATGTGGCAAATATTGTCATCACAAATACAAAAAGAAAGGGAAATACTACACCAAATTCCGCTTTGGTTTCCCTAGACCGGTTACAGAAAAGGTTAAGTAAACAAATTCATGTCTTCAGTTAGACATAGTGTTAAAGGTAAATCACCTAAAAATACATATTACATAAAAAGAACAGAAGAAGCAAAATATATCAATGATTACAATGCAATAAGTGCCCTATTGTGGAATGCAAACATAGATGTGCAGTACATTGCAGACAATTCCACTGCAGTTGCAAGATATGCTACAGCCTACTTAACCAAAGCAGAAAAAACAGAGCTTCAAGACCTCTGGAATGACCTGTCATCAGACGAAAACACTGTCTCAGAAATTGTACAGCTTGGGCATAAAAATGCTCTCCCATAGAGAATGTGGCTGCTATTAAGCTTCAGATCATTTAACCGGTACTGCTTTGTATGGAAAATCTGAAAATATAGTATGGCTAAATCTTGGTCCTGCTAAATCTAGGAAAAGAGTTCTCAAATCATACGACAACATATAAACAATAGTCAAAAATTATCCCAACAGCCAAGTCATTTTGAAAAACAATTTACTAGACACATACTACCCAAACAGAAGTACCACTTTGGAAACCATGTGTCTATACCACATTGCCCAAAACTTAACATACAAAAATAATATAAAACTCAATGAAAAAAAGGAGATACAGAGTGACTAATTGTGAAGGCAGCTTAGTAAAACTTACCAAGCCAAGTTTAATTAATCATATCAAATTGTCATTAAAAGCTCCTCAACATAAACAACTATATTACATGTCCCTGCTACAACTCTTTAAACTATGGAGAAAAGAAAAATAAATACTAGATAACTATGACTCCTATGAAGACGCTTCCAAAGCAAATGAAAGCACTATCACAGATGTAAACTTTACACAGTACAAAACAATGTTGCACAATGAACAGCAACACGAAGAAGAACTCCAGGCCCAACTAGATAAGGACACTCCTGACATTAGTCAACCTTCGGTAACAGGAAGCCAAGAAGAGCCACTAATAGCAAATGAGGCAGAATTAGCTATGACAGAAGTAGAAAACACCATGTGTCAGTATGAAGATACAGAAGACTTAAGTATACTACAATCAAAACTAAACAATGAGTAGCGTAGCATTTTTCAAGAGGTAACAAAAAAAATTGCACATGGTGTACAACATGAAAATAAAGAATGTACCTGCCAAAATTACAAACCTATACTATTATACGTCAGTGGTGAAGCTGGTTCAGGCAAAACATTCTTAATCAAAATCATCAGCAAGTTCCTTCAACAATTGACAAACAACAAACTGTCAGCTGTTGTAACTGCCCCCACACGTTTAGCTGCCTACAACATAGGTGGTGCAACTTTATACCGATTACTACTCCTGCCAGTAGAACACCAAAACAAATTAGAATATTACAAACTTTCTACAGAAGCTGCAATGGAACTACGCAGAGTGTTATAACTAATGAAAATGCTACTAATAGATGAAGTGAGCATGGTCTCCAACCTAATGTTGGCTTTGATTCACCTCAGATTACAAGAAGTACTTAAAACAAACTATGAAGAGCTCTATGGAGGAAAACACATTATTGTTTTCGGAGATCTTCTTCAATTGACATCAGTGAAAAGTGAACCAATTTTTAAAACCTTAGGACAAAACTCTGCCGGAAAACTGTTGGCAGCATGGGATATGTCATCCTTTAGCAACATTTCCAATACAGAGAATTAACAGAAAACATGCAACTGTGTGCAGACCTCACCTACGCCAACACTTTAAAAAGTATTAGAGTTGGTGTACTATCTCAAGAAGCACATCCATGCACTTTATGGCCATAACTCATGTGCTACTGATGTTATGGAACAATTAGCACACAAAAATGTCAATTGTATATCCTTAATGCCAACTCTTGCAAGCTGTTCCAAATTCAATGAAACAATGTTGAAAAAAGAAATGCAACCAATAATTGAACTTTGCTCCACAGACAAACTGGACGTATATGGTATGACACTACCCATGTGTCAACAAGCCACAACTAGACTAGATACCTTAGAAAATTCTATGTCCAACACAGCTGGTTTGAAAAAATTTTAAAATTATCCTTAAACTGTAGAGTAATGCTTAAACGTAACCTTGACGTGAGGCAAGGACTAGTTAATGGAGCACAGGGTACAGTTGTTGGCTTTCAAACATACCCACATGAAAACAACATTCAGTTTGTCAATATTCCCTTTGACAAACTTTCAGAAGTAAAAAGGATATGGCGCTCAACAGTTCGATTACTTCTCTTCAAAGACATATATGTACGTAAAGAACAATTTTCTCTAACTCTAGCATACGCAATCACCATTCATAAATCACTAGGTCTTACCCTAGACAAAGCATTGATAGATATTGGTAAAACAGTCTTTAAAGAAGGCATGAGCTACGTAGCACTATCACCCTTACGTACACTTGATGGTCTATTTCTAATCAACTTTGATGCAAGTAAAGTAAACGCTGATATTCCTTGCATTTTAGAATACAATAGACTACATTCACTATACACCCCATCTAAAAACATATCCTGTTCCACAAAAAGGAAAACGTTGTAAAAGAAAACTGATTCAAACAAAAATGCAACAGGATCTCACTGCAAATCCTCCAAAGAGACAAAAAGAAGCTAATACTACATCAATTACCACAACCAGAGAAGAACCTATTACTCAAAGTAACTCAGGTACTTCTTCAAAGAAGCAACAAACACTCTTAAAAAATGACTTGGACACAGACCTATCTGGTCCATTCAAATTTTCAAATATAACTGGTGTAAGTTGCTACGCAAATGTTGCAATGAATATTCTATTTCAATTCTAATGAAATAGAATATTTCTTCTCACCCACCTTGACCAACCCTACTGAATTAGTAGAGTTATACAACACAACTATCCTTAAGGCCATAAACACCATAGCACCACTCAAGCTTCGGAAAGCCAAACCACGAGCACACCTCAATTCCTGGTTCACCCCCAAACTAAAAACACTCCGGAAATTCAAAAGACAAGCTGAATTAGCATGGAAACAGTCACCATCCACTATTAATAAGACATCCTACGCACTGGCATCGAACATCTATAAATCAGCCATCATCCAGTCTAAAAAAAACATGTACAATGAAAGAATCAGCAACGCCAAATCTAATACCAAAGAGCTCTTCAATATCCTGAGAGAACTCGAATCACTCTCCCCCATTCCAGACACTTGCAACAAAGACATCCACTGGTGCACGAACATCCAGGAAGCACTCCTAGGCAAAATTGCCACGCTACAAGCCAAAATCCTGACAAAGAAAGAAAGCCTCACCCTCTCCGATAACATCATCCCCTCTACACACACCCACACCACCCCCCAAAATGATGACAATAACCTCTTTGAGTTTTCCACCATAACCATTAAAGAGGTTGAAGAAATAATCTACTCTCTTAAACCGTCCAAATGCCAAGGCGACACTTGCCCAGCCCCTATCATTAAAGATGCAGCCAAACAACTTGCTCCCTTCATCACCTCCCTCATCAACGCATCTTTCACCTCCAACATAGTGCCCAACAACCTCAAGGACTCCTGGGTTCTTCCTTTACTTAAGAAGCCCACCCTTGACCCTAATGTCCCCACCAACTACAGACCCATAACGACTGTACCCTTCCTACTAAAAATCCTCGACAGAGCTGCCTATCTCCAGATACAGAACCACCTTGAGAAAAATAACTTACTAGGACTCAGACAATCAGGATTCCGCCCCAAACACGGCACTGAGACCGCCCTGATTGACCTTAAGACACAGATGGACAACATTAAAGACAATGGTAAACTAGCTCTCCTTCTCCTCCTTGACTTATCGGCCGCCTTCGACCTGGTCAACCACGACATCCTCTGCAAACATCTATCCTCAGCAGCCAAATTTTCAGATAACGCCAACGCATGGATCCATTCCTTCCTTAACAACAGATCCATGAGAGTCTTCGCACCCACAGCCTCTGCCATCCCAGCCCCAGTGACTTGCGGTGTCCCCCAGGGCTCCTGCGTCTCCCCCACTCTATACAATGTATTCACGAAACCCCTCTTTGACATACTGGACCGCTTGGGTGTCATCTACACCAACTACGCAGATGACACCCAAATACTGATCCCTTTAACAGGCGACTACTCCACCGACCTCACTGCTCTCAACAACATTTATTCCATTATCCAAGAATGGATGGCCAAGCATGGCCTATGCCTTAATGACGACAAGACCGAGCTTCTTCTCCTAGGTTCCCAACCCAGACTTAATAAACTCGACAAACTCTATCAAGCATTCACTATAGACGGCAATAACATCATCGTCTCTAACAGCGTCAAAACCCTAGGAATCTACCTCGACTCCTCCCTCACACTGACAAGACAGATCAATTCCATCTCATCAGCCACTGCTTACACTTGTAAACTCATCAATGCCAGCAGACCTTACCTCTCACCATCCAACTGCATCACCTTAGCCAGAGCGCTAGTCCTTTCCAAAGTTGACTACTGCAATGCGCTATACTTGGGAACCAGTCAGAAAAACATCAACAAACTACAAACTACAAAACAACGCCTTGCGAGCAGCCCTGAACATACCCAAACATGAACACATCTCGGACGCCAGACGCACCTGCCATAGGCTATCCATACCACAAAGAATTGAATATAAAACCATCTCACTCACACACAAATGCCTAGCTAACCAAGCACCCAGATACCTATCCGACAACCTCAAGCACCACACCCCAGCGCGCCCTACCAGATCAGCTCAAACACACTGCTTAAATATCCCAAGATTTAAGCTCCAAAAAGCAGGTGGCTCCAGCTTCCCCGTGCTTGCCTCCAAACTTTGGAATTCACTTCCACTCGAGCTGAGATCAGAACCGTCCTTTCACAGATTTAGACACAACACCAAAACTTGGCTTCTATCCGAAGAAACTGCCTAGCCCTACCTCACTAGCATGCACCAAGACTGTAAATTTGTAAATATGTAATCGATTTGTACATTTCTGCTGCATTATTCTTGTTGTATTCATTATTCTTGTTGTATTCATCGTAAGCGCCTGGATGCCCTAGGGCCAGGCGGCGCTATACAAATAACAAACTAAACTAAACTAATTACCACCAATTGTTGACAACATTTACTTACACAGTACAGACCAATTGTGTTTACAAATGTTAATGCTTCATAGAAACGCATCAAACAATCCTGAAAACACATATAGTGTTCATGGAATAAGACACACATTGGACTACTGTGCTGGAATGGTGAAATTCACTATAAACTCACAAGAAGATCCACAAGAATTTCTAATGTACTTACTACAAGTACTGGAAAACAAACACATACCTATAAATGAAATTTTCCAGATTTCATACATTTAGAAACATACATGCACTCTCTGCAACAATGTGACACAGGAACAAATCCCTAATGAGTGCTTTGTGTATGTATCCATACCTACTAGTGAATCCGTTCCATTTCAGCAACTTGTACAAAATGCAAACCATGGTAGATTATGTACTACCTGCAATTCAGATAATCGCTCCACCTTACTAATACAAACACATAGTAAATACCTAGTAAATGCAGATGGTACCAAACCAACTGCAAGCTGACTGTATTCACACATGGTCAAGTATCAGTTGGTAAGAAAACCTTCACAACAATTCGTATAATCTACCACGCAGGAGCCACAACTAATTCAGGTCACTA
This sequence comes from Ambystoma mexicanum, assembly GCF_040938575.1. Lineage (NCBI taxonomy): Eukaryota > Metazoa > Chordata > Amphibia > Caudata > Ambystomatidae > Ambystoma > Ambystoma mexicanum. The sequence goes on from NC_090939.1 coordinate 339,916,463, forward strand.
CACTGCATATATAAAACTAGAATTTTGGATGGTTCGAATCTAATGATAGTACCATTACTCTAAAGCAGAGATTACCAGCAAATCTTACAAACACTGATTTAATCTTCTTAAAACCAAAATGTAATTACTAGTCTGTACTTAAAGATTAATAAAACTTCAATTAAAACAACTATAAACTGTTAGAATACGCCAACAGGTATCTAACTGCCCCAAGATTCTAAAACAACCAAACAGATAAATGAATACCACTAAATTATAACAAGAAATAAACAGTTAGAATACGCCAACATGTATTTAACTGCCCCAAGATTTTACAACAACCAAACAGATAAATCAACACCACTAAATTATAACAAAATATAGACAGTTAGAATATGCCAACAGGTATCTAACCGCTCCAGAAATGTGCAACAAGCCAACAGATAGAACATTAGCCAGAAACAACAAGTGAACTCTGAAAACAAACAAACAAATATACTGTAGCATAACAAAAAAAGGTTTTTTTTAATCCAACATGGATTTTTTTTTTCCCACAGACCCAATGATTTGAAAAACAAACACAGAAACTGAGCAAATTGCACAGTACACTGGTTTCTAATCTACTAAATATGAGGGTCGAAATGAATAAAGAATGTCTATTATTCAATGTTATAAGTCCTTACAAACTACCAATACTGACATGATCTTTTCTTTTATCACAGAAATAGACAAAGACTATATGTACTTCAGCTACCAAACCAAACGGTAAGTATATTATAATAAGTACAACTCATAAATACCGCTCCATAACACAACCATTGAAGCAAACAGTGCATATAACTTTGGTCTTGGGTGTATAGCCCATGCACCCAAGACTATAGGACCTGGCCACAACCACTGCAGCATATCACACCCATGGTAGCTTATAACTTCGGTACTTACAACTTTGGTCTTGGTTTGGCCCTGGCCACAAACACCACAACATATCACAACCATGGTAGCTTATAACTTCAGTACTTATAACTTCGGTCTTGGGTGGCCCTGGCGACAACCACCGCAACATACAACACCCATGCTAGCTTATAACTTCGGTACTTTGGTCTTGAACTTTGGTCTTGGGTGCATGTCCTTCAAGACTCTAGGCCTTGAACACAACCACCACATGTACCCAAGACTCTAGGCCCTGACCACAACTACTGCATGCACCCAAGACTCTAGGCCTTGCCACAACAACTGCAGCATATCACACCCTTAGATCACACCCATATTTGATTCTATGGGTGTGATCTATAGGTGTGATATGCTGCAGTGGTTGTGGCCAGGGCCTAGATTCTTGGGTGCATGGCCTACGGCCTTCGGCCATGCACCCAAGACTCTAGGCCCTGGCCACAACCACCGCAGCATATCACACCCATAGATCACACCCATAGAATCAAACATTTTAACTATGTCATATGGGCAATTTTTATGTCCGCAGACACCATGTGTGTTCTTAGAACAGTCTCAACTTGCCTGCAAACAGTACGGACAGATATAGTGTCCTTAGGACACCTCCATTTTCGTTTGATTACGGACATCCCGAACACCGTGTGTGTTCTTAGAACAGTTTCAACTTGCCTGCGAACAGTACGAACAGGTATAGTGACCTTAGGACACCTCCATTTTTGTTTGATTAGGGACATCCCGGACACCGTGTGTGTTCTTAGAACAGTTTTAACTTGCCTGCGAACAGTACGGACAGGTATAGTGTCCTTAGGACACCCCCATTTTGGTCTATTACGGACATCAAGGACAGTGCGGCTGTCCGCGGACACAGAAAACACAACAGAGGTGCCTGCCACCTAAATAGATACAATATTGGACCCATCACTTACTCCCCCACCCTCCTCAAACAGTCTTACATGCCAACACACTTGCCAAAATTGTATTTCTCCACCATTTGTCACTACTCTGTCCGCGGAGGTCCACGGATACAAAATCGTGGGCGTTCCCAAAAATCTGACGCACTCCACTCTCTTCACCATCCAATCAGCGGACACGTCGCATGTCCGCGGACATGATGCAATCCGATTAGCCAATCAGGACACGGTCCGCGGAGCGAACAGGGAAATGTGTCCGCAGAGCGGACATAGATATCACTAATTTTTGTGACCTACTTTTTGGTAATTTTAAAAAAAACTACTGGACGGATTTTCACCACATTTACAAAAGCACACTTTCGGGACCAAGACGTTGTTCCTGCCATAAATTTGGTGAAAATCCATCCAGCGGTTTGGGCTGTAGGCGTGAGCAAAGTTTTTTCCCCATTCAGTCTATGGGAAAAAAAGAAATTTTGGGACCCCCCCTATAACTTTGCCCCCCCTGGACCAAACCTCACCAAACTTTGCTAAAACATTCAGAGTGGGCCAGTTATAAGCCACCCAAAAAGTGTTCCTCTTATGGGATTAAGGGTCTGTGTTGGCTCTAGGAATGGAACCTGCCCGTGCTGAGCGCCACTTATGGGTTGGAGGGTTTTTCTGGTGTCGCAAGATCACAGGAGTGGTTTGGGGTTTAGCCTGGACCCCAATTTGGTGCGTAGGAGAAGTGGGTTTGCTCCTGGTTATCTTGCTTCGATTTTTGGGATAAATAATCCTTCTAACACGGTAGTTAGTACGATACAGGGTCGCTTTCATTAATGGTATTTTGAGCGATTCTACTTAATACAATGGTTAGTGTATAGAACACTGTTCCGGCATTTGTGCCCTAGTTCGGTCAGCCGGCACGTGTTTCAACCCAAAGGGTCTTTCTCAAGGCTGAACAATATTCAAAAGTGCAAGGTGATGTGTGATAAAAGACATTTTGTGACCAGCATGTTTAATTACATTCATTAAACGTGGTGGGTGATGTGAGGTGGTGGTTACAGATTAAAAGCATTACATGATTGTACATTTTATTCAAGGTCGGATTATTAACACAGTGGAAAGAAGAAAATGAAAAGGGGGAGAGATAAAGAGAGAGGTTAGCAAGAGGCCTGGGAAAGGACGATTGGTAGGAAAAGATATTGGAGAGGAGAGTGATCCTCTTACCAGGTAAGTCATGCTGCGATCCCCAGGTGGGGTCCTTGTTGTGTTATTAGTGGCTGTCCTTAAGGCAGTCTGGCTCCTGTTGGGCTCTGAAAATAATTCATAGGGAAATAATCCGTTTGATAAAGAAGGTGGATGGCTTTGAGATTTAAGTTTGGAGAGCATAGTGAGAGCCCTTAGCAGACTCCCGTGCCTTTAAGGCTGATAAGTAGCTGGAAGTGGTATGGGATTAGCAACTTAACCATAACTACACAGCCACTACCGTGGCTGTGTAATACAATTAAAAGTGGGAACTAAATAATCTTTAATTCATAGAGTTGTGTAATTTAACATATTTTTTCCCAAGTAATGCACATTCCTTTGAGTAAACAATGTATACTGTAAAGCACTTGCAATTAGGTAAGGTATCATATATAACGTCAGCACCAGTCGATGTTTCTAACATAATAGGTGCATACTGTATGCTTTTTTCATAATGCAAGCATGCTGTCCTACATAGGCAAACATGTAGTACACGTACATAAATTAAGCACGATTTACAAAAAATATTGTTCAATGGGAAAATCCCACTGAAAATCCCTTTGTGAATCAGGCCCATTGCGTGTGTGCAGTGTATGCTTAGGTGTTTGTGAATACCCGGCATATGTATTACGAGGCACCTAATAAAAAAGGGTTGCATAATATTTCCCTGGGCTGGCCACCATTAAACACCCTTCCCCACATATATTGGAGCTGTCATTATTTATTAAATGCACACTAGTCGTAGCCTATGTGGACAACGTGTTGAACAGTGGGTCAGGTGACCTAGAGAAATTAAGTCGTATATCCGGCAGTCAAATTGACCACTATGAAAACATGGCGTCTCGTGTCCCCTTTTCCATACTGATTGGGACAGCTCAATCATGTGCTCTAAGCTGCAATTTGGTAAGTGATGAATATGTGTGTTGTACAAAAGGTCAAACATTACTGTTGTGTGCACTTCTGTAAATTAAACATGATATAAGCATGTGCGCATTCCAACCCATATTAAGATCTACTTGTGCTGTATGGCTGGAACATTATTTGAGAATCATTCCTTAATAATCCAACTGCATGTATAAAGAGTACAACAGGTTTGAGATACATGCACGATCGGAAAAATAAATAAATCAAGCACTCTGCAATCCATCCCGTCCCCGCCACCCAAAAAAGCTAAATAAGTCGTTATAATGTCCATCGTAAAGTTTCTAAATGCATTTCTAGTGAAACGCACTTAATAGCAGCGTCCCATTTCAATTAAAATGGCATATTAAAATGTGTCCTTGCTGAATAATTATTTGTTTCAGGCCAAGGTTCAGAAAATGTCAGTCGTAGATAAGGTTGGTGTTCATCATTCTATAACATTTACACGCTGCTTCTGTTTCCTAGAAAATGTCATCTGTTTAACATTTAAATTCAAAATGCACTTGTAGAAAGAGCACATGGAATATGTTATCAATATTTCTGTACACTCTAGGGCTTCCAACAAGTGTTTCTAGATACAAATCTGCGGCACGGTAACATGATTTATTTTAAGCTGAACTGCAATCCAGGACTTCAGCAAAATGTCATCCAGTTCATGTCTCTTTCTTATCATTATATCAACTGAACGCTGAGTGGCACTTAGCGAAACTATTAGCATACAAACAATTCCACTAATGGTCTGTTCAAAACATGTGCATTTTGAAGTATTTGCAAAGAAAAACACACTATGGTAAGTGAGGGGCATTTTTATAGGAGCGATGCTCAAACACGTAAATGTGCATGCATCCAAAAATACACAACTCATGTCAACATGCTTCCTTCATGTCTGCCAGACATTATGCACTGTAATCATTATTAAAACGAATGGTTCAGGAGTAGCAACTGACAACAGATTGCAGGTATTGTGTAGAGAGTGAGCAACGATGAAGTCACACAAGGATCCAAATCGAAAGTTTTCAACAGTTGATTAAATGCACGGGATCTTCGATCAAACTTGAATCATGTAAATCTTTATTTAGACTAAATTTCGTTTCCGCATATCTATGAAGGTATGTTGGCTCTCAATCAACCTAAGGAGAGGCTGCTAAAAATAATGTTTCTGAGCAACGCATAACTATTAGCAGAGGTCGAAGTGAGCGGGAGCGGTCGGGTGTTGTGCTCCTCTATTTTTTTTAAATTACCTTTTACAGCTCTTATACTTTTATTTTAAAAAGAAACCATTCCGGAAAGGTTTTGTTTTAAAATAAAAGTGTAGGAAGAAGTTGCAACTTGCACTTTCAGTGTACTGCACTGAACGTTCCCTTAAACGGCATGTGCAGGTGTTTGGGGGTGTGTATTGTGTGCGGGAGGGGACGTGGTGATGGGGTTTGTGGGAAGTGGGTGCAGGCCAGCAGGGAACATAGTTCCACTACTTCTTTTCGTACACTTTGACCACTGACTATAAGCAGCACCCAATTACTGATTGCTGTGTAATGAATGTGTTTGTTTTGACTGCAGGGCATAAACCATGTCCATGGGAGTTCAAAACCATTGCAAGGCAACCCCACACAACAACACCACTGACCGAAAATGAGCATACGTTTGAATCTTTAACAGAAATGCTGCAAGCACACATACACACAGAGAAAACGCACAAGCACACAGAGCCATGCCATGGACACGTGTCTATGTGTATCTCTGGGAAAGAGGCTGCTCTATGTGCAATACACAGTATGTATCTCTCCCAATCAGCAACGCATGTGAGGCAATGAAGCGAGAGATGTGAGATGTTACTCAGTTTGTTCCGCGTATAAATTGCACCTCCCATACAAAATTCTACACATGTACACAGAGGCCCTGGTGTAGGGAGCACTATCTGAGAATTGCAGCTACTCATAAGGGACACTTTAGCAGTGGTCGAAGTGAGCGGGAGCGGTTGGGAGCACTCTACTTTTTTGAATTAAGTTTTACAGCTCCTATACTTTTATTTTAAAAAGAAACTGTTCCGGAACAGTTTTGTTTTAAAATAACAGTGTAGAAAGAAGTTGAAACTTGCACTTTCAGTGCACTGCACTGCTCTGAACATTCCCTTAAACAGCAGGCACATGTGTTTGGGGGTTTGTATTGTGTGTGGGAGGGGGTGGGGCAATGGGGTTTGTGAGGAGCTGGGCAGGCTAGCAGGGAACATAGTTCCACTACTTCTTTTCTTACACTTCGACCACTGTACTTGAGTATCATTGGCAGTCAGGATCCGAGACTTCCATTGGCACAGCATTGGAACAGGTTGCACCAGACAGACAATAAAAGGGACGCGAGATTCCTAGCCATTGATCAAGTGAAACTCTTGGGTGAGGGGTAGTGACAGGGGGAATCACATGCATGAGAAGAATGGACGCACTGTATATATGCAAGCAAAGGACCACCACAAAAGGACTGAATATTGACAATGAACTTGACGTTTTTATTTGATTTATTTTTGTAAAGTTTATATATCTTACTTATTACATATTTGAACCAATTTTAAGATCAGCTAAATAGGTCGAGAAAACTTGGCATACACAAAGAAAACGCATACGTGAAGAATAAGCAACTGTAGCTCAATGATTACTTGATGTAAAATGAATGGAATAATGTTGCTAAACTAATGTTTTTTAATGTAATCTTATATAACGGGTAGAGATGCATTATGGCAATGGATGGGGATTGACACCTTAGACAATATCTATGGGCAATAAGGAATATAATTTAGTGGCATTATTGCTCTTTTTGACTGATATTTCTATGCCCAAAACATTGAAGCTCATTAAACCCATACTTTATGGGACCTATTTGGCTACGATCTATATGAATTATGACAACCCAACAGCAATTGGTAACAATACATACAAAGAAATTAGGAACACTTATGAGACCAGTGTATACAAAATATTAATGCAACATTTCTATGATAAGGGCACTGATTCTTTTAATATTCAATGGCTTACATACATACAATTCTGGTGGCATGCGAATGCAAAGTTTGCACAGCATTAGCACTAGGGCAACGTTTGCCCTATTTTTAAAAACACTGGGACATATTAAAAAGTGCAGTTTGACATATTAAAAGCACCAGGGCCAAAATTGCCAGAGTGCTAAAAAGATACATTTTTGATGCATTTTTGCATCAGGGCAAAGATTTCCCTGGTGCTAACACCATTCTGTATTATCAATAGTGCAAACTTCGTCCTGGTGCACAAAATGTAGTGAAAATGCCACTATTTTGCACTAGGTCATTTTTTGCCCTGGTGCTTTTAATGTGCCAAACTGCACTTGTCGAGGTGCAGGTTTAACTCTGAAAGGTCGTGGATTGTTGGTTAGTTGCAGCACAGTGAAAATACAATTATTACCCAATGATAAAAGGGACTGTCCAGTCAATACAAATAAACATATCGGTATATTGGACTTCCAGTGCGCTTAAACTTTGACCAATGCCTTTCCAATTGGCAGCCGCGGGGACTAGTAAAGTAGTACTAGCCCTATACTACAACAACCATCAAGTCAAATTTAGATATACTAATCCAAAGAGCTTAGAAACACAAATTAATGTTCATTTAGTTCATTGCAGTAATCCGGTGCCCATGTTATGCCATAGCAGCCAATGCGTGTTTAGACAAAAGTTGTCTTTCTCAAGGCTGCCCCATGATCCAATATTTATATAACAATTTTGACAAAGCAATCACATCATATCAAATTATGTCAATTATCAGTGAGCAGTTACATACATAATATTCAATTAGTTGAAACCCAGGATCATCACGTGTTTTAATAAACTAAATCTGCATTCCAGGGTTGATTTGGGCATGTGGCAGTATCACCAAACGTTACATGGAAAAAAAACATGATACTGGCGTATGATTGTCTAAAAGGTTGTACAGTTGTTAAGCCAAATATCCAGTTACAGTACTAAGCACCACCAATCACCTGGTAAGTGTCGGCCGTTGTAACTCTCCTAGAATATGACACAATGTAGAGGATAACATCCTTACGTGAAACACCAATTGCCAAGTATAACATGATTCGGGCATGTGGTAGTATTACCAAACGTTACATGGAAAAAAAAACATGATCCTGGCATATGATTGTCTAAAAGGTTGTACAGTTGTTAAGCCAAATATCCAGTTACAGTACTAAGCACCACCAATCACCTGGTAAGTGTCGGCCGTTGTAACTCTCCTAGAATATGACACAATGTAGAGGATAACATCCTTACGTGAAACACCAATTGCCAAGTATAACATGATTCGGGCATGTGGTAGTATTACCAAACGTTACATGGAAAAAAAAAACATGATCCTGGCGTATGATTGTCTAAAAGGTTGTACAGTTGTTAAGCCAAATATCCATTTACAGTACTAAGCACCACCAATCACCTGGTAAGTGTCGGCCGTTGTAACTCTCCTAGAATATGACACAATGTAGAGGATAACATCCTTACGTGAAACACCAATTGCCAAGTACAACATGATTCGGGCATGTGGTAGTATTACCAAACGTTACATGGAAAAAAAAAACATGATCCTGGCGTATGATTGTCTAAAAGGTTGTACAGTTGTTAAGCCAAATATCCAGTTACAGTACTAAGCACCACCAATCACCTGGTAAGTGTCGGCCGTTGTAACTCTCCTAGAATATGACACAATGTAGAGGATAACATCCTTACGTGAAACACCAATTGCCAAGTATAACATGATTCGGGCATGTGGTAGTATTACCAAACGTTACATGGAAAATAAAACATGATACTGGCGTATGATTGTCTAAAAGGTTGACCAGTTGGTAAGTCAAATATCATGTTACAGTACTAAGCACCACCAATAACCTGGTAAGTGTCGGCCGTTGTAACTCTCCTAGAATATGACACAATGTAGAGGATAACATCCTTATGTGAAACACCAATTGCCAAGTATAACATGCAAGGATTTGTCAACACCGAAAATAGTGCCTGAGTAGCATAATTAAATGATTTGCCACCCCCTACTGGTGTTAACATGCAGGTGCAAACCCTTCATTCCATGTATTAGTGTCAGCTCAAATGGTGGGCAGTGATGCCACCTGAGAGTATGTTTGAGTGGTTCCCATTTTTCATATTGAAAGACTCACCCCATGAACCTTTATTATTCTGAAAATAAATAATATCTGCATAAGTAGTCAGAAAAACCCTAAAACTAGTTAATTCCCGAGAATGGGGTAAAAATTGAATTAGTAACATTTCCGTTGTGAATTAATTAATCTCTAACCCATTGTGTTTGAATATGTGAATCTGCCATCCGAAAATAGTAATGCAGTTGTTGTTTGCCATGTGCTAATGCTCCGCAATTCAGCTGTTAAATATTAGCAATAATATCAGGTAATTGAGCGGTGGTAACCTCAATCTTCATTATTTAGAAAAAACGAATTTGCCTAGGAGGCTAATGTGGTCAGACAATCGCTTACCTATTTTCCCGGTGTGCGTTGGGCAGTAGTAACTTTTATGTCTTCCCCGAGATAAGTTATCCATCCATCCCAATCATGCCAGTTAGCAGCGCTATATTCCCTGAAAGTGACATATAGTGTGCATAAAACTTACTTGGTCATTTGTTACAGATGTCCTGTTTGGATTCATCTGTTCCGGTATTCGTGATAACTGCGCGCGCATGCACCCATTTCTTTTAAACAAAATATTTCTGGATGCACGCGGTGCATGCGCAACGTATGACATACGTTTAATGACTGGACCGATGAGGTTAAGAACGTCCAGTGCAAATAACTTATCAAAGTCAAAATACCTGTAGAGTAGCGAACACCGAGTCTGACATTTCTTACAACATAAACTATTGTAAAACCCATTTATTGGTGTACCATGCCTTTAAATACTAGACTGAAAAAAAAACCGGAAGCTCCAGCGAAGATGAGATATCCATATATGTGTCATTTTATCTTCGTGAAAATTATTAAATGCCGGAAACCGTATTAGTACCCGGAGAGAGTCAAGCAGAATGCAACACGCGATCGAAGGATTCTCGGTCGGGATTCCGGCAGCCTTTTCACAGACAATGAGGAGGCTGGAAGTGGGGCCATCCTCGCTCAGAGCCTCCCCCCGGCTGAGAGGCTGCCTTCACTGGGGAGGCAGGTACGCTTTTTTTACAACTTTTTTTTTGAATCCCCTCCCCACTCCCACCCTCCCAACCCCACTTAGCTTCTTTTTGATCCTTTTTCGGGAGTGGACGCACTGGGAACACTTGTGTTCCCAGCGCGTCCGCTCCCAATGGCCGACATGGAAAGGGAAAACAGACTCTGTTTTTCCTTTCCATGGCAGCTCTTTTCTTGGCCGTTTCTTTTTTTTTTCCTGTCGCCGCAGCGTTTCGGGACAGAAAAAAATGCTTCTAGTGCCCTGGTCACACACATAATGCGGGCCGGGGTACTAATAGCAATATGACCCTCGCGGAGGGGGCATTACCGACTCAGGTAATGCCCCGGGGCCTTCATTTTAATTATGGGCCCCGGGGCATTACCTGAGTCGGTAATGCCCCTGCCGCTCGGGTCATATTGCTTAAATAGTAACCTATTTATTCTCCCTAAAAATTACTTATGACATGATTTCTTAATAACCCATTTAACGGTATGTTGATTGTACCGCTCTCATCCTTGCATGTATATGGGCATTTGGTTAACATCTCATTATTTTAAGGACTCTGTTTATATGCCACTAGCAATGCTAATCGTACATAATGCAATTGGCAGTGTCCAAATAACTATGTCCAAAAAGCCACTAACATTTTACAATTGTTGAAAATAATGACAGCTTTTTAAAAAAATCAGAAATTACAATCTATAAAACTATTTAGAATGGTTAGTCCACATAGACAAATTCTGTAGCCTATTGACATAAACATCATATGGCAAAACATCCCAAAAATCAAATGCAAACATCAATTAAGAAATACATGCATTTTGTGCTCACAATTTAAGCCTTCAGTTGTGCAGTGTAATGAGCAAATACATTTAGATTCCAAACATCGCAAACAATGAATAATGTCCCCCCTCGCTTACTCAGACTGGCCATATAAAGACCAATGAACCAACTCCAATTGGACTTAACTGTACATTTCAAAAGATCTTCCCTTCTACATTTTTCCAATTTGTTAACGTGATAATTTGACACTGTTAGGTGAATGCCCTCCTCTGTAAAATCTTGCTGATATGAGATCAAACTCTTTAACAAATTGTATATCATCTATGCAATTCCGTCTAGCTCTATGGAATTCACCACCCGTTATATTAAGGTGTAAAACTACATTATTATAACACCAGATAGTTCTAGCAGACTACAAATTACAACCCACCCTGGAAAGGAATGCAGATGACAGACAAGGGACGCACTGTGGATATTGTCAAGAGTGTAGTCAGCATAGTAATTAATTGCAATAGTTCATGGATACTTGGTTTCAAAACAAAGCAAGCAATGGGTCGTTAAATGTCACAAGGGGAGTTCTTAGTGCTCGAAAGGGTCAAGTTGGTTTCAGGGCACTTCTCAGCTTCTGCAACAGAGTTCAAGATAGGAGAGAGCTGCAGGTATTAGGCGGCAGGCAGTTTGGCGTGCCAAGCTGTAAAGACAACTGCAGGATAGCCTACAAAGCGGTGCTGAGTCAGGAATCATTGTCTCAGTGCTGGTCGGGGGTTCTACAGCACTGGTGTCTCAGGAAGTTTTAATGACTGTGGCATAAAAACAGTCAGCAGAACCATTGGTTGCAGCTTGAGGAGCTCTACTGGCTCAAAAATGTCCTGCAAGGTGGATGTCAGTAGATGCTTGTCGATGCACTCCTAGCTTCTTCACTGGGCTTGTGTTGTCCTTTAAGGTGGATAGCCAAAAGCTGAGGAGAGTTTTGCAGGCATATCTTAGCAGCACATGCTGTGTGCTGGCTGGGTACCAGTTCTGGAGCTAATGGAACTTCCTCTGGATTTCTTATCTCCCTCTGCTACCTGGAGATGTTTAGGCGAGGGATTTTGTTTCCCTCTTGGAGGCAAATACGTAAAGTCAGTCGTCCTGCCCCAGACTACTGGATGCATCAAAGCTCAGTTAGATAAGTGGCCATCGAAATAGGAAGTTGAGTATGTGAAATATCTGGGCATAATAAAAGCTGCTGAACTGGCACTGCAGTGCATTATAAAATGTGGCTCCCGGTAAAGAAAGGCAATTAAAATCTTCTCAAACTGAGAATAAATCATCAGTCACCAGCTCTACAACGGGGCAGCCATTGGAAATATCAAGTGAGATGGAGATGCAGGCATAAGTGTCTCTAGGAACTGACTTCAAATGTGACACATGTGAAAATAACAGGAACAATCCAGGTATGGGAAATCTGTCAGAAACATGAATCAAGAATCCATTTTGGCACATGGCAGCAATGATCCTAGAAAATCCCAGTATAAAGCATACCTGCTAGTGAGCATTTTGGACATCTTGGACAGATCGTATTTCCTTGGAAAGATAAGAGAGAGATATTCCTGAACCCTGGGAGAGGACCAAAGCTACATGGACTTAATGGATTTCAATCACCAGTTTAATCTGCATATTTACACCCTCCTTCTATATTTACTGCCAAATGACAGGAAGGAGTCAATTCTGAAGGAGGTCACATGCTCTAAAAGGATAGATATGAGACTCTGGAAAAAAGGCTAATATGGTCAAAGAAACTTTGATTTTAGATCTATAACACATGGCTGCATTAAATGAATGGTCTGCAAAATATTACAGTACACAGTATTATGTGGGGTGATGTTTGCTATATGACTAGTATCTTTGTACGTGTTCAATGATGATAATGTGACTAGAGCCAACAAAAGGTCATGCCTGGGATCCTCTTGTTACGTCCACTCCCCTATTTTGCAGCTAGCTGTTTCCTTCTCTGTTGCTATCTTCCTTTCCAGTGATTTTGGCTATGGGAATAGATCATGAAATTTTCTAAGTGTCCTGATTGATGCTGACTTGGTAATGGTTCATGCAAAGAGCTCTGTATGTTTTGCATCATGGCATTATTTACTTTGAGGAACTCGTATCATTACACAGATTGTTGATCGAAAATGAACAGTAGCTTAATAATAATAAAGAAAAGGCAGAAAGGGATATAGTTCCACAGAACGAAAGCATTATGTGATCTTGGATTAATTAATTGCTTCTCCTTCTCTGCCTCACATGACATCCGGATAACTCAAACGTCTGGGTAAGATATCAAAAGAGGGACAATACTTTATTAAAATAGGTACTGGTTCTTTCCCAGTGGAGGGTATGAACATGCAAAGATCCCTTTCCAGGAAAACCTTTAAAGGAGACCTCAGGGACACAAGGAAATCAAGATCCAACAAAGGTCACCACAGTCAGGTGGCAACAGGCGATCCTAGAGTGATGAAAACAGAAGCATCCCCACCACAAATTCCCTTGGAGTGAGATGGCTGAAAATGCAGAAGCAAGCGTCTTGTGGTACACGCAGGAGATCTAAAAAAGGTCCAAGGTTATGCTGGGAGCGACCACAGATGCAGCAGGGTAGAAAAGAAGAGCTATGCACTGGGCTGCCCTGCCTAGGCACCAGTCAGTGGTCAGATATGCTCACACTGATCATGATCATTGACATGTCTGCTTATCAGTAATCTGACAAGAGACATTTTCAAGCACTTTCTATGGTGATGGTTGGTCTTCTTCCATCTGGTTTGTACTTTCATGATTCCAATTTGTGTGTCGGTTTTTCCTAGCACAAGGACTTTTTTGAAAAGTATGTTTGGTTGCAGGCTTGTTATTTGGGTGTGTTTTTTTTCTATTTTTTTTTTTTTTTGGCTTTGGGTTTGTTTTCCATTTAGGTGAGTGGTTCAGGTCTTTCCTAGAGTGTTGTCCGGTTCTCCACAGGTTTTATTTTTACCACGCAATCTCTAGTCACATGTATTTTATGAGTGATAGGTAATTTTCTCCTTGGCTAATAGCCTTGTTGATTGTATCACAGTCAGTAGGCAACTTTAGCTTGGGCAGTGTTTGCTCAGGCTGTTCTAACAAAGAATGGGAGGGCATAATGTAGGTGTCCTATTATATAGGTTGCAATATCGAGACAGCCAGACTATGGGAAATCTAGACTATAGCAGGGATAGACTATTACAGGGCCAGATTATTACTCAGGTACAATATCCCATGGGGCAAAATACTCCAGGGGGCAAAATATCCTAGGGGCACACTATCCTAGAAACACAGTATCCAAGGGGGCACAATACCCCAAGGTGCCTAATATCCCAGGGGACACAATCAACAACGGGGAAAAATATCCTAGTGGGCAGAGTACTGCACAGGTCAGAACATTGCAGGGGGTAGAGCGACACAGGGGGCAAGGTATTGTAGGGGCAGAAGGTCGCTGGTGCTGAGTTTTCGTGTGACGGATTTATCTCAGTGGTAGAGCTTGTGGTGGCGGGGTCTCACAATGGCAAATTTTCAGGGAGGCAAGCTCTTGAAGTGGTAGGGTCTCATGAACACAGAACCCCATAATGGTGGATCCTCAGCGATGCAATTGCCTGACTGTGGTGGTATGTTCAAAGTGGCTAATATTTACATTGTCAGGGCCTAATGAAAATAATGTGTTTACAGTGATGAAAGCCTCTCTGTGATTGTTGTGTCTTATTTACAAAATCCTATGTTTTGGGAGCCTCTGAATTCATAGTGGTAAAGTTGTAAACAGCAAAGTTCAGCTTGGCATGATTCCACAATGGCACGATTAGACAGTAGCAAGGTTAAAGGGAATCAAATGCAAAGGTGGAAAGATGTAAAGGTTGTATAATGCAATGGTGGAAAGACCTCATATTGGCAAAGTTCAAAAGCGGCATAAATCAAAAGCAGCAAGGTTTTGAAGTGAAACATATCACCGTGGTGAGATACATAGTGGAAAAATATAAAGTTGCAAACTTTCAGAGTACGAAAATTAAAAAGCGAGAAGTTCAGTGGTAGAGTTTGAAATGGCAAAACCTCACGGTGGCAAAAGTCACGAGGAGCAAAATTCAAAATGGCAAAGTTCAACGTGTCAAAACCTTGTCTTATTGTGGCAACACTCAAAAGCAGCTAACTTCAGAGGGGCAATGTTTCACAGCGGAACGCTTCAAAGTGGCAACATGCAGACTGGGAGAACCTCATCTCACTGTGGTATAATTCATAAACCGAAAAGTTCAAAGTGGCAAAACCTTGCAGTAGTAAGATCCAAAAGCGGCTGCATTTAAAGTGGTAATGATTCACAATATAAAATTCAAAAGTGGCCAGCTCCAAAGTTGGCAAATTCAAAGTAGTAGCATTCAAAAGTGGTTGGCTTCAAAGTGGCAAAACCTCATATTTGCAAAATTCAAAGACAGTAAAATTAAAAATGTCAAACTTTCACGAAAGCAAATTTCACTGCAAAATTCAAAAGCAGCAAAACCCAGAGTGGCAACATTCAAAAATAGCAAAGTTTCACAGTAGCGAATTCAAGGGGGCAAAACATCACATTAGAAACATTCAAAAGCAGCAAAACTCAGAGTGGCACAACCTCACAGTATGAAAACTCAAAAACAACACAACCCAGAGTGGCAACATTCAAAAGTGTCAAATCCTCACAGTAGCAAAACACCTAGAGTGGCACAATTAAAAAGTGGCACAACCTTGCAGTATCAACATTCAAACGTGGCAAAGTTCAAAGTGGTCAAATATTGAAGTGGCAAAATTCAATGTAGAATTGGAATATTTTTAACGTTAGCATATTGTGATGTATCTTATCTTCTTTTCTGTGGTCCCTGGGACTAGAGGAGGGCTGCAGAGCAGGATTGGATGCAAGGCAAAAAGACGAACAGGGAATGTCCATTATCCTTTGCCCTTCGCCGGCTGCCTGGGCCTTGTGACCTTCACAACAGCCAATCTGCGGTGGGGAGGGTGGTTGCAGGGAGGTGCTGAGAAGGCCAGTCGGTGGTGAGAAGGAGAAGGGTATTTAGTGCTTACTGTGCTTTTAAAAAGGTGTTATCCTTTTTTTTTTTTTTTTTTTTACTATGGTGGGCAAAAGGTGCACAAAGGTTGTTGGGTGTACTACCGATGCAGGAGCTTACCTGATTTTACTTCTAGATGCTTCTAGCAAATTCTACTATATTGCAATATTACTAGTTGTTAGGAAAGATTTTATAATTGTATGTAATTTTCCCTCCATGTGGCAACCCTCAAACTTTTTGCTGCTGTTTTGTTTTACACCCTGATCTAGACTTTGCTAGAGAAGCGCAGCCTTCCACCGCACTCCTCAGGGCTTTCGCTCAATTCTCATGGGGAAACTGACATGCCCTTAAGACAGTCAGTACTGGGAGACTTTGTTTCCCTTAGTCCTTTCCTCATGTTGCAGCTTTTGTGCAACCTGAAACAAGAGTGCACTGTAACTTACTGTACCGCGCTCTTGGGTCTCTAGTCATTTCAAAGTCCGTAGAAACTCTTGCTGGACTTATTATGAACTGTGCAAGTGTGTCACGGACAGGACTGGTGGCAGCTATCGTTTCTCTTGTGTTTTGAACCATTTTTCGCCATGCTATCCACGCTTACCGCGTTTGGCACAAATGAGTGGCCTGGCTCCAAAATGGCCATGCCACAAGGTTCTTTGTCCTGTCCTTTGCCATCTTGCCCCTTCACCTTCCCCAGGTCGAGCTGACCCGGGTTAGTCTTTATTTGGTCATGCACTTTCCCGTGAAACCCAAAGCTTTCACAGGCTTCTGCATGCCTCGTGTGTGTGCCTCCAGGATGTGTGCTGGGATGTCTGGTCCCAATACACATCCTGGGTGCCAGAGAGTCTGGAGTGTCTTGAATGCTTGGGACCACCGTGGTTCGTGATAGGTCCACGTATGGTGTGAGTGTTTGTGAGCAGATCTCCCATTGGGTCCTCTCCATTTTGGCGCAAAGGGAACTTTGGATAACAGGAGGCTGAAAACACCACTACCATGTCTATCTCCTGAGTTCACACTGAAGAATGGATAAGGAGCCAAGTATCCTGCAACAAGATGCTGAGTCGAGGAACCGCTGGTGACCCGCTGAAAGTTTGGCACCCTGAGCTTCTATCGTCCTGCGAGACCACTCTGCATCTGATCATCCTAGACGGTCTGCAAAGGCGCTTCGACCCATTGGAATAGGGGGATCAACTATTCCCGGCACCTTCATCCAACCCTGCAAGTAAGCCTCTTTGGAAGTGTCCCTGGGCCAACCAGTGGGCTTACCAGCTTACGCAGGATGTTTTGCTCTGTCACCGCCGCCGTTTCGGGGAAGCCCACGAAACTTGGTCTACTGCTTGCTCTGCGTCCACGGCACCCTCACATCGAATTTCGTACACTTGGCATTCCCAGGTCTGATGTGAGACGAGTGCGCCCGGACCAGAGTAAACGCGGTTGCCGTGTTGCCCTGCCATGGTAACAACCTGTGCATGTTCGCTGCATTTGGGACACCCTTGACCCTTCATCCTGCTACGTGGAATCTACACGGTTTCGAGACATCCTGATTATCGCATTTGTATCTGCCAGCAACGTGAACTGAACTGGAAGAGTCTGGGTCTCCCTGCGTTGTGGACTGGTGAGTAGTCCAAACCCCAACCAGTGGCCCCTCGTGCAGGAGCCTGTTTCTTTTCTACCGCTGTTGCAAAATAGCGACTCTATCCCGCACTCTCACCCTGCCTCTGCACACAAGTGGAGGCCTTGCTTGAGTAGTGGGGACTTGTTCTTCATCGCTCCAGTCACCTTCCTGAACTGCCTGAGACCCTTGAGGAGACCCTATTTTGTCCCTTGGCACAAGCGCATGCAGGCACTTTTGAGCATAAGGCTCCTCTCTTCATAGGGCTCAGACTTGTCGAACTGGGACTAATGATTACTTGCACTGCCTGTTTCCTCCCCATCTAGGTGGCCTACATATTACGTGCTCCTAATTCCTTAGACCCCTTGGTCTTGTATATATATTGCATTGATTGTGATGTGTTGGTTTACTTTATTATTATTGTGATTCTTTGCTATGGTCGATGTTACAAAGGCCTTGTAATAAATGTGTCTATATTTTTAATATAACACCTGTCTGGAGTAATTTGTAAGCGTCCTTGCTTTGTGTGCTCATTGAGGTCTTTCAGTCACCCTCACCCCTCTTAAGACTTAGGGCCTCATCACGAGTTGGGCGGTAACGGCGGCAGTATTACCGCCGGCAGTATTAGCCCTACCGCCAACCCCCCCGGCGCTATTAGCGCTGGATCACGGGTTTGGCGGTAATGGAATTCCCCATTCCCCACTTAGCCCATTCGGGAATGCCCCATTCCCCATTGGGCTCAATGTGGAATTTTCACGCTCTTACCGCCGGCGGCGGTAATAGCGTGATTTTTCATCAGATTTCCCCCCAGCTCAGAGCTGGAGAGCAATCTGCTGAAGCCCTGATTTGGCGGACCCTTAAATCCGGCGGTAATAGCGCGACCACCGGATTTAAGGGTTACCGCCAAACTCGTGATGAGGCCCATAGTCTTGACTGCCGCCATCGCTACCCTCATTGGTCTGGCTTGTCCAGAGGTTACCCTGTTCCAAGAAACTAGGCTGGCCTTCTGAACCTCTGCCCCTCCAGGTCCGAGTTCAGAAATCCATCTTAACAATAGTCATGGCCCACCCCAGGGTGTGGGCAATCAAGATAGGACATTTTGCAGTGTCGCTAGACATGACTCTTGGAACCATAAATCATCATACCCAGGGGATCCGCGAAGTATTAGCCACAGCTGATGCAACAGCCATGGTTATTACAACTGTATATTCCACTCATTCGCCCATCCACATTTTTGAGCTCCAATCTCATCCCAGTGGGAAGAAATGAATTCCCCAAAAGGACAGCAAGTGACCCGAATAACAGGGCATGCACAGGTCCCCTAGCAGTAATAAAGACAAACATCCACTGTTTAAATCCAAATGTGTCTCAATATCAGGAGGCTCTTAAGAACAAATGCAGAAACTCAATCAGATACAGTAAGGGGTCTAGAAAATGTTCAAGAGAGGCTAGGTCAGTCCACTCAAGGAAGATCAATAAACAAAAGGAGAAGGGGTTGGAAGAAGCAGGGTAACCATATTGGGCACATAAAACTAGTGGACACAACAAATCCTAGTGACCTGGAAGGCTTCAATTGACACGGGTGTGGGAGGGGGAGAACAGGCAAGGCATAGGACTACAGATTGCGATCCTGGAATGTAGAATGAGTGACTTTGCTGTTAGATGAGCCAGGTCGGTGCTCGTATGTTTGTGAGTTTACAGTAATACTATTGCAGGAGACTTGGGCTCTGGAATCCATACCGCTCCAAGGGTACGCATCCCATACAATTCTGGCTGTGAAAGGTACTAAAGGAAGACCGGGGCGGTGGGGGTGTCTAGTGTATATTGACATTACCCTAGACTGGAAGGTGGTTCAATGCTGTCAAACTCCCCTGACCTTCAGCTTTTACGTATAACATCTGGTGAGAGGGAAGGGATCTCAATGCTTAACATGTATAACAGAGTTCAATGAGTGCAGGGAATGAACATGCTTAACAGACTGCAGCAACTTATAAGTTCATGGAATGTTCCTGTTTTAGGAAGCAGTTAAATCCTGATGGCAGAGGACATGAACTTACAGACTGAACCACTAAGGGAAATGGATGGACTTTTGGAGCACCAAGATACTGCTTGCAACATACGCTTTTTGAGAGTAGCTTCCCCTAAAAGAACCCGTTGATTAGCAGTAGAGTCAGCTTGTCTATTATCCAACTTAAACCTGAGGGCATGCAATGGCTGGCTACCTAAAGACCAACCAGCCACGTTGACATTCAAAGGCACTAATGGGTCTTCCCACATAGATCATCTCTGTTAATCAGTGGGAAAGGGTCCTTGACTTTGAGGTTTGTGTGAAAAAAGAAAGCAATCCCTACAATTAGTATCTCAGCAATAAAGTCGGCTTTGGACTGGGTATCTGGCCCCAATAGGAACCAACTGAGTCATAGAGAGGGGCATGCATGTAAATCAGTTACATGGCCCATAACGATCATTGAGAAACCAAGCCAACCATCTATAGTTTGATCATGGAAAATGTGGTTCTAATATGTAGTGACAAGTGCACAGTAGTTGATTTTGAGTTACTCGGTGCCAATGGGATCCACAATATCTCATTACCTGCTGCAATCATAAAAAGGAAAACACTAATTAAAACAAGCTGGTATGATGATGCTTGCACAATTGCTAAAAAGAAAATTGTTTCCGTTGTCAAATCAGAACCAGGGGTGGACAAAGCTGCATTGTACCATTAAGATCAGACTATACGAGCCTAATTACAACCAAAAGTTTACTCAGGACCAGTGGTGTGTTCTCCAAAAAGCATTAGAAGACGGTGATAATATTCGATTTTGGAGAATGGTTGCTGCAAAAGAACTGAAACAGTGTTCAATAACAGCTGACGTCTGGTGTCCCATTTATCCAGTCTCTATAAATGTTCAGAAGCCTCCACAAGCTTTTGATTACTACACAAGCAGTGGTGATGGCACTGAGATATGTCCCCCGATATTATGAAAAATCTTAGCTATAGCACTATGGACAGTCCCAAATTCCTGGTTAAAAGGGGTAATAATTCTGATATTTAAAAAGTGAGGAAGGGACTCCCCCGGGAATTACTACCATATTTCCCTATTAAATAGGGCAGGTAAAACCTTTGGGAAAGAAATACTTAGTCATCTTCAAGAATGGTTGTATGCTGGTAACATCATTATCGATCTCCAGGCAAGCTTCCGAAGAAACAGGGGGATAGTAGACCTGATTTCTGCTGTTCTTATTGATCCCGAAATACGTTGTGCTGTGGAAAAAGAAGATGTAGACTGTGTTTCTGGATCTTAGAATGACATTTCACACAGCATCCTATACCAAATCCTGTCACTTTGAAATACCCCGTCCCCCACATAGTTAGTTTCTGCTATAAAATTGCTTTCTTCCAACAACCTAGCCACTGTGCGCTATGGCTTCAGAGCTGAGCAGATGGATCCCGTCCATGTCAACAAGGGTGTGGGACAGAGTGTGTCTTGGCACCCCTGCTCTTTTCCGTCTACATCCATGAGATCATAGATGCACTGGTGATGCACTGACAAGATTTCCCAAGGATGGCCACAGAGCAACACCCAGCACTATTTTATGATGATGATGATGCGGTCATCCTGGCAAACCGCCTCCCACCCCCAAGGCTTAAAAAAGCCTCTGGAAGTATTTATGACTATTTGCAAACAGCTACACCTAGACTTGAAAACAGAAAACTAAGGTCATGGTATTCAAGTGACAATTGACAAAATGCAGACCCTTGTTTGTTTGTTTGTTTGTTTGTTTTATTTGCTTATATAGCGTGCTGAACCCAGAGGTAACTAGGCACTTAACTTTGAGGAAACATTGTTACAGTCATAGCAATAGATTACAAGAATGTGCAGTGTCCTAACATATATACAAAAATATACAGATGTGGACACAGCTATTTAATTTACAGGTATAGCTGATTAGTTGATGAGTTGTCAAAGACAGAGCAGTCAAACGCAGTCAGGTATATACAATAAGGCAAATATAGGTGAATTAATCATTGGGGGATCAATGAGAAGAGCCAGGATTTGACTTTGTATCGGAAGCCCGGAAAGGAAGGTTCATCTCTTAAGGCGGGGGGCAGAGCATTCCGGGTTTTGTCTGCTAATACTGGGAAGCTGGAGCCACCTGAGTTTTGCAGCTTAAACTTAGGAATGTTGAGGCAATGGGTATAGTTCGTTCTGGTTTGTCTAGTGGAAGTGTTTTCTGTAGAATTTATCAGCCAGGTATTTTGGAGCCATGTTTGAGAGGCATTTGGGTGTTATCATGATTGTTCTGAAGGTAGGTCTGTCTTGTATGGGTAACCATTTGATGTTGCGTCTGGCTTGCGAGATGTGGTCTATCCGTGGTATGTTTAGTGCTGCTCGGACGGAGTTATTTTGCAAAACCTGGAGATTGCACAGGTTTTGTTTGCTGGTGCCTAAATAGAGGGTGTTGCTTTATTCCAGTTTAGAGAGTATAAGAGCTCTGGCCAAAGTGATACAGATAGAGATAGATAAGAAGGGTCTGCATTAGTTTATTAATTTAGCATTATAGGACGTTGAGGACGCTGTTGCGTTTACCTGTCTCGAGAGTGAGAGAGTAGAATTGAGGTAGACTCCTAGCGTTTTGGCGTCCTTGGACACAGCAATGTGGTTTCCATCGATATTGAATGAATTGTTTTGAAGATATAGGGCCTCATTACACGGACGGCGGTGGACCAAGGTGCTATTAGCACCTTGGTCCATGCCGGTAAAATACCGGCACCGCCTTGGTGGAAAGGGGAATTATCGCCCTATTCCAAGGTTGGTGGGGCGGTAATTCCCCCTTCCCCCATTGCCCTTCCCCATTCCTATTTTTGCCCCATTTCAGCACTGCCAAAACTCTCCATTCATTCCATATGGAGGATGTAGCTTGCCTTTTTCTCCCATGGGGTCAGGGTGAGTGGTTAAACTGTGCCACCTCCTGTAGTGGAAGTCACAGCCTCATATTCACCACCTTGCCTTTCCCCTTTTCCTGAGACATGTTCCAGACGACTGTAGTCATCGTAGGGCACGATGAAATGGGAGATTCAGGCTCGATTGGATATGTAAAGATGGCCACCACCAGGCTGCCTGTTTCTTAGATGAGGCTATTTCCATCCAGCGGTAATTCAACCAGCTGAAAAAGCACTGAGTTGGGCAGCAGTAACAGTAATTCCCTTGATGCCTGGATGGTCCGAAGTTGATTTTGGCTGGTAATTCCCCCAGACCTATGGTGTTTGCATGGTCCTGCCACATTGTAATGCAGTGTTAATTCCAAAAGACACCACGCCAGTAATGGTAATTCCATCCATCGGAATTACTGCCGTCATCAACGACCTACTCATAAAGATGCTCTTAGACCTCATACAGATGCACACTGAACATTTTAGTCAAATATTTAAATGCACCTTTTTATATTTATTTGAAAATACAAATGTCTTGTTTTTATGTTGCACTTCCGGGCAAATATCCCACTTGTAAGTGCTGAAATGCCATCATGAATGATACTCAATAAAGTAGCAAGGGAAAGATGATGGGTTGAGTTGGGCCTGCTAGAAATGAACATTGTGCTGCAGGCTTAAATCTGTACATAGGTTTCGGATGAACAGTTACCTTCCTCAATGACTGAAAACATTATCTTGATACAACGGCATAATGCATTAAAAGTATATATATTTTTGTTTTTCTCTAAGGCAATGCTTTCCTACTATTAATACCGGGAAGAATACAACTTCAATAGGAGCAAAGCCTATGTAAAATGTCCTACTGCAATCTCAATTTAGATATGCGCTTAGAAACAACGTGCCTAGCAAGAAAGAGATCATACATGCAACGTTTGGGTACTCCAGGGTGGATGTCTTTATCTAATGAAACATTAGTCAAATGTGACGTATGAGCACCGGTCTTTTCCACATTTGAATTTTGAATTGGATCTGTGGTCAAGGTATTGTTTATTTTTCATTTGCTGTCAGCAAATAGCAGATTATGCCTGGCAAGAGTAAACAGATTGTCTGCCATGCGGTTAGCAAGATGTTGCTTGCAACAATGATGATGTCCTTTCTGCCTAATAGATTCCTCTATTTCCAGCCAATTCCACAACCATTTCATGCTAATTATTCATTAGCAGATGTAACTACTTGAGAGGGCTTTTAGGCGAGTATTTACAAGCCAACATGGTTTAGTTAGCCCAAAAATAATTATATGTTTAGAGGAGCTTGCTGGCCGGTGTGCATAGAGCTGTAAGAGACAACACAATTTACAATGGGCTGTGGACTTCATTAGCGGCATAAGCAACAACTCTGTTCATGGATACCAGTGAGAAAGGTCATGCTGAAGACCTGATTCAATGCATGATTGCCACGAACACGGCTCTCCAGGTAGAATTGGAGCAAATTAGTAGAGCTGTAGGTGAATATATCCATCCTTGAATGTGCTCTACAGTCCTCTGCTGTTCACATGTGAGAAATGTGTGTTCTTGGTGCTGCATATTCAGCTTTCGGGCATTTTACAATATCGACAAAAACAGCGATGTCATTTCACCAAAATGCCAGGGGTAGTGGAAGCGACATTACACAGCACTTGACCTCTGATGACATCACAGGAAGTTATGTCATTTGACCCTGCCTCCAAGTGACATTACAAGAAGTGATGGCACACGACATTCTGATGTGTCTAACACCTGTGTTTCCAGGCGCTCTCATTTCAGACAGATATAAGAACCGAGGCGCAGAGGGAGGTGAGATTTCTCCACGATCACACATTTGGGGAATGTTATTTTCCAGATTCGACGTGGAGCCTATATGTAAAACATACATACTGCAGTACTTGTAACAGGGTAACCACAATCTCTAACGCAGGCTACAGCTAGTGTATAAAACATCTATAGATCAATGGACACAGAAGTACTTGTTATCTGTGGCATCGATTTATTAAACAGGCCAATAAAAGCACTGACCTGGGGAGGATGTGCTGTCTGTTTATCACTGAGCAAAAGGCTACACAACCTGAACTTTAAATCATTGATCAGAATTTAGTATCAACACTATTCCTTGGTTATAAATGTATCTATGAGTCAGCTACCACTACAGTAGGAGAAACCTATTGTGTGGGTGTAAAGCTGAAGCCATCTCTCTCTGTGTGCATGTATCTTTAAGTTATGTGACATGCAACCTCATGTTGTCCCCCACAACATAGTGCCGAAGATAACACCTTAATGCCTTAGGTTTTGATACATGACTCCCCTTCAATCTTTTTTAATGGGTAACTGGGTGAGGTGTCGGGGGGTGGGCGCTGCACTTACCTCAAGAGTGGCACTCAATGCATCTATGATGAATGAAGCTTCCACAAAGCCCTTTCCAAGAAGGAGTTTGAGTGGGAAGAGTGGGTCACTCCATGCCTCTCTCACTCCTGAGAGTCCATGTCCAATGCTTATTTTCTTATACAGTGTTCCACCAGAGCAGGATCCTGGTCGAGTTTGCAGCCCCTCTCAACCATTCACATCACTCTATAATGCGTTCAAGGTGAGTAGACCCCAGTGGTATAGCAGATGTGCCCCCCCTGCCAGCCATGCTGAGCGCCCCCATGCTCCTTAACAAAGCAAAGGGCACTCCACGCCCTGGCCCATACCACCACATGTGCGCAATGTCCATGATGATTATGCCACTGGAGGGGCATGCAATACTAAGTGAAAGAAGTAAATAGAACAAAGGTGTCAGAGGCGCCTTCAGATTAGCTGCGGTGAGGTTTGACACATTGATATGTTGACACTTGGCCGTTGTTAGTTGCTGTCTTCTACCATTTATCTCGTCTGTTCCCTGACACAGTGTCAGAGTCCTGCTGCATCCCTCCTGAGACAGGGGATTGCCTAGATTCTGATGGCCGAGAACAAGAGAACTTGAAGTGGCTGTAACCAGAGCTTTGGTTAAAGGAAAAAGCCTTGGATCGGGTACTGTGCATGTTTCTTTGGTACACAGCCTTTTTTCCTATTGACATTGCCCTCCCACATGAGCCTGCCCTGATCCCTAGACTTCTATTCTTAAGCTCTGGTCTACCCTCCTCTCTTGACAGGAGCCCCTATTGTTAGTGGCAGTCTCGACCATACTCCGAACACAGCAGTGAGTGCATTCCACACCCTGCTGCGGAGCTGGATATGGTCGGTGACTCTGCGCTACTGCAATTGGGGGTCTGGGTTGAGGCCTGTGTTTCTTTGTGAGTGAGGAGTTAGCTAACTCTGGGAATGTGTGGTGATTCACCCAGCAGTGCAGGGGAGTAGGAAACTGAAGGGGAGGTCACGTTCCTTTCCAGTGACAGTGACTGCTGGGCTTTTATCCCTTTGAGCTGCCGGGGTCCCCTGGACTTCCTATCCCTCACAATTGATGAACATCTAGGGCAGGCTACTTTCTGCCTACTGGCACTGGGCCTGCCATTCCCTCCCCTGTGGCAGAACTAGCCTCAATTTTAGGCCGGCTGTCCTTCTTGCGCCCTAAACCTATGTAGCTGCAGTCTTTTCCCGAACCCTCCAATATGAATTGGTGGCTACATTCGCAGTATCCCGTACATCTGCCTCACAGCTCACCCAAATGACAGACTCTAGAAAAGCCAGATAAGTCCGACGCTGCTCCATGGCTTCGATAGGGAAGCCCGAAAAAAGAACATGTATCCGCGTGCGAAAGGAGGGAAAATAGACTGTATTGGCACAGCTCGGTAATCAAACATCATGGGATTCTTCCACAAAGCGTTGTCAATAATGCCCAATCATAAACCAGAATCTGGCTGTTCTACCACCACCGGGGCTGAAGTGCAGGAGCCCTTACATCTACCCACTCTGGCTCCCAATCCAGTCAACTCCTTCGCTATCGACAATAATGGGTCCCTCCTAAACCTGTGTGAAAACATTAGGTCAAAATCATTGGGTCCCGACAGTGCTGCAGGGGCGGAGATTCCAGCGTCCAACCTCTCAGCCTCTCCTGACCAGACCAAATTTGCTGGCAAAATCCCTCTCTCAGACAATGATGATACTGACCTGGACAGAGTGACAGAGGACAGCAAATAACTCTGCAAGCTTTGAGGAGTAGGTCTATGGCCCATCTCAAACTATCCTGTCTATTGAGGCCAATTTCGAAGCCTTACTTATGCTGGTCAAAAAACTGGTTGAAAACCAAACTAACACGACTTTGCTCCTTGGTGAGGTCCTACACTGGCTGGCTTTTGGTGTCCCGTCTCAAGGGAAAAAGCCAAGCTTCGAAATAAAATAGGCAACGCTACAACCCTGGGGTCCAAACCTTCCAGCAGCAAACGGGATACTGTAACTGGTTCCCCGCCTAATCTCCGGCCAGCGGGGGTAAAGAAACCAACCAAGGAACTGGTCTCTAAACAAGACATGGTTAGCATTGTTGTCTATTCCGAGGTCCATGCATTGGAAGCACTCTTTGCTGAATTGTCCATGTTGAATAGCCCTACAGCAGGGAGCCCAGACAAAGTGGACATAAGCCCCCAACCAAGGAATGTCCTCAAAACCAGGGGGGACCAGAAAGCTGACTATGGTTCACAGGAACCTAAAGTTAATTCCAAGCCCAATCAGGGATTCTTTGCTATTACTAATGAGCTGGGGGATGGCATGGTAAGGCAGGTACACTTATGATGCCCCTTAGATGGTTGTGTTACAACCCCAGGGGACTTGAGGATGCTGGAGAGCCTGAGGTTGTAACAATCTGCAAGGCGCTTGGACAGGGGACTAAGGCAAGTGCCCATCAAAATTATACTGCCCAGCCATATACTACCTCCTTCTCCATTCCATCAAAGACCAGACTGCCTGATAAGGGCGGCAGCAGTGGGGCACCGGCAATAAGATCTAGTGAGAGTCGGACACCTGTCCACGAGCAGAATCATTGGCATATTGGAGGTTGCTCTAATGTGGCAAAGACTACACAGAGTACTGGCTGGGTCAACTTCACCCACTCTGAGCCGGGAACAGCTAAGCTGAAAAATATAAAGAAATCCAAACCAATCATGTGGGAAGAATCTGCAGTCCCCTTTGCTCAATCTTGTCCAATTGATAGAACAACGTAGAGACCAGGCTTGACATGGGAAGGCAGATGTGTCCCAGTTCCTGGTGCCCAAATATATTAAAATTGTTGAAAGATGCCCCACTGACTCTAGTCCCTTTCTAAATCAAATGTGGCTGTTCTAACTCTTCAGCTGAATCCCAGCGCTCAGCAACATGACCAATGCTGATATCTCATCTCTCAAACTGCTCAGAGCAGGTAGCCCTACCAATTGGGTGCGATGATGGCCTCTAGCAATGCAGCAGAGGTGATTTGCCAGCGCACTGTGGATTTCACCGAACTTGGTTTCAAGGTGGCTATCTTCAGACCTTTAAAAGTATTAAAAGACTTGAGAAAAAAGGGCCTAGGCAGTGCCCTCTCATACAGCCACTTAAGAAAAGACACATAAGGAATGACAATAGAGTAGCCGACACGTGGTTGAACATATCTCCTAACTCCCACTGATATAAGTCCACACTTCTACAATCAAATTGGTATGCAGTTTGTATATTGCACATGTTATAAAGAATGAACATATGCTGAATCATTTATAATGAAAACATTTATGAAGAATGCACTTATGGGTGGGGTAAAGCGTTCAATCTTGTGGGGAAATGATTGAGGTGGTTTTTTAAGGTTGGGCAATGGGTGTTTGGGCGGACTCACTATATAAGTTTTGTTATAAGTGCATTGTTTATAAAATGTTTCGATATGAAGACATGTAACCAATCAGATTCATCTCCTGGAATTCGCTTGGCCATCGCGCCTTTTTGTTGCACATTGAGGGCCTGGCTCAACTGTTGAATGCTAAAAAAAATTTCCTACAGGAGACCTGGAGGACGTTGACTGCAACGTGTCAATTAAGGTTGCAGTTATAAATACCCTCTGGGAGTGGTACACCACCAACCACAAGGCTCCCATCATTTTGGCAGGAGACTTCAATGTGGATTACATGGCTTACACAGCCACGGGCCCGGCGAGGGTCTCCAAGGCCCAACGGGGCAAACGGGGAGGGGATTGGTGTGACATCTTTGCTGAATTTTATATGGCCGTCTGACCACCAAGGCAGGGGACTATAGACCCACATGGTCTAATGGACCCAATAAAAGTAGAATTGACTTTGCTTTTATCAACACTGTCATAGCTAACTGTAACCTGAGCCTTGACATATGCCCCACCAAACTCAGCGACCACGCATTTCAATGATTAAGCCTACACTGTCAAGCCCAATGATAAATTGACTACTAAACCAGTGGTCAATCTACAGGGAAATCGCCTTCGCTGGACAGCTGCCAGCATTAGACATTTCAACAGTAGCAACGGCAAACATCAAATAGAGAGGCTGAAGGTTCATGACTGCTAACTTGATCGCCTGGTCAGCATGTTTGGCCAGGCACAGGGTAGATACCTCCTACAGTGGAGACCTAGTCCCACTTTTGGAGCAATCTATGATGTGGAAATAGCAAAAAAGGAGAGGGAGAAGAGGGCATCGCTCGAAATAACAAACTTGAAGTCGAAGAAAGAAAGGGCCAAGTCAGGCCTTGCTAAATCCCACCATAAGCAATGGCTATGTAGCCATTGGCGTGTCACCACCAACACAAACTGGTCCATCATTACCAGACTGATTTCATCAATTACGCCAAGAAATTTTGGTATGCAATCAATTGTACAAATACTTGGGCGTTTATTTATGGAACACTCATTTCGCCACCCACATGTCAAATAACATCCAGACTAGGGCCTGGTAGAAGTGGTTGGTGCTCAGGAGGACTATACATATGATTGGGGGAGGTTACATCAAGGCCAAGGTTCGAGCATATAGGATGTCCATCGTACCCATTATACTATATGGACTAGAGATCTATCCGGAGCGCTCCATTAAGTGGTTTGTGACACTAGAGGCCAAAATACTACGTTCCCTCCTGGGCCTGCCTTGTGCAACTCCGGTGGAGTTCATCATACTTGACTCGGACTTCCATAACTCTTGGCCTGTTGGAAAATCTCAGTTTGTAGACTTTGGGCAAATAACACCTACCCCGAAGGAAATGGCAACCCTTTGCTAAGGTTAGTTACGGCCCACCAGGAGAGATGCTCCGGCAGCTGTTAGTTCTCTGAGAGGCCAGATCATGGCCTTGGCGGATTTCCCCCCAGCTGTGAGCTGGGGGGAAATCTGCGGCAAAATTAGCGATTTTTGGGGCTATAAGCGCTGGCGGGAAATCCGCCGGCGGTAGTAGTGCAAATTTTCCCCATTTGGCCCAATGGGGAATGAGGAAATCCCAAGTGGGCCCAATGGGGAATGGACACTAACCGTTCTGCCAAACCCATGATCCAGCATTAATAGCGCCGGGAGGTTTGGCAGTAGGGCTAATAGCGCCGACGGTGATACCGCCGCATTACCACCCAACTTGTGTTGAGGCCCTAAGTGTCAATCTCCCCCGCTCATACAAATTATCTTATATTTGCATTGTGAACAGTTGCCAGCCTTTGTCAATATCAGAGCCTGGACTGGTGTACCCAGGGAGAAACGTCTATGCAGGATATGCAATTGAGATATTAAAACAGTCCGGCACGTGCTCACAAATTGTAGCCTCTTGAATAAATTGTACTCTAAAGGCTACAGGAAATTTGGTGATTACTGGTCTGACCAGTTCCGGAGTGCCATATACTGTGCCGAATCCCTGGCTGTCACAGCAGCTGCATGCCGCATCTGGAACCACATCAAACACAAACTTATATGATTGTTCTACCTATAACAACCTGGTTCTTACCCCCTTCTTCTTCCCGTTCTTGATGAACTCATACTGAAGTATTTTATTGTTTTAACTACTTTCTTCTTATTACGGCATTTAGATTTTGATGCTTCTTTCATTATTACGAGGTTTTATAATACGATGGCCATTTTCTATTTACTGAATGTACTGTTTGTATGTGATATTTTTGCTTTTAAGAGCTACATTACCTGTTGAATCCACATGTTGATGCGTAAAAGGTTGAATTGCCAAATGCACAAGAAAGAATAAAAATAAAAAAAGAAGTCAATATCCTTTTTAATCAAAGTTTAAATGTTTCACCTAGAGTAGAAAGAAGGGGTGCCTGGTTGCAAAATATACCAGCCACCAGTGGTGTATGGTGAGTTGTTTTATTGGAAGGTGTAAATATTTGCCAAAAGTATGCAATTGCGACAAGCATAGCAAGGAGCCCTGAATTAACGAAAACGGGGGGATCAGAGGGATACTTCTCCATCCAATGAGAATTTTTTTTGAATATTGGGTTAAAATGGTGCATGACATAGCACACTTTCTGTGAACATTTTGGGTAGAAAGCCAGACAGTTTGCAATCCGTTGTGTAGGGTGTACTCATGGAAAAAAAGTACAATAGATGCAAGTCACCAAAAGTGCACAATCGCATGTCCCAATGCATTGTCACGCCGGTCCCTTCAATATATGTCAGTATACAAAACATGTTCATGCTGGCTGTGCCCATACATTTCCATGCTGGCTCCACCAACCAACATATGCTAGTATTCCCATATAAGATCATACTCATGTTCGCTTTGAGATGTTTATTATAGTATCATGACTGGCACTAGGCACAAAGCTGTCTCTGCCAAATAGTCTTGGTAGGGTAGCTCAGGGGCACTGCAGTCACTTTGGAAGCAAAACGACGTGGAGCAACACAGGTTCGGTCCCGGGTCTGCGCTTAGAAACCTCTGGGTGTTAAGCACATTAGAAATAACCAATTATAATAATATATGCCAGTAATCCTATGTCAGAAAATACTCCCGTTGGTTTTGCCATTAAAAGTGACATGTCACAATAAGAAAACATGTCCAAACTGGTTCCAATGTAAGGCAAACTAGACCCAAAAGAACACTTATCATTCTTGTTTCATCAAAGATGCACAGTTAATAAAAAGTCATGCTACAGTAAGACATATACAAGCCACTACACCAAAATGTCAGCATAGCGAGGTAACACTACTTACCATGCTTGCTTTATCAAAGATGCAAGTAATACATGTAATGCCACAGTAAGCAATGGCTAGACCGGCTGTACCAAAATGCTAATCTAACCAGGTAATGACACACATAAACTTGGCTGTGCCTGCAAATACCAGTAAAACATGCTAAGTAAATAAAGGATGTGTCCATAATGCTCTAGTGATCCCCAATCCCGAAGAGCCTTTCACAAACACACAGAAGCATACCCTTTCACCGACCTATATAGCTCATCTCACATTCATTCACACTGCACTCACCACAGAGTCATGCACCCACCCTCCCAGACATTCCCAAACACACACACACACACACACACACACACACGCACACACATACACACACGCACACACGCACACACGCACACACGCACACACGCACACACAAAAAATCACATTCATACCCATTCAGTCACCAGTCACTCACTCATACACCTTCTCTTACATACACTTACACTGACACCCACCCACTAAGAACATTCAAACAAACACCAACACATTCTTACTCATTCACCCATCATTCACTGACCCATACACATTCTCTCATGTCCACTCACACTGCATTCTCCACATAGACACGTACCGATCCAGAACATTGACACACTATCACATTCATACTCATTCACCCGCCAGTCACTCACTCATACACCTTCTCTTACATCCACTCTCACTGCATTCTCTACACAGGCACATAACCAACCTCCTATCCAGAACATTCAAACACACACTACCACCTTCATACTCATTCACCAACCAGTCACTCACTACACAGACACACATCCACCGACCCAGAACATTCAAACACACAAACTATCACGTTTCATCTCATTTACCTATAATTCACTGACCCATAGCACACACATAAATCTGACATGCACCTCACACATGTCCGTCACATTTTTATAAAAAGGCCACCCTCGTCTCCTCTGTCTGTTATATTCAAATTTGTGATGACAATAGCTTATTGGTTGATTATCAAATCATATCATTTTTGTCATTCACTTAAGCTGTACATTACTTAGATTGTATTGGATTCCCTTGACTCTTCTTTTTCTGTCCTCGAGTTAACACTCTGCTTTGGTACCATAAGAGCAATTGAAGTAGGGGCTGAGGACCTACTCTATGTTGACAGTACCTAGACTTCTGTCATGCTGTGTATGGTGATATTTGTCCAGTTAGTGCCCATGTGGGTTGTCGTTCTCTTACTTTGCAGAAACTGTAGAGGCTGGTAATTCGATTCAATCATTTAAAAGGAATAAACTCAGGCAATACTTACCCTTTCCCCCTGAATTATGGGGAGGAAATGTTGCAATGCCCAGACAGTGGACAGACACGCTTTTTCACATTCACTAAAGTTGGTCTCCGTTTGTGACAATGCTTTGCTAGCATACGCAATAGTTATTTTATTTTATTTACATCATGTTTTTTAATATTATACAGCTGGCATGCATTGATCAGTTTTAGAAAGTCTAACACCATACACATCATGTGCATGATGTCATTTCTCAAATAAAATATGTTTTGTGTTCCACTCACGATCCACACATTGTGATGAATACTTGTAGGACCAATTGTAATCTTTAACATGCATTTTCCTACAATTCTTTGCCCCGACTCTGGATCATCTAGGCCAAAAATGTGTTTATTCTCTAACCTGAATTTTGAGATCTCCTCCCTGTCAATTATTTGCTGGAGTACCTTTTCATAAATGAAATTCCATTCATGTTCAAGTGCTAACATGGCTTCTATCATTTCAGGATGCCCATTCACATGGATAGGAATCCATGGCTGCCCATCTCCCATGTGTATTTCTGAAAGGGTTGAAATGTGATTTTCTTTACTTATCTCTGGAGTGACATTTGCTTTGCATTTTTCTTCATTTAGATAGACGCACACTGTGTTCTCATTTATTTCTGTTTGCTATTTTTTCGGGTGCAAATAAATCACAACACACTGTTTCTTTTTTTCTCCCAGCATTTCATCCTCACATATAGGAATGACAGTTACACTAGACACACAGCCATTCTGAAGATATAATTCTACTGCACTTTCTGATTTAGCAGTGGTATGCCATTCTTTTACACTGTTGTTTTGTGTCATTATTTTCTTAGGCCTCAATGGTTTTTTGGCTAGGCACCACAATACCCCATTTACCCTATCAAGTAGGGATGACAACGTCTTCAGGCAATTTGTCGCTATGAGAAAAGGTATTTAATTGATTGATGTGATCAACACTTCCTGTCTCATCCGATGCTTCCCTATCTTCATGTCAACCTCGGTGATACCTTCCATAGCTATGTTTTCCCCATTGAAATTGTGCACAGGGCCTTCATTTTGTCTTACCTGTGTGTGGTTTTGTCGGGATCTCCCTTCATTGATACCTTTCACTAGTTCTTTTGCCATTATCAATCATTGCAAGTCCATTACATTTTTCTTCAATAGTGAAAGGAGCATAGTACCTGTCTTCGACGTCTTCTAGCACACATGACAAGTGTGATCTTTTGCTGATTTCAGTATGTACTTTCCTTAGCTCTTTTTTACTCTTTGCTAGACAAATAGTCATATGAAATGACATGTTTCCCTCTTTTTTGCTCACTTTATTTTGAATTTCTTTGTCTACTCTCCTGTGCTCAGAACCCATTTGAAGTGTAGCCACTGACTGCCCCTCTGACTGCCCCTCTGACTTGGGACCACCATTGTTCTCACTACAACCTTTTGACTGAACATTTGAACAAGTGTCACATGGCAGCCTGTCAACTTCTTGCCCACACCACTTGTCTGAGTTTTGTATGGTGTCTCTCATTTCTGTCACTGAAATATTTGTGGTTCAAAATACTCCTCAGGTAATTTCACTTGCACTTGACTGAATTTGCACTAAACCTAATAACTAATATACATTAACATAATTAACCCAACCCCAGTAACATGTCCCATGTCATAAGCATTTAGTGCAAATTAGTCTATATGGAAATATCATCCTGAAATAAAACCTTTTTAAGCCAGTAACTTGCATTTCTGAACTCTGTGCAATGTCCATCATGCGCCCGCTGGTTGCATTGGCAACATATGCCTTGCATATGTTTGCATTTCTGTTTTTCTGTATTTCTGTATAAAGCCCACACTAAAACTCACACCAAAACTACATGTAACACTAGATGTGTAAACTAATAAGCCCCTCTCATTCAAAGCCCCTTTAACTCATGTTATGTTATGTTATGTTATTTTGCATTTATATAGTGCCTTATATACCATTGGTATGGTCTGAAGGCGCTGGTAGGTTGAACGCCCTTGGGAACCGAAGTTCAGATCAGTAGAGAGAGTAGAGAGTCAAAAGGTGCATGTGAGCACCGGATATGTGTGCAGCTGGTGCGGTATTCGTGTAATAGCTGCTTCTTAGCGGTAGGTGTGGTGGTTGAGAGATCAGGAGTATTTGCTTGTTCTGGCAGGATTTATCCAGAACGAGTGTGGCTGCGTTATGCCTGAGGAGAACGCCAGGCTGGTGGGGGGTGTACCCGCAGTGTTTTACTTAGAGTGCTGTGGAGTATGCAGCGGATGTTAGTATGAGAACAGTTATACCGAATGGTGTCATAGTATCTCTGTGTTCTAGTTGAGTGGTCGTGTAGAGGGGAGGGTAAGCGTGGTGGTGTGATATGATGTGTTATATGCTCTTTCAAAATGTTCTCTGCATTCCAAACCATACTATATGCGTCACGCTCCAGTCTGTTCCATGCACACCTATCCACTCCATGCATCCCACTCCACACACTCCGGTTCGCTCGACGCACTCATGCGCTCCAGTCCGCCCCGCACGCTCCATTTCACTCGTTCCATCCACTCTACGCATTGAGTATCTCTGCGCAACTCGTCCGCTCTAGTAACAGGTCAATTCCACTCTGGGCACTCGTTCGCTCTAGGCACTCATTCGCTCCAGGCACTCGTTCGCTCCAGGCACTTGTTCTCTCCAGGCACTCGTCCGCTTTATGCCCTCACACGCACTATGTATTCACCTGTTTTCCTCACTCATCGGCTCTACGCACCCGCCCCCTCAATGCACTCATCCCCTCTACACACTCAGCCCCTCTACGCACTCAGCACTTTCTACCCTTGCTGTAGAGTTGCTTGCATCTTCTACTTTTCACAAGTCTAACAGCTTGTGGCCCTACATTGATTCATCTTCTTCTTCAAAGACTTCTGAAACATTGTGCAAAGACTTTTCTACTTAACTTCAAGGAAGCGCTTCAGCCCATCTAGACTATTGCCTATTGACTTTGGCTTAGCCCGTTTTAACTGAATGACTCTTATTGAGGGATCTGAAAGTATTGCCTGTTTAAGAAATATTTGTGGTAACTTGCTTGCTCTAATAATCTTTTTCCTTTTTACTTGCTCTTAACTAATCCTGAATGCCAACATTAATACATTAATGTCAACAGCACCCTAGCAATTTAAGTCACCTGTGGCTGTAGGTCTCTGCTGTATGGGGTTTATGGTCCTTCCATCCAACCGGCCCACATCAAAACCCCTTCCAACGAAAACTTTCCATCACATTCTTTTGCATCAAATGGATTTTTTTGCATTATTTTGGGGGATTCCCCCAGACCCCTTTGTTTTACCCTTAGAATCCCACCCCAATGAAAAATAACCCTTTACCCCATCCATATATGCATTTGATGCAAAAAGATACGATGCAAATTTTAGCTGGAAAGGGTTTCGATGGAAACCTTTTCGATGGAAAGACCAGATACCCCAAATGGGTATTAACCGATTCTGAAATAAGATTGTGTAATTTTGAAGGATATGTTTGTGGTGTTTTAAAGTGCCCCATCTGAAGACAGCTTACATTAACTGATTGTTTTATCAAGAAACCTTGTATGCCTCTGTGTAACTCCCCTAAAGCTCATACTGACCCATCTTGAGATAAGCCTGGCTACTCCTCCATACTACCAACCTGTGTAGTACAGACTTATAGCAAAGATTGTATTACTACTGCCAGGAGGTCAGGGTTGTTGTAGTGCACCCTATGGGTACCGCATACAATCTTGCCTAACAGGCGTGTAGAGCCTGGTGAGGCCCGCCAGATATCGCTGAGGAAGAGAAGTCTTAGGGCCTCATTACATGGTAGGCGTTAAGGGTTTACCGGTACCGGTAAGGGCACCGGTACCGGTAAACCCTTACCGCCTTACTACGAGGTTCCTTTGTGGGACCCGACCTTAACTGCTGGTGTACACCAGCCGTTAAAGTTGGAACCCGCAAAGGGACCTTGGTGCTAATTACAGTACTGCAATTTTCAGTACCGTAATTAGCCCCTTCCCCCTTCCCATTGAGCCCTATCGGGCAAAAATGGGAATGGGGAAGGGCCATGGAGAAAGGGGGAATTACCGCCCCGCCAACCTTGGAATAGGGAGGTAATTCCCCTTTTCTCCATGGTGGTACCCGTATCGTACCAACGGCTAATAGCACCATGGTTTACTGCCTACCGTGTAATGAGGCCCTTAGTCTTCTGAGTTCCGGTAGGCTCCTGCTAGGCTGCACAGCAGGGAAGACCTGGTGCCACCCTGCTTGTTGATGTAATACATGCTGGTGGAGTTGTCCGTCTGAATGAGGACCACTTTGCCACAGATGAGCGGCAGGAAAGCCTTGAGGGCGAGCACGATGGCTTTCCACTCCAGCCAGTTGATATGGGCCTCCTGCTCCTACAGGGACCAGACTCCATGGAAGCTGTGGTTGTCCAATGTAGCAGCACAGCCTTGCAGGGAGGAATCCAGGGTGATGGTCACTTGCGGGGCTGCCTGTCCGCAGGATGCAGTCCGTGGACCACCAGACAGGTGTAGAAAGGGAGGAATGTTGACTAGTTCCACTTGGGAGCCTGGCTCCGGATTCCATGAGGCTTCAAAATGCAGCTGTAATCTCATCTTGAGCCTTGTGTGAGGTACCGCCAGTAGGAACGCTGCCACGATACCCAGCAATATCATCAACTCCTACACATCCTGTTGGCATCCACTCACCAGACAGACAATGAACAACCAATCAGAAAGTGAATACAAACAATCCACATTCTCTCCTCATATACTCTTCCTCCATTGCTGTTTCGAATATCTGAAGTGACAATCAGTATCAGTATTTCTACCCCACTAAAATGGAAAACAACATGCAATGCTGGCAAAAAATTATCCTACAGAGGAAGAAATTAAAAAAGATGTCGCTGAAGAAAATGAACCAGAAGAAAATAAACCACATTCAGGATTTTGTAGGTCCATTCTTTATATTTATGTAAACTGAGTCTAACAATATTATTTTAAGAAACAAATATCAGTCACCAAACAAATATGGTTTATCTACCCACTATCAACAGTCTATACAACCAACACAAATATGTTTAAAGTGTATTATCTGCAATTGTGTAAAAATATTTTTAATATTTTCAAACAGATGAAGAAGTCATTCAAATATCAAGAAGAATCAAACAAGAAGCACCACATGAACTAGCCACTAATCATAAATTCATAAAAATAATTAAATCAACTATTAATTCATGTTCAATAAGAAGTACAATAAATGAAAAAGGATATTGAAAATTTAAGACAAACCATGAACAGTAAAAATTCAGATAAGAAGTAGATGTAACATGTGTTCCAACTTAAAGAAAAAGAAAACATCCTCCCAAATAAACATGTTTTCAACAAACCTTTTTGCATATTTATCCACCCTTTTCAAGTATGTACACTTATATGTATTATTTATGAATACAAAGTATTTCAAATGTTACAATAACTGTTTACAAACACTACACTCAATACCACCCACTTGTATATTTTGGGTTAAAAAATGTTCCATAGCCTTGTCTATACAACTCAGCACATGGGGTGGGTTTGGGATAGCCATGGACAAACATCCCCAGTCGTTGATACTCCTAGGTGTGATCATAAATATTCCAAATATTCCAATTGCGCTCCATTTGTATTAGCCATGGCTTTAGGATTGTATAGGTTTTTTAAGAAACTGAGTGTAGAATAACAAAAGAGACAGTAAAAAGAGAACATAAAAAGAGTTATGTAAAGTACCTAATAACTCATCACTCATAGCCGTGGCTAGAGTTCATTGACTTTTTTTCCTGCTGTGGTTACAATATGAAACTTTAGAGGGTAAGTCACAAAGATTTTTTTATGAATATATACACAATAGATCAGTTTTAGAAAGGATTCTTTTGGTTACAAACAGTGCACTATTTTGCACAATGAGGCCATATAGCCAGGGGTATGTTCCAATGTACCCGCTGCTTCGACACTCCCCAGTCGTTGCTGCGCTTAACCGTGCCTCCAATATTCAACGTCCCATTGGTCTAAACTATAGACACGGTTATTCATCTTTGTTTAAAAATAATATCTTTCTATCTGAAAAACAATCCGTTAACACACACACGTTAATAAACACAATTTAATACAGCTTGTATTACCCTCATATTTTTTATGCAGTGCATCACACACACTATATAAGATACAACATTTGTGCATACAAATCTATTGTTCTCTTTGCATATACTAATCATTGGGTCATTCGGAAATTAAATCCAACTTGGATTAAAAAGAAATCATTCAATAATATCAAAAAGTATAAGAAAATACCACTACAATAAACATAGATATTTAAAATGAGTGAGAATAAACAAACAGTTTTATACTGGGTGGTTGCAGGACATATGTTGAAGAAGGTTACCTAAACTGAGAGAACAAGACAGAATAGGGTAGTATAAGGAAACCTGGAGAACAATGAATAGAACAGCAATATATTAACTGAATAACAATAAACCCGGGAAATTATACTGGTAAGTTGTAATAGAACAGATGAGGTACAGTAAGTAAACTTGGACAGCAAGACAAAACAGGGTGTGTTAATTCAACTTGTAGACTAAGCTGCTCTGAGTGGTTTCCGCTTCACCTGCATAAAAACTATTGCTGACAGTTCACAATATTACAGGGTGAAAGACCAACACTGCAAAACGGATATTGAAAAAGGGATGTGAAAATCAGACTAACAATAATATCAGTCACCAAACTGATATACTTCATCTATCTAAAATCAAATGTCTATGCAACCAACACAAATATTTTTGGAGTGTAATATATCTTCAATTGTTTAAAAATATTTCAAATATTTTCAAACTAATGAAGAAGTCATTCAAGTATCAAGAAGAATCAAACAAGAAGTACCAGAAACAATACCCACATAACTAGTCATGGATTCATTAACAGAATTAAAACAACTATTAATTAATATTCAAAAAGAAATCAAATCAATGACAAAGGAGATTGAAAATATAAGACAAACCATGGACTGGGTAAGAACAAACAAGAGACATCATGCTAAGGAATTACAACAGAGTGAATGGGGTATGTTAAGCAAACTTTGAAAACGTGTGAATGGGATACTGTTAAGTAAACATGCAGAAAAAGAATGCATGGCGTAGGTTAAGTAGTCTTGGTGAACAAGAACAAATATGGTGAGATAATTAAAGTTGGAGACCATGTAATAGAAGACAATCAAAAAGGTAGAAACACTAGTACTTAAAAATTCATTGTACATATTCTGTGGCAAAAAAAATGAAGAAAGTTCAATGCACCTTGTCCAGAATGACACTAAAATGTGAGCCTTCAAATGCTTCAAGATGGTCTGCCACATCCTGCACTGCAGCCTTTTTTAACTTACATGTCGTCTTCCTTCTTTACTGCATCTGTAAACAGTGGTTGTACAAAATCAACCACAGCACACTGAAGGTGCTGCCAACATCCAGAGCCTTAAAACACATGCAGCACTGGAGCACTCAATTTAAAGAATCATTAGAAATGTTAGAAAGGTTGCAAAGGAGGCTTTTCATGAACAGCCTACAGATGTGTTGCTCCCATCTCCAACAGTAGCACAATGTTGGCCTTTCACAGAAGTTAACTGTATAGGATCTAGGGAAAGTTCACTGGGATGATGAGAACGATATATCTACAATAAAACACAAAAAACAAAATGACTAAAATGAACTTGCAAACCACCATCAATTCAACTACCTCACAAAACGCTCAAAAGACTGAAGAGTACTGCATACTTGAAATTGCATTCAATTACAAGCAACACAATCAAATAACATTTAACCTCACTAACATTAAAACAAAATGCCTGCATATAAATGCCATTAATTAACAAATCTACTTTTATAGGTCCATATAATACTTGCCACACAATCAAAGCATATGAAAAGAATCATAATGACCAACTGATAGCAGTGGTAAATATGCCTATAAAACATGTATTAACACTCCTGCCATGTGCACAGTGAGAGTTCTGGAATCAAAAGGGTGAAACTACAGAAAATGGTGGCTTTTATATTTTCCAAAAAGAGGACTATATACTAAAAAAAACTACTAAAATGGATGATACATTTTCACCACAAGCTATCACAGACAGCTACACAAATAGAAAAGTATCAACTAGTGGCCGAAAAGGTTGGGAGCGGTTGGGAGCGGAGCTCCTCTACTTTTTTAAATTAGGTTTTACTGTTCCTATAATTTTATTCTGAAAAAGAACCCGCTCCGGAATAGTTTCGTTTTAAAATATAAGTGTAGGAAGAAGTTGAATCTTGCACTTTCAGTGCACTGCACTGACAGTTCCCCTAAACAGCAGGTGCATGTGTTTGGGGGTTTGTATTGTGCATGGGAGCGGGCGTGGTGATGGGGTTTGTGGGGAGCAGGGGCAGGCCCGTAAGGATCATAGTTCCACTGCTTCTTTCCGTACACTTCGACCACTGGTAACAACAACCAATGACAAGCAATGAAACTCACAACATTTATTTTTCCCTCAACCAACATATTTCAGATTCACTGCATCTACAGATCTTGTTTTGTATCTGTGGCTAAACGTATATTTTTTTACAAGCCCAAAACCAAACCAAATTAGCCTTCAAATCTTTAAATGATATAAGAGAACACCTAAGCAGATTAAATAACACACACAAATAAAATTCTGTACTGTATCATCCACATACAAATACGATTAGTGCACAATTTATAGTCTATAGATTTACAGATGCAGCTATAAATATAACTGCGCCTACGGGTACAACCAATATAATTATGAAAACCATTGATGCACCTACGCACTTGCTTTTTAATAGATGCGGTTATAGAAAAGCCCTTCATGTATATTTGCTTTTAGCAGTGGCTATACTAAAAAAAAACAATGGAAATAAATATGTATTTACACTCCCCCAAACTCCAGACAAGTGAAGGTATGCCCCTTTAACGCTCATGCCAGAAAAAATATAAGCCGCTAGGAAAAAAGGTCAAGAGATTTCTTACAAGGATAACAAGTTTTAATAGCAAAAAAATAAGTATGCCAGCAAAGAAAGTATGCTCGAGAACGTTCTGTCAAAAAATGGTAAAAGCAGAAGGTTATAAGGCAACACATCATCATTACTACTTCATACATAAAGTAAAAACCTGAGTGGCTGGTTAGTGAGATCCTCTACATGGGCCTGCTCCACAAGGGATGTCAGGCTGCAATTGGCCCCAGCCTCGTCCATCCGTCTTCCATGACGTGGGGTCAGCTGGGCTCATCTCTCCAGGGAATGAAGGTCATGTTCCTCATAAATTACTATTGCAAGACAATACTACTCTATAATTATGACGTGCAGCTGGGAAACTCAGGGACTGGCACAGGGGAAGAATCACGATCATGCTGATCCACATATTCTTCGCTCAGTTCATATTGAACTTTCCACACCCAAGGCTTCCACCCTTGTTTTGGACTATAATGTAACCCTCCCTGTACCTTTTATTACAAAGTGTGTCATTATGGAATAAGATGAAATGATTGTGTTCTGTCAGATATTTTATGACCACTGGGTTTATGGATGGCCGTCTGAGGTCAACTACTATCGCGGAATTTACGGGTCTTTGACTGGGTCAGTTTTGGGGTCATAAATCCTGGTGGACTGGGTGGGGGTTGGAGGTCAGCTTTTGGACTGGCTGTGAAGGATGCACACAGTGAGGTGCCAGGTACTGTCTTGCGGTCTTGCAGGGCATATTTGTTTTTAGGATAACAAGTACTGACAACAGTTAAGGAACAAAGAGAGGTTTCTGTGGGAACTTAGCAGTGCAGGTCTTTCTACAATCAATGCTTGGGCCAGGTCAAGTTTCTTCATCGGACCTGTGTTTACCACGCAGCCATGCAGTGCCAAATGTACCTACCATAACTACAAACATGGCATTTCATTATATGTGTGCACTAAACCTATACGTCTATGTTTCATCTTGTTTGTGCGGGGTTCCGTAGCACACCTCATTCCCCCATAGTACATCGCAAGTGTGTCTATGAGATTTGCCTCACTCTAAAGCACCTAGGGGGTGGGAAAGGTTAATTTCCTTCCCAACACAAGTGTCCCTAACATGCCTACCAGCCCCCCCTCCATACCCTATGGTCCTCCTCCACTCCCCTAGCCTCACCCAATACTCCAAAACAACCAATTCATCTATGATGCTACTCCACCCAAAATGTTGGTTAGCCACGGCTACCACACCTCCACAAACACACAACATGCTATTTGACACTGTAGAGCTCTGGCTGCACAGTGTGCCACATCTACCTGTGTGTAGCAATGCCGCTCACTGAGTGGCTGCTGCATAGCCGCAGATAATTATAACAGTACCATCAACCAATTTCAATCTCAAAAACACACACATCATACATACCCTGCTCATACAAACTACTAGAAATTCAAATTAGGAATCATTTTCCTGGAAAGAGAGGAGGACTGCAGATATCACGACTGGCTTGGCAACTGTGTGGCTGATCGGAGACAGTTGGATGTTTGGTTACTGCCTGTGAGAAACTAAATATTGACATGGATCTAGGTTTGAGCGATTTTACAATTAAATGGTTTGAATTGCAGGGAATGTGGTTGTTCCAACCTTCTCCAACAGTGTTAAGTCTGAGAAGCCAGACATCATACTAATTCATTGTGGAGGCAATGATTTGGGGAATGTATGAGGTGTGTCCCTGACTTTAATGATCTAACAGGATATGGGGAAACTAATGGAACTATTTCCTTACACCATCTTCATCTTTTCCAATTTGACTTAGAGGCAAAAATGGAGATGGACTAACAGATATAAAAGTAAAATTGAGAAATCATGGAGAAATGTTAATAACGTAGTATCAGCATTCATGAGAGACCACACCCAATTATGGATTTCAAACAACAACATACAGTTCTACATGGCCAATTCCTATAGACATGATTGAGTACACCTAATTGATGAAGGAAATTCAGTGTTCCTTCATAACATCAAAACAGTACTCCAAGTGTACTAAAATACTACACTCACTGTACCCCAAAAAGGTCATTTAAGGACTACTTATTACATATAAAAAAATAACACAGCACATTTTTTTTATTAAGCCTCTGGCTACAGTTCATTGATTTTTATTATAACCGCTTACAAAACCAAAAACGGCCCAGTTACAAAACCAAAAACGGATTTTGCTTTACTTTTCTGTCACATAAATGGCAGGAATTTAAACTCTGCAACAAAATCGGCCTCGCTCTTGCTTTTCACATGAAGGGCTGCATTTAAACACTGCAAGAAAAACAGCCTGGCTTTTTCTTTTGCTTTTCACTTCAAGCGCAGACATTTAAATATTGCAACAAAAACAGCCTGCACGTGTGTTTGCAGAGCCTGCTCTCCACTTAAAATCACACCTACTGGTCAGTCAGCCTGCATTGACATGTGAGGTACTGAAGGCGTTATAATTCCCTTTTCTGACTTGAAGGCAGGGGCACAGGGATTTCAAAGGAAGCAAGGGTGGCTGAAATCTTGACTGGGAGGTGTGAGTTCCTCCTGCACCCACTCGCAAGGACAAACTCACAACTTCAAAGGGGATAATACAAATCTCTGGTCGCCGGCTGTGGGGATAAAGTGCCCCTCCCACAGAGGGGGACAGATTCTCTAAATTGACATTAAAGGACTGAGTCCATTTTTAGGCATTTTTGTAGCAAGTAGAATGAGCAATAACTGTGTTTTATGATATGTTTGTATGTAATTTTTAGGCAGTTTTTAAGAGCTA
Organism: Ambystoma mexicanum; assembly: GCF_040938575.1. NCBI lineage: Eukaryota > Metazoa > Chordata > Amphibia > Caudata > Ambystomatidae > Ambystoma > Ambystoma mexicanum. The sequence continues at coordinate 339,961,264 of NC_090939.1, forward strand.
TAGTGTATTTTCCTAGAACTTTGGGAACTGAAATGGCCAGTCAAGACTGGTTTCTGGCTTCTCGAAAGATGTGACAGTTATGGGATTTGATGGAAAGATGGAGATGAACCTTATGAATATGTCTGATCATGTGCAGAGTTATAGATGTCATATATTGTGTGAAAAGGATGAAACTGTGCCAAATGCCCAGGCTAAATCGTACAGATTTGGCAATCGATTTATCTGATTCCCCATGACCAGCCCCAACTGCATATCTGGTTCATATAGCCGGGGTGAGTATAATTATGAAGTCATGAGGCATAATTCAGTTTTGCTAAAAATGTTACTTGAGCACAAAGAACTGTACTAAATGCCAAACAGACAGATGGAACCCTTCCCCCTTGAACCAATCAGGCCCGGGCAGAGAGAGTTATGGTAAGCTGTCCTATCCATGGGCATGAGTAATTAAAGAGTATTCCACCTAGCTTGTAAAGTGAGTGATATCATTTGGGCTATATAAGGGAGGACTGTACTAGACAGAGGGACACAAAAAAATCCAAGGATACAGGAGAAGGAGGCGGCTGAACCAAACCAAGGCAGAGTGCAGAGACCAGACCCATTGCCAAGCTGCCCAGAGTGTCCCGAAATCCAGCTGGCTTCCTACAGTCCCAAACCAAGGCTTATTTTGTAAGTAGCAAATAACCCCAACCCTGCATTACATAAACATATCCTGTTTGTGACATTGCATCCCATTTCCCCCATTGGAAAATCCCATTGAAAATCCCATTGAATTTCCATGGGAAATCCCCTTCAAAGTCCTAAATTTCCAGTAGCATTCATTCATCTTCCCATAGAAGAACCTGTATTATCCTGTGTATGTTAGTGTATTCCTTTGATAAATCTCTCAGTTGTCTGTACAAATCCTTAGCATTATTTTGAAGTAAATCAATGAATTCCCCCATTGAAATTCACGGTGCGAGTTGGTTAAAATTCTAAATGAACCCCCTTCTTCCTTGTGTCTTTCTTTAATAATTATAGTCATTAAAGTAGTGCCTCAGAAGGATTAGTCTCTGTGTAACTGAGAACCAAATTTACCTGTGTATTGTGTGTACTAATGTACTTCTGTCCCATCAAAAACCCAAACCGTAGTCCCATTGAGAGCCACCCCTTTGGTCTAGAATCCTTTCTGTGATGTGCCTGTGTGCTTGTCCTTGAAACTGGTTTTTGATTTTTAAAGCTAAACCATTTCCTTAGCTGCCTGTTCTTGCAGATTCTGTGTAAAACGCATTTCCATTGCTGTTTGTTTTTTTCCTTTTGCAATTTGCTTTTTCCCCAAATATCGATTTTCCTACCTCATATCCACGTTTTCTGTGAGCTGATTAGTAGTCTTTAATCTCCCCTATCTCCTCTAGTGTAGCAACACACATTTCCTTTCATTGTGTCCCACTACAGTTGCGAGTAGCTGTGCGAGTAATAATCCAAATCCGATTTTGCCGTTTTGCTCCAAAAACTGGTTTCATTTTTTTTCTTTTTTTTAATTACTTTATAGTGTTATTAGATAGCTAGTATCTTTTTCACACTTATATAAAATTCAAATATCAATTTTATTACATTTTACGTTTCAATCATGTTAAAATACTTACATAAAAATCTAGTGTCAATTTTGTCATCGCATTTTACATTTCAATCATGTTGAAATACATTTTAATATATAGATTTTCCCAAGTGCATCGATCTTAAAGTAACTGTGTGAATTCTTCCTCTATTATAGCTAGTTTTTTGATAATTAACTCCCATACGTGGAACGCCATGTGGTTTAAGACCGACGACTTAGCAGCAAACAGCTAACTCCAGAACACGTCCAGATTAGGGTTGCAGTGGTTTTCATAAGCGCGTTTGTATTCTGCCTTCAAAACTTTGCAAGGGTTAAACAGGGTATAGTCGTCTCAAGGTGTCTCCCACATAGTCTACATCTCCTTTGTTTTCGAGGAATGCCCCTCCATGCACCCGTGTTTTCCAACTCCTTGATGGTTTGTAGTCTTAGTGACAAAGTAAACCTAGTCATTCTTGGACATCACTTCCTGGTTAGGTAGAGGCACGGGCTGCTTCTGTCGAAGGCCTGTTTGGTGCAATCTCTGTATTTTCTCTGGGTGCCAAGGTGAGTCAATGTGGAGTCTATAGCGTTGACCCTAGCCTTTTCCAGAATTTTAGCCAGATTATAATCTAACCAAGTCTTTGGTGTTTGCGTAAAGCCAATTTTCTGCATATAATTTGTGCTTCTAGCCTCAAGCTCGCTGAACCATTTGCTGGTTTCGTATCTCCTTGCAAGTTGGATGGTAAGCGCCAATATACTGTATGGTCCTGCTAAATTAAACTTTATCTTAGCCCATAGGTTGCATGAGGCCAGAGACCAACGCTTACCTATGGATGCAAGGCCCAGCTCAAGTCTAATGGCCTGAGCAGTGGTGCCAATGGAGAGGCTCAACATTGAGTGCAAGATCTTTCCTTCCAGCTTCTCAATAGATGCAACCCATTTCCAAGGAAATACTCCTCGGGTGTAGATGATTGTTGGCACTATTGAGATTTCGTAGGCTAGGAGTTTAGCTTCTATATTCCTACCACCTTGTCCATCGATGGTTTTCTTAAGAGCTAGCCATTTCCACCAGGCTTTTTTATTTACTGCCTCTAGAATAGAGGTCACCATAGATTTTGTTGTGATGTTAATTCCCAGGTAGTGGTAGCTGTTGGGGTGTCGATTTTTTCTCCTCCCATCCACCAATTTCTATTCTTCCTGGTGACGAAAGAGTTCCCAAATATCATGATCTTGGTTTTACTGATATTAGGCTTGAGGGACAGCTCTTGTGAGAATGAATATAATGTTGTCAGAGAATTTTGTAGCCCAACTTTGGTTCTGTCAAGAATCACTACATCGTCTGCATATGCGATACACGTCAGGCCCTTGTTACCGTATTGTGGTGGGGTGTTGTGGCCTGCCCCCAGTCTTCTCGCCAACAAGGAAAGGTATAGGTTAGAAAACAAAGGGGCGAAAGCACATCCCTGTTTCAGCCCCCTCTTAGTAGGGATGCTTTCCGAAAGGGCCCCTTCCTGAGACAACCTGATTGTCACCATTGTAACTCCATAAAGGGCTTTTATAAAGTATATCAGGGAAGGCTCTATCTCCCACTCTTTGAGCATGGACCATAATTTGGCCCGGTCTACGCTGTCAAACGCGGCTGTGTAGTCCACGAAGCATGCCTAAAGTACCATCTCAGGTTTCGTGTCCAGATCGGATATCAGGGTTAACAGGGTCAAGATGGGGTGCGTTGTTGAACACCCCTTTCTGAATCCTGTTTGATGGTAAGTTAAGATGCCATTTTCTGTTATCCATGCCGTGAGTAGCTCTATCAGAATGTTGGCAAATTCCTTGCTAATGCAGCCTAACATGGCTAGAAGGCAATAGTTTTCCGGCCTTTCCCTGTCGAATTTTTTGAACACTGGGATCAGGATGGCCTCTTTCCAATGTCCGGGATCACCCCGGATTGCCAGATCTGTGTGAACAGTTCTCTTAGGGCACTGGACCATAGCTCCGGATTGCTTTTCAGGATGTTGTTTAATCCGTCAGGGCCTGTGGCACTTGAGGATTTTAATTTCTTGATTCTTGCCACTAGGCCTGCTGTTTTCACCGGCTCACATACTTTAGAGTTTTGTTGTTTCAAGGGTATCAAATCTGGTCCTTCTGGGCCATCAAAGTCGCCTTTGATGAACTCTATCCAGCTGGCCTCAGTTAAAGTTACAATTTCTTTTTGTGCCCCTGTGGTTTGATGGGCTTTCCCTATCCTCAATGGATTCTCTATGGTTTCGGAGCCATTAGTTATAGTTATTCCTTACAGTTTTTATCCGCTCCTTTAGAGCCGTAGGGTGGGCTCTGAACTCTTCCTCCAGCTTTCTGATGACAAAGTTCTTTTCTTTCTTTTTATTGGCTACAGCAGGATTGAAATACTGACAGGTCTCCATATTTTCTTATGCGACCCTTCCTTGGATGCCGCAGCCTCGGCTTCAACCCAGGCTCTCTCCCCTTCTCTGTTCTTCAGGTCATGCCTTAATAGAGTATTGTATCTAGGTGTCGTCTTTCGGGACCAGTTTACATGATTTCCCCCTGGGTTGACAGTCACACTCACCCTCATGTGTGTTTTGGGTCTGCATATTCAATCATGAATTGTTCTGTAGGAATCATTGCATTTGTATTGCCATATCTCGGTGGCTGCTGTATTTTTAAGTATTTTTCCACTTTCATTAAATAATACATTAATAAATATCTTATTGATACACACCGGGTGTTTGTGAAGGTGGGTGCGAGACGGGTTGGAGGCCTCCTCAAGAAAGAATCTGTGGTTCATCAAAAATAATAGCGTTTTTATTGTGAGCCTCATTCATTGCGGGGGAAAGAGTCCCATGGCTGGAATGTGCCATGTAATAAAACCATGACAACGAGGTGGGGGCTCACTTCAGAATTCATAATACAATAGAACATAAAAGATCAATACAGTACAATACTGCTTATGTATGTATGTAAGGTAGCTGAAGATAAAGAAAGTATTGTAAAATACATGGCAGTAAACTAGGTACGGAAACATTTAATAGGCACAAGATGTAATAAAATACAGTGTATGCGGCCTCTAAAACTAGAGTAGAGTGTCTATTTTTTGTGTTACTGTTTTTAAACTATGTTCTTCTGTTTTTCTCCACATGCTCACATGTACGTAAGTCTGAAAACACACAGACAAAATAGATAAGACTCCCAAATACCTACCGTGTAACTGACCATGGCCATCACTACACCTATAAAATAACTTTAAAAAGGTAATAAAACAATGACACCCCAAAATATATAGTCGCTGGCACTACTCTTACCCGCGGTTATTTGTAGTCCTTCATAGCCTCGGATATAGCTGCGAATATCGGCAAACCGGTTCCCCCCGCTCCCCAGATGGCCTCCTCACCTCCCCTGCCCTCTCCCTTTACCCCCACAACACACACTATTTCTGTGATGCAGTTTGCTTTGAGATTCAGCTATTTGAGGCTACAGCCGAGGCTAGAGAAAGCGTTGTGTTGCAAACTCAGTCCCTAGACCCCCTTCAACTACCAAATATCACTTGCTGCACTCTAGCCACCCACACCCCCAGCTCTACCCTGATGGCATTTGCATATTGTTTTACCTGAAAATAGCCTTTTACTTCGTTTCATTTACCCACATCCTTGACTATAGCCGCGGATATCTCTCGCAACAAGAGAAAACCAAGATGGCAGTTGTTTCATTTCTAAAAAACCCTGGTTATGGGTAGATCCCCAAGATATAGCTATCTATCAAATATTCAAATAAATACTACATGGACTAACCCCAAACCACACATGGATCACGAGTCAACGCGTCCTGCTCAAGTTGTTTTCGACCAGGTCCAAATCCGTCCAGTGGTTTGGGTTGTGTGCTTTGGAAAAAATGGACCTGTTTGTCTATGGGAAAATGAATGAGAATTAGGCCGCGCTTTTGGTGAAACATTCCTTTTTTGATGCTTAGTAACTTTTTAATTTTTTAATAAATCTATACAAAACTTTGCAGTCTGGGGGTGCGCAGGTTTTTAATCACTTTTGTAATTACGGCCAAAACCATTACTCAAATCAATATTAATGAAAGAATTTTGAGGGGTTCCTATGCGAATCCGACTCACCTTAACTATAGGGTATATGGTCACCATGAAATATATTTATTTATTTTCTTTTTTTCAGGACTGGATTCTCATGTGTTCATTTCTTAATAAAAAAAAAAATAAAAAAGTCTGCACTCTGCCTATTGCCATACATCCTCCCCTCCTCCCATTCCCTCCATAACCCCACAACGTTTTTTTCACCCAAAAAGTTTAAAGAAGGAATTCAACTGAAGGGAGGGGGGATTTGCAATTAATGAAAATTAACACATCGCTGCATTGTACTGGTTGGTAACAGCCCACTAGTTAATTAGCTTACTTACATCATGATTGTTTAACTCTGCAGATTGCACAGTATTAAAGCCATGCTGTTTCCACTGGTGCTGCCCACACCGACCTTTGCGGAGTTAGTGCCTTGCTGGCTTAAATCTACCATTGCATCAAAACGGCAGTATAAATGTTTAATTAAAGAAAAAAATAACATATATGGGCTCCGTTAATATGTCTCAATGTTGTTATGTTTATGTTTCAGTTCTTTAAATAAAACCAGGTTAAACTTCAAATGATAAAAAACAGTATGTGATTATCCATTTTATGAGTTGTAAAGGATACTATGCTATACAATAAAGATGAATTCATTGATTCAGTAAACACACTGAGAGTTTGTTGTAATCATTCTTGCAACTTCAAAAGCCAACATCAAAGGAAACTCTTGCCTTGATTTGTTCCTCGTTGATTTCTTTTTTCAATGTGAAACATCGTGTTTGTTTCATTCTGTACCCCAGACATTACATTATAAAGGAGAAAATGTTGTGTTAGAGCAAGGGAGCAAATTAAACATTACGCTGCTTTATTGCTTTGTTTCCAGGCGTGAACCCAGGAGACCTTTCTCATGCTAGCTCACATGTTTTTTTCATATCCGCAGTATCAATGTGGATTCAAATGACAACATCTACAAAATCCCTTATACTCACAGGGTTCAGGTTTGCAAATAGAATATTCTTTCCCACGAAAGACAGAGGAAAGATGTTCTCTTGGGAAGAACATCAATCCATTTATAAGATCAGATAAACCATGTGAAAGAAATTACAGAGTTGTGCCTTTTTTTATAATAATGTGTTTGGATAATTCAAAGATAAAGCTCTCACTTTGATCAGATACTTTTCTGTTTTGGAAAATACTATAACACATGTGGTGTGACTACATAAAGGACTTGCCTTGTCCTTTAAACATGCCAAAAGTACAATACGAGGCCATATTTTTGTTAAATTAAGGTCTGCCATAGACCTGATATATTGCTACCAAAAGTAAGCAGCAGCCATACATCTGGCTAACTCCATCACTTGCAGCTCTGTATCTTCTACCATTCTCACCACAGCCATACTGCTCGATGCCATCTGCTCCTTTTCTCACTTTTCCTCCTTTCCAGTGGAATTCCCTCCGCACTGATGATGTTTCAACCTGTCATTATTATCCCTGCTTTCAAATCTGCCCCTGAAATCACTTTCCCCTGAAAGTGTACACTGTCCTAACTCATAAACTCACCCCCCATTGCTCTTCTCCCACCTGTTCCACAAATCGTTTATTAGACTTCATGTGTGACAATTGGAAACAGTTAAGCAAACGAAAATCAGAGATAATTTGTATTGGTTTTCTGATAGTCCAAATGTTGTTTTATTATATTGTATTGTTTAAAGCACAGTCCTCACTGGAAGAGCAGTGTAGCTCTATCGAGGGTGTTGGCAGCCAGCGTTTAGGCTGGGTCTTTCAACAAAAGCATAGTTGTGTGTTTTGTGTACTGTAAATCAGCATGTGCATCCATCCGGATTAGTGCGAGGTCAGGTATTGTTGGAAAAGAAAACGCTTGTTCTAAGATCTTTTTGAACTGGAGAGTTGATACTTGAACAACTGTCCCCACTAGTCAGCCTAATGGATTATGAGTGATTAGATATGTAGAAAATGTGCATGACTGCTCAGGCCTATCAATGTTTGAAGCATGCGTTCAACTCTATTGTGTAAAAAATGTCTTACACTGTATTCCCGAAAACACGAGAGAACTTGTTGTCGCGGTATTCACCATCTGCCATTTGGGTTACTGCAATACCCACTATGCAGGATTTGCAAAGGTCATTCTGCAGGTGATCTGCTACATCTTATAATGGACCAGCTCACTGCAGTAGTTTCTCTGCATTTTTTGCTGCCCTTTAGTGGCAAGCAAGCCCTCCATACCAGCCCTCTTCACCCCACCGCTTCCTCATCCTCCACCCTTAAATATTGTTAAGTATACTCTAACTCTACTCCCTCCATAAAAGTGGCATTTGCAATGTGGCAAAACGGCTGTGCACAAAATGCATTGAAACAGCTGCAATGAGTTGGGTTGATACCTTCTGCAGCAGCTAAACATGTTTTAGGATCCAGCGGTGAGCATGCTGAGAGGTGTAGGAGATTTTTATCTGTGGGGCAAATTCCAGATTTAACAGTCTTTTAGCACCGTGATATTTTGGCGGCAAATTAGCCTTACCTCATTGGTGGTAATTCAGTATTATCCTATTTTGCGTGACAGTTTAGTACTATCTTATTTTGGAAGTAATTTGGTGTTAGCCTACATTGGCAGTGTTTCTTTGTTTTAGTGGTATCTTATTCTTGTGTTATAGTGGTGAGAATGTCTTTTATAATACCACTCCATAGTAATACAAACTTTCCCTCTTTATAATGTTGACACCTCTTGGGCTGACAATAAAGAACCTTTGGACCTGGCACATTTTCAGTGAACCCAGTAAGTTTATACAGCATGCCACTTATTGCATGTATTTTGTGTTACTGATTTATTTACATCAATAACCTATATGCCTTGGAGGGCACCACTTTCTCTGTAGCATGGAGAGAAAAGCCCGTACACACACACACACACACACACACACACGCACATTTCTATCCTGCATATGTATATTCTTCCTTGTTTCCTAACTTTACCTTGGGCGGTAGCAAAAGTGGTAAAGATTTTATTACTGTTGTGTAAACATCAGTACCTCAAAGTTATTCCTTCCCCTTGAAACAGTAGCCAACAGACGCATAAAATGAGGCACACAAATCAAACCTCATTCTTATTTCGGTAATTTCAGACGCTGTAATTATTTGCGTTAAATCCTGTAGAACACAACCAAAAAAACCTCTAAAAGATAAGAGAAAACAAACACATCGCACAATGGGAGATATTTTGAACATGGTGTGCAGCTCTTTTTATCCAGTGCAGAAATGGAGAAAGAAAAATATGACACTTTTGTTTTCAAACCTAACTACACTCTCTGCCAATAAATACAATGCATTCCAATTATTCTCACATACTCCTCAGTTATAACGTAACTTGCAAGAGTTTGTGGAGCCTGGATCTCTCGCTGCTGGCTTATCTGTCTGAACCTCACACAGCCCACGATTATAGCCTTTCGGAATTACAGTCACTCCGATGCCAAAACTGCAGCTACGGAGCCCACATCCCAGGGAGGCACCGATAGGAATCAAATCTCAGGAAGAACTGACTACACTCCCTAGCTCAGCTTCTTAAATTTCCTCTGCGTGTCCATCAAAATAAGATCAGCCTTCCCTGATGTGGTTCTGACACCTCCAGAACTGCCAACCACCTTAGCCAATCACCTTACACAGGCTTGCATGTTACAAGTCATTTCCTGCTAGGACAATTCTTCCATGGAAAAACACTAACAAAATGAATTTCAGTCTATGTTAAACAAACACATTACAATGTTAATTGGGACAGTTAATTGGTTACTGGGCTTTCCTTAGTAGAAGAGTTAGTTGGTTGTATATTTCCCAATGCAGTTCCACACAGATAGAAATGCACTCAATTTGTAGATATGCATGTTGAAGTCACTGTCTTTCCTGGATTCTGCTTTCTTTTTATGTAAAACCTAATGTGGCATTTTACCTGCTTCATGTACCTTCCCATCTCTTTCCTACCTTCAGTTTAACCCCATTACCCTACTAATCTGTACCTTAAATTGACCCCACATGCACCAATTTGCCTTTTAAAATAACTGCATATTTGTTGGGTGTTACTTAAAACGAACACCCTTTTGCTGACGTGTTGCCGAAAACAACTTGCTGAGTGCTTTTGAAATAAACATCCATTTTGCTGGCTGCACACTGAGAAAAAATAAAAAAAACTGTCACCTACATTTACATTTCGAAATGGCTGTGGTAAAACACTGCCAGTGAAACACCCATGTTTGCTTCCCTTGGAATCTGTACACATGTACACATGTGCTGTTATTTGCATAAATATACCATGCATGGATATATCCCTGTAGAGGTCGCAGATAAAGGCACCAAGAGTCAGCTTTTAGTAAGACTCTGAACCGAGCAATATCAAAGATCACTTCGACTTTAAGCTAAATTGTCTAGTACATGTGTGCCTCTTTGTATAGACTCCTATCTATTTGCAATGTACACCCATTAACAAAAAAACAATAATCTACTGAGAATCCACACTTTAGACCTTGCAATTGAGAAAAATAATTTCGGGAAAGAGAATATATATAATATATAAATATATATTACATGGCCACAGTAGTGGCCATGTAGTTATGGTTAAGTTGCTGTTTCCATAGGAAGAGCACTTTTTGGGCGACTTATAACTTTGCTCTCCCTGGACGGATCCTCACCAAACTTTGCAAAAAAAGTATTTGAGTCACTCTGAAATTTTCCGCAAAGTTTGGTGAGGATTCGTCCAGGGGGGACAAAGTTATAGGGGGGGTCCCAAAACTTTTTTTTTTCCCATAGACTGAATGGGAAAAAAAATGTGCTCGCGTCTACAGCCCAAACCGCTGGACGGATTGTCACCAAATTTGTACCAGGAGCAGCGGCTTGGTCCCAAAGGCGTGCTTTTGCAAATTTGGTGAAAATCCGTCCAGTAGTTTTTTTTTAAAAATCACCAAAAAGTAGGTAAAAACAAATTAGTGATATCTGTGTTCGGTCCGCGGACACACTTCCCTGTTCGCTCCGCGGACAGTGTCCTGATTGGCCAATCGGCTTGTGTGATGTTCGCGGACATGCAACGTGTTCGCTGATTGGACGGCGTGGAGCGTGAAGCGCGTCAGATTTTCGGAAGTGTCCGCCATCTTGGATTTGCGGTCGTCCGCGGACAGCGCGGTGAAACTTTGTTCAAAATTTGTATTTAGTAGAGTGAGTTGGTGTGTAGGAGTGTTTGGGGAGGGTGGGAGTGTATGAGATAGGATGAAAGTTGTGTTTTTTATGTGTTAGACATTCTTTTTGTGTTCGATTTGTCTGCGGACATCACAGGTGTTCTGAAATGTTCTAAATAAACTGAATGGGGGGTGTTCTGAGGACTCAATATGTGTCCGTTTTGTTCGCAAGCAAACTGAAACTGTTCTAAGAACACTCGCAGTGTCCTGAAATGTTCACAAATAAACAAAATGGGGGTGTCCTGAGGACGCTGTCCGTATTGTTCATTGTCAAGTTGAATATGTTCTAAGAACACTCGCAGTGTCCTGAATTGTTCGCAAATACACAAAATGGGGGTGTTCTGAAGACGTTGTCGAACACTCGCTGTGTCCTGAAATGTTCGCAAATATGAATGGGGTTGTGGCTGACAAGTTGAATGTGTTCTAAGAACACTCGCGGTGTCCTGAAATATTCGCAAATAAACAAAATGGGGGTGTCCTGAGGACGCTGTCCGTATTGTTCTCTGTCAAGTTGAATGTGTTCTTAGAACACTCATGGTGTCCTGAAATGTTCGTAAATAAACAAAATGGGGGTGTTCTGAGGACACTGTCCGTATTGTTCATTGTCAAGTTGAATGTGTTCTAAGAACACTTGCGGTGTCCTGAAATGTTCACAAAAAAACAAGATGGTGGTGTTCTGAAGACGCTTCTAAGAACACTCGCGGTGTCCGGGGAATGTTCGTAGGGGGTGTCCTGAGGATGCTGTCCGTATAGTTCTCTGTCAAGTTGAATGTGTTCTAAGAACACTCGCAGTGTCCTCAAATGTTCGCAAATAAACAAAATGGGGGTGTTCTGAAGGCGGTTCTAAGAACACTCCCGGTGTCCCGGAATGTTCGTAGGGGGTGTCCTGAAGGCGTAGTCCATATTGTTCGCAGGCAAGTTAAATGTGTTCTAAGAACACTCGCAGTGTCCTGAAATGTTTGCAAATAAACAAAATGAGGGTGTCCTGAGGACACTGTCCGTATTGTTCGTTGTCAATTTGAATGTGTTCTAAGAACACTCGCGGTGTCCTGAAATGTTCGCAAATAAACCAAATGGGGGTGTTCTGAAGATGTTTCTAAGAACACTCGCGGTGCCCTGGAATGTTCGTAGGGGGTGTCCTGAAGGCGTAGTCCATATTGTTCGCTGGCAAGTTGAATGTGTTCTAAGAACACTTGCAGTGTCCTGAAATGTTTGCAAATAAACAAAATGGGGGTGTCCTGAGGACACTGTCCGTATTGTTCGTTGTCAAGTTGAAAGTGTTCTAAGAACTATCGCGTTGTTCTGAAATGTTCGTAGGGGGTGTCCTGAAAACGCTGTCCGTATTGTTCGCTGGCAAGTTGAAAGTGCTCTAAGAACACTCATAATGTCAGCGGACATTAAGGGGCCGATTCATGGAACAAACGTGCGCCGAAAATCTTCGCGCAAGCAGGCGCAAGCAGGCACAAGCGGAAAAAAACAGGTGCACGCGCACGCGTGCGATCCATGGAAATCCCTGCGCGTGTACACCCTGGGATGTGCGCCAAACCCGGGCATGGCGCACAAGTCACTGCAACATCCCGAAAGGGTTGCGCGACGCGCACCGTGAAAGCGCACAACCTCGGCGCATACACCAGAAAGTGGGCGGGACACGGGGCGTAACGCGCGGAATGGGGCGTAACTAGGGATGTACTGCAGGGAAGCAGTACATCCCTAAAGGGAAGCAGACGGAACGCCCACACGCACTCGAACCACACGTATTCATGGAATCGAATAGGGCAAAGCCACGCACAGCCAAAGACACGCACAAGCCGAAACACGTCCGCCACACGAAGGCAGGCGGTAGCGTCCCTGCGCATTTCAAAAGTGGCAACATACAGCAATTGGACCTGTGCGAGCGGGCTACGTGTATTCCAGGGGTTCGCGTGAAGTTTCTCACGCGATCGGGCCTGGGGGAGCGGGATATGTGTATTTCAGTGGTGCGCGTGAACTTTTTCACGCGATCGGGCCTGGGGGAGCGGGCTACGTGTACATCAGGGGTTCGCGTGAAGTTTCTCACGCGATCGGGCCTGGGGGAGTGGGCTACGTTTATTTCAGGGGTTCGTGTGAAGTTTTTCACGCGATCGGGCCTGGGGGAGCGGGCTATGTGTATTTCAGGGGTTCGCGTGAACTTTCTCACGCGATCGGCCCTAGGGGAGCGGGCTACGTGTATATCAGGGGTGCGCGTGAAGTTTCTCATGCGATCGGGCCTGGGGGAGCGGGCTAAGTGTATATCAGGGGTTCGCGTGAACTTTCTCACGCGATCGGCCCTGGGGGAGCGGGCTACGTGTATATCAGGGGTGCGCGTGAAGTTTCTCACGCGATCGGGCCTGGGGGAGCGGGCTAAATGTATATCAGGGGTTCGCGTGAAGTTTCTCACACGTTTGGGCCTGGGGGAGCGGGCTACTTGTATTTCAGGGGTTCGCGTGAAGTTTTTCACGCGATCGGGCCTGGGGGAGCGGGCTACGTGTATTTCAGGGGTGCGCGTGAACTTTTTCACACGATCGGGCTTGGGGGAGCGGGCTACGTGGATTTCAGGGGTCCGCGTGAAGTTTTTCACGCGATCGGGCCTGGGGGAGCGGGCTACGTGTATATCAGGGGTTCGTGTGAAGTTTCTCACGCGATCGGGCCTGGGGGAGCGGGCTACGTGTATTTCAGGGGTTCGCGTGAACTTTTTCATGCGATCGGCCCTGGGGGAGCAGCTATGTGTATTTCAGGGGTGCGCGTGAACTTTTTCACGCGATCGGGCCTGGGGGAGCGGGCTACGTGCATTTCAGGGGTTCGCGTGAACTTATTCACGCGATCGGCCCTGGGGGAGCTGGCTAAGTGTATTTCAGGGGTGCGCGTGAACTTTTTCACGCGATCGGGCTTGGGGGAGCGGGCTACGTGTATTTCAGGGGTTCGCGTGAAGTTTTTCACGCGATCGGGCCTGGGGGAGCGGGCTATGTGTATATCAGGGGTTCGCGTGAAGTTTCTCACGCGATCGGGCCTGGGGGAGCGGGCTACGTGTATTTCAGGGGTTCGTGTGAACTTTTACACGTGATCGGCCCTGGGGGAGCGGGCTATGTGTATTTCAGGGGTTTGCGTGAAATTCCTCACGCGATCGGCCCTGGGGGAGCAGGCTACGTGTATATCAGGGGTGCGCGTGAAGTTTCTCACGCGATCGGGCTTGGGGGAGTGGGCTAAGTGTATATAAGGGGTTCGTGTGAAGTTTCTCACGCGATCGGGCCTGGGGGAGCGGGCTACGTGTATTTCAGGGGTGCGTGTGAACTTTTTCACGCGATCGGGCTTGGGGGAGCGGGCTACGTGTATTTCAGGGGTCCGCGTGAAGTTTTTCACGCGATCGGGCCTGGGGGAGCGGGCTACATGTATATCAGGGGTTCGCGTGAAGTTTCTCACGCGATCGGGCCTGGGGGAGCGGGCTATGTGTATTTCAGGGGTTTGCGTGAACTTTTACACGCGATCGGCCCTGGGGGAGCGGGCTACGTGTATTTCAGGGGTTCGCGTGAACTTTCTCACGCGATCGGCCCTGGGGGAGCGGGCTACGTGTATATCAGGGGTGCGCGTGAAGTTTCTCACGCGATCGGGCCTGGGGGAGCGGGCTAAGTGTATATCAGGGGTTTGCGTGAAGTTTCTCACGCGATCGGGCCTAGGGGAGCGGGCTACGTGTATTGCGGGGGTGCGCGGGGAGCAGCACACGTGAATTGCATGTGTGGGTCCTCCCAGGTGTTCCCTCTACACCCTCCACGGCCCCTGCAGGTGGCTCACACCACAGGGGCCTACCCAGCACATGTTATGCAGGCACCCCATCCACCATGGCCATGCCCACCAGCCAACCCACATGTCAACTTGCACTACTGCCCACCAACGCATGTCCCCCTGCACACCCAGCCACCAGGGGCAGCCTCCACCAGGCCCCCACCCATGTCTCACACCACCCCCACCCCCCAGCACTGTGGGGCACCTGCCAGCAGGCCCCCACCCATGTCCAACTCATGTTCCCCACCACCCCCACCCCCCAGCAGTGCAGGAGCAGCCTCTACCAGGCCCCCACCCATGTCACCCACCCCCCCACCCCCCAGCCACCAGGGGCACCCACCGCCAGGCCCCTGACCATGTCTCCCACCACCCCCACCACCCAGTCACCAGGGGCAGCCTCCACCAGGCCCCCACCCATGTCTCGCACCACCCCCACCCCCCAGCAGTGCAGGAGCAGCCTCTACCAGGCCCCCACTATGTCTCCCACCCCCCCACCCCCCTGCCACCAGGGGCACCCACCACCAGGCCCCCACCCATGTCTCCCAACACCCCCAATCCCCAGCAGTGCAGGGGCAGCCTCCACCAGGCCCCCACCCATGTCTCCCACCACCCCCACCCCCCAGCAGTGCAGGGGCAGCCTCCACCAGTCCCCCACCCATGTCTCCCACCACCCCCACCCCCCAGTCACCAAGGGCAGCCTCCACCAGGCCCCCACCCATGTCTCCCACCCCCTCCACCCCCCAGACACCAGGGGCACCCACCACCAGGCCCCCACCCATGTCTCCCAACACCCCAACCCCCCAGCAGTGCAGGGGCAGCCTCCACCAGGCCCCCACCCATGTCTCCCACCACCCCCACCCCTCAGCAGTGCAGGGGCAGCCTCCACCAGGCCCACACCCATGTCTCCCACCACCCCCACCCCCCAGCACTGTGGGGCATCTGCCAGCAGGCCCCCACCCATGTGCAACTCATGTTCCCCAGCCAACATGTCATCACAATCTAGATCCCTGGTCCCTATGGTCAGCCTCCAAATGCAAAACACCCACCCGAGTATTGCATCCACCCACTCATAATTTGCAATTACATCACAGAACAACAATTGAAAGTTCCGAAACAAACACATTTCCCTCACATACACCCAATGGGTGTCAGTGAATCTCAAAACACATATCATGAAATGCATGAAACCAATGAGATACCACACATTGAAGTTCACCAAAAATAATATGTATTAAAGGAAACATCAATAGAATAAAAAATGAAGAAACAGAAACGTGAATGTACAAAAATGAAAAGAAGCATGTCCGTCAAAAACCAAAAATAAAAATCCAAAGTAATGTCCAAAGTAAATGTCCACAAAACAACATCCAATGGGAAATAAAAAAGAAAGCCATTGCTCCATGGTTAAAAATAGAAAAAAAAATACAATCCAACTGTCAACTATGTACACGGGAACAATCCAGGGTCCATTATCCCAACAAAATAAAGGAAACCTAACTAACTACACTAACTAATAAAATAAACTATATAGAAAAATGTGGCCAATGTCCGATATGTCCAAATAAAATAAAAACAAAAATGAAACCTAACACTACCTAGAAACTATGTACAAGGGCAGCGGGCTAGTTTCACGGGTCACTTGTGGATGTTCCGGGCCAGGGCATCATCGAACTCCTCCTCAATGTCCCGGAGGCGGTCCTCCTCCATGGCCCCGAGGGTCCGCAGGGCCGTCGACGTCTCCACCTCCAAACCCCTGCGGATTGCCTCGAGGCACTCGGCCCGCCTCAGGGCCCTCCGCATGGAGTTCTCCGCCCTGACCATTGTGAGCCGTGCCTCTTCCGCCCGCTGCCGCTCCGCATCTATGGAGTGGCCCAACCGCTGCCACACGGAAGACACTCTCTGTCCTGGGTCCTCCTGCCCTCAAGCCGATGCCTGCCCCTCCGATGTCGAAGGCCCGAGCCTTCATGGCTCCCACCACGTTGCTGCTGCTGCTGTGCCTCTGCCCGTGCACTGCCTCCTGCTGCCTGCACATCCTCCGCCGGCCGGGGTGCAGTCGTAGATGTGGCCACCCCTGCTGGGTGTCCGACTCCCAACTGTGGCAGGGATGCCTCCTCCACCAGCCTGGCCGCACCGTCAGAGGCAGCTCCACAGGGCACCCAGGTGATTGATGGGTGCGAAGATGGCACAGAGGACGACTGGCGCGTAGGGGGTCCAGTTGAGGAGGGGGTCGGAGCAAGCCCCATCAGACGGAGGAATCCGGCCTGGGTGACCTGTCCCAGCAGGCTGACGTGGTCAAAGAGCCATTCGAGATGACGTGCAGTCTCTCCATGAAAAGACTGCAGGTCACCTCGCATGGCCCGTTGACGCAACACCACACCAGCCAGGACAGGCTCAACCCGGACCTGGATAGCCACGTCCGCAGGCAGAGGAAGGCCAGTTGACGTGAGCTCATCCCCTGCCTGAAAACGGGTCTGGACGTAGGCATCCCTGCTGGTACAAGATGATGCAGGGACAGGATCGGGGACAGGATTGCACACAGGCACCTCCGCGGCGGCCTGTGCTGCCTCCTGTCCCTGGTCCTGCACTGCACCACTAGCACCAGTGGGATCCCCACCTCCAGACCCCGTCTCTGGTGCTTGCACGGCCTCCTCCTCCACCAAACCCCCACCAACCTGGATGACTCCGTGGCATCTTCCCCTGTTGGGCCCTGTGGGGTCCCAGCTGCCCCTTCTGCTGCCGAGGAGTCCAACTCCAACCTCTGCCTCATGGACCTCCCCCCGGCAGCTGCGGCCTGGGACGCAGCACCAGACTCCTCACTCCCCGACGAGATGACAACCTGGGAGGGGAGCCGGGCCTTGCGTCTCTGGCTGGCGGTCGGATCCTCGCCGCTGTGCTCCACAGCAACTTCTCCGTCCTCTTCATCAGTTGACGCTGCAGACAGGGAGAAACAAAAAACAGGCATCAGGGCACTGTACAATGGACACATACGCACATGACAGTTGTACATGAGTGGCATTGGCAAACCTCAGACATGTCATCACAATCCCCAACACACATGTCATTACAACTCGCACACATGAGCCATACCACAGCCATATCGCAACTGCCACCACCATCCATACACATACAACAGCATGAGCAGCCAAAGGTGAGCCAGACATCACATGCAACACAGGAAGTGCCCCACACATGTACACACACCACCACACTTGCATGCATGTGTACACCTCTGCCAAGTGTTGCACTGTTCAGACGGGCATCCATGTCACATCTGCCAATCAGGCTTCCACATACCGCTGTCACATGCATCCATGTTGCATCACTGTTGCACCCTTGTCAAATACACACACATGCACATGTACACAGTGCTGATACATGCAGCTGAAAACAACATACATGCGTGACATCACGGACATGTCTACTTACATACACATTCATCCAAACATGTGTGCCCACACAATTGCATTTGGCATGCAAGCCTACACACACAAGCACCATCCATGTCTCACACATTACAGCCCTCGCATGTGTCAGCCCCACAGCCCTGTACACCCCCACCCATATTCGACCCCATACAAACAGATGTGCAACCTGCACACTACTGAATAATCACCACACGCACTGCTCACAATCACGATGCATGTACACTCCACGCTCGCCTCCAGACGGGTCTGCTTCTCAAGGACCTGGACGTGGAGCGCTGGGGATATGCATTCCAGGACCCTCATCTGTTCTTCCGACAAGTGGCCCCGGCGCCCCTTGCCATCCGCTGCCTTCAAGAGGCGCCGGGCCTTGTTCAGGGTCCTGGACCTGAAGTCCTCCCAGCGCTTCCTGACATGTTGTAAGTCGCGGACTGCCACCCCCTCCGCATTGATGGCAGTCACGATGTCAGTCCAGATCCGAGTCTGTCCTTCCTTGTCGGCGCGGGAACTTCCGAAGAGGGCATCATACTGCCCCAGAACTTGCTCCACCCAGACACCAACTTCGGTGGCACTGAAGCTGGTGCCCCTCTGCCTCTCTGGCTGGGGGTTGTCAGTGGTCACAGATGGTGTTTGCTCCGACATGACAACCCCAGAGGCAGGAGTTGGTGGGCAACTGGGTCCTGGGGCTGGGCTGTGGAGCGATGGAATCCCAGTCGGGAGTCTTCGGTTCCAGCAGGGGTGGTCACAGCAACAGCACCCCTGGCTGATGTGCAGGCAGCAAATGGCAGTGCACGTGGGCAGCAGGCAGTCAGGCAGTAGCAGATGGCAGGAGGGAGCGTGCTTGGGGCTCTGGGGGGCAGTAGTTCGGCCTTCTGGGCAGGAGCGTGGTCTTCCGTGTGCTTAAGCGTGGCCAGCTTGATACGGAGTGATTTGGCACGTGAAAAATCTGCACGTCAGCGTGTAATTCGAGGAAAGGCCCTTAGCACGAAAGCGCGTCTGCACGCATACGCATTTTCATTGGACAGAAGGCCCCTTAAGCACAAGCGCCCCTGTGACGTGACGCGTACAGACGTGCATGCGCATTTCAGCGCGCGTGAAAAACTGCACGTCCGCGTGTAATACGAGGAAAGGGCCCATGAGCGTAAGCGCGCGTGGAAACTGCACGTCCGCGTGTAATACGAGGAAAGGGCCTTAGCGTGTATGCACGGCAGCACGCATATGCGATTTCATTGGACCAAAGGCCCTTAGCGCGTGAGCGCGTCTGTGACGTGAAGCGCGCAGGTGTTTCCCTGATTGCACGTGATGACAGAACACACGTGGATTTTCACCAATCGCGTGTGAAAGTTCCCGGCACCCCGGAAAACACGTACCCAGGCTAATCGCATGTGGAACTTCCCGCGCACCCCGAAACACACGTACCCAGGCCAGTTGCGTGTACGCTCAATCCCCTCCGATCACACGCGATGACACTCGGACCGTATCCGAATACGGGAAACCCGCGCACGGCAAAAGACGTGCACAGGCGTCAATGCGTCTGCCACACGAAGGCAGGCGGAAGCGTCCCCGCGCACAGCATAAACGTGCGCGCAAACAACAAACGCGTATATACAGCTACGATGAATGCCCCATTTGTCGCTGCACTGATCGTGGGACACCGCAGGAGGAGCAGAAT
This sequence comes from Ambystoma mexicanum, assembly GCF_040938575.1. Classification (NCBI taxonomy): domain Eukaryota; kingdom Metazoa; phylum Chordata; class Amphibia; order Caudata; family Ambystomatidae; genus Ambystoma; species Ambystoma mexicanum. The sequence goes on from NC_090939.1 coordinate 339,981,050, forward strand.
AGCCAGGGCACGCATTTTCGCACCACGGACAAGCCTTTTTGAGATGCCTGACGACCAGGTCTATGGCAGGTATAGGTTTCCACGCAATATCATCTTAGACCTGGTCAGGAAGTGGGAAGATGACCTCACATCCCCCACCCTTTGCTCCCAAGCATTGAGCCCCTTGGAGAAGCTGCTCAATGTCCTGCATTTTTTGGCCACTGGGTCATTTCAGCGGACCACTGCCATAGTGGGGGGGGTCTCACAGGCCACGCAGTCACGCTGCCTACACCAGGTACTGGCAATCATGACAGCGCGCCCCTCAGTCCGCAGGCACATATACATGCCCAGAACACCCGCAGAAAGGCAGGCCGTTGTCCTGGATTTTTTCAGGGTGGCACACTTCCCCAAAGTGCTCGGTGCCATAGATTGCACCCATGTGGCCCTACGTCCACCTAGGGCCATTGAGCACATCTACCGAAACCGCAAGCACTGGCATTCCATCAATGTACAGGTGGTATGTGATGCAAAGGGAATCATCACCTCTGTCTATGCAAACTACCCTGGCTCCACCCATGACAGTTTCATATATAGAATGTCCGCCCTGAGCAGGGCCCTGGAAGCTGGGCAGCATGGCGACACATGGCTCCTAGGTCAGTACAAATGCCCTTGCACATGCATGCAAGTCACACACAGACAAATATCCAAACCCTAATAATCTCAACTATTATCACCTCCCCAGGGGACAGTGCCTACCCTCTGAGCAACCACATGATGACGCCAATCCGGAACCCCACCACACCACCCCAGGTAAGATACAACGCCACCCATATTGCAACCAGGGGCATAGTGGAGCGCACATTCGGAGTGCTCAAGTCCCGTTTCCGCTCCCTTGACCGCTCTGGTGGGCAACTACTCTATGCACCACCAGTAGTGTGCAGGATCATTGTGGCAGCATGTGTCCTGCACAATGTTGCAACACGGCAGGGCGTCCCAGTGGACATGGTGGTGCCCCCACATCCCCAACCACAGGCACAGGCGCTGGCCATGGGAGGGGACAGGGCACGTGGCGAGGAAGCCCGGAACCAGCTTGTGGCCACATTTTTCACCTAAACTCCCACCCCTGCGGAGTGCACACAGGCCTGGCACATACCAGGTGACAATCGATGATGACGAATAGACAGTTAACTGTCACAACCCTACCACCCTGAGAAAGTTGCCATGGAAGTGCCACATCGTCTGCATCCCTAGCTACTTAAACACAAGCTATCCTCTGTGACCAAAAGGCACACATATGACATATGACATGATATGGGCCATACACAAGTATTCCAAGGCGCAATGAGGCAGGTAGGGGGGAACAAGGCAACACAGGGAACGGTACTACTAGGCCAGGTGTCATTGGGATCGTGCAAGTGCAGGGGTAGGGGGAATGGGAAAAGTGCAAGGGGAAGGGTGGGGGGGAGTCCAGTACAGGGGAAGTAGCCCAAAAAAATAATACATAGGTCGCCTGGTGGCAACTACAAAGGTAAGTGCAGACAAGTGCTGGGAAGGGAGGGCTGTAGGGATAGAGAGACAGTACTGCAGTGCAGGGGGTGCCAGGGAGGCAGTGCAAGTGGAGAGTGGCTGGGCCAGGGACCGAGGTCGGTGAGAGTGGGCCAGTTGCAGCTCCTGTGCAGTTCCAGTGGAGAATTCTGCAAGGGAGAGGCAGACAGTAAGCAGAAGCAAAGAGGAAGGTCTTGAGGTGCTTCCAGAACTGGAGATGATTCCCCTCAAGTTCAAGTCAGGCCGGAAGTCTGTTCCAGGGGGAGGGCCCTGCTGTGGAGATAAATCTACCCCCAGCTAGTTGCTCTGAGAAGCGGATGACACGGACATGCAAGGTGTGCATTACACACACCTGCAAAACAGGCCATGGCCATCACTGTCATGTCACTCAAACCCTCCCAAACATCAACATGACATGGCACGCAATACCCATACACCAATGCAGTAACGGTAAGGTACACATTGCCATGTCCTAAATGCACAGTGGCATCGGACACTGCTGCCTGACCCGGAATCAGATGAAATGACAGACCAACAACCACCCACCCAAAATAAGTCATTTCCAAATGCATTACAACATTCGTAGACGTAACATCACAATGAATGCCTGTCTACATGCACATTATGCATTGCAAAATCAACACTGCAGCTCATGTGTGCAGTGTCCTACTCCTGCATCACACTGCTCAGCGCACAGCACAGTGAACAGCCATTGTGTGTGATGCACACCCTGAGCATCACATCTAAGTGACAGACCACGTCAATCATCAAATTAGGCATGTACTGGATCCATGATCGGTCACAGAACATGTGCTGCCGGGACACAGTGGGAACCAGAAGGCAAACTGTGTACACATGTGTATGCAAGGGTGGGAGTACATGTAGTGCATCAGAGTGCAAGTGTGTGGTTCTGCAAGGACATGCACTCCACATATGCATTTGCACTCAAGTGACCATCAGTGTTCCCTACACATCACATGTGAACATCCACCATGTGTACACCCCAGCATGTCAAACCACAACTATCCCCTCGCACCTGAAAGGAAAACACAACACATGAACAGGCATTGATCAGCAGAACACAACATGTACATAGGATACCACCATTACTATGTCAGAGTTCCCATCACACTGCAGGGCAAGGCAACTATCAACAACAACCCCCCCCTCCCTCACAAATGACCATGACCCACTGAACAACTGCACCTGGGTCATGGAGCCTCCAAACCTCAATTCCTCCTGGCCACAGTATCACCTTTACCCTTCGTCACCATCTCCCACCTTGTGTGTAAAAAGATGCCTGAACCCTCAGAATCCACACTCATTTCCAAAATCACAAAATCCAAGGCATAAAAACAAACCCGAACACCCTCCAGTAGATGACTTGACGTAGCAGTACCTCACAAAGGCCAAGTACTACCACAATGATGCAACAACCAAGGTAGCACAGCAAAACAATGTCACGACAGGATGTGAGACATGTGTGGTACATGACATAGGATGATGCACCATGAATGGATGTGTACTGTCACAGGTCCCCTGTACAGGCGTGGGAGTGTCACGAAACAATCACCCCCACCATGTCCTGGGTGCCTGCAAGGTCAGACTCACACAGGCCCCTGAGACCCTGGTGGGGAAGGAGGTTCAGGGATATGCAGTCGGGACAGGTGTTGACACACTGGATGACTGGAATGAGTGGCAGGAGAGGGGAGGAGGAATGACACATGAAACTAGGGAATGCACGAAAATGTACAACCTGCATGAACACATACACAATCCAAACAGACTTGGACATCATTGTCATGGCCTTCTGTAGTCCAGGCTCAGGAGTGGTACGAACCAACCACCCCCTCTAGGGTTTTGGCGCCTGCAAATTCGGGGCTTACACAGGCATCCGCAACCCCAGTGGGGAAAGAGGGTCAGGGAACATTGCTTGGATAGGCACGGGAAGCAAGAACACCGGGTAGAGGGTACAGGTTTCAAAATTGCATAGGATCACGGGTGATTAGGGAGAAAAAAACATACCAAATTGAACCACACATACATCCATGCATCAGTACACTCACCAGCAAGCCTATGCAGAGCAGTTCGTAAGAAAAACAACAAGACACTTAGCTCTGGTTTTGAGTGCTGGCCTCCTGCCTGCGCACTCTCAGGTCCGGTTACAGGAGCACTGCAATGCTGCAAAGAGAGACACAGTCAACAACCTGTACGTGCCAATTACACAAAAACACAAGACCAAACATGCCCCATAGCAACAGACTACTCTACAAACAGACAATCTGTGGTTGATGCTTCGTACCCATATATAACATCACCCCTGTGACGGGTCATACACAGTCAATGCAGTAAGGCAGCCGCTGCTGGGTGCGTGGCAAATGGAACACCAATGTGTCACAATTCACACAACATGCAATGTTCCCTGGGTAAGCAGACAGACCCATATAGCAAGCCATGACTACAGAGCAAGTTGCGTACCACCATGACCGAAACAAAGTTGGCAGTGCATTTATCATGAAGTACGTGGAAACGACATGCACTGCACCCGAGTATGTCCCTTGCTGTATATCCCTGTGAGCTGCCCCTTTCCATGTCTCGGAAGGCTACATGGTTGATACAAGTGGCTCAATGGACCTTGGTGTACCGGAGGGTATGTGCCACTGCCCCTGCATGTGTCCCAGACAACCCTACTATCAGCAGCCATCAGTCCACAAACACATCTGAGCTGCATTGTGTGCTTCAACACCAATATTCGTCTAAGCTCACCCTCAGTGCTGTGACTAAGCCTGCATGTGCAACTCGCCTGGTGCAAGCTTTGCTGTGTCGTGGCCCCCCTGTGATGCTCACCTTGCCTGAAGTTCCTTGGAACATGTCAGCAGTTCTAGGATGTGGGTCTGCAATCACTGTGCCTCTGCTTCTGCACACATGTGCATGTGGGCACCAACAAACGGGTCCAGAATTCCGTCGTCCAATGGGCCATGTCTGCTGGCAAAGGTGCTCTGGAGGCTCATCCCCCTGCAGAAAGGGCATGAAACACATGATTAATGCTTCAAAGTCATCTGTGTGTGTCTCATCAGGCATCTCATTACTTGACCATGTCAGAGAGCCACCTCACAAATCACACCATCAGTCCGTCTTTCACCTCCAAAGTGTGGAACACTATCTACAGCATGAATTGAAACAGGCACATGTACAGGAAAGATATGAAACATACTACCCAATGCATAGCAATCAATGTCCACATTAATCATGACACACCCCATCTAGCAAAAGCTGAACAGTGGACAATGACACCTAAATCATCCCCACTAGGGGTGTCAACACAAGTCACACAGCACCAGACATGCTACAGATATGACAGTCCAAAGCCCTTGTGTAAAATGCTGTAACACCGAACCATCCTTGCGAGCCCATGGATAAGGGAGGCAGGAGTGGCATATGTGAGTCAAGGAACCCAAGCAGCAAACACATACACAAGACAACCATGAAGGGCCCAGCTGGAACAGACAGTGGATGCCTTCAAAAGCCACAAAGCACCACACCGTCACATGAAAGCACAATAGACTAGCAATTTTAAACTAAATCAACTATTAACTAATTACACTAACTATGGAAAACCTACATTACCTATTTAAACTAACTATCAAACAGAAACTTAACTAACTAAACTAAAAGAAAAATCAAAAATGGCCACATACGACCCGGGGGGGAGGGGAGGCACCCAAGAGGGGGGAGGTACAGGGTGCTACTCAACATCCACATGTGATGATGCTGAGCCAAATAAAAATCCTCCATGAGTTCAACGCCTGCACAGCACGACCTATGTGGGAGATAGATGGTCGTCCGAGTCTGGCTCATCCTGGAAAGGAGGACGTGGCACAGTAGCCTGGCCACGCCTAGCCGCAGCTTGCCCCTCGTCGGCAGCAAGTCTGCCGGACGGGTGAGCCTGGTTCTGTGTGGCGATGTGACGTAGGTCCTCTTGCAAGGTAGCACGCGTAACACGGAGTTCCTCCTGCAAGGCCTGGCTGGACAACCGCTGCACCTCCCGGCAAGCCTGTAGCTCAGCTGAGATGGTACGCTCAAGCTGTGCAAACCTCTCCTCTGCCTGCTGCCTCTGGGACATCATAAGGACACCCAGAGTGGATCTGAGGGAAGCATACTCCTCCCTGGGGCATCCATGTGCGCCTCTGCGTGAGCAGCAATTGCTTGACGCAGAGACGACATTTCAGCCTGGCGTGCCCTGTCTGAGGCCGCCATGCCCAGCCTGAGCGAGCGGGCCGTGGACCGTGCCGCCTGCTGCTGGAGAAGCACCTGCCTAGCAGGGGGAGCACAGATCGGGCCACACGCTCCATGCTCTCAGCGATGTTCTCCATTGCTGCCCCCTGCCGTTCGGAATTGGCAGTCATGTCTTGCTCCCACTCAGTATACAGCAGTTGCGCGCGGCGACTGCGTTGCCAGGCTTGACCCCTGTGGGACCCAAGGACCGGGGGTCCTCGCTGTGTTGGCACCACCTGCGGCTGCACGACTACATGCCCCCGTCGACGTGATGTCCCAGGCACATCAGTGACTGGTGTGGAGGGTGACCCTGCGTCCCGATCCACCACGGGCGGAGGAACCAAGACTGTCTGATCCCTCAGTGCAGGTGTCGCAGACAGAGGAGTGTCCACATCAGAATCACTCACCCCTGACACATGGACTTGATGCTCATCCAACTCAACATGGACATCAGAGTCGTCACCAAGGCTGGACTCATAGGCAGCCAGAGACAAGATGGACTGCAGCACTTGGGGTTTTTTGTGGCCTACCACCCCACGACCCCCACTAGTGCCGGGTTGATGTGGCGTTACCAACCCTGTGTCTGGCATGACAACACCATCCTCTGCCTCCATTGCGTCATCACCTGGAAAATAGAGAGAAAAAGGTCAATACACATGTCAGAAGCACACGACACACACACACACCGACAGCAAAGGCATCCGGCAGACATGTGACACACAACATAGACCTGGCATGCATGCTGGGTCTACTTTGAATAGCTTCTGTGATCAGACCTGTTGAAAGGTGGCAGTTTCCATTGAAGTGGGTCTATGCAGTGCAGAAAATGTGTACGCCACTCACTACCTACATGTACAAGCACTACATGGTGTGTGCCAAGAAATGTGAAGGCAGTGCAATGTCAAATTCAGACATCACGTGCATTGTGCATTCAATGTGTACCATGTCTAGAAGCCAAGCACCCCTCCACCCCAGTACCAAAGCAGGGATGCCTAGCATGGAATCAAAAGGCTGACCATACACCTGTGTATTGACAGGCAGTGTTGACTGGCATCAACAGCTTGATGTGATTCAAATTACAGCACTGCAAATGATGCTGGGACAGTGGGCAGGACACATGATGGAAACTCCGGAGGCCGCCCACGTGTGAAGAAGACACAACAAGAGTTGGACGGAGTCATTGGCCATTGAACAGGCTGAGGCCTGTGAGCCACACAGATTGTCAGAGCCTAAACATGTGTGCAACGCAGGACTGAGCCACAGTTGACATGGGAAGGCTGATGAGATGGCAGGCAATGTATGTAACCAAGGACTTATATTACAGTGATCATCCAGTCAAGGACACATAGGGGCATGCGTGCAATGCACATGGAGCATGAATGGGCACTCATGTCCCTGCGGGACATCTGACCCATGCACAGTACAAGTGAGATACCCTGCATCAAGTGCTAAGGCTGTACCACACGGCATATGTCTGGCAGATTCTACGCTGGAAGTTTGCATCTACACAGGACACATGAACAAGAAAGTACACATTGGCAAGATTGAAGCAGACCAGTGCAAAGGTGGAACTGGGGTGCAGAGTGGCGGAGGAGGGGCAAGGGAGCATGCCTACATGGAGTCCCGCATGCAGGCAGAGGAGACATGCATGACGGTAGCATTGCATTACTTACACATCAGAACCATGTACACGTCACATGTAGCAGCAATCATGCACAACACATCCCACAAGTGAAACACACACGTCCCCAACAAACACGCATCAACACTCACTTGCCTGGGCATCAAAGTCCAGCTTCTCTCCCACCCCTTCGACCAATTCAGGTGGTATGAACTCCGCAACGAGAGCCTCATGCGGAGTGAGTTCTTCCTCCTCTGGTGCAGGCCCACCGCCAGTCACCAGAGTCAAGTTGTAATTTGAGGCACGCTTGGCCTTAGTGCTGCGCTTGATGTCCTTCCAACACTTTTTGCACTCCTGTGCCGTGCGCACCTCATGGCCGAATGAACTGACATGTTTCGCAACATGCTTCCAGTGGGTGTCACGTTGGGCAGCCGTGGTCTGACTATTGGCACCCACTAGCATGTCACGGTTGTGGCCCTGCACGTAGTCCACGAGGAAGTCCAGTTCCTGCTTACAGAAAGGCTTCTTCCTCGACGTGCAGGAGGTCGTGGCTGTGTGTGGGGTCCCAGCCTGTGCTGCAGGTGCAACCTTCCTCCTCTTGGACTGTGGCGCAGACCCTGGCTGGCTAATGCCGCCCTGACCAGTATGGCCAGTGGGTTCGGTGGATTGAGCCAAGGGAGTGGCAGGTGGAGGGATGACAAAAGGCCTGACTTGTGTCAGTGGCAGCTGGGTGCCCACTAATGGACCCTGCCCAGCAACATCAGCTGTGGCAGGGTCGTTGGCCGCAACGGTCCTGGTTGGCAGACTCACAACCGGGGTGCTGTTGGGTGCATCTGCCCCTGCACTTGCCAACACCCGGCTGTTCGGGGCAGCAGATGACATGACTGCCCCAGGGACACGTGTCTTGGTCTGAGCAGCCCGGCCTGCCCCTATGGTTTCCCCCTGGCCTGTTGGAGATCTACCAAGGGCTCTTCAAGTGCCAACGCAGCCTGCGCTGGCAGACCCTGAGCCTGCGTGGCGGTGTCCACAGCTGCACCTGCAGCTACCACTACCCTTGGGCCCGTGGCAGTCGATGGAACGGACTGCCGGGTCATATGGGTGCCAGTGCCAGATGCAGGAGCTGCATCCCCCGGAACCACAGGGGGTGGTGGCATGGCTGCACCGACACATGGCACAACATTGTGCTCAAGTGGCGCACCCCTGCCTCTTCCCCCTCTGTGCCTGCCATGGACACCCTGGAGTCCCCCTACTCCCTGGTCACCACGGCCATGTCCCCGACCAAGCCTGCCACGAGGAGTACGCCCAGCTGAGGCGCCCCTCACCTTTGGTGGCCTCCCAACCATGGCACAGATGTAGTAGTGCTGGCACAGATGGAGTGGTGCCAATGGGAGATGTACACCACAATTGACCTGGGCAATTGGTGTGAAGGGGTGGGAAGCAAGATGTTAACAGCCCCCCTGTACCTCCAAGGCTGTATGTGACCCAGGTGATGTGGTGACGGGTCACGCAACGCTCAGGCACCCCAAAACTGCAGTAAAACGTGCACGCAACCCTGCAGCCTACGTGCGTGGATTCAACCTCCCGCAGTACGCGGTGGCACCCAGTAACACGAATAACGCATACGCGTGGGACACGCAGGCTACTAAGACATCGAAAATGGGTGTGATACACAGGGGCACCTGCAGTGGGAAAAAGAGCGTGTGCGACTCACCGTCTGACTAGCGCGATGCAGAAAAACACGAGTAGCCAATACCCCCGCCAAAAGAAGAGATACATCCTTGATAGCTGTGAAGTTGTGATGGCACGCGAAACAACAGGAAGCAGCAACACACGTCGGTCTCCACGAAAGGCACGTACAGCGAACTGCTGGGCCCGCTCACCTTTAACCCGTGCTGAGGGAAACGCACGCGCGCATCACGTCACTTACGCGCATGGGCCCTTTCCTCGCATTACACGCGGACGTGCAGTTTCCACGCGCGCTTACGCGCATGGCCCTTTCCTCGTATGACATGCGGACGTGCAGTTTCCACGCGTGCTTACGCACATGGCCCTTTCCTCGTATTACATGCGGACGTGCAGATTTTTCACGTGCCAAATCACTCCGTATCAAGCTGGCCGCGCGTAAGCACACGGAAGACCACGCTCCTGCCCAGAAGGCCAAACTACTGCCCCCCAGAGCCCCGAACGCACTCCCACCTGCCATCTGCTGCTGCCTGACTGCTTGCTGCCCACGTGCACTGCCATTTGCTGCCTGCACATCAGCCAGGGGTGCTGTTGCTGTGACCACCCCTGCTGGAACCGAAGACTCCCGACTGGGATTCCATCGCTCCACAGCCCAGCCCCAGGACCCAGTTGCCCACCCACTCATGCCTCTGGGGTTGTCATGTCGGGGCAAACACCATCTGTGACCACTGACAACCCCTGGCCAGAGAGGCAGAGGGGCACCAGCTTCAGTGCCACCGAAGTTGGTGTCCTGGTGGAGCAAGACCTGGGGCAGTATGATGCCCTCTTCGGAAGTTCCCGCGCCGACAAGGAAGGACCGACTCGGATCTGGACTGACATCGTGACTGCCATCAACGCGGAGGGGGTGGCAGTCCGCGACTTACAACATGTCAGGAAGCACTGGGAGGAATTCAGGTCCAGGACCCTGAACAAGGCCCGGTGCCTCTTGAAGGCAGTGGATGCCAAGGGGCGCCGGGGCCACTTGTCGGAAGAACAGATGAGGGTCCTGGAATGCATATCCCCAGCGCTCCACGTCCAGGTCCTTGAGAAGCAGACCCGTCTGGAGTCGAGCGGTGAGTGTACATGCATCGTGATTGTGAGCAGTGCGTGTGGTGATTATTCAGTAGTGTGCAGGTTGCACATCTGTTTGTATGGGGTCGAGTATGGGTGGGGGTGTACAGGGCTGTGGGGCTGACACATGCGAGGGCTGTAATGTGTGAGACATGGATGGTGCTTGTTTGTGTAGGCTTGCATGCCAAATGCAGTTGTGTGGGCACACATGTTTGGATGAATGTGTATGTAAGTAGACATGTCCGTGATGTCACGCATGTATGTTGTTTTCGGCTGCATGTATCAGCACTGTGTACATGTGCATGTGTGTGTATTTGACAAGGGTGCAACAGTGATGCAGCATGGATGCATGTGACAGCGGTATGTGGAAGCCTGATTGGCAGATGTGACATGGATGCCCGTCTGAACAGTGCGACACTTGGCAGAGGTGTACACATGCATGCAAGTGTGGTGGTGTGTGTACATGTGTGGTGCACTTCCTGTGTTGCATGTGATGTCTGGCTCACCTTTGGCTGCTCATGCTGTTGTATGTGTATGGATGGTGGTGGCAGTTGTGATATGGCTGTGGTATGGCTCATGTGTGCGAGTTGTAATGACATGTGTGTTGGGGATTGTGATGACATGTCTGAGGTTTGCCAATGCCACTCATGTACAACTGTCATGTGTGTATGTGTCCATTGTACAGTGCCCTGATGCCTGTGTTTTGTTTCTCCCTGTCTGCAGCGTCAACTGATGAAGAGGGCGGAGAAGGTGCTGTGGAGCACAGCGGCGGGGATCCGACCGGCAGCCAGAGACGCAAGGCCCGGCTCCCCTCCCAGGTTGTCATCTTGTCGGGGAGTGAGGAGTCCGGTGCCGCGTCCCAGGCCGGGGGGAGGTCCAAGAGGCAGAGGTTGGAATTGGACTCCTTGGCAGCAGAAGGGGCAGCTGGGACCCCAGAGGGCCCAACAGGGGAAGATGGCACGGAGCGATCCAGGTTGGTGGGGGGTTTGGTGGAGGAGGAGGCCGCGCAAGCACCAGAGACGGGGTCTGGAGGTGGGGATCCCACTGGTGCTAGTGGTGCAGTGCAGGACCAGGGACAGGAGGCAGCACAGGCCGCCGCAGAGGTGCCTGGGCGCAATCCTGTCCCTGATCCTGTCCCTGCATCATCTTGCACCAGCAGGGATGCCTACGTCCAGACCCGTTTTCAGGCAGGGGATGAGCTCACGTCAACTGGCCTTCCTCTGCCTGCGGACGTGGCTATCCAGGTCCGGGTTGAGCCTGTCCTGACTGGTGTGGCGTTGCATCAACTGGCCATGCGAGGTGACCTGCATTCTTTTCATGAAGAGACTGCACGTCATCTCGAATGGCTCGTTGACCACGTCAGCCTGCTGGGACAGGTCACCCAGGCCGGATTCCTCCGTCTGATGGGGCTTGCTCCGACCCCCTCCTCAACTGGACCCCCTACGCGCCAGTCGTCCTCTGTGCCATCTTCCTACCCATCAGTCACCTGGGTGCCCTGTGGAGCTGCCTCTGACGGTGCGGCCAGGCTGGTGGAGGAGGCATCCCTGCCACAGTCGGGAGTCGGACGTCCAGCAGGGGTGGCCACATCAACAACTGCACCCCAGCCGGCGGAGGATGTGCAGGCAGCAGGAGGCAGTGCACGGGCAGAGGCACAGCAGCAGCAGCAACGTGGTGGGAGCCATGAAGGCTCGGGGGCTTCAACATCAGAGGGGCAGGCATCGGCAGGAGGGCAGGTGGACCCAGGACGGGGTGTGTCTTCTGTGTGGCAGCGGTTGGGCCTGCAGATAGGTGCGGAGCGGCGGCGGGCGGAAGAGGCGCGGCTCACAATGGTCAGGGCGGAGAACTCCATGCGGAGGGCCCTGAGGCGGGCCGAGTGCCTCGAGGCAATCCGCAGGGGGTTGGAGGAGGAGACAGGACCTTCGGGGCCATGGAACAGGACCGCCTCCGGGACATCGAACAGGAGTTCGATGATGCCCTGGCCCAGAACACCACGGAGTGAGCCGCTGGACTTGCCCGCCGCCTTTGTATATAGTTATATAGTTAGTGTTAGGTTTCCTTTATTTTTTTTTTATTTGGTTGCGATTGGACAATGCGCCACGTTTTTGTATGCAGTTCAGTTTTTAGTTAGTTGTCATAGTTAGGTTTCATTTGGTTGGGCTCATGGACCCGGGATTATCTTGTAAATAGTTCTTCAATGGATTTTTCTTTTTTATGGAGTTTTTTCATCGCCATGGAGCAATGGTTTTTGTTGATCATTTACCCTTGGATTTCTATTCTGACTGTGACTTTGGACACCATTTATTTTGATTGTGCTGTGTGTTTTTGATTTTTTTCATGGACATTCATCTTCTTTTGGTTGTTTTGCTTTGTGGTTTTTCTCATTTAATTTCCATTCAAGTTGATTTTAAATACATTTATATTTTCATCCTTCAATGTGTCGTATCATCTCATTGCTTTCATGCATGTCATGTTGGGTGTTTTAACATTCACTTGCAGCCATTGTGTGTGACAGACATGTGTTCATTTGCATTATTTACATTGGGTGTGTAACATGTAATTGCCTTTGATATGTGGGTGGATGTGATAGTTGGTTGGGCCTTTTGGCAGGGGAGGATGGCCATTACGGACATGATTGGGGATTGGTGGGACCCAGGTGCAGGGGGGCATGGATGGGACATGGGCGAGGGCCTGGTGGAGGGTGCCCCTGCACTGCTGGGGGGTGGGGGTGGTGGGAGTTATGGGTGGGGGGCTGCTGGCAGGTGCCCCACAGTGCTGGGAGGTGGGGGTGCAGGGGTACATGAGTTGGACATGAGTGGGGGCCTGGTGGAGGCTGCCCCTGGTGGCTGGGGGATGGGGGTGGTGGGGAACATGAGTTGGACATGGGTGGGAGTCTGCTGGCAGGTGCCCCACAGTGCTGGGGGGTGAGGGTGCAGGGGTACATGAGCTGCACATGGGTGGGGGCCTGCTGGCAGGTGCCCCACAGTGCTGGGGGTGGGGGTGCTGGGAGACATGGGTGGGGGCCTGGTGGAGGCTGCCCCTGGTGGCTGGGGGGTGGGGGTGGTGGGAGACATGGGTGGGGGCCTAGTGGTGGGTGCCCCTGCACTGCTGGGGGGTGGGGGTGGTGGGAGACATGGGTGGGGGCCTGGTGGAGCCTGCCCCTGGTGGCTGGGGGGTGGGGGTGGTGGGAGACATGGGTGGGGGCCTGGTGGAGGCTGCCCCTGGTGGCTGGGGGGTGGGGGTGGTGGGAGACATGGGTGGGGGCCTGGTGGAGGCTGCCCCTGGTGGCTGGGGGTGGTGGGGAACATGAGTTGGACATGGGTGGGGGCCTGCTTGCAGGTGCCCCACAGTGCTGGGGGGTGGGGGTGGTGGGGAACATGAGTTGGACATGGGTGGGGGCCTGCTGGCAGGTGCCCCACAGTGCTGGGGGGTGGGGGTGGTGGGGAACATGAGTTGGACATGGGTGGGGGCCTGCTGGCAGGTGCACCACAGTGCTGGGGTGTGGGGGTGCTGGGAGACATGGGTGGGGGCCTGGTGGAGGCTGCCCCTGGTGGCTGGGGGGTGGGGGTGGTGGGAGACATGGGTGGGGGCCTGGTGGTGGGTGCCCCTGCACTGCTGGGGGGTGGGGGTGGTGGGAGACATGGGTGGGGGCCTGGTAGAGGCTGCCCCTGGTGGCTGGGGGGTGGGGGTGGTGGGAGACATGGGTGGGGGCCTGGTGGTGGGTGCCCCAGCACTGCTGGGGGGTGAGGGGGTGGGAGACATGGGTGGGGGCCTGGTAGAGGTTTCCCCTGGTGGCTGGGGGGTGGGGGTGGTGGGAGACATGGGTGGGGGCCTGGTGGAGGCTGCCCCTGGTGGCTGGGGGATGGGGGTGGTGGGAGACATGGGTGAGGGCCTGGTGCTGGCTGCCCCTGGTGGCTGGGGGGTGGGGGTGGTGGGAGACATGGGTGGGGGCCTGGTGGAGGCTGCCCCTGGTGGCTGGGGGGTGGGGGTGGTGGGAGACATGGGTGGGGGCCTGGTGGAGGCTGCCCCTGGTGGCTGGGGGGTGGGGGTGGTGGGAGACATGGGTGGGGGCTTGGTGGAGGGTGCCCCTGCACTGCTGGGGGGTGGTGGGAGACATGGGTGGGGGCCTGTGGAGGGTGCCCCTGGTGGATGGGGGTGCAGGGGGACATGCGTTGGTTGGCAGTAGTGCAAGTTGACATGTGGGTTGGCTGGGGGGCATGGCCATGGTGGATGGGGTGCCTGCAGGACATGTGCAGGGTAGGCCCCTGTGGTGTGAGCCACCTGCAGGGGCCGTGCAGGGTGTAGAGGGAACACCTGGGAGGGCCCACACGTGCAATTCATGTGTGGTGTTCCCCGCGCACCCCTGAAATACACGTACCCTGCTGAAATCGCGTGTGTAACTTCCCCTGCACCCTGAAATACACGTACCCTGATGGAATCGCGTTTGGAACTTCCTGCGCACCCCTGGAATATACGTACCCTGCTGATTTCGCGTGTGAAACTTCACCCGCACCCCGAAATACACGTACCCTGATGGAATCGCATGTGGAACTTCCCGCGCACCCCTGATATACGCGTACCCTGCTCGTACGGGCCCAATCGCGTGTGGAAATTCCCTCGCTCGCGTGTGTAACTTCCCCTGCACCCTGAAATACACGTACCCTGCTGATATCGCGTGTGGAACTTCACGCGCACCCCGAAATACAAGTACCCTGCTGATGTCGCGTGTGGAACTTCACGCGCACCCCGAAATACACGTACCCTGATGAGATCGCGTGTGTGACTTCCCGCGCACCCCTGAAATACACGTACCCTGCTGAAATCGCGTGTGTAACTTCCCCTGCACCCTGAAATACACGTACCCTGATGGAATCGCGTTTGGAACTTCCTGCGCACCCCTGGAATACACGTACCCTGCTGATTTCGCGTGTGAAACTTCCCCCGCACCCCGAAATACACGTACCCTGATGGAATCGCATGTGGAACTTCCCGCGCACCCCTGATATACGAGTACCCTGCTCGTACGGGTCCAATCGCGTGTGGAAATTCCCGCGCTCGCATGTGTAACTTCCCCTGCACCATGAAATACACGTACCCTGCTGATATCGCGTGTGGAACTTCACGCGCACCCCGAAATACACGTATCCTGATGGAATCGCGTGTGGAACTTCCCGCGCACCCCTGAGATACGCATACCCTGCTCGCACGCGCCCAATCGCGTGTGGAAATTCCCGCGCACCCCTGAAATACACGTACCATGAGGAAATCGCGTGTGGAACTTCCCGCGCACCCCTGAAATACGCGTACCCTGCTCGCATGGGGCCAATCGCGTGAGGCACTTCCCGCGCACCCCAGTGATACAGGTAGCCCGCTTGCTGTGCTGGTACAGGGTTAGCGCAGCCCTTTGCGCTGGATTGGGTATGTTGATGGCTTTTCCCTGCACGAGAGGCGTTCTTGGGGGCATAACTGGCGCTGCTGCAGGGTCGCTGCGCCACTGTGCGCCACGGCTGGTTTTGGTGGCTGGAATCCATGAATACGCTGTGCGCGGAAATGGATTTTGGCGCACGCGGCTGGCGCAGGGATTCGCATACCCACACTGTGCGCCAGCCGCGTGCGCCACTTGTGCGCTGAATTCCATGAATTACCCCCTAAATGTTTCCATAGACCATAGTTGAATTGTTTGACTCTATGGATGTGATATGCTGCGGTGGTTGTTGCCAAGGCATAGAGTCTTGGGTGCATGGCCATTTGGCCATGCACCCAAGACTCTATGCCCTGGCAACAACCACCGCAGCATATCACATTCATATTTGCTTATAACTTTGGGTGAAAAACAAATGTATAAGGAACAAAGGTATTAGATACTATGGATGTGATATGCTGCTATGGTTCTCCTTATTATTGTATACTTACTGTTTGGTCTAGTAACGGGAGTCCATGTTTTTCTTGTTAATTTCTGTGATAAAAGAAAATAGCATGTTAGTATTAGTATTTTGTAATGACTTGTTATATTGTATAATCAATATACTTTTTTTTTTGGACCCTCATATTTAGTAGATTACAAATCAGAGTACTGTGCAATTTTCTCAGTTTCTGTATTTGTTGCTAAAATCATTGGGTCTGTGGGACAAAAAAATCCATGTTGGATAAAAAAAAAACCTTTTTCTGTTATGCTACAGTTTATTTGTTTGTTTGTTTTCAGTGTTCACTAGTTGTTTCTGGCTAATGCTTTATACTTTGGATTGTTGTATTTTTCGGAGCAGTAACATATTATTTATTTGTTTTGATATAAAATTTTGGAGCAGTTGGATACCAATTGGCGTATTCTAACTGTCTATTTTCTGATATATTTTAGTGGTATTGATTTATCTATTTGGATATTGTTAAATTTTGGGACAGTTAGATACCAATTGGCGTATTCTAACTGTGTATGTTTTGTCCTAATGTAGTGGTATTCATTTATCTGATTAGTTGTTGTAGAATCTTTGAGCAGTTAGATAGCTTTTGGAGTATTCTAATAGTTTATATTTTTTTAACACAAGTTTACTTAGAGTTTAAATACAGTTTAGTTATCAAATTTGGTTTTAAGAACATCAAATAAGCGTTTGAAAGATTTCCTGGTAATCTCTGCTTTAGAGTAATGGTACTATCATTACATTCAAACCATCCACATTTCTTTTTTATATATGCAGTGTAGTGCCCTGAATTGGTTGTGGCTCCTGCGTGGTAGATTATACCTATTGTTGTGAAGGTTTTCTTACCAAGTGATATTTGACCATGTGTGAATCCAGTCAGCTTGCAGTTGTTTTTGGTACCATCTGCATTTTGACGTATAAGCATTAGTATTATGTATTTACTATGTGTTTGTATTACTAACGTGGAGCGATTATCTGAATTGCAGGTAGAGCATAATCTACCATGGTTTGCATTTTGTACAAGTCGCTGAAATGGAATGGATTCACAATTTGGTATTGATATATATATATGAAGCGTTCATTGGGGATCTCTTCTTGTGTCACATGTTGCAGAGAGTGCATGTATGTTTCCACATGTATGAAATCTGAAATATTTCATTTATAGGTATGTTTTTGTTTTCCAGTACTTGTAGTAAGTACATTAGAAATTCTTGTGGATCTTCCTGTGAATTTATAGTGAATTTCACCATTCCAGCACAGTAGTCCAATTGTTGTCTTATTCCAAAAACACTATGGATTGTTAGCTGCATTTTTGTGAAGTACTAACATTTGCAAACACAATGGGTCTGTACTGTGTAAGTAAATGTCAACAATTGCTGGTAATTGAAATAGAATATTCATTGCTACATTTGCGTAGCAACTTACACCAACTATATTTGAGAATTTAAATGGTCCAGGTAGTTCTGTATCTAACTGCTTTTTTTGGAGTTTGTCTTCCTTCTTTAAAGAAGTACTTGGTTTACTTTCCCTAATTGATTCTTTTTTGCTTGTGATACTTGATGAAGTATTAGTTTCTTTTACTCTCTTTGGAGGATTTGCAGTGACATCCTGTTGCATTTCTGTTTGATTTATTTTTCTTTTATAACGTTTTACTTTTTGTGGAACAGAATATGTGTTTAGGTGGGGGGTGTATAGTGAGCGAAGTCTATTGTATTCTAAAATGCAAGGAATATCAGTGTTTATTTTATTTGCATCAAAGTTGATTAGAAATAGACTGTCAAGTGTACGTAAGCGTGATAGTGCTACATAGCTCATGCCTTCTTTAAAGACTGTGTTACCAATATCTATCATTGCTTTGTCTAGGGTAAGACCTTGTGATTTATGAATCGTGACTGTGTATGCAAGAATTAGAGAAAATTGTTCTCTGCGTACATACATATCTTTGAAGAGAAGGAATCTAGTGGTTGAGCGTCCTATCCTTTTTACTTCTGAAAGTTTGTCAAAGAGTATATTGACAAACTGAATTTTGTTGTCGCGTGGGTATGTTTGAAAGCCAACAACTGTACCCAGTGCTCCATTAACTAGTCCTTGGTCCAGGTCAAGGTTACGTTTAAGCATTACTCTGCAATTTAAGGATAATTTTAATATATTTTCTAATCCTGCTGTGTTTGAGATTGATTTTTCTAAACTATTTAGTCTTGTTGTGGCTTGGTCACACATGGGTAGTGTCATACCATGTACATCTAGTTTGTCTGTGGCGCTAATTTCCATGATTGGTTGCATTTATTTACTTAGCATGATTTCATTGAATTTGAAACAGCTTGCAAGAGTTGGCATTAAGGCCATACAATTGACATTTTTGTGGGCTAATTGTTCCATAACATCTGTAGCACATGAATTATTGCCATAAAGTGCATTAATGTGCCGGGTTTTCAATATTGCTTCTGCTTCTTTAGAAAGTATACCAACTCTGATACTTTTTAAAATGTTGGCATAAGTGAAATCTGCAGATTGCTGCATGTTTTCTGTTAATTCTCTGTATTGGAAATGTTGCCAAAAGTTGACATTTTCAATGCTGCCAACAGTTTTACGGCAGAGTTTGTGTCCTAATGTTTTAAAAATAGGCTCACCTTTTACTGGTGTTAATTGAAGCAGATCTCCAAAAACAATAATGCGTTTTCCTGCAAAGAGCTCTTCATAGTCTGTTTTGAGTACTTCTTGTAATCTGAGGTGAATCAAAGCTAACATCAGGTTGGAGACCATGCTCACTTCATCTATTAGGAGCATTTCCATTTGTTTCAATACTCTGCGTAATTCCATTGCAGCTTCTGCAGAAAGTTTGTAATAGTCTAATTTGTTCTGGTGTTCTACTGGTAATAGTTGTAATCGGTGTAATGTAACACCACCTATGTTGTAGGCAGCTAAACCTGTGGGGGCAGTGACAACAGCTGACAGGTTGTTGTTTGTCAATTGTTGAAGGAACTTACTAATGATTTTGATTAGGAATGTTTTGCCAGAACAAGCTTCACCACTGACGTACAGTAGTATAGGTTTATAATTATGGCAGGGACATTCTTTATTTTCATGTTTTACACCATGTACAATTTGTTCTGTTACTTCTTGAAAAATGCTACTTTGCTCATTGTTTAGTTTTGATTGTAGTATAGTTAAGTCTTCCTTATCTTCATACTGACACATGGTGTTTTCTACTTCTATCATAGCTAATTCTGCCTCATTTATTATTAGTTGTTTTCCCAGTGGTTCTTGGCTTCCTGTTACAGAAGGTTGACTACTGTCAGGAGTATCCTTATCTAGTTGGGCTTGGAGTTCTTCTTCGTGTTGCTGTTCATTGTGCAACATTGTTTTGTATTGTGTAAGGTTTACATCCGTTATAGTGCTTTCATTTGCTTTGAAAGCATCCTCATATGAGTCATAGTTATCTAGTAATTGTTCTTCTTTTCTCCGTGGTTTGAAGAGTTGTAGCAGGGACATGTAATATACTTCTTTATGTTGAGTAGTCTTAAATGACAATTTGATATGATTAATTAAATTTGGTTTAGTGAGTTTAACTAAGCTGCCTTCACAGTTTGTTACTCTATATTAACCTTTTTTTTCATCAGGTTTCATATTATTTTTGTATGTGTAGTTTTGGGCTATGTGGTATAGACACATGTTTTCCAAAGTATTACTTCTGTTTGGGTAGTATGTGTCCAATAAATTGTTTTTTAAAATGTCTTGGCTGTTGGGATCTTGTTTGGCTATTGTTACTATATCTTCATATGATTTTAGAACTCTTTTTCTAGATTTAGCTGGACCAAGAATTTGCCATACTATATTTTCAGATTTACCATACAATGCAGTACCAGTTAAACGATCAGCTGCTTCATATGATCCACATTCTCTATGGGTGAGCATTTTTATGCCCAAGCTGTATAATTTCTGAGATACTGTTTTATCTGATGACAGGTCATTCCAGAGGTCTTGGAGCTATGTCTTTTCTGTTTTAGTTAAGTATGCTGTGACATATAGTGCAACTGCAGTAGAATTGTCTGCAATGTACTGCACATCTATGTTTGCATTCCATAAGTGGGCAATGATTGCATTATAATCATTGATATATTTTTCTTCTTCTTTTCTTTTTATGTAATATGTATTTTTAGGTGACTTACCTTTAACACTATGTCTAACTGAAGTCATGAGGTTGTTCACTTGACCTGCATTTGTAACTGGTCTAGGGAAACCAAATCGGCATTTGGTGTAGTATTTCCCTTTGTTTTTGTATTTGCGACGACAATATTTTCCACATTTGTGTCTTTGAAATTGTAAAATTTGTGCATGAAGATCACTATTTGTGGCTTCTGATGGAATTTCACAAGTGACATATTTTTCAATAAACTGTAAAACAGTGGCATCACTGTCTTGACCAAATTTATGAGCATCTTTAATCCATAAAAGCATGTGGATATGTCGTGCTGCTCTGGCTTGGTATTCTTTTTTCCAAAAGAAGTGTTGCACTTCTCCAAGGGGAGGAACAGTTTTATTACAAATAAAATGTAGCATAGCAATGAAGCGATGGTGAAAATATCTTGAAACATTAACAGGATCCAAAGAACAAAGTTCTCCAGGTGTTAGTATATCTATGTTTGTTTTGTTTTTATTTGATATGCGTAGGAAATCATGTAAATCTTCCCAAGCATATTCTGCACAACTTAATGTAACAAAAGAAGTGGGTGGGCCAAGGTTTCTGATCATACAACGTACATCTCCATGACGTTGAAACCAGTACTCTTTAGTACCACGCATATTTGCTAATAGATTTGTAATATTTGATTGTAAAACCTCATCCTTTTGTTGCACTTTTTCTAATAATTGTGTAGCTGTCATATTTTGAAAGTGTGATCCTGATTTTAATATGTGTGCAACTCCGTAACATAAAGTTGCTAGTTCACTTTCAAAGAGTAGGTGGAATATGTATTCCACATTTTGTCTAAATCTGGGATCTTCAGAATACATCCGTAATGAGCGGTATTCTGAAGCTGATATTTGAATAGGTCTATTATCATACCTTCCTCCTTTGCCAGTAGGAAAGAGTAGAGGAAAAGCACGTGCTTCTATACTTTTTTCCCATATGCTGATTGGCGATCATTTTGTTTGACGCATTTGGTACGTTTCCAGTACATCTTCTACGGTGTCATTAGTGTGCAAAGGATGAATTGTATAATGGTCTAAAGTATTTGATATTGTATCAGGATCTAGTAGCTCAAATTGACCAGCTTCTTGTGTTTCTTGAATTATTTCAGTTGTATCTTTCAAGTTTTCTTCAATATTAATTTCTTTGTAATATTCATTATTCTCTTTAAGATATTGGAAGGCTTGTCTAACTTTATATAAATCTATCAGCTGTTGCCATATTTTTTTGTCTTTTGTAGGTACTCCATTTACTAAGATAATTAAAGATTGCTGCATTGGACGTTGCACTCCTAGAGTATGCACATTTTCTGTTAGATCTAATGGTAAATAAACTACTTTTCCACGAATGCCTTTTACCAATTCAGAGGGAGGTAATTTTGCTGTTTTTGGTTGAAGGTGTATTATTGCTTGAAATGGGTGTACTGTTTGAATTATGGTGCTCTCATATAAATTAAGTTGTTGTAGGGGTTTTGGTACTGGGTATAATTCCAAATTATTTGTGATAGCACGTGAAGGAGTTTGGTTGTTGTCAAGTTTTGTAGTGCAGTAACTGCAAAGTATTAAGGGCTCAGTTATTTCATATTTGTTTTCTGCTACAAGGTAGAGAGCTAATTCAAACCATTTAGAATCTTCATTGTCTTCTATTTTGTATGATAGGTCTACAGTTTTTGTGTTATTTTTATAAAAAGTTCTACAGCAACATATACATACATGGTTTGGTACTTCAGCTGATGTACTTTTAAATTTTAGTATTTCTTTTTTGTATGTGTTTAGCAAAAAGTTGCCATGTGTAGAATTGTTGCTTAATTGGTTTGAAGCTATTTCATTCTATAAATGGCTTTCACTTACAAAATATTTTTTCTGGATATAGTGAATTTCTTCAAGTAGGTCTTTTGCTGTACCATGTAGAAGGATCTTATTTAACTTTGCTAGTGCTAAAGCAGGACTTTTAGCATAGCACAGTTTATAGACTAGATTTCTTATAGTTGAATGATGTGTTGATATCCTTTTGATATCATGGAAAGTGGTTTTACAAGTAGGTCCTGTAATGCAGGCCAATGAATGTCCTTGTAGTCCTTTGTACTTGCACACTGGACAGGTATCCATATTTTGCAGTAATTTAATTTTGATTTTGTCTTTGCTTTTTACATATTTATTGAGGAATTGGCGTAAAGATTTGAAACATTGTTTGGGAATGTTACACATTGACGTGCATGGCCATTTGTACACTAGACGTTCTGATTCAGTTGAATGGAGGGGTAATTCTAAGTTTTCAGGGCATATTTTTGTAAGGAGTACTTCTTGTTCCATTATGGTATTATTCACTTTTTCATAACCTCGACCACTGCTATGTATGGCAATTGTATTTGTTTGCTTTTGTTTGTACGCTTCTTCATTAAAATATGGTTCTGTGCTCGTAGTGTGATTCCATTCACCTCTGCAGATACTTAAGAAGTTCTTTCTGTTGACATTTCGCTTATTGAGAAGTCTTTTTTGTAATTTAGTTATTAGTTTTGCTAGTGGTTTCATTTTGTTTAACAGTAAAATAAATAACTTTCTTTCCAGAAGAATTGCACTGTCCATCAACGCTTCTAAGATTAATTTCCTACGATAGCGTTTAAGCATTGAACCTGATTTCTCTCCTCTTTTTACAAGATTTTGAAGGCCTTTGTGACGGTACATTTTGGCTAAAATACTTTTCATGGTGCGCTGACTTTGCACTATATTAAAATTTGAAGAAGTAGTTTTATCTGTAGTGATAGCTGATTTTCTGTTAATTGTTTTTTGGTTTGTTTTACATTTTGATAGAGGAGGTAAAGTTTTTGTACTTGAAACTTCTTGTCTTTCACTAAATGACTGTATTAGCTGTTTTGTTTCAACTTTTTTTACAATTTCTGCTAGAGATGGATGCTTATGTTGCACACTTTTATTTTCATTTGCTCTACTTTTGCGTTGCTTTCTACAGACTTGACTTTTGGTAGGCATTCTTTAGGGTCTGTTGAAAAAAATAAAGAAGACATGGGTTGGGGTGTTCTGGAATGTATGTGTGCTGTGTGCATGAGTGTTTGAGTAAGATGATAAAGATGTATGTAATGGTGTGTGATTGTGCATTGGGAACTGCAACTAGTAGAGATAGGTATTCTTGAATTTATGTGTTACTAAACTGGGGTTCAGATGAAAAAAAAAGTAAGCTAGTGGTGTGGAAAAGTACAAATAGTAAATCTAATGTATACAATTAAAACAGTTGTTTGTTCTATAATATGAAAATTGTAGCGGTTCAGTTGGGTCATTTGTGTGTCCAAAAATAGGAATTTGTGGGCCATTCTGGCTGTAAATCGCTGTTTAAGACATGGAGATTTTTGGACAAAATGGTACACAATCTCTATTTTTAGGCACCAAAATAGCTTGTATTAATGTTATAGTATGTTTAATTAATAATATAAATATTATGGTGATATTCTACTTACTTTTTTTCTTAAATTAACAGGTAACTTCTTAGTTCTTCTTTGTTCTTCGAATTCAGCTGCTTCTTTTCAGTAGAGTGGTCTTCACTGCAATTGTAAAAGTTTCAAATTAGTAACTTTGTTTGTATATAGCGCTGTTTTTAATTTAGATATTGATTTTTTTAATTGAAATCCTCAGTGCCTTCTTTAAAACCATTAAACTGATTTATTTACATAAGATACATTGCATCAGTTCAGTACATATGATATGTTCTTAATGAACAAATTGTATTGAATGACTAACTGTAGCAAAAAAAAATATCTTTACTATGTCTTGTTAAATTTATAATATACCAGTGAATACCACTATTTCTGTAAGTAAGCTGTTTTAGGTAATAGTGCCTCAATGTCATGTCTAAATTAAAGTAATTAAGTAAATAAATAAATAAAAACAATAAAAATATGAAATTGTATAAGTATTTTTTTAAAGATTTAAACATAGATTGTGCTTGCATGGAATTTTGTTTGAATATATGTAGTCTATATATTTCATTTAAAAAATGTTAGTTTAACATGATTTGAGTGTGTGTGTCTAAAGAAAGTAAATAGTATAAAGGTTTATAAGTGATAGTTGATTTTAGGATATTGAAAAAAATACAGCTAATTCATTTTACAGATTACACAAGCTAAAAGTCTGTTTGAAAATGTGTTAATCTACTGTACAGAAAATATGCATACCTGAAGTTTGTGTTCATGCATATGGATATGTATGGAGCTGCAAGTAGAAATCTTGGAGACTTGTACAGTATTTCTGGTAGATGGTGCTTGCCAATGATATGACACTTGTACTCAGAGAGATTCACAGTACATTTGCAGTGCTGATCTATGATGATGCAGTTAGATCTAGAGGTCTTGAATGTGATTGGTGCATGGTCATGTGATTTTTTAGCTACATCCAATGAAGGAATGGCAGAGAGAGTGAAGTGGAAATGGTAGAAGGGCTGTTCATGTTACAATATGTCCGTGGACATGGCGGTAGTTCGCGGACATCAGGAGTTACATCCGGGAATTTTTGGGTTCAGAGGTCATGCAAATGAGAATAAGCACTGAAAGGGATTGGTCAGGAAAGTTTAGTGGGTGTGTTGTGCCAGGAAAGAGTTTCTCAGATACTGTTTTTGCTGAGAGAACAAAAGATAGCTATGGCTGTGTGTTTCAGAAAACAGATTGTTTGGATTTTGGGAGATTCGTGGATACATTGGTTGAAGGTGCATGCAGAAAGCTGTGGAGTAGCTGTAAATCTTGGATTCCCACATGTGGAAGTAAACTTGCATGGAGTACGTGGAATTAAGTGGTTGGACTTGCTACCTCTCTGTGTTACTTTGAGACAGAGCAACATCCAGACATAATTTTAATTCATTGTGGAGGGAACAGTTTACGACATGTGACTGGAATTTCTTTGCAATTTGCTATGAAAGAAGGACTTGGGAAGGTTATGGACATGTTTCCTAATTCTCAAGTGATATTTTCACGGATTGCGCAGAGACAAATGTGGCTTCGTTCGTCTTCATTTGGTCCACAAATGGAAAAAGCAAGGCGCAATGTTAATAAGGCTGTTTGTGCCTTTCTAAGAGATTTTGGCATGTCCTCTTTTCACAATGAAAATATTATGTTTCGTAGTACATACATTTTTCGCAGAGATGGAGTCCATCTTATTTATGCTGGCAATCAGATTTTTCTGAGAAATGTACAAAATGCATTGCAACCTTTTTTGGAATTACAACAACCATTTTGAAGTAGGTGTTAAGCATTTATAATTTTTGACTTACAAACACCACCCAAAGGCTCTTTTCAGAGCCACCACTTCTTCCCAGAGAAAATTGCAATGTTTGTGATGGGGTAGCAACCCAATTTTTTAAATGTTCGCGAACTGTCCGCGGACTTCTAAAAAATACAAAGGGCCCTGCTTCATTTATTTTCACTTCTATTTTTTAACTGTGAAAGGCAGCTCTGAAAAGAGCCTTATTTTTTTTTTGAGTTTTGATATTTTGTATTTTTTTTGGTTTTTTATACACGACACACTAGGAGAGGAGGGGAAAGGAAGGTAAAGGGTGGGACACCAACCACAGGGATAAGAAAGGGCGAGCTGAGAGAGGAAGATGAAGAGTGGGTTTTATTTAGGTAGTGAGCAGATCTTCTCGTGCTCTGAGACGATAGTCTCAAAAGCACTACGAAGTCGCTCCCCCTGCAGAGTACTGTGTCACAGTACATACATACAACTGTGACCCTCGAAAGGTAAGGGTCATCAGCATTCTGTATGGCCTGTGAGGCAGCTTGAGGAAGACGCTGTCCCACAGAGGTGGTCCTTGCGGTGACAGGATCAGAAACAGAGGATGAAGTAGAGGAAATCAACCTGCTATGTTCTTTGCAAGGTACAACCCTGCGAATGGCCCCAGAGTGAAATGACCTCAGGTGTCGCTTCATAGTAGTGGTTCCAAAGCTGTACTTACCGTGCTTCCCACGACTGAGTATCCTTTTCCACTCATTGCAGCGAACACAGTTCGCACGAGCCTTAGGAACATTACCATGAATGGTAAATAACCGCCACACCCAAGACTCACGCCTAGTGCGGGTAGTAGGGTTTTCCTCTACCTCATTCTCATCATCCTCTTCTTCCTCCTCCGCATCCTCACTCCTGTTCCCCTCTTCAGGCCCTTGGGGAGGTGGTGGTGGTGGAGGGGGTGGGGGTGGTGCTGAAGCAGATGCAGCACCAGGTGGCAGTTCAGCAGCCACGGATGCCATCTCGATGGTGTAATCAGCAAGTTGCTGGAGAAATAGCTGTGCTCTGAAGAATAGCCAGAAACACAATGAGAATAAGCTCTATGGTGTGGTCTTTTCTATAGCAGTGCTTGTGCCCGGTTCGCGGACATGTGCACTGTCCGCGGACAGATCGAACACAAAAAAAAGTTTGAAAAGTTTCAAAAGGTATGTAGAAACTCAGGATTACTATGAGGGATTTGTGCCATGGTGAGATTTTATTGAAAAATATTATGGATTAATTGAAAATGTACTTTTCAATTAACCAAATGCACAGAGATTGGCTAGCGCATGCGCGTTGATGTTCTACGGACACTGTTCGGGTCCTGAACTAATTAAAATTGCGTCATACATGAAAAGAACATTTCAGGACACTGCGTGTGTTCTTAGAACAGTTTAAATTTGCTAGCGAACAGTAAGGAAAGATATACTGTTCTTCAGGACACGTTCAATTTCGTTTATGTACGAACATTTCAGGACACCAATTGTGTTGTTAGAACATTTTCAAGTTGCTAGCGAACAGTACGGACAGGTATGGTGTTCTTTAAGACAACTCCATTTTCATTTAATTACGAACAATTCAGGACACCGCGTGTGTTCTTAGAACAGTTTGAACTTGCTAGCGAACACTACAGACAGATATAGTGTTCTTTAGGACACTTTCATTTATTTTTTTTACAAACATTCCAGGACACCACGTGTGTTCTTAGAATAGTTTCATCTTGCTAGCGAACAGTACGAACAGGAATAGTGTTCTTCAGGACACCTCCATTTTCGTTTATTTACGAACATTTTAGAACACCTGCACTGTCCGCGGACACCTACATTGTTTTTTTTTTTAAAACGAAACTATTTACAACACAATATAAAAATTAAACTCTATTTAACATATATTAATAATTTATGACAGAGAAGGTGAGGCAGAAACAAAAACAGGAGAATTAGGGATTTCATCATGATTGTTGTCGGGGAGTTTCTCCCGGGGTCGGCTGGGCCTTCCGCTGACCTCCGGGCTGGGAGGCCCCAACTCCTCCCGCGTATCCCAAAAATGAGATGAGACACACACAAGAAGCAAGGTGGTTCTGCTGTTTATTGAACAACGGCAGGGATGGGTCTAGGATCGTACGCGTCCGTCCAGACTCTCGAAATTCGTGGGGCTCGCAGGCCCCTTTTTGCCTCAGTATGACGCGCTACTTGCGTCACCTGTGAAAGTTAGCAAAAAACCTATCGCCACTCTGGATTGGTTCCTTGAGTGGTAGGGTTAGTATAGCATACGTATAGAGAACGTTGTTAGTGGTTAAGGGTCAGTCAGGTGGTATACTTGGGTTGTCCCATCTATTAGATACTTGAAAATTGTTACACGAAGACCCCTAATGATTGGATAATGTTAGTGGCGTCAGTGATGAGTGCCCTATGTTCTGATTGGTCCACTCGCGAGCCCCCCAGCCAGGGACCATCGTTGTTCCCAGCTCGCGGTGTACCTGTCATTTAAAACAATATGTAACTATGTGTTCGTGCAGACAATGCGTGGATTTGCTCATGTGCCTGAGAGCAGACCATTCCCATTGCTGTAGGTGTCCATTGGGTCATTTCATTGTTGCAGCCTGTGTCTCAGATGTGGGAGCCAGGCGATTTCTCTCTCGTGGGTCTGGCACCCCGTCAGGTTTGGCTTGGTCACATGAGGAGAGACTGTGGCTGAGGCAGAATTCTGCACATTTAAAGTTGTATTTGCCTCTGCGTGCCTGGCTTTGCTTACAGGTGTGACCTTGGCGTCGGCTGGTAGCATACGAGTTGCAACATCGCTCCCTTGGCTGTCAGTTCTCGCTGGGCTCATTCTGCAGGGTCAGCAAATGTACTCTTGCTCGCCCAGTGTTCATGGAGGCTTTTGTTTGCGGCCTACTTGGGCCTGGTTCATAGGTGGGGATGTGTAAATCACGGCACTTCAGTTGCGGTGTCACATTGCTTCATAGGCAGTATCATGTCTTCGTTGTATTTTCATCACGATGCAAGGGTCGGGAGAAGCGTCAGCAAGCATGTAAACAAGTGCTTTGTGCGTCTTGCGTTTCTGCATTTGGGAGAACCTATGTGAAAAATAATAAAGATGCGCGTCAGTGGGTGTGTTCGTCACCTACGTCATAGCACTGAGTATATTCTTCGTGTGGATTGGTGTGGGGGTGTCTAGTG
This sequence comes from Ambystoma mexicanum, assembly GCF_040938575.1. Lineage (NCBI taxonomy): Eukaryota > Metazoa > Chordata > Amphibia > Caudata > Ambystomatidae > Ambystoma > Ambystoma mexicanum. The sequence continues at coordinate 340,009,807 of NC_090939.1, forward strand.
TGCATGGTTGCACGTGTGTTCTGACAGTTGGCTAGGTCGTCATGGCATCTCTAACGATGTAGGTCCTTATTGTTGAAGGGCTTAGTCAAGTTCATCCATGCCGCAGGTATCGGCTTGAGTAGGGCAGGCTGGCGGGCAGGCTGGTGGGTACATCCGTATGTTCTTGTACCAAGGTATTTGGTCGTCTGGTAGATAAGGGATGGAAGTCTCATCAAAACGTTTTGGGTTATAGAGAGGGTTTGGGGATAATTGACTAGGATATGGTGAGGGGGGACAAGTACATGTGGGGCAATGGTATGACGTTTTTGTTTTAAAATGATCTTCAACAAAAGTTTTCAAATTATTAAAATTGGTCAACAATAAATCATTTTTTTGCTTTTATGCTGTCAAGCGTGTTTCCCATAACAGCTTCTTCAGAGGTAGTTTCTATTTTGTTATGCTCTGTACAAAAAATATATATGTTAAATGTATACAAAATAATAATAATTAAATGGTTTATATTATAAAGTGTTTACCATTAGTTTCACTATCTTGTGACATGTCTTCATGTGGGAAATGTTCCTCTAGCCATTCCAGAGTACTAGACATTTCTGTGAGAGAAAAAAAAAAAGATAATATATTTTTTTATCTAATACAGAAAGTTTATAAATATATGAATAAAATTAAGTACACTTACTATTTCAGGTACGATATGTCCTATGTACTCAGTGAGTCTGCTCTTGTTCTCAGTTCTGTTGTGTTTGTGAGGTAATTATGTTGGAAGCCAATTTATTTTCTTGTGGTATATTCCATTTTAGAACATAGTGCATTTAAATGAATGGTTAGTGTGTTGTATATATGGGCTAAATTTCTTATGTATTAGTACATATAATGTGTTTGTGTGTTTTTTTTTAAATGTGTTAAATGTTCCTATGTTATGATATAACAATCAAACATACCCCCCAGAGTTTTTTAGGTAGTGGTACTGTTCTTCGAACATGTCCGCGAACATTAAATGAGTTCGCGGACATCAAGTACAGTAGAAGAGATTCAGTCAGTTCCATATGATATGTATATAAAGTGAAAGTCATTATTGTTAAGTTGCACTACTAAAAACCTACGAAATTCAATGAAAAAACTTTGTTAAAGGGACGTTATGGTTAAGTTGCGCTACTAAAAACCTATGAAATTCAGTGAAAAAACATTGTTAAAGGGACGTTATGGTTAAGTTGCGCTACTAAAAACCTATGAATTTCAGTGAAAAAACGTTGTCAAAGGGACGTTATGGTTCCAAGTAAAACCGAAAAACCCTTGAAATTCGCCTGTTATGGTAAGCTATGCAACAATAACTTGCGCCACCATCGTGCACTGCTAAGACTAACACCCAGGACATCAAAGATGACATCACAAATGTCATTGATGACATCACTGATGCCATCACATGTGTATGTAGTTTTCATGAAATATGTGTAGAAGGGATTCTTATTATAATGTTGCGAAAAATGTGTCAAGGATCATTGCAATAAATATCATACCCTAATTAGTGCATTGAACAATGCATTGATATAAATAGCATTCTATTATGGGGTTCTATCTGGTATACTAAGCTACTCATACAGAAACATAACATTGTGTGCAGCGTACAAGATGAAGGTATAATATGTCCTGGGTGTTACTGTTAGCAGTGCACGGTGGTGGCGCGAGTTATGATTGCTTATCTTACCATAACTGCTGAATTTCAGGGGTTTTTCGGTTTCACTTTGAACCATAACTTCCCTTTAACAAAGTTTTTTCACTGAATTTCATAGGTTTTTAGTAGCGCAACTTAACCATAACGTCCCTTTAACAAAGTTTTTTCACTGAATTTCATAGGTTTTTAGTAGCACAACTTAACCATAATATCCCTGACTTCATATACATGTAACATAGAACATACTAACCCCCACGTAGTGATTTTCATGTCCGCGGACTACCGCCATGTCCGCGGACACATCGAAAATCTGAGCATGCTGAATGTAAATTTAAATATTGTGCCCCATTTCCCCTTTGAAGTTGGCTCAGAAAAGAGCGTATTTTTTTTTTTTTACAGATGCTTGACAGAAAGCTGGTTTTTTTTCTTTTTTTTCTTTTTTTTTTCTTACTTTACTCCTAAAATCTTTACATAACCATCTCCAAAGCAACCCTTACATTCCAAAATAGAAAGGCATTTCCCGTAAAAGATAAAGAAATGCCATCTTCTTTAAAATTAACACCATTACTGGCATCAATATCCTCATTGTTACAGAAGAACATACCAGCTCTAAGCATGAAGGCACACATGCCTCGGTTGATGATACACCTAGCAATGTTTTGCTGAGGACAAAAAACTGAACTATTGTCCCATATTGCCCTAGGTAGTAATCCAGAAAACATTACTTTCGCATTTGGAAGGATCTTCATTACGGCTTGAACCAAGCGTTCCAAATCAGCCAACAAAGTAGGGGCACTGAAGTTGCCCAAATGGAAAGCACCATAGTGCAAAACTACCACATGCGGACTGTTCATCGTGGCCATATCCTCACAAACTTGTACAATTCCCTGTACATTGCAATAAGGCACAGTGCTCCACACCACCTCCACTCCTTTCACATCAAAGTTCTTTGCACATGCCTGCATTCAGCATACTGCTGTAAACCATGCACAAACATATCTCCGAGCAACAACACCCTGACTTTCTCCACTTCTGCCATCTTCACCACACACAGTCTCTTTCAACACAAATCCACAACCTCGACATCTGATTGGCTGATCCGTACAGTCTTCTTTCCATGTTGGATTTCCTGGAAAAACCAGGATGTAGCACGCCCTGTCCACGAACAGTCGCGGTGTCCGCGGACAGCGTCCACTTTACTCTCTGTGCCATTCCCTCATTGCATACAGCTAAGCAATCACACAATACGAATAACGTCCTCAGAACACCCCCATTTTGGGAATTTTGAACATTTCAGGACAATTATCATTTCATTATTCAACATATTGACATTACAAATATTATACTTTCATCTTGTACTCTGCACACAATGCTATGTTACTCCATTAGTAGCTCAGTATACTAGATAGAATCCCATAATACAATGCTATTTATATCAATGCATCGTTCAAAGCACTAATATCGGTATGATATTTATTGCAATATCCTTGACACTTTTTTCGCAACATTATAATAAAAATCCCTAGTACACAAATTCCATGAAAAGTACATACCCATGTGATGTCATCAGTGATTTCATCAATGACATTTGCAATGTCATCTTTGATGTCCTGGGTGTTAGTCTTAGCAGTGCACGGTGGTGGTGCGAGTTATTTTTCATAGCTTACCATAACTTGCGATTTTCAGGGGTCTTTCGGCTGTACTTAGAACCATAACGTCCCTTAAACAAACTTTTTTTAATATCATGCAAAAAATATACAGACATGGCATGCAAAAACCAACTTCTCACAGATGGCTTTACACAGAATGTTGCAAAGTAAGAATTTATGCTCGTTCACAGTGAAGGTCAGCTGCTTCCATTTTTTTCTCGGTCCCCGGAGAGGCTCACGAAGCGGACTATAAGGTTGTATTGTGTTTTGACCTTGACAGACAGAGATTGTGTTGAAAGACTTCTCTTGAAGGAGTGTTGCTAAAAAGTAAGAGAAGATAAGAATGACATTTCTGAAACGAAACAACTTTTATATATTATATCACTATGCGAAAGATCGTTGGCACACACAGAGTTGTATTTTGGGACTGCACCACTCGTAGACAATGGAAATTGCAATTGTACTGTAAGTAACCCTTTAGATTATTTTATACCAAATATAATTACAATAGCGTAGCATTAAAGACCGCTCAAGTTGAACTTGTTCGTTGAAAGTGGCATAATGTTTTCTACCGCGCACTATCACCGCCGAATTGATCCCCTGTTGTTTAGAGGGCTCGGAAAAAGGCAGACGACAGAGGGTGGGTTAATATAAATAATTTAACCGGTCTATAGGCGGTCAAGCGCTCTACTCGCTGTGCCACTTCACTGTAGCCTGTCAAGTGGCACAGCGAGTACAACGCTCGCTTTGACATCCGTGCACAGCTTGCTAACGCAAGTTCGAATCCCGGCAAGGCCAAACTCAGCCTTTCATCCTTCCGTGGTCGATAAATGAGCACCACACACCGTGGTTAATAATAAGCACTGTTTAGATACCTCACGGTTCTTAGCGCTATATGAATGGGAAAATATCATTATTTTATTATTAACATACTCCGTTGCACTATCTTCAATAGCAAATAGTTTCACGCCCTAATAAACAAAATGATGATTTTTAATGAAGATCGGCTGGTGAGACTAATTTATGTTTTTTAAAACAGGTATGTGGCCCCATTTTGCCTATGTCACGATTTACAGACTCCAAGGATGGGTTCTTCAACTGCCAGGTGCAGGTCCAAATATGCAACTTCATGACCCTCACCATTTTATGGGACAATCGCCAAGGACCAATATGCCCTTACGCAGTACTAGCGGCTACAAACAACATACCAACCAATAGGGTGGTTCAATGGCTCGTTTTTGGAGCAACCTTCCGATTATCAGAGCGACCATTTACTGCTTTTATCATAAACCAACAGCCTATCTACCGCAAAGGAACAACGCGTGGCACCAAATAAACTTTTGCTGATCGACAGCAGAGACAATAGCAAATCGCTGAATATTCACTAAACATTTCATGTGAAATAAATGTACTTTACCAAATGTACAATCCTGCTTTTTACTTTTAAACCACAGTTTCATATTCCGAATTGTGGCGCACTGAGTTGTAAGCTGATCTAACACCCTCTGTACCGCAAAGGACATCGCGTGCCTCAACATGAACTTTTGCGGATCGACAACAAAGACAAATGCAAATTGCTGAATATTCTCTAAACATTTGTTGTCAAATAAATGTACTTTACAAAATTTACAATCTTGCTGTTTGTTTTTAAATCACTGTTTCATATTCCGAATTGTGGCTCGCTGTGTTGTGACATAATATGTGTTGTCTTTCGGTTTCTGTGTAAAGTCATTTAGGACTGGAGAGGACTGGGCGTGTTTGATGATGCACCCTGTAACGTCATGGAGAGAGGCGGGGAATATGAATGCTTTGATAATATCAGGCTTAGGGGCGGGAGATATGAGTTAGTGTCGCAAAAGCAAGTCAGCCAGGTCAATAGCGCCAGTCATAGGATTATCACATAATGTCGGCGCACACCAGCCGGATTTATCGTTTCTTTAGTGGACAAAAAGTTGGTTGATGCCCATAGGAAATTGTACTATTAGCGGACAAAAGGAGTGGTCTTAAAATACTTTCACCCTGACAACGAACAAAACAAACAACGTTCTCAGAACAGCCCCATTTTGTGTAATTGCAACCATTTTTGGACACCGCGAATGTTCTTAGAACACATTCAACTAGACCGATTACAATATGGACAGCGTCCTGAGGACACCCCGAGTTTGTGTATTTACAAACAATTTACAAACGCGAGTGTTCATAGCTCATTTTTACCTTCCTTGCAAACAAAAATGACACATACTCCGTCCTCTAAACACCCCACCATTTAGTTTATTTACAAAATGTCATAACAGCCGTGTTCTCCGTGGACAAATCGAACGCAACAAAAACGTCTAGCACATAAAAAAACAAAACATTGAACCTATCTCATACTCCCCCACCCTCCCCAAAAACTCTTTCACACCAACACAGGGCACTAAATACAATTTTGTATCCACGTTTCACCGCGCTGTACGTGGTTGACGGCGAATACAAGATGGCGGGCGCCACAGAAAATCAGACGCGCTCCACGCCCCTCGCTGTCCAATCAGCAAACACGTCACATGTCTGCAGACATGACGCAAGGCCATGGGCCAATCGGGGTGCTGTCCGCGGCGCGAACAGGGAAGTCCATCTGCGAAGCGAACACAGATATCACTAATTTTTTTGCCTTACATTTTGGTAATTTTTAAAAAAACTACTGGACGGATTTACACCAAATTTACAAAAGCATGCTTTTGGGACCAGGCTGCCGCTCCTGCCGCAAATTTGGTGTAAATCCGTCCAGCGGTTCAGGCTGTAGCCGTGCGCAAAGTTTTTTCCCATTCAGTCTATGGGGAAAAAAAAAGTTTTGGGACCCCCCCTATAACTTTTCCCCCCCTGGACGAATCCTCACCAAACTTTGCAATAAAATTCAGAGTGGGCCATATACTTTTTTTTTGCAAAGTTTGGTGAGGATATGTCCAGGGGGAGCAAAGTTATAAAAAAATTTGCTCACGCCTACAGCCCAAACTGTTGGACGGATTTACACCAAATTTGCGTCAGGAGCGGCGGCTTGGTCCCGAAAGCGTGCTTTACTTTATTTGGTGTAAATGCGTCCAGTAGTTTTTTTAAAAAATGACAAAAACGTAAGTGAAAAAAATTTGTGATATCTATGTTCGCTTCGCGGACACACTTCCCCGTTCGCTCCGCTGACAGGACGGTGATTGGGCAAGCAGCTTGCGTGATGTCCACGGACATCTGAGGTGCTCTCTCATTGGATGCGGTGAAAGTGTGCAGTGCGTCTGGCTTCAGAGACGCCCGCCATCTTTGTTCCTTGCCGCCTGCACATTAAGTCTGTGTCTGTCTCCTGTTCCTCCCACCCCGACTCATGCCCCCTGTTTCCTTCTTGTCCCCGCACCCCCACTCATGCTCCGTGTCTCCCCTGTTCCTCCAGCCCCCCGCTCACGCCATCGGCACAAGGTGGCCAGCGGAGGGCCGAGGAGCGGGATCTGCCGCCTGCACACGAACGCCGTGTGTCTCTCTCCCTCCCCGCCACCCCCCACTCATGCCCCGTGTGTCTCTCTCCCTCCCCCACCCACCGCTCATGCCGTGTGTGTCTCTCTCCCCTTCTCCCCACCCCATCTCATGCCCCGTGTGTCTCTCTCCCTCCGCTCCACCCCCGCTCATGCCCCGTGTCTCTCTCCCCTTCCCCCCACCCCCTGCTCATGCCCCGTGCATCTCTCTCCCCTTCCCCACACCCCCCGCTCATGCCCCGTGTGTTTCTCGACCTCCCGCCCACCCCCTGTTCATGCCCCGTGTGCTCCCCCCCTCCTGCCCACCCCCGCTCATGCCCCGTGCATCTCTCTCCCACCCGCCCACCCCCCGCTCATGCCCCGTGTGTCTCTTTCTGTCCCCCCCACCCCCGCTCATGCCCCGTGTGTCTCTCGCCCTCCCCCCACCCCCGCTCATGCCCCATGTGTCTCTCTCCCTCCCCCCACCCCTGCTCATGCCCGTGTGTCTCTCTCCCTCCCCCCCACCCCCGCTCATTCCCCGTGTGTCTCTCTCCCTCCCCCATCCCCGCTCATGCCCCGTGTGTCTCTCTCCCTCCCCCCCAACCCCGCTCATGCCCCGTGTGTCTCTCCCCCTCCTGCCCACCCCCCGCTCATGCCCCATGTGTCTCTCGTCCCTCCCCCCACCACCCGCTCATGCCCCGTGTGTCTCTCTCCCCTTCCCCCATCCCCCGCTCATGCCCCATGTGTCTCTCTCCCTCCCCCCACCCCCGCTCATGCCCCATGTGTCTCTCTCCCTCCCCCCACCCCTGCTCATGCCCCGTGTGTCTCTCTCCCTCCCCCCATCCCCGCTCATGCCCCGTGTGTCTCTCTCCCTCCCCCCAACCCCGCTCATGCCCCGTGTGTCTCTCCCCCTCCTGCCCACCCCCCGCTCATGCCCCATGTGTCTCTCGTCCCTCCCCCCACCACCCGCTCATGCCCTGTGTGTCTCTCTCCCTCCCCCCGCTCATGCCCCGTGTGTCTCTCTCCCTCCCCCCAAACCCTGCTCATTCCCGTGTGTCTCTCCCCCTCCTGCCCACCCCCTGCTCATGCCCCCTGTGTGTCTCTCCCCCTCCCGCCCACCCCCCGCTCATGCCCCGTGTGTCTCTCTCCCTCCCGCCCACCCCCCGCTCCTGCCCCGTGTGTCTCTCTCCCTTTCCCCCACCCCCCGCTCATGCCCCATGTGTCTCTCTCCCTCCCCTGCACCCCCGCTCATGCCCCGTGTGTCGCTCTCCCCCACTCCACCCCCGCTCATGCCCCGTGTGTCTCTCTCCCTCCCCCCACCTCCGCTTATGCCCCGAGTGTCTCTCCCCCTCCCGCCCACCTCCCGCTCATGCCCCGTGTGTCTCTCCCCCTCCCGCCCACCCCCGCTCATGCCCTGTGTGTCTCTCTCCCTCCCACCTACCCCCGCTCATGTCCCGTGTGTCTCTCTCCCTCCCCCCACCCCCGCTCATGCCCTGTGTGTCTCTTCCCCTTCTCCCACCCCCCTGCTCATGCCCCGTGTGTCTCTCTAACCTCCCCCCAACCCCCGCTCATGCCCCGTGTGTCTCTCTTCCTCCCCCCGCCCCCCGCTCATGCCCCGTGTGTTTCTCTCCCCTTCCCCCCACCGCCCGCTCATGCCCCGTGTGTCTCTGTCCCTCCCCCCACCCCCGCTCATGCCCCTTGTGTCTCTCTACCTCCCCTCCACCCCCGCTCATGCCCAGTGTCTTTCTCCCCTTCCCCCCACCCCCCGCTCATGCCCAGTGTGTCTCTCTCCCTCCCCCCACCCCCGCTCATGCCCCGTGTATCTCTCTCCCAATCCCCCACCCCCCGCTCATGCCCCGTGTGTCTCTCTCCCGTCCCCTCACACCCGCTCATGCCACATGTGTCTCTCTAGCTGCACCCACCCCCCGCTCATGCCCCATGTGTCTCTCTCCCTCCCTCCACCCCCGCTCATGCCCCGTGTGTCTCTCTCGCCTTCCCACCAACCCCGCTCATGCCCCGTGTCTCTCTCCCCTTCCCCCCACCCCCCGCTCATGCCCCGTGTGTATTTCTCCCTCCCCCTCTGCTCATGCCCTGCGTGTCTCTCTCCCTCCCCCCACCCCCCTCATGCCCTGTGTGTCTCTCTCCCTCCCGCCCACCCCCGCTCATGCCCCGTGTGTCTCTCTCCCTACCACCCACCCCCCGCTCATGCCCCGTGTGTCTCTCTCCCCTTCCCCCCACCCCCCGCTCATGCCCCATTTGTCTCTCTCCCTTCCCCCATCCCTGCTCATGCCCCATGTGTCTCTCCCCCTCCCGGCCACCCCCCGCTCATGCCCTGTGTGTCTCTCTCCCTCCCCTCCACCCCTGCTCATGCCCCGTGTCTCTCTCCCCTTCTCCCCACCCCCGCTCATGCCCCGTGTGTCTCTCTCCCTCCCCCGCACCCCTGCTCATGCCCTGTGTGTCTCTCTCCCTCTCCCCCACCCCCGCTCATGCCCCGTGTCTCTCCCGTTCCCCCCACCCCCCGCTCATGCCCTGTGTGTCTCTCCCCCTTCCGCCCACCCCCGCTCATGCCCCGTGTATCTCTCTCCCTCCCGCTCACCACCGCTCACGCCCTAGTGTCTCTCCTCCTCCCGGCCACCCCCCGCTCATGCCCCGTTTGTCTCTTCCCCTCCCGCCCAGCCCCCGCTCATGCCCCGTGCGTCTCTCTCCCTCCCCCCACCCCCCGCTCATGCCCCGTGTGTCTGTCCCCTTTCCCCCACCCTCCGCTCATGCCCCGTGTGTCTCTGCCCCCCACCCCCGCTCATGCCCTGTGTCTCGCCCCCTCCCGCCCACCCCCCGCTCATGCCCCGTGTGTCTCTCTCCCTCCCGCCCACCCCCCGCTCATGCCCTGTGTGTCTCCCAGCCCGCTCATGCCCCGTGTGTCTCTCTACCTCCCCCCACCCCCTGCCCATGCCCCATGTCTCTCTCCCCTTCCCCCCACCCCCCGCTCATGCCCCGTGTGTCTCTGTCCCCGTTTCCCACCTCCCTCCACTCATGCCCCGTGTGTCTCTCCCCCCACCCCCGCTCATGCCCCGTGTGTCTTGCCCCCTCCCGCCCACCCCCCGCTCATGCCCCGTGTGTCTCTCTCCCTCCCGCCCACCCCCCGCTCATGCCCTGTGTGTCTCTCTCCCTCCCGCCCACCCCCCGTTCATGCCCCGTGTGTCTCTCTCCCTCCCCCTACCCCCCGCTCATGCCCCGTGTGTCTCTCTCCCTTCCCCCACCCCCGCTCATGCCCCGTGTGTCTCTCTCCCCTTCCCCCCAACCCCCGCTCATGCCCCGTGTCTGTCTTCTGTTCCCCCCGCTCATGCCCCGTGTATGTCTCCTGTTCTCCCCACCGCCCGCTCATGCCCCGTATCTGTCTCCTGTTCCCCTCATGTGCCGTGTCTGTCTCTTGTTGCCCCCCACGTCTCCCGCTCATGCCCCGTGTCTGTCTCCTGTTCTCCCCACCCCCCGCTCATGCCCCGTGTCTGTGTCCTGTTCCCCCCACCCCCCGCTCATGCCCTGTGTCTATCTCCTGTTATTCCCACCCCCCTGCTCATGCCCCGCGTCTGTCTCCTGTTGCCCCCACCCGCTCATGCCCCGTGTCTGTCTCCTGTTCCCCCCACCGGCCATTTTGGTAAAAGATTTCCCTTCCTGCGGCGTCCCGGTGTAGGAATGAAAATGTTTTTGTTTTTTTTACCACCCGGCGTTCCCACTTTGAGGACATAAGATGTTAGTGGTCTTCATCTATTGAAAAGGATGTTATGGTGACGTTGCACTAATAAAAACCTTTAAAATTTAGTAAAAAAAAAAATGTTACAGTGACGTTATGGTTAAGATGCGCTACTAAAAACCAATGAAATTCAGTGAAAAAACTTTGTTAATGGGATGTTATGGTTAAGTTGCGCTACTAAAAACCTATGAAATTCAGTGAAAAAACGTTGTCAAAGGGACGTTATGGTTCCAAGTAAAACCGAAAAAACCTTGAAATTCGCCAGTTATGGTAAGCTAAGCAACCATAACTCGCGCCACACCGTGCACTGCTAAGACTAACACCCAGGACATCAAAGATGACATCACAAATGTCATTGATGACATCACTGATGACATCACATGCCTGGCTCACTCTTTTTTCTTTTGCTGACATCTAGGCCACATGGTTATCTTCAGTAACAGTCAGAAACTAAACATTTTATTTTATTTGTAGACGTATCCTTCAAGTAGGTTCTTACAGTAATTCCCTTAGAGTCCAGTCACATCATATGAAACATATACATACGGGAAGACACAAGCTTGAAAGACAGCAATCCTTTTTGTACATAAAGATAATCAATAGACTTATGAGCACTTTCTGATAGTTCTGTTGTTTTTTTTTTATGGCTGTACTTTCCCTGTATATGGTCATATTTCTATACATTGTACTTCCACTACTTTCCTTAGGGTCCAATCACATCAAGTGATACATATACCTAGGGTAAATAGCAGCTTTGAAACAGAGCAATCATTTATTTGCATGAAAATAATCAGTTAAATTATGAATTGTTTCTGCTACTACTTGTGCTTTTTTGCTAACTTCACTTTCCCTGTATATACCCATATTGGTATGTGTTCTTGTGTCTTTGTGTATATATAGTAATGCAATTATGTAATACATGTGTTTTATTAGCTACTTATTACATATTTCACAGTAGACAAAAATCTATTAAGAAAGCAATTATCATTTCATTATTCAACATATTAACATTACGAATATTATACCTTCATCTTGTACACTGCACACAATGTTATGCTTCTTTATGAGTCGCTTAGTATACTAGATATAACCCCATAATAGAATGCTATTTATATCAATGCACCGTTCAATGCACTAATTAGGGTATGATATTTATTGCAATGATCCTTGACACTTGTTTCGCAACATTATAATAAGAATCCCTTGTACACATATTTCATGAAAAGTACATACACATGTGATGTCATCAGTGATGTCATCAATGACATTTGTGATGTCATCTTTGATGTCCTGGGTGTTAGTCTTAGCAGTGCACTGTGGTGGCGCGAGTTATGGTTGCTTAACTTACCATAACTGTCGAATTTCAAGGGTTTTTCGGTTTTACTTGGAACCATAACGTCCCTTTGACAAAGTTTTTTCACTGAATTTCATAGGTTTTTAGTAGCGCAACTTAACCATAACGTCCCTTTAACAACGTTTTTTCACTGAATATATATATATATGGCCAAACATGTTAAACAGGAACATGAGAATAATTGTAATCTGTTGACATTCTTTGCAGTGGCACATGTGCTCATTCACCCCAGGGGCGGAGATCGTGTCTTGATACCAAGTATTCAAAGGGTCACAATGTGGATGAGGAACTGTATACATTTTTGGGCACTTAGTTTCCCTTTTTTGCGTTCCTCCCCCTTTTCGGTTTTGATTTTCCTTTTTCTCTTATTTTGCCCTTTTATGATTATGTCCATTTATGACTTTCATTGTTTGTTCCTGTATGGGTTTCTTTCACCTGGGGTATGATCGTCCTATTTCTTATGCTTTAAAAAAACATCCTTTTTCATTCATGATTTGGCTGTTTACATTTGCAATCTGTGGGGGAGTGGTATTTATATACTTTGTATCCTCATATTGGGGTTTACTGTGGCTTTCCTACCTTTGTAGCTTCGGCCAGCTGTCTTTCTTTTTGTGTCTTTTGGTGTTTGGTTCTGAACTTTATATCTGTCAAATGGAACTTAACCATGATTTTTACATTGCTATGTGTTTACATTACTACAGGGTTATGACTATTGCTATTGTGGCTTTTTGTTTGTCAGGACTGTTCGAGATGCTCTGCACTTGCACTTTATTATGGCCCTGATACTTTGAGGCCTTGAAGACGTATTGTTGTTTTGCTGTATTTTATGCACTTTATTTGTGGAGCATTACCTGTACCTGTATTATGTATCACATACTATTTGCCCTCATTCCATTATGAGAGCAGTGACCTCCTTGTATATTAGCTGCCTTGGCTGGATTTTATAGTGGAATGAATCTGTGCATTATTTTTATATTATGAGGTGTGCTCTAGTTTTATGATTTCCATCTTCTTTACAACCTTGTTTGCAAGTAAGTGTGTAGATTTAAGTACTTCTGCATATAGGACTTCTTATATTCAGCATGTCCTATGCTCAGGTATGGCTGTTTTTTTATGCTGTCTGTGTACTTTGGGTCATTATTATATTGCCCCCAATGGTGGTGTTTTCATCCTCATTCCTGCACTAGCACTTTATCCCTTTGCATATTCTTATAATTTGTGCAATTACCATACCTACTTGTTGCTTGATCTGTATTTGGTTGTAATTGTTTGCCTTTTTCTTTTGTGCACCTCATATGTTCTTTTACTCCTGCATATAGCTCTGTTGATTTTAACACTCAGAGGGCCTCATTATGAGTCCGGCGGTAACCGCGGAGGTAAAACCGCCTGGTTACCGCCGGACTCGTATTACCATTCTGCCTCTGTGATTCCCGGAATTACCGGGGCATTATAACCCCGGTTTTCCGGGAATCACGGAGGCGGAATGGTGTTAATCCCCATTCCCATTGAGTCCTATGGGACTCAATGGAAATAGGGATCATGGAAACACCGGCAGCATCTCGTAATGCTGGTGGTGTTTCCTCGTCCGTCTGCAGGCGGGCGGTGTTAAACCCGCCAGGTCAGACCTGGCGGGAACATCACCTCCCGCCTGCAGGAGTTGTGATCGCCCGGCATGGAAACAACAGTGGCGGCGGGTTTACCGCCCCCGTTGTTTCCATACCAGGCGATTTGTAATGAGGCCCATTATTTGCTATTTTTCCATGTAGCCATCTCTAATATGTGGAACAACATATTTTTTGTTACACTGAGTGCATGTGGGGATTATCTTGCCACATTTTGTTGTATACTTGCTTTTTACTGATCACTGTGTATACATGACACTCTGATATGTCTGTTGACTTCAACACTATATGGATTTAATTATTATTTTGTCCGTATTGTTATACATACCTAGTAGTAAATGTGCACTATGGGTCTAGTGTGTGGTTTTGCCCACTGTTCTACCTCTGCTTAGGTTTGATTTCAGCTTTCCTTGCATATTCATGCTCCTGACTACATTCCATCATGGCAGCCAGTATTTTCACCCACTGCCATGGCACTTCTAGAGTTTGACTGACAGAGTTGTAGGACTGCCTGTACTGTTTATATTTATACCAGCCAACTCTTTCTCCCCCCACGTGATGAAGCGCTCAGTGTAGTGCGTATTGTTTTTTTAAACATTAAACATCCGTATTCATCGCGCGGTGTTTCCTTGATTTTTCCTGTAATTCTGGAGTTTGCTATCAGCATCTGGGCCGCGGGAGTGCGGTTCACCTTCTCCTCCTTTCCTTGCGATATATATATATATATATATTACACAGACCACGGTAGTGGCTGTTTAGTTATGGTTAAGTTGATAATCCCATAGAAAGAGCACTTTTTGGGCAGCTTATAACTTTGCTTAAAGGGGGGTTCCAAAATTTATTTTTTCCCATACACATAATGGGATAAAACTTTGCGCATGCCTACAGCTCAAACCACTGGACGGATTTCCACCAAACTTGTGGCAAGAGCGGCGGCTTAGTCCCGAAAGTGTGCTTTTGTTAATTTGGTGTAAATCTGTCCAGTAGTTTTTTTCTTTTTAAATGACCAAAACATAAGACAAACAAATTTGTGATATCTATGTCCGCTCGACTTCGCTGTTCACTCCGAGGATAGGACACCTATTGGCTGAGCGGCTTGCATCATGTCCACGGACATGCAACATGTTCACCGATTGGCTGGGGTGAGGCGTGAGGTGCATCACATTGTTTCGATGCACCCGCCATCTTGGATCTGCCGACAGCGCAGCAACAGACAGAGGCAAAATGCAATTTTTTTTGGTGTGCAGAAGTGCTTGGAGAGGGTTGGGGAGTAAGAGATGGGTCAAATACTGTATTTGTTTAGGTGACAGGTTCCCCTGATGTGTTCGCCATGTGTTCGCCATGCCTGCAGTCTTTGCGGCTGTCTGCGGACATAATAAATGCAGGTATGTTTTTGTTTTCCAGTACTTGTAGTAAGTAAATTAGAAATTCTTGTCGATCTTCTCGTGAGTTTATAGTGAATTTGACAATTCTAGCACAGTAGTTTGTCTTATTCCCGAACACTGTAAGTGTTGTTGGTTGCATTTCTATGAAGGACTAACATTTGCAAACACAATTGATTTGTACTGTGTAAGTAAATGTTCTCAATAATTGGTGGTAATTGGAATACAATATTTATTCCAACATTTGCGTAGCAATTTACAGTGGTTATATTTGAAAATTTGAATTGATCTGACAGTTCTGAGTCAAAGTCATTTGTTCGAAGTGTGTGTTGCTTCTTTGAAGAAGTAGTTGGGTTACTTTGAGTAGTAAATTCTTCTTTGGTTGTGGTACTTGATGAAGTATCAGTTTCTTTTTTTCTTCTTTTTTTGGAGGATTTGCAGTGATATCATGTATCATTTCAGTTTGAAGTAGTTTTCTTTTACAATGTTTTGCTTTTTGTGGAACCAAATAGGTTTTTAGATGGGGGTGTGGAGTGAACGCAGCCTATTCTATTCTAGAATGCAAGGAATACCTGCATTTACTTTACTTGCATCAAAGCTGATTAGAAATAGCCCGCCAAGTGTACGTAAGCATGATAGTGCTACATAGCTCATGCCTTCTTTAAAGACCGTACTACGAATAACTATGAATGCTTTATCTAGGGTAAAACCTTGTGATTTGTGCATGGTAACTGTGTATGCTAGAGTTAGTCAAAATGGTTCTCTGCATACATGTCTTTGAAAAGAAGGGAGCGGGCTGTTGAGCATCCTATCCTTTTAACTTCTGATAGTTTGTCAAAGAGAATATTGACAAATTGAATGTTGTTGTTACGTGGGTATGTTTGAAATCCAACAACTGTACCAAGTGCTCAATTCCTTGTCCTTGTTCCATGTCACAGTTACGTTCAAGCTTTACTTTACAGTTTAAAGATCATTTTAATATTTTCTCCAACCAGCTGTGTTGGAGATAGAGTTTTCTAGGGTATTTAGTCTTGTTGTGACTTGTTGACACATGGGTAGTGTCATACCATGTACGTCCTGTTTATCTTTGGAGCAAATTTCAATTATTGGTTGCATTTCTTTTTTCAACATTATTTCATTGAATTTTGAACAGCTTGCAAGAGTTGGCATCAAGGATATACAATTGACATGTTTGTGTGCTAATTGTTCCATGACATCAGTAGCACATGAGTTAGGGCCATAGAGTGCATGGATCTGCCTGTTTTTTAATATTAATTGTGCTTCTTCAGATAGTATACCAACTGTAATACTTTTTTTAAATGATGGCGTATGTGAGGTCTGCAGAATGTCGAATGTTTTCAGTTAATTCTCTGTATTGGAAATGTTGCCAAAGATCGACATTTCCCATGCTGCCAAGATTTTTACGGCACAGTTTGTGCCCTAAAATTTTAAAAAAATAGGTTCAGCTTTTACTGGTGTCAATTGAAGAAGATCTCCGAAAACAATCATGTGTTTTCCTACAAAGAGCTCTTTGTAGTCTGTTTTGAGGACCTCTTGTAAGTTAAGGTGAATCAAAGCCAACATTAGGTTGGAGGCCATCCTCACCTCATCTAATAGCAGCATTTTCAGCTGTTTGAAAACTCTGCATAGTTCCATTGCAGCTTCTGTGGAAAGTTTGTAATAGTCTAATTTGTTTTGGTGTTCTACTGGAAGGAGTAGTAATCGGTGTAAAGTGATACCGCCTATGTTGTATGCAGCTAAACCTGTGGGGGCAGTTACAACAGCTGACAGTTTGTTGTTTGTCAATTGTTGAAGGAACTTGCTGATGATGTTGATAAAGAATGCTTTGCCTGAACCAGCTCCACCACTCACATATAGCAGTATAGGTGTGTAGTCTTGGCAGGTACAGTTCTTATTTTCATGTTCCACACCATGTTCAATTTTTTATTTCTTGGAAAATGCTACACTGCTCATTGTTCAGTTGTGATTTCAGTACAGCAAAGTCTTTTTCATACGGACACATGGTATTTTCTACTTCAATCATGGCTAATTCTGCCTCATTTGCAATTAGTGGCTGCCCAAGTGGTTCTTGGCTTCTTGTTACAGAAGTTTGACTACTGTTGGGAGTGTTCACGTTTAGTTGGGCCTGGAGTTGTTCTTTGTGTTGTTGTTCATTGTGCAACTTTGTTTGGTACTGTGTAAAGTTTGCATCTGTTATAGTGCTTTCATTTGCTTTGAAAGCATCTTCATAGGAGTCATATGTTTCCAGTAACTCTTCTTCTTTTCTCCATGGTTCAAAAAGTTGTAACAGGGACATGTAATACAGTTATTTATGTTGAGGAGTTTTTTAATGACAATTTGATATGATTAATTAAGCTGCATTTGGTAAGTTTCGCTAAACTGCCTTCACAATTTACAACTCTTTATCTACCTTTGTTTTCATCTGGTTTAACATTATTTTTGTATGTGAAGTTTGGGGCTACGTAGTAGGGACACATGGGGGGTCATTAAGATTGAGGCGGTAAGTGGTTAATGGTGCCGGAAAAGGTAAAAAAAAATAAGGCATGGCTGCCTCCAAACTTGGGTCATTGTCTGTGGTCCCTGAATGGGGAAATACCGGCCCATTCCGAATTTGGAGGGCCCAGTATTTCCCCATTCAAGGAACCCAGACCCAGACCATCCCCATTCCCATCCAAGCCCCCATAGGACTCAATGGGAATGGGGAGGAAGCTAACAACGGGTCCGTCAATAACGGCCTTGTTGTTAGCTCGATGGTCCCTGTGCGGGACCCGCTAAGGATGTCTGGTAGGGTGTCACATATTGTGCAACTGCAGAGGACTTCTCTGCAATGTACTGCACATCTATGTTTGCATTCCATAGGAATGCAATGGTTGCATTGTAATATATTTTGATTCTTCTGTTCTTTTTATGAAATATGTGTTCTTAGGTGATTTACCTTTAACACTATGGCCCTCATTACGACCCAGGCGGTAAGTTACCGCCTGGGTCGTACCCTTACCACCATGGCGTAAACTACGTTTACGCCATGGTGGTTGGCAGATTTACCGCCCCATTCCAAGGTGAGTGGGGCGGTAAATCCCCATTTCCCATTTTACCCTTCCCCATTTTCGCCCCATAGGGCATAATGGGAATGGGGAAAGTCGATAATTACGGCACCGTAAATTACGGTGCCGTAATTATCGCCAAGGTCCCTTTGCGGCATGGATTTTAACGGCTGCAAAAAAGCAGCCGTTAAAAGCCATCCCGCAAAGGGAACCTTGTAATCAGGCGTTAAGGGTCGGCGCCGTTTACGGCGCCGTAAACCCCTTAACGCCTGAGTCAGAATGAGGGCCTATGTCTGACTGAAGACATGAAGTTGTTTACTCGACCTGTTGTTGAAACTGGTCCAGAGAAACTAAAGCAGCATTTGGTGTAGCATTTACATTTTTTTTTAAATTTGCGACAACAATATTTCCCATGTTTGTGTCTTTGAAATTGTAAAATGTGTACATTAAGGTCACAATGTGTTGTTTGTGAAGGGATTTCACAAGTGACAGACATATTTTGGATGAACTGCAAAACAGTGGCATCACTGTCCTGACCAAATTTAGGAGCATCTTTAATCCAAAATAGCACGTGGATGGGTGGTGCTCCTCCGGCTTGGTATTTTTTCTCCAAAAGAAGTGTTGAACTTCTCCAGCGGAGGAAAAGTCTTATTACACAATAAGTGTAGCATAGCAATGAAGCGATGATGGAAATATCTTGATACATTTACAGTATCTAGAGAGCAGAGTTCTGCTGGTGTTTTTATATCTATGTTTGTTTTGTTTGCGTTTGCTATGAGTAGGAAATTGTGTAAATCTTCCCATGCATATTCTGCACATCTTAATGTAACAAACCAAGTGGGTGGGCCAAGGTTTCTTATCATACAGCGTTGATGTTGGAACCAGTATTATTTTGTACCACGCATGTTTGCTAAAAGATTTGTTATACCTGACTGTAAAACCTCATCTTTTTCTTGTACTTTTTGTAATAATTGAATAGCCGACATATTTTGAAAATGGAAACCTGATTTTAATGTGTGTGCAACTCTGTAGCATAGAGTTGCTAGTTCACTTTCAAAGAGAAGTTGCAATATGTATCCACGTTTTGTCTGAATCTGGGGTCATCAGAATACATTCATAAAGAGCGATATCCTGATGCTGTTATTTATGTGGGTCTATCATCGCACCTTCCTCCTTTTCCAGTAGGAAAGAATAGAGGAAAGGCCCGTGCTTCTATACTTTTTTCCCATATGCTAATTGGAGATCCTTTGGCTTGTTGCATTTGGTAAGTTTCCAGTGCATCATCTATAGTGTCTTTAGAGTGTAAAGGATGAATTGTATAATGGTCTAAAATAATGGATACTGTAGCAGGATTAAGAAGTTCAAATTGAACAGTTTCTGGTGACTCTTGAATTATTTGAATGGTTTCTCTCAGGTTTTCTTCAATATTATTTCTTTGTAGTATTCATTGATTTTTAGATATTGCAGGGCTTGTCTAATTTTATGTAAGTCCACAAGTTGTTGTCAATTTTATTTGTCTTTTGTAGGTACGCCATTTACTAAGACAATTAAAGATTGATCTATTGGACGTGGCACTCCCAGAGTGTGTACATTTTCTTTGATATCTAATGGCAAATAAACGTCTTTTCCACAAATGCCTTTCACTAATTCAGAGGGAGGTAATTTTGCTGTTTTTGGTTGAAGGCATATTATTGCTTGAAATGGGTGCACTGTTTGAATTATGATGCCTTCATGTAAATTGAGTTGTTGCAGGGGTTATGGTAGTGGGAATAATTCCAAGTTATTTGTGATAGCACGTGAAGGTGTTTGGTTGTTGTCAAGTGGTTTTGCAGTGCAGTAACTCCAAAGTATTAAGGGGTCAGTAATTTTGTATTTGTTTTCTGCTATAAGGAAAAGCTAGAAAGCTAATTGGAACCATTTAGAATCTTCATTGTCTTCTATTTTGTACGTTATGTCTACAGTTTTTGTGCTACTTTTATAAAAAGTCCTGCGACAACACACACACACACATGGTTTGGTACTTCAGCAGATGTACTTTTAAACTTTAGTATTTATTTTTTGGATGTGTGCAATAGAAGGTTGGCATCTGTACAGTTGTTGCTAGTTTGTTGTAAAGCTATTGCATTTTGTAAGTAGCTTTTACTTCTAAAATATTTTCTCTGAACATGCTCTATTTCTTCGAGTAGTTGTTCAGCTGTACCATGTAGAAGATTATTATTTAAATTGGCTAGTGCTAAAGCAGGAATGTCAGCATGGTAGGTTTATGGACCAGATTTCTTATAGTTGAATGATGTGTTAATATCATTTAGATATAATGGAAGGTGCTTTTGTAAATAGGTCCTGAAATTCAGGTTAATGAATGACCTGGTAGTGTATTTGTGCACTGGACAGGCACCCATATTTTGTAGTAGTTTCATTTTGAATTTGTCTTTGCCTTTTACATACTGATTGAGGAACTGGCGTAAAAGTGCAATAGTTCTGCTAGGGTAGCACCCCCAAAATGTTAAAAGTCTGCAGACTGTCCGCAGACTTCTAAAAAAGGGCCCTGCAGCATTTCTTGACACTTCTATTTTTGAACTGTGAAAGGCCTTTTTTTTTTGTTTGTTTTTGTTGTTCTATATTATTTTTTGTTTTTTTAAACACGACACAAACAAGGAAAGGAGGGGAAGGATAGCTCAGGGCCAACATGTTCACCTTGGAAACAAGATGGTGCCCACCAACACAGGATTGATCCCCGATCCGGCTTGGAAACCTCTGGGTATTAATTGCGTTATAAGTAACCAATTACAATTTACAATTTACAATTAACCCCTCAGGTAAACTATCAGCCTGAGCCCCCGCAACCCCTGAAGCAGCTCATTAGCCTTTTCCCCAATCCACCCTCAAGCAGTTAAGAAGCCTGTGCTCTAGCATTCCTCATGTAGCTCAGCAATAGTTGCCCCAGCCACACCGCAGCAGTGCCAGCCCAGTAAATTGGGTAGGAGAGCCTGAAGGTGCCACACACCGAATTGTCGCACTCTGCCCCAACTTCCAGTGCTATGCGGATGACACTCAACTCATTTTCAGGCAACTCCGAGCCACCTCTTCTCCCACTCTCAACTCTGGCTGTCGGTCTGCAATCCAGGAATGGTGTGCTGCCAATGATCTCTGCCTTAATTCCAGTAAGACTGCGCTCTCCTCATTGGCATACCCACTCCCTCCTTTCCTGTCACTCTCTGGCCGGCCTCTCTTGGTCCTCTTCCTGCTCCCACCTGTGAGACCTCGGGGTCATCTTCGACTCCACGCTCTCCTTCTCTCCCCACATCTCTGACATCTCTAAGAAGTCACATTATAAGCTGCACCTCCTCAGATGTATTCTTCCTTTCCTCTCCTTCCCCAGAAGCTCACTGTCTCCAGAGCTCGGGTTCTCTCTGAGCTGGACTATTGCAACAGCCTCTTTCTAAATCTGCCTGCTTCTACTCTCCACCCTCTGCAACTCATCCAGAACAGGACTGTGAGACTTGTCCTTGGCCTCTAGCCCAGGGATTGTATCTCTCCAGGACTTTAATCTCTGCACTTACTCCCAGTAGCTGCAAGGATTAAGTTCAAAATCCTCTGCATTGTCCACAAGGCCTTCTGGGGCCTGGGGCCTCAATAACTTCAACTCTCTCTTCCTAAATATCTTCCTTCTCGAGCTCATCGCTCACCCACCTCCAACTCCCTCAGGGTCAGTCGCTTCTCCAAGCAACGAGTTGGTGGTAGATCTCTTTCTTTGGCTGCTGCCTCCCTCTTGAACAGCCTCCCTGCCTCCCTGAAACTTGAGGAGAACCATTTCCGGTTCCGGAAGCACCTAAAAACCTTACTCTTTGCTTCTGCTTTTTCTCCCCCTCTCCTCTGCTGACCTCCTTGCTGAAATTGCACTGGTTTCCTGGCAACCCTCTGATCTCAGACCCAGGTCCCTCCCCCACCAGTCACACACACCTGCACTGCCTTCCTGGTAATCCCCGCACTCCGGGACTGTTTTCTCTATCCCTAAGGTCCCACTAAAAGCACTTGACACCTGTTGTGTGCACTTACCCTTGCACTTGCCCCCTGATGGCCGTACTTTTACTTATTGTTATTTATTCTATTCCCATGCACTGCACTGTCCCCTCCGCACGTTCCCCTTCCCCCTTCCCATGCACTTGCGCAATCTGAATGACACCTGGCCTAGTAGGATTGCTGTCTGTCCTCCATCTGTTCCCCCTCCCTTGCCTTGTCGTGGCTTGAAACACTTGTGTATAGTCGTGTTATAAATGCCATATCATATCATATCAAAGGTGTGCAGGCACTGGCTATACCACTATGAATGCACAGATAATTGGGTACTCACAAACTACTGCATGGCAGCACTCAATAGCTACTACAGCCTCCTGGTTGAAATTGAATGCTAAACACAGCCAGACAGGCAGACTGCAATGTATAATCCCCAATGAAGCTGCTAACAGTGATACACCTCTATGCATTTGCAAAGTCCAAGACACAGTGGCCCTGGCAAATGACATTAACTAGCCATGCTTCTCTTGTATCCTCTCACTGGTTCTGAATGCCATGATGAGACAGCTACATTGCTATTTATATATCTGCACTGAACCAGCTGCCCCAACAAATACACAGGAAACGTTATCTGACATATCAGGCGTATCAACCATGGTAGGAACCCTGAACTGCACACACGAGGTCCTTGCATCACTTACGGCAGGAGAATAGGTCTTCAGAAACAGATGTATAGAACCTCATAACAGCACGGTAGTACACATCAGTGTTGAAGAAGATGAGAGACCCTACACGACGAAACATCCATAAAATGGGGAGAGTGATGGACGGGAGTATGTGTATGTCAAAAACATCGATGCCACTGCCACATATTGACTGCACTGCTCAGAGATGAGTTCATTGTTTATCGCCATTCCCACCACAAAGCAATTCCAGTAAGAAGTGGAGCAGTGTGGACATGCACCCGAGATGATTTGCAAGGTAGCAGGCATACTGGGTTTGAGAGGCCGAATATAACCCACATGGGAATGTCTATTACAAATTAACAGATCATAGTGAAGGTGCAGTCTGTAGTTCCAAAATAGGCATCAAGCAGCCCAAGTGGAGACGATTAGATTAGAAGGGAGGGATGGAGTCATGTGGGGATTTTAGATGGTTAGGCGACAGTTAAGCAACATGGCTTGCATGCATGCACTATGGAGGTGGCCCCAGGGAGAAGGGCACACAGAGAAGATGAGTATGCAGAGAAAGATATGGGTGAGAGTACCAAGGCATTTGTGTTTCTTAGAGAGTGACAGGATGATACAAGAGGGAAAGGCAGGGGAATTGAAGGATGCGTCATATGAGAGAAGTGAGAGTGGGAATGTCTGAGCCTGCATTGAGGAGGCCAGTGAGCAATGAGGAGTGAGTTCTTTGGAACACTGAAGCAATGCCAGGATGCTGTGAGGCTCACAGGAGACACACAATGCACACAAAATGCACATGCTTATAAGAGGCATCTACAGTAGTGTTCATGAGCCTAACTGAGTATGGAATGTCCATAAAGAAGGTTAAATGCATGCAAAACCTCACCTACGGAGTCACCCACTTTGACTTACCACATGTCGTAGGGAAATGGCGTATCTAGGAGATATTTCAACTGGGGGGGTGGCTTTGCACAGGCCATATGTGGCCTGCTAAGCTTCAAAGGTACCACAGGGACAAATATGTAATCACACATATAAGATGACATCCTGTGCATACCTTGAAGAGCATGTTTCAGTACAATGGCCTCTTCTATCACCTGACTGTTCATGGGTCTTATACTGTCAGCCCTCCTCTATTTTTCTCTTACACGATACAAAGAGCAACTCTAGGCAGGTACCATATTTGAAGTCTCTAACCTGTAATGAACCTTACCCAGCATGAAGGCAGTATTTCACAGTACTCATTGCAAAATATGCAGAAGGTTACATTGTCCAGTTTGCCAAGCCATTACAGAATGGGAAAGACCATGTGCAAATCAAGATTGGTCGTATCCCAAAAGGGCCAGTCCAGCATGCACTGGTAGGTCACCTCGCATGTTTACCGAACATAACATTGTTGTTCCCTTTATGATAATGTAAACTTTTGCACCCACACTATATGCCGTTAAAATCAAGCTGGAACAGGGTAGCACAAAGATGTGCTGACAGGGCTATGCAAAAGCTTGTTTTCTTATTTTCTGCTAAGTCTGTTCATTCTGTGGACTTTGCTCCCTAGCTATAATATGTGGTGTGTTTCTGGATAATGTTAAAGTTATATAACTTTGGCACACATACATTCTGCAAAGAAATACTATGAATTCTGATTTTCAATAGTGCGGCTCATTGTCAAGGAGGAGTAACGTACACTTATTGTGCAAAATCAATGCAGAAACACTGGAATAAATAAAGTCTCATTTGAATGTTTTTGTATGGTGGAGAGCGGACACTGATACTAGTGTATGATTCTGCCTGCCCGTCCTTCTCTGGTGTACAAATGTGACAGCATTTGCGCCAGCATGGCATTGCGGAATCTGCCTGCCTTTAAAAGCAGGATTCCCATGGAATTCATTGTAAATGCTCCCTGCCAACTATAAATCCGAAAGTGAAAGTGAAAGTGAAAATATTGAGAACGTGCAGTAGTGACTTATTTGCACATTAAGTGCAAATGTAACAGGTTCCCTCTGTGTTATTTATGGGGAGCTGTAAAATGAGGCCCAATATCTTTCTATTAGACTTGAGAAATAGGTAGACCTATTGTAGAGGCTTTGCAGTTCTGTATTGATGGCAATGGCACACAGACGAAGAACATTAATCATTTTACAGTAGATCTGAAAATAATTTCATCCTTACTGGTATATCTTGTCCTTATTTTTAAATTGATGTTTTTTCTATTTCTTTGGATCATGTCTTATTCATTTAGAATTCTGTTATGCGTGCAAGTTGAACATGAATTGATGGCTATCTCCTATATGGAATGGTTACATTTTTATTTTAAAGTGATAATATGTTTTTTTAAGAGTTCAACATGGCTTTTGTGTTGCAATAATTTTCATATCTATATGTGTTCTATTTAGTGCACATCTTTCATGAAGTGCAACTTTCTCCTCAATGGATTAACAATTTCAGTTTTTGTTTGTGAAGGTTGTTGGCATGTGAAAGTTTACATAATGTGTATGGATTCCATGTAGGTATTAATGTTCCTTACCAGTGCACAGCAGAGCATGCAGTGAGTTATGTGCTGTCCCATAGCTCGTGTTCATGTTTTATGTCCCATTTCTGTACCCCCACCACGTGGTCTACTCCATCCATATTACCACTGTCACCTATAAAGGCACCCTATCCAAGGACTGCCTTCACTTTATCAAATATACCCTCTCTGTGCTACTTCAGATAGAAATTACACCCTTCTATCAAAATGAACACAAATACAAATAGTAGAGCGCTCCAGTTCTTCCTTGCTAGGGTTGCAGTTTATAAAATAACATTAAATACCATTTAATCTGAAATGTATTTTCCTATTCCGCAGGTGTAGCCAGACATTTGATGCATTGATGCCATCTTAATTATTACACTATACTCCTCACAAGATGATTGACATTGCTGGTGAACAGGTGAATAATGTGGCATTAACAACCTGTTCCAAGGGCTGGAATGGGGAGTAACTGGTTGGCAGCCGAAGTGAAGGGCCCAAGCGAAGCCATCAGGTGGGATGGAATGCGGGCTTGCACTGGCGGTTCAGCCCCCATTCCTAGCCCCCTGATTGCTGGTTCCCCCACCAGGGTGCTACTGAATGACATTTTTACAGAGAGAATTTGAATCCTTAAGAGGATCACATGTATATGACAGAGTCCTGATCTTTTGGTAGCAGGGTGGGCAAAGGACATCTGGTTCTTTGGCTGGAGTCCAGTGCAGGATGATGTGATTATTGGCATATTGTCTTGATGCTGAGTTTGTTTATTACTAGGGTCTATTATTTACATGTCTACTACTATGTGCATCTAGAATGCTGGGACATCATGGTCCAATTCTTTAATAGCACCATGTACATATTGGGGACATTCCTAATTCAAACGGCTTCTGCTTGTATTCAAATCACTTCATGAGCTTGCACGTCCTTACCTGGGTGGTGCTATCTCATGATGCTCTCCTCAATGCAAACTTTGCTCTAATGGACACCTCACTCTCTGTTCCCTGAACTTCCTACACATCCTTCTCCCTCTTCACCCACACCATTGGAATTCCCCAACCCCATATACAAAATCCATTATGTGTTATGCTTTTTAATCCACACTTAATCTTCAACTGATGGGCCAAAAGGGAGAGGTTGAACCCTCTTTTACGACCACTTTACTGATCCTGCCTGGCTACCCTATACCTAATACCTCTGTAGATAGCAGCCTGTACATATTTAGCATCCACGGACAACTATTTGTCAAGTTGTGCGTCTTCTTCTTGGTCTGCATACTATAGTATTCCACTCAACCAACTGGTTTATTGTCACATCATCTTTCTCTCTAATGATACTGTATCGCCACTGTGTAAGTGTTCCTGGGACTAATTCACTGTCCCCTCAATGAACTACAATATCATGCACAGATAAGTATAATGTAATGTAACATGTTTTAATGGTTTATTCTGTAATACATTATTTTATATGTGTAAAGTTTATGTTAAACTATAACACATGAAATAAAATAAATAAATAATACACACATACAACACAAGGCCATTGCGTGGGTGTACATGTAGAACACTGTGGTGCATTCTCCCCTGCCGTTGAGACGTGCATGGATGTGTGTTGTGTGTTTTTCACTCATTCAATGTCTAGTAATCTGCTCGTTGGAGTCAGGTCCTTTCATGGTGTTGGCTTGCAAGTTCCTTCTAAAGTGGTGTCAGATGTGTCTGCTGGCAATATTGTTGAAACACAGGAACCACAAGAGGCGGCTCTGCATATATGAGGTATGGTGCAGATTTTCCATCTCAGAGTAGATGGAAGTGAGTCTGTGTGTGTTTCAGAGGTCTATATTTTTTTAGAGAAGACACTGGGCCTCATTACAAGTATGGAGGCAGCCATGCCCTTAATAAGGGCATGGCTGCCTCCATACTTGGTTCTAGTACCGGGTTCGACCAATGAAGACTTACCGGGCGATTCCAACCATGGAGGACCCGTTAAGTTCTCATTGGAAAAACCCATCCCCATTCCCATTTGAGCCCCCATAGGGCTCAATGGGAATGGGGAGGGAGCTCATAACGGGCCCAATAATAACAGGCCCGCTATGAGCTCCCTGGTCCCCTAGCAGGACCCGCTAAGGACACCTGGTTTTACCAGGCATCCTTACCGGGCCCCGAAGTGTGCCGGTCCGGTAACAGCACCCTTCATTACGGGAGCGCCATGGCCGTAATGAGGGCCCCTGCCTCACTCCTAGTACTGTGGGTATGAACAGGGTGGAACCAGGTGTTGGCTGGCTGAGGAAGCTTTGTGTTTCTGGAGGTTGGCTAATTTCCAAGGTCCTCATTTCTCAAAAGTAGTGTCAAACCCTTTCCTGTGCATGCTAGACTGTGAGGACATGGTGGCCAAGGCTTTGTTTCCACATACACATGGGATGACAGTATCTTTCTTGATCTCACTCTGCTAGGAGTTGCCCAAGGAGCTGGCTGCATATTTACTATCTGAATCGTCTTGGAGAGTCTTTTTCACACATGTGGGTGCTTGGGAAGTGCTTGGACAGAGTTCTCATTTGACTTTGCTAATTTCCATATAAGGTTCTCCTGATGTGGTGCATGCAATGCCGTGAGAGGATATTTGCAGGGTAGGCTGAGGAGGAGGAGCTCTGCCACTTCTCACAGGAGGATTCTTCCAATGGCGGGGGATGAGGGACCTGTTTGTGAGAATGGCCCATGCAGCTTCAGTGATCCTCCAAATAAGTGGGAAAGGATAAGGAATTGGGGGTCATCTGGATAAGGAATACAGGTGAAAGGAAGGGCATTTTTAGCAGCCTAGTGGCTGAGGTAGCAGGGCCTTTTTGAGCACCCCACAGGGTCATGGCCTCTAGTGCTTGTCCCTTCAGAGGCAGTACTAGTGAAGGAGAAGAAGGGAATGTTGTTAATTTTGGAAGGGGGCACCTGCAGCAATCACCCTGGAGGGGAGATTATGGACCAACATTTGTTTGGGTCAAGGTATTTAGGTGAAGGTGGTCTCCTCCTAGCAGACTTTGTGTGAGAATGCTGGGGACGTCTAATGGGAAGGTATTCAGGGGGATATTCAACCTGCGGATGTGCTCCAGCAGGTGGTGGACCTACCTGAGGTGGTCTTGGAGTATCAGGTAGAATAGGGTCTCACAGAGACATTACTCCTACTGCACATGCCAGACTCAGGAAGAACCCTAATGAGTCCAGTTCCCCAAGACAGTCCACATGATCCTGAGTGTGGAACTATAATGCCTTGGCACCATGCAAAATCATTAGTGGGGAGGAGCCTGAGATCATTTTCATGGTGGACTATGGGAACTGTGTCAAGTAGGGAAGAAAGAACAGGGCATGGATCACAACCTAGAGATGTCAGCCATGAACAACCTAAATTGTTTTTTGCACAAGAAAGTCTACCTGGTGATTGAGCCCTGTGACTCCCAGGCTGCTGCTAGTGACTGAGCTGCCACCATTGCCCCCCTCAACAGTGCTTTTGAGGAATCTGAGTGTTCTAGATCTTCTAAGGGCCATGGTTCAGCGTGGTGTGAAACCAGATATTGTATGAAGAAGCCTGGTATGTTATCATTAGAGAATCATTACCCATTTAGGGATTCAGTTATCCATAATTCATTCTGATTAGTAGTGTGATTAGTTATCCATTATCCACATATTATGTAGCCATTTGCATTTGCTATAGAAAGAGGACTGATATAGTAAGTTCTTTGCTAGAGACATGTAGAGATATGTTATATGTATTATGTATGCATTTAGAGACACGCATGAGTATGCATTGAGCTTTGAGTATACCGCTTGGAACAAGTGAATGCGTTAGGCACTACATTCAAGAATAGAAAGCATGTAGCTGGCTCCTATGGCATTCTGAAGCCATCCTGAATGAGACAGAAGAGCGCCATGGACTGCGAAGGTTGTTTTGAGTTACACTGGTACGAGTAATGCGTAAACAGTTTGATTGTTTAGACACAGATAAGAGGTCGACTCTTGGCTTAGTAAAAACGGAGAAGGGCTGGTTCATCAGGCCATGGGTTGTGTGTGCAGCCAGAAAAGGTGGGGGCAGGCAGCAGGGAGTGAGTGCTTTGCACAGAGAAACGGGATAGAGGGATTTCAGAAGCTAAGAATGGAGTGAATAGAGGAATATGGTGGGCGATTGGATGGTATGGTAACACATAACACAGACAGCTTGTACAAGATAGGCTGAAATGTCACAATGACAGAACACGCAGTGACTGAACAGAACAAAACATGCATCACAGACTTTCAGGCGGTGCTCGGATTTGGAAATGCTAACAGAGAGATGAGTGAATGCTTAATGTAACCATAGAGATGTATGTACGTCATTGAATAGTCTAACCAGAGGTGATGCTTTGGGAGTTTTTAGATGTAGATGGAGATAACTCTGAGAGAGGAGAGGCGTTTGGAAAGAGAGTTGGCATGAGATCAAGAGGCGAATGAAAGGAAGTTGCCATTGAGGGAGAAATGTTTTGGTGCAGCAGAATCTGATGGCTTTGGAAGTTCGGAAGCTTGAGGAAGCATTCTGATGAGAGCAGAGTTTGATAACTTGGCAGAGGGAGCTGGAGAGGAGAGACATGGCAAGAGGGGAGTATTGCTGATATGAGGCCTAATTGATTTGAATAAGACACGTGCCAATAGGGAATTAGGACAGACACTCACACAGAGATGTGGGTTTGGAGAAGGGGAAATCATTAAGGGATTGTCTTAGAGAGAGAGTGTGAAGTGTGGTGTGGATTGGGGAGGAAGTGTGTGTATTGGAGAGGAATGCTGAATGCTGACACTTGCCATATGTATTTTGCATAAGCATTATAGATCCAAATAATTAGATGGCTTGCATTAGAAGCCTATAAGGGTTACAGTTATTGCATTGCATTGTAGATTTTCACCCAGAGCATAAAAGGTGCAAATTCGAGATTTGCATTATAGTGTTGTTTAATTCATGCCTTGCTGTGCATGAATAAATGTATTCTATTGTTATAATTGAAACTGACTTGTGTGTTTTCATTTGTGTCCATTGTTATCTTATTTCTCGTGTCATTTCTTAGTGTTAGGTTATGTTTGTGTGTCCATAGCATAGTCATTTAGGAGTAACACAGTGCACAATTACCCTGAGATACAAGAGCAGGGGGGCATAGTGGTCCACACCCCCGAGGTAGATTTGGAGACTAGCAAGTGGTCACACATAAGGGGATAGGCCAAAGGTAATTTTGTTTTAGAACTAACAATGGTAGCTACACTAGGCACATTCTGGCAACACCCGTGACCAGAACTGTGTGCTTAATCAGTGCCAATATCCCTGACAACTGTAGACAGTGGCTGTCCCCATTTGATAGAGCATCCCCAACACACTATTTGGGGCAGTGTACCACCTGCAGCTCCCGTCCATGGGCATGACCCTCTCAATTACATCATTAAGCATTGACACACCCATTGCTTTATTGCTGGGAATATGTTAGCATGAGGAGCAGGACCAGGGAGTTGTGTTGGGCAACATGAGGAAGCACAAGGTTCTTCACAACCATTTCCTCTTGTATGGCATAGCACAAGGGGGAATGAAAAAAACATTCATGCGGTACTGGCTTTAGAGAGAGGGACTCATCCATGTGGTGACAGGAGAGTGGCAGTTATCTGTCAGAGAGCTTGAGGACTTTAATGGACGTATGTGCTTTGTGAAAAAACTCAACAAATGAAATCAGTGTTTGGGTCCTGTGAAAAAGTCAGAGAACCTAAAGGAGTGTCTGAATCCTTTGGAAGAACCTGAGAACATTAAGAAGTGGCTATGCCCTCTGAGAGAACCTTAGAACCACATGCGGTGGCTTCACTTAGCAGGAGAATCAGAACACATTAGTGGGGACCTGAACCTTGTGAAAAATCAGCGACCTCTAGAGGGCAGCTCTTCCCTCTGGAAATACGTGAGCCATTTAGTGGGAGGCTGTGTCCTGTGAACAAACATAAGATTAAGGACTCAAAAGAGAACATTACTTGCAAAATTAGGCGATGGCAAGTTTTTTGCAGCAACTGGTCAGCCATCACAAAACATCCTCACTGCACTATTCAGTTTCTAAAATGTATTGGGTAATCAGTCACCAGAACCATACAGGCTGGTGTGTAGTCTTTGCATAGGCTTTATTCCATATGTTTCCATAATGATGTAACTTAAATTTTATATCAATTGTTCAACATGTAGCACTGCACTACTTCTACTTGGGTTAGAGACAAGAGCACTGACTGCACTAACACATCCCTTTGAAAGCACATAGGTGGGGTGCAGTTTAGTGAATCCATAACAACTCTCACAAGTGCTGCTGGCCTGACAGACCTCTTGCTGGTCCAGTACTGTTATGATAATCATCCCTTCCCATGGTTGATGTTCCCAGTAGATAAACATCTGTATTAATGGTGGTCCTCTATCTGTCGCTGTTGAGGACATATCTGTAGCAAGATGCCTCAGCCAATGAGGAGGATTCTCCGCAGATACATTTCCCGAAGCATTACACAACTCACAAAGCTTTCTAACTGGTGCCAGTGATATATGTCAATACCATCATCTTGAGCTTGACATTCCTGTTGTTCTTGGCATTATTGTGGATGGTTGGTGTTCTTCCCGCTGCCTGTGTTCTTTCTCCCGTTCATGTTGCAAGTGCTGCAGCAAAGCATCCATGCACATTTGAGCATTGCCTCTCTCTTGTGATGCTTTCTTCAAGTCCTCCTCTAGACCAGCTGGTAAAGATTGGGAACACTTTCGTTTAAAAATCTGATCCCTGAATTAAGCCATCAGTTAGTCAATGGTTCCTTTCTATATGGCTACCATGCAAGTCTTTGTGATGAGTTCCAGGCATATCTCATGTAGGCATATGGGGTTAGATGGTCAATTGGGACAAGGTTGGCCCTGTGCTACCTGAAGTGTATCTTCAAGAGTGAATGAGATGTAAACCCACAGACTTGATACATTCCAAGATATATGGTTTTATGGGAATTAAGACCATACATGAAGATCATCCTGGTGGGGACCTCATCTCTCAGAATGCCACAGGGAGATCAATAAAGTTCTGAGGACTT
This sequence comes from Ambystoma mexicanum, assembly GCF_040938575.1. Taxonomy (NCBI): domain Eukaryota; kingdom Metazoa; phylum Chordata; class Amphibia; order Caudata; family Ambystomatidae; genus Ambystoma; species Ambystoma mexicanum. Next base: position 340,042,063 of record NC_090939.1, read on the forward strand.
CAGAAATCTAACGATGTGTGGAACAGCTGTTTCAGGCATGGACCCAAGAAAGAACATGTAGCTGTTACCTGAGGGAAGTAAAGACAGAAGAAGATTATGAGTGCTAGGTATGTTGAATCAGGAATGGAACAATGCATGGCCAAACAGCTGTGCCTGAGGGACCATATACCATCTTGGGGGGGATATCCAAGAAACATCCACATGCCACAGACTCCTTTGAGGCATTACCACTCTTAGTGGGTGATGATGATGAATGGTGGTGGAAGGAACTCATGGTGGTAACAGAAAAGACAGGCGCAAGTGATCACAGTTCAAGGGTGTTGATAGAACAGTTTAAATGTTTGTTTGTTTGTTTGTTTATTCACTTTTTATGCGCACCAGACCCGAAGGTAAAAGGGTGCAGCAATACAAAAATGCAAGGCTTACATGGTTACACAATATACAGTATATACAATATAAAAGGCGTATGAGGTTACAACAATATATAATGTACAAATACACAAGTTACAAAATGTCACGCTAGGTATACCACTGCATCTCAATAATAGATGAGATTACACATGAGCTTAAAGCAGTGACACAGAATTAGGGGAGAAGAGCGGGTGAGTAAGAGTAGGTAGATCCCGCTGTGGAAACATCCTAAAGCGTGTGATACTAGGGGTCAGTCAAGATAATATGTTTAATAGCATTTTTTTTCTGAATTATAGGTAAGGTTGGTCAACTTTCGAGTCTTGAGGCAATAGATTCCATAGTTTAGCAGCCTTCAATGGGAAGCTGTTACCATCAATAGGGGTGAGCCTATATCTAGGTATAGCCAGGCATTTTGCATTGCCGGATCTAGTTGGTCTGAGAGAGATTCTTCTATGAAGTTTATCTGTAAGGTAGATAGGGGCAGCATTATTTAGCACTATGTGGGTCAGTGATAGCCATTTATGTTGGCGTCTGATGGAGGAAATATGAGTTCTTTTATTGATGTTGAGTGCTGCTCTCAAGGCGTTATTTGGTAGTCCTTGAAGCCTTTGTATGGTGGTTTTGTCAGCACCACTATATAGGGCATTGCAATAATCAACTCTAGAGAGTTGTAAGGCTCTAGCCAGGATCAGACAGCTGTCGTTAGAAAGGAATGGCTTGCCAACTCTCATCAGCTTGCAAGTGTAGGCTGTGGTGGAGGCAATTGATTTTATCTGTTTATCCAAGTACAGTGTGGAATCAAGATGGAAGCCAAGGGTTTTTACATCCTTAGAGACTTTGATGGTATTCTCATTGATGTTAAATGAAGAGAATTCCTAGCCTAGTTTTTTGATATTTGCCTGTGTGCCCATGATTATCAACTCAATGTTATCATCGTTCAGGCAGAGGCCATGAGTGGCCATCCAAGCCTAGATGATAAGATATACCCTGTTCACCAACTCTGTGTCCTTACTATGATCCCCAGAAAGCGGGAGGAGAATCTGTGTATCATCTGCGTAGTTGGTGTAGATCATACCCAGATGGTCCAAATCATCAAACAAGGGTTTGGTGAAGATGTTGTATAGATTTGGAGAGACACAAGAGCCTTGTGGAACACCACACAGGATGGGAGTATGGTCTGTGGCTGCCGATGGAGAGAAAACTCTCATGGTTCTCTCGCTCAGGAAGGATTCAATCCATCTGATAGCCTTAGAGGAGAAATGAGCGGCAGAGTCAAGGTGTCCACAAAGGACCCCATGGTCCACTAGATCAAAAGTGAAAAATGGGTGAGAAAAATGCCTAATCGAAACCTAAATCTAAGATGGGAGCGAGCTAAGACCATCAAATAATAATAAGGCAGTTCTAGTGGCGTCTTGTGAAATAAAAAGGACCTATACCAAAAAAATCTTTTGCCAATCCTTACTGCTAAGTTGCTAAATAGTGTGGGGTAATGTTCATCAGAAAAGATAGAAGTGTTCTCAAATGATAAGTAAAGATGGTATGGCTGGGGTCTCACTTCCACATGTTTTTAGCATGGGACAAGGCAGGACTCCTGAGCACAGCACACTCCTGGGTATTGCCAGCACGAGGTTACAGTTCATTTCCAAAATATGAAGGCCTTCTGTGGCGAAGTCTCTTTCGTACAACGTCTCTTGCTTCCGAGGACCTGATGTGTTACAATCAACAAAACAAATGTTCCTTCATTAAATATTCATGGGATGATTACTCTTCACCTTAGTATCCCCCTCTGCTGGGCTTCAATCCCCTGTACAATGTTGGCCTCTCTCCTTCGGGTACACCACAACCTTTTATTCACAATGTAACATTCAGGAGTCTCAATGTCTTTTTAAACAACCATTCACAGGGGACAACTCATATCCGGGTTCACTCTTGTCGAATGCGTGGTTCAATTTGTTTTTTGACAGTGCAGGTTTCACTCTCGTTAGCTTTCCCCTTGGCATCCCTCCGTCTGGTTTACATAGTCATTCTAAAACAGTTCATGATTTGTTCCTTCTTGTCAACGTGTTAGAGACTTTTGATTGTACAAGGGGTTTGACTCGCCCTTGTATGACCCCTCTGATGCCTCACGCTGGCCTCTCATTAGTCCTCCTTGTACTTGTAGTTTCAACAAGGGGACCAGATAGAGTCCTGAGATGAGCGCCCTCGTGGCACCTGACCACTCTGTAGCTGGTCCTTCACTGGACTTTCTTTCAAACTTTTCCCCACAAGATCTTTGTTCAAAAGGTCACACAATGTTGCCGTTCACAACCTTGGTCTAAACTTAGTACAGTTTTCTATCAGCTTTCTCTCCAACTCACCGGCTGTGCTGAACCCGTTGGAGTCAAGAACGGTACCACAGTAGCAAGCTCTTCGCCTCACCATTGGTTATCAGTACAGGAGGGCTGCGTGCACCGTTGACATCTGATACACCACATGCCAGATGGACTCCCCGGGTCTTATGAATTCTCTTTCAGAGTCTTTGTGGGTTGGAGTTGAAAAGTGCAAAGGCAATTTCCTCACCATCGTCCTTTCAGGTCTCGCCACCTTTCTCCTCCATGTGAACTGCCAGTCTGGAATAGCAGCTTCCTCGTGCGCTCAGCCTTGCTCGAAGTAGGCTTTCATGCTCCACCTTTTATCCCCGCGGCAAAGTGAAAGGGCCGTCAGGCATGCATAGTTATTATCAAGTGCCTGACTTTGCATGACCCTTGTGTTGGTGACATGTCAGGTAAATGGCTCTGGTGTTATTCCGCTGTCTTTCATGGTCTTAGAAAGTGTTTGAATCGGAAAAGTGGGGGTAGAGCTTCTACATATCCTACAAGGTAGGATGGGGAACAGGTGTTAATGGGAAGGGGGTACCATGTCTCAACCTTTGATGTCCCACTTTCACTCCCCAAAGACCCCCATCCAGGTCCACCCGCAGGAATTGGATCCAATAGCTATGGCTGTGTCGTGGCCACCTGGACGACAGATCTCTGGGGGCTAGCGGATGAGATACATTCAGGTTTCTCACATGGTGCACTGACCAATTGCAAGACTCCTCTAATAATGCAATATTATGTCAGATTAAGATTTCCCCAAATTCACACCCATCAATGAAGATAATTCAAACCTGAAGGGAGGTTGTGCAATCAGGAAGAAAGGATTGGATTATTTATTGATTTGACATTTTGTGTGGTGCTTGGCCTACTAGAGGATCTCAGATAGCTTACATGGTTCAACTAATTAAAATGTGGTATTTGAAAAAAAGCAGCTACAGCAGGAACAGATACAAAGATTAGGTTCAACAAGTGATAGCAGTGGGGAAGGGCCGGGTTATGTGTGCAGAAACAGATATCTTTTGAGGCACTTTCTGAAAGCACTGCAGGGTGCAGTGCGTATATGGAGAGTTAGGGTGTTCCATGTGCCCAATGTGCAAATGCTTGTTTTTTTGAGTTTTTCAGTTTGCCAAGTGGGATGTGAGGAAGGTGTTGGCTGGCTTCTCTGATATTTGTTTGAGTTATGAGTTTGGGTTTCTCATGAAATTAAGATAGAGTTTTGGGTTGGAAAGCTTTGAATACGATGCAGGGTCCTTTGAAGGCAATTTTGTGGGATATGGGGAGCCAGTGGAGCTTGGTGAGAGTGGAGGAGATGCGTGAATGTTTGGGTAGGTGGAGGACAAGTCTGGCTGCTGCATTGTGTGTGTTTTGCAGGGGGCAAGTGTGTTGTTGGGGAGTTCATTGAAGAGATTTATGCCATAGCCCAGTTTAGAGAGGACCAGGGCTTGGACTGCGGTCCGGAGGTCGTCAGGATGAAGAATATGTCTGATTTAGAGTAGGAGGTGTAGTTTTAGATGTCATGTTTTAGTGACAATGGCTATGTGTTGTGTAAAGAAAAGGTGGGGAGGGGCGATAGTGAAGCCAAGGGATTTAACAGGTGTGGAAAAGTATATGTGTGGGTTGTCCATGGTGAGTTCTTGGATCCAGGGGTTAAAGTTGGGTTTGTGCCTGGGGGGGCAGATGAGGCAGTGTTCTGTTGTGTGAGGGTTGAGTTTAAGGAAGTGGTTGGCTGGCTAGTTGGTGATGGTGGAGAGACAGGTTTTGAGGATATGGAGTTGTGGAGGGGACGACATTAAGAAGTACATTTGTGGGTCATCTTCATATTGGTGTAAGTGAATGTTGTGTTTGCTAAGGGTCAGTCCAAGGGATTCAACATATAGGTTGAAGTGGTGTAGAGCTAGGGAAAAGCCATGAAGGACCCTATATTTGACACGGGTGGAGTATGATTGCTAACTGGGCATGGAGACAAAGGGCTTCATTACACGGTAGGCGGTAAGGGTTTACCGGTACCGGTATTTTATCGGTACAGTTAAACCCTTACCGCCTTACTACGAGTTCCCTTTGCGGGTTGGAGAATTTAACGCCTGCTTTTTGCAGGCGTTAAAAACCAACCCGCAAAGGGACCAGGGAGCTAATTTCGGTACCGCAATTTGCGGTGCCGTAATTGGCACCTTCCCCATTCCCATTATGCCCTATTGGGCAAAAATGGGAATGGGGAAGGGCAATGGGGGAAGGGGGAATTACCACCCCACCAACCTTGGAATAGGGCGGTAATTCCCCTTTCCACCAAGGCGGTGCCAATATTTTACCGGCATGGACCAAGGTGCTAGTAGCACCTTGGTCCACCGCCGTCCGTGTAATGAGGCCCAAAGTGTATCTTGTCAGTGAAAAAGGAGTTGAACCAGTTGAGTATGGTTCTGGAGAGATTCATCCGGTCAGCTACGATGTCTAGTAGAATGATGTGGTTAATGGAGTTGAAGGCTGCGCAGAAGTTGAGCAGTATGAGTAGTGCTGTATGTTCCTTGTCTTTGATGCTATGGGGGGCATTAAAGATGTGAAGAGTAGCAGTCTTAGTGTTCTGTCCAGTGCAAAAGCCAGATTGGAAGGGGTTGAGTAGGTTGTGTGTGGTGATGTGTTGTTGTATCTGGGTAGTTACAAAGCGTTCCATGATTCTTGCTAGGTATATCAGGATAATAATGGGGTGGCAGTTTTTCAGGGAGCATGTGGTCGAGAGATGTCAGTTTTTGCACAGGGGGTGAGATTTGTCCCACTTTGAGTGCAGCGGGAATAGTCAATGTTAGAGGCAGGAGTTTATTATGGGGAGTCAGTGGGGAGCTAGCATAGCAATGCAATTGGAATCAGTGTGATGTGGGCATGCATCATCCAGGAAGTGTACAGTTTTTGTTGTGGCAGTGAGTGTGATGAGGGTGTCAGTGTTGATAGTGTGGAAGTTGTCCCATGTATTGGAATGTATGAGAGTGAGGGAGGTGGGTGGGAGAGCTGAGGGGAGGCTGTCCTGATGGTGTGTATTTTGGAATTAAAGTAGTTCATGAGGGAGTTGCACACTGCAGTGAATCGGGGGGTGTAAGGTGTGGATGGTGGCTGAATATGATGTTGAATAGTTTATTGGTATGATTGGTGGAGGTCTGGAGTTCTTGGTAGTAATGGGTGACTTTGGCATTGAATATGGATGTTTTATGTTTTTGTGACACTAGCAGCACCTCATAACTCCAATGCTTTGTGCCTGACATCTGGTCTAGACAAGAAGGATGCTGTGCCAGGATGCCACAAAAAGTTGCAGGGATCACCACCACAAGTGGTTACATGAAATCCTGTGCAAGTCTCCTTGCACTGTAAAAAGGGGCCCGGAAGGTGACGGTGCAAGGACAGTGCAGAGCACAGAACCTGGGGCACATGGTGGTAAGAGCGAGAAATCAAGGCTAGAGACTAGCAAAGGGAAAGCACAAGTACTCAAAGCAAGAGTGCTGGTCAGAAGCAGGCAAGAGGAATTCATACGAACAAACACAGGATATACCAGGAAAAGAAAGTAAGTCAGGAGCAGGCACAGAGCGGAAGCAGAAATCCAAAATTTAGATGGAGAACAGAAGAAACACAGGAGTTAGGTACAATATGGATGTTGAGATGTGAGGAGCTTATAAAGCCGCAGATGGTTTGTGCAGCTGTTTCCACTGGTTTTCTGGTGACAGCATGACACTGCCCTGTGCACAAGAGCAGAGCCGAGGACACAGCAATAATGTGCATGCATTTGGGCAACAAGATGGTGGCACCCTGTCGCAGGGGCCGTCGTCGGGGTGAGGAGGATGAGCGTGGAGGGCCCCAGCACCACTGTGCGATCAGCACCATCGCAGGCAGAGTTTCCATGCTTCCCAAACAGGTAATTTGGTGTACTGACCATTGATGAGATGCAAAGGTGCATGCCGGCATGTGACAGGTAGTGTCTGGGTGGTGTCCTGGTTAAGGGGCATGGATTATGTGTCAAGTTATTTGTATGCATCTGGCTTCCTACTTGATAGAGAGGAGGACATTGTTGAACCATGGTATGGGTCGTTGTGCGTTTTTTGTAATTTGAAGGGTGCAATTTTGTCAAGTGCCTCTCTTGATGATAGTGTTGCATTGGTGGAGTCGGATGGAGGAATGTGCATGTTGGGGGAGTGGTATGGGTTGTGCTAAGGCTATATCTGCAATGTGTCTGGCTGGGGAGCAAGGGGGTTGTTTGACAGGTGGTTGGATTTCTGTGGTAGTGTGAGCATGAAGGGGATAGCAAATAGTTTAAAACACGATTCCCAATTTCAATTATCCATGGAGACTAGATTTTTGCTTGTGATCAAATGCTCCAGGGTGTTTGCCAGAAATGTTTGTTGGGATAGGTGATGGGTTGTGTGAGGTCATTAGTGCAAAGTGGAGCTAGGATAGTCTTTAGTTTTGGATTGGTGTCTGGAAGTGAACTATCAATGTTGAAGTCACCAGGGTAGATGTTGTTGCAGTGTGAGGTGTGGTTGTTACTAAGGAAGTCAGTGCAGTCGGTGTGGAAGTTGGGATTGTGTGTAGGAGGGACATACATGAAGTGGAGAAAGGTGGTGTGGGTGTAATGGATGGGAGCAAGTGATAGAGAGTGGTTCAAATTATGTGTATGGGGTGTTTGATATAACTAAGTGTGAGTATGTCTTTTAGTATGATGACAAAGCCACCACATTGTGTGTGTGGGCATTCTCTGTGGTGGATGAGATAGTGTGGAGGAATCATGTCAGCGATAATATGTGTGTGGTGGGGTTTGAGCCATGTTTCTGTAAGGAAGAATATACCTGGGGTGTGTGTACTAATTAGTTCATTAATTTCATCTGTGTGAGCAGGTGCAGAATGGCAGTTGAGAAGAATGCAGGTGCATGTAAGTAGTTTTTAAATGGAGGGTTCTGCTGGAGTTTGATGTGACTGAGGCATTTGTGTGGCAACCTGAGGCAAACAGGGGCTCACAGGGAACAGAGCATGTAAAAGACAAGGATATAGCAGTAACCCTTAGCTTGGTCTTCCCTTTGCTCCAGATGCTCTGGATGCCTGGGCATAGGACACCCAAAGGATTAAGGCCCAGACTATCCCCCAGAAGAGGCTGGTTGACTCATTAAGAGCAGGAGCCCTGGGGGAAGAAGACATTGTGCTCCATGCTCCCTTGATACCGTAGGTTACTCTCTAAAAGTAAGGTGTGACAAAAACCTCACTTCTGGAAGGTGACATTTCAGCAACAGACTAGTGCTGAAAAAGTCAAAAAAGAGTATCCTGGAAGTTTGGAAGCAATGGAAGGTGAAGTCAGTGATTTGTTTGAAAACGACCTCCCAAATTCTTGGGGAAACTGAAAGGCTCAAGGCAACAAGCTCTCCACGGCTGAGCCCTGAGATTAACAAGGAGATGATCCTAGTACATTGTACCAGCATAGTATAAAATTGGCTCTGATACTCTTCCCACTATTACCCCTAAGATAATGGGCACAACTGAATGTGCAACCTCCTATGTCAGTCTCAATGGATGTTAATTGGTGTGGATCAATACCTACACATTTATTTGTAATGATGCATGAACCTCAGAGCTACTTAGGATATGGAGTAAAAGTGGTGTTACCTTTCATTCACCACATGCACCTTTTGCCCATGCAGTGCACACACCAATTGCTCAGGAATGGTCTAAGTCTGTCACCTGCCTCCTCCAATCACTGCTGTTTCCTCCCAGCAAAACCTGCTGTGCACGTCACTCCTACAATCAGCCCCCAAGGATTCCTTGTACCTAATGCTCCTCCTCCCACGTGTAACCCAATAGCACTTGTCTCCTGTGTCCGTTTCAACATATGGGCACTGATTGGGATATGATACACTTCCTGAATGTAAACACTTCCCTCCCAGCAAAATAAGGCAATCATTGTTTCTGCCAGAGGATTCCCTTAGGACACCTCCTGCGGCTCCTCCCAGGTATCCCCTTTTTTTCTCCCCTTTTGGCACCTGTCTCATTCACTAATTTCAAGAGACAGCCACTGGCTGGTCTGTAACCCACCTTCCAAATCTATGGTGCTTAATTTCAGGAAGATCAGATGAGCCTGTCTCTACCTGAAGCTGCCATCAGGGATTCACAGCTCTGTCCACTGCGCTTCCCAGGTGTCACCTGATAGCAGATGTCTTGCCCACTCATTTCATGAAATGCACACTGCCTGATATGTGTCACCTAACTCTCTGACTCCAGGCTGCTCCCTCACAGCAATATTATGAAAACATATCTTTCCAACAAGCTACCTTAAAGTATGCCCTGCTCCACCCAGGTGCCATCCATTGTCACATGTCTCAGGGGTCACCTAAAGAGTCAGACACGTCTTTTTCCTCTTTTGCACCCTTACAAAGAAAACTGTCAAGAGTCTCTCTTTCACTGTTCTGGGTGATACTCAGCTCCTCCTGCTCCTCCTCCCAGGTGTCAGGTCAGTGTGTCTTACTCAAAATTCACTCTTAGGCATTTCCATCCCTTCCCACACCCCCCCAGCCATTACCCAATGGCATGTGTCACGTACACTCACTTTAAGAGACAGACACTGACTAGCATCACACACACCTTCCTGAATGTCTGCTGATCCCATCCAGCCAAATCCCACATTAATGCTATCATATGCTGCCCTTAGCGATTTCGGACTCGATCTTCTCCTGCACCCAGCGTCAACTAAGAAAATGTGTCTCTTCCACTCTCATGAAGAGACAGGCAATGACAAGTGTGTCACCTGTCTCTACAAACTTCTGCTGCTCCCTCCCAGCAAAGTCAAGCAGGTGTATCACTCCCGCAAGAGGCCCTCAGGTATTCCAGACTTCCCCCGCTCCACCTCCCAGGTGTTGCCCAAAAGCACACGTCTTCTTCACTTGTTTCAACAGACACATTCTACGTGGTGTATAGGTCCTCACCACGAATCTCTGGTGATGGACCATGTGTTGTTTGCCCGCTTCAAATCACTGACTGCATCACACAACACTGTGAATGTATATCGTTCTCTAAATCTAACTCTCTGACTGGGTACCAACGCACTCATTACCTCTCCCAACCCAACTCCTCTTAATGTACTGCAGTTTATTTTGACTTCCCTACATTTCCTTAGCCTTCCTCCAGCAACAACCTCCCACAGCTCGAAATCTGAAAGTGTCCTGATGTTGATTAGCAGCTCCAGCAATCGGAACCCTTGAAGCCATTTGGATGAACGTTGGAATAACTTTCCAAAATGGTTGTACGAATTTTGGCCTCGTCTAATCGAATTCGAGTGATTCAAGATTTGGCAAGAAAGTCTATCCAGGGCTACTGAAGACCTGGCCTCCTGGGGGCACTCATCAGGAATTACGTCCATGAAAAGGTCAAGTGAAGGGCAAGGGAAGGGGGGCTTGTGAAGACAAAATAGCTAAATCACCATGAACAATGCAGGAACATTTTTGAAATAAAATGCAGAGACAATGCCAATGAGCTGCCGTTTCAAACTTTGGGTGGTTGCCGGATTGTCTGCCTACTGACTACCTCGTACTCTCTAACTAGTTAGTTGATACATAAAGGAATATTGTATTCATTTTTTCTTCCGCCAACATTTTCTGTACAATTCAATAGTAACGTATCTGCTAATACTCAATATTTAGAGGGGAATCTGTGTAAGTATACAACATTGCTATAGGTAAATGTTTGACACAGATATGCCCTTTTTCCAATCGAAAACAATGAACACATATGACTGACAAAATGGGGGAAAAGGAATAGAAAACAAAACAGTGGCTGAAAGCCATGGCAAATTAATAACATGCGATAATGAATATTGTCTAACAATTGAACAACACTAACAATTCCCATAGAGGTCATCAGAGTACATCAACACAGGCATTCACTCCCATGTTCATTTGCCAGACTCCTACATACGGTTGAGGAGTCATCTTTGTGGCAGACATTTGCAGATAAAGAAGGGAGGAAATCCCACAAGCCCCAGACCCAGCAGGTGTATTAGAAATGCAGAGTGTGAAGCAATACCATATATTTGTGAACCACGATACAAAGTCAGCCTACATATATACTGCTTGAATACTCAAAATATTATGTTCGGAAGGCGAATTGACAGATGTGTTCAGAAAACCCATTAGATGAAGACAGCAATATGCGGTTTGTGTCGTATTCGCGAGCAGATCGCTTATTTTAAGGTGCACTCTGACTAACAGTAGGCTGATTCCAGCAATGTCAGATTTAATTGCGAGTGGTGTTGTGAGAAGTTATCATAGTACGTTTGTGCTTGCACAATCACATTAGAAGCAGTTTAAAAACACGTGGACAATATTGTTGCGCAGGTGTTAAAGGGGGTACAGGGATGGGACTGCTTCTGGGTTGGCATTAGAGGTATTGAAGTAGGCAAAAAAGCGGCCATAATACATAATGTCAGCTCTCTCGTTTTCCACTATTATTTACAGCCACGCACTTCATCGAGCCCGTGATCCTTTGCCACTTATCATGCTGTCTCTTCTCCAGCAATTTGGTAAAGCACGAAGAGAGCGGTAAGAGTTTCTACGATCTTAACTATTATTATTTTTTAATGTTTGATCTGTTGACATACCGCTTCATTTAGCGTTTTTTGACTGTAAATCCAATGTTTTTTTTCTTTTCTTTTAGTCTCGTACGACTTACAAGGACTACCTGTCCTCAGACACTGACCCACTCTCCTGGTTTCCAGAACACGCCAACTTTTTAACAAAATGGACCAGGTTTAACGTTAATACAGATGCCACTGCGAGCCATACCAAGATGAGACTGTGATCTCTACGTACTTGGATACGTTCAGCTAACTCACCTCACAAGACCCATTTTAACAATACGAACGGCGGGCCTAGTACGGTAGTCACCTGTCTGTTTCCATTTCCTTCCCACTCTCCCCCTCCCTTCCTTATCTATGTCTTAGCTCTTGCACTATCTGAAATGTCATCAGGCCGAGTACGATACCTACTGTTCATGGCCTGTAAGAATGTGGTTGTATTTTCCCTTGTTCCCTCCCTTGCCTTGAAGCGCTTTGAAACACATTGTGTATAGGCGCTATATAAATAAACAATCATATCATATCATATCACATTCTTTTTCAGCACTTTAGAAAATCTGAGGATTCTTGCTTTTCTTGTAGTAGCTGAAAACATAAACTATTAACCAGTCTCCCTCTTCAAATGATCAGAGGTGCCCCCACAAGAAACTACCCAGGTAATTGTTTAATACAGTTAGTAGATTCAATGTTCGAGTTAACAAACTAAGAGTGACAGTTTAGTTAGTAAATAGCTGTACCCCCACTCTTTTTAAATTCACAGGTTTCTTGTGATTCAAACTCTCTTTAATCGGAGCCCCTGAAAAGGATTTCATCAAATAAATATTTTCTCCTGAACAATGTTCCTCATTGATGTGTACATGAACAGAAACATGTTGAGACTACTGCATTCTGGATGTTAACAGAGACGCTGATAACATTTCTTTCTCATATCTGCTACTAAGCTGAAGTATTTGCACACTGACTGTTAAGCTTTGTGTAATCATAGATTGATTGATTTGTTATCCAACAGGCAACGATTTGAGGTCCACGTTTTCCTATGTTACTAATGTTTTAGACCTATTCATTATGTTAGGGGGCCTTGGTGCCCTCCCAATACTAATGTTTTAATAATTATTTAATACTTCCTTTAATATATGGTGTAGATTTATTTAAACATATTTGGTGTATTTATGAATTGTTTATGCACTTACCAATTCGGTTGAATATCACTATTACCTGTGCCACTTTACTCTATCTCATTAATTCTAAAGTATCTACCCCACCCAGGCCTAGATAGAGTGCATGCTCCCAACCTAGGCAGTTGTAGTGTGTACCGGGATTCCTTCCATATCCCTATTGATACATTTTCACTGTTCTTAGGCTATGTCATTTTGACACTTAATAATTTACAGATGTGTAATAAACGACATCACGAAATCTCGTTATTTGTATTTTATAATGCGTAGGTCAGTTGTGCACACAGCAACGCACATGTTAACGATGTTACCTTTTGTATAGGGACATTCTTGTGTTGCCATGTATCACCATTCTATCACGAGGTGTCATCCACATCTGATTATTTGGTTGTTTCTACTTGTTTTCCCAACTTATTCCTTGGTGAATAATTATCTGAAACTTCATCAGGCTGTGAAAACTACCACTGTCCCAGCCCCACCCTCCTAAAATGTCCAAAGTATACTAGCGACAAAGCACAGAATGAAACCTATTTCCGTTTGCAAGTCTTCTTGCATGGCTAGCTTTGTGCGTGCCACTAATCGGTGGAAACCGTATGTGATTACATTCCTGTTAAATAACAGTGCAAGATTATTTGACAGTTATTTGCTAGCTAATTCCAGGTACTTTCAACAAATGCCAACCATATCCAACAAGTGGCATGTACACATATAATATTGAAGGTATTGCCAGATGTGGCTTCCTAATGCCATCTCATTATAGAATAGTACTACAATGCAATACTATTTACTGAAAATATATGCTAGGTATTGCCTGCAAGTGCTAGGTTCGGGCATCATAGGAGTCGTGCACAGCAGGCATAGAGCAGGGAGAATGTGTATCTCTCCCATTTCCAGAATGCTAGTTTTCGAAACTACCTGTTCTGCGTTAAACATTCTCACATGCAATGTGCAGAACTGCAGACCACAGCATCGATTCAAGTCCAGACCAGAGAGAGTTGCAGCATACATGCTGATATGAAGGCAATTGTGCATCAGGATATGTGGTATCCTTGCATCAGGATATTTCATAATCTTGCATCAGGGTAAGAGTCTCTCCTTTAGCAGTACTTGAAATTGAATACAATAAGCACGTGTGTGAGGTGCATTACTCAGTCATGAACCCCGTTGAGGTACATAGAAATATGTTGGTGTACAATGTGCCTCCGGGCACAGAGGCATCATGTGTTCAATATCAGCAACATCAAGAAATATTGTAGAATGCATCAAAACTGCACACGCAATACCACAGTGTGCACTGCTTGTTTTATGCTTCAAACCTGCATCTCCGGGGCTCTGGCATTTCAAACTATACGGCTGCAGAAAGGAACAACTGGACATAAATTACAAATGAAGAGAAGTGGGGAAGGGAAATCAAAGGGAACTGAGAATGGAAACGGAGATGTGGAAATGGAAGAATTAAAGTATGTCAAGGTAGCAGGAAAGTTTGGAAATAAAGATGAGATGACGTAGCAGTCATAACTGAAAGGACTAAAGCACTAGATGGAGGTGAGTGGATAAGAGAAGTTGTCGGTGAAGGGGGCACAGATAGATGGAAATTAACCTAAACCGGGAGAGATGGATGTGGGAATAAACATGTGCATGTTGGTGTGAGCGATTGAGAGCTGTGGACATTAAAATGAGAGGGAATCTGCGAGTGTGATGGAATCCTATTTTGGCTAGAAGGACCACAAAAGGGGAACACGTCGGTTATGAGTTATCTCTAGACATGTAAAACAATTTGGCTAAGAGTTGATCCAGTCATGTGTAAACAGGCAAAGTGGCAAAATCACTCCTTCAGATTTCGTTATGAAAATGGCCGCTGGCAGGCTGTGCCCCCCATAGTCGTAGGTCAGTGAATGAAGCGTGGAAATAATCACAGTATAGTAAATATATACACATCGAAGGAATTTCCAATGAAGTCTATATCCAAATGGCAAACATTGCTCAAACATTGTAATAGATTAAACACACCAACCACTCAACACTGCAAGCAAAAACAGAAAATACATACATTCAAACTAGCTACAGTACCACAGGAGGCATTTAATAAAATATGGCAAATGTACTGAAACAAAGAGAAGTATTCCCCAAACTACTTGTTTTAAATTATCTCTAGCCAGTGTACGCAAACAGGTTTTAGCCACGCTCAGCCACGCTGTAGGGCCTATGTCAAGTTCTGGCTGTCAAGGCACATAGCGTGCCTGGGAAAGATAGTACACAAGTTGTGCACCTTTGTTCTCGTTTGGTTGCCCAACAGCATCTAAATAGTATTACTGCCATTTTTTACAGGTGCATGCTGCGGTGTGAAGATTTAAAGTTGGTTTGAAAATACTTGCTTACGACAGAATGTGGTTTTGAATAGACAACTCGATTGCTTAATTTCGTATGAACAATGTGCCAGTAACTTAAATTGGGAGGCGAGAACGTCTCCCTCAGCCGCTCAGTGGCCAATGTCTCAGGTTTGGTATGCTTGCCCCAAGGTTGATAAGGTGGCCCATCTCGCTTGTGAACGCATAATTGTCTCCAATGTGTTTAGCTTCACTCATCTCAATCAGTTGTTTTGATGGTGCAAAGTAGAATGAACAGTTCTGCCAGAAAGTTGCTAGATGATGATGTGCTGATTAGATGCAGCAATATGGCGGCTCTAGGTGGCTCAATGTCAGGTCAAACTTTAATTTTTTTTTTTTTTAGAAACGACAGATGAATAAGTAATACCTCTGGACTTATGGGGCCCACCTCTTGATTACATCCTCAAGTGGTGATTTATGATATGATTGGCTATTTATAACGCGCTTAATACCCAGAGGTTTCTAGGCGCAGACCCTCAAACCTGCGTTGCCCTGTGTCATTTTGCTTCCAAGACAAGCATGTTCCCCTGGGCTATCCTCCCAATTTCTTTCCAGACAAACTCTAGTCAACTGAGACACTTCCAGTCACACTGTCTCCCTCTGAGTGCCAGGTGTCCTGTCTCTAGTTATGATCATCATGCAAGCTCCTAGTTCTCACAGCAATGCATTCCTAGTCTTACACTGCTCTCAGGAAAATGAGGGACAAGTCTTCCTCACTCCTTGATTTTCCAGACTTCACTCCAATTGTAAGCAGGGTTTGAGTCCAGAAAAACTACAACAATATCAAACAAAGTTGATCTCTCCTGCTAGAAGGGAATTGGTGGCTCTCAGGTCCCCATCTAAATTCGAATTGGGACATAGCCCTTGGGATTGTCCTCCAAGTAATGGTTACCTTGCATCTACGGAAATGTCTAGGTGGGACATACTAAGCATGCTGAGAGTTCTAAAATTGTAAAAGCGATATTCACTGCCCCTGAGTTTCCATTGTGATTTACTTCTTCCCATTCGGCTCCTCCCCAATAATACTTGTCCCTATGTTTTCCCTAATTGATTTAATAAATAATTGATTAATCACTCCTCCATAGTCCAAATATCTGCTTTTGGTTCAATCCAACATTTGAATGTGTGAAAAAGAAAGGTTAGCTAGAGTTCAAAAACAGCCTCTGTCTACTGTGCGAAAGGCAACTGGTGTTTTACCATGAGGTTTCATTGAGAAAACAACAAACCCCATTCTGCCCTCAGCTAAGTCTCAGTGCGAACCTAGCATTCATCTGGGTTATTACCACATGGAAATCGTTATTGACCACCTCTCAGCCAATCAGAATGTTTACATGCAGTCAATAACTATTGGTATCGATGGAATTCCGAGCATTCTGAGCCTTGTAATGAGTTTGGCGGAGTGGAATAAAATGGTGGTAATGCAGTGGTCAACTATGAATTTAGCGGTAAGTAACATGCTGGAGGTAATTCTGCCACCATACCGCCCAAATACTGCCATTCCGGCAGAATTACCACGTAGTCCAATTGACTCCATAAATAGGGACTAACTCTGCCATACTGCCACTCATAAACCGACGGTCATTCCGCCAGAACAAGTGCCAGTAACAGTAAATCCATTTGGTGGTATCTCAGCAGATTTACTGCCAAGATAGTATCAAACTCATACTGAGCCCATCTGTCTTCAGAAGAAAAAAGGGAAACAATGCAATTTCCAGGAAAGGTTTTCTTTCAACAAGATAATTCCTCTCTTGGAAGATCTCTTTTTGCTACAACATGCTATTTAAGAGAAAGATACAACATTAGAAAATGATTTTGTCTTACTTATACAGTAACTGTTTATGTTTGCATGGAGCCTAATGCGTGTTCATATTAGGGGGGTAATTCATAGAATTCAGCGCACAAGTGGCGCACACGGCTGGCACACAGTGTGCGCGTGCAACTTTGTGCACCAGCCGCGTGCGCTAAAATGTATTTCCACGCACAGCGTATTCATGGATTTCAACATCCAAAACCAGCCGGGGCGCAGAGTGGCGCATCGATCCTGCAGCAACGCCAGTTACGCCCCCAACCTCTCCTCGTGCGCCATGTACAGCGCATAAATCCCGTACATGGCGCACAGCCTCACAACCTCGAAAACGCCTGTAAAACTCCCCGCGCACCCCTCCGAATGCACGTACCCCGCTGCGTGGGTAGTCTCACATGCGATTGTCCCTGTGCGAGCGGGGTACGTGTATTACTGGGGTTCATGGGAAGTTTCACACGCGATTGGTCCTGTGCGAATGGGGTACGTGTATTACTGGTGTTCGCGGGAAGTGTAATACGCGATTGGCTCTGTGCGAACGGGGTAAGCGTATTATTGGGGTTCGCGGGAAGTGTCACACTCGATTGGCCCTGTGCAAACGGGGTACGTGTATTACTGGGGTTCGCGGGAAGTTTCACACGCAATTGGCCCTGTGCGAACGGGGTACGTGTATTACTGGGGTTCGCGGGAAGTTTCACATGTGATTGGCCCTGTGCAAGTGGGTATGTGTATTACTGGGGTTCACGGGAAGTTTCACACGCGATTGGCCCTGTGCGAGCGGGGTACATGTATTACTGGGGTTTGAGGGAAGTTTCACACGAGATTGTCTCTGTGCAAGCGGGGTACGTGTATTACTGGGGTTTGCGGGAAGTTTCACACTCGATTGGCCCTGTGCAAGCGGGGTTCGTGTATTTCTGGGGTTTGCGGGAAGTTTCACACGTGATTGTCTCTGTGCGAGCGGAGTATGTGTATTACTGGGGTTCGCGGGAAGTGTCACACGCGATTGTCCCTGTGCGAGCAGGGTACGTGTATTACTGCCGTTCGCGGGAAGTTTCACACGTGATTGGCCCTGTGCAAGCGGGTACGTGTATTACTGGGGTTCACGGGAAGTTTCACATGCGATTGGCCCTGTGCGAGCGGGGTACGTGTATTACTGGGGTTCTCAGGAAGTTTCACACGCGATTGGCCCTGTGCTAGCGGGGTACGTGTATTACTGGGGTTCACCGGAAGTTTCACATGCGATTGGCCCTGTGCGAGCGGGGTACGTGTATTACTGGTGTTCGCGGGAAGTGTCATACGCGATTGGCCCTGTGCGAGCGGGGTACGTGTATTACTGCCGTTCGCGGGAAGTTTCACACGTGATTGGCCCTGTCCGCGCGGGGTACGTGTATTACTGGGGTTCACGGGAAGTTTCACACGCGATTTTGTTGTCAGAGCAGGGTACGTGAATTTCAGGGGTGTGCGTGAAGTTTCACACGCGATTTTGCTGTCAGAGCGGGGTACTTGTATCCAGTGTGGTGTGCGGGGAGTCCTACACATGAATTGGCAGTGTGGGTCCTCCCAGGGGTCCCCTCTACCCTCTCCACAGCCCCTGCTGGCAGCCCACACCACAGGGGACTACCCTGCACCCCTGGTCATGTCCCGCAGGCAGCCCATCCACCATGGGCATGCCCCCCAGCCAAGCCACATGTCATGTTGCAATATGATCACCAACTCATGTCCCCCTGCACCCCCACCCCCCAGCAGTGAGGGGCACCTGCCAGCAGGTCCCCACTCATGACCCCCAGCACCCCCACCCTCCAGCAGTGAGGGGCACCTGCCAGCAGGCCCCCACTCATGCCCCCCAGCACTCCCACCCCCCAGCAGTGAGGGGCACCTGCCAGCAGGCCCCCACTCATGTCCCAACCATGTCCCTCAGCACCCCCACCCCCCAGCAGTGATGGGCACTTGC
This sequence comes from Ambystoma mexicanum, assembly GCF_040938575.1. NCBI lineage: Eukaryota > Metazoa > Chordata > Amphibia > Caudata > Ambystomatidae > Ambystoma > Ambystoma mexicanum. The sequence goes on from NC_090939.1 coordinate 340,060,732, forward strand.
CAGCAGGCCCCCACTCATGTCCCACTCATGTCCCCCTGCACCCCCACCCCTCAGCAGTGAGGGGCACCTGCCAGCAGGCCCCCACTCATGTCCCCCTGCACCCGCTCCCCCCAGCAGTGAGGGGCACCTGCCAGCAGGCCCCCACTCATGTCCCACTCATGTACCCTGCACCCCCACCCCCAAGCAGTGAGGGGCAGCTGCCAGCAGGCCCCCACTCATGTCCCCCAGCACCCCCACCCCCCAGCAGTGAGGGGCACCTGCCAGCAGGCCCCCACTCGTCTCCCAACCATGTCCCCCAGCACCCCAACCCCCCACCCCCCAGCAGTGATGGGCACTTGCCAGCAGGCCCCCACTCATGTCCCCCTGCACCCCAAACCCCCAGCAGTGAGGGGCACCTGCCAGCAGGCCCCCACACGTCCCACTCATGTACCCAGCACCCCCACCCTCCAGCAGTGAGGGGCACCTGCCAGCAGGCCCCCACTCATGTCCCACTCATGTCCCCCCACTCACCCACCCAGCAGTGACATGCCCATCTCATGACACAAACCAAAAGTCAACTATGTACATCAACACATGTCCGTCACAAACCACACACACACAGGTTGCCATTGATTGAGTAAACCCACATGTCAACATGCATGAACCCAATGAGTGAATCCCACACATTGAAGTAAAAGATCAAAATGTATTAACATGAAAACCAATTGGCCAAAACTCTCTGTCCCACAAACCAAATCCAAATGAAACGCAAAAAGGTAAATCCATTGATCCATGGTGAAATGAAATTAAAATGTCCAAATAAATCCAACGTCCAACTATGTACAATACAATTTTCAAGGGTCCATGAGCCCAACGAAACAAATGAAACCTAACTAATAACCTACCTAACAAAAAAACTATTTACAAAAGTGTGGGGCATAGTCCAAAAGCCCCAAAATAAAAAAAAAGGAAACCTAACACTATAAATTATTTACAATGGCGACAGGCAAGTCCTGCGGCTCACTCAGTGATGTTTCGGCCAGGGCATCATCGAACTCCATGTCTATTTGCTGGAGGCGGGCCTCTGTCCTGGCCCCTCGAGGCACTCTTCCCGCCTCAACGCCCGACACATGGAGAACTCCGCCCTGATCATGGTGAGCCGCGCCTCTTCAACCCGCCGCTGCTCCGCACCTATACGCTGGCCCAACCACAGCCACGGAACACACATCCATTCCAGGGTCCTCCTGCCCTCTGGCCGATGCCTGCCCCCTGATGTCGATGGCCCTGAGCCATCATTGCTCCCACCTAGAGCCTGCTCCTGCTGCTGCTGCTGTCCATGTGCCCTGTCCGATGATGCCTGCACATCCTCCATCAGCTGGTCTCCAGTTGTGGTGTCCACCCCTGCTGTACTGCCGACTCCCGACTGTGGCAGGGATGGTATCTCCACCAAGCTGGCTGTGTTGGTCAAGCCAGGTCCACAGGGGGCCCTGGTGGAATCTGGGCCGGAAGACGGCAGGGAGAACGACTGGCGCATAGTCTCCACAGAGGAGGAGAGGTCCGCTGGAGTGCGCGACACATGTAGGAACCCACCGACCAGGGCCCCTCCCAACAGTGCCACGTCGCGACGCTGCTGTTCGTGATGGCGTGCGTTCTCCGCCCAGGAAGAACAGACATCATCACGAATGTCAGGCGTGCCCAATGTGACACCAATCAGGACGGTGCCCAAACATTCATGGGACCCCTCGTCCGCAGGTAGTGGAGAGGCAGATGACATGGCACTCTCCCCTACCTGCGGACGGGCCTGGGATGGGGCATCCCTGCTGTGCTGGTGCATGGTGGTGCAATCACAGGGTCAAGGACAGGGACATGCACAGGCCCCTCCGCGGTGACCTGTGCTGCCTCATGACCCTGGCCCTGGACTGCACCACTTGCACCAGTGGTACTACCCCCACCAGGCCCCATGTGCGGCTCAGTAGCGGGCTCCTCCTCCTCTGTGGAGACCACCAACCTGGATGTCTCCGTACCATCTTCCACCATTGCAAGCCCCTTTGGGGGCTCACCCAGCCCTTCCGCCACAGCCGTAGTGGCAGATGCGGCACCAGCCCCCTCGCTCCCGGATGATGGCAAGTCCTGGGAGGGTGGCTGGGCCTTGCGTCGCCACCCCGCAGAGGCAATCCCGCCGCTTGGCTCCACAATACCGTCTCCGCCCTCTTCTTCACTTGACGCTGCGTAGAGGGAGACATAGAACACAAGCATCAGGGTAGAGTACAATATTCCCCTATACAGGAAGCAATAACACATGAGTGGCAGTGTCTAACGTCTCTTCAATCCTGTCCCTCCACAACACATGGGTGAATGCACCCAACACACATGCATAAACATGCACAGCATCTGCAATCAACATCAGCATCCATGTACAAGGGCCTCTATTAATCAAAATGTTGCCTTCAAACTCACATGCATCATGGATCACACTGATCCCATGCACACACATCACTGGAGGGTCATGCATCATGCCTTGTACACCACAGACACAGTGGATAGACACAGTGCATACAACGGTGACCGCACTACATGAGTGAATGTACACATCATCACGGACATGTGTCATGAATCCATGGCGTATTAAAGTCACAGACACACTTCTCAGACACACACACATGTGCACCATACATGTACATGACAGCAGCACCCATCCCTCACACCCTCACCATGTGCAAGAACAGACACTGGCATGCTTTCATGTGTGCATTTGCCATACAGCTCCCCATGTTGCATTGGAACTCATGCACCAACCATATGGTTTGCACATTACTGGTCTCACATGCATGACCATTATGTCCCTGCACACAAACATCAATACATGGCCCTTGTCACACATACAGACAAGTATCAGACTACCAGCACACAGCAACATGCCCTGTCTCACACACCAATGCTTGGCCACTTACCGATGAACTCCAGACGGGTCTTCCTCTGAAGGATCTGGGCGTGGAGCACAGGACCCTCATCTGGATGTCACTCATGCTGACCTGGCCCCCCTCCGCGAGGCGGCAGGCCTTGTGGAGGGTCCTGGACCTGAAGTCCTCCCAGCGCTTCTTGATGTGCTTGATGTCGCGGGTTGCCACCCCCTCTGCGTTGATGGCAACCACTACTTTGTCCCAGATCCCCTCCCGTCCTTCCTTGTTGGCGCGTTATGTTCCGAAGAGGGCATCATAATGCCCCAGGACATGCTCCACCAGGACACCAACTTCCTTCACACTGAAGATGGTGACCCTCTGCCTCTCAGGCTGGGGGTCGCAAGTGGTCTCAGATGGTGTTTGACCCGACATGACGACCCCCGAGGCAGGTGTGGGTGGGCAACTGGGTCCTGGGGCTGGGCTGTGGAGTGATGGTATCCCAGTCGGGAGTTTTCTGTTCCAGCAGGGGTGGACACAGCAACTGGAACCCTGGCTGATGTTCAGGCACCAAATAGCAGGGCAACTGGGCAGCAGGCAGGCAGCAGCAGATGGCAGGTGGGAGCATGCTCGGGGCACTGGGGGCAGCAATTCAGCCTTCTGGGCAGGAGCATGGTCTTCTGTGTGTTTTTGCATGGCCAGCTTGATACGGAGTGATTTGGCATATGAAAAGGTTGCACGTCAGCATGTAATTCGAGGAAAGGCCCTTAGCGCGTAAGCGCGTCAGCACACATACGCGGTTTCATTGGACCAAAGGCCCTTAGTGCATAAGCGCGTCTGTGACGTGACGCGCGCGGGTGTTTCCCTCGTGACATGGGCATAGTGGTTCATGGCGCGTGAACAAACTGCACGTCTGCGTGTGAATGCGTGTAATCCGAGGAAAGGGCCTACGCGTCTGTGACGTGATGCGCATTCTTTTTCCAAGCAGACGGTGAGTCCCGCACGTATTTACCAACTGTGCTTGCCCTGTGCGTCGCGTACCCCTTCAGAGGTCACTGTAGGCTGTGTGTAACACGCGTACGCTCATTTTTGTGTTTCTGGGTACCACAGCGTAGTGCGGGTGCATTTTTACACGCACGTGGTCTACGAGGGGGTGCGTGCATGTTATTTTTTGTTTTCGGGGTGCCTGTGCGTTGCGTGACCCGTCATCATCCCCCAGGGGTCACAGACAGCCTTGCTAGAGCACTAGGGTATGAATTCCATCTAGTACCCTACCCCTTTCGGCCCCAATCCCAGGACAATCGTTTACTACTACTCCCATACGCACAACATCAGTGCCATGGTTGGGAGGCGACCAAGCGGTAAGGGAGGCAAAGGTGGCCAACCTCCAAAAGGTGGGTGTGGTGGGCGCGGTAGGGGACGTGGCCAGGATTTGCAGGGTGCACCTAGAGCCCCATGTGTGGAGGAGCAATCAGGGACACCCATGCCTCCCCCATGGTTGTGGGAAACGTAGCTGACACCATCCCAGCTCAGCCCTTGTTGGACCAGCCCATTGTGGCACCTGAACCGGCACAGGATGACTCCCAGGCTGACTTCCAGGTCAGCAAGTCTATGCCACGTGTGGCGGTGCAAGTTGGTGTCACCAGGCCATGTGGATCTGGGGCAGCTATGTCATCTGCTGCCCCAAGTAGGCAGGGTGGGGAGGTTGCAGGGGCAGCTGCAGCTCAATCCACCCCAGCTCTGAGTCTCCCAGCCGGGACAGTGTCGGTCCTGGTACATCAAACCGACGTTGCCCCTGCCAACGTCACCCTGCAGCCAATGCCTGCACCAAGACCTATGGTCATTGTGCATTCGCACACTCCTAGTACCCAGTCCACCGGCGCTACTGCCCCTACTCACCAGAGCGGCGTAAGCCACTCAGGATCCACACCACCTTTGAAAAAGAGGAAGAAGGGTGCTCTGGCACTACAGGCTGAGATCCCAGACACGGCTACACACTCTGGCACATCAAGGAAGCCTAGCTTTAATGACGCTGAACTTGATGCACTAGTGGCCTATGTGTCACCACATAGCCACGAAATCATGGTGACTGCAGGGTGCAAGACCACACCTGGTCAACGTAAGGCACACTGGCAGACCATCGCGGGCATCATTAGTGCCCTTGGATTTGTGAGGCGCTCAGCTGAGGATTGCTACAAGCGCTGGAATGACCTGAAACGCAGAGCAAAGAACAAGCTGGCCTCAAATCATGCTTCTACTCTGGTGACTGGCGGTGGGTCTCCACAAGAGGACAACCAACTCACTGAACATGAGTCTGTTGCTGGAACCTTCGTCACAGAGGAACAGATCCAATGCGTGGGAGACCTACCACATTACAATGCATTGTCCGGTGAGTGCCCATGCATGTGTGTGTAATCCATGTGTATGTTGTGTGGGTGAAGGGTTCTGATTGCATGCCAGGTGAGGGTGTGTGCACCTGAGTGGTATGGGTCACCGATGTGCTTCCTCCAAAACATTCACTGGCCTTGGATTTGGGTATGACAGTATCCCTTCTGCCCACAGTAGCCATTTAGCGCCACATTACTGAAGTTGCCCTTGAACTGTCATCTTGCAAGAACATTGTTCAGAATTTTTCAGTGTTCATTCAGGCTGATTGTTTCAATTCTCCCACTTTTGCAACACATTTTTCAGCCCTATTGTCACATATGTGACATGCTTCTGTCATTGATTGCACCCCACATTGGCCCACATTTGTTACCTTGTTATGTGAATGATTAGACCATTCAGGCTGATTGAGTATTGGCATGCTCACATTGATTTTTGGTGCCTGTTTGTATGTGGTACTTGATAGTTGTTTCCTGTGATGTTTAAGTGACCAACCATTGATGTGTACATCTGCCTGCAATCACTGTATTCTTGTACACTGGATGTGTTGCAGTGAGTGGCACATGCCTATTTTGTCACACTATGTAGCATTTTTCATCTCATCATGTCCATCTCACATGGATGGCTGACAGTACTCATTCACTGACATATGGTTGTCAAATGTACCATGGCTATGCTACATGCCATCTGTGTGATGGCATGTGTCATGTATGTGTATTGGACATGCCACTCACAGGCTAATGTGTGATGCCAGTGCTATCCAGCATGCAGCAAATGTGTTACTTTTCCATCTTGGTGTCATCAGAGTCTGCTTTTTGCCTCCCCTTCCAACTCAGTGACAGTGCATGCATGCCAGGGTTATAGTCATGTGGGACATGTGTAAATCATGTACTGGATCTCTGGTTTGTCAGGCCTTTGTGTGTGTTATGGTGCTAATGCCTGTTTCCATTTGTTGTATTTCATGTTTTTTCAGGTGACGACGCACTTGATGCTGGTGAGGTTCAGGTGATGGTGCAGACCCAGGAGGATTCTCAGCCACGACCAAGCACCAGTGGGGGACGTGGTGTGGTGGTGGGTGAAAACACTTTGGTACTGCAGACCATACTGTCAAGGGATGTCTCTGGGTGCAGCTCCCCAGATCTCTATTCACGAGCTGAGTCGGATGATGAGACTTATGTGCTGTCGCAGGTCAGTGCTTCTGGCAGGAATTCTGTTTTGTCCAACCCCTGCACCAGGGGTAGAACCCTCTATGGGGATGTCAGTGTTGGTAGGTCCACCTTTGGCGGTTACAGATTCAGGGCCACACTCCACAGCATCTGATCCTATTCCTGGGCCAGCAGACCAGAGGGGGAATGCAGTCCTGCAGCCTCAGGCAGTGCCAGCACAGCAAGGTGCAGATAGCCTTGCCCCGAACAGGTGTGTTGCCCGCCGACGCAGTGGCTGTGCGCCACCAGGCAATACTGTATGGGAAAACTCCATGTACGGTATGGCAACCCAACAGGCAGCATCAGTAGAAATGATGGCTCAGGCAATGGAGAAGGTGGCCACTTCCATTATCCCCCCTGAAAGGCAGATGGAACAACAACAGCAGGCAACAGACTCCATTTGCTAATCACACAGGGAAGACATGTTGGCGTCCAACAGGGACCGATGGGCAGCACTGGAGACTCTGCATGAATCCATATCAAGAGAGTCACAGGGCCACAGGGAAGCCCTGAAGGTAGAACTCCATAACCTCAGGCAGAGTCTGCTTGAACTTGAGGCTTCCCAAAATTTAAGGGCAGAACAGCAGCTGGAGCAGTTCACACGTTCACTCTCAGCTGAGCTGCAGGCAACACGTGAGGAGATCCGGGCATCACGTAAGGCAATGCGTGCAGAAGTGCAGGCAACCCATGTGGTGTTGCATGGGGATCTCCGGGCTTTAATCCTCCAGAATCAGACATTCCAGACCCGCATGCTTGCTGCCATGGAGGACCATATCAGGGCTTTGCGTGGGCTGCCTCCCATAGTGCCACCACCTCCCAATGCAGCAGCAGAGGGTGAAGAGAGCGCCAGCAGTTCTCCCACAATGGCATAGCTGTGCAGGCCATGAGCCCATGGAGGTACTTTTTTTTTTCGCAACATCCATGCAGGTGGGTGTTGGTGTGCACTCCGTCCTCGAACCTCCTGGGTGGCCTCCCCCCCTGGCCCCCACATGGCCATTTTTGATTTTTTGATTTTTTTTTTACAGTGTGTTGCCTTGTGTGGCTCCCATGGGCATCCACTGTATTACGGCTGGGAACATGCAGGCTTGTCCTGAGTTTGGGTTAGATGCTTGGGTTTGTGACACACACACCCCTCCTGCTTCCCGTTTCCATGGGCTTGCAAAGGGTGTGACCAAGTGACAGTGACTTACACAGTGACATGGGGCTCCGATGAGCTGTGTGGGCAGTCTGTAGTCAATACTGTGTGGACATCCCTAGTGGGTATTGTTGTTGTATTGTACACTGCATGTTGTATTGATATGTGCTTGTGCATCTATGTCTTCATCCTAATTTGCAGGTTCCTTCCTCATGTCTTCACAAGGCTGTCTCCTTTGCAGATGGAGTTCATGTTGTATGCAGTACACTGACACATTTGCGTGGCAGCAACACTCTGGAGTTGGAAGGGGTCGATGTGCTGGCTTATTGAACTTGTATGACTTACATTACTTTGAGTTTGTACTGTCATATTTTGGCGATGTTTCATGCAGCGTTGCTGTATTGTGTTGCTGGTATTTGGTTATGTGTGCTGTTTGTTATTGATTGCTGGGAGCATATTGCCTGTGGCCTGTTTCCGTTTGGGACAGTGCACTTTGTGACACTTGTGTCATGTGTTGTGCATTCCTTTGTTTGCTTTCACATTGCAGGACATGCCATGTTGGGTGGCGGAGATGGGAAGGGGTTGGGTGACATGGCACTATTTTCATGTTGTATTTTGCAAGGGGGTAGTCATTCATGCAGCCTAAATGTATGTCTTTCTGTGACACATCATTGGTTGTCTTTCGGTAGGTAGAAATGCACACAATCTAACACTTCCAGGTGACCAATCTCAGGCTGGTATGGTTGTGATAGTTGACTGTCCCTTATGTCATCATCATTGATTGGCAGCTGGTATGTGCCAGGGCTGTGTGCACTCCACAGGGGTGTGATTTTAGGTGAAGTAATTAGCCACCAGCTGCGTACAGGCTGCCTCACCACGTACCATTTCCCCTCCTATGCGCAGTGGCCGTGCTTGTGGTTGGGGATGTGGGGGCACCACCATGTCCACCGGCAGGCCCCAGCGTGTTGCAATGTTGTGCAGGAAACATGCTGCCACTATGATCCTGCGCACTACTGGGGGCGTGTATAGCAGCTGCCCACCAGAGCGGTCAAGGGAGCGAAAGCGTGACTTGAGCACTCTGAATGTGCACTCCACTATCCCCCGGGTTGCAATATGGGCTGTGTTGTATCTTACCTGGGTGGTGTGGTGGAGTTCCGAATTGGCGTCATCATGTGGGTGCTCAGAGGGTAGGCACTGTCCCCTGGGGAGGTGATGATGGGTATCATTAGTGGGGTTGTGACATTACTCAGTATCTGACATGCATGCATGTGCAGGGGCATTTATACTCACCAAGCAGCCATGTATCACCATGCCGCCCAGCTTCTAGGTCCCGGTTTAGGGTTGACATTCTGTAAATGAACCTGTCATGGGTGGACCCTGGATAGTTGGCATATACTGAGGTGATGATTCCCTTGGCATCACATAGTACCTGCACGTTGATAAAATGCCAGTGCTTGCGGTTTCTGTAGATCTGCTCAGTTGCCCTGGGAGGACGTAGAGCCACATGAGTGCAGTCAATGGCACCTAGCACTTTGGGGAAGTGTGCTACCACGTAAAAATCCTGGACGACATCCTGCCTTTCTGCAGGTGTTCTGGGCAGGTATATGTGCCTGCGGACTGATGGGCGTGCAGTCATGATGGCCAACACCTGGTGCAGGCAGCATGACTGCGTGGCCTGTGACCCCCCCCCCACTATGGCACTTGTCTGCTGAAATGAACCAGTGGCCAAGAAGTGCAGTACATTGAGCACCTTTTCCAAGGGGCTCAGTGCTTGGGAGCACAGGGTGGGTGATGTGAGGTCATCCTCCCACTCGCTCACAAGGTCGAGTATTATGTGAGGTGGAAACCTGTACCTCCCATACACCTGGTCATCAGGCATCCCAAAAAGGCTGGTTCTGGGTGTAAAAATTCTGGCCCTGACTATCCTCCTCCTCCTCCTGCGGTATCCCACGACCACTGCTGCGAGGAACGGTATATTCATCTTAGCGACTGAGCACTTTAATGCTGTGCGGGTCCACGTATGCCTGCTTCCTGCTGGCGTACGTGTTTCTGGATTAGCGCGTCTTTTTTGGCGCACGCGTTATCCCCGTTCGATTCCATGAATATATGTTGTAGGCACGCGTGTGGGCATTCCGCGCATTTGCCTCCTCTACTTCCCTTGTGACGCCCACATTTTCACGCGTTGTTCCCCATTCCGCGTGTTACACCCGGTGTTAAGCCTACTTTTGTTGTGTGCACTGCGTTATGTGCGCTTTCACTCTGCGAGTAGCGCACGCTGTTTGAAGACGTGTGCACCAGCGTGCGCCACGCAGGATTTTAGCGGACATCCATGGATTTACACGCGCACGGACTTCCATGAATCGCTGTGCGTGGGTTTCGCTGAGATTTTCGTACTTGCGCTGCGATTCACACGCTTTTGCACGCTTGCGCAGAAATTTTCAGCGCACATTAATTCCATGAATCGGCCTGTAGACCTGTTCCAGTTCCACCAAATTGCAGCCAGAACGCTTAACTTATCAAGTCAACCATGTTATTTAAAACTACAAAATAAAATTACGTTTATTTTACCAACTCTGCTGGTCTATCTACTTCACTTACTCTTAAAGCACCACAACAATTCAAAGCATGTATTGCTCCTGCCACCATGTGCTAATTGCGTCATAGACCCAGGGAGGGGTCATTATCGCTTGGGATATTGAGCCTTCCCCAATTTATGGCCCTCTGCTTCACCTCAGGGAATAACTTGAAGGTGTGTCATTATCCCAGGCTATATTCTTACACAGAGAATGAGTGGGTGTTGGTGATTTGGCGCTATGCCTCCTAGGGTATAATATGCAGTCTATAAATATGCAATCAGAACGAAATCCTCAAAGTTTTGTCATCTGTCAATTGTTTAATTCCCATAGGGTCAGCCGACACATGTTTCGACCTGAGTCGTCCTCAAGGCCTCTGTTCAATGGTTGGTACGGAAACCAGAAATTGATGCTTTAGTTGATTGTGGTTATGTCTTGTGACCGAAACTCTGATGATACTTGATGATGCAAGGATATGCCTCAAAATACATTTCAGTGTTTGGAGCATTCTGAAGAATCATTATTCTTCCTTCTCTATGTCAGCATTTACAACAGTATACAATATGGTACCTGCCAGTATTACACATACAGTTGTGGTCAGAGAAGGGTGATGAGGGGTCTCATCCCACTCCTCATAGGGAGTACACAGGGTGGCTGTATGGTGGGCAACTTAAAAAACCTTTATCTGGTGATTGAAAACCACCTCTGATGATTGAAAACCACCTCTAACACATGTACGTTTTTCTTAAAAGCAGTTAACTTCTTTACCTCTGTAATTAAGCTCAGTAAATTATTGAACGTTCTAGGGCCTACCTTGGGCCACTCCTGCAAGAACTCAATATTTCGACTCATTGAGTTCCCCACCGCCGCTGTCGAGAATATATCTAACTCTTGCGTTCATAGCTTTTAACATATATCTCCCTTCTGAAACAGAAACCCAGTATGTACTGTGATTCCTGCTGCTCTTCCATCCCAAAATATTATGATTCCCACCAGTAACACCTGTCCCTGAACTAACTTACTAAGACATTGCTGCTGTGGGGAGAGGGGTGCAGAGGCCTTATTTCTAAGTTGAAACAATGCTTAAACATATGTCATAAATGACCCCTGTGGCAGTGCTCAGGTAATGAGCTGGACTCTTGGGAGGTCACACTTCTCACACATCTCAGTGTGTCATCCTGTCCCAGTTGGATCTGGGTCCGCTTACACAAGTCCACCCACTGTACTACAAGAAGTCTCTCTATGGCCACAGTTCTTCCTGTAGTGCTAAATCATTTCCCTCCCAGGAGTATTGGCCAGTTTATGTGCACTTTGTCTCATGACTGCTAATGACATCCCATTGGACCTTTCATCCAGAGGAAGCCCCTCCTTTATTAACTGTATCTGTACCTCAGGTATGTGCATGGAGAGTTCCACTCACATGCAGCTCACCGATATTGGTGTCTGCATTGGTGAGATGTGTCCCAGTGATAAGCCCTGTAGTTCTATCTATCCAGTCCAAATGGCTTTCTAATTCTTGGCCCTGAAAAATAACCCAAGCTGCAAGAGCAGTAGTGGCACCAACCCAGACTCAATTGCCTACTTTACTTTTCCTTTTTTCTCTGTGTAACACCTCATACTGATGCTGTATTATTATGGCCATGCCATCTGTGCGATTGGGAAACTATTCCGTGACCTGAAATACAAACACAGGGAATGTAAAACATGTAGTGCCAAGAAAATCATCACAAATTCCTATCAAATCCCTGGCCTATCTATCTTACTAACTTGGATAGGACTGTTGATGCATGTAGATATTATTAAGACATTTGGTGACCATACACACTGATGAAACTAGTGTAAAGGCCCATCCCCATTTTAGCACGTGCAATACAAATAAATAGAAACACCCCAACAGGGAATGAGACTAAGAGAACAGGCTGCAAGAGTTAGTCTTTCTTTATAAAGAATTGGCATCCAGAGAACTCTGCTGCCCAAGTGTGCTCTGGCAAACAATACACTAACAATTGATTATAAGGGCAGAAAGCTTCATAAGTGATGTCAGACATGAATGTTGTAAAGTTCAACGTGGTTGGACACAAGCTCGTGTTACAATAGGCGCATATATGTGCTGCTCCTCCGTGGTTGGCTGCTTGGTTGGCGGAAGGGTGAGCGTCACGAGGTCCATCTGTCTGTATCCAAGCGAGGGTGAGGGTCAGGTTGCTGTGAGGCAGCGGGGCCGCTAACTAAGCTAACATAATACACTATAATAAAACATGCACTAAATAATATTCATTACAACTCCTTTGAGCAAATCATCATAAACCTATAAATTGTATTTGTGTAATCGCACCATTACTTATTGAGTTACCAGGTTAAGGGTCTTGACCAGTATAATATCGATTGTGGGGTGGGTCTTGACTTATCAAAGAGGCTGGGAGGAAAGTTGATGTTTGTTAGTTGTAGGAGGCAATATACTGTGACAGAGGTCTGATTTTAGCTAAGAGCATGCTCGGGTGGGCTTCATGGCAGGGTCACATATCTGGTAAATCAAGAGAATACCTTGCAGGGACACAGGGTTACACTGGCGGTAATTTTCCAACAGCGAGGGTGAGGGGGCATGGGCAGGTTTGTGGAGATAGATGAGCTACAAGGCCTGGCTCAGGCCAGTTCACACACGGGACAGTGATCTCAGAGGAAGACCGAGATGTTACATTTGTTTTTTTTGCAATTGCCTCTGGCTCGAGCGTGAGAACGGAGCTGCGACACTTTCAGACACAGCGAGAAAGGGTGGGGGCCCTGTGCGCGGTGTGCGCGGCGCTGCTGAAGGGAGAGAAGCCTTTTCGTATTATCGCAGTGAGGCCTAGTTCAAAAGATGGAGTCGAGGGTGCACACATGGATTCCACGTGTCCCGCACCACATCCCCATCTATGTCAATACCAGCATAATGCTGATATTAACATAAGGGCGATGGAGGGGTCCCCCGCCATTGTAAGAGCACATGGTCCAAGCTGTACTGAATGTATGTTGGGGGGCCCAAAGAACCCCTCACTCCCACACATTCCTCCCTTTTGTTACATCTAAAGTAACAAAATATTTATTAGTCTTATTCTTTTTTCGATAATACTCTGCTTCCGCAACCGCTTCATCCCAAGCAGGTGTTCCTTTTATTGGCACCCATGCCCTGCACACACTTCTTAAGCTATGGCCCTTTCTTGCATATTCATCTGGGGTGCATGTCATATATATTCCTCCATCCCCATCCAGGTCCACCCACACTTCCCTGTACTATTGCAGCTCCCTTGGTTCTTTTATGTTGGTGTGATATAGATTATCTACCATGTCCCCATTCTGGCGATATACAGCTGTCATGTGAAACTTTGGTGGGTTTGGTTCTCCAGTTTTCATCTGTGCATCTATCATGGTAGCCACCGTCGTTGGTCGGCCCATTGTTACCATCTTCATTGTTGAGTTAGGCATAGATTTTGTACAACATCGGATATCTAGTTAGCACACACAGAAAAATAGTAAAATAAAAACGATTACAGGAACAAAAATGTTCATCACGGTTTTGAACCAGGACGGTATCCAGTTGAACATATTGTCAAACCAGTTGCTTGGCTCTATTCCTCCTTCTTTCGACATCCTCTCCCCCAGACTGTGTACTGCTGAGATCATGTGGGAGAGGGTTCATTACCTGCATCGTCAGGGGGTACGAATGTACAGCATACACTCCCAATTTTTCAGCAAACACCGCCGTCCATCACTGTGAGAAAGTCTAGGACGTACCAGTTCTGCATTGTCATTAGGCGCAAGGCGTGAAGTTCCACCTTGATCACATTGAATCCCTCTTCAATGTCATTGGGCAGTTGTATCACCTCCCAGCGGATGATCTATAACCATTTGGCATTTGTTTGCGCCTGGAGTCCTGGCGTTAGGAGGGAAGCAAAGAATATCTCTGCAGAATTGAAAAGTTTGTATTTTGTTGGGATCTCAGTGAGGAGAGCGGATGATTCATTGGAAATGTAGTTTGGCCGCTTTTTGTGGGAGAGTCTGTCCTTTAGGTCACTTTCCGACAATACATTTTACGAAGGAGGTCCTGTTATTGCTAGTTGAGGCGCTGCCGATGTGTCAGCCGATTTCCCTGCTGACGATATGCCAGCCGATTGCCCTGCTGCCGATATGCCAGCCAAACCTTTTCCTCCTTGGATATGGCTTTCTGGGATTACCATCAGAGCTGAATGCGGGGTGACCAGGGTGCAAGTACCTCTTCATGATGCCGGTAGATGCACGTGGGCTTGTTTGCCACAGACCCAATACACGTCCATTAACGCAGCTGTACCTTTTTTCAATACTGGAAAAATGATTGTTTTGTTGCATTGTTTGTTGGCACCCATTTGTACCTTCCCTTCTCCATGAAAACAAAGCTCATGTGGTATTTCTTTTTGGGTCTTGATAGGTTTTTCTAGAGAGGTAACCCAGGTGAGTTTTGCAATGTGCTGGGACCAGACAGGAGCACACGTTTCTTTGACCCATTGAAAGTTTTCTTCAGTTAGTCCCCTAAGTGCTTCAGCTTTGCACTCAATCGTTTCATCATGCCACTTGTTTTCTGTGAATCTTGTTCCTTTTATGACAAAAAATGGTTCTTTAATGTCGCCTGCTTGTGCATGTTTTCTCGTTCTGCAGCAGTTCTTTTGTAACCGTGTGTGCCTGGAAGGTGCTCCGAATTCTACATAATACGAGATGAATTAAACATTGGGCATCTGACAAGGGTACTTCTTGTAGTACACATATTTTGGGTGTGCCTGATGCATGCGGTATGAGAGAGCAGATGTAGCAGCTCTCGTTTGTGGCTTGTTTTGCTGTAGCACTCATGTCTACGTACCATTTCTTTGACTGGTCTGGGTGGCGGGAGTCTTCAATTTCATCTAATCCCAAGCCATGGTAGATGCTATATCTTTTCCCTCCCACCCCCCCTTTCCATTTCCTCCTCCCCCTTCCATTGTTTTTACTTTTCGATAATTTATGGGAAAGACTCCTGCCCATGCTGTGTCTTTGAGTTCATTCACAGTGTATCCAGCCTGTAGTTCTGGGGTCTCTTGGGTAGCAACAACCTAAAAGTGCATTATATTTCCTTGTGAGGTAGGTTCTATGGTTGTCCGTACATCAATATTTATCAGGTTAGATGAATTCTCCCAAAAGTAATCAACATCATACTGTTTGGTTTCATTGTCATTACCCGGGCTTATAGCAGCAAGTGGAAGGAGGGGGGCTGTTGCTGTGCGATTAATGTGCAACGTAGTGAGGTTTGTATTAACAGAGTAATCATTAACAGAATAATTATGTTTCCAGATGGTTTTCACACCTGCCAATATAAGTATTGATCCTTGTCGTATTAGATTTGCCCCGCTCCCCCCCTTTTTCCTGTCCTCCACAATGAAAAACAAAGTATAGTACCATGCCATGCAAATTAACATAACCGAAAACAATATTGCAAAATATTTCACGCCGAACCCTAAATTATAATATGTATTAGCTCTATCACTAACTAAAATTGTGTAATTTTATCATTAATATCTACGTGTTGCTAAATAATACTTTCTATGGTGTGCACAGCTGTCATGATTCCTGCCCCTCATGTCCCCAGCCCTCCAAGATGTCAGACTGGAGCCAGGCCACAATCACCTACATGGCCCTCAAGGGCCTCTCCATCCCTCCAAAGACCCACATGGAGTCAGACTTGGCACTTGTGGCACCAGACTCACTCGCTCCGATAGGATAACATTAGGGATTGGACTTGTAGTGCATTGATGGGGACAAGATGGATGCCCCCACATAGTTCGGTTCCTAGAACTGCATGTGCAGTCTAGTCTTTTGGGTGTGGTTCAGCCCAGAGACACCTCGGATGCCCAGAGACTATTTAAGCCATGCCCAGGCTGAGAAACATGCTTTGCGTTTTCTGCACCTGCAGCGTGACACTCACCCTGTTCGGATCGGTCTCCAGGAGGCCTGCATCTTTCTTCTGCGCTCAGCTCCTACAAGAACAAAAACACAGTTTGGAACAGCCTCAGCTTGTGGCGCTTCTGCCCATCATTCATCGCTCCTTCTGTTCTGTGGGCATCTTCGGCGGTGTCATTCCCATCCCGGCACGCCGCTTCCTAAGGAAAAGGGAAAAGAACGGAAAAAAGGCATTAGTAAGCATTCAGCAAATCTTCGCTTATTTTTAAAGACTGTACGTGCTTCAAACGCTTACCTGAATCCCAGCCGCTCTGGGGGAACTCTGTCTCTGGAACTTCTCATCCATCTAAAAGAGTGAATAGACACTCCAGGTTAGCGTGGAAACATCTAGAGGCGCCGCATACTGCGCTTACTCACCGCATTTCTTCTTCATAACCGGCATCCATACCGAAAACGTCGCGGCACCTAAAAGACACAGAAAAAGAACTCAGTTCAATACAAATATGAAAGAGTCGCATCGCGCACTGTGCTCTCACTCACCTTCATCTCTACTCATCTCAGCAGCACATCGCCATCCCCGGACACCAGCCATCATCTAAGTAAGGAAAGGAACGAAGTTAGAGAACTGTTCAAAAGACTCATTTTACTTACCTGTCGGACTCTTGCCAGTGAAGTAACTAGGCAGCAACGAGCCCGCATCAATCAACGTGCCCCTGCTCTGAAAGCCGGACGGAGAGCACACTTTCCAAGAAAACAAGGTGAGCTGTGGATCAAAGGGAAGTGTTGGACCCCTGGGAAGAAGGGGTTCAAGCCCACAGAGACAATAGGGAGTTAAACTCTACCAATCCTGTGTTTCAGGCCCAGTCTCCAGTCGAGTAGACTCCAGATAAGGGTTCAAGGTTGTAAGAGGTCAGAAAAGGCTGAGTGTAGTCCCTGTGGATACCAGGTGAGCGTTACAGAACACAAAGCCTCACATTGAAATCTACCTGGGCGTCATGGAAACGTCAGAAACCGACCAGTTAGCCCACATGTTGTGGCAGCTACGTTCCGAAGTACATGCAGCCAGGTAGGAGACCAACACCCTGAGGAGAGAGCTGATAGTAGCCAAAGAACGCACTGATGACTTAAGCCGGCAATATCTCCATTCACAAGCAGGGCATGCACCATTGCCGGGAAGCGTGCCCTCGTTGCCACCACCATCAGCCAATCCCGTTCAGATAACCCTTCCTGGGGCAGTTCCCTTGGCCCTGCCCAAATGATTTACGGGGATCCCAAGAGGTTTGCAACGTTCATGAACCAGTGCCACCTGCACTTCCTTTGTAGACCAGGGGCCTTTCCGAATGACCAATCACGGGTCACTTTTGTACTATCCTACCTGAGTGGTAGCGCCGCAGACTGGTCTGTACCCTTTGTGGCCCAAGACGGTCCTTTGCTGCATGACTTTAGGGGCTTTCAGCAGGAGATGGAAAAGCCTTTCGCACGTCGTAATCATGGGCAGACATTGGACAACGAACTTCTGTCCCTATGCCAAGGAAATCAAGACCTATTAACAAACATAGCCACGTTCAATAGACTCGTAGTTGAAGCAGAATGGCCAGTAGAGAAAAGAACCACGTTATTTCATCAGGGGTTGCGGGGGGAGCTCAAGGATATTCTTGCACAAGTAGTGAACCCCCCAAAAGATTGCTCAGAATTCATTGACCTTGTTGTTCAACTGGATCATAGGTTGCAGGACCGAAGAACAGATCGAACCAGACCGGACCCTCACCCCATGTATGTGCGTTCAAAGGACAATATTGCCCGCACAATGGAAGGTTCAGACAAACCAATGCAAATCGGGGGGCGGGGGGGTCAGATCCACCTTGACTATAGCGGAAAGGGTCAAAAGGAGACAGCAACAGTTATATTTGTAGTGTGGAAGGTCAGGTAATTTCCTTAAAGAGTGACCTGTGAAGCCACCGAGGAGGATGGTAGGGGCCATGGACAAGGAAGATACCATCAAGGAATCGGAAAACTCCCCAGCCTGGCAAGTGTAGGGGTTGTCGAGAGAAGAAAGTGAACTACAGACCTCCCATTTTGCACAATCTGTGGTCTTGATCAATCACCAACAACCAGCTCCGATGCACGCAGTAAAAGCGTACATTGACAGTGGAGCCGTTGGGAATTACATCGACCAGGATCTTGCGGCAAAGATGGGGCTTCCATTATGCCTTAAATCAACCACTGACACTGTTACCACTATCGACGGCACGAAAATAGCTTCTGTTCCAGTATCCCAATGCACTGCAGCTTTAACCCTTCTGTGCCAGGATGGACACCAAGAATCTATCGTTTCGACCTCATTAAGGCACCACAGTTCCGGTTGATTTTAGGAATGCCATGGTTGGTAGCTTACAATCCTAGAATCGATTGGGGAGCAAAAGAATTGGCCTTTCCCGAGATTTGCGCCCACACATGTCATTGCCAAGAGAAACAACCAATAGACACCAGAACCTCCACGCTTGCGACTGTTGCAAACAGCACCCTACCAAGTGAATACCAGGACTTTCAAGATGTCTTTCAGAAAAAACAGGCTAATACTCTGCCACCGCATAGACCATACGATTGCCAAATTGACCTGATACCCAGTGCACAAATCCCTTGTGGGTGAATTTACGCACTCATGGAACCAGAAAACCAGCACCTGAAGGCCTATCTTGACCAATACCTGGCCAACAGGTTCATCCGTCCCTCGAAGTCTCCAGCAGCCAGTCCTCTATTCCTTGTACCGAAAAAGTAGGGGGACTTGAGAACGTTCATCCACTATCCCGCACTGAACCAGATTACCGTAAGAAAACGCTACCCCTGCCACTGATCCCTGAATTGCTTGATCAAGTCAAAGATGCCCAAATCTACACAAAACTAGACCTGAGGGGGGCATGTCACCTTGTTCGTGTAAAACAGGGGGACCAGTGGAAAACTGCTTTTTGCACCAAATACGGCTTGTACGAATATTCAAATGCCCTTTGGCCTTTGCCACGCTTGCAGCATTTCAATACTTCATGAACGGTGTCCTACGGGAATTGATTGATGCCTGTGCTCTAGTCTACATCGACGATATTCTAGTATATTCCACATCAAAGCAGGACCACGTTAAAAATGTCCGATCCGTATTGGAGAAACTCTGTCAACATCAGCTCTACGCCAAGCTCGAAAAGTGCTCATTCCACATCTCTGAGGTGGAATTCCCGGGCTTTATTCTCAGCCCGAATGGAATATGAATGGATGTAGACAAGGTAGATGCTATCCTGAAATGGCCATCCCCAAATTCATTCAAGGAGGTTCAAAGTTTGCTGGGTTTTGCAGACTTCTACCACAGGTTCATCCCAGGATTTTCGCAAATTGTGCATCCCATCACGTCATTGCAAAGGAAAAGCAACAAAAAGTTCCAGTGGACAACAGAAGCCGAGGAAGCTTTCCGGGAACTCAAAGCAAGATTCACATCTGCCCCAATCTTACGCCACCCTCACCCTGATCTCCCATACCTGGTGGAAACGGACGCCTCACGCATGGCTATGGGAGCCGTCCTCTCACAAAAGGACCCCGAAACGGGCCAGTTACACCCTGTTGCCTTCTGGTCGCGTAAATTCACACCCCCTGAACTCAATTACGTTATCAGAGACAAAGAACTCCTGGCCATTAAGACAGCCTTTAAGGCATGGCGGCACTACCTCTTGGGTGCCAGACACACAATCACCGAAATAACTGACCACCGAACCTCCAGTACCTAAAAACGGCAAAGGCCCAATCCTCACGACAACTACGTTGTGCTCTTTCTTTTGCTGAATATGACTACGTGATTACATTTCAACAAGGGGTGAAAAACGGGAAGGCCGGTGCCCTTTCCTGTATGGGGGTGTGTGACAATGAGACAGTCAGGCGGTGTTGAGAGAAATAAAAATGGGTATTTATTCAGACTTAAAAAAAATGGTTAAAATAAAATAACTTCACTCAGAATTATTTTCTGAAATGTCCTTCTTTGTGCTTATGCTGGATTTCTTCTCTGATCCTTGCAGGGAATGGGGTAAGGACTTCTGGCAAGACTTCTCCTCCTAGTCCTCATACGCCCACCAGCCTTCAGTAGCTCCTGATGTCCTGTCTGGTTCGATCTGCAACAAAACCAAGAATGAACACATTCTTGCCTTCCAGTGTTGTCTTTATAAAGCCAGAACTTAACAGGCCAATCAGTATTCACTTCCTCCTCTAGTCTATATAAACTCCCCCAAGCCCCTCCCCTTTTCCCTTGATGCATTGCAACTTGTCTTCCTCCTCGACCTCCATCCGCTCCCTGTCCCAGCCTCCTCTGACCAGGTAAGTGCTTAATTTCTCCCTGGAAGGGACTGTGTGTGTCTCTGTGAGACCCGTGTTTTTGGGCTGTATTGTTATTGTATCACGAAGTTGTTTTTTTATATTCTGCGGCTCCGCAGCACTTATGTGGGCTACAACTGTTGAGCACCCGCGGCTCCCCATGCTGCGCCAGCCCCGCCTCTCACGGCTCGTGGTCCTTTGACTGCTGCCGGAGTCGAACGATGATTGCTCTGCTACTTCTCATGAGCACGTCATTACGCCTCGAGTGTGTCCGCCCGGAGGTGCCATGTCTTCCAGAGTTGAACGTCGGCATCTCTGCCATCTCGCATAAACGCGACATTCCTAATCTCGTGTCCCCGTCGTTTTCTCCAGGATTAGCTATCTCCTGACCCCACCATCCCCACCCATGTGGGTCTCTGGGTCTCGTGCCCCTCTGTGGTATAACTGACCCTCTTGACTGTTACAGGGTGGAAGAGCAAGGGTATCAGACCCCTGACACAATAGCAATCATCCCAAGTGACAAGCTCCTAGGAATCACAGCAACCATAACTAAGAAAGAATCACATGAAGAAATCCAAAACCTGATGAGTCCGGAGCAATTACAAGCATGGAGTGCACAAGGAGAACATTACATGATAAAAGATCAGTTGCCCTACTTCAGGAATCGTTTATTCTTACCAAATCAAGAACTATAAGAACAAGTCATGTCCGGTTATCATGATTCCTTGATTGAGGGCCACCCCGGAATCGCCAAAACCCTAGCCAAGGTAAAACGAAATTATTGGTGGCCCACTTGGCGTAAAGACATTATCCAATTCATCCTACCTTGTGGAGTGTGTGCTCAAAACAAGTCATCCAAGCAGAAACCGGCTGGGCTATTACAACCATTGGAAATCCCACCAGCACCCTGGCACATGTTGTCCCTCAATTTTATTACTGATTTACCACCCAGTCAAGGGTTTAACACTATTCTTGTGGTTGTGGACCTATTTTCAAAAATGGCACATTTCATTCCTCTTAAGGGGCTCCCAAATGCTTCCACTCTGTCAAAGGTATTTCTTGAAGGCATTGTACGGCTCCATGGGTTTCCTTCAATTTTAGTCTCAGACCGAGGTACTCAATTCATATCTAACTTCTGGAGAAAATTATGCACTATGGCCCAGATCGACATCCGGCTATCCACCAGTCACCATCCCCAAACGGATGGTCAAACTGAGAGGACAAATCAGACGCTCGTGCAATATCTGCGTTGATGTTACACCAAGCTGAAGGAAGCTGGTTCGACCTATTATGGATAGTTGAATATGCTTATCATAATTCCCTACACACCAGCACTGGGCAGACGTCATTTTATACCATGTATGGCAGGCACCCATGTACTTCTGAGTTGGACATTCCTACAACCCTGTAAATGCCAGCAGTTAAAACCTTGCACACAACCATTTCTCAAACCTTTAAAAGGACAGCTGAACACCTACTTCAAGCTAAGAATCGACAAAAGAAGTTTGCTGATCAACACCGAGCAAAGGCCCCCAACTACCTAGTGGGAGACAAAGTCTGGCTAGCGTCTAAACACGTGTCCATTAAAGGAACCCAAACTTTCCGTCCAAGATACCTGGGTCCATTCACCGTCACCTCTGTGATAAATCCTGTGGCAGTCAGACTAGCTTTGCCGTCAAACATGCAGATTCATCCTGTGTTCCACGTGTCTCTCCTTAAACCTGTTCAACCTGGGACCCGGGTAGCAACGTCACCGCAGCCAGTAGTAGTCGCCGGGGAGCCAGAATTCAAAGTCAAGGACATCCTGGATTCAAAGTAGATCAGATCCAAATTAGACTACTTAGTAGACTGGAAGGGGTATGGTCCACAAGACAGGACATGGGAGCCGTGTGAGTACATCCATGCACCTCGCTTGCTTAGACGATTTCATCAAAACCATCCAAACAAACCAGGACCAGGCAGAAGAGCCACCTTGAGAGGGGCCTTGGGGGGAGTTCTGTCATGATTCCTGCCCCTCATGTCCCCAGCCCTCCAAGATGTCAGGCTGGAGCCAGGCCACGATCACCTACATGGCCCTCAAGGGCCTCTCCATCTCTCTAAAGACCCACTTGGAGTCAGACCTGGCGCTTGTGGCACCAGACTCACTCACTCCCATAGTATAACATTGGGGATTTGACTTGTAGTGCATTGATGGGGACAGGATGGATGCCCCCACATAGTTCGGTTCCCAGAACTGCATGTGCAGTCTAGTCTTTTGGGTGTGATTCAGCCCAGAGACACCTGGGATACCCAGAGACTATTTAAGCCATGCCCAGTCTGAGAAACATGCTTTGCTTTTTCTGCACCTGCAGTGTGACACTCAACGTGTTCAGATCGGTCTCCAGTAGGCCTGCATCTTTCTTCTGCGCTCAGCTCCTGCAAGAACACCGTTTGGAACAGCCTTACCTTGCGGCGATTCAGCCCATCATTCATCGCTCCTCCTGTTCTGCAGACATCTTCGGCGATGTGATTCCCATCCCGGCACGCCGCTTCTTAAGGAAAAGGGAAAGGAACAGAAAAAAGGCTTAGTAAGCATTCAGCAAATCTTCGCTTATTTTTAAAGACTGTACGAGCTTCAAATGCTTACCTGAATCCCAGCCGCTCTGGGGGAGCTCTGTCTCGGGAACTTCTCATCCATCTGCAAGAGGGAAAAGACACTCCAGGTTAGCGTGGAATCATCTAGAGGCGCTGCATACCGTGCTTACTTAATGCATTTCTTCTTCATAACCGGCACCCACGCTGAAAACGTCGCAGCACCTAAAAGGCACAGAAAAATAACTCAGTTCAATACAAATACAAAAGGATCACATCGCGCATCATGCTCTCACTCATCTTCAGCTCTACTCATCTCAGCAGCATGTCGCCATCCCCAGACGCCAGCCATCATCTAAGGAAGAAAAGGAACGGAGTTAGAGAACTGTTCAAAAGACTCATTATACTTACCCGTTGGACTCTTGCCAGTGATGTAGCTAGGCAGCAACAGGCCCGCATCAATCAACGAGCCCCTGCGCTGAAAGCAGGACGGAGAGTACACTTTCCAAGAAAACAAGGTGAGCTGTGGATCAACGGGAAAGGTTGGACCCTGGGCAAGAAGGGGTTCAAGCACACAGAGCCAATAGGGAGTTAAACTCTACCAATCCTGTGTTTCAGGCCAGTCTCCAGTCGAGTAGACTCCAGGGAAGGGTTCGAGGTTGTAAGAGGTCAGAACAGGCTGAGTGACGTCCCTGTGGATACCAGGTGAGCGTTACACCACCTTAATGCTATTTTTCTATATTTCTCGTACATTCAATTACTCTTATATTTGTTCATAATTAACATAATTTTCTTTCAATAATGAGCATAATTTCTGTATACAGGCTGAGAATTGACGTTTCATCAATTAATAAAGAGAAAAGAGAGAGAGAGAGAGAGAGAGAGAGAAAGTGAGAGAGAGAGAAACTAATTTCTTACTTAATGCTTTTCAATTCTTCCTTTTCATTATTATGTACTGTTTTCACAGTTACTCTCCTACCGACTTGCAACTTCATTGCTGTTAGTTTGCTCACATTGACGGATTGCACTATGACGTGCTCTTCTCAGATCTGACAGATGCACCCTATATTTAAATCCCTTAACCTTTACAGCGGTAGGTGTGCAGTATATTACTTCATAAGGGCCATGAAATCTTGGAGAGTTCCACTTACAAACAAAACTTTATACATGCACATTATCTCCTGGCATTAACTAACCCTTTGGACTGTCTTGGGCTGGCATTGCAGTGTATGTGGCAGCATTTTCAGTAAACGGTGGTGCAACTTGTCGTGCTATGCTATGCACTGCGCATATTAATTGGGTGAGGTATTCCTTGAATTCTTCCCCCAGCACTGTGGCAGCTCTGTGCGCATCTGAAGATTTTCTTACTGGGTAGAGTGGCGTATGAATGCACTTGCCCATCACTATTTCGTGCGGGCTCAAATGGTGGTCTTTACTTGGCTGTCTTCTGAGTTGAAACAGTGCTAGGGGCAAGACATACACCCAATTATTTTCAAGCATGTTGCACAACTTTGATAACTTACTTTTGAGCAGGCCGTTGATTTCTTCCACCACTGTGTTAGCCACTGGGTGATAAATCGAACACAGTTTGTGCTTGACCCCCAGCAATGATGTTACTTCCTTGAAGAGGTCATTCACAAAGTGTGTGCCATCATCTAATCTTATTACATCACATATGCCCCATCTTGAGAACACCTCCCGCACCAATAGCTTTGCGGCACACATTGCATCTGGGTGGGGGCATGGTCCAGCTTCCACCCACCTTGAAAAGGGGCAGACTATCACAATTAAGTATCCTGCTCCATTACATCTTTCTCCCATATCTGTGTAGTCAATATGGAGCTCTCTGAACGGGCCCACAGGATGCGGTAATGTTCCTCGTAGTATTCTCAATGTCATTCCTGAACTGTATGTCTGACAGGTGGTACATTCTATAGTGAATTTTGACAAATGTCCCTGTAGGTTCGGAACAAACCAATGTTCTTGTATGTCTGCTGCTATATGTTGCTTAGTTACATGTGTCGGAAAGTGTAGCTGTTGTAACGCTATTTCCAGCAACTCCACTGGCATCACGACTTTCCCTTTTAGTTCCTGTCTCCATATTAAATCTGTTGATGACTGCTTGCACCCTCTCTTGGCCCACAGTTCTTGCTCCTCTACCGGTGCACGCCTTTGAAGCTCTATTATTGGTGTATGATTGTATCCCTCTTCTAATGTGTCTGTACTAGGCGTTTTGATAATACATTCAATTGCTGGTGGAACATTGAAATATGCGGTGTCGTGTCTTTCGCTGTTGCGTCTGCTGCCGCGTTTCCCAATGAGATTGTGTCTGTGTTGTTGGTATGGGCTTGGCAGTTCACCACTGCTACTACTGATGGTTCTGCTAGTGCATCTATCAGCTCATATAGTAATGCTGCATTTTGTTCTGGTGACTCATCTGCCCTCCGGAACCCTCTCCGTCACCATCGTCACAGCCCTGAGTGTACTGTTGTTGTGGCATATGCCGAATCTGAATAAATCATTACTGCACATCCTTTAGCAGTGCACAACGCCTCAATTAGTGCAGTCAATTCTGTTGCTTGTGCAGAGTAATGAGAGGGGAGGCGCTTTTGTACAATGATCTCATATCCCTCCTGATCCATTCTTACAACTGCCACTCCCACATGTTTTTCTCCTGTTTCTCTATCTATTGATGCTCAGCCATCTATGAAGTATATCTCTCGTTCCTGTAGTGCATTTTCACTTGCTTTGGGAATTTTGTCCTCTTCTCCCTCATATTTGGCACAATCATGTTCCTGAATGTCTCCTATAGTGCATGTTTCAATAATGAGTGTGGTTGGGTTTACTGTCTACACTTAACCACATGGGCATTTGGACTGGATATTATTATTTCATAGGCTGTTGCCCTTTGTGTCGTTAATGTTGATTTTAATCTTCCTAGGATAGCGAAGAGTGAGTGCTCTGCATATAGGGTCACTGAGCATCCCATCATAATGGTGGGGCTTTTTTCAATTGTGAAGGCCGCTGCAGCGAGAGGTTGTTCGCATGCAAAGTGCCCTTGCATCACTGAATCCAATGTTCCGCTGCAATAGGCCAATGGCTTGTGACCTAGCGATGTTTTCTGTGTCAGCACTGTAGTCATTAGAGTACCATTGCATTGTGAAAATAAGTAGAATTCCCTGTCGTAATCTGGGTTTGTGAGAACTGGTGCGTGTGCAATGAGATCTTGAAATTTGAAATACTGTGTCATCATCTCATTTGTCCATTTTATTGGGACATTATTCTTTTGTGCTTCCTTCAGCGCTTGTAGCAGTGGGCGTGTGTATGCTGTGTGATGAAGTATCCATACGTGGCAGTAATTACAGATGCCAAGAAACTTTTGCATATCTTTTCTGTTTTTGGTATTATCATATGGCGTATGGCGGCTGCCCTGTCGGGCAATATCCTCTTGCCATCTTTTGAAATTAGCTGTCCTAGGTAGAGCACCTCAGCCAGGCAATGTTGCAGTTTGCCTTTGTCTACCTTGTACACTTTCGTTGCTAGCAAATTCAACAATGTTATTGAATCGGCTCTGCACTGTTTTTCGCTCCTGCTGCAGACAAGTAAATCGTCTACGTATTGAAATGTTGTGCTTTCTACATCAATGTTTCTGAGATCTTCATGCAAAATCCTATTACAAAAGTAGGGGCTTTAACAATATCTCTCTGGTATATCTGCTCCCGCCTAGCATGAACGCTGTGAGGTACTGAGAGCTTGGGTCAATTGGAATTGAGAAGAAGGCATTTTTCAGATCCACTACTGTGACACAAGTGGCATCTTTAGGTATGCTACACAATATTGATGCTGGATTAGGAACTAATCGGAATTCTTTCTGGATGACGTCATTAAGTGGGCATAAGTCCTAGATCATCCTCCAAGCCCCGCCTTTTGCTTTTTTAATTGGAAAAATTGCAGTGTTACATGGCAAATTAGATGGTACTATTAACCCTTGTTGTAGCAGGACGTTTCTTGTTTCTTGTATTCCTTCCCCTGCCTCCCTGGAAAGTGTGTACTGTTTTACTCTGGGCAATATGGCTCGTGGTTTTAAATTTATTTTGATTGGTGTAACTTTGTGTAATAGCCCTACATCACGGGGGCCTGTGGTCCATATTTCTGGAAACACCTTCTCGATGTCATTCTCAAATATGGTGGGTGGCACGTTAACACTAGCCATGAGAGGACTGTGTATTTCCCTATGTTGGATCATGATATCACAACGTATGCTTATCTCCATTATTATTATTTCCCCGTCACTCTCACTGTCAGAAAACAACTCTTGTTGGTTAAATTGCGCAGCATTATATTTAGGTCTGTGTACAATATTGTTCTCCACTCTCACCCATGTGCATCCAGTCCTATCATTGAAATACGTTTGCTCAAGGCCTGTACCCCCTCTAGGTTAATAGACAAAACTGTTCCTGGCACAATGTCTATATTCACAATTGGGCAGAAGACAAAATCTGAGGGTACCTTCCATTCTTTCCTTGTTATCTCTGGCACCACTCGTGCTAACACCTTGATACCATAAATGAACATATCCATGTCAATGGGTACCCCTCTTACTGCAACTTCGTTTGTCATTGTGCTGATCATCAGCAGCGCCCGTACAGGGCACATTTCTGGGGTGGAACAAATTATCCCCCGTTCAATAAAGGAGATCGTCATGTTTAATTTACTCAAAAGGTCTCTTCCCAGCAAATGTATTGGCGCGTCTTTGTGGTACAGTAGAGGTGTGCGCACTGTTTTTCCCCCACCGTTATATCAAGATCTTTTGTGTAAGGAACTTTTAAAATAGCCCCAGAGAACCCTTGCATTTCCAAATTTCTTCCTGGGAGCTGGAACCGGCCCTCCATAAGGCATGATTTTTCTGCTCCCGAGTCTACCATAAAGATGAACTGTTTGTTGCCTATCTCTGCTCCCACTAGTGGTTCCTCTTCTGCACGTAGGGTAGTGGATAGGACTGGACACGCAAGTGCTTTCTGTGGGCTGTCCTAATCGGCATATATCTCTGTTCCTGGAACTGAGAAGACGTTATCTCCCACCACTGCTGCACCGCGAAAAGGTACAGGTGCCCCATTAGGGGATGTTGCAAAAATGTTATTGTTCGTATTTCCTACAGTATTTTGTCTTGCCATTTGCTTTTGCATACCCCTCTGCTGTGGTTGTTGCTGGTGCTGCTGTCTTTGTTGCATTTGGGGCTCATTATCATATTGCTCGTTTTGTCCACTCCCTCCCACAGGTAATCCATAGGGACTTCTTGGGTGTGGGTGGCCATACTGTTGTTCATTTCCAATAGGGGGCTGTCCTTGGTAATAACCCATGGGTCACATTCTACATTCCCTTGAATAATTCCCCCACCTCCCACAGTTCCAACACAATCCTTGTGGTCCTGCCCTCGTCCCAGGCCCTCCAAATACTCTATTTCCCATTCCACTGAATCCCCCTCTTGGTCCTCTGTACCCACCTCATCCTCTTGCTGGCCTTCCTTGCCATTGGGGCCCTCCATACTGTTCCTCTCCATCCCACTGCTCCTGTCCACTTGTAGTCCATGTTGCGGCCATTCTGGCTGGTGCGTTTCCCACTACCTCTTCTCCTTCGCCGTTCCTGTCAGTTGATGTTGCTGCATTCAGCGCTGCAACCTTCACTCATTTATTTTGTACTAGCTTTGCTTTGTCTGCCAACCTTTGCTGTGCTATCTCTTTTTCTCTTTCTTTGATCCTCCTACAATGGTGCACAATTATGCTCTGAATCTCGGGCCAACCCTTGGCGTCTATCCCAGCTATTTTATAAAAGGCCTTCTGTACCTCATTCGGAAGCCCTTTTTTGATTATAAAGTAGAACAAGGTGGTAGATTGAACCCACGCCGTACCCGTTTCACTTCTCCACAGGTCTTGCACCCGGAGGATAAATTGCGTAGGTTTCTCCTCCTCTCCCATAGTGCACTGCATCACTAGGTGTAAATCTGGAATATCCAGAAACGTTCTCTGCAATGCATCCCATACTTGTGCTCTAACGTTGTTAAATGGGGATCCGTCCAGCGGTCACAGCTCATTGTCACTCCCGGTAACCCCGCCTTCACCTACACTGCGTCTGCTTGATCACCAACAGCGGACACCAACAAACTTTTCACATCCCCTATGGCCAATGGTACCCCTGCTGTCCTCTTTTCGAATGCATGTATCCATTTCCCTGCCCCACCCGAAAGTGTAGGGAGAAGTTTCAACAAGTTATTCATATCCATCTGTGCCCATGGAATGTAGTGGGGCCTCCCTGCTCCTTTGTGTATTAGGGGCATTTGCAGCTTTGTTTTTCCCCCTTTCTTACTTACCATTCCCTTCCTTGTTTTAATTACCAGCATGTTTCCTACTCTTTGTCTTAACCTCCCCTGCCATCTTGGTGCAAGTCTTTCATCCTCTTCATCAAACGGGAATGGCAATGGAGATCCCGTCACTGCCACTCCCTCTTCATACTCATCTAAATCACTCCAT
This sequence comes from Ambystoma mexicanum, assembly GCF_040938575.1. Lineage (NCBI taxonomy): Eukaryota > Metazoa > Chordata > Amphibia > Caudata > Ambystomatidae > Ambystoma > Ambystoma mexicanum. The sequence continues at coordinate 340,090,288 of NC_090939.1, forward strand.
ACCTCCTCTACTTTCTCCTCTTGGCCCCTTCCTTCTTGGGTATCCCCTCTCTGGCTATCCGGTGTTGCTGGCCGTATTATTCTCACAGGTTTGCCATTTAAATGGAACAGAAACTCACCTGATTGCCACTCTTGTCCTTGCCCTTTTGGTATTGGCGCTGACGGTGGTGGCGGGGATGGTGTGGATCCCCCTGCGCCACTTGGCAGAGGTGTGAGGTCACCCAATTTTAAGGGTGGTACTTCCCCTCCCCCTGGCAACATCTGGCTCCTGTCGCGCAAGGCTCGTAACTGCGTTATCTCCAATTGTGCATGCGCAAGCTGTCGATCTGAATCTCCTGTTAACCGCCCCAAATTCACTGCTGGGGTACAGGTTGGGCCATACAGCCCTCCTCTTTCATACAGGGGCGGTGCAGTGGCAGACTCTGTTTCCGGGGTCGTTGGTGTGGTGCATGTTGGTACATATAGGGGCTCACTGTATCCCACTGCAGGCCTTGTCATCAACGGGTATATCTTGGTAGGGTCATTCTCTGTTGTGGTTGTCGTGCATTCTCCTCCCTCCGGCACCTTCTCTTTCTCAACTATTGCGTCCTTACTTACATCGGCGGTAGGTGCTACTTCTTCGAACATTCGCCACAAATCTAGCACTTCCCATCTGTTCTACAATTGCTTTCCCCAGTATTTTGTGAGCAAGTGTGTGGATACTAGATCTAATACCCTCTTGTCAAAGGACCCTCCCTCCGGCCATATGGGTGTTACGCTGTCTCCTTATATTTCCACCACCCATTGATCATGATACTTTTGTATTTTCTCATTATGCAAAGGGAGATGCTGTCAAATGTGTGATAATGGTGTTGTCCCTCCCATGATATCGTATTTGTACTCTTATTTTTGGTCACTTCACCTTCTGGGGATAAATACACAATCAATCAGCCAACTATCTCTATTTTGTGACACTTCTTATTCAACCTTGTTTAACTGTTGACGTCAACAATATTTCTTGTGCATCAAGTTTTTTCTATAAAAAATTGTGATTAATGTGCATAAAGTATAGATATACATTTGTTTGAGCATTAATGAAGAGGTGTGATACCTCGATCAAGAGTGACCAGGTTTTCATCAGTGGTTGTGTATTATATTGGCACAGAACATTTTTCACATTTGAACATACCTTTATCACTTTAGAGTGTTTCCTGAAAGTCAAAGAGGTTGACACAAAACAACAGAAACACTTTTGTACAGACATGTTATAAATGACATATCATATCAACACAGTTACATTGAGGTACTGAAATATTTTCCAAACACAACACTCTGATCCTCTATTCTACATTTGCACAGTACGGCCACACCATGACAACCCAACAGTAGATATAGTGTAGTGTAACTTTCACTTTCATTTAATTTCTGAAGCCATTCGCTGCAATACAGGAGTGGTGTGCTGCCAATGATCTCTGCCTTAATGCCAGTAAAACAGAGATCCTCCTCATCGGTACACTTGCACCTTCGTTTCTTGTCACTCTCTGGCCGGCCTCCCTTGGCCCTCTTCCTGCTCCCACCTGTGAGGCTAAGAACCTCTGGGTCATCATCGACTCCACACTCTCCTTTTCTGCTCACATCTCTGATGTCTCTAAGAAGTCAAACTATCAACTGCACCTCCTCAGAGGTATTCCTGCTTTCCTCACCTTCCCCCAGAAGCTCACTGTCTCTAGAACTGTGGTTCTATCTAGGATGGACTACTGCAACAGTCTCTCTCTCTTAATTTGCCTGCTTCTACTCTCTGCCCTCTGCTACTCATCAAGAACGGGACTGCAAGACTTGTCCTTGGCCTCAAGCCCAGGCAGTGTATCTTTCCAGACCTGGAATCTCTTTGCTGGCTCCCAGTCGCTGCAAGGATAAAGTTAAATACCCTCAGCACTGTCCACAAGACCTTCCAACATTCTCTTTGGAAATACCTTCCTACTCGAGCTCTTCACTCCTCCACCTCAAGCTCCCTCAGGGTCAGTCGCTTCTACAAGCAACAAGTTGGTGGCAGATCTCTTTCTTCGGCTGGGGCCTCCCTCTGGAATAGCCTCCCTGCCTTTCTGAAACTTGATTAGAACCATCTCCAGTTCCAGAAGTGCCTCAAGACCTTCCTCTTTGCTTCTACCTTCGTTCTTCCTCTCCCCTGCTGATCTCCGGTCTGATAATGCACTGGCCAACTGGCTACCCTCTGAATTCGGGCCCAGGTCCCTGCCTGCCCAATTGCACACCCGCACTGCCTCCTGGCAACCTTTGCACTTGGGGCCGTATCTGCAACCCTACAGTCCCCTTACCTGCACTTATTGGACTCCTGCTGCCTGCATTTAACCCTTGCATTTGCCACCTGCTGGCCGCACTACTGTTGTTGTTTGATCCCATGTATGGCACTTGCTCTCCCCCTGGCATTTTTTCACTTTCTCTCCCCTGCACTTGCACAAGCTCTATGTCACTTGGCCTTGTAAGATTGTTTCTTTCTGTCCTCCCTCTGTCCCCCCTTGCCTTGTCGCACCTTGAAACACTGGTGTATAGGCATGTTAAAAATACTGTATCATATCATATCATTGTAGCTAATCCATGATGAAACCAGATACTATTGTTCAATGTATTGTATTAGGGGTCCACTAGAGCTCACAATTAAAAAGTTAAAAGTAGTAGTCCTAGAAGGAGCATACACCAGGCTAGAAGTAATTTTGTATATTACAGCTGCACAAACACAAATCAAACAGCACAGTGGAACATAACTGGTTGATGAGAGCTGACCAACTGGCTCACAGCGAACAGTACTTTTATACTGTTAATATAATGTGTGTACAGTTAGAAACAGTTGCATTTCAAAATCCACGTTTTTTCTGTTCTCATTGAACTGACTGGTTATACTACGCCATGCAGCTATAGCTAGACATACGTTAGTTGAACATGATTGGAGCAAAACAGATCTGCCCTTCCATGGTTCATATCCTCCCCGGTGGTGCCACGTTGCTTGCCGCTCCACCCCGCAACCAGTTTTCAATTAGTAATAACAGAATTGTGCTGACCTCTGGATCTTTATTCATCTGCCATTTTCCAGCACCAGAAAGGAAGAAACACAGGGCACCCTGAACTAGTGGAAGGGAGATATTCACACAGCATCTGCTTGATGAGAACCTTTGCAAAAACTATTGTGGACACCCTGTGGTCTTGTTAATTTCCAGGGACGCCAAAACTTACTGCCTGAAGCGTTCTTCTTAGAGCAGCACTACATCCCGCATCCTGGTTCCCACCAGACCAAGGGGTGTTTTTAAAGCACCCTGGGTGTTATGCAAGTCCCTCCCCAGATCCCAGCTGTCTCAGATACCCGTAAGACTGGCTTGCCGTCCTTGATTGATTGATTATTTCGCCTGGTGCTGTTTCCATTGACCACGGCCTGCTGGAGACAAGCATCCTGAGTTCAGCATCCCCCTCCTTCAGCCGCTCCATGCAGGCAGTGTGTTCAAAGGCTAACCTACTATGAGAAGCCCACTTGCAGTGCTCCCATGCAGTGCTCTCACCCTGGGGCTGGATACAACTTTCTGCAACTCCCTTGCTTTCCCCTTTGGAGTGTCCCAGCCCATCCCCTTATTTTGTATTTATTTATTTTATTGTCCATTTATAATGCACTTAATACCAATAAGTGGTTTCTAAGCGCGGGATCGGGATTCAAACCTGTGTTTTGCCACATTGTCTTTCTTCAAAGACAAATGCATTGCCCCTGACCTATCCTTCCTCTATTGGTGTGCCCCTCTGTCTGGCACTGAATCAGCATGTTTATTGCAGTATGTTTCTTCCCTCATCTATAATATAAGAATAATTTACGTCTGGGGTAGGGGGTGCAGTCTATCAGGTATCTGGAACAGTGGGCGAGAACACACTGTGTACTGGCCGCTGTTTCAAGTCACCAGAGTCCCTTCCCCGGGTGGCTCCATCTTGATTGTGGAAAGGCAACAGGGAGTTTCTCCTTCCCACTTTCCCACCCATCCTCCCCAGCTGCAACATTTTAAATACATACTTTCTCCACCTCTAACCCTCTACATTTACCTGCTGGGCCAGAGTTGTGTCCTCTTGTACCCTTCTTGGGGCGGCAATTTTGTTTTACATGTGTAGCCCATCCCCTTGAAAAAAATACAAATTAAACTATGTACAGATGGATGAACCCTGAGTTTAGAATGGCAATCAACCCCTTTTCAGAGGGTGGACATGCACTGTAAAGTCAGTGAGGTACCAGAAGGTGTCTCACCCACTAGTCTCTGGGGATCTGTCCTCCGGATGGCCAGGACATGGCCATAGCTTTTGGAACCAGTTCCTGGGGGTGTACCAGTGCCGGAGGATTACCTGGGTGAGGAGTCTTCAGGGAGTGGGAGTGAAACACCCCCAAATTGTATGGTGAGGAGTCTTCAGGGAGTGGGAGTGGAACACCAGATGGTGAGATGTGGTATCCCCTTCCCTGTAACACCTTTACCCAATGCTACCCAGTACGATATTTAGGAACTCTGCGCTTTGAATGACACAAGGGCCCTCATTAAGAGTTTGGCGGTAACCATGCCCCGAAATCGCGTAGGGGTCCGGGTCCTCGGAATGAGGACTTAACAGGCCATTCCGAGTTCGGAAGGCCCGGTAATTCCTCCCTCCGAGGACCCGGACACGGTCCTTCCCCATTCCCATTTCAGCCCCCATAAGGCTGAATGGGAATGGGAGAGGGAGCAAACAACGGGCCATTACAAGAACTCCTGTTGTTTGCTCCCTCTTCCCCTCGCAGGACCCGGTAAGCACACCTGGTTTTCCCAGGCATGCTTACCATGTCCCGCGAGGGAAACTTGTAATGCGGCGGTACGGAGTGAACAGCGCCGGCACCTTTTACAGCGCCGTTCACTCCGTTCCATATCATAACCCTACCCCCCTTTTACAACACAAACACTTTCTGATTGACAGCCCACTTTAAGGGAAAACAGACTAACACCTGAGCCATGTACCTGGCATGTCCTAATACTATGGTCAGGCAAGGTCAGGCAATTATCGACAATCCACAACTGACTTTCATTACACTTCGCCAAACAGATAAAAGGTGGAGCACAAGCGTAAACTTAGAGAGGCAAAGATAATGAGGAAACACAAGTTCCAAGGTGGCAGTTTAACTAGAGGAGAAAGATGGGGTAACAGAAGGGGATCGCAAGGAGGGAAGTTCCCTTAACCTTTTTGAAAAGGAACCATTACTTTCAGGAAACGTTGGGAACAGAAAGGGTAAGACCAGAAAACCAGGCTGAAGAATCCTGCATTGTGTGTTGGAGGTCCCTGCTGCCCTCCCGCATCAATAATCAAGGCAGGAAGAAATGCCAGCTGCTGTGGTACTGCCCTTGGCTCCAAGAACAAAGCAGCATCAAATTGTATGGTGAGTGCTGGAAATGAGCATGTGATAAGAGATGTAAATGAAGTTAAAACTGCTGATGAGTGATTGAACTTTAAAGCAAGCTACAATACCTTTGACGGAGTGGTCCAGCACCATGTGGGAGCTCAATTGAATGTCTCTGTAAGGTATCTAGCTGAGAAATAATAACAGTAGATAAATTTGGTCTGAGCCCGGAGGAGGGAGACCAATTGGAAGAAAACTAATAAATGTAAATTGAAGTGGTCCTGTGATGGGTCTAGTAAAATCCAGCACACAGTCGAAAGTCTTTGATTTTGATGATGTAGAGAAAGTTTGGAAAAGCACAGGGATTTGGTCCGAGCCTGACATACGGAGATCAATTGAAGTCTTTGTGTTAAGGTGGGTCTGAGCCCGGCAGAGTGGGACCCGGGGTGAATCGAAAATCACCCAAGAGGTTGTATATGAGAATCCTGAGGAGAAAGGAACTTTTGAATTTTTTTTTGTCACATCGGGCCCTTTGAAGTAAGAGACTTTGAATGGCAAAGAAACTTTGACAAAGAAGGCCCTGATACTGAGATATGAACTGAATCCTTGTGCCAGAGAAGACAGAGGCTGAAAACATGGGGAAGGGTGGCCAACGGCTTGAGTATCCTGACATATGTTTTCTTGAACACTTTTCTTTTTTGCAGAAGAGATAAGGGATGCTATTCGGCTTTTGGAATACCACAGGGTTCTCCCACTTGGCAATAGACAAGGGCATCGCCTTGGCTGAAATGAATATTCTTTCTCTGCAAGAGACGTGGCTATCTAACTCTCCAGTTTATGATGGCTCTAGAGGGGGGGATTGGCGAGGTTGTGGGCCAAAAGGGAACCAGAAACAGGAGGGCCTTGGCATACTTGGAGTTAAGGGAAGCCAATGATTTGCATATGGTAAATGGTCAACGTGAGAACGATCGCCCCCCTGCAGCAACATGTCACTTCTTTAAGAAACTACCCTAAAAAAATAGTCACCACTCCTTCTTGAGGTGGTCCATACGAGGGAGTGAGACCAATTTGCACATTTCTCTATGGCAGTCCCTTAGAAGTTTCTAATGGCAGCAACTGATTGAGATTCAGGAGGGCAGATGTCAGAGACTTAAATACTAACCTTGCAAAATTAGGGGCTGGAGAGGAGGAAGTGAACTATATTCCTTGCTACTTGAATTTAGAGTTAAAAACAACCCCTCCAATTATTTGGGAAATCACCACTGCCATAGTTATGATGCAGTAGTGGTCAATGAAAAAAATACTTATTAAGAAGAGACATAGGACAATTGAAATACAACAAGGGGAGAACACTATTACTCTAATTGCCAAGAGAAAACTTAAATGTAATAATCGGAGGACACGCTCACAAAGATAATGAGAAGAGACAGAGACATAAATCCATATGGGAAGGCCAATGACAAAACTATGTTACTGTCGAACATGGTGTTAGAGAACAAATGGCTTGCCCACTATGAGAAATCATTTGCTAAGAAAGAACACACTGGTTATGATCCACCAAAAGTGAAGGGAGGAGGTTGGTCCTTAGCTTTTGACAAGGGTGATCTGTTGACACTAATTAACAAAGCAAGCATATCCAGAGCCCCGGGCCTGGATAGCACCACAAACATGATGCTCAAAGAAGCGCCAGAAGAATGGGTGTCTCTTATGTGCTCCCTCTTTTTAAACAGATCACTAAGACGGAGACCATTCCCAAATAGTGGCAGTCAGCAGTGATTGTCCAAATCCATAAAGGAGGTGATGGGGCTGATCGTGAAACTATTGCCCTATCGCTCTGCTAGATGTTATGGGGAAGATCTTTGGGGGGATTCTGCTGACCCATCTGCAGAAATGGATAGCGGCTTCGGGAAGATCTATTCCTAGACAGATAGGGTTTACATAGGGATTGGGTATGGACCTGAACCTGTTTTTATTAAACATCCTTAAGGGAAGATATATTGAAAAAGAGACACAAATCTATATGGCCTTTATAGACCTTAAAAAGGCATTTGACAGTGTAGACAGGCAACTGCTCTGGAGAAAAATGGAGGAGTGGAGTTGCCCAGAGCCCTTGCTAGCCATAATGAGATCACTATATACAAACACTAATGTCAAAATGAGGCTTAAAACGCAGGGTCTCTTGTCTGGTCCCATTGTCACTCAAAGGGGTATAAGACAAGACTGCCCGCTGGTCTGACTCTTTTCAACTTATTCATGTCAGCCCTATAGTCTACACTTGACGGGGTGAATGCTTTTCCTACTAAAATTGGCAAACACAAGATTGGCAGGCTGTTATTTGCTGACGACCTTGCCCTTTGAAGGTTTGAAACTTCCATCGAAGCTTGAATGTATTCCTGGTATTCATGAGGGCAAATGGCCTAGAAAGTAATCCACGCAAAAGAAACTATGGTATTTGGTATTAGAAATAAGAAGGAGAAGTCTGGCCATAAATGTTTTTGGGAAAAAATGTCCTTAACGGAAATTCAGTCCTTGGTATGTCTGTGGTATCAGGTAATAAAATCGCAGCAAAAATGTTGTTGGTAAAAATAAATTGTGACAAAAATGCTGTGGTTTGACCCAGTAAAGGTGTACCCCATCTTACGATTTTAAGGGGAGCAGGGATTGCGGGGGTGTCCCCCTCTACCCTTAAATGGTATAATGCGTCCAGAGGTTGTGGGGGGTCCCCAACATCCTATACATGATTGTGGCAGCAAAACCACAGCATTTTTGCCACAATATTTTTTATATACTGCCATTTTTGCCACGATTTTAAGACATGGAACCATATCAGGGGGCCCACGTTAATAACAGGAGGGATGACTGCTCTAGGCTCCTGGCTTAAAAAAAAAAGCCACATTCTAACCTCTCAAGATATTTTGCTCCATAGGAGATTTGGAAAATTCACATTAGAGCAGGTAATTACTTTCTTTGAAGTTAAAGTGACTCTGGTTTGAGTTTTGGAGCAGAGGGCTTTCTCTTCACACCGTATAAGGTGTGGGCATCGCTAGAAGGGGCCTTTTGGAGGAAGCTCCTAAAACTGCAGAATCTGATAGCGACTTCAGTCATTAGATAAGAGTTAGGCCTTATATCGCTATATGCGAAAATGGTCTGGAAGTCGCTATCTTTATTTCAAAAAATGTTTGTTAGTGACCCCCTCTCCCCCATTTGAAATCTTTATCAAAGAGATGCGCAAGATGGCATCTGGCATCCTAGGACAATGGGAACATAACTGTAGAGCCTTGCTAGAATCGTTAGGCTCGAATATCAAAGTCTTGATGACCAATCCTGAACCCATTTTTAAAAGAATGTGGTAGCAAGCTTGGATCAAAACCCTAGAGGACAGAAATACTCACCAGATGCAATCAGCTTTAGGCAATGAAGTCAAGACCTATGGAAGTAGGCCTCAATATTTAAATCTCTTCCCATCCCCATGGTACAGGACCCAGTTCATGAGATTCAGATTGATCCTGTTCCTCACCAATGACATCTTGAAGATCAATGGAAAAACAAATGAGATGACTTGCAGATTTTGAAGATCTGAGCCCAAGTTGAAACATTGTTGCATGCTTTGATATTTTGTAGGGGGCTAAGAGAAACCAGAACCAAGCATTTGGGAGATTGCATAAAAAAAAGGCAACGTCAGGAGGCCAAACAATTTTTGCTCTCTCCTCATTGGTGGACTTCCAATTGATTTTTGTATCTATACAGTTTTTGGAGGGAGTTTTTAATATGTAAAGAACAATTGAATAGTGTGTTCTCTTTTTAACATGTTTTTCTTCTTTTCTTTGAGATGGGCGGGAGTGGCGGGGCCCAGTTGCCTGTTAAGACATTTTGTTGAATTTATTTCTGGTTTTTATGAGGAATTGTTTTCCACATTATCTTGCATTTAGAAGTAAGTATTGTCATTCGGTTTATTAGTTTAGGCCCTTTTAATTTGAGAGACTTGACTAGGACTGTGTTATTATTGTTTGATGTTCATAGCTTGCGCCCATCATTAGAATTAGGAGTAGGATTAGATAGGCATTTTACAAACCGAGTTGAAGTTCAATAAACACTCTTGAAATGTGATCACTTATGTCCATCTTACTGTTTGATAGCATGCCTTCCTTATATATGGTTTCAGGATGGGATATGATTCAATTGATACAAACTGAGGATGCATGCTGATAATCGTTGTACCACAAGAAGGTGAAAATGGAATTGTTGAAATCCTCGATTCTGATCACGTATCCACTCTTAAAGAGTTTTTTTTCCCCAGCTTGACGTTCCAATTGTTCAACATGTATGTCCTCGTAATGGTTGATTATGCCACCCGATACCCAGAGGCATTACCCATGCAGAAAAACACAACCCAACAGATTTTAAAACATCTGTTGCCATATTTTTCAAGGGTTGGTTTTCCCAAGGAAATTCTAACGGATCACGGATCCAATTTTCTGAGAAAACTCATGGGTGAAGTCAAAGAATTGCTCCATGTTGCAACCTTAAGGTCCTAAATTTGCCACCCCCAAACGTACGGATTAGTAGAAAGATTTAACAAAACACTTAAGATGATCCTAAGAAAGTTGGTAGACAAGAATATTAATGATTAATATTGCATGATTCCCTTGACCCTATTTGCATTAAGAAAGACCCTGCAGGCGTCCACTGGATGCTCTCCTTTCACACTACTTTATGGTAGAGAACCAAGAGATGTCCTAGACATGCTCTGGGAGACATGGGAAGAACGAGAATAGGCACCTATTCCCCTCTCAAAAGCATGTACCAGATTGCGAGAGCATATGAAACTTGTTTGAAATCTGGTCTATACCCACATGAAAAAAGCTCAAGCACTCAAAAGTCCACTTACAACAAAAACTTAAAGTTACAATGTTTTTCAATATGACAAATGGCATTAGTCCTCTTATTTACCGATGAAAATGAACCTGTTTAAATGTTGCATGGGCCATATCAAATAGCCTATTTGAAAAGTTAATCTTTTCAATTTTTAATTTCTGTTCATTTGTTTTTTCACACCTGTGTTTTATCCACTTACAACTTTGTTGCTGGTATTTTGTTCACTTTGATGGATTGCACTATCGCGCGCCCTCTCTTCTCACATCTGACAGATGCACCCAATAGTTCAATCCCTTTACCTTAACAGATGTGGGTGTACAATAGACGACCTCATAAGGTCCATGAAATCTTGGAAAATTCCATCTTTGCACAAAACTTCGCACGTACACATTTTCATCTGGCATTAACTGACCCTTTGGGCTGTCCTGTGCTGGCATGGTCGTATCTGTCTCAGAATTTTGTGTGAAGGGTGGCCCAATCTGTCTCGCCATGCTGCGCACGGCATGTGTCAAATGGGTGAGGTATTCCTTAAATTCATCCCCCAGCACTGTGGCATCTGATGCTACCCTTACTGGAGATACTGGCGTATGGATGCGCCGACCTGTCACTATTTCATGCAGGCTCAAATGATGGTCTTTGCTTGCTTGTGTTCTGAGTTGGAACAGTGCTATGGGCAAGAAATATACCCAATTCTTCTTAAGAGTGTTACACAGCTTCAATAGTTTACTTTTGAGCAGGCTGTTTATTTTTTCTACCAATCCGTTAGCCATCGGGTGATAAATTGGACATAATGTGTGTTTAACCCCCACTAATGTGGTCACCTCTTTAAATAAACCATTAACAAAGTGAGGGCCATTGTCTGATCTTATTACGTCACATATCCCCCACCTTGAGAAAATCTCCCACACCAGGAATTTTGCAGCACACTTCGCGTCCAGGTGGGGGCATGGTCCAGCTTCAACCTATCTTGAGAATGGACAAACTATCAGAATTAAGTATCTCGCTCCATTGCACCTTTCCCCCATATCCCCGTAGTCAATGTGGAGCTCTCTAAAAGGACCCACTGGATGCGGAAGTGTTCTGCGCAACATCCTTAATGTCATTCCTGAACTGTATGTTTGACATGTTGATCATTCTATTGTAAATTTTGACAAGTGCTCCTGTAAGTTTGGAACAAACCAATGTTCCTGTATCTCTGCTGCAATGTGCTGTTTAGCTACATGTGTCGGAATGTGTAGTTGTTGAAATGCTTCTAGTAACTCCACTGGCATTACCACCTTCCCTGTTAGATCCTGTCTCCATATTAGATTGGTCGGGATCGTTTACAACCTCTCTTTCCCCACAACTCTTGTTGTTCTGTCGGTGCACGTTTTTGGAGCTCTATTATTTGGGCAATTGGTGTATGGCTGTATCCCTCCTCTTTTGTATTGGTGCTGGGCGTTTTAACAATGCACTCTATTGCTTGCGGAACATTGAAATATGCAGCGTCTTTTGCTGCCGCATTGGCTGCTGCGTTTTCCAATGAGATTGCGTCCGTGTTGTTGGTATGTGCTCGTCATTTCACCACTGCTACCATTGATGGTTTTGCTAGTGCTTCTATCAGTTCATTTAGTAGGGCTGCATGTTGTACTGTTGAACCATCTGCCCTCCGAAACCCTCTTCATCGCCATCGTGACAACCCTGAATGCACTGTTGTGGTGGCATATGCTGAGTCAGAGTATATTGTCACTGCACATCCTTTTGCTGTGTGGAGCGCTTCAATTAGCACTGTTTGTTCTGTTGCTTGGGCCGAGTAATGAGAGGGGAGGTGTTTCTGCACAATAATCTCATACCCTTCTTCTTCCATTCTTACAACTGCTGGCCCTACATGCTTTCCTCCTGTCTCGTTGTCTATTGATGCTGACCCATCTACAAAGTATATTTCCCCCTCCTGTATTGCATTTTTGCTTGCCTTGGGAATATCATTGCCCTCTCCCTCATAAGTTGTGCAATCATGCGCCTGGATGTCCTCCACTGTACATGGTTCAGTAATGAATATAGCTGGGTTTACTGTCTTGCATCTTACCACATGATTGATTGGGCTGGATATTATAAGTTCATAGGCTGTTACCCTCTGTGTTATTAAGGTGGATTTGGAATGTTCTAAGCTAGCAAAGAGTGAGTGTTCCTCGTATAGTGTCAACGAGCATCCCATCACAATGGTGGTGCTTTTTTCTATTGCAAAGGCTGCTGCAGCGAGAGCTTGTTTGCATGCAAAGTGGCCCTGCATCACTAAATCTAATGTACCACTATAGTAGACCAATGGCTTGTAGCCTAATGATGTTTTCTGCATCAATACTGCAGTCATTAAAATGCCACTGCAGTGGGAAAACAGGTAAAACTCTGATCATAGTCGGGGTTGGCTAGAACTGTTGCGTGTGCAATAAGGTCTTTCAATTTGAAATATTGTGTCATCTCGTCTGTCCATTTTAGCAGGACATTATTCTTTTGTACTTCTTTCAGGGCCTGTAACAGTGGGCGCATGTATGCTGCATATTCAAGTATCCAGGCACGGCAGTAATTGCAGATGCCGAGACATTTTTGCATGTCTTTCATTGTCATTATTATTGTCATTTGGCGTATTGCTGCGGCTCGATCTGGTAAAGTTCTCTTGCCATCTTTTGAAATCAATTGTCCTAATAGAGCACTTCTGCGAGGCAATATTGCAGCTTACCTTTTTCCACCTATCCTTTTGTGGCTAGTACATTTAGCAATGTTATCGATTCAGCCCTGCACTGTTCTTCACTTCTACTGCAGACGAGAAGATTGTCCACGTATTGTATTATTGTGCTCTCTACATCAATGTTGCCAAGATCTTCATGCAATATTTCATGCAACATTTTCTATTTTTTTCATGCAACATTTTATATTGAAAATGCTTGGGCTTTCACAATATCCCTGGGGCAATCTACACTGTTCATATCTGTTGCCCCCTAGTGCAGATGCAGTGAGATACTGACTGCTTGGGTCAAGTGGTATCGAGGAAAAAGGTGTTCTTTAAATCCACTACTGTGAAGCAGGTGGCATCTTTGGGTATGCTACACAAAATGGATGCAGGGTTAGGAACTAATGGGAACTCTTTCTGTATGATGTCATTAAGTGGGCGTAGGTCCCGGGTTATCCTCCAAGCCCTGCTCCTTGCCTTCTTGATCGAAAAAATCACTGTGTTGCATGGTGAAGTGGATGATACTATTATCCCTCGTTGTAGTAATGCATTTATTGTTGCTCGTACCCCTTCCTCTGCCTCCCTTGATAGTGGGTATTGTTTTACTCTAGGTGATATTGCACCTGGCTTCAGTTTTATTTTGATGGGTGTTACTTCTTGTAAGAGCCCTACATCATGGGGCCAGTGGTCCATATTTCTGGCAGGACCTTTTCCATGTCTTCTTCAAATATGGTAGGTGGCACATTTACACTGGCCATGAGGGGTTGTGTATTTCCCTGTGTTGGATCATAATGTCACATGGCACACTTATCTCCATTATTATTTCCCCATCACTCTCATTGTCAGTGAACAATTCCTCATCAGTTAAATCGTGCAAGATTATATTTGGGTCTTGCACAGTACTGTTCTCCATTCATATCCATGTGTGTGCAGTCCTATCAATGCAATATGTTTACTCGAAACCCGTATCCCTTCTAGGTCTATAGACAAGATGGTGCCTGGTACAACATCTGTGTTCATGATTGGGCGGAAGACAAAATCTGAGGGCACCTTACATTCCTTCCTTGTTATCTCTGGTACCAATCTGGCAAGTACCCTGATCCCATATATGAACATATCCATGTCTATGGGTAACCTTCTTACCGCAATTTCGTCGTCATGGTGCTAATCATCAGCATTGCCCTTACTGGGCACACCCCTGGGGTGGAACACACTATCCCTCGGTAAATGAAATGTCATGTTCAAGTTGCTCAAGAGGTCTCTTCCCAGCAAATGTATTGGCGAGTCTTCGTGATATAGTAGAGGTGCTTGCACCGTTTTTCCTCCCATCGTTATGTCAAGATCTTTTGTATAAGGAACTTTTAAAATTGCTCCAGAGAACCCTTGCGTTTTCAATTTTTTTTCCCCGAGAGCGGGAACCAGCCTTCCATGAGACACACTTTTTCAGCTCCCGAGTCCACCATAAAGATGAACTGTTTGTTGCCTATCTCTGCCCCCACTAGTGGTTCCTCTCATGCATGTAGGGTGGTGGATAGGACTGGAAACTCAAGTGCTTTCTGTGGGCTGTCCTATCTGCATATGTATATGTTCCTGGAACAGAGAATACATTATCCCCCACTACCGCTGCACCGCGAAAAGGCGCCGGAGCGCCATTTGCAGATGTTGCAAAAATGTTAGCTTTTGCATTACCCATAGAGTTCTGTCTTGCCATTTGTTGCTGCATACCTCTCTTCTGTGATTGTTGTCTTTGTTGCATTTGAGGTTCCCTCTGCTGTTGCTCATAATAGTATTGTCCGTTCTACACATTTCTTCCCATAGGTAACCCATATGGACTGCATGGGTGTGGGTGGCCGTATTGCTGCTCATTTCCCATTGGGGGCTGCCTTTGGTAATAGCCCTTTGGTCGCATTCTGCATTCTCTTGAAAAATGTCCCCACCTCCCGCAATTCCAACATGACCCTTGTGGTCCTCCCCTCATCCATGGCCCTCCAAATCCTCTATTTCCCATTCCTCTGAATCCCCCTCTCACTCCTCGGTACCCACCTCGTCCTCTTGCGGGCCTTCCTTGCCACTAGGGCCCTCCATACTGATCCTCTCCGTCCCATTGCTCCTGTCCATTTGCACCCCACGCTGCGGCCATCCTTGCTGGTGTATTTCCTACCACCTCCTCTCCTTCCCTTGTCTGTCAGTAGATGTTGCTGCGTTCATTGCCGCAACCTTCACTAATGTATTTTGTACAAGTTTTGCTTCATCTGCCAACCTCTTCTGAGCTAGCTCCTTATCTCTTTCTTTGATCCTCCTACAATGGTGCACAATTATGCTCTGGATCTTGGCCAGCCTTTGGCTTCTACCCCAGCTATTTTATCCAAGGCCTTCTGTACCTCCTTCGGGAGCCCTTTCTTGATTATGAAGTAGAACAAGGTGGTGGATTGGTCCCACGCTGTGCCCATTTCAGATCTCCACAGGTCTTGCACCCGAAGAATAAATTGCGTAGGCTCCTCCTCTTCTCCCATAGTGCATTGCATCACTAGGTGTAAATCGGGAGTGTCTGGAAATGTCCTTCGCAATGCGTCCCAAATTTGTACCCTAACGTTATTGAATGGGGACCCATCATGGCGGTCACAATTCATTGTTACTCCCGGGAACCCCACCTTTACCCACACCGTGTCTGCTTGGTCACCCACTGCGTACATTATTTTTACATTCCCTATGGCTAAGGGCACTCCTGTTGTGTTTTTCTCAAATGCATGTATCCACTTCTCCACCCCACCTGAACGTGGAGGGAGATGTTTCAATAGGTTATTTTTTGTCCATCTGTGCCCATGGGATGAAGTGTGGCCTCTCTGCTCCCTTGTGTATAAGTGACATCTGTAGTTTTGCTTTACCTACTTTCTTACTTACCATTCCTTTCTTTGTTTTACTTACCAGAATGTTCCCTACCCTTTGTCTTAACCTCCCTTGCCACCTTGGTGCGGCTCTTTCATCCTCATGGTCGAATGGAAATGGCAGTAGAGACCCCACTGCCATCCCTTCCTCAGACTCATCTAAGTCACTCCATACTTCCTCTATCTCCCCTTCTGACTCTTTTTCTCCTTCTCCCTCCCCTTTTTGGCTGTCTGGGTTTGTAGGTCTTATTATACTTACGCGTTTGCCATTTAGATGGAACAGGAACTCTCCTGATTGCCATTCTTGTTTCTGTCCTTTAGGTATTGGCGGCGGCAGTGGCGGGGAAGGTGTACATTACACTGCGACACTTGGTGGAGGGGTGAGATCAGCTGCTGTCAATGGTGGTACTTCCCCTCCTCCTGGCAACATCTGACCCTATCGCACAAGGCTCTTAATCACGTTATTTCCATCTGTGCATGCGCAAGCTGTCTATCTAATTCTCCGGTTAGCCGCGCTAAGTTTACTGGAGGGGCACTAGTTGGCCCATATAACCCTCCTGTTTCATATGGTGGAGGGGCTGTAGCAGCCACTGTTGTTGGGGCAGCTGGTGTGGTGGGTGCTGGCACATACTGGGGCTCACTGTAACCCACTGCGGGCCTTGTCAATAATGGATAAATTCTATTGAGGTAATTCTCTTTCGTTTTTATGGTGCATTCTTCCACTGCAGCACCCTCCCCTACCTCCGGGACATTCTCTTTCTCAGGTACTGTATCTTTACTTACTTCACCGCTAGGCGCTACCTCTTCGAACATTTGCCATAGATCTAGTACCTCCCTTCTGTTTTGCAATTGCTTTCCCCTGTATTTTGCTAGCAGATATGTCAACACTAGATCCAATACATGTTTCTTGTATTTTTCTTACGGCCATATAGGCGATACACCCTCTCCTTTTATTTCTACCACCCACTGATCATGGTATTTTTGTATTTTGTCACTATACAAATGAAGGTGTTGACAGATGTGTGCTAATTGTGTAGTTCCTCCCATAATATAGTATTTCTCGTTCTTACTTATGTTCACTTCTTTCTTCTCAGGGTATAATTACACAATGTCAATTACAGAGTGACCTCTTTCCTTTAACACCTTTGTTCAATCGTATTTCACCATCAATATCAAACAATATCACAATCTTTTTTGCTTACACCCGTTTGCAGAACTCACAACGTGTTTACCAATGCAATTCACAAACTTTTTACCAATATTTCTAATCAGGCCTTACTTTGGTGCATGCACAGATATATGTACTTACTGACAAACCAATATAAAAACTTCAACACATTGACGAAAAACCTTAGCACATTGAACATGTACCATATATCCCCTTTCCCTTTTACCGCCTCTTTTTTGATTACTTTAGTTTATTGTCCCTCACTCTTATTTTCTCAGACACTCCCCACCTCTGAGCCCCCTTAGGCTACCTATACAAAGATCCAAAGATTCTGCTCACATGGAAAAAGAATATTCTAAATTACTACTCCGAGTCTACTAAATATATGAGACTCCTACTTTTTTCTCTTTATTTCCACTTGTTCCCTGCACTGGTCCAGACAATGCTGCGTGGCGCCGCCTTCTACCCCGCTTCAGAGCTAGGATCCCGTACTCTTTTTATCTCTATTTCCACAACAACCTAATGGCCATATAAAGGATAGATAAGAAAAAGCCTCAGTCACATTCACACATACTCTAACTATACCCTCATTTTCTGTTTTTACCTTCCCCAGTTTTATCTCTTTTACTTTGTTATACCCTTTTCCCAATTTTTCCATCCTCCCCTGAAAGTCACGCAACCAGTACTCATGTGTTCAGTAGGGTGGTCCGAGAGCCACCGTTCATGGTCCATCCACAATCTGGTCTGTACCCCAACCAAGCCATGGCGAGCAGTTTTAGTTGGGTATTTGGAAAACGGGAACCTGTGAAATCTCTTGTTTGGGCGTGTGAATTGTTCAACAGCGGAGGCAAAGGTTTTTCTGGGGGCGTCCCACATCTCGCCGCACGGCACAGGGCCTCGGGGCACCTGTCCCAATCACGTCACGGGGGTCACCAAATGTATAGGCTCACTCCCGACTTACCACGTGCAATGCCAATAAATGAGGCACACTCCAATGGGGAATGAGACTAAGAGAACAGGATGCGAGAGTTAGGATTTGTTTATGTAGAATTGGCATCCAGAGAACTCTGCTGCCTGAGAGCGCTCTGGCATACAAAACACTTACAAAGAATTATAAAGGAAAATATACAACAGTTTATTGAATGGCTGGAAGGTGAAGGCACATATGTCGGTGTAGGCGCTGCTTCTTCCGGATTGGCTGCCCAGTTGGCGAGAGGGTGAACATCACGTGGTCTGGCTGCCAGCGTCTAGGAGGGGTGAGGGTCAGGTCGCGGTGTGGTAGGGCGAGCCCTAACTATGCTAACGTGAAATACTACCATTAGACATGCACTAAATAATAGTCACTACAGTTCCTTTGAGTACATCATCATAGATCTATAAATCATGCACATATAATCACAGCATTACACATTGGGACTTATATGAAGTACCAGGCTTAGGTTTCTGGTCAGTAGGTTAACATTGGCTGTCAGGTGGGTCCAGATGCATCAAAGAGGCTATAAGGCATTCTGACATTTGTTAGTTCTAGGGTGCAATATACTGCGACAGAGGCCTGGTGTTAATTGGGGGCACACTGGGGTGGGATTCACAGTGGGGTCATGCGTCTGGTACATCAAGAGAATACCTTGCAGGGACACAGGGTTGTAGTAGCAGTAATTTTCCAACGGCGGGGATGAGAGGGCATGGGCAGGTTTGTGGAGAAGGATGAGCTACAGGGCATGGTTTGAACCAGTTCACACATAGGACAATGATCCCAGAGGAAGAGTGAGAGGTTACATTGGTGTATGTGTTGCAATTATCTCTGGCTCAGCCGTGAGAACGGAGCTGCAAACCTATCAAGCACAGTGAAAAGGTGGGGGCCATGAGTGAGGCGTGCGCGGCACTGCAGAGGGTAGAGAGCTTGTTTGTATTATCGCAGTGAGGCCTAGTCCAAAGATGGAGTTGAGGGTACACAAAATGGAAGCCAAGTGTCTCGCACAATAACCTCGCTTTTGCCACTGCCCATGAAACTGCTAGTGTGCATGGAAGCAAATGGAAGCAACCCCCATTACTGTACGAGCAAGTGGTTTACATCGTGCTTAATGTAGCAGGGGGCCCTAAAAGACCCCTCACTCCCACACACTGGCCAGAGTCGGACGTTGGTAAAAGTATACAGAAGTTTGGGCAGCAGGATCATCTTAACTAGGGAGAGCCTACCCGCCAGTTATATGGGACGTGGGGAACACCTAGTGACTTTATCTCTGATGTGACCTTCAGTGACCTTATAATTATCTAGTATGAGGGATGGCCTCTCACAGGAGATATGCACCCCTAGGTACCTGATGCTTTTGGGGACCAATGCAAGGGGAATGCATTCTGTGAGGGGGAAAATCTCAGATTATTACAGACCTCGAATACTCACCGAAGCGTGTAAAATCTCGGATGATAGGGTGTAAATTGACTAGCAGGTTTTGTACATAAAGCAGAACATTGTCTGCGTAAAGTGAAATGATTTCTGGGGAGCCCAAGATACGAATACGGCGGTGGCAGTGCCGGTGACGTATGAAGTCCTCCATCGGTTCAATGGCCAGTGTGAACAATATCGGAGAGAAGGGGCACCCCTAACATGTGCCCCTTCCTAAAATGAACTGGTCCGAGAGACAGGAGTTGATCATTACCCTTCCAAGGGGGACCTTGTACAGGAGTTAAATAAATGCGAGCATCTCTGGGCTGAAGCCCTTTTTATCGAGGACTACATCCAGGTACTCCCATGAGACCATCTCAAACGTTTCTGGGCTTCAAGTGTGACCGCAAGTGCCTCAGGGGTTGGTTTAATTCTCACAAGCACATTAAACAGTGTCTTCATATTAAGGGATTTAGCCCTTCCAGGCACAAACCCTGCCTGATCTTGGTGGACAATATAGGGAAGCATAGAAAGGATCTGGTTTGCAAGTGCTTGCACAAAGATTTTAGCGTCCACGTTCATAAGGGAGAGAGGGCGGTAGGACCCACATTCATTACCAGGTTTCCCAGGTTTCACTAGCACTGTGTTAGTGGCCTCTCGCATGGATTTTGGAGCACAGAGTTGATCAATGACTCATCCCAGACCTCTATAAGGCGGGGAGCCTTGCTGGTGGGGAGATCTCTTATTATTGACACTGGTTCCTCTATGATGAAGGGAACACTCAAGCTTTCTGTCGCCTGGGTACTAAGTCTTGAGAACATAATGTCGTCCAGCCAGGCCATTATATCTAAGCGATCATGGTGAAGGTTTGCCCCATACAGCGAGCCATAAAAAACTGCAGAACACCTTGTGGATGTCCTGTCACTACTTTTGGCTTCCCCCTAGGTTGTCTAGTATACTATCCACCCAGGTTTCTCCACGCTCGGTTCTGACCACTCTGGCAAGTGTCCTACCAGGGCATTCCCCTTTCCCATATTTCCAAGCTGCCACTGGGTGAGTAAAAAACTGGACCTCACATCGGCGTGTAAACTATATAGTTCCTACTCATAATGGATACGAGCCAATGTATTTTAGTCTGATGTTCGAGCATGTTCACCCACAAGAGTCTTAAGAATACATCACCTGCCCCTGTGAAAGCAAAAAGAAGATATCGAGACTGAGTACCCCAAAAGGAAATACACCAAACACATGTTCAAAAGATACACAGATCTTTATTCTACAACTGAACAGTTTCAAAAGACAAAGCAACAGATAACTATCAGGCCCTCAGTACAACATAGCAAAATACCAGCCCTGTTCGATGTGTTTAGTGAGTGAGACTGTACATCAGAATAGTCGCACTCCAAAACATGATGTCCAACCAACTTGTAAGTTAATGAATCTCAGATCTAAGGTTCGTGCTGAGTTTGTTCCTAAATTATGCATCCATAAGTTTAGGGGTTATCCTTAATACATTTGCCAACAAGTTACAATAGCAACAGTGTGTGTTTGGATTTCATATTGAGCCTTCGTACACATTTATACAATATAGTTAAGCAAGTGTTCACATTAGATGCTTGAACAGTACTGTGCACGATATATGTTCATGGATTAGCTTTGTTGGTACAGGTAATCCTCTATACACAAGTCAGGACAACCTCTCAGTACATGACCCTAACATTTAGCCTGCGGGCAGTTTACACATTAACTTGTACACAGAGGTCAAGACGGCCATGTTACATTCAAAACAACACTGTCCACCATCTTAGAACATAGGGTGACTTTAGAGTGAGAATCTAAAATGGCGGATGAACTTAAAATGGCGGCTAAAACAGATCTAAGGTCAGGACCTTGCAACGTGGATTCCTTCGCAGAGCGACTTGGCCTAGGCCAATATATATATTATATACACACACACACACGATCTAGAGGGTGTAAGTGACTCCAATGCAGTACTCCAACTAAGTCAGTGCCTATTCTGGGATGCCCAATGGAAGCCCTAAATAATATAGTTCATAAATCTGGATGATAAACCCTTATATAACGCCCCTCTCTTTGAATCCCCCCTGACCTCACTAAGCCAAGAAGTAGGTTTGTTTTGCAAATTAAAAGGTTTATTGAAAAATTAAACAAGATATATATCACACTTTTATGAATAAATTTATATTTGAAAACACACTTATGAATATGACAGTGATTCAGGGTAGGTGATAGCTACTTTGAATTAGTTTAGGTCATCACTAGCAATTATTCAGGAATGATTATCAGATTGAAAACGAATTTCAGCAGTTGCAAGCAAAAGACAGCTATTTTTGACAGGTGGAGAAATTGAGTCAAATTGCAATTCGCTGCACTTTTTCCAAGTGCGGCGATCGCGATTATGGAAAAACTATAAAGAGTTGGAATGTCGTTCTGAGTTTGTTGAAAGCTTAGGATCTTAGCTTTAAGATGAAAGTTAAATCTTGTTCCTAGCACGTACGGTTCAAAGGATACGGACGTTTGAGTTGAGGTAGATTCTCAGAAATAAAGTAAGATTCAATTGACAAATGACACTTTCATAGGTTTGAAATCACAGAATGGACACACGATTTCTATGCAGTTCTAAATAGGTTGAAATGGATGGGATGAGATTATTTTAGACTAAGAGATTGGTTCTGCACAGTTATGGCTGGATACTCACACTATAAATTTGAAATAGGCCATCAAGATCTGGTCAACAGGTTTAGACTGGACTTCTGGCGGGTGGTTCTGAAGTCACAGCTATCTGGGTCAGCTCTGCTCTGCTGGTCGGGATCTCTGGTTCTGGCAAAAGTTCTTTGCACTGCACAACGATCTAGTCTGGGTCTCTGGTTCGGGCAAAAGTTCTTGGCAAAGACGCAGAAACAGCACAGCCTGGCTGTTATATTCTGATGTGCCCCTTGGAAGTCTGGGGTAAAATCAGTTTGCAAGATTGTAAGGCCAGCTGAGAATACTTTTAGCTTGCAGTAGGCCTTCTGCTTCAAAGTTCTGGAATCTGGAGTCTAAGTTCTGGATATGGTCCTTCTGGATATTGTCTGGTCCGGCAAAGTGCTTTGCAAGAAAGTGGAAAGAGGCGTTCCCACCTAGGTCTCAGTGGTTCTTTTTATGTCTTTTGAAAGTGGGTGGGAAGGCTAACTTTCTATGCCCAACCCTCTAAGGATCCTGATAGGTTAGAGGATCTTCTGTCCTTTAACTGGATATCCGAGTTTTGAGTCAGAGTGATGATACCCTTTTACAATCTATTGAAGAAACGCCCCTTTGCTTTTACTTAGAACCCAATTTTTCATAATCAATCATGTTTCCCAGATACACAAGTGGTTCATAATACATTTACACATCACAGATGAATTTAAGACAGTTCTCTGTTCAAGCCCCATGTTCCTGCGAGCTTGGGTTAAAAAACAACAACATTTTGCGCTTTTTAGTGGGTTTCGCCATATTGGTTTTTCATCAAATCTTCCCCGGAGGTACACCCCCTCTCTGGGCACATTACAATAAGTTTTCAATTTTCTGAGATAACCACAGTGTCTGTAATATTAATAAATCGCGGGGTTTGGTCTCAGAACATCGTACATAGTCCTAACACCTCTTAAAATGTGCACAGAAAAATCACAGGAATAATGATATTATTTATATACTTTTGACAATTTTGTACTATGAATTATCCATCTTTTTAAAATTATGCTCTTGCCCAGATGGGCGTGTTAAGGTCCCAAAGCACATGAGGGAATTCCTTGTTCGTCCCCGCCTCCAAGCTCAGCTGGCTCACAGAGGCAGTGCCCCTCCCAGTTCCTTCCAAGAGGAAGCCATTTACGACCCCCTGATTTAGCAATTGCTTTGAGCCAAGGGAAGCTCATTGTTCTGTTTCCCTGCAGTCCCAGGTACCCCTCCCCTGATTCAATCAGAGAGGTGTGATCTCCTTTTGGTGGGAGCAGCAGAAGGTTTCCCATGGACAGAGGCCTCTTGAACTTTTAATTAAATCAGACTGCCTTCTGGTATAGGGCCTGGGAACAGTAGGTGTGAATAATTCTCATTGACCAGCAAGGCTTTGAAGTCCCAGCTGACTCAGGTTCCTTTTCAGCTCCTGAAATACAGGTCTCCTGTCAGAGTTGAGATTGCTAGCGCCGGTCAGTGTCAAGCACCGGTACTGCACCCATTTTTTGGCAGCTGTCTTGAATTAATGCATTTTAAAAAAAAAAGGGAATTTACTTGATAGCATATGATCCTTGCTAACATTGTATTGATGTAGATTCTGCAGTAGAGTACTGCAGAACACCCAACAAGAAGTTGGATTTTTGTTTGGTGGTTTTGTGCCCATGATTTTAGCAATTTTTGACATGAATTAAAACGGATTTTGTACAGCATGATATTCCTTTGCACTGGTTGTGCTCTGTGTGCAGCCAAAGGATAGGGTCTGGCAATGGTCTCCTCTATTTATTATCTTGCAATGTTTGAAATATGCATTTGGAGCTTGCATTCAGAGAAACAAAGGTGATTTCAAAGCGCTTTTTGAGCTAACAGGCACTGCTGTTTTTCCTTTGGCTCCACGTTTCACTCATGGCGCTTCTGGCCCATCATGCTCGCACTGGTGGGTGGCAGGTGAAGGCGAGCTTCCCCAGATAGCACGATCCTCCCCACAATGAGAGACAATAATGGACTCTCCCAAGATGGGAATAAGGTTAAGACAAAGTGCGGGTGAGATTAATGGGAGTTTATATAAGTCAAAAATAGGGCATGCAAAGGACTCTGCAAACTCCAAGAGCGCTCTGTCTGACACTAGCAAAGACAGGCATATATATTTACAAAATGCGTCATAAGAACCTACAGACTATAGGGGGGATGTGCGTGGGGATTGGGTGGCGACGACTAACTATACGTGCAGCTGTGATGTGTTACGCCGTGGTTGGTGGACGTCACGGGGTGCCAACGTGGGGCGGGCAGGTCAGCTGGGCTCATCCGGGCGGTGCTGCGGTGCCAGGTGTGGCCAGTGTCAGTGATGAACGTCTTCCTTGCCTTTCTGCCCTAAGCGCCACGCACACCCCATTCATTCAATACCGCAATATTATCTTTCCCTGTAAATCCTACAATAGGTTATTCTATAGGTTAATGCAACACAGGAGGAATGCACCTCGAGCAGGGTCCTTTGGTGATACATCAATACATGGTTACCATCATCCTGTTGGCTGGGTATCATAGATCGCGAGGTTGGGTCGCAGGGCAAGGGGTGAGCTGTCCAAGTTTCCGTGTCTCGTTGGAAAGTCATTATGAATGGGTTCCTACAGAGTTGCTATAATATTGGGTATCCTAATTTTACAGGGGCCATTAACCAGGGGTGAGCTGGTGGGTCGTGGAGCCTAAGAAAGGGTACATTTTGGCCTGCGTTTATGGCCGGGGTTTACTGCTGGGTTGTAAATAATTCAGGTGGCTGGTCGCGGCCATGGGAGCTGCGGGGGAAAGTGAATGCTTGAAGAGGCTCCAGCCGAATTGGGGGAAGTGAGGCAGAGCAGCCCGGGCCTCTGTCTTTCATCTGGCAGGCTTCACTGGGGAGGGAGGGGAAGTGGCCTTGGATATGCCCACAATGGTGTATTCCTCGTGTGTTTGCAGGTTATACAAAAAGACATAATTCATATACTGTACAATACTCATTGAGCTTTTTCTTCAAAGCTTACATGTTTACATCGTTAGTTCCTGTACATGGCCATTTCAAATGTGTTACCTATACCAATGTTGCTATTGTTAACTATATGTTAAGCATTTAACAACCACGACATTTTGTTACACTCTATGCATGCACGATAAGCGAGGTAGTATTAAGGTTGGTGGAGCACGCAGGAACAACTGGCCAATGAGACTGATGGCAGTGACACATTGTGAGCTTGAACATTCGAATACATTCTATGCGTTTTCTTACACAATTTACATGAGCTCCCAATGTGGTTGCACTTGTTTTCCGTTGCACTCTAGCAGCATTCGTTCAGTTATGGCATAGGACCTTGGAGTACATTCTTCTGGGAAAAAGATATAACATAAAACCCCGGACACTTCTACCATTTGCGCATAGCTACGGGGATATGGGTATTTCAACCAGAATGCCACATGAACACACATTCTGCCATCTTCATGGAGTTTACATATTTCATCAAAAAGGTCATGGAGAGAAGAGTTTCATCACAGGCAGTTTGCATATTAGTATTTGGGGTCTCTACTTGTCAGGGGACCATTTTACAGTTCTTTTCCACCCCGGCCAGCAGTGATACACTGCGGAAGGTGAATGTTACAGTGTTTGTTTCTAGCACTAGCTCATGTCTGTCTGTTCGTGGGAACGGGCTCTCAGCGGATCTGCCAGGGAGCTTCGGCCGCAGGGACAAGTGAGAACTCTCCAAGGGTGGGGGCTGTGCTGCGGTGCACAGGGGCTCATGTCATTCTGGTTTCACAAAATGGTTTCCAGTCAATGTGTCAGCCAGCGGTCCACCCGCCACCTGGGCCCTGGTGGCAGGGGGGACCCCCGATGAGCCATGGACTCCACAAGGGGGGGACTGCAGGGGGAGTCTTTTGGACCTATCCTCCCATACATTTCCCCCTTTCACTACTTAAGTAACGAATACTGTAACTGCCTCAACCTCTTGCGTTCTTCCTCTTCAGCTACAGCCTCATCCCATGCGGGGGTGCCTTTTATGGGCATCCATGCCCTACATACCCCTCACAGGCTTTCACCCCTTCTAGCATACTCGTCTGGTGTACAGGTCATATATATACAATCCCCGTCCCCTTCTAGATCCACCCACACATCTTTATACCATTCAAGTTCACGGGGCTCTTTAATTGTAGTGTGCCATAATCTGTCTACTACATCCCCACTGTGGTATATGGGCACCATCTGGAATTTTGGTGTGTTTTCTTCTCCTGTTTGCACCTCCACCTCCTGCATATTTTGTATTGCACCGCGAGTGTTGACCATTGTCGCCATCATCACTGCAGCATTTGGTACTGCGTTTTCACAACATCGAAGACCCACCTGGCACATACAAAAAATAAAAAGGAGTAACACCACCGTGGGCATCAGTAGTCTGACAGTCATTCCCAGCCATGATGGGACCTAGGAGAAGAGGTTGTCGAACCATGTGCTTGCTCATCCTCTCTCCCAGGTTATGTACGGCTTCGATCACGTGGGATAAGGTACCATTATCTGCATCTTCAGAAGGTACGAAAGTGCAGCAGGCACTTCCAATTTTTCGGCAAACACCTCCGTCCATCGCTGTTAGTAGGTCTAAGATATACCTATTTTTCATGGTTATTAGCCGCAGTGCTCTCAGCTCCACTTTTATTACGTTAAATCCTTCTTCAGTGTCATTTTCCAGCTGGATCAGCTCCCAACGTGTGATTTGGAGCCATTTTGCATTTGCCCGTGCCTGGATGCTGGGGATGAGTGAGGCGAAGAAAGTCTCTGCAGAGCTGAATAATCGATATCTGTCTGGGATCTGTGCCAGTAGTTCTGAGTATGCTTTTGATATGTAGTTCAACGATCGGCAGCTCCGAGACAGCATCACCCCCTTATTGCTGGAAGACAGGACATATAATTGTGATTCTGGTTGGGCCTCATTCTTCTGAGGAGTCTCTCGCATTTTCTTGCTCCCATCAATGGGGCTCTCCGGTATCACCATTAGTGCAGAATGTAGGGTGGCCAATGAGCAGGTACCGCTCCAGGATTGTGGGAGGTGCAGGTATGCCTGGTTGCCACATACCCAATAAGTGTCCATGAGGGCCGCTGTCCCTTTTCTCATGTCCGGGATTGTGAGGGTCTTGTTGCAGTTTTTGTTTACCCCCATTATAGTTTTCCTGTCTCCCTTGAAACACAGTTCATAGTCTTTCTGTAGTTTGAATGGCTTTTCAATGGCAGTCAGCCAGGTCAATTTTGAGATGTGCTCTTTCCATACTGGTGTACATATTTTTTCTATCCACTGCAGTTTCTCTGGTGCCACACCTCGCAGCGCCTCAGCTTTGCACATTATTTCTTCATCTTTCCACTTATTTTCCGAAAATAATGTCCCTTGTATTATAAAAAATGGTTCTTCCAAACATATCACTCCTTCCGCTTTCGGGTAGCAGGTCTTCTCATTCTGTAGCATTTTAAAAGTTACCTCGTGTGCCTGGAAGGTGTTTTTAATTCTGCACAACGTGAGATGAAGGAGACATTGGGCATCTACAATAAGCAACTCTTTTGGTAGCAATACTTTGGGTGTCTCCAAAGCATGGGTAATGAGGGAGCAGACATAGCAACTCTCATTTGTTGTTTGTTTTGCAGTTGCACTCATGTCTGCATACCATTTATTTGTCTGGTGGGGATGTCGTGGGTCTTCCATTTTGTCCAGTCCCAACCCGTAATACTCGTCATATTTTCTCCTTCCCACCTCCCTTTTCCTCCTATTATTTCTAAGATATCTCCCGGCTTCACGGGCGAGGAACAGTCTAGACCCCCCTTTCTTCCCTCCGCCCCCTTTTCCCATTCATCATATAATGCTGTGTATCTCACTGCCATCTCTTCATTCTCTTTCTTTATTCTATAAGGTAGTGTGTTCTCTGCTGTAGGGGTGGTTACATGTGCGGGCATGCTGGTGGGGGTGTTGTACAGCCATGATATAACAGAAGGGTTGCAATCATTTAAACTGTGGGCATTGTAATCGGAGACATTTGGCGGGGGAAGTTGTGCTATCCTGCATTTTATCCTGCATTCTTTCATTTCGCAAGGTAGCTGCATTGGGCGGTTTAGTGTTATATCCCCATGCAAGTTTAGATCCGTCCCACACCAAAAAAATCACCTTCTTTACTATGTGCAGTTGTGGTTTGTTTTGTTACATTATTCCCGTTATTCCCTCCCCCCTCGTTCATCTCGATAGAGATGAACGCTATAAACCAATAGGTAGCCAAGCCAAACAGTATTGTAAAGAATAATGTAATGCATACAGACAATCCACACGAATATCTACACCTTTCAGCTAAAGCATCTCTACATTTAATCAATCTATTCGTTGCAGGCTGCCCGTTTGTTGCCATGGTAGTTCCTGTTTGAAGTGCATTAAGTGCGTGCATGTAAACATTTATTTTTGCACTGTATGTACCAGGAAGTTATAAGAAGGAGAGATGGTCAAGGGGGAGGGGGGGAGGGGCGGGGAAAGGGGTGCACAGAGAAGGGAACAGAAAATACATATATTTTACACCGTTTTTTTTCAATAAAACATTATTTATTTTTTCATCATACATTTTTCTCATTTATCTCGATCAATAACCTGTAATAGAATTGTTTCGTTAACAGCTTAATTTACCAGTTACAGTCCTCCATTCATCTGTTCATGTTTACTCATCATTTCCATTATTTTAGTTTGCTGCTGTCTATGCCTCCCTATCCACTTCCTGCGCACTATTATATGCCTTTCACACGTCTGTCAAATGTATCCAGTACCTGAGTCCCTTTACCTTTACAGCTGTGGGTGTACAAAATACTACTTCGTATGGCCCATGGAACCTTGGGGCATTCCACCGCCGCACAAAGCTCCGGACATAAATGAACTCTCCTGGCATTAATTGTCCTTGTGTGTCCGGTCCCACAAAGGGCACTGTTGTGTTCCCTTCCTCCCTGGTAAATGGTGGTGAGAGCTGCCTTGAGATTGCGCGCGCTGCCCTAGTTAGCTTCTTCAGGTAATCTGTGAATTCATCTCCTAATATTGTGGCACATCTGAGTGTTGGCGCAGTGGGGAATGTGCTGTGTGCATCCGCCTCCCTGTCACGATTTCGTGCAGGGACAGATGGTGATCCTTGCTCGGCTGATTCCTCAGCTCAAACAGTGCAAGGGATAAGCAGTAGATCCAGTTTTTCTTTAACGAAAAACACAATTTAGACAATCTTCCTTTTAACAGGCCATTCATCTTCGACGCCGTTACTTTGAGGATGATAAATCGAGCAGAGTTTATGTTTTATTCCTAATAATGTAGCCACTTCCTTGAAGAGTTTGTTCACAAAATGAGTGCCGTTGTCTGAGCGAATTACGTCACATATTCCCCAGCGTGGGAACACTTCTCTCACTAGGAACTTTGCAGCGCTCTTAGCATCGGGTCGCGCACATGGACCCTCTTCCACCCACCTGTAGAATGGACATACAACCACTATCATGTAGCGTGCCCCATTACACCTCTCCCCCATGTCTGCATAATCAATATGTAGTTCTCTGAAGGGCCCTGTTGGTTTTGGAATTGTCCCCCTGAGTGTCCGTAGGGTCATCCCGGAGTTATATATTTGGCAAGTCGTGCAGTCCATTGTCAACCTGAATATGTGTTCCTGGAGACATGGCACGAACCAATCTTCCTGTATCCCTGCCGCAATGTGTTGTTTAGTATTGTGCGCTGGAAAGTGTAACTGCTGGAATGCTATCTCTAACAGTTTGATGGGCATTACTACTTTTCCTGAGTTATTCTGGCGCCACAATAAATCTGTTGCCGATTGACTGCAACCCCTTTTTTACCACAACACTTTTTCTTCTCCATTTGCACCTTCCTGCAGCTCTAGTATTTGCGATATGGGCATGGCATTGCATCCTTCTGGAAGTTCTTCACTGGTCTGGTGCTGCAATAGGTACTCACCTGCTCCATGTCTTCCGAAATACAAAGCCTCCTTGGCAGCAGCGTCTGCTGCTGCGTTCCCCAAAGACACAACGTCGGCGTTAGACGTATGTGCTTGGCATTTCACTATTGCTACCATTGTTGGGCCTTTTAGGGCCTCAATCAATTCCTTCAACAGTCCAGCATGCTGCACTGGGGTCCCATCCGCCCTTCGAAACCCTCTCCGCCCCCACCGGGCTAGACCTCTGTGTACGGTGGTCGTCATGTAAGCTGAATCTGTGTATATCGTCACTGCACATCCCTTAGCTGCATGTAATGCTTCTATTAGGGCGATAAGTTCTGCTGCTTGGGCTGAGAAATGGGATTGTAGGCGGTATTGTACTAACACTTCATATTCACCTTCTTCTAGCCTCACTACTGCTAGTCCCACATGTTTTTCTCCTGTGTCCATGTCAATTGATGCTGACCCATCCACAAAGTACAACTCTCCCTCGCTCAGGGCATTTTCACACACCACCGAGCCCTCCCCTGTTTCTCCTGTGTATGTTGCACAATTGTGTTCTTGCATGTCCTCTAGTGTGCATGGTTCTGTAATGAATGTTGCTGGGTTTACTGTCTTGCACCTCACTACGTGAATATTGGCGCTGGACAATATTATCTCATAGGCAGTTGCTCGCTCTGTAGTCAGTGTACTTTTTGATCTTTCCAGTATTGCGAACAATGAGTGTTCCACAAATAACGTGACAGGGCACCCCATTACTATTGTGGCACTTTTCTCAATGGCAAATGCGGCGGCAGCGAGAGACTGCTCGCACGCAAAGTGGCCTTGCATTACTGCATCCAATGTGCCGCTATAGTAGGCCAATGGTTTGTGTCCTAGGGAAGTCTTTTGTGTCAGCACAGCCATCATAAGAGTCCCCTTGCAATGTGAGAACAGGTAAAATTTGTGCTCATAATCAGCATTGGCGAGTACTGGAGCACTCGAAATTAGCTCTTTTAGTGACCCGAACGAGTCACTCATTTCTTTTGACCACTCTATTTTCCTGTTCTCTTGTTGGGCCTCTTTGAGTGCTTGCAGCAAAGGTCTGGTGTAGGCTGCATAATCTAATATCCATGCTCTGCAATAGTTACACATTCCTAGGAATTTTTGCATCTCCTTCACTGTGGTTGGTTCTTTCACTGACCTTATTGCTTCCACTCTGTCAGGTATTATTCTTTTCCCGTCTTTTGATATCAGCTGTCCTAGGTACAGCACTTCTGATTGGCAGTATTGTAGTTTGCCTTTGTCCACTTTGTACCCTTTATTGGCCAGCAGTGTCAAGAGAGTGACTGAGTCTCTTCCGCACATCTCTTCACTCTGTGCGCAGACGAGCAAATCGTCTACGTACTGAATGATCGTGCTTTCAACTGTTAGATTACCCAGGTCTTCGTGTAGTATGCAGTTGAATATGCTTGGACTCTCACAGTACCCCTGAGGTAGCCTGCAATGCTCGTATCTCTTCCCCCCTAGTGTGAACGCTGTCAAGTGCCTGCTTTCCTCTGCCAAGGGGATGGAGAAGAATGCATTTTTCAAATCAACCACTGTAAAATGTGATGCTGTTTTCGGGATACTGCACAGTATGGATGCAGGGTTCGGGACCAAAGGAAATTCTTTTTGTATGACGTCATTTAGGGGGCGTAAATCTTGAATCATCCTCCAAGCCCCTCCGTTTGCTTTTTTGATCGGATAGATACAAGTGTTACATGGGGAATTTGAGGGCACTATTATTCCCTGTGCTAGCAATGCACTTATTGTCTCTTTTATCCCTTCCTCAGCTTCGCGCGACAATGGGTATTGCTTCACTCGGGGCACAATTGCCCCTGGTTTGAGTTTTATTACTACTGGTGTCACTCCATGCAACAAGCCTACATCATGGGGGCCTGTTGTCCACAAATTGTTTGGCACCAGTTGCATGTCATCATCAAAAAATGACGGCGGTGCTCCCATCATTGCCATCAACTGGACAGGCACTTGTCTTGTTTGAATTAAAATGTCACAGGGTATTGCTATTTCCATTATTATCTCGCCATCACTCTCTGAATCAGAAAAGAGATCCTCATCAGACAAGTCACGTAGGGCGATATCAGCATTGATGCACAGTACAGTGCGCCATTTACACCCATCTATGTCCATCCCAATTACTGCAATCCTTTTGGCTGATACTTGCACAGCATGCAGGTCTAAGGATACCACTGAACCTGGTGCTATGTCTGGGCGTACTATTGGGCGGAAGATGAATTCTGCTGGTATCCTCCACTCTAACTTTTTTAGCTCGGGCACTGCTTGGGCTAGTGTTTTTAATCCTTCGATAAACATTCTTTCATCCACTGGCATGCCGCGTATTTCTGCTGCTGTTGCTCGGGCATGTACCACCAGCATCACGCGTAATGGGCATATTCCTGGGGATGAGCACACTATCCTTCTCTCTGTGATTGATATTGTCATGTTAAGCTTGCTGAGAAGGTCCCTTCCAAGCAGGTTTATTGGTGATTGTTCATAATAAAGTAAGGGTGTCTTTACCGTTTTACCCCCCACTGTCACATCCAAATCTTCTGTGTAAGGAACTTCAATTACAGCCCCAGAGAACCCCTGCATCTCTAACTTCCGGTTAGATAATGGAAACCGGCCTTCACGGATACATGATTTCTCGGCTCCCGAATCCACTATAAATATGAACTGCTTGTCTCCTATCTGCGCCCCTACCAATGGTTCCTCCGCTGCATCATAGGTGGTAGACAGAACTGGACACGCAAGTGTTCTCTGTGGGCTGTCCTATGCTTGTTGTCTCATTGTCCCCCCTGGATGAAGACATTCCCTGAGACTACTGACACACCACTATAGGGGGCTGGGGCCGGTGCTCCATTGGCACTCGTTGCAAAAGGGTTGCCTGGGGTGTATTGCATATTGTCGTTGTTTTGTGGGTGATTCTGTGTCCTATAATGATGTGTTTGTCTTTGTTCTGCATACCCCTGTTCTTGTTCCCTCTGTTGTCGTCCCATTGGAAGACCATACGGGCTTCCCGGGTGGGGGTTACCATATTGTTCCATCTCTTGAAATCCGTTGTTTGGCCTGTTCCTGCATTCTCGGGAAAAGTGTCCCCACCTCCCGCAATTCCAACAACTTCCCTGCACACCTCTGGGACCTTGCCATCCATTCCCTCCGTTCCCCCATACCCTTGTCCACCCCCTCTGTGACCCCTGTACCCACCTAGTCCCCCTTGAGGGGCCCAATCTTGCCACTGCAGACCTCCGTTCTGCTCCTGCTCGATCCACTGTGGTTGTCTTGCTCCTGCCCAATTCGTTGCCATCCTCCCCTGTATTACTACCAGCCCCTACTCCTCCTCTTCTCCCTCCCTGCTGTGTGGGAGCACAGCTACTGCTGCAGCGACCTTCACCAGTTTTGTTTGTACCAACTTTGCCTCGTCTGCCAATCTTTTGTGTGCCATTTCCTTTTCCCTCTCCTTTATCCTTTTACAGTGGTGAACTATTATGCTCTGTATTTCGGTCCACCCCTTCACTTCAATACCTGCAATTGTGTGAAGTGCTTTTTGTACCTCTTTAGAGAGCCCTCTCTTTATTATGAAGTAAAATAATGAGGTTGACTGATACCAGGGCGTGCCCGTTTCCGCTCTCCACATCTCCTGGACCCAAAAAATGTAATCCATAGCATCTTCTCCATCATTCATCGTACATTGCATTACTGACTGCAAATCTGGGGTGTCTGGAAATGTTTCTCTTAACGCGTCCCACACCCTTGCACGTACTGTGTTAAAGGAGGCACCATCATGGCTATCGCAATCTAATGTTACCCCCGGGAAGCCAGCCCTTACCCATACTTTGTCAGCTTGATCCCCAACTGCCGATACTAGCAAACTGTTCACATCATCTATTGCTAGCGGTACCCCGGCTGTATGCTTCTCAAATGCATATATCCACTTGCTTGCCCCTCCTGGTAGCGTCAGTAATAACTTTAACAAATTAGCCTTGTCCATCTGAGCCCAGGGTATGTAATTTGGCCTCCCTCCTCCCCTGTGTATTAGTGGGTGTTGTAACTTCCCCTTTGTTGCCTTACCTGTACTCACCTTCATTCCTTTCTTTCCTAGTGGCGCCATTTTCCCCAGCCTATTCCTTAATCGTCCTGCCCATTCTTCTTCCATTGTTCTTCCCGAGCATGCATCATCCAACCCCTCATTTCCTCCTCCCATCGCCATACTTAATCTTTCACCTTCCTCTGAGTCCTCTTCTATGTCGCACAGTAATTCCTCTCTACCTCCTGTGGCCATAATCTCATCATCAGTATGTTCCTCCCTTTCCTCTACTTCAATTATTCGATTTGGCTCCTCTTGTATTCTGAACAGTATCTCTCCCTTCTTCCAACCTTCCTCAATCGTTTTATCATGACCCTGTGTTCTTGTTGTCAGCTCTGACCAAGCAGTGTTAGCCCCACTCTGTTCACATATGCTTTTTATCCTCGAGAGCTCATCTTTTGCTACGTAGAGCCTAGTCTCTAAGTCTTCTGTTAGTTTCTCTATATTTACTGTGGGTGTACTCACCTGGTCGCGCTGTCTATGGCTCTCATAGGGTGGGGGTGCCATTGGCCCTCGAGTCATAGTTACTGTTTTGGGGGCACATATGTCGGGTCACTGTATCCTTCTGCGGGCACTGGCTTATTTAGTATTGGGTACAATCTAGTTACCTCTACTGGTGGTCCCCCTTCTTGATACACCTTGTCGTCTTCAGGTATCAACAATGGATTATCAGTGGTGGATGGCAAATCAGTACTTAGCTCTCTTTTTTTGGGAGGGGGTACTTCTTCAAACAGTCGCCATAGATCTAATATTTCTCTCCTATTATGTAACTGCTTCCCCTTGTATTTTAAACAAATGCATGTGGCTACCATATCCAGGACACTCTTGTCAAACGATCCCCCTTCTGGCCATATTTTGGGTATCCCTTCCCCCTTCAGTTCTGTAATCCACTGATCGTGATATTTCTTAATACGTTCAGCATACCCAGGAAGATTCTTACAAATATGGGCCAGGGGTGTTTCTGCCCCCATAGTGTGTAGTTTGCCCTATGTATCACTAGATATATCTGTATGCATATGTATATCTCTGTGTGCAAGAACCTGTGTGTTTTCACCACCTGGGCAATATGGGAGTGGGTGTGCACAGCTTATACTCTGTATAGTTTAGGGGGCACATACAAGAGCAAACCACTTTTTGTACACTACCAATATCTTCAGCACATTTATTAAAAAAAAATAGTCACTTTACTGCATTGGGCTCATCCCCGTAAAATTTCTTCTGGTCACACTTACCATGACCACACCATAATGATGCACTTTTCACCACTTCTACACATTCATCTTGACCAAATATGTTCTGACACATGTGATGCATACACACCAATAAGCAACACTCTATTCACAACTCAATTTGTAATCCCTTTCCTCCCTTGCTAGCTGTCCCTTCCTTTCTTGATCTGATATAAATTTGTCTTTGTAGTTTGATATAAACTCGTCTTTTTACTTAGGTTATCTTCTTTTTTTTTGTTTTTGATACTAACCCTGTTTTTTCCCCATAAACCCAGAGAGAAGAATAGAAAGAATAGCAGTTACTAATGTATTCACCGTGTCTCCCTTTTACCAGACACTTTTATCTTATTTTCCACTTCTTCATATATTCCCAGTACTACTCAAGATAGCACTATGCGGCGCCGCCTTCTACCCCCTTGCGGAGCTAGGTTCCCGTCTCTTTATCTCTTTCCACCTCTTGATCCTAATGGCCATATGCAAAGAAAAAGTAAAGAAAGTCTAGAGTGGTTCTTAGTATTCCCAAAGTGTCCCTTTTTAAATAACCTCGTTCCCTGTCCTGTTTTCCTCCCCTGCTCCCTTTATGGTCGCTCGCACTTAATACTCACGTGCCCGCCTTGAACCGAGAGTCTCCGAAATGGGTCCGTCCAGGCAGTGTTGCAGTACGCTCAACGGTCAGCCCCGGCTGCGGCGAGCGGTACTCAAAGGGGATTTTTCAACCGGGATCCCATACCCTCTTTCTGTTGAGCGCGCACTTCTAAGCGTACCGGTCGCCGTTGGCGGGCAGCCTACCGGAGCCGGCGCATCGTGCGTATCCCTTTTTTACCGGAGATTTTCATGCCAAAGGGGACGGTAGGGATATATTTAAGGAAAAAATAATCACGCTGTCGGGGTCACCACTGAAGGCGAGCGTCCCCAGATAGCACGATCCTCCCCACAATGAGAAACAATAATGGACTCTCCCAAGATGGGAATAAGGCTGAGACAAAGTGCGGGTGAGCTTAATGGGAGTTTATATAAGTCAAAAATAGGGCATGCAAAGGACTCTGCAAACTCCGAGAGCGCTCTGTCTGACACTAGCAAAGACAGGCGTATATATTTACAAAATGCTTCATAAGAACCTACACACTATAGGGGGCACATGTTCGTGGGGATTGGGTGGCGACGACTACCTATAGGTGCAGCTGTGATGTGTTACGCCGTGGTTGGTGGACGTTACGGGGTGCCAACGTGGGACGGGCAGGTCAGCTGGGCTCATCCGGGCGGTGCTGCGGTGCCAGGCGTGGCCAGTGTCAGTGATGAACGTCTTCCTTAGCTTTCTGCCCTAAGGGCCACGCACACCCCATTCATTCAATACTGCAATATTATCTTTCGCTGTAAATCCTACAATAGGTTATTCTACAGGTTAATGCAACACAGGAGGAATGCACCTAGAGCAGGGTCCTTTGGTGATACATCAATACATGGTTACCATCATCCTGTTGGTCAGGTATCATAGGTCATGAGGTTAGGTCTCAGGGCAAGGGGTGAGCTGTCCAAGTTTTCGTGTCTCGTTGGAAGTCATTATGAATGGGTTCCTACAGTGTTGCTATAATATTGGGTGTCCTAATTTTACAGGGGCCATTAACCTGGGGTGAGCTGGTGGGTCGTGGAGCCTAAGAAAGGGCACCTTTTGGCCTGCGTTTATGGCCTGGGTTTACTGCTGGGTTGTAAATAATTCAGGTGGCTGGTCGCGGCCATGGGAGCTGGGGGGGGAACGTGAATGCTTGAAGCGGCTCCAGCCGAATTGGGGGAGGTGAGGCAGAGCAGCCCGGGCCTCTGTCTTTCATCTGGCAGGCTTCACTGGGGAGGGAGGAGAAGTGGCGTTGGATATGCCCACAATGGTGTTTTCCTCGTGTGTTTGCAGGTTATACAAAAAGACATAATTCATATACTGTACAATACTCATTGAGATTTTTCTTCAAAGCTTACATGTCTACATCATTAGTGCCTTTACATGGACATTTCAAATGTGTTACCTATACCAATGTTGCTATTGTTAACTATATGTTAAGCATTTAACAATCACGACATTTTGTTACACTCTATGCATGCACGATAAGAGAGGTAGTATTAAGGTTGGTGGAGCACGCAGGAACAACTGGCCAATGAGACTGATGGCAGTGACACATTGTGAGCTTGAACATTCGAATATATTCTATGCATTTTCTTACACAATTTACATGAGCTCCCAATGCGGTTGCACTTGTTTTCCATTGCACTCTAGCAGCATTAGTTCAGTTATGGCATAGGGCCTTTGAGTACATTCTTCTGGGAAAAACATATAACATAAAACCTTGGACACTTCTACCCTTTGCGCATAGCTATGGGGATATGGGTATTTCAACCAGAATGCCACATGAACACACATTCTGCCATCTTCATGGAGTTTACATATTTCATCAAAAAGGTCATGGAGAGAAGAGTTTCATCACAGGCAGTTTGCATATTAGTATTTGGGGTCTCTACTTTTGTCGGGGGACCATTTAACAGTCTTTTCCACCCTGGGCCTGCTGGCCGGGTCATACTGAGGACAGTGATACACTGCGGAAGGTGAATGTTACAGTGTTTGTTTCTAGCACTAGCTCATGTCCGTCTGTTCGTGGGAACGGGCTCTCAGCGGATCTGCCAGGGAGCTGCGGCCGCAGGGACAAGTGAGAACTCTCCAAGGGTGGGGGCCGTGCTGCGGTGCACAGGGGCTCATGTCATTCTGGTTTCACAAAATGGTTTCCTGGGCCTAGCTTAATACATCACCTTTGGTCAAGCCAGCTGTCCACCCGCCACCTGGGCCCTGGTGGCAGGGGGGGACCCCCGACGAGCCATGGACTCCACAAGGGGGGGACTGCAGGGGAGGGGTGTCTCTTGGACCTATCCTCCCATACACAGGTCAGGCAACCATTTTGGTGTGTGCAAAAAACTGTGCGGTTTTCCTGGATTCTGGCGCAAATGTGGGCTTTTCGCCCATCTAGGATTTTCTAAGCCCATAGCACCAAATGTTGCAGCATAATAACTCGAACATGGGTCAATACACCTGACAGGGTATAGTATGATTTCCCGTTCGACAAACCCTCCTTTTGGCCTATGCCAAGTGCTAAACTACTTCTAATCACTCTACGAACAACTCCACTCTCAACGTCCATACACCCTGAATCATCATCGGAGATATCTATTGCCATTAGATCGGTTACCAGATTTCTTTCAGCGCATATTCATTGGAGTTCTTGTCTGGGGCGTATACCTTGCGTCCTAATGTACCCATCGCCTGTGTGCAACATCCTCCTAACATCAAACATATACCAAGAAGACATTGTATACAACAACAAAGAAACAACAGAATTCCCAAAATGATCAGCAAAACTGAGAGTACCTTCCAAGAGAGGGTGAGGCTATCAACAAGTCATCTACATACTGATTTCACACTGACTGTCTGTGGAATGTAATGTTGTCTAAGTCCATCTTCAACTGCCTGGAAAATAGGGTAGGGGACTAGGTTAACCCTTCTGTTAGCCTAGTGCAGGTGTACTTAATTCTACCTTCACCACGGTAAAATGTGTAGCGCTTAGGGGAATAAAACATATAGTGGGAGGGGGCACTGCAGAGCAGTCAGCAAGATGGCTGCGCTCTGCTGAGTTCCAGCACCAGCCTGCAGTTGCCCGACATCACAGCCCCAGAAAATGGAGCACATTGTCCTGCAGACTGAGTATCATGTTCCATGATAACACTTGACCCTGCTGAGTGAACTGGGGCACTCCCGAACGCTGCGTATTTGAGTAGAATCAAGCTTTTTGGAGCCCCCCCAGATCTGAGAGAGGAACACAGGACATGGGGAAAGGGAGGAGCTCCCCTTCACTGTTGTGAAGCCTGATGATCTGGACTGCCCTGGAACAATGGACTCCAACATCCTTGGAAGCAGCTGACCCCCCATACACTCACCAATACAGTTATTACAAATCTGCTCCCCTAGAAGAGGGGAGACGCTCAGAGCAGTGGGGTGTCTCTGCCCATGATGCCCCAGAAAGGCAGTGCTGCCTCTCCTCCAGACTTGGAATACCTGCTGGAAGCTACTGGGGCTGAGCTGGTGAGGCACACACAATGAGGCCAAGGGAAATTGTGGTGCTGCAATCTAGAAGCTGCATGCCCTGAAACCGCCCTCCCCCACCATAAAACCATGGGTCCTTTGTTGTGAGAGTGGGCCTGCTGACGTCTACCAGAGGGGAGGGGGTGGTGTGGAGGAGCCCATGAGGGTGGCCTGGAGTGACTCCACCTGTGTCTTGTGGAAGTCCACTGCTGAACAATCTGGCGGTGGTGGGAGTCAGCAATCTGCAGTGCTGACCACCTCCACTGAAGGGCCACAGATAGGCCCTGTGGGACGGCTGAAGAGGGCCTCTTACACTGTCTGGACCATACCTGCAGGGAATCAAAGAGTGATAAAAGTTCACTATCTGAATTGCTGCATCGGGGCCATGTTATCACCCCCAGTCCCATGACACTGATTTGCTCACCTGAATGACAAAGGGCAGTGTAGCACACAAAAATTAGGGAAACCTGGAGGCCTTCACTAGACAGATGACCAGGCACTGGCAGGAGATGGAGAAGGGGCCGAGAGATACTGTGAAACCGCCTACTGCCCACATGCGTGATCTGTGCCAAATAATGTACAGCATGCAATCATGGTTTGCTGCTGTCAGCGGTATGCTAGATGATATTACATCCAATATTTCTACCTTAAGCAGAAAGATGGAAAGGCCAAGCTCTAGAATCATTGAAGCTGAAACCTGCATAGGGATGGCGGCGGACGACATTGCTGGGCTAAAAACACGTGACCGCGATATACAATGACCTCAAATGTGATTTACAGAGTTCTGATGACCTTGAGTGCTGCTCCAGGTGCATGAACATCCACATATATGGTCTACCTGAGAAATTTGGTGCAGGCCCCATGGAAGAAGCAGAGGAAATGCTACTCAAGAGCCTCCTAGATAATAAAGCTTTCTTGTTGTTTTTCTTGGTGGAGAGAGCCCACAGATCACCCACAGAAAGAACCAAACCTGTTGCTCTGCCGAGGCCAGTGACTGTGAAACTGTTGAATGATGTGACAGAGACCTCATCCTTCGGGCTTCCACAGAAAAGTGCCCTCTTTGCTATGAGTCATCCACTATACACATCTACCCTGATTAATCAATGGAAGTCCAGATGGAATGCAGGTCATTCCTTAGAATAAAGAAACATTTGAGAGACAGGGTGGTCCAATATGCTATGCTCTTCCTGGCCTGGCTGAGATTCCAGCACAGTGGGAAAATGCACCTTTCACGATTTCAGAGGAGGCAATAGCATTCATTGAGGTGAATGTTCTCCTTCCCTGTGGTGGCCTGGCCATTGCAGAGAACAATAATTTGAACCCCAGAGCGGCTCATGGTCCTGGTACTTCTGATGGAGAGGCTATTGTGAGCCATTGTAGGGATGTGAGTTGACAACCCCAAACTTTATTTATTTTATTTATTTATTGAACATTTGTATGGTGACTGTACAGCAAAAGTCTTTCCAGGCACCATGAGTCAAAGAGAGGAGGGGTGGGAACAGAGCAAAAAAAAAAGCATTGACAGTCGTAATAAGCATTGTGATATTCCGATCGTACAAATGCAGTATAAAAGTGCAGGGGGTAGAGGGGAGATCAGGGTGAAGGGAAGGGATATGGAGAGGGTGGTTATGGAGAAGTGCTGGAGGGTGAGGGCCCAGTGATGGGCAAGTGTTCACATTCTACTCAACAGTACATGACATGGCATCCAATATTGTCTTTTTCCTGATCACACAGGAACTCCTGGGGAAAGTCTGGGCCACGGGCTTACTCCTGGGCATGCTGTCTAAGGGTTACATGAGATGTTTACACATTATATTACAGATAATTATTTATTTTTGATGTTTGGGGACCCCCTAAACCTCCTGTTTCTCTATGCTTGTATACCCACCCCAAATCCCTCCCCACCTGTTTTAACCCCTTACTCCAACCCATATACATTTTGAACGGAAATTTGATATTTCTTTGTTATATACATTTTAATTATTACACCAGTCTCTGTAATTTAATTCATTAAAATCACTGCACACCCTGTCCAACCACTCCCCCATAATGCTGTGAATCACAGTGGGTAGTTGGTTTCTAAACTGAGCATTGTGGCGATTTAAGGCAGACACTCTACAGGACATAGTATTCTGAGCAGACGTAGAGCAGGATATATACACCTTTTCCTTTTTCACCCACAACACCCCTGACGCCACCTCATATGGCACCATATGGCAGGCATACAACGTATCCATTAGAGGGAGGGGAAAATCTGGGGAATTTGGGGTCCTCAAAACCATCAGACCTTGTGCAATGTGAAACTAAACTTAAGGACCTAGACATTAAATACACTACTACACCTAGCCCAGCCCTCCTGACTGGCATATGCGCCATGCTCGATCTCTTGGAGAATGTACTGAGGGAAGTTAGATATTTTAATAAACCCACTGCTGCACAGTGATACAGGGAGGGATACAGTCTGGGGAGAACTGAACACTAGCAATACTACCATGTACTGGAGTGCCCAACTTATGTTGATTCAGAGCTTGTTTTGCAGGGTCACAGTAAATTCACAGGCTGGGATATACTTGGCGTCTGACAACTATATGACAACTGATTTGGTACTAGTCCATTAAAAGGCAAGTGGCCTATACACTCCCTGATGGAAGACATCCCAATATCTAGATTGTCAGCTGACGCTAGGGAGCTAATTTACATGCCACTCAAAGTGGAGGATATCATACAGGTTATTAAAGAGGGAAAGAAGAGGGCCCGGATGGGCTGACAGCTGAATTTGACATAGAGTATGGTGCCATACTAGACCCCCACTCGCTTTAGGTGTGGGATGAGTCGCTTACAAACTGCATTCTTCTGAAGATGCTATGAGAGGCCACAATAGCCATACTGCTCAAACTGGGGAAGCACAGCAATAAGTGTTGTTAGGCGGAAACCTGTGCAGTTCCCTCTGGGTCCACTGCAAAAGATTTAGGACTACAGGTGTTTGGCAGTAAACCCACTTGGTAGCAGTCTGTACCACACAGATTCACTTGGTTGCTGTGGCTGAGCAGTCAGACTTCCCTCAAGAAGAGTTAGCCAGTAAGTGGAGTATACAAAATAGGGCAATTTACACAGTAGAACAAGCAAACACGGAACAGAGCTTCGGTGTAAAGATATATAGTTATTAATTTATAAAAACACATCTATGAAAAACACACTGGCACTAATACGGCAAACAACTTCAATCACAATTACTATAAGTAAATCAATCCCCCTAACAATAGTTCGACAAGTCTAGGTTCAACGGCACCACTTATTTGCAGACAGAGGTGAATGCTTTAACCTAGATGGCACTCAAATCGTTAGGACGGGAGAGAAAAGGCAGGGTATGAAATCAACTCGGTACCAACACTTTTACGAACAAATGCAAGGCAAGTAAGGCAGGGTCTACTGTAGATCGCAAAGTTCAGAGGCCAGGCCCACTCGGAGAGAGGCAAGGCGATATGTCCCAAAAAGTATCACAGTGGAAATGCACTTCAAGTCTTTGTCGCAAATTCTTATAGAAAGATTGGACCAGTTCAGAACAGAAAGTTAAGAAGGCTTGGAGGCGACCCAATGGATAGGCGAGGATTAAGACACCTCACGCTAACCGACACAAGGGAAGCCAGGCGGACACGGTACCTTGTATGTGGAGAGACAGCTCCGGTGGGGGCAGTTGTTCCTGGTGGTGGATGCAAGTCGGGTCTTTGCCAAGAGAAGAGATGCTCTCGTCGTCGAAGGAAAGTTGAAGATCGTTGCACCACCAGGGAAGAGACTAGCCTTGGAGTGCTCCGTCACAAGGCACCACCGTTTGGTCGCGGTACGGGTTAGTGGCTATCCGGTTGTCGGGGTGCTCAGCACGGGCAATTCGACCACTATGCCCTGGAAGCGAAGAAAAATCAAAGGGGACTGGTTGCTCCCACCAGTCAGGGGAAGAAGACTCTCCAGCCGGGAGATCTCCTCTGTCGTTGGGAAGTGGTGAGTCGGTTCA
This sequence comes from Ambystoma mexicanum, assembly GCF_040938575.1. Taxonomy (NCBI): domain Eukaryota; kingdom Metazoa; phylum Chordata; class Amphibia; order Caudata; family Ambystomatidae; genus Ambystoma; species Ambystoma mexicanum. Next base: position 340,133,828 of record NC_090939.1, read on the forward strand.
GCAGGGCTCCACCGGAGGTGTCGTCATTGCAGGTCGGCTCAGCTTTACCCTCGTCGGATTCTTAGGTCCTGTGGCGACTTCTGAAGATCCAGTCCCAAAAGCCCTGCTTGTATGCAGAAAACCCCCATTCATTCAGCCTAGCTGTCAATCAAAACACTCTAAGTGGTGAGCGGGGTGGCTCACCACTTGGGCCAATCACACCAGAGTGCGACTTGAGTTGGCAAGGCAACTCAGTCCAGGGTGCCTAAACCCCCTCCCACACTCCCTGTGGTACCCAGACAGAATGGCACCACTTTGGAGGGCCTCTGTGCAGAAGCCCGCCAAAAGTGGAACAAAGGGCTCACCCTTTGGTTTAGGAGTCACAGAGACGAACACAGACGGCATTTTAAAAACCGAGTTCTGGCAGAAAATACCAACCGTTAGATTTATTTAAGATAAATAAACCGGTGGTATGTTAGAGATTAACGAGAAAAAGCATTAACCTCGAACAATAGGAAGAATCCCATAGAGTTATATCCGGGGTCGAATATAACAAGTAGTTTCCACTGCCACCAGCCAAAACTCGACGAGGGGGGACGGGACAGTGCCCCCTCGAATAACAGACCCAGGGGTAATCGAATTACCCCTACTAGTACGTCCACAATAGGATGGTTTGTACTAGTTCTGTTAGTAAATTTAGGTCTAGTAAAGCCAACAGTGACTTTACATGCCCTGGGAGACAGTAGTCAGTCCCAGGGTATGGAGTCTATGGTGGGGATCCTTTAGGACGCCCCAGTGTTACGGCACAGAGGGTGCAGTGTAACACACATAGAAAAACATATGAGACCCTATGGAGTAAAAGACCCCATAGCCCATAGAACACATTGGCCCTCATTACGACCCTGGCGGAGATCGTGGTGCAATATGCACCATGGAGCACGGCGGAAAGCTGCCGATACCGCCATGGGGGTTGGCGGATTTACCGCCCCATTCCGACCTTGGCAGGGCAGTAAATCCCCTTTCCCCATTTTACCCTTCCCCATTCCCATTTTTGCCCCATAGGGTATAATGGGAGTGGGGAAGGCGTCAATTACGCCACCATAAAATACGGTGGCGTAATTAACAACAAGGTCCCGTAGCGCCATGGATTTCTCCGCCCGGAAAAACCAGGCGGAAACCGCTCCATGGCGCTACGGGAACTCGTAGTAGGGCGGAAGGGTCCGCCGCGAATACCGCTGGCGTAAACCCACTCCGCCAGGGTCGTAATGAGGCCCATTGACATTCAAAGGAATTATCCACATTCATGTCCAAGAGTGGGAGAAAAAGAGTCTCACTCTTGGCAGGATGGAAAAAAACAAACTCCAGAAATCCAGCAAAGCTGCTGGGGGACTCACTAGGTTAGGAAATTCAGCATAAACAGAGAATTCTCCCTAACACTCGCCCCCACCCCCCCAGACTGAAGGACAGGAGGATTTAATCCACTCCTGGATGAATCTCATACCTCTAGTCGATGACATATATCCTAGAGAGACCATCAGCATTTTGGTGGTGACACCCTGACCTGTGCTCAATGGTGAAATCAACCTTTGCAGGCAGATCGACCATCTCAGTAGTTTGGGATTTCCCCTTTCATTTGCATTAACCATCTCAAGGGTTGGTGGTCAGTCTGAAGGACAAAAGTAGAACCATACAAGTATGGCCTAAACTTCTTCAGAGCCCACACGATAGCAAAGCATTCTCTTTCGATTGTTGCCCACCTTGTTTCAGGATCCTTCAGCTTGCGGCTGATGAAGCAAACGGGGTGCTCCCTACCTTTCCCATCCAGTTGACTGAGTACGGCACCTATTCCTACATTTGAAGCATCTGTCTGCACAATGAAAGCTTGGTGGTAATCAGGAGATCTGAGTACTGGGGCTTGGCAAAGAGCCTTTTTCAGGTTTTCAAAATCCTGATTGAACTCCTCGTTCCATATAACCTTTTTAGGAAATTTGGGAGAGGAGATGACATTCAGAGGAGAAGCTATGGTCCCATTGTTCTCAATGAAATTCCTGTGATACCCAGTGAGGCCTAGGAAGGCTCTCACATGGGTCTGAGTAGTAGGTGTTGTCCAATTTTGCACAGCTTCAATCTTACTGAACAAAGGCCTTATTTCTCCACCTCCTACCTCATGTCCAAGATAGACTACCTTATTCTGTCCAATTTGGCATTTACTCGCCTTTATGGTCAGATTGGCTCGTCCAAGAGCCTGCAAAACATCTCTCAGGTGGGTTACATGTTCTTCCCAGGAATTGCTGAACACTGCTATGTCATCCAAGTATGCCATGCAGAAGTCCTCCATCCTATTCAGAACCTGGTTTACCATCGTTGAAATGTAGAAGGTGCATTTTTCAATCCGAAAGGCATTACCTTAAACTGGTATAAGCCAACGGGGGTAAAAAATGCAGTTTTCTCCTTGGCATGGTCTGTCAGGGCTATTTGCCAATAGCCTGACGTCAAGTCAAATGTGCTGAGGAACTTGGCTGCGCCAAGTTTATCCACCAACTCATCTGTTCTTGGCAAAGGGTGGGCATCAGTCTTGGTGACTGCATTAAGAGCTCTATAATCCAAGCAGAATCTAAACTCTTTAGATCCGGCCTTTGCTACTAACACAACTCGGCTAGACCATGGACTAGTAGAGGGCTCTATTACCCCGACATCAAGCATCTTGCTGACCTCACCTTTGATGTGGGTTTGTACGTTTTCTGACATTCGGTATCCTCTGCTTTTGACTGGCAGACAGTAACCAGTGAGTATGTCATGCTGGCCCCAAGTGGTCAAGCCTGGTGAAAGCGAGAACAGAGAGGCAAAATGATTCAACTTGGATTTGCACTATTCTTGTTGCTTGGGTGTCAGATTTGAAGAGAGATTTACTCCTTCAATTTTTTCGTCTAAAGGTAAGCCTCTGAGGAGATCCGGAAGAGCTTCACTCTCCTCTTCTTCCTCTGATGATGCTAGAAGCAACGCTCCTACATCAGGTCTTGAGACATACGCTTTGAGTCGGTTGGTGTGGAAGACTGTCGGAGCCTCCTTGGGATTGCCCAAGTCTACAAGTAGGTTGACCTCTCCGAGTTTACCCACAACTCTGAAGGGTCCCATCCATTTGTCTTGCAAGGCCCTCTGCCTTGTTGGGATCATAACGAGAACGAGCTGGTCTTGAGCGAACTCCACCATGTTAGCCTTTTGATCATGCCAGTGCTTGACCAATGCTTGTCCAGCTTTCAAATTATCGCTTGCTTCTGTCATCATGTGCGACATTCTCCTCCGGAGACCTATCACGTAGTCAGTCACTCTGACTGGCTTGGGGGAAGGAGCACTCTCCAACCCCTCCTTAATCAGGGCCAATGGACCTCTGAAGGGATGACCATAGAGAAGCTCAAAGTGAGAATATCCTACTCCCTCCTGAGGGACTTCTCTATAAGCAAAGAGAAGGTATGGCAGTAGAAGGTCCCACTTTCATTTAAGGGGTTCTTCTAAAGCACCTATCATGCTCTTCATGGTTCGGTTGAACCGTTCTACCAACCCATTGGTTTGTGGGTGGTAAGCCGTTGAGAACTTGTAAGTAACTCCACAGGTTTTCCACATGGCTTTCATGTAGTGGGACATAAAGTTTGACCCCTTGTCAGAGATTACTTCCTTAGGAAACCCGACCCTGGTAAAAATACCAAGGAGGGCCTTAGCCACAGCCGGAGCTGTAACAGTCCTCATAGGAATTGCCTCAGGATACCTAGTAGCATGGTCTACTACAACAAGTATAAACCTGTTGCCTGAGGAGGTTGGAGGATCAAGGGGACCAACAATGGCAATCCCTACTCTCTCAAATGTGAATCCCACAACTGGGAGAGGCACTAAAGGTGCCACATTCTTGGAGCCAACCTTACCAGAGGTCTGGCAGGTGTGGCAGCTCCTGCAGTGTTTTTCTACTTCGGCCCCCATCTTCGGCCAATAAAAGTAGAGAGAGAGCCTTTCCTTAGTCTTCTTGAAACTCAAGTAACCAGCCAAAGGAATCTCGTGGGATAACTGCAATAACTGTGGTCTATTCTCTTGGGGTACTACAAGCCGTGTGTAGTCTCCAGGTGCAGACTCGGTCGGTTCATCTTCCCAGTGCAACCTGTATTTCCCAGGCTCTTGCCCTTCAGCCTGAGCTTCTGCCTGGTGGCGAAGACCTTCCAGAGTTGGACATTCTCTCTGTCCCTTACTGAAGTCTGCCCTGCTGGGTCCACCTTCTGCCAGTAAAGACTGCAGCTCAGGATGGTCAACGGGAACCAGATCTCCAATGAGTTCCTGGCCTTCCATTAGCTCCTCTTCAGAGTCTAATTGTACCACACAGGGTTGTACCTCCCTCTCAGCCTCAGCTGGAGGGGGAGTTACGGGTGTAACTTTGGACAACCGCGGGGAAGTCCTTGTTGGCTGCACTGAAATGCTGGCTGCTTGTTTCGGTATAGAAGTCTTAGGTTTCCCTTTCACTTCTGATTTCTTGGAGACAGCAGCTGACAATTCCAGTGGAGCAGGAGTGATTTCTTTCTTCATCATCTCCTGGAGAGTACCTCGCATGGTTCTCTCCCTTGCAGGTCTGGTTAGCTCCTGTAACCGTTTACTAGGAGGTCTGGGGGTATGCGACACAACTCCGAGAGTTTTCAAATCATCACCCAACAGAACGCGTCCTGGTACCTCACTCTGTATGCTGACAGGGATCTTCACAGTCATGTCGTTACACTGGATGAGAACTGGTAATTGGGGAAGCATCTGCACAGGCCCTCCAGCTAACTTGGTGAGGCGTTTGGGTGCCTTAGCAACATCCTCAGCCTGAAAAAAAGATGTATCCATCACAGTTATGCTGGCCCCAGTGTCCCTAATGGCAGGAGTCTCCTGACCATTCACCTGGACACTGTCCTTATAATACTCTTTAGTATTATCGGGGATAGAATTATAGACATCTAAATTCTGTTGTTCCCACAACCCCAGAGATACTAAAGAAACACTGGCTGAGACTCCAATGGGTTCATCAGCCAGCAGTAGAAAGTTTCCACTTGCCATTTGGACTTCCTCCTCTGGAGCAAAGGCTAAGGAGACAAGCTGGACCCCTGAAGGTTTACCCTTACATCTGGCATTACCTTTCACATGGTCAGTCGAGCCACAAACAAAGCATTTACCGAATGCTTTCTGGAATGGTGGCTTGTTCTGGCCTCCTTCTGGTTTGGCACCAGAAGGCACACTATTCTGCTGCGGTTTTCCTTGTGGCTTACCCTTATGGTTTTGTTTGGGGCCCTCTTTGGAATTTGAGTTATTAGAATTCTCTTTTGAGTCTTTCCTAGGCTGTTTTCCCTCATCTTTTTTCTGAGTTGCCCCAGAATCCTTATGAGTAGCCCTGTTGGCAACCCACAAGTCAGCAGCCTTAGCTAGCTCCCTGGAATCCAATTCCTTCGAATCAGCCAAGTGCTGTCTGAGTTCAGGAGAACAGGCATCATAAATAGACTCCAACATAAAAAGATTCTTCATACCCTCATAAGTGTTCACTTTGTAACCCTTAATCCATCCCTCTAAGTTTTTCAACCCTTCACTCACCAAGGTAGCCCAAGGGGTACCATCATGCTTTTTGAGGGTGCTAAACCTCTTAAGATACTGGGAAGGGGTCTTCCCGAAACTAGCTATCAAAGCTAGTTTCACACTTTCGTAATCCTTCTTATCCACCTCCCCCAACTCCATTACAACATCAGTCGCAACAGGGGGAAGCCTAGAGAACAACCAGGGAAGTAACTCATTCACTGTGATGTCCTGGAGCCCATGATTATATTCAAGCAGTTTTAACCAATCCAACACATCCAATCTCGGTTCATACATGCCCACTAATTCCTTCGGCATCCAGGGTCTTTTGGGACTAGAGCTTCTAGAGGAACCAGAGGAGAGAGAAGCATTTTCCATAGACAACTTTTTCATCTCTAACTCGTGATTAAGTTCTATTTCTCTGAGTCTTAAATCAGCTTGCTTCTGCTCAGCCTGGGCATTCATCCGTCTGAACTCTAGCTCTTGGTTTCTTTCAGATTGAGCCAAAAACCGTTGGTATTCTAATTCGAGCTTCATTTTTTCAAGTTCAAAATAAGCAGGGTTACATGTGGGACCTGGTATGGGCCCCCGTAGGTACAGCTGGTAAGGCAGACAGAGGAGCAGGGGAGACAGTTTTGTTAGCCTCTCCTTCCTCTTCAGCCTCTTCATCACTATCATCAGAACTTTGATTTAGATCAACACCATCACTGTTATCTACATTTGCTGGAGAAGTTGGTTCCTCTGAACCAGTACCCAGACTTTGGTTTTCCAGCAATCTCGCTATCAGTTCTACTTTCTTGCCTTTTACGGAAAGATTCTCTTGTCTACAGAGAGCTCGTAAACCCTCAGTATTTTCACCTGACAAGGACTCTTGACTGTAAACTTCCATAGTAGACATGTTTTTGAAAGTTGCTTTTTAGTGCTAAGCTTTGTGGTTAGTTATCCTAAAGTGTTGAAAGGCACTCTAAACTGTATACTCGATACAAATCCCAAGGCTGTACACCAGTGTTAGGCGGAAACCTGTGCAGTTCCCTCTGGGAACACTGCAAAAGATTTAGGACTACAGGTGTTTGGCAGTAAACCCACTTGGTAGCAGTCTGTACCACACAGATTCACTTGGTAGCTGTGGCTGAGCAGTCAGACATCCCTCAAGAAGAGTTAGCCAGCATGTGGAGTATACAAAATAGGGCAATTTACACAGTAGAACAAGCAAACAGGGAACAGAGCTTCGGTGTAAAGATATATAGTTATTTATTTATAAAAACACACCTATGAAAAACACACTGGCACTAATACGGCAAACAACTTCAATCACAATTACTATAAGTAAATCAATCCCCCTAACAATAGTTCGACAAGTCTAGGTTCAATGGCACCACTTATTTGCAGACAGAGGTGAATGCTTTAACCTAGATGGTACTCTAGTATTCGTTAGGATGGGAGAGAAAAGGCAGGGTATGAAATCAACTCGGTACCAACACTTTTACGAACAAATGCAAGGCAAGTAAAGCAGGGTCTACTGTAGATCGCAAAGTTCAGAGGCCAGGCCCACTCGGAGAGAGGTAAGGCGAAATGTCCCAAAAAGTATCACAGTGGAAATGCACTTCGAGTCTTTGGCGCAAATTGTCACAGCAAGATTGGACCAGTTCAGAACAGAAAGTTAAGAAGGCTTGGAGGTGACCCAATGGAGAGGCGAGGATTAAGATACCTCACGCTAACCGACACAAGGGAAGCCAGGCGGACACGGTACCTTGTATGTGGAGAGACAGCTCCAGCGGGGGCAGTTGTTCCTGGTGGTGGATGCAAGTCGGGGCTTTGCCAAGAGAAGAGATGCTCTCGTCGATGAAGGAAAGTTGAATATCGTTGCACCACCAGGGAAGAGACCAGCCGCGGAGTGCTCCGTCACAAGGTACCACCTTTTGGTCGCGGTACGGGTTAGTGGCTATCCGGTTGCCGGGGTGCTCAGCACGGGCAATTCGACCACTATGCCCTGGAAGCGAAGAAAAAGCAAAGGGGACTGGTTGTTCCCACCAGTCAGGGGAAGAAGTCTCTCCAGCCGGGAGATCTCCTCTGTTGTTGGGAAGTGGTGAGTCGGTTCAGCAGGGCTCCACCGGAGGCGTCGTTGTTGCAGGTCGGCTCAGCTTTACCCTCGTCGGATTCTTAGGTCCTGTGGCGACTTCTCGCTTCTCGAAGATCCAGTCCCAAAAGCCCTGCTTTTATGCAGAAAACCCCCATTCATTCAGCCTAGCTGTCAATCAAAACACGCTAAGTGGTGAGCGGGGTGGCTCACCACTTGGGCCAATCAAACCAGGGTGCGACTTGAGTTGGCAAGGCAACTCTGTCCAGGGTGCCTAAACCCCCTCCCACACCCCCTGTGGTACCCAGACAGAATGGCACCACTTTGGAGGGCCTCTGTGCAGAAGCCCGCCAAAAGTGGAACAAAGGGCTCACCCTTTGGTTTAGGAGTCACAGAGACGAACACAGACGCCATTTTAAAAACCGAGTTCTGGCAGAAAATACCAACCGTTAGATTTATTTAAAATAAATAAACCGGTGGTATGTTAGAGATTAACGACAAAAAGCATTAACCTCCAACAATGGGAAGAATCCCATAGAGTTATATTCGGGGTCGAATATAACAAGTAGTTTCCACTGCCACCAGCCAAAACTTGACGAGGGGGGACGGGACAGTGCCCCCTCGAATAACAGACCCACGGGTAATCGAATTACCACTACTAGTACGTTCACAATAGGATGGTTTGTACTAGTTCTGTTAGTAAATTTAGGTCTAGTAAAGCCAATGGTGACTTTATATGCCCTGGGAGACAGTAGTCAGTCCCAGGGTATGGAGTCTATGGTGGGGATCCTCTAGGATGCCGCAGTGTTACAGCACGGAGGGTGAGGTGTAACACACATAGAAAAACATATGAGACCCTATGGAGTAAAAGACCCCATAGCCCATAGAACACATTGATATTCAAAGGAATTAACCACATTCATGTCCAAGTGTGGGAGAAAAAGAGTCTCACTCTTGGCAGGATGGAAAAAAACAAACTCCAGAAAACCAGCAAAGCTGCTGGGGGACACACTAGGTTAGGAAATTCAGTCTAGAATTCTCCCTAACAAGTGTGGATCCTACCTACCATTGTCACTTATAAACACGGACACAAAGATTTTCACAAACATTATAAGGAACAGATTACTCCCCATGATCCCAAGCATGGTCCACTGGGTTAAATATCCCTGGTAGGTCCACAGCATTAAATATCCTTCACCTATTCAATGTGATGTCCCAAATGTCAACTGAGGCCTCTGCGGTAGCAGTTAACCTTGATGCACAGAAGGAATTTGACATGGTGTCATGGGAATATCTATTTGTGATTTTAGAGAAATGTGAAATTGGGGTCCCAATGCTTAATTATGTTAAACTCCTATACAGCCGCCCAGTAGCCAGGGTCTTGGTAAATTTACAACTGTCCGACCCATTTTTTCTAAGAAGAGGCACTCGACAGGGATGCCCCCTGTCAGTGATATTGTTTGTGCTGGTTTGTGCTGGTTATCAAGCCAATGGTGGACCATATTAGAGAAAGGTTCAGGCATCAGTGGATCGCCTTATGGGGCATCCAGACATAATCTCTCTCTATGCAGATGATGTGTTACTCTATGTCAGGGACACGCATTCCAACCTTGACCCAATCATGCATGACATCATGCACTTTGGGACATACTCTGACTTTGCTGTGTACTACACCAAGTCTGAAATGTTTCCTCTCACCGCTAGCACAGAAAGGCTGCAAGTATAATACCATCTCCAGTGGGCACCAAACAAGATCAAATATCTGGGGGTTATGATATCTAGGGACAGGGTCTCGCCCCTCTCCGACAATTACGCTGCACGCAAAACATATGTAATTGGAAACTAAACAGATGGAAGTGCATACCACTGTGACTGGCCGCCAGACTGCCCATGGTAAAAATTACCCTTCTCCCCAAACTGTTGTACCTCTGCACAAATGTGCCTCTCTGGCCAGGTAAAGACTACTTCACCAGACGTCATGGCTCACTGTCCCAATTCCCATGGCATGCAGGTGCGGTCCCTAAGAAATGGACAGAGCTGGCATTGTCTTACAGTAGAGGGGGTGTCTCAGGGCCACACTTTGAAATGTACTGGCTGGCCGCTACTGCTATGGTAGTGTCAGGATCCCCCATACATTTGATTGGAGCGCTTGGCAGCCGACAGTGCTGATACAAAAACATTGATTCTTAACTTAACATACAGGGATAACTGCCCATATGATCCAGCACACACCATGTTACTTGCATAGTGTGCCATTTCTTGAGGATCGGGGTGGAGCATCCTTATTACACGTGGCTGTCACTATGAAAATTCCCTAGTCCCTCACCCCCCCGCCCACCTTTGATGGCCCCCTCCACAGGCACTGGGAGAAGTTGAGGTATCGGGGGCTTGGAGATCTGTTTTCAGAGGGACGGTTTCTCACACTGCAGACCTTGAAGCAGGATCACAGGGGCATGACTGCAGAGATATTACAATACTACAGGCTGAGGGCTGCTGTCACCAAGTGGTGGGAAGGGTATCCGCTAGAGACCCCGGAAAAAAAGAAGCTACTCATGTACATTTCAAATTCCTATGTCTGTCGTACATTGCTAACCTCACTGTATAGTATGATCATGGGCAAAGTGGCATCCCAGAACCTGAAAGTAGGAAATAAATGGGCACTAGATATCGGAATAGACATTCCAGAAGAACAATGGGATAACATGTGTTCCTTAACTAAATCTGTGTCACTAAATACCAAATTCAAATTGTTCCAGTTCAAGGTACTGAATACACTGCTCGATACACCTAATAAATGTAGCATAATCTACCGGAGCCCAGATGGCAGATCCCCCAGATGCAAACGTGAAGGTGCAGGGCACCTGCACATGTTCTGGAGTTGTGTTAAACTGTATGATTTTTGTAATTATTTGTTTAGCACATTGTCGGCAGTGTTGAAGCACCCACTGGCACACACCCCTATGAGTGCTCTATTTGGTATGTGGAGAGACATTCCTGAGAGGTGAATCAGATCCTTCCTAAACATGGGATGCTTAATCACTAAACAATGTGTCTTAAAGAAGTGGAAGGGTGCAGGGCACCCCATGGGCAAAGAATGGCTGAAAGAACTGACATGAGACGATTATTGTGAGGGATTATTCATCAGAAAACGTTCCCTAGGCTATAAGACATATGGTGCAAATTCTGGATGTACTTATTCCGATTACAACAACGTGAACACAACTGCTGACCCCACCGATGTCAATGCAATAATTGCTTAGAATGTATTTTTCTTGTTTTCCTCTCGATGGAATGCACTTTGTGACCTCAATAAACATAGGTGCCTAAGAATGGTATGTACTGATATCAACACTCCGAGGCTGTAACTAACATTGGTGTAATTGTCTACCAAGCAAAAATAAAGTTTAAAAAAAAAAAGAAATAAGGGGACCACCAATGCATTTACTGCACAGAACTGTATTTAGCCTTTTGTGGAATTTTAACAGTAATTATTGGATTGTTAAAGGTGATAGGTTATTTTCCCAATGTATACATACCATGCATTCCCTAACTATAAGACAAATACTGGTTTCCAGAAATGGGTCCATTTTAAGAAGTGCATAACCAGACCAGAATCCCAGATCATCCCTCACTATGTGAAGTACCGGAGGAAAGACCAGGAAATATATATGAATGTTTATTCATCTACTAGAATTAAAGTATATGTGGACAGGCCCCACCGACCATGGGCAGCAACTGACAGCTGCATTTGAAATGCTCGTTCTTGTCGCGTCATAACATTCCATTCGTCCTTCCATCACGAGGTGAGCTTGCGCAGCGCCTCGCGATGAAAGGACGAAGAGTGTATTACAATACACATCTCCCCTCCTTAATTTCTTGCTATTATTTGAACAATAGTTTGATAAGATCTCTTCTTCGTTCTGCATACTCCGTATTCTTAGACAAAGTCCTTCATGTGGTCTGGTTTGCGGATTATCCTTCCTGTTCTTGATACACGTGAGGAATCTGATTTTACTTTTGGCAAGGAAATTAGTGACATTGCCTTTCTATTCAACATTGGTCTCACATGTTCACCATTCTCTTTCATGTCTTCACTACTACTATGACTTGGTGGTTCTCTGCACATAGTTTCTTCATTCATCCCACTTCTGCACGATTTCATCACATACACCTTTTCCATATTCCAAACTCTGCCATCTTGCACCCTCACCGCGTGTTTGAAAACTTCAATCACACTCACTGGTTTGTACCATTTGCAAGGTCCATCTCTTAGTACTGGAGGCAATTTAATTCTTACCAAACCACCCACTCTTGGGACCTCATTCTCTTTTCCTTTCTTTACATGACTGTCATGAGCTACTTTGTTCTTAATCTGTGTATCCCTGATGTTTTATATCGCTTCTCCAAAATCTTTCCTCACCATAGTTTCCCTCCCCAACCAGGATGGGGTCAATTTGGTATTTGCTTTGTGTCCCCTACTCAATTCAAAAGGTGATAAACCTGTTGTACTATGTGGCGTGAAGCGATAAGCAATTATTTTTCTTCTTACTGCTTCTTCTCAGCTAAGCCCATTAGCCCATGCCCAGCGAATGGCGTCTTTGAGACCTTTGTTGAATCTCTCAACTACTCCATTCGTTTGTGGATGGTATATTGCGCTTGTTTTGTGTACAATAGAATTGTTGGTACAGAATTTCTCCATTTCTCTTGACCTGAACTGGACACCATTGTCCGTTAAAATGCTTCTTGGGAAACCTTCTCTGTCACATATTTCTGACAGAAATTCTATAACTACCTTTGCATTCATGTTAGGCCTAATTAAAACTTCCACCCATCTGGTTAGAAGGTCTATGACCACTAAGCAAAATTGTTGCTTACCATCACAATGAATAGGTCCCAGTATATCCATGCCTATCTCATCCCATACCTTTCCTGGAATGTTAGTTATTACCTTCGGGTACTTCACACTCATACATGTTCTGTCACTCTGATTACAAAGGATACATTCTCTGATGATTCTCTCAATTTGCAGATCGCATCCTGGCCACCAGAAATCATCACGTATTCTCTGTTTAGTCTTCACTATCCCTTGATGACCTTCGTCACCTAATTCAACGATTCTTTGTCGTAGGCCCACAGGTGGAATAATTCGATCCCTTCTCATGATTCCGTCATTCGTCACATTGAGTTCATCTGCTACTCTCCAGTATTCCATGAGATTGGATTCCTCGAATTTGACTTTCCTCAGGTTTTCACCGTTTTGTATAATCTGTTTCAAATTGGTCATATTATCATCTTGCCTCTCTGCTTCCTCCCACTCAGTTTGAGATATAGATAATGTTTCTATATTCAAAACCACTTCTGAATTATTTTCACCTCGTCATCTGCTTCAGAAGTATTGGTAAGTCTCGACAGACAGTCAGCAGCACGATTCTTCACTCGGTACATATCTTACTTTACAATTGTATTCTTGCAACAGTACAACCCATCTTTTGATTCTGTTAGATACATTGTCCAAACCCTTATTCATAATGACATGTATTAATGGTTTCACTTGATGGCTAAAATGTCTTTCTCTATTGCAGCGTATGACCTTTCTGCACCTTTTAATAATCTTGATGCAAAAGCAATTAGAACTTCTTTTCCATCAACTTCTTGGGTGACAACAGCACCTAATCCCAGGTTGCTTGCATCTGTTGTAATTATGGTCTTCCTCCCACTCTTGAAATTCTTCAACGATGGTGCCCTATTTAATTCCAATTTGATATTTTCAAATTCCTCCTCACATTCTATGTTCCATTCAAATATCTTTCTTTTTAAAAGTTCACGGAGTGGAACTGTGTGCACTGCAAAGTCCTTTATAAATTTAGAATAGTACTCCGCCATCCCAATGAACGTCCGCACCTCTTCTTTTGTTTTTGGTCTTGGCATATTTACTATGGCATCAGCCAATTGCTTCTTTGGCCTTATGCCTCCAGCAGAAATGTTATGCCCTAAATATTCAATTTCACTGCGATTGATGTTACATTTGTCTCTACTGAGGGTCATTCCTGCTTCATATAATTTTTTAAAAACGTGTTGTAGTCTTTCATTATGTACCTTTTGGTCAATGGCATGCACTAAAATATCGTCTTGGAGACAAATAATTCCTTCATCACCTTCAAACAGCTGGTGCATGATCCTTTGAAATACTGAAGCAGCTGATACTAACCCAAAAGGTAGTCTCCTGTATTGGTACAACCCATCCGGTGTGATAAACGCTATCATCTTCTTAGATTGTCTGGGATCACATTTTTATTTAATTCCCTCATGTCCACACATATCCTCAGTTTTCCGGATTTTTTTCTCAAAACTACTAATGGTGAGACCCATTCACTGGCTTCTATTTTTTCAATTATCTTCTGATCTTCCAATAATTTAATTTCCTTTTTTACTTCTTCTCTCATAGAGAGTGGGATGCTGCGCAACTTCTGCACTACAGGAACATGGTTTGTCTTAATTTTAATCTCATGAACAAACCCACGTAAGCATCCAATTTCCTCCCTGAAAATTTCCTTCATTATGTTAACATTATCTGTGGTCTTTTTAACACTTCGAATTCCTCCAGTACCACTTTCAATAGAATATACTGCTTCGTCAGATGCAGCATCTAACTTCACTTTTAATTTGCTCTGGTGAGTCCATCTTAACAAAGGTGTTCTCCCCTTCTTTGTTATGTATATTTTTCCATTGGCTCTCCTCTTTGAACTTGAGTGCTCCCCAGAACCAACCAATGACATCTATTTTAACTTCCCCATATGCTCTGGGTCTTATGTCTGGTTCATGTAAATACTCATGTCTCTTTCTGTCCCAGAGAGTTTGTGGTATCAGAGTGTATTTAGCTCCTGAGTCGATCATCATGTGCATGTCAGTACCATCAACACACACTACAGCCTTGGGACTTTTCATCTCTTGCTCATTTTCTTCATCTGTTACAACAAATACACATTCATCTCCATCTTCATCACTACACTCGTCATTTCCTATCCAATTAGTAGAAGTGTTCTGCATTCTGCAACATCAAGCATAATGCCCTTTACCTTTACATTTCCCACATATAATTTTCAGGGCAGGGCATTCTGGATTATATGCCCAATGATCTATGCTATCACATCTAAAACATCTCCCTGTATTCCTCTTTCTAAGTTCATCTCCTCGTCTGCGTGGACTTTTCTTCCTCCCATCTCCATTACTGACTTTTAGGCTAGGTTTTGTTCTTTTATCGTCATTCCAAGGCAGTCTTCCACTCCTTTCTGACTTGTATCTTTTACCAGGATTTTCTGTCACTTGAGCAATAGACTCATTATTCTTGATCGCTGTGGGTATAGTAGTCTTATCCTTGGAGATTTCTTGTTTAATTTCAGTATTTTGTAGTCTGTTCTCCAACTCCTTGACACATTTTTCGGTGTGTTCCACCTCCTTGGCCACGTGTAAAACTGTGTCCAAAGTGGGGTCGTCCTCAGCCCACAACCTTTCTCTTGCTTTACTGCTCCTAAACTCCAACATGAATTGATCCCTTAATCTCTCATCCAGTTGGGCATTAAAATTACATGTTTTAGCCAATTTCCTCAAATTTGTAATGTATTATTCTATACTTTCACCTTCTCCTTGAGTCCTCTTCCCAAACGTATAACGTTCTAGGATTGTGCTCAGTTTCTTTTCATAATGCTTGCCCATTTTCTTCACTGATCGTTCATATTCATTCAGGTCGATATCTTCATTGGGAAGTAGATCCGGCAGGTCTTCAAACTTCTCCTGCCCTGCTGGGCCCAAACAATGCATCAAAAGGGACTTCCTCTTTTCCACGCTGCAGTTTTGGCCACACACAACACCAGCGTAATGTTCAAACGATTTAATCCAATGTTTTGCCAGCTCTATCTTGGAGTAGAAACAAGATATGACTGAATACGACAGCAATGAAACAGGAAAAAGGAAGTACCAAAAGGAAAGACCCAGCCCTGAACTGCCACCCCATTTTCACATAACATTAAAACCAATCATCCATTTGTTGATCCATAATGATAAAACCCTTGGCTCCCTGAGTGGCCCACTGAGGTGCAAAATGTATGGGCTTCCTCCTACCAATTACCTATTGGAGTTTGTAACCAGGACTCCTTACCTCGTTTAATTTTGCATGGGGGCATTCTAGAGGAGGTTGACTGTAAATATGGCGATATACCCATGTTGTGCGACAGGTCCGAGGTGTGGCACGAACTGCTGGAGTAGTGAGACTTGCATTTTCATTTTTGGTGATGGTATAAACAACCATGATTTCTTTGTTGCCTTTCAAATCAAAAGGCATAAAACTGCCGATGTACCCATTGTAACTCACTCAACCCATTCTCCAGATACATCATTTTTATAGGGCATCAACCACAGGACCATTGGACCAGCAAGAGCATCTAGACTAGGCCTTCCGGCAATTTCTTCTGCCTCCTGTCTTTATTCATGTGGGTACCTCAGTCCATCTCAAATATCTATGTTAGGAAATGATATTAGACAATGTACTTCTGGTTCACCATAAAATATTATATGTAGTTCCAATCTCACCCCCTGAGGTGTAGGTCATAAGGTTCCCAGACCTGTGATGATATTGGGCTTCTATTAACAGCTCATTGTCTGATCCCAACTATGTGGGCATGATCCTGTGACCTTAGTCCAATGGTATTGTCCCAGTTACCTCAGATGGTAAAAGAGGCTTGTGGTCAGCATTTTATGACACACGTGTTCAGTTCTGTTCCAAATGAACAATTATTGTCCACAGTCAACAGGGAAAGGGATAGCCTATGAAAGTCTGCTAAAAAGAAAGGAAATGACAAAACACTTAGGACAGGATTAGAATCTGATAGCGCAGGAGAGGTAGGTAGGACAATCCTTCTAAAGGACGTACCTGAAAAGAAAAGATCACCCCTACCATCCTGTAGTTCTCATCATGTTTGGCTTATTTATTTATATACTAGTCTGTGGACTGCATGCTACCTAACAGATATGCATTTATTTTACGTCATCCTTTCCATCAGGTATACTCTTTCGACAAAAAAGATTCACAAATACTATAGAAACAATTTAAGTTGTAAAATAAAAAGACAGAAACGAATTAGCACTTGAAATACAAAACAGATGGCAAATAAGTCAAAGTTCATCCACGATTAGAACATAGCAAAAAAATAGTAAATTGCGATTCTATGTAAGGAAAATGGAACTAGGAACGTGTTATATATGTGACAGAATGAGAGCAGCATATGTGGAGGTTGGAGGTAAACAGAGATCTGGAAATGCGATAGCAACCATGTGAATGTTGGCTGTAGGGGTAGGAAGAAACTAAGAGATGTATTGTGTATGTCTCAAAAATCGAAGATGGAGGGGGAGGATTGAAGACGTTGAGGTTGAAAAGGGGTGCAACATCTAGAGGTGAAAGGGATACTTAGAGATATGGAATAGAAAAGATACTAGAGGAAGAGAGAGGATCCCTGCTGCAAAGAGATTTCTCTGACGAGAAATTTCCAGTCAGATTTGTAAGACAAAGGCATTGGGAATGAATAAAAGCTCCATGCATGATTATCACAAGTATTTGTCAATTGCTGGGACTCCCAACAAGAGGTAAGGTAAGATTCCACTGGCGTTCAGTCTTCTTAGGGGTTTCTCAATGGGTACCTCATAATTAAGGTTCCCTAGCTTCCAACACCTGCATTATGCTGCATTTAACGTATTCACCTTAACTGTCCATTATTTTAACATATCTCACTGATTTTCTAGGATTCCGTTATGTTATATGTGCCTCCACTTGTAATTCTACCTTTTTTTCTTCTCATAACCTAACTGGTGTCATGCCCTTTGGTATCAATATGTACTCTTAAGCCATGCAATATGCGATTCATCAAGTATCTCATATTTTCTTTGTCCACTACATAAGAATGGAGATCTTCTGAGTTGACTGCTAAATGAAAATGTATTTGTTCTATTATTTTCCTGCTCAATAAGAATCAAGGGGTCTCATTATGAGTCCGGCGGTAGCCGTGCCGGTAAATACCGGCACGGCTGCTGCCAGAGTCATTTGTTTTCCAACGTCCAGCAATGGGGACCTACCGGGGCATTACAGCCCGGCGGTCCCGGTAATTCCCTATTGCCGGGCACTGGTAAAAATTACTACCCATTCCCATTTGAGTCCCATTGGACTCAATGGGAACGGGGAGGATGGATACACCGGCACTATTCATGAATGGTGCCGGTGCATCCGTCAAGGTCTGCGAGCGGGTGCTGTTCCGCCGGCCAGATCAGACCTGGCGGGCGGAAAGGCACCTGCCCGCAGACCTCGTAGTTTGCCGGTCCAGTAACAACGGTGCCGGTAGCTTACTGGAACTGTTGTTACCGGACCAGCAAACTTGTAATGAGGCCCCAGATCGTAGATTGCAATGATAATCTAGATTTTTATAAAAAAGAGTGACTTTGTCTCCCTCCTCACTGTATCATTTTTGACACAAGAAACATCTCTCTTTAGTGCTCCTTAAAAGTTCCCTTGACCCATAACTTTGCAAATTGCTGCTTTATAAATGTATTTAAATACATGGTTCATATCTGAAGGTCTAGATCTTCACCGGTAACCTGCCCCTTGATGAGAATCAAGGTCTTAGATAGCAATGAGAATTGAGATCTTTGAACAAACTGAGATCTTCATTGTTAAGTGATGTAAAACTATTTTACAATTAAAACAAAAGTATAATAAAAACATGCATCGCCACAACATGTGATTCGGTGGCACCATTTATTTTCAAATTAAATGCAAAAATGAAAGCTTTCTCAGAAAATCCAGCGTCCCCAAATCATTAAATATCCCTAATTCCAACCGTCCCCCAGATGTGAGACTAATTTAGAGAGGAATCAGTGCATATTTTGTAAAATAATAAATGACGAATGGCTTCCTATATTCAATTAAAATATCTCTCTTCCCCCAAATTGCATAACCGGTGCTTGCCACATCTTATTGTTTTATATTTGTGAAATAGTTACTCTTTTCTTTTCCAGCTTGACAAGAGTCAAGATCTTAGATCTATATATGAGGAAGATGCTCAGAATAAGAATTCTGTTACACTGCCCACATACTGCCCACTCTCAAAACTGCACTAGAGCTTCCCCTTATAATAATCTGAGGCCATTTAAAGACATTATTTTTCTCTAGCATATCTCGATTACTTTAATATGGCAGATTTTCACAAATAAAATGTCTTGGGTGCAACCATGCATCATTGGAGATAGAACTCCATAATTGACTACATGGCTCAACCCGCTCAATGCAAAATTTGTTTTAAACTACTGGACAAATGCATGCCAAACCAACAAAGGATTTCTTTTCGAGTGTTCTGTGCCCAAATTGTTTCACATTAGGTGAAAGTACGATCAGTGGTTTGGTATGTGCGTTTGAGCAAAAATTGCACATTTTCCCCAGGGGGAAGCCAATGCAAAAAGTGAAAAACACACCCAATGTTGACCTTTTTTTTTATCATAACATGGATTTGCACAAATTGTATCTAGAACACATGGTTTGCTACTTGCTATTAATAATAGCACATTTTATAGGCTGCATTAACTAATGTTGTGGATTGCACTAGTTGAAACATTGAGATTGAAACCTTAAGATGTGATAATTAAAATCATATGTTATATCATGGTTCTAGGGTCCATAATTGTACTTTGTGTGTTTCATTGTGGTCTCTGTTATATAATATGTATTACATATGTTGTTTATTTCTCTAATCCAATTAATATATATATTGTTGTTGCTGCACTATTGTGTTTGAAAGGGATTAGCTGGACTACTGCAACTAGGCTGGACTACAGCCTCTTCCTCAATCTTCCTTTTTCCCTCCATGTGCCCCCTTCAACTAATCCAGAATACGACTGCAAGACTTATCCTTGGCCACAAGCCCAGGGGCCGAATATCGCCAGCCCTAAAATCTCTCCACTGGCTCCCAGTTGCTGCTGTGATCAAGTTCAAGACCCTCTGCATCATCCACAAGGATTTATGGGGCCTGAGACCCCACTACAATCCGAAATACCTTCCTTCTAGAGCCACTTGTTCTTCTAGCTCCAATTCACTGCCGATCAGATGCTTCTCCAAGCAGAGAGTAGGGGCAGATCTCTCTCCTCCACAAAAACATCCCTCTGGAATGGTCTCCCTGCCCCTCTCAGGATCTCCTTAAATTCTGGAAGCTCCTCAAGACCGTCCTTTTCTCTTCTTTCTTCCCTCTCCCCCCCTCTTCTACTAATATCCATGTCTGATGCAGTGACTGGCTGCCTGGTTCCCTCTGAGTTCTACAGGGCATCAAGTCCCACCGCCCAGTCCATCCTCCTCCTCACACTTAGCATGTGGACCCTCTCCCCCTAAACTCCATGCAATCGCAGGCACTTGCCCTCCTGTCCTCTCCTTACCACTTGCCTGGCCCCTGTGGCCTTTCCCCACCCTCCACCCCTCCCTTTCACTGCACTCTCTCCTCTTTACCCTGCACTTCCGTTCCCATCCTAGCACTTTGCATTCACACAGACCGTCATTACCCTATTCCTCCCCCTCCCTCACACTTCTTGTTACTACACTTGCACAATTTGAATGCCACAAGGCCTTATAGGACCGTTATTGTTATCCTTCACCCTTGCATGCTTGTTTTGGCAGATTTCTGCGCAACATTAAGTAAGAGTTTCAAATCGCTGAAGAACTAAGCCTTTCTATCCCCACTTGACTGAGCATCATATACATTTATAATAAAAAGCAGTAGCAATCTGTGATTGAGTTATTTATAGAAATGTATTATTATTATTATTATCATTATTAAATCCTCATCAATATTATGTTAATTTCTACATTAATTCAGTCAATATACTTTATTCTGTATATTAATCCCATAAAAGTACATTTCAGCGAAGCACAATCAATTATACATTAATATTCTCCAGGTATATTAGTAGCACATAGATCAATTAAAAATCACATTAAAAAACATAATTCTTCAGGGCTCTTGCTACCGATCAAAGGTCATGCTATATAATTATAGTCTATAAATAGTATCTTTGTTCGAGTGTTTAAGAAGCTTGTTTCAAATAATTCTCACTAACTAGCTTCAAAAATTCACCTCTCCACAAAAATACAATGAATGTCTTTTAACCCCTTGTGCCCTTGATTATAGCATTAGACGATATTCCTAAAATTGCTATACAAAGGGATGGAAAGAGAAAATGGTCGCTATCTTCCTTTTCATATAAATAATAGGAGTTGTTAGAACAAGCACCATTATCCCAGCACGCCATTATAGATGCCCTTACAATTCCCAGGTGATGTTTAGAAATAGTGGTTTAGAAAAAACAGGCTCACTACAATCCAGGCACAGTTAAAAACCGAAGATGCATTTTGATGCAAGGTATTGTGCAGACCGTGTTGGTTGTTGGCAAGTATGAGAGTGCCTGACTTTACGGATATCTCTTTAAGCTGTTTTATGTTAGTAATTTCTCCCAGAGGAGTTTACCCACAGTTCAATCATTCCCAGTTTATGAAACCCTATTTTAAAAATGGGAGAGTAACTGCTCCAAGAGTAGCAGGAACATCATCCATTGCTTCTCTTTATAGTAATATATGCAATACCTCAAACGCCTCACCTTTCATTACCTTCTTTTTCTGGTGTTTTATAGGAATGTTTACGTACAATGTGTACTGATATTGAGTGCGGTCCGTTCTTGATTTGAGTGCGTATTATGAAGTGAATCTGTTTTAGAAATGTATTTTGAAATAAAGGGAATAATAATGATGATGAATACATGTCAGTGGTCTCGAAGGGACAGATGTGACATGGAGTGTGCAAATCAAAAAAAGATGGGCGCAGTATCCACTTCATAGACAGCAACAAACCAGTGTCCATCGTTTTGGGGTAGTGTCCCCCAAATATAACGTCAGGCAATTTACTGAAAGAGTAGAGGAATATTACATGTGAAAAACAAACACATAATTTATCAGCATTAAACCTGCTCTGCACCCCGAACCTGCCATGTAACTAACCATTCACATGTTTTAATAGTCTTCTGCTACAGAAGCCAGGGTCAGAATATCCCTGCTCAATTGGCATGGAGGCTTCACCACTATCAGGCCACTATCAGGCTGCCAGTGAGCAGCGCATCTCTTCATCGTCCATGCTGCTGGGATCATATTACCTCCCTCTGCACTCTAACATGAATTCCACTTGTAACCTTTTCACAGACTGAACTCTCTGATCATGCACCATTCATCAGACTGTTCAGCGCATATAATTCCATCTTTCCAAATATGCCACAGATAGTGTAAACATGGACACTGTCACAGTTTTTTTTAAAGATTTTGGTAGGAAGTGTGGATATTTTTTCAGTATTATCAATTGTTTGTTTACGCAATTCCATTTTGTGCAGCATTGTAACAATTCAAAATGCAAGGGTTCTTTTCTCAGACCTCTCAATGTATCATCGAATCAGTGATATTTTCGGTAAAAGAGATTCGATATGTAAGCACTTTTCTTTTCATGTATACAAATTCGGTAAATCATTTTTCGGCGAAAAGATTTTTGTGAAACATGCATTCGGTATATAATTTTCGTTGTAAAGACATGTAACCTGCCTGGAATGGTGGCGGAGGTTATGGGGACTGCTTGGTGGTCCTACATGCTGAAAGCCTGGAAGACAGCACAAGCAATGTACATGCCAACCTGTATGAAAACATATGGGGCCCGACTCATGGAATAATTTGCGTGGAAATCGAGTATTTGCACGCCAAACTCCGCACAAATCTGTGTTTGCCGATTCATGGAACTGAATGCGCTGTACTTTTCCAGGACTTGTGTGGAGTTTGCGCAGGCTCGGCACTTCTCTCCGAGCCGCCGTGTGCCTTGCACAAGACACCACACAGACTGTGGGTGATGCCCGCACAGAGGGCAGAGTAGGGGGCGGAACACAGAAAATGGAAAAGAATATGCAAAAAGGGACGGTCGTTCATACTATCGGCCACCTGAAGGTTTGCGTGAAGGCACTTGTGCATGAAATCGCAGCGCAATTTGAAGATCGCAAGTCAGATTATGGTGTGCGTGAATGCAGTCGGGGCTATGATCGTACTTGGGCTGTGCATACGCACTTTAGCGGGGGCAGGAACAGTTTTTGGGGGTTTGCAAACAGATTTCTTGAGTAAATACCGAGTTAGAATTTTTCATACGCATGTTGTCGGGGTGCCGGCAACATTTACGGGTGACCCTGTGCATGGTCCCCAAGATGCATGCCTGCTTGCAGTGGACCCCATGCACTGTTTGAAGGGTGTGTGTGTAATCACGCCGGGTGGAGCACACAAAGGTAGCTGTTCTGGCTGTTTTTGCTTTGCGTGAGGGCGTCTCGGGGATGTTACGGGCGCGACTTGCGAATACAGTTACTTTGTGCAGTAAATTCCGTGAATACACGGGGCACACATTTTTTATTCTGTGCACACAGGTTCGCTCAGTGTCCTTCTCGGCATGCAGTCCTTGCAGGATTTCTGCACACATTCCATGAACCGGGCCCATGCCCTGGAAACACTTTTATTGTCCCTCAGCATCCACTTCAGCAGAATGCTGCATTCTCATGCTGTGAGTGTATTTTCTCATGATGTGGTTTGAAGCAGTGAATGATACCGCAGTGATTGAAAACTAGAAAAGTGGTCAGAGTTTAGGCTTGTGTGCAGTCAGTATTCCCCCACTAATTTTCAAAACGAATGGAAGGGAATACCAAGGCTTCTCCTTGCACGTTTGTATGGATCTCCCTGGGGAATATACCATGTGCATACACATGTAGAAATAACTCTTCCCCAAGACCAGTGAAAACATGCGTCCACATTACTCAAAGGCACATGTTAAAGCTAAAGCTAAATGTTGACACAGATTTTAGTTTGTTTGGTGTTTGCTATTATATGTCAAATTAAAAGCGCATTGTATATAACACCCTTGAAATTAAATTGAATATCTCAATTGTGTTTAATATATGTTTTGCAGACTTAGGGCCTCATCACGAGTTGGGCTGTAGCCCATAAATGCGGTGGTAACGGTATTACCGCCGCATTTAAGGGCTAGCCCTATCACGAGTTGGGTGAAAATCCCTGTTTTCGGCGGTATTACAGCCAGCTGTATTAGCCCGCAGTATTAGCACTGAAAATTCCCCATTGGATCCAATCGACCGAATCAGGAATGGGGATTTACTGTTAAGGCCCAACCCGTGATCCGGTGGTAATACCACCAGGCTGGTCGGGGCTAGGGCTATTACAGTCAGCGGTATTATAGCCGAAAATACAGCCCAACTCCACGAGTTTGGCGGTAAGCCTTAAATACGGCGGTAATGCTATTACTGCCACATTTAAGGGTCCGCCAAATCACAGGCTTGGTGGATTTACCCCCAGCTCTGAGCTGGGGGCAAATCCGCTGCGATTTTGCTGATTTTCAGTGCCATTACCGCCGGCAGTAATAACACCAGCGGTAATAGCGCTGAACATTCCCTGTTGTGCCCAATGGCTAATGGGAAATTCCCGAATGGGCCCAAAGGGGAATGGGGACTTACCGTTCTGCCAAATCCATGATCCGGTGTTAAGAGCACCGGCGGGGTTGGCGGTAGGGCTAATAGCGCCAAACTTGTGATGAGGCCCTTAATATAAGGTTTCAATACAAAAAATCCACTATCAGGTGTGTGACACACACACACACAGACACACACACACACACAGGTAAACATGGTGATTTTATCAAATTGCCCAGTTGGAGAATAGACAACATTTAAACATCATCGTTTTTTGAAGAAACAAAAATGCTCTATTTGATTATTTCTGCCTGTTGTTACTTGTTTATATTTCGGAATTAAAAACGAGTATCACATCCCTTACATATACTGCTGATTCTGTGCCATGTCTGTAATCCCAGCACTCGATGCTACTTCCGGCCTCCTGGTAGGTCGTTTAGGATCTTGGTACGTTATAGCTATTGGTAGAACCGGCTCATGTGAACTGTACTACTCGATGATTATGCCTAAATCACATCGTGGCTTCGTCAACCTTTTATAAAAGTAAAAGTCAAATGGGCTTTACGTGATATTCACACTGCTTTCATATGCAGGTTTCCCTGCACTGCATTGCATGCATTCCTCCGTCCACTGGAGTAGCAGACCCACGACTGAAGGGAAGTGCCTTCTGTGCTGGCAGGCAATGCCTCAGTTGTTGAGAGATTGGACACAGGCAGACCCACGGCAAAGAACGTATGATCAATCTTAATCCTTCTTAAGAATGCAGCCAGCAGCAAGAAAAGAGCAATATAATCCATCAAAAATGACATGAACGTGGAATCTAATCCAGTCCTCAATCAATAACATGAAGATTTTGTAAGAGTGACATTGGCAATCTCTGAAAGCGGCTGTCATCTGAGATGAAAGGTTGCAGTGCTCACAACACATGTGCTTACTGGAGTAAAGAAGAGATTACACTAAAGGCCAATGGGCTTGACTGACGCTGAGCAAATCTCTCCCTGCAACGAATGCACTAAATACATGAAGAATCTACCTGTGTGATGTGTATGATTTGAGCGGCTCATTGGCATTTCCTAATTTTTTTTAAAGTTTGTTCTTAAAACACAATATTGACCTTTATCTTTACCAGTATCTTCACGCTTCGTAATGTTTGAAACCAACAACTACCAGAACATGTTTTCTCATTTATTTTCAATTAT
Organism: Ambystoma mexicanum; assembly: GCF_040938575.1. Classification (NCBI taxonomy): domain Eukaryota; kingdom Metazoa; phylum Chordata; class Amphibia; order Caudata; family Ambystomatidae; genus Ambystoma; species Ambystoma mexicanum. The sequence goes on from NC_090939.1 coordinate 340,159,232, forward strand.
TTGAATATTTGTGTCCCACTTGCTATCACCAACGTTTCCATTCAAGCAAAGTATGAATCACATAGCACATGAAAAACAATAAACTGATTTTTTTTTAATGTATTTATTTGTGCTTTTGGTTAATACAAACATTTACACAATATTATAATCAAATTAAAAGAAATGTACATAAACACGCAAGTTTCATGAGGCGACACTGCGTGAAGGCAATTGATTAGTAAACAATTCATATTAAGACACATAAAAACAGCCAATATAAGTTTTTACATGAGGGCCATCCACAGAATAATTCAATTATCGATATTAAAATACAATAAATATTAATTTTCATTGAGGATTGGATCCAACCATCTGCAGTATAATAATCAATCAATATAGCAATCATGCAAAATTAAAACCTTTAAGTCTGATTAAAATATAACATAACATTAATCTTGCACATTCTGGGAAATTATTCGGGCGAGTGTCTTCTTCCATACAAAATAAGCGGCTCCAGATATAACAGATTCGCCTGAAAAAATTGCAGCCAAGAATTAATTTCCTTGGTCGGATATAATGGAAGTTACAAACTTGCTATAAACATAGCCATATTCCGTATTTAATTGTGGGCATTGGGTGAGGATATGTCTAGCTGTCTATATTGTGGATCCACAGAGGCAACAGAGTCTTTTCTCTCTGGGAACCTTAGCCCATCATCCAGTATGCTCCAAGGTCAGAAGAATATTGAATCATAAATATGTAACAAATCTTATGATCTGTTTTGCGCACATTTTTATAAGATAGGAACGAGGAGCGCCCATGGTGAAGGACTTAGTGCAATATTCAATATTCATTATAGAGTCCTGTTCTTTGGATTTCTTCTTAATAAGATTCATTCGATTAGGATTAGCTAAAATCGAATCAGAATCATTATTAAGAACTTTCTAATATTTTCTGATATATTCTTACAGACTGATCAAGAAAGGGTTGATACCGTTTATGTTATATTGATCTGATAATAACCCATGTATCGAGTTTTCATCTGGATCAGTCGAAATAATATTGAAGTATAGAGCATTTCTGTATTAGTCTTATCATTTTAATTGATATAATAACAAGTTCCAAGTGCAAAGCCATCACAGGAACAGACGTTGGCACATTTAATATTGTGCATATCATTTTAGCCTCTAATATAACAATACTTTCTAACTTGGTTTCAGGATTTGTTGCGAGTCCACAAGTGATACTAGGAATAATACTACTGGTATACACCTTAATAAAACCCTCTATACAGTTGCCACCTTTTTTATACATAATCACTCTGAGGAGAAGCCACTTTTTCAGCACCTTTAATCATAAATTGGTGTAGTGGAAATCCTTACGGGGAGATTATTTTTAATTGGTACTCCTAAATAGTTATCTCTGCGACACCTCCAATTTGATCCATTTATACGCGTCACGATTTTAGATGTTTTTCCCCTTGGTCCAAATATTTATATTTTCGTTTTGGAGCCATTCATTTGAAGGTTATTTCTTTGGGGGTATTCAGCAATTGCATTGAATGATCATTGTAGTCCATTATGAGTAGGATCCATTAATATGGTATCGTCCACATAACTAATCCAGGGTATGGTTGAAGTTCCTATAACAGGAGACAGTTGCAAAACTTTCTAACATATTGATCCATGTCTGCAACATACAAGTTATATAGATTCGGTGCCAATACATAACCCTGTTTGATACCAATGTGTGTGGGCATTTCTGGTCTAAGTGTGCCATCGTTACTTGTTTTTATCCTCACAGTTGTGTCAGAGCATAGTATGTTGATAAAATACAATAAGGTTCAGGCAATACCAAACGTCCTTAATTTGTCCCATAGACACAGCCTGGATTCAGTGTCAAAGGTTTTACTAAAATCCATAAAACACACATATAAATGATCCTTTCTCTTTGCATTAGAAGCCGCCATAAAATACTTAAGGAGACTGATATTCGTCAAGGTATTCATGCCTTGGTGAAAACAAGTTTGATATTCTGGTAAAATATCAGCATCTCTCATCCATCTATTTAGCTTTTTAAGAAGCAAGGCAGCAAAGATTGTTTTGGCTGGCATCAACCATTGCCAAAAATCTATAGTTGGTGGGTTTCATATGGTCACCACCTTTAAAGATAGGGACCATAATGAACCTCTGCCAACTTCCTGGAATAATGCCATCTCTTTGTATCTTCTCAAATAACATTTCCAGTACTAAGACCGAAAATTCCAGATTATCTTTAAAAATGGTATTGGGTATCATATCCGGCCCCGGTGCCTGTGACCTATTAAGAGAGGATAGCATCCTCATAATAACTTCCCTAGTAAATTGTTCCTAAAAATATTTGATTGGGCAATATATTTGGGGTTTTGTTGGTATAATAGCATTAGTACAATAAAGCTCATTCACCACATTTTTCAAGCCGTCCATATTAATAGAATTTGTTTCCAAATTGCTAGCCTCGTTTCTTTTCCTAAGTAACCTGAAAAGATACTTCCAGTTGGCATTCATAACTGAAGATTTGTGCATTCAGAGCCAATTTATGTTTCGGATAAAGGCCTGTTTTTTCAACCTTTGCCCTGCCACCTTATTAAGCAGAACATATTTTTAGTTTGCCTGCAGTAGTATTGCTTAGCTGTTGCAATTTCGGAATCATAGCATCCCGTATACAAACTAGAAGGATGCCCTTGGACTGTGTTTAATTTCAAATGAGACTTGAGGCTCTCCATAAACCTTTCTAAGTTCCAGTGGTTATTTTGGAGACAATATAAAAGGGCAATCATATCATTATTAATAAATTGGTTTAGTTTATCCAAATTCTTGTTGCTCTAGGTTATAATATTGGCTGTGAGATTTATTTCTATAGGCTCATCATAATGAGCGATTTCCTAAGTCTGCCCAGTACTAGAGACCATATTAATATTGCATGGTCACCAAGAGTAGTGAGTGTAATGGTCATTGGGTGGCAGCGGTTGCCCAATTCATTGTCTACATATACATAGTCCAAGGTGGAAACAATAGCTCCATTTGTCTAAGCTGCACAATTGCCATTTGCTTCATTTCCCTTTTGATTGAGACAAGAGAAATCCCATGTATGAAAAAGCTGGGCCCAATTCATGCCATGATCTATACTGGGCATTTAATTCGAATGTCTTATCAACTCTGATAATACAATATGGGAGCCAATTTAGGAGCATTTAGATCTGCAGCAATCCGAATGGTATGACTAGAAAAATTCCATTGCCAAGTGTTGATAATTGTATCAACTGCTGAAATAATGTTCTTAATATTTGTATCTTTTGGAGGAGAACAGACATTTATGATCAGTATATTTTTTACTTATGAAGGGAATTGTAGAACTGATGTTAGGGAATACTAAAAGTTAGATTTGATATAATATGGGCTAATTGAAAGGAAAGATTGGGCACCTATACCCAAGCCTCCCATTGGCCTTTAGGTGCATGTCATTGGATAATGGTAAAACCAGCAATGATCAACAATCGACTATAAAGTCTTTAGTTGCCCATGTCTCTTTTAATAGAAATATTTGGCAGGATTCATTCAGAGCAATACCCTCAGACTGTTTGAGAAATTAATTGAAACCTCTTGTGTTCCAACATACCCATTCCAAGGATGTCAATTTCATTCCAGGTCAGTTGGTTTCTAAGGTATTGCCAGGTCAACTACATTGATTTTTATACTGTCGATTATTCCTGCTTGATTGTTTTGTAGCAAAGGATTTAATACTTTTTGGGATTTTATTATAATTCACACTCAGGTTCTCATATTTCGTAATAAGATTGTATTCGGATTCTAATAATAAGTCACTGCATGAATATAATAATGCGGTTACTGCAAGAGAGGTAAATTCCAGTAGGACCCAGTTTGTCAGGCTGTTCCATTTCGGTAATTCCAATCTTACTATGTCCCTGTTGCAAATAGCCGATAAGCAGGGGATTGAGCGCGACAGGGCTAAAAGATTTGTTTTTCAAAGAAATGTACTTTCCACTGTAGAATTAACTTCATCCAATTTAAAAAATTGAGTACATTTCTTCCATGCTACTTCAACCTTGTTTATCCTCGTTGTGGGTCATCTAATGGTTAGGGAATTATTAACATTCGGTGCACCAGAAGTCATTGTTTCGTCTAGCCTACCACATGCCTGGTGATCCAAGGTCGTCTCTCTCCGCACAGAGGGGGCTTCCACCATGGGTTCAAGAGGTTGTGCCCATCTATCTGAGATCAAATAATTAGTGATCCACTTATCCAGTGGGCCACGTAAATTGACCTGCCTAACTTCCCCCTGCTCATTTACACGTGAGTTTTTAGAGGATTTCAACAAGGCTGGCGCAAGTACCATCTTATCCACCTCCTTTTTTTTAATCTTTTACATGTAATCTATCGAAGGAATCTGCATATGTCTGTCCAATGAATTCTTCTTCGCTTTATTAGAATTGATTCCCTTGGTAGAAAGCGTTCAGATTTTATCCATCCTTTCCATCTCATGGCACAGGATGTCTATTGCATCTGGTTCATTTGTGACGTGAACAACCACCTGCTGGTTATTAGATCTAGCCCCACTATCTCAGGATGCATTTCATCCGCCATACTCTTAGTCTTGTGTAACTCAGCATCCTGTATTACTGTCATTAGGCTTATAGCACTACTTCCAAAATCCACTTTATTGTCTGAATTAGTCATAACCAGGACATATACCCCAATTGGGCTCCTGTCTTCCATTATCCTGGTTACAGATAATTTTAGGCCATGTTGGTCAACTGCCATTTTAGTAATCATTTCAAATAATGCCTCAATTTTGGTAGACATAATGAGTAAGGTGGCATACACCTTACACTCATTGGCTCAATCCCCACCAACAGCTACATTCAAACATGAATTAATAAATTGTTCATCAGCTTCCTCTTCCATATCATCTGAGTCTGACATGATATCCGTTAAATGTAGTGTTGCTGATAAGTTGGTTGGCGCTATAATATTTGTCCTAAATTTGGAGGACACCATTAAATTGCGTTTGAAATTATTACATAGATTTATGAGTGAGCCACTGTTATCGATATTGAATGAATGCAATATGTCACTCATAATCAATTTTCTTGGCGTAGTGTTAGATACATTAATCTCACCATCTTCCGGAGGAATGATGCTTACTGGAATTTTTGGGTAAAAAAACTCTGATTGGGCGGACCCAATCTGCAATATCATTCTTGTCATCCGATTTGTCATTTTTACCCTTTTTTATTCTAGGAGCACCTTTCAAAGTATTAAGCATGAGACTCGGATTTCTCATTTGTTTCCCCACTCTCACAGTGTCATTCCTCAATCCCGTACACTTATGTCTTTTTGTAGGGTGCTACTATGTATCGGTTCCTAAGATCTTCAAGGAATACCATAAACAAATCTAATTGAATTCAATCAGAAGAGCAGGAACATATACAATTATAATGCTTAATCCATAGGATCACCTTCAAGCAGCTAAAACTCTTATAAAGCTATTAAAACAAATACAATACTTAATTAATAAATACAAAGAAAACAACATAATCAATGTGCATCGTGTCTGTGAATATATTAATGGAAAATGCGACGTAACCCTCTGCATTAACCAATGTAGCTAATGCAATTAAAGCTGAGTGTGTTAAAATCATATATCAAATAATTACTTAACTAAGTGCACATTCCGCAGCTATGTACGTTTAGATGGAAAGGTCTTCACATTTATAAGTTCATGTCATCCGTTGCTCTATATCCACGGGGAAATAATCACGCATTCTTCATTATGTTTGTGCTGTGCTCACAGGCGCACGGCCCAGAGTTGCCCTGCACAGAGTATGCCCGTGATGTTTAACACTTCCTTCACATTGGAAAAAGCACTGAAGCCAAAGCTACCAGTTGTCAAAGTCAATAAAAGTTCTAATCGTATAAAAGAAAAGATGCAATGTGTGTGAGATGCATTAACGGATAGTGCTCCAAGGCGCACAGTGGCACTACCAAAGGCAAATGGCAGTCAATAATCATATGCGTGTGTACAGACAGAACGGCTGCTAAAACAGTATTCGGCGGCACAGTGGCTTAATCGGTCTCCGCTATTCCAGAATAGACATTGTTCAAAGGAAGTTTGTTTGGAAAACGTGCAGTTAGCATTGTAAAAGCATGGCAGATTTTGCACTAAGTTCTATGTCACACATGTCGAGAAATGTTCCGTCTTACCTGGAGCCGATAAACTTAAGAACTTTGTCCAACTTTCCACCTAATCAGATCCTCCTGAGTTCCCTCTGTTATCAGCAATAAAGTGGGGTGCGGCCGCACAGCTAAACACAAAACACTCAGGCACGCTCCGCGTCCTCCACTCACAGGTGGGGCTTTTATAATGTTGATAACTGCAACTGTAGAAAGACTCTGTATGGCAGCCATATAGTAAACCTTCACTTATCAAGCTACAAAGTGTTTTTAGCATTGCACAAAACACTCATATGATATGATTAGTTATTTATAACACGCTTAATACCCAAAGGTTTCTAAGCGCGGACACAGGGAACGAACCTGTGCTGTTCCATGCAGTTTTGCTTCCAAGGCAAGCATGTGGCCGCTGACCTATCTTCCTGAGACATAAGCACTCCCCCTCTCTCTGCTCCCAGGTGGGGCTTTTATAATGTTGATGACTGCAACTGTAGAAAGACTACATATGACAGCAATACGGTAAACTTTTGCTTAGCAGGCTACACAATGTTTTGAGAATTGCACAAAACACTCAGATGCACTCCACCTTGAATTGTGCATTTCTTGAAAACGTTGTCATATTTTAAAATTAAAATAAGAAAATACGGTAGAGAAAAGTGAAACATATACAGTTCACACATTTACAAAGTTAATTTCATTAGAAGCAAAAATAATCATTAACAAATATGTCTTCAAATTTGCAGCTCTGAGTTTTGTCTGCCAATAAAGAATGATAATATGAAAGTACAACAGAGGGGGCTTCTAGAGACAGTATGGACACAATGCCAAGGAGGTGTAGTACAAGAAGATACCTCTTTTTTCATGATAATAAAGAGCCAAAAAGTAAGATCTAGCCCAGATTCTGATGGAGATGCAGTAGGCACCTGAAGAAGGTTGGGAGCATTGGTGCTGTTGCAATGTCTATAATGAGAATGTTGAAAAGCACCAGTCCTCTGCCCCTCTGCTACTGATGAGAGTTGGGGAAGACATGGTTATGGAGGACAAATTGAACATGTTCAAACAGGCTGTGGCCCTGAATCCAGAAAGGGAACTCTCCTGAGGCCTCTACCCTAACCCCCACGACTCTCAAAATGTATCTTACTTTGTCCCTTGAGCACAGAACCTCTGTTGAGATTTCCAACTATACTGAAAGCTTTCAATTTTACATTGTGCTGCCCTAGTCCCATGTTCCTCTACTCCATTAGCCTGCCCTACAGAATTGTAGCTCGTTGGGTCACATGTCATGTTCAGAATTCAGAAAGGCGTCTCTACTGCTACCCAGACTGCTTGCAAACAGGGTTGGACTGGGACAAGAAAAAGACCCGGACACCCAAAAAAAAGTGGCCCACCCCTCGCCTCAAAAAAGTGGGCCACCCCTCGCCTCAAAAAAGTGGCCCACTCTGCACATCAAAAAAAGTGGCCCTAAAACCATCATCCGCGAAGAAGACAGTGAAACGGCCTCCTGTACCACTACTAGACCCAACACATTTCCACCACAGAATTTACATAACTGAATCATGTATTTGGAAAAACTGTTTGGACAGATTACACCTCGAACCCCATTCCAATGGGTGATCATGTTTTGCATGTAAGCCTGGGTTTCATAAAAGCTGATATCCTTCCTCAAGGAACCTCACACTATAACAGGAAGGTCACCTAAGAAACTCAATACAACTGAAAAAGAGCATCTCGTGTCTTTGAACTTGGTGGCATCAAAATCTTTCAGGGAAGCAAAGAAAGAGGAAGGTAGGAGCTACTATGTCTATGAGTCTGTATCTTTCCAATCTATTGTTTAGTGCCCTGGGAGGGTCCACTCTTTCCTATGGGCTTGACTGCACCAGGCTCCTCTGAGATATTTTGAAAATACTGTGCAGTGCTTACGGTTCCATCAAACAAGTGTATCCACATCTTCCCTTAACACATTGGTTTAGGCTAACATAAACTAAACTAAAATAAACGTTTAGTTCATACTAGTGTATAGCATCGGCTTCAGAAGACTTCTGTCTTGCTAAAAATAATGCAACCCCAAAAGAAGCTGTCAGTGTTAAGAAGTCACGCATCCTCTGTGCTATGTTTGAGGGTTCAGATCCCTTGACCACCATCGAGTACTAACTGCACATGTGCTCCGTGCGGAACTAGTGCAAAGTGACATAGACATGCGCCCAGGCCAGAGGCCCCCAACCCCAGGCTGTACGCCCACTCCCCAGTGATCTCAGCTGTTCTAAAAATAGGAAATTAGTTGTTTTGACAGAATCCCTGACAGCGTAAAAGAAAAACCAAGGCCGATCATAACTGTGCCTCAACGTGCCTCAATTACATGGCAAGTAAAACAGGTTATTACCCACCTGGGCAATGTGTGGATTCGAAATATACGACCACACTGTGCAGCCCCCTGTCCAGATACTCAGCGCACATGCCTCTGTGCAAATGCCCATCTCACAGCCACATGTGCAGATGCCCACTGCAGAGCCCCCTTGCAAATTCCCATCTCACAACCGCATGTGCAGATGCCCACTGCAGAGCCCCCTGTGTAAATGCCCATCTCACAGCCGCATGTGCAGATGCCCACTGCAGAGCCCCCTGTGCAAATGCCAATCTCACAGCCGCATGTGCAGATGCTCACTGCACAGACCCCTGTGCAAATGCTCATCTAACAGGCCCATATTCAGATGCTCACTGCACAGCCCCACATGCAAATGCCCATCTCACAGCCCCATGTGCAGATGCCCAAACAGACGCCACACTGCACATTCCCCTGTGTGAATGCCCATCTCACAGCACCAGTGGTGGTGTGGCCTACAGAGAACTCCTGAGATTTCCAGGTGGGCCTCTGCACCATGGGCCACTTTTGAGTGGGATGGAGTAAAACATTAATTACAAAATGTCCAATATATTTTAACAGAGCCACTTGCAAAAATATTTCCAGGGCCCCGTTTGGTTCCCAGTCCCGCACTGCACAGCACCCTGTACAGATGCCCACTGCACACTCCCTTGTGTAAATGTCCATTACACCGCCACCCCGTGCAGATGGCCGCGTAGAGCCTATCTTTTCTAACACCCAGTCAGGGCTATCTGATCCTATCTATTGGGCTGGTTCGCCATTTATTGGGTTGTGCCTAGCTGCATTCTTTGTATGGGGTAAAATCTTGTGTTTGCAGCGTCTCGTTTTATTGCCCAATGGCAATTTCCCAGCTCAGTGTGAAAGTCAGATTTAGAAAGTTGGGAGGCTTTTTGTTGGACAAAATGCAAACGGAACTGTCCACAAGCGTGCATGCACGTCGTGATCATCAGATAACAGCCGACACAGCACAGATGCGCTCGCCGGCAAAGGAATCTCAAGATCCGTGTCATTCATGGGAGAGGTGGAATAACTCACTGTCTCTTTGCCTACGCTTCGCGTATTGTACACAATCAAGAACATGGCCAGGTGATCTGAATTAAAGGCGCACACCTTTAAATACAAAAGCAATGCAGAGCCACTACGGGTGGTAGAGATATATAACTAGGACTAGATTTAAACACAACTGAGGGAAGGAGCAAAGGGATATAAACTAGTTACACGTTGTAGTCGGTGTAAAGTCCTCAACTCTGTCATTTACTTTAGATGTTTGCTTGATAGCTGCATACTCGGTGTGTTGTACAAAGTTTATTTTTAACATCTCAACCAGCACGCCCTCACTCATTCCTTTAGCCCCCACCTCTGCTGGACCTTTAACTCCCTCACCCGCCTGTGTTGCTGCATTTATACATGATAGGTGACAGGCCCAAGGTGCCAGGATTGATGTTTGTTTGTTTGTTTGTTTTATTTATTTATAATGCGCTCCAGACCCTTAGGTTACCGGGCACAGCAGCAAGTATATGCAAGAGTTACAATGTTACAATGTTACATGAATGAATTTACAATATTAAAAAATTACATGAATGTACAATTAGCGGTTGCAGTATTTACATGAATATACAGTTAGCAATATACAGAGTTAGCAGTTATAAACATAAGGGTTACTAACACATCTGAGTGCATTAAGTAAGGCTACACTTGTGAAGGAGCCAAGGGATATAAACTAGTTACACGTTGTAGTCGGTGTAAAGTCCTCAACTCTGTCATTTACTTTAGATGTCCGCTTGATAGCTGCATACTTGGTGTGTTGTACAAAGTTTATTTTTAACATCTCAACCAGCACGACCTCACTCATTCCTTTACTCGGTGGGTTAAATGCCTGCTGCAATGCTCTGCGTGTAACGTGTAAATCGACTGGTCTCAGGCATTACTCCTATGTCAACGCTCATTCACTCCAAAGTTTTCTTTGGAACGTGGTGTTCGCAGTCTTATATTTATAATGCAAAAGGAAGAACTAAAACGACCCATGAGCAAAGATGTGCAAGGGATTGAGTGAAACACTCCCACACACCAATAACATAGAGCTCGGATGCATGGATAATGGCGCTAATCAGGATCTTATCCATTTCGTTTTTTCCCTCTGCGTTCTGGCTCTGGGGGTCCTGCATTTCTAAAGGGAGAACAAATGTACAAATCCCACAGTGCAAAATCAAACCATAGGACTGGACGCCTCCTCTGCTCTGCCACGGGACAACTTTTGTGCGCTGCATAGATTTATAGAAAGCTCAGTAGTCTGTGTCGCAGTTGTTAATTTCATGGTGAACTGCTGTTTCCTTTTCATCCCCCCATTTGCCCCACCACCCCTACTCTTACCTGATTACCACGCTACCACCACCAGGTCTTCGCATGGAGAGCAGTTGCAGGAAAGGCCGGGGGCGCTGCTGATCCAGCAAGCTGTCACAGCACTGTCTGCAGCAGCACAGTCGACGGGCAGGCAACATGGCCCCAACCTTAACTTATAGTGTTAATTTTGTTAAAAAAAACACTGGGAGCGGGCCAGGCTAAGGCCAGCCCGGCTGCTCCCATTGTTTTGTAAAAAAGTAACGCTTCCTTGGCGCCATGGTGTCTCGCACTGACTCGCTGCCTGCAGGCCCTGCCTACTCTGCTACATTGCTCTGCATGATCTACTCTGCATGAATCTGATCAGAGTAGGCAGTACCTGCAGACATCCCTGAGTCGTACAAAAGTAATTTTGGCCCGGCCACGGGCTGAACGGCCGATGGGCCAATCCGACCCTGCTTGCAAATAATGGGTGAATTTTATTTCCCAAGCATCGGTCAAGTAGTGAGGTTTCTCAAATATACTGCAATCTTTCAATTTCTCTTTGCTTATCCTGCATATTGTTGCCCTTTCTCCCGATGTCCTGGTCCTTTGTATAGCCTTACCTTCACCCCCCATTTTGCCTGCCCTTCTTCCTTGCAGATCAGTGGTTCAGTGGATTGGGACACATGTCCCTGTATTCATAAATAGGTCACTACTAATGGCATGCATTTTGTGCATTTTCGTTGTGTTCCCTGGCATATTGTTTACCCTTAAATCCTCCATGCCTTTGGCCCACCCTCCAGTGCTGTATGTTTGTGGCTCATCGGGGTCCCAGAATTCACATAAATCTGAGTCACTGATCTGCCTGCATGAGTAGTCCATGGTAAGGGACGACGTGTGGTTTTGTGTTCAGCGTGGCACCAAAATCCTTCTCTCCCATGCCCCTTTAACAGCTGTTTGATAAACCTTGAGGTATAGGACAATGGCAACCCCTTGTATGTTCTGCTCAATGGTGCCCAGTTTAATCATACCACTGTAGTACTTGTGTGCTAGCATATTTGTGGTCACCTCTGCATCCATTAATGTCGGAAATTACATAGAAGATTAACTCCATGCGCCCTGTGATACCCACCGGATTGGTGTCTGCAGACGGCTGTCAGAACCGCGGACGTCCCCGGACGTCATCATGTGACTGCACCCAGCCTGTTCAGGAATGGGGTCTGCAGCCGTGGACAATTTAAAAGTTCATTTTCTGCCAATATAGCATGTTTCAAGCTGAAACATTACCCTTCCACAGCTCCCAGACCCATTCTTGATTGATCTGGCAACTTTTTACAACTTTTCAAGACCAATTTGTGACTCGGTTGTCCGGGACAGCACGACCGTCCAGACGATTTTTCAGAAGGGACCCACCCAATACTTTTTCTCATTCTCAATATGGATTTCTAGGAGAGAGCACCAGCTTTACTGCTTTGCAGATCTGTTTTGCAAAAGTTATTGCTGACCATCATGGCATCTGTTAAGCCATCGCTTCTTCACAGCCACCCCCACCACCACAACTTCAACAACCTGGAGGGCCTGGACAGGGGAACACGCACTATGATTCAGACAATGAGTATCAAGAGGAAGATGAAGATGAGGTGGAGGAAGTCCCTATCTCCATTACCCGGAGTGAGTCCTGGGTGTGGTGATTCTTCACAACCATTGGAAATATGACGAAGTCTCATGCAGCCAAGGTTCGATGCACTAAGTGCAAAGTTTACTCAGTTGCGGAAAACCAGGGTGTATTCCTACAGCACCACCTCCATGCAGCGCCACACCAAGTTCATCCACCCATGTGCTCTGAGGAAGGTGGTACCTTTCTCAGGGAAACGTAAGTTGACGCCCTCTACCCCATCTTCTTCAACTGCTCCTGTTTCCACAAAGGATACTCCACAAAGAATACCGTTGGTTCTTACCTTTTTAGGGTCACAGTACTCTGTTTGTACTGTGAAGCACCGATCTGTAGAGGGAGCAGTTTCAGAGTGCTTTCAAGAGCGCATTCAAGGAGCATGAGAAACACTTCCACCTACCTTGATTAAGGTCCACCCACCATCTCCCACTGTCCACCTGCCACCTGCCCCTTCGTCCTCGTGGTTGGTGCCCCTTCTGTCGTTTTCCTCTCCCACCTTGCCTTCCGTCTCCTGGAAAAAAATGCAAAAAAAAAAAAAAATACAAAACTAAAAAAACTGAAAAAAAAAACGTTCCTTTAGGAACCTCCTTTCCCAGTTAAAAAATAGAAGTGAAAAAAGTCACAGGCCCCTTTGCAGCATGCATTGTCCGCGGACAGCACAGTAGTCTGTGGACACCTACAAATTCTAGGTGTGGTGTGGGGGCATGCAAATTATTTTAATTGTTTTTCAATTGTGGCTCTTAAAACAACCTTGTTTGTCTTTTTAACTTTCAAATATTATTTTGATTATCTTGTTTCATATACTAAACTAACAAAGATTCCACACACGGTAATTATGAAGTGTTCACAAACACTGCTTCAATATATTTTTAAGGTTTTCCAGAAAAATCTGGTTACCCACATCCGTTAGATGCACTCAATCTCTTCGGAAATATGTTGACAATATCAAATGTAATGTTCTCATTATGAAAGATGTCATGTCAACATCTCGCAAACAAGCACACACAGCTTTATTCATGTCCTTTGTTGCTTTTTCCACTTGCAGACAAAATAAATATGAACGCATCCACATTTGTCTATGTGCAATCCAAGAAAACATTATTTTAGAATTTGGAAACATTTCCACAACTTTCCTAATGTCCCCTTCATTGCAAACTGCAATAAAATTCCAGTAACGTACCCCAAACTATTCTCTCCACAACGAAAAACAATGATGTCTGGATGTTTGTTAGGGAGAATTCTCTGTTTAGGCTGAATTTCCTAACCTAGTGAGTCCCCCAGCAGCTTTGCTGGATTTTGGGAGTTTGTTTTTTCCATCCTGCCAAGAGTGAGACTCTTTTTCTCCCACTCTTGGACATGTATGTGTGTAATTCCTTTAAATGTCAATGTGTTCTCTGGGCTATGGGGTCTTTTACTCCATAGGGTCTCATATGTTTTTCTATGTGTGTTACACCGCACCCTACGTGCCGTAACACTGGGGCGTCCTAGCGGACCTCCACCACAGACTCCATACCCGGGGACTGACTACTGTCTCCCCGGGCATGTAAAGTCACCATTGGCTTTACTAGACCTATATTTACTAACAGAACTAGTACAAACCATCCTATTGTGGACGTACTAGTAGGGGTAATTCGATTACTCCTGGGTCTGTTACTCGAGGGGGCACTGTCCCGCCTCCCCTCGTCGAGTTTTGGCTGGTGGCAGTGGAAACTACTTGTTATGTTCGATCCAGAACATAACCCTATGGGATTCGTCCCATTGTTGGAGATTGATACTTTTTCTCGTTAATCTCTAACGTACCACCAATCTACTTATCTTAAATAAGTTTATCGGATGGTATTTTCTGCCAGAACTCGGTTTGTAAAATGGCGTCTGTGTTCGTCTCTGTGACTCCTAAACCAAAGGTCGAGCCCTTTGTTCCACTTTTGGTGGGCTCTGTACAGAGACCCTCCAAAGTGGTGCCATTCGGTCTGGGTTACCACAGGGATGTGGGAGGGGGTTTTGGCACCCTGGACTGAGTTGCCTTGCCAATTCAAGTCGCACTCTGGAGTGATTGGCCCAAGTGGTGAGCCTTCCCGCTCACCACTTAGCATGTGTTGATTGACAGCTAGGCTGAATGAATGGGGGTTTTCTGCATAAAAGCAGGGCTTTTGGGACTGGATCTTCAGAAGTCGCCACAGGACCTAAGAATCCGACGAGGGTAACGCTGAGCCGACCTGCACGACGACACCTCCGGTGGAGCCCTGCGGGACCGACTCACCACTTCCCAACGACAGAGGAGATCTCCCTGCCGGAGAGTCTCTTCCCCTGGCTGGTGGGAACAACCAGTCCCCTTTGCTTTTTATTCGCCTCAGGACGCAGTGGTCGAATTGCCCGTGCAGAGCACCCCGGCAACCGGATAGCCACTACCCCTGTACCGCGACCAAAAGGTGGTGCCTTGTGACGGAGCACTCCGCGGCTGGTCTCTTCCCTGGTGGTGCACCGGACTTCCTTTTTCTTCGACGACGAGAACCCCTCTACTCTTGGCAAAGACCCGACGTGCATCCACCACCAGGAACATCTGCCCCCGCCGGAGCTGCCCTCCACAATAAGGTACCGTGTCCGCCTGGCTTCCCTTTAGATCAGATTGAGCGAGGTGTCTTAATCCTCTCCTTTCCTTTGGGTCGCCTCCATGCTTTTCTCATTTATCGTTCTGAACTGGTTCAACCTGCCGATAACAATTTGCTACTAAGACTTGAATGCATCTCCACTAGAGACTTTTTGGGACATCGCACCTTACCTCTCTCCGAGTGGGCCTGGCCTCTGAACTTCACGATCTATTGTGAATCTTGCCTTCCTGCCTTGCATTTTATTCGCGAAGGATTGAACTGTGTTGATTTCATGACCTGCCTATCTTTTTCTCTCCCATCCTAATTAATGTTCGAGTGTCATCTAGGTTGAGGTATACACCTCTGTCTGAAAATAAGTGATACTGGTAGAACCTAGAGTTGTCGAAATATTTCTAGGGGGATTGATCATTTTCTACTCCGTAGAGTAATTGTGTTTGATTTGTTTGCCGTGATTTGCCTTAGTGTTTTCCATAGATGTTTCATTATAAATAAATACCGTAATATCTTTACACTAAGCCTCGTTGCGTGTTTGCTTGTCTTGCTGTGAAGAATTGCCCTATTTTGTGTACTCCACATAGCTGGAGCTGTCTCTCCACATACAAGGTACCGTGTCCGCCTGGCTTCCCTTGAGTCGGTTAGCGTTAGGAATCTTAATCCTCGCCTCTCCATTGGGTCGCCTCCAAGCCTTCTTAACTTTCTGTTCTGAACTGGTCCAATCTTTCTGTGACAATTTGCGCCAAAGACTCAAAGTGCATTTCCACTGTGATACTTTTTGGGACATTTCGCCTTGCCTCTCTCCGAGTGGGCCTGACCTCTGAACTTTGCGATCTACAGTAGACCCTGCTTTACTTGCCTTGCATTTGTTCGTAAAAGTGTTGGTACCGAGTTGATTTCATACCCTGCCTTTTCTCTCCCGTCCTAACGAATACTAGAGTGCCATCTAGGTTAAAGCATTCACCTCTGTCTGCAAATAAGTGGTGCCATTGAACCTAGACTTGTCGAACTATTGTTAGGGGGATTGATTTACTTATAGTAATTGTGATTGAAGTTGTTTGCCGTATTAGTGCCAGTGTGTTTTTCATAGGTGTGTTTTTATAAATAAATAACTATATATCTTTACACCGAAGCTCTGTTCCGTGTTTGCTTGTTCTACTGTGTAAATTGCCCTATTTTGTATACTCCACATACTGCTCAACTCTTCTTGAGGGAAGTCTGACTGCTCAGCCACAGCTACCAAGTGAATCTGTGTGGTACAGACTGCTACCAAGTGGGTTCACCGCCAACCACCTGTAGTCCTAAATCTTTTGCAGTGGTCCCAGAGGGAACTGCACAGGTTTCCGCCTAACACTGGTGTACAGCGGTGGGATTTTTATCGAGTATACAGTTTAGAATGCTTTTCGACACTGTAGGATAACTAACCACAAAACTTTGCACAAAAAGCAACTTTTCAAAAGCATGTCTATGATGGAAACTTACAGTCAAGAGTCCTTGTCAGGTGAAAATACTGAGAGTCTGCGAGCTCTCTGTAGGCAAGAGAATCTTTCTGTAAGAGGCAAGAAGTTAGAACTAATCGAGAGATTGCTGGCGAATCAAAGTCTGGGTACTGGTTAAGAGGAACCAATCTCTCCAGCGACTGTAGATAACAGTGATGGTGTTGATCTGAATCGTAATTCTGATGATAGCGATGAAGAGGCTGACGAGGACGGAGAGGCTAACGAAACTGTCTCCCCTGCTCCTCTACCTGCCTTACCAGCTGTGCCTACGGGGCCCATACCAGGTCCCACAAGTAACCCTGCTTATTTTGAACTTGAAAAAATGAAGCTCGAACTAGAATACAAATGGTTCTTGGCTCAATCTGAACGAAACCAAGAGCTCGAGTTCAGACGGATGAATGCCCAGGATGAGCAGAAGCAAGCTGAGTTAAGACTCAGAGAAATAGAACTTAATCACGAGTTAGAAATGAAAAAGTTGTCTATGGAAAATGCTTCTCTCTCCTCTGGTTCCTGTAGGAGCTCCAGTCCCAAAAGACCCCGGATGCCGAAGGAATTAGTGGGTATGTATGAACCGAGATTGGATGTGTTGGATTGGTTGAAACTGTTTGAATACAATCATGGGCTCCAGGACATCACCGGGAATGCTTTACTTCCCTGGTTGTTCTCTAGGCTCCCTCCTGTTGCGACTGATGTGGTAATGGAGTTGTGGGATGCGGATAAGATGGATTACGAAAGTGAAAGTGTGAAACTAGCTTTAATAGCTAGATTCGTGAAGACCCCTTCCCAGTATCTTAAGAGGTTTAGAACCCTCAAAAAGCATGATGGTACCCCTTGGGCAACCTGGGTGAGTGAAGGGTTGAAAAACTTAGAGGGATGGATTAAGGGTTACAAAGTGAACACTTATGAGGGTATGAGGAATCCTTTTATGTTGGAGTCTATTTATGATGCCTGTTCTCCTGAGCTCAGACAGCACTTGGCTGATTCGAAGGAATTGGATTCCCGGGCACTAGCTAAGGCTGCTGACTTGTGGGTTGCCAACAGGGCTACTCACAAGGATTCTGGGGCGACTCAGAAAAAGGATGAGGGAAAACAGCCTAAAAAAGACTCAAAAGAGAATTCTAAAAACTCACATTCCAAAGAGGGCCCCAAACAATACCAGAAGGGTAAGACACCGGGAAAACCACAGCAGAATAGTGTGTCTTCTGGTGCCAAACCGGAAGGAGGTCAGAACAAGCCACCATTCCAGAAAGCATTTGGTAAATGCTTTGTTTGTGGCTCGACTGACCACGTGAAAGGAGATCCCAGATGTAAGGGTAAACCTTCAGGGGTCCAGCTTGTCTCCTTAGCCTTCGCTCCAGAGGAGGAAGTCCAAATGGCAAGTGGAAACTTTCTACTGCTAGCTGACGAACCCATTGGAGTCTCAGCCAGCGTTTCTTTAGTATCTCTGGGGTTGTGGGAACAACAGAATTTAGATGTCTATAATTCTATCCCCGATAATACTAAACTAAAGAGTATTATAAGGACAGTGTCCAGGTGAATGGTCAGGAGACTCCTGCCATTAGGGACACTGGGGCCAGCATAACTGTGGTGGATAAATCGTTTTTTCAGGCCGAGGATGTTGCTAAGGCACCCAAACGCCTCACCAAGCTAGCTGGAGGGCCTGTGCAGATGCTTCCCCAATTACCAGTTCTCATCCAGTGTAACGACATGACTGTGAAGATACCTGTCAGCATACAGAGTGAGGTACAGGACGCGTACTGTTGGGTAACGATTTAAAAACTCTCGGAGTTGTATCGCATACTCCCAGACCTCCTAGTAAACGGTTACAGGAGCTAACCAGACCTGCAAGAGAGAGGACCATGCGAGGTACTCTCGGGGAGATGATGAAGAAAGAAATCACTCCTGCTCCACTGGAATTGTCGGCCGCTGTCTCCAAGACATCAGAAGCAAAAGGGAAACCTAAGGCTTCTATGCCAAAACCAGCAGCCAGCATTCCAGTGCAGCCAACACGGACTTCCCCCCGGTTGTCCAAAGTTACACCCGTAACTCCACCTCCAGCCGAGGCTGAGAGGGAGGTACGACCCTGAGTGGTAGAATTAGACTCTGAGGAAGAGCTAATGGAAGGCCAGGAACTCATTGGAGATCTGTATCCTGTTGACCATCCTGAGCTGCAGTCTTTACTGGCAGAAGGTGGACCCAGCAGGGCAGACTTCAGTAAGGGACAGAGAGAATGTCCAACTCTGGAAGGTCTTCGCCACCAGGCAGAAGCTCAGGCTGAAGGGCAAGAGCCTAGGAAATACAGGTTACACTGGGAAGATGGCCTCTTCTACAGTGAACCGACCAAGTCTGCACCTGGAGACTACAAACGACTTGTAGTACCCCAAGAGAACAGACCACAGTTCTTGCAGTTAGCCCACGAGATTCCTTTGGCTGGTCACTTGAGTTTCAAGAAGACTAAGGAAAGGCTCTCTCTCTACTTCTATTGGGCGAAGATGGGGGCCGAAGTAGAAAAACACTGCAGGAGCTGCCACACCTGCCAGATCTCTGGTAAGGTTGGCTCCAAGAATGTGGCACCTTTAGTGCCTCTCCCAGTTGTGGGAGTCCCATTTGAGAGAGTAGGGATTGACATTGTTGGTCCCCTTGATCCTCCAACCTCCTCAGGCAACAGGTTTATACTTGTTGTAGTAGACCATGCTACTAGGTATCCTGAGGCAATTCCTATGAGGACTGTTACGGCTCCGGCTGTGGCTAAGGCCCTCCTTGGTATTTTTACTAGGGTCGGGTTTCCTAAGGAAGTAATCTCTGACAAGGGGTCAAACTTTATGTCCCACTACATGAAAGCCATGTGGAAAACCTGTGGAGTTACTTACAAGTTCTCAACAGCTTACCACCCACAAACCAATGAGTTGGTAGAACGGTTCAACCGAACCATGAAGAGCATGATAGGTGCTTTAGAGGAACCCCTTAAGCGTAAGTGGGACCTTCTACTGCCATGCCTTCTCTTTGCTTATAGAGAAGTCCCTCAGGAGGGAGTAGGTTACTCTCCCTTCGAACTACTCTATGGTCATCCTGTCAGAGGTCCATTGGCCCTGATTAAGGAGGGGTTGGAGAGTGCTCCTTCCCCCAAGCCAGTCAGAGTGACTGACTTTGTGATAGGTCTCCGGAGGAGAATGTCACACATGATGACGGAAGCAAGCGATAACTTGAAAGCTGGACAAGCATTGGTCAAGCACTGGCACGATTAAAAGGCTAACATGGTTGAGTTCGCTCAAGACCAGCTCGTTCTCGTTATGATCCCAACAAGGCAGAGGGCCTTGCAAGATAAGTGGATGGGACCCTTCCGAGTAGTGGGTAAACTCGGAGAGGTTAACTATCTGGTGGACTTGGGCAATCCCAAGGAGGCTCCGACAGTCTTTCACACCAACCGACTTAAAGCGTATGTCTCACGACCTGATGTAGGAGTGTTGCTTCTAGCATCATCCGAGGAAGAAGAAGAGATTGAAGCTCTTCCGGATCTCCTCAGAGGCTTGCCTTTAGATGAAAAAATTGAAGGAGTAAATCTCTCCTCCAATCTGACACCCAAGCAACAAGAAGAGTGCAAATCCATGTTGAATCAGTTTGCCTCTCTGTTCTCGCTTTCACCAGGCTTGACCCCTTGGGGACAGCACGACATACTCACTGGTGACTGTCTGCCAGTCAAAAGCAGAGGATACCGCATGTCAGAAAACGTACGAACCCACATCAAAGGTGAGGTCAGCAAGATGCTCGATCTCGGGGTAATAGAGCCCTCTACTAGTCCATGGTCTAGCCCAGTTGTGTTAGTACCAACGGCCGGATCTAAAGAACTTAGATTCTGCGTGGATTATAGAGCTCTTAATGCAGTCACCAAGACTGATGCCCACCCTTTGCCAAGAACAGATGAGTTGGTGGATAAACTTGGCGCCGCCAAGTTCCTCAGCACATTTGACTTGACGTCAGGCTATTGGCAAATAGCCCTGACAGACCATGCCAAGGAGAAAACTGCATTTTCTACCCCCGTTGGCTCATACCAGTTTAAGGTAATGCCTTTCGGATTGAAGAATGCACCTGCTACGTTTCAACAGATGGTAAACCAGGTTCTGAATGGGATGGAGGACTTCTGCATGGCATACTTGGATGACATCGCAGTGTTCAGCAATTCCTGGGAGGAACATGTAACCCACCTGAGAGATGTTTTGCAGGCTCTTGGACGAGCCAATCTGACCATAAAGGCGAGTAAATGCCAAATTGGACAGAGTAAGGTAGTCTATCTTGGGCATGAGGTAGGCGGTGGAGAAATAAGGCCTTTGCTCAGTAAAATTGAAACTGTGCAAAATTGGACAACACCGACTACTCAAACCCAGGTGAGAGCCTTCCTAGGCCTCACTGGGTATTACAGGAATTTCATAGAGAACTATGGGACCATAGCTTCTCCACTGAATGTCATCTCCTCACCCAAATTTCCTAAAAAGGTTAAATGGAACGAGGAGTGAAATCAGGCTTTTGAAAACCTGAAAAAAGCTCTTTGCCAAGCCCCAGTACTCAGAGCTCCTGATTACCGCCAACACTTCATTGTGCAGACAGATGCTTCAAATGTAGGAATAGGTGCCGTACTCAGTCAACTGGATGGGAAAGGTAGGGAGCACCCCGTTTGCTTCATCAGCCGCAAGCTGAAGGATCCTGAAACAAGGTGGGCAACAATCGAAAGAGAGTCCTTTGCTATCTTGTGGGCTCTGAAGAAGTTTAGGCCGTACTTGTATGGTTCTACTTTCGTCATTCAGACTGACCACCAACCCTTGAGATGGTTAATGCAAATGAAAAGGGAAAACCCAAAACTATTGAGATGGTCAATCTGCCTGCAAGGCTTTGATTTCACCATTGAGCACAGGTCAGGATGTCACCACCAAAATGCTGATGGTCTCTCTAGGATGTATGTCATCGACTAGAGGTAGGAGATTCATCCAGGAGTGAATTAAATCCTCCTGTCCCTTAGTCTGGGGGGGCGAGTGTTAGGGAGAATTCTCTGTTTAGGCTGAATTTCCTAACCTAGTGAGTCCCCCAGCAGCTTTGCTCGATTTCCGGAGTTTGTTTTTTTCCATCCTGCCAAGAGTGAGACTCTTTTTCTCCCACTCTTGGACATGTATGTGTGTTAATTCCTTTAAATGTTAATATGTTCTCTGGGCTATGGGGTCTTTTACTCCATATGGTCTCATATGTTTTTCTATGTGTGTTACACCGCACCCTATGTGCCGTAACACTGGGGCGTCCTAGTGGACCTCCACCATAGACTCCATACCCGGGGACTGACTACTTTCTCCCCGGGCATGTAAAGTCACCATTGGCTTTACTAGACCTAAATTTACTAACAGAACTAGTACAAACCATCCTATTGTGGACGTACTAGTAGGGGTAATTCGATTACTCCTGGGTCTGTTACTCGAGGGGGCACTGTCCCGTCCCCCCTCGTCGAGTTTTGGCTGGTGGCAGTGGAAACTACTTGTTATGTTCGACCCCGGACATAACCCTATGGGATTCGTCCCATTGTTGGAGATTGATACTTTTTCTCGTTAATCTCTAACGTACCACCGATCTACTTATCTTAAATAAGTTTATCGGATGGTATTTTCTGCCAGAACTCGGTTTGTAAAATGGCGTCTGTGTTCGTCTCTGTGACTCCTAAACCAAAGGTCGAGCCCTTTGTTCCACTTTTGGCGGGCTCTGTACAGAGACCCTCCAAAGTGGTGCCATTCTGTCTGGGTTACCACAGGGGTGTGGGAGGGGGTTTTGGCACCCTGGACCGAGTTGCCTTGCCAACTCCGGTCGCACTCTGGAGTGATTGGCCCAAGTGGTGAGCCTTCCCGCTCACCACTTAGCATGTGTTGATTGACAGCTAGGCTGAATGAATGGGGGTTTTCTGCATAAAAGCAGGGCTTTTGGGACTGGATCTTCAGAAGTCGCCACAGGACCTAAGAATCCGACGAGGGTAACGCTGAGCCGACCTGCACGGCGACACCTCCGGTGGAGCCCTGCGGGACCGACTCACCACTTCCCAACGACAGAGGAGATCTCCCTGCCGGAGAGTCTCTTCCCCTGGCTGGTGGGAACAACCAGTCCCCTTTGCTTTTTATTCGCCTCAGGACGCAGTGGTCGAATTGCCCGTGCAGAGCACCCCGGCAACCGGATAGCCACTACCCCTGTACCGCGACCAAAAGGTGGTGCCTTGTGACGGAGCACTCCGCGGCTGGTCTCTTCCCTGGTGGTGCACCGGACTTCCTTTTTCTTCGACGACGAGAACCCCTCTACTCTTGGCAAAGACCCGACGTGCATCCACCACCAGGAACATCTGCCCCCGCCGGAGCTGCCCTCCACAATAAGGTACCGTGTCCGCCTGGCTTCCCTTTCGATCAGATTGAGCGAGGTGTCTTAATCCTCTCCTTTCCGTTGGGTCGCCTCCAAGCTTTTCTCATTTATCGTTCTGAACTGGTTCAACCTGCCGATAACAATTTGCTACTAAGACTTGAATGCATCTCCACTAGAGACTTTTTGGGACATCGCGCCTTGCCTCTCTCCGAGTGGGCCTGGCCTCTGAACTTCACGATCTATTGTGAATCTTGCCTTCCTGCCTTGCATTTTATTTGCGAAGGATTGAACTGTGTTGATTTCATGACCTGCCTATCTTTTTCTCTCCCATCCTAATTAATGTTCGAGTGTCATCTAGGTTGAGGTATACACCTCTGTCTGAAAATAAGTGATACCGGTAGAACCTAGAGTTGTTGAAATATTCTAGGGGGATTGATCGTTTTCTACTCCGTAGAGTAATTGTGTTTGATTTGTTTGCCGTGATTTGCCTTAGTGTTTTTCATAGATGTTTCATTATAAATAAATACCGTAATATCTTTACACTAAGCCTCGTTGCGTGTTTGCTTGTCTTGCTATGAAGAATTGCCCTATTTTGTATACTCCACATACTGCTCAACTCTTCTTGAGGGAAGTCTGACTGCTCAGCCACAGCTACCAAGTGAATCTGTGTGGTACAGACTGCTACCAAGTGGGTTCACCGCCAACCACCTGTAGTCCTAAATCTTTTGCAGTGGTCCCAGAGGGAACTGCACAGGTTTCTGCCTAACAATGTTTTAAGTGAACCATGGTCTCACAAAATGGGAAAATGTCCGCCCACTTCATCCCTTACTCTCCATAGCATAACACTTCAAATTCATGGAATCCAAGAATGTATCCCAATCTACAGTGCATAACACAGACATTCAGCCAATGGATCCAAGAGTCCCCCCCCCAAAATCCATACACTCT
Source organism: Ambystoma mexicanum (assembly GCF_040938575.1). Lineage (NCBI taxonomy): Eukaryota > Metazoa > Chordata > Amphibia > Caudata > Ambystomatidae > Ambystoma > Ambystoma mexicanum. Next base: position 340,183,243 of record NC_090939.1, read on the forward strand.
GCCTCCTCAAAGACATAGCCATTACCATGTTCTGTGTTTTCAAAACTCTTACAAACAAAACTCCTGCTACCCTCTCTTCCTGTACACCACACCCAAGAATCCTGATTGGCTGATCCCCTGATGTCCATGGACATCAGCAGCTGTCCTCAGTCTCCCCAGTCCCCTCTCCATTCCAGGCATCCTCAAAAGATACAGATGTACCACGAGCTGTCCGTGGACTACTGCAGTGCCCACAGACATGTTGTCCAATTGTTCGGGTGGTGGAGGTTTTACACTTAATTCAAGCAATGTATTGTACAATGGTGGTTCTTAAAAGAACTGTTTATTGTTTTATTCAGTTTTTTTAATTTCTTTTTGGTTTTCTGATTTTTAATTCCTAGAGCTACTTACAAGTGTTTTCATAAGCACTGTACATCTTGTTCACACAAACATTCTCAGTGCATTTTGATATTTACAGGAAGAATCTGATTCCCAATATTAGTAAAATGCACTCCATCACTCCGGAAATTGTTTGCACCATCCAACTTGATGTTTTCATTTTCAAAATATTCCATTCAAAAAAGCACATACACCTTCTTCTAGTTGTGCACAAAACACATTACAGCATCTCCATATTTTCCTTGGATGTATTTGTGGAAAATATTATTTCCACATGGAAATAGTTCCATTAAGCTGAGGATGCAACCTGCAAATGTAGTAATATAACCCAAACTATTTCCTCCACAATGAAAAACAATAATATCTGGGCATTGAAAGCAAAGCATAGTCTTACAAAATGATAATAAACTCAGACAGTTTTGCCCAGACACTGTATACCACCATTCTACACTACCTCCAAACCAATAGTACCATAGATGCCACACCTTTTCAAATTATTCATCCAACAATCTCCCAACATCCACACAGTGAGCTTTTTTCTAGCAATAGCCACACTCATCTTCCCTACACACAGCAATCAAAAGACCTACTACCCTCTCTTCATGTAAACCACAACAAGAACACCTCATTGGCCAATCCCCACAGTCCCCTTTCCATGCCAGGCATCCTTGAAAGACCTGGATGTGGAACGTGCCATATGCAGATTACACCCCGTAACACAGGGGCAGGCCTTCTACACTTTGCACTTCCATGTTCTCAACACTCCCTCATTGGCTGCTTTCAAAGAGTCACACATCCATCCACCAATCACATCCAAAAAGTCTACACCTAACTCTGTCATCTCAGTTCAACACTTCAGATGTACACTTGAATTCTGAGAATGCATAACTCCTGTTAATCACAGCCATCTGCATCAAAAACAACGGTGAAACTCTACAACATGTATATTTCCAGATTGAACATATGCATCTAACAACACAAAGTACAGAAGGTATGCTTATATTTTGTAAGTATTTTCAGCAACAATTTTTACAAATATGTATATATATATATATTACATGGCCACAGTAGTGGCCATGTAGTTATGGTTAATTTGTTTTTCCATAGGAAGAGCACTTTTTAGGTGGCTTATAACTTTGCTCTCCCTCGACGGATCCTCACCAAACTTTGCAAAAAAAGTATTTCCGTCACTCCAAAATTTTTTTCAAAGTTTGGTGACGATTCGTCCAGGGGGGGGCAAAGTTATAGGGGGGGACCCAAAACTTTTTTTTTTCCCATAGACTGAATGGGAAACATTTTTTGCTCGCGCCTACAGCCCAAACCGCTGGACGGATTTCCACCAAATTTGGACCAGGAGCAGCGGTTTGGTCCCGAAAGCGTGCTTTTGCAAATTTGGTGAAAATCCGTCCAGTAGTTCTTTTTAAAATGACCAAAAAGTAGGTACAAAAAAATTAGTGATATCTGTGTTCGGTTCGCGGACACACTTCCCTGTTCACTCCTTGGACAGTGTCCTGATTGGCCTATCGTCTTGCGTGATGTTCGTGGACATGCAACGTGTTTGCTGATTGGATGGCGTGGAGTGTAAAGCGCGTCAGATTTTTCGGTAGCGCCCGCCATCTTGGATTCGCGGACGTCTGCGGACAGCGCGGTGAAACTTTGTTCAAAATGTGTATTTTGTAGAGTGTGGTGGTGTGTAGGAGTGTTTGGGGAGGGTGGGAGTGTATGAGATAGGATGAAAGTTGTGTTTTTTATGTGTTAGACGTTCTTTTTGTGTTCGATTTGTTTCCGGACATCACGGGTGTTCTGAAATGTTCTAAATAAACTGACTAGGGGGTGTTCTAAGGACTCAATATGTGTCCGTTTTGTTCACAGGCAAAGTGAAACTGTTCTAAGAACACTCGCGGTGTCCGGGGAGTGTTCGTAGGGGGTGTCCTGAGGACGCTGTCCATATTGTTCTCTGTCAAGTTGAATGTGTCCTAAGAATACTCGCAGTGTCCTGAAATGTTCGCAAATAAACAAGATGGTGGTGTTCTGAAGACGCTTCTAAGAACACTCCCGGTGTCCTGGAATGTTCGTAGGGGGTGTCCTGAGGACGCTGTCCGTATTGTTCTCTGTCAACTTGAATGTGTTCTAAGAACACCCTTGGTGTCCGGAAATGTTCGCAAATAAACAAAATGGGGGTGTTCTGAGGATGCTTCTAAGAACACTCGCAGTGTCCGGGGAGTGTTCGTAGGGGGTGTCCTGAGGACGCTCTCCGTATTGTTCTCTGTCAAGTTGAATGTGTCCTAAGAACACTCGCGGTGTCCTGAAATGTTCGCAAATAAACAAGATGGTGGTGTTCTGAAGACGCTTCTAAGAACACTCCCGGTGTCCGGGGAGTGTTCGTAGGGGGTGTCCTGAGGACGCTGTCCATATTGTTCTCTGTCAAGTTGAATGTGTCCTAAGAACACTCGCGGTGTCCTGAAATGTTCACAAATAAACAAGATGGCGGTGTTCTGGAGAAGTTTCTAAGAACACTCCCGGTGTCCTGGAATGTTCGTAGGGGGTGTCCTGAGGACGCTGTCCGTATTGTTCTCTGTCAAGTTGAATGTGTCCTAAGAACACTTGCGGTGTCCTGAAATGTTCGCAAATAAACAAGATGGTGGTGTTCTGAAGACGCTTCTAAGAACACTTGCGGTGTCCGGGGAGTGTTCGTAGGGGGTGTCCTGAGGACACTGTCCGTATTGTTCTCTGTCAAGTTGAATGTGTCCTAAGAACACTCGCGGTGTCCTGAAATGTTCACAAATAAACAAGATGGTGGTGTTCTGAAGACGCTTCTAAGAACACTCCCGGTGTCCGGGGAGTGTTCGTAGGGGGTGTCCTGAGGGCGCTGTCCATATTGTTCTCTGTCAAGTTGAATGTGTCCTAAGAACACTCGCTGTGTCCTGAAATGTTCACAAATAAACAAGATGGCGGTGTTCTGAAGAAGTTTCTAAGAACACTCCCGGTGTCCTGGAATGTTCGTAGGGGGTGTCCTGAGGACGCTGTCCATATTGTTCTCTGTCAAGTTGAATGTGTCCTAAGAACACTCGCGGTGTCCTGAAATGTTCGCAAATAAACAAGATGGTGGTGTTCTGAAGACACTTCTAAGAACACTCCCGGTGTCCGGGGAGTGTTCGTAGGGGGTGTCCTGAGGACGCTGTCCGTATTGTTCTCTGTCAAGTTGAATGTGTTCTAAGAACACTCGCGGTGTCCTTAAATGTTCACAAATAAACACGATGGTGGTGTTCTGAAGAAGTTTCTAAGAACACTCCCGGTGTCCTGGAATGTTCGTAGGGGGTGTCCTTAGGACGCTGTCCGTATTGTTCATTGTTAAGTTGAAAGTGTTCTAAGAACTATTGCGTTTTTCTGAAATGTTCGTAGGGGGTGTCCTGAAAACGGTGTCCGTATTGTTCGCTGGCAAGTTCAAAGTGTTCTAAGAACACTCACATTGTTCACGGACATTAAAAGCTTCCCATAGATCATAGTTGAAATGTTTGACTCTATGGATGTTATATGCTGCGGTGGTTGTTGCCAGGGCATAGAGTCTTGGGTGCATGGCCATTTGGCAGCATATCACATTCATATTTGCTTATAACTTTGGGTGAAAAACAAATGTATAAGGAACAAAGGTATTAGATACTATGGATGTGATATGCTGCTATGGTTGTCCTTATTATTGTATACTTACTGTTTGGTCTAGTAATGGGAGTCCATGTTTTTCTTCTTCATTTCTGTGATAAAAGAAAATAGCATGTTAGTATTAGTATTTTGTAATGACTTATTACATTATATAAGCAATATACTTTTATTTTTTTCCACCCTCATATTTAGTAGAGTACAAATCAGAGTACTGTGCAATTTGCTCAGTTTCTGTATTTGTTGTTAAAATCATGGGTCTGTAGGAGATGAAAAAATACATGTTGGATTAAAAAAAAAACTTTTTCTGTTATGCTACAGTTTATTTGTTTGTTTGTTTTCAGTGTTCACTTGTTGTTTCTGGCTAAAGCTTTATACTTTGCTTTGTTGTATTTTTTTTGGAGCAGTAACAGATTCTTCATTTGTTTTGATATTATAAAATTTTGGAGCAGTTAGATACCAATTGGCGTATTCTAACTGTCTATTTTTTAATATATTTTAGTGGTTTTGATTTATCTATTTGAATCTTGTTAAATTTTGGGACAGTTAGATACCAATTGGCGTATTCTAACTGTGTATTCTTTGGTCTAATTTAGTGGTATTCATTTATCTGATTAGTTGTTGTAGAATCTTTGAGCAGTTAGATAGCTTTTGGAGTATTCTAACAGTTTATATTTTTTTAACACAAATGTACTTAAAGGTTTAAATACAGTTTATTTATCAAATTTTGATTTTAAGAACATCAAATAAGCGTTTGTAAGATTTGCTGGTAATCTCTGCTTTAGAGTAATGGTACTATCATTACATTCAAACCATCCACATTTCTTTTTTTATATATGCAGTCTAGTGCCCTGAATTGGTTGTGGCTCCTGCGTGGTAGATTATACCTATTGTTGTGAAGGTTTTCTTACCAAGTGATATTTGACCATGTGTGAATCCAGTCAGCTTGCAGTTGTTTTTGGTACCATCTGCATTGTAACGTAGAAGCATTAGTATTACGTATTTACTATGTGTTTGTATTACTAACGTGGAGCGATTATCTGAATTGCAGGTAGAGCATAATCTACCATGGTTTGCATTTTGTACAAGTTGCTGAAATTGAATGGATTCACAATTTGGTATTGATATATATATGAAGCGTTCATTGGGGATTTCTTCTTGTGTCACATTGTTGCAGAGAGTGCATGTATGTTTCCACATGTATGAAATCTGAAAGATTTCATTTATAGGTATGTTTTTGTTTTCCAGTACTTGTGGTAAGTACATTAGAAATTCTTGTGGATCTTCCTGTGAGTTTAAAGTGAATTTCACCATTCCAGCACAGTAGTCCAATTGTCGTCTTATTCCAAAAACACTATCAGGCCGATTCATGGAATAATTAGCGCAGCGCAAGTGGCCAAAAACGTGCGATTCGCAGTGGAGTAGCGAAAATCGCAGTGCAAGTGCGAAAATCGCACGAAAAGCAGCGCTCATCGATTCATGGAAGGCCGTGCGCGAGAAAACCATCGGATGTGCGCTAAAAAAGTGTGCGGCGCACGTTGGCGCACAGGCCATCTAACGGCGTGCGCCAGGTCACAGTGAAAATCGCACAGGCCACAGCGAAAATCGCACATAGCGCGGCGCACACAACAAAAGTAGGCGGAACACGGGGCGTAACACTCGGAATGGGGAACAACTTGCCAAAATGTGGGCGTCACGGGGGAAGTACAGGGTGCAAGTGCGTGGAACACCCACATGCTCGCCTACAACACGTATTCATGGAAAAAGCGCACAGTCTAACCAGCGCACAGGCACAAACACGACCGCCACAAGAAAGCAGGCGGTAGCGTCTCTGCGCCTGTAATAAATGTGCGCCAAAAGGTGCGCCAACAAATAGCCCCTATATACAGCTATGATGAATGTCCTATACTGTGGCCCTCCAGGACAAATGACGTGCAAAGGGGTACTCACAAACACGGACACCCACTGACGTGTGCGGGTATTCCGGGGTGCGCGGGAAGTTTCACACGCGATTTGGCAGGTTACGTGGATTTCAGGGGTGCGTGGGAAGTTCCACACGCGATTTGTCCGAGTACGTGCGCGGGAATTTCCACACGTGACTTGGCTGGGTACGTGGATCTCAGGGGTGCGTGGGATTTTTCACACGCGATTTGGCTGGGTACGTGGATCTCAGGGGTGCGCGGGAATTCTCACACGCGATTTGGCAGGGTACGTGGGTTTCAGGGGTGTGCGGGAAGTTCCACACGCGATTTGGCCGGGTACGTGCGCGGGAATTTCCACACGCGACTTGGCTGGGTATGTGGATCTCAGGGGTGCGCGGGAAGTTTCACACGCGATTTGGCAGGGTACGTGGATCTCAGGGGTGCGCGGGAAGTCTCACACTCGATTTGGCAGGGTACGTGGATTTCAGGGGTGCGCGGGAAGTTCCACACGTGATTTGGCCGGGTACGTGCTCGGGAATTGCCACACGCGACTTGGCTGGGTACGTGGATCTCAGGGGTGCGCGGGAAGTTTCACACGCGATTGGGCAGGGTATGTGGATTTCAGGCGTGTGCGGGAACTTCCACACGCGATTTGGCTGGGTACGTGCGCGGGAATTTCCACACGCGATTTGGCTGGGTACGTGGATCTCAGGGGTGCGCGGGAAGTCTCACACTCGATTTGGCAGGGTATGTGGATTTCAGGGGTGCGCGGGTAGTTCCACACGTGATTTGGCCGGGTACGTGCGTGGGAATTTCCACACGGACTTGGCTGGGTACGTGGATCTCAGGGGTGCGCGGGAAGTTTCACACGCGATTTGGCAGGGTACGTGGATTTCAGGGGTGCGCGGGAACTCCCACACGCGATTTGGCCGGGTACGTGCGCGGGAATTTCCACACGCGATTTGGCTGGGTACGTGTATTTCAGGGGTACGTGGGAAATTCTACACGCGATTTGGCTGTGTGCTCCCAGGTATTCCCTGTACACCCTCCACGGCCCCTGCAGGCAGCCGACACCACAGGGGACTACCCTGCACACCTGCCCATGTCACCCAGCACCCCCACCCCCCAGCACTGTGGGGCACCCTCCACCAGGCCCCCACTCATGTCCCCTATCACCCCCACCCCCCAGCAGTGCAGGGGCAGCCTCCACCAGGCCCCCACTCATGTCTACCACCACCCCCACCCCCTAGCAGTGCAGGGGCAGCACCACCAGGCCCCCACTCATGTCCCCTATCACCGCCAGCCCCCAGCAGTGCAGGGGCAGCCTCCACCAGGCCCCCACTCATGTCTCCCACCACCCCCACCCCCCAGCATCCAGGGGCACCCTCCACCAGGCCCCCACTCATGTCTCCCACCACCCCCACCCCCCAGCATCCAGGGGCACCCTCCACCAGGCCCCCACTCATGTCCCCCTGCACCCCCACCCCCCAGCATCCAGGGGCACCCTCCACCAGGCCCCCACTCATGTCCAACTCATGTCCCCCATCACCCCCACCCCCCAGCACTGTGGGGCACCCTCCACCAGGCCCCCACTCATGTCCCCTATCACCCCCACCCCCTAGCAGTGCAGGGGCAGCACCAACAGGCCCCCCACCCATGTCCCCTATCACCCCCACCCCCCAGCAGTGCAGGGGCAGCACCAACAGGCCCCCCACCCATGTCCCCTATCACCCCCACCCCCCAGCAGTGCAGGGGAAGCCTCCACCAGGCCCCCACTCATGTCTACCACCACCCCCACCCCCTAGCAGTGCAGGGGCAGCACCAACAGGCCCCCCACCCATGTCCCCTATCACCCCCACCCCCCAGCAGTGCAGGGGAAGCCTCCACCAGGCCCCCACTCATGTCTACCACCACCCCCACCCCTTAGCAGTGCAGGGGCAGCACCAACAGGCCCCCCACCCATGTCCCTTATCACCCCCACCCCCCAGCAGTGCAGGGGAAGCCTCCACCAGGCCCCCACTCAAGTCTCCCACCACCCCCACCCCCAAGCATCCAGGGGCACCCTACACCAGGCCCCCACTCATATCCCCCTGTACCCCCACCCCCAAGCATCCAGGGGCACCCTCCACCAGGCCCCCACTCATGGTCCCCTGCATCCACACCCCCCCAGCATCCAGGGGCACCCTCAACCAGGCCCCCACTCATGTCCCTCTGCCCCCCACCCCCAGCATCCAGGGGCACCCTCCAACAGGCCCCCACTAATGTCCCACTGCACCCCCACACCCCAGCATCCAGGGGCACCCACCACCAGGCCCCCACTCATGGCCCCCTGCACCCCCACCCCCCAGCATCCAGGGGCACCCTCCACCAGTCCCCCACTCATGTCTCCCATCACCCCCACCCCCCAGCATTGCAGGTCACCCTCCACCAGGCCCCCACTCATGTCTCCCATCACCCCCACACCCCAGCAGTGCAGGGCACCCTCCACCAGGCCCCCACTCATGTCCAACTCATGTCCCCCTGCACCCCCATCCCCCAGCATCCAGGGGCACCCTCCACCAGGCCTCCACTCATGTCTCCCACCACCCCCACCACCCAGCAGTGCAGGGCACCCTCCACCAGGCCCCCACTCAGGTCCAACTCATGTCTCCCACCACCCCACCCCCCCAGCAGTGTGGGGCACCCTCCACCAGGCCCCCACTCATGTCCCCCTGCACCCCCACCCCCCAGCATCCAGGAGCACCCTCCACCAGGCCCCCACTCATGTCTCCCATCACCCCCACCCACCAGCATCCAGGGGCACCCTCCACCAGGCCCCCACTCATGTCCCCCTGCACCCTCACCCCCCAGCATCCAGGGGCACCCTCCACCAGGCCCCCACTCATGGCCCCTGCACCCCCACCCCCCAGCATCCAGCGGCACCCTCCACCAGGCCCCCACTCATGTCCCCCTGCACCCCCACCCCCCAGCATCCAGGGGCACCATCCACCAGGCCCCCACTCATGTCCCCCTGCACCCCCACCCCCAGCATCCAGGGGCACCCTCCACCAGGCCCCCACTCATGGCCCCCTGCACCCCCACCCCCCAGCATCCAAGGGCACCCTCCACCAGCCCCCCACTCATGTCTCCCATCACCCCCACTCCCCAGCATTGCAGGGCACCCTCCACTAGGCCCCCACTCATGTCTCCCATCACCCCCACCCCCCAGCAGTGCAGGGCACCCTCCACCAGGCCCCCACTCATGTCCAACTCATGTCCCCCTGCACCCCCACCCCCCAGCATCCAGGGGCACCCTCCACCAGGCCCCCGCACATGTCTCCCACCACCCCCACCCCCAAGCAGTGCAGGGCACCCTCCACCTGGCCCCCACTCATGTCCAACTCATGTCTCCCACCACCCACACCCCCCCAGCAGTGTGGGACACCCTCCACCAGGCCCCCACTCATGTCGCCCTGCACCCCCACCCCCCAGCATCCAGGGGCACCCTCCACAAGGCCCCCACTCATGTCCAACGCATGTCTCCCATCACCCCCACCCTCCAGCATCCCGGGGCACCCTCCACCAGGCCCCTACTCATGTCCCCCTGCACCCCAACCCCCCAGCATCCAGGGGCACCCTCCACCAGGCCCCTACTCATGCCCCCCTGCGCCCCCATCCCCCCAGCATCCAGGGGCACCCTCCACCAGGCCCCCACTCATGTCCCCCTGCACCCCCACCCCCCAGCATCCAGGGACACCCTCCACCAGGCCCCCACTCATGGCCCCCTGCACCTCCACCCCCCAGCATCCAGGGGCACCCTCCACCAGGCCCCCACTCATGTCCCCCTGCACCCCCACCCCCCAGCATCCAGGGGCACCCTCCACCAGGCCCCCACTCATGTCTCCCTGCACCCCCACCCCCAGCATCCAGGGGCACCCTCCACCAGGCCCCCACTCATGGCCCCCTGCAACCCCACCCCCCAGCATCCAGGGGCACCCTCCACCAGGCCCCCACTCATGTCTCCCATCACCCCCACCCCCCAGCATTGCAGGGCACCCTCCACCAGGCCCCCACTCATGTCTCCCATCACCCCCACCCCCCAGCAGTGCAGGGCACCCTCCACCAGACCCCCACTCATGTCCAACTCATGTCCCCCTGCACCTCCATCCCCCAGCATCCAGGGGCACCCTCCACCAGGCCCCCACTCATGTCTCCCACCACCCCCACCCCCCAGCAGTGCAGGGCACCCTCCACCAGGCCCCCACTCATGTCCAACTCATGTCTCCCACCACCCCCACCCCCCCAGCAGTGTGGGGCACCCTCCACCAGGCCCCCACTCATGTCCCCCTGCACCCCCACCCCCGAGCATCCAGGGGCACCCTCCACCAGGCCCCCACTCATGTCCAACTCATGTCTCCCATCACCCCCACCCCCCAGCATCCAGGGGCACCCTCCACCAGGCCCCCACTCATGTCCCCCTGCACCCCACCCCCCAGCATCCAGGGGCACCCTCCACCAGGCCCCCACTCATGGCCCCCTGCACCCCCACCCCCCCCAGCATCCAGGGGCACCCTCCACCAGGCCCCCACTCATGTCCCCCTGCACCCCCACCCCCCAGCATCCAGGGGCACCCTCCACCAGGCCCCCACTCATGTCCAACTCATGTCTCCCAACACCCCTACCCCCCAGCATCCAGGGGCACCCTCCACCAGGCCCCCACTCATGTCCCCCTGCACCCCCACCCCCAGCAGTGCAGGGGCAGCCTCCACCAGGCCCCCACTCTTGTCTCCCACCACCCCCACCCCCCAGCCTCCAGGGGCACCTTCCACCAGGCCCCCACTCATGTCGCCCACCACCCCCACCCCCCCCCCAGCAGTGTGGGGCACCCTCCACCAGGCCCCCACTCATGTCCCCCAGCACCCCCACCCCCCAGCATCCAGGGGCACCCTCCACCAGGCCCCCACTCATCGCCCCCTGAAACCCCACCCCCCAGCATCCAGGGGCACCCTCCACCAGGCACCCACTCATGTCCAACTCATGTCTCCCATCACCCCCACCCCCAGCACTGTGGGGCACCCTCCACCAGGCCCCCACTCATGTCCCCTATCACCCCCACCCCCCAGCAGTGCAGGGGCAGCCTCCACCAGGCCCCCACTCATGTCTACCACCACCTTCACCCCCTAGCAGTGCAGGGGCAACACCACCAGGCCCCCACTCATGTCCCCTATCACCCCCACCCTCCCAGCAGTGCAGGTGCAGCCTCCACCAGTCCCCCACTCATGTCTCCCACCACCCCCACCCCCCAGCATCCAGGGGCACCCTCCACCAGGCCCCCACTCATGTCTCCCATCACCCCCACCCCCCAGCATCCAGGGGCACCCTCCACCAGGCCCCCACTCATGTCCCCCTGCACCCCCACCCCCCAGCATCCAGGGGCACCCTCCACAAGGCCCCCACTCATGTCCAACGCATGTCTCCCATCACCCCCACCCTCCAGCATCCCGGGGCACCCTCCACCAGGCCCCTACTCATGTCCCCCTGCACCCCCACCCCCCAGCATCCAGGGGCACCCTCCACCAGGCCCCCACTCATGGCCCCCTGCGCCCCCACCCCCCAGCATCCAGGGGCACCCTCCACCAGGCCCCCACTCATGTCCCCCTGCACCCCCACCCCCCAGCATCCAGGGACACCCTCCACCAGGCCCCCATTCATGGCCCCCTGCACCTCCACCCCCCAGCATCCAGGGGCACCCTCCACCAGGCCCCCACTCATGTCCCCCTGCACCCCCACCCCCCAGCATCCAGGGGCACCCTCCACCAGGCCCCCACTCATGTCTCCCTGCACCCCCACCCCCAGCATCCAGGGGCACCCTCCACCAGGCCCCCACTCATGGCCCCCTGCACCCCCACCCCCCAGCATCCAGGGGCACCCTCCACCAGGCCCCCACTCATGTCTCCCATCACCCCCACACCCCAGCATTGCAGGGCACCCTCCACCAGGCCCCCACTCATGTCTCCCATCACCCCCACCCCCCAGCAGTGCAGGGCACCCTCCACCAGACACCCACTCATGTCCAACTCATGTCCCCCTGCACCTCCATCCCCCAGCATCCAGGGGCACCCTCCACCAGGCCCCCACTCATGTCCAACTCATGTCCCCCTGCACCCCCACCCCCCAGCATCCAGGGGCACCCTCCACCAGGCCCCCACTCATGTCTCCCACCACCCCCACCCCCAAGCAGTGCAGGGCACCCTCCACCAGGCCCCCACTCATGTCCAACTCATGTCTCCCACCACCCACACCCCCCCAGCAGTGTGGGACACCCTCCACCAGGCCCCCACTCATGTCCCCCTGCACCCCCACCCCCCAGCATCCAGGGGCACCCTCCACAAGGCCCCCACTCATGTCCAACGCATGTCTCCCATCACCCCCACCCTCCAGCATCCCGGGGCACCCTCCACCAGGCCCCTACTCATGTCCCCCTGCACCCCCACCCCCCAGCATCCAGGGGCACCCTCCACCAGGCCCTCACTCATGCCCCCCTGCGCCCCCACCGCCCCAGCATCCAGGGGCACCATCCACCAGGCCCCCACTCATGTCCCCCTGTACCCCCACCCCCCAGCATCCAGGGACACCCTCCACCAGGCCCCCACTCATGCCCCCCTGCACCTCCACCCCCCAGCATCCAGGGGCACCCTCCACCAGGCCCCCACTCATGTCCCCCTGCACCCCCACCCCCCAGCATCCAGGGGCACCCTCCACCAGGCCCCCACTCATGTCTCCCTGCACCCCCACCCCCAGCATCCAGGGGCACCCTCCACCAGGCCCCCACTCATGGCCCCCTGCACCCCCACCCCCCAGCATCCAGGGGCACCCTCCACCAGGCCCCCACTCATGTCTCCCATCACCCCCACCCCCCAGCATTGCAGGGCACCCTCCACCAGGCCCCCACTCATGTCTCCCATCACCCCCACCCCCCAGCAGTGCAGGGCACCCTCCACCAGACCCCCACTCATGTCCAACTCATGTCCCCCTGCACCTCCATCCCCCAGCATCCAGGGGCACCCTCCACCAGGCCCCCACTCATGTCTCCCACCACCCCCACCCCCCAGCAGTGCAGGGCACCCTCCACCAGGCCCCCACTCATGTCCAACTCATGTCTCCCACCACCCCCACCCCCCCAGCAGTGTGGGGCACCCTCCACCAGGCCCCCACTCATGTCCCCCTATCACCCCCACCCCCGAGCATCCAGGGGCACCCTCCACCAGGCCCCCACTCATGTCCAACTCATGTCTCCCATCACCCCCACCCCCCAGCATCCAGGGGCACCCTCCACCAGGCCCCCACTCATGTCCCCCTGCACCCCACCCCCCAGCATCCAGGGGCACCCTCCACCAGGCCCCCACTCATGGCCCCCTGCACCCCCACCCCCCCAGCATCCAGGGGCACCCTCCACCAGGCCCCCACTCATGTCCCCCTGCACCCCCACCCCCCAGCATCCAGGGGCACCCTCCACCAGGCCCCCACTCATGTCCAACTCATGTCTCCCAACACCCCTACCCCCCAGCATCCAGGGGCACCCTCCACCAGGCCCCCACTCATATCCCCCTGCACCCCCACCCCCCAGCAGTGCAGGGGCAGCCTCCACCAGGCCCCCACTCTTGTCTCCCACCACCCCCACCCCCCAGCCTCCAGGGGCACCTTCCACCAGGCCCCCACTCATGTCGCCCACCACCCCCACCCCCCCAGCAGTGTGGGGCACCCTCCACCAGGCCCCCACTCATGTCCCCCTGCACCCCCACCCCCCAGCATCCAGGGGCACCCTCCACCAGGCCCCCACTCATCGCCCCCTGAAACCCCACCCCCCAGCATCCAGGGGCACCCTCCACCAGGCACCCACTCATGTCCAACTCATGTCTCCCATCACCCCCACCCCCAGCACTGTGGGGCACCCTCCACCAGGCCCCCACTCATGTCCCCTATCACCCCCACCCCCCAGCAGTGCAGGGGCAGCCTCCACCAGGCCCCCACTCATGTCTACCACCACCCCCACCCCCTAGCAGTGCAGGGGCAGCACCACCAGGCCCCCACTTATGTCCCCTATCACCCCCACCCTCCCAGCAGTGCAGGTGCAGCCTCCACCAGGCCCCCACTCATGTCTCCCACCACCCCCACCCCCCAGCATCCAGGGGCACCCTCCACCAGGCCCCCACTCATGTCTCCCATCACCCCCACCCCCCAGCATCCAGGGGCACCCTCCACCAGGCCCCCACTCATGTCCCCCTGCACCTCCACCCCCCAGCATCCAGGGGCACCCTCCACAAGGCCCCCACTCATGTCCAACGCATGTCTCCCATCACCCCCACCCTCCAGCATGCCGGGGCACCCTCCACCAGGCCCCTACTCATGTCCCCCTGCACCCCCACCCCCCAGCATCCAGGGGCACCCTCCACCAGGCCCCCACTCATGGCCCCCTGCGCCCCCACCCCCCAGCATCCAGGGGCACCCTCCACCAGGCCCCCACTCATGTCCCCCTGCACCCCCACCCCCCAGCATCCAGGGACACCCTCCACCAGGCCCCCACTCATGGCCCCCTGCACCTCCACCCCCAGCATCCAGGGGCACCCTCCACCAGGCCCCCACTCATGTCCCCCTGCACCCCCACCCCCCAGCATCCAGGGGCACCCTCCACCAGGCCCCCACTCATGTCTCCCTGCACCCCCACCCCCAGCATCCAGGGGCACCCTCCACCAGGCCCCCACTCATGGCCCCCTGCACCCCCACCCCCCAGCATCCAGGGGCACCCTCCACCAGGCCCCCACTCATGTCTCCCATCACCCCCACCCCCCAGCATTGCAGGGCACCCTCCACCAGGCCCCCACTCATGTCTCCCATCACCCCACCCCCCAGCAGTGCAGGGCACCCTCCACCAGACCCCCACTCATGTCCAACTCATGTCCCCCTGCACCTCCATCCCCCAGCATCCAGGGGCACCCTCCACCAGGCCCCCACTCATGTCTCCCACCACCCCCACCCCCCAGCAGTGCAGGGCACCCTCCACCAGGCCCCCACTCACGTCCAACTCATGTCTCCCACCACCCCCACCCCCCCAGCAGTGTGGGGCACCCTCCACCAGGCCCCCACTCATGTCCCCCTGCACCCCCACCCCCGAGCATCCAGGGGCACCCTCCACCAGGCCCCCACTCATGTCCAACTCATGTCTCCCATCACCCCCACCCCCCAGCATCCAGGGGCACCCTCCACCAGGCCCCCACTCATGTCCCCCTGCACCCCACCCCCCAGCATCCAGGGGCACCCTCCACCAGGCCCCCACTCATGGCCCCCTGCACCCCCACCCCCCCAGCATCCAGGGGCACCCTCCACCAGGCCCCCACTCATGTCCCCCTGCACCCCCACCCCCCAGCATCCAGGGGCACCCTCCACCAGGCCCCCACTCATATCCAACTCATGTCTCCCAACACCCCTACCCCCCAGCATCTAGGGGCACCCTCCACCAGGCCCCCACTCATGTCCCCCTGCACCCCCACACCCCAGCATCCAGGGGCAGCCTCCACCAGGCCCCCACTCTTGTCTCCCACCACCCCCACCCCCCAGCATCCAGGGGCACCGTCCACCAGGCCCCCACTCATGTCTCCCACCACCCCCACCCCCCCAGCAGTGTGGGGCACCCTCCACCAGGCCCCCACTCGTGTCCCCCTGCACCCCCACCCCCCAGCATCCAGGGGCACCCTCCACCAGGCCCCCACTCATCGCCCCCTGAAACCCCACCCCCCAGCATCCAGGGGCACCCTCCACCAGGCACCCACTCATGTCCAACTCATGTCTCCCATCACCCCCACCCCCAGCACTGTGGGGCACCCTCCACCAGGCCCCCACTCATGTCCCCTATCACCCCCACCCCCCAGCAGTGCAGGGGCAGCCTCCACCAGGCCCCCACTCATGTCTACCACCACCCCCACCCCCTAGCAGTGCAGGGGCAGCACCACCAGGCCCCCACTCATGTCCCCTATCACCCCCACCCTCCCAGCAGTGCAGGTGCAGCCTCCACCAGGCCCCCACTCATGTCTCCCACCACCCCACCCCCCAGCATCCAAGGGCACCCTCCACCAGGCCCCCACTCATGTCTCCCATCACCCCCACCCCCCAGCATCCAGGGGCACCCTCCACCAGGCCCCCACTCATGTCCCCCTGCACCCCCACCCCCCAGCATCCAGGGGCACCCTCCACCAGGCCCCCACTCATGGCCCCTGCACCCCAACCCCCCAGCATCCAGGGGCACCCTCCACCAGGCCCCCACTCATGTCCCCCTGCACCCCCACCCCCCAGCATCCAGGGGCACCCTCCACCAGGCCCCCACACATAGCCCCCTGCACCCCCACCCCCCAGCATCCAGGGGCACCCTCCACCAGGCCCCCACTCATGTCCAACTCATGTCGCCCATCACCCACACCCCCCAGCACTGTGGGGCACCCTCCACCAGGCCCCCACTCATGTCCCCTATCACCCCCACCCCCCAGCAGTGCAGGGGCAGCCTCCACCAGGCCCCCACCCATGTCTACCACCACCCCCACCCCCTAGCAGTGCAGGGGCAGCATCACCAGGTCCCCACTCATGTCCCCTATCACCCCTACCCCCCAGCAGTGCAGGGGCAGCCTCCACCAGGCCCCCACCCATGTCTCCCACCACCCCCACCCCCCAGCATCCAGGGGCACCCTCCACCAGGCCCCCACTCATGTCTGCCATCACCCCCACCCCCCAGCATCCAGGGGCACCCTCCACCAGGCCCCCACTCATGTCCCCCTGCGCCCCCACCCCCCAGCATCCAGGGGCATCCTCCACCGGCCCCCACTCATGTCCCCCTGCACCCCCACCCCCCAGCATCCAGGGGCACCCTCCACCAGGCCCCCACTCATGTCCCCCTGCACCCCCACCCCCCAGCATCCAGGGGCACCCTCCACCAGGCCCCCACTCATGGCCCCCTGCACCCCCACCCCTCAGCATCCAGGGGCACCCTCCACCAGGCCCCCACTCATGTCTCCCATCACCCCCACCCCCCAGCATTGCAGGGCACCCTCCACCAGGCCCCCAATCATGTCTCCCATCACCCCCACCCCCCAGCAGTGCAGGGCACCCTCCACCAGGCCCCCACTCATGTCCAACTCATGTCCCCCTGCACCCCCACCCCCCAGCATCCAGGGGCACCCTCCACCAGGCCCCCACTCATGTCTCCCACCACCCCCACCCCCCAGCAGTGCAGGGCACCCTCCACCAGGCCCCCACTCATGTCCAACTCATGTCTCCCATCACCCCCACCCCCAGCATCCGGCAGCACCCTCTAACAGGCCCCCACTCATGTCCCCCTGCACCCCCACCCCCCAGCATCCAAGGGCACCCTCCACCAGGCCCCCACTCATGCCCCCTGCACCCCCACCCCCCAGCATCCAGGGGCACCCTCCACCCGGCCCCCACTCATGTCCCCCTGCACCCCCACCCGCCAGCATCCAGGGGCACCCTCCACCAGGCCCCCACTCATGTCTCCCATCACCCCCACCCCCCAGCATTGCAGGCCACCCTCCACCAGGCCCCCACTAATGTCTCCCATCACCCCTCCCCCCAGCAGTGCAGGGCACCCTCCACCAGGCCCCCACTCATGTCCAACTCATGTCCCCCTGCACCCCCACCCCCCAGCATCCAGGGGCACCCTCCACCAGGCCCCCACTCATGGCCCCCTCCACCCCCACCCCCCAGCATCCAGGGGCACCCTCCACCAGGCCCCCACTCATGTCTCCCATCACCCCCACCCTCCAGCATTGCAGGGCACCCTCCACCAGGCCCCCACTCATGTCCCCCTGCACCCCCACCCCCCAGCATCCAGGGGCACCCTCCACCAGGCCCCACTCATGGCCCCCTGCACCCAGGCCCTCACAATCCCCAATCATGTGTGTTATGGTCAGCCTCCACAGCCAAAAGGCCCTACCAAGTAACCCATTCACCCACATGGAAATGGAAATTACATGTGACACCCCCAATGTTCATAAAGCAAATGAACCCGTGTGCGTCACACACAATGGTTGCAATTGAATGGGAAAACACCCAACATGACATGCATGAAACCAATGAGATGATACCACACAGTGAAGTATGAAAACAAAATTGCATTAAAAAAAATTGAATGCAAATGAAATGAAACAAACTACAATGGCAATGAAAAAAAGATAAGCTGCATGTCCGTCAAAAAAAATTAAAACTACAAATCCAAATTCAAAAAAATGTTGTCCAAAGTCACATTAAAAATAAAATCAATCCGAGAGAGAAAAATAAATGCAAAGACCATTGCTCCATGGTGAATAAATAAAAACAAAAAAAATAAAACAATCCAATGAAGAACTATGTACAAAACATCCAAGGGTCCATGAGCCCAACTGAACAAAGGAAACCTACAAAAAACCCTAACTAAAATGCAACTATATACAAAAAGTGGAGCAGTGTCCGTCGACTCCAAATCATAAGAAGAAACAAAGGAAACCTAAAACTAAAGAACTATATACAAAGGCGGCGGGCAAGTCCAGCGGCTCACTCTGTGGTGTTCCGGGCTAGGGCATCATCAAACTCCTCTTCGATGTCCCGGAAGCGGTCCTGTTCCATGGCCCCGAGGGTCTGCAGGGACGATGCCATCTGCTCCTCCAACCCCCTGCAGATTGCCTCGAGGCACTCGGCCCGCCTCAGAGCCCTCCGCATGGAGTTCTCCGCCCTGACCATCGTGAGCCGCACCTCTTCCACCCGCCGCCTCTAAGCACCTATCTGCTGGCCCAACCGCAGCCACATGGAAGACACTTCCCGTCCTGGGTCCTTCTGCCCTCTGGCCGATGCCTGCCCCTCCGATGTTGAATGCCCCGAGCCATGATGCCTCCCACGTTGACTCTGCTGCTGCCTCTGACGCAACTGTGGAATCCACCAACGCCGTCGTGCACGTGCCCTGCCTGATGATGCCGGCACATCCTTCATCTGCTGGGGTACAGTTGCTGTGGTGTCCACCCCTGCTGGACCTCCGACTCCCGACTGTGGCAGGGATGGGATCCCCACCGAGCTGGCTGCATTGGTCAGGGCAGGTCTACAGGGGGCCCTGGTGGCATCTGGGCCGGAAGACGGCAAGGAGAGCGACCGGCGTATAGCCTCCACAGAGGAGGAGAGGGCCGCCAGATTGGCCGACACATGCAGGAAACCCCCGAACATGGAAGATCCCAATTGGGCCACGTCGGCACGGTGCTCTTCGTGATGACGTGTGTGCTCCTCCCAGGAAGCACGCACGTCACCACGAATTGCACCCGAGCGCATCGCGACCCCAATCGGGACCTTCTCTATACGGCCACGGGTCCCCTCGTCCACAGGTGGAGGGGAGTCAGGTGACATGGACATCCCCTCTACCTGCGGACGGGCCTGGGACGGGGCATCCCTGCTGGTGCATAGTGGTGCACTCACAGGGTCAGGGACAGCGACATGCACAGACCCCTCCATGGTGACCTGTGCTGCCTCCTGCCCCTGCCCCTGGACTGCACCACTTGCACCAGCAGGGATGCCCACACCAGGCCCCATGTGTGCCTCAGTGGCGGCCTCCTCCTCCTCTGTGGAAACCACCAACCTGGATGGCTCCTCACCGTCTTCCGCCATAGCAGGCCCCTGTGATGGCTCACCCACCCCTTCCGCTACAGCCGTGGAGGCATCCCCGCCGCCTTGCTCCACAGCACCGGCTCCGCCCTCTTCTTCACTAGCCGCTGCGTAGAGGGAGACATAGAACACAAGCATCAGGGTACTGTACAATGGTCCCCTAGACAGGAAGCAATAGCAGATGAGTACCACTGTCAAAGTACACTTCCATCATGTCCCTCCACAACACATGGGTCAGTCCAGGCAAAACACACACAGTAACAGGCATGGTGCATGCCATGGACATTTCCATACATGTCCAATGGACTCTTGAAACATACAATGATATGGAACTCACATGCATCATGGGTCATGCCTATCACATGCACACACTTCACCTCAGTCACATCCATCTGGCCTCATACACCCCAAACACAGCGGATACAAGGATAACTAGGCTGCATCAGTGAATCTGTACATTGTCACACACATGTGTCATGCATCCATGGCATTCACAAGTCACAGACACGCAGGTCAGGCACACAGACATGGCTACCATATATGTACCTGGCATCAGCACCCATCCCTCACCCCCACCCATGTCCAGGAACAGAGACTGGCATGCTCTCATGTGTAAAATCTGCATAGGGCTCCCCATGTCGCATTTAAACACATGCAACGACCATGTGGTTCACACATCACTGGTCGCACATGCATCACCATGATGTCCCTGCACACATACATGCGTACATGGCCTATGTCACACATACAGGCAAGTATCAGACAACCAGCACACCGCAACATGCTCTGTCTCACACAGCAATGCTTGGCCACAACACACTGTCCCTTGAAACACTTGTGTATAGGCGCGTTACAAATGCCATATCATACCGCTCAACTCCAGATGGGTCTCCCATGGGTCTCCCTCTCAAGGATCTGGGCGTGGAGCGCAGGGCGTACGCGTTCCAGGACCCTCATTTGGATGGAACTCATGCGGCCTTGGCCCCCCTCCACGAAGCGCCCGGCCTTCACGAGGGTCCTGGACCTCAAGTCCTCCCAGCGCTTCTTGATCTTCTGGACGTCGCGGGTTGCCACCCCCTCCGCGTTGATGGGAACCACACAGTAGGCCCAGATCCTCTCCCGTCCTTCCTTGCTGGCGCGGGATGATCCAAAGAGGGCATCATACTGCCCCAGGACATGCTCCACCAGGACACCAACTTCGGTGGCAGTGAAGCTGGTGCCCCTCTGCCCCTCTGGCCTGGGGTTGCCACTGGTGCCAGATGTCGAAGTGCCCGACATGGCAACCCCAGAGGCAGGAGTGGGTGGGCAACTAGGTCCTGGGGCTGGGCTGTGGAGCGATGTTATCCCAGTCGGGAGTCTTCTGTTCCAGCAGGGGTGGACACAGCAACTGGACCCCTGCAGATGGCTGATGTGCAGGCACCAAATGGCAGGGCACGGTGGCAGCAGGCAGGCAGGCAGCAGCAGATGGCACGTGGGAGGCTGCTCGGGGCACTGGGGGGCAGTAATTTGGCCTTCTGGGCAGGAGCGTGGTCTTCCGTGTGTTTTCGCGTGGCGAGCTTGATATATAGTGATTTGGCACGTGAAAATCCTGCACGTCAGCGTGAAATTCGAGGAAAGGCCCTTAGCGCGTAAGCGCGTCAGCACGCATACGCGATTCTATTGGACCAAAGGCCCTCAGCGCGTAAGCGCGTCTGTGACGTGACCCTGTTTCCTTCATAGCACGTGATGACGGAGCACACGTGGAAAGACTGCACGTCAGAGTGTCATCGCGTGTAATTGGACAAAAGTGCGCGTACACGCGATTGGCCTATGTACGTGTATTTCAGGGGTGCGCGGGCACTTACACACGCGAGTACATCAGCGTACGTGTATTCCGGGGTGCGCGGGAATTTCCACACGCTATTGGCCTGGGTACTGGATTTCAGGGGTGCGCGGAAAGTTTCACACGCTCGCCTACAACACGTGCAAAGAAACACGTACGCCAGTAGGAAGCAGGCATACGTCGACCCGCGGCGCAAAAAACTAACAAGCTCAGACGCCAGGATGAATATACCATTCCTAGCAGCAGTGGCCATGGGCTACCAAAGGAGGAGGAGGAGGATAGTCAGGGCCAGAATTTTCACACCCAGAACCAGCCTTTTCGGGATGCCTGATGACCAGGTGTATGGGAGTTACAGGTTTCCACCACACATAATACTGGACCTGGTGAGTGAGTGGGAGGATGACCTCACATCACCCACCCTGAGCTCCCAAGCACTCAGCCCTCTGGAGAAGGTCCTCAATGTACTGCACTTCTTAGCCACTGGATCATTTCAGCGGACAAGTGCCATAGTGGGTGGGGTGTCACAGGCCGCGCAGTCACGCTGCCTACACCAGGTCTTGAACATCATCACTGCACGGCCATCAGTCCACAG
Organism: Ambystoma mexicanum; assembly: GCF_040938575.1. Classification (NCBI taxonomy): domain Eukaryota; kingdom Metazoa; phylum Chordata; class Amphibia; order Caudata; family Ambystomatidae; genus Ambystoma; species Ambystoma mexicanum. Next base: position 340,205,279 of record NC_090939.1, read on the forward strand.
GCACATATACCTGCCCAGAACACCTGCAGAAAGGCATGCTGCCGCCCTGGATTTTTACAGTGTGGCACGATTCCCCAAAGTGCTAGGTGCCATCGACTGCACCCATGTGGCTCTACGTCCCCCCAGGGGATCTGAGCACATCTACAGGAACCGCAAGCACTGGCATTCCATCAACGTGCAGGTAGTATGTAATGCCAAGGGAATCATCACCTCAGTATATACCAACTATCCCGGGTCCACCCACGTCAGCTTCATTTACCGAATGTCCACCCTAAGCCGGGACCTAGAAGCTGGGCGGCATGGCGATACATGGCTGCTTGGTGAGTATGAATGCCACTGCACATGCATGCATGTCAGATACTGAGCAAGGTCACAACCCCACCAATGATACACATCACCACCTCCACAGGGGACATTGCCTACCCTCTCAGCCCCCACATGATGACGCCAATTCGGAACCCCACCACGCCACCCGAGGTAAGATATAACACAGCCCACATTGCAACCCGGGGCATAGTGAAGCGCACATTCAGAGTGCTCAAGTCACACTTTCGCTCCCTTGACCGTTCTGGCAGGCAGTTGTTATACGCTCCCCCAGTAGTGTGCAGGATCACAGTGGCAGCATGTGTCCTGCACAACGTTGCAACACACCGGGGCCTGCCTGTGGACATGGTGGTGCCCCCACATCCCCAACCACATGCACGCCCGCTGCGCATGGGAGGGGAAAGGGCACGGGGTGAGGCAGCCCGTACGCAGATGGTGGCTCATTACTTCACCTAAAATCACACCCCTGTGGAGTGCACACACCCCTGGCACATACCATCTGACAATCAATGATGATGACGTTAGGGACAGTCAACTGTCACAACCATACCAGCCTGAGATTGGTTACCTGGAAGTGTAACATTGTGTGCATCCCTACCTACAGAAACACCACCAATGCTGTGTCATCAAAAGGCAGCATGTGTCCTGCACAACGTTGCAACACGCCGGGGCCTGGCCGTGGACATGGTGGGGCCCCCACATCCCCAACCACATGCACGCCCGCTGCGCATGGGAGGGGAAAGGGCACGGGGGAGGCAGCCCGTACACAGCTAGTGGCTAATTACTTCACATAGAAATCACACCCCTGTGGAGTGCACACTGCCCTGGCACATACCATCTGACAATCAATGATGACTCAACCTGACACTGATCCTGAAAGACTGGAGAATCAACCGTCAAAACCATATCAGCCTGAGATTGTTCACCTGCTGTTACAATGTGTGCATCCCTACCTACACAGACACCACCAATGCAGTTTCGTGAAAAAACACATTCATGCAGCTAAAATGAATACCCACTTGCAAAATGCAACATGAGGACAGTGCCATGTCACCCAACCCATCCCCAGCACCGCCACACGACACACCATGCCATGTCGTGCTATGTGCGGGTAAACAAAGGAATCCCCACAACATGACACAAGTGTCACAAAGTACAGTGTCCCTAATTGAAACTCGTGACACCTGAAATGCTCACAGTAATGCAGGACCAACAACACACTTGAGCAGGTATTTAGCAATAACACTTATCAGCTACTGAACCTCAAAACTACCATTAACATGACATTACGAATGTAAGGAATTAGTAGTCTCACCACCTGGAAATGCCTGCACTCCCACCACTTCCAACAGTACAGTGTTGCCGCCATGTAGAGTTGTAGGTGCACTGCTGTCAACATGGACTCCCTCTCCAAAGTAGAGGGCCTTGTGTAGACATGAGGAAAGGACATGCAAATTAGGAGGTAGACATGGATGATGAGTTACACATCAATGCAACATGCAGTGTACAACACAACAGCAATATGCACTAGGAATGTATACACAGTATTGACTAGACTACCCACACATGTAGTGGGAGTCCAATGTCACCATGTACGTCAATGTCACTTGGGCACACCCTTTGCAAGCCCATGGAAACGGGAAGCAGGAGGGGTGTGTGTGACAAAAACCCAAGCATCTGAACCAAATACATGACAAGCGCCTGCATGTGCCCAGCCACAATGCAGCGTATGCCCACGGGAGCCACACAAGGCAACACACTGTCCCAAAAAAAATAAATAAATAAATAAAAATAAAAATAAAAAATGGCCATTAATGGGCACGGGGGGGGGTTGGGGAGGCCACCCAGGAGGTCCGAGGACAGGGTGCACACCAAAACCCACCTGTGTGGATCTTGCAAAAAAAAACACCTCCATGGGCTCATGGCCCACACGGCTACCCTATTGTGGGAGTATCACTGCTGTCGCTATTCTCACACTGTGCAGCTGCATCTGGAGGTGGTGGCACTATGGGAGGCAGCCCACGCAAGGCCCTATTCTGTTCCTCCATGGCTGCAAGCATACGGGTGTGGTAGGTCTCGTTCTGGAGGATGAGTGTGCGGAGGTCCCCATGCAACAACTCACGGGATGCCCGGACCTCCGCCCTAGTTGCCTGCATCTCAGCTGAGAGCGTACGGGTGAGACGCTCCAGCTGCTGTTCTGTCCTTCGGTTTGTTGAAGCCTCAAGCTCAACAAGAGTCGTCCTGAGGTGAAGGAGTTCCAGCCTCAGAGCTTCCCTGTGGCCCTGGGACTCTATGGAGATGGCTTCCTGCAGAGTCGCCAGTGCCGCCCGCCTGTCCCTGTTGGATGCCAACATGTCCTCCCTGTGTGACTGGCAGATGGAGTTGGTTGCCTGCTGTAGTCGCTCCATCAGCCTTTCGGGGGGGACAATGGAAGTGGCCACCCTATCCATGGCCTGAGCCATCATCTCTGATGATGCTGCCTGTTGGGTTGCCATACCGTAAATGGATTGCTCCCATGCGGTATTGCCAGGTGGCGTACGGCCACCACGTCGGCGGGCAAAACATCTGTCTGGGGCAAGGCGAACTGCGCCTTGCTGTGCCGGCACTGCCTGAGGCTGCAGGACTGCATTCCCCCTCTGATCTGCTGGCCCAGGAACAGGATCAGATGTCGCGGAGTGTGACCCTGCATCCGTAACCACCAAAGGCGTAGCTGCCAACACTGACATCCCCATTGAGGGTTCTGACCCTGGTGCAGGTGGGTCGGACAGAACAGAATCCCTCCCAGGAACACTCACCTGCGACGGCACATAGGTCTCATCATCCGAATCAACACCTGAGTACAGCTTGGGGGAGGTGCAGCCAGAGACACCCCTTGAGAGAACGACCTGCAGCAGTTGTGGGTTCTGACCCACCACCACACCACATCCCTCACTGGTGGTCGGTCGGCCCTCAGACCCCTCCTGGGTCTGCACCATCTCCACAACCCCAGCAGTATCAGGTGCGTCTTCCCCTGCAAAGACATAAAAGCAAACAAATGGAAAATGGAAACAGGCATTAGCACCATGGCACACAATGAGGGCTGAGAAGCAACAGAACCAGTACTTGATTGACACATGTCCCACATGACTAAAACCCTCCCATGCATGCACCCTCACTGCGTATGAAGGGTATGCAAATGGTACACACTGATGACACCAAGATGGAAGATGAACACATTTTCTGCAGGCTGCCTAGCAGTGGCATCACACATTGGCCTGTGATTGCCAGGTGAAATACACATGCCATCACACAGATGGCATGTACCATTGCTATTGAGTGAAGATGGAGAGGAGGGCAGCACTTATTCATTCAGTCCAGTTCCCTCATGTAATAGCTTTTCTAATTCAAACAGGTCTGAATTTTCACCTGGAGCTGCCAGTCCAAAATGGTCCGATTGCACAGGGACATGTCTAAACAAATGATATCCAGGTAACAAAGTCACTCCACTTTACCATAGTCATGTCAGACATGTGACTAGAGGACTGAGAAATGCTGAGAAATGCCTAGTAAAAGTGGTGGAATGCAAACCATCTGCCTGAATGAACAGAGAAAAATAAGCAACAATGTTGTGGCAAGGTGACACTTCAAGGGCAACTGGCGTGCTGTTGGGCTAGATGTCTACTGTTGGCAGAAGGGATACTGCTATGGCCAAATGCTGCTGCGCAGAATGTATTGCATGAAGCACATGGGTGACCCAAACGACTCAGGCGCACACACCCTCACCTGGCACACAAACAGAAGCCCTCACACACACACCATGCACATGGATGACACACACATGCATGTTCACTCACCGGACAATGCCTCATAATCAGGCAGATCTCCCACGCCTTGGATCTGTTCCTCCATGACGTAGGTCCCAGCGACTGACTCATGTGGAGTGAGTTCCATGTCTTCTACTGGAGACCCAGCTCCAGTCACTAGAGTTGCAGCATGACTTGAGGCCAGCTTATTCTTTGCCCTGCGCTTTAGGTCATTCCACCGCTTATAGCAATCATTGGCTGTGCGCCTCATGATTCCAAGGGCACTTACGATGTCCGCAACGTTCTGCCAGTGTGCCTGGCGTTGTGCAGGTGTGGTCTTGGATCCTGCAACAATGACCATTTCGTTATCATGTGTGGACACATACTCGACAAGTGCATTCAGTTCGGCATCCGTGAAGCTGGGCTTCCTCGACGGGCCGGACTGTGTAGCTGTGTCTGGGGCATCAGCCTGTGCCGGACGAGCACTCTTCCTCTTCCGCTTGGAAGGTGGTGGTGATCCTGAGTGTCCTACGCCGCTCTGGACACTAGGGGCAGGAGCCCTGGTGGACTCTGTATCAGGAGTGTGGGATTGCACACTCAGCATGGGAGTTGGTGCAGGCATTGGCTCAAGTGTAATGGTGTTTGGGGGAATGTCAGCAGGATGGACTAGGACCGACACTGTCCTGGCTGGGTGTGTGAGAGCTGGGGTGGATGGAGCCGCAGCTGCCCTTGCAGCCTCTCCACCCTGCCTACTTGGGGCAGCAGATGACCTTGCTGCCCCTGATCCACGTGGCCTGATGACATCAACGTGCACCAGCGCACGTGTCATAGGCCTGCTGACCTGGAAGTCAGCCAGGTCTGGTGCCACAAGGGGCTGGTCCAACAAGGGCTGAGCATGGATGGTGTCAGCCACATCAGCCTCAACCAGAGGGGGTGGGGGGGATTATGGGTGCCCTTGACTGGTCCTCCACACATGGGGGGACAGGGTCACCCTGCAAGTAACAACCACATCCCCTACCGGATCCACCACGGCCACCACACGGAAGACCACGCTCCTGCCCAGAAGGCCGAATTACTGCCCCCCCCAGAGCCCTGAGCACACTCCCACCTGCCATCTGCTGCTGCCTGACTGCCTGCTGCCCACGTGCCCTGACATTTGCTGCCTGCACATCAGCCAGGGGTGCTGTTGCTGTGACCACCCCTGCTGGAACCGAAGACTCCCGACTGCTTTTCCATCCCCCACAGCCCAGCCCCAGGACCCAGTTGCCCACCCACTCCTGCCTCTGGGGTTGCCATGTCGGGCACTGCAACATCTGGCACCAGTGGCAACCCCCGGCCAAGGAGGCAGAGGGGCACCAGCTTCACTGCCACCGAAGTTGGTGTCCTGGTGGAGCATGTCCTGGGGCAGTATGATGCCCTCTTCGGAAGGTTGCGCGCCGACAAGGAAGGACGGACTCGGATCTGGATGGACATCGTGACTGCCATCAACGCGGAGGAGGTGGCAGTCCGCAACTACGAACGTGTCAGGAAGTGCTGGGAGGACTTCAGGTCCAGGACCCTCAACAAGGCCTGGCGTCTCCTGAAGGCAGCGGATGCTAAGGGGCACCGGGGCAACTTGTTGGAAGATCAGATGAGGGTCCTGGAACGCATATCCCCAGCGCTCCACGTCCAGGTCCTTGAGAGGCAGACCCGTCTGGAGTCGAGCGGTAAGTGTACATGCATACTGATTGTAAACTGTGCGTGTGGTTTGCTAGGAGTGTGCAGGTTGAACATGTATTTTTATGTGTGCAAGTAGGGGGGGTGTACAGGGCCGTGAGGGTGACACATGCGAGGGGTCTCATGTGTGACACATGGATGGTGCTTGTGTGTGTGGGCTTGCATGGCACAGGATGTGGAGGAATGATTGTCAGGTGTGTCATGGATGTCGATCGGAACACTGTGACAGTTGGCAGAGGTGTAAACATGCATGCAAGTTTGGTGGTGTGTGTGCATGTGTAGTGTACTCCCTATGTTGCATGTGATGTGTGGATGACCTTTGGCTGCTCATGCTGTTGTATGTGAATGGATGGTGCTGGCTGTTGCAATATGGCTGTGGTATGGCTCATGTGTGCAAGTTGAAATGACATGTGTGTTGGGGATTGTGATGCCATGTCTGAGGTTTACCAATGCCACTCATGTATGACTGTCATGTGTGTATGAGTCCATTGTACAGTGCCCTGATGACTGTGTTTTCTTTCTCCCTGCCTGCAGCGTCAACTGATGAAGAGGGCGGAGAAGGTGCTGTGGAGCACAGCGGCAGGGGTCGCACCAACACCCGGACACGCAAGGCCCGGATCCCCTCCCAGGTTCTGATCTCGCCGGGGAGTGAGGAGTCCAGTGCCATGTCCCAGGCCGCAGCTGACGAGGGGTGGTCCAAGAGGCGGAGGTTGGAGTTGGACTCCTCGGCAGCAGAAGGGGCAGCTGGGACCCCACAGGGCCCAACGGAGGAAGATGGCACGGAGTCATCCATGTTGGTGGGGGGTTTGGAGGAGGAGGAGGCCGTGCAAGCGACAGAGGCGGGGTCTGGAGGTGGGGATTCCACTGGTGCTAGTGGTGCAGTGCAGGATCAGGGACAGGAGGCAGCACAGGCCGCCGCGGAGGTGCCTGTGTGCAATCCTGTCCCTGCTCCTGTCACTGCATCATCTTGCACCAGCGGGGATGCCCACCTCCAGACCCGTTCTCAGGGAGGGGATTGGCTTACAACACCTGGCCTTCCTCTCCCTGCGGATGTGGCTATCCTGCACCAGGTTGAGCCTGTCCAGGGTGGGGTGGCATTGCGTCAACGGGCCATGCGAGCTGACCTGCAGTCTTTTCATGATGAGTCTGCACGTCTTCTCGCATGGCTCGTTGACCGCGTTGACCCACTGGGACAGCTCACCAGGGCTGGATTCCTCCGTTTCCTGCACCTTGTTCCGACCCCCTCCTCCACGGAACCCCCTATGCCCCAGTCGTCCTCCATGCCATCGTCCCACCCATGTGTCACCTGGGTGCCCTGTGGAGCTGCTCCGACCGTGCGGCCAGGCTGGTGGACAACGTATCCCTGCCACAGTCGGGAGTCGGACGTCCAGCAGGGGTGGCCACATCAACGACTGCACCCCAGCTGGAGGAGGATGTGCAGGCACCATCGGACAGGGCACATGGACAGCAGCAGCTGCAGCAGCAGGAGGCTGTAGGTGGGAGCCACGATAGCTCGGGGCCTTCAACATCGGAGGGGCAGGCATTGGCCGGAGGGCAGGAGGACCCTGGACGGGAAGTGTCTTCCGTGTGGCAGCGGTTGGGCCACGCCATAGATGCGGAGCGGCGGCGGGCCGAAGAGGCGCGGCTCACGATGGTCAGGGCGGAGAACTCCGTGCAGAGGTCCCTGAGGTGGGCAGAGTGCCTCGAGGCAATCCGCAGGGAGTTGGAGGTGAACATGTCGGCGTCCCTGCGGACCCTCGGGGCCATGGAACAGGACCGCCTCTGGGACATAGACGAGGAGTTTGATGATGCCCTGGCCCAGAACACCACTAAGTGAGCCGCTGGACTGGCCCGCCGCCATTGTATATAGTTATTTAGTGATAGGTTTCCTTTATAGTTTATTTTTATTTGGAGTCGACGGACACTGGGAGATATGAGTGGGGGCCTGGTGGAGGCTGCCCCTGCACTGCTGGGGGTGGGGGTGGTGGTAGACATGGGTGGGAGCCTGGTGGGGGCTGCCCATGGTGGCTGGGGGGTGGGGGTGGGTGGGAGACATGAGTGGGGGCCTGGTGGGGGCTGCCCATGGTGGCTGGGGGTGGGGGTGGTGGTAGACATGGGTGGGAGCCTGGTGGAGGGTGCCCCTGGATGCTGGGGGGTGGGGGTGCAGGGGGACATGAGTGGGGGCTTGGTGGGGGATACCCATGGTGGATGGGGGGTGGGGGTGGTGGTAGACATGGGTTGGAGCCTGGTGGGGGCTGCCCATGGTGGCTGGGGGGTGGGGGTGGGTGGGAGACTTGAGTGGGGGCCTGGTGGGGGCTGCCCATGGTGGCTGGGGGGTGGGGGTGGTGGTAGACATGGGTGGGGGCCTGGTGGAGGGTGCCCCTGGATGCTGGGGGGTGGGGGTGCAGGGGGACATGAGTGGGGGCCTGGTGGAGACTGCCCCTGCACTGCTGGGGGGTGGGGGTGGGTGGGAGACATTAGTGGGGGCCTGGTGGAGGCTGCCCATGGTGGCTGGGGGGTGGGGGTGGTGGTTTGACATGGGTCGGGGCCTGGTGGGGGCTGCCCATGGTGGCTGGGGGGTGGGGGTGGGTGGATGACATGAGTGGGGGCCTGGTGGGGGCTGCCCATGGTGGCTGGGGGGTGGGGGTGGTGGGGGACATGGGTGGGGGCCTGGTGGAGGGTGCCCCACACTGCTGGGGGGGTGGGGGTGGTGGGAGACATGAGTGGGGGCCTGGCGGAGGCTGCCCATGGTGGCTGGGGGGTGGGAGTGGTGGGAGACATGGATGGGGGCCTGGTGGAGGGTGCCCCACACTGCTGGGAGGGTGGGGGTGGTGGGAGACATGAGTGGGGGCCTGGTGGGGGCTGCCCATGGTGGCTGGGGGGTGGGGGGTGGTAGACATGGGTGGGAGCCTGGTGGGGGCTGCCCATGGTGGCTGGGGGGTGGGGGGGTGGTAGACATGGGTGGGAGCCTGGTGGGGGCTGCCCATGGTGGCTGGGGGGGTGGGTGGGAGACATGAGTGGGGGCCTGGTGGGTGCCGCCCATGGTGGCTGGGGGGCGGGGGTGGTGGGAGACATGAGTGGGGGCCTGGTGGAGGCTGCCCCACAGTGCTGGGGGGTGGGGGTGGTGGTAGACATGGGTGGGAGCCTGGTGGGGGCTGCCCATGGTGGCTGGGGGTTGGGGGTGATAGGGGACATGAGTGGGGGCCTGGTGGAGGGTGCCCCACACTGCTGGGGGGTGTGGGGGGTGGGAGAAGTGAGCAGGTGTGCAGGGTAGTCCCCTGTTTTGTGGGCTGCCTGCAGGGGCCGTGGAGGGTGTACAGGGAACACCTGTGAGGACCCACCCAGCCTAATCGCGTGTGTAACTTCCCGCGCACCCCTGTAATACACGTACCCAGCCAAATCGCGTGTCATTTTTCACACACACCCCTGTAATACACATACCCAGCCAAATCGCGTGTGACAATTCCCGCGTACCCCTGTAATACACGTACCCTGGCTAATCGCGTGTAAAACTTCACGCGTACCCCTGTCATACACGTACCCAGCCAAATCGCGTGTGATAATTCCCGCGTGCCCCTGTAATACACGTACCCTGGCTAATCGCATGTAAAACTTCCCGCGTACCCCTGATATGAACGTTACCCGCTTTGCGTTCCTTGTTTGGCAGCCCTGTAAACTGGTCCAGGGTTAGCACAGCCCTTTGCGATGATTTAGCGATTTTGATGGCTTTTCCTTCCGCGAGGACGTTCTTGGGGGCGTTACTGGCGCTGCTGCAGGGTCGCTGCGATACTCTGCGCCACGGCTGGTTTGGGAGCCTAAAATCCATGAATACGCTGTGCCAGGAAATCGGTTTTGGCGCATGCGCCTGGCGCAGACAATCGCACGCGGACACTCTGCGCCAGCCGCTTGCGACACTTTTCTGCGAAATTCTATGAATTACCCTGTTTATGTGTTGTCAGGATTGTTTGCTGCATTTCTGTGAAGTACTAACATTTGCAAACACAATGGGTCTGTACTGTGTAAGTAAATGTTGTCAACAATTGGTGGTAATTGAAATAGAATATTCATTACTTACACCAACTATATTTGAGAATTTAAATGGTCCAGGTAGTTCTGTATCTAACTGCTTTTTTTGGAGTTTGTCTTCCTTCTTTAAAGAAGTACCTGGTTTACTTTCTCTAATTGATTCTTTTTTGTTTGTGGTATGAAGTATTAGTTTCTTTTACTCTCTTTGGAGGATTTGCAGTGACGTCCTGTTGCATTTCTGTATGATTTAGTTTTCTTTTACAACGTTTTAGTTTTTGTGGAACAGAATATGTGTTTAGATGGGGAGTGTATAGTGAGCGAAGTCTATTATATTCTAAAATGCAAGGAATATCAGCGTTTACTTTACTTGCATCAAAGTTGATTAGAAATAGACCGTCAAGTGTACGTAAGCGTGATAGTGCTACGTAGCTCATGCCTTCTTTAAAGACTGTGTTACCAATATCTATAATTGCTTTGTCTAGGGTAAAACCTTGTGATTTATGAATCGTGACTGCATATGCAAGAGTTAGAGAAAATTGTTCTCTGCGTACATACATATCTTTGAAGAGAAGGAATCTAGCTGTTGAGCGTCCTATCCGTTTTACTTCTGAAAGTTTGTCAAAGAGTATATTGACAAACTGAATTTTGTTGTCACGTGGGTATGTTTGAAAGCCAACAACTGTACCCAGTGCTCCATTAACTAGTCCTTGGTCCACGTCAAGGTTACGTTTAAGCATTACTCTGCAATTTAAGGATAATTTTAACATCTTTTCTAAGCCTGCTGTGTTGATTTTTCTAAATTATTTAGTGTTGTTGTGGCTTGGTCACACATGGGTAGTGTCATACCATGTACATCTAGTTTGTCTGTGGCGCTAATTTCCATTATTGGTTGCATTTCTTTACTTAACATTATTTCATTGAATTTGAGACAGCTTGCAAGAGTTGGCATTAAGGCCATACAATTGACATTTTTGTGGGCTAATTGTTCCATAACATCTGTAGCACATGCATTATCGCCATAAAGTGCATTATTGTGCCGGGTTTTCAATGTTGCTTCTGCTTCTTTAGAAAATATACCAACTCTCAAACTTTTTAAAATGTTGGCATAAGTTAGATCTGCAGATTGGCGCATGTTTTCTGTTAATTCTCTGTATTGGGAATGTTGCCAAAGGTTGACATTTCCAATGCTGCCAACAGTTTTAGGGCAGAGTTTGTGCCCTAATGTTTTAAAAAGAGGTTCACTTTTACTGGTGTTAATTGAAGCAGATCTCCAAAAACAATAATGTGTTTTCCTGCAAAGAGCTCTTCATAGTCTGCTTTGAGTACTTCTTGTAATCTGCGCTGAATCAAAGCTAACATCAGGTTGGAGACCATGCTCACTTCATCTATTAGTAGCATTTTCATTTGTTTCAATACTCTCCGTAATTCCATTGCAGCTTCTGCAGAAAGTTTGTAATAGTCTAATTTGTTCTGGTGTTCTACTGGTAATAGTAGTAATCGGTGTAATGTAACATCACCTGTGTTGTAGGCAGCTAAACCTGTGGGGGCAGTGACAACAGCTGACAGTTTGTTGTTTGTCAATTGTTGAAGGAACTTACTAATGATTTTGATTAGGAATGTTTTGCCAGAACCAGCTTCACCACTGACGTACAGTAGTATAGGTTTATAATTATGGCAGGAACATTCTTTATTTTCATGTTTTACACCATGTGCAATTTGTATTGTTACTTCTTGAAAAATGCTACTTTGCTCATTGTTTAGTTTTGATTGTAGTATAGTTAAGTCTTACTTATCTTCATACTGACACATGGTGTTTTCTACTTCTATCATAGCTAATTCTGCCTCATTTGTTATTAGTGGTTCTCCCAGTGGTTCTTGGCTTCCTGTTACAGAAGGTTGACTACATTTGTGTCTTTGAAATTGTAAAAATTGTGCACGAAGATCACTATTTGTGGCTTCTGATGGAATTTCACAAGTGACATATTTTTCAATACACTGTAAAACAGTGGCATCACTGTCTTGACCAAATTTAGGAGCATCTTTAATCCATAAAAGCATGTGGATATGTGGTGCTCCTCTGGCTTGGTATTCCTTTCTCCAAAAGAAGTGTTGCACTTCTCCAAGGGGAGGAACAGTTTTATTACAGATAAAATGTAGCATAGCAATGAAACGATGGTGAAAATATCTTGAAACATTAACAGGATCCAAAGAACAAAGTTCTCCAGGTGGTAGAATATCTATGTTTGTTTTGTTTTTATTTGATATGCATAGGAAAGCATGTAAATCTTCCCATGCATATTCTGCACAACTTAATGTAACAAACCAAGTGGGTGGGCCAAGGTTTCTGATCATACAACGTACATCTCCATGACGTCGAAACCAGTACTCTTTAGTACCACGCATATTTTCTAATAGATTTGTAATATTTGATTGTAAAACCTCATCCTCTTGTTGCACTTTCTCTAATAATTGTGTAGCTGTCATATTTTGCAAGTGTGATCCTGATTTTAATATGTGTGCAACTCCGTAACATAAAGTTGCTAGTTCACTTTCAAAGAGTAGGTGGAATATGTATTCCACATTTTGTCTAAATCTGGGATCTTCAGCATACATCCGTAATGAGCGGTATTCTGAAGCTGATATTTGAATTGGTCTATCATCATACCTTCCTCCTATGCCAGTAGGAAAGAGTAGAGGAAAAGCACGTGCTTCTATACTTTTTTCCCATATACTGATTGACAATCCTTTTGTTTGACGCATTTGGTAAGTTTCCAGTACATCTTGTACAGTGTCATTACAGTGCAAAGGATGAATTGTATAATGGTCTAAAGTATTTGATATTGTAGCAGGATCTAGTAGCTCAAATTGACCAGGTTCTTGTGTTTCTTGAATTATTTCAGTTGTATCTTTCAAGTTTTCTTCAATATTAATTTCTTTGTAATATTCATTATTCTTTTTAAGCTATTGGAAGGCTTGTCTAACTTCATATAAATCTACCAGCTGTTGCCATATTTTTTTTATCTTTTGTAGATACTCCATTTACTAATATAATTAAAGATTGCTGCATTGGACGTTGCACTCCTAGAGCATGCACATTTTCTTTTGGATTTAATGGTAAATAAACTACTTTTCCACAAATGCCTTTTACCAATTCAGAGGGAGGTAATTTTGCTGTTTTTGGTTGAAGGCGTATTATTGCTTGAAATGGGTGTACTATTTGAATTATGATGCTCTCATATAAATTAAGTTGTTGTAGAGGTTTTGGTACTGTGTATAATTCCAAATTATTTGTGATAGAATGTGAAGGAGTTTGGTTGTTGTCAAGTTCTGTAGTGCAATAACTGCAAAGTATTAAGGGCTCAGTTATTTCATATTTGTTTTCTGCTACAAGGTAGAGAGCTAATTCAAACCATTTAGAATCTTCATTGTCTTCTATTTTGTATGATAGGTCCACAGTTTTTGTGTTACTTTTATAAAAAATTCTACGGCAACATACACATACATGGTTTGGTACTTCAGCTGATGTACTTTTAAATTTTAGTATTTCTTTTTTGTATGTGTTTAGCAAAAGGTTGCCATGTGTAGAATTGTTGCTTAATTGGTTTAAAGCTATTTCATTCTGTAAATGGCTTTCACTTCCAAAATATTTTTTCTGGATATAGTGAATTTCTTCAAGTAGGTCTTTTGCTGTACCATGTAGAAGGATGTTATTTAACTTTACTAGTGCTAAAGCAGGACTTTTAGCATAGTACAGTTTATAGACTAGATTTCTTATAGTTGAATGATGTGTTGATATGATTTTGCTATCATGGAAAGTGGTTTTACAAGTAGGTCCTGTAATGCAGGCCAATGAATGGGCCTCATTCCGAGGCTGGAGGTAAGGGTTAACGGTCACCGTTAATGGCAACGGTGACCATTAACACTTACCACCATATTCCGAGTTCCCTTTTGCGGGTTGGCATTTAACGCCTGCTTTTAGCAGGCGTTAAAAATCCAACCCGCAAAGGGACCTTGGAGTAAATTACGGCACCGTAATTTACGGTGCCGTAATTTACTCCTTCCCCATTCCCATTGAGCCCTATGGGGGCAGGAATGGGTATGGGGAACCGGTATGGTGAATGGGGAATTACCGGTCCCTCCAACCTTGGAATGGACCGGTAATTACTCCATTCACCATGCTGGATTTCCATGGAGTAAATAGCTCCATGGTTGCTTACCATGGTGCTATTTACTCCATGGATAGCGCCAGCCTCGGAATGAGGCCCAATGTCCTTGTAGTCCTGTGTACTTGCGCACTGGACAGGTATCTATATTTTGCAGTAATTTAATTTTGATTTTGTCTTTGCTTTTTACATATTAATTGAGGAATTCGCGTAAAGATTTGAAACATTGTTTGGGAATGTTACACATTGACGTGCATGGCCATTTGTACACTAGACGTTCTGATTCAGTTGAATGGAGGGGTAATTCTAAGGTTTCAGGGCATATTTTTGTAAGAAGTACTCCTTGTTCCATTATGGTATTATTCACTTTTTCATACCCTCGACCACTGCTATGTATGGCAATTGTATTTGTTTGCTTTTGTTTGTACGCTTCTTCATTAAAATATGGTTCTGTGCTTGTAGTGATTCCATTCACCTCCGCTGATACTTAAGAAGTTCTTTCTGTTGATATTTCGCTTATTGAGAAGTCTTTTTTGTAATTTAGTTATTAGTTTTGTTAGTGGTTTCATTTTGTTTAACAGTAAAATAAATACATTTCTTTTGAGAAGAATTGCATTGTCCATCAATGCTTCTAAGATTAATTTCCTACGATAGGTTTTAAGCTTTGAGCCTGATTTCTCTCCTGTTTTTATAAGATTTTGAAGGACTTTGTGACGGTAAATTTTGGCTAAAATACTTTTCTTGGTATGCTTACTTTGCACTATATTAAAATTTGAAGAAGTAGTTTTATCTGTACTGATAGCTGATTTTCTTTTAATTGTTTTTTGGTTTCTTTTACATTTTGATAGAGGAAGCGAAGTTGTTGTACTTGAAACTTCCTGTGTTTCACTAAATTATTGTATTAGCTGTTTTGTTTCAACTTTTTTTTACAAATTCTGCTAGAGATGGATGCTTATGTTGGACACCTTTATTTTCATTTGCTCTACTTTTACGTTGCTTTCTACGGACTTGACTTTTGGTAGGCATTCTTTAGGGTCTGTTGAAAAAAATAAAGAAGATATGGGTTGGGGTGTTCTGGAATGTATGTGTGCTGTGTGCATGAGTGTTTGAGTAAGATAATAAAGTTGTATGTAATGGTGTGTGATTGTGCATTGGGAACTAAAACTAGTAGGGATAGGTATTCTTGAATTCATGTGTTACTAAACTGGAGTTCAGATGACAAAAAAAAAAGTAAGCTAGTGGTGTGGAAAAGTACAAATAGTAAATCTAATGTATACAATTAAAACAGTTGTTTGTTCTATAGTATGAAAATTGTAGTGGTTCAGTTGGGTAATTTGTGTGTCCAAAAATAGAAATTTGTGGGCCATTCTGGCTGTAAATCGCTGTTTAAGACATGGACATTTTTGGACAAAATGACACAAAATCTCTATTTTTAGAAACCGAAATAGCTCGTATTAATGTTATAGTATATTTGATTAATAATACAAATATTATGGTGATATTTTACTTACTGTTTTTTAAAATTAACAGGTAACTTCTTAGTTTTTCTTTCTTCTTCAAATTTGGCTGCTTCTTTTCAGGAAACTGGTCTTCACTGCAATTGTAAACACTTCAAATTAGTAACCTTGTTTGTATTTAGCACTGTTTTTCATTTAGATATTGATTTTTTTAATTGAAATCCTCAGTGCCTTCTGTAAAACCATTAAACTCATTTATTTACATAAGATACATTGCATCAGTTCAGTACATATGATATGTTCTTAATGAACACATTGTATTGAATGACTAACTGTAGCAAAAAGAAAATATCTTTACTATGTCTTGTGAAATGTATAATATATTAGTGAATACCACTATTTCTGTAAGTAAACTGTTCTAGGTAATAGCGCCTCAATGTCATGTCTAATTTAAAGTAATTAAGTAAATAAATAAATAAAAACAAAAAATATGAAATTGTATAAGTATTTTTATACAGGTTTAAACATAGATTGTGTTTGCATGCAATTTTGTTTGAATATATGTAGTCTATATATTTCATTTAAAAAATGTTAGTTTAACATGATTTGAGTGTGTGTGTGTAAAGAAAGTAAAAAGTATAAAGGTTTATAAGTGATAGTTGATTTTAGGAAATTGAAAAAAGTACAGTAAATTCATTTTACAGATTTTACAAGGTAAAAGTGTGTTTGAAAATGTGTTCATCTACTATACAGAAAATATGCATACCTGAAGTTTGTGTTCATGCATATGGATGTGCATGGAGCTGCAAGTAGAAATCTTGAAGACTTGTACAGTATTTCTGGTAGATGCTGCTTGCCAATGATATGACACTTGTACTCAGAGAGATTCAGAGTACAGTTGCAGTGCTGATCTATGATGATGCAGTTAGATGTAGAGGTCTTGAATGTGATTGGTGCATGGTCATGTGATTTTTGAGGTACATCCATTGAGAGAATGGCAGAGAGAGTGTAGTGGAAATGGTAGAAGGGCTGTTCATGTTACGATATGTCATCGGACATGGCGGTAGTTCGTGGACATCGGGAATTACATCCGGGGAATTTTGGGTTCAGAAGTCATGCAAATGAGAATAAGCACTGAAAGGGATTGGTCAGGAAAGTTTGGTGGGTGTGTTGTGCCAGGAGAGATTTTCTCAGATACTCTTTTTGCTGAGAGAACAAAAGATAGCTATGGCTGTGTGTTTCAGAAAACAGATTGTTTGGATTTTAGGAGATTCGTGGATACATTGGTTGAAGGTGCATGCAGAAAGCTGTGGAGTAGCTGTAGATCTTGGATTCCCACATGTGGAAGTACACTGACATGGAGTACGTGGAATGAAGTGGTTGGACTTGCTACCTCTCTGTGCTACTTTGGAGACAGAGCAACATCCAGACATAATTGTAATTCATTGTGGAGGGAACAGTTTAGAACATGTGACTGGAATTTCTTTGCAATTTGCTATGAAAGAAGGACTTAGGAAGGTTATGGGCATCTTTCCTAATTCTCAAGTGATATTTTCACGGATTGCACAGAGAAAAATGTGGCTTCGTTCTTCTCCATTTGGTCCACAAATGGAAAAAGCAAGGCGCAATGTTAATAAGGCTGTTTGTGGCTTTCTAAGAGATTTTGGCATGTCTTCTTTTCACAATGAAAATATTGTGTTTTGTAGTACATACATTTTTCGCAGAGATGGAGCCCATCTTACTTATGCTGGCAATCAGATTTTTCTGAGAAATATACAAAATGCATTGCGACCTTTTTTGGAATTACAACAACGATTTTGAAGTAGATGTTAAGCATTTACAATTTTTGACTTACAAACACCACCCAAAGGCTCTTTTCAGAGCCACCACTTCTTTCCAGAGAAAATTACAATGTTTGTGATGGAGTAGCAACCCAATTTTTTTAATGTTCGCGAACTGTCCGCGGACTTCTAAAAAATACAAAGAGCCCTGCTTCATTTATTTTCACTTCTCTTTTTTCACTGGGAAAGGCGTCTCTGAAAAGAGCCTTATTTTTTTTTGATTTTTGTAATTTTGTATTTTTTTTGGTTTTTCAGACACGACACACTAGGAGAGGAGGGTAAAGGAGAGTAAAGGAGGGGACACCAACCACAAGGATAAGAAAGGGTGAGCTGAGAGAGGAAGATGTAGAGTGGGTTTTATTTGGGTAGTGAGCAGGTCTTCTCGTGCTCTGAGACGAAAGCACTCTGAAGTCGCTCCCCCCTGCAGAGTACTGTGTCATAGTACATACATACAACTGTGACCCTCGAAAGGTAAGGGTCATCAGCATTCTGTATGGGCTGTGAGGCAGCTTGAGAAAGACGCTGTCCCACAGAGGTGGTCCTTGTGGTGACAGGATCAGAAACAGAGGATGAAGTAGAGGAAATCAACCTGCTACGTTCTTCGCAAGGTACAACCCTGCGAATAGCCCCAGAGTGAAATGACTGCAGGTGTCGCTTCATAGTAGTGGTCCCAAAGCTGTACTTACCGTGCTTCCCGCGACTGAGTATCATTTTGCACTCATTGCAGGTAACACGGTTCGCACAAGCCTTAGGACCATTCCCATGAATGGTAAATAACCGCCACACTTAAGACTCACGCCTAGTGCGGGTAGTAGGGATTTCCTCTACCTCATTCTCATCATCCTCTTCTTCCTCCTCCGCTTCCTCACTCCTGTTCCCCTCTTCAGGCCCTTGGGGAGGTGGTGGTGGTGGAGGGGGTGGGGGTGGTGCTGAAGCAGGTGCAGCACCAAGTGGCAGTTCAGCAGGCAAGGATGCCATCTCGATGATGGTGTAGTCTGCAGGTGGCAGCAAAAATCACTGTCTTCTGAAGAATAGCCAGAAACACAATGGGAATAAGCTCTTGGGCGTGGTCTTTTATAGGAGTGCTTGTGCGCGGTCCGCGGACATGTGCACTGTCCGCAGACAGATTGAACACAAAAAAAGGATCGGAAAGTTTCAAAAGGTATATAGAAACTCAAGATTGCTATGTGGGACTTGTGCCATGGTGAGATTGTATTGAAAACTATTATGGATTAACTGAAAATGGAACAGTGTCCGCATTTCAGGACACACGATGAGCGTGGGCGCGGTCATATGATCCGTTTGCGAACTAGTCCGCGAAGGAAGCGCCTGTCCGCAGGACACCAAGTGGACGGAGATTGGTTAGCGCATGCGCATTGATGTCCTATGGACACTGTTCGGGTTCTGAAGTAATTCAAAGTGTGTCACATGTGAATTGAACATTTCAGGACACCCCCTGTGTTCTTAGAACAGTTTAAACTTGATAGCGAACAGTAAGGACAGATATAGTGTTCTTCAGGACACGTGTAATTTAGTTTATGTACGAACATTTCAGGACACCAATTGTGTTCTTAGAACAGTTTCAATTGGGTAGCGAACACTATGAACAGGTATAGTGTTCTTCAGGACACCTCCATTTTCGTTTACGTACGAACATTTCAGGACACCAATAGCGTTCTTAGAACAGTTTGAACTTGCTAGCGAACAGTACCGGACAGGTATAGTGTTCTTTAGGACACTTTAATTTCTGTTTGTTTACGAACAATTCAGGACACCGCGTGTGTTCTTAGTACAGTTTCATGTTACTAGCGAACACTACGAACAGGTGTACTGTTGTTCAAGACACATCATTTTCGTTTATTTACAAACATTTCAGGACACCCATTGTGTTCTTAGGACAGTTTTAAGTTGATAGCGAACATTACGGACAGATATAGTGTTCTTTAGAACACTTTAATTTTTGTTTCTTTACGAACATTTCAGGACACCATGTGTGTTCTTAGAACAGTTTCAACTTGCTAGCGAACAGTACGAACAGGTGTGGTGTTCTTCAGGACACCTCCATTTTTGTTTATGTACGAACATTTCAGAACACTCGCACTGTCCGCGGACACTTTTATTGTTTTAAAAAAAAAAACGGAAACTATTCACAATACAATATAAAAATTAAACTTTATTTAACATATATTAATAATTTATGACAGAGAAGGTGAGGCAGAAACAGAAACAAAAACAGGAGAATTTGTGGTTTCAACATGATTGGTATTAGGTGAAGAAGGGAAGGAAATCTCATCAAAACGTTTTGGATTATGGAGAGGGTTTGGGGATAATTGACTGGGATATGGTAAGGAGGGACAAGTACATGTGGGGCAATGGTACGAGGTTTTTGGTTTGAAATGATTTTCTACAAAAGTTTTTAAATTATTGAAATTAGCCAACAATACATCCATTTTTTCTTCTATATTGTGAAGACTGTTATCCATAACAGGGTTTTCTGAAGTTTTTTCTATTCTGGTATGCTCTGTTCAAAAAAATAATATATATGTTAAATGTATATAAAAAAATAATAAATAAATGGTTTATATTATAAAGTGTTTACCATTAGTTTCACTATCTTGTGACATTTCTTCATGTGGGAAATTGTCCTCTAGCCATTCCAGAGTACTAGACATTTCTGTGAGAAAAAAAAAAAAAGATAATATATTTTTTAATCTAATACAGAAAGTTTATAAATATATGAGTAAAATGAAGCACACTTACTATTTCTGGTAAGATAAGTCCTATGTATTCAGAGGGTCTGGTCTTGTTCTCAGTTCTGTTGTGTCTGTGAGGTAATTATGTTGGAAGCCAATTTATCTTTTTGTGGTATATTCCATTTCAGAACATATTGTATTTAAATTAATGGTTAGTGTGTTACATATATGGGTTACATTTCTTATGTATTACTATATATAATGTGTTTGTGTGCTGCTTTTTGAATTTGTTAAATGTTCCTATACTATGATATAACAATCAAACATACCCCACCACCCCCCCTCACAGTTTTTAGGTAGTGGTACTGTTCTCCGAACATGTCCGCGAACATTAAATAAGTTCGCGGACATCAAGTTCATAAGAAGAGATCTAGTCAGTTCCATATGACATGTATATAAAGTCAAAGTCATTATTGTTAAGTTGTGCTACTAAAAAACTATGAAATTCAGTGAAAAAACTTTGTTAAAGGGACGTTATGGTTAAGTTGCGCTAGTAAAAACCTATGAAATTCAGTGAAAAAAACTTTCTTAAAGGGACGTTATGGTTAAGTTGCGCTACTAAAAACCTATGAAATTCAGTGAAAAAACTTTGTTAAAGGGAAGTTATGGTTCCAAGTAAAACCGGAAAACCCTTGAAATTCGCCAGTTATGGTAAGCTAAGCAACCATAAATCGCGCCACCCCCGTGCACTGCTAAGACTAACACCCAGGACATCAAAGATGACATCACAAATGTCATTGATGACATCAATGATGACATCACATGTCTGGCTCACTATTTTTTCTTTTGCTGACATATCTAGGCCACAGGGTTTTCTTCAGTAACAGTCAGAAACTAAGAATTTTATTTTATTTGTAGACATATCCTTCTAGCAGGTTCTTACAGTAATTCCCTTAGAGTACAGTCACATCATATGAAACATATACATATGGGAAAACACAAGCTTGAAAGACAGCAATCCTTTTTGTGCATAAAGATAATCACTAGACTTATGAGCACTTTCTGATAGTTCTGTTGTTTTTTTTATGGCTGTACTTTACCTATATATGGTCATATTTGTATACATTGTACTCACACTACTTTCCTTAGGGTCCAATCACATCAAGTGATACATATACATAAGGTAAATAGCAGCTTTGAAACAGAGCAATCATTTATTTGCATGAAACTAATCAGTTAAGTTATGAATTGTTTCTGCTACTACTTGTGCTTTTTTTGCTAACTTCACTTTCCCTGTATATACCCATGTTGGTATGTGTTCTTGTGTCTTTCTGTTTTGTGTATAGTAATGCAATTATGTAATAAATGGGTTTTATTAGCTACTTATTACATATTTCAAAATATTTATCAAATTCTATGCATTTCCACTTGTGACTTCCCTTTGCATATTATCCATGAGTGCCAAATAATTGTCTCCACACTTGATTGTTCTTTCAAAAATCCTTTATACTTTATTTCTTTTTTACATTTTTTTCTTTTTTTCTTCAAATATAATTTTGCCTCTCACTTATTTTTCATTCTACCATTTTCAATCTTTTTGTTTAAAAAGCAAATCATTGAAAATATATCACCATGGAAATGACACTCACCAAGTATATTTTTTGCCTCAATTCTTTTTGTATTTCCTGAAAGTTTTACTATTCAATCTTCTTGGGGTGTTTTTTTACCCTATTACAATAAGAGAGCATACATTAGTTTAATTTAAGGTATCTAGTGGAATTAAATTACATTGTTTAAGAGTTTACATTTCAGTATTCTGACAAGGTTTTAAGCAAGAGAGGGAATTTGTCATTCTGTATTTACCGTTTTTTTCATCAGGTTTTATATTATTTTTGTATGTGTAGTTTTGGGCTATGTGGTATAGACACATGGTTTCCAAAGTGGTACTCCTATCTGGGTAGTATGTGTCCAATAAATTGTTTTTTAAAATGGCTTGGCTGTTGGGATCATGTTTGGCTATTGTTTCTATATCTTCATATGATTTTAGAACTCTTTTTCTAGATTTAGCAGGACCAAGACTTAGCCATACTATATTTTCAGATTTACCATACAATGCAGTACCAGTTAAACGACCAGCTGCTTCATATGATCCAAATTCTCTATGGGTGAGCATTTTTATGCCCAAGCTGTATAATTTCTGAGATACTGTTTTATCTGATGACAGGTCATTCCAGAGGTCTTGGAGGTCTGTCTTTTCTGCTTTGGTTAAGTATGCTGTGACATATCGTGCAACTGCAGTAGAATTGTCTGCAATGTACTGCACATCTATGTTTGCATTCCATAAGTGGGCAATGATTGCATTATAATCATTGATATATTTTTCTTTTCTTTTCATGTAATATGTATTTTTAGGTGACTTACCTTTAACTCTATGTCTAACTGAAGACATGAGGTTGTTCACTTGACCTGCATTTGTAACTGGTCTAGGGAAACCAAATCGGCATTTGGTGTAGTATTTGCCTTTGTTTTTGTATTTGCGACAACAATATTTTCCACATTTGTGTCTTTGAAATTGTAAAATTTGTGCACGAAGATCACTATTTGTGGCTTCTGATGGAATTTCACAAGTGACATATTTTTCAATAAACTGTAAAACAGTGGCATCACTGTCTTGACCAAATTTAGGAGCATCTTTAATCCATAAAAGCATGTGGATTTGTGGTGCTCCTCTGGCTTGGTATTCTTTTCTCCAAAAGAAGTGTTGCACTTCACCAAGGGGAGGAACAGTTTTATTACAAATGAAATGTAGCATAGCAATGAAGCGATGGTGAAAATATCTTGAAACATTAACAGGATCCAGAGAACAAAGTTCTCCAGGTGTTAGTATATCTATGTTTGTTTTGTTTTTATTTGATATGCGTAGGAAATCATGTAAATCTTCCCATGCATATTCAGCACAACTTAATGTAACAAACCAAGTGGGTGGGCCAAGGTTTCTGATCATACAACGTACATCTCCATGACGTTGAAAACCAGTACTCTTTAGTACCACGCATATGTGCTAATAGATTTGGAATATTTGATTGTAAAACCTCATCCTTTTGTTGCACTTATTCTAATAATTGTGTAGCTGTCATATTTTGAAAGTGTGATCCTGATTTTAATATGTGTGCAACTCCGTAACATAAAGTTGCTAGTTCACTTTCAAAGAGTAGGTGGAATATGTATTCCACATTTTGTCTAAATCTGGGATCTTCAGAATACATCCGTAATGGGCGGTATTCTGAAGCTGATATTTGAATAGGTCTATCATCATACCTTCCTCCTTTGCCAGTAGGAAAGAGTAGAGGAAAAGCACGTGCTTCTATACTTTTTTCCCATATGCTGATTGGCGATCCTTTTGTTTGACGCATTTGGTAAGTTTCCAGTACATCTTGTACGGTGTCATTACAGTGCAAAGGATGAATTGTATAATGGTCTAAAGTATTTGATATTGTAGCAGGATCTAGTAGCTCAAATTGACCAGCTTCTTGTGTTTCTTGAATTATTTCAGTTGTATCTTTCAAGTTTTCTTCAATATTATTTTCTTTGTAATATTCATTATTCTCTTTAAGATATTGGAAGGCTTGTCTAACTTTATATAAATCTACCAGCTGTTGCCATATTTTTTTGTCTTTTGTAGGTACTCCATTTACTAAGTTAATTAAAGATTGCTGCATTGGACGTTAAACTCCTGAGTATCGGGGCGATTATCCCGGGGTCGGCTGAGCCGACCGCGGACCTCCGGGCCGGGAGGCCCCAACTCCTCCTGTATTCCCCAAAAATGAGTATGAGACACACGCAAGAAGCAAGGTGATTCTGCTGTTTATTGAACAACGGCAGGGATGGGTCTAGGATCGTACGCGTCCGTCCAGACTCTCAAAGTTTGTGGGGCTCGCAGGCTCTTTTTGCCTCAGTATGACGCGGTACTTGCGTCACCTGGGAAAGTTAGCAAAAAACCTATTGCCACTCTGAATTGGTTCCTCGAGTGGTAGGGTTAGTATAGCATACATATAGAGAACATTATTAGTGGTTGAGGGTGAGTCAGGTGGTATACTTGGGTTGTCCCTTCTATTAGATACTTGAAAATTGTTACACAAAGAACCCTAATGATTGGCTAATGTTAGTGGCATCAGTGATGAGTGCCCCCATGTTCTGATTGGTCCACCCGCGAGCCCCCCAGCCTGGGACCATCGTTGTTCCCAGCTCACGGTGTACCTGTCACTAGCAACAATATGTAACTATGTGTTCGTGCAGACAATGCACAGATTTGCTCATAGGCCTGAGAGCAGACCATTCCCATCGCTGTGTGTGGGTCTGGCACCTTGTCAGGTTGGCTTGGTCACGTGAGGAGAGACCGTGGCTGGGGCAGAATTCTGCACATTTAAAGTTGTATTTGTTCTGCGTGCTTGGCTTTGCTTACAGGTGTGACCTTGGCGTCGGCTGTTAGCATACGAGTTGCAACATCGCTCCCTTGGCTGTCAGCTCTAGCTGGGCTCGTTCTGCATGATCAGCACTTGTACTCTTGCTCGTTCAGTGTTCATGACGGCTTCTTGCTTGCAGCCTACTTGGGCCTGGTTCATAGGTGGGGATGTGTAAAGCACGGCACCTGTGTTGCGGTGCGACATGGCTTCATAGGCAGTATCATGTCTTTGTTATATTTTTATCACGATGCAAGGGTTGGGAGAAGCGTCAGCAAGCGTGTACGCAAGTGCTTTGTGCGTCTTGCGTTTCAGCATTTCGGCAAACCTATGTGAAAAATAACAAAGATGCGCGTCAGTGGGTGTATCCGTCACCTACATCATAGCACTGATTATATTCTTTGTGTGGTTTGGTGCGTGAGTGTCCAGTGTGCATGGTGGCACGTGTGTTCTTGGCAGTTGGCTAGGTCATCATTGCATCTCTAATGATGTGGGTGCTTGTTGTTGAGGTCTTAGTCGAGTTCATCCATGCCGCAGGTGTCGGCTTGAGTAGGGCAGGCTGGTGGGCGGACTGGTGGGCATATCCGTATGTTCTTGAACCAGGGTATTCGGTCGTCTGGTAGGTAGGCAAATTCATCTTGTGGTGGGTGTCTAGGCCGCGATCTTCTGGGCCATGGTCGCGAGGAAATTGGGGGGAGCTTTTTCTCCCATTCTCCCACTTCAGTAGGTACTCCATTTACTAAGATAATTAAAGATTGCTGAATTGGACGTTGCACTCCTAGAGTATGCACATTTTCTTTTAGATCTAATGGTAAATAAACTACTTTTCCACAAATGCCTTTTACCAATTCAGAAGGAGGTAATTTTGCTGTTTTTGAAGGCGTATTATTGCTTGAAATGGGTGTACTGTTTGAATTATGATGCTCTCATATAAATAAAGTTGTTGTAGAGGTTTTGGTACTGGGTATAATTCCAAATTATTTGTGATAGCACGTGAAGGAGTTTGGTTGTTGTCAAGTTTTGTAGTGGAGTAACTGCAAAGTATTAAGGGATCAGTTATTTCGTATTTGTTTTCTGCTACAAGGTAGAGAGCTAATTCAAACCATTTAGAATCTTCATTGTCTTCTATTTTGTATGATAGGTCTACAGTTTTTGTTTTACTTTTATAAAAAGTTCTACAGCAACATACACATGCATGGTTTGGTACTTCAGCTGATGTACTTTTAAATTTTAGTATTTCTTTTTTGTATGTGTTTAGCAAAAAGTTGCCATGTGTAGAATTGTTGCTTAATTGGTTTAAAGCTATTTCATTCTGTAAATGGCTTTCACTTTCAAAATATTTTTTTCTGGATAGAGTGAATTTCTTCAAGTAGGTCTTTTGCTGTACCATGTAGAAGGATGTTATTTAACTTTGCTACTGCTAAAGCAGGACGTTTAGCATAGTACAGTTTATAGACTAGATTTCTTATAGTTGAATGATGTGTTGATATCCTTTTGATATCATGGAAACTGGTTTTACAAATAGGTCCTGTAATGCAGACCAATGAATGTCCTTGTATTCCTGTGTACTTGCGCACTGGACAGGTATCCAAATTTTGCAGTAATTTAATTTTGATTTTGTCTTTGCTTTTTACATATTTATTGAGGAATTGGTGTAAAGATTTGAAACATTGTTTGGGAATGTTACACATTGACATGCATGGCCATTTGTACACTAGATGTTCTGATTCAGTTGAATGGAGGGGTAACTCTAAGTTTTCAGGGCATATTTTTGTAAGGAGTACTTCTTGTTCCATTATGGTACTATTCACTTTTTCATAACCTCGACCACTGCTATGTATGGCAATTGTATTTGTTTGCTTTTGTTTGTACGCTTCTTCATTAAAATATGGTTCTGTGCTCGTAGTGTGATTCCATTCACCTCCACAGATACTTAAGAAGTTCTTTCTGTTGACATTTCGCTTATTGAGAAGTCTTTTTTGTAATTTAGTTATTAGTTTTGTTAGTGGTTTCATTTTATTTAACAGTAAAATAAATAACTTTCCTTTCAGAAGAATTGCACTGTCCATCAACGCTTCTAAGATTAATTTCCTACGATAGGTTTTAAGCATTGAACCTGATTTCTCTCCTGTTTTTATAAGATTTTGAAAGACTTTGTGACGGTACATTTTGGCTAAAATACTTTCTTGGTATGCTTACTTTGCACTATATTAAAATTTGAAGAAGTAGTTTTATCTGTAGTGATAGCTGATTTTCTGTTAATTGTTTTTGGTTTGTTTTACATTTTGATAGAGGAGGCAAAGTTTTTGTACTTGAAACTTCTTGTGTTTCACTAAATGACTGTATTAGCTGTTTTGTTTCAACTTTTTTTACAAATTCAGCTAGAGATGGATGCTTATGTTGGACACTTTTATTTTCATTTGCTCTACTTTTGCGTTGCTTTATACGGACTAGACTTTTGGTAGGCATTCTTTAGGGTCTGTTGAAAAAAATAAAGAAGATATGGGTTGGGGTGTTCTGGAATGTATGTGTGCTGTGTGCATGAGTGTTTGAGTAAGATGATAAAGATGTATGTAATGGTGTGTGATTGTGCATTGGGAACTACAACTAGTAGGGATAGGTATTCTTGAATTTATGTGTTACTAAACTGGGGTTCAGATGACAAAAACAAAGTAAGTGTCTGGTGTGGAAAAGTACAAATAGTAAATCTAATGTATACAATTAAAACAGTTGTTTGTTCTATAATATGAAAATTGTAGCGGTTCAGTTGGGTCATTTGTGTGTCCAAAAATAGGAAATTGTGGGCCATTCTGGCTGTAAATCGCTGTTTAAGACATGGAGATTTTTGGACAAAATGGTACACAATCTCTATTTTTAGGCACCAAAATAGTTTGTATTAATGTTATAGTATGTTTGATTAATAATACAAATATTATGGTGATATTCTACTTACTTTTTTTCTTAAATTAACAGGTAACTTCTTAGTTCTTCTTTGTTCTTTGAATTTGGCTGCTTCTTTTCAGTAGACTGGTCTTCACTACAATTGTAAAAGCTTCAAATTAATAACTTTATTTGTATATAGCGCTGTTTTTCATTTAGATATTGATTTTTTTAATTGAAATCCTCAGTGCCTTCTTTAAAACCATTAAACTAATTTATTTACATAAGATACATTGCATCAGTTCAGTACATATGATATGTTCTTAATGAACAAATTGTATTGAATGACTAACTGTAGCAAAAAAAAAAATATCTTTACTATGTCTTGTGAAATTTATAATATACCAGTGAATACTACTATTTCTGTAAGTAAGCTGTTCTAGGTAATAGCGCCTCAATGTCATGTCTAAATTAAAGTGATTAAGTAAATAAATAAATAAAAACAAAAAAAATGAAATTGTATAAGTATTTTTTTAAAGATTTAAACATAGATTGTGCTTGCAAGCAGTTTTTTTTAATATATGTAGTCTATATATTTCATTTACATTTTTTTAGTTTAACATGATTAGAGTGTGTGTGTATAAAGAAAGTAAATAGTATAAAGGTTTATAAGTGATAGTTGATTTTAGGATATTGAAAAAAATACAGTAAATTCATTTTACAGATTACACAAGCTAAAAGTCTGTTTGAAAATGTGTTCATCTACTGTACAGAAAATATGCATACCTGAAGTTTGTGTTCATGCATATGGATATGCATGGAGCTGCAAGTAGAAAACTTGGAGACTTGTACAGTATTTCTGGTAGATGGTTCTTGCCAATGATATGACACTTGTACTCAGAGAGATTCACAGTACATTTGCAGTGCTGATCTATGATGATGCAGTAAGATGTAGAGATCTTGAATGTGATTGGTGCATGGTCATGTGACTTCTTAGCTACATCCAATGAGGGAATGGCAGAGAGAGTGAAGTGGAAATGGTAGAAGGGCTGTTCATGTTACGATATGTCCGCGGACATGGCGGTAGTTCGCGGACAACGGGAGTTATATCCGGGGATTTTTGGGTTCAGAAGTCATGCAAATGAGAATAAGCACTGAAAGGGATTGGTCAGGAAAGTTTAGTGGGTGTGTTGTGCCAGGACAGAGTTTCTCAGATACTCTTTTTGCTGAGAGAACAAAAAATAGCTATGGCTGTGTGTTTCAGAAAACAGATTGTTTGGATTTTGGGAGATTCGTGGATACATTGATTGAAGGTGCATGCAGAAAGCTGTGGAGTAGCTGGAGATCTTGGATTCCCACATGTGGAAGTACACTAGCATGGAGTACGTGGAATGAAGTGGTTGGACTTGATAGCTCTCTGTGCTACTTTGGAGACAGAGCAACATCCAGACATAATTGTCATTCATTGTGGAGGGAACAGTTTAGGACATGTGACTGGAATTTCTTTGCAATTTGCTATGAAAGAAGGACTTGGGAAGGTTATGGACATGTTTCCTGATTCTCAAGTGATATTTTCACGGATTGCGCAGAGACAAATGTGTCTTCTTTCTTCTTTAGTTGGTCCACAAATGGAAAAAGCAAGGCACAATGTTAATAAGGCTGTTTGTGCCTTTCTAAGAGATTTTGGCATGTCCTCTTTTCACAATGAAAATATTATGGTTCGTAGTACATACATTTTTCGCAGAGATGGAGTTCATCTTACTTATGCTGGCAATCAGATCTTTCTGAGAAATGTACAAAATGCATTGCAACCTTTTTTGGAATTACAACAACCATTTTGAAGTAGGTGTTAAGCATTTATAATTTTTGACTTACAAACACCACCCAAAGGCTCTTTTCAGAGCCACCACTTCTTCCCAGAGAAAATTGCAATGTTTGTGATGGGGTAGCAACAAAATTTTTTAAATGTTCGCGAACTGTCCGCAGACTTCTAAAAAACACAAAGGGCCCTGCTTCATTTATTTTCACTTCTATTTTTGAACTGTGAAAGGCGCTCTGAAAAAAGCCTTATTTTTTTTTGATTTTTGATATTTTGTATTTTTTTTGGTTTTTTAAACACATCACAGTAGGAGAGGAGGGGAAAGGAAGGTAAGGGAGGGACACCAACCACAGAGATAAGAAAGGGCAAGCTGAGAGAGGAAGATGTAGAGTGGGTTTTATTTGGGTAGTGAGCAGATCTTCTCGTGCTCTGACACAATAGTCTCAAAAGCACTACAAAGTCGCTCCCCCCTGCAGAGTACTGTGTCACAGTACATACATACAACTGTGACCCTCGAAAGGTAAGGGTCATATGCATTCTGTATGGCCTGTGAGGCAGCTTGAGGAAGACGCTGTCCCACAGAGATGGTCCTTGTGGTGACAGGATCAGAAACAGAGGATGAAGTAGAGGAAATCAACCTGCTACGTTCTTCGCAAGGTACAACCCTGCGAATAGCCCCAGAGTGAAATCACCTCAGGTGTCGCTTCATAGTAGTGGTCCCAAAGCTGTACTTACTGTGCTTCCCACGACTGAGTATCATTTTGAACTCATTGCAGGTAACACGGTTCGCACAAGCCTTAGAAACATTACCATGAATGGTAAATAACCGCCACACCCAAGACTCACGCCTAATGCGGGTAGTAGGGTTTTCCTCTACCTCATTCTCATCATCCTCTTCTTCCTCCTCTGCATCCTCACTCCTGTTCCCCTCTTCAGGCCCTTGGGGAGGTGGTGGTGGTGGAGGGGGTGGGGGTGTTGCTGAAGCAGGTGCAGCACCAGGTGGCAGTTCAGCAGCCAGGGATGCCATCAAAGATGCGATGGAAATCTGCAGTTGGCAGCAAAAATCGCTGTGTTTCGAAGAATAGCCAGAAACACAATGAGAATAACTCTAGGGCGTGATCTTTTATCGGGGTGCTTGTGCATGGTCCGCAGACATGCACGCTCTCCGCGGACAGATCGAACACAAAAAAAAGTTTGAAAAGTTTCAAAAGGTATGTAGAAACTCAGGATTACTATGTGGGACTTGTGCCATGGTGAGATTTTATTGAAAAATATTATGAAATAATTGAAAATATACTATTAATTTGTTCGGGGACCCGAACAGTGTCCGCATTCAGAGCACGCGATCAGCGTGGGCGCAGTCATATGATCCGTTCGCGAGCAAGTCCGCGAAGGAAGCGCATGTCCGCAGGACACCAAATGCACGGAGATTGGCTAGCGCATGCGCGTTGATGTTCTACGAACACTGTTCGGGTCCTGAACTAATTAAAATTGTGTCACACGTGAAACAAACATTTCAGGACACTGCGTGTGTTCTTAGAACAGTTTAAATTTGCTAGCGAACAGTAAGGACAGATATACTGTTCTTCATGACACGTTCAATATAGTTTATGTACGAACATTTCAGGACACCAATTGTGCTCTTAGAACATTTTCAAGTTGCTAGCGAACAGTGCGGACAGGTATAGTGTTCTTTAAGACACCTCCATTTTCGTTTAATTATCAACAATTCAGGACACTGCATGTGTTCTTAGAACATTTTGAACTTCCTAGCGAACACTACGGACAGATATAGTGTTCTTTAGGACACTTTAATTTTTTTTTTTTTACAAACATTTCAGGACACCACATGTGTTCTTAGAATAGTTTCATCTTGCTATCAAACAGTATGAACAGGTATAGTGTTCTTCAGGACACCTCCTTTTTCATTTATTTATGAACATTTTAGAGCACCTGCAATGTCTGCGGACACTTACATTGTTTTTTTAAAAAAAAACGAAACTATTTACAACACAATATAAAAATTAAACTTTATTTAACATATATTAATAATTTATGACAGAGAAGGTGATGCAGAAACAGAAACAAAAACAGGAGAATTAGGGGTTTCATCATGATTGTTTTTAGGTGAAAAAGGGATGGAAGTCTCATCAAAACGTTTTGGGTTATGGAGAGGGTTTGGGGATAATTGACTGGGATATGGTGAGGGGGGACAAGTACATGTGGGGCAATGGTATGACTTTTTTGTTTTTAAATGATCTTCAACAAAAGTTTTCAAATTATTAAAATTGGTCTACAATAATCAATTTTTTCTTTTATGTTGTCAAGCGTGTTTTCCATAACAGCTTCTTCAGAGGTAGTTTCTATTTTGTTATGCTCTGTACAAAAAAAATATATGTATGTTAAATGTATACAAAATAATAATATTTAAATGTTTTATATTATAAAGTGTTTACCATTAGTTTCACTATCTTGTGACATTTCTTCATGTGGGAAATGTTCCTCTAGCCATTCCAGAGTACTAGACATTTCTGTGAGAGAATAAAAAAAAGATAATATATTTTTTTATCTAATACAGAAAGTTTATAAATATATGAATAAAATTAAGTACACTTACTATTTTTTTTTAGTTTCTGACTCTTACTGAAGAAAACCATGTGGCCTAGACATGTCAGCAAAAGAAAAAAGAGCGAGCCAGACATGTGATGTCATCAGTGATGTCATCAATGGCATTTTTGATGTCATCTTTGATATCCTGGGTGGTAGTCTTAGCAGTGCACGGTGGTGGCACGAGTTATGGTTGCTTAGCTTACCATAACTGGCGAATTTCAAGGGTTTTTCTGTTTTACTTGGAACCATAACGTCCCTTTAACAAAGTTTTTTCACTGAATTTCTTAGGTTTTTAGTAGTGAAACTTAACCATAACGTCCCTTTAACAAAGTTTTTTCACTGAATATATTCAGTTCCAAGTAAAACTGAAAAACCCTTGAAATTCGCCAGTTATGGTAAGCTAAGCAACCATAACATATATATATATTCAGTGAAAAAACTTTGTTAAAGGGACGTGATGGTTAAGTTGCACTACTAAAAACCTAAGAAAATCAGTGAAAAAACTTTGTTAAAGGGACATTATGGTTAAGTTGCGCTGCTAAAAACCTATGAAATTCAGTGAAAAAACATTGTTAAAGGGACGTTAACAACATGTGATGTCATATTTGATGTCCTGGGTGTTAGGCTTAGCAGTGCACGGTGGTGGGGCGAGTTATGGTTGCTTAGCGTACCATAACTGACGAATCTCAAAGGTTTTTCGGTTTTACTTGGAACCAAAATGTCCCTTTAAAAAAGTTTTTTCACTGAATTTGAAAGGTTTTTAGCAGCGCAACTTAACCATAACGTCCCTTTAACAAAGTTTTTCACTGAATATCATAGGTTTCTAGCAGCGCAACTTAACCATAACGTCCCTTTAACAAAGTTTTTTCACTGAATTTCTTAGGTTTTTAGTAGTGCAAGTTAACCATAACGTCCATTTAACAAAGTTTTTCCACTGAATTTCATAGGTTTTTAGTAGTGCAACTTAACAATAATGACTTTGACTTTATATACATGTCATATGGAACTGACTGAATCTCTTCTACTGTACTTGATGTCCGCAAACTCATTTAATGTTTTTGGACATGTTTGAAGAACAGTACCACTACCTAAAAACTCTGGGGGGGTATGTTTGATTGTTATATCATAACATAGGAACATTTAACAAATTCAAAAAGGAGCACACAAACACATTATATGTACTAATAGATAAGAAATGTAACCCATATATACAACACACTAACCATTCATTTAAATGCACTATGTTCTAAAATGGAATATACCACAAGAAGATAAATTGGCTTCCAACATAATTACCTCACAAACACGACAGAACTGAGAAAAAGAGCAGACCCACTGAGTACATAGGACATATCTTACCTGAAATAGTAAGTGTACTTAATTGTATTCATATATTTATAAACTTTCTGTATTAGATAAAAAAAATATATTATCTTTTTTTTTTCTCACAGAAATGTCTAGTACTCTGGAATGGCTAGAGGAACATTTCCCACATGAAGAAATGTCACAAGATAGTAAAACTAATGGTAAACACTTTATAATATAAACCATTTAATTATTATTATTTTGTATACATTTAACATATATATATATATATATTTTTGTACAGAGCATACCAAAATAGAAAATACTTCAGAAAAACCTGTTATGGATAACACTTTTCACAGTATAGAAGAAAACATGGATTTATTGTTGACTAATTTTAATAATTTGAAAACTTTTGTGGAAGATCATTTTAAACCAAAAACCTCGTACCATTGCCCCACATGTACTTATCCCTCTTCACCATATCCCAGTCAATTATCCCCAAACCCTCTCCATAACCCAAAATGTTTTGATGAGACTTCCATCCCTTTTTCACCTAATAACAATCATGTTGAAACCACTAATTCTCCTGTTTTTGTTTCTGTTTCTGCCTCACCTTCTCTGTCATAAATTATTAATATATGTTAAATGAAGTTTAATTTTTATATTGTGTTGTAAATAGTTTCTTTTTTTTTTTAAACAATGTAGGTGTCCGCGGACAGTGCAGGTGTTCTGAAATGTTTGTAAATAAACGAAAATGGAAGTGTCCTGAAGAACACTATACCTGTTTGTACTGTTCGCTAGCAAGATGAAACTATTCTAAGAACGCACGCGGTGTCCTGAAATGTTCGTAAAAAAAAAAATTAAAGTGTCCTAAAGAACACTATATCTGTCTGTAGTGTTCGCTATCAAGTTTAAACTTTTCTAAGAACACAATTGGTGTCCTGAATTGTTCGTAATTAAATGAAAATGGAGGTGACTTAAAGAACACTATGCCTGTCCGTACTGTTCGCTAGCAAGTTGAAACTGTTCGAAGAACACAATTGGTGTCCTGAAATGTTTGTACATAAACGAAATTGGACGTGTCATGAAGAACACTATATCTGTCCTTACTGTTCGTTAGCAAGTTTAAACTGTTCTAAGAACACACACAGTGTCCTGAAATGTTCGTTTCACGTGTGACGCATTTTTAATTACTTCAGGACCCAAACAGTGTCCGTAGAACATCAAAGCGCATGCGCTAACCAATCTCCGTGCATTTGGTGTCCTGCGGACATACGCTTCCTTCGCGGACTTGTTCGTGAACGGATCATATGACCGCACCCACGCTGATCGCGGGTTCTGAATGCGGACACTGTTTGTGTTCCTGAACAATTTAAAAGTACATTTTCAATTAATCCATACTATTTTTCAATAAAATCTCACCATGGCACAAGTCCCACATAGTAATCCTGAGTTTATACATACCTTTTGAAACTTTTCGAACTTTTTTTTGTGTTCTATCTGTCCGCGGACAGCGCGCATGTCCGCGGACCATGCACAAGCATCCCTATAAAAGACTACACCCTAGAGCTTATTCTCTTTGTGTTTCTGTCTATTCTTCAGAACACAGTGATTTTTGCTGCCACCTGCAGATTACACCATCATCAAGATGGCATCCATGGCTGAACTACTGCCACCTGGTGCTGCACCTGCTTCAGCACCACCCGCACTCCCTCCACCACCACCACCTCCACAAGGGCCTGAAGAGGGGAACAGGAGTGAGGATGCAGAGGAGAAAGAAGAGGATGATTAGAATGAGGTAGAGGAAATACCCACTACCCGCACTAGATGTGAGTCTTGGGTGTGGCGGTTATTTACCATTCATGGGAATGGTCCTAAGGCTCGTGCGAACCGTGTTACCTGCAATGAGTGCAAAATGATACTCAGTCGCGGGAAGCACGGTAAGTACAGCTTTGGGACCACTACTATGAAGCGACACCTGAGGTGATTTCACTCTGGGGCTATTCGCAGGGTTGTACCTTGTGAAGAACGTAGCAGGTTGATTTCCTCTACTTCATCCTCTGTTTCTGATCCTGTCACCACAAGGACCACCTCAGTGGGACAGCGTCTTCCTCAAGCTGCCTCACAGGCCATACAGAATGCTGATGACCCTTACCTTTCGAGGGTCACAGTTGTATGTATGTACTGTGACACAGTACTCTGCAGGGGGGAGCAACTCTGTAGTGCTTTTGAGACTATCGTCTCAGAGCACGAGAAGATCTGCTGACTACCCAAATAAAACCCACTCTACATATTCCTCTCTCAGCTCGCCCTTTCTTATCCCTGTGGTTGGTGTCCCCCCTTAACCTTCCTTTCCTCTCCTCTCCCAGTGTGTTGTGTAACAAAAATACAAAATATCAAAAATAAAAAAATGCCGCCTTTCACAGTTAAAAAATAGAAGTGAAAATAAATGAAGCAGGGCCCTTTGTATTTTTTAGAAGTGCGCGAACATTTAAAAAATTGGGTTGCTACCCTATGACAAACATTGCAATTTTCTCTGGGAAGAAGTGGTGGCTCTGAAAAGAGCCTTTGGGAGGTGTTTGTAAGTCAAAAACTATAAATGCTTAACATCTACTTCAAAATGGATGTTGTAATTCCAAAAAAGGTTGCACTGCATTTTGTACATTTCTCAGAAAAATCTGATTACCACCATAATTAAGATGGACTCCATCTCTGCGAAAAATGTTTGTACTACGAAACAGAATATTTTCATTGTGAAAAGAAGACATGCCAAAATCTTTTAGAAAGTCAGAAACAGCTTTATTAACATTGTGCCTTGCTTTTTCCATTTGTGGACCAAATGAAGAAGAACGAAGCCACATTTGTCTCTGCGCAATCCGTGAAAATATCACTTGAGAATTAGGAAACTTGTCCATAACCTTCCCAAGTCCTTCTTTCATAGCAAATTGCAAAAAAATTCCAGTCAGATGTCCTCAACTGTTCCCTCCACAATGAATTACATTAATGTCTGGATGTTGCTCAGTTTCCAAAGTAGCACAGAGAGGTAGCAAGTCCAACCACTTCGTTCCACGTACTCCATGCCAGTGTACTTCCACATGTGGGAATCCAAGATCTACAGCTACTCCACAGCTTTCTGCATGCACCTTCAACCAATATATCCATGAATCTCCCAAAATCCATACAATCTTTTTCCTAAAACACACAGACATAGCTATCTGTTGTTCTCTTAGCAAAAACAGTATATGACAAACTCTATTCTGGAACAACACACCCACTAAACTTTCCTGACCAATCCCTTTCAGTACTCATTCTCATTTTCATGACTTCTGAACCCAAAAAACCCCAGATGTAACTCCCAATGTCTGCAAACTACCGCCATGTCCGCGGACATATCGTAACATGAACAGCCCTTCTACCATTTCCACTTCACTCTCTCTGCCATTCCCTCATTGGATGTAGCTAAGAAGTCACATGACCATGCACCAATCACATTCAAGACCTCTACATCTAACTGCATCATCATAGATCAGCAGTGCAAATGTACTGTGAATCTCTCTGAGCACAAGTGTCATATCATTGGCAAGCACCATCTACCAGAAATACTGTACACGTCTCCAAGATTTCTACTTGCAGCTCCATTCATATCCATATGCATGAACACAAACTTCAAGTATGCATATTTTCTGTACAGTAGATGAACACATTTTCAAACAGACTTTTAGCTTCTGTAATCTGTAAAATGAATTTACTGTATTTTTTTCAATTTCCTAAAATCACTATCACTTATAATCCTTTAAACTATTTACTTTCTTTATACACACACACTCAAATCATGTTAAACTAACATTTTTTAAATGAAATATATAGACTACATATATTCAAACAAAATTGCATGCAAGCACAATCTATGTTTAAATCTTTAAAAAAAATACTTATACAATTTCATATTTTTTTGTTTTTATTTATTTGTTTACTTAATTACTTTAACTTAGACATGACATTGAGGCGCTATTACCTAGAACAGCTTATTTACAGAAATAGTGGTATTCACTGGTATTTTATAAATTTCACAAGACATAGTAAAGATATTTTTTTTGCTACAGTTAGTCATTCAATACAATTTGTTCATTAAGAACATATCATATGTACTGAACTGGTGCAATGTATCTTATGTAAATAAATTAGTTTAATGGTTTTGAAGAAGGCGCTGAGGATTTCAATTAAATAAATCAATATCTAAATTAAAAACAGCGCTATATACAAACAAAGTTACTTATTTGAATCTTTTACAATTGCAGTGAAGACCAGTCTCCTGAAAAGAAGCAGCCGAATTCGAAGGACAAAGAAGAACTAAGAAGTTACCTGTTAATTTAAGAAAAAAAGTAGGTGGAATATCACCATAATATTTGTATTATTACTCAAACATACTGTAAAGTTAATACAAGCTATTTCTGTGCCTAAAAATAGAGATTGTGTACCATTTTGTCCAAAAATCTCCATGTCTTTAACAGCGATTTACAGCTAGAATAGCCCACAAATTCCCATTTTTGGACACAGAAATTACCCAACTGAACCGCTACAATTTTCATATTATATAACAAACAACTGTTTTAATTGTATACATTAGATTTACTATTTGTACTTTTCCACACCACTAGCTTACTTTTTTTTGTCATCTGAACCCCAGTTTAGTAACACATAAATTCAAGAATACCTATCCCTACTAGTTGTAGTTCCCATGCACAATCACACACCATTACATACATCTTTATCATCTTACTCAAACACTTATGCACACAGCACACATACATTGCAGAACACCCCAACCCATACCTTATTTATTTTTTTCAACAGACCCTAAAGAATGCCTACCAAAAGTCAAGTCCGTAGAAAGCAACGCAGAAGTAGAGCAAATGAAAATAAAAGTGTCCAACATAAGCATCCATCTCTAGCAGAATTTGTAAAAAAAGTTGAAACAAAACAGCTAATACAGTCATTTAGTGAAACACAAGAAGTTTCAAGTACAAAAACTTTGCCTCCTCTATCAAAATGTAAAACAAACCAAAAAACAATTAACAGAAAATCAGCTTTCACTACAGATAAAACTACTTCTTTAAATGTTAATATAGTGCAAGGTAAGCATACCAAGAAAAGTATTTTAGCCAAAATGTACCGTCACAAAGTCCTTCCAAATCTTATAAAAACAGGAGAGAAATCAGGTTCAATGCTGAAAACCTATCGTAGGAAATTCATCTTAGAAGCGTTGATGGACAGTGCAATTCTTCTCAAAAGAAAGTTATTTATTTTACTGTTAAACAAAATGAAACCACAAACAAAACTAATAACTAAATTACAAAAAGACTTCTCAATAAGCGAAATGTCAACAGAAAGAACTTCTTAAGTATCTGCGGAGGTGAATGGAATAATACTACGAGCACAGGACCATATTTTAATGATTAAGCGTACAAACAAAAGCAAACAAATACAATTGACCTACATAGCAGTGGTCGAGGTTATGAAAAAGTGAATAATACCATAATGGAACAAGAAGTACTCGTTGCAAAAATATGCCCTGAAAACTTACAATTACCCCTCCATTCAACTGAATCAGAACGTCTTTTGTACAAATGGCCATGCACGTCAATGTGTAACATTCCCAAACAATGTTTCAAATCTAATCAGAAATTGAGTCTATAAACTGTACTATGCTAAAAATCCTGCTTTAGCACTAGCAAATTTAAATAACATCCTTCTACATGGTACAGCAAAAGACAGCAAAAGACCTACTTGAAGAAATTGACTATATCCAGAAAAAATATTTTGGAAGTGAAAGCCATTTACAGAATGGAATAGCTTTACACCAATTAAGCAACAATTCTACACATGGCAACCTTTTGCTAAACACATACAAAAAAGAAATACTAACATTTAAAAGTACATCAGCTGAAGTACCAAACCATGTATGTGTATGTTGCCGTAGAACTTTTTATAAAAGTAACACAAAAACTGTAGACCTATCATACAAAATAGAAGACAATGAAGATTCTAAATGGTTTGAATTAGCTCTCTACCTTGTAGCAGTAAACAATGACGAAATAACTGAGCCCTTAATACTTTGCAGTTACTGCACTACAAAACTTGACAACAACCAAACTCCTTCACGTGCTATCACAAATAATTTGGAATTATACCCAGTACCAAAACCCCTACAACAACATAATTTATATGAGAGCATCATAATTCAAACAGTACACCCATTTCAAGCAATAATACGCCTTCAACCAAAAACAGCAAAATTACCTCCCTCGGAATTGGTAAAAGGCATTTGTGGAAAAGTAGTTTATTTACCATTAGATCTAAAAGAAAATGTGCATACTCTAGGAGTGCAACGTCCACTGCAGCAATCTTTAATTATCTTAGTAAATGGAGTACCTACAAAAGACAAAAAAATATGGCAACAGCTGGTAGATTTACATAAAGTTAGACAAGCCTTCCAATATCTTAAAGAGAATAATGAATATTACAAAGTAATTAATATTGAAGAAAACCTGAAAGATACAACTGAAATAATTCAAGAAACACAAGAAGCTTGTCAATTTGAGCTACTAGATCCTGCTACAATATCAAATACTTTAGACCATTATACAAGTCATCCTTTGCACTCTAATGAGACCATAGAAGATGTACTGGAAACGTACCAAATGCGTCAAACAAAAGGATCGCCAATCAGCATATGGGAAAAAAGTATAGAAGCACGTGCTTTTCCTCTTTTCTTTCCTACTGGCAAAGGAGGAAGTTATGATGATAGACCTATTCAAATATCAGCTTCAGAATACCACTCATTACGGATGTATTCTGAAGATACAAGATTTAGACAAAATGTGGAATACATATTCCACCTACTCTTTGAAAGTGAACTAGTAACTTTATGTTACGGAGTTGCACACATATTAAAATCCGGATCACACTTTCAAAATATGACAGCTACAAAATTATTACAAAAAGTGCAACAAAAGGATGAGGTTTTACAATCAAATATTACAAATCTATTAGCAAATATGCGTGGTACTAAAGAGTACTGGTTTCGACCTCATGGAGATGTACGTTGTATGATCAGGAACCTTGGCCGACCCACTTGGTTTGTTACATTAAGTTGTGCAGAATATGCATGGGAAGATTTACATGATTTCCTACGCATATCAAATAAAAACAAAACAAACATAGATATACTAACACCTGGAGAACTTTGTTCTTTGGATCCTGTTAATGTTTCAAGATATTTTCACCATCGCTTCATTGCTATGCTACATTTTATTTGTAATAAAAATGTTCCTCCCCTTGGAGAAGTGCAACACTTCTTTTGGAGAAAAGAATACCAAGCCAGAGGAGCACCACATATCCACATGTTTTTATGGATTAAAGATGCTCCTAAATTTGGTCAAGACAGTGATGCACCTGTTTTACAGTTTATTGAAAAATATGTCACTTGTGAAATTCTATCAGAAGCCACAAATAGTGATCTTCATGCATAAATGTTACAATTTCAAAGACACAAATGTGGAAAATATTGTCTTCGCAAATACAAAAACAAAGGGAAATACTACACCAAATGCCGATTTGGTTTCCTTGGACCAGTTACAAATACAGGTCAAGTGAACAACCTCATGTCTTCAGTTAGACATAGTGTTAAAGATAAGTCACCTAAAAATACATATTACATAAAAAGAAAAGAAGAAGAAAAATATATCAATGATTATAATGCAATCATTGCCCACTTATGGAATGCAAACATAGATGTGCAGTACATTGCAGACCATTCTACTGCAGTTGCACGATATGTCACAGCATACTTAACTAAAGCAGAAAAGACAGAGCTCCAAGACCTCTGGAATGACCTGTCATCAGATAAAACAGTGTCTCAGAAATTATACAGCTTGGGCAAAAAAATGCTCACCCATAGAGAATGTGGATCATATGAAGCAGCTGATTGTTCAACTGGTACTGAATTGTATGGTAAATCTGAAAATATAGTATGGCTAAGTCTTGGTCCAGCTAAATCTAGAAAAAGAGTTCTAAAATCATATGAAGATATAGAAACAATTGCCAAACGTGATCACAACAGCCAAGACATTTAAAAAAAAATGTATTGGACACATACTACCCAAACAGAAGTAATACTTTGGAAAACATGTGTCTATACCACAAAGCCCAAAACTACACATACAAAAATAATATGAAACATGATGAAAAAAGGTAAATATAGAGTGACAAACTGTGAAGGCAGCTTAATTAAACTCACTAAACCAAATTTAATTAATCATATCAAATTGTCATTAAAGACTCCTCAACATAAAGAAGTATATTACATGTCCCTGCTACAACTCTTCAAACCATGGAGAAAAGAAGAACAAATACTAGATAACTATGACTCATATGAGGATGCTTTCAAAGCAAATGAAAGCACTATAACTGATGTAAACTTTACACAGTACAAAACAATGTTGCACAATGAACAGCAACACGAAGAAGAACTCCAAGCCCAACTAGATAAGGACACTCCTGACAGTAGTCAACCTTCTGTAACAGGAAGCCAAGAACCACTGGGAGAACCACTAATAATAAATGAGGCAGAATTAGCTATGATAGAAGTAGAAAACACCATTTGTCAGTATGAAGATAAAGAAGACTTAACTATATTACAATCAAAACTAAACAATGAGCAACGTAGCATTTTTCAAGAAGTAACAAAACAAATTGCACATGGTGTAAAACATGAAAATAAAGAATGTTCCTGCCATAATTATAAACTTATACTACTGTACGTCATTGGTGAAGCTGGTTCTGGCAAAGCATTCCTAATCAAAATCATTAGTAAGTTCCTTTAAAAATTGACAAACAACAAACTGTCAGCTGTTGTCACTGCCCCCACAGGTTTAGCTGCCTACAACATAGGTGGTGTTACATTACACCGATTACTACTATTACCAGTAGAACACCAGAACAAATTAGACTATTACAAACCTTCTGCAGAAGCTGCAATGAAACTACGCAGAGTATTGAAACAAATGAAAATTCTACTAATAGATGAAGTGAGTATGGTCTCCAACTTGATGTTAGCTTTGATTCACCTCAGATTACAAGAAGTACTCAAAACAGACTATGAAGAGCTCTTTGCAGAAAAACACATTATTGTTTTTGGAGATCTGCTTCAATTAACACCAGTAAAAGGTGAGCCTATTTTTAAAACATTAGGACACAAACTCTGCCGTAAAACTGTTGGCAGCATTGGAAATGTCAACCTTTGGCAATCTCTCCAATACAGAGAATTAACCGAAAACATGCAGCAATCTGCAGATCTCTCTTATGCCAACATTTTAAAAAGTATCAGAGTTGGGATACTTTATAAAGAAGCAGAAGCAATATTGAAAACCTGGCACATTAATGCACTTTATGGCGATAATGCATGTGCTACAGATGTTATGGAACAATTAGCCTACAAAAATTTCAATTGTATGGCCTTAATGCCAACTCTTGCAAGCTGTTTCAAATTCAATGAAATCATGCTAAGTAAAGAAATGCAACCAATCATGGAAATTAGCCTCATAGACAAACTAGATCTACATGGTATGACACTACCCATGTGTGACCAAGCCACAACAAGACTAAATAGTTTAGAAAAATCAATCTCAAACACAGCAGGCTTAGAAAAGATATTAAAATTATCCTTAAATTGCAGAGTAATGCTTAAACGTAACCTTGACGTGGACCAAGGACTAGTTAATGGAGGACTGGGTACAGTTGTTGGCTTTCAAACATACCCATGCAACAACAAAATTCAGTTTGTCAATATACACTTTGACAAACTTTCAGAAGTAAAAAGGATAGGACGCTCAACAGCTAGATTCCTTCTCTTCAAAGATATGTATGTACGCAGAGAACAATTTTCTCTAACTCTTGCATACGCAGTCACGATTCATAAATCACAAGGTCTTACCCTAGACAAAGCAATGATAGATATTGGTAACACAGTCTTTAAAGAAGGCATGAGCTACGTAGCACTATCACACTTACGTACACTTGACGGTTTATTTCTAATCAACTTTGATGCAAGTAAAATAAACTCTGATATTCCTTGCATTTTAGAATACAATAGACTTTGCTCACTATACACCCCCCACCTAAACACATATGCTGTTCCACAAAAAGTAAAACATTATAAAAGAAAAATAAAAAAAACAGAAATGCAACAGGATGTCACTGCAAATCCTCCAAAGAGAGTAAAAGAAACAAATACTTCATTAAGTACCACAAGCAATAAAGAATTAAAAAAAATCAATTAGGGAAAGTAAACCAGGTACTTCTTTAAAGAAGGAAGACAAACTCCAAAAAAAGCAGTTAGTTACAGAACTACCTGGACCATTTAAATTCTCAAATATAGTTGGTGTAAGTTGCTACGCAAATGTAGCAAACAATATTCTATTTCAATTACCACCAATTGTTGACAACATTTACTTACACAGTACAGACCCATTGTGTTTGCAAACGTTAGTACTTCACAGAAATGCAGCAAACAATCCTGACAACACGTATAGTGTTTATGGAATAAGACAACAATTGGACTACTGTGCTGGAATGGTGAAATTCACTATAAACTCACAGGAAGATCCACAAGCATTTCTAATGTACTTACTACAAGTACTGGAAAACAAAAACATACCTATAAATGAAATCTTTCAGATTTCATACATGTGGAAACATACATGCACTCTCTGCAACAATGTGACACAAGAAGAAATCCCCAATGAACGCTTCATATATATATCAATACCAAATTGTGAATCCATTCCATTTTAGTGACTTGTACAAAATGCAAAACATGGTAGATTATGCTCTACCTGCAATTCAGATAATCGCTCCACGTTAGTAATACAAACACATAGTAAATACATAATACTAATGCTTCTACGTTACAATGCAGATGGTACCAAAAACAACTGCAAGCTGACTGGATTCACACATGGTCAAATATCACTCGGTAAAAAAACCTTCACAACAATAGGTATAATCTACCATGCAGGAGCCACAACCAATTCAGGGCACTACACTGCATATATAAAAAAGAAATGTGGATGGTTTGAATGTAATGATAGTACTATTACTCTAAAGCAGAGATTACCAGCAAATCTTACAAACGCTTATTTGATGTTCTTAAAACCAAAATTTGATAACTAAACTGTTTTTAAACCCTATGTAAACTTGTGTTAAAAAACTATAAACTGTTAGAATTCTCCAGAAGCTATCTAACTGCTCAAAGATTCTACAGCAACTAATCAGATAAATGAATACCACTAAATTAGACCAAAAAATACTAAGTTAGAATATGCCAATTGATATCTAACTGTCCCAAAATTTAACAATATCCAAAC
This sequence comes from Ambystoma mexicanum, assembly GCF_040938575.1. Classification (NCBI taxonomy): domain Eukaryota; kingdom Metazoa; phylum Chordata; class Amphibia; order Caudata; family Ambystomatidae; genus Ambystoma; species Ambystoma mexicanum. The sequence continues at coordinate 340,249,784 of NC_090939.1, forward strand.
AAATAAATAATATGTTACTGCTCCAAAAAAATGCAACAAGCCAAAGTATAAAGCATTAGCCAGAAACAACAAGTGAACACTGAAAACAAACAAACAAATAAACTGTAGCATAACAGAAAAAGTTTTTTTTTTAATCCAAAATGGATTATTTTTTTCTCCCACAGACCCAATGATTTTAGCAACAACTACAGAAACTGAGCAAATTGCACAGTACTCTGATTTGTAATCTACTAAATGTGAGGGTCCAAAAAACAAGTATGTTGATTATACAATGTAATAAGTCATTACAAAATACTAATACTAACATGCTATTTTCTTTTATCACAGAAATATACATGTACTCTGGTTACTAGACGAAACAGTAAGTATACAATAATAAGGAGAACCCTCACAGCATATCACATCCATAGTATCTAATACCTTTGTTCCTCATACATTTGTTTTTCACCCAAAGTTATGAGCAATATGAATGTGATATGCTGCGGTGGTTGTGGCCAGGGCATAGAGTCAAACATTTCAACTATGGTCTATGGAAACTTTTAGAGGGTAATTCATAGAAATTCGCACAAAAATGGCGCACGTGGCTGGCGCACAGTGTCCCCGTGCGATACACTGCGCCAGCCGCGTGCGCAAAAATCCTTTTCACCGCACAGCGTATTCATGGATTTTAGCCTCCGAAACCAGCCGTGGCGCAGAGTGGCGCAGCGACCCTGCAGCAGCACCAGTTACGCCCCCAAGAACGCCCTTGCGCACGGAAAAGCCTCCACAATCTCCAAATCATCGTAAAGGGCTGCGCTAACCCTGGACTAATTCACAGGGCTGCCAAACAGCAAACGCCAAGCGGGGAATGTGTATTTCAGTGGTTCGCGGGAAGTCCCACACGCGATTGTCCTCGGTACGTGTACATCAGGGGTGCGAGGGAAGTAACACACGCTATTCCATCAGGGCACGTGTATTACAGGGGTGCGTGGGAAGTATCACACGCAAAAGCAGCAGGGTACGTGTATTTCAGGGGTGCGCGGGAAGTATCACACGCGATTCCATCAGGTTACGTGTATTCCAGGGGTGCGTGGGAAGTATCACACGCAAAAGCAGCATGGTACGTGTATTTCAGGGGTGCGCAGGAAGTATCACATGCGATTCCATCAGGGTACGTGTATTCCAGGGGTGCGCGGGGAGCACCACACGTGAATTGCACGTGTGGGTCCTCCCAGGTGTTCCCTCTACACCCTCCACGGCCCATGCAGGTGGCCCACACCACAGGGGCCTACCCTGCACATGTCCCGCAGGCACCCCATCCACAATGGCCCTGCCCCCCAGCCAACCCACATGTCACCTTGCACTACTTCCCACCAACGCATGTCCCCCTGCACCCCCAGCCACCAGGGGCAGCCTCCACCAGGCCCCCACTCATGTCTCCCAACACCCCCACCCCCCAGCATCCAGGGGCAGCCCCCACCAGGCCCCCACTCATGTCTCCCACCACCACCACCCCCCAGCCACCAGGGGCAGCCTCCACAAGGCCCCCACTCATGTCTGCCAACACCCCTGCCCCCCAGCAGTGCAGGGGCAGCCTCCACCAGGCCCCCAATCATGTCTCCCACCTCCCCCACCCCCCAGCAATGCAGGGGCAACCTCCACCAGGCCCACCATTCATGTGTCCCACCACCCCCACCCCCCAGCAGTGCAGGGGCAGCCTCCACCAGGCCCCCACCCATGTCTCCCACCACCCCCACCCCACAGCAGTGCAGGGGCAGCCTCCACCAGGCCCCCACTCATGTCTCCCACCACCCCCACCCCCCAGCAGTGCAGGGGCAGCCTCCACCAGGCCCCCACTCATGTCTCCCACCACCCCCACCCCCCAGCAGTGCAGGGGCATCCTCCACCAGGCTCCCACTCAAGTCCCCTATGACCCCCACCCCCCAGCAGTTCAGGGGCAGCCTCCACCAGGCCCCCACTCAAGTCCCCTATCACCCGCACCCCCCAGCAGTGCAGAGGCAGCCTCCACCAGGCCCCCACTCATGTCTCCCACCACCCCCACCCCTCAGCATCCAGGGGCAGCCTCCACCAGGCCCCCACCCATGTCTCCCACCACCCCCACGCCCCCGCAGTGCAGGGGCAGCCTCCACCAGGCCCCCACTCATGTCTCCCACCATCCCCACCCCCCAGCCACCAGGGGCAGCCTCCACCAGGCCCCCACTCATGTCTTCCACCACCCCCACCCTCCAGCCGCCAGAGGCAGCCTCCACCAGGCCCCCACTCATGTCCCCTATTACCCCCACACCCCATCAGTGCAGGGGAAGCCTCCACCAGGCCCCCACCCATGTCTCCCACCACCCCCACCCCCCAGCAGTGCAGGGGCAGCCTCCACCAGGCCCCCACTCATGTCTCCCACCACCCCCACCCCCCAGCAGTGTAGGGGCAGCCTCCACCAGGCCCCCACTCAAGTCTCCTATCGCCCCCACCCCCTGCCACCAGGGGCAGCCTCCACCAGGCCCCCACTCATGTCCCCCACCACCCCCACCCCCCGCCACCAGGGGCAGCCTACACCAGGCCCCCACTCATGTCTCCCACCACCCCCACCCCCCAGCTGTGCAGGGGCAGCCTCCACCAGGCCCCCACTCATGTCTCCCACCACCCCCACACCCCAGCCACCAGGGGCAGCCTCCACCAGGCCCTCACTCATGTCTCCCACCACCCCCACCCCCCAGCCACCAGTGGCAGCCTCCACCAGGCCCCCACTCAAGTCCCCTATCACCCCCACCCCCCAGCAGTGCAGGGGCAGCCTCCACGAGGCTCCCACCCATGTCTCCCACCACCCCCCAGCAGTGCAGGGGCAGCCTCGACCAGGCCCCACCTCAAGTCCCCTATCACCCCCACACCCCAGCCACCAGGGGCAGCCTCCACCAGGCCCCCACTCATGTCTCGCACCACCCCCACCCCCCAGGCACCAGTGGCAGCCTCCACCAGGCCCCCACTCAAGTCCCCTATCACCCCCACCCACCAGCAGTGCAGGGGCAGCCTCCACCAGGCCCCCACCCATGTCTCCCACCACCCCCACCCCCCAGCAGTGCAGGGGCAGCCTCCACCAGGCCCCCACTTATGTCTCCCACCACCCCCACCCCCCAGCAGTGTAGGGGCAGCCTCCACCAGGCCCCCACTCAAGTCCCCTATCACCCCCACCCCCCAGCCACCAGGGGCAGCCTCCACCAGGCCCCCACCCATGTCTCCCACCACCCCCACCCCCCAGCAGTGCAGGGGCAACCTCCACCAGGCCCCACTCATGTCTCCCACCACCCCCACCCACCAGCAGTGCAGTCGCAGTCTCCCCGAGGCCCCCACTCATCTCTCCCACCACCCCCACCCCTCAGCAGTGTAGGGGCAGCCTCCACCAGGCCCCCACTCATGTCTCCCACCACCCCCACCCCCCAGCAGTGCAGGGGCAGCCTCCACCAGGCCCCCACTCATGTCTCCCACCACCCCCACCTCCCAGCAGTGCAGGGGCAGCCTCCACCAGGCCCCCACTTAAGTCCCCTATCACCCCCACCCCCAGCAGTACAGGGGCAGCCTCCACCAGGCCCCCAATCATGTCCCCCAGCCAACATGTCATCACAATCTAGATCCCTGGCCCCTATGGTCAGCCTCCAAATGCCAAACATCCACCCGAGTATTGCATCCACCCACTTAGAAATAGCAATAACATGATAGAACCCCAAATGCAAATTTGGAAATGAACACATGTCCCTCACATACACCCAATGGGTGTCAGTGAATCTCAAAACCCATATCATGAAATGCATGAAACCAATGAGATGATACTACACATTGAAGTTTGAACAAAAAAAATGTATTCAAAGAAACATAAATTGAATCAAAAATAAACAAACAGAAATGGGAATTCAAAAAAATGAAAAGCAGCATGTCCGTGAAATAATGCAAAAACAAAAATCATAATCCAAAGGAATGGTGTCCAAAGTCACAGTCCACAAAAGAAAATCCAATGGAAAATTATAATTGAAAGCCATTGCTCCATGGGTAAATTGTAAAAAAAAAGTGAAAATCCAACAGTCAACTATATACAGATAAACAAGCCAGGGTCCATAATCCCAACAGAAGAAATGAAACCTATCTAATAACACTACCTAATAAAAAATAACTATATACAAAAATGTGGCCCATTGTCCAAAAGGTCCAAAAAAAATACAAAACCAAAGGAAACCTAACACTAACTACAGAACTATTTACACGGGCAGCGGGCTAGTCCGACGGCTCACTTTTGGATGTCCAGGGCCAGGGCATCATCGAACTCCTGCTCAATGTCCCGGAGACGGTCCTCCTCCATGGCCCCGAGGGTCCGCAGGGCCGTCGACGTGTCCACCTCCAACCCCCTGCGGATTGTCTCGAGGCACTCGGCCCGCCTCAGGGCCCTCCGCATGGAGTTCTCTGCCCTGACCATTGTGAGCCGTGCCTCTTCCGCCCGCTGCCGCTCCGCATCTATGGCGTGGCCCAACCGCTGCCACACAGAAGACACTTTCTGTCCTGGGTCCTCCTGCCCTCCGGCAGATGCCTGCCCCTCCGATGTCGAAGGCCCCGGGCCATCATGGCTCCCACCACGTTGCTGCTGCTGCTGTGCCTCTGCCCGTGCACTGCTTCCTGCTGCCTGCAGGTCCTCCGCTGGCTGGGGTGCAGTCGTTGATGTGGCCACCCCTGCTGGACGTCCGACTCCCGACTGTGGCAGGGATGCCTCCTCCACCAGCCTGGCTGCACCGTCAGAGGCAGCTCCACAGGGCACCCAGGTGACTGATGGGTGGGAAGATGGCACGGAGGACGACTGGCGCGTAGGGTGTTCAGTTGAGGAGGGGGTCGCAGCAAGCCCCATCAAACGGAGGAATCCGGCCTGGGTGACCTGTCCCAGTAGGCCGACGCGGTCAACGAGCCATTCTAGATGACGTGCAGTCTCCTCATGAAAAGACTGCAGGTCACCTCGCATGGCCCGTTGACGCAACGCCACACCAGTCAGGACAGGCTCAACCCGGACCCGGATAGCCACGTCCGCAGGCAGAGGAAGGCCAGTTGTCGTAAGCTCATCCCCTGCCTGAAAACGGGTCTGGACGTAGGCATCCCTGCTAGTGCAAGATGATGCAGGGACAGGATCAGGGACAGGATTGCACACAGGCACCTCCGCGGCAGCCTGTGCTGCCTCCTGTCCCTGGTCCTGCACTGCACCACTAGCACCAGTGGAACCCCCACCTCCAGACCCCATCTCTGTTGCTTGCACGGCCTCCTCCTCCACCAAACCCCCCACCAACCTGGATGACTCTGTGCCATCTTCCCCCGTTGGGCCCTGTGGGCTCCCAGCTGCCCCTTCTGCTGCCGAGGAGTCCAACTCCGACCTCCGCCTCTTGGACCTCCCCCCGGCAGCTGCGGCCTGGGACGCGGCACCGGACGTCTAACTCCCCGACATGATCACAACCTGGGAGAGGAGCCGGGCCTTGCGTCTCTGGCTGGTGGTGGGATCCCCGCCGCTGTGCTCCACAGCACCTTCTCCGCCCTCTTCATCAGTTGACGCTGCAGACAGGGAGAAATAAAACATAGGCATCAGGGCACTGTACAATGGACACCTACACAAATGACAGTTGTATATGAGTGGCATTGGCAAACCTCAGACATGCCATCACAATCCCCAACACACATGTCATTTCAACTTGCACACATGAGCCATACGACAGCCATATTGCAACTGCCAGCACCATCCATACACATACAACAGCATGAGCAGGCAATGGTGAGCCAGACATCACATGCAACACAGGGAGTGCACTACACATGTACACACACCACCACACTTGCATGCATGTGTACACCTCTGCCAAGTGTCACAGTGTTCAGATGGGCATCCATGTCACATCTGCCAATCAGGCTTCCACATCCCGCTGTCACATGCATCCATGTTGCATCACTGTTGCAGCCTTGTCAAATACACACACATGCACATGTACACAGTGCTGATACATGCAGCTGAAGACAACATACATGCGTGACATCACGAACATGCCTACTTACATACACATTCGTCCAAACATGTGTGCCCACACAACTGCATTTGGCATGCAAGCCTACACACACAAGCACCATCCATGTCTCACACATGACAGCCCTCGCATGTGTTAGCCTCACGGCCCTGTACACCCCCACCCATGCTCGACACCATACAAACAGATGTGCAACCTGCACACTACTGCAACATCACCACACGCACAGCTTACAATCAGGATGCATGTACACTTACCGCTCGACTCCAGATGGGTCTGCCTCTCAAGGACCTGGACGTGGAGCGCTGGGGATATGCGTTCCAGGACCCTCATCTGATCTTCCGACAAGTGACCATGGTGCCCCTTAGCATCCACTGCCTTCAAGACCTGAAGTCCTCCCAGCGCTTCTTGACATGTTGGAAGTAGCGGACTGCCACCCCCTCCGCGTTGATGGGAATCACAATGTCCGTCCAGATCCGAGTCTGTCCTTCCTTGTCGGCGCGGGAACTTCCGAAGAGGGCATCATACTGCCCCAGGACTTGCTCCACCAGGACACCAACTTCCCTGGCACTGAAGCTGGTGCCCCTCTGCCTCTCTGGCCGGGGGTTGTCAGTGGTGCCAGATGTTGCAGTGCCCGACATGACAACCCCAGAGGCAGGAGTGGGTGGGCAACTGGGGCTGGGCTGTCGAGCGATGGAATCCCAGTCGGGAGTCTTCTGTTCCAGCAGGGGTGGTCACAGCAACAGCACCCCTGGCTGATGTACAGGCAGCAACTGGCAGGGCACGTGGGCAGCAGGCAGTAAGGCAGCAGCAGATGGCAGGTGGGAGCGTGCTCGGGGCTCTGGGGGGCAGTAAATGGGCTTTCTGGGCAGGAGCGTGGTCTTCCGTGTGCTTACGCGTGGCCAGCTTGATATGGAGTGATTTGGCACGTGAAAATCCTGCACGTCTGCGTGTAAATCGAGGAAAGGCTCTTAAAGCGTATGCACGTCAGCACGCATATGCGATTTCATTGGCCCAAAGGCCCTTAGCGCGTAAGCGCGTCTGTGACGTGACGCACGCGGGTGTTTCCCTCATTACACGTGATGACAGAGCACACGTGGATTTCCACCAATCGCGTGTGAAATTTCCTGCGCACCCCAGAAATACACGTACCCAGGCCAATCGCGTGTACGCTCACTTCCCTCCGATTACACGCAATGACACTCGGACGTGCACTTTTACCACGTGTGCTCGCATATGCGATTTCATTAGCCCAAAGGCCACCATGCGCAGCTGTGACGTCACGCGCATGGCCGTAGAGAATGGCGCATGTAAAAAAAAGAGATACACGTCCGAGTGTCAAAGCGTGAAATTGGTGGAAATGGCCTCATCGCGTATGCACGTCTGTGACGTGTGTATAAAAGTTACGTGTAGAACGCCATTTCCTTGTACGTGCTTTTCGTGGAGAGCGAGTGGGTGAAATCTGTACTTCTTGTCGTTTCACACGCGATTTACTTCACAGCGTTTCCAGTTCGTACTCCCTGTTACCTCTGACAGCTTTTTCTCTTTTCCTCTTTTTCCTGGGCCTGTTTCCTCAAACAGCATTCCCTTCTACTGTTGTCCTGTCTCCTCAGACAGCGTACAATTCTTCTTTTGGCGGGGGTGCTGCCAACGCGCACACGCACATATTTTTCACGCTTTTGTTCCTGGCAGACGGTGAGTCGCGCACGTATTTAACATCTGTGCTTGCCCCGTGTGTCGTGTACCCCTTCAGAGGTCATTCTAGGCTGCTTGTGACACGCATACGTTCATTCTTGTGTTTCTGGGTGCCACAGCGTAGTGTAGGTTTATTTTTCCACGCAAGTGGTCTAGGAGGGGTTGCGTGCACCTTACTTCCCTTTTTTTGGGGTGCCTGTGCGTTGCGTGACCCGTCATCTTTCCCCAGGGGTGACATACAGCCTTGCTAGAGCACTAGGGTACGATTACCATCTGGTACCTAACCCCTTTGACCCCCAATTGCCCAGGACAATAGTTCACATCAACTCCCATACGCACAATAACATCAGTGACCTGGCTGGGAGGCGAACAAGCCGTAAGGGTGGCAAAGGTGGCCGAGCCCCAAGTGGTGGTCGTGGTAGATCCGGTAGAGGACGTAGCCGTGACTTGCAGGGTGCCCCTAGCCCCCCATGTGTGGAGGAGCAGTCAGGGACACCCATGCCCCCCCCCTCGTTGAGGTTAACGTGGCTGACACCATCCATGCTCAGCCCTTGTTTGACCAGCCCACTGTGGAACCAGACATGGCACAGGGTGACTCCATGGCTGACTTCCAGGTCAGCAGGTCTAGGCCACGTGCGCCGGTGAATGTTGGTGTCATCAGGCCAGGTGGATCAGGGGCAGTTAGGTCATCTGCTGCTGCGCGTAGGCAGGCTGGGGAGGCTGCAGGGGCAGCTGCGGCTCCATCCACCCCACCTCTCACACACCCAGCCAGGACAGTGTCGGTCCAAGTCCATCATGCTGACATTTCCCCTGACACCATCACACTTGAGCTAATGCCTGCACCAACTCCCATGCTGAGTGTGCAATCCCACACTCCTAGTACTGAGTCCACCGGGGCTCCTGCCCCTAGTGTCCAGAGCAGCTTAGGACACTCAGGATCCCCACCACCTTCCAAGCAGAAGAGGAAGAGTGCTCGTCCAGTAGAGGCTGATGCCCCAGACACGGCTACACAGTCCGGCCCATCAAGGAAGCCCAGCTTCAATGAGGCCGAACTGAATGCACTTGTAGAGTACGTGTCCGCACATTACCGCGAAATGGTGATTGTTGCAGGATCCAAGACCACACCTGCACAATGTCAGGCACACTGGCAGACCATTGCGGACATCATAAGTGCCCTTGGAATCGTGAGGCGCACAGCTACTGAATGCTACAAGCGCTAGAATGACCTGAAGCGCAGGGCAAAAAATAAGTTGGCCTCAAGTCATGCCACAACTCTAGTGACCAGAGGTGGGTCTCCAGCAGACAACATGGAACTCACTCCACATGAGCAGGTTGCTGGGACCTAAGTCACGGAGGAACAGATCCAAGGACTGGGAGAACTGGCAGATTACGAGGCATTGTCCGGTGAGTGCACATGCATGTGTGTGTCAACCATGTGCATGGTGTGTGTGGGAGGGCTTCTGTTTGGGTGCCAGGGGAGGGTGTGTGTGCCTGAGTGGTTTGGGTCACCCATGTGCCTCTTCCTATGCATTCTGCGCACCAGAATTTGGGTATAGCAGCATCCCTTCTGCCAACATTAGGCATCCAGCCCAACAACACGCCAGTTGCCCTTGGAGTGTCATCTTGCCACAACATTGTTGCTCATTTACCTCTGTTTATTCAGGCAGATTGTTTGCATACCACGCTTTTACTCTGGATTTCTCAGTCCTATTGTCACATGTCTGACATGGGTATGGTACAGTGGACTGGCTTTGTTTCCTGCACATGATTTGTTTAGGCATGTCCCTGTGCTATAGGGCCATTTTGGACTGGCAGCTCCAGGTTAAACATTTGAACCATTTAAATGGAATAATCAATTTCAATAGAAAACAGGACTGAATGAACAATTGGTGACCTCTCTCCCTCTTCACTTCATGGCTAGGGTACATGCCATCTGTGTGATGGCATGTGTATTTGACCGGCCAATCACTGTCCAATGTGTGATGCCTCTGCTAGGCAGCATGCAGCAAATGTGTTCATCTTCCATCTTGGTATCATCAATGTGTGCCATCTGCCTACCCTTCACACGCAGTGACGGTGCATGCATGGGAGGGTTTTAGTCATGTGGGACATGTGTCAATGACATACTGTTTCTGTAGCCTCTCAGCCCTAATTGTGTGCCATAGTGCTAATGCCTGTTTCCATTTGTTTTCTTTTATGTCTTTGCAGGGGATGACGCACTTGATACTGCTGGGGTTGTGGAGATGGTGCAGACCCAGGAGGGGTCTGAGGGCCGACCGACCACCAGTGAGGGACTTGGTGTGGTGGTGGGTGAGAACCCACAACTGCTGCAGGTCGTGCTCTCAAGGGGTGTCTCTGGCTGCACCTCCCCCGAGCTGTATTCAGGTGTCGATTCGGATGATGAGACCTATGTGCCGTCGCAGGTGAGTGTTCCTGGGAAGGATTCTGTTCTGTCGGACCCACCCTCACCAGGGTTAGAACCCTCAATGGGGATGTCAGTGTTGGCAGGTATGCCTTTGGTGGTTACAGATGCAGGGTCACACTCTGCAACATCTGATCCTGTACCTGGGCCAGCAGATCAGAGGGGGAATGCAGTCCTGCAGCCTCAGGCAGTGCCGGCACAGAAAGGCGCAGTTCGCCTTGCCCCAGACAGGTGTGGTGCCCGCCAACGTGGTGGCCGTCAGCCACCTGGCAATACAGCATGGGAGCAATCCATATACGGTATGGCAACACAACAGGCAGCATCATCAGAGATGATGGCTCAGGCAATGGATAGGGTGGCCACTTCCATTGTCCCCCACGAAAGGCTGATGGAGCGACTACAGCAGGCAACAGACTCCATCTGCCAGTCACACAGGGAGGACATGTTGGCGTCCGACAGGGACAGGCGGGCGGCACTGGTGACTCTGCAGGAAGCCATTTCCATAGAGTCCCAGGGCCACAGGGAAGCTTTGAGGGTGGAACTCGTTCACCTCAGGACGACTCTTGTTGAGCTAGAGGTTTCAACAAACAGAAGGACAGAACAGCAGCTGGAGCGTCTCACATGTACGCTCTCAGCTGAGATGCAGGCAACTAGGGCGGAGGTCCGGGCATCCCGTGAGTTGTTGCATGGGGACCTCCGCACAATTATCCTCCAGAACGAGACCTACCACACCTGCATGCTTGCAGCCATGGAGGAACAGACTAGGGATTTGCGTGGGCTGCCTCCCATAGTGCCACCACCTCCTGATGCAGCTGCAGAGGGTGAGGAGAGCGACAGCAGTGATTCTCCCACAATAGGTTAGCCGTGTAGGCCATGAGCCCATGGAGGTGTTTTTTTTTCGCAAGATCCATACAGGTGGGTTTTGGTGTGCACCCTGTCCTCGGACCTCCTGGGTGGCCTCCCCCACCCCCCCCCGGGCCCATTAATGGCCATTTTTTATTTTTTTATTTTATTTTTTGGGACGGTGTGTTGCCTTGTGTGGCTCCCGTGGGCATAGGCTGCACTGTGGCTGGGCACATGCAGGCTTGTCATGATTTTAGTTCAGATGCTTGGGTTTTTGTGACACACACCCCTCCTGCTTCCCGTTTCCATGGGCTTGCAAAGGGTGTGCCCAAGTGAAATTGACGTACATGGTGACATTGGACTCCCATTCACTGTGTGGGCAGTCTGTAGTCAATACTGTGTATACATTCATAGTGCATATTGTTGTTGTATTGTACACTGCATGGTGTATTGATATGTGCCTCTGCATCCATCTCATCCTCCAAATTTGCAGATCCATTTCTCATGTCTTCACAAGGCGGTCCACCTATGGAACTGGAGTCCCTGTTGTAAGCAGTGCACCTACACTCTTGCGTGGCGCTAACACTGTATACTTGGAAGTGTTTGAAGTGCTGGCATCATCAGGTAGTGGGGGTAGCAATTTTTTAAGTCTGTTATGTCATGTTTAAGGTAGGTTGGAGGTTGTGTAGGTGATTGCTATTCTTGCTAAGTATTTGGTAATGTGTGTTGTAGGTCTTGCATTACTGTGAGCATTTCATGTGTGGCCATGTTTCCATTAGGCACACTGTAGCTGGTGACACTTAGGGCATGTTGTGTGGATTAATTTGTTTGCTCTCACATTGCATGACATGCCATGGTGTATTGTGTGGATGTGCCGGGTAGGGGTTGGGTGACATGGCACTGTTTTCATGTAGTATTTTGGAAGTGGGTATTCATTTCTGCAGCATGGAAGTGTGTCTTTTGATGACACTGCATTGGTGGTGTTTGTGTAGGTAGGGATGCACACATTGTGACACTTCCACATGAAAAATCTCAGGCTGCTATGGTTCTGACAGTTGACTGTCCCTTTGTTGGACATAATTGTCAGGTCGAGTCATCATTGCTTATCAGATGGTATGTGCCAGGGCTGTGTGCACTCCACAGGGGTGTGATTTCTATGTGAAGTAATTAGCCACCAGCTGCGTACAAGCTACCTCACCCCGTGCCCTCTCCCCTCCCATGCGCAGCGGGCGTGCATGTGGTTGGGGATGTGGGGGCACCACCATGTCCACAGCCAGTCCCCGGCGTATTGCAACATTGTGCAGGATACATGCTGCCACTATGATCCTGCACACTACTGGGGGCGCATATAACAGCTGCCCGCCAGATCGGTGAAGGGAGCGAAAGCGTGTCTTGAGCACTCCGAATGTGCGCTCCACTATGCCCCGGGTTGCAATATGGGCTGTGTTGTATTTTACCTCTGGAGACATAATGGGGTTCCGGATTGGCATCATCATGTGGGTGCTCAGAAGGTAGGCACTGTCCCCTGGTGAGGAGGTGATGGGTATCATTAGTGGGGTAGTGACATAACTCTGCATCTGACATGCATGCATGTGCAGTGGCATTCATACTCACCAAGCAGCCATGTATCGCCATGCCGCCCAGCTTCTAGGTCCCGTCTTAGGGTAGACATTCGGTAAATGAAGCTGTCGTGGGTGGACCCTGGATAGTTGGCATATACTGAGGTGATGATTCCCTTGGCATTACATACTACCTGCACGTTGATGGAATGCCAGTGCTTGCGGTTCCTATAGATGTGCTCAGATGCCCTGGGGGGACGTAGTGCCACATGGGTGCAGTCAATGGCACCTAGCACTTTGGGGAATTGTGCCACACCGTAGAAATCGAGGGCGGCAGCCTGCCTTTCTGCAGGTGCCCTGGGCAGGTATATGTGCCTACGGACTGATGGGCGTGCAGTGATGATGTTCAAGACCTGGTGTAGGCAGCGTGATTGCGTGGCCTGTGACACCCCACCCACTATGGCACTTGTCCGCTGAAATGATTCTGTGGGTAGGAAGTGCAGTACATTGAGGACCTTCGCCAGGGGGCTGAGTGCTTGGGAGCACAGGGTGGGTGATGTGAGGTCATCCTCCCACTCACTGACCAGGTCCAGTATTATGTGTGGTGGAAACCTGTACCTCCCATACACATGGTCATTAGGCATCCCAAAAAGGCTGTTTCCGGGAGTGAAAATTCGGGCCCTCACTATCCTCCTCCTCCTCCTTTGGTAACCCACGGCCACTGCTGCTAGGAACGGTATATTCATCCTGGGGTCTGAGCTTGTTTGTTGTTTGCGTGAACTTTTATGCTGTGCGGGTCGAGGTACGCCAGCAGGCGTACATGTTTCAGGATTGGACCATTTATTTTTCGGCACGTCGTAGGCGAACGTGTGAATCTTCCCTCCCACCCCAGGAATACACATAACACGCTCTCCCAGGCCCATTCGCAAGTGAATATTCCCGCCCACCCCTGTACTACATGTACCCCACTCTCACAGGCCCAGTTGCGTGTGGAAGTTCACGCGCACACCGAAATACACGTACCCAGGGCAATCGCGTGTGGAACTTCCCGCCCAACCAGGAGTACACGTACCCAGGCCAATCGGTGTGGAACTTCCCTCGCACCCCGGAGTACACATACCCAGGCCAATCGCGTGTGGAACTTCCCGTGCACCCCAGAGTACCCGTCCCCAGGCCAATCGTGTGTGGAACTTCCTGCGCACCCTGAAACACACGTACCCAGGCAAATCGCACTGCTGGGGGGTGGGGGTGCAGGGAGACATGAGTGGGGGCCCGGTGGAGGCTGCCCCTGGTGGCTGGGGGGTGGGGGTGCAGGGGGACATGAGTGGGGGCGTGGTGGAGGCTGCCCCTGGGGGGTGGTGGTGCAGGGGGACATGAGTGGGGGCCTGGTGGAGGCTGCCCCTGCACTGCTGGGGGGTGGGGGTGGTGGGAGACATGAGTGGGGGCCTGGTGGAGGCTGCCCCTGGTGGCTGGGGGGTGGGGGTGCAGGGAGACATGAGTGGGGGCCTGGTGGAGGCTGCCCCTGGTGGCTGGGGGGTGGGGGTGGTGGGAGACATGAGTGAGGGCCTGGTGGAGGCTGCCCCTGGTGGCTGGGAGGTGGGGGTGGTGGGAGACATGAGTGGGGGCCTGGTGGGGGCTGCCCCTGGTGGCTGGGGGGTGGGGGTGATAGGGGACATGAGTGGGGGCCTGGTGGAGGCTGCCCCTGCACTGCTGGGGGGTGGGGTGGTGGGAGACATGAGTGGGGGCCTGGTGGAGGCTGCCCCTGGTGGCTGGGGGGTGGGGGTGCAGGGGGACATGAGGGAGGGCCTGGTGGAGGCTGCCCCTGCACTTCTGGGGTGTGGGGGTGGTGGGAGACATGAGTGGGGGCCTGGTGGAGGCTGCCCCTGGTGGCTGGGGGGTGGTGGGAGACATGAGCGGGGGCCTGGTGGAGGCTGCCCCTGGGGGGTGGGGGTGCAGGGGGAAATGAGTGGGTGCCTGGTGGAGGCTGCCCCTGGTGGCTGGGGGGTGGGGGTGCAGGGGGAAATGAGTGGGGGCCTTGTGGAGGCTTCCCCTGGTGGCTGGGGGGTGGGGGTGCAGGGAGACATGAGTGGGTGCCTGGTGGAGGCTGCCCCTGGTGGCTGCGGGGTGGGTGTGCAGGGGGACATGAGTGGGGGCCTGGTGGAGGCTGCCCCTACACTGCTGAGGGGTGGGGGTGGTGGGAGACATGAGTCGGGGCATGGTGGAGGCTGCCCCTGCACAGCTGGGGGTGGTGGGAGACATGAGTGGGGGCCCGGTGGAGGCTGCCCCTGGTGGCTGGGGGGTGCGGGTGATAGGGGACATGAGTGGGGGCCTGGTGGAGGCTGCCCCTGCACTGCTGGGGGGTGGGGGGGGGTGGGGGTGGTGGGAGACATGAGTGGGGGCCTGGTGGAGGCTGCTCCTGGTGGCTGGGGTGTGGGGGTGGTGGGAGACATGAGTGGGGGCCTGGAGGAGGCTGCCCCTGGGGAGTGGGGGTGCAGGGGTGTGAAAACAAAGACATTGATATGAGGCTGGGAAGCCCAAAGGAAACACACCAACACAGGTTACAAAGGACATACAAATGTCTTTATTTAAAAGCTACAACAGTTACCAAAAAGTCAATTGACAAACGGATAGCTATTCGGCTCTCAGGGTAACGTAACAAACTTCAACGAAGGTTCGATGCATTATTAGAGAGACCGTACATTGGAATACTTGTGCTTTTATACTCTTTATCCAGCCCTGGCCAACCCCCTCGCGGGTTAACCATTCTTAGGACCAGGCCTAGGGTTCCTTGCCAGGTCAATCCTATAATTTATGCATTTTGATCAGTTTCGCTGATATAGTTGTACATTTACACATAGGTCAGGGATAGGACAAGGTCTCAGTTTGCGACCCCGACAAGTGGCCTGCAGGCATATTATTTATTCATGTGTGCGCAGGTCACAATGGCCAGAATCTCACTCAGAATGTCATTCGGCCTCCATTTTGATGTTCAGGGTGACTTCTACATTACAAGAGAACCTAAAATGGCGGCTAAATCCAAGATGGCGACTTACACAATTTTTCGTTAAGGTCAAGACCTTGCCGCGGAGTCTATTTACATGATATTTTAGACAACTTGGCGTAGGCCAACACACATTCAAATATTGCGATAGGAGGCAAAATATAATTTCAATTCCAACAGACCCTCCTTTTGGCCTATGCCAAGTGCTAACATAATTTCTAATACTTTTGCAAATAACTCCATGTGTTGTCATCCATACATCCCGAATCATTGTCTGTAATATCTATAGCCATTAGGTCGTTCATCAGAGCCTCTTGTAACACAAACTCTTTAGAAGCTGTATCTGGGGCATATATTCTATGCCCTATTGTGCTCACTGCTTGGGCACAACATCCCCCTAGCATTCCACATATACTCGGAAGACATTGAAAACAGCAACAAAGGAATAGCAGGATCCCCAAAATAACTAGAATAACAGAAAGCACCTTCCAACCCCAAGATCGTAAAGAATCCCAGAACCAGATGCTAAAATTCCAATCTCCTACAGGGATATGTACTTCAGAACTAAGAGTATGCAAGTTCTGTATTGCTTTAAAAATTGTCGGCGAGGAATCTGGTACGAAAACACAGCAAGCGGACCCCACTTATTTGCATACTCCACCTCCTTCTGCCAGAATGACATCTAATGCCATCCGATTTTGCTACCAATCTTATTGCTTTTTGCTCTAAGGTCATATTGTAGAGTATGTCCGTGGTCCGGTTGATCGTTCTCTCCAGTACCCTTGCTAATCCCCTAATGTTCTCAGAGTTTGTTATTTTGTCAGACACTCAACCTTGCGCGGAGGTAGCACGTACACCTGCCTCCCCGTTGGGTCTTGGTGCCTGGCTTGGTAATAAACTCAGGCTTCCGTAACCTGCCGGGGAAAGAGGGTTAGGGTCTGCTGGATTGGATAGGTAGGGGGAAGTTAGGGTAACCGGGAAGAAGGGATAAGGGAATGGTAGGTAAAGGGGGTTATAGGGAAAGGTCCGTCTTGCTGTCCCCTTGTGGGGTTCCTGAGATCGATGGCACTCCGCCCTTACACTCACTCTGACACTCAGCAAGAACCTCAGAGACCTGTTAGGTCTCACGCTATACACAATGGTGATTGATGCACATAGTACGTTACTCTGGTAGAAGCGTTCCTATCACGCTTCTTGACAGACACCCCTAGAACAAACTATACACAGTAATAGAATAACTCAAGAGACACTTAGCTTCGTGTGATGCAGCTGAGAGGTATGCGGCTTGCCCCAGTTCTTGCCGTAACACTATGGCGCAATACGAGTTCCTGCTGTACACTACAGTGGAGCGCCGCTACAAGAAAACCAAAAACAGGTGTGAGTGTAATGTCAACAACCGTGTTTCCTCACACGGCACAATCACACATTCATTCGTTCCGAGTATAGTCAGTCCGTGTTACTTCACACAAACTAATTGGCACTGGGTGAATGTTCCGCCAAGACGGACTTTGGAATCTCTTCCAGTGCTAGGCTTCACCCCACTCCCGACGTGTGCACCCAACGCTGAATCCCAACCAGCGTGTTCCAGACGCACGCTGGAAGTATCTGTTATTCTTTGTAAGCGTTCCGTTAGCTGTTGCTTGTTCACATTAGTTTAACCCAAGAAAGGAATGCACTTATCTGTCATGGTGCGCGGGGCCTGCATTATTCACAGGCGGGGTTTGGCCCCGTGGGTCGCTGCTTGCAGGAGCCCTCGATCTGCACGTCTTCTCTGGTCAAACTCCTTTAGCACAAGCAGGGATCCTTGCGCGCGTCGCGCGCATGTGCTGGTCCTCGGGCCTTGTCCCGAAGTAGTTCTTTCGCTCGCGAAGGCGCGAGCATGCTGGGTATTGAAGTCTTTCTTGGTCCTGATGCCGAATGCTGCATGCTGCTGCTTCCAGGCTTGCATTCTACAAATAGGGCACAACAAAGTCCTAAAATACGGATGCTTGGACCACTGCCTGTTCTTCTCTAGCCCAGGATGTCGCCCTTTCTGCGTGGTGTGTACCAAATGCCCCAAACCTGCATTAGGCACAGTCGGAATCCTGACATATTTGTCCCCAAAAGGGCACAACTGATTTCGCTATATCTCCCAATACTTGCCCAGGGGTATTTCCATTCTTGTCCCGCCACGGGCGAGCCTTAGAAACCTCCAATGTACTATCTACAAATACCCGGGGTAACAATATTCCTAAATAACAGGTTCCCTGCCAATCCTTGGGTAACCAGGGAAATGCTAAACTACCACAAACAAAATAAACAGGCCCCCCTACATACAGAGGCCTGTTTTCTCCAGTCAAATTTACTATGTTCTTACAACCTTCAAAATCTCCCATTGGCCGAGTGCCATTTCTTTGTACACAAAAGGGGACCAAGTCAGGGCTATGATTTATAGAATAAGAAGGAGGTATGGCGTCCTTATTGCCTATCGGAGCCATTTTAAAGGAAATTAGAGTTTGAAAAGGAAGAGATCGTTTATCAGACGGCCTAATAGAAGCAACATTAGGTTTACTTCTATTTGCAAAAAGCAAGCATCCCAGGGGAGTTAATTCACGTTTCTCGAAATCATTCAGATTAGTTCCATCAAAGTTCCCTGAGATGCTATCATTCCATCGGCCAAAGAATAGTGCTCTAAGAGAGGCATAGCAAGCAATCGTTAAAGGTAAAGGATGTATATACCATCCCAATCCCTTGTTCCCATGTTGTGGTAAATGAGTACAAATCCAACAATTACTCTTATTAAAAATGGCATGAGTTGCATTCATTACTATCATTAGAGTGTTATTATGATACTTTTGTCTATGTTGGGAGTCTGTAGGGGACAGAGTGTGAAGGTGTACAGTGGGAGTCAAAACAGTTGGTACAATCTCGGTCGGTAGAACAGGTTTCAGAGGATAGATTTCTTCAAAATACCAAAGTCCTACAGCAGCAGTTGCAAAAATAACAATTATCATTATCAAAACACAGCAGTACGTTTTCGGGGCCCAGACACATTGTTCATTGTCCAAGTTGGTCACCCCCTTATTCAGAAGTCCAGTGTGGGGAGCAGCAGTGGAGGTGGCAGGCATTGTAGTTCCTCAATCGACGACCCCAATGTCCTTTGCTGGCGACGGTACGGTCGCGCAATTTCTTAGTCCTTCCCAACCCTAGCCAGCAGAATCCCTTTTTGTTCAACAGAACTTTCTTATACAAAAGAAAACTTCCAATCACTTCCTTTTTCCAGATGCACGGAAAAACCTGTGCCGTAGTTCTATTTCCTTCGTCGAAGGTTGTACCTGGTGGTACCCAAGACTGTCTGATCCGGAAATAAGATGTCGTCACTTCCTGAGGGAAGCGACGTATCGGAGGCGACGGAAGTCGTGGAGCTTGAAACAGTGTTTTCCGGAAGTGATTTTTCAAGAGAGTGCAGAGACGAAATGGACTGTTCCCCAAGCTCCTTGGGCTCAGAGAAATTCTCCGACGCACTCACAGCGCTGTTTGCTACTCCAAGATCAGAGACTGTAGCATCAGCGAGGGGTTCTGCTTCTTCTTTAACGTGTGGCGTCGGGTGAGGAAGTTTCTTGACATGCGTCACGTGGATCCAGTGCTTCTTTCCAGCCACCCGCACTGCTGTCCTGGTGACCAGCAACACCTGGTAGGGTCCCCGCCAGCGAGGCGCAAGACAGGAAGACCTCTCGTAGGCCTTCACTAGGACCCAAGTTCCAGGCTGCATATCGTGTCCTGGGCCCGTGAACCGTACAGGTAAAGCTGAGTGCACCTAGTGATAAATGAAATACAGGTTTTTAGTTAACTGGTTACAGTAGTCTACAAGCAATACATTTTCCACCTCTCTCAGGGCTTTAGGTTTTGGGAGACCCCAAATGTTATCAGGTCTCCCCATCACTACCTCAAATGGAGAAAGCCCAGTCTTGATCTGAGGTGTGGTACGCATAGCTAATAATACAATAGGTAAGGCATCTGGCCATTTCAGTTTGGTATCGGCACATGTTTTCGCAAGCTTATTCTTTAAGATACCATTGTGTCTTTCCACTAACCCAGCACTTTGAGGATGTCTAGCTGAGTGAAATCGTTTTTCAATACGTAAGGCTGTGCATATCTGCAAAATGACTGCTGCAATAAAATGGGGACCATTATCCGACCAAATTACCCTCGGGAGCCCAAATCGAGGAAAGAATTCTTTTACCATAATCTTTGCAGTGGTCATGGCGGTAGCATCTTTAACGGGGAAAGCCTCGACCCATTTACTGAAGGCACAAATAATTACAAGAACATATTTCAGATTATTACATCGTTCCATCTCAATAAAATCAAAGTGAATGACCTCGAAGGGAACAGAAGGGGGCCCAAAGCTTCCCCTTGGAGTTACTGTCCCCTTACCCACATTGTGCTGTAAGCAGATCATACAGTTCTGGACATGCCTCTTCGCAGTCTCCAGAATCTTGTTATTCACCCAAACTTGTTCTAACATTTTCATGATCTGCTGGGCACACACATGTGTAGGACCGTGTGCCATCGTAACCATTGCCAATACATATGAATCAGGGAGCAACCATTTTCCTTCAGATGTATCCACCCAAAACCCGTCATCATCCAGTTTCCCCATTCCTTCAGCGCACCATTTACCATTTAGATTCTTCTACTGTGGCATCAGTTTGAATATCTCGCACAGACCCAATACCTTCATCCATTATATAAGCATCTCTCATTTCCCTCAAAGCATACATGTCCGTGCTAAGGTCTGTGGCCGTTTGTCTGGCTATCAGGTCGGCAAAAGCGTTCCCTTTCCCCACATCATCTATGACCTTACGATGTGCTGCACATTTCATGATCGCTAACTGTTTAGGGAGTGAGAGTGCCGAGAGTAATTGCACTATCAAGGGGCCATGCTGGATCTTGGTCCCATGAGGTCAGGAACCCTCTTTCCGACCAGAGCCTTCCAAAGTTGTGAGCCACCCCAAATGCGTACTGGCTATCAGTATATATATTTACTATACGCCCTTGGGAGAGTTCACAAGCTCGGGTCAACGCTATAATCTCTGCTGCCTGCGCGGAGTTATGCGAAATTCTCTTAGTTTCAACAACTTTACTCAATGTAGTAACTGCATAAGCAGCTGTAGATGTACCATCTGAAAGTTTGAAGCAGGAGCCATCACAAAACAGCTCCCCTTCTGCATTATCCAAAGGAGTATCTATGAGATCTATCCTGCCCTTCGTTTCTTGTTCAGTGGTACACAGGCAGTCATGTAATTCTTCGTCACGCAAACAGTGTTTTGCGGGAAAGGTAAGAGTTCAGCCGGATTAAGAACACAATACCTCTTAATTTGGATGTGAGGGGCAAACAGAATTAATTCATACCTTGTTAACCGTGCAGAGGTGAGGTGTTGCGTTTGGGTTTTGTTCAATAGAATATCAACAGAGTGAGGTACCATCAATCATGGCCTAGGACCATTCCCTCACTCTGTTTTACAGACGTGGCAGCAGCAGCGACAGCGCGCAAACATCTTGGCAAAGCGCATGCGACAGAATCAAGGGCGGAGGAGTAGTAGCCGCACGGCCTATTCTTCCCTCCGTGTTCCTGTGTCAACACAGCCAAAGCACATCCATCACATTCATGCACAAACAACACAAAGGCCTTGTCATAATTTGGAGTACCCAGAACCGCTGCAGAGCATAACGCGGTTTTGAGAAGCTCAAATGATCGTTGATGTTCCGATTTCCATGGCAGTGGTAGAGAAATGCCCTTCTTCGTCAAAGCCAACATCGGTTTTATCACTAGCGAAAAGTTCGGGATCCACAACCTACAGTAAGAAGCCATACCTATTAAGGCTCTGACTTCCTTCTGTGTATTTGGAACAGACATGCCAGAAATGTGTTTTATTCTTTCAGGTGTCAATCTTCTCTCCTCCTTTGACAAGAGGTAGCCTAAATAGGCGACCTCCTGACAACGATATTGACATTTTTTAAGCAAAGCTTTATGACCATTTTTGGCTAAATGAACAAGCAACAGTACAGTGCCTTCTTTACAAGCACTCTCAGAGTCTGCAGCCAAAAGCAAATCATCAACATATTGAAGCAGCTTACAAGTAGGTGGCAATTCAAGGGTGTCGAGCTGCTCCTTCAAAGCTCTACTATAAATGCTAGGACTTTCAGTATACCCTTGAGGTGCCCTGGTAAATATAAATGAGCGTCCCCCCAAGGTGAATGCAAACAGATATCTACTTTCCTTATGTATAGGAATGCTAAATAAAGCGTTTTTTAAATCCACAACGCTGAAGTGCGTAGCCGTAGCAGGGATCATTGTCAATATCGTCGTCACATCAGGCACAATTGGAAATTGTGGGGCGACGACTCTGTTAATAGCACGAAGATCAATTATGAACCGGTATGGAATTGCATTGTCGCCTTTCTTATATACAGGCAAGATCGGGCTGTTACACAAACTACCTGTAATCTCTTCGATCACCCCACGATGCACAAAATCGGAGGCAATGCATTTCAAAGCACGCTCGCCCTCAACTGATATTTTATACTGCGGAATGCGTGGTAGTTTCACTCAATATTTCAAATCTATTTTAACAGGCTCAATCTGTAATACCCCGACATCATTGTCGTCTACCGCCCATAAACATTCCGGGACAATGCTAAACTCAGGAGGTAAAGGTCGAATCAGGAACTGAGAATTAGGAAGTTGCTGTGGTGAAACCGTCAGCCGTACTCCATCAGAAGAACAATGAATTACTGCATTCAATTTCTTTAACAAATTCAACCCCAGCAAATTCTCTCCACAGTTTGAAGTGAAAAGAAAAGGGCAATGGTCCGTAAAGGGACCCAAAGAAACAGACACCGGTGCAGAAACCGGACAGACAATTGGTATACCAGAAATCCCTATGGAAACATTTGTTTGCCCTGACAGTGGAATGTTTGGAACCCGAGAATGATCGATGGAGCACTTCTGCGCTCCAGTGTCTATCAAAAACTGGTGTTTCCTATTCCCTACTAATAATTCAACGTAGGGGCCTTTCTGATAAACGGGAATAGGTGAAGGTTCCAAACCCTGCTTCGGGCAGTCCTAATGAAATAGAGCCTCGTCAGAAGGAAGTTCTTCAGAAAGGTAGGCAGCAGAAGGGTGATCAAATATGTTCCTCGAGTCCACACTCGAGGTCTGATTTTCCTGTGAAAAAGGTTGCTGAGGATCTTGTAAAAACGGCCCCTAAGTCGTCTACCCATACTCCCAAATGCACTGTTTGACCTTTGGCGAAGGACGGGGCACTGTGCTCGCCAATGACCTTCCTGGCAGCAATAAGCACATTGATTAATATTCACAGGACCCAAAGGAGCATTTCCTTTTGGGACATACTGACCTCTGGTCTGTGTCGTGCCTCCTCTGAGGTTTCTAACAATTTGCTGTAATAATACTTTGGTTTTCAAATCTCCTTTCCTCTTTTCATTTTTTTCCTTCTCATTATTAACACGGTTCTCATAGTACTGAGCCATGTGCAAAACCTCAGATTGAGATTTTGCCTGCCAAGCGCTCTCAGAGGACATAATCTGTGACTGGATGTCAGGCAACAATCCACGTACAAATTTGTCCACGAACAACCTTTTCCCAGACTCTGTCCTAAATCCTGTCCACTGAAGTCAGAAAATACCTGCTCGAATCTGTTAAAAAATTTGGTGGCGCCTTCAGTTTTCCCTTGAACACAGGCCGTAAGCT
This sequence comes from Ambystoma mexicanum, assembly GCF_040938575.1. Classification (NCBI taxonomy): domain Eukaryota; kingdom Metazoa; phylum Chordata; class Amphibia; order Caudata; family Ambystomatidae; genus Ambystoma; species Ambystoma mexicanum. Next base: position 340,273,089 of record NC_090939.1, read on the forward strand.
TGTACCAAATAATTCTTTTCTCTGGAAATATAGTTTTTAATTTTGCGACAATTCTATCAGGCAAAGTAAGTATTACCTGTGGTGGTTTCTCACCAGCTGGTCTTTCCCCATCAATCCTAATCATATTAGCCCACGTATCGCCCAACCCTGGCACATCGTCTACTGTCCGAACCTGTTTCCATACATCTACGGCTAGGAGTACAGGAAATAGCAAGTCAATATCACTCAAGGTGAACACAGAGGACTGCAAGACGGACTCTATTTCTTTGTAAAACCCCGTCGGGTTTTTCCTGATATCGGGAACTGATTGTCTAATAGTGTTCACTTCCTGTCGTGAAAATGGGACATGAACGAATTGTGATACATAATGTGCAGGGATATCCACAGCAGGGGCACCAGACCCAGTGTTGGCGGGAATCTCAACTTTTGGGACAAAGGTCGGGGGAACCTCTCTCATAGGCAACTGAGATATAGGTACCTCCCGCCGCTTACTAAGCAACAGAGCCAGGTCGAGCGCTAAGGCAGCTGAAGAAGTGTCGGGCGAAAAAGCCCTTTTACAAATCCCCAATAATTCTATGGGACAACTAACCTTCTTTCTTACACATTCTTCTTGCAGGTACTGTACCATTACCTGAATTACCTTTCTTTGCATTTCTACTGTATACTGACTATACGTGTCATATACCACATCTGAATCCGAGATCCATCAAATCGCATCTTTGGTACAAATTCGTATTTCCTGAGGTGCCGATCTACGGCACGGAAGGAACCGTTTCTGTATATATATTCTATCGTCTTCGTCGTCCTCATCTCGTGACTTTTCAAAGTCTTTCCTAAACTCAAACAATTTTTCAACATGCCCATATACTTTCTGCTCTGTGTCCCTCAAAAGTGCCAAAGCATTCAGATCTCTCACTCCTTGTGGAAGATCCGAATTTTGTAATCTACCCCACATCACACATAAATGAGTCCCCAAACCTTTGATAAAAACATTTTTCTCGGGAAAACTATTCAAATTAGATAATGTGGAAAAAACCTTAACTTGATCACCTTTCTCCATACAATGCTTAGCCCATGCAAACAATTCCTGTTTCTTATCTGCACAATCAGTATTATGAGTGACGATCTTTGATCCTGCACCTGGATCAGCTTCAGTCAATACGGTGCCACTCGGGAGCGGCGTATAGGTAAATTTGATAAAGGTGCAACTATCGGTGCAGTAGGAAGGGGCGTTGCGATAGGTGGAGGAACAACAACTATGGGACTAGGAACAATAGGTTGTACAGGGGGAACAGGAATAACGGCAGGAACAACAGCAGGAATGGGCAGAGTGCCCAAAATAGGAACATACGGAGGTGGAGCTGAGGCATCAGGTCTGCGTTAGTTTAACAATTTCTCAATAAATTCTTCAGAAACATGGAAATCTTACAGTACATAGTACATGCCGGTGACCCCTCCAGTGGTGCCGGGTGGCTAAATTCCAAAGATTGTCGATCGCTGCGGAACAGAGCCCTAAAGCAGCTAGACAATTTCCCAGGCATTTCACAGAAAATTGGTGTTACCTGGTCAATAATTGTGTCTGCAGATACAATACGCCAAATTCAAATTGTCAGGGTTAAATTAAGAGCCAGGTCACGACTGCACCTGACCAAACCTAAGGAGGATCGTACGGTTTATCAAAGAACTTACCTAACGAATTTTACCTTGTGTTTGGTGGTTTTGACAAATCTGCCCGCCTCAAAAATGGACCCTCGTCAAGATGCCGTGTCAGACCACACGACTATCGTCCAAGGATCGGATCGTGCAGCGCTGCCGAGGTATCGCGTCTCGTTTGGTCGGGCCCGCAGAATCACACCGTCCGATCCCGGTTCGATAGTCTGCGTCAACCTTCAATGATCCGGCATCAATCTTCAGGGTACCTATTTGGGCGCCAACTGTGAAAACAAAGAAATTGATATGAGCCTGGGAAGCCCAAAGGAAACACACCAACACAGGTTACAAAGGACATACAAAGTGCTTTATTTAAAAGCTACAACAGTTACCAAAAAGTCAATTGACAAACGGATAGCTATTCGGCTCTCAGAGTAACGTAACAAACTTCAATGAAGGTTCGATGCATTAGTAGAGAGACCGTACATTGGAATACTTGTGCTTTTATACTCTATATCCAGCCCTGGCCAACCCCCTCGCGGGTTAACCATTCTTAGGACCAGGCCTAGGGTTCCTTGCCAGGTCAATCCTATAATTTATGCATTTTGATCAGTTTCGCTGATATAGTTGTACATTTACACATAGGTCAGGGATAGGACAAGGTCTCAGTTCGCGACCCCGACAAGTGGCCTGCAGACATATTATTTATTCATGTGTGCGGAGGTCACAACGGCCAGAATCTCACTCAGAATGTCATTCGGCCTCCATTTTGATGTTACAAGAGAACCTAAAATGGCGGCTGAATCCAAGATGGCGACTTACACAATTTTTCGTTAAGTTCAAGACCTTGCCGCGGAGTCTATTTACATGATATTTTAGACAACGTGGCGTAGGCCAACACACATTCAAATACTGCGATAGGAGGCTAAATATCATTTCAATTCCAACAGGGGGACATGAGTGGGTGCCTGGTGGAGGCTGACCCTGGTGGCAGCGGGGTGGGGGTGGTGGGAGACATGAGTGGGGGCCTGGTGGGGGGTGCCCCTGCACTGCTGGGGGGTGGGGCTGGTGGGAGACATGAGTGGGGGCCCGGTGGAGGCTGTCCCTGGTGGCTGGGGGGTGGGGGTTATAGGGGTCATGAGTGGGTGCCTGGTGGAGGCTGCCCCTGCACTGCTGGGGGTGGGGGTGGTGGGAGACATGAGTGGGGGCCTGGTGGAGGCTGCTCCTGGTGGCTGGGGGGTGGGTTGCAGGGGGACATGAGTGGGGGCCTGGTGGAGGCTGCCCCTGCACTGCTGGGGGTGGGGGTGGTGGGAGACATGAGTGGGGGCCTGGTGGAGGCTGCCCCTGGTGGCTGGGGGGTGGGGGTGGTGGGAGACATGAGTGGGGGCCTGGTGGAGGCTGCCCCTGGGGGAAGTGGGTACAGGGGGACATGAGTGGGGGGCTGGTGGAGGCTGTCCCTGCACTGCTGGGGGGTGGGGGTGGTGGGAGACATGAGTGGGGGCCTGGTGGAGAGTGCCCCTGGTGGCTGGGGGGTGGGGGTGCTGGGAGACATGTGTTTGTGATCAGTAGTGCAAGGTGAGATGTGGGTTGGCTGGGGGTCATGGCCATGGTGGATGGGTTGCCTGTGGGACATGAGCAGGGGTGTAGAGTATTCCCCTGTGGTGTGGGCTGCCTGCAGGGGCCGTGCAGGGTGTAGTGGGAACACCTGGGAGGACTTACACGGCCAAATCAAGTGTAGCATTCCCCGGCACCACCGAAATACATGTACCCTGCTGAAAACGTGTGTGAATCTTCCCGCGCACCTCGGAATACACGTACCCAGGCCAATCGCGTGTGGAACTTCCCGCGCACCCGAAGTACACGTACAGACCAATCGCGTGTTGTACTTCCCGCGCACCCGAAGTACACGTACCCAGGCCAATCGCGTGTGGTACTTCCCGCGCATCCCGAAGTACACATACCCAGGCCAATCGCGTGTGGTACTTCCCGCACATCCCGAAGTACACATACCCAGGCCAATCGCGTGTGGAGCTTCCCGCGCACCCCGAAACACACGTATCCAGGCCAATCGCATGTGGAAATTCCCGTGCACCCCGAAACACACGTACCCAGGCTAATCGCGTGTGGAACTTCCCGCGCACCTCGTAGTACACGTACCTAGGCCAGTCGCGTGTGGAACTTCCCGCGCACCCAGGGACACACGCACACGCTATTTTTCACACAGCGGGTGTCTGTGTTTGTCGGTACCCCTTTGCACCTCATTTGTCCTAGAGGGCCACTGTATGGACCATTCATCATGGTTGTATATGGGTGCTTTTTGTTATCGCACATTTTGACGCACATTTTTTTCATGCGCAGGGACGCTACCGCTTGCTTTCTTCTGGCGTACTTGTTTGGCCCTGTCCGCGTCTTTGACCGTGCGCTGGTTTGCCCTATTCGATTCCATGAATACGTGTTGTAGGCAAGCGTGTGGGCTTTCCGCACACTTGCCTCCTGTACTTCCCCCGTGACGCCCATATTTTCACACGTTGTTCCCCATTCCGAGTGTTACGCCCCGTGTTCCGCCTACTTTTTTGATGTGCACCGCGCTATGTGCGATTTCGCAGTGGCCGTGGCGCACGCTGTTGGATGACCTGTGCGCCGGCGTGCGCGGCGCACATTTTCAGTGCACATCAAATGTTTTTCTCGCGCACGGACTTCCATGAATCGATGTGCGCTGGGTTCCCTGCGATTTTCGCACATGCAATGCGATTTTTGCACTTTTACTGTGATTCGCACGTTTTGGCACCTCTGCACGGGAATTTTCAGCGCACATTAATGCCATGAATCGACCCCTTAATGTCTGCGGACATTATGAGTGTTCTTAGAACACTTTCAACTTGCCAGCGAACAATACGGACAGCGTTTTCAGGACACCCCCTACGAACATTTCAGAACAACGCGATAGTTCTTAGAACACTTTCAACTTGACAGAGAACAATACGGACAGTGTCCTCAGAACACCCCCATTTCGTTTATTTGCGAACATTTCAGGACACCGCGAGTTTTCTAAGAACACAGTCAACTTGCCAGCGAACAATACGGACTATGCCTTCAGGACACCCCCTACGAACATTGCAGGACACCGCGAGTGCTCTTAGAAACGTCTTCAGAACACCCCCATTTTGCTTATTTCCAAACATTTCAGGACACCGCGAGTGTTCTTAGAAGACATTCAACTTGACAGAGAACAATACGGACAGCGTCCTCAAGACACCCCCATTTTGTTTATTTGCGAACATTTCAGGACAACGCAAGTGTTATTAGAAACGTCTTCAGAACACCACCATCTTGTTTATTTGCGAACATTTCAGGACACTGCGAGTGTTCTTAGAACACATTCAACTTGACAGAGAACAATACGGACAGCGTCCTCAGGACACCCCCATTTTGTTTATTTGCGAACATTTCAGGACACTGCAAGTGTTCTTAGAACACATTCAACTTGCCAGCCACAGCCCCCATTCATATTTGCGAACATTTCAGGACACAGCGAGTGTTCGACAACACACGTGGTGTCCTGAAATGTTTGTAAAGAAACAAAAATTAAAGTGTTCTAAAGAACACTATATCTGTCCGTAATGTTCGCTATCAACTTAAAACTGTCCTAAGAACACTATTGGTGTCCTGAAATGTTCGTACATAAACGAAATTACAAGTGTCCTGAAGAACACTATATCTGTCCTTACTGTTCGCTACCAAGTTTAAACTGTTCTAAGAACACACGTGGTGTCCTGAAATGTTTGTTTCACGTGTGACGCACTTTTAATTACTTCAGAACCCGAACAGTGTCCGTAGGACATCAATGCGCATGCGCTAACCAATCTCCGTGCACTTGGTGTCCTGCAGACAGGCGCTTCCTTCGCAGACTAGTTCGCGAACGGATCATATGACCGCGCCAACGCTCATCGTGTGTCCTGCAATGCGGACACTGTTCGTGTCCCCGAACAATTTAAAAGTTCATTTTCAGTTAATCCATAACATTTTACAATAAAATCTCACCATGGCACAGGTCCCACATAGCAATCTTGAGTTTCTATATACCTTTTGAAACTTTCCGATCCTTTTTTGTGTTTGATCTGTCCGCGGACAGTGCGCATGTCCGCGGACCGCGCACAAGCACCCCTATAAAAGACCACGCCCTAGAGCTTATTCCCATTGTGTTTCTGGCTATTCTTCAGAACACAGTGATTTTTGCTGCCATCTGCAGACTACACCATCATCGAGATGGCATCCTTGGCTGCTGAACTGCCACTTGGTGCTGCACCTGCTTCAGCACCTCCCCCACCCCCTCACCACCACCACCTCCCCAAGGGCCGGAAGAGGGGAATAGGAGTGAGGATGCGGAGGAGGAAGAAGAGGATGATGAGAATGAGGTAGAGGAAATCCCTACTACCCGCACTAGGCGTGAGTCTTGGGTGTGGCGGTTATTTACCATTCATGGTAATGTTCCTAAGGCTCGTGCGAACCGTCTTACCTGCAATGAGTGCAAAATGATACTGAGTCGCGGGAAGCTATATCTGTCCGTAATGTTCGCTATCAACTTAAAACTGTCCTAAGAACACAATTGGTATCCTGAAATGTTCGTAAATAGACGAAAATGATGTGTCCTGAACAACAGTACAACTGTTCGTAGTGTTCGCTAGCAACATGAAACTGTACTAAGAACACCCGCGGTGTCCTGAATTGTTCGTAAACAAACAAAAATTAAAGTGTCCTAAAGAACACTATACCTGTCCGGTACTGTTCGCTAGCAAGTTCAAACTGTTCTAAGAACGCTATTGGTGTCCTGAAATGTTCGTACATAAACGAAATTACAAGTGTCCTGAAGAACACTATATCTGTCCTTACTGTTCGCTACCAAGTTTAAACTGTTCTAAGAACACACGTGGTGTCCTGAAATGTTTGTTTCACGTGTGACGCACTTTTAATTACTTCAGAACCCGAACAGTGTCCGTAGGACATCAATGCGCATGCGCTAACCAATCTCCGTGCACTTGGTGTCCTGCGGACAGGCGCTTCCTTCGCAGACTAGTTCGCGAACAGATCATATGACCGCGCCAACGCTCAGCGTGTGTCCTGAAATGCGGACACTGTTCGTGTCCCCGAACAATTTAAAAGTACATTTTCAGTTAATCCATAACATTTTACAATAAAATCTCACCATGGCACAAGTCCCACATAGCAATCTTGAGTTTCTATATACCTTTTGAAACTTTCCGATCCTTTTTATGTGTTTGATCTGTCCGCGGACAGTGCGCATGTCCGCGAACCGCGCACAAGCACCCCTATAAAAGACCACGCCCTAGAGCTTATTCCCATTGTGTTTCTGGCTATTCTTCAGAACACAGTGATTTTTGCTGCCATCTGCAGACTACACCATCATCGAGATGGCATCCTTGGCTGCTGAACTGCCACTTGGTGCTGCACCTGCTTCAGCACCACCCCCACCCCCTCACCACCACCACCTCCCCAAGGGCCGGAAGAGGGGAATAGGAGTGAGGATGTGGAGGAGGAAGAAGAGGATGATGAGAATGAGGTAGAGGAAATCCCTACTACCCGCACTAGGCGTGAGTCTTGGGTGTGGCGGTTATTTACCATTCATGGTAATGTTCCTAAGGCTCGTGCGAACCGTGTTACCTGCAATGAGTGCAAAATGATACTGAGTCGCGGGAAGCACGGTAAGTAAAGCTTTGGGACCACTACTATGAAGCGACACCTGAGGTCATTTCACTCTGGGGCTATTCGCAGGGTTGTAGCTTGCGAAGAACATAGCAGGTTGATTTCCTCTACTTCATCCTCTGTTTCTAATCCTGTCACCACAAGGACCACCTCTGTGGGACAGCGTCTTCCTCAAGCTGCCTCACAGGCCATACAGAATGCTGATGACCCTTACCTTTCGAGGGTCACAGTTGTATGTATGTACTGTGACACAGTACTCTGCAGGGGGGAGCGACTTCGGAGTGCTTTTGGACTATCGTCTCAGAGCACGAGAAGACCTGCTCAATACCCAAATAAAACCCACTCTACATCTTCCTCTCTCAGCTCGCCCTTTCTTATCCCTGTGGTTGGTGTCCCTCCCTTTACCCTCCTTTACCCTCCTCTCCTAGTGTGTCTTGTCTGAAAAACCAAAAAAAATACAAAATTACAAAAATCAAAAAAAAATAAGGCTCTTTTCAGAGCCGCCTTTCCCAGTTAAAAAATAGAAGTGAAAATAAATGAAGCAGGGCTCTTTGTATTTTTTAGAAGTCCGCGGAATGTTCGCGAACATTAAAATAATTGGGTTGCTACTCCATCACAAACATTGTAATTTTCTCTGGAAAGAAGTGGTGGCTCTGAAAAGAGCCTTTGGGTGGTGTTTGTAAGTCAAAAATTGTAAATGCTTAACATCTACTTCAAAATCGTTGTTGTAATTCCAAAAAAGGTGGCAATGCATTTTGTACATTTCTCAGAAAAATCTGATTGCCAGCATAAGTAAGATGGACTCCATCTCTGCGAAAAATGTATGTACTACAAAACATAATATTTTCATTGTGAAAAGAAGACATGCCAAAATCCCTTAGAAAGGCACAAACAGCCTTATTAACATTGCGCCTTACTTTTTCCCTTTGTGGACCAAATGAAGAAGAACGAAGCCACATTTGTCTCTGCGCAATCCGTGAAAATATCACTTGAAATCAGGAAACATGTCCTTAACCTTCCTAAGTCCTTCTTTCATAGCAAATTGCAAAACAATTCCAGTCACATGTCCTAAACTGATCCCTCCACAATGAATTACAATTATGTCTGGATGTTGCTCTGTCTCCAAAGTAGCACAGAGAGGTAGCAAGTCCAACCACTTCATTCCACGTACTCCATGCCAGTGTACTTCCACATGTGGGAATCCAAGATCTACAGTTACTCCACAGCTTTCTGCATGCACCTTCAACCAATGTATCCACAAATCTCCTAAAATCCAAACAATCTGTTTTCTGAAACACACAGCCATAGCTATCTTTTGTTCTCTCAGCAAAAAGAGTATCTGAGAAAATCTCTCCTGGCACAACACACCCACCAAACTTTCCTGACCAATCCCTTTCAGTGCTTATTCTCATTTGCATGACTTCTGAACCCAAAAATCCCCGGATGTATCTCCCGATGTCCGTGAACTACCGCCATGTCCGCGGACATATCGTAACATGAACAGCGCTTCTACCATTTCCACTACACTCTCTCTGCCATTCCCTCATTGGATGTACCTCAAAAAACACATGACCATGCACCAATCACATTCAAGACCTCTACATCTAACTGCATCATCATAGATCAGCACTGCAAATGTACTCTGAATCTCTCTGAGTACAAGTGTCATATCATTGGCAAGAATCATCTACCAGAAATACTGTACAAGTCTTCAAGATTTCTACTTGCAGCTCCATGCATATCCATATGCATGAACACAAACTTCAGGTATGCATATTTTCTGTATAGTAGATGAACACATTTTCAAACAGACTTTTACCTTGTAAAATCTGTAAAATGAATTTACTGTATTTTTTTCAATTTCCTAAAATCAACTATCACTTATAAACCTATGTACTATTTACTTTCTTTATACACCCACACTCAAATCATGTTAAACTAACATTTTTTAAATGAAATATATAGACTACATATATTCAAACAAAAAAACCTTTATAAAATACTTATACAATTTCATATTTTTTGTTTTTATTTATTTATTTACTTAATTACTTTAAATTAGACATAACATTGAGGAGCTATTACCTAGAACAGTTTACTTACAGAAATAGTGGTATTCACTAATATATTATAAATTTCACAAGACATAGTAAAGATATTTTTGTTTGCTACAGTTAGTCATTCAATACAATTTGTTCATTAAGAACATATCATATGTACTGAACTGATGCAATGTATCTTATGTAAATAAATTAGTTTAATGGTTTTACAGAAGGCACTGAGGATTTCAATTAAAAAAATCAATATCTAAATTAAAAACAGTGCTATATACAAACAAAGTTACTAATTTGAAGCTTTTACAATTGCAGTGGCGACCAGTATCCTGAAAAGAAGCAGCTGAATTCGAAGAAGAAAGAAAAACTAAGAAGTTACCTGTTAATTAAAAAAAAAAAGTAAGTAAAATATCACCATAATATTTGTATTATTAATCAAATATACTATAACGTTAATACGAGCTATTTCGGTTTCTAAAAATAGAGATTTTGTACCATTTTGTCCAAAAATCTCCATGTCTTAAACAGCGATTTACAGCCAGAATGGCCCACAAATTTCTATTTTTGGACACACAAATTACCCAACTGAACCACTACAATTTTCATATTAAAGAACAAACAACTGTTTTAATTGTATACATTAGATTTACTATGTGTACTTTTCCACACCACTAGCTTACTTTTTTTTGTCATCTGAACCCCAGTTTAGTAACACATAAATTCAAGAATACCTATCCCTACTAGTTTTAGTTCCCAATGCACAATCACACACCATTACATACATCTTTATCATCTTACTCAAACTCTTATGCACACATCACACATACATTCCAGAACACCCCAACCCATATCTTCTTAATTTTTTTCAACAGACCCTAAAGAATGCCTACCAAAAGTCAAGTCCGTAGAAAGCAACGCAAAAGTAGAGCAAATGAAAATAAAGGTGTCCAACATAACTGTAAGGGCGACAGCTGCCCAGCTCAAATAATAAAGGACGCTGCCAGAGACTAAGCCCCTTTCATCTCAAAGCTTATTAACTCATCCTTCAAATCTAACACAGTGCCAGCCAACTTAAAAGAATCCTGGGTCCTCCCCCTTCTCAAAAAACAAACCCTCGATCCTTCTGTCCCGACTAACTATAGGCCCATTACCACAGTGCCCTTCCTACTTAAAATTATCGACAGAGTAGCCTATCTCCAAATTCAAGAGTACCTAGAAGCTAATCATCTACTAGGCTCGCGCCAATCGGGCTTCCGCCCGCTCCATGGCATGGAAACTGCCCTGATAGACCTCAAAACCAAAATTGAGGAATTTAAGGATAATGGGAAAACAGCGTTGCTACTCTTACTGGACTTGTCAGCAGCTTTTGATCTGGTGGACCATGCAGTCTTATGCAACCACCTCAAGCTGGCTGCCAACCTCACAGGAGACGCTATAGCTTGGGTCCAATCCTTTCTAGCCAACCGGACTATGAGAGTGTTCTCCTCCACTACCTGTGCTGACCCCATCCAAATCACATGTGGAGTCCCACAGGGTTCCTGTGTCTCACCCACTATGTACAATATCTTCACCAAGCCATTGTTCGACAAGTTGGACAGTCTGGGCGTCACCTACACTAATTACGCAGATGACACCCAGATCCTCATACCCCTTTCGGGCAACTACGAAGTGGACCTGGCTCTGGTGAACAAAATTTACATCCTCATTCAAGCATGGGTGGCCACACATGGCCTCTGCCTGAACGACGATAAAACTGAAATCCTGCTCCTCGGTTCAGACCACAAACTATCCAAACTCACCCCGGACTACACCTCATTTAACATTGATAACAATACTATTAAGGTTATGCGCGAGGTCAAAACGTTGGGTTTTTTCCTTGACTCAGCTCTCACCCTCAAAAAGCAAGTGAATTCCCTCGCCTCCTCAACCACCTACACGTGTAAACTCATCCGTGCCGCCAGACTCTTCCTGTCCAGTGCCAGCTGCCTCACCTTGGCCAATGCCCTTGTCATGTCTAGACTCGACTATTGCAACGCCTTATACTCAGGTGCCAACAAGTCGGTCACTGACAAACTCCAGAGATTGCAAAATAACGCTCTTAGAGCATCTCTGAACATCCCACGCAGAGAACATATCTCCAAACATCGGATTGAAGCCCATTGGCTAAAGATAAAGGACAGAATCCTTCTTAAAACTATTTCCCTCACTTCTAAATGCCTCAACAATCAAGCACCCCCCTACCTAGCGGAAAGAATCAACTGGAGACCCTCTAACCGACTGACGAGATCTGCCAATACCTTCCTACTGGAAGTCCCCAGATTCAAACTTACCACAGCGGGCGGTGCAAGTTTCCCAGTTAGAGCTGCACAATCATGGAACACACTCCCACCCGACCTTAGATGCCCTTTCCCCTACACAAGATTCAGATCCTACGCTCTCAAATGGCTGCACAACAACGACATGCAACGTCCCTCACCCTAGTGGTAACGGCACAACCTGTTATAATGCTGCTCTTTTAAACTTGATATTTTATATGCATTGTATCACCTACTGTAACCAACCACTGTTTTTCTGTAACAGCCTGTGTCAGGCTTTGTAACTAAGTTTCGAGTCCTCTTGTACTGCTGCGCCCAGATGCCCACGGGCTCGGAGCGCATTACCAAATAAATAAACAAACAAACAAACATAAGCATCCATCTCTAGCAGAATTTGTAAAAAAAAGTTGAAACAAAACAGCTAATACAATCATTTAGTGAAACACAAGAAGTTTCAAGTACAACAACTTCGCTTCCTCTATCAAAATGTAAAACAAACCAAAAAACAATTAACAGAAAATCAGCTATCAGTACAGATAAAACTACTTCTTCAAATGTTAATATAGTGCAAAGTAAGCATACCAAGAAAAGTATTTTAGCCAAAATATACCGTCACAAAGTCCTTCAAAACCTTATAAAAACAGGAGAGAAATCAGGTTCAAAGCTTAAAACCTATCGTAGGAAATTAATCTTAGAAGCATTGATGGACAGTGCAATTCTTCTCAAAAGAAATTTATTTATTTTACTGTTAAACAAAATGAAACCACTAACAAAACTAATAACTAAATTACAAAAAAGACTTCAAATCAAATCAAATACTTTAATGTGATATAGGTTGAAAATAAATTCAAACTTTACACATATTTCATTTGCAAATACAACCTAAACATACAACCATAAATATATCAACATCAAAAATTAAAACCGTTTCAAGGATCATAAATTCATCAGTGTGCAATACATGTTAGATATGAGATAAAATAAGAACAAATGACTAGGCAGTTATTATTCAGATCTAATTAATGACCTAAGCCTAATTTAGTCAGTTGCCAGACATCATAAAGTGCAATGAATAGGTGCATGTTACATGTGTTGGTACAATAATGCCAGAACGACAGTTCTTGAATGGCTAATAGATCATGCACAAATTCACCCAAGAATTTTATAATCGGCTCTTTCATGGCCTGGCATTGCGTCAGAAGATGCCTAGCTGTTTCTGGGCAAGTTAAAGATTTACAAAGCCGACATGTCCGCTCATTAGTAGGGATATTATTCCAAGCTCCTCTATTGGTTAGAGTAGCAACTGTTCCAACCGGAACAGAATGATAAATCGTCGGAGTCTTCTGGTAGGGCAGAGATTTAAGTAGGCCTGAGGTTTCATAAACTGATATGTTCGGTATTTCACAAAATTATATGACTTGAGGCTACTCAAGTGGGATAAATTTTCTAACCAATCCCAGAGTTCTACTTTTTTCTCAAGTGCATTTAGAGTTTCATTAGATACACAAGTCCCTCTGAAAGTCCAGCCAATGTCGTTGAAGAATTTACTCATATCTTTATAGAAAGGTGAGGTAGTATGTTTTTTAGTTAATTCCTGCTGAATAACCGACAATAAGGGATTAGAGGAACCACTTATCTTCAAGTAAAACCCAGCTCTTTTTTTCAATATCAAAGCTTTCAGTGAAGGTAGGCCCAATTCCAATCTTATCACAGCCATCGGTACCCCCAGGGGAAGTCCCAACATACGTCTCCAGAACTTGCCCTCGATCACTTGAAGCCACTCTAAATCAACTGTTAACACCGACTCAATGCCATATATAACCATAGGGGCAAAGACTTGCATATAAAGATGGCGAGTCCCCCATAGCGTGAAACCACCCTGCTTGTTAGTAAAAGATGAGATTAATGATATTACTTGTAATGCACGAGTGGTCCGCCCCCGTTTACATAGTGTATAATCACCTAGTGGTTCTATTTCCACTCCTAAATATCGGTAAGAAGGGGCATATAGGATAAGATTTTTATGTACTACCAAATTTACACAAGTTACCCTTTTCCTGATGAATCTAAGTACTTTAGTTTTATCCAGATTAATGGACAAACCATTGGTCTTAGCATAGCCCAAAAGGATATGTGCCGAGCGCCTAAGACCACCTATGGTGTTGTCTAGGACTACCAGATCATCAGCATAGGCCAAAACGGGACACAGTACATCCCCCATTTTTGGTGGGCAATTGTCCACATCTGTAAGAGCCGCAGGGATGTCGTAAACATATAAGTTATAAATAAGGGGTGCTGTAACACAGCCCTGCTTAACCCCCCTATTTTGAGACACATTTCTAGTTGTATTGCCCTCTTGATTAAGTCTAAGGCGCACCAAGGTGTCATGATGGATTTATTTAAGATAGTATAGTAGTCCTGATGGGCATCCCATTATTTCCAACTTGATCCAGAGTCGCTCACGAGGGATGGAATCAAAGGCGGCCTTAAAATCAATTACGAGAGCATACAACGGGGGCTGTCCTTTACTAAGCGCTCTAGTGCGTAATATGTCCATTACCAATAAATTATGAGATGTAGAGAAATCCCGTCTAAAGCCGCATTGGAATCTGCTAAGTATATTAGTATTATCAACCCATTTTTGCATCTCAGTTAGTAATAAAGAGTCAAAGAGTTTCCCTGTGATATCTAACATAGATAGCAGCCTATAGTTGTTAGGGTCTGAGCGCTTACCTTTTTTGAATACTGGAATGAGAATGGCAGTTTGCCAGGATCTGGGGATAGTTCCCTGGGCTAGTATCTTATTAAAGAGTAAGGAAAATAACTCCGCCCAGAATACAGAATTATTTTTGATCACAATATTCGCTAGCCCATTAGGGCCAGGGGCTCTCGAAGACTTAAGGGAGGCAATTTTATTAAGAATTGCCTCCGAAGAGACGTCAAAAGGGGGGATAGTCGGGGCCTCCTCTATAGGTATACTCCAGGACTCCTCTTCTTTTGTATTGCGATTTAATAGGAACTCTACCCATGTATTCTCGTCAATTGGGTTGACCAAAGGGCCTATAACTTTCCCTCTATTCTCATTGAGAAGTGCCCAGATGCTACGCGAGTTCCTAGCACAAATCGTAGTTATGAGTCGCTGATCCCTGTTATTTCGCTCTATTCTCTTAATATTTTTGATCTCGGCTCTATATAGAGTTTTAGTGGTTCTTAATTTCTCGCGGTACTGGGTTTCAGAAAGATTCAAGGTTTTTAATCCACGGATCACTCTTCTAAGCCCTCTCTTAGCATCTCTAATTTTTCTGTTGAAAGGGGGTAAAATGCCTCCCGCTTTTAACATAAGGCCCTTTTTGGCTGAAGCATGATAACCTGAAAAGCCCGATATCCAGTTTTCAATTTCGTTTGTCGTCATGTCGTGAAAATCATGAAGGCCCTGTTTGGTGGTACATTTGAGAGCTTCAGAAGCCGCTCTGATGTTTTTCTCAGCCCATATAATTCTAGTTCCGGAACAATTAAGTTGTATCTCTCCAATATGCACTTGGGGAGTGAGGGAAATCGGTATAGATATTGAACAATGCAGCGCAGCATGGTCACTCCATCCATTAGGCTTAACCCACATGTCCCTTACTTTGGATTGCATCTCGGGGGTCATAAATATATAGTCTAATGTACTAAATGATGATCCGTTTGCCCAAGTATGCTTCCCAGGTCTGTCGCCCAAAGTGCGGCCATTAATCATCGCCAAGTCCCAGATTTCGAACAATTGTAACCACTCAAGTCCTTCGTTCTCCCTCTTACTATGGGTCATCAGGCACTTCCCACTAAGACCTGGGTTGGTGGGTACAAGAGTGTCGTCTGACATGTGGCAATTAAAATCCCCCACAACAATGATGGCAGCATTGCTAGTTCTTAATGTCCAGGTAGACAGTACATCCTGTACGGCCTCATGTAAGGTGTCCCTTGCTACTGCTCCCGGAGGGCTATACAGATTAATTAGTAGAAATCTACAACTACCATTTTCAGTAGGATATTCTACTTCCACCGCCAATAACTGGTCTTCAGCATTACACTGTATTTTCCGGGACTTCATAGTGTTGGTAACCCCGGTCAGCAGGCCACCATAAGGGCGGCCCTTACAGCCTCGTTTCGCAGATGATTGATGTATAGTAAAACCGTCTAACACTAAAGAGTCTAATGACCAAGTTTCCTGCAGACAAATATAGCTATGTTGCGATAGAAAGGCAGAAGAGCCATCTGTCCTCAAAAGATGTGAAAAACCTCTACAGTTCCATGAGAGTAATGATAAATATCAATGATTTTGCAGCAGCTGGGGTAAGGAATCTAACAAGGACTTGAGTGCTAGTTGTACTTCTACCAATAAAGGACTGTCTCCAACTCCTGTATTGCACTCATTACCAGAGGATGATATCCCAACTGGTTCCTCAGAGATAGCTGAGAGATCCTTCTCTTGCGGGTCCACATCGATATCAATATCCACCGCTCTCAGTTCTTCTTTATAATTTCTCAATAATTGCACAATATTAAGAAAATAACAATGTAGGGCAGATACATTAGGATTAGGGCCCGACAGAGGTTCGATAAAGAGAAAATCATCAGATTTTAGAATACGAAGTTGTGGAATGTGGTGTAGCCGAGTTAGTAACTCAGAGCGTGCCAACCAGGAGTTCTTATTCCTAGGATACAGATTCTTAATGAAGCATATGCGATTAGTCTTGATTTCAGACACTGACTCCTGCTGTTCCAAGAGGGCATGCTTAGTCTGGTCCTCGGAGGACCGTGTCTCTGGGGCAGGCTCAAGGTCAGAGGGCGAGCCTACTTCACCGACAGGCCCTAAGTCCTCTAATGCAGTTTCCTCTAGGTCCAAGCCCTGGGCCTTATCTTCAGGGACTAACCAATCCGTAAGCGGACCTTTTTTTGTTGCTGCTCGCAGAGCGGCTCTCGTCTGTCTTTTCCTAGCTTTTTTTGAGTGAGTTTCAAATATAGGTCCTGGCCCTGCCGTAGGGGATGGAGCATGTATTATGGCTGACTTATTTTTGAGGGCCTTTCTGGCCATTCTACGTTGTTTACGCGTGAGGGGGGGTTGGGGACGTTGTTCCAAATCTTGTTCCTCTGCCTCTGCGGGAGTATCTTCAATTAGAATATTACTATGAGGTGTCCCATGCATCGTTTCCCGCATCTTCACGTCAGCTTGTTCTTCCATCACCTCGGCCATTAGGAGAGCATCCGATAGGTTAACTTCTGTTTCTTCTCGCAAGGTATCCTTCGAGTTTAATGTCGTGAAGATAGAATTGGTATTGGATAAGATACGTCCCGTCATCTGTAGTAGTATCTTCAAAGCAAATTGGAGTGAAGCTACAGACGTTTGGAGCTCAGCTAACTGTGTAGCATTGGATTGGGGACCAGTGCTCTCAACCGTCTCATGATCCGGCACGTCCTCCATTGAGGCCATTGCGAGGTTCGGGGAGAGGGATAGACGTTCCCCACTTCCGGATATATTATGTCCCCCTGAATCAATATTCGTGTTGTTTTCTTTCAGGGGTGAAAAAACTTTAGATGTTATCTTTGGCGTGTGCGTCTGCATCCCTCTCTGTATCGTCAAACATAGATCCAAGAGAGAATTATTGTCGATGTCATCAAAGTTAGAAGAATTTAGAGAGGTGCCTCCTATATTTGCCAGTTCAGTCGTCTCCTCAATTGTAGTAGAATTGGTCTCAGGGCGGGGGGTTTACAGGAAAAAACTCTGTAATAGCTCCCTGTACCACAGGTAAGGCATATTTCGAGTTTTTCTTAACTTTGCCTCCCTTTATGTGGGTCTCCTTTGGCTCTTTTGTAGTAGGGGTCCTGTTTTTCCGTAGATTATAGGTCGAATGCTGATCTTTTTCCCCGCTGCATCGCGGCGTTTATCTCACTCTTTCAAATGGCTAAGTGCAAGCCGGCTGAAAGCGCACTGAGAGGTACTGGGTCAAAGGCCGTAGCCTGCAGTCCCCAGCTTATGTACCTCTTTTGGCTTCTTATTCAGGGCATAAAGAAGGGTACTTGTAGATATGCGCACTAGATATCAATTCCCCAGTGCACCCCAACAGGCTCGTGAGTGGAGACAACCGTCGTGCAGACACCTCTGGAGCCCCTACAAGGAGTTGCAAGGAAGGAGAAACAAAAGCCCACAACCCCCGACCTCCACTCACCCCCTCCTTATTTCTGTATTGCCCACAGAATACAGTGAGGAAGGTCGATCCCTGCACTCACCAAGCGGGGGCACCCACAGAGGAGGGGGGGAGGGGGGGAGGGGGGTTGCCCACCAAAATACAGTGAGGCAGGTCAATGCCTGCACTCCTCACCTAGTAGGTGGACAGAGAGACTCTGCCTAGCTAATCGGGGCTCTTCCCCTGCACCGCACTCTCAGAGGACCGCTCCTTCCTCGCGTCTTCCTTCTGATAGCCTGCAGTGCACATAACGGGGTGCACCAGCACAGCACACGGCTCCCTATTCGCCTGTTAGCTCCCGTTGCTGTCCCACGGAGCACGACCCCGTCGCGTCAGCTTCCTTCGCTGCTTCCTTCGCGTCTTTCGTCTTTCGGCTCCGCACTTTCCGTTAGAGGAAAGGACCCTCGCTCTTGCGCGTACAACTCTCACCGCAATATGTGTCAAGCCGCACCTCTCCTCTGCTCGTCTGCTCATCAGCAGCAGTAAGTTTCAGAAGCCGGTTCCGACAACTTCCGCTTACACACAGGGTAATCCTGTACCTTCTCAATAAGCGAAATATCAACAGAAAGAACTTCTTAAGTATCAGCCGAGGTGAATGGAATCACACTACAAGCACAGAACCATATTTTAATGAAGAAGCGTACAAACAAAAGCAAACAAATACAATTGCCATACATAGCAGTGGTCGTGGTTATGAAAATGTGAATAATACCATGATGGAACAAGAAGTACTCCTTACAAAAATATGCCCTGAAAACTTAGAATTACCCCTCCATTCAACTGAATCAGAACATCTAGTGTACAAATGGCCATGCACGTCAATGTGTAACATTCCCAAACAATGTTTCAAATCTTTACGCCAATTCCTCAATTAAGCAACAATTCTACACATGGCAACTTTTTGCTAAACACATACAAAAAAGAAATACTAAAATTTAAAAGTACATCAGCTGAAGTACCAAACCATGCATGTGTATGTTGCCGTATAATTTTTTATAAAAGTAACACAAAAACTGTGGACCTATCATACAAAATAGAAGACAATGAAGATTCTAAATGGTTTGAATTAGCTCTCTACCTTGTAGCAGAAAACAAATATGAAATAACTGAGCCCTTAATACTTTGCAGTTATTGCACTACAAAGCTTGACAACAACCAAACTCCTTCACGTTCTATCACAAATAATTTGGAATTATACCCAGTACCAAAACCTCTACAACAACTTAATTTATATGAGAGCATCATAATTCAAACAGTACACCCATTTCAAGCAATAATACGCCTTCAACCAAAAACAGCAAAATTACCTCCCTCTGAATTGGTAAAAGGCATTCGTGGAAAAGTAGTTTATTTACCATTAAATCTAAAAGAAAATGTGCATACTCTAGGAGTGAAACGTCCAATGCAGCAATCTTTAATTATATTAGTAAATGGAGTACCTACAAAAGACAAAAAAATATGGCAACAGCCGGTAGATTTATATAAGGTTAGACAAGCCTTCCAATATCTTAAAGAGAATAATGAATATTTCAAAGAAATTAATATTGAAGAAAACTTGAAAGATACAACTGAAATAATTCAGGAAACACAAGAAGCTGGTCAATTTGAGCTACTAGATCCTGCTACAATATCAAATATTTTAGACCATTATACAATTCATCCTTTGCACTGTAATGACACCGTACAAGATGTACTGGAAACTTACCAAATGCGTCAAACAAAAGGATCGCCAATCAGTATATGGGAAAAAAGTATAGAAGCACGTGCTTTTCCTCTACTCTTTCCTACTGGCAAAGGAGGAAGGTATGACGATAGACCTATTCAAATGTCAGCTTCAGAATACCGCTCATTACGGATGTATTCTGAAGATCCCAGATTTAGACAAAATGTGGAATACATATTCCAAATACTCTTTGAAAGTGAACTAGCAACTTTATGTTACGGAGTTGCACACATATTAAAATCAGGATCACACTTTCAAAATATGACAGCTACACAATTATTAGAGAAAGTGCAACAACAGGATGAGGTTTTACAATCAAATATTACAAATCTATTAGCAAATATGCGTGGTACTAAAGAGTACTGGTTTCGACGTCATGGAGATGTACGTTGTATGATCAGAAACCTTGGCCCACCCGCTTGGTTTGTTACATTAAGTATCAAATAAAAACAAAACAAACATAGATATTCTAACAACTGGAGAACTTTGTTCTTTGGATCCTGTTAATGATTCAAGATATTTTCACCATCGCTTCATTGCTATGCTACATTTTATTTGTAATAAAACTGTTCATCCCTTTGGAGAAGTGCAACACTTCTTTTGGAGAAAAGAATACCAAGCCATAGGAGCACCACATATCCACATGCTTTTATGGATTAAAGATGCTCCTAAATTTGGTCAAGACAGTGATGCCACTGTTTTACAGGTTATTGAAAAATATGTCACTTGTGAAATTCCATCAGAAGCCACAAATAGTGATCTTCATGCACAAATTTTACAATTTCAAAGACACAAATGTGGAAAATATTGTCGTCACAAATACAAAAACAAAGGCAAATACTACACTAAACGCCAATTTGGTTTCCCTAGACCAGTTACAAATACAGGTCAAGTAAACAACCTCATGTCTTCAGTTAGACATAGTGTTAAAGGTAAGTCACCTAAAAATACATATTACATAAAAAGAAAAGAAGAAGAAAAATATATCAATGATTATAATGCAATCATTGCCCACTTATGGAATGCAAACATAGATGTGCAGTACATTGCAGACAATTCTACTGCAATTGCACGATATGTCACAGCATACTTAACTAAAGCAGAAAAGACAGAGCTCCAAGACCTCTGGAATGAGTTGTTATCACATAAAACAGTATCTCAGAAATTATACAGCTTGGGCATAAAAATGATCACCCATAGAGAATGTGTATCTTATGAAGCAGCTGATCGTTTAACTGGTACTTCATTGTATGGTAAATCTGAAAATATAGTATGGCTAAGTCTTGGTCCAGCTAAGTCTAGAAAAAGAGTTCTAAAATCATATGAAGATATAGAAACAATAGCTAAACATGATCCCGACAGCCAAGACATTTTAAAAAAACAATTTATTGGACACATGCTACCCAAACAGAAGTAATACTTTGGAAAACATGTGTCTATACCAAATAGCCCAAAACTACACATACAAAAATAATATGAAACCTGATGAAAAAAAGATAAATATAGAGTGACAGACTGTGAAGGCAGCTTAGTTAAACTCACTAAACCAAATTTAATTAATCATATCAAATTGTCATTGAAGACTCCTCAACATAAAGAAGTCTATTACATGTCCCTGCTACAACTCTTCAAACCATGGAGAAAAGAAGAACAATTACTAGATAACTATGACTCAAATGAAAACACTATAACTGATGTAAACTTTACACAGCACAAAACAATGTTGCACAATGAACAGCACCATGAAGAAGAACTCCAAGCCCAACTAGATAAGGATACTCCTGACAGTAGTCAACCTTCTGTAACAGGAAGCCAAGAACCACTGGGAGAACCACTAATAACAAAACAGGCAGAATTACCTATGATAGAAGTAGAAAACACCATGTGTCAGTATGAAGATAAGGAAGACTTAACGATACTACAATCAAAGCTAAACAATGAGAAAAGTAGAATTTTTCAAGAAGTAACAAAACAAATTGCACATGGTGTAAAACATGAAAATAAAGAATGTTCCTGCCATAATTATTAACCTATACTATTGTACGTCAGTGGTGAAGCTGGTTCTGGCAAAACATTCCTAATCAAAATCATTAGTAAATTCCTTCAACAATTGACAAACAACAAACTGTCAGCTGTTGTCACTGCCCCCACAGGTTTAGCTGCCTACAACATAGGTGGTGTTGCATTACACTGATTACTACTATTACCAGTAGAACACCAGAACAAATTAGACTATTACAAACTTTCTGCAGAAGCTGCAATGGAATTACGCAGAGTATTGAAACAAATGAAAATGCTACTAATAGATGAAGGGAGTATGGTCTCCAACCTGATGTTAGCTTTGATTCACCTCAGATTACAAGAAGTACTCAAAGCAGACTATGAAGAGCTCTTTGCAGGAAAACACATTATTGTTTTTGGAGATCTGCTTCAATTAAGACCAGTAAAAGGTGAACCTATTTTTAAAACATTAGGGCACAAACTCTGCCGTAAAACTGTTGGCAGCATTGGAAATGTCAACCTTTGGCAACATTTCCAATACAGAGAATTAACAGAAAACATGCGCCAATCTGCAGATCTAACTTATGCCAACATTTTAAAATGTTTGAGAGTTGGTATACTTTCTAAAGAAGCAGAAGCAACATTGAAAACCCGGCACTTTAATGCACTTTATGGCGATAATGCATGTGCTACAGATGTTATGGAACAATTAGCCCACAAAAATGTCAATTGTATGGCCTTAATCCCAACTCTTGCAAGCTGTCTCAAATTCAAAGAAATAATGTTAAGTAAAGAAATGCAACCAATAATGGAAATTAGCGCCACAGACAAACTAGATGTACATGGTACGACACTACCCATGTGTGACCAAGCCACAACAAGACTAAATAATTTAGAAAAATCAATCTGAAACACAGCAGGCTTAGAAAAGATGTTAAAATTATCCTTAAATTGCAGAGTAATGCTTAAACGTAACCTTGACGTGGACCAAGGACTAGTTAATGGAGCACTGGGTACAGTTGGCTTTCAAACATACCCACGTGACAACAACATTCAGTTTGTCAATATACTCTTTGACAAACTTTCAGAAGTAAAACAGGTAGGACGCTCAACAGCTAGATTCCTTCTCTTCAAAGATATGTATGTACGCAGAGAACAATTTTCTCTAACTCTTGCATACGCAGTCACGATTCATAAATCACAAAGCAATGATAGATATTGGTAACACAGTCTTTAAAGAAGGCATGAGCTACGTAGCACTATCATGCTTACGTACACTTGACGGTCTATTTCTAATCAACTTTGATGCAAGTAAAGTAAACGCTGATGTTCCTTGCATTTTAGAATATAATAGACTTCGCTCACTATACACTCCCCATCTAAACACATATTCTGTTCCACAAAAACTAAAATGTTGTAAAAGAAAACTAAATCAAACAGAAATGCAACAGGACGTCACTGCAAATCCTCCAAAGAGAGTAAAGGAGACTAATACTTCATCAAGTACCAAAAACAAAAAAGAATCAATTAGAGAAAGTAAACCAGGTACTTCTTTAAAGAAGGAAGACAAACTCCAAAATAAGCAGTTAGATACAGAACTACCTGGACCATTTACATTCTCAAATATAGTTGGTGTAAGTTGCTATGCAAATGTAGCAATGAATATTCTATTTCAATTACCACCAATTGTTGACAACATTTACTTACACAGTACAGACCCTTTGTGTTTGCAAATGTTAGTACTTCACAGAAATGCAGCAAACAATCCTGACAATGCAGTTAGAATACGCCAATTGGTATCTATCTGTCCCAAAATTTAACAATATCCAAATAGATAAATCAAAACCACTAAAATATATTAAAAAAATAGACAGTTAGAATACGCCAATTGGTATCTAACTGCTCCAAAATTTTATAATATCAAAACAAATGAAGAATCTGTTACTGCTCCAAAAAAATACAACAAAGTAAAGTATAAAGCATTAGCCAGAAACAACAAGTGAACACTGAAAACAAACAAACAAATAAACTGTAGCATAACAGAAAAAGTTTTTTTTTTTTTTAATCCAACATGGATTTTTTTTCTCCCACAGACCCAATGATTTTAGCAACAAATACAGAAACTGAGCAAATTGCACAGTACTCTGATTTGTACTCTACTAAATATGAAGGTCGAAAAAAAATAAAAGTATATTGCTTATACAATGTAATAAGTCATTACAAAATACATATACTAATATGCTATTTTCTTTTATCACAGAAATGAAGAAGAAAAACATGGACTCCCATTACTAGACCAAACAGTAAGTATACAATAATAAGGACAACCATAGCAGCATATCACATCCATAGTATCTAATACCTTTGTTCCTTATACATTTGTTTTTCACCCAAAGTTATAAGCAAATAAGAATGTGATATGCTGCGGTGGTTGTTGCCAGGGCATACAGTCTTGGGTGCATGGCCAATTCCATGCACCCAAGACTGTATGCCCTGGCAACAACCACCGCAGCATATCACATCCATAGAGTCAAACATTTCAACTATGATCTATGGGAAACTTTTAATGCCTGAGAAAAATGTGAGTGTTCTTAGAACACTTTGAACTTGCCAGCGAACAATACGGACACCGTTTTCAGGACACCCCCTACGAACATTTTCAGAACAACGCGATAGTTCTTAGAACACTTTCAACTTAACAACTAACAATACGGACAGCGTCCTAGGGACACCCCCTATGAACACTCCCCGGACACCGGGAGTGTTCTCAAAATCGTCTTCAGAACACCCCCATTTTGTTTATTTGCGAACATTTCAGGACTCCGCGGGTGTTCTTAGAACACATTCAACTTGACAGAGAACAATACAGACAGCGTCCTCAGGACACCCCCTATGAACATTCCAGGACACCGGGAGTGTTCTTAGAAGCTTCTTCAGAACACCACCATCTTGTTTATTTGCAAACATTTCAGGACACCGCGAGTGTTCTTAGGACACATTCAACTTGACAGAGAACAATACGGACAGCGTCCTCAGGACACCCCCTACGAACACTCCCCGGACACCGCAAGTGTTCTTAGAAGCGTCTTCAGAACACCCCCATTTTGTTTATTTGCGAACATTTCAGGACACCGCAGGTGTTCTTAGAACACATTCAACTTGACAGAGAACAATACGGACAGCGTCCTCCGGACACCCCCTACGAACATTCAAGGACACCGGGAGTGTTCTTAGAAGCGTCTTCAGAACACCACCATCTTGTTTATTTGCGAACATTTCAGGACACCGCGAGTGTTCTTAGGACACATTCAACTTGACAGAGAACAATACGGACCTGGTCCTCAGGACACCCCCTACAAACACTCCCCGGACACCGCAAGTGTTCTTAGAAGCGTCTTCAGAACACCCCCATTTTGTTTATTTGCGAACATTTCAGGACACCGCGGGTGTTCTTGGAACACATTCAACTTGACAGAGAACAATATGGACAGCGTCCTCAGGACACCCCCTACGAATATTTCAGGACACCGGGAGTGTTCTCAAAAACGTCTTCAGAACACCCCCATTTTGTTTGTTTGCGAACATTTCAGGACACCGCGGGTGTTCTTAGAACACATTCAACTTGACAGAGAACAATACGGACAGCGTCCTCAGGACACCCCCTACGAACACTCCCCAGACACCGCTAGTGTTCTTAGAACAGTTTCACTTTGCTTGCGAGCAAAACGGACACCTATTGAGTCCTTAGAACACCCCCCAGTCAGTTTATTTAGAACATTTCAGAACACCCGTGATGTCCGCAAACAAATCGAACACAAAAAGAATGTCTAACACATAAAAAACACAACGTTCATCCTATCTCATATACTCCCACCCTCCCCAAACACTCCTACACACCAACACACTCTACAAAATACACATTTTGAACAAAGTTTCCCCGCGCTGTCCGCGTCCGCGAATCCAAGATGGCGGGCGCTACCGAAAAATCTGACGCGCTTCACGCCGTCCAATCAGTGAACACGTTGCATGTCCGCGAACATCACGCAAGACGATTGGCCAATCAGGACACTGTCCGCAGAGCGAACAGGGAAGTGTGTCCGCGAACCGAACACAGATATCACAAATTTATTCTTACCTACTTTTTGGTCATTTAAAAAAAAAAACTACTGGACGGATTTTCACCAAATGTGCAAAAGCACGCTTTCGGGACCAAGACGCTGCTCCTGGTCGGAATTTGGTGGAAATCCGTCCAGCGGTTTGGGCTGTAGGCGTGAGCAAATTTTTTTTCCCATTCAGGCCATGGGAAAAAAAAAAAGTTTTGGGACTTCCCCTATAACTTTGCCCCCCCTGGACGAATCCTCACCAAACTTTGCAAACCAAATTCAGAGTTTGGTGAGGATCCGTCCAGGGAGAGCAAAGTTATAAGCCACCCAAAAAGTGCTCATCCTATGGAAACAGCAACTTAACCATAACTACATGGCCACTACCGTGGCCATGTAATATATATATATATGTATATAGGGGTTTTGGGGGTTTGGCATTGGGTGGGGGATGCGGGGGGTTTCCCCCCACATATATGTTACAATTGACCTTCACAATTTGGTTAATTGTGAAATGGTTAATTGTAATTCGAACATTTGTAAAACAAACAATTTGTGTATAACCAGTAAAACGCATGCAAGAGTGGGAAAAAAGGCTCACACGCTTACCAGGTGAAAAAAAAAAAACTAGAAATCCAGCAAAGCTGCTGAGGGACTCAGTAGGTAATGGAAATTGGCCATTTTGGAGAGTTCTCCCTAACATTCGCCCCCCCAGACTAAGGGACAGGAGGATGTAATCCACTCCTGGATGAATCGCTTCACTCTAGTCGGTTAAAAACATCCTAGAGAGACCATTAGCATTTTAGTGGTGACATAATGCTCTGTGCTCAATGGTGAAATCAAACCCTTGCAGGCAGATTGACCATCTTAGAAGTATTGGGTTTTCCCCTTTCATTTGCATTAACCATCTCAAGGGTTGGTGGTATGTTTGAATTACAAAAGTAGATCCATACAAGTATGGTCTAAACTTATTCAAAGAACACACAATGGCAAAACATTCACGCTCTATGGTTGCCCATCTTGTTTCCGGTTCTTTCAGTTTCCTACTGCTGAAGCAAATGTGCTGCTCCTTACCTTTCTCATCCAGTTGACAAAGGACTGCACCTGTACCTGTATTGGATGCATCTGTCTGCACAATGAAGGGTTGGTGATAATCAGGAGCTCTTAGGACTGGAGCTTGACGAAGGGCTTTCTTCAGGTTTTCAAAGGCTTGAGTGCCCTCCTCATTCCATCTAATGTTTTTCAGGAATTAAGGAGAGGAGATCACATTCAAGGGAGAAGCTATGGACATATAGTTCTCTATGAAATTCCTGTAGTACCCAGTGAGACCTAGGAAGGCTCTCACTTGGGTTTGAGTAGTAGGGGTGGCCCAGTTTTGTACAGCTTGTACTTTGCTAGGCAATGGCCTTATTTCACCTCCTCCTACCTCATGACCACTTTGCTCTGAACAATTTACCATTGGCTTGACTTTATGGTCAGACGGGCCTGCTCAAGAGCCTGCAAAACATATCCTAGGTGATCAACATGTTCCTTCCATGTAGGGCTGGACACTGCAATGTCATCCAAGTATGCCATGCAGATGTCCTCCATCCCATTCAGAACATGATTTACCATCCTTTGGAATTTGGCAGGTGCATTCTTTAATCCAAAAGGCATAACCTTAAACTGGTAGAGGCCTGCTGCAGTTGAGAATGCAGTTTAGTTTTCTCCTTGGCATGGCCTGTCAGGGCTATTTGCAAATAGCATGACGTTAGGTCAAATGTAATGAGGTACTTGGCTGCACCAAGTTTATCCACCAGTTCATCTGTCCTTGACAAAGGATGGACATCAGTCTTGGTGACTGCATTTAGAGCTCTATAGTTCACACAGAATCTCAACTTCTTGTATCCTGCCTTTGGTACTAGAACAACTCGACTAGACCATGGACTTGTAGAGGGCTCTATAACCCCGGGATCAAGCATCTTGTTGATCTCTCCTTTGATGTGGGATCTCACATGTTCTGACATTCTGTAACCTTTGCTTTTCACAGGTAAACAGTCACCAGTGAGAATATCATGCTGGCCCCAAGGGGTCAAGCTGGTGAAAGTGAAAACAGGGAGGCAAACCTGATTTAACAGAATGTTGCACTCCTCATGTCATTCATATGTCGGTTGAGAAGAGAGATTGACTCCTTCGATGTTTCTATCTAAAGGTTAGCCTATGAGTAGGTCAGGTAGAGGTTCACTCCTATCACATAGTCAGTCACTTTAACTGGCTTGGGGGAAGGAGCACTCTCCAACCCCTCCTTAATCAGGACCAATCGACCTCTGCCTGAATGGCTATAAAGACGTTTGAAGGGACTGTAACCAACTCCCTCTTGAGGGACTTCTCTATAAGTAAAGAGAAGGCATGGCATTTGAAGGTCCCACTTTCTTTTAAGGGGTTCCTCTAAAGCACCTATAATTCTCTTCATAGTACGATTAAACCTCTCTACCAGTCCATCTGTCTGTGGATGGTAGGCTCTAGAGAACTTGTAAGTGACACCACCGTTTTTCCATATGGCTTGCATGTAGTGGGACTTAAAATTGGATTGTGTATAGGCGCGTTACAAATGCCATATCATATCATATCCCCTGTCGGATATCACGTCCTTAGGAAACCCTACTCTCATAAAAATACCAAGTAGAGCCTTAGCCACAGCCTGAGCCATAACAGTCCTCATAGGTATTGCTTCAAGGCACCTAGTAGCATGGTCTACAACAACCAGGATAAACCTGTTCCCTGAAGATGTGGGCGGATCAAGGGGACCAACAATATTACTGCCCACCCTCTCAAAAGGAACTCCGACCACTGGGAGAGGCACCAGGGGGGGCACATTTTGACTCCACTCTTGCCAGAGGTTTGGCAATTGTGACAGAACCTACAGAATTTGTCAACTTCTGAACCCATTTTAGGCCAGTAGAAGTATAAGGAGAGACTTTCCTTGGTCTTTTTGAAACTCAAATGACCAGCCAAAGGTATCTCATGGGCCAACTGTAGGAACTGGAGTCTATTTTCTAGGGGCACTACACGTCTCTTGCAGTCCCCAGGGATAGACTCAGTTGGTTCACTGTAGAAGAGGCCCTCTTCGCAGCTCAACCTACGTTTCCCAACTTCATGCCCATCAAGTTCAGAAGCTGCCTGTTGTCAAAGACCTTTGAGAGTAGGGCACTCTCTTTGTCCTCTGCTGAAGTCTGCCCTGTTGATTCCACCTTCTGCCAGTAAAGATTGCAGCTCAAGATGGTCAACAGGGTCAAGATTTCCAACTAAAACAATGACTTCCTCCAGATCTGACTCTTTAGAAACTGGATCAACCAAACACGGTTGGACCTCTCACTCTTCCTCAGCAGGTGGAGGAGTCGAAGGTGTGACTTTGGACAATCTTGGAGATGTCCTTTTTGGTAGCACAGGGGTGCTGTCTGTCTTTTTCCTTGAGGTCTTGGGTTTCCCCTTTGCCTCTTTCTTTCCATAAATAGCAGTGAGCAACTCCCGTGGAGTGGTAGTGATAGCTTCCTCTATAAACTCCTCTGGAGAGCCTTTTAAGGTCATCTCCCTTGCAGGCCTAGTGAGCTCCTGTTTCCTTTTACTGGGAGGCCTTGGGGTACTAGATACGACTCCAAGAGTTTCCAGGTCATTACCCAACAGGACTCTCCCAGGCACTTCACTCTGCACACTAACAGGTATTTTGACAGTCATATCATTACACTGGATGAGAGCTGGTAACTGGGGAAGCTTTTGCACAGGGCCTCCAGCTAACTTGGTTAGGCATGTGGGTGCCTTAGCAACATCCTCCGCCTTGAAAAATGTTTCTTCAACCACAGTTATGATGGCTCCAGTGTCTCTGATGGAAGGGGTCTCCTGGCCATTCACAAGAACACTATCTTTATCATAGTCTTTAGTATTGTATGGGATGGAATTATAGACATCTAAGTTCTGTTGTTCCCACAAGTCCAGGGACACTAAAGAAACACTGGCTGAGCCTCTCATGGGTTCATCAGCCAGTAGGTGAAAGTTTCCACTTGCCATAGGTACTTCTTCCCCTGGGGGGAAGGCTAAGGAGACAGTGTGGACCCCTGAAGGTTTGCCCTTACATCTGGGATCCCCTTTCACATGGTCAGTTGACCGACAAACATAACATTTCCCAAATGTCTTGATCAATGGAGGTTTGTTCTGATCTCCACATGGTTTGGATTCAGATGGTACACTAGCCTGATTAGGTTTCCCTTGTGGTTTACCCTTATGTTGCTGTTTGGGGCCCTCTTTTGGATTGGAGCTATTTGAATTCTCCTTGTAACTTTCTTTGGCTGCTTTCCCTCATCCTTCTTCTGAGTTGCCGCATAGTAATTGTGAGTAGCCCTGTTGGCAACCCACAAGTCAGCAGCCTTAGATACCTTCTTTGGATCTATCTCCTTAGAATCAGCCAAGTGTTGTCTGAGCTCAGGAGAGCAGGCATCATGACTCCAACATAACAAGATTGCTCATACCTTTGTAAGTGTTCACTCTGTAACCCTTAACCCAACCATCTAAGTTTTTCAAACATTCACATACCCAGGTAGCCCAAGGGGTACCATCATGCTTTTTGAGAGTCCTAAACCTCTTAAGGTACTGGGAAGGGGTATTCCCAAATATAGCAATTAATGCTAGCTTCACGCACTCATAATCCATCCTATCCACCTCACCCAACTCCATCACAAAATCAGATGCAACAGTGGGTAGCCTACAGAAGAGAGAAGGAAGCAACTGATTCCCTGTAATGTCTTGAATCCCATGGTTATATTCAAACATTGCCAACCAATCCAAAATATCAAGCTTAAAGTCATACATACCTACAATTTAGTTAGGCATACAGGGTCTCTTAGGACTGGAAGACCTAGAAGACTCTGGGAGGGAAATATTTTCCAAAGACAACTTTTTAATT
The DNA here is from genome assembly GCF_040938575.1 of Ambystoma mexicanum. Lineage (NCBI taxonomy): Eukaryota > Metazoa > Chordata > Amphibia > Caudata > Ambystomatidae > Ambystoma > Ambystoma mexicanum. The sequence goes on from NC_090939.1 coordinate 340,303,813, forward strand.
TCTAAGGCATGATTCATCTCCATTTATCTGAGCTTAAGTTCTTGATGCTGTTGTTCATTTTGAGCATTTAAACGTTTACATTCCAATTCAAGCCTCATGTTTTCTAGTGCAATGAATTCAGGACTGAGTGTAGGACCTGTAGGAGTCCCAGTGGACAAAGGTTGATGTTGCTGAGCAGGTAAAGGAGCAGTGAGGCCTACATTAGGGGTCACACCTGTTTCATTTAACTCATCAATGATAGCCACATTATCATCCCTACCCTCCAGACTTTTTTTCTCTAACAACCTTTCACTCAATTCAGACTTTTTGCCCTTAACAGAAAGATTCCTATCTCTACACAGATTTTTCAGATAATCCACAGTGTAACTAAAGAGGGTCTCCTGACTGTAACTTTCCATATCAGACATGATTAATATTGATTTTTAGTGATGTTTAGTCCTGTGGTTAGTTGATCCAAGGTAATAGCAGTGTAATCACTATACTTGATCCTCACTGCTGTACACCAGTGTTAGGCAGAATCATATGCAGTATCCGTTGGGAACACCACACACAATTAAGACTACAAGTGACAGTACAAATTGACCTTTGTTACAAGCCTGTACTACACAGTAAAGTGGTAGCGATGGCTGAGCATCCAGACTTATCTCAAGAGTAATTGAGCAGTATCAATAGTTACACAAAGGAAAGCAAGTACTATGATTCAAACAAACACTGACTCAAGGTTTCTGAGTAAAAGAATATACATGTATTTTCACATCAGTTATAAAACATTTCACTATTAAAAAACAGTTGGAAAATTACAATCTTAATACACTACACCACACCCAATAGATCTGGACAAGTTAGGCTCAACATGAAGTGCGAGCAAAATGGCACTCCAGTAATTTAAAAGGGACGGAAAGACAAAGTTAGACAACAGTTGAGCAGCACCAACAAATAAGTAAGCAGGGCAATTTAGAAAAAGGAACTAGAGTGAGGAAATCAAATCAAGTTGCCTGGGACAAAGTCAATGGACCAAAGTCTTTGTAGAGGATCACACAGTTCAGAGTAGTTCACGGTTAAGTCTTGGCCAAGAGTTCAGAATGAAGTTGGTCGGACAAAATGTTACTTTAAAGAATAGAGAAGGACAAGCCCTCGGATTGGTGAAATATTTCACACACTTTCACCGCAGTTGGACGAAACGAACAACCGGGTTAGCACAGTACCTTTAGAGCAGAAGAATGTTGTAGCTGAGGCAGACGCTCCTGGCAGGTCCTGCAGGCTCACGGTTCCTGAAGCGACTGTCGGACTGACAAGGAGGAGGAAGACTGGAGGGTACTGCACTGCCCAGGGAAGAAACCAGCAGCAGAGCAAAGCGACAAATAAAAGGTGTGTGCCTTAAAACCCAAGCAGGCTCCGATCCTACTTGCTATCCGGTTCACTGTAGCTGTGCACAGCAAATTCGGCCAGAGGAGGAAGCCCTGGCTTGCAGTTTGGCTAACTGGTTGTTCCCACCAGCTCAAGAGGAGAAGATTCCTTGCAGATCTTCACTGTGGTTGATGTTTGGAGATTGGGACCCACAGCAGGACTTCACCGGCAGTGGTCGAAGTGTACGAAAAGACGTAGTGGAGCTATGTTCCCTGCTGGCCTGCCCCTGCTCTCCACAAACCCCATTGCCACAACCCCTCCCACACACAATGCACCACCCCAAACACTTGCACCTGCTGTTTAATGGAACGTTCAGTGCAGTACACTGAAAGTGTAGGTTTCAACTTCTTCCTACACTTTTATTTCAAAATAAAACCATTCCGGAACGGTTTCTTTTTAAAATAAAAGTATAGGAGCTGTACAAGCTAATTAAAACAAGTATAGGAGCACCGCTCCTGACTGCTCCCGCTCACTTCAACCACTGTTCACCGGGAGGTTCAGTCATGGCAGAGGTCCTCTCCTGTCAGCTTCTCTTCGGTTCTCTCGATCCAGTGGCGACTCTGCCTTCTCAGTCCCAGAGACCTGCTTTCTATGCAGTTTTCCCTTATTCACACAGCTTGGCTGTCAATCACACAGCAGGGTGGCTGTCCCGGCGGGACAGACACCTAGCCAATCAAAAAGGAGTGCGACTTGGGTAACCAAGGGAACCCATGGCAGGTGTCCTAAAACCTCTCCCTCGCATCCTGCTGTCGGGGGGAAATTCTGCCGGGGTCGGCCGGGCCGTCCATAGACCTCCGGGCAGGGAGGCCCCAACTCCTCCCGTATATCCCAAAAGAGATAGAGTATGAGACACACGCAAGAAGCAAGGTGACTCTGCTGTTTATTAGACAAAACGGCAGGGATGGGTCAAGGATCGTACGCGTCCGTACTGACACACACACAATCGTGGGGCTCGCAGGCCCTTTTTACCTTAGTATGACGCGCTACTTGCATCACCTTAGAAAGTTTAGCAAAAAACCTATTTCCACTCTGGATTGGTTACTCGAGTGGTAGGGTTAGTATAGCATACATATAGAGAACGGTATTAGTGGTTGAGGGTTAGTCAGGTGATATACTTGGGCTGTCCCTTCAATTTTATACATGAAAATAGTTACATGAAGACCTCTGAGGATTGGTCAATGTTAATGGCGTAAGTGATAAGAGCCCCATGTTCTGATTGGTCCGCTCGCGAGCCTCCCAGTCTGGGACTATCGCTGTTCCCAGCTCGCGGTGCACCTGTCATTTGCAACAATGTTTTACTATGGGTAGGTGTAAACAATGTGAGGATTTATTCATATGTTGGGAGGTCGACTACTCCCACTGCTGCAGATGTCCAATGAGCCTTCTAATTGTATCTGCCTGTGTTTTGAAACGTGGGATTCAGGCGTCTCCTTCCTCCTGGGCTTGGCATCCTGTCAGGTTTGGCTTTGTCACGTGAGGTGGGACCGTGTTTGAGGCAGAATTCAGCCCAATTAATATTGTTTTTCCTACTGTGTGCCTAGTTTATCTTGCAGGTGCGACCTTGGCGTCGGCTTGCGGCGTGCGAGATTGCAACATCGTGCCCTTGGCGGTGTGCTTTCACCAGGCTCTTTCTGCAGGGTCAGCAACCTAGCTCTTGCTCATTCAATGTTCATGGAAGCTTTTGCTTGCGGCCTACTTGGGCCTGGTGCATAGGTGGAACCGTTTGATGCAGAGCGCTTTAGGTTACGGTATCATATTGCTCTATCCTCAGTATCGTGTCTCCGTTATATTCTTCATTATGGTACATGGTTCTTAGAAGAAGCGTGAGCAAGCCTTTTTAGATAAGTTCATTATGCGTCTTGCGTTTCTGCATTTTGAGAGCCTATGTGGAAAAATAATAAAGATGCACGTCCGTGGGTATGTCTGTCGCCTACGTCATAGCACTGAGTATGTTCTTCGTGTGGATTGGTGTGGGAGTGTCCGGTGTGCATGTTTGCACAGGTGTGCTGACCGTTGACTAGGTCGTCATGGCATCTCTAACGACGTGTTGGTTTAGTCGAGTTGATCCATGCCGCAGGTGTCGGCATGGGCAGGGCGGGCTGCTGGGCAGGTAGGTGGGCACATCCATATGTTCTTGTACTAGGGTATTTGGTCATCTGGTAGATAGGCAAACTCCTCTCGTGACGGGTGTCTAGGCTGTGATCCTCTTGGCCAAGCGCTAGGGGGAAAGGGCGGGAGCCTGTTCTTCCATTCTCCCACTTCAGTCCCCCCTCTGGTCGACTTGTCGACCACAAACATATCCTTTTCTTTATCTCCTCTTACTCTCCATATTTTAGGTATTCCTCCCAAATGTCCATAGTGGTTAACATGGTCTTCAAATGACCAATACATATATGCACAGGTTCCTCCAGGAGTGCAGTATACCCATTTCCCTATGTAGCTCCTTGGGTTTCTTGGGTTTTCGAGCTTCACAGATGGTGGGTCCAGGTGGTTGGTGATGATCTGGTTGCGCAACTTCTCTCTCTCTTTTATGATTGTGCCTGTGTGGTGGCCGTCATCTGTTGGCATCAAGAGGTGCATACCAACCATTTCGATCATCTCGTCTGTGGTGGTGCCTTCCGGGCCTTCCAAAATCTTATTATGATCAGTGTAGCTCCAGCCAAAATAGTACATCCAACTATAATCTTCAGTCCATCTGACAGCCAAGATGGCATCCATGACCATAATATTGAAAACCAGCTCTCATCCTTTTTCACACCTTTACTTTCATCCATCATTTTTGAGTGCATCTGGGCCAATTGTAAAACTGCTTCTGTCAGTGTACCATTGTCAGCATCGTTGGCAGGGATGAATGTGCAGCATGATTGTCCTATTTTAGCGCAAAATCCTCCTTCCATTGCTGTGAGGAGGTCCAGTACATATCTGTTCTGAAGTGCTACCATCCTCACAGCTCGCAGTTCCTCTTTTATTGCGTTGAATCCATTTACCGTAGAATTAATAGTCATCATTAGTTCCCATCGAGTTATCTGGAGCCATTTTGCGTTTGCGTAAGCCTGTAGTCCTGGATGTATTATCGAGGAGAAGAACATTGCTGCTGTGCTGAATAGTCTGTGTTCTGGTGGAATTGAAGTGAGTGCTGTTTCCGACCTTCCCCATAGGTAATTTCCTGTCAGAGGTTCTCCTTGTCTTTTCTTTCTATTCAGGACAGTATTATTGCCGTCGGTTTTGCTCTCTGGCCCCTTCTGAGGTTGTACAGATCTCTTCTTCCTCTTGTTCCCTTCATCCATTTTGGGGAAGTTCGCCATCTTGACATGTTTCTGGGGTACCACTAGTGATGGTACATTAACGTGCACCATTGTGCATATACCATTCCACAGAGGGGGCAGTGTGTTGTATGCTTTTTCTCCACAGGCCCAGTAATGGTCCATTACTACTGCTGTTCCTGCTCCCCCCTCAGGTAACTCCATCACGCTTTCACAATTGGTGTTGTATCCTACGTCCACCTCCCCTTTATGTTGGTAGCATACCTTAGGCGCAGTTAGCGGCAGTATTGTTATTGGGTCTTCATCCTTCTCCATCCACGTGAGCATGGGTACGTACTTGACCCAAGTCATCCAACATCTATGGTTGTGTCCATCAATAGTTGAAATATTTTCTCTTGTTACCATGTTGCTGCCAACCACTCCTATGTCCCATTTGTTGTTCATGTACACCTTCCCTGTTATTATCACCAGTGGTCTTTCCCAACATCCGTTTTTACCAGGGACTTCAGTGGCGTACCAATCACATGGTAGGTACTGTAGTGTTACTTTCTTTGTTTCTCCTTTTTCAGGACCACTTGTTATGTACCTGAATCCTTCAGCATGTAAACTGCTCTTGTGGTAACTCAAATAAGTCTTGAGGAAGTTGTTTTCATATGGATATATCTCGTGTTTTCCACACCAGTTGCACCACTGTCCCTTGAAATCTTCCTTTCGTCTGGAACAGTGCCAGGTATGTTATACATCGTGCTAATTTTTCATCTATCTCCGTGGCACAAATGTTCGAGAAGCGCTCATGGCGTATGGGATTAATGAGGAAACGTAGCAGCTGTCTTCTGTTGTCTGCTTACCTATGTGGGTCATGTGTTGGTACCATATGTTGTTTGAGATGTGTGCTGAATCTTGTATGTAGTTGTCAATACCATTATTATCTGAGTATGTGCTGCGTTTAACTCTATTTTCCTTGTGTGGGATTTTACTAGTACCACCTGACGTAACACCTGTTGCAGCTGGGGGTGGGGTTGAATTAGGTTTGGGTACAGCAATAATATTGATAGCATAGCTGTACTGCCATACAGAGGCAGCCAAGAATCCGGTGATCATTAAAATCCCTATCAATTTTATTACAGATGCTAATTTCACCGGCATTTTGCTCTTACCTTGCTGCAGTCCGGCAGCTTATTCTTGCGACGTTACAGTTGCCCGCCTGAAAATTCTTAATATGCTTGTTATTAGTGTTAGTTGTCGTTTTTAAGCTCTCCCTATCAAGTAGTCATTCAGTGCCCAGGCGAAGAGCTGTTCCCACGCCAATCTAAGCGATCTATCTCTTAGGGCAGGCAAGTATGGTTGGAGGTGGGGCATTGAATGTTCTATGGCCAAGAGGAATGCTGTGTAGTAGACACGTACCCTCCTTCTTTTCAGGTACGTTGGCCTTTTTATTTCATATACAAATTGGTGTGACAATTCTTCCAGGTAATTATCGTCTGAGGGTGCAATCTACTCCTGGGCAGTGAATTGGTTAGTTATCTACTTTCTTAGTAGTACAATAATACGCTGTACCTGCATGTGCGAGAGAAAAGAAAGAGAACATTCAGTTGTTTACATGTGTATATGTGCAAGACAATGTCCTTCAGTTCAGTTATTACTACAGTGGGTAGGGGGTCAATGGGCAGAGGGTTTGGGGCTCAACTGGCAGAAGTCTCTTTACTCTTTAATCGTGTAACCATGGGGTGGGCGGTATGGGGATCACCCCTTTCTTTTCTAGTAGTTGTCTCTGGAGAATGTGAGGGGTGGCAGGGTATGGGGACACTTAGGCCGTTAGTTGTGGTAGAAGTCTCTTCCTCCTTTGGTGACGCTGTTGTTGTTCTTCCAGTGGCCCTGTCGATGGCGCTGGGGCGGGTCTGGAGTTTGTAGATCTTTACGTCATGTAGGTGGTTCCAGGCACGTTTGTCCTGTAGCTTTACTGCTCTCGTTGATCCCTCCTCTACCAGATGGGGGCCAGTGAAGCGTGGGCTGTTCCACTTTCTGTTGAAATTGCGAAGTAGTACGTGGTCATCTTTAGCAACTTTGCACAGTCTTTCCTTTTCCAATTCTTTATCCGCGTCTTCTTGTTGATCGCTGTTAGACCCGCCCCGCGTGCGCTCGAGCTGTTGAGACACAAACACTACACTAGTAATCAAAGAAGACACATATTGGTACATTTCATCACCAAGGACATTTGCAGTACTCTCGTGATCGGTAAATGCTCTTGATGTTGGCGTTAGGGGAAGGCGCATTTGACGTCCGGTAACCACCTCGTGAGGGGTGAGGTGGTGGTCGGAACCTGGTCTATTCCTTAGCTCAAATAGTGGAAGGCAATACAACCAACTCTTCTTTGTTGTTTGCTGTATTTTTGCAATTGCCTCCTTTAATAGGCTATTCAAGCGTTCACATACACCGTTGGCCTGTGGGTGGTATGCACATGCAAATTTATGCTTGATGTTCAGTAAGGATGTGATGTGCTGGAACATTTCGTTTGCGAAATGTGGGCCATTATCTGACCGCAGTACCTCGCACACTCCCCACCTGGGAAAGACCTCCCTCACTAGGAATTTAGCTGCTCTGAAAGCATCTGGGTGTGAACAGGGCCCTGCTTCAATCCACCTCGAGAATGGGCATACTACTACAATCATATACCTATTTCCTTGACATACGTTGATCATATCAACATAGTCAATATGGAGATGTCGGAAGGGTCCCTCTGGCCGGGGTATAGTACCTCTTATCACCTTCAGAGTGTGACCGGCCGTAAACTGTTGACATGTGAGACAATTGCTGATAAAATTTGACACATGAGAATTTAACTCGGGGCAGAACCAGCCTTCCCTAATTCGTGCTGCAATTACTTCCTTGCCTGTGTGGGCTGGGTGGTGTAGTTGGCTCAGGGCGGTGTTCAATAGTGCCAGTGGCATTACAATCTTTCCAGTGTCACCCTGGCGCCATAGTGCGTCAGTTGGTGACATTGTGCATCCTCTTTTTACCCATATTTCTTTTTCTGCCATTGGTGCAGCCGCTTGTAGCTCCATTATCTGTGTGGCTGGGAGATGGGTGTACCCATCTCTTATCAACATCTCCTTAGCCATTCCCCTCCCTCTCCCTCTCTTTGACTCTGGGGGGTTCCATATCTCACCAAAATATGCAGCATACTTCGCATGTGCGTCAGCTGCTGCATTCCCTTTTGAAATGTGGTCTTCACCATTGGTGTGTGCGGTGCATTTGACCAAAGCTAATTCTTGGGGGTCATTTATTGCTTCAATTAGTTCAGCCAATAGGAGGGCATGTTGCACTGGAGTGCCATCAGCTCTCCTAAACCCTCTTCTTCTCCATTTCGACAGCCCTGAGTGGACAGTGGACGTAACATATGCGCTGTCGGAACATATGGTCACTCGTTTGTCAAAGCTTTCCTTCAACGCCAAGATTAGTGCAATTAATTCTGCTGATTCAGCGGAATAATGCTGTGGTAGTTGTACACATTTCATTGCCACACACACCGGTACCTCCATCATTTTTACCACTGCTGCCCCAGTCCTCCTTATACCATCCCTTTGATCGATAGTTGATGACCCATCAATGAACAGGAGCTCGCCTCCCTCTAGTGCGTTCTCTTCAATCTTTCTAGTACATGAGTACATTTCAGTTATTTGCGTACAATCGTGGGCATAATCTCCTTCCTCAATTACTTCTGCTAGGAACCTTGCAGGGTTGACCGTGCTACACCTAACAATTGATAGTTCAGCTCTGGATAAGATGATCTCATAACCTGATGCCCTTTGCGTGGTTAGGGTGGACTTAGGTTTATTCAATATTGCAAATAGTGCATGTTCCACAAACAGTGTAGTTGGGCACCCCATGGTGATTGCTGATGCTTTCTCTACCGCAAAAGCAGCTGCGGCGAGACCTTGTTCGCAAGGGAAATGACCTAACATCACAGGGTCTAAGTGGCCACTGTAAAATGCTACTGATTTGTAGCCCATGCTTGTTTTTTGAGCCAACACTGCTTTCATTACTGCTGAGTCGCAATGTGAAAATATAAAGAATTGTCGCTCATAGTCTGGGGTTGCCAGTACCGGAGCGTTGATATCGTATCTTTCAGTTCATCAAAAGCCTCTTTCATTTCCATTGTCCACCCCAACTTTTTCTCCCCTTTATTAGCTTCCTTTAACGCCTCAAGCAGGGGTCCTATGTATGAGCTGTAATCAAATACCCATGCTCTACAGTAGTTGCACAGACCCAGGAACTGCTGCAGTTCCCTCACTGTTTGTGGCACTGGCGTTTTTGAAATGGCCTGTGCTCTTTGTGGTGCAATCTTTTTTCCATGTTGGGATATGAGTTGACCAATGTAAATTACCTGTTCTTGACAGTACTGTAACTTTTCCATGTCTACTTTGTAATCTTTTTCAGCCAATATTGTCAGCATCTTTAATGAGTCCTCTCTGCATGTTCTTTCGTTTGTACTGCAAATTATTATGTCGTCGACATACTGCAACACTGTGCTTTCCACTTCAATGTTACCCAAATCCATCTGTATTACTCTGTTGAAGATTGAGGGTGATTCGCAGTACCCTTGTGGCAATCTGGTGTGTTTCCACTTTGTGTTTCTGTAAGTGAAGCTTGTCAGATCTTGTGAGTCTGGGTGCAATGGTATTGAGAAAAAAGCATTTTTAAGGTCGATCACTGTAAATCGTGATGCTTCTGCTGGAATGCCACACAATATTGTGGCCGGGTTTGCGGCTATGGGGTATTCTGCTTCTACAATGTTGTTCAAGGGCCTTCGATCCTGTATGAAGCGCCAAGACCCCCCTCTAGCCTTGCGCACTGGGTATACAGCCGTGTTACATGGTGATTCTGAGGGGACCAATATGCCATTATCTATAAGGGCCGTTATGGTTTCATATATGCCCTCATCTGCCTCTTTTGATAGTGGGTACTGTTTCACTCTGGGGAGTATTGCACCTTTTTTCAATGTTATCCTTACTCCCCCTATACTTTTTATGCACCCCACGTCATAGGGGCTAGTAGTCCATAATGATGTGGGTACTTTTGTCATATCCTCCTCAAAGAAGGGAACTGGGTGGATGTGGGTGCCTCAAGTGCCATTGCAATTTTCTGTGCCACTTGTTTGTACGCCACTCTTAGCCATATTTCCATTTCACTTTCCTCCTTTTCTTCTGAAAACAGCTCCTCATCTGACACCTGGGTGAGTCTACATCCTTCTGCTAGTGCTATCACTGCCCTCCATGCTCTTCCTTCTCTGTCTTGGGCATGTACCGCAATGTAATCAGCTGTTGCTATAATGCTCTCAATGTCCACTGGAACCACCTTTCCTTCTGGTTCATTGACTGGTGTTTCTGGTCTGCACAAATAGGCTGCTGGCCTCCTCCAGATCTTTCCCTCTATCCCTGGCATCCATGCAAATGCCATGTCTGTCCCGTACTGGAAGAGTTCGCCATCTACTGGCTCAGCCCTAATCGCTGTCTGTCCACAGTATGCTTGCATAATCTGTCGTGCTGTGAGCATGTTAAGTCCTGGAGTAGAGCAAATTATGCCGTCCTCCGTAAAGGAGATCGTCATATTCAACCTGTTCATGATGTCTCTCCCCAGTATATTTACTGGTGAGGCACTATAATATAAAAGTGGGACTGGCATGTCATAATCTCCTATAGATAAGGGACTGTTATCAGTAAAAGGAACCAACCCTCTAGCCTCAGAGAATCCTTGGGTGTTCATTGCTTCGCCCGACATCTTAAATTTACCTTCCCTTATGCAAGACCGGGTCGCCCCGGTGAAAACGAGGAATGATAATTTTTTGTCACCTATCGTTACCTCTATGCGTGGTTCCTCCGCACTATTAGTTGTTACCTACAGGATGGGACACACCAAGGCCGTCTGTGGGCTGTCCTATTGAGGATACAATGATTGACCATTTCCTGTGTAAGGGTTGTGTCCCAGGACCGTCACCCTACCCAGTTGTGCTTGGGGTTGTTGTGTTATCGCTACCTTTTGTTGTGGCAGTGAATATGTCTGTGGCTGTTGTTGTGTTATTAGTTGTTGCTGTATATATGAAGCGACTGTCGGACTGACAAGGAGGAGGAAGACTGGAGGGTACTGCACTGCCCAGGGAAGAAACCAGCAGCAGAGCAAAGTGACAAATAAAAGGTGTGCGCCTTAAAACCCAAGAGGCTCCGATCCTACTTGCTATCCGGTTCACTGTAGCTGTGCACAGCAAATTCGGCCAGAGGAGGAAGCCCTGGCTTGCAGTTTGGCTAACTGGTTGTTCCCACCAGCTCAAGAGGAGAAGATTCCTTGCAGATCTTCACTGTGGTTGATGTTTGGAGATTGGGACCCACAGCAGGACTTCACCGGCAGTGGTCGAAGTGTACGAAAAGACGTAGTGGAGCTATGTTCCCTGCTGGCCTGCCCCTGCTCTCCACAAACCCCATTGCCACAACCCCTCCCACACACAATGCACCACCCCAAACACTTGCACCTGCTGTTTAATGGAACGTTCAGTGCAGTACACTGAAAGTGTAGGTTTCAACTTCTTCCTACACTTTTATTTCAAAATAAAACCATTCCGGAACGGTTTCTTTTTAAAATAAAAGTATAGGAGCTGTACAAGCTAATTAAAACAAGTATAGGAGCACCGCTCCTGACTGCTCCCGCTCACTTCAACCACTGTTCACCGGGAGGTTCAGTCATGGCAGAGGTCCTCTTCTGTCAGCTTCTCTTCGGTTCTCTCGATCCAGTGGCGACTCTGCCTTCTCAGTCCCGGAGACCTGCTTTCTATGCAGTTTTCCCTTATTCACACTGCCTGGCTGTCAATCACACAGCAGGGTGGCTGTCCCGGCGGGACAGTCACCTAGCCAATCAAAAAGGAGTGCGACTTGGGTAACCAAGGGAACCCATGGCAGGTGTCCTAAAACCTCTCCCTCGCATCCTGCTGTCGGGGGGAAATTCTGCCGGGGTCGGCCGGGCCGTCCGTAGACCTCCGGGCAGGGAGGCCCCAACTCCTCCCGTATATCCCAAAAGAGATAGAGTATGAGACACACGCAAGAAGCAAGGTGACTCTGCTGTTTATTAGACAAAACGGCAGGGATGGGTCAAGGATTGTACGCGTCCGTACTGACACACACACAATCGTGGGGCTCGCAGGCCCTTTTTACCTTAGTATGACGCGCTACTTGCGTCACCTTAGAAAGTTTAGCAAAAAACCTATTTCCACTCTGGATTGGTTACTCGAGTGGTAGGGTTAGTATAGCATACATATAGAGAACGGTATTAGTGGTTGAGGGTTAGTCAGGTGATATACTTGGGCTGTCCCTTCAATTTTATACATGAAAATTGTTACATGAAGACCTCTGAGGATTGGTCAATGTTAATGGCGTAAGTGATAAGAGCCCCATGTTCTGATTGGTCCGCTCGCGAGCCTCCCAGTCTGGGACTATCGCTGTTCCCAGCTCGCGGTGCACCTGTCATTTGCAACAATGTTTTACTATGGGTAGGTGTAAACAATGTGAGGATTTATTCATATGTTGGGAGGTCGACTACTCCCACTGCTGCAGATGTCCAATGAGCCTTTTAATTGTATCTGCCTGTGTCTTGAAACGTGGGATTCAGGCGTCTCCTTCCTCCTGGGCTTGGCATCCTGTCAGGTTTGGCTTTGTCACGTGAGGTGGGACCGTGTTTGAGGCAGAATTCAGCACAATTAATATTGTTTTTCCTACTGTGTGCCTGGTTTATCTTGCAGGTGCGACCTTGGCGTCGGCTTGCGGCGTGCGAGATTGCAACATCGTGCCCTTGGCGGTGTGCTTTCGCCGGGCTCTTTCTGCAGGGTCAGCAACCTAGCTCTTGCTCATTCAATGTTCATGGAAGCTTTTGCTTGCGGCCTACTTGGGCCTGGTGCATAGGTGGAACCGTTTGATGCAGAGCGCTTTAGGTTACGGTATCATATTGCTCTATCCTCAGTATTGTGTCTCCGTTATATTCTTCATTATGGTACATGGTTCTTAGAAGAAGCGTGAGCAAACCTTTCATTATGCGTCTTGCGTTTCTGCATTTTGAGAGCCTATGTGGAAAAATAATAAAGATGCACGTCCGTGGGTATGTCTGTCGCCTACGTCATAGCACTGAGTATGTTCTTCGTGTGGATTGGTGTGGGAGTGTCCGGTGTGCATGTTTGCACAGGTGTGCTGACCGTTGACTAGGTCATCTTGGCATCTCTAACGACGTGTAGGTTTAGTCGAGTTGATCCATGCCGCAGGTGTCGGCATGGGCAGGGCGGGCTGCTGGGCAGGTAGGTGGGCCATCCATATGTTCCTGTACCAGGGTATTTGGTCATCTGGTAGATAGGCAAACTCCTCTCGTGGCGGGTGTCTAGGCCGTGATCCTCTAGGCCAAGCGTGAGGGGGAAAGGGCGGGAGCCTGTTCTTCCATTCTCCCACTTCACTGCCTACCCTGACTTTCAGGCGCCTAAAGAGGGCTTCTTTGCAGAAGCCCACCAAAGGTCGGAAAACACAGGGACCAAACCTGGTTTGGCACGCAGAGTAAAACACGAGATAGACCTTTATAAAAACAAATGGCGAATAAACCCAGCCGGAACCAAATAAAAACATATATGGTCCAGCGGGTTCAAGTTCGAGGCTACCAAGATTGCCTAAAATAATACCAAGTCTATTTAGAATAACCGCAATAGGAAAAATAGGGTAGATACCACTGCCACCAGCCAAGTCTTAATGAAAAGGGAACAAAACAATGTTCCATGAGAGACAGACAAAAAGGGATAACTATTAACCCTTTCCAGTACTCTATGTAAGATAGTTTGTCCTGGGTCTGTGGTTTTAAAAAGACTAATAATGTCAATGGCAACTTTACATGTTCTGGGAGACAGTAGTCAGTCCCAGAAAATGGAGTCTGAGTTGGGAAGTCAAAAAAGACAACCCTGTGTCACTGCACTGAAGGTGCTATGTAACACACCGTAAAAAGATGATGCCTATGGAGTAAGTGAGGCTCCACAGTCTATGAACACAAAAATGTTAAACACACACAGCAACACACATGTAAGAGTGGGAAAAAAAGGCTCAAACTCTTACCAGGTGAAAAAAATTCCTAGAAAATCAGCAAAGCTGCTGAGGGACTCAGTAGGTAAGGGGAATTAGCCATTTTGCAGAGTTTTCCCTAACAGCAGTATTTATATAATGCACATGGATGTTACTGCAAAACAGTTGTTCCCGGTGTAGATTGTGTGTTTAAACATATTGTTGATCTCACATTGTACTGCAACATCCCCATAATAGATGGACGAATCACATGCCAAATATGGTCCATGCCAGCACCCACATATTAACTGACATATTGAATCATATAGCACCCCACAATAAAAAGTATGGATCTGTTAAATGTAACCTTGCAGACAACAAATTGTTCGGTGCATGCTATATAGCAAATACATTGTGCATTGACTTCCACATGTGATCCAATCTACTTTTTATCACTGTTGTTCAGACTATGGTCTGTGGAACTTCAATGCAACGTGAAGTGCTTTAAGGGAATTAACATTGCATTTAGGTAAAATATACATTTCACATAACAAACATAACTGAACATATGTCCTATTGTATCACAGCTGTCATATGTATATCCTAATCACTGGCAAAAGATGAATCCTCACCTTTCTTCACTTTCTGCTTCTACTATAGGATCTATAGCACACAGGAATAGGTATGGAACACATATAAGTACATAAGCAATTTATCTAGAAAACTACATATTAGTCAACTACCGCTATCCCTAGACTGTCAGGGGATTATGTCCCTAGGTAAGCGGGGTTGTGGCGCTTATCTAACAGGAAAGAGGGAGAAGACTATCCCTTTCTACACAAACCAATCTGACATATATAGTACACAATTCTAAATCTAAAAACATCTACAGTTGCCCACCCGAACAGGAGAGAAATAGAAATGGACTAATCTCAAAACAATTTGGACATTCCAAAGTGGATGATTTATTTCAGATAGAAAAGCATGTTTTATTCACCCACAGTGAAATATGTACAAACACTGTGTGGTAAGGGCTCACTGTTAACACAATCAGAGATTTGACTTGCATATTTATATGTTTATTAAAACAAGTCGTATCCGTATGTGTTTGAGGTCGACGGGTTTCGATGACTCAATTTGTTGGGGTCATCTTCTTCAGGACCAATAATTTGTTTAGCGCAGTCAATCACTGTAATCCATCATATAGGATCTGGCAGCCATTCCATGACCTAGAAAAAAGTTAAACATTTGTTCATCCAGGTGTCGCGGAGTGGACATTTATTGTATTGAAGACTTCAACTGCCACCTATCAAGGTTTAGCAAAACCAACTTCAACATTTCTGACATTCGCCATTTCCACATTGGGGTTCTCACCCACCTCACAGGAGAGCATATCATCCTTATCTCATCATAAATGTATAAATTCATGCAAGTAATATTTAACAACATGTCACAGCATGTGAGAATTACCTTAAGGCCAAGTATGGTCTCTATGGGCTCAAAAAGACCATGCCTGCAGGAAGTGCGAGCTGCCTTTTCCTTTAATGCACATCTTGCAGGGGAAAAGCAAAAGTGAAATTAATTTAGATCTATGGTTCATAAGAACAAACCCACATAACATTTACATTCTGTACTCATGATGAGAGCACTGTTGGAGCATCTGAATTGCAATTCTCGGGACGGAATGCACAACGTTGATTTAGTTGCCTTGTGTGCTCCCGCAAATGTACCACTGCATGTCAGAGAGGCCGAACAGGACGGCCAACATGCCATCCTGTCCCTCAGATAAATCAAGGTGCGATGGGCCGCCTGAGTGCTCCCTCCGCATGTCCTGCTTACCTTGACAGAGTGGTTCAACTTGCTCTCGATGGATTCCTTCCATTTTCCAGTGACGTTGATTGTAAATAAAGGTGCTAAGCAAAGCTGTTCTCGTGCTGGCCATATTCTGTCGCAACTAGTGGCGGGCCAGAGCCAGAACCATGTGGGCATTCTGTATGTTTCATCACACACTGTGCCAAATCGGCACATTATTGTGGCAAAAGCAAAAGCATTCTCCTTTGTGATAGTGTCTGGTGACACTCCAATTTATTTCAAACAATTATATTACGTATGGTCCTGTGTGCCATTGTCAGATTTATATATGTATGTGCACCATTTAAGGTTCAGCAAATTATGGGTCCAGTATTTAGAAGACGCATCTGTCAACCTGTATATTTAAGCTGCTTTCTTGCATTTCATACAGGTCTGGCTCACTGTATTATCAAAGTGGATTTGGATGAGTCAGTGAAGATGCAGCTAGAAGGGAGGGGTAGTGTACCCAACCACATCGGAAATCAGATCACATGATTGCGTTACCAGGGTATGGACAATACATATTGGCTATTATTTCATGACTGCTAGGTTATGCCATTGGGTGTCTTCATTAATGCCATTCTTACAGGTATTCAAATGAAACATCAACTGTTTTTCTTTTTTTTAAATCAAATTGGCAAAGTTAAAGACAAACCGACGTGTAGGGTGTATCTTCTCAAGCACTGTCCATTTAAAATCTTCTGCAGTATGACCCATGGCCACAACATGTGGTACCACTGGTGCTGTCAATTTCAAAGTTCTAATACATGATTTGTGCTAAATCACCCTTTTCTTAATGGGTCTTTCTGTGATCCCTACATACTGTAGCTGGCACAGGTAAGTAAGCAAATATACCACGCCAAAGCTGTTGCAATTGGTAAATGTCTTCAGTTGCCATGGTGTCTTCCATACAATATCAATACCGGTATGGCGATTTGTCAGTGTGCACATCGTGCATCTTCCACAAGGGTCATGTCTGGCTAATGGGGTACTCCCCCCTAGAGTCTATTTTGTAGCCCTCTCGTTATCTTGGCAAAACTTTATGGAGAGGGTATGAACTAGACAGTCTGAACCATTATGGTCCTTTTAATCGAGGTAGCACATCATACGATGGATGGGATGGATAATAACTCTCACACCAAGCAATTAGACCAACTCAGGAAGATGGCAAAATGTCTGTGTTTTATTCTCAGTTTTCTAAAACAGGGAGTACAACAGACATCAATGGACATGATCTCGAAGCATTTAATGAAAAACAGTGCTTTATAGCATAAACGCATCATATGTGATGTTATACTACGTGGCAAACAAAGGAAAACTACTTGACATTGTGATTGGCTCAAGTGGAGTATCTAAGTTTACTTTGTATATGGGATTGAACTGTGATTGGGTCTCTATAGTCAGGGGGGCAATGTATGCCTCCCTTAGTGCAAGTCATCTTCAACAGTTATTAGAAACACAATACACCATTGGCTCTCAAACTATAAGGCCCTTTGTTATGTGGCTTCTTTCAATTGATTGGCATGTTTGTGCCCTTCTGGAACGTTCAATTCTCTAAGAGCACATAAGCTGGTACCCCAGGTGCTGGTGGGTGAACTTGACCGTACCTCCCCACCCAAATCGCCCCAACTCTTTCATCACTCATGCCATTGAGATTGTCTTTGAACTTGGCCTTGTAGTCACTTCTCGTCTCTGGGAATATAAGGGAGTGTGAGCATGTTCTTATCACGGTTCAGGTCTGAATGCCCACTTTTATTTTCATTCTGGACTCACCTGATCAAAGACTGTGAATTGACCCATTTTATCGCATTTAATTGTCTCGTATAAAGAAATTTGACACTCATGATGTTCTCTCTTTGCAACTTAACAAGGGAAGGCTCAGCGTTCTCATGTTCACTGTTCTTCAAAAGATTGATAGCCAGTTTTGGCTGCCTTAGTCTTTGACACCAGGCCAAGCAGTTTTCCTTTTGGTCCATTTTCAAGCTCCGGCTTATTTCTTTGCTGCGACACACACACACAGCTATCTATCCTTCTTTCGTCACGGGTAGAGCTTACTAAAGTTGTGACAGGAGGAACGGGGAAAAGGTGAGGCGGGCAGCGGTAGTGATGTGAGAGACCGCTGTGGGGAAAGGGAGAGGGAGAGAGGAATCGAGACAAACCCGAAACGAGCGGCTCCAGGGCCCAGTGCGGAGCCCGCAGGGAGCGGAGCTAGCGAGTCCACCACTGTGCAGGGAGAGATGGTGCCTGCCGAGGGCGGGGCGAAGGAGTGCAAAGTCACAGATAGGAGCAAGGTGTCTGCACGAGTGGTTTTAGGGCTGAGCGCGGAACTCTTGGGGAACGGAGCTCGCGGGCCCGCCACCGTGCAGAAGAAGGAAGAGACACCACCAGAGGACTTGCTGAGAGAGCACAGAGAAATTGTTAGGGGAGAAGAGCCCGCACGAGCGGTTTTAGGGCTGAGCGTGGAGCTCTTGGGGAGCGGAGCCCACGGGCCTGCCGCCGTGTGGATTGAGGAGACGCTACCTGGGGGTACAGCGAAGAAGTGCAAAGCTACAAATATAATTAGTACAAATGAAAACATACAAAAGAATATAAAGGGCTCGGCAGAGCTCACAGAGATCGAGGTGATAAAGATAAATAAGAGGCCAGATCCACAAGATCTTCAAACATGCGAAAATAACCTTCATCCAGTGACAGTGAGATCTGACCTACCCAGCCCGGAATGGAATAAATCAGAGCTCAGAGATGCTAGCTGTCAGAACATTACCCTACCATACTCAGATGAACAGGAAGGAGATGACATGGATGAATTAAACATCCTGAGAGAACATAACTGGGCAAAAACACATACTTATTTACACCTAGAGAAGCAAGAAGAAGAGTCTCATCAATCAGCAACAAAACAGTTACTTGAGGACAATCTAAAAGGAAAAGAAACACAAATACTTTCTAGTCATAAAGAAAATGAACTTTTAATGGACCAACAAACAAAAAGATTAGGAGGGGAAAAATACAATCCCACTGAGGCATCGACTCCGAAAAATAGATTCCCACCAAAGCCACAAACGAAAAAAACGGGAAAACCGTTAATACCGTCTAACAACCCGATTGGAAGATTCTTTGAAAAACTGGGGAAGCCTCCGACTGTAAATCGTTTTGAGCTTTCCGATTTAGAAATTTTGGCAGGAATTCCACCATCCCCCCAAAGAAATAAAATAAACCAACTGAAGACAGAAAAATCGACAGAGGGAGGAGTCTTACTACCACACATACGTTGGCACCCAAGCCAACCTCCTGTATGCCAAAGGACAGAAACAACTAAAACTGGCACAGACAAGAGAACTACAGAGAATAGACCTCAGGAGCACGAGAAAGATAAAAACAAATCAACACTGAAAACAATAACGTCAGAAAAGGATATCGAAAAAAAACAGGAAGTCATATCAAACTCTATTCAGACAGAAGGAAGCAATAAAGCCAGGGAATCACCAGAGGTAACAAATAACAAAAACCAAAAATTGGGATACATACAGTCAGACAAACCAGTGGAAAAAACCATTGAGATTATACACAACGAAAACAAAAACAAGAAAGAGGACAAGAAAGTGGATGACTTGGTAAAACCAAAATCAAGCCATATGTGGAATCAAGAAGAAATAAAATTGGCAGAAGCAATACTGAACTATAAAAAAATGTTAAAACAAAGAGAGAATACTATAGGTGAGAAGTGCTCGCCGCAACATAAAAAATTAGACATCTCGACAGATGCCTTACGAGTTTTGTTATCCACACCACATAAAGCGAAAAACGAAACTGGAACTCCATTGAAAAAAAAAGAAGAAAAAAAATCACCAGTCAAAAACTCGGACATCTTACCTGTAATGTCAGCTATGACCATTGCTCTGGCACCCTTTGGGAAATTGTACGAAACAATAAATGAAACACTTAAAGATCACACTTCAGTACTAGCAGCATGCAACATGAAGCTAATTCATTTGGAAGGATACATAACAACGTTAGAGGCCTGGAAGGCCTCCACAAAGGAACAAGGCACCATGACGGATAAAACTGAGGTGTTCCAGTTTAAAAAAAAGCAGTATCCTCTCACTCTCAAACTAACCAGAGGGAGACCAGACAAAACAGCTACGAAGAGGAACTAATAGAAACCACAGCAGATACCAATTATGAACTGACACCAACTAAAGAAAACGACATGAACTTAAAGAAAATGGAAAAAAAAATGGAAAAAAAACTAAAAGTGGGACACAAAGAAATTCAGCAAATGAGGGGCCAAAATGAAATTACCCCGCAACCCCAGAGACAGAAGAACTCAAAAAGCAGTTCAAGTCAAAAAGATAAACTGAGCACTATAGGGTCAATAGTACAAGAGAAACAAACTACAGAAAAAAACGCAAATTTGAGCATTTCCAAATGGATAGCTGGTATAGCCCAAAAAACCAAAAATGTAGAAAGCGAATTACAAGAGACAAACATGAAAGCAAATCGCAAACGGGTGGAGGAGAGCTCGCCAAACTTGTTGGACCTTAGTACATATTCGATTGAAAACTCAGAACCGGAAATCCCTCGTCCAATTAATAAAAAAAGAAAGGTGTCATTTGCGGAAGACACCGTGCCAATAATAGAACAAAGGGTCAAACACAAGCAGTTACAAGCAAAAGTATCTGGAAAAGAAATAAATAAAACGGACGACTTAAGCTATAGAAGAAGTCGGATAACCCCAGAAAGGAAAACGTTGTTCCGAGTGGCCAACACAAAGATAAACAAAATTGAACACGAAAAAGTCAGGGATTACCCTGCACAGAACACAAAGGAAAAGCACGTGAGAGAATGGGCCGGAAACACGTCGAATAGCGGAACACGTCATAAACAACAATTTCAATATTACAAAAATGCACGACAATACAAACCAGAAACTTCTCCTTATAGAAAAAGGACAAAAACACCAGAAAATCGAAATAAAAGAAGAGAAAAAACGGGCTCAAGTGAGAGACACTCAGAAAGAAATAAGAGATCAAACAGAAGGCCTTCGGATTACAGTCTAATCCCACCCGGACATCAACAATCTTCACTCACAAGAGTAACTCATCACGTACCTTGAAATTAGAAAAAAGTGACAAAAAGGGAGAAAAGCTTTTATTAAACAGGAGAGAAACCATGAGATTAATACAAAAAGTACAGAATGGAGACCAAACAAAAGTGTCGACCTAAACATAGTGGAGTTCGCACATAAAGCTCGAACGGATAGTATCTTCCTCCACATCACATCTCATACAGTGAAGAAACTGCTGTTGTCCGTGGCAGGAGATTTAGCCAAAAGAGGGTATACCTTAAGAGAAACAACTGCAGAAGAAAGAGGGCACAGAAGAGAGGATGAGCATGACACAAAAGAAAAATGTAAACATATGACAAACGCTAAAGAACCAGGGAAGACAACGCCTGTAACAGAAAGACGAACTAGAACAAAGAGAAAACACAACTATACACCGGAAAGAGAAGAGCAAAAGGAAGAAGATGAACGTCGAAAATCACGAGAAACATTAGATCAAAGTGGTTCAAGAAAGAAAAAGGACAAAGAAAGAGACAAGATCAAAGAAAATTCTTCCTCCCAAGACAACTGGACACAAAACGATAAGAAACCACAAAGACTATCCCCAAGATACCCGAAAGGGCCGTTTCTGACACAGTCCCGCAGAGAAAAAGATAAACGTATCACATGTAGAAACATATCAACACAGATCCAGACGCAAGAAATAGAAAAAAACACCAATAAATGGGCATGGATTTCTACAGCACTAACAAAATATGTGAGGAAATAGCAATCAAATCGTCAATCTGACAATTTCGTTGGAGAGACGTTAAAGGAGTTACACGTGGCCCAAGAACCGGATCAAAACATCACTCTTGGCTCCTGGAATACAAGAGGCCACATTCACCTGACTCATCCAGGAGATGTCAACCTTGGTCTTTTCGACCTCATAACTTTGCAGGAGACCTGGTTGTTATCTCAACCGAGCCTGGATGGTTTTGAAGTATCACTCTCGCCGGCACAAAAAGGAACACGAGGACGTCCTACCTCAGGCTTGTTGACAGCTGTAAAAACTGGCAGAGTTCTTAGAATAGTTCATAACCTGATATCATCTCTGACAATTCAGGCGACATTACTGGAATGGAATAAAGAGGACCCCCGGCAAAAAAAAAAACCAAAGCGAGATCTTATCCTGGTACTAAACATCTACTGGAACCCGTCGATAACAAAGACAAAAAACTTTCTAAATAAGGTGGAGAAAATCCTTACAGATACAACAGAGATGTATGACATGGACCACATCTCGATATGTGGCGATTTAAACGCCTCTTGCCCGGTATCGGAGAAGGAAAGACCAACGTACAATACGAGCAACACTCAATCAACAACTAGAGGTGCAGCATGGGCCAAACTGATGGATTCCAGGGACTTGTACAATTTAAACTCCCTAGATCTAGTCAAATACAGAATTCCAACATGGGAAAGCGCGGGTAAAAGAAGTACAATTGACCACATCTTTGCCTCTAAAGAGTTGTATCGCCTAATCACAAGCTTCAAGGTAGTGAAGACTACGGCCAGTGACCACAATTTACTAACCGCTATATGGCCAGCAAAAAAAAAGATGTCGGTGACAATGTCGAAAAATCTGGAACTAAACCAACAAGGAAACCGATTAAAAATTACAACAGAAGGCATAACTTCGATCACGGAAGCCTATAACGGACAAACGACCTTAAATACAGAGAAAGCAAACTTGGATTACACGCCTCTCTTGATCCCTTATCTCCATCCACGACGTAAAAGAGTAGATGATAAAACTCATTTACATACTCACAATGAGGAATTGAGAACAAAGAAATCAAATCTAAGAAAGGCTATTCGGCTTGCACGAACAAATCCAACGCAAACAAATGTAGACCTGGCATCTAAAACTAAAAAATTGTATAAATCCTGGCTACAAGCGACACGATGGAAACTATACCAGATGGACGCAGAGAATATGTTGAGAGCAGTTTGTAAAAAGAACTCAAGAGATTTTTGGACTATCATAAAACACAAAATCTCGCCCACAGACACAAGAATTACAAACAGTGTCACAGAAGAAAAATGGAGTGACCATTTCACCGAGCTATACAATGACCCCACTCCAGGGGAAGTAACACCGATTATCCAAGAAGAGGTTAACTGGATAGTATGCTCAGAGAAGGACATTTTGTCTAAGATCAAGAAACTGAACAACTCCAGGGCCCCCGGACCTGACGGCATCTCCAACGCCATTCTGAAGCAGGATGCTGAAAATTGGGCCCCATTAATAGCAGAAATCTTTAGAAGATCTAGGATTTCGAGAACCATTCCGGAGACATGGAAGACTGCAAACATCGTCCCAATTTATAAAAAGGGCCTAAGGGACGATCCGAGAAACTATAGGCCAATTGCACTACTAGATGTGCTTGGCAAACTTTACAGATCAATGTTGTTGGATGAACTTCAGATATGGCAAAAAGAGTCAAAAACAACTGACCCCTTTCAATCAGGATTCGAGAAGAACCTCGGAACGTCGGTAAATATTATGCTGATTAGCATACTAAAATCAAAGGTCTTCGAGGGGCAACCATCAATATTCATTGCTTCAATTGATCTGGTGCAAGCCTTTGATCGCGTGAACAGAAAAAAACTATGGAAAAAACTGGAGAAACAAAAATGTCCATCAGCCATTCTCGCTCAAGTGAATGCGCTATATAGTGGAACATCGATTAAAATTCGACTCAATGAAGCAGGCTTATTGTCGGAAAATATAAAAACAGACAGAGGCGTGAAACAAGGCTGCCCCCTGGCACCGGCACTATATAAGGCCTACATGGCCGACATCGCAGATCCCGAAAATGACACCAGATCATTTCCTCCTCAAATAGGCGACTCAAAAGTGACAAGATTGCTGTATGCAGACGACATCTTATTACTAGATCAAACAGCAATCGGTCTACAGAGACAAATAGACAGCCTCACAGCCTATCTGATGAAAAATGACTTGGAACTTAATATATCTAAAACAAAAATCCTGATCTTAGAAAAACCAGCGAGAACAAAAAAAAGAAAGAAATGGTTCGCAAATTCGGAGCCATTAGAAATAGTGAAAAGCTGCACCTACCTAGGGGTAAAACTATCGTCGAGTAAAATTGAAATAACGATGCAAGAGCATCTTATCTCCAAAACAAAAACGCTAGCAGCCCAGGCAATATCTTTGGACAGAAAATTTGGGAAATTTTCAATCCTCCCATTAATAAACTTTTACAGAGCAAAGGTCTGTCCAACTCTGACCTATGGAGCCGAGGCCATGCTATACCTGCCAAAGTCACTGTGGGCTAAATTAGAAGGCATATTTTGGCGGAGAGTATTACAACTTCCAAATTCCACTTCTGCGACAATCATTCGATGTGAATTGAGTCTCCAATCATTAGAATCTTTGGTAATAAGAAACAGTCTCTTATTCCTGGGTAAAATCATAAGGCAGCCGCGTCCTAAAATACTGGAGATAATACACCAAGAGATGAAGAGTGAAACAAACCTAATGCTATCAAGTTGGTACAGCAGACTATTGGAACAAGCGGAAAAAATTGGATGTTCTGAATGGGAAATAGAACGGATCCCAGGAAAAGTAAAGAAAAAACTGAAAATACAAGACTGGATTGAGACTTTAGATAAAACAGAAGAGCTCACAATCAATACACATTACACTATGAACACCCAAAAAGTAGACGAAGTCAGAAATTACCTAAAAAAGTTTCCAGACAAACGACTGAGAACAACTTTCTTGAGAGCAAGGTTAAACTTATTGAAAACCAATGAGATCCTCTTTCGAAGAAAACAGTCGACAACCAAAAACTGTAGATATTGTGAGCAGAGGGAAATCGAAACACTACGCCATCTTCTTCTCCACTGCGCAGGAACGGCAACCATGCGAACTATCGATCTCAAACCACTCAAAGCTCGGTACCAAACGGCAAATGAAGAAACTTGGTGGAATATGCTAATGTGTGGCAATTCCACATCTTTGACGGTGGCTACAGCGACCTTCTTGGAAAAATTGAAACTGGACGAAAAAGAAATAACAACAGAAAGCTTTCAAACATCTCATTGAACAGAAAATCCCAGGATAGTCACAAAGGAAAACAGGAAGCAAGGACATACAAATGTGGACAGAATTTGTAAAAATTGTAATACAATTATATACAAAAAAAAAAAAAAAAAAGTTGTGACATTGAATGTCCAGATTCTATATACACATGTATATATATTGGTGGCACCACCTGCAGTCTATTCACTACGTAGAGCTAGCCTTTACGATTACTTGGCCTACTTGCGTTACAGCATCTGTACAATTAAAACACATTTTTTCTGCAGTGCTTCTCACACATGCAATCCCCATTCCACACATCACCATCTTCTTGATTCTTTACTTTGCCATCAGATTCCATAAGATCCATGTCTTGTCAATTCGGTCATCCTTCTCAGTGTGTCACGCTAATCTTTTGTGATGTCACCAGTCTCTCCTTTCACATGTTCATACAACTTCAGGGTCTTTCCTCAGGAGACCACCATCTCTTCAGGGATAAATCATATAGGGTTTTCTCAGTGGATAGCTTGTTTCAAAGGCTCTTTGACTAATAGGTACCATTACTGGAGTTGCACATGTCAAAATTTCCGGTTTCCAACTTATAGGCAGAATAGGGGTGGGATTTCCTCCAGAGGCATTCAGCTGCTCCTCTACAGGTCTCTAAGATTATGTCTTTGTTTGATGGCAAAGGCTGGCAACTGTACGAACCTCAGCTGCCACTAGCTCCCTGGTTTTCTTGAAATAGATTTAGAAGTAGATTTCATTCTGGAATCATATTGCAGATTTATTGATATAACTAGTGAAAGAACATTGTCCTAGATTGCTGACAGACACAATATATCATAGGTAGTAGTTAGAGGATAATCTGCTTTTGCACATGAGTTTTTGCTACAGTTCTAACTATTACTTCTCTATTTACAACATCTGATGGCACCACAAAACTATCCCAAGTGACTCCATTGCCTCAGGTAAAATGTCAACACAGTATTTGTCAAGACTGGGCCTATTGAAGGAACTGAGCTCTAAATGGGGTCAACATGTCCGAAATAGGAGGACAATGCCAAACAATCAACTTAAAGATTTTAATCAACCATTGTTGGAACACAAAGTACCTATCTTGAAAAGTAAGAGTTATGGCCATTAGAACATCCTGCCAAATGCCAAGAACATTTTCAGTGCCTTCAGAAGTAGAATATGCACTCTTCGTGACCACAGGCAAGTTGCAGTACTATAGTGTGTTCATTTACAGTTTTTTCGCCTACAAAAAACAAAACACTGTTATATGTGTCATGGGGTGTTCACTATATGGGGGTGCAGTACTAGTTGTATGCAATTTTTTACCCGGGGACATTTATGAACAATAAAGATTAAGGAGACCTTTTAATAACACGTTTGTATGTTTATGAAATTATATTTGTGTTCTCCCTATCCACCAGGGGGCATACTTCACAAGTGACTCACATGTTAAGCTGCTTTGTTTTCTTCTCCACTCTCCCACCAACATTTATGTATTTCAGTATTTCATATTAGAACCGCCCTCCCAACAACCCTTCCCCTGCAGGAAATCTCATGCCCAATGGCTAAAATGCAATGTCCACCAAAAATCATATGATGTCACCGTCTTTCACTCGGACCACATCAAGTGTGAGAAACAGCAAGGGACAGAAAACCTGCAAAGAACGCGATGTTGCTTCACAAGTGCGGCAAGGGAGGAAGTGGTGAACACATTGGGCCTCATTCCGAGTATGGCGGTAAGGGATAGCGGCCACCGGTAACGAGACCGGTAATCCCTTACCGCCATACTCCGAGTTCCCTCTGCGCCCTCGCCCTTAACGCCTGCTTTGAGCAGGTGTTAAAGTCGAGGGTGCAAAGGGCCTCCAAGCCAATAACGGTGACCGTAATGAACGGTCACCGTTATTTGAATCTTCCCCATTCCCATTGAGCCCTAAGGGGGCTCATTTGGGAATGGGGAAGAGCCTTGGTGAATGGGGAATTACCGCCCCGCCAACCTTGGAAAGGGGCGGTGATTCCGCCATCCACCAAGGCGCTGCCGGTCCGGGTACGGCGTCAACCAAGGCGCTAATAGCGCCATTGGTGAGCGCCGTACTCGGAATGAGGCCCATTGTTAACACTCATTCCATGTTTTTCTCTACAGTTACACCATACGCATTCACCTCATCAGGCTCTGGTCCTATTCGCCTGTGGTTGAATCTCTGGGCAGGATGAGAAGCACAGTTGTAAACTTGCATTGTCCTTCTAAATGTACTGACTTACAGTGTTTTCTCCTTAGCATATTTATCATGCTCTCCACAGCATATATCTGCATCATACATGGATCAAGCCAGCCTGCTGCAGCGTTGGTTTCATGATTTATATCGCTCGTTCCTAGAGCAGCCATGACTTTGCTGTTTACCGATAATAATAAAAAAATAATAATCAAGATTTATGGTGCTTTATCATTTTTCTTCTGAGCGTAGGTCATAGATCACGGTATGCTAATGTATTACACACTTCATTTCAAGAACTATGTTATAGTCTGCAGGGACAGATAAACCTGTCGAATAGCAAAATAAAATATTTTGAACTTTGTCATCTGAAATTTACTGCTGCGATAATGCAATTATGTGGATGACAGTAGTGGAGTTTAGAATTATTGCAACATGCTTTGAAAATAGGTTTGCATTCTGCCAAACCAATGGGAGTTTAACAAACTCGGCAGTGCATGGCTGTTACAAACCCTCGCCTATTAGACACATTATAATCATTTCACTGAAAGTATTAAAAGGTGAAGGGCCAAGGGAGAAAATTGCATATTACACTTTAACTAACCACCAGGGATTATGGATAATTATTTTAACAAAGCAATATGAATCAAACCCGAATGAAAAAGAACATACCATTCCGAGAATTACATCACATTGGCATTTAAATTAACCACCGCATGAACCCAATTGCCAGCAATTGCATGCAGCATAGACGGAAAGATATAGTGGAATGAAAGAAAACAAATTCACTATTTAAGTTGCATTTATTGGCAATGTAACTGCCTAGACAAAACAAAGTCAATCATTTAAAACAATCCCCAGGACGGTGGACCCGTGGAGTTACAAATAGTTTATACATGTTTCTATTTTCGTGTTCTTTTTTTTATAGACTGCTAGCAGACCTTGACATTTTTTTCAAATATAACTCCAATGTACATTTTGCCATTCTTGTAACCTTGCAAGCCAACTAGTCACACAAGTAAAAGGTATCTAGATGTGCGTCATGTAGTGCCTGAAAACATTGTTTTGACAACTCCCCGTAAACTTGAGAGAATAGCTCAGGGGCAACGTGCTCGCCTTAAAAGCAAGACGACACTGAGCATCACAACTTCGATCCCTGGTCCGCGCTTAGAAACCTGTGGATATTATACAACACATACCGACTTCTTATTTAGTGTACATTGCTTAACAATTGTATTTTTTAAATTGTATTGTGGTTGCTAAAATTCAGCCTTAACAATAGTTCAATTACAAACATTAGAAGAAATCAATGAATACAATCATCACAATTATACAAAATTGCAATATTAAAATGCATATTACAATGTTTACAAAACATAAGAAAACCAAAAAAGATGACTTCATGTCAGTGCCATACACCTAGTTCATTTTCTGCCGTCTAGATTTTGAGTACTAAGACACCGCTAGGCTAAAGCGATAGATTTCTCCACCTGGCATCTCTGCCACAGGTATTCACTTTCCACAAATGACTGCGAATGTACACACTTTTTGAATATTAAAGATCGATAAGATGACACATTTGGACAATATATAATAATCGTATTTCTCCTAAAAATGTTCACCCATTGAGCATAGGCTCCATCTAAATCTGCGGAATTCCATTCTTGCTATGGGGCATGGAAAAAGATTAAAATGATACACCAAGACTCCCAGTCATTTGTTTTCGAACCTCAAATGTCTCACGGACTTAAACCCATGACAGGCTTCTATAGTTTTAATCCAGTCCCATTGTTGCAACGCTGTTTTCAGCCTGTCTGGGTTGATTTGCAGATCTTCTGCAGATTGGCCACTATCTGAGAGAACCTTTCTGCAGTATCCCACAAATTCATGTATTACCGGGTCCTGACATTTGCATACTGTAGCTGAAAAAGCTGTATATAGTGAATCCTGGGGAGGACGTAAGGTTTTATATAAAAACTGCATATACTTCCAATTAGCTCTGTACTCAAAGGTGATAATTTCCAGCTCAAATATAACAGGAGCCGTGGGCACGCCATTCGGAATATTTAGCACTCTAAGCCATATATAACGTTCCATTTTATGCAAGGTGTCCACCGCCCAAGGTTGAATAACTTCAATCCCATCGATAAGTTCGGGAACAACCTTGCATTCATAAAATTTGACATGGGAGGGTCAGGGAATATCTGCAGTATGTCACTTATGTTCTGAACATCTGTGATGCCGTAGCTCTGGCCTTATGCATTAGCCAATCAAAGTGTTGTTGTTTACCTACAATGGGAAATACCAAATCTATAATACTCGCAACCATCTCCAAGTGCTCCGAATTCAGTTCAGATGCCATGTAAAAGACCTCCCACTATTATGCCTAGCTATGACCAAGATCTTTGTTTTTTCAACTTTTATTTAGGGAGTTCACATCAGCATGTTCAGGAAATACTGTGATTAGTCTCTGCAGACCTATGGGGTTTAAATCGAAAAGCAAAAAATAGTCTGCATACAAGAGATATATAACATGATTTTCATCTATTTTCGGGGAAGCCAGTGATTTTGAAGATCTTGTAAATGAAGGTGGCACATGTTAATAGTTTGAATCATGTAATAAGGAGAGGGATGGCTTATTTATGTAAACAAATCAGGTGTTATGCATTTTAGATTCACTATTTGAAGGTCTACAGAGAGAGACAAAAGCCAACAATACTCTCCCTGAATCCCTCCTGTTTAAATGTGACTATATAAACCTTCACGTAGCTGCCCGGGAATTCCTCTTTTCAAGAAAAGTTGGCACAAATGAAACAACATGGAACGTTACTCTGTCTGCCATTGGACCTTTGGCATCAGCTGCAAAGGAAGCTCAAGGGCTCAATAGGGTGCATAACCGCCGGTAATAGAACATCTACAAGTGCTGCCCTTGCGGCATCAAAAGGGGCCGCCCGCAGTCATCACAAATCTGGAGAGGCAGCCTCCTAAATCACCTGATTACATAATTTCGGAACATCCAGCTGAAGATTCGGTGGAGGAGATTCAAAGTATGGTTCTGAAGACGATGCCAGGATTCTGGGCAAAACAACTTTGAAGGTAAGGCAGCGGATTGAACAAACCTAGAAATCTAAAAACATGATGTTAGGCAGAATTATATGCCTTGCCCTTTGGGAACACCACACACAATTAAGACTACAAGTGACAGTACAAATTCACCTTTGGTACAAGCCTGTACTACACAGTAAAGTGGTAGCGATGGCTGAGCAGCCAGACAAATCTCAAGAGCAAGTGAGCAGTATCAATAGTTACTCAAAGGACAGCAATTACTATGATTCAAACAAACACTGACTCAAGTTTTCTGAGTAAAAGAATATACATTTATTTACACATCAGTTGTATATAATTTCACTAAAGTAAAGCATTTGGAAAATCACACTCTTAATACACCACACCTCTCCCAATAGATTCTGGACAAGTTAAGCTCAAAATTGAAGTGTGAGGAAAATGGCACTCTAACAATTTAAAAAGGGAGGGAAAGACAAAGTTAGATACAAATTGAGCAACACAAACAGGTAAGTAAGCTGGGCAATCTAGAAAGAGGAACTACAATGATGGAATCAAATCAAAAAGGCTAGGGCCAAAATCAATAGGATAAAAGTCTTTTGCTCAAGATCACACAGTTCAGTGTAGTTCACGGTTAAGTCTTTGCCAAGAGCTCTGGACAAAGTTGGTCAGCAGAAAAGTTGGTTTAAAGAGTAGAAAGGACAAGCCCTCAGATTGGCGAAAGGTTTCACACACCTTCACCGCGGGTGGACGAAACAAACAACTGGATTTGCAAAGTACCTTTAAATGGAGAAGAAGCTGTAGCTGAGAAGGACGTTCCTGGCAGGTCCTGCAGGCTCACGGTTCCTGAAGCGACTTTGGACTGACATGAATTAGGAAAACTTGAGGGCCCTGCACTGTCCAGGGAAGAAACCAGCAGCAGAGCAAAGCAACAAATGAAAAGTGCGCTCCTTAAAACCAAAGCAGGGTCCGACCTTCCTGGCTATCAGGTTCACTGCAGCTCTGTACAGCGAATTCGACCAGAGGAGGGAGTCCTGGCTTGCAGTTTGGGCAAACTGGTTGGTCCCACCAGCTCAGGGGAAGGAAATTCCTGGTAGATCTTCTCTGTCGTTGGAGTCTGAAGATTCGGACCTGCAGCAGGGCTACACCGGGCGGTTCAGTCGTTGTAGGGGTGCTCTTCTCTCAGCTCCTCATCGGTTCTTTCGTGTCAGTCACGACTCAGCCTTTCCAATCCCAAAGACCTGCTTTTTATGCAGTTTCCCCCCATTCACACAGCCTGGCTGTCAATCACACAGCAGGGTGGCTGTCCTGGCGGGACAGTCACCTAGCCAATCAAACAGGAGTGCGACTTGGGTTACCAAGTGAACCCATGGCAGGGGTCCTAAAACCCCTCCCTCACATCCTTCCTACCCAGACTTTCAGGCATCTAAAGAGGGCTTCTACGGAGAAGCCTGCGAAAAGACGGTCAACAAAGGAACCAAACCTGGTTTGGCGTGCGGAGTAAAACACTAGAAAGACATTTTAAAAAAACAAATGGTTAATAAACCCCGTCCTAACCGTATAAAAACATATGTGGTCCAGCGAGTTTAAGTTCTAGGCTACCAAGATAGCCTAAAACAATAGCAAGGTTATTTAAGATAAACGCGGTAGGAAACATAAGGTAGTTCCGACTGCCACTAGCCAAGTCTTGATGAAAAAGGAGCAAAACAATGCTCCAAGAGAAACAAACAAAAAGGGGTATTAACCCTTTCCAGTACTCTATGTAAGATAGTTTACACTGGGTCTGTGGATTTTAATGAGAGTAATAAAGTCAATGGCAACTTTACATGTTCTGGGAGACAGTAGTCAGTCCCAGAAAATGGAGTCTGAGTTGGGAAATCTAAACGACAACCCTGTGTCACTGCACTGAAGGTGCTGTGTAACACACAGTAAAAAGATGATTCTATGGAGTAGGTGAGGCTCCACAGTCTATGAACACAAGAATGTTAAAACACACACAGAAAAACACATATACAAGTGGGAAAAAAGGCTCACACTCTTACCAGGTTACAAAAAAAAAAAAAATCCTAGAAATCCAGCAAAGCTGCTGAGGGACTCAGTAGGTAAGGTAAATGTGCCATTCTGGAGAATTCTCCCTAACAATGCCATCCAAAAATCAATAAAAGAAAGGTGTGCAAAGCTGTATTAAGACATTATTCGCCCAGACTGCAGTTAAGACTACTTTGTATCAGTTGGATTGGGCCAGGGTGCCAGCGGTGGCCTCAGAACTGGACCCCACTCAGCCCAAAGCTCCAGCTTTGTCGAAATTCCAGGGATACAGGAAAGATGGTCTAACTTTTGCGGCCAGAGCCTGTTCGGCACCTTTGATAATAGCAAGTGACTCTCCTAGGATTTCACTTGCTTCGACCTGTACTCAGAATACGCCTTCAACTTTAAATCTTGCTAAGCAGCAAGTATGTTCTGTACAAGGTGCCACACCCATGTTCACATCTTTCTAGTTGGTACTAACATGACTTTGGTAAATGCCACGACCAGGGTCTTTCAGCATGCTTAATCTGCATCATCTGAAACAGCAGAAGTCGCAGAAAGCATTATTACCTGTTCTGATTGAAAGTGTGATTCCTGAAACTCATTCCTCAGTCTTGAATTGGTCATAATATCTCTTTTACAAGAAATCCCTACGTTTGGTGGTATTCAGTAAGGCTATCTGGACAGATTTTTCTTTCTCAAACTATCCAGATTCGATCAAGCAGTGATCTACTTAAAATGCAAATTAGTTATGTACGATCTACTTTAGGAACGTGACAATTTGAGACATTTGGCCTATGACTTGCTTCCATTTAATGGGAAATCCCTGCAGGATGAGGGTCAACCAAGGGGGTTCCAACTAGGTTTCAGAAGAAAGCAAGTATCAAAGCCGGGGTTGAATGATACAATGGAAGATCATGTTGTATCCTTAAAGAGAAAGATTATAGCACCTGAAAAGAGTTGGTAATAGTCCTGGCCTCCACCTTGAATTAGAGAGTTGGGTAACAAGTACATGAGCTGGAACAAAGCAGTGATTTTGTACTAAGGAAGCAGGGCTGCTTTTATTGATTTCATTTTACTTTAGAGGTCATGCTCACTTGTTTGTCACATCTATTTAAGAGACCTACGGTCATTACTCTGCAGGAATCACTGATCAAATTGCAGCCTGCCTTTGACTGTTATATTGTTATTCACCAGGAGGCACGACATGTTGAGAATGGATGTCAATATGGTGGCTTTTTGAACATGGTGAAACTTCCCCCTGCTTTTACGGTAGTGGCAACTTTTGATGTCCAATTTGTTGTATTGGCCACTCATATTAAGATTTTTAATAATGTGGTTGTGAATGTTCTGATGATTAATTTATATTGGCATCGGGGCATCAGTACCATTACTGAGGTGGTTGAGCTTGTGCCTTGCTGTGTCATATATTGGCATAATTCTAAACCTTATGGGCATGTGCTTGTGTCAGGAGATTTAAACTCAGATTGCGCCCCTGCCATGGACCTGAGTGAAATATGCTTGGGATATAAAAACTTAAAAATCATGAATGGTAGAGTGTGGGCAGATTGTTTTACAGGTATGGGTCTCTCTCTTTAAATGGGTCGGTCCCTGGGGATATCCCTCCTTCTGTAACTTGGTCCAATGTCATAAGTTTTTCCTCTTTTGATTATATCTGGGGCTATACGTGACAGAACACTTCCAATGCTGCTACTGTGTGTGCTTCAGGTGAGGGGCTGTACACGACAGAGAAGCCGGTTTAATAGAAGAGGTTGAGAGTTCTGAATGGTTGGCGCCTGTAGTGTTGGCGCGGAAAGCAGATGGGAAAATGAGGATGTGCGTGGATTTTAGGGACTTGAACTCTTGCATCTGGGCAGATAGGCATCCCCTTCCCAATATAAACAAGATGCTCACTTTGGTGGGGACAGCTTCTTGCTTTTCCACGTTCGATCTTTCGTCCGCTTACCACCAGATAGATCTTCATGTTGATTCCCGTCCAGTAACATCATTTGTGACACAGTCTGGTGCTTTTCGGTTCTGTAGGATGCCTTTCGGATTGGCATCCGCATCTACGGTTTTCCAGAGAATCATGCACAAACTCTTTGTGAACATCCAGGGGGTTGAATGCTTTCAGGACGACATCTTGGTCTGGGGCAAGTGTCGTGCCGAACATGATAGGAGAGTGTTGGAAGTGATGGAAGTATTGAGAAGTAGTGGTCTCACTGTCAAATTAAGCAAGTGTAAGGTGGGTGTACCGTCAGCATGAGAGCTTTGTTGAAGAAGGGCGTTCACTTTGAGTGGTCCGCAAGTGCCAAATGGAATTTGAGGGATTAAAAAGGGAAGTTGATCAGGCTCCTTCTCTAGGTTCATTTTCTCCGTGCAAGAAAACTGTTCTGACTGTCAATGCCAGTGAATCTAGAATTGGTGCTTTATTGGAGCAGTGGGATGGTGGCGAGTATCGCCCTATTGCTTTTTCCTCCAGAGTACTGAGAGATGCAGAACAGAGATAAGTAGTCATAGAATGGGAGGCTCTGGCGGCTGTTTGGGCTCCAAAACACTTTAGAACCTTACTGTGGGGAGTGGAATACACCCTTTGTACGGATCATAAGCATTTGGTGCATGTTCTGACCACTAAGGGGCTATCGCATGCCTCATTGATAATTATGAGGTGGATGGCGGACATGAGCGAGTTCAATTTCAGGATAGAATATGTCCTTGGGGTAAAGCATGCAGTAGCGGATTGCTTGTCATGGTTTCCCCGTGTTGGCAGTGTTGATGAGGTGCACAAGGTGGATGGGGATGAGTGTACTTTGGTAGCAAGTGTTGTTCCGGCTGTTGGTGAGCAGGTGTGGAGCGAGGAGTGTTCCCGTGACCCCATGTTGATTGAGGTCAGGTCTGCTCTCAAGAGTTGAATTTGGAGTGATAGTTTGACCAAGCTCTACGGTGATGTCTGGCATGAGCTGTCAGAGGGCCCCTGGGGAGTTGCTAGGGGCCAAAGGTTGGTTCCACCGGAGTCCCTCAAGAGTAAGCTGGTGGTGTTGGCTCACGAGGGTCATTTGGGAAGGTCCATGACAAAGAGGAGGTTGAGAGAATCGAATTGGTGTCCTAGGATGGATGGTGACGTGGAAGAAGTGGTAAAAGTGTGTGTAGCATGTTCTGCGGGTGACAAGAGTAAGGCTCCGTCTCCCCAGCCTGTGTATCCAGTTGAAGTCCCAAAGGAAGTCTGGTCGAAAGTGGCCGTTGACATAATGGGTCCCATGTACTCCTTTGGTAGTGGACTCAGGTTAATAGTGGTGATGGTCGACTACACTTCCAGGTGGGTGGAGGCTACTGCATTGTCTACTGTGACAGCTGAGAAAGTTGTTGAATTCTTAAGTAATGTTTTCGACAGGGAAGGGGTACCAGCTGGAATTGTCACCGATAACGGGGTACAATTCGTGTCCGATCATATGCAGGAGTTTTTGAGTAGCCTGGGTATTCGTCACCACAAAGGTTCACTGTACAATCCGGAGGCAAATGGCCTTGTAGAGACAATGAATCGGTTCATAAAGGGGGCCATACAGCTTGCTCTGGCTAATGGTCTCCCATGGAAGAATGTAGTTTCTGAGGCTCTGAAGGCATACAGATACAGCCCGTCTGCACTTACGGGTCATTCCCCATTTGAGTTGATGCGGGGAAGGAGGCCTGGTACCAAGCTGAGGGTGCCGGCGTTGGGAGGTGGTACCCACTCGCAGGTTGACATGCAAGAGGTTTTGTATCGGGTGCGTTGTAAGCAAGAGTCATTCATGCAGAAACAGTTGGCGTGTAAGAAGCCCCTGACGGTGACGGTAGGGGACCACATCCAGATCAGAAACCCGAGGCTAGTGCCCAAAGGTTGTAGCAAGTATATGCAGCCCTGGGTGGTGATGAAGACAGGGTGAGGATTTGTCAAGCTTGATGATGGATCTAGGTGGAGCATGAGGTGGGTGGTGGTGGAAGAAAGGTCCCAAGTGGATGGTAAACCCATGTAAGACAGTAGGGGTGGGGTTGTGCTGCTGTCGCTCCCGATCATCTGTGTTGGGATTCGAATTCCAAGGTGACAGCGAGTTCAAATTTTGATTCTCCTTGTGCGGATGCTCTCGTCCTATCAGTGTTTTGATGTTGGTGCAGGTTCTGCTTCTGTGGAGGGTGCCTGTGTTTGTGGAGGTGCTGATGTGAGTACCGGGTCTACTGTTACCTCAAGTCTTACTGCCCCCATTAGGATCAACAATTAACCCATGCGGGAGAGGAAGTTGCCTTCCAAATTTAATGATTACGTTTTGGGTGCCATTGTAGGCGTGTTCCAGTTGTGGTTTGATCCCTTTTGTTTTCCTCTCTTTTTATTCCCTTGTGTGTTTCTGATTGAATGGGGGTGCGTAGTGTATGAATGGTTGCGTGACTGGTTGCGAGTGGGTGGGGGTATGTTCTCGTATGTTCTATAAGGTTATGGGGGGGAGAAGTGTTGTGATGTGTGTTATTTGTCTGGGTGAAATCTTACCACAGTAGGATTCCAACCCTGCTGTACACTACTTGTTTACTTACGTGTGGGTTCTGAGTTCCACAAATGAGTGGTTGGAGAGGTGATGGCGGGGTCCTGCTGGGCTCAGGTTGGCTACAATAAAGCTACTCTCGAATCCTCCCAGTGTGTCGTCTTGATTATCACAACTCCCTATATAGAAGAGGGGGAGAGAGCGCATCCAAGGAATTACCGGCAGATTAGCATCCTCAATGCAGACATTTTCTCTTGTCTTCTGTTGCATGGGTACCCAACTGAATGGTATGTTGCTTAAATGTATCTAGTATCAAGCATGGTCAAGGGGAAGTAATCCAGTGTATCTGACCTCCATTGACCTGGCAGCAGTTTATGATGCAGTAGATCAGTCACTCTTGTGACGTAAGCTGCAGAATTGGAGAATTCCCCTCGGCCATCAATACTTTCAACCCTTTGCCTTGGCAACTCTCAAAATGTGCCCCTAAGGCCATTGTGGCTTGGCTATGCAGATGGCTAGCTAATCTTTGACAATACACTTTTCGGTCTCCAACACGTTTTGAATGGTTTCTCTGCTTTTGTGAATGCCCACTCATTACCTATAAATCTAGCAAAGACAACAGGTAATGCAATTAGCGAATACTAGGAAACAAGTTCCTTTTAAGTAATATGTTCAGATGGAACCTGTGGAGAAGATCAACTCTTTTCTTTAACTTGGATTCATGGTTAACTCTAAATTCACTGTTTTATCTAGTCATTCTTGGTTGCATACCAAGGCTATCAATTTAGCGAATCAACGAAGCAGGGTCGATTCCAAGTACGGTATGTTGTCTTTACTTCCTGCCTTGCGCTTTTTTGAGGGCATGATTGTTCCCAAATTACTGTACAGGGTTGTGATATATGTCCCAGCAGTGATAGAATATTTGTCGCAATTAGAACCCTTAATTTGGAAAAGACTCCTCCATCTTCCAACTGCGACACTGCATTCAATAATTCAGTACGAACTGGGCATTACCTCACTGAAGGCTAGAGTATTTTGGAGATATTTATCATTCTATGGAAATATGTTGACGCCGCCAGTGAATTTGTTGTTTGTGGATTTCGGCAAAGCTTGCGATCTTGGAGATCTACAATCCTTGGCTGAAATAAAGGGGCTTGCCTTATTGCTGTTGGCAGAAACGGGATGTACCTTACTTGATCTTATGGGTAATCCAGACAAAGTATAGAGTTGTCTGTTTGCAGTATATTGGGATAATACGGGGATGGAATTCCACTCATACTCCTCCTTAACCCATCTTAATGAAGTTCATAAAAAGCAAGGTACTTTAGCTCCATATTTATCAATTTATTATAGTAAATCTGCTCGTGCACTTCTTTGAGATTCCGTTTGGACCTGATATATAGTACGGAAATTTTGTTGAAATATAGCCTTGTGAAAGAGGATGCAGCATTCTCTAGATTTGGCAAGGATAAGAAAGAGAGAGAAACATCTAGACATGTATTGGTATTGTGTGAATCCTTGAAGCAGTTAAGAGAAAGGGCCTTTTACAAGTTCACAAAGCACTCATTTTTATCAACCGACTAAGATGTGGAATTATTGTCTGCCAGGATCAACTACTTCCATTGTAAATGCAGTCACAATCTTCTTTGGTTAATTATTTACAGAAATCAACGTTTAACTTTAACATTGCTTGTAAGTATATTTATTTTATTGTGTTCTTGTTTTTCTTTTTGTCCTTATTTTATTGTTTTGGACTTTGTATGTAGTCATTTCAGTGTTTTAATGTTTCCTTGAGTAATTGGTATTGCTGTTAAATGTTGCATAGATTTGCAACCAATAAAAAAATAATAATAAGAAACATTTTTACAACTCAACCTCAGATCCTGTTCCCTAACTTTGGTCAATTAATTCATCAGCTAGTACTTAACGTTATAGCATCAGCCAAGGGTACCTGGTACAGTTCCCCACAGAGTTACTCTTAGCAATGCATAACATGATTCCTACTATGAACAGAGCTATGTTGACTCCTAGGCAGATGTACAATTTAGGAAACCTTTACACATATGCATGCATACATAAATGCATGCATACATACATACATACATAAATATATACATAGATACATAGATTGGATGCATACATGAATAAACACATCCATCCAGGCATTTGTTTAATACAAAATTCAGAAATGTGATCTAATGCCAATATATTGCATGTGCTTGTGATTGTAAACCCACCCCATGTGAATTTCTCACGTAATTACTGTACCTCACCACGCCAAATAGTTTTACGTGAGGATTAATAATAAACAATGTTAACACACATTTGTATGACTGTGCTGCAATTGGACTGTGCAAACAAGACATGCTAACATGTGTTAAAGCATGATTTTAGCATAAATCTCTCCACATTCGTATCATATGCAATATATAATTGTGAAACGTGTGTTTATGGCCCAGTTTATGATTTCTATGTCCGTTGTTTTCTCATGACGTCACTTAAGGTAGGTGAGATAGTTGTGAATTTCTAGACCGGGAACACCCATATACATTAGTGACTTAAAACGATGTATCCATTATGGAAATGGCAATGTATTTTTATTGGTTTCTGTGGCACAATTAATTAGGCATTTTCTCACAAATCATGTTCGATAAACGCGTTTGCACTAATACAAAACCATAATGCTGCATAATGCTGCTCAAGGCTGCCAATTCACAAAAATGTGAGAGGCAGCAGACATGACATCACACACCTGATGACATCACAGGAAATGCCATCAATTGACCATTGATCCTGATGATATCACAGGAAATTATATCATATGACTTTGGGCTTTAATGACATGAAATACATAAACATGCACCCTACAAAATAAATGTAATAACAAAATTACTAGTACTAGTGTAGACAAAAGACTATTTTAGTCTACAACCATATACTAAATATGGTATTCCATGGGTGCACACATGATATGCCAGGGGCACATTCATCAAAACTCCCATAAGACACAACTAGTACTATTGTCTGCCAGTATACACCATATGGTCAGTTTCTCCCTTCTCTGCCCGTTAAAGTATCAAATGACCGGCATAGTCATGGGCCTCATTACAGGTTTGGTGGTATCTTGGTGGTCAATCCACCAAAATACCACCAAACTGGTTTACCATTATAATTACCACCACTTGGTACTGCAGAATTACCTCCGGACTACAGTTGTGGTAGTTGGTGTTATTCATTCTGCTGGGGGTTTTTCCTCCACCTTACCTCCAAACCCATAGTTTGGTAGTGTGATAATGGGGAGGTAATGCAGTGGTAACTACATTACCACTGCATTACTAACATTTTTGGCCACACTGCTGAACTCGTAATGAGGCCCAATGCAGCCTCACATGCCCAGGCATTGCTATTATATGGTAGGTGCAACCTCATTTACAAAGTAGTGCCGTATAGAGACATATAGACCAGGGTAGCCAGCAGCCCTCGCTGAGGCACACCGCAAAAAACTCACCCACGCTCCAGCCGAACAACTCAGAAGACTATGGTACGTACAACCCTGAAGACTACGGTATGTATACCTTACACCACATCTGTGGACACAGGCTGCAGGCACAGCCAAGCATCGATGCACCTCACAATGCAACTATGGCTATGTTTTTCCGGTCTAGCAGCACATATAGCCATCCACACTGAAACACCTGACATACCTCAACACCTCTGCCACTAGCATACAGCGACTACTAACGAAAAGAAATTTGGTTTAGCTGGCCACACATCGACTCTCTCAACAATAGCAATCTATTGCAAACCCGAAACAGCACCCGCCCACATGGCTGCCCTTCTTTGGGCTGCTTAGTCTAGTCCAGACAGCCACCTAAGTCCTAGACCGGCAAGATACACACAGGCATCTCGTAATCTAAACTCTTTAGAATTTCCAGCACATTGACTATGGTCACCGGGGCGTTCCAACCAAAAAAGTGCATTGAGGTCACACAAGTGGGGAAAGAGCGCTATATAAATAACAAAATACAGTACAATACAATAAATAATATACAAAGCTAAGATTTATACGGCATCCATAGTAAACAAATAATATGGAGGGCATCTAGCGTGAAGCTTCTTCACTAAACTTTCCTGACTGTCCTTTGCTGACTTCCTCATCATATTGTTTCCCAATTATGCTTTCGGCACTCAAGCCCCTTCCTTTTCCTAACATCCACGTACCAGTGTGTGTCTTTCCCAATGCTAGGCCCTTGGTCCAACTCTGAATCAATTAGATCCTTATACACATTTTTTAATAAGTATTGCATATTGCATAACAAATGTAAAGCATCAGAGGCCCAAGTGGTATTATATTATGTCAAGTGCAGGATCAATGGTCAAAATGTTGTCACCTTACGCCAGCTAACATCTGATGTGTGGTCAGACTATTGGATCTTAGAGTTCTCCGTAGGCTTGATTTGAAAGACTGGAGCCCTATGGCATCCAGGATTGTGTTCTTGTGGGTTGTGGGTCTAGCACCCTACCTGCGTTCCTAAAACGATGCAGATACATTCCGATGGGATCTTCCAGCTGTAATCTGATCATTTGATCACTCATATATTTTAAGAAGTGTTTCTCTTTTTTGTTTTTACAGCCATGTGTTCTGTACACTGTTGTTTGATATATTTCGCCTTTTGTTTCACGTTATATTTGTTATGTATTGTTTGTTTCCTGTTGTCTGCACCCTTAAGCCTTTGGGTACCTGGAACACAATATAAATAATAAACATAAACATATGCCTGATGTTTTCATCATAAATATGGTTTAGCATCAAATGCCCAAGTGTTTCCATCATGTATTAAGTGAAGACTCCTTTGCCCAGCTACTGCTATGTACCACTCAACCTACCATTCTTCCTACAAGTGGTACATTAAAAACAAAGCGCCCTGTCGAGAAAGGGTAACGTTTGGAGGTGGGGTATGTGAGGGTGCTGCGGTTTGCGATTGACAGGCTTTGCTTGTGCTGATCATGCATTTTAGGGATATTGACTCCACTTCTTTTATGACACTTTTAGGTGAGCTCAGTTAGGGCAATTAGGGAAAATATGACCAAATCATTTCCCAAGAATTGCAACATTTTGGCAAGTGGAGAAGCCAGGATTTCCTTGATTCAATGTAATACATTGACCACATTTCTTGCCATTCCATATGTTGTTTTACATCCATTGAGTTTACTGCATTGTTTCCTTTCATGGGCAGAACCCGTTATTTATGTTTAGAAGTGCTGATTTTCAAAGCACCAATCCACATTTTAAATGTATTTTTGGGGTATTTTATAACCCAATATGAAGATATAAAAC
Organism: Ambystoma mexicanum; assembly: GCF_040938575.1. Taxonomy (NCBI): domain Eukaryota; kingdom Metazoa; phylum Chordata; class Amphibia; order Caudata; family Ambystomatidae; genus Ambystoma; species Ambystoma mexicanum. Next base: position 340,345,725 of record NC_090939.1, read on the forward strand.
AAACGTTTATTAGATTGTGTTGGGTAAAAGTATGATGTAATGTCTTGCTTTCAATACATCACTTCATATTATAATATTTCATTGTTTTAGCACTTCAGTTAACAGATGTTATTGTTATTCATATGATGGTATTCGATGTATCAACATTGTTGTAATTCAAACGTGTGACAGGATGTAGATTTAATTACATTTTAAGAATCTTGGAGTTGACTGAACGAGCTATCCCCATCTCTTTCTAGATATAGATTAACAAAAGGGTACAACAGTTAGTGAAAATGTTCCATGCACAAGACATACATCCACACATAAATTCCTCAATACACAATCCTGCTGGAACACAGTGCTCCTTTACACTGAACATGCACTTCTAATTTTGAGACGATGGGAGACTAGACATTATTATGCTGTCAACACTAAAGTTATTTCATTGAGTAATACATCCCTTAATGGCATTTACGTATGATGGGCAATAATACAGAGGCACCAAGTACATTGCCGGGCATTCTGTTGGTATGCACGTACAGCTCCCATGCATGCCCACATGATTCAGACAAATCTATTAGCACATGAGAAAGTGAAGGTGTGTGGCTGCAGAGCAGTGGGGTGCACAGTTGGTAGCAACACATGCATTCCTAAGAGACTTAGGCAGGCCCAGATGTAGGGTATAGGTCATTTTGTGTAGCAGTAGTCAAATATAATGTGCAACTGTTCAGGGGGTTGCCTTGGAACTTATCAGTAACACATTACAAAAATAGTCAATGCAATTTCATTGAAACATTAGATTGACCAGCTGAACTTTATTCATCTGTCCCAGTCATCTCATCTCCATTCTCATGAGAAAGCCTTCTACCACGACACTATCAGAGCCTTGAACCAAGAACAAGTTACTGTATAAATGAAGCACATTAATAACCCTTTCACCTTTTTCTCCGGCAGAAATGTAATCTGGGACAATTTGAGACTGCCATAGGGATTCTGAACCCGTCAGTAGATCAGGCCTTGTAAATTAAATATGCTGATTTGTAAAATGGTTGTGCATTCATTCTTTGCCTTTCAGTGGGGCCCATGAGCTCTGGTATATGACAGGACTTTGAGACTTGACCTTGGCTTTAAGCCCTGAGATCTTATCCCTCCAGCCCTGAGATCTCTCCATTGGCTCTCAGTGGCTACAAGGATTAATTTCAAGACCCTTTGCATCGTCCTCAAGGCTTTCTGAGGTCTGGCCCCAAAATACCTTCAGCTCTTCCTTTGTAAATACCTTCCCTCACAAGCTCTTCACTCCTCCACCTCTAACTCCTTCATGGTCAGTCATGTTTCTATAAGAAATAAGCTGGGGTTGATCGTGTCTTCGGCTGGGGCCTCCCTCTGGAACAGCCTCCCTGCCACTCTTAAACATGAGGAGAACAATCTCCAGTTCCGGAAGCACCTCAAGACCTTCCTCTTTGATTCTGCCTTCTCCCTTCCTCTCCCCTGCCATCCGTTCTGTCTTGGCATGGTGCACCTGGTCACCCTATGACTTTCGGCCCAGGTACATGCTCACCCTATCACCCACCTGCACTGCCTCCTGGCAATCCCTTGCACTGTGGTCTGTATCTGTAACCCTACTGTCACCCCACCTGTTTTTCTGCACTTATCTGGCACAGCCTATTTGCTGCCTTATACCTAGCACTTGCCACTTGCTGGCTGCACTACCACTGTTTTTTGCTCTTATTTATTGATTTTTTGTTTAATTTATTTTCCCCTTGCTAAGCACTTTCCCCCATGCACTTTCCCCCTTCTTCCTATCCCTATGACTTGCGTGTTCTCAATATCACTGGGCCTAGTAAAATGTTGTTTTTGTTCTCCCTTGTTCCATTCCCTTGCCTTGTCGCACTCTGAATCACTTGTGTATAAGTGTGATACACATAAAATATCAACATCAATATCAATATTAATGCTACATTTGATATACTTACCTATGATCCATCTTTAATATCTATGTTTCTTTAACGTGAGACACTATTATTTAGGGCATTCTCCAGCCTAGTCCAAGTTACTGTGTGGCTATCAAGGAGGCCCCACACTTCATTCAGAGTGCTACTCCCGCAGCTGGTGAGTTTGCACCGTTTTACCACACTGAACTTGCATTTTTACCACATTATACCCCCTTTCTATTTATACATCAATAGCAAACTCTTTGTCCCACCCCTGTTCCCTTTCTGCTACACTTTTATTTCTAATCTTGTCATGTCATCCCCTACTTCCTCCCAACCATCGAATGAGCCCCCACCCATATACACCCCCGTCCATCCTCACGACATGTGATCCAACATTGCTCATCATTTTCTAAATCTAAAGGCTGTGTTCTGACCCATCCGTCATTATCGTCCTCTGTATTTTTTCAATTACTTCACAAGTACCCTTCTCTTTTTATAATCCTTATCAATACTCATGGGCAACATACATTTTCCTCTTCATTTGTTAATATAATGTTTCTAAAGATGTTTGCCAATGCAGAAGGTGATGAGGATGAGGACCTCCGCAGGGACAATCACTCAAAATACTCCAGAAAGCCAGGTGGGTACCCAAGTGAAAATGCTGTCCAACCAGTTGCTTGACTGCACTCGATTAGCTTAATTTGTCATGTTTTCATGTAGTGTCTGTATTTCTCAGATAGCTTCTCCATTGTGTATGTTGGTACAGCAACTGCGCTTACATTTCACACAAACTCCACCTTCTATAGCAGTTGGAAGGTCTAACACATACCGGTTCTGGAGGGAAACCAAAAACAGTGCCCTCTACTCTATGCATTTAGTTCTTTTGCTGTTGAATTTCCCCATTGCAGCCGCTCATAGCGTGTGAGCTGAAACCATTTATTTCACATTTTCTGTAGCTTGCAAACCGAGTAGCGAAATGTAAGTAAACAATGTTGCAGCATTGGAGAATAACCTGAATTTGTCAGGGATAGCATCCAGATTTTCAGCACACTTTTCTGAAAAATAATTATTCTCCCTTTTCCTTCTGCCCTGTGATTTTTGATTATCATTTTGCTGCACCACTTTTTCCTGCAACGCAAGTTGAATGGCAGTGCTGTTTCGAGGCACCACCAGGGCAGGGCTGTATAGAGTGATGATGGCACAGAGCCCATGCCAATCATATGGAATCTGGGCATAGGCCTTTGATCCACAGGCCCACCACACATCCATCACAACTGCAGTCCCCTGTGTCAGCGCCACACACCTCATCACCTTGGCACATCCTGTATTAGTTCCTAGATGGAAAGACCCACTCGACCTGAAATGGAGGAAAACATGTAAAGCTCATGATATTGACTGGTTGATGTCTTTAATGTACATATTTCCCCAAATTGCCTTACAACTGTCATTCACTTTAGCTACCACTCTGTTCATATCCCACCAACCTTTCAGCATGAATTGCATTATTCCCCCTCCCACTGGCCACTATACCACTCTGCCTCTTTTATTCTCATTAATGATCTTGTGTGACACCAGGGAATGCTCTGCTCCTCCTTATTTATGCACTGAAATCTTTTGTATTCACTTATTTTTAGTCCCCCCTTCTAGAACATATATATTCCACAATCATATCTTTGTTCTCTCTTTTTTCGGCCATTTTGTTAATTTCACGTAATTGTCAGCATAGACATTTTCCCATTCAAGACACACCCTGGGGCAGGAAAAGCTTTGGTACACCTACTACATGTGGGATGAGTGAACAGACGTAGCAAGCGCCATTCACCCTTTCTCATCCCACCCACAACATGTTGCTGTACCAAATGTTTCCAGATGATAAACTTCACTCTTTTTCAGTGTCATGGTGAAAACCCTTTTCATCTATTAAACTCCTTTTTCCCCAATTTACATTGTCATTTATCCGTGTACCAGTTTTTTCTTTTAAAATCAAATGAAACAAAAATATTACTCCTATGCTTAAACATATTAATAATATTGCACTCCAAGAAATGCAATATTAATGTTGTCTTTTCGTAATGATATTGTCGTTAAGAAGATTCTCTCCTTCCTCTTTTGCTGGCTTTTTGTAAAGTCTGATGGCTGAAAAAAAGTTAATGAAACTTTCCAAATATTTCCCATTATGCTGTGCTCTGTTCCTCTTGTCAATGAGAGGCAGAGGTCTTGTTTTTGTGCATGTCAGTGATGTCGACCCATCCTCGCCGGCCCTCCATCTTTACAGCTGTTGATTTTGAATAGGTTACGGTGTGGGGCCCAGGGAAGTACTCTTCTTTCCACTTCCTGATGTTATTTTTGACATAGGTCTTATCTCCTGGGTACAGAAGTGCTGCTTGCAGAAATGTGTCCTTTTTGATCACTGGTTTGTCCTGTGTGAACTCTTGGCCTTGTCAGAAAGGATATATATTGAAGTGATTTTGTAAGTTCTGTGAGATACGTTTCAGATTCTCCCCCCAGAATGCTAGAAAATGACTGAGCATCAGAGATTGTACATGACAGAGGTATACACAAATGCATTATCTGCCCTATAACTATCTCATGAGGAGTGAGATGGTGATCTCCTCCAGGAGAATTGCAGAAAGCAAAAAGTGCAAGCGGCAAGCAGTGCACCCATAATTTACCAATCATTTTCAATTCAATTCAATTCAATTCTCCAAGTGTTTATGTAAGCTTAGCTAGGTGCATTTTCAGCAGGCCATTCATTTTTTCTTCCAAATCGTTAGCTTGCAGGTGGTAAACCTTGAAGTTGTGTGTGATATCTGGGTCCGCTCATGGACCCTTTTCCTTGTTTGCTCTGTGGACAGGCTTCCAATTGGTCCAGAGGGCGGCGTGATGTACACGGACACCCGACTCACCTGCTTATTGGCTGGTGAATAGTGTGAGGTGCGTCATATTTTTCTGAAACGCTAGCCATATTCTATCCACAGATATCTGCGGCTGACCGTGGATAGCACAGTGGGACACATGGCTGGGAAACATATTTTGGGTCATTTGTCATTGGGAAGAGGAGCTGAGAAGGGTGGGGGAGTGAAAGATTGTTGATATCATGTATTTGTTTAGGTGAAAGAAGAGCCTGCGGGGCATGGCAGTCCATGGACAGGGCCTTGGGCGGGCAGCTTATTTATTGACTGCAGGCATGATTCTAGGGTAGGGGAGTGGAATGTAGAAGATATGAGTATGTTTGAATATGTTAAAAATAGGCCATGCACCCAAGAATCTAGGCACTGGCACAACTAATGTAGTATATAACCATGCAACCAAGAATGTACATACAACAGTTAGAGAAATATTTTTGGGGTTACTTGGTGACTGCAAAAGGGCTTCTTAGAGTAGGGGAGGGGAATCTAGATGATATGGTTATATTGGGCCTCATTACGAGTCCGGCGTTAACCGAGGCGGTAAAACTGCCTGGTTAACGCCGGACTCGTATTACCATTCCGCCTCCGTGATTCCTGGAATTACCGGGACATTACAACCCCGGTTTTCCGGGAATCACGGAGGCGGAATGGTGTAAATTCCCATTCCCATTGAGTCCTACGGGACTCAATGGGAATCGGGATCATGGAAACACCAGCAGCATCTTGTAATGCTGCCGGTGTTTCCTCGTGTGCCTGCAGGCGGGCGGTGTTAAACCCGCCAGGTCAGACCTGGCAGGAACATCACCTCCCGCCTGCAGGGGTCGGGATCAGGCGGTCCGGAAACAACGGTGGCAGCGGGTTTACCGCCACCGTTATTTCCGGACCGCCACGGTCGTAATGAGGCCCATTGTCATTGGTGAAAAATAGGGTTGAAATCTGCAGATGGCGTTTAAATTGGGAAGTTAAGGGCAAATTGTTGTGTGTTGGTTGTAGCCAGTGGCCAGTTTCTTGGGCGTCCTCCGTCCATGCACCCAAGAGTCTAGGGACTGGCCACAAGCACCATAGCATAATACGGACATGCACCCAGGAATCTGGCCACAAGCATTGTAATAATATGTGTACAGAAATAGAATTTGGCCATTGGAAAGGAGCATTACAATAATATGTGTATAGTTAGTTCACATAATGTATAGGCAGTGTATACTTTGTTGTACCATTGTGGGCATAGATTGACTTTGTTGTACATGGTAACACAGGAGAAATCTTTGCTTCTTTCTCTGTGGAAAAAACATAGCATAATATGTTAGGTAAGGTACTTCATAATGTCGCATTGCACACAATGGGCCTCATTCCGAGGTTGGTGGTAGTCATGGTGCAATTGCACCATGACTGCCACCAATAACGGTACCGTGTCAGGTTTGGTGCAATGGGGACTTACTGGTATAGTCAGACCTTGGCAGGACCGGTAAATCCCCATTCACCAAACCATTCCCCATTCCCATTTGATCCCCCATAGGGCTCAATGGGAATGGGGAGGGTGCAAATAACGGGCCGGCATATGCCAAGCCCATTTTTTTGTGCCCAGGTCCCTTAATCGGTCCCATCCTTAACACCTGGTCAGACCAGGCGTTAAGGAAGGAACCCGCTAAGGGACCTCATAGTAGGACAGTAAGGGATTACCAACACCAGTCTCCTTACCGGTGCCCGGTATCCCTTACCGCCCTGCTCGGAATGAGGCTCAATGTCACATATTCATGTACTTTTTAGACCCTCATAATTAGTGCATTACAAGCACTATGCTTCAAACAACATTATTGTGCATTTTTGTTTGGTTACATAATCATTGGGCATAGAGTAAAAAATCCATGTAGGATTAAAAAAAAAACTAGTACATTCATTTGATGTTACCTGTCACACTATGTTTGTTTGAACTGTGCAGTACTTACAGGAATGTCTACAGTGCACAAATAAGTGAATTTGCTGTTGCAAGCACTGTTGCAGTAGGAGGAATTGAAATGGTGTATGTGTTTTGCTTTTCGAAAGTGCAGGTGATGTGGCTGTGCCAGTTGTAGCAATTGCTGTATTCTAACTGTTTCTAGTTTTGCAATTTTTAAGAATATCCTTTGCTGCAGTTTGATTCCTGTTGTTCCTTATAAGCTTGACTAAATGAGACACATAAGCATACTTCATTTATCTTATACAACAACTCATATAAAAACACACTATCAGTCACCTTCAGCTGCTCCAATTAATAAATAGATGTTCACAATAGCCAAACACAGAACATGTGCAAACTTTCACTTCTGGAACCAAAATGTGACAAACTCACCAAAAGGCCACTTTCATATCTTTGTTAAATCAGTAGCACAAACAGCGGTCTGTAGAAAGCAAATAAGTAAAATGACCAACACATTTCTATTACAAAACATATCAATAAATAAACCCCTACACACTCCTTCTAAAGAATACTATATACAACATTTACACACTATATTTTAAAAAAAAAAACATCACCTTGTAAGTTATAAAAACTATAAAACTGAACACAAATTGCAAAAATATATTACAATATCTATTGTAATTTATTGTATGCAGTTGCAGTAATAAAAATCCCCCAACTGTTTGTTTTTTAGCCACGGGTATACTGCTAACAGTTTAACCACAATTGAAAGCACCCAGTAGTCGCTCGCGTTAGCCATGTAAGCAACATCCTGAAATTCATAAGCTGATGCTGTAGCTGCGTCTTTACATATCTGCATTACAGATTTATATGTAATATTGTTCAAATAACTTAACAAATACCTTTATTCATGTTCTCTTCTTTCTTCCATATTAGTAACTCTGAAACAAAATGAAATGTAGTTTATAACAAAATAGAAACAACATTATTTATGTTTGTTTTCATAATGGTACCAAGTGAATACTGATTGTATTCCCAGTACATTACCAGGTTGTATTCATTAATCATACTATAGCGGAAAAAACTTCTGGTTGGAGAGAAAAAAAAAACTCTCTTCAGTTATTTTAACTATTTAACAATAATGTTATATAATATACAAATTATACACTATCTCACTTTCGACAAATATGTGTATATAATAACATGTAAAATAGAAATGTAAAGAATTTTAGAAAATAAATATATAACAAAAACACCCTTCAGAAAATAACACTTTAAAAAACTAAGAGCTGCTACAGTGCAGTATAGGAACAAAAATGAAGAATTATTGATTCAACTATACTAACCATTTAGGTAACTACAAACTGGGTTTTGCATCAGCAAATTCGAAAAAGATTTGCCCACAACATCAACACTTCGTACACCAATAATTGGTTTCACTACAATGAAGATATGTTAAATTATGGTGCAAACATTATTTAATATTAAATGACAAAGTCACAGATTCATATATGCAACCTTAACCATGGAACTGTGCAAAACCTAAGGGTGTTCTTCCAAGTAAAACGCAATAATCCCTTATTCAGGTGGACAGGGAAGGGCTGATGTTAGGGAGAATTCTCATAAATGGCTAATTTCCCTTACCTATTGAGTTCCTCAGCAGCTTTGCTGGATTTCTAGGACTTATTTTTTCAGCTGGTAAGAGTGTGAGCCTTTTTTTCCCACTCTTACATGTGTTTTGCTGTGTGTGTTTTTACCACTTGTGTAATCTTGGGCTCTGGACTCTCACCTACTCCATGAGCACCATTTTTGTGTGTGTTACACAGCACCCTCAGTGTAGTAACACAGGGTTGTCTTTTAGACTTCCTTCTGCCTCCATTTTTATGGGACTGACTACTGTCTCCCAGAAACATGTAAAGTTGCCATTAACTTTATGTAGTCTCTTTAAACTACAGACCCAGTACACACCATCTTACATGGAGTACTGGAAAGATTACATCGTATCCCTTTTGTCTGTGTCTCTTGGAGCACTGTTTCGCTCCCTTTACATTCAGACTTGGCTGGTGGCAGTGGTAACTACCCTAACTTTTCTACCCCGGTTATATTATATAACCATGGTATTGTTTTAGGCTATTATATTAGCCTTGAACATAAACCCGCTTGACCAAATACATTTTATTTTGGCTCCGGCTGGGTTTAGTAGCCATTTCTTTTTGTTAAAGTCTTTCTCGTGTTCTTCTGTGCGCGCCAAACCGGGGATGATTACTTTGTTTGCTGTCTTTTCGTGAGCTTCTGCACAGAAGCCCTCCTTAAGGCGCCTGAAAGTCTGGGCAGGCAGGATGTGAGGGAGGGGACTTCAGACCCCTGCCATGGCTTCCCTTGCTAACTCAAGTCGCACGCTTGTTTGATTGACTAAGGGGACTGGCTTTGCCAGGCCAGCCGCCCTGCTGTGTTATTGACAGCCAGGCTGTATGAATGGGGGAAAACTGCATAAAAAACAGGTCTCTGGGACTGGAAAGACAGAGTCGCCACTGGAACGAAAGAACCAACGAGGAACTGGCTGAAGAGCACCCCTACAATGACTGAACTGCCCAGTGAAGCCCTACTGCAGGTCCGAATCTCCAGAATCCAAAGACAGAGAATATCCTCCAGGAAACTTCTTCCCTTGAGCTGGTGGGAAAAAAACAGTTTGCCCAAACTACAAGCCAGGACCCCTCCTCTGGTCAAATTTGCTGTACAGAGCTACAGTGGGCCGGTTATCCAGGAAGGCCAGACCCTGTTTGGGTTTTAGGGAGCGCACCTTTTATTTGTTGCTTTGCTTTGCTGCTAGTTTCTTCTCCGGGTAGTGCAGGATCCTGCAGTCTTCCTACTTCTGATCATTTCGACAGTTGATTCAGGAACTGTGAGCCTGCAGGAACTACCAGAAACATCCGCCTCAGCTACAGCTTCCTCTCAGTTTTAAGGTACTGTGCAAACTCGGTTGCTCGTTTCGTTCATCTGCGGGGAAAGTGTGTTAAATCTTTCTCCAGCCCAAGGGTGTGTCCTTCTCTTCTTTATAAACTAACTTTTCTACCAACCAACCTCATCCGGAAACCGTGCCATGAACTTTACCGCCATAAAACCTGATTTGTGTGATCTTGAGCAAATGACTTTTGACCCATTTACTTTGGCCCTGAGCCTTTTCTATGTGATATCCTCACTGAAGTTCCTCTTGTTCGTCTGCCCTGAGTACTTAACTGTTGGTTTGATCTAATTTCTAATAACTTTTGTCTTTCCCTCCCTTTTAAATTGCTGGAGTGCCATTTTGCTGCCACTTCATTTTGTGAGCTTAACTTGTCTCGGATTTAAGGGAAGTGGTGTGGTGTATTGAGGGTGTAATGTTTTAAACTGCTTATAATGTTGTAATGTTATACAACTGAAGAGTGAAATAAATGTATATGTTTTTACTTGAAAACCTTAAGTCAGTGTTTGCCTGAATCATAGTAATTGCTGTCCTTTGTGTAACTATTTGATACTGCTCTCTTACTCTTGAGATAAGTCTTGTTGCTCCGCTACTGCTACCACTTTAACAGTGTAGTACAGGCTTGTACCAAAGGTGAATTTGTACTGTCACATGTGGTCTTAATTGTGTGTGGTGTTCCCAAAGGGTACTGCACATAATTCTGCCTAACAGCTGGCGCTCTCAGATCCCAACCCTGGGGTGGATGAGCCAGGGAGGATCGCCTGGGTAGGGCAACCCAGGGTTACGCTAGGGGAATACACCAGGTGAGACGCGGTATCCACTTCCTTGTGACACCTTTTCCCCATCCAGCATGGTAGTATATTTCGGAACATAACCCCTCCCCCTTCCCAACACAGACACTTTCTCACATACTTTCTCCCCATGAGCGACAACAGGACACCCCTCACCCCCTTTCTCGACAGTAATTTTCTGGATTTTCCTAAACTTACTAGTGAAAACTGCAATCCCCATAATTCCTCCCCTCTGTTCTTTTCTAAAGTCACTGAGAAGAGGAGGAGAGAGAGATTGGCAGGATGAAGATTATCAACAGGGATCCACAGACACAGAAAACAGAATCTCCCCTTTCTACAACAGACAGTCCCACTAATGAAGCCAGACTAAGTCAGGCCTCCCTCTTTAATTACTCACACCTGCCTCCACTTGTCTCTCGTAGGCAGCATACAAGGCAGATCTGGAAAGCAAACTATGAGCGAGTCGGGGATGCTGGAAGATGCCAGAGAGAAGCAGAAAGCCCTAGTGAGCTGAGGAAGCCTTGGAAGTCCTGGAGGAGGGGACAACCACCCAGACATTGGGCCTGCTTTTTGAGAGGAGGCTGTCATGTGGAGGAGGGAGCTGTACTTCAAGAAGGCAAGACCAGGGCCAGCTGTGGTTGCCTGGAGGTACCTGTAGCAGAATTCCTCCGCTGGAGCCAGGCAGGAGAACACAGGTACATGAGGGGCAAAAGGTAAGACCCTGACCTCATTGAAACATCCCCATTGTGGCTCCTACAGCTCCCAAAACATGGAATGCTGTTTTGGGGAGCTGTGAAGTAGAAGCAACACTATCATACGTGCAGTCTGGGAGTCCAAAACCATACTTTTGAAGAGTGTGAATTTTGCGAGAAGCGTCTGAGCCCAAAAGAGGGAGACCCCTGTGAACTTTGTGAGAAGGGTCTGAGCCCGGCAGAGGGAGACATTGTGAACTTTTGTAAGCGAAGCTGGAACCAGAGATAGATTTGTACGGCGCCACGTGGGTGCTCATTTCATGTCTCTGACTGGTGCCCCTTCTCCCTAACCAGGAGAAACAACAAGTACCAAGAGTCCTTAAGGGAGGCCGGTGTGAGGTGTCAAGGTGGTCATATGAGGGTCAAACCAAACCCCCTTGTACAATCACAAGTGTTTGACGTGGTGTGGAGGCAGGCGTGAACCCTACAGAGGGATGCCTGTGAATTGGGATGGACCCTAACACACCCTAGAGCCTTGTGTGAATGGAACTTTGTGAAGCCCGACTGGAGGCTTAAGAGACAGCCTTAGACCCAGACTTAGGTAAAGGGAAGGACGTAAGGGGTCTAGAATAACTTTTTGTTGAAATATGAACTGTAGCAAATGTGAACCCGGTGGAGGGATGCCAGGAGAAAGCTAGGAAAAGGGAACCCCTGCTTTCTGGTGAAATTTGAAATTGTGAACTGTGACAAGTATGAACCCGACTGAGGGATGTCCACAGTGAGTAGTTTTCTGAGCCTGACTAAGGGAGGCTGATGACTGAGAGAAGGATCAGAGCCCGGCTGAGGGGGATCCAAGAGTGAAGATTGATCAAAGGAACTTTTGTTGATTTTGGCATATCAGACCATTTGAATCAAGAGACTTTGCATGAGAAGAGACCTGCACACAGAAGGCCCATATACAGAGAAAAGGAACTGTCAGCTTGTGTCAGAGAAGCCCAGGAGTGTGCCATCCTCACGAGTCCCACCTTGTCCTGTGCAAAAAATGTGGGGAAGGGACATTATCCCACACTATTTTGTAGCATAGCCGTGTGGATTGGGAATAGGTTTCTTTAGTATAGGCCATTTTTAGTTGACTAGACTCTACAAGGTATTATTATGATGTGATGGTTGTAGCTTGCTCCCATCTTAGATTTAGGTTTAGATTAGGTGTCTATGCCACCCAATTTTCTGTTTAATAAACATGCTTGAACTGTGATCACTTGTTTCTGTCGTGCTTTGATACTATGACGTACTTACAAAACCAAGACTGACAACCTATCTATGTCTTCAGTTTTACAAATAAATAAATGAAGACATGCCAGCAGTGTACCATTATTTTGAGTATTAATCGTTTTAAAGTATAGTCATGCCTATATTTTGCAAAATAGGTAGACAATAACAAAGTGTTTGTGTAAACGTATTAAAGTGTTAACTATATAAATATGTACTCTGAATTATAAAACAATGATATTAACATTGTCATTTGATAACTTCTTTCATAATTTGGTGTCTGTCCTTTTTTGGCCACCTGCACACCTAAGAAGCTAATGACAATTTTCTCAAACCAACCATTCAAAATAGAAAAACACGCACAGTTTAATGACTGGATAGATTGGACAACTTTTCTGAAAACTTCACACTACATACATAAGTTATTTATGCATTTAGCAAACTAACCCTTTCAGTAAGGAATTTAAGGGGGTAATTCATGGAATAAATGTGCGCTGAAATTTGTGGCGCAAGCTGGTGCAAGCGTGAAAAAGCTAGCGCACGCGTGCGAATCGCACGCGTGCAATTCATGGAAGCACCTGCTTGTGTTTTTCCCGGGATGTGTGCCAAATCCGCACTTTCCTTACATATCACTGCGACTTTCCAAATGTATGATCGACAGGAAAAGGGAAAGCGCACACCTTCTTGCGCACACACCTAAAAAGGGGGCGGAACACGGGGAATGGGGAACAACGCAAAAATGTATGCGTAACGTGGGAAGTACCACTGGGAAACACACGCAACGCCCACACGCTAGTGAACAACATGTATTTATGGAATTGAATAGGGAAAACCTGCGCATGTCAAAACATGCGCACACGCACACATACGTCTACCACACGTAAGCAGGCGGAAGCACCCCCACGCAGCATGAAAGTGCACGCAAACAACAAACAAGCATATACAGCTCCGATGAATGTCGCATTTCTCGCAGCATTGATCGTGGGACACCAAAGGAGGAGAGGAATAGCTAGGCCCTGCATTTTCTTTGCCCAGGACCAGCCTTTTTGGGATGCCTGATGACCAGGTCTATGGCAGGTATAGGTTTCTACCTCATATCATCCTAGAGCTGGTCACTGAGTGGGAGGATGAACTCACATTACTCACCCTGTGCTCCCAAGCATTGAGCCCCTTGGAGAAGGTGCTCAATGTACTGAATTTTTTGTCCACTAGGTCATTTCAGTGGACAACTGCCAAAGTGGAGGGGCGTCTCACAGCCCATGCAGTCACGTTGCCTACACCAGGTGTTGGCAATCATCACTGCGCGCCCATCAGTCCGCAGGCACATGTACATGCCCAGAACACCCGCAGAAATGCATGCCGTGGTCCAGGACTTCTACAGGGTGGCACACTTCCCCAAAGTGCTTGGTGCCATAGATTGCACCTATGTGGCCCTATGTCCACCTAGGGCCACTGAAAACATCTACCACAACCGCAAGCACTGGCATTCCATCAACATGCAGGTTGTATGTGATGCCAAGGGAATCATCACCTCTGTCTATGCAAACTATCCTGGGTCTACCCATGACAGTTTCATATACAGAATGTCTGCCCTGAGCCGGGCCCTGGAAGCTGGGAAGCATGGCGACACATGGCTCATAGGTGAGTACAAATTCCTTTGCACATGCATTCATGTCACACAAAGACAAATACACAAGCCCAACTAATGACAATCATTATCACCTTACCAGGGGACAGTGCCTACCCTCTGAGCACCTACATGATGACGCCAATACGGAACCCCACCACACCACCCCAGGTAAGATACAATGCAGCCCATATTGCAACCAGGGCCATAGTGGAGCGCTCTTTGGAGTGCTCAAGTAACGCTTCTGCTCCCTTGGCCGCTCTGTTGGACAGCTACTATCTGCACCCCCAGTAGGGTGCAGGATCATTGTGGCAGCATGTGTCCTGCACAACATTGCAACACGGTGGGGCGTACTGGTGGACATGGTGGTAACCCCACATCCCCAACCACACGCACAGATGCTGTGCATGGGAGGGGAAAGGGCATGTGGTGAGGCAGCCCATATCCAGCTTGTGGCCACATTTTTCACTTAAACTGCAACCCCTGTGGAGTGCACACAGGCCTGGCACATACCAGGTGACAATCAATGATGAGAAAGGGACATTTAACTGTCACAACCTTACCACCCTGAGAATGTGTCCACGGAAGTGCCACATTGTGTGCATCCCTAGCTACTTAAACACAACCAATCCCATGTGACCAAAAGGAACACATGCAAGGTGCATACCCCGCTCCCTGCAAAACAGGGCATGAAAGTACTGGTATGCCACCCTCCTCCCAACCCCATAACCCCCGTCTGCCACACCATACAATGGTATGCAATGGCAAAACATCAAACCATATGCACAACACGTGACATAATAGTCATGAAGTGCCACGTGAGAAATGTAAATAGGCAACAGACAATTACACCTGACATGGAATCTGAAGAAATGACTGACCAAAATCTCACAGCCTGAAAACAGTGGCACAAATGCATGCCATCAGTGGTGCAAGCAACAAAAGTCAGAATACCTGTTGCCATGCACATTGGACAATAGCAAATTGGCATTACAAACACTGTGTGCTGCATGTGTGTCCCCTGCAACACACTGCTCACCGGACAGCACAGTGAGTGTGCATTGCGTTGGGGAAACCCCTTGAGAATCAGGAAAAATAAGTACAATCAATCAAATAGTACCCTGTCATGCAGGTACACGATCAATGAATCGGAAGTGAACATGGATTGTAGGGACACAGCATGCCTGAGAAGGCAATCTGGGTGCACGTGTGTGCATGGTGCCGCCCTAGTTGGTGTGGGGGGCGTTCCCTAAGTGTTTGTGTCAGTAGAGACATGCATCAAATACATGCATCTCAAGAACCCCCCTGTGTGTTAAACCACACCAATCCCCTGACACCTCAAAATAAAACCCAACAGAGGATCAGCCACTGACCAGCAGAACATATCATCTACAGAGTACCCCACATCGACAAAGGCAGACAGTGAGCAATCATTGATTCATTGAAAATTCTTATAGGGCCTACACACAAAGTGTATCAAAGCACCTCAAGGAGGGAGGGAACAAGGGAGAATAACAGTACATTCCTACAAGTCCTTCAAACAGTCCAGAATGTGAAAATGAACTATGAAATCAAAGTACATAGTACAAGTGCTTGAAACAATAAGGGAGAGTCTAGGGAGGGAAAGTGGGAAAACTAAACTAGCATCATCATTGCTATGCCTGACGGCAATAGTTGCAGTGCAGGAGTCACATAAGGAGGGAGGTGAGGGAAGGGGAGGGAAGAGGTGAGGAGAGTAACAAAACAAGTGACAAACTATGGAAGGTCAATGAAAAATAAAGATAGTGCTGGGGTGGGGGGAAAGAAACACAGAAGGGGGGAACAGACGACCTGTAATCAGTGGTGGAGGGACTGATGATAAAAGTAAGCACCAAAATAAAACTCAAAAAGATGAAGGTGGGGGGTGGATGGACAGAGGCAGATGGGAATGTGTCTGCAAAGAACAAGCGTCAATTGGGGTAGTGCTGGAAAAAGACAGACAGAGGTCAAGGAGGAGGGGAAAGGGTGGTGGAGAGGGAAAGGGAGGAGGGGGCCAAAGTGTAAAGGCAGGAAGGGGGAGAGGGGGGAAAGAATGCACACACCAGGGGCAGAGGGAAAGAAGACAGTGCAGAAGGGGAGGGGGTGTGATGGTGAAGGGGGGAGACAGAGGGAGACTGGTGGGGGGCAGGTGGAAACTGGCTGGGGGCAAGGGAGACGGGGAAACTGGCAGGGGGCAGGTGGAGACAGGCAGTGGGCAGGGGAGACAGGGGACAATCAAGGGACCCAGAAGGCTGGTGGACAGGGGTGGACAGGGGTAGACAGGGCCTCCATTGTGGGCCTTTGGTAGTGATGGCAGGCTCCAGCCTCCTGGATGGCCAGTTTGTCACAAGGGCCAAGTGCAACCAATGGTAGGGGGGGAGCAGGTCCAGGCCAAAAACATGACAGTCAAGTCAAAAGCAATGGAGCCATATTTCCAATGGCACAACAAAACACCAGGCAGGGCTGCATGATGGCCAAAGCAGGGGAAGCAAGGAAATGGGGGTAGTTGAAATGTGTGGTGACAAGGATAACTCAGCGTGCAATATTCATGTGGCATATCAAAATCACTGTAGGCCACGTGTCCCAATGCAACATTGTCAGCACACTGACCCCTCCCATCCTCAGTGTGTGTTACACAGTCAAAGGGTGTATGGTACCGCCTACAGCAGGAAGTGCATGAACATAGACAGTCAATTAATAAAAAAATCATAATCAACATGATGAAATGCACAGTCAACAGAATACTCACCAAAATGAAGTGCAGACATGCATTGGAGAAGCCATCCGGAATACCCACTAGGGGTGTACACACAAGTAGGACTGCAGGCTGGCCACAGATATAATGGAAGCCCAATGCCCCTGTGTGAGATGCTGTCACAACAAGCCATCCTTGTAAGCCCATGGAAAGGGGAAGCAGGAGTAGCATATGTGTCAGGACCCCAAGCAAAACACATACACGAGACAAGCCTAAATGGGCCCTGCTGGAACACAGAGTGGATGCCTTTAAATGCCACAAAGCACCACACTGTCACATGAATGCACAATAGACAAACAAAATAAACAAATAAAAATAATTACTTGCAGGAAAAAAGAAATAAAAAATAAAAAAAGGCCACACATGACCTGGGGGTGGGGGAATGGCACCCAGGAGGGGGCAGGTACAGGGTGCACCTCAACACCCACATGTGTAGATGTTGAGATAAAAAAATAAAAAAAACTCACTGGGCTCAGCACCTGCACAGCCCGACCTAAGTAGGAAATAGGTTGTCGTTGTCAACCTCTGGATGGAAATCAGAAGCTGGACGCGGCACAGTTGCCTCATCATGCCTATCTGCGCCTTGCCCCTCAGCGGCAGCAAGCATGCAGGTCTGGTAAGCCAGGTTCTGCATGGCAATGACACATAGGTCTGCATGCATTACCTCACATGTCACATGTGCTTCCTCCTGCAAGGACTCACATCATGTAAGACGGAGCTCAGCCTGCATGGCCTCACATACATATGGAGTACCTCCTGGCTTGCATGGAGTTCAGCTGAGATGGTTCTTTCAAGCTGATCCATTCTGTCTTCTGCCCGCCTACTGTCATCCATCATGATAGCACCAAGAGTAGATTGGAGGGTTTGGTGTTCGACCCTCTTGGCCTCACGGTGTACCTCTGCATGAGCAGAAATAGCTTGATGCAGAGCCACCATTTCAGCCCGGCAAGCCCTTTTCAGAGGCCACCATGCCCAGCCTGAGTGAGCGGCACGTAGACCGCGTAGCCTGCTGCTGTAGCTGCACTTGCCTTTTAGGGGGGAATATGGAACGGGCCACACTTTCCATACCTTGTGTCATCATATCAACTGCTCCCCCCTGTTGCTGTGCTATGGCAATAACGGCATGCTCTCCCTGAGTTGACCCCAGTAGCAAACAGCCACTGTGTTGCCGGACATGAACCTGCCAGGCCCAAGGAGCCTTGGTCTTTGCTGGGTTGGTGCCACCCACGGCTGCAGGACTGCATCCCTCCATCGACCTGATGTCCCAGGAACATGGCCAACTGGTGTTGAGTGTGACCATGCACCCATAACCACCACAGGCAGGCATTCCAACCCCGCCTTGTCCCCTATTGCAGGTGTCACGGACAGAAGATCATTCAACACAGGATCACTTACCAGCAACGACATGTCATGATGCAGATCTGGCCCAACATAGTGGTCAGAGGATGCATCATAGCCTGACTCAGAGTCCGCTCTGGACACAATGGCCTGGAGCTCCAGTGGGTACTCGTGGGCTGCCACCCCACGACCACCACTGGTGTCTGGATGGTCATGTGAACTGACTGCTGTGTCTGGGATGACATCTTCATCCTCTGCCTCCAGTGCTTCATCACCTGCAACATAAACAAAAGAAACAAGAACACGCATGTCGGTAGCACATGCCACACACATACAATAACATCATTGACAGCCAACACATTAAGCAGACATGTCACAAGCAACTCAAAGCCTAACATGCATCCAGTGGCATTGCAATGCAGGGGTATCTCGAAAGCAGAAAAGGTTGTGTGCAAAATGTGAAGCCAACACATGTTTTGCATGTTGCCCATCACCTGCATCACACACAACCTCTAGCAGGCACATATCCAAGGCAGAAATGAGCGATGGCAACAAATAGATGGTACGTAGCATAAGCATGTGGGAACACACAAATAGCCACAGCTGGCAATCACACCAAACACACCCTGACACATGTAACATGCATGTTCACGTGCAGCACTCAACAACCATTGACTTTGCAGAGTACACGTGTCACAAGAGGCACCTATGCTACTGCGTTTTGATACAGTGAAAGGAGGGACATGGTACATAGATGGCAAGTCACTATCACACAGCAGCATTGTGTTGGCATGTTGAAGGTCTGAACAGTAGTGGGTGTGTGCGGTGCAGTGCATGTGTACCCCCTCAACTACCAACATGAACATGTATATAGTGATGTCAATCTCCAAACGTGACGGCAGTGTAAGGGCAATTGCAGCCATCATGTGCAAATGGCATGTACCATGTTGCATGGATACCGTGAAACACCCACCCTCTGGGCAATAGCAGGGAAGCACTGCATGGCAATGAAAGGTTCACCACAGAACTGTGCATTGGCAGACAGTGTTGGCATGTGTCTATTGCATGTTGTCAGTCAAATGTCAGTACAGCTGATGAGAAGTGGACATGATGCAGGACAGATGAGGAACCATCAATAGTACACCCATGCATGCAGAAGGAGGATAGGATGGCCCGGGAGGATAGCTCAGCGCCAACGTGCGAGTCTTGGAAGCAAGACAACACGAAGCAACACAGGTTCGATCCTCGGGTCAACGCTTAGAAACCTCTGGGTGTTTAAGCGTATTATGAATATGCAACTAGACCAAAAAAAAAAACAATTACGCAACTAAGAAAACACATAATTCCAGTAACAGAGCCTCGATGCCCAGGGGCTGTGTGAGCGCTTTAAAAATGTAAAATAAATACATTAAAAAATAAATAAATAAAGAAGACGCAACACCAGTTGAAAAGAGGCAGTGGGCCTGTAACGGGGGAGCCATGTGCACAACACAGATGTGGACACCCAAAAGTCGTGCATGATGACACACAGACCCACAGTGAGCATGAAATGGCTGTCCAAATAACATGACACTTGGATCATCCTGGAGACATACTACAATGAGCAGGCGGTCAAGGACACCTAGGGGCATACATGGAATGCAAATAGGACATGAATGTGCACACATGTGCACGGGGAGCCACTGCCATCAGCACAGTTAGAGTAAGACACACTGCACCAAGGACAAAGGATGTATATGACATGATATGACATCTCATCAAGATTGCCCTGGTACACAAGTGGCTCAGAGTACAACCAAGCAAAGGGAGGGGAAGAAGGGAGAAAATGAATTGAAAACGATGATCATCCTGGGAACAGTGACATTGAGAACACACAAGTGCATGGAAAAGGGATAGAGGGTTGAAGACTCTGGAAGGGGGAGAAGTGGAACATGCCAAACAGAGGAGACCAAAGACTGAAAATTATGTCCAATGATAGAATAAGCATTCAAAAGGTGGTAGTGCAGCCAGCAAGTGGCAAGTGCAAGATCATTTGGATAGGGCAAATCTGATGACTGCAGAAGAAGAGTGGGGGACTGTATGAGTACACGTACAGGACCCATTGCAATGGGAGGCCTGGAGGCAGTGCAGCAGGGAGGCAGGGTGAGCAGGTACCTGGACCCGATGGACAGAGGGTGTCCAGGTGCACAGTGTCAAGAGAGGAAACTGTTCAGCTGCGGAGAAGAACGGCTAATGCAGGAGCAAATAGGAAGGTCTTGAGGTGCTTCTGGAAGCAGAGATTTTTCTCCTCAAGTTTCAATCTGGCATTTAGGCTGTTCCAAAGGGAGGTCCCAGCTGGAGACACAGATCTGCTCCCAGCTTGTTTCTTCGATAAATGAATGACCCGGAGGGAGTGCGAGGTAGAGGAGCAAAGGACTCGAGAGGGGAGGTATTGGCAGAGGGATAGTTGAAAGTATTTTGGAACCAGGCCCCAGAAATCCTTGTGTACAATGCAGAGGGTCCAAAGTTTCATCCTTGCATCCACTGGTAGCCAATAAAGGGATTTCACAGCTGGAAAGATAGGATCCCAGAGCTTGAGGCCAAGGACAAGTCTTGCAGTCCTGTACTGGATTAGTGGTAGAGGGCGGAGTGTGGAGGCAGGTAGGATTTTGAAAGAGCCTGTCACAGAAGTGCAACCTTGAGACAACCAGAGCTTGAGAGACTGTGAGCTTGTAGGTGAACAAGAGGAAAGGCACAGTACCCCTGAGGAGGCTATACAAGAAGTTAATATATCTCAAGAAATGTCAGAAATGTGTGCGTTAAAGGAATGTGTGGGTCAAAGGTGACCCCAAGGTTGTTGGCCTTGCAGGTGGGGGTAGGAGGAGGGCGAAGGGGGGCCAGCCAGAGAGTGAGGGGAAAGGATGGCGAAGGTGTACCGATGAGGAGTATGTCAGTCTTGCTGGCATTTAGACACAGATCGTTGGCAGTACACCAATTTCAAATGTCAATGATGCAATCAGAAATGATGGAGAGAGAAGAGGTGGCCAAGGGCAGCCTGGAAATGAGTTGAGGGTCATCAGCATATCATTGTAAGTTGTAGCAGAAAATGAAAATGCAGTAGGCGAGAGCTGCCAGGTCCTGTTTGGAAAGCCAGGCCGAGAGATCAGACCCCTGGTGAACACCACAGGTAGAGAGGGAGATTGATGAAAGGAAGGACCCAAGTTGTAGCTGGGAGGGTAACACATGCCAAACACACATGTCATTGAGTAACATGCATCAATACTCACCCGACGATGCATCATAATCCATCCTCTCCCCGCTCCACGGATTTGTTCTTCCGGGATGAACTCTGAAGTGATCTTCTCGTGCTGAGTGAGTTCATCCTCCTCTAGTGCTGGCCCACCACCAGTCACCAGAGACATGGAATAATTGGAGGCATGCTTTTGTTTTGCACTGTGTCAGAGGTCATTCCAACACTTACAGCAGTCCTGAGCCGTGTGCACCTGGAATCCCATGGATGTCACATCATCCGCAACATGCTGCCAGTGGATCCAACGCTGGTGATGCATTGTATGGCACTGTGGGCCCACAAGCATATCGCGTTGGTGTGCCAAAACGTAGTCCACAAGGAAGTCCTGTTCCTGGTTTCCGAAAGGCTTCTTCATCGACGTGCCGGAGGCCAGAGCCATGTCTGGGGTCTCAGCCTCTTGCACAGGAGCATGCTTTCTCATTTTGGGTGGTGGTACTGACCCTGAGTGACCAATGTGGCCCTGATCAGTGGGGGCAGTGGCGCTGGTGGACTGGACCATGGGAGTGGATATTTTAATGAGGACAGAAGGTCTGGCTTAGGTCTGACTCACTGCTGTGGTGGTATTGACTGCATCTACCCATACAGTCACCACCACCCGGCTGCTTGGGTCAGCAGATGTCATAACTGCCCCAGATACGTATGCCCTGGTCACAGCTACACTGGACACAAGTGACCCACACATCCTGGTAAAATGGAAAACGTCCTGGGAGTCCTCATCACGCAACGCAACATGCACTGCCTGACCCCGAGCCCGGGTGGTGGTCCCCACAGCTGCACCTGCAGCTACCACCACTGGTGGCCCCGTGACAGCAGATGAAAGTTGCTGTTGGGTGATTTGGGCACCAGGTTGTGATGCAACAGCTGCATCTCCAGGAGCCACAGGGGGTGGTAGCATGTCTGCACCAGCACGTGGCTGGGCATCCTGCCCCAGTGGGGCACCCCTGCCTCTTCCCCCTCTGTAGCTACCCTGGCCACCTGGACTCCCTGTCCCCCCTGGTCTCTGTGTCCATGTGCCCAGCCCTGGAAGGACACTCAGCTTTGCCGCCCTTAGCCTTTGGTGGCCTCCCAACCATGGCAGTGATGGTAAATAGCCGATGGGAGGTGCACTCAACAATTGTCCTGGGCAATTGGGTTGAAGGGGGCAGGGTAATGGATGGAAAAGGTCCCCCTGTGCTCATGCAAGGCTGTCTGTGACCCCTGGGGAAGAATTACGGGTCACGCAACGCTCAGGCCCCCCCAGAAAATTGAAAAAAATAATAATAATGAAAACAAAAATTGACAAAAATAGGAAAGAATTAGTAAAATTACAAAAGAAAAACTCGGTTTTAAAATGGCGTTTGTGTTTGCCTCTGTAACTCCAACCCAAGTCGAGCCCTTTGTTCCACTTTTGGCGGCCTTCTGCACAGAAGCCTCCAAAAGTGGTGCCACTCTGTCTGGGTCTACAGGATGTGTGGGAGGGGGGAATAGGCACCTTGGACTGAGTTGCCTCGGCAACTCAAGTCGCACTCTTGTGTGATTGACCCAGTGGTGAGCCGCCCAGCTCACTGTTAGGCAGAAACCTGTGCAGTTCCCTCTGGGACCACTGCAAAAGATTTAGGACTACAGGTGTTTGGCAATAAACCCACTTGGTAGCAGTCTGTACCACACAGATTCACTTAGTAGCTGTGGCTGAGCAGTCAGACTTCCCTCAAGAAGAGTTAGGCAGTATACAGAGTATTCACAATAGGTCAAAAGAACACAGTAGAACAAGTAAACACTGACCAGAGCTTGGTGTAAAAGAGATATAATTATTTATTTAAAACCACATCTAGAAAAACACACAGGCACGAATAGTAAGCAATTCAAAAACACGGTCACTAAAAGATATACACTCCCTTAAAAGAATATTTGACAAGTCTTAAGTAAAGCCCCACTTATTTTCAGACAGCGGTGAGCGCTTAACGTAGATGGCACTCTAATAATTCGTTTTAAAAAGGGAGAGAAAAGCAGAGAATCAAATGAAACAGATCCCAACACTTTTTCACGAACACAACAAGAGAGGAAGGCAAAGTAACACCGTGAATTCAGAGTCAGTATGCCGGACCCGCTTTAAGAGGATCAAAACGAAATGTGTCCAAGGTCACACGGTTGCAGTGCACAAAAGTCTTGTAACGGTTCAAAAAGGAGTTGGACCAAAGAAAGGGACCAGTTAGAGGATCAAGACGGCCAGCCCAGTCCAGAAGGTTAAGGGGTTATTATTACCTTGTAGCAATCTTTAGAAAGGGAGGCTTGGCGGACACAGTAACTTAAAGTGGTGAGAATACTCCAGCGGGGGCAGTTGTTCCTGGCAGCGGATGCAAGTCGGTGCTTCATCCGGGGGAAGAGAGGATCTCGTCGGGGAGGAAGACAGGAGTCCGTTGCACTGCCAGGGAAGAAACCAGCCGCAGAGTTTCTCAGGTACAAGGAGCGGTCCGTTGGTTTGCAGTCCAGTGGTAAGTGGCTATCCGGCTGCCGGGGTGCTTGGCACGGGCAATTCGACCACAGACCGGTCTGGGTTGCGAAGAGAAGAAGGTAAACTGGTTGTGCCCACCAGTCAGGGGAAGAAGCCTCTCCAGCTGGGAGATCTTCTCTGTCGTCGGGAAGTAGTGAGTCGGTTCCACAGGGCTCCACCGGTGGTGTCTTTGTGGTATGTCGGCTCAGCTTCTCCCTCTTTGGATTCTCAGGTCCTGTGGCGACTTCTGAAGTTCCAGTCCCCAAAGCCCTGCTTTTATGCAGCATACCCCCATTCACTCAGCCTAGCTGTCAATCAAACATGCTAAGTGGTGAGCCGGCCGGCTCACCACTTGGACCAATCACAAAAGAGTGCGACTTGAGTTACCAAGGTAACTCAGTCCAGGGTGCCTAAATCCCCTCCCACACCCCCTGTGGTACCCAGACAGAGTGGCACCACTTTTGGAGGCTTCTGTGGAGAAGGCCGCAAAAAAGTGGAACAAAGGGCTCGACTTGGGTTGGAGTCACAGAAGCGAACACAAACACCATTTTAGAATCGAGTCCTGGCAAAAAATACCAACCGGCGAATTAATATTAATTAAATAAACCGGCGGTATGTTCGAGGCTATGAGAATTAAATAATTAAATAAAGTTGGTAGCCTCGAACAATGGGAAAATCCCATAGGGAAATATTCGCGGTCGAATATAAAAAGTAGTATCCACTGCCACCAGCCAAAACTCGATCAGGGGGGACGGAGACGTGCCCCCTCGACTAACAGACCTAGGGGCAATCGAATTGCCCAGACAAGTACGTCCATAATATGATGGTTTGTACTGGTTTCTGTTAATAATTTGGGACGAATAAAGCCAATGGTGAATTTACATGCCCTGGGAGACAGTAGTCAGTCCCAGGGTATGGAGTCTATGGTGGGGGGTCACTATGACACCCCTGTGTTACTGCACGGAGGGTGCTGTGTAACACACATAGTAAAAACACATGAGACCCTATGGAGTAAAGGACCCCATAGCCCATAAAACACATTAACAGTCAAAGGAACACCATAAATCATGTCCAAGAGTGGGAGAAAAAGAGTCTCACTCTTGGCAGGAGAAAAAAAAAACAAACTCCAGAAATCCAGCAAAGCTGCTGGGGGACTCACTAGGTTAGGGAATTCAGCCTAAAGAGAGAATTCTCCCTAACACTCACCACTTAGCATGTTTGAGTTTGGGGGTTTTCTGCATAAAAGCAGGGCTTTGGGGACTGGAACTTCCAACTGTCCCCCACCCACATCGCTGCTAACCAAGAGCACCCAGATGATTCCACCATAGCCCAAATCCCCTCGTTTGATGTTGTAGAAACATCATCAAGAAACCAGCGGACCCCGAAGAGAACCCCATCGGGGGACGCAGGAATGACACAAGGCTCTGAGAGGAGGGTGGTGTTACGCTCACTTGGTATCCACGGGGACGCAACCCAGCCCTGGTTGGATTATTTGCACTCTCGAACCCTCTTCCGGACCCTTGGTAAAACCTCTGGTTAAAGATGGGTCTGCAATATAGGAGAGCTGGGTTCAATACCAGAACTTCAGATGTCGCCACAGGACCTAAAGAATCCGAAGAGGGAGAAGCTGAGCCGACCTGCAACGACGACACCACCGGTGGAGCCCTGCTGAACCGACTGACCACTTCCCAACGACAAAGATCTTCTTCCAGGAGAGTCTTCTTCCTTTGAGCTGGTGGGGTTAACCAGTTTGCCCTCTTTTCGCCTTCCTGGATTGTCTCATGGTCGAATTGCCTGTGCCAAGCACCCCGGCGGCCGGATAGCCACGCTTCACCACTACCGCGAATAAAAGGGTAGTACCTTTTAACCGGGAAACTCCACGGCTGGTTTCTTCCCTGGCAGTGCAACGACCTCCAGCTTTCCTCCACATCGAGATCTTCTCTTCCCCTGGACGAAGCACCAACTTGCATCCACTGCCAGGAGCAACTGCCCCCGCTGAAGCTTTCTCACCATTTCAGGTACTGTGTCCCACCTGGTCTCCCTTGCAACAGACGGTTCAAGGTGTCCCGTAAATCCTTGACTCTCTATCCCGGGTTGACCTGGGACCTGTTAACTAACTTTTCTGAACTGATCTATCTCCTTTTTGAACTATCTGCAAAGACTTTTAAAGTGTACTTCAACTGTGTGATCTTGGACACATTTCTCCTTGCTCTCTCCAAGAGTGGGCCTGGCCTATGAACTTTTTGCTCTACAGTAGACCCTGCCTTTCTTGACTTGCTGTGGTCCTCTAAAAGTGTTGGTATTGTGTGTTTTGATATTTCTGCCTTTTCCCTCCCTTTTTAAATAATTATTGGAGTGCCATCTTTGTTAAGCGCTCACCTCTGTGTTGATAATAAGTGATGTTCTTTTCCTAAGACTTTTTGAATAATTAATCATGGAGGTGTATACATTTCTAGTGAATGTGTTTGAACTTGCTTGACATATTAGTGCCAGTGTATTTTTACAAGTGTGTTTTTAAATAAATAATTATATACTTTTATACCAAAGCTCTGGTCAGTGTTTGCTTGGGCTACTGTATTTTTGTACCTAAGGTGTATACTCTATATACTGCCTAACTCTTCTTGAGTAGAAGTCTGACTGCTCAGCCACAGCTACCAGGTAAATCTGGGTGGTACAGACTGCTACCAATTGGGTTTACTGCCAACACCTGTAGTCTTGAACTTATTTGCAGTGGTCCCTAAGGGAACTGCACAGGTTTCTGCCTAACAGTAGTTAGCTACTTGGCTGTATGTGTGACATGGGTCATGTATGGATGTGTGTGTGTGCAGGGACATGATGGTGCTGCATGTGAGTCCAGTCAGGCATGACCCACATAGATGGTGTATGTGATACAATGCATCATGCGCAGGATCATGCGGAATGCACACATGTATGCATGCCTGTGTCTGTACTGTTTGGGGTGTGAGAGATGGGTGCTGCTGTCATGGACATGCATGGTGTACATGTCCATGTGTCTGAGTAGTGTGTGAGTGATAGGTAAATGCTATGGATGCATGACACAAGTTCCTTTGCGATGTGTTGATTCATTGATACAGCCCAGTCATCCTTGTACCCACTGTGCCTTAGGGTATATGGGGCCAGATGCATGACCCTCCAGTTATGTGTGTGCATGTGATCAGCATGTCCCATGATGCATGTGAGTTTCATCCCACCATTGGATGTTTCTACAGTGCCTTGGACATGGATGCGTATGTTGGGTGCATGTACCATGCCTGTTCCTGCAAGTGTGTTGCCTGAACTGACCCATGTGCTGTGGAGGGACATGATGGAAGTGACGTTTGACAGTGCCGCTTATGTGGTATTGCTTTGTGTCTAGGGGACTATTGTACAGTACTCTGATGCTTGTGTTCAATGTCTCCCTTTACACAGCGGCGAGTGAAGACAAGGGCGGAGATGGCGCTGTGGAGGAAAGCGGCAGGGCTGCCTCCACCGGCCGGCAACACACGGCCCAGACACCCTCACAGGAAATTCTATCATCCGGGAGCAAGGGGACTGGTGCCGTGTCCGCCACTAAAGCTGCAGCGGAAGGGCCCCCACAGGGGCTGGTGACAGTGGAAGACGGTGCAGAGCCATCCAGTTTGGTGGTATGTACGGAGGGGGAGGAGGCCGCTTCAGAGCCGCACGTGGGGCCTGGTGGGGGTGGTACCACTGGTGCAAGTCGTGCAGTCCAGGGGCAGGAGGCAGCACAGGTCACCGCAGAGGGGCCTGTGCATGTCACTGACACTGTGACTGCATCACCATGCACCAGCAGGGATGCCCCGACCCAGGCCCGTCCACAGGTAGGGGGGAGGTCCACTTCATCTGGCACTCCTCTACCTGCGGACGTGGGGACCCATGACAGGATTGAGTCTGTCCTGATTGGTGTTGAGTTGCGCACACGTGACATTTGTGATGACATGTGTGCTTCCTGGGGGGACCATGCACGTCATCAAGAACAGATGTGTGCCAACATGGCCCAGCTGGGAGGGCTCATGGTCGGGGGTTTCCTCCATGTGTCGTTCTGTCTTGCATCCCTCTCCTCCTCTGTGCACATTATACGCCAGTCGTTCTCTATGCCATCTTCCGGCCCAGATGCCACCAGGGCCCCCTGTGGACCTGCCCCACCCAACGCAGCCAGGCTGGTGGAGATCCCATCCCTGCCACAGTCGGGAGTTGGAGCTCCAGCACAGGTGGTCACCCAGCAACTGGACCCCTGGCAACGGACGATGTGCAGGCACATACAGTGCAGGGCACCTGCACAACGTCCCTTGGTGTTGCCATTTACACGGAGGCAGTTGTGGCGGTGCCAGCAGGCAGCAGAAAGGTGGTGGCAGGCTCGGCGTAGGAGGCATGTGGCCTCGGGGCCCTCTGCATCATCGGGCCAGGCATTGGCCGGTGGGCAGGAGGACCCAGGATTGAGAGTGTCTTCCGTGTGGCAGCAGTTGGGCTAGCGAATAGATGCGGAGTGGTGGCGGGCGGAGCGGGCACAGCTCACAATGGTCAGTGCGGAGAATTCCATGCACCGGGCTTTGAGGTGGGATGAGTGCCTCCAGGCAACTCACAGGGAGTTGGAGGAGGCCATAGTTGTATCCCTGCGAGACCTCGAGGCCAGGGAACAGGCACGCCTCTGGAACATCGAATGGAGTTCAATGATGCCCTGGCCCGGGACATCAATAAGTGAGCCGTCGGACTAGCCTGCCACCTTTGTATATAGTTATTTGGGTTTAGGTTTCATTTGGTTTTTATTATGATTTGGAGTTCACAGACTTTGCTCCACTTTCTGTATATAGTTGTATTTTAGATAGGGTTTTAGGTAGGTTTCCGTTTTTTTGGGATAATGGATCCTTCAGACTTTCGACATGTACATACATTATTTTTTAGATGTTTACATGGATTAATGTTTTTTTATGCTTTTCAATTTATGATTTCTTTCTATGGACTTGGGTATTTTTCATATTTTGGATTTGTTTTTTTTTTCTTGGATTAGACTTTCTTTTTCATATTGCACTATTTATTTCTTCATTTGCATGTGTAGCTTTCATTTTGTCATTTGTTTTACTTTTTAATACATTTCATGATTCAACATTACATTATTGGTGTGGTGTACCATGATTTATTGTGTGCATGTCTCCATGAGCATTGGCTAAGTCATGTGTTGCCACTGTGTGGCTCTGTAGGACATTTATTGATGGACATGCTGGTTCTTTTCAGACTATCATGGAATGGGTAAATTACTAGTGAGTGGATGCAGTGAATCGTTGGATGTGTGGGATTTGGGTTGCCATTAGGGCCATGGGTCTGTATAGTTATGATGTGATGTTTGGGGGGACATGAGTCAGGCCTGCTGGCAGGTGCGTGTCTATGAGGGATTGGTAGGGGGCATCATGAGTTGGGCCTGCTTGCAGGTGCCTGTCAATTGGGGGCTGGGGTGCATGAGTCGGGGCTCCCAAGTGCATGGTGCCATGTGGCCTGCCTGCGGGGCATGGGGAGGGTGGATGGCTGCCTGCGGGGCATGGGGAGGGGTGATGGGCTGCCTGCAGGGCATGGCCAGGGTGGATGGGCTGCCTGTGGGGCATGGGAGGGTGGATGGGCTGCCTGTGGGGCATGGGGAGGGGTGTTGGGCTTCCTGAGGGGCATGGGGAGGGGTGTAGGGTGGACCCCTGTGGCGTGGTATGGCTGCAGGAGGTGCATGTGGCTTCTCACTACACTGCTGCATGAATCGGGGGGTACAGGAGTGAGAATAACACGTGATTGGGGTAGCGCGAGCAGGGTATGCATAATCTGAGGGGTGCACAGGGATTTTTACACACGATTTCGCTGGCACGAGTGGGGCACGCGTATTCTAGGGGTGTGCGGGGAGTTTAACGCGATTACGCTGGCGCGAGCAGGGTACGTGTAATCTGAGGGGTGCGCAGGGAGTTTTACATGTGATTTCACTGGAGCAAGCGGGGTACGCATATTCTAAGGGGTGCACAGAGTGTTTTACATGATATTTCGCTGGCACAAGCAGGGTATGCGTAATCCGAGGGGTGCGCAGGGAGTTTTACAGGTGATTTGGCTGGTGTAAGTGGGGTACGCGTAATCCGAGGGGTGCGCGGGGAGTTTTACACATGATTTCGCTGGTGCAAGGAGGGTACGCGTAATCCGAGGGGTGCGCAGGGAGATTTACACGCGATTGGGCTGGCACGAGAAGGTTACGCGTAATCCGAGGGGTGTGCAGGGAGTTTTAGATGCGATTTCGCTGGTGTGAGTGCGGTACGCGTAATCCGAGGGGTGCATGGGGAATTTTACACGTGATTTCGCTGGCACAAGTGGGGTATGCATATTCCGAGTGGTGCACGGGTTGTTTTATACGCAATTTCACTGGCGCAAGTGGGGTATGTATATTCCGAGGGGTGCGCAGTGAGTTTTACATGTGATTTTGCTGGTGTGAGCTGGGTACATGTATTCCGAGGGGTGCGTGGGCAGTTTTACATGCGATTGGGATGTCGCATGAGGTCAGAGTGGCATTTTTAACACACGTTCGTGGTTGGGGGGCTGTATTCTGGTCCACTGACCTTTGCGCCATGTAGGGGATTTGTGCACTGTTTTTGGTGCATGGGGGGGGCTGTGGGCGTAACTGGCGCTGCTGCAGGGTCGCTGCGTCACGCTGCGCCACGGCTGGTTATGGATATAAGTATCCAAGAATACGCGGGGCGTGAAAATGGGTTTTGGCGCACGCGGCTGGCACACGCTGGCGCACACTCCCTCTCTGCACTGCCCGCGTGCACTACTTCTGCGCTAAATTGTATGAATTCCCCCCTAAATGTTTTATTTCATTTAGATTACTTAAAAGAAAACATTGTGTGAATACTTATGTTCCCGGCTAATATACATAATGAGTAAACACAGTATAACTAACATGTTCCCTAAAACTATTTTCAGTAGTTAAATATGATTTCTTTTTCAAACATTGTGCTGTATGGTTTTTGTATCTACAACCTACTGTTTACTTGTTCATGTGTAAACAGTCATGAATTTCTCCACTCCCTCACACTCAAAGTAATGTACATGGAATCATTTATGTAACCTAGCACTTATAGGGAACACTTGTACATATTAAAATATACAGTGTTTTACACAATAAAAAAGAGGTTGAATATTGCAGAATGATGTTTTCTCTTCTAATTTACATCAGAATATTACCTCTACATTTATTGACTACAATTTTAAAGTACATCCTACAGATGATCCATCTCCAAATTTATATAAAACAATCATTACCCTATTCTTCGGTTTCAAACTTTTATTTTGCATGTTTATATTCACAATACATATTCCACATATATTTAAAAACTTTGGTTCAAACATCATTAAGTAAACATTCTTTAAACCCTTTGGCAATCTAGCTTGATATGTGACTATAGAGTCATTATAAACAAGACAATCTACTTCTGTACTCACCAGTGTCGTTACATTTCCATATTCAATGGATGCCCCTTCATGAAAAAATAATTGCACATGTTTCCAAAATGTTCTTACCAACAGAAATTTTGACCACATTTAAACTGTATTATTGACATGTTCATTTTCCTACCTTCTACACTGTATCTTTGAAACATAATCAATACAAACTTACTAAACACTAGATTTTTGTGGTGTTGATTGTTAATTACAGCCTCAGTCACTATGTTGCAGCATGCAATGCTTTAGTAACAAGAGCAGAACAATTTACCCTTTTCTGATCAGGGATATGCACATAGACAAATATTTCATAGAGATCTGGAGTAGAATAACATTTCTTACATTTTGGACACATATGATTCCACTCGTAACTCATTCCTATATATGTATCTACACTAACAATTTCCTTCACTAATAAATCAAAGACAGTCATTAGACATTATTGACTATCTTCCTGTGTATTTTGAGAACATTGTTGGTTTCTAATTGCAACAGCTTTTACATTTCAGATTGACATTGGCGAAAGTAAACTGTTTGGTTTTTCATCCACAGTAATTTTAAGAAATTAGTGTTACACACGCAGCTGTATCTCTACTGTTGAACCTATTTCTTTCATCAATTGAGTTATTGGAAACAACACACACAAAGCTGCATTACAATAGCATTCAACTCCTGTTTCATTACTAAATCTGCAATGAGAGTATGTTATAGTTGAACAACTCTCCAACTCGGTTAAATTCTGTTGTTTTTTAGTGTTACAAAGAGTGATTTCATTTGAATGTGCTTTCACTGACTCCTTAAGTTTGCTGGATGAGTGCTTTGCAGGTACGGGTAGAAGGTTCAGGTGAGGAGCATACAGTAAACACAACCTATTATATTCTTCAGTGAAAAACATGTCAGCTGTACCTTTGCTTTCATCAAAATTTATTAAAAAGAATCCTGCTATATTTTCAAACCTGACAAAGCTATATATGACAGTCCTTCTTTAAACACTGTATGACCAATGTCAATATGTGCTGCTTCTAAAGTCAACCCTTGTGATTTATGAATAGTTGTTGCATAAGCAGAGCACAATGGAAACAGTGCTCTTTTCGCAAAGGTATCCTTATAAAGCATGAAACATGCAGAGGTCTGAGAAATCAAATGAGTTCATTCTACCCGATCAAACTTAACTTCAACATGTTCAATATTTGTACTGTGAGAAAACGTTTGAAATGCAATCACTCTTCCCATAGCTTCATAGACTAGACCAATTCTTATATTTAAGTTCCTCTTCAACATTGCTCAAGCATTGATGCCCAGTTTCAAAACTCCTTCCATACCTGGTGTTTTAGAAATTGTATTCTGTAGTTGACCTTTAGCTCTCTTTTCCAACTCTGAAGGCATAACATGACCATCTACAACATCACATGATTGTATCTCCATAATATGTTGCGTCTCTAACAGTAGAATTGTAGAGCTAAACTTGCTACCCTTTGCAAGTTTGATCATCAAAGCAACACAAGAAATATTTATTTCCGTTAGCGTCAACATGACATCACACAGACTGCAATCTGCATGAAACATGTTGGAAATCCTTCTTTCCTTTAAGACTGCTTTCACATTGTCCTGAAGAACACCTATATGAATCATATTAAGCATTTCTGCATACTCTAAGTCTGCAGATTGCCTCGTATTAATCGTATTAATCGTAAATTCCTGGAATTTTATTATTTGCATTTGGTTCAAATACATAAGACAATTTCATGTAGAACCTTTACAAAATGTAAAATCTTACAAGTAATCATTTAATCATATCAACTACATAAATAGCGCTAATTCATTCTTAATATGTTTACAAAAACTTGCCAACTCATATATTAAGGGTTTGTGTAGTCCCTGCATCATTCTGGACCACAAGGCTTCAAGGCAGTCCTCAAATTCAATCTTCACAAATTTCATGAATTTAAGTGTCCTTATGTTCTTAAAATGCGGACAATACAATATAAGGTGTTTCAGCGTTTCATAGGGTTTGTTGCATTCATTAAAACGACATCACACACAATTATATGATTTGTTCATTTCCCAGTTCTTAGTTCTTTCTCTTGTGTGGTATAGATTCACAGGGTAATTCATAGAATTTCGCAGAAAAATGTCGCAAGCGGCTGGCGCAGAGTGTCCGCGTGCGATTGACTGCGCCAGGCACGTGCGCTAAAACCGATTTCCGCGCACAGCGTATTCATGGATTTCATGCTCCCAAACCAGCCGTGGCGCAGAGTATCGCAGCGACCCTGCAGCAGCGCCAGTAACGCCCCCAAGAACGCCCTCACGCAAGGAAAAGCCATCAAAATCGCTAAATCATCGCAAAGGGCTGCGCTAACCCTGGACCAGTTTACAGGGCTGCCAAACAAGGAACGCAAAGTGGGTAACGTGCATATCAGGGGTACGTGTGAAGTTATACACGCGATTAGCCAGGGTACGTGTATTACAGGGGTACGCGGGAAGTTCAACACGCGATTGGCCAGGGTACGTGTATTACAGGGGTACGCGTGAAGTTATACACGCGATTAGCCAGG
Organism: Ambystoma mexicanum; assembly: GCF_040938575.1. Lineage (NCBI taxonomy): Eukaryota > Metazoa > Chordata > Amphibia > Caudata > Ambystomatidae > Ambystoma > Ambystoma mexicanum. The sequence goes on from NC_090939.1 coordinate 340,379,698, forward strand.
GTACGTGTATTACAGGGGTACGCGTGAAGTTATACACGCGATTAGCCAGTGTACGTGTATTACAGGGGTACGCGGGAAGTTCAACACGCGATTGGCCAGGGTACGTGTATTACAGGGGTACGCGTGAAGTTATACACGCGATTAGCCCGGGTACGTGTATTACAGGGGTACGCGGGAAGTTTAACACGCGATTGGCCAGGGTACATGTATTACAGGGGTACGTGAGAAGTTTAACACGCGATTAGGCAGGGTACGTGTATTACAGGGGTACGCGGGAAGTTTAACACGCGATTGGCCAGGGTACGTGTATTACAGGGGTACGCGGGAAGTTTAACACGCGATTAGGCAGGGTACGTGTATTACAGGGGTACGCGGGAAGTTTAACACGCGATTAGGCAGGGTACGTGTATTACAGGGGTACGCGGGAAGTTTAACACGCGATTGGCCAGGGTACGTGTATTACAGGGGTACGCGGGAAGTTTAACACGCGATTAGCCAGGGTACGTGTATTACAGGGGTACGCGGGAAGTTTAACACGCGATTGGCCAGGGTACGTGTATTACAGGGGTACGCGGGAAGTTTAACACGCGATTAGGCAGGGTACGTGTATTACAGGGGTACGCGGGAAGTTTAACACGCGATTAGGCAGGGTACGTGTATTACAGGGGTACGCGGGAAGTTTAACACGCGATTGGCCAGGGTACGTGTATTACAGGGGTATGCGGGAAGTTTAACACGCGATTGGCCAGGGTACGTGTATTACAGGGGTACACGGGAAGTTTAACACGCGATTGGCCAGGGTACGTGTATTACAGGGGTACGCGGGAAGTTTAACACGCGATTGGCCAGGGTAAGTGTATTACAGGGGTACGCGGGAAGTTGAACACGCGATTGGCCAGGGTACGTGTATTACAGGGGTACGCGGGAAGTTTAACACGCGATTGGCCAGGGTACGTGTATTACAGGGGTATGCGGGAAGTTTAACACGCGATTGGCCAGGGTACGTGTATTACAGGGGTGCGTGGGAATCATCACACGCGATTAGGCTGGGTGGGTCCTCACAGGTGTTCCCTGTACACCCTCCACGGCCCCTGCAGGCAGCCTACAAAACAGGGGACTACCCTGCACACCTGCTCATGTCCCCCTGCACCCCCACCCCAGCAGTGCAGGGGCAGCCTCCACCAGGCCCCCACTCATGTCTCCCACCACCCTCACCCTCCCGCCACCAGGGGCAGCCTCCACCAGGCCCCCACCCATGTCTCCCAACACCCCCACCCACCAGCACTGTGAGGCACGTGGCCAGCAGGCAGTCAGGCAGCAGCAGATGGCAGGTGGGAGCGTGCTCAGGGCTCTGGGGGGGCAGTAATTTGGCCTCCTGGCCAGGAGCGTGGTCTCTCGTGTGTGAACGCGTGGACAGCCTGATAGGGAGTGAAATCCCACACGTCAAACCCGTCAACAGCATATGCGCGCCTATAGTCACCTGCACGTGCAGGAAATTGTTGCGTGACACGTCCCAGTGTCAAAGCGTGTGATTGGTGAAAATGGATGTACACGCAGAAGTGACAAAGCGTGTGATTGGTGAAAATGGATCTACACGCAGAAGTGACAAAGCGTGTGATTGGTGAACGTACACGCCGCGTAAGTGACGCTGTACGTGTGGGCCTGTATATAAGGTACATGTAGAACACCATTTCCTTGTACGTGCTTTTCGTGGAGAGCGAGTGGGTGAAATCTGTACTTCTTGTCGTTTCACACGCGATTTACTTCACGGCGTTTCCAGTTCGTATTCCCTGTTACCTCTGACAGCTTTTTCTCTTTTTTCTCTTTTACTGGTTTACCTGGGCCTGTTCCCTCAAACAGTGTCCCCTTCTACTGTTGTCCTGTCTTCTCAAACAGCGTACACATCTTCTTTTGGCGGGGGTTTAGCCAGCCAAACGCGCTCATTCTTCACGCTCTTTTACCTGGCAGACGGTGAGTCACGCACGTATCCAACTTCTGTGCTCGCCCGTGTGTAGCCTACCCCTTCAGAGGTCATTCTAGGCTGCGTGTGACACGCATACGTTCATTCTTGTGTTACTGGGTGCCACAGCGTAGTGCAGGTTTTTCTTTCTGCACACGTGGTCTAGGAGGGGTTGCGTGCACGTCATCTCCCATTTTTGGGCCTCCTGTGCGTTGCGTGACCCGTCATCTTTCCCCAGGGGTTACAATCAGCCGTGCTAGAGCACTAGGGTACAATTACCATCTGGTACCCAACCCCTTTGACCCCCAATTGCCCAGGACAATTGTCTACAGCCACTCCCATACGCACATTAATATCAGTGCCAATGCTGGGAGGCGAGGATTCCGTAAGGGTGGCAAAGGTGGAAGAGCCACAAGTGGTGGCCGTGGTGGATCCGGTAGGGGACGTGGTCGTAACTTGCAGGGTGAGCCTGTCCCCCCATGTGTGGAGGACCAGTCAAGGGCACCCATCATCCCCCCCCCCTCCCCCCATCCCGTTGAGGCTGAAGTGGCTGACACCATCCATGCTCAGCCCTTGTTGGACCAGCCCATTGTGGCACCAGACCTGGCTGACTCCATGGCTGACTTCCAGGTCAGCAGGGCTACGACACGTGCGCTGGTGCACGTTGGTGCCATCATGCCACGTGGATCTGGGGCAGCAAGGTCATCTGCTGCACCAAGGAGGCAGGGCGGAGTGGCTGCAGGGGCAGCTGCGGCTCCATCCACCCCAGCCCTCACACACCCAGCCAGGACAGTGTCGGTCCTAGTCCATGCTGCTGACATTCCCCCTGACACCATCACACTAGAGCCAATGCCTGCACCAACTCCCATGCTGAGTGTGCAATCCCACACTCCTGATACAGAGTCCACCAGGGCTCCTGCCCCTAGTGTCCAGAGCGGCGCAGGACACTCAGGATCACCACCACCTTCCAAGCGGAAGAGGAAGAGTGCTCGTCCGGCACAGGCTGATGCCCCAGACACGGCTACACAGTCCGGCCCGTCCAGGAAGCCCAGCTTCACGGATGACGAACTGAATGCACTTGTCGAGTATGTGTCCGGACATGACAACGAGATGGTCATTGTTGCAGGATCCAAGACCACACCTGCACAACGCCAGGCACACTGGCAGACCGTTGCGGACATCGTAAGTGCCCTTGGAATCGTGAGGCGCACAGCCAATGATTGCTATAAGCGCTGGAATGACCTAAAGCGCAGGGCAAAGAGTAAGCTGGCCTCAAGTCATGCCGCAACTCTAGTGACTGGAGGTGGGTCTCCAGTAGTAGACATGGAACTCACTCCACATGAGTCAGTCGCTGGGACCTACGTCACGGAGGAACAGATCCAAGGCGTGGGAGATCTGGCTGATTACGAGGCATTGTCCGGTGAGTGCACATGCATGTGTGTGTCATCCATGTGCATGGTGTGTGTGTGAGGGCTTCTGTTTGGGTGCCAGGTGAGAGTGTGTGCGCCTCAGTCGTATGGGTCAGCCATGTGCTTCATGCAATACTTCCTGCGCAGCTGCATTTGGCCATAGCAGTATCCCTTCTGCCAACAGTAGACATCTAGCACAACTGCACGCCAGTTGCCCTTGAAGTGTCACCTTGACACAACATATTTGCTTATTTTTCACTGTTCATTCAGTCAGTTTGTTTGCATTCCACCACTTTCACTAGGCATGTCGCTGTCCACTAGTCACATGTCTGACATGGGTATGGTAAAGTGGAGTGACTTTGTTACCTGGATATCATTTGTACACACATGTCCCAGTGCAATTTGACCATTTCAGACTGGCAGCTCCAGGTGAAAAATCTGACCTGTTAGAATCTGAAAAGCTATTACATGCGGGAACTGGACTGAATGAATAGGTGCTGCCCTCCTCTCCATCTTCACTCAATAGCAATGGTACATGCCATCTGTGTGATGGCATGTGTGTTTCACCTGCCAATCACAGGCCAATGTGTGATGCCACTGCCAGGCAGCATGCAGAAAATTTGTTCATCTTCCATCTTGGTGTCATCAGTGTGTGCCATTTGCCTGCACTTCATACGCAGTGAGGGTGCATGCATGGGAGGGTTTTAGTCATGTGGGACATGTGTCAATCAAGTACTGGTTCTCTTGCTACTCAGCCCTCAATGTGTGCCATGGTGCTAATGCCTGTTTCCATTACTTTGTTTTCATGTCTTTGCAGGGGAAGACGCACCTGATACTGCTGGGGTTGTGGAGATGGTGCAGACCCAGGAGGTGTCCCAGGGCCGACCAACCACCAGTGAGGGACGTGGTGTGGTGGTGGGGGAGAACCCACAAGTGCTGCAGGTCGTGCTCTCAAGGGGTGTCTCTGGCTGCACCTCCCCCGAGCTGTACTCAGGTGTTGATTCGGATGAGACCTACGTGCCGTCGCTGGTGAGTGTTCCAGGGAGGGATTCTGTTCTGTCTCACCCACCTGCACCAGGGTCAGTACCCTCCATGGGGATGTCAGTGTTGGCAGCTACGCCTTCGGTGGTTACGGATGCAGGGTCACACTCCGCGACATCTGATCCTGTTCCTGGGCCAGCAGATCAGAGGGGGAATGCAGTCCTGCAGCCTCAGGCAGTGCCGGCACAGCAAGGCGCAGTTCGCCTTGCCCCAGACAGGTGTGGTGCCCGCCGACGTGGTGGCCGTACGCCACCCGGCAATACCGCATGGGAGCAATCCATTTACGGTATGGCTACCCAACAGGCTGCATCATCCGAGATGATGGCTCAGGCCATGGATAGGGTGGCCACTTCCATTGTCCCCCCAGAAAGGCTGATGGAGCGACTAGAGCAGGCAACCGACTCCATCTGCCAGTCACACAGGGAGGACATGTTGGGGTCCAACAGGGACAGGCGGGCGGCACTGGCGACTCTGCAGGAGGCCATCTCCATTGAGTCCCAGGGCCACAGGGAAGCCCTGAGGCAGGAGCTCCTACACCTCAGGATGACTCTTGTTGAGCTTGAGGCTTCAACACACCAAAGGACAGAACAGCAGCTGGAGCGTCTCACCCGTACGCTCTCAGCTGAGATGCAGGCAACGAGGGCGGAGGTCCGGGCATCCCGTGAGTTGTTGCATGGGGACCTCCGCACACTCATCCTCCAGAACCAGACCTACCACACCCGCATGCTTGCAGCCATGGAGGAGCAGACTAGGGCCTTGCGTGGGCTGCCTCCCATAGTGCAACCACCTCCGGATGCAGCTGCACAGGGTGATAATAGCGACAGCAGTGATACTCCCACAATAGGGTAGCCGTGTGGGCCATGAGCCCATGGAGGTGTTTTATCTTCCCAGGATCCACGCAGGTGGGTTCTGGTGTGCATCCTGTCCTCGGACCTCCTGGGTGGCCTCCCCAACCCCCCCGGGCCCATCAATGGCCATTTTTGATTGTTTCTTATTTTTATTATTATTTTGATTTCTTTTATTCCCAATTTTTTTGGGACGATCTGTTGGCTTCGATCTGTTGGCTTCGATCTGTTGGCTTCGATCTGTTGGCTCCGATCTGTTGGCTCCGATCTGTTGGCTTCGATGTGTTGGCTCCGATGTGTTGGCTCCGATGTGTTGGCTCCGATGTGTTGGCTTCGATGTGTTGGCTTCCGTGGTTCCTGTGGGCATACGCTGCATTGTGGCTGGGCACATGCAGGCTTGTAATGTATTTGGTTCAGATGCTTGGGTTTGAGTCACACACACCCCTCCTGCTTCCCGTTTCCATGGGCTTGCAAAGGGTGTGCCCAAGTGACAGTGAATTACACAGTGACGTTGGACTCCCATGAGCTGTGTGGCCAGTCTGTAGTGAATACTGTGTATACATTCATAGTGCATATTGCTGTTGTGTTGTACACTGCATGTTGCATTGATGTGTAACTCTTCTTCTGTGTCTACCTCCCAATTTGCAGGTCCCTTCCTCAAGTCCACACAAGGACCTCTAGTCTGGCGATGGGGACCATGTTGGCAGCAGTGCACCTACAACTCTACAGGGCGCCAACACTGCACAGTTGGTAGTGGTGGGAGTGCAGGCATTTCCAGGTGGTGAGACTACTAATATGTAACATTTTTGATGTCATGTTAATGGTACTACGTGCTCAAGTATGTTGTTGGTCCGGCATTGCTGTGAGCATTTCAGGTGTTGCAGGTTTCTAATAGTGCCACTGTACATAGTGAGAGTGATGTCATGTTGTGGGGATTACTTTGTTTACCTGCAATTAGCATGACATGGCACGGTGTGTCGTGTGGCAGTGCTGGGGTTGGGTTGGCTGACATGGCACTGTCCTCTTGTTGCATTTTGCAAGTGGGTATTCATTTTAGCAGCTTCAATGTGTAACTTCACAAAACTGCATTGGTGGTGTCTGTGTGGGTAGGGATGCACACATTGTGACACTTCCAGGTGAACAATCTCAGGCTGACATGGAATTCCCGGTTCATTCTCCACACATTCAGGATCAGTGTCAGGTTGAGTCATCATTGATTGTCAGATGGAATGTGCCAGGGCAGTGTGCACTCCACAAGGGTGTGATTTCTATGTGAAGTAATTAGCCACTAGCTGTGTACGGGCTGCCTCCCCCCGTGCCCTTTCCCCTCCCATGCGCAGCGGCTGTGCATGTGGTTGGGGATGTGGGGCCACCACCATGTCCACGGCCAGGCCCCGGCGTGTTGCAACGTTGTGCAGGACACATGCTGCCACTATGATCCTGCACACTACTGGGGGAGCGTATAACAGCTGCCCGCCAGAACGGTCAAGGGAGCGAAAGCGTGACTTTAGCACTCCGAATGTGCGCTCCACTATGCCCCTGGTTGTAATGTGGGCTGTGTTAAATCTTACCTGGGGTGGCGTGGTGGGGTTCCGAATTGGCGTCATCATGTGGGGGCTGAGAGGGTAGGCACTGTCCCCTGTGGAGGTGGGGATTGGTATCATTGGTGAGGTTGTGACCTTGCTCAGTATCCAACATGCATGCATGTGCAGTGGCATACATACTCACCAAGCAGCCATGTATCGCCATGCCTTCCAGCTTCTAGGTCCCGGCTTAGGGTGGACATTCGGTAAATGAAGCTGTCGTGGGTGGAGCCGGGATAGTTGGCATATACTGAGGTGATGATTCCCTTGGCATTACATGCTACCTGCACGTTGATGGAATGCCAGTGCTTGCGGTTCCTATAGATGTGCTCAGATGCCCTGGGGGGACGTAGAGCCACATGGGTGCAGTCGATGGCACCTAGCACTTTGGGGAATCGTGCCACTGCGTAAAAATCCAGGGCGGCAGCATGCCTTTCTGCAGGTGTTCTGGGCAGGTATATGTGCCTGCGGACTGATGGGCGTGCAGTCATGATGTTCAAGACCTGGTGTAGGCAGCGTGACTGGGTGGCCTGTGACACCCCACCCACTATGGCACTTGTCCGCTGAAATGATCCAGTGGCTAAGAAGTGCAGTACATTGAGGACCTTCTCCAGGGGGCTGAGTGCTTGGGAGCACAGGGTGGGTGATGTGAGGTCATCCTCCCACTCACTCACCAGGTCCAGTATGATGTGTGGTGGAAACCTGTACCTCCCATACACAAGGTCATCAGGCATCCCGAAAAGGCTGGTTCTGGGTGTGAATATTCTGGCCCTGACTATCCTTCTCCTCCTCCTTTGGTAGCCCACTGCCACTGCTGCTAGGAACGGTATGTTCATCCTGGCGTCTGAGCTTGTTATTGTTAAAGTCCGCAATTTATGCTTAGCGCGTGTTCTAGGCGAGCGTGTGACCCGCGCACCCCTGGAATCCAGTTCCCAGTCAAATAGCGTGTGGAATTTCACACGCACCACGGGATACAGCGTGTGACCCGCGCACCCCTGGAATCCAGTTTCCAGTCCAATAGCGTGTGGAAATTCACACGCACCACGGGATACAGCGTGTGACCCGCGCACCCCTGGAATCCAGTTCCCAGTCCAATAGCGTGTGGAAATTCACACGCACCACGGGATACAGCGTGTGACCCGCGCACCCCTGGAATCCAGTTCCCAGTCCAATAGCGTGTGTAAATTCACACGCACCACGTGATACAGGTTCGCTGACGTACTTGCGTGTGTAAGTGGCCGCGCGCCCATTAAATACACGTACATAGGCCAATCGCGTGTACGCGCACTTTTGTCCAATTGCACTCGATGACACTCTGACGTGCAGTATCTCCACGTGTGCCCCGTCATCACGTGCTGAGTGGGGAACACCCGTGCGGGTCACGTCACAGACGCGCTTACGCGCTGAGGGACTCTGGTCCAATAGAATCGCGTATGCGTGCTGACGCGCTTACGCGCTAAGGGCCTTTCCTCGGATTTCACGCTGACGTGCAGGATTTTCACGTGCCAAATCACTCCGTATCAAGCTGGCCACGCGAAAACACACGGAAGCCCACGCTCCTGCCCAGAAGGCCGAGTTACTGCCCCCCAGTGCCCCGAGCAGCCTCCCACGTGCCATCTGCTGCTGCCTGCCTGCCTGCCTGCCTGCTGCCACCGTGCCCTGCCATTTGGTGCCTGCACATCAGCCATCTGCAGGGGTCCAGTTGCTGTGTCCACCCCTGCTGGAACTGAAGACTCCCGACTGGTATTACATCGCTCCACAGCCCAGCCCCAGGACCCAGTTGCCCACCCACACCTGCCTCTGGGGTTGCCATGTCGGGCACTTCCACATCTGGCACCAGTGGCAACCCCAGGCCAGAGGGGCAGAGGGGCACCAGCTTCACTGTCACCGAAGTTGGTGTCCTGGTGGAGCATGTCCTGGGGCAGTATGATGCCCTCTTTGGATCGTCCCGCGCCAGCAAGGAAGGACGGCAGAGGATCTGGGCCGACTGTGTGGTTGCCATCAACGCGGAGGGGGTGGCAACCCGCACCGTCCTGAAGATCAAGAAGCGCTGGGAGGACTTGAGGTCCAGGACCCTTGTGAAGGCCCGGCGCCTCGTGGAGGGGGGCCGGGGCCGCATGAGTTCCATCCAGATGAGGGTCCTGGAACGCGTACGCCCAGCGCTCCACGCCCAGATCCTTGAGAGGGAGGCCCGTCTGGAGTTGAGCGGTAAGTGTCCATGCATTACTGTGTGAGACAGGGCATGTTGCGGTGTGCTGGTTCTATGATACTTGCCTGTATGTGTGCCATAGGCCATGTATGCATGTATGTGTGCAGGGACATCATGGTAATGCATGTGCGACCAGTGATGTGTGATGCACATGGTTGTTGCATGTGTTGAAATGCCGCATGGGTAGCCCTATTCAGATTTTGAACATGAGAGCATGCCAGTCTCTGTACCTGGACATGGGTGCGGGTGAGGGATGGGTGCTGATGCCAGGTACATATATGGTAGCCATGTCTGTGTGCCTGACCTGCGTGTCTGTGACTTGTGCATGCCATGGATGCATGACACATGTGTGTGACAATGCAGAGATTCAGTAAAGCAGCCAAATTACCCTTGTATGCGCTGTGTTTGGGGCCAGATGGATGTGACTGAGGTGAAGTGTGTGCATGTGATGGGCATGAGGCATGATGCATGTGAGTTACATATCATTGAATGTTTCAAGAGTCCATTGGACATGTATGGAAATGTCCATGGCATGCACCATGCCTGTTACTGTGTGTGTTTTGCCTGGACTGACCCATGTGTTGTGGAGGGACATGATGGAAGTGTACTTTGACAGTGGTGCTTATCTGCTATTGCTTCCTGTCTAGGGGACCATTGTACAGTGCCCTGATGCTTGTGTTCTTTGTCTCCCTCTACGCAGCGGCTAGTGAAGAAGAGGGCGGAGACGGCGCTGTGGAGCAAGGCGGCGGGGATGCCCCCACGGCTGCAGCGGAAGGGGTGGGTGAGCCCCCACAGGGGCCTGCTACGGTGGGAGACGGTGAGGAGCCATCCAGGTTGGTGGTTTGCACAGAGGAGGAGGAGGCCGCCACTGGGGCACACATGGGGCCTGGTGGGGGCATCCCTGCTGGTGCAAGTGGTGCAGTCCAGGGCCAGGGGCAGGAGGCAGCACAGGTCACCGTGGAGGGGCCTGTGCATGTCGCTGTCCCTGACCCTGTGAGTGCACCACCATGCACCAGCAGGGATGCCCCGTCCCAGGCCTGTCCGCAGGTAGAGGGGATGTCCATGTCACCTGACTCCCCTCCACCTGCGGACGTGGGAACCCCTGGCCGTGCGGAGAAGGTCCTGATTGGGGTCGCGATGCGCACCGCTGTGATTCGTGATGCTGTGCGTGCTTCCCGGGAGGAGCACGCACGTCATCACGAAGTGCACCGTGCCGACGTGGCCCAATTGGGATCGGCCATGTTCGGGGGTTTCCTGCATGTGTTGGCCAATATGGCGGCCCTCTCCTCCTCTGTGCAGGCTATCCACCAGTCGTTCTCCTTGCCGTCTTCCAGCCCAGATGCCACCAGGGCCCCCTGTGGACCTGCCCCGACCAATGCAGCCAGCTCGGTGGGGATCCCATCCCTGCCACAGTCGGGAGTCAGAGATCCAGCAGGGGTGGACACCAGAGCAACTGGACCCCAGCAGATGGAGGATGTGACGGCATCATCGGGCAGGGCACGTGCACGACGGCGTCGGTGGTTTCCATCAGCCTGGATGCCGTCGTGCTGGCACAGGCAGTTGCGTCGGAGGCAGCAGCAGGCTCAACGTGGGAGGCATCATGGCTCGGGGCCATCAACATCAGGGGTGCAGGCATCGGCCGGAGGGCAGGAGAACCCTGGAATGGGAGTGGCTTCCGTGTGGGAGAGGTTGTGCCAGCGGATAGGTGCGGAGCGGCAGCGGGCAGAGGAGGAACGGCTCACGATGGTCAGGGCGGAGGACTCCATGCGGAGGGCGCTGAGGCGGGCTGAGTACCTCGAGGGTCTTCGCAGGGAGTTTGAGCTTGACACTGCGTTATCCCTGCGGGACCTCGGGGCCAGGGAACATGCCCGCCTCCAAGCCATTGACCAGGAGTTCGATGATGCCCTGGCCCATGACAACAACCAGTGAGCCGTCCGAATAGCCCGCTGCCTTTGTATATAGTTGTATAGTTATGGTTAGGTTTCCTTTGTTTTTTTGATTTTTTTTTGGTTGCGATTGGACAATGCACCACTTTTTTGTATATAGTTCACTTTTTAGTTAGTAGTCAGTTAGGTTTAATTTGGTAGGGCTCATGGACCCAGGATGATCTTCTTAATTGGCTTATTTTAATTTTTCAGATTTTTTTCTTGGACATTCATCTTGTTTTGTTGGATTTGCTTTGTGTTTTTTCTTATTTGCTGTTCAATACATATTATTTTTTTAATCTTCAATGTGTCGTATCATCTCATTGCTTTCAGGCATGTCATGTTGGGTGTTTTGTCATTCACTTGCAGCCATTGTGTGTGACAGACATGTGTTAAATTGCATTATTTACATTGGGGGTGTAACATGTAATTGCCTTTGATATGTGGGTGGGTGTGATAGTTGGTTGGGCCTTTTGGCAGGGGAGGATGGGCATTACGGACATGATTGGGGAATGTTGGGACCCAGGTGCAGGGGGGCATGGATTGGACATGGGTGGGGGCCTGCTGGCAGGTCCCACACAGTGCTGGGGGGTGGGGGTGGTGGGAGACATGAGTGGGGGCCTGGTGGAGGGTGACCCTGGTGGCTGGGGGGTGGGGGTGGTGGTAGACATGAGTGGGGGCCTGGTGGAGGGTGACCCTGGTGGCTGGGGGGTGGGGGTGGTGGGAGACATGAGTTGGACATGGGTGGGGGCCTGCTGGCAGGCGCCCCACAGTGCTGGGGGGTGGGGTTGGTGGCAGACATGAGTTGGACATGGGTGGGGGCCTGCTGGCAGGTGCCCCACAGTGCTGGGGGGTGGGGGTGGTGGGAGACATGAGTTGGACATGGGTGGGGGCCTGCTGGCAGGTGCCCCACAGTGCTGGGGGGTGGGGGTGGTGGCAGACATGAGTTGGACATGGGTGGGGGCCTGCTGGCAGGTGCCCCACAGTGCTGGGGGGTGGGGGTGGTGGGAGACATGAGTTGGACATGGGTGGGGGCCTGCTGGCAGGTGCCCCACAGTGCTGGGGGGTGGGGGGGGTGGGGGACATGAGTTGGACATGGGTGGGGGCCTGCTGGCAGGTGCCCCACAGTGCTGGGGGGTGGGGGGGGTTGTAGACATGAGTGGGGGCCTGGTGGAGGGTGACCCTGCACTGCTGGGGGGTGGGGGTGGTGGGTGACATGAGTGGGGGCCTGGTGGAGGGTGACCCTGCACTGCTGGGGTGTGGGGGTGGTGGGTGACATGAGTGGGGGCCTGGTGGAGGGTGACCCTGCACTGCTGGGGTGTGGGGGTGGTGGGTGACATGAATGGGGGCCTGGTGGAGGGTGACCCTGGTGGCTGGGGGGTGGGGGTGGTGGGAGACATGAGTGGGGGCCTGGTGGAGGGTGACCCTGGTGGCTGGGGGGTGGGGGTGGTGGGAGACATGAGTTGGACATGGGTGGGGGCCTGCTGGCAGGTGCCCCACAGTGCTGGGGGGTGGGGGTGGTGGCAGACATGAGTTGGACATGGGTGGGGGCCTGCTGGCAGGTGCCCCACAGTGCTGGGGGGTGGGGGTGGTGGGAGACATGAGTTGGACATGGGTGGGGGCCTGCTGGCAGGTGCCCCACAGTGCTGGGGGGTGGGGGGGGTGGGGGACATGAGTTGGACATGGGTGGGGGCCTGCTGGCAGGTGCCCCACAGTGCTGGGGGGTGGGGGGGTGGGGGACATGAGTTGGACATGGGTGGGGGCCTGCTGGCAGGTGCCCCACAGTGCTGGGGGGTGGGGGTGGTGGGAGACATGAGTGGGGGCCTGGTGGAGGGTGACCCTGCACTGCTGGGGGGTGGGGGTGGTGGGTGACATGAGTGGGGGCCTGGTGGAGGGTGCCCCTGGTGGCTGGGGGGTGGGGGGGGGTGGGGGACATGAGTTGGACATGGGTGGGGGCCTGCTGGTAGGTGCCCCACAGTGCTGGGGGGTGGGGGTGCAAGGGGACATGAGTTGGTGTTCATTAGTTCAAGGAGACATGTGCCTTTGCTGGGGGGCATGCCCATGGTGGGTGGGCTGCCTGCGGGACATGACCAGGGATGCAGGGTAGTCCCCTGTGGTGTGGGCTGCCTGCAGGGGCCGTGGAGGGTGTACAGGGTACACCTGGGAGGACCCACACTGTCAAATCACATGTGGAACTTCACGCGCACCCCTGAAATACACGCGCCCAGGCTATTCGCGTGTGGAACTTCCCGCGCACCCCTGGAATACACGCGCCCAGGCTGTTCGCGTGTGGAACTTCCCCCGCACCCCTGAAATACACGCGCCTAGGCTGTTCGCGTGTGGAACTTCCCGCGCACCCCTGAAATACACGCGCCCAGGCTGTTCGCGTGTGGAACTTCCCCCGCACCCCTGAAATACACGCGCCTAGGCTGTTCGCGTGTGGAACTTCCCGCGCACCCCTGAAATACACGCGCCCAGGCTGTTCGCGTGTGGAACTTCCCGCGCACCCCTGAAATACACGCGCCCAGGCTGTTCGCGTTTGGAACTTCCCCCGCACCCCTGAAATACACGCGCCCAGGCTATTCGCGTGTGGAACTTCCCGCGCACCCCTGAAATACACGCGCCCAGGCTGTTCGCGTGTGGAACTTCCCCCGCACCCCTGAAATACACGCGCCCAGGCTATTCGCGTGTGGAACTTCCCGTGCACCCCTGAAATACACGCGCCCAGGCTGTTCGCGTGTGGAACTTCCCGCGCACCCCTGAAATACACGCGCCCAGGCTATTCGCGTGTGGAACTTCCCGCGCACCCCTGAAATACACGCGCCCAGGCTGTTCGCGTGTGGAACTTCCCCCGCACCCCTGAAATACACGCGCCTAGGCTATTCGCGTGTGGAACTTCCCGCGCACCCCTGAAATAGATGCGCCCAGGCTGTTCGCGTGTGGAACTTCACGCGAACCCCTGATATACACGTAGCCCGCTCCCCCAGACCCGATCGCGTGTGAAACTTCACGCGAACCCCTGTGATGCACGTACCCTGCTGAAATCGCGTGTTAGACTTCCCGCGCACCCCTGAAATACACGCGCCCAGGCTGTTCGCGTGTGGAACTTCCCCCGCACCCCTGAAATACACGCGCCTAGGCTATTCGCGTGTGGAACTTCCCGCGCACCCCTGAAATACACGCGCCCAGGCTGTTCGCGTGTGGAACTTCACGCGAACCCCTGATATACACGTAGCCCGCTCCCCCAGACCCGATCGCGTGTGAAACTTCACGCGAACCCCTGTGATGCACGTACCCTGCTGAAATCGCGTGTTAGACTTCCCGCGCACCCCGGTATACACGCACACGTATTTTTTGTCAGCGGGTGTCCGTGTTTGTGGGTACCCCTTTGCACGTCTTTTTTCCTGGAGGGCCACAGTATGGGACATTCATCATGGCAGTATATAGGTGCGATTTGTTGGCGCACCTTTTGGCGCACATTTCTTACAGCCGCAGAGACGCTACCGCCTGCTTTCTTGTGGCGGTCGTGTTTGTGCCTGTGCGCTGGTTTGAGCGTGCGCTTTTTTCCCCTATTCTATTCCATGAATACGTGTTGTAGGCGAGCGTGTGGGCGTTCCGCGCACTTGTGCCCTATACTTCCCCCGTGACGCCCACGTTTTGGCAAGTTGTTCCCCATTCCGAGTGTTACGCCCGTGTTCCGCCTACTTTTGTTGCGTGCGCCGCGCTATGTGCGATTTTCGCTGTGGCCTGTGCGATTTTCGCAGTGACCTGGCGCACGCTGTTAGATGGCCTGTGTGCCAACGTGCGCCGCGCACTTTTTATCGCACATCCGCTGGTTTTCTCGCGCACGGCCTTCCATGAATCGACGTGCGCTGCTTTTCGTGCGATTTTCGCAATTGCACTGCGATTTTCGCTATTCCACTGCGATTCGCACGTTTTTGCCCACTTGCGCCGCGCTAATTATTCCATGAATCGGCCTCTCAATCTATAACGAATATATACCTTTCGAATATTTTCACAAGGAAATAACAAAACATGATCGTATCGTGGAATGCGCTGTTTGACATATAGACCATATTCTTTATATAACCCACAGGTCTTGATTAAATCAATTGTTGTACACCAATCCATTTCAAAATGTTTTTTCTTGGCAAAGCAAGGGCGATATTATTTATCCTCAACAGTTATGTTTACATTATCTAAGATTTGTTGCATTTTCAGTTGGTAGTTGAAAAAAGATTTAGAAATTTGAGAGCCCAGCATTTTGTTCAAGTCCATGTACAGTGAGTTAGTAGGAGGATAATGTATCGTAACATAATTGGACAACTGTCTCCATTTCCAACGAGTTGAAAGTGAAACCACCCCAATTCATGTCGGATAATGGCATTTGGAACCGACATAGGTAGAAACATTGCGGATTTCAAAAGTGAGCCCTGTAAACTATCAAGTGTAATTGTCATGTCGCATAGACAAATATCTAGTGAATACAGTATGACACTTTCAATTTTTAATGTCATAAAATCTATTAGCGGGATTAAGGAGAATTTGCAATATTGAGTGAATGTCCTTTTCATTTGAGACAATAATGGGCGAGTCTTATTTTTAATAATTGTAGACCATGAGTTAATGGAGTTAAGGGCTGATAGATAGTACCCTCAATAAATTGCATTGTTCACACAACAAAGTGTGTTTTTGAGTATCCTTAGATTGCAGCATTCTGAAAACTGGTTGACTGGGTATCACCTCCTACATTAAATGCTGCTAAACCTGTTGGAGCAGTTACAATGCATGACAAAGAGGAATCTGTTTCATTTTAGACAAAGCTCTTATTGCATGAATTAAAAAAGATGTACCTTCTCCACTAACATACAACAATGCAGGTTTGTATTGCACACAGGAACATTCACGCTTGTCATGCAGTAAACCATGTAAGAACCTATCTTTAATTTTATGTTAAACCTTGTTTGGCTCTACATTAAGTTTACTAACAATTTTATCACAATGTGCATCTGCAACTTTATTTTTTTGCATTTTACTTTCTATATTCTCCATGGCAGGCTCAACATCAGTTTGAATAATTGGCTCACCAAGCATGTTTTGTCTTCCTACAGCAGAATCTTGACTTCCCTTTGGAGGGAATTAATGCTTCCCTTTGGAGTCTCTGCCAATTCAGCTGCCAAAGGTTCTTTTTGATGTAGTCCTTTCTCCAGTAACTCCAAGTACTGCTCAAATGTTGGATGTTTAGCAAACAATGATTTTTCAAAACTGTCAAAACTTCCAAGTGAATCACAATCCATGTGAAGAACACCTGCAAAAGACAAAAATAAAATAATTCCCTTTTCTCTGCAGTTTTACAAGACAGTTTCATGTGGTAAATGAGACTTGCCTTCTCATTTTTCAATAGATAAGCACTACATCCATGTACGTTAAATCATCCTGTCACTGTTTGCTTCAAAATGTTGATATAAGATGCGTTGTGCAACTTCATATAAACACACAGCCTCCAACATTTCAGATTGATTTGTATAATATGTGTCAATTAAATTGGTTTTCAAAATCTCTGTACTGTCATACTGCTTCAGCTAATGTCTCAATTTCACTCAAAGCCTTCAAAATCCGATCTCTAGTACCAGCTGGTCCAAGACTTAACCAAACTACATTAATGCTACGTCCATGAAGAGGCAAACTATTTAGCCGATCTGCAGCTTTGTAGCCAACACACTTGCTATGTGAAAGAATCTTCAAACAAAGCTTAGAAGTTTCTAAGACTTTTATCTGCTATTTATGTTGTAACATAATGAGCAACAGCTGTTGAATCATCAGCAATAAACTGTACATCAGTATTTGCATTCCTTAGCTGAGCAATTACAGGATTTTAATCACTCATGAATTGGCATTCATGTCTTCTTTTTAAATAATATGCATTTCTTGGTAACTTACCCATGACATGGTGTCAGACAGATGGCATTAAACTATCACTCAACCAACTGGTGTCAAAGGCCTTGCACTGAGTGTAGTACTTGTCCTTACCTTTGTATTTTCTCTCACAGTACCTTCCACATGAGTGTTTTTTAAATCTTTCCACCTTGTTTCATATATCAGCATTCATGTGCTGAGCTGGAATATAGCAACAAACATATTGTTCGATGAACTCCAATTCACAGTCATCACTTTCCTTACCAAAATGAGGAACTTATTTAATCCACAACAGCATAGCTATATGTGCAGCCCCACATGCCTGGTACTCTTTCCTCTAAAGGATATGTTGCACAGTACCGAATGGACCATTCAAACATGAAAAAAAACTACCAACATTTCTTCATTCACATTCATAAAGGTGTTGCAAAATAATATGTACCACATCTTTCCTTTCATATACCAACAAACAATTCATTCATCTCTGATGTGTCCTTAATTCATAGGTTATGTGATAAGACAACAGATCTCCAATATAATGCACTGGCACTTAGTACATCATCCAGCTCCAGTTTTCACACCTTGAACGCCTCTACTTAGCAACTGTAGGCCAACTCCCTGCACACACCATTAAGTATACTCCTGGTCACGTAACTGGGCCTTGCCACACCATTGCATCTCCAAACACACGATTTATTAGTTCTCCTTAGCCATCCTCATAAAAACATGCAAAATGAATAACCTCACCTGTTTCCACCAATTTAAGCCTCATGAGGCAATGACCTAAACAACTATCAGCCTTTCACCTACAAACTAAATATTACCACTGTTATTCAACACAAAATATCAGCATGTATATCCTCCCTCCACTGCCCATCCCCACTCTGGCTAGGGTTTCATGGCCAAATGCCATAGGAAGCTCCACAAATCTATCATAGCAAACCTCATCAATAATACTATTTCCCCCATGCCACTATACATTTCTTTAATGGCGCCTCACATACTCTAACCATAACTTCAGACTACTATTCCCAAACAACATCTAAAGAGAGGAAATGTTCACATAAAACAATATGATATACATTTGCATAATTTCTTTATTCATCTTCATAAAGGTGTTGCAAGATCATTTCTAACACATCTTTGTTTTGATATACCAAACAACAAGGCATGCATCTCTAGTGTGTCCTCAATTCATGAGAAAGGTAAAAACAGGAAATAACTGCAAGAGCTGCAGGATACTGCACTGCCACTTACTTGCTCCACCCAGCATCAGTTTTCATACCTTACAAGCCTCTCCTTAAGAACTGAACATCAACTCCACACAGACAGCATTAACTCTACAGCTAGTCACATAACTGTGGCCTGTCACAGCCATCCTCCTCCCACCACCCATTTAATCAGTTTCTCTTAGTCATCAAGCACCTCACCTGTTTTCACCCATTCAACCATCATAATCTAACCCACTAGCCTAGCTTTCACCTCCATATTAATCAGTATTATCACAACAAAAGATATCAGCAGTATGTCTCCCTTCACTGTCCATCCCCACTCCACTAGCGTTTGAATGTCCAAGTGCCCTGACCAACCAAAAGGAAGCTATCTTACCTAACCTCATCAATAATACTGTTTCCTCCATTCCATTGTGAACCACATGTCATTCATCTACCTATGTCAATGCATTGTGTAACAACATATTGCAATATATAACATTAAACCCAAATAGAATCCTGCCCTTCCAAACCACACAATTTCTAAGCAATTGTGAAACTTTCAAATATAGTTGTTGATTATTATTTCTAAAAGACTAGCAACTTTGCATTCACCATTCTCATTGCCTCATAAAACTTATTAATTTTAAAGCCACATTCAAACACTATCACAACTTGAAGACAATACAAAATCAACAATATAGGTTCACAAAAACAGCTTAATATCCAACTGTAAAGCACACACACAGCCACAATATTGGTCAAGAGTAGAGTTATACTCCTTTGTTCACACTAGGGTAAATATATGTTTTTCACACATAAGCATAGCATAACATATCATACGGCTTCATCACTCTCCTAAAGACACTGAAGTAAAATATGGAAAACCCTACTTGCCAAATAATACTTGACTACATTAGACACCTAAACATACTTCATTTGTCTTAGAAATACAACAATTCAAAATGTACAAAACATATATAAAAACACAATATCACTCACCTTCAGCTGCTCCAATTAATACATCGATGTTCACACTAGCCAAACACAGAACATGTGCACACTCTCACTTCTGGAACCAGAATGTGATATTTCACCAAAAATCAATAGCACAACAAGAGAAGTGTAGAAAGCAAACACGTAAAATGCCCAACCCATTTCTATTACAAAACATATCAATACATAAACCCCAACACAATCCTTGCAAAGAATACTATATACGACATGTATACAATATATAAAAAAAGCATGTTCCACTCTAATTTGCCAAATTACAAAACCGTGACTATAAGCCCAGTTACATGACTACAACCCACCTATAAACTCGGTTACACATTTTTCAAATCTGCTGAAAAAACATACATCACAAAGGTTTCAAAATCAACTCACACTAGCCTTTGGGTAAAAACATCCAAACAGAAACCAGAAAAACATGTACAAATCTGTCCTGATGCTTCCATAATATAATATGATCACTGCACCAAAATACAGAAGATATAACAATGAGTACAACCAATGGGTTCATAACTGCAGCTACCAAAGCCCACCATAATGTACGATGTACGATTGGAGCATTCATAGACGCAGATCAAGTCAACTGCCAGTAGTCGCTACTACCTAAAAATGTTTTACTAATTCAATAAGACATATTGACAAGGTGTATCAATTGAAGCAACATAAAGGTACACGTGAGGGCATACAATCAGAAACACATGTGAAATTGCGTAGTGTAAAATCTATGCAACAACACGATCAATGCACAGAAATTGAAATCAATGTACCTGTGGCTAATGTGCTAGTTATAGACACAGCTACACTCACCAAAAATACGCAATGTTTCATTGGCTTACTGCTACCCGTGGCTATAATCTGCCTGAAAGGGCACGACTTTTCATTGGCTGCTGTCGTAACCGTGGCTATTTCATTTTTTAAAGGCATCAATGGTATTTTCCTTTTCTAATATATATCTTAAAAGAGACTTTGTGTTCTTTTACCAATATATAATCAAACAATATATTTTCAATCAGAAGAAAATACTCTTCACCTCTATTACAAAAAGAACATGTGGCCACGTTTCTCTATGCTCTTTCTTTAGATTATTAATTAATGTTCTTTTCCTGAAGAGAAAAAAAAAACTGTAGTCCCTGTCAGAAATATGTTTCCACAATTGCAGCATAAACCTCTCATTTCAAACACTCCATCCAAAATAATATTATAGAACCAAACGAACTTGATAAAACAATGCTTTGAGAACACATCAACTATGTCCTCAACATCACTATGAACCCCATTCTCAAAATTCTGAAACTTTCCACAGACTTCTGAATAATGAAAATGATCTCTTTCTAAAATTGACTGCATGTTTCACATATCCAATCAAACAATAAATTTCCCACCAAAATACCTCAATCTCCTACAACTACACCTCACTCTCAAGCAAAATAAATGTACTATGTAGAAAAGTGTTTAATGCCATAATACAATATAATCTACATTGTAATTGGCATAAATAAACATAACTCAAAAAATACATTCTCTAATAGAAAATGAAGATGCTGAAGAAACGGAAATACATGATCTACCTACTATCAAATGTGCATACAACCAACACAAATATATTAAAGTTTATTATATCTTCAGTTCTTTACAACTATTTCAAATATTTTGAAACAGATGAAGAAGTAATTCAAGTATCAAGAAGCACCAAGCAAGAAGCACCACAAACAATACCCACAAAACTAATCATGGATTCATTAACACAATTAAAACAACTATTAATTAATATTGAAAAAGAAGTCCACACATGTGTATAGCCACGGTTACAGAAAATTCCAATAACACCACAAGTCTTCTAGCCACGGCTTTAAGAATGCGTGTGATTCTTTTAATAAACCTAGGGTAAAATATTAATTATAAAACAAACAGTACAAAAAGAGTACATAAAGATTGGACTTTTTGTGCATTACAACTATAGCCCTGGGTATAGTTCATCAAAAAATGTCTGGGAAACCGCCCAGTAATTGCTCTGGGCACACAGAACCCAGCAGCAGGGAGGAGAAGGCAGGAGCCTCTTCCCCCACCCCCGGCCCCTGTCCACCCGCGGCTGCTCTCCCTTAATTCCGGTGAGCACTTCAGCCCAACATACTTCGGCAGCGCATATAGCGCTTTTATTGATTTAAGCACTAGAATAGTGCATACCAGCCTAAATCACAGCTAACAGGCTGCAGGCGATCATCAGCTGGTGCCTGCGCCATTGCCAGTAACATGTTCTATGGCCACCAGCGATTTTGGCCGCTACCTGTGTTGATGTTTCCTGGACCAGGCCCACAGCCCCGCAGTGCCTGATTGGCTAAGGAGCCCATTTCCACCCCCTCCAGAGCCGTTAGGTGGAAGCCGGTCTCGGAGAAGGGCGAGGAAAAGGGCCTGTCTGCGCCCAGAGGGACCACACAGAACCCAGCAGCAGCAAGGAGGAGAAGGCAGGAGCTTCTCCACCTGTCGGTCTAGGAAAAATGGACACCTCTCACAATGGACGCAAACGCATTTTGGTGGCCGAAGGCCAACCATCTCATGTACGTAACGATAGAAATACAGGTTTCCGAGTTTGACCAATGAACGGCCATTTTGATGTAACAAGAGTCGCCATTTTATTTTCTAACGATTGCTCATTGCTTTCTGTTCAAATTGCTTCGCAGCACATTTCTGCTTACACTGCTCGACTGTTAACATTGTTGTCTGAACGTGAAAGGACAAGGCCGCAAGGCCGCGAGGCTAATAAGAGTTCGTTGAAACACAGCATAGGCAGCTCCGGAGAGTAATGCCCGGCTCCCTCCCGAATGTAACCTTGAAACAGAGCAGCAGGGCATTTAATAATTTCACAGCTACCAGCCAGTCTCGTTATATGGTAGAATATGTTAGTATAAAGCAGCTTAAGGCTTGAATTATGCTCTTCTTAAGGCCCCCCTTTTCTGAGCCCTGTAGAGCGTGTCGGCTCCCAGGACACGAGTAGCACCTAATAGATAGCAAGGCCTGGAATGTGACTCTTCCCCCGTATGTAGCTCGCTTACAAGAACGAAAGCACTGTGTTCTGTTCAACAAAGAAAAGATGTCTCTGCACTTGCAAGGTTGCATATTGTTACTAGAATGGATATTTGAAGGTGTCATATTCGTCGGAAGTGTCCATCATCAAACCGAGTTCAAAGAAACCCAATAAAGGGGGGTGTTAAACATGTCACAGCTGATTGTATGATATGCATTTTGTATATATGTAACTGATGTACGTAATTCACTCTCTTGCGTCCCTCGAGGTCTAGAGATACACGTCGCGGGGCGCGAGACCGAGTTGGCCAACTGAGACTATTTGCTTTGCAATAAACCCTAGCTTTGGGAATACAGCCTCGTGCCTGGCGTATCTATTGTGTGTGGTGACTTGCCTTGTTTCCATAACGCGAGGGACCCATAGGGGCCCCTCTCAAGATGGCGCCCGAACAGGCAACCTCCCCCACTTGTTCCATCGTGTACGTTGTAATTGAGTAAAGGCAGAGAACAACAAGGACGGGCCGATCGAGCCAGGATCAAAAGGTGTTTCAGGGCGCCCTGTAGAAGTGATGAGAGATTCCTTTGCAGATCTGCACGCATCTGATCCCTGATCGACGTATCTGGCCAGAGAACAAGGAGGCGAGGGTCCCGAAACAAGGCAGAAGCCAAGAAACGCACACATGACATCATTGGTTGCGTCAGTATACAGACGAATTGTGTCCTGGAGGACAAATTGATTTATGAGGTGAGTCATACCCCGATTCAAAATAATCCTGATATCGATTGAGAGTTGACTTTGCAAAATTAAACGCCCTAGGTAAGGTTGATTAACCAAGGGGAGGTTGAAACATGCCTAGGGTATTGTCCACCCTAGCGGGGTTTTTCCACTGCGGTAGACAATCTTTGGAAGATGACCAAATTGCACCACCTGGGGGAACGCCGGCGTATGAGATGTATGTGAAGTATGGTGTGTGAGCGATAACGTTCTGTGAGACTTGGCATAGGCAAACCAGAAAGCAACAAGACCATCAGTGGCCGATAAATGGTAGTTTTGAGATAGGGAGAATAGATAATTTGAAAGGGTGTTGATAAGAAAGAAAGCGTGTCCCGCAGCATTTGGTATCGTTAAGGACTGGAGAAGGGAAGCAACGCTCCGATTTAGAAGTTGAGCGAAGCATGCGCGCAGGCATAAATCAAAAGGTGAAGTAGCGGAAGAAAAAGTGGAGGAGGAGTAGACTGAGAGTCTAATGAGGTCAGGTAGACATCACCAGTATAGAAAGAAAATACCCACAACGAGAACTGAACATAGCAGATGAAGTGATGGAAAACATATTGATCCATACAAAACAAGGCCCAAGATTAGAAGTTGAGGCCAAACACGTCAGTAACTTTTGCTCAAGCCTCTCCCGTAGCTCAAACTCTCCCTCCCATAGCTCAAGCCCTCCCACAGCCACAGACCGCGAACACTTCCTATTAGCCAACCAGGCCCACAGCAGACACTCCCCGTTCCTATTGTCCCATCCACATCTCCCGCCTTAGATACAGACTCGGTACCGTCCGTCTCTCCAGGGGTTGAAGTTGAAACCACGGGGGCAAGAGGCAGGACTGAACAAAGTGGATGAACGAGGGTGACTCGCAGTGCGATCAGCAAAGAAAGGAGGGTGGAATTGCAGCAACTAGCAGAAATGTATATAGACGGGAATGATGGGACGGCTGCATTGGCTTCGATATATGACTTCCGAAGAAGCAACGAAAGACAGGTAGTGTTGGAATGCATGGGTGAATATTTGATGGAGAGATGGAAACAGTTAATTGGGAAATTACCACCACAGTGATTGTTAGACTTAAATGCATTAGCACGCTGTAGACAAAGAGATGAAGAAGTGAGGGAACATGTGTATGGACTTTTTGAGCTTAAAAATGAATTGGATAATGATTATGATGAAATGTTTACTGCACCTGGGTACAGGGGTAAGGATATCGGGAGAGATAGGAAGGAAGCGGTAGAGCCATATATACAGCGACGACATTCAATGTCGTCAGTACAGAGGGGCGACAAATTGAAAGTATGTATACGAGAGGCGTTCATATGGATGTCGGATCCCAGTTTCCCCACAATGGAAATACATGAGATATTTGATGAATATTCCATGCCCATGAAAAGAAAAGCACTGCAGTCAATGGCTGAACATTTACAGGGTAATTCATAGAATTTCGCACAAAAGTGGGGCACAAGTCTGGTGCACAGTGTGCGCGTGCGAAAGTCTGCACCAGCCGCGTGCGCTAAAATCGTTTTCCGCGCACAGCGTATTCATGGATTTTTGCCTCCAAAACCAGCCGTGGTGCAGTGTGGCGCAGAGACCCTGCAGCAGCGCCAGTTACGCCCTGAAGAACGCCCCTAGCGCAGGGAAAAGCCATCAAAATCCCCAATCCAGTGCAAAGGTCTGTGCTAACCCTGGACCAGTTTACAGGGCTGCCAAACAGCAAACGCCAAGCGGGGAACGTGTATTACTGGGGTTCGCGTGAAGTTTCACACGCAAAAGGGCCTGTGCGAGTGGGGTACGTGTATAACTGGGGTTCGTGGGAAGTTTCACACGCGAAAGGGCCTGTGCGAGTGGGGTACGTGTATAACTGGGGTACGCGGGAAGTTTC
This sequence comes from Ambystoma mexicanum, assembly GCF_040938575.1. Lineage (NCBI taxonomy): Eukaryota > Metazoa > Chordata > Amphibia > Caudata > Ambystomatidae > Ambystoma > Ambystoma mexicanum. The sequence goes on from NC_090939.1 coordinate 340,404,484, forward strand.
ACATGCAATTTCAGCAGGGGATGTGTATTTCGGGGGTTCGCGTGAAGTTTCACACGTGAAAGGGCCTGTGCGAGTGGGGTACGTGTATAACTGGGGTTCACGGGAAGTTTCATATGCGATTTCAGCAGGGTACGTGTATTACGGTGGTCTGCGGGAAGTTTCACACGTGAAAGGGCCTGTGCGAGTGGGATACGTGTATTACTGGGGTTTGCAGGAAGTTTCACACGCAATTTCAGCAGGGTACGTGTATTACAGGGTTTCGCGAGATGTTTCACACACGAAAGGGCCTGTGCGAGTGGGGTACGTGTATAACTGGGGTTCACGGGAAGTTTCACACGTGATTTCAGCAGGGTACGTGTATTACTGGGGTTCGCAGGAAGTTTCACACGCGGAAGGGCCTGTGCGAGTGGGGTACGTGTATAACTGGGGTTCGTGGGAAGGTTCACACGTGATTTCAGCAGGGTACGTGTATTATGGGGGTTCGCGTGAAGTTTTGTTAGGGAGAATTCTCTGTTTAGGCTGAATTTCCTAACCTAGTGAGTCCCCCAGCAGCTTTGCCGGATTTCTGGAGTTTGTTTTTGTCCATCCTGCCAAGAGTGAGACTCTTTTTCTCCCACTCTTGGACGTGAATGTGGTTAATTCCTTTGAATGTCAATGTCTTCTATGGGCTATGGGGTCTTTTACTCCATAGGGTCTCATATGTTTTACTATGTGTGTTACACCGCACCCTCCGTGCCGTAACACTGGGGCGTCCTAGAGGATCCCCACCATAGACTCCATACCCTGGGAATGACTACTGTCTCCCAGGGCATGTAAAGTCACCATTGGCTTTACTAGACCTAAATTTACTAACAGAACTAGTACAAACCATCCTATTGTGGACGTACTAGTAGGGGTAATTCGATTACCCCTGGGTCTGTTATTCGAGGGGGCACTGTCCCGTCCCCCCTCGTCGAGATTTGGCTGGTGGCAGTGGAAACTACTTGTTATATTCGACCCTGAATATAATTCTATGGGATTCTTCCCATTGTTGGAGGCTAATACTTTTTCCTGTTAGTCTCTAACATACCGCCGGTTTATTTGTCTTAAATAATACTACCGGTCGGTATTTTCTGCCAGAACTCGGTTTTTAAAATGGCGTTTGTGTTCGCCTCTGTAACTCTGAAACAAAGGTTGAGCCCTTTGTTCCATTTTTGACGGGCTTCTGCACAGAAGCTCTCCAAAGTGGTGCCATTCTGTCTGGGTACCACAGGGGGTGTGGGAGGGGGTTTAGGCACCCTGGACTGAGTTGCCTTGCCAACTCAAGTCGTACTCTGGTGTGATTGGCCCAAGTGGTGAGCCACCCCGCTCACCAATAAGCGTGTTTTGATTGACAGCTAGGCTGAATGAATGGGGGTTTGCTGCATAAAAGCAGGGCTTTTGAGACTGGACCTTCAGAAGTCACCACAGGACCTAAGAATCGACGAGGGAAAAGCTGAGCCGACCTGCAACGATGACACCTCCGGTGGAGCCCTGCTGAACCGTCTCACCAATTCTCAACGACAGAGGAGATCTCCCGGCTGGAGAGTCTTCTTCCCCTGACTGGTGGGAACAACCAGTCCCTTTGCTTTTTCTTCGCTTCCAGGGCGTAGTGGTCGAATTGCCCGTGCTGAGCACCCCGGCAACCGGATAGCCACTAGCCCGTACCGCGACCAAAAGGTGGTGCCTTGTGATGGAGCACCCCGCGGCTGGTCTCTTCCCTGGTGGTGCTATGATCTTCAACTTTCCTTCGACGACGAGATCCTCTCATCTCTTGGCAAAGCCCCGACTTGCATCCACCACCAGGAACAACTGCCCCCGCCGGAGCTGTCTCTCCACATACAAGGTACCGTGCCTGCCTGGCTTCCTTTGTGACGGTTAGCGTGAGGTGTCTTAATCCTTGCCTCTCCACCGGGTCGCCTCCAGACCTTCTTAACTTTTTGTTCTAAACTGGTCCAACCTTTCTGTGACAATTTGCTACAAAGACTTGAAGTGCATTTCAACTGTGATACTTGTTGGGACATATCGCCTTGCTCTCTCCGAGAGGGCCTGGCCTCCGAACTTTGTGATCCACGGTAGACCCTGCCTTACTTGCCTTGCATGTGCTTCGTAAAAGAGTTGGTACCGAGTTGGTTTCATACCCTGCCTTTTCTCTCCCGTTCTAACGAATATTAGAGTGCCATCTAGGTTAAAGCATTCACCTATGTCTGCAAATAAGTGGTGCCGTTGAACCTAGACTTGTCGAAATATTGTTAGAGGATTGATACTTATAGTAATTGTAATTGAAGTTGTTTGCCGTATTAGTGCCAGAGTGTTTTTCATAAATGTGTTCTTATAAATAAATAACTATATATCTTTACACCGAAGCTCTGTTCCGTGTCTGCTTGTTATACTTTGTAAATTGCCCTATTTTGTATAATCCACATACTGCCTAACTCTTCTTGATGGAAGTCTGACTGATCAGCCACAGCTACCAAGTGAATCTGTGTGGTACAGACTGCTACCAAGTGGGTTTACTGCCAAACACCTGTAGGCCTAAATCTTTTGCAGTGGTCCCAGAGGGAACTGCACAGGTTTCCGCTTAACAAGTTTCACACGCGAAAGGGCCTGTGCGAGTGGGGTACGTGTATAACTGGGGTTCGTGGGAAGTTTCACACGTGATTTCAGCAGGGTATGTGTATTTCTGGGGTTCGTGGGAAGTTTCACATGCGATTTTGCTGTCAGAGTGGGGTACGTGAATTTCAGGGGTGCACGGTTAGTCCTACACGTGAATTGGCAGTGTGGGTCCTCCCAGGTGTTCCCTCTACACCCCCCATGGCACCTGCAGGCAGCCCACACCACAGGGGACTACCCCCCACCTCTGGTCATGTCCCGCAGCCAGCCCATCCACCAGGGCATGCCCCCCAGCCAAGTCACATATCAGCTTGCACCCCCACCCCCCATCATTCAGGGGTACCTGCCAGCAGACCCCCGCACATGTCCCCCTGCACCCCCACCCCCCAGCAGTCAGGGGCACCTGCCAGCAGGCCCCCACACATGTCCCCCTGCACCCCCACGCCCCAGCAGTCAGGGGCACCTGTCAGCAGGCCCCCACTCATGTCCCACACATGTCCCCCTGCACCCCCACCCCCCAGCAGTCAGGGGCACCTGCCAGCAGGCCCCCACACATGTCCCCCTCCACACCACCCCCAGCAGTCAGGGGCACCTGCCAGCAGGCCCCCACTCATGTCCCCCTACACCCCCACCCCCCAGCAGTCAGGGGCACCTGCCAGCAGGCCCACACTCATGTCCCACACATGTCCCACTGCACCCCCACCCCAAGCAGTCAGGGGCACCTGCCAGCAGGCCCCCACACATGTCCCCCTCCACACCACCCCCAGCAGTCAGGGGCACCTGCCAGCAGGCTCCCACTCATGTCCCACACATGTCCCCCTGCACCCCCACCCCCCAGCAGTCAGGGGCACCTGCCAGCAGGCCCCCACACATGTCCCCCTGCACCCCCAGCCCCCAGCAGTGAGGGGCACCTGCCAGCAGGCCCCCACACATGTCCCCCTGCACCCCCACGCCCCAGCAGTCAGGGGCACCTGTCAGCAGGCCCCCACTCATGTCCCACACATGTCCCCCTGCACCCCCACCCCCCAGCAGTCAGGGGCACCTGCCAGCAGGCCCCCACACATGTCCCCCTCCACACCACCCCCAGCAGTCAGGGGCACCTGCCAGCAGGCCCCCACTCATGTCTCCCTATACCCCCACCCCCCAGCAGTCAGGGGCACCTGCCAGCAGGCCCACACTCATGTCCCACACATGTCCCACTGCACCCCCTCCCCAAGCAGTCAGGGGCACCTGCCAGCAGGCCCCCACACATGTCCCCCTGCGCCCCCACCCCTAGCAGTCAGGGGCACCTGCCAGCAGGCCCCCACTCATGCCCCCTACACCCCAACCCCCCAGCAGTCAGGGGCACCTGCCAGCAGGCCCCCACACATGTCCCCCTGCACCCCCACCCCCAGGCAGTCAGGGGCACCTGCCAGCAGGCCCCCACACCTGTCCCCCTGCATCCCCACTCCCAGCAGTCAGGGGCACCTGCCAGCAGGCCCCCACACATGTCCCCCTGCACCCCCACCCCCCAGCAGTCAGGGACACCTGCCAGCAGGCCCCCACTCATGTCCCACACATTTCCCCTGCACCCCCACCCCCCAACAGTCAGGGGCACCTGCCAGCAGGCCCCACACATGTCCCCCTGCACCCCCACCCAACAGCAGTCAGGGGCACCTGCCAGCAGGCCCCCACTCATGTCCCACACATGTCCCCCTGCACCCCAACCCCCCAGCAGTCAGGGGCACCTGCCAGCAGGCCCCCACACATGTCCCCCTGCACCCTCACCCCACAGCAGTCAGGGGCACCTTCCAGCAGGCCCCCACACATGTCCCCCTGCACCCCCACCCCCCAGCAGTCAGGGGTACCTGCCAGTAGACCCCCACACATGCCCCCCCGACAGGTCATCACACTCCAGACCCATGCCCCTCATGGCCACCCAAATCCCACCCCAGTCCAAACACCCCACATTGAATTCCAAAAGTCATCATAGAAAATACATAACCAGCATGGCCATGAATCAATGTCCCTTAGACCCACGCAATGGTGACACATGACTGTGAAAAGATCAACATTGTGACATGCACAAAACAAATGAGAGAAGACCACATCAATAAAGTATATAATAAATGTGTATTCAATAATTAACCAAATGAATAAAATAAAATCACACAATAATGGAAATAATGAAGAAAAAGCTGCATGTCCAAAATATTAAAAAAAAATCTGTGAAAGCAGAATCCAAATCAATCCAAAAGCAAATGGGTCCAAAGAGTCTGTCCATCCAACCAAATCCAAAGTGTAAAAATAAGACACATCCATTGATCCATGGTAAAAAAGAAACTTAAATGAAGTGAAATCCAGTGTAGAACTATATACAAAGTACAAATCCAGGGTCCATGAGCCCAACCATTGAAAGGAAACCTACAAAAACACTACCTAATGAACAACTATATACAAAAAGCTGGGGCATTGTCCAAGTGCCCCAAATGAAATGAAAACCAAAAGGAAACCTAACACTAATTAACTATATACAATGGCAGCGGGCTAATCCGACGGCTCACTTCCTGATTTCCCAGGCCAGGGCATCATCGAACTCCTGCTCGATGTCCCGGAGGCGGTCCTCTTCCAAGGCCCTGAGGGTTCGCAATTACGATGACATCCGGACCTCCAGGTCCCTGCGAATAGCCTCGAGGCACTCGGCCCGCCTCAGAGCCCTTTGCATGGAGTTCTCCGCCCTGACCATCGTGAGCCGTGCCTCTTCCGCCCGCTGCCGCTCCGCATCTATAGCATGGCCTAACCGCTGCCACACGGAAGACACTTCCCGTCCTGGGTCCTTCTGCCCTCTGGGCGATGCCTGCCCCTCCGATGTCGAAGGCCCCGAGCCATCATGGCTCCCACTTTGTTGCTGCTGCTGCTGTGCCTGTGCGCGTGCCCTGGCTCCGGCTGCCTGCACATCCTCCTCCGGCTGGGGTGCAGTTGTTGAGGTGGCCACCCCTGCTGGACGTCCGACTCCCGACTGTGGCAGGGGTGTGTCCTCCACCAGCCTGGCTGCATGGTCAGAGGCAGCTCCACAGGGTACCGAGATGATACATGGGTGGGAAGATGGCACGGAGGACGACTGGCGCATAGAGGGTTCAGGTGAGGAGGGGGTCGAAGCAAGGTTCAGCAAACAGAGGAATCCAGCCTGGGTGACCTGTCCCAGTAGGCTGACGTGGTCAACAAGCCATTCGAGATGACGTGCAGTCTCCCCATGAAATGACTGCAGGTCACCTCGCATGTCCCGTTGACACAATGCCACCCCACCTAGAACAGGCTCAACCCAGTCCCCATAGCCACGTCCGCAGGGAGAGGAAGGCCAGTTGTAAGCGGAACCCCTCCCTGAAAACAGGTCTGGACGTAGGCATCCCTGCTGGTGCGGGATGATGCAGTCACAGTATTGGGGACAGGATTACACACAGGCACCTCTGCGGCGGCCTGTGCTGCCTCTTGTCCCTGCCCCTGAACTGCACCACTGGCACCAGTGGAATCCCCACCTCCAGACCCCGTCTCTGTCCCTTGCACGGCCTCCTCCTCCACCAAACCCCCCACCAACCTGGATGACTCCGTGCCATCTTCCTTCGTGGGACCCTGTGGGGTCTCAGCTGCCCCTTCTGCTCCCGAGGAGTCCAACTCTGACCTCAGCCTCTCGGACCTACCCTCCGCAGCTGCGGCCTGGGCCGTGGCACCGGACTCCTCACTCCCTGACGAGATCACAACCTGGGAGGGGAGCCGGGAATTGCGTCTCCGGCTGGTGGTGTGATCCCTGCCGCTGTGCTCCACAGCACCCTCTCTGCCCTCTTCATCAGTTGACACTGCAGACAGGGAGAGATAGGAGACAGGCATCACGACACTGTACATTGGACTGATACACACATGCCAGTTGCACATGAGTGACAGTGTCAAACTTCAGACATGGCATCACAATCCCCAACACACATGGCATGTCAACTCACACGCATGAGCAATTCCACAGCCATATGGCAACAGCCAGCACCATCCATACACATACAACAGCATGAGCAGCCAACAGTGAGCCAGACATCACATGAAACACAGGGAGTGCACTACACATGCACACATGCCACCACACTTACATGCATGTGTACACCTCCACCAACTGTCGCAGTGATGAGATCGGCATCCATGTCACATCTGGCAATCAGTCTTCTACATATCAGTGTCCCAAGCATCCATGTTGCATCACTGTTGCACCCTTGTGAAATACACACACATGCACATGTACACGGTGCAGATACATGCAGCTGGAACCGACATCCATGTGTGACACCACAACCATGCCAACTTACATACACAGTCATTAAAACATGTGTGCTCACACATCTGCATTTGGCAAGCAAGCTTACACCCACATGCACCATCCATCTGTCTCACACATGAGAGGACTTGCATGTGTTAGCCTCACGGCCCTGTACATACACATCCATACATGGCCCTACAAAACCACATGTGCAACCTGCACACTACTGGCACACCACCACACGCACAGCTTACAATCAGTATGCATGTACACTTACCGCTCGACTCCAGACATGTCTGCCTCTCAAGGACCTGGACGTGGAGCGCTGGGGATATGCGTTCCAGGACCCTGATTTGATGTTCCGACAGGTGGCCCTGGCGCCCCTTAGCATCCGCTGCCTTCAAGAGGCGCCGGGCCTTGTTGAGGGTCCTGGACCTGAAGTCCTCCCTGCGCTTCTTGACATGTTTGAATTTGTGGACTGCCACCCCCTCCGTGTTGATGGCAGTCACGATGTCCATCCAGATCCTGGTCCGTCCTTCCTTGTCGCCGCGCAACCTTCCAAAGAGGGCATCATACTGCCCCAGGACTTGCTCCACCAGAACACCAACTTCGGTGGCAGTGAAGCTGGTGGCCCTCTGCCTCTCTGGCTGGGGGTTGCCAGTGGTCTCAGATGGGGGTGTGTCCGACTTGGCAATCCCAAAGGCAGGTGTGGGTGGGCAACTGGGTCCTGGGGCTGGGCTGTGGAGCGATGGTATCACAGTCGGGAGTCTTCAGTTCCAGCAGGGGTGGTCACACAACTGCACCCCTGGCTGATGTGCAGGCAGCAAATAGCAGGGCATGTGGGCAGCAGGCAGGCAGGCAGCAGCAGATGGCAGGTGAGAGCATGCTCGGGGCTCTTGGGGGCAGGAAAATGGCCTTCAGGGCAGGAGCGTGGTCTTCCGTGTGTTTTCGCGTGGCCCGCTTGATACGGAGTGATTTGGCACATGAAACAATTGCACGTCAGCGTGTAATTCGACGAAAGGCCCTTAACACGAGAGCGTGTCAGCGCACGCACGTAATTCCATTGGACCAAGAAGATCCCACCTGGAGTTCCATTGCTCCGTACGTGCATTTCGTGGGGTGCGGTGCGTGTGTTTTCCAGGCGTTGGGGTTCACACAATATTACATCACAGAAGGAGGGGGGTTGGATATGCGTTTTTCTACACGCAAGGCAGACGGTGAGTGGTAGCCCGCTCGCCCAAGTGTAAAACTTCCCGCGCACCCCGTAATAAACGTACCCTGCTCGTACAGGGCCCTTTAACAAGTGAGACTTCCCGCGAACCCCATAATACACGTACCCTGCTGAAATGGCGTGTGATACCTCCCGCGCACCCCAGGAATATTGCCCCTGTGCGAGCGGGGTACGTGTATTCAGGGGTGCACGGGAAGTTTTACACGCAATTTCAGCAGGGTACATGTATTTCAGGGGTGTGCAGGAAGTTTTACATGTGATTTCAGCAGGGTACGTGTATTTCAGGGGTGCGCGGGAAGTTTTACATGTGATTTCAGCATGGTACGTGTATTTTGGGGTGCCGGGAGTCCTACACGTGATTTGGCAGTGTGGGTCCTCCCAGGTGTTCCCTCTACACCCTCCACGAACCCTGCAGACAGCCCACACCACGGGGGACTACCCTGTACCCCTGGTCATGTTCCGCAGGCAGCCCATCCACCATGGGCATGCCCCCCAGCCAAGCCACATGTCACCTTGCACTACTGATCAACAGCGCATGACCCCCTGCACCCCCACCGCCCAGCAGTCAGGGGCACCTGCCAGCAGGCCCCCACTCATGTCCCACTCATGTCCCCCAGCACCCCACCCCCCATCATTGACAGGCACCTGCCAGCAGGCCCTGACACATGTCCCCCAGCCAACGCGTCATCATAATCCAGATCCCTGGCTCATATGGCCACACAAATCCCACCCCACACCACCCCAGTCCAAACACCCAACCAAGCTTTACATCCACTCCAAATTGAAATCACCATTACATGATAGATCACAAATAAGCAGTATGCGCATGAGTACAAGTCTGTCAGACCCACACAATGGCAACACATGGCTGAGAAAACCCACAATGTGACATGCATGAAACCAATGAGAGAAGACCACACATTGAAGTAAGAAACAAAAATGTATTCAAGTCAAAATGAAGGTAATGAAATAAAAACACACAATAATGCCAATAAGAATCAAAATGCAGCATGTCCCAAAAAATGATAAATAAATAAAATGAGAATCCAAATTAATCCAAATGAAAATGTGTCCAAAGTCACCGTCCATCAAAGCAAATCCAAAGGGAAAGAAAAGCGTAATATCCATTGCTCCATGGTGAAGAAAAATAAAGATGAAGGAGAAAAATCCACTGTAAATCTATGTACAAATAGCAAATCCAGGGTCCATGAGCCCAACAACATAAATGAAACCTACAATGAAACCTACCTAATTACTAACTATATACAAACATGTGGGGCATAGTCCATGCGCCCCAAATGAAAGAAAAAAGAAATTAAACTTAACACTAATGAACTATATACAATGGCGGCGGGCAAGTCCAACGGCTCACTTGTTGATGTCATGGGCCAAGGCATCATCGAACTCTTGTTCAATGTCTTGGAGGTGGGCCTGTTCTCTGTCCCCGAGGTCTCGCAGGGATAACACCATGTCCACCTTCAATTCCCTGCGAATTCCCTCGAGGCACTCAGCCCGCCTCAGCGCCCTGAGGATGGAGTTCTCCGCCCTGACCTTTGTGAGCCGTGCCTCCTCCGCCCGCCACCGCTCTGCACCTATCTGCTGGCCCAACTGCTGCCACACGGAACACACTCCCATTCCAGGGTCCTCCTGCCCTCCGGCCGATGCCTGCCCCTCTGATGTAGATGACCCCTAGCCATGATGCCTCCCACGTTGAGCCTGCCACTGCCTCCGACGCAACTGCCTCTGCCAGCACGACGGCATCCAGGCTGATGGAATCCACCGACGCCATCGTGCACATGCCCTGCTCGATGATGCCAGCACATCCTCCTTCTGCTGGGGTCCAGTTGCTGTGGTGTCCACCCCTGCTGGACCTCTGACTCCCGACTGTGGCAGGGATGGGATCCCCACCGAGCTGGCTGTGTTGGTCAGGGCAGGTCTACAGGGGGCCCTGGTGGCATCTGGGCCGTAAGACGGCATGGAGAACGACTGGCGCATAGTCTCCACAGAGGAGGAGAGGGCCGCCACAGTGGCCGACACATGTACAAAACCCTCGACCATGGACACTCCCAACTGGGCCACGTTGGCACGCTGCTCTTCGTGATGACGTGTGTGCTCCTCCCGGGAAGCACGCACGTCATCACGAATGTCACACATGCGCAAAGCGACACCAATCAGGACCTTCTCCATACGGCCAGGGGTCCCCTCATCTGCAGGTAGATGAGTGTCAGATGACATGGACATCCCCCCTACCTGCGGACGGGCCTGGGATGGGGCATCCCTGCTGGTGCATGGTGGTGCAGTCACAGGATCAGGGACAGCGACATGCACAGGCCCCTCTGCGGTGACCTGTGCTGCCTCCTGCCCCTGGCCCTGGACTGCACCACTTGCACCAGTGGTACCACCCCCACCAGGCCCCATGTGCGGCTCAGTAGCGGCCTCCTCCTCCTCTGTGGAAACCACCAACCTGGATGGCTCCACACCATCTTCCGCCATTGCAAGCCCCTGTGGGGGCTCACCCACCCCTTCCGCTGCAGCCATAGTGGCAGACGCAGCACCAGTCCCCTCACTCCCAGACGATGGTAAATTCTGGGAGGGTGACTGGGCCTTGTGTCGCCGGCCTGTGGGGCATCCCCGCCGCTTTGCTCCACAGCGCCCTCTTCATCACTTGCCACTGTGTAGAGGGAGACATAGCACACAAGCATCAGGGTACTGTACAATGGTCCCCTAGACAGGAAACAATGGCAGATGAGTGGCACTGTCAAATATCACTTCGATCATGTCCCTCCACAACACATGGGTCAGTGCAGGCAAAACACATGCAGTAACAGGCATGGTGCATGCTATAAACATTAGCATACATGTCCAAGGGACTCTTGAAACATACAATGCTGGTTTGAAACTCCCATGCATCATGGGTCATGCCTATCACATGCACACACTTCACCGTAGTTTCATCCATCTGGCTTCGTACACCCCAGACACAGTGGATACAAGGATGAGTAGGCTGCATCAGTGAATCTGAACATTGTCACAGAGGTGTCATGCATCCATGGCATTTACAAGTCACAGACACGCAAGTCAGACACACAGACATGGACACCATACATGCCCATGACAGCAGCACCCATCTCTCACACCTCATCCATGTCCAATAACAGAGACAGGCATGCATTAATGTGTGCATTCCGCATGCTGCTCCGCATGTTGCATTGTAACACATGCACCAACCATGTGGTTCACACATTACTGGTCTCACATGCATGACCATGATGTCCCTACACACACACATATGTACATGGCCTATGTCACACATACAGGCAAGTATCAGACAACCAGAACCCTGCAACATGCCCTGTCTCACACAGCGATGCTTGGCCACTTACCGCTCAACTCCGGACGGGTCTGCCTCCGAAGGATCTGGGCGTGGAGCGCTGGGCCTACGCGTTCCATGACCCTCATCTGGATGGTACTCATGTTGCCCCGGCCCCCTCCACAAGGCGCCGGGCCTTGTTGAGGGTCCTGGACCTCAAGTCCTCCCAGCGCTTCATGACTTGCTTGATGTTGTGGGTTACCTCCCCCTCTGCGTTGATGGCAACCACAAAGTCGTCCCAGATCCTATCCCGTCCTTCCTTGTTGGCACGCAATGTTCTGAAGAGGGCATCATAATGCCCCAGGACATGCTCCACCAGGACACCAACTTCCTTCTGACTGAAGCTGGTGGCCCTCTGCCCCTCTGGCTGGGGGTCGCCAGTGGTCTCAGATGGTGTTTGCCCCGACATGGCGACCCCATGGGCAGGCGTGGGTGGGCACATGGGTCCTGGGGCTGGGCTGTGGAGCGATGGTATCCCAGTCGGGAGTCTTCTGTTCCAGCAGGGGTGGACACAGCAACTGGACCCCTGCAGATGGCTGATGTACAGGCACCAAAAAGTAGGGCACATGGGGAGTAGGCAGTCAGGCAGCAGCAGATGGCAGGTGGGAGCGTGCTCGGGGCTCTGGGGGGCAGGAAAATGGCCTTCAGGGCAGGAGCGTGGTCTTCCGTGTGTTTTCACGTGGCCATCTTGATACGGAGTGATTTGGCACGTGAAAATCTTGCACGTCAGCGTGCAATTCAAGGAAAGGGCCTTAGCGCATAAGCGTGTCAGCACACGCACACGATTCCATTGGACCAAAGGCCCTTAGCGCGTAGGCGCATAAGCTACATCACGCGCGCGGGCGTTTCCCTCATAGCACATGATGACAGAGCACACGTGGAAAAACTGCACGTCCGAGTGTCATCGCGTGTAATTGGATGAAAGCGCCCGCGTATACGCTTCTCTGACGTGTACATGTGGGCCTGTTTAAAAGCTGCGTGTAGGACGCCATTTCCTTGTACGTGCTTTTCGTGGAGAGTGTGTGGGTGAAATCTGTACTTCTTGTCAGTTCACATACTTCACAGCGTTTCTAGTTCGTACTCCCTGTTACCTCTGACAGCTCTTTTCTGATATTTTGTTGGGCCTGTTTCCTCAAACATAGTTCACTTCTCCTTTTGTCCTGTCTCCTCAGACAGCGTACAGATCTTCTTTTGGTGGGGTGTTGCCAACACGCACACGCATGTATTTTTCACATTCATTTTCCAGGCAGGCGGTCAGTTCCACACGTACTTAGCAACTGTGCTTGCCCCGTGTGTCGCGTTCCCCTTCAGAGGTCATTGTAGGTTGCGTGTATTATGTGTACGCTTATTTTTGTGTTGCTGGGTGCCACAGCGTAGTGCGGGTTCATTTTCACGCATGTGGTCTACGAGGGGTTGCATGCACGTTTATTTTTGATTTTGGGCTGCCTGTGCATTGCATGTCCCGTCATCTTCCCCCAGGGGTCACAGGCAGCCTTGTTAGAGCACTAGAGTACCAATTCCATCTGGTATCCTACCCCTTTGACCCCCAATTGCCCAGGACAATAGTTTCCTGCAACTCCCATACGCACAACAACATCAGTGCCATGGCTGGGAGGCGACCAAGCGGTAAGGGAGGCAAAGGTGGTCGACCCTCAAAAGGTGTGCATGGTGGGCGCAGTAGGGGATGTGGCTGGGATTTGCAGGGTGCCCCTATGCCCCCATGTGTGGAGGAACTATCAGGGACACCCATGCCTCCCCCCCATGGTTGAGGGAAACGTGGCTGACACCATTTAAGCTCAGCCCCTGTTGGACCAGCCCATTGTGGCACCTGACCTGGCACAGGATGCCTCCCTGGCTGACTTCCAGATCAGCAAGTCTAGGCCACGTGTGGCGGTGCAAGTTGTTGTCACCAATCCACGTGGATCTGGGGCAGCTATGTCATCTGCTGCCCCAAGTATTCAGGGTGAGGAGGCTGCAGAGGCAGCTGCAGCTCCATCCGCCCCAGCTCTGACTCTCCCAGCTAGGACAGTGTCAGTCCCAGTCCATCAAACTGACGTTCCCCCTGCCAACATTACCCTGCAACCAATGCCTGCATCAAGACCTATGGTCATTGTGCATTCCCACACTCCTACTATCCATTCCACCGGTGATTCTTCCCCTACTGACCAGAGCGGCGTAAGCCACTCTGGCTCTGCTCCACCTTTAAAGAAGAGGAAGAAGGGTGCTCTGGCACGACAGGCTGAGACCTCAGACACGGCTACACACTCCGGTACCTCAAGGAAGCCTTGCTTCAATGATTCAGAACTTGATGCACTTGTGCGCTATGTGTCGGCACATAGCCACGAAATGTTGGTGACTGCAGGGTGCAAGACCACACCTGGTCAACATAAGGCACACTGGCAGACCATCGCCGACCGCATAAGTGCCCTTGGATTTGTGAGGCGCTCAGCTGATGATTGCTACAAGCGGTGGAATAACCTGAAAAGCAGAGCAAAGAACAAGCTGGCCTCAAATCATGCCGCTACTCTGGTGACTGGCGGTGGGTCTCCACAAGAGGACAACGAACTCACTGAACATGAGTCTGTTGCTGGGGCCTTCGTCATAGAGGAACAGATCCAAGGTGTGGGAGGGCTACCTGATTATGAAGCATTGTCCGGTGAGTGCCCATGCATGTGTGTGTAATGCATGTGTATGTTGTTTGGGTGACGGGTTCTGATTGAGTGCCAGGTGAGGGTGTGTGTGCCTGAGTGGTATGGGTGACCCATGTGCTTCATCCAAAACATTCAGCGGCCTTGGATTTGGGTGTGATAGTATCCCTTCTGCCCACATTAGTAATTTGGCTCAACGTTACGGCAGTTGCCCTTGAAGTGGCATCTTGCAACAACATTGTTTGTATTTTTCAGTGTTCGTTCAGGCTGATTGTTTCAATTCTCCCACTTTGGCTACACATTCCTCAGACCTATTGTCACATTTGTGACATGCTTCTGTCATTGATGAACCCCACATTGGACCACATGTGTTACCTTGTTAGATGAATGATTTGACCATTCAGGCTAATTGAGTATTGGCCTGATCACAGGAATTTATGGGGCCTGTTTGAATGTGGAACATGATAGTTGTTTCCTGTCATGTTGAAGTGACAAACCATTGATGTGTACATCGGCCTGCAATCACTGTATTTTTGTACACTGGATGTGTTGCAGTGTGTGGCACATGCCTATTTTGTCACACTATTTAGCATTTTTTCATCTCATCATGTCCATCTCACATGGATGGCTGACAGTATTCATTCACTGACATATGGATGTACTTGTGGAATGTACCATGGCTATGGTACATGCCATCTGTGTGATGGCATGTGTCATGTATGTGTATCGGACATGCCACTCACAGCCCAATGTGTGATGGCAGTGCTACCCAGCATCCAGCAAATGTGTTGCTCTTCCATGTAGGTGTCATCAGTGTCTGCCTTTTGGGTCCCCTTCAAACTCAGTGACGGTGCATGCATGGGAGGGTTATAGTCATGTGGGACATGTGTAAATCGTGTAAATCATGTACTGGTTATGTAGCTTGTCAGGCATATTTGTGTGCTATGGTGCTAATGCCTGTTTCCATTTTTTGTCGTTCATGTTTTTGCAGGGGATGACGCACTTGATGCTGTTGAGGTTGAGGAGATGGTGCAGACCCAGGAGGAATCTCAGGCACGACCAGGCACCAGTGGGGGACGTGGTGTGGTGGTGGGTGAGAACCCAATCTTGCTGCAGAACATTCTGTCAAGGGGTGCCTCTGGGTGCACCTCCCCAGACCTCTATTCAGGCGCTGATTCGGATGATGAGACCTATGTGGCGTTGCAGGTAAGTGTTTTTCGCAGGGATTCTGTTCTGTCCAACCCACCCTTACCAGGGGTAGAACCTTCTATGGGGATGTCAGTGTTGGTAAGTCTGCCTGTGGCGGTTATGGATGCAGGGTCACACTCCCCGACATCTGATCCTGTTCCTGGGCCAGCAGATCAGAGGGGGAATGCAGTCCTGCAGCCTCAGGCAGTGGCGGCACAGCAAGGCGCAGATCGCCTTGCCCCAAACAGGTGTGGTGCCCGCCGACGGGGTGGCCGTACGCCACCAGGCAATACCGCATGGGAACAATCCATTTACGGTATGGCAACCCAACAGGCAGCATCAGTTGAGATGATCGCTCAAGCAATGGAGAGGGTGGCCACTTCCATTGTCCCCCATGAAAGGCAGATGGAGCTACTACAGCAGGCAACAGACTCCATTTGCCAATCACACAGGGAGGACATGTTGGCGTCCAACAGGGACAGACGGGCGGCACTGGAGACTCTACACCAATCGATATCAATAGAGTCCCAGGGCCACAGGGAAGCACTGAGGGTAGAACTCCATCACCTCAGGGAGACTCTTGTTGACCTTGAGGCTTCCACTAACTTGAGGATAGAACAGCAGCTGGAGTGGCTCACACGGTCACTCTCAGCTGAGATGCAGGCAACTCGGAGGAGATCCGTGCATCACGTCAGGTGCTGCATGGGGATCTCCGCACTATAATCCTCCAAAATGATACCTTCCACACCTGCATACTTGCTGCCATGGAGGACCAGACCAGGGCTTTGCGTGGGCTGCCTCCCATTGTACCACCACCTCCTGTGACAGCACCACCTCCTGTGGCAGCAGCAGAGGGTGATGATAACGACAGCAGCAGTTCTCTCACATTGGCATAGCCGTGCAGGCCATGAGCCCATGGAGGTGTTTTTTTTCCCCAACATCCACACAGGTGGATGTTGGTGTGCACCCTGTCCTCAGACCTCCTGGGTGGCCTCCCTCCCTTGGCCCCCACATGGCCATTTTTGATTTTTCGATTTTTATTTATTTATTTTTTGTTTTTTTGCAGTGTGTTGCCTTGTGTGGCTCCCGTGGGCATCCACTGTATTCCGGCTGGGCACATGCAGGCTTGTCCTGAGTTTGGGTTAGATGCTTGGGTTCGTGAGACACACACCCCTCCTGCTTCCCATTTCCATGGGCTTGCAAAGGGTCTGCCCAAGTGACATTGACTTACATGGTGACGTAGGACTCCCATGAGCTGTGTGGGCAGTCTGTAGTCAATACTGTTTATATATTTCTAGTGGATATTGTTGTTGAATTGTACACTGCATGGTGTATTGCTATGTGCTTGTGCATCCATGTCTTTCGCCTAATTTGCAGGTTAATTCCTCATGTCTTCACAAGGCCGTCTACCTTGGAGATGGAGTTTATTTTGTAAGCAGTGCACTTGGACATTTGCGTGGCAGCAGCACTGTACAGTTGGAAGTGGCCGATGTGCTGGCATGATCAGGTTGTAAGAATACCACTACTTTAACTTAGTACTGTCATGTTTATGCTATGTTTGAGGTTGTGTAGCTGCATTGTATTGTTTGTAAGTATTTGACCATGTGTGTTGTTAGTTCTACATTACTGGGAGCATATTGTGTGTGGGCAGTTTCCATTGAGGACACTGTACTTTGACACTTGTGTGATGTTTTGGGGATTGCTTTGTTTGCTCTCACATAGCATGACATGTCATGGTGTGTTGGGTGGCGGTGCTGGGGGGGGTTGGGTGATATGGCACTGTTGTCATGTTGTATTTTGCAAGGGGGTAATGATTTTTGCAGCATAGAAGTGTGTCTTTTGATGACAGAGCATTGGTGGTGTTTGTGTAGGTAGGGCACACAATGTAACACTTCCAGGTGACCAATCTCAGGTTGGTATGGTTGTGACAGTTGACTGTCCCTTATGTCATCATCATTGATTGTCAGCTGGTATGTGCCAGGGCTGTGTGCACTCCACAGGGGTGTGATTTTAGGTGAAGTAACTTTCCACCAGCTGTGTACGGGCTGCCTCACCCCTTGCCCTTTCTCCTCCCATGCGCAGTGGCCGTGCTTGTGGTTGGGGATGTGGGGGCACCACCATGTCCACGGGCAGGCCCCGGCGTGTTGCAACATTGTGCAGGACACATGCTGCCACTATGATCCTGCACACTACTGGGTGAGGAGCGAAAGCGTGACTTGAGCACTCCGAATGTGCGCTCCACTATGCCCCGGGTTGCAATGTGGGCTGTGTTGTATCTTACCTCGGGTGGCGTGGTGGGGTTACGAATTGGCGTCATCATGTGGGTGCTCAGAGGGTAGGCACTGTCCCCTGGGGAGGTGGTGATGGGTATCATTAGTGTGGTTGTGACATTGCTCAGTATCTGACATGCATGCATGTGCTGTGGTATTTATACTCACCGAGCAGCCATGTATCGCCATGCCGCCCAGCTTCTAGGTCCCGGTTTAGGGTTGACATTCTGTAAATAAAACTGTCGTGGGTGGACCCTGGAGAGTTGGCATCTACTGAAGTGATGATTCCCTTGGCATCACATACTACCTGGACGTTGATAGAATGCCAGTGCTTGCGGTTTCTGTAGATGTGCTCTGATGCCCTGGGGTGACGTAGAGCCACATGGGTGCAGTCAATGGCACCTAGCACTTTGGGGAAGTGCCACCCCGTAAAAATCCTGGACGACAGCCTGCCTTTATGCAGGTGTTCTGGGCAGGTATATGTGCCTGCGGACTGATGGGCGTGCAGTCATGATGGCCAAGACCTGGTGTAGGCAGCGTGACTGTGTTGCCTGTGACACCCCCCCACTATAGCAGTTGTCCGCTGAAATGATCCAGTGGCCAAGAAGTGCAGTACATTGAGGACCTTATGCAGGGGGCTGAGTGCTTGGGAGCACAGGGTGGGTGATGTGAGGTCATCCTCCCACTCACTGACCAGGTTGAGTATTATGTGAGGTGGAAACCTGTACCTCCCATACACCTGGTCATCAGGCATCCCAAAAAGGCTGGTTCTGGGTGTAAAAATTCTGGGACTGACTATCCTGCTCCTCCTCCTGCGGTATCCCACGTCCACTGCTGCTAGGAACGGTATATTCATCCTGTAGTCTGTGCTTGTTTGTTGTTTGCGCGCACTTTTATGCTGCGTGGGTCCACGTACGCCTGCTTCCTGCTGGCGTACGTGTTTCCGGATTAGCCCGTCTTTTTTGGTGCACGTGTTAGCCCCGTTCGATTCCATGAATAGATACAGGAGCGCAAAAGTGTTCAATAGACCATCACTTGGTTCCGGATATACCACTGTCAGGGCAAAAGAATGTTTCCGTAGGGTTCGCAGGTACACCAGTCATAAACCCAGTGTCCCAACCAGTCCCAGTTACTATAGGACCATTCACTGAACATTGTCCCTTTCTCCTAACAGAAAATTGTGGGGAGAACTTGTTGGGGTTGAACTTATTGAAAAAGCAAGGTGCGATTATACAGTGTACGTCAGACGGGGTGTTTCTGACGATTTGGCCACAAGATGCCCCTGTGTCAGAATTCATGTCTGAAACCTTGCCAGGAAAGTTAAGAAAAGTGCCAAGGTGGATATGGGCGATGCATGACAACGATGTAGGATGCTTGAAGATAGAGCCAGTGAGGATCATTTTGAAAGAAGGAGTTACACTGCCAAGAATTCCCCAGTATAAAATTTTGGCAAACGGAGAGAAAGGATTGAAAAGTATTGTTTCAGATTTGGTGAAATTAGGGGTAATTGAAGAAATTACAGGCAGTACATGTAACAGCCCGATTGTTCTTCCAGTGTTCAAGAAAGGAGGCAATGAAGTACCATATCGTTTCATAATTGATTTGTGTGCGCTAAACAAAGTAGTAGAGCCACAATTTCCTTTGGTCCCAGACGTCACTATAATATTGAAAATGATACCTGCCTCAGCAGAATACTTTAGCGTAATTGATCTAAGAAACACTTTCTTTAGCATTCTGGTGGACAAGGACAGTAGATATTTGTTCATGTTCACATTAGGGGGACGATCATTTACATTCACGCGCATTCCACAAGGATATACGGAAAGTCTGAGTATTTACAGTAGAGCGTTAAAAGAGCGACTAAACATGCTAGAATTACCAGTGGGGTGTGTACTATTGCAATACATAGATGATCTGTTGATCGCTGCTGATAAAGAAGAGATTTGTAAAAAGAGCACTCTATTACTACTGTCACACATAGCGGCACATGGCCATAAAGCTAGTTTGAAGAAGTTTCAAAATAATTGAAAGGAGGTAGCTTATTTGGGCTACCTACTTTCGAAAGAAGGGAGAAGGCTAACGCCAGAACGCATAGAAAGTATTTCTTGTATGCCTATTCCAAAGACACAGAAAGGAGTCAGAGCCATAATAGCATGGCTTCTTATTGCCGGCAGTGGATCAGTAATTTTGCGTTAATTGTGAAGCCAATGGTGCTATTAATTAAGAAGGATGCGGTGATGCCTTTGCAGTGGAATGAAGAATGTCAGAGAGCGTTTGATCAATTGAAAACTGCATTATGTTCTGCTCCAGTTCTGGGCATGCCGACTTATGAAAAAGTTTTTAGATTATTTGTATGCGAGAATGAAGGATGTGCATTAGCTGTTTTGACACAGGAACAAGGTGGAAGAACTAGGCCGTGCGGCTATTTTTCTTCTGCGCTGGACCCTGTAGCGTGCACTACCACAATGTTTGCGATCTGTCGCGGTGGCTGCTGCATGGGTGAAACAAACGGAAGGGATGGTATTGGGGCATACTTTGATTCTGATGGTGCCACATGCCATAGATGTCCTATTAAATAGGACACAGACGCAGCACCTCGCCTCTGTTAGACTGACAAGATATGAAATTAGCTTATTCACGCCCCATATCCAAATTATGAGGTGTACCGCTTTGAATCCTGCAGAATTAAAGCCACTGCCCATAAAAGAAATTGATGACAACGAATCACCACCCCATGATTGCTTAATGGTCACTGAGGAAGAAACGAAGGGAAGAGTTGATTTAAGTGACATCCCTCAAAAGGATCCAGATGGAGAGTTATTTTGTGACGAATCTTGTTTTAAACTAGCTGATGGCACGTCAACTGCCGCTTACGCTATGACTACCCTATAGAGCGTTGTAGAAAGCAAAAGAATTCCCTACAACTCTGCACAAGCTGCAGAAATAATAGCATTGACCAAAGCCTGTGAGATTTCGAAAATTTGAACGTGAATATCTATACTGATAGTCAGTATGCTTTTGGGGTGGTTCATAAATTTGGTCGACTCTGGGATGAGAGGGGTTTCTTGACATCGAATGGGGCCAGAATTCAACGTGGCCCTTTGATTGTACGATTGCTGTCTGCACTCACGTTTCCAAAGCGCCTAGCAATAGTGAAATGCGAGGTACATAAAAAGATAACATGCAAATTTGGAGAGGGAAACGCATTTGCAGACAGAATTGCGAAACAAACAGCCACTGATTTGAATAATAAAATGATGACAGTCCAGACTGAGGAAGTACCATGTATGATAGAAAATGGAATTGCCACTGTCGAAGAGATGCAGGCCGAAGCCACGGCTGATGAGATACAAGGGTGGGCAGATGGCTCTGCTGAGTTAGATTTAGAGGGTTGTTGGGTGGACAAGGGAACTAAAAACTGGATGTTGCCAAATTCTCATGTAACTGCAATGGTCACGATGGCTCACAGCCCTACCCACATCTGTGCAAAAAAAATAATACAGCACCTATCTGCGGTATGGCAGAATGTAAACATAAAGAAGAATGCAGAGAGGTTGGTGCAGGACTGCATTACGTGTTTACAACACAATGTAGGAAAGGGAACAGTGACTCCAATAGGCAGTTTTGGGCCACCCTATGCCTTTTGAGGTAATCCATTTTGATTTCCTAGAGATGGAGAGGTACCAAAACTTGAAATATGTCTTAGTGGTGATCTGTGCATTCAGCAAGTGGGTGGAGGCATATCCCTTAAAAGACTGCACAGCAATGAGTATGGCAAAAGTAATGCTTAAAGAATACTTTTCCCGTTTTGGCTTGCCCCGTGTCATATGGTCAGATAACGGTCCACATTTTGTGGGCGCAGTGGTATTACAGATATGTGCAGGTCTTCAGATTGATAAGAGATTTCATAGTTCGAGTCATCCAAGTTCAGCCAGTCTTGTTGAGAGGCACAACGGAATCCTTAAGTCAAAAATTAGCAAGATATGTGCAGGGAGCAAGTTGAGTTGGGTGGATGCATTACCGATAGCGCTATTGTGCATGTGTACGTCTGTATAGGCTAGAACTGGGCTCTCCCTTTATGAGATTGTGATGGGGAGGCTGGTGAATGTTTGGTGCGCACCTCAGCCAAAGCGACTGAGTGAAGTGGAACATCCTGCACTTAGCACTTATTGTGGCCTTTTAATGCAGAAATTGCGTTTGATTCATCAGCAGGTGCATGAGGCTCTACCTGTTAGATATACTGGTCCGGGGCACGTGCTGGAGCCAGGAGACTGGGTGCTGCTTAAATACTTTGAGAGAAAATCGTCGTTAGCACCCAGGTGGTGCGGCCCCTATCAAGTGCTTCTGGCAACGCAGACGGCAATACGGGCGGATGGGAGGAAGTCGTGGATCCATGCCACTGTTAGGGAGAATTCTCTGTTTGGGCTGAATTTCCCTACCTAGTGAGTCCCCCAGCAGCTTTGCTGGATTTCTGGGGTTTCTTTTTTTCTCCTGCCAAGAGTGAGACTCTTTTACCCTCACTCTTGGACCTGTTGAAGTGTGTTTTCTTGGTTAAACCTTGTGTTGAATGGGCTATGGGGTCTTTTACTCCATAGGGCCTCATGTATTTTTGTGATATGGGTTACACAGCACCCTCTGTGCCGTGACCCAGGGGTGTCCTAGGGACTCCCCAACATAGACTCCATACCCTGGGACTGACTACTGTCTCACAGGGCATGTAAAGTCACCAAAGACTTTGCTAGTCTTGAATCCTGAACAGAACCAGTACAAACCATCATATTGTGGAAGTACTGGCTGGGGCAATTCGATTGCCCCAGGGTCTGTTAGTCGAGGGGGCACGTCTCCGTCCCCCCTGATCGAGTTTTGGCTGGTGGCAGTGGAAACTACTTTTTATATTCGACCGCGAATATTTCCCTATGGGATTTCCCATTGTTTTAGGCTAACACATTTAATTATTTATTTACGGTAGCCTTAAACATACCGCCGGTTTATATATTTTTTATTATAACCCCGGTTGGGACTTTTTGCCAAAACTTGATTCTAAAATGGCGTTGGCGTTCGCCTCTGTAACTCTGACCCAAAGTGGAGCCCTTTGTTCCACTTTTGGCGGGCTTCTCCACAGAAGCCCTCCAAAGTGGTGCCACTCTGTCTGGGGTACTTAGGAGGGGTGGAGGGGGATTTAGGCACCCTGGACTGAGTTACCTTGGTAACTCAAGTCGCACTCCGTCCTGATTGGCCCAAGTGGTGAGCCGGCCGGCTCACCACTTAGCATGTTTGAGTGACAGCTAGGCTGGGTGAATGGGGGTTTGCTGCATAAAAGCAGGGCTTTGGGGACTGGAACTTCAGAAGTCGCCACAGGACCAAGAATCCGACGAGGGAAGAGCTGAGCCGACCTGCTTCGACGACACCACCCGGTGGAGCCCTGCTGAACCGTCTCACCACTTTTCCCGACGACCGAGGAGAACTCTTAACGGAGTGGCTCCTTCCCTTGACTGGTGGGGACAACCAGTTTTCGCCTTCTTTTCGCTTCTCGAGGTATCTCGTGGCCGCCTTGCCCGTGCCAAGCACCCCGGCAACCGGACTACCACACTTTTGCCCCTAACCGCGAAAGTCGGTACAACCCTTTAACCGGAGGACTCCGCGGCTGGTTTCTTCCCGGGCAGTGCAACGACCTTCTTCTTCTGCTCTTCAGCGAGAACTTCTTCTCCCCTGACCGACGTCGAGCCTTGCTGCCACTGCCTGGAACAACTGCCCCCGCTGGAGGATCCTTTCCGCTTAAGGTACCGTGTTCTGCCTGGCTTCCCTTGCCACCGACTGTACGGGGTAGATTTAGCCCCCGGCTTTCGAACCTGGGAGTGCCTGGGACACCCTGGCTAAACTTTCTAAGCTACTCTAAACTCTTCCTAACTCTTTGCAAGACTTTGAATCCCTAATAACAGTGTGATCTTGGGCACATTTTCGCTCCGGCTACTCTAAGAGTGGGCCCTGCCTAGTGACTTTTGCTCACCTGTGACTTGTGCTTCTTTGAGCCTATTGCAAGTGTTCTGGACCTTAGAGTGGTGTGTTTAACCCATTTCTGTTTCTTTTTACCCCTTTCTTGAACCTACTAGAGTGTCATCTAACGTTAAGCGCTCACCTCTGTTTTAATTATGTGGTGTTAACTTAGAGTTGTCTAGATAGGAGTAAGGGTTGAAACTGCTTTCATTATAACTGTGTTTGAAGTGTTTTTACTATATTTTGCTAGAGTGATTTCAACTTATGTGTGTTTAATAAATCAATAACTATATACTTTTGAAACCAAGCTCTGGTCAGTGGTTGCTTGTGCTATTGTATTTGAGTACCTATTGTGTATACTTTACATACTGCCTAACTCTTCTTGAGGGAAGTCTGACTGCTCAGCCACAGCTACCAGGTAAATCTGGGTGGTGCAGACTGCTACCAAGTGGGTTTACTGCTATACCTGTAGTCTTAAATCTTTTGCAGTGTTCCCCAAGGGAACTGCACAGGTTTCTGCCTACCACTGGTGTACAGCGGTGGGATCTGTATTGAGTATACATTTTATTGTGCTTGAATACCTTAGTGCAACTAACCACAAAGCTTAGCACTGTAAAAGTAAACCTCTAACATGTCAGTTATAGAAAGCTATAGTCAAGAGTCCCTTGCAGCCAAAACTGCTGATTGTTTAAGAGTGCTCTGTAAACATAAGGATCTCCTGACTAAGGGCAAGAAAATGGAGCTGATTGAAAGATTGTTAGCTAACCAAAGTCTGGGTGATGGTTCAGAGGAACCTACCACTCCAGCAACTGTAGATGACAGTATTGAAGTTAACATGGAGCAAAATGTTGATGATTCTGAGGAAGAGTCAGAAGAGGAGGGTGAGGCTGTTGTGACTGTCCCCCCTAGGCCTCTGCCTGCTCTACCTGCTGTACCTACTGGACCTTTACCAGGTCCCACATTTAGTCCTCAGTACTTTGAACTGGAGAAAATGAAACTAGAATTGGAGTATAAGAAACTTAATGCTCAAACTGACAAAGAACTAAGGCTAAGGGAAATGGAGCTCAAGTATGACTTAGAAATGAAGAAATTATCTGTTGAGAATGTTTCTCTCTCTGGCTCCTCTAGAAGTTCCAGTCCTAAAAGACCCCGGATGCCTAAAGAATTGATTGGTATGTATGAGCCTAAGTTGGATGTGTTGGATTGGTTGTCTCTGTTTGAATATAATCATGGGCTCCAGAACATCACAGGAAATGACTTACTCACCTGGTTGTTCTCTAGGCTTCCCCCTGTTGCAACTGATGTGGTAATGGAGATGGGGGAGGAGGATAGGAAGGACTATGAATGTGTGAAACTAGCTTTGATAGCTAGGTTTGGGAAGACCCCTTCCCAGTATCTTAAGAGGTTTAGGAGCCTCAAAAAGCATGATGGTACCCCTTGGGCTACCTGGGTGAGTGAATGTTTGAAAAACTTAGAGGGATGGATTAAGGGTTACAAGGTGAACACTTATGAAGGTATGAAGAATTTGTTTATGTTGGAGACTATTTATGATGCCTGCTCTCCTGAGCTCAGACAACACTTGGCTGATTCCAGGGAATTAGATTCCCGGAAACTAGCTAAGGCTGCTGACTTGTGGGTTGCCAACAGGGCCACTCACAAGGATTCTGGGGTCACTCAGAAGAAGGATGGGGAGAAACAGCCCAAAAAGGACTCCAAAGAGAATTCTAATACTACAAATTCCAAAGAGGGCCCCAAACAAAACTATAAGGGTAAGCCATAAGGGAAACCAACTCAGGCTAGTGTACCTCCTGGTCCCAGACCAGAAGGAGGTCAGAACAAGCCTCCATTCCAGCGAGCCTTTGGCTCATGCTTTGTTTGTAAGGCTACTGACCATGTGAAAGGAGATCCCAGATGTAAGGGTAAACCTTCAGGGGTCCAGCTTGCCTCCTTAGCCTTCGCTCCAGAAGAGGAAGTACATATGGCAAGTGGAAACTTTCTATTACTAGCTGATGAACCCACTGGAGTCTCAGCTAGTGTTTCTTTAGTCTCTCTGGGGTTGTGGGAACAACAGAATTTAGATGTCTATAACTCTATCCCAGATAATACTAAAGAGTATTATAAGGACAGTGTCCAGGTGAATGGTCAGGAGACTCCTGCCATTAGGGACACTGGAGCCAGCATAACTGTGGTGGATGAATCATTTTTCAAGGCAGAGGATGTTGCTAAGGCACCCAAATGCCTCACCAAGTTAGCTGGTGGGCCTGTGCAGATGTGTCCCCAGTTACCAGTTCTCATCCAATGTAATGATATGGCTGTAAAAATACCTGTCAGTGTACAAAGTGAAGTGCCAGGTAGGGTTCTGTTGGGTAATGACCTCAAAGCTCTTGGAGTTGTGTCACATACCCCCAGACCCCCTAGCAAAAGGTTACAGGAGCTCCCAAAACCTGCAAGAGAGAAAACCCTGAGAGAGTTATCTCAGGAGATGATGACAGAAATCACTCCTCTCCCACTGGAGCAACTTACTGCAGTAACAACCAGATCAGGAGCAAAGGGGCAACCCAAGACTCCTAGGAAAAAGCCAGCAGCAAACACTCCAGTGCTTCCAACAAGGACTTCCCCTAGGTTGTCCAAAGTTACACCTGTAACTCCACCTCCAGCTGAGGCTGAGAGGGAGGTACAACCCTGTGTGGTTGAGCTAGACTCTGAGGAAGAGCTAGAAGGAGGACCCAACCTTATTGGAGATTTGGACCCTGAGGACCATCCTGAGCTGCAGTCTTTACTGGCAGAAGGTGGGCCTAGCAGGGCAGCTTTTCGTAAGGGGCAAAGA
Source organism: Ambystoma mexicanum (assembly GCF_040938575.1). Taxonomy (NCBI): domain Eukaryota; kingdom Metazoa; phylum Chordata; class Amphibia; order Caudata; family Ambystomatidae; genus Ambystoma; species Ambystoma mexicanum. The sequence goes on from NC_090939.1 coordinate 340,430,922, forward strand.
GAATGTCCAACTTTGGAAGGTCTCCGCCACCAGGCAGCTTCTCAGGCTGATGGGCAAGAGCCTGGGAAGTATAGGTTGCACTGGGAAGATGGCCTCTTCTACAGTGAACCCACTGAGTCTGAACCTGGAGACTACAAACGCCTTGTAGTCCCACAAGAGAACAGACAACAGTTCTTACAACTAGCCCATGAGATACCTTTGGCTGGTCACTTGAGTTTCAAGAAGACCAAGGAAAGGCTCTCACTCTACTTTTATTGGCCAAAGATGGGGGCTGAAGTAGATAGATATTGTAAGAGCTGCCATACCTGCCAGACTTCTGGTAAGGTTGGTTCCAAGAATGTGGCACCTTTAGTGCCCCTCCCAGTTGTGGGGGTCCCATTTGAGAGGGTAGGGATTGACATTGTTGGTCCCCTTGATCCTCCAACCTCCTCAGGCAACAGGTTTATACTTGTTGTAGTAGACCATGCTACTAGGTACCCTGAGGCAATTCCTATGAGGACTGTTACAGCTCCGGCTGTGGCAAAGGCCCTCCTTGGTATTTTCACCAGGGTTGGGTTTTCTAAGGAAGTAATCTCTGACAGGGGATCAAACTTTATGTCCCACTACATGAAAGCCATGTGGAAAACCTGTGGAGTTACTTACAAGTTCTCAACAGCATACCACCCTCAGACAAACGGGTTGGTTGAAAGGTTTAACAGAACCATGAAGAGCATGATAGGTGCTTTAGAGGAACCCCTTAAGAAAAAGTGGGACCTTCTACTGCCATGCCTTCTCTTTGCTTATAGAGAAGTCCCTCAGGAGGGAGTAGGCTATTCTCCCTTTGAGCTTCTCTATGGCCATCCAGTCAGAGGTCCATTGGCCCTGATTAAGGAGGGATTGGAAGGTGCTCCTCCCCTCAAGCCAGTCAGAGTGACTGACTATGTGATAGGTCTCCGGAGGAGAATGTCACACATGATGGCAGAAGCAAGTGACAACTTGAAAGCTGGTCAAGCCCTGGTCAAACATTGGCACGACCAGAAGGCTAACATGGTTGAGTTTACTCAAGACCAGCTAGTTCTAGTTATGCTCCCAACAAGGCAGAGGGCCTTGCAAGACAAATGGATGGGACCCTTCAAGATTGTGGGAAAACTTGGAGAGGTCAACTATCTGGTGGATCTGGGCAGACCCAGGGAAGCTCCTAGAGTCTTCCACACCAACCGACTAAAAGCATACATCTCCAGGCCTGATGTAGGAGCCTTGCTTCTAGCTTCAGCTGCAGAGGAAGAAGAGAGTGAATCTCTCCCTGATCTCCTCAGAGGTGTGCCCTTAGATGAAAAAGTTGAAGGAGTCAATCTCTCTTCAGACCTGACACCTGAGCAACAAGAGGAGTGCAAATCTATGTTAAATCAGTTTGCCTCCCTGTTCTCACTGTCACCAGGCTTGACCCCTTGGGGCCAGCATGAGATACTCACTGGTGACTGTCTGCCAGTCAAAAGCAGAGGGTACAGAATGTCAGAACATATCAGAACCCACATCAAAGGAGAGGTCAAGAAGATGCTTGATCTCGGGGTAATAGAGCCCTCTACCAGTCCATGGTCTAGCCCAGTTGTGTTAGTACCAAAGGCGGGATCCAAAGACTTGAGATTCTGTGTGGACTATAGAGCTCTAAATGCAGTCACCAAGACTGATGCCCACCCTTTGCCCAGGACAGATGAGTTGGTGGATAAACTTGGTGCAGCCAAGTACCTCAGCACATTTGACCTGACGTCAGGCTATTGGCAAATAGCCCTGACAGACCATGCCAAGGAGAAAACTGCATTTTCAACCCCAGTTGGCTTGTACCAGTTTAAGGTCATGCCTTTCGGACTAAAAAATGCACCTGCCACATTCCAAAGGATGGTGAACCAAGTTCTGGCTGGGATGGAAGATTTCTGCATGGCATACTTGGATGACATTGCAGTCTTCAGCCACTCCTGGGAAGAACATGTGAACCACCTAGGACATGTGTTGCAGGCTCTGGAACAGGCCCATTTGACAATCAAAGCCAGTAAGTGCCAGATTGGTCAAAGTAAAGTGGTCTACCTTGGACATGAGGTAGGAGGTGGAGAAATAAGGCCCTTGCCCAGCAAGATTGAAGCTGTGCAAAATTGGACAACACCAACTACTCAAACCCAAGTGAGAGCTTTTCTAGGCCTCACTGGATATTACAGGAATTTCATTGAGAACTATGGGACCATAGCTTCTCCACTGAATGTAATCTCCTCTCCCAAATTCCCTAAAAAGGTAAAATGGAATGAGGAGTGCAATCAGGCCTTTGAAAAACTGAAGAAAGCTCTTTGCCAAGCTCCAGTATTGAGAGCTCCTGACTACCACCAACCTTTCATTGTACAAACTGATGCTTCCAATGTAGGTATAGGTGCAGTTCTAAGCCAACTGGATGAGAAGGGTAGGGAGCACCCCATTTGCTTCATCAGTAGGAAACTGAAGGATCCTGAGACAAGGTGGGCAACTATCGAAAGAGAATGCTTTGCTATTGTGTGGGCACTGAAGAAGTTTAGGCCATACTTGTATGGTTCTACTTTTGTTATTCAGACTGACCACCAACCCTTGAGATGGTTAATGCAAATGAAAGGGGAAAATCCAAAACTATTGAGATGGTCAATCTGCCTGCAAGGGTTTGATTTCACCATTGAGCACAGGTCAGGGTGTCACCATCAAAATGCTGATGGACTCTCTAGGATGTATATCATCGACTAGAGGTATGAGGTTCATCCAGGAGTGGATTAAATCCTCCTGTCCCTTAGTCTGGGGGGGGCGAGTGTTAGGGAGAATTCTCTGTTTGGGCTGAATTTCCCTACCTAGTGAGTCCCCCAGCAGCTTTGCTGGATTTCTGGGGTTTCTTTTTTTCTCCTGCCAAGAGTGAGACTCTTTTACCCTCACTCTTGGACCTGTTGAAGTGTGTTTTCTTGGTTAAACCTTGTGTTGAATGGGCTATGGGGTCTTTTACTCCATAGGGCCTCATGTATTTTTGTGATATGGGTTACACAGCACCCTCTGTGCCGTGACCCAGGGGTGTCCTAGGGACTCCCCAACATAGACTCCATACCCTGGGACTGACTACTGTCTCCCAGGGCATGTAAAGTCACCAAAGACTTTGCTAGTCTTGAATCCTGAACAGAACCAGTACAAACCATCATATTGTGGACGTACTGGCTGGGGCAATTCGATTGCCCCAGGGTCTGTTAGTCGAGGGGGCACGTCTCCGTCCCCCCTGATCGAGTTTTGGCTGGTGGCAGTGGAAACTACTTTTTATATTCGACCGCGAATATTTCCCTATGGGATTTCCCATTGTTTTAGGCTAACACATTTAATTATTTATTTACGGTAGCCTTAAACATACCGCCGGTTTATATATTTTTTATTATAACCCCGGTTGGGACTTTTTGCCAAAACTTGATTCTAAAATGGTGTTGGCGTTCGCCTCTGTAACTCTGACCCAAAGTGGAGCCCTTTGTTCCACTTTTGGCGGGCTTCTCCACAGAAGCCCTCCAAAGTGGTGCCACTCTGTCTGGGGTACTTAGGAGGGGTGGAGGGGGATTTAGGCACCCTGGACTGAGTTACCTTGGTAACTCAAGTCGCACTCCGTCCTGATTGGCCCAAGTGGTGAGCCGGCCGGCTCACCACTTAGCATGTTTGAGTGACAGCTAGGCTGGGTGAATGGGGGTTTGCTGCATAAAAGCAGGGCTTTGGGGACTGGAACTTCAGAAGTCGCCACAGGACCAAGAATCCGACGAGGGAAGAGCTGAGCCGACCTGCTTCGACGACACCACCCGGTGGAGCCCTGCTGAACCGTCTCACCACTTTTCCCGACGACCGAGGAGAACTCTTAACGGAGTGGCTCCTTCCCTTGACTGGTGGGGACAACCAGTTTTCGCCTTCTTTTCGCTTCTCGAGGTATCTCGTGGCCGCCTTGCCCGTGCCAAGCACCCCGGCAACCGAACTACCACACTTTTGCCCCTAACCGCGAAAGTCAGTACAACCCTTTAACCGGAGGACTCCGCGGCTGGTTTCTTCCCGGGCAGTGCAACGACCTTCTTCTTCTGCTCTTCAGCGAGAACTTCTTCTCCCCTGACCGACGTCGAGCCTTGCTGCCACTGCCTGGAACAACTGCCCCCGCTGGAGGATCCTTTCCGCTTAAGGTACCATGTTCCGCCTGGCTTCCCTTGCCACCGACTGTACGGGGTAGATTTAGCCCCCGGCTTTCGAACCTGGGAGTGCCTGGGACACCCTGGCTAAACTTTCTAAGCTACTCTAAACTCTTCCTAACTCTTTGCAAGACTTTGAATCCCTAATAACAGTGTGATCTTGGGCACATTTTCGCTCCGGCTACTCTAAGAGTGGGCCCTGCCTAGTGACTTTTGCTCACCTGTGACTTGTGCTTCTTTGAGCCTATTGCAAGTGTTCTGGACCTTAGAGTGGTGTGTTTAACCCATTTCTGTTTCTTTTTACCCCTTTCTTGAACCTACTAGAGTGTCATCTAACGTTAAGCGCTCACCTCTGTTTTAATTATGTGGTGTTAACTTAGAGTTGTCTAGATAGGAGTAAGGGTTGAAACTGCTTTCATTATAACTGTGTTTGAAGTGTTTTTACTATATTTTGCTAGAGTGATTTCAACTTATGTGTGTTTAATAAATCAATAACTATATACTTTTGAAACCAAGCTCTGGTCAGTGGTTGCTTGTGCTATTGTATTTGAGTACCTATTGTGTATACTTTACATACTGCCTAACTCTTCTTGAGGGAAGTCTGACTGCTCAGCCACAGCTACCAGGTAAATCTGGGTGGTGCAGACTGCTACCAAGTGGGTTTACTGCTATACCTGTAGTCTTAAATCTTTTGCAGTGTTCCCCAAGGGAACTGCACAGGTTTCTGCCTAACAGCCACCCATGCCAAAAAGATCCCATCTTCATTGAAAGACTTGCCCAATCCGGATGACCGGAAAGACAGCGGTCCCAGAAACGAAAGAATCTGCTGCCAGTCCACCACCGCTAAATCTGTCTGAGCAGGAAGTGAAACTCGAAACAAAGCCTGAAAAGATTGCCAAAAAGGGGGGAAGGGCAAAGAGTGCCCCAACGTTGCCCAGCAGAACCTACATCGCTGTTGACCGACACGAAATCTGCATTGCTAATAATGACAGATACTAAACGTGTACCCCTTTGGCACCCACCAGCACTTGCCATTGCGCCAAAGCCAAAGACCGAACCCGCATCACTGTCGCGGCACACACCAGCATCTGCCATTGCGCCGCAGGCTGACTCTGAGCCTGGATCTGAAAGTGCACCGGCACTGTTCACGGATCACACAATACCAGGAGTGAGGCGATATGATTTGCGGCCTCGAAAGACAGAGTGATCCACAGGTCTTTGGTGTTCATGCTAACCTCTGGTTCCACTCATGGACGGAGAAGGAACTAGAGGTGTAGAGGAGCGATCATAAAAAGTACATGTGTCCTGAAACAGAGCGGACAAGTTAGGGGCACATGGTACAAAGGCAATAGAGAACTGTTCAGAAGTCCTCTGAGCAGTATGAGAGAGCATAAGTGATCTTGCCTAGAACAAATAAGCAAACCAGATTGCAAAGGGCTGGCAGACTAAACTGTTGACAATTCCTTTGAACTTATTGACATCCGGACAAGTGCGACGAAGAGAGATATCCACAACGAACTTTGTCAGGAAGAAGAAGGACGGTGAGAAAAATGTTGGGACCGGTTTCAGCCTCCTCCTGCACCACTGCTGAGAATGAGTTAGTTATAAGTTACTGTAAACTTAAGGAAAAGGCATGGTAAAAAAAATTGTATGCTGGCTTTGACAATAATCATGTGTTTCATGAGTGTGGTAGCTCCAATAACGACAGCCTTTGTGTTATGGTATGTGGAGTCTATATACCCAATGGGAATGTTTTTACCAATAGTTAATATATCCACTACTGAAAGCCCGGTTCAGGTGATTACTTATACCTTGTCCCTAATGGAAGAGAGACACAGAGAAGGGTATGGGAACAATACGTTATTACTCATCATGAACATGACGCATGCAATTCTAAAGAAAAGTAATTGCTGGGTATGCGCCCATTTACCGCAGCATGCGGGGAAAGGATAGGCTGGTATGTACAACCATTACCATTAAGTTCTGCATGCAGTGCATCTTTAAGTGCAATGTTTTATCGGAAGTGGAATAAGAGTAGCACATGTCAATTAGATAGAACAAACATGAATGAGTTTGAGGAAATAATTATGAGGCCTGTGGGTTGTTCCATATTCCAAAAAGCACAAGTGATGATTCCAGAACCTACGCCAAAAAGTACGCGAAAAATAACACAACAAAATAGACAAGATAGATTGTTCCCACCAGTTAAAACATCTGTGATGACATTTCGTGTAAGAACAGACGGGAACAAAGATGCAGTTCCCCCTTCTTACACGGTGAATTACAACCCGAGAACTGTCCCTTTTTGTCTAAAAAAGAAGGGCTCCTATTCAGTAGGAACATTTACTTGATGCATGAATACAGCGGTACTAAAATGGGAAATAGAACCAGTATATGTGGGAGATCCAGTCTATTTTATATGTGGAGAAAATACATATCCTTGGTTGCCCAGAAACTGGGGAGGTACATGTTACCTAGGTCTACTGTTCCCGGGAGTGTTCCTCTTAGAAACAGCAGACATGGCCAGGCTATCCAGATCTAGAACCCAAAGGAGTACTAAAGGTGTTTTCATAGCGAAGGACGTAGCAAAGTCATTCATTCCATTCTTGTCCCAGATAGTGAACTCCTATAACATAAGGCAGCTGTCTAGAATACTAAAAGATACCATAAACGCAACGACAGACATACTATTTAACATGACGTTGGAAGAAAAAGGAATTAGGTTAATGAGGCTGCAAAATAGAACGGCTCTCGATGTAATCCTGGTTGATCGTGGGAGAATTTGCAAGATTGTGGGATCAGCGCGCTGCGTATTCGTAGATGACTACTCCCCTACGATTTTTGAAGCAATAAAGAAATGCATGCCCTAAGCTCCGAACTCCCTACTGAAGAAGGGGGCTGGTGAATAGAGTCCTGGTTTTGGGGAATACTGCGTTCTTGGGGATGGAAGTTGATTGCGATATTAGTAGTAGTGTTTGGAATATTCATAACGTGCTGTTGTTGCATACACTGCCTGCCGATAGTTTGCACTGAGATAACTGATGGATGTACTAAGGGATGTATGCATATGATAACAAAAAGAAAACAAACTTATGGCCGGGATGACAGAGACACAAATGAAATGAAAACAGTGAAAGAATTAATGGCTATAGATATTAATGACGATGATGATGCTTATAATAGCATGCAGAATTCAGACATAAGTACTTCAGACTTATCGTCAACAGAGGAGGATACCATGAATGAATGAGATGTTTGCCATATGGCCAAAAGGAGGGTTTGTCGGTCTAGGAAAAATGGACACCTCTCACGATGGACGGCAAACACATTTTGGTGGCCGAAGGCCAACCGTCTTATGTACGTAACAATAGAAATACAGGTTTCCCAGTTTGACCAATGAACGGCCATTTTGATGTAACAAGGATCGCCATTTTGTTTTCTAACGATTGCTCATTGCTTTCTGTTCAAATTGCTTCACAACACATTTCTGCTTACACTGCTTGACTGTTAACATTGTTGTCTGAACGTGAAAGGACAAGTCCGCAAGGCCGCAAGGCTAATAAGAGTTCTTTGAAACACAACGTAGGCAGCTCCAGAGAGGAATGCCCGGCTCCCTCCCGAATGTAGCCTTGAAGCAGAGCCGCAGGGCATTTAATCATTTCACAGCTGCCGGCCAGTCTCGTTATATCGCAGAATATGTTAGAATAAAGCAGCTAAAGGCTTGAATTATGCTCTTTTTATGGACACCCTTTTCCGAGCCCTGTAGAGCGTGTCGGCTCCCAGGACACGAATAGCACCTCATAGATAGCAAGGTCTGGAATGTGACTATTCCCTGTATGTAGCTCGCTTACAAGAACAGAAGCACTCTGTTCTGTTCGACAAAGAAAAGATGCCTCTGCACTGGCAAGGTTGCATATTGTTACTAGAATAAATATTTGAAGGTGTCAAATTCGTCAGAAGTGTACATCATCAAACCAAGTTCAAAGAAACCCAATAAAGGGGGGTGTTAAACATGTCACAGCTGATTGTATGATATGCATTTTGTATATATGTAACTGATGTACGTAATTCACTCTCTTGCATCCCTCGAGGTCTAGAGATGCACGTCGCGGGTCGTGAGACCGAGTTGGCCAACTGAGACTATTTGCTTTGCAATAAACCCTAGCTTTGGGAATACAACCTCGTGTCTGGCCTATCTATTGTGTGTGGTGACTTGCCTTGTTTCCATAACGTGAGGGACCTCTAGGGGCCCCTTTCACCCTCACCCCCGGCTCCCGTCCACCTGCGGCTGCTCTCCCTTAATTCCGGTGAGCACTTCAGCCCAACATACTTCGGCAGCGCATATATCGCTTTTATTGATTTAAGCACTGGAATAGTGCATACCACCCTAAATCACGGCTAACAGGCGGCAGGCGATCATTAGCTGGTGCCTGCGCCATTGCCAGCAACGTGTTCTATGGCCGCCAGCGATTTCGCCCGCTACCTTTGTTGATGTTTCCTGGACCAGCCCCACAGCCCTGCAGTGCCTGATTGGCTAAGGAGCCCATTTCCGCCCCCTCCAGAGCCGGTAGGCGGAAGCTGGTCTCGGAGAAGGGCGAGGAAAAGGGCCTGTCTGCGCCCAGAGGGACCACACAGAACCCAGCAGCAGCAGGGAGGAGAAGGCAGGAGCCTCTCCCCCCACCCCTGGCCCCCGTCCACCCGTGGCTGCTCTCCCTTAATTCCGGTGAGAACTTCAGCCCAACATATTTCGGCAGCGCATATAGCGCTTTTATTGATTTAAGCACTAGAATAGTGCATACCACCCTAAATCACGGCTAACAGGCTGCAGGCGATCATCAGCTGGTGACTGCGCCATTGCCAGCAACGTGTTCTATGGCCGCCAGCGATTTCGGCCGCTACCTTTGTTGATGTTTCCTGGACCAGCCCCACAGCCCCGCAGTGCCTGATTGGCTAAGGAGCCCATTTCCGCCCCCTCCAGAGCCTGTAGGCGGAAGCCGGTCTCGGAGAAGGGCGAGGAAAAGGGCCTGTCTGCGCCTTTCCGCGTCAGGACGTATATGGGCGCCCCACTTTCGGAGGCTAATGCCGTGCAACTGTGAGTACTCCACCCCCTGTGCCCCAGCCCCTATGCGCAGGATCACATCAATACCAAGAGACCCCTGTTTTGCCGCTCAGCACAGACTTGTCTGATGCCCACACTCCTCACTGTTTGACTCACAAAAACGCAGTCCGCCATTGTGCATAGCGTGACATTGCATTTTGCCATATTATGATACACTAAGCTGAAATACTACCATGTCGTATCATGCCACATTATTGCTGCCTACAGTGTAACAGTAGCCACTGTCCTTCACCTACCATAAACTATTTCGACACTGTTAGGCCCTACATAATTAAAAAGAAAATCTGCTCAGCTCCACTTGCACTTGTTATGACTCACTACCGACCACTATCCCACCCGTCACGACTACCCAACGTGAAAGTCGTCCAACAACAAACAACATTATCTGTAGCAGACTACTTGTGATTTTTCATGCTAGTGTAAAGTGGGACTAGCCTACTTGTGATTTTTCATGCTAGTGTAAAGTGGGTCTAGCCTACTTGTGATTTTTCATGCTAGTGTAAAGTGGGTCTAGCCTACTTGTGATTCCGCATGCCAATGCAAAGTGTGACTAGTCTACCTTCCTTAGTTGATCCCTACTATACCAAAACTACCTGGCCAACGCCTACTGCCACCACTTATTCAATATCATATACATAGATATCAATACAACTGAACATTATTAGCACACTTAGCATATGCTTACCTGCTACTCTGATGCGGGACCAGCCCTGTTTGCCCTGCTACTTCAATGTTGCCTCTAACATTTGCTTACCTGCTACTCTGATGCGGGACTAGCCCTGTTTGCCCTGCTACTTGAATGTCGCTTCTAGCATTCGCCTACCTGCTTCTCTGATGTGGGACTAGCCCTGTTTGCCCTGCTACTTGAATGTCACCTCTAACATTTGCCTACATACTACTCTGATGTGGGATTAGCCCTGTTCGCCCTGTTACTTGAATGTCGCTTCTAGCATTTGCTTACCTGCTACTCTGATGTGAGACTCAAACTGAACAATCCACTTTAGCAAAAATCAGGCGGCCACCCTACCTTACCGCCTCATACCCCTACTATACCTCACCATTTCTACTGCTGCTTTAATCATGTACCCAGCAGAAAATGCACCCTGTCCGACCTCAGAAAGAAACATCAGACTTCGAGCCATGTTACCCCGTCTCCACGAGCCCAGTCACCAGAACAAGATCCTAAGATCTACCTCACAACACCCTAAAGTGTACCTTAATTTAACTACACACTGCAATTGCTCCACCCAACCCAAACTCATCCCTATAAGAATCCAGGACTCCACCAACACAACTATTCTATCCGGAGCCTTGATCAACGCTAAATCACTAGTGGCCCACGCCAAAGAAATAGCAGACACCTTATCCACCAACAACCTCGACCTCCTGGCGATCACCGAATCATGGCTGCATGAAGCAGCAGGCCCAATACTCTCATTAGCCATCCCTGAAAACTACCAAATATTCAGAATGGACAGACCCAATAACAGAGGAGGAAGACAAGCCATCATAGCTAAAACTGATCTTGAGCTAAGACTATCGACCCAACCACCTCTCAAATCCTGTGAACTCCTTACAGCCAAATTGCCTATCTCCAACTGCCGTACCTTAACCATCTGCCTGATTTATAGGCCACCCGGCCCCATTGGCTCATTCGAGGCAGACCTATCCAGCCTCCTAGCCAACAATACAAAAGAAACCTCCCAAATACTATTACTAGGCAACCTGAATCTTGATTTGAATGACCCTGATGACAAACCAGCACAAGCTATAGCCAACATGCTGGCCAAACACAGCCTAATCCAAAAAGTGCTCACCCCTACCCACAACAAAGGTAGGATCCTGGACTGGATCGCCACACTGAACTGCGATACCACCATCACCAAAACTACTCCTCAACACTGGACAGACCACCACCTCATTGACTTCACTTTATCACTCAATAAAGACGTCCGTGGAAAAAAAAGTCATGGCACCACCACTGCCCACTAGAGCAAAAAAAAACATAACTCCTGACAACCTCCTACCATTACTGCTACCAACCCTTAATGCTCTCCCCGACAACCATTACCCAGAGTGTCTAGTAGAAAGTTATAACAATGCTATGAAGAAAGGACTAGACACCATTGCCCCCCTAAAATTGCAAAAGAGCAAACAACAAACTCACCTTAACGCTTGGTTCACCCCCCATCTGAAAGAACTAAGAATGCAAAAAAGAAAACTAGGAACTCAATGGGCAAATACCCCCACAGAAAAGAACAAACTACAACTTAAACTCTTCGCAAATAACCACAAAAAACAAATCCTACTCACCAAAAAGAACCTTTTCTATGAGAGAATCAAAAAGTCCACTTCCAATACCAGGGAACTATTTGCTATCCTAAGGGAACTGGAATCCCCCATACCCTCACCAGACAACATAATTAAAGACAAACAATGTTGCACCAGTGTCCAAAATGCTCTAACAAAATCAAAACTCTCCAAACTAAAATCGCGCAAGAAAAAACTCTCTAACCACCAATGACTCACCCCCTAGCAATCATGCCAAAATAGCTAACCCACTAGGCCCGAATCTCTTCAAATTTGCTAAAATCTCCATTCCAGAAACAGAAAGAGTTATCGCTTCACTCAAACCCTCCAACTGCAAAGGCGATAACTGCCCACCCCAGGTAATAAAGGATGCTGCCAGGGACTTAGCTCCCTTTATAACCAAACTGATCAATGCATCCTTCTCCTCTAGCACCATACCAAGCAACCTCAAAGAATCCTGGCTTTTGCCACTCCTCAAGAAGCGAACCCTAGACCCCGCCATCCCCACTAACTACAGGCCCATCACCACAGTGCCATTCCTGTTAAAGATAATAGACAGAGTAGCATACTTACAAATCCAGCAATATCTGGAAACTCACAAACTCCTAGGTGCCCGCAAATTTGGATTCAGACCGCAGCACGGCACAGAGACTTCCTTAATCGATCTTAAAACCCAGATCAATGAGATTAACAACAAAGGAAACAGTGCCATGCTTCACCTCCTCGATCTGTCGGCGGCTTTCGACCTGGTAGATCAAACAGTCTTGTGCGAACACCTAGCCTCAGCTGCCCACTTCTCAAAAGAGGCCAAAGCCTGGATACAATCATTTCTGGACAATCGAACCATGAGAGTCTTCTCCTCATTAGCCTCAGGAGACCCCATCAAAATAACCTGCCGTGTTCCCCAGGGCTCCTGAGTCTCCCCTACCCTCTACAACATCTTTACCAAGCCCCTATTTGACAAGTTGGATAGACTGGGTGTCTCATACACTAACTATGCAGATGACACCCAGATCCTCATACCCCTTTCAGGCAACTTCGACTCAGATACAGCCTTGGAAAACAAAATATACCTCATCATTCAGGCATGGATGGCCACACACGGCCCATGCCTGAATGATGAGAAAACCAAAATCCTGCTCCTCGGCTCCAACACCAACCTATAAAAACTCAGCTCTGACTACAAGGCATTTGACATTGATGGCAACACCATCACAGTTGCCAAAACAGTGAAAACTCTAGGCTTTCAACTTGACTCAGCCTTGTCACTAAAAAAAACAAGTTAACTCACTAGCATCCTATACTGCTTACACATGCAAGCTTATCAGGGCAAGTAGAGCATTCCTCTCCCAAGCTAGCTGCATCGCCAATGCCCTAATACTATCAAGACTCGACTACTGTAATGCCATGTACCTAGGAGCCAACAGATACATAACAGGCAAACTCCAAACCCTGCAAAACAACGCACTCAGAACAGCCCTTAACTTACCATACAAGGAACATGACTGCATCTCACATAAAACAGCATCACTCACCTTCAAATGCTTAAACAATGCAGCTCCCCCATACCTCGCAACCAGAATAGAAAAAAGAACCTCCACCTGACCCACCAGAATGACCAACTCTTACTGCCTACAGGTACCCAAATTCAGACAAAAGAAAACAGGCGGCAGCAGCTTCCCGGTCATGGCAGCCCAACACTGGAATGCCCTTTCACTTAACATCAGAACCGACCAATCCTACTACAGCTTTAGGCAAAACACTCTGACCTGGATACACTCCAACGATCCCCATGACTGAACAGTGCAGTACCCCTGCACACTAACAGACCCTAGCCAACCTAACTGTATACATGTACATAAACTGACCTGCTGAAATGTACAATTCTGTATGTATAATTGCTCATATGCCCTCCAACAGATTCTACGAAATGTAATGTTCTGCTCCCTACTCAACTGTTCCTTACCTGCAACTAAGACTTTATGTAATCTTATCTTCCTGTTCTCTGTTGCACGCCATGTCAAATAAACAAACAAACAAACAAACAAACTCGTGCCTCCAACATCTAAGAGCCCATTGGACTACACCGTAGCACAATTAGACATCTATTAAACAAATTATAATGTTAATATCCTTCTATATAAATAAAAGAAAACATGATTAGTTCAAGGACACACACACACTCAATAATAAACACTATTTAATACACATATTTTATAGCCCTCAAATTGTGTATGCAGTGTGTCACATGCACTATATAAAATACAACATTCATACATACAACACTGTCATTCTCGTTGCACATAGTAATCAATATTTCATTGGGAAAAAAAAAATCCAACTTGGATTACAAAAAACCCACACAACAATGTAAAAAGGTAAAAGAAAATACCACTACAAGAAACAAACAGGGACATAAACTGGGTGAAAATAAACAAACAGCATTATTCCGGGAGTGAGCAGGACAAAGGTTGGGAAGGTTAAATAACCTTGGAGAACGAGAGAGAAAAGGATAGAATACGAAAACTTGGAGAACACGGGATAGAGAACAATCACACAGGTAGAAACACTAGTACTGTAACCATGATAGTAACAGCAGTAACACCCTGCTACACTTTGAAATCAATCACCCCTCCCACATCAAAGAAAACCATCCATACAGTCAATATTTGAGGATCAGGAGGAACTGCACATCCCTCAAGGGATTTTCCAAATACGCAGAAACCTTTCAGAAGAACTGCTTCCAAGATTTGTTCTCAAAGGGTCAATAAGCTACGTGATCAATTTGTACACTCACAGTTCACCAAAGAAACACCCTGGACCAGGCGATGGAACCTCCAAGTGGTGAATGGCCACTTTCCATGTGGGAACTGTGTGGCCTGTTAATTTACAAGAAAAATGAAAAATGAAAATGTTCACAATAGGGGAAAGAACATGGACACTCTGGTATATGACCAACAGTAAAACCAGTCAAGCAATATATTGCATTGAATGTCCATGCAGATAGCACTATGTTGGTCAAACAATGAGGTCCGTACATATCAGAATCTCTCAACATAGATCAAAAATAATTCATTGTACAAATGTCACAGCCCCAATGGTGAGCCACTATATGGAGTATCAACACTCCATTAATGACCTACACCAGTGGATGCTGGACACAGTCAAAGGTGGACCTAATGTTGTCAAAAGAATTCAGATGGATACACAGACTGGACACATACAACCATGGTCGAATTGAGGAATTTATACCTCTAACATAGAAATACAGTGTGGACTCATGATGATGAATTCCATGCTTTAATATTTCAGTGAGCCTTCATGACACCCCTCTGCCCATTACCCATGCAGGTGACTTTGAATAATCATAGGGTATCTACACATCAATAGTAGTCTATGATCCATTGAACCACGCAGTAGATATCAAGATTACCATGATCCGCAATGGCAATTCTGAGCTCCTGTTCTCCGACTGCAATAACATCCAGCAGTTATGGATTGTACCCAGATATTTAGAGTGTTTGCATAGCCCTGTTGTCTCCAGTACACTAGGGATACGAGGGAACAAGGGAACTGCTGCTTTTTCTGAACAACATACTAGTTGCCATAACAAGGGACAGTGGTAGCTGACTAGAATTATGTGGCCCAATGATGGCTGACTGGCATGAGGGCTCTCTCCTCCACCCGCCCAGGAAAGGGGGACAAAGACAACCCCCAGCAATTATGAGGTAGGACCGTGGGTCTGTTTGTGCTTTTTTGGGTCAACACTGCACAGATGTGCATGGGGATGTTTGTTGCCACTACTCAAACTGCACAATTGTATCACTTTTGAATCGATCATCTTTGCAGTGGTTTTGTCGCCACAATTGCTCTCTGTATGGTGCTTTAACCTCTGAGCAATCTGCCTCCCGTGGAGAGATACTTGAGGGCTGTTCTTGTTCCTCCTTTGTGCCCGGATCGGCCTTTTCTGTTTTGTAAGAGCCAATTGAGAAAGCCGACTGGTGAAGCCGGCCCACCTACCAAGACACATACCTAGGACCCTGTCTGTTCCCCAGTCTGGTGCCTGGCCGTGCCTGAGGACCCCCCAGCTTTTACTCCACTACCTGTTCACCTGGAGGGAGAGGAATACTTGGACCCTCTGAGTGAACTACAGTAGATTAAATATTCTCTTCATGCTGGAGGTTAGTCCATCTACTGAAACTCCCACCCCACCTCACCCCTTATATTCTTTATAAAAATGAACTTAAACTGCACCCAGTGGCCACACTGTGTTTTACTTGCCCTGCAAAAATTGTATTTAGCTGCACTTGAATGTAACATATGTATATCTATAGGATTTGACACTCTGCAGCCTGTGCTGTACTTGCTTTTTACCCTTATGCAACTACTTCATTTGACACTGGCAGCCTGCGCTGCACTTGCATCTAACCTATGTGTAACTACTGGATTTAACTCTCTGCAGCCTGCACTGTACTTGCTTTTAACCATTATGCAAATACTAGAGTTGACACTGGCAGCCTGTGCTACACTTCCATCTAACCTATGTCTAACTACTGGATTTGACACTCTGCAGCCTGCGCTGTACTTGCATCTAACCTACATATAACTACTGGATTTTACACCCTGCAGCCTGCGTGGTACTTGTTTTTTACCTTTATGCAACTACTGAATTTGACACTGGCCTCCTGCGCTGCTCTTGCATCTTACCTACATGTAACTACTGGATTTGACACTCTGCAGCCTGTGCTGTAATTGCTTTTAACCCTTATGCAACTTATGGATTTGACACTGACAGCCTGTGCTGCACTTACATCTAACCTACATGTCACTACTGGATTTCACACTCTGCAGCCTGCGCTATACTCGCATTTTTCCCTTATGCAACTACTGGATTTGACACTGACAGCCTGTGCTGCTTTTGCATCTAACCTACATGCCACTTCTGGATTTGACACACTGCAACCTGCGTTGTACTTGTTTTTTACCCTTATGCAACTAATGGATTTTACACTGGCAGCCTGCACTGCACTTGCTTCTAACCTATGTGTAAATACTGGATTTGACACTCTGCAGCCTGTGTTGTACTTGTTTTTAATCCTTTTCCAACTACTGGATTTAACACTAGAAGTCTGCATTGCACTTGCATCTAACCTACGGGTAACTACTGGCTTCGACACCCTGCAGCCTGCGCTGCACTTGCATCTAACCTACATTTTACTAGTGGCGTTGGCACCCTGCAGCCTGCGCTGCACTTTCATCTAGCCTACATGTAACCACTGGACTTGACACTCTACAGCCTGCTATGTACTTGCATTTAACACATGTGTAACTACTGGATCTGACTAACTCTGTACCTGTAATCCTGACTGTAACATGCTGACCTGTACTTCGGTACCAGTACCTTGAGGTTCATCTCTGCCATAACAGTAACCTAAGCACTAAAGTAACATGTGTGTAAGAGTGCCCTGATGCCTAAAGGTTTGGTGTGCTTTATATAAATGTTATTGGGTCCTGCGACCCACGCAAAGACAGGCCTTACTACGTATCACTGGGAAAGAGGGGTCGCCATGACAACAACATGCTTACGCACATACATCCTTCTCCATAGACCTGTGAAATTATGCTGCATCCTTGACAATGCTGCCATGGTCGCACAGAAACCAACACGTTATTGCGGAATGAGATGGCATTATGAGGTGAGATACAGCCCTTTATGTGGAATAATTACTTTGCATGACTCCTGATCTGTATTATTTAAATCCACATTAGGCAGCACACATACATGTAATTTTGTTCTCATTTCTAGTTGGACAAATCACACAAATGCGGAAGACATATTGATTCCAGGAAAATACTGATGCTCACTGACAAGACTCATTTTGCAGCCCAGAGGTAAGGACTTCTTCAATCAGGGCTTTGTCTACCCAGTACCAGGGCCCTTGTGACTAATCTCCATTACGCAGCACTGCACGTCGTATTCACCCGTCCACACAGAGATTGCCCATTCCTAGTGGACATAATCATTTTACAAATGTATCAGGTAGAGTTTCAACACTATGCACGAATGCACAATAGGTACATTGGATCGGAAGAAATTATGTTTCTCGCATAGTTATGTTCGGCAGCACACATACACACACACTCCTCAAAGGATGCATGCTCACGGTGTGTAGGGTGGCTGACAATTGCACAGATATAATGATATGTATGAGGGATATATTTAGTCCTACCTATTACAGATAGCCACTGTATTCCTCCATCAGATAACACTGTGACCATGGACCCTCTGTGATTCATACAGGAGTCTTTCTGTTGGCGGGACCCCGTTTACTGAATCTAAAGAATAGATGTATTGTCTGCCCGTTATCCACTGCTGCCCTGATGAGTGGGAGTAGAACGCTGAAGCTACACACTTTACCCACACACTGAGGGTAAGTGATTACTGACGTTGCATTGCCCTTTTCAACTATGTGTTTACAGGATCAATGAAGATGCCCTCACGAAGGCGAATAAACTCAGAAGTATGATCGCTGAAACGTGCCTGATCAGGGATGTCCATGAAATACCTAGGACATTCCCAAAGATCTCATTGATGTTACGCACATGTGGCAGACCATATTCTAGGAAGATGAACCCTAAAGCTTTGAAGTATAACTAACATAAAACATGCACAGGGATGCAGACAGTCTCCAGTTTAGGAAGCAGACCTTAAGAAAAAAGAAATCAAACCCCTCTTCATTCTTCTTCTCTCCAGTCCAGGAGGCAGACAATAAGAAATAAAGGAATCAAACCCTTCTGCATTGTTTGCAAACCACAGAATAAGTGGTGCAGTGTGCCAGCAGTGTGTTTTGTGAGGATTGGGAGCAGGTCCTGTTTGTGTGCCCTCCGTGTGCTTTACTGGACTCATTGACTGTGGATTGTCATTATCAGAGTCCACTTTCTGTGTCCATAACCGAAGTCTTTTCCTTTATACACACTGCGCATGCGCGGAGCACAGCGCAGTGTGACAGAAGCGTGTTTTGTGTTCTGTGGACTGTACGGTAGCGTTCATGGCAGAATACTACACACATTTTGAGGACACATAATGGTAAGCAGCACATCTGCAATTTAAGTGAACTCTATTTTATTGCTGCAGCTTTGTGATGTGGTGACATCCAAACAGTGACTGATAAAGAGTGGATAGTATTGCTATTGCACCACACTTGTACGCACGTTAGTGCACCTTCAGTGGGATTTGGTGGTCGAAGTTACCCGGCACCTTAACATGTCGAACTTTTAAACCGTTGAAGGATACACCTACTTGAATACTACTGCGAGTGAACTTCCTGCACTGAGAGGTCATACCCCATGCGTTATTGGTCCGAGCAGGAAGCCATATCACGGTAATGCCGGTGAAGTGAAATTGAGCGGAAATGTTTTACTGCTAATGCTATTAATGATTATGAATGAAGAAATCATAATTGTTACGCTATGTGAGCAAAACACTGTCTATTCATGTTCAAATGTGCATGTATTATACTACAGTAATAGCAACTTTGAACCTTAGAGTTATGAGGTTTAGTGGTATAAATTGTTAATAAGGCAGCGTATACTATTCCTCGAAGCTCAGTTAGAGTCCAGTGAGGTGACTGTGGGCGCGAGCCTTTGAGCCCCTGGTACTGTATAATACAAAGGATAAACCACTTGCATGCACTGTTTGTTTAAGTATTATGTGGAATAGAGGGGCAACTGTGGGCAGCAGTGCCTTTGAGCCCAAGGATTTTTTTGAGGTGTAAACTAATAACAAGGCAGCGATTATTACTCCCCAAAAGCGAAGTAGAGCAGGAAGGTGACTGTGGACCTGAGACCCTTTGAGCCCCTGGAATCGAACAGCAGAAAGCAGAAACAAGCTTCATGCACTAACCGCTTAAGGACAGGTTGAGCAGAAGGGTATCTGTGGGCCCGAGAGCCTTTGAGTTCTGCAAATCGAATGGTGTGACACCTGTATGTATTCCCACTATAGTGTTGTGGAGTGATTGAGGTGACTGCAGGCATTCTGGCCTTTGAGCCTCTTGAAATCCCTCCAATGGGTGAATTGTGAGCTTTTTAACGAGTTAGTGCATTTGCTCTCTTGAAGTATGGGGTGATTGTGAGATTCTATCGCTGAGATCTGTTATCACATAATATTGGTTATTGAAGTCAATTTCTGTTAACAAACTTTAGCCTTCTGTACGGGGACTATTCTGGAAAGTGTTGCCAATTACAATTGGCATATAAAAGAAAGGAAAGTTCTCTCAGGAATGGGAAATTTCGCAAATGTCCTGTGGAGAAAATGGAAAAGGTACATATGAAATCTCCTTTGGTGAGTGGGAGGAAGGAGAGGGTTTACCAAAAGGACAAAGAAAGTGAAAGTCAAAGAGATAATTTGAGCTGTACTTTTGTGCCTTCAATTCTTACTCTGTCAAAATTGCCCTATAATGCTTCCATAACATATTTAGAGGAGCTAGGACATGAAATGGGTCAAACTATTATGACACAGGCATCAATAAATGAAGATAGGGTGTTGTACCTGAGTGAACTGAATGGTATGCATAACAATGATGCCGACTTCTCACAAGCAAATGACGCACATTTGGAGCCACCTAGGTCCCTAGAGGCATTAAAAACACCTTGTGAAATTGCTGATGTCTCTATGTTAGCTCCGGACCATTATGGCGGAGCTTGATAAACGAGTATGTATGTCTTCGGGTCCATCTACTCCTGTATCTACACCCAGAAGATGTAGAGATCACGTACATCTAATTAGTACGGGTGATATTGACATGTGTACCATTCCAACTGATCAGTACACAGTGGATGATGGGGGACATGGAAATGCAATTGAACCTTCCAAATCCCCTCTAGTGTGTGATATGGGGAATTAATGCAAATTTCAGGACTTTGGAGTGTTTGACCCTTTCCCTATGGCTATGAATGTGCAGGAAAAGGTGATACCACACCAGCACGATATGACTAAACAAGAACATAATCTCATTGATGAAACCATGCTAGATCTTAATGGGCAAAATTGCCAAACATTTCCACTATTAACACAGATTTTGAACTTGCTAGAAAAGGGACGCAAATTCCCTCACTACGCTATTAGGGAGATTAAAGGGTATATAGCCGAAATTACGGGTAAATTGAATAGGTTGGAAGGATTTATGCTGGCCTATCAGATGCTTTGCCCATGTCAGGCAAGTCATACAGAGATCATAACTCAGACCAGCTGTGAATCGTCTGACTTACTCAACTCCAATGTAATGAAGTCATCTCAGGTGACTCAAACTAAGGAGAGAGAGCAGAATGCTGAGATGTATTTAAAGGATGAAGTAAAATCATTGCAGAAGCAAGAAGGTTACACACCTTCCCCTGAAGAAATTGACAAGATTGAACTTGTTAAAGTAGTCAAGCTTCATCATGAAAGAATACTGATGCTAGAAGACTTGCTGAGGAAAGCCAATTTGACTCCATCTAATGTAAATGACATACATGGTGATAGGTGGATGGGGAAATTAGGCCTAGCGATAGTAACACACTGTTGGTCCTTCTGCTCTGACTGAAATTATTGAACAACAGGCCCTAATTAGAAACAGCCATGTTGAGGACAGTGTAGAGAAAGAATAGACAGAGGACAATCAGGAGTGGAAATATTTTATGTCCTGCAAAGCAAAAAAGCTGCAACCAAGAGCAAAAAATCAACAACAAAAGGTCCTGAAAAGGACATCTGGTGGTTCATTAACTGAAATATTGAGTAATAACAGTCATGAAAGTGGAATAAATGATAATAATGAGAGTAGTCAGGAGTGTTCCAATGGCATGATTAACACGTCTGAGGAACAGGGCCTGGACCTAAGTCAGCTTGATGCAGAATCCATAGGGCACCTGAAATTTGAAGGGCAACATGTAGATAAGCCCTCTTATGCCCAAAATAAATCAGCACCAGTTCACGCCAAAAACTGTTCCCAAAATAAATGTACAAAATCCATCTAAAGGCACAGTGGCTATAAACGAGGATGTTCAAGCAACCACAGGAGGAGTGAATCCTGCTTCCGGGGTACCTATGAAACAATCTAATCTTGCATCCTTTTTTCAGACAACAAAAAACAAACAAACCTACAGGAAAGACAGTTGCGATGGAGAATGTGGAAAGGAGATTACTCTGGTGGGTTCTATAAAGCAAACGGAAACAAAACCCTCATATATATACTTGAAGCACAGTAATCCAAGCAAAGATAACCCCCCGAATTCTCAGATTGGCACTGATAACTCGTTGTGTAAACATACACTGAACACAAATGAAGAGCTACAGTGTAGCCCCAAAGAAGATGAAAATCCTAGTGGCAGTGAGGTGATACACGACCAACTGCCCAATCATGGTGATGCTTTGGGGGTAGAAGGGTCTCAGATAGCAGATGGGACTCCTCTTGTTAAGGCTATGACTTATGAAGAGGTATCAAAAGAAATGAAATTGTTTATTGGTTGGAGTAGTGAAGTAGCTGCACATGGTAATGAGAGAATCAATTGCAGCTATTTGCTAAATGTGTTACAACAAATTTCAACGTTACGTATTCTGAACTCCCAAGACATTGAATGGATTAAACTTTCTCATACTAACAATAATAGGATGCTGTGCAAAATTAAATCTTTGGTAATTACAAAAATGTTGTGGGAACAAAGAGATAATTTCAATATGTTGGGATACGAATTGCATGCATTTGAAACCTTGTAGCAATCTACTACGTTTATTGAATATCAACCTGAGAAGACTAAATGTAATGGGAAGACAAGCCCCCAAGAGGTATCGAACCTAGCTATGAACCAAGACATGCTTTCACAATTAGTTTTGGTTGTTAATGCATTGAAAGGGTTAGCATATCTGGAACCACCCCTAAAAAATGCTAGTGGCCCTGACACTATGGAAAAACACTCATAACTCACCCCCTTTTCCATCTCAAGTTGGAATTGCTGTGGATTCACCAACTTAATGAAGTCATGCGGAACAGCCATTGTTTCATACTTCTTATTCTGATATAGGAAAAAATCTGTGAAACATCTTTGTTTGGGTGGCTTTACCTCGCACTCCCATCCCGCGAGACAGGGTTTACAGTGCCGACTTGCAGGAGGTTATGACGTTAGTTCACAATAGTGCGAAGATTTTGTCCACTTTTATATCTTCTACTAATTAATTGCTTGTTATTGAGGTGTTAATTCAGCATCATCACATACTAATTATAATTATGTATTGGAACCCTAAAAATTCCACCATGGAAAAGATCATGAATGACCTTGATGCAATTCTACAAAAAGGCTTATATCACAACAAAAAGTATGGGATGATACTGGGAGGAGATTTCAATGGCATTTTAAATGATTCCCCTGGTTATAGATTGGGGAAATTCCATCATTCCTCTAATGCTTTATCCTAGTGAACATGGGAGATGCTGGATGGATTTTCTAACATACTGGAACTTCTACATAGTCCGTAATGCACAGGATCAAAGTGATTTTACATGGAGCAAAGGGAACGCAAAGTCATTTATCGACTATATAGCTGTTTCGAAAAAAATAATTTGGAGTTGTGTGTGGCGCTCTCAATAGGTGATTTAAGTCTGGGAGATCATATGATGTTAAAACTAATAGTAAATATTCATGTTAAATCATTTGGACACTCATATAAGTTGAATTTAATAGAAGTGGATAGACATGCACTATCAATTCGATGGTATGCAAAACCCTGCAGAAAATAAGTGACTTTTCGTTTGACCATTTCATTTTCAGAACATTGTCTTCGCTCACTTTATTCTTCTTTTATACCTAGAGCAAGGTCATAATACAACCTGTGAGCATTCCATCTATCTCTATGTTACACTATGTTCTTACCCAAGGTACTGTCCCTAGGAGTATATATTATTTTATATAATTTTAGGTAATTTGTGTGTTTAATATTGAATGTTGTTATACACAATAAATTTTGCTGACCATAAGAATAAATACAGATCAGTCATCTAAGGAGTATTGAAAACATTCATTTTTCATTGTAATTGTTCTTTTGGACAATCATGCCAGGAACGTTGAACAGAATATCAGGTACAGATACCCGGACTCATACAAAAGTAATTGATAAACAAGTACATTAATAATGCCGAACGGTGGATTTCTAATTTGTTGTGCATAAAGATTTTTACCCCAACCACCATTGGAAAAATGGGTTTATCCTACCTTTGTAAATTAGTAAGAGCAGTGTTGACATTATCATTTTGGTTCCAAATTCCTCAACACCAGGGAAAAAGAAAACTAGAATCAAAACCACTGCCGACAGTTGACACTTCCTTAAAGTCGAAGAGCACTGTTCCAAAAATCAGCATATGAGGTACTTTGCAGATTCTCCAACAAAACTCGACACCAGGCACCTTTCAATATTCTGTCTGTAGCACCTCCGTCTACCACTGCAACAACATCGCCATCTTTGACTTATATGTGATCTTCCCTCATCACTGGAGCTATGAGCAGTGGTTGTACAAAGTCAAGCACCACACATTGAAGGTGTTGCCACCAACTGCCAGATTCTTCAAACACCTGCACCACTGCATTTACACAATCATCCAAAATGCTTGAAAAGTCACAAAGAGGCTATTAATGAACACTCTAAAGATGTGCTGCTCCCATTTCCAACAATTCCACTATGTTTTGAACATAGGTTGAATTTTCAAGGTAGTTAATTGTACAGCATCTAGTGAGAGTACACTGGGATGATGAGATTGATACAGCTACAATAAAATACAAAACAAACAAAAAAAAACTAAAATGAACTTGCAAACCACCATCAATTCAACTACCTCACAAAACACTCAAAAAGACCTAAGAGTACTGCCTACCGGAACCTGGATTAAAATACATTCAAATAAACCTTCAACCTCAGTAACATAAATATAAAAACAAAATCCCTGCATGTAAATATCATTAATTCATGCATGTAATTTTATAAGTCCATATTTCTAAAACTTTAAAATATAGTAAATAATTGCCACACAATCAAACCAGCTGAAACATATCATAATGGCAAACTGATACCAGTGGTAAAAATAACTAACACACACAAAACTGCAAATAAACCTTCAAAAGTAAAACAATGTATGAACAATTAATTACACATAAGGACACTACTGCCATGTGCACAATGACAGATCTGGAATCGAAAGGATAAACTGCAGAAAATGGTGGCTTTTATACTTTCCAAAATGAATCCCAAAGAGGACTATGTACTAATAAAACTACTCAAATGGATGACACATTTTCCCCACAAACTATCACAGACAGCCACACAAATAGAAAATTAACAACCACCAATAACAAACAATGAAACTCACAGAAATCTATTTTCCCCCACCCAGCATCTTTCATAGCCACGGCTATTCGACACGGCTACAGATCCTGCTTTTTTATCTGCGGCTACATGTAATTGTTTTCCAGGTCCAAAATCAAACTAAGACAGCCTTCAAAACGTCAAATAAAATAAGAGAACACACCTAATTAGATCAAATAAAAAACAAAAATACAATTATTTAATGTATTATCTACATAACAATATGAGTAATGCACAGAAAATGTATGTTTATAGACGTGGCTGTACATATAACTGTGTCTACGGGTAAAACCAATTAAATAATGACAAAAAGTGTTAATGTGCCTATGCATGTGCTATTTATAAAAGTGATAATACAACAGCCCTTCATGGCTATTTGCTAACAGCCGTAACTATTTGCAAAAACTACAGACTTAAAATTGTATTTGCACTCCACTAAACTCCAAACAAATGTCCCCAACATTCCTACTCGCCCACCCTCCACTTCTCATGGTCCTCCTTCACTCTGGTAGTGTCTTACAATTCCCTAAAACACTCAATGCATCTAAGATGCTACCCCACCCAAACTTTTGGATAGTTGTGACTACCACACATCCACAAATACACAACATGCCATTTGTCCTCATAAAGCTGTGGCTGTACAAGCGGTGATATCTACCTGCTGATATCAATGCTGCACATTGAGTGGCTCCTGGATAGCTGTGACTAATTACAACAGCACCGTCAATCACATAGAAAGTACAAAACACACATAATACAAACCCTGCTCATACAAACTTCTAGAAATTCAACCTAGTAATAATTATCCTGGAAAAAGACAAAGACTGCAGATATTGTGGCTGGTTTGAAAACTTCATCTGTGCCTGGAGACAGTTTTGGTTACTGGCTTTTTGTGAGAAACTAAATATTAACATGGACCTAGGTTTCAGAGATTTTACAATTTAATGGTTTGGAGTTTTGGGGAATGTGTTGTTGTCAAGTTTTCCCAGAATTGTTCAGTCTGAAAAGTACAGGGCATCCAGATATCATTCTAATTTATTGTGAAGGCAATGATTTGGGGAATGTACGAGGTGTGTCCCTTACTTTGATGATCAAACAAGACATGGAAAAACTAATGGAACTATTTCCTCACACCAGCTTCCTATTTTGCAGGGAAAAATGTAGATCGTCAACCAGATGTAATAGTAGAATTGGGAAATCCCAGGGAAATGTTAACAAAGTAGTATCAGAATTCATGAGAGACCACAATTCAATTATGGATTTCGAACAACAACATTCAGTTCTGCATGACCAATTTCTATAGACATGACACAGTACATCTAACTGATGAAGGAAATGTGATGTCCTTCGAAACATCAAAACAGCAGTTCAGATGTGCTAAAATACTACACTCAGTGTACCCCAAAACAGTCCTTTTAAGGACTACTTATCACATACAAATACAATACAATTTAAATACAACAGTTTTAATTATACCCGCGGTTACATTTCCTTGATTTATAAGACGGTTACAGAAAGTGGGCCTCAATTCAGGCTTTATACTGCAATACAAATTAAAATATCAATACAGTACATGTACGTATATAAAGTAGCTGAAAATAAAGCAAGCAGAGAATAATACATAACAGTATACTAGGTAAACAAACATTCCACAGTCACAAAACATAATACCATAAGTAAGAACACACAGCCTAAAATGCATTATAGGGGGCATCTAAAAATAGGATACGATTGAACTTTTTTATATTAATTTTGTTAAACTAATTTCTTCTCTTTTTCTCCAAAGTCTCACATATACAAAGGCCCGAAAACACACAACCAAAATAAAAAAGTTTCCCAAATATCTACCAGGTTACTGGCCATGGGCAGTGATTTTCAACCCCGACGTCACTATACCTATAGAAATAACTTTCAAAAAGTAATGAAACACTGAAACCCCAAAATATATTGCTGCGGAAACAAAACTACTTGTACCCTTGGTTATCTGTAGTCCTTTGTTGACTCATATATAGCCATGAATATTGGCAAAATGGCTGGAACAAAATGCTTTGCTGCTCCCTCAGCACCTTGTTAGGGAGAATTTCCCTTCAATGGCTAATTTCCCTTACCTAGTGAGTCCCCCAGCAGCTTTGCTGGATTTCTGGAGTTATTCTTTACACTTGGTAAGAGTGTGAGCTTTTCCCCCACTCTTACCCATGTTTTGCCATGTGTATTTCATCTGTTTTAGTGATTGTGGACTCTGGAGTACACTACTTCAGTAGCCCCCTTCTTTTGTGTGTTACACAGCACCTTCAGTGCAGTGACACAGTTGTCTTTTAGACTTCCCACTGACTCCATTTCTGGGGCTGACTACTGTCCCCCAGAAAAGAGTAAAATTGCCATTAACTTTACATAGTCATTTAACCACAGATCCAGTACACCCCATCTTGCATGGAGTACTGGAAAGGGTTACTCCTTAGCCCTTCTTATCTGTACCTCCTAGAGCCTTGTTTTTGCTCTTTTAACATTTAGACTTGGCTGGTGGCAGTGGTATCTACCCTAACTTTTCTACTGCGTTTATGCTATATAAACGTGGTACTGTTTTAGGCTATTATTTTAGCCTCGGACATAAACCCGCTTGACCAAATACTCTTTCTTTTGGCTCTGGTCGGGTTTAGTTGCCATTTCTTTTTGTTAAAGTCCTTCTTGTGTTTTACTTTGCGGGGCAAACCAAGTTTGCCTCCTTTGTTCACTGTCTTTTGGCGGGCTTCTGCAAAGAAGCCCTCCTCTAGGTGCCATGTGTCTAGGTGGGCTGGATGTGAGGGAGAGGTGTAGTCACTCCCTGCACAGGGTATCCTAGGAAACCCAAGTCACACTTTGCCATGATTGCCTGAGGTGGCTGTCCGTGCTGGACAACCCCCCTGCTGCGTGATTGACAGCCAGCCTGTGTGAATGGGGGATTTTCGCATAAAAGGCAGGACTCTTGGACTGGAAGTCAGAGTCGCCACTGGAACTACAAGGAACCGAAGAGAAGCAGAGAAGAAGACGGCTGCTGCAACTACCCCGTCCCGGTGAAGCCCTGCTGAAGTTCTGAGCTATCTACCCTTCGATGACCAGAGAAGATCCAGTCCGGAGCCTTCTTCCCTTGAGCCTGGTGGGGTCAAGCAGCTCATCTTCCACAGCCAGGGGATCCTCTTCATGGTCGAAATCGCTGCACACTGCTGTAGTGGTCTGGATAGCCACTTGAAGAGCCTCTCTTGTTTTAAAGGAGCACACCTTTTATTCACTGTCGCTGCTGCTGGCTTCATCCCTGAGTGGTGCAGACACCTCCAGACGTCCTCCTTCTCGTCCCCACGACCGAAGCTCCAGGAACCGTGGGTCTGCAGGAAACTACCAGGAACAACTGCCGTGGCACCAGCTTCTCCCTTGAATAAGGTACTGTGTTCTGCTGTGAGGAACTAGGGTGAATCCCTTTTCTCCTCTTCCAAGGCTTGTCCTTATCTTCCCTCCTTCTTATAACTTTTGCTTCCTTTGTTGACAATATCTAAGTACTCCTGGCAACGTTGAATCTTGAACTGTCCGACTGTGTGATCCTCGACAACAGGAACCCGGTTCCACGTGACCCTGGCTCTGGCCTATTGACTCTTGTATTTCTGTCAACGAGTGTTCTCTGATTCTGTCTGCCCTGACAAAAGTATTGCCTATGATTTTTGCCCCCAACTCTCTCTTGGTTAACTCAGGTGCTCAGTGTGTTTTTGCCCAGGTAACATTTCTTGCTGCGGATACGCGTATCTTTAGTAAGACCGAACTGTCATTACTGTCAAATAGTGATCGCATATGTATTCCCGGTAACATCTTTTGTTTCACAACACCGGTCTGTTAAAACATAGGGTACTTACCTTGAGTTATACTGTACCAAGTGAATTGGTTGTGTGTAGTGTATTTTACGTGTGGTTTTGAATTCATAGAAGTGTTGTGTTTTATAACAGATGGTTTAAAAAAATGAATGTACTTATATTTTTTACCTGAAACTTTGAGTCAGTGTTTGCTTGAGTCACAGTAATTGTGGTCCCTTTGTGTAATCTCTGCTACTGCTCATATACTCTTGAGATAAGCCTGGCTGCTCTCCTACTGCTACCACTTTAACATAGTAGTATAGGCTTGTACCAAAGGTGAACTTGTATTACCACTTGTAGTTTAATTGTGTGTACTGGTCCCTAAGGGCACTGCATTGGATTCTGCTCAACACACCTCAAAAAGTGTCCCCTTCATCTGTACCAGCACCCATACTCCCCAGATGGCCTCCTCTCCTCCCCTGCCATCTCCCTTTCCCCCACAACATACGCTGTTTCCGTGATGCAGTTATTCAGATGCCGGTTATTCGTGGCTATAGCCGAGGCTACGGGAAGCTTTGTGCTGCAAACTGAGTCCCTAGACCCCATCCAAATCCAAAATTTCACTTGGTGCCCTCTAGCCACCCCTTGCTCTGTGGCACCTCTAGCCAAATAGCTTTTTTTCCTGTGTTTCATTTTCCCTATCTTCGGCTATACCTGAGAATATTGCTCACATCGAGAGAAAAACATGATTGTGGTTGTTTAATTTCTAAAAACACCCGGTTTCGAGTAAATCCCCTGAATATCCCTATCTATTTTTGGGAAGGGGCACCACTTTCACCATCAAATATTTAAAAAACAACTGCAAAGAATAACCCCAAACCATGCATTGATTGCCAATCAATGCTTCGTGCCCAAGTTGTTTTGGACCTGGTCCAAATCGTTCAGAAGTTTGGGCTGTGTGCTTTGGAAAGAATTTACTTTGTCCACAAGAAAATGAATGGGAAGTAGGCTGCAATTTTATTCATGATTTTTTGACACTTAATAACTTTTTTTTTATGTATCTTTGCAAAACTTTGTAGTCTGGGTGGCGGGTCTTTAATCACGCCCGTTTCTTAAATCAAAAGTTATTAACAATACAAATTTGAGGGGTTACTTTGTGTCTCTGACGCACCATAACTATAGGGCGTCAATCTCCACCCTATAATAGTGTTATGCTTAACTTTAAAGTAAACATATTCACCACGTTAGAGTTCTTTTAAGTGCAAAAACTGAAATGTACAGAAATGCATATTGAAGGGTTTGGACTGATTCCTTCCCGATTTGGGCTTGGTAAATGAAGGAACTAATAAAAAGAAAAGTGGCTAAGCATGGGTTAAAGGGGTGGAGAATAGTGGCCAATCCCAATTAAGAGCCAATGCACTGGCACATCTTTATTGGCGGTGTGATTATAGGTTTATAAGGTGTCACACAATGGGATTAAGGGAAAACTCTTGATATCATCTGAGTGGGACTACTGCTGACTAAATTGTTGCTGAAGGCCTGGTAAGCACAACAATCTGGCTAGGATCTATAAACGGAGAATCAGAACTGGATCAATGCTGGAGACCAATCTTGACTGAACCTGGAGAAGCCTCTAACCCAGTTTTGATGTCCTCTCCTTGTGAGATCTCCAGGAGCCCTAGGTGGTGTATTCTGCCTGAGCCAGGAAAACCCTAAAATTCTATGTAAGTAACTATGTAAGTAACTTGTTCTACCAAACTAAGTCATGTGGGGATCTGTTTGATCAAATAGTTTTCCCATTATTGATTGGTTGGGCAGACAAGGTAGATCCATAGCATGTTTACTAAATAATGCATGAATTACCTCCTCTATAGCCAAGTAACACAGGGTGATTTTGTTGAAATTCAAACTCAACAACATTGCTTCCAGTGTGAATTAAAATATGGTGTGTAAAGTAATTGGCTACTCCTATTTCTGATTGCCAACCTCGTCATTCCCTGAAAGGAAGGGGTGCATAGAAAACGAAATTCCCATTTCTCAGGCCCTGCCTTAAAGCAGAAGGGTGCTGAATGTCAACTGAATATCTGAGTGTCTCTGCTGGTACAGAAAAAACATCTTGCAAGTTAAATAGAGTGACGTCCCTGAGTGAAAAGCAAACTCTAGATTGAGAGTGGGAAATTGACAGTTACAGATGAGAATCTCCATTGCATTGTGGTGAAGGAAGAATGGTTCTATTTATATAAAAAAGTGTTTTGTTTTAAAAGTCTATTGTGCTCCAACACTTCTAGCCTTGCCTAGTTCACAGGAACATTCAAAATACAAAGTGCTGAATGTGTGAACTTGTTTTTGCAAATAGAAAAGTGTTGCATTATTTAAATTAAACTTCCTATTAAGAAGAGGGCCAGGCTTATGATATTGTCATGTTTCAAGGTGCTGCATGTTATTAAAAGGGAACCCCATGCAAAGTGTTTTGACTGTACATGTTGTGGGGTTAAAGAGTCTGTGATCTGTGTTATCCTGAACCAACTAGTGTTTTCAATGGTGTAAAAAGAAAAATAATTGTCTGGAAAGAAAAGCATTTTGGCCACAGAGTGAGGCAGCATGATTTGTGATTTTGTCCAAATATTAATTTTCCTATTCATTGATAAATATATATTCTTTCAATATGCCAACCTGGTTCTTGGCTTAACTAGTGTTAAGGGGTGAGGGATATATGTGGTACTATATGAATCATCGACAGGGCTAGATTGAACTTAAAAGGTATATTGGTTTGGAGCTGTTGATTGCAGAGGAAAATCATTCCCTGCATTGATGATTGCAGCATAAATATCTCCTAACATATATATAAAGTGCAAACCTACCTCACAAGCAATAACATGGTGTTCATAGGAGAGAGTCATGAGTGATGGATTCAGGCGCCATACATTCTGGGATTTATGAGGTTTTGTCAGAAGAAAATCGCTATAACTTATTTCCTGATGTGTTACATGCAGTACACTTTTCTGATGGCTATTGGTTATGATACTTCGGTGTTGGGTGGTTAGCAGGTGAAGGCGTGTTTCCTGTTTGTTTATCTTCTGCTGTTCTTGATTTCAAGCCAGATAGAGTATGAGATTTTTGAAATGACATGTGCTTCCTTATAGCTTGGGTTTTTCTTCCAGGCAGGACTGGGTACTGAACATGATTAATATTAAAGTGATGGAGGCTGTCTTAAAAATGACTAGCATGTGTACCCATGCTTTTCCCGGTAATAACCACGTCAGTCCTAGTTTGAATTTTATTCAGTGAATAAATATAGATGATGTTGCATGGTTGTTTCTGTTACCCGTATAACAGCGCAATCAATTCCGGCTACATTGATTTGGAGTGTACAGATTGTGCAGCAACATTATTGGTGTCCCAATCTACAGCTGAGGCAGAAGTGACCTCAACATAAGTGCCATTTGTGTACGGCTGAAGCATGTAAGCTTGAAGTGCCTTATGCATATGTGCACGGCTGAAGCATGTAAGCTTTGTACTGTTGAGATGGCATACATCCATCAGCTCCAGTGAGAAATGAACATCCTGTAATTTTCATGAGAGATCTGCCACGATGTAATGGACAACGTCATTGTGGACACTACTGAAGAGAAGTGCACTGTTTCCTGTCACCAGCATGACTACAAAAGCACTATTTTGTGTCACCTGCATGAGTTTAGAAGTGTGTACAGCTAATGTCAGCTAGAATGCTGATAGTGTGGAAAATTTAGGAATGATGAACTGCTGAAGTTTACATAGAACTGTGGCAGAACGATGGCGGAAAGAACCATAGGCAGGGGTAACCACTGCAGACTGGTTAAAAGAACAGAAAAAATAGAAAAATGTATATGTGATACTATTTGCACTGTCTACACCATGGAACCTACCCACATGCCAAATATCAGGTTTGTAGCATGTTGGGAAACATGCTGAACATTTCGAACAGTCACACACACATATTCGCATATGGCAGAGGTAAGCATTGCAGACCACATATATTTTATACTTATTTCTTTGTCTACACCATGGAACCTACTGATATGCCAAATTTTAGGTTTGTAGCATGTTGGGAAGTATGTATGTATTTATTTATTTGACATTTGTAGAGCATGCCGAACTCTAGGGCATCTGGGCGCTGTTAACATTTACAGACATGATACAGTAGATACAGACAGAGCGGAAATGGGCCAGGGGCGACCCATACCTTCCTGAGGTAAAGCATATGTAGTTAGGGGAGGCATTCTAGGGGGTAACATCATGACATATAGGTCTTGCGTGAAGAGCTAAGTTTTGAGACTTTTGTGGAAGGAATAGTGGGAAGAATCCCATCTTAGGGACAGAGGCAGGGTATTGCAATGTTTAGCAGCCACAACTGAGAAACTGTGGCCCCCTGCCTCTTCTAGTTTGAATTCAGGTATAGTAACAAGATGCGAGTAGGCAGACCGGGTGGGTCTGTTGGATTGTGATTTGGTGAATTTGTTACAGCGATATTTAGGAACAATATTTGCTAGGCATTTGTGAGTAATAGAGAGAGTTTTGAATGCAATGCAGTCTCGAACTAGCAGCACATGGGCATTTTTGGCTGGCCGATGAGATGTGCTCTTATTTGGTATATTCAAAGCTGCTCTTACGGCATTGTTTTGGGCGACTTGTCATTTTTGATGTTGCCAGCGGTTGAGCCTGCAAAGAGGCCGTTGCAATAGTCTAGCCTAGACAGAATTAGTGATCTAGATAATGTGATGCAACTTACGGCTGTCAAGAATGGTCTGCAAGCATTAATAAGTTT
Organism: Ambystoma mexicanum; assembly: GCF_040938575.1. NCBI lineage: Eukaryota > Metazoa > Chordata > Amphibia > Caudata > Ambystomatidae > Ambystoma > Ambystoma mexicanum. Next base: position 340,464,538 of record NC_090939.1, read on the forward strand.
GGAGGTGTAGGCTGCTGCAGAAGCAGCTCTGTTTACCTGTCTAGTAAGACCCATAATGTTTCTACTTCCTTCAGGACAGGGATTGAATTCCTGTCTATGAAAAACGATTTGTAGTCGTCATCAAGTTTGTTTATTCGAGTGTGAGTCCCCTGTGAGACTCTATCCATGCTATGGCTTTGGTGGAACATTCGGCTGCAGATGATAGGTGTTGGCATAGGATTTTGTGGATGACTAAATCGAAATTCGCAGAAAGGTCAAGCAGGAGGAGGATAGCTAAGATCCCATTATCTATGATTTCATCCATTTGGATTTTTAAGTCTAAGAGTGCTGATTCAGTTCCGTGTCCTGGGTGGAAACCGGATTGGTGTAGGCGATGAAGTTGTTGACTCCAAGATATTTTTCTATTTGTAGGTATGCGGCTCTGTCTAGTATTTTGAGGAGGAAGGGGACGGTGGTGATGGTGCAGTAATTAGTGGGCATATTAGGGTCTTATGCAGGCTTTTATAAGGCATCTTTTAGGTTGTTGGGGATAGTACCATGTGCAAAGGAATTTACTAATGAGTGATGTTATGAAAGGGGCGAGTTCTGCCATGCAGTCTTTAATGAGCCGGGCAGATTTCTCTTTGGCATCTCGAGGGCTTCAGGCCTTCAAGGATTTTGGTGACTTCTAGTATAGAGACTGGTCTGAATTCAAATGGATTGCAAGGTTGCGGGTGGGGTGGTGATGAGGGAAGTAGCTGGTAACAGTAGTTTATTTTCTTTGGTGGTAATTTTTTTTGGAGTAAGGTGAACATTTTGAACAGACACACACACATATATTCATATGGCAAGGTTAAACATTGCTTATCTTTGATACCTTTAACATTGTCGAACATTGTCCACACCATGGAACCTAGATGCTTGCCAAATTTCCGGTTTGTAGCATGTTGGGAAGTATGCTGAATATTTCGAACAGGCGCACACACGCATCCACATATGTCAAGGGTAAGCATTACAGACCGCTGATCTTTTATACATGTTATATTGTCTACACCATGGAACCTAGATACATGTCAAATTTACGGTTTGTAGCCTGTTGGGAAGTATGCTGAACATTTCAAATAGACAAACATAAATATCCACATATGGCAGCAGTACGCATTTGGACCGCTTAATAAAATGATTCAAAAAAAGTATATATTATACCTTTTACATTGACTAAACCATGGAACCTACCCACATGCCATATTTCAGGTTTGCAGTGTGTTGGGAATTATGCTGAATATTTCTAACAGAAACACACACATATCCACATAAGGCAGGGGTAAGCATTTCAGACCGCTTATCTTTTATACTTTTTACATTCTCAACAACATGGAATCTACCCACATGCCACATGTCAGGTTTGTAGAATGTTGGGAAGTATGCTGAACATTTTGAACAGACACACACACACATATCCACATATGGTAGGGGTAAGCATTGCAGACCGCTTAAAAAAAACAGAAACATGTACATCTTTTACTTTATACATTGTCTACACCATGGAACCTACCCACGTGCCACAATTCAGGTTTGTATCATGTTGGGGAGTATGCTGAACATTTTGAACAGACACACACATTTTCCCTTTTATATATAGAGAGAGACATCATCTTGAAGTTGCAGCCAGGGTAATTTGCTTAAACTGTGGCTGGTAGGATTCAGCTTCTTTGTGAAAAAGTATGAGAGCTGTACATCACGCTAGATGTCCTTCAGAGGCACTAACAAGGTCATTAGGATACCGCATAAATAATATTTGCCACCCTTTATGTAGAAGAAAAAACAGGGTTTGATGATGGTTCAGAAGTTGTCAATGTGATGTTGTCAATGTGATGCCCAGAACGTACCAATTCTGAAAATTCTAAGGACCTATATTACACATTTGAGGCATCCACTAAATATCGCCCTAGGGAGGAATTGACAAACTCTTTTCATTAAAGTCCTTGTCTGTGTGTAGGGATGCATATTATCCCCTTTTTATTTGATTTGTACGTCAACAATTTAGATGTCTTTCTTTCTGCAGTCAGGGATGTCTCTAAAATAACTAGAACTTCATGTTTGCTCTATGTAAATGATGTAGTCTTAGCAGTTAATTGACATAGATACTTCATTGAGCGACACTGTGGGCCTTTCACTTAAATTCTGAAAATCTAATGTCACGGTGTTAAGCCCGAAACATAAACCACCACCCATTATTACAGGCAAGTGTGCAAACTTGGAGACAGTATAATGACCCATGCCTGTGCTTCTCCGATATGCTGAGGTGGACCAGTCAAGTAAAAAAAAAAAAAATACAGTATTCTATGATGAAACAAATAATCTCATCCTTCTTCCGCGTTCCACAAGATCAGCTGCTAATTATTTGGATATAATTATGCTGTTATCCTATTGGTTCAAAAATATATGAACGGTTGCATATTGGGCTGATGTCTCAGAGTATACTAATGCTGATATACTGGAAAATGGAACACATATTTCTTAAGGAAACTGCTAAGTCTTCTGCAGGCAACTCTGAACTGTTTACATCACTCGGAAGGGTCGAGGGGGGTCAAGTAGCTTGCTGACTATCTAGCCTTGACATTTCTACATTTAAGGTCCTCTATATCGAGCACCTTGAGAGATCTGTTGAGTAGTGATTGTGCTAAATGAGTCAAAGGGCTGAATCAAATCAATAATCAGTCTCAATTGAGTTTACGTTCTTGGTTCTTTAACCTATAAACACTCGTTTTGAAGTCTATAAGTCTGCTTAAGTTCTGCAATAATTAATTATGTGACACACAAAGAGAGACTGGGGGCGTAATGAATCCCTAGTCCCCGCTTTGTTTAAATCAGAAAATGACTTCTATATGTTAAACTTATTTATCTTGGTCAAACACATATATACACATGCTCTCCTCTTTAAAGTTTGACAAAATGTCTTTGCTATTTATGTAATGCCTGCTAAATGGAATTTGTCTTGAGGCAATTAATGTGCATTGCTACTGTGATCAAACTATATTCGACGACGTATTACATTTCATGTTGTGTTTTTGTCCATTGTACTTTTTCACGAAAAATAAAACAAACGTTTCTCTGTTTGGACTACGTTTTTCCAAACAATGCAGTCCAATCCTTGTTTAGCCCTTAGTCCTCCCACTTAGGGGAACCCCAGTAGTTTTCTGTCAAAACAATAATAGCCTTCTCAAGTGGTGTTTTCCTGCATCAGTCACTGAGCATGTCTTTCAAGAACATTGAATCAACTATACTTCTAAGGGGATGGTTCTGCATAATTGCAAACATTCCATGTATGTACATTATACTTTCAATGCTTCTTGAGCTGTCTCATATTAACATAGGATGGTGGATAATCCTCCCTCATCTCTCTCCCTCTCTTCCTTCCTTTTTTTTCCTACATAGTCAGGGATCCAAATCTAGGATTCCATTTGAAAATATTCCACGCACTGTATAGATCTCTGGCAGCATGCAATTACACACGGCTACATCCCTGTCCAGATATACAACTGCATGCCTTACAAGTGTGTTACTACCTTGGAACACATCATTTGCCAGGTCCCAAGGCAGAGATAAACACACAGGTTGTGTCGAGGGTTGGCCTCTGCATTGTTGGTGGTCTCCATGACCATCAGTCTGTCTTCCAAGCACCCAGAGGCACGGAAACTGCTCTACTGAACACCCGTGAATATCTGCTCACTAATCTCGACTCTATCCTTCCCTCTGTCCTCATCCTCTTTGATCTTTCCTCTGCTTTCGACACGGTTAATACCACCATCCTGATTAATCATCTCAGTGAGAACCTGGGCGTCTTGGATCAGACCCTGGCATGGTGACCTCCTTCCTCCTCGATTGACCCTCCCAGGTTCAACTTGGGTCCTCTCTCTCCACCATCTCTCTCTCTAAATGTGGTGTTCACCAGGGCTCTTACCTCTCACCCTGGCTTTTCAACATCTACTTGGCCCCTTTGGCCCACCTCATCTCTACTTTCTCCTCTAACTTTCAGTGTTACACTGATGACACTCAGCTCTCCTTCACGCTCCGCTCAGCCTCCTCTCCTCTCTTGCTCATTCCTGTCTATCTACGATTCAGGAGTGGTGCGTCCCCACCAGGCTCTGCCTTAATGGCAGTAAAACTGAGATTCTTCTCATTGGGACCCCTGCTCCCGCTTTCCATCTTTCACTCTGGCTGCCCTACTTGGGCCCTCTACCTGCAACTTCCTTTCAGGCAAAAAACCTTGGTGTCACTCTCTCCTTCTCTCCTCATATCACAGACCTAGCTAAGAAGTCCCACTACCAGCTGCACCTCCTCAGAGGCATTCTTCTTTTTCTCACTTTCCCCCAGAAGCTCACTGTCTCTTGAGCCATTGTTCCCTCTAGGCTGGAATACTGCAAAAGCCTCTTTCTCAATCTGCCATTCTCTACTCTCCGCCCTCTGCAACTAATCCTGAACAGAACTGCAAGACTTGTCCTTGTCCTCAAGCCCAGGGATTTTACTTCTCCAGCACTGAAATCTCTCCAATAGCTCCCAGTGGCTGCAAATATCAAATCAAATTCAAGACCAGCTGCATCGTCTACAAGGCTTTCTGCGGCCAGGGCCCGCACTACATTCAAGTCTCTCTTCCTAAACACATTCCTTCTCAAGCCCTTCGCTCATCCACCTCCAACTCTCTATGGGTCAGATGCTTCTACAGACAGAGCGTGGGTGGTAGATCCCTCTCCTCTGCAAGTGCCTCCCTCTGAAATGTCCTCCCTGCCCCTGTCAAACTTGAGTCAGACCACCTGAGGTTCTAGAAGCAGCTCAAGACCTTCCGTGTTGCTTCTGCTTTCTCTCTCTCTTGCTAACCTACCTGTCTGCTAAGCTGACTAGGTGCCTGGCTACCCTAAGAATCTAAATGGGCATCATGCACCTCCACTACCAGTAGCCCCTGCACTGGCTGTGGGCCTACCGTGCACTTGGGACTGCATCTTTAACCCTATAGTCCCCTGCCTCCTTGCACTTACCCAGATCCGTGCTGCAATAATGTAGAGTAATACTGCCCTGATTGCACTTCCCCCTTCCCTCCTCCATGCACTTCTCCTCTCCCTCTCTGCCCTGCACTTGCATGATCTGAATGACTCAAGGCACAGTCACTGCCTCACAGTCCCCAGATTCAACCTCAAAACCGCAGGAGGAGCAAACTTCCCTGTTCAAGCGGCCAACCCCGGGAACTCACTACCCGCTTCCATCAAACTAGAACCATTGTTCAATGCCTTCAAAACCAGTGTCAATCTATGGCTTACTGATAAGCCCACCAATCACGAGCATAAATGATGCTGCATCACAGTGATCCTGCATCACAGCCCATTGTCTGTTTGATATCCCGTTGCTCCTTATCTTACCTGCACCTGCCTAAATGGTCAGACCAACATGTAACCTAAGTTGACATTCTCACTATTATTGTGTATATTTGTAGTTATCTTGAAGTTCAGACCAATATGTTTACTGCAAATGTAAATATGTAAACTGTAACCTAGGTCGACCTTCCACCACTACTATACTCATCCTATCCTTTATGTAGATATTTATGTACCTATGTTTTCTGCCTGTAACATGCCAAGTTTTCCAGCACCCAGTTACCTCAGGGTTAGGTGCGCGATACAAATAATAACTAAATACAAAAAATAAAAGGCCTAATAAGATCGCTTGTCTTCTCCTCCCTCTGTCTTCCCTACCTTGTATTGCCTCCCAGAAACCCCTGTGTACAGGCACGTTATAAATGTCTCATCACATCATATTCTCAATGGGCCTGTTTTATGACATTTCTATCGCGTGCAAAGTGACTTTGTATTGGTGCAAAGTGACTGTCAACTGCCAGCCCTAATTTACAGAACAGTGCAAAGTGTATTTTTGCAGTACAATGTCGCTTTGCACTGAAACAGTACTATTTGCACTGTGAATTAGGGCCATTTAACTTGGTGCAAAGAGTACTTTTTCAGTGTAAAGTGACTTTGCACTGTACAAACACAGTTAGCACCGTTCTGTTAATCGGGGTGTTTGTTGGCAGTACAAAGTCACTTTGCACCGTGGTAAAAAATCCATAAATCAGGCTGTGTCTTCTGGCCTTGCATGTGGCGGCGCGCGCGCGCTTCACAGGAGTATTATTCATGCGGCAAAGGGCGGGTGTTTCTCAGGAGTGTGTCCTCTAAAGCGTAGCTTGAACCTTGCTAATCAGTAATTGAGATGGATCAGGTGGCAAGGACATGGGATTGATCCTAGCAGAGATCGGATTCATCACTTTCCCAATGTGGCGATTGCAGCAAGCGCTGACTGATGAAGCCGGCGCTGCGCGATATAACAAGCGAATTAACTGTCAGTGAAACAACCCTAGCACTAGATAAGCAGAGTTCAACAGTGCATTTAATTTGTGTATGCTTCTCCGAAGGATGTAAAGCAATGACCATAAAAAGTGCATTAAATGTTGGGCAAACTATATACATCCATTTTGATAGAATTGTAAATGTGGCATCTTATTCGGCTTAAGCTAGAGCTTCGTCAACAATGATTTATCTCAACAATTAAAGATAAAATGCGATGTCAGCATTTATCTAAAATTGGTTATAAAGTTGTCACCGCCTTTGAGCGTAGAATAATTGCATAGCGTCAATCATGAGTTTTATCATGTAATCAGTAAACCATTACACTGTTTCACTTGCATAATCCTGCTACAAATGGCGATTGCTTCGGAAATGTGAGCAGTTATTACATTTCCAATAGGGTAAAACCAATAAACCAAGGATTTTAAAGGCAGGAATAGTGCTAGCGGATACGATTCTGGGCAGCTAACGTCTATAAGGTAAGAGAAATACAACCCCTCACATTGTTGGGACACATATTATACACTAAACCGACTATGAAGTCTGACAGACAAATACACAAAAACAAAAAGACAGATCTCAAATTAAGATCATTTTAATAAAGAAACACGTTGTGCGTCTCATGTTTTAAAATTCACCTTTTAATTGCGTTTATTTTATTTTCCGGTGTATTCTACCTGGTGACAGGCAGCACATATCAGTTACTACATATCAGTTAATGGTTAATTCGCCTTAAATGCCGTCAGGTAACGTATAGGTTTTTAATTTAAATATGTATTCAAACGGAAACAAAAGTCGATGTCCACCTCAGGGCATCCATCACTCTTACAAAGACAGCTGCTGCTGTGATAAATTGTGGCAATTGCAGTCCTTAATCTTGTCACCACAATCCAACACAATTCCGAACGACTGCAAAACTACTCGTTGTTATTTGTGGGCAGGCACTCTAAAGAAAGTGATTTGCTGCAATGGAAGCAGTACAACGGACTAACAAAGAAAGTATACAAGAAAACCAGCAGCAGTGCCCAGGCCGCTGTTAATTATGATTAGTACCCGGCGAGGGCGCAATCAGAATGCAAGAGCCACTCTGATTGTCCCTCGCAGAGTCATTACCAGGCCGAGAATCCCTCCGTCAGGATTCCGCTGCCTTTGTCCCTGGCGGGGGGCATGGCAATCCTCGCTCCGAGCCTCCCCGCGGCTGAGAGACTGCCTTCGCCCCCACCGGGGACTCGGCGGGTAAGCCTTTTTTTTTTTTATTCCCTTACCTCCCACCCGCCCCCCCACTTACCTTCTTGTTCCTGCGTCCCCGGCAGGGCCCGGGACGAGGGAAGCCTCGAGTCGTGTGGAGACTCGGAGCGGGGCCTTCCCCGCTGCGCGCCTCCACACGGCTGGAGGCTTCCTTCGTCCCTCGCCGGGGACGCAGGTATGTTTTTTTTTTTTTATTCCCCCATCCTGAAAGGGGCCCCTAGGTGTCCCTTGTGCTATGGAAACAAGGCAATAACCATACACGAAAAGATGCGTCATACATAAGGTTCAAATTCCCAATGCTAGGGTTTATTGCAAACAAAAATAGTATCAATTGGCCAATTCTGATCTCACGCCCCGCGACGTGAGTTTCCTAGACCTTGAGGGACGCAAAAGAGTGAATTACGTACATCAGTTACATATATACAAAATGCATATCATACAATCAGCAATGTCATGTTTAACACCCCTCTTTATTAAGTTCCTTTGAACTCGGGATGACGATGAACATATCCGACGAGTATGACGATTATGACACTTTCGATGTCTATTCTAGTAACAATGTGCAATTAGAAAGTGCGGAGGCATCTTGTAGAACACGGTGGTTCTGTTCTTGGAAGCAAGCTGCACACGATGGAAGAGCCACATTCCAAGCTTTGCTATCTATGAGGTACTATTCATGTCCTGGGAGCCGACACGTTCTAAAGGGTTTTGCAAAGGGGGGCCGTAGGAAGAGCATAATTCAAGCCTTTCGCTGTTTTATTCTAACATATTCTACCATCGTACGAGACTGGCTGGCAGCTGTGAAGTGATTAAATGCCCTGCAGCTCTCTCCCAAGGCTACAGAGAGGGAGCATGGGCATTCCTCTCTGGGCTACTCATGAGGAGTTTCAACAAACTCTTCAGTCCCGCGACCTTGTCCTTTCATATTCAGACAACAATGTTAACAGTTGAGCAGAGTAAGCAGAATCCGCAAGAATTGCAAGCTGCAAAGCAGTTTTAGACAGAAAGCAATGAGCAATGGTTAACAAGCAAAATGGCGATTCTTGCTACATTTAAAATGGCCGCTTGTTGGTCAAGCATAGCAGTTTATATTTCTATAATTCGGTGCATAAGACGGTTGGCCTACGGCCATCAAGTTACGTCTGTCACTCAAATGAAGGGTATTCATTTTTCCAGATTGACAAACCCTCCTTTTGGCCGTAGGCCAAACGTCTTATTCATTCATTGTATCCTCCTCCAATGAGGACAAGTCTGGGGTATCTATGTCTGAACCATCTTCATCATTAATGTCTATAGCCATGAATTGTTTTACTGTTTTTGTTTCCTCAGTATCTCTGTTATTTCGGCCATGCGTTTGTTTTCCTCTCGACACCATGTGCATACATCCCTTAGTACATCCATCAGTTATTTCAGTGCAAACTATTGGTAAGCATTGTATGCAACAGCAGCATGTTATGAATATCCCAAGTACCATCATTAGTATCGAAATTAATTTCCATCCCCAAGACCGCAATAATCCCCAAAACCAGGATCCTATCCCCCAACCCCCTTCTTCAGTAGAGAGTGTGGAATTTATGACATGTAATTTCCGGATCGCTTTAAATATCGTAGGGAAGTAGTCATCTATATACACAGAGCATGCAGTTTTTACGAGTTTGCAAACTCCCCCACGATCAACTAATATTATATCGAGAGCCATCCTGTTTTGCAGTGCCATTAGTCTTATTCCTTTTTCTTCTAACGTCATATTCAATAAAATATCCGTTGTGGAATCTATTGTTTTTTGTAATATTCCAGACAGTTTTCTTATATTGTAAGAATTTTCTATTTGGGACAAGAATGGTATAAATGATTTGGCTATATCCATTGCTATCATTCCATCGTCGCTACTCCTTTGAGTTCTACCTTTTGTTCGTCTGGCTACTTCTGCTATCTCCAAGAGGAACACTCCTGGAAACAGTAGACCTAGGTAGCATGTACCTCCCCAGTTCCTAGGTAACCATGGATATGCTTTTTCTCCACATACAAAGTAAACAGGGTCTCCTATGTACAGGGGTTCTATTTCGTGTTTTAAAACCACTGTGTTCAGGCAGTTGCTAAACGTTCCTACTTTATAGGAACCCTTTTTCTGTAGACATAGGGGAGCGGTTTTGGGGCTGTGATCCACTGTATAGGCAGGGGGCACAGCATCTTTATTCCATTCATCCCTCATTCGAAATGTCATTACTGATGTTTTTTCTGCTGGCGGGGTTGGTCTATTTTGCCTATGTAATCTATCTAGTCTTGTTATCTTTCGTGTGTTCTTTCTCATGGGTTCTAGTGCAAACACGCAAGCTTTTTGGAATATGGAACAACCCACAGGTCTCATGATCACTTCCTCAAATTCATTCATATTGGTTTCATCTAGCTGACCCGTATTACTCTTGTTCCATTTCCCAAAGAACATTGCACTTAATGTTACCTCACATGAATAAATCAATGGCAACGGTTGTACATACCAGCCTATCCCTTTCCCACCGTGCTGTGGTAAATGGGCGCAAACCCAGCAATCTTTTTTCTTTAAAACCCCATGGGTCATGTTCATGATGAGCAACAATGTATTGTTGCCGTATCCTTCTCTATGTCTCTCTTCCATTGGGGGCAAAGTACCAGTGATTACATGAACCAGGCTTTCAGTAGCTGCTTTTGGCAAAAGGGTTTCTAATGGGTGCACATACTCCAGGAACCATAGTGTAATAGCTGTTATTGTTGGTACTACCATACTTAAGAAACACAGGACCAATGTCCAAATCAGTACCTTATTCCTTTTACGATGCTTTTTCCTTAAATTCACATTCTCTAAATCTATTATCTTTTCAGCAGGTGTGCAGGAGGAGGCTGAAACCGGTCTTGACTGGTTCTTCATCGTCCTTCTTCTTGCTGGCAAAGTTCGTCGCAAATGTCTCTCGTTCTTGATGCCAGAAAAGTTCAACGAAAAATGTCACAGTTCAATTCTGCCAGCCTTTTCACAGCCTGGATCACTTATCCACTCCGAGCAAGATTAGTTGTTCTTTCTCCCACTGCTCAGACGATTTCTGACTAGTTCTTTATTGATAGAGTACTATGTGCATCCAGCTTGTCCCGCTCTGGCTTAGGACACATGTACTCTATCAGCCTTAGTACTTATGTGCGTCCAGCTTGTCCTTCTCTGGCTCCTGACACATGTACTTTTATAAGCGCACTGAGGAGCTGTGAGTCTTGAATTGTCCGACTTGCACAATTCTCACACTTCTCTCCTCTACGCCCCTGGCTCCTAATCCGTCCATGAGTGGAACCAAAGGCAAAAGAAAAGCACCAAAGATCTGTGGATCACTTTGCCTGTTGAGGCCGCAAATTATACCGATTCACTCCTGGTATTGTATGATCCGTGAATAGTGCCGTTGCATTTTCAGTACCAGGCTCAGTGTCATCCTGTGGCACAATGATGGGTAGTGATCAGCACCGTGGCAATGATGTAGTTTCTTTCTTTGGTTTTGGTGGATTTGCAGAATCTGGTGGGTGCCAAAGGGGTACACGTGTTGTTTCTGCTCATGTTTGCAATGCAGGGTTTGTGTCGCTCGGCAGTGATGTTGTTTCTGCTGAGCAACGTTGGGCCACTCTTCGCCCTCTCCCCTTACTGGCAGCCTCCTCAGGCTCTGTTTCGAGTTTCACTTCTCGCTTGCGCTTTGTTTCAACTATCACTTTCCGCTCAGGCTGATGCTGTGGCAATGGACTGGCAACAGTTTCTTTCGTTTCCGAGACTGTTTCCTTTCTCTGGTCGTCGGAAGTTGTCAGTAGTCCTGGGAATCTTTTTGCATGTGTTGCATGGATCCATGCCTTCCGTCGGTCTACTCGGATGGCCGTTTGCGTCGCCAAAAGTACTTGGTAGGCGCCGCGCCACCTGGGTGCTAATGCTGTCTTCCGTTCAAAGTTTTTTATTAAGATCCAGCTTCCAGGCTCCAGCGAGTGCCCCGGTCCGGTATATCGCACTGGTAACGCCTCCTGCACCTGCGAATGAATCAAACGCAACTTCTGTATTAAAAGTCCACAGTACGTGCTTAACATAGGATGCTCGACCTCACATAATCTTTTGGGCTGCGGTGCGCACCATACATTTGCTGGTCTCCCCATTATAATCTCATAGGGGTAGAGCCCAGTCTTAGCCTGCACAGACGTGCACATACACAACAGCGCTAGGGGTAATGCATCCACCCAACTCAACTTGCTCCCAGCGCAGATTTTTACTATCTTTGACTTCAAGATTCCGTTATGTCTCTCCACAAGCCCGGCAGAACTGGGATGCCTGGAACTGTGGAATCTCTTCTCTATCTGCAGACCTGCACAGATCTGTAGCACTACTGCGCCCACAAAGTGGGGGCCGTTGTCTGACCACAGGACACGGGGCAACCCAAACCGGGAGAAATACTCCTTTAACATTACTTTTGCTGTTGACATGGCAGTACAGTCTTTTAAAGGATATGCCTCCACCCACTTGCTGAATGCACAAATCACCACTAACACATATTTGTAGTTCTGGCACCTTTCCATTTCTATGAAATCAAAATGGACCACCTCAAATGGCAGAGAGGGTGGGCCAAAACTACCTGCTGGAGTCACGGTTCCCTTCCCTACATTGTGTTGCAGGCACGTAATACAATAGACCAATTCATCTAACTCGGCCACAACGTAGACAAAGCACGTAAAGGCATGTAAGACAAAGTCCAATTCATCTAACTCGGCCACAACGATAACAGACCTTAAAGGACACTCCCTCAAGGGAGCACTCCTTAATGTAAGATCCTTAGTGGCACACGCCATTGACCTAGCTGACTTAATCACAGAAGCCAATCTAGACTTTATTGCTATAACTGAGACTTGGCTACCCAATGCGGCAGGCCCTTCGCTTATGTTGGCCATTCCTGATGGTTACACCATATCTAGGCAGGACCTACAAGGCTCCCGTGGAGGTGGAATCGCCATTATATCCAAAATAAATGTATCATTACGCCTAGTCCCCACCACAACTATGCAATCCTGCGAAACTCTCACTGCCAAAATTCCCATAAACAACTCCCAAACTCTCTCAATTCACCTAATTTATAGACCACCGGGTCCACTTGGAACTTTCGAGGAGGACCTGCACAGTCTCCTGGCCAACAATACCAAAACTACTTCCCAATTGCTGATATTAGGGGATTTTAACATTGGCTTCAATGACCAAACAGATACCCATGGTGCCACTATTGCCAATACCCTCCTTAGGACTTACCCAAAAAGTTAGCACCCCCACACATGCTAAGGGTAGAATACTTGACTTGGTCACGGAATCCAACTGCTCAGCCATAGTGTCCTCTATTACGCCCCTCTCCTGGACAGACCACTCCTTGGTGTCCTTTAATTTACTTACTACCAAACCACCCATCCCTGACCTACAGACAGATCCACCATGCCACACAAGAAACAAAAAGAATATTACAGTAGATAATATTATTCCCCTGATCCTTCCCACCTTAAATGCACTGCCAGACAACCTTGACCCTAGTACATTGGTCAATGAATTCAACAACATTATGCGCACCACTATGGACAAATTCGCCCCTCTCAAAATGCGAACAAGCAAACCCAAGGCACATTTAAACAAGTGATACATGCCAGAACTTAAGGCCATGCGCCTAATCAGAAGAAAATGTGAATCTGACTGGAAACTATGTCCAACTGAAGAGAATAAAGTCAATTTAACTAATATCTCTCGGCACTACAAAAACGAAATCTGTCTAGCGAAACATAATTCTTACAATGTTTGCATTGCCAATGCCAATTCAAGTATGAAGGAACTCTTCTCCATCTTGAAAGAACTCGAGTCCCCCATTGCCACACCAGATACCTGCATTAAAGACCAGAGCTGGTGTACAGATATCCAAACGGCCTTAGCAAATAAAATCACCACACTGCAAAATAAAATCCAACTAAAAAAAGACTCCCTAAACCTCACAAGCAAACTACCTCCTAACAACATCATCCACGACCTAACCAACAAATTCTCCTTCACCAAAACTACCATCTTAGAAGTAGAGAAAATCATCCTATCCCTCAAACCGTCGAACTGCAAAGGTGACATCTGTCCAGCACAACTAATAAAAGACGCTGCCAGAGACCTCTCACCGTTCATCTCAAAATTGATCAACTCCTCCTTCGCCACAGGCAAAATCCCGGCGAACCTAAAACAATCATGGGTGCTCCCACTTCTCAAGAAGCAGACTCTTGACCCCCTCATCCCCACTAATTATCGGCCCATCACTACCGTACCTTTCCTACTGAAGATACTAGACAAGGTTGCCTACACACAAATTCAAAGACACCTGGAATCTAACAACCTACTAGGAGCTAGACAATCTGGATTCCGCCCACTCCACGGTACTGAAACTGCACTCATTGATCTAAAGACCCAAATAGACGAACTGAGAGATCAAGGTAAGACGGCACTCCTCCTCCTACTTGATCTCTCAGCTGCTTTCGATCTGGTGGATCATAGGGTCCTCTGCAAACACTTGGATACTGCTGCACACTTCTCCACGCAGGCCACCAAATGGATTGAATCCTTTCTGAGCGAGAGAACGATGAGAGTCTTCTCCCCCTTTGCAGCAGCCAACCCTCTTCGAGTCACGTGCGGCGTCCCTCAAGGCTCCTGTGTTTCACCAACCTTGTACAACATATTCACCAAACCCCTCTTCGATGATCTGGACCTTCTAGGTATCACCTACACTAACTATGCAGATGATACACAGATTCTCCTCCCGCTTTCTGGGGATTACAGCGAGGACGAGGAGTTGGTGAATAGGGTGTACCTCATTATTCAGGCATGGATGGCATCACATGGCCTCTGCCTGAATGATGATAAGACTGAACTGATCATTCTGGGCACATAGGCTAATATCAACAAATTAGGCAAGGACTATTCCACGTTTAACATAGATGGCAATAGCATTAAGGTTTCGAGCCAAGTAAAAACTTTAGGCTTCTATCTTGATTCCACCATGTCTTGTGCCAAACAAGTCAACTCCCTAGCCTCCACGACAGCCTATACCTGCAAATTAATAAGAGCAGGTAAACCCTTTTTATCTAACAACAGTTGCATGATCCTAGCGAGAGCCCTAATACTATCACGACTCGATTACTGTAATGCCCTTTACAGTGGCGCCAATAAAACTATCACCAAAAGGCTACAAATCCTACAAAACAACGCCCTTAGAGCTGCCTTAGGCATAAATAAAAGGGAACATATCTCCTCCACTAGACAACAATACAAATGGCTCTCCACCAACAATAAAATTCACCTAAAAATGCTTTCCCTGACGCATAAAGCTCTCAATAATGCCGCCCCTGGTTTATAGTGAAAATTTCGAAACCAATAATGTCGAAAGTCATTTTTTCGAAAAAAAAATGTCGAAAAATAAAATGTCGAATTTTTTTTTTAATGCATTTTTTTTCAAAATGGGGGGGTTCCCCCAACCCCCCTTTTTAAAAAATGTTTTCGTTTTACCCATTTTTTTTTATCCCGAACCCCAAAATAAATATATAATTTAAAAAAACGGAATTAAAAAAAAAAATGTCGACAATATTTTTTCAAAAAAATGACCGACCACCGCCGCCCCCATCTACTTGATGGACAAAATAAAAATAAAAATCTCCAGCAGACCTACAAGAACTCCTAACTCTAATTGCCTGGAAATTCCAAGATTTAAACTCGCCAAAATTGGTGGCACAAGCTTCCCTGTGCTAGCCGCTAAATGGTGGAATGCCCTGCCACACAACCTTAGAGCAGATCAACCCTTCCCTCACTTTAGAACAAACCTTATAAAACACCTCAATGACAACAACATGTGAGGCCTGGAAGTTTTAATTTGTGTTATGCTACTTATCTGAATGTATATATGTACTATCTAAGTTTTGTTACTATTGTAAATTTTTAAATATGCAACACTGTAATTTGCTGTAACATTGTAACTTCTTCGCAACATTGTAAGCTTTGCACATTCTGTTCACTGCGCCCGGTTCCCCCTGGGTCTGGCGCGCAATACAAATAAATAAACTAACTAACTAACTAATTCTGCACTAGTCTTTCTGCATTATTTTTTATGTGCTCGTTTTTCCATACTGTGGATAAATGCTGTACCATCTTCTTCGCGCAAATGTGGGTAGGGCTATGCGCCATTGTAACCATTGCAGTCACGGAACAATTTGACAACATCTAGTTCTTTGTTTCCTTGTCCACCCAACATCCTTCCAAATCTAACTCAGCAGAGCCCTCAGCCCACCCCTGAATCTCTTCGGTTGTGGCCTCAGCATGCATTTCTTTGACTGTGGCAACTCCATTTTCTATCATACAAGGTACTTCCTCAGTCTGTACTGTCATCATTTTATTTCCCAAATCTGTGGCTGTTTGCTTCGCAATCCTGTCTGCAAATGCGTTTCCCTCTCCCACTCTACATGATACTTTCTTATGCGCCTCGCACTTCACTATAGCTAGGCGCTTTGGAAACGTGAGTGCAGACAACAATCGCACAATCAAAGGGCCATGCTGAATCCTGGCCCCATGTGATGTCAAGAAACCCCTCTCAGCTCAAAGTCGGCCAAAGTTATGAACCACGCCAAAGGCGTACTGGCTGTCAGTATAAATATTCACGTTCAAATTCTCAGAGAGTTCACAGGCTCGGGTCAGTGCTATTATTTCTGCGGCTTGCGCCGAATTGTAGGGGATTCTTCTGCTTTCTACAACACTCTCTAAGGTAGTAATTGCATATGCGGCTGTTGATGTGCCATCAGGTAATTTAAAACAAGAGCCATCACAAAATAACTCCCCATCTGGCTCTTTCTGTGGGATATCGCTCAAGGCAATTCTTCCCTTTGTTTCTTCTTCAGTGACCATTAAACAATCATGGGGTGGTGATTTGTTGTCACCAATTTCTGCTACGGGCAGTGGCATTAATTCTGCAGGATTCAATGCGCTACACCTCATAATTTGGATGTGGGGTGCAAACAAGATGAGCTCACATCTTGTCAGTCTAGCTGAGGTGAGGTGTTGCGTCTGTGTCCTATTTAATAGAACGTCTATAGCATGTGGCACCATCAAAATTAAAGTGTGCCCCAATACCATTCCTTCCGTTTGTTTCACTGATGCAGCAGCCGCTGCGACAGATCGCAAACATCGTGGTAGTGCGTGCGCTACAGAGTCCAACGCGCAAGAAAAATAGCCGCACGGCCTATTTCTTTCACCTTGTTCATGTGTCAAAACCGCCAATGCACATCCTTCACTCTTACTCACAAATAGTCTAAAGATCTTTTTATAGTTAGGAGTGCCTAAAACGGGCGCTGCACACAGTGCAGCTTTCAATTGCTCAAACGCTTTCTGACATTCCTCATCCCACTGTAAAGGCATCTCTGCATCCTTTTTAGTCAACTTTATCATCGGCTTCACAATCAACGCAAAATTACTGATCCACTGCCGACAATAAGAAGCCATGCCTATTACAGCTCTCACTCCTTTTTGAGTTTTTGAAATAGGCATACTAGAAATACTTTCTATGCATTCTGGTGTTAATCTTCTCCCTTCTTTCGAAAGTAGGTAACCCAAATAAGACACTTCCTTCTGATTATACTGGAATTTCTTCAAACTTGCCTTATGACCATGGGTCGCTAAGTGTGTCAATAGTAATATAGTACTTTCTTTACAGATCTCTTTCATGTCAGCAGCTAATAACAAGTCATCTATGTACTGCAAGAGTACGCAACCTTCGGGTAATTCTAGCATGTCTAGCTGCTCTTTTAGCGCTCTGCTGTAAATGCTCGGGCTTTCTGTGTATCCTTGTGGAATGCGTGTGAATGTGAATGATCGACCTCCTAGAGTGAACGCGAACAGATATCTACTGCTTTTATCCTTTGGAATGTTAAAGAACGCGTTCTTCAAATCAACTACACTAAAGTATTCTGCAGTAGCCGGTATCATTGTCAGTATTGTTGTGACATCTGGGACCAAAGGGAATTGCGGGTCTACCACTTTGTTTAATGCGCGCAGATCAATTATGAAACGATGGAGTACCTCATTGCCTCCTTTCTTGTGAACTGGAAAAATCGGGCTGTTGCACGTGCTACCTGCAATTTCCTCAACCACCCCCAATCTCACCAGGTCAGTAACAATGCTTTTCAATCCCTTCTCACCTTAAACAGAAATTTTATACTGGGGAATTCGTGGTAGTGTGACACCTTCTTTCAAAGTTATTTTTGCTGGCTCTATTTTCAAGCATCCTACATCGTTATCATGCATTGCCCACAGACAGGTTGGTACTCTACTTAGCTCTTCTGGCAACTCTTTTGACATAAATTCCATCACTGGTGCATCGTGAGGCCACATCGTGAGGAACACCCTGTCTGCCGTACAATGTATGACTGCCCCCAATTTTCTCAACAAATTGAATCCTAGCAAGATCTCTCCACAATTTTCTGTCAAAAGAAATGGACACTGTTCCGTAAATGGTCCTATTGTAATTGGGACAACTTTGGACATGGGGTTAATTACTGGTGTACCTGCGAACCCTACAGAAACATTCTTCTGCCCCGACAGTGGTATCTCCGGAACCAAGTGGTGGTCTATCGAGCACTTCTGTGTCCCTGTATCTACAAGGAAACGGTGCTCCTTATTCCCGACTCTCATTTCTACGTAGGGTCCTCTCTGATTCACGGGAATAGACACTGGTTCCGACCCCTGCCGTGGGCTGTCCCATCGCGAAAATAACACATCGTCCGATGTGTAGTACTGCTATAATACGTGTTTGGTTGTGTATCAAAAATATTCCCATTCCCCCCTCGATGTCCTCCACTCTGATCATTTCTCTGTTGGCCCTGCCCGCCCTGATTTTGGTTCAAAACATTTTGGTTCAATGCCTGGTTCTGTTGCGCTTGGTTTTGACCGTAGGATTGGGTTTGAGTACCTCCATTGGTATATCCCTGCAGCTGCTGCATGCTATTTCTGCTTGGGCCGTTTGACCCCTGATGTCCTCTACGGGGCCTTCTCTGACCAAACCCACCTCTATTCTGTAGGTGCGGGCATTGCGCTCGCCAGTGTCCTTCCTCCTTACAATACGCACATTGATTTAATCCCAATGACACCCCATGCATATTATTCAAATTTCCTCTGTCTTGTGAATTTCCTCTACCTCTATTGTATCCAATGACCTGCTGCAGTAGCACCCCTACTATCGTTCACATCGCTTCTTTTCTCATCTCCAATGGGTACCCATTACATATCTCACTTACTTCCTTTACTGACGTTCTTTTGTTCAACATCCATCGCATTGTTTCCCCTACCCATACCTGCAATCTTTGTTTATCACCTATTTGTCCTGGTACCGGCAAATGCATTGTACCACCTGGAAAAACTCTTGCCCATGATTTTTGCATATACAACCTTGACGCCTCCTTCCTACCTTTTTTAATATACTCACTACTATATTCAGGTGTAGCAAACATCTCAGCATATCTGTCTTCCATTTCATGTTTTACTTCAATGAGTTTGTGCACATGTTTTCTTACATCCTCATCTCTTTGCTCACTGCGTGCTAACTTATTCAAATCTAACAATCGCTGTGGCGGTAAATTCCTGAGTATCTTTTTCCATTCTCCCACCAAAATTTCCCTCACGCATTCCAACACTACCTGTCTCTCGTCGCTTCTTTGGTACCCATACAATGAGGCCAATGCTGCCGTCCCATCATTTCCTTCTATGTACATTTCTGCCTCTTGCCGTAATTCAATTTTTCTTTCTTTGCTGATCGCGCTTCGAGTTACCCGTCCAAATCCTGTTCCTTCAGCCCTGCCTCTCGCCTCCCCGGTCTCAATTTCGACTTCGGGAGGGGCGGATGGTGCTGAATCTGTCTCTGGAGCGGGAGGTGCGGATGGGATAAGTGACACAGGTGGCATCTGTGAAGGGCCTTCCTGGATGCTGGGAAATTGTGTGTCCGCGGTCTGCACTTGTGGGAGTGCTCGCGCTGTGGGTGGGGCTTGGGTTAATGCTTGCGTGAGTTGAAGTGCTTGGGCTACGGGAGGGGGTATGAGAGCTACTGGTTGGGCCTGCACAATCACTGCTTGCGTGTTTGGTTTCGATTCTGGTTTTGGGCCTCGACCCATTTTAGTTAACAAATGTTCCATTAACTTGTCCGCTATGTGTAGTTCCCGCTGCGGGTATATTCTTTCTATGTTCATCTGGTCACGCCTCCCTTCCCTTCTTAGACTTGCCGTCCACTCCTCCTCTTCCTTTTCTTCTGCTACCTCAAGCTTCGTGTTGTGCCTGCGCACATGCTTCTCTCTACTCCTAAATCGGAGCATTGCTTCCCTCCTCCAATCTTTGACAGTCTCAAAAGCTGCAGGTCGCGATTTCTTTCTAATTAGTACCCTCTCTAGGTTATCTATCCTCCCAATCTCAAAACTACCATTAATTGGCCACTGATGGTCGGGTTGCTTTCTAGTTTGCCTATGCCAAATTTCACAAAATATTATCGCACCCACACCATATTTTGCATACTTATCATAAGCCAGCGTTCCCCCAGGCGGTGTACTTTGGCCATATTCCAAGGACTGCCTACCGCAGCTGAAAAGCCCCGCTAAAGTGGACAGTACTCCAGGCATGTTTCTTTAACCTTCCCCTTTGGTTAGCTAACTTTTACCTGGACGTTTGAATTTGCAAAATCAACACTCTACCAAAAATCAGGTTTTTCTTTGAATCGGGGAATAACTCACCTGATAAAACAAGTCGCCGGTCCTATCGCAACCTCTCCCAACGTCGTGTCTGCGCTTCTCTGGCTTTTGCCTCGTCTCGGGACCCTCGCCTCCTTTGCCCTCTGGCCCGGTACATCGATCAGGGATCACATGTGTGCAGATCTGCGGAAGGAATCTCTCCTCACTTCTACAGGGCGCCCCGTACACTTCTTGATCCCGGCTCGACCGTCCCGTCCTCGCCGTTCTTCCGCCTTTACTCCGTTACAACGTATACGATGAGGCAAGTGGGGGAGGGTCCCTATTCGGGCGCCATCTTGAAAGGAGCACCTAGGGGTCCCCGTGCTATGGAAACAAGGCAATAACCATACACGAAAAGGTGCGCCAGACATGAGGTTCAAATTCCCAATGCTAGGGTTTATTGCAAGCAAAAATAGTATCAATTGGCCAATTCTGATCTCATGCCCCGCGACGTGAGTTTCCTAGACCTCGAGGGACGCAAGAGAGCGAATTACGTACATCAGTTACATATATACAAAATGCATATCATACAATCAGCAATGTCATGTTTAACACCCCTCTTTATTAAGTTCGTTTGAACTCGGGATGACGATGGACATATCCGACGAGTATGACGATTATGACACTTTCGATGTCTATTCTAGTAACAATGTGCAATTAGAAAGTGCGGAGGCATCTTTTAGTTGTTGAACAGAACACGGTGGTTCTGTTCTGGGAAGCAAGCTGCACACGGGGGAAGAGCCACATTCCAAGCTTTGCTATCTATGAGGTACTATTCGTGTCCTGGGAGCCGACACGTTCTAAAGGGTTTTGAGAAGAGGGGCCATAGGAAGGGCATAATTCAAGCCTTTAGCTGTTTTATTCTAGCATATTCTACCATCGTACGAGACTGGCTGGCAGCTGTGAAGTGATTAAATGCCCTGCAGCTCTCTCCCAAGGCTACAGAGAGGGAGCGCGGGCATTCCTATCTGGGCTACTCATGAGGAGTTTCAACGAACTCTTCAGTCCCGCAACCTTGTCCTTTCATATTCAGACAACAATGTTAACAGTTGAGCAGAGTAAGCAGAATCCGCAAGAATTGCAAGCTGCAAAGCAGTTTTAGACAGAAAGCAATGAGCAATGGTTAACAAGCAAAATGGCGATTCTTGCTACATTTAAAATGGCCGCTTGTTGGTCAAGCATAGCAGTTTATATTTCTATAATTCGGTGCATAAGACGGTTGGCCTACAGCCATCAAGTTACGTCTGTCACTCAAATGAAGGGTATTCATTTTTCCAGATTGACAATCCCACTCCCGCCCTCCCAACCCAACTTACCTTCATTTTTAATCCTTTTTCAGGAGCGGGCGCACTGGGAACACTTGTGTTCCCAGCGCGTCCGCTCCCGATCGCCGACATGGAAAGAGAAAACGGACTCCGTTTTCCCTTTCCATGGCGGCCATTTTCTTGGTTGTTTCTTTTTTTTTTTTTTCTGTCCCGAAACACCACAGCATTTCGGGACATAAAAAAATGCTTTCAGTGCCCCAGTCACGCACATAATGCGGGCCGGGGTACTAATAGCAATATGACCCTTGCGGCGGGGGCATTACCGACTCAGGTAATGCCCCGGGGCATTACCTGAGTCGATAATGCCCCCGCCGCTCGGGTCATATTGCTTAAATAGACTGCTCATTTAATCACATGCATTAAAAAGCATGCAGTAAACATATATGGATCATAGAAGTTGAGGATCACCTTGTGCAACCCTTCTTTCGATATGCCCTCTGTTCAGGGAAGTGATTGTTTAATCACCATCACTGTGCTATTATGGTTGCCTGGCAGTGGTGTATTTAGGCGTTTCTGCTGCCCTAGGCCCAAATAAGTGTATGACCCCCTCCACCCAACTTTACTACACCTTCACTGTATTCCACCTCTTCAACAAACTCTGTCTGCATTGTCCAAACTACGCCCATCACCCCCATTTTGGCTCCATAATATTATAAGGATGTTTTTATGGATGCAGGAATTAGAAAGTTATTGCTTCCTCTCTATTTATTCATGCCTGTCATCTTCTGCGTTATGTTAGTTGAAAGAGTGTTTTCAGATCGCTGCTGCCCAAGATTTGGAAAAGGATGTGTGTTCTACTGATGAGTGCACTTTAGGTAATGGTTACGGCTAATTGTCTACTTTCGGTAAAGTCCGAAAACAGTCTTTTAGAGGAAGTGATAAGAACATAGGCTGTCTGCCAGCAGACACAAGTGAGAGAAGATTGGAATGAGGAATGTTGGTTTCGATTAGCACTTACCCTTGTCTATAATATGAATGCAACATAATTAAATGTCTACATCCGGTCTTGTTAAATGGTAAAGTTTACATATGAAATATATGCAAGTGGTACAGGTACATTTTATAAGAATGTTAAAACACATTCAACCCCCTTCTCATGGTTACAGCTCTGACGATATCAGTTACCTGCTGCAGCCGATGTACCTCCAATCCCTTGGGCTGGAACACCATTAAAATATGGCAAAACCACAAGTGTAATTTGTAAATTCTGGCTGAGCACAAACACCTCAGTAGAGTAAAGACAGATGGAGAAGGTTCTTAGAATCTTTCGCTGTGCATTCTCACAGTGGGGTAATGGATCAGGGCAACCCTGTGTGGGAAGCAACATCAGTCCTTGTAGCTGCACAATGAAGGCACCTTTTTTAACAAATGAAGGGGTACATACTTTTTACATCACTGCTGTTTGTGCAATTGTGCAAAATACCCAACCCTCCAAGAGTAAAACTGAGCAATGGATCGGGTGTTTGAGCACAACATTACGTTTGTGGGTGAGGTTTAGGATATCGGTCTTGGCAGCTTGCGTTTAAGGTAATTTAAAATGTGTGTTAACTCTGTAGAGTTGGTTGGACTGTACAATACATAGGAACATTTTGAGATGTGTGGGTATAGATATAGGTGTCCTGCTGTTGTTGGAGTATTGTTTCACATTAAAAGTCCTTCCATGTATTTAAAATACAAAAATGTAAAGATTACTTATAAGCATCACAGTTATGCATTGCCTAACATACTTTGCAGTTGGTTCTCCTGGTAGTACTGAGCGTGCAGCCGAATGTCATGAAAGACACATGATACACCCAGCTGGGATGCCATTTGGCTGCTTAGCACAGAGCAGCGTCTGTAAAGATGGCTGAATGGATATCTTTATGTGACACCTTTTCAGCTATGAAACAGTGTGTACCTTTGGCACACATTTTTTGTTCTCACCCTTCTATTGCTTTGGGAATCTTTTTCACAGATTTCTTGATGCACTTGCGCATTCAGATTAACTCTTCGCCATTTTAACTTCTCTCCAATCTATTTCATGCTTGCACCTTTAGGCCGGCCACAGACCTCTGACATGTGGGTCCGGGGAGGGAAATGAGTGCTTGCTTCTGAGCATCATTTCAGTGTCACCTGTGGGAACTCTGTGCTTTGTGCTTGATTTGAGCATAGGCATGTGTTTAATATTGTAATATGATGCATATTTTTGAACCTTTACCTTTCTGAAGGGAAACCCCTCATTTTTGCAATGGTTTAAAAAAATGCATATTGTGTTTAAATATAAAAGTGATTGCTTAACACAGTTTATGTGTGCATTGATTAGAAATAACTCCAACAATAATGTGAACTGGCACCAATAAAAACAATGAGGTTTTGGCAGTTTTGTATATTAAAGAGCATTTTGGGAAGATACAACTGAACAAAGAACCTAACAGCTGTCATATATGTCTGTGAGAGTTGTATGACTGAATCACTAAATACCTGAAGTCACCCTAACAATGAAGCCTTTGTAAATATCAAGCATGTATACCAGTTTGCCCATCACAAACATTAACTGTCAGAGTGGAATGACTGCTAACAGCTCAAAATCTACTTGCAGTGTTGTGGATCAGCAAGACTCGGAGAAATTAAATTGGCTTCATTAAAAAAAAAAAATGAAAACCAGTAAAATGAAAATATGCTGCAATAAAATGATGCTCCTCTGGCAATATGCCGCCCTAGGCCTGGGCCTATTTGGTCTAGTTGTAAATACATATATGTTGCCTGGGTGTTTGTGAACTGGGTGACCAATGCAACATGTGTTCCTGTTTTCCTCTTTGTCTCTCTTAGTTGCCAGACGGGCTTGCGGTGTTAATGTATGCTCAGTAATGAATGCATGCTGCACTGTTATTCATCATGTCTTGAAAGAGGGCTTGAGTGTATGCACAGATTCACTTTACAGACAACGCACATCTGAGTTTGTCTGAGATTATGTAGGATAGGATAAATACATGTTACTCCGATTTCTCGATTAATATACTCAAATCATTTTAAATGCGAACACAATTGAAATACATTATTTATAAAACTGGAAAAATGCTAACAAGTCCTAAAAGTGCTGATTTAACAAATCCTCAAATATTATTAATAATAGAAAAAAGCACTGCAGTTTACCATAAAAAAAAAATCTCCAGAGTACGACCTTATGATATTTGATACAAAATGTGTCAATCGCCATTTTTCTGAGAAATTAGTAAAACACCTACAAAGTAGTAAAAAATACATAAGATCTTCATATGCACCCTACCTCAAAATACATTTCTTACTAGAACCTAGCCACTTCATCCGGGCTTTGAGAGGGAGCATTTTCAGAGGATGCATTGAAATCCATCTCATGTGTTATGGTGATTTTCGTTTTTATTACTGTCATATGTATTAGCCAATACAAGCTTTACATAACAGTTCCCGCATACAGCAGCCACAAAACAATACACGAGAATGGTCTAGCACATCATAAGTGGCACAGCGAGTAGAGCTCGCTTTGACATTCGTGCAGAGCTTGCTAACGCAGGTTCGAATCCGGCAGGGCTAAACTTAGCTTTTCATCCTTCCAAGGTCGATAAATGAGCACCACACACAGTGGGTAATAATAAGCAGCGCTCAGATACCTGAGGGTTCAGTAGCGCTATATAAATGCGAACTTATTATATACATACAATTATCAATGAATCAATACATAAATAAACCTCACCTTCTACAATCCAAACATACATAAACCCCACCTTCTAAGGAGTCAACCAACAGACACTATTCACCAAGTGTAAAGTGCAATACTCCTTCAAGCACTCTACTTTCTTTTTCAACACCACACACAATCGTGTGAGATGGTATACAAGTGGCACCTACTCACCTACGATAAAAGCTATCCATATAGATTTAACATCCAAATTCCCAGAGGGTACAATTCCGACAGGAAAATATTATTTCCTGCATTTTCCAAAATGATGGTGATACAATAAAAGATGTTTTGCAGTTTCTATTTTGTTACTATTGCAACATTTGCACATGCAATTGTCACTGGGAATACCCACCTGTGCCTCTCATTTTTCATACACGAGGACATTGTTAAATGTAACCCTCATATATTCAACTCGCAACAAGTTATTAGGGAATTCCACATGATAAACCAGCAAAGCGCTTAAAGGGAATGAGTACCTGGTGAGGGGGGTGTGGCGGCCTCCCAGCCAATGAGAGCAGGAGGCCACCATCTTCCCTCACTGGGAACAACGTTAAGAGCGTACCTGTCTTCCCTTCACCCACCCCACTTTTCCACATATCCACTCAGCTCTCTACCCCAGCCCCACTTTCCTGTGCTACTCTGTCCCTCGCTAGCACCGGTAACAGCCATGGAAAGGGAGAAGGGGCTATGTCTAGTACCTTCTCCCCATTCCATGGTGGCCATTTTTTCTTTTTTTTTCCTTCTAGACTTGAGAAATGTCTCTTATGCCTTTTCGGAACTGGAGAAACATTACTATTTGTACCTCAGTACAACGTGCCGGGTTAGTAATAGCAATAGAACCCTCAGAGGGGGGACTTTACTAGTCTGGTATTGCCCTAGAGCTTATGTTACAGCCCTCACTTTGCTTGTGATTGTAACTGACACCCCGGGGCATTACCAGACCGGTTATGCCCCTCTCCTCGGGGTCTATTGCTTTATTCATCTAACATGTAGTTGTAACAGTCTATTTTCGTGGTCAAATTGGCAATGCTCTGCATCCTATCTAACGTGTGCAGCTCCACTTTACGGAGTGTCTTCAACTTTGTCATGATTAAATTAACCATTTCAATATGTAGCCTTTTTTCCCAGCCTGCACACAACTCCATTAGCTCAGTTAGTGAAGTAGACTTATGCAGTGATTTCATTGTATGGGCTTCAAGCATAAGTCAATGAGTTTGCAAGTTTTCAACAGCGTTAGGTTGTTTCTAAGCATATCTTATGTTTATATATATATATATATGTTATGGAAACCTCCATTGAACAAGAAAAGCACTCATGGCATACGTTTTCAATCCGAAGATTGTTTTGGCATATTTACCAGTGTCTTCAGGTAACAACCCTTAAGTCTTTCCATATCACGATGTTTACTTTTTCTCCAAATTTCTGATCCATAGGTCAATTTAGCAACAACTTTGCCCTTATAGGCCTCAACTACCGCCTTTACTGAGAAACCTGTACGATATTTTGTGACATTTTAATGCCTCCCACCAACTAGCAGACTGCAACACTCAGAGCTTCAAGATGAGCAGTCCAATTAAGATTAAGATCTATTAGTACTGCCAAGTGCTTATACTATCCAGGTACCATGTGTACTGTTAACTTCATTTTTTGGATAATTTTTGAAAGACTATAACCTTGGACTTCTTGGTGTTAATTTTAAGGTTATGCTTTTCCAGCAAACCTATGCAACCCATCAATAGTAAGCTGAAGTCCTCTAGGAGTTGTGTCTAACAACATGATATCATCATCATAAACTAACCAGGGCATCCCTGTTTCTCCCAATTTAGGAGGGAAAGCATCATAATTAACTAGGCCATCTGGTAGGTCCACTAAATTCAGATTTAAAAGCAAGGGAGCTAGTATGCAGCACTACTTCAATCCGACACAGGTTTTATCTCCTCAGTGTGCAAACCCGCTTAGCACTATATTACTCTCACCTTAGTGTGCATCTATAAATCTATAATAGCACAATCATGTTCAGTAATCCCGGTGAAATTCCCCCTGCACTGAAGTCTATGAAGGCAGCATACATGTCCTGCCCCATAAACTCCAGCCACCGTCGACAATAGACAACAACGAGATCAAGTTATCCATGGTGGTGAAGGACCTTCTGAAACCTATCTGTTTTGCTGGCAAGATGTTATTTCTCTCAACCCATTCTGTCAACTCCTCAATAATCAATCTGGCAAATAACTTTGAGGAAACATCCATCATTGCCAGGATTCGATGATTCTTGGGGTTAGATATAAAGTAAACAGAATAGTGTCATTCCAAGATGCCTTGATCTTATTAAGTTTAATGATGTCCTTAAACACAGGGAACAAGATTGCATTGCAAACTATAGGATTTAATTTTATGACATGACATAATTGCATAGCCTGTCTGTGCTTGGAGCCCTGGAATTCTTGCTGTTTTTTTGAGATCCAAAATGTAAAAGTGCATTCCCAAAGCATATTCTGAGCACACTTGAATTCTGCTGTACTTTACTTGAAGCTTTACCTAGGGATTTGGTGATACAATCATTCGAGGCTTTACAAGATGCGCCACCCACTAGTTGAGCCTGACCTGTCTTTCCATTTACAAGGTGCCAAAACAAACATGTTTTAGTTGTGCCACAGACATTCATAACATTCTGACAATTGGAGGCTGATTTCCATTGGCGAATCCAACCTCTATACCGAGATCTATTAGATCCAATGGAATATGACATTTCATTTGTGCCAAGGTTAGTGCTTGATATACTCCTAATTTCCTTGCATAACATGTTGTACCTTTCCTCAACCTTGCGATAACATTTTTGTTTGTGTTCCTTAATTTAGAGTTAGTTATTTTAAAACAGTCTCCATGAAGCCTGTTCCATTTTGAAAAAGCATGGGACTTGACTTCATTAACCAGCTTTTCAAACCTAGTCGATCATCCCATTACACCGACCATCCGCTGAATGACAGTTGACTCACATTCCTCAACCTGCAAATCCACATCTGTTGGTCCTCTAGAAATGACAAATGTGTTTACCTTGGTCAGGTTGCCAGATCACCATATAATACTATTACCAGTAACATTTACCTCTACATCCAATGTAGAGTATCTCTTACCTCAGGGTCCCAGTGGGAACAAGTCAACAAGAAGGGCATATGGTCACTCTGAACAAGTTATGACAGACATAGACAACATACTGTCAACATTGTAAGTTGACCAAAAGCAGTAATCAATTGTGGAGCAACTTTACACTCTGGTGTAAGCACCTGAGATATCACCATGTTTTCTACCACTGACCATGTACAATTGCAACCGTTGTAGGAACAAAAGACATACGTGGCCCTTTATGTTAGAGGAGTCTTGCATAGGATTAGCCTGAGGTATCTCCCAGATAGTTTCCAACACATTTGGCTTCAGCCCAGGCATTTTCACATTGAAATCACCCATAACCAGAATTGTCATATACGGGCCAGGCTCCACCAGACACCACTGCTGACTAATAGCACTCATGAGTTTAGAGGTTACTTCCAAACCAGGGGATCATACAGATTGACATGGGAAGCCTATTCTGTTTGCCAATTCAAATTCTCAGAGATGATCCCCACTCCTTTCTATGGTCAAGAACTTAGATAGAGTTATGAGAAGGTTACCTTTTGGCCTCCCCTGGGGCATTTAGTCACCACAGTGTATCTGGTATTGCAACCATCAAGTTTCTTGCAAAATGACAATTGCAAAGTTGTTAATCCAAGATGCTAATCTGCCCTCTATCCCATAATGTGTATTACCTCTATATTCCAGAATAAAATTATACAGGTGTTTTTTTTTAAATAGTTTTAGCTGTAAAGTGCCTGCCAACCAAGACCAATCATATCACCCTGCACTCCCAGTGCAGAAATCTGTCTCATTATTATGTAGGTAGGTCCTACGGGTCCCTTCAAGTGTTATAGCTATGGTTTGTATCTCCCTACTAGACAAATTCCCCCAATAACGATTTCCTAGAAATTTCTTCGTCATCTCTTGACAACAAGATCAGGTTAATTTCAGAACTACTGACTTCAATGCGCAACTTTAGAGATCTACATTGATGAGTCAATATCAGGGAAGCAACCATATCAGATTTAAAAAGTACAATGGCAGTAGGACGAGCCACATTATCCAACTGATCCACAATCTTCACATCATCTGACGCAACCAGTCTTAATGGTACTATTAGGTGGAGCAAGTCCTTAATGGCTCTTCTGTTGAGAATACATTTGGGGGTGGGGGGGTACGGAATATGTTCTCAAGTCTAATAGATTTTCTCAAGTGATTACTATTTCCTCAAAGGGAGTCAACAGCCCTCTCAGCACTACAATTAGTCATAGGGCTAC
This sequence comes from Ambystoma mexicanum, assembly GCF_040938575.1. Taxonomy (NCBI): domain Eukaryota; kingdom Metazoa; phylum Chordata; class Amphibia; order Caudata; family Ambystomatidae; genus Ambystoma; species Ambystoma mexicanum. The sequence goes on from NC_090939.1 coordinate 340,494,368, forward strand.
ACCCTCATAGGCAGCATCCTCTGTTGTTCTGCGTAGTCATTTGAGCCATTAGGCTGATGTGATTTAGCACTCCCACAAGGGCCTCTATTCCCATCTATTGTTAGTCTCTCATCCATGTCTGGACCTTTGATCTCATCAATCATCAAATCAGTCACATCACAAACTTCAAAGTTACCAACAGTGTCTACCTGGGTCCTCATTACTAAGTTTGGTCGACCCATTAAGCAAGTAATCATGTATGTCTGTAATCCGGTAGAAGTTACCCCCCCACCACTCCCATCAGACTTGTTTATTTTTATTACTCAGCCTGCAATTCTAGATAAATCAGTAGGATTAATAACATGAGTGCTAAAACCCTGATGGTCCATAGAAAATTCACCAGTCTCAGTCCCTTTCTCAATACGACTGGGTTCAGGAAAGACAGTAGCCTCATCTCTGGTCGAAAAATTATTATGGACTGGACACGAGTCACCATCGTTATCATATAACATCATGGCTGGGGCATTAACCTCCAAAAGCGTCACAATGCCTCCAGGATACATATTCTTTTCATACTACATCTTATTTCTCTCCCTTTTTACCCTACAGTTAGCCAATCTCTTTATTTTCAAACATTTATCAAAGTAAACTAGTCAACCTTGTCTCTCAACAGCCTCCTCCCCTGCTTAATTGAGTGAAACATCCATTACAATCAGAACCATCGAAATATCCAAATTAGCAGTTGCACCAATCTCCACTATACAGGGTACAGGGGAGGTTCACAGTGACCCCATGAGATAATAAATCATCAAACACAATCAGCACTGTGGGAGTCCTCTCCACATTACAGTGGGGATAACATAGATGACCCCTCTGGAGCTATATACTCACATAGCAAGCTACATGCATGGAAGGGAAACTAATCCCCAAATGATTGGATATTGCAAATAACATGTCAAAGTGCTCCTCTAATATTTAAAATGCCCTATCATTCTGCTTGACCAGGCGCAGAGCAAAAAGACAAGTGCCTGCAATGTGATGGTAGATGGCAATGCACCGTTGGCTAAAAGACAATCGTTTGGGGATTGTGGATCTCTATGTTCACTCTCCATCTCATTCACGTCAACATGTATTGAAGAGTTAACAGGTTGTGTGCTGCAAGAGAAGCAGATTGCCCTACAGATCCCCTTACAATGGCACAGGAGGCATGGTGGTAGCTGGCATTGAGAGCTCATGTGAGGTTGACTGTGGGACAGATGAGGAGGATGAGGAGGAGGATGGAACCATTTCAATGGCCTGTCCAAAGTTGCCACTGGAAATTGGTGCTGCTGGAAGTTGGAACAAGAGGTGGTCCATCTTGCAATGATGCTTTATAAGCAGATCATGAGTTGCTTACACAGCATTGCACATAGACACCTGCTGCCTCAAGCCACCCATCAGCAGTGACAGCACTGCATCCTGGGTGACCACATCACCCAGAACAGCGGGCTTTGTCTAGGTGGAGGCATCAGTGAACTGCACAACCTCCTGTTTTAGGGCCAGGTGCCCAGACTGCACATCCCCCTCAGTACCCCTATACAACACTGTTGGTAGGCCTGCAATGGCCTCCACCTCTTTCTCCTCCTCCATCCACCCAAATACCTCCAATGAATTATCCATAGTTTGATGCCCCTGGATGGTAACATCACCACCACCACCCTGTCCCTCTGTTGCTGAGGTGGCCACCACAATGATGGAAATATGGACCTCCTCCTGGCCACGTGTGTCTGTAGCACCATAGGTACACCTCCAACCAACCACATCTAGCAACATACACCCCTGACAGTACAACATGAAATCAAGAAATACATACATGCACCTGTTGCAGAGGATCAATTAGCAATGCTCTTGCTCCCAACACATATAAATTTAATGATGACTTAGCATGCATGCCCTCACATTCAGTGGTCTGTCAGGTTCAAATGTAGGTCTGGAGATAGTCAAATGCAAGACATTGCCGTGACCACACATCCATTTACATGTGGCAGTCTCATCTGCTGAGTGGGGATGATGCAATCATCATAAACAATGGAACAACCCATAGAGGAGTGTGCATAAATGTACTTCACATGCCCCCAACATCTCAATCTGGCAACTAAGCTCATACCTACATCTCTGCCCACTTCACATATGTGCCATTACATACTTACAAAGTCGGAATGATGCTGCAGACCATTTAAGGATTTTGCAACACACATGCTGTGGATAGCACTAACTTGATCAAGTCATGCATATCCATGCAGGATATACAAAATATGTGGAAATGTACACCCTGTGAGTGCTCATGACAGTTTCCGGAAGCAAAACTTTTGGAGACTGTGGAGACAAGATGACGGGTTTCCCAAGCCTCACGGGCTCAGAGAGATTCTCCGATGCACTCCCAGCACTATTTATTGCTTTGGGATCGTTGGTTGCAGCGTTAGCGAGGGGTTCTGTTTCTTCTGTATCGTGTGGCACTGGGTGAGGAAGTTTCTAGACGTGCGATGCGTGGATCCAGTTCTTTCTTCCAGAAACCAGCACCGCTGTTTGGGTGACCAACAGGACTTGGAACGGGCCCCGCAGGCGAGGTGCAAGACAGAAAGAGCGCTCAAATGCCTTGATGAGCACCCAGCTTCCAGGCCGTATGCTGTGGCCCGGGCCCTCGTATTGCACAGGTAAAGCCTCTCGCACCTGGTGATAAATCAAATACATGTTTTTAGTCAACTGACTGCAATAATCTGAAAGTAATACATTTCAACGTTTCTCAAAGAGCTACATTTAGGAAGGTACCAGATATTGGCAGGTGTCCCAATTACTACCTCAAATGGAGAGAGCCCAGTCTTAGTTTGAGGGGTTGTATGCATGGTTAATAACACGATCGGTAAGGCGTCTGGCCATTTTAATTTAGTGCCGGCACACGTCTTAGCGAGCTTGTTCTTGATGATACCATTGTGTCTTTCTACTAGTCCGGCGCTCTGAGCGTGTCTGGCCGAATGGAACCGTTTGTCGATCTGCAATGCCGCACATATCTGCCGAATTACAGCAGCGACAAAATGTGGACCATTGTCCGACCAGATGACTCTTGGTAGCCCGAACCGTGGGAAGTACTCCTTTAACATGGTTTTCGCAGAAGTCAGGGCTGTAGCATCTTTGACAGGGAAAGCCTCCACCCACTAACTAAAAGCACAGATGACAACTAACACATACTTCATATTGTTACAACGTTCCATCTCCCTCACTCTGTTTTACAAACGCGGCAGCAGCAGCGACAGCTCGCAAGCATCTTGGCAAAGCGCATGCTACAGGATCAAGGGCAGAAGAAAAGTAACCGCACGGCTTATTCTTCCCTCCATGTTCCTGCGTTAATACAGCCAAAGCACATCCATCACATTCATGCACAAACAACACAAAGGCCTTTTCATAGTTTGGTGTGCCCAAAACCGGTGCCGAGCACAATGCAGTCTTGAGCAGATCAAATGATTGCTGGTGTTCCGTGTTCCATGGCAGTGGCAAAGAAATGCCCTTCTTTGTCAAAGCCAACATCGGTTTAATCACTAGTGAGAAGTTTTGGATCCACAACCTACAGTAAGAAGCCATACCTATCAAGGCTCTAACTTCCTTCTGTGTATTTGGGACAGACATGCCAGGAATTAATTTTATCCTTTCAGGTGTCAATCTTCTTCCCTCCTTTGACAGGAGATAGCCTAAATAGGCGACCTCCTGACAACAGTATTGAAACTTTTTAAGCGAAGCTTTGTGACCATGTTTAGCTAGATGAATAAGCAACAATACAGTGCCCTCCTTACAAGCACTCTCGGAGTCTGCAGCTAAAAGCAAGTCATCAACATACTGAAGCAATGTACAAGTAGAGGGCAATTCAAGGGTATCAAGCTGTTCTTTCAAAGCCCTACTGTAGATGCTATGACTCTCTGTGTAACCTTGAGGTGCACGAGTAAATGTAAATGAGTCTCCCCCTAAGGTGAACGCGAACAGGTATCTACTGTCCTTTTGTATAGGAATACTAAAGAAAGCATTCTTCAGATCCACAACACTAAAGTAAGAAGCTGTAGCCGGAATCATGGTTAATATTTTCGTCACATCAGGCACAATTGGAAATTGCGGAGCAACAACTTTATTAATGGCACACAAATCAATTATGAAATGGAATGGAATTGCATTATCGCCTTTTTTGTACACGGGTAAAATCGGACTATTGCACAAACTACCTGTAATTACCTCAATCACCCCGTGATGCACAAAATCGGAAACAATGCATTTCAAAGCTTGCTCGCCCTCAACTGGAATGCGTGGAAGCTTAATTCCATGTTTCGAGACTATTTTAACAGGCTCAATCTGTAAAACACCAACATCATTGTCGTCAATTGCCCATACGCACTCTGGTACATCAATGAATTCTGGTGGCAAAGGTCTGGTTAGGAATTGAGAGACAGAAAGTTGATGTGGCGAAATCGTCAAACGCACTACGTCAGAAGAACAATGAATTACCGCATTCAATTCCTTCAACAGATTCAACCCCAGCAAATTCTCTCCACAATTTGAAGTCAACAGAAAAGGACAGTGGTCCGTAAAGGGACCCAAAGAAATAGGTACTGGCGAAGAAACTGGACAAACAACTGGTGTGCCTGAAAACCCTACAGAAACATTGGTTTGCCCTGACAGTGGAATGTTTGGAACCCGAGAATGATCAATGGAACACTTCTGTGCTCCAGTATCCATCAAAAACAGATGTTTCCTACTTCCCACTACCATTTTAACGTAGGTTCCAAACCCTGCTTCGGGCAATCCTAACGAAACAGAATGTCATCAAAAGGAAGCTCTTCAGATAGATATGCAGCAGAAGGATGATCAAATATGTTTCTGGTATCCACACTCGGAATCTGATTATCCTGCGAAAAAGGTTGCTGAGGATCCTGTGCAAAACTGACCTCTACCAGGGCCCCCTACACCCAGGCAACCTCTGGATCGTCTACCCATATTCCCGAATGTGTTATTCAACCTCTGTCGAAGGACGGGGCATTGTGCACGCCAATGACCCTCTTGTCGACAATAGGCACACTGGTTAATGTTCACAGGACCCAAGGGCACATTCCCTTGTGGAACATATTGACCGCTAATCTGCAAATTACCCCCTCTGGGGCATCTAACAATTTGCTGTAATAATACTCTAGTCTTCAAATCACCTTTTCGCTTCCCAACTCTATATTTGTCATTATTGACACGATTCTCATAGTACTGAGCCATGTGCGGTACTTCTGATTGGGACTTCGCCTGCCAAGCGCTCTCAGAAGACATAATCTGTGTCTGGATGTCAGGCAGCAATCCACGCACAAATTTGTCCACAAATAATCTTTTCCCAGACTCTGTGCCTAAGTCTTGTCCGCTGAAATCCGAGAATACCTGTTCGAACCGATTAAAGAACTTGGTAGCACCCTCAGACTTCCCTTGGACACAAGCTGTAAGCTTGTCCCAAATAATTTTCTTTTCAGGAATTATGGTTTTCAATTTTGCAATGATTCTATCAGGCAAAGTTAGTATCACCTGGGGCGGTCTCTCACCAGCTGGCCTTTCTCCATCGAGCCTAGTTATGTTAGCCCATGTATCTCCCAACCCTAGTACGTCGTCTATAGTCCTAACTTGTTTCCACAAATCTACGGGCAGGAGTATAGGAAATAACAAATTAATGTCACCCAGGGTGAATACTGAGGACTGCAAGACAGACTCTATTTCTTTATAGAATCCTGTAGGATTTTTCCTAATGTCAGGAATAGATTGTCTAATAGTGTTCACTTCCTGTCTTGAGAACGGGACGTGAACAAACTGTGATACATAATGTGCAGGAATGTTCACAACAACTATACCCGCAGCAGCACCGGCCGCAATCTCAACATTCGGGACAAATGTCGGAGGAACCTCTCTCATAGGCAACTGAGAAGTAGCAACTCCGAACGCTTACTAAGCAACAGAGCTAAATCGAGCGCTAAAGCAGTCGAAGAAGTGTCAAGTGAAAAAGCTCTCTTATAAATGCTCAATAACTCTGTGGGACAACTAATCTTTCTCTTTACGCATTCATCCTGCAGGTACTCTATCATTACCTGTATCCCTTTCCTCTGCATTTCCGCCGTATACTGACTGCATGTGTCATATACCTCAACTGGAGTTATCGACATATGTGAGATCCACCTAAGCGCGTCTTTCGTACAAATTCGTACTTCCTCACATCTCGATTTTCAACAAGGAAGGAACCGTTTCTGTACATACATACTTTCCCCCTCGTCATCCTCATTCTGTGACCTTTCCAACTCCTTTCTATACACAAATATCCTGTCAACATGCTCATTTACTTTCTCCACAGTGTCTCTTGAAAACGCTAAAGTGTTTAGATCTCGCAATCCTTGTGGGAGATCTGTATTATTTAATTTGCCCCACATTACACATAAATGAACCCCTAATCCTTCAATGAAAACATTTTTCTCAGGAAATTATCCATATTAGAAAGTGTGGAAAAAACATTAGCTTGATCATCTCTCTCCATACAATGCTTAGCCCATGCAATAAATTAATGTTTCTTCTCTGGAGGTACAGTATTACAAGTGACAACCCTTGACCCCGCACCCTGATCGACTACAAGCGGTACGAGACCACTTGGAAGAGGGGGAGCAGGCAAATTCAATGGAGGTACTGTTACTGGTGCGATAGGAAGAGGTGGAGGAACAGGTGGAAGAACAACAACTGGAGGAAGAGGAACATTACGAGGAGCAGGAACAACAGGCAGAGCAGGAATAGCAGGAATAACAGCAGGAAGAGGAACATACAGAGGTGGTGCAGTGGCACCAGCCCTTCGTTCATTTAACAATTTGTCAATGAATTCATCAGAAATATGGAAATCTTTAGAAGGATAGATTTTCTGAATGCAAAGTGAGAAAGCCCTATGCATATTCCTAGCTGACTGAGACTGTTTATCTTGGTCATACAACAATGCTTATTCGGCGTTTGTTTTATGACGGCGCGCATGTTTTTCCCTACTCTTAAGTTGCTGTAACGCTTGTTTTTTCCAATTCTGAAAAACATCGAATGCTGCAGGTCTAGCCTTTTTCTTTAATCAAATTGACTCTAAATACTAAATACGAGGGATTTCAAAACTACCATTGATTGGCCACTGAAGTTCAGAGGCATGTCTGGTTTGTCTGTGCCAAATATCATTAAACACTATACTTCCAATGCCATGCTTACAGTACATAGTACAAGCTGGCGACCCCTCCTGTGGTGCTGGACGGCTACATTCCAAAGATTGTCTATCGCTGTGGAATAACGCCCTGAAGCAGATAGACAATTTCCCAGGCATATCAAAATATTGGTGTTACCTGGTCAATAATTGTGTCTGCCGATACAATACGCCAAAATCAAATTATCAGGATATTTAAGAATCAGGTCACGACTCACCTGATCAATCCTAAGGAGGTCCGATCAGATTTCAAATTCTTTTTCTAACAAATACTACCTTGTGTTTGGTGATTTCGGCAAAGGCTGATGTGTCGCGTCTCGTTCAGAAGGGGCCCCTACACTGTCCGATCCCGATCCGATAGCGTGTGTCAACCTTCGACAATCCGGCATCAATCTTGAGGGTCCCTATTCGGGCACCAACTGTGAAAACAAAGAGAAAATATTGATGCTGAGTACCCTAAAAGGAAATACAACGAACACAGTTTATATATAATTTTTACCGAACAGTTTCAAAAGACAAAACAATCAGATAGCTATCGGCCCTCAGTACAACACAGCGAACTCCAGCATGGTTCGTTGTGCTCAGCGAGTGGGGCTGTACATTAGAATTAGTCGCGCTTTTATACCCTTTGCGAACATGATGTCCAACCCTACTGCGGGTTAATATTCCTCTAATACATTACTGATCTAGGGTTCATGCCGAGTTCACACATCTATATGCTTAGGATTTGCCTTTAATGCATTCGCCAACAAGACTATACGGGAACAGTGTATTTTAGGATTCCTCATAGAGTCTTCTCAAACATTATTACAATGTAGTTAAACAAGTGTTCTCAGTTCAGTATTTGGATACATTGTTCTTAACATATGCTCACGGATTAGCTTCATTGGCACAAGTAAACCTTTATACACAGGTCAACGAAGGACAAGGTCTCAGTTCACGACCCCAACAAGTGGCCTGCAGGCAAGTTACATATTAGTTGTACACAGAGGTCAAGACGGCCATGTTGTATTTCGGAATGACATCGTCCAACATTTTAACTCACAGGGTGACTTTACAGAGAGAACCTAAAATGGCAGATGGCGGATTGACCTAAAATGGCGGTTTACATTGATTCTAAGGTCAGGACCATGCAACACGGATTTCTTCGCAAGAGGCTTAAAAGCAACTTGGCGTAGGCCAATATACATATATTCATCGCAATAGGAGGCACAATATAATTTCCTGTTTGACAACTATGCTATCAAATGTGTGGTATTGTTTATCGGGATTCTTCTCACTGATGCATGATCACTACAGTAATGCATTCATGGTCCCTTCCATTACATGTTGTGCATTCCAGATGGTGGATGCTTCAACTCTGTTTGAGGTTGACATTGATCTTTCAGCACACATTACTGTATACAGTATTCATTGTGAAAACAACATTTGACTCACATGGAATACAATAAAGCAATGCACAATATCATAGTTTGCCAATCACTGGCCATGGCAGCCAGTGGACATGGATGAGTGATAATGTCAGTGAGAAGTCACATGATGGTGTGTTCCTGACAGAAGTTGCAGTGCTGTTCATTCCACATTTGAAGTGTAAATTATTCAGAGGTCATGCATGTGCACACTGATCATGTCCATGTTGCACTCTCCTCACACATAGTTGAGATGCATGTGAGCTTGGGTAGCCACAAATCTGTCCTTAGCCAATGTGGTCAAGGGTGTGATGGGATTGTGCAATACAAATGCATGCAGGTTTGGTCAGAAGGAAAAAACCTGCTGCTTCCACATGTTGCAAGTATGCACTGTTGAATTAGAGAAGGGGCTCAGCAATGGAGCACAGACCTCCATGTGACTACTGTTAGACCTTCAACTCTCATACATGTATGTATGTATGGTCACCTACTCCTCCAATCAATGGCTTTATGCAGGGTTTAATATGCACCAACATGATTCCACAGAGCATTGAATGTTATTCACCTGTGCCTTTCACATTTCAGAGTGCCCAATTTCAATGTGTGATGTGTGTGTGGCTGGCCATATTTTGTCTGTATGCATTATAATTAACATATGTATGTTCAGCCATGTAGGAAGGCCTCTGAATATTGGTGTCTGATTTTGTGCAGGTGAGTGTGCAGTGGATGAGGAAGAGGAGGAGACAGATGAGGCACTACCATCCTAAGGTGCATCGCAGGGTTCTGTGCTTGGTGAGCATCCCCTCATGTTGCAGGCCATCATCAGCAGGCCTGCCTACTCTTCGAATGATGCTGCTTAATTTGATATGGATGGCATACCGAGGGACATGGTAGAGGGTAAATCATTGAGGAGTCTGGATGCAATGGAGCATAGAGCCCCTCATGTTCCCTGAGGCTGCTGAGTCAGAAGGGGAGAGCCAGGAGTCCTTGGGCCTGGCAGTGGTAAGCGCTGCTTCAACTGTGGCTTCTTTGTATAGAAGGTTCCCTTCATCCATCATGGAGGCAGCAGTGAAGGCAGGTGTCAGTTGGAGGTTTGTAGACAGGCGGCTAATGACAGTGCACTCACTGCGACGGGCCTGGGTTTCAGCATCCCTGCTTAGTAGGCTTCACACACATGTTGAATGCATGCCTGCCAGACACTCAGAGCATGAAGAGGATTTGCCTCATGCAAGTGCCCAACGGGGCAAGGTCACGCATCACCTTGCAGAAAATGTCATCCCCTCAAATGCTGCAAACACTGTCAAATTCTGCCTATTGAGGCAGAAGATGGGAGAGGACATGAAACAAGTGTGGCAGCAAATGTGTGATGATGGTTCAGCTTTGAGACAATCTCTGGATGATGAGTTGTGTGCCTCAAGGGACTACCAGCATCAGCAGATTTATTAATTTGCATGTATCTATTTATTTGTGCATTTATTTCAGCGCACACAACTTAACCTCGTGCTGCAGAGTGCTACATCAGGCAACATAAGAGACAAATAAGAGTGATCACACAAACTGGCAGAGCTTTACCTCATGGTGCGAGGGGCTACATCAGGCAGCATATGAGACAAAATGGTATGATTACACAGACTGGTAAGGCCTCACCTCATGGTATGGGAGCAACAACAAGCAGCATATGGGACAAAGTGGAATGATTACTGAGACTGGCAAAACCTCACCTCATTGTACAGGCACTACATCAGGCAGCATAAGAGACAAAATGGTATGATTATAAAGACTGACAAATACTCACCTCATGGTATGGGGGCACCAACAGGCAGCATATGAGACAAATTGGAATGATTACATAGACTGGCAAAGTCTCACCCCATGGTACGGGGGAAACAACAGGCAGCATATGAGACACTTTGGGATGATTACACAGATTGGCAAATGTAAGGAATTTATGGTGGCAACAGTACAGAAAAGACAGACACAAGTGATCACAGTTCATGGGTGTTTATTAAACTGTAAATGCAGGCTGGAAAAATGGCTTACCTAAACCTAAATCTAAAATGGGAGCAAGGATCGACCTACAAAAGAAAATTAGGCAGTCATGTCAAATTAAAAGGGCCTATACTAAGAAAAACCTATTGCCAATTCCTCTTCAACTTATTATACAAAGAGTGTAGGTTAAGGGTTCAATAAAGAAAGAAGTCTTCACAAATAATACGTCAGAATGTGATTGCCAGGGTCTCCCTTTCCCACGTTTTCAGCACAGGACAAGGTGGGACCTGGCAGCACAGCACATGCTTGAGCCATCTCAGCACGAGCCAACATTTCCGTATTAACTATCAGGTTCTTCGACGGTTAAGTCTCCTTTCAAAAGTCTCTTGCCTTCGAAGGCCTGATGCATTCAACAAACATAAAGTTCTGTTCCATATAAACTTTGGGTGACGGCTTCACCCTTGGGTCCTCCTCTTCCGGACGCTGAGCCCTCTCCATTCATATTCACCAACACACTAAACAGTTCCTTTTCTCAATGAAGTTTGGGTAAGGACTTCTCACCCCTGGATCTCTCTCAGCTGGGCTCTGACCCCAAAAGACAAGGGGTACAGTTACCTTCCCCTTGTCTTGCAAAATATTTTCTTGTTTTCGCAAATCGTAATGTCTATTCAAACAATGAAGTTTGACTTTGCGTTGAAGTGGTTCACTTCTGTTAACACACTGTTCCTAGGGACTTTAGACTTTACCCCTTTTTGTTAGCATCCCTCCACCTGGTTTACTCCTGCCAATTTTACGAAACACAGTTCATTGGGCTTTTCCCTTGGTTGTTGGCTTCCTTCTGCCGGGTTCACTCTCATCGACTTTTACCAAACAGTTCACTATGGGACTTTAGACTTCGTCCCTTCTCGATAGCATCCCTGAGCCGTGTTCGCTCTTGCCTACTTTCACCATGTGAGATTCACTTCCCCTTCTTCACAATCATCTGTCGGTAAAATACTTTTGACGGTACTTAGGATTTTACAAGACCCCTGTATGACCACTTTGACCTCTCTCCTAGCCTCTTCCCAATGCCTTCTGATTATGGTGTTTGTTCAAAGTTCAATTAGCCACTTACTACTTTCATTCACACAGTTCGGTTTCATTATTGGCTTTCCCCTCTACTCACTGGTTGTGATGACTGCATGCTTAATTGTCTGTTAAGTCAAGGCCGATACCATTGGGCCATGCATCTCTGCCCGGCTTGGCTGTCATTGGAGGAGGCAATCTGGCACCGTTGACATCTGCTGCAACACAAGCTGGCTATTGGTCGCGGTCTTCCGATTCCTTCTCTTGAGGCTTCATGGGTCTCTTGATAAGGGTAAGGTCACTCCTCCCCTTGGTATCCTCAAAACTTGAACCGTCTTTCGCATTCTCTTGAACTGCCATGCTTAGTTAAATCTCACATTGTGCGCTCTGCCTTGTTCATACTGTGCTCTCGTGCTCTACCTTTTTATCCATGTGGGGAAGGGAAAAGGCCATCAAGTGTGAGTATTCTGTTCAGTTGCCTGACTTCGCCTGACCCTTGTATTGGGACATGTCAGGTAAACAGTTTTAGGGTAAGCCAGTCGTTTTCTATGGTTTGAATAAGTATTTAGGTCAAAAAGGGGGGTTTGGAGTGTTAGTGTATCCTACTGGGTAATATGTGGAAGAAGTATCATAGTGAATTACAACCCTCATATCTGGAGGGTTGATGGCCTTAGAAGGGGGGGATTGATAAGAATGACCGGATGGTTATTATGAAAGGAACAGGGGGGATTGTGGGAGCGGTAGTGTTTAGTCCAAGTAGTGTGGGTGTTCAGGACAGAATAACCACAGGGATGTGGAGGAGAATGATTGTGAGTATTCGGATAGGGAACATGAAAGCAGGAATTCTGAGAGAGATGATTTCTGAATGCAACACGCTGTTTGATCCTTGGGGATTTGTTATATACAGAGGAGTCGGTAGATTCGGGGTAGAAGAGATTTAATGGGAGAAAGGGGGGTAGATGTGCTACAGCCCACAAAGGCTTCAAGGATTTCACCCTCCTCTCCTTCTTCCCCGGTACAATACAGTGTCTCACCTGGGCTATTCCCCCAAGCATAGCTCTGAGTTCCCTTACCCAGGTGATCCTCCCTCACTCGTCCACCCCCAAGGTTGGGATCTGAAAGCATCAGCACGTCTCTATTCGAATAAGGTATTCTCAAGGTCTTCCTGGGACAATACCCTCAGGTTTCTCACACAAAGCTTCACCTCATTTTATGGGGGGCAACAACAGGCACCATATGAGACAAGTTGGAATGTTTACACAGACTGGCAAAGCCTCACCTCAGGGTGCAGCGGGCTACATCAGGTAGCTCAAGATACAAAATATTATGATTACACAGACTGGCAAAGCCTTGTCTCATAGTGAGAGGGGCCACATCAGGCAGCATAAGAAGTAAAATAGTATGATTACACAAACTAACAAAGCCTTGCCTTATGGTGCGAGGGGCTACAACAGGCAGCATAAGAGACAAAATACTATGATTACACAGACTGACAAAGCCTCACTTCATTGTGCAAGGGGCTACATCAAGTGTGCAGTTGAGCATGTTTAGGTCCAAATTGAATAGTCAAAGGGTGAAGCGCCAGTGGTAATCCCTGTGCAGGGACGTAGGTGTGGATAGTCATGGAAATGCTGGCAGTGGCAGAGGTCGATCATACAATGATAGTGGGAACAGATGGACACCTTGAGGGAAACCCTACATGCAGATATGTTGGCCTTATGAGAATCTCAACCTCAAGACATGGATTCCTTGAGGCAATCTCTGCATGATTACATTTTTGCCACCAGGAACATCCACCGCCAGGAGACGGATTCCTTAAGACAATCTCTTAACATGCAGTTGTAGACATCAACATTCAGCGTGCATAATGACTCTTTGGCCAGCCGTGACATCCATCATCAGGACCTTATTGCAATTGATGCCCTCATGCACGCATCCCTCTCACGAGTGTCTGTAGCCAAGAAGGAACAAGCTTTTATCATTGCTTTTATCATTGCTTGGTCAGAGTCCATCATCCCAGGATCTACCACAAGATGGGGCTTCCACTTGAGATACATATGTGATGCCATTGGCCATGTCCTCACACACCACTGTCCTATTGCCACCACCAGTCCTTCTTCATTCACCACAGTGTCCATGAACCTATTGAAGGAACATGTATTGTTTTAATTTGTTTGTTTCTTATATCACCGCTTTCGATGATAGACTAATTTCTTTCTTTTTTAATTCGTTTTTGTACCCCTTCTAAGGTGGATATTTTTCTCGTTTGTAACCCTGTCCAAGGTGAACTGTATTATTTATTTATGTTTGTCTTCATTCAGGGTAGACTGTATCATTTCTTTTGGTCCTCATGTAAGGGTAATTGTCTTCTCAAGCGCAGTGAGTCAACTGCTCATGGTACTGGGCCAATTTTTCAAGCTGGGGGATTGAAAAAGCAGCGAAACTCAGTGGAGTCAACTGAGGTGGTCTTGTGGACTGCTACAGCCTCCCACATACAGGTGAACATTCCCATCAACATTGATGTGGATATGTGTCATCTGTTAGAATCCTTTAACTGGCCAAACAAATGTCCAATGTAATTTCATGTATCTTGCCTCATCCATTGTTCACACTCCCTGAGGGGACCCCTCAGCACCATATTTCCACAAATGTCCCCATTCTCTTAGCTGGACATTCACCTGGCTATCACCAATGAGGCGGCCCATTGTTAGGTGGAGGTGGTGAGGGATTCACAGCACAACAGCCGCACCACCAGTTAAGGTTGTGCACTGTCATTATGTTTCATGGCTGGTGACATATGCATAATGGCATGATGTGGAACACATAGGGTTGGTATGATTCATTTGATATAGTGATGACTGGGTGATGGTCACTGTCATTGAAGATGTGAGTTGTCCTACATCATTTTTTGTGTGCCTATATCCTTGATCAGCAATACATAGGCTTTGTGTCACTGGTTCAACCTTCATGGCTTGCTACTTGCAGTCAGTCTCCTCAGGATGTTCATGTGCACCTGCATTTAGTGAGGGCTTATGCATTAGATTCTGTTTTGCTATCCTGTTATGTCAGCCTTGCATGTTGCCTCCTGACATGTGTTACATCAAGTAGCAACTCCATGATCAGGGGTGGACTGGCCTTTAGGGAAGTATGTTCATTTCGCAGTAGGCCTCTGCACCCCTGTCCTCTTCTGTGTGGTATTTCCACATTTCCTCATGGGGAAAGCGTTGGGCTTGTTGTAGAAGTGTGATTTGAGGCCACTCTGATAATTATTTTAAAGACCACTTTAGGTTCCCTGTCCACCCCTCTTCATGATGCAGAGGCATGCACAACACCTGACTCTCACAATCCACATAGATGGATGATACAGATTACAAGTATGCATGTGGGTGATGTTTGATGTATGCAGTGTATTGTTGTTGAGGTGCGGGTGTGGAGGCCTAAATGTC
The DNA here is from genome assembly GCF_040938575.1 of Ambystoma mexicanum. Classification (NCBI taxonomy): domain Eukaryota; kingdom Metazoa; phylum Chordata; class Amphibia; order Caudata; family Ambystomatidae; genus Ambystoma; species Ambystoma mexicanum. The sequence goes on from NC_090939.1 coordinate 340,509,517, forward strand.
TTTCTCATGTGTTATGTGTAATGTTGCTGCTATGTACCCATTGATATGTTCAAGGACTGTTGGTGGTGAGGGGTTTGTAACCATACATAATTTTTTATGTTTGCGTATTCTATGAGTGGCTAGATAGCTTTCTGGGAGATTTAGTGTGCATCTTTGTGATGGGACGAGGGACAAGTTCAGGGTATCAGAGACATGCACGAGAAGGGGCTGTGTTGGCACCTTTTCATCTTCCCCATTGCAGAAGCACGAACATGCCAGTGGTGAGTGGTGGTGAGCAGGTCTGGCTGCAATGGTGCTGAGGGACCCAGCTTCAAAATGGCAGTTGGGTGAGAGAGTTGTTTTCCACTTGATGCATGTGACTTAGGGGAACACATGTGATGGATCCATTATGTCAGAGGCTGCCTTTACAATATCATTTATTTTGGGTGTGCAACATGAACAATGTTCTTCCAACTTGACATGAGTGTGGACGTGATTTGTGCACTTTATGTCAAAGATATCAATGAGATTGCAGTGTACTTTTGATATTATGTGGGCCACACAGTTTGGCAATCCAAGATGCACATTCTCAGGCTGTTGTTATGGGCAACCTTGATTAGTCTGATTACATTGTTGAAGTCCACCAGGGATGTGGCTTTGCAGTGCGAGTTCCACAGGACATAGTATTCATGCGAAGTAGGTTTGTACTACCGGGTTGCCTGTGGCCTGTCCCTGTGCCCTTTGGACTGCTAATGGAATGGTTGGGACCCGTAGATGAAGGCAGTAGCCCTACTGCAGTTCCACTGCTATGTCACAATGTGTGGCAATATTATGCAGGACACAACATGCCACAATGATTTTGCATACTACAGGGGGTGCATGTAGGAATACAGCACCTGAGTGGTGAAGGGAGTGGAAGTGTGACTAAGGCACTCCAAATGTGTGCTCCACTATGCCCAGTGAGGGGTCAATAATGCAAGGCGGACAACTGCTTGTGGGTTTACCAAAATATGCCATTTTATTAAAGAAAATATATGAAAACTAAGCCTTGCTTGGCCCTCTCTGCTGGGGAAATCAGTGCCTACTCTGTAAGCTAAAGGCACATTCTCTAGCATGGGATAACTGGCCTTCACACTAAACAACACACATAAAAAAGAACATATATGGCAACACAGTACATTCAATAATATCAATACAATATCTGAATATACTTCTCATCTCCTTGGTAATGTCCCTTCCCCTGGAAACAAAGTCAACTCCAAAGTGTTCAAGAAAAGAAAAGAAAGGTTTGATATTTCCAAGTTAAAGAAAAAGTTCATCAAAAAAAATATCCACTGATAACAAATCATTTGTTCCTGGATGAAAAGATTCCCTTCCAACTTCCAGAAAATAAATGGCATCAATGTTAATCCTAGTTATGATAAATTGTCTCTTTTCTTCCTAGTAGTTGGCCACAGTTAAAACAAGGTGTAATATTTCCCAAAGTCAATAATAAACAATTCTTTAGGACTTATTTAGTAACAACTTTACATGTACATTAGTATATTTGTCGGGATGTGTTCTTTGTGTTGCTTCTTCCACTTCTACAACCATAATCCTAGTGTTGGTACTATGAGAACAGTCACCTTTGTCGCACAATACATTGCTGGTTCATACCACTTCAAGGTTACATCTGGTGACAAATTAGTATACCACCACATTTTAAGTATTACTACCAAAGCTCAGTACTTTGAATTGTTAGACAGGTTTCAACAAGCTATACTTCAATCTCTTCAGGTAGGCAAGGCTTGCTTTCTTTTTAATGACACACTTCTTCTGCATGGGTGTGTCCAGACGCTCTAATTGGGCATTCCTTTTTCTCTCAACACCCTCAGCTTTCTTTCTGCATCTGGCCTTAGTCTCCTCAATGTTTGCAGCTCTGTATTCACAGCAATACAGCTCAGACAAGGAAAACTCAGCCTCCTGCATGTCTTCTGCTGCGCAGCCTCTGCATTTAAGAATTTGGGAGAACAGGACTCTCTCAGAACTTGCAGGTGAAATCCGTTGGCTCAATGTCGTTCTGGAGTTCCTTCTGTACTCCCACGTCTTTGTGATTTTCCAGCTTCAAGCTTTTCCTCTGCTTCTACTGCTACAGCCAGACTTCCAACTCCTGTTCCAACTCCTTCTACTCCTTCCTTTCTGAGGGGGCCTTTTATTCCTCCCAGGTTCAGTAATGGGCTTCAGCTGTGGGCTATTGGCCTTGATTGCCTCACTACTGCAATGGCTACCAGGCTTAATTGCCTGATTGCTACATCTGCATGCATCTTCAGCCATCTTCCTCATCTCAGTACCTCTAGGATTCTGGGCCTTATAGTTTTTTCAACAAAGTATAGTTTTTGCACTTCTGCATTGTTTGTAAGGGTAGATTTAATTCCCTTCAAGATTTTAACAGAGGGGATTTGAGAATTAGCTATTACAGAAGAAGATGCTTTAGTGAAGACAAAATGTACATATTCCTTTACATTGTACCCTTGGGATTGAGGAAGATGTTTAGTTTGGGATCCTGAAAAGAATCTTTCTTTCAGGATAAATGGCTGTTGTTTTATAACCTTAGGGTTCACAACCCTAAATCTAATATGAGGTTTAGAGACATTACAATGACCATAAGACGTGACCATTTTAGGCACATTGGGAAGAATCTTCCTTTTAGAGGAAAAAAACTGTGTCTCATCCCATGAAATCTACTCCCCACTCTGGGCCCTACACCGAGGTGATCTGCCCCCATTACACCACCCCCAGGGTTAGGATCAGGAAGCATCTGCCTTCCCTTGGCCACCTGGGAGGAGACTTTAGGCAGGGTTCCAGTGAGTTATCCATACCATTCTTCACAGCCCCTAGTGACTATGTGTGCTGTTTTCTACTGTGTCTCACCTGGGGTGGCTGTATCCTGATGGTTGTCAACAAGAATGGTGTCAGCGAGTAGGCACTCTCCCCTGCAAAGGAGTACATCGTAATTTATTGCATGTATTGTCATTTTTAGGGTTTCTGTTTGTCATGTGCCTGCTTGTTTGTGCATGATAGATACTCACCCACTAGTCAGGTGGGGGAATGGCAGAAAATGTGGCTATCATGCATGCATTCTCGGTAGTTGGCATTGACATGCATGATGTGTCCTTTGGCATCACTGATCACCTGCACATTGTATTTGTATTTATTTTGTATTTAGTTTATTTGTAAAGCGCAACCAGGCCAGAAGGCATACGGGTGCATCATCTTAACATACATTGTTGCAATTACAGTACAAGACAAATGAGTGAGGCCAGCTCCCTCTGTTACAGAATGATACAATGTGGGACTGGCGTCACAACAATACATCCTAAATATATCACAATACAAGAATATGCATTGCTGAGCAGGGTGCCAGGAGGAACTGGAGTCCCAGTAAAACAACAAACCAACTCTACTGAACAGGAATATAAAATGAAGAAGTAATGACTGTGGGGTGTTAGACAACCTAACCATGAAGCAGTAAATCAGTCTGAGTGAGGAGTCACAATTTCGTTTTATTCTTGAAAGCATGGAAAGAGGGCTCAGTACTAATGGCAGTAGGAAGGGAGTTCCAGAGCTTTGTAGCCAGTACAGGGAAGCTCACCCCTCCGGCTTTTTGAAGTTTGAATCTGGGCAGGGAGAGGCTGTGTATTTGTGCAGATCTCATGGCGAGACATTTATGTGTCAGCGCAAGTGTTTTTAGGGATATTCTGTGTTTGACTGGGAGCCAGCGTAGTTCAGATCTGACATTGGAGATATGGTGTCTAGGAATATTGAGCGCTGCTCTAATAGCATTGTTCTGGGTAGTTTGTAATTTTTTGATGTTAGACAGGCTAGTCCCCAAGTAGAAAGTGCTACTTGGAATTCCAATTTTTGGTGTTGAGATAAATGTGCTCTGTGTCTCGGGGGTGTTGCATTGCTACATGCATGTAGTTGATGGCTCCTAGGACATGGAGAAAGTGTGAAAATGCATTTCATTCCTGGCACACTCTCTGCCTTGCTTGCAGTGTGTGTGGCATTACAATGTGCGTATGCACACGTGCTATGAAGCAGTGAAAGACCTTGTGGAGGCACCTTAATTGTGTCAGCTGTGATATTCCCCCCTCAATGGTCGTGCTATGCTTGAAAGATCTTGTGGCCAGGAAGTGTATGGCTTATGAACTGATGTGGCACAACCCTGCTCCTCCTCCTCCTTTGTCCATGTAGTAATATCAGTGCAGGCAATGCAGGATCTGGCATAGCGGCAATCATATGTTCAGTGGAGTTGCATTGCGCTTTTGTCCTTGAGCTTTCATTGCATTTTATAATGGCTGATCGATTCCTTTGGAGTCAATTGGACAGCGCTCTAATGTCTGCAAATAAAGTTTACTTAGCATTTGATTGGGTGTGTTTGTTGTTTCCACTGTGCCTCCCTCCCCATGCCCATGTTCTTCCTCATTTTCTTCATGCAATGAGGATTTTGCATGTTCTGCCCACTTTCTATTCTTTGAGCAGGACGTTCCTTCACCTCCCACGCAAAGCGCTCTCGCAAAGCATTAAGTGGGAAGGGCCAGATCAAAATGAATCAGAAATTGTGTTCTAGCGCAGAACAAAGTGTACTTTTACGGTGCATATTCACTTTGAGCTGCGCTAGACTTTTGTAAATGAGAACATATATGTGTTAGAAAAACTGAATACGGCTCTGTTGCAGCCCTCCAGCAACGCTGTGTTGTCTATACATTGTGAAGCACTGTATAAAATACCATTTAGAAAGAAATACAATAAACAGTAATAGCACTAAACAACAACCTTGTTAAATACCTTTATTTGGTGTAAAATCGTGGCTGCATTCCTTTTGTAACGAACTGCTAGTGAGGTGCATTCGTAACATAATGGGTCACACAAGGCTAGGACCCACAGGGAACACTCACAACTTTGAACATACATATTGGGCTCCATTTTGTCATTTCAAAATGCAGAAACAACAAAACGATCAAAACAATAAAACATTGCATTCAACTCCCCATTTATCAATTCTTTCCGTCTTGTCCCCCTCTACATGGAACGTGGGAGGGGGGTGTGCCTATGTGCCTGTCACACCCTTGGGAGTATTACCAGGAGGCCAGAGATCCTGCACCTGTACTGACTGCCTTATGATCCCACTGCCCTTTCCCCTGAGGTTAGCTACCAGGCCAGAGCCATCAGGTTCATGCCGATTTGGGCCACCCCACCGGCTGACACCAGGTACCGGGGCCCACCCTTAAGGGCAAAATCCCATCCCGACAGTCCTCCCCCAATTGACAAATGGACCATCACCAAGCAGTTTGAGGCACTCCTCCCACCTAAGCCAGTCTGAGGCACTCCCCCAACCTATGCCACACTGATGAATGTCAAAAGGTTCTGCAAAAACAATCATGTTCCTTGCTGCGACCATCCTGGTCAAAAAGGTCTAGGCCCTTCAACAGCATATGGGTGACCACCCTGAAGTGCCTTTGGCCATTGTTCAGTTTGCAAGCAGAAGTATTCAGCAGGCTGGCCTGCATCCCTTTTCTCTATACCTTCTGCTGTATGATCTGGGACCAAGCAACAAGAGCACTCGGGCAAAACGTCCTGACACATGAAATATCAACACATGGCTCTTTCACAGGACTCTGTGCCCCATGGTTGAAAGATCTTTGCCCCCAATATGCAGGATCCCTATGTCTGACTACACTAAGTGCCACCTGCCTTTTGCCTTAACCATGACCACCTTCAGCTGATGCAAACAAAGGCCCCCAATGCCAGTCCACTATGTGAACACCACTGAGACGATGATACTTTACCAAAGGGAGGGCACTCCTGATGAATGAATGGCCCACAATCCAAATCACATGTTGAGGTGACCTACTCTGCCTGATGAGAGAAACAGAAATTGAGCCACATACCAGAAAATAACCTTCAATTCATCTGTGTAGGCAGATCACTGACAACCAGGCACAGGAACAAACATTTTTCTGAGGAAAAAGGCTACGTGCACCTCTTGCAAGGATAACAAGGTTTTATTTCACCAATAAAGAAAATAATATGTCAGTAGGAGCATTCAAACCAGACTGCCAAGGAGCGCACTAACTAGTAGAACACAGAGCAGGACATTTTAAATGCAGTTGTTATCCCACATGATGCAAGCAATATACAGTACTAACTCCCCCAGCGCATTGGCATTCCTCTATGTAAATACAAACCTCACCAAATGGGATGCCACGTGATTGCTCATTGTTATCTTTTGAGTCAATCCCCCTCCATGTGGTTCAGGGTCTTGTGACTGATGGATCCCAGAGAGGTGATTGGATCCCTAATTGGAAATGCTTTTCGCCCTACTAACAACTCTTGTGATGTGCACCTGGTCATCATACATGAGCTAAGTGGATATTCTCGAGGTCAACTTGGCCCTCTGAAATGCGAGGCACTTTTTGGATCCTAGATTTGTTGTCCTCACCCTGTGCACCATCTGGTAAAAATCAAAAGGCATCATGCTCAGAGCTCCTACCTTGGCAGCAGCCCACTCCCTGGATATTCACCTGAGATCTTCCATCTTTAATGGTTATAATGGTGGGCAACTGGTAGTTCAAACGAAGTGACCAATCCTAAGGTGGCACAGAGGCCTTAAATTTGGACTGCACTGTTTTGGTAGCTCAGGACCTCTGCCCTGACTCCCAGGAGATTGTCCTTCAGGGACAGGTGAATCCCTGCTCGTGCTTGGCTATTCACATTCCTTTCTAATTGCATGGGTCTCCCGCAGGAGACAATGGGATAATTGTATCTATTTGGTGTCAAGGCCTTCCAATCTGCCGCAAAAGCTGGGAATGGGGATGGGAATGTGTGTTGGTGCTAAAATACTAAAATGTGCTATTGCCTAAACCTTAAAATGGTGATAGTTCAGTGTTTCGTGTCCCAGGACTAATCTAGCTCTTCCACCCTTCATTATCATAAGATGCGTTATTCCCCTGCTCCTAATACTCCCCTCCCCCTACAATTGCCCTCCTATGTTACTGTGAACCCTAATACATTTTCCTCAACCAAATTCTTTTTTGGTGGGGCTTGGGACTTTGATATGCATTCCACCATCTGCAAACCACTGAACAGAGATGGCGTTATAGACCCCCATCACATTTTATGTAAATTCTTCTACTAAGCAGGATGGGGGCATTTATAACGCCAAACACAGCAGACTCCACTACCCCAACATCATTATCTGGCCTTTTCCATGCCTATGCCCACCACTGTTGCAACAGTCCAGATCCTGATAGTAGGACGAATAACCAGTCCCATCTAAACCCTCATGAACTGAAACTGGTAGACACAAAAGTTGCCTGCTGATAAACATAGGGGCCTCTGCACTTTTCACCGGACCCCGAGATACACTGCCATCACACGTACTGGTCAAGTGTATGAATCCTGCACCAACCCCAACGAGATCCAAGACCATTTACCTGCAATGTCAGTCCTAGACCTCATCCCAACTGCAATCCCATGGTCCAGGCTATTTTCACCTTCTTTATGGAGACTCCACTTGCTACATAGTGCTTGTTGACTGGGACCAGTTCACTAATGTGGAATGCACCAAAGAAGGTTGTTCATCATGTGCATCCAGGGAAACATCTGGCAGCGCCCTATTTTCACTAGTTTCCCTGCCTTGTGCTATGCAACCTTCCCCTACCTGGAAAGGCCTTCTGTACTACAAAATGCTTTGCCCTATTGACCTCTCCTGCCAAACCAGCAAAGAATTGTACTGTTGATAGAAGTATTTTTGCATGAAAAAAATTAATTGAACTTTTATAATAACGCATATTGCCAGATACCAGCCTCTAACCATAGGAACATGTTTTGGTGCTCTGCGTTGTTCTGCTTCCAATGCAAGCATGTTGCCCCAGAGTTCTCCCTAAGCTCCTATCCATAGAACACCCCTGTGCATGCAAGTTCCCCAAATAAAGCAACATAGCCCTCTTGAATATAAGGGAGATTCCCCATGGCCAGGAAAAAAACACAAGCATCCATGAAGGCCCTCCCCCCATGGCCTACTTTTGTTTTAGTCACCAAGGACCTGGTAATCAGGTTTTCCAGTGCTGGGCACCAAGATTCCATGAGCTGTCATCTTCTGATTGGCTTTGGGGTGCCATATCCTGAACTCTTGCTTCTTGAAACAAGATGAAGCATCAGCAGCCATATAAGGCAATCATGGGACATGCATAGCCTCGTACTTTACATCACCTAAAAGACAGGACAGTACCAATCTCTTCAACAATTGAAGGACTATGGGGCAGGAGGCCCTTTGGTACCAATTACATGCTATCAGATCAAACAACCACATTTTATTGCGGTGGTCCTTCTGCCACACTACCTGTGAAACTAGAATCAGAAAATTATTGAGGAAAGTGACATTCTGAACAAAACCAACCTGTGCCCACTATTGCAGCCATATTGCCATGCACCACTTAGCTTTCAGGATAGGCCTAAAGCCCACATTTCCTATGGTATCTATGAACAGTACCGGTCATATCCACAAGCCATTTAAAGCATTGAGGAATGTAGCCCACATTGTGAAGTCCTCCCTTACCTACCTTAACAGCCTTGTCCTGTGGTGTTTTGACCTCAACCCGTTCCTTCCAAAATGGACAAAGAGAAGGTCCCCCATATAGGTATGATTTGCAAGGTGAAATTCAACAACCCAACCAGCGACTTTAATTGCCCCAGAGATGCCTTCCAATCCTAGAGGCACTGCATGACAGCAGGCTTAAAAGCACACACCTTGTCATCCGGTAATTGACAAACACCCTCCTGGGATTCCATTTCAATCCCCAGGAAGGTTAAACTGGATATATGTTCTTCTGTTTTGTTCTCCTCCAAGGGTACACCTACAATCTCTGTAACCCTCTGGAAGTACTTTAAAGAATGAGCGCATTTGGGTGACAAGAAATGATCCAAGTAAGGCAACACCCTTGCAGATGTGCAAGACTGTCTCATGATCCACTTAAAAAGTGTGCTGAAACTTCCCATCTATGTTAAAGCGTGACCGATGTTGTTTGTCGAGATGCACTGCCAGAAGACGAAAGGCAGATGTTGTATCCCCTTCAACATCAATGCACCTTGACACAACACCTGCAAATGTCTTAAAGCCATGTCAAAAGACGCGTAACGTACGGCACACAACCCTTCGTCAATGGTGTCACTGTGAATTAACCAGAACTGCCCCTTCTTCTTCTTAGGAACCATACCAAAATGAGAACAGACAAACTCCTGAAGGGGTGGGACCAGAAATGGATCTGCCACCCTCCCCAAGGGCACCTCTTTTGCTAGCTGGCTGAGGATCTCTCCTGGGTTCCTCAGAGCAGAGCTCTTTTTCCCGGGCACCACCCTTATTGCCAACCCTACTGCCAGTATGCAAAAGCCATCCTAGAACCCTTTTAGGAGTATTAAATCATCACTTATCCTCGGATGCACATCCAACCCATTGGGCCAGCTTCAGTGACAATGGCAGACCAAATATGCCTGATCCCTGTTACAGGTACTGTGAAAACCTGAGGGTATTCCACTCCTCTTCCCCATGAATCCTCTATGCAGGTGGCCAGGGAAAGGCCATCCCTCTTGGATCCTGACCCTAGTGGTAGACAAGCGAGGGATGGTCATCTGTGTGGAAGGTCTTCGGGGCTGAGAGTGGGGTGTCCTAGGGAGAGGCATAGTATTCCCCTTTCCTACCAACAATCAAACAGACCCTAATCCAACCTTTATGGGCTACTGCAAGCCTGGTTCCCTTACTTTCTATAATGTGACACATGACGGTACTGTGACAATGAAGAGGAGACTAAGAATAATGAACACCAAAAATATTCACCACTTAGGTATTGGGACGAGAAAGCTGCATTCCAAGCATTGTAAAGGTCAGGCATGTCTTCCTAACTATGGTCAGGCAGATCTAATTGACCAGGCACACCTGCAGCCTGTTATAAAGCTGCAAGTACATAAAATGAAGGAGAAGCTCCAGAAGGGCGAGAAGCAAGGATGCCAGCATGACAAGGACAAGCAGGGGACCTGCTCTTCGTGGGAGCAGCGATGGCGGGGCTGGATGCCGAACCAGGATGCCAGCAAACCTGGATCACAGAGGACGCTGTCAATGTCCACTGTAAAGCAGAAGGAGAACCGGAGCAAGAAGTATCCGTTAGGCGAGCAGGGCTCACAACGGCAGTGTTTCCCGCCTCTAGAAGTGGAGCAGAAACAGCAGGAGCCAACTGCTGGTGAGTGTCGGAGAGACAGACACACAGTGGTGTTCCGAAACTGAATGCAGGCAAGAGTGTCAGTCCATTTACTTTGATTTCCGAACTGAAAGCAAACTTATATTTAAACACAAAAGTGCATTTTAAATACCGATCTGAAAGCAAAGTCATATTTAACTACAAAAGTGCATTTTCAATACCGAACTGAAAGCAAAGTCATATTTAACTGCAAAAGTGCATTTTCAATACCGAACTGAAAGCAAAGTCATATTTAACTACAAAAGTGCATTTTCAATACCGAACTGAAAGCAAACCTGTATTTAACTACCAGAGTGCATTTCAAACTTAAAATTTGAACTTCAAGAACAAGAATACATTTCAAATACACAAAAACACGGAATGGAACTCAAATCTTAACCAACACAAGTATTGAATTCAGAGCAATTCATCTTCAAAAATATAAAAACCATTAAGCAAATTATATGTGAAACCCAATCAGAACATTGATATGATATGATATGATATGGTATTTATAACGCGCCTACACACAGGTGTTTCAAGGCGCGACGAGGCAGGGAGGGGAGGAACAAGGGGAGACAGACAACGATCCTACTAGGCCAGGTGTCATTCAGATCGCGCAAGTGCAGGGGTGGGGGAGGGGGAAAAGTGCAAGGGGAAGGGGGAGGGGGGGAAGTGCAGTACAAGGTAAGTGGCGAAAAGTAATAAATAAATAGGGCCAGCTGGTGGCAAGTGCAAGATAAGAGCAGAACAAGTGCTGGGGAAGGGGGGGAGGACTGGTAAAATAAGTCAAATCTAGAAATTATTTTAATTATGACATTTTGGTCGTAATTCTTCAGGCATAATCGTTGTCCATACACATATTGAAAATGTCCATGTACCCATCAGTCCATTCAAAAGAATAATAATTATTTTGTTTCTCCGTAGTTATAATCTTAAATATTCAGAAACTAGGGGGCGCTGCACAGTGAAGCTCAAGGTGGCAGCATTTTAGCAGAGCTCCACAACAGGAAGCCATCAACTAATGACATTTATTTAGTTATTTATTTATTTTTATTTGTTACACAAGACATTCCCATTCTTCATATCGCACTGATACCTGTTTGCGAATTTCATACCTGCAAGGCACATGCATATGCCTGTGCAACGTAAATCACTGCTGTGGCTGCAGTACATGGGTTTGCAGAGGGCCTGCAAGATGCATTGGGATGGTTTTCCTGGGTGGAGCCTGAGAGTGAGGAGTTCTTGGGTTATATCTTGTCAGTGAGCGACAGCTGAGGTCTGCTGTCTTCCATACACCACTTGGTCCAGGGCTGCTTGGTATTGCCACAACTTAACGCTTGCTCTAAATGGGCAAGGGACATGCAGATAGCCATCAGGGATTACCTATGGTCAGACATGTGTGCGCAAATGAGTAGGGAATCGTACAACTCATGATTCAAATTGATACAACTGAGGATGCTACACCGCAACCACGACACGCCATATAGGCTGTGCCTATTTTCACAGGAGGGGATGGGCACATGCCCTAAGTGTAAAATTGCAAAGGCCAAGCACTCCCATATGATATGGGATGTCCTGCTGATTATTACATTTAGGAGGGATTTATGCATGATGCTATATGAGATGACGAACAAGAACACTGTTCCCTCCCCCATGCAATGTTTGTTCCATATTTTTTTTTATCCCTGCATATGTCGTATGGGTACATTTGTGAGCCTGTGTTTTCTGCTAGCCAAGCATTGCATATTATTATGATGGATGAATGTAAGTGTCCCTACTAAAGACCATTGGCTGCAGGCGGTCATCTGGGCTAATGATATGGAGGACCAATGGACCCTTGTGCCGTCCGTCAAATCCCTCTCAAAGGACATATGGGGGCGACTTAAAACATATTTAAGGCACACAACTTCTGCACATGACAACTGCATGGATTCGTAGCCGTCCTACACTGGAAGAACCTGCAGGAACCTGCAGGAATAGCGCCAGAGCTGCCCGAGGTGAGGTGTGTCCCTCCATGCTTCTGGGTTGTGCCCCCATGGGGCCCTGGTTGCCTTGCCCATTGTTATTCATATGCTTCTTTCCCCTGATATGTTCAGCTGATGCGATCTGTGATGCACATGCCAAGTGTGTTAAAAAAGAAAGTTTGGAAAAAAACACTCAGAAACTAAGCTCAATCCGTTTCAGGAATACAATTCCTTCTTCAGGTGCAACACATTTTATTATCTGATAATCACTAATATTTCACAACTTCATTCTACATTATCAACTCTATGTAAATTGTATTGCATATATACTCATATTCCGGAATGATGGCCATCTGTATATCAAAATAAACTCTTACATCACTTCATTATATAGCTCCAAAATTACCAATTTTGTATATTTGTACAAATGTAATTATAGATTGTTTTTCTCTTCTTCACAATTAGAAAAGGAATTGAAATGAAAACAATAAATTATAGCAGTTTTAAGGTGCCAGAAATTGGAATGCCTTCCCTGTGTCACTTAGAGCTGAACAATCTTATTGGACCTTGAGGAAACACCTTTAGACATTGTTATTCGGCCCGTCATCATAACTGCTTGATCTGTATGAACATTATCAGTCTAATCGATATTGTTTTGTCTTCGTAACTACTGTCTGTAACCAGTGCTTTGATGCCTATGGGTTTAGTGCACTTCTACAAATGCATAAATAAATAAAAAAACAAATATGCTGATAATGGTTCAGACATAGTTGGCTGTTGCAGGGCAAACCCCTTTTCATAATCATTTCTGGTATTTTTCTTTCGCTCATTTGAGACATTGCACCTCGGGATGCACTCTTAGTCTATAAACGCAACATACATGTTTAAATGTGCAAGTTGCCCTGATACAGGACTTACTGTGAAAGGGCAAATAGGCCACTTATTTATCAATACACGGGTCCGCACTCTGAAGGGACTGCCCTTAACTGACAAAGCCCTGAACAGAAGTGCACCCCATAGCATACTTAAGGGTGATGCAGTTTATCCAAATGTTGACTGTCTTCTTCCCCTGCTCAAGATCTTCACTCTCTGATTTGGTCCCTGTAAAAGTGTCGACATAGGTGACCAGGCACCATGCAAACATTCCATGTAAGTAGAAGGAATTAGGTGTTATGTGACTAACTTGGGAGTGAACTCTCGGAATTTCTCAGGCATTACGTCTATGTACATGAGAAAATCAAGGGTACAGATTACAATAGATTTCTATAATGGTGTTTTCGTTTTGTTCCCTTCGGCTCCCTTAAAACCATTGTCCTTATCAGACACGGGGCTTTCCAACAATGAATAAAGGTCAACAACCTACTCTTTTCAGAATTTTGTCCTTACGATCTTGTCAAATGTGCCATGTTAACATACCTTCTTGTTGAGGGGAGAGGCTAAACCTGAATTACCCTGCCCTAATGTTGAGGCTAATGACCCAGTGAATACCTCTTTTTTCTGATCTCTCTATTAGCCTTGTCTACTCTTGGCACAGCCATGATGGCATCCCCTGTTTGGGTGTGGATTGTGACAATATTCACTATATTTTTCCATGGGTCTTTCCGTTTCAGCACCCCTTGTTGTCCCCCTCCTTCCCCTTTGGCAACTTTCTGTCCATAGTTTCTATTGTTCCTCATTCTTTTTGCTTTGTTTTTTAACAATTCTGGTTACTTTTATATGTTACTTTTATGTTTCTAAAGACAAGCTGGTGGCAACAATATTATTTTTCTGTTATTTCTAATATGCACATTTATGTTTACCACATATGGCTACTAAACAGTTCGAGTGCCCTAAAATGGCCATGACACAAGAATTACACGCGTTCTTTAGCCAAATTGTTGTTTGGGCTTCTTCCTACTTTGCCAGGTCTGGAAATCTCATATAAGGTCATAACCTTGCCCAGGAAAGTGGCAGTTTTTGCAGGCTAGTGATGCCTTTGTGTGTGTGTGTTGTTCAGTAAGGGGGTGGCACTGGCTGGTCCCATTCCGCAGTCCTGGATCCAGAGAGTCTAGGTGTGGGGCATGAGAGAAACTAATAGTTGTCCCTGATTGTATAAATACTGGCTGTTTGAATGGTGGAGATCCTTACCATTGGTGGGCTTGAACTTGCTTCAAGACTGGATTTTGGATAAGAAGACCATTTTTTCAGATCAGCCAAGAATCCTTGGTAAAAGAACAGCCAACTGACAATCTGAAGAAGACTCCTGAAGAGGCCCCGCATTTCTCCCTGCGTCTGGCCCGGTGTAGCCCTGTCGGACTACCCGCCCTGCAAAGGCCCTGTGTGGTGCTTCAACCCCAGGACTGGTGGGACCAACCAGTCTCAACATGTTCTTGAAGATCGAGCCATCCTGAGCCTTCAGAAGTGTCCCAGGACCCCTGGTGGATTGACAAGTTCTCTGGTGGGTTACCTCACTAGAACCTTCATCACTATGTGTTTTCTGCTGGAGCTCTGTTGGTCACCAGCTTATGGTATATGTCACCTTCCTGCTGAATTTCAGACGCCCAGCTTCAAGGCATTCGGCTCTGCAAGGACTGCTACATCCACAACTAAAATGACACTTACCATTGTCTGTGTGCAGTGACCATCGCTGCAATTCGCCTTGCACCTTCATGTGAAGTGTCCTGAAGAGGTCTGCATTGGTGCATTCTGCATTTCCCCATCACCAAGAATTGCACTCTGTTACTGGGCCCGACTACAAGAATGTTTGCATTCGCAGTGCCTAGGCACTTCTCACAGGATCCAACTGCAGAAAATCCAACCTTCCAGCATCCCCCCGTCAACCCATGCAGTGCTCTGAGAAAATCGGAGCCAGGTGGGGTAAGTAAATGCAAAGCATGTGTCTCCCCTGTCCTCCATAGAATAACATTGAGAACAACATTGAGAACAAGTCTCCTTGTTCCCTACCCTTCAACTTCTGTCTGGCAGTTGAACCTGAGCAGTATGACCTGAAAGATAAGAACACAATTTACTTCCCTTGTAATGTTGTTGCATCTCTTCTTTTGAACAATCACCAACACAATTAACTTACCTGCATCAGATATATTCTGGGGGGAAGCCGTGTTGCATTTGGGCACAAGGCTCCACTTTTCTTGGTGATTAGACTGCTGAAGCTAGAGAATATCAATAGTGACTTAGTTCCATATTATTGCATCAATTTACATGCCTCCTTTGTTGATTTAGATTTAAGTCATTGAATTCATTTTAAGAACCTATGGTGACTTTATAAATGTTTATTATTGCATGTTGTGTGATGAAATCACCAGGCCTAGAACAAATACTGTATTTGTATACATTCCTGCCTAATTTAAATGATTGTGTGCTACACTGTGTGTACTCACTGTGGACCCTTGACCTCACACACACTCTCCCGAGAATATCATTGACTCCTCTCCTCTGCTGCCTTGATTGAGTTTGTGCTCACCACTCAGTTCCCCGTGTCATTATAACTACGGTGCCCTCCTAAAATCTGTTAAACAAGCCAGATTCTACAAATCCATCTTAACAAGTTGGGGCTCTGCCGTGAAAATAAGGTCTTGGGTAGCCAAGTGATGTTCACTGGTGTAGTACTATAATTCTATTTACACAGATCACTGTGATTTGAAGTTAGTAGTTCATATAAAAGTTGCCTACTCTTTTTTAGAAATGTAAACATTTACCATGTCTACTCTTGCTGATCTAAATGTATGACATTTATACAAAGTTGTGTTTGGATAGAGGATTCCCATCCTCTGGTTTAAAGGCTGGTCTTATACAGAAATTGCTAGATCACCAGGGAACTAGGATTGTTCCTTTGCCATTATGTAGTGATGCATTTGATAATGGGGCAGGCCACAACAGTAGTAATGGGCTTGTGGTTAATGCCACTATTGAAAATGCAGACAAAGAGGAATCTTCTCATGTTTCAGAACCAACCTCAGAAGCTGTGGTTTTGTTTGAATTGAAGAAGGAAAAACATAGAGTCAAGGAAAGAAGTTGGATTTTGACATGGCAAAGCGTGTGTTTGATAGAACACAGAGAAAGAAAAACAGGGAACGCTGAAGTTCTGGAAGTGGTTCGGGATCCTCTTCTCATCCAAGATTTCCCAAGGATCTGCTTAGTATGTTTCATGAGAAATATTATATAATTGATTGACTGACAGCTGTTGATTATTCTTGTGAGGTAAAATAAGTATTGTATTCTATTGTATTTATTTATAATGCGCACCAAACCCAGGGGTAACCAGGCGCAAAGGCAGCAAGATGGTTGCAAAAACTTAGTTACATACAATAGGGTGAGGTCCCGCTGCAGTTACAGTGCAGGACGTATCACGCCGAATAGGAAGGGAGGAACATATACACTATAAGCAATACTATATACATATTTACATACAATGAGGTAAAAAGCCAGGTGGTAGTGGCGCATCCAGGCATCGGAAGGTCGTTATGAGTCGAGTGTTTTAAGCCAGTGGATAGTTCTGGCTCTGAACTGGTGGTAGGGTAGGTCCTCCCTGCAGGTAGGAGGAAGGGAGTTCCAGAATTGCGCTGCTATAACTGGAAAGCTGTTGCCTCCAGACATAGTTCGTTTGAACCTGGGCACCAGAAGAAGGTTGGTATTGGCCGTTCTCACGGGGCGAGAGAAGGTGGGTCTAGTAAATCTGGAGATGAGGTATTGAGGGGCTGCTTGGTGGAGGCATTTATGAATCAGAGACACCGATTTGAGGAATATCTTGTCCTCGGTGGATAGCCAATTGACGGATCTTCTGGAGTCAGAGAAGTGGGCTTTCTTTTGGATACTGAGGGCCGCTCTGAGGGCATTATTTTGGAGGATTTGGATTTTGTTTGAGATATATTTGTTACATCCTACATATAGAGCGTTGCAATAGTCCAACTTGGACAGGCTCAGTGCCCTGGCCAAGGTGGTACAGTTGGTGGGGGAGAGAAAGGGTTTGGCTGCCCTAATGAGTTTGCAAGTGTACGCGGTGGCGGAGGCCATTGCATTCACTTGTTTGTTGAAGGTGAGGGAGGAATCTAGATAGAAGCCGAGGGTTTTAACCTCCTTAGCTACCTTGATCTTGTTATCGTCAATTATGAATGATGAGTATTTGTGGCCCAGCTTGTTGAGGTAGTGTGTTGAGCCAAGAATAAGGAGTTCCGTCTTGTCATCATTCAGGCATAGACCGTGTGAGGCCATCCATGCCTGGATGATGAGGTACACTTTATTAACGAAGGCCAAATCCTTGTCATAATCCCCCGACAACGGGATGAGGATCTGGGTATCATCAGCGTAATTAGTGTAGGTGATACCCAGATCGTCTAGATCATCAAAGAGAGGCTTCGTGAAGATGTTATAAAGTGTAGGGGAGACGCAAGATCCTTGAGGCACGCCGCAAGTGATAGGTGTAGGGTCGGCTGCTGCTGACAATGAGAAGACTCTCATCGTGCGGTTGTTAAGGAAGGATTGGATCCAATTGGTTGCTTCTTGAGAGAAGTGGGCAGCTTTTTGTAGGTGGTTGCACAAGATCTCATGGTCGACCAGATCGAAGGCCGCAGAGAGATCAAGGAGTAGCAATAGTGCTGTCTTACCCTTGTCTCTCAGCTCGTCTATTTGTGCTTTGAGATCTATAAGTGCAGTTTCGGTTCCATGCTTTGGCGTGAAACCAGATTGTCGGGCGCCTAGGAGATGGAAGTGCTCATGGTAATGCTGGATCTGTTGGTAAACTATTTTGTCGAGGATTTTAAGAAGGAACGGTACTGTGGTGATGGGGCGGTAGTTAGTTGGAGTGGATGGGTCTAAATTCGGTTTTTTAAGCAGAGGGAGGACCCAGGACTGTTTTAAGTTATTAGGTACGGTGCCTGATGTGAAAGACGCATTTATTAGTTTGGTAATAAATGGTGCGAGATCACGGGCTGCATCCTTTATCAGTAGAGCGGGGCATAGGTCTCCGTGACAATTTGAAGGTTTGAGGGTAAGAATGGTATTTTCTACTTCTTTGGTGGATACTTTATGGAAATTAAAGTGGGGGTTGTGCGCTGGGGAGCTGATTGAGTCAGGTGAACCTTATTGTGGATGCCGGTACTCGGCTTAGTAGAGGCGAGCAGAGATTCTTTTTTAATGCTTATCTTAGTCTTAAGGGAAGAGATTTTGTACGCTAGGGCATTTTGTATGCCCGTGCACCAGTTTTTATCTTTGATACATGAGTCAGGCACTTGAATCGGGGATTCAACCTCTTTAAGTATTGTGAAAAGCTCTCTAGTGCTAGATTTAGCTTGAGCGATGCGTGTACTATAGGATGTTTGTTTGGCCAGTATAATTTCTTTCTTATATTGGGAAGCTAGACTGCTCAAGTTTTTTTTGTTGTTTTCTGAAGGGTAAGCTTGCCAGATTTTTTCATGGCGTCGCTTTTCCTGTCTGAGGGCTTTGAGATGAGGTGAAAACCAGGAATTGATGTGTTTCCGGGGCTTACTCTTTTTTAGCTTCAAAGGGGCTATGGCATCAAGGGATGAAAGCATGATTTTGTTATAGATGTCCACCATTGTGAATGGATCTGTACGATCCGGGATGGCATTCAAGGTTGGTGTGATAAGCGGGATCAAGTTTTCGGGGGTGATGTTTTTTTTATTTCGGGATTGGACAGCTGGAGCTATGCTGTTAGCTTGTGCTGGGGTTGACTCTAGGGTGAACGAGATCAAGTAATGATCTGTCCAGGGCTGTGGGAGTATGGCGGAGACTAGGACTGGGCAGTTGTGCACCGCTAGCCAGTCCAGTGTTCTCCCTTTGATATGGGTGGGCTCGGTGATCTTCTGGGTGAAGCCCAGTTCCTCTAGGGTGTTATTAATAGTACTTGCATTTGTGTCTGCGGGGTCGCTAAATCCGAGGTTAAAGTCTCCTAGCAAGAGGCGTTGTGAGGAATTTTTAAGATTATTTGATAAGATGTCTGTGAGGTCTTCTTCAAATGACCCTAGAGGGCCCGGTGGTCGGTAGATAAGCTGAATGGAGATGGATTGAGTATTAGATAAAGTTACCTTGGCGGTTAGAGATTCACAAGAGCTCACATTTGTGGATGATTCAATTGTGATATGGAATTTGGTTTTGGCTATGATGGCAAGACCTCCGCCTCTAGAGGTGGTACGATGAAGTCTTAATAGCGTGTAGTCATCTGGTACCGCTAGCATAATTGCAGGGCCTGCCGTGGGGTGAAGCCAAGATTCGGTGACCGCTAAGAAGTCCAGGTCTTCATTGTGTAGCAGGTCGGCAATGTCTGATGCGTGGGCTACCATAGAGCGGGCGTTTATTAGAGCCCCCTTGGTCCTGAGATCTACTAGGTTTAGGGGTGGTGGCACGGATTCATGTGTACTTTTCTGGTCACGGATGGGCTCACGGTGGAGTCTACTGTTCAATTGAAGAGGGTGTAGGGAAGGATTCCTAGTTACCTTGTTGTGGGCTGGTTTAGGTAGAGAGTCATAGAGCCTTGGGAGCCTGGCCCGTAATCTAAGGTTCCTCATGAGAACAGGGCAAGGTATGGAGGTCATTTCAGTTAGTGTATATGGGTTATATGCGGGCTCAAGTGCTGGTAAATTAGGTAGCATGGTTGGGTATTGGCTGTTCAAAAAGTACAATATTGATCTCAGTAACACTGTATAAAGCGCATGGAGATACATTGTGATGTAGGGCAAGAAGGGCTAGTACAGTGAAGTTGTAGTCACTAGCAGGGTGCATAGGCAGTGGGTTTCGATTTTAGCAATCGAGGCACAAAAGCATAGGTTGCTAGCAGGGTGCATGGGCAAAGGGTCACCTAGATTCGATTTAGCAATCAAGGCACAAGAGCATAGGTCACTGGCAGGGTGCATAGGCAGTGGGTCACCTAAATTCGATTTAGCAATCAAGGCAAAAAGGCATAGGTCACTGGCAGGGTGCATAGGCATAGGGTCACCTAAATTCGATTTAGCAATCAAGGCACAAAGACATAGGTCACTAGCAGGGTGCATAAGCATAGGGTCACCTAAATTCGATTTAGCAATCAAGGCACAAAAGCATAGGTCACTGGCAGGGTGCATAGGCATAGGGTCACATAAATTCGATTTAGCAATCAAGGCACAAAAGCATAGGTCACTGGCAGGGTGCATAGGCAAAGGGTCACCTAAATTCGATTTAGCAATCAAGGCACAAAAGCATAGGTCACTGGCAGGGTGCATAGGCATAGGGTCACATAAATTCGATTTAGCAATCAAGGCACAAAAGCATAGGTCACTGGCAGGGTGCATAGGCAAAGGGTCACCTAAATTCGATTTAGCAATCAAGGCACAAAAGCATAGGTCACTGGCAGGGTGCATAGGCATAGGGTCACATAAATTCGATTTAGCAATCAAGGCACAAAAGCATAGGTCACTGGCAGGGTGCATAGGCAAAGGGTCACCTGAATTCGATTTTTCAACAGGGCGAGAAGCATATGTCACTATATATGGCAAAGTTATGGTTCCAGGTATTTCGATTACCTTGTGTGTGGCAGTTAGGGACTGGCAGATGGCAGACACAGGCACAAACAGGAACCAAACAGGTGCTGGCCTTGTAGCAGTGGGCCTTGGATGTTGTGGGCCGGCTCTGCCTGCCGGCAGCCAATGAGGGATGAAATAGGCAGTACAGCCTATCAGTATAGCCTGGAGAGGTGTCCTGGGCAGGCTGATCTGGTGTTGAGAAAGGAGTCGGCCATTTTTGAATTTCGAGTACCTCGTGTACTCCAATGGCGATTCCAATGCGGGGGCAAGTAGGTGGGCCTGATGACATTGCTTGGCTGCTCAGCAGACTACGCCATTCTGGCTGCAGTGCCATTATGGATATGTCTAAGGCTGACAGAAAAGACTTTGATACATGGAAGAAGTGTCTACTCTTACAGTTTGGGAAGACATCTGCACACTACTGGTTCCTCGAAGAATGTGAGTGGCTGGGTAGAAGGCTATAAAGTAACCAGTTTGAAAAGCATGATCAATTTTGTTATGATGGAAGATATTGCTCCTTCTTGTTCTAAGCATAAGTAACATTTGGCAGATCAAAGAAGTTTCATCCAAGAAACTGGCCACTGCTGCTGATCTTTAGGGTCCTCACATAGTATCACATAAGGACAAAGGACATGAGGACAAACATGCTTCTGCTAAGCAAGAAGAGGGGAAAACCAGAAAGAGAAATAGGGTGAGTCTACTGAAAAATCATCTTCCCATAAGGCCCACAGAAATGTCCAGAAGTGGGATAAGCTACATGAACATGGAAAGGGTAGTGGAACTAACAATCCCAAGCATGAGAGTTGAGACTCTAAGCCTCCCTATATACAAAAGTCCAGATAATCCTGTGGATCATGTAGAACAAGTAACTGCATGAATGGAACCCCAGATGTAATGGTAAGACCTTGGGGGTCCAATATGCAAATCTGGCACTTCCTTACTAGGAGGAATACATGCTCACAGGGGAATCCTTCTCCTCAGATTCCTTACCCTGTGGGATAGGATCTTAGGTAGTTTTACTTTCCCTGGGATCCTGGGAACCTAGAGTTGCTGAATCTTAAGCCGCTATACATGTTAATACCGAGCATTATTTTAAAGATAGTGTGCAGGTGGAAGGTGTAGATACCTCAGACATTAGGGGTATTGGGGCCAGTCAAACTGTAGTGGATTCCAGACTGTTAAATTCAGAGGCTCTGGCTAGAGCTCCTCTGATGCCCACTAAGTTGGTTGATGGCCCCCTTCCATGTTTGCAGATATGTCTGTCACTTTAGCTGTGAATGGTGGTGCGGTCAAGATACCAGTCAGTGTACAGAGGCACGTCTCTGTAAAGGTCCCTGTACAAGTTCTATTAGGGAATGACCGCAGAGACTTGGGTATTGCGGGGGATACTGCAGAACATCCAGATCCAGACACTAGGTCTGAGGCCAATGTTGCCTTGGCCATGTCTAATGCTCAGCCAAAGCCAAAGGGATACCCTAAGGCTAAAGGAGAGAAAAAATGAATAAGGAAATAATGTATCCCCCCTAAAGCACCTACCACTGAAGTGGTTGGTCAAGCTCCTGAACCTGACGAGGAAGAGGGGCTTCCTGAAATCGTCAATCCTCATGATCACCATCAGAATGTACTTGCAAAAGTGTGTCCGGCAGGGATAAGTTCAGTAAGGGCCAACGTGTGTGCTCAACACTTGAAGGCCCAAGGAGACAGGCCTGTTCCAAGTTGCAGGGTGATGCCGCTGGGAGGCATAGGATTTACTGGCATGGGCACGCTCCTGTATAGTCAGCCCGCAGAGTCCTCTGAAGGATACCATATGAGGTTGGTGGTTCCCCTCCTACAATTGGCACACAAGGTCCCACTTGCAGGTCATCTTGACATCAAAAAGCCTAAGGAGAGGTTGAACATGCACCTCTACTGGCCTAAGATAGGGGCACAAATAGAAAGTAATTGTAGGAGTTGTGCTACTTGTCAGATTTCTAGCAAAAGTGGTGCAATGTTCCAGGCTCCAATAGTATCACTACCTGTAATGGGCACACCGTTTGAGAGGGTAGAGCTCAATGTTGTTGGTACCCCTGACCCAGCTACATCCTCTGACAGTAGGTATATCCTTGTGGTCATTGATCATGCCTCAAGATATCCTGATGTCATCCGACTGGAAACTTGAACTGCCATGTCATGTGATAGAGCATTGCTTGGCATATTTACAAATGTTGGCTTCCCTAACAAAGTTATGTCTGACAGAGGCAGCAACTTCATGTTCACATATATGTAGGTCATGTGGAAGAAATGGGGTGGCATTTACATGTTCGTATGCATACTATCCACAGACAAATGACCTATTTGAGAGATTCAGCAGAACTCTAAAAAATGCGATTGGCGTTCTTGAGGAGCCCCAGAGGAGAAAGCAGGATGTCTTGATGCCATGCTTACCTTTTGCATACAGAGAGGTAAAGTCTGAAGCGAGTCCAGTCTTTGCCAGTTGGCTCACACATATTTGGAGAGTGTTAACAGCATTGGAATTTTTACCTGCTTTTGATTTGATTTTGGAGTGGTTGCCGAGTATTGGAGCAGAGTACTGGCGTTTTAACTGTTGGTCCGACCTTCTCATTATAACGTGACTCACAGCATGTAGCGCCCGCGCGTGAGTCCGAGGTGAGTCCAGTCTTCACCTGTCCTCGCCGAGGAGTCGCGAGGATCAATGGCATCTGCAACAGCAGCTGCAGAGGAAGTGAACCATTCTACAGTCTCAGGCCCAGCCGCCCGCCCCCACACGAGAGCAATATCATGGCTGCCTCAACATCAGCGTGAAAGAACAGTACTGGTGCGTGCAGAACCAAAAGAAAGAGGTAAGGCACGTGATTGATTGAACTCTGATAGTATGAGAGAATCTGCGACCCTACACAATGATAGTGATGGGGTCGAGAGGTCGGTGGGAGAGGCGGGGTGGGGAAGATGTCAATAAAGACATGGGAAAAGATATGTTGGAGTTTGGGACGCCTGCCGTGATGGCAGTGAACAAGGTAAAAGGTCAAAAGATGAGTGAACCACAAGACCAAAATAATAAAACAATAAAAGAAAAAACTCCAATGACACAAAAAGAGGAAGAACGAACAATGAAGCAAACTAAGGATGTGGGGTCAGTAACTATAACAAGTGTGGAAGAAGGGGTGTGGTGGCCAGTTGATGAGAATTTCTGTAAATCTGATTTGACAAACCAAAAGGCTAAAACGCTGATAACTGACATGAATGTTACAGATGCAGAATTAACGGAATAGGCATGTTCATAGACATTGAACAAAACAAATTTGTCGACAACAGTGTAGAAAAACAAGAAAGTTTGAGCAAGAGTAACAATTCAGAACAGAATGAGGACTCCAATAACAAGACTGAAGGAGAGAAGGAAGGAGAGCCACAAGGAAAACAAAACAAGTACCTACAAAACGAGAATGAAATAGAGTCTAGCAATGAAAAGAGAGAAAACATTGGAGAAGTTACGGAAACAAATAGGCAAACATTTATAGAGGACTTAGAAGAATCAATATATGCAGACGCATCTGATATAATGATAACGAGTGAAAAGTCTCATGATGAAGAAACCGGCACAAGTAAACAGGAGGTCATCTCAAATACAAAAGAAATAAGTGGCAATAGGCAGGATATAAGCAAGGATGGTCACGACCAATCAAAGGAAACAGAGTTGACCAACGAATGGCAAGAACAAGCCAGGAAAAGACAACCTTTGGGCCAAATGAAAAAGAATACAGAAAGATGGAAATCTTAATAAACCAGAGGAGTCAGAGAAGTGAAAACATACAGAAAGATGGAAAAGAATTACATAGGCAGGTAAACCGACTACTACAAATGGTAAAAAACAAACAGCAGTCACCCTTAATAGGGAAAAGGAGTACAGAGTTGAATCACAACCATGAAACCAGCGGGAATGGCAGAAACATTTTATTAAAACAATGAAAAATAAATCAACAAAAGCCATAGTAAACGACAAAGGAAACAAATTAAACTAGTCTCACTCCAATAAGAGCGCAAACAAAGGAGCAGGGAGTGAGGCCCAAGCTGTATGAATTACAACAAACATACCGCCTGGAGAAAAAACCTTGATCTCAGAGTTGGCACGCAACTGGTCTTTATTGCTGAAGAAGCAGATTTAACAATGTCATCTTCACATGAAAAGAGATGTTTGCAATCAACGTTTGCGGCAAAGAGATTTAATGCAAAAGACCCAAAACTTGACAGAGAAAATAAATATAAGAAGGTTTTACAAGTTCAACACAAACGGAAAACTGGGACACCCCGTCAAAGAGAATAGGTCAAAACAGTGTAAGCAACAAAGCATCAAAAATAAGTTAATAGAAAATGAAAAACAGAGTGAACAAGAGAGAGAAACAACAATTGGTGAAATGAGACAATCAGAAGAGGAACTGGTGCAATCAGGGTGGAGTCATCTGTCCATGGCGATAGGAATGCAAATACAGAATAATATAATGGCAGCGTTAACCATCTCATTGGCTCCTTATATGAAATTATATGAATCTATCAGCGAAAATGTAAAGGATAATAACACACTACTGGCCCTGATGTTAACAAAGCTTTCTGCCCAAGAGATCACTGCCTTAAAAATTGAAGTAAGATTAAACCATGAAGCTGAAACGTCCCTAGCATGGCAACAAAGATTATTCGACTTGGCTAGTGGAGATAGACATGAGAAGGACCAGTTAAAAAGTGCAATGTTGGAATCGCTGAAACGGATGCGAAAAACAGTGGAACATTCAGAGGGCAACCACAAAGCAAACAAATGAAAACAAGAACAGAGAAATAGAAGACACGGAAGCATGATTCTACAAAAAAAAGTCCAAGAAAAAAGAGAAAATGAACAGACGGGGATGGAAAGAATGGTTGAGTACAAGGAAAAAAAGAAGCGGCAACAAAACAGAGAACGCAGGAGAAAAAAAGGATCATCAAAAGAACAAAACAATAGAAACAAAGGTGGAAAGAAGAACCAACAAGAGCAGGAAGAGGAAGCAATAACTGGAAGCACTCTAAAGGACAATGCGAGACAGAACAACAACAACTCCATGAGAGCAAACGGAGAAAGGGGTAGGAAAGAGATAAGTACGGATAAGGACGTGTTATATCCAGTATTTTGGGCTGTGCAAGGGTCGGGCAATTCAAAAAACAAAGGAGAAAGTGTAAAAGCACTGCAAAGAAAGAAATAGGAGGTAAAAGAAGTAAGAATACCCAAAAATATGAAAGAGGGGCAGAGTAATTCCAATACAAGGGTAAGAACATTTTTTCATAATCTAAAAAGGACAACAGATAATATTAAAAATCCTGATAGTGACAAAGATACTTCACCGCTAAGCAAGACATTAAATCTAAGTGAAAGACAAGTACGGATTGAAATCAACGAAGACTTAAGTGAGCTGGACACGATTAATGACACCAGAGACCTGATTGAAAATGCATCTCATTACATTGCTGAGGCAGCAAACTCTTCAACAAAAAAACCTAATGAAGCCCGAGAGAGAGAACGAAATAATCCGAAAGCGCAAAAATCAAGAACAGTTGAAAAAAAAGAAAGTGAGAGCACATACGTCGACTCAGACGAGGAAGATTTTGATGAACGAAGAGGGTTTATAACAATGGATGAGAAAAGAAAGTTATTAAAAAATAAAAAGGAGTGGAGAGATGAGCAAGAGAAGAAAAAAGAAACATTAACAAAGAATAAAAAGATATGGAACCCAACACAGCCAATTGTGGATCAAAGACAGGGCCATGAAAGAAAAAGCACACAAATACAAAAAGAAGAACACGAGCACATGGCAAAGAAGGTCATGAATGAAAACATGTTAGTAGAAAACGAGGACAAAAACTTGAATCGAAAAAATGTAGTGCATCTACTTCATTGTGTGCCGCAATTAAGAAAATTGAGGAACTAAGGCATAGCGGTGGTTGAATACACCGACGAAGAACGATTTGACAGAGTGATATTGCACTGAAGTCGAACTCAGACAAAGAACTTATATTGAGAGAAGGTAACGAGTTGATGAAACCAGGTTATGAAGTACGAGATGTATACAGACACACAAAATCGGAATATAAGAACAAAGAAACTGCCACTCAAAGACAGAAAAATATGATAGTGGTTTCGCGACTAACTAAAAAAGAGAAGGAAAAACAACAGAAAGAAAACTTCAAGATAACAGTGGAAAATCGAAATTTGAAGTTGAGAGAGGAGGAGAGAGATAAGGAAAGAAAATGTGAGGATAAAAAGGGAAGTAGAAAAGAGAGCCTGAAGAGAGGGATAAGTCTGCAAGAAGATTGGCAATGGCTGGCAAGTTCTCCGGCAGAAGAAGGACAATGTCAATAACAAAAAAAGGAAGAACAAACGAAAGCAGAGGTAGTGATTTCCTGGAACACAAGGGGTTTCAAGCACCTGATGAACAAAGAAAACCCCAAATTAAACATTGCCACAATAATATGTCTGCAGGAGACATGTCTATGTGACATACCATTATGCAGGAAATGTGAGATCTGTATTAATCCAGCGAGAAAAGGAACAGGGGGAGATCATCAGCCGGGCTTATCACTCTGATAAGAAAGGGAAGAGGATGGTGAATAATAGGAAAAGGCAATTCAACCAGCTTTATACAATGGACATTAATACAAAATTACATTGAGGAAACATCAAAGACATTGGTGATAAACGCATACTGGAATCCAGTAGGAATAACAACCGATGGCTTTTTAGAAGTAATAACAGAAATAGTAGTATCCAGGTTGGAAGACAACCCGCAAACCAAGATACTTATATGCAGGGATCTTAATATGAGATGCTTAAACCGAAATGGTACTACACGCCTAGAACAACTAAGCTTGGGAAAATCAAATGGAGCAAGATGGGTGCAAATGGCAAACGGACTTAACTTATACATGTTAAATGGCCAAACCACGGGTGACACACCCGGAGCAAATACGTAGTCAAATGGCCAAGTGAAATCCACAATAGATTATATCTGGGTATCCTCAGCAATAATACGAGATATAAAAAGCTTTAAAGTTGTGGAACAGGATGACAGTGACCACAATATACTGAAAATGATACTGTGGAGAGAGGAAACGAAAAAAGTGCAACACAAGCTAAAGGCAATACATACAAATTGGAACTGAATCCGACAACCAACCGAATACGGTTGACAAAGAAATATATACTAACATTAAAAGGTCAGTTCAACGAGAAGGCTATGTGGTAAAGAAGACTGGTTTAAAACAGGAAACCCTAATTCCCATCCATACATACAGCAATCAACTGATGGAAAGAAGAAAACAACTAAGAAAGGAAATAATAGAAATTAAGAAAAGTAAAAAGGATACAAATGAAGAAATACAAAGGAAAACTAAGAAAACACAAAGACAGTATAAACACTGGCTAGTAGAATTTAGCCATAGAACAGCACAAGAACAAGGGGAGGCAATGTCAAAGACATTGTGGAATACAAATACAAGATAAACATGGAACCTAATTAATAAATGCACATTGAACCAACAAAAGAGGTTAATTGGTGGTGTCTCTGAACAAGAGTGGACAAAGCACTATACTCAAGTGTTCACAGTGCAGAAAGAGGACAAAGACATACCAGAAGCGGTCACCGAGCACGCCTGGAAGGTAATAATGGAAGAAGAAGAAATAGAAAGAGCAATCAGGTATTTGAAAGATTAATCTGCAGCCGGGCCAGATGGCCTATCGGACATCCACTTGAAAAAAGGACCCAAGAACATGGGCGACAATAATACATAAACTGTTTAAAATTATTGAAAAACAAAGGAACATTCCTGAAATCTGGACTAAGAGCATAACTGTACCGATTTATAAGAAAGGACAGCGAGATAAGCCCAACAACTATTGGCTGATATCTCTGTTAGCAACAACTGGAAAGCTATTTGCAGCAGACCTACAGAAGAACCTAACAAGGTGGGCAGAAAAGAAAAACATCATAGACCCCCGACAAACAAATGCGCAGGAGTTTAAAAGGGAAATGCACCTGGCATGTATAGATTTAAGTCAAATGTTTGATACTGTCAACAGGAGGAAGCTGTGGGAAGAGTTAAAAAAGTGGAAATGTCCAGAAAAGCTATTGAACCCAATAAGGCGTTACATCAAAACACGTCAACACAAATTCGCTTAGGCGAAGATGGAGACTTGACAGCAAAAGTTGAAATCAAAAAGGGCGTAAAACAAAGCTGTCCTTTTGCGGCCACCCTATTTAAATTGTATTTTGCGGACGTAATGGATATAACAACAAACATAAGGCACTTCGCACCGAAATTAAACGATCAGGAAGTGGCACTAATTTCTTATGCTGATGACATAGTTTTAATGGACGAAATGAGCTTGCAGCAATACATGAAAAATAACGACTTGATGATCAATGTGGAAAAATCAAAGATCATGACCGTGGGTGGAAATAACAAAATTTCAACGAAAAAATTCAAATGGGAAATCGGAGGAGAACATCTGGAATTAGTGTCTGAGATTAGATATTTAGGATTGGGATTTAACATCTCAAGAGTGGAAAAAAACTGGAAGACATTTTGTTCGCAAACGTTAAGAACCTAAGATCGCAAGGAAGAGTAACACGTGGTAGATTTGGGAAATTCTCCCTGATGCCAGTAAGAATGTTCTATGTACAGAAAGTGATCTCTTCGCTATCATATGGAAGTGAAACCGGAGTGAATTCATCTCATACAATCTGGCCCAAGTTAGAAAGTGGTTTTTGGAAACCACTACTAAAACTACCAAAAAACACGCCAATATTAACAATAAGATCAGAGCTCGGGCTAGAGTGCCTAGAAGCAACAATGAAATGGAAATCTCTGGGATTACTGAGAAAACTCAGTGAAGATAATCCGGCAGAGGGATACAAAATACTGGCAAAGAAAGGCCAGGCTAAAAGTTCCATCTACCTAAACCATTGGAAAAGCGAATGGTGTCAAATACTAAGAGAACTGGAATCCTCAGAGGAAGAGTTGGTAAAAAATCCCAATGGAGTAAAGGAAAAACTCTTAAGAAAATACTGGATTTTAACAAGAGAATTAAAAATGAAACTGAAAAACATAGGAAACATGGCAAATGAACATCGGAAAATAAATGTTTTACCTGAACATCTGCAAAAATATCCTTCAAGTACCCACAGAGGTAAATTAATGAAAATTTGTTTAGGAGATTACCCGAACAACAAATACAGAACAGGAAGAAGAGGAATTAATGAAGGAAGTTGCAGATTATGTTTAGAAATAAACCCAGCAGGAAACACCATTGCATCTTCTAGTGAACTGTAGAGCAATAACAACAGGGAGAAATCAAATGTTGAGAGGCCATATGACATCACTGATACATAGAAGCGATGTGGAACGATGGGACTATTTTATACAAGGAAACAATCACAGATTTACCTGTGCAGGAATCAACTTTTTAGAGAAAATATTGAAAGACAAAGACAAAGAACTACAAAGTGACATTAAGTAAAATAGGCAGACAAAGGAGGAAGATGCAGACAATTGAAAACTTTAAGTCTCACAAAAAACAGAAGGACAAGAAAAGGAAAAGAATGTGTGATAACAATTTGCTTTTGTAACCTAAATTGTGCACTATAAAAAAAACCAAAAAAAAAACCAGAGGTACCTCAAGAGGGGGTTGGCTTTAACTCCTTTCAACTCTTGTTTGGTGACCCTCTCACAGGACCCCATGCCATAGTCAAGAGAGGAAGGGAGATGTCCACTCCTCCTTTGACTACCAATATAGTGTATTATGTGTTAGTCTTGAGAAAGAGGATGGACTTACTGATGCTCAGGCCAATAACAAGTTGAAGTCTGGACAAGCAGAGGTCAAAAATTGGTATGATCAGAAAGCTTCAGTTGATCATTTATTCCCAGGACAATAAATCCTGATTATGAATCCTATAAGGCCTAGAGCTTTACGGAACACGTGATCAGGTCCATTCTGCATTGTTGAGAGACTGGATGAGGCTATGTGTTTGGTGGACCTTGAAAGACCTGGTCAGGCTCCCAAAGTGTTACTTGTGAATAGGATGAAGGCATGCATCATTAGGGCTTAAAAGGGAGCCTTACTTCTAGCTTTAAATAGGGTGGAGGAGGAGGCATCTGAACCTTTCACTGAGCTTTTCCAAGGCACCCCTTCTGATGGGTACATTGAGGGTGTCAAATTGTCCCTTCAACTGACTCCACAATAACAAGGAGAGGTAAATGCCTTGGCACAAGCATGACATTGACAACAGAGACAGTGTTCTTACCAAAAGTAGTTATAGAATATCAGACAAAGTCTCATCCCAGACACAGTCTGAGGACAACAACATGTTGGATCTAGGGGTGATAGAGCCCTCGAGTATTCCTTGGTCTACTTTGGTGGTTCCGGTACCAAAAGCCGGAACTTCTGACTTGAGATTCAGTGTGGAATACAGAGCTTGTAATGCTGTCACCAAGACTGATGCTCCCAGAAACAGATGAGTTAGTGGACAAGCTAGGTGCTGCCAAGTATCTCACCACCTTTGATCTTACTGCAGGCTATTGGGAAATGTCCCTGGCAAAAAATGCCAAGGAGAGACAGAATTCTCAACACCCGAGGGACTTTATCAGTTCCATGTAATGCCCTTTGGCTTAAGGAATGCACCTGCCACTTTAGAAACTTTGGTCAATCACATCCTGAATGGGTTGGATGAATTCTGCATGGCATATCTGGACGATAAAGCAGTTTTCAGCCCTACTTGGGATGAACATGTTAGACACCTTGGGATTGTGTTGCAGGCCCTTCAGCAGACCCACCTGACCATAAAGGATACCAACTGCCAGATTGCCCAGGGTTGAATGACCTACCTGAACCCTGGTGAGGATGGTGGGGGCATGATTCAGCCACTACCCAGTAAAGTACAGTCTGTCCATAACTGGGCAACCTCCCACAACGCAAAACCAGGTGAGAGCATTTCTAGGCTACACTGGGAGTTACAGAAACTTCATTGCAGACTATACAACCAAAGCAGCCCCTCTGACTGCCCTCACAACTCCTATGTGTCATGATTCCCCATTATAGAGTACTCCTGTCTTACCTCTACGCCTTTCAAAGATGCATTGCAGTATTCTAGTTCTCTACACCTTGAGGGTCACATGTCATCAACCCACACAGGAAGCCTTTTACTATGATTGTCGGTGGTGATCTTCGAGTCATAATGTTTTTCTCTACAGTGAGGGAACGCTTTGTTCCTGTAATCACCTTGGACTTCTTAAGCTAGATTCCTCTCTTCCTCATACTTTTCTGAACCTTGATCATTCATGTAATTGACTCTGACTAGTCTCAGTGCTTCCATTCTCTGCTATCTCATATTCTTGACAATTCCTGCAATCCACAATTATCTACCTTGGGTCCAGAATTCCTCCCTGCTTGCTTATTGTAGCATAGACTTCTTCCTCCAAGAATTCTAGTGTAGCTTTGCCCACTCTGCCTTGGACGGGAATTTCTCCCTGCTCTTCAATTGGAATCTGGACCTTTTTGCATCTGCTACAATGGCAGTTCCTGCCCCAGAGGGTCTCCACCCTTCCTGATGAAAGTCCCTCCCAATCAAAGGTAAGAGATAAAGCTGCAGATCCTGACATTTAGAAACCAAAGAAAGTCACATGGACTGAGGGTTGTGAGAAGGCCTTCTAAGGCAAGAATGATTCCCTTTGTCAGGCCCCTGTTTTCATGGCTCCTGAATATAAGAGACCTTTTATTGTGTAGAAAGATGCCTATGACACTGGATAGGTGCCATCCTTTCACTGCTAGATGACAAAGGTAGGGAACCTACTATATGTTTTATTAGTCACCAGTTTGAGGACAAAGAGCTCACGTGGGCGAAAAATAAATGATTTTCCATAGTGTGGGCCCCCTGGAAGCTTAGAGACTATCTCTTGGGGTCTCACTTCACTGTGCAGACTGACTATAAGTCCTTAATTGGCTAATGAACATGAACGGAGAGAATACCAAATTGCTCAGGTGGTTCAAAAGCCTCAAATGCTTTTTCCTCACTATTGAACATAGACAAGGCGCAGAACTTAGCAATGCTGATGGACTATCCAGGATGTATAACTGACTGGATGAGGAAACCCATCCACAGTTGAATTAGGTGCTCCAAGGTGGAGAGGACAGCAGGTGGCTCCATGGGATGAAGCAGAAAGAGACACACCTTCTGTCCCTGAGTGTCCTTTTATCCACCCCATTCCCACCATAGCAACACGCCCACGTGCACCTTGAAGCCTGCCAAACCACCAGAGTGACTTGGCCTGGTTCCATCCCCTGCTGCCATGCTACCCAGCCTGGTGGCCCATGTCACCAAGTGGTACCTGAAAAATCGCTGTGTGGAGAGAGAAAAGGAAGTGCCCCCAATCCGGCCACTCCGTCAGTTAGCCGGGCTTTCCGTAATTGTAACAACCCCTTTGGGATCACAACACTGTATAACATTTTCCACAGAATGGCTCTCTCTACACAATCAAATGGCCTTGCTAGATCCTAGAAAGCAACATAAAGATTCTCCTCTGGCTCCTCAATATTGCTCTACAATCAGATTTTGCATAATGCAATGATCAATAGTGTGAAAACTATTCCTTAAACTTTCTTAAGAGGCTTGCAAAATATGAATAGAAGAGGTCCATTTCTCCAGTCTATGTAAAAATTATTAAGTAAACATTTTGCTTGATATATTCAAAATAGATATCGGGCTGTAACCATCGGGGGAGACAGAAACTAAACCTTTCTTAAACACAAAGGAATAATCAGGCTGCATTTTCTGGGAAATAGGTGTATAATCAATATCAATAAAAACTTTTTCTAAAATAGGTGAATACCACATTGGGAACCCGTTGTCAGACTTGGCTGTCATTGTGGCTGTTGAGTGGACACCTGTCCCTTTGAACCTGCTTAGAGCCGCTGGTAGTGCAGGCGATGCAGATCAGGCTACTGATGCAGAAAATGTAGAGACACACTATGTTTTTGCATGGAGCCTACAAAAGGGGAAACTGACCAGCCAATTACCTTTTTGCAGATGGAATTAACCACCAGATGGAAATTCCTGTCTTTGATACATCATTTTGAGCCAAGCTCTGGTTTCTTCAGATCCACTTGATAGCTGGTGAACTCTTCCTGACAGCAGTGTCAGTGATACAGGTGCTGCTTTATTCATGTTAGATTTCCTGGTCTTGAGTGGCAGCACCCTCCTGCCTTAGGTGTTGGTAAAAACGACTAGGGGCCACACAGCAGTATACAAAAGGATTTTATTAGAAGGAGCTGTATCAGCAGTTAACAGCAATACAAACACTAAAAATAAAAATGTAGAGCAACATGCTAATACATTTGGCTTGGCAATAAACATTATCGAGTAGCACAGCACTCCCCATTGGACTAACATTAATATGGTTCTCTCCCAGAGCCTATTTCTATTTGGTTTTTGTATTTATTTGAAAAACTGGAGTGTCAATTTCAATCAGAAATGTCATGTTGGTAGATAGAAGTGGGGGGGATCTGGATAGGTTGAAGAGAGTGCGTTTAGCAAAGCTAAGGCCCTTGGGCCTCATCACGAGTTTGGGGGTAACCCTGAAATGCGGCAGTAATGCTATTACCGCCACATTTAAGGGTCTGCCAAATCACGGCCTTAGCGGATTTCCCCCCCGTCTCTGGGCTGCATCCAAATAGCGTGAAAATTCCCCATTAGGCCCAATGGGGAATGGGGAATTCCTGAATGGGCCCAATGGGGAATGGACACTAACCGTTCCCCCAAACCCGTGATCTGGCGCTAATATTGCCAGGGGGTTTGGCGGTAGGGCTAATAGCACTGGCGGTAATACCACCAGCATTACCGCCCAACTCATGATGAGGCCCCTTGTCTAAAGGTAGGAAGGTGTAGAGAGGAAGGCCAAGAAGTATGCTTGAACAGTAGTCCAGTAGTCCAGTTTGCTGAGCACTAGAGTGGAGATTAGAGATTTTGTAGGGTGGTTAGAAAGAAAAGAATGACTTTGCCTAATGTTGATGAGGTTAATACGAGCAGCAGAGGCAGTGTTAGTGATGAATTGCTGCAGTCGTAGGCCATTATCAATGAGGAGTCCATGATTGTAAGTCTTCAGTGAGGGAGCATGACTGTTAAATAGGAAGGAGATAGTAGAGGGTAGGGATGGCAATGGAAGCTGGGAGAAAAATTACTTAAATTTATTAAGAGTTCAGCATGAGGCAGCAGTGATCCATCTAGTGATGAATTGCAGTGAGACAGTTCATAATCTGTTCCGAATTAGCTGGCATAAAGGATGGAAAGGAGAAAAATTCTTGAATGTCATCAGAAAAAAAGCGGATAATGAAAGCCAAAAGATGAGATGAGTTCCCCTAAGGTAGACATATATATATAGACAGGACTTATCCCTGGGGGGCACTGACAGGTATAGAGGTGGAGTCAGTGATTTCAAGAGAGTTAAAAAAAATCAGCCTTCTAGGCAAGAACAGATTTGCGACACACAAGGTCCTAGTGAGAAAGTAGGAGGTAGGAGTGGTTGATTGTAAAACGCATCAAAAAGGTCCAAAAGGATGAGTATAGAAGAGAGTTTGGAGAGGTGAGCATTAGACAGAAAGTTGCAGGAGTGCAGTATCAATGCAGTGTGTCCTACGGAGAGCAAGATTGAAGTGGCTCTCCGGGGCCATCATCCTTAAGGTACTTAGTGATGCCATCGAAGACCAAACTCTCAAGGTCTTTTGAATAATGGGGAAGGAAAGAAACTTCGTGATAGTTTGCTGGGATGTTTCAGCCAGCAGAGGGTAGGAGCGCAAGAAGGTTGGCACTGCGAAGGATGGGCGCTAATTTGATGGGAGAGGTAGGGGCGAACGTGTCTATTGTGGAAGAGGTAGAGGGAGATTTGGTAGACAGACAGAGGGTTGGAGACTGAGAGAGGCGGGTTGTGAGAATTGCATGAATTTTAGATGTTTTGGAGGAAAAGTAGTACGCAAAGTCATTATCAAAAAGGGATGGATATTGGCAAATTGTGTAGTGTAGATGAAAGTTTGCGGGGTGATTGTGAATGGAGGAGATTGGGGTTGTGTAGTAGGCAGATCTGGCCGAGTCTAGAACAGAGGTGATGGCAGCAAGGGACTTTTTATAGGCTTGGAGTAGGGAAGGAGTATGTAATGTGTACCAGTGTCATAGGTCACAGTGCATTTTTGTTTGGAGTGTCTGAATTTCAGTGGTGATCCAAGGCTGAGGACGGGGATATGAAGGTGTGACTGTGCGAGCACAATAGTGTTGGTCAAATGGAGCCACAAGTGAAAGTCACATAAAGCACAGTCGATGGATGAGACAGTTTGGAGAAAGAGAAAATATAAGTGTCCTCACATAATCCATGTAAGGGGCAAGAGAGTCATGCCTGCATTTCTTGTTAGTCATTGAAGAGGGGAGATGAGGAGGAGAAGGTTGATGGTGTATCGTGCTCTAATCAGTTGACCTCGAAAAATAACAACCCCTGTGTGCTTCTCTTAATGCTGGCCTGGGATCGCATGCTGTGTGCTAATGAACTAACTGCAGCAGCCGTTGGCGCAAACAAAATTTTCTCACAGGTTTAAAGCAAAAGCAAGTTTTTGGGGCCTATTTACTGCACTTCGATCTACCACTAAGTTTGATTACACTTACCTGTGCCCCAGGATTTATGGATTAGTTTTATTAAGCTTTTAATTTCATAGATAACAGAAAGAGCCCCCTATACCTTTTATAGTGCTACTCTCACAGCTGATAAATGCATTCCGACATACCCCACTGAACTTGCATTTTATAACATTATTCCCCCTTTTATTAATGTATTAATAACTAAAGCCGTTCAGATATTCCCCAACCCAGGAACACCCTGTCCCATCTTTTAGATATTAGATCCATTATTGATTATAATTCTCAATATCAGCAGGCTGTGGAAAAAACCCATCCTTCAGAATACTGCCCTCATTTCCCCCCATTATTTTCTTCCTGCTTTTTATTTAAATTCTATTTTCATCAACCCTCAAGGGTAATATAAAATGTCCTTTTTGCTTATTAAGAAATATTGTAAACATGTTCTTAATAATACAGAAGGTGATAAGCAGCAGCACTAGCTTGGGGAGTGTCACTCAAAACAATCCAGAAATCCAGTCAGGCACCCATGCAAATACTCTGTCCAACCAGTCCTTTTCTTGCACTCCACTGACCTGGCTCATCATCTTTCCCTGGTGTGTCCTTATCTCTATGAATAGCTGCACTTAAAGTTCCATTAGAGACCTCACCGTCAGGATTTTCAGTACAGCAGTTTGACACAAATTGGCCATGCACTGTGATGCTTAAAATGCATTAGAGGGGCAGTGCCTCCATGTCCCTGTCCTGTAGTCCTTTTATCATGTGTGGTCTGTGTTAGTTTCTGCACAGGAGTCCATGTGGGACTTCTGGCAGTACAGCTCTTCCTCTTTTTGGTTTGGTGAACAGACACCTGGGATACCCTTATGGCACCCATAGGTGGGGGTTCAACCCTGTACCCCTAGTGTATGTTTTTGGGCACCTGTGTGTGGCCCACAGAGCCGGGTATGGGCTGGTGACAGCTCCATGCAGAAGTTGACAGGTGCTCAGAGTATCCTCCATTTTGGGATACCCAGGCCCTGCCATGGGAATCAGTTGATTCCTGATAGGAGACAAGATGGCCCATGTGGCCTCTTGCTTCCTATTGCCCATTGCCTTGTTTTCCCAAAGTCCTGGGAAGCCCTGACTATGTCCCTTCCCCTGACTGGCAGCTGGGTAGAAGTTCCATATATGGTAGTGGGGTGAAGTACAGGCCAGACTGACTGGAGCCTTGCCGGTGAATGTATGTTATTGGTACGCCTTTGGGGTGGGACCTGGGTGAATGGAGTGTGTGACTGATATAAATTTCATGTTATGGGTGTCTGGTTTCTGGTGTGTAACACAATGACTGAGAAAGCCCTGCCCGAAACTGGTATGAATGCAGTGTGTAGTGCTGAATGGCTGGGTGATTGTCCCAATCCACATTCCTTGTTGTGAGTGTATGGATGGAGTAGAATGGCCAGAATGCACTGTGAGCCTGATTGGCTGCTTCAATGCCAAATGCCCTTCAGAATGATTGGCTGCTTTTAGGCAGAATTGCATGCAGTACCCTCTGGGACCACCACACAAAATCAGGACTACAGGTGTAAGCAAGACCAACCTTTGGTATAAGTATCTACCACACAGTTTGTTGGTAGCAACCTGAGTAGCCAGGCTTATCTCAGGAGTGAATGTGAGCAATACAAGTAATTACACAGAGGACATTCAATCACCGTGGTTCAAATAAACACTTATACTCAAGGTTTCTTGGTAGAAAACACATATTCATTTATTATACAATCATTTAGAACACATTTCACTAGGAAAAGGTAACTTAATAATATAAACAAATATACTTCAATATGAAACAAACTGCAAGCTTTTGAGGCAGTTTGAGCTCCCCTGAAATAGGAGCAAAATGGCAGTTCAATTACTTAACAGTGAGCAAAAATGACAAAACTAAGTAAAATAGATTACATATGCTTTCTAGGCAGTGCAAATAGTTACTGTTCAACAAAGAGTCCAATTCAAGTCAATAGGCCAGGCCAAAGTCAATGGACTGGAGTTCTGGGTAGGAAAGAGCAGTTCTGGTATCAAACGATAAAGTCTTTTCTAAAGTTCTTAGAAGTATTTTAGGCAAAAAAGGATCATACAATGGGTCACAAGCTGATTAGGCTGGTAAATTGGGAAAGTTTCATGAACATTCACCGCGAGAGTGGCGTTCTCTCAATCGAGTTGGCACAGTACCTTTATATGAAGAAACAAATGATGCTGAAGCCGTGGTTCTGGCAGTTCCTACAGATCTCGCTGTTCCTGGGCCTCAGTCATGGGGACAAGAGGGAGGACATCAGGGGACTCCTGCACTGCACGGGATAATTGAAGAAAGCAAACAAAATGGAGTCACTTCAGTTCCAGGAGCTGTAGATTCAAGAACACAAGCTGGTGTCCCTCTCCCTGGTTAATCCTAACCAGCCTTGAGAATGGTATCCAGGTGTCTTACGAGTAGATTGGTCCCACCAACTCAAAGGAAGAAGCGGTCCTTAAAAGAGCTTCTCTGTCAAATGGAGTTTGGCAATTCAGACCTGCAGCAGGGCTTCAACGGGCAAACCAACGGACCAGGAATTGCAGCAGCTGTCCTCTTCCAGCTCATCTTTGGTTCTTTTGTTCCAGTGGTCAACTCTGCTTTCCTAGAGACACTCCTTTTAAACAATGTTCTCCCATTCTTAACATCCTAGTTGTCACTCACCCAGCAGGGTGGCTGTCCTTGCCAGACAGTCAACCAGCCAATCATGCTAGAGTGCATTTGGATCTCCTAAGAGACTAAGCACAGGGAGTTTCGGGCACCTCCCTCACTTCCTTCCCACCCCAGGCACTCAGACGCCAGAGGCGGTCTTCAGTCCTGAAGCCCGCCAAAGGCACGCAAAAAAAGGGACCAAACCTGGTTTGGCACGCAGAGACAAACATTAGAAGGACCTTTCCAAAACAAATGGCGAAAAAAGAAGACTGGGACCCGTTTAAATAAAGGGGCTTAAGGCCCCGCTTGAAAAACATGGCTCTCATGATTATTAGCTACCGGTGTTCACGGTCGGGAAAAATAATGTTAGTTCATTGTAAAACCACTGCCACCAGCATTTTCAATAGGAAATGGTAGCATCTGACTGCTACATGAGTTTTTAGACACAAGGCATACTATGTAACCCCTCCAGCACTCCATTGTAAGATGGCGTGTGCTGGATCTATGAATTTGGAAAAGACTAGTAAAGTCAATTTCAAACAGTAGTTTGCCACAGAGAAGGTATTGAAACCTTTGAGAAGTCTAAAAGACATCCCTGTGTCACTGCACTGAGGGGGCTGTGTAACACACATGGACAGGTGCCTATGACGTTATCTTAAAACTCCAAATTCAAAGAACACAAATGTAAAACACACATCAAAATACATGAAAGAGTGGGAAAAAAAGCTCACACTCTTTCCAGGTTAAAAAAAAAAAAGTCCTCAAAATCCAACAAAGTTGTTTGGGGTCTCTAAGGTGAAGGGAATTAGCACTTTTATGAGAATTCTCCCTAACAGCTGCCTGGGCCTGGATCAGCCATTTGAATCAGAGACAGAACAGCATATCTGAGGACCTCTCACTGACTAGCATTGTTAAGAAGTCAAACTTGATTCTTAACCTTGTAGCCCACCTGGAAGAAGAAGGCTTTGCTGCTGCTTTCCTTCAGCACAATCCGAAAGCTGTTATGTCTCTAAGAACTGATCCAAGAGAGGACCCGGCCAAGAGACTTCTTCCCAAGCTATGAGGGAACATTGTGCACCAGCTAAACTTCACCAAGGCTCCCTGGAAGTAATTAATCAAATGGGGTCCACTGAGGAATCTGAAGCGAAGTACCAGGATGCCAAGGCCATCAATGACTGCTACCGTCGACCGAGGTTCGGAGGACCTCTGTAATGTCATTGACCAGAGCTGCAACGCTCCATTGCTTAAGACACTTTGAAATCAAGGACTCCCTTGCTCATCACAGTGGACAGCTTTGTCCCACTGGAGAAAGTCAAGGTCGCCGACGAACCTATGAGAATCCGCCAGTGGGTTTCCCGCCATCTGAAGTCCAACAAAAAAAAAACGCTGATGAAGATCCGAAAACCAGCGTGTTCGTGGTGCAATGCATGCCTCATCTTCGCAGGACATCCAGACTGATTGTTAACGAGCACCGCTAGGATGGAAGCTGCTGCCTCAACGACATTGTTCACCTTTTCATCGAGGGATCTCCATGATCCGTGGCTCCTGCCTTAAAGGGAATTCACTCAAGAATGATCCGTCGACA
This sequence comes from Ambystoma mexicanum, assembly GCF_040938575.1. Classification (NCBI taxonomy): domain Eukaryota; kingdom Metazoa; phylum Chordata; class Amphibia; order Caudata; family Ambystomatidae; genus Ambystoma; species Ambystoma mexicanum. Next base: position 340,550,204 of record NC_090939.1, read on the forward strand.
ACCTGTCGACGAACACTGCTAAACCAGGTACATTGGGGTAGTAGAACATTTTTAGAAGGGAACAAGACTCTGCTAAACAATATATGGACAGGGCTTGTCAATATACCTTATTTAAAGGTTGCCCAGGTGGGGGGATCCTCACACAGAACTGTGCCTAGCGGTAGGGGCCCAGTATTCTGCCAATTGTTTAACCAATTTGATTTCCTCCTATGTCTAATGGTGATACCTTTTGCTATTGATTTGTATGCTATTTGAATCTGTCAGCAGTTGGTGCATTTTTAAGGACTCAAGAGTAATTGTGATACCACATAGAGATTGTACATTTATCATTATAGTATTGCCCGAGCACAAAGTTTGTTATTGTGTGTGTGTTTATATTCTAAACCTTATTTATATAAAGAACTGTTTTATCACTAACATAGTGTGTGGACATTCCTTTGTGGGAGCTTGGGCACTACACTGTACTTAAGAACCAACCCGCATTACCCCTTGAGTGCTAAGCTTTGATTACTCATTCATTGCTACCACTTAGAGAATCTTGGCGGGGGTGCTCTGTGCTTCTACTCTGCCATATACAGGGCAGGAGTACAGATCAACTCTCTCCAGTCTTTACACACACACCTCTTTCAATAGCTGTGAGGAGGTCCAAAACAAATCGATTTTTGAATTGAAAAGCCCTCATCTCTTATTTGATTGCATTTAACCCTTTTGCAGTTGTATTAGCTAGGTGCAATAGCTCATAGGGTGTCAGATACAGCAATGTATAATTGGCTGCAGCCTGCACACCTGGAAGTAGCAACAAAGTAAAAAATATTGCAGCAGAAGATAACTGATGGTTCTCATCCGGGATAGCGACCAGGTTGTCTGGACATTTCCCGGAGAAGTAATTGCTTTCTCTTTTCCTTCATCTCATTATGTTCCTGATTTGCCATATTTCCCTGTAGTGAGATCTTCATGGCAGTGCTATTTTGAGGCACCACAAGTGCAGGGCTGTGCAAAGTGACGAGACTGCACACTCCACTACAGTCAGGCAGATGATGGGCATATGTTCTGGAACTGCAGGCTCAACAGAGATCGATCAGTGCTGCAGTTCCCCTGCGATCGCACTGCATTCTGCATGACCTTGGTGCAGCCCAAATTAGTTCCCAGGAAAATTGACCCATTTAACCTGAAACACAAAGGGAATTGTGTAAAGCTCCTTATGTCAACTGGTTGATGTTTTTCATGTAGCCCAGTTAAGTCATGAACATACTTTCACCAAGTAACTCAGTAATTTTCATTAACCTTGGCTGCCACATTTTGCTCGAAACCCACCAGACCTTCAGCACGACATTGCATTATTTCCCACCCCCATTTGTTCTCATACCATATTGCTCCCTCTATCCTCACCAGCGGTCTTGTATGACACCAGGCTACACTTTGGCCTTCTTTATTTGTGCATTGTATTCTTTTATGATCTTCTATTTGTAATTGTCCCTCATTAGACTCCACTGCTTTATGCTTTGTTTCCTTTTTTTGGAACATTCGTGTTAATTTCACATAGCTGTCCCCAGAGACATGTTCCCCTTCATCCACCCAGTGCACAGCTACTTTGTTCCCTTGAAATGAACTTTAAGTTCTTCAAAGAGACAGGTGCATCAGCCATCCCACCTCCTCATAGGACACAGACTGGTGCAGAAGAACCTTGAACATTCCTTGCATGTGTGGAATGAGAGAGCACACGTAGCATGTCATTTACTCTCTCCCTTCCCACCCACATAATTTCATCATACCAAATATTGCCTGTAATGAATTATGATCTTCTTCAGTGTCATGGTGGATGCCCTCCCCATTCATCACACTTACCCATCCCATTTTCTTTCTTGCTTCGATTGTGTTTCGCTTTTTTCTTTAAAAAACATAAAACAAAAGCAGCAAAGCCATACTAAAACATATCAACATCATAATGCTCCAAAAATATGAACATGTCTTTTTCTTGGTCATCTTGTTTACACCAAAACCATCCTCTGCTTTCTCTTTTGCTGGTTTTTGATAAAATCTCAAGGCAGTTAGAAAATTAAAAGAAAACTTGCTTATACTTCCCATCATGTTGTGCTTTGAGAGACAGTGTTTTTGTCTCTGTGAACGTCCATAATGTGGACCCTCTGCGTCGTCCCTGTAATTTCACTGCAGTTGGTGTTGAATAGATGATGGTTTGCGGGCCAGTGAAATGTTCTTCTTTCCATTTCCTCACGTGGTTCCAAAAAAGTTTGTGGTGTCCCAGAAAAATAGGTATTGCTCACCTGATATTTTCATTGGGATCACCTGATTATCCACTTTATTTTGTAGGCCTCTTGTGCAAGGATATATAGTTTAGTGACTTGGTAAGTTCTTTAAGATACAGATCGAATTCCCTGCCAAGAATAGCAGAGGTAGGGTTAGAATCAGAGATAGTACGTGACGGCAGAATTCCCTGCCTGTAACAATCTCATGGGCAGTCAAGTGATCATCGCCCAGGTGTATTTCTTAATGCAAACAAAGCAAGCGGCAAGCAGACCACTGAAGATTTTTCGAGCAGTTGCATAAGCTTAGCCAACTGCAGTTTCAGAAGTCCATTAATCTTTTCTACCAAACCGTTTCCTTGAGGATGGTAAACCATGCATAGTGTATGTCGTATCCCTAGGAGGGTTGTAATTTCCTTTATTAAATCATTTGCAAAATGCTGCCCATTATCATAGCAAATTTCATCTGGAAAGCCCAACCTTGGGAACAAATCCCAGAAATGTAGCAGCAGAACAGGCATCATTGTGGGCAGAGGGACCTGCCTCGAGCCGCCAACATGACAATGAACACACCACTACAATCATGTACTTGTAAGAAGTACATCTCTCTTGGATATCATTCCAATCACGGAAATGTTCCCTGTACAACATTTAGGTGTGGCCTGGTAAGAACCTTTGGCCTATCATACAGTTACTCACGCACTTAGAAACACATTCATACAGGTTTGGCACAAACCAGTTTTCACTTATCCCTGCAGGCACATGCTCTTTTGATACTTGGAAGGATAGTGATGCTGTTCTAATGCCAATTGTAATAGTTTCATTGGAATGACACCTTTCCTGTGCTATCATGTAACCAAACCAAATCATTTTGGGGATAGAGAACATCCTTTCTTTTTCCACAGTTCTTTTTCAGCATCTGATGCTTCTCCCTGAAACTCAATCATCTGCAATTGTAGGATTGCATTGACACTTTCTGGCAATGCATCTTTCTCTTTGCTCACTTTCAATACTACTATTAGAGGTATTTTATTGTTCCTCTGGCATATAAACTGTTTATTTTTCTGCTCTGTCTGCTCTTTCCTTTCCTAGTGAGATAATATCTTGCCCTCCTATATGGGTGTTACACTTTATTAATGCTAATTCTACCAGAAATGGTAACATTTCCAATAGTTCTCTCAACAATGCTGCATGTTGAACTGGAGTACCGTCACTTCTTTTAAACACTCCCCTTTACCACCTTGCTAGTCCTGAGTGCACAATAGATGTAGTTAAGGCTGAAACAGAGAAGATGTTCACTGCTTGGCCTTCTGACATGTTTAGTGCTTCAATCATTGCTACTAGTTCTGCTGCTTGTGCAGAATAATGGTTTGGCAATTGTGTCTGTGAGTACACTATCAATTCCTCCCCCATACCCCAACACTGTGCACCCTGAGTGCCTTTGTCCCGTGGGTTGATCAATGCTGAAACTCCAGTAAATGGAAATCATGCCCGCCCCCTTTGATCACCTTTTCCTTAACTAGAGGGTTACCTTCACTCCTGTCGATGTGTGCTACACAGTCAGGCACATAGTCTCGTTCTTATACTTGTTCTGCAATTAACTCTGCTGGGATTACTGTCCTGCACCTCACCACTTCTATTGTTGGGTTAGTATTACCTCGTACCCTGAAGACCTCTAAGTTGTCAGTATTGATTTTGTTTTTTCCAGTATGGCAAACCATACATGCTTCATGTACAAAACTACTGGGCACCCAATGGTTATTGTTGAAGCTTTCTCAATAAGAAAGTAGCAGCAGCAAGTGCCTGCTCACATGGAAACTGTCCCTGCATAACTGCATCCAATGACCTACTATAATATTCAACTGACTTGTGTCCCTTTTCATTTTTTCTGTGTCAGAACTGAAGTCATTACTTTTCCATCTGAGTGTGAAAACAGCTAAAACACCTCTTTGTAATTGGGGGTTGGCAGCACTGGTGCAAGTGCTAACTCCTGTTTTAGCTCATCAAAACATTTGCCCATCTCTGCTGTCCATTTTATATGTGTTTTGTTTTTCTGTGCTTATTTTAGTGCTTGCAACAATGGCCTGTTATACGCAGAGTAGTCAAATGCCCATTCTCTGCAATACTTACACAAACCCAAAAATTATTGCATCTCTTTCACTGTTTTTGGTTGGTGGTCTTGTGTATGGCCTCTATGCTCTCTGGCATTATTTTTCTCTCGTCTGCTGACACTATCTGACCCAAGTACACCACCACTTTTTGAGAGTATTGTATCTTATCTCTGTCCACTTTGTATCCTTAGTCTGCTAAAGAAAAAAGTCAGTAGTGTCACTGAGTCCTCTCTGAATCCCCTCTTCACTCCTCTTCTGTCCTGCACATTGCTAGAATTCCATTTGCATCACTCTTCTCTGTTGAAGATACTAGGCATTTTGCAGTACTCCTGAGGCATTCTAGTATGTTTGAACTGCACCCCACAACAAGTAAAGGCGGTAAGATACCTGGAGTCTGGGTGTAGTGCAATGCATAAAGTCATTCTTTAAGTCAACGTCCGTAAAATAGTGTGCTTCTGCGGGAACGCTGAACAACATTATTGCGGGGTTGGGAGCCAATGGATACCCAACCTCAATAATGTCATTTAGGGTGTGAAATACCATGTCCCTCCCTTTGCTTTCTTAATAGGAGAGATAGCTTTGTTGAAAGGTGATGAGCTCACCTGTATTATGCCTGGCTGCCTGAGGACATGCAGTGTCTCACATATGCCCTCATCTTCTTCTTCTGAGAGTGGGTACTGCTTCACTTGTGGCAACAGTGCTCCCTCTTTTAACTTGATGTGTACTGCCGTTGCCCCTTTAAGTATTCCTACATCAATGGGTGCTGCTGTCTGCAGATTCTTGGACACTTTTGCCAAATCTTCTTGCAAATATAATGCTTTCTGTTTTGTTATCAGGGTCATTTGGGGCAGTGCCCTTTCTTTTATGTGTACTGGACAAGGGAGACTCCGTTCGAACACTAGCTCTCTTTCTTCATTGTCTTTTGTTGCAAAAAACATTGGGGGCGATTCATGGAATTAATGTGCGCCGAAAATTCCCGCGCAGAGGTGCCAAAGCGTGCGAATCGCAGGAAAAGTGCGAAAATCGCAGTGCAATTGCGAAAATTGCAGGAAAACCAGCGCACAGCGATTCATGGAAGTCCGTGCGCGAGAAAAACATTGGATGTGCGCTAAAAATGTGCGCCGCGCACGCGGGCGCACAGGTTATCCAACAGCGTGCGCCACGGCCACTGCGAAATCGCACATAGCGCGGCGCACATAACAAAAGTAGGCGGAACACGGGGCGTAACACTCGGAATGGGGAACAACGCGTGAAAATATGGGCATCACGGGGGAAGTACAGGAGGCAAGTGCGCGGAACGCCCACACGCTCGCCTACAACCCGTATTCATGGAATCGAATAGGGCAAACCAGCGCACGGTCAAAGATGCGCACAGGGCCAAACAATTACGCCACAAGAAAGCAGGCGGTAGCGCCCCTGCGACAGAAAAAAATGTGCGCCAAAATGTGCGCTAACAAAAAGCACCCATATACAGCCATGATGAATGGGCCATACAGTGGCCCTATAGGACAAATGAGGTGCAAAGGGGCACCGACAAACACGGACACCCGCTGCGTGAAAAATAGTGTGTGCGCGTGTTCCTGGGTGCGCGGGAAGTTCCACACTCGATTAGCCTGGGTACGTGTACTTCGGGGTGCGCAGGAAGTTCCACACGCGATTAGCCTGGGTACGTGTACTACGGGGTGCGCGGGAAGTTCCACACGCGATTGGCCTGGGTACGTGTACTACGGGGTGCGCGGGAAGTTCCACACGCAATTGGCCTGGCTATGTGGGGGTGCGTTGAAAGTTCCACACGCCATTGGCCTGTTTACGTGTACTTCGTGGTGAGCGGGAAGTTCCACACGCGATTGGCCTGGGTATGTGTATTCCGATGTGCACGGAAGATTCACACGCGATTTCTGCAGGGTACGTGTATTTCGGTGGTGCCGGGGAATGCTACAAGTGATTTGGCCAAGTGGGTCCCCCCAGGTGTTCCCTCTACACCCTCCACGGCCCCTGCAGGCAGCCCACACCACAGGGTACTACCCTGCACCCCTGCTCATGTCCCACAGGCAACCCATCCACCATGGCCATGCCCACCAGCCAACCCACATGTCACCTTTCACTACTGATCACCAACATATGTCTCCCACCACCCCCCAGCCACCAGGGGCAGCCTCCACCAGCCCCCCACTCATGTCTCCCACCACCCCCACCCCCCAGCAGTGCAGGGGCAGCCTCCACCAGGCCCCCACTCATGTCTAACACCACCCCCACCTCCAGCCACCAGGGGCAGCCTCCACCAGGCCCCCACTCATGTCCCCTATTACCCCCACCCCCCAGCAGTGCAGGGGCAGCCTCCACCAGGCCCCCACTCATGTCTCCCACCACCCCCACCCCCCAGCAGTGCAGGGGCAGCCTCCACCAGGCCCCCACTCATGTCTCCCACCACCCTCACCCCCCAGCCACCAGGGGCAGCCTCCACCAGGCCCCCACTCATGTCTCCCACCACCCCCACCCCCCAGCAGTGCAGGGGCAGTCTCCACCAGGCCCCCACTCATGTCCCCCTGCACCCCCACCCCCCAGCAGTGCAGGGGCAGCCTCCACCAGGCCCCCACTCTTGTCTCCCACCACCCCCACCCCCCAGCCTCCAGGGGCACCTTCCACCAGGCCCCCACTCATGTCGCCCACCACCCCCACCCCCCCAGCAGTGCAGGGGCAGCCTCCACCAGGCCCCCACTCATGTCCCCCTCCACCCCCACCCCCAGCAGTGCAGGGGCAGCCTCCACCAGGCCCCCACTCATGTATACCACCACCCCCACCCCCCAGCCACCAGGGGCAGCATCCACCAGGCCCCCAATCATGTCTCCCACCACCTCCACCCCCCAGCCACCAGGGGCAGCCTCCACCAGGCCCCCACTCATGTCTACCAACACCCTCACCCCCCAGCCACCAGGGGCAGCCTCCACCAGGCGCCCACTCATGTCTCCCACCACCCCCACCCCCCAGCAGTGCAGGGGGAGCCTCCACCAGGCCCCCACTCATGTCCCCCTGCACCCCCACCCCCCAGCAGTGCAGGGGCAGCCTCCACCAGGCCCCCACTCATGTCTACCACCTCCCCCACCCCCCAGCTACCAGGGGCTGCATCCACCAGGCACCCACTCATGTCTACCACCACCTCCACCCCCCAGCCACCAGGGGCAGCCTCCACCAGGCCCCCACTCATGTCTACCACCACCCCCACCCCCCAGCTACCAGGGGCAGCATCCACCAGGCCCCCACTCATGTCCCCTATTACCCCCACTGCACAGCAGTGCAGGGGCAGCCTCCACCAGGCCCCCACTCATGTCTCCCACCACCCCCACCCCCCAGCAGTGCAGGGGCAGCCCCCACCAGGCCCCCACTCATGTCCCCTATTACCCCAACCCCCCAGCAGTGCAGGGGCAGCCTCCACCAGGCCCCCACTCATGTCCCCCTGTACCCCCACCCCCCAGCAGTGCAGGGGCAGCCTCCACGAGGCCCCCACTCATGTCTCCCACCACCCCCTACCCCCCAGCAGTCAGGGGCACCCTCCACCAGGCCCCCACTCATGTCCAACTCATGTCTCCCACCACCCTCACCCCCCAGCCACCAGGGGCAGCCTCCACCAGGCCCCCACTCATGTCTCCCACCACCCCCACCCCCCAGCAGTGCAGGGGCAGCCTCCACCAGGCCCCCACTCATGTCTCCCACCACCCTCACCCCCAGCCACCAGGGGCAGCATCCACCAGGCCCCCACTCATGTCTCCCACCACCCCCACCCCCCAGCAGTGCAGGGGCAGCCTCCACCAGGCCCCCACTCATGTCCCCCTGCACCCCCACCCCCCAGCAGTGCAGGGACAGCCTCCACCAGGCCCCCTCTCATGTCTACCACCACCCCCACCCCCCAGCCACCAGGGGCGGCATCCACTAGGCCCCCACTCATGTCCCCTCTTACCCCCACCCCCCAGCAGTGCAGGGGCAGCCTCCACCAGGCCCCCACTCATGTCTCCCACCACCCCCACCCCCAGCAGTGCAGGGGCAGCCTCCATCAGGCCCCCACTCATGTCTCCCACCACCCTCACCCCCCAGCCACCAGGGGCAGCCTCCACCAGGCCCCCACACATGTCTCCCACCACCCCCACCCCCCAGCAGTGCAGGGGCAGCCTGCACCAGGCCCCCACTCATGTCCCCCTCCACCCCCACCCCCCAGCAGTGCCTGGGGCACCCTCCACCAGGCCCCCACTCATGTATACCACCACCCCCACCCCCCAGCCACCAGGGGCAGCATCCACCAGGCCCCCACTCATGTCTCCCACCACCTCCACCCCCCAGCCACCAGGGGCGCCCTCCACCAGGCCCCCACTCATGTCTATCACCACCCTCACCCCCCAGCCACCAGGGGCAGCCTCCACCAGGCCCCCACTCATGTCTCCCACCACCCCCACCCCCCAGCAGTGCAGGGGCAGCCTCCACCAGGCCCCCACTCATGTCCCCCTGCACCCCCACCCCCCAGCAGTGCAGGGGCAGCCTCCACCAGGCCCCCACTCATGTCTACCACCACCCCCACCCCCCAGCCACCAGGGGCAGCATCCACCAGGCCCCCACTCATGTCTACCACCACCCCCACCCCCCAGCCACCAGGGGCAGCATCCACCAGGCCCCCACTCATGTCTACCACCACCCCCACCCCCCAGCCACCAGGGGCAGCCTCCACCAGGCCCCCACTCATGTCCCCTATTACCCCCACTGCACAGCAGTGCAGGGGCAGCCTCCACCAGGCCCCCACTCATGTCTCCCACCACCCCCACCCCCCAGCAGTGCAGGGGCAGCCCCCACCAGGCCCCCACTCATGTCCCCTATTACCCCAACCCCCCAGCAGTGCAGGGGCAGCCTCCACCAGGCCCCCACTCATGTCCCCCTGCACCCCCACCCCCCAGCAGTGCAGGGGCAGCCTCCACCAGGCCCCCACTCATGTCTCCCACCACCCCCTACCCCCCAGCAGTCAGGGGCACCCTCCACCAGGCCCCCACTCATGTCCAACTCATGTCTCCCACCACCCTCACCCCCAGCCACCAGGGGCAGCCTCCACCAGGCCCCCACTCATGTCTCCCACCACCCCCACCCCCCAGCAGTGCAGGGGCAGCCTCCACCAGGCCCCCACTCATGTCCCCCTCCACCCCCACCCCCCAGCAGTGCAGGGACAGCCTCCACCAGGCCCCGACTCATGTCTACCACCACCCCCACCCCCCAGCCACCAGGGGCGGCATCCACTAGGCCCCCACTCATGTCCCCTCTTACCCCCACCCCCCAGCAGTGCAGGGGCAGCCTCCACCAGGCCCCCACTCATGTCTCCCACCACCCCAACCCCCCAGCAGTGCAGGGGCAGCCTCCACCAGGCCCCCACTCATGTCTCCCACCACCCTCACCCCCCAGCCACCAGGGGCAGCCTCCACCAGGCCCCCACACATGTCTCCCACCACCCCCACCCCCCAGCAGTGCAGGGGCAGCCTCCACCAGGCCCCCACTCATGTCCCCCTCCACCCCCACCCCCCAGCAGTGCATGGGGCAGCCTCCACCAGGCCCCCACTCATGTATACCACCACCCCCACACCCCAGCCACCAGGGGCAGCATCCACCAGGCCCCCACTCATGTCTCCCACCACCTCCACCCCCCAGCCACCAGGGGCAGCCTCCACCAGGCCCCCACTCATGTCTACCACCACCCTCACCCCCCAGCCACCAGGGGCAGCCTCCACCAGGCCCCCACTCATGTCTCCCACCACCCCCACCCCCCAGCAGTGCAGGGGCAGCCTCCACCAGGCCCCCACTCATGTCCCCCTGCACCCCCACCCCCCAGCAGTGCAGGGGCAGCCTCCACCAGGCCCCTGACTGCTGGGGGGTAGGGGGTGGTGGGAGACATGGGTGGGGGCCTGGTGGAGGCTGCCCCTGCACTGCTGGGGGTTGGGGGTAGTGGGAGACATGAGTGGGGGCCTGGTGGAGGCTGCCCCTGCACTGCTGGAGGGTGGGGGTGGTGGTAGACATGGGTGGGGGCCTGGTGGAGGCTGCCCCTGACAGCTGGGGGGTAGGGGGTGGTGGGAGACATGAGTGGGGGCCTGGTGGAGGCTGCCCCTGCACTGCTGGGGGGTGGGGGTGCAGGGGGACATGAGTGGGGGCCTGGTAGAGGCTGTCCCTGCACTGCTGGGGGGTGGGGGTGGTGGGAGACATGAGTGGGGGCCTTGTGGAGGGTGCCCCTGACTGCTGGGGGGTAGGGGGTGGTGGGAGACATGAGTGGGGGCCTGGTGGAGGCTGCCCCTTCACTGCTGGGGGGTGGGGGTGGTGGGAGACATGAGTGGGGGCCTGGTGGAGGCTGCCCCTGCACTGCTGGGGGGTAGGGGGTGGTGGGAGACATGGGTTGGGGTCTGGTGGAGGCTGCCCCTGCACTGCTGGGGGTTGGGGGTGGTGGGAGACATGAGTGGGGGCCTGGTGGAGGCTGCCCCTGCACTGCTGGGGGGGTGGGGGTGGTGGGAGACATGAGTAGGGGCCTGGTGGAGGCTGCCCCTGCACTGCTGGGTGGGTGGGGGTGGTGGGAGACATGAGTGGGGGCCTGGTGGAGGCTGCCCCTGGTGGCTGGGGGGTGAGGGTGGTGGGAGACATGAGTTGGACATGAGTGGGGTCCTGGTGAAGGGTGCCCCTCCTGACTGCTGGGGGGTAGGGGGTGGTGGGAGACATGAGTGGGGGCCTGGTGGAGGCAGCCCCTGGTGGCTGGGGGGTGGGGGTGGTGGTAGACATGGGTGGGGGCCTGGTGGAGGCTGCCCCTGCACTGCTGGGGGGTAGGAGTGCAGGGGACATGAGTGGGGGCCTGGTGGTGGCTGCCCCTGCACTGCTGGGGGGTGGGGGTGGTGGGAGACATGAGTGGGGGCCTGGTGGAGGCTGCCCCTGGTGGCTGGGGGTGGGGGTGGTGGTAGACATGGGTGGGGGCCTGGTGGAGGCTGCCCCTGACTGCTGCGGGGTAGGGGGTGGTGGGAGACATGAGTGTGGGCCTGGTGGAGGCTGCCCCTGCACTGCTGGGGGGTGGGGGTGGTGGAAGACATGAGTGGGGGCCTGGTGGAGGCTGCCCCTGGTGGCTGGGGGGTGGGGGTGGTGGTAGACATGGGTGGGGGCCTGGTGGAGGCTGCCCCTGACTGCTGGGGGTATGGGGTGGTGGGAGACATGAGTGGGGGCCTGGTGGAGGCTGCCCCTGCACTGCTGGGGGTTGGGGGTGGTGGGAGACATGAGTGGGGGCCTGGTGGAGGCTGGCCCTGGTGGCTGGGGGTGGGGGTGGTGGTAGACATGGGTGGGGCCTGGTGGAGGGTGCCCCTGACTGCTGGGGGGTAGGTGGTGGTGGGAGACATGGGTGGGGGCCTGGTGGAGGCTGCCCCTGCACTGCTGGGGGATGGGGGTGGTGGTAGACATGAGTGGGGGCCTGGTGGAGGCTGCCCCTTCACTGCTGGGGGGGTGGGGTGGTGGGAGACATGGGTGGGGGCCTGTGGAGGCTGCCCCTGCACTGCTGGGGGGTAGGGGGTGGTGGGAGACATGGGTTGGGGCCTGGTGGAGGCTGCCCCTGCACTGCTGGGGGGTGGGGGTGGTGGGAGACATGAGTGGGGGCCTGGTGGAGGCTGCCCCTGCACTGCTGGGGGGGTGGGGGTGGTGGGAGACATGAGTAGGGGCCTGGTGGAGGCTGCCCCTGCACTGCTGGGGGGGTGGGGGTGGTGGGAGACATGAGTGGGGGCCTGGTGGAGGCTGCCCCTGGTGGCTGGGGGGTGAGGGTGGTGGGAGACATGAGTTGGACATGAGTGGGGTCCTGGTGGAGGGTGCCCCTCCTGACTGCTGGGGGGTAGGGGGTGGTGGGAGACATGAGTGGGGGCCTGGTGGAGGCAGCCCCTGGTGGCTGGGGGGTGGGGGTGGTGGTAGACATGGGTGGGGGCCTGGTGGAGGCTGCCCCTGCACTGCTGGGGGGTAGGGGTGCAGGGGGACATGAGTGGGGGCCTGGTGGTGGCTGCCCCTGCACTGCTGGGGGGTGGGGGTGGTGGGAGACATGAGTGGGGGCCTGGTGGAGGCTGCCCCTGGTGGCTGGGGGTGGGGGTGGTGGTAGACATGGGTGGGGGCCTGGTGGAGGCTGCCCCTGACTGCTGGGGGTTAGGGGGTGGTGGGAGACATGAGTGGGGGCCTGGTGGAGGCTGCCCATGCACTGCTGGGGGGTGGGGGTAGTGGGAGACATGAGTGTGGGCCTGGTGGAGGCTGCCCCTGCACTGCTGGGGGGTGGGGGTGGTGGAAGACATGAGTGGGGGCCTGGTGGAGGCTGCCCCTGGTGGCTGGGGGGTGGGGGTGGTGGTAGACATGGGTGGGGGCCTGGTGGAGGCTGCCCCTTACTGCTGGGGGGTATGGGGTGGTGGGAGACATGAGTGGGGGCCTGGTGGAGGCTGCCCCTGCACTGCTGGGGGTTGGGGGTGGTGGGAGACATGAGTGGGGGCCTGGTGGAGGCTGCCCCTGGTGGCTGGGGGTGGGGGTGGTGGTAGACATGGGTGGGGCCTGGTGGAGGGTGCCCCTGACTGCTGGGGGGTAGGGGGTGGTGGGAGACATGAGTGGGGGCCTGGTGGAGGCTGCCCCTGCACTGCTGGGGGATGGGGGTGGTGGGAGACATGAGTGGGGCCCTGGTGGAGGCTGCCCCTGGTGGCTGGGGGGTGGGGGTGGTCGTAGACATGGGTGGGGGCCTGGTGGAGGCTGCCCCTGCACTGCTGGGGGGTGGGGGTGGTGGGAGACATGAGTGGGGGCCTGGTGGAGGCTGCCCCTGGTGGCTGGGGGGTGGGGGTGGTGGTAGCCCACTGGTGGGGGCTGCCCCTGCACTGCTGGGGGGTGGGGGTGCAGGGGGACATGAGTGGGGGCCTGGTGGAGGCTGCCCCTGCACTGCTGGGGGCTGGGGGTGGTGGGAGACTTGAGTGGGGGCCTGGTGGAGGCTGCCCCTGCTCTGCTGGGGGTGGGGGTGGTGGGAGACATGAGCGGGGGCCTGGTGGAGGGTGCCCCTGACTGCTGGGGGGTAGGGGGTGGTGGGAGACATGGGTGGGGGCCTGGTGGAGGCTGCCCCTGCACTGCTGGGGGGTGGGGGTAGTGGGAGACATGAGTGGGGGCCTGGTGGAGGCTGCCCCTGCACTGCTGGGGGGGGTGGGGGTGGTGGGAGACATGAGTGGGGGCCTGGTGGAGGCTGCCCCTGCACTGCTGGGGGGGTGGGGGTGGTGGGAGACATGAGTGGGGGCCTAGTGGAGGCTGCCCCTGGTGGCTGGGGGGTGAGGGTGGTGGGAGCGTGAGTTGGACATGAGTGGGGGCCTGGTGGAGGGTGCCCCTGACTGCTGGGGGGTAGGGGGTGGTGGGAGACATGAGTGGGGGCCTGGTGGAGGCTGCCCCTGGTGGCTGGGGGGTGGGGGTGGTGGTAGACATGGGTGGGGGCCTGGTGGAGGCTGCCCCTGACTGCTGGGGGGTAGGGGGTGGTGGGAGACATGAGTGGGGGCCTGGTGGAGGCTGCCCCTGCACTGCTGGGGGTGGGGGTGCAGGGGGACATGGGTGGGGGCCTGGTGGAAGCAGCCCCTGCACTGCTGGGGGGTGGGGGTGGTGGGAGACATGAGTGGGGTCCTGGTGGAGGCTGCCCCTGGTGGCTGGGGGGTAGGGGGTGGTGGTAGACATGGGTGGGGGCCTGGTGGAGGCTGCCCCTGCACTGCTGGGGGGTGGGGGTGCAGGGGGACATGAGTGGGGGCCTGGTGGAGGCTGCCCCTGCACTGCTGGGGGGTGGGGGTGGTGGGAGACATGAGTGGGGGCCTGGTGGAGGGTGCCCCCGACTGCTTGGGGGTAGGGGGTGGTGGGAGACATGGGTGGGGGCCTGGTGGAGGATGCCCCTGCACTGCTGGGGGGTGGGGGTAGTGGGAGACATGAGTGGGGGCCTGGTGGAGGCTGCCCCTGCACTGCTGGGGGGTGGGGGTGGTGGTAGACATGGGTGGGGGCCTGGTGGAGGCTGCCCCTGACTACTGGGGGTAGGGGGTGGTGGGAGACATGAGTGGGGGCCTGGTGGAGTCTGCCCCTGCACTGCTGGGGGGTGGGGGTGCAGGGGGACATGAGTGGGGGCCTGGTAGAGGCTGTCCCTGCACTGCTAGGGGATGGGGGTGGTGGGAGACATGAGTGGGGGCCTGGTGGAGGGTGCCCCTGACTGCTGGGGGGTAGGGGGTGGTGGGAGACATGGGTCTGGGCCTGGTGGAGGCTGCCCCTGCACTGCTGGGGGGTGGGGGTGGTGGGAGACATGAGTGGGGGCCTGGTGGAGGCTGCCCCTTCACTGCTGGGGGGGTGGGGGTGGTGGGAGACATGAGTGGGGGCCTGGTGGAGGCTGCCCCTGCACTGCTGGGGGGTTGGGGTGGTGGGAGACATGAGTGGGGGCCTGTTGGAGGCTGCCCCTGGTGGCTGAGGGGGTAAGGGTGGTGGGAGACATGAGTTGGACATGAGGCTGCCCCTGCACTGCTGGGGGGTGGGGGTGCAGGGGGACATAAGTGGGGGCCTGGTGGAGGCTGCCCCTGGTGGCTGGGGGGTGGGGGTGGTGGTAGACATGGGTGGGGGCCTGGTGGAGGCTGCCCCTGCACTACTGGGGGGTGGGGAGCAGGGGGACATGAGTGGGGGCCTGGTGGAGGCTGCCCCTGCACTGCTGGGGCCTGGGGGTGGTGGGCGACATGAGTGGGGGCCTGGTAGAGGCTGCCCCTGGTGGCTGGGGGGTGGGGGTGGTGGTAGACAAGGGTGGGGGCCTGGTGGAGGCTGCCACTGCACTGCTGGGGGGTGGGGGTGCAGGGGGACATGAGTGGGGGCCTGGTGGAGGCTGCCCCTGCACTGCTGGGGGCTGGGGGTGGTGGGAGACATGAATGGGGGCCTGGTGGAGGCTGCCCCTGGTGGCTGGGGGTGGGGGTGGTGGTAGACATGGGTGGGGGCCTGGTGGAGGCTGCCCCTGCACTGCTGGGGGGTGGGGGTTGATGGGAGACATGCATTGTTGATCAGTAGTGCAAGGTGACATGTGGGTTGGCTGGGGGGCATGCCCATGGTGGATGGGCTGCCTGCGGGACATGAGCAGGGGTGCAGGGTAGTCCCCTGTTGTGTGGGCTGCCTGCAGGGGCCGTGGAGGTTGTAGAGCGAACACCTGGGAGGACCCACACGGCCAATTCACGTGTAGTACTCCCCAGAACCCCTGAAATACATGTACCCTGCTGAAATCGCGTGTGGAACTTCCAGCGCACCCCTGAAATACACGTACCCCGCTGAAATCGCACGTGGAACTTCCCGTGCACCCCTGAAATACACTTACCCTGCTGAAATCGTGTGTGGAACTTCCCACGCACCCCTGCAATACACGTACCCTGCTGAAATCGCGTGTGGAACTTCCCCCGCACCCCTGGAATACACGTACCCTGCTCGCACGGGGCCAATCGCGTGTGGAACTTCCCGCACACCCCTGAAATACACATACCCTGCTGAAATCGCGTGTGGAACTTCCCGCGAACCCCTGGAATACACGTACCCTGCTCGCACGGGGCCAATCGCGTGTGGAACTTCCCGCGCACCCCTGAAATACACGTACCCTGCTTGCACGGGGCCAATCGCGTGTGGAAATTCCCGCGCACCACTGAAATACACGTACCCTGCTGAAATCGCGTGTGGAACTTCCTGCGCACCCCTGTAATACACGTACCCTGCTGGAATTGCGTGTGATACTTCCCGCGCACCCCTGAAATACACGTACCCTGCTGAAATCGCATGTGGAACTTCACACGCACCCCTGTAATACACGTATCCTGCTGGAATCGCGTGTGATACTTCCCGCGCACCCCTGAAATACACGTACCCTGCTGGAATCGCGTGTGATACTTTCCGCGCACCCCTGAAATACACGTGCCCTGCTAATTTTGCATGTGATACTTCCCGCGCACCCCTGATGCACACGTACACAGGACAATCGCGTGTGGAACTTCCCGCGAACCACTGAAATACACGTTCCCCGCTTGGCGTTTGCTGTTTGCCAGCCCTGTGAACTGGTCCAGGGTTAGTGCAGCCCTTTGTGATTATTTGGGGATTTTGAAGGCTTTTCCTTGCGCGAGGGCGTTCTTGGGGCGTAACTGGCGCTGCTGCAGGGTCGCTGCGCCACGCTGCGCCACGGCTGGTTTTGGATGCGAAAATCCATGAATACGCTGTGCGCGGAAATCGATTTTAGCGCACGTGGCTGGCGCAGACATTCGCTCGGGCACGCTGTGTGCCAGTCGCGTGCGCCACTTTTGTGCGAATTTCTATGAATTACCCTGTTAACCTTTCATGCCTTACAAGATAACCAATACATGCATGTACTTTAAACAGTCCTCGTCATTTGTCGATTCCACATTCTGGTATGAGTAAAGTTCTGCTACTTCATAAAAGCAAAGCTTTGCCAAATGTGAAGACCTATTTGGATAATACGTATCAATAATATTAGTTTTCTAAATTTCTGTACTATCAGGTAGTCTTTCAGCTATCTGATCAATTTCAGCCATAGGCTTCAGTACTGGTTTTCTGCAAATTGCGGGAGTAAAACTTAGCCAAATTACGTTGATGATATGAATATACAGAGGCAAACTATTTAGACAATATGCAGCTTCATAACTTCCATACTCTCTGTGTGAGAGCATTTTGTTTCCAAGACTTTTGTCTGTTGATAAGGCAGCCCACACCTCAGCTGCATTGCTCTGTTCAACCTTTGTCAATTATGCTGTAATGGAGTGAGCAACAGCTGTTGCCTTATATGCCATATACTGTACATCAGTATTAGCATTCCAAAGCTGAGCAATGAGAGGATTGTAATCTTTTACAAATTAGTATTCCTTATCTATTTTAAAGTGATATGTATTCATAGGCCATTTACCAGTTGCATGGTGTTGAACAGATGTAAAACACTATTTGCACGACCAACTGGAGAAACAGTTCTAGGAAAACCAAATCTGCACTTAGTGAAGAGCCTGCCTTTACTTTTACATTTTCTTTGACATTACTTTCCACACATGTGCATTTGAATCATTTGCACCTGGCTCATAGATCAGCATTAACATGCTGAGCAAGGTTAGAAAAAGTGACATATTTTTCAATAAATTGCATTGCACACTATCACTATCTCTACCAAACCGTAGAACAGCTTTAATCCACACAAGCATATGTATATATGGAGCTACACATGCTTGTTATTCTTTCCCCCAAAAGTAATGTTCCACAGCGCGAAGTGGACCAATTTCTGTATTACATATAACATGTAACATTGCTAACAATCAGAAATTGAAGAATCTCAATGCACTAAAAGGGTCCATGGCCCCTGATTCTGCTGGTGTTATGTGTACTATACCTTCCTTAGTTGAATTACTTTATTGAATCCACTCTGCAATATAATACCAGCCATATTGAGCACAATTTTAAGTCACAAATCAAGTTAGAGGACCCAAGTTTTGAACCATGCATATAACCTCAGAATGTCTTCTGTACCAATATTATTGAATTGCTCTCATGGTGGCAAGGATATTGGTAATTGTCTCTTGTAGAACTTCAAACATTTTTAACCTGTTGCAGCATCTCATTTGTAGAAACATGTTGTAATATGGTTCCCATTTGAAGTGTATGAGCAACAGAATAGCATAGTGTTTAAAATACGATTTCATACAATAAGTGAAAACTATATTTGATATTGGTGCAGAATCTCAAATCCTCAGATTTCATGCATATAGAACGGTATTCTGAAAATGATATTGGGACTTTCCGATCCTCCAAACTGCCACCTTTTCCAGTGGGAAAAAGCATATGGAAGCTTCTAACTTTTTTCTCAGACACTAACTGGTGCACCTTTAATTTGTTTCATCTGATATAATTCAAAACTATCACTCATCATTTTTTTTATTGTTGAATTCAATCAAATAATTGATTTTTACAACATCTTCAAAAGAAATTCTATATTTTTTCCAGATTTATCACTCTGATAAAATATAGTCTTGTTAAACGACATTTAGAGTTACTTAGAGGAACAGAAAAACCATAGAAGACGAAGAAAAAGTCTCAGTCAATTTCATTTTGTTCAAGTTCCAGTTTTTCCATTATTTGTTTCAGGATCTTAAAGGTGGCTAGTTGCCATGATGCTTTTTATGAGTGCAGAGGATGAAGACTGTAATGGTCATACAAGTTGTTGACATCTGCGACAATAAGACTGTAAATGTGTGGTTGTCCAAGTAATCCAAGAAACAATTGAAAAGTTGTCAAAAAGGCAGTGTACAAACTGCAAGAAAAAATACAAATCAGCTGGGAGAATAAACACACAGCTCTGTGGAACTGAACTGGAAACCATCTTCTCAACATTATACGTCAGGCTACACATTTTAAAGCAACATAATTGCAACAATGACTACAATTCTAACATGTTGATTGGTCTCTCAAAATCAGGTCCATAAAGTATGCTATATATTGACAAATATAACTGGTTGTTGCCTTCCTCATGATGAATAAACATACCAACCCTTTAACATTACCTAATGTGGTATTCAGCACAAATCTCAACAATTAGATTGGTTGGCATTGTTCATAGTGCAAGTTGATAGAATGCTAGTTGCTGATTGGGCAGTCATGTTGGAGACAGTGTCAGACAATAGCATCACACTGAATAGGACCAATGACTTTATGAGTGGAAATCAGTGAGGGCAAAACTTTGGTACTTTCCTGAGAAAACCAAAATTCCCTAGCCCTGATTGGATCTCTTAGCACCTTCCCCCTTGCACCTGCTTGCTCCTCAACTCCTGTGCCGATACATGTTGCCAACTCTGGACCCAACCTTCTAGTTATTTTCTCATGATGAACAGTTGCATAAAAACACATTTACATGGCCCTGCTGCTAGTAATTAATTTGTTCTATTTATTCGTTCTAACACACACTTTATTCCTGACCCCAATGCCCTGTGGTCAGTGGGAGTGCTGTTGCTCCCATCCCAGTTCCATATTTTGGAATGGCCACGATATGACCCCCCCTGTGCACCATAAAGTGGGCCTTGTTACATTTTTGGTTGTATCCCACAGGTAAATCCAGTGAGATAAAACCAAGGCACTTGGTCTGGCAGAATTACTGCCAGATTAAAAGTGCCATTAAGGGCAGTAAATCTCCATTCCATGGAGCTTGGTATAACTGGCTCAGAATCAGTAATAACAGCGGGTTTTGGCTGTAACGGGCTTGACTTACCTCCAACTCTTCGCTGGAGATAAATCAGACCCCTTTCCAGGAAACTAGGAGTTGGTTTGTGTAGTAACATGCCAATAAACAGAATTAACAGCAGCCTAACACTGCACCGGCCAACTCCTAATGATGCCCTGTGTCCTTCACAATCACTGTGTATTTATTAGTTTATCATCTCGAACACACCTGCTGTTTGGAGAGCAACTTCATACCCACAAGAAAATAATTGCTTGCAACAATTAATTGGACTCTGTTTGGAATCTCTTTCCATCATGACCTTTTCCCCATGAGCTTTTATACCCTACAGAGAAAATAAAATTCAATTAAATGGATACTACAGCCTTTAGCTAAACCATTGTCGGGGGGAAATTCTGCCGGGGTCGGCCGGACCGTCCGCAGACCTCCAGGCAGGGAGGCCCCAACTCCTCCCGTGTGTATCCCAGATAAGATGAGATAGAGTATGAGACGCACACAAGGAGCAAGGTGACTCTGCTGTTTATTAGACAAAACGGCAGGGATGGGTCAAGGAGCGCACGCGTTCGTCCTGACACACACTCAATTGTGGGGCTCGCAGGCCCTTTTTACTGTAGTATGACGCGCTACTTGCGTCACTTCAGAAAGTTAACAAAAAACCTATCGCCACTCTTAATTGGGTGTTCGAGTGGTAGGGTTAGTATAGCACACATATAGAGAAAGATATTAGTGGACAAGGTGTAGTCAGGTGGTATATCTGGGTTGTCCCTACAATTAGATACATGAAAATTGTTACATGAAGGCTCCTGAGGA
Source organism: Ambystoma mexicanum (assembly GCF_040938575.1). Classification (NCBI taxonomy): domain Eukaryota; kingdom Metazoa; phylum Chordata; class Amphibia; order Caudata; family Ambystomatidae; genus Ambystoma; species Ambystoma mexicanum. The sequence continues at coordinate 340,570,645 of NC_090939.1, forward strand.
TTGGCTAAATGTGCTGGCGTCAGTGATAAGAGCCCCAAGTTCTGATTGGTGCACCCGTGAGCTTCCCAGCCTGGGACCACCGTCGTTCCCAGCTCTCGGTGTACCTGTAAGTTGCAACAATGTTTCACTATGGGTACATGCAGACAATGTGAGGACTTATTCATAGCTAGACGGGGTACCGTTCCCACTGTTGCAGATGTCCATTGAGCCTTTCAAGTGTATCTGCCAGTGTCTCGTAGCGAGGGATCCAGACGCCTCTGTTCTCCAGGGTTTGGCATCTCGTCAGGTTCGGCTTGATCACGTGGGGAGGGACCGTGAAAGAGGCATAATTCTGCACAATTAATATTGTTTTTCTACTGTGCGTCTGGTTTAATTTGTCGGTGTGACTTTAACGTTGGTGCGCGGAGTGCGAGGTTGCAACATCGTGCCTTTGATGATTTGCTCTTGGAACGTGGGTTTGCAACATTGCGACCTTGGCTGGTTGCTTCGCCAAGCTCATTCTGTAGGATCAGCAACTGACTCTTGTCTTGTTGATGTTCACGGGAGCTCTTGTTTGAGGCCTACTTTGGCCCGGTGCATAAGTTGTCCGTTTGGTGCACAGGTGCTTTAAGTTATAGGAGCATATAATTCCATAATCGGTATTGTCTTTATTATATTTTTCATCGTTGTACCTGATTTCAAAGAGCAGCGTGAGCAAGCTAGTAAAAGTTCATGACGCGTCTTGCGTTTCTGCATTCTGAAAACCTATATAAAAATAATAAAGATGCACGTCCGTGAATATGCCTGTCGCCTACGTCATAGCACTGAGTATATTCTTCGTGTAGGTTGGTGTGGGAATGTCCAGTGTGTATATTTGTACAGATGTGCTTCCCGTTGTCTAGGTCGTCATGGCATCTCTAACGACGTGTAGATTTTAGTCTAGTTGATCCGTGCCGCAGGTGTCGGCATGGCCAGTGCGGGCTGCTGGGCAGGCAGATGGACACACCCGTATGTTCCTGTACCAGGGTATCTGGTCGTCTGGTAAATGGGCAAACTCTTCTCGTGGCGGGTGTTTGGGTCGTGACCCTCTAGGCCAAGCGCGAGAGGTGAAGGACGGGAGCCTGGTTTTCCATTCTCCCACTTCAGTCCCCCCTCTGGTCGACTTGTCGACCACAAACATATCCTTCTCGTTATCTCCTCTTACTCGCCATATCTTAGTTATTCCTCCGAGATGTCCATAGTGGTTTACATGATCTTCAAATGACCAATACATATATTCACAGGTACCCCCAGGAGTACAGTATACCCATCTTCCTATGTAGCTCCTGGGGTTTCTTGGGTTCTCGGTCTTTACTGACGGTGGGTCTAGATGGTTGGTAATTATTTGGGTGCGCAGCTTCTCCCTTTCCTGTATAATTACACCTGTATGCTGGCCGTCATCTGCAGGCATCAAGGGGTGCATTCCCACCATTTCCAGCAATTCGTCAGTAGTGCGTGCCTTTCGTGCCTTCCAAAATCTAATTATGATCAGGGTAGCTCCAGCCAATATAGTACAGCCCACTATTATTTTCAGTCCATCTGACAGCCAGGATGGCATCCATGACCATAATAGTGAAAACCAGCTCTCATCCTTGTTCACATCATTGCTTTCATCCGTCATTTTGGAGTGCATCTGAGCTAATTGTGAAACTGCTTCTGTCAGTGTACCATTGTCAGCATCATTGGCAGGTATGAACGTGCAGCATGATTGTCCTATCTTTGCACAAACTCCTCCTTCCATTGCTGTGAGAAGGTCCAATACATATCTGTTCTGTAGTGCTACCATCCTTACAGCTCGCAGCTCCTCTTTTATTGCGTTGAACCCATTTACTGTAGAATTGATGGTAATCATTAGTTCCCATCTAGTTATTTGGAGCCATTTTGCGTTTGCGTAAGCCTGTAATCCCGGGTGTATTATTGAGGAGAAGAACATTGCTGCTCTGCTGAATAGTCTGTGTTCTGGCGGTATTGATGTTAGTGCCGTTTCCGACCTTCCCCACAGGTAATTTCCTGTCAGCGGCTCTCCTTGTCTTTTTCTTCTATTTAGGACAGTGCCATTGCTGTTGGTCCTGTTCACTTGCTCCTCCTGGAGTGGTGCAGATCTCTTTCTTCTCTTATCCCCTTCATTCATTTTAGTAAATTTCGCCACATCAACGTGCTTCTTAGGTACCACTAATGATGGTACATTGACGTGTACCATTGTGCACACACCATTCCACAGGGGAGGCAGTGTATGGTATGCCTTTTCTCCACAGGCCCAATAATGATCCATTATTACTGCTGTTCCTGCTCCCCCCTCAGGTAACTCTGTCACACTTGCGCAATTGGTGTTATACCCTACGTCCACCTCTCCTTTATGCTGGTAACATACCTTGGGCGCAGTCAACGGTAGTATCGTTATTGGGTCTTCATCTTCTTCTACCCATGTGAGCATTGGTACATACTTGATCCACGTCGTCCAACATCGGTGATTGTGTGTCTCGATGGTTGAGATAGTTTCTTTTGTTACCATGTTGCTGCCAATCACTCCTATCTCCCAGCTGTTATCCAGATACACCTTTCCTGTTATCGTCAGTAGCGGCCTCTCCCAGCATCCTTGTTTACCCGGAATTTCAGTGGCGTACCAATCACATGGTAGATACTGCAGTGTTACTTTCTGTGTTTCTCCTTTTGCAGGGCCACTTGTTATATATTTGAATGCTTCAGCATGTAAACTGGTCTTGTGATAACTCAAGTAGGTCTTGAGGAAGTTGTTTTCATATGGGTATGAGTCTCGTGTTTTCCATGTCATGTGCACTACAGTTCCTTGAAATCTTCCTTTCGTCTGGAACAGTGCCAAGTATATTATGCACTGTGCTATCTTCTCATTTATTTCTGTGGCAACAAATGTTCGTGAAGCACTCATGGCGTATGGTATTAATGAGCAGACGTAGCAGCTATCCTCAGTTGTCTGCTTACCAATGCGGGTCATGTGTTGGTACCATATATTGTTTGTGACGTGTGCTGAATCTTGTACATAATTATCAATACCTTTATTGTCTGAGTATGTGCTGCGTTTAACTCTATTTTTCTTTGGTGCAATGTTACTACTACCACCTGACGTAACACCTGTTGCAGCAAGGAACGGGGGGTATATTAGGTTTGGGTGCAGCAACAAAATTGATAGCACAGCTATACTGCCATACAGAAGCAGCCAAAAATCCGGTGACTATCAAAATCCCTATTATTTTTATTACAATTGCTAATCTCACCGGCATTTTGCTCTTACCTTGCTGCAGTCCTGGCAGCTTATTCTTGCGACGTTAAAGTTGCCCGCCTAAAAATTCTCAGAAATGCTCGTTTTAAATGTTAGTTTTGTTTTGTTTAAGCTCTCCCTATCAAATAGTCATTCAGTGCCCAGGCGAAGAGCTGCTCCCATGCTACTCTAAGTGATTGGTCTCTTAAGACCGGCAAGTATGGGCGGAGGTGGGGCATGTAATATTCTATGGCCAGGAGGAAGGCTGTGTAGTAAACACGTACCCTTCTTCTTTTTAGGTATGTTGGCCTTTTTATTTCGTATACAAATTGGTGTGACAATTCTTCTGGGTAGTTATCGTCTGGGAGTACCATCTACGCCTGGACAGTGGACTTTGTTAGTTAGCTTTCTACTTAATAATACAATAATACGCAGTTCCTGTATGTGCGAGAGAAAAAAGAGAACATTCACGTGTTTACATGTGTATTTGTGCGGCCAATGTCTTTCAGTTTATGTTTACAACTGTCCTGGGGGGGGGATGGCGTAATTATTTTTACTCTTTGAACGTGTGACCATGGGGTGGGCAGTGTAGTGATCACCCCTTTCTTCGTCAGTTGTTGTCTCTGGGGTGTCTGGGTAGTGAGAAGGTAAGGGGACAATTGGGTCGTTGTCTGTGGTAGAACTTCCTTCCGCTGTCAGGGATGTTGTTGCTGTTGTTCCAATGGACCTGTCGTTGGCGCTGGGGCGGGTCTGCAGTTTGTATATCTTTACATCATGTAGGTGGTTCCAAGCACGCTTATCCTTTAGTTTTACTGCTCTTGTTGATACGTCTTCTACCAGATGTGGACCGGTGAACCTTTTGTCGTTCCACCTTCTATTGAAATTGCGAAGTAGCACGTGGTCACCTTTGGCAATTTTGCACAAGTTCTCTTTTTCTAATTCTGTACTGGCGCCTTCTTCTTTATCTCTGGTGGACCCGCCCCGCGTGCGCTCGAGCTGTTGAGACACAAACACAACACTAGTAATCAAAGATGACACATATTGATACATTTCATCACCTAGTATACTCGCTGAACTTTCGTGGTCAGTAAATGCCCTTGACGTTGGCGTTAGAGGAAGGCGCATTTGACGTCCAGTAACCACCTCGTGTGGGGTGAGGTGGTGGTCGGACCCTGGCCTGTTCCTCAGCTCGAACAATGCTAACGGAAGGCAATACAACCAACTTTTCTTTGTTGTTTGTTGTATCTTTGCAATTGCCTCCTTCAATAAGCCATTTAGGCGTTCACATACGCCGTTAGCCTGTGGGTGATATGCACATGCAAATTTGTGCTTTATGCTCAGCAGGGCTGTGATATGTTGGAACATTTCGTTTGCGAAATGTGGGCCATTATCTGATCTTAATACTTCGCACACTCCCCACCTGGGGAAGACCTCTCTTACTATGAATTTGGCTGCTCTAAATGCATCTGGGTGTGAACAGGGCCCTGCTTCAATCCACCTAGAAAATGGGCATACTACTACAATCATGTATCTATTACCTTGACATATGTTGATCATATCAACATAGTCAATGTGGAGGTGCCGAAAGGGTCCTTCTGGCCGGGGTATGGTACCTCTTATCACTTTTAGGGTATGACCGGCCGTAAACTGTTGGCATGTGAGACAATTGCTGATAAAATTTGAAACATGAGAATTTAACTCGGGACAGAACCAATCATCTCTAATTCGTGCTGCAATTATTTCCTTGCCTGTATGGGCTGGGTGATGTAATTGGCTCAGGGCGGTATTTAAAAGTGCCAATGGTATTACAACTTTCCCAGTACCACTCTGGCGCCATAGTGCGTCGGTTGGTGACATTGTACATCCTCTTTTTACCCATATTTCCTTTTCGGCCATTGGTGCTGCTGCTTGTAATTCCATAATCTGTGTGGCTGGGAGGTGGGTATACCCTTCTCTTATTAACATCTCCCTAGCCATTCCCCTCCCTCTCCCTCTCTGTGAGTCTGTGGGGTCCCATATCTCACCAAAGTATGCAGCATATTTCGCATGTGCGTCTGCTGCTGCATTCCCTTTTGATACATGGTCTTCACCATTGGTGTGTGCGGTGCATTTTACTAAGGCTAGCTCTTGGGGGTCGTTTATTACTTCAATTAACTCAGCCAACAAGAGGGCATGTTGCACTGGAGTGCCGTCAGCTCTCCTAAACCCTCTTCTCCTCCATTTTGTTAGCCCTGAATGGACAGTGGATGTAACATATGCACTGTCGGAATATATTGTTACACGTTTGTTAAAACTTTCTTTCAATGCCAATATTAGTGCAACTAGTTCAGCGGCTTGAGCAGAGTAATGCTGCGGTAACTGTACACATTTCATGGCCACACACACCGGAGCCTCCATCATTTTTACCACTGCTGCCCCAGTTCTCCGTATCCCATCTCCTTGATCAATAGTTGATGACCCATCAATAAACAAAAGCTCACCTCCCTCTAGTGCATTCTCTTCAACTTTTCTAGTACATGAATATATTTCATTTAGTTGGGTGCAGTCGTGGGCGTAATCTCCCTCCTCAATTATTTCTGCTAGAAATTTTGCAGGGTTAACAGTGCTACATCTAACAATCGCTAGTTCAGCCCTAGACAAAATGATCTCATAACCTGATGCCCTTTGTGTCGTTAGTGTGGACTTGGGTTTATTCAATATTGCAAATAATGCATGTTCCACAAACAGTGTAGTTGGACACCCCATGGTTATTGCTGATGCCTTTTCTACTGCAAAAGCAGCTGCAGCGAGGCCTTGTTCGCAAGGGAAGTGGCCTAACATCACGGGGTCTAAGTGACCGCTATAAAATGCTACTGGTTTATAGCCCATGCTTGTTTTTTGGGCCAATACTGCTTTCATTACTGCTGAGTCGCAATGTGAAAATATAAAAAATCGTCGCTCATAGTCTGGGGATGCCAGTACTGGAGCTGTTGATATCGCGTCCTTCAATTCGTCAAATGCCTCCCTCATTTCCATAGTCCACCCCAACCTTTTCTCCCCTTTATTTGCTTCCTTCAACCCCTCAAGCAGGGGTCCTATGTATGAGCTGTAATCAAATACCCATGCTCTACAGTAGTTGCATAGCCCCAGAAATTGCTGCAGTTCTCTCACAGTCTGTGGCATGGGAGTGCTTGAGATGGCCTGTGCTCTTTGTGGTGCAATCTTTCTTCCATATTGGGATATCAGTTGGCCAATGTAGAGTACCTGTTCCTGACAGTATTGTATTTTTTCCATGTCTACCTTATACCCTTTTTCAGCCAATATAGTCAACATTTTTAACGAGTCCTCTCTGCATTTACTTTCATTTATACTGCAAATTATTATGTCATCCACATATTGTAACACTGTGCTTTCCACCTCAACGTTACCCAGATCCATCTGTATCACTCTATTGAAAATTGAGGGTGATTCACAATACCCTTGTGGTAACCTGGTATGTTTCCATTTAGTATTTCGGTAAGTGAAACTTGTTAGATCTTGTGAGTCGGGGTGTAGTGGTATTGAGAAAAAAGCATTTTTAAGATCTATTACTGTAAATCGTGATGCCTCTGCTGGAATGCCACACAATATTGTGGCCGGGTTTGCTGTTACTGGATATTCTGCTTCCACTATGTTGTTCAAGGGCCTTAGGTCCTGTATGAAGCGCCAAGACCCCCCTTTAGCCTTGCGCACTGGGTACACAGCCGTGTTACATGGTGATTCTGAGGGGACCAATATGCCATTGTTTATAAGGGCCGTTATAGTTTCATATATGCCCTCATCTGCCTCTTTTGACAGTGGGTACTGTTTTACTCTTGGTAGTATTGCACCTTTTTTCAATTTTATCCGTACACCCCCTATGCTTTTAATGCATCCTACGTCATAAGGGCTAATGGTCCAGAATGATTTGGGCACCTTTGACATATCCTCCTTAAAGAAGGGGACTGGGGTGCATGCAGGTGCTTCAAGTGCCATAGCAATTTTCTGCGCTATATGTTTGTGAGCCACTCGTAACCATATTTCTACACTCATCATGAACACCATTTCCCCCTCCTCTTTTTCTTCTGAAAACAGTTCCTCATCTGACACCTGGGTCAACCTACATCCTTCTGCTAGTGCTATCACTGCCCTCCATGCTCTTCCTTCTTTGTCTTGGGCGTGCACAGCAATATACTCGGCTGTTGTAATAATGCTTTCAATGTCTATTGCAAACACCTTTCCTTCTTGTTCATTAACGGGTGTTTCTGGTCGGAACAGGTAAGCTGCTGGCCTCCTCCATATTTTCCCTTCTATCCCTGGCATCCATGCAATTGCCATGTCTGTCCCATACTGGAATATTTCGCCATCTATTGGTTCCGCCCTAATCGCTGTCTGCCCACAGTATGCTTGCATAATCTGTCGTGCTGCTAGCATGTTAATCCCTGGAGTAGAGCAAATTATACCATCCTCTGTAAAGGAGATTGTCATATTTAACCTATTCATTATGTCCCTCCCCAGTATATTTACTGGTGAGGCACTATAATACAAGAGTGGAACTGACAGATCGTAATCTCCGATAGATAAGGGAACGTTATCAGTAAAAGGAACCAATCCTTTAGCCCCAGAAAATCCTTGGGTGTTCATGGCTTCGCCTGACATCTTAAATTTACCTTCCCTTATGCAAGACCGGGTTGCCCCGGTGTCAACAAGGAAAGATAATTTTTTGTCACCTATCGTTACCTCTATGCGTGGCTCCTCCGCACTATTAGGTGTTACTGACAGGATGGGACACACCAAGGCCGTCTGTGGGCTGTCCTATTGGGGGTACAATGATTGGCCATTTCCTGTGTAAGGGTTGTGTCCCAATACCGTCACCCTACCCAATTGTGTTTGTTCATTTTGGGGTTGTTGTGTTATCACTACTTGTTGTTGTGGCAGTGGCTGTTGTTGTGTTAATTGCTGTTGCTGCAGTGGCTGTTGTTGTGTTAATTGCTGTTGCTGCAGTGGCTGTTGTTGTGTTAATTGCTGTTGTTGCAGTGGCTGTTGTTGTGTTAATTGCTGTTGCTGCATGCCCTGCTGTTCTTGTGGTGGCCTAGGTTGTGCCTGCTCATTCCATGCTGGTGTTCCTGGCCTGACCCTACACGTGCGTGACATGTGTCCTAGTAGTCCACAACTCCAACACACGGGTGGTTCTCTGTTTTGCCATGGAAAGCTCCCTGTGTTGTCCTGGTATACCTGTTGCCCTGTGGGGTATGAACTTCCAACTCCCCCACCTGCTGTTGGGTATTATATCCGTATCCTCTCCCTCTCATAAATCCTCCTCTCCCTCTGTTATAACCATAATACCCAGCTCCTTGCATCTGGTACCCTCCTCCCACGTTTTGTGCGTGTAATTGTAGTGGCGGCATTTGCTGTATTATACTTTGTCGAGGTGCTATTAGAGCTGGGTCTTGTGCAGCCACTATTTGCGTGGGGCTTTGGGCCATTGTTGTGGGCGCAGTTATTAGTGCCCCCTCCATTGTATATTTAGTTAGTTTTTTCTGTACTAGTTTGGCCTCTTCCGTTTTCCTGTCCTCTTCCTTTTGTTTCATTTTTCCTTGCCATATCCTGCAGTGATGTACTATTGTCAGCTGTATTTCAGGCCATGGTTTTACTTCCATTCCCACTACTTTCTTTAGTTGTTTCTGTACTCCTTCTGGGAGCCCTTGTACTAGTATATGATAAAATATGGCTGGTGTTTTATCCCATTGTTCTCTCGTTTCCATGCGCCACTTTTCTTGAATATCCTGTATATAATCAACGGGATCTTCATTCTCACGCATCTTACGGGAAGTGATTGCTCCTATGTCTGATGTGTCTGGGTACTGTACTCTCAGTGCCTGCCATAGCGCATGTCTGCAGTTTGCAAATGGCGCCCCATCATGCGATGTGTTCGTTATTGTTATCCCATGGAATCCCGCTCTCTTCCAGATGTCGTCCGCTCTATCCCCTAATATTGATATTAACAGGCCTTTCACATCTCCTACTGCTAGTTTCTGCCCTGCGGTATGTTTTTCCATTTCATATATCCACTTACCCGCACCTCCACTTAGTGATGGGAGCCTACATTTTATATTTTCTTTATCCGTATGCTTCCATGGTACATACTGCGGTCTAACCCCTCCTCTCTCCAACAGTGGCATTAAGTTGTGTCTTGTGTCACCCTTTATGTTCCATAATATTGAGTCCTCACACCCCTCCTCCTCCCCTATTTCCCTTACCACATCAAATTCTTCCTTGCTACCCCTCCTCCTACCTACCTCTCCTTCCCTTCCCCTTGTTTCGTCATCCTCTGTGCTTAATATGGGTATGCTTATCTGTCTGTCTTGCCTGCGGCTAGGGAGGTCTCTAAGCCGGCACGCATAGGGAGTCACTTCGTCCATGAATGGCGCAAGCTTTATTTTGCGCAGCGTGCGTGTGGTGGTTGAGCATGTAGGGTGCGATGGGGGAGGGCGTGATGGAGATGGCGATGGTGTGGCTTCATGGGTTTGTTTTTCCACTAGTTGTTGCACCCTCTCCTCACTTTGTTCCAGCTCCTCCCTTCTCTTACGGATCCATGGCGAGTCTATATTGGTTCTAGTGAGGTACAGCTTATCTAAGCTTTCCCTTTCACTCTTTCTTCCTACCCTTTCTACTCCTTCTTCCTCCTCACTGCAAAAATCAGTCATAGATGGTATCCCCCACTCTGTTCTTTTCCCCTTTACTGTTACTGTTTCTAAGTCTATTAGCTCCATTTCTCCTCTTCCTTTGTTACCAACTGTTCCCCCGGGTGTTGATGTTGTTGCTACTTCTCTACTTCTATATACATCCCCCCATCTTTCACTCTCCTTATTTCTCCCTCCTCTTTCCCCTTCACTCCTCTCCTCCACTTCCCTACTATTTTCCTCCCTTTTCCTTTTTAATTCCTCCATCACTTCGTTGCTCATCTGTTCCAATATTCTTTCATCTTCTTTCTTTCTTTCCCATTTCACCCTTTCTCTTTCTATTGCTTTCTCTTCTTCATATTTCTTAGCTGCCTCTGATACTACCCTCCTCCTCCATATTTCCAATTCCCTTTCCTTTTCCTCTTCTTCCTTCTTTTTTTCTCTCAATACTACTCTTGACACCCTTTCTGCTGCTGCTCTTACCCTTCCATCTTCTATCCTTTGCTCCTCATTTCGTTCCCTTAATTTGTCCAATTCGTTTTTACCCTCTTTCCTTTTCCTCACTCTCTCTTTTTCCCCCTTCTCAAGCTGTGTTAGTAATTCATTCTGCTCATCCCTTAGTTTTGCCAATTTTTCCTCCAAAATCTCTTCTCTTTGTATTAGTAGCTCCTCCCCCTTCATCTCACTCTCCCTTCTACTATCCTCGCCTGTTCTCTTTACAGCCTCCCTTTCTTCTCCCGTTAGTGAACCCCGTAATTTTAATAATATCTGTGCAGCTACCCACTCATCATGTCCTATCTCTACAATCTGTTCTTCTCCAATCCTCCCCTCCCCCACTATCTTCCTGTGAGCCACATATGGTGGAGGGCTGTAAGCCGGGTTCGAGTATCCTTCAGCCGCCCTTAACTGTCCTTCCATTTCTCCTAGTTCTCTTAAAGGGTACAACCCTTCTCTCTCTGTTTTCACTCCCGGTGTTATGGGTATCTCGTTGCTCGGTTCCTTTTTTATGTCTTCTAAAGTGTCAATCTTTTCTCTTCCCTCTCCTTCATTCTCCGCATTCTTTTTCCTTTCACACCCCTTTTCCCCATCCGTTCCCTCTTTCATAATCTCCTTTACTTCCGGTGTTTCTCCCACAGAGAACATTCCATTTGGTCCTGGTCGGGATCCCTGGAACATCCTCCATAAGTTAAACACCTCCATATGGCTCGCCAACTTCTTCCCCTTGTATGTATTGTGCAGATGGTTTAGCAATGAATGTTGGGCATATGGATCGAAACTACCATTAGGCGGCCATGGTGTTAACATTTTGTTATCCGTCCCCTGGGTCCTCTCTATGCTGTACTTAATTAATTTCTCCCTATGGGGTGGCAGTGTTGTGCATATGTGTTGTAGTGGGGTAGTGAGGGTGTTCCCCCACCCTCCCGACCCTGTCCCATATGACATAGTCGTGCCCCACTTGTTACTCCTCCCTTCGCTATCAGTTTGCAATTTACAACCTTATATTGTTTACCTGGCCCCGTAAGTGTGGGGACTTACGACAATCCTTTACAAAGTATGCAATAATAATAAAAAACAAGAAATAATAAAACACAAATATGTATAATTTTGTATTGTATATTCCTTCCCCTACGGCCCCCTGCGGCCGAAGCGCACGCAGCCCCCTGTGACTGCGTACCCCTTACGACGATCTTATACAGTCGTCCTTTATTCCTCGTTCTCCTCCCCCTTTTACATTTGCCGTTGCTGGCGTTCTCCGTGCTCAGCCACGCCCCTCTCCCTTCTCCTCTTCCAATCCACTCGTTTATTGCTTATCTTCGTACCCGCTCCCTCATCATTTTTCTCTTCCCCACCACTTTCAAAACTCAATGTTCCTTGTGCTCGTGATATCCTATAAAATCCCTACTGGTGACGTCACCGATGTCTCTACGCTACTAGTACAGTCTCATTATTAGTTTCAAAATACACTTGCAATTTACCCCCGCTAACCCTACAGCTGTCTTCCTGTCTCTCCTGGAACAAGGTAATCTCATCAATAATATAATTGGACTGCACACGCTGCGTCGCCTCGCGTGTGATACGCCCCTCAACAGGAGGGCTTAACCAGCCAATTATCTTCCGTATTTGGCAACTATGCAACTAGCTACCCCCTACAGGGAAACGTCATCTACCTATCGAGTTTCTTGCTCGAACAATAGGAAACCTCATCTACCTATCGAGTTTCTTGCTCGACCAATAGGAAACCTCATCTACCTATCGAGTTTCTTGCTCGAACAATAGGGAACCTCATCTACTCATTGATCAATAAATGCCAAATCGTAGGAAACCACACACGCCCACCACTACACGTTAGTCGCGATTTAGGCCAATCAGTGTCTACGAGCGGCCACACGTGATGTTTCGTGCTCCGCCCCCCTCTTTCACGTCACTGCTCTCGCACTCTTTTCACTCCCTTTCATTCCATTGCCAACACTATATTGTCAAACCTTCGCCGCGCACCTGTGTAACACCTCCCTCATTTAATTCCTCCCCCCTCCCTCACAATTTCGCATTGCTCGTTGTGTGTGTCATGCTCACCAAGTTCTCTCGATGCAGGGCCGCTCGACTGCGTGCACCCCTCCAAGCGGCTCGCCACCTCCCCTCGTCTGGACCACGTCTGGACACTCGCCAACCGCGGGCGGGATACTTCTCAACCGGCTCCCGAGGGCCAATATCCGGATTGCGCTGTCCGGTCTTCTCGCAGCTCCGCGATGGTCCTGTAGTCCTCAGAAGGGGGCAACGGCAGAGGGGGCCGCGCCGCCGGGCCTCCTCGCAACGGGAGTGCCTGGAAAAAGTAAAAATAAAACTCGATCTTAAACAGATCTCAGCAGTGCCTCCAACTTGTCGGGGGGAAATTCTGCCGGGGTCGGCCGGACCGTCCGCAGACCTCCAGGCAGGGAGGCCCCAACTCCTCCCGTGTGTATCCCAGATAAGATGAGATAGAGTATGAGACGCACACAAGGAGCAAGGTGACTCTGCTGTTTATTAGACAAAACGGCAGGGATGGGTCAAGGAGCGCACGCGTTCGTCCTGACACACACTCAATTGTGGGGCTCGCAGGCCCTTTTTACTGTAGTATGACGCGCTACTTGCGTCACTTCAGAAAGTTAACAAAAAACCTATCGCCACTCTTAATTGGGTGTTCGAGTGGTAGGGTTAGTATAGCACACATATAGAGAAAGATATTAGTGGACAAGGTGTAGTCAGGTGGTATATCTGGGTTGTCCCTACAATTAGATACATGAAAATTGTTACATGAAGGCTCCTGAGGATTGGCTAAATGTGCTGGCGTCAGTGATAAGAGCCCCAAGTTCTGATTGGTGCACCCGTGAGCTTCCCAGCCTGGGACCACCGTCGTTCCCAGCTCTCGGTGTACCTGTAAGTTGCAACAATGTTTCACTATGGGTACATGCAGACAATGTGAGGACTTATTCATAGCTAGACGGGGTACCGTTCCCACTGTTGCAGATGTCCATTGAGCCTTTCAAGTGTATCTGCCAGTGTCTCGTAGCGAGGGATCCAGACGCCTCTGTTCTCCAGGGTTTGGCATCTCGTCAGGTTCGGCTTGATCACGTGGGGAGGGACCGTGAAAGAGGCATAATTCTGCACAATTAATATTGTTTTTCTACTGTGCGTCTGGTTTAATTTGTCGGTGTGACTTTAACGTTGGTGCGCGGAGTGCGAGGTTGCAACATCGTGCCTTTGATGATTTGCTCTTGGAACGTGGGTTTGCAACATTGCGACCTTGGCTGGTTGCTTCGCCAAGCTCATTCTGTAGGATCAGCAACTGACTCTTGTCTTGTTGATGTTCACGGGAGCTCTTGTTTGAGGCCTACTTTGGCCCGGTGCATAAGTTGTCCATTTGGTGCACAGGTGCTTTAAGTTATAGGAGCATATAATTCCATAATCGGTATTGTCTTTATTATATTTTTCATCGTTGTACCTGATTTCAAAGAGAAGCGTGAGCAAGCTAGTAAAAGTTCATGACGCGTCTTGCGTTTCTGCATTCTGAAAACCTATATAAAAATAATAAAGATGCACGTCCGTGAATATGCCTGTCGCCTACGTCATAGCACTGAGTATATTCTTCGTGTAGGTTGGTGTGGGAATGTCCAGTGTGTATATTTGTACAGATGTGCTTCCCGTTGTCTAGGTCGTCATGGCATCTCTAACGACGTGTAGATTTTAGTCTAGTTGATCCGTGCAGCAGGTGTCGGCATGGCCAGTGCGGGCTGCTGGGCAGGCAGATGGACACACCCGTATGTTCCTGTACCAGGGTATCTGGTCGTCTGGTAAATGGGCAAACTCTTCTCGTGGCGGGTGTTTGGGTCGTGACCCTCTAGGCCAAGCGCGAGAGGTGAAGGACGGGAGCCTGGTTTTCCATTCTCCCACTTCACCATGATTCTGTGCAACTTTCAACACTGACTGGCTCCAATATGGTCATCTTCTGGCTCCCTGCAGCAACTAACAATCTACTTAATACAATTCAATATAATAAAACCAAGCTACACCTACCTGCGCTTTTAAGATACTACATGTGTACTGACCCAAGTTCCCTTTAAATCTACCCCTCTGTATTTGTGTTTTTCTGCACAGTCCCCAACCTAACAGCTCCCTGATATGTGCACAACTATATGTATATTCTAATTACCCTGTGATGTCACCAAACCATGTGGCCACTACGTCACTACCCATCCCAAGGCCTTGCTAAAGTAGTTTTCTTAGCCTGTACTTGTGCAGTCCTTTGGGATTCTGGATTTGTATCTTTACAATCCCCTTCACTTAATGTATTTACTGATAGCCCCACCTTCTCCCTATCACTCTCCTCATTCGGAAGCCATATCCTGGAAACTTTTCACAGTGAGAAACAACATTTATTTACCTTATTTCCAACCTCATTGCTAAACCTCAACCTCATCTTGCATGCACAGAGAACAATGAGAGCAAGCGGGCACGCACAAAAATATGCTATCAAAGCAGTCCTCTTCAACCACTCTGCTTGTGTCTTTTTCCATAGTCACATGGAGTGTGTGCAGTGTGTTTATTGCTTGAGATAAGCTTCTTTTCTTGGTGTAATTTGAAGGCATGAAGATGCAGCAACTGCTTCCTAGATTTGCAGACACCCCTCCTTCCATTGCTGTTAACATGTTTAACACATACCTTTTTTGCAGAGTGTTCAACCTAACTGCCCTCAACTCTTCCCTGATAGCGTTCAACCATCTTTCTGTGCCCTTGGCCAGCTGTAGTAATTCATGCCGGGTTATCTGCAGCCATATGACATTTGCAGCAGTTTGGATGCTTGGTGCAAGAAGTGACTTGAAAAAACTGCCACTTTACGAAAGAGGTGAAACTCCATGAGTATAGTTGCTAGTATGTCTGTGGATTCAAGTGAACAGTAATTATTACCTCACCTGCACCACTTCAAGTTAAGGGACCGCTTGATGTGTTTGAGATGTATATTTTGAAGAGCAGGATTTTCATTGAATGGTATACGGTCTGAGTGAGCCACTACAAGTGCGTGGGGATGCAAGGTGATAAATGGGCACAGTCCACCCCAGAATGGTGGCAGCTGGGTATACGCTTGGGTGCCGCATGCTCAGTAATAGTCCGGGATCACTGCTGACATTAGTGTCCCAGATGCTAACACATGCATTGTTGATATGCACAGCTGCTTCTTTTGAAAACCCAACTAATCCTTCCACACTGCATCCTATTAACCCTTCCACCCATTCATCGGTATGCAAAACAGCACCGTCTATATGCAGCTGCAGCCTTGTTCTACACCATGCCCTCTTTGATTCTCACGGGACATTGTTTGTAGCATTATAAATGATAGGTCACCCCCTTGTTGCTTTGTTTGTTTCAAACAAAAATACCACATCTTTCCATTTCTGCCATCCTTTTCAGTTTGATATAATTAGTCTCATAAATAACATCACCCCCTTCCAACCACTCTACTTGGACCTTGTGTCCCTAGAATAGCCATCTAATTGTCCATATACCTAGGTAAAATAAACAGTGAGCCGAGTGAGGGGTCAGAAATCAGACACGGACACAAGGTCATGTTCTTTTCAGAATCAGACATTTTATTAAACATAAATGGGTTGGAACAATACCACTGAAGAGGAATTTCCCTACCTAAAACACAAACGAAAGATCGGTTAGTTTCAAGTAGTCAGTAATGTAAAAGCCGTACTTGTGTCCAAACATGCTATGTTGATCCTCACATTAGAAGCAAAACAAGAAGGGATGCAGGGAAATGTTGTTACTTGATATAATCAAAAAGTGTTCACTATTAAAATATATGAATAATTCCAACAAAATAACTTCCAAGGAAAGACCCTTCCCTTCCCCTGTACTTCTCGGTTAGGATGCTATCAAATGTCTCTTTATCCAAGATTTATTTTTGTGTCTTTATATTGGACTCAAATAATGAATTTGATTGCAGTCTTTCCTTAATTTGGTCAAACAATACATTCTAGAACAGTCTTTCTTTAGGTCATTGGTAACGTCTGTGGATTGCTTGGTATACACACATGTCAGGTGTATTCACACAATGTTTGAATTTGTATACAGAATTTTTATGTTTTCCTTATGCCTGGTATTTCTGCTTGCCAGGATTTTTTTGTGAGCTTCTTAGATGGCCTGGAATACTCCCCTGCCAGGTATCTTCCCACAATGTCTGAATCTTTAGAAAACTTAAAATGCCTGGTATTCTTGTCCGCCAGGAATACTTGTGTTTCACTGTTCTTTTATCAACATCACAGTTGCATATTTCCTGAGTTGCTTGACATATTTGCCTATGGTAACACTTGCTTTAGTTTTCCCCCGACATTGGCATCTCATGCCCCTGTGCTTGCTTGTGGTTTGTTGTTGCACTTTTTCTCACCGACATTGGATATTTGAAACGGGATTGGACTTTATCTGCATTAAACCACTTTTGTATATTGTTTGTATTTGCAACCTCACTACATTCAGTCCTTTGTTCACACGCATGTTAGTAAACCCCAGGATCCCCAACAACTTTGGGCAGACTCACCAGTTACTCACAGCATTCTTGACTCTTGCCAAACCTTTGTGAGGAGGCTTCCTCATTGGATCGGCTTCCAATACAGTGCAGACATTCCCCCAATGTTTCCTGCAGCTGTACGATCACTTGCTGGTGTCCATCTGTGCCCTGGAGTGGAAAATGCTTCCTCCCGACATGACTGCACCACCAGGAGCTCCACTGCGGCTCCCAGTTTTTCCATGGTCTCTAGGGTGTGCCTGCTGTGCGTCTCCTCTTGTTTCGCAAACCCATTATGCGTGCCTTGCATTCTTGAGCCCCTGCCAGGCATTGGACATCCTCTTGCTTGCTGCTTTCTCCTGCATGGTTCTGTCTTTCATTGCCTCTGCTATTTTAAAATATTTTACACACTTTAAGGCCAGTCAAACAGCCAGCCTGCTTGTTAGTCTTAAGGCTTCTCTTGATCTGCATAGATTCCTTCCTCCCCTTCTTCGTCTCTGTACTTGTGATTTTATGGACATTGAATTCCATAGGTGTTATAAGGTTTCTTGGATGTTGTTCAAAAGTCTCACATAAAGGCACATCAAAACCAGAAGATGTTATACATGAATTGTGAATGGCTGAGTCATGGATAGAGGTTTGACTAGAAGGATTCAGAGAAAAGGTTTTCTGACCTTTACTGTAGGATGGAACTGTTAAGTGACAACAAGCCATTAAAGTCTTAGGTATTAGAGGGTCTTCAGGGAAATGAGGGGAATACTGCATCTAATCCAATGTAGTCACCATCTCCCCCGGTAGTTATCTCCTCCCATGTGGTCCTTCCTTATATAGCCGCCCCCATGGTCAGGATCAGGAAGCGGCTGCCATCCCCTGGACACATGGGAGGAGGTCATCGGTGGGGAATAAGTGATGACTCCTCTGGATTCATCACATACCCATCCCCTCATATCACTAGTTCTCTCAGCACCTATTGGAAAACAGGTCACATTAAGACAATATGACTGTAAATCTAAGAACCAGTGCATGACTCTTACATTAGTGGCTTTGCAGAGGCTCATTCATGTTAGTGGGGCATGCTCAGTAATCAGTCGAAATGCCCTGCCTGTCACATAGTATTGATTGGCAAGGCTTCTCATTTCAGAATTGCATAGTTTTTCTCCCTTTAAAATAATGTCCTACTTATACAGAGGATGGGACACTGTATACCATCATGGTCTTCAGAAAGAACTGCACCAAATCCAACATGGAAGGCATCTGTATGCAGGATGAACCCTTGGTTGAAATCTGCCACCTTCAAAACCGGTTCGGTAAACACAATGGGCATCATTACGAGTTTGGAGGTAGCCATGCTGTTTTTAGCGCATAGGCTATCCCCAAACTCGGGTCTGGGTCCGGGTCCCGAAAAATGGGAATTACAAGGCCATTCTGACCTTTGCGGGCCCGGTAATTCCCATTCATGGGACCCAGACCCCGTACATCCTCATTCCGATTGGAGCCCCCGTAGGGCTCAATGGGAATGGGGAGGATGCTAACAACGGTCCTGTTAATGAAGGGACCGTTGTTAGCATCCTGTTCTGCTAGCGGGTGCCACTCTGCACATCTGGTCTGACCAGGCGTACAGGGAGGCCCTGAGAGCACAACTCGTATTGAGGTGGTGAGGCAACAACAGCGGTGGTAGCACTACCGGCGCCGTTTTTGCCTTACTGCCAGGGTCGTAATGAGGCCCAATGTGCTGGAGTCTGTCAAACAATGATTGGCCTTCATCTTGCCATTTAATTTTAGGGGGGGCTTAGCATTTTCAAACTGATCAGTAAGACAAAATGTTACAGATGAAAAGTTAGGGATACAACGGCTGTAATAGCCAACTAAACCGAGGAATACTCTTAGATGTCTCTTAGTTTTCGCTTTTTATGTTTCTTTTACTGCTTTGACATTTTCTGATCAGGGCTGAACCAGCCCATTCCTTTGGGTCTGCCATAAGCCCAGTCTTAGGTAGTGCCCTAGTAACTAAATATAGATGGTGAATATGCTCTTTCCAGGACTTACTGTGAATGTGGTTGTCATCAATATATGCTCCACATAAAGAGGCACGTGGACAAAGAATTTGATCTATAATTCTTTGAAAGGTAACTGGTGCCCTGTGGAAGCCGAATGGGAACACGTTAAATTGAAACAGTCGAATATGAGTAGAAAAAGTTATTTTAGGCTTATCATCTGGATTAACAGGGACCTTCCAGTACCCTTTTGTCAGATCAACTGCAGAGAGGTAAATAACAGATCCCAATTGGTCAATAAGATCATCACTTCTAGGCATGGGGTAATTATCAAATTGGGAGACTGGGTTTACCTTCCAGAAATCAATGCAGAGCCTCCACGATTGATCTGGCTAGGCGATTAGTACAATAGGTGATGACCATGGGCTTTGATAGTGCCTTATAATATACACCTTTAACACATTTTAAAGTTCCTCTTGAATTATGTTTTTCCTAGCCACAGGTATCCGGTATTGCTTCCGATGGAAGACTGTCCCCAGAGGAGTACGGATATATCCCTTTTACTCTTCCAGGATCTTCTCTAATGCATCAGGAAACTGTTCTAAAAGGTCCATTTGATTCTGAACTATATCGGAGGGAATTCAAGTATTCAGACTGTATTCTTCATATAATAGGCTAGTTAAAACCATGGTAGTATCTTGCAATGGGATTTTCTTTTCACTCCTGAAGAAGATTCACATGATAGATCTGAGTCTTAAATTTTCTATCAAGTTGGGAGACCACGTAATCATAAGGTCCTGTCTGGTCTATTATTAGAAAGCATTTTGTTTTCGGATGATGGGAGGAGAACTAAGACTTGTTGTCCAGTAGAAAAGGAGCTAAATAAAGTTTTTCTATCATGATAGTTCTTTTGATGTTCTTGAGATTTGATCAGGCTAGTTTGCACTATGGCTCTAACTGATGTTATATGCTCTTTCAATTGCTGGACATTTTAGGAGAGTGGTAAAGTAGCTTCCTTTTGTTCCTCCCCGATCTCATGTAACATATCTAAGCCATTTTGAAGTTCTCTATCATATAAAAGTAAAAGTGGGGAAAATCCTGTGGATGCCTGAGGTGTTTTTCTAATGGCGGAAAGAGCCCATGGGTTCATAACACCCCAATTCTTCCAATCTACTTCAACTGAATTCTTCAAGATATGTTTTAAGGGTTTATTAAACCACTCAACTAAAAAATCAGTTTGAGGGTGCATATAGATGTACACAAGGTTTTAATCTGATAAATGTCCTTTATCTCTGAAAGGTGTTTACTCATAAAGGTAGATCCTTGATCTCTCAAGATATCCTTGGAAAAACCAACTCTCCAAAAATATGGAGTTAAATGCTTGAGAATTTGTTGAGTTGTGTTGTTCCATAAAGGAAAGTCCTCGGGATAGTGAGTAGAATAGTCCAATATTACCAATACGCATTGGCTAAACAATTTTGATGGTTCCAAAGGTCCCACTATAGCAATAGCAATCCATGAAAATGGTATGTCTATGATGGTAAAGGACTGTAACAGAGCTGGAGGAGGCATATGGATACTAGTTTTCTGACAAAGGGAAGAAGTGCCTACAAGGTTCTTTACATCAGCATATATCCCAGGCCAATAGAATCGGTTAAAGATCTGTACGTGAGTCTTTGCTGTCCCAAATGTCTGCCTGTCAGGTGAGAATGTGCCATTTCCAGCACAATGTTCTTAGGGCTTTAGGCACTACAATTACGATGACCATACGGCCCGATATCACCCCTATACAATAGCCTGTCTTAAAGAAAAAAATGGTTTAACACTCATCCTCCCCTCCTCTTCCGACAATACCTGAAGAGGACGTTCTGCAAACAAGGGATCATTTCTTTGGGCAAAGGCTAAATTGGGTATTTTTTTATTTTTTTTATTGTGTAATCAAAATGAGATTCACAATACATTGTTGCTTGCGCATTTCATCAGACGAACAAGACAGAAAAAGGCTTTGACAATGCTTTGACAAGGCTTTGACAATAGTGGCAGGGTCCAACTGAATGCATTAGGTTTTGAAAATATTTAACTATTTAGTGACCACTTTTGTCATTTAGTAGATTGTTCTCGATGTGTTCAATCATTTTGGCAATTGCAATTTGCCATGCAGTTTTCTCGCCTCCTATCAACTGACACCACCATGTGTCCTCCTCGGCCAAGATGTCAAAGCCTGCCATTCGTGATAGATATTGTTGTCTGATGGCACTGGTGGCTGAACAGAGCATAATCAGATGTCTTAGGGTCTCTTTTGGTGGATGGAGATCATTTTTACAAAAACGGCAGCTATTAGTTAGTGACTGGCCTCGAATGTAATGGATCTCATTCGTTTTGCATAGGTTCAGATGTGCTCGCAGAATTAAATTTCGTGCCTGTCTGCTTGGACATTGTTTGACATAACTTTGCAACTCGTTTCTTTTTAGCGTGTTGCTTGGTAGATGGAGAGTAAGTTTCAGCTTTGCAGCATTGTCTATTGTGGAGGCCCAATCATTGTTTTTTATTTTGCTTAAGATTTTACATGGATTGCTGATGAGTTCTTCATCATTTGATGCGATGATATTTAGGACCACTTGATTTTCATTTTGCCAGGCTTTTAACATATCACAATTTCCAGTGTCCATTTCGAATTTCAGCAACCTAAAAACCTCGTTGCTGTGGGCCATTCTACTCTTCCTGTATAGCATAATAGCATTACAGGTAACTGTACATTCTAATGATTGCAGACTTAATTCTTGTCTGATGGCTGCCCCTGGTGTGGAATTCGGTAGGTGCAACACTTTGCGCATGAAGAGTGCTTCCAACTTGGAACATAGTTGTTTTGGTATCGTGGGCATTGCTTCCACGCTGTATGTTACTGCAGGCACCACCTTCATTTTGTAGAAATTTATGTGGGTATTAAGGAAAAGTTTCCAAATTTGCCATCGATGACTTTAGCTTGTGCGGCTAATTTTTTAATCTTTGAGTATAATTCCACTTGAATGGCGATTTCTTTTCTTGAGCTGTCCATGATCACTCCAAGATATTTGAATTTTGTAACAATCTCAATGTTGGTTTCACCAAGATGGCACTTAAAATTGCTTTTTTGTTTTTTCTCGCAATTTTCGAGAATCATGACCTTCGTCTTGCTCGTGTTGATTTCAAGGTAATTTTTTGTGGCGTATGCTTGAAGGGAACTGAGTTTCCGTTGGAGCCCAATTTCTGTCTGGTCAAATATTGTCAGGTCATCTGCATACAAGAGATGACCGATCTGTGATGAACCCAGTTTTGGCGGAAAGGCCCTGATTGTTTCTTCTATGCTTTGAATGTCACCAATGTAGGGAAGGAAGAGTGCTGATGCCAGCGGGCACCCTTGTTTTACTCCTCGTGCGCTGTGAATCTCATCTGATAGCTCACCGTCTCGGTTCAATCGTACTCTCAGAGTGGTGCTGTGATGTAGCGCTTGAATAGGGGCTAATCTGGCTTCTGGACAGTTTCAGGCTTTTAGTTTGTCCCATAGCAGCTGTCTCTCCACGCGATCAAAAGCTTGGGTAAAATCAATGTAGACTACGAACAGATGGCGTTTGTTCTGCAAGGTTTTGGCTTTTAGCGTACTACATGCCAGAATGTTACATGTTGTGCCTGCATTTTTCTTTAAACCAGCCTGGAAGGGATTGTTGCATTTGGCTGTAGATGCCCATGATTGAAATCTGGTCATGAGTAGTGAGACATATACCTTGCCCATCACATCAAGTAAGGCAATCAATCAGAAGTTCACCGGATCTGTTAGATTGCCTTTCTTGTAGATCGGAATTATGACCGCTTTGGTCCATGATTGAGGAATGGATTGTGTGTCAGCTCATCGGCGGAAGATGGCGCTCATCAGGCTGGCCCATTCTTCAGAATGGCTTTTCAGCTCTGCATTAGAGATGCCGTCTGGGCCTGGAGCTCTATAATTTTTCAGTTTTTTGATGGCGTCAAGAATGTCTTCTTCCTTTTCTAAGTTGATCCATTTTGCAGTGTTGCATTGTTGCTCTTGCGATGGCAGGCTGGCAGCTGAGCAGAATACTTTTTCAAAGTGCTTTTCCCAGGTATCTTGACTGATGTTATTTAAAATTTGGTTGCTTAGCGTTTTGTCCGTATCACGTATTAATGTCCAAAAGTCTCTGCTATTGTTGGTAATGAGGGCTTTGGTTATATGTTCAGCGTCTGCCTGATTCAATTTATGTATTTGGAATCTTATCCAATCTTTGCACCTTTTTTTTATGTATTTGATGTTGTCAAACACGTCTGTGTTCGAGATCTTACGAGCAGTTCGTAACGCTCTTCTGTATTCTTGCCTTTTCTCGACTGGTTCTTTGTTATAGACATGTTTGGTGATTCCTTTTGTTGCAAGCCCAAATCCCCTTTTTTGTTGGATATGCGGGATCAGTAGAGGTTGATAGTCAATGGCGTTGGGGGCTGCTGAGTAGGCATTTGCATTATACTTGGTAGTCACTTTGAAGATATCTGCAGCATTTATTCTTACTCTTATGCCCTGCGCAGTGGGCTCAATATGTGTCGAGAATTTCGTGCTTTTTCTACTTTTTAGGTTCCATGCAGTTTCGAGCAAATTGTGGTCGCTCGTTGTTGTGCGACGCACATTGAAGATTTTGGTGATGTGTAATAGTGACTGTGAAACGAAGATGTGATCGATAGTTGTAGCCGCGGGTGGGCGTTCCCACGTTGATATTCTGTCTGCTTCTGGGAATGCATCATCAAGGTTGTAAAGCCCATGTGATTTGCTGAACTTTAGCCATTCTTTGCCTCGTTGTGCAGATGCATGCTGGGCTGTCGTTGCTTTCTTTGGCTCCTTGCAGATGGCATTTAAGTCTCCACACATTAGTATGGGTGTAGCAGGATATTCAATCGTGGCTACTACAAGCAGGTCTTCACATAATTCAATGAATCTTGTTGCAGTAGTTGTTGCTGGGTTCCACTATAGGTTCACTATGATAACATGGTTTGGTTCCAGTTTCGGATTTGCCATGCCTTGCCAGGAGACTAACACTGCTAGCATCGATTGATTTGCCTTAAGTGTTTTTTCTAATGAGGCTCCAGATCCATTGCGGCACGCTGTCATCAAGCCTGAGGTTGGACGTCCTTTGCTTCCCCTAGCTGCTGGAGCCAAGATTATTTGATATCCTTCCATCGTAGGTGTATGCTGGAGCCAAGTTTCCTGGAGGCAAATGATGTCAAATTCCCCTAGATTGGGCCCACCAAGAGCCGTCAGATGGGAATGTCCTCGGGTGTTCCAGGAGCAAAGGGTGATTTGAGTTGCGTCTTCCTTGCTCGTGTCACCTGCCGCAGAGCCAACCTTCAGGGATGGCTATTTCTTACGGCGTGTGGTAAGTGCTTTAGGCAGCCAAGCCCATAGCCCTGTTTTATTGCTAAGAGGTGTATCCTTTTTGATTTGTGAGATCTTGGGTGCCGCTGTTATTTGCATAGTTGTCATTTTCATTGACCTTGGGATATTATCTGAACGTTGTTCTTTTGTTTCTCGGTTTCTCTCTCTTGATTTAGAGTGTACTTGTTCATTTACAGATGTGTGATGCTCTCTCTTGCCTGTACCGTTGTGGACTTTCTGATGTTGTGAGTTTGAATCGTCCACTTTTTTTGGACCAAGATTTTTCTGGTATTTAACCTCTGCAGATTTGTACCGAGGTTCCCTGTGTACTGATTTGGCATGTTTGTCTCTAGTTCCATTTTCCTGTCTGCGTAATGAGGCATCCGGGCTTTCGTGAACCTTGTGAACCGGTGAGTCCTCAATGTAAATCCACAGCTGTAGATGTTGTGCTTGTATTTTAGAATCTTTTTGTGCACCGTGTTGGAATTCAGGTGGAGCAGGGTAGCTACACCAGATCGATTGTGCATGGTTCCACAATTTTTATGTCTGCCGAATGTATGTCTTGTAATTTCTCAGTTTGGCTAAATATGGCCATGACCGATCGCCTGTTTAGAATGACATCGTCAATACTGCACTTTCTCTGTGTCGTCCTTATTATATACTTGTAACTCGTTTTTCTATTGAGTTTGCTGTGCGGGTCTTTTACTATTTGCCCTCGAACGTTGTTGTCCGCATGGGTTTTCCTACTGGGTTCATTTTTTTCTGTTTTGGCTGATCGTGGGTATTGATCTCTGTTATGATGGTTTTTCAATATTGTTCTGTCGTGTTTCTCATTTTGGTCACCATGAGGGGTGAAACGTGGGTCTTGATGTGAGATTTGTGATTTCTCTTGTTTTGGAGGGTGGGCACTTGGTTGCCGGTCTGAATCTTCTCTCCCCCTCATAAATTTCTTTTCTTGGTTAGTTTCAATAATGCTTCTGTTTTGTTTCCCGTATTTAGTTTCTTTGTCAAGCTTCTTCGTCGTGATGTTTACTTCTCTATGCCGCATGGCTGGCTTGGTGATTTGAAAGTGTTGTGTCAAGCGATTGCGTTTTTCCTCTAAGGTTTCAAAATCACGCTCCTTTTGGGCTTTATTGTTATCACTTATGATTGTGGATGCTTCATGGTGAGTATGTTGTCTACATTCTCTGACTTGACTAACTTGCTCCAGTGTTACTATTGAGTTTGGGTCATCGTCGGGGTAGACGCTGAGATTCATTAATGTATCTGCCGTTTCTGAACCTTCAGAGAGGTTTCTTGCCGCTGAATGTCTACTTGCCTTGTCTCTTATATTTAACTAATTCTCTCTTGCAGATACTGCATTACCGGTGGATGCCTTTTGATTTTTTTCTACAGGCGAGGATGTTGCTACCGATGGTTGCCCTCTGCCTGAGGTGTCGTGATTGGAGCTATTTTTTTTAGAAATGTTATTGTGTTTTTGAGATACGGTGTTGTTATTTGTGGTTACTGCCGCAGGTCTCGCACCCAATTTTTCTTTGCAATTGGTTGGTTCAAAAATTGCGTACGTTGATTCTCCTATTTCAGCATCGATTTGAGTGTTTACAGATTCCTTGTTTAGGACCAACATCACCTTGGCTACATGATTTTGTTTCTTCAAAGGCAGCTTGGAGATGTGGTTACGTTTGTCAGTTGGAGCTTGAGCTTTTGTTGGAACTGTTGTAGTATCCATTGTGCTCTTTTCTGCTGTTAAATCGATGACTGTCTTGGTCTGTGTTCCAACTTCCTTTGAATCGTGTTTCATGGATTTCACTTTGAGCGATGCTACATCATCGAGAGAAGCTGCGGTTTTGTTAGTTATGTTTGTAGGGAGCTGATCCAGCGTGACTTTGGTATTTATGGAATTTTCTTTCGCTGTGATGTAGCCCTCTAAATGCAGGACCTTGGTCAGAATCATGGCTAGGATTACCTGTTGGTCTTTAACGGACTCATTCATTGTTTCATACAATTTGCAGAAAGGGTTCAAAGCGATGGTTATAACTGACATGATGCCTTGCAGGTCCGTTTTCTTCAACGCCGAGTCTTGTGTTGCAGTTGGTGATTGAGGGGCCATATTTGTGCTGGAGATGTTTCCACAATCAGCATGCCTTCTGCTTGGAGTTTGTGTCAAATGCGAGACTCTCCCTGATTGCAATGTTGATGGGTTGTTTCTGGACGACAGTCCCTGAGCATTTGGCCTATGCTGATTAGGTGCAGCTTCCTTTCCCACCGTATTTAGCTTATCGCTGGTCATTGCGATATTTGTTACCCGAGGGTTGGAATGCGCAGTTAAGTGCTCTTGTTCTGAAAAAGCTGTCTTTTTGCAAGCATCTGACATTGGAGATTGTGGAAGATGAGGTTGCTCCTGTAATGAAGATTCAGCAGCCGATTCCTCGAAGTCCTCCATGTTTACTCCGATTGACTCTTTGAGTTGTGTACCGTGAGTAGATTTCTCTATGTCAGTATGAGGAGTTTGAGGGCAAGTAACTGGGTATTACTTTGGGTTCTTCCTCTGTAAAAGGGGTTGGAACTAGGGGTGTACCGAATAGTAGCTTGAAGTATTCAGCCGAATACCGAATAATTGGACAAGTATTTGTCCGGATTCGAATACGTGCCGAATAGTTGCCTTTTTAATAAATAAAGTTATGTAGACAAGAAAAACACTTGTAAATGAAAAGCTCACTTTAGAATATCTACATCGATCCGTTATTGCATTTCCTCTTCTTTGTTTACTACAGAAGAAATTTGTGTAAACCATGAAAGGAATACATTATCAAAAATTAAACTTTTCAATAACAGCAAGGTTTGTATTTTTGTGCATTAATAGGTATTTCTTGTTCGTCTGGGCCCAATTAAGGAAGAGAATCCCAAAAGTAAAATATGCATGCATGCAATCCTTGTGAGGGGAGACTGGGATGTGTGTAGAATGTATGTACTTGTACTTTCAAATTTTGCTTTTGGGCCCACCCATCTTTAGCCTTCTGTCTCTAGCAGGGCACTGAAACACAAAAAGAATCATCACAACTCTAATTACTTAAATATGTACATATTGGAATAGGCCTTACTAATAACAAAGAAACAACTTAAAAAAGTTATATCCTAGTCAATGCAAGCTCCATCAAGTAAAAAGTTAAGCGCCCAGTTAGTGAAATACTGCATGTTTTTTACTCCTTTTGTTCTGTAGGGTGGGCCCTGAAGGAGACCATGGGCCTAATTCACAGAAGTGTTTCACAATGGCAAAACCCCATTGGAAAATGCTCTGTGAATAAGGGCCATTATGGTGGAGAGAAGAGGGGGGGGGCAGATTTCAGTGCTGTGAATTACAGTTTGCACCCCCTACATGTGGTGAACAGGCCCAGTGATTCATTTTTCCTATAATTGTCCTCTTAATTATTGCACATGCAATTAACAGTCCCTGCTCACACACAGCTCACAAACCCAGTGGGGCAATTTAATTACAGCGCTTATGACAGACA
Source organism: Ambystoma mexicanum (assembly GCF_040938575.1). Classification (NCBI taxonomy): domain Eukaryota; kingdom Metazoa; phylum Chordata; class Amphibia; order Caudata; family Ambystomatidae; genus Ambystoma; species Ambystoma mexicanum. Next base: position 340,598,536 of record NC_090939.1, read on the forward strand.
CCAGGCCATTTGAGCATTCTCTGTGCCACATGTGTAGTCATTGGTCCTCATTACACGGTAGGCGGGGAACCATGGCGCTATTAGCGCCATGGTTCATGCCGGTAAAATACCGGCACCGCCTTGGTGGAAAGGGGAATTACCGCCCCATTCCAAGGTTGGCGGGGCGGTAATTCCCCCTTCCACCATTGGCCTTCCCCATTCCCATTTTTGCCCCATAGGGCATAACGGGAATGGGGAAGGCGCTAATTACGGCACCGGAAATTGCGGTACCGTAATTAGCTCCCTGTGTCCCTTTGCGGGTTGGTTTTTAACGCCTGCAAAAAGCAGGCATTAAATTCCCCAACCCGCAAAGGGACCTTATAGTAAGGCGGTAAGGATTTACCGGTACCGGTAAAATACTGGTACCGGTAAACGCTTACCGCCTACCATGTAATGAGGCCCATTGTGTTGTGTGCATATTCTGTCTGCCGTGTTTACAGAAAGCCAGGTGGGATCGTTCCGAGGAAGTGTCTAATTATCCGCACTTAACCTGGCCATGAGGTTTCCTCCTAGACATGGGCAGTCAATCAGGCAGGAGTGCAGGGGTTCTAACAAGCTAAAGCCAATGAGAGTGAAGGGTGTGGGTTCGGGAGTGAGGGATGCCGGCCCACAGAGATTAAAGTCTGCTCTGATCTCTTGACCTGATAAGGAGGGATATGGGTAATTACCATCTACTAAGCTGCATGTGGTCAATGCCCTGGGGCTTTAGTTGTGTTCTGTGCAGCAGGCAGAGAGCAGAGTCTTGGTTCCCAGTGGTCTGCACGCCGCATAACTGTGACTTTCCAGGCAGCATGTGCTGTGCTCCCAATGATGGTCATTTGACCGACCACTGGGTCCCACTGGGGTATGACAACCTGCCGGCTGCCAGTCATGTTGTGTTCATTTATTATCGGAAGGCTGGATCTGCGTGCAACACATACCTACGCCACCACGCACTCCCCGGCCAGGATTTGTTATTATCCTGCTTTGTGGCAGAGTTCTTTCAGTACTAACAATATCTTATATTACTAGGAAAGGAGGTGCACGGAAACACAAACACTGATAAACTGCATATCACACAGTTTCTCTTTGACGCCCATCAGCTCATTCATCACATATACTGCTACATCACTTAACACAATAAGCTATTTGCATATGTATCTGTAATGTGGCTTCCTTCGTTACGGTTCTGCAAATGATGAATTGTCTTCAAAGGAAGAAGGGGAGCATTCCCCCCATGATAACAATACACTATTTACAGACTGCACAGCTGCACTTCTTAGTGGGGCCAGGACCAGAAACACTCAAATGTAAGGCATTGTTCCTTTCTTTCTGAATAACTGAAACAGTCTTTTAATAACAAGTCAATTACTATATTTGATCAAACACATGCCAATTGCCCCCCCAAAAATGCATCAGTGGTTTGCATTCTGTATAAGCCTGTGATAATTTTCTTGGTGGAGAGGGTGCGTCAACAGTATCCCACTGCCTGGCATTTATGATCCACTCAAAGCATTTAATCGTCCCCTCTCAAGCATTTTATTTTTAATCAAGATAGCCTGGTTAACAGCTTTGAAATGCAGTTGTTGCATTTGAGCACAATGGGGATTCACGTGATATTGATGTCTTTCTCACCACTAGCATGTCTGTTCCTAGTCCCTACAAACCTAAAATCTGAGTGCCAGATGTTCGACTAGGGTCTCCAGCTTCCTTCTTGTCCAATCCCTTTTGGGTGTGTTGGTGAACTTGCTTTTGTCGCAGGCACAGCAGCACCCTCTGGTGGTGAGTGAGCAGGTTACAATGTCACATATATGGTAAGTCAGGTCTTCAGTCTGCAAACGGTTCTGAATCTAGGATGCACTCCACACAGAAATGGTGCCAGAGTGTGAGGTAGTTCTGTGTAGGGGTGCTGATTCAAGTATGTATTCGGCCAAAACCGAGTAGCTGATTTTCAGCCAGAATTCGGCTGAATTTTGGTACACCCCTAGTTGGAACTGCCTCTAGGGTAATATGATGTTCCAGATATGCCTCACCAAATACCTTGATTCCTCTTTTGGTCTGTTTAGAGGTCTTAACTTCTTAGGGTCTAGGAAACAGAGACTTCACCAAAATGTCATGTGCTATTATTTCCTGCCTTAATTTGATAGGCCTCTTTGCTGTTATGCTGCCTAAGTATCTTCACGTCTGCTCTGTACTCAGGGTCTATGATGCCTGCTAATATGTCTAGGCCATGTCACTAGGCTAGACCTTACCTAGAGGCAAGTCTAATATACCTTCCAGAAGGGGGAATGAGGATCGAGTCTGTTAGTATAAAAAACGTGGTCCCCAGGTTGTATAAATTCTCCCCTGCTCATACGTGTCCCAGAATGTATATCATTTGCGACACATCTCACTGCTGACACCATATGTGAGGGGTCAGAAATGAGAGGCGGACACATGGTTACGTTCTTTACAGAATCAGACATTTTATTAAACAGAAATGGGTTGGAAAAATGCCTCTGTAGCCCTATAATACCGAGGAATTTCTCTATCTCAAAACTCAAACTATGGATCTATCAGTGTCAGGTGGTCATTAACTTAAAAGCTGTCCTTGTGTCCAAACCTTCTAGGCTGACCCTTACAACAGAAACAAAACAGCAAAGGATGCAAGGAAATGTCTTTGACTTGATATAAGCAAAAGGTGCTTACAATTAAAATATAACGATAACTTCAACAAAAATAACTTTCAAGGAAAGACCCTTGTCTTAAGAGGGTGGTTCCTTACCCCTGGACTTCTAGGTAGGATGGCAAAACGTGTCTCTTTATCCAACGTATTTTTGTGTGTCTTAATACTGGACTGACAAATAATAATACATTCAATAACAGTCTTTCATTGACTTAGTCAAACAATGCATTCCATAACATTCTGTCTTTAGGCTTCTTGGTAAACTGTGCGGATTCCCTGGTCTACTCCCCTGCCAGGAATACTTCTCTGGGCTTTTCAGATCACCTGGTATACTCCCCTGCCAGTCATCTTCTCACAATGTCTGAATTTGTATACATAATCTTTATGCAACTCCAGGTGCCTTATATTTATGTTTGCTAAACATTCTTTTGTGAGCTTCTCAGATGCTCTGGTATACTGCCCTGTCAGTCATCTTCCCACAATGTCTTAATCTTTAGAATACTTCAAATGCCTGGTATTCTTGTCCGCCAGGACTTCTTGTGTTTCACTGTTCTTCTATGAGCATACTGAGTTGCTTGACATATTTACCAATGTTAACACTTGCTTTAGTTTATCCCCACATTGACATCTCATGACCCCGTACTTGCTTGTGGTTTGTTGTTGCACTTTGTCTCACCAACATTCAAATATTCTGTGTGTTGTATATTTGAAACAGGATTGGACTTTATTTGCATTCAAACACTTTTGTATATTTTTCATATTTGCAATCTCATAACATTCACTCATTTGTTCACACACACATCAGTACGCCCCAGGGTCCCCAACAACTTTGGAAAGACTCACCGGGCACTGACGGCATCCCTGACCCTTAGTGTGCCTTTGCGATGAAGTTTCCTAACTGGCTCGGCTTCCCCCAGCATTTACTACAGCTGCACAATCACTTGCAGGTATCCCCCTGTGGCCTGTACCGGAGAACGCTGCCTTCTGGCACAACCGTACCTCCAGGAGCTCTGCTGCGGCTCCCAGTTTTTCTGTGGTCCCTCAGGTGTGCCTGCTGCACCTCTCCTCCTCTTTTGCCACGCTGCTATATATGCCTCGTGTTCTCGTGCCACTGCCATGCTTTGGACGTCCTCTTGCTTACTGCTTTCTCATGCATGGTTCTGTCTCTCATTGCTTCTGCCATTTATAAATATCCCACCCCGTTTAGGCCCAGTAAAACCGCTAGCCTGTGCATTAGGCCCCAGGCTTCTCTTGATCTGAATAGACTCCTTCCCCCTCTTCTTCATCTCAGTACGTGTGGTTTTATGGGAATTGAAGTCCATAGCTGTTATCAGGTTTCTTGGATGTTGCTCAAAAGTCTCACATAAAACACATCAAAACCAGAAGATGTTATACACAAATTGTGAATGGCTGAGTCATGGATAGAGGGTTGACTAGAAGGATTCAGAGAAAAAAGTTTTCTAACCTTTACTATAGGATGGAACTGTTAAGTGACAACACACCGTTAAAGTCTTTGGTCTTAGAGGGGCTTCTTCAGGGGAAAGGGGGGTATACCGTGTCTCACACAATGGAGTCACCACCTCCCCCGTTAGTTGTCTCCTCCCTGGTTGTCCTACCTCATATAGCAGTCCCCATGGACAGGATCAGATAGCAGCTACCTTCCCCTGGCCACATGGGAGGAGGGCATTGGAGGGGAATCAGTGATGACTTCGTATCAGGGGTCCTCTAAGATCATGTAATCAATAATTTACCAGCAGTCATCCAAAAAGGAGCATACACCAGGCAAGAAGTAACACTGTTTATTACAGCCTGGCAAGCACAAATCAAACAGCACAGTTGAAGATAACTGATTGATGCGAGCTGACATTTCCGTCCACTGTGGTCAGTTCTTTTATCCAGCTAATATAATGTTGCATGGTTAGAAACAGTTACACTTAGTGTTTTGAGTTATTGCATGTCCCATGAATCGGATTGGTGGGGTCACGTCAGTCCCCAATAGCTAGGCATACGTTAGAAATGATTGGAGCAAAAGGACCTGCCCTGGCTCATTCCCTCCCCTTGTGACACCACATGTCCTCCCGCTCCAACCCACAAAATAATTGTTGTGAGAAACTACATTGTCATGGTGACCACTGGATCTTAATTCACCTGCTATTGGTCAGTACACATTGGAAAAACACAGGACACCCTGAGCATGTGAAAAGGGAGACATTCACATGGCATCCGACCAATGAAGGTCCCCGTAGACCTCAGCAAGGACACAGTACATGTGTTGCTGTTCAGGGTCACCAAAGCTCACCTTCTGATTGGTTCCTCCCGGATCGCCCCTTCATTCTGCACCCTTCTTCCCAGGCCCCCCTGTCAAAGGTCAATTTGAAACCACTGATAGTGTTATGAGTGTGTCTCAAATGACATAGCTTGGTACATTTTGAAGATCCCCTGGTCCATCACTGCTGAGCAGAGTTTGCACAACTTTCTAGGTGGCCTGCTGTGACAGGCCCACTAAACCATCCCCATGTATTCCACTCAACTGTGGGTTTAACTTGAATTGAGCAATGCAGCAGCACCCTGCATGTTTGTATTACCATATTTATCACACACACCCCATTTCCCCCTATGAGCCTCTTTGCACCAGCCATGTACGCGCTCTGGGCACCTGCATTATAGCCGTCAATGATACCATGTCAAACCCCTTTCCCGCAACTGGTAAGCGCTACCCCTTAGACGGCGCTGAATCAGCAGCTTTATTGCAACTCCACTGGAAACATCACAGCCATTTGTGCTGGTATTTCCTGGTTGATAAAGAGTTTGGGTTTGCCTATGCCATGCAGAATAAGGGAGCGGGTGTAACATGTGTCATTTGCCCTCTCTCTACCCACTGCCTGCATGTGGTTATACCACATGTTGTTGGTGTCTGGGTGATTCTTTCCTCTACCACTGCCCAAGATCTACTCAGATGTTGACATCTCCCCTTTATTTTGGATCATGGCTACATCTACATCGACATTGGGATGTGCCAATGATCACCACTCTACTTTGAATATTTAAAAGGAATGGTAGAGTCCGAAAAATCAAACAACAAGAAACCACAATACATAATACCCAACTGTCCACATTCCTCCAGGTCCTGTGTGCTGTGGGGTGGAACAAAAATAGCCTGCCATCCTGAAAAGACAAAAGGATGTTAGCAATGTAACAATCAATTGATACTTCTTTTACTCCCCGTCTTGTTTTCTCCTGAAAGGGGGTGCATTGCTTTTGTCCCTGCACACCTGTGATGTGGATCCATACACGCTGGCCCTCCACCTTTAAAGCTGTCAGGGTTGTGTAGGTGAACGTGAAAGGTCCTATGAAGCCTTGTAAAGTTTGTTATGCAGATTTTATGCACAGATACTGTGTCAGCTGCTGCAGTAGGGACTCTTCCTCTTGTAGTGTGGGGGTTTCTGCAGATGATGTGGCTGACCAGCTTTTGCAAGATGCAATCTGTCTTGATTTAAACTTTAAGGAATTGGTCATTCATTTAATATAGCCACGAAACTCCTCCTCCAGGACCTCAGCAGAGCTGTGAGCATCTGGGATCGTACACACAGGAGTAAGCAGGGCTTGCAATCTCCTGCATGTCACAATGTCATGCAGAGTGAGGTTTTGATCAGAGTCAGACTCTTTAAAGAGGTTGCAGAAAAATGTGCCCCATTGTCGGATCTCAACACCTCACAAACAACCCAGTGAGGTAAAACCTCACACACTCAAAATGTAGATGCTGATTTGGCATCAACATAGGAACAAGGTCTTGCCTCAAGCCAACAGGAGAATGGGCACACATGTGCTGGACAGTTATTGAATTGCACACTGTCATGGGCATTATTGCTCAATGTCACCCTGTCATATCCAGCCCATTTCCAAATTCCATCTACCTGCTCACCCATTAACGAGGTGAATACACTTTTCATATCACCTATAGCCAAGCTAACCCCTGCTGTCTCTTTCTGGAGGGCATAGATCCATTTACATGCCTTTGCAGTGGGTGGCGGAATGCCCTTCAAAAAGCTTTCCTTATGCATATTTCGCCATTGTACATACTGTGCTCCCCTCGATTTTTCTTTAATAAGGGGAGCTGCTTATGAGACTGCAAAGTGCTGTCCCCCTTTGTGGTACTTGCTATCCTTGGTTGTTGTTTCCTAAGTCGTTTGTACCAATCTCGGTCCCTCACTCTCTCTACACTAAGGGCATCATTTCGAGTAGGGCGGTAAGGGATACCGGGCACCGGTAAGGAGACCGGTGCTGGTAATCCCTTACCGCCCTACTATGAGGTCCCTTAGCGGGTCCCTTCCTTAATGCCTGGTCTGACCAGATGTTAAGGACGGGACCTGTTAAGGGACTTGGGCGCAAATAACGGGCTTGGCATACACTGGCCTGTTATTTGTGCCCTCCCCATCCCCATTGAGCCCTATGGGGCTCAAATGGGAATGGGGAATGGTTTGGTGAATGGGGATTTACCGGTCCCACCAAGGTCTGACCAGACCGGCAAGTCCCCATTGCATCAAACCGGACACGGTACCGTTATTGGTGGCAGTTATGCCGCATTTAGTGCCATGACTACCACCAACCTTGGAATGAGGCCCCAAGTTTCCTGAAGGTCTGCCTGATTCCATAGGCCAATCATGATCTAGGTGGTGCAGGAAGTTGAGAGGGGAGAATCAGCATCAAGTGGATTCAGAGGTCCTAGAGCATGTGAGTCTACCAGTGCATGAAAAAATAGAAATGTGCATGTTCTTGTTGATAGTAATAATATTGATTATTACAGTGGATTGAAAGGGATCTCCTCCATTGTGGAGAAAAATGGTGCTATGCAGTATTGTAAGAGTATTGATGAGCTATTTAAGTGAACTCCTCCATTAGGAAAGATGACATCATACGTAGAATCGAATTGTGTATTGGTTTCGCACCTCCACTTAGGAGAGGAAGGACATTGCTCTCTAGCAGTCGAATATTAGTATTTGTTGGCCCAATGAGTGGGGCGAGAAAATATTATTGTTGTATATAGCACTGAGTTTGGTTTTGTGTGGGTGAGGTGATTTATGGTTGCAGGAGTATAGTGGATTTGTTGAAGTGTGCTAGGATTGTATTGGAGTTGTCAAGGTGGTGTGGGTATAAGTGTGTTGGAGTGAGTGAGGATTGTTTTGATTGCTGTGTGAAGTGGGAAAGTTGTTTGGTGACTGGAGGGTGAGGTGTGAGCGGTGGTGTTGTGAAAATAAAAAAACTGTTGAAAATTGGAGGTTTTCAAAAATGTTTTGGGGAATAGGGGGACTGCTGTAATACAATTGAGGTTTTTCCATATTGGGTTATTACGGTCCCACAGAAGCGTGGAATGAATAGCCATGTTTGAACAGTGTCGGTGGACACGCAGCAGGGAAGGATGGGGGATAATTGGCTATATGGAAATTCAGTTGCAGCACTTATGCAGTAAATTGCCACAGTATAGATATAAAATAATAAAGTACCACTTAGAGTGTGTGCAGGATATGGCAGAAACATTTTTCAAATTGGGACCCGGCGAAGGTACCTTTAAAGAAAGATTGTAGAGAACATGTACTCATATTTATTGCCCACAAGCAAAAAGAAAAAAGTTGAAGAGTAGACAAAGCCTATTAGAGCTGTGGAACATATTTGAGGAGGAAGCTCCTCCCAAAACGGCAGTGAAAAGTAATGATATGGTTACTGTACTATAAGTTGAGTATCAAAAAGGTGTGACCAAGAAGAAACCAGGGCTAGTGCAACGACCTCAGCGGGCTCCTATAGTCACAGAACTACTACCCCCAGAGCAGCACACGCTATTAGAAGCATACCACTTTTGAGAGATAGGGAAGGGGGCATGGAGGTGGATAGGGGACATACTGAAGGAAGTAGAGGGGGAGCTTGTGGGAGAGGCACAAGAACAGGAGGAGGGGTGGCATGGAGTGATCACACCAGACACTTGGACAATCAGAAATATTGGGCCTCATTACGAGGTGGGCAGTAAGGGATTACCAGGACCGGTAAGGGCACCAGTGCCGGTAATCCCTTACCGCCCTACTACGAGTTCCCTTTACGGGTCCTCCCTTAACACCTGGTTTTTCCAGGCGTTAAGGACGGGACCCTCAAAGGGACTCTGGAGCTAATAACGATACCGCATAGGGCTCAATGGGAATGGGGAAGGGCCCTGGTGAATGGGGAATTACCGGTCCCGCCAACCTTGGAATGGACCGGTAATTGCTCCATTCACCAGGCCGGAGTCGGTAGGGTTTTGGAGGCAGCCATGGAGCTAATAGCTCCATGGCTACCTCCAACCTCGAAATGAGGCCCATTATCTTTAAATTGGACAGTACACCCAATTTAGAAGCAGAACTCCCCAATTTAGAATCAGTGCACAGAATACAATTGTCAAGTAGAGGAGGGCAAAAGGGAGGAGGCAGCAGGAGAAGATATGATGATTTCTTTTGATGATAGTGATAGGGTACCTCTGCTCATGTTGGAGTGGAGTGGACCTCCCTTCCAAAATTGCAGCTTCACGAAGTGTGAGTGTAACATACCAAGAGCAGAGAGCTATGGCCATTATTAAATGGCACTTCATGGTCTGCTGTCAAGTTCTATATGTATATGTTTATCAGTATGGAGTCAAGGCAGGGTCATGGTAGGTGTCGACCTACCAAAACAGAAGGATTAGTGGGAGTGAAACCTATCTCTTAACCAAATATAAAGTCTTCCTACACTGTCAGGATGAAAGAAAAAAAACGGAACAATTAAATCCTTCTAAAACAGACCCATCAAAATGGTTTAGATTTATTGAAACATGGCTTCATAACTGAAACTATAAAACGGCAGGTAGATGCACAATATAAAAATCGAAGCGCTGATTTGCAAAGAAAGTATCCAGAGTAGCTCTGTCTTTCTACTGGAAAAAAAAAACGATTCACAAGGAAATTACTGGAAACAACAATGACTTACTTCAGTCTAAGAAGTAAGCCAGAGTTACTCCTGCTAATTCCTTTATGAATCGCCTCTCACCAGGGGTACGTTAAGATGAATTCAAAGTTACTACGGTGCCTTCTCTGTAAATCAGCCTATTATTGCATATTTGCTAGTGTTGTCCTTTTAAAACCATTCGTACGAGATCTTGTTGCTTACTACATTGCACTAAGTGCTCCCCCTGAGACATCTGAATGTGTATATCAGAAAAGGCGGCACAATAATGGGCATAACAAACGAAGAAATAAAAAGCCGCAAGCTGAAAGCCTTTTTTTTACAATCCCTGTGCCCTATGGCGCTGCTCCTGTCAAGTCCGAAAATGGCCTGTGGCTAAGTATGGATTTGCAGCCGCACAGCACCACAGGGAATGCGATTAAGCATCTGAAAAACAGTGTTTGGGAAACTAGAGAGTGGATGTAACCGCTAATGCATTTACCACTGATTGGAAAATGCGCTTTTTTGATCGAGTAGCAGTTTCTAGAATTTCTGTCCGCATTCTATGATGGAATAACAAGCAACACTTGAAAATGCAAGAACTGTGAATCCTAAGTAATTAACATGATGATAAGTGGGCTTTACATTTGCTGTTCAGGAGAAAGCCTTTCCATAGATGTAACAGCTTCACCGACAATAAGGAGCTTTTTTACTTCCATTGCAACCACACAACGTATTGCTTGATACAATAATTTGGAGCTTGCTAATCATAACATTTACAATTCCAAATGAGGACACTAAGCTAAAATATGTAATTCTTCTTAAAAACATTGTGGTCATGTATACGTATTAGCAGATGTTCTCAGTTCATAATTTTCCAGCTCCTAAAAAAATCTACAGGCACACCAGGTATTTTAGGATAATCTGTTCCCAGGCAAACAAAACCCTTTAAAATTCGCTGTATTGACATTTACATTGGTCTAGAGGAGTGGCCTTGTAGAACCCTGTTGTAAACATAAATAACACATTTTGGCTCCTTGCCACTATTTTCATGGAAACATTAGAAAGTCAGGAGGAAGATATGCAGATGGTCAGTGGATGGTTAATCACACAATGGGCCTCATTCCAAGATTGGAGGTAGTCATGGTGCTATTTGTGCCATGACTGTCTCCAATAACGTTACCGGCACCGGTCTCGTTCAATGGGGACTTACCGGTGTAGTCCGACCTTTGCGGGACTGGTAAGTCCCCATTGAAAAAACCATTCCCATTTGAGCCCCCATAGGGCTCAATGGGAATGGGGAAGTAGCTAATAACGGTACGGCAATTTGTGGTACAGTTGTTGGCTCCGATTTCCCCTAACGGGTCCCGTCCATAACGCCTGGTCAGACCAGGCATTAAAAGAGGGACCCGCTAAGGGAACTCGTAGTAAGGCGGTAAGGGATTACCGGCACCGGTCTCCTTACCGGTGCACGGTATCCCTTACCGCCCTTCTCATAATGAGGCCCAATGTATTTTAAAACCATCAAACAAAGGATACTTTGATTGATTCAAATTATAAACGCATAGCCTCACGCTGAAATAATGCTGTATTGATGGGAAACAGTCTGTCTTCTGTAGCTCTCTGACCTTATTTTATTGCTATGTTATAGATTTTTGTTTATTGTCAGGGACGTTATTTTGGCATCGCCAGACATGCAACCCCTGACGTCACCCTAGCTACTCCTAAAACAAAAATAAAATGTTTTTTTTTATAAAAGCAAAGCTCCTGAGCTTTAGCTGAGGCCATGTGCTCTTCGTTTCTGGAGTGGCTGGCTTTCTTGTCAAGGAATCTTAAAACAAACAGGGGTTCCTAAAGTGTAACACTTTGAGCAGTGACCCAAAATAAGAAAGAATAGGAATAACAAATAATCATTATTTCTGGAATTCTATACAATCTTTGCTAGACTAATTAAAGATTTATTTCAGGAACACTTCAAGGGGTGAGTCACTGATTTAGGGCCTCATTACGAGTATGGAGGCAGCCATGCCCTTAATAAGGGCATGGCTGCCTCCATACCGGGTTCCAGCTCCGGGTCTGTGAATGAGGAATTACCGGGTCATTCCAACCTTGGAGGACCCGGTAATTCCTCATTCACAAAACTGATCCCCATTCCGATTTGAGCCTTGATAGGGCTCAATGGGAATGGGGATGGAGCTAATTCAGGGCCCGTTAATAATGGGGCCGTTATTAGCTCCTTGGTCCCCTTGCGAGACCCGCTAAGGTCGTCTGGGCTGACCAGATGTTCTGTGCGGGTCCTGCTAGGGGACCTCGTAATTAGGCATCCCGTAATGAACGGTGCCGATCCCATACCGGCACCCTTCATTACGGGAGCGCCAGGGTCGTAATGAAGCCCTTAGTCTGTTCTTAAACACTTCAAATTCACAATCCAGAAAAATCTTCCACAAAGCATTTAGAATAGAATGAGCATCCATTTCGGAAAAGTGCCTGATTCATTGCTCAGAAATCTCACAGGGTCTGCATGCTGAGAAGGACACTGTGCAAGCCTGCGCGCAGAATAAAAAATGTGTGCTCCGCGTATTTATGGATCCAAGTGTACATTTCTAGCAGACAGCCAAAGCAAATCGAGCTGCATGAGGAACACCCACAACACGCCCCCATGCAAATCAAAAACCAAGCCATATCCCAACCTAAGCGCAAACCTCCAAATCCAGCCCTGATCCACCATCCTGCACCCCTGCGAAATCGCGAGAGCCCCTCATAAATCGAGGTTGCACCCCTGCAAAAGCATGTAGCCTTCCTCTAAAGTCAATGCTGAACAACTGCAAAAACATGTGGCCTTCCACGTAAATCGAAGCAGCACCCCTGCGAAAATGCAAGAGCTCCCTCATAAGTCAAGGAACCAAGCAGCACCCCTGAAAAAAGCACGGCCTTCCACGTAAGTCAATGTAGAATTGTCCAAGAAAATGCGAGAGCTTCCTCGTAAATCGAGGCTACAATCCTATGAAAACACGTGGCCTTCCATGTAATTCAAGGCAGCAGCCCTGTAAAAACATGGGAGCTCCCATGTAAGTCGAAGCTGCACCCCTGCGAAAGCCTTGCAGCCTTCCTCATAAATCGTGGCAGCACCACTTAGAAAACAAATGGCCTTCCACAAAAGTCAATGCGGAACCACCAGTGAAAAGAGCTTCCTCGTAAGTCTAGGCTGCACCCCTTACGAAAATGCATGGGCTCCCTCAAAAAAATCAAGGCAGCACACCTGCAAAACTACGAGTCCATCCCGCTACACCTTGGGCACCCAATTTCCTGGCATATATCCCTACTGCACATCAACCTCCTCAAGTAAACACATCAACTACCAGCCCCCTCACCTCTGACACTACCCCAGCCAGCCCCCTCAAGTAGAGGCACCACCCACCAGCTCCCTCAAACTCGGACACTATCCGAGGCAGGCCCATCAAGTCCAGACACCACCCACCAGCCCCCCTTCACTTCCGACACTCCCCCCAGGCAGCCCCCTCAAGTCCAGACACCACCTACCAGCCCCCATCCCTTCCGACACTCCCACAGGCAGCCCCCTGACTGTACACACTCCTCCCCACACTGCCCTCACCTCTGACAACGCCCAGACAGTCCCCTCCTGTCTAGACACCACCCACCAGCCCTCCTCACTGATGACACTACCCATGGGCAGCCCCCTGACAGTACATTCCCATCCCTCCACTACCCTCACCTCTGAAACTATCCCCAAGCATCCCCCTAAGTCCAAAAAACACCCACCAGCCCCCTCTCTCCCCTCACCTCTGACACTACCCCCAGGCAGCCCCCTGACAGTACACTTCCGCTCCCAACACTGCCTTCACCACTGACCCTCCACCACCAGGCAGCCCCCTCAAGTCCAGACACCACCGACCAGTCCCCTCACCTCTACACACTACCCTAGCCGCACCCTTGAGTCCAGACACCACCCACCAGCCCTCCTCACCTTCAACACTCCCCTCATGCAGCTCCTTGACTGCAAACTCTCCTCCCCACAATGCCTTCACATCTGACACATCTCCAGGCAGCCCCTTCAAGTCCAGACACCACCTACTAGCCCCCCTCACCTCCGACACTACCCCAGCCAGCCCCCCCCCATAACAAGGCACATGTAAATGCAAATGAAACATCCAGTGCAGCCTACAGTCGTCTGATGACCCCACCCCCACATGTCAGGCACATCTGCATCCGTCCACCCGCAAACATCATAGTAACAACATCACACACACAGCCATGTGGCAATACATATGACATGCAATGGAATGATGCACTGTGTGAAATGTCATCAATCAAAGGTGCAGACACACAAATTAACTGCTTGAAGCGTGGAATGAAAGCATATCAAATCTGTATTAAATGAAACTATATCCACAAAAAAATGGGAACGAAGGTCCAAGTGGTCTGGGGTACATGTGGAGAAATTAAACATATACATAAATAACTATATACATGAAAAATGGGAAAGCAAAGTCGTCAAAGTCTGGGGCAAAATAATAATATGTTAAAAGAAATCTAGTCCTAAAGAACTATTTACAAAGGCAGCAGGCTACCGCATCACATGATATCTCCCAACCTGTTGACCAGGGCTTGGTCACATGCCACGTTCTCCTCCAGCAGCTAAGACTCTGTTGATTCCTAGAGGGTTTGCAGGGTGAAAGTATATGCAGTTCAGGGTACCACGCTGCCCTACATGTGGCCTCCAGGATCGTACCTCTCCTCCTCGCTTGACGCAGCGCAACCTCAGCCCTGGCCACCATCACCTGCGCCTCCCATGCCTGCTGCCTCTCTGCCAACAGATGCCTCTCGTATCCAAGGAACACGGATGTTCAACGCTGCCACATGGTCCTCCTGCCCTGAAGTTGCTGCCTGTGTCCTTGTGGCGGATTGCCCTGTAACACTCAGCCTCCTCCTCGTTGCCACCTGCTGCCACTGAGCCCTGGGCACCCTGCGTTGGTATGCCCTCTGACATTATGATCTTCATTGGGAGCATATGACACCTTCACTGTGCTGTGTTGCCTGCTGTCCCTCCAATGCCTGTGGTCCTGTCGGTGCCTGGGTAGGCACACTGACCACCTCAGCTGCCATAACAGTGACTCCCACTGCGGGCGGGGATACAAGCTCCGCCAGACAGGGCATGGTGGGTGGGACTGGTGCACAAGGGGCTGTCCTGTTATGTGGCTCGGAAGGCACCCTGGAGTTCGACTGGCATACAAAGGAGGAAGCCGAGGAGGAGGTTGCAGCAGTGAAAATCCCACCAGGGATCAGGCCGCCAGCAAGGCAACTACATGGTACAGCTCATTGTGATGATGGGCAAGCAGGTCATGAGTAGTTTGTCCAACATCATGCAAGCCTCTGGTCTGTCTTGTCAGGCCTGCCAGCAAGTGTAGATGTTCTGTGATAGACACATCAGCCGGCAATGGGATGTTGGTCTGGGTGTAGGCGTGCAGCGCTGCATCGAATGGCCCAGCAACACAACTAACACACAGGCACATCTATGGTGGCCTGCACAGCCTCATGCCCCTGGGTCAGGGTTTCAGCATGCACTCCCTCCTCAACACCCCCACCTGACCCCATGGGTTGTGCTGCCACGGCCACGTCCTCTGCCTCCAGGGTGTGTCTTCTGCCATGTATGGCCCCTGTGTGCCATCACCCTGTCCCACCGCTGCAGAGGACTCCCCTACCACCTTCACCTCCATGAACCTACCCCCAACAGCCATACCTGATGACACAGGCACTACCTCAGCCACATCCTTCCCCGAAGATGAGTTCTCATAGGGGAGTGGCTGAGTCCTGCACCTTTGTCTGGGGGAGGCTCCCCTCATCTATGCTGCACAGCACCACTTCCACCTCTTCATCAGCTGCATAAACTGTGGTAAAGGAGACACAAAAACAGCAACATTAGTGCACAGAGTTGAAGCTTGTGCAGCAGCAACAACATTCACAGAAACATGATTTGTCAAAGCACAACCAACAACATCCACAACCCCACATAAGGACATGCAATTGACATCCAAACAAACACAGCAACACGGGCACAATGCAAACCACAGTCATGACTCATACAACTGTAAATACCTAAAAAAGTGGGCATAGCAGAGACACAAACCAAGATGAATGACATATATCAATGGGAACGTGAACGTGACACAAATGCAACCTGATGCACATCCATGAGAGACTTGAACAGGGGCACCGGGGTGGGCAGGGCGTAAAGTGGTACGATGCACACACACCAAATGCATGGAAGCACTGATGTACCGGACCACTGCCATGGACTTATTGCGGACAAGACACACGTTGGAATCCTGACCACCGGTACACAACCATAATGGCAAGGCACCCAGCATGGCAAAACAAAACTAAACGTCACCGTACAGTAACCCCCAAGATGCACTCCAAAAGGGTTCTTCTGAACCCACAGCTAGTAAAGTAGTATATTTGTTAGGGACTGAATATGGTATCAAAGTCCCCACTTCATTCCATTGCATAATATCTTTTTAAACATAATTCAATGAAAGTTCAAATGGAAATCTCATTTAATAAACATAAAGTATATCAATACTATGTGTTTCAACAAGTTAACATAAGTTAAACATAACAGTAAAACCCAAAATAAGTACTTTTTCTTTAGTCGTAACTTCAAAGTTCAGTCTACTGCTAACACATAAATCTATTGCTGTCACACAAATCTCCTGCGCACATCGAGTCAATTCAAACACAAAATCAATTCAACAATAAAATACAATCGCAGTGTTCATGTTTTGAATATCAACATATCAACATTGTAGCATTTTTCTTTAATCCCACATAATACAATTCCATCCTTTGATGTCAAGTGTTATCAGATATGTGGAGTATAGGTCAAATTGCTTCCTTTTATATACATGTCCGAAAAGACTTCTGTATAAATTGTTACAAAGCCAACGTGTTTCGGATTGGAAAACAATCCATCTTCAGGGCCAGAAAAGCCTAATGGTTCCGAATGTGGTTCCACCAGTGTAAGTATACCTATAAAAGTTCAGATAATCACCCATCAGGATACTCATCGCAAGTTAACTGGTCACCAAGCAGTATTCCACCTTCCCCATGTAGCAACCTTAACACTTGGAATGGAAAATCGAAGTCTCTGTGAGGATCCTAACCAAAAAGAACAAACAAGACAGCATGTGTCACTTCATTCATTGAATAGTACCAACAGCACCACTACCTCACTCAAACACCATATAATCTACTACAAAGCCATCTCCCAAGATCAATCCCTAACACCACTTCGTGAATAAGTTATAACATCCTCACTCAAGGGTGAATAGAATGCCTAACAGGACCAAAACACACCTCAGTTTTATGTCACATTGTGTACTCACCCCCAATTGGGGAATCTAGACATCACCAAAGTAAATGGAAGCTGGGTCAAGGGGTTCCAGAACATCAAACTCCCATGAGTAGATTTGAGAGGCCTCCAGCGTTGTGCCATACACCTACAGTTGTCAACAATAGCCTACGAGTGTCAAACATACAGATTGTCAAAAGCCAGATCCAAAGAAATTAGTCGGAATCGTTACATACACACTAATGCTAACTAGTCCCTGCTCCAAGGCATCATTTTTGATTAAAGCGCTTACCTGTATAACAAAGTATTCCCGTGTACTGGAAGCCAAACACTCCGGTACTCGGATTCCTCACTGACCAACCCTCTGGACCGATACAACCAGCTAGTAGAGCCGCGCATGCGCACATGAGTATATATCGTTTTGTCCACCATCATTGAAAAGTAAGAACGTACGAGTACGTCATCCGCCATCTTGAAAAGGTGAAGGAGTACGATCCCAATACTTAAAAAATTACCTCAATGTTGTCATAACAGAGTAAGACAAAACATTCTACCCTATATGACCATTCCATTGGAGCTTCCTCAAAAAGAGGCAAACCGCCAACGTTGAAAGGTAAAAACACATACAAGCGTGTCTTCCACCATACTCCGTATGTGTGGCCAAAATCACAATACTTAATCCCCCAACCTTAAGAGGGAAGACTATCCTAAGCATAGTTATAACATTCTGGGAAAAAAGATGAAAACATTTCCACATATCACCTTGCGGAATACCTAGCAAGTAACCTGGAGCCCTCTTAGGACCCGCCCTAAAAATACTACAACCGGTATGTACAGGCATCAGTCCCAACAGAACCCCATATGTTAAGAATACGGCCAAACAGAGGGGGGATGCAGAAAACCCAGAATGGCCATGCAAACATCTGTATGGGCAACCTCTACACACTATCACAACCGACAACAAGCTTCCGTCACAACCGGTCTGACACGCATGCAACTCAATAGCACAGCCACACCTCAGCATGCTATAACCCCAGGTACATACACATGACATGCTCACACATTAACTCTGAGTGCACAAGCAGCACCATGACCAATCACATCAGAGTGCCATCAAAAACAATGCTGCAATGTAACACACCGCCAAAAATCAAAATGCACCTGTCACCTCCACACATGGGGGGCATTGTCCAGGGACTAAATGGTGCTGTTGAATGCTGATGAACACATGCACCCAACACAAGGGTTACAAACCAAACACGAATGCACATGCGTGAAACACATGTGTCATTGGACATTGCACCACATGCCTGCTCACCAGCAGACTCCAGATGTTCTTGCCGCTCACAGACCTGGGCATGCAGCGCTGGGTAGAACCTGGCCGGGACCTGCATGTTCTTTGGTGATAATTTGCACCTGCGTGCACAGTGCCCCTCTGCGTTAGCACTGAGCTTAATGGGGAGCAGGGGCTTGGTGTGGGTGTTGGAACTGAAGTCCTTCCAGCACTTGAGGGCAGACGTGAAGCAGCGGACTGCCACCTCCTCCGCATTGATAGCAGCCGTTATGTCCTCCCAGATCTGGCAATGTCCTTCCTTGCTACGCTGCTTTGCTGGATTGACGATGGCATTGTAGTTCACCGGAACCATTGCCACCAGGATGCCAACTTCCTCTAAGCTGAAGTTAACAGCCCTCTGCCTCGCTGCCATGGGGCTGCCACTCCAGTCAGAGGAAGATGGTGAAGACATGGCAACCCACAAGGAAGGTGTGGGTGGGTAAGCTGCTCCTGGAGATGGGCCATGGAGCACTAGTGGTGATATACCGATGTGGGAGTCTGAAATAGCAGCTGAGATGGTCACAGGGCTAGAGACAGGAGCACAGGTAATGGCAGGATGACAGACACTCACAACACAGTGCAGGTGGGCAGCAGGCACAATCACAGGACTTGCAGCAGAAGATAGCAATGCGGGAGGCAGTACAGGGCATGATGAGGCAGGCAAAATGGCATATAGGTAGGAGAGTGTCTCTTCTGTGTCTCACTACCAAGGCAGCCGAGAAAAGAGTAAAGACCCTCAGTGCATATGTTACATGACAGGCAGTGCACTCAGCATGCCTACGCAGCTCACGGCATTGACGGGGATACAGAAGGAAGTCATCTTTGCTAGGAGTCATCCTGAGGAGAGGGCAGGAGCCCCTCCTCATGCACAGCAGCATCCAGCAATACACCACGTGCATCGGCCCTTATACCCACGGCACCGTGCAGCATCGAGAGACACAGAAGAGCGCTCTGCTTGGGGTAAAGTCTAAATCCCCCAACGTCACACTGCCTCCACCTGCAACCCCGAAATTTTCGTGCCAACGGGTAGGCTTCCTCGATCCCGTACTGCCTGACCCTTCCCGCCTGACCTCACAATGCCGGGCGCAGCGTGGCATGAAACTGAGGCTGAGGCCTCGTTGCTAGGATACTAGCAGCAACTTGTTCCCCTCACATCCGCCGGCAGGCGGAAGCGCCGGCCACACGAAGGCCCACATAAAGGCTCCTGTTTGCACCCTGGAGCCCAGTCATCTTCGCTAGGAGTCATCGTGAGGAGAGGGCAGGAGCCCCTCCTCATGCACAGCAGCATCCAGCAATACACCACGTGCATCGGCCCTTATACCCACGGCACCGTGCAGCATCGAGAGCCACAGAAGAGCGCTCTGCTTTGGGTAAGGTCTAAATCCCCCAACGTCACGCTGCCTCCACCTGCAACCCCGAAATTTTCGTGCCAACGGGTAGGCTTCCTCGATCCCGTACTGCCTGACCCTTCCCGCCTGACCTCACAATGCCGGGCGCAGCGCGGCATGAAACTGAGGCTGAGGCCTCGTTGCTAGGATACTAGCAGCAACTTGTTCCCCTCATATCCGCCGGCAGGCGGAAGCGCCGGCCACACGAAGGCCCACATAAAGGCTCCTGTTTGCACCCTGGAGCCCAGTCATCTTCGCTAGGAGTCATCGTGAGGAGAGGGCAGGAGCCCCTCCTCATGCACAGCAGCATCCAGCAATACACCACGTGCATCGGCCCTTATACCCACGGCACCGTGCAGCATCGAGAGCCACAGAAGAGCGCTCTGCTTGGGGTAAGGTCTAAATCCCCCAACGTCACGCTGCCTCCACCTGCAACCCCGAAATTTTCGTGCCAACGGGTAGGCTTCCTCGATCCCGTACTGCCTGACCCTTCCCGCCTGACCTCACAATGCCGGGCGCAGCGCGGCATGAAACTGAGGCTGAGGCCTCGTTGCTAGGATACTAGCAGCAACTTGTTCCCCTCACATCCGCCGGCAGGTGGAAGCGCCGGCCACACGAAGGCCCACATAAAGGCTCCTGTTTGCACCCTGGAGCCCAGTCATCTTCGCTAGGAGTCATCGTGAGGAGAGGGCAGGAGCCCCTCCTCATGCACAGCAGCATCCAGCAATACACCACATGCATCGGCCCTTATACCCACGGCACCGTGCAGCATCGAGAGCCACAGAAGAGCGCTCTGCTTGGGGTAAGGTCTAAATCCCCCAACGTCACGCTGCCTCCACCTGCAACCCCGAAATTTTCGTGCCAACGGGTAGGCTTCCTCGATCCCGTACTGCCTGACCCTTCCCGCCTGACCTCACAATGCCGGGCGCAGCGCGGCATGAAACTGAGGCTGAGGCCTCGTTGCTAGGATACTAGCAGCAACTTGTTCCCCTCACATCCGCCGGCAGGCGGAAGCGCCGGCCACATGAAGGCCCACATAAAGGCTCCTGTTTGCACCCTGTTCGCGTCCTGGGGCGTGACGGAGCGCCTTACTCTGCTCTCCTTTACACAAAGTATGTTCACTGGACCAGCATCTCCACCTGAATCCTGGAGGAGCAGGAGCTCCCTCCATCCACTGCAGGAGCAGCAGGCCCGCGTGCCTTGCCAGATGCAAGGTAGGCCATATGCCTCGCCCAGCTGCACTCTAGATTTCGGCAGCATGATTGTTTTGTCCGCCACATTTGGTAATTGTACCCTAGCATTCTAACCCACCAGCTTGTGCCTTCTAAATTTGCCCTCTGACACACTACTGCTGTCTTCGTACACATCACTTTAGCTTTGTAGCTTTAGGCACGACTCGGAACTCAGTTGCTGCCCTACTGCACTATTAGCTTAAGTGTCCTACCCGAACCCAGGCGATGCCTAACTCCTCTTCAGCTTATGCACTATTCTGGACTTAGATGCTGCCACACTGCATCAGGTGTTGTGCCTTATGGTCGCCTACAGACCACATTTGATTGATTTGTGTTGTGCCTTATGGTCTCCTACAGACCACATTTGATTGATTTGTGTTGTGCCTTATGGTCGCCTACAGACTACATTTGATTGATTAGTGCTGTGGCTTATGGTCGCCTACATACCACATTTGATTGATTTGTGTTGTGCGTTATGGTCGCCTACAGTCTACATTTGATTGATTTGTGCTGTGCCTTATGGTCGCCTACAGACCACATTTGATTGATTTGTGTTGTGCCTTATGGTCGCCTACAAAACCACATTTGATTGATTTGTGTTGTGCCTATGGTCGCCTACAGACCACAGTTGATTGATTTGTGTTGTGCCTTATGGTCGCCTACAAACCAGATTTGATTGATTTGTGTTGTGCCTATGGTCGCCCACAGACCACATTTGATTGATTTGTGTTGTGCCTATGGTCGCCTACAGACCACATTTGATTGATTTGTGTTGTGCCTATGGTCGCCTACAGACCACATTTGATTGATTTGTGTTGTGCCTATGGTCGCCAATAGACCACATTTGCAACCCTTGCTTACTAGCATCATGTATTGGTGCCTATCTACTCTCATCCACCTACTGTATATCTACACTAGACATTGGACTAGTCTACCTAATCCATTTCCTAGTCAAGACACTTACACCTGCACACGCATGTTAACCACCACCCTCACCTCGTGGCCTAGCACCATGACACCTGCTAACCCGTACTTGGATGATCCAGCACTCTGGATACGAAACTTTGCTACCAGACCAACACCTAACCAACCTTGTACTTTGGCTATTAGAAACACTAGATTAAATTCTAGAACAAGCCCACCTACCTTTCCATGCTCTTCCCACCCTAGCATCTTAACCAGAAACTTTAGATTAAGAGCCCGCAGCATGAACCATTTGCATACTGACCACAACCCTGCCAATTCGACCACTGACTCAGTCAAGTTAGCCCATACCCATTTGCACGACCTTCCTATACCACCTGAAAAATCTTCCCAAAAAGACAAACTCATTAAAGCAGCCTTGGTGAATGCTAGGTCTCTTCCTGCCCATGCTCTCGACATCGCTGACTTTATATCTCACGAAAAGCTCGATCTCCTCGCAGTCACGGAAACTTGGCTTAATGCTGCCTCCGGTCCATCTCTGGCCCTTGCTATACCTAATGATTATGCTATTATTAGATGCGACAGAAACACCACTCAAACGAAGGGAGGTGGACTCGGCATCATATTCAGAAATACATTCGACATCAAAATCATCAAGGACGCTCAAATCCCCTGTGCTGAATCCTTGTCTATTAAGCTACCTCTATCACCTAACCACACGGCAACTTTACACCTTATTTACCGACCACCAGGTCCCATCTCCTCCTTTATAGAGGACATTGCATCACTCATTACCACAGATACCAAACCCAACTCTCAAACAATCTTATTGGGGGACTTTAATCTTGGTTTTAACGACCCTAAGAACACTAACGCCCATGACCTAGCTAACACCTTATCGGATTTGGGTCACACGCACATTATTCACGAGCCCACTCATATCAAAGGCAGAACACTGGACTGGATCACTCACCTCAATTGCTCTATTGACCTTCTATCCAATGACCCATGCATTTGGTCGGATCATCACATAATATCCTTCTCTATCAAAGCCAATACACCTCACCTGGCGCCTATCATCGCCCCAGCCACCAGCACGAGAAATAAGAAAGATATTACACCTGACAAACTCTTACCCATACTACTCCCCATCCTGAACAATATCGACTCAGAGGCTGATCCCACAGTCTCAGTGGATATCTACAACCAGGCTATACTTAAAGCACTGAACACCATTGCCCCCCTAAAATTGCGGAAACCTAAACCACAGCGTCACCTTAACACTTGGTTCACGCCGCAGCTAAGAGAATTACGCAAAGCTAAGAGAACCGCAGAGTCACATTGGAAAAAACATCCCACAGCATCCAATAATAAGACTGAGCTAACCCTAGCCTCCTCTAGTTACAAAGAAGCCATCTTTATTGCTAAAAAGGACACATATAACAAAAGGATTACACAAGCGGAATCCAACACAAAGGAACTCTTTAAGATTTTGAAAGAACTAGAATCCCCCATTGCCCCCATAGACAAATGTGTTACAGATGCACTATGGTGTAGTAATATTCAGAAGGCTTTATTAGATAAAATAGCTCGCCTACAATCTAAAATCAACGCAAAAAAATCCCTGCTACTTGCTGACCCGGACTACAAACAATTACCTAAAAAATCACCTACCTTTGAGTCAACTTGTAAACCTTTCAGCTTCTCACCCCTCTCAATCTGGGAAGTAGAAAACATCATCAGGAAACTTAAACCTTCAAATTGCCAACGTGATGCCTGCCCTGCCCCGATCATCAAAGCTGCTGCGCACGACCTGGCACCATTCATAACCAACCTCATCAATGCCTCCTTCAAAACTGGAGTAGTGCCTGATAACCTAAAAGATGCGTGGGTCATCCCACTCCTTAAAAAACCTACTCTTGATCCAGCCAACCCGTCTAACTATAGACCGATAACAACTGTACCTTTCTTATTAAAAATACTGGATAGAGCAGCCTATTTACAAATACAGGCCTACTTAGAATCAAACAACCTCCTAGGATTTAGGCAGTCAGGTTTCCGACCGAGACACGGTACGGAAACTGCATTAATAGATCTCACTACCCAGATCCAAATCCTGAAAGACAATGGTAAACTTGCACTCCTCTTATTGCTTGATCTGTCAGCAGCTTTTGACCTGGTCAACTATCAAACACTCTGTCACCACTTGAAAACTGCAGCACACTTCTCAGACGCAGCCACGGCCTGGATCAGTTCCTTCTTGGCGAACAGAACCATGAGGGTCTTCTCTCCCACTGATTCTGCTGAACCTTCACCATTACCCTGTGGAGTCCGGCAAGGCTCTTGCGTGTCCCCGACACTCTATAATATATTCACAAAGCCCCTCTTTGATATCCTTGACTATCTGGGTGTCACGTATACCAATTACGCGGACGACACCCAGATACTCATTCCTATCTCGGGGAACTATGAAACAGACAGCAAAACCCTTAATGAAATCTACTCAGTAATTCAAGCATGGATGGCACATCATGGATTCTGTCTCAATGACGAAAAAACCGAGTTGATCATCCTTGGCACTCACGCCAAACTCAAAAATCTCAATCCCGCATTTAAATCCTTCACCATAGATGGCAATCTCATCCCCGTGTCAAATAACACCAAAACCCTTGGGCTTTACATCGATGCCACCTTATCCTTCTCCAAACAAAATAATGCAGTAGCATCATCAGCCGCTTACACCTGCAAGCTGATCACTGCATGTAGGCCGTTCATCTCCTCACCCAATTGCATTACTCTTGCTAGAGCATTAGTCCTATCCAAGATAGACTATTGTAATGCCCTTTACTTAGGCACGAGCTACAAAAATATCAACAAACTACAAGTAATTCAAAATAATGCCATCAGAGCTGCCCTCAACATCCCCAAAAAGATGCACATCTCGGAGACCAGACGCAAACTACGTTGGCTTCCAGTCAAGCACAGAATATCCCTTAAAACTCTGGCCCTTACACATAAAGCTAGGGCCAACCTTGCACCAGATTACCTCACCAACCAACTTACACCTCACACTTCTTCAAGACCTCTTAGAGCAGCACAAGCTAACACTATGTCCATACCGAGATTTAAACTTCATAACTCGGGTGGTGCTAGCTTCCCTGTACAAGCCTCCAAATTATGGAACACAATACCTGCGCTTTTGCGAGCAGAACCTTCATTTAACCTATTTAAACATAACACAAAGTGTTGGCTTCACAACATGGACTCTATGACAGCCTAACCGCCTGATCCCAGCATGATCGACTGCCACTGGCACACTTTTGTAATTTATGTACTTTTACTAGACTATGTATATATGCATTTGCATGACTAAGTTTGTACCCACCTGTAACTGCAATGTAACGTAACCCTTATTGACTGCTTTCAATTGCAACTGTAACCAGATCTAACTTATGCGCCCGTATGCCCCTGGGCCTGGCTGCGCTTTATAAATAAATAAATACAAATACAAATACAAGGACTAGTAAACGCATCACTGGCTGTGTGCACGACGGAATGAAGACTGAGTATTTTCATTTCCATGTATTCTGGGGAGCATGACATCCATTCCCTTCAGTTAGCGTACAGTTTTTTTTGTTGAGGCATTGGTTTATGCGTCTGTGCCGCATTTTTTCTATCCCCATTTTGAGGCATGCGGTCTGTCGCATATGATATGATGGGTTATTTATAACGCGCTTAACTTAATACCCAGAGGTTTCTAAGCGCGGACCCGGGGATCGAACCTGTGTTGCTCCGTGTTGTTTTGCTTCCAAGGCGACCACGTTGCACAAGAACCATCCTCCCGAGCCGAGACATGCACTTTTTCTGTTTGTGGTTGGCACTGCGTATCGCGTTCCTGTTTTTTCCATTTTGGGAGATTTACGGGTGTCGCATAAGCACCTTTTGTATTATTGGATGCCACTGCATATCCCATACCTCTTTGTTCATTTTCTGTAGCTTTCTGGGTGTCGCGTACACATATATTGTGTTATTAGTGTTGCTGAGTACCGTGTACGACCTATGTTTTCCATTTGGGCTATATTTAAGCCTTGCTGGACCACACATCTATGTCGTAAATCACGTAGAGAGTTGCCTCGCTCACATTGCCCAAGACACTAACTGGTGTGCCTCCCAATCATCCCTTACAACTGTGAATAAGTGGAAAGAACCCAAGTGGCAAAGGGGGCAGGCAGGGTCAGTGTGGGGGTGATGGTGGTGAAACACCGGCCACCAGCCCCAGGTGGTCGGGACGTGGTAGTGAAACATCTGCCCCAGCCCCAGGGGCACATGTCATGCCCCAGTCTAAAGGTGTCCCGGCGCCTGGATGCCAATGTGGTTCCAGCCAGACAGGGGTAGCTCCAACCCTCCCTGACACTCGTGGCAGGAAGGGGTGTCCTGCACAGCAGGAAGAGGTTCAGCCCCAAGACACAGCACAGGAAGAAGAACTTCTCTAATGAGGAGCTCCCAATCGTCATTGACTTTGTGACAGATCACCATTGTGACATGTGCCAATATGCGGGTAGCACACATACAGTGGGAGCATGCCACAGAACAGGTAAATGCCTTAGAGTAAGAGAGGCGCTCAGCAGAACAGGACATTAGGCACTGGAATGATCCCACCCGTCACATCAAGCACAAGCTGAGTGTCAACCTGGCCTCTGCAATGGTAACTGGAGGGGGTCAAGCAGAGGAGGAGAAGCTGACACCACAAGAAGAGGCCATGATCCAACTCATCCTCATTGTGTAGGTGCAAAGGATGGGATGCCTGGAGAATTATGAGGACACAACAGGTGAGTGTCCGTCATTGCACCTCCTGTGTTTTTCCAGTCATGCATCACACACATCAGTTGTGTATTGGCTCATCTGGCTGCATTTTTATGACAGCCCTGGGTACAGCATCTGCACTGCCCTCATTCCCCCTTCTTGACAATACCAATCATTTGGCCTCTGTATGAAGACTGCCCACGGGCTTCCTTGTTGACATGGGGGCCAGAGCAGATTCCATCTGCATTTACCCCATGTCCGCATATTGACTAGATGAATGGTCCCACCATGGCGTGGGTCTCAATGAGCAGACGTACACATGTCACGGGGCCCATAGGGACCAGAGCAGATTGTATCTGCACTGTCCTCATGCCCAGGTTTAAACAATGTCAATCTGATGGCCTCTAAGGCCATCTCACTTTAGTGCGCTACCCTTTCTTGAATTCACCTCTCCTGACCCCATAACGCATCCTCGGGGATCATGTCACGGACATTCACACTCGGTATTGTGAAGGTCCCACACCAAGATGGTGGCACATGGAACCATATCAACAATTGAGACTGTGCCATGCTTTCGCATCAGGTGGATGTCTCCAGCATCTCCTCAAGCGAGGAAAGTGTTTGTGCTTATCTCGCAGGTCGCGCTTAGTTAAGCTATGCGCTTATTAAGATCTTACACTGGGATCTATTTATGGCCTCCACATATGTCACTTAGCCGTTAAAGAATGCTAAGGCTGTGCACCCCGGCCCCCGTTGAGATCAATCATCCGTTGATGCCTGTCTCCCATCGCTGTGGACAGCGCAGGCTCCTGTCCTATAGTATACGACCTGCAATACATCATATCCATTCTTTTGGGTTGTAATAGAGCATATGATCAACATTGATGGCGGACTTATGAATGATCACCTTGTGATGTTAGACTAGTTCTGTAGTAACATATGAGTGGTGCTTTGTACACGGTTCGTTGCTACAACTGTACACCTGCACTAACATTCTATGTATTAACTTTTTCAACACTGACATACATTATGTGACAACACATTATGAGGATGTGTGTCTCCCAGCCTCCCTACAATATAATCCTCTTTATCTTTGCACATACCAGGGACTCCTGGTTCCTGCCACCTGGCACAATTTTGCACCATGCTCCAGTGAGCGACTGCACCCCAGTATGGTTTAACTTCCATGTGAAGCTTTTTACTGTGGAATGGAAGGTTTGTGACGTTTACCCTTACTACATTGAGACTTTGAAGAATTGCCACTTTTGAGATTACAGCGAGTCTTTCTTTTCATAAACCCCTAGGCACCCACACTAAGAATACATTGTTCTGTCGGAACCAATAGCAATTCCAGCCCTCAAGATGGACTATGTTTAAGTCTGAAACGCGTTGGCAACAGACTAAAACCTATGGTGCTACTTGGGACAATCTATAATTGAACAAACAAAGCCTTCTTAGATGACTGTGTGTGGTTGCTGTGAACACAAGTCATTAGATTTACGTCGTGTTCGTTATGGAACTCCTTTTACATTGAAACAATCTTTGCTCTGTTGTATTATTTTTTTCAAGTCTCAAGTCCAGCCAAGACTTTCTACCTGTCAAAGTGACACCTTGTTGGTGCAATATTATGATTTAAAGAGCATTGGGCAAATTAGACATGCCAGATATATGTGAATATTATTTACTGTGAGTTGAAAGATATTATTTATGGTTCATTTTCTAAATAAATGTATACTTGTTTCTAAGGACTGTTGCTTAGGAAATTTAAGTTCACCGACATACGATAGTCTGGCACATACTGTCTAACATATTGACTTGCTCCCTCTACTAGGGTAGCAAATGTGTTAATATACTGTAATTATACTGAAGTATATTAAGAGTTTGATCCTATCTATCTTCCTGAATACTCTTGTGGGACCTCAGGGCTATAGACCTATGTAACTCAACCTGGAACTTTGTTCCTTTAGGAGTGCATATGGGGCTTTCGTGTGGCAACACTCGGTTTCGTGTTTGAATAACAGAATGTCCAGTGACATTCAGACTCATGTCAATTGGCCATCATACTGGGCATAGCCCGTGTGGCAGCCATTTGTGCCACATGTATGTGTGACAGGACACATCCCTCACAGGGTACTCCCCCGGCGCATGTGATGTGACATTAGCGCTGTCAGAGTATATTATCACATGCTTCTCTACGCTGTGTTCTAGTGCTAATATGAGAGCCACTAGTTCTGCTACTTGTGCTGACCAATGGGTTGGTTGCCGTGCACTCACAACTACCTCACTTGTCCCGTCCTCCTTCAGTTTTACCACTGTAGTCCCAGTGCTCCTGATCCCATCTGTCTGGTCAATTGATGATGAGCAATCAATGTACACAATGTCTCCCCCTCAAGTGCATCTTCCTCCACCTTGCGTGCCTCACTGAACATCTCTATGTTCTTTGTGAAGTCATGTGCATAGTCTCCTTCCTGGTTGCAGGATGCCTGCCAAGAATAATGATGGGTT
Source organism: Ambystoma mexicanum (assembly GCF_040938575.1). Classification (NCBI taxonomy): domain Eukaryota; kingdom Metazoa; phylum Chordata; class Amphibia; order Caudata; family Ambystomatidae; genus Ambystoma; species Ambystoma mexicanum. The sequence goes on from NC_090939.1 coordinate 340,627,712, forward strand.
TTCTGTCTTGCATCCTGGTACCCTGAGCCTTGTTGTGTGGTCAGTGTGCTCTTTGGCTTGTGCCGGATCGCAAAAAGTGTGTGTTCCACGTAAAAAGTAGTGGTGCACCCCATTGTCACTGCTGATGACCTTTCCACTGTGAAGGCTGACAGAAGACCTCCTTCTGACAGTACTTGAGTGTGGCCTTGTCCACCTTGTATCCCTTGTCTGCTAACCCTGTCACCATGTGCACTGAGTCCGGCCTGCACTGATCTTCTGTCTCGCTGTAAATCAAAATGTCATATAGATACTGTAGAACATTGCTCTCTGTCTCTATGTTGCTCAGATCCATCTGGATCTCCCTGTTAAAGATAGATGGTGACTTGCAGTACCCGTGTGGCAACCAAGTATGTTTCCACATCTGGTTGCAGTAAATTAAGATGGTAATGTTCTATGAGTTTAGGTGTAATGGTACTAAAAATAATGCATTCTTTAGGTCAATGACCATGAAACAGGTGGCTTTCACTGGAACACCACACACGATTTTGGCAGGGTTTGATGCTACTGGATACTCCGCTTCTACAATGTGGTTAAGAGGTCTTAAGTCCTGAATAAAACACTATGACCCTCCGTTGGCCTGCTGTATTGCATGGAGATTCTGACGGTACGAGAATGATTCTCAGTGAGGGTATTAATTGTCTCATAAATGCCCTAATATGCCTCCTTGGTTAGGGGATACTGCTTACTCTAGGCAAAATTGCTCCTGGTTTCAGTTTAATCTTCACTCCTACTATGCTCCTGATGCACCCTACATCATAAGGACTTGTGGTCCATAAGCTGTCTGGTACCTTGGCCATGTCCTCCTCCCAGAATGGTGGCGGTGCCTCCAATGCCATTTACATTCTCTGTGGTACCTCTCTGTAGTGTATATGCAACCACAATGTTATACTCATTTCAAACACCATCTCCAATTCCAGTCTCTCTTTTCTGAATAGCCCATCATCTGTCACTGTTGTTAGCCTGCACCCTTCTGCAAGCACATTTATTGCTCTCCATGCCCTTCCTGTGTCATCCACTGCATGCACTGCAATCCAATCCTCCCGTACCAACACTTCCTAAATCTCAATTGAAACTAGAGTGCTGGAGGGTTGCCTAGCTTCCCTTGAGTAAAACACTCATGTAACAGTCAAATGTTACCCTTTCCTACTTTAAATGGCTGCTGGCAGTGGTTTAGATCAAACTGCCATGATTTTTCCCGACCATGAACAACAGTAGCTAAAAATCTGGTCAGCCATGTTTTTCAATATGGCGCCACAGACCTATCTGCAAAAATAGACTCCGGTCAACTTTTTTCACCATTTCTTTTAGGAAAGGTCATTCTTGTATTTGTCTCTGTGTGCCAAACACGGTTTGGTCCCTTTGTTCAGTGCTGAAGCCCTCCTCTGGCGCCTGAGTGTCTGGGATGGACAGGATGTGAGGGAGGTGCCTGAAACTCCCTGTGCTTAGTCTCCTAGGAGACCTGAATGCACTCTGGCATGATTGGCCGGCAAGGACAGCCACCCTGCTGTGTGAGTGACAGCCAGGCTGGAATTAATTCTGGAAAACTGTTTAAAAGCAGGTCTCTGGGACTTGGAAAGCAGAGTCCACTACTGGAACGAAAGAACCGAAGACAAGCTGAAGGAAGAGGACTGCTGAAACTCCTGGATGACCGGTGAAGCCCTGCTGCAGGTCCGAATTGCCTGAATCTCCATCAACAGAGAAGCCCTTCAAGGTTAACGTCTTCCCTCGAGTTTGGTGGGAACAACCAACTCGTAGGCCGCCTGGACACCGTCCCCTCCTGGTCGAATTTTCTGCAGAGTGCTGTGGAAAACCGGATAGCCAGTGGGAAGGATACCATTTTGTGGTCTTTAAGGCACTCACACCTTAAACCAATGTTTTGCCAAGCTTGTGGCCTCATCCCTGGGCAGTGCAGGAACCTCCCGACGTCCTCCTTCTTGTCCCCATGACTGAAGCTCAGGAACAGCGAGATCTGCTCGAACATCCAGGAACAACTGCCTCAGCAACAGCTCCTCTTCACTTTAAAGGTACTGTGCAAACGTGGAAATATTTTCGGCCTAGGAGAAAGTTTGTGAAACTTTCCCGACTTCAAAGGATTGTCCTTCCCTAAACATTTGTCTAACTTTTCGTGTAGCCAAATTCTCCTAAAATCTGTGGCAAAGACCTAACTGTTTACTACCAAAACTGTGCTATCATATACAAAGACTCTGAACCATTGACTTTGGCCCAAGCCAATGAACTGAATTGCTGGTTGTAGTTTACTGAAACTCTTTTCCCTGCCTATGAAAGTATTTGTGCTGTTGATTCTTATAACCTTGTCTTTTTACCCCTTTTTAAAGTATCTGAAGTGCCATTTTGCTCCCACTTCAGAGGAGCTGAACTTGTTCAGTAACTTATTGGTTGTGTATTTGTAGTATATTAGTAAATGATATTGAGCTGCTCTTTCTAGTGTAATGTTTTCAAACTGACTGAGTAAATAAATGTATATTCTTTTACCAATAAACCTTGAGTAAGTGTTTGTTTGAATCACTGTATTTGCTGGTCCTTTGTGTAACCTGTTCTACTGCTCACTCAGCTCTTCAGATAAGTCTGGCTGCTCAGCCACTGCTACCAAATAACTGTGTACTACAGGCTTGTACCAAAGGTGAAATTGCACTGACACTTGTAGTCTTAATTGCATGTAGTGTTCCTAAAGGGTACTGCATGTGATTCTGCCTAACATGTCTTCATAGTGCCTGCCATAATGCTGCTCTGCAATTTGCAAATGGCGCTCTGTCGTTTTGATGTGTTCTGTGTCATCACCCCTGCAACCCAGCCATCTTCCATACATCATCAGCTGGGTCTCCTAGTATCAATACCAATAGTCCCTTTACGTCACCCAATGACAACCTGTGACCAGCTGTCAGTTTTTCCATCTCATAAATCTATTTCCCTGCACCCCCGCTCAATGACGGTAACCTACATTTTACATTTTCCTTGTCTGTGTGCTTCCAGGGCACATACTGTGGTCTCGTGCCTCATCTCTCTAATAGGGGCATCTGTGAATACACTGCCCATTATTCTGGTGTAAATTGGTATAATCTAATTTGTCGAGGCCCTTTTTTGTCCTCATTGTCATGTCTGTGCATGTATCTACTGGTTCCAGTCTGGGAACTCGTTTGCTGTCGTCATAAGTTCTAGCCAGTGGCTCTCTTGAACAAGCCATTGCAGTCTCCACATCCTTCATCCTGGAAGATCCCTTAGTCTGTAAACATTTGTATGGTGTGTGGTGCGTGTGTCGTTCACCTGCTGTGCTTGCCCTTCAGACATGAGCCCCTCCTTCTCCTTGTCTTTCAGCCCTACAGTCCCATGGCACCCACTCGCCCATTCCCATAGTCTGTGGCCTGCTTTGTTTCCCCCCGCTCGTCCCCCCTGTATTTGTCATCATTGTCTGATCATGTGTCCATGTTCCTACAAAAATCATCGGCTAAAATGAGTCTCCTCAATGTCGCATCTGTGTTAGGTTTCATGCTAAAATCAATGTCAACCAAATTATACCTAGTGCTTCCCGTCCATGTTCGCAGGCTTGTTCCACTCCCTTCTGCAGTGCTTCAGCACTGTGGGTTTGTGCTATCTGGTTCCACCCTTCCATCCTCCCTGGACCTAGTCTTTTCCCTATCCAGCACTGCCCGCGTCCTTACCACCCTTATTACCCGTTCATCTTCCTTCTTAAGTGCTTGTTCCTTCGCCAGTCTATCCAACTGCAACTTCCTCTTTTCCTTCTCTATTAACTTGTGTTTTTCTTGCTCTGCTATCTCTCTCCGCCTCTCTAGCTTCTCTAGCTCTCTCTTTTCTCCCTCATCTCCCATTCCACTCTCCTTGAGATCCCTTTCTATCCTCTCTTCTCGTTCCCTTTCCAGGAGTCCTCTCTCTTCTTCCAGTCTTTGCTCTCTATCTTCCTGCACCAGTCTCTCCTCTCCCTTCTTTTCTATGTCCTCGCATTCTAACCTCACTTCCCTATCCTTTTCCCTCCTCCCTCCTGTCCTCCTCATCAATCAGTTTGGCCCAGTCCGTCATGTCCCTATCCCTCTTCAGACTTTCTATGGCCCCCTCACCCCTTCTGTCTCCCAGGTTGTCTTCCCTCTACGTTTTAGGAGCACCTGCACTGCTATCCACTCACTTATGCCCTCAGACTCTTCCTTTGCGCATTGTAACCCCCTCGTCACTTGCTCTTGCACCACTAGCTGGTTGTCCTACACCTTTTGGCTTATCCTCAGTGTATGGTGGTGGTTTATATGTTGGATTTGTATATCCCTCTGCTGCTCTTAGTTCCTTTATTGGATACATTCCCTGTTCATCGTCTGTGTCATCAGATATTATACTCAGAGGGACAGGGGGAGGTATAGAGGGGTTGGTCCCTCTTTCTTCACTGCATGCTGGCTTAGAATCCATTGACACCTCGCTTTTTCCCCCTCACTCACCTGAAACATGCGGCACAATTCAAATATGGCTGTGCGGTTAGTCAATTTCTTCCCCATGAAAGTGGCCAAGGCTTTGTTAATTTACCTTCTGTACTTTTAGACCATTCTATGCTATATTTACAGATTTTCTCCTTGTAAGGTGGTATCATTTTACACAAACTCCCCGGAAAGTGGCCTGTTACATTTCAATACCTTTTTTCCTGACCTCAAGTTGAGGCTTTCGATAATCCACTGTTCTGGGATAAATGTCACAATGCAATGAAATACCAGGCGTGCTGCGCGCAAAGCCCCTCGACAACCACTGTCTCTTCAGGCACACAATCACACTCCTGGACATGTGCCTTCCGCGCACCGCCACTAGTTCACCTCGGCTGCCAATCCTAAATTCACAATACTAGCTCCTCACCATCTAAAAATTCTCTGTATCCCATGTGCAAACCTAAGGGTGACATCACCAAGCTATCAACACAACACAGGTAGATTGAATATCACACACACATAGAAATAGCCTGTTACTCCCAAACCCCACAAAAATACCCACAGCTGTCTTCCTGCTCTCCAGGCAGAGTATACCAAAATCATTGTGTGATCAAACTGCACATGTTGTGTCACCTAACGTGTGAAACGTCTTTCTCCATGAGACTTAACCAGTCAATTCACCTTCCGCAATCTAGGATAGCTCTAGCTAACCCTCACAGGAATACCATCATCTATGACCTGAGCTAAAACACCCAACCCACAGGAATACTTGGTTACAAAACTCCTGTCATCCCAGTCATCTAGGCTACCTAGTCCACACTGCTAATCAGAACCTTTTACATTGAAGATCGAATATGCCCTAGGCAGAGAAAAGGGACTTTGACCTCCACTCCAGTCCCCGTTCACTACAGCAGTGCTAGACAATACTATGTCAATGCTAGACCACACTTGGACAATACTTGGCAATAATAGAAAATACCCCACAATACTCAATGCCTTCCCTCACACCCAAAATTGCTGTCGGTCTGGACCAATATTTACGTTTTTGTTTTGCGCTGGCACCCTCAGATTTTGGCTCCCTGTCAATGTGCTTTCTTCCCCGTCCTTGTCCGCCAGGACAACTCATCGATCTCAGGCGAGATGATTTCTAAAACGGCTCCTGATGACCTTTAAATGGGCACACATGTTCTTGTCTCTCACAAAATATGTGAGGGTCCCACAGCCTCTCAGGCTCCGCAGCGAAGGAGTCCGCTTAGTGCCGGGCTGGCGCAGCAAACCATCCTCTCGGTACCAAATTTTTGTGACAAACTCACGGGTAGGTTCGAGGGCTACTGGGAGTTTGCGGACTCACGACTCACAGATTCACAACTCACGGAAGGCCCAACACCTTTCCCCAAAAGGAAAGGAGGCTCAGCCAGATAGCAAGTTCCACTGCAGTTTATTACAGCTAAAACCAACAGGGATCAGTACAAGGATCGAAGAAAATCCTGGGATATCTCAGCGTTCCTTGACTCGCAGGCCAGTTTTGTTTTTCCGTTGTGTCACAATGATGTCACAGCCTAACGTATCTTTGTATTGGGTACAGAGTATTAGCCCACCTATAATGGACCCTAAAGATGGTAGTTTATTGGCTCTTCCCATATCATGTGTCAGGCCGTGCCCATCCAAATATTGCTATCACTAAACAATGTTGCAATGTGAGGGTCTTACCAATGGTTCCTGCCCGTTCCTACCCACCCCTAGGATACTGAACTGTGGTTGGCAAGAGCTAGCATGCCATGGCCTGGGATCCAAAATGATTCTCAGCTTGAGGTGTACCTTCTCAAGGTAATAGGTATAACTGTGGGTCTGCATTGTAGCGTGTGTGTACCACCATTGCCTTTGGGAGTGCCTGTTCACATCATGCAACACTCACCTTCTGGTTGTGGCGACTTTGTTGTTAGCTTCTGTCTGGAGACGTGAGATTACTCCTCTTTCCCAGCACCGGTTTTGATTCATCATCCAAGCATTACGAGTCACGTGTCTAGAAAATGTGTTTGGGCTTCTTCTTAGCTCTGAATGACTCTGAATTATGAATAATGATTGTGTTTACTGCAGCTTTTATTTCTGCTGTTATTCTGCTGTTCAGGGAAGGGAATGCCACTAGTAGCTGGTGGCCTCTTCAGCAGACCTTGTTTCACACGTTTGCTCTTCTGTTCAGCCAGAATTCAGCTCAGCTCAGCTCAGCTTCTGCTGAGGGTCTGTGGCCAGCTGTAATTTTCCTAAACCATAAAATGGCTTCTACGTGCTTGAACTATTCTGTAACGTCCTTGTGTTAGTCGTACATGGCTCTGTCAGGTCCCATACGTGCTCCTGCAGCTCCATAGGGTTAATTGCGTATGAGCATTGCAAACTTTTTCAGGATCTCTTGCTTCTTGGGGTTACTGTGTTGCTGTGTTAGCTAATGACAGAATAATAAAAGCAAAGACAGTATGTATATGTACCTGTCCTCTAACTTATAGAACCTTTACACATGTGTTCTTCATGTATTTGGATGTGTGTTTCTGTCCCAATGTGCAGATGGCACGTGTGCTTCCTGTCTAACATTGCTATGTTGTGGTGTCTCTAATGACATCTCTTATTCTTCTTCTGGGCCATGTATCTTATGGGAGAGGCAGGAGGGGGTGGATTTGTCCTTCCCTCTTCAAAGGTGTTCCATTCTTGTATGAAATGTTTATCACATTACAGTGGTTCTGTAACCATATTTTTCATAGTGTACTTAGGAACAATGCCATGTGATGCCACTTCCTGTTCTGTCAAGGGGTGAACGTTTGTGTTCAATCGCTTCCTGTGATGTTCCTTTTGGGTGAGGTCAAATTACATCACTTCCTGTGATGTCATCAGAGGTCCATGGTCATCTGATGTCACTACCCCTGGCATTTTGGTGAAATGGCATCCCTGTTTACGGTCACAAAATAGATCAATGAAATGGAAAAGTAGGGGAAACAAGATTCCAAACACTGGTGTTTGGCTAATTTTGTTATCTGTACTGAATCGTTTTAATGAGCAAGATTTTCCCACAGCCTTCTGCTAAGGTGTGTCGAAAAGTTTATCCTAATGGGGAAACATTATGTCCACCGATTTAGACCACAAATTATCTCAAATTCTCTCAATGGGTAATGAATCAGAGCAGTCAGGCCGCACTATTACGAGGGGATGGACTGGCAGCTGGGTACAGTTAGGCCCAATAGATGACACAAAATAGAACACTACACAGATATGCTGAAAACATATAAAATCTTTATTAAACTATACACATTAAATAATTAGTTCAAATAAGTACTATAAAACAACACACACACACGCACATACAAAAAACTGCCACAACACCAGCTCCAAACTCCCCCACCAACTGCCCTCTGGACAGAGTAGCGCCTGCACATCTTCCACTGGCTAGGGGGGGTAGCAGCACACTAAATCAATGTCAGATTGTGGAATCTCAAATATGTACGTTTGTTTTGAGTTTTAATTGTGATGTAATGGTATGTAACTAGGTCTTATACATTGTGACTTTTCCATTTTGCTATTACAGTATGCTTGCAAATTTGTACATTATTCAAAGATGCTTCATGGCTCGAAACATTTTGCTAGTATCCTGCCTTTGTTTACCCAGGCACTGAAAATTAAAGAGGGGAAATCCAAAATGAGGTCAAATAAAAATATCGAAAGAACTTCACATTTCTTTGGACCCAATATGAATATGTTTGGACAAATGAGTCGACGTTCACCTACTGAGTCGGTGTACGTACAATATAGGTGGCCGGAAACATTTCTGAAATGCTGTTTAGCGATTTGTGTAGCAGTTAGCAGAGGAAACTGCTGGGCAGCTTTGTTAGCTGTACAAGCAACATGACTGAAACTCCTTTTAGAACATTTCTTTTCATTACAGTTTCAGAGCAGACAATTATAATATACAGTCTCCAGCTGAGGTCTCTATAGAGGATGAAAGTCTTCCTTGGAAAGGGTGAATAGAGCATTACTATTTCAGTAGAGGCCACTTCTCTCCTTCATTACTACATAACTCTGTCCACTGCATTCTGGGCTAGGAGCTGACCGTACTACACAGAATCAAGTATAGCAAATGTTTTGAAACGTTGTTGACGTATACTCCAATAATTGTGTGCATTTTTGATCTAGGCTCGGTATTTTAAGACTCTCTAAAATCAATTCCTGAAATATTTTCAGAGGTACCTCTCATCACATTCAGATCTGCATTCAGCAGTTTGATGTGCCAACAAACGCTTAACAGAGTGCGCTCTTTGGATATGGTCTCTCTGGACATATCGCAAACTGTATTGCACTTTATTGCAGCTAGGAGGAAGTTGTGATATTAGTAGTGACGGAAATCGTCTAGGTGCTGTTTGGTTATTTTCCCACCCGTTGACTGTCCAGGCTCAAGGTCCTCCAGGTGGCTATTCTCCCCCACTTCCTGCCACTCCGCACCCACTCAAACTCCAGCATCCTAGGATCTCTGTGATTTAGCTTTCTCAGGCAATAACATCACATGTTGTGATACAAGGTTCTGACAGTGATATTTCAAAGTAGCCTTCTGAAAGTTAATTGCTTAATTTGAACTGTAAATACCCCACTATTGTAATAAAAATGTCTTAATCAAGTGTCACTTTAGCCACCTGATTTGTACTCAATATGAATGTCCTTCACTAAAGTCCTGTTAAATACATGGAATGGCCAATCCAACAGTTTTGACTTGTGTATAGCTATCAGATAGCAGGGCTCAAGTCGAGGATACATGCTGGTGGACAGAGTTCACCCACTTTTTTCAAAGGGTACACTCAGCCCCCACCTCCCAGCTAAAATGAGAAACATTGAGGGGCCGATTCATGGAACAAATGAGCGCCGAAAACCGCAGCACAAGCTGGCGCAAGCGTGAAAAAGCATGCGATTCAAGGAAGGGCCTGTGCGAGTTTTCCCCAGGATGTGCGCCAAATACGTGCGTGGCACACACGGGCGCCCACATCATTGCAACATCCCGAACGCTGTGCGCGATGCGCACAGGGAAATCGCACAATGTCGGCGCACACACCAAAAAGGGGGCGGGACATGGGGCGTAACACGCGGAATGGGGAACAACGCGTGAAAAAGAAGGCATAACTGGGGAAGTACTGCAGGTAAATACACGGAACACCCAGACGCACGCGAACAACACGTATTTATGGAATTGAATACAGGAAACCCGCGCACGCCAAAAGACGCACATAGGCATCAACACGTCTGCCAAACGAATGCAGGCGGAAGCGTCCCCGCGCACAGTATAAAAGTGCGCGCAAACAACAAACACGTATATCCAGCTACGATGAATGCCCCATTTGTCGCAGCACTGATCGTGGGACACCGCAGGAGGAGGAGAATAGCCAGGGCCCACATTTATTTTCCCCGGACTAGCCTTTTTGGGATGCCTGACGACCAGGTCTATGGCAGGTATAGGTTTCCACCCTGTATCATCCTAGACCTGGTCAGGGAGTGGGAAGATGACCTTACATCACCCACCCTGTGCTCCCAAGCATTGAGCCTCTTGCAGAAGGTGCTCAATGTCCTGCATTTTTAGCCATGGGTCATTTCAGCGGACAATTGTCATAGTGGGGGGGTCTCAGACCACGCAGCCAGATGCCTACACCAGGTGTTGGCAATCATCACTGTGCGCCCCTCAGTCCGCAGGCACATATACATGACCAGAACACCCGCAGAAAGGCAGGCCGTGATCCAGGACTTTTGAAGGGTGGCACACTTCCACAAAGTGCTTGGTGCCATAGATTGCACCCATGTGGCCCTACGTCCACCTAGGGCCACTGAGCACATCTATCGAAACCGCAAGCACTGGCATTCCATCAACGTGCAGGTTGTATGCGATGCAAAGGGAATCATCACCCATGTCTATGCAAACTACCCTGGCTCTGCCCATGACAGTTTCATATACAGAATGTCCGCCCTGAACCGAACCCTGGAAGCTGGGTAGTAAGGCGACACATGGCTCCTAGGTGAGTACAAATGCCTGTGCACATGCATGCATGTCACAGACAGCCAAATACACAAACCCCAATAATCACAACCATTATCACCTCACCAGGGGACAGTGCCTACCCTCTGAGCAACCACATGATGACGCCAATCTGGAACCCCACCACACCACCCCAGGTAAGATACAACGCTGCCCATATTGCAACCAGGGGCATAGTGGAGCGCACATTCGTAGTGCTCAAGTCACACTTCTGCTCCCTTGACCGCTCTGGCGGCCAGCTACTGTATGCACCCCCAGCAGTGTGCAGGATCATTGTGGCAGCATGTGTCCTGCACAATGTTGCAACACGGCAGGACATACTGGTGGACATGGTGGTGCCCCCACATCCCCAACCACAGGCTCAGACACTGCTCATGGGAGGGGAAAGGGCACGTGGCGAGGCAGCCTGGACCCAGCAGGTGGCCACATTTTTCACCTAAACTCCCACCCCTGCAGAGTGCACACAGGCCTGGCACATACCAGGTGACAATTGATGATGACAAAGAGACAGTCAACTGTCACAACCTTACCACCCTGAGAATGTTGCCACAGAAGTGCTACATTGTGTGCATCCCTAGCTACTTAAACAGAACCAATCCTGTGTGACCAAAAGGAACACATGCAAGGTGTGTATCACACCCGCTGCAAAACAGGCCATCACAATCCCTGGTATGTCACCCAAACCCTCCCAACCCACATCACACTTGTCTGCCACACCACGACATGGCATGGCAAAAGGCCAACACATGACCAATAAGACACGAAGTGACATGTCATAAATGAAAACTGGCATGAGACAATGATGCCTGACATGGAATCAGATGAAATGACTGACCAACAACCTCCCACACATACAAAGTCAGACACAAATGCTTACACCAGTCGTAGCATGAACACAACACTGTATGCCTGTTCACATGCACATTGGGCATGGCAAAATCCCTACACCCGAACCCGTGTGCTGTGTGTGTCTCCTGAAACACAATGCTCAGCACACAGCACATTGAGCAGCCATTGTGTTGCAGATACACCTTGAGCTTCACATGAAAATGACAAATCAAATCAATAACCAAATGACGCATGTACAGGATACCCAAATGGTAATAGATCATGTGCTGCATGGACACAGCGGGCCCCACAATGCAATCTGTGTGCACCTGTGGCCATGGAAGTGTGGTTGTACGTGTGGTGGATCATTGTGCAAATGTGTGTGTCATTAGGGACATGCACTCAATATATGCATGTGAAATAAAGTGGCCCTCAGTGTCCTGACACATCACATGTGAACATTGCCGATGTGAACACACCAGCATGTCAAACCACACCAATCCCCTGACACCTGAAAAGTAATGACAACATAGGAACAGGCATTGACCAGCACAACACGTCATGTACATAGTACCCCACAATTACAATGTCAGCGTGCCCAAAACACTGTAACCCAAGACAACTGTCAAACCACAAAAGGCCCTCCCTAATTTACACATCACCGTGACCTTCTGAACAACTGTGTCTGGGGTATGTAGCCTTCTTCCTTCAAGTCTACCTGGCTACAGGATCACCCTACCCCTTGGTCTCCATGTTCCAGCTTGCGTGTAAATAGGGTCCAGCCCCCTCAGCGGCCACCTTGACTGGTAAAAATACCAAATCGCAGAGAACTCCAAGGAGCCGAACCCACAAACCAGGGAAAAAGCCTGTAGGCACCAAAAAACCCAGGAAGAGTCTCCAGTAGATGACTTGAAGTAGCAGTAAATGTCAAAGCACATGTACAAGCACAATGATAGAACAACCAAGGTAGCACAGTTGAACAATGGTCCTACAGGATGGGTACCATTTACGGTACATAACATACAATGAGGATGCAACAACTGATGGGTAGTGTCACAGCTCCGGTGTCCAGGAGCAGGAGTGGCAAGAACCAACCACCCCCTCCGTGGTCTGTGTGCCTGCAAGGTCAAACTTACACAGGCCACTGAGACCCCGGCGGGGAAGGAGGGTCAGGGATATGTTGTTTGGACAGGCATTGGTATGCAGGATAACCGGAAAGAGGGGCAGGAGAGGGGAGTCGGTTTGGCAAGGGAATGTAGTCAAAATACAAAAAAAGAATATTCACAATAACACATACTCAATCTGAGAAAACATGTTCATCATGCATACTGTACCAAAAGAGTCAAATGCAAGCCAAAGAGAGACTTATCTCTGGGGTGAGTGCTGGCCTCCTGCCTGCACACTCTCAGGTCTGGTAACAGGAGCAGTTCAATGCTGCAAAGAGAGCGTGAGTTACTAATCTGAATGTGTGTTAACAACACACACCCAACACCATCCATGCCCCAAAGTAAGTGACTCCTCCACAAACAAACACTCCGGCCTGCTGCTTTGTACCCATACGTTAGCTTGGCCCCCTCATGGTTCATACACTGTCAATGCAGTAAGGCAGGCGCATGTGGGCGCGTGGGAAATGGAAGACCAATGCATCAAAAATCACACATGATACAGTGGTCCCTGGGTGAGCTGCTACACGCGTATAGCGAGGTGCAACTTCAGTACAAGTTGTGTTCTGGCAGCTGCGGATTTCAATAGGTAGTGCAGGTGGCAAGTTGCACATGCAAATGATATGCACTGCACACAAGTCTGTGCCTCGCAGGGTGTCGCTGTGTGCTGTATCAGTCTCTGGCTAGGAACGCTACTGCACTAATAACTCTGCAGGGGGTACTCAAGGATTAGTTCGATGGCCCCTGCGTGTGCCCCTGACAACTTGTAAAGCCACTTTGTATTTGGCCCTCAACGCATGTCAGCTGTACTGTGCACTTCTCCAACAATGCCTGACAAAACTCCCCAGCACTGGTGCTACTTAGCATGCATGTGCAAGTGGCCTGGTGAAAGGTTGGCTGTGGTGTGGGCCCTTTTGCTGCTCACCTTGCCTGGAGCTCCTGGAAACACGTCTGCTTCAGTCGGATGTCTGAGCACAAGCCCTGTGCTTCTGCTTGCGCACATATGCACACGTCTGCACCACTGAACGTGGCCAGTCATCAGGATTACTCGTCCCTGTGTCTGCTGGGAAAGGTAGTGTGGAGGCTCATTTCCTGCAGAAAGGGCATAAAAGATATTAATAAGGGTCGAAAATTCCCTGTGTGTGTGTCTTCATGCTGGTTGTCACTGGGCCAGGTCACAGACCTACATCCAAACTCCTCCCACCATCAGTGTGACTTTGACAGGCCAAGGGTGCAGGCTACTGTCTACAGCATGAAGGGCATCAATCACATATACAGGCAAGAAAATAACATACATCACAATCCACATCAATTAATGGAGACATCAATCATGTACTCACCCAAATTGATTACAGACATGGGGTGGACAAAATGCTACAAATCCCCACTAGGGGTGTTAACGCAAGTAGTACAGCAGCAGACAGGCCACAGTTATGACTAAAGTCCAAAACCCTTGTGTAAATGTTTGTTACACCGAACCATCCTAGCAAGCCCATGGATAAGGGAAGCAGCAGTGGCCTATGTGAGTCAGGACCCCAAGCTGCAAACACATACACGAGACAAGCTTGAAGGGCCCAGCTGGAACAGACAGTGGATGCTTTTAAAAGCCACAAAGCACCACACTGTCACATGAATGCACAATAGACAAACAATATTAAACTAGATGAACTAATGAAACTAACAATGAACAACCTACATAACATAATTAAAATAACTATCAAATAGTCAATATTAACTAACTAAACTAAAATCAAAAATGAAAAATGTCCACATATGACCTGGGGGGGGGGGGGCACCCAGGAAGGGGGAGGTACAAGGTGCACCTCAAAACCCACATGCGATGATGTTGAGACAAAAAAAAAACTCCATGGGCTCAACGCCTGCACAGCCCGGCCTGTGTGGGAAATATCTAGTCAGCCTCTTCCTCAAAAGGTTGACATGGCACAGGAGCCTGGCCACGCCTAGGTGCATCTTTCCCCTCATCGGCAGCAAGCCAGCCAGATGGGTGAGCCTGGTTCGGTGAGTCGATTACACGTAGGTCAGCATGCAGAACCTCCCGTGATACATGTGCTTCCTCTTGCAAGGTAACACGTGTAACACGGAGTACTTCCTGTGTGGCCTGGCTGGACAACTGATGCACCTCCTGGCAAGCACTTAGCTGAGCCGAGATGGTACGCTCAAGCTGCTCAAACCTCTCCTCTAACCGCACCCTCTGGGACATCAAGAGGACACTCAGAGTGGATCTGAGGGACTCATACTCAGCCCTCAGGGACTCCCTGTGTGCCTCTGCATGAGCAGCAATTGCTTGACAGAAAGACAACATTTCAGCCTGGCGTGCCCTGTCTGAGGCTGCCATGCCCAGCCTGAGCGAGCGGGCCGTGGACTGTGCCACCCGCGGCTGGAGAAGCACCTGCATAGCAGTGGGGAGCACAGATTGGACCACACGCTCCATGCTCACAGCAATGTTTTCCATTGCTGCCCCCTTGTGTTCTGAATTGGCAGTCATGTCTTGCTCCCACTCAGTATACCTCTGTGGTGCGCGGCCACAGCGTTGCTGGGCTTGACACCTGCGGGTCCCAAGGACCGGCCATACTTGTCGGGTTGGCACCGCCCACGCTGCAGGACTACATTCCCACGTCAACGTGATGTCCCAGGCACATCAGTGACTGGTGTGGAGGGTGACCTTGTGTCCTGATCCACCACAGGCAGAGGTCCCACCACCATCTGGCCCCTCAGTGCAGGTGTCGTGGACAGAGGAGCATCCACATCAGAATCACTCACCCCTGACAAATGGACCTGATGCACATCCAACTCAACATGGACGTCAGAGTGGTCATCTGGGCTGGATACCTTGCCAGCCATAGACAAGATGGTCTGTAACACATGTGGGTTCTCGTGGTCTACCACCCCACGACCCCTACTTGTGCCGGGTTGCTGTTGTGATAACAACCCTGTGCCTGGCATGATAACACCATCCTCTGGCTCCATTGCATCATCATCTGAAAAGTGAAGAAAAATAACATCAAAACACATGTCAGAAGCACATAACACACACACACATAGCCATCACACAGACAGCTAATACATCAAGCATACATGTCAGACATAACTGAGAACCTGCCATGCATGCAAGGCCACTTTGACATAGCATCAGTGAGTAGGCATGTAGAACAGTGTAACACGGCTCAGAAGTGGGTTGATGCAGTGCAGTACATGTGTACGTTGCCCACTATCTACATGAACAAGTGCATCATGATGTGCATCAATATATGTGAAGGCAGTGCAAGGGCAAGTTCAGGAATCATGTGCAATGTGCATGCAATGGGTTGCATGGCTACAGGCAAACCACCCCTCCCCCTAAGTGGAAATGCAGGGATGGCTTACATGGTATCAACAGGATGACCAGAGACCTGTGAATTGGCAGACAGTGTTGACTAGCATCAATTGCATCATCTGAGTCAACTGACAACACAGCAGATGATGATGGGACAGTAAGCAGGACACATAATGAACCCTCAGTAGGACACCCATGTTTGCAAAAGACACTACACCAGTTGGAAAGAGTCAGTGGGCCTGAAACAGGGTGAGGCCTGTGCCCCACACAGACTGTCACACCGTAAACATGTGTGGGACGCAGGACTGAGCCAGAGTGGGCATGGGAAGGCTGATGAAATGACATCAAATGTAGGTCACCCTGGACACGTACAACAATGATCAGCCATTCAAGGACACATAGGGGCATGCATGGAATGCACATGGAGCATGAATGGGCACTCATGTCCCTACGGAGCATCTGCCATCTGCACAGTCCAAGTGAGACAGCCTGCATGAAGGACAGAGGATGTACCCCACTGTATGTGTCTGGCCGGTAGCCTGGTGGAAGTTTGCATGTACACAGGAGGCTTGAACAGGGCATTGCATCACAGCAAAATGATGCACACCAATGCGATGGTGAAATTGGGGTACAGGGGGGTTGAAGGGGCAAGGGAGCATGCCTACGTGGAGTATGCATGCAGACAGAGGACACATGCACGTCAGTCATGCAAAGACATAGTCCCAGTGCTGAGAGGAAGGACACCCCAGGCTACATGCAGAAGGGCCAGTGAGCTGGAAAATGGACCGGAGGGGCATCCGGGTGACTAGCATGTGAGTAGAGTGCAAGTGTGGTGATGAGGACAGCCCCCGTCTGCTCTACATGTCCACCATCCTGCACAACAGGCATGTATCAGTGAAGCATTGCATGACTTGCACATGAAAACCATGTACACATGACATGTAGTGCCAGTCATGCACAACACATCGCACAAGTAAAACACACATGGCCTCGACAAACATGCAACAACACTCACTGGACTGGGCATCAAAGTCCTTCATCTCTCCCACTCCTTCGACCAATTCTGATGTTATGAACTCCGCAACGAGTGACTCGTGCGGAGTGAGGTCTTCCTCCTCAGGTGCTGGCCCACCGCCAGTCACCCGAGTCATGTTGTAATTTGAGGCACGCTTCACCTTAGCGCTGCGTTTCAGGTCATTCCAACGCTTTTTGCACTCTTGCGCCATGCACACCTCATGGCTGAATGCACTCACATGTTACGCAACTTGCTTCCAGTGGGTATCACAATGGGTAGCCATAGTTTGACAATTCGGCCCCACTAGCATGTCACGGTTGTGGTCCCACACGTAGCCGATGAGGAAGTCCAGTTCCTGCTTGCAGAAAGACTTCTTCCTCAACGTGCCGAAGGCCGTAGCTGTGTCTGGGGTCCCAGCCTGTACTGCTGGTGCAACCTTCCTCCTCTTGGACGCTGGTCCGGGCCCTGGCTGGCAAATGCTGCCCTGATCAGTTGGGCAGTGGCACTGGTGGAATGAGCCGAGGGAGTGGCAGGTGGAACATGGATGGAGGCCCTGACTCGTGTCAGTGGCTGCTGGGTGCCCTGGAATTGACCCTGCGCAGCAACATCCACTGTCCAGGACTGTCCTGGTTGGTAGACTCACAACCGGGGTGTTGTCGGCTGCATCTGCCCATGCACTTGCCAACACCCGGCTGGTCGGGCAGCAGATGACATTGCTGCCCCAGGGACACGTGCCTCGGTCAGGGCAGCCCTGCGTGCACCTACAGTGTGCCTCCTGACCACCTGGGATTCTGCCTTGGACTCTTCAAGTGCCAACGCAGCCTGCGCTGGCAGACCCTGTACCTGGGTGGTGGTTTCCACAGCTGCACCTGCAGCTACCACTACCATTGGGCCTGTGGCAGTCGATGAAAAGGACTGCTGGGTCACATGAGTGCGAGTGTCAGATGCATAAATGGCATCTCCTGGAGCCGCAGAGGGTGGTGGCATGACTGCACCAACACGTGGGACAACATTGTGCTGAGCTGCTGCACCCCTGCCTCTTCCCCCTCTGCAGCCACCCTGCACACCCTGGAGTCCCCCTACTCCCTGGTCACCCTGGCCAAATCCCTGACCACGCCCACCACGTGGCGTACACCCAGCTGAGGTGCCCCTCACCTTTCGTGGCATCCCAGCCATGGGACAGATGGAGTAGTGCCAGCACAGATGGATTAATGCCAATGGGAGGTGTACACGACAATTGTCCTGGGCAATTGGGGTGAAGGGGGTGGGATACAAGATGTTAACAGCACCCCTGCCCCTGCAACACTGTATGCAACCCTGTGATAAAGTGACAGGTCACGCAATGCTCAGGAACCCCAAAACTGCATTAAATCTGTGCACATATACCCGGTAGCCCACGTGTGTGGAATTAACCTCGCGCAGTACGTGGTGGCACCCAGGGACATGAAAAACACATGCGTGTGGGACACACAGGCTACTATGACCTCGGAAATGGGTACGCGGTACACAGGGGCACCCACAGTTGGAAAAATAGCGTGCGCGAATCACTGTCAGACTAGCGTGATAATGAAAAACATGCGTAGCCAATACCCCCGCCAAAAGAAGAGATACATCCTTGATAGCTGTGAAGTTGTGATGGCGCGCGAAACAACATGAAGTAGCAACACACAAGTTGGTCTCCACGAAAGGCACGTAAAGCGAACTGCTGGCCCCGCTCACCTTTAACCCGTGCTGAGGGAAACGCCTGCGTGCGTCACATCACTAACGCGCTTCGGCCCTTTCCTTGGATTACATGCATTAACACGCGGACGTGCTGTTTTTTCATGTGCTGAATCACTATGCATCCGTCACGAAGGAAACACCCGTGCACATAACATCAAAGATGCACTTAAGTGCTAAGGGCCTTTGCTCGATTTACACGCTGACGTGCAGTTTTTTCATGTGCCAAATCACTCCGTATCAAGCTGGCCATGTGACAACACGTGGAAGACCACGCTACTGCCCAGAAGGCCATTTTCCTGCCCCCCAGAACCCCAAGCACGCTCCCACATGCAATCTGCTGCTGCCTGCCTGCTGCCCACGTGCCCTGCTATTTGGTGCCTGCAAGTCAGCCATCTGCAGGGGTCCAGTTGCTGTGTTCACCCCTGCTGGAGCAGAAAACTCCCGACTGGTATACCATCGCTCCACAGCCCAGCCCCAGGACCCAGTTGCCCACCCACACCTGCCTCGGAAGTCGCCATGTCGGGGCAAACACCATCTGAGACCACTGGCGACCCCCAGCCAGAGAGGCAGAGGGCTACCAGCTTCAGCGATAAGGAAGTTGGTATCATGGTGGAGCAAGTTCTGGGGCATTATGATGCCCTCTTCACACCATCACGCGCTGACAAGGAAGGACGGAGGAGGATCTGGATGATCATAGTGGGTGCCATCAACGCAGAGGGGGGTGGCACCCCGAGACCTGAGACATGTCAAGAAGCGCTGGGAGGACTACAAATCCAGGACCCTCAAGAAGGCCCGGCACCTCTTGGAGGCAGAGGATGCAGTGGGGTGCTGGGGCCAGCTTACCAACGAGCAGATGAGAGTCCTGGAGCACATTCACCCAGTGCTTCACCACCAGATCCTCAGGATGCAGGCCCGTCTGGAGTCGAGCGATAAGTGGCCATGCATTTCTATGTGAAACACGGCATGTTGCAGTGTGCTGGTAGTCAGCTATTTGCCTGTATGTGTGACATAGGCCATGTATGGATGTGTGTGTGTGCAGGCACATCATGGTGCTGCATGTGAGACCAGTCATGCGTGAACCACATGGATGGTGCATGTGTTGCAATGCAACATGGGGAGCAGCATGCGGAATGCACACATGAATGCACGCCTGTCTCTGTTCTTGTACATGGATGGGGTGTGAGAGATGGGTGCTGCTGTCATGGACATGTATGGTGTACATGTCTGTGTGTCTGAGTAGCGTGTGCGTGACTTTGAAAGGCCATGGATGCATGACACATGTCCGTGACGATGTGTTGATTCACTGATGCAGTCTAGTCATCCTTGTATCCATTGTGTCTGTGGTGTACGAGGCCAGATGCATGAGCCTCCAGTGATGTGTGTGCATGGGATCAGTATGACCCATGATGCATGTGAGTTTGAAGACAACATTTATGTCAATAGAGACCCTTGTACATGGATGCTAATGTTGATTGCATGCACCTTGCCTGTTTCTGAATGTGTGTTGCCTGCATTGACCCATGTGTTGTGGAGAGACAGGATGGAAGTGACGTTTGACAGTGCCACTCATGTACTATTGCTTCCTGTCTAGGGGACTACTGTACAGTACCCTAATGCTTGTGTTCTATGTATCCCTCTACACAGCGTTGAGTGAAGAAGAGGGCGGAGACGGCGCTGTGGAGCAAAGCGGTGGAGATGCCTCCACCAGCCGGCGATGCAAGGCCCAGCCACCCTCCCAGGAATTACCATCATCCAGGAGCGAGGGGACTGTTGCCGCGTCTGCCACTACGGCTGCAGCCGGAGGGCTGGGTGAGCCCCCACAGGGCGGAGACATCCAGGTTGGTGAACTACACAGAGGAGGAGGAGGCCGCTACTGAGCCGCACATGGGGCCTGGTGGGGGTGGTACCTCTGGTGCAAGTGGTGCAGTCCAGGGCCAGGGGCAGGAGGCAGCACAGGTCACAGTAGAGGGGCCTGTGCATGTCACTGTCCCTGACCCTGTGACTGCACTACCATGCACCAGCAGGGATGCCCTGTCCCAGGCCTGTCTGCAGGTAGGGGGGAGGCCCACGTCATCTGGCACGCCACTACCTGCGGACGAGGAGACCCATGACCATATGGGGTCCATCCTGATTTGTGTCACGTTGCGCACGCGTGACATTCGTGATGACGTGCATGCTTCCTGAGGGGACCACGCACGCCATCACGAAGAGCTGCATGGCAACATGGCACAGTTGTGAGGGGCACTGGTCGGAGGGTTCCTACATGTGTCGAGCACTCTGGCGGCCCTCTCCTCCTCTGTGGAGACTATGCGCCAGTCGTTCTCCCTGCCGTCTTCCGGCCCAGATTCCACCAAGGCCCCCTGTGGACCTGGCCCGACCAACGCAGCCCGCTTGGTGGAGATCACATCCCTGCCACAGTCGGGAGTCGGAGGTCTAGCAGGGGTGGATACTCCACCAACTGGAGACCAGCAGATGGAAGATATCCTGGCATCATCAGGCAGTGCACCTAGACAGCAGCAGCAGGCTCAAGGTGGGAGCGATGATGGCTCGGGGCCATCAATATCAGAGGGGCAGGCATTGGCCAGAGGGCAGTAGGACCCTGGAATGGGAGTGTCTTCCATGTGGCAGCGGTTTGGTCAGCGGATATATGCGGAGCGGCGGCGGGCGGAAGAGGCATGGCTCACTATGGTCAGGGCGGAGTTCTCCATGCGCAGGGCGTTGAGGGGGCTGAGTGACTCGAGGCAACTCGCAGGGAGTTGAAACAGGCCATGACTGCATCCCTTTGAGACCTCAGGGCCAGGGGAGAGGCCCGCATCCGGAACATCGACATGGACATCGATGATGCCCTGGCCCGGGACATCACAGAGTGAGCCGTAGGACTTGCCCACCGCCATTGTATATAGTTAATTAGTGTTAGGTTTCCTTTCTGTTTTTATTTCTTTTGGGGCGCTTGGACAATGCCCCACCTTTTTGTATATAGTTGTTCATTAGGTAGGGTTTTTTGTAGGTCTCCTTTCTATGGTTGGGCTCATGGATCCTGGATTTGTACTTTGTATATAGTTCTACACTGGATTTCACTTCTTTTTTTTTTTGTTCCATGGATCAATGGTTTTGTTTTTTTTTTCACTTTGGATTTGTTTTGACGGACAGACACTTTGGATCCATGTGCTTTTGGATTGATTTGGATTCTGCTTTCACACATTTTTTAAAAATATTTTGGACATGCATCTTTTTCTTAATTATTTCCATTATTGTGTGTTTCATTTCATTCCCTTGCTTTTGTGTTTAATACATTTTTATTTCATACTTCAATGTGTGGTTTCATGCATGTCATGATGTGTGTTTTCTCTATCACATGCACCCATTGTGTGTGTGTGTGTGTGATGGAAATGTGTTGATGTACATACTTGCCATTTGGGATGTATCATGTGATGGGGATTTCAATGTGGGGTGATGTAATACTTGGTTGTGTTTTTCGGACTGGAGTGGTGTGGGGTGTGATTTGGGTGGCCATAAGGCCCATGATTGTGGATCGTGATGATGTGTTGGGGGGGACATGATTCGGGGCCTGCTGGCAGGTCCCTGTCACTGCTGAGTTGGTGAGTGGGTGGGGGGACATGAGTCGGGGCCTTCTGGCAGGTGCCTGTCACTGCTGGGTGCGTGAGTGGGTGGGGGGTCATGAGTCGGGGCCTGCTGGCAGGTGCCCGTCACTGCTGGGTGGGTGAGTGGGTGGGAGGACATGAGTCGGGGCCTGCTGGCAGGTGCCTGTCGCTGCTGGGTGTGTGAGTTGGTGGGGGACATGAGCGGGGCCTGCTGGCAGGTGCCTGTCACTGCTGGGTGGGTGGGGGTGCAGGGACATGAGTCGGGGCCTGCTGGCAGGTGCCTGTCACTGTTGGGTGGGTGGGGGTGCAGGGGACATGTGTCGGTGCTCACTTGTGCATGGTGACATGTGGGCTGGCTGGGGGGCATGGCCAGGGGTGCAGGGTAGTCCCCTGTGTTGTGGGCTGCCTGCTGGGCCTGGTGAGGGGGGAGAGGGCACACCTGGGAGGACACACACTGCCAATTCGCGTTGGGGCACCCCAGGAATACACATACCCCTCCTGCGGCAGTGAAAACATGTGTAAAACTCCCGGCGCACCCCTCAGAATACACGTACCTCGCTCGCTCTAGGCCTATCACGTGTGATACTTCACACGCACCCCCGAAATACACGTACGCCGCTCGCACCATGCCTATCACGTGTAAAACATACCGTGCACCCCCAGAATACACATACCCCTCCGTGGCAGCGAAAACGCATGTAAAACTCACTGCGCACCCCTCAGAATCCACGTACTCTGCTCGGCCAATGCCTATCGTGTGTAAAACGTCCCGCGCACCCCCAGAATACACGTACCCCTCCTACAGCAGCGAAAGCGCATGTAAAACTCCCAGCGCACCCCTCAGAATACACGTATCCTTCCTGTGGCAGCGAAAAGGCTTGTAAAACTCCCTGCGCACCCCTCAGAATACATGTACCCCGCTCGCACTAGGCCTATCGCGTGTGATACTTGTTTAAAACGAGAGGGGTGTAAAATGTCCCGAACACCCCTCTGAATACTCGCACCCCGCTAGGCCAAGGCCTATTGCATATGATACTTCATGCGCACCCCCGAAATACACGTACCCCACTCGGCCAAGGCCCATCGCATGTAAAATGTCCCACGCATCCCCAGAATACATTTACCCCGCTCGCACAAGGCCTATCACGTGTGATACTTCACGCGCACCCCCAGAATACACATACCCCACTCGGCCTAGGCCTATAGTGTGTAAAACGTCCCACGCACCCCCAGAATCCACGTACCCTGCTCACACAAGGTCTATCACGTGTGATACTTCATGCGCACCCCCCAAATACACGCAGGCACCCCATCCACCCTGGGCATGCCCCACAAGCAGCCCACGCCACAGGGGGGGTGCTTTTTCTACGCTATTTACCTGGTGCGAGTGGGGTACGTGTATTCAGAGGGGTGCGCGGGAAGTTTTACATGAGTTTTCGCTGCCGCGGGAGGGGTACGTGTATTCTGAGGGGTGCACTGGGAGTTTTACACGCGTTTTCACTGCCGCGGGAGGGGTACGTGTATTCTGGGGCATGTGCAGGATGTTTTACACGCGTTTACGTGGTTGGGGGGCTGTATGCTGGTCCACTGGCTTTTGCGCCATGTACTGGATTTGTGCGCTGGTCATGCCACACGGGGCGGGGTTGGGAGCGTAACTGGCGCAGCTGCAGGGTCGCTGTGCCACTCTGCGCCACGGCTGCTTATGGATGTTGAAATCCATGAATACGCTGTTTGTTGAAATGGGTTTTTGCGCACACGGCTGGCGCAGACTGCCGCACGCGCACACTGTGCGCCAGCCGCGTGCACCACTTGTGCGCCGAATTCTATGAATTACCCTGTGAATGTCTTCTTTGAATTTATGAAGAAAACAAAAAACCCAGGGATCAAACCACAGTTGTCAGGTTTGCAGGCCGACACCTCACCTCTGCACTATATGACCAGATGAAAAATATTACAAATAACAAATAACTCAAGGTGAAATGTCTAATTTCGGAACTGCAAGTTCCAGGGAAAACATTTGTATTGGCACATTTTAACGTTTTCAAAAACACTATTAGAAAAAAATATCCTCTCTTGGATTTGTTTGTGTGTTGAATTTTTATGAAAGGCAAATGCCATTCGTCCTGTGCAATTTGGGCGGTTATGTGAAGCCAATTTAATTAAAAGTGCATATTTCATATTGATATGCTCATTTCTCACTTTAATTTTTAGGACCCTTGTTTGATAGGCACTGCTATTTTTGCAAAATCGCTCCCATTGTTTTGCAACTGCTTCCATTAATGGCAGGTAAGTACCAATAAGGCAGTGCATAAAACATTCCCATACCATGCCTGCATAAAAGCCAGCACTCTTGGTACTACTAATGCTTGTTTTTGTTGGCTCACATACCAATGAAGAAGTTACCTGTAAAAGAGGCAGGTAGCACAGGAAGCATTTAATAGAACCTCCTTCAGTGGCTTTACATCACACCCATCAATAGAGGAGATATAGATTTGAATATGCGGCAGATCACTAGTTCGAGATCATACAGAGACCCAGGATTAGAATGCCCATAACCATAAAGAGCTTCATAGAAAATGAAGGGGTAGTCACTTACTTCTAATAAAACGTTAAATCTAGGATAAAAATGCATGTTTAAAAATGTATGCCAGCCATTCAGCTACACGAGTGAGTGTCATGATACAAAATAAAAATCACATTTTAACATTGCACTTAATATCGGATTCCTTCAGTTGTTAAGTGTTGTAATAGATATTTTGTTTAACTACTATAATGGTTCTCAACGACGTATGAAAGACAGATCTCTGAAGAAGGTGCTTTATTTGCTGAACTATATTTTTAGATGACCAGTGAAAGATGCAGTACTGAACTCCGATGTTCACGCCTTCTAGGTACCTACATAGGCCTAGCACCTCTTAAAAGGGCACACCCCATGTGCTGTAGGTGATTCAGCAGTGGCCTTTATGTCTCTGACAGCAATGCTCAATCATCAATCCAATGCAAGCAAGTTATAACTCAGTCTGCTGACAGTGCAGTTAACCTCACATATATAGATTTCGAGATGGATAGCTATTAAGGGGGGCACATTCTACGGTTGAGTTCCAAAGGCATCTAAAAGGCAACATAAGCAAATGTGATTGGTCTTTGATGTCACTGAGAACCCTGAATTAAAATGGACCCCACATTAGAAATTAACTCATCTATATGTTAAGTTTGTTTATAGGATCTCTGGTCTCCTTCTCCAACCCCTGTACTGGCACCACGTGTGGCCCAACATTGCACTGGATATAGAGTGGAGGCATTATGAACTATATGACAGATCAAATATGCAAAGGGCCTCATTACAAGTTTGGCTATGTGGGAAAATATGGAGGTAATCACTTTAGTTATTTATTGCCAACAAATAGATTAACTCTAGTTTGGGGTTGTTATTCAACAGACTTATGGTCAATTTGGAGATTGTTTTAACTGAGATGGTTGTAGAATTCTGCTTAAGTGGAATGTGTATACTGTCCCCTTCCTCCTCAAAATCTTAGATAAAGCCGCCCATAACCAAATCCAACATTACCTGGAAACCTATGCCATTTTAAAAAAACAATCAGGATTCCGTAAAGGCCATGGGACGGAAACTGCCCTCCTAGATTTAAAGAATCAAATCACCAAAATAATGGACACAGGCAAACCTGCTCTCCTGCTACTGCTTCACCTGTCCGCAACATTTGACCTTGTGGACCATGGCATCCTCACCTCTCATCTACTCAATGCAGCTTACTTCTCTCACAAAGCAACCACATGGATCACCTCATTTCTAGAAGGTAGGGCCATGAAAGTGTACTCTGACCAGGCCAACGCTCCCCCCACCATCATCATCTGTGGAGTCCCACAAGGGTTGTGTACCGTGCCAACCCTCTAAAACCTTTTCACCAAACCCCTCTATGACTTACTGGACTCTCTCGGCATAGCTTACACTAACTATGCCGACGACACACAAGTACTCTTCCCCCTCACCGGAGACTAAGACCAAGACACAAAAGCTCTACTCAACATTTACACCACTATCCAAACTTGGATAGCGATCAATGGTCTTTGCCTTAACGGCGACAAAACTGAGATCATCATTTTAGCCCCTAGCAAAACTCTAACCAAGCTTAGCCAAGATTATTCACACATGACCATTGACAGCACTAACATACCTGTCTCCACTGCCGTGACGACATTAGGAGTCTACCTAGATGCCACACTCTCCATGACAAGAAAAGTTAACGCCATCTCCTCCACATCCTGTGGGATGTTTTAACCCACTCTGCTCTGCCCTGCGGCATCACTGTGTGCTGGTGGTACCAGAATCATCAAAATGGCCGCGAAAACCCCATGCACACCAAAACCTAAGGAAATCTACCAAGCACAAAAAGATGGCTTCCAAATCTACCATGCATGTTGTCAGTGGTGGAATGGAGACCAGACTTCTGAAACATGTAATTGGGCTGCCCAACATGTAAAAATGGAGCACAAATGAAAGCAGTGCTTGCTGAAAGAAATCTGAAATCTTGCAGTAAAATCTTTTCTTGGTTGCTGAAAATACGAAATGCCGGTCCTAAACACCCGCAAACATATAATCTTCTTGCAGGGTGTCACATTTTACTGAAGTCAAGAAAGCATTGTGGAATTGCAATATCCTGGAAAGCTTAATTGGTCACAAAAACATCCACAGCCAGTTTGCCTGCCTGTGAAAGCTGTCAAAATCTGGGCGCAGTACCAGCGGCCACCTGTGACTGTTTCAAAAGCCTGCATTAAACTGTAAATTTGCACCATTAAGATCTAATATCTAAAACCTAAGTGACCTGTTATCAAGAGCAAACTAGGTTGCAACTATTTAAACTTAATGGTGTAGAGCCTGGAATCAGTGTTCTAGATGTTTGTTTTAAGATTGCAAGTTTATTTTCAACAGAGAAAAATGTAACATAGTGACTTTTAAAGTAAGCCTGATTCAAGCCAAAACAACAAAACAACTTCCCCCATTGGTCAAGGCACCTCCCCTCTGCTCTCTGGGCCAGGAACTCATATTCAGGTGTTGATTATGAGGGTAGGGGCACTGGGGCCGCTCTGGGAAGCGCACAATGGGCTTCCCCCCAGGGATGGAGATGCTAATCAGGAAGGATTGTAAAGGGCATCTGCCAGAAAGAAGTAGGTGGCGATTGCTGCTGAAGCTACAAGAAGGAAAAGGAGGCGGATACAGACAATTTTGTTGATTCACAATGGGCAAACAGCAGATTTCTAATAAGACTGATAATTTACGGTGGACAATTGTAAAAAAATATAGAAATCCCGGGCTTCTGAACCTACATTTTTGCTGCACATTTTAAGAGGAGCCAGAACTCTGGTCTATGTTCTCGGACATAACTGTAGAAATTGTGGTTTTATACCAAATGTATTGCTGTCAGAAGCATGAAACTTTACACGCTTATGCCCAGATAAAATGTGCACATGTGTACCAATTTTGGACAAACTAGATATGGTGTCCCAGTCAAAAAGTGCAAAATTCTGTCAAATCAAGACCCAAGATCCTACAGAGACAGGGCTTGGAAGAATATTTGCCCCCAAAAATATGTGATCTAGACATATTATTCTTATAAAGTTTGTAAAATTGTAAATATGTATTATATGAAAAGTAGATTTCATGTTCAAAAACACAAGGGGAGGATTCCCTGGCTCATAAAACCACATCATCATGGTGACACACTGTTTTCTCCTCCAAGGGAGAGGAAAGATTCTAGCCTATAGCCAACCTAGGGGGCACACGTAGGATAATCCAGAATACCCACCCCTTTATCAAATGCATAAATATAGACAACTGAGGGCTTAGAGACACGCATTCACCCACCAACCAATTGCTGGTGGAGCACTTTGCAAGAGAACTATCCATATTCCAGACTGCAGACTTCAGAAATTTGGCAGACAGAAAGGCCCATTTCCATAGCTGAACCATTCTCAGCTTGGCCTTAAAATTCCAGAAACCAGAATTTACCCCAGACATCTAAGGGGAACCAAAGAACAACCTGGCTGTGCTGTACTGCTTTCCTGCTAAGAATTATTGCCAGAATCCAAAGACACAACCCAGTAGAGCCGTCTGGTGACCAGAGTGCCTTGCTGTTTGCGGACCAGAGTGCCTTGCTGTCCAGTCCGGTGTGTCCAGCAGAATTCCTGTCCAGAAATCTTGACTGACCTTAATCCCTGACGGTTCTGTTCAAACCTATATAGTGAGTATCCTAAGTATGGGACTATCACTAGCCATGTACTGTCCATAGTCATCCAAATACAAACCCATCCTCTGTTACATCCAGAACTGCATTGTTAGAATCATTTTTTAACTGCCTGAACTCTCTATCTCATCCCTATTATTTCTTCTGTACTAGTAGTGTTAAACCAAACTTTGCACTGATATATATTTTTCTGAAGAAGGCGAGCATCTCGGCAGGCAAAAACCTGATCCAGAGATGTCCTGAGCGGTTGGCTGTGCTGTCGTGTAGTTTGTTTCTTCATAGTCCATCCCTAGTGTCCATCCTGCGCTCTCTTTGTTCAGCGGAGCGCGGGTGATCAGTCGCCGGTGGTCCTGAGGGAAGTGCAGGCCAAGCAAAGCCCTGTCTGGCCCTGAGGGCCTCCGATTTTCAAACTTAGGTGGCCTCTCCACTGATATTGCATTACTGTGTTCACTGTGTTCTGAATTTGTGGTAAACTAGGGTCTTTCTCCCCTCGCAGGATTTTCAAACTTAGGTGGCCTCTCCACTGGGTACCTGATATTGCATTACTGTGTTCACTGTGTTCTGAATTTGTGGCAAACTAGGGCTTGCTGCTCACTTTCTGTCTGCTCGTGCTTGTCCTACCCCTCCTCTCCCTCGTATCCCATGGTGCTCTCTATCTCACCTATCTTTTCTAACTGCTTCTCCATTGACTATCCTGCTCTTCTCACTAAATCTGGTAGGAAAAAGTTTAAAAAGGACATCCTGGTCTCCAACCCAGGCCTCCCTATCGCTGACACCTACACCAGTGCCTCCTCTAAGGAAACTCTCACTGACATCCTCTTTTTCGTGCCCTCACCTGACCTATGGACCCTTCATATGGTCTCTGTGCTCTCTCCTATCACCTCTTCTTCCATTAATGGTGGCACCCGTTGGGATGTCCTCTTGGCCTTCTTCCACTCCTCTAAGGCCATCATTAATGTCTACGCTAATGGGACCGTCTTGGTCCAAGGCCCTCAGGCCAACCTTCACCTCTTTGATAGACGCTTCCCGCGCCGCATCAATTTCCTTTCCTCTCCTGCTGCCCCCCCCCCCTCTGTCCTCGGCTACCTTGCCTCTACCCTCCCTCCCTGCCCCCTCCGTTGCTCCTTCTTCTCCTCCGCAGGGTGTACCTCTGATCTGTACCCGTCCCCAGAAGTCCTTCAAAGATGGCAACCTTCTCCACATTGCCACTCTTAACTCTCGCTCTACAGTCAAACATTCCTCTGATATCTGCCACCTTCTTGAGGAACTGGACCTTGACGTACTCGGTCTCACTGAGACATGGTTCACGGCCAGCTCTGTCACCAGCTTTGACACACTCCTACCTGACGGCTACAAGATCCTCTCCGTGCCGAGGCCCAACTGTGCCTGGGGGGGTGTGGCCCTTATCTTTATTGAGTGGATTCCTGCCACTGCTATTCCCACGCAGATCTACTCCTCTTTTGAATGTCTTGTCTGCCGACTCTCTCTCTCTCCTAGCCATTCCCTTACCGGGGCTACTATGTATCGGCCACCTGGTCAAATTTCCTCCTTCCTCTCCGAGTGGGCGGACCTCTCCTCCTCCCTCCTGTCCTCAACCACTCAACTCCTCTTCCTTGGAGACTTCAACATCCACCTGGATGCCTCCTGTCCCCCCTCTGGACTCTTTCGCGACCTCTGCAACTCTCTCTCACTCTCTATTCTCCCGTCTGGGCCGACCCATTCTGCTGGGCACACTCTTGATGCCCTGATCTCTTCTGACCTTCCCCATTCTGTCCCTCTCTCCACTCCTCTCTCCTGGAGTGATCACTTTCTCCTCTCCTCCCACCTCACCCTCCCTACCCCACAGGCAAAGCCATCCTCATCACTGCCATCCTCCTTCTCGGTCATCCGACCCATGAAGCGTGTGTCAGTTGAGGCTTTCGCTGCCACCTTCTCGCCCCCTCATCCCCCTTCGGCTGACACCCACCCTGACACAGCCCTCTCCACTCTTTACTCTGCTATATCTGATACTCTTGATATCCTTGCCCCTGTCATGAGAATCCGCCTGAAGCCCAAAGCCATATGTAACTCCTGGTTTGACTCGGATCTCGTCACCCTCAAACGCAAGTGCAGGGTGGCAGAGAGGAAATGGCGTGCTTCATGTTCATCCTCTGACAAACTGGCCTGTCGCCTGCTCCAAAGGCATTACCGGCTCTCCGTTCTCACCAAAAAGAGAGCCCTTATCCTAGCCCGCATCACTGCGGCATCTAACAATTCGGCTGAACTCTTTAAAATCTGCAAGGAGCTGGCCAACCCTGCTGCAGTCTCTACCTCTCCTGTCCCCTCCCAGGCTCTCTGTACGGCACTGGCCTCTCACTTCATTTCCAAAACTCAGGACATCCTGTCCTCACTCTCCTCCCATCACCTCCCCCCCTCTATTCCCTGCCCGTCCTCTGGCCCTTCTGCAGCCACCCCTCCTCTCTCCTTCTCTGCCTTTCCCCTTTTTTCTGTTGATGAGGTTTCAAGACAAGTCCGATCTATGAAAGTCTCGTCAACACAGGTCCACCCCTGCTCCTCCAAACTATTAAGGACCACATCGACTCCTTTGCTCCTGCCCTTGCTGACTTCTGCAATCACTGCTTCACCTCTGGAGTCTTCCCATCCCCTCTCAAGCACTCCCTTGTGCACCCCCTTCTTAAGAAACCCTCCTCCGACCCGTCCTGCCCAGCTAACTATCGCCCTATCTCTATCACTCCTTTCCTGGGCAAGCTCCTGGAGAAACTTGCCATCTCCCAGCTTAATCTCCATGCTGAATCTGTTGGTAGCCTTCATGACCACCAGTCTGGCTTCAGAGCTGCCAGAAGCACAGAAACTGCTCTCCTGAACATCCGTGAGGACCTGCTCTCGAACCTTGACTCTAACATTCCTTGTGTTCTCATTTTGCTTGATCTCTCTTCTGCCTTTGATACTGTCAACCATGCCATCCTGCTCAACCGTCTCCGTGATAACCTGGGTATCACTGGTCAGGCTCTGGCTTGGCTGACCTCTTTCCTCTCAAATCGACCCTCCCAGGTCCAACTGGGGTCTTTCCTGTCTGACATCTTTTTCTCTACCTGTGGTGTCCCCCAGGGTTCTAACCTCTCTCCCTGGCTGTTCAACCACTACCTGGAAATTCTCGCCCACCGCATCGCTGCTCTCTGTCCCTACTTTCAGTGCTATGCTGATGATACCCAGCTCATTTTCAGGCTACCCTCGGCCTCCTCTTCTCCTTCCCTCATCTCTGACTGTCTTTCTGCTATCCAGGAATGGTGTGCCGCCAACGACCTCTGCCTTAATGCCAGTAAGACCGAGATTCTACTCATCGGCACACCCACTCCCTCCTTCCCTGCAGCTCTCTGGCCGGCCTCTTTTGGCCCTCTACCTGCTCCTACCTGCAAGACAAAAAACCTCGGGGTCATCTTCGACTCCACTCTCTCCTTCTCGCCTCAAATTTCTGATGTTTCTAAGAAGTCACACTACCTGCTGCACCTCCTCAGAGGTATCCTTCCTTTCCTCTCCTTCCACCAGAAGCTCACTGTCTCCAGAGCCCTGGTTCTCTTGAAGCTGGACTACTGTAACAGCCTCTACCTAAATCTGCCTGCCTCTACTCTCCGCCCTCTGCAACTCATCCAGAACAGGTCTGCGAATCTTGTCCTTGGCCTCAAGCCCTGGGACCGTATCTCTCCAGGACTGAAATCGCTACACTGGCTCCCTGTGGCTGTGAGGATTAAGTTCAAAACCCTCTGCATTGTCCACAAGGCCTTCTGGGGCCTGGGGCCAAAATACCTTCAACTCTCCCTACCTAAATATCTTCCTTCTCGTGCACTTCGCTCATTCGCCTCCAACTCCCTCAGGGTCAGCCGTTTCTCTAAGCAACAAGTTGGTGGGAGATCTCTCTCTGCTGCAGGGGCCTCCCTCTGGAACAGCCTTCCTGCCTCCGTAAAACTTGAGGAGAACAATCTCCGGTTCTGGATGCGCCTCAAAACCCTCCTCTTTGCTTCTGCTTTCTCTCCCTCTCTCCCCTGCTAAATCACTGAAATTGTACTAAATCAGCAACTGGGCCACTCACCAATCTCGGTCCTTGGCCCAGCCACTCTCCCCTGCACTGCCTTCCCGGCAACCCCTGCACTGCGGGACTGTCTCTGTATCCCTACAGCCCCTCTTCCCAGCACTTGTCTGCACTTATCTTGCACTTGCCACCAGCTGGCCCTTATTATTTGTCTTGTTCCTTACTAACCGTGTACTGCACTTTCCCTCCTCCCTTTCCCCCTAGCACTTTTCTCGTCCCCCTAACCTTGCACTTGCGTGATCTGAATGACAACTGGCCTACTAGGATCGTTGTCTGTCTCCCTTTGTCCCCCCCTCCCTGCCTCGTCGCGCCTTGAAACACTTGTGTATAGGCGCGTTACAAATGCCATATCATATCATATCATCAAATCATATCATATCATATCAGAAATCCTGTTTGTCTTTGTAAAAGCGCATTCTTGTTTTACAATTTGCCTCTATTTTAAAAAAATGACCTCCACGCAAATGTCCATAATTTCTTCAATTTTCATGCTACAACCAAAATTTAAGTATCTGCTCGTACCTAACATCCTAGGCTTTCCAGGGAACCATAAACCGCATCTCATATCCTTATAATTCTCCCACGATCACGATTACTGTGCATGGAAAAGTTTGCCGCAAATGTTTGTTTTAGCAAAATCTATAACGTGTAAAATAGCTTTTCATTGCTCCCGACTTCAAATTTAAGTTTTCCCATTGCTCATTGACATAAAATGATTGCTAGTGTTTGTCTACAACCAGATAAAGCGGCTCCCATTAGAATTTCAACAATTTCAGTGATTTAAACCCATATTTAATGTTTTACCTCTTCCATTCAAAACTAACTTTAAAACCATTTTGACAGTTTGCCAATTAGTTCTGTTTCTCTCTTGTGTTTGCTTGGCAGAAATTGGGATTGATATATTTGCTTGAATTCTGCATTCCTGAAAACTGTTTTCTCTCCTCCTATATCTCTATATTGGATATTGGGGGGTTGAGGGGTGTGCAGGGGGAAATAGTAACCATACTGCTATTTGACTTGAACAAACCCACAAAAGTATTATTGCTGTGCTGCATTATTGTTGCACCTCATTACTCCTTGTGATTAAAGAGATTGTTTAGTGTGACATCACCTCATTTGTGATTATTGCATAACCATTAAAAATAGTGTGATTATATTGTGAAATACATAATACATATTTTAACTTTGCAAACCAGCCTGATTCCTGGTTCAGTGTTACCGGGGCATGGGGATTAAAAGAGAGGGGCGTGATATAAGTGGTACATTGTTCAGAATAAAAATAAATATAGACACAAATAAATAATTAAGGGTTTCAGTTGTGTATTACACGCTAGGCATTGACTTAGGTGAAATCACTTACAATCCGCACTGGCCACCAAACTCATCTATGCCTTAAAACCCTACCTTACCACACCCAATTGCCTCTCCATCACCAGAGCCACATAGGGGCCAGACTGGACTACTGCAATGCGCTCTTAGCTGGCACGTCTACCAAAAACCTAAACAGGCTCCAAATAGTGCAAAACAATGCACTCCCCTGTACTGCCCATTCCCAAATTTGACCATGTATCACAGGCCCGAAGAAATGCGCATTGGCTCCCAGTCAAGGAAAGAATCGATTTCAAAATACTCACTCTCACACACAAATGCATGAATCACACAGCTCCTCCCTACTTATCAGAAACAATAACCAAGAATTCTTCCCTACGTCCCAAAAGATGCCACCATGCCAACCAACTCTAGGTTCCCACTATAAGAGCCAAAGCTGGCGGCATTAGCTTCCCACAAATAGCACCTAAGCTTTGGAACATCCTCCCCAACTCTCTCAGAGCTGAACCCTCTCTGTACTCCTTTCGTAAATCCTTCAAACCACATAATTCGCATAGCCCTATCACTGCCCTCTCCCTCCATGACCCTCATTTGTCCATTATGATGCATGTACTTAATACTATGTAACCAAATATGCTTTTACAAAACAAATTGCCTTGTAACCATTTATGCCTTCTTCTGTAACCAGATCAGTGTTTTTTATGTTACAACGCCACAATGCCCTTGGGCTGATTGTGCGCTTTAAAAATATGAATAAATAAATAATATATGGAACATAGAGTGAACAATCTGGAATGAGGCAGAGCTCCAGGTCAGTTATGAATGGGCCTTTGACAAGACCGGTGGGGCCTTAAGTTGATCTTGTACTTAAGCAATATGCCCCGAGCATTAACGAAGGCCCCGGGGCATTACCAGACTCGGTAATGCCCCTGCCACGATCTTGCGGGCCGGGGTACTAAAAGCATTTTATTCTGTCCCAAAACGCTGCAGAGATTCGGGACAGAAAAAATAAAAATTATAAGGAAAATGCTCGCCGGGAAAGGGAAAACGGCGTCCGTTTTCCCTTTCCATGGCAGCCTTCGGGAGTGGACGTGCAGGGAACAAAAGTGTTCCCAGCGCGTTCGCTGCTGAAAAAGGAGAAATCAGAAGATAAGTGGGGTTGCGAGGGCAGGGAGGTCAGGGAGGGGGGAGGAAAAAAAACATACCTGATTCCCCAGCGGGGGGCGATGGCAGTTTCTCAGCTGTGTGGAGGCTCGGAACGGGGATAGCCCCACTTTGAAACTCCTCATAGGCAGACCAGCGAGAGCAAATCAGAATGTGTTTTACATTCTGTTTGACACTTGCCGGGTACTAATATCCAATAAAGAAGCTGCTTTCCTTACCAGTGTGTGTGGGATCATTTAAATGGCATTTGTTTTATTTTAGTAACGTTGAAAACTACTGTTAATTGTATATACCTTTGAGCAATACGTGTTTAATGGAATATATTACAGCAAGACAGAGCTTACATACACTGGCGTTTATATGCGCAATTGTATGGGTCAGTTTTCAGTACTTACAGCCGTTTGCTAGCAACAAATGATGATGTCGAATGACAGGTCTGTTTTATGTGAAACAGACGTACTTTGCTATTTCTAATTATTTGAACGTGAGTGATGGATGAAGGGGTCCCTTTCAGGTCACGCAATAATGCCATGTGAATTTTTGACGTCACTTACTGCCGACATCATAAAACAGCTATTTCAGATGGAACCTTTGGTATTGAGCCATCGAAGTACATACAGACTGTGGATTTGACATTTGCATTAGCGATTAGAAGACTTTAGAAGTTGTTCTCATTTTCTGAGACATTCAGACCTTTTTGCTACACTTTATATATACATTTTTTTTATTCTGCTTACTTAGAGAGTCGTCACACATGTGAGATTACGATTTTTTGGCACAGCATCGATAATGTATTTTCTTTCCAGTTACCTGAGATTGGTAACTAATACAATGAGTGTACTTAGGTTTTAAACGGTGTAATGGACAGTCAGACACAATATGTATTCAACTTTTGACCTCCATTTGTGTTTGAGAAATCAGATGGCTTTATTCACTGTGTTGACCTAACTATAAATATTTATTTGCTCTCTTGAAGATGGGTTTTTGGTCCATTACCGGCACTTCTACCTCTGTCATGGGGTAAGTTAAAAATGAGGTAGCATTTATTTTCTTTTAACATTGGTGAATCTACTACAATATTGTCCGTTTTTATTAACTACTGTTTTCTTGTATTTCCTTTTGTTTCTTTTTTCCCTGTTTGTCTGTATCATATTGTATTTTTTTTTGATAACCTTTGTTTTTGTCATGGTTGATATGGGATTATTAACGCTGAGAACAAATTGTTACGATGAATATTGGAATAATTTTTCTCCACTTTGCTTTTGGGTACCACATTGTATATTTTGTTGATGACCATAGTTTTTTCTCTTGTCGGCATTGAATCATCAATGTTGGCAATTCATTATTTTTATGAACCATGGGATATTTTGTAATATGTGTCTTTTATGAAATAATATTATGTGGTTGTGGATGCCCCTGATGAAGGTTGAGTAAAAGTCTGAAATTCATTGGACACAGAGTTCACAGAGAAATGTTGTCTTTGCCTCTTTTTGTTGATATTGACAACTAATTTATTAACACATGTATTACAATATATGTCCATTTAATCAGGAGTTAAACAACAGGGTACATACGTTATAATATGGAGTAACAGTAGCTTTTTTATCTGCAAGGGATGAAGTTGCACCTGGGGTTAAACCCCAGGTCTTGGTTCTTAGTTAACGTCATTAGATGCCCCTGTACTATTTAATATGTTATAATGAGCACAAAAAAATGCAAACACGGTGGATGGAGCACAAAAGTTTCCAACACCTGGCCCCCAAAAACTGGAATGCACTGACCACAACCCTAAGAAATGAGAGAACCTACACCGCTTTCTACAAAATGCTTAAAACTTCACTGTTCTGCTAGATCCTAACCAATAAGTGTAACTACCTGTGTTCAACTGTTCTGTTAGATCCTAACCAATATGTGTAACTATGCTGTTCAACTGTAACCTCATGAACATCAATACTGCCTCCATGCCCACTGTTAAACTTTCTGTCTTGTTAAGTTGAATTTTCTGTAACAGCGCCACAATGCCCCTTGGGGCCGTTGCTGTGCTTTATAAATGCAAATAAATAAAATGAATCAGACATCTGTAAAAAGACAGTGGCCATGCATTTCACTGAAAAACCCACATAACATGACACAAATGATATTGCTTATTTGTAAATATGTTACCTTGCATAAAAGAGGTGCACATTTGATTATATTCATGCTGCAAGGAGACATTTACTGTGATGATTTTAATTACACATTGACATAGGATTGTGTTGTTATACGTGATTCAAGGAAAACACTTTATTTGCAGGGACGTTGAGGTGAGCAATACATTGTGACAACACCTTTGAATTCAAGGAAACAACTTTAGTTGCAAGAACGTTAAGTTGAGAACTTTACACAAAAAAACCTGAAATTCTGCTAAACTCACCTTAACTTTGTGCCCCCTGTTGTGCAGACTATGACCACAATGATGATTTCACAGATAACATCACTGATGATATAAATAATTACATTACAACAGCAAATAACATTAAGCATGGCGTTCAGTGTGCATGGTCAAATATATTTTAACACATGAATGGGTACCAGTCATGGCCTTCAGTTATGGACAGTGATCACAACCTTCACCCATGTGCACTGAATATTTTAAAACTCAGGCTTCCAACCATAGATTTTGTCCACTGTATATTATATGCACTGATCAGGCACTAGCCAATAAGCAAAATACTGGCCAGTAGCCACCATTTTTGGCTGTGCTCACTACATATTCTAACATGTAAATAGGCCCCCACTAGCCATGGCCTTTAACCTTGATCAGTTTGCACATCTGTTTGCCATGTCCACTGTATATTTTAAAATAATAAAATGAAATAAGCGATGGCCTTCGACCGTGCCGAGTTTTATACAACACTAACCAGCCACTTGCTATGGCCTTCGGCCGTGCCCACTGTATACTATATACACTAACCAGCCACTAGCCATGGTCTTCAACAGAATACTAGCCAGTGGCTATGTCCTTTGGCTCTGCCGATTGCATATTCTAACATATACAATGGGCGCTAACTATGGCCATTAGCCATGGCCACTGACCACAGCATTGAACATTGGCCACTGTATATTTTTAAACAGTGATGGGTTACTAACCATGCACATTGGTATTTTTGAACACTAACCAACCACTAGCTATGGACGTTGGTGCTGGCCAGTGACCCAGGCCTTTATCATGGCCAAGTCCACGGCCTAAATTGTTATTAAGGTAATTGAAGTTTTCATGAGCTAACTTATAAATGATTTTTTGTCCGATTACATTACAGATGTAATCAGTTATATACAATATAATTTATGTTGTCACCAGTGATGGCATCAGTGATGTGATGTGTAACGCCCTCAGTGTTCTCATACAATGCCCCTTGTGACTGTCATTTTTTAATATAATGGTTTTGTAGCTGTAAATAGTAATATCATCAATGATGTGATGTCATCATTGGGGTCATAGGCTGCGCAACATGGGGTGCGAAGTTAAGGCAGCTTTAGCTGAATTTCAAGGGTTTTGTTGCGTTTACTTCTCACCTTAACGTCCCTGCAACTAAAGCCTTTTCCTTGAATTTCAAAGGTGTTGTTACAATGTATTGCTCACCTTAACATCCCTGCAACTACATTTTTTCTCCTTGAATTTTAAAGGTTTTGTTATTCCAGAGTTGATTAGAATAGTTCCAGCCCACCAGCATGGTCTTCGGCCATGGTCAGTAGGCACAGCCTTTGGTCGTGCCCAGTGTCCATTTTAAAATGCTACCAGACCATGGCTGGTAGGCACGGCCAAACACAACCAAACAGCTAGCCATGGACTTTGTCCATGGACAGTGGGCACATACATTCTATATTTCAAAACACTTGCAACCCATCTCACACAGACATACATCAATCACAAACTGATTTTGTCCTTTTTTGACAGTGGTATTGCTATGTATAAAACATTGCAGGCTTTGAGAACTCACAATGTTTTTAGGCAATGCGCAGTGAGATAAAATGATTGCCTTGGACAACACGCATTGGTTAAGCAGCGTGCTCCAAGCCCCTTGTTTTATAGCCAGTCTCTTGAAGACTGTTGTGATACATTGCACAAACCCAACTAACCACATTTACCAGCACAGAAATGTAAACAAAACGACCGGCTGCAAGAATAACATATGCCCTGGTCTTTCTGCACCCGTGGTGAAAATCAGAAGCTTGCATTCGTGAAAATACGCACAGTAAGTGAACATATATCTTAAAGTGAAATATGCAAATGTAGTTCATTTGACCTCCCCCTTAAAAGAAAGTGTGCAAGACATAATAGCATTGGACTTTTACAAAAAGTAATGAACACCAGAAAAATAACCTGAGAGAGGAAATGTTACAATAAATATGCTGGCAAATTATGAAAGGTGCTCACCTTTTAACCCCAGCAATATGTTGAGAAATATTCCCTTGAAAACGAAATCCCAATACGAAACAAGTGTTTGTGGTCTTGTGAGTAAACGTCTGCACTGGGAACATGACAACCCAAGTTAAATCCTGGTAGCAAAATACTTGATACACCTCCTCCTTGGCTACTTTACCCTCTACTCCTTCCTCCTCTACCCATCCTTGAGCTTTGTGTACACTTCCTCAGGACGTACCCTGACCTGTACCCCCACGGAAGTCTTTCAAAGATGGCAACCTGTTCCACATTGACACTCTCAACTCTTGCTCAGCTGTCAAACACTCCTCTGACATCTGCCGTCTCCATGAAGAACTCGACCTGGATGTTCTCGGTCTAACCGAGACGTAGTTAACATCCAGATCTGTCACACATTTTGACACTCTTCTACCTGATGGGTACAAGATCGTCTCTGCACACAGAACCATCTCTCCCAGTGGGGGTGCAACCTTAATCTTCCCAGAGTGGATCCCTGCCTCTATGATTCCTATGCAGGATTACTCCTCCTTTGAATGCCTGGTCTGAGGGCTCTCTCTCTCTCCTGGCCTCTCTCTCACTGTGGTCTTGATCTACCAGCCACGTAGTCAGGTAATCTCCTTCCTCTCTGAGTGGGCAGACATTGCCTACTCCCTCCTTGTCTCTACCTCTCAACTTCTCCGTTCAGAGACCTCAAGATCCTGTTGTAGCGGCCCTGTAGTTATGGTTAAGTTGCTCATCCAATAGGAAGAGCACCTTTTTCGTGGGTTATATCTTTGCCCTCCCTTTGAAGAATCCTCATGATACTTTGCAAAGGAAGGATATGGCCCTGGCAGATTGATCTTGCAAAGTTTGGTGGGATTTTATAAAGGAGGGTGGTGGGGGTAAGGTTATAGGGATCAACCCAAAATGTGTGGTTTTTCCAATAGATGCAATGGAAAAATAATTTTTCTCACACCTACAGCCCTAAACATTAGACAGATTATCATCATATTTGTGGCAGAATCGGCAGCTTGGCCCCGAAAGCATGCTTTTGTAAATTTAAGTCCGTCCAGTGTTCGATTTAAAACAACTGGAAATCAGGTAACACAATGCCTTCATTTGTGTTCCCACTTTGTAGCATAGTATGCCTGTTATTGCAAGAGGGAGGAATACCCATTCAAGCATATTCAGATTACAAAATGTTGGGGACCCCTCCACAATGTTGAGGCCTCTTGAAAAAGTCCCTTCTTACTTTGCACAAATATTCAAAGTTGGGTCAATAATATTTGTGCAAATATTCATACAAATTCGTCAAGTGGCATCAAAGTTAGAAGTCATCCAGAAATGTTGGCCCCCCACTCATTTTGCGCCCTCTTGATGAAACAGCACCAAAGTTTGCTCTATATTTTTATTGCAGAATTTCATACAGGGGACACGAAAAGTCGTGACTGCAGCAGTATTGGCCAGCTCCTTTCAGATTTTAAAGAGTTTGGCCGAGTATTTAGATGCCTCACAGACACGAATTGGACGAACTGGATGTGGCTTTGTTCTTAGCATGGACAGAGTGGGCCTCATTACGACATTGGCGGCTGCGGTATGAACAGTCAGGCCAGACGTGCATACCGGCACCCGTGAGCAGGCCAGGATGCTAACAACAGACTTGTCATTAACGTGTCTGTTGTTAGCTTCGTCCCCATTCCTATTGAGCCCTATGGGGGCTCAAATGGGAATGGGGACGTTCTGGGTCCGGGTCGCGAAAATGGAATTTACCACACCTGCAAATGTCAGAATGGCCTGGTAAATCCCATTTTTCGGGACCCGGACCAGAGTTTGGGGGTAGCCATGCCGCTAAAAATGGCATGGCTACCTCCAAACTCGTAATGAGGCCCAGTGCCTCTATTGCTTTTGGAAAAGGTGGCAGACTAGTTTCTTAGAGGGTATACGTGTTTCCCTCCACTTCCTCTCAGCCATCCTACGTTTGCGTTTAAGGGTGACGACATCTGAGTCATACCACGAGTTGCACTTGGATTTGTGCCTCAGGCGGATCATCATGACAGGGGCAAGTACATCAAGAGTGTCAGA
The DNA here is from genome assembly GCF_040938575.1 of Ambystoma mexicanum. Classification (NCBI taxonomy): domain Eukaryota; kingdom Metazoa; phylum Chordata; class Amphibia; order Caudata; family Ambystomatidae; genus Ambystoma; species Ambystoma mexicanum. The sequence continues at coordinate 340,669,230 of NC_090939.1, forward strand.
GATAGAGCAGTGAAGTTTAGAAAGGGCTGTGTCAGGGTGTGAGTAGGACAAAGGTGCAGAAGGAGGAGAGTAAGTGGCGGTGAACGCCTCAAATGATACGCCATTCATGGATCAGATGACTGAGAAGGTGGGTGGCAGAGCTGGAGTAGGCTTGGCCTGAGGGGTAGAGAGAGATGAGAGAAAAGGAGAAGGTAATCACTCCAGGAGAGAGGAGTGGTGAGAGGGTTAGAGATGGGGAGGTCTGAGGAAATCAGAACATCCAAGATGTGCCCCGCAGAGTGAGTCAGGCCAGAGGGGTGAATAGAGAGAGAGAGTCTCAAAGGTTGCAAAGTCCATAAGAAGGACAGGAAGCATCCAGGTGGATGTTGAGGTGTGTGCCACCAATTATCTGTGCCTCAATGCCAGTAAGATCAAGATCCCCCTCATTGGAACATCAGCTCCCTCCTTTCTGCTCACTCTATGGCTGCCCACCCTGGGCCAATTTCCTTCTACCTGTTAACTAACAACCTCGGGGTCATCTTCGATTCCACAGTCTACTTCTCTCCTCACATCTCAAACAGTTCTAAGAAGTCAAGCTACCAGCTACACCTCCTCAGAGGCATTCTTCCCTTCCTCAGTTTCCCCAAGAAAGGTCACTGTCTCCAGAGCTCTGGTTCTCTCCAGGTTGGACTACTGCAACAGCCTCCTTCTAAATCTTCCTGCCTCTACTCTCCATTCTCTACAACTCATCCAGAACAGGCCTACAAGACTTGTCCTTATCCTCAAGCCCAGGGATCATGTCTCTCCAGCTCTGAAATCCCTTCACTGGCTCCCAGTGGTGGCAAGGATCAAGTAAGTTCAAAACCCTTTGCACTGTCCACAAGGCTTTCTGGGGCCTGGGTTCACGCTACCTCCAACTCTCTCTTCCAAAATATCTGCTTTCTCAAGCTCTCTGCTCTTCCAACTCCAACTCTCTGAGGGTCAGTTGCTTTTCCAAGCAAAGAGTTGGGGGCAAATCTCTTTCTTCAGCTGGGGCCTCCCTCTGGAACAACCTCCCTGACTTTCTGAAACTTGAGCAGAACCATCTCCAGTTGCGGAAGAAACTCAAGACCTTTCTCTTTGCTTCTGCCTTCTCTATTCCTCTCACTTGCTGATCACCTGCATGTTCTTTGCACTGGTCACCTCCCTGAATTCGTGCCCAGGTCCATCTGCAATCCTGCACTACCTCTTGGCTCCCTTGTACTTTTGGTCTGTATGTGTAACCCTAGGGTCCCCTCTCTTGCACTTACTTGCCACCTTCTGGCTGCACTTAGGAATACCTGCACTTGCCACTAGTTGGCTGCACTCTTGTTATCCTTGTCCCACAATTCGCCATCTTCCCCATATCGGCAGCACTTCTCCCTTCCCTGCTCTTGCACAATCTGAATGCCTAGTAAGATGATTGTCTTGTCTAGCCTAGAAACACTTGTGTACAGGTGCGTTATAAATGCCATATCATAGAACTATGTTAGGCAAAAAGTGTACAATTGTGCCATTAGTCCCCCACTTTGAGTGGGAGACTACACATACTAGAATGCAAACAATGGTCTCCAAGTGCAAAACTTTGAAGGACTGACAGTAGCAAGGTTTAAAAAATAATATGGATGCTGTGTGTTATGAAATATATAAAACTAGGAAAACACACAGTATTTGACACTGTGGACTGTCTTCCATCCATGCAGTAACGACGACCAACCCTGCTTAGCTTCAAAGCGAAGAAGGGTCTGACCACCTCAGGTCATGCTGCTCTAAGTGGTCTTGGAAGGTGGGCTCATTTATAATGCAACATGGCCTGAGGAGACTGGACCCTTCCTTGCTTTGAAGCTAAGCAGGGTCAGTCTCAGTTAATGCATGGATGGGAAACCCACTGTAGCTGAAAACTATTTTTTTAATGTATAAAAGACACGGGCGGAATGCTATAGCCTGCAGTGATGCCAGAGGAGGTCCCGCTGTAGGAGATGCCTAATCCCTAAGTGCCACGCACCGGAACACTACCTCCCCCCAGCTTGAGGAGCCACAGACCTGTGATAACCTTCATCCACTCGCCGACACCCGCACACCATCCGTGGTGCACCTTGCAGTATCGGCCCAGCCCTTCCCTCCTCGCGCCCGGGCTGGGGATGCTGCAGCAACAAAGAGGTGTGCTCCGGCAAGGTCCCTCACTTGGTGGCTGGTGACGGGGAGCTGGACTCACCAGCACTACGGCACCAGCAGAAGGGGCAAGGAGCCTCCCTTCTCTGAAGGAAATATGCAACCCTGAAGACTCCATTGTGCTGAGGCAGACCAAATCTCGATCCGGAGTCTCAACTGGCCCCACAAGAATTAGGGCATCATTCTAGGCTCCCTCCTACTCTGATCCAGCCCCCCCAGCATTCTCACTATCTGTACCCCATTTGAGAGAGTGAGAACCAACCGGAGCCCTTAACACCATAACCCTCAACATTGAGATGACAACCTCCTGAGAAGGGGGAATACAGCTGAATAAAACACCTGTACCATCATTGGGGCAATATTACAGAAGTCAGTCTTTAATTTTTGTAGGTGTCCACCTCTTGTGGTACTTTTGATAGAGGTTTCTCCCCCTCCAAACTTCGGTGGCTGCTCGACCAATCTCACCTTCAATCCTGGGGCACCCCGGCCCACACAACAGCTTCCCCCTGCTCCCAACTATTGAGGCATAATAACCTTGCTCACAGCTCCTGATCCTGCAATAGAGTGCACCCCTTCTCTTCTACCGCTTTTCCAGAAGAACACACGCTCCGCACCCTTCCACATTCACGGTTGGCAGAGAGTGGAGCCTCAAGCTTTTTGCACTGATATCCTTCCCAAACTAAATCTGGAACATTATTCCCACGCAGTTCTTTCACCACCAAAGCTGCCAGGTGCACCTTCTGCCACGGCAAGGATATCATGGCTAAACACCTAAAAGCGAGCAAAAAAAAAAGTGTTATTGCTACAATGCTACTCTCAGGGGAAAGAGGCAGGAAACATGACCCCCCCCCCCCAAGCTTACTCCACAAAAATCCCCAGATGATAGGGGATTGTTGGCCACCAAAGACGACATTAAAGCATTCATGTCTGACATCAAGGCGGAATTTCAGTCATGTATGACCAAGCTTACCACGAAGCTAGAACACACCGACCAACGAGTAACTGTAGCTGAACAACGGCTTGGGGAAGTTGAAGATCAGGCTCAAGATCACGCTGCTGCACTGGGGGAAATCCAACGCTCGATCAGGACCCCACTGGACAAATGTGAAATCCTCTAATTTAAACAGGAGGACCTTGAAAACAGTGCCCAGCGCAATAACCTTCGGATCAGGGGAATCCCAACTTCAGTTCCAAAGATTTAGCGAACTATGTGGGTGACTTTTTCCAATCCCTCCTCCCACACCTTGATAAGAATCAAGTTCTTCTGGATCGCACCCATAGGTTGCACCCGCGCTGGGGAGTGGAATCAGACTCCCTCCCTGATGTCATCACTAGGGTGCACATTTTCACCACAAAGGAAGCCATCTCAGCTATATGTAGCTCCCGAGACAAACTATCCTTCCAGGGCTCCCCTTCAGATTTATCAGGACCTCTCTCTCCTACACTACAGAAAAGAAGATCCCTCCGACCTTTGACCCTTTTTCTGCAAGACCATCAGGTTAGATATAGATTGGTATGCCCAACGGCACTTCAATTATCCTACAAAGGCACTCTCTGTAAAATCTGTCATCTAGAAGATGCTGAGACAATCATGTGTTCAGACTCACCTGGCGGGCCATCACAATCAGCCTCTGGAGATGCAAAGGGCGAAGACCCTACCCCCTTACCAAAACCTAGACAGGATTCCTGGTCGCGGGTACCAAAGGGGGGTAAGAAAAAATGAGCGGCAACAAAGACAAGGCACCAAGGAAACTTTGGTTCCCTGATACTATAGTCCTGTGACCATTATTTGTTGACAACCCCAAATGGAGAGTCACTAACCTTCCTCTGCCTAAGAATACTTGCTCTTTCACTGGACCTCCATCGATTCTGGGAGATATCTTAAAGACTGCAGTTCGCAGAGGGCCCTTTCACGGCCTATGAGTCCTTGGAATGAAACACAGTTCCTGTTTTTAGCCCCAGCCATGTTGGCTGAGGTATCTCATTTGGCCCGGTTGGCTGGGGGCAGGGTCCATCTCCAATTTGTGCCCCCCCTTCAGTTAAAATTCCAACCTCCCATTGGAGGATTGGGTTAAAACCTCAAAGACAGGGTGTCATAGAGCTACTGGTACCCCGACATGATGGCTGACCTGCGCTCATCTCATCCCCTTCACCCAGACTCTAGAGAGGCTACAGAGCTCGCCCCAGACGATCAGTCCTTGAGATTTGTTTCCCTCAACATCAGAGGGCTGAACGCTCCTGCTAAGCGCAAATCCATATTACAGAAACTCAAGGATGAAGAGGCTGCAGTGGCATTACTACAAGAAACACATCACCTCCCAGCAGATTTTGGGCACCTTTGTTCCAGACCTTTCCCTCTCCAATTTTTTGCCTCGAGCAACGCCAAAAAGGGTGGAACAGCAATCCTTTTCGCTAAAGGGCTCAATCCACAGATCCTGGATACAAAACTCCGCCCTGAGCTCCTTTAAGTGGCAGTCAAATGCCTGCTACTGGATGAACTATACACATTCATATCAATTTACGCCCCTAACTCTGGACAAACAACCTTCTATGACTCTCTGAGCGTTGCTCTTTCCCCCTTCGCTGAAGGTCAGACTGTTATTGGAGGAGACTTCAACGGGGTTCCAGACCGTACAAAAGACACCTCCCTCACCTGGGGATTTCACCCTCGCCCTTAGCCTCTTACGTCTATTCAGGACCTTAGAGGTGGTTGGCGCATGTCAGGTACTGCACCCTTCGTAGAAAGACTTTTACTTTTATTCGTATTATCATAGAACCTTTTCACGGATTTACCACCTCCTAAAATCCTCCCAGACGCTAGCGTATGTCAACAATGTGGCCATAGGATCAAGGACTCTGTCCGATTATGCCCCGTTGATACTCAAGATCCGAGCACGGGAGTCAACCCCCACCTCTCAAAGTAGATGGACCTTATATGATCTGATGCTCAATGAGATGCCGCTGAGAGACTCCATTGCAAAGACAATTAAGAATTTCTTCAGGGAAAACCCAATTGAAGACACCTCCCCGGCAAATACCTGGGACGCTATGAAGGCGATGGTTCGGGAGAATTGATAGCGCAGGGAGCGGAATTCCAAGGGAATAGACGACTAGCTCGCCAGATCCTCAAAGAGGAGCTCTGAGAAGCAGAGAAAACCCACAAAGAAAAAGTCTGGTCCCCAGAAACACAACAAGCTGTCCGTATTGCACGTTAGAAACTGGAAGCTCGCTACGCTGAGCATACAGCACAACTACTGACCAAGACCAGACAATTCTACTACACAAAGAACAACAAAGCAAACAAGCTACTTGTGGCCACATTAGCAAAACCAAAGAGCTGTAATTCTATCATAGGGCTACGTGATCAACAGGGTATAATGCGCTATGCTGAACATGAAAAGCAGCAGTTGGCGGCAGACCACCTGACACAGGTCATGACCGCGCTGCCAGGGGATCCAGAGTAACAGAGGAATTACCTGCGGGAAGCGGCACTCCCCCAGCTGAAGGACTCTGCCCAGGACAGTTTGAACACTCCAATCACAGGTGAGGAGGTGGAGGAGGCCATACAATCCCTTAAATCCTGAGCGTGTGGTCCGGATGGATACTCTTCCAGATTTTGCAAACTCTTTAGGCCCCAACTGACTAACCCTCTGGTAGCGCTTTTCAACTCTTTCAGAGGAACAGGCAGTGTCACCCCATCTATGCAGGAATCTATCACCGTCCTTGTACCTAAACCAGGGAAGGACCCCAAAGACCTTGCATCCTATAGACCAATTGCCCTACTAAACATAGACGCCAATATTTATTCTAAAATTCTCGTTAATCGCCTGTCTCAGATCTTGCAAGAGATTGTCCATGCCGATCAGGCAGTCTTTATTAAAAACATATCAGCCAGAGAGAACATCCGAAGAGCTTTAGACCTGGTAGACCTGGCCTCCCAAGACTCCCTGAAATTAGTATTGATGGCCCTTGACACAACCAAGGAGTTCAACAGAGTTGATTGGTCCTTCATGTGCCATACTCTGAAGGCCTATGGGTTTGGCTCAGCATTCCAGGCCATGGTTTTTGCTAATTTTAAGTCCCCGAAAACACTTCTTAGAATTAATGGCTCTTTTTCTAACCCAATCCCCCTGACTTGCAGGACCAGACAGGGGTGCCCACTGTCCCCGCTCTTATTTGTATTAATCATGGAACCCTTTTCCCAGGAAATCAGATTGAATAATGGTATTAAGGGCCCCCAGGTTTGTTCCTCCCAACATAAAATCGCCCTATACGCAGATGATGTCTTGTTGACCATCTCAGAACCTTGGTCCTCGCTAGAACATGCTATTTCTGAAATAGATAGCTATGGGAGGGTCACAGGCTTCTCCATCAACTTTGACAAATCTGTAGCCCTAGGGATTGAACTATCCCCCAGACAAACGGAACTCCCTAGGCCCGCTATGCCCCATCCCATGGAAAACTAGGGTTATCCCCTATCTGGGAGTACAGGGTCCTGCAAACCCAAAGGAACTATATCGTGAAAACTTCCATACCCTTTTTAAAGAACTGGAGGATGACCTGAAGCGATGGGCACCTCAGGAAATCTCACTAATGGGACGTATTACGGCCTGTAAAATTAACCTCCTTCCCAGATTTTTATATGCCTATTAATCCCTTCCGGTTGCAATCCCACTCCCTGCCATCCGCGGTGTCCAAAGGAAGATGCTCCAGTTTATCTGGAAGGGAAAAAGGGCTAGGATTCCCCCAAAAACATTGCTGGGAAATGCAAGGCTGGGCAGACTTGGAGTCCCAGACTTGCAGAGCTACCATGTGGCAGCCCAATTAGCAAACACACAGGGATGGCATGTGATCATTGATTGTCCAAGATGGGTAGAGCTGGAACAGTCCTGCTTGCCTCTCCCCATGCGTTTCCTGCCCCACATCCCACCCCATCTGCGGCGGCTATGGGGAGGCATGCTATCAGGCACCAAACACACTGTGGATATGTAGGACTGGGCCTTGAGGCGTAAGGGGATCTCAAGAGGTCTGGGCCCCCCCTCTCTGGTATTTCATAACCCAATCTTCTCACCCGGGATGAATACCCAGAACTTTAAAAACTGGATTGCCAGGGGCCTGCAAACATTGGGGCAGCTGTTCGTGGGAAACATTGGAGCAGCTGTTCGTGCGAGCCCTACCTCGCACTTTTGAACAGTACAAGGAGACCTTCCAGCTTCAGGAAAGAGACAGATTCTCCTACATCCAACTGTGGCACTGGTGCTCTAACCCCCAAACTCTTCAGGCGGCGACGCGCACTTGAACCTCCCTCGAATTGACCCTCAAATAACTCCCATCCTGGGGGAAGATCTCCACCCTATACAAACGCTTTCTGGGAGACTTCCTCGCCACAAAGACCCGATGCATGGCGCAATGGGAGGCAGACATAGGGCACCCCATAGAGGACCAATCCTGGGTGGACATTTGGACCCAAACACACTCATCATCCTTTTGCATCACCAACAGGGAATGCGCTTATAAAATCCTGCTGCGCTGGTACTATTCCCCCCTCACCACGTGAACCAAACTCTCAGCCCTGCTTGCTGGAGACTTGTGGCCAACCAGGTTCCTTCTTCTATATGTGGTGGGCATACCCTAAGGCATGACAATTCTGGAAACAATGCCTAGCCACTATCGAGGGAATTACCCAGGTGGCCCTCCCACTGGAACCTGAGCCCATCCTGTTTGGAAAGCCGGTCCCAGGGATCTATGCGAGACCCGGAAGAAAAGCCAAGCTGTTGACCCAGTGCCTCTTGGAAGGGAGAATAGTGATCGCCCACACCTGGAAATCTACGGATGACCCTTTCATGCCTCTTTGGTCGGGGAAAGACTGGGACTGATCACAGTGAAAATAACAGCGGCCACAGTGGGGCGCCTACACCACTTTCGGAACATTTGGGACCCAATATTAGACTTTGACCAGAGGTTCCCTGCCCTGACCTACAAACCTCAAGTGATCAGGAAAGGCCTGGGCGACGGAGCAGCCCTCCGGGGTGAACAGAGTATGAATGGAGCAGAGGACTTAGCTGACTGAGAACGTGGGCCCAGGCTGAAGGCGAAGGCTGAGAGGGTGGGAATGGGAGGAGGGTGGATATGCCATGTTGGACAATGCAGTAATATGTAATGCATACTATACCACCCTGATTTGATTTAAAATAAACATATGTTAAAAAATTTAAAAAAAGACAGCAGGCTTGGAGTACTCACAATTGTTTTAGTCAATGTGCAGTGAGATTACATTATTTGCAGATGATCACAGGCTTTGGTTAAGAAGCGTGCTACAAGCCCCTTGTTTTATGAGTGGTCTCTTGGTGACTGTTGTGATACATCGCATAGCCCCAACTATCTGCATTCAAGCAGCACAAACAAAAGGTAAAAGATGATAAACTGCATGAATAACATATGCCCAGGTGATTTTTCCCCCATAGCAAAAATCAAAAGCTGGCACCCATTAATATACACACAGTAAATGACCATATATTTTAAAGTGAAATATACAAATGTAGTTCAATTGACCTTCTCCTTAGAAGAAAGTGCACAAATCAAAATAGCATTGACCTTTAAAAAAAAGAATTGAACATCAGGAAAATAACCTGAGAGAGGAAATCTTGCAATAAATAGGCTGGCAATGTATAAAAGGTGCTCCCCTTTTAAACCCAGCAATCTGTCGTGAAATATTCCCTTGAAAACGAAATCCCAATATAAAGCAAGTGCGTGTGGTCTTGTGAGTAAGTGTCTGCACTGGGAACATGACAACCTGAGTAAAATCCTGGTAGCAAAATATTTGAGCAAGCTTGCCACGATCAAAAAACCCAAGGGTTGTGTCCACGCTCTGAAAAATGTTACGCTGTTCACTCACGTGTCCTTTACTGGTGCCCTGAAAGTAAGCCACAATCAGCAGCAAAAAACCTGCACCAGTGTCCAGTATTGCAAACTCCCTTGCCACATCGTGGGTAAATACTCATGACTTACTTGCCCTCTCATCATTTCCCCTCCTCACCCCCATGTCTGCCTTTCAACAATAATCTGCTTCTTAAAGCTAACTTGATAAGTACACATATCATAGTTTGACTCAAATATGCAAATCCTTGAAGAACTATGTTCGGCAAAAAGTGTACCATTGTGGCATTACCCCCCGCCCCATCTTGACTGTGAGACTACAAATACCAGAATTCAATTCAGCAAAAGGCAAACAAATGGTCTCTGAGTGCAAAACCTTCAAGGACTGACAGTAGCATGGTTTTTAAAAAGATAATGTGGATGCTGTGTGTTATAAGATATTTAAAGATAAGAAAACACACAGCATTCAGGACTGTGGACTGTCTCCCACCCATGCAGTAACCAGGACCGACTCTGCTTAGTTTCAAAGTGAGAAAGAATCCAGCACCCTTAGGCTATGTTTCTATAAGTGGTCTTGAAGAGGGATGTGCAAATTCACCCCCTTAATTAAGGTAAATGGTGCAGAAGAAGAACAGGAGATACCGTAATCACCCATAGTATTTCGGACCGATTCTCAGTGCTCCAATGATCGATCAATATGTTGTGAGGTATGCACTCAGCCAGCCCTACAGAGTAGGGGCAGTACAAACCTTGCCTAGAGTGGACGAAGAGCCTCAGGCTGCGAGTAAGGAGACCTCAATTGATTAAATAGATTAAAGCGCCAAAAAACCATGTGCAGACGTCTTTAGAGAAACCACGACATAGCAGCATTAGACAGGAAGCACATGTGCCATCCGCACAGCGGGACATAAACATTCACCAGAATACATGAAGAACACGTGTGACAGTTCTATAAGTTAGAGGACAGATACGTAAAAAATATAGCCATTGCATTTATAATTTTTTATTCGATTAAATGCAGCAACACAGAAACCGCAAGAAGCAAGAGATCCTGAGCAAGCTTGGAGATGTTTATATGCAATTAACCCTATGGAACTGTAGAACCTACAGGACCGGACAGAGCCACATATAATGAACACATGGAGAATATAGAATAGCATGAACATGTAGAAGCCTGTTATGGTTTATGAAAATTACAGTAGGCCACAAGACCTCAGCAAGAGTTGAACTGAGCTGAATCCAGACTGAAGAAAGAGCCAATATGTGGGACAGAGCCAGCTGCCAAGGCCACCAAATTTGAGTGACATTCTATTCCCTGAATGACAGTAACATCAGCTGTAGTAAATGTGAATAATTCCTCATAATTCAGAGCTACAGAATTCCCACATCACGGTCTCCGAACATGTGACTCGGCCGACTCGGATGATGAACCGAAACCAGAAGCTGGGAAAGAAAGTTAGTCTCAAGCCGCCAGACAGAAGCTTGCAACAACATTGTTACAACGAGAGGCAAGTGTTGCACAATGTGAATGGGCACTCTCATAGACTATGAGGGTACACACAAGTTACAATGCAGACACAGTCATTCTTTTACCCTTGAGAAGGTACACCAAGACATGGGAATCATTTTGGGTCCCGGGCCTGGGGAAGTCAGTTCTAGCCAACCACAGTTCAATATCCTAGAGGTGGTAGCAACAGGCAAGAAGCAATTGTAAGACCCTCACTCTGCAAAAGAATTGTAATTTGGATGCCCATTCAGTCGCCCATCCATGAAGTAAGCAGGACTGACTCTGTTTAGCTTCAAAGCAGGACTGAACCTGCTTAGCTTCAAAGCAAGGAAAGGGCCATCCCGTTTCTCTAAGTGGTCTTGTAACTTTAGTTCATTTGTCGTGCAACATGGCCTGAGGAGGCTGGCCCCTTACTCACTTGAAGCTAAGCGGGTTCAGTTCTGTCCTGGTTACTGCATGGATGGGAGACCAGGTTGGCAATCACCATAGCCAGTGATTTCTCACCCTTGACATCACTATAGCTGTACAAATATCTTTTTTTTTTTAAAACAGTTATCGCAGGTACTGAACTACAAGTACCCTCATCTATCTGTAGTCCTTTATAGTCTTGAATTTCGGAAACACATTTTTCCTGCACCTCAACGCCCTCACCAAGTGCCCACCTCATCTGTGCCAGCTCCTGCCACAACCCACTTGTTCTCCTCACCTCCCTTGCCCTCTCCCTTTCTCCCCACAACACACACGATTTCTGTGAGGCAGTTTGCTTTCAGATGTCAGCTATTTGCGGCTATAGCAAAGGCTACAGACCCTAGACCCCCTCCAACTCCCACATTTCACTTTCTAGCCACACCCACCTTTATTCTGATGGCAGTTGCCTGTTTTTTGACCTACAAATTACTTTTTTCCTTTGTTTCATGTTCCCATATCCTCAGATATAACGTCGAACATCCCTCAAATCAAGAGAAAAACAAGATGGAGGCTGGTTAATTTCTAAAAACATCCAGTTTTGGGTAAATCCCAGAGATATAGCTATCTATATTTGAGAATGGGTCATCCCCTTATCAGCCAAATATTTGTTTTTAAAACGACTGCACGGAATAACCCTAAAGCAAGCGTAGATCATGAGACAATGCTTTGTGCCCAAGTTGTTTTGGACCTTGTCCAAACCCGTTCAGCAGTTTGGGCGGTGCGCTTTAACAAATATTGACCTTGTTAACCTATGGGAAAATTAATAGGAAGTAGGCCTACATTTTCTACTACGACTACTGGATTAGGAGAATGGATGAATTGATACCAAAGGGTATAAAAACGGACTGGGCTTTGTTCTGTTGCTTGTGATATTAGAGAACACAAGAGTGATGTGAGATATCTTTTTTTATTAATAATGTGTAACAATCAAAAATATGGCTTTTCACATATACACAAACAAACAATACAATTTAGGTCTATTGTCAATCATCCTAACCAATCCTCAGATCATATAATTGTATACAATTGTTCAACATAATAAAACCTAAATCACTCAACAATTTTCTTTGCCAGAAGTCTTCAGTATTCATCCATTGTATCTTATGTTCAAATCGTTAAAATTAAAAAATGCTCCTGGCTTGAACTGACTGATATTGAATCAGGATATGATGCAATTCCTGCATAGTCTCCTCCTTACATCGGGAAAATTCTACTCTTGTGCACTGGTCTTTCGTCAGTGTTGCCCAGATTTCCCCTGTCAGTATTACGATTAGGTGGAATCTCAAGAACTTGCCTCTCCATCTAGAATCAGGGCATTTCTTCAGGTATGAAGGCACAGAACCCCAATTTATTATCCAGGAGGGTGAAGCAGCTATGAACTTTAAAACCATGCATGGTGTCTATTGTCAGTATCAAGTCTGACCTCATAAGTGCTTTCTTCACGCCTCTTGGATTATGAATGAGATTATCTACTGTTCTTGAGCAGGTGTCTAATATTGCCCACACCTTAACTTCCAATTTACTTATAAAGAGACTAATGGTCTCTTGCTGCAAAGATTGTACATCTTCGCATAGAGTGTTGTTGAAGGAGACCTTGATAGGGAAGAACAATAGCATCAGATTCCAATTTAAGTAAGCACTGAGGGAATTTAAACCCAGTTCAAATCTTTACGAGGCAATCAGAAGTGACTGTGGAAGATCCTACACGTTTCTCCACAATCTACCTTCCAATCAACCCCAATTTAAGGTCCAGGTTTGGGATTCCACATAAATCCCATATAACAAGGTTGAGATTACTTTACCCTAAAAAACATATTAAAGGGATGATAGAGAACCTACAATATTTACCTTTTATTCTGATAGATGGATTGATCTATTTTCCCCTTCAGTCTGCTCCCTACAACAGCAATATTGGGATGTGAGGTGAGATTGAAACCCAGTTACATGACTTTGTTTAGCTGATTTATCAGCTGTGAATTAAGTTTCCATTTGGCACTGACTGCCTTTCTAGTTGGATTTCTGAACTGCATAATATTAGACTTTGTTGGATTAATTTCAGCGTAAAACCCCAGTGCAGTTAATAGACATTGAAGACCGTGCAGCGTGTATTCCAGCAACCTGATGATGTCTGCATATTCGATCTCACATACTACTCACTTTCCCACATTGGGACTTGCTAAAGCCTGATCTTGAAAAGTCTCACTCAAATAAGCTAGAAAGAGCCTAAAGAGAGGCAAAGAGAAAGAAAGCACCCATGCCTCACACCTCTCTCAGTCTCTATGGGCTTGGTTAGGTGGCTCTGTCCGTCTAAAATGTATGGAAATAATTCTCATGGAGATTAGCTATTATTGCTTACAGGCCCAGTTGAATTCCATTAGGTCGTAACTTGTTCCAAAGGAGCCTTCTATCAATGGTGTCAAATGCTTTAGATAAATCGATCAATGCGGCATAAAGTGGTAAATCGCCTGTTTTCCATGCTTTCTCCCTTAAGATGTTTATAATCAGGCAATACAAAGACATGGAAATACCTTGCCGGAAGCCTGTGATTTATCCAGTATGTGTGGCTCTCTGCCCACTGTTCTAGTTTTAGGAGGACAGCACACACAAACCGCTTAATGTTCATGTCTAGAAGGGCAATCGGGCAATAATTTGCACGATTTGCCAGATCATCCTTCTTATATATTGGAATTACTATTGCAGTTCTCCAGCTCGTCGGACAGCATTTCAAATGAATCACATTTTTTACAGAACCAGGAGGACTTGAGACTATAACTCTCTATCTGATTTAAAGATTATATCCGATAGACCATTCATACCAACTGCTCTCGAATTTGAAGTATCCTTTATTAGATGTTCCACAACTTCTCTGGTCAGATTTATTGACCAGGACCCACTGACAGATCCTACTTCCTCAACTCCACCCAGCTTTCTATATAGTTCTTCATAAGTTTTGATCAAGTATTCTATGTTACAGAATTACTTTGACACTGTGCTTGGCTCCCACCTTCCTGGTTGATTAATTCCCAGACATGTTGCACATTGTTTGATACTATGGTACTCAACATTAATTCCCCCTGACTTTTTTGTTTTTGGAATCTAATAGCTATGTTCTGGTTTCTATATTCAGCTACCATTTTCTTTCTTTCCCATGAGAGCTCTATTTTCGTAAAAACACCATTACTGTTCTAATGTTCTTTCACAGCTCCCTTTTGCATGTCCATGGTCATGGTCAAAAAGATGTTAATGAGTAGTACTAGTTTTAATCCCAATGTGTAAGGGTTTATCCAAGTCCCAAATAAAGTCGTGAAAATTTGCTGGGGAACATGCTGAGTCTAATTGAACTTGGGATACAAAGATCACTGTCTCACTCAGGTTTTAAGGTTTCTATTCAGCTTGTAACCACACCCTCTAAACTTCAACTATCTATTTCCCCCCTGATTCAGCACCAGATCTGTCTGCATTCCAATCCCCGCTCTTGATTCCCCTAAGGAGAAATTGGTGGCTACCATATTATGGTCACTATGTGTGGTTGTTCTAATCTCCATGCTTACACATTGGTCAAGCATGTCCCTTGATAATAGTATGTAGACTATGATAGAGCTTGATTGACCACTTGTCCATGTTGGAACTGGGTTAAGGTCCACTTTGATTCTTCCATTTCCCAGGACCAAATCCCACTCATTAAAAAAAATGTTTTCCCATTTTCAAAAGTAAGTGAACTTTTGTAGGGGGAGTGTTTTGTTTGTAGGCAATACGAGTTCAAGTCATCAGCCATTATTACACAGGTGGACCCCCCCCAGAATAGAAGGCCTCCAACAATATTTCATGAACACTTTCCAAGAAGATTTCTAAGCCTGAACATGAGGGGTTCCAACAGAGATTAACTATGATTACATTTTTCAAGATGTTCCCAACCTAATAGTATAGTTTTTATGCAAGGATACCATTGTTGTTACTTAATAATGTTTCTGATGTAATTGTTATCGAGTTCCTGGATGTGATTAAGAGGCCCCCCAAGGAAGGTCCTCCAACCGTTAACCAGATCTCCTGCAGCAAACTCATGCCCCTCCATCTTTTCCCCTACTTCTACTTGAATAATTCTCTGCAGATGTGGTAGACAACTGATTGACTTTCCCTCCCCATCTATTATTACTACCTTCACTCATCTTTCCTTTCTCATCAATGATCCATTTCGATATCGCATAACTCAAATTTTGAAAGTCAAACTGGGCTGCGAGCAATGCATATGTCCCCAGTCGAGTCTTTAGACCAATTTCTATGATATTGGTACAATCATCATTTGGAAAATTAATGTAGTCAATGGCATGGTTTGAGAGCAAGGAGAGGTCAGGGATTTCTTTGTAATGTGCAATATTGCCTGCCTGTTCAAAACCAATTGTTCTCTTGCCTCTGCCATTTGTTCCAACCAAACTTTGGGATGTGCAAAAGCATATACCTACTCACATCTGCATTCTGATTACTCGTTTCTTTCTCTTGATTTCTCTTTGCCTCTGTGATTTGTAGGCCCAAATTGTGAGGGACCTCCTGGATTTGCACTGCGTGGCTCGGATAGGGCTTATTTTCTGACCCTAAACGCTGGGAACAATCCCGCGTATTGGTCGTTTTTTGCAACTGTACAACCATTGTACTTTTCGATGCTGCTAATTCTTTCTGAGTATTTTTATCACAGTAGGCTATGGGCTCCCAATGTTCAGGATTTCGCTACACTATGCTGACATTTTTCTGAATAATTTCTTCTGTCTGCATTTGTACCGCTGTGATCATCTTCAAAAATCCTGTTTCTGTTTGCTGGTCATTGAGTTCCGGTCTCAGCTTATTTGATACATTGCCATTTTCTGAGTCGGTTAAGTCTTTGCCAACCCCATCTTCGGATGATTTTTGTGGATCGTCTAGCCACTCTCAGTTCTCTATCTACCTCTGTTATGGCCGATATGTTAGACTGATTGTTCTGTCTTTGTTATGAAGGTGCCACACCTTGCTTTATCCATGCTTTGCTCATTTGCCAATATGTGATACATATGATCTCTGCAGATTTCTATGTCATCAGGTTTCTCAAGAACTTTGAGTTTTTCATCTGCTTCTTTCTTCCTTCTTTGTTCTTTCATTTGTTTTCTTCCCATTTGCTTTTTGTACATCAGATTGTTTCTCCAATTCATGACCATGGAATACATTTACTTCAGTTGGCATTCTCACGGGCACCCCTAAAACTTTAGCAATGAATATATTATCATCTTTTGAGTATTTGGTCTTGTGACGGGGGTGAGGATGGCAATTCCCCTATTAGTTGCACGTCACTCATGTTATGATGGTGCCCCACCTCACTAATTGCTAGGGACAGGTTGGCTGCTGATCGTTATGTGACACTCCAGCTGTGTTTGCCTCCATAGTCTTTCATATCTCCTCAACTCTTTCTTTTAGATGTCCCAGAGCTCTGACTATCGTGCTTTGCGTCTTAGCCATTTTGTTTCCTTTCTTTTAGCATAAACAGTGCGATCTTTATCTCACTCAATTGAAGCATATTGGCTGAAAGGTTGGTCTTTATATTTTCATGTTTGCTCACGAATTAGCTTAAGACCACAGTTAGGGCCTAGATGGAGGTAGCTGTTAATTTTACCCTTTCATACATTTCCCATAAAGTCTCATGGAGGCTGTGATGTAACTCCTGCACTGGGGCCACAATAGAACTTAGCAACAGATGCTCTGTTAATATTTACGTCATCTCTTCAATGCAGTCAGATTCAGCGGGGCCAGGGGCCGGTTCTGGTGGGAGATTTGGCAACAGTTCACCCTTGGCTTCTAGATGGGGTACTTCTTCTAGAATTCTTGCAGAAACTTGGTACTCCTCCTGGGGGAGACAATGTTTTTGTGTGTTCTCTTGTGTTTAAGCTGGAAGAAATCTTTCCTTTTTCTTTGGTTTGTCACAGTCATTGTACCAAGAGTGCATGTTCTAACAGATTTTTCACTCACTTCGACTTGAGGTGTTTTATCCTTTTGCAAAATCAATGTCACGTTTGAGCCCAGCAATTTCCAGGTTCAGGCTTTTTCCAGCATGTTGAACTCCTTCAGATGTCTTTTCTTCCCTCTGACAGCCACTTGTCTGGCAGATGATAGTTCTGGTCTGGTGGGAGGAGCTGTATCTGAGTGCACTATATTCGTTACAGGAAGCATGCTATTTAGTGGGGCATATCACACCTCTGCACTAGACCATCTGCACCCTTATTTACTTGATTGATGTTTTCCGATTGGGCCGAGGTCTCTAGTAGCTCGAGATCTCTATGCCCCAATACTGCCACCTTTCCCCCATCCATGGACTTTTGTGTTACAATTGGTAATGTCATTTCAAATAATGTCTTGGTTTTATTTGATTCAGATGTATTTAACACCAGGCCACTTCTCATGTTGTACATTTAAGAAGTATGAATCAATTATATGTGTAGTGATCAATGTGTTCCACCACCTTTGCAGAACTGCAGATGTTACGATATTATCAATTTACTCTTCACGAGTCAGTGACTCTTGTTTTTTGGTATTTGAAATCAAAAAGAAAAGAAAGCTGTGCCTCTTCACAATTCAGTGACTATGTACATGTCTTTGGAATTGTGATCAAAAAAGCGCTGTACCGCTCAATGTGTGGGATTTAGAATTGGAGCACCACCCCGAACGTTCGCTTTGAAAACATTGTAATTTCCTTTGGTCAGTGTATCTATCACTTTTGCTGTCTCGATGTGAAAACCCCTTAGGCTCCAGAGATGGAAGAGGCTCTCAAAGGGAATAAATATCCCTGCAGTCTTTGACCTCGCTACTCGCTACTCCAGCTGCACTTCTGATTCTTTCGAATTGCTCTCTCCAAATGTACACTGGGGGCTATGAAACACTGCCTGCTTATCCAATCCCATCTAGTAAGAATTGACGATTGTTTTCCCCACACCTAATGCCACCTCTAGTCTGACGTTTTCAATATCAGGGGGTGGTCCAAAAGCCCTAGGCCCGCAGTCGTCTCCCCCTGATAATTAGTGAGAATTATCACACACCTAATGCTGCTTCTACTCTGACGTTTTCAGTATCAGGGGGTGGTCCAAAAGCCCGAGGCCCGCAGTCGTCTCCCCCTGATAATTAGTGAGAATTCTCACACACCTAATGCTGCTTCTAGTCTCACGTTTTCAGTATCAGGGGGTGGTTCAAAAGCCCTAGGCCTGCAGCCGTCTCCTCCTGATAATATGTGAGAATTCTCAGTGTCCACACTCAGTCTTCTATGCTGTAGGTGATGCTAAAACGTTTTGTGTGCTGGACACTTGCCAAGGTATTAGTTAAGCATGCAGCAGGAGTAGGTTGTTTCAATTCCGCTTTTCTGCTGCCTCGGAACAGCTCTCTAAACATCTTGATTTATTGGGTTGTGTAAAGTGAGCAGGTTCCATAGAGATCTAGTGAAAGCAATTGCTCACTGTAACGATGCAGTGCTTTCCATTGGCCCCTGGCAGAAGCTGTATGCATTGTTCTCAGAGCCTGGATGTGTCAATATGCCAAGATTACAATGTTTCAATGTTCACAACTCAACGCTCGATCTTGTGTGTCTCTAGCTGATAATAGATATCAATATATACGATTCGGCGTCTTCTCGGATCTCATCTTTGAACTTAAAGAGACTCCAAGCTAGACTGAACGGGAGAGATATGGTGGACATGCTTCTCACCTGACGTTGCCGCTCCGCTGCGGAACCGCTAAACCATCTTCAATTGAAGCTCACTTGCTCATGAACAAAAGGGGATGTGCGGGCAAGGACATATTAGATAGGATGTGCTGAAGAATTGGCGTTTTTAAGCAATTAGCAGGAAAGACAGTCATTTGAAGCAAGTGCACAAACTGTTCACCGCCAAACCGTCTTCACTTGAAGTGCACACCATGAGTGCGCAGGGTCAGATTAAATTGATTTTGCGGGAGAATGGCCGTGTTCCAGCAATTAGCAGGACAGAAAGTCCTTTGAAGCAAGCACAGAAAGTCTTCACGGCCAAACCATCTTCACTTGAAGCCTACTTGCTCGTGAGCACGTGCGGATGATTGCGCACGGACAGATTAAACTGGATGTGCTGAAGAATGGTCATGTTCAGAAATTAGCAGGAAAGAAAGTCCTTTGAAACAAGCACATGAAGTGTTCACCACCAAACCATCTTCACTTGAAGCTCACTTATGCGAAGGGCCAGATTAAATACGATGTGCTCAAGAATGGGCATGTTTCAGAAAGTAACAGGAACGAAAGTCCTTTGAAGCAAGCACACAAAGTGGTGATCACCAAACTGTCTTCACTTGGAGCTCACTTGCTCGTGAAGTGCAATTTCTAAATTTAGGAACTGTTAGAATTTTGAGCACAAACATAAATATCTAGAAATGTGTACATTGATCTTAAATACATCTAATGATAGAAAAGGCAGATTGTTTTTAAACCAATAAAGAAGGATGTAATTGCTATAATGGTTGATTAAAAGGGGAGGACATTCTTGTTGATGTGAATCTTTATATGGATGTTCAATTGAGGTACTAATGATGCTTTAAAACATTGAGGAAGTTGCACTTAATATCTGATTTTTACAATGTATATATTTCGTGCACTAATAAGGAACAGTGAATGTATGTATTTTAATTGTTGTTTGTAATGATATGGACTATTTCCGAATGTTTTTGAACTGTAGCACCGTATTTCACATTTCTTTCACTATTTCAATGAATTGATGAGATGGCTGACCCACGTTGGGTAATGACATCAGATGTTGCAACTTTGTGATGTCATGTGCCGCGTAGTGTGGTATGATTTTGAGTTGGCATATATAGGATATTTTAGAGTAGGTCAAGTTTTTATCAGGACATGTTTGAATTTTTTTGGAAGTTGGATTTATCATGTTGTTTGTGTCAAAGGGTGAACATTGTATGCACCCACATTGGTTATACATGCAATACAGAGTTCACTGATGTTGTGTATCATTTGGAAATTCAAGTAAACATAAACATGATTTGAAAGTAATTTGAGCACAAACTTTTTTTTTAATTAAGGGAGGATAATGCAAAGAAGAAGTGTGGCTGTGGATCCACATTTGATATGATATGATATCTTATTTCTATCACGCTCGTACACAAAGTGTTTCAGAGTGCGACAAGGCAAGGGAGGGGAACGAAGGAGAACAAAACAATGTTCTTACTAGGCCCAGTGACATTGACAACACGCAAGTGCATGGGAGAGGGGGAGGGGAAACGTGCATGGAAGGGGGAGAGGTGGAAAGTGCGGAGCTAAGGAGATACAGCTAAATAATAATAAGTTCATAAATAATAAAGGCAACAAACAGTGGTAGTGCAGCCAGCAAGTGCTGGGTTTAAGACAGCAGACATGGTAGGACTGATAAGTGCAGGAAGAAAAAGGGGGGGGGGGACTGTATGGGTA
Source organism: Ambystoma mexicanum (assembly GCF_040938575.1). Lineage (NCBI taxonomy): Eukaryota > Metazoa > Chordata > Amphibia > Caudata > Ambystomatidae > Ambystoma > Ambystoma mexicanum. The sequence goes on from NC_090939.1 coordinate 340,689,698, forward strand.
CAGATACAGGCCCCAGTGCAAGGGGTGGCCCAGAGGCAGTGTGGGTGGCAGGGTGAGCAGGTTCCTAGGCCTGGAGGACTGATGATGGCCAGGTGCACAGTGCCAGAAGAGAACAGATCAGCAGGGGAGAGGGTGGGCGAAGAAAAGAGCAGAGAGAAAGGTCTTGAGGTGTTTGTGGAACCATAGATGGTTCTCCTCAAGTTTTAGAGTGGCAGGGAGGCTGTTCCAGAGGGAGGCACCAGCCGAAGACAGAGATCTACCCCCAGCTCGTTTCTTTGAAAAACGACTGACCTTGAGGGAGTTCAAGGTAGAGGAGCGAAGAGCTCGGGAGGAGAGGTATTTGCGGAGGCATAGCTGAAGGTATTTTGGACCCAGGCCTCAGAAGGCCTTGTGGACAATGCAGAGGGTTTTGAAGTGACAATGAGCTTCTGGGGGAAGTAGTGAAAGACCAAAGAAATATCGAGACTTAGTACCAAAATTGAAATACACCAATCACGGGCTGAAAAGATACAAGTATCAGTTTACGAAGCAAAACAGATAGCTATCTGGCTCGCAACACCTGACAGTGTCTACCAACAGGCACAGGGCCTGATCACGACTTTGGCGGTAACGCCGGTGGTATTACCGCCGGCGGTATTAGCCCTACCGCCGAACTCCCCGGCGCTATTAGCGCCGGATCACGAGTTCGGCGGTAATGTAATTCCCCATTCCCCATTGAGCCCATTCGGGAATGCCCCATTCCCCATTGGGCTCAATGGGGAAAATTTGCGCTCTTACCACCGGCGGACTTTCTGCCGGTGGTAATAGCGCACATTTTCGGCGGATTTCCCCCCAGCCAAGAGCTGGGGCGAAAATCCGCCGAAATCCTGATTTGGTGGACCCTTAAATCCAGCAGTTATAGCGCGACCGCCGGATTTAAGGGTTACCGCCAAAGTCGTGATGAGGCCCACAGTGAGGAGTGACAATTCTGGACATCTAAACACAGACATATTTATACTATTTTAGCAATATTTTCCAGCCTCTCTCCAAGTTAATAATTTGCGGGCTAGAGTTTGTGCCTAGTTCACATGACAGTTGTTACAATATTATACATATGATTAAACAAGTTTACATGTCCATAAAAATACAATGATGTCGTTGGTTCTCGGATTCACAGTAAGCCTTATTCCAAGAGTCACTACAATGCAGTTCAGCTAAAGCATATGATCAAAGTTCACTCTTCATTGTTTCGGTGTTTATACGAGGATGAAGCTTGTGAGCGCAGACAACACTTAAATTACAGTTCATGTGAAGCGCAAGGTTTCTTTGCATAGATTAAACAGTCGGCTCTCAGTCAACCTAAACATTAACGAAACTCAAAGGTCGTTCGGCTCGACTGCAAGTCGAAAACACAGTCCACCATTTTAGAACATGGAACATGAGTTGAAATCAAAATGGCGGATGATTCTTAAAATGGCGGTGAAGTTAACCCAAAATCGGAACTTGCAAACGCGGTTTTCTGTGTAACGCGAATGGGCTTAGGCCAATATTCATAATAAGGAGGCGCTATATGATTACGGTTTAACAGGAGAGGAAGGGTAGGCAAGGGTAGAGTACCTCTGAGGAGGTGCAGTAGGAATTTTGATTTTTTAGAGGCATCAGAGATTTGGGTGGAGAAGAAAAGTGTGGAATCAAAGATGACCCCGAGATTCTTAGCCAAGCAGGTGGGTTTAGGATGAGGGCCAAGGGAGGTTGGCTGAGAGTGAGGGGAAAGGATGGAGAAGGTGTGCCGATGAGGAGTATCTCAGTATTGCTGGCGTTCAGACAAAGTTAATTGGCAGAACACCAATCTTAAATGGCAGTATGGCAGTCAGAGATGAGAGAGGAAGAGAAGGTGGTGAAGGGCAGCCTGAAAATGATTGGAGTGTCGTCAGCATAACACTGGAAATGTGAGCAGAAAATGGCAATGCAGTGGAGAGTTGCCAGGTATTGGTTGAAAAGCCAGGGCAAGAGGTTAGACCCCTCGGTAACACAACAGGTAGAGAGGGAGATAGATGGTAGGAAGGACCCCAATATGGCCTGGGAGGGTCGATCAGAGAGGAAAGATGTCAGCCAGGCCAGAGCCAGATTGGTGATACCCAGGTTATCACAGAGACGGTTCAGCAGGATGGTATGGCTGACCGTCTCAAAGACAGAAGAGAGATTGAGTAGGATGAGGACAGAGGGAATGTTAGAGTCAAGGTTGGAGGGCAGGTCTTCACGGATGTTCAGGAGAGAAGTTTCCGTGCTTCTGGCAGCTCTGAAGCCAGACTGGTGGTCGTGGAGACAGCTAACAGAATCAGAATGAAGGTTAAGCTGAGAGATGGCCAGCTTTTCAAGCAGTTTGCCCAGAAAGGGAGTAATGGAAATTGGGTAATAATTGGCAGGACAAGAATGATCAACTGTGGGTTTCTTGAAAGAGGATGCACAAGGGACTGCCTTAGAAGGGAGGGAACAATCCAGAGGCAAAGGAATGGTTTCAGAAATCGGAAAAGGCCAGAGCGAGGGTGTCCTTGATGGTTTTGGAGGAATAGGGATGAACCTGTTTTTTCAAGGCTTTCATAGATCGGACTTGTCTAGCGACCTCATCGGTGGAGAAAAGAGGAAAGGATGAAAAGGAGGGTGGGCGGATCGCTGAGGGAGGGCCAACACAAAAAGATGGAGAGAGGAGAGGAGGGGAAGGGGAGGAGAGGGAGGCCAGGATGTCCTGGGTTTCTGAGATAAAATGAGAGGCAAGGGCATTGCAAAGATTCTGGGAGACAACAGGAGGGGTAGAGACTGCAGCAGGGTTGGCCAGCTCTTTGCAGATTTTAAAGAGTTCGGCTGAGTTGTTTGATGCCGCTGAGGCGCGGGCTTGAATGTGGACTCTCTTCTTGGTGCAGACAGAGAGTCGGTATTGCTTTTGGAGCAGGCGATAGGCCAGTTATCCTGAGGATGAGCATGAAGTCCTCCATTTCCTCTCAGCATCCATACACTTACGTATGAGTGTAGCTAGGTCAGAGTCAAAACAGGAATTTCACTTGGCTTTGGACTTCAAGCCATGACAGGGGCAAGAACATCGAGAGTATCAGTAATGGAAGAGTAGAGGAGGTATAGGGCTGCGTACGGGTGTGAGTCAGCCAGTGGAGGAGGGGGGGAGAAGGTGGAAATGAAAGCCTCAACTGATACGCGCTTCATTAGCCGAATGTCCGAGAAGGTAGGCAGCAGTGTAGGGGTAGGCTTGGCTTGTGGGGAAGAGAGTGAGAGATGATAGGAGAGGAGGCAGTGGTCACTCCAGGAGAGAGGAGTTGTCAAAGGGATCGAGAGGGGGAGGCCAGAGGAGATCAAGGCGTCAAGTGTGTGACCTGCAGAGTGAGTCAGGCCAGAGAGGAGAATAGAGAGAGGTAATCGCAGAGGTTGTGAAAGAGCAAAGAAGAGGGACAGGCAGAATCAAGATGGATGCTGAAGTCACCAAGAAGAGGAGTCGAGTGGTTAAGGCCTGGAGGGAGGAGGAGAGGCCCACCCACTCAGAGAGAAAGGATGTGATTTGACCACGGTGCCAGTAGAGAGTAGCCACATTAAGGGAGTGAGTAGGAGGAATTGAGAGCCTCCAGACAAGGCATTTGAAAGAGGAGTAGATCTGAGTGGGGATGATAGTAGCAGGAATCCACTCAGGAAAGATCAGGGCTACACCACCCCCGGGTCAGGTAGATACGGGCATGGAGAGGATCTTGTAGTCATCAGGGAGGAGAGTGTCAAAGCTTGTGACAGAGCTGGCCGTGAACCATGTCTCAGTAAGACCGAGGACATCAAGGTCCAGTTCTTCAAGGAGGTGACAGATGTCATAGGAGTGTTTGACAGCAGTGCAAGAGTTGAGAGTGGCAAGATGCAGAAGGTTGCTAGCCTTAAAGACCTTCCGGGGAGGGGTACAAATTATAGGTATGCCCTGCAGAGGAGTTGAGGTAGTCTGAAGTGAGGCAGAGGAGGAGGGAGGAGTGAGCAAGGAAGCCAAGGAATGAGAGGAAGGTACAGTTGGAGAGGAAAGGAAGTTGATGAGATGAGGGAAGCGCCTATCGAAGAGGAGGAGATTGACCTGAGGACCTTGGGCCATGACAGTGCCATTAAGGTAGACATTAAGGATGACTCTGGAGGAGTCAAGGGAAGCCATGAGGATGTCCCAGCGACTGCCACCAAGACAGGGCAGAGCTCAGAGATCATATGTGGGGTCCATAGATCCGGTGAAGGAACGACAAAGAGGATGTCGGTGAGGGTCTGTCTGGAAGAGGAGCTGGAATAGGTATTAGCAATAGGGAGACCTGGGTTAGAGGCCAAGATATACTTTTTAAACTTCTTCTTACCAGACTTAGTGAGAAGGGAAGGATAGTTGATAGAGAAGCAGTTGGAAAAGATGGGAGAAACAGAAAGTGCCATGGGTGGGAGAGAGGGGGCAGAGGGAGAAGTGTGCAAGTACAGCATTATGGAACCGTCACTGGGCTAGCAGGTTACAATCAATGGGCAAAGTTAAATGCAAAATACAGCCAGATTTGATATTCAAATTAAATGCAAAATGCAGCAAGATTTGATTGACAAATGTCATATATGGCCCTGTTGTTCAGGAAATGAAGTGAGAGTAAGAGGGTAAAGGTGAGTACAGAAATGCCTTGATTAGTATAAAGCAGGGAGAAGCTGAGAGTACAGGCAGATGTGAGGGTACAGGGCAATCTGGAGGAGGTGGCTAACCCATTCAGGAGGGTATATTATGTTACTTTTCGTTAGAAACTATAAACCATTTCCAGGCGCACCAAAATGTAATTGACAATCATTTTAAATACACTTACAGCAGATATGTTGTGCGCTCCATAACCAATATATCTTTTGCCTTGAAAAACAGCTCCCACATGCTGCCTGACGCAACACCAGCAGCAAAGGCTGCACCGAAGCCTCCAAATGCCTCCTCCATGACCACGATCTATTTGATCTTTTCACAAATGTTATGTTTGTCTGCAGGATCAGACCCAATGCTGAGTGTGAATGGGGAATGTAATGCAGACATTTAGCCATTTGTTTATGTTTTGAAGCTGGAAAGACCCTGACTTGCTTACACAGTTCGTGCAATCGATAATTTTAATCTGTCCTTTATCTTTGTTTGAACCTTCTCCCATTCAGTTCTCCCATTTAGAGCCATGCGGCTGCAGGTTAATTCATGATGAAGTTTATGTGAGTTTTCTACTTTGAATGGTAGTCGGTTCACAAGTTGGGTACTCGCCTTTAACAGTGTCTTAGATCCCACAGAATGTCCACATTGGTTCTTTATCTTTCCAGGATTGCTTGAAAGTTGTATTGGGTGATGTTGACACCTATGCAGTACTTTTAAGTACGGGGAGACCTGCATTCATTTATGGGTGAGATCACTATTTGTTAAGTATTCAATTATTTAAGTATGTTCCTCAGAGTGCACTTGTTAGTACTTCTCTTCAGATGTTTTGGACTACAACTCCCATCAACCCCAGCTAGTCTATTGAATTGCGATGGTTCATGGGAGTTGGAGTTCAAAATATCTGGAGAGAGCAGGTTGCAGACCTCTGGTCCAAATAATCTAGCATGAGTGTTCATTTCATTGACCTTATTGTCCTGATGGGCATGCACAACACTATTCATGCTAATGTACTTTTGGGGCTCAGGTTTTGCCTCAGTTCAGAATATTTGATACATAGCTGGGTCTTGTGGAGGGTGGCATGCCATCAATATGCTCTCGTGGAGTGAATAAACATTAGGGTGTTGTATCAAGCCACGGAAGGATTCCTCTCATTCGTTTTTATGAAGTTAATGTAGATCCCTGCTGCTGCATCCAAGCTCTCTGAAATATGGCTACAGACTAGTTTACATCCATCAGCCACCTTTGATTTTCATCCTCATAAAATCCTTACAGCGGCTATTATGCTGGATACTAGCTGCTGCAGCACTTAATTTGCTTCAGAGATTTTGTCCTGCTGCTGCCCCTAATCACTAGTCAGCACACACAATGTTAGGCAACCAGTACTTCTGACTTGGAGAAGGGAGTGCCCTATGATGGAGAGGGGCTGAGGGTATGCATAAGATGTGATGGGGGGTGGGAATATTGGCAGGCACCCCAGATTGCCAGCCGCAGCAAGGTTAGGGGTTTAAAGACTTTGAATGGTCTGCCATCCCCATTATGGATGTGTGATGCCATCATGGTATTCCTCTACTACCGTCAGATTTCTTTATTGTATTAATCATAATAACCACCAGCTCAATGTGCCTGTAAAACCAGAGCATACAACAGTCCAGGTAGAGATTGTGGCAGGAAGAAGACGAAGGCCTGTCTGCCTTCACTCTGTCTGATTTTGTGGTCACTGATGGGAGCTAAGTAACCTGCCTTTTCAACCCCCGAAATTCCTCAACCAGATTAACCCAGCTCATCCTCACCTCAATCGATCGTCTCTCATAGTGGATCTCCTCACGATGTGAAGCCACTGCTCCCCCAAAAAACTCTTCCACAAATACCTGTGCCCAGCCACTTGTCAGTTTGTATTGACTTCAGCAGGCTGCCGTTCATTGTCCAAGGAAGGCAGTGTCAGTGTGTCAACATAGTGAGAGCTGATATTCTTTGGTCCTGAGTATGTGCTATGCACTGCCTGTGCTCTTGAATTCAATGCACTGGTACAGGTATCTTCACACCCTGCACAGGTTCTGCATGTTCATGCCCGCTGAAGCAGGCCATTGAGCGTTATGAGTGAGTGACTGAGAGAGTTACAGCATCCGGTTTGTTGGGCCAGACAAGTTAGGTGCATTTGTTGAAAACTTTTAACATTCAAACAATGTTTTATGATAGCTCACACAGAGGGCGGAGCCATTTATAATTGACGTATCCTTCACCACCAAAAAGAAGCACCATACCAAAAGCCCTACTGGGAAATCCAGGGCTGCTCCTACCAACCGTTCCAGAAGAGGATAGTTTGTCTGAGCTATCCTTCTTTGTGTCTGACACTTTAAACATTGTTTTAAGCATGTGATCTATAAAGGGAACCCAACCCTCCACAAAACTGTATGTGTTTGTCTGTATCTTGCCGTATGTGGGATATTTTGCCATTTCCATGAAGTGACAGATATTTAGCTCCATATAGTATGGCCCTGAAGATTGGTTAGTAATGGCAAAATATCATCACTATCATGTGAAATGCGCGGCTCCCATGCACAGAAAGTTGTTTAAAACTGTGTTATTATTTTAGAGGGCTGGTAAATGCTGGGCAGGCTGATAGCGTAAACATCTATTCCACCCCCCACCACAGGCACTGCTTGGTAGACTGGCGGATTTGGCATGGTCTCCCATTGTTTTCACGCAATAAATAACTTTGTAGTAATTTACTGTGTGGGAGGTACTTTGAGTTACTTCCACAATGGTCATATATGTGTGGGTTATGGGGTAAAACAAGGGGTGGGGAGGATTGGGGTAGGGGTGGTATTGATGGTTGAAGGGGCAGAGGCTGATAGCTGCCCTTGAGCTGCTGCTGCAATAAGATCCCCCTCAGCCGGAAGCAGAGTCTAAGCAGAGTAGAATGACATGCCTGGACAATACGAGGCATCAAAATGGAGGGTTGCTCTCCACAAGGTGGTCCATCATGTGCTATTATCGAAATAGAAAGATGTAGACAACCCTACCTGGTTTTGCTGTGTGCCAATACCCTTTTATAGGGATGGAGAAAGAGTTACCAATAGTCAAAAAGGTGGAGGCTGGTGTCTGTAATAAGTCAGCAGAGACATCACTGCCAACAAGAGTTTCATACTTTGCTAAGACTTTGGTAAGGTACTCAAGACAACTTTATGAGACCTCATCTGGGGGACGGAGCCAGTCTCTTCACAGAGATAGTACAGCAATGTTATCACCTATCAGCTTTATTCATTACGGTTTATGATCACCCTCGTCTTGTACAGGTTCCCCCCTAATGGACTGTAGGCACATTTGTATGAGACCTTGGAAGTTGGAGCTAAATGTGATATTTTTGCTCCTTCATCTCCACATGGCATATAGGGATTTTAACCAGGGGAGGTATTCATTGTGAGGCAGCGTGTGTTGTTGTTGGGAAGAGAGTCCCCATTCCAGATGCATCTCATTACTCCTCAGAGTCTTCCCTTCCTTGCAGCCCCTGCCCCAGGAGAAATCCTGACTGTCCCCATATTGGACTTAACCTATGTAGACTGGGAGTTGAGTAACGCAAATTTCATCCACGTTTGGATTTCACTGTTTATTGAACTCTGGAAGTCAGAGTACGGTGCTGCTCAATATAGTTTTCAATGATACCCCCTTCATCACTACTTTCCCCCACACTGATATTTCACAACCTGTTGAGGCACAGAGCACTGGTAGAGGGTATTAAAACACATCTAACAACGGGTGGGATTTCTCTACCTAAAGAAATCAAAGGATATTCTGTGCCTGTAAGTTCAAATTAAAAGACTGCCTGTGTCCAAAACATATACTTGCCCTTTCAACTAACTGTATACAATGTGAAGGGATGTCAGCAGAAAAATGTATAGTGTTCAAAATAATGTTCTGAGCTCATTTCAGCTCTTGTCTTATATGCAACTTTCCCTTCCCTGAATTCAGATAATTTCAAAAAGCCTCAGGGCTCCCTGCCCCAAGAAATCAACACAGTTCACACAGTCTCTAGGTTTTCTTCCCCAAGAGTTCAAATCTTCCAGCTTTCAAAAACAATACCATTTCAAATCTTTGGTCATCCAGGATTTTCAATAGTTCATATAAATTGCTATGTTGTTTTCATTTCAAACTCACTTCAACAACTGTTGCAAAGAAGAAGCTTCTTTACATTTTACTTTCCTTGGTTCTTTCCAAGTAGGGGGCTCTTGATCTAAGCAGTTGTCCAACCACACAGTATGCCAAATACAGGTCATGCAACCGACACCCCTATGAACATTGTTATGCTTTCTGCACTCTTCATGCTTTTCTAACACAGATTTTCTTTCTGAACCTGTAGATCCTTGGGATCCTGTATCTTTGGCCAATAATTAGATTCTCATTTCATATCCTCCTTGGTAATCGTTTGACTTTGCCATCACTTGTGCTCACACAACTCATTCTGAGATGTTTCCCATTTGCATCACCCTGCTTTCATTTCATTCATAGGTTTTCATCACTAGCTTTTGTTCTTTGTGGTATTCAAATATGCTCACAATGTCTTTCAGTCAATTCGGTAGTCAATATTACTTGTTTCAACTTCCAAAACTACATATGATAGTTTGCAGCTTTGTTGGTACTCAAAGGCCCTTGTTTTGGCCCTCCATAGTACAAATAAAAATGTTCAGTTTCTTTGGCATTCATATATGCTTGTTTCCAGTCCCCGAATTGCCCCAGTATGAGTGTTCCCTTCTTTTCACTCACCAGTGGTATACAGCAGCTCCTTCAGGTTTCTTTGCTTGGCTTTCTGGCTTCTATTCGCTCTGCCTTCCATTTGCAGGAGCCATAGCAATCAGAGCTCAACCTCCTGGAATCCTGCAGTGCGTATCTCTGCTCTTCCCCAGGAGCAGCTACTGAGAGCACCACTCACTCTCTCAGAGACCTACGGCAAATGGCAAGCTCTGGCCCCCACAGCTCCTGCTCTGGGAAATGGGCAGGATCCTAGAACCTCTCAGGTCCAGTCTTGGCCCTGGCATCTCTCTCCCATTCCTGCTTGGCACGGCTTCTCTCAGGGCCGTTCCTCTACAGCCCGCTCTGATACTCCAGGCTACTTCCTTTTCTCCATGCCGTCTCTCTCTCAGTGCTAGGCGGTTGCCATTGTTGTGCACCAGGATTTTGTTAAATGACTGCAGGCGCTAGTCATTGACTTTAGTTGCCTGACCATGGTGAAACCTATTAGCTGGACATGCCTGGCTATTCCAACTGAAATCCTCCAAAGCCCTCTGGCTCATCTCACTACCAAAATCGTGTTTGGGGAGCTTTACATTAAAGGAAGTGTTCATATCAATATGTAGTCTCCTTCTCATGTTCATACTTGGCTGATATTTGTCTGTATTAACAAGAGGAGGCTGATACATGTTCACCTACCCAAATAAGGTTGCTTTCCTGCTAGTTGATCTGTTCCTCGACCCAACATTGAATAGGTTGTCAGCCTTGTGTACAGAGAAGGAGTCTGGATATGCACGCTTCACTGTGTTAACCTTTTCATTGGTACCATTTAATGTGCTGTTTCCCATGATGGCATTTCTGATAGTAATGAAACACCATTTGCTGTATAGTCTCTATTTAACTACCCGACACATAAATAAATAAATAATGGCCATATGGCATAGGACATTAGAGATTGGTGCACTGTTATATCTTAAGAATTACCTCCAGCTCAGGGAAGTATCTGTCGTACATTTAATGCAGGTGATTGTGGTATCAATACTAAGAGGAGACCTGAGTATCAAGCCGGGGAAGGAATCCACACATACCCTGGATGCCGCCGAAGCCATTACACATTATTTACAATATATCAGAGTACCTGAACAGGCTGACACCCTTCCCATCAACATTGGCATTTCCAAGGGGGGCATACGCCCACCCCAACAACTAAGTAGATTCATTAAGTATGCCATTACAACATCATAAAAGGTTTCTGATAAACCCCTTCCAGAAAAAGTCATTGTTGGCCCACAGTGGGAGTGGGATTGCTGCAACCTGGGCCTAGTGTGTATATCAAGAAGTAGTGCAGGGTGAATTCCATTCATAAGCTGTACCTTTTTTAGAAGGGTAGACACTCAGACAGTTTATCTCCTATAGTTTCCTGGAATGGTTGTAGGGAGACTCTTGCTTGGCAGACTGAACCTCACGTAACTAGGAATCTGATGATAAAGACCAGGGCTCAGTTGAATGATGAATACTAGTAATCAATCAGGATGTTTTTTGGTGTATATCTATTCCTCAGTTTTACAGTTCATGTCTAGTCAGCAGAAGAAAGTATTTAGCAGCCACAGTTTAAAAATCTCCCCACTCTACCCTCCATTGTGAAAATGACAAAAAGGAATGCTGGTTTACCAGCAGCAACAATAATTGGGAAAGTACTGCTGTTATCCAAGCCATGACCTGGATAACATACATGATTGAAACCTGACACCCTGCATTTCACGGGGAAAATACGTGTCCAAGTTGCCAGCCTGCACTACAGTGCTCAGTGGTAGGAGGTCCGCACCATCAGCTGGCAAAGCAGTTCACGACCTGCTGCAGTAGGAAAATAAGGCTGGTCCATATCACGCAGGATGCCTACATTGCCCATGCATTGTAAATCATATTTCTACCTTAAGATTTACAATAATATTAAATACCCTTACATACTCATGGGAAAATACATGCAAGTAATTGGAGTATAAATAACAGGTTTCTAAATTTGAACTTTCAAGTTTCAAGGAAATTTAAATTTCATTGCTCACTACTATCTTTCAAAATATTATATGTCATGACATTTCATTATGAAAGGGTGTTTTTAATGCAGCAAACATTTTACTTCCTTTGCCAGATGTCTGACCTCTTAAGCATAAGAGGCCACATATCCGAAGGGGACTATCTGATTTCTGAAAGAACCCCAGAACACAGTATTTTATTTCGTTTGGGGAGAGAAATTATGTACATTTTATAAGGTGCATTATTTAAACATATAGCTAGTCTTTAGCTTATATTTCTAGTAGTAAAATTATATCTCATGGACTTGAATCAGCCTCAGCAACATCTCAGGGCCACTTAAACTAGTGTTTTTCACTGAATGGAAATGAGAAGGCCCTAGACATATGGGTCATCTGGTTCTCCTCAGCTTCTTGCAGGCAGATAACACGATATCCCTCACCCCTGGTACTCATTTTTCTCTGTTTGCAAATTCCTCTGAGCCCAGTGGCTCAGCCCCTTCTGTGCATTTTCGTGTAGATTATTTCTGGGCACATTGTGGGGGTTGGCAGATAGCAATAAATGTATCTAGTTCTCCTCTCCTTCATAGAAGCATGTCATTTTATACTAGGCAAAACCCATCCCCCTAACATCATTTGACACTACAGTTTTGATTGGTTGAGTTCTGTAAATTGTTTTCTTTGCTAACACACGCCCAATAGGGCCCTCCTCCCTGCTTCCATTGTACCACAGTTGCAGATTAGATTCCTGGGTCGGAGTGGGAACTGTGCTGGGCTGAAATATGAATGTTCTCTATGTACCTTCTAAGGAAGGCATGGTATCAACAGTAAGACAGACACAAGTGCCCACAGCTCAAGGGTGTTTATTGAACTTTAAGAAGGGTGTGAAAAATACCTATCTAAATCTATAGATGGGAGCAAGCTACGATCATCAAATAATAATAACTCAGTCCTAGTGGTGTCTTGTCAAAATAAAAGGGCCTATACTAATAAACCTATCACCAATCCTTGCCTGTAAATAAAAATAGTGTGGGAAACAATGTTACCAAAAGAAAGAAGTGTTTCACAAAATGGTATGGCAGGATATTCTTTCCCAAAGTTTTCAGAACGGGATAAGGCGGTACACTCAGGCTTAGCACAGTCTCTGGCTTCTCTAGCATGAGGGTGCAGTTCAAACATTAGCATCAGGGTCTTCTGTGCCAAAGTTTCTTTACCTTTTTCAAAGTCTCTTGATTCAAATGGCCTGATGCAAAAAACAAACAATAAATTCCTCTCCTCTTTCAGAATTTCACAAGTGTTAATATTCTCAGGCAATTCACTATTCACCTCGGATCCCCACAGCTCGGCTCAGATCCTTTTAACACAATGTTCTTCACCTTTGATCCCTCTCAGTTGGGTTCAGATCGCCTTTAACACAATTGGTCTCCCTCTGCCGGTATCGGACCAATTTCAATTTCAAATGACATTTTTAACACAAACTTGTTTGAACCAAAACTTTCACCTGATCTCCTTTGCCGGGCTCGGAACAACTTCATATACGTTTCACTAATTATCAAAGACCTTTGAATGTGCACTGGGTTTATCTTGACCTATTGAAGGAGGACTACTTCAATTTCACAATTCTTTATCACTCTTACAATTGTCACATTTCAGCTGGATACCTAACAGAGACTTTCGTCTGAGCACCCATGTGGTACTGGATCACTTTGTCTATGGTATCATATCTTGGCTTCAAACTTCAATCACTCCTCTGCTGTTTAATTCATGTTGCTTGCCACATGCTCTTCATTCACTGTTCTCCTCAGTTTTAACTATACAATGTTGCTGCTTGCAACCTTGGCTTCAACACAGGGTGGTCTGGTATCAGTCTCCCCAACTCAACGGCTGTGCTGACTTCACTGGTGCTGCTTTGTTGTAGGAGCCAAGGACAGTACCAACGTCGCAAACAATTCTCCTTGCCTTGACTATCCATGTAGGAGAGGCCTGGGCATTTCCGACACACAATGCAGGATTCTTCAGCCTTGATTCATGGTCTTATGTGTCTTATTCTTGAAGGTTCATGAAAGAAGCAGCCTTTGGGTGAAAAGGTCAAGGGCACTTCCCTCCTTGCAATCCTCTTCGGTAGTGCCGTCTTTTGCCTTGTATTAAACTGCCATCTTGGAACTGCTGCTTCTTCATGTGCTTTTCCTGCTCAGAGTGTGCTTTCATGCTCCGCCTTTTATCTGTTTGGTGAAGTGTGATGGTGTTTAATTATCAACAACGTCTGACGCTGTGGGCGTATCTGCACGGTTGTCCGTGATGTGGTCCACTCCACTCAAACCCTGAGAGTCTTTCAATTCCCCTTCCTCCTCACCTGATGAAGACGAGAAGTCCAACTTCCTTCCACGAGGTCGACGAGTAAAAGTCCTCTTCTCCTTGTGTAGATAGGGTCTGCCTCGGGAGGAATCCACCGCGACCCTTTGGGAAAGAATTCACGGGGACTCCCCCTCCGCGACAGACAAGTGCGGCGAGGGGAAAAGCCTTACGGCACAAAAACCCCTTTGGAGTGTAGGAATCTGAGAGGAATGTCCAAGCCAGCTGGTAATACGGGAGGCTGGCTATACTGATGGTAGGGAGTAGCAATAAATGCAGAGCACGGCCCTGAAATGAGAGGGGTCCAGAGAGTGAAAACTAAAACAAGAAAGGCAGGAGGCAAGAAAGGAAGAGAACAAAACAAGTGCCCGTGTAAGAAAAGGAGCACCAGGTATGAAGAGAGAGAGAGAAACAACAGGAGGAAAATAGAACAGGAGCGGATCACCGCTAAGCGAGAGTACTGTGGAGCGCTAGCAACGAAGAAGAGTTGCAACGCGCCGAACCGCCGAGCGTGAACAGAGAAATAATCTCAGCGGCGGCCATGTTGGAAAAGACTAGAACGTAACCTCGCTAGCGAGCACAACGTGGCGGCACGGTCAGACGACTGCCATGTTTCCACCTCTTCCATAAACGCCAGGAACCTGCGGTTGTGACAGTATGCCCCCCTCGAAGTTGGGTTCCCCCCGGCTTGCCGGGATGTAATCTGTGAAACTGACGTAACAAGCCGGGAGCATGTACATGGATCTTAGGTTCCCAGGTATCTTCCGAGGAAGGATACCCCTTCCAATGAATAAGATATTCGAGGCGTCCTCTGCGATACCGTGAATCCCGGATATGGGAGACCTCGTATTCTTCAGAGATGGGAGCAGACAAAGTAGGGAGTCTGGGGTTATTCTGTTTCTTGTTTCCTGATCTGAAGGGACGTAATTGAGAGGCATGAAAGGTCGGATGTATGCGACGAAGATTGTTAGGCAGTTTGAGGCGATAAGCCACCGGATTGATCCTGGATAGAACATCGAAGGGACCAATAAATCGGGGGGATAGTTTAGAAGGGCGTACCCAGCGGGGTAAAAACTTTGTGGACAGCATGACCTTAGATCCTCTGTTCCACTCCGGTACAGGTCTCCGGTGTTTATCCGCTTGTAGTTTGTTACGGGTATTGGCCTTTAGAAGACTTTGGTTGGCGGTGTTATGGGCTTCCTTTATACTATACAGAGAGTTTTCCAAGGAAGGTATGGGAGTCTCAGTCCAGACGGTAGGTACTATGGATGTAGGATGGTACCCATAAGTACAAAAGAAAGGGCTGATTCCCAGTGCGCTGTGTACTGAATTGTTATAAGTAAACTCAGCTGTTGGTAAGAGGGACACCCAGTTGTCCTGTTGTTGGTTGATGAAACACCTCAAATACTGCTCAAGGGTACCGTTTAGCCTTTCTGTCTGCCCGTTGGTCTGTGGGTGAAACCCAGAGGATAGAGCCCTTTCGATACCCAGCAGTCTGCACAAGGCTGTCCAGAACTTTGAGGTGTATTGACTCCCACGGTCAGACACAATCTTTTTGGGAAGTCCATGTAATCTGAAGATATCTTTCATGAAGACTTCAGCCATAAGGGAGGCCGAAGGAATTCTGGGTAAGGGGGAAAAATGAGCCAACTTCGAGAAGGAGTCCACGGTTACCATAATACAGGTATAGTCCTGGGAATTTGGTAGGTCTATGATGAAGTCTGTAGATATATGTTTCCAGGGGCCTGATGGAATCGGGTCTTGTTGAAGCAAGCCAAGAGGACTTCGAGTGGAATGCTTGCTTTGCATACAGATAAGACAGGTCTGGATGTATGCCTGAGTATCGGCTCGCATACCGGGCCAGTAAAAAGATCTTTGCAGTAATTCCAGGGTCCCTCGTAATCCTCTATGCCCTGCTACCCTTGAGTGGTGGCACCACTGGAGAGCTTGTATTCTGAGGTCCTGTGAAGGAAGGATGAGCCTTCCTCGAGAGAAGTACAAACCGTCCTTCAGATCCACCAGAGTTCTCCACACTTGCATGAGTGTGTCTTCGGGGGACCGAGATTTTTCTCTCACCTTTTCCAGGAAAGAAGATACTGCGGAAATGATCTTGATATGAGGAAACATGAGTTCTTTTTTGTATCCCAGAGAGGTCTCATCTCTGCGGGATAATGTGTCAGCAACCTGGTTTTGGGTTCCGGGTATGTATGTTATGAGAAAATGGAACTGTGCAAAGAAATGTGCCCATTGGGCTTGTCTGGTGTTATAGCACTCTTGTTGACGCAGGATCTGTAGGTTCTTATGATCAGTCCATATCAGGAACGGGTGTAAGCTTCCTTGGAGAAGATGTCTCTATTCAAGACAAGCCAACTTCATGGCTAAAAGATCCTTTTCTATAACAGAGTAGTTCTGTTGGCTAGGATTGAGGGTCTTTGAGAAATAGGCGATGGGATGTTCTTGACCCTGATTTGTTTGTAGGAGAACGGCGCCAACCGCCCCCGCAGAGGCGTCGGTCTCAAGAATAAAGGGGAGTAGTTGGTCCGGCTGTCTCAGTATAGGAGCTGAACAGAACCTTCTTTTTAGGCTAATGAAACTCTCTTCGGCTTCCCTGGACCATTGAAATGGCCTGGAGGCTTTCTTCAGTAAGGAGGTGATGGGTAGGGTGAGTCTGGAGAATTCGGGAATGAACTTCCGGTAAAAGTTGGCCAGTCCCAAAAATCTTTGGATCTCTTTAACCGATGAAGGGGAGGGCCAGCCTAGTATAGCTTCGACCTTCTTTGGATCCATGGCGATTCCCTCGCTGGATAAGATGAAGCCCAAATAGGAGACAGAGGACTTAGCGAAAGCACACTTTTCCGGCTTGACCAGTAAATGATGATGCTGCAGCCTGCGTAATACTTCCTTCACATGATGGGTATGTTCTTCGGGTTGACGGGAGTAAACCAGAATATCGTCTAAATAGACAACGGTATTTTGACCCAAGAGATCTGAAAATATACGGTCCATAAACCTTTGAAAGATTGAGGGAGCGTTGACCAATCCGAACGGCGTTACTTGATATTCGAACAATCCATAGGGAGTGCGGAAAGCCGTCTTCCATTCGTCACCAGTTCTGATGCGGAGTAAATGATAAGCATTCCGTAGGTCGAGTTTGGAAAACACTACCGAACCTTGGATGGCCTCCAGGATCTCAGTGATGATGGGCATAGGGTACCGGTCCTTGATGGTTAGTTGGTTGAGCCCTCGGTAATCGATACAAGGTCTTAGGTCTTTGGAGTCCCTCTTTGGAATGAAGAATAATGATGCTCCTGCTGGTGATCTGGACGGTCGGATAAGTCCATTGGCTAAGTTGTCATCTAAGTAACGTCTAAGGACTTCTTTTTCCGACAATGAAAGGGGATACATCCTACCAAACGGAACCAGAGCCTGAGGGACTAAGTCTATCCTACAGTCCTCAGGTCGGTGAGGAGGAAGTTCCATAGGTTGTTGTTCTTGGAACACTGTGGCGTACTCCTGGAAACTGTTTGGGATACAGTGAATCGTGCTCCTCTCTGGGGCACACCCCATCTTGACGCTTTCGAACAAGGGTCCTGGAAGACACTTCACCTGGCAGAAGGCCGAATGAAAACTTAGGTGATTTGCCGACCAATCGATGGTAGGGTTGTGTCGTCGGAGCCATTCAATTCCCAAAATGACTGGGAAATGAGCTGCTCGGATGATGTCGAAGTTCAGTTCTTCAGTGTGTTGCTGAATGGATACTCGTACCTCCTCTGTGGTATGGGTAATGAGGCCGGAGCACAGAGGGGTACCGTCTACACCCTCTACCTTCTGGTCTTCCTTCTTGGCTATCCTACGAAGGCCTATCTTGTCGGCCCATAGGGTGTCCAGGAAGTTTCCTGCTGCTCCACAATCCAGCAGGGCCAGAGTCTCTATTTCCTTTCCTCTGAACTGAAGCTGGACGGAAATCACCATAAGACGTTGGTCCTCCGAGGGTTGAGCAGAAGTAACTGAAAGTGTTACATAGGAACTGAGAAAAGCCCCTCGGTAGTCCGTCCTACCAACTACCGAGGGCGTTCGTTTCCCGAACGTCTGGGAGGTACATCTGGGCAGTCTTCTTCATTGTCTTCACTTGCCTATTTCTTCAACCCTGCATCATACATCTTGCCTTTGCTCCATTCTTTCTTCTACTTACTATTTTTCCTCCATTCTCCGATAGCCTTCAGCCTCATCCTAGTGTAACTTCTGCACCACACTTCGACCTCCCTGTCTTGCCCCTGCATTTGCATCCATCAAATAAGTCCATTCAATGCTCCTAAGGTCTCCAACCTTATCTATTCCCCTCACCTACATCACAACTCCTGCTCCTTTGCCACATCTCATATTATTCTTTCCCCTGGCCTCTGGAATGCACAGAGGTTTAAAGAGCTTCTTTAGTAGTGTAGTTTACAATAAGTTTTATTAGAGAAATATTTACCCAAATATATTAGGTACTGAATTGCACTCAATACAGTACGTTTGTATACATAGTGTACAAGAACATGGGTAACAGAAATGAATATTTATCTCATTTATATTTCACTATGGAGTGCAGTATTTTAAGGTGCCCTGTTAAGGAAGAAGTCATTATTGCTAGCATTTCAATATTCTATCTAGTGTAAAAGCGCATTGTATCCTATATTGGTAAAATGTTACTGTCTATTTACTCAGTTTGTGGACGCATAAGCCACAGAAGTGGCAGCATTCTTTATTTAGAATGGTTGCATTATGTACCACAGCTATTCCGAGATTCCTCACAAACAATGTACGTAAAATTGAGTCTAGCAGTTAAACTTTTACACATGGAAACCATTAGATTGCTCGCAGCAGTGAAATGTGTGATTATGTGAGCGAGTTACAGAATAGTTTGTCACTGTCAATTGTCCCAAGAAGAATTGGCATATTATGGGCCTCAAGCATGGAGTGTCTGCTCACCTTTAATAATTGCAGAATATGTTGGTTTTGCTTGGTCATTTCATGTAGGATGTGCACTGTTCTTTAAGATGTTGCCTGCAATTAAAAAGAGCTTTGTGAGATATAGTGGTGAAAGGAAATCTTCTTGTAAAATAGGCTTTTTCACTATAAGCTATAGAAATAGAAGCACTATCATTGACAACGTCACAGTTGCCCTTAATATTAAAATATTCTGACAAGTGGATCAAACCCTTGTTGCCTGTATGTGTTTAATGTCATTGTCCATCTACTCAGTTTATAAAAGCATGTACAACAGAAGTGGAATCATTCATAATTTTTAATGGTTGCTGTAAGCACCTCAGCTGTGCACAGTTCTCTCACATATGATGTATATAGCAATGGGCCTAGCAGAAACTCTGCACAAATAAACACCATTAGAATGCTCTCACAGGTGAAATCTCTGATTATGTGAAGGAATCACCGAATCATTTTCCTGTGTGAGTTTTCCCAGAAAAACAGGTACACTCTGGGTCTCAGCATTCATCATTTTGAATGGTTGCTGTAAGCTCCTCAGATGTGCACAGTTCTCCCACATATAGGGGCATTTCATAGAATTTGTCGCACAAGTGGGACACGCGGCTGGCGCACAGAGTGCGTGTGCGGCAGTCTGTGCCAGCTGCGTGCGC
Organism: Ambystoma mexicanum; assembly: GCF_040938575.1. NCBI lineage: Eukaryota > Metazoa > Chordata > Amphibia > Caudata > Ambystomatidae > Ambystoma > Ambystoma mexicanum. Next base: position 340,709,095 of record NC_090939.1, read on the forward strand.
CAAAACCCATTCAGGCGCACAGCGTATTCAAGGATTAACACATCCATAAGCAGCCATGGCGCAGAGTGGCGCAGCAACCCTGCAGCAGCGCCAGTTGCGCCCCTAAACCCGCCCCGTGCGCCAAAAACATTGCACAAATCCAGTACATGGCGCAGAGGCCAGTGGACCAGCATCCAGCCCCCCAACCACGAAAACGCATGTAAAACTCTCTGCGCACCCCTCGGAATACACATACCCTGCTTGCGCCAGGCCTATCGCGTGTAAAACTCCCCGTACACCCCTCGGAATACACGTACCCCGCTCGCAGCAGGTAAATTGCGAGGAAAAAGTCCCCCCTGTGGTGTGGGCTGCCTGAGGGGCATGGGGAGGGTGGATGGGCAGCCTGCGTGAATTTTGGGGGTGCGCTGGAAGTTTCACATGCGATAGAACCTGTACGAGGAGGGTACGTGTATTTGGGGGGTACGTGGGGAGTTTCACACGCGATAGGCCTTGGGAGAGCGTGGTACGTGTATTTCGGGGGTGCACGGGAAGTTTAACACACGATACTACAGCCGAGCGCAGGGTACATGTATTTGGGGGGTACGCGGGGAGTTTCACACGCGATACTCCAGGCGAGAGTGGGGTATGTGTATTTGGGGGGTATGCAGGGAGTTTCACACGCGATAGGCCCTGTGTGGGCAGGGTACGTGTATTTGGGGGGTACACTGGGAGTTTCACACGCGATAGGCCCTGTGCGAGCAGGATACGTGTATTTGGGGGGTACACAGGGAGTTTCACACGCGATAGGCCCTGTGCAAGCGGGGTATGTGTATTTGGGGGGTAGGCGGGGAGTTTCACATGCGATAGGCCCTGTGCGAGAGGGGTATGTGTATTTGGGGGGTACGCAGGGAGTTTCACATGCGTTAGGCCTTGCGCGAGCGTGGTACATTGATTTTGGGGTGCACGGGAAGTTTCACATGCGATACTCCAGGACAGAGCAAGGTACGTGTATTTGCGGTGTGCGCAGGGAGTTTCACATGCGATTTGGCATCGTGGGCCCTCCCGGGTGTGCAGTTTCCCCCCTCCCCATGCCCTGCAGGCAGCCCACACCACAGGGTACTACCCTACAACCCTCACCATGCCCTGCAGGCAGCCCACATGGCACCATGCACTTGTGAGCACACTTGTGAGCCCGACTCATGTCCCCCAAACACACACCCACCCACCATTGACGGGCACCCTGCCAGCAGGCCCCAACACATGTGCCCACACTAAACCCGCAGTGACGGACACCTGCCAGTAGGCCCTGACTCATGTCCCCCACCCATCCACCCACCCCCAATGACGGGCACCTGCCAGCAGGCCCGGACTCATGTCCCCCACCCATCCACCCACCCCCAGCACGTCATCACGATCCACACTCATGGCCCTTACGGCCACCCAAATCCCACCCCACGCCATAGCAGACCAAACATCCAACCAAGTATTCCATCCACTCCACATTGAAATCCCCATGTCATGATAGATCCCAAATGACAAGTATACACATCAATACATGTCCGTCTGACACACACAATGGGGGCAAGTGAATGAGAAAACCCACATCGTGACATGCACGAAACCAATGAGATAATACCACACAAATGAAGTATGAAATTAATATGTATTAAATACAAAATTAAAGGAATGAAAGAAAATCACACAAGAAAAGAAATAATACACCAAAGGCTGGATGTCCAAAATGAATGAAAAAATTTGAAGGCTGAATCCAAATAAATCCAAATGAAAATGGCTCCAAAGCGTTTGTCCATTAAACAAAATCTAAAGGTTTAAAAAAAAGAAAACCATTGCTCCATGGGAAAAAAAAAAAATCAATGAAGTCAAATCCAGTCCAGAACTATATACAATGTAAAAATCCAGGGTCCATGAGCCCAACAATCCAAAGGAAACCTACCAAAAAGCCTACCTAATAAATAACTATATACAAAAAGTTGGGGCATAGTTCATGCACCCAAAAAAAAAATAAAAAGGAAACTTACACCTACAGAACTATTTACAAAGGCGGCGGGCAAGTCCAACGGCTCATTTGTTGATGTCCCGGGCCAGGGCATCATCGAACTCCTCTTTAACGTCCTGGAGGTGGGCCTGTTACCTTGCCACGAGGTCTCACAGGGATAAAGCCATGTCCACCTCCAACTCCCTGTGAATTTCCTCGAGGCACTCAGCCCGCCTCAATGCCATGCGCATGGAGATCTCCGCCCTGACCATAGTGAGCCGTGCCTCTTCCGCCCGCCACCGCTCCGCATCTATTTGCAGGCCCAACCACTGCCACACGGAAGGCACTCCCAATCCAGGGTCCTCCTGCCCTCCGGCCGATGCCTGCCCCTCTGATGTTGATGGCCCCAAGCCATCATCACTCCCACCTTGAGCCTGCCTCTGCCGTGCATGTGCCCTGTCCGTTGATGCCTGCACGTCGTCCTCCTGCTGGGGTCCAGTTGTTGGGGTGGCCACCCCTGCTGGACCTCCGACTCACGAATGTGGTAGGGATGTGTCCTCCACCAGCCAGGCCGCTGGGTCAGAGGCAGCTCCACAAGGTGCCCAGGTGATACTTGGGCCGGAAGATGGCACGGAGGATGACTGGCACATAGGGGGTTCAGTTGAGGAGGGGGTCGGTAGAAGGTCCAGCACACGGAGGAACCCAGCACTGATGACCCATCCTAGTAGATCAACGCGGTCAATGAGGCATCTGAAATAACGTGCAGAGTCCCCATGAGAACCCTGCATGTCATCCCGGATTCCACGTTGATACAACGCCACCCCAGCCAGGACAGGCTCAACACGGTCCCGGATTGCCACGTCCGCAGGGAGAGGAAGGCCAGTTGTTGTTGGCGCATCCCATTGCCGAAAACGGGTCTGGACGAAGGCATCCCTGCTGGTGCGGGATGATGCAGTCACAGGATCGGGTACAGGATTATACGCAGGCACCCCCGCGGCCACCTCTGCTGCATCCTGTCCCTACCCCTGGACTGCACCACTAGCACTAGTGGAATCCCCCCTCCAGGCCCCGTGTGTGGCCCTTCCACAGCCTACTTCTCAACCAAACCCCCCACCGATCTGGATGACTCCGTGCCATCTTCCTCCATAGGCCCTCGTGGGGTCTCGGCTGCCCCTTCTGCTGCCGAGGAGTCCACCTCCGACCTCCACCTCTTGGACCTACCCTCGCGAGCTGCAGCCGCGGATGCGGCACCAGTCTCCTCACTCCCTGAAGAGATGACAACATGGGAGAGGAGCTGGGCCTTGCATCTCCGGCTGGCGGTGGGATCCCTGCTGCTGTGCTCCTCAGGACCGTCTCCGCCCTCTTCATTAGTTGAAGCTGCAGACAGGCAGAGACAGAACACAGGCATCAGAGCACTGTACAATGGTCTGATACACACATGACAGTTGCACATGAGTGGCAGTGTCAAACTTCACACATGGCATCACACTCCCCAATGCACATATCATTTGAACCCACACACATGCTCAAATTCACAGGAATGTTGCAGCAGGCAGCACCATCCATACACATACAACAGCATGAGCATCCGAAGGTTAGTCTGACATCACATGCAACAGGGGGAGTTTCAAACACATGCACACACGCCACCAGACATACATGCATCTGTACATCGCCACCACCTGTCGCACTGAAATCATCGGCATCCATGTCACATCTGCCAATCGGCCTCCTACATGTCGGCGTCACATGCACCCATGGTGTATCACAGTGGCTCACATGTCAAATACACACACACGCACATGTATATTATGCACATACATGAAGGCGGAACCAGCATCCATTTGTCACACCACATACATGCCATAGTACATACACAGAAATCTAAACATGTGTGCACCCACACATGCATTTGGGCACCATTCATTTGAACACACATGACTAGACTCACATGCAGCAGGCTCATGTCCCTGTACATACACATCCATACATGGGCCCTTCAAGACATATGTCCAACGTGTACACTCCTGGCACACCTCAACATGCACAGTGTCCAATCAGTACGCATGTACACTTACTGCTCGACTCCGGACGGGTCTGCCTTTGAAGGATCTAGAGGTGGAGTGCTGGGTCTATGCATTCCAGGACCCTCATATGGATGTTGGTAAGGCAGACCCGGCACCCCTCAGCATCCGCTGCCTTCAAGAGGCGCCGGGCCTTGCTGAGGCTCAAGGACCTGAAGTCCTCCCAGCGCTTCCGGACGTGTTGCATGTCATGGGCTGCCACCCCCTCCATGTTGATGGCAGCCATGATGTCCTTCCAGATCCTCTTGCATCCTTCATTGTCAGCGCATGAACTTCCAGAGAGGGCATCATAATGCCCCAGGATTTGCTCCACCAGGATGCCAACTTCATTGGCACTGAAGCTGGCAGCCCTCTGCCTCTCTGCTGGGGGTTACTACTGGTGTCAGATGGTGTTGTGTCAGACATAACAACCCCCGAGGCAGGTGTGGGTGGGGAACTGGGTCCTGGGGCTGGGCTGTGGAGCGATGGAATACCAGTCAGGAGTCTTCTGTTCCAGCAGGAGTGGTCACAGCAACTGTACCCCTGCAGATGGCTGATCTGCAGGCACCTAATAGCAGGGCACGTGGCCAGCAGGCAGGCAGGCAGCAGCAGATGGCAGGTGGGAGTGTGCTCGGGGCTCTGGGGGGCAGGAAAATGGCCTTCTGGGCAGGAGCATGGTCTTCCGTGTGTTGTCACGTGGCCAGCTTGATACGGAGTGATTTGGCATGTGAAAAAACTGCACGTCAGTGTGTAATTTGAGGAAAGGCCCTTAGCGCATAAGCGCATATGTGACGTGATATGCACAGGCGTTTCCTTCAGCACGGGTGCATCTGCATGTGCAAAAAAATCACGTACATGTGTTAATGCGTGGAATCTGAGAAAAGGGCCTAAGCGTGTAAGAGAAGTGACGTGCACGGGCGTTTCCATCAGCACGGGTTAAAGGTGAGCAGGGCCAGCAGTTCGCTGTACGTGCCTTTCGTGGAGACCGACATGTGTGTTGCTACTTCGTGTTGTTTCACGCGCCATCACAACTTCACAGCGGATCAAGGAAGTATCTCTTCATTTGGCGGGGTATTGGCTATGCATGTTTTTCATTATCACGCTAGTCTGACAGTGAGTCATGCACGCTATTTTTCCCACTGCGGGTGCCCCTGTGTATGGCATACCCGTTTTTGAGGTCATAGTAGCCTGCGTGTCCCACATGTACGTGTTTTTCGTGTCCCTGGGTGCCACCGCGTACTGTGGGAGGTTAATTCCACACACATGGGCTACCGGGGGTTGTGTGCACAGTTTTACTGCAGTTTTGGGATGCCTGAGCGTTGAGTGACACGTCACTTTATCACCGGGCTCACATACAGCCTTGCAGGTGAAGGGGTGCTTTTAACATCTTGTATCCCACCCCCTTCACCCCAATTGCCCAGGTCAATTGTCGTGTACACCTCCCATTGGTGATACTACATCTGTGCCGGCACTACTACATCTGTGCCATGGCTGGGAGGCCACGAAAGGTGAGGGGCACCTCAGCTGGGAGTACTCCACCTGGCGGGCGTGTTCAGGGACGTGGCCAGGGTGACCAGGGAGTAGGGGGACTCCAGGGTGTCCAGGTTGGCTTCAGAGAGGGAAGAGGCAGGGGTGCGCGACTTCGGCACAATGTTGTGCCATGTGTCGGTGCAGTCATGCCACCACCCCCTGCTAATCCGGGAGATGCAGTTCTTGCATCTGGCACTGGCACCCATGTGACCCGGCAGTCCATTTCATCGACTGCCACGGGCCCAAGGGTAGTGGTAGCTGCAGGTGCAGCTGTTGACACCAGCACCCAGGCCCAGGGTCTGCCAGCACAGGCTGCGTTGGCACCTGAAGAGTCCCAGGAAGATTTCCAGGAGGTCAGGAGCTACACTGTAAATGCACGTAGGGCTGTGTGCACAGCTCAAGAGTGCAAAAAGCATTGGGATGACCTCAAACGCAGTACTAAGGCGAAGCATGCCTCTAATTACAACATGACTCTGGTGACTGGCAGTGGGCCACCACCTGAGAAGGAAGACCTCACTTCGCATTAGTCAGTCGTTGCGGGGTTCATACCGGCAGGAATGGTCGAAGGAGTGGGAGAGATGCTGGGCTTTGATGCCCCGTCCAGTGAGTGTTGTTGCGTGTTTGTCGAGGCCATGTGTGGTTTGCTTGTGTGATGTGTTGTGCTTGACTGCCACTACATGTCATGTGTACATGGTTCTCATTTGCAAGTCATGCTTCACTGATCCGTGCCTGCTGTGCAGGATGCTGGACATGTAGAGCAGACAGGAACTGTCCTCATCGCGATACTTGCACCCTACTCACATGCTACTCACCCGGCTGCCCCTCCGGTCCATGTTCCAGCTCACTGGCCCTTCTACATGTAGCCTGGGGTGTCTTTCTTCTCAGCACTGGGACTATCTCATTGCATGACTGACGTGCATGTGTCTTCTGCCTGCATGCGGGTACTCCATGTAGGCATGCTTCCTCGCTCCTCCATCCCCCCTGCACCCCAATTTCACCATGGCACTGGTGTGCATCATGTTGGAGTACTGCAATGGCCTGTTCAAGGCTTCTGTGTACATGCAAACTTCCACCAGCCAACCTGCCAGACACATACAGTGGAGTACATCCTTTGTCCTTGATGCAGGGTGTCTCACTTGGACTGTGCAGATGGCAGATGCTCCGCAGGGACATGAGTGCCCATCATGCTCCATGTGCATTCCATGCATGCCCCTATGTGTCCTTGACTGGATGATCATTGTAGTATGTGTCCAGGATGACCTACATTTCATGGCATTTGATCATCCATTCCATGCCCACTCTGGCTCAGTCCAGCATCACACACAGGTTTAGGGTGTCGCAGATTGTGTGGGGCACAGGCATCCCCCTGTTTCAGGCCCACTGACCCTGTTCAACTGGTGTAGTGGCTTCTGCACACATGGGTGTACTACTGAGGGTTCATCATGTGTCCTGCTTACTGTCCCATTATCATCTGCTGTGTTGTCAGTTGACTCAGATGATGCAATTGACACTAGTCAACACTGTCTGCCAATGCACAAGTCTCTGGTCACCCTTTCGCTGACATGCAATGCCTCCCTGCATTTTCAATTAGGGGGTGTGGGGGGTATGCTTGTAGCCATGCAACCCATTGCATGCACAATGCACGTGATGCCTGAACTTGCCCTTGCACTGCCTTCACATGTATTGATAGACATCATAATGTACTTGTTCATGTAGATAGTCGGTAACGTACACATGTTCTGCACTGCATCAACCCACTTCTGAGCCGTGTTACACCGTTCTACATGCCTACTCACTGATGCAATGTCAAAGTGACCTGGCATGTATGGTCAGTGTTTCATCCCTTCTCTGTCATGAATGCGGCGGGCACATGTGCATCCTGTGACACATGTACTCAGTATTGGAACTCCCTAGTGGTTGTTTAGATGAGTTGATTGGTCAATCTGCGGCCTATACCAACTGACATAGGGCACTGATTGAATGTGGCCTGCCAATCGGGTTGTAATAACTGTGGAGCTTCCTTCACGTGTGTATGTGTGCACTTCCACATACATCAAAGCAAGCAGAGTTGTAGCTGCTTACTTTGGTGTATTGGATGCTGGTCATGTTCACAATACAGGTGTATGGGGAAATGGGTGTTTTTGAATGCTTTCCCATGTACATATGCAAGCAGCTTCAATGTTGTGTAGTTCAAAATTGCGAGTACTCACTCTCTTCTGCAGCTTTTTTGTTGACTGACTAATATGTAGTTTATTGACGTTTATGCTGGTGATATTTCTGAATTGCGCACGTTATGTGAAACTGGTATGATCCAGAGGTTCATTATTGTGCAGTATGTGTATGGCCAGGCCCACTTAGCTAATTTGGTGGTTCCTGGGCATGGAGATTTTACACAAGGAATGAAGGAATATGGCACATTCATAGGCCAATGTGCTCTATCAGGCACTGAAGGGTGTTGTGGAGGCCTCATGTCCTGCAGCTCGGACGGTACTGGGCGTTATGGTCCCTCATGCATGGTTGCAGGAGCTTGATTTGCTTGTGACATTCACTATATCTACATGGCCCATGCCACCCGGTACGGGCCAAGCTGCAGATGGATGGAGCTATTTTGCTGATGATGCTTTAGTGATACATGTCTACATGCACGTTACCTGTGTCATTGTGTGTTTGGTTTCACTTGCAGCAGTGGTCAATTTGCAGTTCAGAAATGCTTATGGTGTGTTGCATCTCTTAGTTGCCATCTGTCTTTTCTGCCTGTGACATGTGCCTGACAGAGGTGGTGTCTGATGGAGTTCATATACTACATTTTGTACTAGTGTAGGCTTTGCAATTTAGCTGAGGGGCCAGACGGTTGTTGGACCTCTGCCTGTGGTGGATCGGGATGCAGGGACATCCTCCACACCATTGCTGATGTGCCTCCAGCATCACGTCAATGGAGGCATGTAGTCCTGCAGCCACGGGCGGTGCCAACCCAACAAGGACGTCAGCTCCTTGGGCCCCGCATGTGTCAAGCCCAGTAACGAGGTGGCCGTGCGCCACTGGGGTTTACTGAGTGGGAGCAAGCCATGGTTGCCAATTCCAAACACCAGGGGGCAGCAATTGATAACATCGCTGAGAGCATGGAACGTGTGGCCCAATCCGTGCTACCCCCTGCTAGGCAGGTGGAACTCCAGCAGAGGGTGGCACAGTCCACGGCCCACTCGATCAGGCTGGGCATGGCGGCCTCAGACAGGGCACGCCGGGCTGAAATGGTGTCTTTGCATCAAGCAATTGCTGCTCACGCAGAAGCACACATGGAGGCCATGAGGGTTGACTATGAATCCCTCAGATCTACTCTGGGTGTGCTCTTGATGTCCCAGAGGAAGCGGTCAGAGGAGAGGTTGGAGCAGCTAGAGAGTACCAAATCGGCTGAGCTACGTGCTTGCCGGGAGGTGTACCAGCTGTCCAGCCAGGCCATGCAGGAAGAACTCTGTGTTACACATGTTACCTTGCAAGAGGAAGCACGTGTATCACGCAAGGTTCTACATGCTGACCTACGTGTCATCGCCACACAGAACCAGGCTCACCCGTCCCGCAGACTTGCTGCCGATGAGGGGCAAGCTGTGCATAGGCATGCTCAGGGTACTGTGCCATGTCAACCTTTTCAGCCAGAGGGTGATGAAGACGATGAGTTATCTCCCGCACAGGTTGGGCTGTGCAGGCATTAAACCCATGGAGGTATTTTTTTTGTCTCAACAGCATTGCATGTGGGTGTTGAGGTGCACCCTGTACCTGCCCCATCCTGGGTGCCTCCCTCCGACCCCCGCAGGGTTGTATATGGCAATTTTTGATTTGTATTGTTAGTTTAGTTAATTAATATGGTTTTTGATAGTTAGTTTAATTAGGTAACATAGGTTTTTTATAGTTAGTTTAATTAGTTAATATAGTTTAAAATGGCTTGTCTATTGTGCATTCATGTGAAGGTGTGGTGCTTTGTGGCTTTTGAAAGCATCCACTGTCTGTTCCAGCTGGGCCCTTCAAGCTTGTCTCGTGTATGTGTTTGCAGCTTGGGGTTCTGACTCACATAGGCCTCTCCTGCTTCCCTTATCCATGGGCTCGCAAGGATGGTTCGGTGTAACAACCATTTACACAACGGCTTTGGACTTTCATCATATCTGTGGCCTGTCTGCTGCTTTACTACTTGTGTTGACACCCCTAGTGGGGATTAAGTGGGTTTTATCCACGGCATGTCTGTAATCAATTTGGCTAAGTACATGATTGATATCTCCATTAATTGATGTGGATTGTGATATTTGTTCTTTTCTTGCCTGTATATGTGCTTGATGCACTTAATGCTTTAGTCAGTAGCCTGCACCGTTTGCCTGTCAAAGTCACACTGATGGTGGGAGGAGTTCGGATGTAGATCTCAAACATGGCCCAGTGACAACCAGCATGAAGACACACACGCAGGAAACATTCCCGCCTTATTAATATCTTGTATGCCCTTTCTGCAGGAAAATGAGCCCCCAGACTACCTTTCCCAGCAGACACAGGGCCAAGTACTACTGAAACCTGTCCACGTTTGGTGGTGCAGACGTGCGCATGTGTGCGCAAGCAGAAGCACAGAGCATATGCTCAGACGTCCGACAGAAGCAGACATGTTTCCAGGAGCTCCAAGCAAGATGAGCAGCACAAGGGGCCACACCGCAGCCAACCTTCCACCAGGCCACTTGCACATGCATGTTAAGTAGCGCCAGTGCTGGGGAGCTTAGCGAGGCATTGTTGTAGAAGTGCACAGTACAGCTAAGATGCGTTGAGGAACAAATGCCAAGTAGCTTTACAAGTTGTCAGGGGCACACGGAGGGGCCATCGCACATATCATCGACTCCCCCCTGCTCCATAGAAACTGAGTTATTAGCACAGTAGCGTTGCTAGCCAGAAACTAATACAGCGCACAGGGGCACCCAGCAAGGCACAGACTCGAGTGCAGTGCATATCATTTGCATGTGCAAATTGACACGTGCACTACCTATTGAAATCTGCGGCTGCCAGAACACGACTTGTACTGAAGTCGCACCTCGCTATACGCGTCTAGCAGCTCGCCCCAGGGCCATTCTATCATGTGTGATTCTTGACACATTGGTCTTCCATTTACTGCGTGCCCATGTGCGCCTGCGTTACTGCATTGACAGTGCATGAACCATCACGGGGGCAAGGTAATACATACAAAGCAGCAGACAAGACTGTTTGTTTGTGGAGAAGTCACTTACTTTGGGGCATTAATGGTGTTGTGTATGTGTTGTAAACACACACAGATTAGTAACTCAAGCTCTCTTTGCAGCATTGAACTGATCCTGTTACCAGAACTGAGAGGGTGCAGGCAGGAGGACAGCACTCACCCCAGAGATAAGTCTCTCTTTGTCTTGTATTTGACTCATTTAGTACAATGTGCATGTAGAACATGGTTTCTCTGATTGAGTATGTGTTATTGTCAATAGTTGTATTTTGTATTTTGCCTAGTTTCCCTTGCCAATACAACTCCCCTCTCCTGCCCCTCTTTCTGGTTATCCTGAATACCAATGCCTGTCCAAACAACGGGTCCCTGACCCTCTTTATCCGCCGGGGTCTCGGAGGCCTGTGTAAGTTTGACCTTGCAGGCGCCCTGACCACAGAGAGGGTGGTTGGTTCATGCCACTCCTGCGCCTGTAGACCACAGCTGTGACACTACCCATCAGTTGTTGCACCCTCATTGTATATTGTGTCCTGAAAAAGGTATCCATCCTGTTGAACCATTGTGGAACTGTGCTACCTTGGTTGTTCTATCATTCTGCTTGTACATGTGCTTGGGCATTTTTTGCTACTTCAAGTCATCTACTGGAGACTCTTCCAGGATTTTTTTGTACCTAGAGGCTTTTTCCCTGGTTTGGGGGTTTGGCTCCTTGGAGTTCTCTGTGATTTTTACCAGTCAAGGTGACCTCTGAGGGGGCTGGCCCCTATTTACACGCAAGGTGGAACATGGAGACCAAGGGGTAGCGGGATCCTGTAGCCAGGTAGACTAGAAGGAAGAAGGCTACATACCCCAGACACAGTTGTTCAGAAGGTTATGGTGATGTGTATATGAGGGGGGGCCTTTTGTTGTTGGACAGGAAGCCTGGGCTACAGTGTTTGGGCACTTGTTGACAATGCCATTGTGGGGTATTATGTACATGATGTGTTCTGCTGGTCAATGGCTGTTCCTGTGTTGTATTTACTTTTCAGGTGTCAGGGGATTGTTGTGGTTTGACATGCTGGGGTGTACACATGGGCAATGTTTGCATGTGATGGGTACAGGATACTGAGGGTCACTTGATTTCACATGCATATATTGAGTGCATGTCCCTACTGATGCACACAGTTACACAATGCTCCACCACACGTACAACCACACTTCCATGCCCACAGGTGCACACAGATTGCCTTCTCGGGCACGCTGTGTCCCTGCAGTGCATGATCAATTGTCATTTGAGGATCGTGTGCATGCGTCAATAGGTTGTTTATTTTGTTTGTCCTTTTGATGTGATGCTCAAGGTGTATCCCCAGCACAATGGCTGCTCACTGTGCTGTGTGCTGAGCAGTGTGTTGCAGGAGACACACACAGCACACTGGTTAGGGAGTAGCCATTTTGGCTTGCCCAATGTGCATGTGAACTAGCATTCAGTCTTTTGTTCATGCTACCACTGGTGGAAGGCATTTGTGTATGACTTGGTATGTGTGGGAGGTTGTTGGTCAGTCATTTCATCTGATTCCATGTCAGGCGTCATTGTCTCAGGCCACTTTCCATTTATCACATGTCACTTTGTATCTTATTGGTCATGTGTTGGGCTTTTGCTGTTGCATGCCATGTCATGGTGTGGCAGACAAGGGTGATGTGGGTTGGGAGGGTTTGGGTGACATAATAGTGATTGTCATGGCCTGTTTTGCAGGGGGTGGTGTGATACACACCTTGCATGTGTTCCTTTTGGTAACACAGGATTGTTTATGTTTAAGTAGCTAGGGATGCACACAATGTAGAACTTCCAAGGCAACATTCTCAGGGTGGTAAGGTTGTGACAGTTGATTGTCTCTTTGTCATCATCGATTGTCACCTGGTATGTGCCAGGCCTGTGTGCACTCCGCAGGGGTGGGAGTTTAGGTGAAAAATGTGGCCACAAGCTGGGTCCGGGCTGCCTCGCCACGTTCCCTATCCCCTCCCATGGGCAGGGCCTGTGCATGTGTTTGGGGATGTGGTGGCACCACCATGTCCACCGGTATGTCCCGCCGTGTTGCTACATTGTGTAGGACACATGCTGCCACAATTATCCTGCACACTACTGGGGGTGCATATAGTAGCTGACCGCCAGAGCGGTCAAGGAAGCGGAAGCATGACTTCCGCACTCCGAATGTGCGCTCCACTATGGCCCTGGTTGCAATATGGGCAGCGTTGTATCTTACCTGCGGTGGTGTGGTGGGGTTCCCGATTGGCGTCATCATGTGGTTGCTCAGAAGGTAAGCACTGTCCCCTGGGTAGGAGATAATGGTTGTGATTATTTGGGTTTGTGTATTTGTCTGTGTGTTTCATGCATGCTTGTGCACAGGCATATGTACTCACCTAGTAGCCATGTGTCGCCATGCTTCCCAGCTTCCAGGGCCCGGCTCAGGGCAGACATTCTGTATATGAAACTGTCATGGGTTGAGCTAGGGTAGTTTGCATAGACAGAGGTGATGATTCCCTTGGTATCGCATACAACATGCACGTTGATAGAATGCCAGTGCTTGCGGTTTCGATAGATGTGCTCAGTGGCTCTAGGTGGACGAAGGGCCACATGGGTGCAATCTATGGCACCAAGCACTTTGGGGAAATGTACCACCCTGTAAAATTCCTGGACCACGGCCTGCCGTTCTGCGGCTGGGCATGTATATGTGCCTGCAGACTGAGGGGCGTGCAGTGATGATTAACAACACCTGGTGTAGGCAGCGTGACTGTGTGGCCTGTGAGACCCCCCCACTGGGCAGTTGTCTGCTGAAATGACCCAATGGCCAAAAAATACAGGACATTGAGCACCTTCTCCAAGGAGCTCAATGCTTTGGAGCACAGGGTGGGGGATATTAGGCCATCTTCCCACTCCCTGACCAGGTCTAGGATGATACGAGGTGGAAAACTATACCTGCCATAGACCTGGTCATCAGACATCCCAAAAAGGCTGGTCTGGGGCAAAAAAATGCATGGCCTGGCTATTCTCCTCCTCCTGAGGTGTCCCACAATCAGTGCTGCGACAAATGGGGCATTCATCATAGCTGGATATACGTGTTTGTTGTTTGCGCACACTTTTATACTGCGCACGGGGATGCTTCTGCCTGCCTTCGTGTGGCAGACGTGTTGACGCATGTGCGCTTCTTTTAGCGTGCGCAGGTTTCCTGTATTCGATTCAATGAATACGTGTTGTTCGCGTGCGTGTGGGTGTTCTGTGTATTTGCCTGCAGTACTTCCTCAGTTACGCCTTCTTTGTCACACGTTGTTCCCCAGTGACGTGTGTGCCCGTACGTGCCACGCTCAGATTTGGCACACATCCCGCAGTAAACACACGCAGGCCCTTCCATGAATCGCACGCTTGCGCCAAGATTTCTGGCGCACATTTGTTCCATGAATCGGCCCCATAATGTATATAGCAATGGGCCTAGCAGTTGAATCTGCACAAATAAACGCCAATAGAATGTTCTCAGTAGTGAAATCTGTGATTATGTAAACGAGTCACTGAATCATTTTTCTGTGTGAATTTCCCCCAAACCAATAGGTGCACTATGGGTTTTACCAGTGAATTGTAGCCTAAATGTAACAGTTGCATTATGGGTTGATATTTCCAGGTCAAGTTAAGTAGGATGTGCACTGTGTATTAAGATGTTCATTAAAATTGAAAAGATGTTTGTGAGGTACAGTGGTGAAGGAAACCTTCTCATAATAAAGACCTTCTATCAAAGATTCACTTTTTTAAGAGCATTGGTTACCATAGATTGTATTTGAGGAATAGATACCCACATATATTGGGTACTCAATTGGACTCAGTAGAGCAGGTTTCTATGAATAGTGCATATTAGCATGGGAAGTAGATATTAATGTTTACATCAGTAATATGCCATTAATGAGTATAGTTTTATAAGCTCCACTCTCATTGAAGAAGTAACTGTTGTCCTTAATATTAAAATATTTGGTCAAGTGGAAAAGATCCTTGTTGCCTATATTTGTGTAATGTAACTGTCCCATCTTTTCAGTTTGCAGAAGCTTGAGTGACACACCTGGATGCATTCATCATTTAGAATGGTTGCTATAAGCGCATCAACTGTGTATAATTTTCTGGAGTACAAACCAATGTCCCACAGGATGGCCAGAAGTATGAAATGTTCCCTATCCCGTATGGAGATGAAGTTGATCCTCTATACCACACAATCATTTCCCCACCCACTGATCCAGAAAATTACACAGAGATTTGGATGGACTTGGCGGGGGTGGGGAGATTCATTTATATGACGTGTTCACCTGAGGAGTATGTGCGTAGGGGGGAGAGTTTGCTATCAGTGTGAAGGGTGTGGGTGCCAGTAAAGAGGAATAAGCCATATGTAAATGTAGAAACTGGGGAGCGGGAGCACAGAACCATTCCAGCATTTGTTACTGTAGAAGTAACGAAAAGAGGGACTGTTGGGAAGGGGGCAGCCCCGCCCCCCCAGGCGCTTTAAAGTAAGGCGAGATGCATTTGAAGCACTGTGATGAGCCGGGGGGAGATGGGACAGGGAGAGGGACACCTTCCCATCAGCAGATCCCCATGCTAATATAACCAATTATAGTGTAACCTTACGGTGTGGCCCAAGGCGCGGGCGGCATCGCTACTCTGCATAAAATATTAATAATCATAGGTAGAAGAGAAGGCTTGCTCAGTAATTTTGGCATTAAAGCACTATGCCCAAATCCACGAGGCCACAGAAATCTCCAGTCATGCCCAAGCTCCCAAGAGGACAGTTTGGACACCCCCACCGGCCACACTGTGTGTTCATTGTTCTTGAAAGTGTTGCACAGATGTGTCTTTCATCCAAGAAGAATGTGCCCTACAAGTCCACTATTAGAGTCTGGCACCTGGTGTGAATGTTATCTCACTTGGCCAAAGTATGACCCGGCCCATTCCCGAGTGACCACGAGTTATAGCCCATATAACTGACTAAACCCTAAAATACCTGAATTCCATGACACCAGGTTTCCTTTGACCACCAAACCCGAAATAACAAGTGCTGAAATGTTGGACAAGGTGTATTGTTGAAGTGACAATCGTTTGATTTGTATTGTGATGTGCTGGGAGTGGTACATTATAGTTCAAAACAAGGGCAGAGACTTTGAAGCCGGGTAGCGCAGAGGGAGTGAGTGAAATGTGTGTGTGAAGGTTAGAGTGCCCTGGAACATCCTGTATGTCTGTTTTAAGGCCTTCCAAGTGCACAGTATGAGTGATGAAGAAGTGCTATAGTAGAAGTATAATTAATTTGTTTTCTGACCTTCGAAGTGAGAAGAAGATGAGCCTCGCAGCACCCACATGAAGGAAGACAGACGGACTGGGCTAGGACCAATAAACTGCCATCCCATATGGATAAAGGCAGCACCTGTATAGGGTCCATCCAATCAGCCATTCTGGTTTTTACTATATGTATTGCGTCACTTATGCTGATTTTCTGCTTTATAAGATTTTGCTTGTATTACTTTTCCGCAGAACGTTCTTAGCTGTTGCTTTCATCTGCATGTGAAATTCAACTTGTTATCCTTATAAGATCAACTTGGGCTTTTCTTCCTTAGTGGGTTGTATTCTCTCCGGTGTAAGTGTTCAGGGGTGTGCCTTCACTATGTCAGCTGAACATCAAGAGACCAAAATATAGCTGCAGTAACGATATGGTTGGCTGTTGGGCAGCTAATTGTGATCCAAGGGGAAATCATGGAAGAGGTGACTGTCCTGGATTCACCAGCACTGCTTCCAGGTTATGTTGGAGGGGGTTGTCTGCCAGGTGTAGTTTATGGAAGTCACAGGCCAGACAAGTTGAGAAAGGTAAGTGTTCAACAGTGAACTGGTCCATGGTTGTTTAAGATGCACAGCTGGCAAATGTTGGGGCTGTTACAAGTTTAAGGCTAACTCCACCATTGTACCAAACAAGTCTTGCAAGTCTGCTGATCACTTTGTAGGGACAGTGAATGTTTGAGGGTATCCATTACTATTGGGTATGTGACTGGGGATTGGACCAAGATTGGTGGAGGTACTGCGATGAGGGTAGACCTCTGGGTTCGGCATTAATGTAGGGGATTGGGGCGCAGATTAGTGGCAGTACTGGGATGGGGGTGACTTTTAGGTTCAGCATCAATGTAAGGGGCAGGTTTGGAAACTTAACTCTGCACTCCACCTTACCACTACCAAGGAACTTTAATCAAAGATACCAAAAAAATCATCACATTTTCGATCAACATGGCTAGGTATCCCGTTATTGCTGGATTCCACTGTAGCTTTGATTACTGGTGAAGTGTGCTCATCTCTTGTATCAGGAGTTTACAGAAACGAGTAGGACACCAGTGGAGGTTGGAGGAGCCCACAAAGTCAGCATCCTTACCCATGACCATATTCCCTTTGGTCAACTCCTCTCACAGAGTGTTCTTACCTCATTATGGAGGCCCTAGACTGAACAATGTATTTGGTCTTTTTAACTTGGTAAATACTCTGCAGATTAAATGCTGTGGTATTACCATATACCGCCGCGTTATTGCACTGCCCGAGGTGGGCGGAAAGTTGGAGGATGCAACTCCAGCTATGAGCTGGAAGTAAATCTGCTGACTTTCTGCCCATTTTCAGGGGAATTACTGCCACGGAATTACCGCTGTAGTACATTCTGCCGAAAATTCACCTTTGAGTCCTACGGATTGCAAAAGATTGGGACTTAAAATGCCAGGACCACTTGTTATGCAGCTGTAATACCGCCAGGCTGTTAACGGTAACACAGTTTGGTGGTATCTGCATGGATTTACCGCCCATATACCACCAAACTCTTAATGAGGCCCATATGTGCAGAATGATGTTGGAACTAAGTGATGATGCTACATGCAAACAACTGCTGTACTATTGCTTTATTGCAATAATTTGAATATGCAGTTTCTGTGTATGCATTGCCCATATTATGATGAGGAATTTTATAGCTATGTGTGTGATTCAGCTCGCGATTCCCCTCCTCGCTCATCTTCTTTGCCATGCTTTAGTTCCGTTACAGTCCATTGCCTCAACCTACATTCTGTCTCCGTTTATTAAATGGGTTCGCTGTGGATGCCGGCGAGTTGAGAAGATCAGCGACCGCTTTCGCGTTCATAATGCAGGTCGTAATGCCTGAAGGCCCTTTGCTCTCACCATTTGTCACTGCGTATTTGCCGTTTCTATTAAATGGCCTACAAGGTTGACACGCAAAGTGAGTGTAAAACGATCTGATGTTATATAATAATTTAATGCTTTTTCATTCATAGTGCACCCATTCGCTAAACGCATTTCAAAGTTTCCAGGTCACCAATGAACGATCAGCCTAGCGTTCATTTCCCCTGCATGATTGATGGCTCTGCGCATGCACATTTCAGTTTTTCTTACTCTCTGCTGGTATTCCGTGCCGTTAATATTAATAATCCTTCCTAACATGGCAACATGTTTTTTTTGGAGACATACTCCATAACGCTTTGCCATAGTGTTTAGCACAAAACCGAGGACATGTCTACTAATCTGAACAAGGAAAAACTAAACAAGCTCCCTTATGTCTTTGTACTCATGAGGCATCACTAAAAGTAACTCTTGGATAGATCCCCATATTAATATTTTGAATTTGTAATGCGAATGATCACTGCCTGTCATTGTCAGTTGTTTGCTTTGTTTACAGTTGAGACATGTAAACATATTAATATGTTTAGGAGCCATATCTGTCCCATCTCAGAACACAATATTCGTAAACAATATTGAAAACAGGGAGGGGTTGTCTGGAATAGTTTCCCATCGTTTATTGGACACGTTGGGGACAGATTTTGTGCCTATATCTTCTTCTGAAGGGTCTGTTTGTCTCGCTAGAATCTGTCACTATCCCATTGTCTGACTTGCTTGTCACAGTCCTTACTTCGTTGAAGCGTCACCTCTCCAGACAGACCCTCCTCACCGCCCTTTCTCACTCAACATGGACGGTTCTCGGGACTGATTTATACCTCCATGTTTGTCTATGCTTAGTGCTTTCCTTTAGTAATGCCTAGAAGATCCCTCTCACCCCTACACTCGGGCTGGTTTTCCTCAAGCACTGCTGAAGGTACTGGTAGGGTGGGAGGGAATCAGGGCTGTGACGAGGGAGATGCGGACTTGGAGTAATGACGATTACAGGTCAGTAAAGGGAACATTGTAATGCAACAGGTGTTACAGTGTAAATATTAGAAGTCAGAATAAAATCCTTTCTGATTCCTCATTCTTGATAACATGGGAAAAAAACAATATGCATGTTGGCTACGCCATCATTATACACATGAGGTAGAAGTAAAATGGTGTTCAATTGCTATATGTGCCCAGACAAATAACCACCATAGTATGGATTACTTATGTAAAAATCAACTTTAGGTTTACAGGTGGTAAGTGACGAGGTGAACAAAGTAATGATGACTGAAAAGGTTGGCAGCTATACGGTTGCGATTTTGAGGGAATTGATAGAACAGCTACATACTGCTAGGGCAACTGGCCCTGGTGGGACTTGTAAGCGCTCTTGCGGATGGCCCCTGAGGATGGCCCCTGAGGAATGGGCTAAGGCATTGTTCAATTTGTATCGCTGGACAGGTAAATTTGGTATTATCCCAGAGACATGCCGTGAAAGCATTATTCTCCCCATACATAAGAAAGGAGAGTGAAAAGAACCCAGAAATTATAGAATGCTCGCTATGCTGCATATACCTGCTAAAATATCCACAAAAATTCGACTCACTGAGCTGAATAAGTTGATATCTGACAATCACATTCTGCCAAACAACGAAGCAGGATTTAGAGCTCAATCGTCCACTATTCATAACATTATTAATTTAGTGTCAGCTGTCGAGTATTCATGGGAAGTTTGAAAACTCCCTGTATCTGCTTTTTTTATAGATTTTACAGCAGCATTTGACACAATTGTGAGAGAAAAGCTGTGGAGTAAGCTAAGAAAGTGGGAGATACCACCAGGCTTACTTTTTAGAATTCAATTATTGTATTCAGACAACTCTGTCATAATTCGTCTGGATGGGGAAAGTAGACTGAAGTGATGCCTACTGTGCATGGAGTTAAACAGGGATGCACGATTGCGGCAACGCTGTTTAATCTCTATCTTGCAGATTGTTTTAATGAGTTAGGTGTTGCAACGGTGGATGCGATTAAGATTGCCAATTTACAGCTATGTTGGCTAGGATATGCTAACGATCTGGTATTGCTTGATTACACGCCTAATGGTCTACAGAACAGGCTAAACAGTCTGGTACAATTTGTGGAAATAAATGGCCTGGAGATAAATATCGGCAAAACCAAAGTGATGGCATTTCTAGGCAAGGTTAAGCATTACCGATCTAATAACTGCAAGTGGTTTGTAGAGAAAAAACAAATTGAGCTTGAAGAATGATATAAATACCTTGGTGTTATTATCGACCATAAATTAACATGGAAACAGCATTGGCAAGAAACCAAACTGAAATGTATAAAAATAACAGGTGCACAGAGACATTTTATTGGTAGACAAGGTGGTCTCTCCGTCAACACTATTCTGCTAATATACTCAACGAAAATTGTGTCATGTCTTCTCTATGCGGCTGAGATCTGGGGGAAAAAGGTTCTGCAATAAAATCTGTAAGTTTAAAGGAAACATTTTAAGATGGCTTTTTAGACTTCCAACCGCTGTATCATGTGAATATATCTTGTTGGAATGTGACTTTAGATATGCCTGCAACATTTAAGAATTTAAAGTTGCCATGTTATTTGTGAAACTATGCACCCTCACTAATAATACATTTGTGGTTGACTTCATGAGAACATGTAATGAAAGAGATAACTATTATAGGCTAAAATTGATCTACTCATTATAAAACACAGCTACGGTAGTGGCTGTGTAGTTAGGGTTAAATTGCTAATCCCATAGGAAGAGCACTTTTTTGGTGGCTTATAACTTCGCCCCCTGGACGAATCCTCACCAAACTTTGCAAAAAAATTTGCTCACGCCTAAAGCCCAAACCGCTCGACAGATTTTCACCAAATTTGCAGCAGGAGCAGTGGCCTGGTCCCAAAAGCGTGCTTTTGTAAATTTGGTGAAAATCCATTCAGTAGTTTAAAAAAAAAAAAAAAACTAAAAAGTAGGTCACAAAAAATGTGTGATATCTATGTCTGCTCTACGGATTCACTTCCCGGTTCGCTCCGCGGACAGGACACCGATTGGGTAATCAGCTTGCGTCATGTCCGCGGTCAGACGACTTGTTCGCTGATTGGTTGGGATAAAGCGTGAGTTGAATTGTTTTGATGCACTTATCAAATAATCTCTGGGGAGGTGAGTGGTGATTAGGATGAGTTGGGATATGGCTGCAAGAAGCAAAAAATGGGTTTTTTTTTGTCGCGAAAGTCACACAGTACATTTGGAGGTGTTCCACAATATGTACCTAAAGTACAGGTGAAAGAGATTGCATTTTGGCATTCAAGGGATGGAGATGTATAATCATGGAATTGTGGACTTATAAACATAGTTTGTTGCTTCGGCTTTCTGCAACCCCAATCTTATCTTGTGGTATTACAGGGTAATACTACATTCTGAATGCCTGTTCCTCTATATTGTTTGTATTGGTTGCCCAATATTTATTAATATCAAATAGAAGCAATTTCAGGTTAATTTACACTCTTAATTAAAATGGTTGATGTTTATAAATTGATGTGCTGGTGATACACCCAGCGCGTGGCAAATGAAGGGCTAATGTGTCTGTGTTAAAATGTAATTAAAATAATAATGGAGTTAGACTGGCGCCCCCTAGAGCCTGGCACCTCAGGCAGCCACTTGCAGTGCCTGATGGACGTGGATCAGAATAACAGTTCTCATGGATGCGGTGAGGCAAGATTTTGCAAAGTAAGAATGTATGTTGCTTGTGAGTGAAGGTGACCAGCTTTGAATTTTTGCTTGCGAGCTGAGGAAGCCCACGCATCAGACACACAGTCTAAGGTTCAATTGTTTTTTGACCTTGAGATAAAGGGACCATTCCGAAAGGAATTGAATGAAAGGAGGTTTGTAATAATGAAGATATGATAAGGTTATGCATTCCAAAATTGGGTAAGGAACATGTAAATTCAGTTTATGAAGAATCGTTGGTGCGAACGCAGTGAACGTTACGGTCTGAGTTTCGCCAAGAGAATAGAAATGGTGAATATAATGTAAGTTTGATTTTCGACGATTGTATACCGGAACAAGCATTAACTTATTATTATCTGAACATTATTTCTGGGTTACATTCTATTACTTTGTTCTGTGTGGCTTATTGCAAAGAAACACAAGTACAACCTTTGTGTGTAGTGGTCTTTTTAACGTGCTTATGGGGAGTCCAGCATTGAGGTGCATGTAGACCACCACTCGGTTCCCCCAGGTTCAACGCTAATATTTAATTAAAATGTCATGTATGACCATCTCGAATTGTATGCCACTTTCCATGTTGTTTTCTCTCTATTGAGATTGTTTCATGTCTGTGCTAATCTTTACTTTAAACTCCATGCCGAATTAATAAGTCAATAGATAAATTGTAATAAAGATCGGGTAGTGAGACACATTTCTGTTATGTTTTCGAAACAGATACATTCTGCCATTCTGCGATTGTCATAGATTCCAGATGCCAACTGACGGGTTTTTCAACCGGCAGCTGAACATAGTTGTGAACAACTGGATCACAGTGACTCTTTTTTGGGACAATCAGCAAGGGCCCATATGCGCTTACGCTGTAATAGCGATTAGGAGCAACATAACATCTTTTATGGTGGTCTAGCCCAAAGTCAATGCATAAGCACTGGAATTCACTCTGCGACCCAAGCGCTTCTTTTACTGAAAACCTTGTGTACGCAAAAAGAACAACGCATGCCTCACGATAAACATTTTGGATCATGAGCGAAGAAACAAATTTGCAATTTGATTGAATATGGCAATAGTTGGATGTTCTCGGAGCGTTTATTGTGAAATAAAAGTACTTTACAAATTGTACAGTGTTGTTGTTTTCTTTTAAAGTACGGTTTAATATTCTGAATTGTGACGTGCTGTGTTGTGAGTCGATGTATGTTGTTATTCGGGTTCTGCATCACGTCACGTAGGTGATTATGGGCGCGCTTTTCTACACTGACGAGGAACAACACAGAGAAAGGTGGAGAATATCACTAGGTTTGGTGATGTGAGGCTCAGGGGTGGGGCATATGATTTAGTGACGTCAGGGCAGTTTACTTTAGACCGATTTAGCAACGGATAAGATTAGCACAAGATGGCCACGCCCTGCTGCCAGATTTCGCGTGTTTATAAAAGAGGAAAAGTGAGGTAAGGTGAATTGGAAATGTTTGTGCGATAGATCAACGTATGTATAAAAATACATGCCCGAACCCTTGGGACAATAATATTTTCTGAGCATTGCACTTGTCAAATTTATCAAATAATCACTGGGGAGTCGAAGGGTGATGAGGATGGGATGGGATATTTCTTACCTGATTTCGAATGAGTTTACAAAGTTTGGTGGGATTTTGTGCAGAGGGGGCAAAATTAGAGGGGGGTGCTAAAATAATGTAAAGGCTTATAAATGAGGTGTCATTTGATGAATCTACACTTCTTTTGGCAAACTGCTAATAGATCTAGATATAAATGTTTTTGCAAAGTTGGTTGGGATTCTGTCAAGAGGGAACAAAATTAGAGGGGGGGACCCAAAATAATATAAAGGCTTATAGATGTGGTGCCATTTGAGAAATTTACACAAAGGTTTGCAAAAAGATTATAGATCTAGATATAAATGTTTCCGTAAAGTCTGAATGGATTTTGTGAAGTGGGGGTAGCTTATATGACGATTGCATGTACATTCATTTGACACTTTTGAAAAAATAAAACGTGGGTGGATTTCCAGCAAACTTGCGTAAGGTGCATTGGCAAGGATCTACAAGCATTGTTTTGCAAATGTGGCAGTGTTTTCTTATTTGAAATAGTGGTTTAGGTTTAGTGACTCTGGGGTAGCCTGTGGCCATGGGCAGTGGCCAGAATGTCCGGGTCATGGAATAAGGTCATGATCCGGACAATCTGGCTACTGGCCATGACCATAAGGGACAAAACATAGGATTAAAGTGGCCATGTCCACCTGGGACTGGCTTTGTGGTAAAGTTATTTGAAATTAGGATAGATTTGAAAGGGAAGAAAAATGTGCTCATGGTAATATGGTCATAGGGTTTTCTTTTTGCCTTCTGCAGTCTGCCATGGAAAGCGACGAGGGGCCCTCTATAGAACCCCACCTTCCCTTTCCATGGTGGCCATCTTGGAAAAGGATTTTCCATCCTAAACCGGGATGCCACTGGCGTCCCGGTGTAGGACGAAAAATCCTCTTTTTTAGTACCATGGGTTCCCGCTTTGGGAACCTAGGCTGCTACTGGCCTTCATCCCCCATTTCAGGGGCTGGAATGGGGGTATAATGGTTCAGAGACCTCGTTATCCACCCTCGCTTCGCTTGGGCTGATAACTTGGGCTGCTGCACCGGTATCCACTGTTCCAGTCCCTAGAACGGAGGATGAACGCCCCAATATTGCCATTAGTATAACACAAAATGCAAATGGAAATGTTGGAAAATATTATTGAGTCTATGTACTTTACTGGGAAATATAGTAGATGGAGTCTATGCATTTTTTTTTAGTTCTATTTTTTAACTGTGAAAGGTGGTTCGTAAAGGAACATTGATTTTGTTTTTGGATGGATTTATTTTGGCAGGAGAGCTTAGTACGAAAGGTGGGGAGGGAAATGGGGGAAGAGGCACCAAACACTAATATGGAGGGGCAGGTGGACAGGGGAAAATGTTGCGCGTCTGTTATTACTTAGTTAGGGGGCAGTGTTTCTCATGCTCCTTGATTACAGCAGTGGTGGTGTCTCTTGGGGAGGAGGGATGGCCTTAGCTGATGCCATTTTAAGATAAATAGCAGTTTTTCTAAAAGTATGTACTGTGTACTAGATTGTTAATGGATGAGTAGGAATAGGTGTTGGAGCTGTGCAAGGGAAATTCTGAAGTTGAAAGTTCCTAGATCACTAGAAAATGCAGTTCTAAACTGTCCGCGAAGCACAGATCTTATTGTGAAGTGCGTACAGGTTCTCGGACACGTCATCATGGTGCGCGCCAGCATATGGTCATGTGGCACTCTCTGGAAGGTCTGCAATGAAGTCAGATGTTGGTAGACATTATGGTTAAGTTGCGCTACTAAATACCTATGAAATTCAATGAAAAAACATTGTTAAACGGAAGTTATGGTTCCAAAAAAAAACGAAAACCCCTGAAATTTGCCAGTTATTGTAAGCTAAGCAACCATAACTCGCGCCACCACCGTGCAGAGCTAACACTAACACCCAGGACATCAAAGATGACATCACAAATGTCATTGATGACATCACTAATGCCATCACATGTCTGGCTCCCCCTTTTTTCCTTTACTGACATATGTAGGCCACATGGTTTTCTTCAGTAACATATTTTCTGAAAGACACAGGGGACCGCACACTCTGGGTTAGGGTATTAATATAACAATCAATCACAGAAAGACATCCAGAGCATTCAATTCAAAGGTTTGGTATCAAGGATTTTTATTAGAGCTGATACAGTTTTAATATATGAGTTAAATCATGATTTAATCTGCACTTATGGCAATAACTTACAAAGCAGGAAAAAACTTTTTTAAGAACACATCTAAATAATAAAATTCATACTATTCAATCGTTCAAGCATTCATCCACATACATCCCTCAGACATCATTCCACTCATACAACGCACCAATGGATGTAAGAGATAACATCTATAAAAAATCATGACATATAATTCATCAAAAGGATTATTTATAGAAAGAATGTGAGATCAATATGTTGGGCCACAATAGATAATGCAGGTGGCCGAAAGGTTTAGATGGGTCCCAGAAGTCTCCGACCACGACCTCATCACAAGTTTCACTCTACCGGTTTCGACATATGTACTTTATTATAGTAACGTCTTCATCAGGAGTTAAAGTTTACATTCTACAAAGAGGAGAGGAAAGGGAAACACAAACTCATGAGTTCCCTTTGTTATGATGACAAAATGAAACAATATATTCAAACCAAATCAAGAAATATATATAACATCATTAAAAATCAGTTGATAGACAAAAACAACGGCCTGCTGTCACCCCGAGTGAGACTCTCTGGGGTCGACCATAGGTGTCAGACAGGAACAGGAAAAGTGCTACCATCATGAGTTGATGTCCTAAAGTCAAGTGGAAACAGGTCATGAACTAAACCGACACCAACATTTTTAAGTTTTGGACAGAGGGTGTCTACTGTCCCCAGCTGACCACAAAAGTGATGGGTGGAAGGTTTCGAATGAATCTAAACCACTGGCAATTGCTCTGGGCAACCTGCCACACCATCGTTTTTTAGCCCGTCTGCGCCATTGCAAAAGGGGACCAGCCATGTGCAAATCAGTCAGCAGCTGCGGCCACCGAAGGTAACAGCCCAGCCCGAACTGCTAGTCCAGGTCCCCTCTGCACAGAAAACCAAGCAATCCCAGATATGTTTCGGCCTTGTTGGACCTCCTCAGTGAGGTGCAGCATGGTTCCCTGTGGCGCAGCGAGCAAGGGACCCACGTCAGGGCATACCCTCTCTCACAAGGAAAAACAAACTGACCACAAAAGTGATGGGTGGAAGGTTTCGAATGAATCATAACCACTGGCAATTGCTCTGGGCAACCTTCCACACCACCGTTTTTTAGCCCGTCTGCACCATTGCAAAAGGGGACCAGCCATGTGCCACTGTCCCCGGCTGGCCTGATAGTTGCAAAAAATAGTCAGAAACTAAGGGCCGCATAGTTGCTTGATTTTACAATTTAGACACATGTGAGTGGCCCATCTATTGTGCCCAAAATTGGCCGAATTAGTGTGAGGTGCTACAGGCGACTTTGGTGTCATCCCTTACTGTGTGCTAGGACTTGCTACACCCATACAAGGAGATGCTGAAATAGTGGTCACTAACCTTGACTTGGAAAAAGGAAGGCTATCCATGGCTCCCTTTTATTTTAACTGGGTCGGCTTGTTTATTCAATTTAACAGCATCCCTAAGTTGGTTCCTGCACACGGGATTGCTGAGCTCACAGCAGGGCTCCACCCTGTGAAGTATTAATATAATTATATTCATAACCTGGTGGGAACCGTCCACCTAGGTGTAAAATTTCAAGTTGGCATATTTTACCTAATGTGTCCAATTGATGACACAAATAAAGGGGTAGATGTACTGGTGCCTACGAAGATCCGAAGCTGGACCACACAGACATATCACATCCCTAGATAGCAAGACAACAGAAGACCAATCACAGAGCTATATGAATTCAAATGGGCAAGAGTTATAGAAATGGTATACTTATTATGGTCGCAATAATTCTACCATACAGTGTCCTCATAGTTATATATGGGACAGCATGTTGAAAAAAAATGTGGTCCATAGATTAAGTGGGATGACTGACACTCCAGCTCATAATTGTTTGAATTCCACAAGATTAATGGCATCTAAACCATATATTGAATTGGATGACTGGAACCCCTAATTGCTGTGGCGTTATCTATTAACACTGGACACTGGGGGATCTAAAAAGTAAAGGACCTCCCCTGGTAGAGGGCAGCCTATTGCCAAACTCACGCAGTACGATTCCACTTACCTACAAAAGACCGGTGGATGTTATTCCACCTACAGCCGTCAGCTTGGTGTCTTGGAAGAGTTGAGCTCTGGCAGATGAGAACGCTCAGCAGACGAGAACGTTCAGCAGCACTGTGTTGATCGCGCTGTGCGTAAAAATAGCGTCTGCTCGAGCATGTGATTTTAGATTCTGTCACATGACCTTGCGTAGGAACGTGCTGCCATGGCAAAACAGTGTCATGTGTTAAAGGGTTTTTCCAAAGGCTCGTGTTAATGGGCCAAACCAGATATACCCAAGTAAGAGATTTGTTTTCTCCGCCATGCATATTTTAAATGCAGAAAAAATAGGGAAAGATACGTGACTCTGGCAGGCAGCCTGTCGTTGTTTTTGCCGTCATTTTGATGTGTTTGGACGTGCTGCCATGGTAGCCCAGTATCATGTGTTGAAAGGATTTCTCGAGAGAATCAGAAGATCATGTTGCTGGACCAAACTAAGTTAACTTAATTGGGGGATATGGTTTCTCCGCCATGCCAGATTTAAATGCAAAGAAAAGTTGATTTAGTCCGGATGGGGAGAAAAGTGCTTGTTTCTAATATAGGTCTACGGGGCTCTACACTCAGAGGGGCTATTTGTCCATATTAGAGGGCAAGAAGTAACTGGAATTGGAATGGAAAAGATTTTGTGAAAAGTAATACCTCCATATTTGACTATCTATAGTGGAGCCCTGACAGTCAGGAACTAAAAATTGAAAATGTACTATATTTGTAGACTTATCCTTCAAGTATGTTCTTACAGTAATTCCCCAGTCACATCATATGAAACATATACATAGGGGAAGACACAGGCTTGAAAGACAGCAATCCTTTCTGTGCATGAAGATAATCAGTAGAGTTATGAGCACTTTCTGATAGTTCTGTTGTTTTTGTATTACTGTACCTTCCCTGTATATGCTCATATGTGTATACATTGTACTCACAATGCTTTCCTTAGGGTCCAGTCACATCATGTGATACATATACATAGGGTAAGTAGCAGCTTTGAAACAGAGCAATCATTTCTCTGCATAAAGATAATCAGTTAGGTTATGAACACTTTCTGCTACTACTGCTACTTTTTTGCTTACTTCACTTTCCTTGTATATACTCATATTTGTATGTGTTGTTGTCTCTTAGCGTTTTGTCTGTAATAATGCAATTATGTAGTAAGTGGATTTTATTAGCTACTTATTGCATGTTTCACAGTACGCACAACTCTAATAAAAAAGCAGTTATCATTTCACTATTCAACATGGCAAGATTATGAATATTGCACCTCCATCATGTATGCTGCACACAATGCCTATGTTTCTACATGAGTAGCTTAGTATACTGGATAGAACTTCATAATACAGTGCTATTTATATCAATGCATTGCTTAATGCACTAAGTAGCTCATGATATTTATTCCAATGATCCTTGACACTTTTTTGTCAACATTATAATAAAAATCCCTTGTACAGACTTTTTATGAAAAGTAAATGCACATCTGATGTCATCAGTTGTGTCTGACATTTGTGATGTCATCTTTGATGTCCTGGGTGTTAGTCTTAGCAGTGCATGGTGGTGACGCAGGTTATGGTTGCTTACCTTACCATAACTGGCGAATTTCAGCGGTTTTCCGATTTTACTTGGAGCCATAATGTCCCTTTAACAACGTTTTTTCACTCAATCTGATATATGCGAAATGGGCGAAATAGAATGTTGCTAGTTGGTTGTACTGTTCCCACACTAAGGTGATACCTCTCCTTAAAATGTCTATCTATTTACAACTACGCTAAGGAGAGAGATATGATTCATTTAGCCACTAAAGCAAATAGCGGACAATTTCCAGAATATTGGACATTAGATACCAACAAACCAAAATGCCAATATGCATTCCCCCATCCTAAAATTGTCAGGTCCGGTTTGCTTTTTAAATTCAGTAAATGTGATACAATGGAAATTGTAGGTGCTAAGCTTGGTAATGCAAGAAATGAAAGATTATCTAGACTATGTGGGACTGTAAATATTGAAACTGCTAAACACTGTATGTGCTATTGTGAAAGGCTTAATAAGTTGGGATATCAGTACCTGAAACGAAATGACAACTCTAGCTCCCTAGATGATATTGGAATGACAAGGCAGTGTTTGTTAAACGGTAATGATACTAATCTCATCTTCCAAATGATGACATTTTATGAGCTAATTTTAACCATTTTAAAAAAATGTGTCTACTGGTATTTTAGTCGTTTAAGTGAGATCTGTGAATTGTGTTTAGTACTCGATGTTTGGACTGAAATAGAGCAGAAGACGGCACCGAACAGAGTAAGAAGAGGGGCACGGAGCGCAGTGAACATCTTGCCATGCAGTCTTCTGTTAGCCCTTTGCTTAACACCTCCATGAAATGTTCGTGCAGTAATAATACGAATGAATTTCTATCCAGTCCTCCTTGTCTAAGGAGACAGATTGCGTAGGAAACCATTAGAAAACCTTGAAAAAGTTCAACATTGCATACAGGGGGTCCATTGTAATATACATCATATCATTGCAAGTTTTGGTGTTCTTCTACATGACATTTGCATTTTTCTTAACATTAAGGTTGTCTATTTCAATGTCAAAATAAATGTCTATTAAGTCTTTTTCTCAGAATATACGTGTTTATTCCTTTATATGTTCCATTAAATCAGAGGGTATATTTTTGTTTCAACTGGTCTAGCAGTGACATGCACATCTGTGTTGCACTCCAATTCGTGTGTGTGCGTGTCAGTTCATGTTGCAATATCAAATGAGGATGTCTGTGGTATATAAAATACAATTCCACACACATAATCTGTACTGCAACTTTGAGCTGAAATGTAACACTCTTAAAGTGTAAGTTGGGGGTATGTTAGTCTTTATATTAAGGATTGTTTATGGCGATGTAGAGGGTTTTCTCCCCTTTTTCCTTTGTAGTGTTGGCTCAAAGATGAAAATGTAATGCCACCTAGAGACTTAAACATTTTTGACTGATGAGGAAAGAATGGCAGTATGGAGGCAGCAGCAGCTTTTTAGTGGGTCAAAAAGTCGTTACTGCATGGAGGGGGTCAGCCAACATAGGCAGCTAAGTGTCATTGGGTTCCATCTATGCATTTTCAATACCTTGTAATATGTAGAGCAACAAATACGTGTAAACGCTGTCCAAGTGACCTTTACAACTTTTTTTCAAACTCCGTTTTGGAAGAACTGTAACTGCCGCATGCTATTTATGCATGGCACACAGAATTTACAGTGGATTGCTTTGAAATCTGCTGACATTTAGTACTACACAAAGGTAGAGTCTATAGAAATGCATGGCTTTTTGTCATCACGAGCATGTCATGCTGGAGTGAAATCATGTTCTATATGAAGGTGGCGTGGGATGAATGGAAGAAATTAATATTACGTTCCATGCCCATATTCTGCCTCCAAAATCACGCCTTGCTTTTACACCTTACTGTTATGCTCAAGGCACAAAGAGGTAGACCTTTATGGATTCCTTTGGCTGCTTAGTTTTGTAAAGAACCTGCTTTAACAGCACCATTTATTTGGCCTGCCCACGGAGGCTACACAGTTCATTACACAGGTAGCACTTTAGTACAACCACATGTTAATGCTCACCGATTGCATCTGGTGGGTAAGACCCACAAATAAATAATAAAAACTATCCAAATGAGTCAATAAAGTGCACAGGAACAAGAAAAACAAAAGTTTTTTTACATGCAACTGGGATCAGGAATAATGAAAATGGTGGTGTTTTATAGTAGAAAGTGGAGTGTCATCATAAAAAATTGTTTCAGAGTGCATTGAGAATCTTGTTCGCTGATTGGTCAATTATGGTTGCTTGATAGAGGAATCTATACAATGCTGAGCCCTGTTGTCCTATACTATCCCTTGGAACCGTTGTATTAGTCACCTCATAATAATGACTTCATGGTGGTATCATTGAGTTTCACAGACTTATGAATGGACAGTCAACTTTTGATAGTGTTTCAGTTTATCCATAGCATTTAAGTGGTGGAGCTCCCTTGGTCTTCCTGGGTGGGCCACTTCAGCCAGTGTTGACCAATGAAATTGTGAGGTGTGAACAGTGTGGCAACAACTGTATTCTTCACATCCTATTCTCATGGGAATTGAATGTTGGCACCATCTTACTGTTCGTATCCTGTGAGCATGTATCAACAAGTAGCATATTATTGAGACTTCTGATTGGAAACATGTAACTTTTCTCCTTCAATTCACATGTCATGTAATGTGCTCCTAGGTGTGTTGCTCTGAACTGTGCACTTTGTCAAGATTATGTGTGCTTTACCTCTATATGGACATGTAATGTAATGGTTAAAATCAAGTGTGGACTTCATTGATGTGTCCTAATCGATGTACAACCTTTATTGCATCTTATGTATTAAGCGATGGACTTTGAACCTTCCTTAGTTCTGCATACTGAGTTCTCCCTAGGCTGGTGCTTGTGTTTACCATTGTATGTATCTCTACTTCTGCGTGGATGTTTTCCTACATGGGGCAATATGCTTCTTCTGTTGGACTGACTCTGTCTTGTGCATGTCTCTGCATGTAGGCTCATTCTCACCATGGCTGTGACCTTGCTTTTGTTAGTTTTAAGACCGTGGGCAGAACTTCTAGTAGCTAAATGATTCACTTGCTGAATATTTGGGACCGGACTTAACATTCTAGTCTGTGACCAATCACTATGCAGTGTTTTACCCCATTCCCCACCTGGAACCTGCTTCTAGTAGCAATACCTAATTAGGTCCTGCTCCTTGTGTTGTCTGGGAAAGAGTTTCATCTCCTACTGCTAACCAATCGCTGCACGACTTCCCACAGTGCATAAGGTTGTTGGCCTTGTCAGCACATTTCTCTTGTTCTCACTTAAGCTGACCATCTTCTCGCTGTGTAAAATCTACCTCTGATGGTTTTGAGGCTTACTATTCAAATGGCCTACATGCTGCCTTCAATCTTGCGGCCTACTATGTCTTAGGTAGCTATGAAGCGTTAATGTATGCACATATATATTATACGTTCGTCACCTTAGTATTTCTATTCCACACTAATAACTACTGGATGTGTTTCTTTTTTCTACTAGTCTCTTCCAACATGTATGTATATATTCAGTTAGGGCTAACGTCTGTCCCTATGTTAATATGTCGTTACCATGTTTTATATGGCTGGAAATCTACCTACGTATGCATCTATCTACATGTATGTATTGTGTTGGCTGCTACCTATCTCTTGTCACAAGAAGAACTATCAAAGTTTTTAGCATATTGTGTTTGTTGCCTAAATCTATTAATGTTTGCTTTCTCTAATACATGCCTACTCTATTGCCTACTGTTCTTCCTGCGCTTGGCCTACTCGCTTGCCCCTATATTGATGTGTGTGTGTTAGGTTGACTCTTGGAGCATAATTGCTGGTTAATTGTATCTGCAGTCTTTCTGCAAATCTAAACCTAGAATGCATGTGTGTTGCTGTTCTTCATCTTATCTCTCAGTGAAGGGTTATGGTGGGAATGACATGGGAATAGCCATGTGGCCTGGATCTTTGGCCTTTCCTGTGTATTCTGAATTGTGCTTTATGGGTTATATCAGCTTGCATTTCCTCTCATACATGGAATGTAAGATGTTCATCCCAACATGCCCCCCTTTCATTCCTTCTGGAATAAATTTCCTCATGAATTCTTTATCTTTTAACTCTTGTTCATGAACCCAATCATATCTATCGCTTAGGATCCAGATATTGCTGATGTTCCTCAAATTCCCTCCCCCTTTTAAACAGCAACCCCCATTTCCTGTGGGATTTACATAACACTCGAGGTAAAGCTCTGAGTTTGAAGCTGGTGGCCGAAGGGTTCCTGTGCACCTATGGGGCATGCTATGGGTACCATCTTGGATATGGGCTTTATTTAGACCTCATCTGTTTGTTTGTTCTCATGTTTCAATGTAGAAGTGGCCTCTTATACCTTTACTGCAAGTAATCTTATACCATCTCCATGGGACACACAACAGGCTCTTACTATTTGATAACTGCTCCAAATTAGGATTAAGAAGATCAAAATTGGCAAAATGATTTGGTAAGCGTGTGCCAACCAGTCTGGCAACCACAAGAAAATGTGTGACAATCAATCACTGTCTCTTTTAATTCCTCCCTCATTTTCCATTTCAATTAAGTGTACTAGGATGTAAAGGTTAACAAGGGAGCACACTGCTCCAAGATGATAGTGATGGAAAAAGACCTTTGATCCACATTGCCAGAAAAGATTCATGATAGTAGCTGTACCGTCTTGTAGAGCTGGCATTGTTATGGTTCGATTGCATCCTTTGTTCTGAGCCACAGGCAGATTTCCTTAGCCTCTGAAACAGAATGGAGATCAAGTGAGAATATGTGCTTTAGTGATTGTTCATGTTGCTGCAAATTTGTTAGCTTATTCACATATGATGCCCACACTTCTCAACAGTTTCCATCTACATGTTTTACAGCATCTTCTTCGTACACATCAGTGCCTCGGCTCATAATACTACTTGTCCCATTACCCATTTCTTATTCCAGTATGTTGCTCCTTCTATAAACATCTGGGGTTTGATTGCACATTTCTTAGATTATTGTCCTTTTTTCCCTTCACAATTTCTTCTGTCTACTTCTTTGAGACTTACATTGGGATGGAAATGAGTCTATCTCACCCCCCTAGGCGCTTTCAAGTACGGCGAACACCATATGAGGTGATGTAGTGTACAAGGGGGGAGTAATCCGCACTATCAAGCACTATGGTAGAGGCACTGTAGCGACTACAGTGGATGTGAGGCACTAGAAAACACATAGCACATGACTCCATTTTGTATTAGGCCCAAAACAACAGGAGCTGACATACAGTTCATGAACCCAGCTCACTAGGCCCAATCTCATTAAAACAGAATGGATCCATGGAGCCCCGTTCCCACGGAGGTTCACTTTCCCATGTCATTTCAGTGTAGCAAATATTTAGTATATTTCAAAGCAATGTGCCATGTTAGAGCATGAGAAAACACCATGCTACGCACCAATTAATCTCAACTAAACTGCAAGTAGGCCTCCAACCCCCACCCAGCCAGTCCAGAGCCAGCCCCACACCTCTGACCCATCCCCCACACCTTTGCCTTCCCTGACAAGCAGATGACCCCCATCTCCTAACCCAAATCAAGGGTCTGCAGAAGATCTAAGCATGCATAGCTGTATTTCCTCAAGCATGACAACACACCTCTTGTAACATGAGGTACAGGGAGGAATAAATTAAAGAGCAAAACCCCGGGAGGAGATCTTGAGTGCGGGAACTGCAGTATCAAAGAAGCCCTGAATGTGTGGGTCAGCGTGACTGTATTTTATTCTCCCTTCCCCTTGGCACCATTTCCCATGCCGCCCAGGTACCTGCCACAATGATATAGTAACCAAGCTTAGCATGCTTAGTTTAGACAACAACAATGTAGCCTATGTGTGCCCTGACCTTCACTGTGAGGATGAACCCAGCCGACTCACGTGGATCCTGATTGACAGGAAAAGAACCAATCAATTACAGCCTGGCATCCCCTATGGAGCAGGACCATGTGTATGGTGACTCCAATCAGTGGCACCAATTAGTACTGTAAGTAATGACGTTTTCCTGGTTTTTAAGGTCTTGTTTGTAGCAGGGAGGGTCACAGTGCTCTTGAGCAGCAGAGTCCTTTGCTGATATTTGTATTCTGTCCAATTAAACCTTGTTATGCTTGCAACACTATCTCCTGCCCTAATTCCCTAGCGGGTTGTCTTTATTCTGGAATGCACATAAAAAGGGTGTTGCCTTCCTTTAGTGACCCTTACAACATGATTCCATCACCCTGTACTTACAGAGGTATTCAGGTGGTTTCTCCAGAAGGGCCGTGCCCACCTACGGTGACCAGCCCCGAAACACATAGGCTGAGCGGCTCGTGCGGGTGTCGTCTTTGCAGAATTCTCGCTTGCTCGTTGAAGCGGGGTATGGCCCCAGGGAGAGGCCCAAGTCTGTTGTGGATTCCCTGTGAACAGAAGCTTTCGGAAAAACGTGAGCATGAGAGTTTAGCCTGCAAGGGATAACAAAGTACAGTTGGGGATGTAGAGCAGTGTAAAATGGATGAGCATGTGGTGAATGGAAGTGAGAGTGTATTTTGGTTTGCAGATTGCAAACCACATTGTGGAAGTTTTTATGGCCATTTCTATTCATTTATTTCTTAAGGAATATTAAGGATAAGGAAAAAGGAATATGGGTGCCTCCATGAGTGAGGGTGGCACCATGTTGCACTGTCCCAACCAGTGCGATAGATAAATACAAGAAGAAATATAGGAGCTCCATGTAATTAGGGATCTCAGGAAGAGTACTGGCTGTTGTTTTAGCTTAGTTTAGTTATTTTACTTTATTTTGATAGTGTATTTTTCAGGTGTATGGAGGAGGCCCAGGAGGGGCAGGTGTGACGTGTATGAGTGCATCAGGGCAGCGTGCAGGGAGTTAATGAAGATGCTCTAGTGGGGAACAGTGGAGGGGAAAAGTGATTTTTTTTGCTATGAACGTTTTGACAGTATTGAATGGTAGTAGAGCCACAATTACAGTTAATATATTTTAAGT
This sequence comes from Ambystoma mexicanum, assembly GCF_040938575.1. NCBI lineage: Eukaryota > Metazoa > Chordata > Amphibia > Caudata > Ambystomatidae > Ambystoma > Ambystoma mexicanum. The sequence continues at coordinate 340,745,256 of NC_090939.1, forward strand.
GATATTGGGCATTTTATATCCCTGGTTTAATTATGGTACAGCTGTACAAGCATCACACCGACACAAGCTACTGACCGGAAACAACAATGGGGATGGACACACCCTTAGATGACATATGTAAGGCCCTGCCTAATGTACGGGGAGAAAACCAGAAAGTATCACTACCAATGGGTGACTGAGACTAAAGGGGAGAGAATGCCCTACTCCTGGCCTGACCAGGGATCATTTGACAGATGTTCCCTGGATCATATGTCCACCTACTTGACCGCAAAATATAAGGGGAGACAATTACAGAGTAGACATGAAATATTGGATCTATGGAGAATGTTCCAAGAGACAGAGGTCCCAACAGAAGGGGAGATGACACCAGTTAATGACAAGAAGACAAGTACAGTGGAGGCAGGAGGGAAAGGGGAGACGAAAAAGGGGATATACCTGCTCGCCACATGACCAGAAGAAGGGTATACCAACCCAACATATGTGTCTGGGGGCACGATAATGGCCGACCCAAGTACGACCCTGCCCCTACCATATGCCATTCTCCCTGTGGTGTTGACACACACAGGGGTAAGCGCGAGAGACCTCAGGTAGAATTAGCCTCCACACGCACAGAATTGGCAAGGTTGATGGCAGCCTATGAAGCATCATGGGTGACAGAGCTTACCATGATGACCGCAGGAACGCCCCCACAGCCCCCCAGGAACGAATGAAAGTCAGGTGACTTCCTGTTCAGAGTAGACAGTGCACCAATAAGAACTATCCACGTTGAATGGGACAGGGAGATGGATAGTTTGGGGTATGAGAATGTGGGGTCCGAGAGGGGGGATGAGGAGTATTGGAGTGACTTTGATGACACAGAAGAGGATGCGGATGGAGGGCATGATTAAGTGCCCCTGACTACACCAAGAGTAGAAAGCCTATGGGACAGAAGATTAAGAGAAAGGTTTGGTAGGTTAGCATTGGCACGGAAAAAGGGAAGTGCAAGTAAGGGCGGGAAAGGAAAGACAAAACTGCAAATGCACTTAATACTTAATACACAAGTGTGCTGGGTGACCCCATTATGTCCCTTGGGCACAAATTGACAAAAACAATCTCCTTAAGGCCCTCCCACCACTTACATTGGGAGCAAGTAAATGGATTTATGCATTTTAGAGAAACACTGCAGGGGCACCCCTAGCCATATGGGACATTACGAGCTTGCTAGAAGCAGCAGTGGGAGATCAGGCAGAGACAGTGTGGATTAAATCTGGGTACCTGGGAGTAACACTGAGTAATGATTCCCATGATGGAGTGGCATTCAACAAGATTAGAGCAAAAGTATGGGGTGTGATGTGATGCACGTTCCTAGATACCCCAGACTTACAATCAATAATGCAATGCAGAATGGGGGATGAGGAAAACACTGTGTGGTATATACTCAGAGTTCAAGAGATGTGGAGAGCAGAAACGGGCAGCGCCTGGGATACAGCAGCATCCTTGTTTTACTTTATTGTGAAATGAGGGCTACCTAAGGAAGTGCAGAAAGTGCTTGATAAGATAGCTAGAGTGGAAGCAAAGGGCTGGCCCGACATTCAAAGTATCATGGTGCACCATTGTAGGTGGATCAACGAGCATGAAAAAAAAAACTGTTTAGAGGCAGCAGACAGTCAAATCGAAACTAGTTGAAAATAAACTAGTGAAGGTAGCAGAGATATCAGTAGTGCCACCCCCTGAGCAGATGGGAGAGGAAGGGTGTGTCTCCATTGCAGCCCAGGCGAGGATGGCAGAAGTGTGGGTTAACAACGGACAAGGAGAGTGGGGAGGAAAACAATACTTTTTGGGGCTCCAGCAGCAAAGAGGGCAGCAGCGAGGACAAGGTGTGTTCCGAGGACAAAGGGGAGGGAAATTTGGAGGACAAGGACCAAGGGGTGGAAGACCAGGCCAGTGTTGGTTGTGTGGAAGGAGGGGACACTTTTCAAGAGGTTGTTGCAGCAGACAGGGGGGGATTATGGCTACATTACCCCACCCATGTAGCCTCCAAGAGCCTGTTTAAGGAATGTCATCAATCCTGTATGAGATTCACCAGGCCTTGCACAATTGCATCGCCCAAATCCCTGGCCCATACCAGCCACCCCACCAGCAGCAAGCCGTGCAGCTACACCAGACCCACCAATAAGCAAAGGAAAACAGACACACCCATTTGCAACTGCACCAAACAGAGCAGCGGCCCCATATCAAGGAGCAACAGAGGTGGAGGGAAATCCTTTCTCGTTCCCTGGGACAGACACATACCCAATTAGGACATCCCACAGAGAGCACTAGCGTGTCCAGTCCTATCAATGACCTTACATCCAGAAGAGGAACCACTGCTGGGGACAGAGATAGGGAATAAGCAATTCATCTTCATGGTGGAATCGGGAGCAGAGAAGTTGTGCATTAGTGAAGGCACCTTCTCATTATCAATTAAAACTCTCAACATGCAGGGATTCTCTGGGCTGTTTTAACAGTTTCTTACACAAAAGACCTAGACGTCAAGGTGGGAGGGAAGGTTGTGTGAGCACCCCTCCTTTATTCTGAGAGTTCTCCTGTCAACCTGCTTGATAGGGATCTGCTTAGCAAATTATTCATATACAGGGGGATTGTCTGCGCCACACCTGGCATGTGCTCCCTACGAACACCAGCAAGTAGGTATACCACTGAGAAATAAGGAAAATGTGTTGAAAATAATAAGACAGTTCCTCAATATGAACTGTCCTAGCTATAGATGGGTTGTCATGTACATAATCCCATCCAGTCAAATCCAAACAGCTGCATTGGAGGTATCCATATGGTTAAAAGTAGATAGGCACATTAGATATGTCATTTTTTATATTTTAAATTTGTTTGGATAAAATGAAAAAAACAGACAAGAGAAAGAATTGTCAAAAAGTAATAGTGAATAAAGGAAATATAAATATTACTTTATTGCCAGCCATAACCTGTATTGTTGCAGTAGGCTAAGGCTCTGTGAATCAATGAAAGCATAACAAAATGTGATGAACATAATCTCAAACCAGTGCAAACCAATATGAGTCAGAATCAGAACATAAAAGGATTAATGAACATCAAATAGAAGTAGTGTAACTACCTGTCTGGCTTCCAAACATGAGTCATGAGATACTATGAGTAGGAAAGTTAGAGTGAAGGAAAGAAAAATAAGAAAGACTCAGAGCGAAAGAAGGCAATCATTTAGTGTGGAACATTTCTTCTACTTTCCTGATAGTATTTGAAAGCTGGCATTCCCCACAATTACAGTAAAATCACTAAATTAGAGACACAGATGGACACACCCCATTAGGGAATGAGACCAGGACCAAGTGAGAGTGAGGTAAAAGATAAGTTTTATATAAAGTAAAAATGAGGCACGCAGAGGACTCTGCTACTCCGAGAGCACTCTGCCAAAATACACAAGACATACACAAGACATACACATTATATTACAAAAACACATCATCTGTGACGTGTGCTATAGGGGGTACAATCGGTGATGCTCATTGGGCAAAGGGTACTGGACAGTATGTTGCGCATATGGATGGTGTTTCTTGATTGGTCAGCTTCAAATGGTAACTTTCGTGGAGCACGTGGGTCAGCTGGGCTCATCTGGGGGGTTGCAGGGTGAGGCGATGTCCATGTTATTGTGATTTAGACTATCTAACATTTGCCCTTTTGGCCACCCATAGCTTAGCATTATTTATAAATCTTAACATGCAATATCTATATATTGCACCAGCTATGTCTAAATGACGATAAGACGGAGCTCCTTATCTTGGGTACCTCCCAACGCCTGAGCAAACTTGAGCCATTTTATCAGTCATTCACCATAGACGGTAATGTCATTCGAGTCTCGAAAGACACCAAAACGCTAGGCTTTTACCTTGACGCCACCCTATCGTTATCGGGACAAATAAATGCTGTCAGGTCTGCCTCTGCTTACACGTGCAAACTTATTGCAGCCCGCAGACAGTTTCTCACCATCCCCAACAGTGTCACACTGGCTAGAACCCTCATTATGGCAAAAATTGATTACTGCAGTGCTCTTTACTTAGGTACCAGCCAAGAGAACCTGAACAAACTCCAAACTACCCAGAATAATGCCATTCGAGCGGCCTTGAACATCCCCCGCAACAACCACATCTCAGAATCCAGAACCAACCTAAAGTGGTTACCTGTCAAGCAGAGAATTTCCTTAAAAACACTTGCCCTCACACCCAAATGCTTGGCTAACAAAGCCCCGATCTACCTCTGCAGTCGGCTATCCCGCCACTCTACCACCCGACCACTTAGAACTGCCCAGACTCATTGTCTATCGATCCCCAGGTTTAAGCTTCAAAAAGTGGGGGGCACCAGCTTCCCTGTCCTAGCCTCCAAACTATGGAACACCCTTCCCGCTACTATCAGAGCTGAAGACTCTTTCAACACCTTCAAGACCAAAACCAAATCTTGGCCTTTGACCAGCATTAAGACATGCTCTGCGTCTCTGCCTGACATACTTTGGCCTGCCTCCTCTGATACTATTTCTGGCCCGCTACCTCTGTTACTATTTCTGCACACCCTAGCATTTACCCTCTGTTAATCCAGTGGCACTGTAATTTATGTAATATATGTAATTAGAAAGACGGTTAATATGCTGTTACTGTAAATTCTCTATTGTAATTTTTGTCTGTATTTTACTGCAACCTTGTACAAATTGCGCCCTGATGCCTCCGGGCCTGATGGTTTTGCGCGTTATAAATAAACAAATACAATACAAATACAAATATATCATTGGACATTTGACCTGGACAATAAAAACAAGAATACATGCGTCCTGGTGTCTTATCTAACGCAATAATTCAATAATACATTCATCAAGTTTCTCCTTAAATCTAATGAAGGTGGGTTATTGTTTGTTAGCACAGAGAAGAATATATAACAACATGGGATTAGTACTAAGGTGTGAACTGGGATGGCACACGGTCGAGGGGCATGCAACTGTTACATCAAAAGAGGTGTTGGGTTAGGGAGCTTATTGTCTACATTTCTTTGGACCGGGTCTGGTAGTGCTGAAGCAGATTTGTGGAGACAGATATTTTTTTCCAGGGCCAGGCCCTGGCCCTGTCATTCACAGGGCAGCGATGTAAAAAGAAAGGCGAGTGATACAGGACCTCATTAAGAGGCTGGCGGTAGCCTTGCCTGTAGTACAGGCACAGCTGCCACCGGTATCCATTTTTTTCCAGTACTTGTGAATGGGCCATTACCGGGTCATGCCAAGTTTGGCAGACCCGGTAATTGCCCATTCGCGGGTGCTGGTAAGTAGGGACTCCCCATCCCCATTCGGCCTGATAGGGCTCAATGGGAATGGGGGAATACCGGTGCTACCATAATGTTCTGCTTGCAGGTACTGGTACAGCCACCAGGTCAGACCTGGTTGCTGCAAAGGCACCCGCAAGCAGAACTCGTAGTTTGCCGGTATGGTAACAACGGTACCGGAAAGCTTACCAGGACCATTGTTACTGTACCAGCAAACTCGTAATAAGGCCCACAGTGTTTAGTTTGTTGATTTTCTCGCTCAAGTTTCTGTGAGAACAGGGCAGCTGCTGACACGGCAGCCTGGAGGAGGTTGAGGGTTGGCTGGCTGGCTGTGCATATTCATCTGGGGTACAAGACATGTAGATGTAGCCCCCACCCCCTTCCAAATCTATCCATGCTTCATCATACCATTCTAAGTCCCGGGGCTCTTTAATTGTGGTGTGCCATAGCATATCCACAATTTACCCTGTGTTATATTTAGCTGTCATTCTATATTTTGGTTCCGATTCATCTCCTGTTTGGACCTGGGCCTCGTGTGTTACCTGTACTACTCCTGTTGTGTGGTCCATTGTCGCCATAATCATTGCACTGTTGGGTATAGATTTTGCACAACACCTGAGTCCCAATTGGAACAAACAAAAAATTAGCAGAAAAAAGACGATGATAGTTATCAGTAGTTTCACGGTAATCCCAAGCCATGACAGGACCCACTCGAACAGTTTGTCGAACCATGTGGTGGGCTGCACTCCTCCTTCTTCCTTCATCCTTTTGCCGAGTTTATGCACTACTGCTATGCGATAGTGCCCCATAGTCCACGTCGACAGAGTGTAAGAATGTGCAACATGCGCTCTTGATTTTTTGGCAAACACCGCCATCCATTGCAGTTAACAGGTCCAAACGTAGCGGTTCTGCATGGTCATCAGTCGCAGGGCTCTCAGCTCCACCTTAATGACATTAAATCGTTCTTATGTGTCTTTGGCCAGTTGGATGAGTTCCCGGCGTGTGATCTGCAGCCATTTTGCATTTGCATGAGCTTGGATGCTTAGAACGAGAGACGCGAAAAAAGTCTCTGCTGAGGTGAACAACTTGAATCGAGCAGGGATTTGCACCAAAAGTTATGAGGATGCTGCAGAGATATAGTTTGACGATCTCTGCTTTCCGAATACTGTGCTTTGCAATTGTTCTTTGGATAGGAAGTATGCAGGGGGTTCTTTGGTTGTTGACAGGGGTGCCTGGGAATGCTTTGCTGGCGCCCTCTCCCCTAGGATGTGGCTTTCAGGTATCACCATCAGGGTTGAGTGCAGCATTGCCCGGGCACACGTGCCCCTCCATGACTGTGGAAGGTGCGAAAATGCCTGTTTGCCGCATACCCAGTAAGTGTCCATTAAAGCTATTGTTCTTTTTTTCATGTCTGGGAGGATGATAGTTTTTCTACAGTTCTTGTTTGTACCCAATGGAACTTTCCCTTCTCGATGGAAGCACAGCTCATATGATAGTTTTGTTGCACTTTGATCGGTTTCTCTAGAGATGTAAACCACGTTAGTTTGGTGATGTTCTCAGACCAGATTGGAGCGCATGTGCTTTTAATCCATTGCAGCCTCTCATCAGACAGTCCTCGTAGTGCCTCTGCCTTACAAGTTACTTGTTCTTCTTGCCATTTGTTGTCAGAAAACATTGTCCCTTGGATTACTAAAAAAGGTTCCTGATGCAGACAACTCCTTGTGACTTGTGGTAACATGTTTTTTCGTTTCACACCATTTATAATGAAACGGTATGTGCTTGATAGGTGATTTTTATTCTGCACAGTGCAAGATGAACCAGACACTGGGCCTCCTGTGGAAACAACTCTTTATGGGTCCCCGAAGCATGGGGGATCAAAGAGCCCACATAGCCGCTTTTGTTAGTAGCTTGCTTTGCCATTGTGCTCATGTCTGCATACCATTTGTTAGACTAGACTAATTTGGATGTCGTGGGTCTTCTACTGTGTCTAAACCTAAACCGTGGTATTCCTCATACCTTTTCAGTCCCACTCCCCTTTTCTGCCCCGTGTTCCCCCCTAGACCATTTTGGGTTTCTACTAATTGCTGGTATTGGATTGGAAATATTCCATCTGTTACCCCTGCTTCCCACCCACCATCCTGCTGCCCACCCAATTTACAATTAGCTAGGGTGGGGATCTGGTTTTCATCATTTACATAATCGCTGCTTGAGGTAAGTTTTGCGGTTGTATAGAGGTCATCAAGTGTGTATGTGAAGTCATAGGGGTTGGGTAATTCATGTCATACACGTTGAATTCATAATAGTTAGCTATGGAGTAGTTCATCAGTGGAGCTCAGACAGTTATATTTTTTGTGCAGGGTGGTGAGATTTGTAGGGACATTGCAGGACGATATTAGCTTGAACCCATTCCATTTTAAATGGGAGCCTTCTTGTATCAGTTTTTCTCCTCCTCCCCTTCTTTTATATCTATAGGTATGGAAGATATTGCCCAGTACAATACGAAAACCAAACAATAGCACAAAAAATAAAATTGCAGAAAAACAAATCCCACATTCAAAGGAGTGCAGCCTAAGGTTATTAATATTTCTCCTATTACTATCTATTGTACATTCGCTAACATTGATGGCCCTTGTTTATTCCATTGGCAAGCTTATAGAATGAGATACAATTGGGTTAAGCATACACTGTTCATTTATCTTACTTTTAATGTATTTTTATAGAAGCATTTTTAGAGAGAGAAAGAGAGAGAAGAGAGAGAGAACAATCAAATTCTGCAATTTCTGTTATATATACTTTGCATTCTGTGAGTGTCATTCAATTTTTATATGTAATTATCTACTTTAAAAAAAAATGTCTTATATACACCTTTTTTCTTCTGTTTCTACACTGTACATTGTTTTTCAATCCCCTTTTGAATTTCTTTTTGCTCAATTATCGCTGTATTACTTCTCTTTGTAATTACTGATACTATGTTTGTGTTGTCCTTTCCTCAACATTCTCTTCCCCCTCTGCTGTAACACTATCATGTACTTTGCGCACGTCTGAAATATGGATCCAGTATTTCAGCCCCTTTACTTTCACCACAGTGGGTGTACAGTAAATGACCACATAGAGGCCGTGAAACCTTGGAGCATTCTATCGCCTCACAAAACTATGCACATATAACGTCTCCAAGGCATTAATTGGACACTTGGGCTATCCCTTGCTGGAGTTACTGTGTCACTTTCACTTTCTCGTGTGAAGGTTGGAGCTATCTGCTTTACAATTATCCTGGCTGCTCTGGTTAGTTTTCTCAAATAATCTTGGAACTCCTCACCTAATTCTGTAGCTGTTCTATGTGCATCTGACATCCTTCTTAGCGATAATAGGGGGTGTTCATGCGCCTTCCTGTCACTATCTTATGGGGTGACAATTGGTGGTATTTGTTGGGCTGGTTTCTTAATTCAAATAGTGCCACCGGCAAGCAGTACACCCAGTTGTTCTTTAGGGTGTGGCATAGTTTGGACAATCTGCTTTGAGGAGGCCATTGATTTTTTCCACATCCCTATTAGCTTGCAGATGATAAATCAAACACAATTTGTGTGTAATCACCAGCATCACAGTTACTGCTTTCAACAGGTTGTTGATGAAATGCATCCCGTTGTGGGAGCGTATGATGTCACAGCTCCCCCATCGGGGGAACACCTGTCTCACTAAGAATTTTGCCACACATTTTGCATCCAGGTCGGTGCAGGGTCCCGCTTCCACCCAACGTTAAAAGGGGCAGACCACCACAATTAAGTATTGTGCCCCGTTACATCTTTCTCCCATGTCTGCGTAGTCAATATGCAGTTTGCAGAATGGTCCAATGGGGCGGGGTAGTGTCGCTCTCAGTGTTCTTAAAGTCATTCATGAATTGTATGTTTCAGTTGTTGTACATTCTATCAGCATTTTTGCCACATGCTCTTGCAATCCTGGCACAAACCAATTTTCCTGGATATCTGCAGCTATGTGTTGCTTGGCATTGTGTGCAGGGAAGTGCAATTGCAGAAATGCCATTTCTAATAGTTCCACAGGCATTACTACTTTTCCCGTACTATTTTGCCTCCAGAGGAGGTCAGTTGATAACTGAGTGCACCCCCTTTTTTCCCATTACTCCTGCTGTTCAGTTGGGGCTCGTTTTTGCAAATCAATTATCTGGCAAATTGGTATCGAGTTGTATCCCTCACACTGCTCTTCCTCCACATTTCCCTTTAATATGAATTCACCTTGCGTTTCCCTTCCTGTGTAGGCTGCCTCTTTGGTGGCAGCCTCCGCTGCCGCATTTCCCAAGGATATGTCATCATTGTTGTTAAGTTGGGCATGGCATTTAACCAGTGCCACCGTTGTTGGCTCTGTTAATGCTTCTATTAGTTCTTTCAAAAGCTCGGCATGTTGTACTGTGACCTATACGCTCTCCTGAACCCTCTCCTTCCTCATCATCATAGCTCATCGAGTACTGTTGTGGCCATGTAAACTGAGTCTGTATAAATAGTTACTGTGCATCCTTTTGCTGTGTGTAATGCTTCAATCAGCGCTACCAATTCTGCTGCTTGTGCTGAAAAGTGTGTTGGCAACCATTTTTTGCACAATTATCTCATACTCCCCTTCTTCCAATCGCACTACTGCAGCCCCTAGATGTTTTTCTCCTGTGTCTGAGTTTATTGACGCTGAGCCGTCCACGCAATACACTTCTCCTTCCTTCAGGGCATCTTCACTTGCTTTGGGCTTGTTATTTTATTTATTTATTCAGATTTATTTAAAGCGCACCTCAGCCCGGGGGCATCATGGCGCTGTTACATGAAGACATCTGGTTACAGTGGAAGGAAGATGGTTACTGAGCAAAATTCAATCCATGACACATTAAGTAGCAGACGTAAGAGAGCAAGTATAGGTGACAGGGGAGGATGTTAGTTGAATAGTGTAGTTTTGAGGGACTTGTGAAAGGAGTACAGTGATGGTTCTGCTCTGAGTGAGTTGGGGAGGGCATTCCAGAGCTTAGGTGCTATGTGTGGGAAGCCAATGCCGCCAGCTTTGGGTCTTCTCACAGTGGGTACTCGGAGTTGGTTGGCATGATGGCTTCTTCTAGGATGGGTAGAGGAGTTCTTTGTTATCGTTTCAGATAAGTATGGGGGTGCTGTATGATTGATGCACTTGTGTGTGAGAGTGAGAATTTTAAAGTTGATTCTTTCCTTGACTGGGAGCCAATGGGCGCGTCTTCTGGCCTGTGAAATATGGTCAGTTTTGGGGATGTATAGTGCAGCTCGGAGGGCGTTATTTTGCACTATTTGAAGTCTGCTTAGGTTTTTAGTCGATGTGCCTGCCAAGAGGGCGTTGCAGTAGTCCAGTCTGGCTCCTATAGTTGCTCTGGCTATGGAGAGGCAGTTGGGCATGGTAAGGTAGGGTTTGATGGCATAGATGAGTTTGGTGGACAGAACAGATGCTGAGGCGATGGCGCTGGTTTGTTTGGTCATGGAGAGTGTGGCATTTAAGTAGACTCCTAAGGTCTTGACGGCAGTGGAGACAGGTATGCTAATTCTGCCAATGATCATGGGAGAGTAATCGGGTCTGAGTTTAGCTAGTGTTTTGCTGGGGGCTAGGATAATGATTTTGATTTTGTCTTTGTTTAATCAGAGACCATTGATAGCCGTCCAGGTTTGGATGGTGGTATAGATTTTGAGGAGGGCTTCTGAGTCTTCGTCATAACGTTATCATCCCCTTAAACCGATAGAGGCCTGCTGGGGTGGAAAATGCAGTTTTCTCCTTGGCATGGTATGTCAGTGCTATTTGCCAATAGCCTGACGTGAGATCAAATGTACTGATGTATTTGGCTGAACCAACTTTATCCTCCTGTTCATCTGTCCTTGGATAAAGGGTGGGCATACTGCATTAAGAGCTCTATAGTCCACACAGAATCTCAACTCCTTGGATCCTGCCTTTGGTACTAGAACAACTAGACCATGGACTGGTACAGGGCTCTATTACCCCGAGATCAAGAATCTTGTTGACCTCCTCCTTTATGTTGGATCTTACATGGTATGACATCCTGTAATCTCTGTTTTAAGAGGTAAACAGACACCAGTTTGAATATCATGCTGGCCCCAAGGAGTCAAGCCTGGTGTTTATGGAAACAGTGAGGCAAACTGATTTAACAGAAACTTGCACTTCTCCTGTTGTTCAGGTGTCACATTAGAAGAGAGATGAACTCCTTCTATTTGCTTATCTAAAGGCTGGCCTCTAAGTAGGTCAGGTATAGGTTCGCTCTATTCCTCCTCTTGAGCTGAAGCTAGAAGCAAAGCTCCCACTTCTGGTCTAGAGACATAAACCTTTAAACGGTTGCTGGGAAAGACTCTGGGAGCCTCCTTAGAATTTCCTAAGTGCACCAGATAGTTGACCTCTCCAAGTTTACCCACAACCTTGAAGGGTCCTATAAATGTGTCCTGTATGGCCCTCGGCCTTGTAGGTGCCATAACTAGAACTAGCTGGTCTTGAGTAAACTCAACCATGTTGCTCTTTTAGCCATGCCAATGCTTCACCAGAGCCTGACCTGCTTTCAAGTTGTCTGATGCTTCTGCCATCATGTGTGACATTCTCCTCTGGAGACCTATCACATAGTCAGTGACTCTCACTGGCTTGGGGGAAGGAGCACTCTCCAACCCCTCCTTAATTAGGGCCAATATACCTCTAAAAGGATGGCCATAAAGACGTTCAAAGGGACTAAGTCCTGAGGGACTTCTATATAAGCAGAGAGAAGGCATGGCAGTAGAAGGTCCCACTTTCTTCTAAGGGGTTCCTCTAAAGCAACTACCATGCTCTTCATTGTATGTTTGAACCTCTCTACCAATCCATTTGTCTGAGGATGGTAGGCAGTTTAGAACTTGTAAGTTACTCCACAGTTTTTCCACATGGCATGCATGTAGTGGGACATACAATTGGATCCCCTGTCAGAGATAACCTCCTTAGGAAAACCTACACCAGTAAAAATAACAAGTAGGGCCTTAGCAACTGCCTGAGCTGTAACAGTTGTCAATGGTATGGCTTCAGGATACCTAGTAGCAAGGTCTACTAACCAGAAAACACCTGTTTTGAGAATATGTAGGAGGGTCTATGGGACCAACAATGTCGATTCCTACCCTCCCAAAATGAACTCCCACCACTGGGAGAGGCGCCAAGGGTGCCACATTCTTGGCGCCACTCTTGCCAGAGGTTTGGCAAGTGTGACAGCTCCTACAGAACTTATATACATATACATCCAATCCCAATTTAGGCCAATAGAAATATAGAGAGAGCCTTTCCTTGGTCTTCTTAAAACTGTCCAGCCAAAGGTATATCATGGGCTAACTGTAGGAACTTGAGTCTGCTTTCAAGAAGCACTACAAGTCTTCTGTAGTCCCCTGGGATAGACTCAGTTGGTTCACTGTAGAATAGGCCATCTGTAGAAGAGGCCATCTTCCTAGTACAACCTATGCTTCCCTTGCTCTAGCTCATGCATCCGAGAAGCTGCCTGTTGGCAAAGACCTGGTAGGTAGGACACTCTCTTTGACCTCTTCTTCCGTCTGCCCTAAAGGGTCCAACTTCTGCCAGTAAAGACTGCAGCTCAGGATGGTCTGCAGGATCCAGATCTCCAACAGGAGCAAGGTCCTCTTCCAGCTCTGATTCCTCAGCAGCAGATTCAACCCTGCAATGGTGTTACAAACACTCAGCCTCAACTGGTGGAGAAGTCACAGGTGTGACTTTGGACAGTCCTCTCGGGGATGTCCTGATTGGTAGCACAGGAGTGCTGGCTCGTTTCTTCCTGAAGGGTTTAGGTTGCCCCTTTTCCTCCTTCTTCTTAGAAATTGCAGTCAGTAAGTCTATGGACTGGGAGTTATAGTTTCCTCTATAATCTCCTCTGGAGAGCCCCTTAAGGTACTCTCTCTGGCCTTCCTAGTCTGCTCCTGTTTCCTTTTGTTGGGCGGCCTGGGGGTGATTCATACAACTCCAAGAGTATTTAAGTCATTCCCCAACAGGACTCTCCCAGGTACTTCACTCTGCACGCTTACAGGTATCTTGACAGTCATATCATTGCACTGGATGAGAGCTGGTAACTGTGGAAGCATTTGGACAGGGCCTCCTGCAAGCTTTGTTAGGAAAGTTGGTGCCTTAGCAACATCCTCTTCCTTGAAAAATTATTCATCAACTACAGTTATGTTGGCTCCAGTGTCTCTAATGGCAGGGGTCTCCTGCAAATTCACAAGAACACTGTCTTTGTAATATTCTTTAGTATTGTCTGGAATAGAGTTATACACATCTAGGTTCTGTTGTTCCCACAGACCCAGGGATACTAAAAAAAAACACTGGCTGAGGCTTTCATGGGTTCCTCAGCCAGTAAGCGAAGGTTTCCACTTGCCATTGGTACTTCACCCATTGGGGAGAAGGCTAAGGATATAGTGTGGACTCCTGAAGGTTTACCCTTACATCTGGGATCCACTTTCACATGGTCAGTTGACCCACAAGCATAACATTTACCAAATGTCTTTATGAATGGGGGTTTGTTCTGACCTCCTTCTGGTTTGTCACGAGGAGGTACACTAGCCTGATTTGGTTCCTTTGTGGGTTACCCTTGTTATGTTTGTGGCCCTCTTTTGGAGTGGAAGTATTAGAATTCTCTTTGGTATCTTTCTTGTGCTGCTTCCCCTCATCCTTCTTCTGAGTTACCCAGAATCCTTGTGAGTAGCCCTGTTGGCAACCCACAAGTCAGCAGCCCTTGCTAACTTCTTGTTATTAATTTCCTTAGACTCAGCAAAGTGCTATCTCAGCTCAGGAGAGCAGGCATCATAAATAGATTCCAAAACAAACAGAGTTATCATACCTTCATAAGTGTTCACTCTGTAACCCTTAACCCATCCATCTAAGTTTTTCAAACATTCAGTCACCCAGGTAGCCCAAGGGGTACCATCATGCTTTTTGAGGGTCCTAAACCTTTTAAGATACCGAGAAGGGGTCTTCCCAAATCTAGCTATCAAAGCTAGCTTCACAATTTCATACTCCTTTCTGTCTATATCCCCCAACTCCATTACCGCATCAGTTGCAACAGGGGTAGCCTAGAAAAAAAGCCAAGGAATCAGTTCCCTGTAATGTCTTGAATCCCATGGTTATATTCAAAAGCAGCCAACCAATCCAAGATATCAAGCTTAGCCTCCTACATAATTACTGCATCTTTGGACATGCAAGGCCTCTTAGGACTGGAAGACCTAGAGGACAATGGTAGAGAACCAGTTTCAAGAGACAACTTTTTTCATTTCAAATGCATGATTCAATTTCATTTCTATGAGTCTAAGCTCTTGATGCTTGCTTTCAGTTTGAGCTTGGATTACTTATAATTCTAATTCAAGTCTCAATTCGTCTAAAGAGACACATTCAGGACATAGATTTGGACCGGATGGGGTCCCTGTAGTCAAAGGTTGAGGCCTATGAGCAGGTAGTGGCAAGCCAGTGCCTACATCCTGAGACTCTTCTGCCTCATCTAACTCATCCACAATATTAGATCTGGGCTCTGACATATTATCATCCTCATCAACACTTTCCACATTTGCTGCAGGTGTGGGGGTTTCAGACCCACTCCTCAGACTTTGGTATTCTAATAACTTTTCTATCCATTCAACCATTTTGCCTTTTACAGTGAGATTCCTAGCTTTACACTAATCTCTCAATTGATCAACAGTTAAAGTCACTGGGGTCTCCTGTCTGTAGCTTTCCATATCAGCCATGATAAAACAATAGCCTTACTAGTGTTGCTTTGCCTTGGGAGGATTATTTGAACAAAAGTAAAAGTAGCACTCTAAATATAACAAGTATACTTTATCCCACCTCTACGACCAGTGTTAGGCAGAATCACGTGCAGTACCCTTTGGGAACACAAAAGGCAATTAGGACTACAAGTGTTAACACAATTTCACTTTTGGTACAAGCCTGTACTACACAGTAAAGTGGTAGCGATGGCTGAGCAGCCAGACTTATCTCAAGAGTTTAAGTGAGCAGTAGAACAAGTTACACAAAGGACCAACAAATATAGTGATTCAAATGTACACTTACTCAAGGTTTCTTGGTAAAAGAATATACATTTATTCACTCAGTCAGGTAGAAAACATTTCACTAGCAGAATCAGCTCAATATCACACACTAATAAACCACAAAAATACAACCGGTAAGTAAATGAACAAGTTTAGCTTCAAATGAATTGGGAGCAAAATGGCACTTCAGATACCTAATAAAGGGGTAAAAAACAAGGTTGTAAGAATAGACAGCCCAAATACTTTCATAGGCAGGGCAAAGGGTTTCAGTTAAATACAACCAGCAATTCTTCTCAATAGGCCAAGCCAAAGTCAATGGTTCAGAGTCTTTTGTATAGGATAGCACAGTTCTGGTAGATAACGGTTAAGTCTTTGCAAATTCGAAGAATTTGGCTAGGTGAAAAGTTTGACAAATGTTAAGGGAAGGACAAGCCTTCGTAGTTGAGGAAAGTTTCACACACTTTCTCGATGGCCGAAAAGATTTCCGGACAGCGTTTGCACAGTAGCTTGTCAATGAAGAAAAGCTGTTGCTGAGGAGGTTGTTCCAGGCAATTCAAGCTGATCTCGCTGTTCATGAGCTTCAGTCTTGGGGACAAGAAGGAGTGCGTCGGGAGGTTCCTGCACTGCACAGGGATGAGGCCAAAAGCTTTAGCAAGATGTCGGTTTAAGCTGTGAGTGCCTTAAAGTCCACAAGCTGGTTTCCTTCTCTCTAGCTATCCAGTTTTCAACAGTACTCTGATGAAAATTTGACCAGATGGGGACGGTGTCCAGGTAGCTTGCGAGTTGGTTGTTCCCACAAAACTCAAGGGAAGAAGTTAACCTTGAAGGGCTTCTCTGTCGATGGATGTTTCAGGCAATTTGAACCTGCAGCAGGGCTTCACCGGTTGTCCACGAGTTGCAGCAGTCCTCTTCCTTCAGCTTGTCTTCGGTTCTTTCGTTCCAGTGGTTGACTCTGCTTTCCAAGTCCCAGAGACCTGCTTTCAAACAGTTTTCCCCCATTCATTCTAGCCTGGCTGTCACTCACACAGCAGGGTGGCTGTCCTTGCCATACAGCCAGCTGACCAATCACGCCAGAGTGCATTCAGGTCTCCTAGGAGACTAAGCAAAGGGAGTTTCAGGCACCTACCTCACATCCTGTCCACCCCAGACACCCTGGCGCAAGAGGAGGGCTTCAGCACTGAAGCCCACCAAAGACCAACAAACAAAGGGACCAAACCTTGTTTGGCATGCAGAGACAAACACAAGAAGGACCTTTCCTAAAAGAAATGGTGAAAAAAGATGACCGGAGTCTGTTTTTACAGATAGGTCTGGGGCGCCATATTGAAAAGCATTGCTGACCCGATTTTTAGCTACCACTGATAGCCGTCGGGAAAAATCATGGTAGTTTGATCTAAACCACTGCCACCGGCCATTTAAAGTAGAAAAGGGTAACATTTTAATGTTAGATGAGTATTTTGACTCAGGGGAAGTTAGGCAACCCCTGCAGCACTCTATAGGAAGACAGGGTGTGCTGGGTCAGTACATTTAAAGAGACTAGTAAAGTCAATTTAACATTACGTGCTCTGGGAGACGGTAGTCAATCCCAGAGAAGGTGTTTAAACCTTGTGAAGTCTGAAAGACAACCCTGTGCCACTGCACTGAAGGTGCTGTGTGACAGACAAAAAAGATGATACTTATGGAGTTGTTTTAAATCTCCATAACCAAAAATCCTAGAAATCCAGCAAAGTTGCTGGGGGTCTCAAAAGGTAAGAGAAATTAGCACATTTTGAGAATTCTCCCTAACAGGCTTACTTTGTCTCTTGGTTTTGATGCAGCTCATTCTGGTATCTATTTTCATCCAACCATGTGACCGTAGACCATGTTTCATAGCTTTTCTATATTTTAAAATACTATAAAATGATGAACCTCTGACGTCAAAGTTCTTGCACCTCAGCTTGAACAGGAGTTTGTTCTTTTCACACGTTTTGTAGCTTCTGCATGAACATTCAGGCTCACAGTGGCCTTGACTTCTTTCTTAAATTCACCACTGTTAGGGAGAATTATCCAGAATTTCTAATTTCCCTTACCTACTCAGTCCCTCAGCAGCTTTGCTGGATTTCTAGGATTTAGTTTCTTCACCTGGTAAGAATGTGAGCCTTTTTTCCCACTCTTGCATGTGATTTTGGCTATATATATTTTTCTGTTCATAGACTGTGGCGTCTCATCTACTCCATAGGCATCATCTTCTTACTGTGTGTCACACAGCACCTTTAGTGCAGCAACACATGGTTGTCTTTTAGACTTCCCACTTTAAACTCCATTTTCTGGGACTGACTACTGTCTCACAGAATATGTAAAGTTGCCATTGACTTTACTAGTCTTTTTAAATTTACAGACCCAGTACAAACTATCTTCCATAGAGTACTGGAAGGATTAATAATTATCCCCTTTTGTCTGTTTCTCATGGAACATTGTCTTCTTCCCATCTTTTTAAGATTTGGCTGGTGGCAGTGGTATCTACCATTTCTTTCCTACCTCAGACTATGAAAATATCCTTGGTACTGTTAGAGGCTATGGTGGTAGCCTCAAACTTTAATCCGCTGGATCTCTTTTAATTTTATTTGGTTCCGACTGGGTTTATTCACCATTTTTCTTTGCAAAGGTCTTTCTCGTGTTTTACTCTGCACGCCACACCAGGTTTGGTTCCTTTGTTTGCTGTCCTTTGGCGGGCTTCTGCACAGAAGCCATCCTTAGGTCGCCTGAGTGTCTGGGTGAACAGGATGTGAGGGAGGGGTTTAAGGCCCCCTCCACAGGGTCTCCTCAGAGACCCAAGTCACACTCCAGTTTGATTGGCTAGGTAACTGTCCTGGACAGCCACCCTGCTGTGTGATTGACAGCCAGGCTGTGTGAATGGGGGAAAACTGCTTAAAAGCAGGTCTCTGGGACTTGGAAGGCAAAGTCGCCACTGGATCAAGAGAACCGAAGAGAAGCTGAAGGAAGAGGACTACTGCAACTATTGAACCTCCCGGTGAAGCCCTGCTGCTGGTCCGAATCACCTGAAACTTCAACGACAGGGAAGATCTGCAAGGGATCTTCTCCCCTTGAGCTGGCCAAGCCATTACAGAAGGGAAAGCAGTTCGGGCTGGACTTCCCCTTTTGGGGTGGGGCCAAGCCTGATTTGCATATGGTCTTTCCCCTTCTGTAATGGCTTGGCAGGCGAAGAACGATGGTCTGGAGGGTTGCCCCGAGCAATGCCAGTGGTCAAGATTCAGTCTAAACCTTCCAGCCATCACCTCTTTGTTTTTGCTTTGTCACCCCGAGTGGGACGGGTATGCCCAGACGTGGGTCCCGTGCCTGCTGGGCCTAGAGACCCAAGCTACTCCTCACTGATGATCCCCAACAAGGGTGAAACATGTTTGGGGATGCTTGTGGTCTCGTGCAGAAGGGATGTGACCTAGCAGTTCGGGCTGGACTTCCCCTTTTGGGGTGGGGCCAAGCCTGATTTGCATATGGTCTTTCCCCTTCTGTAATGGCTTGGCAGGCGAAGAACGATGGTCTGGAGGGTTGCCCCGAGCAATGCCAGTGGTCAAGATTCAGTCTAAACCTTCCAGCCATCACCTCTTTGTTTTTGCTTTGTCACCCCGAGTGGGACGGGTATGCCCAGACGTGGGTCCCGTGCCTGCTGGGCCTAGAGACCCAAGCTACTCCTCACTGATGATCCCCAACAAGGGTGAAACATGTTTGGGGATGCTTGTGGTCTCGTGCAGAAGGGATGTGACCTAGCAGTTCGGGCTGGACTTCCCCTTTTGGGGTGGGGCCAAGCCTGATTTGCATATGGTCTTTCCCCTTCTGTAATGGCTTGGCAGGCGAAGAACGATGGTCTGGAGGGTTGCCCCGAGCAATGCCAGTGGTCAAGATTCAGTCTAAACCTTCCAGCCATCACCTCTTTGTTTTTGCTTAAACACCAAGCAAGGCCTCCCTCTCCTGGTCGAATATGCTGTGCATCGCTGCAGTGAACTGGATAGCCAGGTGGACAGGACCATGCTTGGGTTTTAAGGAGTGCACCTTTTATTTGTCGCTTTGCTCTGCTTCTGGTTTCTTCCTTGGGCAGTGCAGGACTCTCCAGTCTTCCTACTTCTTGTCAGTCCGACAGTCGCTTCAGGAACCGTGAGCCTGCAGAACCTGCCAGGAACTTCTGCCTCAGCTACAGCATTCTTCTTCTACTAATGTACTGTTCAAATCCGGTTATTCGTTCCGTCTGACCGCGGTGAAAGTGTTTGAAATCTTTTGATAATCTGAGGGCTTGTCCTTATTTACTCTTTTAAATAACTTTTCCTCCGACCAACTTTGTTTCAAACTCTTGGCAAACACTTAACCGTGAATTACTCTGAACTGTGTGATCCTCTGCAAAGACTCTGAACAATTAATATTGGCACAGGCCTATTGATTTGAATCCTAGTTGTAGTAAGCCTTTTGTAGATTGCCCTGCCTTTTACTTGTTGGTGCTGCTTGAATTGAATAACCTTGTCTTTCCCTCCCTTTTTAAATTGCTGGAGTGCCATTTTGCTCAAACTTCATTTTGAGCTTAACTTGTCCAGAATTGATTGGGTGTGGTGTAGTGTATTAAGATGATGACTTTTGATACTGCTCACTTTACTCTTGAGATAAGTCTAGCTGCTCAGCCATCGCTACCACTTTACTGTGTAGTACAGGCTTGTACCAAAGGTGAATTTGTACTTGTACTTGTAGTCTTAATTGTGTGTGGTGTTACCAAAGGGTGCTGCATATGATTCTGTCTAACAACCACCATCATTAACTCGTTTTCCAACTGCGCCAAAATGAAAAAAATGTTCTTTTCACTGGGTCCAGACTCTGCTAAAGTGTGTTGTGGAACATCCATATTCCATACATTACTTTGAGTATACATTGGTGCATCGCCGCAATCTATTCACTATGTAGCCAGCCGTAAGAATACTTTGTCTACTTGCGTTACTGCTTCTATACAATTTTATATTGACCTGGCATTTTCTTCATCATTTCTGTAGCACAAGCATCTTCATCTCGAGCCTGAAAAGTTGCCCATCTTTAACACCTCCTCCTTGGATCCTATAGAACGTCTATGTTCTTCAACTTCTTGCCTCTTTTCTATATGTGTCAGCTCTGCTTTGCATGACATCACCTGTTTGCTCTTTTGCAAATTTTTCACACTTCCTCCAGGATTTCATTAAAATGACCATCATATTGTTGTGGGTGCACATATGGTCCTCAATGGGTACCTTACTTCCAGGATTATTTTTGGTATAGACACTTTCACTGGCAATGCACGTGTCTCGCACTCTGGCTCCCAAAATATAGGCAACATGGGGGCAGAGCTTTGAGTGGGGGTACTTGGCTCCATCTCTACAGGAACCTCTCCTATCTTCACTCCCACTTTAGATTCCTTTTCTGGGTTTGGGGAGATAGCTAAGACTGGATGTGTCAGGGCTCACCGTGGGCTGTCCTATTGTGAATATGTGTGTCCCTGGAAGTGGGAATGTATTATCACCCATGACATTCACTCCTGTGTAATGCATTATTCTCCCTCGTGGCAGTGCATTCTACTCCCAGAGTGGTGTAACTGCTTGCGATGGTGCCAGTTGTGCAGTGTTCTGCACAATATATTTGGTGCGGTACTGTATAGGCCGTACTTGAGTGGGGGCCCTCCATCTGTTGTGTGTCTGGATATTATGGCTATGCTGACTCTGGGGTGTATCCCCCATAGGATGGTGAGCTGTAAAATGAATCATAAACTGGGTACTGATTTTGAGGCGCACCACTTGTCTGAATGTCCAACATTCCACTCAAAACCTTGGTCTCAAACCTCCAAAACCTCCTCTTTGCCCTCTTTAAGAATTGAGTTGTGCTTCTTGTACCACTCCCATGTTCCTTCTATCATTTCCCATATTACCTGCCCTTCCCGCTGGTGCCCCTCGCCCTGCTGCCCATCACTGGCATTTGCAACCATTTCCCCTTCCATACTCACCTTTGCTATCTTTTTCTGCACTAATTTTGCTTTGGCACACTGTGCCTGCTCTTATTTCTCTCTCTCTTTCTCGCGCTTGTGCTAATAATAATGTACTATGTGCACTTGGATTTCTCCCCATGTTTTAGCTTCAATGGGAACTATTTTATCTAATGAATTTGGGTTGAAGAACCGGTATCACCTGGGCGCTGATCCATTGAAGTAATTACTCTTTGTATAATCATATACAGATTTTACAAAGAATTGGAGCAGGCTTGTCTCTTTATATTTGTTGGTGATTTCTTAATACACTCAGCCGACATGTGTTTCGACCCAACATGGGTCTTTTTCAAGGCGTGTATGGTGATCACAAAGCATATATTATGTTTGATGAGCTCTGTCAATAGGCTCTTGTTGGATAAACCTGTAGGCCAGTGGGCCACTAAATCAAGATGGGAAATCTAAAGATCACTGTGACTGCCCATCTAGAAGATGTATCTTATAATAAAACATTACTATAGTACCTCCCACGCATATGTCTACATATATTTATAAACATTTTTTCATAGCCACAGCTACCAGTCAGGCATAGTAGGTCATTGTACCTGCAGCTACATTAAAATATAAAACATATGTCCTTTTTTTAAGACAAACTGTATTCAAAGATCTATTCATGGTTGTTTATCCATATGCAGTGTGTGTTTCTATTGTCTATTTTTATAACTGAAAAGGGTCGTTTTGTGGCATAGGGAAAAAGTTGTAGGAACTGGGAAGGGAAAAACTTTAGGATTCATACCTATAACAAATGGTAAAAAAAAGAAAATGTATTTTTTGGGCATTTTTTATTTTGTACATTTGTTGTGTTTTTTTGCTAAAGAATGGTGTAAAGAATAGTTGCCATTGGCCTGGTGCTCTGAAACAGCCTTGCCCAGACAATCTAGGGTGGCATCTTGCACCTTGATCCAGGTGTGACATGTTTTGCACATTACCAAACAGTTTGAAAGATCGTGTGCAGGCAGGATGGGATGAGGTTGGGTGTTAGTTGGTTGAAAATAAGTAGTGATCGTATTGTAACACTATGGCACAGAAGATAAATACTGATGTGCTGATTTTCCTCCATACCTTTTGACTTTATGTTTCACATGAGTCTACGTTTATGATTCATCCACTACATCCCAATGTACGTGCACAAGATGTTAAATCAATGCTGAGGTTCCCAAACTTTCTGATGGCTTGTTTGAAGGTCCTCTCCGTAAAACCTTACCACAGAAGTTTCACAACACTTCCTCGATCTCCTTCTTGCAATGTTGGTCCTTCACCCAAAAATATTGAACTGTGAACAGTGCTTTTTCCATGGAGGTAAAGTCAAAGCCACCCACACAACCACATCCCCCCTGCTGGTCGTAATGATTTTAAAATGTAAGACCGTGGTGAAAAAAGGTAAACTGTAAAAAAAAACACAACACAATAAGAACTTGCCCACTAATTATTTTTTAAAAAAAACAACAAAAAAACAACAAGTTAAAATAAAAAAAAATGACAAACTGGAAATCACAAGTCAACGGATAAAGTTATAGGAACAGGAAAGGTAAAAAAGGAATGGATAAATCAAGGTACTGCTTTTTAAAAGTTCCTGAAGGCTTACAATGAAGTTCACCCACCAAGAGACAAAAAGCAATGACAGAAAACAAGAAAGAGGTGCATGGGAAAAGGGTATAACTGTGGTTAAATGAAGAATGTGTTTCCTGTACATGCGGATACGCCCAAGCGTAATGACGTGTTTACGCCTACATTTTTTACCAATTGCATGGCTCAATGAGAAGACAGCCGCAGCCATGTCAAAAAAAGTCCCAATCACATTGGGAGTTTCATTGATGCATCTACGCAGATTCTTGCCTGTTTTGCCATCGGATCACGAGCTACACACCTAACAGCATCAATTAATGGACCATCACATGGTGCAATGTATTGACGCGACTACACCTATGATGTATGATGAAACCCGCGGGTGAGAAATGGCCCAATCGGATGTTGTGCTTCATTGACATGGCTAGGTGTCTTTGTGGCTGTTGCACCAGACAATCGGATCATGTGCTGTAGTTACGCTCGTACATATGGCTCGTATCCGCATTGATGAAAAGACCAATCGCACACTGCACCATCTCAATGCAGCTACGGCCACGCCGTATGATGAAATTGCATGTGTGACATAGGAAATCGAGTTTCATTGAGTCAGCTATGCATCTCCATGCCTCATGCGGCAGCCATTCAGAATGCACGCTGCAGTTACATGCCTACATATAACTAATATCCGCCTCGATGAAGCAACCAATAACAAGCCCTCAAGAATCAGACCACTGCCCACACAAACTATAGTAATATGTGTATAATATTTATAGGTACTGTAGGGGGAGTATACCATATTCATAAAATGGTGGAATTATATAATTGAAGTATATATGGTAATTATGATCATAGTAAAATTGAGGATAGTGCTCCTTGATCCTTGAAGTATTCTATCCTCATTAAATGGCTACATGATACCTTTGACATCACGGACCCGGGGACTGGACTAGCAGACTTGTTTCCCTCACTAACCATCCTTCTGTACCTGCAACCTTCCCCAGGGTTCCATCCTATTGCTGTGGCTCTTCAATATCTATCTCATCCCTCTGGGTCACCTGATCTCCTTCTTCTCACCTCATTTCCAGTGTTATGCTGATGAAACACAGTTTTTGTTGAAACTGCTCGCTACTACATTCTCCTCACCGTCTTTAATCCCTGATTGTCTGAAAACCATCCAGACATAGGGTGCAGCTAACAATCTCTGTCTCAATGCCAGTAAAATGGAGATCCTTCTTATTGAGACACATGTGCCCTGTTTCCCTCACACCATCTGGATGCCCTATTTGGGCCCTTTACGCTCACCATCCTGTGTTTGCCATCTGGATGCCCTATTTGGGCCCTTTACGCTCACCATCCTGAGTTTGTCCTCACATGTCCTGTGAGGACAAACTCCTTGGGGTCATATTTGACTCCTCTCTCTCCTTCCCTCCTTAAATGTTCCACCTTTTTAAGAAGACCCACTTTCAGCTTCACCTCCTTACAGGCATTCTACCTTTCCTCACCTTCCCTTAGAAGCTCAACGTCTCTAGATCCCTGGTCCTGCATAGGCTGGACTACTACAATAGTCTTTTTTATAAACCTCCCCCTTTGTCTCTATGCCCCCTTCAGCTAATCCAGAATAGGGTTGCAAGACTTATCCTTGTCCTCAAGCCCAGGGATCGAATGTCTGCAGCCCTAAAATCTCTATATTGGTTCTTGGTGACTGCAAGGGTTAAAATTAAACCAACACTTTCTGGGACCTGGGACCACACTATCTCCATCTTTCTCTCCTTAAATACTCCTCTGCTAGAGCCCTACTGTTGGAGAGAAACACGGTATGCCATAGGTCTGGGGATGGCTAGGAGCTTACCCGTTCAGCTCCCAAGGGCCCAACAACCCTTTCCCAAAGTAAATGGAAGACCCAGCCAAGGACAAGTTAAAACTGTTTATTGCAAAAACCGACAGGGACCATACGGGACAATCACAATTCTCCAATAATTCTCAATTTCACAAGACGCTCTTCACAGTTTTGTTACCAAATTGCGCCATCACCTGGGCCCTCACCCAAAAACATATTGCCTTTTCTGGTTTGGTGGTCGGAGTAGTAAACCCTATAGAGGGTCAGTATACATCTAATTCTACTGGACCTTCCATGTCAGGTGGCTAACCTGCCCTGTCCCCAAGAAACTATTACATTGTTGCAGGGTCGTAGACTTACCTTTGCCCTTGCCCTCTGCCATTCACCCCGAGGTACCTGTTTCTTGTTTGATTAGATCTGGTCTCCCCAGGTCTGGGACCCAGTTCCATTCTCAGCCCTCAGTGCACCTCTTCAAGGTTATGTGAAATGACTATGTGTCCCAAATGTATCTGTTAGTAACACCACCTTTGCCTATGAGAGTGCACTCCACATTGCAACATTTGTTTTCACTTCTTGTCTGGGTTGCTGAGAATGGTTTGTCTTCCCATCACGGGTGAATACCCATATTCTAGTATGGTCGCATCACTTGGTTGTGGACCACAAAATCGAGCTCTTTGGGTCTGCAATTCATGAGGATTAATTCTGTTTCACTACAGCTGGCCCCTTGTCATTTGAAACTTGGAATGTGCTTGTTTATCTCTGACCTTGGCTGTGTTCTCGGTCTTCCCACTTTGTGCAGCCTGACTGTGCTTCCCTTGGCTGGTGTCCTGCAGCTTAAAGCCTTCTGTGATTTTCATTAGACTTATGATATGATTTGTACATGCTTATATTGTGCTAATTTTCCTATAGGTTAGTCGTACGTGGTCCTACCACTATATATACACTCCTGTAGTTCCATGGGGTTAATAGTCATAAGCATCTGCAAGCTTGCTCAGGATCTCTTGTGGCCTTGTGTTTAGCCTTACTGCAATTGACTAATGACAAAAATAATGAAAGCTTTCACAGTATGTATATGTATCTGTCTCTATCTGGACCAATATTATTGACTAGATCAGACAGCTAAAGGAAGATCAAATATTATTTGGCAGTGTGACGGTGAGTGGCAGTCTTGCAATCTCCCCCACCAATCCAGTGACTCAGTATCTCTTCCAGTTCTACTATCTTGGAGGTGTGTTCCCAGACTTCCCTGCCACTACATAGCCTCATTTACTCCGCGGAGCAGATGCAGAGTGGCAGTGAGTGGCAGTCTTGCAGTCTCCCCCCACCAATCCAGTGACTCAGTATCTCTTCCAGTTCTACCATCTTGGAGGTGTGTTCCCAGACTTCCCTGCCTCTACATAACCTCATTTACTCCGCGGAACGGACGTGGAGTGGCGCTGAGAGGCAGTCTTGCAGTCATGCCAGGCAAGACGGCAAAGGCTGCAAAGTCTGCTCCTCCCCGGACACCGCCTTTTGACCCAGAAGATGTCACAGGACGATGCTTTAGAAGTTCTAGCAAGGCGTCACCAACAAAATCTATAAACACTGTACATTGTACAAACATTGCACAAGAATCCAAACAATCTTTTGCCACCCAAAACGCCGAAAATCTGGCAATTCCTCCTAGGAATGGAGTCTACGCGCATCCAACACTCAAAGTATGCAGCAAAAAACATTCCTTACTCCAAAAGGAAGCAGCAGCTCCCGTTTGTGAAACCAACATTATCTTGGATGTTTCCTACCACGAAGTCCGGGCTTCTCCCGCGGCCTCGGTCTCTCTGAATGCTCACCCGATGCTTGCTGGAGCTCCACAGTCCCTCGCCAGCTGGTTCTGGGCCTGAGCGAGCCGCGGCAGTGCCCGCTGTGGCCAGAACTCCACAGTCCCCCGGAGGGGGGGCCGCGTTGAGTCTTCTGGCTTTACCAGCCGGCACCCAGCATGAGCGAGCTGCGATGGTTCCCGCGGCTGCCGGAACTCCGCGCTCCCCTGGAGGTGGGGCAGCGTCGAGCTCTCCGGCAGCGCCGGAACAGAAGAGAAGCGATTCCACCTTGGTACAGGGAGGCACTCTGGCTGGTCGGCCCACGAGGAGGGACGATGATCAAGGCAGCGAATCTACCGAAAGGAGCCTGCAAGCAGACAGGGCTCTCCCAGGCTCATGCGTGCCTGAAGCCGTGTCTTCACCTCCGGGCTTGGGAAATGAAACCAACACAGAACCAGCCCCACCTACTACCGTATTAACGGTAAAAGCACAGATTCACAGTAAAAAACTTGTAACGTCGTCCCTCGAAGAGCAGGGAATAGAAGAATTCAACGTCACTTCAATGCCTCAAACAACACCCCACGAAAAGGGGGAAAAAACATCTGACAATTTGAAAAAAGAATTTGGTCTATGGAAGATCAAGAAAACCCTGAGAAAGGTAAAACAAATAAGCAAGCAAAATCTTCAGTTAAATAAAAGTCTGTAGAAAAACATGGCAAATCCTTCAAAACTGGCCGTGTTGGTCCCAAATGTGTAATAAAGGGTACTAAAAAAAAACAACGCCCCTTAAAACTGCTATTGGATTTCTTTTGTAAGCACTCCAGTGCCATGCAACAAAAATATAAAGAACTAACAGACGCTGAAATACTTGAGGCGGTAGATGAAACCACACCTCCCCTCAAGCAGCACAGGCTGGTCGTAGCCCAAAGAAAATCCTCCCTATCCATCTTAAAAGGAGACAACTATCTGGCACAAAATGTAATCAGGGCCAATTGGCAATTCACAGAAAAAGTCACTTCTGCTAACGCACAAACAAAGCCGGCTGAGCCACCTGCTGATCTCGGCCCTGACCCCAACCCCCTTTTAACATCGTCTCCAACAAACCCAATGATAATTGGAGTATCCGAAAAGACCAAAACTCCGGAGCCACTCAAGAAGAACCACAAACCTCAAATCCCAATGAGCCTGAAGCTGTACTGCAAACCCAGAATAAGCTTGAAGAGGTAACAGAGGTGGTGAAGTCCCCAATTCTACTAATTAGTCAGAGTAGACCAACGACATAATCAGGCCAACTCAATCCCTGCTTCAAAACTTGACACCTAATTGCGACCTAAAGTTCTCTACAGGGGAAAGCGAGAAACACAAAGATCAGGTTCCTGATCCCCTTTTTCCAGCTTCAGATGACCCATGCAGCTCCAAGACACTTATAGAAAATGAGCATGGGACTAAGTATTCTTCGAACTTCAAAACAGACTCCAGTTTGAGAAAACCCTAGACTCTTTCTACTCAAACCTAGATAACTACAATACTCAAAGAAGATACTCCTTGGATCAACCAACCAGAAAGCCGTCCTCTGTAATCATCCCAACCAGGCGCCCATCGTCTCCAACTAGAAGTAGAACATTCTTTCAAAGCTCTACAACCTCAAAAGAACCACAATCAAAAAAACCTGATATGTGCACCCTGATGTCAACATTAACAATAGCCCTTACTCCATTCATGAAACTGTATGAAACAATTGGAGACTCTTTGAAAGACCACACATCGATCCAAGCTACAATGCTAACTAAGCTGACTTTTCTCAAAGGCTACATTGTGGCCTTAGAAGCAAAGAACATCTCTGCTGATAATATATTGATCCAAGACTCATCTCCAACTTTCGCTTCTCAAGAAAGAGCACTGAATACAAGATCTATGGGCTTTGCAACGCCATCCAAAAAATCAGAAGGCACACAAACCTCACCATTTATTGACTTAACGGTCTCAACATCTTCCCCGCCTGAAAAGAGTAGGGCTTCTAAAGAACCCACAGATGTCAATTCTAGCTGTAAAGCAAAATCAGCTCTTGAACCTATTTTTCAACAACAAGTGCCAGCTAAGAACAAAGTGATACCTTCTCAAAAATGCCCAGCGTTCCTTCTGAAATTGAAGACTAAAGTAAAAGATGCACAAGAGCCACCCAATGAAGTTATTGAGACAACTAACCGATCCCCAAGAGGGGTTGATGCCTTTTTAAACAACGAGGACATGATGAACATCACCCAACATATTACGGACTCACCAACAAGTCCACATTCGGAGCCCCAAGGAAACTCTGATTCTGATGTAATGGTCTCCCACCCATATTTAAATACTAACGAAGAACCAGAGACCTCTGAATCTCCATTCTTGACCCTTGAAAATCGAAGACACTGAGTGACCAAGAAGCATTATGTTTTACAAAAGCCTTTACCTACTCAGTTTACACCGACCTCTCAGCCCAGATCTAATCAGCAAAAACATGAGAGAAACAAGAGAGGCAACTACATCCAGCGGTCGAGGACACGACATGAAGACAAACCACGCAGAAGTCCTAGAGACCATCGAGTAAATGTCCAACGAGAAAAAACTCCAATCATAGACCACGCAAAGTTAGCTCCAAGGACTACTTATAAATCCAAAACGAACAAATATCAAACAAAACCCCAACCACGATGGATACTAAAATTAGAACAGATTCCTGGGAACCACAATGAAGTAACGTTAAACAGAAGACCAGTTATTGATCTATTCAGCTTTATCCCGAAACTACGTTCGATAACATCTGCCGACCTTCTGCTAGTTGATCCAAGTCATTACTACTCCAAGGCGATTTCACACCTGTACAAGGCATCATCGTCCACCAACAATCTTCTAAGATCAGCACTTGAAGATCTTTTAATAATGGGCTACGATCTAACTGAATCCTCGAGAAAAATAAAGCCAAGAAAATACCTGGAACGCAAAGAAATCCATGAGTCCAAAAAAGAAAGTGAGTGACCTAGGCCATCTCACCAAAAAAATCGTAGTTCTCCGAAGAGAACTAGCACTACTTCAGGGTCTGTGGTAAGTCCGAATACGGCCAACCAGAAAACCGAAACAGCAATACCTTCAAAACGAACTGTAAAACACACAAAGTGGACTACAAAAACTCCAGCCTACAAGACCCTTAAGTAACTCTAGGCCTTCAACCTAAAATTATACATTCAAAAGTTGACCAGAAAATTCAAAGGAACATCCAGAACGAGTTTTGTTCTGTCACGGCTACCCCTCTTGCGAGTTCCTCACTTCAGTCCATGTGGTCGTGGCTGCCGAAAGCCTTAAAGATAAATCGCCAAAAATAGCCATTCAAGAATAAGATCTACAGCAACACGAGCGAACCTGGGACATCAAATGATCAAGATCAAATAAAAATGTGTTCATGGAACACACGAGGCTTTCTTCATCTAACAACTCCTGGCTCTATAAACTTGAGTGAGTACGACATTATCTGCCTCCAAGAGACATGGCTACTCCAACCTCCTATCCTTGATGGCACCGAGATGAACACAGTCCTGGCCAAAAAGGAACTACAGGTCACCCAACAGCAGGCCTACTTGTCACAATTCGAAGCGGACGAGGTTTAACTGAAATCCAAAAACTGAAAGAGAACCATTTCATGCTGATAGTGAAGTTAAACTAGTTCACAAGGGACACACGAATAAATAAAACACAGATGAGGAAGATATTCATCATTACGATTTATTGGAACCCTGCTACCATAGACTGTGCTAAATTCATCAACACGATTGAACTGGAAATTGACTGGGCCCAAGCCAACCATCAAGCTGACCATGTAGTTATATGCAGGGATCTTAACATGCACTACCATCCCCCGACGGATTACACTGTGATTAAACCGAAAAAACCATCAACAGACCTGAGGTCAGCAACATGGCAAAACCTGATGAAATCCAGATCTTTCGCCAACCTCGACTTAGTCTTTGCAGACCCTAATAGACTACCGACTTGGGAAAGAGCCAATTCTAAATCAACAATTGATTATATCTTTGTATCCCGATCCTTGTTACCACAAATTACCTCATATACAGTGGTAAAATCATCTGAAAGTGACCACAACCTCTTAGAAACAACCTGGGCCTCAAGCCCTCCAACCAACCATCTAATGAGCGCAAACATTGAGGTAACATCGCAAAGAACAAGACTCAGGATGACAGAAAAGGCAATTATCTCTCCTCTATAACATCGTCCTACAAAGGCCTGGATAACCAATTTCACCAGATGGAAGTGGACTATACCCCATTGGGGACCACTTTCAGAGTCCCTCAGGGGGAAAAAAAAGCAAACTTCGACTGAACAAAACATGCCTACGACAAATTGATTGCTGATAAAAAGAGAGCCCTCAGGAAAACTAAAAGGCAGGCACAAAAACTAGGCTTCCACCAGTCTTCAATCATCATCAAAGCAGCAGGAAAAACCTACAAATCATGGCTGAGAGGCCATCGCCATATACTCTACCAACATGATGCCAATAGCATCCTTAAGGCTATAAACGGCAACCACGCCAGAGACTTTTGGTCTCTCATTCACTCAACAACACCAGGCGCTCGACCGTGCCAACTTTACGGAGTTGGTCAATCGGCTTCGGAGGCTTACTTTGAATCTCTCTTTCAGAGACCCAAAACCACTCCTGAGATTGAGGAAAACTGCGATGCTCCTTGGATCCGTTTGGACAACATTGAGGACATTCAAGATCTGATTAGAAAATTAAAGACTTTGCGCGCCCCAGGGCCCGACGGAATCAGCAATTTAGACTTGACACCCACCCTGAAGCCTGGTCATCATTCTTGAGCCTAATTTTTAGTTGCTGCTCCTCCACCAAGTCCATCCCTCCATCATGGACATGCGTGAACGTAGTGCCCATCTATAAAAAAGGAAACAGGGCAGATCCAGCCAGCTATCGCCCTATC
This sequence comes from Ambystoma mexicanum, assembly GCF_040938575.1. Taxonomy (NCBI): domain Eukaryota; kingdom Metazoa; phylum Chordata; class Amphibia; order Caudata; family Ambystomatidae; genus Ambystoma; species Ambystoma mexicanum. The sequence continues at coordinate 340,776,860 of NC_090939.1, forward strand.
GCCCTCTTAGACCCCATAGGAAAACTTTTTGGGTCTCTTCTCTTACAACGTTTTACTTCTTGGGCCAACAAAGCTCCCTGCCAGGACAAACTGCAAACTGGCTTCAAAAGGAATCTGGGCACAAAAGCAAACATCCTTATCCTGAGCTCACTTAAAAGCAAAATCCTGGAAGGTCGACCACGCTTATTCATCTTTTGTCGACCTTACCCAGGCGTTTGATAATGTTGATCATTCAAGATTGTGGCATAAACTCACCCACTGGAAATGCCCACACGACCTACTTGCACCGATTAAAGCCCTATATTCCAACACGTCCATGCGGGTCAGTTTGAACCAACAAGGGACCCTCTCTGGGGAAATAACAACAGCCAGAGGAGTTAAACAGGGATGCCCATTGGCCCGGCCTTGTTTTGGACTTATTTGGGTGATTTCCAGGAATCTGAAAAATCAGTACGAGCTTTTCCACCAAAACTCGGAGGCGACCAGATCAGCCGCCTGCTTTACGCCGACGATCTATTAGATCACACTCCGATAGGCTTACAACGCCAGCTTACCAACTTGCAGCAGTATCTGGCGGAAAATGACCTGGAAAATAACCTGGAAATTAATGAAGCAAAAATAAAAATGATGGTCATCGAAAAAACAGTGAAAAAGAAGGAAAAGACCATCCACCACTTGGGTACGATCACAATAGAGAGAGTCATCAACTTCAAGTACCTCGTTGTCATCTTGGACAGTTTGCCAAAAGAAAAAGCGAAGCAAGAGGCTCTCCACGTGAAAATTACTAAATTGGCAACTCAAGGGAAGGCCATTGACATCAAATTTGGCCAATTTTAAATCATCCCAGCCAGAGATTTCTAAAAAAAGAAGGTCATACCATCCTTGGCCTATGGTGCGGACGCCATGCCGAACCTTCCTACAGAATTGTGGCCAAAACTAGAAGCGATCTTTTGGAAATCAATTCTCGGTCTCCCTAAATCGACACCTATCACATTGATCAGACGCAAACTCAGTCTTTCATCTATGGCAACAACAATAGACTGCAACAGCGTCTTACTATACAGGAAATGTATTCGGAAAGAATCGCCATTCCCATACCGCCTGATAAACGAAGAAATCCGGCTTGGCACCTGCAAATGTTGACAAGATGGGAAACCAACAACTTGTCCACTTTAAACTCAGTTGAAAGTAATGCGGACGAGTTTATAACCAATCCAGTAAAAGTAATCAAAAAGATTAAAGAGCTCGACTGGATTAAGACCATTGAATCCGCTAACAAATACAAACTTTCCAGCCATCTCCCTCCATTTTCCAAGAAGTTGGACTTGTTACAACCTGACCTAAAGCTTTTCCCAAGCAGGTCGGCACACAACTACCTTTTAAAAATCCAACTAAACTTACTAGAAACAAATGAAGTTTTGACTATAAGACAACTATCCTTAACCAACTGCTGTCGAATTTGTAAATCTACTACTGTGAAGGAAACAATCTGCCATCTCCTTCTGAACTTTCCAGCGACGCGAGAAATTCGTTGTATATTCTTGAAAGACAGTTTATCTTACTTCACACTTCAAGATGAGGAAAATAGTTGGAACAAACTGATTGGAGGCGACAAACAGAAATGGCTCCTAGCGACAGTGAACATCATTCAACACATTTTTAAAGTAATGCTTCCTGCTCAGACTTTGAACACTGTTCCAATTACACCAACTAACTAACTTTCCTCATCTCCCTTCTTCTTTTTGACCACGGTCTGTTCTTTCTTTAGCCCGCTCTACAGTTCTTCAGTTTTTCTGTCTATTTGTTCAACTACTACATTTCTTTGTAAAAAAAATCTGTAGAGATTAAAAACCAATAAATAAAAAAATAAAAAAATATATATTATTTTGATACAAATCATACAAAACTCCTGTGCACTGCAGTTATACATCAATAAGTGCTACATTATATGATCTGTTTATCCAACATCCCCTGTCTCATGATTTGAAATATAGGCTTTTTACAAGCAACTGTTGGAAATTGAGTCGTATATTTCAAAACATATGCATTACAATGTGATAATGAACTAATCACTATAAGTAGTTGAAGTGTTCATTTATTTGTTTTTTGGTATTGGGTTTTTGATAAAAGTGACCACATGTGTTTCAATTGTTTGTGGAAATAATGAAATAGATGTATATATTTTATAAAAAGTACCTTAACAATGGTACTGGATCTGTTTAATATACAAAAAGACAAATACGATTCCTAAAAAGGTTTCACTAAAGGGACAAAAGAGAGGGGTAGTCGGTCTGGTTTTTGTTTTGTGCTTGAATAGTCTCCCAATAGTGCAGACTCGACCCCTCATTAACAAAAAACAGGGAGTACCCAATCTTTTCAAAACCTCTATCCTCTATCTACAGAACTGTATAAGCGTGTTTTTCGTGTATACGAATTAGTGTTTGTGTAAACTGTAAATGGTTGCAAGTGTTCTTCGTGGCTAACGCAGCTATGTCGTGGTGTCACTAATGATGTCAGCACAGTGATGTTCATGGGGATGTGGAGGTGAATTCCTAGGATCCTCTCTTCACTACGCTCCTCTAACTCCAATTCTCAGCTGGTGACTTTCTTTGGAACAGCCTCCATGCCCTTCTCAGACTTTAGCCAGACTTGCTTAAGTTTCGGAAACTTGTCAAAACTCTGCTTTTCTCTTCGTCTTTCCCTGTTTCCCTTTCCTGCTAACTCATGCCACTGCCACTGAGACTGGTGGCCTGGCCCGCCGTAAAGCTCACAGGTTACAGGCCCTATATCTAGTCGACACAAGTACCTCTCCCCAGCACTGACTTGCAGGTCTACTAGCTGGCAGCTGTGCATCCCACCCTTGAGACTCCTCCACCCTAGCAGTTAGCCAGTTGCCTTCCATCTTGGCATCCCTTGGCACTTCCCTCCTGGACTCATATCAGCACTTGCCCATCCTTACCCCCTTCCATTCATGCCCTTCTGTCACTGCACAATGCATATGTGCATTTATAGCACCACTGTGTAACATTTTCTTGAATAAAGGAAATGCATATGCAAAAGATTTCTAGAATATTGTTAAGTGTCAGTTGGTTTGTGGAAGTTGAATATGTTGATATGGTTATATGTAGAGTTTTTGGAAGTGATTGGTGGATGGATGTGTGACTGTTCGAAAGCAGGCAATGAGGGTGTGTTACACACATAAATGTAAAAGGGTAGAAGGGCTGTCCAGTGCAATGGTGCGCATGTGCCATCCAGGTCTTTTAATGATGTATGGCCTGGAAAGGGGACTGCAGAGACTGTGGATAGTCATGAAGACCTATGGATAATGGTCCTCATTGTATGTTAGAGAAAAGTATTTGGGACATAAAATTATTTTCTCTAGTATACAATTGTCCATTATTTCAATTAGCATAGTACAACATGATAATGGAAATGTTGGAGCATCTTATTGAGTCTAACTACTTTACTGAAAAATATAAAGTAGATGGAGTTTTTTAGTTCTATTTTTTAACTTTGAAAGGTGGTTCCTAAAAGAACCTTTTTTATGGTGTTTTAAAAATATATATTTATTTTGGCAGGAGAGGCCTGGAAATAAGGTGGTGGAGGGAAATGATGGAAGTGGCACCAACCACAGATATGGAGGGGAAGGTGGACAAGGGAAGGTGTTGGGCATGCGTTAAATCTAAGGTAGGGGTAGTGTTTCTCATGCTCCTAGATTACAGCCTCAAAAGTACTTCGAAACTGTTCCCCCGGTACAGTGGTCTGTTAGAGAATATACAGAGTACTGTTGTCTTGCAAAGATATGGATCACCATCCTCCTTTATGGCTTGCAAGGTAGCTAGTGGAATACTGTGCCCCACAGTAGTAGCCAGTGTGGTGGCAGTAGCAGTTGATGATGATGATGAGGTAGATAAAGACAGCCTACTACTTCCTAAGAAAGGAACATCCTTTCTCAGAGTGCCTGGGTGGTCTGAGCAGGTGTGGCGATGCATGGAGGTGGTACCAAAAGAGTACTGCCCCTGTTTTCTGTGATTAAGTATGATTCCACAATCAGTGCATTAAACATGGGTAGTCCGTTCCTTTGGTACCCCTTGTACGGTGTTAAAGAACTGGCATATGCATGATTCTCTCTGGGTGCTTTAGATAGGCATTTCATCTATTTCATCTTCCTGGACTTCTTGATCTTCCGTTGTATCATTACGCTGTTTCCTTTGTCCAGGCCTTCCAGCTAGTGGTGGTGTTGGTGGTGGTGGCCCCTGAGGAGTAGGGATGGCCATGGCTGATGCAAGTTTTTAAGGTAAATAGCGGGTGTGCCAATAGTCTTCCAAGCAGGTGCTCTCTCCTGGATTGCAGATGGAAAATTAGTAAGAATGTGTGTAGGAGCTATGGAGAGGTAAACTGTCAGCTTGAAACTTCCTAGATCGGCTGAAAATAAAGTTGCAAAATGTTTGCAAAGCATGGTCTTATTCGCGGACACGTCATTACGCTGCGAGCATATGACTTCAGACATTTGTGAACGTTGGCAAACAAAAAACGGTGTAAAAAGTTGTAGGAAGTAGATAGGAGTGTTTCGAATATTAGTAGGAGGTGGGGAATGGCACAGTTTTTAGTTGAAACTTTCTATATTGGATGAAAATGCTGATGTATTGGGGTGAGTATGATATTAGGAAGTTGTAGCAAATTAGGGCGCACTAGAAAAACCTTTGAAATTTAGTATACAAACTTGGGTAAAGGGACGTTATGGATACATGTAAAACCCAAATCTGCCAGAAATTCACCAGTTATGGTAAGCTAAGCAACCACTGTGCACTGCTAATACTAACACCCAGGACATCAAAGATAACATCACAAATGTCATTGATGAACTCACTGATGACATAACATATCTGCCCCCCTCGTTTTTGTTCACTGATATATCTAGGCCAGGTGATTTTGTTCACTGACGCTCAGAATATGAACATTGAAAAGGTGCTATATATAGACGTTAACCTTCTTCTATGTTCTTAAAGTGCTTTCTTCAGGGTTTGGTCTCAACGCATGGTGCACATATATGGGGCAATAAGCAGGCCTCAAACACATAATTAATTTGTATGCATGATGATGAACTTTAATGTTATTGACATGTTCTAGTGATGTTCTTTCTGTCTTCCTTACTTTAGTTTCCCTGTATGTGCCTTTGATTTGTATGCATAGCAGGACTTCTTATGTATTGTTTGTACTAACACAGGTATGTAGTAAGTATTAACTATGTATTCCATGTTTAACATTACTGACAACTCTAATAAGAGAGCATTCATTATATTATTAGCCATAATTACCAGATTGAATATAATCTACTTCTTAGATGCATGCTGCAGCCATTGCCTGTATTTATGTTTTGTTAGTTTCCTGTATTTGCAATAACACCCCAATATAATATTTTGTTTAGAAAATACATTCTTTAATACATTATGTACTTCATGATAGGGTACTGATCACCGCTAAAATGTTGTTACCAACATTGTAAACACAACCCCTTGTAAGAACGTTTCATCAAAATGAATTTAATCAGTGATGTCATTCAGTGATGTCATCAATTACATGTGTGATGTCATCTTTGATGTCCTGGCTGTTAGTCTTAGCAGTGCAATTCAATGAAAAAACATTGTTAAAGGGACGTTAGGGTTACATGTAAAACTGAAAAGAAAATACCAGAAATGTGCCAGTTTTGGTAAGCTAAGCAACCATATCTCGTGCCACCGCCATGCACTGCTAAGACTATCACCCAGGACATGAAATATGACATCACACATGTCATTGATGCCATCACTGATGACATCACATATCTGGGCCACTTGTGTTTGTTTACTGACATAACTAGCTAGTTTATTGTTTTTACTGACAATGAGAATCACCAAAATTGAAAAGCTGCTATATGTCTACACAATAACCTTTTTATATGTTCTTAAAGTACTTTCCTTAGAGTTTATTCTGAGCTCATAGTGCACACACATGGGGCAATTAGCAGGCCTCAAACACAAAATGAATGTGTGTACATGATGATTAACTCTAATGTTACTGTCATTTTGTGGTGCTGCTGTTTCTTTCTTCCTTACTTTAGTTTCCCTGTATGTGCCTCTAAGTTGTATGCTTTATGGGTTTGTATATGTATTTATTCTATTAACACAAGTGTGTGGTAAGTTTTCAATTGTTACCTATTTATTCCATGTTCAACATCACTCAAAACTCTCATAAGGTAGCCTTTATTATGTTACTATCGGAAATCACCAGATTAAAAATATTGTACTTCTATGGCGCATGCTGCAAACATAGCCTATATGTGTGTATGAATAGGTTCCTCTATTAACAACAACACTGGAATATAATGTTTTGTTCAAATGAGTTCAATATTCAATACATTATGTAGTTTATAATAGGTTTCCCAATCACTGCTAACATCTTGTTACCACCATTATAGACACAACTCCCTGTAGGGACTTCATTAAAATTCATTTCAGATGTGATGCCATCAAGGATGTCCCCAATGACCTTTGTGATGTCCTCTTTCAAGTCCTGGGTGTTAGTCTTAGCCGTGCACAGTGATTATGTGAGTTATGGTTGCTTAGCTTACCATAACTGGTGAATTTCTGAGGGTTTTTGGTTTCACTTGTAACCATAATTTCCCTTTAACAAAATGTTTTCATTGAACATTTTACCCATGCACAGCTCATACACCTATTCTTACTTATTATCCGTTAACAATCTAGCACACAGCACGTACTTGGAAGAATATTAGCATAACTGCTATTTATCTTAAAAAATGCCATCAGGTATCGCCATGCCTCCTCCACAAGAGCCCCCACCAGCTGGACAACCTACACAACAAATTAAGTGCAATACTGCAAAAGATTGTGCCTCATAACGAGACTGGTGCCTGTAATACAGGCACGGCTGTCGCCGGTATTCATTTTTTTCCAGCACCCACAAATGGGCAATTACCGGGTCATTATGGCCTTGTCAGACCCGATATTTGCCCATTCCAGGGTGCCAGAAAAAATTCTTCCCCATTACCCTCCCCCCCATAGGGCTCAATGGGAATGGGGAGGTTGGAGGCACCGGCACCCTTTATAATGGTGCCGGTGCATCCAACATGCTGTGCTTGTGGGTGACTTTCATTCCAATGGTCAGACCTGATGGTTTGAAAGGCACCCGCTAGCACAACTCAGAGTCTGCCGGTCCGGATACAACGGTACCAGCATGCTTACCAGTACCATTGTATCCAGACCGGCAAGCTCATAATGAGGCCCAATGAATAGGAGTGGAAGGTGAGTAGAGGAAGTGCCTAACTTTAGCACCCAGAGTGAATTATGGGTGTGGTAGTTCTTTACCACTGTTGGGAATGAACCAAAGGCTAAAGCCACCAAAGCAAAATGCACTGAGTGTTGTACTCAGACGCGGACTACTGAGACCAGCTCCATGTGCAGCCACACCAAATCCAACCACTGCAATGCACTCAGAATGGCTGTTCCTTTCTTAGGAAGTAGTAGGCTGTCTTCCTCTGCCTTGTCTTCCTGAACCAATACTGTAACCACACAGCCTACTTTTGTGGGACACACAATCCCACCAGCTACTTTTAAAGCAATAAAAAAGGCTGGTTATCCATATCTTTCAAAGAAACCAGTACTCTGCATGTACTGCAACACACCACTCTGAAGGGGGGGGGGCAATTTGGAAGTGCTTTTGAAGCTGTTATGCCCTACCATAGATGTAAGACACTCACAACATCTTCCCCTGTCGACCTGCCTCTACATATTTGTTGTTGGTGACCCCCTACTCTCATTTCCCTCTACACCTTACTTTCTGGTCTCTCCTGCAAACAAACAACAACAATAAACATAAAAAAGTGAATTTAGGAACCACCTTTTACAGTTAATTAAAAGATTAAGCTTATAGACTCCATCTACATCCGAAATTATATACTGTAGCATACAATAAACAACATAATCCATTGCCCTTATCTACAGTCTCTGCATTCAAATGTTTAGCCATGCCTTATTAGAAAACCTGGATTGCACATTCACATCATCACACAAGACCACCCTTCCACTCTTTTTACTTTTGTGTTTGTAACACTCCCTCCTTTAAAACATTGACGGCACACACCTGAACGCTCACAACAGAGAATACAACCCACTAGGGAAGAAATGGCCAAGTCAATATTGTAAGGATAACAAGTTCAATCTCACACACAGATGAGAGCAACAGCAAAGAACTCTGCTGCTTAGAACATTCTGCCAAAGAAAGGTACAAGCAAAAACCTTTAAAGGTACGCAGTGTCATAGTGATGCAACAACATACAGTAAAAACCTGCGTGGCTGATTGGATGGTCGCTATACAGGTGCTGCCTTTATTCGTATGCGATGGCAGTTTAATGGTCCCAGCCCTGTCTTTCCATCTTCCATCACGTGGGTACTGCGGGGCTCATCTTCTTCTCATGTTGACAGTCAGAAAACAAATTAATTATACTCCTAATTTACACTTGTTTTTCACTCATACTGTGCACTTGGCACTTGGCAGGATTTAAGAGGAACACACAGGAGGTTCCAGGGCACATTATCCTTCACACACACATTTCACTCACTCCCTGTGTGCCATACAGCTCCAAGGTCTCCGCCCTCATTTTGAACTATAATTTATCCCTCCAGCACCTCTCAAAACAAATAACATGATTGCAGCTTCAGCGATACACCCTGGCCATCCTCTTTGAATATTTCAGGATTTCTTACTTTGGAGTTGGTGGTCAAAGGGCACCTGGTGACATGAAATTTGGGAATCTTAGGGTTCGTCAGTTATATGGGCTATAACTCGTGGTCACTCAGGAATGGCCGGGTGACGCTTTGGCCAAAGTGAGATAACATGCACACCAGGCGCCGGCCCCTGATCACGGACAGCCTTGTAGGGCACATTCCTCTTGGGTGAAAGACACATCTTTGCAACACTTTCAAGAACAATGGATAAACTGTGTGGCGGGTGGGGGTGCAAACTGTCCTCATGGGAGCTCGAACATGACTGGAGATTTCTGTGGCCTTGTAGATTTGGGCCTACTGCCTGTAATACTGCACTTACCGTGCATGCCTTCTCTTCTACCTATGATTATTACACAACATAGCGATGCCGCCCACGCCTTGGGCCACACCATATGACACACTATAATTGGTTATATTAGCATGGGTTCCTGCTATATGGAAAGGTGCCCCTCTCTTTCTTCCCCCTCCCCTGTGGCTCATCACAGTGCCTTGAATATGTCTCGCCTTACTTTAAAGTGCCTGGGGGAGGACGAGGCTGTCCTGTTCCCAACATTCCCCTCTTTTGTTACTTCTACAGTAACAACTTCTAGACTAGTTCTGCGCTCCCACTCCCCAGTTTCTGCATCCACATATGGCTTATTCCTTTTTACTGGCACCCACGTCCTGCACACTGATCGCAAACTCTCCCCACTATACATGTACTCTTCAGGTGAATAATTAATGTAAATACAACCCTCTCTACCCTGCCAGGTCCACCCAAAACTCTGTGCATTATTTTTGAATCAGGGGGTGGGGAAATGACCGTGTGGTATAGGGGATCAACTTCATCTGCATAAGGGATGAGGCACATTTCATAAGTCGGGCCACCCTGTGGGACATTGGTTTGTACCCCTAATTGATAGCATCATTCTTGCGCTATAAGGTGCCACAGTGGCACAGTATCAAAGAACCAGCTGACAAGTTCAGAAAATGACCAGGATGAACACAATGATAGGCATTAACAACTTCACTATTGCTCCTAGCCACAATGGGGCCCATTCAAATGTCATATTCAGCCAATCACTTCCTGAATCCCTCCCTCCTTCTTCATGCAAACACCCAGGCCATGGACAGCTGCAATGATGTGGGATAACAATGCATTTACCATGTCTTCTGGAGGTACAACTATACAACAGGAATCGCTGTACCTTTTGCAAAACCAACCCTCCATTGCTGTTAACATGTCCAGCACATAGCGATTCTGCATTGTCATAAATATTAACACCCGCAACTCAACCTTGATCACGTTGAACCCATTCTCTGTGTAGTTTGCAAGCTGGACCAGTTCCAACCTCCCGATTTGCAGTCATTTGGCATTAGCTTCAGTATGCACTCCTGGCAACAGTAAAGAGGTGAAAAAAGATTCTGCTGAACTGAAAAGCCTATATTCTTCTGCTATTTCAGCAAGCAATGTGGAAAAGTCTTTAGAAATTTAATTTGATCTGTTCATTCTCCGTGGTTGTTGAAACTGTCCTTTTCCAAGCCGGATGTGGGGCTCTTGTGCAGGCACCAAGCTTTATCTTCATTCTGCACTGTGGGAAAATGTGTTGGGCCCTCTGTAGGCATCACTACCCCTTTGGGTGTTCTTATGGGATTACTTATAGCACTGAATGCAATGTGGCCAGCACACAACGGCTCCTCCATGTTGCTGGGTGGTGCAAGTAAGCTTGTGGAGCACAGATTCAGTAGTAATCCATCAGCTCTGCCGATTCTCTTTTCATGTCTGTGTTCAAGAGAGTTTTATTAAAATGTTCAATTATGCCAACAAAGACTGCACCTTTGCTGCGGAAACAGAGTCTATATTCTTCTTCCTTGTGCACTTGCATTGGCTTTTCCATTATTGCAATCTACGTCAGCTTTGTGATATGCTCTGTCCAGATTTGCGCACAGAAGTTGACTCTTTGTGCTATCCTTTCCTTGCTAAATGTTAGCAGTCCTTCTGCCAAGCAAGGCAGTGTGCTGTCCTGCCAATTATTATTGATATACTTGCACCCCTTCACCATCAGATAAGGTAACTCCACACACTTGATGTTTCTTTGGTTGTTGGTGCATTTTACAAAATCTGGGCCTACCATTTGCAGTTCCACACTAGGTGCCTTGAACGTTCTTTTATTCGGCATAGCACAAAATAAACCAGGCAATGTACCTCTATAATTGAGACTGTTTGTGGCACTAACACCTTGAGAGCCCCTGAAGCATGCGGAATGAGTAAACACAAATAACAGCTCCGATTCACAACATTTCTCACCACACCACTCATATCAGAGTACCGTGAATTAGAGAATTTGGGGTCATGAATATCTTCGATCACATCCAAGGCCAATGTTTGATACTTGTCATACATTTGGTCTTACTTCTCTTTTCATTCTTCTATACACGTTCCCAAGGATGGCCGCTTTAGTAGTGCTGTCAGAAATACCAGTATACCTCTCCATAGTGGCAGACAATCCCCTACTTTTTGTAAACAACCTGGTCTTTGCTTCCTTCAGAGACGCAACCTGCATAATCCATCTAATCCATTTCCATCATTATTATTGGTGTTCACATTAGTAGTACTGATATATGTAACTCCACATTTGTTATTAACATTTATATGTATCTTTCCATTTGTATGATATACAATGCTATTTCCCCATTTCCCCCTTTATAGGACCTCACCTTAATACCCTCCCGAATACACTCCCAGTAGTACTGGCAATATAATCCACAATCCTCCAGCAATGCTGACCCACAATAATAGATATATGACCACAAACTCTCATTCGTGTCTCTACGCCTTGGGCCCCTACTTAAAAAACTATGTACAGTACTTGTTTCCATCTTCTTCTTTCTCGAAATAGAAGCACAGACACACTACGAGCATCAGAAAGGTGGACCCTGTAGCACAACTATTTTACTTTGACCACAATGGAGTGCAAAACACCACCTCATACGGTGCTTGGAACCGAGGATTGTTCCACCGGCGCACAAAATTGTGAACATAGATATAAGCCCCTGGCAGCAGGATCTTTCCATGTTGTCTGTGCAGAATCCAGCATCTCTGTAGCCACGATCCTGGGAGGTGCAATCTGTCCGGAGACACATTTAATGGCGCAAGAATATTCCCTGAATTCCTCTCCTAACACTGATGCAGTCCTGTGTGCATCAGAAAAACTTCTCACGGGGGATATGGGGGTATGCACACGCCAGCCAGTAACCATCTTGTGAGGTGACAGATGATGGTCTTTACTTGGCTGCATGCATAAACTAAAAAGGGCCAGGGACAGACAGTACACCCAGTTTTTCTTTAATGCTGTGCACAATTTATATAATTTGTTCTTAAGGAGGCCACCTATTCTCTCCACAACTCCATTGGCCTGTGGGTGATAAATTGAACACATCTGATGCTTGATTCCAAGTAGTGTTGCAATGTGTTGGAATAATGCATTGAAGAAATGTGTGCCATTATCTGACCTCGAAACCTTGCACACACCCCAATGTGGGAAAACATCCTGCACTAGAAACCTTGCAGCACACTTGGCATCCGGGTGCACACATGGGCCTGCTTCCACCCACCTTGAGAAGGGACATACCACCACAATGAGGTACCTAGATCCATTATAACAGTCACTCATAGCAGCATAGTCTATGTGTAATTCACAGAAAGGCTCATATGGGTGGGACAAAGTGCCCCGTAACGTATGTAGTGTCATCTCTGTACTAAAACTTTGACATGCGGTGCAATGGACGATCAGATCATATGTGTGATGCTATCCTGGATATTTGGTGTGAATCAGTCCTCCTGTATGTCTGCGGCTATGTGTTGTTTCGAATTGTGAGGTGGTTAGTGCAGTTGTTCAAATGCTACTGCTAGCAGTTCCTGGGGCATCACTATCTTCCCAAGCTCTTTTGCCTCCATAACAGATCTGTTGGAGATTGCTTACACCCTCTTCGTAACCACAACTCCTTTTCACTCTCAGGCTTCCTTCTTTTCAAAAATCTGGGAGATGGGCAATGCAGTGTAAGGCACTGGGTGCTCGTCTGTCAGTGGGGCAGTCACAACATACTCAGTGTGTATTTCATTTGACTAGTACACCAGCATTTGGCCTGCCGCATTAGCGGCTGCGTTCCCCCTTGAGATTTCATCTGTCCCATGAGTATGTGTGGCGCACTTGAGGAATGTGGCTACACATGGCTGTGATAACGCTTCTATCAGCATATCTAACAGAACTGAATGCTGCACTGGGGATCCATCCACCCTCTGAAACCCCCTCCTCTTCCAACGGGAGAGACTGTGTGTACTGTTCTGGTAACATACACAGAGTCAGAATATATCATGACTAGATGCTCTTGTGATGCTATCAGTGCTTTGATTAGCACCACAAGTTTGGCCGCTTGTGCAGAATAGTGGATAGGCAACCTTTTCATGACCACCATCTTGTACTCCCCTTCCTCAAGTCGTTCCACTGTTGCCTCTTTCCATCTCTGTCCATCTTCCTGACCAATTGTGGATGACACATCAACAAAAAGTATCTCACCCTCTGTCAATACACAATCCCTTGCTTCGGGGGTATCATCTTCCTCCCCCTCATATGTGGTGCAATCGTGTGCGGTCAGGTCCTGTGTAGTAGGCATGTCTGTTAGAAAGGTGGCAGGATTTACCATCTTGTACCTAACCACATGAATATGGGGATTGGAGATGATAACGTCATATGCCAAGAACCTTTGCGTTGTCAGGGTACATTTTGACATTTCTATAATGGGAAACAAAGAATGTTCCACGTAGAAGTTTACTAAACACCCCATTACGATTGTACAACTGTTCTCTATAGCTAATGCTTGTTCACACATGAACTGCCCTTGCATCACTGCATACAGAGTACCACTATAATAGGCTAATGACTTGTGGTCCATAGTGCTTTTTTTGTCAACACTGCTGTCATATGCTGACCATCAGAATGCAAAAACAAATAGAATTCCTACATGTAATACAAGGCGGCCAGTACGGATACCAAAATATTGACTTTGTTTAAGTTGACAACAGTTTGATCATTTCTGCCGTCCACTGTAACTTGTGGTCCTTTGTTTTTTTGTGCTTCCCTCAAAGCCTGTAGAAGTGGCCTTGTGTATGCCATGTAATGCAGAATCCAGGCCCTGTAGTAGTTACACAGGCCCAGAAACTTCTGAATCCCTTTAACTGATGTGGGTCTGGGGGTGATGCGTACTAAGGCTGCCCTGTCGTGTAGTATCCTTTCACATTCACTGATATGAACGGGCCGAAATAGATCAAGCAATATTGTAATTTAGCCTTATCGACCTTGTACCGCTTACAGGCCAACAATTGCAGGAGTACAATGGAGACCCTTCGTCAATGCTGTTCGCTGTCACTACACACTAACGGATTGTCCATGTACTGGATAATCGTGCTATTCACCTGTATGTTCCCAAGATCGGCATGCAGTATTCTGTTAAATATACTCAGGCTCTCACAGTACCGTTGAGGAAATCTAGTATGTTAAAACCGCATCTGGCCCCGTGCAAATGCTGTGAATTACCTCGACTCCGGATGGAGTGGAATCAAGAAGAATGCATTTCACAAGCAGGGATCGCACAAAACTGTAATCCAACTCCCGGGCTATGTGAGGGGGAGGTCCCTCCTCACTGCCCGGGGGCTGGATTACCTTCAGTTTCACATTGGCGTGCGTAACACACGCCGACATGAAACTAAAAGTATTTTCACTGCGGCAGCCATTTCCGGCTCCCACGGTGAAAACACAAGGTGAGTGTCCACCTTGCTCTGCCTCGATCTCCCGTTGTATTTCAAGCCGGAGATCGAGGGAGGTGTTGTTGGAAAGGGGAGATACTCCCCTCTCCAACAACACCTTTTGGGTAGCATTTCTAGTCACAGAGCGTGCACAGAGTGCTCGATCCGTGGCCAGCAATGCCACTAGACCACCAGGGATGTCTTTTCAATGTGGGTGGGTTGTAATGAGCAGCCCCTTCTCCCCTGAGGACCCAGAGTATGGGGCCACAGATATGGAGACCCCATGGGGCAGATGGGGATGAGGGCCACCAGGAAAGTGTGGCAGGCCCCATGCAGGATGGTGCCTGCAGGTTAGGGCCCCCTGGGGCAGATGGGTGCCCATCTGCCCCCATCTACTCCTAGAGAATGGGGCCAAGGGTAAAAAAAGGAAAACAGCATGGATGGTTTTGGTGGGAGTGCCCCCCCACTAGACCACCAGAGAATTGTTTTTATGGAAAGGGGGTGTTCCTTCCCTCCACCCAAAATGGACTGGGGGCCATGTTATGCAGCCCTCCTTGGGGGCAGTTTTCTGCTCGTAGGAAGGGGCATCTGACCCCAGGGAGGGCTGCATGAAATGCCCCCCCTATACGCCCCCAGGGAGGGCTTATTGAGATGCCCCCCTTGCATTTGGTGTGGGGGAGGGCCACCCCCCTTTACATTGGAAAATTCCCCAGAGGTTTAGGATGCCCCTTAGCCCCCTCCCTAAAGTGTAGTGTACCATTTTCAATTTTTTTCTTTGTTTACCAAACTCCCCTTGACGCAGATGGGTATATTAGTGAGCCAATTTGCCCCCAGGGGGCCCAAACCTTACTGCCCCACCCACTGGGGCCCTGTCCCATGTTTTTTGGTGGCCCTCTCTCCTCCACCCAAAATGGAGGGGGGGCACCTCACGCATCCATTCGTAGGAGCCCCAGGAAGGCCTGCATGAGGTGCCCCCCCATCCATTTGGGGGGAGTGAGCGGGCCACCACAAAATGTCAGACAGGCCCACCAATGGGTGGGGCAGTAGGTTTTGGGCACCCTGGGGGAAGAATGGCACACTATTGTGCCCATCTGCGCCAAGGGGAGTTGGGTAAACAAAGCAAACAAGTGAAAATGGTAGACAGCATTTTAGGGGCGCTGTGGGGCACCCCAAACAGCCGGGGAATTTTCTAATGGGAAGGGGTGGTGCCCCCCCCACCCACAATGGAGTGGGGGCCATGCCATGCAGCCCTCCCTGGGGGCAGATACCTGATCCTAAGAAGGGACACCTGACTCTAGGGAGGAGTGCATGACAGTCCTCCCACTTATCTGCCCCCCGGGAGGGCTACATGAGATGCCCTGCCCCTCCATTTGGGGGGTAGAGGTGCAGCCTCCTTCCCATTACAAAATTCCCCAGCAGTTTTGGGTGCCCCTCAGCCTCCCTAAAGTGCAGCCATTTTCAATTTTTTTCTTTGTTTACCAAATGTGCTTTGGCGCAGATGGGCACATTATTGTGCCAATCTGCACCCAGGGTGCCCAAACCTTGCTGCCCCACCCACTGTGGGGCCTGTCCCACATATTTTGGTGGCCCTCTCCACCCCCACCCCAAATACAGGGGGGGTGTACCTCACACAGCTGTTCGTAGGAGGCCCAGGGAGGCCTGTATGAGGTGCCCCCCCACCAATTTGGGGTGGGGGGGTAGGGGGCCACCCAAAATGTCAGACAGGCCACTCAATGGTGAGGGGCAGTAGGTTTTGGGCACACTGGGGGCAGAATGCACACTATTGTGCCCCTCTGCGCCAAGGGGAGTTGGTTAAACAAAGATAAAAGTTAAAATGATAAGACAGCATTTTAGGGGGGCTATGGGGCACCCCAAACTGCTGTGGAATTTTCTAATTTAGTTTCATGCACTTCAGAAAAAATCCTGAAATTCAGCTGTCGGGAAAGGCTTGGGGTTAGCAGTGTTTTCAGCATTCACCTTGGCGCCCAGGTAGATACACACACACACATATGAGGTACCGTTTTCGTCGGGACACCTGTGGGAACGTGGTAAGGTAGGCCATGTGTTGTTGGCAATGTGTTTTGGTGGGTGAGCTGAGTGAAATTTGCAGAAATTGGGTTTCTTTCGCCACATTTCTGACTTTGCCAGGGTTTCTGGGTAATACATTCTGGGCCAATTTGCGCAAGTCAGACCTTTGCAGATTTCCACAGATGTCCTCTTTTCAGAAATGTATGGGGTTTCCTGTTTTCCTTGGTGGCTTGGACACCCTAGGCCCATATTTATATGGTGTGCACTTCAGCAGCATTCCACAAATTCTGCTGTCCGAAAAGACTTGGGGTTAACCACGTTTTCGGCTTTCCCCTTGGCGCCCAGGTAGCTGCACCCACACATGTGAGGTACTATTTTTGTTGTGACACTTGTGGGAATGTGGGATATGACATTTGTTATGTTTGTGTATTTTTCATAACGTTTTGACCCATTTGCTGCTGCCCTTTCTTACACAACCCTTTAATTTCCCAAATGTGACCTACATTTAGTCTCTGCTTTAGGCACGGTACACTTTTGTAACCTGCACAAGTTACCTACCCTTGAAAAGGTCTGCCTGTACTCTTTCAAGAAATGTATGCTTGCTCTTCCTCACCACATTGATTGCCCTTATTTACACATGCTAAGTATGTCTGTTGAGGCCGTAAGCATATAACTCCTGTGTACCATGGCTCCGTTTTTGGCTTGTGGTATTGCTTTTTTTGTGAACAAATTACAAAAAATGTGTGATTTCCTAACTGCAAAAGTCGGGCGAATGTAGTGGATCATTGTTTTTCTCAAAATTTCATAGAAGGCATTGCCGTACCAGGCCAACCATGTCTACAACATACCTTTTTTTCGGTCATTTTCCTGCTTTTTCCCCAAACTATGGAATTTTCCCCTACCTAGTTGATGCCTGACCTGCACAAATCACCCGTTCCTAAACTTGGAATTTTGTTTACTTTTCAGAAATGTATGCCTTTCTGCCTTCCAATTTGGCTTTCCTACTCTTTTCCTCCATTCCGTCCAAGAATGTCAAAAATGGACACAATCGCCTACCTCTCACAAAACGTTTGATAACCACATCAAAAAAATCACTTTTCATTTCCACTCAACCTGTACTTGAAAGCCAGGAAATTGGGGAACTCAGCACAGCAAACAATTTATTCCTAGCTCTTACAGGAAAAAAAAAACAGACTTCTTTGTACTTCATTTTATTGGCATTTTTTGAAAAAACACGAAATGTTCGACCTTTATGGTTTTTCTCTCACCCCCTACAGCAACCTAGAAAAAAGGGGCCAAATTTGGCTTAGATATCTCACGTAACAAAAAAAGTTACAAGGCATTGAAAGGCAACATACCGAAATCACCAAAAAAAAGGCCTTGGCACAGGGGGGGAAACACCATGGCAGTTAAAGGGTTACAGACTGCAAATTGGGAGTGTCCAGTAAGGCCCTCTGTAGTGCGTCCCATACCATTGCTCTAACTCCATTAAACGATGCTCCGACATATGCATCTTCCCCCAGGGTTTTTACTGGGTATCCGGCCTTAACTCACACCTCTGCAGCCTGATCCCCAATTACGGCAATCAATAGGCTCTTAAGATCCCCTATTGCCACAGCCACCCCTTGCTTGCCCCTGCTGTGAGTTCTGGGAGGGCCTTAATAAAATTATTCTTATCCATTTGGGGCCAGGGCACCTATTGTGTCCTCCCATCCCCCTTAAGTATGAGGGGCATCTGCATTTTTGCTCTACTTCCCACACCCTTCTTCACAACTCCTCTTCTCTTTACTAATTCCATCCTCAACCTGCCCCCTGCCCATATACCTTTTGCTTGGGGGGGTATTTTCAACCACCTCTTCACCCCTCTGTAGAGGAGGAGCCAAGCGCCTCTACCAAAAGTCCCGCCCCCATTATGCCTATATGTTGGAAACCGGAAATTGAGACATGCACAACGCCATTAATGGAACCTATACGGCGAAGAGTCCTTGAAGCAAGGTATCCATTGAGAAAAACCTATATGATGAACCTGCAAAGAAATGCAGTCTTCTGAAGGAAATTCGAGAAGAAGTGTGAAGATGAAAGAGAAGACTAGTGATGTCACTTGAAGCAGAAATGATGCACCAAGAAGAGATACCAATGAAGAGACTATATAGACCTTATAGAATCTGATGGTGTTAGGCAGAATTCTCCAGAATGGCTAATTTTCCATAACTACTGAGTCCCTTAGCAGCTTTGCAGGATTTCTAGGATTTTTTTTTTCGCCTTGTAAGAGTGTGAGCCCTTTTCCCCACTCTTACATGTGTTTTGCTGTGTTTTTTTAGATTTGTGTGTTCATAGACTGTGGAGTCTCACCTACTCCATAGGTATCATCTTTTTACTGTGTGTCACACTGCACCTTTAGTACAGTGACACAGGGTTGTCTTTTTCAGGCTTCCCACTTTAAACTCCATTTTCTGGGACTGACTACTGTCTCCCAGAAACATGTAAAGTTACTATTGACTTTATTAGACTTTTAAAATTCACAGACCCAGTACAAAATATCTTCCATAGAGTACTGGAAAGGGTTATCCCTTTTGTCTGTTTCTCATGGAGCATTATTTTGTTCCCCTTTCTTTAAAATTTGGCTGGTGGCAGTGGTATCTACCATTGTTTTCCTACAGCGGACTATGAAAATAGCCTTGGTACTGTTTTAGGCTATGCTAGTAGCCTCGAATTTTCATCTGCTGGACCCCTTTTAATTTTATTAGGATCCGGCTGGGTTTATTCACCATTTATTTTTGTAAAGGTCTTTCTTGTGTTTTACTCTGCGTTCCAAACCAGCTTTGGTTCCTTTGTTTGCCATCCTTTGGCGGAATTCTGCACATAAGCCTCCTTAGACGCCTGAGTGTCTGGTTGGACAGGATGTGAGGGAGGGGTTTTAGGCCCCCTGCACAGGGTCTCCTTGGAGACCCAAGTCGCACTCTTGTTTGATTGGCTAGGTGACTGTCCTGCCAGGACAGCGACCCTGCTGGGTGATTGACTGCATAAAAAGCAGGTCTCTGGGACTTGGAAGGCAGAGTCGCCACTGGATCGAGAGAACCGAAGGGAAGCTGAAGGAAGAGGACTACTGTAACTATTGAACCTCCCGGTGAAGCCCTGCTGCGGGTCCGAATCTCCTAAACTTCAACGACAGAGAAGATCTGCAAGGAATCTTCTTCCCTTGAGCTGGTGGGACCAACCAGTTCGCCAAACACCAAGCAAGGACTCCCTTGCCTGGTCGAATTTGCAGTGCATTGCTGCAGTAAACTGGATAGCCAGGAGGACCGGACCCTGTTTTGGGTTTTAAGGAGCGCACCATTTATTTGTCACTTTGCTCTGCTGCTGGTTGCTTCCCTGGGCAGTGCAGGACTACTTGTCAGTCCGGAGTTGCTTCAGGAACCGCGAGCCTGCAGGACCAGCCAGGAACTTCTGCCTCAGCTACAGCATTCTTCTTCTACTACTGACTGTGCAGCAGGGTCCTGGACTCCATCCCTCGCCTTTAACAAGGTAAGAGAATAATGATATTCATAAACAGCAGCGCCGAGGTGCACCAAGTTTAATGAGCAGACACTAATCATGTCGCTCTGTGTCTGACATAGGCAGCCTTTCGGTTCACGGCCGTAAATCTTGCTACACTTCTTGCCAGTGAGCCGTAACCGCGATTAAACATACGGCTGTCTCAAGTAAGTGTTCCCCTTTTTCAAAGCGTGATTGTGCTGGAGTTTACCTAACAGTGACAGATTGCTGTCTCTTTGAAACATAGCAGTTAATGCATGTTTCATATGCTTTGTTTTCTCCTTCGCAGGCGTTTTTAAAGACGCAGTTGCTTTAATGAATTATTTTGCACTATTTTCGAACTGGAAATAAGAAAAAAGAAAATATTTTCCTTTTGAGAATAACAGTGAGTACCAACCCATTATTTGTGAATGACCCGAGTAGGTTCTCATTTCTGAATTTTAAAACACACATGTCCTTTTTACTATAGGGCATCCATTACGTGAAGCGCCATTGTTGGAAGCATTCACCATGGGATCGATTCCACCACACCGGTTCGCCAGCCCCTGAAAGATTCAGAGGAGGTTAGCAGGTTATATACAGTTAACTAAGAGAACTGTATTTAGATACTAAGTAAATAGTTTGTTGAGTAAACACAGAGATGACAATTTTTTATTCTTTTTTACTTTTAGATTTAAGGCTCTCTTGCCGCACACCCCCTACCTTTGGTTTTTTACCAAGAGGTAACGCCAAATTGGCGATTGCTCTCCTGTCCTGAAGAAGGTTGAACACTAAGTCAATACACGAGGGGACTGTCTGATCCTCGTGAGAAAACTTAACCGAAACATGTTGACAACAGTTTTCAAAAAACCCCTGAATACCAACAGAGGGGCACATTGTAAAACAATCGAGTGTTGAATTTATAATTGTCTGATTTATTATTTGTGGTATATACACAGTATCACCTTGTTTTATTTAATTTTTGCAAATATGATTATTGTATGGATGAGTTATGAATGAATGGTTTTTGGAGGGATGTATTGCATTTTGTTTGTGGAGCCGATTTTTTCATGACATGTGTATTTGGATAATAAACAGAAAACTATTCTGATTTAAACAATAGTCAGTTGTCATCTCTGGTCTAGTTGGCCCTATCCCTTTATTCTTCTACTAAGGTACTGCTCAAATTCGGTCCTTCGTTCCGTCTGACCGCAGTGAAAGTGTTTGAAATCTTTCGCTCATCCAAGGGCTTGTCCTTTTCTACTCTTTTAAATAACTTTTCTACCGACCAACCTCGTTTCAAACTCTTGCAAAGACTTAACCGCAAACTACTCTGAACTGTGTGATCTTCTGCAAAGACTCTGAACCATTAACATTGGCCCAGGCCTATTGATTTGAATCCTAGTTTTAGTAAGCCTTTTCTGGATGTCCCTGCCTACTTACTCGTTGGTGCTGCTTAATTTTGAATAACCTTGTCTTTCCCTCCCATTTAAATAGCTGGAGTACCATTTTGCTGACACTTCATTTTGAGCTTAACTTGTCCACAATTAATTGGGTGGTGTGTAGTGTATTAAGATTGTGCTGCTTTAATTTAGTGAACTGCTTTATAACTGATGGTGTAAATACATGTATATGCTTTTAGTCAGAAACCTTGAGTCAGTGTTTGTTTGAACCATGGCAATTGCTGTCCTTTGCGTAACTTCTGATACTGCTCACTTTACTCGTGAGATAAGTCTGGCTGCTCAGCCATCGCTACCACTTTGCTGTGCAGTACAGGCTCATACCAAAGGTGAATTTGTACTTAAACTTGTAGTCTTAATTGTGTGTGGTGTTCCCAAAGGGTACTGCATATGATTTTGCCTAACAGATGGCGAAATAAAGAATTGGGCAACATTTCATGAGCAAAATGAAGATTACAAGTGCGCAGAGCCCTGAAGAAAATGCAAAGCCATTTGTAATCATGAGGCTGGCTGCACATAGTGAATAGACTACAGGCGGTGCCGCCAATATATATATCTATAAGTGTGTATAGAATCTGGATGTTCCACGATGCATTTTAGCAAACTAGGACCCCATGAACAAAAGGGCTGAAAGTGTGGCGCAATAGAATAAAACAGCTGATGGCGAAGGAAGATTTGAGAAGGCGTGTCTGGCCTAGTGTCAAGGGTGTGGGGCAGCCAAGAAACTGGTTTTCTATTGTAGAAGATACAATGAACATGAGAAGCAAGGCAGGCTCCTGTTGAGGTGTAATGGAAAAACAGTAGAAGTGCCAGGTTGTATTCATTTAATAGTGTTAAATGCAAAGAAGGACCTCAACACACAGTCTCCCATCACATGGCCAAATTGAAAATAGACTTTGGGTGAGCTACACCGAGACCAGAAGACAAGACTATGATCACACTCCTTTTTATTCTCAGGCACAGTAATCCTTTGCAATGCAAGTTCAAATGACTAATTGAATGGCAGACAGTAGGAGTGATGATGGATGTTGGTCTATTTGGGTGGGGAGGTATGGTCAAGTTCAACCCTCCAACACCTATGGTACCAGCATGCGTACTGCTAGCGAGTGGAATTGTCCAGAAGGGTACAAGCGTGTCAACCAATTGTAGACAGCCACGTAGAATAGAACCCAATAGTTTGAAAGCCAAAGAAACATTGTGTATTTTTGTGACACGGAAGATGACTTGCACTAGGGGTGGGCATAGCTATCCACCTGACTTTAGAGACCCAATCACGATATCATACCCCATAGAAATATACATAGATGCTCCCTTTAAGCCTATCACAACTCCAAATAGGTTTTCTTATTTTAACACTTAGTGTGATATCATGTATGGCGAGTTTTTGCTATATAACTGTGTTTTTTCATGTGAATCATTGAGACTTATGCTGTGGGATGTCCGTAGACACCTGTTTTAGACAATTTCAATTAAAAACAGTTGGATTTTGCCAACTTCCGAGTCGGTCTGATTATTGGTGCGAGAGTAGGATCTGCGTCTCCATCCATCCAATAGAGCATCACCTCTCTTAAAGGGATTACAGGTTCACCTCCCTTCTTCTTCACTCTGATCTTCTGTGAATGTACCAGCATCTCCTTCCTCCACATTTTTTCCCAACACTGTATTCTCCTCTCCCAAGATGATCAACCCATAGGGGCTCCTTTCTTTCTCAATACCTACCCGTCTTATACCTTGAGTATCCATCTTGAGCAGTACTTCCCCTAATTCCCCATCTCCCGATCCTTCTCTCAATGAACTTATGTCCCTCACTGTTCCTGGGGATGTCTGTATCCTCTGCAGTTCCGCTAGTAATCCTATCAACCTATCCTCAAACTCCTTAGACTGTAACCTGTAAATGCTGGTACTTCAGGCAGTTGGGCGTGCGGAAGTGGTGGAGCGGTAGCCTGTGGTGTTAGTGACCCTGCAGGAGACCCTACTGCAGCAGAAGGGGTCTCTATCGCAGCAGGTACTTAACTTTGATTAGTGTACCTTTCTGCAGGATATGTTGTCAGGGGATATAATCCCCTGCCCCCTACTGGTGCCCCACCTTTTCCTCATTCCTTTTCCCACTTCCCATCTCTCTGTCTCTGCACCTCCACTCCATTCCTTTGATCCTCTGTGTCTATAAACATACGCCAAAGATTGAGAATCTCTTTTCTCTTTTTTAGCTGCTTCCGCTTATATTTTGCTACTAAAAATGTGGACATGTGTTCCAATATGCTTTTGTTGTGTGAGCTCTGCCCTGGCCATGGGCATCCCCCTCCTCCCGTCCACACGATCCACTGCTTATGATATTTCTCCAGCCTGTCATGATACAGTGACAATGCTTTGTACATGTGCTCTATTGGTGATTCTCCCCATGATAGTGACGTCTAATTCTTACTGACCCTCCACAAATCTGTGTAATGTGCTGTGCACGCTGCCGCTTTCTTGTAACAACAAAAAACAAGAGAATCAACCCCCACCCTTCTCTATCACCCTTCCATAGATACCCACGCTGCTCCAGGAAATTGGGCAGCACCACACCATGCCACGACACACATAATTACTTCCCCTTCTAGGGCCTGCTTTTCACCCAAGAAACACAACTACCATAGATTAAACCAACACACTGCACTAACAACCACTACTTGTTCCAAGCCTATTACTTATATGATACCACTACTTTATTTCAATATACCTCCTGTAAATATTATTTTGCATTGTGGTACCACCTTGCCTCCCCTTCCGAGGAGGAGATCCCTACCTTACTTTATAATGTTTTACCTTACAATGCCTTACCTTCCAATACTTTACCAAACCACTCAACCAATAAAGCAAATTTTACCAACAATAACCCTAACCTCATCCACGTCACATCAATGACCTCGCTCTCCAAGTTCTCACACCTTTCACACTTCCCCATGCATCTGTTCCCTAATTGTTATCGCTTACAAGAGTCTACTCACATGTGCATGCTGACCCGCACCCCTCTGTCACAGGGTTCCAACACAGACCTGCACTCTCCTCAGAGCGGTGCCCCACTTCAGAAAGCAGAGAGGACTTTTCTTAAAATGGCTCTGGCAAAACCACTAGGAACATTTGTTTTTTCGGGGTCGGTCCCTGTAGGTGGGCGCTGCTCCTTCTGGAGAAGCGGCCTCGAAGCCTCTGCAGGTATGGGGGGTGCTGGAATAACGCTGGGGTCATCAATTGAAGGCACGCCCTAGAACGCCCACCCAGAGAGAATACAACTCACTAGCCAGACCCTCCAGCTTATTGCGATTTTGCTATCCCGCCAAGTGCAGCGAAAAACAGCACTTTTTTAAAATCGCAAAAACTGCAGTTTTTGCAAAAACACCGACAAAAATGACAGTTTTTGCAACAAAAAATATTGAAAAACAAATTACTCAACGGGCCAGTTTCTCAACTCTTTTCTTTTTCATCAAAAAATGAAATGCGCAAGCTCATCTCATCACATGAACAAAAATAAAAGAGCAGTCCAATCCACAAAGGACATCTGAATGTACGCTTCTTATATGCGCCCATTCAGATGTCCTTTTTCACCCCTTTGTGCAAATCAGGTCTGCGCATTTAAAAGTGCATCCCAAATTGACAAACAATATGCGCTTTTAAATGTGTAGAAATTGAAGGCAACCCTATGAGCCCACTTTAAATAGGTGCACGAGGGGTGCCACTGCATTACATGGTCTTTACTGACCCTAGTGACTCATGCAATACATTAAAAATAAAGGTTTTTAAGTGTGACAGCTGCTGTCTCACTTGCATTTCTGTTCTCCAAATGGGATAGAAATGTATTTATTTGGGTTGCATTTTACAGTGGCAGGACCCTTAAGGGCTAATCATGGTGAAAGCATGGGGAGCCTGTAGACCATTGTCGGGAGAGCGTTTCCAACACAAATGTATTCAAGGTGGCTGGCCAGCGCATCATTTGCGCTACAGCTCAGCCCTGTGGAAATGCGCAGGTGTTAGGACAGTTTTTCTGAAGTCCAACTAAGGGCTTAGTAAAACCATTTAATTGAGGCAGTACATGACTCCACTCTTAGTATAAGGCTGTACCACCTGAGTTCATGGTTGCGTAGATAGTGCAGCCAGGCTTATCTTAAGAGGGAGAGAGGGCTGTAGAATCAGTACAAGTGAAATTGTGATACAAATGATCCAAAGAAACACTGAAACACTATGTATGTAAAAATAAAGGATTTATTTAAATACAGGTAGGCCAAGATAAATCTAGGGGTAAGTTAATACTAACACATTATATGAAATCACAATATAAAAACACATCACTATACTTGAAAGTACACAGACCCAAGTATAGACCTTTTTCGAAGTACTTAACAGTAGTTCTAGCGAAGTCAACACCTTGTCATATACATTCAGTATAGGTCAAGCCTATTCTTGGGGAGTAAAAACCAATGGTTACTTTTTACAATTACATTCAGTAATGCAAAGGCAGTAGACCCTTCCAGTTTTATAATGATTCTCGTCACAAATCACTTAATCAGCCAACTGGATATTATACGTTTGATGAATAGTGAAACACTTATTCTAGGTGCAGTAAAAACCTATAACTACTTTTGTCATAACATACAGTTATACTAGGTGAGTAAAACCTCAAGATGTAATATACAATTACAGGTGCTTTTGAAATCAGGGAACCCCAGATTGAGGTAAGCAGTAACTCTTGTAACTTATTTTTGGATGGCACACAGCTAACACAAGGTAAGTAAAACCCATGTACTTTGTTTAACCTCAAAATGAAGGGGGAAAGTAAACCTCAATGTTACACTGTGTTGCCTACCTAGAATAACTATTCAGTAACCTAATACAGGCTTATTAAGGACCAGCTAGCAGCAAGTCGGGGGTAGCAAGACTCAGTTGGGGGACATTCATACAATTATCCTCAAGGGACTAATCTGGTGATACCAAATTTACTTTTGGGAAGATGCACAACCTGATCACAGGAGAGTAAAATACCTTCACATCTACTTTCTATTAGACTGGCAAAATAGTTGCTAAGGAAGAAAGGATGTTAACCATACTTTTAAGAATAGTGTATCACACATTCAAGATCAGTAAGAACTTGTGTAACTGTTCACTCTTAGAATTGCAGTTACCAACCAACTCTTTACAAGTAAGTAACTTTGAAACACTTATTTCCTTTTCTAGGCAAAAGTCCCAATCCCTTGCCAGTGTTTCCCTTATTCTTGTAGCAGGAGTGCTCTCAGTGATAGAAGGGGGGGGGGGGGGTCACTAGGACTAGTGACCATCAGGCAGTGTCAGAATAGGTTCTTTAGTAGCAAAAGTCAGAGTTCCTTAGGAAAACTGGGCAAACAGGTAAGTACTTTACTTCTGAGTTAGAAGAGGGGCCAGGGACTTCACAGAAGACCCCCTAGAAGGATTCTAGTAGTGGGACTGGGTGTACTGAACGAGGGACTGCCCAATCACAGAAAACACCCAATAGCTACACAGGAATCATAACAGGCTTAAGGTAAGTACATACCCAAGCCAACACAGTACCTCCACATTGAAGAAGATTTTGCGGCAGGAGAACATCAGGGTCTGCAGCCAAATACCTGGTCAGTGGATTCCTTGTCGTGGAGACTGAAAACAAGACCTCAGAAGGGACTTAGCAGTAGGGATCGAGGAAGAAGGCTCTAGGCAAGGTTTCCGTCATGGCTGAATGCGGTTCTGCAGATTTGGCGCCTTTTCAAGGATCAAAGAAGAAAACAGAAATTTGTGGTTGAATTCCCATCCTTTTAAAGGTCCAGCACTCTGGTGAGGGATCCTTTCAGACTCGATTTGTGTCTCTGGAGAATCACCAGGATGCCCACGAAGTTTTCAGCTATATTTGGAATTCGGAAGGTTGGGGTGTCCTCCCGACTTGAGAGAAGCAATGGAGGCTCTATCCAATGACACCTCACTGAAAATCAGGCTGGACAGAAGGGCCACGATGGCTTGAGGTCCCAGGGTAGTGGGGTATTGCAACAATGCAAGGTCACAGCAACACATGGGATGGCTCAAAATGCAGGTCTGCTTGAGTCTATTGGGTCACACCAGGCTGTGGGTCAGGGTCGTCATTTATTTTCAGAGACACAAGGTCAATTGGAAAGAAGGGCTAGAGCAGGCTCTGGTTACACAGCAGACTCCCCAGTTGCTGGAAATCATTTACGCTGTTTTTCCTTCGTAATCCTCTTTGGTTTAAATTCCAGTGGTCGACATATCTTCAGCTTCCAGGTTCGCAGCATTTATCAGGAATTACAGCACAAACTCTGGTTGTACAATCAGGACAGCCAGTCCCCCACTGGAATTTGTCCCCATTCAATCAAGGCATAAGACAAAGGGCTGGGGAGTTTTGGACTCCTCCCTCACTTCCTGTTCTCACGGACAGATTGGAGCCTGGGCGGGGAGTCCAGGGGACTCCTGCCGAAGACAAAAATCACACAAAGGAATTTCACACCCTGGATGTTAGGGGAAGGAACAAGAAACAACAAGAAACACTAAAATGGCAAGAAAAGAAGACAAAGGCTATTTTGGTAAAAATGGAGACCCTTTCGTCCCTTTAATGCAGCTGTGAACACAGCCTGCGGTAAAGGTGCACCAAATTAATACAAAGTATCACTGCCACCAGCCATTGAAGGTAAGCTTGTCGCTGTAACAGAATTGTTACAGTTTTAGTGTGAGAAGGGATACATTGGGCCTCATTACGAGATTTGCGCTAAAAATGTGTCATTACCGGCATGCCGGTAACAACATGTCCGTGTAGGCTTAATCCTGCAAACAGCGGCTGATCACGAGTGTGAGAGTACATGCCGGTAACAACCCTCAAACCTCCAGACAGCATCATCATGAAACACGCTGATATCTCCTCCTCCATCGTCATCCCTTAAATAACAGTACTGGCAATAACATTAGCATTATTACCGGGTCCATAATTACCAGAACCGGAAGTAACGTCATCGCGCATGAACGGGAAATGCTCCGGTGGCCATCTTCAAAAACACACTCCATTGAAATCCTTGATATACAGGACCTGTTCTGGCAAAATACCATAAACACCTTGAAGAAAATGTCTAAAGCCACCCAGAAAGGCGCTCCCTGCCAGCGCAAGGCAAGATTTAGTGACAATGAACTAAATATGTTGGCTAACACTTTAGTGGAGCAGGCGGACGTGGTATCCTGCGCAGACCTGAGGCGTCCGGTACAGCTCTGGAAGAAGCAGATTTGGGAGGATGTGGTGCAGAAGGTCAGTGTGGTTGGCACCACCGCAAGCACTGTGAATGACTGTAAAAAGCGGTGGGATGATCTACGCCTACGAGTAAGAAACATCCTGTCGGCAAATCGCAGCCAGGGGTAGGCAACAGACAGCGGGGCCCCCTACCCCATAAAGCTTGCAAGTTGGGAAGAGACCTGCAGCACTACAATAGACATGGAGGGTATCGAAGAATTTGGTGTAGCAGAGTTTGGAGTACCATTATCGGCTGATGAAGGTGAGTGTCCCCACAAACAACTGACATCCAAAGTACAATGTTGGCCAACAAATGTGATAGTGATGCAAGCCAATACATGGCCCATCATTCACACATACACATATCCCTGTCTAGATGCTGGCCCCACAACTGTCACATCAACATGCATACAGCATGCTGCACTCATACCCAAAACACACCCGGCACACAGATAAACAGCATGAGTCACAAAGCACGCAAGCCACAACACACCTGTAGGCCCCACAGCAGATACCACGGCAGACATATCAAAACCTGAGGGATGCCAATTCCAACCCCCCAATATTGTACGCACCCTGTACGCCATAACAACAAACATGCAACAATCTACATGGCACCAACTGCACAGACACCAATGCATACATGATGCAAGTACTACCATCACTGATGCCCTGCCTCTCTCTGTCCCCCACAGGCTCGGATGCAGACAGCGATGACCATGAAGCAGGTACCCAGGCCAGGACACCTACCAAAAGGTCCAGGGCCAGTGATGATGGCACCAGGCCATCGACGTCCAGGGGCAGTCGGATAGTCCAAATGCCACACAAGGCACACACCAGTGCACCACCATCTTCAGCGCCCACAGCACAGGACAAACAAATACCTGCTGCCACACCCCAGGAGTCAACCGTCACACAGGACGTGGCTACAACCGTTGAATTCGAGCCTGAGGGAACACAGTCGGCTGCCACGAGTTCTGTCGGGGAGGCAGCTGCATCTGTGCCCCTTAGTGGCAATGTGGAAGAGGGCCATGATGAGTAGCACACTCACGAGGGAGGCACCCTGTCTGAGGATGCCGTGCAAACCCAAGTCCCCAGGTCACCCCACAGGTCACCCCACAGGAAACCCCAGAGGGCACCCCTCAGCCTGAGTCTGGAGGCGAGGGCACACGTGCAGAGTGGCCTCCATCTGAGAACAGCCCCGTATTGGCCACATCAGCAAATGAACCATCCACCTCCACCGCGATACGGGACATTGAGGGGCACATGACATGGAAGGAGGGCCGGCAACAGGTGATTCATGAACTCGTCAAACAATATGTTGCAGATGGGGAGGCAACAAGGCGTGAAATGCGTGCCAACACTGTGGCCATCATCAAGGCCATAAACAGGAACAGCAAGCGGGTCCATGATGGTTTTACAGCAGTGGCCCAGATCCTGGCCAGAATAGCTGACAGCATGGAGCAGCGCTGTCCAGCGCCAAACCACCCGCAACCATTCACCTCATCATCTGCCACACCTGCCAGCTCTACACAGGGGGCGGCGGTAGCAGGGGAACCCTGCATGTGTTGACTGCAAGTGCATCATGAAAGATGTTGTGCACTTCATGTGTGAGGGTGTTGGGGGAATGGAGTGTGGGGGGATTTGGGGGAAGGGAGCAAGGGGGTGTGTGTGTGAGGTGGAGGGTCTATGGACATTGTAATCATCACCTGTTAAATACACCTGATGTTTAAAAAAACTAACACATGACTGGACATTGCTTATTGGGTGTGTGTGATTTTATTGCATTGCAGGGCACAGTGTCCATCTACTCCCACATCCAGTGCCCAGAGTCCCACATCCATGGCACCCTCTGCATCCATGTGCATTTGAGAAATTGGTCTATCACAGACTGGCGCACAGCACGTCCCTCTTGTGCATCGCCACCTGGCTGATGTGCAACACCTTCTCCTTCATCATCCTCATCCTCACCCTGTGGTTGCTGGTCAATTTCAGGTGGCAGAGGTACATTCCGTTGGATGCATATGTTGTGCAGCATGGCACATACCATGATGATCTTGCCTACCTTCTCAGGCCAGTACAGGAGTTCCCCACCGGACCTGCTGAGGCAGCGAAACTGTGCCTTCAACAGGCCGAAGGTCTGCTCGATCACGACACAGGTACGTGTATGAGCATGATTGAAGTACTCTTTGTTCCTGTCCCGTGGAGTTCAGACAGGGGTGAGGAGCCACGGCTTCAGGGGATAGCCTGCATCACCTGCATGGGAGCACAATAAGGTATGTGAGAGGGTAATTCTTCAATTCCATCTGTGCTCAGCCTGTACATAGTTCATGTTCATATGCAGGATATTTCCAATGGCAGCCATTGACTACACATATGCACAACTATCTGGCCTGTTCACAGCTTGCCAAACCATGGTGGTAGGCATGTGTGACATACAGCACTGAGGGGACTTAACATCAGACTCACCTCTCACCCAGATGGAGTGAGAGGGACCATGATGTACTCACATGTGAAGGATGTGTGGTAAGTGATGTGACCAAATTCATGCAGGTCAATGTTTGATGATATAGGCAGATATACACCATGTCATATATTGTTTGGAGTATCATACTTGCAGATATTTGATGATGCCGTGCACATCTCCCTACACGTCTGCACGCATGTAATAATGCCACAATGTGTCAGTAGGTATGTCCACAAGTGTATGGATGCGTTCTTTTGATGATGCAGGGTATCCACTTGCACTCATATAGGTGATGTTGACTACTTGATGGGTTGGATTTCTAGCAGTATTGTCACAAGTAGATTATTGCGTTGGCATTCATCTCGACATTTTGCCATGGTGGTAAGCATTGACCCTGTGGTGGAGGGCCAATGACAGTGACAGTGGATTCCCTGTTCAGGATTTAATTCTACGCATTCATGGATGCATGACCTGTGAGGTGCTTCAATGCGGTCTTGTATATTACGCTTTGTGACTGCATGTTGGTGCATTGTGGTGCTGTGGGTACGGTCTGATGATGTGCAGTGGACATGATGAGGGTTGTGCGCTGCTTGAGATTCTGACATTTTGACATTGGTGTGCGGCCAGAGTATGTCGGCATACATTGTCATTGTCATGTTAAGGTTGGGATGATTAGGGGCACAGTGTTTGCCAGCATGGACAGTGTCCAGTCACTACCACAATCACACCCATGGGCCAGAGAACAGACATGTAGCATATGCATGTCTCCTCCCCACAAACACACCCAGGTAGCATATGCATGTCTCACCTCCAACCAAACACTACCATGGGACTGTGAGAAAACTTACCCAGCAACCAGGCACGTCGTGCAGTATGTCGCTCCATTTAGCGGGGTAGCGAGGAGTTCCGCAGCACCATTGCATCGTGCGTTGATCCGGGGAATCGGGCACAGCAATGTGTGATCATCTTGCTGGCGTCACATACCATCTGCTCATTGATGGAGTGGTATAGCTTGCGATTGCGGTACACCACCTCCATGGCATGCTGGACCACCAACTCCACGTGGGTGCAGTCAAGGGCACTGATGCAATTTGGCATGCCTGCCGGTGCATGAAAAACAATTTTTGTGTCATTCACCTTCTGGCCAGTCCGTGGTAGGGATATGTAGTCCCCCGCTTGGTTCAGCATGCATGAGTAACATGGTTGTGATATGCCATGCAGCTGCCGCACTGTGTGCTGGTAGGTGCCTGGGGCCAGAAAGTGGAGCACAGATGGCATGTTCAGTGGAGGGGGGATGGCAGAGCAGATGTTGATCAGGCTGACCAAGTCTTCATGTATTAGTTTCACTATGTTGGTGATGGTGTCCCT
Organism: Ambystoma mexicanum; assembly: GCF_040938575.1. Lineage (NCBI taxonomy): Eukaryota > Metazoa > Chordata > Amphibia > Caudata > Ambystomatidae > Ambystoma > Ambystoma mexicanum. The sequence goes on from NC_090939.1 coordinate 340,809,528, forward strand.
GTCCAGGCAGTAGAGGGTGTGGAACTGTGCCGGGGTTAAGTTGAATGGATTGGCCCTTATACGTGGGATTGGTGGCTGCCTGTGGGGAACCACTGCCTGCACTGGTGGGATTTGCTGGGCCAGTCTCACCCTTCTTCTCCTCCTGCATCTCCTTTGTGTTGCCTGTTGTACTGCCTGGTCAAGGAGTAGCAGTGCAGGCATGTCCTCCAGCTCCAGTATAGTGACTGCAAGTGGTGTCATTTTGGTCTTGGAAGGGGTGTGGTATGGTGTGTGGGTGTGCTCCTTTTGTGCAGGGCCAGGCTCCATTGCCTCCACCTGTGCTGATTGTGTGCACCTGTGGCAGTTGGGTACACAGCAGTTTCCTAATAACGGGTGATCCGCGATGCCGGTATTGCCGGCATCATGGTGACTCTTCTTACCGGCATCTGATTGCCGGTATGTGCATGTCTGTGCAACTTGTAATGTCCTCTTCCTTGCGGCATGCCGATATTACGGGCACGTCACCCACGCGCGTGCGCACATGCCGGTACGGTGGTGCACGGCCACAGCAGGTCCCTGTCGATGCTGGTAGGACCGGCATTGCAGGTCGTGATGGGGCGGTCCAGTAAACGATTCCGGTAAAGCCTTACCGGTATCGTTATTACCGGACCCCAACCTTGTAATGAGGCCGAAAGCACTCCATAAGGTGGGATGTGCTGGTTTCACTAAATAAAATCTAAAAGGGATCTAAAGATCCTTTCTTCCCTTGGGAACTGTAGTTCACTCAAGGTTAGCACAAGGAAGTAAAACAGGGAGCACATAGGGCAACCCAGCAACAACAGACACTTATTGCCAATAAGTTGTTAAAGATGATAATTTTAAAAAGACACTATGGAGAGTCTTAAAAATGACACCCATAAAAAGAGTTAAAGATTATGTGAGTGTGGAAAAAGGTTCCCACTCACTAAGGTATTAATGAAAAATATCCCACTAATAAAGCAAACAAATTCTGGTGTTGAACCAGGAAAAGAAGATTTACTAGTTCTGTGCAAATCTTACCTAACACTAGGTCACCTTTGAGAATAAGGTGGCCTTCTCATTTCCAAAAATGGATTATCTAAAAACAGTACATTCTCTGCTCTATTTTTAGATGCTACATTTTTTGAGGATCTGGGCCAATATCTAGTTTTCAAAAAATGTTTAAATGGTCACAATATGTGAGAGAGAGGGTGAGTGATGGGTTAGCTGTGGAGTGATAGGCAATAAAGCAAAGGGAGATGAGAGGGAGAGCAGTGGGTCAGAGGGTGAAGCAGTGGGCAAGAGAGCAGAGTGGATTCAGTGAGGCGGTGGGCCAGAAAACAGAGAGGGAGAGGTACAGAAAGTGGAAGGAGTGTGGGCTCAGGGGTAGTAGTGGGCCAAAAGCAGAGAGGGGTTGGCCAGAAAGTGGCAGTAAGCTGCAGATTGGGAGAAAGAATGTGATAGAATGGGAGAAAGGATGCAAGATGCAGAAGTAGCACGCATGAATGAAGGACTGTATACTGTGGGAGGAATTGGGGAGCCTTAAGGTGTGAGTTGGGAGTATGATTTGGAGTTTGTCATGGACCGGAGAGCATACATTGGGCCTCATTACACGGAAGGCGGTGATCCAGGGTGCTATCAGCACCCTGGACCATGCCGGTAAATTACCGGCACCGCCTTGGCGGAAAGGGGATTTACCGCCCGATTCCAAGGTTGGTGGGGCGGTAAATCCCCCTTCTGCCATTGCCCTTCCCCATTCCCATTTCTGCCCCATAGGGCTCTATGGGAATGGGGAAGGCGCTAACTACGGCAACGCAATTTTGCGGTGCCGTAATTAGCTCCGAGGTCCCTTAGCGGGTTGGTTTTTAACGCCTGCAAAAAGCAGGCGTTAAAGCACCAACCTGCTAAGGGACCTCGTAGTAAGGCGGTAATGGTTAACGGTCACCGTTACCATTAACGGTGGCCGTTAACCATTACCGCCTTCCGTGTAATGAGGTCCATTGTGACTTGGCAGTGTGACAGAGCATGTGAGTATGTGTATGACTGAGTGTGAGGTTAAAAAAAAACAAGTTGTGATGGGGAATTGGTGAGACGTGAGAGGTGTGTGGGTGTTTGGGGGATTGGAAAACATAGAAGGGGAATATTTTCTACATAGAAGGGGAATATTTTCTGCATTACTACTGATAATGAATACTAATGTTAATAATATTAAACAGGCATGCACATTAAACCAAAAAACGTAGCCCCAACAAACATGGTTATGCAAAGCAAGAGACATCTAGGACTCTTCCTATTATTTTTATACAAAATATACACATAATGACACCCTGGCTCTCTTGTAGCCTTGCACATGACCTCCTTCCGGCAATGTACCAATCGTGCACCCTGCAGTCAATAAGAATTGTGCTGCAACAATGCCACCATAAATAAAGGTTTGTGCCACAAAACTTGCCATTCATGCGGCTAAATTTGCCATTTCATGCTGCAAATTCCTGGAGCGTCTGACGAGGGAAGAAAGGTCCAAGTCGATCTTATAAGGATAACAAGTTTAATCTCACTCGCAGATGAGAGCAATAGCAAAGAACTCTGCTGCTAAAAACGTTCTGCTAAAGAAAGGTACAAGCAGAAACATTCAAAGGTACACAGCATTGTAGTGACGCAACAACATACTGTAAAAACACACACAAATGATTTGATGGACCCTATAGAGTTGCTACCTTTATCCATATGGGATGTCTGTTTATTGGTCCCAGCCCAGTCCATCCATCTTCCATCATGTTGGTGCTGCTGGGCTCTTCTTCTCATATTGATGGTCAGAAAACAAATTAATTATACTCCTGCTATACAGCTTGTTTATATCCCATACTCTGCACTTGGCAAGCCTTAAGATGGACACAAAAGTGTTTCCAGGGCGCTCTAACCTTCACATACACATTTCACTCACTCCCTCTGTCCCATCCAGCTCCAAGGTCTCCTCTTTCATTTTGAACTATAATTCATCCCTCCTAGCACCTCTCAATACAAATCACACGATTATTGCTTCATTGATACACCTTGTCCAACCTCTTTGAACAATCCAGGACTTATGGGGATGGTGGTCAAAGTGCACTTGGTGTCATGGAATTCGGGGATCTAAGGGTTTAGTAATTTATTTCGGTAATAACTTCTGGTCACTCGGGAATGGGCCGGGTCATGCTTTGGTCGAAGTGAGATAACATGCACACCAGGCGCTGGCCTCTGATTGTGGCCTTGTAGGTCACATTCCTCTTAGGTGAAAGACACATCTTTGCAACACTTCCAAGAACAATGAATGAACAGTGTGATGGGTTTATTAGCAATGCACTGTCAATTAGAGCTTCAAGGATTAGTCTTCTGCAATTGCTTTTAAGGGGAGATTGTGACTTTTTAGCTGTCTTTATAACCTTCACAGCGGTGGAAAACTGTTTGTAAAATACATTTTTTTGAATGCTTCACTGTGGCTACATTAACATCGGTACACATAGTGTTAGGTTCATTAGTAGGTTTGCTTTTGTTTGTTCATGTTTTGGTACTTTTCGTTTTTGCAAGAGGGGTCCTTCTTTTTTTAGTGGTGGCTGGTTTTGATTTGTTGGGTGAGGTTACTAGCTGTTTTGTTTTAATTTTTTCTATACATTGTTTTAGAGGTGGATGACTATTCTTATCTGCTCCATTTTCTTCTTTGTTTTCTCCAGAGTTGCTTTTTAGTGGGCATTCTGTCTGTTAGGAAAAAAGAATGTTTGGGTTTAAAAGATGTGGAATGTAATGCATGTATTGTGCATGGGTGTGTGGGTCTGATTGTATAGATACATATTCAACTTCCAGACACCAAGTGTTATTTAAACATGTTGTACACATATTTTCAATCTACGTTTCCTTTCTTTTAGAAATAGTTACACAAACTGCTTCTATAAATGCACATATGCATTTTTTAACTTTCATGAAAATGCTCCTAAAAACATGCACTGTAAGTAACTGCCACTTGGTGTGAGCAGGTGTTGAATGCTGCAATAAATGGAATTTGCTAAAGTGGTTAAAAAGAGAATTTGCTGATTGAGAAGCTTAGTACAGGGTAAGTGGCAGGAAACCTGCATATATTCATTTGTAAAAGTGTTGAAAAATTACTTTAATAAGGAATGGGACCCTGCGGGGCTGCATTTGACTGCCACTGCACTTGGGGATGGTCGAACCACATGGGGTACAGCCACACAAGGCTGGGGACATCACCCTCTGAGTATCCTGGAGCTCTGGCTGGCCTACCTTACAGCTTATCCCTCTAGGAAAGGATGGGGACCATGACCGGGCTCCCTGGGACTGCTGCTGTTCTTGGGGACAGAAGACCCAGATGGGAGACGGATGCCCAGGGATGGGGACATCACCTCCAACCTCTAGCATAGCCCCAGCAGTTTACCATTAACTCACTGCAGGGAAAAGCTGTAGCGCCGATCAGCCAGAACTCCAGGATACCCACGGGTAATGCCCTTGGCCTTGTGGTGGCTGTCTCCCGTATGGGGCGACCATCCCCAAGTGCAGCGACTGTCTCAGGGAGCCCCAGAAAGTCCCCATCCTTTCATTGAGGGAAATTATGTAACAAAGCCCAGCCAGAGCTCCAGGATGGTCAGGGTGATGTCCCTGAGCTTCGGCCGCTGTCTCTCATTTGGGTTGACTGTCCCCAAGCCAGCAGTGGTTGCAGAGAGCCCCAGCAGGCTCACTGTCATTTCCCAGAGAGAAAATCTGTTACTCAACAGTGAGCCTTGGCAGTGTGCCAATGCCTCCCCAGAGGGAAAAGCTTTACAAAGCCAAGCCAGAACTCCAGGATGGTTGGGGGAGATGTCCCCGACCTTAGGCATCTGTCTCCCATGTGGGTGTACCATCACAAAGCACAGCACCAGTCCCAGGGAGCCCCAGCAAGGTCCCCGTCTTTTACCAGAGGAAGAAGCTGTTTCATAGGCCATCCGGAGCACCATGATAGTCGGGGGTGATGTCCCTGGCCTTGGGCGGCTGTCTTCCATGTGGGTTGACCATCCCCAAGCCCAGGCGGCTGGAGCTCTGTCTGGGCTGTGTTACAGATTTTCCCTCTGGGGAAGAATGGAGACACTGCCGGCACTCCCCGGACTACGCTGGACTTGGGGACGGTCGCCCTGCATGCGACACAGGTGCCCAAGGATGGAGACATTACCTTCGACCATCCTGGAATTCTGTTTGACCTGCGTTACAGCTTTTTCCCTCTGGGAAAGGATGGGGACCCTTCCAGGGCTCCCCGTTACCGCCGCTGGGCTTGGGGATGGTCAACTCACATGGACGAGAGTCACCTAAGGCCAGGGACATCACCCCAGACCATTTTAGAGCTCTGGCCAGGCTGCATTACAAAATGTCCCTACGGGGAGGGATGGGGACCCTGCCGGGGCTCCTTGGGACTGCCGCTGCAGTTGGGGATGGTCGAACCCCATGGGAGACAGGTGTCCAAGGCCCGTGACATCACCCCTGAAATCCTGGAGCTATGGCTGGCATGCATTATAGCTTCTCTCTCCCGAAAGGATGGAGATACCAGTGGTTTAGCCTTTTCCATATGCACCCAGTTAAGTGCACCCACACATGTGAGGTACCGTTTTTATCAGGACACCTTTGGAAATGTGGGAAGGTAGGACATATGGTTTCCTGGTGCCAAATCTCTCAAAATTGTGTTTTTTTCCCTGTATTTTGTACTTTGTCAGTAATAAATTCTAGTGCGATTCATGAAAGCCAGATCTTTGTGGATTCCCACGGGTGTCTTCTTTTCCGAAATGCAAGGGGTTCTCCATTTTCTTTGGTGCCTGTGACACCCCTAGTCCAAATTTATGGGTTGTCCACAAAGCCAAATCCAGTGTTCCCCAGGGCGTTTTATGTACCAATGATTTAGCCTTCTCCCTTTGTGCCCAGGTAGGCTCATACACACATGTGAGGTACTATTTTTATTGGGACACCGTTGGGAATTTGGAAAGTAAGGACATTTGTTATTTTCTCTTTGTTTTGAAAACATTTTCATACATTTGCTACAGCACTTTGTCACACAACCCTTTAATTTCCCAAATCTAACATACATTTAGTCATTGCTTAAGTCGCTGTATGCATTTGTATGCGTGCCATTCCTCTCCACAGCCTTCTTTGTACATCATGTTATTGGCATTTTCTGAAAAAACACAAAATGTGCTTTCTTTTTGTTATTTTCTCTCACCCCCATACAGCAAACTAGGATTCTTTGGTGTTGGTATGACCGCCTACACGTGGGAAGAAATGGGTCAAATTTGGCCTTGAAATCTCATGTAACTCATGTAACAAAAATGTTGCAAGGGATTGAATGGCGGCATACTGAAATCTCCAAAAAAGTGCTCAGCACTGTGAGGGAAAACCCTTAGCAGTTAAGGGGATACAAATGTACTCATCTAAACAAACCATTACATTGGGGTGTTGGAGAAACCTACCAATACATACACATAGGCAATGGGTGCAGCATGCACCATAGAAGTACAGTATTTTTTATCTGGTAATATTTATTTATTTTGATTCTTAATGACGCTACACAGCCGTAGGCCTCAGAGCAAAGCAAGTAAGATAGAGAAGAAGACCTGGGACAGTACTAGGATCTATTCAGGAAGGTTAAAAAGATGTGTCTTCACATGATTCTTAAAGGCTGCAAGAGTAAGGGATTTTTTAAATTTATAGGAAGTGTGTTCCAAACACGAGGTGCGATGAAATCAAACCTACAATCACAAAAGTTTTTCAGGCGAAATTTCTCTATTTCACTGGCAGCCAATGTAGTTTGCTGTGGTAGGGTCTGATATGATGTAAATGTTTGATAATATATCCTCAAGATGAGCACATTTGGGAGACCCGATGATTTTTCATCTAAAGATTTGCATCCAGCATTACTCCTAATGTTTTCACTGATTTGCTGATGGGAATGATAGTACCCGCTATGGCGAAAGAGTCATACTGCTGGGGTAAGTTCTTCAATCTAGGACCAGATGACACAATGAGTAACTCTGTTTTAGATGCATTCAGAGCTAGTGTGTTTGTCGCCATCCATGGTTGTATTTTGCATAAATATGATTCACTCCATGAGTATCCTCCTGATAGTTACCTGAAAGTTCAAACAGGATCTTTGTCTCAACTGCATAGTTAGCAAGTTTGACACCAAGGTCCTGCAATAGATCAAGAAACAGTTGAATATATATATATATATATATATATATATATATATATATATATATATATATATATATATATATATATATATATATATATATATATATATATATATTAAAAAGCAGGGGAGATAGACAGGAGCCCTGTAGCATGCCGCATGTGTTAAGCAAAGGGTTAGCTTGAGAGTCCTCGACTGCAACTCTTGAAGATCTCTGACCCATGAAGGATGCCATCCATTTTGCTGCATTCTCGGAGCAATTGGCTATAGATATTAGTCTCTGATGGAGGAGGCTATGGACAAGGATATCAAAAGCTGCTGAAAGGTCTAGTAACAATAGCAGCAAAGGATGTTTTTTTCTTAATGATATCTGTCATATTAGACTTAAGATCTAGGAGAGTGTCTCAGTTTCATGCTGTGCCCTGAACCCTGACTGATTGGGATTAAGAATGTTATGGGTCTCTATAAATGTCTACAACTGTATATACGCCAATCTATCCAAACTTTTGAAAAGGTAGGGAATGTTAGTGATGGGTCTATTGTTTTTAAACATGGAGGGATCAAGCCGAGGCTTTTTCAATAGTGGTGTTACCCAAGACTCCTTAAGAGCAGCAGAGACCGTGCCAGACATAAAGGAGAGGTTAATCAATTTTGTGATCCATGGCAAATGGACATCAAAGGAGTTCTTTAGGATGTCTGCTGGACAAATATCTCCAATACAAGATGTAGATTTCATGTTTGTAATACTTTTTTGATTTCAGGTTGAATGCATATATGAAGTTCAAATTGAGGCGTGTCATCAGCCTGCATATTACTTTAGCAGTTTATATTATGACAGTCCTTTTTTATGAAGTTTGGCCACGTGTTTAGAAAGAGGCTGTTAAATAGTCCAACCTAGAGAGAACCAGAGCTTGGGAGACAGTGATCTTCCGGGGGAAGGAGAGGAAGGGCAGAGTACCTCTGAGGAGGTGCAATAGGAAGTTTGACTTTTTAGAGACATGATATGATATGATATATGATATGATATGATATGATATGGCATTTGTAACGCGCCTATACACAAGTGTTTGTGTTACATCAGAGTTGTGGGCGGAGAAGGAAAGCATGGAATCAAGGATGGTTGGGGATAAGAGGAGGGCCAAGGGAGGCCGGCCAGAGAGTGAGGGCAAAGGATGGAGAAGGTGTGCTGATGAGGAGGATCTCAGTCTTGTTGGCATTCAGACAAAGATCATTGGCGGAACACCAATCTTGAATGGCAGTGAGGCAGTCCGAGATGAGAGAGGGAGAGGAGGTGGCAGAGGGCAGTCTGAAGATGAGTTGAGTGTAATCATCGTAGCACTGGAAATTTGAGCAGAAAATGGCAATGCAGTGAGCGAGAACTGCCAGGTATTGGTTAAAAAGCTAGGGTGAGAGGTTAGACCCCTGGGGAACCCCACAGGTAGAGAAGGTGATAGATTATAGGAAGGACCCCAACATGACCTGGGAGGGTCATTCAGAGAGGAAAGAGGTCAGCCAGGCCAGAGCCTGATCGGTGATACCCAGGTTATCACAGAGATGGTTGAGCAGGATGGTATGGTTGACCGTGCCAAAGGCAGAAGAGAGTTTGAGTAGGGTGAGAACAAAGGGAATGTTAGAATGAAGGTTGGAAGCAGATCTTCACGGATGTTCAGTAGAGCAGTTTCCGTGCTTCTGGCAGCTCTAAAGCCAGACTGGTGGTCATGGAGACAGCCAACAGAATCAGAATGAAGGTTAAGCTGGGAGATGGCCAGCTTTTCCAGGAGTTTGCCCAGAATGGGAGCAATGGAAATTGGGCGATAGTTAGCTGAACAGGAAGGATCAGCTGTGGGTTTCTTGAGAAGGGGATGCACAAGGGCGTGCTTCAGATGGGATTGGAAGGTTCCTGAGGCAAAGGAGTGGTTGCAAAAATTGGCAAGGGTCGGAGCAAGGGTGTCAATGTGGTCCTTGATGGTTTTAGAGGAACAGGGATTAACCTGTTTTGACAAGGCTTTCATAGATCGGACTTGTCTAGCTACCTCATTGTGGGAGAAAAGAGGAAAGGATGAGAAGGGAGCTGGGGGATTGGCTGAGGGTGGGTCAGCAAGCAAAGATGGAGTGGGGGAAGAGGGGAAAGAGAGGAAAGGGTGGACAGGATGTCCTGGGTTTTTGAGATAAAGTAAGAGGCAAGGGTATTGCAAAGAACCTGGGAGGCAAGAGGAGGGGTAGAGACTGCTGCAGGGTTGGCCAGCTCCTTGCAGATTTTAAAGATTCGGCTGAGTTGTTAGATGCCACAGAGACGCGAGCTTGAAGACAGCATTGTATTGCCTTTGGAGCAGGCAACAGACCAGGCCAGTTTGTCAGAGGATGAACAAGAAGCCCTCCATTTCCTTTCAGCCGCCCTACACTTACGTTTAAGTGTAGCCAGGTCAGAGTCATACCATATATTGCACTTGGCTTTGGACTTCAAGTGGATTCTCATTACAGGGGCAAGAGCATCAAGTGTATCAGAAATAGAGCAGTAGAGAAGGGATAAGGCTGTATCAGGGTGTGAGTCAGCCAGAGGAGCAGGGGTGGGAGAGAAAGTGTCACCGAAAGCCTCGATTGACATGTGCTTCATGGGTCGGATGTCCGAGAAGGTACATGGCAATGTTGGGGTATTCTTGGCTTGGGGGGAGGAGAGTGAGAGATGAGAGGGGAGGAGGCAGTGGTCACTCCAGGACAGAGCAGTGGACAGAGGGATCGAGAGGGGGAGGCCAGAGGAGATCAAGTCATCAAGTGTGTGACCTGCAGAATGCATCGGGCCAGAGGGGAGGATAGAGAGAGAGAGAGAGAGAGAGGGAATTGTGGATGTTGTGAAAGAGCAGAGACGAGGGACAGGGAGAATCAAGATGGATGTTGAGGTCACCGAGGAGGAGGAGCAGAGTGGTTGAGGCCAGGAGTGAGAAGGAGAGGTCAGCCCAATCGGAGAGAAAAGGAGAGGTCAGCCCAATCGGAGAGAAAAGAGGTGATTTGACCAGGGGGCCGATACAGAGTAGCAACAGTAAGAGAGTGTCTAGGAGAGATTGAGAGCCTGCAGACAAGGCATTCGAAAGAGGGGTAGATCTCAGTGGTAACGATAGTGGCCGGGATCCAGTCAGGAAAGATCAGGGCTACATCCCCTCCGGGCCGGGTGGATCTGGGTGCAGAGAGGAACTTGTAGCCATCAGGAAGGAGAGTGTCAAAGCTTGTGACAGACCTAGCCATGAACCATGTCTCAGTAAGACAGAGGACATCAAGGTCCAATTCTTTGAAGAGATGGCAGATGTGAATGGAGAGTTTGACAGCAGAGCAAGAGTTGAGAGTGGCAAGATGAAGAAGGCTGCCAGCCTTAAAGACCTTCCAGGGAGGGGTACAAATCAGGGGTATGCCCTGCAGAGGAGTAGAGGTAGTCAGCAGTGTGGCAGAGGAGGAGGGAGTAGGCAAGGTAGCCAAGGAATGAGAGGAAGGGACAGCTGGAGATGAAAGGAAGTTGATGAGGTGAAGAAAACGCCTATCGAAGAGGCAGAGATTGGCCTGAGGACCTTGGACCATGACCGTGCCATTAAGATAGACATTAAGGTTGACTCTGGAGGAGTCACAGGAATCCCTGAAAACTTCTCAGTGGGTGTCACCATTAATGGGAGAGGAGACAGGACAGAGCACAGAGATCATATGCGAGGTCCATAGATCCCGCGAAGGAACGACAAAGAGGATGTCGGTGAGGGTCTGTCTGGAAGAGGTGCTGGAATAGGTGTCTGCGATGGGGAGACCAGGGTTAGAGGCCAAGATATCCTTTTTAAACTTCTTATTTCCAGACTCAGTGAGAAGGGATGGATAGTTCATAGAGAAGCAGTTGGAGTAGAGGGGAGAAACAGAAAGCACCATGGGGGGGGGGGAGTATGCAGGTACAGAGGTATGAACAGTCACTGGGCTAGCATGTTACAATCAATGGTTAAAGGTAAATACAAAATACACCCAAGTTTGACTTTCAAGTTTAATGCAAAATACACCCAAATTTGACTTTCAAGTTAAATGCAAAATACACCCACGTTTGACTTTCAACGAAGCACTGAAGTTAAGGAAATAAAGTTGGAGCAAGATAGTAAAGTTGAGTACAGAAACAAATTAATTTAGTACATAACAGGGAAGAGAGTATAGGCAAAGATGGGGTACAGGGCAGTTAGGAGGAGGTAACTAACCCATGCAGAATGGGGTGGTGGCAGGGTCATGGTAGTCCAGTATCCCATGGATAGCAACCTCAAGGAGGGTTGGGCTGTGGTGGAGGACTCATGTAGCAGCCTGTCAGCTGATAGGGGCCATAGATGTGGGCCTTAGGTATGGGTTGGCCAGCTAAAGCCTGCCTGTTACCCCTTGGCCAGTAAAAACACACAGAAACCAATGGGGGTGCAGAGGAAAGGCAGTCAAGTTTAAATCATCAGCCCCAGAAACAAAGGTAGAGCAGCCACAATCTTAAAAGTGCAGCAAATTCAGCAGAATTGCAGGTAGCAGCCCAAAGAGTGGCAAAAATCAGGAAACAAACTAGGATATGGGCACAGATGGGCCAATGCCGGGATGTGCAATGAAAATGTACAATTAGCAATGCTTTACAGACGAAAAGAAAAAATATATTTTTTTTTTCTTTTCTACAATGACATAGGAGTTTTCAGTGCCACCTGGGCGGATCATGTGAAACACCTCAGAATTGTTTGCAGTCCCTTCAGAAGGCCCACTTGACCGTAAAGGCCAGCAGGTGCCAGATTGGTCAAGGTTCAGTGGTCTTCCTTGGGCATGAAGTAGGTGGAAGGAGGATTCAGCCTCTACCCTGTAAAGTACAAGCAGTACAAGACTGACCTACCCCCACCACTCAGACTCAAGTGAGAGCCTTTTTAGGTCTCAATTGGTATTAGAAGAACATCATGGCAAACTATGGCACCATAGCTGCCCCTCTTACCGCTCTCACAACTCCAAAGAAACCCAAGAAGGTCTCTTTGTCTGAGGATTGTGGGAAGGCCTTCAATGGCTTAAAATACTCCTTGTGCCAGGCCCCTTTTCGCATGGCTCCTGACTACAAAAGAACGTTTATTGTGCAGAGAGATAGCTCTGACACTGGGATAGGTGTTGTACTACCAGAGGCAGATGACAAAGGCAAGGAACACTCTTTTGGAGTCATCAGTCGCCAGCTTAAGGACAGAGAACTCAGATGGTCCAACGTAGAGAAAGAATGGTTCTCTGTTGTGTGGCCTTAAGGAAGCTGGGGCCCTACCTCTATGGGACCCACTTCACTGTGCAAACTGACCATAAACCCTTAAAGTGGCTCATGAACATGAAGGGAGATAATCCAAAGTTACCCAGGTGGTCCATTAGCATAAAAGGTTTTGACTTTGCCATTGAGCATTGGCCAGGTATCTAACATAGCAATGCTGATGGGTTGTCCAGAATGTTTAACCAACCTGAACAAGAAGCTCATCCAGGGGTGGATTAGTTCCCCCTGCCCTTTGTCTGGGAGGGACGAGTGTTAGGAAAGATTTCCATTTATGGGTACTTTTCCCTCCAAATGTGAACTCCCTACTTTTTGCTTTTGTCTGACCATCCTAGCCTGACTTGTACCGATGGAGCCCAGTCTTCTGCTGTACTCCACTGGGCTTTTGCTCATCTTGCTAAGGAGAAACTGACATGCCCTTCAGACTGTCAATACTGGGAGACTTTGTTTCGCTTTTTCTTTCACTTTGTTACCATTTTTGTTGGCACAATTTTATCAGTGCACAATGTACCTTCCAGTAACAGTGCACTGTGGTCTCTTTTTCATTTTTAAGGCCCCAGCCACCGTCAAAGGATTTCTGGTGAATGTACAAGTTTGTCCAGGACAGAACTGGTGGCAACAGTTACCTTTAAAGCATTTGTGACTCTTTTCAATGGCCCAAACAGCGTTTACAGCGTTTGGCACAGGACAGTGACTAAAATGGCCATGCCACAAGGTCCTTTTTTTCTCTCCTTTGGCCATTTAATCCCTTTGCCTCAACCAGGTCGAGCAGACCTGGGAAATCACTTATTTGGTCTTGCAGACCCCCGTGCAAACCAAAGCTTTTGTGGGCTTCTGCATGCCTTGTGGTGTGCGCACCGAGATGGAGCTGTCAAGTTGCAATACACATCCTGGGTGCCGGGATGTCTGATGTGCTGGGATGACTGGGCCCACTGTGGTCTGTGATTGGTCCACATCTGGAATGGTTGAATGTGAGCAGATCTCCAGTAGGTTTCTTTTTGTTTTGGTGCAAAGGAGATTCTGGATAATAGAAGGCACTCTAAATCTATTCCAGGTCAATCTTCTGAGTTCACACCAAATTTAGTAAAGGAGACAAGTATCCTGAATGGAAGAAGCAGATCTGTGGAACCACTGATGACCAACTAAAAGGTTTGACACCCTGACCCCGCTGTTTTTCCATCTGAACCCCTGTTTCTCATCGATCACAGATGGCCTGCAAGGGTGCTTCAACCCGTTGGAGTAGTTGGCCTAACTACTCTCGGCACCTCCGGCTTAACCTGCAAGCAAATCTTTTCCGAAGTGTTCTTGGACCACCCAGTGAACTGAGCAGCTTGTACGGGACCTTTGCTTTGGAATTGCGGCTGCCTTGAGTTTCAGCTTGAGACTTTGGGAACTGTAAGCTCTTGGTAGAAGGCACTCTCCCTCCGAGAATCGTACAACTAGCATTCCTAGGTCTGGAATTAGGAGAGTCTGCCTGAACCCGAGCCTACGCAGTACCCGTGTCACCCTCTGTTGTGACGAGATTCATGGATGCCTTACTGCTGTGCCCGCTGTGCCCTAAGGTGAGCTGCAGTGGAACTGACCGGATCCATTCCACAGAAACAGAGAAAATATCACTGTCCCTCCACGGACTGAGGACTTGGAACACAGCCTCTGAAGACGGAGAGATGCACAACTGCTGGACTCAAACCTGCAAGCGAACTGAACTTGAATGGCAAAGTTTCGTCCGGAGTGCTTTGAGGGTCGATGAGTTCTTCTGACCCTTGGGGCATCCATAGACTTTTACGCACAAGTGTCCCCCAAGGGCCACTCTCCTTTGTTGGGGTAGCATGTGCTACCATCCTATTCCCTATTCCTGGAAATTGCTCTGCCATCTTGTGGAGACCATCATTGAATAGTGGAACTTTATTCTTCATCACCTCACCCACCTTCCCGAGCCACTACAGCCCCTTGACGAGACCCGTTTTGTTCTCAACCGCACGACTTAGTGCTCCCACGCTGAATGTACTTTTGAGCACAAGGCTCCACATTTTGTAGGGTTTGGACTGCCTATTAGGGTTTGAGTTGTTGAAGAACTGCCTGTTAGGCAGAATCATATGCAGTATACTTTGAGAACACCAAACACAATTAAGACTATAAGTGCAAGTACAAATTCACCTTTAGTACAAGCCTGTACTACATAGTAAAGTGGTAGCGATGGCTGAGCTGCCAGACATATTTCAAGATTAAAGTGAGCAGTATCAGAAGTTTCACAAAGGACAATTGTTATGTATTTATTTGTATTTGTATTTGTTAGGTTTATATAGCGCTTTACGCCAAAGCGCTTGGTTTAAACAAACACTGATTCAAGGTTTCTGAGTAAAAGAATATACATTTATTTACACATTCATTTGTAAAACAGATCACTAATTAAAGCAGCAGAAAAATCACAACCTTAATATACTAAAAAACACCCAATGAATTCTGGACAAGTTAAGCTCAAAATGAAGTATGAGCAAAATGGCACTCCAGCAATTTAAAAAGGGAGGGAAAAACAAGGTTATACAAAATTAAGCAGCACCAACAAGTAAGTAGGCAGGGCAATCTAGAAAAGGCTTGCTACAATGAGGATTCAAATCAATAGGCCTGGGCTAATGTTAATGGTTCAGAGACTTTGCAGAGGATCACACAGTGCAGAGTAGTTTGCGGTTAAGTCTTTGCCAAGAGTTTGAAACGAAGTTGGTCTGAAGAAAAGTTTCTTAAAAGAGTAGAGAAGGACAAGCCCTCGGATTGGCAAAACATTTAAAACACTTTCACCGCGGTCGGACGGACCATACTACCGGGTTTGAACAGTACCGTAGAAGCAGAAACATGCTGTAGCTGAGGCAGAAGTTCCTGGCAGATCCTGCAGGCTCATGGTTCCTGAAGCGACTGTCAGACTGACATGAAGGAGGAAGACCGGAGGGTCCTGCACTGCGCAGGGAAGAAACCAGCAGCAGAGCAAAGCAACTAATAAAAGGTGCGCTGCTTAAAACCCAAACAGGATCCGGTCCACTTGGCTATCTGGTTCACTGCAGCTGTGCAGAGCAAATTCGACCAGGAGAGGGAGGCCTTGTTTGGTGTTTGGCAAACTGGTTGGTCCCACCAGCTCAAGGGAAGAAGATTCCTTGCAGATCTTCTCTGTCATTGAAGTTTGGAGATTCGGAACCACAACAGAGCTTCACCGGGAGGTTCAGTCACGGTAGTGGTCCTCCTCTTTCAGATTCTCTTCGGTTCTCTCGATCCAGTGGCGACTCTGCCATCCAAATCCCAGAGACATGCTCTTTATGCAGTTTTCTCCCATTCACACAGCCTGGCCGTCAATTACACAGCAGGGTGGCTCTCCTGGCAGGACAGTCACCTAGCCAATCAAACAAGAGTGTGACTTGGGTTTCCAAGGGAACCCTGTGCAGGGGTCCTAAAACCCCAGCCTGACATCCTGTCTACCCAGACTCTCAGGCGCCTAAGGACGGCAAACAAAGGAACCAAACCTGGTTTGGGACACAGAGTAAAACACAAGAAAGACCTTTACAAAAAGAAATGGCGAATAATCCCAGCTGGAACCAAATAAAAATAAATGGGGTCCAGCGGATTTAAGTTCGAGGCTACTAACTCAGCCTAAAATAGTACCAAGACTATTTACATAGACCACGGTAGGAAAAATATGGTAGATACCACTGCCACCAGCCAAATCTTAAAGAAAGGGGAGCGAAATAATGTTCCATGAGAGACAGACAAACAGGGATAACTATTAACCCTTTCCAGTACTCGATGGAAGATAGTTTGTACTGGGTCTGTGGTTTTAAAAAGACTAATACAGTCAATGGCAACTTTACATGGTCTGGGAGACAGTAGTCAGTCCCAGAAATTGGAGTTTAAAGTGGGAAGTAAATAAAAACAACCCTGTGTCACTGCACTAAAGGTGCTGTGACACACAGTAAAAAAATGATGCCTATGGAGTAGGTGAGGCTCCACAGTCTATGAACACAAACATATTAAACACAAAGCAAAACACATGTAAGAGTGAGAAAAAGGCTCTCACTCTTACCAGGTGAAAACATTTAAATCCTAGAAATCCATCAAAGCTGCTGAGGGACTCAGTAGGTAAGGGAAATTAGCCATTCTGGTGAATTCTCCCTAAAACTCCCCCGCCCCTCCCAGAGTAAAGGACATGAGGATGTATTCCACTCCTGGCTGAATCTCTTCACTCTAGTTAGTTAACATCCTAGAGAGACCATCAACATTTTGGTGGTGATATCCTGACCTGTGCTCAATGGTGAAATCAAAACCTTGTAGCAGGCAGGTTGACCATCTTAGAAGTTTTGGGTTTTCCCCTTTCATGTGCATTAACCATCTCAAGGGTTGGTGGTCTGTCTGAATCACAAAAGTAGATCCATACAAGTATAGTCTGAACTTCTTCAGAGACCACACAATGGCAAAACACTCATGCTCTATGGCTGCCGACCTTGTTTCTGGTTCCTTCAGTTTCCTACTGATGAAGCAAATGGGGTGCTCCCTAACTTTCTCATCCAGTTGACTAAGGACTGCACCTATACCTGTATTGGATGCATCTGTCTGCACAATGAAGGGTTGGTGATAATCAGGAGCTCTTAGGACTGGAGCTTGACAAAGGGCTTTCTTCAGGTTTTCAAAAGCTTGAGTGCACGCCTCATTCCATTTAACCTTTTTAGGGAATTTTGGAGAGGAGACTACGTTCAAAGGAGAAGCTATGGACCCATAGTTCTCACTGAAATTCCTGTAGTATCCAGTGAAACCTAGGAAGGCTCAAACTTGGCTTTGAGTAGTAGGGGTGGCCCAGTTTTGTACAGCTTGTACTTTGCATTCAATTGCCTTATTTCACCTACTCCTACCTCATGAACAAGGTAGACCCCTTTGCTCTGACCTCATTTATGTTTGCTTGCCTTTATGGTCAGATGGGCCTGCTCAAGAGCCTGCAAAACATATCCTAAGTGATCATCATGTTCTTTCCAAGTAGGGCTGAACGCTGCAATGTCATTCAAGTATGCCATGCAGAAGTCCTCCATCCCATTCAGAACTTGATTGACCATCCTTTGGAATGTAGCAGGTGCATTCTTTAATCCAAAAGCATAACCTTAACTGGTAGAGGCCTGCTGGGGTTGAAAATGCAGTTTTCTCCTTGGCATGGTCTGTCAGGTCTATTTGCCAGTAGCCTGATGTCAGATCAAATGTTCTGAGGTACTTGGCTGCACAAGGTTTATCCACCAGTTCATCTGTCCTTGGTAAAGGATGGGCATCAGTCTTAGTGACTGCATTTAGAGCTCTATAGTCCACGCATAATCTCAACTCCTTGGATCCTGCCTTTGGTACTAGAACAACTGGACTAGACCATGGACTTGTAGATGGCTCTATGACCACGAGATCAAACATCTTGTTGATCTCTCCTTTTATGTGGGATCGCACATGTTCTGACATTCTGCAACATCTGCTTTTCACAGGTAAACAGTCACCAGTTAGAATTTCATGCTGGTCCCAAGGGGCCAAGCCTGCTGAAAGTGAAAACAGTGAGGCAAACTGATTTAACAGAACTTTGCACTCCTCCTGTTGAGATTGACTCCTATGTTCTCATCCAAAGGTTGGCCTCTGAGTACATCAGGTAGAGGTTCACTCTCCTCCTCCTTTTGAGCTGAAGCTTGAAGCAAAGCTTCCATTTCTGGTCTCGAGACATAGGCCTTCACACGGTTGGTGTGAACAACTCTGGCAGCCTCCTTAGATTTGTCTAAGTTTACCAGATAGTTCACCCCTCCAAGTTTGCCCACAAATGTCAAGGGTCCTATCCATTTGTCCTGCAATGACTTCTGCCTTGTTTGCACCATAACTAGCACAAGCTGGTCTTGAGTAAACTCAACCATGTTGGCCTTATGGTCATGCCAATGTTTGACCAGAGCCTGACCTGCTTTCAAGTTATCACTTGCTTCATCATGTGTGACATTCTCCTCCGGAGACCCATCACATCGTCAGTCACTCTGACTGGCTTGGGGGAAGGAGCACTCTCCAACCCCTCCTTAATCAGGGCCAATGGACCTCTGACCGGATGGCCATAGAGAAGTTCAAAGGGACTGTAGCCAACTCCCTCTTGAGGGACTTCTCTATAAGCAGAGAATGCATGGCAGTAGAAGGTCCCACTTTCTTTTAAGGGGTTCTTTTTTTAAAATTTTTTTTTATTTAATGAATTTAATCAACTTTTTTCAATTTAAAACAGCAATTTATCAAAAAGGTTTACATATAAAACACAGTGAATTATAAAGCATACAATCATAAAACCCCACAAATCATCCCAAATGTCACACCATCACTTCCAATGCTAATAATTACATTTGGGTTTGGCATTCTTAACGATTGATACGCAATGAACAGGTATGACAATCATTGTTCCATATAGCAGCTATTGTTAAGAATCGGGCTATTTTAGTAGATTTAAGGCTCGCAGAAAGTGAATTGTAGCCAGCCTTACGCTCATGCAGGTGGTAGTGGAAATAGCAAGCCATCTATGCTCATGTCTCATCTGGCTAAAGTAAGGCAAATGTTTACTAAAGTGACTTTGTCTTAAGTTCATAAGTTCAGGACAGTCCACAATAACATGCTCCAAAGTTTCAATAGTTGTTGCGTTGTTGCAAAAACGACATCCTGAAGATTCCCGCGGGATTTCTTTTCTACGGGCTTGAATTTCACAGGTAGGACATAAATTAAAACGCATGCGTAACAAAGCATTCCTAACAGCAGGAGGAGATTTGCATAAATAGAAGGCCATGTCTCTATAACACTTTGCTGAGAAAACAGCTGGATCAAAGTCTTTATACTTCAAACACAGATCTCTAGTGTCAGTCCGATCCATCATGTAGAGTTTTTTCTTAGCTCTATCAGGATCGGTGACAAGAGTTTCAATGGAGATGTCTGCATTTAATAGTATGGTAAGAATGTTTTTAGACCATGTTTTCGGAAACAGATGAGAGGAAGACATCAGATAGCTGGCAACTGTGGCTAAAGTTGATTTATCAAGAGCAGATAATAGACATTTTCTAAACAAGCTGCATAAGCGTCAGTTATACATTGCCAAAAGTGAGGTCAAACCTACTTCATATCGAATGATCGGGCCTGGAATTCATTGTGGCAGATTTAGAATAGCACGCCAATATTTTGCTTCCAAAGCATGTAGGAATACTGGATCACTTGTACTATATGTTTCTAGACCATATAAGATGGTAGGGATGACATTCTGAATCCAGAAGATCAGAGCAGGTTTAATGGAGAATTTCTCAAATTTATGCATGATTAGACGAGTCTGGCGGATTGCTGCGAGAATTTTAACTTCAATTATCATTAACTGAGAATGAGCGTTCGACGATCCGTCAAATAGGATACCCAAGTATGTATAATTGGGAACCACCTCTAAATGTATGTGCTCTATCTTCCAGGTCATGCGATGACTGCGCTTGCCTTTCGGAGTGTAGACTACGATTTGGGTTTTCTTGTCATTTACTACCAACTCATTCACTCGAAAATATTGACATAATGCTGTTAAAAGATTTTGCAGGCCAATGGGAGTTTTAGATATTAGTACCAAATCATCTGCGTACTATAACGCTTTAACCTCGATGTTATTCAATTTTGGTGCATCTGCACGTACTTCTTCAAGTGCTCTTCTAACATCATTAATGCTGTTAAGGGGTTCTTCTAAAGCACCTTTCATGCTCTTCATAGTTCAATTAAACCTCTCTACCAGTCCATTTGTCTGTGGATGATAGGCTGTAGAGAACTTGTAAGTGAGTGACACCACAGTTTTTCCACATGGCTTGCATGTAGTGGTACATACAATTTGATCCCCTGTTGGATATCACTTCCTTAGGAAACCCTACTCTGGTAATAATACCAAGTAGAACCTTAGCCACAGCCTGAGCCATAACAGTCCTCATAGGTATTGCTTCAGGATACCTAGTAGCATGGTCTACTACAACCAGGATAAACCTGTTTCCTGAAGACGTGGGAGGGTCAAGGGGACCAACAATTTCGATGGCCACCCTCTCAAAAGGAACTTGCACCACTGGGAGAGGCACCAAGGGTGCCACATTCTTGGCTCCACTCTTGCCAGAGGTTTGGCAAGTGTGACAGCTTCTGAAGAATTTGTCAACTTCTGAACTCATTTTAGGCCAGTAGAAGTATAAGGAGAGCCTTTCCTTGGATTTTTTGAAACTCACATGACCAGCCAAAGGTATCTCATGGACCAACTGTAGGAACTGGAGTCTGTTTTTTAGGGGCACTACAAGTCTTTTGCAGTCCCCAGGGATAGACTCAATCGGTTCATTGTAGAAGAGGCCATCTTCCCAGTGCAACCTATGCTTCCCAGCTTTTTGCCCTTGAAGCTGAAAAGCTGTCTGTTGTAGAAGACCTTCAAGAGTAGGACACTCTCTTTGTCCCCTGCTGAAGTCTGCCCTGTTGGCTCCACCTTCTGCCAGTAAAGACTGCAGCTCAGGGTGGTGAACAGGATCCAGATTTACAACTAGAGTTACGTCTTCTTCCGAATCTGATTCTTCAGAAGCTGGCACAACCACACAGGGTTGTACCTCACACTCAGCCTCAGCAGGTGGAGGAGTCACATGTGTGACTTTGGACAATCTTGGTTATGTCCTCATTAATAGCACAGGGGTTTTATCCGCTTTCTTCTTGGAGGTCTTGGGTTTCACCTTTGCCTCTTTCTTTCCTGGAATAGCAGTGAAAAAATCCTGTGGACTGGGGGTGATAACTTTCTCTATCAATTCCCCTGGAGAGCCTCTCAAGGTCCTCTCCCTTGCAGGCCTAGTGAGCTCCTGTTTCATTTTACTGGGAGACCTGGGGTACTAGACACAACTCCAAGAGATTTCAGGTCATTACCCAACAGGACTCTCCCGGGCACTTCACTTAGCACACTAACAGTTATCTTGACAGTCATGCTATTGCACTGGATGAGAGCTGGAACTTGGGAAGCATTTGCACAGGGCTTCCAACTAACTTGGTTAGGCGTTTGTGTGCCTTAGCAACATCCTCTACCTTGAAAAATGATTAATCAACCACAGTTATGCTGTCTCCAGTGTGGCCATTCACAAGAACTCTATCTTTAGAATACTCTTTAGTTTTAGTATTATCTGGGAGAGAATTATAGACATCTAAATTCTGTTGTTCCCACAAACCCAGGGACACTAAAGAAACACTAGCTGAGACTCTCATGGGTTCATCAGCCAGTAGGTAAAAGTTTCCACTTGCCATAGGTACTTCTTCCTGTTGGGAGAAGGCTAAGGCGACAGTGTGGCCCCCTGAAGGTTTACCCTTACATCTGGGATCCCCTTTCACATGGTAATTTGACCCACAAACATAACATTTCCCAAATGTTTTGATGAATGAGGGTTTGTTCTGACCTCCATCTGGTTTGGGTCCAGATGGTACACTAGCCTGATTCGGTTTCCCTTGTGGCTTACCCTTATTGTTTTGTTTGGCGCCCTCTTTTGGATTGGAGGTAATATAATTCTCCTTGTTATCTTTCTTTGGCTGCTTTCCCTCATCCTTCTTCTGAGTTGCCCCAGAATCCTTGTGAGTAGCCCTGTTGGCAACCCACAAGTCAGCAGCCTTAGCTAACTCCTTTGGATCTATTTCCTTAGAATCAGCCAAGTGCTATCTGAGCTCAGGAGAGCAGGCATCATAAATTGACTTCAACGTAACAAGATTTCTCATACCTTGTTTACTTTGTAACCCTTAACCCAAACATCTAGGTTTTTCCAACATTCACATACCCAGGTAGCCCAAGGGGTACCATCATGCTTTTTGAGGGTCCTAAACCTTTTAAGGTACTGGGAAGATGTCTTTCCAAATCTAGCAATTAAAGCTAGCTTCACACAGTCAAAATCCATCCTATCCATATCCTCCACCTCCATCACAACATCAGATGCAACAGTGGGTAGCCTAGAGAAGAGCCAAAGAAGCAACGGATGCCTTGTAATGTCTTGAATCCCATGGTTATATTCAAACATTGCCAACCAATCCAAAATATCAAGCTTAGCAATGTCTTTAGACATACAGGGTCTCTTAGGACTGGAAGACCTAGAAGACTCTAGGAGAGAAGCATTTTCAATAGACAATTTCTACATTTCTAGTGCATAATTCAACTCAATTTCTCTGAGCGTATGTTTTTGATGCTTTTCTTGAGTTTGCGCATTAATACGTTTGAATTCCAATTCAAGCCTCATCCTTTCTAGATCAATGAATTAAGGACTGAGTGTAGGACCTGATGGGGTCCCAGTGGACAAAGGTTGACGTTATTGAGCAGGTAGAGGAGCAGTAAGGCATACATTGTGAGACACATCTGCCTCATCTAACTCATCCATAATAACTGACACATTATCATCCTCATCATTGTCCACATTTACTGGAGGGTCAGGTATTTCAGACCCACTCCCCAGACTTTGTTTCTCTAACAACCTTTCAATTAATTCTGACTTTTTGCCTTTAACAGAGAGATTCCTTTCTCTGCACAGATTTTTTTTTAGATAATCCACAGTGTATCTAAGGAGGGTCTCCTGACTGTGGCTTTCCATGCCAGATATGATTAAAGTTTGCTTTTTAGTGATGTTTAGCCTTGTGGTTAGTTGATCTAAGGTAATAGCAGCACTCTAAGTGTAATTACTATACTTTATCCTCACCACTGTACACCAGTGTTAGGTAGAATCATATGCAGTACCCTTTGGTAACACCACACACAATTAAGACTACAGGTGCAAGTACAAATTCACCTTTGGTACAAGCCTGTACTACACAGTAAAGTGGCAGCGATGGCTGAGCAGCCAGACTCATCTCAAGAGTAAAGTGAGCAGTATCAGAAGTTACACAAAGGACAGCAATTACTATGGTTCAAACAAGCACTGACTCAAGGTTTCTGAGTAAAAGAATATACATTTATTTACATATTCATTTGTAAAACAGATCACTAAATAAAGCAGCAGAAAAAAATCACAATCTTAATATACCAAACAAAGATCCAATGAATTCTGGACAAGTTAAGCTCAAAATGAAGTGTGAGAAAAATGGCACTCCAGCAATTTAAACAGGGAGTGAAAGACAAGGTAATGCAAAATTAAGCAGCACCAACAAGTAAGTAGGCAGGGCAATCTAGAAAAGGCTTGCTACAATGAGGATTCAAATCAATAGGCCTGGACCAATGTTAATGGTTCAGAGTCTTTGCAGAGGATCACACAGTTCAGATTAGTTTGCGGTTAAGTCTTTGCCAAGAATTCAAAATGAAGTTGGTCAGAAGATAAGTTACTTAAAAGAGTAGAGAAGTACAAGCCCTCGGATTGGCAAAGATTTAAAACACTTTCATCGCGGTCAAACGGATCGAACAACCGGGTTTAAACAATACCTTAGAAGCAGAAGAATGCTGTAGCTGAGGCAGAAGTTCCTGGCAGATCTTGCAGGCTTACGGCTCCTGAAGCGACTGTCGGACAGACACGAAGGAGGAAGACTGGAGGGTCCAGCACTGCCCAGGGAAGAAACCAACAGCAGAGCAAAGCAACAAATAAAAGGTGTGCTCCTTAAAACCCAAACGGGGTCCGATCCTCCTGGCTACCCGGTTCACTGCAGCTGTGCACAGAAAATTCGACCAGTGGAGAGAGGCTTTGCTTGGTGTTTGGCGAACTGGTTGGTCCCACCTGCTCAAGGGAAGAAGATTCCTTGCAGATCTACTCTGTCGTCGAAGTTTGGAGATTCGGACCCGCAGCAGGTCTTCACAGGGAGGTTCAGTCGTGGTAGTGGTCCTCCAAGTCCCAGAGACCTGCTTTTTATGCAGTTTTCCCCTATTCACACAGCCTGGCTCTCAATCACACAGCAGGATGGCTGCTCTGCCAGGACAGTCACCTAGCCAATCAAACAAGAGTGCAACTTGGGTTTCCAAGGGAACCCTGTGCAGGGGTCCTAAAACCTCTCCATCACATCCTGTCTACCCAGACTCTCAGGCGCCTAAGGAGGGCTTCTGTGCAGAAGCACACCAAAGGATGGCGAACACAAGAACCAAACCTGAGAAAGACCTTTACAAAAAGAAATGGCGAATAAACCCAGCTGGAACCAAATAAGAGTAAATGGGTCCAGCGGATTTAAGTTCGAGGCTACTAACTTAACCTAAAACAGTACCAAGGCTATTTACTTAGACTGCGGTAGGAAACATATGGTAGATACCACTGCCACCAGCCAAATCTTAAAGGAAGGGGAACAAAATAATGTTCCATGAGAGACAGACAAAAAGGGATAACTATTTACCCTTTCCAGTACTCTATGGAAGATAGTGTGTACTGGGTCTGTGGTTTTAAAAAGACTAATAAAGTCATTGGCAACTTTACATGTTTGGGAGACAGTAGTCAGTCCCAGAAAATTGAGTTTAAAGTGGGAAGTCAAAAAAGATAACCCGTGTCACTGCACTAAAGGTGCTGTGTGTCACACAGTAAGAAGATGATGCCTATGGAGTAGGTGAGGCTCCACAGTCTATGAACACAAAAATGTTAAACACACAGCAAAACACATGTAAGAGTGGGAAAAATGGTTCTCACTCTTACCAGGTGAAAAAAATAAATCCTAGAAATCCAGCAAAACTGCTGAAGGACTCAGTAGGTAAGGGAAATTAGCCATTCTGGATAATTCTCCCTAACACTGCCTAAAGTATATTTGCACTGTAGGAACCCCTTCTGTATCAGGTCATGGATTTCTACTTTTTGAATATTGCTTTAAAGTAATAGTTACTGTATATATGTTTCCTAGTATAGTTTTGTGTTAATATTGTTAATATTGCTATGGTTTCACCTTTTGTTTGGTTTAAAAGGCCTTTGATAAATGTATATGTATTTTTGATATATACACCCGATTGAGAGTAATTTGTGGTGATGTTTACTGTGTGTTCTCATTGTGGACTTTCAATCACCCTCACCCCTCTTGAGACCTAGAGCCTCATCACGAGTTGGGCTGTAGCCCTTAAATGTGGTGGTCACGGTATTACAGCCACATTTTAGGGCTGACCCTATCACGAGTTGGGCACTAAATGGGCTGTTTTACTTCCAGCCTTTCTCTGGAGGTGAAAATCCCTTGTTTTCGACTGTATTACAGCCGGCTGTATTAGCCCGCATAATTAGCGCTGAAATTACCCCATTGAATCCAATGGACCCAATCAGGCATGGGGATTTACTGTTAAGGGCCAACCCGTGATCCGGTGGTAATACCACCGGGCTGGTCGGTGCTAGGCTATTACAGTCTGCAGTATTACAGCCGGGAATACAGCCCAACTCGTGATGAGGCCCCTAATCTTGACCGCTGCCAATGCTACCTTGATTGGTCTGGTTTGTCCAGAAGCTTACCTGGTTCCAGAAACTAAGCTGGCCTTCTGAACCTCATCCCACCAGGTCAGAGTTCAGAATCCATCTTAACACAGGGCCTGCAGTAGCGGCCTTGTAGTTATGGTTAAGTTGCTCAACCGATAGGAAGAGCACTTTTTGGGCATCGTATAACTTCTCCTTCCGTGGAGGAATCCTCACCAGACTTTGCCAGTATTTGGCCCTGTCAGATTGATCCTGATAAGTTTGGTGAGGTTCCTTGAAGGGGGAGCAAAGTTATAGTGGGGTTTCCAAAATCTGTGTTTATTCCCATAGAGGCAATGCAAAACAATTTTGCTCACGCCTACAGCCCAAACTCCTGGTTGGATTTCACCAGTCCTATTTTTTAACTTCGAAAGGTGGTTCCTAAGAACCTTTTTTTTTGGTTTTTTTGTTCTTTTTGCAGGAGAGGTTAGAACCTAAGGTGGGGAGGGAAATGAGTGAAGAGGCACCAAAAACTAATATGGATGGGCAAGTGGACAGGGAAAGATGTTGCGCGTGTGTTACATCTAAGGTATCAGGCAGTGTTTCTCATGCTTCTTGACTACAGCTTCAAAAGCACTTCAAAATTGCTCCCCCATGCAGAGTGGTGTGTTGCAGTATATTCAGAGGACTGTTGTTTTCTAAAGATATGGATCAACAGCCTCTTTTATTGCTTGCAAGGTAGCTCTTGGGATTTCGTGTCGCACAGAAGCAGGCTGTGGGGTTACAGTATTGGTTGAGGAAGATGAGGTGGAGGAAGACAGCCTACTACTTCCTGAGAAAGGAACAGCCTTTCTCAGAGCATTGCAGTGGTTGGATTGGGTGCAGTGGCACATTGAGGTAGTCCCGCAGGAGTAATGTCCAGGTAGCCTGTGACTGAGTTCAACATTGCACTCAGTGCATTTCACTTTGGTAGCTTTAGCCTTTTGTGCATTCACAACAGTGGTAACGAACTGCCACACCCACGGTTCTCTCTTGGTGCTAGAGGTAGGCACTTCCTCTACCTCATCTTCTTGGTCCTCTTCATTGTCTTGGGAAGTATGTGCTTTTTTTGTAGTATAGGTCTTCCAGCTGGTGGTGGTGGCTCTTGGGGACGAGGGATGGCAATAGCTGATGCCATTTTTAAGATAAATAGCAGTTTTGCTAATATTCTTCCAAGTATGTGCTCTGTGCTATATTGTTAATGGATAATGAGTAAGAATAGGTGTAGGAGCTGTGCAAGGGAACATTGAGTTTGAAAATCTCTAGATCAGCAGAAAATGGAGTTCCAAACTGTCCTCGAAGCACAGACCAGATCGCGAAGTGCAGATGCATTTGCGGACATGTCATCATGCCGTGCATGAGCGCATGGTCACGTGACACTGTCCGAAAAGTCTGCAATAACAGGTGAAAAGATTGCAAAAAGTGTATAGATGAGTAAAAATGATGCTAGAAGGTGGAAAGGTGAACCCATGAAATTCACTGAAAATGCTTTGTTAAAGGGAAGTTATGGTTAGTTTGCACTAATAAAAACCTATGAAACTCAATGAAAAAACATTGTTAAATGGACGTTGTGGATAGAAGTAAAACCGAAAACCTCTGAAATTTGCCAGTTATGGTAAGTAAGCAACTATAACTCACACCAACACTGTGCACTGCTAAGACGAACACCCAGGACATCAAAGATGACATCACAAATGTCTTTGATGACATCACTGATGAAATTACATTTCATGAAAAGTCCCTACAAAGGGGTGTGTTTATAATGTTGGTAACAACATGTCAGGGGTGATCTGGAGACCTAACATGAATTACTTAATCGATTAAAGAATGTACTCATTTAAACAAAAAATCATATTGGGGTGTTGTTGTTAATACAGGAACCTAATCATACATAAAAAAATAGGCAATGGATGCAGCATGCACCATAGAAGTACAATATTTATAATCATGTATTTTTTTATAGTAAAATAATGAATGCTACCTTATCAGAGTTTTGGGTAATGTTAAACATGTAATAACTAGCTAACAAATCAATACTTACTACACACTAGTGCTAGTAGAAACAATACACATGAAGACCCAAAATGCATACAAATCAGAGGCACATACATGGTAACTAAAGTAAGGAAGAAACAAACAGCATCACCAGAAAATGTTAATAACATTAAAGTTCATCTTCATGTATACAAATAAATAATGTGTTTGAGGCCTGCTTATTGCTCCATGTACGTGCACCATGAGCTGAGGCTGAACCCTAAGGAAAGTAGTTTAAGAACCTATGGGCCTCATTCCGAGTATGGCGGTAAGGGATAGCGGCCACCGCTAACGAGAGCGGTGGCGGTAATCCCTTACCGTCATACTCCGAGTTCCCTTTGCGCCATGGAGGTTTTAACACCTGCTTTTAGCAGGTGTTCAAAACCATGGCGCTAAGGGACCTTGATGTTAATTACGCCACCGTAATTTACGGTGGCGTAATTAACGCCTTCCCCACTCCCATTATGCCCTATGGGGCAAGAATGGGAATGGGGAAGGGTAAATGGGGATTGGGGAATTACCGCCCCGCCAACCTTGGAATGGGGCGGTAATTCCGCCATCCACCAAGGCGCTGCCGGTCCGGGTACGGCGTCAACCAAGGCGTTAATAGCGCCATTGGTTAGCGCCGTACTCGGAATGAGGCCCGATGATAAGGTTAATGCCTACATATATATATCACCTTTTGAATTTTAATATTTTGACTGTCAGTGAACAAAACCACCTGGCTTCGAAATGTCAGTGAACAAAAAAAGTGGCCCAGATATGTGGTGTCATCAGTGATGTCATCAATGACATTTGAGATGCCATCTTTGATGTCATGGGTGTTAGTCTTAGCAGTGAACATGGTTGAGCAAGTTATGGTTGCTTCCTTTACCATAACTGGCGAATGTCTGAGGTTTTTCCGTTCTACTTGTAACCATAAAGTCCCTTTAAAAAAGTTTTTTCATTGAGTTTAATAGGTTTCTATTAGTGCAATTTAACCATAACGTCCCTTTAACAGTTGTCCTTTTAAAGTTGTTTCAGTGAATTTCATATACATATTTGTAAATTCAATGAGCACAAAGAGGTTGGGTATGGTTAATCTCTGCGTTACAGAAGCTGTGAATAGATTCACAATATATAGAAAAGGGAAGACAATCCTTCTATCTGTAAAAAAGAAAACTAGTTAGCGAACACACACTTTAAGAAACACAATTTAATGGTCACCTTTTTATGACTCTCATATCTTGTATGTAGTGCATCAAATGCACTGTAAAAGATACAACCTTTGTGCATACAACATTGTTGTTCTCTTCACACATAGCAATAATTGAGTCATTGGGAAAAAAATACAAAGTGGATTAAAAAAACATAGTGGCAGTGCACTATTAAATTCCACTTTTGCCTCTACTGTTACTTCCTCCCAACCTCATCCCATCTTGTCTACACCCTATCTATAAGGCTGCCAAGAAATATGACAAACATGACAAAAATGAACCATTCGGTTATTGGGAGAAAAAAAAAACATGGTTGATTGGAAAATAACAACTACATGAAAACATGGTGTGGGTGTCTTTTACTTTACCTCCACTCAAAAAATGATCCGAATACTCAGAAAACGTGCTGATAATTCACAGTATTTTGGGGTCATGCAGCAAGACAGTAAGAAGAACTTCAGGAACTGCAGTGTACTTGTGCAAAAAACCATCTCAACGTTTGAGAACCTTAACTTTCATCCACCATCTTGTTCAGATCCATTCACATGATGTGGAGGAACCCTGTAGATAGGCTCTTGTTCAACACAAAATGCCAGCACATAGCTCACAATCAGCCGACCACTGCAAAAAATGGCATACAAAAAAAATTGAACAAAAATACTATTGAATTTAAGCAAAATATTAGTATAAGTTTTTAAAAAATCAAACATCAACTGCCATTAAAGCTAAGTATATGAAAGATAGTACCAAAGTATACCATCTGACAATAGTCATAAATATAACTGACACACATTTTATTAAGCAGCATTCAAGTAAAAGGTACAACACACCACTCAATCTAACTAGGCCCAAAATAGTGCCAATATATACCATCTGATAGCAGTGGTAATTTAGCTGAAATATAACACCCAAAATAAACTTTTAAAATTGAAATATTTACTGTTACATCCTTCCACAACAGCCACACACTCAGCATACTTTACTGTGGGAATTCTGCATTCAAAATGTGGATAACATCACAAGAATGGTGGCTTTTATTCTTTCCAAAATGAATACCACAAAAAGAGGACTATATATTAATAAAACTACTAAAATGGGTGACAAATTTTCACTACAACCTATCGCAGACAGCTGCACAAATAGAACAGTATCAACAACCAATAAAAAAAATAAAAAAACTCACAGAAATCATTTGAATCCCTGCCCAGCATCTCTCTTAGCCGCGGCTATTCAATTTTATTTATTTATAACTTTTATATAGCACGCAGGCAGCCCAGGGGCATTGTGGCGCTGTTACATGTAGGGGAACTTAGTTACAGGTACAGGTACAGGTTGTGCCATGTGTTACAGTAAGGCAAGATCCTGTGTTAAGCGATAAGTAGTATCATACACCATAATACATCATACATCATAGTACATCATGCATGTTAGTCATGAAGGTTTAAACATGTGGGGTTGGTTATGTGAACAAGGTAGTTTTCATGGCTTTGCGGAAGGCAATTAATGAGGGTTCGGCTCGCAGAGAGGTGGGAAGGGTGTTCCAATGTAAAGCAGCAAGGTAGGTGAAGCTGGCGCCACCTGCTCTAGCTCTTTTTACCCTGGGTACGGAGAGCATATTGGCATAGGGTGTCCTGGTAGGTCTTGTGGACGCGGCCGGTGGATTCTCTGGGATAGGTACGCTGGGGCTGAGAGGTGGATGCATTTGTGGATGATGCTTAACGCTTTGAATAAAATCCTTTCCTTTATGGGGAGCCAGTGGGATGCTTTTCTGGCAGCAGTGATGTGCTCTCTCTTGGCAATGCTTTGTGCAGCACGCAGGGCGCTGTTCTGGATTACTTGCAGCCTCTCAAGGTTTTTGTTAGAGGTCCCTAGAAAGAGAACATTACAGTAGTCTAGCTCTGGCTATGTTGGTGCAAGTGTCTTTGGACAGAAACGGCCTGATTGCGTTGAGGAGTTTTGCATGGTAAGCCGCAGAGGAGGCGATTGCATTTACTTGTCTGGTCATGGACAAGTTGGAGTCAAGATAGACCCCTAATGTTTTTACTGTGTCCAGTACTGGAATTCTGATTGAGTCAATGGGAAAGTGACTAAACTGGGCGTCAAGTTTCTTGAGGGTGTCAGGGGAACCTACAAGTAGGAGCTCAGTTTTGTCGGAGTTAAGGCAAAGGCAGTTGATGGCCATCCACATTTGGATTGTGTTATATATGTTGTTGAGAGTTGCGCAGTCAGTGTCATAGTCACCTGTTAATGTGAGAAGGATCTGAGTGTCGTCGGCGTAGTTGGTGTATGAGATGCCCATGGCATCGAGGATAAGGAAGAGGGGGCGGGTAAAGATGTTGTATAGGGTAGGGGAAAGGCAGGAGCCTTGGGGCACACCACATAGCATGATGGTGGGTGACGCAGTGGCTAGGTCAGAGAAGACCTGCATGGTCCTGCCTTGGAGGAAGGAGGTGATCCATGTGGTAGGTGATCAATGCGGCTATACATCTTGCTTTGGAGCTGCGGCTGAATGCTTTTCACCCAAGTTGTTTTGGACCCGGTCGAAATCCATCCAGTGGTTCGGGCTGTGCAGTTTGGAAAAACTGACCTTGTTTGTCTATGGGAATATGAATGGAAAGTAAGCCGTAACTTTGGAAAACATTTTATTTTTGTCTTCTTTATAACTTGTTTACATTTTTTAACAAATCTCTACACAACTTTGTAGTCTGGGTCGAGAAGGGAGGAGGGGGTGGGGGCTGCAAGTCCCTAATCAATTTCGACCAAATCAGTTACTCAAATAAAACGTTACTAAAGATAGAATTGTAAGGAGTTCTTATGGGAGTCCCACTGACCTTAACTATAAGGCGGTTATTGATGCATCCATTCATACATATATATTGTATATTCCACTTTCTATACCTTAGTGGTTCCATTCCACACTCATAACTACTTGATGTGTTTCTTGTTGCTACTAGTCTGTGCCAACGTGTGTGTATATATAGGGTTATGTCTAACCTCTGTCCCTATGTTATTCTGTCATTGACATTCTTTACATGACTGGAAGCCTACCAATGTTTTAGTCTATCTGCATGTATGCATTTTGTTGGCTGCTACCAATCTCGCGTCATAAAGAGAACTATCACTGCTTCTAATGTATTGTGTGTGTTGCCTAAATCTACTAATGCATGCTTTTCATAGTAAACGCACCCTACTGTGCTTCTTGCCTCTTGGCCTACTCGCTTGCACCTATATCGATGTGTAGGTGCCAGGTTAACTCTTGGCGCATAACTGCTGATTAATCTGCCATCATTCTGCGCATCTAAACCTAGATAGAAGGCATTACATTGTTCCTGTTTATTAAAAATTTGAATCGAGGTATGCTCCCATTTTGCATTGCAGTGTTCCTGTTATTAAAAATTCGAATCTAGGTGTACTCCCATTGCATAGCATTGTTCCAGTTTTTAAAAACAATTCAAATCTAGGTGTGCTGCCATTGTAGAGCATTGTTCCTGTTTTTAAAAACAATTCAAACCTAGGTGTGCTGCCATTGTAGAGCATTGTTCCTGTTTTTAAAAACAATTCGAATCTAGGTGTGCTCACATTTTGCATTGCATTGTTCCTCTTTTAATCAGTTTGAATATAGGTGTGCACCCATTTTTGATTGCATTGTTCCTGTTTTAAAAATATTGAATCGAGGTGTGCTTCCATTGCATAGCACTGTTCCTGTTTTTAAAAACAATTAAAATCTAGATGTTCTCCCCTTTTGCATTGCATTGTTCCTGTTTTTAAAAATGTTAATCTAGGTGTGCTCCCATTGCATAGCATTGTTCCTGTTTTTAAAATCTATTTGAATATAGGTGCGCTCCCATTTTGCATCACATTGTTCCTGTTTTTTTTTAAAATTCCGAATCTAGGTGTGCTCACATTGCATAGCTGTCATGCTCACCAACAGGACTCACCCTTACCTGCACACACACACATCCCATTTAGGGTCAGGATTCCACACGTACACACACATATATACCTTCTAGGGCCAGGAAAACTGGAAAGGGAACAAGCTGGACTGTATTATGGCACGTCTGGCGCTCATTGGGGCCATGACTCTGGTCTGTTATAGGGTTTGGAAGACCTTTGAAGATGGCCACTCCAAAATCATTCCTGGTTCTACTTAGATGGTCGACAGGATAGCCATTGGAATCCTTTAAATTTGCCAGCCTAGCTTGCTTGGGTGCTGGCTATATTAGCCACACCCATGCA
This sequence comes from Ambystoma mexicanum, assembly GCF_040938575.1. Lineage (NCBI taxonomy): Eukaryota > Metazoa > Chordata > Amphibia > Caudata > Ambystomatidae > Ambystoma > Ambystoma mexicanum. Next base: position 340,842,861 of record NC_090939.1, read on the forward strand.
TGAAGCTTTGCTTCTAGTTGAAGTGCATTAGCAGCAAGACGCTTACCGATGCTCCTGAACCACGAAACTGTGAGGGAGAAAAGAAACAAGAAGTTAAAACAGACCACGGCAGGGAACTTTCCGCTCGCATCATACTTACCATCTTCAGCATGGTTGTATGCTCACCAACAACAGCTGACTTTTCTATCCCTCTTGAGCTCCAGAACTTCTCTATCCCTTTTCAGTTCCTGAATGCGCTCCTCAGCATTTCCTGATCCCGGCACAGCCTTGCCCAACTCCTGCATTGCACTTGCAAGAGAAAGGAAGGAAACATATCAAAGCGAGCAAGTAAGGCGTGCAGCATACTTACACCGCATGTCGGACCAATCAGATGTTTAAACACCCACCAGCACGCAGTCAGCAGCACTAGTGTCACAGCCCTCTGAGAAACAGTACAATTAGTAAAGCCACTGAGTAAGGCCACTGGACACAGAAAAAGGCCCCTGGACATTATTAGCCACAGAGAAAAGCCCGTGGACAATGTTGGCCACTGAGAAGGACCACTGGACATTACTGGCCACTGAAAAAGCCTCTGGACATTATTAAGGCCACCACCTGAAACTCCCTTGGATCAGCAGTAACTGCAGCGGAATGACACTGACAGGCTACAGCAGGTCTGGGTCTAAAGACCAGTAAAGTAACTGGTAAAGACATTGAGCAAGCAGAATAGCCATGAGCGCACCAGCAAAGATAGTGCATACTGAAGCATAAGCGCCTCTGCAACAGCAGGAAGGAGAGTTCTAAAATTCACAGGTGAGCTTAAAACCCATGGGACGGGGAACAAGGGGGAACCTGGGGGTGTGCTTACAGCTGAGCAAAGGGAAGGTTGCATGCAGTAAAATAAGCTTCATGGCTAAAATACATCCTCTCCCTCTAGCCATAAATCCAAGTTAGCAGATCCACGCATTACAGTCCATACAGCATTCCCAGTACCCAGAGGGTCCAAGCACTCCCACAGAGACAAGGTAAGCATTACAGAACACGAAGCCCACGTTTCTTCACTCTGCCCAAGCATTATGTACACCTCAGAAATGGACCAATTACCACTACTCTTGCATGAGCTTCGAGCCAAAGGCCATGCTGTCTGATCAGCGACCAACAAACTATGGCGTGAACTAGTGGTGAACAAAGATTGCACAGAAGAATTGGCCAGGCAGTTGCTTCAGACACAAGCAGGGCAGGCCCCACTACCAGGCACCAGCCCCCCAGTCACTCTAGAAGCCCCTGTTCAGGTGGTTGTTCCTGGAGAGGTTCCGCTGCCCCCCCAGAATGCTTTATAGGAGACCACCATATGTTTGCGGTTTTCATGAACCAATGTCGTCTACATTTCCTCTGCAGGCTGGGGGTGTTCCACACCAATCAGTCCAAAGTGGCATTCGTGTTGTCTTATTTGGGAGGGCATGCCGCAAACTGGTCCATTCCATTGGTTAACCAAGATGACCCCCTTCTACACAATGTTCCAGGATTCCAGCAAGAGTTAGAAAAGTTATTTGCCCACCGCACTCAGGGACAATCCCTCAACGACGAACTACTATCATTACGACAGAGCAGCCTTAATCTTCTGGCCTACGTAGCCACCTTCAATCGTTTGATAGCAGAATCCAATTGGCCTGAGGCAAAGCAGACAACCTTGTTCAACTGAGGGCTTCGAGAAGAATTTAAAGACGTCTCGACGCAGGTTGTGAATAATTCCAAGAGGTGCGCAGTGTACATCAACAACTAGATCACCAATTGCAGGACCATAGAGCGGATCATGCTCGCTCGGAGGGGTGAGCGCTGTATGTCCATCCGAGGCAGAGCTCAGCAAGGACTTCCGAGACCCATCCTGAGTCTATGCAATTAGGAAGTTTATGTGGTGCACTTATCAGAGATGAAAGGGAAAAAAGAAGACAGCAACAGTTGTGTTTGTACTGCAGCAAGGTGGCCCATTTTCTGAAAGACTGTCCCATAAATCCACCAAGGAAAACAGTGGGGGCCTTGGACAAGCGGAAGGTGTAAGTCAGTCGGAAAACTACAACACCTGGCAAGTATAGAGATCAGCTTGTTGAGCAAGGAGACGGTACCCTTAGCCTCACACCTGGTCATTCTCGTGGTTCTCATTTGCCACCAACAGCCTTCACGAATGCACGCTCTGGAAGCATATATGGACAGTGGAGCAGAGGGTAACTACATGAATCACAACATGGCCTGCAAAATCAGGGTTCCCATTCGGCCTAAATCAGTGACAGAGAATGTTAGCGCCGTGGATGGCACCCAGTTACTATAGGGCCCAGTGACTCAATGCACGGAGGAGATCCTGTTACTATGTCAGGACGGGCATCAAGAGAATATTTTTTTGGATCTGATCGGTGTCCCTCAGTTCCAGATTATTCTCGGGATGTCCTGGCTGGAGTCACACAATTCCATTATTGAACGGTGCGCAAAGACTCTAACCTTCTCTGACAGATGCGGACACACGTGTTACAGAGAAGGCTATGCTCCCAGAGTCGATAGGGTTATGCCTGCATACAGGACAGGCTCCACCCTAGGCGTGGTGGGGGCGTTTCCCTCTGAGTATTCAGAATTTCAAGATGTTTTTTTTAAAAAAACAAGCAAATACCCTTCCACCTCATCGGCGTATGACTGCCGAATCAATCTCATCCCTAGTTCTCAAGTGCCCACCAGCCGGATCAATTCCCTGACAGAACAGGAAAACATCATCCTCCAGTCTTACATAGATCAGTACCTCGCCAAATGATTAATCCTACGTCCAACTCTCCGGTAGCCTCTCCCCTCTTTTTCCTACTGAAGAAGGAGGGGGACTTAAGAACTTGTATCGACTATCACTCGCTGAATCAGATTACAATCAAGAATCGATAACTGCTCACGCTGATACCAGTACTCCTTGACCAAGTTAAAAATGCTACAATCTACACCAAACTAGTTCTCAAGGGGGCATACCACTTGGTGGAAGTAAAAAGCGGGGATGAATGGAAGAGCGGCTTCCGCACCAAATTTGCTCTCTGCGTATACCAGCGGATGCCCTTTGGGCTGCGTAACGTCCCTGCAGCGTTCCAATACTTTATGAATGATGTCCTGTGGAAAACCTTGGATGCAGGTGCGGTGGTCTACATTGATGACATTCTGATTTATTCCACCACACTCCAGGACCATATATCCCATGTGTGGGCGGTGCTTGAAAAACTACAGCAGCACAGACTATATGCAAAAAACTGGAAAAGTGTGCCTTTCATGTCTCAGAGGTTGAGTTCCTGGGTTTTGTCCTGACTCCACAGGGGAGTCAGATGGATAACCGGAAAGTCGACAATCCTCAATTGGCCCTCACCTACTTCGGTAAAAGGATTCTAAAGTTTCTTGGGATTTTCAAACTTTTTTCGCTGCTTCATTCCTGGTTTTTCTCACCTGGTACATCCATTTATGATACTGCTCTGCAAAAACAGGAAGTTTGACTGGTCCTTGGAGGAGGAACAAGCCTTCCAAACCTTGAAACACAAGTTCATGACGGCTCCAATCTTGCAACACCCAAAGCCGGATCTCCCATATGTGGTTGAGAATGATGCTTCCGATGTAGCCACGGGAGCACTTCTTTCCAAGAAAAACCCAGTTGCTGGTCAGTTACATCCTGTGGCCTTCTGGTCAAAAAAGGTTTTCACCTGCAGAGCTCAACTATGCCATTATGGACAAGGTACTTTTGGAAATCAAAGCAGCCTTCAAGGAATGAAGATATTACTTGTTGGGGGCAAGACATCCCATTACAGTCATCACAGATCATCGGAACCTACAATATTTGTGGTCAGCCAAAGCACAATCATCGCATTAACTGAGGTGGGCACTGTTCTTCGCATAATACGATTTTGTAGTAAGATACCAACCAGGTTTGTGCGGATGCATTGTTGCGCTTTGGAAAAGGAGACAACGCCAATACTTCTCCCTAACCGGTAGCCATTATTCCCGGAGACAAACTACTTGCCGTCCTTGTTACCACACCCACTCCCTGGATGAGTTAAAGACTGCAGTAAGGCAAGCAATGACAACGGACGAGCTGAAGGCTTGGACTACAAGGATACTCAATGGGAAATCCGAGAAGGCTTACCCTATCAACAGAGTCGATTGTATCTCCCAAAATCCACTTTGCAAACCCAGGTCTATCACAATACACTGGTTGAGGGACACCCAGGAATCATGAATTCTATTTCCAAAGTCAGACGATATTATTGGTGGCCAACCTGGGGTAAATACATCATGCAATACATACAAACATGCAGTGTCTGTGCGCAAAACATGTCCCAGAAATAGAAACCTTTGGGCCTTCTGCAACCCCTAGCGGTACCTCCAGTACCCTGCATACAGTGTTGCTGGACTTCATAACTTACCCCTGTGCAATGGGTACAGCACCATATTGGTCATAGTAGACCTTTTGTCCAAGTTGACACACTTTATAGCCCTTGAGAAACTTCTGAATGCTTCTACCTTGGCCAGGATCTTCTTACAACAGTTGGTCAGACTTCATTATTTCCCTTCCATGGGGTATCTGATCAATTTGTGTCTTGTTTTTGGAGGAGAAATAGTGACCTGGCAAAGATCGATGTGTGTCTATCTACAAGCCACTACCCTCAAACTGACAGACAAACGGAACAAACTAATCTGACTTTGGAACAGTACCTCCGATGTATGCTCCACCATAGCGAGCAGACATGGGCAGACATTTTGTGTATGGCTGAATATGCGTACAACAATTCGGTGCACACATCTGCTGGACACAGCCCATTCCAGGTGCTCCATGGTCGACATCCTCGTACTTCCGTTTATGACCCACCAGATAGGCTGAAGATGCTGGTGGTCAGGATGCTTCTCAATACTATCCACCAAACTCCAAAAAAGCCTGCGGAGCATTGTTCAATGGCTAAAGAAGCACACAAGAGATTTGCAGACCATGACCGAAGAGAGACCCCTGCTTCCAAGTGGGTGATGCAGTATGGCAGGCTACAGGACATATTACACTAGAAGGACCTAGGAAATTTGATCCCAAGTTTCTGGGTCCCTAAACGATCAATACAGTTGTTAACCCAGTTGCTATGAAACAGACTTTACCTCCCAGCATGCACATTCATCATGTCTTCCATGTATCACTACCAAATTTAAAGCTAAGTCTTTTTCACTTGGGGCATTGCCAATGTCTGGGCAGTGTCTTGCATTTTACCAGTACCCCAAACCTGAACACATGCTCCTGTCCTGACTGGTCCTTTTGTCTGCTTCCCCCTAAGGTCCGGTTCAAATTCACCCTGAGGAAGGCTATATCATTTGCCAAACAGATGGCAAGATGCCAAAACGTGTACAAGGTGCCCGACCAACCTGTAGGGGCACCTCAACGAAGTCATGATGTGTTCATACATGTAGGCCAGCCTACGCATGGATATCCACTTACCAGGTCTTTTGTTGGAGGCACTTAGAAAAATTCTGTATGTTACTAGTTTTACCTATATCGTTAAACAAATATTAATGATTTAAGCTGGGATTTGTCTACCCTCTCCATAGAGATTGGGGATTTGTTTCCTTTCTATCTCTGAAATCCACTTTTATGTTTCTTCATGAAATTTAGGATTTCTTTCCTGTCTGAATGTTTTTTTTATGTTTTCAAAAGAGTAGTCTTTGTGTTTTATTTCATCAAATGCCTTGATGTATCATAATGTTTAACCTTACACTTTTTCATTATGTGTCTTTCTTATTTTGCTTGAATTAAACGTTCCAGTCTGAGAAATTACGTGATTGTGTTCAGTTTGGTCTTGGCATACTATAACGCAATATCAAGACTGATACTTGTATCAGACGAAAATAATAACTAACTCAATGAGGAATTATTCTAGTTACAGCGTGGACCTGACAACCACTGTTGAGCTTAACTGACCCCCATTACAGCTTCCCACGGTTGCTCAGGGCATGGCACTTAACTCAGTATACTTCAGGTTAAAATGATATATCCTAGAGGCTTCCACTGCCCCCTTTCTATAAATGATTGGTGGTCCATCTTCTTGGATGGTGCAAACATGCATTGGTGCTCACCCGAGCCCTTAATAAAAACAACCCCTTGCCCTTCATAGTGATAGCTGAAAATCAAACGTTTAGCTATACACTAGAGCAAATATCAGAAGTAATTCAGGGTCTGTTGATTTTTTATCCAACTGGATCCAACCAGAACCTGGCACAATCAACCTACAGTGACGACTTACTTAAAATCAAGAAGAAAAACTTGAGGATGGAGCTACACAGACATTTTCTTTGTGAGTACCTTAAGACCAGCACAATCCCAGCTGGTTTTATAGTTTGAAATGAACCTTGTCTTTTTTGACTGACAAGGAATACACAACAACATTCAGCCACATTGCAATTAAATGCAGTCGTGACCTGATGGTTTTAACCATCACCACCACTCAGAGAATTAGTGCTGAAATTCAGAAAGAATTAGATACAGAAGAGGAGAAGCTCCTCGCTAATACAGCGCTCACAAATGCTTGTGATCAACAAGCTGTTTGACAATTTCAAGGCTATAACAATTACTACAAAAAAACAAAAAAATGGCGAAAAACATTTGAGAGTTTAAATTGGAACACATCTTCCCCTATAACCATGGACCAATATTTTGAAGCTGCAAAAAACAACTGGTCACCCAACAACAGGGACAAGGAAAAAGACGATGGGTCTCATTTTCAGACATTGTCATGATGCCTACCTCCAAGGAGCCAGGTCCAACCCAGCAACCCCAGAGGCAGGCATCATTTCCCCCAGGGGAGTGCCAGCTGGCCCAAGCTGGGGCCCTTTGGACGCAGTCCTGGCGCCTTAGGCGCCAGGCTCATGTTGGACCTCTGTCCTGGCGCCTTAGGCGCCAGGCTCATAAAGCTAGACATATGTTCAAGTGTTTTACTGTGCACTTACCTGATGCAGACCATGCTGCCACATCCAGGCCCTCTTGAGGCCTGAATGGAAAAAGACAATGAACATTATTATTAATCTTGGACTTTTGAACTTGCAACAGAACTTTCACAGAGCCTTACCTGAATAGTCAAGCTTACCTGAACTCCCATCAATCCTGAATCCAGTGAAGTAACTGGGTTTCAACGCGCCTCTGCATCAGAAGCAGGATGGAGAGCTCATCCTTCCTGACCCTAAGGTGAGACTTCACGGGGAATCGTGGAAGGGTATCGTGGAGGGTTGGAAGAGAGTGGGAGGCTTGAGCATAACTCAGTCAGTAGGTAATACTCCCATTTCACGCACAGGGGAATATTCCTGCGAGCCGGAGAAGCCAGAGTAGAGGGCCCTTCCTGTCCATCTTCAGAGTCCTGCGCTTCACCATTGAAGAAGCATCTGCACTCGAAGCCAGACCTGCGCCTCCGTGGGAATCAGGTGAGAGTTACAGAACGCGAAGCCTACCCACAATTTCCCACCCGGGCGCTATGGAGACTTCCGAGACTGACCAGCTGGCCCAGCTTTTGGGAGAATTACGGGCAGAGGTGCACTCAGCCCGCCAGGAGACTAACGCTCTCAAAAGAGAAATGATCTTATCCAAGGAAAGAACAGATGACCTAGCCAAAAGGTTATTACAGGCCCAGGCAGGGCACACTCCTTTACCTAATTCCGGAGACATTTCCACATCAAGGGGTTTGAGTAACCCGGTGCAAATTAATCTACCTGGACACATGCCTTTGGCCCCGCCTGAACGTTTTGCGGGGGATCCCAAGAAATATGCCGTCTTTATGAACCAATGTCGTTTACACTTTCTATGCAGACCCGGAGCCTTCCCTAACGACCAGACCAAGGTAGCCTTTATACTATCTTACCTCAGTGGCAGTGCTGCCGATTGGTCTATTCCATTGGTAAATCAGGATGATCCCATTCTCCAGAATTTTCAGGGCTTCCAGGCCAGCATGGAAAGATTGTTCGCTCGACACTCTCAAGGACAGGCCCTTGATAACAAACTGCTATCATTACGACAAGGTAATCAGGATCTTCTGTCCTACATAGCCACCTTTAACAGACTGGTTGTGGAAACTGGATGGCCAGAAAGCAAAAGGATCACATTGTTTCATCGAGGCCTGCGCGGAGAGCTTAAGGATGTTCTAGCTCAGATAGTAAACCCACGCCAGGTCTGCGCAGACTACATTGACTTGGTGGTTCAACTTGATCACAGACTTCAAAATAGAAAAGCAGATCGGTTCAAGTATGAAAACCGAGCACCGATCAAAACCCATGCTAACTCCAAGAGTACCGACGTATCTGAACCTATGCAAATCGGTGGTGTTAAAGGACCATTAACGCGGAAAGAACGAGAGAGAAGGAGGCAAATGCAACTTTTTCTGTATTGCGGGACTTCCGGTCACTTTCTTCGAAATTGTCCAGTTAAACCACTTAAGAAGGTGGTTGGAGCTACTGATAACGAATTAGTGACACCTGATTCGGGAAACGACCTAGCCCGGCAAGCGTAGGGGTCCGCTTGCCGAGCTTGAAAACTAACTCTTTGACCTCGCATTTTGTCATGCCAATGGTGCTCGTGGACCCAAAACAGCCTCAGCAGTTGCATGCTATAAAAGCATACATCGACAGTGGAGCTATTGGAAATTACATAGACCGTGAATTGGCTTCCAGGATTAAGCTTCCTCTCCGCCCGAAAGTAACCCAAGATGTCATTACTACAGTAGATGGAACCGAAATAGCCTCACGGCCTGTAACGCATTCCACTGTTGAAGTGACACTGGTGGGTCAGGATGGACATCGGGAAGCAATCGTGTTTGATGTGATCAAGGCCCCACAATTTCAAGTAATTCTTGGAATTCCTTGGTTAGAAACACATAATCCCAGAATTGACTGGCGAGCAAAGAAGATAAGTTTTCCTGATTGTGAACCAACTTGTTATCCAAGAAATCCAGCTATGGGTCTAGCCTCAGCAACTTCCACCCCTGTACAGCTACCGTCTGAATACCAAGAATTCCAAGACGTTTTTCAGAAAGAACAGGCTAACACGTTACCTCCCCATCGGTCTTATGATTGCCAAATCGATCTGGTACCCAATGCTCAACTACCTTGTAGTAGGATTTATGCTCTTACGGAACCTGAGAACCTGCATTTGCGTCAGTATTTAGATCAGTACCTAGCCAATGGTTTTATTCGCCCGTCCAAGTCTCCTGTCTCTTCAGCTCTGTTCTTCGTGCCAAAAAAAGAAGGCAACCTTAGAACGTGTATAGACTATCGCGCCCTAAATCAAATAACGATTAAGAATCGTTATCCTCTGCCCTTGATCCCTGAGATTATCGACCAGGTGAAAGACGCTTGTGTGTACACCAAGTTAGATCTCCGAGGAGCTTATCACCTGGTGCGCATAAAAGAAGGCGACGAATGGAAGACTGCGTTCCGCACCAAATTTGGGCTCTTCGAATATCAGGTGATGCCCTTCGGTTTGTGCAATGCACCTGCCGCCTTTCAGTACTTTATGAATGATGTTCTTCGGGAACTTATCGATGTCTGTGTCATTGTTTACATTGATGACATCCTGGTGCACTCTTCTTCAGAATCTGATCACAGAAAACAGTTTAGGGCAGTTCTTGAGAAACTGCGCCAGCACAGACTATTTGCAAAACTCGAAAAATGCGTTTTTCATACCACAGAAGTTGAGTTTCTCGGATTCATCCTGACACCTCAAGGAGTCCGAATGGACTCGCGAAAGGTGGACGCCATCCTCAAATGGCCATCTCCAAGCTCGGTGAAGGGAGTTCAGAGCATGCTCGGCTTTGCCAATTTCTATCGAAGATTCATCCCGGAATTTTCCCGAACAGTCCAACCCATCACCGCTCTCCTAAAGAAAAACAAACGCTTCGAATGGACTCTTGAGGCCGAACAAGCCTTCCAGGACCTGAAAACCAAATTCACCTCTGCACCTGTATTGAAGCACCCACACCCAGATCTCCCGTACATAGTGGAAACCGATGCATCCAGTTCGGCCATGGGAGCTGTCCTGTCGCAAAGAGACCCAAAAACTAACCAACTACACCCAGTGTCCTTTTGGTCCAGAAAATGTTCTCCTCCTGAAATCAACTACGCAATTACCGATAAAGAGTTACTGGCCATCAAATCTGCTTTCAAGGCTTTGCGTCACTACCTTCTCGGGGCAAGACACACCATCACCGTAATTACGGACCACAGAAACTTACAGTATTTAAAGACTGCCAAAGCTCAATCTTCACGACAACTCCGATGGGCTCTATTCTTTGCGGAATTTGATTTTGTAATTACCTATCGCCCTGGCTGCAAGAATGGAAAAGCGGACGCCTTATCCCGGATTGGCATGGAAGAACCTAATTCAAGCTTAGAACCTGTGCCCATCATACCTGAGCAAAGATTCTTAGGCTTAACTTCATTGCAAACTATTGAGGATATCCAAACCCAAGTAAAACAACTTCTAGATTCTTCAACCTTACTGGGATGGAGCCAAAAGGGTCCTCATTACACCGTTAAGGATGACTTACCCTACTTCCAGGAGCGGTTGTTTCTGCCAAGTAAAGAATTGCAAGAACTTGTTATTGCCCATCATCATGAATCTTTAATGGAAGGACACCCTGGTATTGCTAAAACAGAGGAAAAAATCAAACGCCACTTCTGGTGGCCTTCTTGGAGAAAAGACATAAAGTCTTTTGTACTGTCTTGTGGAATTTGCGCCCAAAACAAGGCTCAAAAGAAAAGGCCAGCCGGCCTACTTCAACCCTTGGATATTCCACTGGCACCATGGCACACCCTGTCAATGGACTTTATAACAGATCTGCCTCCTTGTGCTGGTTACAACACAATCCTTGTAATTGTGGACCTATTCTCCAAAATGGTCCACTTTATCCCTTTAAAAGGTTTGCCTTCAGCTTCCACCTTGGCCAAGGAATTCCTGGAGAATATAGTTCGCATACATGGTTTCCCTTCCATATTAGTCTCGGATCGTGGAAGTCAATTTATCTCACATTTTTGGAAGAAGTGTTGCCAACTAGCACAAATAGATGTGCGGTTATCCACCAGCCATCATCCCCAGACCGACGGACAAACCGAGAGAACCAATCAGACTCTCGAGCAATATCTTCGGTGCATGTTACACCAATCCAAGTTAAATTGGAAAGACATCCTTTGGATCGCAGAATATGCATACAACAATTCAGTGCATTCTGGAACCGGACAAACCCCCTTTTATACTTTATATGGTCACCATCCTCGGACCTCTGACCTAGATCCACCTCTGACCCTGGAAATGCCAGCATTAAATCATCTGCATTCCACAATAACCCGAGCCTTCAAAGAAGCTGCAACTCATTTACAGCAAGCCAACAAAAGGTATAAAGAAAACGTTGATTTGCACCGAAGTAAAACTCCTCCTTACCAAGTAGGAGACCAGGTATGGCTAGCAACTAAACATTTACCCCTCAAGGGCCCGCGAACCTTCAATCCCAGATTCATAGGACCTTATCCCATCAAAGCTATAATCAACCCAGTGGCCTTTAAACTGGGTCTACCGTCCAACATGCGTATTCATCCAGTTTTTCATGCATCACTTTTGAAGCCAGTACAACCAGGAACCCGATTGTCCAAGCCTCCAGATCCAGTTCAAATTGAAGGGGAATTAGAATTCGAAGTTAAAGACATTTTAGATTCCAAGGTGGTAAAGTCGAAACTCTTCTATCTTGTTGACTGGAAGGGATATGGACCTCAGGAGAGATCGTGGGAGCCTAGTAACCATGTCCACGCACCTCGATTAGTACAAAGGTTTCACCGGAGATTTCCGAACAAGCCCAAACCCCCAGAGGGAAGAACCTTGGGAGGGGCCTTGAGGGGGGGTACTGTCATGATGCCTACCTCCAAGGAGCCAGGTCCAACCCAGCAACCCCAGAGGCAGGCATCATTTCCCCCAGGGGAGTGCCAGCGGGCCCAAGCTGGGGCCCTTTGGACGCAGTCCTGGCGCCTTAGGCGCCAGGGTCATGTTGGACCTCTGTCCTGGCGCCTTAGGCGCCAGGCTCATAAAGCTAGACATATGTTCAAGTGTTTTACTGTGCACTTACCTGATGCAGACCATGCTGCCACATCCAGGCCCTCTTGAGGCCTGAATGGAACTACTTTACCTGTGGGACTACTTTCCACCCGGGTGTGGTCCGGGAAGGATACATACCTGATCGGAGGAAGGATACACACTTGGAACTTCTTCCAAAGCTAATTAAACCACACCCGATCAGCAACTCACGCTTCGCGTTGTTCTGCTCCTCGCAGCTGGACGCGCACTGTGTCAGCTCCTGCATCTGGACTTCAGCCACGCCTGTCAGCATCCTGGGTCACCTGCAAAGGGAGACAAGAGACCTTACCAGCTAAATCTGCACCACGGAGACATCACACCAACGATCCTGAAAAGGAAGACATCATTTTTAAAAGCATTTCGTTACGATCGCTGCAGCGCTGCATTTCCCTCACCTTTCCTGGGTGCCTCCATCTTCAGCAGCGATCATCCGGATACACAGCCACTTCCCAGAGCCTAGAGAAAAAGACAAGAATAAGAGGTGAGAGAAGGAAGGGAATAAGACTTACCTGATGGGTCATTCCCATTTCATTTCGGGTCTTGCCGCTTCCAGGCATTTTCCGGACCCCGGCCCCTATGGGGAAAAAAGACAAAGACATTGAATGAGCGTATGCAAAGACAGTTCCCGACCGCTCATCCAGAACTAACCTGCCATTTACTGGAACTGGAACTGCACGTTTCACTTCGGGTCGGCGCCATATCTCCGGCATTCCGAACCCCGGCCCCTAAGGGGAAAAAAGACATAAGCATTAGCGCTTGCTGCAAAAAGACAATGAACATTATTATTAAGCTTGGACTTTTGAACTTGCAACAGAACTTTTACAGAGCCTTACCTGAATAGTCAAGCTTACCTGAACTCCCATCAATCCTGAATCCAGTGAAGTAACTGGAAGAGAGTGGGAGGCTTGAGCATAACTCAGTCAGTAGGTAATACTCCCATTTCATGCACAGGGGAATATTCCTGCGAGCCGGAGAAGCCAGAGTAGAGGGCCCTTCCTGTCTATCTTCAGAGTCCTGCGCTTCACCATTGAAGAAGCATCTGCACTCGAAGCCAGAACTGCGCCTCCGTGGGAATCAGGTGAGCGTTACAGACTCCAGCAGCGAATCAGATGATAAGGCATGTTACAATCAATCCCAAGTATTTGGGAACTTTCCACTACCTCCACCACCCTGTTTTTAGGCAGAGGTGGGAAAGGATGAAAATTGTGAGGTCCACCCTGGTTTCAACTGATTTCTCCAATGAGACGGCAGACACAGGGATAGAGACACCTCAACAGATAACAAATACGGAATCAACCATGCCCATTTTTTACTTGGCCCATTTTGAAATGTCCCAAGCACAAATCTCGGTCCTCTCTAAAGGCCTATTATTTGTACCAGTCCAACAGACTGACTGATACACGCTAGAAATGGAAATCTGTAGGTTCCTTGGGACAGTCCAACTCAAAGTCTATTTTAAAGACTTTCTAGCATGGAAAAGGAACTAGACTCAACTCTACGGGTACCTTCAACTTTCTCACTACAAGACAATCAAATACCATGGGACATAGTCACGTTTGAAATATGTATCCTTAAAGATTTAAATACCGTGAAGACTCAAAGAGGATCACTGAAATATAACCTCAGGAGAGATGAGAATGCTTCCTTGAACAAAGTACCTAAAAAAACAGGCATAGTAATTAAATCAGCAGACTAAGGCCAGGGAATATTAATCATGACAAATGCTCAATATTTGGAAATGGTGAATATATTACTACAAGATGTTGAGAGTTACAAGAAATTGAAAAGGGACCCCTTGAAAGAAATCAAACTAGCAATTGATGAAACGTTAAAATGTAGTTTTGAGCGAGGTGGATCACCAAGAAGGAATTTGAGTTCCTTACTACTGGTCAGGGTCACAGACCTACAATATATGCGTTACCAAACATTTACAAGAACATAGAAAATCCGACCAGGTAGACGCATTGCCTCTGGGTGTGGCTCTGTGCTTTAACCACTATGTAAGTTCATCGACACATTTATCAAACCTATGATCACACTCACAGCGACCTACTTGAGAGATACCACTCACACTATTCAAACCCTTCGAGAACAAGGCCTTCAATCATGCCAACCAGTGGTAAGTCACAATGGACATTAAATCTCTATGTACGAGCATAATGCAGGAACAGGTAATTGAGTGTATTAGAGATCACTTACTCAATTCAGGCTGCAGGGCCAGGTGCCGGACAACTTCAACATTCAACAAATGAGCTTAGATCTATATAAGAACTATTTTGAATCCAATAGGCAGTTCTATCTCCAAATCAATGGAACTGTGATGGGTGCAGTGTTTGTCCCCAATTTAGCAATTCTTTTTATGACTAACTTTGAAACAATGCACATTCTTTCTGACATGAACCCTTCAAAAACCACATCTCAAATTGTAAACAATACTGTTAGGCTCACCTGGCTCCCACAGAGGCGTCGATCGGAACTGGACAGCTGGGGTCTCCACCAATGTGACGCGTAGGGCTGAGATGATGGACTGGACTGGCCCACCTAGCTTTGTTTGCTTGGCCCGTAGGAATATTCTGCAAATGGAGAAAGGGAATTAACCGCCCATGGAGTTGAGCGTAAATCCCCCCACCCCTGCTGTTCTCCCCACAGATCACCTTTGATGTCCCCTCTTATAGTCTCACCTGATGGTTTGAAAAGATGAGCTCTCAATCCTGCATTGAGCGCAGGGGCACGTTGATAACCAGTTGCTTCACTGGCTCGAAGGAATTGGTGAGTTCCAGAACAATATTGACTCCGAGATTCCCGGCAAGACGCCGTAAGTATAAAGTTCAAAGAGTTCAAATGCCTGACTTTCACTCTTGTCCGATTCCTTTCAGGTTGCAGCTTGACCCTAATGAAGAGTTCCACGTGGCAACCGGTAGTATTCTGGTAAGGATTTGTATTTTCCAACACAGTTCGATAAAAGAATGTCAATATGTAACCTGTTGCCTTCTCCCTTATTCAGGCGCTGAGAGAAAGTATGAGGTCTGGGGGAATAATACCTCCAGCGGTAAAATCAGGTAAGTCTATTGTGGTGAGGAGGGATCCCCTTGTTAGTCCCTTTGTTTCATCTTGCTGTCCTTTTGTTCCCCCTTAGGGGCCGGGGTTCGGCGAAGATGCAGTGGAAGCTGCGCCAACCCGTGAAGAGGAATAGCACCCCCGGTGGTAAAATCAGGTAAGTCTAATGGAGGGTGACTAATAGTCCTCTGTGTATTCCCTTGGCTCACCTTGCTGTTCTTGTCTTCTCCTTAGGTTCTGGAGTGTGGCGGGAACAAGCAGGAGGAAGCAGTGGAATGTGAAGATGCTGCGAAGGCCGGTGAGTTCAGCACGGCGCTGCAGCAGGTGAGGCGATGCGCATAAAATAACTTCTTTCTTCCAGCTCGAAGGCGCGATGGATCGGGAATTCAGGTAAGGATCAAAGGTATTGCTCTTGTTCTAACCTTTTCTCCTTCTTTCTCTCTTTTTCTAGGAGCTCCAAACTCGAGGCCGGCATGGGAGAAGGCTGGATGCAGGCTTGCAGGCATGGTGAGCGTTACGCTGCTGGATGCAGAATAACGCAAAGCGTGTGCTGCTCTTCGGGCGAGGTTTAAATAGCCTCCAAAGTAGTCCCAGGTAAGTATTCCTCCCCAGCCACACCCGAGTAAAAAAAATATTCCCTAAGTAAAGTAGTCCCTTCCAAGCCTCTTTTGGCTTGGAGCTCTTGCAGCATGGTCTGCATCAGGTAAGTTTGCAGCATGGTCTGCATCAGGTAAGTTTTAATCTATGAGCCTGGCACCAGGACTGACTCTCCATATGAGCCTGGCGCCATAGGCACCAGGACTGGACCCAAATAGCCGCTAGCAGGGGTTGTTGGGCTTGCTTAGGATAACTTGATGCCTGCTTCTGGGGTTGCTGGACTTGGTCTGGGTCCCCGGGGGTAGGCATCATGACAAATACATTGATGACATATTGTTCATCTGGTATGGCTCAGAGACGGATCGCAAGTCTTTCCTAACATTGGTAAAAATGTAGATACAAATACCAATTCACAATGGAGCACAGCAATGTAGAAGTCCATGTTTTGGACCTTAAAATCCAGCGTGAATCTGGCACACTTAAATGCAGTCTCTACAGGAAAGCAAGTGATAGTAACACTCTACTGTATTTTTCAAGTGATCACCTACGCCACCTGCGTGAGAATCTACCATATGGCCAGTACCTCTGGATTCAGTGGAACTGTACTGAACTAGCTGACCTCTACGACCATGCCAGCAATCTGGATGTAAGGCTGACAAAAAGAAGTTACCCAAAAAAGCTTGTTAGCAGATCAAAAAAGTGTGCTTGTTTTACGAATAGAGTTACTTTACTAACACCGGAAGTAACCGTGAACATAATGACGGATGAGCGAAGAATGACATGCGTTATCACACATGGCTGACATACTTTCCAGGTTAAAAAACTAATCTCAAGATACTGACCCATAGCGAGATTGAGTTTACCAGATGAACAAATGCCTAGGTTAGCTTTCAAATGTGCTAAAGATTTACGTGACAAACTAGTACATTCAAACTTTTTGAAACCCTCACCCTATGACTATGGGATCTGAGAGATACTGTTGGCCATTACCTGTGTGGAAATTGCGTAGCATGCCAGCCAAGTGAAACAGTTCAATATTGGAGAGTGCACATGGATTTAACCAGATTTAACAAACTGCAAAACAAAGCAAGTCATATACTGCATTGAATGGCCCTGCTGCCTGAGATATGTAGGCCAGACTACTCAGCAAATACATATCAGGATCTCAGAGCACAGATCAAAAATATGGTGTAAGACCTTGTCAGCACCTATTGTCAACTACTACATTCGAGTACCAACACACAGCTAATGATATCTTGTGGTGGGTATTAGATGTATTAGATGTAGTCAAAGAATCTCCAAATGCATTGAGAAGTCTTCTAAAAAAAGAGGTTTGTTGGATACATAGATTCCAAGGGATAAACAAAGAGTTCATCCCACCTCTATAAACAGTTTACTTTTGAATCACTGCCAGCTTTGCTAATGACATCCCTGCTGGTATGCACACAATTAACAACAACATGGACACTAGTTTGTTCTGATCATTCGTGTTTATTGCTAGCCCAGATTTCTCACACAATATGAGTTTTTACCAGGCACGTAACCAGGAGTCACCATGGGCACAATGCTATAAACCCAAAGCAAGGTCAATCAAAACATTTACACAAAACTTTTCTTCACATACTAATAGAACTCTGACGCACATGTGTCCGTACTGTTTTAGATGTGGGTTGAGCTTGGGGTATTTTTCTCCTGCACCGTGGGTGATCAAAACAAACAGGCCACAAAGAGGTACCTTCACACTGGGTTCCACCCATTCCAGCTAACATTTACATGAGGCCTGAAATAGATACAACAGTCACTATCACAGTATGTCAGTCTTTCAGTTCAGATCGGGCAATCATTTAATTGTGCCCATAGCCACCAGTCAATGTACAATGATCAGATTCCATAGCGGTACAGCTGTTTGTTTATGTATTTATGACCTGGTCCCGGATTAAGCATTGCTATGACAATGCCCCAAAACATTTAATGTTGAGGATATGTTATGTTATGTTAGGAATTTATAATGCCCATTTCCATAGGAGCCAAGCAGCAAGCTGCATCTAGGCACAGATTAAATCAAATCAGAATAGTATAACCATGTAGTGAGATCATACAAATGTATCTAAATAGATACATTTTCAATGTCTTCCTGAAAACAGCCATAGATGCAATCTGCTGAAGATAAGAGGGAAGTAGATTTCAAACGCAGGGACCAGCCACCGAAAGCGTCTATCACCCCAAGTAGTTTTAGATGAGGGAATCATCAACAAATCCTGATCCAAAGATCACAGGCACTGTGTAGGTTTATAGATCTTAATATTAGTTGACAAATATACCAGTGCCAGTTCATGGATGTGCCTGAACACAAGACAGAGTAGTTTGAATTGAATCTGCCACTCAAGGGGCAACCAGTGAAGTCTTCTACAGAAATCATAGACTGAGGATTTCAAGGGTAAGGAGAAGATCAAATGTACAGATGAGTTTTGGGCCACTGCAAGGTGCTCTAACTGGTATTTTGGACTGCCTACCAAAGCGCATTGCAGTAGTCCAGCCCGACATTAACAAGAGTGCCCACCACCAGAGCCGGGTCATGTTCAGCCACAAAAGGAACAATTGGTTTCAAAATCTTCATCTGATAGTATACAGACTTAATGATCTGGTTAACCTGTAAATTGCAATCCAAATTGGATTGGCAGATACAGCCTAGATTTTTCACAGAGTCAGTGAATATGGTAGCAATTCCAAAAAGTGTTGGACATGGTAGTATGGGAAAAATATTTACCAGTTTGTATTTTGATTCAAAGATAATGATTTCTGTCTTTATGGGATTCAGCTGGAGTTTATTCTCAACCATCCAACGACAGATTCTTTCTGCGCACTATAGGATGCGCTTTGTTGCCTCAAATGGTTCTTTTAGACTCACATAAATCTGGGTATCGTCTGCATAAGAGTGGCATTGAAGATCAAATTCCACAAATATTTTGAGCAATGAAAGTATATACAAATTAAACAAGACAGGAAATACAGACAAGCCCTGCTCCAAGCCACAAATTACTGCCAGCTTTTCAGAAACATACTGGCTAATCTTAATCTGTAGAAATCGGTTAGTAAGAAAAGAAGTAAACCACATCAGTGCTTTTCCAGATACATGTGCAAGAGATGTTAACCTAGAACTAAGAATACTATAGTCCACATTATCGAATGCAGCAGACAGGTCTAGCATGACTAGCATTCTGATGTCCCGCCTGTCTGCGTTTCCAAGTGATCATCCCAAACTTTTACCAAAACAGTCTCTGTCCCATGTCCCAGCCTAAAGCCTGATTTATAGACATCCATGATTTTATTGGCTTCCAAATGATCCTAAAGCTGCAAAGTAACAACTTTTTCAAGGATTTTTGATGGCCATAACAGTCCTGCAATAGGATGATAATTAGCCAGGACCTTACGATCCAGGGTTGTTTTTTTCAACAATGGTGTTAAATAGGATTTTTTAACTCCTTGGGAACATAGACCTGATCCAATGAGGCATTTATAAATGCTAAAATAGGTTCACTCTAAGCTTCGGCATGTGTTTTTTTGCCAGATATGCTGGGATTGGATCATAAACCAAATTAGTTGGTTTCAGATTTAACAGAAGTTTTTCAATAACTTCATTTTCAACTGAGGAAAAGTTAAACTCTGCTGGGTGAGTCTCTTCCTCTTCCCTTGACTCTAGTTTGTTTAAAGACAAGGTCATATTTACATGACCATCAATGTCAGTTCTAATCTGTTTAATTTTATCGAGGAAGAATGTATTAAAGAAATTTGCCATCTTTGGAGATGGAGAGAGACTGGAGTTTATACAACTTGGATTAGAAATAGATCTAATTGCTGAAAATAGATCCTTAGGTCTATTGGCTGCTAGGTTTACTTGTTTTTGCAGGCTCTGTGCTTTTGCCTGCACAATTTCGGTTTTGTACTTTTTTAAAGCCTGCTTGGCTATTACATGATCTACAGTGGCTCTGCTCACAGGCTTTCCTGTAAGCTGCTTGATGACACTTAAGTTTTTCATCAAACCACTGATTCCTAATCCTTGATGTTAATGTTCAGGCTTTAACTGGTGCGATGATATCACCATTTGTTTTTGAAGTTGTCTCATTAGCCTTTTATAGATATCATTCCCAAATTCCCCTTGACATATGTTGGAGGTACCATTCAAAAGATGATTGTCGGAAATAGATTCCAGATCTTCCAGTTCATCCACCCTATGTTATTGTGTTACCCACTGCATTGTATTCAAACCAGCATATAGTAGTGCTGCACGGTCAATAGTCTAAACTCTCTAATTAACCTACCCTCCAAGAATTAGTGGAACTAGCCCACGAGAGTTCTGCCCATCTTAGTCAATTTAGTTTCACGTACTATAATACTAAAACACCAACCTATGGTAGCTCTGTTGTACCTGCCCTTGGCCCTTTAGTCTAAACAGCTCACCCCACGACTGTCACCTACTATTGCCGTCCCCACGGCACCCAACCAAGCATGTAATTAACTGCCACTCTTACGGACCATAGAGTACTCCTGCATGGACCCAGACAGCTAATACAAAGGCTCACATTACAGCATTGTATCATTGCCCTCTCGGAGAGCATACAAACATGCTTGGTCTACTATTTATTATCATGTTCCCATTCTGTAGCATACCAGACTGTGTACCCTGCCTAGGTAGCTTTTACACAATTCATGGAAATGGCCTTTCTAGACCATTATACCCCCGGCACCATCCTATCCCCTGCCCCACACCGTTCCTTCCCAACATACCCCCTTTCTGGCCCATCCAGAACAAAACCAACACTTTCAGCAACACTGAAAAATCAAAGACATTAACACCTCCTAAAGTCAAACCTTTGACAGACCAAAACCTCTCCTATAATAATTTGTCAGAGGTAACTACCTACCCGATTCAGGGGACTACCAGACTACACAGACTAAGAGCACAAACTAATGTTACCACCACCAACTACATCACAGCTCGCATCCTGGCCAAAAAAACCCAAAAACCACATGTAGTCACTGCTAAACACCCCGTGAGTGCCTTAGAAGCACAAACCTCTCTCAACATTCGAGAGTGTCCCACCGACTTTCCGGGTAACATTAAAGGTGCCCTTATTAATGCTTGTTCACTAGGAGCCCATCCATCGAAATCCATGACCTCATCATTGAACAACAGCTGGATTTGCTAGTAGTCACAGAGACATGGCTTCACCAAGCATCCGGACCATTACTAGCCTTGGCCATCCCTCCAGATTATAACATTATCAGAACCGATAGAACCACTGCACTAGGAGGCAGTGTAGCCATAATTGCCAAATCCGAACTGAAAATCTTATCCTTCCCTATCGAAAAAATAATAGGTTTTGAACTATTACTAGCCAAATTTGCCTCTGACCAGAAAACTACCTTCAACTTTGTGATCATTTATATATCACCTGTTGGGTGTCCTGACCCACGTTTGGACTATTATGCTGCAACATTTGGTGCTGTGGGCTTAGAAAATCCAAGCGGGCGGAAAAGCCCACATTTGCGCCAGAATCCTAGAGAACCATGCAGTTTTGCGCACAGCAAAGTGGTCCCCTGACCTGCCACCCACCAGTGCAAGCATGATGGGCCAGGAGTGCCATGAGTGAAATGTTTGTCAAAGGAAAAACAGCAGTGCCGGTTGGCTAAAAAAAAAGCGCTTTACAATCACCTTTGTTTCTCTGAAATGCAAGCTAAAAATGCCTATTTTAAACATCACAATATATTCAAAAATCTCAATGAACACCAACAGGCATTTGGCAGAATGTATTCTTGTGTGCATACTAAATCTGGAAAGAGAAAGAGCCCAAAACAATGCTCATAACAAAACTGGCTGAGCTGTGGATGTCAGCAGCTGAAGTCAAATTGGACTGAAAGACACTAAAATCTAAATGTTTAAAATAAATGAGTGACCTACTGTTGAGTGTCCCATAGTTTGCAACTGTTGAAATGTCATAGTTTTGAACTTGGAATCAGCGTTCTAGCTGCATGTGTAAAAATTGTCAGTTTGATTTGAATGTAGAAAACTGGGAACTAAAGTGACATTTAGCTGAAGCCTGGCTTGAAGAGAGTGTATTCTGCCCGGCAACTACCCCCGACAGGAGTGAAACCTGCTCAGCCACTCTTCCCAGGCCTAGCTGCATTCTGCTGCCCTTGCCAAAAGGAGATGACACCTCTCTGATTGAATTAGGGGAGTGGCACCTGGGGACTGCAGGAAACTGAACAAAGCACTGTCTTGGGCTCAGGCAAATGTTATATTGGGGGGGTCATAAAATAGCTTCCTCTTGGGAACATCATCATTCTTGTGGTTTTTCTGTGCACATTTTAAGAGGTGTTAGGACCCTGTGGTATGTTCTTGGGGATAGTAGCGGAAAAAAAGGTTGTTACTATGTATGCATGTTAAAAATCTGACACTTTATCATCTGAAACCCATATCCCTGGTGCACATTTGTGTAAAATCTGGAAAGGTTTAGAGGTCGTTATCTGGATGAAAAGGGGAGAATTCTGTCATAAGTGGACACAACATCGTACAAAGACAGGGATAGGATGGTTTGGTGCTACAGAAAATATGTTAACTGGACCTATAATATTAGAAAAATGGTACATAGATAAATATGTGTTTGGGTCAGAAATAGATTTGTGTGCAATTTGACAAGGGGAGGTTCCTCTGACCATAAAACCTACAGCATCACTCTGACACTCCATTTCTTTCCCCCAATCAAGGATGAGAGGAAAGCTTGGCCAATGATAAGTGAGAGGGGCAGGCTTAGCTAGGCCCAGGCACACACCCATTTTTAAAACATATAAAAGGAACATTGAAACCCAGGTAGAGACATTCACTTTCCACTTTCTTGCGGGACGCTTTGCCGGGACACTCCAGACTTCAAATCCAGAACTCCAGGGATCCAGAACTTTACTTCAGAACTTGTATCAGAGAGGCTAACCCACAAGCCCAGTTTTCTTCAGCAGGCATCAGAAATCATTTGCAAACTATTCAACCGCCGGCCTTGCGGTTTGCTGCTTGCTAAGAATCCACTTGATCCAGACCCGCAGAACCAGAGACCGCTGTATCCGGAACCGCTAGCAGAACCGATAACAGAACCGGAGACCCAGAGACCAGATCGCTGTGAAGAACCGCTAGCAAAAGTCCAGCCAATCCTCACCCGATCGGTGACGAAGTCGCATTCCTGTCCAAAATCTAGTGTGAGTACCCAGCTAGCACTGTGCCAAAACCAATCTCTTAGTTTAAAATAATCTAATCCAAACTATTTTAGCCTATTAGAACTGCCTCCTAGAATCGTGTCATTCTGTCATCTTTAAAACTGAAAACTGTCATCTGTCATTCTGAGCTTTAAAATTTCAAATCCGAAAAACGACCTTTACTAAATCGGCTGTATCTCCGGAACAGTTTGTGCTAGGAGTGAGATTCTAAGCTTTCCAACGAGCCTAGAGCTGACTTCGTACTCCTCATACTCCCTCCGCAATTGCGCTCGACGCACGTGACTAAAATTGCCGCGATTTGACATTTTGCTTAATTTCAGCCACGTGTAAAAATATTTGTCTTTGCTTTCCATCCCTGAAATCCGTTTTCAACCTAATAACCATCCCTGAATCATTGATAGGGCTGGCCTGAACTAATATAAAGTAGCCATCACCTACCCTGAACCTCCTAGAGGGAATTAAAAGCAATTTTAGCACATTTTTCAATTCATTGTTATTACATTCTAAGCATTTTGGGCCTGTGTTTAAAACTCCCAGCTGTTTCCTCTAAGCTTGCTAGGGGGAACTGAATTATATTCTTTGCATTCCTGAGAACTGTATGCTCTCCTTTTCATCTCCTTACATTGCATAGGGGGGGAGTGAATTGTGAGAGAAAAAGTGATCATATTATTGTTTGTTTGAACTCATATCAAGGTTATTTCTGTGCTGCATTCTGTCTCACCTTGCCTTTCCTTGAACCATATAAAGCATTCTCTGCCACCTTATTCTTCTGTTCCTATTTATAAGTAACCAAGAACTGTGCTACTGTAGGATTACCTATTGCTGATTACTGCTCATATTCACAAGTGTGCTATCAATTATCAATTTATTTATAAAAGTGTGATATATAGATATATTGTTTAATTTTCAAATAAACCTTTTAATTTGCAAAACAAACCTACTTCTTGGCTCAGTGGGGTCAGGGGGATTCTAAGAGAGGAGTGTTATATAAGGGTTGCCATCCAGAGTAAACGAACTGGACATAAAAATATATCAATAAGGGTTTCCCTCAGCATCCCAGACTATGCATTGACTTGGCTGTAGTGTTGAATTGAATCCGCTTACAGACCTAACAGTAACACCCACCCAGACCTAGACATACCCTTACTGCCAGCTCCTTTTATTAAATCGAACACTAAATGTATCATCCTCAGGGATATGAATCTAGGCTTTAACAACAAGAATGACACTAAAGCAAGAGCCCTTCATACGGCACTTAATGACATGAACTTCACCCAGTTGGTGAACGCCCCTACACATTTTAAACGTCTAACACTGGATTGGATATTAACGCTCAACTCTACTATATCCATCGACTCAATTACACCCCTTGACTGGACCGACCACCATATTATCAATTTCTTCCTCACCAGAAAGGTTACTATCCCCCCTAAAACCAAAGCTACTGACACCTATGAAGCACAAAATATTCAGAAACTTACAGCTGAAAATCTAGCTCCCATTATAACAAAGGCACTGACCTCGAATTTGGTCGCCAACAACAACCGCGCCTACCTCGCTGAGGCATACCGCAAGAGCGTCACCACCACTATTGACACAGTAGCTCCGCTAACAATAAAAACTCGATGTATGAACAAACTAACATGTTTTTGGTTTAATGAAGAATTAGTTACGCTAAAACGAACTAAAAGAGCACTGAAACACATTAATAAAAAATCACCTACTATAGAATCTGCTTATTGCTTTAGTATTGCCCACAAAGAATACAAAGCCTCCATCATCACCCACAAAGCTAAGTTATATAACAATGCCACCTCTAACACCAAAGAGTTATTCTCTATTATTAAAGAATTGGAAAATCCCATTCAAGACACTACTCCTGCTAACTCTAGCAAGGAATGGTGCACAACTATCCAAAATGCACTAACATCCAAATTTGATCTACTTCAAAAGAAAATCATCACTAAAATAAATAGCCTAGCAGATAAAAATGTAACAAATACTGAGATTAACCAAACCATAGATAATATAAACGTACAATTCCAATTTAAGCCAGTTACTCAAGATCTAGTAGCTGACACCATTGCCAAAATAAAAGCCTCAAATTGCAAAGGGGACATCTTCCATGGCCACCTAGTTAAACTCTGCACCCCACTCGTTACCCCAACCATTACCAACTTTGTGAATACCTCATTTAACACCAACATATTTGTGGCAAGTATAAAAGAAGCATGGGTGACGCCCTTCTTTTCTTAAAAAAGAAAAAACATCCCTAGATGCAACGGTACACACCAACTACAAACCTATAACTATGGTACCATTTCTGCTTAAAATCATAGATAAAATAGCATATATTCAAATCCAAAACTACATTGAACAAAATCAGCTTCTTGGAGATAGACAATCCAGGTTCAGACCCAACCATAGCACAGAAACAGCCCTCTTAGATTTGGAAATGCAGATAGACATCATCAGAGACTCAGGCAAACTAGGTATACTACTGCTGTTATACTTATCCGCAACATTTGACTTAGTGGACCATGTCAAGTTATGGGCCACTCTGGCAAATAACTTCTGTTTTTCTAATAATGCCACCCTCTGCGTGAAATCTTTTTCTAGCCGAACATACCTCCAGAGTAAGCATCGGCAAAAAAGCAGCCAATCCCATACCAGTCCCCATTTGGTTCCCCAAGGGTCCTGCCTCTTGCCCACTTTCGATAATGCTTATAAAAAGCTCCTCTTTTCGGCCGTAGACAATATGGGTGTCATTTACACCAACTTTGCAGACGATACCCAGATCCTCATGCAGATCTCAGGTGACTATGAACTGGATACCATAACCATTAACAAAATCTATGCCATAATCCAAAATTGGATGGCATTCAATAGTCTTTGGGCCTCATTACACGGTAGGCGGTAAGGGTTTACCGGTACCGGTAAACCCTTACCGCCTTACTACGAGGTCCCTTTGCGGGTTGGGGAATTTAACGCCTGCAGGCGTTAAAAACCAACCCGCAAAGGGACCAGGGAGCTAATTACGGTACCGCAATTTGCAGTACCGTAATTAGCACCTTCCCCATTCCCATAGAGCCCTATGGGGCAAAAATGGGAATGGGGAAGGGCAATGGGGGAAGGGGGAATTACCACCCCACCAACCTTGGAATAGGGCGGTAATTCCCCTTTCCACCAAGGCAGTGCCGGTATTTTACCGGCATGGACCAAGGTGCTAATAGCACCTTGGTCCACTGCCATCCGTGTAATGAGGCCCAAATTGCCTTAAAAATGAGAAAACAGAAAATCTCATTGTGGGCTCCCAGAGTAAAATGAATGCGCTTCACCAGAACTTCTCTACCATCAACATAGCCGGTGCATTAATCCCAGTATCAAAACAGGTCAAAACCCTAGGAGTTTATTTGGATACTAATTTAATCATGACCAGACACATAAATGCCCTAGCATCATCTACATCCTATACTTCCAAACTGATCGCCGTTAGCCGACATTACCTCACGCCGACTGACTGTGTCACTTTAGCCAGAGCTCTAATACTTTCCAAGTTGGATTACTGTAATGTTCTTCTACTAGGGACTACTAATGCCAATTTATGGAAATTACAACTAATGCAAAACAAAGCGCTCCGAAAACCATTAGGAAACAAAAAGTCTGACCATATCTCCAACATCCGGAGGGAGACCCACTGGCTACCTAATAAAGCAAGAATCATATTTAAGTCACTATGCATAACTTACAAATGCTTGTCCAACAATGCACCTATATACTAAAACAAATCTGTAATCAAAGAAGTGTCAATGAGGACACTTAGATCTAATCACAAGTCCCTCTTGGATGTCCCCTGTTTCAAAAGATCTAGTGCAGGAGGATGTAGCTTCTTAGTTATGGCCCCTAAACATTGGAACGAGCTTCCTCTTAACATCAAAAACGAAGTATCCTTCCTCTGCTTCAAAAAATTGCAAAACACTTGGCTATTTAAACAATACTAGACAACTAGTTCTGCAGGTTAGACCTACACTAACTAGTGTAAATATTATAAATGTGTTAACTGTGCAATTGTGTAATTTTGTATCTGAAACTCTGTAAACTGTATTATATGCTGCCTGCAACGATGCTGTGATACCTAAGGGTCTGGGCGCTTAACAAATGGCTTCTAAAATAGGAAGTTTATTACTTCCAAAAGTATTTACTTCTCGAGGCCATGTGAACCGGACCATAAGGTGGTCCGTCCATCTCATGGGTTCAACATCGAGGTGACAGCGTCTGCAGTTACAGCTGAGAAGCAGCCTACAAGTGCAGCCCGTTTTGTTCCTCCTGCATAGCTTTTGACAACCATTAACTGTTCGCCACAGCAAAAAATAAAATAAAAAAAAGAGCGACTAAGGCACTTCATACTTTGTGCCATTTTTCGCCGCGTTATCACACAGCATTACATTAAATCGACATTTGATGAACAGCTTTTTTTTCTGACTTTAACGTTGCCAAGACAACACAACACCACATTGGCTCGTAACGACACAAAGCACAAAGGCGCAGTAAGACGGCAGCCAATGAGCATTGCCGTCTGCATAACGGTTTATATTCCCATTATTACGACTCATAATTGCCATAGCAGAAACTTGCGCTTAGAGGCGAGAATGGCGTTTTCATCAGATTCGAGTAAGGAAGGTGGGTTTGTTCTTAGATACCTAGGGGGCAGCATGAAGTAGGAAGCTTTATGAGGCAGTGAATCACAGACTTCTTTGTATTTCTCTAGCCTACCAATCCACACCGACGAGAAACCAATAACCCTATTTCAAAAGGGCATCACAAGAAGTTTATTCGATCCAGGGACCTTTGCACCCGTTAAGCCTTTGAGCAACAAAGGTATGACTACACGTTTTTTTTCAATACTTCAGGCAGCCTAAATACGCTGCTTAGAGTCCTGACTACATGTTACGACCATTTCAGTTGCCACATGCTGTTCCCCCACAGGTTTCTTTCCACTCAACCGGGTGTGCCAGCACGAGGAGTCTACACTTTATGTGGAAGAAGTATAGTGACCCGAATTATGCAAATTAGCTATGTAGACCTTCTGGTCTTAAAAATCTCTCTCAACTGGGGGCATTATCACACCTATCCACAAAACAAATTTTACAGAAATAATGAACATAGACAATTTCTGACTTGCAAACAAATTCCATTTCCATCTCCCTACAGATAGTTTGGGAAATCAAGCAGGCTGTACCGCCAATGTAGTGGACCCACTGTGCTGAATATTCCACCCATTGGAACTCCCCACAAAATATCCCAACTAAATTTAAGGGTAAGTCTTTTTCACTTGGGGCATCGCCAATTTCTGGCAGTGTCTTGCATTTTACCAGTACCCTGAGACCTGAACACACTCATGCGTCCTGACTGGTCCTTTTGTCTGCTTCCCACAAGGGTCCATTTCAAATTCGCCCTGAGGAGGGCTATACCATTTGACAAACCGATGGTAAGATGCTGAAACATTTACAAAGTGCCCAACAGAGCGTTAGGGGCACCTCAGTGAAGTTATGATGTGTACATACACATAGGCAGACCACATACCAATGTTTTTTTGTTTAGAGGCACTTCGAAAAGTTCTGGATGTTACTAGTTGTACCTCTATCGTTTAAAAAATATTGATGATTTAAGTTGGGATTTATCTACCCTCTCCACAGAAATCGGGGATTTTTTTTTCCTTTCTATCTCTGAAATCAACTTTTGTGTTTCTTTCTTCATAAAATGTATGATTTGTTTCATGTCCTCCCCTCTTTCACCAACTATATATTTTTCAAATATTTTTTATGTTTTCAAAAGAGTAGTCATGTTTAGTCTTATCAAAGCGCTTGATATATCATAAGTTTTAACCTTACACTATTTATTTTTTTGTGTTTCTTTCTTTCATTCCTTCAATTAAACATTCCAGTCTGAGAAATTACGTGATTGTGTTCAGTTTGGCCTTGGGATGCTATAACATGATATCAAGACTGATACACGTATCAGATGAAAATAATAAGTAACTCAATGAGGAATTATTCTAGTTACAATGTGGACCTTACAACCACTTTTGTGCTCCCATTGCATAGCATTGTTCCTGTTTTAAAAAAAAAATGTGAATCTAGGTGTGCTCTCATTGCATAACATTGTTTCTGTTTTTAAAAACAACTCAAATCTAGATGTGCTCCCATTTTGCATTGCATTGTTCCTGTTTATTACAAATTCGAATCTAGATGTGCTCCCATTGCATAGCACGGATCCTGTTTTAAAAAAATCAAATATAGGTGTGCTCCCATTTTGCATTGCATTGTTCCCGTTTTTAAAAATATTGAATCTAGGTGTGCTCCCATTGCATAGCATTGTTCCTGTTTTTAAAATCAATTTCAATCTAGCTGTGCTCCCATTTAGCATTGCATTATTCATGTTTTTAAAAAAAATGAAATGTAGGTGTGCGCCCATTTTACATCTCTTGCTGCAGTGCATTATCTCCCGTTTAAAGAACCACTAGGCTGTCTGTGAGTTAAATGTGCCATTCCCTGCCTTATCGCATCTATCCTCTGGCTCTGAGATGTCACTCTCCATCTTGCCAATCTTCTCTAACTGCTATCCCCTATCCACCCTCTCTCACACAATATTGATGGTAAAGGCACAAAAGGAACATCCTGGGTGCAAACCCTGGTTTCTCAATCGTAGACACCTTTGTCAGTGGATCCTCCAGAGAAATCTTCACTGACATACTCATCCCTGTCCCATCTCCAGACCGATGGACTTCTCATCTCGTCTCTACTCTCTCCCCTTTCACATCCTCTCCCATTAATGGCGGCACCAAGTGGGAATTCCCCTTGGCTGGGTCCTTCTCATCTCACTGCTGCAATAATATTTGCATTCATGTCTACCTCACTGGCACCATTCTAGTTCAGGGCCCTCCGCCATCCTCCTTCTCTTTGGCCGGATCCTGGTGTCTCTCATCAACTTCCTTCCTTCTCCTGCCTCTCCCCTTACTTCCCTCCCTGCTCCACCACCACTGACTGCCCCTGTACTCCACCTCAGAAAACCTTCAAAGGCAGTGATCACCTCCACTTGGTGACCCTCAACTCACGCTCAGCCAACAAACACTCTGACATCTGCCTCCTTCTTCTAACTGCTTTTGACTCTCTCTTACCCGACGGTTTCAAGATTACCTCAAAGCCTCGACCTCCCCGTACTGGTGGTGGGGCTGCCTTAATCTTCCCTGAGTGGGTTCCTTCTTCCTTTTTACCCACTCAGCTCTAGTTGTCCTTTGAGAGCCCAGTATGCAAATTGGTTATCTCTTCCTCCTATAGTCTGACCATTGCTACCATTTAGCGGCCTGCAGTCACCACCTCCTTGTTCCTCTCTCAATGGGTTGATTTCTCTTCCTCCTTACTCTCAACCACTTCCAATGTGCTACTCCTGGCTCACTTTAACATCCAATTGTACTCTCCTAGCACATCATCCTCTCTCTTTGACCTCTGCACCTCTCTATCCCTCCCCATTCCCCCTTCTGGTGCAACCCACTCTGCAGAACACACTCTGGATGCCCTCATCCACTCTGATCTCGATATCTCATCTCCTCTGGTCACCCCTCTCCCTGGTCTGACCATTCTCTTCTCTCCTCCCACCTGGGTCCCTATGTCCTTGTGACATCTCCTCCATAAGCCCTGCAAACCTTGTTCACAAACATCCGTCCGATGAAACGAGTATCAGCTGCTGCCTTCACTTCCACCAGCATTCCCCCTTGCCCACCCAACTCAGACTCTACCACTTACTCTGCTCTCAGCAACCTCCACCTATCCATCACCAACACCCTTGACAGTCTTGCCTCAGTCATGAGGATCCGCCTGAATCTGACCTCTAAGCATAACAATTGGTATGACGCTGAACTTGCAGACCTGAAATGTAAGTGCCAGGCTGTGGAACGGAAGTGGCAAACCTCAGGTTCACCCTCTTACAAACCGGCCTGCCGCCTGCTACAAAAGAATTGCAGTCTCTCTATCCGTGCCAAACAAAGGGCTCATATTCATTCACAGGTGTCTGGCGCATCCAACAACATGGCTGAACGTTTCAAAATCTGCAGGGAACTTGCCAATCCATCTGCAGTATCCTCCAACCCTACTCCTTCTCAGGCCCTCTGCAACTCACTTGCCACTCACTTCACCACCAAAACACAGGACATCCTGAACAGCCTTTTCACACATTGTTCCAACCAATTCCTCACCCCCCTTGCCTCCCTTGGCCACTCACCCTCTTCTTTCCTCCTTTTCCTCCTTCACCTTTGTCTCCCAGGAAAAAGTAACCAGAGTTGTCAATTCCATGAAGTTCTCTTCCAAAAAGGTTGCCCCTTTTTCATCCAGAACCATCAAGGGCAAGATTTCCTCTCTTGCCCCGGCTCTTGCTGATCTCTGTAACCACTCCTTTGCTACTGGTTCCTTTCCTTCCTCCCTCAAGCACTACCTTGTGTGCCCCCTACTTGAAAAAACATCAGCCGACCCTTCCTCTCCAGCAAACTATTGCCCCATTTCCATCACCCCCTTCCTGGGGAAACTGCCTGAGAAGTTGTCCCTGCCCCAACTTCACTCACACTGAACTTGGCGCTCTCCACGACCATCAATCTGGATTCTGAGAATCCAGAGGGATGGAAATTGTTCTTCTGAACACCTGTGAAGAACTGTTTGCATCTCTTGATTCCAACTCGCCTGCTGTACTCATACTTCTTGATCTCTCTTCCGCATTTGACACAGTCAACCACTCCACCCTCATAATAAGGCTCCATGACACCCTTGTAATCTCGGAGTGGGCACAGGACGGACTGGCTGACCTCCTTCCTAACTGACCACTTGTACAATGTTATTCAGGGCACCTTCTCCTCGCCTACTTCCTCCCCCACCTGTGGCATCCTCCAGGGCTCCATTCTCTCGCATTGGCTCTTTAACATCTACCGTACTCTGCTGGCATGCCTCATCTCCTCCTTCTCCCCCAACTTCCAGGGCTATGCTGATGGCACAAAACTCTTCTTCAAACTGCCTGCAGACGCTCTTGCACCCTCCATCATCCCTGACTGCCTCTCTGCCATCCAGGCCTTGTGCACTTCCAATGATATCTGCCTCAATGCCAGCAAAATAGAGATCCTTCCTATTGGGACCCCTGCACCCGACTTCTTCCCTTCACTCTGGCTGTATACCATGGGCTCTCCCCCTGCTCCCTCTTCGGAAGCCAGAAACCTCAGAGTCACCTTTGACTACACTCTCTTATTCCTCCCTCATACTCAGGATACTGCCAAGAAGTCCCACTTTCAGCTCTTCTTCCTCAAAGGAATTCTACCTTTCCTCACCTTTCCCCAGAAGCTCAATGTTACCCAGGCTCTGGTTCTCTCCAGGCTTGATTATTGTAATAGGCTCCTCCTGAATTACCTGCATCCACTCTTAGACCCCTTACAGTTAATACAGAATAGGGCAGCTTATCTTACCCTTGGCCTCATTCCCAGGAATCACATCTCTCCAGCCCTACAAAGTCTTCAATGGCTTCCTGTCGCAGCAAGCATAACATTCAAATCCCTCTCTATCATCCACAGGACTCTCTGGGGCCACGGACCACATTATCTGCAACTCTTTCTGTCTACATATTCCCACTCTAAACCCCTGCGCTCCTCTGACACCAATTTGCTGTGTGCAAAACACTTCAAATAAACAGAGAGCAGGTGGTCGATCTCTTTCCTGAACTGGCTCCCTTTTTTTGGAACAGCCTCACACTTCTTCCTTGTCTTGAGCAGGACCTTCTTAAATTCTGGAAGAGCCTAAAGACCTTACTCTTTACCTCCTCCTTCCCTCCCTCTCTCCCTTGCCAATCACACAGTAGCTTGGTTGGCATGCAGGGCCCTTATGCATCCTCAGGGCCCTGACCTCCCACATCGTATCATCCCAGCTGCTGTCTATCCTCTGCACTTGCCTCGGCCCATCCTCCACCCTGAGGGGTTTCCCTTATAATTTTCATAGCACTTCTCCTCCTGCTCTCCCATAAGCACCAGAGCACATATCCTATTCTGTGCACTCACAAGACATAGTAGGTTTGTCTTCCCCTCCCAATTGTCTGTTTATTCTTATACTTTTTTAAATTAAAATTATTATAATACATCGTCCCCTGTCTCCTCCCTCTTTCCCTGTGGGTGCTTTGAAAACGTACTTTCTTTCTGTATAAGTGCCTAAAAAGTGAAAAATAAATAAATAAATAAACGCACAGGTAGTGCTTTAGAAGTATCATTAGTTTTGAAGCATGGAGGGTGCTTCAGCATTTCCAAAGGTTACACAACTAAGGTAACAGGTGATATATTATCTCCAGTGTTAAAAAGAAGTAATGCACATTTATTGGACCCAAATAGCTGGGACGCACGGTTCAGACAGACCCATGGAACTGAACTAAATGAAATGGGCTTTCAACTCCACTCACTGAGGCTAAACATTTTATACATAAGTCACAAAATTACCATACAACATTTCAGTTACATTTTCAGGGCAGGACACTGGGGCTAATTGGTGGACCTACATTAGGCCCTTATAAGAATATATACCTTGCGTGACCCTTATTGGGTAAACCCTTCCTTGGACCAATATTACATTCAGACCATTTGCAATGTCACAAACCATCCCACACCACCACACAATTACATGATTGTGTTGATCAGTCAAAAAACAGTTGCTTGCCTTTGGGTGGTATTGCCCAATAAACAAATGGATAAACTGATGCATACTGATTGGGTATAACATATTTAGATGGCAAGGGGTAAGACATTCACACCAAGTCTGACCATTGATGTGCCTGGCGAGGACACTTCACAATGTTGCACCCGAGTGATGCTGAAGCCTCTCTCCGCTGATTGGCCTCATGACATGTGCCCCATAAACCCTACCCCAGTGCTCTGGCCCTCCAGCTCCCTTCTCATGCCTTGCTGCCAAGTGTAGTCTGAAAAAACTGTATCACGCCATGGCTGAATTTTAATGAACTGTATTTAATTTCTATTTCTCTGCCAATTCTCCCTGTGTACCCAGGTTGCTAGCTCATTGGCCTCAAAGTATCTCTTAGAGTGACTTTGATGGGGTTGCATTCTCCTGGGAAACAAAAGCCTTGCAACATTTCTGCACACTGTTTCTGGTGAATGTTAACGAAAATACATGTTGCTGTCACAAAAACCTTGCAGCTCTTTAAATATGAGCTGTGTGCGAACATGATTTGCTACCCTGTGCCTTAAAGAAAATGACTGCTCAGCTGTTCACATATTGTTCAAAAGTTCACCTACCGCAATTCCCCCGTAGACACCTTACACCCCCACCTGGTGTCTGCACTGTACAACTACCCCATTACCACACCCAAATCACCCTCCCTTCATTGCATTGTCCCATGGGAAGTCTTGTGCTGGTCCTGCTTCTGTGTCCCCATATGCTTGCTACGCTTCATTCAATGACGTCCTCACTCCTGATTTCACCCACCGCATCACTCTAGATGTCACAACATTAGTTGCACAGCTAATACATGTGCACCCCTTGGCAGCATTGAACATGGACCATTACAACATTCTCCCCTTTGATTGATCCATCGATCAGCACATCTTTTTTTCAGCAGCTCACTACTCTTTTGCTTTGGTATACATATCCAAGTCAGTCTGTGCTGCCCCCCCTTTTGCCTCATACTCCTTTGTGGAGCAATCCAATATCAAACAGGCATCCTCCTTAGCTGAGCAGTCTACACATAAGGCCTTTTTGTCATCTGTAACCAAAAGTAGCATTGTAAACATTCTTGAGGGACCATATTCAGTCATATCTGTTTACGGTTGTGTGTGTCATATGCAGGGTGTTGTTTCCCTTGCCCCGTCAACATTCAAAGGCAACATATATGTTCCCCCTCTTAACCCTGATTATCAAACATAAAGGTAATGAGTACCAAAAAACATGGATAAGCTGTTGAGCCAGTTGTCAGATGTTACTGTGCGTGTTTCTTTTGTCATATTCTCATGAAGTATGTGTCCCTCCTCAAGAGACTTAGACAATGTTCCTTTGTCTGCATCTTTTGCAGGCACAAAAAAGTGCAGCAGCTGCTGCTGATCTTCTTGCACACACCACCATCTATTGCTTTTAACAAATCCAAAATGTAGATGTTTTGAAGCACAACCAATCTTAATGCCTTTAGCTCCTCCCTCACAGCATTTGGCCCCTTTTCCATTGAATTCACCAACTACAATACTTCATAGCGAGTAAACTGGACCCACTTCAAATTCAACACTGCTTGAATGCCTGGAAGCAATAATGTGGCAAAAAAATAGACGATTTACCAATTAGGCAATACTCTGGTGGAATGGTGGCCATTGTGTTGGATGACTTCTGTGACCTGTGATTGCTGTCCCTGAGAATTCTTCTCACGTTCAGAGATCCCCCTGCTCAAATCATTATCAGTGCGTACATCTTTATTCAATAGTACTGGATGATCGGTAAACACAATACGTTGTGCACTGGGCACAACAAGGGCAGGGCTGTGCAAACATATGAGGGTAGCGAATGCCTCCCCGGTCTGGGGGAAGCTGGGTGTAAGCCTGAGTCTTGCATGCCCACCATTTGTCCATGATAACTGCAGTCCCACTCCTCAGTGATGGTAACTTCATTACCTTTTTGAAGCTGGTGTTGGTCCCCGAATATATCAAGTCATTGGATTTAAAACACAAACATTGACCCCTTAAAGTGCATTAATCGTCTGGTTTGGCACTATGGAGTACTGTGCCCTGTGGCAGTATAACACTCTAATCTGGTGTGCATTGTAAACATTTTCTTTCATCTTCTCACCCCCTCTGTCACATATTATAATATAATGGCGGTCATTACAACCTTGGTGCTAAGTGCACCAACTTTACCACCATGGTGTAAACTCTGTTTACACCATGGTGGATGGCGGATTTACCGCCCCATTCCAAGGTGAGTGGGGCGGTAAATCCCCATTTCCCATTTTCCCTTCCCCATTCCCATTTTTGCCCCATAGGGCATAATGGGAGTGGGGAAGGCGCTAATTACGGCGCCGTAATTTACGGCGCCGTAATTAGCACCATGGCGGGTTAGCGCCATGGATTTTAACGCCTGCTAAAAGCAGGCGTTAAAATCAGAATCAGGCGTTAAGGGTTAACGGTGGCGTTAACCCTTAACGCCTGAGTTGTAATGAGGGCCAATGTGTTTTTCTGCATCCACGTTCTCCATCTTCGTAAGTTTCATATAATTGTCAGTGTACCCGTCCTCCCCCTAATATATCCATTGAACAGGAACTAAGTGTCCCTGGAACAAACCCCTTGTTTTGCATAATACCAAATGCAGTAAACAACTCGCCCCCTCTTCAACTGACACCTCTTAAGGGAGAAAGAGCTTGGGTATCCCTGTAACATGTGGAATGAGCGAGCACACATAGCATGTGTCATTAGTCCTCTATCGCCCCACCACTCTCATGTGGCCATACCATCTATTGCCTGAAACCGTGCCATGGCTGTCCTGGATGCCATCTTCAAACATTTAATAATTAAAAACTTCTCTTATAGTGCACAGTTCTTTGTAATTGCTCCTACTAAGGGCAATCTGTCCCCTTTCAACTTAAAACCAAAGCAATATAAAACCAAAGAACAAAACACTATACTACGTAAACATAGCTTATACAATGTCCTTCTCCCTCCTGCTTCTTCAACTTGCTGATACTCCTTTAGACTTCTTACTGGTCTTCTATAAAGGGGGAAGGAAGACAGAAATCTCATGGTTAACTGTTAACTGGAGTATACTTCCCATCACTCGGCCTCCCTCTCTTCTACTGAGAGGGGATCGCCGGCCTGGCGGAAGTCTGTAAGGTGAATCAATGAACACCTCTCCACTACCGTCACTGCTGTTGATCTGCAGTATGCCTCTGTGGAGGGTCTGGCAAAGGGCAACGCTTTCCAGGATCTTATGAAATGGTATATTAATACAATGTCACCGGGATGCAAAGAAAGCTGTGCTGTAAAATGCTTTATTTCTTGTGCTGATGGAGTGCCTGTAGTTGATGCTAGGTTGAAAGGCCTGCCTTGACGTGGATGACCCTGACATGAACTGTATTTGAGAGAATATGTGAACTCACTTAAGTGTACTTTGAATTAATCTCACAGGAGCAGTGCAGTGTTAATAGCATACAATATTGTAAATGCATGAGTGAGAGGCACATGCATTCTCCTGCCAGTGGCAATTTTGTGCAGAGTCAAATGGTGATCCAAGGCAAGGGAACTGCATAGTACAAACAAAGCAAGAGACAGACAATAGAGCCAGGTCTTTACAAGTGTCCCTGACAACTTGGCAATGCCCTCTTTAAGCAGGCCATTGAGGCACTAAACAAGTCAGTTGGCTTGGAGATGGTATGCAGAGCCCAGTTTGTGCTTGTTGGCAAGTAAGGAGGTTACTTCCTAAAAAAAGTTGTTGGCAAAGTGTTGATACAATGATAATGTACCTATAAGAGGTACATCGATCCTGCATATCGAGATAGTCAATATGAAAATGTCGAAAGGGCCTCTCGCAGCATAGTAATGTTGCCCTAACAGTTTTGAGTGTTTTACATGCTATACACTTATGTCATGTCACACAATTATTTACAAACTCAGTGACTAGTTCTTGTAAATTGGGCACAAACCATTGGTCATTTATCTCTCTAGCAACCTGCTCTTTGTACATGTGTGCTGAGTAATGCAGTTGATACAGGGCTGTTTTGAGTCGCCCTGGGGCTTCCCTGGTTTCCCTGTAGTGTTCTGTCTCCACACCAGATCCATAAGTGACAGTGAACAGACCCACTTTTTCCATAACTCCTGCTCATGTTGGGGTGCACCCCCTGCAATTCTGTCACCTGAACAATGGGTAATACATTGAATGGTTCTGCAAATGTGGGGTGCTGCCTTTGCAGCAATGCCATCAAGGGTGTTTGATCCTTTTAAAATGGCATCAAACATGGTGTGGTGTGTAGTGGCATATATGCTGCTTCTTTTGTTGTGGAATCATTCCTGTCATTGCCTTTTGAAATTATATTGGTGCCGTTGGTATGGGCAGTGCATTTTACTATTACCAATTCTGCTGGGAGGGGCAGTTCATCATTCACTGGGACAGTAACTCTGAATGTTGTACTGGGGAGCCCTTGCTCCTCCGGGACCCCCTTCTATTTCATGTGGACAACCGCGAGTGCACTTGGGAGGTAATGTAGGCGAAATCTGCCCTTCCGACGTATCTATGGCCATTATAAGAGCTGCCAATTCAGCCGCCTGTGCTGAATAGTGCAGCTGCAACCTCATCTGAGCCCACACCTTCAATTCTTTGTCATGATAATAGACCACCACTGCACCCATATGTCAACAACTCATGCTTGAATCTATCATTGATGACCCATCAATGAAGAGCACCTCTCCTCCTTGCATGGGCTCTTTGTGTACCATAGGTACATCCCCCACCTTGTCCATTTA
Source organism: Ambystoma mexicanum (assembly GCF_040938575.1). Taxonomy (NCBI): domain Eukaryota; kingdom Metazoa; phylum Chordata; class Amphibia; order Caudata; family Ambystomatidae; genus Ambystoma; species Ambystoma mexicanum. The sequence continues at coordinate 340,881,422 of NC_090939.1, forward strand.
TGAAGCACACTCATGCACATACTCCCCAACCTCCGGAAGCTGTGATATGCATGTTACTGTGTTGAAAACCTGACACCTCGCTGCCTCAATTGCTGGATTGGACAATATCACTTCATAACCTGATGCTCTCTGGGTCATGACTGTGCAGCCCATTGTTAGTGTTGCTGATTTCTTGATGGCAAATGTTTCTGTGGCATGTGCCTGTTCACATGGAAAGTGGCCTTGCAATACTGGTTCTAAGAAACCATTGGATTAGGCCAGCGGATTGTGTCCTTGTGGCTTCTTTTGAGGGAGGACAGCAATCATCACTGTGCATCAGAATGTGAAAACAACAAGAATGTTGCTTTATAGTTTGACATTGCATAAACCGATGCATGTGTTCACGCCTCCTTGTGTTCTGCAAAGGAGTAAATCATTTCAGATGTCCAGTTTATGGGGCCTTTTACCTTCTGTGCTTCTTTTAATCCCTGAAGGAGGGGCTTTGTAAATGTGGAATAGTCGAAGATCCAGGCCATGCAATAATTAAACAGGCCTAAGAACAGCTGCATTTCCTTGAATGTGTGTGGCTGTGGTGTGCTGTGTATTGCTTCTGAACTTTCTGGAGTGATCCTCCTGCTGTCTACTGATATTTGTCCTCGGTACACTGCTTCTTTATGATAGTACTGCAGTTTATCTTTGTACACCTTGACCATTTATCTGCTAACAATGTCAGGAGTGTAAGTTAATCTTTTCTGTGCTGGTCCCCCATTGTGCTGCACACCAGGAAGTTATCCACATACTGGATTACTGTGCTGTGCATTAGCAAATTGCTTAGGTCAATATGGATCACCCTGTTAAAGACACTGGTGACTCACAATACCCTTGTGATAAACAAATGTACTGCAATTTTGTCCTGTGATATGTGAAAACAGTGAAGTATTGAGAATCTGGGTATAATGGGATGGAGAGGAATGCATTCTTCAAATCAATAACTGTGAAGCATATCACTTTGGTGGGTATGTTACATAATATGGTGGCTGGATTTGGTGCAAGTGAACAATTTGCTTCCACTAAGTTGTTCAAGGAGGCTGAAATACGGAACAAAACTTCATACCCCTCCTTTGGATTTCTTAACAAGTTAATTGGCTGTGTTGCATGGGGACCTTGATGTTTAAATGATGCATTGTCACCAAAGCGCGAGGAGTGTTTCATATATACCCTTGTATGCTTCACATGATAGTGGGTATTGTTTGACAAGGGCAACATTGCCCCTTCCTTCAATTGTATGCAGACCATCCCTGCTCCCTTCAACAACCCTACATCATGGGTTCCACTGCTCTATAGTACCTCTGGTACACTTTTCAAATCATCCCACAAGTTGTGCTCACTATCTGCACCCTCTGGGGGACCTGTCTCTCCTCTATGTTCACCTGATATGGGACGCAGTTCTGGAATAGCTTCTCCCCCTCCTCTTCATACTATGAGAACAGCTGTTCATCTGCCAAGTATGTTAGTTGTAATGTCAGATCAATACAAAGGACTGTGAACCACCCTGAACCCTCTTCATCTGTCCTATAACAAAGTACCATATCCTTCCTAGTGAGTGTTGCTTCTAAATATATTGTTAGAGTCATCCCTGATGCCGTTTCTTTCTGTAATTCTGTGGCCAATAGAAATGCCTCATCTTTCATTCTGGGTACCCACCCTAACAGTACTTGAACCCCATAAAAGAATAAATACATTGGGGGTGGTGTTTGTGCAAACATTTTGTATGATTGCCTCTTTCCTCTAATAGATGATATACAAAATGATAGAAATCAGGGTGGGAGATCCGTGGACAGCTGTCTGGTTTGGATGCTTCAAAAAATCCTATGTTCTCACTTACCTGTATTGTATACTTGTGCATCACTTTGGAAATTGTACCTCGACAAGAAAGAGGTTGATACTCACCTGTATTTCCTGTATTGAATAATGTCTGTCTGTACACTTTCATGCTTATCGAAAGTCATGTAAATATTTAATTTTATGATCTGTGCTAAACCATTTTGGAGGCAAAATAAAAAAGCATCCAAACCAGACAGCTGTCCACGGATCTCCCACCCTGATTTCTAGCATTTTGTATACAGGTATCCTCCTGGGCATATCAGGGCTCCGCCAGGCGCCCTCTATATTCTTCTCTAATAGATGATGCCAGGTGTCGAGCATATTGTGCCCTTTTCGTAAAATGAAATGATCATATTTAAATTACTCATTATGTCTCTCCCTAACATGTTGATGGGCATGTCTTTCCAATACAACAAGGGCACTGTCTGCCTTTTGTGAGTGGCAAGTCTTCTGTGATAGGAACCATAACAACAACCCCAGAAAAACCCTGTGTGTCAATTACTTTGTCAAACAAGGAAAAGACACCCTCCGTAATGCAGCATTTGGTGGCTCCCGTGTTGACCATAAATCTTCACTGCTCCCTCGGGTTCCTCATAAGGGTCTTCAGTTACTGAAAGGATTGGGCGCACACGTGTCCTCGGTGGGCTGACCTATTGGGCATTTGGGCCTTGTCCTGAAAATGGGAATGACTTTCCTCCAAATACAGTTGCTCCTGTGTAGTGTGGTACTGTGTTTTGAGCTAACAAGGTGCTGTCCCCATTCATGAATATTTGTGCTTGAGCTGTAAGGTTGTCTGTGGTACGGTCACCTGCTGCTGAGTGTTTCCCTGTGGTGTCTAGGTCACATCAGGTTCTAAAGGTTGCATGGCTTTGTGATGGACTCCTGAACCTCCTATGGTGGCATCTGCACTTGCAGTGGCTGCATCTGTGGCTCCATGGAATGCATCTGTGGCTGCATGGAATGCATCTTTGGCTGCTTGGATTGCACATGAACCTGGGGGCTCCCTTGGACATACCTTTGTTGTTATCCATTTGGCCACATCTGTGTAAAGTATCCTCTCTGTCAACATATGAAACAAGGTCCTCCAAATCTGTGTCCCTCGCCTCATATCATACCCTCTCCCTCTCTGTGCATATCCTCTGATTTGTTGATATTATTCTGTCTGTGGGTAATTCCCCCCTTGTTGGTAATACCCCAGTTGCTGATACACTTCCTGTTGGAGATACCCCGCTTTGCTGTAATCTGCTCTTTGTTGTGGATAAACTCCTCGCTGTGGCATGCCGCCTGCGAGAACCCACCCTTGATGGGGGTGCCACTTCAAGCTTCCCTTGGACATTGTTTGTAAGGAAAGCCCCTTCCATGGATATTTTTGCTTATTTCTTTTGCACCAGATTTGCCTCTGCCCACTGCATTATCTGCCGTGTCCTTCTCTCTTTTACAAAAAATGTAACATGTCAGACTGAATCTCTCCCCCCCCCCATGCTTCAATCGAAACCACCTTCTCTAGGGATGTCTGCACATCCAAGGGGTGACCCCTGAGCAGTCTACAAAAACTAATTATTCTCTATTGTTCACATATTAATCAGAAGCCCCCCCCCCCGTGACACATTACCCCCTAAGGCACCTTGCACCCCGCGCAGTGCTCATGCTATACTATTACTCCATTAATACACCCAAATCACCCACTCTTCAATTCGTTCCCCCATGTGACTTCTCGCGCTGTGCTTGCTTCTGTGACCCTCTGTGCATGCTGTGCACGTTTAATGACATCCCCACTCCTGATGTCACCCACCACGTCACTCTCAATGTCACCACGTTACTTGCAAAACTGATACGTGTGCCCTCTTTTGCAGCATTGAACCTTGACCTATACAACACTACCATGGGTTTTAAATCCTGGGTGGCACTTTAGTGCCAAACAGAGAGATTGAAGGACATCGTATGCATATATGGCCTGTGGCATGCAACACATAGTGCATACTGAAAAGTACCAAGGCCAGTAAGCAGGGTAATACAGGGGAATGCAGGTATGTTGCCTATCTCAAGGTGGTTTACCAATGCCTCTCCAGTATCTCTGCTTTGGATCTTGGGAATGCACCTATTAATTGACTCGCTTCAACAGAACCAGAAGTGTTTGAATTGTCAATGGTTGTTTGAATGTGTAGTTTGGGGCGTTTACTTGACACAATGTGAAACGTACCTATTAAAGGGAAAGTAGTTGGGCAGTCATCCTACAACTTTTTTTAGATTTTCATGTCATGCAAGTGATATTTGTTTTTTGTCTTTTTTATATGTGACTTAAGGAGACATGTCTTTATATATGGATATATTCAGTGAACCAACTTTGTAACAGGGAAGTTATTGTTAAGTTCCTCTAATAAAACCTGTGAAAAATTAAAGAAGAAAACCTCTGTTAAAGGGACATGTTGGCTGCTACGTAAAACATAAAATCCATAGCCATTCACCAGCTATTCTAAGTGACACAGCCACAATGCACACCCCCACCATGCAATGCTCATGCCAATGCTCTTCACATCTCGCATGAAATCACAAATGAAATCATCAATGATATCACTAATGAGATCATAAATGAACTGCAGTGGCTGTGTCGTAAAGAAAAAGTGAGTTGTGCCACACTCAGTGTCAGGTTGAGAGAGTTACTGGGGCTCATCACTGAAGTCCCTGTAAATTACATGGAGGGGACCTGTTACATTTGCACACTGGTGAAAATTGGTCCCTCCACATATTTTCATAACTTGTACACTGAAGTGCAAAGGGGAGTGTTTAATGGTGGCATAAGCACCTTTACTCACACTTCACTGTGTAAATTGAGTAACACTGCCTACCATTTGCTACAAAATGTTTTATGTATAGAGTAGAAAGATTAGGATAAACCAGTCGTAGCAGTGTAGATGGAGGGGTGATGTTATGTGTGGTGAAACAGGTATGGTTTGAGGATCTTTTGGAAGTTCATGTTGAAGGATCCAGTGTGGATTTGAAGAGGTAAAGTATTACATGCTCTGCATGTCCAGTGGATAAAGGTTTGTTAAGGTAAAGGTTTGTTTTTATGCAATAGTTTGTGTGGATGATGAGTTTGAATTTGCCATAAAGTAAAATAGGATTTTGTGATTCATGGCTTTGAAAACAATGCAGATTCCTTTAAGGCAATTCTTTTAGGTACAAGGAGGTAATGGAGTTGGGTGAGAGCTGAGGTGATATGCAAATGTTTGGGTAGGTGGAAGATGGGTCTGTCTGCTGTTTGTTTGTAGGTGTGCAAGAGTGCTGCTTAAGGTCCAGTGTGAAGATTATTGCCATAATCCCACTTGTATAACTAGTGCTTGGACTATGTTGCAGAAGACACCAGGAGGAAGTATGTGTCTGAAACAACGTAGGAGGTTTATTTTCAGATTTCATTTTGATGACTGCAGCTATGCAGTGTCTGACGGAAAGTTGGGGGTTGATAGGTACTCCAAGGGATTGGAGACATGCGGAAAGGGATCTGTGTGAGTTGTCCATGACGAGTTCTGTGATCCAAGGAATGAGTTGGGGTTAGTGACTTGAGGGAAGCAGAGGTATTCTATTTTGAAGAGTTTAGCTTTGGGGAGTGGGTGGCCATCCGTGTGGTGATGGTGGAGAGACATATTTAGAAGATGTGGAGTTGTGACAGGGGTGCAACTTGGAAGTATAATGTGTGTCATTTGATTATTGGTGGAAATGGACATTGTGTTTGCTAAGGGTCTGTCCAAGGGATTTGTCATACAGGTTGAAGAGGAGTGGTGACAGAGAGGAGCACTGCCGGACTCTGTAGCTGACTGTGGTTGGGTTGGATTTAAAAAGGGGCATGTAGCCTAAGTGTGTCCTGTCAGTAATGTGAGAATCCTTAAGGTGTCTCACTTACTGGTACCCGCGGACCTGTCATCGCTATTGGATATAGTTCCTGCGGGTGGACCAGTGCGGGATGGTCAGCTGGATGAGGGGTCTTTGGGTAGTGGAAGTGGGATACCAAAGGTTGAGATGTGGTATCCTCTTCCTTATAACACCTTTTCCCCATCCAGTAGGATAATTAGAAGCTCTAATCCCCCCTTTCCAACACAAACACTTTCTAACCCTGTGAGCAACAATGTACTAATACCAGAGCCATTTTAACCGACATGTCACAACACAAGGGTCAGGCAGAGTCAGGCAATTGCAGAGAACTACACACACCTGACTGCCCTTTCTCTTCCCTATATGGATAAAAGGCAAAGCACAAGAGCACACGCTGAGCAAGGCTGAACGCAAAAGGAAACAGCTATTCCAGGATGGAAGTTCAAACGGAGGAGAAAGGCGGTGAAACCTGAAAGGAAGTCAAGGAGGGAGTTGCCCTTGCCCTTTTCAACCCAGACACGCAAAGACTCAGACAAAAGGAACATATAACTGGGAATTGCATCTCACGAATGGTGTGCAGATGTCAGCTGTACATGGAACCCTTCCGCACTGATAACCATAGCAGAGAGATGCGGTTGCCATTGTGGTACCGTCCTTGACTCCAGCCGGTGAGTCAAAAGAACCTGATAGTGGAGCATACTGTGTTAGGCTCAAGGTTGCAGCACCAACATTAAGAATATTAAAATACAGAACTCTTTTGAGAACAAACTTAGTACCAGAGATAGAGTGGTTCGGCGCCACTTGAGTGCTCGTTCAAAGGTCTCTGGCTGGTACCCGTCTCCTGAACAAAGAGCCTATGTTGAACTGAAAGGGTAAAGAAACTACAAGTACCAAGAGGCCATAGGGAAGGCTGACGTGATGTGTCAAGGTGCTCATACAAGGGTCAAGCAAAACCCCTTATACAATCGAAAGTCCTTGACACATTGCAGAAGTTTTGACGATTGTAAAATTGTGAAACAGGCATTTACGCCCAGTGGAGAATAACACAATGTGAGCTGTGATTTTGTGAATAAACGCGCCCTTGCCATAGGCCTACAGAGTGACCTAGCGAGACGTGATCGCTCTTGGGAAGTATTTGTTTAAAATTGGCAAATGGGGTGGAACGTCTGAGCCCAGATGAGGGGGACCCAACTAAAAGGTGGTTAAAAAGACATTGAGACTTTTGAATATTACAAGGAGATTTTGTTTGAAAGGCAAAAGTGACCCCGACTGAGGGACGTCAAGAGAAAAGTTGTGAAGAAGCTAAGTAAACAACATTGTGACAACAAGTATGAACCTGAATGAGAGATGTCCACAGTGAATGGTTTGTGTGAGTCCAATTGAGGGAGGCTAACAAGTGAGGGAAGTAACGGAGCCGGGATGAGGAGCATCTAAGAGTGAAGGCTACTCACCCGATGTGAAGGTTAACAGAAGGAACATTTGTTTTATTCTTTTGGCATATCAAGCCCTCTGAAGCAAGAGTCTTTGCATGAGAAGAGACTTGGGCAGAGAAGGCCCTGATATAAAGAAAAGTAACGGTAAGCTCGGGTGAGAGAAACCCAGGATTGCGCTGTGCTCAAGAATCCTGCCTTGTCTGGTGCTAAAAACACGGGGAAGGGAGATCCTGGCCATAACAACGCGACTTATCATTTTGTGAACACTTCTTTCTCATCTTGTGAAACATTATCCCACACAATTTTGTAGCTTATCGGAAAGGATTGGCAATAGATTTTTTAGTATAGGCCCTTTTTATTTAACTATACTCTACTAGGACTGTATTATTATTAATATTATTTTATGGTCATAGCTTGCTCCCATCTTAGATTTAGGTTTAGAGTAGGTGTTTATCACACCCATTTTTCAGTTTAATAAACACCCATGAACTGTGATCAATTGTGTCTGTCTTGCTTTGATGCCATGCCTTCCTTACACTAAGGAAGATGGCAAACTCGTCAAGGATGGTTCCTGAGAGCTTAATCCTGTGGGATAGGATGTAAAGTAGAATGTCATGGTAGACGGTATCTAAGGTTGGAGAGAGGTTGAGGCGCACAAGTAGTACTGTGTGTCCTTAGTCTGTGAGGTTGTAGATGTCATCCAAGATTATGGTTAGGCATGTCAGGAGAGTGATGGGACAGTAATTCTTAGGGGGTTTAGTGTTGAGAGATATCTTTTTGAGGAGGGGTGAGATTTGTTATTACATGTGCAGAGGGGATAGTACCATGTGAGAGACAAGAGTTGATGATATTGAGCCAGCGGGGAGGGGGGTGGTGAAGTAGTTGTTTGCAGCTTGAGGTGGACATGCATCTTCCAGGAAGTGTGCAGGTTTTGTTTTCATCATATTGAGAATGTATATGTCTGTGGGATAGAAGGTGTCCCATGTGTTGGAATGTTTGGAAGTGGGGGGTGGGAGTGGGAGAGTAAACGTTATGGCTTGCCTGATGTTTTGCATTTTGTCACTAGCAGATGTACCAGTTCTCTGAGTGGGTTCTTGTTAGGCGATCCTCTGCACACCGATCCACTGCACACCAGAACACTGCTCACATTTCCCCAACACCACACTCCAAGGTTCGAGGCTCATGTGATTCGGTTAACCCAAAGGACCGGAAGCTCTGTAATAGGTATGGTGTACGGGCTCGATTGCAACCCTTCCTGCACTGGCAGTTGCCATGGAGAACATACAGCAGAAGGGGCGGCGTTACATCTCCACGCCGATCACGTGATCCAGAGTGGCGTTCCTCATGTGACCTTGGTGGACGGCACATGACCCAGAAACGTCACATGTCCCAGAAACGCACAGTATATAAAGCTTGAGACACGGAACACTCATTGCTTCTCAGCTGTCTTCAGACCCTGTTTGGCGTTATGTTTTGCTCTACTGTTTACCTTGATCTCGGAACTCTATCTCAGACTCCTTCGGATACTCCTTTGTACCTTTGCTTGGAACTGTTTACCTGTTGCTGGATTTTGGACACAACTGAAGTGGGAGAATGGAAAAACAGGCTCCCGTCCTTCCCCTCTCGCGCCTGACCTAAAGGATCACGGCCCAGGCACCCGCCACAAGAAGAGTTTGCCCATCTACCAGACGACCAAATACCCTGGTACAGGAACATACGGATGTGTCCATCTGCCTGCCCAGCAGCACGCCCTGCCCATGCTGACACCTGCGGCACGGATCAACTAGACTAAAACCAACACGTCGTTAGAGATGCCATGACGACCTAGCCAACGGTCAGCACACCTGTGTAAATATACACACTGGACACTCCCGCACCAATCTACACGAAGAATATACTCAGTGCTATGACATAGGCGACAGACATACTCACGGACGTGCATCTTTATTATTTTCCACATAGGCTCTCAAAATGCAGAAACGCAAGACGCATCATGAACTCATCTAAAGAGCTTGCTTACGCTTCTCCTAAACCCAAGTACCATGATGAGAAATATAACAAAGACACGATACTGGTCATAAGACAATATGAAACTATAACCTAAAGCGCCTGTGCACCAAACGGTTTCACCTATACACCAGGCCTAAGTAGGCCGCAAGCAAGAGCTCCCATGGACGTTAAAAGAACTAGAGTCAGGTTACTGATCCTGCAGAATGAGCTCGGCGAGAGCAGACAGCCAAGGTCGCAATGTTGCAAACCCACATTCCAAAAGCAGACCATCAAGGGCACAATGTTGCAACCTCGCACGCCGCGCACCAACGTTAAAATCACACCTGCAAATTAAACCAGGCACAGTGGAAAAAACAATATTAATTGTGCAGAATTCTGCCTCAAACACGGTCCCACTTCACGTGACCAAGCCGAACCTGACAGGATGCCAAATCCAGGAGAAAGAAGGCGTCTGGATCCCTTGGTACAAGACACAGACAGACACACTTGAAAGGCTCAATGGACATTTGCGACAGTGGGAGTAGTCGGCCTTCCAGCTCATGAATAAGTCCTCACATTGTCTGCACATACTCATAGTGAAACATTGTTGCAAATGACAGGTACACCGAGAGCTGGGAACAGCGATGGTCCCAAGCTGGGAAGCTCACGGGCGCACCAATCAGAACATGGGGCTCTTATCACTGACGCTATTAACATTGACCAATCATCAGGAGTCTTCATGTAACAATTCTCATGTATCTAATTGTAGGGACAACCCAGTATATCACCTGACTAACCCTCGTCCACTAATATTGTTCTCTATATGTATGCTATACTAACCCTACCACTCGAGCAACCAATTAAGAGTGGCAATAGGTTTTTTGCTAACTTTCCAAAGTGACGCAAGTAGCGCGTCATACTAAGGTAAAAAGGGCCTGCGAGCCCCACGGTTGTATGTGTGTCAGGACGGACGCGTACGCTCCTTGACCCATCCCTGCCGTTTTTGTTTAATAAACAGCCAAGTCACCATGCTTCTTGTGTGTGTCTCATACTCTATCTCTTTTGGGATATACGGGAGGAGTTGGGGCCTCCCTGCCCGGAGGTCTGCGGACGGCCCGGCCGACCCCGGCAGAATTTCCCCCCGACAAGTTGGAGGCACTGCTGAGATCTGAGATGCTGAGATCTGTTTAAGATCCGCCTTTTTTAGTTTTTGCTTTTTCCAGGCACTCCAGTTGCGAGGAGGCCCGGCGGCGCGGCCCCCTCTGCCGTCGCCCCCTTTGGAGGACTACAGGGCCATCGCGGAGCTGCGAGAAGACCGGACAGCGCAATCCGGATATTGGCCTTCGGAAGCCGGTTGAGAAGTATCCCGCCCGTGGTTGGCGAGTGTCCAGACGTGGTCCAGACGAGGGGAGGTGACGAGCCGCTTGGAGGGGTGCACGCAGTCGAGCGGCCCCGCATAAAGAGAACTTGGTGAGCATGCCACGCACAACAAACAATGTGAAATTGTGAGGGAGGGGGGAGGAATTAATTACGGGAGGCGGGAGGTGTTGCACAGGTGCGCGGCGAAGGTTTGACAATTTAGTGTCGGAAATGGAATGAATGGTAGCTGAACAAGTGCGAGGGCAGTCGGCTACGTTACGCGAGAGAGGGGGGCGGAGCACGAAAACATCACGTGCGGCCGCTCGTAGACACTGATTGGCCTAGGTAGCGACTACGTGCAAGGGTGGGTGTGTGTGGTTTCCTACGATTTGGCATTATTGATCAATGAGTAGATGAGGATCCCTATTGTTCGAGCAAGAAACTCGATAGGTAGATGACGTTTCCCTGTAGGCGGTAGCTAGTTAGTTGCCTAATACGGAAGATAATTGGCTGGTTAAGCCCTCCTGTCGAGGGGCGTATCACACGCGAGGCGACGCAGCGTGTGCAGTCTGATTATATTATTGATTTGATTACCTTGTTCCAGGAGTGACAGGAAGACAGCTGTAGGGTTAACGGGGGTAGATTGAAAGTGCATTTTGAACTTAAAGAATATATGAAGAACTTATCAGTAGCTCGAAGAGATCGGTGACGTCACCAGTAGGGAGTGGCATAGGATATCCCGAGCACAAGGCATCTTTCTTTCTGAGAGTGGTGGGGAAAGAGAATTGTGGTAAGGGAGTGGAAACGGAGATAAACGGCAATAAGTTGATCGGGGAAAGGCGAAACGGGGAACGTGGCTGCGCACGGAGAACGCCGGCCACGGCAAGTGTAGAAGGGGGAGGAGTACGTGAAAATAGGACGACTGTATAAGAACGTTATAAGGGGTACGCAGCCGCAGGGGGCTGCGTGCGCTTCGGCCGCAGGGGGCCGTAAGGGTGTTGTATAAAGAAAGAAAGACAGACGGAAATATACAAATGTAACATACTATATTTTTTATAATTCTTCTTAGCGGACTATCGTAAGTCCCCAAACTTACGGGGCTAGGTAAACAATATAAGGCTGTATCTTGTAAACTGCTGGTGAGATAAACTGCTACTAGATAGGGGAAGGGTAAAAAGTGGAGCGCTACTATGTCACACGGGACAGGATCGGGAGGGTGGGGGAACACCCTCACTACCCCGCTACAACACATCTGCACAACACTGCCACCCCATAGGGAGAAACTGATTAAATATAGCATAGAATGGACCCAGGGGACGGATAACAAAATGCTAACACCGTGGCCGCCTAATGGTAGCTTCGATCCATATGCCCAACATTCACTATTAAACCATCTGCACAATAGATATAAAGGGAAGAAGTTGGCAAACCATGTGGAGGTGTTTAACTTATGGAGGCTGTTCCAGGGGTCTAGACCAGGACCAAATGGAATGTTCACTATGGGGGAAATACCGGAAGAAAAAGAGATTAAGGAGGAAGGAGAGGATGGGAAAAAGGAGAGTGAGGACACAAAGAATACGGGGAACAGAAGAGAGGGAGGAGAAAAGAATAATAAAACAGATGAGATAAAAAAGGAATCGAGCAACGAGATACCCATAGCAAGGGGGGTGAAAACAGAGGGAGGGGGGTTGTACCCTTTAAGAGAATTAGGAGAAATAGAAAGAGGACAGTTAAGGGTGGCTGAGGGATACTCGAACCCGGCATACAGCCCTCCACCATGTGTGGCTCATAGGAAGATGCCAGCAGGGGAGGGGAGGACTGGAGAAGACCAGACTGTGGAAATAGGAAATGATGAGTGGGTAGCTGCACAGATATTATTAAAATTACGAGGTTCATTAACAGGAGAAGAGAGGGAGGTAGTAAAGAAAACAGACGAGGATAATGCCAGGGAGAGTGAAATGAGGGGAGAAGAGCTGTTACGACAAAAGGAAGAGATTTTGGAGGAACGACTAGCAAAATTAAGGGATGAGCAGAATGAATTGATCAAGCAGCTTGAGAGGGAGGAGAGAGAGAGAGCGAGGAAAAGGAAAGAAGGTAGGAACGAATTGGAGAAAAAACGGGAACAAACGGAGGAGCAAAGGAGAGAAGCTGAAAGGGTAAAAGCAGCAGCAGAAAGAGTATCAAGAGTAGTACTGCGAGAAAAGAAAAGGGAAGAAGAAGAAAAAGAAAAAGAAATGGCAATGTGGAAGAGGAGGTTACTATCAGAAACAACTAAGAAATATGAAGAAGGGAAGGTGATGGAGAGTATAGTAGAAAGAGAAAGGGTGAAATGGGAAAGGAAGAAGGAGGATGAAAGAATACTAGAACAGATGAGAAGTGAAGTGATGGAGGAATTAAAAAGGAAAAGGGAGGAAAATAGTAGGGAGATGGAGGAGAGAAATGAAGGAGAAAGAGTAGATAGGAGTAGGGTGAGTGGAGAATGGGGGGATGTATATAGAAACACAGAAGTAGCAACCACACCAGCACAAAGGGGAGTGGTTGATAAAGGAGAAACAGGAGAACTGGACCTAATAGACTTACAAACAGTAACGATCAAGGGGAAAAAGACCGAGTGGGGGTTACCGTTTATGACTGACTTTTGCAGTGAGGAAGAAGAAGGAGTGGAGAAGGAAGGAAGAAACAGTGAAAGGGAAAGTTTAGACAAACTATACATCACCCGGACCAACACAGACTCACCATGGATCAGTAGGAGAAAGGATGAGCTGGAGAGAAGTGTGGAGGGAGAGCGAAGAATAGTGGAAAAACAGACACATGAGGCCACACCATCCCCATCCCCATCACGCCCTCCCCCATCGCACCCTACATGCTCAACCACCTCACGCTCGTTACGCAAAATAAAACTTGGGCCCTTCACAGATGAACTGACACCCTATGCATATCGGCTTAGAAACCTCCCTAGTCGCAGGCAGGAAAGACGAATACAAATGCCCACATTAAACACAGGAAAAGATGGAGAAGAAAGAGTTACGAGCAGGGGAAATACGGACGAAATTGAAGATGTAGAAGAAAGGGAAGAGGAGGAAGGGTGTGAGGACTCGGTATTATGGAACACAAAGGGTGAAACAAGACACAACTTGATGCCACTTTTAGAGAGAGGAGGGGTTAGACCACAGTATGTCCCTTGGAAGCATACCGATAAAGAAAATATAAAATGCAGGCTCCCATCATTAAGTGGAGGTGCGGGTAAGTGGATATATGAAATGGAAAAACACACCGCAGGACAGAAACTGGCAGTAGGAGATGTAAAGGGCCTTTTAATATCAATATTAGGGGATAGAGCGGATGGCATTTGGAAGAGAGCGTGATTCCATGGGGTAACAATAACAAACACCTCGCACGATGGGGCACCATTCGCAAACTGCAGACATGCACTGTGGCAAGCGCTGAGGGTACAGTACCCAGACACATCAGACATAGGAGCAATTACCTCACGCAAGATGCGTGAGAATGAAGATCCTGTTGATTATATCCAGGAAATCCAAGAGAAGTGGCCCATGGAAACTAGGGAGCAATGGGATAAAACACCAGCAATATTCTATCATATACTAGTACAAGGGCTCCCAGAAGGAGTTCAGAAACAACTAAAGAAAGTAGTGGGAATGGAAGCAAAACCATGGGCAGAAATACAACTGACAATAGTGCATCATTGCAGGACATGGCAAGGAAAAATGAAACAAAAGGAAGAGGACAGGAAAACGGAAGAGGCTAAACTAGTACAGAAAAAACGTACTAAATACACAATGGAAGGGGCTCTAATAACTACGCCCACAACAATGACCCAAAGCCCCACACAAGTAGTGGCTGCACAAGATTCCACCCAAATACCACTCCACAGACTGTAACACAACAGGCGCCGCCAATACAACCATACATGACCAACATGGGAGGAGGACATACGATGGCAGGAGCTGGGTATTATAATTATAACAGGGGGAGAGGAGGATTTATGAGAGGGAGAGGATACGGATATAACACCCAACAACAGGTGGGAGGACTTAGAAATCCCTACCCCACAGGGCAACCAGTATACCAGGACAACACGGGGAGCTTTCCATGGCAAAGTAGGGAACCGCCAGTGTGTTGGAGTTGTGGACTATTAGGGCACATGTCACGCACGTGTAGAGTTAGACCAGGTACACCATCATGGAGTGAACAGCGACAACCAAGGCCCCCACAAGAACAGCAGGGCCTACAGCAACAGCAGACGTTGCAACAGGGAAATGAACAACAACAACAATTAACACAACAGCAGCCACAGATGTATTCACTGCTACAACAACAGGTAGAGATGACACAGCAACCCCAAGCACAACAAACACAACTGGGTAGGGTGACGGTCTTGGGACACAACCCTTACACTGGAAATGGCCAATCATTGTACCCTCAATAGGACAGCCCACAGACGGCCTTGGTGTGTCCCATCCTGTCAGTAACACCTAATAGTGCGGAGGAGCCACGCATAGAGGTAACGATAGGTGACAAAAAATTATCATTCCTTGTTGACACCGGGGCAACCCGGTCTTGCATAAGGGAAGGTAAATTTAAGATGTCAGGCGAAGCCATGAACACCCAAGGATTCTCTGGGGCTAGAGGGTTGGTTCCCTTTACTGATAACATTCCCTTATCTATTGGAGATTATGATCTGTCAGTTCCACTTCTATATTATAGTGCCTCACCAGTAAATATACTGGGGAGAGACATAATGAACAGGTTGAATATGACGATCTCCTTTACTGAGGACGGCATAATTTGCTCTACTCCAGGGATTAACATGCTCGCAGCACGACAGATTATGCATGCATACTGCGGACAGACAGCGATTAGGGCGGAGCCAGTATATGGAGAACTATTCCAATATGGAACAGATATGGCATTTGCATGGATGCCAGGGATAGAAGGGAAAATATGGAGGAGGCCAGCAGCCTACCTGTTCAGACCAGAAACACCTGTTAACGAACTAGAAGGAAAGGTGATCGTAATGGACATTGAGAGCATTATTGCAACAGCTGATTACATTGCTGTACATGCCCAAGACAGAGAAGGATGAGCATGGAGGGCCGTGATAGCATTAGCAGAAGGATGTAGGCTCACCCAGGTGTCATATGAGGAGCTGTTCTCAGATGAAAAGGAAGAAGGTGAAATGGTGTTCATGATGAGTGTGGAAATATGGCTAAGAGTGGCTTACAAACAAGTAGCACAGAAAATTGCAATGGCACTCGAGGCACCCGCATGCACCCCAGTCCCCTTCTTTAAGGAAGATATGTCAAAGGTACCCAAATCATTGTGGACTACTGGCCCCTATGACGTGGGGTGCATAAAAAGTGTAGGGGGAGAAAGGATAAAATTGAAAAAAGGTGCAATACTCCCCAGAGTAAAACAGTACCCACTATCAAAAGAGGCAGATGAGGGTATATATGAAACCATAACGGCCCTTATAAATAATGGCATATTGGTCCCCTCGGAATCACCTTGTAACACAGCTGTGTACCCATTGCGCAAGGCTAAAGGAGGGTCTTGGCGCTTCATACAGGAGCTCAGGCCCTTGAACAACATAGTAGAAGCGGAATATCCCGTAGCAGCAAACCCGGCCACGATATTGTGCGGCATCTCAGTAGAGGCATCACGATTTACAGTGATCGACCTTAAAAATGCTTTTTTCTCAATACCATTACACCCAGACTCACAAGACCTGACGAGCTTCACTTACAGAAACACAAAGAGGAAACACAGTAGATTGCCACAAGGGTATTGCGAATCACCCTCAATTTTCAATAGAGTGATACAGATCGATTTGGGTAACATTGAAGTGGAAAGCACAGTGTTGCAGTATGTGGATGACATAATAATTTGCAGTACAAACGAAAGAACATGCTGAGAGGACTCATGAAAGATGTTGACAATATTGGCTGAAAAAGGTTACAAGGTAGACATGGAAAAGATACAATACTGTCAAGAACAAGTACTTTACATTGGTCAACTTATATCCCAACATGGAAGAAAGATTGCACCACAAAGAGCACAGGCAATTTCAAACACTGCCATGCCACAAACTGTGAGGGAACTGCAGCAATTCCTGGGGCTGTGCAACTACTGTAGAGCATGGGTGTTTGATTACAGCTCGTACATAGGACCCCTGCTTGAGGCGTTAAGGGAAGCTAATAAAGGGGAGAAAAAGCTGGGGTGGACAATGGAAATGAAAGAGGCTTTTGATGAATTGAAAGATGCAATATCAACTGCTCCAGTACTGGCATCCCCAGACTATGAGCGACGATTTTTCATATTCTCACATTGCGATTCAGCAGTAATGAAAGCAGTGTTGGCTCAGAAAACAAGCATGGGCTACAAACCAGTAGCATTTTACAGCGGCCACTTAGATCCTGTGATGTTAGGCCACTTCCCTTGCGAACAAGGTCTCGCCGCAGCTGCTTTTGCAGTGGAAAAGGCATCAGCAATAACTATGGGGTGCCCAACTACACTGTTTGTGGAACATGCACTATTTGCGATATTGAATAAACCTAAGTCCACTCTAACCACGCAAAGAGCATCAGGTTATGAGATCATTTTATCAAGAACTGAACTATCAATTGTTAGATGTAGCACGGTCAACCCTGCAAGATTCCTAGCAGACGTAATTGAGGAGGGAGATTATGCCCATGACTGTACGGAAATAACTGAAATGTACTCATGTACTAGAAAGGTTGAAGAAAACGCACTGGAGGGTGGTGAGCTCTTATTTATTGATGGGTCATCAACTATCGATCAAGGGGATGGAATAAGGAGAACTGGGGCAGCAGTGGTAAAAATGATGGAGGTACCGGTGTGTGTGGCAGTAAAATGTGTACAATTACCACAGCATTTCTCCGCTCAAGCAGCGGAGCTAGTTGCACTGATCTTGGCGTTGAAGGAAAGCTTTGACAAACGAGTGACCATATACTCCGACAGCGCATATGTTACATCCACTGTCCACTCAGGGCTGTCGAAATGGAGAAGAAGGGGGTTTAGGAGAGCTGATGGCACTCCAGTGCAACATGCTCTCCTATTGGCTGAACTAATTGAAGTAATAAATGACCCCCAAGAATTAGCTTAGTAAAATGCACCGCACACACCAATGGTGAAGACCACGTCTCGAAGGGGAATGCAGCAGCAGACGCACATACGAAGTATGCTGCATACTTTGGTGAGATATGGAACCCCCCAGAGTCACAGAGAGGGAGAGGAAGGGGAATGGCTAAGGAGATGTTGATAAAAGAAGGGTACACCCATCTTCCGGCCACGCAGATTATGGAGCTACAAGCGGCTGCACCAATGGCCGAAAAAGAAATATGGGTAAAAAGAGGATGCACAATGTCACCAACTGATGCACTATGGCGCCAGGGTGACACTGGAAAAGTTGTAATGCCGTTGGCACTTTTGGACACTGCCCTGAGCCAACTACATCATCCAGCCCACACAGGCAAGGAAGTAATTGCAGCACGAATTAGGGAAGACTGGTTCTGCCCCGAGCTAAATTCTCATGTGTCAAACTTTATCAGTAATTGCCTCACATGTCAACAGTTTACGGCCGGCCATACTCTAAAGGTGGTAAGAGGTACTATACCCCGGCCAGAGGGACCCTTCCGGCATCTCCATATTGACTATGTTGATATGATCAACATATGTCAAGGAAATAGGTATATGATCGTAGTAGTGTGCCCATTCTCTAGGTGGATTGAAGCAGGGCCCTGTTCACACCCAGATGCATTTAGAGCAGCTAAATTCCTAGTGAGGGAGGTCTTCCCAAGGTGGGGAGTGTGCGAGGTGTTAAGGTCAGACAATGGCCCACATTTCGCAAACGAAATGTTCCAGCACATCACATCCTTGATGAACATAAAGCATAAATTTGCATGTGCATACCACCCACAGGCCAACGGTGTATGTGAACGCCTGAATGGCCTATTAAAGGAGGCCATTGCAAAGATACAGCAAACAACAAAGAAGACTTGGTTATATTGCCTTACATTAGCCCTATTCGAGCTAAGGAATAGACCAGGGTCCGACCACCACCTCACCCCACACGAGGTGGTTACTGGACGTCAAATGCGCCTTCCCCTAACACCAACATCAAGAGCATTTACCGACCACGAAAGCGCAGCGTGTGTTCTTGGTGATGAAATGTACCAATATGTGTCTTCTTTGATTACTAGTGTAGTGTTTGTGTCTCAACAGCTCGAGCGCACACGGGGCGGGTCTGACAGCAATCAACAAGAAGACGCGGATAAAGAATTGGAAAAAGAAAGACTGTGTAAAATTGCTAAGGGTGACCACGTACTACTTCGCAATTTCAACAGGAAGTGGAACAATCCACGATTTACTGGCCCCCATCTGGTAGAGGAGGTATCAACGAGAGCAGTAAAGCTACAGGATAAGCGTGCCTGGAACCACCTACACGATGTAAAGATCTACAAACTCCAGACCCGCCCCAGCACCACCAACAGGTCCATTGAAAGAACAACAACAACATCGCCAACGGAGGAAGAGAGTTCTATCACAGCCAACGACCCAAGTGTTCCCATACCCTGTCACTCCCCAGATTCCCCAGAGACAATAACTAAAGAAGAAAAGGGTGATCCCCATACTGCCCACCCCATGGTCACACACTCAAAGAGTAAAAATACTTCCGCCAGTTGAGCCCAAACCCCCTGCCCATTGATCCCTACCCCCACTACGAGTAATAACTGAACTAAAAGACATTGGCCCTCATTACGACCCTTGCGGAAAGCGACTGACCGGAGCGCCACAGCGTAAATAGCGTTTCCGCCATTGTACGAAGGAGCAAAGTGCGGCCCATTCCGACCCATCGGGCACGAGCACCACGCCACGGCGGAAGTGCAAAGTCCGCGATGGCGGAAATGACCCCAAAACGGCCCACACCGCCGCCGTACGGCGCCCTAGGTGCAATACCGCCACCCCACTTAGCGGTCACCGCAGTGTGCGCCTACCGGAAATTACGGTGCCCGGAAATATACGGAAACGGAAGTTAAAACATGGGCCCGGAACGGGAAACATCCCGGCGTACACCTATAAAAACACCAAAACCACACAACCCCGAAAATCACTACCCTGAAACACACCCCAACCCGTCAACCACCCTAGCGAAACCACGAAAAATGGGAAAAGTAGCGAAGAAAGCGTGCGACCGCAAGCGGCAGGTCCACTTCTCCCGTGAGGAACTCACCGTGCTAACAGAGACCCTCCAGGAGAATGCAGCCGTCGTCTTCTCCACGCAAATGACCAGGACGGCACTTGCAAACAAGAAGGCCATATGGGCTCTGGTGGCACAGCGGGTAAGTGCGGTGGGGACCGCACCCCGCACCCCACAGCAATGCCGCAAGCGATGGGACGACCTGCGGATACGCGTCCGCAGCATACTCTCTGCCAACCGCAACATTGCCACAGCCACCGGGGGAGGTCCTGAATCACCCATCAAGTTGACCCCCTGGGAAGAAATCTGTGCCTCCACCATCGGAATGGAGAGCATAGAGGGAGTCGGAGGGATGGAGAAAGGAGTGCAGACATCCGAAGATTCAGGTAGGAGGGCCAGATAAAACAATGCCAAATCCACAAAGTCCAACCATGTGAAGTACCATGCGTCCACATAGTGCAACAGAAACACATGTCCAGGAGAACGTCCACACACATCGGCCTGAAAGCGCACCTCAAAACCCACAATAAATACATAAATAATTAAAAACCCCTAATACACGCACTACACGTGCAGCAGGCACACCCTAACTGCAGGCTGCCAAACAACTGCACCCTCACTCCACACACAAATCAAAGCACCTCCAAGACCCCGACCCAAATCACCCTCAGGTACCACCCCAATGCATGTGATACAATGCCATTCCAATTCCCACTGACCCATCAATAACCCTCGCCCTCCTTTACTCCACCACAGGGTCCGATCCAAACGACGAGCTACAGGACACCCCTACCAGCACACCTGCAAAGAGGGCCAAGACCAACGGCCAGAGACCCTCCACCTCAGCTGCACGCATCAAGACACGGCAGCAGCACAAATCAGGTGGCAGCACAGAGGAGGGAACATCAACAGGCACCCCAGCAGCCAGCATGGCCACAACACCACCACCACAGGTCCCCCCAATGGATGCCACAGAAGGCACTGCCTCTGGTGGCAGCAGCACCATAGGTGACACCCCATTGATGGCAGCATGCTCGGACACAGAAGACGGGGATGTCGAGGTCAGATCCATCCATGACCTGTCCCAATCCCCCTGTCTGTCCCCTCCCGTACAACATGAGGATACCACGCAGGTGCAGCCACAAGACGACGACTGGCCATCCCCCACAAGCCCTGTGGCAAGGCAACATGAGGACAACAGCCCCTCTGTGACACCACTGCAAATGGCCATGGCCCAGCAGAGGCAACAGTCCCTCGACAAGTTAATCGTCCAACAGCAGCAAATGGCCACACTCCTCAAGGGCCATGCCGATGAATGTGGGGGCACCAAGGCAGACATAGAAACATCAACAGAGACACTTAGGGCAGAAATGGAGAGAGGTACAGAGACGCTAAGGGCACAAATTGAGAGTAGCACCGAGAGCCTGAGAGTCCAAATGGAGAGTAGCACCGATAGCCTGAGGGGGGAACTGCATGCGACGTCCAAAGACGTATGTGCCGAACTTGCCGCAGTGCGCCGTGTGCTCACTGAGCTCTCGCAAACCCTTAGGGACATGCATGGACGTGAGCAGGCAGACACATCATCCGTTGCAAGTTCCGTCCAGGGCAGCCCCCAACGTAGATCTGGAAGGAACCTGCGCTCCACAGGCAGGGGTGCCCCTGACACCCGCAGAGGGGGCATGCAATAGCGACAGCCCACTGACAATGAGCATCTTTGGACACTGGTGTTCGGGTGGGAGGTAGGAGGGTGGAGGGGGTGTGTTGGGCTCACTTGGGTGGCGGGTCGATAGGGTGTTCAACATGATATCACATATGCCATAAAAAGTGCACGATCAACCAATGAGAAGTGTGGACATTGATCTTTGTGTACTAGGCCATCATAGGCGTACAGTCCATATTGTGCATGTCCCAGACACACGCAGTGCCACGAGTCCCGTGTCCATGCATCAGCCACCAGGCGTGAGTGCTAGAAGCATACATCAATGAGATGCTGACGAATGTCACGGCCCTCCGGTGCCTCGCAGACTCCATGAGGTGCTGCCACATCCCCACCCTCATCATGACCATCATCAGGTGCTTGCAGTTCTGCGTCAGGGGGCATGGGCACATTTCTACGTACGCACATGTTGTGGAGCATGACACATGCCATGACCATCTTTGCAACCTTCTCATGGCGGTACAGGAGTGCCCCGCCAGACCTGCTGAGGCAGCGGAAACGAGTCTTCAGTAGGCCGAATGCCTGTTCTATGACTACACGGGTACGTGAGTGGGCATGGTTGTAGTCCTCCTCATGCTGGTCCCGTGGGTTCCGGACTGGTGTGAGGAGCCATCTCTTCAGTGGATATCCAGCATCACCTGTATGTGGACGAGAAACGTATGATGTGGAATGCCATTGATACGTACGCACACCCCCCCCCCCTTTCCTGGCAGGTCATTGACAATTCACATACCCCACATCATCATGCATGTAATGAGACTCACCGAGTAGCCAGGATCTGTTCCCTGCGTGTCGTTCCATGTAGCGTGGTATTGTAGAGTTCCTCAAGACCATAGAATCATGGGTTGATCCAGGGAATCGGGCACAACAATGTGTAATGATCCTGTTGGAGTCACACACCATCTGTACATTCAGGGAATGAAATTGTTTTCGGTTGCGGTACTGGGCCTCCATGGCATGTGGGACGACCAATTCAACATGGGTGCAGTCGATGGCACCAATGCAACCCGGTATGCCGGCAAGTGCATGGAATCCCACTTTTGTGTTGGTAATTTCCTGCTCCGAGCGTGGTAGAGAGATGTAGTCGTCTGCGTGCTTCAGGAGGGCATCGAGCACTTGCAATAGTGTCCGTGAGAACAGTGGCTGAGAAATGCCATGCAACTGTCCGACTGTGTGCTGGTAGGTGCCTGTGGCCAGGAAGTGGAGTACAGACACCACCTTCAGTAGGGGTGGGATGGCGGTTGGGCTATCTATCATGCTGACAAGGTCAGCCTGTGTCATGTCCACAATGGCGGCTATGGTGTCCCGGTCCAGACGGTAGAGGGTGTGGATCTGCTCATCAGTGAGGTTGAACGGATGTGCTCGGAGGCGTTGAATTGCGGGCTGCCTGCGTGGTGGTAGTGGCTGTGCTGGTGGGCCTTGCTGGCCCTGCCTTGGCCTCCTCCTCCTCCTGCGTCTCCTCCGTGCGGCTGGTTGTAGTTGGTGTTCGTCTACTTCTTGGAGTCGGAGCACTTGCAGTGCTATCAGGTCCCCCAGGGCCAACATCGCGAGTCCTGCCGGTAGCATTTCGGTGTGGTTGTGGGAGGAGACTGGCTGTGCAATTTATGTGTTTTCAGGCTGTATGGCCTCCACCTGTGGTGATTGATTCCACCTGTGCAAACTGCTCTCCCCTTTGGCCGAGCACGTCCCGCGCACAACGCTGCAATTCGGGGAATTGTATCTTGCTATTGCAATCATGTATTAGTACCCGATGGCCGTGTAAGATTGGTTGATATGTTCATTCTGCTGTGGTCCCATTGTTTCACATACTATCTGTGCAGTCGCGAACAGACTTGTGAGGGGTCAGTGGGACGTAGTACTCGAGTAACGGTGGGCCCTCATGCATCACTGTACCGAGTTGCAACGACGGGCGGGGCGTCCCATTCGTGGGTGAAGGCAGTTGCCATTTTCACACACAGCCGCACTCGATGGGATAATTAGTGATTTCAAACGGCCACAGATGCCTTTTCGACGTGATGTTGCAAATGAGGAATTCGAAGGGCGGCGCTTTCGGTTTCCAGCTAGCGGCGAGGAGATGCCCACAGGTCTGACTGCAAATGTAACGTTCTATTGTTCTATGTCCTTGAGACAGGGCCCATGGCGAGGGAGCAATGATTGATATGAATAGTTTGGGATGCGCAATAGCTACGTGGGCGATGAGGCCGTCCGTTCCAAAATACATGTTACTTCACAACACTGGAATTACGGGCTGGGGCACTGTGGATTTAGCAGGCTGCATAACGCACAGACTCAATGGATGTTTCTAATGTCATGTGAGTAATTATTCAGGCATTTTGATCCCGGGATGAGGGAATGATGGATGGATGCATGGGCAGGTGATTTGATACAGAGTTTGCCATGTACAGGGCTTCTTGGGATCTATCCGCCTCCCCTACGCTATGTGATGCAGGGCTGCCATAGTGGGACCATCGTCCATCTGGCCTTGTTGAGCCCTCCCTGTCTCGAGGCGCCCTCAGACACTCGTTTGCGATGGTGTTTGCACCTCGATATAGATGGTTATGAGTCGCAAGTGGTTTTGGGGTGGTGATGTTCCTTTGGAGTGGGCTAGCATGCATATGGCTGTGGATTTCGTGTGATCATTGAAGTGAGTTGTTGGTATGTAGTTCTGATGGCCATTCTGTTCTTTTTCTTTTCTTTTGGTTGACAGGTATCTCCTCCCCTTTTGCCACTGCCATCTGTATGCCACTCCTGCAGATGGATTTTACTCCCGACACCTGCTGCTTCGTGTTAATCAGTGGAGCAGCATTACGATCTTATGGGACGATCCCCAATGGGCCACATGCCCTTACGCAGTACTGGTGGCTCGGAGCAACATTTCGGCCTTTCAGCTGGACTAGTGCCTCCCCATTGGGACGGCCCTGCGGTTCTGTGATCTTCCATGTTGCCTTTTCGGACGTGAATGTGGCTCTGTGTACCATGGGGGAACAGGGCGACACACAGGTAGTGGCTGGTCATTTCTTGCGGAAGCAGCCCACAATGGTGATTGGTGTTTTGGATTTCATGGCCTGATGGCTGTATGTGCTTGGTGATTTTGATGTGCATAAATATCTATTCTGATTTGGCCCGTGTAGCGTTTTTCTTTGCAAGTGATGTGGCATATGCCTATTTGGGGGGCGATGTATTGTGAGGAGATCTGCATTGGGTTCCAGCTTCGGGGTTTAGTTGCGTGGTACTGTGCTGTGCGCGTTTGCCTACGAAGCCCAGTGAGGTCAGGGATGGGGGCTGCCAATATGCCAGTTTGAATGTTGTCATGCTCAGGGGCGGGGGATTGGGTTTTGTGTAACAGATGCCGGTCAGCCAGGTGGACTGGTTGAATGATGTGGTTTTCGGTATATTGCTGGTCACAGGTGCCTGTGTTTGCGTGCGTTTCTTGGTGGGGGACTGTGGTCATGTCCATTGGGATGGCTTCTGTATTCGTGCCATCTGTGCCCTGCAGCTCCCATTGGCCCCTGTTGTGTTTCTTTTGTTCGTTGGCATGCATGGGTGACTTGTACATTTCAATGGTTGCATTGTGGCTTCATTGCACCTACGGGGAGTTGTACTTTGTGGGCAGGGAGCGGTGTACAGGCACTCAGTGGGGCCGTTTACGGTTGATTCGCGATGCCGTACTTCTCGCCATGGCGGAATGGTACATTCCGCCATGCCTGATGGCGTTAGGTACATGTCCGCTAGGGTCGGAATTGGCGTACCGTTGCACCATGGTGGTGTTTGCGGTTTGGCATGGCGCGCGCGCGCGTGCTTGGTGCAGTTAGCGTTGGCGTTCACTACGGTGTCGCTAATGGCTTCGTACTTTGCGGTGACGGGTCATAGTCGCACCGAGCGCTATTCGATGGCGGTATTGCATTTCCGCCATCGTTTTTCGATTTCCGCCAGGGTCGTAATGAGGGCCATTGTATTGCACAAATACACATGTAAACACGTGAATGCTTTCTTTTCTTTTCTCTCGCACATGCAGGAACTGCGTATTATTGTACTGCTAAGAAATATATAACTAACAAATTCACTGCCCAGGAGTAGATGGTACCCTCAGACGATGACTACCCAGAAGAATTGTCACACCAATTTGTATATGAAATAAAAAGGCCAACGTACCTGAAAAAGAAAAGGGTACGTGTGTACTACACAGCATTCCTCTTGGCCATAGAATACTCAATGCCCCACCTCCACCCATACTTGCCTGCCCTAAGAGATAGATCGCTTAGATTGGCGTGGGAACAGCTCTTCGCCTGGGCACTGAATGACTACCTGATAGGGAGAGCTTAACCAACAACAACTAACATTTAATAACCAGCATATTGAGAGTTTTCAGGCGGGCAACTTTAACGTCGCAAGAATACGCTGCCGGACCGCAGCAAGGTAAGAGCAAAAATGCCGGTGAAATTAGCATATGTAATAAAAATAATAGGGATTTTGATAATCACCGGGTTCTTGGCTGCCTCTGTATGGCAGTACAGCTGTGCTATCAATATTATTGCTGTACCTAAACCTAATACACCCCTATCCCCAGCTGCAACAGGTGTTACATCAGGTGATATTAGTAAAATTACACACAAGCAAAATAGAATTAAACGCAGCACATATTCAGATAATAAAGGTATTGACAATTATATACAAGATTCAGCACACGTCTCAAACAACATATGGTACAAACACATGACCCGTATTGGTAAGCAGACAACAGAAGACAGCTGCTACGTTTGCTCATTAATTCCATACGCCATGAGCGCTTCTCGAACATTTGTTGCCACAGAAATAGATGAAAAGACAGCACGATGCATAATATACTTGGCACTTTTCCAGACGAAAGGAAGATTTCAAGGGACAGTGATGCATATGGTGTGGAAAACACGAGACTCATACCCATACGAAAACAACTTCCTCAAGACTTATTTGAGTTACCACAAGAGCAGTTTACATGCTGAAGCATTCAGATACATAACAAGTGGTCCTGCAAAAGGGGAAACTAAGAAAGTAACTTTGCAGTATTTACCATGTGATTGGTATGCCACTGAAGTTCCTGGTAAACTAGGATGCTGGGAGAGGCCACTGGTGACGATAACGGGGAAGGTGTACTTGGACAACAATTGGGAGATAGGAGTGATTGGAAGCAACATGGTAACAAAGGAAACTATCTCAACTATCGAGGCACACAACCACAGATGTTGGACGACTTGGATCAAGTACGTACCAATGCTCACATGGATAGAGACGGATGAAGACCCAATAACAATACTGCCGCTGACTGCGCCTAAGGTATGCTACCAGCATAAAGGAGAAGTGGACGTAGGATACAACACCAATTGTGCCAGCGTGATGGAGTTACCTGAGGGGGGAGCAGGAACAGCAGTAATAATGGACCATTACTGGGCCTGTGGAGAAAAGGCATACCACACACTGCCCCCTCTGTGGAATGGTGTGTGTACGATGGTGCATGTCAATGTACCATCACTAGTGGTACCCAAGAAGCATGTGAATGTGGCGAACTTTCCCAAAATGGATGAAGGGGACAAGAGAAAGAAGAGATCTGCACCACCTCAGGAGGAGCAAGGGAACAGGACCAACGGCAATAATACCGTCCTAAATAGAAGGAAAAGACAAGGAGAACCTCTGACTGGAAATTACCTATGGGGAAGGTCGGAAACGGCCCTCACTTCGATTCCGCCAGAACACAGACTATTCAGCAGAGCAGCAATGATCTTCTCCTCAATAATCCATCCGGGACTGCAGGCTTACGCAAACGCAAAGTGGCTCCAGATAACTAGATGGGAACTAATGATGACCATCAATTCTACAGTAAATGGATTCAACGCAATAAAAGAGGAGCTGCGAGCCGTAAGGATGGTAGCACTCCAGAACAGATATGTATTGGACCTCCTCATAGCCATGGAGGGAGGAGCATGCGCAAAGATAGGACAATCATGCTGCACGTTCATTCCTGCCAACGATGCTGACAACGGTACACTGACAGAAGCAGTTTCACAATTGGCCCAGATGCACTCCAAAATGATGGATGAAAGTAAAGGTGTGAAAAAGGACGAGAGCTGGTTTTCGCTATTATGGTCATGGATGCCATCTTGGCTGTCAGATGGACTAAAAATCATAGTTGGTTGTACTATTTTGGATGGAGCAACACTGATCATAATAAGATTTTGGAAGGCCCGGAAGGCACGCACCACCGACGAGTTGCTTGAAATGTTCGGTATGCACCCCTTGATGCCAGCAGATGACGGCCAACACACAGGCATAATAATACAAGAGAGGGAGAAGCTGCAAAAACAGATCATCACCAACCATCTGGACCCACCCTCAGTGAAGATCGAGAACCCAAGAAATCCCAGGAGTTACATAGGGAAATGGGTATACTGTACTCCTGGAGGAACCTGTGAATACATGTACTGGTCATTTGAAGATCATGTCAACCACTATGGACATTTAGGTGGAATAACTAAAATATGGAGAGTAAGAGGAGATAACGAAAAGGATATGTTTGTGGTCGACAAGTCGACCAGAGGGGGGACTGAAGTGGGAGAATGGAAAAACAGGCTCCCGTCCTTCCCCTCTCGCGCCTGGCCTAAAGGATCACGGCCCAGGCACCCGCCACGAGAAGAGTTTGCCCATCTACCAGACGACCAAATACCCTGGTACAGGAACATACGAATGTGTCCATCTGCCTGCCCAGCAGCACGCCCTGCCCATGCTGACACCTGCGGCACGGATCAACTAGACTAAAACCAACACGTCGTTAGAGATGCCATGACGACCTAGCCAACGGTCAGCACACCTGTGTATACACACTGGACACTCCCGCACCAATCTACACGAAGAATATACTCAGTGCTATGACATAGGCGACAGACATACTCACGGACGTGCATCTTTATTATTTTCCACATAGGCTCTCAAAATGCAGAAACGCAAGACGCATCATGAACTCATCTATAGAGCTTGCTTACGCTTCTCCTAAACCCAAGTACCATGATGAGAAATATAACGAAGACACGATACTGGTCATAAGACAATATGAAACTATAACCTAAAACGCCTGTGCACCAAACGGTTTCACCTATACACCAGGCCTAAGTAGGCCGCAAGCAAGAGCTCCCATGGACGTTAAAAGAACTAGAGTCAGGTTACTGATCCTGCAGAATGAGCCCGGCGAGAGCAGACAGCCAAGGTCGCAATGTTGCAAACCCACATTCCAAAAGCAGACCATCAAGGGCACGATGTTGCAACCTCGCACGCCGCGCACCAACGTTAAAATCACACCTGCAAATTAAACCAGGCACAGTGGAAAAAACAATATTAATTGTGCAGAATTCTGCCTCAAACACGGTCCCACTTCACGTGACCAAGCCGAACCTGACAGGATGCCAAATCCAGGAGAAAGAAGGCGTCTGGATCCCTTGGTACAAGACACAGACAGACACACTTGAAAGGCTCAATGGACATTTGCGACAGTGGGAGTAGTCGGCCTTCCAGCTCATGAATAAGTCCTCACATTGTCTGCACGTACTCATAGTGAAACATTGTTGCAAATGACAGGTACACCGAGAGCTGGGAACAGTGATGGTCCCAAGCTGGGAAGCTCATGGGCGCACCAATCAGAACATGGGGCTCTT
This sequence comes from Ambystoma mexicanum, assembly GCF_040938575.1. NCBI lineage: Eukaryota > Metazoa > Chordata > Amphibia > Caudata > Ambystomatidae > Ambystoma > Ambystoma mexicanum. The sequence goes on from NC_090939.1 coordinate 340,910,570, forward strand.
ATCACTGACGCTATTAACATTGACCAATCATCAGGAGTCTTCATGTAACAATTCTCATGTATCTAATTGTAGGGACAACCCAGTATATCACCTGACTAACCCTCGTCCACTAATATTGTTCTCTATATGTATGCTATACTAACCCTACCACTCGAGCAACCAATTAAGAGTGGCAATAGGTTTTTTGCTAACTTTCCAAAGTGACGCAAGTAGCGCGTCATACTAAGGTAAAAAGGGCCTGCGAGCCCCACGATTGTGTGTGTGTCAGGACGGACGCGTACCCTCCTTGACCCATCCCTACCGTTTTTGTTTAATAAACAGCAGAGTCACCTTGCTTCTTGTGTGTGTCTCATACTCTATCTCTTTTGGGATATACGGGAGGAGTTGGGGCCTCCCTGCCCGGAGGTCTGCGGACGGCCCGGCCGACCCCGGCAGAATTTCCCCCCGACACAACCCTGACTTGCCTTTGGATCATCCCTTGGTACCTTGCTGAACTCCTACTCCATTTCCCTCTTGGGATTCAAGTCACGCCTTCAGTCCTACAGGTGGCTTATCCTGCATCCACGCTATTCTGCGGTTCTACTGTTCTAGGGACAGCCTCATTTGAGTCTCGAACCTCCCTCCTAGGTTTCCTGGGTTTTCCTAACACCAGATAGGTAAGACTATTCAGATCCTTTGGTTAACGTGATATATTGTAATTGCCTGGTACTTAACCTCGTTCCTTTTTGACAGCAGCATCGGTGTTCCAGAGGTTCCGTGGATCCGGGAAGCAACATCTCCCACCTGTGGCCCCAAAGGTCGCACAGCGGTTTTCTTTTAGTTCCCCTGTGCGTCACTTGAGGACGGAGGGTTCAACGGTCTACACGACACTCAAGTCAGAACAGACTGAGAAGCCGTATAGTCGTGTTAGACAATGCAGGGATCCACGGAAGAACCCATAGCTGCTTTAGTCCAGGCGATTACAGTATTAAGGGCAGATATGGCCACCGCAAATACGGTGATTCACCAAAGATTAGATTCCATACAGAGTGTTCAGCATTCTCTTCCTGCAGACCCTGAATTCGGAGATGCTAGCACTTCAACCACACCTCCTCCCTTGGCAAATACCCTAGCTCCAACTCCGGTGGTCCTCCCAACCCCTTCCCCCCTGGCCGCTCCTGAACGTTATCAAGGTGACCCCAAGAAATTCAGGACCTTCATCAATCAGTGCAAATTACATTTCTTGTGCAGACCTTTGACCTTTCCTAATTCCACTGCTAAAGCCGCCTTTGCCCTTTCCCATTTGGCCGGGACTGCTGCCGCTTGGGCTAATCCTTTATTGGAGAATAATAGCCCGGTTCTTTATGATTTTGATTTGTTAGTTCTAGAAATGTCTCGAGCCTTTGATACCAGACACAAGGCACAGTCTAGGGATTTGGAGTTGTTAGAACTAACTCAGGGCAGAGGGACTTTGATAGATTACATCACCCGGTTCAATCAATTGGTTGCCGAGACATCATGGCCAGAAAGCAAGCGGGCAGTTATCTTTTATAGGGGGTTGAGTAATGTAATGAAAGATGCTTTAGCAGTGATACCTTCCATGCCCACTCAGTATCAGGAACTAGTGGATCTTGCTCTGCAGGTAGATGCACGGCGATCAGAGCGTAGAGCTGAGTTGGGGGTTTCCTCCCACCCTACAGTCGTCAGTACCCCTGCTTCTAGTACGGAAGAACCTATGCAAGTAGGAGGTTTACGTAGCCCTATTACAACATCTGAGAGAGAACGTAGAAGGGTGGATAATGCATGCTTTTATTGTGGCACCACGGGACATTATGTTCAGGAATGTCCTCGACGTCTCAAGAAGAGTCAGGTTTTTCGGACAGCTCGACCTTAGATCCGGAGATCAGCTTGAGTGTTCAGTCTTCATCTCCGGGTACCCCTCTTTCCTTTGCTCGTGTTCAACCCATCTTTGTAAAAGCCACTCTTTGTCCCTCTACAGGTATTTCTCATGCAGTCACGATCATCATTGACTCAGGTGCTACTGGGAACTAGATAGACATTGCGTTAGCCCATTCCCTCAATCTACCTTTAGTGGTAAAAACCCGACCTGAACCTGTTCAGGCCGTAGATGGCACTGCACTAGTCTCTGGTCCTGTTAGACACCAAACTGCACCTCTATTGTTGACCATACAAGACATTCACACAGAGACGTTAAGTTTTGACTTGATTACCACACCTCAATTCGGTATCATATTAGGAATACCATGGTTACGCGAACACAATCCTCTGATTATTTGGCAATCAGGCACGGTGCTCTTCGAGTCTGAGATTTGTCAGAACTATTGTCTCCCAACCCATCAAGCAACCAATACTCCTTCTCGGGCCTTGGGAGCCTTAGCTCAACTCACACTGAATGATGATGGATCAGAGGTTGTGAATTCCCATACCGTTGGGGGGGTGGTGTCAGGGATTCCATCTGAGTATAAAGCATTCAAATCAGTTTTCGATCGTGGTTCTTCCGAGGTACTTCCTCCACACAGACCATATGACTGCCCAATTGAATTAATCCCTGATTCCACCATTCCTTCGGGCAGGATTTATTCCTTGTCTCCTTCGGAAGAACAAGCATTGAAACAGTATGTACAGAACGCCCTACGATTAGGACACATCCGCCCCTCTACTTCACCAGCTGCAAGCCCTATATTTTTTGTACCTAAGAGGGGGATTTACGTCCTTGTGTGGATTATCGGCGTCTTAATGCTATCACGAAAAAGGATAGATATCCAATTCCGTTAATCACACCCCTTCTGGACCACTTATCTCATGCTTCTGTTTTCACCAAGCTGGATCTTCGCGGCGCATACAATCTAGTGCGCGTTCCCGAGGGCGATGAGTGGAAAACTGCTTTTTGTACCCGTTACGGCTTGTATGAATACCTAGTCATGCCTTTCGGCCTATGTAATGCTCCGGCAACATTCCAGCGTTTTATGAATGACATGTTCAGGGACATTCTGGACGTATACATGGTTGTGTATTTGGACGACATCTTGATCTTTTCAAATAATCTTGATGACCATGTAAAGCATGTCCGAGAAGTATTATCCCGTCTGAGGGAACATTCCCTATTTGCCAAACCCGAGAAATGTCAGTTCCATAAAACATCTGTTGAGTTTCTGGGATTCCACATTACCCCTGGGGCGTTATCCATGAACAAATCCAAGGTTAAAGCAGTCCTAGATTGGCCAGTACCTCAAACACTGAAGTCCTTGCAGGCCTTTTTGGGCTTCGCCAACCTTTATAGGCGTTTTATTTCCTCTTTTTCCACAATTTTTGCCCCGCTCACGGCCCTGACCAGCCCTCAGGTACCCTATCGATGGCAGAGGGAACACCAGGAATCTTTTGAGGCTTTGAAAACTGCTTTCACTACTGTACCAGTGCTCCAGCACCCCAATCCCGATCTTCCGTTCATAGTTGAGGCGGATGCCTCTTCTTTTGCTCTTGGTGAAGTATTGTCTCAGACATGTCCTACAACAGGCAAATTGCACCCGGTGGCATACCATTCCCATAAGTTCACCAATACTGAGACCCATTATACCGTAACGGAGAAGGAACTCCTGGCTGTCATGGACGCCTTTCGTGTCTGGCGCCATCATCTTCTGGGGGCTAAGCATCCAATCACTGTATACTCAGATCATCGAAATCTACAGGATCTGGCCTCATTGAAGTGCATCAATAGCAGACAGGTCCGGTGGCATCTTTTCTTTTCCTCTTTTGATTTCCATATTATGCATCGTCCTGGAACCTCACATGGAAAAGCGGATGCCTTGTCACGTTCCCCGGGTGGGGTCGAGTTGCCAACCTTCCCTGACACGATTCTCGGAAAGAGTCATGTGATTTGTCTCTGCACTCCCTCTTTGCCATTGTTAGATTCTGTACGATCTTGGACTAGCAATCATTCCGACCAATTGCGAGATTGGGACCCCGTGTATTCTGAAGGTTTGCCTTTCGTGCATGAGCGTCTGTTTCTTCCCACACCTGACACTCGTAATTTGGCCCTTGAGTGGTCTCATGATGCTCCCTTCAATGCCCATCCCGGTCAAGAGCGCACTTTGGACCTCCTAAAGCGCTGGTGTTGGTGGCCCTCTATGAAGCGCGATGTGGAATGCGCTGTTTGTGCTCAGGCTAAACATCGAAGAGGACGACCGATTGGGCTGCTGCTTCCGCTTCCGGTACCTCCAAAACCTTGGCATACACTGACAATGGATTTCGTAACCGATCTCCCCAAGTTACAAGGTTTTGACACCATCTGGGTGGTGGTGGACACGTTCACAAAAATGGCTCGTTTTGTTCCTTGTAAGGGTATTCCTTCGGCCCCGGTCTTGGCAGACTTGTTTTTTGAGCATGTGTTCGTGTTATTTGGACTTCCTTCGGTCATCGTATCCGATCGAGGGTCACAGTTCACCTCTCGTTTTTGGAGGTCATTGACTAAATTACTGGGCATCGATACCAGGTATTCTTCGGCCTATCATCCTGAGACTGATGGGCAGACCGAAAGGACGAATCAATCTATGGAGCAGTATCTTCGGTGTCTTATATTGCAACAACAGACCTCCTGGTTGACCGGTTTACGGCTTGCTGAGTTCGCATACAATAACGCGGTTCATTCTGCTACAGGTTTTTCTCCATTCTACGCCCTCTACGGTCAACATCCCAAATTCTTGCCTGTCCCTGATGCTTCTGTTTCTTCGAATCCTGCGGCCACGGCTTGTCTTAGGGATCTGTCTGCTGTTCATGCTAGTACTGTGGTCCATCTCACTGAAGCAAAGGCTTCTATGAAGGCCCGTGTTGACGACAAGCGTCTGGCTGCTCCTCTCCTGGTGGTGGGTTCTAGAGTGTGGTTGTCTTCACGTCACCTTTGCCTAGTGGGTTGCCGGAAACTGCTACCTCGTTTCGTTGGCCCGTATGTGATCTCTCAGGTTGTGAATCCGGTGGCTTTTCGTCTAGTTCTCCCAAGTTCTTGGCGTATCCATCCTGTATTTCATGTCTCTCTCCTCAAGCCTTGTCCTGATTCTTCCCGCCTCTGAGCCCCTGTTGCTCCAGTGTCCCTGGCCTCTCCTGATGTTTTCGAAGTGTCGGCCATTTTGGGTTCCTGTTGGTTTAGGGGTAGGCTCCAGTATTTGGTGGATTGGAAGGGTTACGGACCGGAGGAACGTTCTTGGGTTTCCGCCTTGGATCTTGACACCCCTCGGTTGGTAGCTCGCTTCCATAGGGATCACCCGTCCTGCCCACGGGGTCGTGGGCCGTTGGGGGGGGCTATGTTAGGCGATCCTCTGCACACCGATTCACTGCACACCAGAACACTGCTCACATTTCCCCAACACCTTCCTCCAGGGTTCGAGGCTCATGTGATTCGGTTAACCCAAAGGACCGAAAGCTCCGTACCAGGTATGGTGTACGGGCTCGATTGCAACCCTTCCTGCACTGGCAGTTGCCATGGAGAACATACAGCAGAAGGGGCGGCGTTACATCTCCACGCCGATCACGTGATCCAGAGTGGCGTTTCTCAAGTGACCTTGGTGGACGGCACATGACCCAGAAACGTCACATGTCCCAGAAACGCACAGTATATAAAGCTTGAGACACGGAACACTCATTGCTTCTCAGCTGTCTTCAGACCCTGTTTGGCGTTACGTTTTGCTCTACTGTTTACCTTGATCTCGGAACTCTATCTCGGACTCCTTCGGATACTCCTTTGTACCTTTGCTTGGAACTGTTTACCTGTTGCTGGATTTTGGACACGACCCTGACTTGCCTTTGGATCATCCCTTGGTACCTTGCTGAACTCCTACGCCATTTCCCTCTTGGGATTCAAGTCACGCCTTTAGTCCTACAAGTGGCTTATCCTGCATCCACGCTATTCTGTGGTTCTACTGTTCTAGGGACCGCCTCATCTGAGTCTCGAACCTCCCTCCTAGGTTTCCTGGGTTTTCCTAACACCAGATAGTTAAGACTATTCAGATCCTTTGGTTAACGTGATATATTGTAATTGCCTGGTACTTAACCTCGTTCCTTTTTGACAGCAGCATCTGTGTTCCAGAGGTTCCGTGGATCCGGGAAGCAACATCTCCCACCTGTGCCCCAAAGGTCGCACAGCGGGTTTCTTTTAGTTCCCCTGTGCGTCACTTGAGGACGGAGGTTTCAACGGTCTAGACGACACTCTAGTCAGAACAGTTCTGCCGACAGACATGATAACACTCTCATCAATTGTTGTAAATGAATGATCCTGTAGGTCACTGTTCTGCCTCACCCTGGCGTGGTGCAGTTCGTTGCTGTTTATTGGGTTGCAAATGTCACATCAACCATGCATCATAAGCCCTCGAAACATGGTTATGGGATGCTGAGTTTTGTTCCGTTTTTCGGGACCAGTTGAGAAACAACATTTTGTCTTTCACACTCCGGAGAACAAGGTTTACAACTTTGTCGGCAGGCACCATCTGGCAAAAATCCTCTGGAAAAGTAATTTCACCTGATGCAGCAAACATTTTTGTTCCTTTCCTGATGAACATGGTTTACAGCATTGTAAAGTATGTTTAGAAACAACATTTCTTGTTTCCCTTTCAGTGAACATGGTTTACAGCTTTGTCGATAGGCACCATCTTGCATAAATCCTCTGGAAAAGTAATTTCACCTGATATGACAAAAAGTTGGACAATTCTGGAATGCCACCTGCCTTCACCTTCACCTCCCAGGTTAATTTGCCTCTCATATATTTTTTGTTTCTCTTGCCCTGGGACATGGTTTACGGGTTTGTCGGCAGGCCACAAACCCACCAACACATTTTTTCTTTTGCTGACATCCAGGGAAAAACGTGGGGTGTACAAATGTCATGCAGCCAGTAATGTTCCGAAGGTTCCAAATAGGTAACTAGGAAACATTTGGTGCAGAATGGTAAAAGGGTTTGGAATTGTATAAGGAACAACGCTTCACCAAGCCACGAACCCACCAACTAATTATACATTTTGGTGAAATCCAGGGAAAGGGGTGGGGTACCCAAATGTCATGTAGGCAGTGATGTTTGGAGGGTCCCAAAAGTAAGTATAAAACATTTGGTAAAGATTGGTGAAACGTTGTGGAATCGTATCAGGAACAATGCTTCGACAAGCCACCAACCCACAAACCCACACATCCTGCCCAAATCCCAGAGACACATTTTGACTATTATATTGTGTAGTTATGTTTAAATTGCTAATCCCATAGGAAGAGCACTTTTTGGGCGGCTTATAACTTTGCTCCCCCTGGACAAATCCTCCCCAAACTTTGCAAAAAAGTATATGGCCCACTCTGTATCTTTTTGCAAATTTTAGTGAGGTTTGGTTCAGGGGGAGCAAAGTTATAGGGGGGGTCCCAATATTTTTTGTTTCCCATAGATATAATGTGAAAAACTTTGTGCACGCCGACAGCTCAAACCGCTGGTCGGATTTCCACCAAATTTGCGGCAGGAGTGGCGGCTTAGTCCCGAACGCGCGCTTTTGTTAATTTGTTGTAAATCTGTCCAGTATTTTTTTTTAAATTAGTGATATCTATGTCGCTCCGCGGACACACTTCCCTGTTGGATAATCGGCTTACATCATGTCCGCAGACATGCAACAAGTTCGCGGATTGGCTGGGGTGAGGTGAGGCGCATCACATTGTTTCGATGTGCCCGCCATCTTGGATCCGATGGCAAACAGAGGCAAAATGCAATTTTGGGGAGTGTGTTGTGTGCAGGAGTGATTGGGGAGGGTTAAGGAGTAAGAGATGGGTCAAATACTGTATTTATTTAAGTGGCAGGATCCCTTGATGTCTTCACCTTGCCCGTGGTCGTAGCAGCTCTCCACTGACATAATGAATACCCTACTAGCTAATTTACTTTAGTGTGATGTTGGTTTTGAGTGTTAGTACAACATTGATTATTATTAATATGATCTATACGCAGCCCACATACCACAGTCAAAATGTTTGGTAGTATAGGTGTGTTATGCTGCAGTGGCTGTGGCCAGGGCCTAGAGTCTTGGATGCATGGCCGACGGCCTTTGGCCATGCATCCAAGACTCTAGGCCCTGGCCACAACCACTGCAGCATAACACACCTATAGAATCAAACGCACATCAAATATGCACCACGCAAAATTTTGTGTACTGTTTCATTTGAAGAGTTTGTATGTGAAGTTTTGGCTAGGTTATGCAGTTAAGATTGTAGAGTTTGTAACAAGGAGTGCAGTGTTTTTGAGTTTATTTTTTGGATACTTGCTGGTTGAGTTGGTTGAGGTTGTATGCAGTTTTTTCATGACATGGCTAACTGGACCAGAAATACTTTTTTGATCTCTGTGATAAAAGAAAAGATCATATGTTAGAGCAGGTAGTTCATAATGACTTATTGCATTGCATGATAGATATTTCTTTTTTTTTACCCTCATATTTAGTACTTTACAAGTACTGTAGTTCAAACCAGTGTACTACTCAATTTGCTCGGTTTCTGTGTTTGTTTTCTAAATCATTGGGTCTGTGGGAAAACAAGTCCATGCTGGATTAAAAAAAAAAAAATCTATGCTGTGGTACAAAATATTTTTTTAATTGTTTTACTGTTTATTACTTGTTTCTTGCTAATCTTCTATCTGTTGGCTTGTTGCAGATCTTTAGGGCAATTAGATACTTGTTGGCATCTTCTAATTGTTTATTTTTACTTATATGCTATTCATCTATCTGTTGGGTTGTCGCAGATTTTTTGGAGCAGTTAAGTTCCTGTTGGCATATTCTAACAGTATATTCCTAGTTTGATTTTAGTGGTATTTATTTATGTGTTTGTTGCAGAATCTTGGGTCATTTAGATACATGTATGTGTACTCTAACTATGCACAGATTTGAAGTTGAAGTTTTGCTTATGTTCATACACAGATTACGTATAAAATTTTGGTTTTAAGAATATCAAGTAAGTTGTTACACGATTTGTTGGCAATCTCTGCTTTAGACTAATGCTACTATCATTACATTCGAACCATAAACAATTCTTTTTTATATATGCAGTGTAGTGACCTGCATTGGTGTGGCTCCTGTGTGGTAGATTATACCTATTGTTGTAAAGGTTTTCTTACCAATTGATACTTGACCATGTGTGAATCCAGTCAGCTTACAGTTGTTTTTGGTACCATCTGCATTGTAACATAAAAGCATTACTATTACGTATTTACTATGTGTCTGTATTTGTAAGGTGGGGCGATTATCTGAATTGCAGGTAGTACATAATCTGCCATGGTTTGCATTTTGTACAAGATGCTGAAATGGAATGGATTCACAGTTAGGTATGGATACATACACAAAGCGTTCATTAGGGACTTCTACCTGTGCCACATGGTTGCAGGGTGTGCATGTATGTTTCCACATGTATGAAATCTGAAACATTTCATTTATAGGTATCACAGCGTCATCCAGACATTATTATTATTCATTGTGGAGGGAACAGTTTAGACATATGTCTGGAATCTCTTTGCAATTTGCAATGAAAGAAGGACTTGGGGAAAGTAATGGACATGTATCGCAACTCCAGAGTGATTTTCTTTCCCGTATTGCGCAGAGACAAATGTGGCGGCGTTCTTTTTAATTTGGTCCACAAATGGAGAAAGAAAGGCGCAATGTTAACAAGGTTGTTTGTGCCTTTTTGAGAGATGTTGGTATGTCCTTTTTTCAGAATGAAAACATTATGTTTTATAGCACACACATTTTTCGCAAAGATGGAGTACATCTTACTTATGCAGGCAATCAGATTTTTCTGAGAAATATGCAAAATGCATTGAGACCTTTTTTGGAATTAGATCAATCCATTTTGCAGTAGGTGTTGACCATTTGAAGTTTTCGTAACACAAAAAAACACCACAAAAAGGCTCTTTTCAGAGCCAATACTTCCTGCCAGAGAAAAGTGCAATGGTTGTGGCAGGGCAGCATTGCACATATTTTGGATGTCCGCGGACTGCTAAAAAATGCACAGAGCCCTGCACTTTTTATTTGTAACTTCTGTTTTTAAACTTTGAAAGGCGGCTCTGAAAAGAGCTTGTTTTTTTTGTTGTTTTATATATATATATATTTTTTTTTAAACACGACACACAAGGAAATGAGGGGAAAGGAGGGTAAGGAAGGGACACCAACAATGGGGATATGAAAGGGCAGATGGAGAGAGGAAGATGTAGGGTGGGTCTTATTCAGGTAGGTCGCAGACCTCCTCATGCTCCGTGACCACAGTATCGAAAGCAGTCTGCAGGTTCTCCACTCTGCAGAGTAATGCGTTGCAGTACATGCACAATATTGTGACCCTTGAAAGGTAAGGGTCAACAGCATCATGAATGGCCTGCGAGGCAGCTGGAGGGATGCACTTTCCCACAGGAGTGTCTTTTGTGGTGACAGAATGCAAACAGAGGATGCTGCAGAGGAACTCAACCTACTACGTTTATGGCAAGGTACAACCTTACGAATAGCCCAACCGTGGAATGACGTTAGGTGTCGCTTTATTGATGTTGTACCAAAGCTATACGAACCAGGCTTTTGACTTTCGATCAACAGTGGTAAATAATAGCCACACCCAAGACTCACGATGAGTGCTAGTAGAAAGGACTTCCACTACCTCATCCTCTTCATCCGTCTCCTCTGAATCCTCACGCCTGTTTCCCTCAATAGTCCCTTGGGGACATGGTGGTGGTGGAAGGGGTTGGGGGTGCTGATGCTGAGGCATTAGCAGCAAAAGCAATTTGGGATGCCATCTGGAAGGTTAATAACCAGGAACTAAGAACTAGGAACCAAGAACAGCAACTTGCACAATTGTCCTGTTGTAAATCTTGGAAATCCAAAAGCAGAATGAGGATCAGCTATGGGGTGTGGCCTTTTATAGGGGTGCTGGAGCGCGCTTTGCGGACATCTGCACCATCCCCGAACACTTCGAACACTAAGCACGGGCTTAAAAAGTTTCAAAAAGTATGTAGATCGGTTGGGACATTGTATGGGACATGTGCAATGGTGAACTTTTACTGTAAAACACCTTGGATTGAAAAAGCACTTTTTTAACTGTCAGGGGACCGGGACAGTGTCCGGAAATAAGGACGCTCAGTGTGGGTGAGGTCACATGATGACGTCGCGACACGTTTCTAAATGGGATGGCTGTCCGCAGGACACCGAATGCGCAGTGCTGGCTGTGCGAATGGGGAGGGTTGGCTGCGGACAGTGTTTGGGACCCCAAAATAATTGCAATACACATGCGGCGGACAGTTGTGGAGAGGCGCGATGTTCACAGGACCAAAATGTGTGCTGCGCATGTACGCAGGTGTTCTACGAACAATGTTGAACTGCCCGAATATAATAAATGTGCGTCAAAAATTTGCAGACAGGTAGACGGGATATGTGTTCTACTGATATATTCATTCTGGTTGCGGACATTACGAACAGCATGGGTGTTATTAGGACACCCCTATTTTGGGTGATTGCGGACAGGCGGACATCTTGTGTGTTCTAAGGACACCCCCATTTTAATTACAGACAGGACGAACAGGTACTCTGTCCTTAGGACACCCTAGGTTGGTTGATTGAGAACACCCCGGACAGCCACGCTCTCCGCGGACACCCTGACTGCCTTTTAAAAAAATAAATAAGACAAAGGCATATAATAAGAACACATTTAAAATATTATTGTTTAACAGTCGAAAAATTAGGAAAGAGAGGGGGAAGCAGACACTGAAACAAATACAGGGGATTTAGAGGTTTGGACATGATGTATGGGAGGGGAGGAAGGGATGGAAGTTTCATTGTACCGTTTTTCTTGGTGGGGAGGGTTTGGGGATAGTTGGCTGGGACATGGAGAGCGGAAATACTACATGTGGGACAGTGGTATTTAATGTTTTCTTTAATGTGGTCCACAATACACTCTTTTCGTTGATTGAAGTGTTGTAGTAATAAATCCATGTTCAGTTCCATTCGTTTGAGAGGATCTTCTATTATCTTGTTTGGTCTATTAGTTTTATTGGTTGTCTGGTCTGTTAAAGAAAACGTGTTAAGTACATATAAAGTATTGGTTATTAATTGGCTTATATAGAGACATGTTGTGTCTACCATTATTATCACTCTCTTCACTCATTTCATCTTGTGGGAAAGTTTCTTCCAGCCATTCCAAAGTACTGGACATTTCTGTGTTAAAAAAATAAATATTAGTTTAAGTGTACATAATACAGAAAATGTATAAGTATATGAAATAAATGTAGTGTACTTACTACTTTTTTACACACTGTTGCTGTTACTGGTATGTAAGTATGCTCTTGCTTCTTGCTGTGCAGTTTCTGTGAGGTAATTCAGTTGGAGGCATATTTATTTTGTTTTGATATATTCCATTATATTGGAAATGCGACTTCAGTGGATGGTTGGTGTCTCACATATACAGTTCAATTCAATTTTTTATTAAATTTAATGTATTTATGTGGTGCTTTTTGAATATGTTTGTGTGTTTATATTGTATGATACAATAATGGTAGATACCCTCTAAGTTTTTGGATAGTGCTGATGGTGACCGTGTGCGTCTGCGGACATGCGCACGGTCTGCGGACATCAAAATCACTAGCGGGGTAGGGAGTTTAGTATTTTCTATGTTATATTAATGCAAGGTAAGGGAAGTCTTAGTAAACATTTGTCACATTCCCATTATCTATATTTATATTCAGTGAACAAACTGTGTTAAAGGGACATGATGGTTAAGTTGCACTACTAAAAACCTATGAAATTCAGTGAAAAAACTTTTTTAAAGGGACGTTATGGTTAAGTTGTGTTACTAAAAACCTATAAAAATCAGTAAAAAAAACTTTGTTAAAGGGACCTTATGGTTCGAAGTAAAACCGAAAAACCCCTGAAATTCACAAGTTATGGTAAGCTAAGCAACCATAACTCGCACCACCACCGTGCACTGCTAAGACTAACTAAGTGTCATTGATGACACAACTTATCCATAATGTCCCTTTAACAACATTTTTTCACTGAATATATATATATACATAGAAGTAGTCAATGAGGGAATTGCATTCTGCAGTAGATGGGGAATGGAAGGTGTGGTGAGTTGTATGATGAGGGATTTGACAATGCTGAATAGTGCCTGTGTATGATTGGTGAAAGATTGGAGTTCTTAGAAGTAATTAGTGGCTTTGTGTTTGTTGCATCAGTGTTTGAGTGGAATTCTGGTAGTGGGGCATGGTTTCTTTCCTAGGGATTTGACTTCCTGATTGATAGAAAAGAGGTATATTTCGAACACTCGTTTTTTGTGGTGGCTGCAGGGTGTTTGTGATTTGAGGGGGGGCATTTTGTTGAGTGCCTGTGTAATGATTGTGTTGTAATGGTTGAGGAGAATGAAGGGATGTGCGTGAGTTGAGAAGGGGGGTATATGAGTCATGCTATGGCTTTGTCTATAATGTGTTAGATTCCTCTGGTGTTGGGAGGTGTGGCAGGTGGGTGGATCCTGTATAAGGAGTGGGTGTGAGAGGGATAGCAAAGTGATCTGACCAAGTCACCCAGATACGATTTTCCACTGAGACTTGATAGTTGATTAAAATCAAAAGGACCACATAGTTGACTGCTGTGTGTGTGTGTTAGTTGATGAGTTCTATGGGGTCATGGGGGCTAAGCGAATACTCTCCAGTATGGGGTGCTTTCTGGATGGGAACTCTCAAGGTTGAAGTAACAAAGTAGATATTGATGCCGGTCGAGCTATGGTTGTTAGAGTGGACATTGGGATTGTGTGTTGTTGGAATAAACATATCCATAAACCACATTACATAAATGAACATATACATAATCAATACCAAAAAAAATAAACAGCACCAATTTGATCAATAAAACAAGACAAGGAAAACTGGTTAAACACAGAGTAAAAAGAGGAACATGTTATCAAACAGATTACAGTAAAAAGGTTGAATTCACCATGCTTTACTTTATACATTCTTAATCATTTTGCAAAAACAGAAAGTTTGTTCCACCAGTACCAAGCTTTTCTCAAGTATTCCACAAAGCCCCAGGCCATAGGTATAGTAGCTGCTTATAATAGGTACAGCAATACAAGTCTGGCTTGTGTAAAGCCAGCATTTTTGAGCAATGGTAATAATGTTTGTCTTCTCAAGTCCCTATAGGCCGGAGAGAATAATACAAAATGAAACAATTCCTCCTTGGGCCATTGGCAACTTGTGCAGGCTATAGACTGTTCATTAATTCTTAGTTTGTGCCCCAAGCCATAAAGTATCGAAACAGGGCCGCGTCAGTGCCCACGATCAGCAGGTCTGAGGCTATAGAGCAAGTATGGCTGGATACCCTCGACATTTGTTAGAACAATATGCCTTCTAATGGCGGAGGGTCCCTAAAGCAAGAGCTTCCCTGTTTGGCACAAGGATGGCATTATATTGTTGCCTAGATTGTTTTACTGAACAAGAAGATAAAAGAATTGGCAGACATAGCAAATTCACAGGGTGCAGAAAAGTAATACATTTCTGAATATATAAAAGCCACAGAATTTTCTGTTTAGCTGGACCATTCGCCAGAGCGCTTTTAATTGTGTGCGATAACATGGCTTTTTGGTTTGACCATATCGCCAACCAATGCAACAGGGGTGCCATCAACCACTCATCACCAATATGCGGGCACCCCAGTTCCATATGTGTACCATAATTGGGTGCCGATTGTGGGAGACCAAACAGTTTCTTCAGGAAGGTATTCTCTACGTTTTCAATAGTAACAACTTTCTCCATACCCCATAGTGCTGCCCCATAGTTGGTGGCAGTTTTAGTTTGGGCTCTGTAAACATCCATGATTAGATTAATAGGCTGGTTGAGTGAAAACATTTTAAACCAAGTCAGGCCCCCAAAAGCCTGTCTCATTCTCAGACATTGTTTATCCACAAACCCCTGCCAGTTTTCACTAAAACAAACTCCAAGTTAGTTGAATTTGGTGACCCTAGGTATGGGCTTTCCACCACTGCAAATTGTGCACATTTTGGATTGTTTACCCCCTTTACTTCTACACACCATAACTGCCGATTTGTTAGAGTTCACTGCCAGTTTGTGGTTAGTCATAAACGGTGTGTAGGCATCCACCAACAGTTGTAGGGCTATGCGGGTGCGGGCAATTATAACCATATCATCCTCATACCCTAATACTGGAAGAGGAACTCCACCTAACCTAATAAAATCTGCATTGGTTTCCACCAGTGCCTGGTATACTCCATTTATATATAGGGTAAATAATACCGGGGCGACCACACAGCCCTGTCGGACACCCAAAACGGTCTCAAAGAAAGCTGTATATGGTGCCTCGTCTTCAAATCAGACACAGGCCGAGGTGTTTTCATATATCAATTGGAGAACCTTCACCAGCTCCTCTGTGCAACCCATGGACCTTAGCATGGCCCAGAGCAATGCCCTATCCACTTTGTCAAAGGCCATGCTCAGGTCCATGAATGCCAAATATAATGGCTCACCCCTAACAAATATTGATGTTGCACCTACTAGATACAGGTTCAAGGCCTGTTGTCTGGTCCCCAGACCCGGTCAGAAAACGCATTGTATCTTAGCGAGTACCCCTGAATCAAAATTCCACTGCTCCAGCCATTCCAGGACATCCCAACCAAACATCTTAAAAGATGTATCGAGCAAGAATATTGGTCTACAGGACAATGGGCTACCTGGATTGCCCTTTTTGAAGATTGGATAGATTATTGCCTGTCTCCAGGACTCTGGGTTGGTTCCTAGTTCCAAAAAAGCATTATAGCAGTTAGTAATCAGTGGGACCCACAATTCCAACTCGTCACAAAATATATCAGCTGGGATAGCATCTGGGCCAGGTTAGTCGCATAGTCGAGCCACTAAACCCAGAATATTTAATCGGATGTTCGCTTTATATAGGGAGTTAAAGTGGTTGGACCATGCCTTTGTACTCAGATTATTTTCTTTCTGGGTCATAGTTTGCTTATAAGGCGGGCCCCTGAGCCACAAACTCCCAAAATGTTTCAGAGTCTCTCACTTCCACAGCACGAATAAGTTATTCCCAAGCACACTCTTCTAACTGTCTCTTTCTTTTTTACTAGGGCAGTTTTGTATTGGGCCCAAGCACTGATAATCTCCTGGCGCGTACTATCTTTTGTATGCAAGAGCCTTTTGAGTTTGTTCTGTGCTATGCGGCAAGATTCATCAAACCAGCTATGAATGTTTGGTCTCCCTGTTCTAAAATCCAGCTGGAAAAGATCTGTCAGTGAACTCCATAGCTTTTGTGCGGCCAAGGCTATTGAAAAGGGATTTTTTGAGAGGATAATTTCAATTTCCACTACATTAGTTTCACAATATGGACTGTATGAATTTAGAGTCCAATTTAGCCCATTTTACTCTGCGCTTACAGCGTGGATTGGTTTCGCATTGGTCTAATTGTGGCGGGTTAGCATATAGATCCATTGTTGAGTCTACTCTTAGTATCAGCCTCAATGGGTGGTGGTAACTAAATACTCCATTATGAGATACCAATCCTTTGCATATAAGAAAAAATAATCAATTGTTATCCTTTGAGTGTCATAAAAGGTCGGCTTCCCCGGTCGGTCCACACCAGCATGACCATTCAGCAGATGGATTCCCCAGTCCAGGAACCACTCGTAAAACTGTTGTCCCCTCATACACAGTCTTTCATCTGCCTTTTGTACTGGGGCTTTCTCATATGCAATGTCTTCCACAGGGTCTATCTTCTCAGACGTTATCCCCAAGCCCAGTTTAGCGTTAAAATCACCAACCAAGACTAGCAATGAGTCCTGACTCTCCTAGGCCATGCACGATGATTCAATAAAGTCCTACGAAATATGGGGGTTATTATAGAAATTAACCAGGATCAGCGGTTAACCCTGCGCAGGTTGTGCACTAATGCACTGTAATGTTTACATTTCTGGTGCTCCCAACTGGTAAAGTTAGGTTTAAAGAAGCTTTCAACAAGATTTCCAGACCACCATAGCTGCGCCCACGCCCACCTTTCCTGGCTGGAACACAGTTCGAGACAAAGCCATCCAAGGAAAGAGAAGGAGAGCCCATGTCTCCTGGAGGAATATTACATTGTAGTCCCGCAGAGCTGTAGCTATCGCATGCTCAGAGATCTTAGAGGCAGCACCTGCTATGTTCCAACACAGGAGCGAAAAAGCCATATATGATGAAACTGACTTAATGCCCATGGGGTTTTGCCATACCTCAAATCCCCTGTGGGTCCTCCCATCATGCTGAGCAACCTCCCCTATGCCAACAGGTCAATCCAATTCCTTAATTTCCCCCAGAATCTTAAAACGATTTACCAGGCCAACAGCCACCTCTGGGATCTTGGTTACATTCATACTCCTTCCCACCATATCCTCTAGTACCCAGCCCAAATTTTGAGATGTATAGTCATCCCTTGGTGAAGAGAGACGAGGGATTGTGGGATAGAAGCCCACTAGGGGGAAGAAAGCACTATTTTCAATATGTTTTCTACACAATCGCCACTCAGAGTTTAGGGAAGTAACTGGGGCAATCATAGAAACAACCATGCAGTCCACCTCTGCCCATTTGGGTTCCTTCCCTCCCATGATACCCTTTTAGCCACTAGGCTACCTTTAGGGTTCACCTTCAGCCCCGGTAGGCACGTGTTAATCCATTGTGCCATTTTATTTAGGAGGGAAGTAGTAGATTCTACCGTGCCGGGGTCCAGACACAGTAATCCTGTAATTACTCCAAAAAGGGGTAGGTTTAGCACCGTTTGATTAGGGGAGGGACCATTATCCTTTCAGATTTTATGAGAGCCCACAGCCAAAATCACAGTTTGACCCCTGTTACCCTGCTGTATGGGGCCCCTCAGAGCTGGGTACACTCTGGCCTGTGGGATTAGGGGTTTGGAGAGCAGATACTGGGGGTTTTTCACCACCCAGATTGCCCACATAAAGATTGCTAATATTGTTAGGTGGCAGTGGGGACAGACGTTTTCCCTCTGGCCCATTTGTTTCTCTAACAAAACCTTTCATTTCCAAGATGTCTTTTTTTAGACCTCTAGTTAAATCATCAATAATATAGAGTGAAATGCTCGGTGAGTTTTTGAGGGCCTGTAAGGATATTTGGCGTGTTACAGTACAGAGTACAGCACTACTGCACAAGTAGCACATTTTTTTGCAGCACCACCACAAGGGTGCGGTACATTGCTATATGGGTTACCAGATTAACAAGGAAAGACAGGCTATTCAGTCAAAAACGATTTTAACATATAAGATGCAAATCTATTTTTACAGTTAAAAGCACACGTGCTCATTTAAAAATGCACACTATTTTTCACCTGAAATGCCTATATTGCTAGAGACACATTTGAAAATTAACAGCTAACCTATTAACAATTAACCTGACTAATAAAACCTTATTTAACATAACCCACTAATAAAATGTGTTCTCCACTGCAGAATTAGGCATACTCTGAAAACCATTTAAATGTGTGTGCAGATTTTTTTTCTCCGTGTTTTTGTGCACAGTAACTGCAGGAAGAAGGAAGTCAGATTTGCAACAATTGCAAATGTATAAGCGAAGCTATTGTTGAAGAGTAGGAGGATGAGAGATGATGGATTTCATTGGGACACGTCATACAGAGGGCTGAGAGGAAAGTTTTAGTGGGCAGTATCAGGGAAAAAGACAGGCAGACATCTTTCTGCACGATTGGGGAGAAGACCTGGCTGTGGGGCTCCTGACTGAATGCAGATTCCTGTGTCCTGCTGCAGTCGAGATTGGGGAGAGCTGAAAGAAGGACCTTTCCATTGGCTGAGGCATTCCTATCTGCAAAAGCTGAGAATTCCAGGCAATGACCCCGGCTTGAGAAGGCAAGCGTTCCTTTTTGCTGGAGTTAATCCAAGAGAGCCACATTCACAAAGAGAACAACTAAAAAGATAAGGTAATGAGAAGTGTGGGAGCTGAGTGTGTACGGTAATATGCAGTCGGTGTAGGATTCCTGTGCGTGTCTTAATCAAGTGCTAATGTTGCAATTTGAGTTCTGTTCTCCGCCACTCTCTTTGCAGTGTGTCACAGACAATGCTTTGACTGTACCATTTTATTTCTGTAAAGAATGAGATCGTTTTTAAATACAACTTTTATAATACAGAAAAATATTTGAAAACAGACGGGTGATGTTTATTGTTTACCATTACAATGCTGATGATGTGGGGAGATTTTTAAACAGTGCAATGGTCATTTTAAGACAGATGTGTGCATGTCAAAATCAGTATGAATAATTGTGAGTGACTGTAGCATATCTTGTTGGAGGTACATGAGCCAACGGGAAGAGAGACTCTCTGAACATAGCTCCCTACCGTATATAAGGTAGTGGAAATTACCACAAGACTACCACATATAGCTCTCTGTCGTAAATAAGTCAGTGAGTTCGCCCATGGTGGCACACCAACACTATCACAGGAAAATGTGGTATTCCTAGAATGCAGGTCTGAGGTCTCTCTAGTGATCACACGAAAAATCTAAGCAAAGATAAGGGATTCTGGACATTGGGGCCACAAATAAAACAAGGGAATTATGCTCACCAAAATACCACCAACCACGTATACCAAATATGCAGGTCTGGGTGCTGAAATAATGCATGTCCATTGTATTATTGTTGCACATGGCCAAATCTGAATACAAAGAGTGATTATTGCTAAGTTATTTTTCGGCGGTAATAAAATACCGTCAGGCCCCAAATCTCCACAAAATACCCTACATATTTATGGTGCGTTGCAGGCCGGGAAAGTGATCATAGAGTACCTACTGGGCGTGGCAAGTGTGTCTCACACTGCCATTTGCACATTAAAGGGAACCCACTTTATAATAGCAGTGTGCCACTAAAAACGAATTTCAGAATGTCACAAAGGGAAACCACATTCTCAGATCTAGTGCAATATTTAGAGGCAAAGTTATTTGCACATGGGAATTGGTCTTCGAATAGCACGTTAGAATGGAGTAACCGCATTCAGGGTGAGGTGCAGAAAGAAAAACTAGACAATATTTTTGCAGAAGGCAGCATAATTCAGGTCTGCCTTACAAGATTATTGAATGCAGCTGATAAAAGTGCAGAGAAAGACTGTTTAATACGGCTATGCGGCAAAATATGGTTTATTTTAAACAAGTCCCTGCGAATGCAAGAGAATGATACTCAGCTAATTAACAGGTTAAAGACTGAATTAGATGGGGCAAGTAAAAATCAGGAAATGTTGAGAGCAGAATTGGATGTATGCCAAAAAGACATGCAATTAAAATGCAGAGACTTTGATACTCAGTTATCCAAAAGCAAGAAACAATTTGAGGATAGTGAGCAAGAATTGGCACACTTAAAAGCCTTAGTGGATCACATTAGGCAGGATAAAGATGAGGTTGTTTCAGAAATGCAGATTTTACAAAAAGAACATTGTGAAAAAGAAGGTGATCTCCAGAGTGCAGAACAAGAAATGATTAAAATGATTCAAGAAAGAGACAAGAGAAATAAAGAGTTCAATGAATGCCAAATGCAAATGTGCGATATGCAGGAGGTGATTAATAAAATGAGTGATGAAAATAATTATTTGCATGATGAAGCCAATAGACTCCTTAAAAAGTGTAAGGACTTAGAACAGCAAATGTGCATTCCCAGGTCCCAGGAGAGGCGGCAGGGTACCACATTCAATGGAGTGGAGGTGAAGTCTAGCTCTGCCCAAAGAGCTAGTGCCCCAGAGACTGACTGAACTTGGTTGCAGCGCCCTTGGGGGATTTGATACTCCCATTGGGGGCAGCCACCAATCTCATACACCTGAAAACAGGATTGAATCACAAAATAGTGCAATTCCATGCATTGCAACAAGTAGCCCCATAAAAATAATGAAATCCATTAAAGCCCTGATCAAACCATTTAAAAAGGGAGGTGAATGCTGCATTGAGGATCACTTAGAAGCGGTACATGACATTTTTAAAGCACTCCAGATACCTAGGGAACAGTACAGACAATATTTTCATTTAACTTTAGATGCCCCGACGGCCAGCATCATAAGGGGATTAAATGAACAGCAGAATATGACATGGCTGGAGTTTGAAAAAGAAATTAGGCGTCATTTTTCTCCTTTTCAGTCATTGCAGGAGGCAAAGAAAGTCGCGTACACAATTACTGCTGGACCTAATACATCCCCTCGCCAATTTTTACAAGACTTAAAAAGAGCATTCTCTCGCTTTGATGTATCTTTTGACTCAAATTCCAATGAGTTTAAAACTGCATACTTCTATGGGCTACAGAAAGACATCATATCCCAATTGGTCCGTGAATTTGACCGTGACAAGTCCCTTGAATGGATTGTACATCAAAGCACAAAGCTATATGAGGTACTCTATTGTCAGGGTAGAGAAAGTGATAAAATGAAAGATACCAGGCATAAATCTAAAGAACCCTCCGCCACAGTAATGGAAATCAGGTCAGCCAAAATGTCCCTTGAGTCTGCTCAAAGTCAAGGTAAAAATGTGACACCTGAACAAAGGGGTAATCAACAAAGATCGCCATTTCCTGTACCAATGTTCCAATCACATGATCCTAGTAATAGAGAGAGCTACATCAGCCCTAGATATTTAGGGGATAGACCCCGGGTAAGATACCGGTCTGATATGGCAGGTATGAACAATAACCAGAGACAAAA
Source organism: Ambystoma mexicanum (assembly GCF_040938575.1). NCBI lineage: Eukaryota > Metazoa > Chordata > Amphibia > Caudata > Ambystomatidae > Ambystoma > Ambystoma mexicanum. The sequence continues at coordinate 340,932,269 of NC_090939.1, forward strand.
TCAAGATCAAAGAAATGATGGTCCCTACCAGTCATTGGGGACACAGAGCAGATTTGATCCCAACACCATGATATATGGTAATCAGGATAGGCCCCGATATGTGGATCGATTTACTGATAATGGAAATCAACATAGGGGCCAGTACCCACAATCTGAGAGACAGGACATGAGGCAAAACGTGAACTACAGTCCACGCCAGTACAATGATTCCCCACCAGGGGACTATAATGAAAGGATGGGTGCAACCCGCTCCCCTCCACAAATGAATCAAGAGTTCAGAAACCATCCCAACCGGTATCAATCACCTGAGAGGTATCAGAATAGATCCAATCAGGGGGAAAACAACCAATATCGACCTAGGCCACAGAAAGAGGATCCTAGAGAGATGGAAAGGTTCCAGTACCTTGAGGCCCAAGTGAAAATGTTAGCTGAGCAAATAGGAAAGCTCTATACAGCGCAAAAACAACCTTCCAAAGAGGGGGCTGATGGCCATAGCAATGACCGGGGGGCTGGATGATAACTGGAGTGCCAAAATGACAGATTGCTCTGATATAATTTTGCATAACGACTCTGAGATGCCTAATGGATTAAAAATGAAAGTACCAGTAAATGAAATTGTGACAGAAAGTGCAAATACTTCTAAAAAAGAGGTACGGTTTAACTTAGAGCTAAATAAAACAGTAAAGATTTGCACAATGAAAAAGAAACATTAGGAATTCCAAAAGAACAAAGGAACAAAGGAACAGATTTAAGAAAAATGACTCATGCATGGGGAATACCAGTGAACAGGGAGTAACAGGGAGTAAGTGGGGATGCCATAGCTCCTTCCCTGGGCAAGCAAAACAATGACCAAACACAGACAGAAAAAGGAAATACTCACAAGGAGGGTACAAGTCAATCACCTGAAGAATTCTTTGAGCCACATATTCTTGACGAGGCTGCAAGGGCTGGTATTACACTAAATGATCACAAATGCACAGAATTAAAAAATGACAAATTGCTGAATGATGTTGTTACACATGTTCAGTTGGAAGGTTGTAATGGGGTCTCTGATGTTACCCAGATGGATGGGCGAACAGTGGCCACACTCCAAAAAACCTCTGAACATGGAGAAATGAATAAAATATCTCGCACAGAAATGGGTAAAAAGGAGGGAAAAATGTCTTTTCATTTACCAATGTGCTTAGCCAAAAGTGAAAAAGACCTGAGAAAGGTGAGCCCTGAAATCAGTAAGAATTCACATTTCTTATGTGTATTAGAGGAAGTTGAGGACAGATATTATGCACCCATCACTGTAGAAGAAAAATGCCACACCTTCGCTATGATTGACACTGGCGCACAGGCCACAATTATGTCCAAGGAGCTGGTAAAGAGTATCAATGAAGGGAGGCCTCCACAGAGTCAGATCACAGTGAAGGCAAATCAAGGCCCAGTGCATAACTTTAATGGGGAGGAGGTGCCCATCATAGGTGTAACTGAGGTTGACATAAAAATAGGAAAGCACAGAATGAAACAAGAGGTATTGATCACATCTATTTGTGAAATTCCATTTCTGATGGGGACAGATTGCCTGAAAAGATTGTCTCCTCTCATAGATGGGGTGAATGGAGTGCTGTGGTCCTTAACCAAAAAACCATTGAGGCCTAAGAAACTAAAATCACAAAACAGCAATATAAATGAATGTCACACCGTTGCCAAAACAAATGATGCTGTGGAGGTATATCTCCAGAATAGCTGCATACCTAGTGTCACTGTTATATTAATGTGTCAAGACAAAGATCAGAGCGACAATGAAAAACTACCTGTACAAATATACTTGGACCCAAGGAAAGATTGGCAGACTGCTATAGATGAGCACACATTACGTTTCTATTTAAAAGAGAATACATGCAAACAGAATATTGTTCCTAAAACAGATTCAGAAAAACACATTACCACTCTGGCAGAAATACACATGGAAGATGAGCAACCATGGGTTCACGTTGGTATAAATGATTATCTTAAAACAATAAAAGCCACTTTAGCGCTTGAACATGAAAGGAGTTTCATTAATGAGAAATTGTTGCAAAAAATTATGGAGAGGGAAGAAATCCCGAAATTTAGGATTAAAAACCAATATGTTTCTGGGTTGGACAGTCCAGACTTTGAAAACCGAATTACAGGCAGATGCATGCTTAAAATTAGCATTGGGCAGAAAACAATTTACCATAATGTATGGATAGTGAATGGAGCACAAAATGAATTTTACATGGGCAATGACATCATGCACAGAATGTGTATGGTGTTAGATTTCCTTAATCAAAAAATATGGTCACGCCTAGGTGGGCCGGCACCTGAATTTGAAGACAAAAGAAGGGCTTATCATTGTGCACAACTGGTTCCTTATGCCATCGAATTACAAATAAGGAAAGATACTATTATTCCTGCATTTACAAAACAGTTTGCAATAACACTGAAATGCAAAAATGGGCAGCAGATGAAAGGCTCTGATGCATTTGTATGCCTGAATGAATCCATAAAACAGCAAGGCCTGGATTATGAATACATTCCATTGGTAGACATTGGTGAGGGATCTGTAAAAATCATGGTAAATAATAAAGGTTGTCAGGATATTCATTTAGAGGAAAACTCCCCATTAGGAATGGCCATACAAAAATCACATTATACGGCAGATTTAAATAACATGGTGATTGGGAATATTCCTGAAAAATATGTAGATGCCAAGGGCGAGTTGCCAGAACACCTGGACTCTCAGCCCAAAGGAATATTTAAAATTCATTCTGTGTATCCTTATGATTCAAATGAGACAGTGTGCTGCCATCAAGAGGATTGCATAATATTTAATTTAAATGAAAATGAAACAGGAAATCAGCCCATTGAAGTGGAAGCTGATATGCCAAAATATTTAAAAGTGGCAGCTCTACAAAAAGACACAGCCACACAGTTAGAGGAAAGCGCTGAGATTCCTTTACCAGAAGAGTTTCCAGAATTTTCCAGAATGGTAGAAGAGCAGATCTCCTTAGCGGATGCATGTGACAGCGATGGGGATCGAAACGACCTGAGGGAAATATTTATGGAGTTTAAGGATGTATTTGCAAAAGATGCTTATGATTGTGGTTTAACTGATTTACATGTGGCCACACTACCAGAAGGTTGTAGCAGAAATCCAGTGTTTGTACGCCAGTATAGACTACCGCTGGCATGTTTAGAATCATTGGCAGAGATTATTAAAAATTTGGAATCACGGGGAATAATTAGGCCCATTCATAGCACATCCAATACGCCTATTTTAGGTGTGATAAAGCCAAATGGTCAATGGCGGCTGTGTGCAGACTTAAGAGAGTTAAATAAAAGAGTACCAGTATCTAGATGGCCACTACCATTCATTGATCAGGGCCTAGCTCAGATACATGGTTCAAATGTATTTACCACGTTAGATCTCACCTCTGGATATTGGTGTGTGCCATTGGCAGAGGAGATACAACACTTATTTTCCTTTACATTTGACAGGACTCAATATGCCTGGCTTAGAGCTCCGTTCGGGTACATCAATAGTGGGAGTGAATTTGGCATATTTTTGAGAAAGGCCATGCCGGATGCAGCGGAAAGAGGAACAATAGTTTATGTGGATGATGTCCTGATAAAAAATGAAAACCTTAAAAGCCATTTTGATGAAATAAGACATGTGCTTGGCCAATTGCAGAAAGCAGGCGCCAAAGTATCTTTGCAAAAAGCACAATGGTGCAAGAAAAAAGTGAACTTTCTAGGGCATGAAGTGACTGAACATGGGCTAAATCCACAAAGGAAGAAAATAGAGGCCATACAAAGATTAAAAGATCCTAAAAATGTGAAAGGAGTAAAAAGTTTATTAGGGATGACAGGCTATAACAGAAAGTTCATTGAGAATTATGCAGAAATCACTCAACCATTGACTAAACTGCTTAAACTAAATACTCCCTGGAGATGAGAAAGAGAGCAGTCTGATGCAGTGGCTAGATTGAAGGAATGTCTTGTAAAGGCACCATGTTTAGCATACCCCATAAAGGACAGGGATTTCTTTATAGAAATAGGCTTTTCTGAACATTGTATGTCAGCAGTGTTATCACAAAAACACGATTTGAATCACAAAACCATTGCATATGCAAGTAAGGCATTTTCCCAAGTTGAAATGAAATTTAATGAATGTGAGAAGGCCCTATTAACCACTGTGTGGGCGCTACAACATTTTCGCCCCATTGTTCAGGGAGAAAAGGTGATTATTGAAACAAATCATCAACCTTTGCAATTTTTAGAGAGTAAAAGAATTAGATCAGGCAATCTAGCGCAATCCAGAATCACTTCATGGACGCTGGCATTACAAGGTTTTCCCGTAGAAGTAAGATATGGACAAAATAAAAAGAGCCCAATTGCTCAAGGGTTAGCTTACTTACATGACTGTGCAGCTGAACAAATACCAAATGAAATGGAAGTGGAAGCTAGTTTACAGGAATTTGAACAATCACCACACAAAGCTTTTGATGAAAAAACATGCAAGGATTTGCCAACTGTATATGTGGATGGTTGTGCTTTTCACATTGAAAATGACAGTAATAAACAATTAGTGGCAGGAATAGGAAATGTCTGGTTGAAATGTGAAGGCGTTCCTAGTATAGGGATGAGGATTGGAGATAGGAGCAGTCAGGTGGCGGAATTGGCAGCCATCTATAAAGCAATTGCTACTGCAGTTGATAAAAAGTTCAGTGAAATTGTCCTGGTGACTGATTCTGACTATGCACGGAATAGCTTTGTGGAGTATTTGCCTGGTTGGAAAGCAAGAGGCATGGTTACATACAACAAAAAACCACTTAAACATGGAAAAATGATACAAGCCATAGACAAATTGGTGTCAGAAAATAATTTAACAATATACTGGAGAAAAATTCGTGGGCATTTAAAAACACCAGGAGAGGATAAGGAGGGAAATGATAAGGCAGACCATCTGGCTAAGATTGGGGCTGTGATGGGAGAATTGCTACATATTGATTATTTAATGGGTGAAATACAAATTGATGCAGTGACACGTTCTAAAGCACCAAAGGAGATAGATCAACCGGTGGTGCAGTGGAGTCATGACACGCCAGACCAAGATTTGATTGAGGCACAAAAGAATGATCAAATTTTGGGAATCTATTATAATCATTTGATAGATCCTGAACAAAATCCTTTAACAGAAAAAGATTGCATGGGAAAAGAAGAGTTGAGGGTGTTATTAAAGAACAAAACACGAATCAGATTACAGGATGGACTCATGATTAGAGAGTCCATAACAGGACAAATACAGTGGGTAGTACCCCTTTCATTCAGAGGACTGATGCTACACCATGCACATGATGCCATAACTGCGGGCCATAGAGGTTCACAAAAAACATTAGAAATACTAAAAGATTATGCTTATTGGCCACATATGTCCCAAGATGTGGAATTATATACTAGAGGATGTCTAGTATGCGCCCAATTTAAACCTGCTTCACCAATGCATAGAGCACCATTGATGAAAAGAGGCCTAACTCTCCCATGGTCAGATTTGCAAATAGACTATGTAGGTCCTTTAAAAAGGTCGAGCAGGGGACACCGTTATATTTTGAGTGTGGTATGTTTGATGTCAAAGTGGATTGAATGCATTCCTGCACCAGATTGTAGTGCGCAAACAGCAGCCACTTTACTGGTGAACCATGTGTTCTCAAGGTTTGGGTTGCCACAAAGAATTGAGTCAGACAGAGGAAGTCATTTCACAAGTACTCTAATGAGTAAGGTATGGCAAATACTAGGTGTGAAAAGGAAACTACATATCGCATATCGGGCGGCGTCCTCAGGTACAGTTGAAAGAAGCAATAGGTCTGTTGTGGATATTTTAAAGAAATTTGTGGCAGAAGCAGGTTCCAGCTGGGATTTACGTTTACCGTTGGTTCTGATGGCAATCAGATCGACTCCTGCCAAAGCAACAGGTGTTAGCCCCCATGAGGTCTTGACAGGTATGAAAATGGTGTTTCCACAACACCTACTATACAGAACACATGAGCAAACTCTAGTGAGTGCATCCACGGTTCATGAATATATTGATGAACTGAGGAGGCATTTGCAACATGCATTTGCTTTTGTGCAGAGAAATCTGGAAAGGGCTGCTGACAGTGCTAAGTCATATCATGACAAAAAGACATCAGTAAAGGAATACAATGTAGGGGATCAGGTGTACAAGTTTCATTTTGGAAAAAGTAAACAGAAAAATTCTAAATTTCTAGCAGCCTGGCAGGGGCCATTTCGAATTATAGATAAGGTTTCTCCTGTAGTGTATAAAATTTTGAAAAATGAAGGTGAAACAGCAATAGAGCAGTTTGTCCATGTAAATCAAATCAAACCATGCCATCCCAGACATGAGATCAGGCGGCTTGAGCATGTAGAAACAGATAAAATCACTTGAACACAAAAAGAGAAAATAAATGGGTACAATCAGGAGGCAGTGACAAAGAAGTTAAAAAGTTGATTGTTATGATGGCACATAAACACTGTAGTATATGTAAAATATAATATAAAATAAATATAAATAAATAAATAAATAAATAAATGCACATATAATGGAAGCTCATGGTTGGTGTGCAGAGAGAAAGTGTATTAAATATTGAATGCTGTTTTATATGTGTTTGTTTTCTTTTAACTTGTGTTTAATTTCAGAAAAAAAAAATATATATATTTTTACCAAGCATGTTTTATTTTTGGCAAAAGGATGAAGTTAGTATTATGCTATGTACTTAATCTGTTTATTTTCTATTTTGATTTAGACAATTAACATTATTTGGTCGGAGGTTCCGAGATCAGAGCCCACGGGAGACGATGGAGTCCTGGAGCCCACGTGGACGGATTCCGGGAAAGCCTCAAAGAGGGGTGAAGACCAAGCCTGCAAAGCGATCAGCATTGAAGATGATACCGATGATATGGTTAATGATGATGATATTTGGAGGGATCTTCAAGAATTCAGAAGCACAGGTTGTCATTGAACCTGGACCAGCATCTGGTATCGCGGTGGAAGAGGCACCAGGATTCATCATGAGTGATAGAAGGATGATTTTCCAAAATATATACATTCCGTTAAATCCTGAGATTTTGATTGAAAAACACTTGAACAATACCGGAATTAGGATTGAACAGACTAAAGAGTGGCTGGAAATAAGAAAAGAGGACACTAAGCAGTCAATAAGAGATATATTAATGCAATTGGAAAAAACATTCGTGAATTCAGCAGACATTAAGAAGAAGAGAGGAAAGAGAGGTGCGGTGATGCTCGCGATATCAATGGTAATGTCTATAATTGGAGCAATAATAGGTACCACAATATCAACAGCCAATTCTATTTCGGTAGGAACACTGAGTACTAAAGCACAACAACTAAGTATTGACCTAGAAATAATACAAAAGACATTAGATGGAATTAAGGGGGACTGGATGAACAAGTAAGATTCATAAATGAAACTGCAATCATTCTAAATGAACAAGCGGATGTGATGCAACGGGCGACTAAAATAATACTTAAGCATGACAGAACTTTAAATGAAATATTGAACATAATGAGTCCTGTTGATAGACTATTAACGAATTATATGAGAGAAGTTCAAACTGCAGTTTCACAATTGATTCAAGGACATATTCCCTTGTATTTTGTTTCGCAGGATATCATTCGTCAAATGATAGAAAGATTGACCAGGAGGGAAATTGACCTTATACAGGTAAAAATTGCATTCGAAATGGGGAATGCAATGCCGTTATATGTGGACTTGGAAAGACTAGAGATCGGATTTTTGCTATGCATCCCATTTGTAGCCCCTGAACTTATTTATCAAACGAAGTGGGTACACAACGTGGGATTTTGGCAAGAGGACAAATTCATTAAGATTAAGACTCCAAAAGTGGTGGCATTTCAGTCATGGGAACCTGAAGTTTATTTAATACCAAACCTGGAAACATGTGTAACATTTAAAGAACAAAATTATATGGGTCCAGGTAAACCGTTTGTTCCTGATGCCACAGATGCTATTTGTGGATTGAAATCTGACCCAAATATATCAGAGGGATGTGAAGTGATTATTAGTAATATGGGGAGTGAAGAAATGGCACAGGCTAAGATGGTCAGAGGTAAATGGCTGGTCAGCACCTGTTTAAAGAACATGACGGTAGTACATTTAAACCATGGAACATACGTGGTTAAACAGGTAAAATATAAGGTTTTTTATTTACAGGTTCCAAAGGATGCAATTGTGTCAATTGGGGGATTAACATTGTTTCATGTAACAAATGATGTTTGGGAAAGCCAAGTGGAAAATATCGATTTTTTTCAAAGGGATACTTTTCCAATAGATCCAGATGTGGAATATTTATTGAATCACAAAGAAAGACATGTTATGAAAATGAATTTGCGAAAAAACAATATTACAATTAGTAATCTGGGCATAATAGAAGTGGAAAGATTTAATTGGGGAACCTGGGGGGAACGCTCAATAGTGGGTTTGGCTATCCTGGTGCTAATCATGGGTGGATGGTTGATTGTGCTATCAGTAAAAATGAAAATGTTACTGATTTTACTGACTACGTCAGGAAGAGAAAGATATCCCAATACACATGCATTTTAAAAGAAAAAGAAAGAACAAGTTGTTTTTAGGAATTGGCTTGAATCGTGGCCAGATTCTAAAAACAAAAGGAGGGTATATGTAAGGATATTTGGCGTGTTACAGTACAGAGTACAGCACTACTGCACAAGTAGCACATTTTTTTGCAGCACCACCACAAGGGTGCGGTACATTGCTATATGGGTTACCAGATTAACAAGGAAAGACAGGCTATTCAGTCAAAAACGATTTTAACATATAAGATGCAAATCTATTTTTACAGTTAAAAGCACACGTGCTCATTTAAAAATGCACACTATTTTTCACCTGAAATGCCTATATTGCTAGAGACACATTTGAAAATTAACAGCTAACCTATTAACAATTAACCTGACTAATAAAACCTTATTTAACATAACCCACTAATAAAATGTGTTCTCCACTGCAGAATTAGGCATACTCTGAAAACCATTTAAATGTGTGTGCAGATTTTTTTTCTCCGTGTTTTTGTGCACAGTAACTGCAGGAAGAAGGAAGTCAGATTTGCAACAATTGCAAATGTATAAGCGAAGCTATTGTTGAAGAGTAGGAGGATGAGAGATGATGGATTTCATTGGGACACGTCATACAGAGGGCTGAGAGGAAAGTTTTAGTGGGCAGTATCAGGGAAAAAGACAGGCAGACATCTTTCTGCACTATTGGGGAGAAGACCTGGCTGTGGGGCTCCTGACTGAATGCAGATTCCTGTGTCCTGCTGCAGTCGAGATTGGGGAGAGCTGAAAGAAGGACCTTTCCACTGGCTGAGGCATTCCTATCTGCAAAAGCTGAGAATTCCAGGCAATGACCCCGGCTTGAGAAGGCAAGCGTTCCTTTTTGCTGGAGTTAATCCAAGAGAGCCACATTCACAAAGAGAACAACTAAAAAGATAAGGTAATGAGAAGTGTGGGAGCTGAGTGTGTACGGTAATATGCAGTCAGTGTAGGATTCCTGTGCGTGTCTTAATCAAGTGCTAATGTTGCAATTTGAGTTCTGTTCTCCGCCACTCTCTTTGCAGTGTGTCACAGACAATGCTTTGACTGTACCATTTTATTTCTGTAAAGAATGAGATCGTTTTTAAATACAACTTTTATAATACAGAAAAATATTTGAAAACAGACGGGTGATGTTTATTGTTTACCATTACAATGCTGATGATGTGGGGAGATTTTTAAACAGTGCAATGGTCATTTTAAGACAGATGTGTGCATGTCAAAATCAGTATCAATAATTGTGAGTGACTGTAGCATATCTTGTTGGAGGTACATGAGCCAACGGGAAGAGAGACTCTCTGAACATAGCTCCCTACCATATATAAGGTAGTGGAAATTACCACAAGACTACCACATATAGCTCTCTGTCGTAAATAAGTCAGTGAGTTCGCCCATGGTGGCACACCAACACTATCACAGGAAAATGTGGTATTCCTAGAATGCAGGTCTGAGGTCTCTCTAGTGATCACACGAAAAATCTAAGCAAAGATAAGGGATTCTGGACATTGGGGCCACAAATAAAACAAGGGAATTATGCTCACCAAAATACCACCAACCACGTATACCAAATATGCAGGTCTGGGTGCTGAAATAATGCATGTCCATTGTATTATTGTTGCACATGGCCAAATCTGAATACAAAGAGTGATTATTGCTAAGTTATTTTTCGGCGGTAATAAAATACCGTCAGGCCCCAAATCTCCACAAAATACCCTACAGGCCCCAATGCTGGGGAGGACCGGTGCTAATTTATTGTCCAGCACTGCATCCAGTATTTTAAAGTCACTTGAAGCTGAATTCATAGAGTCATTCACACATACTAACTTCATCTTGGTCACATGCGGTACCCACAAGGGGTACTCCCACACACCAAACCTCCTTCATGGTATCACTTTCTCTGGTGCTTTCATTCAGACTATTGGCCAAACACTGCAAACGACTTGGCAGTGATGTATTTGGAGAAGGTGGAGGGGACATTTTATTTTCACTGACTTCGCCAGGATAAGAGATAGCAACCTCAAAGGCGTGTGTTGAATGCGCTCCTCAATTTGCCCGCCATTTGTTTAAGGTACTCATTTAAGGTTGTCTGTCCTACAGGAGCCTGAACACTTTTTGTCCTTTTTGATTTTACTTTGGCGACAAGGATGCTGGCCTCAGGGCCACTTAGGCTAGCCAAAATGGTAGGCTTGCTATTTTTTGTTTTGTTAGGCACCAAAGGTGGAGACTTGGCCTTAGGTTTGGACGTAGTAAAATCAAACAGGCAACAATATATGGCCCCTAATGTACGTGCCTAGGACTCCTAGCTGATTTCACCCCTCTAGTAATTAGGGGGTAACTATAAAGTGCAAGTGTAAATATACTAATGTATACTAGTTTTTCCAAGTGTATCAGGAAAACATATATATACATATAATGAAGGTATATGGGCACAGGAAACAGGGTATTAACACAAAATATTAACACAATCCAAACACCAACTAATTGCTGAGATACAATGAACATAAAAAAGCACAATTAACAAAAATACACAAGTTAAAAAGCCATGGTAATAAAAAAAAACGACCATAGGATCAACAAGCAGTTAAAATACAGCAGGGCTATCATGTACCATAAGGTGGGGGGAGGGTGAGCTTGCAGCCCCCCACCTAATTAGGCTTCATTACCAGCAGTTTTCCACCAAAAGAGAGCTAGACCTGAGGCAAAAAAACAGTATGTATCATAAAATGTCTTATAGCATCAAAGCAGAAGGGAACAAGAGTGCACAGGACACAAATCTCCCTGCAGAGAGTCAAGAACGTCAGGTGTCAGGTGTCCAAAATACACAACCTCCAGGGACAGCGTACACCGACAGCTTAGGGAGCTGCCCTAGTCCCACTCTACCACCCCTCCCCCCGTCCCTGGTGTTCCAACAGGGAGTAGAATGTAAACAAGTAAAGAAGTGCAGAAGTCACTGAATGGCTGTGAGCGGCACTGAGGACAGGGCACCCCCGGAAACTTAACGAGCCCAAGTCCGACTCTCCCGAATGTCCCCCAGGCTGCCAGATAGCAAGCAGCAGAGAAAGCAAACGGATATCAGCTATCAAGGGTGTGATGCTAGATAAGCCAGGGAAGACCAGGAAGAGTCCTAGGCATCCACTCGGGGTCGTCAAAATAGGCCAACACAGATAAAGCATGGACAAATCAATCTGACAGTTCTGACACTTGTCGTGAGAATCAGTTTCTCCCCAAGAGTCAATTAGCATATATCCCACCTCAATTACGGTTCTTTTTTGTCTGTTCCAAGCTCCGATGATGATTTCCGGTTCCAAGTGTGTGCGAGTTCAAATCGTTGTGCTGTGGAGCAATGTAATAGCAAGGGGAGCACTAATCTCGCAATGGAAAGAAAAGGAATAACACCGTTGACTACCGCAGACTAGCAAATTCTGACTCAACCCCGACTCCGCTACTCTCAGCTGCGCTCTGGCTGCATGCAGGGGTGTTGAAGGGTAGAGCTCCTCCTCCAGGGTGACAAACAATGTGAAAAGACTCCCATCTCCCGTCTCATAGACACTGCAGACTAGCAAGTTCTGACTCAACCCCCACTCCGCTGTGCTCCTCTGCATTCAGGGGTGTTGAAGGGCAGAACTCCTCCTCCAGGGTGACAAACAATGTGAAAAGACTCCCATCTCCCGTCTCACGGACACCACAGACTAGCAAGTTCTGACTCAGCCCCGACTCACTTGTTTCTGTGAGTGGTCTCTGGAATGGATAAACACATGTGGGGAAGCATGCCAAGGATAATAGGTGTGTGGTAATAGGTGTGTGGCAGGATTCTGCAATGTTCCTGTCAGCAATAGTATACCTGGGGAGTTTGTGCTAATGAGTTAATTGATTCCATGAGTATGAGCAGATGCAGAGTGGCAGTTGGGAAGAATGCAGTGTATTCACCTAGCCATTTTAGTGGAGTGTTGTGGTGGAGTTTGATTTGAATTCTGGCTGTGTGTTTTGTATGAGGCATGTTTTGTAGCAACCAGTGGCAAACAGGAACAAATGAACGAAAAAAGGAAACAGAAATTGCAAGAACCCTTAGCTTTGTCCACCCTTTTAGTCTGCATGCCTGGGCAATTGGATGTCGTACAGAAATCTTAACCTGGAAGGAAAAAGGTATAAACAGGAAATAGGAAGCCAGTCTTCTATCAACCATGAAAGCAGCAGCCACAGAATCTCAGGATGCTGGAAAGAAGTTGGACACCAGACTGCAATGGGAGCTTCAGGGTGCAAAATGGCACTCCTATGGGCTGGGGGATTTACCCTACCTTCCTTCCTCAACTGAATTCCCTGAATTAGGATGCCCCTAAGTGAGTTTTGCGATAAAGCGATGATTGTGGTTATTTATAGCAATGGATACACATAGTTGTCTTGTGTACAAAAATGCTTTTATAGTCTTCACAAAATAATTATTAATGTGAATTTAATTTCTGCTGACATCAAATAATGTCATAAGTGACTGATCTATCTTGTCCAGTCTCTAGATGTCTAGCAAGGTTTGGTTATCAGTGAAAGGTGTGAACATCTTCTTTCTTCGTCGATTTCTTCTTTCTGTCCAGCATTATCGGGGAAAAACTACATGTGCCCTCTGATATTATCTGAGGGACACAGGGGTGTCCTTCTTCTCTTTCTGCCTATATATAGCCATCTCACTCTGATTGGCTGAATATAAGCAAAGCAAGAGGATTCACCCAAAAAATTAACAAACACTCCATCAAAGCTTCCCATCTCAGCTCAACAGTTCAGCCATATCTTTTAACTCTGAGTGAAAATGTGTGCTATCAATCATAGCTTGCTCTATCCCAATTTGTGTATCCGAACTTTAACAGCTGTACTATTTCAGCATCTACAGCAAACAACCTCTTAGTAGACATCCTGTACTTATGGTAAAAATAAACCATTATAAAAAAAATATACTCAAGCATGTTAGAATAAAAGGTCCTGTCACAACGTACAATGCATTGACATTGCACATTTCTACGTTAAGTTAAATACATTTCATCAAAATTATAAAATGTGATTATGTGAATTTAGCTCGATCTTTACAGTTGAAATGGAAATAACTATGGAGATCACAAATAAGAAGTTCTAGCAAATTAAACTATTATTTTGCTGTCGTTATTTAGGTATACCTGTAATAATATGGTGCACTTAAAATAACCAATTATGTTTTTCTCCTGCTTGGGCATAACAAAATGCGGCTGGTCCTTAATGCGTGCTCTCCATGTGAAAAGCAGTAGATGGAGTTACACACATTTCTCATTTATTTTCACACACACTCATTGTAGTTTATGAATCAAATTCTTCCAGTTTTTCAATCTAGTCAGATGCTTTAATAGGTTCATTTCTGATAATTTGAGTAAACCGTTTTTCTTTTTTTGATCTTAAAACGCAAACCCCTTCCAGAACATTTGATTTACCCTCTTTAGTGAGTCGAGAATCACTGCAAAATGATTTGATCTTACTGGCACCTTAAACAATCGTGTACCTACGTTGTCCTGTTTAAGTAACTGAATGAAGTACATAGTATCGTATGCCTCGTAAAAACACCACACGAAGGGAGAACATGGTAAACTCCTCGGAGTTCATTTTCTAAATTCCTGTATCGTAAAATGGTTGCTCAAATCCATGGTGTAAAGCGGTCATACCATGAATGTGTGTACTGATGCATACTGGGCCCATACACCTTCGCCATCAGACTTTGTGCACCAAACACAACCGTAGCCATCGTACATGTACAAACAGATTCTATGCAAACGATTTTACACTGTTATTGGGCATGGAGTGTACTCCTGCAAAGTATGCCTACAGAAACACTTTCGGATAATAGCACTGGACTTTACAAGAACAATTTTAACTTTAAAAAAGAGAATCTTCTCAGGGCAGGTGCAATTCGGCAGAATAAAACTGTGCTTGCACACAGCAGGCACCAACCCCCCTAACACTTCTTACATCTCTTGCAACAAGCCACAGATTCAAATACCTACTTATTGCAGGGGTTGGGGCTGCATAAAAAACAAAGAATACAGCATGCACGTTTTTTTCAAGCACCATGGAATGTTTATTACATTTGTTGCTGAAATTAAGGCAGCTAAGGAAAACCATGTTTCAGGCCCAACAGCAGCACCAGACCTTGCCAGAGGCAGCCCGTCAGCCAGGCCTGCCTCCCCCTTAACAGTCAGCCCATCAGCCTAGACTCTAGCACTTACCATAGGTGGCCTACTACCTGCTCTCTAGATCCCATCCGAGGCAGCAAATCAGCATGAACCCCAACCCTCACCCCATACATCCCATCGGCCTGGAGCTCAGTCCCCAACACAGGTAGCCCAGTGGCATGGGCACCAGTCTCCACCCCAGTAGCAGCACAAGGACAGAAGGAGGTGTATGAATGTTCCAAGGCCCTACACATAGATTGTGTATTGGCCCATGCTGTCTCAACAAGACTTGACAGACTAGACAGGTAATTCCCACCTTCTATCTGCACATGCCCACGATCTTCATATCCCTGTCAGAAGTCGAGCACCAAGTTTTCAAAGACAAAACCACCACCATTTGTTTGTATTAAAGCTCTTCACAGTGGTCCACTTAACACATTGAATGTACAGCACACACTGACCATGGAGCATGGCATGCCCTTGTACCACCCAGGGCACAAGCTAATGTCTTCATCAACAGACACAAGCGATGCAACACATCCATGAGTGCCAGGTTTCCTCAACCACGACTCCATGATCATCCTAGAGAGACCACAACATGACTATTCATGGATGCTGGGTATGTACATGACAACATACCACCACACCAGTGTATGGAATCTAACACCCACACAGCAGGTGACATAACATGAACCCAGTGTGCATGAATATAGGTGACAGCATCCAAAAGTGGCATGCCACCCAGGACATTCAGGAGGGTGGAGACTTACTGTGGTTGCAATCACACTAGTGTGTGTCCAGCAGTTGGAACCATACAAGTATCAGTACACAAGCAAAGTCAACACTTTTCTACCTCTGCCATCTGACTTCTGTGTTGGCCATTGTAGTCCCTTTAGTGTATTGAGAGCTGACAAAATCTAACTGCAAATTGCTGCAACCTATGTAGTCCCTTCTCCAGCAGCAGGAGGAGCTCAATTAGTGCCTTAGTATAACTGCACTGCACCACATTTCCCAGGTATTCCCCTCTGCCTGATCTATGGAGGTCTCCTTTCAAGTACTCACCTTAAAGTAAAATCCTGTCATTCATGTCAGTAATACTTCTAGTACACTAAACCATCATGGCACTGTGGGAGTGACCACGTCTGTCACAGTGACATGTGTGATTAGACTGCGCAGGCCAGCTACCATGTATCTCATCCAGATATTGATGGTACCTCATCATCACTCCTCCAGCCTTACAATTTCCAGATTATGTGCCAGATAACCTGACCTCTTATCCCAGCATGTCACGAGGATAATGCAAAGTCGTGCAGTAGAAGAAAGTGTGCTAAAACAAATCCCACAGACCCTGAAGCTAGTTGTGTCTCTTGGGATCCCCCACCTGATCTCAAAAGAACACCACACATTTAACAGGGGGCCCCACATGAACAACAATCACTGTTTCCTTATAGTTGCATGAGTCTCAGCTGTTGATGCATGAGGTGAGTGGACGTCTCCTTGTCATGCACAGGTCCACATATTTGCGTGTATATTGTATTGTATTGTATTGTATTTTGCATTTATATAGCGCCTTATATACCATTGGTATGGTCTGAAGGCGCTGGTAGGTTGAACGCCCTTGGGAACCGAGGTTCGAGTCAGTAGAGAGGGTGAAGAGAGACAAAAGGTGCGTGTGCGCACAGAGTATGTGTGCAGCTGGTGCGGGGTTATTGTGGTAGCTGCTTCTTAGCGGTAGGTGTGGTGGTTGAGAGGTCAGGAGAATGTGTACGCTCTGGCAGAATTAATCCAGCTCGAGGGTGGCTGCGTTAGGCCTGAGGAGAGACGCCTGGCTGGGGGTGTTAAACCAGCGGTGGTTACTTAGAGTGATGGGGAGTGAGCGGGAGATGTTGATATGAGAACAGTTATACCGAATGGTGTCATAGTATCCCTGTGTTCTATTTGAGTGATGGTGTAAGGAGGAGAGTAGGCGTGAGGTGTGGTATGATGTATGTTCATTCGAATGTTCCCGCATATCAATGCATATTGTGTACGTTCCTCACACTCAGCCAATTCCTACATTCAGCCATTTCCCACACTCAGCCATTTCCCACACTCAGCCATTTCCCACACTCAGCCATTTCCCGCATACTCAGCCGTTCCTACATACTCAGCCGTTCCCCACACTCAGCCGTTCCCCACACTCAGCCGTTCCCCACACTCAGCCGATTCCCCACACTCAGCCGTTCCCCACACTCAGCCGTTCCCCACACTCAGCCGTTCCCCACACTCAGCCGTTCTCCACACCCAGCCGTTCCTCACACTCAGTCGATTTCCATACTCTGCCGTTCCCTACACTCAGCCGTTCCCCACACTCAGCCGTTCCCCACACTCAGCCGTTCCCCACACTCAGCCGTTCCCCACACTCAGCCATTCCCCACACTCAGCCGTTCCCCACACTCGGCCCTTCCCCACACTCGGCCATTCCCCACACTCATCAGCCATTCTTACACTCAGCCATTTCCCACATTCAGCCATCCGCTCTCCAGACCGTTGTAGGTTACAATCTGGTTCGGTTCGGTTACTTTATTTATTTATTTTAATATATTTTTTTTTTTTTTTTTTTTTTTTTTTTTTTGGGATGATGGTGGTTTAGGGCTGGTTGGTTTTAGGGAAAGAGCCAGGTTTTCAGTAGTTTGCGGAAGGCCGTTAGGTCCTGAGTTCGGCGGATGTGGGGTGGGAGCGAGTTCCATAGGGTTGGGGCGAGGGTTGAGAATGATGCTCCGCCTAACCTGACTGAGTTTGTTTTAGGAATTACTAGGAGGCCGGCTGAGCTTGATCTAAGGGTGCGGGTGGGGTGATAGGGTATTAGCTTTTTTTGAAGATAATAGGGTCCAGTTTTATGTAGAGCTCGGTGGGTGAGGCATAGGGTTTTGAAAGCTACCCTGCGGGCTACTGGAAGCCAGTGCAGTGTTTTAAGGGCTGGGGATACGTGGTCCCTTGGACCGAGCGCGAGAAGCACTTTGGCTGCTGCGTTTTGTGCTCTTTGTAGTTTATTCAGTTGGTAGGCATGAATTCCGAGGTACAGGGGGTTACCATAGTCCAGTCGGGATATGACGATTGATTGGACCGCAGAGACTCTGTTAGGGAATGAGAGATAAGGAAAGATGCGCCTAAGGTTTTTGAGGTGGTAGTGGCAGGACTTAGAGACATTGTTGACTTGGCGCGAGAGTGTTAGGTCGGAGTTCAGGGTGCACCCAAGATTTTTTACTATGTTAGAGGGGGTCGGTGAGATGCCCATGGTGGGTGGCCAGGGTAGTGGGTGCGGAAGAAAATCTGAGTTGCCGCAGGCCATGATTTCTGTTTTGGAGGGGTTTAACAGGAGGTGGCTTTGGGTCATCCAGCGCTCGATGTTGAGGAGGCAAGAGGTCAGGTCTGGTTGGGAGTTGGGTTTCGCGTTCAGGAACTTTAGAATTAGTTGAGTTTCATCTGCGTAATTGTAACATAGGATGTTGTGAGCACGAATTATTGGTGGGAGGGTGATCAGGTAGAGATTGAACAGGAGGGCGGATAGACATGCTCCTTGTGGGACTCCTGTGTCAACTGGTCGGGCTTGTGATGTAAAGTTGGAGAGTGTCGTTATTTGGTGTCTGTCTTTGAGGAATGAGGCTATCCATTTAAGGGCGGTTCCACGGATTCCTAGGGAGTGGAGGCGGTCAAGAAGTATAGAGTGATTGATCGTGTCAAAGGCGGCTGATAGGTCGAGAAGGATTAGTGCGGCGCATCCTGCAGAGTCAGCAGTCATTTTTAGGTCATCCCAGATCGAGGTTAGGGTGGTTTCAGTTCCATGGCAAGATCTGAATCCTGATTGGGCGGGGTCTAGGAGATTGTTGGCTTCAACAAAGGCGTTTAGTTGGGAGTAGGCTGTTCGGTCAATGAGTTTTGCAAGGAACCTGGTGTTAGAGATCGGGCGGTAGTTTTTTGGTTCGAGAGGGTCGAGTGAGGGTTTTTTAATCAGAGGTTTGACGTACACTAATTTGAATGCATCTGGAAAGATACCGGAGGAAAGGGAGGCGTTTATGATAGATCTTGCGTGTTCTCCTGCGCAGGTGGAGGCAAAGATTTCTTTAAGGGTTGTGGCTGGGCAAAGGTCTAGTGGTGATCCAGATGGCTTGCGGTCGGATAGGAGTTTGAGAAATTGTTCTGGTGATATTGGACTGAAGGATTCGAAAGTTGGTTGCGTAGTGGTCGTAGTTGGGGGACTGGCTGGTACGGGCTGAGGATTGCCTGGTGGTTGTAAGAGAGCCTGTTTGGTGGTCAGAGATTTTGTCCTTTCAATGGCCGTTGAGTAGAAATGGAGGGAGAGTGAGTCACATAGTGATTGTGACGCGGTCGGGATGGTTGTGTTGCATGCCGGTTTGGTGAATTCGGAGATAATTTTGTGAAGTTCTTTGCATGGGTTTTTGCAGTTTAGGATTCGTGAGTTGTAGTGGGTTTTTTTTGCTTTCCGGATTTCGGCTTTGTACTGGTACAGGTGTTGTGCCAAGGTGGTCCTGCTGTCTTGGGTTTTCTCTTTATGCCATTTGCGTTCTAGGTATTTGTAATGTCGTTTAGTGTTTTTTAGCTCAGGAGTGAACCATCTGGGGAAAAGGCCAAGTCGGGTTGATGGTTTGCACGAGGGGGTCAGGCGCATCAGGGATGAGTTGAGCCATGAATCAAAGGCCTCGGGGGTTAGTTGATTGTTGAGATGGCAGGTAGGTGGTGGGGACTGGAGGAGTGCCTCGGCTAGGTCCGGGGTGATTATTAGTTTCTTCCAGCTTTTGCGAATGTTCGGAGGTTCAGATACGAGTATGGGAAGGGGTTCGGGTGAGTGGATGGCGAACGAGAGAATGAAGTGGTCGGACCAGATGATAGGTGCGGGCGGCATTAGATGAATCAGGGTGTTGGAGCTGAAGATGGCATCAAGAGTGTGTCCTTTATAATGAGTCGGGCCGTTTATGTGGGGTTGGAGATTAATTGCATCTAAACCGTCAATCAGGGAGTATGTCATGGGGTTGGTGGGGATGTCGAGCCATATGTTGAAGTCTCCAAGAAGGGTGAGGTTGGGATGGTTTAGTTGGAGGGTGGAGATGGAGTCGCAAAGGTTGTTTGCGAAGTGTCTATCATAGCCAGGGGGCCTGTAGATTATTAGGAAGCTGTACGAGAGTGAAAGGGAGAGGGATAGTTTAACAAGGAGCGATTCGCAGGATGGAATGGAGGGTTGGTTGTCGATGATTGAGGCGCGGAAGAGGGATTTGAAGACGAATGCTATCCCTCCTCCCCTGGACGTGCGGTTCAGTGGGATGAGGGAGTAGTCCGGAGGAAGAGCTTCATTAGCGATTGGGCCGAAGTCATCAGAGAACCAGGTTTCGGTGATGAAAACTAGGTCTGGTGTGGCAGAGGAGAGGAGGTCAAAGATGGAATCTCTGTTTTTTGCTACCGATCGGGCGTTAAATAGGATGCAGTTCACATCGGCAGCTAAGGATGGTCTCGGTGCTGGAGCGGGACGGGGCGGTGGAGGGGGGTGTGGACAGAAAGGGGTAGGGTGGGTGGTGGTAGATGGGAATAGTGGGCGAGCAGTGAGATTGGCAGGGTTTGGGAGGGGTTGGGAGGCAGTGTGTGATAGGATGGTCGGGTTTTGATTGGGGGGTTTGAAAGAGGGATGTTGGCGGTTAGGAGTTTCAGTTGGAGTTGATGAGAAATCGAGGGAGAGGGGTTTCAGGTAGGGAGAAGCGACGGGGGAAGGAGGGGATTGCGGGATGGAGGTGATGGGTCGAGCCAGGGGAGGTGAGGAGTGCTGGGAGGTTGAGGGGGACCAAGAACGTTTCCTCTTTAGTTTCTTTGTTGCGACTGGTGTGTGGGAGAGAGTAGGGGGGTCGGAGGGTGAGCAGGAGGCAGCTTCGGTTCTTGCTAGGGCTAGCCGTGCAGTTATTAGGGAGGGGAAACAGTGTGGTCGGGGGGGAGGGTGGCAGGTGTATGAGGCGAGGGCGGGAGGTTGGTGATGGCAGGGGTATGAGGGGAGGGCGGGAGGTGGGTGATTGCAGGGTGGGGTGTGCTAGGTATGGTAGTGATGGGAGCGGGTATGGGGAGTGCTGGTGGGTCGGGAGTGGGGTTCAGGGGAAGAGTGGATTTAGGGTGGGTGGTTCGCCATCGTGCTCCCCTGGCTTGGTGTTTGGAGAGGGGGAGTGCTGGTGGGTCGGGAGTGGGGTTCAGGGGAAGAGTGGTTTTAGGGTGGGTGGTTCGCCATCGTTCTCCCCTGGCTTGGTGTTTGGAGAGGGGAAAGGCAGGGCGAGAGGGAGAGGGAGCGGGAGCGGGGGTTTCGGGGGGGCGGGATGGGAAGGAAGACTGATCGGAGGAAGGGGGTGGTCCATGGGAGATGTTTCTGACTGATTCTGGTGGAGTGGGTGCACTGGCTTGGTGTTTGGAGAGGGGAAAGGCAGGGCGAGAGGGAGCGGGAGCGGGGGTTTCGGGGGGGCGGGATGGGAAGGAAGACTGATCGGAGGAAGGGGGTGGTCCATGGGAGATGTTTCTGACTGATTCTGGTGGAGTGGGTGCACTCATGATTGGTGTAAGCTTAAAGGATGGTTTAGAAGGGTTTTCTGATTATAGTTCTAAGATCGGTGATGACACGCTTTTAGGTACGCTTCAAGGTTCAACTGCTCGAAGATGGTCTTAGGTTTACTTGGTGCTTTTCTAGTTACAGTTGTAGATAGAGATTGTTTTAGTTTATTGGGTACACTTCTAAGATTGTTTGACCCCAGGAGGATATTCGGTCAGCCTCTAGATTCTATTTGCTTAGAGGGGGAGTCAGATTATTAGTCACAGTTTTAGATTCAATAATATACAGGGTACAGTGGTAAGCGATTGGGACACTACTAATGCAATTGGGAACACTACTAAATGCGACTTTCCTCAGAGAGGCTATTGGACGCAGCACCTAAACTTCAGAATCCTATTGGGAACACTTCTAAATGCAACTTTCCTCAGAGAGACTATTGGGCGCAACACCTAAATGCAATTTGTAACACTTCTAAATGCAGTTGAGAACACTTCTAAATGCAATTTTGCCCAGAGAGACAATTGGGCGCAACACCTAAATGCAGTTTGTAACACTTCTAAATGCAGTTGAGAACACTTCTAAATGCAACTTTGCTCAGAGAGACAATTGGGCGCAACACCTAAATGCAATTTGTAACACTAGTAAAAGCAATTGGGGACACTTCTAAATGCAGTTGGGAACACTTCTAAATGCAGCTTTCATCGGAGAGGGTATTGGGCGCAACACCTGAATGCAATTTGTAACACTAGTAAAAGCAATTGGGGACACTTCTAAATGTAGTTGAGAACACTTCTAAATGCAGCTTTTCTTAGAGAGGCAATTGGGCGCAACACCTAAATGCAATTTGTAACATTAGTAAAAGCAACTGGGGACACTACTAATGCAATTGGGAACATTTCTAGATGCAACTTTCCTCAGAGAGGCTATTGGACACAGCACCTAAATGTAATTGGGAACACTTCAAAATGCAATTGGGAACACTTCGAGAATGCAGTTGGGAACACTTCAAGAATGCAGTTGGGAACACTTCAAGAATGCAGTTGGGAACACTTCAAGAATGCAGTTGGGAACACTTCAGGAGTGCAGTTGGGAACACTTCAAGAATGCAGTTGGGAACACTTCAAGAATGCAGTTGGGAACACTTCTAGATGCGATTGAGAACACTTCTATAACACTTCTATATGCAGTTGGGGACACTTCTAAATGTAACTTTCCTCAAGGGCTATTGGGCGCAGCACCTAAGTTCAAATTGGGAACACTGCTAATGCAATTGGGGACACTTCAAGAATGCAGTTAGGAACAGTTCAAGAATGCAGTTGGGAACACTTCAAGAATGCAGTTGGGAACACTTCAAGAATGCAGTTGGGGACACTTCAAGAATGCAGTTGGGAACACTTCAAGAATGCAGTTGGGAACACTTCAAGAATGCAGTTGGGGACACTTCAAGAATGCAGTTGGGAACACTTCAAGAATGCAGTTGGGAACACTTCTAGATGCGATTGAGAACACTTCTATATGCAGTTGGGACACTTCTAAATGTAACTTTCCTCAAGGGCTATTGGGCGCAGCACCTAAATTCAAATTGGGAACACTGCTAATGCAATTGGGGACACTTCAAGAATGCAGTTGGGAACACTTCAAGAATGCAGTTGGGAACACTTCTAGATGCGATTGAGAACACTTCTATATGCAGTTGGGACACTTCTAGATGTAACTTTCTTCAAGGGCTATTGGGCGCAGCACCTAAGTTCAAATTGGGAACACTGCTAATGCAATTGGGAGCATTTCTAATTGCAGCTTTCCTCGGAGAGGCTATTGGACGCAGCGCCTGAATGCGATTGGGACACTTCAAAATTGTAATTGGGAACAATGCAATGCTGGGATTCCGAGTTTGACTATAGAGGGATCGATGCTGAGTTAGAGGGGTGGTAGGGTAGTATGGCCTGAAGTAGTTGCTTCTGGCCCTGCCCTTGCCACACTTACTTGTTGTTGGCTTCTTGCTTCTCCTGCGGATACCTGCAGATACGATCTGGAGCCGTCCAGTTGGAGCCGTCCTTTGCCTTGGGGTCCTTAGCCGATGGGGCTGCCGGGCAGGGGCTGCCCTGGGGAGATTGGCTATGAGTGGAAGTCCTCTTGATGTGACCAATGGGAGGGGGTGGGCGGGAGCGGGAGGCGGGGAGGGCCGGGGAATCAGGAAATGGATGCGGGGAGGGAGAGGGAGGCGGATGGGCTATCGAGGGGGGCAGGGGACCAGGGAAATCACCAGATGGGCGGAATTGGAGGCCAAAATGTAGGCGGCTGCACTCACCTGGCTCTGGGGGCTAAGGGAGCCGGGGCAGGCACGCGAGTCGTTAGGCTCCGAGCGTGAGGTGGATTGACCAATGGGAGGGGGTGGGCGGGAGCGGGAGGCGGGGAGGGCCGGGGAATCAGGAAACGGATGCGGGGAGGGAGAGGGAGGCGGATGGGCTATCGAGGGGGGCAGGGGACCACGGAAATCACCAGATGGGCGGAATTGGAGGCCAAAATGTAGGCGGCTGCACTCACCTGGCTCTGGGGGCTAAGGGAGCCGGGGCAGGCACGCGAGTCGTTAGGCTCCGAGCGTGAGGTGGATTGACCAATGGGAGGGGGTGGGCGGGAGCGGGAGGCGGGGAGGGCCGGGGAATCAGGAAATGGATGCGGGGAGGGAGAGGGAGGCGGATGGGCTATCGAGGGGGGCAGGGGACCACGGAAATCACCAGATGGGCGGAATTGGAGGCCAAAATGTAGGCGGCTGCACTCACCTGGCTCTGGGGGCTAAGGGAGCCGGGGCAGGCACGCGAGTCGTTAGGCTCCGAGCGTGAGGTGGATTGACCAATGGGAGGGGGTGGGCGGGAGGCGGGGAGGGCCGGGGAATCAGGAAATGGATGCGGGGATTGACCAATGGGAGGGGGTGGGCGGGAGCGGGAGGCGGGGAGGGCCGGGGAATCAGGAAATGGATGCGGGGAGGGAGAGGGAGGCGGATGGGCTATCGAGAGGGGCAGGGGACCACGGAACCCACCAGATGGGCGGAATTGGAGGCCAAAATGTAGGCGGCTGCACTCACCTGGCTCTGGGGGCTAAGGGAGCCGGGGCAGGCACGCGAGTCGTTAGGCTCCGAGCGTGAGGAGGATTGACCAATGGGAGGGGGTGGGCGGGAGCGGGAGGCGGGGAGGGCCGGGGAATCAGGAAATGGATGCGGGGAGGGAGAGGGAGGCGGATGGGCTATCGAGGGGGGCAGGGGACCACGGAAATCACCAGATGGGCGGAATTGGAGGCCAAAATGTAGGCGGCTGCACTCACCTGGCTCTGGGGGCTAAGGGAGCCGGGGCAGGCACGCGAGTCGTTAGGCTCCGAGCGTGAGGTGGATTGACCAATGGGAGGGGGTGGGCGGGAGCGGGAGGCGGGGAGGGCCGGGGAATCAGGAAACGGATGCGGGGAGGGAGAGGGAGGCGGATGGGCTATCGAGGGGGGCAGGGGACCACGGAAATCACCAGATGGGCGGAATTGGAGGCCAAAATGTAGGCGGCTGCACTCACCTGGCTCTGGGGGCTAAGGGAGCCGGGGCAGGCACGCGAGTCGTTAGGCTCCGAGCGTGAGGTGGATTGACCAATGGGAGGGGGTGGGCGGGAGCGGGAGGCGGGGAGGGCCGGGGAATCAGGAAATGGATGCGGGGAGGGAGAGGGAGGCGGATGGGCTATCGAGGGGGGCAGGGGACCACGGAACCCACCAGATGGGCGGAATTGGAGGCCAAAATGTAGGCGGCTGCACTCACCTGGCTCTGGGGGCTAAGGGAGCCGGGGCAGGCACGCGAGTCGTTAGGCTCCGAGCGTGAGGAGGATTGACCAATGGGAGGGGGTGGGCGGGAGCGGGAGGCGGGGAGGGCCGGGGAATCAGGAAATGGATGCGGGGAGGGAGAGGGAGGCGGATGGGCTATCGAGGGGGGCAGGGGACCACGGAAATCACCAGATGGGCGGAATTGGAGGCCAAAATGTAGGCGGCTGCACTCACCATGCAGAATACCCTCTATAAAGAAGAGTATTGTCCATTTTTTGCACTCACCAGGTGATGCTGGACAGCAAATTTGCTCTGGGCTGATGATGCCACTATGCAATCATGGAACTCAGAATCAGCGTTACAATAGCTATGCCAGCAACGACACCCATGCCATCATTGAGTGCTGCTTTGGCATACTGAAAAATTGCTTCTGTTGCCTGCACCAAACATATGATGCCTTCATGTAACTGCTAGATATGGTCTGCCATGTGCTGTAAATTTCTCAATATAGCAATCAGATGTAACCGCACCATGCCTGATGAAGCAATTAGAAATGCAGACTATGAGGATGACCAGGGGTGTTGCTAGGTCTGGAAAAGATCAGGGGCTATGCACATTTTGGGACTGTCAGGACTGGGGGCTAGCTAGCCTTTTTGGTTGTAACCTTTGAGCTTCTATTCCGGGGCTACAACCAAAAGACCAGGGGCTATAGCCCACTCAGCCCCCCCCTAGCAACGCCTCTGAGGATGACAGTAATAGTGTACAGGAGGCCCCAATGCGCTCCCTGAGGTCTTGGCATCTCTGGATCAGGAACGGTATTCTGAAGTACAAATATGCAAGCAGGCAAAAGACTCAGGCTGAATTTTCAAACACATCTTTATTCTTGGGGTACAGCAAGGCATTACACACCAGTCATCAGCTATCAGGTCTCAAACAATTATCAACCAAGCTCTGAATTTTGCCCTCTTATATATGTTTTTCAGTTGGCACAGCTCCCTATTTCGTGATGCAGTTCACTCTCATAGGTTTAGGCACTCAAAGACAAGCCCCTTCCCCTTCTAGTGTTGGTTGACTGAACTGTCACTCAGCAAGTTCCTGTGTCATACCTACGCATGCAACTAATTCAAATTGTGTGTAATACACTTGACCTTTTCAATTAATCATTTGAAGTATCAAGAGAGAACATTTCTGATGTCAGTTCTGAGATATTTTAGCAAGCAGCATTATGTTGCCCTGTCACAGGAGCCCAAATATGGGTGTCAGCCGTGTTTCCTCTCTGTGAACTCAGCAATTGTTGGGGTTGGTCACGCTGAATTACCTGGGGGAACGCAGACGTGGACTCCCTGCTCACTGTGCTGAGAGAGGCACAGCTGCACCTCACTGATGAGGCTCAACAAGGCTGAAACACATGTATGGGGATGCTGTTGGTACTCTTGTTCAGAAGGGAATTGCCATAACATTTCTTCCTGGACTGCCCATGTGAGCGGGACAAAGACTGATATGCAAATGGATATTTCCCATCTGTGAAAGGTACAGTGAGCAAAAAGCGATGGCTGCAAACTCTCATAGTGGGAAAAACCACAGGACAGGTTATCATGCCATGTTCTTTCTGGAGAGGGGCGCCTGCAACCTTTTTTGAAAAATTCCAACTTGGGTTGACGGTAGTAAACAAGTAAAGTCGACAAGTAAAGTTATACTGGAGGGTGGTTCAACTACCCGACAGTGGCTGCTTCTCCTTCATGACCTGTTTTGTTGAAGTCAGAAGCAGAGAATGAGTGGCAGAATTGGTAGGTCTCATTATTATTATTGTTATTATTATTATTATTATTATTATTATTATTATTATTATCATTATTATTATTAGTAGTATTACTATGGTATGTATTGAGCGTGGACTAAGCTTCGAGAAGCAACAGTGTACTCCGGAGACCCCCGGCCGGCCTATAGAGCCGAAGTTTGCTCCGAAAGTACTTTAAGACGAGATAGCTGCACCCTTGAGATGGATGGGGGTGCAGATTTATTACTCCAACACCAATCAATAAGGACAACTCAATAGTTTGGCAAAGGGAGTCCATTTAATGACAAGTACAAAAAACAGGGAGTCATGGAAATCAGCAGTGATGCCATCATCCTTCTCGCTGCAACTCCAATGAGCTTCATAAAAATCATAGCATTTATACTGAAAACTCGTCATAATTGAAGTAGCAACACTCAAAAGTTAATATGCAATTCTATTGGTTAGGAAAAGGTAACTTTAATATAGGTACTCTATCTGTATATGGTAAAGGAGTGAGGGATCGGGTAAACACTTTCAGATGACTATTGTAGACGTCACTAAAAGTACAGCACCCCATTGGTTCTACTAACTATAGGACCGTAGATTATTTGGTCCATTGTGATTGGGTTGGCACCAATCCCATGCATACAATTCCACTTTGCTTAGCAGCACGCGGAATGGTCAGCCAGGTAAGGTTACAATCAATTATCACTTCAACAACTATGTGTCAATTATGTTACTGTTGTTGGCCTCGAAACTGCATCTTCTGTCTGGGAAAGTTCCCATATCTCTGCCTGGGCGGATGCCAAGCGTAGGTGTGAACTTGTGCTTCTCCTCGCTCAGATGGCCACATGCTTCCACACCATGAATTTGTCTAGTTTCTCTCAATTTGTGCATTTGATTCTTATTCAGCTTGCCACCTGCCTACGCCAACTTATCTTGACTTTTCAGAGATAGGATATTCTGTTCTTAAGTTTCAATTAAATGTAGCTACTGTTTGTTCCTTCTGTTGGTATGACCTTGGCTCTCCTGGCACGAGTTGCATCTGCCGAGGTTGGATTCAGCCATCTCTTCTCATTTTGCTAGAATATGAATCTCTGCTCATTCGGACTTTAGTAACCTTGGTTGATTCTGCTTTGTATGCAAAGTGGAGTTACACTTATAATAATGTGCTTCGTTTTGAGGTAGATTATGCATAATGGCGCTTGCCGCACTATTACTACTTAGCATTGCAAGCCGCATCGTTTTCTTAGCTTTCTTGCGGGTCCAAGCATATGTACAAGTGTTAGCTGGTTGAATATCTTCATCCTGTTTACAGCTTAAGCTTCTTTGTATTTCAACATTGTTCTCCCCTTTTAGGTTCACAATATCCTTATTCATGGCGTTTCTTATCTGAGTGTCATTTCTTCTACTTGTACGTAAGTCCAGGTCCTTGTGACGTCACCATTCGTCTTCCATTAAGACATTTTTGGTTTCTTCCGTGACTGTTCTTAGGCAATCTTTCGGCTCATTAGCTGGTAAGGTTTCCTTAATGGATACTTTACTGTCCATGGTTTTCTTGGTATCGGTACTTCAATAGGTGTTGCTCTCTTGATAGGTACTGGCCAGAGCCCTACTGCGGCTCTCTGCTGATTTATCTGCTCATCATACGTCACATATATTGGTGTGAATGTTCCTGGTACTTCAAAATGGGCGAGTGGAGTGCAGGTTTTATTTGGGACCTCCTCCACACTCCCCCCTCTGGGCGATTCATAGACCAGTTTCACCTCCATCTTTGGATTCAACATACTCAATTCTTCTGTATTTATCTTCACTCCATCGCCTGGGTTCATTCCTTCTTCATCTTCGGGGCCTGTACATGATGGTTTGATGAAGTGTCTCTTTGGAGTCCATATTTTTATTACTCCTTTCAGACTTTCTGCTGTCCTTACATGTTCGTCTTTATTCCATGTCATTAGTTGACATCGTCCATTTGGGCTACAGTAAACCCATCTTATCACATAATTTCTCTGCTTCCTGGGATAGAGAAATGTTGTTCCTTCTGGTGCTTGGATGCTGGTCTTCACAAAGTCTCTTATTTGTTCATCAGTCAGGTCTTCTGGCTTGACATCAATCATGATCTTCATCCCTATGGCTTTCTTTGCAGTCTTCTAGCATTGCAAGATTATTATCTTGATAACACAAAATCCTAGCAATATTATCACTAACAGGGCTCCCAAGAACTTGAATGCATTTGCCATCCATTGTGGGACGCATGAAAACAGTGATCCAAACCAGCTGTCATCATCAACTTCATCAGTTTCATAGATCATCTGGTTCTGCATGTTTGACAGCGTACCTATGGCCTCTGTTAAGGTTCCATTCTCCTCATTGTGAGATAGTTTAAATGTGCAACATAATTCTCCAATTTTTGCACAAACTCCTCCATCCATGGCTGTGATCACATCAAGGACATATCTGTTCTGAAGAGTCATCAGTTGGATGGTTCTCAGCTCTTCCTTGATCGTATTGAATCCTTTTATGGTCATGTTGATCGTCTGCAGTAACTCCCATCTGGTTATCTGCAACCATTTATTATTTACTCCAATTTGGATCCTTGGCCTAAAAATTGTTGTGAACACTGATGAGGTGAGGCTGAACAGCCTGTGTTCATATGGGATTGCATGAACGGCTTCTTCTGACTTAGCAGAGAAGTAATTCTCTCTCTTCATCCGAGTTATCAGTTCCACAGATCTCTTCTTCCTCAGGTGAGCATCTGCTTACAGGAAACTGTCAATATTCAGGTCACTTTTCGGGATCACCAGTGATGGAATGTGGACATTCACTATTGTGCATATACCTCCCCAGTCTCTTGGCAGTCTGATGTATGCCTTTGATCCACATGCCCAATAGTGATCCATAATTATGGAAGTTCCATGCACCATTCATGGAGCGTCAAAAACTCATCCACAATTCTTATTCTCTCCCATCTTTCTAGTGCCATTATTTCTGAAGCAGAATTCTGGGCATTCTAGTGGCACTAACTGCAAGTGTCCTCCTCTGTCAATAGTTTTGCATAGTTCTGTCATGTCAATAGTTTTGCAATTGTCGGCCACAATGGCTTGCAGCTATTCTGCACAATGTCAACAGTTTCTTTTAGAGTCCAGTGATCACCAAGGCTCTGCAAATCACTACTCCTTTTTCCCACCCATCTAGTGAAAGCACTGTTCCCCAAATCTGCATGTGGGCTCTATTCTTCCACTTTCAAGCTTCCTCTGGAGTTTTTCCTTGGACATTTAGTCTCGGGTTCACTTCCCATCTTATTCCTGCTGCTTTAACTCCAGGCTCCTCGTACCTGATCACATGATTCCTAGTATGAACTCTGTTTCTTGTCTTAATGTCTTGAACATAATCATCTCATTTCAGGATAGGCTGTTTCAGTTACCCATATTAATGAGGCATCACTACCCATGAACTGGCCTCTGGTCTTACACATTGCTACGTGTGACAGACAATGTGCTGTCTAGACATTGATTTCTACAGCTACAAAGATCTTGGATTTCCCCATGCTGTATGGTAGGAGTGCACAAACAAAGCATTCCCCTTCTGAATTTTGTCTTCCAACTTCTTTCATATGCTGGTACCAAATGTTGTTTCCCCAATGTGCTGTGCTGTCCAGGTAATCGTTTAGTTCATTATCATCTCCACACATGCTTCTCTTGATTCTTAGTGTTCTCCTGTAGTTTGCTATAACTACATCCCTAAATGCATCTGTATGGATCTTTCTTGCTGGAGGATTCTCAGGTATCCTGGTCCATGGTGCAGGCTTCCTCATCAGCGCCATTTGAGTGGACAAACGTCTGGCAGCTCTTACCCTCTCTTCATACATCCTTCTCCTGCTGGTTACAAATGCCCATTCCAACCATCCTGATGCTGGTGCGGTGTATGGTTGTGTTGTACAGCTTGTACTTGTCCTTTGTGTTGGAACATATATGTTTGTTACTACTGTCTCTGGGGTTTTATTCTTCAATTCCTCTAGTCTTTTACTTTGTCTGGCTAATGATGGCCATACTGTGTCTACTGTTAGTTGTGCTTGTGAGATCTTCTTTGAGTTTGTCTTTGTCTCCCTCAGTTTTGTCTCAGGGGTGTTTATCATTATCATTTCTGTTGGTTTATTTTCCGATTCCTCTTGTCTATCCACAATGTCTGTTGTGGAGTTTCTTGTGGCAAGCAGTCTCTTCTTTTCTACTGTTTTGGCTTGTGCTTCTGCAGTCATTGACACTAGGCCTGTTTTGTGTGCATTCAGTGTTTGCATGCGTTTGGTTGTCAGGAACCTTTCTTCATTTATTCTTTGCTGCGCCTGTCTCCGGCTTTTCTGTTTGTTTGTTACCACAAGTGTGTGTGTATCATTGCTAATCATATCCATTTCAAGCTCATTCATTCCACCATCAGATCTTCTAGGGACTGGAATTACTATGTAAGGTCTGGGTGCTTTTGTGGGTTTCATGCATGCATCATTAGGTGGGTGCACTGGAATTGGAATGCTTTGTGCACCAATAAAAAAAAGCAGTTCTGATCGTTAATGACAGTAAAACAATGATGAATTTGATACATAAATGTCAGGCGGCAGCATTTACCTTCAGAGAACCGTGGTTGTCTCTCCTCCTGTGGTAGGACCAGATTGCTGCTCTGGACCCCATCTCGATCATTCGCCAAATGTCAATGTTTTATTGTATTTCTTTGCACAATATTGTCTTTAGGACTCTGTGGTTAAGGGTCTCAGGTGTTCCACAAGTGTCCCCTCTCTTGAGGGTGACAAATTGTCTCTTATTTCAGGATACAGTTCCTTTGCTAGACTATGGAAAAAATCAAATTAAATAACACTTCAGTAAATCCTTTTACTGTGCATGTTGAAAGTAACTAAGCTCCCAGTCCTCTCCTCGGATTTGCTTCAGTCCTGAGGACATATTATATGCTGATCAGTATGAAGAAATATGGAAAAAATAACAACAAATGCAATAGGTGAAGTCCTATAAACTGCTTCCTCGATCTGTCCCTCGGCGGAAGGCTTTTAGACTCTCCTCAGATAATTTTGCTGATGGTTAGAGAGTTCTAGTTGGAGCACAATTCCATGCAAGAGCATGCCCATATTTGCAACATTAGCTGGATCTCTGATGAATGTGAGGAGGTCAACATCGATTGGTCTGTGACTAGGCGAAATAGGATATTATGAGCCAACCTTCTGTCCTCTGGTTGTAAAATCAAAAAGAAGATATCGAGGCTGAGTACCTCAAAAGGAAATACACCAAACGCGGGTTACAAAGAAAGATACAAAGATCTTTATTCTATACTGAACAGTTTCAAAGGACAAAGCAACAGATAGCTATCGGCCCTCAGTACAACACAGTGAACTCCAGCTCTGCTCGGTGTGCTCCGTGAGTGGGGCTGTACATTAGAATAGTCACACCTTTTATACTGTCCAAAACATGATGTTCAGCCCACCTACAAGTTAATACAAGTTAATACATCATGGATCTAGGGTTCGTGCCGAGTTCATGCATCTATACATTTAGGGTTTACCATTAATATATTTACCAACAAGTCACAATAGCAACAGTATGTCTTTGGATTTCTCCATGAGTCTTCTCATGCATTTCTGTACAATACGGTTAAACAAGTGTTTACATTTCAGTATTTGAATACATTGTGTTTAACATGTGCTCACAGATTAGCTTTGTTAGAGCAGGTAATCCTCTATACACAGGTCAACGAAGGACAAGGTCTCAGTTCATGACCCCAACATGTGGCTTGCAGGCAAGTTACATGTTAGTTTGTACACAGAGGTCAAGACGGCTATGTTACATTCGGAATGACACTGTCCACGATCTTAGAACACAGGGTGACTTTAGAGGGAGAATCTAAAATGGCGGATGGACCTAAAATGGCGGCTTACTCAGATCTAAGGTCAAGACCTTGCAGAGAGGATTTCTTCGTAAGTGGCTTGGCGTAGGCCAATATACATATATTCATACAGTATAGGAGGCACAATATGATTTCTCATTCGACAAACCCTCCTTTTGGCCTATGCCAAGCTCTAAACTACTTCTGATCACTTTACGAAAAACTCCACGTCTCAACGTCCATACACCCTGAATCACTGTTGGAAATATCTATTGCTATTAGATCGGTTATCAGGATTTCTGTCAACACATATTCTTTGGAGTTCTTATCTGGAGCGTATACCTTGTGTCTTATTGCACCTATCGCCTCTGCGCAACATCCCCCTAGCATCAAACATATACTAGGTAGACACTGTATACAGCAACAAAGAAATAACAGAATTCCCAAAATGAGCAGCAAGACCGAAAGCACCTTCCAAACCCAAGATCGCAAGAAGTCCCAGAACCAAGCGCTAAGATCCCAGTTTCCCTCGGGAACATGCACTTCTTAACTAAGGACGTGCAGATTCTGTATTGCCTTGAAGATAGTTGGGGAAGAATCTGGCACGAAAACACAACAAGCGGACCCACTAATTTACACAATCCACCACGTTCAGCCAGAATGACTTCTAATGCCATCCACTTCTGAAGTGCTACTAATCTTATTGCTTTCTGTTCCAATGTCATATTATAGAGTATGCCCGTGGTCCGGTTGATGGTTCTCTCCAGGAATATCGCTAGTCGCCTGATGTCTTCGGAGTTCGCTATTTGTCTCCAAAATGGCACAAGGGATTTTGCTACGTCTCCCAGAACCTGTGCTGGAGTGTCACCATTCTCGTCCAGCCGTGGACGAGACTTTGAGACCTCAACAGTACTGGCTATGAATACCCCAGGTAACAGTATCCCTAGATAACAAGTTCCCTGCCAATCCCTGGGTAACCATGGAAATGTTACATTACCGCAAACAAAGTAGACAGGTTCGCCTACATACAAAGGTCTGTCTTCCCAAGTCAAATTCGCAACATTGGTGCAACCTTTAAAATCAACCACTGACTGAGTACCATTCCTCTGTATGGCAAACTTTGGAAAAAGATGATACACCTGAGAAGCAATATAAGGATTTGTTCTGTTTGCATTCATCTTTCCAGACTTTCTATTGGGAACATTAAGGAATTACTTCCCAATCATAGTAGCACAATGCAATGCTGACTGTATTGATTTGTACTTGAATTTGTGATATGACAGGCAGATGCACTCCTGTCCTATATTTTGCTGCTACTACTCACACCTTATATATTTCCCTTTCGTAATTTCAGCCTATCATTCCCTGCTCTCTCTTTTCTGCATTTCTGTCCACTTTTCTGAAACCACCACCTAGATTCTAACGTATTCTTTTCTGTGATTAGATAACATACAAATTTCAGGTGTGTGCCATATTACCACAATTTGCTTTATGTGATTTGAGACTTATGTTTTTTCCTTCCTTTCCTTTTTTTGTTCCATTTGTTGACTGTGCCTTCATTACCTTTTATATATTAAAAATATTTTTGTATGATACCTGCCTCTCTTTGGTATTTTACCTGTTTTTTGTCAAGAGGATTAGATCTAAATACAACATTGCAGCATTCATTGCTTCACTATTGGGTTAACAAGGGGAGTTTCAGGAATCAATTAACCCCCGCTTTTTGCTGAAAACCCAAAGAAGGCCAAAGAACAGTGCTCTAAGAGAGGCATAACAAGCAGTTGTCAAAGGTAAAGGATGAATATACCAACCTAGCCCCTTATGCCGTGTTGCTGAAAATGTGAACAGACCCAACAGTTGGACTTATTAAAAATAGCATGTGTAGTATTCATGATGAGTAATAATGTATTTTTGTATTATCTCTGTATATGCTGAGAGTCTCGAGGAGATAAAGTGTGCAGATGCAGGAAAGGAGTAGAAGCAGTGGGTTCCTTTTTTCAGTCGGTAACAAGGTTTCAAGTGGATGTACTTCTTCTAGGTACCAAAAGCTTAAAACAATTAATATTATAAAACCAATTGACATTATAAAAAAACAGCAGTACGTTTTCGGGGCCCAAACAGTTTGCCCATTCTCACAGCCGGTCACACGATCATTTATCAGTCCTGTACGAGCTGTAGCGCTTGCAGGCATTGCAGTCTTCAAACGGAAAACCCCAGTGTTTCTAGCTGGTGACCATCTGGCCGAGCGACTTCTTAGTCCTTCCACAACCCTAGCCAACAGAATCCCCTTTTTCAAACAATTACTTGGGCCAAAAGCAAACCCTTGATGATTTTCCTTCCTTCTTCGAATGCACAGCCGAACCATGCCGTAAGTCTATTTCCTTCGACGCAAATTGTACCTCGATGTCCCTGGTACTGATTGATTCAAGAACAACGTGTCGTCACTTCCCGTTGGAAGCGACGTATCAAGAGCCAGTGAAGATGCAAGATCTGGAACAACAGTTTCCAGAAACAAAACCTTTGGAGAGTGTGGAGACAAAATGGCTGAATCCCCAGGTCTCGCGGGCTCAGAGAGAATCTACAATGCACTCTCGTTGCTGTTTACTGCTTCGGGATCGTTGGTTGCAGTATTGGTGAGGGGTTCTGTTTCTTCTCTATCGCATGGTACCGGGTGTGGAAGCCTCTTGACATGCATCGCGTGGATCCAGTTTTTCCTGCCTGCGACCAGCACCGCAGTCTGTGTGACCAGCAGGACCTGGAAAAAGCCCCGCCACCGAGGTGCAAGGCAAGAAGATCGTTCAAATGCCTTTACCAACTGTAAGCGACGTCAATTCAACACTACAGCTAAGTCAATGCCTTGTCTGGGATGCTGATGGAAGCCCTTATTGATGTATTTTTATGTCCAGTTAGTTTACTCTGGATGACAACCCATATATAACACCCTCTCTTAGAATCCCCCTGACCCCACTGAGCCAAGAAGTAGGTTTGTTTTGCAAATTAAAAGGTTTATTTCAAAATTAAACAATATATATATATATATATATATATATATATATATATATATATATATATATATATATATTCAGTGAAAAAAACTTTGTTAAAGGGACGTTATGGTTAAGTTGCGCTACTAAAAACCTATGAAATTGAGTGAAAAAACTTTGTTAAAGGGACGTTATGGTTCCAAGTAAAACCGCAAAACCCTTGAAATTCGCCAGTTATGGTAAGCTAAGCAACCATAACTCACGCCACCACCGTGCACTGCTAAGACTAACACCCAGGACATCAAAGATGACATCATAAATGTCATTGATGACATCACTGATGACATCACATGTCTGGCTCACTATTTTTTCTTTTGCTGACATATCTAGGCCACATGGTTTTCTTCAGTAACAGTCAGAAACTAAGAATTTTATTTTATTTGTAGACGTATCCTTCTAGTAGGTTCTTACAGTAATTCCCTTAGAGTACAGTCACATCATATGAAACATATACATATGGGAAAACACAAGCTTGAAAGACAGCAATCCTTTTTGTGCATAAAGATAATCACTAGACTTATGAGCACTTTCTGATAGTTCTGTTGTTTTTTTTTATGGCTGTACTTTCCCTGTATATGGTCATATTTGTATACATTGTACTCACACTACTTTCCTTAGGGTCCAATCACATCAAGTGATACATATACATAGGGTAAATAGCAGCTTTGAAACAGAGCAATCATTTATTTGCATGAAACTAATCAGTTAAGTTATGAATTGTTTCTGCTACTACTTGTGCTTTTTTGCTAACTTCACTTCCCTGTATATACCCATATTGGTATGTGTTCTTGTGTCTTTGTGTTTTGTCTATAGTAATGCAATTATGTAATACATGGGTTTTATTAGCTACTTAATACATATTTCACAGTACACAAACATCTATTAAGAAAACAATTATCATTTCATTATTCAACATATTAACATTACGAATATCATACCTTCATCTTGTACGCTGCACACAATGTTATGTTTCTGTATGAGTAGCTTAGTATACTAGATAGAACCCCATATTAGGATGCTATTTATATCAATGCATCGTTTAATGCACTTATTAGGGTATATTTCTTGCAATGATTGTTGACACTTTTTTCGCAACATAATAAGAATCCCTTCTACACATACTTCATGAGAAGTACATACACATGTGATGTCATCAGTGATGTCATCAATGACATTTGTGATGTCATCTTTGATGTCCTGGGTGTTAGTCTTAGCAGTGCACGGTGGTGGCGCGAGTTATGGTTGCTTAGCTTACCATAACTGACATTTCAAGGGTTTTTCGGTTTTACTTGGAACCATAACGTCCCTTTAACAAAGTTTTTTCACTGAATTTCATAGGTTTTTAGTAGCGCAACTTAACCATAACGTCCCTTTAACAAAGTTTTTTTCACTGAATTTCATAGGTTTTTAGTAGCGCAACTGAACCATAACGTCCCTTTAACAAAGTTTTTTCACTGAATTTCATAGTTTTTTAGTAGCACAACTTAACAATAATGACTTTGACTTTATATACATGTCATATGGAACTGACTAGATCTCTTCTTATGAACTTGATGTCCGCGAACTTATTTAATGTTCGCGGACATGTTCGGAGAACAGTACCACCACCTAAAAACTCTGGGGAGGTATGATGTGTAATAGTTATATCATAACATAGGAACATTTAACAAGTTCACAAAGCAGCACACATACAAAGTATATGTAGTAATACTTAAAAAATGTTACCCATATATCTAACACACTAACCATTCATGTAAATACAATATGTTTTAAAATGGAATATACCAAAAGAAGATAAAGTGGCTTCCACCATAATTGCCTCACAGACGCTCCACAACCAACAGCAAGACCAGACGTATACATTACTGATTACATATCTCACCAGACATAGTAAGTGCACTTCTTTTTACTCATATATTTATAAACTTTCTATATTAGAAAAAAAAAAACATATTACTTTTTTGTTTTCTCACAGAAATGTGTAGTACTCTCGACTGGCTAGAGGAGCATTTCCCACGAGAGGAAATGTTAGAAAATAGTCCACCTAAGGGTACGCACTTTACTATATAAACCAATTAATAAATATTATTTTGTATACATTTGACATATACATTTTTTTTTATTACAGACCATACAAAAATTCCAAGCATCTCACAACAACAATCAGAGGATATCACTCTACAGCAGATTCATCAAAAAATGGACGACCTTATGCAAAATTTTATGGATTTGAAAAACTTTGTGGAAAATTATGTGAAACCCCCAACACCACACCATTGTCCAACCCGCACTTTTCCCCCCTCACCCTATCCCACGCAGTTAACCCCAAACCCTGTCTATGGACCAAAGCGTTTCGATGAGATTTCCTTCCCTTCTTCACCTGATCCCAGTTATCTAGAAATCCCTAATTCTCCTGTTTTTGTTTCCGTTTCTGCCCCACCTTCCCAGTCATAATTGTATATATACATTAAATAAAGTTACTTTTCTTATATTGTGTTGTAATTACTTTCAGTTCCTTGTAATAAAACCAATTTAGGTGTCCACGGACACCGCGGTTGTTCGGAAATGTTCGTAAAGAAACGAAAATGTAACTGTCCTGAGGACACTACATCTGTCCGTAATGTTCTCATGCAAGTTCAAAATGTTCTAAGAACACTCGTAGTGTCCTGAAATGTTCGTAAAGAAACAAAAATTAAAGTGTTCTAAAGAACACTATATCTGTCCGTAATGTTCGCTATCAACTTAAAACTGTCCTAAGAACACAATTGGTGTCCTGAAATGTTCGTAAATAAACGAAAATGATGTGTCCTGAACAACAGTACAACTGTTCGTAGTGTTCGCTACCCAATTGAAAGTGTTCTAAGAACACAATTGGTGTCCTGAAATGTTCGTACATAAACTAAATTACACGTGTCCTGAAGAACACTATATCTGTCCTTACTGTTCGCTACCAAGTTTAAACTGTTCTAAGAACACACGCGTTGTCCTGAAATGTTCGTTTCACGTGTGACGCACTTGTAATTACTTCAGAACCCGAACAGTGTCCGTAGGACATCAATGCGCATGCGCTAACCAATCTCCGTGCACTTGGTGTCCTGCGGACAGGCGCTTCCTTCGCAGACTAGTTCGCAAACAGATCATATGACCGCGCCCACGCTCATCGTGTGTCCTGAAATGCGGACACTGTTCGTGTCCCCGAACAATTTAAAAGTACATTTTCAGTTAATCCATAATATTTTTCAATAAAATCTCACCATGCCACAAGTCCCACATAGCAATCTTGAGTTTCTATATACCTTTTGAAACTTTCCGATCCTTTTTTTGTGTTCGATCTGTCTGCGCACAGTGCGCATGTCCGCGGACGGCGCACAAGCACCCCTATAAAAGACCACCCCCAAGAGCTTATTCCCATTGTGTTTCTGGCTTTTCTTCAGAACACAGTGATTTTTGCTGCCACCTGCAGACTACACCATCATCGACATGGCATCCTTGGCTGCTGAACTGCCACTTGGTGCTGCACCTGCTTCAGCACCACCACCACCCCCTCCACCACCACCACCTCCCCAAGGGCCTGAAGAGGGGAACAGGACTGAGGATGCGGAGGAGGAAGAAGAGGATGATGAGAATGAGGTAGAGGAAATCCCTACTACCCGCACTAGGCGTGAGTCTTGGGTGTGGCGGTTATTTACCATTCATGGGAATGGTCCTAAGGCTTGTGGGAACCATGTTACCTGCAATGAGTGCAAAATGATACTCAGTCGCGGGAAGCACAGTAACTACAGCTTTGGGACTACTACTCTGAAGCGACACCTGAGGTCATTTCACTCTGGGGCTATTCGCAGGGTTGTACCTTGCGAAGAACGTAGCAGGTTGATTTCCTCTACTTCATCCTCTGTTTCTGATCCTGTCACCACAAGGACCACCTCTGTGGGACAGCGTCTTTCTCAAGCTGCCTCACAGGCCATACAGAATGCTGATGACCCTTACCTTTCGAGGGTCACAGTTGTATGTA
Organism: Ambystoma mexicanum; assembly: GCF_040938575.1. Classification (NCBI taxonomy): domain Eukaryota; kingdom Metazoa; phylum Chordata; class Amphibia; order Caudata; family Ambystomatidae; genus Ambystoma; species Ambystoma mexicanum. The sequence continues at coordinate 340,972,192 of NC_090939.1, forward strand.
TGTGCTGTGACACAGTACTCTGCAGGGGGGAGCGACTTCGGAGTGCTTTTGAGACTATCGTCTCAGAGCACGAGAAGACCTGCTCACTACCCAAATAAAACCCACTCTACATCTTCCTCTCTCAGCTTGCCCTTTATTATCCCTGTGGTTGGTGTCCCCCCCTTTACCCTCCTTTACCCTCCTCTCCTAGTGTGTCGTGTCTGAAAAACCAAAAAAAATACAAAATTACAAAAATCAAAAAAAAAATAAGGCTCTTTTCAGAGCCGCCTTTCCCAGTTAAAAAATAGAAGTGAAAATAAATGAAGCAGGGCTCTTTGTATTTTTTAGAAGTCCATGGACAGTTCGCGAACATTAAAAAAATTGGGTTACTACTCCATCACAAACATTGTAATTTTCTCTGGAAAGAAGTGGTGGCTCTGAAAAGAGCCTTTGGGTGGTGTTTGTAAGTCAAAAATTGTAAATGCTTAACATCTACTTCAAAATCGTTGTTGTAATTCCAAAAAAGGTTGCAATGCATTTTGTACATTTCTCAGAAAAATCTGATTGCCAGCATAAGTAAGATGGACTCCATCTCTGCGAAAAATGTATGTACAACAAAACATAATATTTTCATTGTGAAAAGAAGACATGCCAAAATCTCTTAGAAAGCCACAAACAGCCTTATTAACATTGCGCCTTGCTTTTTCCATTTGTGGACCAAATGAAGAAGAACGAAGCCACATTTGTCTCTGCACAATCCGTGAAAATATCACTTGAGAATTAGGAAACATGTCCATAACCTTCCTCAGTCCTTCTTTCATAGCAAATTGCAAAAAAATTCCAGTCACATGCCCTAAACTGTTCCCTCCACAATGAATTACAATTATGTCTGGATGTTGCTCTGTCTCCAAAGTAGCACAGAGAGGTAGCAAATCCAACCACTTCATTCCACGTACTCCATGTCAGTGTACTTCCACATGTGGGAATCCAAGATCTACAGCTACTCCACAGCTTTCTGCATGCACCTTCAACCAATGTATCCACGAATCTCCTAAAATCCAAACAATCTGTTTTCTGAAACACACAGCCATAGCTATCGTTTGTTCTCTCAGCAAAAAGAGTATCTCAGAAAATCTCTCCTGGCACAACACACCCACCAAACTTTCCTGACCAATCCCTTTCAGTGCTTATTCTCATTTGCATGACTTCTGAACCCAAAAATCCCTGGATGTAACTCCCGATGTCCGGGAACTACCGCCATGTCCGCGGACATATCGTAACATGAACAGCCCTTCTACAATTTCCACTACACTCTCTCTGCCATTCCCTCATTGGATGTACCTCAAAAATCACATGACCATGCACCAATCACATTCAAGACCTCTACATCTAACTGCATCATCATAGATCAGCACTGCAAATGTACTCTGAATCTCTCTGAGTACAAGTGTCATATCATTGGCAAGCAGCATCTACCACAAATACTGTACAAGTCTTCAAGATTTCTACTTGCAGCTCCATGCATATCCATATGCATGAACACAAACTTCAGGTATGCATATTTTCTGTATAGTAGATGACATAGCTCTCAACCATTTTTGTTTTACAGGCGGGTGAAGTCACCCCATTTTGTTTTTGGCGGGTGAGACGCCCATTGGAATGAATGGGCGTGCAGGAGGCTTGGCGGGTGAGTCTGCCCTTTACAAGGCGTGTGACACCCGCCTAAAGCTTGTGAGTTGAGCGATATGGTAGATGAACACATTTTCAAACAGACTTTTACGTTGTAAAATCTGTAAAATGAATTTACTGTACTTTTTTCAATTTCCTAAAATCAACTATCACTTATACACCTTTATACTTTTTACTTTCTTTATACACACACACTCAAATCATGTTAAACTAACATTTTTTAAATGAAATATATAGACTACATATATTCAAACAAAATTGCATGCAAACACAATCTATGTTTAAACCTTTATAAAAATACTTATACAATTTCATATTTTTTGTTTTTATTTATTTATTTACTTAATTACTTTAAATTAGACATGACATTGAGGCGCTATTACCTAGAACAGTTTACTTACAGAAATAGTGGTATTCACTAATATATTATAAATTTCACAAGACATAGTAAAGATATTTTATTTTTGCTAGTTAGTAATTCAATACAATTTGTTCATTAAGAACATTTCATATGTACTGAACTGATGCAATGTATCTTATGTAAATAAATTAGTTTAATGGTTTTACAGAAGGCACTGAGGATTTCAATTAAAAAAATCAATATCTAAATTAAAAACAGTGCTATATACAAACAAAGTTACTAATTTGAAGCTTTTACAGTTGCAGTGAAGACCAGTTTCCTGAAAAGAAGCAGCCGAATTCGAAGAAGAAAGAAAAACTAAGAAGTTACCTGTTAATTTTTAAAAAAGTAAGTAAAATATCACCATAATATTTATATTATTAATCAAATATACTATAACATTAATACCAGCTATTTTGGTTTCTTAAAATAGAGATTTTGTACCATTTTGTCTAAAAATGTCCATGTCGTAAACAGCGATTTACAACCAGAATGGCCCACAAATTTCTATTTTTGGACACACAAATTAGCCAAGTGAACCACTACAATTTTCATATTATAGAACAAACTGTTTTAATTATATACATTAGATTTACTATTTGTACTTCTCCACACCACTAGCTTACTTTTTTTTGTCATCTGAACCCCAGTTTAGTGACACATAAATTCAAGAATACCTATCCCTACTAGTTTTAGTTCCCAATGCACAATCACACACCATTACATACATCTTTATCATCTTACTCAAACACTCATGCACACAGCAAACATACATTCCAGAACACCCCAACCCATATCTTCTTTATTTTTTTCAACAGACCCTAAAGAATGCCTACCAAAAGACAACTCTGTGGAAAGCAACGCAAAATTAGAGCAAATGAAAATAAAGGTGTCCAACATAAGCATCCATCTCTAGCAGAATTTGTAAAAAAAGTTGAAACAAAACAGCTAATACAATCATTTAGTGAAACACAAGAAGTTTCAAGTACAACAACTTCGCTTCCTCTATCAAAATGTAAAACAAACCAAAAAACAATTAACAGAAAATCAGCTATCAGTACAGATAAAACTACTTCTTCAAATTTTAATATAGTGCAAAGTAAGCATACCAAGAAAAGTATTTTAGCCAAAATATACCGTCACAAAGTCCTTCAAAATCTTATAAAAACAGGAGAGAAATCAGGTTCAAAGCTTAAAACCTATTGTAGGAAATTAATCTTAGAAGCATTGATGGACAGTGCAATTCTTCTCAAAAGAAATGTATTTATTTTACTGTTAAACAAAATGAAACCACTAACAAAACTAATAACTAAATTACAAAAAAGACTTCTCAATAAGCGAAATGTCAACAGAAAGAACTTCTTAAGTATCTGCGGAGGTGAATGGAATCACACTACGAGCACAGAACCATATTTTAATGAAGAAGCGTACAAACAAAAGCAAACAAATACAATTGCCATAAATAGCAGTGTTCGAGGTTATGAAAAAGTAAATAATACCATAATGTAACAAGAAGTACTCCTTACAAAAATATGCCCTGAAAACTTAGAATTACCCCTCCATTCAACTGAATCAGAATGTCTAGTGTACAAATGGCCATGCACATCAATGTGTAACATTCCCAAACAATGTTTCAAATCTTTACACCAATTCCTCAATAAATATGTAAAAAGCGAAGACAAAATCACAATTAAATTACTGCAAAATATAGATACCTGTCCAGTGCGCAAGTACACAGGACTACAAGGACATTCATTGGCCTGCATTACAGGACCTACTTGTAAAACCACTTTCCATGATATCAAAAGGATATCAACACATCATTCAACTATAAGAAATCTAGTCTATAAACTGTACTATGCTAAAAGTCCTGCTTTAGCACTAGCAAAGTTAAATAACATCCTTCTACATGGTACAGCAAAAGACCTACTTGAAGAAATTCACTATATCCAGAAAAAATATTTTGGAAGTGAAAGCCATTTACAGAATGAAATAGCTTTAAACCAATTAAGCAACAATTCTACACATGGCAACCTTTTGCTAAACACATACAAAAAAGAAATACTCAAATTTAAAAGTACATCAGCTGAAGTACCAAACCATGTATGTGTATGTTGCCGTAGAATTTTTTATAAAAGTAACACAAAAACTGTGGACCTATCATACAAAATAGAAGACAATGAAGATTCTTAATGGTTTGAATTAGCTCTCTACCTTCTAGCAGAAAACAAATATGAAATAACTGAGCCCTTAATACTTTGCAGTTATTGCACTACAAAACTTGACAACAACCAAACTCCTTCACGTTCTATCACAAATAATTTGGAATTATACCCAGTACCAAAACCTCTACAACAACTTAATTTATATGAGAGCATCATAATTCAAACAGTACACCCATTTCAAGCAATAATACGCCTTCAACCAAAAACAGCAAAATTACCTCCCTCTGAATTGGTAAAAGGCATTCGTGGAAAAGTAGTTTATTTACCATTAAATCTAAAAGAAAATGTGCATACTCTAGGAGTGCAACGTCCAATGCAGCAATCTTTAATTATATTAGTAAATGGAGTACCTACAAAAGACAAATGAATATGGCAACAGCTGGTAGATTTATATAAAGTTAGAAAAGCCTTCCAATATCTTAAAGAGAATAATGAATATTACAAAGAAATTAATAATGAAGAAAACTTGAAAGATACAACTGAAATAATTCAAGAAACACAAGAAGCTGGTCAATTTGAGCTACTAGATCCTGCTACAATATCAAATACTTTAGACCATTATACAATTCATCCTTTGCACTGTAATGACACCGTACAAGATGTACTAGAAACTTACCAAATGCGTCAAACAAAAGGATCGCCAATCAGTATATGGGAAAAAAGTATAGAAGCATGTGCTTTTCCTCTACTCTTTCCTACTGGCAAAGGAGGAAGGTATGATGATAGACCTATTCAAATATCACCTTCAGAATACCACTCATTACGGATGTATTCTAAAGATCCCAGATTTAGACAAAATGTGGAATACATATTCCAGCTACTCTTTGAAAGTGAACTAGCAACCTTATGTTACGGAGTTGCACACATATTAAAATCAGGATCACACTTTCAAAATATGACAGCTACACAATTATTAGAGAAAGTGCAACAAAAGGATGAGGTTTTACAATCAAATATTACAAATCTATTAGCAGATATGCGTGGTACTAAAGAGTACTGGTTTCGACGTCATGGAGATGTACGTTGTATGATCAGAAACCTTGGCCCACCCACTTGGTTTGTTACATTAAGTTGTGCAGAATATGCATGGGAAGATTTACATGATTTCCTACGCATATCAAATAAAAACAAAACAAACATAGATATTCTAACACCTGGAGAACTTTGTTCTTTGGATCCTGTTAATGTTTCAAGATATTTTCACCATCGCTTCATTGCTATGCTACATTTTATTTGTAATAAAACTGTTCCTCCCCTTGGAGAAGTGCAACACTTCTTTTGGAGAAAAGAATACCAAGCCAGAGGAGCACCACATATCCACATGCTTTTATGGATTAAAGATGCTCCTAAATTTGGTCAAGACAGTGATGCCACTGTTTTACAGTTTATTGAAAAATATGTCACTTGTGAAATTCCATCAGAAGCCACAAATAGTGATCTTCGTGCACAAATTTTACAATTTCAAAGACACAAATGTGGAAAATATTGTCGTCGCAAATACAAAAACAAAGGCAAATACTACACCAAATGCCGATTTGGTTTCCCTAGACCAGTTACAAATACAGGTCAAGTAAACAACCTCATGTCTTCAGTTAGACATACTGTTAAAGGAAAGTCACCTAAAAATACATATTACATAAAAAGAAAAGAAGAAGAAAAATATATCAATGATTATAATGCAATCATTGCCCACTTATGGAATGCAAACATAGATGTGCAGTACATTGCAGACAATTCTACTGCAGTTGCACGATATGTCACAGCATACTTAACTAAAGCAGAAAAGACAGAGCTCCAAGACCTCTGGAATGACCTGTCATCATATAAAACAGTATCTCAGAAATTATACAGTTTGGGCATAAAAATGCTCACCCATAGAGAATGTGGATCTTATGAAGCAGCTGATCGTTTAATTGGTACTTCATTGTATGGTAAATCTGAAAATATAGTATGGCTAAGTCTTGGTCCAGCTAAATCTAGAAAAAGAGTTCTAAAATCATATGAAGATATAGAAACAATAGCCAAACATGATCCCAACAGCCAAGACATTTTAAAAAACAATGTATTGGACACATACTACCCAAACAGAAGTAATACTTTGGAAAACATGTGTCTATACCAAATAGCCCAAAACTACACATACAAAAATAATATGAAACCCGATGAAAAAAAAAGGTAAATATAGAGTGACCGACTGTGAAGGCAGCTTAGTTAAACTCACTAAACCAAATTTAATTAATCATATCAAATTGTCATTGAAGACTCCTCAACATAAAGAAGTATATTACATGTCCCTGCTACAACTCTCCAAACCACGGAGAAAAGAAGAACAATTACTAGATGACTATGACTCATATGAGGATGCTTTCAAAGCAAATGAAAGCACTATAACTGATGTAAACTTTACACAGTACAAAACAATGTTGCACAATGAACAGCAACATGAAGAAGAACTCCAAGCCCAACTAGATAAGGATACTCCTGACAGTAGTCAACCTTCTGTAACAGGAAGCCAAGAACCACTGGGAGAACCACTAATAACAAATGAGGCAGAATTAGCTATGATAGAAGTAGAAAACACCATGTGTCAGTATGAAGATAAGGAAGACTTAACTATACTACAATCAAAACTAAACAATGAACAAAGTAGCATTTTTCAAGAAGTAACAAAACAAATTGCACATGGTATAAAACATGAAAATAAAGAATGTTCCTGCCATAATTATAAACCTATACTACTGTACGTCAGTGGTGAAGCTGGTTCTGGCAAAACATTCCTAATCAAAATCATTAGTAAGTTCCTTCAACAATTGACAAACAACAAACTGTCAGCTGTTGTCACTGCCCCCACAGGTTTAGCTGCCTACAACATAGGTGGTGTTACATTACACCGATTACTACAATTACCAGTAGAACACCAGAACAAATTAGACTATTACAAACTTTCTGCAGAAGCTGCAATGGAATTATTGAAACAAATGAAAATGCTACTAATAGATGAAGTGAGCATGGTCTCCAACCTGATGTTAGCTTTGATTCACCTCAGATTACAAGAAGTACTCAAAACAGACTATGAAGAGCTCTTTGCAGGAAAACACATTATTATTTTTGGAGATCTGCTTCAATTAACACCAGTAAAAGGTGAACCTATTTTTAAAACATTAGGGCACAAACTCTGCCGTAAAACTGTTGGCAGCATTGGAAATGTCAACCTTTGGCAACATTTCCAATACAGAGAATTAACAGAAAACATGCGCCAATCTGCAGATCTAACTTATGCCAACATTTTAAAAAGTTTGAGAGTTGGTATACTTTCTAAAGAAGCAGAAACAACATTGAAAACCCGGCACATTAATGCACTTTATGGCGATAATGCATGTGCTACAGATGTTATGGAACAATTAGCCCACAAAAATGTCAATTGTATGGCCTTAATGCCAACTCTTGCAAGCTGCTTCAAATTCAATGAAATCATGCTAAGTAAAGAAATGCAACCAATAATGGAAATTAGCGCCACAGACAAACTAGATGTACATGGTATGACACTACCCATGTGTGACCAAGCCACAACAAGACTAAATCATTTAGAAAAATCAATCTCAAACACAGCAGGCTTACAAAAGATGTTAAAATTATCCTTAAATTGCAGAGTAATGCTTAAACGTAACCTTGACGTGGACCAAGGACTAGTTAATGGAGCACTGGGTACAGTTGTTGGCTTTCAAACATACCCACGTGACAACAAAATTCAGTTTGTCAATATACTCTGACAAACTTTCAGAAGTAAAACGGATAGGACGCTCAACAGCTAGATTCCTTCTCTTCAAAGATATGTATGTACGCAGAGAACAATTTTCTCTAACTCTTGCATACGCAGTCACAATTCATAAATCACAAGGTCTTACCATAGACAAAGCAATGATAGATATTGGTAACACAGTCTTTAAAGAAGGCATGAGCCACGTAGCACTATCACGCTTACGTACACTTGACGGTCTATTTCTAATCAACTTTGATGCAAGTAAAGTAAACGCTGATATTCCTTGCATTTAGAATATAATAGACTTCGCTCACTATACACTCCCCATCTAAACACATATTCTGTTCCACAAAAACTAAAACGTTGTAAAAGAAAACTAAATCAAACAGAAATGCAACAGGACGTCACTGCAAATCCTCCATAGAGAGTAAAAGAAACTAATACTTCATCAAGTACCACAAACAAAAAAGAATCAATTAGAGAAAGTAAACCAGGTACTTCTTTAAAGAAGGAAGACAAACTCCACAAAAAGCAGTTAGATACAGAACTACCTGGACCATTTAAATTTTCAAATATAGTTGGTGTAAATTGCTATGCAAATGTAGCAATGAATATTCTATTTCAATTACCACCAATTGTTGACAACATTTACTCACACAGTACAGACCCATTGTGTTTGCAAATGTTAGTACTTCACAGAAATGCAGCAAACAATCCTGACAACACATATAGTGTTTTTGGAATAAGACGACAATTGGACTACTGTGCTGGAATGGTGAAATTCACTATAAACTCACAGGAAGATCCACAAGAATTTCTAATGTACTTACTACAAGTACTGGAAAACAAAAACATACCTATAAATGAAATCTTTCAGATTTCATACATGTGGAAACATACATGCACTGTCTGCAACAATGTGACACAAGAAGAAATCCCCAATGAACGCTTCATATATATATCAATACCAAATTGTGAATCCATTCCATTTCAGCAACTTGTACAAAATGCAAACCATGGTAGATTATGCTCTACCTGCAATTCCGATAATCGCTCCACGTTAGTAATACAAACACATAGTAAATACGTAATACTAATGCTTCTACGTTACAATGCAGATGGTACCAAAAACAACTGCAAGCTGACTGGATTCACACATGGTCAAATATCACTTGGTAAGAAAACCTTCACAAGAATAGGTATAATCTACCACGCAGGAGCCACAACCAATTCAGGGCACTACACTGCATACATAAAAAAGAAATGTGCATGGTTTGAATGTAATGATAGTACCATTACTCTAAAGCAGAGATTACCAGCAAATCTTACAAACGCTTATTTGATGTTCTTAAAACCAAAATTTGATAAATAAACTGTATTTAAACCTTTAAGTAAATTTGTGTTACAAAAATATAAACTGTTAGAATACTCCAAAAGCTATCTAACTGCTCAAAGATTCTACAACAACTAATCAGATAAATGAATACCACTAAATTAGACCAAAAAATACACAGTTAGAATACGCCAATTGGTATCTAACTGTCCCAAAATTATAAATTTGTGTTAAAATAATATAAACTGTTAGAATACTCCAAAAGCTATCTAACAGCTCAAAGATTCTACAACAGCTAATAAGATAAATTAATATCACTAAATTATGCCAAAAAATACACAGTTAGAATACGCCAATTGGTATCTAACTGTCCCAAAATTTAACAATATCCAAATAGATAAATCAAAACCACTAAAATATATTAAAAAAATAGACAGTTAGAATATGCCAATTGGTATCTAACTGCTCCAAAATTTTATAATATCAAAACAAATGAAGAATCTGTTACTGCTCCCAAAAAAATACAACAAAGCAAAGTATAAAGCATTAGCCAGAAACAACAAGTGAACACTGAAAACAAACAAACAAATAAACTGTAGCATAACAGAAAAAGGTTTTTTTTTTAATCCAACATGGATTTTTTTTTCTCCCACAGACCCAATGATTTTAGCAACAAATACAGAAACTGAGCAAATTGCACAGTACTCTGATTTGTACTCTACTAAATATGAGGGTCGAAAAAAAATAAAAGTATATTGCTTATACAATGCAATAAGTCATTACAAAATACTAATACTAACATGCTATTTTCTTTTATCACAGAAATGAAGAAGAAAAACATGGACTCCCATTACTAGACCAAACAGTAAGTATACAATAATAAGGACAACCATAGCAGCATATCACATCCATAGTATCTAATACCTTTGTTCCTTATACATTTGTTTTTCACCCAAAGTTATAAGCAAATATGAATGTGATATGCTGCGGTGGTTGTTGCCAGGGCATACAATCTTGGGTGCATGGCCAAATGGCCATGCACCCAAGACTCTATGCCCTGGCAACAACCACCGCAGCATATCACATCCATAGAGTCAAACATTTCAACTATGATCTATGGGAAACTTTTAATGTCCGCGAACAATGTGAGTGTTCTTAGAACACTTTGAACTTGCCAACGAACAATACGGACACCGTTTTTAGGACACCCCCTACGAACATTTCAGAACAACGCGATAGTTCTTACAACACTTTCAACTTAAAAACGAACAATACGGACAGCGTCCTAAGGACACCCCCTACGAACATTCCAGGACACCGGGAGTGTTCTTAGAAGCGTCTTCAGAACACCACCATCTTGTTTATTTGCGAACATTTCAGGACACCGCGAGTGTTCTTAGGACACATTCAACTTGACAAAGAACAATACGGACAGCGTCCTCAGGACACCCCCTACGAACACTCCCGGGACACCGCGAGTGTTCTAAGAAGCGTCTTCAGAACACCCCCATTTTGTTTTTTTGCGAACATTTCAGGACACCGCGAGTGTTCTTAGGACACATTCAACTTGACAGAGAACAATACGAACAGCGTCCTCAGGACACCCCCTACGAACACTCCCCGGACACTGCGAGTGTTCTTAGAAGCCTCTTCAGAACACCACCATCTTGTTTATTTGCGAACATTTCAGTACACCGCGAGTGTTCTTACGACACATTCAACTTGACAGAGAACAATACGGACAGCGTGCTCAGGACACCCCCTACGAACACTCCCCGGACACCGCGAGTGTTCTTAGAAGCATCTTCAGAACACCCCCATTTTGTTTATTTGCGAACATTTCAGGACACCGCGAGTGTTCTTAGAACACATTCAACTTGACAGAGAACAATACGGACAGCGTCCTCAGAACAATCCCTACAAACATTTCAGGACACCGGGAGTGTTCTCAAAAACGTCTTCAGAACACCCCCATTTTGTTTATTTGCGAACATTTCAGGACACCGCGCGTGTTCTTAGAACACATTCAACTTGACAGAGAACAATACGGACAGCGTCCTCAGGACACCACCTACGAACACTCCCCGGACACCGCAAGTGTTCTTAGAACAGTTTCACTTTGCTTGCGAACAAAACAGACACATATTGACTCCTTAGAACACCCCCTAGTCAGTTTATTTAGAACATTTCAGAACACCTGTGATGGCCGCAAACAAATCGAACACAAAAAGAACGTTTAACACATAAAAAACACAACTTTCATCCTATCTCATACACTCCCACCCTCCCCAAACACTCCCACACACCAACACACTCTACAAAATACACATTTTGAACAAAGTTTCACCGCGCTGTCCGGGGACGTCCGCGAATCCAATATGGCGGGCGCTACCGAAAATTCTGACGCGCTTCACGCTCCACGCCGTCCAATCAGCGAACACTTTGCATGTCCGCGAACATCACGCAAGACGATTGGCCAATCAAGACACTTTCCGCGGAGCGAACAGGGAAGTGTATCCGCAAACCGAACACAGATATCACTAATTTTTTTGACCTACTTTTTGGTCATTTTAAAAAAAACTACTGGACGGATTTTCACCAAATTTGCAAAAGCACGCTTTCGGTACCAAGCCGCTGCTCCTGGTCCAAATTTGGTGGAAATCCCTCCAGCAGTTTGGGCTGTATGCGCGAGCAACATTTTTTTCCCATTCACTCTATGTAGAGTGAGTATAATGTATACAAATATGAGCATATAGAGGGAAGGTAGAGTAATAAAAATAAAACTATGAGAAAGTGCTGATAACCATAATGATTATTTTCATGCACAGAAAGAATTGCTCTCTTTCAAGCCTGTATCTTCCGCTATGTACATGTTTCATATGATGTGACAGGACCCTAAGTCTACAAATATAGTACCTTTTCAATTTTTACTTCCTGACTGTTACTGAAGAAAACTATATGGCTTTGATATGTCAGTAAAGGATGAAAAGGGAGAGCAAGCCATGTGATGTCATCAGTTATGTCATCAATGACATTTGTGATGTCATCTTTGATGTCCTGGGTGTTAGTGTTAGCAGTGCACGGTGGCGCGAGTTATGGTTGCTTATGTTACCATAACTGGCGAATTTCAGGAGTTTTTCGGTTTTACTTTGAGCCATAACGTCCCTTTAACAAAGTTTTTTCACTGAATTTCATAGGTTTTTAATAGCGCAACTTAACCATAACGTCCCTTTAACAAAGTTTTTTTAATATCACGCAAACAATATACAAACATGGCGTGCAAAAACCAACTTCTACAGATGGCTTTACACAGAATGTTGCAAAGTAAGAATTTATGCTCGTTCACAGTGAAGGTCAGCTGCTTCCACAACTTCTACAGATGGCTTTACACAGAATGTTGCAAAGTAAGAATTTATGCTCGTTCACAGTGAAGGTCAGCTGCTTCCATTTTTTTCTCGGGCACCGGAGAGGCTCACGAAGCGGACTATAAGGTTGTATTGTGTTTTGACCTTGACAGACAGAGATTGTGATGAAAGACTTCTCTTGAAGGAGTGTTGCTAAAACGTAAGAGAAGATAAAGATGACATTTCTGAAACGAAACCACTTTTATATATTATATCACTATACGAAAGATCATTGGCACACGCAGAGTCGTATTTTGGGACTGCACCACTCGTAGACAATGGAAATTGCAATTGTACTGTAAGTAACCCTTTAGATTACTTTATACCAAATATAATTACAATAGCGTAGCATTAAAGACCGCTGAAGTTGAACTTGTTCGTTGAAAGTGGCATAATGTTTTCTACCGCGCACTATCACCGCCGAATTGATCCCCTGTCGTTTAGAGGGCTCTGAAAAAGGCAGACGACACAGGGTGGGTTAATAGAAATAATTTAACCGGTCTATAGGCGGTCAAGCGCTCTACTCGCTGTGCCACTTCACTGTAGCCTGTCAAGTGGCACAGCGAGTACAGCGCTCGATTGACATCCGTGCACAGCTTGCTAACGCAAGTTTGAATCCCGGCAAGGCGAAACTCAGCCTTTCGTCCTTCCGTGGTCGATAAATGAGCACCACAAACTGTGGTTAATAATAAGCACCGCTTACATACCTCACGGTTCTTAGTGCTATATGAATGGGAAAATATTATTTTATTATTAACATACTCTGTTGCACTATCTTCGATAGCAAATAGTTTCACGCCCTAATAAATAAAATGATGATTTTTAATGAAGATCGGCTGGTGAGACTAATTTATGTTTTTTAAAACAGGTACTTGGCCCCATTTTGTCTATGTCACGATTTACAGACTCCAGCGGATGGGGTCTTCAACTGCCAGGTGCAAGTCCAAATATGCAACTTCATGACCCTCACCATTTTATGGGACAATCGCCAAGGACCAATATGCCCTTACGTAGTACTAGCGGCTACAAACAACATACCAACCAATAGGGTGGTCTAATGGCTCGTTGTTGGAGCAACCTTCTGATTATCAGAGCAACCATTTACTGCTTTTATCATAAACCAACAGCCTATCTACCGCAAAGGAACAACGCGTGGCTCCAAATAAACTTTTGCTGATCGACAGCAGAGACAATTTCATGTGAAATAAATGTACTTTACCAAATGTACAATCCTGCTGTTTACTTTTAAACCACAGTTTCATATTCCGAATTGTGGCGCACTGAGTTGTAAGCTGATCTAACACTCTCTGTACCGCAAAGGAACATCGCGTGTCTCAACATGAACTTTTGCGGATCGACAACAAAGACAAATGCAAATTACTGAATATTCTCTAAACATTTGATGTCAAATAAATGTACTTTACAACATTGACAATCTTGCTCTTTGCTTTTAAATCACAGTTTCATATTCCGAATTGTGGCGTGCTGTGTTGTGACATAATGTGTGTTGTCTTGCGGGTTCTGTGTAAAGTCGCGTAGTACTGGAGACGACTGGGCGCGTTTCATTACGCACCATGTAACGTCACGGAGAAAGGCGGGGAATATGAATGCTTTGATAATATCAGGCTTAGGGGCGAGAGATATGATTTAGTGTCGCAAAAGCAAGTCAGCCAGGTCAATAGCGCCAGTCATAGGATTATCACATAATGTCGGCGCACACCAGCCGGATTTATCGTTTCTTTAGTGGACAAAAAGTCGGTTGACGCCCCTAGGAAATTGTACTATTAGCGAACAAAAGGAGTGCTCTTAAAACACTTTCACCCTGACAACGAACAATACAAACAACGTTCTCAGAACACCCATTTTGTGTAATTGCGACCATTTCGGGACACTGCAAGTTTTCTTATAACACATTCAACTAGACAGATTACAATACGGACAGCATCCTGAGGACACCCCCAGTTTGTGTATTTACGAACAATTAAGTACACCGTGAGTGTTCATAGCTCATTTTTACCTTCCTTGCGAACAAAAATGACACATACTCCGTCCTCTAAACACCCCACCATTTAGTTTATTTACAAAATGTCAGAACAGCCGTGTTCTCCACGGACAAATCAAACGCAACAAAAAGGTCTAGCACATAAAAAAACAAAACATTGAACCTATCTCATACTCCCCCACCCTCCCCAAACACTCTTACACAGCAACACACGGCACTAAATACAATTTTTTATCCACGTTTCACTGCGCTGTACGCGGTCGACTGCGAATACAAGATGGCGGGCGCCACAGAAAATCTGACGCGCTCCACGCCCTTCGCCGTCCAATCAGCGAACACGTCGCATGTCCGCGGACATGACGCAAGCCCATGGGCCAATCGGGGTGCTGTCCGCGGAGCGAACAGGGAAGTCAGTCCGCGAAGCGAACGCAGATATCACTAATTTTTTTGCCTTACATTTTGGTCATTTTTTAAAAAACTACTGGACAGATTTACACCAAATTTACAAAAGCACGCTTTTGGGACCAGGCCGCCGCTCCTGCCGCAAATTTGGTGTAAATCCGTCCAGCGGTTCGGGCTGTATCCGTGCGCAAAGTTTTTCCCCATTCAGTCTATGGGAAAAAAAAAAGTTTTGGGACCCCCCTATAACTTTTCCCCCCCTGGACGAATCCTCACCAAACTGTGCAAAAAAATTCAGAGTGACCCAACTACTTTTTTTGCAAAGTTTGATGAGGATCCGTCCAGGGAGAGCGAAGTTATAAGCCGGCCAAAAAGTGCTCTTCCTATGGAAACAGCAACTTAACCATAACTACATGGCCACTACCGTGGCCATGTAATATATATATATATATATATATATATATATATATCACACTTATAATAACGTAATATTTGATAGCACACTTGTGAAGATGATAGTGATCAACAATGGATAATGTTACAGTGGTACACTCTTTTTGATGGCTTAGAAGTGATATAGAGAGGATAAAGTAGCTGAGAATGCTTGTATGGCTTCAAGGACAATGCAATGATGAATGAAAATGCAGTACAGAAAATAAACTTGATATGATTTCAACCAAAACAATGTAATTACTTTTCCCCCTCGTAGCAATTCACCCCCCCCCCTTTATGCAATGTAAAGAGATGGAAGAAAAGCACACAGTTCTCAGGAATGCAGTCAAATATAATTCAGTTACCCCCCTAGCAAGCTTAGAGCAACAGGGATGATTTTAAACACAGGCAAAGTACTTTAAAGGTGGTATGCAAAGAAGTGAAAAATATGCTAAAATGATTTTAATTCCCTCTAGAGGTTCAGGGTGGGTGACAGCTACTTTGTATTAGTTCAGGATCACTTTAGCAATGCTCTATGAATGATTGTCAGGTTGCAAACGAATTTCAGCAAAGGAAAGCAAGGACAAATATTTTTACACATGGCTGAAATTAAGCAAAATGTCAAATCTCGGCAATTTAGTCGCGTGCGTCGAGCGCAATTTATGAGGAGTAGCAAGTCGGTCTAGAGCGTGTTGGAAAGATTAGAATCTCAGTGTCAAAATAAAAGTTAAATCTTGCTTCTATCACAAACGGTTCCGGAGATACGGCCGATTTAGTAAAGGTAGTTTTTCGGATTTGAAATTCGAAAGCTCAGAATGACAGATGACAGTTTTCAGGTTTAAAGATGACCGAATGACACGATTCTAGGAGGCAGTTCTAAATAGGTTAAAATGGTTTGGATCAGATTATTTTAAACTAAGAGATTGGGTTTTGCACAGTTTTGGCGGTACTCACACCATATTTTGGACAGGAATGCGACTTCGCCACGGATCGGGTCAGGATTGGACTGCAGTTCCCTCGCCACGGATGGTCTCTGCCTGTTCTGCTCACAGCGATCTGGGTCAGCTCTGCTAGTGGCACTGCACAGCGGTCTGGATCTCAGGTTCTGACAAAAGTTCTCGGCACTGCACGGCAGTCTAGTCTCTGGCTCTGACAAAAGTTCTTGGCAAAAATTCAAACAGCTCGCCCGGCTGTTGAATAGTTTGCAAATGATTTGGAGGCCTACTGAAAAAGGATTCAGCTTGTGGATTCAGGCCTCTCTGCTACAAATTCTGGAGTTAATTTCTGCTCTCTGGAGATTGATGGATTTGAAGTCTGGATCTCTGGATGTGAAGTCTGCAGTCAAAATGCTCTGCAGAAAGTGAAAAAGAAAATCCTATCTGGCTTCCAGTGGCTCTTTTTATGTGTTTAGAAAGTGGGTGGGTCGGCTAATTCTGCATGCCCAACCCACTAAGGGTTCTGATAGGTTGAAGAGTTTTCTGTGCTCTCACTGGAGAACAGAGTTGTGTGTCAGAGTGAGTCATGAGGTGTAATCTTTATGGCATACAGAAAGAACACTCCCCTTTGCTCTTACCTTAGAAAATCATTTTCATAACTAAACACCTTTCCCAGATACACAAGTGGTTGGCATTACATACCCACATCATATATCACATAAGGTAGTCTCTGTTCCAACTCTGATGTTTCTAAGTGCTTGGATTAAGAAATGGCAACTTATTTTCGTTTTTAGTGGGTTTTGGAACATTGGTTTTTCATCAAAAATTACACAAATGTACACCCCCTTCTACACATATTACAGTACTTTACTAGGTCTCTAGCATAAACCCAGTGTCTGCAATATCAATAAATAGCGGGGTTTAGTCCTAGAACATGGTACAGAGTTGAATCAAGTCTTGAATTGTGGGTACATTTCTTAGATTAAGGTTCTCCAAATTGCACATTTTTGTGAGCTTAATACAATATTTTAGAAGCATTTAACTTAAACATATATTTGTTGCAATATGATTCCACAAAAGTGTCTGAGTCCACCCCCAGAAACTTGGGAGTACCACATGTCTCTCCTCTCCCAGGCAGGGCTCTGTTTACAGTCCACACTGAAAATCAACATACCCCATTCAATTGCAATAGTCTATTGCGTCGGCTGAGGTCAGCAGGCCAGGGGGCCACTCTGCATTTGGTTAGCATGACCCTGTGATTTCCTGGGCTGTTGTGTGGGTCTCTGAGGTGAGAAGATTTCCCAGCCTCTTGGCCTGTTAATGCAATCAGATTGTCTCTGAGAACGGCAGGTGGTTAAGAGTTTTAATTAACCAGCGGGCCTTTGAAGTTTCCAGCTGTATCAGGAGGCTGATTAGCTTCTGTAGTAGCAGTTCTCCTGTCAGAGTTTAGACCGCTAGTGCCGGTTTGTGGACAAAGCTGGTACTGCACCCATTTTTGGGATCTGTCTTGAATTAATGCATTTCAATAGAGTGGTCTTTTGCTTGATAGTATAGGATCCTTGCGTAACATTGTTTTGATGGCATCCTTACAGTAGAGTGGTGATGTGGAACACCCCACAAGAAGGTTGTATCTTTAGAGTGGTCTTGTGCCCATGATTTTAGCAACTTTTTGACGTCAATAAAAACGGATTTTGAACAGAACCATCTTTCTTTGCACTGGTGGGTGGCAGATTAGGTGACCATTTTGGTGTGCGGAAACTGCGCGGTTCTCCTGGATTCTGGCGTGAATGTGGGCGGCGACAGCTCATCCCCACATCTACCCAGTCTATTGATTCAACATGGGTCAAAACCCTTGACACAACACCCAGTCACCGAGCCGAATGCTATGACCTGGGCCCTCGTATCGTACAGGTAAAGCCTCTCGCACCTGGTGATAAATCAAATACAAGTTTTTAGTCAACTGGCTACAGTAATCTGAAAGAAGTACATTTTCAATGTTTCTCAAAGACCGACATTTTGGAAGGTTCCAGATATTAGCAGGTCTCCCCATTACCACCTCAAATGGAGAGAGCCCAGTCTTAGTTTGAGGGGTTGTGCGCATGGCTAGCAACATGATCGGTAAGGCATCCGGCTATTTTAGTTTGGTGCCGGCACACATCTTAGCGAGCTTGTTTTTGATAATGCTGTTGTGTCTTTCTACTAGTCCGGCACTCTGAGCGTGTCTGGCCGGAGGGAACCGTTTGTCGATCTGTAGTGCCGCACATATCTGCAGAATTACAGCAGCGACAAAATGTGGACCATTGTCCAACTAGATGACTCTTGGTAGCCCAAACCTGGGAAAGTACTCCTTTAACATAGTTTTTGCAGTAGTCATGGCTGTAGCGTCTTTAACAGGAAAAGCCTCAACCCATTTGCTGAAAGCACAGATGACAACTAACACAAATTTCAAATTATTGCACCGTTCCATTTCGATAACATCAAAGTGTATGACCTTGAAGGGGACAGAAGGTGGGCCAAAACATCCCCTGGGAATTGATGTTCCCTTTCCCACATTGTGCTGTAAACAAATCATGCAGTCCTGAACGTATCGCTCAGCTATTTTAGAGATTTTGTCATTTTCCCAAACTTTCTCCAACATTTTTGTAAGTTTCCGGGCACATATATGTGTAGGGCCATGAGCCATGACGACCATCATCATTATGTACGCATCAGGAAGTAACCATTTCCCTTCGACTATGTCCACCCAACACCCATCATCATCGAGTTTCCCCAAGCCTTCAGCCCATTTCTTGGACTCTTCTAATGTGGCATCGGCTTGGATATGCCTTACAGAGTCAACACCCTCATCCATTGCATAGACATTTACGGTCTCCCTTGAAATGTATATGGCTGTAGAGAGATCGGAAGCAGTCTGTTTAGCTATCCGATCAGCGAAAGCATTCCCTTTTCCTGTATCATCTACAATCTTTTAATGTGCTGCACATTTTATGACAGCTAACTGAGTAGGGAGTGCAAGCGCGGAGAGCAGTTGTACTGTTAGGGAGCCATGCTGAATCTTTGTACCATGTGAAGTTAAGAACCCTCTTTCTGACCAAAGTCTACCAAAGTTGTGAACCATCCCAAAGGCATACTGACTGTCGGTGTATATATTCACTGTAAGTCCTTTGGACAGTTCACAAGCTCGGGTCAATGCTATAATCTCTGCGGCCTGCGCGGAGTTATGCGTAATTCTCTTGGTTTCCATGACCGTGCTCAATGTAGTGATTGCATAAGCAGCTGTGGATGTACCATCCGGAAGTTTGAAGCAGGAGCCATCGCAAAACAGCTCCCCTTGTGGATTGTTCAAAGGAATGTATTTTAGATCAATTCTAACCTTTGTCTCTTGTTCGGTAGTTTACAGGCAATCATTTGACTCTTCGTCAATGCAAGCAGTACCCTGCAGGAAAGGAAAGAGTTCAGCCGGATTAAGAACACAACACCTCTTAATTTGTATGTGTGGAGCAAACAAGATCAATTCATATCTCGTCAACTGTGCGGAAGTGACGTGTTGCGTTTGAGTTCTGTTCAGTAGAACATCCACAGAGTGAGGCACCATCAGGGTTAGATCATGGCCTAGGACCATTCCCTCACTCTGTATTACAGACGCAGCAGCGACAGCTCGCAAACATCTTGGCAAAGCGCATGCTACAGGATCAAGGGCGGAAGAAAAGTAACTGCATGGCCTATTCTTCCCTCCATGTTCCTGCGTTAATACAGCCAAAGCACATCCATCACATTCATGCAAAAAAAACACAAAGGCCTTTTCATAGTTTGGTGTGCCCAAAACCGGCGCTGAGCACAATGCAGTCTTGAGCAGATCAAATGCTTGCTGTTGTACCAAGTCCCACGGCAATGGCGAAAAAATTCCCTTCTTTGTCAAGGCCAACATTGGTTTAATCACTAGTGAGAAATTCTGGATCCACTGCCTACAGTAAGAAGCCATACCTATGAAGGCTCTAACTTCCTTCTGTGTATTTGGGACAGACATGCCAGAAATGAGTTTTATCCGTTCAGGTGTCAATCTTCTTCCCTCCTTTGACAGGACCTCCTGACAACAATATTGAAACTTTTTAAGCAAAGCTCTGTGACCATGTTTAGCCAGGTGTATAAGTAATAACACAGTGCCCTCCTTACAAGCGCTCTCTGAGTCAGCAGCTAAAAGCAAGTCATCAACATATTGAAGCAGCGTACAAGTAGAGGGCAATTCAAGAGTATCAAGCTGTTCTTTCAAAGCCCTAATATAGATGCTAGGACTTTCCGTGTAACCTTGAGGTGCATGGGTAAAGGTGAACGAGCGTGCCCCTAAGGTGAACGCGAACAAATATCTACTGTCCTTCAGTATAGGAATGCTAAAGAAAGCATTCTTCAGATCCACAACACTAAAGTAAGTAACTGAAGCCGGGATCATAGTCAATATCGTTGTCACATCAGGGACAATTGGAAATTGTAGAGCGACAATCTAATTGATGGCACGTAGATCGATTATAAACGAAAAGTAATTGCATTATCGCCTTTTTTTACACAGGCAAAATTGGACTATTGCACAGACTACCTGCAATTTCCTCAATCACCCCTCGATGCGCAAAATCGGAGACGATGCATTTCAAAGCTTTCTCACCCTCAACTGAAATCTTATATTGTGGAATACGTGGCAGATTTACTCCATGTTTCAAGACTATTTTAACAGGCTCGATATGCAAAACGCCAACATCATTGGCGTCAATTGCCCATAAACACTCCAGAACATCACCAAATTCCTGCTGCAAAGGTCTAGTCAAGAATTGGGAGACAGAAAGTTGCTGTGGTGAAATCGTCAAACGCACTCTGTCAGAAGAACAATGAATTACTGCATTTAATTCTTTCAACAGATTCAACCCCAGCAAGTTCTCTCCACAATTCGAAGTCAAAAGGAATGGACAGTGCTTCGTAAAGGGACCCAAAGAAATAGGTACCGGCGAAGAAATCAGACAGACTACTTGTGTGCCAGAAAACCCTACAGAAACATTGGTTTGCCATGACAGTGGAATGTTTGGAACCCGAGAATGATCAATGGAACACTTTTGTGCCCCTGTATCTATCAACAATAGATACTTCCTATTTTCCACTATCCTTTCAACATAGTGATCTTTCTGATTAACGGGAATGGACGTAGGTTCCAAACCCTGCTTTGGGCAATCCTAGTGAAACAAAATGTCATCGAAAGGAAATTCTTCAGAGAGGTAAGCGGCAGAAGGATGATCAAATATGTTTCTAGTATCCACACTTGGTACCTGATTATCCTGCAAAAAAGGTTGCTGTGGATCCTGTGCAAACTGACCTCTACCAGAGCCCCCTGCACCCGGGCGACCTCTGGATCGTCTACCCATATTCCCAAATGTGTTATTTGACCTTTGTCAGAGGACCGGGCATTGTGCTCGCCAATGACCCTCTTGCCTACAATAGGCACACTGGTTAAAGTTTACAGGACCCAAGGGCACATTACCCTGTGGAACATACTGATCTCTAATTTGCGAATTACCCCCTCTAGGGCCTCTAACAATTTGCTGTAATAATACATTAGTCTTCAAATCACCTTTTCTCTTTTCGACTCTTTCCTTTTCATTATTTACGCGATTCTCATAGTACTGAGCCATGTGCAGTACTTCAGATTGAGACTTTGCTTGCCAAGCGCTCTCAGAAGACATACTTTGAGACTGGATGTCAGGCAACAATCCACACACAAATATGTCTACGAATAATATTTTCCCAGACTCTGTGCCTAAGTCTTGTACACTGAAATCCGAGAATACCTGTTTGAACCGATTAAAGAACTTGGTAGCACCCTCAGACTTCCCTTGGACACAGGCCGTAAGCTTGTCCCAAATAATTCTCTTTTGGGAATTATGGTTCTGAGTTCGCAATGATTCTGTCAGGTAAAGTTAGTATCACCTGAGGCTGTCCCTCGCCAGCTGGCCTTTCTCCATCGAGTCTAATAATGTTAGTCCATGTATCTCCTAGCCCTGCTACATCATCTATTGTCATAACCTGTTTCCACAAATCTACGAGCAGGAGTACAGGAAACAACAGATCAATATCACCTAAGGTGAATACTGAGGACTGCAAGACAGACTCCATTTCTTTATAGAACCCTGTCGGATTTTTCCTAATGTCGGGAATAGATTGTTTAATGGTGTTCACTTCCTGTCTTGAGAACGGGGCGTGAACAAACTGCGACAATTAATGTGCAGGAATATCCACAGCAGCTGCACCCGATACAGCATTAGCTGCAATCTCAACTTTGGGAAAAATGTCAGAGGAACCTCTCTCATAGGCAACTGAAAATTCGGCAACTCCGAACGCCTACTAAGCAACAGAGCCAAATCGAGTGCTAAAGCAGCCGAAGAAGTGTCAAGTGAAAAGGCACTCTCATAAACACTCAATAACTCTGCGGGACAACAAATCTTTCTCTTTACACATTCATCATGTAGGTACTCTACCATTACCTGTATCACTTTCCTCTGCCTGCATTTCTGGCGTATACTGACTATAGGTGTCATATACTTCAACTGGAGTTATCGACATATCTGTAATCCATCTAATCGCGTCCTTTGTGCAAATTCATATTTCCTCAGATATTGATTTACGACAAGGGAGGAACCGTTTCTGTACATACATACTATCCTCATCTTCATCCTCATTCTGTAACCTTTCCAGCTCCTTTAAATACTGAAATACCCTCTCAACATGCTCTTGTACTTTCTCCACAGTGTCTCTAGAAAGCGCTAAGGTATTCAGATCCCTTAACCCTTGTGGGAGATCTGAATTGTTTAATTTGTCCCATATTACGCATAAGTGAATCCCTAAACCCTCAATAAAAACATTTTTCTCAGGAAAATTGTCCATATTAGAAAGTGTGGCAAAAACATTAGCTCGTTCATCCCTCTCTATACAATGCTTAGCCCACGCAACCAAGTTACGTTTCTTCTCTGGAGGTACAGTATTGCGAGTGACAACCCTTGATCCCACTCCCTGATCTACTACAAGCGGTGCAGGACCACTTGGAAGAGGAAGAGCAGGTAAGTTCAATGAAGGGACTGTCACTGGTGTAATATGAAGAGGTGGAGGAGCAGGTGGAGGAACAGCAACAAAAGGAGGAACAATGACTGGAGGAAGAGGAACAGTAGGAGGAGCAGGAACAGCAGGAATAACAGCAGGAAGAGGCAAAGCAGCAGGAAGAGGAACATACGGAGGTGGCGTAGTGGCACCAGGTCTTTGTTCATTTAACAATTTGTCAATAAATTCATCGGAAACGTGAAAGTCTTTAGAAGGATACATTTTCTGAATGCCAAGTGGGAAAGCCCTATCCATATTCCTAGCCGACTCAGACTGTTTATCTTGGTCATATAACAACGCTTTTTAGGCGTTCGTTTTATGACAGCGCGCATGATTTTCCCTACTCTTAAGCTGCTGTAAAGCTTCTTTCTTCCAATTCCGTAAAACATTGAATGCTGCAGGTCTAGCCTTTTTCTTTAATAAAATTGACTCTAAATACTTAATACAAGGGATTTCAAAACTACCATTGATTGGCCACTGAAGTTCGGAAGCATGTCTAGTTTGTCTGTGCCAAATATCATTAAACACTATACTACCAATGCCATGCTACAGTACATAGTACAAGCCGGCAACAACTCCTGTGGTGCCGGACGGCTAAATTCCAAAGATTGCCTATCACTGCGGAATAATGCCCTGAAGCAGGTAGACAATTTCCCAGGCATATCAAAATACTGGTGTTACCTGGTCAATAATTGTATTTGCAGATACAATGCACCAAAACAAATTATCAGGATGCTTAAGAATCGGGTCACGACTCACCTGATCAATACTAAGGATGTCCGATCGGATTACAAAATTCTTTTCTAACGGGTTTTACCTCGTGTTTGGTGATTTCGGCAAATCTGCCAGCCTCGATAAGTGGACCTTCGTCAAGATGCCGACTCGGACCGCAAGCTCATCGTCCAGTGATCAGGCCATGCAGCGCTGCTGAAGTGTCGCGTCCCTTTCAGAAAGGGGCCCCTTTTTGTTTACACCGTCCGATCCCGGTCCGATTGCTTGCGTCAACATTCAACGAGCTGGCATCAATCTTTAGGGTCCCTATTCGGGCGCCATCTGTGAAATCAAAAAGAAGATATCGAGGCTGAGTACCCCAAAAGGAAATACACAAAACGCAGGTTGCAAAGAAATATATAAAGATCTTTATCCTATACTGAACAGTTTCAAAGGACAAAGCAACAGATAGCTATCAGTGAGTGGGGCTGTACATTAGAATAGTCACACTTTTTATACAGTCCAAAACATGATGTTCAGCCCACCTACAAGTTAATACAAGTTAATACATCACAGTTCCAGGGTTCGTGCCGAGTTCATGCATCTATACATTTCAGGTTTACCATTAATACATTTACCAACAAGTCACAATAGCAACAGTATGTCGTTGGATTTCTCGATGAGCATTCTCATACATTTCTGTACAATACGGTTAACATTTCAGTATTTGAATACATTGTGTTTAACATGTGCTCACGGATTAGCTTTGTTGGCACAGGTAATCCTCTATACACAGGTCAACGAAGGACAAGGTCTCAGTTCATGATCCCAACATGTGGCCTGCAGGCAAGTTAAATATTAGTTTGTACACAGAGGTCAAGACGGACATGTTACATTCGGAATGACACTGTCCAACATCTTAGAACACAGGGTGAAATTAGAGGGAGAATCTAAAATGGCAGATGGACCTAAAATGGCGGCTTACTCAGATCTAAGGTCAAGACCTTGCAACGCGGATTTCTTCGTAAGTGGCTTGGCATAGGCCAATATACATATATTCATACAGTATAGGAGGCACAATATGATTTCCCGTTCGACATGGTGACCGGGACATCCATCCTGTCTTGCCGAGGTTCAGGATTATATGTTCTTTCCTTGATGTAAACAATGACTGCATTGCCTGGTCACGTGGAGTGTGACTAGGATCACGATTTAATTTAAAGGTTGGCTTAAATGTTCTGTATTTGCTGGGTCACGAAGGAACATGAGTGTGTCTGTTGTTCTTCCGACAAGAGCTGGACAGTCTTTGATTATACGAAAGAACAATGTGTTGATAAGCTCATTTATTTCCATCTGTGTTTGGGACATTTGGTTCCTTCTCATTGTGCTCTGGAAGTCAGAGAAATTGTTTGGCAATGACAGTAAGCAATCTCTTTATTATCTTTTCGTTTTCAGGATCTTGAAGAAAGTCAGTGACACTGGTGAGCCTTCCCACCAATGATGGGTATGATCTGAGCACTAGAGGAAAAAAGGGGACCACATCCTTGGTGATGTCTCTACTGCGGGACACCATAAGTGATTCCGAATTGGGTCTTGGTGTGGAATGAGTCAGGATACTGTAGTTGCTTCCAATGTCAGTGTCCTCGGTCAAAATTTGGCATGTTCTTTTCTCGTCAAGGCTCAAGTGTGCCTCAGTCCAAAGTTCAAAGTCAACAGACTGTGGTGTGGCTTATACGTGCAATTTTCTTCTTCACCCTGCAACTAGGATGCACAGAGTGTCCGTTTTTATGTCCTTATCCCCGTCTTTTTGCTTAGAGGAAGTGTCCAATTTAAGCCACAATTTGCAAAAAGTTCTTTGTCTTGATTTGGCTGGTTAGGCGTCCTTTTTCCTGGTCATGAATCTCGTCTGCACGTGCTGTGGTTCTTCCCCGTTGCTCGTCTACTCCTCTCGTTGGGTAGCAGGCAGGGGTCCTTCTCTGATGTAGGGTTTGATATCGGCAAGAAAAATCCAAGCTCTCCTGCCTTGCAGTTTCACTGCAGATAGGGTGCAGTCCTCCACCGTGAAGGGACCGTTAAACCTTGGCTCGTCCCACTTTTTCCTTGTATGATTCCTCACAAGGACGGTGTCTCCAGGGAAGATGGATGGTAAACCATGTCCTTGAGCTGTGTCTGTAGTAGTACCTCCTTTTGTGTTACGTGCTGCCCTGCACCCTTGTCGTCATCGCTGCAGCTGGTCTGAAATTACAGTAAGGCAAGATGTCATGCAGTTCAGATAGTTTTGCATTTCAGACCCTAAAATTTCTCCTGTTGAGTCGGCATCACACCTAGCTCTATCTCGGGGTGTCAAGGGAGTTCTCATTCTTCGTCCTGTGGCTATCTCATGTGGCGTGATATGATGGTCAGAACCGGGTTGGTTCCGAAGTGCATACAGTGCCCAAGGAAGGCAGTGCAACCACCCCTTTCCTAGAGTCAGCTTCAAATTGGCTATCCTTTCCTTTAACAAGCTGTTGAGCTTCTCACATACCCCATAACCTTGTGATGATATGCTGACAAGAACTTGTGCTTTATACCAAGCAGCAAGCTAATCTGTTTGAATGTTGCATTAACAAAGTGAGGGCCATTATCTGATCTCATGACCTCGCACATCCCCCACCGGGGGAACACCTCTCTCACAAAAAATGTGGCCGCACAGGTAGAGTCTGAATGTGTACATGGACCTGCCTCAATCCATCTAGAGAATGGACACACCGCAACAATTAACTATCTGTACCTGTTACATACTTGAATCATGTCGACGTAATCGACATGCAAGTGCTTAAAAGGCCCATTATTACTTTTAATGTATGCCCAGCGGTCAATTGCTGGCAGATTATACAGTTCACTATGAAGAATGCAACCTGCTCAGCTAAATTCGGCATGAACCAGACTTCAGCAAGCGTTGCTGCTAGATCCTCTTTTGTCATATGTGCTAGATAATGTAGCTGCTCCAGCGCTATTTTTAATTGGGCTACAGGCATTACTGGCTTACCAGTGATGTCTTGTCATCACAAGCTGTCGGTTTAAAGAACACCCTCAACGTCTCCAGATATTCTTCTCTTCCTGTGGTGCCTCCCCTTGGAGTTACATTAGCTGTGTTTGTCCCAAATTACTGTAACTTTCAGGTGCAGTTTGTGTAACCATCATTCGCTTGTTGGCATGGATGATTTCCACTTCCATGATTGTTTAATTTCTGGACGCCATACGCTTGGCTTTCGTGTCTGCTGCTTGATTTCAACATGAGATAAAATCTGTCCCCTTCATGTGGGCAGCACATTTCACGACCGCTATGCCCACTGGCAGCTGTAGTGCCTTGATCAGCCTGTCCAATAAGGCTGCCTTCTGCACCGGTGTGCCGTCCTCTCGGAGGTAGCCCCTCCTTTTCCAGCGCGCTAAGCCTATGTGCACTGTAGACGTCACATAGGCGGAGTCACTGTACACCGTTACTTCCTGGTCTGCGTGATTCTCAATGGTGAGTATAAACGCCAATAATTCTGCAGCCTGTGCTGAATAATGAGATGGTATTCATACACTAATAAGTACTCGAAATTCTCCATTTGCAGTGTGTTTTACCAAAGCAATGCCAGTATATCTTTGTCCGTCACTTTGATCGACCCTCGAAGACCCATCAATGAAGACAATCTATCCTTCTGCCAAGGAATTTTCTTCTTTCACCCTGGGGATTTCATCATAGAATTCTTCATAGTTCGCACAGTCATGTATTGGTTCTCCTTCAGTGACTGGCTCTGCTATAAACATAGCTGGGTTCACTATCTTACATCAGACTACCTTAATCGATGGATTTGATATGATCACTTGATAAGCAGAAGCTCTCTGAGATGTCAATGTGCCGTTTGGTTTCTCTAGAATGGCAAATAGTGATTGCTCGACGTACAACGTCATGAAGCATCTCCTCACAATCGTTGTAGCCTTCTCCATGTCGAACGCTGCGGCAATTAAACTTTGTTCGCAAGGAAAATGACCTCTCATTACTGGGTCCAAATTCACACTGTAGTATGCCAGGGGCTTGTACCCCAATGTGGTTCTCTGTGTGAGCACTGCCGTCATAACGCTGCCATATGTGTGTGAAAACACGTAAAATTCCTCTGCATAATTGGGGATCCCTAGAAATGGTGCTGTGCAAATAGCCCTTTTGAGTTCAGCAAATACTTTCTCCATGGTCTCAGACCATTCGATCTTTTCTTTCGCTACTTGGGCCTTCTTTAGGTCCTGAAGTAAAGGCTTAGTATAAGAGCTATAGTCGAAGACCCATGCCCTAACATAATTGCATAGGCCTAGAAAGCTCTGCATCTGTTTTATTTTGTGTGGGTTGGCCGCGTTCAGTATGGCTTCAGCCCTTTCTGGGGTCACTCTCTTTCCTTCATGTGAGATCAGCTGGCCTAAGTACAGCACTTCTTGTTGACAATATTGTAACTTTTCCTTGTCAACCTTATAACCTTTCTCTGTCAGTATAGTCAATAGCTGAACAGAACTGTACCTGCATTGCTCTTCTGTTGTGCTGCAAATTAAGATGTCATCTACGTATTGCAGGACAACACTTTAGTGCAATATTGCTCAAGTCCATCTACAGGACTCTGTTGAAAATAGATGGAGACTCACAACACCCCTGGGGTAGTGTTGTGCTTTTCAGACGCATCTGTCTGAATGTGAATGACATCAGATCTTGTGAGTCACGTTGCAACGGGATTGAGAAAAATGCATTTTTCAAGTCAATCACCGTGAAATATTTTGCCTCAAGAGGTATATTACCTAGAATTGTAGCCGGGTTAGGGACTAAAGGGAACTCTGCCTCAACAATATCATTTATTGGGCATAAATCCTGATTTTTTGATCGGATAAACCGAAGTATTGCATGACGACTCTGATGTCTCTAAGATGCCCTGCTCCATCATAGCCAAAATTGTCTTAAAAATCCCTTCATCTGCCTCTCTGGACATGGGATATTTTCGTGCTCTTGGGAGAATAGCTCCTGGTTTCAATTTAATTTTCACTTCTCCCACCCCTTTCAATAGGCCTATGTCATAGGGTCCTGTAGTCCATACTGAGACAGGCACCTGGGCCATGTCGTCATCAAAATATTCTGGATGGTTTCGTGCCAACATCATTCTCTGAGGTACTTCTCTTTTGATCATTTTCACCCAAAAGGTGAGACTCACTTCCACCATTGTCTCTCCCATATCTTCTTGTTCTTTAAACAGATCGTCATCGGTGACGTCAGCCAATCGATATCCTTCTTCAATGGCAATTACTGCGCATCATTGTCGGCCCTCGTTGTCATATCCGTCCCTTGTCTTCGTGCATCGGTATTCTTGGCCTGAATAGGAACTCATCAAGGGTTCTCATGATTCTCTCTGCAAGGCCTGGCAGCCCTGTCATAAGCACATGCATACCATATGCAAATATTTCTGGTTCTAATGGTATAGCCCTCATGGCTGTGTGTCCTGCGTATGCTCTGATCATTTCGCATACATTTGAATAGTGCATTCCTGGAGTTGAACATATTATGCCCTCCTCCGTGAATGAGATTGTCATGTTTAACTTCGTCATTAAATCTCGACCCAAAATGTTTACTGTTGTCTGACTTGAATATAGTAAAGGCACATTCATTTAACATTCTCTTATAGAGACTGGAGGTGCATTTGTAAAGGGAACACGACTTGTCACTCCTGTAAAACTCTGAATATTTATGGCCTCACGGGACAAGGAAAACTTGCCTTTACGTATGCACGAGCGTGTTGCACCCGTTTCAACTAGGATGGGATATTCTTTATCCCCTATAACGACATCCACCCTAGGTTCCCTGTGAGGGTCTGGTGTTACTGATAGGATAGAACACATCAGGGTTCCCAGTGAGCTGTCCTAGTCCATATACAATTTTGGCCCACTGTGTGCTGGTGGATTTCCCCCATTCCCATTGTTACTTCCCATTCAAGGGTTCATGGTCTGCCCTGTGCTCATCGTCTGCGATAGTTGCAACAGTGCCTGTTGGGATTGTCCTCGTGGAAAATTCCCCATGCTCTGAGGTTGCACGCCTTGTTGCACTACTGACGCTTGGTGCTGCACCATGTGATTCTGTGCAATACCCAGCTGTAAAACTACAAGTGGATTTGCCACGCCTGCTCCTGTCCCTTGGCCGTTCTGCAACATGCCTTGGTTTCTGCATGTGCAAGCTAAGTGCCCTGTCATTCCACACAACCAACATACTGGTGGTGGTCTGATCATTTGCCCATTTGACATATCTTGATTACCATGTTGCATATTTTGAAAACCTCCTTGACTATTTAGGAAACCTCCCAGATTGCTCTGCCATCCTCTTCCCCTAAATCCTCTTCCCCTGGGTAAAACCCTGTATTGCCCTGATTATTCTGCTGTGGATTATTCACCTGCTGCATGCTCGATTCAGCTTTGCTAGTTATCATACCTCCCTCAAGAGCATATTTTGACAATTTCTTCTGCACCAATTTCAATTCTTCACCTTTAAGTGCAGCTTCCTTTTTGCGATTCTTTTCTTGCCGCAATCTGCAATAGTGCGCGATAGTCAGCTGTATTTCAGGCCAAGGCTTGGCCTCAATTCCCACCAATTTCTTGAGCTGTTTCTGTACCAGCTCTGGCAGCCCTTGGCACAATATATGGTAGAACACAGGTATAGATTTCGTCCAAGATTCATGAGTCTCGAGCACCCATGCGTCTTGAAAATTCTGTATATAAATTAACGGATCCTCAGACTCCTTCATTTTTCGTGTAATTATAGCTCCCATATCGGAAGTGTCTGGGTATAGCACTCGTAGCGCTTTCCATGCTGTGGCTCTACAATTGTTAAATGGAGCTCCGTCATGAATGGTATTAATTGTGGTTACACAAGGGTAGCCTGCTCGTGCCCACACATCGTCTGCCCTCTCACCAAATATGGCAATTAGGAGACGCTTAATGTCCCCTATGGCTAACGTGTTCCCTCCTGTCATTTTTTCTAAATCATGTATCCATTTTCCGCTCCCGATGTCAACATTGGAAGCTTGTTTTTCAAATGTTCTCGATCCATATGTGACCATGGAATATATTGTGGTCTTACTCCTCCTTTCTTGAGTAGCAGAAATTGGGATGTATAGTTCTCTCTCTCTTCTCTCATTGTTCTCCTGTCTATTGCAGGGGTAATATTCCTGCATCGCCGTCTGCCTGGCAATGTCCTGAGCTTATCTACATAGGGTGGTGAAGACACCCCCCTCTGACCATGAGATACTTCTTCATGTCGGTCTGACTGTGTGGCTGACTCTGATGCCCTCGGTGCAGACCTGCTAATGTCTGACCATATTATTCCTTTCTCTCTTGGGAGTCGTCTCTCGCTCCGTCTTTCTTCCTCATTTTCCTCACGCTCCTCCCTTTCCGAGTCAGTGTCTGTGCCCGACTAGTGCCACTTCTTGTGTCTTTTTTGTTCCTACCTATTTCTAGTCTATCCAAGGATAGGTCTCTATTTCCACTACTTCAGGAGACATTCTCAGTGTCGTAAAGCAGAGTGCTCTCCAGGCGCTCATCTTCCCCCTTCGCTTGGGGTGTTTGTTCTAACCCCATTTCATCATATATTCTATCGATTGTTTCTCCGATGCTTCTGGTGTTGAAGTCATCTTCGATATTTGCCCTAGACGTGCCTGGTGCTGAATCGTACGCAGGAAACTTTTCTTCTATGGCTTCCCAATCTACTACTGGAGCGGGTTTTCTAACCTCTCTCCACAGATATTCAAGATCGTGTGCTCTCTGTCTCTGCTTACTTTCTATTCGTCATCAAATTCTCTGTGCTTCCTCGCCTCTTCTCTTACTCTTTCTTCTTCCTTTTTCTTTTCATTTCTATGTTCATCTGCCCTTCTAATTTCCTCATCTCTTCGTCTCTTTATTCTTTTCTCTTATATTATTTGTTCTTCCTCTGACCTTTGCTGTTCCTGTCTGTCATAATCATTTGCTGCTCTTTGTTTGCGATCAAGCTGTCTTTCTTGCTCTTGGCGATGTAGCTGTTCTCAATTTTGTCTATCTTTCTTTCTTATTTTTTGTCTCTAAACTCCTTCTCTTTCCCTTTTTTCTGTACATCATCTAACTTCTCCTTTTGTTTCGCGTCATCAATGCCTTTGCCATCAAGTTTCAATAAAATGTGTCCTCCCATCCATTCGTTTTTTGGGAATGCTATCTCATCAGTTCTATCTTCGTTTCCCTTCCCTCTCTTCCCTTCTCTCTCTTTGTCGAGAGATACGCTTGTCTGTGCTTGATCCCTTCTTTCATCATCTCGTCTCCCCTTGTCCTTTCGGACTTTGGAGGCAATATCCTTATCCTTATGTTTTCCTTGATTTTCGTCACTACTATGCGTAGGTGACTCATATGCGGGGTTGCTATACCCTGTGAGTTCTCTCAGCGGGTATAATCCCTCATCTTTACTTTCATCAACTTTAGTTTCGGATGGGGCGGGAGGCGCGGTAGGCTTCTCATCCCCCTCTGTGCATACATTAAGTATCCAATCTATTGGCGGTTCTTCTTCCTTTCCATGTTCATACATTTTCCAAAGTTCTAGAACAGCGAGGTGTTTGTCTAACTTTTTGGCCATGTATGTGGCATGCAAATATGTCGTCATGTGTTGCAAGACAGCTTTGGATAAGAACCCACCCTGTGGCCATGGCATAAACATCTTGTGGGTGGTTCCTTTAACCCACTCTGTACTGTATTTCTTCAGTTTGGGTGCGTGTTTCAGCAACTGTTTGCACAAGTGTGTCAATGGTGTCATGTCTTCCATACTTAAATCGGTTCCCTTTCTTCTTCTATAACGCTTGTCCACACTTTTGCGTGGTTTAATCAGTTCCAACAATATGAGCGAGCACCAAACACTGCAAGCTCCAATCAAAATTTTTCACAAAATGTTATACCTTCTAATTTACTCGAAAAACATCAATTCATAGGCAATATTATCTTAGCTATGCAATCACGTAAAATTTAAATCAGTTTTCTCAAGGAAATGTTTTCGATGTACGACGTCACAACAAAAAACATGTAAAACAGACACTTAACAGACTAGACGAACACCAGCTGCTCACAGATATCTCTGCTTCTAATCATTACCCCTTCATGGAGTCTAGACATATAAACGTACCCCTTTCACAACATGTTTAACCGTTGTGGTAGTCTAATCGTTCTCCCTTTAGCTGGGACTCTGGGTACACGTTTTTCTAGCTGCTTGTATTAAAAGTGTTCAAATAAGGCAAATCCTCTCACTTCTCGGGTGTCCTCCCCGGTAACCTCTCTCTTCTCGGGTGTCCTCTCCGGTAACCTTTATTTGCTCAATTATTCTTGAGTCATTATCCCCTTATATATATCCAGTCTTCTCTACTTCTAACTATATATTTTTGTTTCCCACCTCCCTCTGTTACCTTTTCCCTTTACTTGTTCTAAGGCATGCACTTTTGCCAAAACATTCAATCTTTTTCACTCACCATTCGTATGGTTCCTCTCTGGACCCTCGGGATCACCGCCTTTGTTACCACCTTCTTCGGCTTTTCGCCCGCTCAGTTGCCAGTAGGAATGGGAAGGGATAGCGTGGGGAACACAGGTCCCTTCAGGCCCTGGTCTGAGGGGAGCTTCACGGTCTACTCGGCCGAATGGCAAAGGACTCATGATATTGCTGAAGACCTAGAGTTACTTTATGTCGACGGTCAATGGGTTTCTTATTCTAATCAATAATCGATAATCGATTAACCATCAATCTCTGCTACCAAGTGTACTCCGGATACCCCCGGCCGGCCCATAGAGCCGAGGTTTGCGCCAAAAGTACTTAAAGACGAGATAGCTGCACCCTTGAGATGGATGGGGGTACAGATTTATTGCTCCAACACCAATCAATAAGGCCAACTCAATGGTTTGGGAAAGAGAGTCTGTTTAATAACAAGTACAAAAAATGGGGCGTCATGGAAATCAGCAGGGATGTTATCATTCTTCTTGCTTCACCTCCAATGAACTTCATAAAAATCATAGCATTTATACTGAAAACTCGGTTGTAGGTCAAAGGATCGACAACCAAAGGGTCGAATGGTCAAAGGATCGACACCAAAGGACGGAAAACCAAAGGATTTAATTTTTTTATTTTTTACTTTTTTTTTTATTTTATGGGGTTCCCCCTCCCAAACCCCGTTTTTGTGGTAAAAACCACTTTTTTCACTAAACGAAAACCCCCAAAAAAAATAATTAAAAAATAAATTCGATCCTTTGGTTTTTGGTCCTTTGGTGTCGATCCTTTGACCATTCGACCCGTTGGATTCGATCCTTTGACCAGACACCTGAAAACTCATCATAAATGATGTATAACACTCAAAAGTTAATATGTAATTCTATTGGTTAGGAAAAGGTAACTTTAATATAGGTACTATATCTGTATATTGTAATGGAGTGAGGGGATTGGGTAAACACTGTCAGGTTGGCGTCTGAGCCCTTCCTTCAAAGATGACTACTGTAGACGTCACTAAAAGTACAACGTACCATTGGTTCTACTAACTATAGGACCCTCGATTGTTTGGTCCATTGTGATTGGGTTGGCACCAACCCATGCATACAATTCCACTTTGCTTAGCAACACACAGAATGGTCAACCAGGTGCAGGGTGCCCCCTAGTTACCCAGCCTTTCTCCAATTAAGGTTACAATCAATCATCACTTTAACAACTATGTGTCAATTATGCTACTGTGGTTGGCCACAAAACTGCATCTTCTGACTGGGAAAGTTCTGATATCTCTGCCTGGGCCGATGCCAAGCGTAGGGGTGAACTTGTGTTTCTCCTGGCTCGGATGGTCACATGCTTCCCACAACGTGAATTTGTCTAGTTTCTCTCAATTTGTGCATTTCATTCTTATTCGGCTTGCCACCTGCCTATCCCGCCTCATGTTGACCTTTCAGAGACAGGATATACTGTTCTTAAATTTCAATTATATGTAGCTACTGTTTGTTCCTTCTATCGGTATGACCTTGGCTCTACTGGCACGAGTTGCATCTGCCGAGTTTCGATTCAGCCATCTCTTCTCGTTTTGCTAGAATATGAATCTCTGCTCATTCGGCTTTTAGTAACCTTGGTTGGTTCTGCTTCGTTCGCAAAGTGGAGTTACACTTATAATACTGTGCTTCGTTTTGAAGTAGATTATGTATAATGGAGCTTGCTGCACTATTCTTCTACTTTGCATTGCAAGTCGCATCATTTTCTTAGCTTTACTGCGGTTCCAAGCATATGTACAAGTGTTAGCTGGTTGAATATCTTCATTCTGTTTACAGCTTAAGCTTCTTTGTATTTCAACATCGTTCTCCCATTTTAGGTTCACAATACCCTATTCATGGCGTTTCGTCTCTGGGTGTCATTTCTTCTACTTGTACGTCAGTCCGGGTCCTTGTGACATCACCATTCGTCTTCCATTAAGACCTTTTTGGTTTCTTGTGGGACTGTACTTAGGCAATCTTCATTTCGTCTCATTTGCTGGTAAGGTTTCCTTAATGGATACCTTACTGTCCATGGTTTTCTTGGTATTGGTACTTCAATAGGTGTTGGTCTCGTGATAGGTACTGGGCAGAACCCTACTGCGGCTCTCTGCTGATTTACCTGCTCACCATACGTCACATATTTTGATGTGTACGTTCCTGGTACTTCAAAATGGGCGACTGGAGTGCAGGTTTTATTTTGGACCTCCTCTACAACAGAGCATTTTACAATGCTATACACCAATGTTCATACATAACGCAGTGCTTCACAGAGGTACACCATATTACAGATACATAACAGAGTGCTCTTCAGAGATAATAACAGAACAGATATATAGCAGAGGTTAGGATACAGCAGGGCACAGAGGTGGGGTACAGCTGTCCCAGGTGGCAGGGAGGAGAGGGACGGGTGGCGTCTAGTGAGTCACATGGTATAAGGGGCAACATGATGGCCTCGTTGTTGAGAAAGAAAGAGACTCCTTGAAGAGGTGGGTTCTTTTCTGAGGTGGCCCAAGTGGGGCATTGACTTATGCAGGGGTGGCATGAAATACAAGCACAGTGAGATAATGATGACTACTCACTGGGGACTACTGAGATGATGGAGGCTTAGGTAGGGAATAATGATGTAGAAGTGGAGGTTAGGAAAAAGGAATATTCCTGGGGGATCACAAGGTCCATCAGTTTACCCTGCAAATTGCCATGCAGCAGCCTGATCTCAACCATCCAGAGGCACAGGCGACCAATGCTGCAGGGCAAATGCTGCAGTGCAGCTGAGGAGCCGTTGCAGTGACATGAACCTGAATGCTGTCATAGACTTCATGCAGAGAGGTAGTCCGAACCACAGGTCCAGAACCAAAGGTTCTGGTGCCTGCACTGAGTACACACACAGGACACTGCAACCCCCATGGGGAAAGAGGGTTAGGGAAAGGTTGGATTTATGAAAAACAGGTCATGGGTTAGAGTACAGATGTTTGATGGGTATGGGGAGCAGTGGCATGTCCAGACGCTTTTGACTGGGGTGGCTCAAGTGGGGCATTGATTTATGCAATGGTGGCATGAAGTATGAGTGCGGTGAGATAATGATCATAGTTTAGGATAATGTTCCTCAGCTTTTGTCACCTTGTGTTTTCATGGAGTCACATACAGTAGTTACTAGATTGCAAATTACACCACTACAACAATGCGAGCCTGCCAAGACATTAACACTGTGCAACCAGATAGTATCAACATTAGGTCCTGCAAAACAGCATGCATGTTTTAGTCACACTTCAATGCTGCATTAGTGTTCCTGCGAGTAATTAGTTTAGCGTATTAGTGTTCATGTGATCTGTTATTTCTTAAGTGAATTCAACGATTAGCTTTTGTCCCAGGGCCGAGATTCTGTCAAACTCCCTCTGTGTTTTCTTCTGAAATAAAGAAGTGCCTTGCATCAGTCAATACTATAGCTTCATAGCCAAAGTCTTAGGTAAGCATAATCATATGCACTTTGTCCACACATCACTTTACACCCCTTTTAAATGAGTGGGGTCCCTTTCCGGGGTGGGTTCCTGGGTCCCTCCCTTGCCCTAAGTAATTCTGCCCCGGAGCCTTAACACTGTGAACACGTTCCTAGTAAGCAAACACAACCCTGATTACTAGTGCGCCAAGAAATGCAGGAAATCCTCGCAAACCACCTCTGGTACTAAGCTTTGCAGAGCAAGGGGTCGGAGGTGGCTTGTTGTGGAGCATGGTCCACAACAGTCATGAAGTTCCTTCAACCTGTGTCCTCTCCCCATTGTAACTCAAGCACAAGCACTGTGCCTGCGTTTCTGGCGTTGTCATGCTGACTTCGTCAAAATGGCCAACGTTGTGTAGTTCTTGCCACTTTGCATGCCTGGGTCATGTCGTTTGAGTGTACTTGTCCCTCGTTGCCTTGGCTGATCCATATCATTTTGCACTGCAAAAGGGGCACAGTAAAAGTTTGCTGGACTTGATTGCTACTCTCTTTGGGGTGATCTTGCCCCCAGTGATTATTCTGTGAGCCACCTGCATGCCTTAGACTGTCAGCTCTTGACAGTACCCCCCCCCCCCTTCCCTCACAGAAGGGCTGAGGCCCCGGTTTTGATGTACGATTTGCTTGAAAGGTTTACAAGAGCTGAGGAGCATTGATATGGTGGGCAGATGTTTAGAACCAATGGATGGGTATCCCCTTCATGGCAGGCATCTGGGGAGCAATGATATGATATGAAATATTTTTGTTATAGTGCACCCATACACAAGTGTTTCATAATAATTAACCACAAAGCGTGATGCCTCACGGAACAGAAACTATATACATCAAATCAAATTGGTGCTCAGATAGTTGTAGAGGAATGCAACAGGAAAGTGCTGAATAACAATTCATTTCGAACTATATTCTGTATTCTTTATCATACATTTCTTTTTAAAATGTCATTATAAACAAACCATTATTCATTAAAAAGTGCTGTCAACAGTGGACACAGCCACATCATTACTATATTGTGCAAAAAAGTACAAAGCATACATGTGCAAATCCGCAAGTGTAAATAATGCAAATTTATAAATCATCTGTGCACCGGTCTAAAAAAATGTGAACCGCAGGCATCTGTAACATTATGCCAATTTATCTATACTGTTGTTTGTTAAAAATTGCAACTAAAACATATTCAAACAATTGTTTCGTGATACATTGCAACAAACCCTCAGCGTCTATAAAGGCTATCGTATTTCTATGGGAT
Organism: Ambystoma mexicanum; assembly: GCF_040938575.1. NCBI lineage: Eukaryota > Metazoa > Chordata > Amphibia > Caudata > Ambystomatidae > Ambystoma > Ambystoma mexicanum. Next base: position 341,010,874 of record NC_090939.1, read on the forward strand.
CTGAGCCAATTAAAACAAGTCTGCCTCAATTTCCCAATTTTTATCTGTTAAGGGGAAGACAGCTTCCTAAAATTCCTTATATCCCTTCTTAATTATCTTTTTTTTTTCTTTTCTTTTTTTTAGAGAATCATCAAAACTGTGAGCATGAAATCTGTTGGGCCAAGAGGCTTCCAATTTCGTTTCCGTTGTTAGACCAACAATAATAGCTTGCACAGAATCGGCATGCTCATGTGGGTTAGTCAGTTCACATTATTATTTTTTGTAATAACAATCACTTAATAGTGAGTTAAAACGAGTCACCATTGATGGCCTCCAGATCAAAGCATGACCTCTAATCCTCTACATTCAAGCCTATATTCTTACTGATGCTCATTTGACATAGACAATGCCAATACATTATGATCACTCTCTGAGCAGTCTAACACTACAAGGTTAAGACACAGCTCATACAATTCTCTAGAAATAAAAATATCATCCAGAGTAGATGTAGTAAAATAATTGGACCATGAATGCATAGGAGGTACATTGCCGGTTATATTCCCGTTTATATATAATAGGTCCCAAGAATTCATCTCCCTCTTAATTTACAAACCTGATAACTTGCATTAAATGAGGCCAATTTACGGTCAACCAATGCATAATGCAAAGGATCCAGGCACTCACTAAATATTAAACAGTAAACAGGCCTGATAATCATTTAATAATATTTCCCGCCATTGTAACTTAACTACTAACATATCTTGCCTGGCACAGGCCAGTTTCTGCATTGAAATGCCTAAGTTAACGTTTAAGGCACATAAATGACCCCCGCAGGGTCTACCACTTTTGCCCCTGCCCACTTTTACATAACAAATATTAAAACCATCAATTATAGGTACATCCACCATACAACTCTCCTGAAGACATGTAATATCAAATTTGTCAAACAGCTCATGCTGATGTAGTAGGTGAGAGTGGCCACGAATATTGCATGAGAGGAGTAATATTGGTTTATCTCACTTAGGGCCTGATTCATGACATTTTTTGCGTGGTGCAAAGTGACTTTACACTGTCAACAAACACTCTGATTCACAGAGTGGTGCAAAGTGTATTCTTGCAGTCCAAAGTGACTTTGCACTGACTTTGCACTGTACAAGGTCACTTTGCACTGCAAAATAAAACTTTGCATCACTCTGTGAATCAAGTTGTTTGTTGGCATTGCAAAGTCACTTTGCACCAGTGAAAGTCACTTTGCACCATGCTAAAAAATCCATTAATCAGGCACTTAGTCTTATACAGTAGAGACAATTCCCCATGAAGAGCATTTACCAGTCCAGTCATAACAAATCCTATTTTTTAAGTCAACCATTTTTTTGATGGTTTACGAGTTGTCCACTCCTGTTTTTAACGTTGATGGTTAAAGATTACATTTGCTTAGGATCACTTAGCAAAATACAAGACTTGAAGAATTTATTTTGCCAAAAAAATTCCTTCAGAATCCAAGGATTCACAAATATCATATCCCAAAGCCATACACGCTTATACTAAACAATGTACCATGTGGTGCAGATCATCAGTCTAGTTTCTGAAGTCTGTTTTTGATGTTGATTACTGTGACATCATCAACAAGAAAATGAACTTCGGAAGCTATGGTGTGTCACCTCACCACAAGGTACGCTCATTTTTTAAAAAAATTAAACACCATTAGCACCTGCGTAGGAAACTACACGAGTGCTAAGAGGTGGGGGGAGGGCGGGGAAAGGAAGGTTGAGCAGGGAGGGAAGTAGTGGGGGGAGGTAAGGGGGCGCTGGTTAGCAGCGTTCAGGCTGCTCAGAACATGGGCCTGTACAGGAAATAGATCCTGCGTTCCAAGCTTCGTGACCGGCCAGCAGCCTCTTCCAGGAGGCTGATGGTGATAAGAGCTAGCATTGTATGCTTTCAGACCTTAGAGCCTGGGGAAAAATCGAGACCCCCTGCACTGGCAAGCCTGTCGCCGTATCAGAACACTACTCTTAGCAAATGTAAAGGGGAGAACAAACTGAACAATATGAGGTTACTGCTTAGTACCAGCCAGATGGCTAACGCTACAAACAAACTCCCTTTACCTGTATGACTGTGGCACTCACAGCCGTTTAATAAAAAGTGCATGAATAATCTTATAGCGTTCTTGTTTGATGAACAATGCTACAGAAGGACATATTTGACAAAAATCCTTGCAGAAGGTAAATATATTTTCAAATAAAAAAGCTTTCTAAACAGACAATTTGTGTATGGAACACAGTACACTTTGGTTAAACAAAAGGAATATTCCCCTTTTCGATGTTTAAAACGTTCCACTTCTCCAATAAAGAATGAAAAGAAATCTGAGTGTTGCTTGGTTTATAAATGTGAAAAATGAAAAAATCCCGAAGGTTTTGCTGCAATATATTCTTTGTTCTGTATGTTTATAAAAAGTGGGTTCACAAGTTCCAAGTACATCATTTTTAATTACATTTTTTTCAGCAACTCAAATTGATTCACTGCTTTGAGAAATTCTAAGTCCCTAAATGTATTGCCTCCAGCAAGTCTCATTTGTCAAGCCGATCTATTAAATTAATTTACAGCATATGTATTTCATCCTTTCAGATCAGTTTTAAACCTAATATTACAATGAAATTAAAATGTTAATTTCCTGATCTAAATGGAATTCTTTACCGATCTAAGGGACAGCCATCACCGTTTTGGACCATCTTGTGTAATGCTTTATGTCTTCAGCATTAGGTACATACCCTGTTTGCTTCTAATACAATGTTCCAATAAAAATAGATTATGCATAGCTACGCTGTTGACCTGTTGTTACCTTTGGAGACAAAGGGCCGAATTCACAGATGCCTTTTATAATGGCGCATTACCATAAGAAAACATTCTGTGAATAAGCCCCCTAATAGTCGTTCTAAGGGAAAGAACAATTTGTTGCAAACGTACCCAACAAAATTGTTTTCTGATCAAGAAAATTACGTTAAGCAGCCCACACAAGCTTTTTTTGCCAGCACGTCATGCAAATTCTGTGAGTTCATAAGGTCCCTATTATGGCCTTCCCTTTAGAGTGGCAGACAAATACACACAGTAGAAAATAATCTGCAGTATTTGTATTGTTTTTTTGTTTTTTTTCCAGACTGCATTAAACAATAGTTTACATTTTCTCTGAGCAGGGACAAAAGGCATGCACCGTGATTGTCTATAGCCCTGTTACAGCTATGCAGGATAGTTGTAATTCAAATTTCTTCAACCGCTAAATACCCATAGCCATAAAATGACCGCTAGACAAAATCTGGTGCTATTTACCATTTGGACAATAGTGAAACTATTTGGTTAATTTGCTAATTCAACTGATTACTCACAGAAGGAATACGAGATCTAAATCTAATTAGTACCTGGCAGGAGGGGTGTGGCGGCCTCCCAGTCAATGAGGAGGTTCAGAACGGGGGATAATTCGGCCGCCCTGAGTCTCCTCATGTCTGGATGCTGCCATCTTCCCCTGATCTGCGACACACCGCCATGGAAAGGAAGAAGGGACTACATGTAGCCCCTTCTCTCCTTTCCATGATGGCCATTTTTAGTGTTTACCTTTTTTACTATTTTTTTAATGTCCAACATGGAATGGGAGAAGGGACTTTGTTTCCCCTTCCTTGGATGCAATTTTATTTTTTCAGATGCGAAACGCTGAAGGGTTTAGCAACTGAAAAACATGCTTTTAATACCCCGGTTTTACAGGCCAGGGTATTAATAGCAATAAGCCCCTCATAGATGATTCATTGCAGTATTCATTCATAAACACAGGCAGTCTGTGTGGCTAGCACCTCATGTACATGTAAGCATGTAAACCATGCACTGCCCCACGATGTGCCTTCATTAAGGGAATTTAGTGCCACTATTAGTATTGTCTCAGAAAATAGGAGATTGCACTGTGGGCCCAGTAAATAACTCAAATTCATCAAGATGCACAAGCACAATATCTGAGCAAACTGAATCAAGACATGTAATTGCACAAGCTGTGAAACATCAACACCAGCGTAAGACTAGAGGATGGCATGAGTCCATGCAGAAGGTGGGACATATAGAGAAGTGGTGATGGGTTTGTGACACTGGTATCCTATTATTCCAAATATTATTAGCTCACTGTCCAAAGTTTAAATGATATCTTCTGTTGATGAGAAGCATATTAATAGTATTGGGATATCATTGAGTCATAATAAAACAAACAATGTCCATTTTATGATTGTATGATCAGAATATAAAAATAAACCAGTATGATTGATTTTTACATTCCTTTGACTAGCTAATGATAAGGTTAGAGATTAAAAGGTTAGGTTGCAGTAATCCAAAAGGCTTCCTACAATAGCATTTTATAACCTCCAAAAAGAGCCCAATTAACAGGAAATTGTGATACTAACAGATGTTACATGATATCTTTGGAATAGAGATCATGATCTAACGGAAAACTGACATGCAGAAATATGGGCTATCTTGTGGGGAACACAGCAGTACCATACCTGGATGTCTGGTACTTCTCCAGTACAGCACTGAAACAGAAACATGTCTTGGCAAAGGTAATATATCTGATGTCTTACCCGCCTGCACTTCTTGCTTAGCCTGTTGATTGGAAACTATGGTGATGGGACTAGCATATGAAAACAGAACTAATATTCCCTCAACTACTAATGAGGACTTCATTAAATTTGGTGTACCATTAGTGCATGAAAGACAATTATCGTGCATATCTGGAGGGCATAGCAAATGGCTGCCCCCCATATACAAATCCAATTATTTAGATGTGTTTTAAAGTGATTCTGTTGTTGCAACTGCTGATGAAAATACTACTGGAGATGCAGACTGAGCCACCCCACTATCAAGCTTAAATTGACTGAGTAAGGTAGGAACGAGTTTATCTTTTCCCTATAAGTTTGTACAAATATTTAGTCTGTGCTTGTACCATTGCAGGACAACCCAACAAATATCGAGTTGTTTCTTTAGTCATCACACTCTTACTGAACATACAGGCGTAATCTATCTCATTAACCAACCCATATCGTAATAGGATCTCTCTTGTTCTTAAGAGATTTAGCCTAAATCTTAGAAAGGTAGAACAGGTCTCTCTGGTAGCATATATCGATAAATAGGGGGCAAGGCATCCCTGCTTTTTGTGATCCAATACAAGCTGGGATGCAAACGGGTGTGCATGGAAGTCTGCAACTATGCGCCAAGTCATATTAAAGAAAAGTGATTTCATCCCTTTAGGATTCTCAATCAGATCATTTTCTGAGCAACCAACGTCCTGCAGTGCTACATAGGCAAGATCTTTTATTTACACCAATGCACTTGTACCCCTGCCCTCCGCCACCTCTCCGAACATCTCTAGAGAGAGTTTCCTGCAGGAATAAGTGACTTCCTATAGAAAGAAATATATTGCCACAATGCCCTTGCTTTAAGAGAAACCAGTCCTAGTTCATATCTAATGCTAGAATGAGGGACGGAAGGATGGAGACACAGCACTTTGCACCAAATGAGTGCTTCCAGAGTCAGCAGTTATTGAATCAATCTAGGATTAAAAATCTCAAATCCATAGATTAATTTAGGAATGATCTTATCCATATAGAATTGAATACAAGATACCAAGGAAAACATGTTGAATCTGGCATCCACCTGTTGGATTTGCGCAATGAGATTTACTGCCCTGGAGTGAAGCCAGTTCTGAATCAGAATCAAGGAGAATTTGGCTGAGATGAAGAAACCTAGATAGATGAAAGACTTAATTATCTCAACTGGGATATCTTGCATGTCCCATCTATGAGAGGCTGGCCTCTGCCTACTTGAGATCTGTATAACTTCAGTTTTGACTGGATTCACCTTCAAGGCATTCTCACATACATATTTGGTAAAGGCATTGAGTACATGGTGCAGGCCCATGGGAGTCATATCAAAAATAAGTAAATCTTCGGCGTACCCTGTCCACACCACCTTGTTTTGAGCTATCTTGGTATAAGCTAAAGCGGTAGCTTGTAAATTGGATCCCAAATCTGACATGTATAAATTGTAGAGGAACAGGGCCAGGATGCACCCTCACTCCTCTAAAGGTTTTAATTGAGCAAAATATGTTGGGCCTCATTACGAGAATCGCAGGAAAAATGCAGTCATTACCGGCATGGTGCTATTAGCGAGTCCGTGTACCCTTGATGCCGCTAATAGCAGCTGATTACGAGTGTGTGAGCACGCGCGAATGCCCATGCCGGTAATGGCTGCACCGCCATGCCGCTAAAGACCCCCCAAATCCCTGATAGTGCCATGACGGGACCCACCGATACCGCCTCCGCCCAGGAGCAACCCCTTAATAACAGACCCGGTAATACCATAATGCAAACACCGGGTTTGTGATACCGGACCCGGAAGTAACGTCATCACACCGGAACGGAAAATGCGCCGGCGGACATCTTTAAAAACACAATCCATTGCAATCCTCATAACACAGCGCTGGTACAGAGTGGAGAGCAGGCCCAATTAACCCATCATGTCCAAGGCTACCCGTAGGTCCACCCCTCGCATGCGCAAGAAACTCTTCTCCGATGAGGAGCTCGACATGCTGGCGGATACGCTGGCAGCCCATGCCGATGAGGTATTTGCCAATAACTTAAAATGCGAAGCCCAACTGCAAAAAAAACAAATATGGGAGGAGCTGGCACAGAAGGTGACAGCGGTTGGCACCACCCCTGCACAGTGAAAGACTGCAAAAATGGTGGGACGAGCTATGTCTCCGGGTGCGAAACATACTAGCAGCAAACTGCAGGGAGACCATGGCTACAGGCGGCAGGGACCACTCACCCACCAAATTGATGCATTGGGAGGAGACATACAGCACCATGATCAACATATAATTTATTGAGGGCATTGGAGAAATGGAGACAGGTGTGACGTCATCGGGAGATGGAGGTGAGTGTCCCCGCAAACCCCAGAGAACCAAAGCCTGACATAGCACAACAGATGTGAAAGTGAACCAAGCCAATGCATGGGCCACCATACACACATATACAGATCCATGTCCAGATGGTGGCCCAAACCCTGGCACAATGAAACACATGCTGCGTGCCAATCCCATTACCAACAGACACCCAACACACAGGGGTCAATCACGTCACACATCACGCAAATCGCAATACAATGGTATCCCACCTAGTACACATCAGTACAGAATGGAGAGCCCACGGCGTATGCCAAAATGCTCCCCCCCATTGAAAGTACCCTGTGTGTCACACCTACAAGAATGCATGTTCCCCCACAGGCACAGATGCAGAAAGTGAAGGCCAGGACCCTGTCCCAAGGGCCTCAACATCCTCAAAGGGATCCAGGGCCAGACAAGAAGGTACTGGGCCTTCCACCTCCAGGGCAGCACCAACACCCAGAGTGCAACCCAGGGCAGCAGTACAGCCCAGGCCAGCAGAGGAGGACACTACACCAGCCGACGACACTGCCACTACAGAGTCGACAATACTTGCTGAGGCAGAGGGTGATGGAGCGCAGCCCGCTGCCACCAGTTCCATAGGAGAGGTAGCAGCAATTGCTCCCCTCAGCGACAGGGAGGGCCATGCTGAGGAATTTGCCGACATGGACAACAATATCCATGTAGTATGTCCGCATACACCCAGTCCCCAGCCCACCCCCCTGCACTCCACCCAGGGCACACAAGTATGCCCCATGCTAGAACATGCCATATTACTGGGCAGTCCACATATGTCCACCACTTCAGAGGGCAGTCCAGCATTGGGCCACCCTGCCACTGCACCTTCCACCTCCACAGCCCCCACAGACATGGAGGCCCGTCTCATAAGGGTCGAGGCCCAGCAGGACAGTCTGATTGAGCTGGTTCACCAGTATGTGGCGGAAGGGGAACTGACCCGCTGTAAAATTCGGGAGGCAAATGCGGCTTCCATCAGTGCCATGAATGCCAACACCATAGTGATCAGAGACAGCTTAGCTGTGGTTACACAGGTCCTTGGCAGGATTACAGAGAATATGCAACAGCAACCAACTGTGCCGGCGATCGCACACCCATCAACCTCCACCCCATCCACCACACCTGCCAGCTCGACTCCTTCAAGTCCTGTGCGCATGACCAGGCGCTGCACACGCCAAACAGACAGGCTGCCCTCAGACCTGAAGAGAGGCAGGAAGTAGCAGGATCACCCTGCAAGTGCTAACTGCCACCTTGCAAAACTCATGAATGGCACATTGTGTGTGGAATGACAATGGGTGAGAGGGGGTGGTGTTGGGGTTTTTGGGGGTGTTGGGGGGTATGGGGTGTTGGGGGGTATGGGGTGTTGGGGGTGTTTGGGGTGTTGGGGTGTATGGGGTGTTGAGGGTTTTGGGGTTGTTGGGGGTGAGGGGGGTGTGTGTGTGTGTGAGGTGGAGGGTTCTAGCACTATATTGTTAATTTTCCAATACACCCGTTGTGTTAAAAATCATATCATGACTGGGCATTGTTCATTACGTGTGTGTTTATTCAATTCATGGCAGCACACAGTGCCCAACTCCCCACACACCCTGTGTCCATATCCACATGATCCCAGTGCCCAGTGTAGTACTAACACAGAACCATCAGCATCCCTGTGGTTCAGAAGAAATCGTCATTCAGTGATTGGCGCACAGCACGGCCATCCTGTGTATCGCGAAATGGCAGGGGTGCTGCTCCTCCTCCATCATCATCATCATCCTCCCCACCCGGTGCATGCAGGTCATTGTCAGGTGGCAATGTTATGTTTCTCCGGATGCACATGTTGTGCAGCATGGCACAGACCATGGTGATCTTTGCCAGATTCTCAGGCCTGTAAAGGAGTGCTCCACCAGACCTGCTGCTTGGAACCGTGCCTTTAACAGGCCAAAGGTCTGCTCGATCACAACACGGGTACGGGTATGAAACTGATTGTACTCCTATTTGTTCCTGTTCTGCGGGTTCCGTACAGGGGTAAGAAGTCACGGCTTCAAGGGATAGCCACCATCACCTGCATGGGGGCACAATGAGGTATGTGTTAGTCGATATCAGACCTGACACCTTAGTAATCACTACCATGGATGCAGCTATTCGGTGTTCACATGCACATGTCCCTGGATTCATGCGCGCAGGATCATTTGATGCAATGTGTATGGTAATATGTTCTTCTGGTGTGGATTACGTTGGCCAGCTGATGCAGGGCGTTCACTTGCATGCTGATGCATATGTACTGTGGATGCGGAACAATGTTTAAACACCCATGTTGGTGATGTGTGGTACTCTGTGTGTATTCCCAATAGCGGCATTGCCACAAGTGTGATCATGTTATGTCATCCATCGCTTGACATTCCCATGGTGGCCTCCTTGTCCGTCTAGAATATTGTCATTGCTGTGCAGCATTGATCTTATGTATCACATTGATGTGTCATGTTCAGGTTGGGATGTTCAGGGCTACAGTGTTTCACTGTATGTGCATTGTCCATTTTCCACCCAATCTCACCCAGGTGGAGTATGCGTCCCCCCCAATATCACCCAGGTGGAGTGTGCGTCCCTCCAATCTCACCCAGGTGGAGTATGCATCCACCCCGGTCTCACCCCCCCACCACTGCACTGCCATGGGCCTGTCAGGCAACTTACCAAGCAGCCAGGCACGTCGTCCAGCATGTCGCTCGATGTAGCGGGGTAGCTTGGAGTTCCGCAACACCATGGCATCATGTGTGGATCCGGGATATCGGGCACAACAATGTGTGATGATCTTGCTGGAGTCACATGCCATCTGCACATTGATGGAGTGGTATTGCTTATGATTGCCGTATACCGCCTCTATGGCATGAGGTACCACCAATTCTACATGGGTGCAGTCAAGGGCACCAACGCAATTGGGCATGCCTGCCAGTGCGTGGAAGCCAACTTAAGTGTCAGCAACTACTGGGCAGTCCATGGTAGGGATATGTGGGTGCTTGCCTGCTTCAGCAGAGCATCCAGCACTTGGGTCAGCATACCATGCAGTTGCCCCACTGTGTGCTGGTAGGTGCCTGTGGCCAGGAAGTGGAGCACAGACACTACCTTCAGTAGAGGGGGGATGGCAGTGTGGATTTCTGCCAGGCTGATGATGTCGCTGTGTATCATGTCCACTATGTTGGTGAGGGTGTCCCGGTCCAACCGGTACAGGGTGTGGATCTGCTCAGGGGTTAGATTGAATGGACTGGCTCTGATGCGAGGGACTGGTGGCTGCCTACGTGGTACCATTGGCTGCACTGGTGGGACTTGCTAGGCCTATCTCACCCTCCTTCTCCTCCTGCATCTCCTCTGTGCTGCTGTTGTTGTTGTAGTTGTAGTTGTTGTTGCTGGTGTAGCAGTACAGGCATGTCCTCCAGCCCCAAGATTGCAACAGCTAGTGGGATCATTTTGGTGTAGGAAGGGGTGTGGTGTGTGGTGTGTGGGTGTGCTGTTTTTGTACTGGGACAGGCTCCATTGACTCCACCTGTGGTGATTGTGTCCACCTGTGGCAGTTGGCTACACTACATGTTGCTTTTTATGGGTGGTCAGCAATGCCTGTATTGCCGCCATCGTGCAGGCCCTATTTGCCACCTTCAGGATGCCGGTAAGTGCATGCCCGCGTAACTTGCGATGTCCTCCTATTAGCGGCATCCCGGTATTTCTGCCGCGAAGGGGTGCGTGTACGCATGCATGCCGGTAAGAAGGGGCACGGTACGGGCAGTGGCGGTATTGCCGGGTTGTCGGCTCGTAATGGCCCGGACCCTTTAACGATGCCGCTAATACCATTCCGCCTTCCTTTGTGTATCCCTACCCCAAGTCTTAGTAACCGCGAAGGACTTCCCCATCTCTGTAGCTTATTCCACAAAAGTGCTTGATATACCAAATCAAAGGCCGCAGCCAGGTATACCGGTCATGCCCCCTTAGCCCATGCCAGCCCCTGTAAACATTTTACCAGCATGCCTTTTCGGAGCATCCCCATTCCCTTCCTAAAGCCTGTCTGCCATTTTGGCAGTAGGCAATTGCTGCCGGCCAACCCTCCAAGTGTTCTATAAGTAGTATAAACATTATTTTAGAATATGCATCGAGGATAGCGATAGCCCTGTAGTTTTGTGGGTTGTCGCCAGGGCTTTAAGTGGGGTAAGAAATCGAGGGGGGGCCCTCATTTTGGGGGCGTGGCTTGTGGGAGGGGCGTGGCCTAAAAAGTACGCAAATCGTAGGGTATACACACAAATATATATATAAATGTTATATATTTGTGTGCGTACCTTACTATGGTTTGTGTACTATGCAAGCCATCTTTTCTACACATAGAGATATGTAACATATTTCTACGTTTATAAAAGATGGCTTCTTTAGCCAGGTGTCTTGCAAGTTAATCATTGTGTATTCTTTCATACAGACTGCCAACTCCCAGTTTTTATAAAGGTGAGCATGGCATCTTGTGTTAAGACAGGCAACTAAGAGCAACCTTGCATGATTGGTTTGAGGTCCAGGCACAGGCTGACAGTCAGAAGGTTTCTTTCAACAATAAGGGCATCTGTATACCAGGCGGTCCTTCGGGCAAACAACATCTATATAATCAAAGAAATGGACTGTGGTGATGAGGCTAAATTACCACACAATTCCTAGACAAAACTTTATCCAAACAATGTATTTTTCACAAATGTTACCAAACAATATTTAACATAAAATGTGCGAATACTGTATAGAACTCTTAGTTTCGCACAATCACTATTTTCCACCTGTCATACTCATTCATACCACCATACAAACACTCTTACACCAACAATTTTTAGTGAACAGAATAAACAGCTGTCAATGCAGTCTTTCTCATCACTTTAACAACACATTTCTATAATTTTGTTTGAACTATTCAATTTTTTACACAATATGCACAAAAGTCCATTGAGGTTCTCATATAGACTCCCTCTGTCTACATATGTTTCAGACGATAAATGGCCAAATACTGTGGCCTGATGATTGTTCGACCTTCTTCAGGACAAACAGAAGGAGTGACCATGTCCTCCCTCCCCTTTGTATATGTCAGTGGAAGATGTCTTCGCCCCTTCAACGTTATCACACTACCCTACAATAAACATAAAAACACTAACTTGTAATCAGCCTCATTTCTTAAATCTAATAGACCGATGATATCATAACAGCCACAAATGGTTGTAAGGACTTGTACTGACCTCCACTTTCCAAATAGTGGTGATTGCACAAGTAAAGGGAAATCAATTCCAAGAGTTCAGGATAACCAGATTCCTTGCTGTACCCAAATCCACTCCAATTCAATCAGAGAGAAGCCACACACTGCATGACCTAAAAGACAACAAAGACCAGAGTCAACCTCTCTGGTGGGGGTACACACATAGTATACCATAGTCCTCATTCTTATGACGTACTCCTTTCAGCTGTATTGTTCTTTCCACAGCAGAAATCCTCCTGGGCATTACCCAGTCCAGATCACCTTGACATCACTGCTATGTAATTCTAATGTGACCCACCTACAATGAAAAGCAATTTCCTTAAGTATATATCTTTAAGGACACTTCCACTTTCTTCATTCTACTCATATCCCTACTGTTGATGATTCCAGTATAAATTACATAAATGGGTGCCCTAATTTACATACAGCATGTCAGCAGCTCTTTCCGACAGGCGTACAATTATAGTAGATGAAAATGCAAAACTTCTAGACTCTATAGAAGTAAACAAAAGTCCTCTTGTGAATTTCCATCATGTCCTCATGACTTGAGACCATTCATAACATTGTGCCTACCAAGCTATGTGCTGTTGCACATGGTCTACATACAGGGCAATACATACCTAATGGCAAGAACGCACACAGGAATCTGCCATTTATTCTAAATCGTTCAGGTGCGTCCCCGTACCTACACAGAGACACTTTTGTCTGCCTATCTTTTCTCAACGTATTCATATTCTTTCTTAATCAGACCAACGCTACACTTGCGGTCCTCAGTATTAGCTATTCCAAATAGCGGTTCTCCTGCCCGCCTGTGGTTTCCGCGCTTAAGTATCACACTGATAACATCGCAATTCTGTTTTCAACTACCGTACACAGTATCAGCATTTACTTCTCTCCTGCATGCGCGTCTCGATGGAAACACATCCAAACAGAGCAGCATGACTGCCACGCCTCTATGTACTTCCTGACTTCCCGTTTGTGACCATAGAAAGAGGAGTACTTTACCGGCTGAGTAAAGTTAGTTCAATTGTAAATACCAATATGTGCCTGTAGTGTAGGGCATGTAACTATGATAGCATACCATGACCTCTCCTCTCCTATTGATAACATGTCTTGCAGTTAGATACAACTCCAAAACTGTAAATCTCCTCTGATCATTACTCGGATTGCTGGAGTCGAGTGCCCACCTCACGTGATGCACCGCTGTCATTAACACTGCCTGGATGTTGGACGAAAGATGCACCACATCTATTGTTTATTAAATCCAGGTATAAAATTACAGTGCCCCCCTGGCATACCACCACCCCACTGTAGGGTTGGCTCCACATGATTTATATGCTTGCTACTTTTAAAACTAAAGTGGACTGTCACTGCTACAACTCAACATCAATTCACACAATTCACTAAGTAAGTGTTGGGCATATTTTGCACCCAACTCTCAATCTCATTAGATCTCATTAGATCAGTCTATTCCACTCCATGGCGATGTTCATGCCGTGTTGTCCTGAATCCAGTGAATCCAGTGAATCCAGTGAATCCAGTGAATCCAGTGAATAAATCCACTGTTGTTCCAGTTTGCACAGCATCATACACATGTCTACTCCACGTGTTGGGACCTTAATGGTTTGTAAAATAAACCAACTCAAATCATTCTCCGTATGGTTAGTACTCGTGAAGTGTGCGACCAACGGTTTATCCTTCACTTTGTTCCTGAGGTAGGATCTGTGTTCGGAGATCCTCATCCATACCTGCCTTATTGCTTTACCCACGTATGTCAATGGGCATTGACACAAGATTATATAAATCGCACTTCTGGTGTGACAATTGGTATGTTCCCTCAAAGTCCATTTTATGTTCCCATGTTCAAATTCGTGCCTTGTCTCAGTGAATGGACAAGCCGCACTTATAATGCGCCGTAATGGGGGATAAACCCCGTTGGTTCATCATTGATTGTTCACTCCATTTTTTCACATATGTGTGGACTAGTTTTTGCCTTAGATTATAATTTCTTTTAAAGGCAAACATTGTTTTTTTCTCCAAACTACTAGAATGCTTGACTAGGTATTAATTTTTATTTATGCTCTTTTTGATTGCATTGCTAATTGGCGAGTACGTACTACACATACTAGTCTATTTTCAGTCCATTTTTCTCTTCCTGTTAGGCAAATGTCACAATGTGTGTTAGACGCTCGCTTCATATTTTTTTTGACCATCTTCTTGGGGAAACCCTGTGTGATCAATCTTTCTCTCAGATTGGAAGCATGTTCTACAAAGTCAACCTTGTTGGTACATTTTCTTCATATCCTTAAAAATTGACCGTAAGGCAGATTTTGTTTAAGCTGAACAGGGTGGAATCTTGAAAAATCTAAAAGCTAATTTGTATCCATTGGCTTCCTAAACAGGGGTGTCTTTCCTGTCTCCCGCTTTTACAATCATTATTTCAAGAAAACGTACTTTCTCGCAGTTCCACTCCATCGTGAACCTGATGTTTTGGTCACATTGGTTAACCCATGTCAAAAACCGTGTGAGTGATTTGATATCTACCCTTCTAATCAGGAAGACATTATCAATATAACGCTTCCATATTCTCAGATTCGATGCAAAAAGTTGATGTTTAAGTTTGCTATTGACTCCTGTAATATATTGATCTTCAAAGTTCGCCATATAGAGGTTTGTAACATCGGGCATGAAAGTCACGCCCATGCTTACCCCCTTCATCTGTTTGTAAATCTGTTTCTTGAACAGAGAGACATTTTCGTACATAGCCAAACATGCACATTCTAGCAAAAACCCCATTGGCGGTAATCGGGGCTCTGGTCTCTGATCTAAATACATACCCAATACATCCATACATTTTAGTTGAGGAATCGACGTCTACAACGATTCAACGTCCATCGTCAGCAAGATGTGTCCTTCCTCTATAGTCACTATTTCAAGGATTTTTATCATCTGTGTGGTGTCTTTAACATAATACGGCATAGTCTGTATGAAGGGTTTAAAAAATAGTTTGCTATAGATTGATAGTGGCTCAAGCAGTGAGTTGATTGCCGACACCATTGGGCGAGTCGGGAGTGCTTCTAGACTTTTATAGACCTTGGGCAATATATGAAAGGCCCCTAGTTTCTGATGGTTTCTAGGTAAAAAAGTACTCTTTTCTGTGCTAAGCCAGTTTTCTTCAACTGTAAATTTCATCAGACTTTCAATTTCCTACTGCAATCTCGATGTAGGGTCCCTGTCTATTTTGTTGTAAGCCTCTGTGTCTGCCAACAATCGCAGTCATTCACCTACATATTTGTTGGTGTCCATAACTACAATACCGCCGCCCTTGTTGGCCGGCTTTATGGTAATCTCCATGTTTTCACATAGTCCTTTCAGACTATCTCTTTCTACTCTGTTGAGATTGTATACATGGAAATTATTTTGTTTTAAGGCTTCCTGCGTCTGCATTATGACTGTTTTCTCAAACACTTGGATCTCTGGGGGCACACATGTGGTGGTGGATAAAAATGTGATTTCACTTTTAACCCGGTTAAATTTGCTACTTCTTCCCGCGCTTGCTCAGATGTAATGTCCTTTTTCTGAGTCGGTAGGTATACTTCGAAGAAGTGTTTAAGACGGATATTACGAAAAAAACGTTGTAATTTCATCTCGCATTGTAATGCATTTACCTTGGTGACCGGGACAAATGAAAGTCCCCTGGCTAAGATGCTACATTCTGCCTCAGTGAGTTGATGTTTAGATAGATTGAAAATAGGGATGTTCTTAGTGCTTATTGATTCTGATACCACTGACGGGTCTACATTCCGGCCCCATATTGTTTTCATTGTCGCAGTCGCCCGCGTTGTCCCCCTCTGGGAAAAAACGGTGGTTCCTGCGGCTGCTGTTGATTGCCCTGTCCCCTTTTATTACCTAGTCCAATAAGACTCTGGTCCGAACCACTCGACGATCCAGATGAGTTTGAAAAACATACATATCTGTTCTGTCTCCGGTTTTGTGGGCCTGCTGTTGTTTCAGTATAAAACCCTTCTCTTAAGTAAGGGTATGTGCGCTCCTCTTTTTTTAATTGTTAAGATCTTTTTGTAATTTATTGATCTTTCAATCTAAATTTAATTCTTGAAATTTCCTCAATTCTATCTCCAGCTGTTCCAGCTGTTCCTTATCATCTTTAATGGTTGAATTTGTGGCAAATTCTTTTTCTACTATCTCGATTTGTTCATGCTGAATCTTTGCTTCCTCCTCTGCGGCCTCTATTATGAGGATTATACAGTCTCTCGAACACTTGTCCCGACTCCACTGAACTTTTTTTGGAATTATTCGTTGTCAATAAACATTCTTTGTATGTTCTTTACCTGAAGATCCTCTGGTATAATGCCTTCCTTCAAATACTCGAGCATAATGTTCCTGTGTAGTTGAGTTCTAATCTAACTTCTTTTTCTTTTGGATAATCTTATTTTTATCATCATACCCATCTATATTGGATACTCTGGGTGTCTTACCTGCAAATAATGCAGGAGTATGTAGAAGTTTTTTGTAGTGTTCGTCCGAGATGGACACTACATTAACAAACTCCATTCACTGGGCGTACGTAATTTCCACTAAAAAGTTTTATCCACATTCCCTTTCAGCCGTGAACAGTACT
This sequence comes from Ambystoma mexicanum, assembly GCF_040938575.1. Taxonomy (NCBI): domain Eukaryota; kingdom Metazoa; phylum Chordata; class Amphibia; order Caudata; family Ambystomatidae; genus Ambystoma; species Ambystoma mexicanum. Next base: position 341,027,719 of record NC_090939.1, read on the forward strand.
CAATCTTTCAACAATAAAGGTACCTGTATCCCAGGCGGTCCTTCAGGCAAACAATATCTATATAATCAAAGAAATGTACCGTGGTGATGAGGCTAAATTACCACACAATTCCTAGACAAAACTTCATCCAAAAAATGTATTTTTCACAAATGTTACCAAAGCAATATTTACCATAAAATGTGCGAATACCGTACAGAGCTCTTAGTTTCACATTCACTATTTGCCACCTGTCATACTCAATCATACCACCGTAAGCACACTCCTACACCAACAATTTTTAGTGAACAGAATAAACAGCTGTCAATGCAGTCTTTCTCGTCAGTTTAACAACTCATTTCTATAATTTTGTTTTTACACAATATGCACAAAAGTCCATTGTTGTTCTCATATAGACTCCCAATTTCAACCCACTTTTCCTTGGAGCTACTGCTCTCATAGAGTATTTAGCTTCCATGTGCTACTTGTCTTTCTGCAGGAGATGTGTCTCCTAGCAGAATAGCTTAGTTTAGTTTCACATTGATGACTCCCTCGTGTTAGGGAAAATTCTCCAGAATGGCTAATCTGCCTTACCTACTGAGTCCCTCAGCAGCTTTGCTGGATTTCTAGGATTTATTTGTTTCACCTGGTAAGAGTGTGAGCCGTTTTTCCTACTCTCACATGTGTTTTGCTATGTGTTTAACATTTTTGTGTTCATAGACCGTGGAGCCTCACCTACTCCATAAGCATCATCTTTTTACTGTGTGTTACACATCACCTTTAGTGCAGTAACCCAGGGTTGTCTTTTTCAGACTTCCCACTTTAAACTCCATTTTCTGGGACTGACTACTGTCTCCCAGAACATGTAAAGTTACCATTGACTTTATTAGTCCTTTTAAATTCACAGACCCAGTACAAACTATCTTACATAGAGTTCTGGAAAGGGTTAATAGTTACTTCTTTTTGTCTCACAGAACATTATTCTGTTACCCTTTCTTTAAGATCTGGCTGGTGGCAGTGGTATCTACCCTATTTTTCCTATTGTGTTCTATTTAAATAGCCTTGGTACTGTTTTAGGCTAAGTTAGTAGCCTCAAACTTAAACCCGCTGGGCCCCATTTATTTTTATTTGGTTCCGGCTGGGTTATTTGCCATTTCTTTTTGTAAAGGTCTTTCTTGTGTATTACTCTGTGCGCCAAATGAGGTTTGGTTCCTTTGTTTGCTGTCCTTTGGCATGCTTCTGCACAGAAGTCCTCCTTAGGTGCCTGAATGTCTGAGGGGGACCGTATGTGAGGAAGGGGTTTGAGACTCCCTGCACAGGGTCTCCTTGGAGACCCATGTCGCTCTCTGTATGATTGGCTGTGGTGACTGTCCTGTCGGGACAGCCTCCCTGCTGTGTGATTGACAGCCAGGCTATGTGAATGGGTGAAAACTGCATAAAAAGCAGGTCTCTGGGACTGAGAAGACAGAGTCGCCACTGAATCGAGAGAACCGAAGAAAAGCTTACAGAAGAGGACCTCTACCACGAATGAACCTCCCGGTGAAGCCCTGCTGCGGGTCCGAATCTCCAAACTTCGACGACAGGGAAGATCTGCAAGGATTGTTCTCCTCTTGAGCTGGTGGGACCAACCAGTTCGCCAAACTGCAAGTCAGGCTTCCCTCATCTGGTTGAATTTGCTGTGCACAGCTACAGTGAACCGAATAGCCCAAAGGACCAGACCCTGCTTGGGTTTTAAGGAGCGCACCTTTTATTTGTTACTTATTACTGCTGCTGGTTTCTTCCCTAGGCAGTTCAGGACCCTCCGGTCTTCCTACTTTCTGTCAGTCCGACAGTTGCTTTAGGAACCATGAGCCTGCAGGACCTGCCAGGAACTTCTGCCTCAGCTACAGCCTTCTTCTTCATTTAAGGTATTGTTCAAACCTGGTTGTTCCTTCCGTCCGACTGTGGTGATAGTGTTTGAAATCTTTTGCCAATTCGAGGGCTTGTCCTTCTCTATTCTTTAAAGTAACTGTTCTTCTGACCAACTTCATTCCGAACTCTTGGCAAAAACTTAACCACAAACTACTCTGAACTGTGTGATTTTCTGCAAAGACTCTGGTCCATTGACTTTGGCTCAGGCCTCTTGATTTGATTTTCTCACCGTAGTAGCCTTTTCTAGATTGCCCTGCTTACTTACTTGTTAGTGCTGCTGAATTTTTGTCTAACCTTGTTTTTCCCTCCCTTTTAAATTGCTGGAGTGCCATTTTGCTCACACTTCTAATCTATTGGGTGGTGAGTAGTATATCAAGAGTGTGATTTTTCTACTGCTTTACTTTAGCGAATTGTTTTACAACTGATTTGCAAATAAATGTATATTCTTTTACTAAGAAACCTTGAGTCAGTGTTTGTTTGATCCATAGTAGTTGCTGTACTTTGTGTAACTATTGATACGGCTCACTTTATTGTTGAGATAAGTCTGGCTGCTCAGCCATCGCTACCACTTTACTGTGTAGTACAGGCTTGTACCAAAAGTTAATTTGCACTGTCACTTGCAGTCTTAATTGTGTGTGGTGTTCTCAAAGGGTAATGCATATGATTCTGCCTACCACCTTGACCGGTGGTTTTATACCCATGACATTCAGGATATCCGTTCATAATGCAACAATTGCAAATGGCCAATAACAAAAATACCAATAAACCAACCACCATTCTGGTGCAGTTATCAGCCCAAACATATTCTCCCCATCTTTCCTATGAACATGTGTAGCTAACAGCAGTGTCTTGGCCCACCTCTGCCCCTTCATGCTCAGAGCATGACAGACACAAAGAAAAAAACATACACCTAATTAAAACATTCAATAAACCACACAATACTGTATTTATACACACAATACAATATGCATAACTTGACGTACAGAACACTAAACACTTCCTTCTTCAAGAATTCAGACTCCTAAACTCCATTCTCAGAATAACTTCTCTTTCTAATCCAAGCGCTTCCCATTATGATCCTGCAGCCCTGGTATAAGTTACCAGGGCAAAACAAACCGGAAGAGAGAACCTTAATCCCACCTCAACAGCCCAATGAGCTTTCAACTATTTCAACTGGTGTTCCACTGTACCAAAAACAGAACAATCGCTAGTTCTAGCCTAATACCACATATATCAAAGTCTCTCACTTTGGTGCTTATGTCCCAGTCCCCTGGAGTGTTAAAATAGGTGTTAAAACACAAGAAAAAGGTGTATGCCTCTTTAACAACTACGTTCATGTTATGGAACATTGTCTAGGTTTTTACAGGTGGAACTGGAATACAGAACAGGATTTTTGTGCCCGCCTGTCCCCTACACTTCATCTGAAAGAAGAATGTGGTTTTAAGCCAGCGCAACATGTTCATACTGGCATAAAAAACACTGATTTGTTATGGAATATGCAGGTTTAGCATCTTTTTAAAGCAGAGGGAGTCCACTGAAAATATCTCACACAATCGTTAATTGCAGAAGGCATTTACACGTTTTACACAACAAAGTGCAAACAAAATGTCAAGCGAATTTTGCCTGTTTTAATGCATTTTTTGCACTTCATGTTGCAAATGGTGAAACTTGCACCGATGGGAACTGTTGTGATGGAATTCTAGAATCTGACTTGGTGGACAGCGTTTAGAAGGCCACCCTAGTTATAGTGTACAGGGAACTCTGATGGTTTAGCCAAAACGCAATCAAGGTAGCAAAGGAGAGAGTCTAGGCTTATTCTCAGTGTGAGTGGGGTAAGGAGCCCTCATTGAGTCCACATGGTGTGGCACACAATAATTCAATTTAGACTCTCTTCTACCAACTTTAAGAAATGTAAATCCTATACAACCTTAAAAAAACAGTTAAAACCCTGGTTGTTTAACAAATTTGCATAAATCTTTCTGTCTATGTACTGTCAGTAGAAACACTGTGATACCTCCAGGTCTTGGGCATTACAGACATGTTATAAATACATACAAATAAATAATTAAATAGACAGTAAGAATAAAACATACAGTTATTTATTAGAGGGTTTTTGGACATACTGAAATATTAATCTAACATGTAGTATTATCACACATTACTCTATGACACAAATATATTAATTCACTATTGGTTCCTAAATGCATTAAATGTCTCTTATACAGCAAGCAGGTATATAGATTTAATGCTAAATTAAGCAGTCCAAACCCTAGGAAGATGGGGCCCTTGTGCCTAAAGGTCATAGAGGTCACAAGGCTTCACCCCTGAAGGGATTCTCTGCAGGTAAGTGGCAATTCACTGGTGTTGGTATTACAAGTTATTCAACAATTTTACTAAGGTAAGTAATTGTGTTCTTATATTTCAGGTTTCACTACCTAGGATCCATGACCAAAAGGTGAGTGGAATAGAATGCAGTAGACAGGCAAGTGTCCCCAATGTTTTTTTCTATGGAGTACGGGGGCACAGATACACTGCTCTTACTTATATATTAAGATGATATTTCCAGAGGGAGGGGTGTGTTTTAGGAGATTGCAGAGTTAAAGACTGTATAGATACTGGATTTTGTTGGATATTTCTGAAATGTGAGCAATTTCAAAAGGAGGCTGTGTCAATCAATACATTATGTAGAGTGTTGCATGATGCATCTAATTGCTCAGAAGATTGCGGAGGAATAGAGAATTTACAAAATGGGACTAATAGTGATGTTGAGGTCATAGGTGATGTGTTTTCAAAGCATTGGCTTAGTACGTTTTTCTGGTTCTATAACATACTTTAGATGGAGTATTTGAAATTAGAGGTTTGAGCACAAATTTACGAGAAATATTTTTGACTGGAGCACAGGATTTCTTTCTGAGTTGTAATAGATGAGAGGAGTATTAGTCTGAATGGAAATATTTGTTTGAGTTATATATTGGCACAAACTCACAAATGCTCTTTCAAGAGCTATCCATAGAAGGTTTGAAATATTATTGAAAATGAACATGTATTTGATGCCAATTTTTTTAATAGCTGTGCGTAACTGTCATGATGCCTACCCCCGGAGTACCAGGCCAGGCCTAGCACCCCCGGGAGCAGGCATTAGGCCCCCGGGTAAAAGCCCAGCGGCCCTTTATAGGGGCTCTTTGGACTCTGTCCTGGCGCCGTTGGCGCCAGGCTCATGTTGGACATCAGTCCTGGCGCCATAGGTGCCAGGCTCATAAGGGGAAGTGTTTGGTGCACTTACCTGAAGCAGACCATGCTGCACACTCACCTGATGCAGACCATGCTGCATGAAGAACCAAGCCAAATGAGGCTTAGGAGGGACTATTTTTCTGAAGGAACTATTTTGTTACTTGGGTGAGGCTGTGGAAGAATACTCACCTGGAACTTCTTCCAAGGCCATTTAAGCCACGCCCGTACAGCCACACGTGCTTCGCGTTGTTCTGCATCCCAGCAGCTGAACGCTCACCGATTCAGCTCCTGCACCTGGATTCCAGCCACGCCCGCCTCGAACCTGGAACACCTGTAAGGAAAGAAGAGAAGAGAAAGGTGAAAACCAAGAACTTATTCAACCTTCTTACCTGCATCCGGAATCTTCACGCCAGCATTCCTGAAGGAGGACTTCCATTTAAAAGCACCGCGTTGCTCGCTGCAGCGCCGCGCTTCACTCACCTGTTCCCAAGACGCCGCCCGGCTCCATCGCGGCTCTCAGCACCAGTCGCCACATCTCTGCACCTAGGGGAGAGAAGAAGAGACAAAAGGTGAGCAAGGGAACACAAGAGGAAAGCTGAATTTTCAGCCATATTACTTACCGGCTTTTCTTGGTGATCCATTCCACATCTCGGGTCGGCGCCGCATCTTTGGCAGGTACCGCACCACGGCCCCTATGGGGAAAGGACAAGAGACATTACTGGGAATTATAAAGACATTTAGAGGGGTCGCCCTCATCACTAACTCACCTGATTTTACCGCCGGAAATTTACCCCTCAACGCATCGCCTTGGTTCTGCACCTGAAATAAAGGACAGAACACAGGTTAGGAGAAACAACATAAAAGGAGGCTCACACTTGAACTTTTGCATCTTCATACTTATGGTGTATCGCTCAGAAAAGTCAAGTGGATTTGCCAGCGCCATTCTGAAAACCAGTGAAGTAACTGGACGAACGCGCGCCCCTGCGCCAGAAGCAGGATGGAGAGTTCATCCTTCCAAACCAATAAGTGAGCTTAAACCGGGGGGTTTTGGAGGAAGTCAGAGGAGAACGAAGGGGGAAAAGGGGGAGCAAGCACACTATTCAGCAGGCAGTTAATCCCCTTTCTCATCTGCAGAAGGATATTCCTACGGGCCAGACAAGCAAGATTTGGGGGTCCTGTTCAATCGGTGGTCCGAATTCTGCGCATCACGCTTGAAGAGGCCACAGCAACCCAGACCAGCGCCTCCGTGGGAGCCAGGTGAGCGTTACAGAACGCGAAGCCTTCCTACAAATTCCCACCCAGGCGCTATGGAAACTTCGAAGACTGATCTGTTGGCCCAAGTACTGGGGGAATTACGGGCCGAAGTACACGCCGCTCGTCAAGAGACTAATGCTCTCAGGAGGGAAGTGATTGTATCAAAGGAAAAGACTGATGACCTGGCTAGACAGCTTTTGCAAGGTCAAGCTGGACAAACTCCTTTACCCGGTTCCGGAGGGAACCCCGCTCCTGTGCTTTCCAGTAACCCGGTGCAGATTAATCTACCAGGAAACATGCCGCTGGCCCCACCCGAACGCTTTGCTGGGGACCCCAAACGATTTGCCGTATTCATGAATCAGTGTCGTTTGCATTTCCTGTGCAGACCTGGGGCCTTCCCTAACGACCAGACTAAGGTAGCCTTTGTATTGTCATATCTCAGCGGCAGTGCTGCCGATTAGTCAGTTCAACTGGTATCTCAAGATGACCCGATTCTTCGTGATTTTCAAGGATTTCAAGCAAGCATGGAAAGGTTATTTGCTCGTCACTCCCAGGGGCAGGCTCTAGATGACGAACTTCTATCTCTGCGACAGGGCAATCAAGACCTCCTTTCCTATATTGCAACCTTTAATAGACTAATTGTGGAAACCGGGTGGCCAGAGGATAAAAGAATCACGTTATTTTATCGAGGTCTACGTGGAGAACTTAAAGATGTCCTGGCCCAAGTTGTAAATCCGCCCCAAGAATGCTCAGAATATATAGACTTAGTGGTCCAATTGGATCACAGACTGCAAAACAGAAAAGCAGATCGGTCCAAGTTTGAGACCCGGGTGTTAGTCAAGACCCACGTTAACCTCAAGGGGGCTGAAGCTTCTGATCCAATGCAAATCAGAGGAGTTAAAGGACCTTTAACTCAAAAGGAACGTGAAAGAAGAGGGCATATGCACTTATGTCTTTATTGTGGATCCTCTGGACACTTTCTACGAGATTGCCTGGCAAGGCCGCCCAGGAAGGTGGTAGGAGCCGCTGATAAAATCCATGAAACCTCTGTATCGGGAAACGACCCCGCCTGACAAGTGTAGGGGTCCGCTTGCCGAGCTTGAAAACGAACTCTCAGACCTCGCATTTCATTGTGCCAATGGTCCTCGTAGATCCGGAACAGCCTAAGCGGTTGCATGAAATAAAGGCATACATCGATAGTGGGGCTATAGGAAACTACGTGGATCGTGAATTGGTCTCCAGGATTAACCTCCCTCTGCGTCCTAAAACCAGCAAAGATGTCATCACCACAGTTGATGGAACCGAAATTGCCTCGGGACCGGTAACACATTCCACAGCTGAGGTGACACTTGTAGGTCTGGACGGCCATCGGGAGGCAGTTGTGTTTGATGTAATCAAGGCTCCACAGTTTCAGGTTATTCTCGGAATCCCTTGGTTAGAGACACATAATCCTCGAATTGATTGGCGAGCGAAGAGGATAACCTTTCCGGAGTGTGCACGAACCTGCTACCCAGAAAATCTGAAGATCAGTCTAGCATCAGTAACCTCTGTCTCCATGCAACTACCTCTGGAATACCAAGACTTTCAGGACGTCTTCCAAAAGGAACAGGCCAACACGTTACCTCCTCACAGATCGTACGATTGCCAAATCGATCTGGTGCCCGGTGCTCAACCCCCTTGTAGCAGGATTTATGCCCTTACTGAGCCCGAGAATCTGCATTTGAGACAATATTTAGATCAATACCTAGCCAATGGTTTCATTCGCCCGTCAAAGTCTCCGGCATCCTCGGCTTTGTTCTTCGTGCCAAAAAAAGAAGGCGACCTTAGAACTTGTATCAATTACCGCGCATTGAACCAGATAACTGTTAAAAATCGTTACCCTCTGCCTTTGATCCCTGAACTCCTTGACCAGGTGAAGGACGCTTGCATATACACCAAGTTAGATCTCCGGGGGGCTTATCATCTGGTACGTGTAAAAGAAGGCGACGAATGGAAAACGGCCTTCCGTACAAAATATGGACTATTCGAATACCAGGTGATGCTTTCGGGTTGTGCAACGCGCCTGCTGCCTTCCAATTCTTCATGAACGATGTCCTTCGAGAACTCATCGATGTCTGTGTTGTCGTGTATATCGATGACATTCTGGTGTACTCCTCTTCGGAATCAGATCACAGAAAACATGTCAGGGCCGTCCTTGAGAAGTTGCGCCAGCACAAACTGTTTGCAAAGCTGGAGAAATGCGTTTTCCATAACAACGAGGTTGAGTTTCTTGGATTCATCCTGACACCCAAAGGGGTCCGAATGGACTCACGGAAAGTGGATGCCATCCTCAAATGGCCATCACCTAGTTCGGTGAAAGGTGTCCAAAGCATGCTTGGTTTTGCCAATTTGTATCGCAGGTTTATCCCGGAATTTTCACTGGTGGTGCAACCCATCACTGCACTCTTGCGGAAGAATAAACGTTTTGAATGGACCGGGGAAGCTGAACAGGCCTTTCAGGAATTAAAAGCTAAATTTACGTCCGCACCTATTTTGAAACACCCGCATCCTGATCTCCCATATATAGTCGAAACCGACGCATCCAGCTTAGCCATGGGAGCTGTCCTGTCCCAGAGAGACCCCGAAACCAACCAACTGCACCCCGTAGCATTTTGGTCCAGAAAGTTCTCGCCGCCGGAGATAAATTATGCAATCACCGATAAGGAATTATTAGCCATTAAGTCTGCCTTTAAGGCTTGGCGGCATTATCTTCTTGGCGCCAGGCATACCATCACCGTGATCACTGATCACCGAAATTTACAATATTTAAAAACTGCCAAGGCTCAGTCTTCACGACCGCTCCGATGGGCTTTATTCTTTGCTGAGTTCGATTTTGTAATCACTTACCGCCCCGGCTGTAAGAATGGCAAAGCGGACGCGCTATCTCGAATTGGAATGGGAGAAATGGACACACACTCAGAACCTGTGCCGATAATTCCCGAACAAAGAATCTTGGGGATAACCGCTTTACAAACCCTTGAAGACATTCAAGCACGGGTACAACTATTCCTGGACTCTTCAGCCTTGCAGGATTGGATTAAAAGGGGGTCTGACTTTTCAATCAACGATGGCTTACCTTACTTCCGAGGACGTTTATTTTTGCCAGAAAAGGAATTGCAAGAACTGGTTATTTCCCGTCATCACGATACTCTGATGGAAGGACATCCTGACATTGCCAAAACAGAGGAAAAAATTAAACGACAATTCTGGTGGCCGTCCTGGCGAAAGGATATTAAATCTTTTGTGATGTCCTGTGGAGTTTGCGCCCAAAACAAAGGTCAAAAATCAAAACCCGCCGGTCTTCTTCAGCCGTTAGACATTCCACCAGCACCTTGGCACACCTTGTCACTAGATTTTATCACGGACCTGCCCTCTTGTAATGGATACAATACTATTCTGGTTGTGGTGGATTTATTTTCCAAGATGGCCCATTTTATTCCGTTGAAAGGTTTACATTCAGCTTTTGTTCTTGCCAAGGAATTCCTCGAAAATATCATCCGTCTGCATGGATTCCTGTCCATACTAATCTCCGATCGGGGAAGCCAGTTTATTTCTCATTTTTGGAAAAAATGTTGTCAACTGGCACAAATCGACGTAAGACTTTCAACCAGCCACCACCCACATACCGATGGTCAGACGGAGAGAACGAACCAGACCCTTGAACAATATCTACGATGTATGTTGCACCAATCGGAGGGTAATGGAAGGATATTTTATGGCTGGCTGAATATGCATACAATAACTCGATACACTCTGGAACTGGTCAGAGCCCCTTTTATACCCTATATGGACATCACCCTCATACTTCAGACTTGGACTCACCTTTGAGCCTCGAAATTCCTGCAGTGGACCATTTCCATTCTACGATTACTCAAGCCTTCAAGGATGCTACTGCACACTTACAACATGCGAAAGGGAAATACAAAAAGAATGCGGATCTGCATCGAAAGGAGGCGCCTCCATACCAAATAGGGGATCAAGTATGGTTGGCTACCAAACACATATCGCTCAAGGGACCTCAGACTTTTAATCCAAGATATTTAGGCCCTTACTCGATCAAAGCTATAATTATCCCAGTGGCATTCAAGCTAGATCTACCAGCTAACATGCAGATTCACCCCGTTTTTCATGTGTCGCTTTTGCAACCAGTGCAACCAGGAACCAGATTAATAAAGCCACCAGAACCAATCCAGATAGATGGGGAGCCTGAATTCGAGGTGAAGAACATTTTGGACTCTAAGATCACAAAATCAAAACTTTTCTATCTAATTGATTGGAAGGGGTACGGGCTTCAGGAAAGATCTTGGGAGCCCAGCGACCACGTACATGTACCTCGGCTAGTAAAAAGGTTCCATCGGAATTTCCCGAACAAACCGAAACCTCCTGAGGGAACGACATTGGGAGGGGCCTTGGGGGGGAGTGCTGTCATGATGCCTACCCCCGGAGTACCAGGCCAGGCCCAGCACCCCCGGGAGCAGGCATTACGCCCCCGGGTAAAAGCCCAGTGGCCCTTTATAGGGGCTCTTTGGACTCTGTCCTGGCGCCTTTGGCGCCAGGCTCATGTTGGGCATCAGTCCTGGCGCCATAGGCGCCAGGCTCATAAGGGGAAGTGTTTGGTGCACTTACCTGAAGCAGACCATGCTGCACACTCACCTGATGCAGACCATGCTGCATGAAGAACCAAGCCAAATGAGGCTTAGGAGGGACTATTTTTCTGAAGGAACTATTTTGTTACTTGGGTGGGGCTGTGGAAGAATACTCACCTGGAACTTCTTCCAAAGCTATTTAAGCCACGCCCGGACAGCCACACGTGCTTTGCGTTGTTCTGCATCCTAGCAGCTGAACGCTCACCGTGTCAGCTCCTGCACCTGGACTCCAGCCACGCCCGCCTCGAACCTGGAACACCTGTAAGGAAAGAAGAGAAGAGAAAGGTGAAAACCAAGAACTATTTTAACCTTCTTACCTGCATCCGGAATCTTCACGCCAGCATTCCTGAAGGAGGACTTCCATTTAAAAGCACCGCGTTGCTCGCTGCAGCACCGCGCTTCACTCACCTGTTCCCGAGACGCCGCCCGGCTCCATCGCGGCTCTCAGCACCAGTCGCCACATCTCTGCACCTAGGGGAGAGAAGAAGAGACAAAAGGTGAGCAAGGGAACTCAAGAGGAAAGCTGAATTTTCAGCCATATTACTTACCGGCTTTTCTTGGTGAACCATTCACATCTCGGGTCGGCGCTGCATCTTTGGCAGGTACCGCACCCCGGCCCCTATGGGGAAAGGACAAAAGACATTACTGGGGAATTATAAAGACATTTAGAGGGGTCGCCCTCATCACTAACTCACCTGTTTTACCACCGGCAATTTACCCCTCAACGCATCGCATTGGTTCTGCACCTGAAATAAAGGACAGATCACAGGTTAGGAGAAACAACATAAAAGGAGGCTCACACTTGAACTTTTGCATCTTCATACTTACGGTGTATCGCTCAGAAAAGTCAAGTGGATTTGCCAGCGCCATTCTGAAAACCAGTGAAGTAACTGGACGAACGCGCGCCCCTACACCAGAAGCAGGATGGAGAGTTCATCCTTCCAAACCATAAGGTGAGCTTAAACCGGGGGGTTTTGGAGGAAGTCAGAGGAGAACGAAGGGGGAAAGGGGGATCAAGCACACTATTCAGCAGGCAGTTAATCCCCTTTCTCATCTGCAGAAGGATATTCCTACGGGCCAGACAAGCATGATTTGGGGGTCCTGTTCAATCGGTGGTCCGAATTCTGCGCATCACGCTTGAAGAGGCCACAGCAACCCAGACCAGACCAGCGCCTCCGTGGGAGCCAGGTGAGCGTTACAGTAACTTCATGCTTGTGGCTAAAGACCAGCCAATGAAGTGCCGTGCACTCTCAGGGACGTCTATAGCCACAAGTATCAGCAATCCAAGGCAGGCCTTTGTAGCCATGGTTATAACTACCGCCAGAGCTGCGGCTATTGTAATAAAAATGTCTGTGCAGTAATCATATTATTTCATGGATGTTGCAGCAAAAAATGGTACGTCTTTCTTTTTCCATGTGCTCAACAGTACCCTTTGTCATTTGAATTTTGAAACCTTGTTCATGTGTTTTTTTGAGTATATAAAACATTTACATGTACCCGCGTCTAAAAGCAGGCATTCATACCCATGGATATCAGCAAGCCATTAGAACATTTTGTATTTTGGCGGGCTTGGGTAGCTGTGGGAATAAATGCCTCCTTTTAGCTGTGGCAACAAATATTTGTGCAGTTATCATATTATTTTGTGCCTCTTACACCACACAATCTTACAAGTATTTCTGAATCCATGTTGTCACCTCTACCCTTGTGTAATTTAACTTTGAATCCTTTGCAATATGTGTTTTTGAATGCATGAAAACATATTATGCATACATACAACTATAAGACTTTGTGGATAGCAAAGCTGCAGCTATAAACAAATGACTTAAAAAACAATGGCAGATGTTCTTTTATGTCTGCATATGTATGTAATAGGTAGTCCGCAATCCAAACCATTTAATTCTAAAATCAATGAAACCCAGGTCCATATTAATAGTTTCTCACAAAAAGTCACTAACCAAAAGAGAGCCAACTATCTCCAATCAGCCACACATTTGTACAAACGGTCATGATATCTGTTCCACTTCTCAGTTTCTAGGAAAATGTTTGAAATTTTAGTAACAGTAGGAATGGGGCATGCATGATGCTTGTGTGTTGGTGTTTGCAATTGGTTGGTGTTACTGTTGGAATTGAGTACTTGGCTGTTATAGGGTACAGTTAACAGGTGTCACACATTTTAGTAGTTTGTTTGCTAAAGTCATGTTTTTGTGCTATTGATTTTTGAGAAGTATGATAGTCAACATTTTGTAGACTTTCACCATTCTGTTTGCGAACCCACACTGTGAGGATGCTGAATCTGTGGCTGTTGTAAAGATCGGTGCATTCTTTGGAATAGTTGAAGGTGAGCAATAGTATATTTTCATATATGCCATGCTTTATATGAACTGTAGTTTATATAAGATATATTAAGTAAGTTTATGTTTTTGAGTTAGTAAAGGTTAGAACTGTTATTTTGAAAACAAGGTTTTTCTGGTTTACTTGTGTGTTTTAAGTTAAGCTATGGTCCATTGTGTATGCTCTTGATGCCTTTCTTCATCTTTAGAGCTTGATACGGATATTCTTACCAATCATCTGATCTTCCACTCACTTGCATACAGGCTGAAAGAACCATGTGGTGTGTTTTCTGGACTATTCTTTCATAATGTTGTGTTCAATGTTGTTCTGCCTCCAGCAAATTAATGTGATATTTGATTCATATTAATCTTCTGCTGTTATGAGAAATTGAACCATTGTGGACTCGTTACCCTAGGACCATATTCCCTTTCTCTCTCGTGATTCATTAGTCTCTGTTTGCACGGTTCTTTGCATGCCTCTCTTTAAAATCAAGAGAATTTGCACAATTAACTTACACACTCACATATGTTCCTCACAATATCATTACTCGTAGCAACATATTCTACATTTATTTTAATATGTGTAAATCACAATGGCCCTCATTACGACCCTGGCGGAAATCGAAAAACGATGGCGGAAATGCAATACCGCCATCGAATAGCGCTCGGTGCGACTATGACCCGTCACCGCAAAGTACGAAGCCATTAGCGACACCGTAGTGAACGCCAACGCTAACTGCACCAAGTACGCGTGCGCGCGCCATGCCAAACCGTAATTAGCACCATGGCGCAAGGGTACGCGAATTCCGACCCTAGCGGACATGTACCTAACGCCATCAAGCATGGCGGAAAGTACCATTCCGCCATGGTGAGAAGTACGGCATCGCGAATCAACCGTAAACGGCCCCACTGAGTGCCTGTACACCGCTCCCTGCCCACAAAGTACAACTCCCCGTAGGTGCAATGAAGTCACAATGCAACCAGTGAAATGTACAAGTCACCCATGCATGCCAACGAACAAAAGAATGACAAGAGGGGCCAATGGGAGCTGCAGGGCACAGATGGCACGAATACAGAAGCCATTCCAATGGACATGACCACAGTCCCCCCCCCCAGAAACGCACGCAAACACAGGCACCTGTGACCAGCAATATTCCGAAAATCACATCATTCCACCAGTCCACCTGGCTGACCGGCATCTGTTACACAAAACCCAATCCCCCGCCCCTGAGCATGACAACATTCAAACAGTCATATTGGCAGCCCCCATCCCTGACCTCACTGGGCTTCGTAGGCAAACGCGCCCAGCACAGTACCACGCAACTAAACTCCGAAGCTGGAACCCAATGCAGATCTCCTCACAATACATCGCTCCCCAAATAGGAATATGCCACATCACTCGCAAAGAAGAACGCTACACGGCCCATATCAGAATAGAAATTTAATGCACAACAAAATCACCAAGCCCATACAGCCATTAGGCCATGAACTCCAAAACACATTTCACCATTGTGGGCTGCATCCGCAAGAAATGACCAGCTAATACTTGTGTGACGCCCTGTTCCATCATGGTACACAGAGCCACATTCACGTACGAAAAGGCAACATGGAAGCGCACAGAACCGCAGGGCCGTCCCAATGGGGAGGCACTAGTCCAGCTGAAAGGCCGAAATGTTGCTCCGAGCCACTAGTACTGCGTAAGGGCATGTGGCCCATTGGCGATCGTCCCATAAGATCGTAATGCTGCTCCACTGATTAACACGAAGCAGCAGGTGTCGGGAGTAAAAGCCATCTGCAGGAGTGGCATACAGATGGCAGTGGCAAAAGGGGAGGAGATACCTGTCAACCAAAAGAAAAGAAAAAGAACAGAATGGCCATCAGAACTACATTCGAACAACTCACTTCAATGATCACACTAAATCCACAGCCATATGCATGCTAGCCCACTCCAAAGGATCATCACCACCCCAAAACCACTTGCGACTCATAACTATCTATATCGAGGTGTAAACACCATCACAAACGAGTGTACCTGTGCATGCGTCTGTGAAAACAGAATCCATCTGATGGGATTGGTAACGTGCATGGACACAAGTGTCTGAGGGCGCGTCGAGACAGGGAGGGCTCAACAAGGCCAGATAGACGATGGTCCCACTATGGCAGCCCTGCATCACATAGCGCAGGGGAGGCGGATAGATTCCAAGAAGCCCTGTACATGGCAAACTCTGTATCAAATCACCTGCCCATGCATCCATTCATCATTCCCTCATCCCGGTATAAAAACGCCTGAATATTTACTCACATAACATTAGAAATATCCATTGAGTCTGTGCGTTATGCAGCCTGCAAAATCCACAGTGCCCCAGCCCGTAATTCCAGTGTTGTGAAGTAACATGTATTTGGGAACGTCCGGCCTCATCGCCCACGTCGCTATTGCGCATCCCAAACTATTCATATCAATCATTGCATCCTCGCCATGGCCCCTGTCTCAAGGACATTGAACAATAGAACGTTATATTTGCAGTCAGACCTGTGGGCATCTCCTCGCCGCTAGCTGAAAACCGAAAGCGCCGCCCTCCGAATTCCTCATTTGCAACATCACGTCGAAAAGGCATCTGTGGCCGTTTGAAATCACAAATTAATCCATCTAGTGCGGCTGTGTGTGAAAATGGCAACTGCCTTCACCCACAAATGGGACGCCCCACCCGTCGGTGCAACTCGGTACAGTGATGCATGAGGGCCCACCGTTACTCGAGTACTACGTTCCACTGACCCATCACAAGTCTGTTCGCGACTGCAAAGATTGTATGTGAAACAATGGGACCATAGCCGAATGTACATATCAACAAATGTTACACGGCCATCGGGTACAAATACATGATTGCAATAGCAAGATGCCATTCCTCGAATTGCAGCGTTGTGTGCGGGACGTGCTCGGCCAAAGGGGAGAGCAGCTTGCACAGGTGGAATGAATCACCACAGGTGGAGGCCATACAGCCTGAAAACACATAAATTGCACACCCAGTCTCCTCCCACAACCACACCCACTCCGAAATGCTACCGGCAGGACTCGCGATGTTGGCCCTGGGGGACCTGATAGCACTGCAAGTACTCCAACTCCAAGAAGAAGACGAACACCAACTACAACCGGCCGCACGGAGGAGACGCAGGAGGAGGAGGAGGCCAAGGCAGGGCCAGCAAGGGCCGCCAGCACAGCCACTACCACCACGCAGGCAGCCCGCAATCCCACGCCTCCGAGCACATCCGTTCAACCTCACTGATGAGCAGATCCACACCCTCTACCGTTTGGACCGGGACACCATAGCCGCCATTGTGGACATGACACAGGCTGACCTTGTCAGCATCATAGATAGCCCAACCGCCCACCCCTACTGAAGGTGGTGTCTGTACTCCACTTCCTGGCCACAGGCACCTACCAGCACACAGTCGGACAGTTGCATGGCATTTCTCAGCCACTATTCTCACGGACACTATTGCAAGTGCTCGATGCCCTCCTGCAGCACGCAGACGACTACATCTCTCTACCACGCTCGGAGCAGGAAATTACCAACACAAAAGTGGGATTCCATGCACTTGCCGGCATACCGGGTTGCATTGGTGCCATCGACTGCACCCATGTGGAATTGGTCATCCCACATGCCATGGAGGCCCAGTACCGCAACCAAAAACAATTTCATTCCCTGAATGTACAAATGGTGTGTGACTCCAACAGGATCATTACACATTGTTGTGCCAGATTCCCTGGATCAACCCATGATTCTATGGTCTTGAGGAACTCTACTATACCACGCTACATGGAGCGACACGCAGGGAACAGATCCTGGCTACTCGGTGAGTCTCATTACATGCATGATAATGTGGGGTATGTGATTCGGCAATGACCTGGCAGGAAGGGGGGGGGGTGTGCGTACGTAGCAATGGCATTCCACATCATACGTTTATCGTCCACATACAGGTGATGCTGGGTATCCACTGAAGAGATGGCTCCTCACACCAGTCCGGAACCCACGGGACCAGCATGAGGAGGACTACAACCATGCCCACTCACGTACCCGTGTAGTCATTGAACAGGCATTCGGCCTACTGAAGACTCGTTTCCGCTGCCTCAGCAGGTCTGGCGGGGCACTCCTGTACCGCCATGAGAAGGTTGCAAAGATGGTCATGGCATGTGTCATGCTCCACAACATGTGCGTACGTAGAAATGTGCCCATGCCCCCTGACGCAGAACTGCAAGCACCTGATGATGGTCATGATGAGGGTGGGGATGTGGCAGCACCTCAAGGAGTCTGCGAGGCACCGGAGGGCCGTGACATTCGTCAGCATCTCATTGATGCATGCTTCTAGCACTCACGCCTGGTGGCTGATACATGGACACGGGACTCGTGGCACTGTGTGTGTCTGGTACATGCACAATATGGACTGTACGCCTATGATGGCCTAGTACACAAAGATCATTGTCCACACATCTCATTGGTTGATCGTGCACTGTTTATGGCATATGTGATATCATGTTGAACACCCTATCGACCCGCCACCCAAGTGAGCCCAACACACCCCCTCCACCCTCCTACCTCCCCCCCGAACACCAGTGTCCAAAGATGCTCATTGTCAGTGGGCTGTCGCTATTGCAAGCCCCCTCTGCGGGTATCAGGGGCACCCCTGCCTGTGGAGCGCAGGTTCCTCCCAGATCTACGTTGGGGGCTGCCCTGGACGGAACTTGCAACGGATGATGTCTCTGCCTGCTCAAGTCCATGCATGTCCCTAAGGGTTTGTGAGAGCTCAGTGAGCACACGGCGCACTGCGGCAAGTTCGGCCCATACGTCTTTGGACGTCGCATGCAGTTCCCCCCTCAGGCTCTCGGTGCTTCTCTCCATTTGGACTCTCAGGCTCTCGGTGCCACTCTCCATTTGTACTCTCAGGCTCTCGGTGCTACTCTCCATTTGTGCCCTTAGTGTCTCTGTACTTCTCTCCATTTCTGCCCTAAGTGTCTCAGTTGATGTTTCTATGTCTGCCTTAGTGCCCCCACATTCATCGGCATGGTCCTTGAGGAGCGTGGCCAGTTGCTGCTGTTGCACGATTAACTGGTCGAGGGACTGTTGCCTCTGCTGGGCCATGGCCATTTGCGGGGGTGTCACAGAGGGGCTGTTGACCTCATGTTGCCTTGCCACAGGGCTTGTGGGGGATGGCCAGTCGTCGTCTTGTGGGTGCCCCTGCGTGGTATCCTCATGTTGTACGGGATGGGACAGACAGGGGGATTGGGACAGGTCATGGATGGATCTGACTTCGACATCCCCGTCTTCTGTGTCGGAGCATGCTGCCATCAATGGGGTGTCACCTATGGTGCTGCTGCCACCAGAGGCAGTGCCTTCTGTGGCATCCATTGGGGGACCTGTGGTGGTGGTGTTGTGGGCATGCTGGCTGCTGGGGTGCCTGTTGATGTTCCCTCCTCTGTGCTGCCACCTGATTTGTGCTGCTGCCGTTTCTTGATGCGTGCAGCTGAGGTGGAGGGTCTTTGGCCGTTGGTCTTGGCCCTCTTTGCAGGTGTGCTGGTAGGGGTGTCCTGATGCTCGTCGTTTGGATCGGACCCTGTGGTGGAGTAAAGGAGGGCGAGGGTTATTAATGGGTCTGTGGGTATTGGTATGGCATTGTATCACATGCATTGGGGTGGTACCTGAGGGTGATTTGGGTCGGGGCCTTGGAGGTGCTTTCATTTGTGTGTGGAGTGAGGGTGCAGTTGTTTGGCAGCCTGCAGTTAGGGTGTGCCTGCTGCACGTGTAGTGGGTGTTTTAGGGGTTTTTAATTATTTATGTATTTATTGTGAGTTTTAAAGTGCGCTATCAGGCCGATGTGTGTGGACGTTCTCCTGGACATGTGTTTCTGTTGCACTATGTGGACACATGGTACTTCACATGATTGGACATTGTGGATTTAGCATTGTTTTATCTGGCCCACCTACCTGAATCTTCGGATGTCTGCACTCCTTTCTCCATCCCTCCGACTCCCTCTATGCTCTCCATTCCGATGGTGGAGGCACAGATTTCTTCCCAGGGGGTCAACTTGATGGGTGATTCAGGACCTCCCCCGGTGGCTGTGGCAATGTTGCGGTTGGCAGAGAGTATGCTGCGGACGCGTATCCGCAGGTCGTCCCATCGCTTTCTGCATTGCTGTGGGTTGCGGGGTGCGGTCCCCACCGCACTTACCCGCTGTGCCACCAGAGCCCATATGGCCTTCTTGTTCGCAAGTGCCGTCCTGGTCATTTGCGTGGAGAAGACAACGGCAGCATTCTCCTGGAGGGTCTCTGTTAGCACAGTGAGTTCCTCACGGGAGAAGTGGACCTGCCGCTTGCGGTCGCACGCTTTCTTCGCTACTTTTCCCATTTTTCTTGGTTTCGCTAGGGTGGATGACGGGTTGGGGTGTGTCTCAGGGTAGTGTTTTTAGTGTTGTGTGGTTTTTGTGGTTTTATAGGTGTACGGCGGGATGTTTCCCGTTCCGGGCCCATGTTTTTACTTCCGTTTCCGTATATTTACGGTCACCGTACTTTCCGGTAGGCGCACACTGCGGTGTCCGCTGTGTTGGGTGGCGGTATTGCACCTAGGGCGCCGTACGGCGTCGGTGTGGGCCGTTTTGGGGTCATTTCCGCCATCGCGGACTTTGCACTTCCGCCATGCCGTGGTGCTCGTGCCCGATGGGTCGGAATGGGCCGCACTTTGCTCCATCATGCAATGGCGGAAACGCTATTTACGCTGTGGCGGTCCGGTCAGTCACTTTCCGCCAGGGTCGTAATGAGGGCCAATGTGCTCTACTAATGACATTTCTTTACACTGAGAAAAAATTGTGACATGTTATGATATGATATGATGAGGCATTTATAACATGCCTGTACACAAGTGTTTCTAGGTGTGACAAGAAAAAGTAGGGAGTCAAAGGGAGGACAACACAAACAATCTTACTAGGCCATTCAGAATGTGCAAGTACAGGGGAGGGAGGGGAAAAGTGCCAATGGGAGGGAAAGTGGGAGTGTGATCATGGCAGAATTTCTCTGAATAAGTGCAGCCAGGGGAGCTAGCTCAGGTAGTGTAAGGAGGCAGGGGATTGTAGGGTTACAGATACAACCCCTAGGTGCAAGCAGAAACGGAGGCAGTGCAGGTGCTTACAGGTTGTGGAGCAGCCTGATACCCATTTTGGTTCTGAAGGTAGTCAGGTGACCAGTCAGTGCAGCATACAGGAGGGTCAGCAAGCGAGAGAACAAGAGAAAGCAGAAGCAAACATTGAGGTATTGAGCTGCTTCTGGAACCAGAGGTGGCCCTGCTCATGTTTGAGTGGGCTGAGAGGTCATTCCAGAGGGAGCACCATGTGGAGGAAAGAGATCTACCTCTCACTCTCTGCTTGGAGAAGGGTCTGAGCATCAGAGAGTTGGGGGTTGCTGAGTGAAGGGCGCAAGACAGAACATGTTTAGGAAGACATAGTTGGATGTATTGCAGGCCTGACCCCAAAAAGCCATGTGGACAATGAAGAGTGCCTTGAACTTGATCCTTACAGCCACTGGGAGCCAGTGGAAAGATGTCAGTGCTTGAGAGATACAATCCCTGGACATGAGGCGGAGGACATGTCTCATAGTCCTGTTATGGATTAGTTGCAGAGGACAGAGAGTAGAGGAATGCAGGTTGAGAAAGAGGATGTTTTATTAGTCCATCCTAGAGCGAACCAGGACTCTGGAGATGTTGAGCTTCTGGGGAAAAGTGAGAAAAGGAAGAATACATATGCAGAGGTGCATTTGGTAGTGGGACTTCTTGGAGAGGTACCTGATGTTAGGAGAGAAGGAGAGAGAGGAGTTGAAATTGACTGCAAGATTTTTTGCCTCACAGAAAGGCACAGGGAGAGGGCCCAAGGAGGACATCCAGAGTGAAAGAGGGAAAGCGGGTGCAGGGATCCCAATGAGGAGGATCTCGGTTTTGCTGGCATTGAGGCAGAGATCATTGAAGGTGCACCATTCCTGAATTGTGGATAGACAGTCAGGAATGAGCGAAGGAGGAGAGGAGGCAGAGGGGAGCCTGAAGGAGAGCTGAGTGTGTTCCGCATAATACTGGAAGTTAAAGAAGAAGGTAGATATGAGGTTGGCCAAAGGGGCCACATAGACGTTGAAAAGCCAGCGTGAGAGGCTGGAGCACTGGGGAGCACCACATGTGGAGAAAGAGGTGTTGGAGAGAAAGGACCCCACTTGGACCTGAGAGGGATGGTCCAGGAGGATAGAGGTCAGCCATGCTTAGGCCGGATCTGTGATGGGCAGTTTCTCACAGAGACGATTGATAAGGATGGCATGATTGACAGTGTTGATAGCAGAGTAAATATCAAGGAGGATGAGGATAGAAGGAAGGTTTGAGTCGGGATTAGTGAGCAGATCTTCACGGGTGTTCAGGAGAGCAGTTTCCATGCCTATGACTGCTCCGAAGCCAGACTGATGGTCATGGAGTTAACCAGCAGATTCAGTGTGGGAAGTAAGTTGGGAGATGGCCAGATTGTCATAGAGTTTTCCCAGGAAAGGAGTGATAGAGATTGGATGTTAGTTTGCCAGACAGAAAGGATCAGCTGATGGTTTCTTCAGGAGGAGGTGCACAAGGGAGTGCTTAAGGGGAGAGGGGAGAGTTCCAGTGGCAAAAGAGTGATTGCAGAAATCAGCCAAGGCTAGAGCGAGGGTGTTGATGTGGTCCTTGGTGGTTATGGAGGAGCAGGGGAGCACCTGCTTGGATAACATTCCGATATCGACTCTCTGTCCTCACCAAGAAGAGAGTCCACCTTCATGCTCGTGTCTCTGTGGCATCTAACAATTTGGCCAAACTCTTTAAAATCTGCAAGGAGCTGGCCAACCCTGCCGCTGTCTCTACCCCTCCTGTTGGCTCCCAGGCTCTTTGCAATGCCCTTGCCTCTCACTTCATTAAAAAAAAAACAGGACATCCTGTCCACCTTTTCCACCCACACCCTTCTGCTCCCCTCCCCATCTGTGCTTGCTGACCCTCCTTTAGCCATCCTCCTCAACATCCTTATCGCCCTTTCCTCTTTTCTCCCTTGACGAGGTCGCTAGCCAAGTCCAATCTATGAAAGCCTCATCAAAACAGGTTCCTCCCTGTTCCTCTAAAACCATCAAGGACCACATTGACACCCTCGCTCCGGTCCTTGCTGATTTTTGCAACCACTCCTTTGCCTCGGAATCCTTCCCCTCCCCTCTGAAGCACTCCCTTGTGCATCCTTTTCTCAAGAAACCCACAGCTGAGCCTTCTTGTCCAGCTAACTATCGCCCAATTTCCATTACTCCCTTTCTTGGAAAACTCCTGGAAAAGTTGTCCATCTCTCACCTTAACCTTCATTCCAATTCTGTTGGCTGTCTCCATGACCACCAGTCTGGCTTCAGAGCTGCCAAAAGCATGGAAACTGCGGTCCTGAACATCCGTGAAGATCTGCTCTCCAACCTTGACTCTAACATTCCCTCTGTCCTCATCCTCCTTGATCTCTCTTCTGCCTTCGACATGGTCAACCATACCATCCTGCTCAAACGTCTCTGTGAAAACCTGGGCATCACTGATCAGGCTCTGGCCTGGCTGACCTCTTTCCTCTCAGATCAACCCTCCCAGGTCCAACATGGGTCCTTCCTTCTATCTTCCTCTATACCTGTTCCCCAGGTGTCTAACCTTTCGCACTGGCTTTTCAACCAATACCTGGCAACTCTTGCCCACTGCATTGCCACTTTCTGCTCAAATTTCCAGTGCTACGCTGACGACACTCAACTCATATTCAGGCTTCCCTCTGCCACCTCCTCCCCCTCTCTCATCTCTGATTGCCTAACTGCCATTCAAGATTGGTGTGCAGCCAATGATCTTTGTCTGAATGCCAGCAAGATGGAGATCCTCCTCATCAGCACACCTTCACTATCCTTTCCCCTCATTCTCTGGCCGGCCTGACTTGGCCCTCCTCCTACCCCCACCTGCGAGGCTAAGAACCTCGGGGTCATCTTTGACTCCACCCTTTTCTTCTCCACCCGCATCTCTGAGGTTTCTAAAAAGTAAAATATCCGACTGCACCTTCTCAGAGGTACTCTGCCTTTCCTCTCCTTCCCCCAGAAGCTCATGATATCCCAAGCTCTGGTTCTCGCTAGCTTGGACTATTGTAACAGCCTCTTTCTAAATCGACTTGCCTCTACTCTCCACCCTCTGCAACTAATCCATAACAGGACTGCAAGACTTCTCCTAGGCCTCAAGCCCTGGGATCGTATCTCTCCAGCTCTGAAATGTCTCCATTGGCTCCCAGTGGATGCAAGGATTAAATTCAAAACCCTCTGCATTGACCACAAGGATTTCTGGGGCCTGAGTGCAAAATACCTTCAGCTATCCCTCCGCAAATACCTCCCCTCTCGAGCTCTTCGCTCCTCTACCTCTAAATCCCTCAGGGTCAGTTGTTTTTCAAAGAAACGAGCTGGGGGTAGATCTCTGTCTTCGGCTGGGGCATCCTTCTGGAACAGCCTCCCTGCTACTCTAAAACTTGAGGAGAACCATCTCCAGTTCCGGAAGCACCTCAAGACCTTCCTCTTTCCTTCTGCCTTCGCTCCCCTTCTCCCCTGCTGATCTGTTCTCTCTTGGCACTGTGCACCTGGCCACCCTATGTCCTCCGGGCCAAGGTACCTGCTCACCCTGCCACCCTTCCACAGTGCATCCGGGCCACCCCTTGCACTGGGGTCTGTATCTGTACCCATACAGCCCCCCATTTTCTTCCTGCACTTATCAGACCTACCCTGTCTGCTGCCTTAAACCTAGCACTTGCAAATTGCTGGCTGCACTAAAACTGTGTGTTGCCTTTATTATTTATTTATTGTTATTTATCTGTTTCTCCTCTGCTTCGCACTTTCCTCTTTTCCCCCTTCCATGCACTTTTCCCCTCCCCCTCTCCCATGCACTTGCGCGTTCTCAATGTCAGTGAGCCTAGTAAGTTTGCTGTTTTGTTCTCCCCTGTTCCCCTCCCTTGCCTTGTCACGCTCTGAAACACTTGTGTACGAACGCAATAGAAATAAAATATCAATATCAACACTTTCATAGATTGCACTTGTCTAGAAAAATCGTCAGGAGTGATCACAGAAAAGGAGGACAAAGGAGGAGGGAGAAGCGGCCACACAAGGCTAGTAGAGGTAGAAGGAGAAGAAGGGGAAAGAGAGGAGAAGAGAGAGGACAGGATGTCCTGAAGCTTAGAAGTGAAGTGAGAAACCAGAGCCGTGCAAAGCACCTGGGAGGGAACAGGAGAGCTGGAGACTGCAACAGGATTGGACAGCTCCTTGAAGATTTTGAAGAGTTTGGCCTTGTTGTTAGAGGCCACATGGATGCGGGCTTGGATGTAGGCTCTCTTCTTGGGCAGGACAGAGAGTCTGTATTGCATTCAGAGCTGGCGACAGGCTAATTTGTCAGAGGATGTGCCCGATGCCCTCCATTTGCCTTCATCCCCCCTACAATTGCATTTTAGAGTGGCAAGGTCGGAGTCATTGTAAGGACCGGAGGGGAGTGTCTGTACTCGTGCAATCTATATGGCAGAGGAGAGGCACAGAGGACCCCAGCCAAAATGCTCTATTGTTGGTAGCAATGGATGAGCAATCAAGGCCTAGCTTCTCAGGAGCTAATGCAGGCTGGTTTTTAAGTACAGTGTAGTCCCCAAGAATAAATTTCCACACACTGTATTAGTTAAAACACAGTCTTCATATAAATAAGGTTCAAGGTTCTATACACAATCACGATAACACACTTTGTGCTCCGACAAGTCTAAAATGGTAAATATATACAGTTCTTGGTGCTACCACGACTACTCTGATTCTATTCAAATGCATCAACGGTACTCAGTTCAAATAGCATACGAAACAATACAGTAAAACAATATCAACCATATGCTTAGGAAGAAACCAAGTTGGTTAGACAATTGGCAGAATCCTGGGTCCTACCACTAGGCAGAGTTCTGTATGAGGATCCCCCCACCTGGGCAACCTGTAAATGAAGATGCACTACAAGCCCAGTCCATATATTGTCTATTAAAGTCTTACTTCTCCCATAGTTCTGCAACCCAAATGTACCTTGTGTTGTAGAGTTCTTCACCAGAGAATCGACGGGCCCTTCTTGAGTGCACTCCCTTTCAGACAGTAGCCGAACTTCTGAGATGAAGGAAGGGTGAATGTTGTCATTGAGGCATCAGCTTCGGTCCTTGCGGTGCTCGTTGACGAGTGGTTGAAAATGTCCTGCAACAGGGGAGGCGTGCAGTTCACCTCAACGACGATGGTTCATTGCCGTAAAGAGTCAGTGAAGAACTTTGGCCCAGCAAGGGCGGCGGTCGTCGGCATCTGTCGTTGGCGAACAGGACGTGACCACGGCTGGCTTCAGCAGCTTCGTCGGCGTCTCTGAGGTCTTCGTGTGGTGGGAAACCCACCAGCGGATTCCCTTAGGTCGTTCACGGTCTTGACTTTCTCCGGCAGGATGAAAGCAGTCGTCGATGATGAACAAAGGAGTCCTTGGATCAAAATGTTCTTAGGCAAAGGGAGCACTGCCGCTCCGGTCTGCAACAGTGGTCGGCGATGGTGGACGGCTGTCCGGTGCTTTTCTTCATTCTCCTCGGCGGTCCCCTTCTCCGGTCGGCAGCCTTTCGTGGGTCTGCCTACCAGGGAGCTTTGGCAAAGATCAGCCGGTGCACGATGGTCCCTCGTAGCATGGGAAAAGGTCTCCTAGCCAGGTCCTCTGTTGGATCAGTTCCTTGAAGGCACAGCATCTTTCAGATTAACGAAGGACAGCAGCAGTTGTTCTTCTTTCATCGGGCTTCAAAGTTAAGCATCAGTTTCTACTTCAGCTTCGGAACATTTTCTAGCAGTGAGAGGCCCCCAGATATACTGTTGATCTCCCTTTCACTCTGCTGAGTCACACTCAGGCAACCAATCACTCAGAAGGGCATTCAGGCAGTCAGGCAGCCAATCAGGCACACGGTGCATTCAGGCTGTTCTTCTTCATTCAGACAGTCACAACACTGAATGTGGATTCGGACAAGCACTCTGCCATGCAGCACTACACACTGCATTCATACCGGTTTCGGGCAGGGCTGCCTCAGTCATTGTGTTAAACACCAGATACTAGACACCCATAGTATGAACTGCGTATTTATCACATACTCCATTCACTGAGGTCCCACCCCATGGGTGTACCCACAACATCCATTCATTGGAGGCTCCAGCCAGTCTGGTCTGGACTTCCCCACAACACCATGGGCCTCATTACGACCCTGGCGGAAATCGCGGTGCTAAATGCACCGCGGAGCACGGCGGAAAGCTGCCGATAGCGCCATGGGGGTTGGCGGATTTTCCGCCCCATGCCGACCTTGGCGGGGCGGTAAATCCCGATTCCCCATTTTACCCTTCCCCATTCCCATTTTTGCCCCATAGGGTATAATGGGAGTGGGGAAGGCGTTAATTGCGCCACCGTATTTTACAACAACAACAAGGTCCCGTAGCGCCATGGATTTCTCCGCCCGGAAAAACCAGGCGGAAAACGCTCCATGGCGCTACGGGAACTCGTAGTAGGGCGGACGGGTCCGCCGCGAATAACGCTGGCGTAAACCCACTCCGCCAGGGTCGTAATGAGGCCCCATATATTGAACATCCACCCAACAGAAGTCAGGGGGAAGGGACAGAGTCAGGGCTTCCCAGGACTTCTGGAAAAGTAAAGTAATAGGTGACAGAAAGCAAGAGGCCACAGGGGCCATCTTGTTTCCTATCAGGAATCCACGGTTTTCAAATGAAAGGGCCTGGGCATCCCAAAATGGAGGACGCTCAGGGCACCTGTAAATTCAGCATGGGTCTGCCACCAGCCCGTACCCTGCTGTGGGTCACACAAAGGTGCCCAAAAACATACACTAGGAGTACAGGGTCGTACTCCACCCATGGGGGCCACAAGGGTATCCCAGGGGTCTGTTCACCAAATCAAATACCCACGTGAACTCCTGTGTGGAAAACAAGACAGAACACATGATAGAAGCAATAAAGGACAAGGATTCAGAGTCCCTGTCCCTCTGATGCATTTCCAGCATCACAGTCATATCAAAATGTGCACTTGGAGGCAGGCTTCAGGCGGATTCTCATGACAGGTGCAAGGACATCAAGAGTGTTGGTGATAGAAATATGCAGGCTAGAGTCAGCCACAGGACTATGAAGAGGAGAGAAAGTAGCAGCAAAGACTTCCACTGACACACACTTCATGGGACGGATGACCGGGAAGGTTGGTGGCAGTGCACGGGTAGGCTTCACCTGGGGGTCAGGGAGCTTTAGGTGGCAGGAGAGCAGAACATGGTCAGTTCAAAAGAGAGGAGTGGTGAGAGCGTTGGAGAGGGGCATGTCAGAAGTTGTGCTTGGTAAAGTGTGTTGGGCAGGAGGGTAGAATAGAAAGAGAGAGTGTGTTGCAGAGATTGAAGAAGAGACCCGAGGAGGGATTGGAAGCATCCCGGTGGATATTGAAATCTCAGAGTAGGAGAAGTTGAGAGATAGAGACAAGGAGAGAAGAGGAGCGGTCAGCCCATTCTGAGAGGAAGAGGAGGCTCTGGCCACGTGGCCTGTGAAACAGTTAGAGAGAGGCCAGGAGAGCTAGAGAGCCTGCAGGCCTGGTATTCAAAGGAGGAATATGCCTGCACAAGCAGGCATCCAATCTAGAAAGATAAGGGGTACTCCACCTCCAGAACAGTTGGTTGTGGGTTCAGAGAGAATCTTGTAGCCAGACAGTGTCATAACTTGTGACAGAACTGGTGAGAGCAAGGACATCGAGGTCGAGTTCTTCAAGGAGGTGACAGATGTCAGAGGAGTGTTTGACAGCGGAATGAGAGTTGAGAGTAGCGATGTGGAGCAGGTTGCCACATTTGCTTGAGGTACGCCCTTCGGAGGTTGTAGAGGGGGCTGAGAGTGGGCAGAAGAGGAAGGGGAGGATGCCAGAGAGATGGCCAAAGGAGTAGCAGGAGCAGGGAGCAAGTTGATAAGACGTGGGAAGCATCTATGGAAAAGTAGGTGATTGGCGAGGGCCCTGGATCAATTTGGTGCCATTCAGAGAGACATTAATGATGGTCCTGGAGGGGTGGAAGAAGGCCAAGAGGTCATCCCATCTAGCACCACCACCTAGCACCACCATTAATGGGAGAGGAGGAAAAATGAGGTGCAGGAAATACACGGAGTGAGATAGGTCACACAATAGGGAACAAGCAGGGCGGAGGAGACAGGTAAATAACCAGTGATGGGTACCCCTAACAGGTGGGGGCTCCTAGAGAATTGGGAGAGAGCCTAAGGACACAGATCACAGCAAATAGTTACACAGTTATACAGTTAAGGGGGTAGGGGGATTTAGCGAGTGTGAGAGAGCCTAAGGACACAAATCACAGCAAACAGTAACGCAGTTACACAGTTCAGTGGGGGACCAAGATGAAGAGGGGCTAAAGGCACAGTTCAACACAAAACAGTAACACAAATAAAGGGTGGGCATGTGAGTGGGTGAGGGTCAGAGGGCACATTTCTACAGTAAATAGTAACGACAAGGCGGGACCTGGAAAAAAAGGACAAGAAAGACATAGAACACAAAGTACGGCTAACTGCTGGAAAGGGAGAGCCTCAGATTGTGCAGGGAACAGTGTACGTTAGTCAGGCTGTAGGTTGAAGTATGCGCAAAGGCCAGGATGTTTGGTAGAGAGCCGTAATGGCTGCTCTCCCTCCCCGCACCTTTCTTACCTTATGGACGCAGATGGTCGACAACTATATTGCATGATTGCACTGTGTTCCGCTCCCCTTCACCATCAAACACCTGCATCCCACAACACTGCAGCCTTGTCCTGTGAGGGCTTTAGTGCAGAGGGTCCGATACTCAGTTCTTAAAGGTTAAGATGGGTGGACGTAGGCGCAATGTATAACGTCTTAATGGGCAGCGTCTCCTATGCACCTACATCGCACAACACTGCGGCCTTGTCCTGCGAGGCCTTTGCCACAGAGGGTCCAAACCTCGGTTCTTAAAGGTTTGGATGTATGGATGTAGGCGCAACACATTACGTGTCAACGATCAGTGTCTCCTGCGCACCTGCATCGCACAACACTGCAGCCTTGTCCTGTGAGGCCTTTGCCACAGAGGGTCCAATCCTCAGTTCTTTACGGTTTGGATGCTTAGCATAGGCGCAACATATTACCTGTCAAAGGGCTGTGTCTCCTGTGCACCTGCTTTGCACAACACTGCAGGCTTGTCCTGTGAGGGCTTGCCACAGAGTGTCCGATCCTCATTTCTTAAAGGTTTGGTTTCGTTGACGTAGGTGCACCATATATTACGTGCCAACAGGCAGCGTCTCCTGCACACCTGCTTCGCACAATACCGGAGACTTGTCCTGCTAGGGCTTTGCCGCAGAGGGTCTTATCCTCGGTTCTTAAAGGTTTGGATGCATGGACGTAGGCGCAATGTATTACATGTCGACGGGCAACATCTCCTGCGCACCTGAGTCACACAACATTGCAGCCTTGTCCTTCGAGGGCTTTAGATTTAACACACATTCAGAAGATGACCCAGGTTTCAACTGTATTGTAAAACAAAAGATTTGTATAGATACTTTGGATTTTCTGATGTAGGTATCTTGCAGACAAAATGCCCAGGCCTTAGACATAACCTTTTCCATAGTTATAACATTTAAGTATATCGTACATTGAATGGAGCAGTCTTTGAGTGGCATGGAGAGCAACTTTGCAGATATGAGTGGAATATAGAAGTAGAACACAATGGAAAAAGCAAACCGACTTGAATACAATTTTCATTCTCACCAGCAGCCAATGAGGAGAGGCAAACGATGAGGGAGTACTGTGGTCAACATATAAGAGTCTTAAGAAGCACAAGATTTCAAACATCAGTATAATTTCCACTTACGTTCCTTAGAGTAATCCCTACTGTTAGTAAGGAAGAAGATCAATACTTACTGACAATTTAAATTCACAAAGAGAATCCCAATGTATGCTTGCATAAAAATAGGTCAAAATGCAAACACATTAAATGAAGCATATCTAGAGACACACAATTAATCATGCTGCAACAAGTAACATACAAGGCAGACATACATAGAAGGCAAACTATAGGATTGGCACATATAGTAGGACTCTGAGAGTGGCTATGTAATTGCAGGTCTTTGGTCAGACACTCTTCTGTTATCTTTAAAAGGAACTGTATTGCCTAAATTGCAGATACAATCATTCCTGAGATAACACCATTCCTGCTACCAAAAATACCAGACAAATTGAGGCACAAGCATTTAAACTGTGTTGCATGCTCCTGAATCCTTTCTTGGTTAAAGCCAACATTTATCAACTAATAGTGGTGTCTGCAACTTCCTACTTTGCAGATGTTTTATACTATGACCCTACGGGCCCTCACCATTCACTAGTTTGGCCATGGCTGATCAAGCCTGTTGTCTTTAACATCTGAAGAGCCAAAAGTCACAGACAGCTGTGTTAACATTGCATATGATTTGTGATCAATTCATTGTGTTTATTTTATGTATTTATTTATTGAGCATTTGTAAGGCACTGTATACAACGGAATTGTGTTTCAAAGTACCAAAAGGCTAAATGGGAAGGGAACAGGGGAAATAATAACAGTGGCAAAACAAACATTAAGTATACAGTTGTGGTCCTACTAGGCCTTGTGGCATTCGGATGTGCAAGTGCATTTGAGGAGAAGAGCAGGAGATGGGGAAGGAAGGAGGAACGGAGGACTAGACAAGTGCTCGAGGAGCGCCCTCATGGAACTGCTAAGGAGAGGCAAGGATGAGAACCTCAGGCTAAGTGCTAGTTTGTTTTTATGTTTCTGTAAGGAAAATATTAAGCTGTCCACATACGTTTAGAGCAAGTCGAAATGCCAGGCTAAGAAGCCAGGTAGCCAAGCTTTGAAGTCCGCATTCCAGAACTGGACCACACATTCTTCTCCCTTACAACATCTGAAAAACAATACATTGCACAATTATTCTGCTAAAATTGGAAATGCTAATGAACATCAATCACAGCTTCAAATTCAACTTCCTTAAGAGAACTATAACAGATTGGATTTATCTCATTGAAATTAGTTCACTTTGGAAGTGTTGAGGACTGCAATACCTTCCCAGAAGAGTAACAAGGAACATGAACGATCACTGTGTACATTGTGTAGGTCTATGGGTGCCAGTCTTTTGGAGGACATTCAATGGAATCCTGAAAACTGCCTGACTCATGGAGAGCTTCTGAGATTGTCCCAATTCATTAAAAAAAAGTTAGAGATAATCCAGGAAATTATCTCCCTGTATTTCTCCTTGTTAGGTCTGGGAAATTAGTAGGCAAACTGTTACTGGGGTGATTCTAGGACTGGCTAAATCAAGAAAAGTTCCTCAAGGAAGCTCAGGCTGCCTTCCGGACTGACCTGAGACTCTACATCAGTGGATTAGGCTTTATTTAGTCATGGCCAAATATGTACTTCTGAATAAATCATCTATTTGTCTTATTTTCATACACTTAAAAGCAGTATTCGATTCTGTAATCAGGATTTTATCATGGCCTTCAATTAGAAACAAGGGGGTCTGTGAGGAGTATCTGAAGTTAAAGAAGAGGCGTTAGAGAATGATGTGTTCTGACCCCATTCTTATTTAATATCTTTATCAAAAACATGGGGGACAGGATATCATGATATTGATTTTTGCAGATGATCCAGTTCTCATAATATACCGAGCTTGCAATGCACATCTTATTAGTTGCCTTCTACCATTATTGGTAACACAACTTTCTTATAAACAAGTGGAAAAACGAAAGTGGTAATCCAGGTAGTAGAGCCATACGTGTATTCAAAATCTAAAATATGCTTGCTGTGAAAGTAAGTTATCCCACTCTGATGTGGGCATATTCAGGTTCTCTAATAATAGTGGCTGCTTTGGGTTTCGCCTGGGTTTTGGAAATCAATCACTTGCCAATCTCTGACATCTTCAGCATTGGGTGCAGTGATTTTGGGATGTGCGCTCTGCCTGCCATTATGGCTGCAGAGTATGTTTTCCTATGATTATTGGTTTTATTACTTACAAGTGCACCACTGATTACTCTAAGTTTTGATCCAGATGTTAACCTATCATAAAAAAAACATAGCAATTCCTCTAATGGTTTATCAAATTGGGGTGTAGACAAACACTGAGGCTTGGGTAAACTTGGCTACTGTGAAGGAGATTAAATTGTACAATGGGTCCTCCCGATTCCCCTTGTTGATGTGGTTGCAGAATAGTATGTTTTTATTTTGTCTCATATCCTTATGGGATTCCCTTCTTCCATGTTAATAATTAGAATTGGGGAAGTGAGAGATAGATTTCAATTTTTATTTAGGAATTAAATCCTATGAAGTAAAAAGGGTAGCTACATGTCTCTAGAA
This sequence comes from Ambystoma mexicanum, assembly GCF_040938575.1. Lineage (NCBI taxonomy): Eukaryota > Metazoa > Chordata > Amphibia > Caudata > Ambystomatidae > Ambystoma > Ambystoma mexicanum. The sequence goes on from NC_090939.1 coordinate 341,060,572, forward strand.
CGCACTATTGCAGAAGGAAACATGACGCTGACAGGGGAGAGCGAGAAAAACAGAGAGACTGGGAAAGAAAGCCACCTATATGAAAAGGAAGGTCTTAAGTTCCTTCTTAAATTATACAAAATCAATGTTGTTTCTTAATTGCAAGGACAAAGAATTCCACAGGTTAGGCCCATCCACAGAGAAAGTTCTTCCGCCCAGCCGCTCTCTTCTGTATATAGGCACACACAAGCGTGGGGTGTTGGTATATCTTAGAGTTCGGCTTGGGTTATAGCTACAGAGTTTCTCTTGCATGGCTAGGCATCCTTTGCCATTTCGATCGCAATGAATCAAACATAATGAGTTAAACTTGACCCTCGCTTCGATAGGCAGCCAGTGTATACATTGCCGTGCCCTGGTAATTCCACTTCCAAAGGGGACTTGTTTAATCAGGCGCACTGCTGCATTTTGCAGCACCTGCAAGCGATGGATAAGCTAAGTAAATTGCGTTGAAGTAGTTGACGCTGCAATCGATACCTGCTGCCACACTCTGAGCATGACATTTTTCAGGCACAAAAGAAAGCACTTTCTTCAGTTGCTTGAGTTAGAAAAATCCCTGGCCACGTACTGCATTCACTTGAGCCTCCACAAGGAGTGCAATATTTTTATGCCTACATTTTGGACCATTTTAGTTGGCTCCAGGAGCAATCCTAATGAATCCAAGTTGGACTACTGCAATGCTCTATACTTGGGAACTAATCAACAAAACCTGCACAAGATGCAGCAAATTCAAAACAATGCCATCAGATCAGCACTAAATATTGACAGGTCAGAACACATCTCCTCTTCCAGACGGAACCTGAACTGGCTCTCGAACAAACAAAGAATTGCCCTTAAAACCATTTCCTTGACACACAAGTGCCTTGCTAATAAAGCGCCCAGCTACCTTAGCAACAACATCTCCCGAAATATTTCAGAACGCCCTACCAGAGCTGCACAGTCTCACTGTCTCAAAATCCCATGCTTCAAACTTCAGAAGGCAGGAGTTAGCAGCTTCCCGGTATTAGCAGCTAAGCTGTGGAACTCCTTACCATTATAGCTTAGATCCAAACCATCCTTTCCTACACTTAGGAAGAACTCAATCATCTGGCTTTCCACGCAAGTGAACTAGCAACCTGTCATCATTACTCTACTCACCCTTGCAACCTGCACCCCTTTCTAGCCCTTCATGTCACCCATTATCTCACTATATGTATTACTGTACTCTATCTTAAGATACCACTTGCAACTACATTGTTTGCCTCCTTACGCTGTACTATCTTTGTAACCTAGTGATGTAGTCCAACACCGTAAATAATCTACATAATTTATTGTAACATGTAAACTATTCTGCAAGCAAAGCGGCCAGATGCTTCAGGGCTCGGTGCGCTCTACAAATAAATAAATACAAATCCGGCCAAAAAGGCCCTGAGGTCCAATCCCCAGTTGTCTCTGATGGGCCGATAATCAAAACCTCTGTTTTCCTGCCATTTAGTTTAAGCCAGTCATCCGCCATCCAGTCCCAAATTGCTTCCAGACAATTTCTAAGACTTTCAGCAATTTCTGGCTGGTCTGGCAGCAGCCTGAACAAAATGTGGGTGTCACCCTCATAGGAAAACACCCTGAAACCAAATAGGTGGTTGAGTGCCAATAAGGGGTGAATATAAAGATTAAAAAGCAAAGGAGACAATGCTGACCCCTTAGGTACCCGACAAGTTACCGCCATCATGGACAAACGATAGGGGGAAGTGAGACTATTTGAGAACGAAAAAGCAGAAACTCCTGAAACCAATCCAAAACCGCCCCAAAGAACCCTGATTCCTTCAATCTAGATACCATAATCCAATGATCTATAGTATCAAAGGCGGCCGACAGGTCCAATAAAATAAGACCTGCCGTGCTGCCCTCGTCTCTGATTATGATAAGGTCATCGATCACTGATATGAGAACCAATTCTGTGTCCATCATAGGCCGACAACCCATCTGGCAACTATCCAGTATTGTTTGTTCTTCCAAAAAGTCCCTCAGTTCATAAGGAAGGGGAACAGTGATATCGGACGATAATTCGTCAGAGCCGAAATATCCAGAGATTTTTTTTTATAAATTAATTAACAGCACCTCTTTTAATTTCCAAAGGATTTGGCCCCAAACTAAAGACACATAAATCGCCTCAGCCAGAATCTCTAAGAATTTCTGATGTGCCAGTTTTAATACGTGTAAGGGAATGGCATCAAGGGGAGAAGCGGATTTAGGATACACCACTATCTTGCTTACTTCTTCTTTGGTTGTCTGGCTAAAAACTGAAAAACAAGAAGACATATCCTATACAATGTGGGATATTAAGACCTCACTTTCCAAGTTCTTAATTGTGCCTTGATCCGTTTCCAGACTGTCCAAAATCTCCTGTTTGATGGTTTCAATTTTGTTAATAAAAACAACGGAGAGGTCGTCGCACATAGTTTGCGAGCAAACCCTATCAGTATTGACACTAGGTTTAGTTAGGTTTTTTATTATCTCGAAGAGTTTCTTCAGAGCATTCACTGCTGATTGAATGGTATCATCAAAATACAAAGATTTAGCATCTTTTTAAGCATCTCACAAGAAGGTATGAGGCAGATTAAGCTTGGGCAGCCTAAGCATGGCAAGGAGATTGCACATGCTACTAAGACTTGGCAATCATTGTTTCTGTTATTTGAACAACTCATTCAGTTGTCCACATTCAGTGGGTTATGCCCTTGCAGTCAAATGGCCTTGGAATCATTAGTACACATTCTCCTTGTTATGTTCTTTGCACAAAAATATCCATAGACGGGCACTTTTGGAGAAGAGTATTCCATCCTGCTGTGCTGCTATTGAACTCTAGCGAGGCACGCCCTCATGTGGTCCAAAGAAAAAGCCAAAATACTAAAAAAAGTGAGCTCACATGGTTCAAGACAAAACACAACTATATTCATCCAAACGGCTGGGAGAAAGACAAACAGTCGGAACTGAAAACCATCTCAATTTATAACTTCCAGGCTAGAGTTCTCAAGGAGAAAAACACATTGAAATAATCCTATCATTGCAACACGTTTAGGGTAATTCTAACACGTTGATTGGCTGATCATCAGCATGCCCCGAAAAAACCTGCTCATTAGGAATTCCCATTAGATGTTTAACTTCTTGGACCAAAAAACATACATACCACCTCTCAATTACATCACATTTTGCTGACCAACAAACTGTGAGGACCGGCTGCTCGAAATCAATTACTCCTATTTTATTTGTTCTACCATAGAACTTTTATTCCCTGGTAAAATGGCCTGTGGTCATTGGGGGTACTGTTGCTCCCATCCTAGTTACATGTTCTGGCAGCCTGCAGCCTGCAGCCTGAGCCCCCTCGCCCCTAGTAATGTATACTGCACCCATTGTGCATTGCCCTATGTCTCGTGGGTCTGCACCTGCTATCTGGGGGTTCGTGTTGGTCTCATAAGAAAATGTTCACTTGCAATGGTTAACTGGACACTACCTGGCATCTTCCTTGTTTTCTAACCTTGGGTAATCAGCGTTTCTCGGTCCATCAGGGGAAATAAAATTCAATTAAATGCAAGTTGTGGCCTTAGTTAAAGATGGCAGCTCTGTAGCTTTTAACATATGCATGTTAAAAGATAGTGGATCTCTTGCTCACTGCCCCATATAATCTACATAATAACCCTAACCCAACCTACCTCTATACAATAATGCAAGTGTGTTGACAGAGAGTGCTACTAAGAAACTTAGAAATGTGCGTGATTGTCAGGACCTAACAATAAAAGCTTTGTTACTCGTATAATGTAAAAGTGCCCTATACCAGCACTTATAATGGGCCTCATTACGAGGTGGGCGCAAAGGGATACCGGGCACTGTTAAGGACATCAGTGCTGGTAATCCCTTTGCGCCCTATTCCGAGGTCCTTTAACGGGTCTCTTCCTCAACGCCTGGTTTTACCAGGCGTTATGGACGGGGCCCGTTAAGGGACTTCAGAGCTAATAACGGTACCGCAATTTGCGGTACCGTTATTAGCGCCTTCCCATTGAGCCCTATGGGGGCTGAAATGGGAATGGGGAATGGCTTTTTCAATTGGGATTTACCGGTCCCGCAAAGGTTGGAATAGACCGGTAAGTCCCCATTGAACAAGGGCAGACTGGGTACCGGTATCGGAGGTAGTCATGGCGCTAATAGCGTCATGACTACCTCCAATCTCGTAATGAGGCCCAATGTGTCTTATTCTATGTACTACAACGAGCCCCACCTACCTGCCCTTTACCTACCTATATATATGCTAAAATAACAACCCAGTGAAAAGAATCATTTTCCTTGTGTGTTTATCTGCACAGGGCCAGCTCCCTAATGTGTAGTGAAAAACTAGGGTAGCCATTATGTGGTTGCCTGTCTTGGAAAATTGCTAGGAATATTGCTGTTAATTCCAGCACCAGCAATGTTACCAGACAGGCAAAACACAAGTTTGACGGTGTGGGCACTGATGTACCTCTAGCCAAGAGGCCCCCACAGGCATATACATGTCAGAATTACCTGCAGTGGAATTACCAGTAATTCCGGCAATCTCCTCCATGGATCGCTGGTAACGGTAAGGTCAGGTTGCTGGTATTCTGCTGGAATTACCGGCAGAATACCAGCAAACTTGTAATGACCCCATATGTACTTAAATCTGCTGTGATGTCACTAAAACCGTGCCCCTTGCATCACCACCTCTTCAGGACGCTGGATCTGCTTCGTCACAAAACGACATACATTACATCTGTAGAAGTTGTAAGAGTTGTAACCATGGGTTTGCTGTCAGCCTGGACAGATTGACAGATGGCACTAGCTAATATGATGCCAGGAAACCAGGAAATGTGAGTAGCTAGAAATCCAGAATTACTTGTGATTGGTATAAAGACCCCTTTTATCACGATCTTATTTTTGTATTTGTTTTATATTCTTAAATGACATTGGGGATGGGCTGTTTTGATTTGAGTGATTATGTTTCAAAGGCTTTTATTCTCTTTTTTGCCTTTAAAATCCTGGTTATTTAGTGTGATTGTTATGGCTAAGGCTACACGATGAAGTGGTGGATTGATTGACTAATTTCACTTGTTGTTGCCATTGATCCTGCTAGAGATGTTCATGAAGCACTTACACATTCATTATTCTGGCGTTCCATTTCTACAAATGCACTCTTTAATACATATTTTCAGTTGTGTTGTGCAATGGCACTGGCATTATTAATTTGTAAATGCAACTCTTATACCTGAGTATCATTTTCCAAATATGTGCAATTCATGTCTCATAGCTATGATATATAGTTTTGGAAATATAACAGTCAGTAAAAGTTCCTTCCACCAAGTCTGCTTAAAACATATGGCATTTAATTATTCTCTTAATCAAATAAATGTGTGGAACAAATAGGGCAGTGCAACGTGTGTTCCATTCAGTAGGCACTGCATATAATATCGAGCACATCCAGTCGTCGTCAGCAACTCATGTGTGTGGGGAAGGGGGAGGGCTGCATCCACACTCGTAGAGCATCTCAGAACCCCACAAAGATTCGGGTGCAGTATGCACTCTTGCAAACACTGCCAACGCTGCTCATACAATAGCAGGCATTCGGCGAATACACATGGGGCTTCTTTATGCGTGCACCACATCAAGTAATATATACATGTGCAGGGGATCAATTCACCAATCACCAATCCAAACAAAGAGATGCACACCTTTGAATGCACCATTGAATGCACATCCAGAGCAAAGGCTTTCAAATGAATGGAGTTGTCTGCTGACCATGGGTTCAATTTAAATTATACTTTTTTTTTGGTCACATTTCCTCCTTAGAACTTAGATTACCATTGCTTGTGATTTTCGGGGCTCTGTGCACCCCGGCGTAAGCCCGCTTTGTGACATGCACCGCAATCTAATTGAAATTGCTCACGTAGCTTAATTGACTGGTCTCATATTTAAAAATCAACATAGACAACAGGGATTAATAGTTGAACAACCAAATTGCATAGCATGATTTATATTTATGTTCTACAATAGGAAGCAAAAACTATCTTTCAAGGCTTGGATTCGTCGTTGGCAATTACTCTAAAAGGTTCAGGATTATCAATTTGTAATACGTTGATTGGTAGATAAAAGCCAAAGGATAACTCAACTTGCACACACGAGCTACCTTCAAAAATCTGTGTGCCGTTTTTTACCTAAAGTATTGCATTTCATAGAAAAGCATTAAAGAAAGTGATTTCTGCCCGGCATCAATAAGAAGAAAAAAAAACATATTAAGGTCACTAGATTTTCGAGACAGAAAATACCTCTCAGTCCATGAATCAAACGCTTAAGCTTGGGGGGAGGGCGGGAGGGGCAAACCACTCAAACCCTCTAATATCCCATCAGTTTCGAGCAGTTATGACAGTAGTAAGCGTTCTTTCTTCCAATCGCAGACGGGAAAGAAACGATTTAGTGAAGTAATAGAATGTGCATACCAGCTACAATAAAACAACTCTAGGCTCGCGAAGCAAAGGCCAAACTGCCCAGAGGCTGGAGTCCATCAGCTTAGAGAGACCAAGTTAGCAGAACGCATTTTTCTTTTTCATGGTGCGGGGAGAAACTGATTTAGTACGAAATGGGGTGATCAAGTTGTCACCGAAAAGCTGCATGTTTCCGAAATGGCTATGTCTAAAAAGAAATGAAGTGAAAAGTTATAAAAGACTCTAACGGTATGAAAATACCCTCTAGGGAACCTAGGTTTACTATTGATCGCAGCCTGGTTGTGGGGAAAAAGTTCAAAGGCATCAGCTTATTTTAACTGCTGGCAAGTAGCTCACAGCTCTAAAACCTTTTAATGTGCAATTTATAATTTTACTTTTACCAAAAATGTGAATGCTGACCTTAACTCAGAAGACACATGTTTGGGTTTTAATTGTACGTTTTTAATAAAAAATAAACTTGAATGACTAGACCTGTATACAGTGGAGTAACACGCATACCTCTTTTAAGCCACCGAGGAAAAATGTCAATTGAATGTGAATCGAAACCTGTTCCAGATTGTTAAAGTTAAAAACAGATGGCATAATTGCGACATTTGGGTGTTTAAAAACCAATGACACCTGTCTAATAAAATAACAATTTATCCTCATCTTAGAAAATAAAGTGTGATACGAAACAGTAGCCCTTTTAATGTTTCTTACTGTAATAGTTCTAGGGACTGATTTACAAAATGGTTTTACAAAGGCACAATCCCATTGAAAAACGCGTTGTAAACGAGGCCCCTAGACTTTTTGGAGATTTTTGGTTTAATGCATATTCTCACAGGGAAAAACTGAATAATCAATAATTGTTTTCTTCAGGAATATTACAGGCAAGTATGGAAATATACTAATGTCTGTTCAGGAATAATGCATATGAGGAGGGATGCCTGCAGAGTCCCCCAGTGGTGTGCCAGTGAAGTATAGCTTAGTTCCTGACTATTGCTTTGTCCTTCAGCATTGTCCAGCTGGACCTTCAGTGATGGCCACTCTTACATGGATAAAACATGGTATGTAGACAGTAATTTAACATGTACACATGAATACAGAGCAATGCGTTTACATTGATTAAAACAAATCTCTGGGGTGATGGTTGTCCTGTGGGCTTGTCAAAGGAAGTGCCCACAAGACCATTTAACACTTATTACTGTTCTACTACATCTACTTATTGAATAAGGGATATCACAACTTGGTGCGGGAGCACCCCTACCCTTGGCATGCATGTCTTCAACATTCAAGGGATAGCTCCTTTAGTTTATGTTGGCTTTTCTCTGTTCTGGAATGTGTTTTTCTCCAGTCCAGACTTAAATTTAAAAAAATACTGAGTGATTATCTCTGTGTTTTTATGCTCTACCTTGAGTCAGGGTGACACCTAAGGCAGGGATATCCTCAATGTGATCTATAGTGTCAAAGAGAATGTACTGTGTATCTTTTAGTCACGTGGCTAGGCTTGAGGTGGCCTATTTTGCCATCCATAATATGTCATACGGTTGCACCGGCTGCAATCCATTTTACCTGGCTGGGTCCTTTTGTATGCCTCCTTCATTTCACAAAATGGAGGTTGTCTTTGTTTGCCTCAAAGACCTGAGTGGTCAGATGACTATGCCGTGTCAATCTTAGTGTGTGGGAGGAGGTGACCATCTTTGTCCAATGGGTTCCTGTATCCCAGGACTGGGGTTGTAATCAGATTGAAACCAGTCCTGAATGGCATATGGAACTGTTTGGATGTATTCCTTTATATGGAAGCCCTTCCTGAGTGTAAGGGTCTGCTTGGAGGGATGGTCTGCCATTAGCTAAAAGTGTTCTTTGAAAATCAGGTACTGTAACAGGGGAAACACATGTGTGGTTGTGTATGTATTTTGGACTGTTTAAAAAAAAAATTCTGGAATCCTATTGTCCACAAAACAATGGGGCACAGCTGGATGGCCAACATTTTAGTATGCCTCCCATTTTTAAAATGTATCAAGGTATTATGTGTGTGGTATTGTGTAAGCTTGATTAAAAAGAAGCTGGAGGCTGCCTGCTGCCACCTGTTTTTAGACTTTGAGCTCACCTGTTGTTTGCTGGCGGTCTTGCTCTTTGGATCGTGCAAATAAGGATGCCCACTCTGGCTGCCAGGACTCCCTAGGGTGATACAGGGTGAACGGGCCGCCAGAGAGGCCAGACCCCTGAGGTGAAAAAAACCCTGCTAATGTGTAAAAAACCTTTTTTTGCCTGGTGGTAGGTGTAGCTGTAGTTAACACTGGTGATATGGAGACTGGAGTTGCAGCAGGAATCCATGGCCGGAGAATGAAGTACTGGTAGCAGGATCCAAGGAGTACAAACAATATGGAAGGCAAGGAAACCGAAGGCAGAGCAGCCACAGGTGAATACACAGGTAAGAGGGGAGAGTGGAGCTGAGCAGCAATAGAAGGAATAACGGAGCTCGGAGCTCAGAGGAACAGAGCGGGCAAAGAAACAGTAGAGAACTAGCATATACACAACAACAAAGTCGCAACATGTAGAGCGGGCGTCCTAACTCAGTATTTGTTTGGAATTAATAGGCCCCTCATTCCAGTGCATAGAGTATGTGGTACCCATCTTGGGATTGGCCAATCCATCTCTGGAGGAATTGTAGGTGGCCATGGAAAGGTTGGCAATGATTCTTCCAGAGCTCTGCACACTCTGATTCCTTTTCCTACTGCGAAGAAAGGACTAGATGAGATGCCGAGAAGTTACAGCATACCCCCTTCAAAGTCCAGCACCACCAGGTTTCTAGGGGTGTAAATGTTGATATCTTTGAACCAGAACAGGGGAGTGAACATGTCTTGCAGGTTCCTAGGGGTGATCCACAGGCCGGTAGCCTTCCCAATCCATGAGGTATTGTAAAACCCCCCGGTACTAACAAGAGTCACAGATATGGGCTAACTGGTATTCCAGTTCCTGATTCACATACACTGGTGGTGGTTCGGCAGCACTACAACTTCTTATGGGGGTCCTGTAGGCTTTCAAAAGGGAAGAGTGGAAAACTGGATGAATCTTGTTCCAGGAGAGGGGAAGCGTTAGACAAAAAGTCACAGGGTTAATGACTCTGGTCACCTTAATGGGTCTGAAGTACTTTGCTGCAAATGTCCCTGCTTTCAAATGTTAAGGTAGGTATCTAGCAGCCTATGAGACCTTGTCACCAACCTTAAAGTCGTGGCCTGGGTTCTGGTGTCTGTCCGCGTTTAGTTTGGCTCTCTTGCAAGTGATGTGAAGATGTTGCATCACTTCATCTTGAACGTTGTGAAGACCCAGCACATGTTCTTCCACTGAGGGAATGTTGGAACTTGTTGGAGGTACTGACATCTGCCAAGTAGGGTGATATCCATAGTTGAAAAAAAGGAGAAGTGCCAATGGCTGAATGATAGGAGTTATATGGATATTCAGTAGTTGGAAGAAGTGAGAACATGTTGTCTTGACTACCAGTGACAAAACAGCTGAGATATTGTTTGAGTGTCTGATTTGTTATTTCAGTAAGGCCACTGGATTGAGGGTGGTGATTGAGGATGGTAACCTGATGAGAGGCACCTAGAAATGCATAGATGAGAACACAAGGCAGACCAGAACTTTGAAGTGTTCTGGGTGCCATGGTCAGAGATGATATAGGTAGGGAGTCAATGTAATTTGAAGACAGTAGAGAGGAAGATTGTTGTCATCTCAGAGGCTGATGGTATGGAATGGCAAGGAGCAAAATGTGCCATCTTTGTAAAAACACCCATGGTTACCATGATAACTGTGTAATTCTCCGAAGGCGTCAGATCTACCACAAAGTCTGTAGCTATTGTGTGCCATGGTCTTATCGGTAACACGGGTTGCAACAGTTTTCCACTGGGTTAGCTTCTGGGCATCTTGGCTGAGCACAGACTTCTCAGGTTTGGCAATAGTGCATGACATCCCTGTGCATCCTAGTCCACCAAAAGTGTTGCTGTAGTAGATGCAATGTGGACTTGGTTCCATAACGCCCTGCAGCCTTTAAATCATCAGTCCATGATAACGCCTCTTCCCATAGTTATTCTGTGGGTAGAAAAAGGCTGTTACCTTCGAAAAAAAAGTCCTTGTTTTTTGAAGATGAGGGAATGTTTACACAGAAGTTGCAGTTCTGTATGAAGACTTATGGAATTCCTTACACAATCCAAAAAGGCAGTCACTTGACAGATGACAGTGGTTTGTGGGAACATAAGTTCTAAGTGAAGTTCCCCTTCACTTGGTGTGAGCGAGAAATGTGACAAGGTGTTGGCAACCAAATTCTTCATCATAGGGAGGAAGGTCAATCGAAACCAGAATTGCAGGAAAAAATAGGCCCACCTGGCCTGATGACTCTCGCGTCATTCAAAAGACTGTAACATGTGCAGGTTTCTATGATCAGTTCTAATTTTGGTCTCTTTATCGGCTCCAAAAAGGTAGTGCCTCCACTTGGTACAAGCCAGCTTCATCGCTAGCAATTTCTGTTCTAATACAAAATAATACACTTCTGAAGCTAGCAATGTCTTGGAGTAGAACACAATCGGATGTTCTTCTTGGTCATCGCAGAGCTGTTTAAGTACTGCACCTACTGCTCTATCTAAAGCGTACATTTCTACGATAAAGGGCTTGTGTTTATAGGAAGTAATCAGAATGGGAGCTGTGGTAAAGGCAGTTTTTAACGTCTGAAAGGCGTTCTCTGTACTTATATCCCAAAAGAATCGAACACCTTTCTTGAGAAGGCATGTCAAAGGTAGCACGAGATTGGAAAAGGAGGAGGAAATGGACTTTCTGTAGAAGTTGGCAAGCCCTAGGAACTGTTGACGTTCTTTTACTACGGTAGGTCTTTTCCAATGCAGGATTGCTTTGACTTTGCATGGGTCCATAGATATGCCATCCCTGGAAAGTATATAACCAAGAAATGTAATGGAAGAAGCATCAAAAGTACACTTTTCAAGTATCACCAGAGGATGATTTTCTCGTAGGCGAGTCAGAACCTCTTTGACATGAACAGAATGTTCTGCAGGCTGAGAGGAAAAAACGAGGATATCAGCATGGTATAGTATGAGTATGTGGAAGAGTAAACTTGCAAATATATGGTCCATGAACCTCTGAAAAAGTGATCGTGCATTAGCCAGTCCAAAGGACATGACCCTATACTCATAGTGACCGAAAAGGTGTTTGGAAGGCGGTCTTCCATTCATCACCTTCCTGGACCCTTATCAAATGGTATGCGCCGCGAAGATCCAGTTCTGTGAAAGTGGTACCAGGTTGCACTGCGTCCAGTGTGTCCGGAATAAGGGGTAAGGGGTAACCGTCTTTGACATTGATCATGTTTAAACCTCTATAGTGTAGGCACAGTCTCAGTTCAGTGGTCTTTTTCTTGGGTATAAAGAAAAGAGACGCACCAGCTGATGAGACTGACTCTCTTATAAGACCGTTAGCCAAGTTTTCCTGGTGGTAGTTCTTTAAAGCTACCTTCTCAGCCGGAGTCAAGTAGAACCTGTGGTTAAATGGCACTGTGTTTTTTGGTAATAAGTGTACGGCACAATCCTCCAGATGGTGAGGAGGTAAGGACTTGTGTCTTTCTTTTTCAAAGACCTCCTGTTATTCCTGGTATTTTTTCCTGGTATTTTTGCGGTAAGGTGATAGTGAGAGAAAGAGCTGTAGTAGTCGGAGCTTCGGTGGCAGTCACCAATACAGGCTGTGCCTCGCTACCCATCAGGTATTTGGATAAACAATACTCGTAACCCAAAAAAAATATGGGCCCTCCAGTTGATATACGGGTTGTGTGTGGATAGCTAATGAATTCTGAGTTTGATTGGATAATGTGCTGCTTGTATGAGATCGAACTGGATCATCTGTTGATGACGATGGGTGAACAATTGAAGTGGCAAAGTGTTTTCAGTGATGGGACCACTTTCCAATAGCCACCCCTCCATACCTTCTACAGGAATTGGTTTTTGTTTTTTCTGTAAGGGAATAGACATCTGTTCAGCCCAAGAATTGTCCATGAATATACTGCCTGTACCCAAATCCACTAGGGCCGAAACCTGAATAGAACATTCTTCTGAGACCTGTAGTGTTACTCACTTAAATTGCTGCGGTGGACTTCTTCCAAAGAATTTGGATTGTTTTCTACTAGAATATGCCACACTGAGTCTGGGAGCAAATTCTGATGTTATACAGCCTTGACTCTATCAGCACATTTGCTTTGGTTTTTACCCAACGCATCAGGCACTGGTGATTCCACCTGGTACATCATACTCTGGGCTTGATTTATAAAGGATTTTGCAATAGGATGGTGAAATTATAAAAAACTTTTGTAGATAAGGCCCTGTGACTTCCATAGTGGAGTTGGTCTGAAGAATTGGCATTAATTGCTACTGGACTCAGTGACACTACTAATTTTCTTTGAGATGAGAAATGTCTTCCATGCATATGTTTGCTTCTTCTGTACCATTTTTCATCTAGGATTCTCTGTAAATTGAATTTTGGTTGATGGGTGGAACAGAAAAAAGCTAAATATTTTGGATGATGATCCTGGCAGTAGGAAAATATGTCTGGAAACACACATTTTAATATTATTGACGTCTCAAAGTCAAGAAAGTGTGGACTGCCACTTTCAAATTTCCAAATTTGCCAGTCTCTAGATGTATTTCTTCGTTCTAACTTTTGGTTTAACGTAATCTTTTGCCATTCTTCTTTGCCATCTTCCCTTTTGAAAATGTTAACTGTGTTCACTAATGAAATGTATTCTTTACGTTTATAGCTCATACAATTACAAATATACTAATAAAAATCTTTCACATATGCAGTTAAGTCATTTCCATATATATATATATATATATATATATATATATATATATATAGAATACATTTACATATTTAAACAAATATCCTGCGCATGTCACAATTCATCTAATTCGTCTCATCTGATTGTGCTAATTACTGGACAAAACTAACACATAAAACAAACAAACTAAACAGCAAAACATCAACCTTCAAATTATAGTTCTACTAGTTAAGCATGTTTATTCACTTTTCTGACCTTTCCCTACTTAAGGAGTTCGCTCCAGATGTTAAATAGGGCAATGTGCATGGATTTATGACCATTATTCAAACAATATCGCCAAAAGGAATCACTTTTAATACTATTAGATCAGAAACATAGGGGCCAAGCATATTCATGTAATGTGGGCCATGTTCCTTACACTCAGTAAGAATGTGGTGGGCGGTCTCCTATTTACCTGATAGGCCACATGAGCGGCAACCTCTTCCCTCTTTAGGGATTCCCTGATCTGAACCAATACTAGCTAGCACTGGTAATCTGCCAATTCTTAGTAATAACAGGAATCTGCACAGTTCAGTTGAAGAACAGAGTTGGATATAGCATTACGCTTTTTTGTAGTTATGGTTAAGTTGGTCTACTATGGCACGATAGACAGTAAGACTTGCATGATGGTAGTAATTTGCGCACTAATCCCAATGCTCGAGCTTGCAGGAAGCCTTCTTAATCAATTCCTGTAAGCTATCTTCCCACACTGGATTCAAACTCATAGTATCAGAACTCATCTGTGTAAGGGATGACACTGAGTCGAGGGCAGTGGAAGGTAGCAGTTGACCCTGGAGCCTTACTGGATTTGAAGTATAACAGAATTCTCCTCTTCATTGCCATCGCAGACAGTGATGTAAGGCCCAGGTCTAAGCCGATGATTTTGATGGAAACTCTGGGGTCTTGCCCAAGCATTGTCTGTAAGAATATGTCTTCCAGCATGTCTAACCAGGCTAAATCCTTTATGCAAATCCCTTCCAGGCCATATAATGCAGAAGTGCAAAAGCATTGTTTGTAAAGAGTGAGAATACCTTGGAAGCTGGAGCTTGAAGTCGCTCTCACGCATCTATACATCATATTCAACTTCACTGTGATCTTGCATTTTCTTGCTTCGATTTGTTCTAGATAATCGGTCTTGGTGGTAAATTCTGCTCTAAGTATTTCTAGCTATGGACACACTCTGTTTATTTCCATCTATGACCAAAAGAGGGCTAGACACTTGTTTACTGGAAAAATGCATTAACTTGGTTTTCCCCAAATTCAAGATGATGTTGTGTTTCATAGCATACCTTTGAAACACTTCAATAGCGCTTTTAAGGCCAGCAAAAGTGTTATCAAATATGATATGATTGTCTGCATAAGAGAGGCAAGAGATGGCAGATCCCATAATCTTAGACGGGCAGGTGTCCACCCATTCCAATGCATTGGATAATTCTCATAGATATATATTAACTAACAATGGGGTAAGTGAGCCCTCTGGTTTTACCCATTGATTTGTTCTCACTGGCACAGGCACCAAGCCCATGTTGTCCAGCCTAATTTGCACTGTTGTGTAAGAGGATTCAATTCAACACTACAGCTAAGTCAATGCCTAGTCTGGGATACTGAATGGAAACCCTTATTAATATATCTTTATGTCCAGTTCATGCGTTTTGGATGACTACCCCTATATAACACCCCTCTCTTGGAATCCCCCTGACCCCACTGAGCCAAGAAGTAGTTCTGTTTTGCAAGTTAAAAGGTTTATTTGATAATTTAAACAATAGATATATATATATCACACTTTATAATCATTTAATAATTGAATATCACACCTAATCTGAGCAGTAATCAATAATGAATAGTCTGGCACTAGCACACTTGTGAATAGGAACAGAAGAATAAGGTGGTAGAGAATGCTTTGTATAAGTTCAGATGGAGATAATGTTGAATGAAAATGCAATACAGAAAATACTCAATATGATTTCAACAAAACAATGTAATCACTTTTCTCTGGCAATTCACCCCCCCTTTTATGCAATGCAAGGAAATGGAAGGAAAGCACACAGTTCTCAGAAATGCAATCAAGTGTAATTCAGTTCACCCAGCAAGCTTAGACTACAGAAGTTTGAAACACAGGCCCAAAATGCTTTTATATGTGCTGGCAATGAAGTGAAAAATATGCAAAAATGCTTTTAATTCCCTCTTGAGGTTCAGGGTGAGTGGTATCAAGTTAATATTAGTCCAGGCTCACTCTAGCAATGATTCAGGGATGGTTCTAAAGAGGCAAACACATTTTTAGCAAGGAAACTGCTGTTTTCACACGTGGAGAAATTTGCAAATCGCGGTAAATTCGCGAGTGCGTTTTTCGCGACTGCAGCAAATTTATAGAGAATAGGAATGCGGTTCTAGGTTCGTTGAAAAGCTGAGATTCTAAGCTTTCAGGGGAAAGTTAGAGCAAGTTCCTAGCGTAAACGGTTACGGAGATATGAGCGATATGGTAAAGGTCGTTTTTCAGATTTGAAATTTTAAAAGTTCAAAGTGACAAGTGACAGCTAGCAGCTAGAAATGACAGGTGACAGTTAGCAGGCAGTTCTACTTAGATTAAAATAGCTTGGATTATATTATTTTAACTAAGAGATTGGTTCTGCACAGTTCTGCTAGTGCTCACAATATATTTAGAAATCGAATGGGCCTCACCACGGATCTGGTCAGGTTTTAGACTGGACTCTGGTCTGGTCTCGGCACTTCACAGTGATCTGGGTCAGCTCTTTGGTTCTGCTAACAGTGGTCTGGGTCAGCTCTGCTCTCTCTGAGTACAGCACTGCTTCTGGATCTTTCTGCACAGCTTTCTATGGAGATTGATGGATTTGAAGTCTGGATCTCTGGATGTGGTATGGTCCGGCAGCATGCTCCGCAGCAAATGGAATTGAAGGTCCCTATCTGTCCTGACTGTCTGCTTTTATGTGTTTTGAAAATGGGTGGAGAGGATAGCATCCTACGCCCTACCCCTCTCCACTTGTCATTGGCCACTTCCCCCTCTTCCCCTTGATTGGGGGAATGAAATGAAGTGTCATCATGATGAGGTCTGTTTATGATACAGAGAACCCACCCCTGTCAACTTTACACACAATCTATATTTGCTCAAAAAACATATTTGCACAGGTACACATTTGTTTAAAATTACATGCACCCATCACATATCACAGGAAGTATACCCTGTCCAGATCTGCTCTTCCTGGGAGCTTGCATTCAGAAATGGCAACATTTGCACTTTTTAATCAGGTTACCAATATCAGATTCTTACTCAAATTTACCCAAATGTGTGCAAGGCATGCAGGCATTAATTGATGATGTATCAGACTTTTCACGTGCAGACTTTTTAAGTAATACCCTCTTAACTGCTAGTTTGCCCCCAGATCATGCCACCGGTTCTAAAAACCTCTTAAAATGTGGGCAGAAAAATCACAAGAATTATGGTATCATTTAAATCATTATGACAAGTCCGTACTATGAGTTATTCATCTTTTTCTAAAACCATATTCTGGCTACAGGGGTGTGTCTTTTCAGGTCACATGGTACAGAAACCAGTCTTTCCACTTTCTTCAAGCTCAGCCTCTGTCTCCAGTTTCTCCTCCTCCCAGTTTCTGCCAAGAGGAAGCCATTTTTATTACCCCTGCAATAAACCATCTGCTTGGGCTCTGGAAGGCCCTTTGTTCAAGAGGAAGCCATTTTTACAGCCCCCATAATAAAACATTTGCCTGAGTCAGGACAGGGCTTTGTTCAATTTCCTGCAGAGCCCAGGTAATTCAATCAGAGAAGTGTCATATCCCTTTTGGTGGGAGCAGCAAAAGGCAGGTCGGCCTGGGAACACAGCTGTTGTGCAAGTCTCAACTCCTGTCGGGGGTAGCTGGTAGGCAGAATTCAGTTCCTTAAGCCAGGCCCCAGCTAATGTCACTTTTAGTTACCCAGTTTTCTGCATTCAAATAAAGCTACCAATTTTTACATATGCAGCTAGAATGCTGATTCTAAGTTTAAAACTATGACATTTAAACAATTGCAACCTATGTGACACTCAAAAGTAGGTCACTCATTTCTTTTAAACATTTAGATTTTTAGTGTCTTTCAGTCCAAATTTACTTAAACTGCTGAAATCCACAGCTCAGCCAGTCTTGTTATAAACCTTCAAGTCACTTCAGAATATAACTTTACATTGGATCCACCTCTCAGTAAGTCTTTCTTTGGCCTGCTTTGGGTTCATTTATTCAGTTTTACGCAAAAAAAAAAAATCTGGTGTTGTTTTAAACCGCCGGCTTTCTGATAGTGGTGAGTACTGGTAATGCACCCATTTTTGGGATTTAAGAAAATGAGTTCCCCACAATTCTAGGTTGCTTTTGGCAATCAGCATTGCCATTCCCAATGGTTTCAGACTACTGTGTGGGTAGTCCAATGGTGGTTTTAGGCAGTGCCCTTCTGTGCCCATAACATCGGCAAAAATGCATTCCCTGTGCATTTTCTGGGAAGCTCTGGCCATCATGATGTTTTCCATGTCAGTACTGCACAGTTTTTGAGGTAGGGCTTGGATCCATGGGTAAAAACATCCCACAGTTGTATTCTCGCATAGGCCCATAGTAGCCAACAACAGATCCTGAGGGCATCCCAACTGATTCATTTTGACCCAGAGTCTGCCCCTATTAACGGTATCAAAAGCGGCCTGAAAGTCTATTATGGTGTTGTGTCTTAACAAGCACAACCTACTGCAACTCACCAGAATTGTATCTCACCTGACTCCTCTTCACTCTAGGTAGACACCGGATAACCAAACCGAACCCTGACCGTGGTTCTGGGATGGAACCCAAACCGTTAGTCAAGGTCTCCTCAACAGGAGAGAGTTCTTCCTATCAATGTACCCCTCTTGTATGTATGTATTACTAAAAGATGGGTAGAGCAGGGCAGAAGCACCACGAACAACACCAGCTGTAAGAACAGAAAGGAACAGCAGTTAGCGGGATGAGCAGGCAATACACAATAAGAAGTGCTTAGTAGAAGAGTGTGGCTAACTTCTCTCCTGAGGAGTGATTCTTCTACTCGGGGTGCTTTCAGCCTAGGTTCATTGTGAATGGTAGCCAGGGAATCTCCAGGAAGGAGTAAACAGTAATTTTGCAACTAGGGAGAGATCTCACACAACATAGAATTACTGGGAGAATGAGTGTCTTACCAGCTAAAGTGTACAGTGGGAGACCAGGATGGAGAATATGAGTCCAGGTGTTCCAATCCGGGAAACGTACATGGAAGGAATAGGAAATGTTAGTGGGGCTGATTCCCAAAGTCATGAGGACACCTGAAAGACCGCGAAGGTGCTCATATATCAGGGAAGTATCTTTAGCCCGTGCACTGACTTTGTAAGAAGTTGTGAAGCAGTCCGATAAGCAAAAGAAGTTCAGTAGGTAGCGGACAAAGAGGTTTCCAAACAGCAAGCAAAAGAAGTCCAGGTATGGTGCAGAGGGTCGTAGTTAGGCAGGCATCAAGGTTAAAAGGCAGTCCAGGTAAGGTGCTGTGGTTTGGAGTTAGGCAGACCACGAGGTTCCAACAACAGGTGGGAAGATCCGTAAGGCAAGTCAAGGAAGCAGAAACAAGGTTCAGAGACGAGGGTTCAAGTATACAAGGCAGCAAGAAACTGGAGCAAAAGTGCAACTTTAATCAGAAGCAATTACCTTCCTGACAACCGTGGAATTAAATTCGAAAGGGAGGCGATGTATGCTCTGTCCTGCCGTCACGTACTAGCATGCACAGCCATTCCCCTGGTAACTACAGGAACAGAGTAGTGAGATCTGGTAATCAGAGCTCTCTAGTGGTTCCATCGTAACTTCCAATACCGAAAGACAAGCGCTGTGTTGGAAGGAGAAAAACGGCTTAAAAAAGAACCAAGATGCAGCACTTTAGGCTGAATGCGCTGTGTAAGCGCTGGAAACCTAACATATGGCCACATAAAGGCCCATTTTATCTTTACTCTTAACTGCTTTGGTAAGTGAATCAAATTGCCAAAGACAGTGGGCAATGCCAGAGCCAGCGCGAAAGCCCTTTTGGAAGTTATTAAATATACTGCTTGAATCTGCTCATTTTGTTAGTCTATCTAATTTTACGGATACACTTATGAATTGTTATGAGAATGGAGCCACACTGCAAATTGGGAATCTGCCCTTCCTGGCATATCTTACTGAATAGGCAGTATAGGAGGTCCTCCCAAAAGCTCATATTGTTGTTAATGCCTGCTAGCTTTCTTGAAATATAATGACAGCGGGTAGTCCATTTGGGCCCAGTGCTCTGAAATCCTTCAGAAGACCACTTTTCAGCATAATTTCTCAGGCAGACGTTTGCTCCTGGCCGTAAAGAAGTGTCATCGGAACTAGCGTGATCATAACAAGTATTACTAATATGACTCAGCCATTCTTGTTCCGTAATTGCACAGATCTCATTTGATATAGTTTTAGAATTAAACATGCTCAGTAATTCCCAGAGCGTACATGAGTCCCTGGTGCTAGCAATAGAGATAGATATTGCCATTAAGCATTTCTGCTAGACAATATCCAGTCCTTTACCCGTCTTCCGTATCTGTTTTAGTACCACCAGCGTTGAGGTGCAGTCCTTAACCATTTCCTCAATTCCATCATCCGATAGAGAAATCGCCATAGATAGCTTTCCTGCCTGTGAGATGGAGTAAGCACCTGCTTTTGTTGATAGTTTGTTCTGTCCATCATATCGTAAACATTAGTTCCACAAATACCAAGAATATCAGTCATAAAAAATAATCAAGATTTAATAAAAAAATAGTTATAATGCATGAAATATAAAATGGAAATACAAACCACAATTAGTGTTAATCAGAGATTACTCAAATAAAATATGTGAAATGAAAAATACATTATTGCAAAATCATAATCAAGATCTTTAATAGAAAATCGCACATTTCAATGAGGAAGATTGATCAAGAGCAAAATAATTAACTATATTAACTATATACAATTAATCACAAACAAAATTATGAACATGTTTACATTAATGCACACAAACAAACATTTGAAGAACTTGCAAACTTTAAAACATCAGGTGTGTTGTGTATTGTATTATTTTATATTGAATGAATATGATTATTTCAGGAAAAAATGCCATAAAAACAGACTGCAGTACAAAATAACATTACAAAGCATACTAAACACATTAAAAACAGACTGAAAAGGAAAACAGTTAAAATTCCTATTAAAAATTGCCCAAGAAGTGTGTACACATTGATCGTTCTGACTAGGACAAGGTGCTACATAAATTACAATTGCAGATAACACATAAATACACCAATTACATTTTTTCTGCTATTTGGAGCTTGTTTCAGATACACAGATAACGCCCAAATAGACCTTAGTGAATTAGCCCATAGCAAAAACATCAGGGCTGGTCGACATTGGTTAATGTTCAGTTTGCCTAATAATGGGCCAATTGTTATAGCTATAATCACAGAGTGGGCTGGGCAGAGAAGAATAAAGTGCAACATTTCCTACTATCAGTGCTTGGCAAAGCAATCTTTGTTTCCCATTGACATCACCTGACCATTTTATGGATAGGCCCAACTCACTTGTCACTATCATTAAAGACTCCCTCACAAAAGGATCATTCCTGGACACCCTCAAGACTGGCCTCATAGACCTCTTTTTAAAAAAAGACTGTATACTCAGTTGACGTTGCCAACTACCAGCCCATTCCTAACCTTCCTTTTATTGGCAACATATTGAAAAAAGTAGTCACTACACAACTACTCACCAGAATCGAAGAACTACACCTCATCAATGACTATCACTCAGGGTTCCACCCCAAGTGTAGCCTTGAGACACCCACCATCCAAGTGATGAATAATGCCCTCCTAATTGTGGATGAGGGCTACTGTTGCCTCCTCATCCTCCTTAACCTATTGGCTGCATTCAACATGTAACCCACTATATCCTCCTGTCCCACCTCACCAATAAAATGGGAATCTCTGGCACTGTCCTGCTTCTTGGGCAGCCACCACACTGTCCAGATGAACACACTGCATTCTAACCTACTCTCGGTCTCCTGCTAAGTCACCCAAAGGTCTGTCCTTCACTGATCCACGTTAACCTTTACAGGCAGCCTCTGGGTACACTTTGCACAGATCCCAAATTAGCCATCCACGAATATGAGGATGATACTAAGTTGCACATGAGAGTAAAAAGGTCACAGGCCATCATTTGTCTATGCAATTAAATAACCATCATCCAGATTTTTCCTGATCAATCCCCCCACTAAATGACAGCATGTCCAACAATGGCTCAATGATAAGCACCCAAAAGGATTTGATCTGAAACTCTTGGATTCAGCAAAATCCTTAGATTTCATCATTGACAGCAGCATCCTTCCAGAACTTCGTTGTCATAGAGGCACAAATGACTGGCTCCAAATCACCATCCTTTGCAAAATTAAACCCTTCATCCCACTGCAGGACCTTCAGACTGCAGTGCAGGCCCTTACTGTCTCACACACCAACGGGGAAATGTCCACCAGAGGGAGCTCCCTACTGCTCACTTAGCCCCCCTAAAAGCAATCCATCCCAATGCAGCAACTCGTATTACATTTGTACATTTCACACAATCACCACCATCCTATGCAAAAATATTGGCTTCCTCTCCAGTCCAGGACTGTATCAACTACAAAGCAGTCACATGTAGCATGCAAGTGAATGTATTTTATTTGTATTTGTTTTATTTGTAACGTGCACCATCTGGCCCGGAGGCATCAGGGCGCAATTTAGACATGGTTACATAAGCATACAATTAAATATATTCAAAGCATTAAACGGTACATAGTATACAAGGCATACAGCAATATACATATTTACAGAAGGTAGATTAGAGCAGGAGTTTCCCAGGGCTGGTCCGGACATCATGGCTGGTTGGAGAGCCAGGATTTGGTTTTAGCTTTGAAGGCACTAAAGCGTTCTTCGGATCGGATGGTGAGAGGGAGGGCATTCCAAAGCTTAGAGGCTTGGACGGGGAAGCTAGATCCACCCGCCTTTTGAAGTTTGAACCTAGGGATGGTTAGGCAGTGGGACTGAGCCGTTCTTTGCGGACGGGTGGGCGCGTGTCGGGATAGCCGGCTACAGAGGTATGGTTGGGTTTGGTTAGCTAGGCATTTGTGGGTGAGGCCTAAGGCTTTCAGTGAAATTCTCTGTTTGACCGGTAGCCAGTGTGAGTTAGATCTAGATTCCGAGATGTGGTGGTTTCGTGGGATGTTTAGGGCTGCTCTGATAGCATTATTCTGGGTAATTTGCAGTTTATTCATATTCTCTTGGCTCGTTCCAAGGTAGAGGGCGCTCGCATAGTCAATTTTGGCCATGATAAGAGTTCTGGCCAGAGTGACTGCGTCGGGGAATGGCCTGCAAGCTGCAATGAGTTTGCAGGTGTATGCTGAAGAGGATCTGACTGCATTTGTTTGTCTGGATAGGGATAGGGTGGCGTCAAGATAGACACCTAGGGTTTTGGTGTCTTTCGAGACTTGGATGGTGTTGCAATCGATGACAAATGATTGGTAGGATGGCTCAAGTTTACTTAGGCGTTGCGTAGTGCCCAAGATGAGGAGCTCAGTCTTGTCATCATTGAGGCATAACTGGTGTTGTGCCATCCAAGCTTGGATAACCAAGGCCTTAGTGTCAGCCAGGTAGTCACCAGTGATGGGAATGAGTATCTGGGTGTCGTCAGCGTAGTTCGTATAGGAGACACCCAGATAGTCAAGTACATCAAAAAGTGGTTTTGTAAAGACGTTAAAGAGCGTTGGCGACACACAAGAGCCCTGGGGGATGCCGCAATGAATCGGGGAAGGATCTGCAGCTGCAGATTGAGAGAAGACCCACATAGATCTATTACTCAAGAATGATTTGATCCAGGCCGTGGCTGATGGTGAGAAATGGGCGGCCGAGTGAAGATGCTTGCATAGGATTTGGTGACTGACCAAGTCAAAGGCCGCAGAGAGGTCGAGTAGGAGTAATAAGGCAAGTTTGCCGTTGTCCTTTAACACTTCGATTTGGGTTTTTAAGTCAAGTAGAGCTGTCTCTGTTCCGTGTTTGGGTCGGAAACCAGATTGTCTAAGGCCTAGAAGATTGTTGGCTTCCAAGTGCTCTTGGATTTGCAGGTATGCTGCACGGTCTAGGATTTTTAGCAGGAACGGGACAGTGGTGATGGGTCGGTAGTTGGTGGGTATGCTAGGGTCGAGGGAAGGTTTTTTGAGCAAGGGGATCACCCAAGCATCCTTAAGCTTGTCGGGGACAGTTCCTGTTTTGAAGGATGCGTTGATGAAGGATGTGATAAATGGGGCCAGGTCGTGGGCGGATTCCTTAATAATTGGGGAAGGGCAGGGGTCGCCCTGGCAGTTGGACGGTTTGATCGTCAGGATAATGTTTTCTACCTCCGCAATGGTGAGCGGTGAGAAGGCAAATCATTTGCAGTTGGGGACATCAGGAGGGAGGACCCCTGCTGGGATGGGAGGGTGATTGCCCAGTTTCAGGCTAGCATATTTGGCTGTGATTTTAGATTGAAGCATGGTGATAGTATTCAGTAACGCTGCCTGAATGTTGGCACACCATTTGCTGTCTTTAATGCAGGTGTCAGGGGGAGTAACAGGGGTTTCAAGCTCTTTTAAAATCTTAAATAGTTCCTTGGAGTTGGAATCAGCATGCAGAATGCGATCATTGAGGGATTCTTTTTTTGCCTCTATAATGGCTGCTTTGTAAGTGAGTGTGGCCAGGAGGAAGCCGTCTTTATGCACGTCAGAAGGGTGGCTTTTCCATCTGTTTTCAGTGCAGCGTTTGGATTTACGGAGTATTCTTAGCTGTGGGGTGAACCAAGAGTTCAGGTGAGCACATGGTTTGGCCTTCCTCAGTTTGATGGGGGCCAAAGAATCTATAGCTGTCAGCATGCTGCAGTTATAGATATCAGCTAAGGCAGTCGGGTCGTTACAGGAATCAATAGCTGCTTTAGGGGAGTAGTAGAGGGAGGAGTTTCTCTTTGGTTATGTCCTTTTTGTTTCTGGTCGGGAGAGCCAGCGCTATCGCGGTTGGGATGCGGCGGGCGGCTTCAATATTAAAGGTGATAATGCGGTGGTCTGACCAGAGGCAGGGGGTAATGGCCACGACATTGATCTTACAATTAGAGCTGGCTAGCCAGTCAAGGGTCCTGCTTTAGAATGTGTAGGCTCTTGGATGTGCGAGGTGAAGCCGGAGTTGGAGAGGGGGTTTTCCAGATCAAGTGCAATAGGATCTTTAGGGTCACCTAGTCCCAAGTTGAGGTCGCCCAGGATGATGATTTGTGAATTGGTTTTAGCGTTGTCAAGGAGGAGGGTGGATATGTCGCCGACAAAGGAGGGTGCAGGGCCTGGGGGCCGGTAAATTAGGTGGAGGGTGGCTGTTTGGTTGGGTGTTAACGTGAGTTTGACTGACAATAGCTCAGCTGATTCAAGTTTGGTATTGGTCGTTACTCTTAGGTCCAAAGTAATTTTATGGATGATGGCAAGGCCCCCACCTCTAGAGTGGAAGGCAGAGGTACGGTCACATCTCAATATGCTAAAGCCAGGTGGTATAGCAAGGGACAGTGAAGGACCAGAGGCAGCATGTAGCCAGGTTTCAGCTATGGCAATGAAATCAAGATCTGACGATGTTATAAGGTCTGCTATGTCTAAAGCGTGAGCTGGGAGGGATCTAGCGTTGATAAGGGCGCCTTTGATGACAGGCAATTTCACTTTTGTAGAGGGGGGTTTGCTGTTGTTGAGGGCCGAGGGTGGGCCCGGGAGTGTGTGTCGTGTTTGTTTGGAGAGGTTGCAGCGGGTAGGGCGTATGCAGAATCTGGTGCCTAATCTTTTATTTCTAAGAGATGAAGGGCACGGTTGGTTCGGCGTAGGTTTGCTAGCAAAGTGTTCCAACCAAAGGGCTGGGTCATTGAGGTAGGGGTTGAGGTCGGTAGTGAGGTGTTGGAGGCCTGAGGTGGGTGTCATAGCGGAGGTCGCCATACGCAGGGTCTGTGGGCCAAGACTGAGGCGAGACATAGTGTCAGGTGGCTGAGGGTGAATCGGCCATGTCAGGTACGGGCGTGGCTGAGTGAGGATTGTTGTTTCAGATGGTGGAGCACATTTAGTGGCACATGTTCCTTGAGCAGAAAAATTGACCAAACCAGTTTGAATCACAACTCACCCACAAAGAGAGCATCAAAACAACAACTCTTGTCAGACACACATCCATTGGAACTCGATCCCTTTATCAGCTTGGTATGGCCCACTGTTCCCTAAAAACATGACTTTTTCAACAACACCTGACCAAGGACTAATCCCGATGGAGGCATCGACCAAAGCACAGACCACAACTCCCAGTTCTGAGCTACTGTTAAATGATGCAATGTCAACTGCTGGCTACCCTTATCCGATAAAACGCCGCTATTCTCAAGCTAGGCCTGTGCTTTAAGCAATAAAAGAAAATGAAATAAAGTGGAGCTGTTTATCTGTTTCAGAACCTGAACGAGATGAGGGGAGATGGTAAGGGTTCATCTTGAATGTACTGACTTAAATCACTCCTCTAATGCTGTTTTCCTAGCCGTTGGCCCTGGTCTACTGGGATAGAAGCCCCCCATACCAGCAGTTGGATCATAACAAATATTTCTTAGCCTAACAACTAATGAGCATCTCTGTGAATAAAGATTGATTGATTTGAGACACGGCTGCTTCTGGGACTTCGACTAGCGTGTTGAAATCTGTAGGACACCCAAATAAGTATCTCAATGTAACGGTACACAATATGCATAGGTAAAGTTGTGACCGCTACTCACTTGCGGTTTCGAAATGAACTATCAAGTACATGTTTTGTTATCAGATATTGAACTGGTTTGCAATAAAATGGTCTCTCTATGGTTCTTTATGTTAATACCTGGTTTGATGGCTTGCTATGTCTTAATTGAATCAGGTCCTGGATGTGGATTCCTACCTTTTACTATCCCAGTTCTAGAAAATGGGCAATTTTGCCCCTCTGTCTATCAATGTGGGATAGACAGTGGTGCTAATCAGTCTAAACAATATTTATTCCTTAGTTAGGAGACGGGCTGCATCCAAGAATGTTTTGAGCAGCATGGTTTGCTATTGTGGCGGGATGTCTGCCTTCTTGTGTAAGGATTTGGAACTGGAGGCATTATGATTACCCCTCCATCCAATGCAGCATGCTTCCTCAGCATTTCTAATCCTATTAAAATGCTGATTTTTTATTTTCCATTTGGAAGAGCATGACAGCTAAATTTATTATCTTGGTAGAACAGTTTAATACATCTTTCAAGGTTTTAGGAGATGTTGCCCCTATCATCACTATACCAGCTGTTATTTCATTAAACAATGGATAGCTGGATGCTACACTGGGCAGAGTGGGTATCTGTGAGACTTCTGCCCAATGGCACTTAATCTGCCTCTACCTTTTTGGCACCAATTTTTCACATTGTTAAAAAACATAACTTTGGCACCAAGAGCTTCCAGACAGGCCTCAATCACAACCAAATTTGGGACCCCACTCACATTTTTTAACGTTGCAAGTGAGACAATGTTCTGACCAGTAATAGGGAGGTATTGTGCAAGCAGAAAATGTTTTTAACACAACTGATAAAATAGTTTCTAATTCCTTTCAATTGCACACCAGCATTTTGAAATGTCACCTACTTTGTGAGTACATGTTTACACATTGAAATGTGTCATAGCAATTCATATAATTTTTCAATTGCATGATTGTTTGTTTGTGTTTCTCATATAAGCAGCACTTACAATGATATTAATAAATAAGTAAGGATAAAATGAATCACGTTATCCTTGGGCAGAAAGGAATAGAGGTTCACCTTTGTGAGGATCAGTAGTCCCGCAACTCAGTGTCCAGACGCACACACATTCTCAGGTTGACCCACTCATCCACCTTTTAAACCCTTCCGTCAGTTCTGCTGTATGAGCACAAACAAAGGGTTGTGTATCAACGTGTTTGGTACAACTAGAACCAGCTGAACCTAGATTTCATTATTTTATGGAAGTCTTTGGGCCTCATTACGGCTTTGGTGGTAGCTATGCTGTTATTGGCGGCATGGCTGCCTCCACAACCGGGTATGGGTTCCCTGAATGGGGAATTACCGGGCCATTCCGAGTTTGAAAGTGATTAAAACGGTGTCCAGTCATTTGGTCGAAAATAAAAGATCGAATGACCATTTGGTCGAATACCAATTGGTCAACAAAAAAAAGGTCACATTTTTTTATTTATTTATTTATATATTTTTTTCGTTTTGGTTGGTAAAAAAAAAAAGAAAGAAAAGGGGGGTTGGGGGGAACCCCCCCATAAAAAAATAAATAAAAAGAAAAAAAATTCGACAATTTTTTCGACCATTTAGCATTCGACCAAATGGCATTCGATCATTTGGTTTTCGACCAAATGACTGGTAACCGACTACGACCGGCCTGTTGTTAGCTCCCTGTTCCCCTCGCGGGACCCAGTCCTTACCGGGTCCCGCGAGGGGACCTCGTAATCAGGCAGAATGGGTTTAACGGGTCTGCATCCATTAGCTGCACCCGTTAACCCATTCGGCCAAGATTGTAATCAGGCCCTTTGTGTGCTTTGAGTCAGATCTCATGTAGGCAGATGGCCAACGATAGCTATTCATTCCATCAAACATATACAAAAAAGACCACTGTGACAATGGTCTAGTCACAGGGCCTATCAAACACCAATTAGCCATGTTACACCTGCTGAGGGGGCAAATATTATTATATTTATTTATTTATTTGTGCATGTATGTATTGGTTAAATTATTTATTTATATTCAGGGAGGAAAACATTTCTTTTGATCACAAATGAACATAGATAGGAAATCAGATTTGATGGGAAGCAGTCAGCTTCTTACAATGGGGTGAGTTTGAGTGAACTTTTGACGGGATTGTGGAGGGGAGTAAATGGAAGAGTCACAGGGGACAATACATGGGTTGACATCTTGGATGAAGTGCTAGATGCGAGGTGGAGAAAGTGAGGGACAGAAGCAGGTCAAAGGTGAGGAAAAATGTTGGCTTGAAGCCAGATGAGAGGTAGGTTAAGAGGGTAACTGGGAGGTATGGTGGTATCCTTTAAGTTTGGTTTTGAATACATTGGTGTGGACTGTTTCTTTCTTTTCACAGTGCCTTAGCATGGATAGACTTTTGAACCAGGAGAAGACATTTAAGCACTGTTTTGCATCATCAGCCATCCAGCCTAGTGAAGGTATGAATAAAATGTCTAACAGAATGCCACAACTTGGTCTGTCTCCTTATTCTGACCTACCGCAGCAGCCTCTCTATTCCTTCAGATTATCTTTACTCTGCTATCCTTTGTGTAGTTTGTCGTCTTACCTTTACTTAGCTGGAGGTTTTTGAGGAGATGATACCGGATGAATAGGGTGCCTGTTCCACCAGTGAGGAGTCAGTGGACATTGAGCAGGTCATACTTGACAAGCAGGAGATCCCATGGATCCAAAGGGGGACCTACTAAGACCATGCCGGTGCTTCCACATGTACACTCAAGCTGCTCTGGCTACTGTGAGAAGTGGACAGGGCCAAATGTGAAGTTTGTGACTACATCAAAATCTGTCATGCCTACATGAATGCCCAGAGCCAGAAAACATTATTCTGGACCAAAGACCTATTTAGGTGGCTCTTGGCTTAATTTGATTACGTTTTCAGGAACATGAGGCTGTACAACACCTTTCTAATAGGGAGCATGCACATTGCTGGACAATCACTTGAGGAGCTGTGCTGCCTACACCATCGCTGACATCATTGTTATATGAAAGGTGCCACCTTCTATGGAAGCAGAGTCTTCTTCTCCGTTACCACACAATCCCAGCCCTGCGCCGTCACCCTTAGCACCATCAGTGATGGAGTTACTCCACTCTGCTGTAGTCCAGAGTGCTGTAGTCCAGAGGGCTCAATGATAAATCCCCTCTGTTGCTATCACCCAATCACTGTTGTAGCATTTATTTTGGTATACGCGAGCCCTGGAAGGAATGTCATCCCCTATGCAAATAGTGATTGTTTATTATTATCATTATTTCTGTTTTTTTATTTTTTAAAGCACTGTTTTTTTTAAAAAAGTCTGGCTTTATCCAGTGGAAAAAATCTTCAAAAAATGAGCAACACATAAAACATGTGTATTATGTTTGCTTTGTCAAAGTTTCCCTTCCAAAGTTTTGCCTTCTCTGCTACTGACCCACTCAAAAAACGATCTTTATTGAGCCACCCCACATGTTAAAAAAACTAAATGTCTCTTCTCTGTTTTATTCAGAAAACATTGGACAATTTGTTTCATGACATGTGCAATATATTTCAGCCAGAAATAGGACTGAATGCGTTTTTTAATTAATATTGATATTGAGATTTTATTTCTATCGCGCTCGTACACAAGTGTTCCAGAGTGCGACAAGGCAAGGGAGGGGAACAGGGGAGAACAAAACAGCGATCCTTCTAGGCCCAGTGACATTGAGAATGTGCAAGTGCATGGGAGAGGGGGAGGGGAAAATTGCATGGAAGGGAGGAGAAGTGGAAAGTGCGAAGCAGAGGAGAAACAGATAAATAACAATACATAAATAATAAAGGAAACAAACAGTGGTAGTGCAGCTAGCAATTTGCAAGTGCTGGGTTTAAGGCAGCAGACAGGGTAGGTCTGATAAGTGCAGGAAGAAAAAAGGGGGGCTGTATGGGTACAGATACAGACCCCAGTGCAAGGGGTGGCCCGGAGGCAGTGCAGGAGGGTGGCAGGATGAGCAGGTACCTGGGACCGGAGGACAGAGGGTGGCCAGGTGCGCGGTGCCAAGAGAGAACAGATCAGCAGGGGAGAGGGAGTGCAAAGGCAGAAGAAAAGAGGACGGTCTTGAGGTGCTTCCAGAACTGGAGATGGTTCTCCCCAAGTTTTAGACAGGGAGGCTGTTCCTGAGGGAGGCCCCAGCCGAAGACAGAGATCTACCCCCAACTCATTTCTTTGAAAAACAACTGACACTGAGCTCGAGAGGGAAGGTATTTATGGAGGGATAGCTGAAGGTATTTTGGACCAAGGCCCCAGAAAGCCTTGTGGACAATGCAGAGGGTTTTGAATTTAATCCTTGCATCCACTGGGAGCTAATGGAGAGATTTCAGAGCTGGAGAGATACGATCCCAGGGCTTGAGGCCAAGGACAAGTGTCGCAGTCCTGTTCTGGATTAGAGACAGACTTCGTAATGCTTTATAGTTTAAATAATGTGTGCACATATACCATACAAACATAATGTATGATGCATACATAATTCATAATACAATCTTTCATCCAAACTTCATATGCATCTTAATATAGATAAACACTCAATTAAAAGAGAAAACATAAAACACTGTTTTAAAATCAGTTTCAAATATCTATCTCCATTCAAATTAATATAGCTGAATAGTTAAGTAAGCATTCTTTCACAGTCATAACATACAGTAAAACAACCCACGACTGACCCTTAAAACACCAAAAACATCAATAACACCTAAAACACCTATATGTCTAGTACACAGAATCTAGATTTCATGAAGCACAGATTACTTATAACTCCAGTCTCTCCAAAACCAGCAACCAGCCTCTATAAATTGCTTGCTGGAGAGATGTGTTTGTGGTATTAAGACATTGGGCCTATTAACGCCTTGGTTGACGCCTTGGTTGACGCCGTACCCGGACC
Source organism: Ambystoma mexicanum (assembly GCF_040938575.1). Taxonomy (NCBI): domain Eukaryota; kingdom Metazoa; phylum Chordata; class Amphibia; order Caudata; family Ambystomatidae; genus Ambystoma; species Ambystoma mexicanum. The sequence continues at coordinate 341,091,699 of NC_090939.1, forward strand.
AGCAGCGCCTTGGTGGATGGCGGAATTACCGCCCCATTCCAAGGTTGGCGGGGCGGTAATTCCGCATTCACCAAGGCTCTTCCCCATTCCCAAATGAGCCCCCATAGGGCTCAATGGGAATGGGGAAGATGCAAATAACGGTGACCGTTCATTACGGTCACCGTTATTGGCTTGGAGGCCCCTTTGCGCCCTCGACTTTAACACCTGCTCAAAGCAGGCGTTAAGGGCGAGGGCGCAAAGGGAACTCAGAGTATGGCGGTAAGGGATCACCGCCACTGGTCTCGTTACCGGTGGCCGCTATCCCTTACCGCCATACTCGGAATGAGGCCCATTGTCTGCAAAAGGTGAGGTCTTTAATTGAGTCCACATCATTTCCCACATAGCACATGTATGTAGGACATAAAATAGGACATTCTGTTAAAACGTGTTAGACGATTCCAAATACTGAGGGTTCTAACAAATATGACAACCTCATTCCCCAGCTGGGATTGCTATTGCTAGGCCCACAAATGAGAGAACTGGGAGGTGATTTATAAAAAGCCGAAAAATACATCTTCTAAGGTTCTTTGAGGGACAAATGACCAGGTAAGATTGAGCTTTTTTGTATGTATAGATCATCATAACATCTATAACCTTTTAAGGAAGATAGATAACTAAAATGTTCACAACAATCCCAATGATCTGATTTGTTCTCAAAGGCTATCTTTAAATCATAATAATCTGTCTCCCAATCCAGAATCCAGTCAATCAGCTCAAAGAAATTAATGACCTAGTCATCAAAATGTTGTTGAGCCTGTATTACGAGCTGACTCCAACCCCAATGAGTGTAATAAATGCCCCTCAGGACTATACTTGGTTTTAATGCATAACAAGGCTTGTTTTTTCAACAATAATGTTTTTAAGGACATAAATCCCAATAACAGCCTTATTTATTTATTTATTTATGTATTCATTTGTTTGTTTATTTATTTATTTGCATTTATAAAGCTCTCACACAACCCAGGGGCATAGAGGCTCAGTTACAAGAATATGTCTTAGTTGCAGAACATAGGTAGGTGGTTGGGTTACATTAGCCCACAAAATAAATTGTCTTAGTTAACATTGTTTAGGTAAGTGGCTTGGTGACATAAGCCCTTGTCTAAGTTACAGTACGCAGGATTGGTTGCATTGGTTGAACGTGTGTGATTGATAAGGCAGCAGGGTTACATGTTGAGCTGCAATCACACATAGGATACAGTTGTTTGATTAAGGACACCCATAGTTCAATTCAATAGGATAAAGTTGTTATACATTGGACAATGTGGAGGGTAGGGCCTTAACAGCTGTGTGTGCGGTTTTAGGCAAACAATGTAGTTTTGATTGTTTTACGGAAGGCGCAATGAGATGGCTCAACTCTGATGGCATGAGGCAAGGAGTTCCAGTCCCTGGAGGCAATGAAGCGGAAGCTTGTGCCCCCACCTCTAGCATGTTTAATTCCTGGAACAGGCAGTAGATTGGCATATGGTGTTCATGTGGGTCTTGCGGCATGAGGCAGGATGACTCTGTGAGAGAGGTATGGAGGTGCAGTATGATGGATGTATGCGTGTGTAATGGCGAGCGTTTTGAACAAGATGCGCTGGTGGACAGGCAGCCAGTCCATTTGTTGTTTGGCTGCTGAGATATTTTTCTCTTTTGGAGATGCCCAGTGTGCTGTGCGCAGGGCATTATTTTGAATAGTTTTTAGTTTGTCTAGATTTTTAGCTAAGGTTCCTGTATAGAGAACATTACATTAGTCCAGTGGTGAGCCTATGAGGGCTCGCAGAATTGCCAGACAGTTTATGGAGGAGAGGAACCGTTTGGTGGAATTGAAGAGTTTGGAGTAGTGGGCTGCAGAGGAGGTGATTCCACTAACATGTCTAGACATAGTTCAGTTATTATCTAAGTAGACTCTCAGTGTTTTAACTGAATGGGAGACAGGGATGGTGATGTTGTTGATGGTGAATGACATGTACTGGTCATTAAGAATGATGTGTTAGGTGAGAAAAAGCCTGAGAGGTGTTGATAGAGTAGTTTGTGAGCTATAAGGTAAAATGCTGCCAATAGGTCTAGGAGAAGGAGTAGGGCAGTTTTACATGTGTCTCTGATATCGTCAATTTGATTTTTAAGGTCCAGTAGGGCCGTATCGGGTCCCGTGAACATGGTGGAATCCGGATTGTTGGGCACTTAGAATATTAGATTCTAGGAATTGCTGGACTTGCAGGTATGCTGCCTTGTCAATAATTGTAAGCAGGAAAGGCATGGTGGTTATAGGTCTGTAGTTATTGGGATTGGATGAGTCAAGTGAGGTTTTTTTAGAAGGGGCAAACCCATGCTGATCATGATGCAAAGGAGGCATTGATGAACGCTGTGATGAAAGGTATGAGCAGGTCTGCACATTCCTTGATAAAGGGAGGCTGCGCAGATATCCCTTTTGCACATGGAAGGTTCAATGTTCTTCATGATCGCAGCAACTTTTGTCTCATTGACATCTCTGAATGAGAAGAATGTTGTGTTGGAGGCCTGCTAGTTAGGAGTGGGTGTTTTGGCAGTATTGGAGTGAAGTGGATTAAGTTGATTCGCTCAGATTTTGTTCTGAAAGGTGTCAAGCTTGTGGAGAATAGTTACTTGTATGTCAGCGCACCAAGTTTAATTCTTTAAGATAGGGGTGGGGGGGCAGGAGTTTCTAACTCCTAAAGATGGAAACTATTTTCTTGCAATTGGATTTGGCGTTTCTTGTAATGAAAGAGTTTGTTTTAAAGATTGTTAAATTCGAGTTTGTCTAAGGAAAGTTGTTTGGTTTGCCACTTTGATAGGGCTGCATGCTTTTTAGCGCGGAAGGCTGAGAGTTCTGAAGTGAAAAATATGTTGCCGTGTTTGGTCTGTTTGGCTTTGCGGACAGTTAGGGGGGCAATGGCATCAATTGCTTCAGAGAGAATGGTATTGAGGGAGAGGGCAAGTGAAATTGAATCTTTGGAAAAAGGAGCTGATAGGGATGGGTCCCTGAAGTTGGGGATAACCTTTCCTTGGTGAGGAGGCGTGCGCTTCTAGTGGAGGCAGAGGGGAGAGGTATGGCGGTAGCTTTTTGAAAGGGTGAAGAGGATGAGGTGGTGGTCTGTACATGGAAGGGGAGAGTTGGCTGTGACAACCGGTGGGCAGTTGTGATGGGCTATCCAGTCGAGAGTTCAGCCCTTGTTATGGATTGGTTTAGAAATGGAGTGTGTGAAGCCGAGTATTTCCAGTGCTTTTGCTAGGGTTTTAGATGGGGTGTCGTTAGGATCATGTAGTCCTAGTTTGTGATTGCCTGCTAGGATGACCTTGGAAGAAGTTTTGAGGTTGTCTGATATGAGGTGTGTGATGGTGGAGTGGAAGTCAGCTAGCGGCCATGGGGGGGTGGTAGACAATGCGCAGAGTGATGGTGTGAAGTAGTGATTTTTAGTGATAGGAGATCGTATTTGCATATGTTTCAATGGTCAATCTTTCTAATGGCGATGGAGTCTTTGGCTATGAGTGTATCCCCACCTCCCTTAGTGAGAGGGTGGTCCTGGCAGAAGATGATATAGTCCATGGGGAATGCTAGAGCAAGGGCAGGGCTATATACTTCATGCAACCAGGTTTTAGTAACGGCACATAGGTCCAATTTGTGGGTAGTGATCATGTCATGTATGTCTGCTGCGTGTGCTTGAAGGCAGCGGGCATTAATAAGGGCACAGTTAAGGGACTGGTTATGAGGGAAGGGAGGTTAGGGCTTATAGTTGGTGGCAGTGTTGATGGAACTGGTGCAAGGTGGTATAGTGTTTCGCACAGTAGGGGGGGAGTTTTGTTCGTGTTTGTAGCTGTGTCATTGTGTGTGGCCATATAAAGGACATAGTCTGGTCGGGAGGCTGGGAGCAAAGGGGCTTTAGTAATGGCAACAGCAGCAGTGTAGGAGATGATGCATGCTTGGTAGTGGCTGGAGTGAGAGAGGCTCTGCTAGGTTCATTGTAATGGCGTGCAGTCAGTGTTTTCATGGCAGCATGACTGGAGGTCATGGTGGTAGGGAAATGTGGGCTTGTGGTATGCGTTTCCTGTCTGTGGGTTATAGGTGTAGTGGGCTTCTCCAATGTTGGATGGTCGGGAGGGACGAGTGGTCTGGTGACCTGTGGCCTGAGGGGCTCTGGGCATTCTGTTTGAATGTGTGAAGGACTAGAGCCTTGTAGTTCATAGCTCTCGAGTGTTAAGGATTTCTGAACTCTGACCTGAAGGGGCAGAGGTTCAGAAGGCCAACCTAGTTTCTTGGAACAGGGTAACCTCTGGACAAGCCAGACCAATCAGGGTAGCTATGGCAGGTGGTCAAGACTAAGGGCCTCATTACAACCCCGGCCTTAAGGGCTTTACGGCGCCGTAAACGGCTCCGACCCTTAACGCCGGATTCCGAGGTCCCTTAGCGCCATGGAGATCTTAACGGCTGCTTTTTGCAGCCGTTAAGATCCATGGCGCTAAGGGACCTTGTCGTTAATTACGCCACCGTAATTTACGGTGGCGTAATTAACGCCTTCCTCACTCCCATTATGCCCTATGGGGCAAAAATGGGAATGGGGAAGGGTAAATGGGGATTGGGGACTTACCGCCCCACCAAACTCGGAATGGGGCGGTAAATCCGCCAACCACCATGGCGTAAACTTAGTTTACGCCATGGTGGTAAAGGTACGACCCAGGCGGTAACTTACCGCCTGGGTCGTAATGAGGCCGTAAGTCTCAGGAGGGGTGAGGGTGACTGAAGGACCTCAAAGAGCACACAGAGCAATGAGACTTATAAATTACTCCAGACAGGTGTTATATCAAAAATATAGACACATTTATTACTCTAACATAGACCATAGCAAAAGAATCACAGTATCACTAAGTAAACCAATGAATCACACTCAATACAATATATATACAAGACCATGGGGGTCCAAAGGGGTGACTGCACACAATATGTTGACAGCCTATATGGGAAGGAAACAGGCAGTGCAGTTAATCTTTAGACCCAGTTCAACATCAATAATTCACCTAAGAGGCAGTCCAGAGCCTTGTGCTCAATAGTACATGCACGCGCTTGTGTCAATGGGAGGTATAGGATCTCTTCAAGGGTCTCTAGCAACTCAGGAAGGTGGATGAGGCGATGCAGAACAGGTTCCCACTATTCAAGAAGGTCCTCCACTTGAAGGCAGAGGCAGTTCGAGAGTGCGGGATGGAGTCATTATTTCGCAATAGCTGTGGAAAAGAGACGGGCCCACAGGGGCCACTTGTGTGTAGAAATGGGCTCTTGTGCTAGGGGCCACCAGTTGGGGTAAGGAGTACTCACCAGTCCCCGACACAAGCAGACCCAAACATCGCTAGTTCAGTCCACTTCACTGGCAGGTTTGAATGCGGCAAAAAGGACTTCTTGGTACCTTTCAGTTCCTAAGATACAGATATTTCACTGGAGCAGGCTTCAGGGGCAAGAGGGTTACAAATGCAGCGAACTTGCACAGGTCGTTGCCTCGGCGGGCCAACACGGTAACTGTGCTTAATCCGGTCCTGGTGGACTCGTCTCACTTCTGACCTAGGAATGCCAAGTGTACGAAATTCGGTGTGACCAGTATACCAAGTTTCGAGGGCCTCCACAAAACGGTGGCGGTGACAAAGCAAAGCAACTGGATAAGCTGGTCAGTGCACTGGATGGCCCAGGGACACTTCTGAGAAAGCTTACTTGCTGGATTTGATGAAGGTGCCGAGGTTAGTTGGTCCCACTATTCCAATGGGTCGAAGCGTCTTTGCAGACCTTCCAGGACGACCAGATGCAGCGGGGTCACATGGGACGACAGCAGGATCAGGGTGCCAAACCTTCCAACGGGCCACCAGCGGTTCCTCGACTCAGCTTCGCAGTTTCAGGATACTTGGATCCTATCCTTTGTTCAGAGTGCCAAAACAGAGAGGACCCAATGGGAGATCTGCTCACAAACACACACTCCATACGTAGACCAATCATGGACCATGGTGGTCCCTGGCATTCATGGCACTCCATACTCTCTGGCAGCCAGGATGTGTATTGGAATCAGACATTCCAGCCCACATCCTGGAGGCACACACACAAGGCATGCAGAAGCCCGCAAAAACATTGGGATTCGTGGGAAAATTATTGACCAAATAAGGACTGGCCAAGGTCGATTCAACCTGGGGAAGGTGAAGGGGCAAAATGGCCAAAGGACAAAGAACCTCGTGGCATGGCCATTTTGGAGCCAGGCCGCCTATTTGTGCCAAACATGGTTAACGCGATTAACATGCCAGGAAAGGGTTAAAAAGAATGCAAAAAGATAGCTGCCACCAGTCCTGTCCATGACACATCTGCACAGTTCATAAAAAGTCCAGCGAGAGTATCTAGGGCCTTTGGAAATGACTATAGACCCAAGTGTGCTGTATGGTAAGATACATTGCACACTTGTTACATGTTGCACAGGAGGAAAGGACTAAGGGAACCAAGTCTCCCAGTACTGACAGTCTTAATGGCATGTCAGTTTACCCATAAAAAATGAGCGAAAACCCAGAGGAGTGCAGCTGAAGGCTGTGTTTCTCTGGCATAGTCAGTTAATGGTGTCTAAACAGCAGCAAAAAGATTGGGGGTTGACACAAGGAGGGAAAATTACATACAATTATGAAATCTTTTCTAACATCGAGCATAGCTTGTAGTTGTGGCAGGACATGCTCATGGGTTGTGTGAGGTGTGGAGGTGCACGGGTAAGTGTTTGGAGGTGCCTGTTGCAGTGAGCCAGGGGGGCAGAGTGTGCCTTTGGGGAGCATATGCTGAGTGGTAGTGGAGTGTAGGAGGGGCAACAGTACTGATGTCTTGCCACCAGAGGATGGTGGGCTAGGTGGGCTGTGTTTGTACATTTGGTCAGGGAGTAAGGTGTGTAGTGTGCTGGTCACGGTGGGTTTGAGGGATAGCACAATAGGTACTGTGTGAAGGGAATGCAGCCTAGAGAAGGGTGGTCACAATTTATTAGGTTTATTACAGGCTTTTAGTGCGCATGGAGAATTCACTGCAATAAACTTAGTGGATCTATAGTCACAGAGAATGCACTGCAATAAACATATATGATCAATATTCATGGTGAATGCACTGCAATAAACATATATGATCAATATTCACAGTGAATGCCCTGCAATAAACATAAAGGGTCAATATTGACTGAGAATGCACTGCAATAAACATAAGAGATCTATATTCACTGAGAATGTATTGGCGCATATATATATATTATGTATAGCAACGCGTAGACATTGGCTGAGAACAAATGAAAGAACGTTGAGGGTAATAGGTGGCCGGGAATATGAATACGATGATGCGACTGAATAAGTGTGGCTCGTGCTGTGAGCTGATTCATTGTGCGATTTTGAGCATGGGAGATGGCATGGCGCCTACTGAGACACGGTGTAGCTCAAGGAAAAGCTAGTTGATGTCATTGCTATTTGAGTTTATCATTTCGAATCTAACGATTCCTGGCTATCGGGCACACTAGGAAGGCAGGCATGTATGATATCTGCAAATCGGAGCGCATTCGCTTGCCGGAGGTTCAAGACACTGCAGGGCATGGAGTGTGGATAAATGACTATGTCCCTATGGATAAATTCCATAGGTACACAGTTAGGTATCCCCAGTAAATTCCTCCAATAATTTCACTCAATTCTTTGAAGGGTGTAAAAACTGGGGTTCCCCCTCAGGCACGCCCTTTCTATCAACAATCCATCATCCTCTGGTTGTAGATAGTCGAATAACCTAGCCAAAAAAACGGTTTGAAACCTATTCGGGAGCTCAATCTTGTCCTCTTACGTTTTAGGTTCTTGTAGTATACATGTGGCAAAGAGCTTCCCCAGTGTATCAAGCATAGAGAGTAATCTGTAATTCCCCGGTATTGTAACACCCCCCTTTTTAAACACTGGAATTTGTTTTCCAAGATTTGGGAACTATGCCCGATCTCAAAATCTTTCCATCTAGAATCTCCATGAAAGTAGCCCATATCCCCGGATCCTGTTTGAGAATAACGTTAGCAAGGCCATTAGGACCCAAGGCCCTAGAGGCTTTCAGTCTATTCAATTCTACTCACATGTTCTTGCTTGGTAATTATTAGGGATGGCTCACAGATGCACTTGCTACAGACGCCCTTCTTGTTTACAGTAGCATGTAAAACACTCTTACCCAAATATTCCTGCCATAGATTCTTATTAATAGGATTCAAAATGTTCCTATTTTTCTCTTCCAACAAGATAGGTATTGTAAAGCGCATATTTTCCATACATTTTGCAAACCAGTCCTCAATTGCCTTTACATCATCAGTTCGGAAATCAAAGGACAACTGAGGGCCAATGCACTCAACGTATTTTTTCGCTCTATCAATGTTTTGGGCTGTCTATTTAATTTGATTTCCGGAGTGATTGATGTCAACCCCTCCAATTGCTCATAATGGGTTAAACATATAATCCAGTGAGAATGTTATGGTGATAGTGGCATGATCACTCCAATCGTTACCCTACACTTTCATACTTAGTCTGCTTGGTAACATCACAGGGTTAACAGAGAAGTAGTCAATTGTAGCTTTCCTGTTAGCAAGCTCCCAAGTATATTCCACTGTATTATCCACTTTTGAGCAACCATTAAGCATTGTTAAATACCAGTTTGCAACAAAGTTCATCCATTTTATCCCCTCTGAATTAGGTTTAATATGTTTCATAATGCTCCTACTACTGAGCCCCAATCCTGAGGTGATTACCGTTTTACTCACACAATGACTGATAAAATCGCCCCCCATAATGATACATTCTGCATTATCACCCCATGACTGATTGGCAAATAATACAGACAATGCATCCTGCAAACCTTCCATATACATAGAGCCCAGAAGATGATATACATTAACAATCAAGATAGGACCATTATTGTCAGGTGCAATATTATCCACCTCCACAGCTAAAGTGTAATCTTGACACATGGCATATGGCATTTTAACTATGAGCTATGCCAGTAGCCAATTCCCAAATTCTCTTCCCTTGCCACCCTGTGATTATTTGACGGACAGTATACTCATCCACATACATGTTAGTTATCAACCATGTCTCCTCTAATAAAAAAGATCCGATTATGTAGCAAAAAGGGTAATGAACCACTGGGTGTTAAAAGATGGGCAACCCCACAGGCGTTCCAAGATACTAGGGATAGCACTCATTTTTGTGCAACCATTACTGCCAGTAAGGATTCAGCTAACCTTTTCAACATGGATTGTATGTCAGCTAATTTTAGATTTTCCCCATTAAGGGGCACATCATTCTTAGAGACATATTGCCATGTTCACTGCATACTTAAACCAGGCAATAGCAATTTATTATCCACCTTGTCTATATCCACATCCAGTTCAACCTCACAATTAAACAATTGTGCACAGTGATTGCATATTTGTGTTACCAAATCAAAATGTTTGCAATGAATCAGCATTACAATAGGGGCTACAATTTCGAAGGGTTCAAACAATTCGAAGACAGCCAACACTAGCACTCACAATTGGGGTATTTGGTTCAGGACTCAGAGAAAACATGAACAACATATCCATATTTTCTGTCTTTTCCTGTTCATTTTCTTCACATTCAACTTCTTGCCCAATAGCACCTGAGCCGGGCCACTCAAGTCGTTCACTACCCCTCCAAACTTTGTGGTAGTTATGTTCATTGTGCCTGTTTTAGCATGTTCCGGTATGGAACTGTATTTCAAACTTTCCACACAGCCAAGAGCCAATTGTGTTTCCTGCGAGGAATCTTCGAAATCCAGATCTGTCACCAAACTGCTTGCCAATTTATCATTAATTAACCAGCTCATTAATTTGCCATAATGCTTTGACTGTCGTTTTGTGTTGCTAATCTTTATAGACCCCTTCACATTTAGACGGAATGGCATCACTTCAACCACCTTTTTCACCTAACCTGCACCTACTGGGCGTGCTGAGCCAAGCGTCTCTGTTTCCTAGAAACATAAATATCTGGAGAATCTGTTCACTTATTCCAAATATCTCCAACTCGATGTCCTTCTAGTGGTATGCACACAATTATTTTCTAAATTCTCCAAAGTAACCTTACCGTCAACCATACGTGCACGGAATTCAGCTATTACCGGTCTTACATCACACTCCTCGTTAAGAACAGCCCTCTGCCTACCGTGCAGAAAAAGATTATCATGTATTTTCATGCATAGTTTGAGGAGAATTTTCATGGCAAATTGTGTTGTCACCATGAAGGAATGGATTTTCGAATATTGGTCAGTGCCATTGGTTGAATCATTAACATGGTCATTATTCACAGAATGGTCAAACAGGTTGGGTGATGCAGAAAGTCTGTTAGGGTCTCAGGGTTTTTCGCCCCATCTTCTCAGACCTGATGACTTGGACTTCTACTTCCACTGTCTGCCCTAAATTTGGTGGTATTGTTGCCACAGCCTCTGCTGTAGAGAGTAGCAGTGGTCAAACAGGGGAACATTTGTCAATGTCATTCAGGATCGAGGGGGCCCATCTCGCTTAAACCTCATTAACATGTTTTGCCATATCTGTAATTTCAGCAGGTAACACATCATATGGCATGATTGTAACTGGATCAGCCCGAAAGAATGATGTCATTTTACCCTTAGGGTTAGTAAGCCCATTCATAAACCTTACAGGCTCCACCAACTCCCCCTCCTGCCAACTGTGGGTTTGTGGGACAGTGAGACAGCACTCGCCCGCATCACTCACTCCGAGTGCGCGCGTGCCGTTTGAGCGTGTCCTGCTGCTTATGTTGATTTGCGGGCTGGACTAGTGATTCCACCAATGATGAAATTAATGAGTCTCAAGCCACTCAGATCAGCACATCAAAAGTCCAGATTAACACATGATGAATGGAACACGATACAGCCAACAGTTATGCCACAGCGATTCCAACAGACAACACTCACCCTCAGCACTCACTCCGAGTGCCTGTCTGTGTTATAGTACAGTAATGGAAAGTGAAATTAGTTTAAGAAATAAACATGATATACAGGGCGTTCCTTAATGAAAATTCCATATTGTGTAGCTCAAGATATGTTAATGGAAAGTGGATTAGTAATTTTATGTATGAACAAAAAATAAATGCCATGGTGTGTAGGATGTTACTGTGAACTGATTGTTGATAAGGGAGCTGCAGTATTTGGCTTCAAGTACTGTCTTCTGCAGCCTATTTGCACATTGGTTTTATTGCACATTACAACACTGTTATCACATTGAACAGCTGGGAGGACATACAGAATAACAAAAGCCTTGAAATGGAGTAAAATACATTTTTGTTAATAGACAGTTTTCATACATCAAATTCAACAACATATTTGAAAGGGAGTGATACATACGCATTCCAAATCATCTTATGGATCAGGATTTATGCAGCAACACGATTGGAATTCAAATACAGGGTCACCCATGTATTCCCAATGTACTGCTAATATATAACATGCTGTACATGCTTGTAATGGCTATTCAGTGATAGGTGGCCTCCCAGTGCAGACATTTGGGTACTCTGGTGCTTGCATTCTTGGCCTACAGCCTCAAAGTCTCAATCCCTGCTTCTTACTCTGAGTGCTTGGAGGTGGCATTACAGCATCATAACGTGCTACACGAGAAACGAGCATGTAATAACCTCATGTAGTGGTAGTCATGTAACACAAGCAGCCCCATTTACAGGAACCATGATCTGGGCAGCAGCTTCACCTGCAGTTAACATATTACAATGTATCATGGCCATATTATACTATTTGCACCCACTGCCTACATCCTTCAGTGTGTGGCCATGGAACTATGCACTCAGGGCTCTGTCATTTCTGACAGATTCATCTCTTGGGGTTAGTTTAGGTAAAAGAAGCACCCATAAGACAAAGACGCATGTTCAGTGATATGTTTGAGATCAACCATATCACATAGTCACTTTCTGGTTAATTTCATTACCTCCCTAAAATTAAAAACAGGGGTGCATGCTTGTTTGCAGGAACATTATCTATTTGCACTTGTATGATCAGTGCTATGCTTTTATCATTCTATACTGTCTCTGCTGGCATGTAAACTATCACAAATGTCATCCCCACTCTTATTCCTTTTTTATATGTACACATATTTTACATGCCATGCAGCTTTATCTAAACATGTGTTGTGTTGCATTAATGACATTTGTCTGCTCAAGTACTGTCTTTACCTCATCCAAGCATGTACTAAGCGTGGCCAAGTGTATATTTGTCCGACAGACAGGAACTTTGCTGGATTCAGACCTCAATTCTCATTAAATGCACCACCTCTTGGCTTTACCATTGACTGTAAGCTCTCCAAAAATGCAAGCCTTTCAGCCCTGGCCAAAATTTCAGAACAGCTGTCCCATCTCAGATTATCTTCCATCTGGATGGTGGCAATTTCCTTCTCACAGATGTCCCGGATGCCACTTATACTCTTCTAAAATCTGACCAGCATGCTACAGCACAACTCACTACAAGATTAAAGAGACGTCACATCAGCCGATTCACAATGAGCTTAACGTGCAACCTCTTCAAGCAAGCATTATGTTCAAGACAGTTTACATCACCTACACAACAGTCACTCTCTGTTGCTGATAAAAAAAATAATATCTCTGGAGGCCAATACAACACCAAACGCAACAAGAGGCAAGGAATTGTAAGAGAAAAAAAAACAGTAACAATTATTTTACCCTGATGCACATAATTACCCAATTCATCAGTTAACTAAGATTTCTTCCCTTCCATCCTACACTTCAGGAATGACTAGAAAACACTAGTATTCTAGCCAATTGCTTATTACTCCAATCAACCCTACATTTCGCTTTGAAAAAGACAGGAATAGAAGCAGAAAGGGGTGCTGTTATTCCTGTCTATTCCAGCTCCTCTGCTTTCCCCACATCTTACCTGAACTCACTGGATGCTCCACTATGGACAGCACTCTGTTGCTTCCTAGCTAGGTTTGTGCTTTATAAATCCCATGTATAGAGAAATACATATGTGTTTACATACAATTCTTCCATTTACCCTGTCCTCTGCTGCCCCTTTCTTTTCGATTGCCTACCACGTTCTAGATAGTCCGGGGAGGAGACATATACATCAATCTCCAGACAAGCCTCGACTCTGATAAACAGCCATAGGGGTGACTCATGCAGTACAAATAACATTTAGCATAATATGACATATGGTATCGATATGTTAATATTTAGGTATAACACTTTGGAAGTGAGTATGTGTTTGTGCTGCGTGTAACAGCATTAATATTGCCTTTTCAGATGTTCAGATGGTAATATATGTGTTTGCCTTGGTGCTACTCATTTAATCAATTAACATGATATTATGCAAAAAAGTTGCTTGCACATGATTTTGCATTAAATATGCTTCAAATACCAAACCCAAAAAAAACCTATGAACAGGAATTGCGTGTTGGCTGTAACTATTTGAATAAATAAAAAGGTTTACTGATTCAGAATACCATTAGTTATTCAGTAAAAAGCATGGCCGTTTTAGAATACGTTTATTTAAAATATATTCTGTGATCCAAAACATGCAATGTATTCTGTCACAAAAGGTAATAGAAACAAAAGATCTGCAGCCCAGTCTTTAACATGGGATTCAGTTCTAAAACATTCATAATGAAACATTGTGATTAATCTCACAAACTTCTAGGCAATGTCAGTCTCTGCAAGTTAACACAAGACCATTTATGTTTTCCCGGGATAATGTGGTCAATTATACATGCGACTACAGTACTTCTAATTAAGCTCATTACAGTGTTCAGATCAAATGCCCCATTGGCAGATTTATTTTTTACTGAAGCTTGAGCATGAGGGAAGTAACTGAAGGTAGATGAAACTGTCTGGAAAATAGCAAAACGCCAAACTATTGTTAAACATGTCTGAAATGATAGAAGTTGCCAATAAATCTGCAGTTGCTAATCAAATGAACCAGATGGCATTTACTATCTCACCAGGTGCAGAAAACAGGATTGCGAGCCTTGCTGCAGATCAATTAAATTACCTTAAAGCACCCGGCGTCCTCCTCTCAAAAAGCTACCATGAAATGTTTTCATGATTTCTTTTTTTATTTTTAAATGCACTTACGTGAAAGATCTACTAGAAAACAGGAATTCATGTTATTCTTGCTTTCTGTTTCATTAAGAACTGCGTTACTGTTAAGCCAGAGATAGTCAAATGAAATATGTAATATCACTATTCAATGCCATAAGCCAATAACATTGAGTGGATCACTTTCCGAAAAGTGTGCGTGCACGGTGGGGGAAACCGGCATTAGCATTAAGTGCACTTGAATTCCCTCTACACAAATTTCAATATTTACATGGCAGGCAGTGATCACTCTGTTTACATTTTGGAATTCAAAGCATAGAATACAAGCCAGTAAGCCAGCATTTTGCACTTACCTTTTCACTCTAAAATGCAAATGAGGAAAACATTGTGGCTGGGACCTGTTTATGCAAAAGTTTCAACATAACAGGTTCCTTCTGTTTAATTACAGGAACATCGATATCAAGCCTTGATGAAAGAGAGTGTTTTCAACATTATAGCAACGTTTGCCCTAGTGCTAACTGCACTTGCTCCATTGCAACGTTTCTGTAATACTGCTCCTAGTGTCAATGTCAGGTGGAATAGGCTATAATGAACTAATGGACTCTATTCCCGTTGCAATCAACACCACTCTGAACACCCTGCAGCTCAGAAAATAACTTAAAACCCTGCTGTTAGGGAACTTCTAGCAGATCCACTGGCTTTGGATGGTCACTGCTCCAGGATTGTCTTGTAAATGTACCCATCTTGCTTTCTCTAACACATTTGCAATACTCTGTTGCTTCTGAGATAGGCTTGCATTATATAAAACATGTACACACATGAATACAATTACATAATCAGACTGCTCCATTTGTGCTTCATATGATGAACAATAACTTTATTTTTTTATTTGTTTATTTTTTATAGTTAAATAAATGCAACCTTTAACACAATTATATGCTTCATTCGTAATTTTTTTAAAATCATGTTTTTACAAAAGTCAAATGGAATCCACATAATACACGAATTGAAGAATAGGAGAGGGTGCGCAGCTTGTTTCTTTGGTTTTGATTGAATTAGTATCTGTTGAGTATACTCTTGGATTTACTTCGAAGGGTGCAGCCCATTATACTGTGTCACCATGTGGGACACACGTTATGTGCTGAAGGAGAAAGGACCAAGGCTAGTTAGCCCTCGGTGTGGGCTGCACACCTAAATTACCCCAATAGGGTTAGAACATTTGATTTAGATTGTAAATGACAGTAAAGCCATATTCAATAAAGTTTCTTCAAAGTGCTATTATTTTGCAAGTTGTTATTTAATTCAAACTTTCCTTTAGTTAACGAATGGTTAAACTTCACCAATTCGTTTTGTGCTGATGCAATGGCAAAGGAAATTAACCTAGGGCTAATGCATTTCGTAAAGGTAACTTTCCTTCTTCAGAGCCAGGTTAAATGTACAAAAACATATACAAAAAAATCTTTCTGTTAGAACATTTGGAAAAACATCAGATATATATGCATTCAGGAGAACAGGGTACCCACAATTGACAAAAACGTACATGTAGACAGAGAGAAGAGAACATTGTCAGTAATTTGTAAACATAACATTGCATTTATACGGTATGTATTTTTAAGTTTTGTAAAGACTGGTATAACCCGAAAATCAAATTGTACTTCAGTGAAAGTTCACATTAGATCTAATTGTTGTTTCACTAAATATCCTCTGGTCAAGTATTCTGGGAGATGAGACTAAACAACTTCGTGTTATCACTGACCTGAAATGGGTGGCTTCAGTGCATGCCGTTCAAACGTTCCTTCTCAGAACGCTGCAAAATGAAATAGTATGCTGCATTTAGTCACGATCGCTCATGCTTGCTTCTAATGCGTGCCTGTCTGTGTAAAAGCAGAGCGCTTACCTTGTGAGTGTATAGCTCGCTCGAGTGAAGTGACCTCCGACGGCGGGTAGCAAGAGAGCTTAGCTCGCGTCTGCGTGTGTATATGTAGTGTTTTCATGGTGCTGTGAATCTCAAAATGGCGGATAGTGGGTGCATGAAGTGGCCATACTGGAGTGGGCAATTAAAAGCAGTATTAGTGCTGATGTATGGCAACACGGTTGCATGAACTTATATTAAAATCACCAAAGCAATTGAACATTTTCAGAAACATGCACAAAAACATATGTAAAGGTACATACCAAATATGTGTTCAAATGTATCCCAAGTTCAAAGGTATAAACCACAATGTAAATAAATTTGGAGAAAGTCATCAGTCTCAACGTAAACTGTGATTTAGATTGTCATGATTAATCTATAAAATACCATCATAGAACTTTGGCGATTGTTACTCAGGGAATCAATTAACTACTTCATATGCCAAACTGCAGGGTTAGTGGGGCATGCTAATATTGTTGCTTACAAATGCTTTGTTATGGAATAGATGTCACGCATATTAGAGAGGTTAATGTTAACCATATTTCTATACTAGAGGAACTCAGAGAATAAGAGTTAATCAGAAACTGCCAAACTCTCTCATGTGTAATCCGTATACATATTTATCAAAGTAAATAGTGTCCTAATGCAATAGAGAACGTGCGATATAGAAAAATGTAACTTTTCACAACAAACAAAAGTAGTGCCCACCTCTACCCTTCTTTTCAGTTTGTTTTTCTCAACACAGCTGAGCTGGAGGTACACACAGATCTTGAAAGTGAAGAATCAATCACGTATAGTAACTGGAATTTTTCAAAAGGATTGTGATATACTTATTGAGATTTTGTTTGCTGATCTTGAAGCTTTAACAGCAAAAAAAGTGGAGACCTTATGATTCTCCTCTGAAGAGGCAGATAATATTCTCGGTTTAATCACTGATTCTACATTCAATGCTGACAAGACAGCTAAACAAGATCTGGCTAAAAGAATAAAACAATAGGAATACTTAAGACAGAAATGAATACATTGCAAATTACATGCAATAACATTGGGAATATACCATAAGAACCTACGCATTCCTAGAGGTCTATGAATACAACTACATCCTACCCTTTGTAAAGAGAGTGAAGATTTTGTGAGAAAGTGGGAGGCCATTTTGAACAAGTGTTCCCTTGATCTGATTTTACCGACAATAAAAGAACTGGCAAATAATCTCTTACAACCTTAAATATCGAAATCCAAGAAATCGAAAAAGAACTAACTGTGACTTTAAGTAAAGAAGAAATTGAGCTAATTCTAGAGCATATCAACAAGCAACTAGCTAGCTACAAAACAGATTTGAAGAAGATAAGAATGTTTTGAAGGGATACGTATGATTATTTAAATTAAGAGGTTTACACCTGGATGGAGAAATACAGCCCACCGTTAGGAAGAGCCAGACCAAATGACACAAGCAAAACTTCCAGTTCAGGTTCCAATACCAACATAGATCCCACCAATCCCTGAAACGATAATCAAGCAGATGCTTCTAGAGCCTCAGGATCCAGCACACCAGCGGGTCCTTTTTTAGATAACAGATGAGAAGAATGATCAGGGGGAAAAGGGAGACCAAGAGGATGGCCCCTGATGAGACAACAACAGAAAAGAGTCTAGTTATAAACATATCTTCTAAGACAATTTCTGAAAGAGAGATTAACACTCTACACAAAGGGCTGAGTTTTGTGCCTACATAAGATAGCACCCTCTTTGATACCAAGGTTTAATTGTTTAATCTTGTGAGAAAGATGAAGCTCAAGGTTTTCTTCAATGAGTTGAAAGGAACATCAGCCACACAAGCAGATGGACTATGTATGAAAGAATTAAGAGGGAAGAGCAATTTCATAACACCAATTAATATCCCCTCAATCATGATCTTCCACAAACAATCAAAGATCTAGAAAAAGTTAGCTTTAAAAATATGGGTCATAAGAAAATGAAACCACAAGAGCTAGAACTGATAAAGAATGTATACAGTGATGAAATTGTGACCATTAGGTCAGCGGACAAAGGGGGAGTGTTGGTGATACTGGATACAAAAGATTATGATGAAGAATGCAGAAGAAAATTTAGTGCCACAAGCATTTATGCAAAGCTAGATATGGATCCAACAGCCTTCATCAAAACAAATATAGACTAATCAAAGCAGAAGTCTTAAGATGAATCAACCATCATACATGTAAATTCCCGACAAACAACTATCCACGCATTCCACACTTCTATACTTTACCTAAAGTACATAAAGATCCAAGTAAACCACCAGGGAGACCGATTGTTGCCAGAATTAACAGCATATGCCAGCCAATAGGTGTATATATAGACTATTTCTTGCAGCCTCTAGTACAAAAAGCATGTACTTATGTTAAGGACACCACACACTTCCTGCAACATCTCAATGGAATTGAATATACTGCCAACCATATCCTATTCACAATCAATGTAAGACGTTTATATACTTCAATCCTGCATGACCAAGGAAGAGAAGCAGTGGAGTGTTCATTGCTAAAAGAGGGGGAGACATCCCAGCGCAGAAAGTATTTATTCTTACGTTACTGCAATTCATACGAGCGAACTCCTATTTCCGCTATAGAGAACAGTTGTACTTGCAAATAGCGGGCACCTCTAAGGGTGCCACCATGGCACCGGCTTATGCAAATGTGTTTATGCATAAGTTTGTGACAGACCATGTTCTTAATCATCTCATATGGCAACAATAGGACTGTGGATTCATTATATAGACGATATCTTTGTAATATGGACAAATACAGAAGAAAGTTTGCATGCATTTTTTCTCTACATCAACACAATAGACCAGTGGGTACAATTTACCTTTGAACACTCAAACAAAACAATGCACTTCCTAGATGTTAACATGATAACAACTAATATGGGATACAAGACCAATATCTATTGGCAGCCTACAGACAGGAACAATCTTCTCCACAGGCTTAGCTTGCACCAGCTAAGCCTTCTTAAAAATGTGCCCTATAGCCAAATGCAAAACGAAACTGCTAGGCTCCAGACGCTGCTGAAACGCGGAAACGCATTATTATAAGTTGTTGCAACTGCAAGTGACAGTGGAGCCCGTGAGAAATCAATAATTAATCACTTACTTTAAATCTGGTACACATTCAATTTACACCTGACTTCAGCCTCAGTGGAAGGGCAAGTGCTCGAAACACGTGTCAGGCTACCCTAGTGTCAATTAAAAATCATGACACCATTTTGGTTTTAACTAAGGTCTGTGCACAGTGTGCTTGCAAAACCTGTAACTCATTCTACTTACCTGGCGGCAGAATTGGCAAATCCCGCCCTCTGCACTCACCTGCAGCACTCCTCACTACATCTAAAATTACAGGTCCTTGCGCTGAACCTCGCTTCTTCCCCCCTTTGCCAACTCCTTTTCTAAGAAAAAACATAACCTGTCACAAATACGGTTTCTAATTTTAGAAGTGGTGTCGAGACAGGATCCCCATGAAAACACACCGCAAATGTTGGACCAGACCAAAGAGAATCCTTTTGGATTGATAAACTCGGAACTTTGACACCTAAAGGTCTCAATGAGGAAATAAACTTTGTTTGCTTTTTGTGATTAAATAATTATGAGAAAGTCATCATGAAAGTGACGAGGGCTGCTTACAGTATTCAAGTATATATATAGTTGTCACTAGAGCGCTAGTTGAAGCCTGTTAGTCTGCATAATAGAGAGTCACCTAGTATGTATAGGTAAGGCATATGTAAAGGTAAGGATGAAGGTTTTACAATAGAGTTTACCATAGAACCATATCCAGGTAATGTCCTTGATACTTGAGACCGTACCTATGATTATCTGTGATGGGAACGAGATCCCAAAGATATGCACCAACATGAGAGAGATTAAATGAAATAATGTTAGCAGGACGGGATACACCGTGATATGTCAGATATTGCATTATGAATACAGAGATTTCATTAATACTAACATGGATTGTATACGAGAACGATTGACACTGTGAAATTAACCCAGATGCTCGGATCTCTGTATCATATTAATAGTACACAAATGTGGTCAACTTAGGCACGTAGTGCACCTCTCTAAATTTGTTACATCCACTCGACAACCGAGCATGTGCAAGTAACAGTATCAACATACCCGCTTACCACGTTTGTTATACATATGCAATGTTTAATAGTTCTCCTGATTAACGTACCTTGATGTTATGTGATGGCTATTCATAGGATTATTAAAACAACAGAGATTTGATGAATATGTATAACGATTACACATGAGAGAGTTTGGCAGTGTGTGATTAACCCTTATTCTCCGAGTTCCACTATTATAGAAATATGGTTAACATTGATCTCTCAAATATGTGTGACATCTATTCCATAATGAAGCATGTCTAAGCAACAGTATTAGCATGCCCCGATCACCCCGCTAGTTTGGCATTTTCAGCAGTTAATTGATCCCCTGCGTAACAATAGCCAAAGTTCTGTGATGGTATTTTATAGATTAATTATGACAATCTGAATCACAGTTCACGTTGCGGGCAACGCAACACAGAATTTGTCTTACGATTACCATGAAGACCATTTGTTCCATCCTCCTGTTGCTATGGGAAGGTGGGACACGAGGTGTGAACTCGTAAGCTGCTTTCAGCCGACGGGTGGTGCCTGGTTGGTCTCGATGGCAACCTAGAAAGCTTCCGAGGGCCGCGCCTTCACACGGGTGTCCTCGGAGAGCTTTGTAGCAGATGTGTGCAGCATAGGTAAGCAGGTCGTTTGAGGTGGTTTCCATACAACATGTATACGCACAGCAGAGAATCTTACAACTATATTTATTTGAGGCAGCCTTGCTTACCAATAGCACCAATCACGGGAAGACTATTCAAGTTGAACCCTAATTGTGAGACTCAGACACAAAGGTAAGAATTAGGCTGCCCTTTTACAGAAAATGTATACAGAAGCTAGTTGTAGTTGTAATGATGAGACTGATGACTTTCTCCATTTTTATTTACATTGTGTGTTATTGCTTTGAACATGGGATACGTTTGAACACATCTCTGGTATGTACCTTTACATATGTTTTGGTGCATGTTTCTGAAAATGTTCAATTGCTTTGGCGATTATAATATAATTATGTTGATTATATAGCCCTGATGATGGGTTGGACACCGAAATGTGTTACAAATATACAAGAGAGTCTTTCTTTTTGCCTCAGGAACTGTTTGAATTAAACACTGTTTGAGACTTTTAAACAAATAATTCTGTCCTTTTTTGATCGATTTAAGATATTGCCACAAGTACGAAATTAAACCCTTTTTGAAGAAATACGAAGGAATGAAAAAGCTCATACATTGAGTAATTTGAGAGCACCAGACATAATTGCATGGTTTCTGCCCCATATATTAACTTTGGTATTACCTTCAATTTCTAAAATGTAAGCAGCAAAATAAATAAAAACTTTCCAAACTTGGCTTCAATTTTTCTTATTTGTCCCACTAAGGTGACAGCATTATATCTCAGGAATTCAAGGAATTCCAGGTTTATTTATAATAGGAAAACCAAGATAAATAATATTATCACATTTATCAAGATTGATGTTATTTAATTTCCAATTGAAATTCAGCTATCTCTTCAGAGTAGTCAAGTGCATAATTTAAATTTTTAAGGGGTTGATTTTTAAAAGAAATTTCATTTGAATAAGTCAAAATGGCATTGTATAGTTTTCGAAGCCCTATTGGAGTACAGTCAAACAAAAAAAAATCATCAGTGTACACAAGCCATGTATATTTTTAATCTGCCATCTTTGGAGAAATGAAAGCTGCCTTGTTCCAATGTTCATCTATGTCTGTGACAAAGAGATTTAATAAAAAAAGGTGTAAGAATGCACCCCTGCGTCAATTCTGTTGATGTGAGAATTTTCCTTGAGAGGTTAGCCTCGCAGTCCAGTCCCACCTGCATTTTTTACTTTTCATGTAACCCGATGATGCATTTCAATAATCCTTCTGGGATTGCCCTTTTAACAAGTTTGGACCAGAGGAGATTGTGATTCACCAAACTGAAAGCCAAGGATAAATGAATTGAGGCAACAAAAATGGAGTCATAGACATTTCTTGTAGACATCTTTGGACAAAGCCATTCAAATAGGTACCATTTTGCCTCCTAAAAATCCAGTTTGCGATTTCTTAAATCGCGAAACACATTCTACCCACTTTTTAAGTTGTTTAAGAGAATAAAGGCACATACTTTACTATCCGCATCCAATATAGTTATTGGACTGTCATTTTTAGGCTCTGATTTAATTCCCTGCTTAAAAATGGGCATCGCATATGAGGTTTCCCAAGAAATTGGGAAACAACTAGATTTTAAGATCTGATTAAACAAAAAACTCAGAATCACAGCCCATTTGTCAGGAGCACCTTTAAAAGGGTCATTAGTAAACATTCTTTGGTCCAACAGCCCTAGAGAAGTGACTTTCATCATAATTTCATGAATTTCTTCCTGATCAATCTCCAAATGACCAAGAATCCTTACTTAGATCTTCGGCCATAGCAGGAGAGAAGGTACAAGAATCACTGCTGGTATACATGTATCCGAAGTGTTGCACCCACTCTGCTTCAGGGATTGAATTTAAGTGCTAAATGGCATGATTATTAACCAGCTTGTTAATTACAGGCCAAAAGTTAGTTGGGGTAATTCATGGAATAAATGTGCGCCGAAATTTGTGGCGCAAGCTGACACAGGCGTGAAAAAGCTAGTGCACGCGTGCAAATCGCACGCGTGCAATTCCTGGAAGGCACAGCGTGTGTTTTTCCCGGGATGTGTGCCAAATCAGCACTTACCTTACACGTCACTGCGACTTTCCAAACGCATGCGCGACAGGAATAGGGAAAGCGCACAACTTCTCGCGCACAGACCCAAAAAGGGGGATGAACACGGGGAATGGGGAACAAAGCGTGAAAATGTAGGCGTAGCGTGGGAAGTACCACTGGGAAACACACGCAACACACACACGCTAATGAACAACACGTATTCATGAAATCGAATAGGGTAAAACACACACACATGCACAAATACGTCCGCCACATGAAAACAGGCGGAAGCGCCCCCACACAGCATACATTTGCATGCAAACAACAAACAAGCATATACAGCTACGATGAATGTCCCATTCCTCACAGCATTAATCGTGGGACACCGCAGGAGGAGGAGAATAGCCAGGCCCCACATTTTTTTGACCGAGACCAGCCTTTTTGGGATAACTGACGACCAGGTCTATGGCAGCTATAGGTATCCACCTCGTATCATCCTAGACCTGGTCACTGAGTGGGAGGATGAACTCACATCACCCACCCTGGCATTATTAGGCCACTGGTTCATTTCAGCAGACAACTTCCATAGTGGGGAGCGTCTCACAGTGCGCCCCTCAGTCTGCAGGCACATATACATGCCCAGAACACCTGCAGAATGGCAGGCCGTAGTCCAGGACTACTATAGGGTGGCACACTTCCCCAAAGTGCTTGGTGCCACAGATTGCACCTATGTGGCCCTACGTCCACCTAGGGCCACTGAAAACATGTACCGCAACCGCAAGCACTGGCATTCCATGAACGTGCAAGTTGTATTTGATGCCAAGGGACTCATCACCTATGTCTATGCAAACTATCCAGGGTCCACCCATGGCAGTTTCATATACCGTTGTCTGCACTGAGCCGGACCCTGGAAGCTGGGAAGCATGGCGACACATGGCTCATAGGTGAGTACAAAAGCCTGTGCACATGCATGCATGTCACACACAAATACACAAACCCAACTATTGACAACCATCATCACCTCCCCAGGGGACAGTGTCTACCCTCTGAGCTCCCACATGATGACGCCAATACGTAACCCCACCACACCACCCCAGGTAAGATACAACGCAGCCCATATTGCAACCAGGGCCATAGTGGAGCGCACATTCAGAGTGCTCAAGTCACACTTATGCTCCTTTGACCGCTCTGGCGGCCAGCAACTATATCCACCCCCAGTAGTGTGCAGGATCATTTTGGCAGCATGTGTCCTGCAAAATGTTGCAACACGGCGGGGCGTACCAGTGGACATGGTGGTGACCCCACATCCCGAACCACATGCACAGGCGCTGCTCATGAGAGGGGAAAGGGTACAGGGCAAGGCAGCCGAGACCTAAACTCCCACCCCTGCGCAGTGCACACAGGCCTGGCACAGACCAGGGGACAATCGATGATGACAAAAAGACAGTCAACTGTCACAACCTTACCACCCTGAGAATGTTTTAATGGAAATGCTACATTGTGTGGATCCCTAGCTACTTAAACATAACCAATCTGGTGTGACCAAAAGGAACACATGCAAGGCGCATATCCCACCACTCCCCTGCAAAACAGGCCATGGAAATCACTGATATGTCACCCAAACCCTCCCAAAACCCATGACCCAACCAAATGCACAACACATGACACTATTGTCATTAAGTGCAACGTGAGAAATGTAAACAGGCAGTAGACATTCAAACCTGACATGGAACCTGATAAACTCACTTGGCAAAAATCTCCCACATATACAAAGGGGGTCATTATGATTACAGCGGTACACCATAGATGGTGCTGGTACGTCACTGTCACCGTCCATACCGTACCGCCATATTACGAGTAACCCTGGTGGGTGGTGGGCTGTGTGGTGGTCGCCACAGCTGCATCTGCAGCTACCACTACCGGTTGGCCCATGTCAGGACATGTTATTGTCGGGTCGCAAGTGTACCAGGGTCGGATGCAACAGCAACATCACCTGGAGCCGCAGGGGGTGGTGGCATGGCTACACCAGCACATGGCTGGACATCCTGATCCTGTGGTGCACCCATGCCTCTTCCCGCTCTACGCCACCCTGGCCACCCTGGATGCCACGTACTCCCTGGTCACCCCGGCCACGAGCCCGACCAACCCCACACTGGCAGGACGCTCAGCTGAGCCCCCCTTAACCTTTGGTGGCCTCCCAACCATGGCACGGATGTACTAATGCCAATGGGAGCTGCACTGAACAATTGTCCTGGTCAATTCGGGTGAAGGGGGCAAGGAACGTGATGATAGACACACCCCTATGCTCCTGCAAGGCTGCCTGTGGACCCTGGGGATAAATGAGGGTCACACAGCACTCAGGCACCCCGGAAATACAAGAAAAACATATATGCAACCCGGTAGCCCACGTGCGTGTAAAAAAACCTCATGCAGTACGCTGTGGCACCCAGGAACAAAAAAGAATACGCGATTAACACGCGGGCTACTCAATAAATGGGGTACGCGACAAACAGGGGAACCTGCAGTGGGAAAAATAGCATGCAATAGCGTGCGCGACTCACCATCTGCCTTGCATTGAAAAGAAATAACCGTGGGCACTGTAACAGCTTGTGAACCCCAAAGTAGGAAAAACACACGCGTCCACTGAAAGCACATACAGCATGCTGCAGACCCGTGCAGACCATTAACACATGCAGAAGGAAATGCCCGCGCACGTTACATCACTTACGCGATAAGGCCCTTTCCTCGAATTACATGCACGTGCTGTTTTTTCACAAGCCAATTCACTCTGCATTAAGCTGGCCATGCGATAACACATGGAAGACTACGCCTCCTACAAGCCATCTGCTGCTGCCTGCCTGCCTGCTGCTAACAGTGCCCTGCCATTTGGTGCCTGCACATCAGCCATCTGCAGGGGTCCAGTTGCTGTGACCACCCCTGCTGGAACTCCCGACTGGTGTTCCATAGCTCCACAGCCAAGCCTCAAGACCCAGCTGCCCACACCTGCCTCGGGGGTTGCCATGTCTGATGCAACACCATCTGGCACCAGTGGCAACCCCCCAGCAGAAAGGCAGAGGGCTGCCAGCTTCAGTGCAAATGAAGATGGCATCCTGGTGGAGCACGTCCTGGGGCATTATGATGCCCTCTTCACACCATTGTACACCGACAAGGAAGGATGGAAGAGGATCTGGATGGACATAGTGGGTGCCATCAATGTGGAGGGGGTGGCACCCCGCGACATCAAACACATCCTGAAGCACTGGGAGGACTACAAGTCCAGAACCCTCAAGAGGGCCCAGCGCCTCTTGAATGCAGCGATGCAGTGGGGCGCCGGGGCCACCTTACCACCCAGAAGATGAGGGTCCTGGAGCGCATTCACCCAGTGCTTCTCCACCAGATCCTCAGGATGCAGGCCTGTCTGGTGTCGAGTGGTAAGTGCCCATGCTTTCCCATTTAAAACAGTGCATGTTGCAGTGTGGTGGTAGTTAGCTACTTGGCTGTATGTGTGACATGGGTCATGTATGGATGTGTGTGTGCAGGGACATGATGGTGCTGTATGTGAGTCCAGTCAGGAGTGATCCACATGGATGGTGTGTGTTACAATGCATCATGTGGAGCAACATGTGGAATGCACACATGTATGCATGCCTGTGTCTCTACTTGGACATGTTTGATGTGTGAGAGATGGGTGCTGCTGTCATGGACATGCATGGTGTACATGTCCGTGTGTCTGAGTAGTGTGTGAGTGACTGGTAAACACCATGGATGCATGGCACATGACCGTGAGGATGTGTTGATTCACTGATACAGCCTAGTCATCCTTGTATCCACCGTGTCTGGGGGTATACGTGGCCAGATGCATGACCCTCTGGTGAAGTGTGTGCATGTGATCAGCATGTCCCATGATTCATGTGCGTTTCAGCCCACCATTGGATGTTTCTACGGTGCCTAGGACATGGATGCAAATGTTTGTTGCATGTGCCATGCCTGTTCCTGCATGTGTGTTGCCTGCACTGACCCATGTGTTGTGGAGGGTCATGATGGAAGTGACGTTTGACAGTGCCACTCATGTGCTATTGCTTTGTGTCTAGTGGACTATTGTACAGTACCCTAATGCTTGTGTTCAATGTCTCCCTTTACACAGTAGCAAATGAAGAAGAGGACAGAGACGGCGCTGTGGGAGAAAGCAGCAGGGATGCCTCCATCTGCTGGCGACGCAAGGCCCAGTCACCCTCCCAGGAAATTCCATCATCCGGGAGCAAGGGGACTGGTGCCTCATCCGCCACTACCCCTGCAGTGGAAGGGGCGGGTGAGCGCCCACAGGGGCTGGCGATGGCAGAAGACAGTTTGGAGCCATCCAGGTTGGTGGTGTGTACGGAGGAGGAGGAGTCTGCTTCAGAGCCGCACATGGGGCCTGGTGGGGGTGGTACCACTGGTGCAAGTGGTGCAGTGCATGGGCAGGAGGCAGCGCAAGTCACTGCGGAGGGGGCGGTGCATGTCACTGTCCCTGACACTGTGAATGCATCACCATGCACCAGCAGGGATGCCCCGTCCCAGAACCGTCCGCAGGTAGGGTAGAGGTCCACGTCATCTGGCACTCCTCTACCTGCAGATGTGGGGACCGTGACATGATTGAGTCCGTCCTGATTAGTGTTGCATTGCGCACACGTGCCATTTGTGATGATGTGCATGCTTCCTGGGAGGACCATGCACGTCATCATGAAGAGATGTTGGGAGGGCTCATGGTCGGGGGGTTCCTCCATGTGTGGCTCTTTCTTGCGGCCCTCTCCTCCTCTGTTTGCACTATACGCCA
Organism: Ambystoma mexicanum; assembly: GCF_040938575.1. NCBI lineage: Eukaryota > Metazoa > Chordata > Amphibia > Caudata > Ambystomatidae > Ambystoma > Ambystoma mexicanum. The sequence continues at coordinate 341,119,381 of NC_090939.1, forward strand.
GTCGTTCTCTGTGCCGTCTTCTGGGCCTGATGCCACCAGTGCCCCCTGTGGACCTGCCCCAACCAACGCAGCCAGGCTGGTGGAGATCCCATCCCTGCCACAGTCGGGAGTCGGAGCTAAAGCACAGGTGGTCACCCGAGCAACTGGACCCATGGCAACGGACAATGTGCAGGCACGTACAAGCAGGGCACCTTCACGATGGCCCCGGGTGTTGCCACCTACCCGGAGGCAGTCATGGTGGTGGCTGCAGGCAGCAGAAAGGCGGTGGCAGGCTCGGCGTAGAAGCCATGTGGCCTCGGGGCCCTCTACATCATCGGGGCAGGCATCGGCTGGCGGGCAGGAGGACCCAGGATTGGGAGTCTCTTGCATGTGGCAGTGGTTGGGCTAGCGAATAGGTGCGGAGCGGCGGCTGGCGGAGAGGGCATGGCTCACAATGGTCAAGGCGGAGAACTCCATCCACCGGGCTTTGAGGTGGGCTGAGTGCCTCGAGGCTACTCACAGAGAGCTGGAGGAGGCCATAGCTGCATCCCTGCAAGACCTCGAGGCCAGGGAAGAGGCCCGCCTCTGGAACATCGACATAGAAGTCGATGATGCCCTGGCCCGGGACATCAAAAAGTGAGCCGTCGGACTAGCCCACCGCCTTTGTATATAGTTATTTATGTTTAGGTTTCATTTGGTTTTTATTATACTTTCTTTGTTATACATCTTAACATGGCGTTCTATTTTTTATGCTTTTCAATTTAGGATTTCTTTCTATGGACTTTGGGGATGGATCACTTTTCTTTTTTCATGTTTTGGATTTTTATTTTTCCTTGGATTTTACTTTATTTTTCATATTGCAATCATTATTTCTTCATTTACATGTGTGGTTTTCATTTTGTCATTTGGTTTTCTTTTAACACATTTCATTTATCTTCATTATTGGTGTGGTCTACTATTATTTATTTTTATGTCCCCAGTCATGTGTTGCCACTGTGTGGCTCTGTAGGACATTTGTTGATGGGCATGCTGGTTCTTTTCAGATTATCATGGAATGGGTAATTTTCTAGGGAGTGGGTGCAGTGGATCGTTGGGTGTTTGTACTTGGGGGTGGGTGTATGGGATTTGGGTTGGCATTAGGGCCATGGGTCTGTATAGTTATGACTTGGTGTTTGGGGGACATGAGTCGAAGCCTGCTGGCAGGTGTCCGTCAATTGGGGTTGGGGGGACATGAGTCGGGGCTCCCAAGTGCATGGTGCAATGTGGCCTGCCTGCGGGGGATGGGGTGGGTGGATGGGCTCCCTGCGGGGCATGGTCAGGGTGGATGGGATGCCTGCAGGGCACGGTCAGGATGGACGGGCTGCCTGCAGGGGATGGGGAGGGTGGATGGGCTGCCTGTGGGGCATGGTCAGGGTGGATGGGCTGCCTGCGGGGCATGGTCAGAGTGGATGGACTGCCTGCGGGGCATGGTCAGGGTAGATGGGCTGCCTGTGGGGCATGGTCAGAGTGGATGGGCTGCCTGCGGGGCATGTGGAGTGGTGGACTGGCTGCCTGCGAGCTATGGTCAGTGTGGATGGGCTGCCTGCGGGGCATGGTCAGAGTGGATTGTGAAAACATAAAAATAATATGAGGCCGGGAAGCCCAAAAAGAAACACACCAACACAGGTTACAAAGAACATACAAGTGCTTTATTTAAAAGCTACAACAGTTACCAAAGTCAATTGACAAACGGATAGCTATTCGGCTCTCAGAGTAACGCAACGAACTTCAACGAAGGTTCAATGCATTAGTAAGAGAGACCGTACATTGGAATACTTGGGCTTTTTATACTCTTTATCCAGCCCTTGGCCAACCCCCTCGCGGGTTAACCATTCTAGGGATTGGGCCTATGGGTTCCTAGCCAGGTCAATCCTATAATATATGCATTTTGATTAGTTTCGCTGATATAGTTGTACATTTACACATAGGTCAACAATAGGACAAGGTCTCAGTTCGCGACCCCGACAAGTGGCCTGCAGGCATATTAATTATTCGTGTGTACGGAGGTCACAACAGCCAGAATCTTACTCAGAATGTCATTCGGCCTCCATTTTGATGTTCAGGGTGACTTCCACATTACAAGAGAACCTAAAATGGCGGCTTAATCCAAGATGGCGACTTACATTACTTTCTCTAAGGTCAAATCCTTGCCGCAGAGTTTGTTCGCATATGATGTTTAGACAACTTGGTGTAGGCCAATACACATACAATTGCTGTGATAGGAGGCATAATATTGTTTCAATTCCGACAGGATGGGCTGCCTGCGGGTCGTGGGGAGGGTGCATGGGCTGTTGTGGGACATGGGGAGGGTGGATAGGCTGCCTTTCGGGGCATGGTCAGGGTGGATGGGCTGCCTGGGAGGCATGGGGAGGGGTGTATGGTGGACCCCTGTGGCGTGGTCTGGCTGCAGGGGGTGCATGTGGCTTCTCACCACACTGCTGCGTGAATCTGGGGGTACGGGAGTGAGAATTACACGTGATTTCACTGGCACGAGCGGGGTATGTGTATTCCAGGGGTGTGCGGGGAGTTTTACACAAGATTTTGCTGGCGCGAGCGGGGTAAGCGTAATCCGAGGGGTGCGCAGGGAGTTTTACACATGATTGGTCTGGCGGGAGCGGGGTACACGCAATCCGAGGGGTACGCAGGGAGTTTTACACATGATTTTGCTGGCACGAGCACGCTACGCATAATCTGAGGGGTGTGTGGGGAGTTTTCCACGCAATTGGGCTGGCGCGAGCGGGGTATGCGTAATCTGAGGGGGTGCACGGGGAGTTTTACATGCGATTTCAATGGCGCGTGAGGACTGAGGGGCGTTTCTAGTGCATTTTCATGGTTCGAGGGCTGTATGCTGGTCCACTGGCCTTTGTGCCATGTAGGGGATTTGTGCAATGTTTTTGGCGCAAAGGGCGGGGTTGGGGGTGTAACTGGCGCTGCTGCAGGGTCGCTGCGCCATTCTGCCCTACGGCTGGTTATGGATGTAAGTATCCATGAATACGCTGTGTGTGAAAATGAGTATTGGTGCACATGGCTACCACACGCTGGCGAACGCTCCCTCTCTGCGCTGCCCCCGTGCGCTGCTTCTGCGCTAAATTCTATGAATTACCCAAAGTTTCTTTGCTGTTTTTCAGGATTCCAAGCATATCTTTTCTATCCCACTTTGGACCAAACAAGATTGCTGTTGCTTACTCCAATTTCTATACGCTTGGAGAACCGTTTTAATCTTGATATTGCACAGTAGTACATCAGGTTCCTGTTGTTTCATATTGTTAATAGTCAGCCTCATTTGTTTTTCTTCTCATATACCATGGTATCAAGTACATGAACATGCTGTTTTAACTGCTTATGATCCCGTTCCGAAATCTTATTCTTTATAAACACTTTTTATATTTGGTCTTTGATAAAAATGTGAAAATGGTCTAGATTAAAAGTGTCTAATTTCCTCTCGAAGGTGATTTCCGAAGACCTTCTACCATTTTACTGTTGAACATTTTAATGGGCGTACAGTTCCACTTTATTCACTTTTTGCCAATCTTAATGACCAAATTAGTTGAACAAACCCTCATTCCTTTTTACATAAATGTCAGGGTTACCAGAGAGCGTGCTGTGATCACCAAATTACATTTTTACAATTTTCATTTACTTGAAACGATTGTATACATTAACAAGAAAGAGATAGTTCAAGACAGATTCGTTTTCACCTCTATGCTATGTCGACTGCCTAGTAATATCCCCTGGCATGTTATCATGCAGGAGTCACAAGGCTGAAAGGCATGAAATCTACCTTTAACTGTGATGGATTTTACATGAGTATTTGATAGCGGATTGGAGAGATTCCAATTTGACATTATATTGTCTAGCATTAAAACAGGGGGAGTTTAAATCACCGGAAATGATAATATGGCCATTATTAGCTGTTTGCAACCAGTATGTTACACATTTTTTAACTGTGTCCAAGAGTCCAAGAAGTCAATGAGGGGACACAGCCATATGCCAGTAAATATTAATAACAAGCAATTGAGTAATGGAAGGGCCAGAAGCTTTTTCCATTGCCGTGGCCAAAGCCCCATGCTGAAGGTTAAATCCTTTTTTAAGTGCTATTCCCACAGCATGATTTAATGGCAGTCAAGAGGCCTCCAGAAGGGTGAACCCTACTGCATTTTGTAGCAGGTTGAAAAGCAATATTGTAATTGTCTAATAATGCACTATTTGTCAGACAGGTTTCCTGTAATAGTATACACTGATGCCTTTTCAATACGTTTCCTATGTGGAGATTGCCCACAGGTATTCATGAAACAATATTTAATCTCTACTCAGGACTAAAGACTGCTCTGTACACAGTGTTTGGTATGGCTACCCACTTTTAAGGTACCTGATAGCCAAGACCAGTCATTTCGATCAACAGGAAGAAATTTGTCTAAATGTACATGTGCACCTCTCTTTCACCTTTTCCACTCTCATCTATTGAAATGAAAATGTCCTTAAATACCATGAAGGTTGTTACAGTCATCATTCACACAGATTAGGTTATATGGTGTGATGTTTGTAACACCATTACCGGCACTCGGCCCGGTGGTATACCAGCGGATTAAGAGTGCCAGTAAGGGTTGTAAATCCCCATTCCATGTAGTCCTATGGTGGAATTTGCAGGTATTACTGGCCACTGAAATATCGGTGCTGCTAATTCTGGCTAGTTTTGCTGGTAAGGTGACAAAACCTGGTTTAAACTTGAACTTTGTACTTATGAGGCCCAATGTCCCATGAGGAGATCACTCTTAAATTAGGAACCTCTGAAAATAATGCCAGCATATTTGATCCTTCCAGAATTAAAGGTATGTCTTCTCTTAACATTGCAGATATAGCCTATGATGTCTCATCACACTATTGGTGGTTTAAATTGATTTGACCTCCTGGTTATTCCCTTATTTCGGTTATCACTTATGAGTGTTGGCTCACCAGGATTAGGAGGTCTCCAAGATGACCCTGTTCCTCTCAAAATACTAAAGATAGTAGATTGTTTAGTTTGGCTTTGTTCACCACCACTGTACCCTAACTGGTACACGTCCTCCCGTACGGATGTTTTAGGGCTAAGGTTGAAAGACCATTGGTCCATTTGTGAAAGAGTAGACTTTAAGATTCCGGTCCATTCTGTTAGTTGAAAGACATTCTCGGCCGGAGGTAGCTGTCTGGGATTTGCAGTGGTTTACACTTCTATTTCATCATTTAAAATCAGTCATCCTGGCTAGGCTACATATTATCCCCAATAAGTTTGGCACTCTGCGTTTCTGTCATATTTTCCTTAATTGTTGACTCCAATCGTTTCAAATTCCTGAGGAATTGATGCCCTCCTGTTTTTCATTTTTGTTTTCATGTTTTTGGATTTCTTATTTTGAACTTGCGCCCACTATTTATGTTTCTGTGACCCAACACTGCCTGATTGAACTGTTATTAGTTCAACACTTGTGTGTGACATTTTGTTGGTTGCAATAATATCCTCTATCATCTAGTGCCTTGCATCCATGATCAAATTATTTTTTTTATCATTATCCACGTTCTGTTGCTCCTCCTGCTGTAGAAGGGGAATGTCTATGTTTGAGGAGATCAGTTTATCAGGTTTCCATGGCAGTTGCTCTGTTGTGTGAACATGGTAATTGCCTAACTTGTCTCCATTCTGGACCGGTAAATATTTGCCTGAAAAAGGGATCAATACTCGTCTCCTTTTGCCAAATTATCAATTTATTTCTTATATGCTTCCAGAATTGCAGAGTGAATCTTTACTTCAGTGTTGATAATTTCATACATGGTTACGAATGAGATGAAAATATAATTTAGGGCTAAAAGAGCCGATTGACTTGAGTCCCTACTACTGGCAATGAAGTAAATCCACTTAGCTGACTCTGCCTAGGTGAAACCTCTACAGAGCTGTCACTGTTATCACCACTGTAGTCTGTGAAGAAGGGTAGTGTTTAATTAAAAACCATTTGCCCAACTCACCCTCTGATCTCCACTAATTCCAGGTAATTTAAAATCAGTCACAGAGGACTTATTTGTCAAGCCTTCCTCTAGACTAGGCACCACCTTGGCAGTTTCACCTTTAGCAGTTTGATGCATGTCCTTAGAAAAAGTATTGAAAAAAAAGTTACTTTTGCAACTGTTTTAGATTTGTGAGACTGGATCGCATTTTTGATAATGTCACCAGTCGAAGGACTACCAATTCCCTACAGTGATTCTGGCAAAGGAAGAGCTTGTGCCATGGCCAAAGTGTGAGAGCCGTGTATCATATTTCCTTGCACAGTTCTACTTCTAATCTCATACATGTGCAATTTAATCATTAAGTGAGGACACTCATCTGCTACATGACTGGGTACACGACTGAGTAGACCAACTGCAGTCCCAACATCAGTGCTAACAGCAGTCTTCGCACTCTGCACGGCAATCTGCATTTGACGCGTCCCAGGGATCAAAAGCAATCCGAGAGGAAACATTGGGTTGATTACGTGGTTGCTGGTAAAACCTGCTGGTAGGCGGCAGGTTACTGTCAACCCTGTAACACCCTTACCGCCGCCTGATATCCCGGTGCCACCGATACATCACAAGCAGCGGCACTAATGGTAAATCCCCATGGAAATGGGGTCACAGAAGCACTGGCACTGTTGCTAATGGTGCCGGTGCTTCAGTGACAATCATGCCGGTTGAAATTCTGACCTGGCTAAAATTCAAAGCCTCCTTTCTATTCAAGGAAAAGGGAGGATCTGCATTTTAGCCAGGTCAGAATGTCATCAAAATGAAAACTGACACTCAAATGTGTGTGACTCTGGTCTGAATCTGGCGTGAGTCAGTATTGTGAATGTATAAAACCATCCAGGATAAAAGGGGGGTTTGAAATTGGCATTACATAAGAACAAACATGACCAGTTACATCACACCATGGGAACATGGACTCATTTGCAATGAAGCATAAGAATAACAATGTACACATTCTACTAATACCACTGAACTGCTAACCTATCCCCTGGCTAATGTTCAAGGCAGCTCAGTCCATGTCTTTTGGGTGCAATATATTGGTGCAGGATAATGGTACAAGTTTTCTCTTTTTAAAAGAGAATAAACATGCAGAATAAACATGCAGAATGAAAGCTGCTTTTTGTAAAGAAGATGTGAAGCCCATTTTGCTCAAAACAAGCTTATTATAAAAAAATACTTTCAAAGCAGAGACTAGTTCCAGGAACACAACTCATTTGCTTCTGCCTGAATCTCTGTGCAAAAGTGCAGACTGGAAGAAAGGAGAGACGATTCAACCTAGGAATCCTCCCGTCCCCTGCACACTTTCTAACGTAGGCAAAAGCCAATTATGCAAAAATGTAAATACAATTCATTCATTCAGTGAGAGTTCTGTGAGAAATGACTTCATAACACAGATTTTATGAACAAATATAATTATTTCTATATTAATTGAATTTACAAACATACAACATGTACAGATATAAAAAAAAAAGCAAACAAAGAAGTCTGTTTTCTATAGCGACGCATTTCGAGGAATTATTCCTCTTCTTCCAAGGCCTGAATGGACTGTTAGAGGAAAATCAAAGAAATACAGTCAGGTGGTTGTTTAAATGTAATGTCCAGAGAGTCATTTAACAATGTGTTCATTCCCCAAATATCTTATGAGACACATATATTCAAATAGAGAAACTCGCAGTGCAATTGTTCATATGGTAATTTTCAAGACAACACTATTTTGATGGTCATGTGCAAACCTAAGCAGTTTAGCATTAAAATAAATAGTGCAGACTGACCACATGGTCTCTGGAATCTTTTGGTTGCCTTGACAAAGGGAGGTGGTTTTTGACGGACATGTTATATCATTGTTAGAGGCAGGCATTTTCTTACACTTTCTTTAGGCAAACATACATTTCAATGGCAGGTCACAGAGCGGATTAAAAAGGGCTGTCTATCAGTGGGAGGAGGCTCTCTGTTTTCGGTCGATCAGAGTGTGCTTCTTTGGATAAGGGCGAGCAGGCTGGCTGTCTCTGAGGAGTGTCTGATGAGGTGCCCTGCTGAAAAGGTAGAAGAAGCAAATAAAGAGACTGAACAGCTGAGATGAGTGGGTGTACGCCTTGCAGTCTGAGGGCACACCAAACCCATCGTAATTTAAGTGAGATCCCAGTAGAAAATGGAGGTGTGTGTCTGTCTGTTTTGTGAGGGCATTCTTCAGGCATTTGAAGCCTGGAAAATTGTGTTACATACTCATGTGTTTTTATTCACCATCCAAGCAGCAAGCGTCAGATACAACATACATTTTCTAAGCTGCCAAGACTAGTGATAATCTTCAAGTTCAGTGAAGCAGCGTTCTGGTGCATCATTGCAATACAAGGTATTTGAAACCCATTGGGAGAAAAAGCTGTTTGCCGTGGAGAAAGTTTTACAAATAAAATGTGTTAGTGGATATTTTGGTTTTCATTTTCGAAACACCGGGAATGTCATGTGAAAACTCAGTGCATTGTTTGTTTGTACTTTTCATAAATTTGGAATACTTATAAAGCACAACAAATAAAGAGGTAAGTCAGCCTCGGTCTGTTTATTATGTGTCATAGTTACTTGCAATAGCATACAGATAGATGCAAAGCTGGTAATCATTTTCATGTTATTACTTGTGGTATTTTCATTTTACTGCCTGTGGTAAAACACATGGTAAGACAGGTCACTGTGAATGGACACATATCTGAAGGGGCTGATTACATAGGTTACAGTGTAGAGGAGGAGCCAAAAGTCTCTACCGAAGTCCCGCCGCTAAATTGCCTATACGGTGGGAACCGGAAAGAGTGACAAGCATGACACTTGTAATGGTGCCCATAACACGAGCAGCCTTTGAAGCAAGGTATCCATTGAGAAAACCATTCTTTATGTATCCACTAAAAGCTGACAGCCTTTTGGGCAAAATCACTGAAGAGCACATGAAGACAGATGAAAGAAGAGACTGGTGATGTCACATGAAGAAAAGTGACACACCTCAGAAAAATTGACAAGAGAGAAGGTGAATAGACCATATAGAATCTAATGACAAAGTGAGAATCGAGTAATCTTCCATATGCGGAATGAAGATCGCATGTGTGAAGAGCATGGAAGAAAATGAAAACCTTCTTATAATTGAACAGATGAAGTAACACAAGTAGATGAAGTAATCATAATGCTGGCTACTTAAAGAATACATTGCTGCGATGCACTAATGTATATATATTGTTATGGTTAAGTTGCTGTTTCCATAGGAAGAGCACTTTTTGGGCAGCCTATAACTCCACTGCCTCTGGGCGAATCGTCACCAAACTTTGCAAAAAAAGTATATGGGCCACTCTGAATTTTTTTTTCAAAGTTTTATGATGTTTGGTCCGGGGGGCAAAAGTTATAGGGGGGGTCCCAAAACATCTTTTTTTCCCATAGACTGAATGGGGGAAAAACCTTGCGCACACCTACAGGTCAAACCGCTGAACAGATTTTCACCAATTTTGCAGCAGGGGCTTGGTCCCGAAACCGTGGTTTTGTAAATTTGGTGACAATACATCGAGTAGTTTCCTTTAAAATGACGCAAAAATATGTCTAAAAAAATTAGTGATATCTATGTCCACTCCGCAGTCACACTTCCCTGTTCGCTCCGTGGACAAGATACTGATTGGCTAGGGGGTGGCGTCATGACCACGGACACGCAACGTCTTCGCTGATTGGCTGCAGCGAGCTGTGATATGCATCAGAATGTGTAGATGCGCCCAACATCTTGGATCCGACAACAACGCGGTCGCAACCAGAGGCGAAATGCTGTTTCGGAAACTGTTTTGGTCTGCTACAGTGTTTGAGGAGGTCCAGAGAGTAAGAGATGGGTGAAATACTGTACTTGTTTAGGCAGCAGGTGTTAATGATGTATTCACCATGCCCGCCCTGTCCGGGATGTTTGTAAGTACTAAAAATGAGGGGTCTCATAAGGATAGTACTTCAGTCTGTGCTGTGAGCAGGCAACTTCAAACTGTTCTAAGGACACGTCTGGTGTTAGCGAACACTACAATTGAGTACATGCTGTAGTTCCTATTTTTGTTTGTATGGGTGTGCTACTAATTTATACCCTGCCTTGGGTGTGATATGCTGCGGTGGTTGAGTCCAGGGCCTAGAGTCTTGGGTGCATGGCCGTAGGCCGTAGGTGAAACAGAAAAGGAAAGACCAGAAAAGTGTGATACAGAAACATTCACCTTTTTATTATACAACTTTGGAAAGTACAAACGTAGCACCTCTGTGGTGTATGCAGCAGCCGATACCTACATTTCTGTATGAGTAGGTTCCTGTACTAGAAAGAACACTGCAATGGAATTTTCTTTAGAACACTACATTGCATGATGAAGTATGTACTTTATTACACATGTCCCGATAATCCCTAATACTTTTTTGCTAAAATTACACTCACAACCCCTCGTCTGAAAAGGAAATGCACATGTGATGTCATCAGTGATGTCATCAATGACATTTGTGATGCCATATTTCATGTCCTGGGTGGTAGTGGGGGTGCACAGTGGTGCGGGCAGTTATGGTTGCTTAGCCTACCATAACTGGCGAATTTCAGAGTTTTTTCAGTTTTACTGTGAACCATAATGTGACATTTATAAAGTTATTTTAGTGAATTTCACAGGTGTTTAGTAGCGCAACTTAACCATAACGTCCCTTTAACAAAGTTTTTTTTTAATGAATTGCACAGATTTTTAGAAGGGGAACTTAATCATAACATCTCGTTAACAACGTTTTTTTAACTGAATATACACTTTCATCATGTGATTTTAGGAGATATGTACTATAATTTCCTTACTTTATATACTTGTGACATAGAACATACTGAACCCCCTTGCTAGTGATATTTGAAAGGCACTGACTAAGCGCCTGTCTGCGGATGGGCGCGGACGAGAGCAACACTACCCAAACAGTCAGGGGGTATCTGAAATTGTACTATTGTGTTATATGAAAAATGCACAACTTTGGAAAAAAACACATAAAGACATTATAAGTAGTAATAAATAACCAATTGAACCTAAATGTCTGAAACATTATCCATGCATTTAATGACCATGTAGAATGAAATGGATTATACCATAACAAAAAAGGTATGGCTCCAACGTAATTACCTCAAAGAAACTGTGCAGCCAGGAGCGATAGTAGACACACACAGTACAACGAAGACAAATCACAACAAAATAGAAAATGAACTTCATTTTTCTTATATGTGTGTGTGTACTTTTTTTGTATGAGGGGCAGAAAAAAATATGTATTTCTGTTGTTTTGACACAGAAATGTGCAGTACTTTTGGAGTGGCTGGAGGAGAACTTTCCGATTGGGGAAATGTTGGAAGATAGCGATAGTAATGGTACACACCACTCTGCATAAGCAAATTAATGGTCAGTATGTAATGGGCATTTAACATATATATATTTATTTTTAACAGACCAGGTAAAAAAAGAAGAAACTCCAACAAAGCACACAGAGCAAGACAGGCTGAAATGTATAGAAGTGAAAATGGACATACTAAATGACAATTTTAACAGTTTAAGGCAATTTGTGGAGGAATATGTAGGAGGGAAAATACAATATCACTGTTCCACCTGTACCTGCCCCTCTTCTCCATTTTCTACTGAAACATCACCAAACCTTAAAGAAGAAAATAAACGTTTTCATGAAACATCCATCCTTTCATACCCTCACAATTCATCCCCTCACAACCAGCCCGTGTTAAACCCTAATTCCCCAATATTCGTTTCAGTATCTGCTTCCCCCTGTATTTCTCTTGATTGATGTGTGCGAGTGTATAGATTGTTTTTTTAATGTTAGTTGTAGTGGAATGGTTTGAGGCAAAATATATTTTTAAAAAGAGTTCAAATGTCCGCGGAGAGTGCACCTGTTCGGGCTGGCCATAAGCAATAGAATATGAATGTTCTAACACCAATACACCTACCCGTACCAATCGCAACCAACATTGAACTGATCTTAGAACGCACCAGATGGTCAAGTTGTCCGTAAATGAACAGAATGGGGCGTCCTAAAAACATTACACCTCTCCGTACATGGCTCACTAACAAGATTAGAAATGTTCTTATTACACACCAGGTGTCCGGGATGTTTGTAAATGAAGAAAATGGGAGTGTCCTAAGGACACTCTACCTGTCCGTACCGTCCATACCCAAGATGGAACTGTCCGTATAACAGGCGCGGTGGCCGCCATGTCCTTAGTCAAACAAAATACAGGTGTCCTAAGGACACTGTACATGTCCGTACAGTTAGCAGATCATGTACGCAAATGCACACCACACCCATAGGTATTGTGAATATCGCACCTGTCCGTAACTGTCCGTGTCACTTGTGTCGCACTTTTAATTAGTTTCAGGACCCAAACACTGTCCATAGAACACCCGCGCGCATGCGCACGTCCGTTACTTTGCATTTGCTGTCCAGCGGGCACCCATTTTCTTCACGGATTTGTTCACGATGTCATCATGTGACCGCACCCATGCTGAGCGTCTGGACTACTATGCACAGTTTGTCTGCTTCCACAACATTTCAAAAGAATTTATACAAACATGGGAAAGTATTTTACATTATAAAATCACCATTTCACATGTCCCATACAATGGCCCTACCTTTCAAGGTATTGTGAAGAATTTTTGCAACGCTTTTGAGTGATTGATATGTTCACGAGTCACACCCCTCCACCCCTATAAATGGCCACAACCCCGAGCTCATCTTCATTGCATTTCTGGCTATAGAAGATTGAGTTGTGCTGCCTTTACTGCTGTAGTGAACATTAGCCGACTAATCCTTATGGCATCCATGGCTGCTGTTGCTTCATTAGGCTCAGCACCACCCCCAAACCCTCCACCGCCACCATCCACCTAGAGCCTGCAGAAGGAAATACGGTTGAGGGTGTAGAGAGTGAGGAAGAAGAGGAAGAAGAGAATGAGATGGAGGAACTCTGCACTACAAGCACTCGCCGGGAGCCATGGGTGTGGCGGTTGTTTACCGTTTTTGGAAACGTACCAAAAGCATGTGCGAAACAGGTCATGTGTAAGAAGTGCAACTTGGTGCTGAGTAACGGGAGACCTGGTGCGTACAGCTTTCGTATGACAACCATGAAGCAACATCTAACGTCGTTCCACAGTGCGGACATTCGCAAAGCGGTACCATGTGAAGAACGTAGTTGATTGAGTTCTTCCACGGCATCCTCCGTGTCCAATCCTATCACCACAAAAGATACTCCTGTGGGGGAGCGCATCCCCCAAGCTGCCTCACAGGCCATTCGCAATGCTGTTGACCCTTACCTTGCCAGCGTCACAATATTGTATATGTACTGCGACGCAGTACTCTGCAGGGGGGGAGACTCTTCGAAGTGCTTTTGAGACTATGGTCATGGAGCACCAGAAGAACTGCTCCCTACCTAAGTAAAGACCTAAGTAAAGCATACCCTACATTTTTCTCTCTCCACCTGCCCTTTATTATCCCCGTGGTTGGTGTCCCTTCCTTACCCTCCTTTACCCTCCTCTCGTTGTGTGTCGTGTGCTGAAAAGCAAAACACTGGAAAACAACAAATAATTTAAAAAAGGCTCTTTTCAGAGCTGCCTTTTTCAGTTTAACAAAAGAACTATCAAGTGACCGGTGTAGGCCACCGTGCATTTTTCAAAAAGTCTGCAGACAGTCATACGACGCACAAAAATTGACGGTGCAAGTGGTGCAAAACCAATGCACTTTTCGCTGGGAGTAAGTGGTGGCTCTGAAACAAGCCTTTCAGTGGTGTTTTGTGTGTTTCAAAAACTGTGGAATCGAATAAAAGGATTGCCAAATAGGTGACTATGAATCCAAAAAAGGTTGCAATGGATTTTGTACATTGCGAAGAAAAATCTGATTGCCAGCATATGTGAGATGGACTCCATCTCTGCGAAAAATGAAAGTGCTGCGAAACAAAATGTTTTCATTGTGGAATGAGGACATGCCAACATCTCTTAGAAAGGCACAAACAGCCTTATTGACATTGCGCCTCGCTTTCTCCATTTGTGGACCAGATGCAGAAGAACGCAGCCATATTTGTCTTTGTGCAATACGGGAAAAAACTATTTGGCAATTCTTAAACATGTCCATGACCTTCGCAAGTCCTACCTTCATTGCAAATTGCAAAGAAATTCCAGAGACATGGCCTAAACTGTTTCTTCTGTAATGAATGATAATTATATCAGGATGACGCTCTGTCTGTAAAGTAGCACAGAGAGGTACCAAGTCCAGCCACTTCATTCCATATTGCACAAACAGTCTTATTGACATTGCACCTCACATTCTCCATTTGTGGAACAAATGCAGAAGAACGCAGCCATATTTGTCTTTGTGCAATAGGGGATAAAAAATATTTGCCAATTTGGAAACATGACCATGACCTTCGCAAGTCCTTCCTTCACTGCAAATTGCAAAGAAATTTCAGAGACATGGCCTAAACTGTTTCCTCAGCAATGAATGATAATTATATCAGGATGACGCTCTGTCTGTAAAGTAGCACAGAGAGGTACCAAGTCCAGCCACATCATTCCATGCACTCCATGCAAGTGCACTTCCACATATGGAAATCCAAGATCTGCAGATAGACCGCAAGTTTCTACATGCACCTTCAACCAATGTATCCATGAGTCTCCCAAAATCCAGATAATCTTTTTCGCGCACATAGAGCCATGGCGGTCTAGTCTCCTGTCAGGAAAAAGACATTCTCACTAAATTTCTCTGTTCAAAACACACCCTTTGAACTTTACTGACCAATCCCTAGCTTCGCACCTTCTCATTTTCATGCGTCTCCACCCCAGAAACCCTGTCTGTAATACGCACTGCCTGCAGACTACCGCCATGTCCGCGGACACGTACAGGATAAGAGCGTGACGACTGTACATTTAAATATTCTTCCACTTTTCCCCTTGAAGGGGGCTCTGAAAAGAGCCGTTTTTTTGTTTTTTGGGCAGATGCCTTACAGACACCTATCATTATTATTTTTTTTTTAATATTTTTTATTCTTACTTTACCACTACAATCATTACAGAACCTTCTCCAAAGCAAGCCTTACATTCCAAAAGAACATGACATTCCCCAAAGAAAATAACGCAACACCATCTGCTTCAAAATAAGCCACATTACTGGGAACAATGTTCTTGTGGCTGCAGAAAAACATACCAGCTCGTAACATGAAAGCACGCATGCCGCGATTGATGTTACACCTCCCAATACTTTGATCAGGACAGAAAACAGAACTGTTGTCCCATTTTCCTCTAGTGAGTAAGCCAGAAAAAATTACTTTCGCAGTTGGAAATATGTTAATGACTGCTTGCACCAACTGTTCCAGATCTTCCAACAAAGTACGTGAACTCACGTAGCCCGAATGGCAAGCACCGTAGTGCAAAAGTACCACATGGGGACTGGTCATACTACGCATGTCTCTGCAAACTTGGAGAATCGCTGCAACATTGTGATCAGTCTTAGCGCTCCACACCACCTCCACTTCTCTCACATCGAAATTGTGAGCCACATGCCTACTTTCAGAATAGTGCTGTAAACCATTGACAAAAATATTACCAAGCAAGAAAACCCTGACTGTGTCCACCTCTGCCATCTTCAGTACACGCACCGTCTTTTGACACAAAAGAACAATGTGAATATCTGATTGGCTGAAACCTACAGTCCCGTTTCCATGCTGGATTTGCTGTAGAACCCCGTATGTGGCACGCCCTACCCGCAGACAAACGCTGTCTACGTGTGGCATTTAACTCTTAGCCAGTCCTTCTACCCTTTCCACATCACTTACAAATCCATTCCCTCATTGGACACAGCTAAGCAGTCACACAACCATCCACCAATCACATTCAACATATGTACATCTGAGTCCGTCATCAGAATTTTGCACTTCAAATGTACTATTGATCACTCTGAATGCAAGTTGCATATCATTGCAAAGTACCTACTTCAAAAACTACTGTGAAAGTGTCGTGGATTTCTACGTACAGGTTCATGCATGCGCACATGCATGAGTACAAAGTACAGGTATGCATATTTTAATCAGAAAACATATACAACCCTTATGATTTCATTTAAACAAATTAATGCCACTAAATCTGCATAGCCAATACATACCAATGCTCCCCCTTTAAGTGTAAGACTTCCAATTTTTCATTGACAAACCACACTACTTCTTACTGTCTCCCTCATAACCTATACATACGTAGCAACCCTCCCTATTTAGCGCGAAACTCGATTTTCATTTTTACTGTGTACCGCCTAAATTAATGCTACTTCCAATGCGATCGTATGAGAAAAATAAACTTTCCTGATTGCTGTGCTGACATCTCCCTCTGAGTGTCTCCCGATTTTTCGGATTCGTACTTATAATATAAAAGTAGTGATATTTTTCCTATGTACTATACTGACCTATCACTGACAAACCTCTCTGCTATTGACAACATAGCTTAAAAAAACAAGGAATTTCATAAACTAAAAACTGTACTCATTTGCGAATCAGGTTCAACTAACATACTACAAATAATATACAAAGGCAACACATAGTGAAGTGAAATGCACACATGCACTCTGTTGAGATATCAAAGGAGAATACTCAGACGAAAGATGCAAAATTAACGTGTACAGTACCATCACTGCTTTAAACACACAAAGTTACTAACTTCTTCTTTTTTCAATTGCAGTGAAGAGTACTCTCCTGAAAATCAACAGCATCTACACTGCAAACGACATATCCGAAGAAACCTGGTCATTCCGCAAAAAAAAGTACAGTACTACCTTTATATTCTTACTGTTCCTCAAAGAGACTGTGTGGGTTATTTATGTAATTTGTGCACCAAAACAAACATTGATTTCTGAACCAATCTACCCACAAATCCCCATTTATTAAAGAAAGAATAACAGGCAGAATGGTGCACAAATCCCTGTGTTTTAGGAACACAAATAACATTCAGAAGCCTTAGAATGTTGGTAGTAGAAAAGAAATAGCTGTTTGAATTTTAAACCATTACATTTACTATTACTGCTTCTCCTCACCACTAGCTCACTTTCTACTCTCATCTGAAGCACAGTGTAGTAATATACAAACAGAAAAATAGCCTTCCCAACTCATTGTAATTCCCCAATGCACATTCACACAGCATCACAAGCAGCTTCCCAATCAAACTCATGCACGCATGCACACAGCACACATACATTGTAACACAGACCAAAACAAGCCTTCTTTTTTTTCAACAGACCCCAAAGAATGCCTACCAAAAAGCAAGTCCGTAGAAAGGAACGCAGAAATAGAGCAAATGAAAATAAAAGTGTCCAAAGTAAGCATCCATCTGCAGCAGAGTTTGTAGAGAACCTTGCAACAAAACAGCTAATACAGTCGTTTAGCAAAACAAATGAAGCTTCAAGTACCAAACCTTTGCCTCCTCTATCAAAATGTGGCACGAAACAGAAAACGCTTTACAAAAAATCGGCTACCAATAATGCTAACAATGCTCCTATTAATCCTGATATAGTAACAAGAACCCACAGTAAAAGAAGTATTTTAGCAAAAATATTGCGCCACAAAGTCCTTCAGAATCTAATAAGAAGAGGACCAAAATCATCCTCAACCCTTAAAACCTACCGTAGAAAATTAATCCTACAAGCTCTCATAGACGGTGCAATCCTTCTCAAAAGGAAGTTATTTATTTTAGTGTTAAATAGGATGAAACCACTAACAAAACTAAGTACTAAACTACAAAAGAAACTTATAAATAAATGGAATGTCAACAAAAGTAACTTCTTAAATATTTGTGGAGGTGAATGGAGTCACACAGCAACCACAGAACCATATTTTAATGAAGAAGCATACAAACAAAATCAAACAAACACAATTGCCATCCATAGCAGTGGACGAGGGTTTGAAAAAAAAAACAATACCATCATGGAACAAGAAACACTGCTTACAAAAGTATCCCCTGAAAACTCAGAATTACCTCTCCATTCGACTGGACTAGACCGTCCAGTATACAAAAGCCATGCACGTCAAAGTGTGACATTCCTAACAAATCTTTCAAATCTTTACATCAGTTCCTCAATCAGTATGTGAAAGGTAAAGACACAATTAAAATGAAAGTGCTGCAAAATATGGATATCTGTCCAGTGCGCAAATACACAGGACTACAAGGACATTCATTAGCCTGCATTTCAGGACCTATTTGCAAAAGCACCTTCCATGATATCAAAAGGATATCAATACATAATTCAAATGTAAGAAATCTAGTGTATAAACTGTACTATGCTAAAAGTCCAGCTTTAGAATTAGCCAATTTAAATAACACTCTTCGACATGGTACACCCAAATACCTACAAGAAGAAATCGACCAAATCCAGAGAAAATATTTTGGAAGTGAAAGCCACTTACAAAATGCAATAGTTTTAGAGCAGACTAGCAACAATTCTGCACATAGCATCCTTCGATTTCTGAAGTACCCAAGCATGTGTGTGTGTGTTGCCACAGAACATTTTACAAAAGGAACACAAAAACTATAGACGTAACATACAAAATAGAAGACAATGAAGATTCCAAATGCATACCAAAGAAAGGTTTTTTTTTTTATCCGACAAGGATTTTTTTCCCCCAGACCCAAGGATTTGAAAAACAAACACAGAAACTGAGCAAAATGCACAGTACACTGGTTTGTAAACTAAATATGAGGGTTTTATCACAGAAATTAAAAAAGGATAGTTCCACTAAGTACTACAGTCATGTAAGAAATCTATGGATTCTCAACAAAGTAAACAGTAAGTATAATTTCACACATGTCATACATATTCAAATCTATACGTCTAATCTATGGCAGTAATATGGTGCAGTGGCTGTAGGCAGGGCCTAGCGTCTTCGATGTATAACCTACCACCTACACCCTGCAGCCAAGCAAATAAGACTATAGGTCAAACCCACAACCTATGGCCTACAGTCTACAGCCATGCACCAAAGACTCTAGGTCCTGGCCACAACCATTGCAGCATTTCACACCCATGGCGGCGTATAAATCAATAGCACACCCATAGAATCAAAAAATGTAACTATGGCATGCACTCAATGTCAACGTTCGCTAACACAACGCGTGTCCTTAGAGCAGTTTCAAGTTTCCTGCGCACAGCATGGACTAAAGTACTATCCTTATGAGACCCCTCATTTTCTGTACTTACAAACATCCGAAACAAGGCAGGCATAGCGAATACATCATTACCACCAACCGCCTAAACAAATACAATATTTCACCCATCTCTTACTCTCTTAACCTCCCCAACCACTCTGACACACCAAAACAGTTTCCGAAATAGCATTTCGTCGCTGGTCGCTGCCGCGCTGTCGGCGGATCCAAGATGTCAGGCGCATCCAAACAATCTGACGCAGAACACGGCTCACTGCAGCCAATCAGCGTAGACATTGCATGTCCACGGTCATGACGCCAGCCCCTTAGACAATCAGTATTTTGTCCGCGGAGCGAACTTTGAAGTGTGACCGCGGAGCGGACATAGAGATCACTAATTTATTTAGACCTACTTTTTGATCGTTTTAAAGAAAACTTCTGGACGGATTTTCGTCAAATTTAGAAAAGCACGCTTTTAGAACCAAGCTGCTGCTCCTGCCGCAAATCTGGTGAAAATCCATCCAGCAGTTTGGGCTTTAGGAGTGCGCAAAGTTTTCCCCCCATTCAGTAGAGCTAATTGGCTTGTATCATGTCCGTGGACACGCAACATGTCCGTCGATTGGCTGGAGTGAGGTGTGATGTGCGTCTGATTGTTCCATTGCGCCCGCCATCTTGGATCAGCCGACAGCGCGGCTGTGAACAGAGGCAAAATGCAGTTTTGGGGAGTGTTTTGGTGTGCAAGAGTGCTTGGGGAGGTTTGGGGAGGAAGAGATGGGTGATATATGGTATTTGTTTAAGTGGCAGGTGCTACTGATGTATTCGCCATGCCCACGCTGTCGGGGATTTTCGTAATTAATGAAAATGAGGGGTGTCCTAAGGATAGTATTCCCGTCCGTGCTGTCAGCAGGCAAGTTGAAACTGTTCTAAGGACACGCGCGGTGTCAGCGGACATAAAAATTGACCATATGCCACAGTTAAAATGTTTGATTCTATGGGTGTGATATGCTGTGGTGGTTGTGTGTGGGATATGCTATGGTTGTTGTGGCCAGGGCCTAGAGTCTTGGGTGCATGGCCAAAGGCCATACACCCAAGACTGAAGTTATATGCACTGAAGTTATAAACCACCATGGGTGGCTTATAACTTTGCTCTGCCTGGATGAATTCTCACCAAACTCTGCAGAAAGTGTGATATGGGTGGGCCCATATAGACAGTTACAATGTTTGATTCTATGGGTGTGATCTATGGGTGTGATATGCTGCGGTGGTTGTGGCCTGGGCCTAGAGTCTTGGGTGCATGGCCGCAGGTAGTAGGCCGTAGGCCATACACCCAAGACTCTAGGCCCTGGCAACAACCACTGCAGCATATCACACCCATAGATCACACCCATAGAATCTAATATCTATCAAATGTTTGCAAATCTACAGTTTCTGTACTGTTTGATTTGTGTAGTTTGTATGTTAAGTTTTGGCTACGTCATGTCATTAAGATTGCAAAGTTTGGTAAGAAGCACTGTAGTATAACATATCCATGGAAGTGAACATTTTGTATTGTGGTGTATGGTTAGATGCTTGCCTCAATGATTCAGTTATGCAGCAGTATTTATGCGTTCTATTAGAATATACTTACTGTTTAATTTTTTGAGATTGGATATATTCTTTTCATGAGTTTGGTAACTGGAGTACATATTCTTTTTCAATTTCTGTGATAAAAGAAAAGAGAATGTTAGTGTATGTATTTTATAAAGACTTATTACATTGCATAATAGACATTTCAGCTTTTTTTCGACCCTCATATTTAGTAGTTTACAAACAAGTGTTCTCTGCAATTTGCTCAGTTTCTGTGTTTGTTTTTCAAATTATTGGGTCTGTGGGAAAAAGAATCCATGTCGGATTAAAAAAATAACTTTTTTTGTTATGCTACAGTCTATTTGTTTGTTTGTTTTCAGTGTTCACTTGTTGTTTCTGGCTAATGTTCTGTCTGTTGGCTTGTTGCAGATTTTTGGAGCAGTTATATTCCTGTTGGCGTATTCTAACTGTCTATTTTATGTTATAATTTAGTGGTATTGATTTATTTGTTTGGTTGTTGCAAATTCGTGGGGCAGTTACATACCTGTTGGTGTATTCTAACTGTTTATTTCTTGTTATAATTTAGTGGTATTCATTTACCTGTTTGGTTGTTATAGAATCGTGGGGAAGTTAGATACCTGTTGACATATTCTAACAGTTTATAGTTGTTTAATGGAAGTTTTGTTAATAATTAAGTACAGATTGGTTATTAATTTTGGTTTTAAGAAGATTAAATTAGTGTTTGTTAGATTTGCTGGTAATCTCTGCTTTAGAGTAATGGTACTATCATTACATTCGAACCATCCACATTTCTTTTTATATATGCAGTGTAGTGACCTGCATTGGTTGTGGCTCCTGTGTGGTAGATTATACCTATTGTTGTAAAGGTTTTCTTAACAAGTGATACTTGACCATGGCCCTCATTCCGAGTTAGGACTACACCATGGAGTAAATAGCTCCATGGTTGGCAACCATGGAGCTATTTACTCCATGGAATACCGGCCTGGTGAATGGAGTAATTTCCGGTCCATTCCAAGGTTGGATGGACCGGTAATTCCCCATTCACCATAGCCCTTCCCCATCCCCATTTCTGCCCCCATGGGGCTCAATGGGAATGGGGAAGGAGGTAATTACGGCACCGTAAATTACGGTGCCGTAATTTACTCCAAGGTCACTTTGCGGGTCCCGTAATTTACTCCTGCTAAAAGCAGCAGGTAAAGAGGGACCCGCAAAGGGAACTCGGAATACAGAGGTAAGGGATTACCGCCATCGGTGCCCTTACAGGCGCCGGTAATCCCTTACCTCCAACCTCGGAATGACCCCCCATGTGTGAATCCAGTCAGCTTGCAGTTGTTTTTGGTACCATCTGCATTGTAATGTAAAAGCATTAGTAAGGTGGAGCGATTATCTGAATTGCAGGTAATACATAATCTACCATGGTTTGCATTTTGTACAAATTGCTGAAATGGAATAGATTCAAAATTTAGTATGGATACATACAAAAAGCGCTCATTAGGGATTTGTTGCTGTGTCATATTGTTGCAGAGAGTGCATGTATGTTTCCACATGTATGAAATATGGAAGATTTCATTTATAGGTATGTTTTTGTTTTCCAGTACTTGCAGTAAGTTGTTTATCTTCTTGTGAGTTTATAGTGAATTTCACCATTCCAGCACAGTAGTCCAATTATTCTCTTATTCCATGAACACTATACGTGTTGTCAGGATTGTTTGTTGTGTTTCTATGAAGTTCTAACACTTGCAAACACAATTGGTCTGTAGTGTGTAAGTAAATGTTGTCAACAATTAGTGGCAATTGAAATAGAATATTCATTGCTACATTTGCGTAGCAACTTACACGAGTTATATTTGAAAATTTGAATGGACCAGATAGTTCTGTGTCCAAGTCATTTTTTCAGAGTGTGTGTTGCTTCTTTGAATAAGTACCTGAGTTACTTTGAATAATAGGTTCTTCTGTGGTTGTGGTAGTTGATGAAGTATTAGCTTATTTTACTCTCTTTGGAGGATTTGCAGTCAGATCCTGTTGCATTTCAGTTTGAATTAGTTTTCTTATACAACATTTTCCTTTTTGTGGAACAGGATATGTTTTTAGATGCAGGGTGTATAGTGAACATAGTCTTTTGTATTCTAAAATGCAAGGAATATCAGCGTTTACTTTACTTGCATCAAAGTTGATTAGAAATAGACTGTCAAGTGTACGTAAGCGTGATAGTGCTACGTAGCTCATGCCTTCTTTAAAGACTGTGTTAACAATATCTATCAATGCTTGGTCTAGGGTAAGACCTTGTGATTTATGAATGGTGACTGCATATGCTAGAGTTAGAGAAAATTGTTCTCTGCGTAGATACAATGATTGTATTCTAATCATTGACATATTTTGATTCTTCTGTTCTTTTTATGTAATACATGTTCTTAGGTGATTTACCTTTAACACTATGTCTAACTGAAGACATGAAGTTGTTCACTTCACCTGTTTCTGTAACTGGTCTAGGGAAACCAACGTGGCATTTGGTGTAGTATTTCCCTTTGTTTTTGTATTTGCGACGACAATGTTTGCCACATGTGTGTCTTTGAAATTGTACAATTTGTGCATGAAGATCACTATTTGTTGCTTTCGATGGAATTTCACAAGTGACATATTTTTCGATAAACTGTAAAACAGTGGACTCACTGTCTTGACCAAATTAAGGAGCATCTTTAATCCATGAAAGCATGTGGCTATGTGGTGCTCCTCTGGCTTGGTATTCTTTTCTCCAAAAGAAGTGTTGCACTTCTCTGAGAAGAACAGTTTTATTACAAATAAAGTGTAGCATAGCAATGAAACGATGATGGAAATATCTTGAAACATTAACAGGATCTAGAGAGCAAAGTTCTCCAGGTGTTACTATATCTATGTTTGTTTTGTTTTTGTTTGATATGCATGGGAAATCATGTAAATATTCCCATGCATATTCTGCACAACTTAATGTAACACACCAAGTGGGTGGGCCAATGTTTCTTATCATATAACGTACATCTCAGTGACGTCAAAACCAGTACTCTTTTGTACCATGCATGCTTGCTAACAGATTTGTAATGCTTGATTGTAAAAACCTAGGGCCTCATTCTGAGATTGGTGGTAGTCTTGGCGCTATTTGTGCCATCACTGCCACCAATAACGGGTCCGGCAACGGTGTAGTTCAATGGGGACTTACCGGTGCAGTCCGACCCTGGCAGGACCGGTAAGTCCCCATTGAACATGCCATTTCCCATTCCCATTTGAGCCCCCATAGGGAATGGGAATGGGGAGGGTGCTAATAACGGGCTTGCGACTTGCAAGCCCGTTATTAGCGCCCTGGTCCCTTAGCGAGACCCGTAAAGGACGTGTGGTCCGACCACACGTCGCTTACGGTTCCCGCTAAAGGATCTCAGAATTGGGCGGTAGGCTATTAGCGGCACCAGCGTCCTTACCCTAATGGGGATTTGTGTGCCATTCTGCCTGCTAATCTCAGTTTAATAAATGAGGATTTGTGGGCAGAGTAGTTCAGAAATCGCAGTTTATTTTTGGTGCGCAAACACATGAATGAACTACACAGTGTGTTTGAGGAACAGTAAGAATATTAAGGTAGTATTGTACTTACTCTTTTTTGTGGAATGTGCACATATCTTTGGATATGTTGTTTGTTGTTCAGATTCTGATGATTTTCAGGAGAGTGGTCTTCACTGCAATTGTAAAAGAAAGAAGTCAGTAATTTTGTGTGTTTATAGCACTGATGTTAATGTAGACGTTGATTTTTATGTTTTTGTGGTAGTATTCTTGTTTGATATCTGAAAATAGTGTATGCATGCATTTCATTTGACTATGTGCAGCCTTTATATTTTATTTACAATATGTTAGTTCAACATGCTTTGCAAATGAGTAGAATTTTAAGTGCATGAAATTGACTTGGTTTTTTAAAGGTGCGTTGTAGATAGCAGACAGGTTTGGAAGTGAAAGTTGATTATAGTAGATGGGAACATTTTCAATAAGTTCATTTTAAAGGTAGACATGCCAACAATCGGGAGCCCCTGAGAGAGAGATTTCACCAAAGCAATCAGGAATATTCATTTTTCCCATAGGATTGCATTGGGATTAGCATTAATTTAGACGGGAGACAATAAAAAATAGTGTGATTTTTCAATGAAAAATCAGAAGTCTCGCACCTAAATTGGGAGGGTTGGCATGTATGTATAGGTTATGCGGGAGACACAGGTTTAGTGGCATTACTCTGTTTATATGCATTCATAAGAGTTGTACATGTACTCTGAATAAAATATGCATACATGTAGTTTGTATTCATGCATGTGGATATGCATGGAGCTGTAAGTAGAAATCTTGGAGACCTGTACAGTACTTTTTGTAATAGGTGCTTTCCAATGATATGAGACTTGTACTCAGAGTGATCAACAGTACATTTGAAGAGCCAACCACAATCCCCCATAGGTTTTTCTTATTTGCCACATAGTATGACGTCACGTATGACACATTTTTAGTACTTAAGTGTATTTTTTTATGATTTGCGTCCGTCAATGTCTGTTTTAACTCCCTGTTTTAGACAATTGATATTAAAACCGTCGGCTGAGACATTGCAATACATCCTGAGTCGGTCTGATTATTTAGTGTAAGAGTTAATCTGCATGCCATCCATGCATGACAGATTACTGATTAAGAACTATATGTTCAAGTTGTTTGGAGATTCAAGGAGAAAGGGCATGTGATATTTAAGGGGACTGCAGCAGTTAAGTTATTAGCCAAATACCTTGTATTCAAAGCATCATAGATAATAGTTAAGCCAGAGGACTAGCCCACCGGCTGAAATTGAATGTCAAAGAAAGACTAGGGGAAGTGAAGCTGACATGGTAATATAGGTGGGTACAGAGACGTCTTTATGGGAGGGCAGCAGGGGCACTTGCCCCGGGCTCCCGCCTTGGAGAGGGCCCCACAGGGCTGCCATATCTAAAGAAATCACTTACATTGTTCACCAAACTTAAATAGTACCTTTTATGGCACACTGCTGAGATTCTAGGCCTATTTTATATCTGTTGTTAACTGGTACATTCTGCTCTGCTTTCTGTGTTCACTTTGGCATACATAGTTTGTGGATTGATTGCAGTACAACTCCTGTAGCTTTCCTCCTGCAGTGGAGGGGTTCTAGAGAAGATATTGAACTAGATATCACAGGCCTTGGGCAAGCATATTTTAAGGTCTGCTTATTTGACACAAAAAACGGTTTGCACTTTTGTACAATTCAAAGGTTTATCTGTATGCCTATAAATAACAATTTCACAAGCATGAGTTTTGGGCCTATTTAACGCTTTAAAATACAAAAGAGAAACCGGGATAAAAATCTATTAGGATCACATCAACTAAAATGCTGGTACTTACATACTTTCCTTAATGATGGACATAATAAAGCTAGAATTATTCCCATTTTGCATAACATGTGTTTATAACATTTTGTTTTTAGAAATTGTCCTGTTGGATTATGTGAACTGGGAACTTTTCAAGTCAGTTCTTTAAAATGGGATTATTTTACTTCATGGTAAGAACTGGAGAAGAAAATGGTATAGTGCAGACATTACAGAATGGGTGCAAATCCCAGTTTCACCTCTTAACCAATGTGTGATCCTGGTCATCTCATTTAATTTTCATATAGCCTAACCTATCAAAATTACCAGTCCCAAAACCTTTGAAAATTGTCACCCTTCAGAGGGATTTTGTTCTCAGGATTCCATCGTCAAAAAAGCCCCACTTATGGTTTCACTGGCTATAGTGTTGCTTCCACTGTAATAAAAGTGAGCATTGATATATTGCACACCAGAGCTACTTTGCTCTCTAATTACAACACTTCTTGAAATCCATGTCCCTCTTATAATCTCAGTATGCCTGAATATGGACTTGTCCCTGGTAGCTTCTAATCTTCATCCATTAGCTATGCTATGGTATCTGTATCTTTCTCCTTGCTTTCAATTGGTATCCTGTGTCCAAGCTTGAGCACTTTTGCATTCTTTTAGGCACCTCATCTGAGTAGTCTATTCTGGATTATGTGCACCATTGTCATACGTTCTGTGTTCTGCATTTATACTATGGCCGGTCTACCTTCCTCGTGCCTGCTATTGATGAAAAGTGTCCTCTACCTATGGTAGAACACAAGTACCCTTGTCGTTGACTGCTAATGTTGGCCTTGAAATTATATTTGTTTATCATTCAAATTACAGCAAGAATGAAGAGGGTAGTGGGACAGAGAGGGAGTACCTATGATTATTTGGATCAATGCAAAGCAGCACAAAAAGCTATGGGTTTTGAGTACGATGAGGGGGGCGCAACCAGATAATTTGGATTTAATGTAATCCCATTGGTGAAGTGGATGGGGCCCCAAAGGTGTCCGTGCCCCAGGCCCCAAAAGTGTTTAAGATGGTCCTAGATGGGTAGAGATATGCCCGAAAAACTAGAAAGTACATACAGCAAATAATAGAATTTTGTTTTGTTCTTTGCATCGGTTATTACATATTTTAAATGCCATTTAAACAGGAAATTAAATCTATAATTTGTATAATGTTCTCGCTCACATCATACCTACAGCTCTAAATATACATGTAGGTAAAGTATACACAAAAACTCAGAGACACACACGCAACGCGTACCCCCACAACAGCCCCCCTACACATTCAATATTTTAATTCATGACTTGTTAACATTGTAAACAATTACAGATCTAGCATTTCGAAGCAGATTGTGAGACTCTAACCGGTAAAAATAGCAAGCTTATATTTGCAAAAAGGTATTCGTGTTATGGACTAGATATTCGCAGACAGTACCAACAATGTGTTGAGAGCATATTTGCATTCGCTGAAATATTTCAATGTTTGGCGTCTCGGTCAGTTAAGAGAGGCTGCGCCCTAAATATAGAAAGGGTTGCCTCTATCAGATATCTAAACATTGTCAATGCACACACCAACAAAATAAAATGTAAAACAACAATTATGCTAAATCCACATTTTAACCTTGAACGCTGACATTATGCTTTTTCCTTAACTGCATTACAGAAGATGCATTATTCACACAAGAGGCTGCAATTGAATTCCTGTAAGCAGATCAACAAAATGCTTCGAGAAAGGCGTTTGGCAATAGATGGTACACCATCATCATCTTGCTACAGAGTTAGTTACATTCATGCTCAACTGATTCAAAGGCGTTGGTGTAGATTATAATGGTTCTTCAATAACACACTTAATACCGGAGACCAGTTTGTAATCTGCGATACTGGGGTTCGTACAAGTGTTGCTATGCATTGCCCCTGAGCTTGCCTTCCTGCCAACCATCATCAATTACTTTATTTCTTTCTAGCTTTAAAATCCGGAATGAAAATTTATAGGGCATGATTTCCAGAAGCATTTTTGAATGGGAAACCCCCATTGAAAAAGGTTTTGTAAATCAGGATAGTGCATTAATTATTATTATTATAGTTTCCTGTGGGAATGTGCAGAACTTGGTAGCCAAGAAAGAGATCTAGTTGTAGGGTCTTTGAGTAGCAGTCCAATCAGAGTCACCAAATCTCCTGTTGAGATTCTGGTTGCTCAGGGTGTTTAGTTTTTAGAGGAGTTTTGCTGATTTAATTGGAGTTTTTCATCTTTCTTGCCAGTGCGTTTGATTTGAGATCTTCTTTTAACCACATTCACAAATTAGCTTGGTGTATTTTTATTAAGCCTTATTTGGCCTCTTTCCCCGTTGCTTTCCTTTCCTTCATGAAATGCCCCAAAAAGTGTTCATTGTACTTTCCAATCATCCTTTTCCCGCTTTTTTCAGAACAAAGTTTTAAAAAAGCAAAAGAAAAGCTCCTTTCGTTTGTGCATTTCTAATCATATTTGGCAAGCCGTAGTTCTTCTTGTATAGCGCTACTGTTTATTTGTGTAAAGGCTGCTCGAATTTTCAGAAAAGAGAAAGCATAATATGAGCCACAGGTTCGTGACATAGATTGGCGCACCGGGAAGCACGAGAAAGCACTGTTTGCTGGCCGTTTCATCTTGTGCAGAGCTCGTGAGGATCGTGTTAAGAAACGGCCTGGAGGACGTCTTTAGCAGCTACACCACGCTGCCTGGAGGTGAATCAGCGTGTGTGTTGTGGCTGTCTTCTAACTTTCTTTGGACTTGTTCTTTCATTACTGGACTTTGTTTATATGGACTTTGTTACACATATGGACTTTGTTTTCAGCTTTAGAAGCAACAGAGTATCTTACAGCCTTTCTTTTTATTCTTTTTCAGTGTACGCCTGTGGCTCCGCCCATTAGGTGCCTGGGACACTTTTTTTATCTTTCTACTAATTCCCATAGTGCAGCGCACTCGCGCGCGCACCGGGAAGCACGAGAAAGCACTGTTTGCTGTTCGCTGTGTGCAGTGTGTGCTGCGTTTTGTATCCTCATTTTTGCAATTGTTCATATCGCACCCAAGGGGACAAAGTGGCTGGCTAATTGGCTGTTTGGGTGTCGGGTGTTGGGTGCGGGTGATGAATATTGTTCTATTTGTATACCTTATGGGCTGGTACGGAGACTGGGTTAGTCTGCTGGGGAGTGGTGTTTTGGCTTGGTTTGGGCAATTCAACGAAGTTCAGGGTTGCTCTAGGCTACGAAGGCAATTTGGGTAAAATTGTTAAATCATTAACCATGATGAAAGACCCGCGGGCTGATTTTTTCTCAGCAGTAACAACGCACAGGGCTAGTTTGGCGTGTGCGGCGGCGGTACCTCTGCCGCCTCCTTGTATTGAGGAAGATGAATTACTTGAATGCGCTCAAGCTTGCTCTAACTAACTTAAATCAAATGCTGAGCCTCTTACTAACTTGACTGAATTTACAGACTCTTCCCAATCTCTGTTTGTGGAAGAATATTCAGTCCCTATGGGGAAGTAGAGTCTAAAACATCAGTGGGGGGGTGGCTTCTGAGAAATTGCTCAATAGTAACTCCAATAATGATTCCTTTTGTGATACTCCTAGCGACTTTTTGACTGCTGAGTTAGAACTTTTAGACAATCAAACGACCCACGACACTCCCCTGATTGAGGGAGTTGAGGTGACCAATAACAAGGATATTGGTACGATGTTAGGAATCTTTAATAGGCTAATTTTGTATGAACTTAGGAGACAGACCGAAGTTTTGGGTCAAATCAATTCGGCAATAGAACTGATCCCTTCGAGAGTGAATGACCTACTTTCTAATTCACCGAGTGCTATAAAGTCAGCTTTGTCGTGTTCAATAACAGACTCGCCTGTCCAGGATCCTGGGGGTGTTCAATCCTCAGTCATCTCTCAAGATATTATTGAAGTAATCGTTGTACCTGATACACAGGGCAATAAGAGTGTGACAGACTCGGTTAAAACTGTCTTGGTAGCTGCTTTGGAGAAGGCATATACTGCAAATTTTCCTGTTATGGAAAGTGTTTTGGCTGACAATTCCAAAAACACAGCCGTTTTAAACAACAAAAAGGAAAAAAAAAAAGCACGACAGACCAAACTGATGCGTGCAAACAACATGGCGAAAACATCTCGTTAATTCCTGAGAGACTTGACCTTCAAAAATTCGATCCTAGAGGCCAGGGAGGTCTTGGAGGGTGACTATGAGAACCAACCCCCTGCGGAAGAGGGGGTCGAGGTCCAGTCTCTGCCTGGGGTTTCGAAGGAGGCCTGCCAATCCTCCATGGGAGCATACTTTGAGGCTAGCAACTCGATTTCTGATGCAATGAAGAATAGAAAAAGAGAGGCGAGTGAGATTGCCTCACAGTTATCATCTCTAAAAACAGGTTTACAGGACACTTTTGAAATATTTAAAACAAACTCTTTGAACGCTAATAGCTCTCTTGCTCCAATTAACATAGGGTCCAAAGTGGCTAATCATGCAAGTGGGCTGTTTGCTGCGTTGAACTCGCGTGATAATAATGAGGGTAAGGACTTACTCTCGAAGGTTGGTGCCCCAATTGAAGACAAGGGTCAGCTGTCGTGTTCAGTTAACACGGGGCTAGGCTCCAGTGAACGGCACTATAAGGAGAAGATGGTCGGTGCTACATCTGTACAGACCGGATGTGTTGCTCTGGCACCCGCGGGTTTAGCACCTGCCATTCCAAACAAGCCAACACCTACTGTCTCTGTACCTATCCCTGTAACTATGTCTGAGGTGCTGCAAACATCTGAATCTACTGAGCCTCTTTCCGATTTGATCACAGACTTGAATAATTCGGATGTGTCATTGTCTAAGTCTGCTACTCATCCAGTCAGTAAAGAGGAGGAAATTACATCTATGGTGAAGAAAATCTTAGAGGACACATTTGTATCGAATAACAATGGGTGGTATTTACCACGCAATAATATGAGAGAACCCACAAGGGTCAATATGTGTGGCACAAACAAACAAAACCTTGAAAAATGAATCAACGATCTTGATCTAAGAAAACCTGCTTTGAGCGACCTTCCCAGTCTCATATTGACAACTCTGTTTTGGGAGGGTAACCAAACTTCTTTAAACCGTTCCTACATACTCTCATTGTTTGCGGCAATTCCAGAACTAGCACTAATTTCATCAGCTGATATAGTTCTGGTGCACTTCATTCATAGACAGAGATTTGACTATGTGCGTCTTGTAATACCATCCCCTTTAGTAAGGAACCTCTTGCTAAAGGAGGCTGAATCCCTACAACGTAGGGGTTTTGACCTCTTCCAATTTGAGCACACCCTCCCCCCAACGAATGGCAATTCTCAACTCAAAAATGGTGTGGAAGGTGGAGTAGGGGTGGAACCTCAGGCGGGGATTAACAATCTTTCAATGGGCAATGAAGACAAGCAAGAGTGGAGATGGTTGGCTCTTTCCCTCAGAGAATCCAATAATTCTCTGATGGAAATGGGAAAACCACTCTAGCAAGCCTAGAAAAATAACTTTGGCAAGTTGGAATGGAAGAGGACATTTACACTTAATCCATAATAGCGAGGTTACCAATGTTTTACAATCTTATGATTTGCTACTTCTGCAAGAAACTTGGGCTACCAGTGATCTCTTATGGGAAGGTTTTGATATAGCTCAAATTAAGGCTGCAAAGGGGGTGATAGTTCGACCTATCGGTGGACTCCTAATTGCCTGCAAACAAACTCTAGGGCCAACAAAAATGAGCGAATGGTCCAGTTCCAATTCCTTTCGAACCGTGACCTACGAAATCAAAATTGGCATGATTAATATCCAATTTTGTATCACCAATGTATATTGGAACCCGCTAAAATATTCTGACTCCCAATTGGTAAAAGAAATGAACAACCTGACCGCAAAAATCAATGCATGGAGAGCGGCCAATGTGATGGTTTCATAATCTTAGCAGGGGATCTGAATTCAGAATGTAATATTGACTCTACGGTGGCGGATGCCTTATTGTCTGAAAACAAGCTGTTTAACTGTAATGCCAAGGTTACGGCAGGGAACCCCAAGTTTCGGGGAGCTCTATGGTATAATTTTGTGGAAATTATGGGATTAACGATGATGGACAATAAATGCCATACTTGGAATGCTAGAGGCTGTAGCTCTATTTTGGATTATATTTTCGTGTCTATTGGGTTTGATAAAGTTATTTCCAAACTTACTGTAGTTAAGATGCCTACTAGTGATCACAATTTATTACATATTAACTTTCCTCATCCTATACCAACTGGACCATTATCATGCTATACTCAGGGCCTGATAGTAAATCAAAAAGGTAACAGACTGAGGTGGTCATTTGCTAAAACTAAGAAATTTTCCTCTGTTATGGTTAAGAATTTCGAACAGATGCATTTTGAAGACCGGATCTGTAATTTGTCTGTGACCAGGTTTACAACACATGTTAAAGATCTTATTTTGAATTCAGCAGTAAATACGATACCTGGTGGTAATGCTAGAAGGAATCACTCACACTGCTTCAATATGAAGGTTCATATCCATAGAAAATTAATGGAAAGTGAAATTTGTTCAGTTAACAAAACTGGCTATACCGCTGACCATGCACTTACGCTGATTAAAAAAATTAAGTAACAATACAAAAATTGGCTAATAAGCTTTAAGGGCATGCAACCCCAATTGGATGGGGAATATATGCTTAATGCACTGAAAGGTAACAACATCTCTAACTGTTGGCAAATCATTAATAAGGTTGAAGTATCCCAAGAGGAAATGCTATTTACTCAAATCAGTGAGAGAAGGTGGGTTGACTACTTCTCGAAAATGTATGGCGGCGATTTAGCCAATTTTGGAGGTTGTGTTAATAAGACTGCGATATGGGAACTGAACATTTCAGTCTCCAATATTTCTCGCCTTATTATTGAATCAAAAAACTTGGCGGCCCCAAGGCCGAACAATCTATCAAATAAGATCTTAAAAACGGATACTGATGTGTGGGCCAAAGTTCTGCATATCCTATATAAGGATATTCTGAGCACTAAAACTATACCTGAATCCTGGAGATTAGCTCTTGTACTTCCGATCTATAAAAAGGGATCCAGATTTGCTCCGGAAATCTATAGACCCATAGCTATCTCGGACCCGGAGTCTAAAATATTTGCCTCCATTGTACTGGAAGAAATGCAAGACTGGATTAAGAGCAACAACATATTGGATGTCAAACAAATTGGCTTTAAAAAAAACATAGGCACGGACTGTGGGGGGTTTATACTTAAAAGTTTACAATCCAAAGCCCTAATGAAAAATGGAGTCTCAATTTGTGTTGCCTCTATGGATCTCAGTCGAGCATTCGACATGGTTGATCGCCCATCCCTATGGTCCATTCTCAGACACTTGAATATCCCTAAACATCTCCTGGAGATAATAATAGAATTGTATTCAGAGACTAAAATTAAAGTGAGGTTAAACTTGGAAGGTCAGCTTACCTCTGAAATGTGCACTCCTAATGGTCTCCGACAAGGCTGCATGCTCGCTCCAACGCTGTTTAATGTATATGTCTGTGGAGCTAACAAAGCATTAAAGAACAAAGGGCTGGTGGCACCAAAACTGGGAAACAAAAGGATTGAATGGTTAGCTTACGCTGATGATTTTTTGCTTTTGGATTGCACCAAAGTGGGTTTACAACGATTGATAAACGCTTTTGTAATATTCGTGTCTAAATTACACTTAAAAATAAATGCAACCAAGACGACCATTGTATGTCTTGGCAAATGTAGGAACAATTTACTCGGTCACTCATGGTACTGTGAGGGCAAACGTATTAAGTGTCAGTCTGCCTTCAAGTATTTGGGTTATAATGTAATTGGTTCAGGTTCCACAACCATAATAAAAACTCAATTGAGGACTAAGGTAGAGATGGTCCTAAGGCAAATGCGTAAACTAGAAACCAAATATTGCAAATTCACCATGGTACCGTTAAGAACCTTTTACATTTTGAAAGCAATTCCAAGGTTTATGTATGGTACAGAATTGTTTGATTTTGAAAAAGATCTTGCTATGGAGAAAGTGTTTAGTGAATCCATCTGATAACCTTTATACTATAGCAGGTATGGACACCCATAACTTGTTTATCAACCAGTTAAAATCTAAGGTTGAGGTTTGTCTTACCAATTTGGGTGTTTCAATTGAAATGTTACAATCTAACCCGCAAAAAGTAAAAAGTATCCTAAAAAGTGATGACTGGTTACAGACTGTAAGTGCAGTATCGCAGTCAAGGAATTTCAATCAAGCATATTCTTTCTGGAAGTTTTTTCCTGGTATGGAAGCCTATTTAGAAAAATACCCTTGCAGAAGTTTACGAAATGGCTTCATGCGATTTAGATTAAATGTGATGAGAACCAATAGCACTCTGAAGGGTTGGAAGTTGTTGACTGACCCTTGGATCTGGTGCAGATTCTGTAGGAAAGAGGGTATTGAGGAAACACTGCATCATATTCTACTTATTTGCCCAGCTCTGCTCCAATACCAAATCTCATATTTTGCTCAATTTGTACTGCATCTACATCGTGTCAAAAGAGAACTATTGTGGTATCAAATGAGAAATGGTCAAAACACTGTACTCAGGATTAGAGTGATTGCTTTTTTAAAAGTTGTTTGTGACTTATCTTAAATGTTTTTTAGAATCTGTTAAATGTAGGTGAATTTGATCTGCTGATTTTGATAATGAAATACTTTCTTTGAATAGTTGTATGTTGATTGGAATTATGCTTAGTTAGTATCTAATATTGTTTTACCTTGGAAATGTATTTCTTTACTCTGTTCTTATAAAGTGTATTTTGTAAAGGTTTAAATAAACCATATACAATAAAACAAATTTAAAAAAATCATATTTGGCTGTATGCAGAATTGTTTGGATACCTCAAGACAAACAAGGTGACCGTGCACATGGTGGTGCTGATGGAGATGGGAAAATACCAGATGGAGAAAGATTTGGTCCACAGCATATGTTCAAGGGGGAGGAAGCGAGGGCAGATAGGGCAGAACAGGCACATGCAGCTCCTGCACATTGTGGGGGTACATGAAACCTCCTGAATCCGGGCCCAGGCAGTACCTGCCTCTTTATGGATCTTTGAACGTTTTAGTAAAAGAGTAAGAGTGGACAGCAAGGTACTGTGCAAACGTTGTGACATACCAATTAAACAAGGTGTTCAAAAACATTGCACCTAAGAATCAAATGGAATTTAAGTTGCATTAACTAGTTCCAATGCACACTTGTCAACTTCCAGTGACTGCCCTTCCACAGAATTCTCCAGCCATAGTGATGGAAAAGGAGTTTCTTCACAGGAAGTTATATTTGTCCTCACCAGTCCTGTCTACACTAGCACAAGCAGCCCATAAATACATGATACCTCAGCCTGCCCAAACACCTCTGTCCTCCTTGCATCCTCCGCTAGTAGCACAATTTATCACCAGAGCCTTGATCCCAACAAGCAGTGCCAAACCCACTACCACTGCAGCTTCATCGTGCTAAAAGCACAGTGGTGTGCCAGTATTTGGGCAGACATGGAGGGACCAAATGTTGAGTCATGCTGGCACACATGGTCTGTTTTCGCCAGATTACTATCAGTCTGCAGGAATTATACCAAATGGCAGTGGAGAATGTGGTGGAGGAAGACATACTCATGCACCAACTTAATCACTTGAAGGATAATGAGTGGTTATTGTGCAAGATGGTAGGAAAGGATAGGTTAAAAGTCATATGTCACTTTTGCAGCTCAAGAAATAGTGGCTGTCCAAGTATGCACACAAGTCACACTGAGCTGCAAAGCCACTTAGATGCAACCCACACCTGCAGATTTGAGAAATGTGTGAAAACGTTTAGGAAACGAGTGAAGGGTGTAATTGCAGTTAAGTAAGGGCATTCAGACCAGTATAACATTCATTTGCCAAATACTTCTGTAACACTGCCACAAAATCCTCAGAGGGTAGAAATCCAATGAAGCATTTTCTACCTGACCTTACTATACACATTTGCATTTCTCATTCAAGCCATGACAACCACTGCCAGCCAGGAGTGGGCTGCTCGCTTTATTCAATCTTTCCCACAGATTCAAGAAATGACAATGCATGTTTGTCATTGTGGATGGTCCACACATAGAAAATGCAAAGCTAAAACCATTTTATTTATCCCAGAGACCTGGATTATAGGTAATAATGGTGCACTACTGGCTGGCCTTAACTCAACTAGCCATAGTTACATATCGAAATCTAGAGTCAATAAAAAATTGGGGGGGGGGTTAGCAATGGCTAAATCAGAACTCAATATTGCCTCTCTCTCTCTAAAGGCACTCTTGACTTTACTCAAATACTGTCACTTAACATCGGTTTGAGATCTTCTGAACCAGTTCTCATGGTGCTTCTTTTGGCCCCCCACCCTGATCCCAAAGGTGAATTTGTGCATACATTTGCAGAATACTTAATAGAGATATCTATGTTCTAAAATAAGTTCATTCTTCTGGTGTCTTCAACTATTGGAAAGAACTTTGGTCAGATCCCAAAGTAGCATACCTAACATATTCTTTGGAAGTTGAAACTGCAGGTTAAGTACCAGAGACATAAATCTGGACACACCCTGGATCAACATTTTTCACACCAACTGCAGATAACGGTTGATGCTCCCCTGCACATGTCCTAGTCCGATCATGAGGGCATTCTGTTTAATTTGTTCATGGACTCACATCCACCTGTAAATAGTCAATGCACTGCCTCCTCCACATCCTGAGCATGGAAACAAGTTACAAAATAACACAGTTTGAATTACCTAACCACAAATGCCAATACTATGCCCACACTGCCAATCAATGATCCAAACCCAGCGGGTGTCTCATTAAATTCATTGAAAACTGAGCTACTGGACAATATTGCCCCAGTTAACACACAGATTGGGGGGGGGAACAGGCAGCTGGGAAGAAATGGTATACACCAGAATTGAATAACAAGTAAGGAACAAGGAAAGGAGATGACAACTAGCCCATGTGCCTGCTGCCCTCAGAGAACTAAAACTATTATGGCCAAAAGATTCACTCAGCGGCCAATAGCGGCCAGAAATTATTTGCAGTGGTAAACATGATATCTGATGGGTGGGCACGACCTGAAGTAGCCCCTTCTCATGTCCTAGTTGATGGGCCCCCCTGCCCACGCCATTCAAAAAATGTAAAAGATTAGGAATGAATTGAACAGACCCTCTTACAAAGAAAATGCACCAGAGTCAGTCCCAGATAGAATAGCTACTATGCCAATGGCTATTTTAAAAATACATGCAACCATGGGTGAAAATGAATTCCATAAACTCCTACTGTCTGCTAAATGCACAGGTTCCCGATTAGATATAGTTCTTCCCAAACTGGCCAAAGACATTTACCCTCTCTTTCAGAAAGATATCTGAAAATATTTAACTCCCCCTTGTCCTCTGGAATCTTTCTATCTATACAAATAAATCTACTGTAAAACCTCTGATCAAAAAACTTTGCTTAGAGAACAACGAGCCAGTAAACTTTGGCCCATTATCACAGCTCCCCTTCCTGGCCAACCAACTAGAGAAAGCAGCAGTGGCTCAAATAAAGATGTTATCTTATCAAATACACTGTTATCTTAGACCACCTTAGAGAGAAAACGGAGAGGCATCAATCAAGTATGTTGCTACTGATGGACCTGTCCACAGCATTTGACATGGTGGATCACGGAAATCTACTTTCTCGCTTACATGACTGCGGTTTCAGGGACAAAGTCCTAGACTGGCTCTGCTCCTTCTTAACTGATCATTGTCAACAAGTTCAAATGGGATCTTTTCACTAGCATTTTGTACCAGTAATCTATGGGGTACCCTAGGGATATGCGCTGTCACCTATTCTGTTCAATCATTATATATGTCCATTAATGAAAATGATCCACCAATATGGTCTATTGTTTTTTAACTACACATATGACATCCACATTTTAATTGACATAGACCAAGGGTCAATCGGCTAACTACAGCAAGCCAATAATTTACTAGTTGCGATCAAGGGTTGGATGGACAGGAACTATCTTAAAATGAAGCCAGATTAAACTAAGATCATATTCATTAATCATATACTCAGTCCCCAATAATTTTCATTCTGACCAGAAGACTTTAGAATGTGTCCTGTGCCAAAAGAAGAGGTAAAGAATCTATGAGGTGTTCACAACAGCTCACTTTCATTAAAAGGAGAAATAAACACCATGTCCAGATCATGTTTTATTTTTGCTGAAACAATGAGACTTGTACTCTCACTACTTTCTTTTCCCCAATGAGAAACCATTATCTTAAGACTGGAATTGTGTATCTGTACTTCTGCCCTCTATATAGCAGGCTATAGGCAAGGAACACCCAGCCAGGGCTTTCGATTGTGTAGCAATGAACCAGCAGAGTAAATAAATACAGAGCTGAGGGGTCCTCGTTTTTTGGGGGCTATGTGGAAGAGGACCAGAATACAACAATATATAACAAAGGTTCCACAATACAGCTACCCTTCTTCACAAGCACCAGGTGTATAAGTCCACACTTAACAACGATCAAGAGATGCCTTATTTAATTTAAACAGAAAAATGCTGCATATTTTAATCTTTATACACCAAATATATACAAAAAAAATAATAAAATATCTTAAAAAACAATGCATGATTTGACATTTTCAACGAGCATCAATAATTTTAAAGGTGATAAGACAAAAATATATATAAATTAGATTTAATCATCTTAACCAATGTGTGAGGTTAGTAAGGACGTGAGGGATACATTGAATGAAGAAAAACCCTCTATATTATTTTTCCTTTAAGTTGGTCGACACACAATTGTGTTTCTGGGTCTCAAAACTAAAAGACGTAATTGATTTAATCTAATTTCCGTAATCTGTTGAGCCCGTCTTCAGGACACTGTGTTATGGCACAGGCTAGTGGAAAATCAGCACAATGTTTAGAGGTCATCTGTTGGCCAAGCGCTAAAAGTTATAAATAAAAATAAGAAAATGTATTGGTAATAATCTAAAAACGAGCATATGCTCTCTATTATCGGTGTGATGGAAAACTTTACTAACCTTCAATTTCTTTGCAGGCGTGTGAGGATTCAAATGTTTTCATACCGACGACCAAAAGTGGTCATTGAATGGCATTTCATGCCATCTGAAAGAAAATTGGTGAATATGATGAGTTCTCCTTACAAATAATGAGAACATCTCACTATAACATTCTATATAATGATCTACGTCTGAAAGAAATGTTCAGCATCGACACCTATACTGCAGCAGGCAATTGCATAACTAGCTACAGTTGTCAAACTGCATTTGGAGCCAAACATGCGATTTTATCGAAACATCCGTTTTGCGATTTTTGGTGTTTTTGTACCATGGACAATGATACTAGGACCCTCTGGTAATCACCCTATGCCTACCAGCATTGTCAAAGATACAATATTCACTGCCTTAGTAACATTACAAATCGGCAAAGTGAATTCTTAAGTGAGGCGTATCAGCATAGAATAGGGAAGAAAGGCAGGTTAGTTGTGAACAGTGGCAGAATGCTTTCTTTAGACTAGATATACAATTCTGTGTGAAGTACTCCCCACATGGGCAACCTGTAATGGGAAAGTTAGGGACTAACATATCTTGTCTTTTACAGCCCAGTCCAATAATGTTGATAATGTTCAATAACCTTCCGCTTTCTTTAAAAGGTTCTACCACCCCAAAGTACCTGAGAGGCCACATGAGAACAGGATCCAAGATGAATCTTGGGCCCCTGGAAGACTCCTGAGCCTAGGAGATGTTCTTCCGTGTCACAGTACCTTTAGTGCCTTGGCTGGCAAAGTGGCAGAGTTTCTCGATGTCACATGACGATTCTCTTTGAGGATGGATCCCCCCTTGGAAGAAAGAGCCACTGGGATGCTGAGTCCAAGAAGATGAATGGAAACACATTCTTTCTGAAGTGCAGCAGTTTTGCTCTTCACATGCTCTCCTTTAGTCAACGATTTCTCTGACTGCAGAAATTATGTGAAGATGAAATTTGCTTTGGGCTCCTTAAAGTCTTGGAAGATGAGAGATCCTTGGGACTCTTCAATGACTTCTGGCAGCAACGGGTGCATAGGTCACTTTTGCTGTCGGGTTTCAGAAT
Organism: Ambystoma mexicanum; assembly: GCF_040938575.1. Taxonomy (NCBI): domain Eukaryota; kingdom Metazoa; phylum Chordata; class Amphibia; order Caudata; family Ambystomatidae; genus Ambystoma; species Ambystoma mexicanum. Next base: position 341,159,780 of record NC_090939.1, read on the forward strand.
ATGCGTTTTTCCAACTTTCGGTTCTTTGTTACTTCAGCCAAAGCACGGTTGTCTGGACAGCTTTTGGTGACCTGGACTCAACCATTGGAGTGGACCACATACACTCATCAATTCTGCACCCTCGGGACATCTTCATTAGAATCTGGTGGTGGGAAACCCACCCACAGACTTTCCTCTGCACTAAGTTACTCTTGTCTCTCTCAGGTGGGAAAAGTGATCAGTGAGGATGGCAAGGATATTCTTTGAAATGTTCTTAGGCAGTTTGGGGCGTTTGCAGCTCTAGGTGACAAGCAGCACTATGCCAGGGTACCTCCTCTTCTGGGCAGTAGATATCAACATCTTCCACTCATCACAAAATGCACCTCTGGACTCAATGGACTTCTTTGACTTGAGATGTCTGGACACACCTCTTCAGGACTCATAAATACCACTTCTCTGGACATCAGACACACAGGACTGGCTTCCAGGGTAAATCTGATAAAAAGTAGCAGTTTGCACGATGGTTCCTCATAGCTCGGGAGTGGTCTCCTTAGCTGGCCCTCTCTGGGGCCCTCTCTGGATCAGTCCTAGGAAGAACACAGCAGCTTTTGGATTACAAGAAGAAAATGCAGTAGCAGACTTCTCCTCCAGCTGGACTTCAAGGAACAGCTTCTTCTTGCTCAGCTTCAACTTCAGCTTCTGAACACATTATTAAGTGAGAGGTCTCCAGATATACACACATGTTCCCTATTCACTCTGGCTGAGCCAGGTTCTGTCAGCAAATCACACAGAAGGACATTCATGCAGACAGGCAGCCAATCAGGCTCACAGGCATTCAGGCCATTCACTCCACACAGACACAGATAACAAAGAATGTGGATTGTGGTAAGTACCCAACCTTTCAGCCCACTACACTGGATTCATGTCAGTTTCAGTCAGGACAGTCTAATTCATTGTGTCACAAACACAGAAACCAGACATCCATAACACAGAGTGTGAGTTCACTTCAGACTCCATTCATACATGTCCTATCCCTAGGGTGTACCCACAACACAAAGTCCCTGGAGCGGCTCCAGTCAGTCTGACAGGAGGCAACCCCAGAGCTATATACAGTATTTCCACCCAACAGCCAGTCGGGAGGAAAGGGAACAGATACATATATGGTGTTTCCACCCAACTGCTACTCAGGAGCAAGGGACATGTCAGGGTTTCCCAGGACTTTGGCAACCAAGGTAAAAGGTAATAGAAACCAATAGGCCACAGGGGCCAGCTTGCCTTCTATCAGGAATCCATTGATTCCTATGGCAGAGCCTGGATGTTCCAAAATGGAGGACACTCATAGCCACTCCCAAGCCCACATGTAGCTGCCACAAGCCCATACCCTGCCCTGCCCAACAAGATGTAAATGAAACACCTACTCCAGTATGGTGAGAATGCTCCCACTCTCCATCGGTTGAAGAAGTGGTCGGTCGACCAAGAATTTACCAGAGGAACAGCACCACCAAGTCGACCAAAGCTGATGCATTGCTAAACCAAAGCAGAGTACTCGGTATGCAGTAGATGCCTGGTGAGTTGTTGGAGAGCAGGTGGCTTTTGCAGCATCTATGCGGTACAGTGCACCCACTAAATGGTGTTTTGGCCATACAAGTCAGGGCCAGGGGTGCCTGCTGTCATCTTTGCTCTAAAACTTGTGGATGAGCATCAGGTAGGTAAGGTACCGGTGGGAACATTATTAGATCAAACCACCAAGGTATCCCTCATCTTTTCATATGAAACCCAGCGTCTCATCACCAACTCCCTCTGAGGTACCCCTCATCTTCTTCGTAACACCCACACAAATACTTCAGCAGAAATGTACCCTGTTGTCAGCACTTTAAAACCTCCAGTTTTCATCGTCTTTTTCAGATTGATGTCTTCTGTTTCACATGCACTGCCATCCAACAACCTAGTTCACTGGAAGAAGAGTCTAGGGGCCTCATTGTAAGCACGGCGCTGATGTAAAAAAAAATCAGTAAAACATAGGTCACTTGGTCACGTGTGCATTACTGCACCACAGTACTATAGTTTTGGTGGTGAGGTGGAGGAGAAAACCTCTAGCAAAATGCTGGAGGTAAATCTGCTGCCTTATGGCTAAAAATCAGCTAAGTATGCCGGCTATAGTACTGCGGAAAGCCCAATGGAGTCTTATGAACTCCATAAATGGGGAGTAACACTGCCATACCACCCCTCGTGAACCGGTGGTATTTCTGCCAAACCGAGTGGCAGTAACTGTACATCTATTTGGCAGTGTCCTGGGGATTTACCACCAGAATAACGCCAAACCTGTAATGAAGCCCCTAGGTACATTGGTGCCCAATTAAGTGCCCGCAATTATTTTATGAGAGAGTGTGAAAGTGATTATTAGTACATATAAGCACTGCCTGTGTATCGGTCCTGCATGTTATTCAAATATTTGCTTGATATTGAACAGAATGAACAGTACTAAAAGGAAGTGAATTTAGATGGACCAGGCTTTGAGAGTGCCCTTCCTATTATGAGTACCACCATCCTCACCTTTGTACACACAAGGTTTAAGCAAAACAACACTCAGATTTGTAAGAATACAATTAACACATTGTAGCAGATACAAGTGGGGACATTGTGAATCCCCTGTTCTGCTTTTCCCAACCATCCATACTTTGGTCTTCAAGACCAGCGGTTGGTCCACTGGCAACAATCAAGCACCACTTTTCTCCACTACCCCATTGATACCTGGAAGCAGTGGCTGTTCCATTGACATCCGTCAACCTTCCCCCTGGATCCTTTTTGGTCCCCAAACTGAGGGTGGTCCAATGACAGCTCCTAATTACCCCCCACCCCGGCTGACTCTGCCTGCTTCTCCCCCTTCCACTGCTCAATTTCTACTGCTTACAAGGTAACTCTTGGATTAGATACTGGAAAAAGCCATCTCCATGCCTGCAATATTTTGAACCCTGTCCTGCATACACTATACCATACTGTGCTGCAATAATATTCTTGCTCCCACAATACAACTTTTTTCAACAGATTGGCTGGGGTATGTGTTGCTTTGCTTACTGCAATTAAGGGGAGGGACATTTTGCCATACATTTTGTTATGGTATAGACTAGTATTTCTTGGTGTTAGGTGGAAACCTGTGCAGTTCACTCTGGGACCACTGCAAAAGATTTAGGACTACAGGTGTTTGGCAGTAAACCCACTTGGTAGCAGTCTGCACCACACAGATTCACTGTTGGTAGCTGTGGCTGAGCAGTCAGACTTCTCTCAAGAAGAGTCAAGCAGTATGTGGAGTATACAAGATAGGGCAATTCTTCACAGTAAGACAAGCAGACACGCAACGAAGCTCAGTGTAAAGATATTAAGGTATTTATTTATAACAAAACATCTATCCAAAACACTATGGCACTATCACAGTAAACAAATCAAGCACAATTACTCTACGAAGAAGAAACAATCAATCCCCCTAGCAATATTTCGACAAGTCTAGGTTTTTCCGGCACCACTTATTTACAGACAGAGGTGTATGCCTCAACCTAGATGGAACTCTAATATTAGTTAGGACGGGAGAGGAAAATAGGCAGGTTATGAAAGCAACACAGTTCAATACTTCACGGGAAAAATGCAAGGCAAGAAGGCAAGAATCACAATAGATCATAAAGTTCAGAGGCCAGGCCCACTCGGAGAGAGGCAAGGCCATATGTCCCAAAAGTCTCTAGTGGAAATGCGTTTGAGTCTTTGTAGCAAATTGTTATCGGCAGATTGAACCAGTTCAGAACAATACGTGAGAAAGCTTGGAGGCGACCCAACGGAAAGCAGAGGATTAAGACACCTCACTCGAACCGATCGAAAGGGAAGCCAGGCGGACACGGTACCTTGTTTGTGGAGGACAGCTCCGGCGGGGGCAGTTGTTCCTGGTAGTGGATGCACGTCGGGTCTTTGCCAAGAGTAGAGATGTTCTCGTCGTCGAAGAAAAGTGAAGTCTGGTGCACCACCAGGGAAGAGACCAGCCGCGGAGTGCTCCGTCACAAGGCACCACCTTTTGGTCGCGGTACAGGGGTAGTGGCTATCTGGTTGCCGAGGTGCTCTGCACGGGCAATTCAACCACTGCGTCCTGAGGCGAATAAAAAGCAAAGGGGACTGGTTGTTCCCACCAGTCAGGGGAAGAGACTCTCCGGCAGGGAGATCTCCTCTGTCATCGGGAAGTGGTGAGTCGGTTCCGCAGGGCTCCACCGGAGGTGTCGTCGTGCAGGTCGGCTCAGCGTTACCCTCGTCGAATTCTTAGGTCCTGTGGCGACTTCTCAAGATCCAGTCCCAAAAGCCCTGCTTTTATGCAGAAAACCCCCATTCATTCAGCCTAGCTGTCAATCAACACATGCTAAGTGGTGAGCGGGAGGCTCACCACTTGGGCCAATCACTCCAGAGTGCGACCGGAGTTGGCAAGGCAACTCGGTCCAGGGTGCCTAAACCCCCTCCCACACCCCTGTGGTAACCCAGACAGAATGGCACCACTTTGGAGGGTCTCTGTACAGAGCCCGCCAAACGTGGAACAAAGGGCTCGACCTTTGGTTTAGGAGTCACAGAGATGAACACAGACGCCATTTTACAAACCGAGTTCTGGCAGAAAATACCATCCGATAAACTTATTTAAGATAAGTAGATCGGTGGTACGTTAGAGATTAACGGGAAAAAGTATCAATCTCCAACAATGGGACGACCCATAGGGTTATGTTCGGGGTCGAACATAACAAGTAGTTTCCACTGCCACCAGCCAAAACTCGACGAGGGGGGACGGGACAGTACCCCCTCGAATAACAGATCCAGGAGTAATCGAATTACCCCTACTAGTACGTCCACAATAAGATGGTTTGTACTAGTTCTGTTAATAAATTTAGGTCTAGTAAAGCCAATGGTGACTTTACATGCCCGGGGAGACAGTAGTCAGTCCCCGGGTATGGAGTCTATGGTGGGGGTCCGCTAGGACGCCCCAGTGCTACGGCACGTAGGGGGCGGTGTTGCACACATAGAAAAACATATGAGACCCTATGGAGTAAAAGACCCCATAGCCCATAGAACACATTGACATTCAAAGGAATTACACACATACATTTCCAAGAGCGGGAGAAAAGAGTCCCACTCTTGGCAGGATGGAAAAAACAAACTCCAGAAATCCAGCAAAGCTGCTGGGGGACTCACTAGGTTAGGAAATTCAGCCTAAACAGAGAATTCTCTCTAACATTTGGCAATAATAAAAAAAGCAAGCATGCATTCAACAAAAGGAATAGGCATGACATATATGTATCCCAACCAAACAATTCATAGTGATGTATTTGATCCATGAGTGGGTAATTTGATAGAGGAAAGTACTACTTCCAACTTCTAAATCAGAAGCCAGAACCCTTGGGCCATACGAGTTGTGATGTTAATTGCTGCTCCAATCCTATCAATGCTTTTGCAGCATATTGGCAGCTTGGTTCTTTACTGTTTGCTGACACGAAAAGACATGCAATAAAAGCGTAACAAATTTGACTGGCGATTCAAAGTGGTACTGTCTGTTGTGAAGGAAATGAAAGTTGGCATTGAATGTCACAGCAGTTTGAAGTTCTGTGGATTAATTCCTAGACAGATTAGTTACAACTTCCCAGCATAATGAAGCAGGACACCAGCCTTGGACCAACCTTGCTGAAAAAGTAATTGCTGTTCCAATCCTACATACTATATTGTGTTGCGTTTACTTTATTTAGTAAAGTACTATCAAAAACACAGGTTCAATTCTAAGAGACACATTATGCCAGTAGGGGCAGTGACACTTGTTCAAGGCCCTACCGGCAGATTTTTGACTGAAGCACTGACACTGTTACTGTTACTAACAGTGCCAGTCAAATGGGACTCCACGGGAATGGGAACTTACCGTTCCTCCACAGCCCATAATATCTCCGCATTACTGGGCTATCGGACGGTGGAAATGATAAGCAGAGGTTGGCTGTAGGCCACGAATTGTACTGGCGGCCTACTGTCAACATCATAATGAGGGCCATTGTCTGGGGTTGCATTTGAGCCCAGCGCGCTCAACTTCTCCTCACTGGGAGGCAGAGTCTTTGCCACTTTACAACCAATGTCCCAAGCATGAATCCGAAAGGAGCAGAGGTGCACATTAACAGACATGAACGCAAACACAATCCCATAGGCCAGTATTCACATGGCTCTGCCGGAGGATGACATCTCCTTATCATTGTTGTGTATGCACCTAACAGCAACCTACACCCAAAATTCAAAGGTAAGAAATGATGGCAGCCACAACCATAGCACATATTGCAATTGAGGGACACCAAATGAATATGTAAAATTGTAATGTTCTAAGGAATTGGCATGGGAGTTGGCTTGACCCCAAACCAAACCTATAATTCAAAGGCAATACATTAAAATAGGAGGCCCTAGGAATGTTACTAATAATTTGTATTTTGTGAAAACTAAACAAAGCAAAAAAAGTATTACAAATTGTAGTATACTTTTTTTATTTCATTGTGTACATCTATAATTAAAATGTGTTACCGATTTAGCAGGATTCAAACTGGCCATGCTCCGGAACAAGCATCTGTGCCTGAAACAATGCTAAATGGACACATTAAGAAATGCCAAAATGCAATGAAAATAATGAATTGAAAGTCATATATTTGCATTTTGATAGACAGCACTTCAGTGCAGTGAGGGTGGACATGTTTCGTAGGGTCTTAGCCCATGGACAAGCAGTGTTATCAGTGACTCAATTCAAGAACCACGGCTTGGAAAGACTGTGGGCCTCATTATGAGTATGGAGGTAGCCATGCTCTTAATAAGGGCATGGCTGCCTCCATACCGAGTTCCAGTACTGGGTTCCTCCGATGAGGACTTACCGGGCTATACCAACCTTGGAGGACCCGGTAAGTCCTCATTGGAAAAACCCATCCCCATTCCTCTTTGAGCTCCCATAGGGCTTAATGGGAATGGGGAGGGAGCTAATAACGGGACCGTTTTTAGCTCCCTGGTCCCCTCGCGGGACCCGCTAAGGACGCCTGGTTTTACCAGGCGTCCTTACCGGGTCCTGCAAAGGGAACCTCATAATAGGGCGTCCCGTAATGAAGGGTGCTGGTCCCGTACCGGCACCCTTCATTACGGGAGCGCCTGCCTCGTAATGAGGCCCTGTGAATGGGTGATGGGCTCTTGCTTGCTCATGCTTGCAATTGGGCAGTATGATTAACGTCTACTGCTACACAGTGGCAAATGTGCAGCTCCATGCTGGTTTTTGCTTTAGACATTTTCGACAAAAAGGAAAATTAAAAGTGACAGACAGGCCCTGAGCCCCTGTGATAAAGTATGAGGGGAAAGGAAGAAGGGGGATCTGATAACCTGTGATCAATACCGGCCCACGCGACATCAGTTATCTCCTTCAGGTTCTGCTGATGATATTGCATCCTGTCCCTTGCTGGGTAACCCTGAGACTGAATCCGGGTGCCACTTAAGCTGTTTAGGATTCTGAAGAGGAGGATGAGAGCTGAAAGAAAACACATCCTGGTAAGGTGCATGGCTGCTTCTCATGTGGAGCACTTGGCAATCTGTCTTGCTGGTTGTGTTGATCATGGAACCCTTTAAATCCTCCAGAATGTTTATAGGAAAAGAACTGTCTATGGAGACATGGGGTACTTGGCAATGGGAAAGCTTTTATGAGTTTGTCATTTAGGCACTTTTTATTCAGCTATTCATCTGTAATTAGACTGGACACTCCAATCCCATTCAACAACACATCCATTCACTCCAGATCAACTTGCTGGAATTGTGCAGCCTTCAAGAGTGCCTGTCTTTTAAGAGTTGTGTCCATTACCATGCGTTGTGGTATCCAAGTGTTTGTAAGAGGCCCCCTATAAATCCTGCGCTCCTGGCATACACCAGACAGCCCAGAAAGGCAACCAGCATGGTTGTCAGGGGGTTAAGTGTATGCCAGAGGTCCCTGAGAGGTAGTAGATAATGCTTTGCCTTTACCAAAGTTGGTTGAAGTTGCCACAATGGTGAAGTGTGCTGGTGGATACCCCATTACACAGTGCGCTCTTCGGTCTTAGTTCTTACCAAGAATATTGATCTGTGTGTTCTTCCGAGACACTGCTGGGACGTGTTGTGTTGAGGAGTTGTTTAGACAACGGTTATCTGTAATCCTTTATTATGAAGGATTACAGATAACCATTGTCTAGACATCACACATATTCCCCTTTTCGTGAAACATTTCATTAAGCAGTATTGCGCTCGAGCCATTCCAAGATGGCCGACCGCATTCAACATTAGAAACCACTTTGGTTTCCATTTCAATGCTCAAAGTTTGTACTAACAACTGCTTAACACAACGCATCTCTGCGGCGTCCCGGAAGAACACACAGATTGATATGCTTGGTAAAAATTAAGACCGAAGAGCGCATCTTGACAGCAAGGTAGAACATGTTTGAATCGTATAATATTCATATTGTTATACGATCTTTGATAATTTGAAATTTGTCTTTACACAGTGACATTGCCACAGGGAAAGCGTATCTGAACACAAGGAACGTTGCGTTTCCACCATGAATACTCCCTTCCTAGGTAGATCGCAGGATTGAGAGATGGGTAAGAAACTAATCAATTAACGTGTGACACACTCCCAATTTGTTATTATTTTTAAAACACCTTGAGTGATATTGTGCTTATTACAATTTTGCATATATATTCCCTGTTGTGAGCATCAACAGGTTAGTCCACCAACAATTTTGCCTCTATATAGAACAAGACCATATTAATTCTGACTCTAGCTAATATAATGGTTTGATCTCTTCGTTTTTCCTATCAATGCAATGCAACATAACGTATGTATCCGTCATCTAATGATGTCATGCATGTGTGTTTCTCTTGCCTAACTTCAAACATATTTGTACTGGCACTCCGTATGATATATTATTGAGGCAATTGATACTGATATACGCTATGCACCAAAATCATACCGCTTTCTGTTGAATTTTGTTAAACCTATTTGGACCATGTGAATGAATATCGACCGGTTATGGATAATGAATAGTTAATTGTAATTATCTGATCTAATTAGAAGATTGCACTGGCCCTGATGAAGGACAAGATTCTCTAAACAATTAGAAAATAAAGGAATATTGAAGATTTTGATACTTTGACTACTTTCCTCAAACTATCAAGATTATTACACACCACTACGTGGTTATTGGGAGTGCAGGCCACATCGTTGGCTTTGTAGCCAAGGTCTGTCTTTCTTGTTTGAACTGGGATTGCTATTCAATTGTATTGAAAGTGAATATAAGCATAGGCTCTGCACACTCATCACTTTTTATGCATGTAGTCTCATTGCCACTGCAACCTCATCTTGACTTGCAGCCATGCTCTGCAGGCAGCATAATTAGAAGCACTACTCCTCTATGTCAACTACATATATGAGTGTTGTGCTTGGACATATGTAAAATTCCTGCCCCTAGATCTGAGACTGTAGGGAACGGCCAGAGGCCTTACAACCAGGGGTTATGGTGCACACTTTATGCGCTGAGTATCAGAACCAGGGATTCTGAGCTCCTTAAAGGCTGAATTACATGGATTGTGAGCATTGTAGCTATGCATAGTGGTAGAGAATAGGTGAAAGTCATTCTGCAAACATAAAACATCTAGAGCATGACACGTGGCATGCCTAAGAAGCACTGACACCAACATCAATGTTACTGGGCTTGACCAAAGACACTTAAGCTAGGGGTACTTTACCTGGGGACTTCGATTAGGCCATGCCTTATTCATATTGCCTTCACTGCAAAGTGATACATCTTGTTTTGTAGCATTTGTACTATTAGGAAATCCACTGTTAATGAAACCAACTAAATGTATCATACTGACGTTTCTGAATTAGGCTCATTGTGTAAAACCCTATTAAAAACAAAAACTTAAAATAAAAAAAGGTTTCTGTGTTTGGGGACACGTTTGTCGGGTGGGGATACTATCCCAGTGCTCTGGTTCATTTCTGCACAGCTATCTGGAATGTATCTTATTTTCTTGGCCCGTGCTCCCTGGACTTCTATTTGATTATTTGGCAATGCGCTTCAAGATTCTGCAAAAGTCATCACAATTTGTTTGTTTGTTTGTTTGTTTTTATTATTTATAATGTGCAGGGTACCCGGAGGTATCAGGCCGCAGCATTTACAAGAATTTTCGAGGCTTAGTTGCAGTCATAATAAGATACATATACGTAGGAAAATAAGGTACACCAATGTTTTATACAGCGAAGCAGCGAGGTAGATAGGCATTATATACAAGTAGACAGGTGCGCACATGTGCACATGCGCCCATGTGGATAGTGTGTGTGCAAATGTTGCCGTATTTGTTGTCCTAGTGGGCCTTTATTTGCAGCCATGAAACTACTTTGGAGTGGATGTTTTGGTATGGCAGGTCCATTCTGAGGTTTGCAGGCAAGGAGTTCCACAACTTGGCTGCTTTTACCGGGAAAATGTTTCCCCCTATGGTGGCAAGTTTGTAGTTGGGAACTGATAAGCAGTCTTTATATGCCGTTCTTACAGGTCTTAAGGAGGATTGTCTGTGAAATCCGTTAACCAGGAAGGTTGGGGCAGCATTGTTGAGAGGTTTGTGAGTGAGAGATGCCGTTTTTGGAGGATTTTGTCATTAGTGGAGAGCCAGTTGTTCTGTTGGCTGAATCCTCTTATGTGTTCTCTTCTCGAGATGCTCAAAGCTGCTCTGAGGGCGTTATTCTGGAGGATTTGTATCTTGCTAGTAGTGGCCTTGGATGATCCCAAATAGAGGGCTTTGCAGTAGTCAAGGCGGGACAATATGGGGGCTCTGGCAAGTGTAAGGCAGCTATTGTCCGAAAGAAATGGTCTGGCTGTACGGATTAATTTGCATGTGTATGCCGTGGAGGATGCTAGGGAGCTCACTTGTCTTTTAAAGGAGAAATTAGAATCCAGGTAGAATCCCAATGTTTTGACCTCCTGTCCGACTGTGATGTTATTCCCATCAATCATGAAGGAGTTGTATGCCGGACCCAGTTTCTTTAGGCTGGAGGTGGTGCCTAGGATGATAAGCTCTGTTTTATCATCATTCAGGCATAGTCCATGAGTGGCCATCCATGCCTGGATGATGATGTATACCCTATTTAGCAAGGCCAAATCCTTTTCATAATCTCCAGAAAATGGAAGGAGGATCTGGGTATTATCTGCATAGTTAGTGTAGGTGATACCGAGATGACCCAGATCATCGAAAAGGGGCTTGGTAAATATATTATACAGAGTAGGGGAGGCACAGGATCCCTGTGGTACACCACAAGTGATAGGTATGGGGTCTGCTGCAGCAGTGGGAGAGATTACCCTTATAGTTCTGCCATTGAGGAATGATGTGATCCAGGTGATAGCCTCAGTGGAGAAGTGTGCTGATGAGTGGAGGTGTGAGCATAGGACGGAGTGATCGACCAGGTCGAAAGCAGCAGATAGGTCGAGGAGTAGGAGTAGGGCAGTTTGTCCGTTGTCTCCGAGTGTGTCGATCTGCCTTTTAGGTTAATGAGTGCGGTTTCAGTCCCATGTTGAAGGCGAAACCCTGTTGTCTGGATCCTAGTAGGTGATGGTCTTCCAGGTGCTTCTGTATTTGTACATATGCAACCTTGTCCAGGATTTTCAGCAAGAAAGGGACGGTTGTTATGGGTCGGTAGTTGGTGGGTGTGGCTGGGTCAAGTTTAGGTTTTTTTAGTAGTGGTCGTACCCAAGATTGTTTTAGATTGGTGGGAATAGAGCCGGTGGCGAATGAGGCGTTAATGAGTTTCGTAATGAAGGGGGAGAGTTCGCGGGCAGCATCTTTGATAAGCTGTGCTGGGCATAGATCTCCTTGGCAATTAGATGGTTTCAAGGATAAGATGATTTTTTCAACTTCAAGTGAAGTTCTTTGGAGAACTTGAAGCGGGTAATAGCTGTGGATGTAGGTTTGTCTGGAATTTTTGGGGGGAGAGTGACATTGAGGGAGGCTTTTTTGCTAGAGATTTTGCTTTGTAGGGTCGCGATTTTATTTGCTAGGGCACTTTGAATTTCTGAGCACCAGTTTTTATCTTTGGTGCAAATGTCAGGAGGTACTATGGGTGTTTCAATTTCTTTAAGGATAGAGAAGAGTTCTTTCATGTTGGATTGCGCTTGGGATATGCGAGAGTCAAAAGAGGTTTGTTTAGCCAGGTAGATTTCTTTTTTGTAGAGTGTGGCTAGTTTGGAAAGTTTAAGTTTGTTTGCGACTGATGGGGATTTTTTTCAAGTGGCCCCGCAGTTTCTTTTTTGCTGCCTAAGGTTTTTAAGGAATGATGTGTACCATTTGTTGAGTTGGGTTTTTGGTTTGCTTGGTCTGAGTTTGAGAGGGGCGATATTGTCCAGTGAGGCGGCCATAATCTTGTTGTATTCTTCGACCAAGGTGTCAGGGTTGAGGTTTTCAGAGACAATTGACATAAGTGGCTGCCATATGCAATGTCCTCAGTGATGCCCTTTGAGATGGCATCCGTATTGTCATGTGTAACCTATTGAGCAGATCATGGTGGGGAAGACGGGCTACGTGTTATTGGATGTAATGGTACCCCAAACTGGAAAACCTGCGGGGGACGAGTGAGTGTGGGGAGGGGGCGGGGGGTTAGGAGGTTAGGGGCGGTATTCTCGTTTTTGCTTCCCATGTCGGAGCAGTAGGACTGTGCCGTACTGATTTACTTAGAGGCATGTCTCCTTCAATCAGACACCATTAAGGAGCAGCAACAATGGGTGCTAGCGCGCATTTGGTTTGGCAAATGATGCATTTAGGGCAGACCGTTGGAACAAAGATTATGTATATTTAAAGTTGTGACAACAACTAGATTTTTACTTTAAGTAAATCTCCCTTTGCAATATCGCCTCAGTATAACACGTGAGGGTCCTGCATTTTTTTTCTAAATGTGTCAGAGAGAAATCTCATTAAAAGCTTTCACAATACACGCACAAAAGGTCATTCGTCGATGTGCCTTTTCGAAATGATGTGTGTATGAGTCACTGCTGACCATATAGGTAGATCAAGCCTTAATTTGACAGGGGCAATGATAAATTGTTCCAGCACAGAAGTCAAATAACTTAAATTGATTGCTTTGTCAATGTAAGTAATTGCAAGGTCATGCCACTTTATTTGCAACACACATATCTGTTAATTATGCATGACAACCTCACATAAACGTGTTTATGTTTGTAAATTCTGTTTATTAGCATGCCGGTGGAAGTTACATTCAATGCACCCTGATGTTTTTTAATAACAGCATTCAGAGTACAAGGTATGCTGATGCTTATGCAGTGTGTTTGCTGGACACTGTGTATAGGATATTGGAGATGGGGAGCTGGATAGGAAGTTGCATTAGGTAAGCAATATATAGGGTTGCACAGGTTATGCAATGTAGGCAGGATTACATTGTTTACCATGTGATGTGATTTCGTTTTTGAATCTGACTAAATAGACACAGTTAAAGGATCCCTTTTAATGATGGATGCCTTTAATTTATAGAGGAATATCCTGGCCGAACTAATTCAGCGATTACCTCAACCACTCTGATTTGGACTTGGAAAAAGTACGGCACATTTGTTTAACTTTTCTCGAGATTCATCCGAAATGTTTTATCTTCTACTTAGGATCAACAGGTTAGGGCCCTGGGAGGTAGGGCGGGCTACAGCCAATCACCCACGGATCCCTATAACACATACCACTGAACCACTGTGGGGCAGGGGAGGGAGAGCTACATGGCTAGTGGCCATGTTACTTGTTTTAGTATATTTCCGGGGCTCTTGTGCAGGAACTAGGAAAAACAGATTTTCCCTCTGTCAAGGGGGTGTGTTTGGGGCCGGGAAGCCTTAGGGTGTTGTGTGGGTAAGTCGGGTATAGCTGAATCCAGTTGCTTTAGTTGAATGAGCTGGCTTTTTCGTAGCACAGCTCAAAATTGTGACACACAAACATTTGAATCACTAACCGGAGATAATTTTGGGGGTCACTTTTTGCACGGTTCGCCGGCATTACTAAAGACAGAACAGACATCTGAATGTATTTCACAATTCTGCATCATAGCAAAACTTGGTAAAGCGCTTATTAAAAAGGATCAACACATTTCCCTTTGTATTGGAGTCTATTGAATGCATGCCCATTCAGGTCTTCTGCACTGCATCCATTTCTGGGAGCGAGGCCGTCTTTATGTGGTTGAATAATTATGAATATGTATATTGAGAGGAATAGGTCCTCCTGTAGAATTTGGGGTTCATGAAAGGTTTGGTGATAGCTTTTTCCAGCTAATGTGTATCCGTGTATTTAAAACGTTCTGTGTGTAATCAATTGATCAGATTTTCATTGTTCTAAGGTCCTTTTATTATCACTCTAACGGGCCTATTTTCTTTAGCTCCAAACTTTATTTGTAAGTAGACCACATGACTTTCTCCCGTTCTCTAGCATCTCAGTTATCAGGCTGAAGATCCGTATCCACTAGGTTGTTTCACCATGAGGGAGAGAATGTAAAATGTGTCTTTCACAGCTGTGTCCACAAACCATTTTAGATTTGAGGTTTCGAACATATCTCGCGGTCTGGTGGCACTTCTAGGAGTTTCCTGGACTTTGCTGCTTCCCTGCTACGTAGCTGCTTTTCAATTGTATAGCTGTGTCACGGCTTGATTTTATAGTTTCCATTTTGCTGTGCCATACACAATGAGGAATCAAAACAGTATGGGAACATAAAGCAGCGGGCTTGCTTTAATGAAGGCCGGCTGCAGGACTGAGTTCAAGGGTAAAACTCAAGTTGCAGAGTAATGCTGAGACAGCTGTTAAATGTACACAAGTCCCCCTACATTATGGGTGTAGAGTTGTTTCAAAGGAAGCTTGTGGTGGAAGGCAGACAGTGAGAACCTATATCCATAACATCCTTTTCCATATTTCCATCAGGAGTAGGGAATTGATTGATTTGTTATTATACACAAGTGTTTCAAGGCGCAACAAGGCAAGGGGGGGAACAAGGGAGGAAAAGACAACAATCTTACTAGGCCTCCTGTCATTGAGCTTTTGCATGTGTGCAACAAGAAGTGCAGGGGGGAGGGTAAAGGGAGAAGTGCACCCAGAGCCGCTGGGTCCTGAGCCAAGTGCAAGGAAGGCTGGGACTACAGGAGACAATCCCATCCCTGTAGTGCAAGGTTAGTCAGGCGGCAATGCAAGTAGGGCTGTTCGCTTGTGCAGGGGGACTGGTCGGGGTGGTGGGGTGTTGCTGGTGTCCTGTAAGACTCAGAGGACATCGAGCAGGCAGTCAGCAGATGGAGTAGAAGCAAGGGAAGGTTAGCAGGGGAGAGGCAGCAAGACTGAAGAGGATAACAGGGAAGTCTTCAGGAGCTGCTGGAATTTAAGGAGATCTGGCTCAAGACAGGTAGAGGAAGGGAGGCCATTCCAGACGGAGGCACCTGCAGAGGAGACCCCCCAATCTCTGCTTGGAGAAGCGGCTCAAGCGCAGAGAGTTAGAAGTAGACAAGCGAAGGGCTCTAGAAGGAAGGTACTTAAGAAGAGAGTGTTGAAGGTAGTGAGTGCCACAGAAAGCCTTGTGGACGATACAGAGGTTTTTAAACTTGATCCTTGCAGCCCCCGGGAGCCAGTGGAGGGATTTCAGGTTTCGTAGAGATGAGGCCTCTGAGCATAAGGCCAACGATTAGTCTTGCAGTCCTGTTCTGGTTGAGCTGAATATGGCGAAGAGTAGAGATAGGTAGATTGAGACAGAGGCTGTTGCAGTAGTCCAGAATACAGTGTACCAGGGGTCTGGAGACAGGGCGCTTCTGGGAGAAGGTGAGAAAAGGGAGAATACCCCAGAGGAGGTGAAGTGGGCCTTCTTGGCAAGCTCCATGATGTGTGGAGAGAAGGAGAGAGTGGAGTCGAAGATATCCCCAAGATGTTTTGCCTCACAAAAGGGTGAGGGCAGAGGGCCCAAGGAGGGTGGCCAGAGTGAGAGTGGAAAAGCGGCAACAGGGGTCCCAATGAGCAGGATCTCAGTCTTATGGGCATGTGGAGAGAGAGGTGGTGGAGAGAAAGGACCCAAGCTGAACCTGGCAAGGTCGGTCCAGAGGACGGAGGTCAGCCATGCCAGAGCCTGATCTGTGATGCAATGGGTCTTGTGGAGATGATTAATCAGGATGTTGTGGTTGACTGTGTCAAATGCAGAGAGAAAAGTCAGGGAGAATGAAGACAGAGGGAGAGCTAGAGTCAAGATTACGGGGCAGATCTTCACAGGTTTTCAGGATTGCAGTTTCCGTGCCTCTGGCTGCTCTGAAACCAGACTGATGGTCATTGAGACAACCAACAGATTCAGTGTGGAGTTTATCTAGGATATAGCCAACTTCTCCAGGAGTTTCCCCTGGAAAGGAGTGATAGAGATCAGGCAATAGTTTGTGGGAATGGGCAGTCAGCAGAGGGCATTTTTAGTAGGAGGTGCACAAGGCAGTGGTTGAGAAGAGAAGGAAAAGATCCAGTGGCAAATGAGTGATTACGGAAATTGGGCAAAGCTGGAGCGAGAGAACCAATGTTGTCCTTAATGGTTCTGGAGGATCAGGGGGTCCCCTGTTTGGATGAGATTTTCATAGACCACACTTGTCTGGAAACATCTTCAGGTGTTACAAGAGAGAGGGAGGAGAGATGGGGGGGGGGCAGCCAAGGAGGGCCTGTGAGAGGTGGAGGGAGAGAAAAGAGAAGAGGAGGAGATGGCGTATAGGATGTGCTCAGTTTTAGTGGTGAAATTAGAAGCCAGAGCTGTGCCTGGGTAGGTGTAGAAGAGGTAGATACTACAATAGGATTTGCCAGATGCTTGCAGATTTTGAAAACTTTGGCCGCAGAGATGCAGGCTTTGAATATGGGCCCTCTTCTTAAAGAAGATGGAGAATCTGTATTGCTATATATTGTAAGTAATCTGAGTTGAAAAGAGTCAGTATTCTTTTCCTGCCACTGAGTTGCCAAGGTGAAGATGGAAAGCACTATTTGCCAACTCATGCAGTATTTCCGAAATACCCATGTCTAGTTTTTGAATTTTTTTAAAAATGTTTTAACTATGCTTTTTTATGGATGCAACTGCACAAAAGGCATAAGTGGGTAACACTTCTGCTGTACTGTCGAAAAATAAAATGTATAACAGGGTCACCAATTCTGACCGTAAACCATTCTACCCTGAAACCAATAATGGGCTTTCTGTTTCTTATCTGTCTCCATCCATAACGGGTATGAGAATAGGAGTCGCCTGCATTATTGACCCCAAGTTTAGGGGATGTGATAACCCATTGATCCATTTAGAAAACTAAATGTTTTTAAGGCTGTTGCAACTCAAATCTGCCTTATGCTTTTGGGTTGAGGTAAAACCTGGGGAGTACTACCTCTGTTTTTACTCATCTTCAATATTCAAATTTTTAGTTAAATACCCCAGAATGATAATGTACGGTGAACAGAGGCAACATTTTAAATGCACACTCATTTGAGTAATACAACCAACATCTTAATAAACCCTTACTATAATGTCTGTCTCATTGTCATATACACTGGGCATCACTGACACTTTTACAGAAGCTGTGTGCTGCACCCTGCCCAGAGTACAATTTCCATGGTATTGATATGTTATGTTACTAAGATTGTGTACTGCTGCAAATAACAACAGTCAAAGTTTCAAAGTGTCAGCTCTTATTTGTGGCATATTGTGCTGCCAACTGGGCAAGTAGGACCTTAGTCTGCTGTGAAGGTGAGGAAGAATGAAGTTAAAGGGAGGGAAAGTAAGGAAGTAGGTTTCAGAAGCAGAGAGGCAGTGTTTGAGTGTGTCTTTGTGGTGCTGTATTGCATGGTTATATTATGTATTGTTAGTTATGCTAAGCAATGGCATGTTTTTGCTATATGGTTGTGGAAAGTTATCTTTGCTATGCTCTGCACTGTTTTGAGCTGCACAGAGTGTGGGTATCCAGCTTCTTGGCTGGCATCATATCATTGAACAGTATACAAATAAAAAATAAATACAAAGTGTAGGTCTGTGCAACATTTTGATTGTATTTGTATTTTTGTATTTTGTTTATTTGTATAGCGCACAAGGCCCAAGGGCAACCGGGCGCATTATTTAGTTACAGACAGGTTACAGTCACAATATTTACATTAAGAATATACAAAATATACATGATACATAATCGATGGTGTGCAGGTTTAGACAGGCTGAGCAAAATATAAAGGCGAAATATAACGCAAAAACGGCCTATGATGCTGAGATGAATGTTCTAGTGAAGGTCAAGCCTTGTCGTGGGTGGACAGCCAATCTTTGGCCTTACGCTTGAAGGCAGGGTACGAGGGCTCAGCTCTGAGTGGGTTAAGTAGCGTGTTCCACAGCTTATCTGCAAGGACTGGGAAACTGCGACCTCCAGATTTTTGGAGGTTGAAGCATGGGATGACAAGGCAATTGGTGTGTGAGCTTCTGAGGGGTCGCGCAGCTGAGTGAGATGTGAACCTGTTGGAAAGGTAGCTGGGGGCCTGGTTCGCGATGCTTTTATGTGTGAGTGCCAGAGCTTTAAGGGAAATTCTTTGGATAACTGAAAGCCAACTGAGGTTTCGTCTGTATTCTGAGATGTGTGCGGTCGTAGGGATGTTAAGGGCCGCTTTAATAGCATTATTTCGGATAATTTGGAGTTTTCTGATATTGCATCGGTTGGTTCCTAGATAAAGGGCATTGCAATAGACTATTTTGGAAAGGACAAGGGTCCTGGCTAGGGTAGTACAATTAGCTGGAGACAAAAAGGGGCGGCAGGCTGTGATAAGCTTGCATGTGTAAGAAGCGGCTGAGGAGACTGCATTGGTTTGTCTAGCTAAGGAGAGGGTGGAATCTATGTACATACCTAGTGTCTTGGTATCCTTAACCACTTTGATCGGGTTTTACCATCGATGGTAAAGGATTTGAATGAGGAGTCAAGTTTACTGAGTTTATAGGGTGAGCCTAAAATGAGGAGCTCAGTCTTCTTGTCGTTTAAACACAGTTCATGATGCGCCATCCAGGCCTGGATGACTTGATAAATGGCGTTGATAGCTGGGGAATCAGTATTGTAGTCGCCTGTAAGGGGAATAAGTATTTGGGTGTCGTCAGCTTAATTAGTGTACGTGATGCCCATGCGGTCCAGTATGTCAAATAGAGGTTTTGTGAAGACATTGTAGAGTGTTGGTGGACACACATGATCCTTGGGGGACTCCACATGTGACAGGGGAAGGTTCAGCAAGGGCTGTAGGGGAGAAGACCCTCATGGATCTGTTGTCCAGGAAGGAGGTGATCCAGGCAGTAGCTTTCTCAGAGAAGTTGGCTGCAGTTTTGAGGTGGTGGCAGAGGATTTGGTGATTGACTAGGTCAAATGCTGCAGAGTAAGAGCGCCAATTTACCCTTGTCTTTTAAGTCTTCTATTTGCGTTTTTAAGTCTAACAGGGCAGTTACAGTGCCGTGGAGAGGGCGGAAGCCTGATTGCCTTAGGCCCAGGAGGTTGTTGGTTTCAAGATAATCTTGGATCTGCAGATATGCCGCTCGATCAAGAATTTTTAAGAGAAATGGCACTGTGGTTATTGGCCTGTAATTGGTGGGAATGTTAGCATTCAGGGTTGGTTTTTTCAGGAGAGGAATAACCCAGGCATCCTTGAGGTTGTCCGGGACGATCCCCGTCCTGAACGAGGAGTTTATGAGTGAGATGATGAAAGGCATCAGGTTGTGTGATGCCTAAGTCAGGTTTTTTGGAAGAGATCTGTAAAAAAATTGAGAATTGTTGGACATCTTGAGCCGATATCCAGGATAGAGTTTCATAGAGTGGTTGTGTGCCAAAGGGACAAGTAGTTTCTGTCACTGATAATGGACCTACATACGGACAAAATTATTCAAATAAGGCTCGATAGCGCTGGCCTGAAACAGGGATGCTCGCTGGCTCCGGCCCATTTTGGTCTTTACATATCAGACTTGAAACACGCTCTAAATACAACTTCAACTTGTCCCTCGAGAATGAACAGAGCACCCCTGTACTGGATGATCTATCCAGACGATCTAGTCCTTTTAGACCAAACACCAATCAGCCTACAATGAGGTTGGAAACCCTGCAGAGATACACAGATCATTACAACTTAAATATCAATGTAGGGGAATCCGACATTGTATTGACACCAAACCTAACTGGAAAGAAAAAGAAGCTGTTTCGCTGGTGACTTGGAAAGGAGTTGATGCAAGTAGTGTGTGGGATGTTTTTACCCATGCATCCAAGCCCTACAATAAAACTGTGCAGTACTGGCATGGAAAACATCATGATGGCCAGAACTCCCCAGAGAGCGCACAGGGAAAACATGAAGAATAGGCTGCCACCCATTTTTGCCTATGTTGTGAGCACAGGAGGGCACTGCCTAACCACCATTGGACTACACACACAGTAGCCTGAAACCATTGGGAATGGCAATGCTGATTGCCAAAAAAGCAACTCAGAACTGTGGGGAATTCATTTTCTTAATCCATGGGTGCACAACATACGGCCCGCGGGCCAGTTGCGGCCCGCCATGCTCTTTTGTCCGGCCCGCGAGGCACAAAGACTTTCCTAATGGAGGGCGGCCCGCGGCCGCCCTCCATTAGGAAAGTCTTTGTTGTCTTCCGGGCCGGACAAAACACTGGCCGTCATTGGCTCAGCACACATGCACCACGTTGCTCCTACGAGCCACGTAGTGTGTGTGTGCTGACCCAATGGAGGGCCAGCACTACGGCTGGCGTGGTCCATAAGGCTTGATGCCGGAAGGCATTTCAGCCTTGGACCACGCCAGCCGTATTACGATTCCAGCGTTCCTGCTTACCTGCCGCTTACCTGCCTTCCAGCTCCAGCACGTCTCCGGTAAGTGGTCTGTTTGTGTTTGTGTGTCGGGTCTGTTTTACTTTATGTTTGTGTGTGTATGTTGCGATGGGGGGATGGGGGGGTGTCTGATGTGTATGAATGTTGGAATTTGAATGCATTTTATGTGTGTGTTGCGATGGGGGAATGGGGGGGTGTCGGATGTGTATGAATGTTGGAATTTGAATGTATTTTGTGTGTGTGTTGAGATGCGGGGATGGGTGTCGGATGTGTATGAATGTTGGAATTTGAATGCATTTTATGTGTATGTTGAGATGCGGGGGTGGGGGGGTGTCGGATGTGTATGAATGTTGGAATTTTAATGTATTTTGTGTGTGTGTTGAGATGCGGGGGTGGGGGGTGTCGGATGTGTATGAATGTTGGAATTTGAATGCATTTTATGTGTGTGTTGCGATGGGGGGGATGGGGGATGTCGGATGTGTATGAATGTTGGAATTTGAATGTATTTTGTGTGTGTGTTGAGATGCGGGGATGGGTGTCGGATGTGTTTGAATGTTGGAATTTGAATGCATTTTGTGTGTGTGTTGAGATGCGGGGGTGGGGGGTGTCGGATGTGTATGAATGTTGGAATTTGAATGTATTTTATGTGTATGTTGAGATCCGGGGGTGGGGGGGTGTCGGATGTGTATGAATGTTGGAATTTGAATGCATTTTATGTGTATGTTGAGATGCAGGGGTGGGGGGGTGTCGGATGTGTATGAATGTTGGAATTTTAATGTATTTTGAGCGTATGTTGAGATGCGGGGGTGGGGGGCTGTCGGATGTGTATGAATGTTGGAATTTGAATGTATTTTGTGCGTATGTTGAGATGCGGGGGTGGGGGATGTCGGATGTGTATGAATGTTTTGATTTGAATGTATTTTGTGTGTATGTTGAGATGCGGGGGTGGGGGGGTGTCGGATGTGTATGAATGTTGGAATTTGAATGTATTTTGTGTGTGTGTTGAGATGCGGGGATGGGTGTCGGATGTGTATGAATGTTGGAATTTGAATGCATTTTATGTGTATGTTGAGATGCGGGGGTGGGGGGGTGTCGGATGTGTATGAATGTTGGAATTTTAATGTATTTTGTGCGTATGTTGAGATCCGGGGGTGGGGGGGTGTCGGATGTGTATGAATGTTGGAATTTGAATGCATTTTATGTGTATGTTGAGATGCAGGGGTGGGGGGGTGTCGGATGTGTATGAATGTTGGAATTTTAATGTATTTTGTGCGTATGTTGAGATGGGGGGGTGGGGGGTGTCGCATGTGTATGAATGTTGGAATTTTAATGTATTTTGTGCGTATGTTGAGATGCGGGGGTGGGGGGGTGTCGGATGTGTATGAATGTTTTGATTTGAATGTATTTTGTGTGTATGTTGAGATGCGGGGGTGTGGGGGTGTCGGATGTGTATGAATGTTGGAATTTGAATGTTTTTGTGTGTATGTTGAGATGCAGGGGTGGGGGAGTGTCGGATGTGTATGAATGTTTTGATTTGAATGTTTTTTGTGTGCTGATTTGGGGGGTGGGGGTTCAGGTCTGTATGGGTGCATGTGTGTGTGCTGATTTGGGGGGTGGGGGTTCGGGTCTGTATGGGTGCATGTGTGTGTGCTGAGTTGGGGGGTGGGGGGTTCGGGTCTGTATGGGTGCATGTGTGTGTGCTGAGTTGGGGGGTGGGGGGTTCGGGTCTGTAAGGGTGCATGTGTGTGTGCTGAGTTGGGGGGTGGGGGGTTCGGGTCTGTATGGGTGCATGTGTGTGTGCTGAGTTGGGGGGTGGGGGTTCGGGTCTGTATGGGTGCATGTGTGTGTGCTGATTTGGGGGGTGGGGGTTTGGGTCTGTATGGGTGCATGTGTGTGTGCTGAGTTGGGGGGTGGGGGGTTCAGGTCTGTATGGGTGCATGTGTGTGTGCTGAGTTGGGGGGTGGGGGGTTCGGGTCTGTAAGGGTGCATGTGTGTGTGCTGAGTTGGGGGGTGGGGGGTTCGGGTCTGTATGGGTGCATGTGTGTGTGCTGAGTTGGGGGGTGGGGGGTTCGGGTCTGTATGGGTGCATGTGTGTGTGCTGAGTTGGGGGGTGGGGGTTCGGGTCTGTATGGGTGCATGTGTGTGTGCTGATTTGGGGGGTGGGGGGTTTGGGTCTGTATGGGTGCATGTGTATGTGCTGAGTTGGGTGGTGGGGGGTTCTGGTCTGTAAGGGTGCATGTGTGTGTTCTGCGTTGGGGGCGGGGTGTTCGGGTCTGTATGGGTTCATGCTTGAGAATGTGTGTGCTGCGTTGGGGGCGGGGGTTCAGGTCTGTATGGGTGCATGCTTGAGAGTGTGTTTGGGGTATAGTGTTTGGTTGGGGGTGAGGGGGCCATGGGGCATAGTGTTTGGTTGGGGGTGAGGGGGCCATGGGGCATAGTGTTTGTTTGGGGTTGGGAGCCATGGGGCATAGTGTTTGGTTGGGGGTTTGGAGGCCATGGGGCATAGTGTTTGGTTGGGGGTGAGGGGGCCATGGGGCATAGTGTTTGGTTGGGGGTGGGGGCCATGGGGCATAGTGTTTGGTTGGGGGTGAGGGGGCCCATGGGGCATAGTGTTTGGTTGGGGGTGAGGGGGCCATGGGGCATAGTGTTTGGTTGGCGGTGAGAGACAGAGGGCATAGTGTTTGCTTGGGGGTGAGGGGGCCATGGGGCATAGTGTTTGGTTGGGGGTGAGGGGGCCATGGGGCATAGTGTTTGTTTGGGGTTGGGAGCCATGGGGCATAGTGTTTGGTTGGGGGTGAGGGGGCCATGGGGCATAGTGTTTGGTTGGGGGTGAGGGGGCCATGGGGCATAGTGTTTGGTTGGGGTTGGGAGCCATGGGGCATAGTGTTTGGGGGTGAGGGGGCCATGGGGCATAGTGTTTGGTTGGCAGTGAGAGACAGGGGGCATAGTGTTTGGTTGGGGATGGGAGCCATGGGGCATAGTGTTTTGTTGGGGGTGAGGGGACCATGGGGCATAGTGTTTGGTTGGGGGTGAGGGGGCCATGGGGCATAGTGTTTGGTTGGGGATGGGAGCCATGGGGCATAGTGTTTGATTGGGGGTGAGGGGACCATGGGGCATAGTGTTTGGTTGGCGATGGGAGCCATGGGGCATAGAGTTGCACTCCAAGAGTGAACTCAATAATAAAGCTAAAACAGGCACAGTTAGGAGATGTACATCCTTTGCTTTTTTGAGGAAACCTGACTCAACGAAGGCCATACTCCTCTTGGGTAACCCAAACAGCAAACTATAGCAGTCCAAAATAACGGAATGTCCAATCAAGGGTCAATAAAATATATATAATTTAATTAAACAGACGATATACAATAACTAAATCGAAATAAATGATAGCAATGGAAAATGTGTAGTACAAAATGTAAGTTTGAAATGCAACAAAAATCGTTACCCCTCAAAAACATCTTTTTCCATGTGTTTAATACAAATTGGGGGTTGAAAAAGCCTCCTGACATGTCCCGCCTACCGCCCCGCCCACTTTTACTTTTCGGCCCACTATAGCCCTCATGTAAGGTACTTTCGGCCCTCTGTCAAAATCAGTTCTGCACCCCTGTCTTAATCCCAAAAATGGTTGCATTACCAGTACTCACCACTATCAGAAAGCCGGCGTTTTAAAACCACCAGACTTTTGTGTAAAACTGAACAAATGAAATAAAACCAGACCAAGGAAAGACTTGCTAAGAGGTGGATACAATGTAAAACTATATTCTGAAATGACTTGAAGGAAGTAATTATTTAATGTATATGTAAAAATTGTAAGTGATTTAAACTGGGAACAAAAAGTGACATTTAGCTGAAACCTGGCTTAATGAAACTGGAGTCTGCCTGACAACTACCCCCGAAAGGAGTTGAAACCTGCTAAGCCACTCTTCCCCTTGCCAAAAGGAGTTGTCACCTCCCTGATTAGATTAGGGGTGGAGCAGCTGGGGACTACAGGGAGTTGAACAAAGGCCTGTCCTGGACACAGGCAAATGTAATATTGGGGGGCCGTAAAGTGGCTTCCTCTTAGGGGAAACTGGGAGGGGCAGTGCCTCTGCTAGCAGCGGAGCTTGGGGGGAGTGGATAAACCAGTTATTCCATCCTGTGATGTGGGAAGCCACACCCCTTTTTGACCAGGGCATAATTTTAAAAAGATAGATAACTCATAGTGCGGACTTGTCAGAATTATATAAGTAATATCATTATTTTTGTGATATTTCTGTGAACATTTTGAGAGGCGTTAGGACCCTGTGGTGTATTCTGGGGGGTTGCTAGCGGAAAATAGGGTCCCACTCCAAATATCTGCATGTTAAAAATCTGACACTTCATCAATTAATGTCCATACTCCTTGCGCACATGTGTGTAATTTTGGGTAAATGTCCGATATTGCAAAACCAGTTAAAAAGCGCAAAATGTTGTCATTTTTTAATGCAAGCCCCCAGGAAGATCAGAGGCGGACAAGCATGGACCATAAGGAATATATAATGTGCACATATAATTTCAACAAATTGTATATCTGGGAAGGATGTATTTGAATCAAATATAGATTTGTGGGCAAACTGACCAGGGGAGGATCCTCTGACTCATAAACAGACTTCATCATGCTGACAATCCATTTCCTTCCCCCAATCATGGGAGAGGGGAGAATTGGGCCAATGACAAGTAGAGAGGGGCAGGCTTAGCTAGGCCCAGGCACACACCCATTTTCAAAACACATGAAAAGAGACTGCTGGGACAGGTAGAGAGATTCAATTCCATTTGCTGCGGAGCATGCTGTCCGACGACTTCACATCCAGAGATCCAACACTTAGACTTCCAAGCTAAACAGAGACTACAGAACTTTGAACCAAGAAGGCCCACTGCAAGCAAAAGTATTTGTCAGCAGGCCTCAAAATCATTTGCAAACTCTTCCACAGCCGGGCGAGCTGTCTGAATTCTTTTGCCAAGAACTCTTGCCAGTACCCAGAAAGCAGTGTTACATCCAGAATCCACTTGATCCGGACCGGAAAGCAGAGCAGTATCCAGAACCAGAGGCCGCTGAATCCAGAGAGGCTAGACCAGCAGAGCAGAGCTGACCCAGACCGCTGTGAGCAGAACCAGTGACCCAGATTGCTGTGAAGTGCCGAGACCAGAACCGGAGTCCAGTCCAAAACCTGACCAGATCCGTGGCAAGGCCCATTCCTGCACAAAATATATTGTGAGTACCTAGCAGAACTGTGCAGGACCAATCTCTTAGTTAAAATAATCTAATCCAAACTATTTGAACCTAAGTAGAACAGCCTCCTAGAAATCGTGTCATCTGTCATTTGTAAAGCTGCACAACTGTCACCTGTCAATTCTGAAGCTGCAAGCTGTCACCTGTCATTTTGAGTTTTACTTTAAATCCGAAAATCTACCTTTATTTAATCGTCCGTATCTCTTGAACCGTTTGGGCTAGGAACGAAATTTAACTTTCATCTGAAAGCTTAGAATCTAAGCTTTCCGAAGAACCTAAAACCGACTTGCTAGTTATACATTTGCCATAATCGCGATTCACGCACTCGGGAATTTTGCCGCGATTTGCGATTTGGCCTGATTTCTTTACCTGTAAAAAGATAACAGCTTTTTGCTTTTCTGTGCTAAAAATTTGTTTGTCTCTTAATAACCATCCCTGAATCATTGCTAAAGCGAGCCTGAGCTCATCCCAAGTATCTCTCACCTACCCTGAACCTCTAAAGGGAATTAAAAGCATTTTCAGCATATTTTTCATCCATTGCCATCACATTTAAAAAGCATTCTGGGCCTGTGTTTCAAACTCCTTCCTGTTTCCTCTAAGCTTGCAGGGGGGGGAACTGAATTTCGTATTGTATTTGATTGCATTCCTGAGAACTGTGTGCTCCTCTTTCCATCTCCTTCCATTTCTTACATTGCATAGGGGAGGGGGGTGAATTGCCAGAGAAAAAGTGATTATCTTATCTTTTGCTAAAATCATATCAAGTATTTATGTACTGCATTGTATTCCTCATTGCTTTTCCCCTTGAAATCATAAAAGTATTTTTGCTACTTTATCCAACTTATACTAACTCCTCATTGATTGTAAAGAAGTGTGCTAGTGCCGGATTACCCATTGTTAATCAACATCATATGTCTAAGTGTACTATCAGATATTAATTTATTATAAAGTGTGATATATATATATATATATATATATATATATTGTTTAAATTCTCAAATAAACCTTTTAAACTTGCAAAACAGAACTACTTCTTGGCTCAGTGGGGTCAGGGGGATTCTAAGAGAGGGGTGTTATATAGGGTAGTCATCCAGAACTCATGAACTGGACATAAAGATATATCAATAAGGGTTTCCATTCAGTAGCCCAGACTAGGCATTGACTTAGCTGTAGTGTTGAATTGAATCCTCTTACAAGTGGGGGTTATGAAATACCTCAGCATGTTTATCAAATCAAACAGAGATGACAGCCCGTGGACCACAGAACTACTGACGAAAACAAAGAAGCTTCGGGCACAACCCTTAGCAATTAACAGTAAGTATGGTAAATTCTCTCTATCACTGACCATACTATTTTATAAGCAGAAGGTTATTCCTTTTCTGACGTATGGTGCATATACAGCCCTTACTACATCTTGGGAGGTATGGGACCTGTTAGAAGGTCTCTTCTGGAAAAGGTTACTCGGCCTACCAAACTTTTTACCCATTGCTGCCATAAGATGGGAATTGGGAGAATCCAGTGGAATTTCCTCAGTCTATACAGGAACATGATTATGGAAGACAGCCTAGCACAATCGAGATCTTCAAGGAAAAGCTGGGATTCACCCAGGAAGAGGTAATGAGATCCTGGTCTTCGAATTGCAGACTAATCTTAAATAACATTGACTCTTGTGACAAACAGCTTAAGACAAACCCAGGAAAGGTGAAGCAAAAATTGTGGTGCGCAGACTGGAACCGTACAGAAAGATCAGCAGGAACTACCAAATTGGGATCTTTGGCTAAAAACAACAGCAGATCTCTGAACATAGTGCTCAAATATTTGACAAAATTCCTAGGTCCGGCTAAGAGAAATGTATTAATCAGATTCAGGCTGAACCTTCTACACCCCAAAGAAGTTCTTTTGTAAGGGGCCAAAATGGGGCCACATACACTATTTGTAGATTTTTCAAGGACTATACAGAAAGTTTACAACACCTACTCCTGGAATGTGCATCGCTTAGAGCACCAAGATCAAAACACTTGGGGATTTAATTATGAACGCCCTGTTGGTGGATGCGGAGGAGTGGTGGGAACAATTCTACTGTGGAAATGATTTTAAGTTGATTTTGCACTATCAAATTTATTCAAGGACTCATTTCCAGATTTAAAATGTTTTCAAAAAGATGTAGCCAGGCTAGAGATACTAAACAGCGGGGGACTGGGCGTCCTAGAAGGAGCTGAATGAAATGGACTAAATAAGAGAATGTTGTGCTTACAGCCTGGCTCGGTTCAACAGCACACATGTAGCATATCTCTTCTCTTAGACCTTACTGTTTTCATCATCAGTACTGTGTCCCTCTCTCTCATATTTGTATAATTTTTTATTTCTTGTAAATTATTCTTTTTTTCATTTGTCTAGGAATTTTAGGTAAATGTTTTTAATAAACCGTATACCAATAAAAAGTGTAATTTTTTAGTCAACCTTATCCACGATTTAGGGGGCATATTCCACCACACGCATGGTGGCTATCTCGATTCTACACTTGGGGCAGAATCCTGACTAATAGTCATCTAGTAGGTGTAGTTGTTCGATCCTGGCAAGTAGTTGTGTAGCAACAACTTTTTTCCAATATTTTGCCAATAAATGGGACATTTGTAATGGGTTATCTGGGTCTAGGGTCATTTTTTTCAAAAGAGGCCTGTCTCGAGGGGGCCCATTAATGACCCTTGATTGCTTTTCATTTACATTTTGTTTTTGCATGTATTAATCCCTTTTATTAATGTTAGTGGGGCAAGATACCTGTTTTGTTAGTTCATGGCATGTCAGGTTATATTATGTCATGTTGTGTTATGTATTTCTTAATTAATGTGCTAATGTCAAGCATTTGAAGCAACCATAAGGTGACATGGAGTACTCCATATATCACCCAAATAATTATTACATTTATGAAAGGGCCATCAGCATTGAAGTAGAAATGCAGATGGAAATGGTAAGCAGACCATAGGCCCCTGTTTGTATCCATGATCTGCATGCTTTCCCATTTTTGCAAGATGTTGAAACTGCAGCCCAGGCTGAGACGAACAGACAAGTGTGGATTCTACAGATTACATCCCCGAAGAGCCCTGACCCAGCTCTAAAGGATTCAAGTCTTACATTCTTCTATAACCAGCCCATACATTTCCTAGCAGGCCTCAAAAGCTTCCAGGAAGTCTGGTCTAGGGCTTTGCCCCCAGAGGAACTGTGATTCAAAGCCCTCCACCATTTAAAATGCCTATATGTGCAGTCAAGGGCATGCTTGTGTCTTTCAAATGTTTTCCCAAAGCAACATCGTTAGAAGTTCTGAGAGTTATATGCTGGTTATTTAGCACAGTATAAGAACTTTGTAACATAACTAAACAAAAAAAACTGTTTTTATAAAATACAAATTGTGAATGTGCAAATTTTCCAGGAAACTGTGAAAATGGAAAATGTGCATTTCATACATTCACCCATTCCTGATTACTGTTATTAAAAGAGGCTCCAGGTGTACAAGCTACACAGATCACACATTCTCATGCCTGTGAATACATTTTTGAGAAAATAACATTTTTGATTGCCCATTGCCATCACTTTGGCTGTGTCATGACCAAGAACAGCCCCTTTCCCAAGGGCCGGCCTCAAATTGCAGGCAATAAGCAATATAAGCAAATAAGGGGAGTGACACAGACCAATGGTAAATCATGCTTCCTGTATTAGATTGCAAATGCATGGCATACAGAGTGATCAGCAGGGAACACAGAATGCAATAGCTCCCTCTAGGGCCCCCACCCTAGAGTGCCGGTTTATATAGCATATCATAAGCAAACACTAATATGTTTCAGCACTTTCACAATGGGGGTGTTACTTGGCACGATATTGCAAATCTGTGGTCAGAACTGTCGACATCTCACTTGTGACCTTGTGACGCAGCCATGCAGGGACATTCTGTTGTATTATGAATCAGCTGCATTCACAGAAACGACATCTGTTATCTCCCACATATGGGGCAATGCTATACTTGTCAAAAATAAGCAAAAGGGAAGATCTTACGTGTCCTCAGTCTTAGGTTGGGTTTGGGCCTGTGCAGGGTGCTGCGTGTCGAGCAGGCACAAGAAGGCAGATGGATGTGAAATGGAGATGTGAAATGGAGGGTCTGAGGCCTAACTGTATGGGAGACCCAAATGTAGCATACGATAGCATGGCATTGCATAACATAGCATAAGAAGAATCTTCCATAACATAGCATAATAATAATCCTGCCTAACATAGCATAGCCTAACACTCCTGCCACATCAGCTGACTAGAACGCTGGCTGGCTGAGGGACCCTGCACGGTTGATCTTTGGACACACTGGTCATCACATGGTTGGAGTTAAGCCTGAAATCTCAGGCAGTATATTATCAGAACACCAACTGAGACCCACATTTTTCACAAGCTTTCAAAATATCCTAGAATCTGTTCACAGACAAATCTGTTTTAGCCTTTTGTTCTCCAACTGTATTTACCTTTCCCAGAGACTATCCTAGGCCACATCTGGCCTCCTGACTTTGCAGTCCTGCATTACTATTCAGGTGTTTGCCACATCTAGGTCCCATGGATAATCACTTTGACTTTTTAATTTTTTTTATTTTGGCTATCCCACACCCCAATCTTGCACAATGCCACCTTGAGGAGTTGGGGTGGTCGTCACAAAATTACTATTTGGGAACTTATCTGCGGTAACATAAATGAGCACTAAACTGATTTTAAGCACACACATCTGACAGAGTTGCATTAGCATGCTGCCAAACCACTAACTCCCCCAACAAAACATAATCTCTATGATTCCTCTAAAGCTGCTTCAGAATCTCAATGAGTTTATTTAGCTAACACATCCTTTTCTATTGCTTGTCTCCCTCGAAGAAAGTCTATATAACGTGCATAGAATTATCACCAGTACAACACAGAGGCGTGCCTGTGGCATTTGCAGTTATAATGGTGCCAGCACATACCATATGGATCATGAGCAGTGAAAGCGGTGCAGCGCTCAGATTCTGTGATCTGTTCCCATACATGCATGCATTGAAATGAAACCCCTTGAGTTTTAAAAGCTTTATTATTTAGTTATTTGTAAGCAGTAACAAATAATCATCTCCAAGGCCACATCCAGTCTTAGTTTAAAAGCTCAACTATACTATATGGAGTACACCAAATTCTTAATGTCTATAGTAATATAGATTGCTAATCCATCCATTCAGAATCCTTTTTTGGTTTTGGCAAGACCGGTTTCCACTTTCCCCAGAATGATCACATTATCAGGAGTAAAAGTGTTATATTGTAATATTATTATATTGCTATATTCTATTAAAGTGTTATAAGTAATATTGTTGTAACAACATATGCATTGAGGCTCCAATATATTCTTTGTTGTCTGATATTCCAAGTAGTTTATAAAATGGCACTCATGTTTCCCTCTCCTTTCTGAGTTACCTCCTTAGGCGTGCCTACTTTTATTCTGAATATCCCTTTATTCAGCAGATCTCACATTTCTCGCATTCAGATATTATGAGCCAGTTATGTTTTTTTTGTTTTTTGAAAAATCTACAGTTTTAACATATGTAAAAACTTTTGTTTCAAGTCTACTGACATTACACTAAACTCCTCCAAAACCAATAGCTCTTCACATCAAAGAAAGAAGGCAGATGATCAGAAACAAAGATTAGAACACATCATCCAGTTTGTACACGACATGGAAGGAGTCAATTCATTCTCTGTTCATTTTCACCAAAACACAGAATTGAATCTTGAGGTCAGAGCTCAAAACGGGCATTTCAGAAGTGCATCTAGATAGTTTACAATTGCATGTTTTGCATTTGCGCCAGATGAAATCTTGAGCCACCAAGTGAACATATCATCATCTAAGGGAGCAAATTGACCCAGGCGTATAGATCGCAAGGCACTCGTTTTCTCACACTCAATGATTAGGTGTTTCAGCGATTCAACTGCCAATGAACAGAAGCGACATAGATTGTCTTTTGCCAGTTTGTCTTTTCGTTGCCAAAGAATCTCCTTAGATTTCAAGATGTTCAATCGAAACCTTAGGAATTGCTCGTGATAGTAGCGAGAAGGAGAATGCATTAAATAATGTGACTGGAGATTTAACTTTTTTTGACTAATGTCTAGCCAGTGTGTTAAAGATAGTTTTTCTCGTTTGTCTATGCGGATGATCCACGCCCAAGACTCGAATTTCTTTTTTGCAACTTGTGGTCAGGTCAAAAGATCAAACTCAGAGATTCCTGCAGCATCAACCCACGCTTGTACTCTGAGATGCCAGATATCTAATAAGGTAGCATTGGTATCAACATAGAATTTGTTGAATATTTGGTAGGCGGGCATTGTATTCTCAACAGACATTTTTCTCAATAATGTGATAGATTTCCAAATCACATGGCTATGCATTGAGTTCAATGACAATTCATCTCGTAAAGATATCATTGAGATGCATTGTGGTAGATGGAGAACATAGCACCAAAAACGCCCTTCTAGAGAGTTCTAGATGCGCTCGCTGATGTTCCAGCTGACCTCAGCACCAAAAGTTAGTTAGGTACTACCTTTTGTAAGTAGAACGTTAAGACCGGGGATAATGAAAATTTACCATAACTTTTGTTTATTTTTGCCGCTTGAAAGGCAAGACTCATGATTTTTAGTTTCAGGTCTTTCACCCATTGATGTTCACAAATGGAATTGTTAAACTGCACACCCAAGTATCTTATTGAGTCTACAGTGTCAAGGAACTGGCCCTCTACAGTCCACCTAAACGCCTTTGCCTTTTTACTTGAAGCAGTGCCAATTTCCACAATTTTAGTTTTTTCAGTGTTAATTGTGAGCTCATTGATCGTTAGGTACTCATATAAAGAGTTGAGCAACCTTTGGAGACCAATTTCAGTTCTATCAATTAGCACAAGATCATCTGCGTAGGCAATGCAACTTACTTGAACCCGGTTAACCTTTGGGGAAAAACAGTGGACATGCCCTAGATGATCCAGTAA
Organism: Ambystoma mexicanum; assembly: GCF_040938575.1. Lineage (NCBI taxonomy): Eukaryota > Metazoa > Chordata > Amphibia > Caudata > Ambystomatidae > Ambystoma > Ambystoma mexicanum. Next base: position 341,192,923 of record NC_090939.1, read on the forward strand.
ATCCACCAAAAATAGTTTGAACAGATCTGTGGCAAGGGGGCACCCCTTCTTTACACCCCTTGCTGTTGGAATGGGATCGGACAGGTCTCCATTTCTATTTAGGCGTACCCGGATTGAGGTGTTTGAATGAAGAGCCATAATTGGATCAGGAATATTTAATGGGCACTTCCCCTTTCTTAATTTGTTCCAGTGCAGTCCTCTATTTATACAGTCGAAGGCCTGCTTCATGTCAATAAATGCTAGGTAAATGTTATACCTAGCTTTCTGAGCTTCAAATTTCAGGATTGTGAGAATCAACAGGTTGACATCGACACCCATACCTTTTGTGAAGCCAGTTTGCTGTACGTTAGGAATACCAGATGATTGCGCCCATTGAACAAGCTTCAAGCGCAGCTGAGAGCCAAAGACCTTCCCGATTGTATCTAGGAGAGCAATTGGTCGGTAGTTATCTGGGCAATCCCAGCTACCTTTCTTATGGATGGGGACTAAAATGGCTGTTAACCATGACACCGGAACACATTTTTGCAGGGCAATGCAGGCAAATAAACGCTCAATAAAGGTGGCCCAGACAGTTAGATTCTCTTTGAGCATCACATTGCTGATCAGGTCAGGGCCAGCAGAGCGAGAATTCTTTAGACTCTTAATTGCCAGTTCAATTTCATCGAGCGAGGTGGCAACAGCCCAAGAACCCTGACATGCAGCCGAATAACACACGACAGGATTAGTTGAACTGGCAAAAACATCAGAGAAATGTCTGGACCATCTATCGCCAGAGATGGTATTTTGAGGTGTAGTTGAGCGGTCCATTGTACCCATGTTTAATATCTGCCAAATTTCTCGAGTGTTCTTGGTGATTAAAAGCTTCATCATCAGCTCGGCACGATCTTGTTCGATGATAACTTTATGTTAGATTAACCAATTCCTTTAGATGGACTTCTCGTTCTCACCGCATCTGGTACCAGACTCTTTGGTAAATTCTTTTTTATTAGGCATAGCTCTTGACGTAGAGATTTTTTTTCCTCATGGATGACTAGGCTGAACGCATGGTTATGATGAATGTGTGTTTGAGCCTGAACCTTGGTGACGATTTGATGGTTAATTAGTAGTGAGGGGTAATCAACACCATTCAATAAGCCAACAAATCTGACAGTCATACAGCTGATCTGCGGGGAATTTATGCGAAGACGATTACCCGTAGTATTGGTTTCAATTGGTAGATTGTATACTTGACCAGAGGTAGAAGTGTCTAATAGACAGCTAAGTTTCAAGAGTTTATGTTCACTATTGGTCATGTGTTGAATTTGCAGGCTTCAAATCTTCAGCTCGAAGGTCCTTGAAACCCAGAAATAGTCAATGATGCTATGCTGAGGCTCACGGTGTCAGGTTGGCGGGGCAGGGATGTTGCCACTGACAGCACCATTTAACATAACACAATCTTGCGATTTCATTGTGTCGGCTCACATTTGCCCTCTGGCTGCCACATCCCTTGATGGACGCCACTTATAACAATTGGTTGACTGATCAAATTGAAACCATGAACAGTTATGTTATCTAACATATTTTCAAAAAATACCTAGAATGTAGAAGTGTTCAGATACTGGCAATCCTATACTACCTTTTTCAATCTAAAGCAGTACATTGTTAAAAAAGAAAATCTAAATTCTCTACAAACAGCAATGGAATGGAAATTCCTTGTGTCTTGTGTTATTTTGGAGCACAAGGAAATGTTTATCAAACAACATTAACATCATGGTGTTTTTTGAAAAAGTAAGAAACACATCCTTCATCCTGTATGTTTAGGGTAAAATTGTTACGCTCACCTGGTTCCCACAGGGGCGTCGATCGGACCCAGACAGCTGCAGTCTCCACCGACGTGATGCGTAGTGAAGAAATGACAGTCTGGACTGGCCCGCTTAATCTTGTCTGCTGGACTCGTAGAAGTATTCTCCTGCAAGTGGAGAAAGGGATTTAGCCACCCGTAGACTTTAGTGATGGCCCCCCAACAGTTCTCGTTCTCCCCACTAACCACCTCCGTTATCCCCTTTTGGTAACCTCACCTTATGTTTTTAAATGATGAGCTCTCCATCCTGCATGGCATGCAGGGGCACGTAGATACCAGTTACTTCACTGGGTTGAAGGTACTGGAGGACTTCCGGAGGAATATTGACTCCAGTGTCTATAAAGTTCCAAGAGTTCAATATGTCCGATGTTCACTCTTGTTCCATTCCCTCGTTAGGTTGCAGCTGGGTCCAAAAGAAAATTGCCTGGAGGCAGCTGATGGCCTTCAGGTAAGAGTCTGTATTACCAAACACTGTCCGGTAAAAGTTGCATGAGTTTAATTTGCTGTTTTCTCTCCCTTTATAGGTGCGGCATAGGAAGATGTGGCAAATTAAAGAACAATACCTCCGGTGGTAAAGCAGGTAAGCCTAAGGTGGCAAAGAGATTGTCTTTGTTGGTTTTCTCAGCTCACCTTGTTATTCCTTTTGTTTTCCCCCCAGGTGCTGGGTTTCGATGAAGAAAATGATGGAGGCAGCGCCGAGTCGAAAGATGCGGTGGACTGGTGAGTATAACGAGGCGCTGCTGCTGGCAAAGCGACGCATGCTGAAATAATATCCTTTCCAGGCTCGGAGATGTGCTGGGTCTGGAATCAGCTAAGGAATCAAATAATGTCCGTGATCTAACCTCTTCTCCTTTCTTTCCTTTTGTCTAGGAGCTCCGGATTCGAGGCGGGCGTGGCAGAAGACTGGATGCTGACTTGCAGACACGGTGAGGGTCACGCTGCTGGATGCAGTATAACACAAAGCATGGGCTGCTGTTCGGGCAATAGCCTGCAAAGTAGTCCCAGGTAAGAAGTTCCCCAGAACCACACCCGAGTGAAAAATAGTCCCTGTAATAAAATAGTCCCATCCAGGCCACACGTTAGCTTGGACTCATTTGCAGCATGGTCTGCATAAGGTAAGTAAAGTCTATTAGCCTGGCACCTATGGCGCCAGGACTGATTTCTATGATGAGCCTGGCGCCTAAGGCGCCAGTACTGAGTCCAAACCGCCCCCAGCCGGGGCTGTTGGGGTTTTAATGAGTATCAGGATGCCTGCTCCCAGGGATGATTGACTCGATCCGGATGCCTGGGGTTAGGCATCATGACAGCACTCTCCCCCAAGGCCCCTCCTAAAGTTGTTCTTCCCCTTGGCCCGGGCTTGTCTGGGAAGTCCCGATGGAATTTTTTCACCAATCGAGGAACATGAACGTGGTCACTAGGTTCCCATGACCTTTCTTGTGGTCCGTAACCCTTCCAGTCGATTAAATAAAAAAGTCTTGATTTAACCATATTAGAGTCCAGGATGTTTTTTACCTCAAATTCAGGTTCTTCATCTATTAGGATGGGGTCAGGTGGTTTGGTTAATCTTGTCCCGGGTTGAACTGGTTTTAGAAGTGAAACATGAAAGACAGGATGAATCTGCATATTAGAGGGTAATTCTAATTCGATGGCCACCGGGTTGATAATGGCCTTAATGGTGTAAGGTCCCAAATATCTAGGATTAAAAGTCTGAGTTCCTTTCAGAGGTATATGTCTTGTAGCCAGCCAAACTTGGTCTCCGATTCGATGTGGTGGGGTTTCACTTCTATGTTGATCAGCATTTTTCTTGTATTTCTCTTTTGCTTGTTTCAAATGTTTTGTTGCCTCTTTAAAGGCTTGTGTAATAGTAGAATGCAGATGAGTTACTGCCAGCATTTCTAAATGCTGGGGCGAATCGAGTTCTGAGGTTCGAGGTTGATGTCCATATATGGTATAAAAGGAGCTTTGTCCGGTTCCTGAATGTACAGAGTTATTGTATGCGTATTCAGAAATCCATAGAATGTCCTTCCAATTACTTTCGATTTGGTGGAGCATACAACGTAGGTATTGTTCAAGAGTCTGGTTGGTTCTCTCCGTCTGACCATCGGTTTGGGGATGGTGACTGGTTGATAACCTTACATCGATTTGTGCCAATTGACAACACTTCTGCCAAAATTGCGAAATGAACTGACTACCTCGGTCAGAGATCAATACGGAAGGAAATCCATGTATTCGAACCACATTTTCAAGAAAATCCTTTGCCAAGATTGAAGCAGAAGGTAATCCTTTTAAAGGAATAAAGTGGGCCATCTCGGAAAAAAGATCCACAATAACTAGAATAGTGTTGAATCCATTACATGGTGGTAGATCTGTAATAAAGTCTAAAGACAAAGTATGCCATGGTGTGGGTGGAATATCTAAAGGTTGTAAAAGACCAGCTGGTTTCTTCTTTTGGCTTTTGTTCTGGGCGCAGATGCCACAAGACAGTACAAATGACTTTACATCTTTTCGCCAGGTGGGCGGCCAGAATTGTCTTTTAATTTTAGCTTCAGTTTTTGCTATACCTGGGTGCCCTTCCATCAGAGCTTCATGGTAATTGGAGATGACTTGTTCTTGTAGTTCCTTGTGTGGTAGAAATAGACGCCCTTGATAGTAAGGTAGGTCATTGACAACTGAATAATCTTGGCCTTTTTTAACACAGTCCTGCAGGGCTGCTGAATCGAAAAGTTGTTGGATCTTTAAATGAATATCTTCTAAGGTCTGTACAGTAGTTATCGCAAGAATTCTTTGTTCAGGAATTATAGGCACCGGTTCTGGGTCCGAATATGCTTCTCCCATCCCGATTCGGGATAAAGCGTCTGCCTTACCATTCTTACAACCTGGTCGGTAAGTGATCACGAAATTGAATTTGTCAAGGAATAAGGCCCATCGAAGTTGACGCGATGATTGGGCCTTGGCTGTTTTTAAATACTGCAAGTTCCTGTGATCGTGATTACAGCAATGGTATGCCTGTCAGCGAGAAGATAATGCCGCCAAGCCTTGAAGGCGGATTTGATGGCTAACAACTCTTTATCGGTAACCGCATAGTTCAATTCGGGGGCAGAGAATTTTCTGGACCAAAATGCTACTGGATGAAGTTGACTGGTTTCTGGATCCTTCTGGGACAGGACAGCCCCCATGGCTAAACTGGATGCATCGGTTTCAACTATGTATGGGAGCTCGGGGCGTGGATGCTTTAAGACAGGTGCCGACGTGAATTTCAATTGCAGTTCTTGGAAGGCTTTTCAGCCTCTTCGGTCCACAAGAAGCGTTTGTTTTTTCTCAAAAGTGCTGTGATGGGGTGTACAACATGTGAGAAGTCAGGAATAAATCTGCGGTAGAAATTAGCAAATCCAACTGAACTGGGTGATGGCCACTTGAGAATTGGTCCACCTTTTGAGAGTCCATTCGGACTCCTTTTGGAGTCAGGATAAATCCAAGGAATTCAACTTCTGTAGCATGAAAAACACATTTTTCCAATTTTGCATATAACTTGTACTGTCGTAGTTTCTCAAGGACTGCACGAACGTGCTTAACATGGTCTGATTCTTAGGAGGAGTACACTACAATATCGTCTATGTATACGACAACACAGACGTCAATGAGTTCACGAAGGACATCGTTCATAAAATACTGGAAGGCTGCTGGTGCATTGCACAACCCAAAGGGCATCACCTGATATTCGAATAATCCGTACTTGGTGCGAAAAGCGGTCTTTCATTCGTCACCCTTCTTTACACGTACCAGAGGATATGCCCCTCCTAGATCTAATTTAGTGTAGATGCAAGCATCCTTTACTTGGTCTAGTAGTTCGGGGATCAGAGGCAATGGATATCAGTTCTTCACCGTGATCTGGTTTAATGCGCGGTAGTCTATGCATGTTCTGAGGTCACCTTCCTTGTTGGGCACGAAGAATAAAGCTGAAGATGCAGGGGACTTAGATGGACGAAGGAAGCCATTAGCAAGGTATTGGTCCAAGTATTGTTGTAGGTGACGGTTTTCGGGTTCCGTAAGGGCATATATTCTACTGCATGGAGGTTGTGCACTGGGTATGAGGTTGATTTGACAATAGTATGATCTGTGAGGTGGTAAGGTGTTTGCCTGTTCTTTTTGGAAAACATCCTGGAATTCTTGATATTCCTGAGGTAACTTTATGACTGGATTAGCGACTGTGGTGAGGCTTTTGGTCAAGGTTTTTTCCGGGCAACAGGTGTGTGCACACTCCGGGAAGGTTACTCTCTTCTCTCGCCAATCAATACAAGGATTATGTGTTTACCAACCAATGTATCCCCAGTATAATTTGGAACTGCGGGGCTTTGATTAAGTCAAACAAAATAGTCTCGTGATGCCCATCTTGACCCAACAGTGTCATCTCTGTGGTGAAATGAGTTACAGGCCCAGAGGCAATTTCAGTTCCATCGACTGTGGTGATAACATCCAAAGTGGTCTTTTTGCAGAGAGGTAGATTCATCCTAGAAGCCAATTTTTGGTCCACATAGTTTCCTACGGCCCGCTATCAATGTATGCCCTAACTGCGTGCATACGTGATGGCTGCCTTGGATCAATAAGGACCATTGGTATGATTAGGTGCGAGGTCTGAGTGTCCTTCTTTAAGCTCGGCAAGCAGACCTCTTCGCTTGTCGGGCTTGGTCTTTTCCCGAATCAGGCTCTGTTTGATTTCTATCAGCAACTCCGACTACTTTCTTGGATGGTTTTATAGGGCAATCCCGTAGAAAATGTCCTGAGGCCCCACAGTACAGGCACAACTGCATCTGTCGTCTCCTTTCTCTTTCTTTTTGAGTTAAGGGTCCCTTAACCCCCCCGATCTGCATTGGTTCTGATGCATCTGTTCCTTTGGGAGTAACACTGGGTTTAACCAATACCCGATTCTCGGAATTAGGTCGATCAGCTTTTCTATTCTGAAGTCGGTGGTCTAGCTGGACCACTAAGTCTATATATTCTGAGCAATCCTGAGGTGGGGTCACAACTTGGGTGAAAACATCTTTGAGTTCACCCCGAAGTCCACAATGAAATAATGTAATTCGCTTTACCTTTGGCCATCCGGTTTCCACCACCAACCTATTGAAGGTTGCAATATAAGTTAGCAGGTCCTGGTTTCCTTGTCGTAGTGATAGAAGTTTGTTATCCAGGGCCTGTCCCTGTGAATGTCTGGCGAATAATCTTTCCATGCTCAATTGAAAAGCCTGAAAATCCCGAAGAAGAGGGTCATCCTGGTTGACTAATGGAATTGACCAATCCGCTGCGCTGCCACTAAGGTATGACAGTACAAAGGCTACTTTGGCTTGGTCGTTTGGAAAAGCTCCTGGTCTGCATAAAAAGTGTAAGCGGCATTGGTTTATGAACATGGCAAATCTTTACGGGTCCCCAGCAAAGCGTTCGGGTGGAGCTAAAGGAATGCTCCCTGGTAGAACCACTTGCACAGAGCTGCTCGATGAAATGGGGGTTGAATTCCCCCCAAGTCCAAGTAGTGGTGTTTGCCCGGCTTGGTTTTGCAGCAGTTGTCTGGCAAAAGCATCAGTGCGCTCCTTTGACACAATCAGTTCTCTCCTGAAGGCATTAGTTTCTTGGCGCGCGGAGTGCACTTCTGCCCTAAGTTCTCCTAACAATTGGGCTAGTTGGTTGGTTTCTGAGGTCTCCATTACGCCCGGGTGGGGATTTGTAGATAGGCTTTGCGTTCTGTTACACTCACCTGGTTCTCACAGGGGCGTCGATCGGACCCAGACAGCTGCAATCTCTACCAACGTGATGCGTAGTGAAGAGATGACAGTCTGGACTGGCCCGCTTAATCTTGTCTGCTGGACTCGTAGAAGTATTCTCCTGCAAGTGGAGAAAGGGATTTAGCCACCCGTGGACTTTAGTGATGGCCCCCCCAACAGTTCTCGTTCTCCCCACTAATCACCTTCGATATCCCCTTTTGGTAACCTCACCTTATGTTTTTAAATGATGAGCTCCCCACCCTGCATGGCACTGGGTTGAAGGTACTGGAGGAGTTCCGGAGGAATATTGACTCCAGTGTCTATAAAGTTCAAAGAGTTCAATATGTCCGATGTTCACTCCTGTTCCTTTCCCTCGTTAGGTTGCAGCTGGGTCCAAAAGAAAATTGCCTGGAGGCAGCTGATGGCGTTCAGGTAAGAGTCTGTATTACCAAACACTGTCCGGTAAAAGTTGCATGAGTTTAACTTGCTGTTTTCTCTCCCTTTATAACTGCAGCATAGGAAGATGCGGCAAATTAAAGAATAATACCTCCGGTGGTAAAGTAGGTAAGCCTATGGTGTTAAAGAGATTTTCTTTGTTGGTTTTCTCAGCTCACCTTGTTATTCCTTTTGTTTTCCCCCCAGGTGCTGGGTTTCGACGAAGAAAATGATGGAGGCAGCGCCGAGTCGAAAGATGCGGTGGACTCGTGAGTTTAACATGGCGCTGCTGCTGGCGAAGCGACGCGTGCTGAAATAATGTCCTTTCCAGGCTCAGAGATGTGCTGGGTCCAGAATCAGGTAAGGAATCAAATAATGTCCGTGATCTAACCTCTTCCCCTTTATTTTCTTTTTGTCTAGGAGCTCCAGATTCGAGGTGGGCGTGGCACCACTGTTTGTTTCCTTTATTATTTATTTATTATTTATCTGTTTCTCCTCTGCTTCGCACTTTTCCACTTCTCCCCCTTCCATGCACTTTTCCCTTCCCCCCTCCCATACACTTGCGCGTTCTCAATGTCACTAGGCCTAGTACGATTGCTGTTTTGTTCTCCCCTGTTCCCCTCCCTTGCCTTGTCACGCTCTGAAACACTTGTATACGAGTGCGATAGAAATAAAATATCAATATCAATAACCATGTTGCATTGGTTGCGCCCCAGACCCATGACTCATTCTTTCGGAACCGGAAACACTATCACTCATTGATTGTGCAGATGACCTGTGGACCTGGCCTAAACATCAGCCACAGCTCTGCCCGCTATCCTGGATCCACCAACCACTCCATGGTGCTATGTAATAGCACAGTTCCAGCCTACATGTAGAGGCACAAGGGACAACAGACCTGGATAGTCAGTGAGTTCAAACCCGGATATAAATGCATATTTAAGCACAAGTAAAAAGAGTGGGAATCGCCACAGGAAGCATTGCATGGCATTAGGAGGCACGATCAGCACCTCTTCAGCACCTGAACCATTAACGAGGGGCATCCAAGAGTGCATACACACGGCCACAACACATGGTGTTGGACACACATTGCGGCAAACACAACAACACATCAGACCACAATGACCAATGTACACCTGGAATGTGCTGAAGTCAAGATCCACACCCCATCACCCAACATCGAGTCCACCCAGAGCCCTGATTGGAATCCAAAGGGAGAGGATACCACTCCCTATTCCCTAAAGTACTGTGTGAAATGAATTCCGAGGAGTAAACATCAGCATCACAGAGAGAGTATCACATTAGTGCATTAAAACATGTATCGACTGTTAAATTAAATTGTTTGTGAAATGAACTTTTTCCATCATCCAGTGATACAGGCAGATCAAAAGACAAATGCCTACTTCCCTGTTTAGGCAGTCGTAACAGTAGCCCCATCCTGTGGGACTCCACACACCACTGGCCCAACCATATCCAAGGAGCAGTGTAGCTGGAACCCAGGGCACAAGGCTCCTGGTGTCCCTTGCATGATAATCAAAGGGAATATTACTACACCCTATTTTAAGTCCAAAATGTGAGTACATGTCTATTCATGATGAGCAGAAGTGGTCCATGCACCCACTTACCTGTAGCTCCATGTCCACCATTGCCACAGCAGACATCCCTTGCGCAGTCAATCATCAGCCGCCACAGGACAGCCACTTCAAAAACACAGGGTGCATATAAAGGACAAATAATGCATGGCATGAAATTGGAAGGACAGACGCCCATCACACATTGCATGGCCCCTGTTGCTCACAAGAATGCCCACGGGGCATAATGGCACTTTATTCTGAATCGGCTGACTCGTACATGGTACAAATGCCTGATTTTGTCATCCCAAACCATGCAGGTGATTCAGGATACCCGCAGTTTACCCGGCTGATGACCCCTGAGCATGAACCTAGAACACCACATGACCACGCTTTCAACCATGCCCACAGCCGGACACACATCTGCATTGAACATGCTTTTGGAATTTTGAAGGCACGATTCAGGTGCCTGGATCGCACTGGCGGGACCCTCATGTATGGTCCGCCCGGACAAAGTTGGCAAAATTTTCCTGGCATGTCCAGGGGCACTGCCAAGGGGTGTCCAGGGGGGGGGGGCATGGCCACCCTTATAAATATGCTGACCTCCCCATTTGCCCAACCCCACCCCCACGAGAAAGCAAAAAAATATATACTTTATTTTTTTTTGCACTGAACTTTGCATGGACAATAATGACATGCCCAGTGCAGGGTGAAAAAAAATGTATTTTATTTTGCTTTTTTCTTGCTGGGGACCCACCCGCATTGGACTACTGGACTGCAGTCACGGTGGCCCTGCTCCCCCATTGATGTTCGCAGTTGCACATGCTCGGACAGACCCGGAAACACAAGAGCCTGAGCTTGTGCATTTCTGCTTTGGCTCTGGCTCGCGCTTCCACGCTCAGGCTGTGTTCCATCCGGGTAGGCACTGAAAAGGACTGGTAGACCTGGGCTGCGGCTGGGATCGAGTGGTTCCATTCCATCCAGGCATTGGCAAGCATGTTGTATTTCATTAATGCATGCGGATGCGTGATTTTGATATGCTGTGAACATGTTGTATTTTATTAGTGAAATCCCTAGAGGGGGCACAATATGCAATGGCATTTCATTTGAAAGCTGTGAGCGTTATTCATTTCCCAAAAGGTAAAAAGCAAAAGGGTTCACAGCAGTAAAATGTCACTTGGCGAGTAAGAACAATGAGCATGAAGTCTTTGTTTTCTTGCCACTATCTCCCTCTGAACTCGCGTTCCAGTCTCCGACATGCAGACATCTTCATATCTTGCAATGGTAACAAGCCTTTGAACCGCTGTAGGTAATGTTCACATGACCACATTCTATACAGGTGCTTTCAAGCCCTGGGGGGTACTATGACACGCTTAATTGGATACGTTGCTACACACGGTGGCCATTTTTTGTGGCATACATAAAGATTGCTTTTTTTTTGTTTTGAATGATGGCCACAGAAAAAAATACCACATTTGTTATGATCTGAACAGTTGATGTTTTGGGTTTTAGTAAGTGCCTGCATTTGTCCTGAGTGCTTCGCTTTACAGGGAATCACATTTATATATGTACAGACAGAAGAGGCTTGGACTGACCTATATGGCAGTGTCCGAGTTTCATGGGATTCTATATGTGAAATATAAGTAAAGGTGAGTAACAGTACACTTGATTTGCTTAAAAATGCTGGGAGGTTAAGCTAAGTAAGGAAGGAATGGCTAGTCACATATTCTCCTTGACCTTCATAAAACCTGATATAGTGCAAACCTCAGGTTCTACAATACAAAGCGGCCATTTTACCTTCCTAATTAGCGCAGCATTTCTTAGAACTGACATAAAGTGATGTCAAATGGAAGGGAGGTCAAGCATTGCGGGGATGATCAGATTGTAGTTGGACTAGGTAAGATCAGGGTGTGGAAAACCAGGCAGAAAACGTTTTCCCAGATAAAGAGGTGATCCTTTCTGGCCCTGTTATACAACTTTAACTAAAGCTAAATCAAAGATCTCAGGGCAGCAGCGTTGTTGTCTATCTGCTGACTAAGCAATTGAATAGGTTTACAAAATTAAGAACATCGTTTGACTGTCTGTTACGCTCACCTGGCTCCCACAGAGGTGTCGATCTGAACTGGACAGCTGCGGTCTCCACCAAAGTGACGCGTAGGGCCGAGATGACAGACTGCACTGGCCCACCTAGCTTTGTTTGCTTGGCCCGTAGGAATATTCTTCTGTAAATGGAGAAAGGGAATTAACCACCCGTGGGGTTGAGCGTAAACCCCCCACCCCTGCTGTTCTCCCCACAGACCGCCTTTGATGTCCCCTCTTATAGTCTCACCTCATGGTTTGAAAAGATGAGCTCTCCATCCTGCATTGAGCGCAGGGGCGCGTTGATAACCAGTTGCTTCACTGGCTTGAAGGAATTGGTGAGTTCCAGAACAATATTGACTCTGAAAAGTATGTAGTTCGTAAGAGTTCACATGTCTGACTTTCACTCTTGTTCGATTCCTTGCAGTTTGCAGCTTGACCCCAGCGAAGAGTTCCTCGTGGTAGCTGACGAAGTTCAGGTAAGGATTTGGCTTATCCTACACAGTTCAATAAAATAAGGCCAGAATGTAACCTGTGGCTTGTTCCCTTATTCAGGTGTGGAGAGAAAATATGATGTTCGGGGAATAATGCCTCCGGTGGTAAAATTAGGTAAGTCTATTGTGGGGAGAAGAGTTCCCCTTGTTTGTCCCTTCGTCTCGCCTTGATGTCCTTTTGTTCCCCAGGGTACGGCGAGGATGCAATGGAGACTGTGCCGACCCGTAAAGAGGAATAGTACCCCCGGCGGTAATCAGGTAAGTCTATGGGGGTAGTTACTATCGCCTCTGTTTATTCCCCTGGCTCACCTTTGCTGTTCTTGTGTTCCCCTTAGGTGCCAGAGTGCGGCGGGAACGTGCAGAAGGATGCAGTGGATTGTGAGGATGCTGCAAGGGCCGGTGAGTTCAGCGCGGCGCTGCAGCAGGCGAGGCAGCGCGTGTAAAATGCTTCTTTCTTCCAGCTCGAAGGCGCAGTGGATCCGGAATTCAGGTAAGGATCGAAGGTTTTGCTCTTATTCTAACCTCTTCTCATTCTGTTCCTCCCTTTTTCTAGGAGCTGCAGATTCGAGGCGGGCGTGGCAGAAGACTGGATGCTGACTTGCAGACACGGTGAGGGTCACGCTGCTGGATGCAGAATAACGCGAAGCATGGGCTGCTGTTCGGGCGTGGTTTAAATAGCCTGCAAAGTAGTCCCAGGTAAGTATTCCTCTCCAGCCCCACCGAGTAAAAAATAGTCCCTAGGTAAAATAGTCCCTTCCAAGCCTCATTTGGCTTGGAGCTCTGCAGCATGGTCTGCATCAGGTAAGCTTGCAGCATGGTCTGCATCAGGTAAGTTTTACTCTATGAGCCTGGCGCCTATGGCGCCAGGACTGACTCTCCATATGAGCCTGAAGCCATAGGTGCCAGGACCACACCCAAACAGCCCCTAGCAGGGTTTTTTGGGCTTGCTCAAAATAACTTGATGCCTGCTTCTGGGGTTGCTGGACCTGGTCTGGTTCCCCGGGGGTAGGCATCATGACAGTACTCCCCCCCAAGGCCCCTCCTAAAGTCGTTCCTCCCTGTGGTTTTGGTTTGTCTGGGAAATTTCAGTGGAATCTTTTCACCAATTGAGGTGCATGCACATGGTCAGTAGGTTCCCAAGACCTTTCCTGTGGTCTGTAACCCTTCCAGTCGATTAAATAAAACATTTTTGACTTCACATCTTGGAGTACAGGATGTTCTTAACTTCAAATTCGGGTTCCCCGTCTATAAGGATGGGGTCTGGTGGCTTGGTGAGTCTTGTCCCTGGTTGCACTGGCTTCAAAAGTGACACATGAAAGACGGGGTGAATTTGCATATTAGCAGGTCAGTCCAACTTGACGGCCACCGGGTTGATAATGGCCTTAATAGAGTAAGGTCCCAAATATCTAGGGTTAAAGGTCCGCGTTCCCTTGAGAGGTATGTGTTTTGTGGCCAATCATACTTGGTCCCCTATCTGGTACTGTGGTGTATCACTTCTATGCCGATCAGCATCTTTCTTATATTTCTCCTTCGCCTGTTTTAAATGTGCAGTTGCCTCCTTAAAGGCTTGTGTTATCGTAGCGTGTAGATGGTCCACTGCGGGCATTTCTAAGTGTTGGGGTGAGTCAAGGTCTGAGGTTCGAGGGTGGTGCCCATATAGGGTATAAAAGGGGCTTTGTCCAGTTCCAGAATGTACTGAATTACTGTATGCATATTCGGCGATCCAAAGAATGTCCTTCCAATTACTCTCAGTCTGATGTAACATACAACGCAGGTATTTTTCAAGAGTCTGGTTGGTCCTCTCCGTTTGACCATCGGTCTGGGGGTGGTGACGTGTCGATAATCTCATGTCGATTTGCACCAATTGACAAAATTTCTTCCAGAAATGTGAAATGAATTGACTGCCCCGGTAAGAGACCAACATGGACGGAAATCCATGTATTCGAACAATGTTTTCGAAGAATTCTTTGGCCAGGATTGAGGCTGAAGGTAGTCCTTTTAAAGGAATAAAGTGGGCCATCTTGGAAAAAAGATCCACAATAACTAGAATGGTGTTAAACCCATTACAAGGAGGTAGATCGGTAATAAAGTCTAACGATAAGGTGTGCCATGGTGTACGCGGAATGTCTAAAGGTTGTAAGAGTCCAGCTGGTTTTTTCTTTTGACTTTTGTTTTGGGCGCAAATGACACAAGACATCACAAATGATTTAATATCCTTTCGCCAGGTGGGCCACCAGAATTGTCTTTTAATTTTAGCTTCAGTTTTTGCAATACGTGGGTGCCCCTCCATTAGGGTATCATGATAACGGGAAATGACTAGCTCTTGTAATTCTTTGTGTGGCAGAAATAGCCGCCCTTGGTAATAAGGCAGATCATTGATAACAGAGTAGTCGGGGCCTTTCTTTACCCAGTCCTGCAGGGCTGTAGGATCAAAGAGTTGCTGGATCTTTACCTAAATGTCCTCTAGTGTCTGTAGAGTAGTCATGCGAACAATCCTTTGTTCGGAAATTATAGGTACTGGTTCTGGGTTCACTTCTGCCTCTCCCATCCCTATTCGGGATAAAGCTTCTGCTTTACCATTCTTACAACCTGGTCGATAGGTTATCACGAAATCGAACTCGGCAAAGAACAATGCCCATCGGAGTTGACGTGACGATTGGGCCTTGGCTGTTTTTAAATACTGTAAGTTCTGGTGATTACAGTAATGGTATGCATGGCAGCGAAAAGATACTGCTGCCAAGCCTTGAAGGCGGATTTAATGGCTAATAACTCCTTGTCGGTAACCGCATAGTTTAACTCAGGTGCCGAGAACTTTCTGGACCAAAATGCTATTGGGTGAAGCTGGCCAATTTCACGGTCCTTTTGAGACAGGACAGCTCCCATGGCTAGACAGGATGCATCAGTTTCCACTATGTATGGAAGTTCAGGGCACGGGTGCTTTAACACAGGTGCAGACGTGAATTTCGCTTTCTGCTCTTGGAAGACATGTTCAGCTTCTTCAGTCCACATAAAGCGTTTATTTTTTCGCAAGAGTGCTGTGATGGGATGTACGACATGTGAAAAATCTGGGATGAATCTGCGGTAGAAATTGGCAAAGCTGAGCATGCTTTGTACTCCTTTAACTGAACTTGGTGATGGCCACTTAAGGATTGCGTCCACCTTTCGTAAGTCCATTCGGACTCCCTTTGGGGTCAGGATAAACCCAAGGAATTCAACTTCTGTGGTATGAAAAACGCATTTCTCTAATTTTGCATATAGTTTGGGCTGACGGAATTGCTCAAGGACTGCTCGGACGTGCATCACATGGTCAGATTCTGAAGAGGAGTATACTAGAATATCATCGATATACACGACAATACAAACGTCAATGAGTTCACGAAGGACATTGTTCATGAAGTATTGGAAGGCTGCTGGTGCATTTCACAACCCGAATGGCATCACCTGGTATTCGAATAACCCATACTTAGTGCGGAAAGCAATCTTCCATTTGTCGCCCTCTTTTACACGTACCAGATGGTATGCCCCCCGGAGATCAATTTAGTGTATATACAAGCCTCCTTCACTTGGTCTAGTAGTTCAGGGATCAGAGGCAACAGGTATCGGTTCTTAACAGTTATCTGGTTCAATGCGCGGTATGAGGTCACCTTCCTTTTTGGGCATGAAGAACAAAGCTGAAGATGCAGGGGACTTGGATGGGCGAATAAAGCCATTGGCAAGGTACTGGTCTAAGTATTGTCATAGGTGAAGGTTCTAAGGTTCCGTAAGGGCATAGATCCTGCTACAAGGGGGTTGTGCACCGGGTATGAGATCGATTTGACAATCATACGATCTGTGAGGAGGTAAGGTGTTTGCCTGTTCCTTTTGGAAGACATCCTGGAATTATTGGTATTCTCGAGGTAGTTGCATGACTGCTGTGGTTACTGTGGCCAGGCCTGCGTTCTGATTTTTCTTTGGGTAACAGGTTTGTGCACAATCCGGGAAGGTTAATCTCTTCTCTCGCCAATCAATACAAGGATTATATGTTTCCAACCAAGGTATTCCCAGTATTATTTGGAACTGTGGGGCTTTGATTAGATCAAACACAATAGTCTCTCGATGCCCATCCTGACCCAATAGTGTTATCTCTGCGGTGGAATGCGTTACAGTCCCAGAAGCAATTTCAGTTCCATCGACTTTGGTGATGACATTTGAGGTGGTTTTTCAGCAGAGAGGTAGATTCATCCTGGAAGCCAATTCATAGTCCACATAGTTTCCTATGGCCCTGCTATCAATGTATGCCCTTACTGCGTGCATACGCGATGGCTGCCGTGGATCTACGAGGACCATTGGTATGATGAAATGCGAGGTCTGAATATCCATCTTCAAGCTCGGCAAGTGAACTTCTATGCTTGTCGGCGTGGTCGTTTCCCGAGTCTGACTCCATATGGCTTTTATCAGCAGCTCCTACCACCTTCTTGGGTGGTTTTACAGGGCAATCCCATAGAAAATGTCCAGAAGTTCCACAATATAGACACAATTGCATTTGCCGTCTCCTTTCTCTTTCCTTCTGGGTTAAGGGTCCTTTAACTCCTCCAATTTGCATGGGTTCTGAAGCATCTGCTCCTTTGGGGTTAGTATGGGTTTTGACCAACACCCGATTCTCAAACTGGCTCAATGAGCCTTCCTTGAGGTGGGTTCACGACTTGAGCCAAGACATCCTTGAGTTCTCCTCGAAGCCCTCGATGAAATAACGTGATTCATTTTACCTCAGGCCATCCAGTTTCCACTATTAACCTAATAAAGGTCGCGATGTAGGATAGAAGGTCCTGGTTACCCTGTCGTAGGGACAAAAGTTTGTTACCCAGGGCCTGCCCTTGGGAGTGCCCGGCAAATAGTCTTTCCATGCTAGTTTGAAAGCCCTGAAAATCCTGAAGAATTGGGTCATCCTGAATAACTAGTGGAATTGACCAATCAGCTGCACTGCCGCTGAGATATGACAATACAAAGGTTACCTTGGCTTGATCGTTTGGGAAGGCTCCAGGTCTGCATAAAAAGTGCAACTGGCATTGGTTCATAAACACGGCAAACCTTTTGGGATCTCCGGCAAAGCATTCGGGTGGGGCTAATGGAATATTTCCTGGTAGGTTTATTTGCACAGGGATACTCGATAACACAGGAGCTGGATTTCCCCCGGAACCAGGTAGGGGTGCTTGTCCAGCCTGGCTTTGCAATAGTTGCCTAGCAAGGTCATCAGTTTGCTCCTTTGACAAAACCAGTTCTCTCCTAAGAGCATTGGTTTCTTAACGGGTGGAATGCACTTCAACCCTCAGTTCCCCTAGTAATTGGGCCAATTGGTCAGTCTCTGAGGTATCCATAACGCCTGGGTGGGAATTTGTGGGTAGGCTTTGCGTTCTGTTATGCTCACCTGGCTCCCACAGAGGCATCAATCTGAACTGGACAGCTGCGGTCTCCACCAATGTGACGCATAGGGCCGAGATGACGGACTGGACTGGCCCACCTAGCTTCGTTTGCTTGGCCCATAGGAATATTCTTCTCTAAATGGTGAAAGGGAATTAACCCCCCCTGGGTTTGGGCGTAAACCCCCCCGCCCCTTCTGTTCTCCCCACAGATCACCTTTGATGTCCCCTCTTATAGTCTCACCTGATGGTTTGAAAAGATGAGCTCTCCAGCCTGCATTGAGCACAGGGGCGCATTGATAACCAGTTGCTTCACTGGTTCGAAAGAATTGGTGAGTTCCAGAACAATATTAACTCCGAAAAGTATGTAGTTCGTAAGAGTTCACATGTCTGACTTTCACTCTTGTCCGATTCCTTGCAGTTTGCAGCTTGACCCCAGCGAAGAGTTCCTCGTGGTAGCTGACGAAGTTCAGGTAAGGATTTGGCTTATCCTACACAGTTCAATAAAATAAGGCCAGAATGTAACCTGTGGCTTGCTCCCTTATTCAGGTGTGGAGAGAAAATATGATGTTCGGGGAATAATGCCTCCGACGGTAAAATTAGGTAAGTCTATTGTGGTGAGAAGAGTTCCACTTGTTTGTCCCTTCGTCTCACCTTGTTGTCCTTTTGTTCCCCTTAGGGTCCGGGGCACGGCGAGGCTGCAATGGAGACTGTCCCGACCCGTGAAGGGGAATAGTACCCCCGGCGATAAACAGGTAAGTCTATGGGGTAGTTACTATCGCCTCTGTTTATTCCCCTGGCTCACCTTTGCTGTTCTTGTGTTCCCCTTAGGTGCCAGAGTGCGGCGGGAACGTGCAGAAGGATGCAGTGGATTGTGAGGATGATGCAAGGGCCGGTGAGTTCAGCGCGGCGCTGCAGCAGGCGAGGCGGCGCGTGTAAAATGCTTCTTTCTTCCAGCTCGAAGGCGCGGTGGATCCGGAATTCAGGTAAGGATCGCAGGTTTTGCTCTTATTCTAACCTCTTCTCCTTCTGTTCCTCCCTTTTTCTAGGAGCTGCAGACTCGAGGCGGGCATGGCAGAAGACTGGATGCAGGCTTGCAGACACGGTGAGTGTTACACTGCTGGATGCAGAAGCTGCTCTTCGGGCGTGGTTTAAATAGCCTCCAAAGTAGTCCCAGGTAAGTATTCCTCCCCAGCCCCACCCGAGTAAAAAATAGTCCCTAGGTAAAATAGTCCCTTCCAAGCCTCATTTGGCTTGGAGCTCTGCAGCATGGTCTGCATCAGGTAAGCTTGCAGCATGGTCTGCATATGGTAAGTTCTACTCTATGAGCCTGGTGCCTATGGCACCAGGACTGACACTCCATATGAGTCTGGTGCCATAGGCACCAGGACCACACCCAAACAGCCCCTAGCAGGGGTTTTGGGCTTGCTCAAAATAACTTGATGCCTGCTTCCGGGGTTGCTGGACCTGGTCTGGTTCCCCAGGGTAGGCATCATGACACTATCATCTCAGAGGCCCTGACCGAGATTTTATTTTCCCATCTGCTTGAACAGTTTAGAATGATGACATTAGCCCTGCAAAGCTCTGTGGAATAAGAGTAGAGCCCCCACTCGAAAAAACATACAAGAGAAAGAAATGCAGTAATAATGCACATAGGGCAGTCACACAAAGGAAATAGCACACATGAAATGCATGAATGTTGTTTAGTGACTTACCAGGTCTGAGCTGTACTAGTGGCATGCTGAAGTGCCCTGACAAAAAGTGTAATTCTGATTTACTAACAAATACAGGTTGACCTCAATCAAGCACAAAGGTAAATGCTTGGATATTTTGAGATGTGGTATCATGACATGCTAATTGGTTTAAACAGTCTGATTCTGTTGACCACACATGTTAACACTTGTTTTGTGTGTGAAGGGTTTAAATCAGATATGGGAACAGTGAGGTGTGCAAACTGTGAATGTAGCGAATGATCATACAACGCAGTGTTTGCTTTACATTTCTCATTATGTGTTTGGGGGAAAGGGTTTGAGAGGCTATAAGGTGGTGGTGGCTCTACTGGCTGGGTGATACGTACAGGAGGAGTAGGTTGCCTGTGCTGTTCAGAGTGAGCATGTTTTATTTCTGTGGCATTGCAGTGTATTACTGGTTTTAAGGCCAAGTATTCTTACATTGGGGTGGGGGCATTCCTGCTGCCTGCAAGTCTGTTTCTTTTTACTGTGGCATGACGTTTTACTGCAGTTAGGGAGCAAATAGAACATGAGTGTTCTTATATGGGGAATGGGGGATTTGTGTAGCCAGCAAGGATATCTTTTCTTACTGTGGCATGGCCTTTTTTTTACTGGCATTAACGCAACGCCAACAGGAGTATGTTCTTACATGAAGATACTGGCATGCATTGACAGAGCCAACATAAAAACATGCTTTGTCATGGTATGGTTACTGGCATTATGGACAAAGCAAACATGAGTATTTTCCTTTGTGGGAATAGTGGCATATATAAGTGCACCAGAATGGACATGTGTGAGCACAATCAATATGAAAATGCTTTTTTAAACTTGTAGAGTACTGGCATATGGCGGACAAAGGCATTATGAAAATATGTTTGAAAATGCTCCTGTGCATTGTTGGTGGCTTGGCATCTAACATACCTACAAAACCGATTGTAAACTGTATTCCTTTTTGCCTAATTTATTACAGAAAGTGTGCTGTAAAATGCACTATTATAACCCATTATTTAAAACCTTTTCTCAAGGGGACAACCCCTCCTTGATTGGTTCGCCCTCACTCACAACTCTCTGTCACTCCTATGCATTTGGCTGTGGGCAGTACAAGTGCCTTTCCTTCTGCAGGCTCTTCTTAATGTGGGTCCTACTACATTAGAATCATGGCTATGCCTCTGGTGAGTTGGGGTGAAAGATGGATCTAATGGGCCAAAGGGAGGCGTAATATCTATTCAGTTTCCTGGGCATGGGGAGGGGGCGTTAGGACGGGAGATGGGGTCAGTAGTGCAATAGGTTTAATGTCTCGTCTCACTAGCAGTTTTCAAAGCTGCCGTCCAGTTCCCCCCAAAATGTTGAGGCTGGCTCTGCCCCTGGCACACTGAACCACCACTCGCATATGGGCCCTGGAGAGAATGTCAACAGCCTGTAAGGATGACCTAGGAGTGACACTTTCTTCTAGTATTTAAACACGACCAACAACTTAGGAATTTAATCAGTGGAGCTCAAGAGTAGAGGGAGAGGAGAGGGTTTGAACGACTTGCTGACACAAAACCTGGCAAAGCCCAATGCAGGACTTTTGAACTGCCTCTGAGGTTATGCTCTGGCAAAGCAGGGTGTGATGAAACTGTGTCAAAATGGTATTTGTTTGTAGTCTGACAAAAATAACACATTTCAAAGAAAACTAGTGAATGCAAGTTTAAACAGCATTTTTGAATTTGGAAATTACTTACGTTATTGCAATGCCTACGATTAGTAACTGTAGCTATGTCATTTTTCAGACAATGAAGAGGAAGTCCACAGAAATCTCTTCCTTCTTCTTTGTGAAAAGTAGTAGTGGAGATACAATGAGGATGAATCTTAGTGAGGATTCACTGGAAGCGAAAGATGACATAATCGAGCAAGCTAATGAACAGGCAGAGCCAGAAGCAGAACATGACAGCGACGAACAGGCAGAGCCAGCATCAGGAACAGAGAACAGAGAGCAGGGAAGAAGCAGCATTGTCTGAAAGTGAGGAACATGCAGCAGCAACAACAGTCAAAGAGAGAACGAGGCAGGAATCAGCTAGATCTATTCAAGCTGTTCCCGGACCAACGGGTGAAATTATGACAGTGTGGCAGTGTGACCCTGATAATAAAATAGATGGTTGGCTAATGAGTAACTCTTGTTTCATTGTTCTAGATATTTCCCAGTCAAGAGGAGAGGGGCCCAAACAGCCACATCTGAAGTGTTTCCCTCGGACAGTTCAGGAGGGTAGAAGACAGGCCTTCATGAAAGAATGGCATTTCACACATAAATGTCTGGAATACTCTCAAAGTAATGATTCTGCCTACTGCTATGCCTGCTGGCACTTCAGTCTCCCCTCCTCAGGTGATTCAGTGTTTACATCTGAAGCAGGATTAAAAAACTGGAAAAAAGCAACTTACAAAGATGGTGGGTTTGTGGGTCATGGCAAATTAGAATCGCATACTATTGTTATGTTAGCATGGGCAGAATATGAAAAGTCAATTGCACGCAAATGTTCTCTCTCAGCCTACTTAAATGCAGAAAATAATAAAATAGTGAGGGAAAATAGAGAGTACATTAAAACTGTTGGAGAAACCCTGCTCCTCACAGCTATGCAAAATATTGCACAGAGAGCACATAAAGAAACGTAAGGCCAGAATAACGGAAATGTACTCGCTATTATGGAACTGTTATCCAAGCATGATCACACAGTCAAAAGAAAAAAAATGCAACATACCTTGGGCATAGTACACAAAATGAAATAATTGATTGCCTGGCTGAAATTGTCTCCTCCTCAGTAATTAATGACGATGCACAAAGAGGGGCTTTCAGCATTATGGTAGACGAGACCAACGACATTGCTAAGAAGAAACAAATTTCCTTGGTAATTCAATATTATTACAATTGCTCAATATGTGAACGTTTCCTCACATTTGAAGCAGCAGAGCGACTAGATGCTGCAGTGCTTTCACAGAAAACTATTCAAATACTGCAGAAGCATGGCCTAAAGAAACCACCTAGAAGGATAAGAATATGATGGTGCCTCTGTCATGAGTGGAAAGAACACAGGAGTGCAGGCACGCATTAAATCAGAGGCCCCAATAGCTTTTTATGTTCACTGCAATGCACATTGCTTAATGTTAGTATTAGTTGACAGTGTAAAATGCATCCCTGAAGCCTATTGTTTATTCTCTCTTCTGCAGAAACTTTATGTGTTTGTGTCAGGGTCATATGTACATCAAAGATGGCTAGAGTTACAGAGGGACATGTTTCAGGGGGCCCCAAGAGAGTTTCAAAGGTTGATAGAGACATGCTGTGCCTGTAGGTACAATGCTTGCAAGGCAGTGAGGGACAGACTGCCAGCCCTCATACGTCTACTAAACGAAATATCTGAAGAGATAAATGGGGACAGAGCTGTAGAGGAAAGAGGGCTATTAGCCCCAATAGGTTTATAGTTTGTCAGCCTCCTTTTAACATTCACAAATGTTTGTGGTGACATAAAACATCTATTCTATCAGATATTTTGCAGTCCCCACAACTCAATTTGGGTTCAGCAGTTAATCTTGTTGATTCTCTTGTTGACACATTAAACAGTTATAGAGAGGGCTCTGTCTTTAATGAGATTTGGAACAATACTATGACCCTTGCTGAGCAATGCAACATTGCTGTTGCACCTCCAGGGCGTCAGGTCACACCAAGCTCTAGGCTTGAAGGGTATTACATTTCCATGCCTATATTTCAAAGACATGCCAATACACATAAGGAGTAATTTCGAGCAGGTACATTTATTCAAATTGTTGATGTGCGTCTCTCTGAGGTGATGAGACGATTTTCTAAAGAAAGTTGTGCCATTATGCAAGGGATACAAGCCTTGAATCCCTCTAGTCCCACAGTTTGTGAGAAAAATGTAGTGCTTCCATTTGCCTTGCAATACAACTGCAGTACTGAGGATCTATAAAATCTGATCCCTCATGTCAAGTGAATTCTTGATAGGAGGCAAACTAGTGGTTTTGAAAAACCGACCAGTTTATTAGAGCTCACAGTCTTCCTTGAGCCATATAAGGAAGTGTTCCATGAGATGTTTAAACTTTGCAAAATTGCACTTGCATTACCTGTGAGCACTGCAGCATGTGCGCAGATTTTTTCTGTGCAAAATTTAATCAAGACTGCCTTGAGAAATAAAATGAGTGATGAGAGATTGAGCAATTTGGGGTTGTTAAATGTAGAGTCAAAAAGGGCTAGGGCGATAAATCTTGATGAATTTGTGGATGTGTTTGCCAAAAGACATAGCAACAGGCGAATAAAACTATATTAATTAATGATACAATAATAATGAATAGGAATGTAAATAGGTTGAGTACTCAGTAGGCTACATTAAAATGTATATTGTTGTCCATGATTATGCACTTTTGCTTTGTTCATGTTTAGTTTGCAAGAAGACACAAGAAAGATTGTAGCCTAGTAAAGCCGGGATGTAAATAGGTTGAGCAGGCTATACTTAAATGTATACTGTCCATGATTATGCTTTTTGTAAGTATATATTTTAGTTTCCAAGAATACAAAGCAACATGAACCAAATACAGCTGCATTGAAAAAAGTCTCAGCATCTGTGTTGTTTTTTTACTTGAGTAGGCATGTTCTCAGTAAATGTTTTGTTCCTTAAAATCAATGTGCTCTTCTAAATTAAAGCTGTATATTTGTCTTTTCAAGTCAAAGTCGAAAAACTATTCTGTTTGAAGAACAATAAATTGCCTAACATGCATATACACATCACATGTTCCTTACATAGCACAAACAGGATTGTGGAACTGAAAATGTTAACCATACTGGTATTAGTCTATGTGCAACAGATACATTAATTAGTTAACTGTTAAATAATAAATGGAACTATATCAATATGCAATTCCTTAACTTTCATACATACATAGTTTTCAACTGGACTATATACTACATCAGCATAATAGTTTTCCTGAAATTCAGTTATGTGTTTGTTTTGGTGTACCACCCCAAGATTTCCTGTGGCCTCATCAGGCCACCCCTATGAGAAATGTCTGGAGGCGCCACTGGGCATGTCCAACGCTGTACAAGATTTGCCTCAGGCGGAATGTGCCCCTACCCCATGACGCAGACAGGTAACACACAGGGGCTGATGATGATGATGATGAATATGTGGCTGCAGCCAGGGTTGATGCAAACAGGGATGGGGAGATCGATAATTTATTTTAGCATGGTGACTGGACCCAGAACACAACTTGCACATTTTGAATGCATAGCACTAGTACGCAATCATGATTGTGCTTGCATTATGTCAGATTTTGACAGGCTTTAATATATGTGGAACTGACACCATCCCGCCTCCACCACCCAAACCAACTCCCCTGCACGCAGTCCCCCTTCCCCCACCCAACACCAACTACCGTGCGCACAGTGCCCCATCACCCACCCAGCCATGTGCCCATGTGGTGGCCAATCAGCCCGACACTGTCCTTCACTGTGTACGTGGCTGCTTCCAATGTGCACCGGAATCAGGAGAGTGATGTAGCAGCCTGCACTGTGACCTCCGTTGTGGGGTTCCCTGTTTAGACTCCTCGGTGGGGGTGGTGGAGGTAGATGGGATGGAGGCAGGCATTTGGATTTGATGGCAGGGGAGGTTATTGGTTTTCCTCATTTGTTCTGTAGATGCAGAGAGATCCTCACATAGCTCCCTTACTCTCTGCCCTAACCCTGTGAGGGACGCTGTACATGCCTATACCACCAGCGCTGTGCGGGTATTGTCCCTGGCCATGGTCTTGGAAACACCCCTGATGCCACGGGCTGATGGCCTTCACGTGCCTATTGTGTCCTCAGGCAAGGCCCTCAATTTTCAGCTGAGGTCCCTCTATGACATCCAGTCGTGCCATCACAGCAGCCACAGGATCAAAAGGGGGTGTTGGGGTGGGTCTATGATGCATGGGGGTGCAGTCCTGACTGGGTGGGTTGTACTGCCTGGGGGGTTGTACCACCTGGGGGAACTGTCTGATGATGAGGCATATGGGGGTGTGTCCTTGTCAGCCACTGGGATGTTGGGGCGACCAGGGCTTGCCGACATTGTGGTCTTGGGCTCTGCTCCTCCACATGGTCATGTCTCTACGGTGGTGTGCGCATTTGCAGCACAGACATGTCTTCTGGTGTGGGGGCCACAGTAGCCTGCTGGTCATCGCTGCTTTCTCCTCCCTCCTCACGGGTGGTTGATATTGGGGCCGCTGCAATGACCTCCTCCTGGTTGGCCCTGGAGGGTTGGGCCCTTGGTGGTGGTGTGGCTCTGGAGGGTTGAACTCTTTTGTGGTGCGGTAGGCCTGGAGGGTTTGGCCATTGTCATTGGCGTGGCCCGGGAGGTATGGGCCCTTAGTACTGGTGTTGCACTGCTGCAATGTGGAGTGGTGGAGTGGGTCTTCTGCCTTGGTGTGCCCTGTCAGACCCTTGGCAGGGTGCTGGTGGAGCTGTGGGTGGGCACTCAATGGTATGGCCCTGCTACCTCATCATCCCTGGACGGCTCAGGTGATGCCTGCGTGCTCGTAGGGGACATAGTGTATGGTATTAGGTCACATTTGCTCACATGTTTTGGTATTCATAGCAATACTTATGGGGAGATTGCAGGGGGCAGTTGGACTCATGCACGGGCATGGCATGCTTGGATTTTGCAATGGGTTGGTTTATATGGGGTATGTTGCGGGAGGGGGGACACACTTGGGAATGTGTCTTCCTGATTGTGGCATGACATGGGTTGTTTGCCTCAGGTGATGCCTGTGTGCCCATAGGGGACATAGGAGATGGCATTAGGACACATCCACTGATGTGTTTTGGTATGCAGTACTTATGTGGGGGTTGAAAGAGCTGTTGAACTCATGGACAGGCCTGGCCTGCTTGCATTTTGGAGTGGGTTGGTTCATATGGGGCATGCTGCGGGCGGGGGGACACACTTGGGAATGTGTCTTTCTGGTGGTGACATGGCAGGGGTTGATTGATGGGGTAGGCCTTTATTGACTGGCAAGCATCTGGTTTACACAGCCAGCTGGCAATGGTGCACTGCAGTGCCCACGTCATGGCTGTGTGTTGTATAGCACATGGATGTGTCCCTTGGCTGCCCTCCCCACAGCTGAGGCTCAGAGGGCTGGCCTAGATGCCCTGACACATGGGTGTTGGTGTGGGGCCTGTTGTGGCTCACACACACTTCACCCATTCACAATGTCTGACTCATGGGAATTCTCGCTGGGGGATGGGGTGGTGGGATGTTCACATTACATTTGTTATTTGGGGGGAATACTCACCTTCTGTCTCCTAGGTGGCTGAGCCTGCCTCTGCTCCTCTGACTCTCTCTATCCCGGCCATGTCTATGATGCTGCTGCAGTGCTCCTCCCATGGCATGAGCTCCGGTGGTGGTGGTTGTAACCCTCCTCTGGTTGCCTTGCAGTCCTTCTAGTGCTGGGGAAGGATGCCCTAGACCCACAGGTCATTCAAGTGCTTCCTGCAGTCTTCTCTATCCCTGGGAACATAGCCAACTGCAGACACCTTCTTGCTGATGGTGCCCCAAATGTGGTTGCAGAGCTTTGAACTTGTTTTTTTTTTGTTGTGGCCTGTACAGATCCTCATAGTGGCGTAACACCTCCTCTACAAGGACGTTGAGCTCAGACTCCGTAAATGTGGGCTTACAGATCTGATCCTGGGCTGACTTGCCCCTTGAATGCTCCTAAGACATTTTTTGACTTCAGTTGCTCTGGATGGCTACCAGGAGCTTCGATTTTTAATGTATTGTGATTTCCAAAATGGCCTCTGCAGTGTTTCCCGTTCCAGCGGCGATGCATTTCCTGCACGCTATTACCGTGCGCTATTACCACATGATATTATCGTGCAATATCGGCTGCCAGAGGTGCTAACGCTATTTAGGCTGGGGTTCCCGGCATTAGCGTTATTTGTCTCTAGCAGTATTAGCGTTGACGCTGGGGACATGAGCAGGTGTCAGCTGGCTCATGATACAGCGGTTTCTGCGTGACTAATCCCGACATTAACTCTAATATTTCTCAACAGTAAATACGGACATATATCGGCCAACTCATAATGAGGCCCATTGAAAAATCATGGTGACATGATGTACCCTCTCAAAAACCATTTGACTTCAGTAGAAATGTCATGGTAAAATACCCTCTGTGTCTGAAAGGCATGAGATAGGTGAGACAACAAATTCAAGTGACAATGCCCACTTCTTCTCACATTAACAGAATATTGGCACTATTTCAATTGAACTGGAATAATTGATATTCTTTATCATGTTACAGAGGCTTCCTATGATGCATATTCTGTTACAGTAGAAGAAGCATGAGCAATAGGTTTACTGTAGCACCTGCAAATGATCGAGTCATTCTACAAGTCCACCAGCCTAAGCATATCCTCAAGCATGGCCACTGAAATATATGACTTGGTCCTTCTAGAAAAATGGATACAAATTAGGAGATCTGTACACCTGCCTGGAACCTAACACACTAAACCCACCTAGCCAGACTGGGAGCTGCTACAGGGGTGGAGGTTAAGTTTGTGTAATGACTGACTGATCTGTGGACTACATTAACTGTACCATTGTTGCTGTTTCTCTCTAGGCTCCCACCTAGATCCCCCTGCAAGGTGTGCCGCTCATTGTTGTGAGTTACTTGTTCCCCTGCTGTGTCTTCCTTTGTTGTGACTCTGGCCTCTCTCCTCTTCCTCCCCTGTGCATTCTGAGTTGTGTATCACATGGGTGTGTGTCTCTCTCTCTTCTCTCACCCCCTTCTCCCCCACCTACCTCCTTCACACCCCTATGGTGATTTTTGTCTCTCTCATATTCTCTAACTGCTACTCTATCTCTTACCCTATTCCCTTCACTAAGTTTGAAAGGAAGAAGTTCAAGGGGGACGTCCTGATCTCCAACCAAGGCCTCCCTATCACTGATACATACACCAGTGCTTCCTCTAGACAGGCTCTCACTGACATCCTCTTTGTCATTCCCTCTCCAGACCTATGAACCCTTCATATGTTCTCTGTTTTCTCTCCTTTCTCCTCCTCTCACATTAATGGTGGCACATGGTGGGAGGTACTCTTGGCACCCATCAACTCCTCCAAGACCATCAATAATGTCTATCTGAACGGCATCATCTTGATTGTGGGTCCTCAGCCCAATCTTCTCTTTTTTGATAAGCGTTTCTGCATCTTGTCAACTTACTCCCTTCTCCTGTTATACCTTCTGCCACCTCGCTGGCACCCGCATATTTATCCTGTCATCCCTATGCAGGGCTACTTCTCCTTTGAATGCCTGGTCTGAAGGCTCTCTATCTCTCCTGGCCTCTCAATAACTGTGGCCACCATCTACAGGCCACCTGGCCAGATTGCCCTCTTCCTCTCTGAATGAGCCTTCCTCTCCTCTTCTCTCCTTACTTCATCTTCTCGAATTCCCCTCCTCGGCGATCTCAACATCCACCTGCACGTTTCTTATCCCTCCTCTGGGCTTTTCTGCAACCTCTGCATCACTTTCTCTCTTTCTATTGTTGCCTCTGGCCCAGCACACTCTGTTGTACATACTTTGGATGTTTTCATCACCTTAGACACCTCCCTCTTATAACCTTCTCACTACTCCTCTCTTCTGGACTGACCACTTTCTACTCTCCTCTCCTAATAAATTCTCTATCCCTCAGGTAAACCCCCCCCAATACTACCACCTACCTTCTCAGCCATTAGCTCCATGAAGCATGTGTCAGTTGAGGCCTTTTCCTCTATTTTCTCTGCTCCTGCGGCTGACTCACACCCAGGCCCAGCCCTTTCTTCTCTTCATCTTTCTATTTCCAACACCCTGGACATCCTTGCCCCTGTCATGAGAACCCAGTTGAAGCCTACCTCCATGTATAATTCTTTGTAAGATTCCGACCTTGCTGTCTGAGAAATGAAAGTGCCGGGTGGTTGAGAGGCAGTGGAGGTCTTCGGGCACATCCTCAGAAAAACTGGCCTTCCGCTCTGGTCCAAAGGCAATACAGACTCTCTGTCTTGTCCTAGAAGAATGCACACATCCAACCCTGCATCTCTGCTGCTTCTTACAACATGATCAAACTCTTCAAAATCTGAAAGTAACAGCCCAATCCTTTTGCAATCTCTACCTCTCCTTTTCCCTCCCAGGCCCTCTGTTCAGCTCTGGCCTCTCACTTCTCCACTAAAACTCAGGACAGCCTGTCCTCTATCTCCTCTTCCTCTCCCTCTTCCTCTCTCGGTCTCCTTTGCCCATCTCTCCCTCTCCCCCTCCATTCTCCTCTCTCTCTCTGACAACACCTGACAAGGTTTCTAGACAAGTCTGATCTATGAAAGTGTCGTCCAAACAGGTGCTCCCATGCTCCTCCAGAACCATCAAGGACCATACTGACACCCTCGCACCAGCCTTGGCCAATTTCTGTAATCACTCTTTCACCACTGGAACTTTCCCCTCCCCTTAAGCACTCCCTTATGCACCCCCTGCTCAAGAAGCTGTCTGCCAATTCTACCAGCCCAGGAAAACTATCGCCCAATCACTGTCACCCCATTCTGGGCAAACTCTTGGAAAAGCTGGCCATCACCCAGTTTACTCTCCTCATCCTCCTTGATCTTTCCTCTGCTTTTGACACGGTCAACCATGCCGTGTGATCAATTGACTCCATGAGAACCTGGGTATCACAGATCAGGCCCTGGAGTGGCTGACCTCCTTTCTCTTGCCCCCCCGGTCCAACTTTGTCCCTTTCTCTCTTCCACCTCTCTCTCTACCTGTGGCATTCTGCAGGGCTCTATCTTCTCACCCTGCTTTTTCAACCCCAACTTGGTCCCTTTGGACCACCTGATCTCTACCTTCTCCTCTTACTCAAGGTTATGCAGATGACACCCAGCTTTCCTTCAGGATCCCCTCAGCCTCCTCTCCTCTCCTGCTCATTCCTGACTGTCTATCCACGATTCAGGATTGGTGTGTCTTCAAAGTTCTCTGCCTTAATGCCACTAAGACGGACATCCTTCTCATTGGGACCCCTGCCCCTGCTTTCACTCTCTTACTTTGGCTGCCCTCCTTGGGCCCTATTCCATCGCCTTTCTGTGACGCTTAAAACCTTGCTGTCATCTTAGACTCCACTACCTGCTGCACCTGCTCAAAGGGGCTCTTCTCTTTCTCACTTTGCGCAAAAGCTCACTGACTCCAGGCCCCTGGTTCTTTCTAGGCTTGAATACTGCAACAGCCTCTTTCTCAATCTGCCTTCCTCTACTCTCCACCCTCTGCAACTAATCCAGAACAGGACGTATCTCTGCAGCCCTGAAATCACTCCAGTGGATACCGGTGGCTGCAAGGATCCAGTTCAACACCCTTTGCATTGTCCAAAAGATTTTCTGGGGCCAGGGCCAACACTACATCCAATTCTCTCTTCCAAAATACCTTCCTCCTCAAGCCCTTCGCTCAGCTACCTTCAACTCTCTAAGGGTTAGATGCTTACTCAGGCAGAGAGCGGGGGGTAGATCTATCTCCTCTGCAGGTTCCTCCCTCTGGAATGGCCTCCCTGCCCCTCTCAAACTTGAGCCAGACCACCGGAAGTTCCAGAAGCAGCTCAAAACGTTCCTCTTATCCTCTGCTTTTGCTCTCTCCCTCCCCTGCTGACCTACCTGTCTGCTGTACCAACTCGATGCTTGGCTACACTCAGAGTCTCACTGGGTGCCAGGCCTTTTCTTGATTAGACGCCCTTGCACTGCATCCAGGCCTACCATGCACTTAGGGGCTGTAACTGTAACCCTACAATACCTTTTTCTCCTAGCACTACCCAGAGTCACGCTGCCCTGGCTGCACTTACTCAGATCATTGCTGCCCTGTTTTCCCCTCCACTCACCCTTTCACTTCCTCCCTCCCTTTCCCCTTGCACTTCTCCCTTTTGCACTTGCATGATCTGAATGACACAAGGCCTAGTAAGATTGTTTGTCTTGTCCTCCCTCTGTCTTCCCTCCCTTGTTGCGCCTAGAAACAATTGTGTACAGGCCTGTTATACATGACTTATCATATCTTATCATCGTATCATTATGCAGCTGTCCTGTAGTCATATTATTTCAGACACCTGACAACAAAAAGGGCTGTATAAAATGAGAAAGCCATAAACTCAATTCTAAAAGATCAAATTTTCAAAAATTGACTTCAGCCATGCAGTAGTACAACGAATAGTGGTAGCGAAAGTATCTGCCCTCACACTTCTACAAAACAGAAAAAGAGTGAACCAAATCATTGAGGTAAACAGGTACTGTTAAGAAATATGTCTCCTTTGCCTTTTGTGGTTATGTGGGCCAAGGGAATACTGTACTCTCAAAAGAGGTGTACATGTGAAACATTAGAAACCCAAACATTGAAGTATGACATTGAAAAATTAAGGTATGTCCAATCAAGGTCCATACATATAAGCATACTTTAATGAAACACACTATATGCAATAATAACTAAAACACCACAGTAATCCACTACTGTAGAAAGATCAAAGAACATGCATTTTATAGCACTCTGAATATAATAATGAGACAGGGATAGTCAATCAAATGTTAAAAAAAGGATATTTTCATGATTTGAAATAGTGATTAATTTGACCTAGGCTGTCTCTAGGCCCAGAATGGACCTGGAGGACCTTTATCAGGCAACAATAACTTTGCAGTTTATGGGCTGTTTGACAACAATGAACCAGGCTTCTTGTTCTGTTCAACAGTTCAGTTCAGTGTGAAATGTGGCAGTTGTGGTTGTCCAGGGGCAAGCAGATGTTGAGGCGGGGTCAAACTTAAGGATGCTGCGGTTTGAAGCATTACTTGACTTAGCCGGCTCATGTAGCTCACCAGGTCTGGCTCCATAGTTGAGGCTCGATGGTAGATGGGCTGATGACAGAATGCGCAGGAGGGTCTGTTTGATGCGGGACTCAAAGGAAGCAGTTTTGACAGAACACCAAGGTCAGTTTGATTATCAGCTAGATTGGCCAAGAAGAGGATGGTGGTTCTATAGGCTGTTCTGGGCGATGCAGGTGCAGCACTGGTTCTTTGTTCATGCAAGCTTAGGCAACAAAGCATTTCAGTTGGCATGTTGCAGCAGTGAACTTATTCGAACAGGAGGACGACATTCAGAAGGTTGGCGAATGCAAAACACTGCTCCTGGGGGGTGGAGGCTCTGTTGGTTTGTAGGGTGTCAAATGTGCTTGAACCACAGCTCCCAGTGGTTCAATGACAACAGTACAGGAATCCTGGCTGCCTTGCCTCTCAGGAGCTGTAAATCCCCACCCAGCGACTGCTAGACAAGAGTAGTCCTTGTGTTCAGGCCTCTAAACATGAGGGAAGCTGGCACATACCTGAAGAGGTCCTTCAGCATGGTGGGGTCCTATGTACAAGTGTGTTTGAAAGAGAGGCAGGCCTTGCTCCAGTCGCTTGACACCCCCAAAGTGCCCTGGGGATGGTAAGGGGACAAAGACAGTCTCGGTCTTGGACTGGCTGTCTTCACTTCACAACTTGAGGAATTTGGTATAGGACTGCTCTCCCAACAGGGTCCAAATAAATATTCCAAAATAAATGATTCAAATACAAAGGCCAACAGGTGATTGGACAAATGCAAGACACTTTAATGGTCCAATTCCTGTCAGTATGGTGGAACCTTCCTCCAGCTGGTCTGAGAAACCCATGCATACACTTACCCCCTTAGCAATAGCCAAAAAGGCCCTTTTGGTATGCAGCACCATGGTGTGAGGCTAGTCCTTTTGGGAAGGGTGTGATCTTTGAAACCTTTTCCCAGCACAGCTTCCTGTGGAGTGGATATCTCAATTGAGAGGCTGTTTCCTGTTCTCACAAGGGATCAAACAGAGACAGCACCCAGGGCTACAGTCTTGCTGGAAGCAGCAGAGACAGCCTGGCTGTGGGAACTCATATAACCCTTCCACAGCGAGATGTGCCCAAAGGTTTAACCCATGTGTGATAGCAATTGGATGCGGCTTGGATAACTATGAGAGATACCAGCCACCATATTTTAAACTCAGGTATGTCTTATCTTTAAGGTTTAATGTGCCAACAGGATAAAACTCTCATAGTTATGTTTTTTTGTAACATGGATGCATGTCTTAAATGCATTCTCTGTGCCTCAGTGAATTGGCTGTCAGTGCAGCTATCAAGAGGGCACCTGTCACCCCGAACTTGCTGTTTGCCACTGGTGAGCTGGTGCTGTACATCAGGGTACTGACCCAGCAATCCACAGGTGTACCCTATGCTTTTGTCATAGAGTTTCTGAAAGGGGGACCTGGTTGGCAGGTCACTGTTTCTAGGATGGAATTAACTTCACCATTATATTAGTTTCCAAACATTTAGAAACACCAGGGCTTCTACACCCTTGCCAGATGGAAATTTCTGACATACCCTCAACCAGAAACCATTGATACTAACTAACCCTTTTAAGGTTCTGGCTCATACTCAACATGAAAATATCCTTTGAATCCAACTGCAGTGAAGTATTGCAATGGAGATGTGTGTTGTGTGTCCATGTCCAGTCCCTGCCGGGAGATGTCCCAACGCAACAAATTGGGGTTTTGTCCCTTCATACCCATAAGTTTTGACCCATAAGCCACCTCAGAGGTCATGTGGTGTGCTTGGACTGTACAATGAGAATAAACATGAATTGTTACAATTTACCAACTACCCAAACAACTGCAAATACCTCCTTTTCAATTGTGGCCCAGTTGTGCTCTGGCTCGGTCAAACACCTACTAAGATACACAGAATGTTGCTCTACCCTGTCAGAGTTTAGCTGCACAAACACTGCATCTATTACAGCTGCACATATGATGCATAATCTGGGATCTCAGGATCTGGAAGGTGCTTAGCATGTAGATGACCAAGTGATCTTCTTTGGCATTTTCTTAGATGTCACATCATTGAAGGAAAGGTTTAGTATACTATAATATTTATATATTTTATGTATTGTTTATTTGTATAGCGCTTATACACAAGTGAAGAGCTTCAAAGCGCTTCAAGGCAGGAGGAGACAAGGGAAAAAAGTAATCATTCTTAGGCCTTGATTCCAAATTATCTTAACATAAAAGTAGCATACTAGGCCTGACGACCTTTGCCCTAGTGCAAGTGCATACATTTGAGACCAGGCTCAGGAGGGGGGGACGGAAAACAGTAAGTGTGGTAGGACAGACAACCTAAATGGTCCTAATAACATTTCGGTCATGCATACATACAGACAGAGGTGCAGATATGGTGGGGTAAAGGAGGGGGGGGGGCAGAGAGTTCGGTCCAGCCGGGCCCTAGGTTAAGTGCAGAGAGGTTGACCCGCTCAAGGAGCGTAAACTGAAAGTGCAGTAATGATTAACAAAGTGCAAAGACACGTGCACAAAGACTGCCCGGGCAGCCTGGGACCTGTAGGCTCTGGAGGTGAACCAGGCAGCCAGTTGGCAAAAACCGAACAGAGTTAGGGAGGAGAGGGAGGGTGGAGTTAAATGAAAGGGGGTTAGCAGGGGAGAGGGAGAGAGAAAGAGGAAGAGAATAGGAAGGTCGTAAGGAGTTTCTGGAACTTAAGGAGTTCCATGTCAAGACAGAGAGAGGCAGATAAGCTGTTCCAGATGGAAGAACCTGCAGGCAGGTAGGCTGTTCTAGAGAGACGTACCTGCAATAATACCACAATAACTCTTGGTGAAAAGCCTGTAGTAACTGGTAAGGACTAAGAAAGATCTCACCTGCATCTGGGTAGTGGGGATATCCCAATGCATTATTGGCTGGACATTGGTCCGGAGAGGCTGTTTCTTACTGCCACCCAATTGGTGTCCTAAGTAAGTAACATTACCCAGCGCTATCTGGCATTTGGATGTCGTTATATTCAAGCCAGCATTCTGCATGGTGTGAAACATCTGTTACAGGTTGGATAGATGGTCTTCCCAGGTATGGCTAAAGGCAGCAATGCCATCTAGATAGGCAACTTTGAAGTACTCTAACCTAGATAGGACCATATTAATCATCCACTGAAAGGTGGCATGTCATCTTTACCACAAAGGGCTATAGTGCCCTTCTGGAGTGGGAAATGCAGACATCTCCTTTTCTTCATCTGTTAGGCTGAATTGCCAGTACCCTGCTGTGATGATGAAGGTATTCATGAACTTGGCAGTGTTGTGTTTGCCAATCACCTCATCTGCTCTGTGTATTGGGTGTACATTTGTCTTGGTGACAGAATTAAGCCTCCTATTATCCACACAAAAACAGACTTCCGTATTCCCCCAACTGCACCTTTTAGCGACTAGTACTACAGTTCTAGCCGCTGGGTTGTGGGAAGGCTCAATCGCCCCTAAGCACATCACCTTGATCCCTGATGATGTCTTGATGGTGTCCTTTACCTTGTCAAACATCAGGTGATATCAGCTCTTCACAAGCTTCCAGTCTCCATTGTCAATGTCAATGATGCACCAATCAATTTGACCTGGAATCAATGAGAACAGCCCTGTGTACTGGCCCAGCAGATGCTGTCAGCCCCATAATGTGTGTTTGCTTTTTTCTGGGGAGATCTGGACTCTCTCAAGAGTGCCAACAGGTGGACTATATGTGTGGCAAGTCTGGGAGGGGATCTGTCTCCACCTCAGACTTATGATCTGTCACTAGAATCATCACCGATTCTTCCTGGCAGTAATAAGGCTTCAGCCATTTGACATGAAAGACCCTTAATGTCTGCCTTGGGCTCTTTGGGTCAATGAGGAAGTTAACCTCACTGATCCTTTCAATTCCCCCATATGGCTCAGTCAGCTTGTCATGAAGGGCACTTGGTTTGACAGTCTTCATAATCGAGACCCTAAGTCCTGGAATGTACTCTGCACTGTGGCTTACTGTCCAGGCCAGTGCTTAATGAGCTCCTAACTGGCCTTCAATGCTCTGTTCTCTGTACTTGGTGAGAGAAACTAAAGCATTTCTCACCCGCTAGTCCATCCACGTGTCCAGGACACAGCCATCGATATTGGATCCAGTTCCTGGGGTTGGATCACCTGGGTGAAGGGTCTGTGGGGAGTGGGGGTGAGATAACCAATGGTGATACATGGTATTCCCCCCTTTTTTGTTCATCAACCCATCCTATTATTTATGATTTTCCATAGTTGCCCCCTTTTTACACAAATAGTGGGCAGAGGAAGAGGGTGACTGAGAGTAACCGGACTAACTCTCTCACATCGTACTGGACATGTCCTGTTAATCGGGTCAGGCAAAGTCAGGCACTTTACCCTAAGTGCATACACCTGATACCAATTAACTCTCCTCACACGAATAAAAGGCAACACCTAAAGACACACTCTGAGCAGGGTGGAACACGAGAACAAGCAGAACTTCCAGGACGAAGACACACCATCTGGAGCAGAGCAAGATCAGCAATTCTAGGTAACAGAGTGGTCCGGTGAAAGGAAGTAGCCCATTTGAAAGACTCATTGTGAAAGGTGTATTGTTTGAAGTTAAAGGGCAAACAAACAGCAAGAGTGAAAATAAATAGTGAATGTTGAGTCAAAGTGGTCCTGCAGTGGTCTGTAAAGAAAGCCACGCACATCTGAAAGACGTCGACATCCGAAAGTGGTGCAATCCCAATTGAGGGAGACACAAATTATATTGAGCTTGGGGAAGGGAGCCCCCTTGCAACTTTGTGTGAACTGTATCATGAGAGGCTTGAGCCTGGTAGAGGGGGACCTACGAGAACTTCGTGGTAAAAGGTCTGAGCCTGGCAGAGGGGACCTTTGTGAACGTTTTGGTTGAAACATTTTGAAAGTCAGAGAAAGGAACTTTAAACACGAAAGGCCAGGCGGACCTCGATCAACTGTTTTGAACTGTGTACTGTGTTGGAAGATGAGCCAGAATTTGTCATCCTGCCTACAAGGATCGCCTTACCCCCTGAGGCCTAACTTGGGGAGAAGTGCTGGTTCAGCCACATTATCATTTGAATACTGACTTTTCCTTTTTGCATACATGTTCTCCTTTTTACACTTTATGTACCGGAGATAGAGCAGGCATTTGTTTTCTTTTTTTACAATAAGGCATTTTGATTTGACAGACTCCACTAGGACTGTTTTTTTTTTATTTTTTTGATGTTTGACACTACTCACATCTTACTATTGGGCAGAATATGAGTTTCTCCAACCCCAACATTTTCAATAAAGGTTTTAAAAATTGTATCCATGTATGTATTATTATTTTTTGTTTGCTGGTTATGCGCTTATGCGGAAAGTAAGTTTCAAAGCACCCACAGGACGACAGGAAGGGGACAAGGGATGATAGGCAATTAGACATTTCAATATGCAAAATATAAGAAGAGACACACAATTGGGAGGGGAAGACAAACCTACTATGCCTTGTGAGTGCTCAGAATGTGCAAGTGCAGAAGGGAAAGGGTATGGGATAGGTGCCGTGGTGCTTGTGGGAAAGAGTGCTATGAAAATGGTAAGTGCAAGCCTCCAATGATGGGGGTGGGCTGAGGCAAGTGCGGAGGATAGACAGCAGCTGGGATGATACGATGTGGGAGGTCAGGGCCCCGGGAATGCATGAGGGCCTTAAACGCCAATTATGCTACTGTGTGATTAGCAGGGAAGAGAGGGAGGGAAGGAGGAGGTAAAGAGGAAAATCTTGAGTCTCTTCTGGAATTTAAGAAGGTCCTGCTCAAGACAAAGAGGGAGGGGGAGGCTGTTCCAAAGAAGGGAGCCAGCGCAGGAAAGCAATTGACCACCTGTCCTCTGTTTAGCAAAGTGCATTATACACATGGAATTGGTGCGAGATCAGTGCAGGGGCCTAGAGGGGGAATATTTAGTCAGAAAGAGTTGCAGATAATGTGGTCCCCGGACCCAGGCAGCCGTGTGGAAGATACAGAGGGATTTGAATTTAATCTATGCTGTGAACAATGAAGACTTCACAGGGCAGGACAGATGCAGTACCTGGGTTTAAGGCCAAGAATAAGTCTTGCTGCCCTATTCTGGATTAGCTGGAGGGATCCCAGAGTGGATGAAGGTAGATTAAGGAGGAGGCTATTGCAATAGTCAAGCCTAGAGAGAACCACGCCGGGTTAACATTGAACCTGTGGTGGAAGGTGAGGAAGGATAGACTTCCTTTGAGAAGGAAGAGCTAAATTTGGAACTTCTTGGCAATGTCCTGAGTGTGAGAGAGGAAGGAGAGAGAGTAGTCGAAGATTTCTGGCTTCTGAAGAAAGAGAATAGAGTGGTGTTAACTGCAAAAGAGAGATCAAGAAGGATGAGGACAGCAGGGGAGTGGAATCAAGAGATGCAAGCAGTGGGTGTTCAGAAGAGCAGTTTGTATGCTTCTGGATGTTTGGAATCCAGTTTGATGGTCATGGAGACCGCCAAAAAGTTCAGTGTGAGAGTTAAGTTGGGGCAGGGCCAACTACTCAAGCAGTTTCCCCAGGAAGAGGGTAAATGTAATGGCATGATAGTTGGCTCTACAGGAAGGGTCTGCTGATGGTTTCTTAAGGAGGGGGCACATAATGGAGTGCTTGAGGGAGGAAAGAAAGAAACCATAGCAAAGGAGTGGTTACAGAGATCAGTGAGAGCAGGGGAGGGAGAGCAAATGTGGTCATTGATGGTTCTGAATGAGCAAGGGGCAACCTGTTTGGAAGAGGCCTTCATGGAGTTGACAAATCTGATTACTTCTTCTGGTGAGACAAAGGCGAAGGAGGAAAAGGTGGAAGGAGGAGGGTGAGTGGCCTAAGAAGGCAAGGGGGTGAAAGATGGGTTGGAAGAGTGTGTGACAAGGCTGTTCAGGACGTCCTGAGTTTTGTTGTTGACGTGAATGGCAAGTGCATTGCAGAGGGTCTGATAAAGAGTAGGGGTGGAGGATACTGCGGACGGGTTAGCAAGTTCCTTGCAGATTTTGAAAAGTTCAACCGTGTTGTTCGATGTGCTAGATACCCAAACCTGAATGTCGGGCCTTTTTCTGGCACAGATAGAGAGTCTCTAAGGCCTTTGGAGCAGGGGGCAGGCCAGTTTTTCAGAGTGTGAAGATGAGGTTTGCCACTTCCGTTCTACAGCCCGGCACTTACGTTACAGGTCTGTAAATTCAGAGTTGTACCAGGTGTTACACTTGGAGGCGGTTTCAGGCAGATCCTCATGACTGGGGCAAGAATGTCAAGGTTGTTGGTGATGGATAGGTAGAGGTTGCTGAGAGCAGAGCCAGTGGGAGCCTGGGTTGGGAGGGGAAGGAGGAATGAATGTGGAAGTGAAGGCGTCCAGAGTGTGTCCAGAAGAGTGGTTTTGACCAGAATGGTGAATGCAGAGGGATAGAGAGGTGCAGAGGTAAATGAAGAGATGGGATGCTGTACTTGGGGAGTCCAATTGGATGTTAAAGCCACCTAGAGTAGCAGGGTGGAAGTGGCTGAGCAGAAGGAGGATCAGAAATCAGTTCATTCATAGAGGAAAAGGGAGGTAGTGCCTGGAGGCCATTAAATGGTAGCAATGGTCAGGGTGGAGGAGGGAGAGATACCCTATTTGCATACTTGGCTCTCAAAGGATGAATAGAGCTCAGTGGGTAAGATGGAAGAAGGAATCCACTCAGGGGAGATTAAGGCAAACCCACTGACAGCACAGTGAGATCAAGACTTGGAGGTGATCTTGAAGCTGTCAGGTAAGAGAGAGTCAAAAGCAGTGACTGAGCTGGCATTGAACCGAGTCTCAGTGAGTGCGAGAATGTCAAGGTCAGTGTCTTCAAGAAGTAGGCAGATGTCAGCAGAGTGTTTGTGGGCTCAACGTGTATTGAGGGTTGACATGGGGAGGCAATCACTGCCTTGAATGTTTTCTGAGGTGGAGTACAGGGATGTGGTACTTCAGTCATAGGCGGTGGAGCAGGGATGGAAGTAGTGGAAGAGGCAGGAGAAGGAAGGAAGTTGATGAGCGACAGCAGGATCCAGTCAAAGAGAAGGAGATTGGCCTGAGGGCCCTGAACCAGGATGGTGTCAGTGAGGTAGATAGTAATGCAGCACCAAAAGAAGAACAAGCCCACCAAGAGTACTTCCCACTTGGTGCCGCCATTAATGGGAGAGGGTGAGAGGGGGGGGGGAGTAAAGAAGAGATTAGAAGTCCATAGGTCTGGAGATGGGACGGAGATGAGGATGTTATTAAAGGTTTCTCTGGAGGATGAACTGACATAGGTGTCTGCGATTGGGAGGCCAAGGTTTGCACCCAGGATGTTGTTTTTGTGCATTGTCTACATTTTTTGAGAGAACATGCATAGGTGATAGTGTAGCAATTAGAGAAGATTTGAGAGATGGAGAGTTTCATCTCAGAGCCAGAGGACAGATGGGGCTGCAATGCACAGTCCTGACCATAATTTACAGGCGGTCTAGTGGTTTTAAAGGAGAGCACAATATAATGCAGAGCAGTAGGAGGGAACAGACAATTTAAAAAAAGGAGATAAGGCACAGCAGCAAGTGGATGCAAGTTGTGAGCACACTCACCTAAAATCGAATGATTAAAACAAATAAAACACATGAACAATGCAATGTAAGATGTGAGCACACCATATTGGATATTTTAAAAATAGGAACAACGCAATGTAAGATGTGAGCGCACCAAGACTCGATTTGTTTTAAAACAGGAACAATGCAATGTAAAATGTGACCTCACCTAAATTTGATTTTTAAACAACAGGAACAATGCAATGTAAGAAGAGGGCACACTTACAATCGATTTTTGAAAAACAGGAACAATGCCATTTAAGATGTGAGCACACCTAGATTCGATTTTTTAAAAACAGGATCAATGCCATGTAAGATATGAGCACACATAGATTCTATTTTTCAAAAACTGGAACAATGCAATGTAAGATGTAAGCACACCTAGATACAATTTTTAAGACCACTAGAAATAAAGCACTCCAGCACAAAGTGGATGCAAGATTTGCTAGCACAGTGTAAAACGGGAATGCAAGAGATAAGAAAGTGAAGACAACAACAGAAGTTTTTATAAAGTAGCACTAAGGCAGCAGTATCAAAGTGAGATAGTTCAGGGAGAGACAGTCAGGATTGGCACAGACAATGTTCAAGGATAGCTGAGGCAGGCAAATTGAGCGATCAGCCAACACTCACATTACTGCAGAAGGAAGGAGGCCATAATCCAAGGTCAAGTGGTGCCCAGCAGCCTGACGCTTTGTTAGGGGGCCAGCCAAGCCCAGACAGGCACAGACAGGGCCTCGGATGTGGGCCTCTGTGTAGGTGCCGGCTTCTGCCTCCCGGTGCCGCTGATTGGCTAAAATAGGAGGGAGGCAGCCAATTCTAGGGAACCAGGCTTCTGTGGAAGTGTCAATACTTGCGATACCATGCCTTCCCTACATATTGTGTCAGAGTGGGAACAGATTCAATTGAAAAAATTGAGAACCCATGCTATTAATTGTCATCCCACCAGAAGGAGAGAATAGGATTATTGTAGCCCTTGATTCTGATCAAATATCCATGATTAAGGAGATCATATTCTTTTAACTTCAAATCCCAGTTAACACATAGGATTTTCTTTTCAAAACCCAGGTACTATTAGACACCCTTCCAATAGTCCACTATCAAATACAACAGTGGGACCGAATAGTCTTAAATGTCAGACCCTTTCCATATATTTATTAGACTTAGCACCTTAAACCCAGCTTTTCCAGAACCTCTTGTTTTTGGTATCAAATTGCCTTCAACTAAATCAAGTTCGGAAGGGTCAGACAACTTCAAAACCTTCCGTGAGTAGTTTGAGACCTTTTTCTTTTCTGAGTCTGAAAGTTTGACAGAGGGAACCCTTGTCCCATCTGAAAATATGACTGATATTGAAGGAGTTGTAGCTAAACTGGCGAGCCATCAAATTCATGCCGATGCTCACCTTCAGGATAATTTGACAAGATTAGTCTGATTACAAGCAAGACCCCTTTCACCTCATGGGATACTACAACCCTACTACACCGGTGAATTCTTTTTTGAACTACGAACGATTGGCTGAACAACTGGGATGCAGATAAAACATTAAAAAAATGTTACTTGGGACCCCTGCTAAAGGGCAAGTTACAAACCGCCTATCAGTTGCTTAATCTAACCTTAGGAGCTACCTTTATATACATCAAGGAAGGGCTCCTTAAAATGTAGGTCAGACCAGTAATTTCTACCGACAAAAACTAAGGTTCATCAGATTAAACCCTGGTGTGACACCACTGGTAGTAGGAGAACAAATTCAAAATACTGTTGCCCTATGGGTCGACAATAAAACACTGGAAGAGTTATTGGAAATGTTCATCTCGGAACAGTTTATCAACTCATTACCTCCTTTACTACAGAAAGCCATATCACAATTAAGTATAGGGTTGTACAAGTATCTACATATTACCACAAAGTCAAATGAATACCTGAAAGATCAGGAGGTAACTTTTGTGTTGGACCGCTTCTTTCATGTTACTGATGTGTCAGTAATGTACAGATGCTTCAAATTAGCCACTGTTACTCCAATGGCATATACAGAGCCATGTTCTTTACTGCATATGGACAACCTGTACGCAGGTACATGCATTAGCATTTCCCGTCTCCAAGAATGACTTTCTACTTTGTATCAATCATGGGCAACCATAGACAGTCCTTACCTTGCCGTCACAGACATTAGGAACAGACTGCTTGCAGTACGATATTCTATTCCACATTTCCGGAAAAATTCTCATCACTGCATAATGCCTGACCCTGCGAAAAAAGGCACAGCACGTGTAGAGTGTCATATGGGAGATCATGTGATCACACTTTGTGTCGCAGAATGAGTTTGTATAATATATATGTATTTTTTTACATTTTTAAAGCGCTCACAGAGCCCGCGGGCAATCAAGGCAATGTTACAGGATTGTTCTTTTTATTTTTTTAGTTGCGTAGTTGGTTTTTGTCTTATTTATAACACGTTTAAATACCCAGAAGTTCCTAAGCGCGGACCCGGGGATCAAACCTGTGTTTCTTCATGTTGTCTTGCTTCCAAGGCGAACACGGCCACTGAGCTATGCTCCCAGGATATTATGCGACATGAAGCATGATCACATGATCTCCCATGTGACACGCTCTCCCAGTGGTACTTCCTAATGGGACTGCACATCTGTGGTGAAGGGATTGTTGAATTGCATGACAAAATCTCTTGTAAATGTGAACTACATGAGTTATATATATATATATATATACATATATATATATATATATATATATATATATATATATATATATATATTTATATATATATATATATATATATATATATATATATATATATATATATATATATATATATATATATATATATATATATATATTACATGGCCACGGTAGTGCCCATGTAGTTATGGTTAAGTTGCCCTTTCCACAGGAAGAGCATGTTTTGGGCGGCTTATAACTTCGCTCTCTCTGGACGGATCCTCACCAAACTTTGCAAAAAAAGTATATGGGTCACTCTGAATTTATTTGCAAAGTTTGGTGAAGATTCGTTCAGGGGGGGTCCCAAAACATTTTTATTTTCCATAGACTGAATGGGAAAAAACTTTGCGCACGGCCACAGGCCAAACTGCTGGACGGATTTACACCAAATTTGCGGCAGGAGCTGGGGCTTGGTCCCGAAAGCGTGCTTTTGCAAATTTGGTGTAAATCCGTCCAGTAGTTTTTTATAAAATGACCAAAACGTAAGGCAAAAAAATTAGTGATATCTGTGTTCGCTTCGCGGACGGACTTCCCTGTTCGCTCCGCGGACAGCACCCCGATTGGCCCATGGCCTTGCGTCATGTCCGCGGACATGCGACGTATTCGCTGATTGGACGGCGAGGGGCGTGGAGCGCGACAGATTTTCTGTGGCGCCCGCCATCTTGTATTCGCCGTCGACCGCGTGCAGCATGGTGAAACGTGGATAAAAA
The DNA here is from genome assembly GCF_040938575.1 of Ambystoma mexicanum. NCBI lineage: Eukaryota > Metazoa > Chordata > Amphibia > Caudata > Ambystomatidae > Ambystoma > Ambystoma mexicanum. Next base: position 341,237,137 of record NC_090939.1, read on the forward strand.
ATTGTATTTAGTGCTGTGTGTTGGTGTGTAAGAGTGTTTGGGGAGGGTGCGGGAGAATGAGATCAATCAGGTTCAATGTTTTGTTTTTTTTATGTGCTAGACGTTTTTGTTGCTGTTCTGACATTTTGTAAATAAACTAAATGGTGGGGTGTTGAGAGGACGGAGTATGTGTCATTTTTGTTCGCAAGGAAGGAAAAATGATCTATGAACACTTGCGGTGTACTTAATTGTTCGTAAATACACAAACTGGGGGTGTCCTCAGGACGCTGTCCGTATTGTAATCTGTCTAGTTCAATGTGTTCTAAGAACACTTGCAGTGTCCCGAAATGGTTGCAATTACACAAAATGGGGGTGTTCTGAGAACGTTGTTTGTATTGTTCATTGTAAGGGTGAAAGTATTTTAAGAGCACTCCTTTTGTCCGCTAATAGTACAATTTCCTAGGGGTGTCAACCGACTTTTTGTCCACTAAAGAAACGATAAATCCGGCTAGTGTGCGCCGACATTATGTGATAATCCTATGACTGGCGCTATTGACCTGGCTGACTTGCTTTTGCGACACTAAATCATATCTCCCGCCCCTAAGCCTGATATTATCAAAGCATTCATATTCCCCGCCTCTCTCCGTGACGTTACAGGGTGCGTAATGAAACGCGCCCAGTCGTCTCCAGTAATACGCGACTTTACACAGAACCCGGAAGACAACACACATTATGTCACAACACAGCGCGCCACAATTCGGAATATGAAACTGTGATTTAAAAGCAAACAGCAAGATTGTAAATGTTGTAAAGTACATTTATTTGACATCAAATGTTTAGAGAATATTCAGCAATTTGCATTTGTCTTTGTTGTCGATCCGCAAAAGTTCATGTTGAGACACGCGATGTTCCTTTGTGGTACAGAGAGTGTTAGATCAGTTTACAACTCAGTGCGCCACAATTCGGAATATGAAACTGTGGTTTAAAAGTAAACAGCAGGATTGTACATTTGGTAAAGTACATTTATTTCACATGAAATGTTTAGTGAATATTCAGCGATTTGCTATTGTCTCTGTTGTCGATCAGCAAAAGTTTATTTGGAGCCACGCATTGTTCCTTTGCGGTAGATAGGCTGTTGGTTTATGATAAAAGCAGTAAATGGTCGCTCTGATAATCGGAAGGTTGCTCCAACAATGAGCCATTAGACCACCCTATTGGTTGGTATGTTGTTTGTAGCCGCTAGTACTGCGTAAGGGCATATTGGTCCTTGGCAATTGTCCCATAAAATGGTGAGGGTCATGAAGTTGCATATTTGGACCTGTACCTGGCAGTTGAAGACCCCATCAGCTGGAGTCTGTAAATCGTGACATAGGCAAAATGGAGCCACATACCTGTTTTAAAAAACATAAATTAGTCTCACCAGCCGATCTTCATTAAAAATCATCATTTTATTTATTAGGGCGTGAAAATATTTGCTATCGAAGATAGTGCAACAGAGTATGTTAATAATAAAATAATAATATTTTCACATTCATATAGCGCTAAGAACCGTGAGGTATCTAAGCGGTGCTTATTATTAACCACGGTGTGTGGTGCTCATTTATCGACCACGGAAGGATGAAATGCTGAGTTTGGCCTTGCCGGGATTCAAACTTGCGTTAGCAAGCTGTGCACGGATGTGAAAGCGAGCGCTGTACTCGTTGTGCCACTTGACAGGCTACAGTGAAGTGGCACAGCGAGTAGAGCGCTTGACCGCCTATAGACCGGTTAAATTATTTCTATTAACCCACCCTGTGTCGTCTGCCTTTTTCAGAGCCCTCTAAACGACAGGGGATCAATTCGGTGGTGATAGTGCGCGGTAGAAAACACTATGCCACTTTCAACGAACAAGTTCAACTTGAGCGGTCTTTAATGCTACGCTATTGTAATTATATTTGGTATAAAATATTCTAAAGGGTTACTTACATTATATTGGCATTTTACATTGTCTATGCGTAATGCAGTCCCAAAATAGGACTCTGTCTGTGCCAACGATCTTTCTCATAGTGATATAATATATAAAAGTGGTTTTGTTTCAGAAATTTCATCCTTATCGTGTCTTACGTTTTTGCAACCCTCCTCCAAAAGAAGTCTTTTAGCATGATCCATGTATGTCAAGGTCAAAAAACAGCAGTGCACGGTGGTGGCGCGAGTTATGGTTGCTTAGCTTACCATAACTGGCAAATTTCAGAGGTTTTTCGGTTTTACTTGGAACAATAACGTCCCTTTAACAAAGTTTTTTCACTGAATTTCATAGGTTTTTAGTAGCGCAACTTAACCATAACGTCCCGTTAACAACATTTTTTACTGAATATATATATACACAATCTGGGCCTGAGTTGGTTTGTTCTGTGTACACTTACAGGTTTAAAACCCCAAAACATGTTGAGCTTGTAGGATTCCATCAGAAAGAAATGTATTAATGCTTAAGGAATTTATGAAATTGTATAGGCAGATGATATGCCTGTGATACATTCATGTGTATTCATTGTTTCATTCTATTTAATGTGATGTTACACTACATATTTTATTATTACCTTGAATATTTGGCTGTTGCACAGTATTAGTGGTGTGTAGGGGTCGGCAGTGTCTATAATTTTGGACACTATCTCGTTTTATGTTGTTAAGGCTTCTGTCCCTCTCCTGTAACCTCTCAGTATATACTTGCTGACTTTCCTTCAGCCATCCCCCACCCTCTGTCTCATCCTTTCCTCTTTTCTCCCCTGTTGAGGTCGATAGACAAGTCTGATCTATGAAAGCCTCATCAAAACAGGTTCATTCCTGTTCCTCTAAAACTATCAAGGACCACATTAATAAACGCGCTCCGGCCCTTGCTGACTTTTGCAACCATTCCTTTGCCTCAGGATCCTTCCCCTCTCCTGTGGGATGTTTCAACCCACGCATCCAAGCCATACAACATCATTGTGCAGTACTGACATGGGAAACATCATAATGGCCACCGGAAATCATGCTGCTGGCCAGAAACCACCAGAAAGTGTGCAGTGAGAACCTGACAGACAGACTGCAATCTTCTTTTGCCTCTGTCAGTGTTAATACAGGAGACCATTGCCAGCCCCATCCTTTGGCTACCCACAGAACAAAAGCAGACAAAGGAATACAGAGCTGTTAAACAATCCATTTTCTTGATTGTCAAAATTGCTAAAATCATGGGCATGAAACCACCAAAAAAATCTAACTTCTGGTTGGGTGTTCTACATTACTCTACTGCAGAATCCACATCAATAAAATGTTAGCAAGGATCGTATGCTATCAAATAAAATCCCCTTTTTTAAATGTATTGATTTAAGGCAGCTGTCAAAAATGGGTGCAATACCGGTGATCTAAATTCTGACAGGAGACTTGGATTTCAGGAGCTAAACAGAGAACCTGAGTTAGCTGGGACTTCAAAGGCTTGCTTGTTCATGAGAAGTCTTCACACCTGGTCATCTCAGCAAGAAGACAGGAAATCGCAAAGTTCTGTTAATCAAATGGAGAGTGGCACCGTGGACTGATGCCCTGTTAGCAGGAAAAACCAGACAAAGAATTCCTTCAGCTGAATAGGGTATGCTGATTTTGGGTGTGAACTGTCAACACTGCTCTGGGGAAAGGCAAGACATCTGATCTCTGAGTCAAGCCAAGTTTCTAGGGGTGGGGACAAACCAATGGGTGTACTGCAGTGGAGGCAAATGTATGTTTTATTAAATTGCTCATACAATATTGTATCAAGTTGACAGAAATGTACAATTTAGGGATTCTTAATATGAAAAATGCACCCACGATTTGAGACTAAGCTGGACGTTGTGGGATGTTCTGAGGCCAAACCCTGTAATTATTAATATTGTAACATCTGTGTTTATGCTAGAGACCTCAAAGCTTACTGTAATATGCCCAGAGAGGTTGTGTACTTTCGTGTCACATTTGATGAAAAACCAATATGGCAAAACCCACTAAAAGCGCAAAATGTTGTCATTTCTGAACCCAAGCTCGTAGAAACATGTGACTTGAACCGAACTGTACCTTAAGCAATCTGTCATGCAATTTAGGTAATAGTAACAAGTTGTGTATCTTGTAATTATGTGTTTTATGAAAAAGAAGATATGATGTACGGACACAAAGGGGAGTGTCCTTTCTTTGAGCCCTAAAGATGATACCTGATGACTCATTCTGACTCGCAATTCCCTTCTCCAGTCAGGTCACAGCAAATCCTTTAACCTATCAGGATCCTCAGAGGGTTGGGCATAGAAAGTGAGCCTTCCCACCCACTTTCAAAAGACATAAAAAGAATCACTGAGACCCAGATAGGGACATTCATTTTCCACTCTTTAATCGATTTCTGCGCAGCACGCTGCCCGACCATATCCAGAACTTAGACTCCAGATAGACTCCAGAACTTGAAGCAGAGAGGCCTGAACCAAAAGCTGAATCCTTCTCAGCAGGCTTCAGAATCCAGCAACCTAACTAAACTATTCACCATCCGGGCGAGCTGTTTGATTCTGGCTAGAACCATATCCAGACCCAGAAAGCAGAGCTGTATCCAGACCCAGAAAGCAGAGCTGTATCCAGACCCAGACCAGACAAGACCGACGTGCAGTGCCGATAGCAGATCCAGACCAGACCGCTGTGAGCAGAACCAGTGCCAGAGACTGTCCGGAGAGAGAACCGAAGTCCAAACCTGACCAGATCTGTGACAATGTCCATTCCCTTCCAAAACTAGGAGTGAGTATCCAGCCAGAACTGTACATAACCAATCTCTTAATCTAAAGTGATCCTATCCCATCCATGTCAACCTAATTAGAACTGCATAGAAATTGTGTGTCCATCCTTATAGTTTTCCATAATCGCGATCGACGCACTCGGAAAAAGTGCCGCGAATTGCAAGTTAACTCAATTTCGCCACTTCTATAAATAGCTGCTTCTTGCTTTCCACTGCTGAAATTTGTTTTCACTCTTTTAATCATTCCTGAATCATTGCTAGTGTTGACCTGAACTAATTCAAAGTAGTTATCACCTACCCTGAATCTCCTATAGGGAATTAACATTTTTAGCATATTTTTCACTTCATTGCAACCACATTTAAATGTATTTGGCCTGTGTTTTAAAATCATCCCTGTTTCTCTAAGCTTGCTATGGGGAATGGGAACTGAACTGCTTCTGATTGTATTCCTGAAAACCTGTGTGCCCTCATTTCCATCTCTTCATATTGCATAGGGGGGAGTGAGTTGTCACAAAGGAAAAAGTGATCAGATTATCTCTTGTTGAAACCATATCCAGTTTATTTCTGTGCTGCATTCTTTCCATCATTGCTTTCCCTTGAAACCATACAAAGTATTCTCTGCTACTTTATCCTTTCTATACCAACTCCTAAGTAATTAAAGAATTGTGCTACTGTAATATTATCCACTGTTGATCACTGTCATATTCATAAGTGTGCTATCAAATATTAATGTATTCATAGAAGTGTGATATATATATATATATATATATATATATATATATATATATATATATATATATATATATATATATATATATATATATAATATATGTAGTTTAATTTTTCCAATAACCCTTTTCATTTGCAAAACAAACCTTCTTGGCTCAGTGAGGTCAGGGGGATTCAAAGAGAGGGGCGTTATGTAAGGGTTTATCATCTAGATTTAAGAACTTGACATAAAAATAAATAAATAAGGGCTTCCATTGGGCATCCCAGACTAGGCATTGACTTAGTTGGATTGCTGAATTGAAGTCACTTACACTCCTCTTAAGCACTCCCTTGTGCATCCTCTACTCAAGAAACCCAAAGCTGATCCTTCTTCTCCGGCCAACTATTGCCCAATTTCCATTATTCCCTTCCTTGACAAACTCCTGGAAAAACTGTCCATCTCTCAGCTAAACCTTCATTCCGATTATGTTGGCTGTCTCCAGGACCATCAGTCTGGCTTCAGAGCTGCAGAAGCATGGAAACTGCTTTCTTGAACATCCATGAGGATCTGCTCTCCAACCTTGACTCTAGCATTCCCTCTGTACTCATCCTACTCAATCTCTCCTCTGCCTTCAATACGGTCAACCATACCTTGCTGCTCAACCGTCTCTCGGATAACTTGCGGATCACTGATCAGGCTCTGGCCTGGCTGAACTCTTTCCTCCCTGATTGACCCTCCCAGGTCTAACTTGGGTCCGTCCTATCATCTATCTTCCTCTACACTTGTTCCCCAGGAGTCTAACCTATCGCCCTGGTTTTTCATCCAATACCTGGCAACTCTCGCCCACTGCATTGCCATTTTCTGCTCAAAATTCCAGTGCTATGTGGATGACACTCAACTCATTTTCAGGCTGCCTTCGGCCATCTCCTCTGCTTCTCTCATCTCCGATTGCCTAACTACCAATCAGGATTGGTGTGCCTCCAACTATCTTTGTCTGAATGCTAGCAAGCCAGAGATCCTCCTCATCGGCAGACCATCACCATCCTTTCCCCTCAATCTCTGGCCAGCCTCCCTTAACCCTCCTCCTATCCCCACCTGCGTGCCTAAGATCCTCGGGGTCAACTCTGATTCCACACTTTCCGTCTCTGCCCAAATCGGAATGTCTCAAAAAAGTCAAACCTCCTACTGCACCTCCTCAGAGGTACTCTGTCTTTCCTCTCCTTCCCACAGAAGCTCACTGTGTCCCAAGCTCACTGTCTCCCAAGCTTTGGTTCTCTCTAGGTTGGACTATTGCAACAGCCTCTTTCTAAATCTACCTGCCTCTACTCTCTGCCCATTGCAACTTATCCAGAACAGGACTTCAAGACTTGTCCTTGGCCTCAAGCCCTGGGATTGTCTCTCTCCAGCTCTGAAATCTCTCCATTGGCTCCCTGTGTATGCAAGAATTAAATTCAAAACCCTTTGCATTGTCCACAAGGCTTTCTGAGGCCTGGATCCAACATACCTTCAGATATCCCTCCACAAATACCTCCCACCTCGAGCTCTTTGCTCCTCTACCTCTAACTCCCACAGGGTCAGTAATTTTTCAAAGAAACGAGCTGGGGGCAGATCTCTGTCCTAGGCTGGGGCCTCCCTCTGGAACAGCCTCCCTGTCACTCTAAAACTTGAGGAGAACCATCTCAGGTTCCGGAAGCACCTCAATACCTTCCTCTTTGCTTCTGCCTTCATCCCCCTCTCCCCTGCTGATTCTGTTCTCCCTCTGCACCGTTCACCTGGCCAAACTCTGTCCTCCATGCCCAGGTACCTGCTCACCCTGCCACCCTCCCGCACTGCCTCCGTGCCACCCCTTGCACTGGGGTCTGTATCTGTACCCATACAGTCCCCCTCCTTTTTCTTCCTGCACTTATCAGACCTACCCAGTCTGCTGCCTTAAACCCAGTACTTGCCAGTTGCTGGCTGCACTACCATTGTTTGTTGCCTTTATTATTTGTTAAATTATTATTATTATTATTTATCTGTTTTCTCGTTGCTCAACACTCTCCTTTTTACCCCTTCCATGCACTTTTCCATCTCTCCCATGCACTTGCGCGTTCTCAATGTTACTGGCCCTAGTTTTTGTTCTCCCCTGTTCCCCTTTCGTTGCCTTGTCGCGCTCTGAAACACTTGTGTATGAGCGCGATAGAAATAAAATTCAATTCATGCCAGGGCCTGTATTCCTCCTCTGCTCCTCAAGTTTTTGTTTAAATCTTTTTAGAGACTTTTTCGTAAGATCTACCTGTTTTTAGGCGTGTGCTGATACAACGATTTGCTCATATTGGACAAACAATCGGAGTGTGTTCTTGAAATTTAATTGCTGGCATTATTGGGCAAAACCAAAATGAGTGTTCACTAATAGTGGCAGTAGTGAAATATTGAGGCATAATTTATATGAAAATATCATCTTAAAGTGGCAATGTTGCATGTATTTGGCTAAACCAACATGAGTGTGCACTGAGAGTGACTGTATTAGCACAAACATCAGGAGTGTGTTCTTACAGTGACAATCCTGGTAAACATCGACACGTTCAGCAATGATATGTTTTCTTACAATGGAAAGAAAAGATATACACATAAAAGTTATTTCTACAACATCACCAGAGGTATTTTGTAAATACTGCCATGAAACACTTGCGTATAGGCGCGTTATAAATGCCATATCATATCATTATTGTGCAACGCAAAAAGAAGTGTATTCTTATAGCAATTCCCTTCAATGTATAGAGGGAGGGGGTATCATAGGAACATTGCAAGGGGAGTAAAGGTAAGCAGCTCTGGCTCATAAATAATATTAAAAGAATCAGCTACCCGCCTCATTACTCGGATTTAGAAAAACGACTCCGATGGTACCATCAATTGTAAATACCAATTGTAAATACCGGTGGATTACGGGACGGTTTTTTACCCTGAATATTTTCCAATATTACCTTCACCCAGAGAAGGAGGAAAACATTGTAACCAGTCCCCATGCCTTTTTAAATATCTGTTCCCACACAGAGCGGTAGTGGAAGCACTTCCCTTTAATAAGGGCAAGCAACTATTTGACCTGAGGACATTACAAGTGGGGAATAAATGGACATTTCAGGAGCCCACCCGCTCACCACCTGCCCCACATAATGGATAAAAGGGTGACAACTGATCAGTTTGTGTATTGAAACATAACACTGCAGTGATAAGAATCACTACTATACACTGTTCTTGTTCACCAACTAATTAATGCAGGAAATGGATATCAGAGATATGCAAACCTGTTTTGAGAGTGGTATTTATTGCAGTACTTTGAGTGTTACTCCAGGAATATCACTAGCATTACCAATGTGGCAGTGGCACATTTGTATTGATAGATTTTCAGGACTACCACACACAGCATTTGTAATTTCCACTGCTGTTATTCTGACACAGAAACGTGGCCATTTCTGTAATAAGCACCTAAGTGAACAATTATGAGAGATGGTATGTGTTTCAAGGCAAAACACATATGCCGGGTTCTGCATAGATGGGCTTTCTTCTGTTTTTGGGCCTTACAAAACTTGCTGTGGGGACATTTCTTACTTTAGCGTATCTACCATATTCGATTTAGAGATACAGTACCATTCGGGATTGGTCGAACCTGTTTGAGGCAGAGCCTATGCAAATCATTGGGGATTTTCAGTTTCCCTAACAATTTGAACCATTTGGAGCTGAAGTTTGAAATGTGTCTAAAATGTTGAGCTGGTATTTAAGCTTACAGTATATACTGGAGTAGTTGATGGTTCAACTCAGCTCAAACAAAACTCTATAATAATACAGCATTCTGTTACATTGATGGCTAAGAAAGAGGGCCATCATTTCCTGTACGGAGCCATTCCGTTGCAGTTATCGTGGGGCCTCATGTACCTCATCTAAAGACATGCATTTCCAAAATCCCAATCCAATTTAAAATACACACTTCTTATTCGCTGTTAAATCCTTTTATTTAAGGCTACACCAAAATATTTCCGTTTACATTTGATGTGATGTATTTTAATCTAAAGAAAACAGAAAGTAGGGACCAGTTTATTAGTTCGCATCACACGCTTCTTTACGGTTACCTCCAGATTCTGAGTACAGTTACTTACAACAGTATTAAGAATCATTTTCTGAGGCCATAGTACTCCATCTGGGTTTGGGAGAAAATATTAAAATGGTATTTCTGCCTTCTGTAATTCCTTCCTTTTTAGGCATAAAATGGAGGATATCTAGTACCTAGGCCGCAAGTATTTTCTCCACTTTCACACCAAAACTGGAAAATTGGTTGTGCAGTAAAATTGGCTATAATTCCATCACCGCCCCAAAAAGTCACAGTAACTGAATTAACAAAATGTTTTACTGGAATGACAAACTCACAATGAGCCCCATTGAGCCAGTGCTCAGTCAGCAACTTGTCATATCATGTTATATTGCACTTAATTTCTGAACAATTTTCTTAATGACCATTTTATCTGCTTTCAGTTTAACTTAGTAGTTTGAGGATGTGGTTTGAAAAAAAAAGCTCATTCAAGTCAATATACAAATATTGTTCAAACCAGCTCTAATCCAAACAATAATGACTAATTATATCAAAGTGAATTGAGCCTATTTGAGTCACGTACATGTCAATTCAGACCTTTACAGATTCTGCTCGTGTTCATTCGCATCCTATCTTTATGGATGCTCAAATGGCTCACGTCGAATGAAAACCTTTTTTGCACTGTTGGAACCAGCATCTGAGGCAAGCACTTTAAGGCTCAACAATCCCTACAGTATTGTCCTTCTTTACTGAAATGTGAAAGGCAATGTTTAGCACTCAGGGACTGATCTATGCAAATATAAATGTGTCTTTTGTGTGAACTGCAAAAGTTTGTATATTTAGGGATTGTGATCTCAAACTCCATGACAGCAACAATTAGTAATTTGTAGTTGTTTTGTTTTGAATATATGACTCTTTGTGTAACCTTGCCTAGATAATAATAATAATAATAATAATAATAATAATAATAATAATAATAATAATAATAATAATAAACTCTTAGCAGGTCATCAGTGTTACCGGGCATCCATCATGGCTCCAAAATGAACCGATATTTGTGCGGTTTGCATCCGCATACTTAATAGTGTTCTGCTTCTCTCACTTCTGTAAACTGTACTCGGGATCCTCAAGTAAGAATGAAAGCTTCTCAGTGGATTTAAAACAAGGGGGGCACGTCTGTGATAGCAGAAATTATAGACACCAGAACAAAGGCACCACGGCAAGCTGGGCAGACAGCGTCATACGTGTAAGATAAGATACGATAAGTAATTTATAACGCACCTGTACACAAGTGTTTTTAGGCGCAACAAGACAAGGAAGGGTAGATAGAAGGAGGACAAAACAAACGGTCTTACTAGGCATTGTGTCATTCAGATCGTGCAAGTGTGAGGAGGAGGGAAGAGAAGTGCTAGGGGGACAGGGGTGTAGTGGCAAAAATGCAGTAAGTGCTGCCAGGGTGGTGGCTCAAGTAAGTGCAGGGAGAAAGGGGACTGTAGAGCTGCAGATACTATCCCTAAGTGGGTGGGAGGCCCGGAGGCAGAGCAAGGGGCCTGGTGCCTGTGAGGTTTAGTGGGTGGCCAGGTAACCAGTTGGCGCAGCAGACAGGAGCATCAGCAGGGGAGGGATAGAGAGAAAGTGGAAGCAAAGAGGAATGTCTTGAGTTGCTTCCGGAACCTTAAGTAGTCCTACTCAAGTTTGAGAGAGGCAGGGAGGCTGTTCCAGATGGAGGCCCTATCCGAGGACAAAGATCTAGCCCCCACTCTCCGCCTGGAGAAGCGTCTGACCCTCAGAGAGTTGTAGGTGGATGAGCGGAGGGCTCGAGAAGCAAGATGCTTAGGAAGAGAGAGTTAGATGTAGTTTGGTCCCCGGCCCAGAAAGCCTTGTAGACAATGCTGAGGGTCTTGAACTCAATCCTTGCAAGCACCGGCAGCCAGTGAAGAGATTTCAGGGCTGCAGAGATACGATCCCTGGGTTTGAGACCAAGGACAGGTCTTGCAGTCCCTTTCTGGATTAGTTGTAAGTGGCAAAGAGCAGAGGCAGGCATATTTAGAAAGAGGCTGTTGTAGTTGTCCAGCCTTGGGAGAACAAGGGCTCTGGAGACAGTGAGCGTCTGGGGGAAGTGAGAAAAGGAAGAATACCTCTGAAGAGGTGCAGTGGGTAATGTGACTTCTTAGACATGTCAGACATCTGAGGAGAGAAGGAGAGGGTGGAGTCAAACACGACCCCAATGTTCTTTGCCTCACAGGAAGGTGAGGGTAGAGGGACCAGGGTGGACAGCTAGAGTGAATGAGGGAAAGCCGGATCAGAGTTCCCAATGAGAAGGATCTCAGTCTTACTGGCATTAAGGCAGAGATCGTTGGAGGCACACCATTCCTGATTCACAGATATACAGTCAGGTATGAGCGAGAGAGCAGAGGAGGCTTAGGGGAGCCTGAAGGAGAGCTGAGTGTCAACTGCATAACACTGAAAGTTAGACCAGAAGGCAGACATGAGGTGGGCCAGAGGTGCCAAGTAATGGTTGAAGAGCCGAGTGAGAGGTTAGAACCCTGGGGAACAACACATGTAGAGATTGAGTTGGTAGAGAGAAAGCACCCATGTTGGACCTGGGAGGGTCAATCGGAGAGAAAGGCGGTCAACCGGGCTAGGGCCTGACCCGTGATGCCCAGGATGTCACGCAGACATTTGATCAGGATGGCACAGTTGACCGCATTGAAAGCAGAGAATAGAGCAAGGAGAATGAGGACAGAAGGAAGGTTGGCATCGAGATTGGAGAGCAAGTCTATGGTGTAAATGGTGATCTGTTTATTTTAGGCTAGTATGTGATGCTAGACTTGCAGCTAGAGTGCATAATATAGAAGTGCACATATTGTAATATGTTCTTCTTTTCAAATGTAGTGTTGGAACAGCACAGTTATTTACACATAGGTATGCATTTATGTATGCTTTTTTAAATAATGCCTGAGGCTAGCTAAGAAACAGAGTGCAGTAAAATTAACCATTATGCAGACCAAATAATTAATCATGGATGTGCTTTGAGTTATCTTAGGAGGTATGTTGTGTTGTTGGGCTCTTGTTTTAACAAACTAGTTGAGGGTGTGTTTGAACAGAAGGGTCATCAGGACTTTTCTGAATTTAACGACTCACATATGTCTAGTGACATGCTGTTCCACAGGGACAGAGCACATTAGGAGGAATGCTCCCTGATAATTCTTTTCAGATTATTTTAGTTTCCAGTCTTATGATGCTGTAGCAACTGGAAATGTGCTGATCTCTGGAAACAGCTAGACTTGAATCTGTGTATAATGATGTCTCAGTTGCTTTACTTAACACTGTCTGGAATGTGAAGCCAGCAATTTTGTAGATAATTCGGGCAGGAGTTAGCAGCCAATGAATCTCGCTAAAATGAGGGCAGGGGTGTTCCAATGTTTAGATGGCAGCAATCAATTCTGCTGAAGCATGATGTACTGTTTAAAGTAGCGGGAGGCTGAGTCAAGAATAACTGAAGAGAGCATGTCCTGCCCCATCTGGGTGCCGCAGGATTAGAGATTGGTCAATAGCTCTGAAGTTGGGGGAAGTAGGAAGAAATGTGTTCTATGCATAAGTTATGTTTAACGCCTTGCTATGAGTGTCTTTTTAGGAAACTGCTATTTGAATGGAAGGTTTCAGTTAATGGTGAAACTGAGAAGTTTGGCTCACAGATTAGCCTTGTTTTGAACCCTTCAAAATGCAGACGGAAATGGGCACATATTCAGTTTTGGCTGTGTTTATTTCTTGTATGCACTTGACATCCAAGATTGAATGTGTATAAGTGAGCATCTTAACCATGAGATATCAATTGTTCAGGTCACCATTAGATAGAACTGTGGTTTGTCAAAATGAAGATGTCTGTTTTTTTTTTCTGGAGAACACCTCAAGGCTCCTAAAAAGATCACTAAAACAGGTTGTGGATATTTGGGAAAGACTTGGCTACACCTCATATGAATTTTCCTATGTGGAAAAATATGAATCTGTCTGATAGACAAGCAACGAGTGTGATTGAACATTTTAAGTTTCAGTGCTGCATCTAATGCGGAACAAAGATCAGTAGGAATTTGAGCATGCATCATGGTCTCATTATAAAAAAGTGTGGGAATTCCACATGTTGCCCCGTTTTTGGGCGGTAACAGAATTTCTGCTGTTTTTCCCTGCACCACCAAATTGTCCATTTGAAGCGAAAGTGGAGGATTTTCCTTCAGCTGGAGGTAAATCCACAAATGTACCTCCAAAACGTTCAGGGTTACATTGCGGTAAAACTGCGTGCTACAAATCTGACAACAATCTCCATAGAGTCCTATAGAGTCCAAAATTCGTGATTAACACTGCTGTACTACCACTTGTAATCCGTTGGTAAACCCAGGGAAGGAAGTGGTGATAACGGTAAGTGAGTTTGGCCATAATTCCATGGATTAACTGATGAATTACTGCCAAACTCACAATGAGATGCCCTGGTACTTCAATGATCTTTCCTGGAAAGGATAAGCATTGAGACATTCTGCATCCAGATGTGCTTTCTCAAGAACAAGCGTATTAAGGCTGTTTTGAGAAATGTGGAACATATGAATTAGAGAAATGGGTAAATTGTCTATAAAGAGAAGAGGCAGTAGCACTGATCCATGGATTGTTTTTCTAATTCATTATTATAGCTTTTTGTTCGTGTGCATATTGCAAGTGCTTTTTATTCTATTTTATTAACACTTTTGTTTTTAATAGCATTGTAGTACATCTGCGTAATTTTAAAAAGTGTAAGCCTTGTAATCTGGATACTGAATTTGATTCCTGATCAGACTTACTTTTTCATCTTCTTAAATGGTAGGCTACGTACAATTTGAATCAGAGAGTTTCTCTCTGCACGTGTGTACCACCATACCAGAAGACCTACAAGTACCTGTTGTATTGTAGTTTCTTACTGCACATTTCCTGTCAAACCCGGCGCGAATGCGCCGGCACGGACGGGCACATCCAGTCTGTTAGGATAAAAGGGCGCCGGACGAGCTGTTCCCTTGATAAGGTCATTATTGCTGCTATTTTGATCGTGTGCACTTTGCAAGTGCTTTTTATTCTATTTTATTAACACTTTTGTTTTTAATAGAATTGTAGTATATCTGTGTAATTTTAAAAGTTGTAAGCTCTGTAATCTGGATACTGCATTTGATTCCTGATCAGACTTACTTTTTCATTTTGTTCACTGCTACGCGTACGTACGATTTGAATCAGAGAGTTTTTCTCGGCACGTACGTACCACCATACCAGAAGAACTACAAGTACCTGGTCTATTGTAGTTTCTTCCCACAAATTTTCTATCAAACCTGGCGTGAACGCGCTGGCGCAGACAGGCACAGCAGGTCTGTGCCAGTCTGTGACAGGACGACGGAGGACAACAGAGGCAGTTACCCTAGAACGTACTCGGTAAAATGGGTATAATGGAAGTCATGGGGGCAATAGAAGCGGCTAGAGCCGTTCTGGACAAATATGAAACAACACCCATTTTGAAAACACATGAAATGAAAGTAAACAAAATGCTAGCTGAATGCAGGAAAGACCTCCCAGATAGCCATACCTGTTTTATTAACATGGTGACCAACTTGATTTGCTCACAAAAAACACCACCTATCAAGGAAGTAGAACTAGAAGCAGAGGAAGCACCGATACATAAGGGAAAAATTGAGTTTTAGGGGAAAGAGGAAATCCCGCCACAATCTGAAAATACCCACACAGCCCAATCACATTTGTAAAGAAATTAGTGTTCTAAAGAAAAATGAAGAGACTAGAAGGGAAACTAGTAAACCCCTACGCTTCTTACTACTTAACACCAAATCCATGGTAAAACACTCTGTAGAAATTGCTGATTATATACTGGAAAGGAACCTAGATTTCTGTTCCCTGACTGAGACCTGGCTGCACGAGGCAGCGGGGCCATCAGTAACGCTGGCAACTCTCACAGGCTACACGGCTCTTTGCGCCAATAGGATGCATAAGAGCAGAGGTGGTGGTGCGATTATATATAAAAACACACTAAAAATATGGAAACATGATATACAGTGTTGGTGTGTAAAAATCAGAACTGATCCAAATACTACATTCAATATCTTGCTACTATATCGACCTCCACATATCATGCCAGATTTCTTTGTACATATTAATAGCCTGATCCTAGCACAAGTTAAGACTCATGGTAAATGGATTATACTGGGAGACTTAAATCTTCGTAAGGACGACATAAAAGATAAAACAGCCAAAGAACTTGTCAGATTTACGAAGAATCTCAGTTTTATTCACCATATTCATACTCCGACGCATGTTAAAGGTAACATATTAGACTGGGTTTTCGCAAATAATGTGGAAATTAGCACACCCAATATATCAGAATGTCCTTGGTCGGATCTGTCATTTATTGGGTTTGATGTGGACAGGCCAACTCAAACTACATTAGAATCCTTGACTTATAACTGGATTACCTCTAGAAATATGAAGAGGGTGACACAAGAGGTCATGCAGGAGTGGTGAACCCCCATTATCCAAAAAGATACCCCCCTACAATGGGATTCGAAGAATTGACTGACAACTTATTAGACATATTAATGGAGGTGCAAGCACCCCTGAAAAGGTGTGGGTACAAGCACCCCTGAAAAGGTGTAAGGTAACTAAACATGTAAAGAACAGCTGGTTTACGGAAAACCTAAAGAGAAAAGCTTTCTATAAATGGAAGAATACCAAAACAGAGGAGGACCAACTTACCTATGCAGATGCTGCTCGCATTTTTAAAAGAGCTGTTATCATTGCAAAAAAGTCATCATATGAATCCCGAATCCTCGAGACACAATATGATACAAAGGACATTTTTACAATCTTGCGAGAACTGGAAAAATCAGAGTCCACGCACCAAGTTAAATTAGATATAAACCAAGCCTGGTGTACTACAATCCAACAGGCCATGATAGATAAGACTACAAAAATAAAATATGGTATTGAAAAAAACAAAAAAGAGTCAGACATTGCGAAATAAGAAGCAAATCATACCGGAATTTAATTTCAAGAATATATCGGAGGACGATTTTAGGATCGTGCTTGCCAAACTGAAGCCATCAGCGTGTAAAGGTGATCAATTCCCAGCACTATCTTACAAAGCATGCTCTGAGTTACTTATTGGCTCCCTTACAAAAATCATAAACACATCATTTAGAGATGGCGTAGTTCACAGTATGCTTAAAGGGTGATGGATCACTCCTCTTCTAAAAAAAGCTGACCTAGACCCAGGAGAGGCAAAGAACTACCTGCCCAATACCAATTCCCCTTTTATCTTAAAAATCATGGATAGAGTGGCCTAAAATCAATTAGCAGCTTTTACCAATGAACACACCATACTCAACAACGGACAATCAGGCTTTCGCCCAGGTTATAGTACGGAATCAACCCTTTTGGAACTCAAATCCAACATGATGACAAACATTAATGAAGGATCCACAATGCTTCTGATGTCCTTAGACCTCTCAGTGGTATTCGATTTGGTGGATCACCAACTCCTTTTGGAAAGATTGCAGGAAAGAGCCAACTTCAGTACTAATGCCAAGAACTGGATGCTCTCTATCCTAGGCTCAAGAACAATCCGAGTTTGCAGCAAGCAAGCACAGGCAGACCCAATTACCATGAATTATGGAATACCTCAGGGGGCAGCCCTATCACCAATTCTATATAACCGATTTACAGTCCCTTTCTTTGACAATTTAGAAAATAAGGACATATGCTTTTCGAATTACGCTGATGATTTGCATTGTCTTATCACTTTGTCTTGAATCTATGATCAGGATGCTGCGACCGTAGCAGAAATATATGATTTTGTCCGTAAATGGATGGACTCGAATGGCAAGGCCCTGAACCCAGGGAAAAACAGAGCTAGCTGATATTGATCGATTCTAAGCAAAGGCTGGATAAATTGACATTAGATTATCAATCTTGTAGTATTGATAACCATTTCATCCAAGTTAAGGATAAAATGCAAATTCTTGGAGTCACCTTTGAGCAATCGTTAAGGATGTCAGCCCATGTAAACAATCTAGTTTCCTCATCGGCATATTACATTCAACTCCTGGCACATAGAAGAACTTTCCTGTCAAAAGCAGGATGTGAAACCATTGTGAGAGCCATCATATCTGCAAATCTGGACAATTATAGATCTTTACTTTTTGGTATAAACAAAGCTGAACTGTACAAACTCCAGGTAGTTCAAAATAGCTCTATAAGAGCTCTCATGGGTCTAAGAAATGATGTTCATGTCTCAGCGGTAAGAAGGACGTTGCATTGGCTGCCCATAGAGCAGAGGGTGATTCTTAGACTCCTAACTATCACGTTTAAGGCTCTGTCTGGTGATGCGCCTTCTTACATAGTTAATATGTTTAAACCTAAGCAAATAAAAGGTCCACTCCTCTCAAATTGTGATCGAAACTTTGAGGTTCCTAAAACCTCCTTAGAACTTGTGAGAAAGAGTGAGTTCTGGGCTAGTGCCCCTATTCCACGGAACGCCTTACCACCCAATATAAAAAACTGTGGATCAATTGGAGAATTTAAAAACAAACTCAAGACTCATCTCTTTAGATAATTAGCTTTCCCAAGATGTCTGCTTGGAGTTGACCTACTCTAATGATCTGTGCCCGTATGCCTCCGGGTCATTTTGGTTGCGCATAATAACTAATAAATAATAATAATAATAATAATAATAATAATAATAATAATAATAATAATAATAATAATAATATAATAATAATAGAGTTGGGGAGGACTACAATGTTCACGTTCACAGATATCAATGCATGAGTTCTGATTGAAAAATAGTATTATTTCATGTACCAAAAGCAAACAACAATTGGACATAAATAAGACAGTAAAAACATATACAGTAGAAGCAGTGCTGGCGAGCAGTGGAATAATCAAGTTATGAGTAAGCTGGACAAACATGACGCCAAGGTGTAAGAAAATAAAACAAAAGTAAAAACAAGATAAATCATAAAACCATGCATGTAGCATTAACAGTAGGACTCCAATATAAGGACAACAGTGCAATCAAAAATACATGGAGGAGAACGTACCAGGAAACACATCTCAATTGCGTATCAGCCATATACATCCAGGAATAGTCCCCATATGTAGGTAAATGTTTCAGTGTCTCCAGATTTCTTGAAAATGGCACTCTTGTACATGGACACAGTCAACAACTACTCCACCCAATCGCTGATACAGAAGAAATTGGATGAACTCCATGCACATAGGACCATCCTTTTTCGCAAGCTTGCAGCTCCGAAGCAGCCAGATTTTCTTTGAAATGGGCAGATCCACTAATAACGACACATCATCAAGAATCAAAAGGGAAGCTTTTCTTGGAATGGTGCAGTTCAGCACCAGCCCCAACCTCTCACAGGCCAGCCCTTCCCAAAGATTTCTAGTCTTACTGCAATGCCAAAGTAAGTGGCTCAATGTACCCTTTGCCTGCTTACATTTGCATGAGTTGAGCTTAGAGTGGGCATTAGGATTTAGACATGAAGAGGTGACAGAATGTTCTGAGGGTTTTTGTGTCACAGTTATCATATGTTTTAGACCACCAAGAGAAACAGTTTAAGGTCAGATAGGATCCATAGTTTTCAATCTTATTGACGATAATAGATATGAGGCATGTGAAGTTAGGGTTAGGGAAATATACTCTAAATGTTTATCATCTCATAAGAAAAGTATTTCTTTTATTGTAGCAGATGATGGCATTTTTAAAGCAGGGGTTCCCAAGTCTGGTCCATGAAAACAACAAGCACAAGAAGTTTACAGGATAAACACTTTGTAAATAACTTAAGGTTAAATTCAATGTTGAACAATATCGTTTCTGGGGCCATGCTGTACACCTTGAGTGGTGTACACATCCTGAGAACTGGACTTCGAGACCTCTGCTTTAAAGGTATTCACAGAGTCACTCATTACTGCAAGTACGTTTTATAAGTAAAACATGGTCTGAATGTCTTTGTGTACTGGAAAAAGAGCAAACACAAGTGGACTGAGGGGGTTGATAGTGGTGGTAAATATGAGAATATATGGGGCTTGTCACTCAACCTAGTGAAGTTCCCCATATACTCTTCATAAGGAGTTTGGAAATACAAGGTCTGCCTTGCTACAAGGGCTTACAGTACACGTGATTCTTGAAGCAGTCATGAATTCCTGTATAGAATTATGAGCTGGGCTATGGCAAGAAGTTAAATGGGGAATCTGCCCTGTTCATCCCTGGTAGGTAGGAACACCAGCCAGGGGTGAGCCACAAAAAGAAACAATACCTGGATGAAGAGAGCCAGGGGGCAGCATAGTTTGCTGTAGCAACCCCTTTTGACATCGACTGAGGTGCATACTTGCATACGCCTGACCGCACAAATAGAGTAAACAAGACATGTTGGAGGTTACTGTGCCCTCTACAGTACAGGTACATATTCAGGAGTTTGCAGTGGTTTTATTATTATTATTATTATTATTGTATTTACTGAACATGGACAGAGCGCTTTACAAATCATGGGGGAAGGACAAAGCAATGAGACCAGAGAGACAAGGGTGTTGGGAGGTAACATTGGGGAAGTTGGAGGTTGGGCAATTTGGCAGGAGGGGATCTACAAACAAGTAGTGGAGGGAACCGTGAGGATCAGATCACCCAGACTCAGAAAGGGTGGGGAGCAAATGGTGTGCTCCCCTGATAATGCAACAGGACCTTAAGATGATTCATGCTTGCAGCAAGAGCCAGTGGAGTTCAACAAGGGTAGGGGATGTGGTTGAATTCATAGAGTTCTTTGATGAGTCATGTTGCAGCATGCAGGACACATCTCAGGAGTGCATGTTTGATCATTAGGCCTCATCATGACTTTGGCGGTAACCCTTAAATCTGGCGGTCACGCTATTACCACCGGATTTAAGGGTCCGCCAAATCAGGACTTCGGCGGATTTCGCCCTAGCTCTGAGCTGGGGGGAAATCCGCCGAAAATTTGCGCTATTACCGCCGGCGGGAAATCCACCAGTGTTACCACCAAAGTAGTGATCAGGCCCATAGTCAGGCCTTCTAAAAGGGCATTGGGACTATCTACATGGGAGAGGACCATGGCTTACACAGCAGATCTGAAGTTGCTTTCTGTGATGAAGTACATGATTTTCCACATGAGAGATTGTTGGTACCTAGCCATTTGTGTCTTCCTTGCTACGTGCTGTTTGAAGGAGAGGTGTCTACCAATGTCAATCCCAAGGAACTTGACACACGTGGTCAAATGGGATCTAACATTATTGAGGTTCATAGCAGTGAGCAAGGTCTAGAGGTCTTGGTGTTTGGTTATGTTGGTCAGCAGGAGGAATTCAGTCTTGGAGAGGTTGAGCTTAAGGTTAGAGCTGGACATCCAAGACTGGATCAACATGAGGCAATCCTTGAGCCTGTGGATGTTTTTGAGGATGGATATCTTGAAGTAGAGCTGCATATAATATGTATATTGATGGATGTGGATTTTGTGTGGAGCCAAGAGGGCTCTGAGTCGTTCCATGTAAAGATGGACGGTCACTGGGAAGTGGATGGATCCTTCTGGGACAACAAAGGTGAAGGGTAGAGTTTGTGTTCTGTAAGAATCCGTTTGTGCTAACTGGTGGTGATTAGTGAAATCTTGCTGATCCCAATGCAGTGATGCAGAATGTCAGTGAGTGTCTTTTGGTCTACTGAATCAAATGCTGCTGAGAGGCCTGGAAGGAAGGATGGTCATCGTGAATGATGTTAAGGGCATTGTCGATAACTTTGATGGTAGCCATTTCAGTGCTGCATCTGGGTCTGAAGACAGATTGGTAGGACTGAAGGAGGTTGTTTGATTCGGTCGGTTTGTTGGAGGAGTTTTTTGGCTATTTCTTTCCCAAGGATCTTACATAGGAATAAAAAAGGGTACTGGGATGGTAGTTGCTGAGGTTGTCAGGGTTCAGTGTTTATTTCTTGAAAAGCTCGAGAATGTGTCCTGTCTTGATGGTCGAGGGGAAGGTGCCTTGAGATAGGGAGCTGTTGATGATTGTCAGGTAAGGGAGGGGTGCTTGTATCTATCTATTCAATGAAATGGAAGCTTCCTGCCCTAGTGGAAAAACTAATAAAATTTGAAGCTCCTATAGGGAAATGGCCCATGTGCCTGAAGATGGCCCAGGCAAGATATAGAGATAACATAAACCATCATGTCAACAGGAGGAATATCAATAATCTGAACTGGTTTGCCAAATAGTGTGATGTACAACTAACACATCTACAAATACATCTTAGGGACAAAGAGACATGACAAAATTTAACAGTTGGAAAATAAAATTAAAACACCTACTTCATAAGAAGAAGAAAGCAGCACTTGAAATAAAATGGCCTGAGTTTTCATACGTGGAATCAAACAAGGACCCCAAACACCTCTTTCACCTAGACACATGGGTAATGAAAAAAGGGGCAGGAGAGATAACTAATTTATTGATAAATTACTTAAAAGATGATATTTCTCAGTGACAAAACAACTGTAAACAAACAACAGAAATAATAGAGCATAAAGGGATCTTCAAGACGTTATTGGAAAGTTCAGAATAGGTCAAATCAAATAGTATATTTATGAGTGAAAAAAATGTGCCTGTAATAGTTACCTGTACTTCAAATAGTATTATTAATGTGCACACAAGAAATACATGTCTCTTTGTCATAATCCTCATATTAAAAAATGGAAGCACACAGATTCCAGTCTCATTTTGCCCCTTTAGCGATATCAGGACAGGTGAAAGAATGAAGCAACAAAACGTTGCCAAGTAAACTCCAGACATTGATATAAGCACAGTGGCTCATTACCAAATACCAGGAAGACGTCAGACAAGGCCCTTGCAGTATTGATATAGCATACATCTTAAACTTGTTATTTATTTCATTATGTTTACAGTTCTAAATAACTTTTACATAGATAAAATAACATAAACATATATGCAACACATATAAAACGTTTAAAAGAACTAATCAAATCATTACAGAATAGTAAATCATCAGAATTCATTAAGACCGAATGTACGAAATGCAGGCTAGTATTGAGGCAGAATATAGATAGCCAGCCCATAGGTCAAGCCACATATATATAATACAAGTCTAGCACTTTAATGCATTAGTTACTGCATAAAAAGGCTCTCTAATAGTACCTAGTTCCATTTTCACCAGGTGCCATCTATTATGGTATCTATGGTAATTTTCCAGTGGTTAATATGGTTTCCCATATATTATATATTGTTATTTGCAGCTCCCTAAGAGGAGAATTCAAACAAATCCGCTTGAATTAATAACGCTTGATTGTATTGACATCATGCACATAGGGACCCAGCAGTCTCATGTACACATCGTCCTGTTCACGGCACTCAGTAAGAACGTGTTCTGTTGTGTCCATTTTATTTGGGAGGCCACATGGTCCACAGGTTCTATTTCCTTTCTTAATGCCCAATATGGAACCTTTGGCTGCCAGCACAGGGAGTTTGATAATGCGTAATGGTAACAGGAATCTACGCAAATCTGGAGATGGGCATATTTTTAAATAGGTCTGCAGAGCCCTATATTCATAAGCCAACAAGTCTACAAACTCGTACCTTTGTACTATAGAGAGATGTAGGTAATTTTAGATCCAATCCCGTTCATCCATTTTGAGGTTCATACGATATTTTAGTTTAATTAAACCCTCTTCCCAGCTAGGTTGCCAGTTGATGCCCTCAAAAGATTTGTTTACCAAACTAGCCATATTTTGGTTAATGGGTAGGTCGACTTGGTCTCTCAAAAGTTGCAACAGAAGGTATACAGGGGTCTTCTGTGATTTTAAATACAGCAGGGCTTTTCTTTTACAGGCCATAGTTGCCACAGATGACAATACCAGTTTGTGTCTTATCATTTCTACCGGTACACTAGGGCCTAGACCAAGCATTTTGTGCCACAATTTGCCTCTATTACATTCAGCCTGCCAAAGTCATCCATACTTATAGACTCTAGTCCATATAGTATCGCAGATTAAAATCTCTGTTTATAAAGAGACAATATGCCATAGTAACTGTATCCGGAGGCTGCACTAACCCATTTGTAGATCATATTTGTTAGTGCCACTACCTTCCGCTTCTTGGTGTCAATTATTCTCTGGTAGTTACCTCTAGCAGTGATCTCCAGACCCAAGTATTTAAAATGAGTCACCCGCTCTATATGATGACCATGAATTTTCATATTTGGGGCTGTGGCACGCCTACAAGTAAAGTGCATAACCTTGGTCTTACCAAAGTTAAGTACCAAATCATGTTCACAGGCATATGTGTACAGTACTTGCAATGGTCTTTCTAGACCTGAGAAGGTATGGTCACAGAGGACCAGGTCATCTGCATAAAATATACACTCCCTACTTTCACCTGATATTTTAGGGGGCCAAGTATTAGCCTTCTTTACTACATCAGTGATACAATATTAAACAATATAGCTACCAGCGCACACCCTTGTTTCAGGCCCGTCCTGTTTTTATTGTCGAAGACACTGTTCCCCCGTTGTCCAGTTTTTCCAGGACAGAAATGTTTTCATGTAAGCCCTGTATGGCTGCCAATAAATCAACAGGACAACCCAACCCTTCCATCTTTGTTCATAGTTTTTTACTATTCACAGTGTTGAATGCAGCCTTGAATTCAATCATGGCAGAGTGTAGGTTGGGTTGCCCTGGGACATTTGGAGTTTTTATGAGCATAACTATTAGCAGCCTAGACATTGTGCTGTACCTGAGCCCGCTCTAAAGCCCATTTGATATTTGCCAAGGATCTTATTTGAGGCTACCAAGGCTACGAGTCTATCTAGTAGTAATTAGGTGAATATTTTTCCAGAAGTGTCCAACATTGCCATTAGCCTATAGTTTTCTGGCTTTAATCTTTCACCACACTTATATATGGGCACTAGTATTGAATTGCACCATGTGGGTGGAATCTGATCTTCCTTACATACCTATTGATATAGTGTAAACAAGAGTTTACCCCAGAATACCGAAACACCTATAATCAGAGCATTAGGGAGGCCATTTTGGCTAGGGACTCTAGTGTCCTTCAATGCTCTAATTTGAACCTGAATTTATCCCTTTTCTATCAATAGATTAAACCTATTGGGATCTAGACTCTGGTTTTATTAATGTCATGCCCCTGAGATGTGTTAATATCAAGTGTGGGTTTAAAATGTTTACTAATGAATTGGGGCCAAGTTTTCTCACTGATTCTGCAAATCACCGGATCTTTTGGGGCAGAATTGAAATTATCCAATAGCCTCCACAATTCGTGAGTGTCCTTTTTATTGGCTGTGGCAATTGGATGTTGGCATTGGGAATTATGCCCTGAGCTTAGCCAGATTTTAACCCAGTTCCGGGAATGAATTCTTTGCCAATTTTCTGGCCCTGATTCTCTCACTGGATCAGCCACACATTTGTTAATTAGGCGAAGTGCTGCCCTAAATGAGCATTTGGCATCACTGATCATTTTGTTAGAGTGGTGAGATCTGGATGCTTTATCCCATATGGCGTATTGGATGTTTTGTGTGGCCATTGATGACATACAACCTGTGATCCATCCCTCAATGCCCTCCTCCGACCATAATTGAGGATTAGATAGCATTTCCTCCAGGTGTGCGCTAAGGAAGTTATGAGCCTGCTCAATGTTCTTCTCAGTCCATTTAAGCCTATTTCAACTATTGTTAACCGGTAATGTTCCGACCCTGACCACTATCGGCCTAGTGTGACTATGTTCAATGTCTAGGGTAAGTGTGGCATGATCACTAAACAGTGTCTCAGTAACTGTCAGCCTCCTAACGTGGGATGGCAGTCAGACCACAGAAGAAGTAGTACAGTCTAGAAATATTTGTACACTTTTCCATGTATGCCTGCCTGGTCTATTTCTCATAGCCTGGCTGTTCAGCTGATAACAATCCCAATCTTTTAGGAATTCGAGCCAGGCCGTACCCTTTAGGTTCACTAGTGAAGACACCATGATAGCTTTATTGAGGACAAAGTCAGTTCCATCAATGTAATAAGGACAAGTGCACCTGGCATTAAAGTCACCCGCTATAAAAATGTGGTCATGTGGGTATATCGTTTTAACCTCACACAACATATCACCCATAACATCCATGATCTCATCAGTTGCTTTTGACCCTAGAGGATCATATATGTTAATTGTAATGATCCAAGGTTCCTTATTATTACCTCCAATTCTGACTGCCAATATGGACTCACAGTCATTAGGAACCATAAATCTGTCTGATTTCAGGTGATTGTTTATCCCCACTATTAGGCCTCCTGGAGGCCATCCTATAGAACCCTTAGTTGCAAATATTTGATAGATATGGTACCCATCAACAGTTAACCCATCCATCAACCAACATTCCTGTAGGAGAAACACATGATTAGTACATAACATCCCGAGTAATCCTTGGCCATTCAGTAGATGCGTGAACCCCCGGGTATTCCATGAGGCGATCCTTAACGATCAGTCCATAAGACCCGTGCCCCTATCGCTGGTCTGGATAACCCAATTTAATATGTCCAATATGTTTTCCTGTTTACTACTGTGTACATTTGGGTTAGTTTGGTCTTTTTTTCCTGTGATTAAGCAGATCATTCAACTGTTGCACAACAGGTGGTGTGTCCAGGTTTGGGCTTAATGTTTCTCCCACTGCATCAAGTTCATAGCCCAATTCCAAATACCTCATTCGGTGTTGTCTAATCATGGCCACTGTACCTTGTATACTACAATGAACCCTGCTATGAATGAATGTAGAGCTCTTAATGGGTTCCAAAAAATCAGTCATTGCTTTCCAGTTTCCTCAATGGAAAGATGTTCCTGGAAATCTGAACAAACTGTGACCGATTAATATGGTTTTGGTTTTTTGATTTTTATTGGATCAGTTTCTTAATAGTGAACATCAGCAGATTTTTAGAACAGACTACCTCCATTGTTTTACAAAATACTATTTGTTGGGCATTCTTAAATTTAGCAGGCATTCAAGCAGCTGCACTAGACTTTAGTAGTATAATTGATTTCAAAGTGCCTGGCTGGGCAACCGCAGCAGGTTCAGGTATTGACGGTCTACTAGAGATCGTCTGATCACGGATATCCTCATTCACTCCGTCATTCAAGAGACAGCTGGTCAGTATGCCTGTGCCCTTGGCAGCTTTCCTTCGACATGTTTTACTTGTGATTTAGATTTCTGGGCTATTCTGATCCGATGTTCCAAAGCCGGCTGATTATTCTCATCATTTACGGCAGAACCGGCCGGTCTTAATTGGGCCGACATTTTATCATTTTACGAGTCAGGAAAATGGTTGACGAGTCACTAATCACCTCCATATTCTCCAGTATCTCTTCCTGCCCTTTGTTTCGTATTTCAGCATTTGCTTCCTGGTGACTATTCGTCACCTGTGGATTATCTCTAGCCTTTTGTTCTGCCGCTGCTGCTATCAACTCATCCAGTTGATTCTTGCTGTTTGTTCTATACTGATAGTTGGTATTAAGGTTTGAAACCTCATTTAATATTTTTCTGCACATTTTCATAAGGACCTTCATGGTAAATTAAAGGGCAGATAATTGTGTTTGAGCCTCTCAATGGTGGGCTCTTTCATCGGATAAATTCATATCCATTTATTTCTCATCTTCCAATGGGCAGAGATTGGGTGAGGGCGACAGTCTCTGACTGTTCCATATTTCTGGGTCTTTATCGGAATTTGCAATAACAATATGTGATTATAATGGAACTGGTAACAGCACCTCTCCTATAGACTTAACCACTCCTAAACCCACAGTAGGTAACATTTCCAGAGACAGTGAGTTTCTTAGTGAGTAGCACATGGTCAGTAAAGAGTTTTTGTTGTCGGTAGCAAGAAAAGAAGGTTCAGTGTGGTTTAAGCTAGGATCAGCCATATCAGGAAGGTTAATAGCATCTGCTCTATCCAACCTTCGAGGCCCAGGGGGTGTACCATCTTTGGTGGAAAATAAGCAGCAATGTTACCACTACCTGCCACTTTTGCTAGGATCTTCCACGGGGAGCTAGTGGCAAACAAACTAGAATTACCATCCCTCTTCCCTTTGTTGCAGGTTTGGGCAGTCCGCGTTTGCTGATTATTGGAAGTTTGAGCTTTTTTTCTCAAATCATAGTTATTATTTGCTCTTTGCCGCAATTTACCCGGCATCTTATATTTGTTACTCAAATTAGTGTGAATCCGCTCAGCTGTACACAGTAATCACTCGATCCACACTCAGAGAACAGTCTTGGTAGCAGTAGCCCTGCAGTCACTTAAAAGGCCTCAAAGGGCCAGCAGAAGTTCTGCCACTGAATTTTTGTTGTACTAAAGTTCAAAGTATCCAAGGCTGGAGAATCACTCAGGGAGTTGCCTGAGAGCGTCAGTCAAGTAAAACAAAATAGTCTTGGTTCAAAGGACATGACGCCCCACAGTCACTGAGAAAAGTTATATACAAAAAAGCAGTGAAGCAGACAAAGTAGGGAATCCGTGCAGTTTCCCCAGCTAGAAAGGGAGGTACATAACCATGTAAAATCACACGGCTTATACGTGTGATATGGTTGGGGATAGAGCATATATCAATAGAAGGTAGATACATACACAACAGCACATCCAAATACAAATGTTATAATTCAAAACATTTTCAATTTATTTGAAGTAGATAAAACACAATTAAACACAATTAGATTAAAACAACTTTAAAATAAAGTACTTGTGACACTATAACCTTCTAATATGATCACAGGAGTTCAACACTGATACAAATATGACATCAGGAGACATCAGAGTCAGATATTACTAGACAAGTAAACTGAAGTTTGATCAGTAAAAGATCTACATATATTGCTAGTATAGACAGTTACTAGTTCTTGCCCTCGACATGTTTCAGTTCAGTATTTCCATTAGGAACTTTCTTCAGGAGGATAGATTTGCGGTCACTTGGAGTTTACTGTTGATCTAAATTAATCTTTCCAAGGGCGCCATCAGTGCGCATATACAATCGGATCGCGTGCCAGGGAGTGGCAGTGGTCTACATAGAGAAAATGGGTTGGTTAGTTAGCCTTTAGTTTGGCTCACGCCCCCATAGTGAATGGAGTAGTCTCCTCGTGTCCCCGCTGAAATTCAAATGGGGATTTCCAAGGAGTAGAGTCAATATTTAGTTTTGGTGGTTGATGATGAAATTCAAAAACTCTCAGCAATGACACATTTGTCTGTCCCAAATTGTGGGGTTAGCCAACATGTTTTTCAAACGAGTTTAGCCACGGGGTAGGCGAAACATTCAACCTCGCACCAGGCCATTCTCCATCTTGGCGGTTTGTCTTTAAAGGGGAGTTGTCTCTCATGCACCTCCTTGCCTGGTTCGCTGCATATCGCCGTTTATATTCCCGGCTGCGAGAAAAAAAAAAAGAAAAAAAACCTTGGAAGCAGCTGGGGTGCCGTCAGGTCATCGCAGTCTAAGACAGTCCAAGACAGCTTGCCTCTATGATCGCCCCCATGAACACTCCATGTTACACTGCATTACTTGTAAGTTAGCTCTGACTTCAAACAGTAGACACAATAGTAAAACTCCAGTCACCAGTCCAAGACAGATTGCCTCTATGATAACCACTGTGAATGTTCCACATTACTCTGCGGTAGTTTTAGGTTAGCTCTGCCTTCAAACAGCAGGCACGATAGAAAGACTCCAGTCACCTGTCCAAGACATCTCGCCTCTGTAATTGCCTCGCCTCTACACCTTTTGCTACCTGATGAATAAATACAATACATCACAAAAGGACCAATTAATTCTACATTTCTGACTTTTCATTCATCAATGATTCCACTCCCCATTATTCAGGAACCTTTCAACTACCTGACAGTACAAGTCAGATAGACCATCATAAATCCGCTAAGAGAAATATTTAATACCAGGTCTCCTTTCCTTTGCCATATATGCATAGCAACCTTCTGGACACACTCCTCTAAGAAACCATACATCACCAACAAATTGGCAATGCAACAGTTCACAATATCCCTGCTGATGTTTTGGTCTTACTGGCACAAACTGCAACCTTATATCAGCATATTCATAACATAAAATGTGAACACTGCAAAGGAAGCAAAATCAATATATACAAAAATCCAAGATGACGTCAAGGGCACTCCATTTAATTGATAATTCATGAAAATCATCTGCTTAGACAGCAAGGCCCTTGAAAGCACATAATTGATGTCCTACCTAAGCATCACTTTTTTGGACAATGAAACCTAGAATACACAACACACAAAGACAGTGACAAATGTGGAACAGGTGACAAAACAAGTAGCTGAAGGGCAGCCCAGAAAACCCCAAAGTGAAGAGGAAGACTGTGGAATATATGCTGAACATTTCACGTTGATTCCCAACAGCTTCACTCAAAGTAATTTTTGGTTTATTCCAGTGTTTCTCTCCAATGTCACAAAGTAGTTTTCAGATATGATGCAAACAGAAGTGCATCAAGTGAAGAATATTTAATTAAAGAAAGTTGGAGAGAACTAATAACAAGTACCACATTATCTGAACCAAAGAGAAATGTCCTACATGTACTATAAAGGCTTGTCATTTCGCAGATATTTGTAGGATGAAACTCTAATGTGAAAAAAATATGTTAAAGATATTTTGAATTGCACATTTGAGGAAGAGAGACACTGGTATCAGGGGGGGAAATCAATAAGGTCAATAACATATCCTGGGTGTTAATATACCTTATGCGCCCACAATAACAGCCCACCATTGTTGAACTTCCAAAGCTGGAATAAAAGAAGTCTTTGAAATAGTTAGAGTCAACAAAGTCATCATATCTGAGCACCAAAAAAAGGTTTGACTTAAAAGCAGAAGACATAAGTGACAGCCATTTAAAAGAAAAAAAAGATGCCCTTAAATGTAAAATGTAAAAATACAAAAAATACAACATACTCAGTTGACGGACCCTAGTGAGACCTTTGGCCAGATATGTCAGCCACATGATACTGTACTATATGATCAGTTGCAAAACATCACAAACAAAACATCCTATTTCCATTGCAAAATGCAGTACATAAAATAAAAGAGAGCTGGCTAGCAGCCAAAGGCCCATAATCCATCACTTTTCAGGTTATAGTTACTATTAATTAATTTATTTAATGTGGTTTAGTTTACATAATAAACTTTACACATAACAACATACACAAATACATATAAAAAGATTTAGCAATACAACTATACTAATATAGCAGTAAAACACAATTATACCAAAACAGAGACAAAAACTTAAAAACTATGTTTTCTATATCACAATTTGAGTAGCATATTTAATAATTTACATCAAACTTCTTTTTCAAACATACAATCAAACCGCCACTCAAAATCCTTTTGCTAACTTTCGCAATATAAATCGCTCCTTTTCCTTTTAGATGATATCATCCCAAGTTTAATAGGAGCTAAAAATAGTCAGCCAAGAGATGTTTCAAATTCCTCCTACTAACATAAACGTATCTTGGCTATACCCCAGGCCCTTACAGTGATATATCCATTTTGGCTTCTACCTTCAACCAGATGTTCTAGAGGGCAGTTAACAAGCGAATGCTATCAGTGTTTGTACAATGTGTCCAAAAGGACAACTCCCCAATAGTTTCCCAGTTGTGCACATAGTTACCAACATAATATTGTTTAATTACATCGGCCATAGCGTGACATTCGCTCAGCAAATGCTTGGCCATCTTGGGGATTTCCTGAATATTACAAAGACGACAAAATGCTGTTCCATCAGGATCTTGTCCATCACCCCCGTTGTCATCTTGGTGGGGAGCTGCTCCAGTCTCAATAAGAGAATGAACCTTCTAAGCCTCTTGGAAGGGCATAGTTTCAGGTATCTGTGGCTTCTTAAATGTATAGAACCTAAACTGTACAAATGGATACTTTTTTAACCTTCGGAGATGGTAAAAATTCTCCAACCAATCCCATAGGTCTACCCGTCTCCCCAATGCATTCTGCATTACCTCTGAGAAACACCCACCTCGGTTTGACCAACATATATCAGTCAACATTTTTTCCATATGATTTGTCAACAGGCAGGTAGTGCTTTTTTTACTCATTTTTGATAAACTGTATAGTTACTATGTACAAACAAATAACTATTTTCATCCTAGATCTATATTTAGGCATAGCAACTATCCAAGGAATAATGTTGTTATATTTCTTAGTTTTCAATTTTCTATTTTTTAACTCTTTTTTATGGTTAAGCTGCTTGATATTTTTTTATTTCTTTACAATGCACACGTTTAGATTTGTTTTAGGAGGTTTATGAGCATATATTGTACTTTGTTGTCCCTTTTCTATACATGCAAAGACCAGACATGCCCAATGCCAATACATTTAAAATGGATATCTAAGCAGCTTTATCAACTCACCCAAGTGCAGGAGAGTGAAAAAGAGGATGTTCATCATGTGTCTCTTTTGTGACGTGGAGGAGGAATGTTACAGCTTTTCAATGCATAGATTATTCCCACCAAAAAGGATTGCAGTGTTAGTTAGAATAGACGATTGTGCATTAGTATTACACACGCTGTAGGGTGAAAAATTGCTTTGAGCACACAAGGAGTTGTGCAGCTGTTCCCATTGATTAAAGTTACCTAACTAATGTCCAGCAGATGGCTTGCACATTGCTTGTGGACACTTCCATATGAGACTTTCCTCTGCGTTAAATAACCATGTACAAACCACAGCTTAGAAAACATGTAAGGCTTATAAACAATGAGTGTTCTTACCAGGATGAAGAAACAAGCCAACTGAGTATCTGCTGGTAACACAGCCATCTGCCATGTAAATAAATGACTGGATTGGTTGGGAAAACTCCATACCCACTGTTACTCCTAGACCCAAACTATACAAAAGTAGTCATGTGGTACAGATAAACTGATGATATCATCATGCTATGCAAAGCGAGATGATCATTTAAATCATTATGAGTCTTTATTTAATCAGAATGACTGTGGCATTCTACTTACTTGCAAAGCAAACACATCTGGGATCAACTTTTTGGATCTTTCCCTATATATATTAGACAATGAGCTACACAGTAAGACCTACCACAAGGAAACAGATCACAACTCCACACTGTTAGCAAATATTTGGCAATTTAGAAGCATAATTAACAGCATACCAGTGGGGGAATACAGTACAGCATGCAGACATTTCAGTGAACACATGAGCTATACACAAGCATGCAGCAAGCTGTCCAAGAGATTCTGCGAACCGGGGTACAAAAACAACATATTATCCAAAGCCTTGGAATAAAACCCAGAACTTAACTAGGAAGGACTTGCTCGCCAAGAATAGGAAGAGCAAAGCAAATGATTCAAAGTATGTAAGAATCATCACCAGATCCATTAGAGATAGCAATAGACAGGTTAATATTTTGAAGAGATATTGATACCTATTACAGATGGAGAAGGATCTTGACCCATTCTTAAGGAACAGACCAAATATCACCTACACCAAAGCTCCCACTTTTAGGAACAATCTATGCCCCTCATTTATGACCAATAGTGTGATTCTTTACAGGGTCTGGACAGGATCAGAAGACCTAACAAAGGTTCTGCATGCAGAGACGTTTTATTAAAATTGTGAAAGGGATGGATAATGTGTCTCCTTGGGGAGGTGGACTGGGGAGCAGGCAGTGGTAATGTTCTCATTATAAAAAAAATGCCATCAATCATGATGCTGGCTTTGTGGTTGCCACCCTTCACTAGTAGTCCAATATCCAATGCAGTGAGATTGTCCTACAAGGAATTTTGTGAGGAGATGTTGAAATCACTGAATTAAGTCAGGAAATCACAACCCATCGATAGGGTCAGTGGCTGCATTTGCATTTCGGGGTTAAGAATGGTAGTCTGGATATGAGGACACAGCTTTGGGAAGAGGTGTGGGAGATTGAGCATGTACGCATAAGTAAATGACAATCATGATGTTGTTGACAGAGTATGTTGAAATTTTGAAAAAAATCTATGTGGATTAAAACTATATCTATACCTCTTTTGAGGCAAGTTATTAATTTGTAAATTTGCAATTTGTTAATGTAACCTGTGCATTTAACCATGAATCTGGATGTTTTAATGGATTCCTGGTGATTGGTCTTCAGAGAGTCATGTTTCTGTAATGAAAAGTAGATAGTTCGGTACTCCTATAGGAGATCTACATTGCCAGATGAGTGTTTGATGATTCATCTTGCATTGATCAGAAAGCATCTGGTATATCCAGAGTATAAAAGGTATCTTTAGAGGGGGGAGTCAATGCTAGGATTCTGTATGTTTTCAGCTGCTTCCTAGGGCTGTTAGGTGTGGCTTTCAGAATAACAAAATGCTGAGTAAGTTCATCATGGCATCGGATTCCTCATCCCGCAGTTCCAGTGTGTTGGTTGTGGCATTTTGGATAGCCTTGTCATGAAGGTTGCGTTGATTGAGGCTTCTGGCAGTTGTGGTTTTATAGACGGTTTGTAACTTCATAGATTCTGTGATAGAGCGGATCTAGGTCTAATATGTTGTTCTGACTACAGAAAAGGCAATCAAGTGATGTGTCTAGCTATGGGGGTAGCAAACTTTATTACGTGTTTGAAATGTAGTGTAATGAGATTAACTATAAGGAACCTTCTGATTGATTTGTCATCTTTCACAAGCCATATGTTGAATTTGCTTACTATTGCTAGAAACGGAATGTCCAAGCATCTGCAACTCTGTCTGAAAAGGTTGGGTTGTAGGAAAGTGGTCTTTAAATGAGGAGAAATATTAGAAAAGATGTGTGAGAGATTAAGTAGATACCTGCATGTGACTGGTGATCTGGGTTGTTGTTGACAGCAACTGTTAACACTTTGATTTAATCTGTGTGGATTGAAGGCACACCCCTGATCGATCACACCAGAGAAAATAAAGCCTGCTAGGTATAACAAGGTTTTATTCCCATACAAAAAGTATCAGCAAAGGACTCTGATGCTACTGAACGTTCTGGCTCTCTGTTCCGTGAAAACACATTATAACTTCGAACAGCATTACTCGTGGCGTAGTAATAAGCAATACATTTCACCATCCCTATTGGATGGGGCGCTACACTTATATGGTCTGCTCCATATGGGGTGCCAGATCATTGGTCCATCTTCATCTGTTTGTCTTTGTCCACGTGGGTGCTGCTGGGCTCATCATCTCCAGGTAACTGAGGTCAAACTAGCAAATTATTCTAATTACACAACATTGTTATTTCTATCGTTACACTATGCATCTGGGAGGCTCGGGGACTGGCACAAGGAAAGTCTTAAATCATGCTGACCAACACATCTTCTATTCATTCCTTATAACATAATCTGCACCAAAGGTTTAAACCCTTGTTTTGAACTATAATGTATTTCTCCCTGTACCTCACATTACAAATTATGTTGTTGTGCACTGACAATGGCACAGCCATAATCTTTAGATCTCTTGATGCCCATCTAGTTTATGGGTGTTGGACTGGGGTCATCTATTGTGGAATTCAGGATGTCTCAAATGTAAGACAGTTATGAAGGCTGTAACTTCTGGTTACCAGGGGTGGGGTCAGAGGCCTGCTTTAGCCAGGCCACAATAAAGATGCATGTGGAGGCACCTGGTGCTGTCTCATGGCTTTGCACACATTGACAACATCCTGTATAACACAAAAGGGTTTCTTGCGGATTGGAAGTGCAGTCCAGTTCTCTGTGGCTTTGGGAGTCAGGCTCCTACATGCAAACTGACATGCTGCATATATGTTATTCCGACAAAATGTTTATAATAAAATGGCATGCTTGTTTGCTACTAAGCATAATATGGTGATAGCGTGGGGATGCTACAATGCCCATTTCCCACTTAGTGCATTACAGATCTCCTAATGGGACTTGTTTTACTCTGAACTGCCTACAGGGGTGAATTGGGTCTGGCCCCTTCCCAACATTCCCCCTTTCGCTACTTCTACAGTAACAAACTTCCCTGTGCACCTGCGCTCATTTTCTCTATGCATTAATTCAATATATGGTGGTTTCCTCTTTATTGGTATCCATGCTCTACATACTGACCGCAGCCTTTCCCTCACCCAGGCATACTCTTAAAGTGTGCAAGTCATTTATATGCACCCTCCGTCACCTGCTAAATCTACCCATACTTCTTATTTATTAATATTTATTCTGTCTTCTCCTCTGCTCCACACTTTTCACATCTCCCACCTTCCACGCACTTTCCCCCTTTTCACTTTGCCATGCACTTGTGTTCTCTTAATGTCACTGGGCCTAGTAAGATTTTTGTTTTTGTTCTCTCCTGTTCCCCTCTCTTTGCATGGTTGTGCTCTGAAACACATGTGTATGAGCGTGATATAAATAAAATATCATTTAATTTAATTTCATTTCATTTTGTAATTCTGAGGATCAGGCGGAGGAATAATCACTGTATGGTCATTAGTCTCAGTGGTCTCATCTTGACCTTTATGACTTTGAAGCAATGTTCAGTATCTTTTGCCAGGTGGACCAATTCCCAGCATACAATTTTCAATCACTTGGAATTTGTGGCTGCTATTACACCGGGCAGCAGCAGTGAGGCAAAGAAAGTCTCAGCTGAACTGAGAGTCCATACTCATCTGGAATCCTTGTCATTGTTTTCCAACAGGTTGCCATTGGATACTTCCTTAAGGGGCATGCTCAAAGTACTGTTCAATACAAAGGAATCAATACAAAGTACTGTTTGCCATTCACATCCATGTGTGTCTGCGCCCAGTACCACTAGACTCTTGGCTGAAACTACCAACCCATGCAAGTCCAAGGATAATGGTGTACCTGCTGCTAACTCGGGGGATACCGCAGGCGGAAAAAGGAAGTCATTTGGTACTTTCCAACACTGTTTCGCACTTTGGGTACTGCTTGAACGAGCACTGTTACGCCATATATGAACATATCTGGGTCAATTGGCACTCAGAGAACCACTACATTTCTTGTTATTGCATGTATTATTAACAGTGCTTCATTGTGCCTATCCCTGGTGTGGAGCAGATGATGCCCCTATCAGTAAATAAGATTGTCATGTTCAATTTGCTAAGCAAATCACAGCCCACCAGGTAGACAAGAGAACTTTAAGAATACAACAAGGGTGCTTGCACCACCCTCCCTCCAACCTTCACATCCAAATAATTTGTGTATGGAACTATGGAAACCACCCCAGGGGATCCCTGTGTATCGATGCTTTTACCAGATAATAGGAACCACCCTTCATTGATGCATGATTTTGCAGCTCCTAGGTCAACCTTAAAGATCACTTCTTTATCTCCTATCTCTGCCCCCACCCAGGGTTCCTCTTCTGGGTCGAGGGTTGTCGATAGAATAGGGCACGCAAGAACTCTCTGTGGGCTGCCCTAGACAGGATAGGTATTGGTGCCTGGAAATGAAAAAGGGTCCCCCCCCTACCGTCGCCCCTGTGAAGGGAGTCACTTTACCATTTGGTGTGCCGCTGAAGGCATTACGGGCATTGCCCTGGTGGCCTGGGTACTGCTGTGCAGTTTGTTGTTGTGCAGATGGGCCCTGTGCTTGTGCATACTGCATCGGGCATAGAGGTAGTCCCTGGGGTAGCGGCCCATAATTATATCCTCCTCCCTGCCGGTTTCTGCACTCCCTCATAAAATGTCCCCACTTCCCACAATTCCAACATTGTGAAAGCCCCCATTGTCTTCCCCTTGGTCCCATCCCTCCACCGTCCCCTCTCACCCTCAGAACCCACCTCTTCCTCGCTGTGGCCCTCCTTGCTGCCACTGAGGTTTGGGGTACTGCTGACCTCCAGCTCACTGCTGTAGGGTATTTTGTGGAGATTTGGGGCCTGACGGTATTTTATTACCGCCGAAAAATAACTTAGCAATAATCACTCTTTGTATTCAGATTTGGCCATGTGCAACAATAATACAATGGACATGCATTATTTCAGCACCCAGACCTGCATATTTGGTATACGTGGTTGGTGGTATTTTGGTGAGCATAATTCCCTTGTTTTATTTGTGGCCCCAATGTCCAGAATCCCTTATCCTTGCTTAGATTTTTCGTGTGATCACTAGAGAGACCTCAGACCTGCATTCTAGGAATACCACATTTCCAGTGATAGTGTTGGTGTGCCACCATGGGCGAACTCACTGACTTATTTACGACAGAGAGCTATATGTGGTAGTCTTGTGGTAATTTCCACTACCTTATATACGGTAGGGAGCTATTTTCAGAGAGTCTCTCTTCCCGTTGGCTCATGTACCTCCAACAAGCTATGCTACAGTCACTCACAATTATTCATACTGATTCTGACATGCACACATCTGTCTTAAAATGACCATTGCACTGTTTAAAAATCTCCCCACATCATCGGC
Source organism: Ambystoma mexicanum (assembly GCF_040938575.1). NCBI lineage: Eukaryota > Metazoa > Chordata > Amphibia > Caudata > Ambystomatidae > Ambystoma > Ambystoma mexicanum. The sequence continues at coordinate 341,275,117 of NC_090939.1, forward strand.
ATTGTAATGGTAAATAGAAAATAAAACACCCGTCTGTTTTCAAATATTTTCTGTATTATAAAAGCTGCATTTAGACACGATCTCATTCTTTACAGAAATAAATAAAATGGTACAGTCAAAGCATTGTCTATGACACACTGCAAAGAGCGTGGCGGAGAACAGAACTCAAATTGCAACATTGGTATTTGATTAAGACACGCACAGGAATCCTACACTGACTGCATATTACCGTACACACTCAGCTCCCACACTTCTCATTACCTTATCTTTTTAGTTGTTCTCTTTGTGAATGTGGCTCTCTTGGATTAACTCCAGCAAAAAGGAACGCTTGCCTTCTCAAGCCGGGGTCATTGCCTGGAATTCTCAGCTTTTTCAGATAGGAATGCCTCAGCCAGTGGAAAGGTTTTTCTTTCAGCTCTCCCCAATCTCGACTGCAGCAGGACACAGGAATCTGCATTCAGTCAGGACCCCACAGCCAGGTCTTCTCCCCAGTAGTGCAGAAAGATGTCTGCCTGTCTTTTTCCCTGATACTGCCCACTAAAACTTTCCTCTCAGCCCTCTGTATGACGTGTTCCAATGAAATCCATCATCTCTCATCCTTCTACTCTTCAACAATAGCTTCGCTTATACATTTGCAATTGTTGCAAATCTGACTTCCTTCTTCCTGCAGTTACTGTGCACAAAAACACGGAGAATCAGGCCGAGAAGAGAAGAAAAAAATCTGCACACGCATTTAAATGGTTTTCATAGTATGCCTAATTCTGCAGTGGAGAACACATTTTATTATTGGGTTATGTTAAATAAGGTTTTATTAGTCAGGTTAATTGTTAATAGGTTAGCTGTTAATTTTCAAATGTGTCTCTAGCAATATAGGCATTTCAGGTGAAAAATAGTGTGCATTTTTAAATGAGCACGTGTGCTTTTAACTGTAAAAATAGATTTGCATCTTATATGTTAAAATCGTTTTTGACTGAATAGCCTGTCTTTCCTTGTTAATCTGGCAACCCATATAGCAATGCACCGCACCCTTGTGGTGGTGCTGCAAAAAAATTGTGCTACTTGTGCAGTATTGCTGTACTCTGTACTGTAACACGCCAAATATCCTTACATATACCCTCCTTTTGTTTTTAGAACTTGGCTATAATCCAAGCCAATTCCTAAAAACAACTTGTTCTATTTTTTTTTACAATATAGCAATCCAACAAAATGAATATTCATGTGCATCAATGAAAATTTGCAATCAACATTTCATCTGAGTCCATCAGTTCATAAAATGTTCCACATTTGCCTTCTCAGTGGAAGTGGCATTACTTTAAGTTTAAATTTTCCAAGTCAATTAAAAACAATGAAATAAAACAACTAACTAAAACAAATAAGTAATATAACAAGTTAAAATAAATAATTAAAATAATAAATACGTGGAACTTCATATGCCGGAACTTTTGTTTTGTCTCTTTTGGTATGTCCCGACCAGCGATGTTATTCGGTTCATTCGAGTACTCTTTCATCTTGGCAATCTTGAATCCACAGTAGTCATCTCTTTTGGCATTCCGGTTATTTTGTCTTCACCTCCACCTGGAGGGAGGCATCTTTTGGTCTTCATCCAGGGGACTCCAGGACTCCATCGTCTCCCGTGGCCTCTGATCCCGGAACCTCCGACCAAATAATGTTAATTGTCTAAATCAAGATAGAAAATAAACAGATTAAGTACATAGCATAATACTAATTTCCACCTTTTGCCAAAAATAAAACATGCTTGGTAAAAATATTTCGTTTATATTTTTTTCTGTTTTTTTCTGAAATCAAATACAAGTTAAAAGAAAACAAGCATATATAAAACAGCATTCAATATTTAATACACTTTCTCTCTGCACACCAACCACGAGCTTCCGTTATATGTGCATTTATTTATTTATTTATTTATTTATTTATTTATTTATATTATATATTTTTACATATATTACAGTGTTTATGTGCCATCATAACAATCAACTTTTTTTAACTTCTTTGTCACTGCCTCCTGATTACACCCATTTATTTTCTCAAGGGACTCTATCCGTTTCCACATGCTCAAGCTGTCTGATCTCATGTCTGGGATGGCATGGTTTGATTTGATTTACATGGACAAACTGCTCTATTGCTGTTTCACCTTCATTTTTCAAAATTTTATACACTACAGGAGAGACTTTATCTATAATTCGAAATGGCCCCTGCCAGGCTGCTAGAAATTTAGAATTTTTCTGTTTACTTTTTCCAAAATGAAACTTGTACACCTGATCCCCTACACTGTATTCCTTTACTGATGTCTTTTTATCATAATATGACTTTGCACTGTCAGCAGCTCTTTCCAGATTTCTCTGCACAAAAGCAAATGCATGTTGCAAATGCCTCCTCAGTTCATCAATATATTCATGAACTGTGGATGCACTCACTAGAGTTTGCTCATGTGTTCTGTATAGTAGGTGTTGTGGTAACACCATTTTCCTACCTGTTAAGACCTCATGGGGGCTAACACCTGTTGCTTTGGCAGGAGTCGACCTGATTGCCATCAAAACCAATGGTAAACGCAAATCCCAGCTGGAACCTGCTTCTGCCACAAATTTCTTTAAAATATCCACAACAGACCTATTGCTTCTTTCAACTGTACCTGAAGACGCCGCCCGATATGCGATATGTAGTTTCCTTTTCACACCTAGTATTTGCCATACCTTGCTCATTAGAGTACTTGTGAAATGACTTCCTCTGTCTGACTCAATTCTTTGCGGCAACCCAAACCTTGAGAACACATGGTTCACCAGCAATGTGGCTGCTGTTTGCGCACTACAATCTGGTGCAGGAATGCACTCAATCCACTTTGACATCAAACATACCACACTCAAAATATAACGGTGTCCCCTGCTCGACCTTTTTAAAGGACCTACATAGTCTATTTGCAAATCTGACCATGGGAGAGTTAGGCCTCTTTTCATCAATGGTGCTCTATGCATTGGTGAAGCAGGTTTAAATTGGGCGCATACTAGACATCCTCTAGTATATAATTCCACATCTTGGGACATATGAGGCCAGTAAGCATAATCTTTTAGTATTTCTAATGTTTTTTGTGAACCTCTATGGCCTGCAGTTATGGCATCATGTGCATGGTGTAGCATTAGTCCTCTGAATGAAAGGGGTACTACCCACTGTATTTGCCCTGTTATGGACTCTCTAATCATGAGCCCATCCTGTAATCTAATTCGTGTTTTGTTCTTTAATAACACCCTCAACTCTTCTTTTCCCATACAATCTTTTTCTGTTACAGGATTTTGTTCAGGATCTATCAAATGATTATAATAGATTCCCAAAATTTGATCATTCTTTTGTGCCTCAATCAAATCTTGGTCTGGCGTGTCATGACTCCACTGCACCACCGGTTGATCTACCTCCTTTGGTGCTTTAGAACGTGTGACTGCATCAATTTGTATTTCACCCATTAAATAATCAATAGGTAGCAATTCTCCCATCACAGCCCCAATCTTAGCCAGATGGTCTGCCTTATCATTTCCCTCCTTATCCTCTCCTGGTGTTTTTAAATGCCCACGAATTTTTCTCCAGTATATTGTTAAATTATTTTCTGACACCAATTTGTCTATGGCTTGTATAATTTTTCCATGTTTAAGTGGCTTTTTGTTGTATGTAACCATGCCTCTTGCTTTCCAACCAGGCAAATACTCCACAAAGCTATTCCGTGCATAGTCAGAATCAGTCACCAGGACAATTTCACTGAACTTTTTATCAACTGCAGTAGCAATTGCTTTATAGATGGCTGCCAATTCCGCCACCTGACTGCTCCTATCTCCAATCCTCATCCCTATACTAGGAACGCCTTCACATTTCAACCAGACATTTCCTATTCCTGCCACTAATTGTTTATTACTGTCATTTTCAATGTGAAAAGCACAACCATCCACATATACAGTTGGCAAATCCTTGCATGTTTTTTCATCAAAAGCTTTGTGTGGTGATTGTTCAAATTCCTGTAAACTAGCTTCCACTTCCATTTCATTTGGTATTTGTTCAGCTGCACAGTCATGTAAGTCAGCTAACCCTTGAGCAATTGGGCTCTTTTTATTTTGTCCATATCTCACTTCTACGGGAAAACCTTGTAATGCCAGCGTCCATGAAGTGATTCTGGATTGCGCTAGATTGCCTGATCTAATTCTTTTACTCTCTAAAAATTGCAACGGTTGATGATTTGTTTCAATAATCACCTTTTCTCCCTGAACAATGGGGCGGAAATGTTGTAGCGCCCACACAGTGGTTAATAGGGCCTTCTCACATTCATTAAATTTCATTTCAACTTGGGAAAATGCCTTACTTGCATATGCAATGGTTTTGTGATTCAAATCGTGTTTTTGTGATAACACTGCTGACATACAATGTTCAGAAAAGCCTATTTCTATAAAGAAATCCCTGTCCTTTATGGGGTATGCTAAACATGGTGCCTTTACAAGATATTCCTTCAATCTATCCACTGCATCAGACTGCTCTCTTTCCCATCTCCAGGGAGTATTTAGTTTAAGCAGTTTAGTTAATGGTTGAGTGATTTCTGCATAATTCTCAATGAACTTTCTGTTATAGCCTGTCATCCCTAATAAACTTTTTACTCCTTTCACATTTTTAGGATCTTTTAATCTTTGAATGGCCTCTATTTTCTTCCTTTGTGGATTTAGCCCATGTTCAGTCACTTCATGCCCTAGAAAGTTCACTTTTTTCTTGCACCATTGTGCTTTTTGCAAAGATACTTTGGCGCCTGCTTTCTGCAATTGGCCAAGTATATGTCTTATTTCATCAAAATGGCTTTTAAGGCTTTCATTTTTTATCAGGACATCATCCACATAAACTATTGTTCCTCTTTCCGCTGCATCCGGCATGGCCTTTATCAAAAATATGCCAAATTCACTCCCACTATTGATGTACCCGAACGGAGCTCTAAGCCAGGCATATTGAGTCCTGTCAAATGTAAAGGAAAATAAGTGTTGTATCTCCTCTGCCAATGGCACACACCAATATCCAGAGGTGAGATCTAATGTGGTAAATACCTTTGAACCATGTATCTGAGCTAGGCCCTGATCAATGAATGGTAGTGGCCATCTAGATACTGGTACTCTTTTATTTAACTCTCTTAAGTCTGCACACAGCCGCCATTGACCATTTGGCTTTAACACACCTAAAATAGGCGTATTGGATGTGCTATGAATGGGCCTGATTATTCCCCGTGATTCCAAATTTTTAATAATCTCTGCCAATGATTCTAAACATGCCAGCGGTAGTCTATACTGGCGTACAAACACTGGATTTCTGCTACAACCTTCTGGTAGTGTGGCCACATGTAAATCAGTTAAACCACAATCATAAGCATCTTTTGCAAATACATCCTTAAACTCCATAAATATTTCCCTCAGGTCGTCTCGATCCTCATCGCTGTCACATGCATCCGCTAAGGAGATCTGCTCTTCTACCATTCTGGAAAATTCTGGAAACTCTTCTGGTAAAGGAATCTCAGCGCTTTCCTCTAACTGTGTGGCTGTGTCTTTTTGTAGAGCTGCCACTTTTAAATATTTTGGCATATCAGCTTCCACTTCAATGGGCTGATTTCCTGTTTCATTTTCATTTAAATTAAATATTATGCAATCCTCTTGATGGCAGCACACTGTCTCATTTGAATCATAAGGATACACAGAATGAATTTTAAATATTCCTTTGGGCTGAGAGTCCAGGTGTTCTGGCAACTCGCCCTTGGCATCTACATATTTTTCAGGAATATTCCCAATCACCATGTTATTTAAATCTGCCGTATAATGTGATTTTTGTATGGCCATTCCTAATGGGGAGTTTTCCTCTAAATGAATATCCTGACAACCTTTATTATTTACCATGATTTTTACAGATCCCTCACCAATGTCTACCAATGGAATGTATTCATAATCCAGGCCTTGCTGTTTTATGGATTCATTCAGGCATACAAATGCATCAGAGCCTTTCATCTGCTGTCCATTTTTGCATTTCAGTGTTATTGCAAACTGTTTTGTAAATGCAGGAACAATAGTATTTTTCCTCATTTGTAATTCGACTGCATAAGGAACTAGTTGTGCACAATGATAAGCCCTTCTTTTGTCTTCAAATTCAGGTGCCGGACCACCTAGGCGTGACCATATTTTTTGATTAAGGAAATCTAACACCATACACATTCTGTGCATGATGTCATTGCCCATGTAAAATTCATTTTGTGCTCCACTCACTATCCATACATTATGGTAAATTATTTTCTGCCCAATGCTAATTTTAAGCATGCATCTGCCTGCAATTCGGTTTTCAAAGTCTGGACTGTCCAACCCAGAAACATATTGGTTTTTAATCCTAAATTTCGGGATTTCTTCCCTCTCCATAATTTTTTGCAACAATTTCTCATTAATGAAACTCCTTTCATGTTCAAGCGCTAAAGTGGCTTTTATTGTTTTAAGATAATCATTTATACCAACGTGAACCCATGGTTGCTCATCTTCCATGTGTATTTCTGCCAGAGTGGTAATGTGTTTTTCTGAATCTGTTTTAGGAACAATATTCTGTTTGCATATATTCTCTTTTAAGTAAAAACGTAATGTGTGCTCATCTATAGCAGTCTGCCAATCTTTCCTTGGGTCCAAGTATATTTGTACAGGTAGTTTTTCATTGTCGCTCTGATCTTTGTCTTGACACATTAATATAACAGTGACACTAGGTATGCAGCTATTCTGGAGATATACCTCCACAGCATCATTTGTTTTGGCAACGGTGTGACATTCTTTTATATTGCTGTTTTGTGATTTTAGTTTCTTAGGCCTCAATGGTTTTTTGGTTAAGGACCACAGCACTCCATTCACCCCATCTATGAGAGGAGACAATCTTTTCAGGCAATCTGTCCCCATCAGAAATGGAATTTCACAAATAGATGTGAGCAATACCTCTTGTTTCATTCTGTGCTTTCCTATTTTTATGTCAACCTCAGTTACACCTATGATGGGCACCTCCTCCCCATTAAAGTTATGCACTGGGCCTTGATTTGCCTTCACTGTGATCTGACTCTGTGGAGGCCTCCCTTCATTGATACTCTTTACCAGCTCCTTGGACATAATTGTGGCCTGTGCGCCAGTGTCAATCATAGCGAAGGTGTGGCATTTTTCTTCTACAGTGATGGGTGCATAATATCTGTCCTCAACTTCCTCTAATACACATAAGAAATGTGAATTCTTACTGATTTCAGGGCTCACCTTTCTCAGGTCTTTTTCACTTTTGGCTAAGCACATTGGTAAATGAAAAGACATTTTTCCCTCCTTTTTACCCATTTCTGTGCGAGATATTTTATTCATTTCTCCATGATCAGAAGTTTTTTGGAGTGTGGCCACTGTTCGCCCATCCATCTGGGTAACATCAGAGACCACATTACAACCTTCCAACTGAACATGTGTAACAACATCATTCAGCAATTTGTCATTTTTTAATTCTGTGCATTTGTGATCATTTAGTGTAATACCAGCCCTTGCAGCCTCTTCAAGAATATGTGGCTCAAAGAATTCTTCAGGTGATTGACTTGTACCCTCCTTGTGAGTATTTCCTTTTTCTGTCTGTGTTTGGTCATTGTTTTGCTTGCCCAGGGAAGGAGCTATGGCATCCCCACTTACTCCCTGTTCACTGGTATTCCCCATGCATGAGTCATTTTTCTTAAATCTGTCCCTTTGTTCTTTTGGAATTCCTAATGTTTCTTTTTCATTTGTGCAAACCTTTACTGTTTTATTTAGCTCTAAGTTAAACCGTACCTCTTTTTTAGAAGTATTTGCACTTTCTATCACAATTTCATTTACTGGTACTTTCATTTTTAATCCATTAGTCACCTCAGAGTTGTCATGCAAAATTATATCAGAGCAATCTGTCATTTTGGCACTGCGATTATCATGAGTACTTAGTCACTTTTCGGAAGCCCCCCGGTCATTGCTATGGCCATCAGCCCCCTCTTTGGAAGGTTGTTTTTGCGCTGTATAGAGCTTTCCTATTTGCTCAGCTAACATTTTCACTTGGGCCTCAAGGCACTGGAACCTTTCCATCTCTCTAGGATCCTCTTTCTGTGGCCTAGGTCGATATTGGTTGTTTTCCCCCTGATTGGATCTATTCTGATACCTCTCAGGTGATTGATACCGGTTGGGATGGTTTCTGAACTCTTGATTCATTTGTGGAGGGGAGCGGGTTGCACCCATCCTTTGATTATAGTCCCCTGGTGGGGAATCATTGTACTGGCGTGGACTGTAGTTCACGTTTTGCCTCATGTCCTGTCTCTCAGATTGTGGGTACTGGCCCCTATGTTGATTTCCATTATCAGTAAATCGATCCACATATCGGGGCCTATCCTGATTACCATATATCATGGTGTTGGGATCAAACCTACTCTGTGTCCCCAATGACTGGTGGGGACCATCATTTCTTTGATCTTGATTTTGTCTCTGGTTATTGTTCATACCTGCCATATCAGGCCGATATCTTACCCGGGGTCTATCCCCTAAATATCTAGGGCTGATGTAGCTCTCTCTATTACTAGGATCATGTGTTTGGAACATTGGTACAGGAAATGGCGATCTTTGTTGATTACCCCTTTGTTCAGGTGTCACATTATTTTTACCTTGGCTTTGAGCAGACTCAAGGGACATTTTGGCTGACCTGATTTCCATTACTGTGGCTGAGGGTTCTTTAGATTTAGGCCTAGTATCTTTCATTTTATCACTTTCTCTACCCTGACAATAGAGTACCTCATAAAGCTTGGTGCTTTGATGTACAATCCATTCAAGGGACTTGTCACGGTCAAATTCACGGACCAATTGGGATATGATGTCTTTCTGTAGCCCATAGAAGTATGCGGTTTTAAACTCATTGGAATTTGAGTCAAAAGATACATCAAAGCGAGAGAATGCTCTTTTTAAGTCTTGTAAAAATTGGCGAGGGGATGTATTAGGTCCAGCAGTAATAGTGTACGCGACTTTCTTTGCCTCCTGCAATGACTGAAAAGGAGAAAAATGACGCCTAATTTCTTTTTCAAACTCCAGCCATGTCATATTCTGCTGTTCATTTAATCCCCTTATGATGCTGGCCGTCGGGGCATCTAAAGTTAAATGAAAATATTGTCTGTACTGTTCCTTAGGTATCTGGAGTGCTTTAAAAATGTCATGTACCGCTTCTAAGTGATCCTCAATGCAGCATTCACCTCCCTTTTTAAATGGTTTGATCAGGGCTTTAATGGATTTCATTATTTTTATGGGGCTACTTGTTGCAATGCATGGAATTGCACTATTTTGTGATTCAATCCTGTTTTCAGGTGTATGAGATTGGTGGCTGCCCCCAATGGGAGTATCAAATCCCCCAAGGGCGCTGCAACCAAGTTCAGTCACCGGCCCAGTCACTGGGGCACTAGCTCTTTGGGCAGAGCTAGAATTCACCTCCACTCCATTGAATGTGGTACCCTGCCGCCTCTCCTGGGACCTGGGAATGCACATTTGCTGTTCTAAGTCCTTACACTTTTTAAGGAGTCTAGTTGCTTCATTCTGCAAATAATTATTTTCATCGCTCATTTTATTAATCGCCTCCTGCATGTCGCACATTTGCATTTGGCATTCATTGAACTCTTTATTTCTTTTGTCTCTTTCTTGAATCATTTTAATCATTTCTTGTTCTGCACTCTGGAGATCACCTTCTTTTTCACAATGTTCTTTTTGTAAAATCTGCATTTCTGAAACAACCTCATCTTTATCCTGCCTAATGTGATCCACTAAGGCTTTTAAGTGTGTCAATTCTTGCTCACTATCTTCAAATTGTTTCTTGCTTTTGGATAACTGAGTATCAAAGTCTCTGCATTTTAATTGCATGTCTTTTTGGCATACATCCAATTCTGCTCTCAACATTTCCTGATTTTTACTTGCCCCATCTAATTCAGTCTTTAACCTGTTAATTAGCTGAGTATCATTCTCTTGCATTCGCAGGGACTTGTTTAAAATAAACCATATTTTGCCGCATAGCCGTATTAAACAGTCTTTCTCTGCACTTTTATCGGCTGCATTCAATAATCTTGTAAGGCAGACCTGAATTATGCTGCCTTCTGCAAAAATATTGTCTAGTTTTTCTTTCTGCACCTCACCCTGAATGCGGTTACTCCATTCTAACGTGCTATTCGAAGACCAATTCCCATGTGCAAATAACTTTGCCTCTAAATATTGCACTAGATCTGAGAGTGTGGTTTCCCTTTGTGACATTCTGAAATTCGTTTTTAGTGGCACACTGCTATTATAAAATGGGTTCCCTTTAATTTGCAAATGGCAGTGTGAGACACGCTTGCCACGCCCAGTAGGTACTCTATGATCACTTTCCCGGCCAACGCACCATAAATATGTAGGGTATTTTGTGGAGATTTGGGGCCTGACGTTATTTTATTACCGCCGAAAAATAACTTAGCAATAATCACTCTTTGTATTCAGATTTGGCCATGTGCAACAATAATACAATGGACATGCATTATTTCAGCACCCAGACCTGCATATTTGGTATACGTGGTTGGTGGTATTTTGGTGAGCATAATTCCCTTGTTTTATTTGTGGCCCCAATGTCCAGAATCCCTTTTCTTTGCTTAGATTTTTCGTGTGATCACTAGAGAGACCTCAGACCTGCATTCTAGGAATACCACATTTCCAGTGATAGTGTTGGTGTGCCACCATGGGCGAACTCACTGACTTATTTACGACAGAGAGCTATATGTGGTAGTCTTGTGGTAATTTCCACTACCTTATATACGGTAGGGAGCTATGTTCAGAGAGTCTCTCTTCCCGTTGGCTCATGTACCTCCAACAAGCTATGCTACAGTCACTCACAATTATTCATACTGATTCTGACATGCACACATCTGTCTTAAAATGACCATTGCACTGTTTAAAAATCTCCCCACATCATCGGCATTGTAATGGTAAATAGAAAATAAAACACCCGTCTGTTTTCAAATATTTTCTGTATTATAAAAGCTGCATTTAGACACGATCTCATTCTTTACAGAAATAAATAAAATGGTACAGTCAAAGCATTGTCTATGACACACTGCAAAGAGCGTGGCGGAGAACAGAACTCAAATTGCAACATTGGTATTTGATTAAGACACGCACAGGAATCCTACACTGACTGCATATTACCGTACACACTCAGCTCCCACACTTCTCATTACCTTATCTTTTTAGTTGTTCTCTTTGTGAATGTGGCTCTCTTGGATTAACTCCAGCAAAAAGGAACGCTTGCCTTCTCAAGCCGGGGTCATTGCCTGGAATTCTCAGCTTTTTCAGATAGGAATGCCTCAGCCAGTGGAAAGGTTTTTCTTTCAGCTCTCCCCAATCTCGACTGCAGCAGGACACAGGAATCTGCATTCAGTCAGGACCCCACAGCCAGGTCTTCTCCCCAGTAGTGCAGAAAGATGTCTGCCTGTCTTTTTCCCTGATACTGCCCACTAAAACTTTCCTCTCAGCCCTCTGTATGACGTGTTCCAATGAAATCCATCATCTCTCATCCTTCTACTCTTCAACAATAGCTTCGCTTATACATTTGCAATTGTTGCAAATCTGACTTCCTTCTTCCTGCAGTTACTGTGCACAAAAACACGGAGAATCAGGCCGAGAAGAGAAGAAAAAAATCTGCACACGCATTTAAATGGTTTTCATAGTATGCCTAATTCTGCAGTGGAGAACACATTTTATTATTGGGTTATGTTAAATAAGGTTTTATTAGTCAGGTTAATTGTTAATAGGTTAGCTGTTAATTTTCAAATGTGTCTCTAGCAATATAGGCATTTCAGGTGAAAAATAGTGTGCATTTTTAAATGAGCACGTGTGCTTTTAACTGTAAAAATAGATTTGCATCTTATATGTTAAAATCGTTTTTGACTGAATAGCCTGTCTTTCCTTGTTAATCTGGCAACCCATATAGCAATGCACCGCACCCTTGTGGTGGTGCTGCAAAAAAATTGTGCTACTTGTGCAGTATTGCTGTACTCTGTACTGTAACACGCCAAATATCCTTACACTGCCCTTGTCCACCTTTCTCCCAAACTGCAGCTATTCTGGCAAGCTCTTGTGTGGTGTACAGTGCTTCTGTTTGTTGTGTAATGGTTGTTGGAGTAACAATAGCTATTTTAGCCAGCTTATCCTGCATTATTTGTGCTTCGTCTGCCAGCCTCCTCTGCGCTGTTGCTCTATCACGCACCTTTATTCACTTGCATTGGTGCATTATGATACTTTGTATTTCTGCCCACCCCTTTGCTTCAATCCCTACCTATCTAATGCCTTCTGTAATGCTTTTGGCAACCCCTTTTTAACAATGAAATAGAAAAAGGGGATCCATTGGTCCCATGAGCCCCCCATTTCTGCCCTCCATATCTCTTGAACCTTAAGGATGAACTGGGCAGGGTCCTCATCATCCCACATGGTGAACTGCATTATTGTTTGTAAATGGGGCGTCTCTGTAAAGGCTCGCTGAAGCACATCCCAAACCTTTGATCTTATTATATTGAAAGGTGCACCATCATGTGTGTCATTAGCTAAAGTCACGGTTGGTTACCCTGCCTTCACGCATACACCCATACATCTGCAGCTTGGTCTTCGATAGCTGCTACTAGTAAGCTTTTATGTCCCTAATTGTTCTTATCCATCTGTGCCCATGGCACATAGTGCGGTCTGCCAGCACACTTGTCTATTAGGGGCATTTGCATTTTAGCTCTGCCTCTCTCACTCTTTCTTGCACTTCCCTTTTCCTCACCACTGCCATCTAGCCAAATCTGTCCCTCAGGCACCTGCTCCACAAGCTTTCGACCCAAGCTGTGCATTTGGGTGCCTGCTCTCCCTCCTCATCCTGCTCCTCCTTGGCGTCATCAAACAAACTCCAGTCATCTACCTCAAAGAATTGAAGGATGCATCAAGTTTTTTTTCCCCAGCGGTGCAGCCTTGTGATTAAAGTATGGGCTTGTGTTGGCCTGGGGCTAAATATGTTCTAAGTCTGTGTGCTGATTTGATAAAACTGAGTGAGTGTGGCTTGTTTACATTTGTGTGTGGGGAGCAAGGTAGAGAGAAATTGAGGGTTAGACAAAAAGTGGGAAGGTTATTGAGGATTCCATAGTTCCTTCACAACAAAAGTAGTCATTCCAACATTATTTTCTATCTTACTGCAATTGATATCTATGCTTAGTACACAAGCAGGTAGAACACTAGTAGATGCAGTATGGCTATGGGTCCAGCAGGTAACACAAAGAATCAAATGCAGTAGAAACTATTTCTTTCACAAACCAATTGAGGTGGGCATACTATAAACACAGATAGAGGACACAGAAGTAGATGTAGCTTGTATATGGGTTCAGCAAGTTACTTAGAGAGACATGTGCCGTGGAATTAATGTATACAATGGAACACTTGCTGTAGCTTGCTATAACTTCAGCAAATAACACAGACATAATTCAGTGGAGTTGGTTTCCATCACCATGCAATTGGTGTAGCTCTGCTCTGAGTTCAATCGGGTGTCACAAACGTAGATTGCTAGTCTATGGGTTCAGCAGATAACACGAGTGATATATGCAAAGAAAACAATTTCTATCACAATGCAATATATGTAGATATGCTATGAGCTCAAATGGTTGCACAACATAATAATTTCAAGCAGCAACCATCAACAACTAGTAAAGGTAAAAAAGGCTCATCATGCCATGGGGGCTCAGCAAAGAAAGATTGTGTGTAAAACCTTTATTGTTGTTGCAGACTATCACAAAAGCAGGAGGTTGGAGGGGGTAACTGCTGAAGTCAGAAGTTACAACCACTGATTAGTGCCCAATCTCCTTGCTCGTACAGAAGTCCTACAGGCCTCTTTAACATTGGTTCCCTTGAAATCCCAACATGGGCACTGAGGTATATATGAGAGGTATGTATGTCACCTCTCGGGAGAAACATGAAAGGAGTGACACTGAATGTTCATTTGGAAGTGTGAGATAACGCGAACGAAAGCAGACATGTAGAGTAAAGAATATTTTTTAAAAGTTTGTCTCCATTTCATTGAGTTCATTATTTTGTGACTGATTAGAGCATGGCCATGGTCTAATTAGGACTCCTTCAGTAAGAGATGTGCATGTAGCCCACAATATGCTAGCATAAAGAAACATAACATACACTTATACAAAACCAAATAATAAATAATCCATACTAAAAAATAACAATTTTAGCTGAAGAATCCTCATTCATTTTCTTACTCTTGCTGATGTTAAATTAAATCATAATAACAGCATTAGGGATTGATACAGCAACCTTTGTATTATTGTTAAATGTTTTGCCTTCATTACAGTTCATGCTCAGAGCAGCTGAATCAAGCAATAGTATTCTGACAGTATTAACTATTTTTGAGAAATAATGTTTGGAATATTTACTCAAACCGTAAAAGAAAAGGTAGAGAACAATCCCGAGGTTGTCGCACATATGGTGCAAAATAAAGAGCGCGTATCATGATTACTGGAAGGCATCAGTTCGAATAAACACAACTAATTAAATGAACATTCCTGTCACCGCTGTGTACTTCAAAATGCAAATTCCTTGACAACTTAACTTCAGTGAAGCACAGTATTGCTTTGCGGCCCCGCCTGTGTGCACATTTGTCAAGTTAACTGAATGTAATTCAAAATAATTGTTTCACCTAATCATCAGAAAAACAAGGAATTCGCTGCTTGAAGCAATCCATTTGGAGTAATGTCATGTTTCTTCGTCTTTACCCCAGTACATGTCAGATCCTGATGTTTCCTTTCTGAAATTGTACCTAAAAACAAACTGCTTTGCAACTATATTCTGAATCTTTTTGTTTGCTAATTATAATTGAAATAAGTCATCAATTAAATGTGCTGTTTGGCAAAATAGTTGTATAGGATGTACTGCAGAATGATTATTTTTCAAACCTCCAATGCACATCGAACTCACCTCAATAGGAGTACCAAAAAAGGTCTCTCTTGACCATGTCACCCACTATCCATTCCTACTCATTCATCACTGTCTTTGAACTCCTGCACTCTCCCCCTCACCCCTTCCTCACTATCCCCACATCTCCTCAATATCATTATCCAGTTGACGCACCCGGAACCTGCCTTTACGCACAGCCCCTTTCCCTCTCCTTCCCACCACCCCTACCAAATTCTCCACTTTTCTCTTCTCCCTTGTTGATTAAGATCCCAGCTCCGCTCCTACTTCTCCTCTCTCCCCAGTTACTATTCCTACTGGGGCACTTTTCACTCGTTGGTATTGCGTAATGGACTGTTTTCATTTGTTAGGACCCTAAACTCCACAATGAAGATTATTCAGGCTTACAGCACAGGCAGTATTGATTCTTTTAAATACACGCAGGCAAGCATTATGTTTTACTTCTTTTTCCACTGCTCTCTAGCAGCTCTTTAAAACTTCCAACATTTTTCATCTTTGATAATACATTTTTTAACATCAACAACAAGCTGTAGAAAAAACATCACACTAAACAAAAGAGTGAAAGGGACTACTATCCCCCATAGTCCTTCTCCTTTCTGTAGTCCTGAGCGCCTCTGTCTGTCCTCCAATCAGGATGTACTCCTCTTTACATAATGAGCCTACATAATCAGCCCTGCATGGGTCCCTGCATTTTTTTTTGATGATGTAACTTGACACTCCCGAAACAAAACAGTCCACTCAAACCAAACAGATCACCCTCCCAGCATGCCTGACCCAACGTCCACTTCCTGGGGAATCAGCAATTCTGGCCTCTGCAGACCCATCAGTCTCTCTTATCTGAACGCCTCAAGTCTGATTTGCTCAGCCAATTATCTGTTCATCTCATGCAACAATCGAGAGACGCACCATTAGGGAGGGGAATACGCTGCTACATCACATATCAAAGTCATACATTACAATCTGTAGCGCATATTCACAGGGTGGGATAATGCTTGTCTCTGTGTCTTTAATAACATTGAGACTCCCTGTGCTGTAAACTTGGGTAATCTTCATTCTATGCCAAGGCCAGAGGTGAGCAGTATGCTTGTTCAAAGCTCTCTACTACTGCCACAGCAATAGCTGATATAGGCTTGAACATGGAGTCACTTGACCAATCTGCTGCTTTCATGATCTCCTGCAGGGATATACCTGCTGCAAAACCTTGGAAACAATGGCTCCCCTCGTGGAATGTGCTCAAACACTGACACATCAACCTCTGCTAGGGTCATTATTTCTCTCACCCATCTCGCTGTGGTAGCAGATGCTACTGCATGATAGGGTTTTCTGGGTGCAATTAGCAGCTGTGATATGCTGTGAAGCCTTACATCCGCTGTAGTCGCTTTGTAATGCTTAATGCACTTCACCACACATAGCTTGCTATTATTCCGGAAATATGGGTAAGAGATCACTGAGGAGCTGGTCTTTGTGCACCACGCTATACTGAACCATAATCCCTCTGGATAGAACACATTTCTGTCAATCTCTAGCACCCTGACATCCAACACGGGTCGCTAGCTTTCCTGATAACTGTTTAATCAAAAAGGAGGTTTTTACGCAGCCACTCGTCAAAATGTTTGCGGATTGCGTTGACATCCCACAGCACAGATTACTTCAGAATGGGAGGTTTGCTAATCTTCACTTCTCTAATCAGGCTAGCCACTGCCGTATTCTCCCCTACCAGCGACCCGTCCACTAACACGTGGCCCGCCAAGATGGCTGACCTGTGTATTCCGACTTTTCGGAGTGCTCTTTATCATTTGAACAAGTGGGGCAGAAATAGGAGGAAAACCACTTCCCCTGCACCATCCTTCCCAGGTCAGCCATGCAGCACTATAGCTCCTAGCAGTGGATGGTGCCCAGGACACCCTGATGAGAACTGTAGCCATCACCAAAAGACCTGGCAAAAACCATATGTGCCGGAAACTCTGCATGCAATCAATGCCAGACTCTGTCCTTGCAATAGTGGGTGTGCTGCAACCTCTGGGTCCATCAGCAAGTCCATCACATGGGGAATCCTCCATGGGAAATCCAAGGAAAGTTCCCCTGGAAACCAAGCCTGCGACTTCCATTCCGGCATCACTATCACCAGTTTCGCTTTGTCCCTGCAGACGTTTGCTAGTGCCCTTGCCAGCATCGCAAAGGGGGGAAAGGCATAGTGGACACTCCCCACCCAACTGTGGAGGAAATCAACCATCCCCAGAGCTTCCCGATCTAGCCTCCTGCTGAAGTACCCTGGAAGCTGAGTGTTCAGACTGGAAGCGAAGAGGTCCATACTGAATGGTGCCCACTTGCGTTGTAGCTGTGCAAACTCAGCTCTGTGGAATTTTCAATCACTCAAGTCTTGCCAATAGCGGCAGCTCCAATCTGCTAACATGTTCTGTGCTCCCTGCAAGTATTCCACTAAGATTGAAATCCCTCGATAAAGCAGGAAGTGCCAGAAGTCTTTTGCTAGCTTCACCAGCATTCTGGATCTCGTCCCCCCTACCTTGTTGTTATAACATACCGCCAATATTTTGCAAACATTGCAACATTGTGCCTTCCCTTTCACAAAGACCTTCACCACAAAGGAGCCTGCCAACAGTTCCAGGCAGTTGATATGCAACTCGAGCTCCGCTGGAGACCATTTCCCGCCCTCAGCTTGATCTGCTGGCGTTGGACTGATGAGCTTTGGAACATCTCTGAATATGGCTCGCCCGTTCCATGCTTTGATGTTGGGCAGCCACCACTGCAGCTCTGTCTTGCTCTCCTCCTCTAGTTATATGAGCTGATGGTAGCACATGCCTCTCAGATGTGCCTGATCTTCAGCCTCTGCAGGGCTGTATAGTGTAGTGGCCCTGGGAAGATCGCTTAGTTGGATGCCGTGAGCAGGCCCACCACCCTGGCTACACTCCGAAGTGACATAACCAGACTATTGAGAACTAGTCTCAACTCCTTCCTTGTCACTCTCATCTTGGGAACTGGCAACTCCAAGGTTGCCTTGCGCATATTTATCGCAAAGCCAAAAAACTCTGCCCTCTTGCTGGGAACGAGAGCCGGTTTGTCTCTGTTCACTAGGAACTCTAGTCCTGTCAATGTCGAGATTGCCCACTGAACTTGTGTGTTCAGCCTTTCCATTTCGCTTGCCATCAGCAGGATGTCATCTAGGTATATGATTATACGCACTCCTTTCTCTTTGAGCGCTGCTAGTCTCATTAGCTTGGTAAAAGCCCAAGGGGACAAGGAGAGGCTGAATGGAAGACTCCTGAGCTGCCAGGACTGACCCCTTGATGCAAATCTCAGAAAGGGATGGTGTTTCATTGCTACTGGCACTGTGATGTATGCGTCTTTTAGGACTAGTCGTGCTATCAAGCCGTCTCTCCTGAGAATGTCGCCTAGCAGATGAATTCCCTCCATCTTGAAATGTCTGTATATAAGCCAGCCATTTAGCTTCTTGAGGTTTATAACTGGGTGGACTTTGTCCTTGCAATGAACAAGGAACATGTTGCTTCTCTGCCGATCTGATGAAATAGTGCAGTTTTCATTCCCCAGCATACACATTGTGCGTTGGGCCTAGTTTGCCAGAATTCGAGCGTCTACCGGCTCCCTGGTAACTGTTGCTCTTTCTGCGAAGTCCATAATTGTGGCTATGGGCTTGTCCTGGCAAGACGGTCATGCCTGGTCCATGCCCTTCCTGATGTATTTTCCTGCCTTAATCACGAAGGAGAGCATCTTCAGTTCAATTTCAGGGGTTTTGGACACCTTTCCTGGTAGCTCCTGTCTGGGGCACTCTGCCTTCAAGCAGAACCTGATTTCCTTTTCCAGGGATTTGCGCATCTTTGGCAACATATATAGTGCTACCCTGGGTGACAGCCCATCGATCTGGGGTGTCTACGCATCTAGGGCTCAAATACATATGACATGTAGTCTTCATCCTGTGGGGCCTCCACGCTACTGGCTTGAGGCTTGCATGTAGTTATATGGGGCTGATTGACAGAATGTTTTCCTATGGAAGTGCCCCATTATAAAACGCTTCCATCAATTGGGCCCTTTATCAGTTTCAGTATTGGTACTTGCTTGATCATCATCTCCACCATGATCGTCATCATCTGTGGACGTTGTTTTTTTTTTACGCTGAGGAAGGGGGTATGTGGCTGGGCAAGTCTGTTTTCAGAAAAAAAGGCATTTTTTTAGCCAATTAAAAGCATCAGCCACCTCCTGGGGCTTTCTTTTGATCCCCATCGCAGTGCCAGGGGGAGTAGAAGAGGCCTTTCCCTTGTGGCTGTCTTGCGCTCCTTATCAACCCCACTGCAGGGCCATTCTGTGGAAGGCCCCTCACCAGTATACTCACCTGTTTTGCCAGCTGACTTATGTGCAGTATTGTTACCCAACATGTTCTCCAGGACCTGCAACCTGTCCTGAAGGGGCTTCACTCCTTGTGCAACAGCCTGCACTAAGGATCCTCTTAGCACCTTCTTGAAAATGTGTGTGAGATCAGTGAACGGGAACCCTGGGGCGAGATAGTCTGCTCACAGGCTCGTCTGCTCTGCTTCACTGTCTCATTTACAGCGCTCACTGGAATCCCTTTGTTTGCGACTTTGCTAAGCGATCGCATTTAGTAGGGGGGATCTTCTCCTCATGCTTGTGATCACGCCTGCTGACAACACAGCACCGGCCTAGGATATTATGTTAGATTAACATATTGTTAGTGTCGCCTAAACCGCACTGCTAAGCAAACTCGCACAATAAGCACTATTCACTAAACATACCAGTCAACTATGCAATCGCAATGCAAATAGACCATATCACATTCCTCATTACCAAGGAGAACATGAAAATGTACTTAGCTGTCAGAGAGCAAAAGAGAGGAAGGGACCCAGGCAGAGGTCATTTTGTAGAGGGAAGTGCATCCTGATTGGAGGACATAGAGGGGCAATCAGGACTACAGAAAGGAGGTCTATGTGGGATAGTAGTCCTTTTCACTCTTTTGTTTAGTTTGATGTTGTTTCTACAGCTGGTTGCTAATGTTAAAAAAAGAACATGTGTTTAAGAGCTGCTACAGAGTAGTCAATAAAGAAGAATAGTATAGTGGTCGCCTCTGGTCTTGGCATAGAAGTCAGGGGGTAGGACTGGCAACATACGGTAACATTTAATTTAGTTTTTCTTTGCGGGGACAGAAGTACTGTGATAAACCAGAAATAGTTGAAGGTAGCATAGGCCAATGTCCTGTTTCCTATCAATGACACAAATATGTGATTTCAAGTCAGCAAATAAGTGGCCCCTAATTTCTACACAACAAGAATGATGTATAGATGTAAATAAACAGTTGGAGCACAATATTTCCATATTGGTAGCTTTATGTTACTACTGGGAATGCTCAAGCGTGTTTAATTATAATGAGGCAGACACACACCTGGGTTCGATGTGCTTTCGTCTGAGCCACATTGCCCGTTTGCACTTTAACTGTGCAGTTTTCACCGCAGCTGTTTTTGCTGATTGTTTTTTTTTTTCTTTAATGGCAGGAGGGGATGTTCCCTCCACCCCCCAATTCCCTACACCAACACCAAACAGACAACAAATATGTATATTGAAAACTGCACATTTAAAATGCAAACGTGAAAAGTGGCCATGGTGTAAACATGGCATAGAAATACCTAACATACCTGACCCGACCAGTTAGATGCTATCAGACCACTATGCTGGCGTTTGGGCTCACCGAAAAAGCTTCATAATAAAACATACTAGGATATGCAAAAACATGCAAATCTATTTGATGAAAGTTGATATTGGTGAAAATAGTTAATTCAGTTCAATTTCAATGTTATTAATAATGTGAGACAGTTTATAAATATACAAAATATTACAAAATAAATTAAAAGAAGAACAAGTAAAAAACCAAGAAAGAAAGTGTAAGGCACAAAATGATATGTGAGTGTGCTGTTAAAAGATATCTCATTCCTACATGCTTCCTAATCAAACTGTCACCAAGTACGATCAGAATGTAAAAATAAATACCTACAACACAGAAACAATAATAATAGCATCTTTCCACTTATCTAAATATTATTTTAGCATTCATTGCAATACAGTATGCCTACATAGTCGGCACATCTCACATCTATCGATGTTTCAACCACGACTGCATTTGTTAAGATGAGTTGGTACACAAAACTTTAAATCCATATTTCTGTCTTTAGCTGGCCTATTGGCCAGTAATTAATGGCACTTTCTGTGTTGATTTTACCGGAACTCAATATTGTCAAGTAATCTTAGATGGAGATACCCTAAAGATTTTCATTTTTTTTCAGACATTAAACAAATAAATTGATACATTGAGGCTTTGGGAGTTAATACAGCGGGACCAAATCATGGGTTCTCTGATAGACTCCAAATCATGTACCTGATTACTGTAACATGATTGGTACATATCTATCATAGTAACACAATCTGTAAGTACGTGTTTTGCAGTTTCTTTAATCACTCAATTTTTGCAAATACGGCAGAATCTTTCCGAGGAGGACTGATGTCTATGTGCACTTCTATTTGTCAAGACCGGTAGATTGTCGATCCTCAGTAATAGGATGAATCATCTTGCTTGAAGGGAAGAGATTCAAGTAGCTCTGCATATGTTTAAATGTATATAGCATATAATGTATGTATTGGTATTTCCGAAGTTTACCAAGATGTTCATAATTTTCGAGGCAATCCCAGAGATCAATCTTTTTTGCAGAATGACTTAAACCATCACTGCTGGTGGTCCAGCATATCTCCCTCAGGAAATGTTCTGTTTTATCTTTGAGATGGTAGCTGGTGGTTTCTGGATGCATTAATAACATCAGTAGAGTGTGTATAAACCACACTTGTACAATACATAAATACAAGATCCTGCTCTAAGTACAGTATGAAGTCTATAACACCATTCCTCAATAGCATCAAACAGACAATAATTAATAACTATGTAAGTTTAATTCGGATTCAAAATATTCAAAATATTTATATGTGGGAATTCTTAAAATATGGAGTGGTTAAGACTTCCTAGGTGGCTTATTGAGGATTTTAGTCAATGTGTGCTAAAAAAAAGTAACATGCAACACGAGGAACATATCACTGTGCACAATTAGCCAAGATCATGGGCAATATTCACTGTGTTGTTTATCACCAATGCAACATCATAAAGTAGAAAGTACATTTAACAGACAATCATTTTCAGCACCGAGCACACTTTATTGAATCTGACATTTAACAAATTGTATAATTAAAACTAAGTAACACAACATGACAATATATCTCCTGATCTTGGCAATAAGGCCTGGATAAATTCATCAGAAACAGCACATGGTGGTGGACACATATTCCAATATACATCGAACCTTACCAAGTGAACGAGGCAGGTTTTTGGTGCTGACAAATACTCAGTGAGCTTCTTAGTATCTCATGAATATTTGTTGTCCAATCAGGTGCTTTATATCTCGAGATGCATAGGATTTATTTGTTGGGTCTGTCTATCTAATCAAAGCCCTTTAGGATGAGTTGTTGAGCTTGTTTTAATTTGGTCAACCAATTAGATCTCAATGTCTGAAGAGGAGATAATTACATGATTTGTGTAGGTTCTGGTTTACCAGCCTGGGTCACACAATATTACTGATCTTATGATTAAGTAGAGGAGGGCGAGGTATTGTGGGAAGCCTCTGGAGTGTAAGAGGAGGCAGAGATGTTGGGGACGACAGCAGCTGACAAAATTAGTGTAGAGGCAAAGATTTATGTGAACCACCAACAGAGACATGGAAGAAAGGGTTTCATGTAGATGGCCATTCCGGCAAGTGAGATATAGGAGGGCATATTCCTTCTGTGAGAGAAGGGTTGGCTGCTGTAAGCCCCCTGTAGAAGGAGTTTGAGGATATGTTCTCTACCCTGCAGGGAGAGGTTGCTGCTGCGGACATTGGGAAGGTCTGTCTGAAGGAACATTACAGGAGGCAGTCCGCAAACATAATGCAGCAGGTAGTTTAGAGGAGAAGAAATGGCCTCAGGTGGACCAGGAGTGTTAGAAGAGGAGGAAGAGGAGGTCGAGGAAGAGAGGGTGGACAGGATGTCCTAAGTTTTAGTAGTGAAATGAGAGGCAAAAGCCGTTGAGAGGGCATGGAACAGGAGAGGTAGCGACTGCAGCAGGATTGGCCAGCTCCTTGCAGATTTTGAAAAGTTTGGCTGAGTTGTTAGATGCCACAGAGACGTGGACTAGGATGTAGGCTCTCTTCTTAGAGTGTACAGAGAGTCTGTACTGCCTTTGGGGCAGGCAACAGGCAGGTTTTTCAGGGGGTGCGCCCGAGGCCCTCCACTTACTCTCTGCCAACCTACACTTGCGTTTATGGGCAGCGAGGTCGGAATCGTACCAAGAGTTGCACTTGGATTTGGGCATCAAGCAGATCCTCATGACAGGACAAGGACATCCAGAGTTTTAGAGATAGAGAAATGAAGGTTAGAGAGGGCTGTGTCAGGGTGCGAGTCAGCCAAAAGTGCAGGAGAAGGAGAGAAAGTAGCAGCAATAGCCTCAATTGACACATGCTTGAAGGTTTGGATGACCGAGAAGGGAGGTGGCAGTGCTGGAGTCGGCTCGACCTGCGGGTAAGAGAAAGAGAGTTGGGAAGAAAGGAGAAAGTGAACACTCCAAGAGAGAGGAGCGGTGAAAGGGTTAGAGAAGGGAAAGTCTGAGGAGATGGGATCATCCAGGGTATGCCTTGCAGAGTGAGTTGGGCTAGAGGGAAGAATAGAGAGAGATAGAGAATCGCAGAGGTTGTGAAAGAGTCCTGAGGAAGGGCTGGTACCATCCAGGTGGATGGGCAAGTTTCTGAGGAGGAGGAGTTGGGAGGTAGAGGCAAGGATCAAGGAGGAGATGTCAGCTCACTCAGAGAGGTAGAGGGTGACCCGGCCAGGTGGCCTGTAGATAGTGCCCACAGTGAGAGAGCGGCCAGGAGAGATGGAGAGCCTGCAGACAAGGCATGCAAAGGAGGAGTAGTGCTGCATTGGAATCATAAAAGCAGGGATCTACTCTGGGAATATTAAAGGCTAGACCCCAGCCGGAATGGTTGGTTCTGGGTTCGGAGAGGATCATGTAGCCATCGGGAAGGAGAGTGTCAAAACTTGTGACAGTGCTGACCGTGAACCAAGTCTCTGTGAGACTGAGTACATCCAAATCGAACTCTTCAAGGAGATGACAGATGTCAAAGGAATGTTTGATAGCTGAACAAGAGTTGAGAGTAGCGATGTGGAGCAGATTACCACATTTGAAGGACTTCCGGGGAGGGGTAGAGGCCATAGGTATATCCACAGAAGTGTTGGAAATAACCAAGGTTGGGCAGAGGAGGAAGGAAGAGAAATCAGGGTAGTCAGAGAGGGAGAAGAGAGTGCCAGAGGGGTGGCAGAGGAGAGAGGCAACAGGGTGGCCAGAGTAGCAACAGGTGGTGCCAAAGAGGTGGCAGCGGAAGGAGGCGGCATAGGAGCCAGAGAGGGGTACAAAGGAATAGAAGGAGAGGAAATGAAGTTGATAAGGCATGGGTAAGCATCTATCAAAGAGGAAGAGATTGGCCTGAGGGCCTTGGACCAAGACAGTGCTATTTAAGTAGACATTAATGATGGTCTGGATGGAGTGGAAGAGGGTCAGGAGGTCCACCAGGTGCCACCATTGATGGGAGAAGAAGAGAAAGGAGAGAGAACAGAGACCATATGGGGGTCCATATGCCTGGAGAGGGAACAACACAGAGTATGCCAGTAAGGGTCTGTCTGGATGAAGCACTGGTATAAGTATCAGTGATAGGAAGGCCTGGGTTGGAGACCAGGATGTCCCTTTTGAACTTCTTCCTGCCAGACTTAGTGAGAGGGATAGGATAGTCGATAGAAAAGCAGTTAGAAAAGATAGGTCAGAAAGAGAGAACCATAGTGGTTGCAGGGTGGAACGAGGGGGGACAGGGAGAGCTGAGCACAGGCGGGTATAGGGGAGTGTTCACACAGTTCGGTGTCAGACAGGAGGGAGGCACTAGGGGGACAGGAAAAAGGGGGGTCACAACAAAGAATAAGAACAGCATACCTACAAATCAGATGCAGTACAGAACAAACAGAAAGAAAAGAGCATAACTGGGAACCTAGAAGCAGATAATATAGATGTAGGACAGAACGAGGCAAAGCACAAATCACAACAGGGACCCTGGAAGTAAAGAAAGCAGATGCAATACAGGACCACAAGCAAACCACAGAGTTCAGCAGGATACCTAGAAGTGAAGAATGTAGGCAATTGCAATGTAATGCCACAAACCGTGGAGAGCAACACAATATCAAATTAGGTAGAGAGCAAATTAGTCATTACAATCAACAATACAGTCAACAAGGCACAGAGCACAACAGGAACCTAGAAGAAGAATGCAGGCAATGCAAAGTAATTGCAGACAAACAGTGGAGCATGAGACAGTGTCAGAATAGAACACAATAGATCGAATAGGGAAGGGCTGAGATGCAAGAGGAAGGAAGAAAAACACAGGAGGGGGGAATGGAACAGGGCACGGGGACCTACGATGTGAGGAAGCGCATGCAGCCAAGTTGTTGGCTGTTTTTGAGAACAGCACAATATATCACACCCAGATTCCACTTACCTGACCAGCAGGTCGAAGGCTGCAGGCTATGTGCTACCACGGTGGACACCGGCAGACACCACAGGAGCTGTCCTTAGCCTCTGTCCTTGACTGAGGGGGCTGCTGCCATGAAAGTGGTGACTTGGGTGGCTGATTTAAAGGGCCTGTCAAACAATGAGAGCATAGTGGGATGGAGGTTTGGGGGAGGGCCAACAACAAGGAAGCAACCAGGACAAAGGGAGGGGGTAGCGGCACACCTGTCGTTGCGGTGCGAACATTACACTTTTACAAATGCACAACATACTGTGCCACGGATCACCTGTCCTCATCCCAGCATCGGAGAAGTTGACGTTGGCTTTGTTTGATGATGATGGGGATCGCCTGTGGGGACAAAGGGAGAAAACACATGTTGGTGCATGCTTACCTGCTGTCTAAGCAGGGGTTCGGCCCCTGGTCCTCCTGGTCCAAACAGGTCCAAACAGGAATGGATTGTTTCTTTGTCTGCCCGTCGCTTCGGATGCCGGGTGAGAGACGCTCTTGATCTAAGAGTTAAGAGCAGAAAGGAAGAGACAGGGTTATGTATGTGGGTGGTGCTTAGGCCAGATGACCTAGATCCACTTGCACCTGCTCCAAATCTGCAAAGGAAAAGAGGCTGGAGGGCTGCTTAAGTAGGGAAAAAGAACAGCAATCAGGAAGTCACCAGGTGGGCAGGGCTTAGGCCAGGTGACCTAGATCCACTTGCACCTGCTCCCCATTTGCAAAGGAAAAAAAAAGTCAGGAGGGTTGCTTACTTAGGAAAAAATAGCGTCGGCCAGAAAGGCACCAGTTGGGCGGGGCTTAGGCCAGGTGACCTAGATCCACTTGCACCTGCTCCCCATCTGCGGTATGAGTACAACTGTAAGTAATTGTATATAATAAATTATGTTCTCTAATTATTTATCCTTTTTTACAGACAGAAAAGCGCACATGTTGACATAATCACTCTGTACATATTACTGTGGCTAGGGCTAGTGTGTCTACATGTGGTCACCTACCATATCCCACCATGTCTATATCCACCTAACCTATCCCCACCCTATCTACCTCAACCACTCATCATACCCTCCACTCTTTATCCTTACCCACTTTACCTAACCCTGACTACCCAACCCACTCACCCTATTGACACCTTTTCCACCCTTATCATATCACTACTGTCTCTTCCCTCATCCAAACAGCATACCCAGATCCTCTCTACCCCTATCCACCCTACCCCAGCCTCTTGACCCCTACCCACACACCCTATCGCTGCAGAATGTATTCATGCTTCTGCACCCTACTACTACCATATCTTACATTTTATATATCTAAACATACAATTTACAAGGACTACTGAATACACACATACATACATATGTAAATCATTTTTTGTTTTTTTGACAACGATTTGTAACCGCGGCTACCGTAGAAGCCAATGAGGTGGCGAGCTTTGGAAGCATGGTTAATCACAGCCACAACTGAAGGTCATATCCACGGCTACGATATTGCCAATAACAGTGCGGCAAACCCAAAAACTGCTATCTTCGGGCCACACTTATAATGTCTGCTATGTTCAGACCAATGATATAGTGTGTATTATAGCTGTGGCTATAACTGACCTTGTGTAGCCACAGTAATGAAGATAATGTTGGATAAAGATGTACTATGAAACATGTTGTATTGGATGGTGGTGTTTACTTTGCATTGTACTGAGAGTGACTTGTGTCATTAACAGTTCTGGGCAAATAACTTGAGTGGGGAAATGTTCCAAAAAGTAGGCTGGAAACGTATAAAAGGTGTTCCTATTTGAAGCAGCTAGAATGAGTGAAAATAACTGCACCAGTGTCCAGGATTGAAACCTCTCTTTCTACATCTTGGACAAATACTCATGACTTACTTGCCCTCACACAATTTCCTCTCCTCACCCCATGTGCGTTTTTCAACAATACTCTGGTTTATAAAGATAGCTTGAAAAGTTACAAGCCACTTCTTTTATGGCTGCTTTCTTGGTGACTGTAGTGATAAATTGCACAATCTCAATTACCGCATTTAAACAGCAAGGAAAAGGGAAAAAATGACTTGCTGCAATAATAACACATGCCCATGTACCTTTGCCCCCATAACGAAAATCAAAAGCTGGCACCCACTTGACCTTGGAATAGGTGATCTTTACTTAATGTAGTTCAATTCACCTTCCCCTTAGAAGAAAGTGTGCAAGACAAAATAACTTTGGACTTTGTGAGACAGGCATGGTATCAAGAGAGACACAGAATCAAGTGTTATAGTTCTAAAACATTTATTTACTACAATGCTGGGGTTGTTTTAATACCTAACTGGCTCCAACTCTAAAGGGATGGTTGACTCAACTGACGTGTCTAAGGGCCCTTGATGTCTGAAAGTCTAAAATAAAAATCTCTCTGTGTCTAAACCTAAGCTTGCCCTCACTGTCTGATACAATGTGATAGGAAGTCTCTTTAAAACAAAAATAGTGCTTACACAAAAAGACATACATACTAAGGCTGGTTTCAGGTGGCCTTCTCACCAGTTGTGACTTGGTTAGTATCCTCAATATTTAGCATAATCAAAAAGTAGTTGTTCATCAGCTCTTTTCCACAAAGTTCTTATACTCATCAGGTCCCAATGTCTATAGTCCCTGGGGATTCCCTTCCCCACGTTTCACTCATTCCAAATTCCAAATCAAACAAAAATATAACACAGTTTCTTCCAGGCTTCTCAGGGTTCCCTTCCAGAAGGATATGCCTCCTTGTATCACCGAAAACAAACATTCACCTCTGTTCGGCTTCTTACTGTCCCCTTCCCCAAGCTCAGGCCCCTTCAGTTACAAACACAAGTTCAGATTAACAACACAGTTTCTCTTAGGCCTCTCAGGTTTCCCTTCCCCACGCTTAGGCCGCTTCAGTTTTAAATAAAAAGTTCAACTTTTCAAGATGTGCCTTTCTCTAATTTACAGTTCCTTTCCATACAACCTTCTAATGCGGTAATATCCAAGACTTTCCAGGTGCTTCATGTGGCCATTGGTTATCATTCACTTGGTTGTGCTCAATTGTACCTTCTTTGTCTTTCTTTCTCTCAGTTTACCATGCCCCTGTTACCTTTCCTTTGAGTTCTCTTTCTCTTCGCTGTGCCTCTTGCACATTCCTTTCTTTGCTTTTTTGCACCCTTGCACCTGCTCTTTACCCTTCTGTGCCTCTTGCACACTTGTTTCATTCACTGGTGCTCACTTGCACCTCCACTTCACTTTCAGGTCATTTGCACCCTCCTTGTTTATTATGTTTCACTTTCCAGTGTTCACTTGCACCTTTCCTTCACTTTTGGGTCACTTCCACCCTTTTTATTTATCTTTAATCCCTTTCCTTCCTTTCCACTCTCTCTTGCTTTCCTTTTATTTTCTGCTAACTTTCTTGCTTTTCACTTTGTGATGCTTGCAAATTTTGTCCTTTCTCTTTTCCTGCTCCAGCTAGCCACACACGCGCGAGTTTCTCGTTACTTTCCCTTTTGACACTCACTGGGTAGCATTGTACTGGCGAGCAGTCCTCTCGGAGCATATGAGTTCGAGGTGAGGGTCTCACCACCTGCCCCTCAGACCTCTTTGGAACCAGCACACTTACCAAGGGAATGGTCACTCCTTCACACGTGGCCAGCAAGACACAGGCTGCCCCAATAAGGTTCCATGGAGACACAGCTCCCTAGCCATGCTGCAGCCCCTCACAGGCACCAGACCAGCGTCTCTGCATGCTGCTCTCCTCCGGATCCTCCAGGCTCCTCCCCCTTCAGCTCCTTGCTTCTTGGCTTCTCGTTTTTTTTTCAGATTTCCAGCTCACTCTCTTCATTGTGCAAAACCACACCTTTCCTTCTTTACATAGGAGTCAATTGGAGTCAGGTGTGGGCAGTCAGTGTGATCCTGCCTTACCCTATTACTGGAACAACCTAATGGTAGTAGGTGGCACTCTTCCTTTTGTTTCGTAAGGTGTTTCATGCAGGTAATCCTCACTACTCTTGGTTGCCTCTTCATCTTGCCAGTAGTGGTCGAAAATGGGGCGGGGGAGATGGAATGGGATTGCAAATATCCCATAAAAGCTAACTAGTGGGTTTCAGATGGGAAATTGTGTGAGAGGGAATTGAATTGGGATTTAGGGTTACTTCCATTGACCAGAATACTATTAGGATATTGACAGTATGCATCGGAAAATTCTGTAGTCTTGGTGTACTTAACTCTTTTCCTCCTCTTACTTGAACCATGAATAATGGGCTTTGAATTTGGCGTAATAAGACCTGGATCAGGGCTAAGAGAGTCAGAAAATCCTATGAAGGCTTCTGGGACTTCTTCCTCCTCTCTTATTGTTCAGTGAGTCGTCTGTGTCTTGCCTGGGGCACCCCCATGAATATAACCCCAAACTCCACTGGCTGCCTGAATTGAGGGTTCTCAGGGTTTACATGGGAGAATACCCCTAGGTTTCTCACAACTTTTAAAAGAGTAATCAACACGAGCAAAATAACTTGAGAGAGGAAATGTTCCAATAAATATGATATGACATGATATGATATGATATTTTATTTTGTATCGCGCTCATACACAAGTGTTTCAGAGCGTGATGAGGCACGGGAGGGTAAGAAGGGAAGCCAAAACAACTTTCTTACTAGGCCCAGTGACATTGAGAATGTGCAAGTGCAGGGGAGGGCGAGGGGGAGAGTGCAAGGGAGAGGGGAGAAATGGAAGCGCTGAGCAAGGGGTACAACAATACAAAAAGGTAGTGCAGCCAGCAAGGTGGCAAGTGCAGGTTTTGAGTCAAGGCAAGGAGTGTCAAGTGTAGGTAAGGGAACTGTAGGGTAGCAGATACAGACCCAAGTGCAAGTGTTTCCAGGGGCAGTATGGGTGAGTTGCTGGGTGGGCATTGACCTGGGCCCGAAATTAGAGGGTAAACCAGGTGCACTGTGCCAAAGCACACAGATCACCAGGGGAGAGGGAGAGCAAAGGCAGAAGCAAAGAGGTGCTTCCGGAACCGGAGATGGTTCTCTTCAAGTTTCAGAGTGGCAGGAAGGCTGTTCCAGAGGGAGGCCCCTGCCGAGGAAAGAGATCTACCACCAACTCGTTGCTTGGAGAAGTGAGTGACCGTGAGGCAGTTGGAGGTATGGAGCGAAGAGCACAGCAGGAAGGTATTTACGGAGGGAAAGTTCAAGGTATTTTGGACCCAGACCAGAAAGCCCTGTGGACAATGCAAAGGGTCTTGAATTGAATCTTTGAAGCCACTGGGAGCCAATTAAGAGATTGCAGGGCTGGAGGGATACAATCCAAGGGCTTGATGCCAAGGACAAGTCTTGCAGTCCTGTTCTGGCTGATTTGCAGAGGGCAGAGAGTAGAATCAGGCAGATTTAGAAAGAGGCTGTTGCAATTGTCCAGCCCCGAAAGAACCATAGCTCTAGAAACAGTAACCTTCTGGGGGGAAGGAGAGGAAAGGAAGAATACCTTTGAGGATGTGCAGTTGGTAATTTGACTTGTTAGAAAAGTCAGAGATGTAAGGAGAAAAGGAGAGTGTGGAGTCGAAGATGACCCCAAGGTTCTTAGCTTCACAGGTGGGTGCAGGAGGAGGGCCAAGAGAGGCCGGCCAGAGAGTGACAGGAAAGGAGGGTGTGGGAGTGCTGTTGAGAAGAATCTCTGTCTTACTGGCATTAAGGCAGAGATCATTGGAGGCACACCACTCCTGGATAGCAGAAAGACAGTCAGAGATGAGAGAACGAGAAGAGGTGGCAGAGGGAAGCCTGAAAACAAGCTGAGTGTCATCCGCTTAGCACTGAAAGTTGGAGCAGAGAGTGACAATGTGGTGGGCAAGGAGTGCCAGGTATTGGTTGAAAAGCCAGGGAGAGAGGTCAGACCCCTGGGAAAAACCACAGGTAGAGAGTGAGATAGAGGAAAGGAAGGACCCAAGTTGGACCTGGGAGGGTCGATCATCAGAGAGGAAAGAGGTCAGCCAAGGCAGGGCCTGCCCAGTGATACCAGGTTATCATGGAGATGATTGAGCAGGGTGACATGATTGACCATGTCAAAGGCAGAAGAGAGATTGAGTATGATGAGGACAGAAGGGATGTTAGAGTCAAGGTTGGAGAGCAGGTCTTCACGGATGTTCAGGAGAGCAGTTTCCATGCTTCTGGCAGCTCTAAAGCCAGACTGATGTTCACGGAGACAACCAACAGAGTCAGTGTGAAGATTAAGCTGGGAGATGGCCACCTCTTCCAGGTGTTTGCCTAGGAAAGGAGTGATGGAGATGGGTGGTAGTTAGCCAAGCATGCGGGGTCGGCTGTGGGTTACTTCAGAAGAGGGTGCACAAAGGAGTGATTCTTTTCAGAAAAGGGGACAGCTACAGAGGCAAAGGAGTGGTTGCAGAAGTCGGCCAGAGCAGGAGACACGGTGTCAACGTGTTCCTTGATGGTTTCGGAAAACAGGGAAGAAACTATTTTGATAAGAGTTTCACAGATCATACTTGTCTGTAAACCTCACGGAGAACAAAGGAAAGTAAGAGAAAGAGGGAGTGGCTGCAGGAGGGTCAGACTTTGCAGAGAGAGAAGGGGGAAGAGGTAGAAAGGACGAGAGGGTGGACAGGATGTCCTGGCTTTATGAGATGAAATGAGCGGCAAGGGAATTGCAGAGGGCCTGCAAGGCAAAGGAGAGGTAGAGAAGGCAGTAGGGTTGGCCAGCTCCTTGTCGATTTTAAAAAGTTTGGCCGAGATGTTAGATGCCGCAGAGACGCAGGCTTGGATGTGGGCTCTCTTCTTGGTATGGATAATGAGCCGGTATTGCCTTTGGAGCAGGTGGCAGTCCAGATTGCCATAGGATGCACAGGATGCAGGCCATTTCCTCTCAGCACCCCAACACTTGCGTTTTAAGGGTAGCTAGGTCGGAATCGTACCAAGAGTTCCACTTGGCTTTGGGATTCAAGCGGATCTTCGCGGCAGGGGCAAGAACATGCAGAGTATCCGAGATAGAAGAGTCAAGCATGGACAGGGCTGTGTCAGGATGAGAGTCAGCAAGAGGAGTACGAGGGGGAGAGAATGTGGTAGAGAAAACCTCAACTGACACACAATTCATGGGTTGGATGACCGAGAAGGTAGGTGGCAGTGTTGGAGTTGGCTTGGCCTGAGGGGTAGAGAGGAAGAGATGGAAGGAATGGAGTGAGTGATCACTTTCAGAGAGAGGAGTGGACAGAGGGATGGAGAGGGGGAGGTCAGAGGAGATCAAAACATCAGCGTATTTGCTGCAGAGGGGAGAATGGAAAGAGAGAGTCGCAGAGGTCACGAAAGAGTCCAGTGGAAGAGCAGGGAGTATCCAGATCGATGTTGAGGTCTCCAAGAAGTAGGAGTTGAGTGTTTGAGGCCAGGAGGGAGGAGGAATCTTCCGCCCACTCAGAGAGGAAGGATGTGATCTGACCAGGTGGCCGATAGATAGTAGCCATGGTATGAGAGTGGCCAGGAGAGAGAGAAATCCTGCAGACAAGACATTCGAAAGAGGAGTAGGTCTGCATAGGAATGACAGAGGCCGGAATCCACTCGGGAAAGATGAGGGCTACTTCCTCTCTGGACCGGGTGGGTCTTGGTGCAGAGAGGATTTTATAGCCATCAGGGAGAAGAGTGTCAAAGCTTGTGACAGAGCTGGCTGTGAACAAAGTCTCATTTAGACCGAGGACATTGAGGTCAAGTTATTCCAGGAGGCGACAGATGTCAAAGGAGTGTTTGACGGCTGAGTGAGAGTTCAGAGTGGCAATATGGAGAAGGTTGCCAACCTTGAAGGACTTTCGGGAAGGGGTACAAATCAGAGGTAGCCCTGCTGAGGTGTAGAAAGAGCTTGAGGGGGGACAGGAGAGGAAGGAGGAGAGAGCAAGGTAGCCAAGGTGGAGGCTGAGGGGGGGCAAGGGAAACAGGGAAGGGACAGAGGGGTTAGCAAG
This sequence comes from Ambystoma mexicanum, assembly GCF_040938575.1. NCBI lineage: Eukaryota > Metazoa > Chordata > Amphibia > Caudata > Ambystomatidae > Ambystoma > Ambystoma mexicanum. The sequence continues at coordinate 341,308,750 of NC_090939.1, forward strand.
AGATGAAAGGTAGTTGATGAAGCATAGAAAGTGCCAGGAGGAGGTTAATATTAGAGAAGTCGAAGGAGGCTAGGAGGGCCTCCCAATGGGTGCCACCATTAATGGGAGAGGAGGGGAAATGAGAGAGAACAGGGACCATACAAAGAGTACATAGGTCTGACGAGGGAACGACTAAGAGGATGTCGGTAAGGGTCTGTCTGGAAGAAGCACTGGTATAGGTGTCAGCGATAGGGAGAGCTGGGTCAGAGACCAAAATGTCATTTTTGAACTTCTTCCTGCCAGATTTAGTGAGAAGAGAAGGATAGTTGATGGAGAAGCAGTTATGAGAAACAGTGAGCACCATGGGTGAGGTAGAGAGAGAGGGGAGGAAGCAGAGGGGTAGGAAGAGGAATGGAAGAGCAGGACAGAGTAGCACAATGCAGTCACTGGGCCAAACCAAGTACAAGAGAAACAGCAAACAGTACAACCAAAGGGTACAGACAAAATACAACATTCCAATCACCGTCAAAACACAGCTAGATTCAAAATTGCAGTAGCAGTCAACACACAGCTAGATTAATATTTGCAGTAGCAGTCAAAACACAGCTGGATTCTAAATCGCAGTAGCAGTCCAAAACACAGCTAGATTCAAAATTGCAGTAGCAGTCAAAAACACAGCTAGATTCAAAATTGCAGCTACAGTCAAAAACACAGCTAGAATCAAAATTGTAGTAGCAGTCAATATCACAGCTAGAATCAATTTGGCAGCAGTAGGTGTTAGTACAGGTTGTAGGAGTGGGATGAGGAGAGGGGTGAAAGACAGAGGGTCAGGAGAGTGAAGGGTTGGAGGAGACTAACCCATTGTTGTGGTGGAGACAAGTCATGGTATTTTAGGGTCCACAGAAATGTGTGGGTGAGCGGGTTGTAGAAAGTCCTTCCACAGCGAACTGGCAGCGGACAGGGATCAAACAGGGGCCTTAGAAAGGGGGCCTTAGAAAGTGAGCCTTAGAAAGTGGGCCTTTGAATCAGGGGGCCGGTCCCTGATAGGCCACTTTAGCAACCCCAAAGGCCAATCTGTGTGCAGAGGAAGCACACACACGCAGGCAGTCTCAGTAAGAGGGAGAAATGGCAGTGGCCATCTTGTAAGTGCCTCGAGGTGGCAAGAAAGGCAGAGAGGGATGGTAAGCTCAAAGCAAACAGGCCTCAGAGTGGGGGCACCCAGGAAATAAGGTTGCAAACGCACTGTACTTTCAAATAAATCTTCTTAATTATCTGTTTTTCATTTTTGTAAATAGAAGTGATACATTTTCTTTTTTTTCTTGTTCAACCTTAACTGTGCAAAGACAACCTGTGGGATGATTGTACTTGCTTAGTATAAAAGGTTCTCACGTTTTAAGCCTAACAATCTGTAGTGACATATTCCCTGGAAAACAAAATGTCAAAAGAAGACAAGTGCTTGTGGTCATATGAGTAAGCGACTGCACTCGGAATATCACATTACTTGCTTTACAAATCACACATTCTTTTAGTCTTCCCAAATCGCCATCCACAGACCCAAAAAAAGAACTTAGCCAATTCTTCTTTGTATCCAACAAAGTAAACATTTCATTCCATTTTTCATACTTACATAAAAATAAAAAATTACTATTTAACATAGATCTTAGTAGATTTTAAAAAATATTTTTCAATTTCACCCATTTCCACGTTGAATGTAACTTTTACAAGGGAAGCAATTGATATAAAAATAGACAACATATTTCACAGCTTAAGAAAATACAAGTTAAGCAAACTTCTATGGAATAAATCCTGTCTCTTGTAAGACTCTTATAACATTCAGTGATAGTTTGGTTTCGTGTCCTGCGATCATCCTTTCCCAAAACATGTTAGTTGAAAAATGATTGCAAGTTACAGTGAAATTTCCTAGATACTTCACCCTGGCTGCCCACATCCCCTGACAGAATCTTAATACGTGTTCAAGTGTCTGATTTTTTGGGTCATTACATACTGAGCATAGAGTTTGTGACTTCTCACCTTGACCCCACCGACACAAAACAGGACCAGTCCTAACCAAGTTTCGACATACTCTAAGGAAGTTCTGCCTATATATTACATGAGGGAAAACGAGTCAGGTATTGTGGTAGATATCCTTGTTTTTTATCATGCTTTGAGAATGACCCAGCAGTAGAGGATTCTCTAATCCGATCGATTGTCATAATCCAGTCTGTAATCCATTAATCTTTTTTGACCTTCTATGGGTTGTTGACAATAGTAAACTCATCACTGCCACAGTAAACAAGAATTTTCTTAACCAATCCTTTAAGGTCTTTAAGAGGTCCAGAAGCATCTAGTTCTACAAGGTCTTCAATTAGTGTGTTTCTCACTGGGTCCACAATGAATCTATATAATGAAAGCAGTTTCCAGTCTTTTTGATATGTTAGAGATATTAAACCTAATTCATATCTCAGACATAACATTTGAGAGCTCCTAGGAAAGCCTAAAACCTGCTTCCATATTACTCCTTCTATTTTTTGCTAGTCCATTTGCCATATCAGTGGTTTGGCCTCCAAGCCATAGAGGAGGACTGGTACCACCTTTGCGGAGTAAAACCTTATCAAAGGAAGAATGGAGAATTTACAATACATACTCTGAATCTTTTTCATCTGTGATGTTAATTGGTTGCACTTTGCTATCATTTCTGCCTGTGATTGTCTGATATTTGGAACTGCATACAGAGTATAACCCAGGTATACTGTCTCCTTAACCACTGGGATGAGCTGTTCTCCTAATGTCCATGGAAACTCACCTCCAGTAGACCTAAAATCCCCGAATATCACAATCTTTGATTTCTCAGGGTTGACTGGCAGGTCATTACTCTTCATGTAAATGTCTAAAGCTTTGAAAAGTCTTTGCATACCTACCGCTGTCCTGTCTAGCAGGACAATGTCATCTGCGTACATGAGCCAATTAATTGCTGTTTTACCCAACTTGGCACTGACAAGTGATGATGCTTCTACCTCTTGGCCAAAGTCTGAAAGATAAAAGTTAAAGAGGAAGGGAGCGGCCAAATAGCCTTGTCTCACTCTTCTACTAACCTTTATGTACTCTGATAAGAGGCCATCTGAATTAAGTCTTACTCTTACTGTGTTTCCCTCATGTAAACTAGCCAAGATGTTAATCAATGATTTTGGTGCGTCCCTCTTTACCATCTTAGACCAAAAACGATCTTGGTTGACAAGATCGAAAGCACTCGAAAGATCGATAAAGGCCCCATAGAGCATGTCTGTGTGCTTTCCTTCTTTCTTCCCCATTAGGGATGTCAAAACTATTCCATTTAATGATGTCGAGTGACATTGCCTGAAGCCTGTTTGTTGCTTAGGCAATATGTTACCCTCTTTTGCCCACTTTTCTAATTGTGCCAATATTAGGCTTGTGAATAGTTTGTTCTCTACTTCTAAGAGGGTAATCAGTCTATTATATGCCGGGTTGTTACAGTCCCCCTTCTTAAAGATGGGGACTATGATTGCGGACTTCCACGAGGGGGGATCACTAGCTTCCTTATGATTCCTTTAAAGAGTAGACATAGGATGTGCGTCCACATTTCTACATTGCCTTTCAAGACTTGGTATGTCAGACCGCTAGGTACGGCTGACCTTGAAGAGGAAGATTTCTTAATCAGCTCATGAATATCTTCTTCACTGAAGCTTAGTGATCAGTTATCCTCGACCTGGAAGATAGGGCCTCCTTGTGGCTCTGTATATTTTCCACCTAAATAACGGACCCAGTCTGACTCTGATACACTATTTGTTTGTGCACCCTTTTGGTCCATAGTTAAAGTGTTGATTAATGCCCAAAAGTGTCGGGTAGAGTTATTACTTAGTGTCTTCAACATTGATTCTCCGTCATTCTGTAAACGAGTGGCTTTATGGTGTTTGGACCAACTTTTGTAGTTATGCTTAATACTTTTGATCTCATCATCCAAATTGGTTTTACTCAAGTTCTCCTTCCTAGCAGCTTTTATTAAGCTGCGTTTTTCCCGTTTTTTTAATACCATGTGGCATCATCGAACACATGTTGACTTCCTTGCTGCCGACCCAACTGCGTGTTCTGTGGATGATCAATGGACCATACAAATTCATGAAAAACATGCGGATTGCAACTTTTTTCCAAATCATTATGTGTCATCTCTTTACATAGCTGGTCCAATTCACCATTCAGCCACACTCCGTCTCGTTGATATTTCACTAATTGATTCCTTTGAGTGTTGACAATATAAGTGTCACACCATAATGCTGTTTTTTTGTTAATCTCCCATATTATTATTGCTTCGAGGTGTTTGTGATCACTTGTCCCTCCTTCTAAAATCAAGAAGTGGGTACATCTTTAAACGAGTTCAGTAGATAGTCAAATATAGTCCAAGGTTGATTTGGATGCTCCCCCTCCCCATGTACTAGCGGGCGTGACATTCCCCTCTATTGAACCATTTGCCATTCGGAGGTTCCATTCTTCAAAAAATTCAACCACCTTCTACCGTTTGATGTTATCTCTTTTCTTTCTGTTGCTAACAACTTAATATTTGTTTGCACACACTGGGAGTTTAAATCTCCTGCTATCACTATAGACGCCCCTACTTGGGTTAGCTTGATGTCAGTTAGAACAGACGTTACTGATTCTAGGAAATCACCCAGCTTTTCTCAGGCAGGATTTCAATATAGGTTAACAACTATAATTTTTTTGTTACCATTGCTCTTGGGTACGACCACTTTTACTATCAGAATTCCTTCCTGATTATAAGGAATTCTCTTTATTTCGTTAAACTCCTAATCTCTGGCAAATTTGCATTATAATTTCGGAGATTAGGGGAACACCACTTTGTAACTCTCTGTCTTTGTTTGTTGGCAATTTATCTTGTGCATATGTTACTATATTAGATGTCTCTTCTTTATTTCTCAGGGTTGACTGGCAGGTCATTACCCTTCATGTATTTCTGGGACTCTTCTCATCCACCTCAAAGTGCGGGGTAGTCTCATAAACCTCCAGACCTTGTTGACTTAATTTGTCTTTAACTTTGAGAATTGCCTTTGTCCCTATTTTAGAGGCAAAGGCTACCTCCGCCAAATTTGTTGAATTTAGTTCTGGAAATTGTACATACTCAATGTCTTTTGTTGAAAACAAATAAAGGTTTGGGATTTTCTTGAATATTGCAAGTATGGACCCTCTATTCAGTGGTGTGCTGATTTGCTTGTTTTTCTCTCTTCCAATCCAAAGTCTGGGTGCTGCAAATGGTGCTAGATCAATACAGTCATCCTCACAACTCCCTAAATTATCTCCTGCCCCACTGTTGTTCAGTGGTCTTCTCCACCAAGATGGTATTAGTTGAACTGATCTTTTGAGAAGATAATTGTTATACTTGAAATGTGGATTTTGCTTGGGTCTTTTACTGCTCCTCGCACCTCTTACTGAGTTCACTTTGGGTATCCATTCCTCCCGCCGTTAACGCCCTTTTTTCCTTCATCCTAGTGAAAATCGGGGCCATTTTTAGACTGGGAGTAGTCTGAATACATGGTTTGGTGGTGTGTTTTGGGTGTGGCAAAAATATTGGTGCCCATTTGAGCAGTTTTCCCGTTGTCTTTGAGCATTTTCCTTCCTGTATAAACTGGGATCGGACTCCCTCATTTTGTCCAGATTCCATATCAGTCTGGACTCCTAGGGTGGCTTTAACCACCCTCCGTGTGTCCAACTCCGTTGATTCACTGCCTTCTCCCGTAATGTGATTTTTGTCTTCTAATGACGGTGCAGTAACAGTAGATTCGGTAGGAATTTTCTCGCTTTCAGCTTTTTTACTTCCTTTAGGTTTTTTCCCAACTTGCGGATTCAGCTTTTTCACAAAGTTTGTGGCGCTGTTATGTTTGACTTTTTTCCCTTTTACATTTTTGGACTTCTTCTCTTGTAAGTCTGGAGTTTCCAATAGTACTGAGCTTATTTTTGTTTCCTCCGCCTCGTTCTTTTCCGTTGTCTATATGACTGTTGCGAACTTTCCATGGCGTTACCATGTCAATTACTTCTTGATCTGGAATCTCAATTTCTTCTTCCGTTGGTTCAATTATGGGTTCTGTCGTCAGTTCAGCATCTTGCACTAAACGACAGTATTCCTCAAAAACAATTCGGAAAGGGGTGTATCATGTGCAATCTAAGTAGATTTAGCTGGTTCTTCTTCGGTTATAGATTACCTTTCTTGGTTCTTAGCTTTCTCAGAGTTTGGTAACAACTTTTGCATCTCTTTCTCCTCTGCCCACAAGGTCTTCATCTTTTCTTTCATCGCAAGTAATTCTCCTCTCTATGTTTTCAAACCATCCTTCAAGATCATTAGAGTAGGTGTAACTGAGCAGTTTATTGCGGTATTTAATCCCACAATGGAAAATTCAAGTTGTTCAATGACCTTAGCCATCTCCATGAGAATACCCGTGTGTGTTTGCACATCCCCTTTAATCAGTTCAAATACTTTGACTAATGAGTTAAGAACAAAGTTTAGTGCTGGAAGAGTTAAATCAGTTCCTCTTCTTTCTTGGGGTGGGCTCTGCGGGGCTAAATTGTTAATGTTTCCCTATAGATTCTGCTCTGGTTCCACTGGGGTCACTTGCTCTCTTCTAATCTCCTCCGTTGAATTCATTCTGTTTTTAGAATTGGGAGGATTAGTTATTCAAATTGGAGAGAGATCTGATGCTCGAGAGAGATCCAGAACCAAAATTGTGAGTCCCAGTGGTCTAATCTCTGGAGGATTAACAGGGATTTGTTCTTAGAGCCTCTGTGTGTTTGTTGAGAGAGCACTCATACTCTTGTGTCTTCTTTTTTGAAAAAAACAGTCTATTTCCCCTTTAATATTAGAGGATGTAAGTGTGTAATCATTTCCTCTTAAATGTAAAGAGTTTGTTATCTTTCCGTCTCTGTCCATCATTTCTTTTTGTACAGTGCTCTCATGATGGACTTGGGCTGTGCTTTTAACAACTTCACCCATAGAAGTAGTGTCTGTCAATAAATGGTGTCCGGTTTCTTGCGAGTTTATGGATTTTCCCATATATGGCCCGTCCCTTTCCGGGACCCTAAGATTGTCTGTAAGCAGTCCCCTCCTCAGGTTATAGCGGGATGCCATTTTTAAGAGCTTCGATCTTCATTTTCCAATGCGAGATATCACAGGTAATTTTAATTAAGCTTCCGTGGGAACATCGCGGGAACCTTGCGTCACACCTAATCTCTTGCACCAATGTGACTTATAAGAGGTGGGGCTTATACTGCATTTGTTGGTATCAGTATTAATGGGATCAAAGGGGAGATAGCCCTGACAGTCTCCCTGCACACCGAGGTCCCGCTTCCCTGGTTTACGTTCCTCTGGCCGTCTTCCGTCTTCCACGGACTTTGCAGTTGAATTAATAGTCTTTAACCCTGATGTGATATGGGGAGGGGCTCCCTAACTCTCGGCCACGACGGACCATGAAAGACCACTTGTCCTCCACTTCTCCATGCGCACTCCGTGCTGATAATTGCGTTTTATCAGTATGCACTGGCAGTCCAACGCTGACTCCTCATCTGACAATGAGCACAATGGACAGACTCACAGCTCACAGTCTGCACGAAAGACCACATGTCCTTCCACTTCTCCACGCGTGCTCCGCGCTGAGAATGGCGTTTTATCAGTATGCACTGGCAGTCCAACGCTGACTCCTCCTCTGACAATGAGCACAATAGACAGACTCACAGCTCACAGTCTGCACGAAAGACCACTTGTCCTTCCACTTCTCCACGCTGAAATGCCATACGTAAATACGTACACTTACTGTGCATATATTCATGGGTGCCAGCTTTTGATTATGGGGGCACAAGTACCTGGGCATATGATGATCTTGCAGCCAGACATTTTCCCCCCTTTTCTGTACTTTTTAAATGCGGTTAGTTGGGATTATGGTATGTTTCACAACAGTCATCATGAAACTGGCCATAAAACAAGGGGCTTATAGCACGCTGCTTTACCAAAGTGTGCTAGTCTTGGCAAATAATGTATTCTCTCTGCGCATTGCCTAAACATATTGGGAGTTCTCAAAGCCTGCCATGTTTCCTATAAAACAATACCATTGTCAAAAAGGATCAAAATCGGTCCATGATTGATGAATGTCTTTGAACGATGGGTTGCACATTTTTTAAAAATATAGAGTGGCACGGCATTATGGTGATATAGCATTAGGGTGGATAAGGTGAGAAAGTTATCAGAACTAAACCCCATAAATTCAATGCATTTGGGAACTTAGGGTTGGCTTTTTTGGGGGTGTTGCCATTCTGAAGCCCAGTAGTATGTATATCTTAGAAGGTAATAGCTTGACCATCTTTTGAAATATTTTTCTAGCCACTTTACCCCCAACCTTTCCTACCTGCACCCACTTTACCCCCACCCTCTCCACTCCAATTCTTTCTACCTCATCTCAGCTACCCTACCACTTGCTCTGTTCCCTCATTCTACTTCACTCTTTCCCCTGTACCCTTGCCCACGCATGTTACACCCACCCTGTGTACCATTGTCCACCACACCTCCACTTTTTATAACCAATCCATCCTACGCCAACCATTTTACCCTCACCCTCCCACCCTATTCTCATTTCACCTACCCACTGTACATCAGGAATCTGTACTCTCAACCACTGTACTCAATCTTGTGCACCCGTACACAAACATTCTATCCCCGCCCTCTTTACCCAATCCCCATCCTCTCTATCTCTATCCACTCAACCCCACTGTCTCTAACTCCACTCACCCTATTTTCACCCTCTCTACCCCCAGCCACCCTACTTGCACTCTTTCTATCAGCAGCTGCTCTGTTTGCACCCACCCCACCCCATCTTGTCTACCCATCCTTTCTTTCTTCACTCACCTACCCTACCCTCTGTTCATTCACTCACCTTCTCTCACCCCACCCTCCATTAATCCCCATCTATCTTACCCCCGCCATCTCTATCTCTGTCCATCATAACCCTGCCCTTTCTATCAAATTGATCCTACCCTTCCTCTTCTATCCTCAAACGCTCACCCTACCTTACTCTCAGTTCCCACACCCACTGCACTGACAACCTCTGTTCTCTGCACCCACCCTATTCCACTCTGTTCACCCCCACAAACTCATCCTACACCCAGCCTCTCTATCCACACTCATAGACCCTAACCCCATCCTCTGTACCTCCTGCCACCATACCCCCCACCCTCCCTAACCCCACACACTCTACTTGCACCCACTCACCCTGCGCAACTCAACATCAACACAAACTACATAAAATAGATCACATAAGATGTAGTGATCTATTATTGCAGATTCTGTTTTATTTCTTCTATTTTTATAACTTAGAGGGTTGCCCTGAAAAGTGCAATTTTGGTGAGACAGAAGAAGGAGGGTGGAACTGGGAAGGGACAAACACTAGGGCTTACACATGTGACAATTGGTTAAAAAAAAGGCAATGTTTATTTTTGGGTATTTTTAGTTTGTTTGTTTTACAAAAAGGGGGGAATTGCCACTTAAAAAAAGATATAGTCCTATTGGCAGTGGACCTGGTGTTTTGAAATGGCCTGTGTCCAGCCATGTAGGGTGGCATCTGGGAACGTGGCTCAATTGTGACATAGACCGCACAAATCTTTGCAGTCATTCATGTCTGGTGTGGGCAGCAGTAGAGGACATTGGGTGTCAATGGAGGTGCTGGTAGGTATGGTGGTGGAAGGGGATGGTGCCGAAGTTTCTTTGGTGGTTGCTGTTGTAGAGTGTGACGCCACTGCAGATGTTCTATGATGTACAGAGTTAGGCCCATGTGGCTGTATTTTATGTTTCTCATGGGCCTTTCAGTAGTCCTCCTCAACATCGTACGAGTGAACTCATGCTAAATGTTATATGAGGATAGATGCCTCCAAGCTCTGTGATGGAATGTTAGATCGTCAACCACATAGTTTTGTTTTTGCAGTTCTTGCACTGCACCTGTTCTGTCTCATTCTGCTGTTTTTTTCATGCCACATAATTATTTGCACTGGGGGATGGGATCCGATCCAAATGACCTCATTGCTGATACTGATGTGTTCAGACATGTTGGACAATGCCTGACCTGGGAGGAAAATGTAAAAAAATCACAAAAGACATGACTAAAAGACTGTGCCACTAAAACATAAATATATAAAAGAAAAATAATAATAACTAACTAAAATGATCAATTGACAAACAGAACAAATGACAGGACAAAGGAAAGAGATAAATGGACAAAGGAGGGCAAAAAAGGATGGGAAAAAATGTGTTTGCGCAAAACCTTCTTCTACTTTATAGACAACCTGCTCAGTAGTCAGAAAAAAAAGCAATGAGGAAAAGTAAAGGAGTTGTCTTTGGGTGTTTTGAATATTTGCGGCTATGCCCAGCAACCAATCAGGCGGCTTGGAGTTTGGACATGTCTATGAGTCATGTGTCACTGAGTTACTGCAGCGCGCGTTCTGATTGGTGAATTATGCAAGCTTGGGTTATCGCCATAGCCGTGTCTACGGAACTCAACACATTATTGTTTGAAAATTTGAACGCAGATACAAGTCGTGTGTACCCGCGTAAGCACAGCGTGTGAAATTTGATTGGCCAATGGCATACAGGCGGGTACCGCGTAGCCACGTTAATGTACCACACCGCCTGATTGGGCCCTCTCATTGACAAGCCTACAAGTTATGTCTAGGGGCGTAAGCGGAGAGCGGAATCTGATAGGTCAATGTTTTAGGTGTGAATGCACATAGCCGCATTAACATACTACGCCAACTGATTGGGCCTTCTTGGTGATGCGGATATATAGTGCGTGCAAATTGATTGGTCAGCGCCGAAGGCACAAATGCACATTTATGTGTTAATGAACTGCACCGCCTGATTAGGTCCTCTCATTGACACAGATATATGGTGTGCGCAATCTGATTGGTCGGTGTGGAAGGCGCACATACGCATAGCCACGTTAACTTATAGTGCCACCTAATTGGCCTTCTCATTAGTAAGAAGGCACGTAAGCTCAGCACGCAATCTGATTGGTCAATGGATTAGGCACAAATAGGGCATTGTGCCTGTGTGTAGCTGGGTATATGAAAGTTGTGATTTGATTGGCTTGTTAGTGTAGCCGCAGCTATGCATCGCACCCAATGACACCTCTCTATTTTTTCTCATTGCTTTTTGTCACTTGCTTGTGCTTAACCAGGAATATTTAAAGAGTAGTATGCACATTTTTCCATTCCTCTTTTACCACTCTTGTTCCTATAACTTTGTCCTTTGTCTAGTCATTTGTAGTTTATGTTTTTTTTATTGTAGCTTGTTGTATTTTTTGAAAACCCTTTTCCATTTTAAGTTCCAAAGCCCTTTTGTGTTTTGTTTTTTAATGTTTTTTTTTTCCTTCCCGGTGCCACGTTTTAAGTATTGCTGGTACCAGTTGTGATGAAGAGGTGGTGTGGGTGTGTACTGCCATGCCTCCACGGAAGTATCAGTGTGCCCAGAAAACTGTCGCTGATAGCTGGCAGTATTTGCGTGTCAAGGAGCAACAGGGTAGGAAGGAGGTTGAATAAGTTCAGTGTGTTTTCTGTGGGAAGGTGTTGCTGATGGGACCTTCAAATAAACCATCACAGAGTTTGGGAACCTCTACTTTGATTCAGCACCTCATCCATGTCCATTGGGACGATGAGGAGGAATCCTTTACGAAGGCTCATTTCCATCATAAGGTGATAGCCCATGGTCCAAAATCTGTGAGCAGGTATCTGGCAGACCAAAGCACTTCTGCGCCATTGTCTTCCACTTCTGTGTTTTACTCTGTTTCATACACCACCACCCAACCTCATTCCATCCTGCATAAACCTGATCTGCAGGACTGCAAGGTAATGTGTTTGAAATGTCACAGCATTTATCATGGTGGGAGATGCCTCCCTAGATGGTTGAAGAAGGGCAATTTTAGAACACCAGGCCAATTGCCACCAGTGGTAATGTATATTTTTAACCCCTTTTTAAAAAAACAAAAACAAAAAACCTCAGAAAACATTTAAAAATAATTGGTCGCTTTTTTTATCATGTTAGATGTGTCAATCCTAATGTTTTTCGATTCCCAGTTCTGTCCTCCTCCTTCCCTCTCTCTACACAATGTCCATTTTCAGAGCAGCATTTTCATTTATAAAAGTAGACAATTAAAAACACAGACTGTATAAATGGATCAATAGTGACTTTTTTTCTTTTCCCTGGAACACATATTAACATTCATGTTGATTTAACCTAAGCTACAGAAGTACGTAATTACTTCTAATAATTTCAGCGGCATATTTAACTTTCATTATGGTTTATTTTAAAAGAGAATGGCATAGTAAAAATCATAATGCTATGTATTATTCACTTTGCAAAACAATTTGTCATCTAAATACCTCAGTGTTATGTTTTACTTTGAATAGTATTTTGTTTATAATGCTAATGTATAGCTATTTGCTGAATGATATTTGTTAATTAGAAATATTATTATTTCTCACATTTTACATGAACATAAAGAATAAACTCACACAATTCAGAATATCCTGCACTTTCCTGTGGCTGCTCCTCTTCAGAATCTTCCTTGAGTATTCCCTCGGGTGATAGTGAGAGTAAAAAACAGTGTCTGTCACCTCACTTGTTAGAATGAACAATGGAATAACATTACCTGATGAAAGAAGGTGGTATTCTCTGCATTTACTTTATGATTAGTTCTTTATTGTTTCTATAGTGGGCAGCTGTCAATCTGCTAAGTATTTCAATCAAGTGATACACCCTGGTCTCAGCCTAGTATTCAGCACACAAATGAAATACTTATTTTTATTTTGTCTATAGGTTCAATATTCTGAGTGATATACCACTCATATCACACCCCTTCTCAAAATACCCGTAGGCCACAATGGAACAGGAATCAGGCAGTGTGGTAAAGGTAATATTTATTTATTTATTTATTTAAAACTCAAATTAAACATATACTTTTGATTAGGGAGCAGCAATCACACGTGGTGATAATAACAGACAATAAGGTATGTAAGGCAGTTAAATTCACTTTTAGCAACACAGAATATAAAACATCAGAGAAAATAACACTTTTGGCTTGTTTGAAAGATAGCACTTAAGTTAGGATTTCTCCCTGCCATATTCCTTAACCCACAAATAAGCAATTCTAAAAATATGTAAGGGAGCAGCAGGTATTCAGGAATAAAACACAGTAAACATAATTTAAATACCACCTTCCCTCCCCAAACAAGAGAGAAAACGGTTTTGTAATCTTACACTTTTTTAAATGACATTCGAAAGAGGCTTATCAAAACCACGAAAAGTGTGCAAAAATCCTTAAATCAATATAAATTTCTATTGGAGCAACATTGAAAAGATGCTACAAGCATGAGCTATAGTTTGAGCAAAAGTAAACACTTTGAATCTTAATGGAAGTTTGAAAATAATTTAAAACAAAAATCACATGTGTAAAACTTTGCAGAAATGCGAATTCCCACCTAAAATTCACTAAACGTTTTTTAAGAAAAACGGATGAAATACACTGTTTTGGCATTATTGTGTTGGGATGTAGCTACAGGTCTTATGTATAAGTCAGAGTTGAAATGGGGTAGCTACATGTCTAATGTATAAGTCAGAGTTGAATTGAAGTCTCTAGCTATTAAACTGAGGAAGATATGTAAGGTTGAATGAGAGGCGCTTTTAGAAAAATCGGGCAGGGAAAATAGAGAAAAACTCAGTTTGGACAGAAAATGTTTACTATAGTTTACTCGATGACTAGAGCATTCCAGCTAGAATACCAAGGAGGGGCATAGTAAGCACTGGCGTTGATTCATGACTTCAACACCAAATCCCCATTGTCCTCTCCTTGTGGAACCAGTCGGATCACTGGAAGTAGGATGGATGGTTTAAGATTTACACAAGATGAAAATGAATAGAGAAATGATGCTTAGCAAGATAGATCAAAGACAGGATTGTAATAAGGATTCTGACAATATGACAAGTTATTAAGGTAAGGATTGGATGGTTTAGAGATTGGGATGGAACAAAACAAGGTATGCTATGATTTTCTATGCTTCCTATTAATACTTACAGTCCACTTTAATTTAAGAGTTTGGACCGTCAAGGGTTCTGGTATCACACAGATCACTCTAATCAAGGACAGGGCGGCATATCTGGCGGAACAGGATCAGGTGGGTGGTTCTGGTCACCTGGACGCAGTGGACTGGACGGCACTGGTTACTGAAGACGGGAGATCAATGGGATGGCGAGTTTGCTGCAGGCAAGCCTTTAGTAGTAGCAAGCCAGCTGGATCAAGATGCTTCCCTGGGGTTTTGGGATTTCTTCAGAATTTGAGGCGTTGCTGAAAAAGAATTCAGCAATGCTGAGGCCTTGGCTTGGTAAGTAAAATCAGGAATCAGGAACAAAGATGGAGAATTCAGGAACAGGGCGCCATGCAGAAAATCAGGATGAAGTCAGGAATCAGTGTGTGTGCTGTGATGTGAAAACAAAATCAAAATATCGAGGCTGAGTACCCCAAAAGGAAATACACCGAACACGAGTTACAAAGGAACATACAAAGTACTTTATTTTATACTGAATCCAGTTACTAAGAACAGAGCAAAATCAGATAGCTATCGGCCCTCAGTGCAACACAACGAACTCCAGCGTGGTTCAGTGTGTCCAGTGAGAGAGGCTGTACATTAGGATGCATTGGTTTTTTATACTTTTTGTGAGCACGATGTCCAGCCCCACTTCGGGTTAATATTCCACTAATACATCACCGATCTAGGGTTCATGCCAAGTCTCGCACATCCACATATAACTGGTTTGCTTTTTAATACATATTTCAACAAGCCTATAAGGAAACTGTGTATTCTGTGATTTTCCATGCAGGTCTTCTCAAACATTAATACAATGTAGTTAAACAAGTGTTCAACGTTCAGTATTTGAATACATTGTTCTTAACGTATGCTTGTGGATTGGTTTCATTGCACGAGTAATCCTTGACACACAGGTCAACGAAGGACAATGTCTCAGTTCACGACCTCAACTACTGGCCTGGAGGCAAGTTACATATTAGCTACATACAGAGGTCAAGACGGCCATGTTGTATTTTGCAATGACATCGTCCACCATTTTAACTCACAGGGTGACTTTTACAAAGCAAACCTAAAATGGTGGATTGACCTGAAATGGCGGCTTACATTGATTTTAAGGTCAGAACCTTGTAACATGGATTTCTTCGCAAACGACTTGTGAGCAGCTTGGCGTAGACCAATATACATATATTTATTGCGATAGGCGGCACAATATAATTTCTCTTTTGACAGTGAGGTTCCCTTATTTATCATGCCAAATTACATCACTAAATTAAATGGCAGGGGCAAGCCTACTGTCCACACCCCTACTGCTATAATTGGGCAAAAGCATAATCTCAGCCTTGCTTTTCGCTGATTGGATGACAGAAAGGGATGTACTGTTTTATGAAATGATATTTACAATGTCTGGAAACCTCCCATCGCTATTGGGACCAAAATCTAACTTTCCCACAAATACATATTTATGTAGTTATGACCTCTAAGAAAATCAGATGCACATGTTACATATCTCGTGGGTCACATTTCAATCCAAGTCCCAAATGTGTGAGACCTGGTTTTGCCTTTCTGCTGCATTTTGAAAGGCACCATTGTCCTGTGGATTCCAAGCCTCCAACCATCAATTAGCCTCTCCTGATCCAGCAATTTGAAGTGTCATCCTTTCTCAGGGTCAGCCTAACAGAGCAAGTTTTTTTTTTCTTTTAACTATAAGTTTGCCATTCAGACTGGGTTGAGCTTTGATTTATACTTTTAAATCTTAACTTTAAACAGATAGAATTAAAACAGTTTATACGTGTGTCTTTACCATTACAATTCATTTGAATAATCAAGCCTTTAAACAATGATACACTTTAAAATAGGCGATTTTGCTCTTCATTCAGGAAAAAAACACATTCAACTTATTTCTTTTAAATTTGGTTTTCCTCTGCAGCAAATACCCATTTTAGTCAGCTCTATTTCTTCCCTTCAGTGCTGGAATGGGTTGCAGCATGGATAAATGTATCAAGCATTTGTTTATAGTCTTTCTTTGCAAAGCGGATTCTTGATACTTGTTGCAAAGAAATAGCTGCATTTCCCGTGGAGAAATGAAAACACAGTCCCTGGGTTACTTTTCAAAGGATACTGTTGCCAGGAGCTGTCATTCAATGAAGCCTGGTTGCTCTGAGACACAATGGATGATCCTGAGCATTTCAGGGCCTTTTTGATCATAGTGGTTTATGAGAATATGCTGCATTAAGCGCCAAGCAGCACTTTTTAAGATTAGGAAAGTGTCAGTTTAAAAGGCATTTTTGGGTTTTCATCACAATGATGCTGTTTCATTCACTTTGCTCCATGTAAGATGTGGAAGAGCCCACTGGCATGCTCTTGCAGTGAGGACTATGTTTTCACCCCACCTGAACTGTGTGTGGCAGGGTGTGCAGTCTTCTCTGGTTGTGACACAAACTTAGTTCTAAAGATTTTGGGCGCGCACAGGAGTCAGCACAGTCATTTTGGGCTGTTTCCTTCACCATTGCAGTAAAGTGATATAGTGAGGCACATCTGAGTGGGTCAAAATATCACACGGAATCCCCCCGACTTCAGCTTCACTTCCAATCATGGGGGAGTCGGGCAAGTGGGATTTTTCTTTCTTGAAAATGCAGGTTTCAGTCAGGTGTAAGTCCTTCTTCCATCAGCGAATGATGCAACACGCTCTCCTCGTCGGCTCTGTATGGAATGTGGAACAATACCCCTGCCTTCTCTCGGGTTTTCTTTTCTGGTGTGGAGCGACACTCCGTATTTCTTTGGGTTTTTCCTTCTGGGTCCCCAATGAGGTCCTCCTTGGTTGTTAGGTATCATCAGTGCAAATCTATAAAATATAACACAAACCTGGTTATGACAATTTTCCCCCTGACTGTCCTCCAATCGGGATTTCAGCAATGGGATATACACATGCATTCAGTAACCATTGACATATTATTATGCTTCAGAAGTCTCCCCTACTGGGTTTACTATGGACTCCTCTATTTGGCGCAAAGTGTGCCTGGGGTGGTAACTCTTTAGCTGATTGATGTGGACCCACTTTTTTTCTTCTGTCAAGTTGCCCTTGGGGATGCGGATTCTGTAGGCAACTGGTGAGATTGTGTCCACAATTTCAAAATGTCCCCACCAGCTAGGCAAAAATGTGTGCTCTTTGGCTTGGTTCCTTTGGAAATTGTACAAGTAGACCCTGTCTCCTACTTGATATTCCTTTTTGGTTGTCTTAAGATCATAGTGGGTCTTCATGTTGTCTGAAGATCTTTCTAGATTCTGCTGAGCATACGCAAAAGCATGTTGAAGGTGTTTTCTCAGATTCTCAACATGCTCATGAGTTGTGGAGGCATTTATCAGGGTCTGCTCTTCTGTTCTATAGAGCAGATGCTGGGGTATCACCATCCTTCGTCCAGTCATCAGCTCAAATGGAGACATTTTAGTTGCAGAAGAAGGGGTAGATCTGATGGCCATCAGGACAAGGGTAATCGAATATCTCAACTTGGCCCAGAGTCTGCCATAACCTTTTTTAGTATGCTCACAACGGTTTTTATTGTACCTCTTAACTCCACCACTAGAGGCCTGGTGGTATGCAATGTGCAGTTTCCTTTTTACCCCAAGTATCTCCCACATCTTGTGATCACTTCGCTGGTGAATTGATTATCTCAGTCTGACTCAATCCTTTGTGGTATTCCAAAACACGAGAAGATGTGATTGATCATCAGGGCAGCTGCTGTTTCTGCCTTGCAATTTGGGGCCGGGAGACATTCCACCCATTTAGTAAACAAGCATGTTACCCTTAACATGTACTTGTTCCCCCTAGAGGAGCGATGGAAACTACTTATGAATCTGACAAAGGCAGTGTCATCCCCCTCTTTTGTAGGGGAGCTCGGTGTGTGAGTGATGTTGGCTGAAATTGTGCATACACAAGGCACCCCTTAAAGTATTGGTCGAGATCCTGCCCTATGTCTCGCCAATATGCAACCTCTCGCAAGATTTCTAATGTAGTATGAAACCCCCGATGACCTTCTGTGGCTGCATCATGAGCGTGACTTAGCATCAGTCTTCGGAATGAGGTAGGGACCACCCACTGGTCACTGCCAGATATGGATCTTCTCACCAGCAAACCGTCTTGGATTCGGTACATTTTTGGACATTTCATCAACACTCTGAGGTCCTCTTTCCCAATGCAATCGGTATCCGCCAGGGGAATGTTCTCAGGGTCCTCAATGTGTTGATAAAACTTACCAATGATTGGATCCCCTTTTTGAGCCATGATTAAATCAGCATCTGGGATCTGGGGTCTCTTTACTCCACTGGGCAGTTGAGAGTTCATTGTGAGCATTTGTTTGGGACCTAATGATAGCAGTGACCTGGATTTTCCCAACAGGGACTCGATCTCAAGGAGATCCCCTTGGATGACTCTGGTTTTGACCAGTTGATCAGCAAGGTAATTTCACATTTTTTCTGGTCCCTCTATTCTGGAATGACCCTTGGTCTTTTTCCAGTAGATGGTCATCCCACTTGAGGTGACCAGATCATCAATATTTTTATTAGTTTAGGTTTGTTATTAGCACATAGCATGCCTCTGGTTTTCCAATTAACTAGGTGCTCCACGAACCCGTTCCAGACATAATC
The DNA here is from genome assembly GCF_040938575.1 of Ambystoma mexicanum. NCBI lineage: Eukaryota > Metazoa > Chordata > Amphibia > Caudata > Ambystomatidae > Ambystoma > Ambystoma mexicanum. The sequence continues at coordinate 341,327,506 of NC_090939.1, forward strand.
TGAATCAGTGATTATGACCAGTTCGTGGAGTTGGCGTTAGACAGCAGTGAGGATGGCTTGATGAACTGCCATCAGCTCTGCCACCTGGTCAACATGGTAGGAGCACCGATCCACATAGACAGTAGGCATTCCCTTGCACTTGTCTTCTTCATAAACTTTGTGCAGGCAATTTAGGTACGCCTCCATTTTGTCCTGGGTTTTAAGGCTTTCATCCTCAAGACAGTTTTCTCTGGCACAATCATGCAAGTCAGCCAGACCTTGCGCGAGGGGACTCGTCTTGTTTTGGCCATATCTGACATCCAGAAAAAAAGCCTTGCATTGACAGAATCCAGGAAGTAATTCCGGAATTACTCACATTTCCGGCCTGGATTCTGTCACTTTGGAGATATTACAGAGGCTGGTGTGGAGTCTCCACTATGATGTGTTCCCCCTGGATGAACGGGCGGTAATTTTTCAATGCCCACACCGTTGCCAGGAGTGCCTTCTCACAATCTTTTCCTCCACAGAGGATAACGTTTTGATTGCATAGGAGATTACTTTATTGACCTTGTCATGCTTTTGGTATACTACTGCGGTCACGCATGTATTTGAGGACCGTGTCTCCAAGAAGAACTCCTTGTTTTTGACAGGATAAGCTGGACAAGGTGCTTGTGAGAGCCTTCTTTTGAGTTGCTTTACTGCCTCGGCTTGTTCTGAACCCCACTCCCACTTGACTCCCCCCTTCAACAGATGGATCTGGGGTCTTGTGATCTCTGAGTAATCCTCCATGAACTTCCCTTTGTAATTGGTCAGTCCAAGGAGGCTCCTTAGCTCACGCAGAGTTGTGGGGTCTTTTAGTTTCAGGAGTGCTTCCACTTTCTTTTCCTGGGGACAGAGCCCCTCAGGAGTTATCTCATGCCCCAAGAAATTGACATGGGTCCTGCACCACTGTGCCTTTTGGAAAGATAGATTTGCTCCGGCAACCCTCAACTGCATCTGAACATAATAGATTTCTACTTTGTTTTCCTCCACAGTTGAGCTTTTGATCATAACATCATCTACATAGACCAGGTTACCCATTTCACCCAAGTCGGGCATTGCTTTGTGTAAGAAGATATTAAATTTGTTGCCGGAGTTGATGTATCCAAAGGGAGTTCGGGTCCATGTGTACTGCTGCCCCCCAAAGGTAAAGGCCAGCTTGTATTGGTCCTCCCTATTGACAAGCACGGTCCAGTATACATTGGTCAGGTCAATGGCAGTGTATACCTTTGACCCCTGGATCTGGGCCAGCCCCTGGTCAATGTAGGGGAGGGGCCATTGGGACATATGGACCCATTTGTTTAGCTCCCTTAGGTCAGCACAGAGTCTCCACTGGCCGTTCGGTTTAAAATCCCCAGCACAGGATTTTTAAAGGTGCTGTGGACTGGATGAATTATCCCACGGGACTCACAGTTTTTAATTATTTCTGTGAGGGACTCCATGGATGCGAGAGGCAAGCAATATTGCTTCACAAACACTGGAGTCATACCAGGGTCTGTGGGAATTGTTGTTGTATGGATTTCAGTGCGACCACAGGCATTTGAGTCCACTGCAAAGAGATCCTGAAAATCAAAGAAAATGTGTTGCAACTTTTGCATTTGCTCCGGAGTCTCACAGGCATCAGCTAGGTTGACTCTCTCTTCAACCACTTGCCGGAAGCCCGGAAAGACCTCTGGTTTGGCTATGTTAGCGGCCTCCTCCAGCTGGGTGGAGAAGTCCCTGGTTAAGGTATTGACCTGGACTGAGGGTTTCAGGCAGGGAAGGCAGTCCTTGTGGACTTGAAAGATCACCTCTTCCCTCCTGAAGTCACAGGTCACCTCTTCCTTACAATAAGGGAAGGAATAGTACACAAGGAAATTCCCCTCAGGCCAGGTGAAGATACTGGGCCTCATCACGACTTGGGCGGTAACGGTAACGTTATTAGTGCGGGCGCTATTAGCCCTACCGCCGAACTCCCCGGCGCTAATAGCGCCGGATCACGAGTTCGGCGGTAATGTAAGTCCCCGTTCCCCACTGAGACCATTCGGGAATGCCCCATTCCCCATTGGGCTCAATGGGGAATCTTCGCGCTACTACCGCCGGCAATAGCGCAAATTTTCGGCGGATTTCCCCCCAGCTCAGAGCTGGGGCGAAATCCGCCGAAGCCCTGATTCGGCGGACCCTTAAATTCGGCGGTAATAGCGCTACCGCCAGATTTAAGGGTTACCGCCGAAGTCGTGATGAGGCCCACTGTCTGGTGTTATGTCATTTTCGCTATCACTGTCAAAACAGTCATTGGGGATTGGTCTTATCAGTTCATTACCTAAATCTATGGAAAAATGTCGGTCATCAACTGCCATTCCAATAATGCTGCCTGCACCCAGAGTGATACTCCTAAGGTTGCTGTTATCCACCAATATTGGAATGGTGTTGTGTTGTATATTGACTAATTGTGTTGGGTTTAATCCCAACCCTTTCTGTTGGAGATGGACATTGAGGTGTACATATGCATCAGAATTTTAGCAGTTTCAGTCCTCTTTTAATGTTTACTTTAATTGGGAATAGTCGTGTCTGTCCTGGGATCGTGACTTCCTCTCCAATTTGAACTTCAAATGCATACGGCAGCAATTGGGCTGACCAAAATGCTTTTTCAGAATCATCGAAGTCCATGGGATTACCCCCTAATTGGGATCAGGCTTTGTAGTTTATCAGGTCCAAATTATTGGCAAATGATTGAGAATGCCACTGCCTAAATAGAATGCAGCAGGGACATCTCGCACAACCCAACAGTTAGGTACTATGCATTTGTTGCCGATAGAGATTTTGAGCATACACTTGCTTGGTAGGAGATGTTTGGAGTTGCGAGTTTCCAGATCCACTTCCCATTTGTCAATCAATTTAAATGTGCTAATGGCTGGATCTTTTGGAAGTTTTTCGGAACATGGCTTCGCTGATTAAGCTCTTACCGTTGTTTTAACTGAAGAGGGATGAATAACTGTTCTCTAATTTTCTGAATGTCAGCTAAACTTTGAACTGGTTTCTCCTCATTTTGGACTATGGAAGTTGGATTTTCTGACTGTGAATTAGTATAGCATTTCAAAGTATTTCCTTCCATTGTGGAATGCCACTTGGAACTGGAAGGAAGGTTGATTTTCAGAAATAGAGAGGAATTCCCTTCACCAGTTTGTTGTTCTACAGAAATGACTGTCACTTCAGGGATTTTGTTATTTTGAAAATGGAACTCAATATGATCCTGTCTTTTTTTCAACCATGTGGCATGTGCCATTTAAACTAACATGGTTGACACTATGTTTAAATTTTATTGGCCATTTAGTTGGGTCCAGAGGACTTTGTTCAGGCAGTCTATTAGGGAGGACAACCTTCGCAGGATGTCATTCCCTAATAGAAAGGGTGTGACCTCCGGCATCACGACTATGACCAGGTGTTTCACCTTGTGTTGCCCAATTTTAATTTCCAAATCTGCAGTCCCCTCGACAGGAATTTTATTCCCATCAAAATTCTGAAGTTGTCCAGGAAGAGGGGTGAGAGGGATCTGGTATCTCTCCCCTTTCCTGAATTGAGCTGATCAAAGGCTCTCTTTGACAGAATAGTGGCTTGGGAACCAGTGCACACCTCAACAGCAAATTAAATGCAAGTGGAGGTAGTCAGGAGGCTGTCTCCACATCTTAAGATAACCTTGGAATTTTTTGAATTAACTTGGAGTCAACAGCATTCTCGGTGTGTTGCAGCTGATGATATGGGCCTCCTACAATGCCTGCTGTTTGCTTACAGAGTGGTTCCTTGAGAGGGTGTTGATTTCAGCCCCTTTGAGCTCCTCTTTGAAGATCCAGTGAGGGGTCCCCATGCCTAATTACGAGAAGGTGTGGAAGCCACCTCTCCAGGTCCTGGAAACCAAGTGGAGGACTACACGTTAGGCATCAGAAGGAGGATGGCGATGTGCCAGGCAACAGCAAATATTAAGGTAAACCAAGGATTGAACAAGTACTGGCACAACCTTAAGGCCTCACAAAGGAATTAGACTCCTGGTCTGGAGATCCTTGTGATGGAGCCTACAAAGCCTCAAGGTTTGGCAGTTAAGTGGGCTGGACCCTTCAGGATAATTTCCAAGATGGACGAGGTCAACTATCTGGTTGACATGGGTGTTCCTGGGGTTGCCCCTCAGGTCTTCCACGTCAACATGCTCAAGGCTTTTCACAGGAGAGGAGAAGTCTCATATCTCTTGCTGGCTTCAGAGCAAGAAGAAATCAAGGCAAGTGAGCCCCTTCCTGATTTGCTGCATAGCAACCCTCAGGATGGCTCAGTGAAGAGAATGCAACTCTCTCCAGATCTGACACCAAAGCAGCAGAGGACCTGCAGGGCTTTGTTCCAGCAGTATGCCCCTCTGTTCTCACTGACCCCAGGCCTCACCCCATGGTGTAGGCATGATATTGACACTGGTGACAGTGTACTTGTCATACACAGATGGTACAGGATATCAGACACTGTTAGGGACCACATCCATGCAGAGGACACCAAGATGTTATACATGAGTGTTATTGAACCCTCATCAGCCCATGGTCCAGCCCAGTGGTCCTTGTCCCCAAGGCACGTTCCCAGGCAGGTATCATGGATTGTAGGTTCTGTGCGGACTACAGAGGAGTCAATGCAGTCAAAAAGACTGATGCACACCCATTTCCCAGGGCTGATGAACCTGTGGACAAGATAGGTGCTGCCAGGTTTGTGAGCACCTTTGACCTCACATCAGGCTATTGGCAAATTGGTCTGACTGACCAGGCTAAGGAGAAAACTGCTTTCTCTCAACACCATGACTTTACCAGTTTACTGTTATGGGTTCTTGCTTGAATAATGCCCCTGCCACCTTCCAAAATGTAATCAATAATGCTCTCAGTAGGCTGTATGCTTCTGTGTGGCCTACCTTGACGACATTGCTGTCTACAGTTCCACCTGGGAAGTGCATTTGACACACCTGGATAAAGTGTTGCAGGCCATGTAGAGGGACAACCTCCCTATCAAGGCAACCAAGTGCCAGATAGCAGAGGGTAAATACCTTGGTCATGAGGTAGGAGGGGGTCAAATTAAACCTCTCCCTGGGAAAGTACAAGCTGTACAGGACTGGAAGACTCCCTCTACTCAAACCCAGGTGAAACTTTGTCTGGGCCTTACAGGCTATTACAGAATCTTCAAGGCATACTCCGGTACCATAGCTGCACCCCTGACAGCTCTGACATCACCCAAACAGCATAAGAAGGTTCATTGGAGTGAAGACTGTCAAAGGGATGTTGATGGCTTGAAGTAAAGTCTGTGTGCCCCTGACTAAAGCAGACTCTTTATTGTGCAAACTGATGTCTGTGACACTGGAATGGAGCTGTCTTCTCTCAGTTAGACAATAATGGGAGAGAACACCCCATAATCTTCATCAGTAGGCAGCTCAAAGGTAGGAAACCTAGGTGGGCCCCTGTTGAAAACAATTGTTTAGTATAAATTGAGCATTTGGGAGTTTTAGACCTTACCTTACAGGGTCTGCATTTAAGGTCCAAACTGACCATAAGACCTTAAATTGGTTTATGCAGATAAAGGGTGAAAACACCAAAGTGCTCAGGTGGTCGATTCGCCTGCAAGGGCTAGACTTCATCATTGAACATAGTCCAGGGAAGAGTCATGGCAATGCAAATGGCCTTTCCAGAAGGTAGGTTGACCATCTAGATAAGGGTAACAATCTTGGGGGAGATCAGCTGCATTATCTTCAGTCCAGGGGCACATGTGATGCTGGAAATGCCTAATGGAGTGTTTTCAGCCTGAACCACTGGCAGTGCAGATCTTCATGTTTTTCTTTTGGTGAACACAACCCATGGGATAACCTTATGGCACCCATGGGTGGGGTTGCACACGTGTACCCCTTATGTGTGCTTTTGGGCACGTATATGTTGCCCACAGAGCAGGGTATGGACTGGTTGCGGCTACATGCTGACTTGGCAGTGGCTCGTAGTGTCTCTCCTTTTTGGGACAGCCAGGCCCTGCCATAGGAATCAATGGATTTATGATAGAAGGCAAGATGGCCACTGTGACCTCTAGGTTTCTATTGCCTTTTACCTTGTTTCACAAATTCCTGGGAACTCAGACAACTGCGTAAATCCAAACCCTGACACCAAAGTGACCTATGCACCCACCGCCGCCCAAAGTCATCGAAAGGGTGCGGGGGTCGCATTCTCATCTGACAAGCCTTTAAGGAGCCCACAGCAAGTTTCATCTTCACAGGACTACTAAAGTCAGAGAAATCGAGCACAGCTAAAACTGCTCCACTCCAGAAAAACGTTGGTTCCATTTTTCTCATGGAATGGCTCCTTCTTCCAAGGGGGGTCCATCCTCGGAGGGAATCGTCGAGAGAAACCGAGAAACTCTGCCACTTCGACTGCCAAGACACCAAAGGTATTGTGACGAGGAAGAGCATCTTCTAGCCTCAGGAGTCATACAGGGGTCACAGATTTGTCTTGGATCCTGTCCTCCTGTGGCTAAATATAGCCAGAGACAGAGGGGCTCAAAAATAGTATCAATGCAACCCTCAGCGCACCACACTGAAGGCAATATGTTCTGGTATAAGCTGGTAAAGCCAGACATGTGCTGCTTGGGAGGAGACGGGGGGAGGGTTACCTCCTGCGCAGATCTTGCTCCACCTCCGTGCCACCAAAGACCGCCAAAGACTCTGCACTGACTCCGCTCCGCGTATGGTTAGAGTCTTTGTAACTTTGCTCCTCCTCTCATCAGCAGCAGGGTAGACAGACTCGCTCCAATGACTCTGCTGCCTCTATTGCCGCCAAAAGAATCTGCACTGACTCCACCTTATTTTGCTTGTTTTTGTAATGCTCGCTAACAAATGTGTCCATCTGCAATTTTATAGGTTGGTTATGACAAACCAGTATTAGGCACGTGTGAATATTACAGCTGTATGGTTATGTCTAAACAGTATTATCACATGTGAATTTGGTGGATAGGAGAGAGCACCAAAGCAGAACCTGTGACATTTCTATGGTGTGATAGTACACAGATAGTACACAGAATAAGAGTTAAGCACATGTGAACTTAGTAACAGTGTATATCAAAGTATTGTTAAGCAGATGTGAAATTTGTAGGTAAGGGATATGCCATTGCAACCTTGGGCACACCTGATTTTCCAAGGTATGGCATTATGTCCAAGCACTCTTAGATACATGTACAGTTTCCTGCTGTAGGAGAATGCCAAATAAGTCTGCAGAACATGTGATTGCTCTATGAGGAGAAGTAGGTGAAAGCGGACTTGGGCACCTGTGAATTTTGCAGGCAGAGGATTATACCAATGTAGTTGTGGGTAGTCATCTTATTTTTGGACAGCATATTTTTGATAAAGTTGGGATGCTGCTCGGCAATAAGATTAATTGGTTGAAAAGTGACTGTTTCCATTAACAGACAACTGTTATATGATAGATTTTGAAGGATGGAATTGTACGTGGTTGGATGAGAGGGTCACATACTTGAGGATGACCTTGTTACGGAATTTGAAAAAAATGGTGGATGTTAATGTGGAGAGAGTGATTTCTATTATGACGATGTTGATAAATGGAGGAATGTCTCTGGATGTATGGGAAACGATTAGTGCATTAAAGATATCTTTATTGCCAAAGCTATTACCTTTGCCATCCTCAACACAAGTTACTGAATAAGATATATAAAGTTTACAAAGATTTTCTATGGATGGGTAAAAAAACGAAACAAATTCCTCATTATATCTTAGCTTGTGATGTCAAATATGGAGGTTTTTGATATCCAGATCTGGATAAGTATTTTAGGGGCTTTGCTCTCCAGAAGACAGCATTGTGCTTTGCATGGAATTATGTGAACGCATCGATCTGGGAGTCTATGGAGACCTGCGCAGTATTGCCCATCTGGCTTTCAAATATGTATTCTATGTGTAAGATGCCACAATCGATCAATTTTTTGCCCACGATATGGCTGACTAGTGATGTGCTGCTTACATGGTTCAAAGAGAATGAACAAGGGGTTTGGTTACATAAGGAGGCATCCTTGTTGTTCTGGAAGTGTGGGTGTTGAACTGTGTATTTTGTATAGGTGTTCTTTTTGAATTGGATCGGCTTGTTAGTTTTGAGAAATTGCAGGGACAGTATGGACTGCCTGGAAGGGATAGACAGAGGTTTGAAGAATATAAGTCCTTATTGTGTGATGCCCCAAACATACATTACTGTGATTGTGTGGGTGCAGCAAGGGAGCAAACTTTCATTTGGGTCTGTGCACTGCCAAAGCGGTGGGAGTTGCTCAAAAACAAATACTAAAAGTATGGGAAATGAGGAAAAAGACACAATTTGAAACTTGGTTGAGTGAGTTGATTTTACTGTCCTCTTATGAGAATGTGATGTATAAGAGAAGAGATTGCTCTGAAGACTATGCTGGTATTTGTGCACCCTTTATTGACTTATATGGGTGATTATGGAAGCTGTTGGCAATGTGGTTCTTGATTATGTGACTGTGCACAATTGGTTTTAATAATGGTTTTGTGTGTGTGTGTGTGTGTGTGTGTGTTTGTGTGTGAATATGCATGTTGTTAAGATTTCTGTTGAATTGCAATGAACTGCATTATACTCATTCTAATATATGTTTCAAGTTTCTTGACATTAAATAACATTTGCATACAAAATAAGGTTTTCCAGTGGAAAAAAAAAGCAATAAGAATTAACAAATATATATCATATGCAGCACCGAAGGTGGTAGGGGACAGGGCAGCGGCCTTGCAAAGAATAGGGCCTCATCCGTTTTTTTGCCAGTCCGGAAACAAAGGTGCCAGTAAGCTCACTGGCAACCTTGTTCCTGGATCAGCAAACTTGAGTCTGCCTGCCAGAGCCGCTGTGCCTGACAGGTCTGACCCTGCCAGGCTCAGCAGCCATGGTAGACAGACCGGTCACAGAAGCACTGGCACTGTTAGCAACGTTGCCGGAGCTTCGGTGTCCCCACTCCCATAGAGTCCTTTATTTTCTATCATGCGGGCAGTTAGGAGTCAAAATTAGGAGTCACGCACAGTTTTCATTAATGTGTTGCTGTTTATTATTAGTTCATCCTCTTGTGCAGCGCAATTTCTTACCTCAAGTTTCTTGGTCGTCACGCTGAGGATTTTAGTTACTAGCGGTCGGCGACAGCCTCCAGCAAAACAGTGAAAACAGCAGCTGATTTGTGTCCTTGACTTGCAGTGGGCTTAACGGCGCAAGGGTGAACTCAGTCCCCTTTTGTTGTCTAACTTCCTGGTTGGACGGAGACTTTCGCCCTTCTCCCTTAAAGCAGCAGGCAGGCAGGCTGGCAGGCAGTCCTTCAGTGACAGATGCGGGTAAATCACGGGTGATGCAGGAAAACAGCAGCTGATTTGAGCCCATGACTTGCAGTGGGCTTAACAGTGTTCGTAACGGTGCCTGTGCTACAGGCATGCTGTGCTCGCGGGTGCCTTTCATTCTGACTACTCCTAAACAGCAAGTACAGCCGTGGGAAGGACACAATAGACAAAGGGACGAGTATAGGAGGTTCCCTGAACGCCTCGGTACAAATGTGCAAAGAGGATTGTGAAGACAACAAAATCACAGTCCCAGTTAACTACCAATCACCTACAACATTAGAAACCAAGAGCCAGCAATAAGAAAAGAAGGATAAAACTTAAAACATCAAGAAGCAAAAAATAACACTGCCGCAGACCCGACTGCGAAAAAAGAACATCAGTACACCTAACATGAAGATTCAAAGCATAAAGGAAAAAAACAAAGCATCTTTATGCAATACCTCATTACTAGACAATGGAGATATTGACAAAGAAAGCAAATCCAAAGTACAAAAGCAAAACAGTTCCCAAAAAACGGGTGAAAAGTCATTGGTAAAAGACACAGCGAAAGAATATGATGGAGAAAACACCCAGACACAGAAGGAGGTTCAAAAAGAAATAGCTCTGATAAAGGGAGACACTGGTCTAGGAAAAATAAAAGTAATGACCCAGGATCAAGACTCAAGAGCCATGGAAAATGAAAAAGGAATAATAGACCAAAACAGTGAGCTACAAAATAAACGCCACCAAAATATGGCACAAAACCAAGGAAGCTCAATGAATCTGGCAGGCATGCGATTTTGATGAAACCCATCGCTCCCATAAAGAATGATGACAGCGTGATTATAGCAAGTAAACAGAATGAAGTAGAAATGAGAACACATAACAATGATGAATCCAATGGAATTGAAGCAGATAAACAAGAGGGAACGCATTTAAACGAGGTAGAAGAGTTAACCCAGCAAGAAAAAGCAAAAAAGGCAAGAAGAAAATGGCAATCTCTATACGAGAGTCGAAGATACTCACAACTCCCAGTAAACAAGACATACAAACAAACGAATCCAAAAGCTGTGAGACTCTCATTAGATATAGCTGAAATTGAAAACCAAATGAGAAACCATGAAAAAAGAAGATAAGTATTTGGAAACAGACAACCCCTTGGGACGACAGATGTAAGTGAAACAAATGTCACTGCACAACAGGCAACAAAAAAACACGCCTGCAGCAAACAGAAGTTCTATCACAAGCAGAGAATTACAGTGAGAGATGACCTATACACAGAAGAATGACAGCTCAAAGGCAAAACATTGTTCCACCCAGATGAGTCCTCAACACCGAACATATGTGGATATGAGAATGGAGACAACAATGAAATGGCATCAATCCCAACGTCAATGCTAGATCTTCAAAACATGTTAATAACGACAACATCACAATCATTGATCCCATATATGAAATTGCAAGAGACTCTAACTGAGACAATAGAAGATCAGGCGACTCTACTTGCACTAATACATTCCAAACAAATATCCCAGGAGACATATATGAAGAAATTAAAAGAACATTTGGACATCGAAGCTAGCGCCCAATCACCTGTGGCAATCCAGATTATTTGACATTGCAAGGAGCGATCGAGCCGAAAAAACAGATCTAACGCATGCACTGATTACGATGATGACACCAAAGAATAACCTGACAAATCAGACCGAGAAGGAAAGGACAAAAGATAAAGCTGATAATGAGATATCACCAAGGCTGACACAAGACAAAGATACAATATCCTAAAATGCGGAAAGAGTGTTGGCACCCCAAAGAACCACACAGAATATTCTTGTGGAAAACCTAATAGATCTGAGTGAAGATCTGAGATCCCTGCCAAACCCTGCAAAAAGTAACTTGAAAGGGCCTGAAACATATGATATCTTCAATAAGGGAAGTAAGATGCTACCAGACAAAGAAAAACAAAGAAAAAGGTGTCATCGGAAAAAACAAAGGCAAACAGGTTTGAGTGCTTTTCTGAGAAGCCTCAGAATGCCAGCAAAAGAGATCACAGACAAAAAACAGAATTGCGAGGTGAAGGAAATGTGGAAGAAATAATAATTGAGGAATTGATGGAAATGTCAATGTATGTGGAAGAACCTAATGATCAATCTGAGGAAGATCAAATTCAAATGAGCCAAGAATCCATGATTATCCTGGATCAATATGAGGAGAATCACTTGCAAGAGTCCACAAGATACGACTTCACACTTGAGGAAATATCAAATGAAGATTTACAAGATGAAACAACAGAAACGGTAGAGATGAGTGAAATGAATATGGAAGATGGCAGAGTCAACGGATGGCAAATGCCAGTAGAGTGACAGGGAAAGTACAAAGACAACCGAAATACACCCAAGAGTGACACAGAAAAGAAAATACAGCTCCCGACCTTTATTGAGCCACATAAAAAATCAGAAAATATGGAGCATAGGATAAAACTGCAAAGAATAACAACGCAAAATGATAATCTAACATTGAACCACACAAACATACTGAGGCTGATGAAATATCAACAAAAGACATTCATACCATACAGTCCCTGGATGATGCAACAACAGATCAATTATGGATAGCATTTATTAATGAAAAAGCTCTAAATGTGATGATTGAAAGTAAGCCAACTTTCAGACAACTAGGATATGATCTATTACTCTCCAATGAAGGAAATAAAAGTGTGAGACACATCCGAAGCATCCAGAGAATAACAACTCAGAAGAAATACAGAGTGGACCCAATGAGCCCAATAAAAAAAGAATGCCTGAAAGCAGAAGAAAAGATGAAGAACGCCTGTTAAAGTGGCAAGAGGCTTACAATAAACAAGGAATATGGAGACAACTCAGCACTACAAGCTCGAGTGAACAGGAGAGCTACAACCAACAATGGTAACAATTGAATAAAGAGAGGATGCCAACACTCTCACTGTGCTCTTGGAATACGCGAGGTTACAGACATTTATTTAGAGAAACAGAAAAAGACCTACAGAATTGTGACCTAATCTGCATACAGGAATCATGGTTATCTGATCAACCAATATGCAACGGATATACAGTGTTTATGAAACCAGCAATACAAAGGAAAAAGGGCCGTCCATCGGCAGGTCTTCTAAATTTGATCAAAAGTGGAACAAATATGGAAATAATTGAGGTGGAAAACTTACATCCTTGGGCCCAAATAACGATAATTAAAATAAAGAGAACCTACACCGAGAAAACTGACTCTTCCAGTTGTCTAACGAAAGCTCAAACATGGGGTATAGTCAATGTATACTGGAACCCTAAAGCCATATTAGAAGAAATCTTTATAGACTCTGTGTTTTCAGCAATTGATTGAGCTAGAATCAAATACACCGAAATACAATTCATTATTTGTGGAGATTTAAACATCCACCTATGTGACATCAATGGTGAAGAAATAGAAGAATACATGCTACAGTCTCGAGCAAAAAAATGGATCAATGAAACAGCAAATAGGTACATGCTCAGGTCAGATAGCCTTGACACAGAGACAGGCCGACAGATCGAAACCTCGGATAATGGTAAGACAACTGCAATAATTGACTTCATTTACATGACTAAAGGAATATATGATGAGATAAACAGTTCCACCAATCTCAAAAATCCTAATAGTGACCATTATATCATGAAAAGAACATGGAATGTCAAAAGGATGAATAAGGAATGCAGACTCCTACCTCGCATAGAGATAAACAGTGGGATGAATAGATGAAGGATTAGCCAAAATATGATAGGAAAATTGTCAACCATAATGTCAAACTCAATGCTCAAATACTCACAAACAATAAACTATGAATGGCTGCTTCTTCCATTCAGGAAAGATACAAAAACAAACCCACAAGCATTGAAGAAACATCTGCATGCGTACAACTCAAATGTTGTACAAAAGAAAAAGGAATTGAGACAGACAATAAAATGGATAAAAAAAGAAAATCCAAGTGATTAATTAATACAAAAAAAACTGAAATTGGAAAAATAACAACACAAGAACTGGATGAAAAATAATAGAGTGACGGTACTACAGGAAGATGCAGAGAGAATGATGCAAGCAAAGCAAAACTGTAATACGTGGCAATTATGGTCTCTGAAAAATTGTAAGACAAACTTCCAAGATTCTATGACCGCCAATGTACCTGAGGCAAATTGGACAAAATACTTTACTGAGTTATATGGCCAAAAACAACAGAACAAAGAAAACGGACAGCTGCTAAAGACTCCAACATGGCAATGCGAGTGGGACTCAGAAGATATAAAAGAAGCAATAAAGAACTTAAATACATCCAGAGCGCCAGGACCCAACGTTCTATCCAACATGGACATTAAACGGAACCCTGACTGCTGGAGCTCAATATGCGATTGCATATTCAAGCTAATACGAAAGACTAAGAACATACCAAAAACATGGCAGCAAGCTACCATAATACCAATTGTTAAAAATGGGTGAACCAAAGACCCAAGAAACTACCGTCCACTGGCTTTACTGGACCCACTCGGGAAAATATTTGCAAACACACTACTTGGGAGCCTGAACAGTTGGGCAACAAAAGAAAACAAATATGCCACGGGACAAACAGGATTTGTAAAAACAATAGGAACAAATATCAACCTTTTCATCCTGAATCTACTAAAGCATGAAGCCATAATAACCAGAATGCAGATCTATGCAGCTTTTATTGATCTAAAATTAGCTTTTGATTCAGTAAATAGAAACCACCTGTGGAAGAAACTAAGTGCCTGGGAGTGGGTAACATCCTGGAACCAATTAAGTTATTGTACCACAATACCACCATAAGAATCAGAATGTCCAGGGAAGGAGTACTTTCAGAACTGATAAAGACATGCAAGGGCCTCATGGGGGCTGCCCCCTAGCTGCCACCGTATTCCACTTATACACAGCGGACTTAGAAACAAGCATCTACACACTGATGATTAACCCACCGAAACTGAACAACACAACAATAACGTGCATCATGTACGCAGACGACATTGTAGTATTAGCAACAACCCCACGAGGGCTACAGATTGCTCTACAGCACTTAGAACAGTACATGATGAAAAAAAACAGCTTGAAATAAATGTTCAGAAAACAAAAATGATGCCTATGATGAGACAAAATTAAAAGAAAGGGCCAGCAACTTTGTTCTACATTGGAAAGGAAAAAATCAAAGAAGTAAAAAAGGTCAAATACCTTGGGGCTTGGCTAACACAATCACTGACAGAGATAGAATGGGCACATCACCTAAGAGCAAAAACATTATCATTAGCCCGACAAGCGAACATTATTGATACCACTAATAACATTTTATAGACAAAAAGTGATGGCTATCTTAACATATGGCGCGGAAACAATGCTACACATAGATAACGCGATTTAGCAACACATAGAAGGGCTCTTTTGGAGAAAAGTTCTAAGTGTACCAGTATCATTTCCCATGCCACGCATCTGAGCAGAATTAGCTTTACAATCACTGAACTCTATTGTTGATTGGAAACAACTAGATCTATACAGAAAGATTATGAACAACACATACGCACCACCTATTGAAATCTTACGAACCAAGATCAATGGAAAGAAAGAACAGCCTTTGGAAATATGGAAAAGAGTAATCGAAACAAAACGTGAAGCTGAAAGCATCCCCAGAGATATGCTTTTAAACAGACCACAAAAAGAGAAAAGGAGATTGATAGAGAATGACTGGACACGGACGAATGAGACCAAAGCCAAATATCAACATGATATCCCTTGCAAACTGGATGTAAGACCAATCAACAAATTGCCAGCGTATTTAAAGTCATTCCCATCACCGAAGACGAGAGACATCTTTATGAGAATGAGGCTAAATATACTCCCCACACAAGAAATCATGGCAGCCATGAGGAAAATAACAGATAATGAAAAATACTGTAGATTTTGCAATGACGAAGACTCAGCCGAAAGCCTGTACCATATTATGATGATATGCCCAGCTCTAAGTGGGAAAAGAAATATAGCCAGAGGATGGTTTATGCAGAATCAAATGACTTTCTCCCCAGAAGATCGATGGGCCGTAATCATAGCTGGAAATGTGAAAAAACTGATATATGCGGTAGTTACCTTTTGGAATAACATCATGGGGAACTGCCAAACTGCATGAGGAAGAAGTAAGGAAACAACCAATGAATCAGATTCTAACAGTTTTTTTTGTTTTTTGTAAAAAATGCTTTTATTTTGTTCGGAAGACAATACAAAGTGATATGTAAGATAATGCAATAAGATGACAGGTTCGATATGTAAACTGAAACATTTTAAATAAAAAAAGGTGCCGGTGCTACAGTCATCCCCATTCCGGCACCCAGCGAAAGAGCAATTACCGGGTCTGGCACGGCCGGAATACCATGGTAAATGCTCATTCGTGAGTGCCGGACTTTCTTGCAAGTTTGGAGGCAGCCTTGCCGGCTTTACCAGCAAGGCTACCTCCAAACTTGTAATGAGGCCCAATGTATTTCTTTGGTTCCATGTAATTTCATGGGCCTCAAGCAGGGCTGTCCCTTGGCTGCCACCTTATTCCACTTATACACAGCAGACTTAGAAACAAGCATCTACACACTGCTGATTAACCTACCGAAATTGAACAACACAACAATAACGTGCATCATGTACTTTTTTTCATCGACAGTAATTATTTCATGGTAATTTACTATGAAGTAATTACTTTGAAATTGTACTTCAGATTTTTTTTCTTTTTCCTTTTGGGGGGTCCCGTCATACTCCTCTTTCCTCTTCATTACTACCCCTCCCTAAAACCTTCCTCCCCCCTTTTTCATCCCGTAACCCTTACACCTAAATAACCTTATTTGTCATAGTAATTTTGAAATAATTACTTTGTAGTAAATTACAACTAAATAATTACTGTTGATGGATGAACGGGATACCTTTTTTTTTTAAATCTCTTTATTAGTATGTCATTAAATTAAATCACAGAAGAATCAAATACAGAGCGGAATAGTGAACCAGAGAACACAAATCAAAATTATTCAATTAAAGAACATATCTATAAACAAACAGCATAATCAAATGATGCCTCTGACATACTAAGAAAATATTCATTTTTGTAAACAATAAAAGAGCAAAATACAACAGTCAATAAAAGCATGTAACATAGAACATACACACAAACACCAACAACACACAGACACCAAACCAAATCCCCCAAAAAGTATAATAGTGAAAAAAAAAATAATAATAATAATTATCTTTCCCTTCTCTTTTCTTCTTCCCCATCTCATTTCCTTTACTCTTCATTTTCCCACTACACCATTTCTACCCACTCCTCATAGTAGTCCACAACCTATATAGTCAATCATACAAGGCATTGAATGGACCCCAAAACAGATTGTGCACCTCCTCCTTGTCTTTCACTCTAAATGAGAACTTTTCAAAATTCGATAAGGTGCGCAAATCAACTGACCAATCTTCAACTGTAGGCTTCTTCCTAGTTTTCCAAACTCGAAGGATCAGTCTTATGGGCACCAATAAAGCCTTATTTATCCAACCACTATATTTCAAAGAATGCCTACACCTACCTCAAAGTAGAAATAAGATAATGTTCCCACCCGATCTCTGTAAAGCTACATCCAAAATTAAATCAATTCTATCAATTACATCAGTCCAGAAAGTCTGAACTCTAGAGCAATCCCATAGAAGATGCATAAAGGTACCAACATCATTTCCACATCCCCAACATAGATTATCAGTTCGTAACCTCAGTTTATACATTTTAACTAGTGTCCAGTACACCTTACCCACCACCTTCTGTCTAATCAGACGCAAGTTTAAATCCGTACCCACATTGGCACTCACCCTAAAAATATCTTTCCATTCCCTGTCCGTAAAATACATATTTAGATCATCCGACCACACCATTCTCAATTTATCCCACTCCGCAACATGTTTATCTTCCAATTGCATAAAGGTCATATATGTACGCACAGAATATTCCTGTCCTATAAGCAATTGACACAGTGCGGGTTTGATTCCCAATGAATTGCCAATCATTCTTTTCCTAAGACGAATCAGGGAGCTCAGGTCTTCATATTTTTGTCTTTCTCTTTCATGCAACCCATATTTCCTCTGTATGTTCCCAAATGCCAAAAGATCATCACCATCCAATATATCACCTATTGTCAAAATCCCCTTCCGAACCCAAGTTTGCCAAATCAAACATCTATTGTTTAATTGTAAAACTTAATTGGGCCAAAGAGAAGCATCTTCACTAAAACCATATGACTGGCTATTATCTCCAAACAACCCCTGCAAGGACCGCCTGGTTGCCACTATAGACTTCAACTTTAATTTATTAATCAACATATTGCCCATGGTATAAAGGCTATTTAAACGCTACAGATTGCAAACCCCTCTGTCAATGCGCCTTACAGTACTTATATAAATCAGAATATCCAAAACCTCCTTCATCCACACTTTGCAACAGCAGAAATCTAGGGATCCACGGCTTCTTACGCAACCCCCACAAGAAACATTGGAAAATCTTATCAATTTGCATAATCCGTTTTTTGGAAATCAATAACGGAATCGACTGAATTATATATAACACTTTTGGTAATAAAATCATCTTTATCGCATTTATCTTTGCCCATAATGATAAATGAAGTCTATCCCATCGTCTTATTGGATATATAATTTTATCCACTAGTTTATCAATATTATATTGCATAATTTCCCTCAAATCACCAATGATATACATACCAAGATATTTAACATACTCAGGGGACCATTTGCATTTCCATACCTTCAAAATATCCTTACTACACTCATTAGACAACGGGAATATCTCAGTCTTATCCCAGTTTATTTTATGGCCCGAAATCTCACCCATTTCTTCAAACATCCGTTTCAGAACCAATCCACATTGTTCAGGATTTGACAACAGGACTAGCATATCATCTGCATAAGACAATACCTTAACTTCCACACCTCCAACACACAAACCTTTAATTTCTCCATATTGCCTAATATAAGCCGCCAAAGGCTCAAGTGCTAAATCAAACAAAAAAGGCAATAAAGGGTACCCTTGCCTCGTACCCTTGGACGAAGAGAAAGACTCCGATATTAAACCATTTATAGTCACCCCTGCTTTACCCTCATAATGGATACACATAATCATTGTCATTAAGGTTGGTCCAAAACCCATTTTTAATAAAGTGCATTCCAAAAACCTCCAATTAACTCTATCAAACGCTTTCTCCGCATCAAAAAAATGAATTACCCCTTTCGATTTTTTATTATGATGTATTCCAATGACATCTAAAACAGTCCTGATATTATCATATCCATATCTGCCCGGGATAAAACCCACTTGAGACTCATCCACTAGATCACCCATATTAACCATAAGCCTATTCGTCCAAATTGTTGTAAATCTTGAAATCCACATTCCACAGCGAAATAGGTCTATAATTACTGCACTTCCTGTGATCTCGATCAGGTTTAGGAATGACAGTAATCATTGCATCTGTCATTGAATCGCATACCCTTCCTGATTTCAAAAAGCATTAAAAAGGACACATAAAATAGGCGATATTTGCTCAACACATTTTTTATAAAATTCCGAAATAATCCCCTGGTGATTTTCCGTCTTTCAATTGCAATATTGCAGCAGTAACCTCAGCCACATCAATCGCAGACTCCAGAATCAATTTTTTTGTCATCTCTAAGTCGTAAAAGGTGAACTTTATCAAAACAAGACTGCAAGTCTGTTTCAGTAGGATGTAATTGTTCCTTATACAACTCTTTATAAAACAATCTAAACTCTTCACAAATATCTTCACTCCTATGAAATACCTCACCCCTATCATTTTCAATAGATGGAATACACTTGTCCACCATCAGACCATTAAGGTTATTTTGCAGAAGACTGCCATTTTTGTCTCCAAATTCCCAAAAGCGCTGCTTCGTATAGAATAAACTCTTCCCTGCTTGTGAATGCAAAAGCATCTTTAACTCCTCTTCCAATTTATTCAATTTATGTTTCATGCAAACCTTCTCTACTTGTGCACAATCCCTTTGCAAACCCACAATCTCCTTCTCTAACTTTTCAATCCTTACTTTATTCTTCTTTTTAGCATGGGAAGTTCTACAAATCAATTCACCTCGTAAAACCGCTTTAAAGCAATCCCACACAATCTTAATGTCAGCAGATCCATTATTTTCCTCAAAGTATTTTTGAATAAATTCATCCAATTCCACATTAATTAGAGGGTCATTAAGAGAATTAGCTTGTATTCTCCATCTCATATTCTTTTTATGAAAACCATGCAAATTAATTTTCAGATCTATGAGTGCGTGATCAGAAATACACCTCTCCCCAATACCTGAACTAAACGTCTGACCAACTATTCTATCACTAATAAAAAAAAATCAATCCGAGAGTATGAATTATGGACCGGTGAATAAAACGAATATTCCCTATCTCTTAGATGATGAACCCTCCAAATATCAACCAGATTATACTTAATAGCAAACTGTTTCAATTCCGCACTTAATTTCCCATTATTATATCTACAATCAGACTTTCTGTCCACATCACTATCTATCACTAAGTTAAAATCTCCACCTAAAATAATCGCCTCTCCCTCCATCCCCCCCAAAAGATCATCCAACTTCCTGAAAAAAACTATATCTGGGGCACATGGAGCATATACTGTCCCCATGGTAAGTTTCTTCCCATTATGTAAAATATCAATCAGAAGAATATGACCTTCTTGATCTTTTACTGTTTTCTCAATCTTGACAAACAATCCCCTCCTAAATAAAATACTAACCCCGCTAGACTTAGTATGATAATAGTTCGATACCGCCTGTGGGTAATTTCGAGTAGTCAAATAATCCCCAATCTTCTCATTCAAATGAGTCTCCTGAAGAAACACAATATCACCTTTACTCCTCCATATCCGTGCCAAAACCTTCCTTCTTTTAAACACACATCCAATACCCCTGACATTCCAAGAAACAAAGATTAAAGGATCAATAACTCACCACTAGAATCATCTACATTTCACATAATTACCATCCCATCTATTCACACAGACTTGTGTCACAAAACCTATCCACGGAAGAGGAATTAAATCCTCCAAACTAAGAACAGAAAAAGTCAAAAAGAAAAAATAAACATTTGTGATAAAGAAATAAAACCCCACTCCAAAACACATAAAAGACAACAAAAGACACACAAAACACACATATCTACCAGTACCAGAAGCCCAACCACCATCAGGTTTATAATAAGTAAAAATATATACACACCAATACCTTTTCAGAACTATACCCACCAGGCATCCTAGGCCAATTTCTACAATCTATGAATAAATATCCTACCCTACTTTAAGCCGTAACAAACTAAGTGTACTCCAAAATAATTAAATTAAAGCCGCAGAACCTATCACCATAAAGTGTAAGACCAATCAACTAACAACTTCTTGACCATTGATCCACAATTCCTCAACCTCAAAAATACAACAGGAAACCCCTCCTTCCCTTCCCCATAAGTCATATCAATAAACTTAAAATCAGAAACCCCTGCATTGTGATGTATTATCCATCACTACCACACTTATCCTACATAAAACACACTCACAGACTACGCATCCAACTGCACCCAACTACACAAAATCAAAATCATATCCAACCCATACCTTCCCAACCACCTCCCACCAACCAATTCTAATCCAAGAAATGAACCTTCTATAATAATCCACCACACGAAAACACACCCATCTCCAGACACGTCAATTAGACATTGGTTGTTTCATATAATTCCTAGAACAATCACAAAATCATATCCCCATGACACATAGCATTCATTAACACCAAGACAACCATGTCAAGGCATGTTACAAAAGCAAGCACCCCACAAAAACGCCCAACAAGCCGCCTTGAATATCACATATGATGGCTCCAGCCAATACATCACACCATTATGAAGCCCAACACAAACATTATATTATGTTCCTGAGAAACAGTTAGAAACTGCTGAAAAGCACAAATACATTATCAACCCCAACCACTCAACCATTTCAAACTTAGGTAATCCGCAACAGGATATCAAACATGAAAATTAGTTACAACTAATATACCGCACAAGACCAATCGTGAAAGGCCCTCGAACAATCTACAAATAGTAGACAACCAAAGTAATATCCCATATCCAAATCATTTGTTGCAATCCCTCACAGAAACCATACCTTTTGTTTTTAACAGCCAGCAGATGCACATTTGCATTTTCCTTTGGCTCTCCCAATTGTCCATGTTTCCCATTTTACTTCCCTTTTGCCAGTAACTTAAAGGAGGTTAGGGTGGTGCCTGCCATGTGCTTTTACAGAGCAGCCACTACTGCCATGGGTTCCAGCTCCTTCTGACTGAAAGAGGACAGACAATGCAGGCTATGGGCCTGGTAGTTCTCAGCATTTTGTCATTAGCATTCTGCCCACGTGGTGCCAAACCCTGATTTCTCCCACCACCAACATGAGGTAGGGTCCACTAACCATGCTGGCTCTACTAGTGCACCCTGCCGGGGGATCAGGCCATGCTGGGGCAGACAAGGCATTGCGAAGAAAGCTGTGCTGGCACAAATTCATGAGGAATATGCGTCACTTCAGAGAGCATGAATAATGACTGTACTGATTGGTGGAGGGTGCTTCAGCAGTGGGGTATGTGGCATGTGATGAATGGTCCCCATACTCCTCCTTCTGCTACAGCTTATATTGCTGGATCATAGTACCATAGTGCTCTTGTTTAGGTTACGACGTGGGGTAGTCTTCTGCCAATGACCGCTTACGACATGTCATGGTTCACGCTAAGAACCCCCTGGATCTGATGGGCCCCCCCCAGTCATCGACTCCCATAAGGACTTATCAAGCCCCAAGGGAGTGTCCCAGAGCCTCTTGAACTCAATCCTGGCGCCGGTGGTGCCAGGCTCATAAGATGGGATGAAGCATGTGAAACTGCTTGCTCAGCCTAGTGAGGCTGAGCCTTTCAGCTTTCTCTGGGTGTGGTTGAGGGACTATTTTACCTGGAACTACTTGCAAGGCTATTTAAGCCATGCCCTGCAGGCAGAACACGCTTCGCATTATTCTGCACTCCTGCAGCGTAACGCTCACCGTGTCCGTCCTGTCCTTGAACTTCTACAGTCATGTCCGTTCAGAATTTCATCCATCGGTGCCTAGAAGGAGAAAGGCAAGAGAAAACAAAGTCAGTACAACAGCAAAGTCTTACCTGCAGCATCCTTCCTTCGGTTGCTTCTTCAGCCGCTTCCAGACTTCCGCATCAGCTGAAGGGAAGGTATTTATTCAGGCCGCAAGACGCACTCGGGTTCAGCATTCTTCCGGAGCAGCTTTGGAGCGGTTCTTCCATTCTTCATTCCGATGCCGTGCTGCTTCTGCAAAAAGAAGAAGAAACAACAGTAAGTCACCCACGGAAGGGAAACCAGTATTTTAGACTTACAGCTCTTCACTCTTGCGCTTCAACTCACCTGTAGGAAATCTGCTCTGCATCTTAAACTACTTGAATCTCCATTCGAAATCCATTCGAGGCCGCGCCTGAAAGAATAAACAAAGGCTCAAATCAAGAGGGGTGGAGGCAAAATTAAGCCTTTAAACACCTATACCAAGCAGTTATTGGCATAGATACTTACCTGTTTACCCAGCTCTCCAAGACCCGGCAACCACTCATCGGATCAGTGAAGTAACTCGATCCTGGGAAAGACTGTATTAAACGCGCCCCTGCTAGATTGCAGGACGGGGTGTCTACCTTACAAAATTCTGAGGTGAGATCAAGAGGAGTAGGGTCTCAGGTGGTGGAGGAGGTGGGCCCAATTCAACCCCACTCTGCGGCTCATATCTTATTTCGATCTTGCAGACAAATGCCTCGTGAGGGTGATAACAAGGGAGAAGTCACAGCAGCGTCATCAACTGCACAGTACCACGCAAGCGCAGACATCATTCGTGCAGCCACGTGCTACGCCCCCATGGAGACCAAGTGAGCGTTACAGAATGCAAAGCCTTATACTAATTCCTCTACCTGGGCATCATGGAAACCTCTGAGACAGATCATCTAGATCAGCTTTTGGGGGAACTTAGGGCTGAGGTATATTCAGCTCGGCAGGAAACCAATGCCTTGAGGAGAGAACTGATCGTGGCCAAGGATCGTACTGATGACCTCGCTAGACAACTACTTCAGTCACAGGCTGGGCAAACACCGTTACCTGGATTGGAGTCAACGGTTCCAACAACACCAAGCAAACCAGTCCAAGTGGTTCTTCCAGGGGCCGTACCCTTAGCACCTCCAGAACGCTTTGCGGGAGACCCAAAATGGTATGCAGTCTTTATCAATCGGTGCCGACTGCATTTCCTATGTAGACACGGAGCCTTCCCAAATGACCAATCTAAGGTGGCCTTCGTGCTTCATACCTCAGTGGCAGTGCGGTGGACTGGTCAGTTCCACTAGTCAATCGGGACGATCCTATTCTGTGGGACTTTCAGAGGTTCCAATTGAACATGAAGAAGCTTTTTGCCCGCCATTCCCAGGGCCAGGCATTGGATAATGAACTCTTGTTTCTACATCAAGGCAATCAAGATCTGTTAACGTATATCGCAACTTTTAATAGGCTATTAGTAGAAACCGACTGGCCAGATGACAAAAGAACAACACTGTTTCACCGAGGGTTGAGAGGTGAATTAAAGGATGTTTTGGCTCAAGTGGTCAACCCTCCCAGAGACTGTGCTGAATATATAGACTTGGTGGTTCAGCTTGATCATAGACTACAGAACCGTAAGGCAGACCAAGCTAGAAGGGACACTCAGGTATTCGTACGCCCAAAGGAAAGTGCATCTAAAACCACTGACTTGGCCGAACCCATGCAGATTGGAGGGGTGCACGGGCCACTGTCCAAGGATGAAAGAGACCGGAGAAGGCAACAACAATTGTTTTGGTATTGTGGATCAGCCGGCCATTTTCTCCGAGAGTGCCCTGTGAAACCACCCAAGAAAGCAGTTGGGGTTGCCAGCAAAGTGGAAGCAGAGCCAGAGTCGGAAAACTACCCCGCCCAACAAGCATAGAGGTCCACTTGTTGAGTGAAAAGAAGGACTAACAGACCTCACACCTAGCCTTGCCAATGATCCTTATAAGTCACCAACAGCTGTCTCGAATGCATACAGTCAAAGCTTATATCGACAGCTGAGCCATTGAAAATTATATGGACCAAGAATTGGCTGCAAGGATGAACCTTCCACTCTGTGAAAAGGCAACAACAGATCTAGTCACTATTGTCGACGGAACAGAAATCGCTTCGGGCCATGTATTGCACTCAATGACTGAGATGACACTTCTGTGCCAAGACGGACATCGGGAAGCCATTGTGTTTGATATAATTAAGGCCCCACAATTCCAAATCATTCTGGGAATGCCATGGCTAGTATCACACAATCCTTGCATCGACTGGTGTGCTAAGAGGCTGACCTTCTCAGACGAATGTGCTCGTACCTGCTATCAAGTAAAAGAACTCTTGGTCAAAGAAGTGACAACAATCATGAGCCTAGCTAATCCACTGCCCGGTATATCAAGAATATCAGGATATTTTCCAGAAGGATAAAGCCAACACTCTCCCTCCCCATAGGTCGTACGACTGTCAAATCATTCTCATACCTGGCGCACAGATTCCATGCGGTCGAATCTATGCACTCACCGAACCTTAAAACCTGCATCTAAAGAAATATCTAGATCAGTACCTGGCTAACGGTTTTATCAGCCCATCCAAGTCGCCGGCAGCTTCTCCCTTATTCTTCGTGCCTAAAAAGGAAGGAGACCTTAGGACTTGCATCGATTACTGCGCATTGAACCAGGTCACTGTTAAAAACCGTTATCCTTTGCCTCTAATCCCTGAACTTTTGGACCAAGTTAAAGACGCCCGAATTTATACCAAGTTGGACGTCCGTGGGGAATACCACCTGGTACGAATCAAGAAGGGGGATAAATGGAAGACCGCCTTCCTTACCAAATACGGGCTGTTCGAATACCAGGTGATACCCTTTGGCCTTTGCAACGCCTCAGTGGCGTTTCAGTAGTGAGAACTAATTGATGTGTGTGTCGTAGTATACATCGACAACATTTTGGTGTACTTCCCGTCTGAACAAGAACATGTGAAACACGTTTGTGCTGTTCTGGAGAAACTCCGTCAACACAAACACAAACTATTTGCAAAACTGGAAAAATTCTTCTTCCACGTTATGGAGGTTGAGTTCCTTTGATTTGTTCTAACCCCTCAAGGTGTACGCATGGATTCGCAGAAGGTGGATGCCATTCTCAATTGGCCCTCTCCAACCTCAATAAAAGGAGTTCAGAGTATGCTTGGGTTCGCGAACTTCTATCGTCGTTTCATTCCAGGTTTTTCACAGTTAGTGCATCCTATAACTTCGTTACTGAAGAAAAATAAATGTTTTCAATGGTCAGAGGAGGCAGAGAAGGCGTTCCAGGACTTAAAACAAAAATTCATCTCAGCCCCCGTCCCGAAACATCCCTGCCCAGATCTACCGTACGTGGTTGAGACCGACGCTTCCAGCTTGGCAATGGGAGCGGTCCTCTCGCCAAAAGATCCTGAATCCGGTCAGCTTCACTTCACCCTGTGGCCTTTTGGTCATGGAAATTCACGGCCCCAGAACTGAATTATGCCATTATGGACAAAGAACTCTTGGCTATCAAGGCAGCCTTCAAGGCTTGGTGGCACTATCTCTTGGGAGCATGGCACACGATCACGGTAATCACTGATCACCGCAATTTACACTACCTAAAGGTGGCAAAGGCTCAATCATCTCACCAACTTCGATGGGCATTATTTTTTGCTGAATTCGAATTTGTGATCACTTATCCCCCAGGTTGTCGAAATGGTAAAGCAGATGCTTTATCTCATATTGGAGTAGACGGGGAGTC
This sequence comes from Ambystoma mexicanum, assembly GCF_040938575.1. NCBI lineage: Eukaryota > Metazoa > Chordata > Amphibia > Caudata > Ambystomatidae > Ambystoma > Ambystoma mexicanum. The sequence goes on from NC_090939.1 coordinate 341,353,901, forward strand.
CATCAATCCAGATCCTGTGACAATCATCCCTGGAAGAAAATCTTGGGAATTACAACGTCTCTAACCTTAGATGACTTCCACGAGGAAATCACTCATCTCCTGGATACCAACACTCTGAAGGTTTGGCCTACCAAAAGTGCCCACCACTACGTCTCAGACCAATTACCATACTTTCAGGGTCATCTTTATCTGCCCAGCAAGGAGCTTCAAGAAAAGGTCATCTCAATCTGCCATGAATCACTGGTTGAAGGCCACCTTGGAATCACTAAAACCGAAGCCAAGATAAAGCGACCCTTTTGGTGGCCAACATGGCTTAGAGACATCAAACAATGTGTGCTGTCTTGTGGGGTCTGCGCACAAAACAAGGCTCTAAAGAAGAAATCACCAGGCCAATTGCTACCTCTGGATATTCCACCTACACCTTAGCATACATTGTCACTCGATTTTATAACTGACCTACTTCCTTGTAATGGGTACAACACAATTTTGGTGGTGGTGGACTTATTTTCCAAGATGGCTCATTTTATCCAACTGAAGGGGTCACCCTCAGCTTCAATCCTGGCAAGAGAATTTTTGGAACAAACAGTCCGGATACATGGATTTCCTTCTATCCTGATCTCTGACCATGGCAGTCAGTTTGTATCACGTTTCTGGAAAAAGTGTTGCGGTTAGCTCACATCGATGTAAGACTTTCCACCAGTCACCATCCCCAGACTGTTGGTCAGACTGAGAGGGCCAATCAGACTTTAGAACAATACCTCAGATGTATGTTACACCAAACAGAAGACAATTGGAAGGACGTTTTATGGATAACTGAATATGCCTACAACAACTCCCCGCACTCAAGCATTGGACAAAGTCCTTTCTATACTATTTACGGGTTGCATCCACGTACCTCTAACCTTGACCCACTTCAACCCCTGGAAATGCCAGCAGTAAGAAGTTTGCACACGACTATCCCTCAAGCCTTCAAACAAGCAACTGACCATCTGAGGCGAGCTAAAGAAAGATGCAAGAAATCGGCAGACAGTGTAGTCCCCAACCCCACGCAAAGGAAAGTCCACACACTATGTTAGTGATAACACAGCTCTTTATATAAATATGTTTCAAGTTCTATACACAATCAGAATAACACACTTTGTGCTCAGGCAATACTAAAATGATGAATATATATATATATATAGTCTCTATGTGGTACTACAATTACTCTTGATTCCATTAATTTGCACCAACCGCTGACAGTTTCAAATGGCATACAACTCAATAGCAAAAGGTATCAACAATAGACTTGGGAGGAAAACCAGTTGGTTAATCAATTGGCAGAATACTGGGACCCTACCTCTAGGCACAGTTCTGTGTGTGGATCTCCCTACCTGTGCAAACTGTAAATAAGATATATTGACAAGCCCAGTCCATATATTGTTTAGCAGAGTCTTATTTCCTTTTATAAATGTTATACTACCCCAATGTACGTGGTTTAGCAGAGTTCGACAACAGGTCATAGATGGATCCTTCTTGAGTGAACGCCTTTTAAGGCAGGTGCCACGGATTGTTGAGATTCCTCGAAGAAAAGGTGAACAATGTTGTTAAGAAGGCAGCTTCAGCCTTTGCAGTGCTCAACAGTGATCAATCATGGACGTCCTGTGAAGATGAGGCGTGCAATGCACCATGGTAACGATAGCTCATTGCTGCAAAGAGTGAAATGAAGAACGTAGGCCATGCAAGGGCATCGGGTCATTGGCAGTTGGCGTCGGCGATCGGGACCCGACCACGTCTGGATTTCTGATCTTCGTCAGCGTCTTTGAGGACTTCGGGTGTCGGTAAACCCACCAGAGGATTCTCCTCAGGTCGGCGTCAATCTTGACTTTCTCCAACGGTACAAAGCGGCCGATGGTGATGCGCAAGGGAGTCCTTGATTCAACGTGTTCTCAGGCAATGCAGTGTTGCGTCGCTTTTCCGCGATGATGGTCATTGACGGCGATGGACTTCAATGTCCGGGTGCTTTGTTTCCGATTCCTTGGCAGTCCCATCTCTGGTCGGCAGCCTTTCGATGACTGACTCCCAGGGAGCTTGGTGAATGTTAGCTGGTGCACAAAGTTCCCTCATAGCTCAGGAAGAGTCTCCTAGCCAGGTCCTCTCTTGGATCAGTTCTTGTAAACACGGCAGCTTTCGGATTGCGTTGAAGGAAAGCAGCAGCAACACCTTCTTCTTCCAACTGGGCTTCAAGCTAAGCATCAAGTTTTGACTTCAGCTTCTGAACAATTCCAGTAAGTGAGAGGTCCCCAGATATAATGTTCTGTATCTCATTCACACTGCTGGGCCAGGCCAAGGCAGCCAATCATTTAGAAGGGCATTCAGCAGGCCAGCAGCCAATCAGGCTCACAGTGCATTCCGGCCCTTCTTCTCCATCCAGACACTCACAATAAGGAATGTGGATTGGGACGAACAGCCATTCAGCACTCCACACTGCATTCATACCAGTTTTGGGCTGGGCTGTCTCAGTCATTGTGTCACACACCAGAAACCAGACACCCATAACATGAAATATATATTGGTCACACACTTCATTCACCCAGGTCCCACCCCAAGGGCATACCCACAACCTACAGTCATGTAGAAGGCTCCAGCCAGTCTGGCCTGGACTTCCCCACAATACGATATATGGTACTTCCACTCAACAGCCAGTCATGGCAAGGGACAGAGTCAGGGCTTCCCAGGACTTTGGGAAAATAAGATAACAGGCAATAGAAAGCAAGAGGCCACGGGGGCCATCTTGTCTCTTATCAGGAATCAACTGATTCCAATGGCAGGTCCTGGGTATACAAAAGATGGAGGATTCTCAGAGCACCTGTCAAATTCAGCATGCAGCTGCCTCCAGCCCATACCCTGCTCTATGGGCCACACACAGGTGCCCAAAACATACATTAGGGGTACAGGGTTGTACCCCCACCCACGGGTGCCATACAGGTATCCCAAGGGTCTGTTCACCAAGCCAAAAGGAGGAAGAGCTGCACTGTCAGGAGTCCCACATGGAATCCTGTCCAGGAAGTAACACAGAACACACATGATAAAAGGAGTAAAGAACAAGGACATGAAGGCCCTGTCCCACCAATTCATTTCCAGCATACAGTGAGAGTTTTGTGTGGCCACAGTGCTAGGATGCATTGGCCGGGAGTTTGAAATGTAATTGGATTTCAGAGGTGTAACATTCTGTTGTTTGGTGTCTTTTGATGAGGCTACTGAGCTAATGTGTACACGTGGCACAGTTGGTGTTCGTATAGTTTGTTTGAGCATGGAGGTTGAGAATGTTACTGTGGGGGTGGGGTTAGTGGAATTACCAGTGTTAATGCACAACTTTATTTGTGTTAAATATTAGCAGGGAAAAGTACAAGATACTTTTTTTTGTATAAGTGGAGTCAAGAGATACCAAAACACTGTAAAATACTGCTAACAGAAAAAAAAACAATATCAGCAAACACCACAAACAGCTAACCAACACCACTAAAGCTCTCCTCAATTCTCCCAAACGTTTCCCAAAATCACCAATTTTGTGAGCCTGAACTATCCACTCCTCTCTTAACAGTCAAAAAAAAAAAACAACAAATGAATCATGAAGCATGCTGGGCCTGAAAATAGCTTTTGGAAAAGCCCAAGAACTCTGCTTGGTTGGCATAACTTCTCTCTTCCGTCTTGAGCCTCACAGATGGGTGTTGACCCTTGGTGTAATCCAGGAAAATCCCACATAGTGTGTCTAACCACCCAGCAAGTTTCAGCCTGCCCATTAGTAAGTTTCTCAGGGTCCCAAGCACTCCTATTACTCTTCAATCACAGAATAAGCAATTCAGACCAACACACATAAACTCACCCATACTTAAACCCATTCTCTGTGGCCACAATATCCAAACGTCACCTATCCACGGATCGATGCATACAGACACAAACTCATCCAACTCACCCAGTCATCCACTCACTGGCCTATCAACACATTTACACACATTGTGACCTATGATATGATATGACATGATATGGTATTTGTTACGCGCCTATACACAGGTGTTTCAAGGCGCGACGAGGCAGGGAGGGGAGGAACAAGGGGAGACAGACAACGATCCTACTAGGCCAGGTGTCATTCAGATCGCGCAAGTGCAGGGGTGGGGGAGGGGGAAAAGTGCAAGGGGAAGGGGAGGGGGGAAGTGCAGTACAAGGTAAGTGGCGTAAAGTAATAAATAAATAGGGCCAGCTGGTGGCAAGTGCAAGGTAAGTGCAGAACAAGTGCTGGGGAAGGGGGGGGGCTGTAGGGATACAGAGACAGTCCCGCAGTGCAGAGGGGTTCCAGGGCATCAGTGCAAGTGGAGAGTGGCTGGGCCCAGGGCCGAGGCCGTTTAGAGAGGTCCAGTTGCAGGATCAGTGCAGTTTCAGTGAAGAATATTAGCTGTTCAGCAGGGGAGAGGGAGAGAGAAAGCAGAAGCAAAGAGGAAGGTTTTGAGGTGCTTCCGGAACCGGAGATGGTTCTCCTCGAGTTTCAGGGAGGCAGGAAGGCTGTTCCAGAGGGAGGCCCCTGCCGCAGAGAGAGATCTACCCCCAGCTCGTTGCTTCGAGAAGCGGCTGACCCTGAGGGAGTTGGAGGCGGAAGGGCGAAGGGCTCGGGAAGGAAGATATTTGGGAAGAAAGAGTTGAAGGTATTTAGGACCCAGGCCCCAGAAGGCCTTGTGGACAATGCAGAGGGTTTTGAACTTTATCCTCGCAGCCACTGGGAGCCAGTGTAGAGATTTCAGTCCTGGAGAGATACGATCCCTGGGCTTGAGGCCAAGGACAAGTCTTGCAGTTCTGTTCTGGATGAGTTGCAGAGGGCGGAGAGTGGAGGCAGGCAGATTAAGATAGAGGCTGTTACAGTAATCCAGCTTCGAGAGAACCAGGGCTCGGGAGACAGTGAGCTTCTGGGGGAAGGAGAGGAAGGGAAGAATACCTCTGAGGAGGTGCAGCTGGTAGTGTGACCTCTTGGCGACGTCAGAAATATACAGTCATCCCTGCCTCCCTGAAACTTGAGGATAACCAACTCCAGTCCAGGAAGCACCTCAAAACCTTCCTCTTTGCTTCTGCTTTCTCTCCTCCTCTCCCCTGCTGAATTCCTGGCTGAAACTGAAACTGCACTGGTTACCTGGCCATCCTCTGGTCTCGGGCCTAGGTCCCCTCCTCCGCCAGTTGCACACCTGAACTGCCTCCCTGACATCCCCCGCACTTGGGGACTATTTTCTGTATCCCTACAGTCCCCTACCAGCACTTGACACCTGATGTCTGTACTTACCCTTGCACTTGCCACCAGCTGGCGGTACTTTTTACTTATTGTTTTATTATTCTGTTCATCCCATGTACTGCACTGTCTTCTCCGCCTTGGCCCACACACTTTTCTCCTTCCCCCTTGCCATGTACTTGCGCAATCTGAATGACACCTGGCCTAGTAAGATTGTTGTCTCTGTATTCCCTCTGTTCCCCCTCCCTTGCCTTGTAGCGCCTTGAAACACGTGTTTATAGGCATATTATATGTGCCATATCATATTATATCATATCATATCCATCTTCATAAGCCCACACATAGACACAACGTCACCCACCATTAAAGAAGCACATACTGTATTCTCTACCCAATTCTGACCTATTGACCTTTCCAACGCTGGTTCACTTTGTGACCGTGCAAATGTGTTGTGTGATCTTTGCAAATAGTAGCAATGCTCATTACAGACAGGCTGGTAAAAATGGAGACGTTCATTATAAATTAAGATATGAACACATAGCAATTGCAAGTGTGTGATTTCATGTGGATATCTCTAGAGCAGGAGAAAGGCTTTTAGCTTGTTTGACAATTCTATAGCATTTGTGGGCATTACAGAATGATAGCTTGGCGAAATAACAGTGTGCATGGATCGACGGTTTTAAAAGAGACACAATGCAGATCAGGACGCCTGTCAGCGTTAAACGTATTCTCTCACACTAGCTTTTTACAAAGCCATTTCCTCGCATCACAACATTAATCCAATCCTGTGGAAATAATGTCAAAATAATATGTTTTGGGCAATATAAATCATTAGCTTGTTTCGAAGTGTTTTTTATGCGCCGTGGATATTAAATCATGTTCTCCAAAAAGGCAGCGTTAAAAGTACGCGATTTCACTTCATGCATGAATCTCTTTTAGGATTCAATAGCTTCATAACGGATGTGCAATATTTTTTTGCTATTTTAATTTTTATGTTACAATGACATTAAGTGAAGCTACCCCACCATATCTCAGAGCGATATAATCTGCTTCCTTTCCTTAAAGGTACACTCCTTAACATATATTGGACACGGGTATATGTGAAGTTGAAGGACACTTTAAACATGGGTTTCATGGGGGATGAGGTAATATTTGTATTAATTACCAATCATGCTTACATTAATGAAAACATATGCCATACTCCACAACATTTTGGAATATCTTTCATCTATATTTCGAAAGCCATATTCGTATTGGAGGTGAAAACGCTTGACCCCACTTGTTAAAAACCTGCTGCCCCGTGTGGTGTGTGTTTGTGTGTGTGTTTATGCAGTGGTGTATATATGTGTGTGTGCACATGCACGCTCACTATTTTAGGTTGTGATTCTCAGTCTATATTTTTGGGTGGAATTATTTGACTGAATTTTCAAATGGTGTTTCTTTTCAAACATCATAAGCAGATATCACACCAAAAGTACATTTCATTATTACGTACCTGCACTATTTAGACTTCGGATAACTCGTGCTAGGACTCTTCAGGAGTTGAGAGAGATGCCCTTTGCCATTTAGCCAGTAGTTTAATGATTGTCATTCTAGTGCACGTATATCACGCAGAGCAATTATGTATTGTGACACTCAAGACGATCCGTGTGCCATATTTATAAATGGTTTCCTTTCTAGTGACTGTGGCGGGGTTCAGGAATTTCTGCTCTTTTTGATACGTTGCTTTAATAAAGAAAATGATTGACCGTATTGGGTCTTCACTTGCTGATCAGAAATACATGATAGTGACTTCAGTGAGTTACTTGTTTAATTTTGGAATAGACAACCGATGAACCATGCCGAAAGTATATTATGTTGTGTGCAGGCATATTTATCTGTACAGTATTAGCAATCTACTTTTCTAATACCCTGCATGAGCAAATAGTTTAGTGCTGAGGAAGAACATCGGCTATCCATTGTGTGTGCTCTTATGTTTGGTTCATAGATGGAACTAATGTGTCACGTGCTGGAGACAAAACAATGGCATTGCGGAGTGTAAAATGCCATGGAATGATACATTCAGTGTTTTGGCAATATGCCCCCCCTTCTCCATGCAGATGTTTTGCTATAAGCAATACATTGTAAATCGTTACATTTTTATCTGTTTCTTATTGGGTGATATAAATATTCTTGCAAAGAGTGACAGCTGTTTTCGTTTGTTTCTTCTCATAGTGTATTCATTGGGAATTATAATCTTTGCTAAACCAGATTTATGTTGACTTTTATTTTAATAACCTTTCCCCCAGCAGCAGGAGCGTTGCTAGGTGGTATAGGGTGGAAGGGAAGCTATAGGCCTGGGCCTTTTGGTTGTAGGCCCGGGTAGAGGTTCAGGGGCTTCAATCTAAAGTCTAGCTAGCCCCGACTCCAAACAGTACGACAAAAGCATAGCCCTGGATCTTTTCCAGACCGACCAACACCGCTGCCCAAAATGAGTTTTGAACTTTGATATGTGGGGCTTGGATCCCACCTATTCAGTGTTTATATTTACTTCTGTAAAAAGATGTATTTTTGTTTTGTTGGAAGATAGTGGAGAAAACATTGCTCTGGAAGATTTGACAGGGTGCCCCACCACAAATACTGACACTGACTTGAGTAGTAAGTCGAAGAGCATTTATTGACTTTGACAGATGGTTTGTACCAGGGTTCTCTGGGGAAATGTGACAATCTATCGGGGTCTTAAGGGGAATTGGCAATGGGGCCATTCCTTGCTCTTTACATCACACTGGTATAGCTTCTCCCTAGCCCAGGCATCTCTGTAGGGTGTAGGTACTACTTCCAGGTGACCCGTACTGGCTGCTTTTGTTCCTAGGACTAATGGTGTTTTCTCTACATAGATGGCTGTCTAACTTAGTGGGGATCTTCTATACTTTCTCTAACCTATCCCGCGCAGTACTGTTAAACCGTAATCATATAATACCTCCTTATTATGAATATTGGCCTAAGCCCATTCGCGTTATGCAGAACACCGCGTTTGCAAAGTTCCGATTTTGGGTTAACTTCACCGCCATTTTAAGACTCATCTGCCATTTTGATTTCAACTCATATTCCATGTTCTAAAATGGTGGACTGCTTTTTCGACTTGCAGTCGAGCCGAATGACCTTTGAGTTTGGTTAATGTTTAGGTTGACCGAGAGCTGACTGTTTAACCTATGCAAAGAAACCTTGCGCTTCATATGAACTGTCATTTAAGTGTTCTCTGCGCTCACAAGCCTCATCCTTGTATAAACACCAAAACAATAAAGAGTAAACTTTGATCGTATGCTTTAGTTGTACTGCATTGTAGTGACTCTTGGAGTAAGGCTTACCGTGGATCTGAGAGCATGCAGCATCATTGTATTTTCATGGACATGTAAACTTGTTTAATCCTTTGTATAATGTAACATCTGTCATATGAACTAGGCACAAACTGTAGCCCGCAAATTAGTAACTTGGATAGAGGTTGGACAATATTGCTAAAATTGTATAAATATGTCTGTGTTCAGATGTCCAGCACTCTCCCTCCTCACTGTGTCTGCTGCTACACACTGCAAAGTGTTGGGAGCCAGATAGCTATCTGTTTTTCTTTTTTAAACTATACAGTAATAAAAGATACTTGAATCTTTTCAGCCCGTTATTGGTGTACTTCATTTGTTGTACTAAGCCACAATTTTCCTTGGTCTTTTAGTACTATCAGGAGTTAGGGCAGGTGTCTTCGTTCACCCAGTGTCATTCTCTCTGCTTCCACACCCTCTCTAAATCCACACGCTTTCTTACCTCACCCTTTTCCACAATGGTGTAAACAGATATTCTCCTACCACTGTCCTACTTTCCCTCTGATATGTCACTCCAACTTTCCACCTCCACCCATTCATCTTACTTCTTTTCTTACTCTGGTTCTTACTATCAGTCTTACCTGAGACTACCCCTTTATGTCTGCCTCTACTGTTATCATCTTGTCCCTCCTTCCCCACTACTTCTTGCTATTCTTCTTGTTATTCTCTCCCTCTATTCTTACTTTGTTATTAATCACTATCTCTTCTCTACTCTTCCTTCCTCCTACTGCTACTGTCAGTCTACTGATACTTTTACTCACTAATGCTTGCTATCACCCTCTACTTACACCTACTGCTCTTCTTTCTAGTTCACTTAATCGCTACTCACGCTACCTACTATCTCTAGACCCAATTACTACTACTACCTCTGCCACTACCACCACTGCCACTCAGACACTCCTACTTTACCTCTACTCCTCACATCTCCACTCTCACACACAAACACTTCACAGACCACCTCCTTATTCGCCCTCTTTTTGCTTTCCCCTTGTCAGATGTTTTGTCTTGTTGGGGTAAATTCGGGATTTGTTGGTATTTTTCTTACTGTAATATTTTGGTGGTAAATTGGTGGTAAACTGGCCTTACATTTAAAGATAGTTTGGTATTACTCTATTTTGGTGATTATATATTGTTAGCTTGTGTTGGTGGTAATTTTAGTGGTATCTTACTTTGTGGTATTTTAGAATTACCTTGTTTTTGTGGTATAGTGGTGAGCATGGTTTTTTATACTACAACCCCATCATAAAACAAACCTTTCCTCTCTATTAGAATGTCTTTTAGTCACCTGTAGAAAAACCCCAGACCTATCACACCTCAGAGAACCAAATGGATTTATTCAGAGCGCCACCTATGGTTTGTGGCTGATATTACTAGCTTATGTACATCAAGTAATCTATATGTCTCATCTGATACTGCCTTTTTTTCAGCATGCAAAGAAGGAATCACTCACAACACTAACACACACCTTCCTACCTTGTAGGTATTTATTCACCTTTCCTTGCTTGCTATTTTTAGCTACAGTTGTAAGTTGGTAAATGCTTTACCGCTCTCGTATAAACATCAAACCCCTGTGATTCCCCTGTATAGAAATCATCCACAGACGCATGAATGACACCAAAATCCCAACCTTTGTTTTTTTTTTTACATTCTGTATTATTATAACAATTATAAACAGTAATACATCTTACCACATGATATCACAGAATCACCTACAAAATATAAAAGAGAACAGAACAAACAAGCATATTGCAAGAAAAAAATTTATTTGATTTTAAGCCCTTTAAACGTAGAGAGAAATACACATGCAGTATTTTTCTTTTTTTAAACTCCCTACACTGCCAATAAATTGTATCAACTCACCTTCATCATTCTATTTTCCTCATTTGGCACTAACTCACGAAGGCCAGTGAAGTCTGAAATGCTCGCACAACCTTGCCGCTTTGCAGACCCAGTGCCAAACTCCTTCACATGTGTGGGGAGCTGCCAGCTGTTTAAGTTCGTAGCTAGCATTCACACCCACACAGAGTTCATACGATGTAGCACCGCGTGTCTCTCCGTCCCAGCACAAACTGAATCCTTCCCCCTGATCATTCCTTAAGAAAACTCTAGGTCAGCCCTCTGTTGACATGGATCATCCACCTACAATCGCTACCAATCAGAATAAAAGAATGTGCCCTGTACCAGCCTCTGTTTTTCAAGACAATGAAGATTTCAGCTGTGAAGCAACAGTTTCTGTTTTCCTTTCCTGCTAGTGCATATTTCTGCTCTCCACGAGAAAAAAATGCTTCCATAAACTGAGTTTGCATCTCTTCATGAAGAATAAAACAAATTTCAAACTGTGCATGTAAAAGATAGAATGCATTTCATTGTGCACAAAAACTGCATTACAGTGTTATAGGTTGAAATTAGTATATTAGTAATACAGTTAGTACACGGTTAATTAGTTACATATTTCTAATGCAGTTTTCACACCTGAAATAATCCAATTTATAAAAATGTGCACCTCTTCATTCTAAAGTGACAGCACCCTGTGCCAGAGCGTTTTATTTTTTTTAATTTTTTTTTTACTAAATGTTCTGAAAAAATTGCCTGCTGGCTGTTACTGAAAATGGCTGCATTTAGATATTGCATACTGCCCACAGACTAATTGCTTTTAAAAATAATGCCTGCAGTTTGAAAAACTGGGCCTGGCTGCATTTCCATGCTGCATATTACACACTGGTAGTAAAATCCCCATATATATATCCTTACATACCCTCCTTTTTCTGAAAATTCTGGCTAACAAACCCATCATTGGAGGAAACCCGAATTCTTCTATTTTTTTAAAATGTATGCTCATTGGGATATCTCTCATGTCCCATTGTTGCAAGTAGTATAATCAACATCTGTATCTTTATAGACAGAATACCCAGCCATCCACCCATCACCATCACCAACACTGCCAAACACACCATAGTGTCTTCCACCCAGGTGCCCAGTTAAACATATCTACCTCCATTACACACAGACTACTAACCGTGATGTTATTTTTCCTCAGATTCATCTTAATGGTGTGCTTTTCCTTATGACTCAACAAAAATTCTGTATCTGGATCAATTGGGAATGAGTCCCTTTGAAACTCAATGTTTTCCACTTGGCTTTCCCAAATATAATTTGCAACATGGAATAGGGTTAAACCCCCAACTGAGACAATTGTATCTTTTGGAACCTATAGGTAAAATATGTTATATTTCAACTGCTTGATAACAAATGTCCCATGATTCAAATGAGTTATTGTATAATTCTTTAAAGAGGTGCTGACCAACCACCTTTTGTTAAGCAGCTTAGCTTGCGATTATTCCTCATTACCTGAATTGCTAATAATCACTTCACAGTGCCCTGATACTCCTGGGTCAGGTTACAAACCACAGATACCATCTGCAGCATCAGGAACAAATGGTTTACCTGGACACATGTAATTCTGTTCTTTAAACCTTATACATGTGTCCAGATTTGGGATCAAGTAAACCTCAGGCTCCCATGACTAAAATGCCACCAGCTCTGGAGTTTTGATTTTTATGTATTTCCCATATTGCCAAAATCCCACATTATGCACCCATTTAGTTTGGTAAATAAGTTCAGGAGCTATGAACACACAACAAAAATCCAATTTCCATTCTTTCCAAATTCACATTCACACTGCCCATTTCAAATGCAATCTTAACCTGTGTTACTTCAATTTCTCTTTGAGTGAGTCTCACCATCATCTGATGAACAATTTCCTGTGAAACAAAGTATAACAGTATATGTCCTTGAATTCATTGGGAAATTGCAGTTTGAACCTCTCTCATATAATTTAACAACCTATCAAGAGGATTTACTATATTCATAATATCACTTAACACCTAGTAATGTTTAATTATCACATTTGTGCTGTGTTGCAGAATTTGAGCCTGCTCATTTAGCAGAATAACAGTTTCAGTGACACATTTTTCTTGCTCATTCAATCCCCCTCTAATTCCATCCAAAGCCTTTTGGATCATGTCCAGATCATAAGTCAATTGTTGTGCCTTGGTACTCAAAGTCCCTACTGAAATTGAATTAGCTGTAGACATTTAGTACCTATTACAGCCCTGATGATAGACATCACTAGAGAGACCACAAGCAATACTGCCCCTCTCTTTCCCCTCCCCCTCCTTTTCTTTATATCCGCTGAATTCGCAAAGGTCTTTTCTAATTGCATCACAATGTCTCTTATTGCCTGCTTGGCGTCCTCTTTTCTCAATTCTAGCCAATCTCTGGTCTGATCAGCCATAAATACCGTTTTGTTAATAAATATTTCAATCAAATTGTCAGGGTTTATGGGTACATACACATTTTGATAAATTAAACACCTGTTACCCATAATAAACCCATGCGCTTCCTCCACTGCAATACCAGATGCTAGTCCAGGCTCAATAATAACTGGTGCTCCTGTGGCTTTAAATCCCACCACAATCACTGTAATCGTCATCCATGTTGCCGGTGCAATTGTCATTGTTATTCGTCCTGTAGACTTGGTCTTCGCCCCCACCCGGGGTTTTCCTGGGACTTCCTCCCGTGGACTCCAGGAATTTGTCTTCTCTCGCGTCCTCCGGTCCTGCGACCTCTGACCCCTACCAATATGTCAGTTAATTGTGTCTAAATCAAATAAAAAAGGAAAAGATTAAGTATATAGCACAATACCAATTTTACCCTTTCTACTACGTTGCTAAATACAAACATTTAGCCCAAAACATTATGCTCCTTTACTTTTGAATACCTGCAACCAAGCACATAGAGAAAACAATAATATTTACATTTCACATTATTATACATCACAACAATTTTCATGCCGAATATTTTACCACACTGTACCACAGTAAGTTAACCTGATTCAGCACCTTTCATCAATGCACATTACTATACTTTTTCCAAATGTGCCACTTTCATTTGCATTTATCTTCACACTAAACAATATATCCGGTTTCTCATGGCGTGAGACGTATACCACCCTGTCATTAGGTTACATACATTATGAAATAGCCAGCTACATCTTTCTTTTCCATGTAATAAGTAGATTTAACCTGTCTCTACCTGCTCAAGTTTCCTGACTTCATGTTTCGGATGACAGGGCTTAATTTGGTTAACATGAACAAATTGTGCCGTCACCATTTCACTCTCTATCTTTAATATTTTATAGACTACAGGGGACAATTTATCCACTATTTCAAATGGACCTTGCCATGCCGCAAGACATTTTGAGTTTTTATGTTTACCTTTCCCGAAATGAAACGTATATACCCGATCACCTATTTTATACTTTTTCACAGATATCCTTTTATCATAGTATGAATTTGCACTATCAGCAGCAGCTCTTTCCAGATTTTGCTGCACAAATTCAAATGCATGTTGTAAATGCTTTCTCAGTTCTTCCACATACTCGTGAACTGTAGATGCAATTCCAAGTGTCCGCTCATGCGTCCTGTATAATAAATGTTGTGGCAGTACCATTTTCCTTCCTGTCAACACCTCATGAGGACTGATACCTGTTGCTTTAGCAGGAGTCAATCTCATGGCCATCAATACTAAAGGTAATCACAAATCCCAACTAGAACCTGCCTTCGCTACAAACTTCTATCGTATCTCCATGACAGATGTGTTGCAACGTTCAACATGTAGTTTAGAAGAAATTGTCAAAATATGCCATAGAAAGGGCACTATTGACAAGGCAGAGAAGGACTAGGAGTACAGCAAGCAGCGGGTACATCACAGGCGAATAATCAGCACCCAATGGACTGAGGAGGGAATGGGTTTGAACCACAAGGTAGGGGCATGGGATACAGAGAAAGGGCTGGATTTAATTACCACGAAGGTGGGGTTCAGAAGGCACAGAATGAGAATCAGAATGCGAGATGAGGGTTCATCCAAGGGGGACTAGCCAGAAGTGGTCCTCTTGAATGTTGGACTCGTGGTATGACGGGGCATATTGCGTGTGTATGCAGTAGCCAAGGGTATGTACATAATGGTCAATTCTCAAGAGGTGGGGCAGCTTATCCTCCAGCATATAGATCAAAAGCTGGGGAAGGGTTTGCCCAAGATCAGACAGTGTATCAGACACAGATGCCGCAAATGCAACAGGTACAGCAACCACAGCAAGCACAAATGAATCCACTGCAAGGGCAGTCACAGCACGCCCCTATGCAGGTACAGAAGAATGCAACAACAGGAAAGTTAGTGACACCTAGAGTAGGGGGTGTCACTGTGTTGGGAGGAAATCCTTTCACATGTACAGGGGTATGCATGTATACCAATAGGACAGTTCACAGGGAAACTTGATGTGTTCAGTACTATCAATGATACCAGACCCCCAAGAGGAACCAAGGGTCGATGTGACTATAGGAGGCCATTTTTTAAATTTTTAGTAGACACTAGGACTACTCGTTCATGTATATGAGAGGGAAAATATCAAATATCGGGAAATGTCATGAATGCTCAAGTGTTCTCTGGAGTTATGAGTCTATAGGAGAGTGTGACATGTCTGTTCCAGTGTTGTATTCTTGGCAGAAGGCCAGTTAATATTTTGGGAAGAGAGTTGATGACAAAACTCAACATGACGATTTCTTTTTCTGATGAAGGGATAGTGTGTTCCACTCCTGGAATACATTACATGAATGTCGGTGAATATATATTGGCATTCACAGGGCAGAAGGCTCTGTAAGGCCTCCCAATAGAACCAGAGATTTTCCTTTATGGGGTGAGCATTCTGTTGACATGGCTACCTGGCTTATTGGGATGGACTATGAGAATTCCTGATGAATTTTTGTTTAAACACATATACCCATGGACGAAGAGGTGAGACAGACCACCCCACTAGAATCAGGTGCAGCCATAGTACGAGGGGAAATGGCAATGCTCGAAGGACCGGATTATGAGGGTAGACCATGGAGAACAGTGATAGCTATTGAAGAAGGGTGTAGGTTGACTGACATCACTGACAATGACATGTTTAGAGATAACCCAATAGATGATGCAGTGTTCTTTATGAGCATCACATATTGAATTAGAATAATGAAAAGGGAGATCCCACTGAGAATGGCGATAATGCGGCAGCGCCCAGTATTTTATGATGAAGATTTGGAGAAAGTGCCAAGCGCCTTATGTACTGCAGGCCCTTATGACATAGGCCTATTGAAGGGGATAAGGGAAGTTAAAATAAAGTTGAAACCAGGACAATTTTACCTCGAGCAAGACACTATACAATGTCTCGAGAGCTGGATGAGGATATTTTTAAAACTATCTCAGCATTAATGGAACAAGGTATCGTGGTTCCATCAGAATCATTGTGCAACACTGTGGTGTATCTTGTGAAGAAACCAAAGGGAGGGTCATGGAGTTTCACACAGGACATGAGAGTGATTAATAAGATTGTAGATGCAGAGTTTCCTTTAATTCCTAACCCTGGCAACGATACTCTGCAGTATCCCAGTAGAAGCTCAATATTTCAAGAATTACAAGACTTGACTTCATGTACGTTTCACCAGACTCATCTGAAACACACTAGGCTGCCCGAAGGGTACTATGAGTCTCCATCGATCTTTAACAGAGTCCTACAGATGTACCTAGGCAATAGTGATTTGAAGAGTGCTGTGATGAGTGCAGGCAGGACTCGATTCAGTTGATGACTATCCTAACAGACAAGGGATACAAGGTAGACAAAGAGAAGCTGCAGAATAGTCAAGAAGAGATGTTATACATAGGCCAGTTGATTTCACATGAGGGAAAGAGAGTGACACCTGAACGACCTGGGGCGATTATGAAGACTGTGAAACTACACACGGTAAAGCAGATGCAACAGTTATGCAATTATGCAAAAGCCTGGGTGTTTGACTATAGTTTGTACACAAGTGTTACGCTCAACTGGTCTCTGCGGAGGTGTTGGGGCATGGTTACAACCCTCCCCGAACTTCAATCACCCCTTTCAGGCCTCTCCCTCAGTAGAAAATCTGTGAGCGGTGGTACGTGGTGATACTGCTCCTTAGAATTATGGAAGATAAGCTCTCTGTCCTGCTACTTCTGGCAGGGGCACGTCAAATGGAATCTAGTTCCTTCACTGATCCCTGATAAGGATTAGTCCAGTCCAGCTGTAACTATGCTTCTCCTTATGATTGGTAAGTCTTTCTTGAGCTTTTGTGATGCTGTTCGCTCTCTTTAATGTCTTTATATGTTGCTTCTATTTATGCCCGCAATAATGTCTCTCTTCTGTTTTCTTCCCTTACATGTAAATGCGGCCTAAAAGTAGCTGTGAGATGCGAGACATGGCTGGATGGAAGATGGATGGTACTCCAATGTTTGACAGCAGGTAAGTGATGGTTTAAGGAAAAGCACAAATTATGGCGATACACTTGGGGCTGCTTAATGGATGGAATATTCAAGGTTAATGCATCCTGCTTAATGGATGGAATGTTCAAGGTTAATGCATCTGAAGTGCTATATCCACAATTAAAGCTTTTTGGTGTTAAATGGATGTTCTTGTTTACTTTTGTTCCTAAGCCTGGCGCCAAAGACCAGGACAGTGTCCACTCAGGTCTCCTGTGCATGTGACCCCTGCATGCCTGTGCCCCTGACTTCATGATCATGACAGCACTCCCCCTCAATGCCCCTCTCAAGGGTGGCTCTCCTCTCGGTCCTGGTTTGGTAGGATTATTGCGATGGAACTGTCTGGTTAAACTCAGAGCATGGACATGTACACTGGGTTCCCAAGTTCGGTCTTGAGGTCCGTAACCTTTCCAGTCAATTAGGTAATACAATTTTGATTGAACAACCTTGGAGTCCAGGATGGATCTGACTTCATATTCTGGTTCTCCATCTATTACTTCAGGCTCTGGTGTATTGGATTTCATTGGTTTGAGGAGAGAGTCATGAAATACGGGGTGAATTTTCATGTGAGATGGTAACTCCAATTTCATGGAGACAGGATGGATTATGGACTTTATAGTATTCGGGCCCATGTATCTTGGGCGGAAAGCTCTTGTCCGCTTCAGGGGAATATATGTGGATGCTAACCACACCTTTTCTCCAATCTGGTAGGCGGGAGATTCCTTCCGATGTCGATTAGCATACAGTTTTTGTCTTTCCTTAGCCTTGGTCAGATGCTCTGTCGCCTCCTTAAGAACCTGAGTGATGTTTTTATGCAAGTTTTTTATGGCTGGCATGTCCAGGGTATCGGGTGGATCAAATACTGATGTACACAGATGTATTCCATGCACAGTGTAGAATGGAGTTTGCCCTGTGCTTGTGTGAACTGAGTTGTTGTATGCATACTCGGCTATCCAGAGTATATTTTTCCAAGAATTCTCGACTGTTACAACATACACCTGAGATATTGCTCTAAAGTTTGGTTGGTTCATTCAGTCTGCCCATCAGTTTGAGGGTGATGGCTTGTGGACAACCGGAGATCAATTTTCGCAATTGTACAACACTTTCTCCAAAAGACAGAAACAAATTGAGTTCCGCCATCAGATTCTAATATTGATGGAAATCCATGCAATTGAACAATTTGCTCTAGGAACACAGAAGCGAGGGTTAACGCAGTTGAGAGTCCCTTCAGAGGTATGAAATGGGACATTTTGGAGAATAAATCCACAATTACTAATATGGTGTTGTATCCATTGCAGGGTGGAAGATCCGTGATGAAGTTCATCGACAGGGTATTGTTGGGTGTTCTGACCCACGTTTGGACTGTTAGGCTACAACATTTGGTGCTGTGGGCTTAGGAAATCCAAGATGGCCGAAAAAGCCCACATGTGCGCCAGAATCTATGAAAACCGCGCAGTTGTGCACACTAAAATGGTTGCCTAACTTGCCACCCACCAGTGCGAGCAGGATGGGCCGGGGTGCCATGAGTGAAATGTGTGCCAAAGGAAAACCGCACTTTAAAATCACCTTTTCTTTCTCTGAATGCCAGCTCAAAATGCCTATTTGCAACACATCCAAAAATCTCACTGAACACCAGCGGACATCTGGCAGAATAAAGTCTTGTGGGCATACAAAATCTGGAAAGAGGATGAGCCTAAAACAATGTTCATCACAAGACTGGCTGAGCTGTGGATTTCAGCAGTTTAAGTAAATTTGGACTGAAAGACACTAAAAATTTAAATGTTTAAAATAAATGAGTGACCTACTTTTGAGTGTCACATAGGCTGCAATTGTTTAAATGTCATAGTTTTAAATTAGAATCAGCATTCTAGCTGCATATGTAAAAAAATGTTAGTTATTTGAATGCAGAAAACTGGGGAACAGAAATGACATGTGGCTAAAAACTGGCTTAAAGAGATTCCAATTTTGCCTGGCAACTACCCCCATCAGGAGTGAAACTTGATTCACAAGTAACTTCAGATTTGGACAGGGTATACCTCCTGTGATATGTGAGGGGTGCATATGATTTTAAAACAATATGTACCTCTGCAAATATGTATTTGGTTCAAATCTAGATTTGTGTGCAAGTTGACAGGAGGAGTGGACTTTCTGCAGGCTGTAAAATGACATCACTCTGACACAACCTAGCTCCCCCAATCAGGGGAGAAATGAAAGCTTGGCCAATGGCAAGTGTAGAGGGGTAGGGTCTAGTGATGATGCTGCACACACACCCATTTTAAAAACAGATAAAAGCAGACAGTCAGGACAGATAGAGACCTTCAAATCCATTTGCTGCGGGACGCTCTGCCGGGAAAATCCATACTTTACCTCCATCAATCTCTAGAGAAAGCTGTGCAGAAAGATCCAGACTTTAAATCCATCAATCTCCAGAATCCAGAGAGAGAGCAGACCCAGACCAGACCGCTGTTAGCGGAACCAGAGAGAGCTGACCCAGATCACTGTGAAGTGCAGAGACCAGACCAGAGTCCAGTCTAAAACCTGACCAGATTCGTGGCGAGGCCCATCTAATTCAAGAATATAGTGTGAGTACCTAGCAAGACTGTGCAGAACCAATCTCTTAGTTAAAATAATATAATTCAATCTATTTTAATCTAACCAGAACTGTCTCCTAGAAGTTGTACCTTGTCATTTTGCAAAACTGTCACTTGTCACTTTGAACTTTAAAATTTCAAATCTGAAAAACGACCTTTACCAGATCGCTCATATCTCCGTGACCGTTTGTCCTAGAGACTTGCAGTAACTTTCATCTGGAAGCTGAGATAGTGCTAGTCCCTATAGTTCTGCCGCAATCGTGAAAAACGCATGGGCGAATTTTGCCGCGATTTGCAAATTTCTCAACGTGTGAAAACAGCAGTTTTCTTGCTTTCAGTTGCCAAAAATTCGTTTAACCTGCTAGTTACTCCTAGATCCTTGCTAAAGTGAGCCTGAACTCATCCCAAGAATATTTCACTCACCCTGAACCTCCTAGAGGGAATTAAAAGCATTTTAGCATATTTTTCACTTCATTGCCAGCACATGTAAAAGCATTTTGGGCTTGTGTTTAAAACTCCGATCTGTACTCTAAGCTTGCTGGGGTGAACTGAATTACATTTGATTGCATTTCTGAGAACTGTGTGCTTTCCTTCCATTTCCTTGCATTGCATAAAGGGGGGGAGGGGATTGCCAGAGAAAAGTGATTACATTGTTTTGTTGAAATCATATTGAGTATTTTCTGTATTGCATTTTTCATTCAACATTACATCCATCTGAACTTATATAAAGTATTCTCTACCACCTTATTCTTCTGTTCCTATTTACAAGTGTGCTAGTGCCAGACTATCCATTATTGATTACTGATCAGATTAAGTGTGATATCCAATTATTAATTTATTATAAAGTGTGATATATATATATATTGTTTAAATTATCAAATAAACCTTTTAACTTGCAAAACAGAACTACTTCTTTGCTCAGTGGGGTCAGGGGGATTCAAAGAGAGGGGTGTTATATAGGGGTAGTCATCCAGAACGCATGAACTGGACATAAAGATATATCAATAAGGGTTTCCATTCAGTATCCCAGACTAGGCATTGACTTAGCTGTAGTGTTGAATTGAATCCTCTTACAGTATGCCAAGGTGCTGGCGGTACTGTTAGGGGATGTAGTGAGCCAGCAGGGTTCTGTTTCTGAGACTTGTGTTGTGCACAGACACTGCAGGTTTCAATAAATTGGTGTCACGATCCTCACCCCAGGCCCCCACTGGCAAGCCCATTTGCCAGGTGGGATCAGGGCTCGGGTCTCTATAAAGGCCTTGAAGGCCTGGCATCCACTCCCAAGGATCTCTTGGGCCAGTCCTGGCACCTATGGTACCAGGCTCATACACCGTGAAGAACATGTGTGCAGGGGACTACTTTTTTCATTTGGGGCCCTCACCCAACATAGAGTCACCCACATAGCTTGGCTCCTAGGAACCAAACTATGCGGTATAGTGTTTTGGGTGTGGTGGCCTAGGAACGACTTTACCTGGACTACTTTGTTGAGGCTATTTAAACTACACCTGAACAAGAATGCACGTTTCGCGTTATTTTGAAGTCTTCAACGTGACGCTCACCGGGTCCATGAGTCTTGGAGAAGCAAGGAGACAAAAGGAACATTGTTAGCAGCAACTTACCTGCAATCTCCATTTTATTATCCGCTAGCAGCTCCAGTGAACAGCTTTCTCTGGATCCTCATGCCTCCCAGACCGAAAGACCTGAAAGAGGAAGAGAAAGGTCAATATTAAAGGAGGCCTATTAGACATTGCAATACCACAAACTGCACAAGAAGCTTACCTGGCTGGTCGCCTCCCGCCCGGCATTGCTCCAGAACTCCACACATGCTGAGGAAACACTGCGACCTGCAAGGAAGGAAGAAAACAGGTTAGCAAAGGCAAGACAATGCGGCGCTGCACATAGCGCTTACTTACCACATCGCACGCACATCACGCGCCATCGTTTACCAGCGAGGCCCATCTCAGCCAGTTCGCCACGCTGAAGATCCGCACACCTAAGGGAGAAAAAAAACATTATTAAACAAAGAAAGGCATGCAAGAATAACAACACTATACAAAAGCTGCAATAAGACCTACCTGAGAGACACCAAACGGGCCCGTGCCAGTGAAGTAACTTGGCCGCACACACCTAGAAAAGACAACGCGCCCCTGCCAAGAAGGCAGGACGGAGAGGACGCCTAATTCCACAACAAGGTGAGGAGAGGGCCCAGAGGGGCTGAAGTCACGCGGGGTGGTGGGAGGATATTTACATCAGTCGGCCTGTCTTGAACACAGCCTTCCTGTATTTTCAGGTGAACATTCCCCACAGGCCACATCTGGGGAAAAAAATGGGAAAAAGATACCAGCAACCAACCCGGCCGAGTGGCGTCCCTGTTGATACCAGGTGAGCGTAACAATTGGGCAATGTCTTTTCACCAGGTTGGCCAGCAGTAGTTTTGTTTTACCTTAGCCTGAGTTTTGTCTATTCCTGGGTGTCCTTCCACTTATGAATCATGGTAATTTGTAATGATTTGCTTTTGCAGTTCTTGGTCTTGGACATATAATCGTCCTTTGAAATACGGTAGATTGTCTTCAATGGTGTACTGGTCACCTTTCAACAGCCATTCCTGTTGTGTTGATTGATCCATCGGGGATTGCAAACTGGTTCTTTGGTCATCCACACACGTGGTGGCAGCTATTCTGGTTTGAATCCTTTCCTCAGAAATTATGGCCACAGGGTCGGATTTTGTAAAAGCCTCTTTTTCTTCACTCATGCGTGATAGAGCGTCTGCTTTCCTATTGCATACTCCAGGTCTATAAGTGATAATAAAATCATATTCCACAAAAAAGAGAGCCCAACGAAGTTGACGAAAGGATTGTGCTTTGGTGGTTTTCAAGTATTGCAAGTTATGGTGGTCTGTGATGACAGTGACCGTATGTCTCGCCACAAGAAGGTAATGTCTCCAGTCCTTGAATGCTGCTTTAATTGCCAGTAATTCCTTATCCGTGATTGCGTATTTGAACTCGGGGCTGAACATTTGCAGGACCAGAATGCGACGGGGTGTAGTTGTCCTGTTTCAGGGTCTCGTTGTGACAATACTGCTCCGATGGCTATTTTTGAAGCATCTGTCTCACCTATATAAGGTAGGTCTGGTTGTGGGTGTTGAAGGACTGGTGCTGTAGTGAATGCTAGTTTCAACTTCTGGAAGGCTTCTTCAGCTTCTGTCGACCAATGGAACTTTTGATTATTCTTTAACAAGGAGGTAATTGGATGTACAATTTGTGAAAATCCAGGTATAAACCAACAGTAAAAGTTGGCGAATCCCAACATGCTTTGCACTCCTTTCATGGATGTTGCTGAGGGCCATTGGAGGATTGCATCCACCTTTCGTGTATCCATATGGATGCCTTGTGGTGTGAGCATGAAACCGAGAAACTCGACCTTGGTTACATGGAAAAAACATTTTTCCAACTTGGCATACACTTGGTGTTGTCGAAGCTTCTCTAAGACTGCCTGGACATGGCCTCCATGTTCTTCCATGAAATTTGAGTAGATAAGAATGTCGTCTATGTAAACAAGAGCACAAATGTCCAGTAGTTCACGCAGTACATCACTAATAAAGATTTGGAACACTGCAGGAGCATTGCATAGCCCGAAGGGCATGACCTGGTATTCGAAGAGGCCGTACTTCATGCAGAAGGCCGTTTTCCACTTCTCTCCCTCTTTTACTCTTACAAGATGGTATGCTCCTCTTAAATCCAGTTTTTTGTAGATTTGAGCATGTTTCACTTGGTCCAGGAGCTCTGGTATAAGTGTTAAAGGATATCAATTTTTTACTGTGAACTGGTTGATGGCTCTATAGTCGATGCAAGTTCTTAAGTCCTCCTCCTTTTTAGGCACAAAGAATAAGGTCGAGGAGGCAGGTGACTTGGAAAGGCGAATGAAACCGTTTGCCAGGTAATGATCCAGGTAAGTTCTAAAATGCTGATTTTCCTGTTCTGTCAGAGCGTAAATTCGGCTGCAAGGGATCTGGGCTCCAGGTACAAGATCTATTTGACAATTGTAGGGTCTGTGTGGTGGCAGAACATTGGCTTGCTCTTTTTTGAAGACATCCTGGTAATCTTAGTATTCAAGCGGTAAGGAGCTGATGAGGCCCAACATGATTCCTTTCTTCGGTTTCAGATTGGTGTCATCTTTTTTGTAACATGTGTCGGCACAATCATAAGGAAATGTCGGAAATTGTTTTCGCCAGTCGATCCTAGGATTGTGGGTCTCTAGCCAGGGCATTCTCAATATCATCTGGAACTGAGGAGCACTGATGAGATCGAAAGTAATGTCCTCTTGATGCCTGTCCTGAAAAAGAAGCTTGAATTTCTCTGTATATTGTGTCACCAGGCCAGATGATAGCTGAGAACCATCCACAGCAGTGACGTATTCTGATTTCTGCTTTTGTTGGAGCGGAAGGCCTACTCAGAGAGCCATATCTTGGTCAATGTAGTTACCCACAGCTCCACAATCAATATATGCCTCCAAGGCATGTATTTTTGATGGTTGCTTGTGATTCACCAAAAGCACTGGAAGGACTAGATGTGAGGTCTATACAGATTCCTTTTTCATGCTCGACATGCAGACCCCTACACTTGCTGGGCATTGGCATTTCAGAAGTTCCATTCTTCTTCTTCATCAGTTTTGTCTGTTGCCCCAACCGTTTTCTTGGGTGGTTTTACTGGGCAGTCACGGAGGAAGTGACCTGCTTGTTCACAATATAAGCAAAGCTGTTGTTGTCTTCTTTTTACCTTTCTGCTTTGGTAGGGGACTTCGTAATCCACCAATTTGCATTGGCTCAGACTGTTCATGTGGTTTAGTCTGATTCTCACGAGGTCGTACGTAAACTGAGAGTCCCTCTGATGTAGCTCGATCCATTTTCCGATTCTGAAACCTATGATCGAGTTGCACCGTCAGGTCTATGTAGTCCCCACACCTCTCAGGGGTATTCATCACTTGCGCCAATACATCCTTAAGTTCTCTATGTAACCCTGGGTAAAAGAGTGTAGTCCTCTTCTCTTCTGGCCAATTGGTCTGGGCTATGAGACTATTGAAGGTTGCAATATAGGTTAATAGATCTTGACATCCTTGTCTGAGTGACAATAACTCGTTGTCCAGAGGTTGTCCTTGAGTATGACAGGCAAACAATTTCTCCATCTCATGTTGGAAATTCCCAAAGTTCCAGAGTAAAGGGTCATCTTGATTTACCAAAGGTATAGACCAGTCCGCCGCACTACCTCCTAAATACAAAAGTACAAACGCCACTTTGGCTTGGTCATTAGGAAAGGCTCCTTATTAGCACAAGAAATGAAGGTGACATTGATTCATAAATACAGCAAACTTGTTTGGGTCGCCGATGAAGCGTTCGGGAGGGGCTAGAGGCACTGCTCCTGGAAGAACCACCTGAACCGTTGTTGATTGTTGTGGTGTGGACGAATAAGAAGAATGGGTCACTCCAGGTAGTGGAACCTGTCCTGCTTGTGCTTGTAGCATTTTTCTTGCCAATTCGTCAGTTCTTTCTCGAGTTACAATAAGAACCCTCCATAATACATTGGTTTTCTGTCTTAAAGCATGTACTTCAGCCCATATTTCTCCTAGTAAGAGGGCTAGCTGATCTGTTTTTGAAGTTTCCATAACGCCCAGGCAGAGAGTATTAGAGGCTTTGCGTTATGCTATGCTCACCTGGTCTCTGCGGAGGTGTTGGGGCACTGTTGCAGCCCTCCCTGAACTTGAATCACCCCCTTGAGGCCTCTCCCTCAGTAGAAAAGCTGTGAGCGGTGGTAGGTGGTGATACTGCTCTTGTGAATTATGGAAGATAAGCTCTCTGTCCTGCTACTTCTGGGTGGGGTGCATCAAATCGGATCTAGCTCCTTCAGTGATCCCTGATAAGGATTAGTCCAGTCTTGCTGCAATTATGCTTCTCCTTATGATTGGTAAGTCTTTCTTGAGCTCTTGTGATGTTGTTTGTTCTGTTTAATATCTTTATATTTTGCTCCTATTTTGCCCGCAATAATGTCTCTCTTCTGTTTTCTTCCCTTAGATGGAAATACGGCCTCAATGCAGCTGTGAGATGCGAGATGAGGCCGGATGGAAGATGGATGCTACTGCAATGTTTGACAGCAGGTAAGTGATGGTTTAAGGAAAAGCACAAAGTATGGCGAAGCGCAACCTTAAACTGACTGTTTTTTTGATTTCTAACCTTGTCTTCTCTTTTTCCTTGCAGGAGCTGTTATCGACAAAGCAGTGTGTTGTGCTGCAGTACCAAGATGAAGATTTCGGCATTTCGGAAAGTGTAAAGATGAATACTTGGTTTGCAGAAGAGATGTACAGGTAAGAAAAGCTTGCCAGAGTTGGTATGTATGCTGGCAGGAAGCAGGATGTCCAAGAAGCAGGATATTCAAAGGTAAGTCTGACCTCAGGTGACGGTGAGTGTTACGCTGCTTGCAAGAGCAGAATACCGCGAAGCATCTGTCTTGAGGATCGGGGCAGATTATATAGCTGAGATCGTGGGCACACCCATTAGGGCCGGCTTACCAGCCACACCCTGCCACTCCTAGAGAGTGAGCATGTCCGAAGGCAATCCATTAGCAACCACACCCAAAAATACACTTGGGGCTGCTTAATGGATGGAATGTTCAAGGTTAATGCATCCTGCTTAATGGATGGAATGTTCAAGGTCAATGCATCTCAAGTGCTATGTCCATAATAAAAGTTTTTTGGTGTTAAATGGATGTTCTTGTTTACTTTTGTTCATGAGCCTGGCACCATTGGCGCCAGGACAGTGTCCACCCAGGTCTTCTGTGCATGCAACCCCTGCATGCCTCTGCCCCTGTCTTCATGACCATGACAACAAGACCCCTTTTGCAGGCTTTAAAGAAGGCACAGGCAAACAAGGAAAAAATTGAATAGACTGAGGAAATGGTGGAAGGTTTTGAAGAATTGAAGAGAGCAATTTGTACAGCTCCTGTTTTAGGAATTCCCGGTTATGCTGAGGAATTTTTTCTTATTTTCGCACACAAATGGGACAGTCATGACTGCAGTGTTTACAAAGCGGGTTTCTCAACCCCGGCGGCCTCATGGGTCACCACTTTTCTCAAGGAGCGCCAAAGGTGAGTGAGCAGTAACATCGCAGAAGCTAACCCCATGGATCTGACGCAGGGAGTTCTGCAGGAAGCCTGTCTTTTACCAATTTTCTATAACATCTTTACAGTTCCCTTCCTTGACTTTTTGGACAGTAATGACATAGAGTTCACCAATTACGCTGACGATACTCAGTGTATCATTCCCATTACGGGTATCTTCTCGGCTGATGAAACTAAAATCAACTGGATATATTCACTCATCCAAAGCTGGATGTGTACTAATGGACTGGCCCTTAATACCAACAAGACAGAACTCATGCATGTGGGCACTGATCCTAAAATTTACAAACTTAAAGACTTATACTCCCAGCTTGTGATTGATAACTGTGTCATAAAGATTAAGAAAAAAGGTAAGACACTGGGGATTTAATTTGAACATGAAGGCGCAGGTCAGTAATCTGGTGATTTCACCCTCTTATATCGAATTACTTTTTCATGCACGCCCCTTCCTCTCTCAAATGAGAAGAGAGATGTCGGCGCGAGCACCGATCAGTTCCAGGATAGACTACTGTAGTAGTCTTCTGATCGGTCTTCCAAAATACAAAGTGAATAGACTGCAGGTAGTGCAGAATAACGCTGTCAGGGTTGTCATGGACGAAAATAAATCAGACCATATCTCTCAGCCAAGAAGGGAACTTCATTGGCTCCCTATTAAGGAATGTATTTTCTTTCGCCTCTTTTCCATCTCCTTTAACTGTTAGAAAAACTCTGGTCCTATCTACCTTAATGACGAACTTAGGCTTAAGACCAGCTAATTGTTCCAAACTGCAGACTTTCTCAGACTAAGGTTGGAGCCATTTATTCTGCGGCTCCCATTGCTTGGAACAACCTTCCATTGAAACTTAGAACTGAAAGTTCTAATAGAATGTTCAGGAAAGGACGTAAAACCTATCTGTTTAATTAACATCTTCCCCTGGTCTGAGATCTTTCCTCTTATACAACTTTTCTTTATTTCTCGTGACGTTCTGTCCCTTGGTATGTTGTTAGTGCCCTTAAGCCTTAGGGTCAGTGGATTTGCGCTATATAAATTATAAATAAATAAATAAATAAAGAGGACCACATTGGAGTATAAGCCTCTAGTGTATTATAGTTGTATTCTAGACCCAATTATGAAGGGACACGTTCCTTGCAAACAGTCATTGGCAGCTGCCACATTCGCAATTGAGAAATCTACAAGCATTGTAATGGTCTGCTCTATGACACTTTTTGTGGAACATACTGTGTTTGCCATATTAGAGAAACCCAAAGGTACATTGACATCCCAGAGAGCTTCTGCTTATGAAGTGATAATTTCAAGCACAGCATTTAAAATTGTCAGATGTAAAATATTGAACCCTGCCACTTTTGTAGCTGAGTTAGTGACAGAAGGCAAGCATGTGCATGACTGTACAAATTATGCAGAGTTATATGATGAAATACCCGCTCGTAAAGGAACATGCGTTGTCGGGATGGTTCTTTGAGAACTGATCAAACAAGTGGAGAAGGCATTCTCGCGTAGCTGTAGTGAGGCACAGAGCAAATGGCGAGATCGAAGTAGTAGCAAATGCAAGACTACCATCTCTCTTTTTGGCGCAAATGGCAGAATTAATAGCACTTATTGTCACACTCAAAAATCATGAAGGGCAGGATAGTGACGGTGTACAGTGAATCCACATATGTGACGTCAGCCGTACATGCATATCTAGCACAGTGCAGCACGCATCTTTATTGGACAGGCTTATTAGGGCACTACAACTCCCAGTAGCCACAGCGATAGTTAAATGCACAGTGCATACTAAGCAAGCTGACTTTATTTCTTCCGGGAACAAAGCTGCAGATGCAGAACCCAAAAAAGGGTTACGTATTCACCAGGTATTTCAGGTTTTCATACTCCAGATATCAAAGAGAAAGTAGTTACAATTATGGTAGTGGAAGAAGGGTTTAATCATTTATCAAGAATGCAATCAATAGAGATTAAAGGATCACAGTAAGAGCAGGGATTGTGGAAGCAAAGGGGGTGTCCTTTATCCCCCACTGAGGCATTATGGCGACAGGACAGCACTGGAAAGCCGGTGATGCCAGTAGCTTTATTACGGGTAGGGCTTGAAAAGCTGCACTACCCTGCACATATAACTGGGAAAGTCTTGCTGCAACAATTGTGGAAGAATGGTGTGTTCCAAATTTGTTGTTGATAGTGGTGGTGTGTCCCATCTCTAGGTGGATCAAAGCAGGTCCATGTACACACCCTGATGCCACTTGCGCAGTGAAGTTTTTAAGTAGGTGAAGTCTTTCCAAGATGGAGAGTGTGTGAAGTGCGAAATTCCGATAATGGGCCACATGTTGTAAATTAAGTGTTTGAACAGATAGAGCTATTGTTGAGGTATTAAGCACAAGTTTTCTGGGATTATGTGAGAGACTCAATGGCCTCATTAAAGAAGGGATTGCCAAGCTCAAGCTGACACAGAATAAGAGATGGCTATATTGCCTGCCCTTGTATGCCCTAAGGAATCAGCCTGGTTCGGACCATCACCTCACACCTCACAAACTAGTGGCAGGATGGCGAATAAGAATGTCTTTAACTCCTCCATTGAGGAGTAGAAGTGATGCCCAGAGTACAGTGAGCCCGAGCGGGTCCTTTAAGATGAGGTAACAGTATTTGAGATGGATGGGGATGCACATCTTACTCATAAATCAATTATCAGACTGACTCAGGAAGTTGGCAAATGTTAACTGTTATAATAACAATTCTTTAAAATTTGGAGTACAACGGACATATACGCACGCTGCACAACTCACTCAATGAGTTCTCAAGAACATTTAATAAAAAACACAACAACAAATGTGTCATAAGTGATGTCATACTATGTGACAAAATAAGAACACCTACAAGGGGAGATAATAGGCTTAAAGGGAACATCAAAATATGCTTTATATGGGGAATGGGGTTGTGATTTGGTCTCTAAAGTCAGGTGGACAACTAAGCCCACACAAAGTACAAGTCATCTTCTGTGTTAGACTAAATCACAATGTTCTACTGGTTTCTCAAACTTAGGGCTCCTTGCTACGTGGCCCTCTACAATTGGTTGGAACGCTTGTACCCTTATGGAATATTCCACTCACTAGCAGCACACAAGCGTATGCCAGGTGCTGGGGGTTGGCCTGGTCATGCCTTCCCACTCAATTAGTCCAACATCCATCATCACTCCTGCAGTCTGCCATTCAATTAATGTGTTTGAACTAGGCCTTGTGAAGGCTCACAGTGCCTGAGAATAAAAGGGAGTGAAGGCATGGCCTTATCTTCTAGTGTCGGTGTAGCTCACCCCAAAGTCTATTTTCATTTGACCATGTGACTAGAGACCACATTTCACGGTATAGTTACCATTACTGGCTTTCTGCGTGTCACACTTTCTGGCTGCCAACATATAGGCAGGATGGGGGCGGGACTTCCGGTAGAGGTACTCGGCTCCTTCTCGACACTGCTCCCTCTGGTTGATTTATCAACCACTCTCCCATCATTCTTTAAATCTAGACATCCTCATCTGAAGAAGTGTTTCTTTAGAGTTGATTTCTTTATTACTCCTTTCAGGCATCCTGCTGATTTCACATGTTCGTCAACACTCTAAGTCATAAACCTGCATTGCCCATTCGGGTTGTAGTAGATCCACTTCCTACATACATGTTGTGGTTCTTCGGATACAGGACATTTGTTCTCCCAGGTGCATGAATACTGTATTTTACATAGTCTCTCATTTCTTCATCTGTCAGCTCTTTGGGTCCAAAAGCATACTCAACATCAATCAAGATCTTCATTGCTGTTGCTTTCTTTGCAGTCTTCTTGCACAGTGTGATTATTATTCTGACCACAGAGAATCCAAAAATGATCATCACCAACAAGGCTGCAAGGAACTTGAAGATATTCGCCATGCATTGTGGAACCCATGAGAAGATTGACGGAAACCAGCTGTCATCAGCAATGTCTTCCACTTCCTCTTCCATCTTGATGTGCAAGTTTGTCAACATCGTTATGGCCTATGTCAAGGTCCCATTCTTGTCATCGTGAGAAGGTATGAATGTGCAACATTTTTCTCTGATTTTGGTAAAAACACCTCCATCCATAGCTTTAATTATGTCCAGGACTGTTCTGAAGAGTCATCAGTCGTATGGCTCTCAGCTTTTCCTTTATAGCATTTCATTCCTTTATGGTAGTGTTGATTATCTGCAGAAGCTCCCATCTGGTTATCTGTAACCACTTGGCATTTGCCATCATCTGAATCCCTGGCATTAAGATTGTCGCAAACACTGCTGAAGTCTGGCTCACCAACTCAACAACCTGTGTTCATACAGAATAGAATTGTAGGCTTCAATCGATTTAGCAGAGAAGTCATTCTCCCTCCTTGTTCGATTGAGGAATTCACTTGATCTCCTCTTTCTCAGGTGAGCATCTGCTTTTGGAAACTCACCAATGTTCAGATCACTTTTTGGAATCACTAATGCTGGAACATGAACAAGCACTATAGAACACAGTCCTCCCCAGTCTCTGGGCAGCTTCATGTATGCTGGATCCACAAGCCCAGAGGTGATCAATTAATCACTACTGTCCCATCCTTCATTCCTGGAACATAGAAGATTCAACCGCACTGCTGATTCTCTCCAACTTTTCTTGTACCATTATTTCTGAAGCATAACTCTGCACTAGCCAGAAGCACTATCTGTAATGGGCCGCCTTAGTCTTCGACCCATGTAATCAATTTTGCAATCCTCGGCCATAGAGGTTTGCATCCTTTTTCCACACGATCTATAACAGGTTTGTAATGTCCTGTTACTGCCACAGCTCTGCATATGACTATGCCTTCTTCCCAGCCAGCTGGGGAATGTACTGTTCCCCAAATCTGCATGCGGCCTCTTTGTATTTCTTCATCAGTCTTTCCTTGGCAATTGAGCTTCTTGTTTATCTCCCATTGGATTCCTGCTCCCTTCATTCCAGGCTGTTTGTATCTTATCACATGATCTCTGGTGTGTGCTCTTTCTCTTGTCTTCAAATCTTGATCATAATCAACTTCTTCTGGGCCCGACCATTCTCTCACCCATACCATGGATGCTGTTCGGCCCTGGAACCAACCTCTTGTATGGCAGAGTGCAAGGCGAGTCAGGCAATGAGTTGTTGTATTTTTTATAGCTATGAATATCTTGGACTTCCACATAGCATAAGGTAGGGGAGCACAGACATAGAAATCCTCCTCAGAGGATCTCTTTCCTACCTACTTCATGTGTTCATACCACATATTGTTCCCCAAATTTACTGTACTGTCTAGATACTTATTTAACTCATAATCATCTTCCCTTGCACTTCTCTTGGGTCGCTTTCTTGCCAAAAGAATGCATCCATAATGGTCATGGAGTATATCAGTCATCATCCTTCATACAGGGGGAATCATAGGAACACTTGTCAGGGAAATAGGTGACCGTACATGTGTCACTGGTGTAGGGATAATCACATATGGCCTTGGTCTCCTTGAAACATCTAAATCTGCAAAGGTCACTTGAGTGGGGGGAATCAGAGGGGTGTCTACCTTTTTGGAACCAACAAAGTAAGGAGCATGGAATAGCAGAAAAAGAAAAATAGTGATAAATGCTGAGCACACATATATTATGAACCAATACATGAGACCCAACCACTGGCGTCTCTCTACACAATGACCAGTCTGCTCTTTTTCTGGAACTGCATCATTCTCAAAAAAAACCTTTTAATCAGGCAGCCTCGTTAGATGCTCAGGTAGCTGCCGAATTTGCTCAATTATCACTGCCAACAATCTTCTAATTGTAGGGCCATTCTTAGGATCCTGCAAAAAAGTATGCATGATAGTGCTACACCCAACAAGAGCAGGCTAAGCTCTGAGTATAAAAACAAAGACAGCAAGAAGGGGCCTATGGCTATTGACATCACAGAGAACCATTAATCTGACCAAAGAGAAACTCAGTGAGGAAAGAATCGAGGAAATGCTCCCTCTTCCAGTCGTCAAAGATAAAATCGAAATCTTGCAATTTTTAGCACATCAGTACTTTCTAAAGTCCCATCAAACGATTCCTGTGGTTTAAGAACAGTTACTTACTAACTTCTGCTAAAATATCTGTAAAGAGTGTCCGGGGTAAGCCACAGTTCAAATGCACACTTACATTTATTTAATCAGCAATCATAGCATCCTTCCTCCTTACCATCGATCGAGTCTGCACATGCTGAACTGCTTCTTCTTGTTTTGCTTCCAAATTGGGTGAGGGTGTATCAGTCTCACCGGCATATGGCTTTACGTATCCAGGTGCACCTTTATTGTACTTTTACTGCTGAGAGAGTATCATTCTTGACAATCTATGTTCCACTAAAACAGGGTTTGTGCCACTTCCTTGTTAAGTTGTTATTTAAAACGGGATCTCCACCAAACAATTTAGGTACAGTAGTTCTTTAGATCTGTTCATCTGTGTGATGAGACCAACACTCCTTCTGCTTGAGTTGATCTGAATTGACAAATATACTAGCGGTCATACATGTCAAATACACACATAGCTAATGTCCTAACAATTCTGCAGTTGTCTGGGCATCACCTCTACTCCTTGAATGAGGAGACAGGGGCATTCTCATTTGCCTTTCTGTCACTAACTCATGGGGTGTGAGGTGGTGGTCCGACCCAGGCTGATTCCTTAATGCATATAATGCAAGGGGCTGGCAGTGCAGCCATCCCTTTTTGGGTGTCAATTTTAGTTTAGCAATTCTTTCCTTGAGTAGACCGTTGAGTCTTTCACACATACCATTTGCTTGCGGGTGATAAGCAGAAGAAAACTTGTGTTTTATACTAAGCAATAGGCTAATCTGTTTGAATACTTCATTAGAAAATAGGACCATTGTCGGATCTCAGCACTTCACATACTCCCTATCTAGGACAGACTTCTTAGACTAAAAACTTTGCAGTGCAATTGGCATCAGGGTGTGTACATGAACCAACTTCAATCCATCTCAAAAAGGGGCACACAACCACTATCATGAACCTATATCCACTACATACTTGCAGCATGTCGATATTGTCGATATGTAAGTGCTTAAAATGACCATTCGGGCAAGGAATCACTCCTTGGATTGTTCGCAGTGTCTGCCCATCAGTAAACATTTGACATACAATACAATTTACTACATAAAAGGCAACATGTTCTAACAAATTTGGTATGAACTGCTCTCCCCCAATAGCTGAAGCAAGGCTTTCTCTAGTTACATGCACAGGGTAGTGTACCTGTTCTAGTGCTACCATTAATAAGGCTGCAGGCATCACCAGTTTACCAGTGTTGTCCTGTCACCAAAATGCTTCAGAAAGGGATATAGAACATCCCCTCTGTGTCCATAGCTCCTTGTATTTCTGTGGAGCAGTGCATTGAACTTCAATGAACTGTGTTCTACACAAATGATTAAATCCTTTGTTTACAATAATAATCAAAACAATTATTTCCTTTACGTCTGGAGTATCAAAATTAGAAATATCTGGACAGTATGCAACCCTTTTTGTCTCTTCATCTGCAGCTTCATTCCCACGTGAGATAAAATCAGTTATCTTAGTATGTGCTGCACATTTAACTATTGCAAGGGCATCTGGGAGCTATAGTGCTTTAATAAGCCTGTCCTATAATGAAGCGTGTTGTACTGGAGTGCCGCGATCCACTCGTAGGTAACCCCTGCTTTTCCAACGGGCAATCCCTGCATGCACGGTTTATTTATTATTTATTTATTTATTTCATTTGTTACACGCCCAGACCCTGGGGTATCACAGCGTGGTTACTGACCTCTTAACAGTTGGTCAAACAAAAAGAAAGACATGCAGAAGATAACGGAAGGCAGGTCATACAGGTTAGGCACGATCATAGTTACAGATTTGGGCAAATCATTGGCAGGTGCACTAGCCACAAGAGTAGGAAGGGAAGACAGGTGGATCTGTGAGGGAGGCTGGTTGAGGTGGGGGCCAGATGTGAAAGGGACTTCAATGCAAGATGGGCCCAGATTAGGACAGAGGAGCATCAGGAGAGACTTTGCAAGACCAACAAATCCATTCAGGATAGAGATGCCAACTAACCAATTCCATTCACAATTTCCACCTCTGCACACACCTCTCAAACTCTAAACCAAACACAACCACAAACCTACAGCACAATACACCGCACAAACTTCCCTACATTGCAACAACAAAACAAAAACACACATAGATTTCCACAACAGTTCACGATGACTACCGGCCGCAAACACCCCAGGCCCAGTCAACAGACCCACCGGGCTGTGGCCGTCAACAGCATATCACTGCTCTCTTGCACTTTTCCTGCTTCCTCCCACTAACTCACACTCCCTTCCTCTTTCAGAGCCGCCAGTGCGCCAGGGGACCACTTCGGTCCTGATAGTGCACGGTTCAAGTGTCCTTTAACATTAACATTAACATTATCAAATGAACATTCTGCTAGAATAGGAAAGAACAGGTACTAGTATTGGTTGAATAACCATGTTTTCAGTTGCCTTTTGAAGCTGGGGAATGAGGTCTCTTTAATGATGTAAATGGGGAGGGAGATCCAGTGTTTGAGGGCTAGTACTTGGAAGGTGCTACCCCCTGCTCTAGTGTTGTTGTAGCGGGGATCTACTAGGAAGTGATTGTCGTTAGATCATAGTATTCTAGTAGTCTCTTTTTTCTGTACTACATTATTCAGATAGATAGGTGCTTTTTAAGTAAGGCATTTGTGTGCAATACAAAGGGGGTCACTACGAGTCGGGCGGTAAGGGATACCGGGCAACGGTAAGGCGACCGGTGCTGGTAATCCCTTACCGCCCGATTCCAAGGTCCGTTGGAGGGAACCGTAAGAAAAGTGTGGTCAGACCACACGTCCTTTACGGGTCCCGCTAAAGGACCAGGGCGCTAATAATAGGCTTGCCATTCGCGAGCCCGTTATTAGCGCCGTCCCCATTCCCATTGAGCCCTATGGGGCCTCATATGAGAATGGGGAAAGGTTTGTTCAATGGGGACTTACCAGTCCCGCCAGGGTCGGAGTATACCGGTAAATCCCCGTTGAACAAGACCAGACTCGGACACGGTATGGGAGGCAGCCATGGTGCTACTAGCACCATGGCTACCACCCATCACGTAATGAGGCCCAAAGAGTTTTAAAGATTATTCTGGCTTCAATGGGTAACCAGTGTGTATCCTTCCTAATCTGCCAGATATTATCAGACTTTTTTTTATCCTTAATGCTGCCCTTTACTTTATTTTGCATGAGTTGTAATTTGCTGAGGTTGGCCTTTGAGCGCCCTAGCAATAGTACATTGCATAATCCAATTTAGATAATACCAGCGCTCTAGCTAGGGTGAGGCAGTTGGTTGGGGTTAGTAATTGGCAGCTTAACGCTATCAGTTTGGATGTGTATGCGGTGGATGAGGAGAGGGTACTGATATATTTGGTCATTTTGAGGTTAGCATCTAGGTAGACACTTAGTGTTTTGACTTTCTTGAGTACTGGCATTGGGGAGCCGTCTATGTTGTTGTAGTGGGGAGCTACTAGGAAGTGATTGTCGTTAGATTGTAGTATTCTAGTAGTTTCTTTTTTCTGTACTACATTATTCAGATAGATAGGTGCTTTTTTAGTAAGGCGTTTGTGTGCAATACAAAGGGGGTCATAACGAGTCGGGCGGTAAGCTATACCGAGCACCGGTAAGGAGACCGGTGCCGGTAATACCTTACCGCCGGATTCTGCGATTCTGATGTCCCTTGGAGGGAACCGTAAGGAACGTGTGGTCAGACCACACGTCCCTTACAGTTCCCGCTAAGGGACCAGGGCACTAATAATGGGCTTGCCATTCGTGAGCCCTTTATTAGCGCCCTCCCCATTCCCATTGTGCCCTATGGGAATTGAGCCCTCTGGGGACTCAATGGGAATGGAGAATGGTTTGTTCAATGGGGATTTACCGGTCCCGCCAGGGTCGGAATGCACCGGTAAGTCCCCATTGAACAAGGCTGGACTCAGACACGGTATGGGAGGCAGCCATGGTGCTAATGTCTACTGCCCATCTCGTAATGAGGCCCAAAGAGTTTTAAAGATTATTCTGGCTTCAATGGGTAACCAGTATGTATCCTTCCTAATCTGCGAGATATGATCAGATTTTTTTTATCCCTAATGCTGCCCTTTACTTTACTTTGTTGTAGGTTGGCCTTTGAGCTCCCTAGCAATAATACATTGCAATAATCCAATTTAGATAATACCAGCGCCCTAGCTAGGGTAGGCAGTTGGTTGGGGTCAGTAATTGGCGGCTTAATGCTATCAGTTTGGATGTGTATGTGGTGGATGGAGAGAGGGTACTGATGTATTTGTTCATCGTGAGGTTAGCGTCTAGTTAGACACCTAGTGTTTTGAATTGCTTGAGTACTGGGATTGGGGAGCCGTCTATGTTGATAGAGGTGTAGTCAGGGTTAAGTGCAGCTTTTTTGGTTGGCAATCCCACAATGAGAATTTCAGTTTTCTCATCGTTGAGCGCGAGGCTGTTAAATGCCATTCAGTTTTGGATGATCGTGTATATTTTGTTAATGACCAGGGTGTTGTGGTCATAGTTACCTGAGATGGGTATTAGGATCTTGGTGTCATCTGCAAAATTGGTATAGATGACACCCATATCGTCAAGGGCAGAGAAGAAGAGCTTAGTGTATGCATTATACAGTGTAGGGGAGAGGCATGAACCCTGGGGAAATCCTATGGGCATCTATATAGGATCTGCAGCTTCCTTGCCTATCGCTACTCTGGAAGTGTATTCCGCCAGGAAAGATTTCACCCACATTGTGGCATCACTTGGAAAGTTAAAATCATTGGCGATGGAGGTGCAGAGTTTATCATGGTCCATAAGGTCAAAAACTGCAGAGAGGTCTAACAGCAGGAGGATTCAGAGTTTGCCTGAATCTCTAATAGTGTCCATCTGGATTTTGAGGTCCAGGAGCTTGGTTTCCCTACTATGGTTGGACCTGAAGCCTGATTGCCTGGTTCCTAAGAGTTAGTTCTGTTCAAGATGTGCTTGGATTTGTGTGTATGCTATTTTATCAATGAGTTTCAGTAGGAACAGAACCATTGTTACAGTGTGAAAACAAAATCAAAATATCGAGGCTGAGTACCCCAAAAGGAAATACACCAAACACGAGTTACAAAGGAACATACAAAGATCTTTAATTTATACTGAATCAGTTACAAAGAACAAAACAAAATCAGATAGCTATCGGCCCTCAGTGCAACACAGCGAACTCCAGCGTGGTTCGGTGTATTCAGTGAGAGACGCTGTATATTAGAATTCGTTGCTCTTTTATACTGTTTGCGAACACGATGTCCAACCCTACTTTGGGTTAATATTCCTCTTATACATTACTGATCTAGGGTTCATGCCGAGTTTACATATACACATGCAACTAGTTTGCCTTTAATATATACATCAGCAAGTCTACACAGTAACTGTGTATTCTGGGATTTCTCATACAAGTCTTCTCAAACATTAATACAATGTTGTTAAAAAAGTGTAAAATTGTGGGGCTTATTTTTAACAAAGTTGCTCTGGCAGGCGACTCCTTTCAATCCCTATTGAATGTCAGGTAATTAGGC
Organism: Ambystoma mexicanum; assembly: GCF_040938575.1. Taxonomy (NCBI): domain Eukaryota; kingdom Metazoa; phylum Chordata; class Amphibia; order Caudata; family Ambystomatidae; genus Ambystoma; species Ambystoma mexicanum. Next base: position 341,392,262 of record NC_090939.1, read on the forward strand.
AATATTGGTTGCACTAGTTGTCATCAATTGTCGCGGGTCACTGGATTTGGACGGATATTAAGCCCATACCGTCCACAAAGTAACAGGAAAAAAGGAAAACGGGAGGATTAAGCGGGTTCAAAAAACACAAAGTAATGTCATAATATAGACGTATGCAACTGTATAAAGCCACAACACAGTAATATAAAACGTTTCATGTCAGAATAGCAATAAATAAAATAACAAATATAGGTACACATAAAAAGAAAATGAAAAAACAAGAGACAAAAGTAAAAAATGCCCATTAGTTCAGTTGTTGTTAAAAATGTTGCTAAGTGTAATTGTGTGACTTACTCTGCCGCTCAGAAATCCCTTGCGTCGGCTGCTCGAATGGTGAAAGCAGGCGGCGCCATTTTAGAAGGGATTAAAAAGCGTTTGGGTTCCCACGGCAACGCAACCCTGCGTTGCCATGGAGATCTCTTTCCTACGAGGCGAAGCAGCCTCGATTCGCTACAAAAATCTATCAGCTAATTGTTTGAAAGTGAAACTAGGTAGACACTGAATACAACAACAAAGGAACAACAGAATTCCCAAAATAATCAGTAAGACCGAAAGTACCTTCCAAACCCAAGATCGCAAGAAGTCCCAGAACCAAGCGCTAAGATCTCAGTTTCCCTCGGGAACATGCACTTCTGAACTAAGGACATGCAGATTCTGTATTGCCTTGAAGATAGTTGGGGAGGAAACACATCAAGCGGACCCCACTAATTTACACACTCCACCACGTTCAGCCAGAATGACATCTAATGACATCCGGTTCTGAAGTGCTACTAGTCTTATCGCTTTCTGTTCTAATGTCATATTATAGAGTATGTCCGTGGTCCGGTTGATGGTTCTCTCCAGTACTCTCGCTAGTCTTCTGATATCCTCAGAATTAGCTATTTGCCCCCAAAATGGCACAACTGATTTTGCTATATCTCCCAAGATTTGTGCTGGAGTGTCACTGTTCTCGTCCCACCGTGGACAAGCCTTTGAAACTTCTATTGTACAAGCTATAAACACCCCAGGTAACAGGATCCCTAAATAACAGGTTCCCTGCCAATCCCTGGGCAACCATGGAAATGCTACATTACCGCAAATAAAGTAGACAGGTTAGCCTACATACAAAGTTCTGTCTTCCCAGTCAAATTCGCAACGTTGGCACAACCTCTAAAATCTCCCATTGACTGAGTACCATTCCTCTGTATGCAGAAAGAAACTGAATCGGGGCTATGGTTAACAGTATAAGAAGGAGGCATGGCATCCTTATTACCTATCGGAGCCATCTTAAAGGAAATCAAAGATTGGAAAGGACGAGACAGTCTGTCGGAAGGCCGAATAGAAGCAACGTTGGGCTTACTCCTATTTGCGAAAAGCGAGCATCCCAGGGGAGTCAGAACACGTTTCTCAAAACTATTCAAATTAGTGCCATCAAAGTTCCCTGAGATGCTATCATTCCAACGGCCAAAGAACAGTGCTCTATGGGAATCATACCAAGCAGTTGTCAAAGGTAAAGGATGAATATACTAACATAGCCCCTTATCCCCGTGTTGCGGTAAATGTGAGCAGACCCAACAGTTAGACTTATTAAAAATGGCATGCGTAGCATTCATGATAAGTAGCAGAGTATCATTGTGGTACCTTTGTCTATGCTGGGAGTCCCTAGGGGACAGAGTATGCAAATGTACGGATGGAGTAGGAACAATAGGTACATTTTCAATCGGTAAGAAGGATTCTAAAAGATGCGTTTCCTCGAGGTGCCATATGACTAAGACAGTGACTATTATAAAACCAAATATTATTATAAAAACACAACAATATGTTTTCAGGGCCCAGGTGCATTGTCCATTATCCCGGTTGGTCAGACAATCATTTACAAGTCCCATACGAGCAGTAGCGGTGGCAGGCATTGTAGTCTTCAAACGACAAACCCCAGTGTTTTTAGCTGGTGAATTCCCGGCCGCGCGACTTCTTAGTCCTTCCACAACCCTAGCCAACAGAATCCCCTTTCTCAAATTTGGCCAAAAACAAGCCCTCGATGATCCTTTCCTTCTCCGAATGCACAGCCGAACCGTGCCATAAGTCTCTCAGATGTACAGCAAAACCGTGCCGTAAGTCTATCTTCTTGGACGCAGATTGTACCTTGCTTTTCCCGGTACTCATCACTTCCCATTGGAAGCAAAGTATCAGAAAACAAGTGAAGATGGCGAATTTGAAACAGTTGTTTCCGGAAGCAAATCTTTTGTAGAGTGTGGAGACAAAATGGCAGGCTTCCCAAGCCTCACGGGCTCAGAAAGATTTTCCGATACACTCTCTGCGCTATTTACTGCTTTGGGATCGTTGGTTGCAGTGTTAGCGAGGGGTTCTGTTTCTTCTGTATCATGTGGCACTGGGTGAGGAAGTTTCTTTACATGCGACGTGTGGGTCCAATTCTTTCTTCCAGAAACCTGCACTGCCGTTTGTGTGACCAACAGGACCTGGAATGGGCCCCGCGAGCGAGGTGCAAGGCATGTAGAGTGCTCAAATACCTTGATGAGCACCCAGCTTCCAGGCCGTATGCTGTGGCCCGGGCCCTCGTATCGCACAGGTAAAGCCTCTCGCAGCTCGTGATGAATCAAATACAGGTTTTTAGTCAACTGGCTGCAATAATCTGAAAGTAATACATTTTCAACATTTCTCAAAGATCTACATTTAGGAAGGTTCCAGATATTGGAAGGTCTCCCCATTACCACCTCAAATGGAGAGAGCCCAGTCTTAGTTTGAGGGGTTGTACGCATGGAAAATAACACGATCGGTAAGGCGTCCGGCCATTTTAATTTAGTGCCGGCACACGTCTTAGCGAACTTGTTCTTGATGATACCATTGTGTCTTTCTACTAGTCCGGCGCTCTGAGCGTGTCTGGCCGAATGGAACCGTTTGTCGATCTGTAATGCCGCACATATCTGCAGAATTACAGCAGCGACAAAATGTGGACCATTGTCCGACCAGATGACTCTTGGTAGCCCGAACCGTGGGAAGTACTCTTTTAACATGGTTTTCGCAGTAGTCATGGCTGTAGCATCTTTGACAGGGAAAACCTCAACCCATTTACTAAAAGCACAGATGACCACTAATACGTACTTCATATTATAACAGCGTTTCATTTCAATAAAATCAAAGTGGATGACTTCAAAGGGGACAGAGGGTGGCCCAAAACTTCCACTTGGAGTTTCTGTCCCCTTTACCACATTGTGTTGTAGGCAAATCATGCAATCCTGAAAATAGCGCTGGACAATTTTCGAAATGTTGTCATTTGCCCAAACTTTCTCTAACATTTTCGTTACTTTCTGGGCACATACATGCGTAGGACCACGGGCCATGATGACCATCATCATTACATAAGCGTCAGGGAGTAGCCATTTCCCTCCAACTATGTCCACCCAACACCCGTCATCATCAAGTTTCCCCAAGCCTTCAGCCCACCTCTTGGATTCTTCTAACGTGGCATCAGCTTGGATATCCCGTACAGACCCAACACCCTCGTCCATTGCATAAGCATTTGCAGTCTCCCTTGAAACATACATCTCCGTACGGAGATCGGTAGCAGTTTGTCTAGCTATCTGATCAGCGAAAACATTCCCTTTTCCTATGTCATCTGTAATCTTTCGATGTGCTGCACTTTTCATGACGGCTAACTGATTAGGGAACGCAAGCGCTGAGAGCAGTTGTACTATTAGGGAGCCATGTTGGATCTTGGTGCCATGTGAAGTTAAAAACCCTCTCTCTGACCAAAGTCTCCCAGAGTTGTGAACCACCCCAAAGGCATACTGACTATCAGTATATATGTTTACTGCAAGCCCTTCGGAAAGTTCACAAGCTCCGGTCAATGCTATGATCTCTGCGGCCTGCGCAGAGTTATGCGTGATTCTCTTGGTTTCCACGACTGTGCTTAATGTGGTGAATGTGGTGATTACATAAGCAGCTGTGGATGTACCATCCAGAAGTTTGAAGCAGGAGCCATCACAAAACATCTCTCCTTGCGGATTATCCAAAGGAGTGTCTTTCAAATCAATTCTACCCTATGTCTCTTGTTCGGTAGTATACAGACAGTCATGTGACTCTTCATCGCCGCAAGTGGTACCTTGCGGGAAAGGTAGGATTTCAGCTGGATTAAGTACACAACACCTTTTAATTTGGATGTGAGGAGCAAACAAGATCAATTCATATCTCATCCACAGTGCGGAAGTGAGGTGCTGCGTTTGGGTTCGGTTCAGTAGAACATCTACAGAGTTAAGCACCATCAGGGTTAGATCATGGCCTAGGACCATTCCCTCACTCTGCTTTACAGATGCAGCAGCAGCAGCGACAGCTCGCATACATCTTGGCAAAGCGCATGCTACAGGATCAAAGGCGGAAGAAAAGTAACCGCACGGCCTATTCTTCCCTTCATGTTCCTGCGTTAATAAAGCCAGAGCACATCCATCACATTCATGCACAAACAACACAAAGGCCTTTTCATAGTTTTGTGTGCCCAAAACTGGTGCCGAGAATAATGCAGTCTTGAGCAAATCAAACGATTACCGGTGTTCCGCGTTAGACAACAATGGCGGAGCCATGCCCTTCTTTGTCAAAGCCAACATCGGTTTTATCACTAGTGAAAAATTCGGGATCCACAACCTACAGTAAGAAGCCATGCCTATCAAGGCTCTAACTTCCTTCTGTGCATTTGGGACAGACATGCCAGAAATGTGTTTTATACGTTCAGGTGTCAATCTTCTTCTCTCCTTTGACAGGAGATAGCCTAAATAGGCGACTCCTGGCAACAATATTGAAACTTTTTAAGCGAAGCTTTGTGACCATGCTTAGCTAGATGAATAAGCAATAACAGAGTGCCCTCCTTACAGGTGCTCTCAGAGTCAGCAGCTAAAAGCAAGTCATCAACATATTGAAGCAATGTACAAGTAGAGGACAATTCAAGAGTATCAAGCTGTTCTTTCAAAGCCTTACTATAGATGCTAGAACTCTCTGTGTACCCTTGAGGTGCACGAGTAAATGTGAACGAGCGTCCCCCTAAGGTGAACGTGAACAAGTATCTACTATCCTTGTGTATAGGAATACTAAAGAACGCATTCTTTAGATCCACAACACTAAAGAAAGTAGTTGCAGCTGGAATCATGGTTAATATTGTCGTCACATCAGGTACAATTGGAAATTGCGGAGCGACGACTTTATTCATGGCACGTAAATCAATTATGAAACGGAATGGAATTGCATTATCCCCTTTCTTGTACACAGGTAAAATTGGACTATCGCACAAACTTCCTGAAATTTCCTCAATCACCCCGCGATGCACAAAATCGGAAACAATGCATTTCAAAGCTCGCTCATCCTCAACTGAAATCTTATACTGCGGAATGCGTGGCAGCACAATCCCATGTTTCCAAATTATCTTAACAGGCTCAATCTGTAAAACACTGACATCGTTGTCGTCAACAGCCCATAAGCTTTCTGGTACATCAGTGAATTCTGGCGGCAAAGGGCTAGTCAAGAATTGCGAGACAGAAAAATGCTGTGGTGAAATCGTCAAGCGCACTCCATTAGAAGAACAGTACATCACTGCATTTAATTCTTTTAACAGGTTCAACCCCAGCAAATTCTCTCCACAATTCGTCAACAGAAATGGACAGTGGTCCATAAAGGGACCCAAAGAAAAAGGTACCGGCGAAGAGACTGGACAAACAACTGGCGTGCCAGAAAACTCTACAGAAACATTGGTTTGCCCTGACAGTGGAATGTTTGGAACCCGAGAGTGATCAATGGAACACTTCTGTGCTCCAGTATCTATCAAAAACTGATGTTTCCTATTTCCCACCACCATTACAACGTAGGGACCTTTCTGATTGATGGGAATAGGTGTAGGTTCCAAACCCTGCTTTGGGCTATCCTAACGAAACAGAATGTCATCAAAAGGAAGCTCTTCAGATAGCTATGCAGCAGAAGGATGATCAAATATGTTCCTAGTATCCACACCCTAAGTCTGATTATCCTGTGAAAAAGGTTTCTGAGGATCCTGTGCAAACTGACCTCTACCAGGGCCTCCTACACCCGGGCGACCTCTGGATCGTCTACCCATATTCCCAAATGTGTTATTTGACATCTGTCGAAAGGACAGGGCATTGCGCACACCAATGACCCTCTTGTCGACAATAGGCACACTGGTTAATGTTCACAGGACCCAAGGGCACATTCCCTTGTGGAACATACTGACCTCTAATCTGCGAACTACCCCCTCTGGGGCCTCTAACAATTTGCTGTAATAGTACTTTAGTCTTTAAATCACCTTTTTGTTTTTCAACTCTATCTTTTTCATTATTGACACGATTCGCGTAGTACTGAGCCATATGCAGTACTTCTGATTAGGACTTCGCCTGCCACGCGCTCTCAGAGGACATCATTTGTGACTGGATGTCAGGCAGCAATCCACGCACAAATTTGTCCACAAATAACCTTTTCCCAGACTCTGTGCCTAGGTCTTGTCCGCTGAAATCCGAGAATTCCTGTTCGAACCGATTAAAGAACTCGGTAGAACCCTCAGACTTCCCTTGGAAGAAGAGTGTAAATTTGTCCCAAATAATTCTTTTCTCTGGGATTATTGTTTTTAATTTTGCAATAATTCTATCAGGCAAAGTTAGTATCGCCTGAGGCAGTCTTTCACCAGCTCGCCTTTCTCCATCGAATCTAGTTATGTTCGCCCTTGTATCTCCCAACCCTGGCAAGTCGTCTATAGTCCTAACTTGTTTCCACAAATCTACGGGCAGGAGTACAGGAAATAACAAATCAATATCGCCTAAGGTGACCACTGAGGACTGCAAGACGGACTCTATTTCTTTATAGAATCCTGTCAGATTTTTCCTAATATCAGGAATAGATTGTCTAATAGTATTCACTTCTTGTCTTGAGAACGGGACGTGAACAAACTGTGATATATAATGTGCAGGAATGTTCACAGCAACTATACCCTGGGCAGCATCGGCCGCAATCTCAACCTTCAGGACAAATGTCGGAGGAACCTCTCTCATAGGCAACTTAGAAGTAGGTGACTCCGAACGCTTACTAAGCAGCAGAGCTAATTCGAGTGCTAAAGCAGGCGAAGAAGTGTCAAGTGAAAAAGCTCTCTTATATACTCAATAACTCTGTGGGACAACTAATCGTTCTTTTTACACAATCATCCTTTAGGTACTCTATCATTACCTGTATCACTTTCCTCTGCATTTCTGGCGTATACTGACTATATGTGTCGTATACCTCAACTGGAGTTATCGACATATCTGAAATCCATCTAAGCACGTCCTTAAAAATTCGTGCTTCCTCAGATATCGATTTTCGACAAGGAAGGAACCGTTTCTGAACATACATACTTTCCCCCTCGTTATCTTCATTCTGTAACCTTTCCAACTCCTTTCTATACTCAAATAACCTCTCGACATGCTCATTTACTTTCTCCACAGTGGCTCTTGAAAACGCTAAAGTGTTTAGATCCCTTAACCCTTGCGGGAGATATGTATTATTTAATTTGCCCCACATTACACATAAATGAATCCCTAAACCTTCAATAAAAACATTTTTCTCAGGAAAATTATCCATATTATGAAGTGTGGCAAAAACATTAGCTTGATCATCCCTCTCCATACAATGCTTAGCCATGCAATCAACTCATGTTTCTTTTCTAGTGGTACAGTATCACGAGTGACAACCTTCGACCCCGCACCTTGATCGACTACAAGCGGCACAGGACCACTTGGAGAGAGGGAGCAGGCAAATTCAATGGAGGTACTGTTACTGGTGCAATAAGAAGAGGTGGAGGAATAGGTGGAGGAACAGTAACTGGAGGAAGAGGAGCATTAGGAGGAGCAGGAACAACAGGAACAACAGCAGGTAGAGCAGGAATAGCAGCGGGAAGAGGCAAAGCAGCAGGAAGAGGAACATACGGAGGTGGCGCAGAGGCACCAGGCCTTTGTTCATTTAATAATGTGTCGATTAATTCATCGGAAACATGAAGATCTTTGGAAGGATAGATTTTCTGAATTCCAAGTGAGAAAGCCCTATCCATATTCCTAGTCGACTCAGAATGTCTATCTTGGTCATACAATAATGCTTTTTCGGCGTTCGTTTTATGACGGCGCCATGTGTTTCTCTACTCTTAAGTTGTTGTAACGCTTCTTTTTTCCAATTCTGCAAAACATCAAATGCTGCAGGTCTAGCCTTTTTCTTTAATAGAATTGACTCAAAATGCTCAATACGAGGGATTTCAAAACTACCATTGATTGGCCACTGAAGTTCGGAGGCATGTCTGGTTTGTCTGTGCCAAACATCATTAAACACTATACTTCCAATGCCATGTTTACAGTACATATTACACGCTGGTGACCCCTCCTGTGGTGCCGGACGGCTAAATTCCAAAGATTGTCTATCGCTGCGGAATAATGCCCTGATGCAGGTAGACAATTACCCAGGCATATCAAATTATTGGTTTTACCTGGTGAATAATTGTGTCTGCAGATACAATACGCCAAAATCAAATTATCAGGATTATTTAAGAGTCGGGTCACAACTCACCTGATCGATTTCCCAAGGAGGTCCGATCGGATTTCAAAGAATCTTACCTAACTAATCTTACCTCATGTGTGGTGATTTTGGTAAATCTGCCCGCCTCAATAAGTGGACCCTAGTCAAGATGCCATTCTCGGACCACAAGCTAATCGTCCAGGGATTGGGTCGTGCAGCGCTGCTGAGGTGTCGCGTCTCGTTCAGTGGGGCCCCTTTTTGTCACACCATCCGATCCCGGTCCGATAGCGAGGATCAACCTTCGATAATCCGGCATCAATCTTGAGGGTCCCTATTCGGGCGCCAACTGTGAAAACAAAATCAAAATATCAAGGCTACTACCCCAAAAGGAAATACACTGAACACGGGTTACAAAGGAACATACAAAGATCTTTAATTTATACTGAATCAGTTACAAAGAACAAAACAAAATCAGATAGCTATCGGCCCTCAGTGCAACACAGCGAACTCCAGCGTGGTTCGCTGTATTCAGTGAGAGACGCTGTATATTAGAATTCGTTGCTCTTTTATACCGTTTGCGAACACGATGTCCAACCCTACTTCGGCTTAATATTCCTCTAATACATTACTGATCTAGGGTTCATGCCGAGTTCGCATATCCACATGCAACTAATTTGCCTCTCATACATATGTCAACAAGACTACACAGCAACTGTGTATTCTGGGATTTCTCATACAAGTCTTCTCAAACATTAATACAATGTAGTTAAACAAGTGTTCTTAGTTCAGTATTTGAATACATTGTTCATAATATATGCTCGCAGATTAGTTTCATTGTCGCGAGTAATCCTTTACACACAGGTCAACGAAGGACAAGGTCTCATTTCACGACCTCAACAAGTGGCCTGCAGGCAAGTTACATATTAATTACACACACAGGTCAAGACGGCCATGTTGTATTTTCGGAATGACATCGTCCACCATTTTAACTCACAGGGTGACTTTACAGAGAGAACCTAAAATGGCGGATTGACCTAAAATGGCAGCTTACATTGATTTTAAGGTCAGGACCTTGCAACACGGATTCCTTCGCAAGTGGCCTATAAACAGCTTGGCATAGGCCAATATACACATATTCGTTGCAATAGGAGGCACGATATAATTTCCCATTTGACAATAGGTCGGTAATTAGTAGGTACTGTGGGGTCCAATGTTGGTTTTCTGAGGAGTGGGGTGACCGAAGATTTTTTGATACTGGCTGGGACTATATTAGTATTAAAACAGAAGTTGACAAAGTTGGTAACGATGGGGATGAGAGTGCTTGTGCAAGCTTTAACTAGTTTAGCTGGGACAGTACTATTTCTTGTGAAACTGGGCTGAAGTGGAAAGGAGGCTTGGGTTTTTTGAGAGGGGTTGGTGAGGTGTTGGTGGTTACGGTGTTTTTGTCTGCTAGAAGCCGTCTTTTGGTGGTAATTTTGTTTTGTAACCGTGGGATTTTGGCAGAAAGTGCGTCTTGATTGGTGGTGCACCATTCTTAGCTGGCCTTCTCTGAGGTAGAATTGAGCGTAGGGTGTTCTAATTCTATAAGGATAGAGAAATGTTCTTTGGCATCAGATGAGGCATTGTTTATACGAGTATTGTATGGTTTGGCTATGTGGGACATAATGGCTGATTTATAGATTTTATTTGAATCCTTCAAGGCTTTGGAGGAGTCAGGGGTGGGACGTTTGTTGTAGGCATGTTCAAGAGAATGTTTGGTTCTTCTTAAGGATGCTAGTTCTTTGTTTTGCTTTTCTAATTTTATTACAAGACCATTATAATCACATGATTCCTTTATTGGGCACAAACAGTAGAAAAGAGAACAGCAACTTCTTAACAGTATTTGATAAGAATAGTATTCGAAATAATCAGGCTACAAACAGTGTCAGAGCAACTATACATGAGAGCAACATGTGTACATATCACTTTTTTATCTCCCTCCCACTGGCATATTTTGGGCCCGAATTATCTCTGATACATGCAGGACCTGGCTCTCTGATATGCTGTTCGGTATTTCTCAACACTATTCGGCTCATTAAGAGTTTGGTGGTATCTGGGCAGTAAATCTTGATCTGGCGGTGTTGCCGCTGGATTACAAGTGGCAGTGGCAGTGTAAATCCTCATTTTATGTGTGTCCATTGGACTCAATGTGGCATTTTTGGCTGAATCACTGCAGCAGTAATTCTGCTGGGGCAATTCTGACAAATGTTGGCAGAAAACTAGCAGACTCAGCTCCAGCTCATGGCTGGAGATGAATCCTCCAACTTCCCTCCAAAGTTACAGTTGGGTGGTGCTGTAATGCGGCACTATACGGTAATACCGCCACATTTTACCTGCACTGCCCAACTTGTAATAGGCCAGTGTGGTGTGACATAAGTGTCTTTCCAAGGATATAGATGTACAGTCATCTGCAACATTGATGAATAAGGAGTCGGTTGCCTCCTTGATCTACCCGTAATATTCTGGGTACCAGGGTTCCAGCCTGGAGCAGCCCTCATCAAATGGATGTCCCCTCGGTCACTCAGTCAAATGAGCACCCGGGTTTAAGCTTGAACAATGTTATTTTGAAAGTGCTCAAGAAACAGTGTATTTAACACCAAAGGTATTTATGTATTTATAATGTATTTCTTTTATTTATCCCCTGATTGTTTTCAGGTATGTTTTCCGTTGTGTTTTTTGGGGGGCTGGGAGGGCTGAGTGTGGTATGCAGGATAAGTGTGTATGTGTTTAGTTATACATTTTTTTAAACAATTTTTAGTATTTTAAAATAACACACCAAACATTACAACTTTCAGGACGTCCGTAATCAATGTCAAACCAACACATTATACATTTCCAGCCCCCCCCCCACAAACTCGAGCCGTATCATCAGTGCCATCTACATGAATAATTTTGGGAATCGCAGAGCTTGTCGGCTCATCAGAGTCCTCTGTTTCATGACTGACCTGGTGAGGGGCAGCCATTGAGGTCACAAGTTGCCTCCAGGCCATGTAAATGAACACATGTCCGTCACACACACACAATGGGTGCAAGTGAATGTGAAAACCCATATCATGACATGCATGAAACCAATGAGATAATACCACACATCGAAGTATGAAGAAATAATGTATTAAACACAACATGAATGTAATTAAAATCCAACACACAACAATGGGAATAATAAAAGAAAAGCTGCATGTCCGTAAAAGAATAAAAAACAAGAAATCATAATCCAAAGAAATCCAAAAGGAATGGTGTCCAAAGTCACAGTCCAACAAAGCAAATCCAAGGGAAAAAAGAAAGCGAAAACCATTGCTCCATGGTGAAAATAAAAAAAAAAGAGAATAATGCAATGGTGAGCTATGCACAGATGAACAATCCAGGGTCCATGAGCCCAACTGATGAAATTAAACCTATCAAAAATACTACCTAATAAAAAACTATATACAAAAACGTGGTGCATTGTCCAAGCGCAACCAAAATAAAGAAAAAACGAAAGGAAACCTAACACTATCTAACTATATACAATGGCGCGGGCAAGTCCAGCGGCTCACTCTGTGGTGTCCCGGGCCAGAGCATCATCGAACTCCATGTCTATTTGCCAGAGGCGGGCCTCTGTCCTGGCCCCGAGGTCTCGCAGGGAGGCACTCATGGCTGTTCCAACTCCCTGCGAGTTGCCTCGAAGCACTCTGCCCGCCTCAGAGCCCGACGCATGGAGAACTCCGCCCTGACCATGGTGAGCCGCGCCTCTTCCGCCCGCCGCCGCTCCGCACCTATCTGCTGGCCCAAACGGTGCCACACGGAAGACACTCCCATTCCTGGGTCCTCCTGCCAACTGGCCGATGCATGCCCCTCCGATGTTGATGGCCCCGAGCCATCATTGCTCCTACCTAGAGCCTGCTCCTGCTGCTGCTGGCCATGTGCCATGTCTGATGGTGCCTGCACAACCTCCATCAGCTGGTCTCCAGTTGTGGTGTCCACCCCTGCTGGGCCGCTGACTCCTGACTGTGGCAGGGATGTGAGCTCCACCAAGCTGGCTGTGTTGGTTGGGCCAGGTCCACAGGGGGCCCTGGTGGAATCTGGGCCGGAAGACGGTGTGGAGAACGACTGCCGCATAGTCTCCACAGAGGAGGAGAGGTCCACTAGAGTGCGCGACACATGTAGGAACCCACCAACCAGGGCCCCTTCCAGCAATGCCACGTCACGAAGCTGCTCTCCGTGATGGCGTGTGTTCTCCACCCAGGAAGAACGCACGTCATCACGAATGACACGCGTGCGCAACGTGACACCAACTAGGACAGAGCCCATATGTTTGTGGGACCCCTCGTACGCAGATAGTGGAGAGGCAGATGACATGGCACTCTCCCCTACCTGCAGACGGGCCTGGGACGGGGCCTCCTTGCTGGTGCATGGTGGTGCAGTCACAGGGTCAGGGACAGCGACATGCAGAGGCCCCTCCGCGATGACCTGTGCTGCCTCCTGACCCTGGACTGCACCACTTGCACCAGTGGTACTACCCCCACTAGGCCCCATGTGCGGCTCAGTAGTGGGCTCCCTCCACTGTGGAGACCACCAACCTGGATGTCTCCACAGTGTCTTCTGCTATTGGAAGCCCCTGTGGGGGCTCACCCGGCTGTTCCGCCACAGCCGTTGTGGCAGACGCAGCACCAGCCCCCTCGCTCCCGGATGATGGTAATTCCTGGGAGGGTGGCTGGGCCTTGCGTCGGCACCTAGTGGAGGCATCCCCGACACTTGGCTTCACAGCGCCGTCTCCGCCCTCTTCATCACTTGACACTGCGTAGAGGGAGACATAGAACACAAGCATCAGGGTACAGTACAAAATACCCTAGACAGGAAGCAATAACACATGAGTGGCACTGTCAAATGTCACTTCCATCCTGTCATTCCACAACACATGGGTGAATGCACACAACACACATGCAGAAACAGTCCCGGCACGTGCAATCAACATCCATGTAGAAGGGCCCCTGTAAACCAAGATGTTGCCTTCAAAGTCACATGCATCCATGGTGTTTCAAAGTCACACACACTTCTCAGGCACACACACACACATGTGCACCATACATGTACATGATATCAGCACCCAATCCTCACCCCCCTCCATGTCCAGGAACAGAGACAGCCATGCTTTCATGTGTGGATTCCGCATAGAGCTCCCCATGTTGCATTAAAACACATGCACCAACCATGTGGTTCACACATAACTGGTCTCACATGCATGACCATGATGTCCCTGCACACACACATCCATACATGGCATATGTCACACATACAGGCAAGCATCAGACTACCAGCACACTGCAACATGCCCTGTCTCACACAGCAATGCTTGGCCACTTACTGCTCAACTCCAGACGGGTCTGCCTCCGAAGGATCTGGGCATGGAGCGCTGGGCCTACGCATTCCAGGACCCTCATCTGGATGTTACTCATGCGTGCCCGGCCCCCCTCCGCGAGGCGCTGGGCTTTGTGGAGGGTCCTGGACCTGAAGTCCTCCCAGCGCTTCTTGACGTGCTTGATGCCACGGGTTGCCACCCCCTCCCCGTTGATGGCAACCACTACGTCGTCCCAGATCCTCTCCCGTCCTTCCTTGTTGGCGCATGATGTTCCGAAGAGGGCATCATAATGCCCCAGGACATGCTCCACCAGTACACCAACTTCAGTGGCAGTGAAGCTGGGGGCCCTCTGCCTCTCTGGCTGGGGGTTGCCAGTGCTGCCAGATGGAGATGTGCCCGACATGGCAACCCTAGAGGCAGGAGTGGGTGGGCAACTGGGTTCTGGGGCTGGGCTGTGGAGCAATGGTATCCCGGTCGGGAGTCTTCTGTTCCAGCAGGGGTGGACACAGCAACTGGACCCCTGCAGATGGCTGATGTGCAGGCACCAAATAGCAGGGCACGTGGGCAGCAGACAGTCAGGCTGCAGCAGATGGCAGGTGGGAGTGTGCTCGGAGCTCTGGGGGGCAGGAAAATGGCCTTCAGGGCAGGAGCGTGGTCTTCTGTGTGTGTACGCGTGGCCAGCTTGATACGGAGTGATTTGGCACGTGAAAAAATTGCACGTCAGTGTGTAATTCGGGGAAAGGGCCTTAGCGCATAAGCGGGTCAGCAAACGCACGCAATTTCATTGGACCAAAGGCCCTTAGCGCGTAAGCGCGTAAGTTAAATTATGCACACAGCCGTTTCCCTCATAGCACGTGATGACAGAGCACACGTGGAAAAACTGCACGTCCGAGTGTCATCGCGTGTAAGTGGAGGAAAGGGCCCGCGTACACGCGTATCTGACGTGTATGTGTGGGCCGGTTTAAAAGCTACGTGTAGGGCACCATTTCCTTGTACGTGCTTTTCATGGAGAGCGAGTGGGTGAAATCTGTACTTCTTGTCGGTTCACACGCGATTACTTCACAGCGTTTCTAGTTCGTACTCCCTGTTACCTCTGACAGCTCTTTTCTGATTTTTTGTTGGGCCTGTTTCCTCAAACAGAGTTCACTTTTCCTTTTGTCCTGTCTCCTCAGACAGCGTACAATTCTTCTTTTGGCGGGGGTGTTGCCAACGCGCACACGCGTGTATTTTTCACGTTCTTTTTCCAGGCAGATGGTGAGTTCCGCACGTACTTAGCAACTGTGCTTGCCCCGTGTGTCGTGTTCCCCTTCAGAGGTCATTGTAGGCTGCGTGTATTACCCGTATGCTTATTTTTGTGTTTCTGGGTGCCACAGCGTAGTGTGGGTTTATTTTGTCACGAGGGGTTGCGTCCACGTTAATTTTTGATTTTGGGCTGCCTGTGCATTGCGTGACCCATCATCTTCCCCCAGGGGTCACTGACAGCCTTGTTAGAGCACTAGGGTACAAATTCCATCTAGTATCCTACCCCTTTAACCCCCAATTGCCCAGGACAATAGTTTACTGCAACTCCCATATGCACAACAACATCAGTGCCATGGTTGGGAGGCGACCAAGCGGTAAGGGAGGCAAAGGTGGCCGACCTTCAAAAGGTGGGCGTGGTGGGCGCGATAGGGGTTGTGGCCGGGATTTGCAGGGTGCCCCTATACCCCCATGTGTGGAGGAACAATCAGGGACACCCATGCGCCCCCCATGGTTGAGAGAAACGTGGCTGACACCATCCCAGCTGAGCCTCTGTTGGACCAGCACATTGTGGCAACTGACCTGGCACGGGATGACTCCCAGGCTGACTTCCAGGTCAGCAAGTCTAGGCCACGTGTTGCGGTGCAAGCTGTTGTCACCAAGCCACGTGGATCTGGGGCAGCTATGTCATCTGCTGCCCCAAGTATGCAGGGTGGGGAGGCTGCAGGGTCAGCTGCAGCTCCATCCGCCCCAGCTCTGACTCTCCCAGCCAGGACAGTGTCAGTCCAGGTCCATCAAACTGACATTCCCCCTGTCAACATTACCCTGCTACCAATGCCTGCATCAAGACCTATGGTCATTGTGCATTCCCACACTCCTACTACCCAGTCCACCGGTGATTCTTCCCCTACTGACCAGAGCGGCGTAAGCCACTCTGGCTCCGCTCCACCTTTAAAGAAGAGGAAGAAGGGTGCTCTGGCATGACAGGCTGAGACCCCAGACACGGCTACACACTCCGGCATGTCCAGGAAGCCTTGCTTTAATGATGCGGAACTTGATGCACTTGTGTCCTATGTGTCGGCACATAGCCACGAAATGCTGGTGACTGCAGGGTCCAAGACCACAACTGGTCAGCATAAGGCACACTGGCAGTTCATCGCCGACCGCATAAGTGCCCTTGGATTTGTGAGGCGCACAGCTGATGATTGCTACAAGCGGTGGAATGACCTGAAACGCAGAGCAAAGAACAAGCTGGCCTCAAATCATACTGCTACTGCTGATTATGTTTTACAGTGTGTTGCCTTGTATGGCTCCCGTAGGCATCCACTGTATTCCAGCTGGGCACATGCAGGTTTGTCCTGAGTTTGGGTTAGATGCTTGGGTTTGTGAGACACACACCCCTCCTGCTTCCCGTTTCCATGGGCTTGCAAAGGGTGTGCCCAAGTGACAGTGAATTACAAAGTGACGTTGGACTCCCATGAGCTGTGTGGGCAGGCTGTAGTCAATACTGTGTATACATTCCTAGTGGATATTGTTGTTGTTTTGTACACTGCATGGTGTATTGATATGTACTTGTGCATCCATGTCTTCCTCCTTATTTGCAGGTTCATTCCTCATGTCTTCACAAGGCATTCTACTTTGGAGATGGAGTTCATGTTGTAAGCAGTGCACTTACACATTTGCGTGGCAGCAACACTGTACAGTTGGAAGGGGTTGATGTGCTGGCATAATCAGGTTGTAAGACTACCACTACTTTAACGTAGTACTGTCATGTTTTTGCTATGTTTGAGGTTGTGTAGCTGCATTGTATTGTTGGTAAGTATTTGGTCATGTATGTTGTCAGTTCTACATTACTGGGAGCATATTGTGTGTGGCCATTTTCCATTTGGGACACTGTACTTTGTGACACTTGTGTCAGGTTTTGGGGATTGCTTTGTTTGCTTCACATAGCATGACATGCCATGGTGTGTTGGGTGGCAGTGCTGGGGAGGGGTTGGGTGACATGGCACTGTTGTCATGTTGTATTTTGCAAGGGGATAATGAATTTATCAGCATAGAAGTGTGTCTTTGATGACACAGCATTGGTGGTGTTTGTGTAGGTAGGGATGCACACAATGTAACACTTCCAGGTGACCAATCTCAGGCTGGTATGGTTGTGACAGTTGACTGTCCCTTATGTCATCATCATTGATTGTCATCTGGTATGTGCCAGGGCTGTGTGCACTCCACAGGGGTGTGATTTTAGGTGAAGTAATTAGCCACCAGCTGCGTACGGGCAGCCTCACCCCGTGCCCTTTCCCCTCCCATGTGCAGCAGCCGTGCATGTGGTTGATGATGTGGGTGCACCACCATGTCCACCGGCAGGCCCCGGCGTGTTGCAACGTTGTACAGGACACATGCTGCCACTATGATCCTGCACACTACTGGGGGAGCGTATAACAGCTGCCCGCCAGAACGGTCAAGGGAGCGAAAGCGTGACTTGAGCAGTCCGAATGTGTGCTCCACTATTTCCCGGGTTGCAATGTGGGCTGTGTTGTATCTTACCTCGGTTGGCGTGGTGGGGTTCCGAATTGGCGTCATCATGTGGGTTCTCAGAGGGTAGACACTGTCCCCTGGGGAGGTGGTGATTGGTATCATTGGTGGGGACAATACTCAGTATGTGACATGCATGCATGTGCTGTGGCATTTATACTCACCGAGCAGCCATGTATCGCCATGCCGCCCAGCTTCTAGGTCCCGGTTTAGGGTTGACATTCTGTAAATAAAACTGTCGTGGGTGGACCCTGGATAGTTGGCATATACTGAGGTGATGATTCCCTTGGCATCACATACTACCTGCACGTTGATGGGATGCCAGTGCTTGCGGTTTCTATAGATGTGCTCTGATGCCCTGGGGGACGTAGAGCCACATGGGTGCAATCAATGGTAACTAGGACTTTGGGGAATTGTGCCACCCCGTAGAAATCCTGGATGGCAGCCTGCCTTTCTGCAGGTGTTCTGGGCAGGTATATGTGCCTGCGGACTGATGGGCGTGCAGTCATGATGGCCAAGACCTGGTGTAGGCAGCGTGACTGCGTGGCCTGTGACACCCCCCCCATTATAGCACTTGTCCGCTGAAATGATCCAGTGGCCAAGAAGTGCAGTACATTGAGGACCTTCTCCAGGGGGCTGAGTGCTTGGGAGCACAGGGTGGGTGATGTAAGGTCATCCTCCCACTCACTCACCAGGTCCAGTATTATGTGAGGTGGAAACCTGTACCTCCCATACACCTGGTCATCAGGCATCCCAAAAAGGCTGGTTCTGGGTGTGAAAATTCTGGGCCTGACTATCCTCCTCCTCCTCCTGCAGTATCCCACGACCACTGCTGCAAGGAACGGTATATTCATCCTGGCGTCTGAGCTTGTTTGTTGTTTACGTGCACTTTATTGCTGCGCGGGTCCACGTATGCCTGCTTCCTGCTGGCGTACGTGTTTCCAAATTAGCGTGTCTTTTTTGGCACACGCGTTAGCCCCGTTCGATTCCATGAACATGTGTTTTGAACGTGCGTGTTGGCGTTCCGTGCATTTGCCTCCTGTACTTCCCCCGTGACGCCCACATTTTCACGCGTTGTTCCCCATTCCGCTGTGATTTTCACACTGGCACTGCGATTCGCACGCTTTCGCACCCTTGCGCCGAAAATTTCAGCGCACATTAATTCCATGAATCGGCCTGTTACTATGTTCACCTCCCTACTTTCTAGGATCCCAGCCACCACCACCATTCTGCCCTCTGGGTCAATTGTCTAGCTGAGCAACTGAAATGGCACGTGCGGTGCCACCTAGGTGATCACCCCTCTTGCAAATGCCGAATATGTGGCACCTATGACATTCCCCTTCCATTTTCTTCTAACCATCTCCAACCTCTCCTTGGTGAGGTGGGTCTCCTGTAGCAAGGCTATGTCAATATGCATCCTCTTTAAATACATCATCACTTTGTTGTGTTTCAGATAACTATTGAGGAGCCGCACATTCCAGGTCACCACTCTGAGATTACCAGACACCATCTACTCGATGTACCTCTTCTCCACCCTCCACTCCGCCTTCCCAAAACTCCACCCCACTGCACTCAACCCTTCCCCTACCCCAACAAATGCCCAGCTCCATCCCTGGATCTCGGGCCCACCTGCGTATGGTCCTTTCTCGGAACCGAGGACAAGGACCCCACGGGGCGTCACCGGTCTAACAGTGACCTAACTAAGTGTACTACTAAGGGGTTCGAGGAATGACTCCTAGGAGCTCCCGCTTGTCTGAATTGGAAAGTTACGTCCAGCGGATCCTACCAGCTCATATTTACTGCAACAAATTCCCACAAGCTTTAATTAACTCTATATTCGAGTATCCTGCCAGCATATATTGCTGCAACACTAGTCTCACAAGCTTTATTTAATACTAAATTCTAGTCCCAGTGTCATTTGACCAGTCCCCAGAGATGACCATGCCACGTGCTACTTAACTTCTACAGTTCCCGACTGGATGTCTGGTTCTTGAGGGTGACCCAGCATGTCCAGCCAGTCCATGGCATTCTCCAGCCTCTCGAAAAACAGTGTTTTGTTCCTGTAGAACACTTTCAATTTGGCCGGGTAGAGCAACATATATCAATGACCGGCCTCTCTCAGCCTTCTTTTCTCCGCCCCGAAGTTCATCCTACTACGCTGTACATGCAAAGTGTAGTCCGGGTACGCCGTGATTTTCGCCGGCCCTCTTTCAATCGTTCCCCCCTTCTGGAAGAATTCCAGAATCTTTTCCCGATCCTGATAGTTCAAGATCTTTGCAATCTGCAGCCATGGGGAGGTGGTCTCCTTATCAAGGCCCTATGCGCCCTTTCAACCGCAAACCCCTGGGTCAGTGCACCGCCAGCTATTTCCTGCAGGAGCATGGATTCTACGTATTCTGTTGGGTTAGGCCCCTCCATTCCTTCCAGCAGGCCAACGATACGGATGTTATTGCATCTGGCGCACCCTTCCGCCTCCTCCGCTCTGTTCTCCAGGTTACCCACACGCTGCACGAGGGCATGAAGTTCCGATCCGTGGGCGGCGCATGCCGCCGTATTCGGGGCCATCTCCTTTTCCAGGTTTCTGGTGTTCTCCGCGAGCGTGTGCACATCCTGTCTCAACAGACTGACTTCTTCCTGGACCGCACCAATTTTAAGGTCCAGACCCACTTGCAATTCGTTAATTGCCAGGCCAAGTTTGGTCTCCCAGGCGATTTTCAAGTCTGCAATCGCTGTCAGCACTTCTTGGATTGTGCCCGGTGTTTCCGCCGCTGCAGCGGTGGTGTCCTAGCTCTTACCGCCTTCCGCTCCTGTGGACGTCTTGGCATAAGCCTCCAGTGTGGGTTGTTTGCTTTTGGGTCGGACAGTTTTGGTAGACATCATGCAATGCTATTCAGGCGTGGGCCAACAGCGCCACCCCACTTGCGAAAAAAAAACAAAATTTGCGTGGCGCCAAGCCACTCTTGGCGTATCTGGGGTCATCTCAGCTGTGTTCAAGTGTGTCCTTATCGCTCGCCCCACCTCTAGAATGGGCTGTATCCTCCCACGTACCTGCGTTCACGCAGTGTCGCTCCTCTGGTCCCCACTGTGTCACGTTTTATAGCCGGTGGTTCCGTACACCCATTAACCTAACGCTCTCTTTCTCCGGTACTCCGTGAGCTCCAAGGCCATATGATCTGCAAACCTGCCTCGGGTGTTTACCTCACGCTCCTTGGCCAGAAGGGAAGTCTGATACCGTATCATATATCTTGCGGCCACTCTACATGGCCATATAGGTCATCCGGTACCAAGTCCAGGAGCTAGCAAAAGCTCCAAAGTTAGCCGCCCACATGATCATGCTACTGTAGCTCGCAGCGGTGTCCCATGTGGCTCAGACCTTATTCGCTCTACTTGGGGCAATCACATACTCAGTGTGGTCCCAATTAGTATTCCAGCCTGGGTGCTACCCAACTCAATCCCCAGCTAGGGTGCGCTATCGGAGGCCCCTCGTCGTCAGCCTCAGTCACTGAGCTACCGTGGTTAGCTTGCAGTATGGGAGGGTCTTGTGCCAGCATTCGCTGCAATCCAGATGTATCACCTCTCAATGAAGAGGGCTCAGATGTGCACAGTATTAAGGTGCCCAGCATGCGTCTGTCCCAGGCCCCGTGGCAGCTCAATATTCATTTCAGTACATCACGACTCCACATGGCCTGCAGGGGCACCCACTGGAGTCCGTCTTCCACCAGCCCCCCACGGCTGTCCCCTGTCGAGGCCTGCTTCACCTCGGGGGCCTGCGCCTGCCTCTGCACCATCAGCCAGGGGCGTCCCAGGATTCTACCGGCAAACCGCTCCAGGGCTCCGCCGAGCTCCTCTCATTCACCGGCGCTACAGCACTGCAGGTCCCAGGAGTCTGTGATCCGGGCTCCGCACCCTCAGCTCTGCCCGGATCTCAATGTGCCACCTCCGCCGCAGCGACTCAGCACCGTCCGCTCCGGGCCTGCTTCCCTCTGCTCTCAGGCACGGGAACTGCAGGAGCCTATATTCCGCCTCAGGGCACCAGGTTGAGCGTCGCCGCCACCAGCTCCAGATGACCGCGCTACGAGCGGCAGCACAGCCACCCTGCTGTCTGTGTCCCTGGTCTCTGCCTGCACCTTGGCTCCGCAGGCCCCCCACCACACTAGTTCCACGACCGCTTCACGGCAGGGCACCTCGCACCATCTGGGCCATTACAGTCGGTACAGCATGTGCCGTATCAGCCGACTTTATCTTCCTTGGCCTCGCAGACTTTTTATGGCCCTTTGTCCATTAGCGGCCATCTTGGGCAATGTCCAGTTCACGGCATGGTCACCTCCTTCTTCAGGCTCCGGTTCCATTAAAATGCCATTTCACGGGCTGTTTGGGCACTCATTATGTGCCCACTGGCTTCATACACCATCTAATGCGCTCCGGGTCTGCACCCTCCTTGGGTCTTTTGAAAGCTACCCTGATTATTTTGGAATCTGCCTCTTCCTCTGAAACCCATTCCTCTGCCTCGCGGCCAGAACCCATTCCCTCCTTGATCTGATTGCCGTTGATTATTAGCCTGTGACATACCCACTGCTTGCTGCATTCTCAGCCCTTCTCCGCTTGTCAATATTGCTCCTTCTATGCCAATTGACAATTTCTTCTGAACTAACTTAGCCTCCTCAAGTTTCCTAGCATCCTTCTTATTTGTGCAATAGTTAACTATATCTCTGCCCATGGCTTTGCTTCCATTCCCACTAGTCTCTTGAGCTGTCTCTGTACTTGTTCTGGCAATTCCTGAATGTGGTAAAATACTGGTGCTGATTTCCCCCATGGCTCCCTCATTTCCAAGGTCCACCGTTCCTGAATACGTTGAATGTAAGCAAGAATATCTTCGTCATCTTTCATTTTACATGCCATAATTGCACCCATATCTGATTTATCAGGATACTGTACCCTGAGCGCTTTCCAAACAGCCACCCTACAATTATTAAATGGTGCCCCGTCATGAGCTGTGTTCTGTTCTGTGACACTTGAATAACTTGCTCTTGTCCAAATGTCATCAGACCTTTCCCCGAGAATGGCTGTTAGAAGACCCTTAATGTCCCCTATGGCTAGAGTATTTCCTCCTGTCATTGCTTCTAGCTCATAAATCCATTTCCCACACCCGCCATTAAACTAGGGAGTTTACACCTTAAATTATCATTGTCCATCTGAGGCCAAGGGATATACTGTGGTCTGGCCCCTCCTTTCTCCAATAAGGAGGACTGTGTGAATCCAAATCCACAATTGGCTCCCATTGTCTGCCTATCTATAGTGGGGACAATGGTTCCTGATTTCCTTCTACCTAGCAATGACCTCAATCTGTTCACATATGGTGGTGATTCACCCCTCTCACTATGCAATCTCCCTTTAGGTCACTCTTGGCTCACCATGGGATCTGGCATCCTATCTTTAAGTTGGTCTAAATCCGACCATCTCACTTCCTTGTCTACCGACATCCCTCGGGACCGCATGCACTTTCTCCCTCCCCCCCATGGAAGGTGTCTCTGTCTTTGTCTGACATATCTAGTCCCCAACTATTATTGCTTTCATCTTTCTAATTCCTATTTAAAGTCAGCCTGTCTAAGGAAAAGGCTCTGTGCCTGAGACTAGACAGGCTTCCTTCTTTGCCTCGTGATTGGCCATTTATAAAGCAATCTTTTTTTCCCCTGCTCCCCGATTTACCTTTTGTCCTCATTCCTGTTAAGTTTTATCGATCCTATCTCTGATACCTCCTATATCAAAATGTTCATCTAGGTTTACCTGACATTGCTCCTTGCGATGGGAGAAACTCCTCTATGTCGCTCCATGATATTACTGGACTCGGTTCCATCAGCTTTTTCTGAATGTGATCAATGTTGCATGCTCTCTGTCTACTTTTTCGCTCCATTTCTTCATATAATTCCCTTCGCTGCTTCACTTTCCATCTAACTCTTTCCTCCTCCTGTCTTTTCTCTTCCCTTCTTTTGTTTGCCCTATGCACCTCCTCGTCTCTTTGTCTTTGCACTTTTTTATCTTGTAATGTATGTTCTTCTTCTTCTTCTCTCTTACTTTCCTGCCTGTTTTGTTCTTTGATTGCTCTCTGCCTGTTGTCACACTTCATTTGCTCCTCTTCCCTTTTTCATTTCTTAGTTGCTTCTCCTGATATATTGGTTCTCACCTTTGTCTGTCTTTCCATTTATATTCATGTTCTTTCATTCGTTTCCCTCGTTCCCTATCTTTTCTATCTTGTTCGTCTTGATTATCACCTTGCCTTACTTCCTCAATACTCTTCCCATCAAGCTTGAGCAATATCTGTCCACCCATCCATTTGTTCTGTATGAGCATACCCTTGTCAGCTTTCTCCTTTTCTCCTTTCCATTTTTTAATCTCTCATTCTATATCTAAGGATACGTTTGGTAGTTTGCTTTTCTTTTCTTTGTTTTGTAAGACCTTAAATGTCTCCTCATTTCCTTTAGTCCTTTCTGGGCTCTTGTCGCTGCTATAAGCATGCGGTTCATGTATCGGATTACTATATCCTGTCGCCACTTTTAGTTCCCTTAATGTGTACAATCCTTTATCTTTTGTACTATCACCATTTACTTCGAGGGGGGAGCAAAAGGCCCAACGCCTTCCTCCCTACACTGATTAAGCATCAAGTTCTCAGGGGGCAGATCTTGTTTCTCCTGGTACATTTTCCAGAGCTCTAAACTAGCTAAACTCTTTTCCAATTTCTTTCCTGTGTACACAGCGTGCAAGAATGTGGTCATGTGTTGCAAAACCGCCTTTAACAGCGATTGCCCTTGCGGCCATGGCATGGACATTTTATCTGCGGTACCCTTAACCCATTCTGCACTATACTGTTTGAGCTTGAGTGTGTGTTTTGGCAGTTGCTTGCAAAGATGCATCAGTGGAGTAACAACCCCCTTGTGGCGAGTCTCAATTGACTGTAGATACTTACCGTTGCTTTACACAAAATATGTTTACATACACGCCAACAGTTGCTGCTCAAAGCCTCTACTTTTATTTATTTATTTATTTAGATTTATATAGCATGCAAACAGCCCAATGGCATCATGGCACAGTTAAATGTGATGAGCTTAGTTACATGAAGCATCAGATACGCCTTTGGATATAATACAGGTTAATTGCATACATTATACATATTAGGCAGATAATATAACTAACAGGCAGTAGCATGTAGTGTTGTTTTAAATGGAGAGTACCGTTGTAACCGCTTTGCGGAAGGCCTTGTGTGAGTTCTTGGCTCTAAGGGATAGCAGAAGGGCATTCCATTGCAAGGCTGCCAGGTAGGGGACGCTGGCTCCACCTGCTCTAACTCGCTTGATTCTGGGAACTGTAAGCCTGTTGGAGTATGGAGTTCTGATTGGTCTAGTGGATGTGGATAAGTGCATTCTTTGGTACAGGTAAGGGGCAGTTTGGTGGATGCATTTGTGGGTCAAGGCAAGGGTCTTGAAGAGGACGCACTCCTTAATGGATAGCATTGTGCCTGTTTCCTGGTGGCAGTTACGTGTTCCCTAGTGGGGATGTCGAATGCTGCATGCAGATCGCTGTTTTGGATAACCTGCAGCTTCTCCATGTTTTTTGTTAAGGTCCCCAGAAAAACGGCATTACAGTAGTCTAGTCTTGACTCTGTTATGCCTCTCGCAATGGTTAGGCAGTTGACTTTGGATAAAAAAGTTCTGGCTGTGTTTAGATGTTTAACTTGGTATGCCACGGCAGAGGCGATGGCATTGACTTGCCTGGTCATGGAGAGGTTTGAGTCTAAGTAAACTCCAAGCGTTTTCAGTGAATCGGAGACTGGGATTGTGATGTTATCCAAAGTGAGGTGACTGAATTGGGTATTGAGATTCTTTAGGATTTTAGTTGAACCAATAAGGAGAAGCTCAGTTGTATCACGGTTGAGACAGAGTCCATTCACGGCCATCCAGGCTTGAATAGTCGTGCATATGGAGTTGAGGGCTCTAGCGTAAAACTCATAGTCACCTTTTAGTGGGAGGAGGACTTGAGTATCGTCCACGTAGTTCATGTAGGAGATACCTAGGATGTAAAAGAGGGGCCTTGGAAAAATGTTGTAGAGGGTTGGCGAGATGTAGGACCCTTGAGGCACGCCGCATGAGATGATGGTCGGAGAGGTGGATACCAGGTCAGAGAAGACTTGCATGGTCCTCCCTTGTAAGAAGGAAGAGATCCAGCAGTGGCCTTGGGTGAAAAATTTGCTATTGAGGTCATGTGGGGGTAGAGGACATTGTGATCGACAAGATCAAATGCTGCAGTGAGGTCTAGGAGTAAGAGTAGAACAGGATTGACTGAGTCTCTTGCATCATCCAATTGATTTTTCAGATCCAGCAAAACTGTTTCAATGCCGTGGCCTGGGCGGAAACCAGATTGACGCAGCCCAAGGAGTTTGTTCTCCTCAATGTATTGTTGCACTTGTATGTAGGCAGCTTTGTCTAGTATTTTCAAGAGGAACGGGACATAGATAATGGGCCTGTAGTTGTTGGGTGGCATGGGTCCAAGGTGTTTTTTTAGAAGAGGGTGGACCCAAGCTTGTCTGAGGCAGGAGGGTACTTTTCCAGCGGAGAAAGAAACATTAATGAAAGCTGTCAAGAAGAGGGCGAGAGTGCTGGCACACTCCTTGATAATGGCTGCAGGGCAAATGTTTGCTTTGCAGTTGGATTGTTTTATGGATTTCATGTTGTTGATGATATCTTGCTCCTCAATTTGGGTGACGGATAATGTGGTGGTTGACCCTTTAGCTTGCGGCAGTTTAGGGAGAGGTTTTGATTTCAGTTGGTAGGGTGTCCAGTTTGCTAAGCATAGTTGCTTAGATTTCATCACACCATGTCTTGTCTTTGGTGATTTTCTGAGGGGGGTGGTAGGTGAATCTAAATCCCTAAAGATAGAGAAGATTTCTTTGGTGTCTGATTTTGCGTCTGAAATCCTGGATTTGAAAGAGGTGGCTTTGGCTTGGAGGATGGCGTTTTTGTTTTCTTTGGAGCGGGTTTGGAATTCTAACTTGGCCAAATCTGAGTGGTTCATTTGCCAAAGGGGTAAGGCAGCATGTTTTTCGGAACAGAGTTCTAGAAGGTCTGTGGTGAACCAGCCATTAGCGTGTCTGGTGGCTTTGGCTTTCCAAGCTCTGGAAGGAGCAATAGCATCCACTGCTATATTAATAGCAGTGTTGTAAGAATGTGCTAGAACCTCTATGGTTGTGATGTCGAACTGGATAACGTGGTGGTCAGACCAGAGGGTCAGTGAGTTTCCAGTAATACAGAGAGGGCAGTTGTGTTGGGCTACCCAGTCTAATGAGCGTCCTTGAGTGTGGGTGGGGTCAGAGATGGTGTTAGTGAACGCTAGTGTCTGAAGGGCGGTATGAGAGACTTGGCTGCAGGATATTTGGGGTCATTGAGGCCAAGGTTTAGGTCTCCTAGGAGGATGGCTTTGGTAGATTTTTTAAGGTTATCAGAGAGGTGGTGGGTAAGGACTGCCTGGAAATCTCCTAGGCGGCCTGGGGTGCAGTAGACAAAGTGCAGGGGAATAGTGCAATTGTGAGAGAGGTTTGATTGATTGATTGATATTTTATTTCTATTGCGCTCATGCACAAGTGTTTCTGAGCGCGACAAGGCAAGGGAGGGGAACAGGGGAGAACAAAACAGCGATCTTATTAGGCCCAGTGACATTGAGAACGCGCAAGTGCATGGGAGAGGGGGGAGGGGAAAAGTGCATGGAAGGGTGGGAGTGGTGAAAAGTGAGAAGCAGAGGAGAAACAGATAAATAACAACAAATATATAATAAAGGCAACAAACAGTGGTAATGCAGCCAGCAATTTGCAAGTGCTAGGTTTAAGGCAGCAGACAGGGTAGGTTCGATAAGTACAGGAAAATAAAGGGGGGGTGTATGGGTACAGATACAGATCCCAGTGCAAGCGGGGGCCCGGAGACAGTGCGGGAGGGTCACAGGATGAGCAGGTACCTGGGCCCAAAAGACAGAGGGTGGCCAGATGCACGGTGCCAAGAGAGAACAGATCAGCAGGGGAGAGGGAGAAGGGGAGCGAAGGCAGAAGAAAAAAGGAAGGTCTTGAGGTACTTCCGGAACCAGAGATGGTTCTCCTCAAGTTTTAGAGTGGCAGGGAGGCTGTTCCAGAGGGAGGCCCCAGCCGAAGAAAGAGATCTACCCCCAGCTTGTTTCTTAGAAAAATGACTGCTCCTGAGTGATTTGGAGGTAGAGGAGTGAAGAGCTTGAGAGGGGAGGTATTTGCGGAGGGATAGCTGAAGGTATTTTGGACCCGGGCCCCAGAAAGCCTTGTGGACAATGCAGAGGGTTTTGAATTTTATCCTTGCATTCACTGGGAGCCAGTGAAGAGATTTCAGAGCTGGAGAGATACGATCCCAGGGCTTGAGGCCAAGGACAAGACTCGCAGTCCTGTTCTGGATTAGTTGCAGAGGGCGGAGAGCAGAGGCAGGTAGATTTAGAAAGAGGCTGTTACAATAGTCCAAGCTAGAGAGAACCAGATCTTGAGATACCATGAGCTTCTGGGGGAAGGAGAGGAAAGGCAGAGTACCTCTGAGGAATTGCAGTCGGAAATTTGACT
The DNA here is from genome assembly GCF_040938575.1 of Ambystoma mexicanum. Lineage (NCBI taxonomy): Eukaryota > Metazoa > Chordata > Amphibia > Caudata > Ambystomatidae > Ambystoma > Ambystoma mexicanum. Next base: position 341,420,587 of record NC_090939.1, read on the forward strand.
TTTAAGAGACCTCGGAGATGTAGGCAGAGAAGGAAAGGGTGGAGTCAAAGATGACCCTGAGGTTGAGTTTGTAGTCACTGTTGTTATCCATGGTTTTGTCAGATTTCCTGATAAGTAGTGTCTCGTGCTATGAGAGCAACTCCTCCTCCTTTGGCAGTCGGTCCTGTCTGATGATGGTGTACCCTGTTGGCAGAGCAAGGGATAGGGTTGGGCCCGAGGCCTCATGTAGCCAGGTTTCTGTTATCATGAGGAGGTCAAGATTGTGTGTGGTGTTGAGGTCGTGAGTATCCAGGGTGTGGGAGTTGATGGAGCGGGCATTAATGATGGCACAGCTAAGGGGAGCATTATGAGCAAGGTTGACAAGGCTAGTTCTGGTCACTGTGGGTCATGGTTTGGAGGGCTTAGTTATGGGCAGGGTAGTCTCTGTGGGTATGACATAAGTGGTGGTGAGCAACATGGTATGATACAGTGCTTAAAGTGGTATTGAGCAGGGCAGGAGCCAACCTGACATTAGTAATTGGCATGGTAACAGTATGGTATAGTACATCACTTGCAGTGGTATTGGGCAGGACAGGAACCTCATTCACATCAATTGAAAAGGTATTGGTCAGGACAGGGGCCTTACTTACATTAGGAATTGGCATGGTAACCGTTTGGTATAGTACATTACTCACAATGGTATTGGCTTCACTAGCATTAGCAATTGACATGGTAGCAGCTTGATATAGTACATCACTTGCAATGGTATTGGGCAGGGCAGGAGCCTTACTTACATTAGCAATTGGTATGGTAACAGCTTGGCATAGTGAATCATTTGCAATGGTATTGGGCAGGGCAGGAGCCTCACTTACATTAGCAATTGGCATGGTAACAGCTTGGCATAGTACATCACTCACAATGTTATTAGCAGGGCAATAACCTCACTTAGATCAAATGCAATGGTATTGGGAAGGGCAGTGGCCTTACTTACATTAGCAATTGGCATGGTAACAGTTTGGTATAGTAAATCACTCACAGTGGTATTGGCTTCCCTAGCATTAGTAATTGGCATAGTAACGGCTTGGCATATTACATCACTTGCAGTGGTATTGGGCAGGGCAGGAGCCTCACGAACATTAGCAATTGCCATGGTACCAGCTTGGTATAGTATCACTTGCAATGGTATTGGGCAGGGCAAGAGCATCACTTACATCAACTGCAATGGTTCTCAGATTTACTCGTATCTACCTATTTCAGTTGGCGCAAACAATGACTAAAAATATAGATATTAACTTTTGATCTCTACTCAACACAGCATATCTTTATCGCTCTTCGAAACTTCACTTTATTAATACACAAAATACACAAACAAACCAGTCGACTTCAACATATATCTCCTCAGCACTCATCGCTTCTATCTTTTGCCCCTAAAATACTCCGATAGGAGTTTGAATCATTCCTTCACACAGACCTTGTTTGTGTGCCACCTAATTAACCACTTTTGGTTTTGAAATGACTCCTTCTAGAAGCTCCTTGAGCTTAGGATTTTGGGCTGTACGGAAGCTCATCGTCTAGACACTCCTCGTCATATATTAATCAACCAACCCCGGCTACCTTATACTTTTACTACAATCCGCATTCCCATATTTTGCCAGTCCCCTCAATCTACTCACCATTCGCCTTTTGGCTCCTGACATCGTCTCCTCCTCCAACCGGCCACTGTCGCCTTCCGTCTGCTCAGCGCCTGTGGAAACCAGGAGGGATTTCGTGAAAGAGGGAGCCGTCCCAACTGTATCAGTCTTCTTGAAAGAGTTCTATATCAGCCGCTGTCCTCAGGAAGCCTCACGATCCTCCAGTTAAATGGCAGAGGACGCCCAATATTTCCAAAAATGTAAAAGCCTACTGATTGATGGGTCTTTGAAACTATCCTCTTCCTGCTACCAAGTGAACCCAAGTTGATCCTTTAAGACGAGGTAAGAGTATCTGAGATGGATGGGGATGCAGATCTTAATCATACATCAATAATCAGACCGACTCAGGAAGTTAGCAAACATTCACTGTTTTAATCACAATTCTTTAAAACTGGGAGTACAACAGACATATATGGACACTGCACAGCCCTCTCAACAAGTTCTCAAAAACATTTCATAAGAAACAAAATGTTGTACAATAAATGTGTCATAAGTGACGTCATACTACGTGGCAAAATAAGAATACCATGTAGGGTTTATGATAGGCTTAAAGGGAACATCTAAGTATACTTTCTATGGGGTATGGGGTTGTGATTGGGTCTCTAAAGTCAGGTGGATAACTTAGCCCACCCTAAGTGCAAGTCATCTTCCGTGTTAGACTAATACACAATGTTCTATTGGTCTCTCAAACTATAGGGCTCCTTGCTGCGTGGCCCTCTACAGTTGGTTGTCATGCTTGTACCCTTCTGGAATATTCCACTTGCTAGCAGCATGCAAGCTGGTACCCCCGGTGCTGGGGGGTTGGCATGGTCATGCCTTCCCACCCAATTAAGCCAACCTTCATCATCAATCCTGTGGTCTGCCATTCAATTGATGCATTTGAACTCGGCCTTGTGAGGGCTCATTGTGCCTGAGAATAAAAGGGAGTGAGGGCATGGCCTTATCTTCTGGTCTCAGTGTAGCTTGCCCCAAAGTCTATTTTCATCTGACCATGTGATTAGAGACCACGTTTTGAGCTCCTTTGTTGTGTTTTAATACTATTAAAGGAATAAAACCTGTCACTTATAGTGTTTTTCCATTACACCTCAAACAGGAGCTCAACTTACTTCTCACATTCATTGTATCTTCTTGGGTAGATAACCAGGCTCTTGGCAGCCCTGACTCATGACACTGGGCCAGGCAAGTCTTCTTGAATCTTACTTCCCTGTCAGCTATTCTATTCTGCTGAGCCCTTTCATTCACGGGGTCCAAATTTCCTAAAGGGCATCATGGATCATCCAGATTCTATACATTCCTATATTAAATGGCCGCGGTGTTTCCATAGGAAGAGCACTTTTTGGGCGGCTTATAACTTCGCTCCCCCTGGACAAATCCTCACCAAACTTTGCAAAAAAAGTATAGGGCCCACTCTGAATTTTTTTTACAAAGTTTGGTGAGGATTCGTCCAGGGGGGGGAAAGTTATAGGGGGGGTCCCAAAACTTTTTTTTCTCCCATAGACTGAATGGGAAAAAACTTTGTGCACGGCTACAGCCCGAACCGCTGGACGGATTTACACCAAATTTGCGGCAGGAGCGGCGGCCTGGTCCCGAAAGCATGCTTTTGCAAATTTGGTATAAATCCGTCCAGTAGTTTTTTTAAAAAATGACCAAAATGTAAGGCAAAAAAATTAGTGATATCTGTGTTCGCTTCGCGCACGGACTTCCCTGTTCGCTCCACGGACAGCACCCCGATTGGCCCAGCGGCTTGCGTCATGTCCGCGGACATGCGACGTGTTCGCTGATTGGGCGGCGTGGTGCGTGATGCGCGTCAGATTTTCTGTCATGCCCACCATCTTGCATTTGCGGACGTCCGCGGACAGCGCGGTGAAAGTTTGTTCAAAATGTGTATTTAGTGGAGTGTGTTTGTGTGTAGAAGTCTTTGGGGAGGATGGGGAGTATGAGATAGGTTCAAAGTTGTATTTTATTTATGTGCTAGATGCTTTTGTTGTGTTCGATTTGTCTGCGGACAACACAGCTGTTCTGGAATGTTTGTAAATAAACAGAATGGATTCGGTGTCAACTTGAAAGTGTTCTAAGAACACTCGTGGGGTCTTGGAATGTTTGCAGGGGGTGTCCTGGAGACGTTGTCTGTATTGTTCGTTGGCAAGGTGAAAATGTTTTAAGAACAATCGCGGTGTCCAGAAATGTTCGTACATAAAGAAAATGGGGGTGTCCTGAGGATGCTGTTTGTATTGTCCTCTGACAAGTTGAATGTGTCCTAGGAACTTCCCCCTGTCCGCGGACATAACAATGGTTGAAATGTTTACATCTATGGGTGTGATATGCTGCGTTGGTTGTGGCCAGGGTATAGAATGTTGGGTGCATGGCCACCCAAGAGTGTATGCCCTGGCCACAACCACCGCAACATATCACACCCATAGTGGCTTTTAACTTTGGGTCAAAAACTAATTTATAAGGAACAATCTTATAAGCTTGTATGGGTGTGATATGCTGCAATGGTTGTATTTATCTTGATATACATACTATTTGGTTTAGTAATGGGAGTCCATGTTTTTCTTGTTCATTTCAGTAATAAAAGAAAATAGCATGTTAGTGTTAGTATTTTATAATGACTTATTACATTGTACAATCAACATTTTCTTCTTTTTATTGACCCTCATATTTAGTAGATTACAAACCAGAGTACTGTGCAATGTGCAAAGTTTCTGTGCTTGTTGCTAAAATCATTGGGTCTGTGGGAGAAAAAAAATCCATGTTGGATTAAAAAAAAAACCTTTTTCTGTTATGCTACAGTTTATTTATTTGTTTGTTTTCCGCGTTTACTTGTTCTTTCTGCCTAATGCTTTATGCATTGGATTGTTCCAGTTTTTGTGAGCAGTAAGATATTAGGTATTTGTTTGGATATTGTAAAGTTTTGGCCCAGTTAGATACCAGTAGGCGTATTCTAACTGTTTATGTTTTGATATAATTTTGTGGTATTGATTTATCTGTTTGCATATTTGTACATTTTGGGACAGTTAGATACCAATTGGCGTATTCTAACTGTCTATTTTTTGCTCTATTTGAGTGGTATTAATTTATCTGATTAGTTGTTGTAGAATCTTTGGGCAGTTAGATAGGTTTTGAAATATTGTGACAGTTTATATTTTTTTACTACAAGTTTACTTAAGGTTTAAGTACAGTTCAGTTATCAAATTTTGGTTTTAAGAACATTAAATACGCGTTTGTAAGATTAGCTGGTAATCTCTGCTTTAGAGTAACGGTACTATCAAACCATCCACATTTTTTTATATATGCAGTGTAGTGCCCTGAGTTGGTTGTGGCTCCTGCGTGGGAGATTATACCTATTGTTGTGAAGGTTTTCCTACAGAGTGAAATTTGACCATGTGTGAATCCAGTCAGCTTGCAGTTGTTTTTCGTACCATCTGCATTGTAACGTAGAAGCATTAGTATTACGTATTTACTATGTGTTTGTATTAGTAACATGGAGCGATTATCCGAATTGCAGGTAGAACATAATCTACCGTGGTTTGCATTTTGTACAAGTTGCTGAAATGGAACGGATTCACAATTAGGTATTGATATATAGACAAAGCGCTCATTGGGGATTTGTTCTTGTGTCACATTGTTGCAGAGAGTGCATGTATGTTTCCACATGTCTGAAATCTGGAAGATTTCTTTTATAGGTATGTTTTTGTTTTCCAGTACTAATAGTAAGTACATTAGAAATTCTTGTGGATCTTCCTGTGAGTTTATAGTGAATTTCACCATTCCAGCACAGTAGTCCAATTGTCGTCTTATTCCAAAAAACACTATACGTGTTGTCAGGATTGTTTTCTGCATTTCTGTGAAGTACTAACATTTGCAAACACAATGGGTCTGTACTGTGCAAGTTAATGTTGTCAACAATTGGTGGTATTTGAAATAGTATATTCATTGCTAAATTTGCGTAACAACTTACACCAACTAAATTTGAGAATTTAAATGGTGCAGGTAGTTCTGTATCTAACTGCTTTTTTGGAGTCTGTCTTCCTTCTTTAAAAAAGTACCTGGTTTACTTTCCCTAATTGATTCTTTTTTTCTTGTGGTACTTGATGAAGTTTTAGTTTATTTTAGTCTCTTTGGAGGATTTGCAGTGACATCCTGTTGCATTTCTGTTTGATTTAGTTTTCTTTTAGAAAATGTTCCTTTTTGTGGAACAGGATATGTTTGTAGATGGGGGGGTGTATAGTGAACAAAGTCTATTGTATTCTAAAATGCAAGGAATATCAGCGTTTACTTTACTTGCATCAAAGTTTATTAGAAATAGACCGTCAATTGTACGTAAGCGTGACAGTGCTACGTAGCTCATGCCTTCTTTAAAGACTGTGTTACCAATGTCTATCATTGCTTTGTCTAGAGTAAGACCTTGTGATTTATAAATGGTGACTGCGTATGCAAGAGTTAGAGAAAAGTGTTCTCTGCGTACATACATGTATTTGAAGAGAAGGAATCGAGCTGTTGAGCGTCCTATTCTTTTTACTTCTGAAAGTTTGTCAAAGAGAATATTGACAAACTGAATTTTGTTGTCAGTGGGTATGTTTGAAAGCCAACAACTGTACCCAGTGCTCCATTAACTAGTCCTTGGTCCACGTCAAGGTTACGTTTAAGCATTACTCTGCAATTTAAGGATAATTTTAATATCTTTTCCAAGCCTGCTGTGTTTGAGATTGATTTTTCTAAACTATTTATTCTTGCTGTGGCTTGGTCACACATGGGTAGTGTCATTCCATGTACATCTAGTTTGTCTGTGGCGCTAATTTCCATAATTGTTTGGATTTCTTTGCGTAACATTATTTCATTGAATTTGAAACAGCTTGCTAGAGTTGGCATTAAGGCCATACAATTGACATTTTTGTGGGCTAATTGTTCCATAACATATGTAGCACATGCATTATCACCATAAAGTGCATGAATGTGCCGGGTTTTCAATATTGCTTCTGCTTCTCTAGAAAGTATACCAACTCTGATACTTTTTAAGATGTTGGCATAAGTGAGATCTGCAGATTGGCACATGTTTTCTGTTAATTCTCTGTATTGGAAATGTTGCCAAAGGTTGACATTTACAATGCTGCCAACAGTTTTACGGCAGAGTTGAATCATAGCCAACATTAGGTTGGACACCATGCTCACATCATCTATTAGCAGCATTTTCATTTGTTTCAATACTCTGCGTACTTCCATTGCAGCTTCTGCAGAAAGTTTGTAATAATCTAACTTGTTTTGGTGTTCTGCTGGCAGGAGTAGTAACAGGTGTACAGTGACACTACCTATGTTGTAGGCAGCTAAACCTGTGGGGGAAGTGACAACAGCTGACAGTTTGTTGTTTGTCAATTGTTGAAGGAACTTACTGATGATTTTGATTAGGAATGTTTTGCCAGAACCAGCTTCACCATTGACATACAATAGTATAGGTTTGTAATTTTGGCAGGTGCATTCTTTGTTTTCATGTTGCACACCATGTGCAATTTCTTTTGTTATTTCTTGAAAAATGCTACTTTGCTCTTTGTTTAGTTTTGATTGTAGTGTAGTTAAGTCTCCTTTATCTTCATAGTGACACATGGTGTTTTCTACTTCTATCATAGCTAATTCTGCCTCATTTGTTATTAGTGGTTCTCCCAGTGGTTCTTGGCTTCCTGTGACAGAAGGTTGACTACTGTCAGGAGTGTCCTTATCTAGTTGGGCCTGGAGTGCATTTGGTGTTGCTGTTCATTGTGCAACATTGTTTTGTACTGTGCAAAGTTTACATCAGTTATAGTGCTTTCATTGGCTTTGAAAGCGTCTTCATATGAATCATAGGTATCTAGTATTTCTTCTTCTTTTCTCCATGGTTTGAAGAGTTGTAGCAGGGACATGTAATATATTTCTTTATGTTGTGGAGTCTTTAATGACAATTTGATATGATTAATTAAATTTGGTTTGGTGAGTTTTACTAAGCTGCCATCACAGATTGTCACTTTGTATTCACGGTTTTGCTCATCAGGTTTTATATAATTTTGTATGTGTAGTTTTGGGCTATGTGGTATAGACACATGATTTCCAAAGTGGTACTCCTGTTTGGGTAGTATGTGTCCAATAAATTGTTTTTTAAAATGTCTTGGCTGTTGGGATCATGTTTGGCTATTGTTTCTATATCTTCGTATGATTTTAGAACTCTTTTTCTAGATTTAGCTGGACCAAGACTTAGCCATACTATACTTGCAGATTTACCATACAATGCAGTACCAGTTAATCGATCAGCTGCTTCATAGGATCCACATTCTCTATGGGACAGCATTTTTATGCCCAAGCTGTATAATTTCTGAGACACTGTTTTATCTGATGACAGGTCATTCCAGAGGTCTTGGAGCTCTGTCTTTTCTGATTTGGTTAAGTATGCTGTGACACATTGTGCAACTGCAGTAGAATTGTCTGCAATGTACTGCACATCTAAGTTTGCATTCCACAAGTGGGCAATGATTGCATTGTAATCATTGATATATTTTTCTTCTTCTTTTCTTTTTATGCAATACATATTTTTAGGTGACTTACCTTTAACACTATGTCTAACTGAAGACATGAGGTTGTTCACTTGACCTGTATTTGTAACTGGTCTAGGGAAACCAAATCGGCATTTGATGTAGTATTTCCCTTTGTTTTTGTATTTGCGACGACAATATTTGCCACATTTGTGTCTTTGGAATTGTAAGATTTTTGCATGAAGATCACTATTTGTGGATTCTGACGGAATTTCACAAGTGACATATTTTTCAATAAACTGTAAAACAGTGGCATCACTGTCTTGACCAAATTTAGGAGCATCTTTAATCCATAAAAGCATGTGGACATGTGGCGCTCCTCTGGCTTGGTATTCTTTTCTCCAAAAGAAGTGTTGCACTTCTCCAAGGGGAGGAACAGTTTTATTACAAATAAAATGTAGCATAGCAATGAAGCGATGGTGAAAATATCTAGAAACATTAACAGGATCCTGAGAACAAAGTTCTCCAGGTGTTATTATATCTATGTTTGTTTTGTTTTCATTTGATATGCTTAGGAAAGCATGTAAATCTGCCCATGCATATTCTCCGCAACTTAATGTAACAAACCAAGTGGGTGGGCCAAGGTTTCTGATCATACAACGTACATCTCCATGGCGTTGAAACCAGTACTCTTTAGTACCTCGCATATTTGCTAATAGATTTGTAAGATTTGTCTGTAAAACCTCATCTTTTTGTTGAACTTTTTGTAATAATTGTGTGGCTGTCATATTTTGAAAGTGTGATCCTGATTTTAATATGTGTGCAACTCCGTAACATAAAGTTGCTAGTTCACTTTCAAAGAGTAGGTCGAATATGTATTCCACATTTTGTCGGAATCTGGGATCTTCAGAATACATTCGTAATGAGCGATATTCTGATGCTGATATTTGAACAGGTCTATCATCATATCTTCCTCCTTTGCCAGTAGGATCGAGTAGTGGAAAAGCACATGCTTCTATACTTTTTTCCCATATGCTGATTGGTGATCCTTTTGTTTGACGCATTTGGTACGTTTCCAGTGCATCTTCTATGGTGTCATTAGAGTGCAATGAGTGAATTGTATTATGGTCTAAAGTGCTTGCTATTGTAGCAGGATCTAGGAGCTCAGATTGACCAGTTTCTTGTATCTCTTGAATTATTTCAGTTGTATCTTTCAAGTTTTCTTCGATATTAATTTCTTTGTAATAATCATTATTCTCTCTGAGATATTGCAGGGCTTCTCTAACTTTATGTAAATCTACCAGTTGTTGCCAAATTTTTCTGTCTTTTGTAGGTACTCCATTTACCAAGATAATTAAAGATTGTTGCATTGGATGTTGCACTCCTAGAGTGTGCACATTTTCTTTTAGATCTAATGGTAAATACACTACTTTTCCACGAATACCTTTCACTAATTCAGAGGGAGGTAATTTTGCAGTTTTTGGTGGAAGTCGTATTATTGCTTGAAATGGATGAACTGTTTGTATTATGATGCTCTCATATAAATTAAGTTGTTGAAGGATCATCTTCGTATGATTTTAGAACTCTTTTTCTAGATTTAGCTGGACCAACACTTAGCCAGTGTATGTAATTCCAAGTTATTTGAGATAGCACGTGAAGGAGTTTGGTTGTTGTCAAGTTTGGTAGTGCAGTAACTGCAAAGTATTATGGGGTCAGTTATTTCGTATTTGTTTTCTGCTATAAAGTAGAGAGCTAATTCAAACCATTTAGAATCTTCATTGTCTTCTATTTTATATGAAAGGTCTATAGTTTTTGTGTTACTTTTATAACACGTTCTGCGGCAACATACACACACGTGGTTTGGTACTTCAGCTGAAGTGCTTTGACATTTTAGTATTTCTTTTTTGTATGTGTGTAGTGAAAGTTTGCCATGTGCAGATTTGTTACGAAGTTGGTTGACAGCTATTTCATCTTGTAAGTGGGTTTCATTTCCAAAATATTTTTTCTGTATATACTCAAATTCTTCTAGTAGGTCTTTTGGTGTACCACGTAGAAGAATGTTATTTAAATTGGCTAGTGCTAAAGCAGGACTTTTTGCATAATACAGTTTATAAACTAGATTTCTTATACTTGCATGATGTGTTGATATCCTTTTGATATCATGGAAGGTTGTTTTGCAAGTAGCTCCTGATATGCAGGCCAACGAATGTCCTTGCAGTCCTGTGTGCTTGCGTACTGGACAAGCATCCATACTTTGCAGTATTTTAATTTTGATTTTGTCTTTGCTTTTCACATATTGATTGAGGAATAGGCGTAAAGATTTGAACATTTTTTTGGGAATGTTACACATTGACGTGCATGGCCATGTGTAAATTAGATGTTCTGATTCAGTCGAATGGAGGGGTAAATCTAAGTTTTCAGGGCATATTTTTGTAAGGAGTACTTCTTGTTCCATTATGGTATTATTAACTTTTGCATAACCTCGACCACTGCTATGTATGGCAATTGTATTTGTTTGCTTTTGTTTGTACGCTTCTTCATTAAAGTATGGTTCTGTGTTTGTAGTGTGACTCCATTCACCTCCACAGATATTTAAGAAGTTATTTCTGTTCATATTTCGTTTATTGAGAAGTCTTTTTTGAAGTTTAGTTATTAGTTTTGTTAGTGGTTTAATTCTGTTTAACACAACAATAAATAAGTTTCTTTTGAGAAGAATTGCACTGTCTATCAACGCTTCTAAGATTACCTTCCTACGATAGGTTTGAAGTGTTGAACCTGGTTTCTCTCCTGTTTTTATCAGATTTTGAAGGACTTTGTGACAGAACATTTTGGCTAATATACTTTTCTTGGTATGCTTACTTTGTACTATATCAAGATTTATAGAAGACGTTTTATTTGTAGTGATCGTTGATTTTCTGTTAATAGTTTTTTGGGTCGTTTTACTTTGTGATAGAGGAGGCAAAGTTTGTGCACTAGAGCCTTCTTCTGTTTCACAACATGACTGCATTAGCTGTTGTGTTTCAACGTTTTTTACAAATTCTGCTATAGATGGGTGTTTATGTTGGAGACTTTTCTTTTGATTTGCTCTACTTCTGCGTCCCTTTCTACGGAGTTGCTTTTTGGTCGGCATTCTGTAGCGTCTGTTGAAAAAAATACAGAAGGTATGGGTTGGGGTTTTCTGCAATGTATGTGTGTTGTGTGCATGATTGTTTGAGTAAGATGATAAAGATGTATGTAATGGTGTGTGATTGTGAATTGGGAAGTTGAACTACCAGGGATGGGTATTCATCAATGAATGTGTTACTAAACTGGGGTTCAGATGACAGAAAAAAGTAAGCCAGTGTTGTGGAGAAGAATAAATAATATAGGTAAAGCTATCCAATTAAAACAGTTGTTTGTTGTACAACATCTACATTCTAGCGGCCGAGTTGGGTAATTTGTGTGCCGAAAAATAGGAATTTGAGGGCCATTCTGACAGGAGATCACTGTTTAAGACGGGGGGGATTTTTGGTCAGAATGGTGCAGAATCTCTATTTTTAGACACAGAAATACCATGAATGCACCGTACAGTGCGTGTGAGTTATAAATCAAATATTATGGTAACAATCTACTTACTTTTTTTTCAAAAATGAGTAGTTTGCTTCTTAGTTGTTCTTTGTAAATCAAAATCGGCTGCTTCTATTCAGGAGAATGGGCTTCACTGCAATTGTAAAAGAAAGAAATTAGTAATTTGGTTGCTATATAGCACTGTTTTCATTTTAGACATACATTTATTTTAAATTGAAATGCTCAGCGCCTTCCTGAAAACCATTAAAACTATATTATGACTAAGAGTAGGAAAGAAAATATCTTTACTATGGTCTGTGGAATTCATAATCTACCAACGTATACCACTATTCTTGTAACTAAGCTTTTCCACGTAATAGTGAGTCATTGTCACCATAGCTCTCAACCATGTGTGTCGCAAAGGCGGGTGAAATCACCTGATTTTGTTTTTGGCGGGTGAGACGCCCATTGGAATGAATGGGCGTGCAGGAGGCTTGGCGGGTGAGTCAGTCCTTTACAAGGCGGGTGACACCCGCCAAAAGCGTTTGAGTTGAGAGCTATGTGTCATAGCCAGCTTTTGCACGTAACAGTGAGTGAATGTCATAGTGTGCGTGTCCTATATAAATGTATGCAAGTACTTATATAAACGAAAAAAATTAAAACCAATTATGTGTTTGTACAAATATTATTGTTTGAGATTTGATCATAGAGTGTGTATGTTATTTTGTGTGATTATATGTCGTGTATATATTTTATTTCAAAAATGTTAGTTTAATAGTATTTGCATGTGTGTGTGTGTATGAAGAAATTAAACTATATAAAGGTTTGTAAGTGACAGGTCATTTTAGGACAATGAAACAATGATCGTCCATTCATTTTTCAGATTATAGAAGGTGAAAGTCGGTTAGAAAATGTGTTCATGTACTGTGTAGAAAATATGCATACCTGTACTTTCTGTTCATGTATATGGATATGGACCAAGCTGCAAGTAGAAATATTGGAGATTTGTATAGTATTTCTTGTAGATTGTGGTTGTCAATGGTATGAGACTTGTACTCCGAGAGATACACCGTACATTTGTAGTGCTGCTCTATGATGATGCAGTTACATGTAGAGTTATTGGATTTGATTGGTGGATGGTCATGTGATTTCTTAGCTATATCCAATGAGGGAATGGCACAGAGAGTGAAATCGAAATGGTAGAAGGGCTGTACATGTTACGATACGTTCGCGGACATGGCGGTAGTTCTAGGACACCGCGTATTACGTCCGAGGAATTTGGGGAGAGGAGGTATGGAAATGAGATTGGATGAAGCAAGGGATTGGTCAGTAAAGTTTAGTGAGTGTGTTGTGCTACGAGAGGTTGTCTCAGATATTGTTTTTGCAGAGAGAAGAACAGATAGCTATGGCTGAGTGCTTCAAAACACAGATTGTATGGATTATGGGAGACTCGTGGATTCATCGGTTGAAGGTGCATGCAGAAAGCTGTGGAGTATCTATAGATCTTGGATTCGCACATGTGGAAGTGCACTGGCATGGAGTGCGTGGAATGAAGTGGTTGGACTTGCTACCTCTCTGTGCAACTTTGAAGATAGAGGAACATCCAGACATAATTGTAATTCATTTTGGAGGGAACAATTTAGGACATGTGTCTGGAATTTCTTTGCAATTTGCAATGAAAGAAGGACTTCAGGAGATAATGGACATGTTTCTAAACTCTAAAATAATTTTTTCACGGATTGCGCAGAGACAAGTGTGGCTTCGTTCTTTCTCATGTGGTCCACAAATGGAGAAAGCAAGGCGTAATGTTAATAAGGCTGTTTGTGCCTTCCTAAGAGATTTTGGCATGTCCTCTTTTAACAATGAAAATATTTGTTTCGTAGTACATACATTTTTCCCAAAGATGGAATCCATCTTACTTATGCTGGCAATCAGATTTTTCTGAGAAATGTACAAAATGCATTGCGACCTTTTTTAGAAATACAGCATTCGTTTTGAAGTACGTCTTACGTAGTTAAAATGTTTTACATTCAAACACCTCCCAAAGGCTCTTTTCAGAGCCACCACTTCCTGTTAGAGAAAAATGCATTGGTTTCAATAGAGTAGCAATGCAATTGTTTTTCTGTTTGCGGACCGTCTGCGGACTTTCACGAAATGGAAATGGCTATGCTTTATGTATCTTCACTTCTATTTTTTAACTGTGAAAGGTGGCTCTGAAAAGAGCCTTATTTTTTTTTTTGATTTTTGTTATTTTGTATTTATTTTGTTCTTTTTTATACACGACACACTAGGAGAGGAGGGAAAGGAGGGTAAAGGGAGGGGGACACCAACCACAGGGATAAGAAAGGGCGAGCTGCGAGAGGAAGATGTAGAGTGGGTTTTATTTGGGTAGTGAGCAGGTCTTCTGGTGCTCTGAGACGATCGTCTCAAAAGCACTCCGAAGTCGTTCCCCCCTGCAGAGTACTGTGTCACAGTACACACATACCACTGTGACCCTCGAAAGGTAAGGGTCATCAGAATTCTGTATGGCCTATGAGGCAGCTTGAGGAAGACGCTGTCCCACAGAGGTGTTCCTTGTGGTGACAGGATCAGGAACGGAGGATGAAGTAGAGGCAATCAACCTACTACGCTTCTCGCAAGGTACAACCTTGCGAATGGCCCCAGTGTGGAATGGGCGCAGGTGTCGCTTCATGGTAGTGGTCCCAAAGCTATACGAACCATGCTTCCCGCGACTGAGTACCATTTTGCACTCATTACAGGTGACACGGTTCGCATGAGACTTAGGACCGTTTCCATGAACGGTAAACAACCGCCACACCCAAGATTCACGCTGAGGGCGGGTAGTAGGGATTTCCTCTACCTCATTCTCGTTATCCTCTTCTTCCTCCTCTGTATCCTCACTCCTGTTCCCCTCTTCAGGCCCTTGGGGAAATGGTGGTGGTGGAGGGGGTGGGGATGGTGCTGAGGCAGATGTAGCACCCTGTGGTAATAGTCGAGCCATGGATGTCATAGGCTTGGAGATGGAAATCTCAAAATCTGCAAAGTATGCAGCAAAATGCAGTGTGCTCTGTGGAATAGTCAGAAACACAATGAGAATGCGCTCTAGGGCGTGGTCTTATATCGGGGTGCTTGTGCGCGGGTCGCAGATATGCGCGCCATCCGCAAGACAGATCGAACATCAAAAAAGGTTCAAAAAGTCACAAAAACTATGTGGAAAGTTAGGATTGGTATGTGGGATTTGTGGTATGGTGATTTTTTTAATGAGAAATATTGTGGATTACTTGGAAATGTACTTTTAAACTGGTAAAACAAACAGTTACGGACAGCCGTTTGTTCTTAGCACAGTTTAATTTATTTGCTAACAATACGGACAGACATAGCGTTTCAAGCACACCTCCATTTTCGTTTATTTACAAACAATTCAGGACACCACGAGTGTTCTTAGAACATTTTCAACTTGCATGAGAACATTACGGACAGATGTAGTGTTCTCAGGACAGTCACATTTTCGTTTCTTTACGAACATTTCCGAACAACCGCGGTGTCCGTGGACACCTAAATTGGTTTTATCACAAAGAACTGAAAGTAATTACAACACAATATAAGAAAAGTAACTTTTTTTTATATATATATACAATTATGACTGTGAAGGTGGGGCAGAAACCGAAACAAAAACAGGAGAATTAGGGATTTCTAGATAACTGGGATCAGGTGAAGAAAGGAAGGAAAGCTCATCGAAACGCTTTGGTCCATAGACAGGGTTTGCGGTTAACTGCGTGGGATAGGGGGAGGGGGGAGAAGTGCAGGTTGGACAATGGTGTGCTGTTGGGGGTTTCACATAATTTTCCACAAAGTTTTTCAAATCCATAAAATTTTGCATAAGGTCGTCCATTTTTTGATTAATCTGGTGTAGAGTGATATCCTCTGATTGTTGTTGTGAGATGCTTGGAATTTTTGTATGGTCTGTAATAAAAAAATGTATATGTCAAATGTATACAGAATAATATTTTTTAATTGGTTTATATAGTAAAGTGTGTACCATTAGGTGGACTATTTTCTAACATTTCCTCTCGTGGGAAATGCTCCTCTAGCCAGTCGAGAGTACTACACATTTCTGTGAGAAAACAAAAAAGTAATATGTTTTTTTTTCTAATATAGAAAGTTTATAAATATATGAGTAAAAAGAAGTGCACTTACTATGCCTGGTGAGATATGTAATCAGTAGTGTATACGTCTGGTCTTGCTGTTGGTTGTGGAGCGTCTGTGAGGTAATTATAGTGGAAGCCAGTTTATCTTCTTTTGGTATATTCCATTTTAAAACATATTGTATTTACATGAATGGTTAGTGTGTTACATATATGGGTAACATTTTTTAAGTATTACTACATATACTTTGTATGTGTGGTGCTTTGTGAATTTGTTAAATGTTCCTATGTTATGATATAACTATTACACATACCTCCCCAGAGTTTTTAGGTGGTGGTACTGTTGTCCAAACATGTCTGCGGACCGTCAAATTCAGTAGAAAGGGTTCAGTATGTTCCATATTATATGTACATAAAGTCAAAGTTATTATTGTTAAGTTGTGCTACTAAAAAATTATGAAATTCAGTAAAAAAACTTTGTTAAAGGGACGTTATGGTTAAGTTGCGCTACTAAAAACCTATGAAATTCAGTAAAAAAACTTTGTTAAAGGGATGTTATGGTTAAGTTGCGCTACTAAAAACCTATGAAATTCAGTAAAAAAACGTTGTTAAAGGGACATTATGGTTCAAAGTAAAACCGAAAAACCCCTGAAATTCGGCAGTTATGGTAAGATAAGCAACCATAACTCGCGCCGCCACCGTGCACTGCTAAGACTAACACCCAGGACATCAAAGATGACATCACGAATGTCATTGATGACATCACTGATGACATCACATGTCTGGCTCCCTCTTTTTTCCTTTACTGATATATCTAGGCCAGTTACAATCAGGAACTAAAAATTCACTATACTATAATACAAAGTACTATGTTTGTAGATTTATACTACAAATATGTTCTTACAGTAATTCACTTAGGGTCCACTCAAAGCATATGAACCATATACAAGGGAGAAAACACATACTTGGAAGACAACAATGCTTTCTATGTATGAAGATGATTAGTACGGTTATCAACACTGTGTTATAGTTCTGTTGTTTTTTTATTACTGTACTTTCCCTGAATATGCTCATATTTGTACACATTGCACGTATACTACTTTCATTAGGGTCTAGTCACAATATGTGACAGTTATACATAGGGAAGTAGTAGCTTTGAAGCAGAGCAATCATTTCTGTACATGAAGATAATCAGTTACGTTATGAAAATTGTCGGGTAATACTGCTGTTTTTTTGTTTACTTCACTTTCCCTGTATATGCTCTATTTGAATTTGTTATTGTCTGTTTGTGTTTGTTGTGCAGTAATGCAATAATGTAGTAATTGGGTTTTATTAGCTATCTATTACATGTTTCACATTATGCAAAACTCTAATAAAAAAGTAGTTATCATTTCAGTATTCAACATGGCAAGATTATGAATATTGCTCCTACATCATTTATGCTGCACACACTGCTTATGTTTCTGCAGGAATAGCTTAGTATACTGGATAGAACTTCATAATAGAATGCTATGTATATCAACACATTCCTTAATGCACTAATTAGCTCATGATATTTATTCCAATGATCCTTGACACGTTTTTGTCAATATTACAATAAGAATCCCTTCTACAGAGTTTTCATGAAAAGTAAATGCACATGTGATGTCATCAATGACATTTCTGATGTCATCTTTGATGTCCTGGGTGTTAGTCTTAGCAGTGCACGGTGGCGGCGCGGGTTATGGTTGCTTATCTTACCATAACTGCCGAATTTCAGGGGTTTTTCGGTTTTACTTTGAACCATAACGTCCCTTTAACAATGTTTTTTCACTGAATTTCATAGGTTTGTATCACGCTTAATGACTGGCCAGAGCGGTTTATAGTTTCCTTGGTGCAGGTCGTTCATTTGTTTTGTTATGGTAATCCCTAGATAGCACATACGGTTGTTGATACTTTTAGACATCATTTCTCTGGGTTTGAGTCTGGGTGTGTACTCACGTCTTTCAGTGACAGAGCAACGATCTTGTTGCGATTAATACGGAACCCTGAGTGCGCATCATATTCTTCCATCCTAGCCAGAAGTGATGGGATGGACTGCGAGGGATGAGTCACATAGACCAAACCTTATCATCAATCAAGGCCAGTTTGTATTCTTTACAACATTTTTTGAGACCTGTTATCGATAAATCGTTTCTAATGATTTGGGCTAGGAGCTCCATAACCAGGACAAAGACCAATGGCGAGAGGGGACACCCGTGCATGGTCCCTCTTGTTAAGAGAAACAGGGAAGATGCCACACCTCTTGCGCTTGTATTGTTATTAAGTGCGTGTGTCCCCTGAATCCACCCATGTCCCATGCCAGCTTTTTCCAGGACTTGGATCATGAAACGCCACTCCACCCGGTCAAAAGCTTTTTCTGCTTGACCGAAATCAGGGTAGGGTCAATGTCACCTGCCTCAATTGATCCCATTAAGTTGATCGTTTTGCAGACATTATCCGCGCCGTGCCTCCTCTTCATATACCCCACCTGATCACTATGGATCAGACGTGTGAGGACACTGCTCTGTCTGTTGTCCAGAATGCTGGCGTATATTTTAGCGTCTACAATTAATAAAGAAATTGGCCTGTACGAACCACATTCAAGTTTGTCTCTGCCCTCTTTAGGTATCACAATTATCCTAGCTTCTGTGAAGGAAGGTGGGGCCTGTCCCGTGGTTATGATATCATTGAACAGAACAGGAGGGACAGGAACTGCGTTAGGGTGCTTTTTAGACTTTTAAAATTTGCTGGGGTAAAGCCATCCTGACCCGGTGCTGAACCTGCTTTTAGGTTAGAGGTGGCATAGTCGATCTCTTCTGTTGTTATGGGGGCATTAAATATGTCACGGTCTGAGAGCTGCATTGGTAAGAAAGTGACCTTGGTCATAAATTCCGCTGTGCTCTAGAGGGGGGGGGACAACAATCTGAGGTGTATAACTGCTTGTAAAATTGTGCAAAACGGGCAGTTATATCGGATGGGTTGTCTAAGGTGGCTCCAGACAGGGATTTTATCTTTTTGACCACCCTTTATGCTCTCTGTTTAAGCACTTTGGCCACGAGTAGAGTGTGGGCCTTGTCACCCTTCTTGTAATACCTTTGTTCAACATACCTGAGGTGGGCTAAGGACTTCCCCTGCCAAATTTCTTTGAGCTCTTGCCTAAGTTCCCTGGTTTCTGCTAAAATTTCAGCCGTGTCTCCCTCCTCATTTTCCAGGGCAGATTCTTTTTCGCTTATGACTTTCTTAAATTGAGCTTCTCTAAGCTGTTTGATTCTTTTGACCAATGCTATTAGTAGGCCCCTTATCGTGGCCTTTGCCGCTTCCCAAACTGTAGTGTAAAGGAGATCCCCCGTGTCATTTTCTTTCAAAGAATTCCCTTATCACTAGTGATTCTTTAAAGAGCCTGTCCCTAAGGATCGTGTCATTGCATATACACCATTTGTATACTTTCCTGATAGGACCCAGGTCTAACCCCACTACTACCATGTCATGGTCTGACCACGCCACAAGCTCAATTGTTGCACACTTTAGGTGGTGCTCGAGTTCCCCTCCAGAAAAATGTAATCTATCCGGGAATACGTTTTGTGTGAGGGCGAGTAAAAAGTGTACGTTTTTTTTGTAGCGGGTGCTGGGCTCACCACGAATCGATTAACACAGTCCAGTGCTGGATTCAGAAACAAGTTCAAATCGACACAACAATTCAATGATCCCGTCCTACTTCTATCCAGCAGTGTGAAGAGATCTCTATAAAATATTAGCTGCTGAGTGTTAGGGGCATATACTGAGCACAGTGTGATTTCTTTTGTTCTAATGGTCCCATGCACAATAAGAAATCTCACGCCTAGGTCTCTGTGAGTGTGTGGGATATGTAGCTCAAGAGAGCCACGGTACAGGATTCCCACTCTTTCCTTCTTTTCTGGCCCAGATGTCCATATGGCTCCCTTCAATTGCCTACCCCTCAGAGAGAATTCCTCTTTATCTTTGAATTTGGTTTTCTACACAAATAAGATGCCCAAATTTGCTTGTTGGTGGGCTTTGACAGGCATAGAACATTTCTGCGGCGTGTTGAGACCCTTCACGTTTAAATACCACATACGTATTGTGTCAGCCGCCATCAGTGTTTTGTGGTGTGTGCATCGTGTTTAGCAGAGTATGCTGTCTTATCATCCGTTGCTTGTAGGCTTCCACACTTTTGATGTGACCTTGTCTTAAAGCACTGTATGCTTGACTGGCCGTAACCTGAAACCTGAATCTGTTTGCAAAAAGATACATGTTGATGGTTTTCTTTATAATTCAACCTCTCGCTTTCTCTCCCATTGCCATGACTAGAATCCCAGGGCATCCCTCTAGCTTTGGAGACACCCTAGGTAAAAACATAGGGCCACATAATGAGTGTATCCCCAAGGACTCATTTAACATAACTCAGTAACTTTTCAACTGATAATAGGCAAGAGTGAATTGTGACAACACTGATTAATGCCCAGCCCGGCAGATCGTGTGTACTGGGCCCAGAGTTGGGTTCTGCTAAGGTGAAGTAGCAGCAAGTTATTTTTGCTTGTTGGTTAATCAGAACATTGTTTTACCGCCGCTCACAAAGAGTTTCATCTACTCCTACTGCCCATTAAAATTGAGTCTCTCTTTTGATACATCCTTCCCGTTTCAGGAGTGTTTAGTCCTTTGTATTTTCTAATGCCCTTTGAACACCCTTTCTGTGGCCAGGGTCCAGCTGACTCCTGGGTTGGCTAAGATGATGATGGCATTTCCTCGCATTCAGCCGTACCTTCTTTTTCTCTCAGGCCTCACAGTACATTGGCTGCTTCCTCCCCTTAGTCCACCCTGTACTCTTTGTTGGTGTAGTCAAACATGAGTGGAAAGGAAAAGCCCCAGCTGTACCTTATTTCGTGGTGTGGCAGCCAGAAGGTTAGGGGTCGACAGTCTCTTCTCTGGGCGAGTGTAGTGGCCGACAGATCTTGATAGATTTTGACCCTGGAATCTTCAAAATCGTTGAACTCTCATTCCCTTGCGAGCCTCACAATGTCCACTTTCTCTGTTTTCTAAATCATTGACCTTCACCTTCAAGTCTAGGTTTTTTGTTCCAAATCTTGGAAGCGGCTATTTGTCTTCGATATTATGTACCCTCTCCTGAAGAGCGTTAACAGTCATCGTCATGCTGTTCCTGAGGGAGCAGATTTTGTCTAGCAGGAGGCGCATGTCTGCTTTAATAGTGGTTTCCTGGTCTCCCCCTGGGATCAGAGGGGCCTCCTGGGGTGGGGAGGCAGCCATTGTGGTGTTCCCTCTGTGAAATTCTTGTAGCTTCTGGGCTGTTGATGGGTCTATTTTGTCCTGTATATGCACTTGGCTGTTTCTGTGCTTACACTGTGGTCAGTGATGCGCTCTCCTTTCCGCTTTCAGGGGCCCACCAAGGTGCTGAGTAGTGTATCAAAGGTCACATTTTGTGGGGTATGGGGATCTCTCGGTGATCAACTCCATATTGACTGTGTTGGCTCGTCCTGTGTCCTGCTAGGGAACTAAACCTCAATACTTTTGTGCCGATGCTCTGTGCCTCCTTGTTGTTGAGGGGGTGGGGGGGCTGGCGTCTAATTTTATTTTTCAGTGTCTTTTACAGTGAGACGGGTGGTTTGAAATGTTCCTTGATGGGTTCACCATAGGGGTCCTCCTCTGCTTCAATCTAGACCCTGCTTCCGCACACCCTGTGTGCTTTTGTGCTCTCTGCAAAGTTCAACTGTCAAGAAGTTTGTGGCAAGAGCTGTGATGGTTGGTGCTGCTTTGCTCTTTGCGATTCTTTGCCTCTCCTTGCAGCCCAATGGGGTATCAAGCGCTGCCTTGGGTAGCCTGAACGGGGGTAACCTCCTCAAAGCCTGGCACCTTCTCAGGTGCAGCTGGCAAGTGCTGTTAAAGGGCAACTGCTGGTTCACCTGCTTAGGTGTTGTTTGCTCCTCTTAGTGAGAGGTGGGAGGGAGCCCCAACCCTTGACTCATGCATCCCTCCGCAGGATGGGTGCCCTCTGGCACCGACCGGGATGGACCTGTACATCCCTGTGTTGCTGCTTGTACTTCGGGAGTGTTGGGGCCCCCTACTTTCACTCCTCTTACTCGTGGTGCTGATGTATTCCACCTCTTGTGGGACGGGGGTGACTTTCCCACACCCTCCCTTGTCACTGTGCTGGTTCCGTTTCTGACGGCGTGGATTGCAGATGACTATATGACCCGGCGGGTCTGTCTGTGTATTTTTTACCTCTGCCTCGGCCCCAGCTGCACTGGGAGATTACTGCTTGTTCTGGGCGCACTGGCCGTAGCTCCCTACCCAGTGTGGGCGGAGGCACCTGTTCTGCAGCGCCTGCTTTATTTTCTTTCCCTCTCCCTTGCCCCGCTCCTTACCAGACCTCTCAAGGTGTAGGGACAGTCTCCTGCAGGCACTGCATGTGCGATTGCCGCTGGTGCCGCGCCCCTGATCCCGAGATGAGGCGTCTTGCCGCTGCAGCCTGTACTGGTGCTGCCTCTTGACCCCGTTTAGCACTCCGGGGCAGTGTTGTAGTCTCATCTGCCTCCCAAAAGCAGATGGCTTCACGTTTCCCTGAAGAGCAGTAGCATGTATCACCAAGTCGGCCGCAGGCTCGCTGTCGGGGCTGCAGCACTTCTGTGTTCTCCTTTTTCTGTTCCTCTATTCTGCTGAGCCACCACGTGTTAAGCCGAATGGCCACGCGGATTTGCTTTCCAGCTGGGTTCAGAGAGTTGGAGGCACTTAGTTTTGGAGCCCGTTCTCAGGGAACACGGCTCTGATTCTCCTTGGGGCTGGGTTGAATGAATGATAATCCCTTTTTGACTTACTGCACAAAAACCCAGACTCGTTTTAGAGTGGAAAAGGTCACTTTAATGTGACAGGTCAAATCTTACAAATAACCGCTTACCTGGCTCCCTGGCCTTACAAACTTACCAACTGTTTTAAACAAACCAATGAACAATTAACACTTTCATTTCCCCAACAATTAAATAAATAAATCCACTTCCTCCCTAACCATCCATTTGGTCCCTACCATCTCCTTACTACTTCTCAAGGCGTCCCATTTTCTTCCCGGGGCCATGCCCCTTCAGGCTCAATACCTGTTCCCCCAGGGTAGCCCGTTTGGGCAAACAGCACCACCCCCACCCTTTCCCGTGCCATTCCCCCATTGTGCTTTGCTCCCCCACATCTAAAGGAGCCATGCCCCCGGCAACCAAACAACTTCCCAGACCCATAAAACTCCCCTCTACACCAATCTCCCCTTACCTATGACCTGCATCCAGTCTGACCTGCCACATCAGCAACAGATATTATACATTACAAATTTCAACTAATGCCCCAACCTGTCACACAAAACTACCGAACAATACAAAACCTGAACAGATACTAAACCCAAATATTTAACAGAAATAATGCTCACCCTCAGAACCAAATTAAAAGGGAGACCACCCTCCCCTCCCCCTCAACAATTAAAACAGAACCCAGCATAACCCAAAAACAAAAAGGGGGTGGGCGGGTGGGTCAATCTTAAGTCCCCAACCGTCGCCTGCTTCCCGAACCTTCCCAGCCCCATAAATACCCCCCGAGGGAGACGCTCTGTGCGCAGGCCACCTGGCTGGCCTGTGCAGCATCAAAATAACCCTGGGGGAAACGCTATGCGTTCCCCACAGTGCCCCCCCTTCTGTATCTAAACGGCCTGTCAGTTCAGCTCAGGGCTGAGGAAGCCATCAGATATCCGCTATTAATTGAAGGTCCCTGGGAGGCGAGCGTTCAGGCTGCCTTTTGCCTGCATCCCCTGGTGGTCTCCATGTTAGACTCTATTTTAATCATAGAGTTGTTTCTCATAATGTAGTCATCAAAATTAAAGTTACTTATATGATAGCCAATTAGAACTCTTCTGTCTTTCACAGAGTCTGGAATACAGTAGTAAGTTCTCCTTTGTTCATGTCACAAAGTTAATACACAAGCAAATATTAAATCATACACAATAAAGTCTGATATGCAAATGGAGATTCTCCTATGTCAAAGTTACATAATAAATACACACATTGGTATTGTATGGTCCACAATGGGTAAACCTTGATTGATCACAATTGTAATACACTCACACCCAAAGGTGTCACCCCTATGCCTACATATGTTTCGACCTTATTACAGGTTTTTCTCAAGACTGGGCTTATCTTGGTACTCCCAGTTTATTGCTGAATTCCCTATCTATAATATTGGATCTATAACCTTTTGTTGAAAGCAATGTATTCTGTCACATGAAAAGACCGTTATACACATCAAATGTGGGATCCAACCAGGAATTTGCTGTAATCAATTATAGAAGGAATTATCCATCACCTCTTATATTGTTGTTATAAATCCTCACTCAATAGTGATTCAGTGGTTACAAAGTACATGTTTGGTTGTTTGTGGGATGCACTATGGTGAGTGGAGCCTCTAGGATCCTGGGGATACCTGGCCTGCCAAACATAAGACCCTGCCAACAAGTCTGTGGCGCTGCCCATGCAAAGGGCATGCTTAGTTGTTTGTGGGCTGCCTTAGGGCAAGTGTAGCCTCTGGGACCCTGGGGATCCCTGGCCTGCCACACATACGGACCTGCCTACAAGCCTGTGGCAAAGCTAGTGCAAACGGAATGAATGGTTGTTTGTGGGCTGCGCCAGGGTCAGTGTTGCCTCTAGGACCCTGGGGATACCTACCCTGTAACACATAATGACCTGGCTACAAGCCTGTGTTGAATCGGGTGCAAAGGGCGTGCTTGGCTCTTTATTGTTTTTCGTGGTGTTTGCTGGCATCAAGGATCCGATCAGGACATGGTGGACATACAGAGAAATCCTGCACATGTGCGACCATTGTGGCAAGACGAGGAGAAGCAGGTTTTGCTGTGGATAATGACACAGGTACTGTGATGTTGTCCACATTGTAGCACCATCCGATTAGATATAGATTTCGTTTTTAAAACCCAGCCAGAGTGAGGGGGATGGGAGGAGGGGACAGCTGCTTCTTCCGTCTTTCCTACAACTGGCAACCTGCAATCCTCTCATCCTGCTTCCTGCGCTACTGTTCTCTCCATTGTCTATCATCACCAGCGGCTGTGAGACTGGGGCAAGGAGCCGCAGAGCTCCTGTTTATTATATCTATTTTTGCACCTTAATACCCGTTTAACAATGTTGCAAATGTATAGTTTGAGGGCACCCATAAAAACCAAAGAGAACAAGCAGGCTCTTTTACCATCAGGGCCTTGAAGGTAATGCCAACACAGGCTTCATCTCGGCCCGGTGCGGGTCCCAGCCGACCTCTCCATATGCAATACCTATACCTCTGAGAAAGTGTTTTTGATCTCCCATATTGTAGGCACATATCCATTGTGCTGAGTTTGCAGGTGTCACAAACCCCGTTGCCCAAAGTACAGGCTCTACTTTTGCTCAGGAGCAACTTTTCTCAGCCCCCCCCATGTCAGTAACACGGCCCCCTGGTTTTGTTTTGTTAATCCATTTTGCTTTTGGAATCCTGTGGGTAGTGGGGGTGCTTATTTGCTATATTTGAGCCTTGACCCTGACACATCCAGTGACTTAATCTTCCTGACGCTTTGGGCCCAGTTGCCTGGTGTTGCCCTGGAGTACTTTTGAGGATTGTTTGGCTTCATTGCTTGAGAGCCTTATGACTTGGGAGTTGATTACTTGCCTTTGCTGTGCCGGGTGAGCAAGATCACAAAGCTCCATAGTCATAGCAGTGCAAAGTATGCAATTTGTAAATAGTGCTGCATGGTAAGGGAGGGAGATGACTATGGCCGCCCTGCAAAGCTGTCAGGATTGCCTTGCCCTGAGCATGTATCCCAACAGGAGTTGGGCTACATTGAATGAAATCATAACTGTTGGAGAGTTAATGTTCTTTTTTTGCACTCTTGGTCATTGCAGGTCTCTTATTGACTAATTGCTTCATTGTTCTAAGGAAACACTGGCTATTTATTTCTGTGAACTGGAGTTTTAGATATTGAAGGCTGGCTAACAACTAAGCTGATTGAGAAGCCAGGGTTCTTAATTACAATATTTATTGTTGGCAATCATCACTTTTAACAATTTTAACAATTCTTAAGATTGTATTGATTGATTTAGTGA
Source organism: Ambystoma mexicanum (assembly GCF_040938575.1). Taxonomy (NCBI): domain Eukaryota; kingdom Metazoa; phylum Chordata; class Amphibia; order Caudata; family Ambystomatidae; genus Ambystoma; species Ambystoma mexicanum. The sequence continues at coordinate 341,446,608 of NC_090939.1, forward strand.
ATGCTTGATTTTGGTAGCTGTTTTTGTACATTGCCATTTCACCATTTTTCACCAACTGTTTAATTAACCTGCCATTTTTGCCGTTTTTGCACAATCTATCCAATTAATTCCACATGTACGAGACTGGTTGTTATTGTGATATTCGCTTTATTCTTCATAATTCTTTGTTTATTTTGTCAATATAGCTTATGCCCTTAATCAACACTATATAACTTTTCCTCCTAGCCTTCCAGTATGTCTACGCAAATGCTGCAATCCCACTACTTCACCATGCTTCTGATAAAAGAGCCTCCAGGGTTTGTCGTTCAGATCGACGAGGCTAATTGTATGATTCATTGAATTGCTGGGCTCCTGTGTGATATGAACTCTAAGAAGCCTAGCCTTACTAGTAGGGCAGTTAAAACATTTTGGGAGAGGGGATGGAGGGGAATTTGTAAGACAGCCTAGATAGATTCCAATTGCAGCCTGGTTGTTAATGATGAATTGGTTTCCCTTGCCGAAAAAAGGAAGTGGGTGCTGCTGTAGGATCAAGGTTGGGAAATCCTTCAATAAAATTCAGTATAGAGGTGATGCGTGATAAAGCCAAGAACAATCTGGGAACATCTAAAATTAGTAGGGCTGCCTTATTGGAAGTGGGGATCATTTTGCTTGGTTATGAGGTTCCCAGCATCCTAATCAGCAAGATGAGAAATCATCTAACGCCCCTGTAGAGGTAAGCAATTTACTAACAACTGTCCAATTGCAGGGAGGCAATGGAGGGGGGGAGAGGGCAGGGGTGAGAGGGAGGCGTTTATGTCCCAGATGCAACTCAATGTATAACATACCCCACTGAGCTCCAAATTACTAATAGGTTTGAAATCCTGAGAGAACAGGGGGCAGCACAGAAGATCCCTGCAGCAAATTCGACCAATTTCCAACCACAGCAAATCAAGGATGTGATTTGTATGAATAAAGGGACAGATACATGTGAGGTTGCAACTGGATATCTTCCCTAATTATACTGTTGCAGAAGGAAAATGAGGAACTGAGGTCTGAATTGAGAAAGCTCAATAGGGTGGTCACAGCTATGGCTCTAAATAAGCAGCCTGCCCAGGAACAGGCTGTGCCAAATGTAGGGAGGACCAAGGGGTGCGGTGTAAGAACTCCAGTAACAATAAGGTGGGACCGAGCAAGGTGGCTTTTGAAGCTCAAACAACTGAATGTTTGCAGTCCTTTGGGTAGGGCTATAAAGCAAAATTGACCGAACACAAAGCTGTGTGCACTCTCCCCAGGTAAGGCAGAGAAATCAGCAGGAATGTAAAGCATGATTGCTTATTTTTGGTGAATGTACCCAAACCCTTGGATGTAAATCATGAGAAGGGCGACCGTCTAATCCAAACGGTCACCCATAGGTTGAAGGCAAGGAGGGCGTGTTTATTGATCATTCGAAATGACATTGCTGCTTTTGTGAGAACGGCAGGTTTACAAGCTGAGAATTTAATTAAAGTTCTATGAAAGATCTAAAGATGTCCAGAATACAGTAACAATGGAGTGTAGCAGTGGTCCTTACCTCTGTGCCACTTAGCCATCAAAATAAAAAATGTGCCACCCTGGGGGCACCAGGAGGGTGTGGGGGGAGGTCCTATGACATTGCCTGGGTGGGTGACAGTAGCTTGTCCTGTCAGCTGCTAGCCCACCATCCCCTGGTCACATCAGGGGAATGTATCAATCTAAGAGCCTCCCAATAAAACCTACAGAACAGGTTAGTATGAGAGCATGTGCCACGGGCTGTGAGGGTGCAAAACCCCCTATGGATGGGCAACTAGGCTCCAGAGTAGGTTGATTGAATTAAGCCAGGAGTGTTCTGGGCACCCTGACCAGCACGAGGATCCTGTACCATTGGCAAGGGTACTGGAAACCATAGGTGGTGACGCAGGGGAACATGGAACACAACAATGTCCTGAACGCCTCAATCATTATAGACCTGGGGTGTGTGTTATGCCCTCTAATATTGCTGGTGCGAATAAGTATTTGATTGATGATGACTGGTTGAATTTTAGTCAGGGACATGGGATTATAAACTTGCAGGAAACATGGATAATTGAGACCCCACACTTGCAAGAGTACGCAAGTTTGCAATTCCAGCACAGAAGGGAAAAAAATGGTCATCCGAACCAGGGGTTGTTGATCTGGGTGGATGTGGCATTATGGAAATCAATACAGGTGTCAGAGGGTGATACCCCAGACGTACTGAAAATGCACCTTTGAACTCAAAACGATTCCATGATCATTGTAATACATCTTTATAACAGGGATCTCCCTGGAGCAGGTGTAGATTTTAGAGCAAAAGCTGGCCCAATGAGGATCCTATTTTTGGGTGAATTGAACGTCCAGCACACACTGTGATACGGTCAGTCATGCTAGAATAGAGCAGTATGAACTACCAAATCATCAAATCATGTTGATATTGTAATTGATACCAATTGGCACATGTATACATGTTTTATTAGGACTAATATAAGATCATGCTGAATGGGAAGGTGTAAATGTTGAACTATGGCAAGTTTTCCAATGCTTTAAATACTCAATTAGGAATAAGACGCACAACAACCGCAACGACTAGTAGCATGAAGTGGCGGGTTTAATCAGTCACTGAAGGTGATGGATAGGATATACGTGAACATTTTGAATTGAGAAATGACTGTATCTTATTTTATTATTTTAATAATGCTGTGGGTAGACCACTGCCACCCCTGGTTCACATCTTAACTATTTCCCTTACCACACCCCACCAATATGTATTTTTTAAATGTCTACAAAATTGGAAAAATTGTCGCTAAAAAGATGCGTTCATTTCTCCATTCCAAATGTTTCTTGCATAATTTGCTGCGGATACCGATGGCTATATATCTATTCAACGACAAGTACATTGTACCAATGGAACCACTATTGAGTGAGGACTTATAACAATAATATAAGAGGTGATGGTATGATACCTTCTAAAATTGATTACAGTATCTTCCTGGTCGACACCCATAGTTGATGTTTATAACTATATTCTCTTTCATTTTACAGAATACATTGCTTAAAAAAAAAAAAAAGATATAGATCCAATATTGTAAATAGGAACTTCTGCCTTAAACAAGGAGTACCAAGATAATCCCAGCCTTGAGAAAGACCTATAGTAAGGACAAAACACATGTTGGTGTAGGGGTGACACCTTTTGTTGTTAGGGCATTATAACTGTGATCTAACTAGGTTTACACATTGTGGATCATATAATACCAATTAGTGTATCTACCATGTGAATTTAACATAGGAGAATCTGCAATCGTATATCAGACTTTGTTGTGTGTAAGTCAATATCTACTTGTGTATTCATTTTTTGACATAAACAAAGGAGAACCACTCTATTATTGACTCTGTGCTGGACAACAGAGTTATAATGGACTGTCATATTAGCAACTTTTGTTGTGATGACTAAATTTTAAGAAACATTTTTATGATTAAAATAAAGTGTAACACAACTATAATTTTTCTTGTCTGGCTCACCTGAAATTGAAAATCAATTGTTGGAACATTTGTTGTTATGCTACACTGAGGGATCTGTACATGGTATATGGTTTAGTATTGTTACATATTGTTAATTACATTATACCATTTTTTCTAGAGCCCGCCAGATGTAGTCAAAATATCTCACTGAAGCTGTGAGTGTTGTTGTCAAAGTGAATAGGATATATTTGATGTAAGGCACCAGGGATAAATAGAAATCAGTGCTTCATAGCAAAATACCCTTCTATTACTTAGAGATTTCTTTATAGGCCTCTCCAGAAAATAGAGCAACATCTACTTATTACCCGTGTTTAAATGTTTTGCATTCCATGTCATCAGACATCCCACACTGTTTTATAACTAAAATAGAAACATTGATAATTACAAGATAGTGTTATACCTAAAACATAAAAACATATTCCCACAGACCTGTTTAGCATTTGTGTATATATACAAGCCGATTCATGGAATAATTAGCGCGGCGCAAGTGGCCAAAAACGTGCGAATCGCAGTGGAATAGCGAAAATCGCAGTGGAATAGCGACAATCGCACGAAAAGCAGCGCACATCGATTCATGGAAGGCCGTGCGCGAGAAAACCATTGGACGTGCGATAAGAAAGTGCGCGGCGCACGTTGGCGCACAGGCCATCTAACGGCGTGCGCCAGGCCACAGCGAAAATCGCACAGTCCACAGCGAAAATCCCACATAGCGCGGCGCACGCAACAAAAGTAGGCGGAACACGGGGCATAACACTCGGAATGGGGAACAACTTGCCAAAATGTGGGCGTCACGGGGGAAGCACAGGGTAAAAGTGCGCGGAACGCCCACACGCTCGCCTACAACACGTATTCATGGAATAGAATAGGGCAAAAAAGCGCACGCTCAAACCAGCGCACAGGCACAAACACGACCACCACAAGAAAGCAGGCGGTAGCGTCTCTGCGCCTGGAAGAAATGTGCGCTAAAAGGTGCGCCAACAAATAGCACCTATATACAGCCATGATGAATGTCCAATACTGTGGCCCTCCAGGATAAATGACGTACAAAGGGGTACCCACAAACACAGACACGCGCTGAGAGAAAAAATAAACGTGTGCGTGTATACCGGGGTGCGTGGGAAGTTGCACACGCGATATGGCCGGGTACGTGGATTTCAGGGGTGCGCGGGAAGTTCCACACGCGATATGGCCGGGTACGTGGATTTCAGGGGTGTGCGGGAAGTACCACACGCGATTAGTCAGGGTACGTGGATTTCAGGGGTGCGCGGGAAGTCCCACACGCGATTAGGCAGGGTACGTGGATTGCAGGGTTGCGCGGGAAGTTCCACACGCAATATGGCCGAGTACGTGGATTTCAGGGGTGCGCGGGAAGTACCACACGCGATTAGTCAGGGTACGTGGATTTCAGGGGTGCGCGGGAAGTCCCACACGCGATTAGGCAGGGTACGTGGATTGCAGGGTTGCGCGGGAAGTTCCACACGCGATATGGCCGTGTACGTGGATTTCTGGGGTGCGCGGGAAGTTCCACACGCGACATGGCCGTGTACGTGGATTTCAGGGGTGCGCGGGAAGTTCCACACGCAATTAGGCAGGGTACGTGGATTTCAGGGGTGCGCGGGAAGTTCCACACGCGATTAGGCAGGGTACGTGGATTTCAGGGGTGCGCGGGAAGTTCCACACGCGATATGGCCGGGTACATGGATTTCAGGGGTGCGCGGGAAGTTCCACACGCGATATGGCCGTGTACGTGGATTTCAGGGTTGCGCGGGAAGTTCCGCACGCGGTATGGCCGGGTACGTGGATTTCAGGGTTGCGTGGGAAGTTCCACACGCGATATGGCCGGGTACGTGGATATCAGGGGTGCGCGGGAAGTTCCACGCGCGATTAGTCAGGGTACGTGGATTGCAGGGGTGCGCGGGAAGTTCCACACGCGATATGGCCGGGTACGTGGATTTCAGGGGTGCGCGGGAAGTTCCACACGCGATATGGCCGGGTACGTGGATATCAGGGGTGCGTGGGAAGTTCCACACGCGATTATTCAGGGTACGTGGATTGCAGGGGTGCGCGGGAAGTTCCACACGCGATTTGGCTGTGTGCTCCCAGGCATTACCTGTACACCCTCCACGGCCCCTGCAGGCAGCACACACCACAGGGGACTACCCTGCACACCTGCTCATGTCTCCCACCACCCCCACCCCCCAGCAGTGCAGGGGCACCCTCCATCAGGCCCCCACCCATGTCTCCCACCACCCCCACCCTCCCGCCACCAGGGGTACCCTTCACCAGGCCCCCACCCATGTCTCCCACCACCCCCACCCCCCAGCAGTGCAGGGGCACCCTCCACCAGGCCCCCACTCATGTCTCCCACCACCACCACCCCCCCGCCACCAGGGGCAGCCTCCACCAGGCTCCCACCCATGTCTCCCACCACCCCCACCCCCCCGCCACCAGGGGCAGCCTCCACCAGGCCCCCACCCATGTCTCCCACCACCCCCACCCCCCAGCAGTGCAGGGGCACCCTCCACCAGGCCCCCACCCATGTCTCCCACCACCCCCACCCTCCCGCCACCAGGGGCAGCCTCCACCAGGCCCTCACCCATGTCTCCCACCACCCCCACCCCCCCGCTACCAGGGGTACCCTCCACCAGGCCCCCACCCATGTCTCCCACCACCCCCACCCCCCGGCAGTGCAGGGGCAGCCTCCACCAGGCCCCCACCCATGTCCCCAATCACCCCCACCCCCCAGCAGTGCAGGGGCACCCTCCACCAGGCCCCCACTCATGTCCCCAATCACCCCCACCCCCCAGCAGTGCAGGGGCAGCCTCCACCAGGCCCCCACTCATGTCCCCTATCACCCCCACCCCCCAGCAGTGCAGGGGCAGCCTCCACCAGGCCCCCACCCATGTCTCCCACCACCCCCAACCCCCAGCACTGTGGGGAACCTGCCAGCAGGCCCCCACCCATGTCCAACCCATGTCTCCCACCACCCCCACCCCCCAGCAGTGCAGGGGCAGCCTCCACCAGGCCCCCACTCATGTCCCCTATCACCCCCACCCCCCAGCAGTACAGGGGCAGCCTCCACCAGGCCCCCACCCATGTCTCCCACCACCCCCACCCTCCCGCCACCAGGGGCAGCCTCCACCAGGCCCCCACCCATGTCTACCACCACCCCCAACCCCCAGCACTGTGGGGAACCTGCCAGCAGGCCCCCACACATGTCCCCCTGGCCCCAGGTCCTGACGATACACAATCATGGCAGTAATGGCCAGCATACCCAGCACAAACACCCAGGCAAGGATTGCATCCACCCACATAGTGAATGCAATCACATGACACAACCCCAATGGCAAGTATGCAAAAGAACACATGTCCGTCACACACACATACACAAAGGGTGCAAGTGAATGTCAAAACCCATATCATGACATGTACGAAACCAATGAGAAAATAACACAAGTGTAAGAAAATATAAAAACTGTATTAAATAACAAAAATAAGTTAACTTTTCAAACATACAACTATGTGGCTAAGTAAAGAAATGGTCCATGTCCGAGAACAAAAGTGATAAACAAGAAAACAAAGGAATGAAAAAAAAAAAATAATTGTCCAAAGCAATATCATGTAGTAGGAAATTAATGAAAAACCATTACGTCATGGTGAAAACAATAAGAAATTAAAAAAATGTATCTCCCAAAAAAACAAACTATATACAGGAATGTACCAGGGTCCATGAGCCCAACACCATAAATGAAACCTACTACTAACTAATGAAAAATATATGTACAAAAAAGTGGCCATTGTCCGAGCGGTCCAAAATAATAAAAAAAAATAAAGGAAACCTAGCACTAACTAACTAAATAACTATATACAAAGGCAGCGGGCAAGTCCTGCGGCTCACTTGGTGATGTTGCTGGCCAGGGCATCATCGAACTCCATGTCGATGTCCTGGAGGCGGGACTCTGTCCTGGCCCCGAGGTCTCGCAGGGACAACCCCATGTCCACCTCAAACTCCCTGCGAGCTTCCTCGAGGCACTCAGCCCGCCTCAATGCCCGATGCATGGAGAACTCCGCCCTGACCATGGCGAGCCGCTCCTCTTCCGCCCGCTGCCGCTCCGCACCTATCCGCTGGCCAAACTCCTCCCACACGGAAGACACCACCATCCCAGGGTTGCCCTGCCCTCCGGCCGATGCCTGCCCCTCTGCTCTTGATGGCCCCGAGCCATGATGCCTCCCACGTCGAGCCCGCTGCTGCCTCCGACGCCACTGCCTCTGCCAGCACGACGGCATCCAGGCTGATGGAAACCACCGACGCCGTCGTGCACGTGCCCTGCCCGATGATGCCGTCACATCTTCCATCTGCTGGGGTCCACTTGCTGTGTTGTCCACCCCTGCTGGACCTCCGACTCCCAACTGTGGCAGGGATGGGATCCCCACCGAGCTGGCTGCATTGGTCGGGGCAGGTCCACAGGGGGCCCTGGTGGCATCTGGGCCGGAAGACGGCAAGGAGAACGACCGGTGGATAGCCTGCACAGAGGAGGAGATGGCCGTCAGATTGGCCAACACATGCAGGAAACCCCCGAACATGGCCGATCCCAATTGGGCCACGTCGGCACGGTGCACTTCGTGATGACGTGCGTGCTCCTCCCGGGAAGCACGCACGGCATCACGAATCACAGCCGTGCGCATCGCGACCCCAATCAGGACCTTCTCCACGCGGCCAGGGGTTCCCACGTCCGCAGGTGGAGGGGAGTCAGGTGACATGGACATCCCCTCTACCTGCGGACGGGCCTGGGACGGGGCATCCCTGCTGGTGCATGGTGGTGCACTCACAGGGTCAGGGACAGCGACCTGCACAGGCCCCTCCACGGTGACCTGTGCTGCCTCCTGGCCCTGGCCCTGGACTGCAACACTTGCACCAGCAGGGATGCTCCCACCAGGCCCCATGTGTGCACCAGTGTCGGCCTCCTCCTCCTCTGTGCAAACCACCAACCTGGATGGCTCCTCACCGTCTCCCGCCGTAGCAGGCCCCTGTGGGGGCTCACCCACCCCTTCCGCTGCAGCCGTGGGGGCATCCCCGCCGCCTTGCTCCACAGTGCCGTCTCCGCCCTCTTCTTCACTAGCCGCTGCGTAGAGGGAGACAAAGGACACAAGCATCAGGCTACTGTACAATGGTCCCCTAGACAGGAAGCAATAGCAGATGAGCACCACTGTCAAAGTACACTTCCATCATGTCCCTCCACAACACATGGGTCAGTCCAGGCAAAACACACACAGTAACAGGCATGGTGCATGCCATGGACATTTCCATGCATGTCCAATGGACTATTGAAACATTCAATGATATGTAACTCACATGCATCATGGCTCATGCATATCACATGCACACACTTCACCTCAGTCACATCCATCTGGCCCCAAACGCACCAAACACAGGGGAAACAAGGGTAAGTTGGGTGCGTCACTGAATCTGTGCATTGTCACACACATGTGTCATGCATCCATGGCATGCACAAGTCACAGACACACAGGTCAGGCACACAGACATGGCTACCATATATGTACCTGGCATCAGCACCCATCCTTCACCCCCATCCATGTCCAGGTACAGAGACTGGCATGCTCTCATGTCCAAAATCTGCATAGGGCTCCCCATGCCGCATTTCAACACATGCAACAACCATGTGGGTCACACATCACTGGTCGCACATGCATTACCATGATGTCCCTGCACACATACATGCATACATGGCCCATGGCACACATACAGGCAAGTATCATAGAACCAGCACACCGCAACATGCCCTGTCTCACACAGTAATGCTTGGACACTTACCGCACAACTCCAGACGGGCCTCCCTCTCAAGGACCTGGGCGTGGAGCGCTGGGCGTACGCGTTCCAGGACCCTCTTCTGGATGGAACTCATGCGGCCCCGGCCCCCCTCCACGAGGCGCCGGGCCTTCACAAGGGTCCTGGACCTCAAGTCCTCCCAGCGCTTCTTGATCTTCTGGACGTTGCGGGTTGCCACCCCCTCCGCGTTGATGGCAACCACACAGTCGGCCCAGATCCTCTCCCGTCCTTCCTTGCTGGCGCGGGACGATCCAAAGAGGGCATCATACTGCCCCAGGACATGCTCCACCAGGACACCAACTTCGGTGGCAGTGAAGCTGGTGCCCCTCTGCCCCTCTGGCCTGGGGTTGCCACTGGTGCCAGATGTGGAAGTGCCCGACATGGCAACCCCAGAGGCAGGTGTGGGTGGGCAACTGGGTCCTGGGGCTGGGCTGTGGAGCGATGTAATCCCAGTCGGGAGTCTTCAGTTCCAGCAGGGGTGGACACAGCAACTGGACCCCTGCAGATGGCTGATGTGCAGGCACCAAATGGCAGGGCACGGTGGCAGCAGGCAGGCAGGCAGCAGCAGATGGCACATGGGAGGCTGCTCGGGGCACTGGGGGGCAGTAACTCGGCCTTCTGGGCAGGAGCGTGGTCTTCCGTGTGTTTTCGGGTGGCCAGCTTGATACGGAGTGATTTGGCACGTGAAATTCCTGCACGTCAGCGTGAAATCCGAGGAAAGGCCCTTAGCGCGTAAGCGCGTCAGCACGCATACGCGATTCTATTGGACCAGAGTCCCTCAGCGCGTAAGCGCGTCTGACGTGACCCGCACGGGTGTTCCCCACTCAGCACGTGATGACGGAGCACACGTGGAAATACTGCACGTCAGAGTGTCATCGCGTGTAATTGGACAAAAGTGCGCATACACGCGATTGGCCTATGTACGTGTATTTCAGGGGTGCGTCATCGCGTGTAATTGGACAAAAGTGCGCGTACATGCGATTGGCCTATGTACGTGTATTTCAGGGGTGCGCGGGCACTTACACACGCAAGTACGTCAGCGCACTTGATCCCGTGCTGCGTGGGAATTTCCACACGCTATTGGACTGGGAACTAGATTCCAGGGGTGCGCGGGTCACACGCTCGCCTAGAACACGCGCAAAGCATTAATTTGCGCACTTTTCAAATAACAAGCCAGATGCCAGGATGAACATACCGTTCCTAGCAGCAGTGGCAGTGGGCTACCAAAGGAGGAGGAGGAGGAGAGTCAGGGCCAGAATATTCACACCCAGAACCAGCCTTTTCGGGATGCCTGATGACCAGGTGTATGGAAGGTACAGGTTTCCACCACACATAATACTGGACCTGGTGAGTGAGTGGGAGGATGACCTCACATCACCCACCCTGTGCTCCCAAGCACTCAGCCCCCTGGAGAAGGTCCTCAATGTACTGCACTTCTTAGCCACTGGATCATTTCAGCGGACAAGTGCCATAGTGGGTGGGGTGTCACAGGCCACCCAGTCACGCTGCCTACACCAGGTCTTGGACATCATCACTGCACGCCCATCAGTCCGCAGGCACATATACCTGCCCAGAACACCTGCTGAAAGGCATGCTGCCGCCCTGGATTTTTACCGTGTGGCACGATTCCCCAAAGTGCTAGGTGCCATCGACTGCACCCATGTGGCTCTACGTCCCCCCAGGGCATCTGAGCACATCTATAGGAACCGCAAGCACTGGCATTCCATCAACGTGCAGGTAGTATGTAATGCCAAGGGAATCATCACCTCAGTATATGCCAACTATCCCGGGTCCACCCACGACAGCTTCATTTACCGAATGTCCACCCTATGCCGGGACATAGATGCTGGGCGGCATGGCGATACATGGCTTCTTGGTGAGTATGTATGCCACTGCACATGCATGCATGTTGGATACTGAGCAAGGTCACAACCCCACCAATGATACCAATCACCACCTCCACAGGGGACAGTGCCTACCCTCTCAGCCCCCACATGATGACGCCAATTCGGAACCCCACCACGCCACCTGAGGTAAGATATAACACAGCCCACATTACAACCCGGGGCATAGTGGAGCGCACATTCGGAGTGCTAAAGTCACGCTTTCGCTCCCTTGACCGTTCTGGCGGGCAGCTGTTATACGCTCCCCCAGTAGTGTGCAGGATCATAGTGGCAGCATGTGTCCTGCACAACGTTGCAACACGCCGGGGCCTGCCCGTGGACATGGTGGTGGCCCCACATCCCCAACCACATGCACAGCCGCTGCGCATGGGAGGGGAAAGGGCACAAGGGGAGGCAACCCGTACACAGCTAGTGGCTAATTACTTCACATAGTATACACTCCCCTGTGGAGTGCACACTGGCCTGGCACATTCCATCTGACAATCAATGATGACTCAACCTGACACTGATCCTGGATGTCTGGAGATTCAACCGTGAAAAGCATATCAGCCTGAGATTGTTCACCTGGAAGTGTTACAATGTGTGCATCCCTACCCACACACAACACCAATGCAGTTTTGTGAAGAAACACATTCAAGCAGCCAAAATGAATACCCACTGGCTAAATGCAACAAGAGGACAGTGCCATGTCACCCAACCCATCCCCAGCACCGCCACACAACACACCGTGCCATGTCATGCTATGTGCAGGTAAACAAAGTAATCCCCACAACATGACAAGTGTTGCGATGTACAGTGTCCCCAATTGAAACTTCCTACACCTGAAATGCTCACTGTAATGCAGGACAAACAACAAACTTGAGCACGTACTACCATTAACATGACTTCAGTAATGTAATAGATCAGTTGTCTCACCACCTGGATATGCCTGCACTCCCACCACTTCCAACTGAACAGTGTTGGTGCCATGTAGAGTTGTAGGTGCACTGCTGCCAACAAGGACCCCATCTCCAGACTAGAGGGCCTTGTGTAGACATGAGGAAGGGACCTGCAAATTGGGAGGCAGACACAGATGATGAGTTACACATCAATGCAACATGCAGTGTACAACACAACAGCAATATGCACTAGGAATGTATACACAGTATTGACTAGACTACCCACACATGTAGTGGGAGTCCAATGTCACCATGTACTTCAATGTCACTTGGGCACACCCTTTGCAAGCCCATGGAAACGGGAAGCAGGAGGGGTGTGTGTGACTCAAACCCAGGCATCTGAACCTAATACATGACAAGCCTGCATGTGCCCAGCCACAATGCAGCGTATGCCCACAGGAACCACGGAAGCCAACAAATTGTCCCAAAAAAATTTGGGAAAAATATAAAAATAAAAATAAAAAAAAAATAAAAAAAATAAAAAATGGCCATTTAAGGGCCCGGGGGGGTTGGGGAGGCCACCCAGGAGGTCTGAGGTCAGGGTGCACACCAGAAACCACCTGTGTGGATCCTGGGAAAAAAAAACACCTCCATGGGCTCATGGCCCACACGGCTACCCTATTGTGGGAGTATCACTGCTGTCGCTATTATCACCCTGTGCAGCTGCATCCGGAGGTGGTTGCACTATGGGAGGCAGCCCACGCAAGGCCCTACTCTGTTCCTCCATGGCTGCAAGCATGCGGGTGTGGTAGGTCTCGTTCTGGAGGATGAGTGTGCGGAGGTCCCCATGCAACAACTCACGGGATGCCCGGACCTCCGCCCTCGTTGCTTGCATCTCAGCTGAGAGCGTACGGGTGAGACGCTCCAGCTGCTGTTCTGTCCTTTGGTGTGTTGAAGCCTCTAGCTCAACAAGAGTCGTCCTGAGTTGATGTAGCTCCTGCCTCAGGGCTTCCCTGTGGCCCTGGGACTCTATGGAGATGGCCTCCTGCAGAGTCGCCAGTGCCGCCCGCCTGTCCCTGTTGGACGCCAACATGTCCTCCCTGTGTGACTGGCAGATGGAGTCGGTTGCCTGCTCTAGTCGCTCCATCAGCCTTTCAGGGGGGACAATGGAAGTGGCCACCCTATCCATGGCCTGAGCCATCATCTCGGATGATGCTGCCTGTTGGGTAGCCATACCGTAAATGGATTGCTCCCATGCGGTATTGCCAGGTGGCGTACGGCCACCACGTCGGCGGGCACCACACCTGTCTGGGGCAAGGCGGACTGCGCCTTGCTGTGCCGGCACTGCCTGAGGCTGCAGGACTGCATTCCCCCTCTGATCTGCTGGCCCAGGAACAGGATCAGATGTCGCGGAGTGTGACCCTGCATCCGTAACCACCAAAGGCCTAGCTGCCAACACTGACATCCCCATTGAGGGTTCTGACCCTGGTGCAGGTGGGTGGGACAGAACAGATTCCCTCCCTGGAACACTCACCTGCGACGGCACGTAGGTCTCATCATCCGAGTCAACAGCTGAGTACAGCTCGGGGGAGGTGCAGCCAGAGACACCCCTTGAGAGCACGACCTGCAGCACTTGTGGGTTTTCACCCACCAGCACACCACGTCCCTCACTGGTGGTTGGTCGGCCCTCGGAACCCTCCTGGGTCTGCACCATCTCCACAACCCCAGCAGTATCAGGTGCGTCTTCCCCTGCAATGACATAATGACAAAGAAATGGAAACCCGCATTAGCACCATGGCACACAATGAGGGCTGAGAAGCAAGAGAACCAGTACTTGATTGACACATGTCCCACATGACTAAGACCCTCCCATGCATGCACCCTCACTGCGTATGAAGGGCAGGCAAATGGCACACACTCATTACACAAAGATGGAAGTTGAACACATTTCATGCATGCTGCCTGGCAGTGGCATCACACATTGCCCTGTGATTGCCAGGTGACACACACATGCCATCACACAGATGGCATGTGCCATTGCTATTGAGTGTAGATGGAGAGGAGGGCAGCACTTATTCATTCTGTCCAGTTCCCACATGCAATAGCTTTTCTAATTCAAACAGGTCTGCTTTATCACCTGGAGCTGGCAGTCCAATATGGTCCAATTGCACAGGGACATGTGTGAACATATGATATCCAGGTAACAAAGTAACTCCACTTTACCATGGCCATGCCATACATGTGACTAGAGGACTGAGGAATGCCTAGTATAAGTGGTGGAATGCATACAATCTGTCTGATTGAACATAGGAAAATAAGCAACAATGTTGTGGCAAGGTGACACTTCAAGGCCTACTTGGGTGCTGTTGGCCTAGATGTCTACTGTTGGCAGAAGGGATACTGCAATGGCAAAATGCAGCTGCGCAGGATGTATTGCATGAAGCACATGGCTGACCCATTCGACTCAGGCGCACACACTCTCACCTGGCACACAAACAGATGCCCTCACACACACACCATGCACATGGATGACACACACATGCATGTGCACTCACCGGACAATGCCTCGTAATCAGGCAGATCTCCCACGCCTTGGATCTGTTCCTCCGTGACGTAGGTCCCAGCGACTGACTCATGTGGAGTGAGTTCCATGTCTTCTACTGGAGACCCACCTCCAGTCACTAGAGTTGCGGCATGACTTGAGGCCAGCTTCTTCTTTGCCCTGCGCTTTAGGTCATTCCAGCGCTTGTAGCAATCATTGGCTGTGCGCCTCACGATTCCAAGGGCACTTACGATGTCCGCAACGGTCTGCCAGTGTGCCTGGCGTTGTGCAGGTGTGGTCTTGGATCCTGCAACAATGACCATCTCGTTATCATGTCCGGACACATACTGGACAAGTGCATTCAGTTCGTCATCCGTGAAGCTGGGCTTCCTCGACGGACCGGACTGTGTAGCCGTGTCTGGGGCATCAGCCTGTGCCGGACGAGCACTCTTCCTCTTCCGCTTGGAAGGTGGTGGTGATCCTGAGTGTCCTGCGCTGCTCTGGACACTAGGGGCAGGAGCCCTGGTGGGCTCTGTATCAGGTGTGTGGGATTGCACACTCAGCATGGGAGTTGGTGCAGGCATTGGCTCAAGTGTAATGGTGTCATGGGGAATGTCAGCAGAATGGACTAGGACGGACACTGTCCTGGCTGGGTGTGTGAGAGCTGGGGTGGATGGAGCCGCAGCTGCCCCTGCAGCCTCTCTGCCCTGCCTACTTGGGGCAGCAGATGACCTTGCTGCCCCAGATCCACGTGGCATGATAGCATCAACGTGCACCAGCGCACGTGTCGTAGCCCTGCTGACCTGGAAGTCAGCCATGGAGTCAGCCAGGTCTGGTGCCACAATGGGCTGGTCCAACAAGGGCTGAGCATGGATGGTGTCAGCCACTTCAGCCTCAATGGGAGGGGGGGAGGGGGGGGGGATGATGGGTGCCTTTGACTGGTCCTCCACACATGTGGGGACAGGCTCACCCTGCAAGTTACAACCACGTCCCCTACCGGATCCACCACGGCCACCACTTGTGGCTCTTCCACCTTTGCCACCCTTACGGAATCCTCGCCTCCCAGCCATGGCACTGATATTAATGTGCGTATGGGAGTGGCTGTAGACAATTGTCCTGGGCAATTGGGGGTCAAAGGGGTTGGGTACCAGATGGTAATTGTACCCTAGTGCTCTAGCACGGCTGATTGTAACCCCTGGGGAAAGATGACGGGTCACGCAACGCACAGGAGGCCCAAAAAAGGGAGATGACGTGCACGCAACCCCTCCTAGACCACGTGTGCAGAAATAAAAACCTGCACTACGCTGTGGCACCCAGTAACACAAGAATGAACGTATGCGTGTCACACGCAGCCTAGAATGACCTCTGAAGGGGTAGGCTACACACGGAGCAAGTACAGAAGTTAGATACGTGCGTGACTCACCGTCTGCCAGGTAAAAGAGCGTGAAAAATTAGCGCGTTTGGTTGGCAATACCCCAGCCAAAAGAAGATGTGTACGCTGTCTGAGAAGACAGGACAACAGTAGAAGGGGACACTGTTTGAGGGAACAGGCCCAGGTAAACCAGTACAAGAGAAAAAAGAGAAAAAGCTGTCAGAGGTAACAGGGAGTACGAACTGGAAACGCCGTGAAGTAAATCGCGTGTGAAACGACAAGAAGTACAGAATTCACCCACTCGCTCTCCACGAAAAGCACGTACAAGGAAATGGTGTTCTACACGTACCTTATATACAGGCCCACACGTACAGCGTCACTTACGCGGCGTGTACGTTCACCAATCACACGCTTTGTCACTCCTGCGTGTAGATCCATTTTCACCAATCACACGCTTTGTCACTTCTGCGTGTAGATCCATTTTCTCCAATCACACGCTTTGTCACTTCTGCGTGTAGATCCATTTTCTCCAATCACACGCTATGTCACTTCTGCGTGTAGATCCATTTTCACCAATCACACGCTTTGACACTGGGACGTGTCACGCAACATTTTCCTGCACGTGCAGGTGACTATAGGCGCGCATATGCTGGTGACGGGTTTACGCGCTAAGGGCCTTTCCTCGATTCACACGCTGACGTGTGGGATTTTCACGTGCAGAATCACTCCCTATCAGGCTGTCCACGCGTTCACACACGAAAGACCACGCTCCTGGACAGGAGGCCAAATTACTGCCCCCCAGAGCCCTGAGCACGCTCCCACCTGCCATCTGCGGCTGCCTGACTGCCTGCTGGCCACGTGCCCCACAGTGCTGGTGGCTGGGGGTGGTGGGAGACATGAGTGGGGGCCTGGTGGAGGCTGCCCCTGGTGGTGGGGGGGTGGGGGTGGTGGGAGACATGGGTGGGGGCCTGGTGGAGGCTGCCCCTGCTCTGCTGGGGGGTGGGGGTGGTGGGAGACATGGGTGGGGGCCTGGTGGAGGCTGCCCCTGCACTGCTGGGGGGTGGGGGTGATTGGGGACATGAGTGGGGGCCTGGTGGAGGCTGCCCCTGGTGGCGGGAGGGTGGGGGTGGTGGGAGACATGGGTGGGGGCCTGGTGGAGGCTGCCCCTGCTGGCGGGGGGGTGGGGGTGGTGGGAGACATGGGTGGGGGCCTGGTGGAGGGTGCCCCTGCACTGCTGGGGGGTGGGGGTGATAGGGGACATGAGTGGGGGCCTGGTGGAGGCTGCCCCTGGTGGCGGGAGGGTGGGGGTGGTGGGAGACATGGATGGGGGCCTGGTGGAGGCTGCCCCTGGTGGCGGGAGGGTGGGGGTGGTGGGAGACATGGGTGGGGGCCTGGTGGAGGGTGCCCCTGCACTGCTGGGGGGTGGGGGTGATTGGGGACATGAGTGGGGGCCTGGTGGAGGCTGCCCCTGGTGGCGGGAGGGTGGGGGTGGTGGGAGACATGGGTGGGGGCCTGGTGGAGGCTTCCCCTGGTGGCGGGGGGGTGGGGGTGGTGGGAGACATGGGTGGGGGCCTGGTGGAGGCTGCCCCTGCACTGCTGGGGGGTGGGGGTGATAGGGGACATGAGTGGGGGCCTGGTGGAGGCTGCCCCTGCACTGCTGGGAGGTGGGGGTGATTGGGGACATGAGTGGGGGCCTGGTGGAGGCTGCCCCTGGTGGCGGGAGGGTGGGGGTGGTGGGAGACATGGGTGGGGGCCTGGTGGAGGTTGCCCCTGGTGGCGGGGGGGGTGGGGGTGGTGGGAGACATGAGTGGGGGCCTGGTAGTGGGTGCCCCTGCACTGCTGGGGGGTGGGGGTGGTGGGAGACATGGGTGGGGGCCTGTTGGAGGGTGCCCCTGCACTGCTGGGGGGTGGGGGTGATTGGGGACATGAGTGGGGGCCTGGTGGAGGCTGCCCCTGCACTGCTGGGGGGTGGGGGTGATTGGGGACATGAGTGGGGGCCTGGTGGAGGCTGCCCCTGCACTGCTGAGGGGTGGGGGTGATTGGGGACATGAGTGGGGGCCTGGTGGAGGCTGCCCCTGGTGGCGGGAGGGTGGGGGTGGTGGGAGACATGGGTGGGGGCCTAGTGGAGGCTGCCCCTGGTGGTGGGGGGGTGGGGGTGGTGGGAGACATGGGTGGGGGCCTGCTGGAGGCTGCCCCTGCACTGCTGGGGGGTGGGGGTGGTGGGAGACATGGGTGGGGGCCTGGTAGAGGCTGCCCCTGCACTGCTGGGGGGTGGGGGTGATTGGGGACATGAGTGGGGGCCTGGTGGAGGCTGCCCCTGGTGGCGGGAGGGTGGGGGTGGTGGGAGACATGGGTGGGGGCCTGGTGGAGGCTGCCCCTGGTGGCCGGAGGGTGGGGGTGGTGGGAGACATGGGTGGGGGCCTGGTGGAGGGTGCCCCTGCACTGCTGGGGGGTGGGGGTGATTGGGGACATGAGTGGGGGCCTGGTGGAGGCTGCCCCTGGTGGCGGGAGGGTGGGGGTGGTGGGAGACATGGGTGGGGGCCTGGTGGAGGCTGCCCCTGGTGGCGGGGGTGTGGGGGTGGTGGGAGACATGGGTGGGGGCCTGGTGGAGGCTGCCCCTGCACTGCTGGGGTGTGGGGGTGATAGGGGACATGAGTGGGGGCCTGGTGGAGGCTGCCCCTGCACTGCTGGGGGGTGGGGGTGATTGGGGACATGAGTGGGGGCCTGGTGGAGGCTGCCCCTGGTGGCGGGAGGGTGGGGGTGGTGGGAGACATGGGTGGGGGCCTGGTGGAGGCTGCCCCTGGTGGCGGGGGGGGTGGGGGTGGTGGGAGACATGAGTGGGGGCCTGGTGGAGGCTGCCCCTGCACTGCTGGGGGGTGGGGGTGGTGGGAGACATGGGTGGGGGCCTGGTAGTGGGTGCCCCTGCACTGCTGGGGGGTGGGGGTGGTGGGAGACATGGGTGGGGGCCTGGTGGAGGGTGCCCCTGCACTGCTGGGGGTGGGGGTGATTGGGGACATGAGTGGGGGCCTTGGTGGAGGCTGCCCCTGCACTGCTGGGGGGTGGGGGTGCAGGGGGACATGAGTGGGGGACTGGTGGAGGCTGCCCCTGGTGGCGGGAGGGTGGGGGTGGTGGGAGACATGGGTGGGGGCCTGGTGGAGGCTGCCCCTGGTGGTGGGGGGGTGGGGGTGGTGGGAGACATGGGTGGGGGCCTGGTGGAGGCAGCCCCTGCACTGCTGGGGGTTGGGGGTGGTGGGAGACATGGGTGGGGGCCTGGTGGAGGCTGCCCCTGCACTGCTGGGGGGTGGGGGTGATTGGGGACATGAGTGGGGGCCTGGTGGAGGCTGCCCCTGGTGGCGGGAGGGTGGAGGTGGTGGGAGACATGGGTGGGGGCCTGGTGGAGGCTGCCCCTGGTGGCGGGGGGTGGGGGTGGTGGGAGACATGGGTGGGGGCCTGGTGGAGGGTGCCCCTGCACTGCTGGGGGGTGGGGGTGATAGGGGACATGAGTGGGGGCCTGGTGGAGGCTGCCCCCGGTGGCGGGAGGGTGGGGGTGGTGGGAGACATGGGTGGGGGCCTGGTGGAGGCTGCCCCTGGTGGCGGGAGGGTGGGGGTGGTGGGAGACATGGGTGGGGGCCTGGTGGAGGGTGCCCCTGCACTGCTGGGGGGTGGGGGTGATTGGGGACATGAGTGGGGGCCTGGTGGAGGCTGCCCCTGGTGGCGGGAGGGTGGGGGTGGTGGGAGACATGGGTGGGGGCCTGGTGGAGGCTGCCCCTGGTGGCGGGGGGGTGGGGGTGGTGGGAGACATGGGTGGGGGCCTGGTGGAGGCTGCCCCTGCACTGCTGGGGCGTGGGGGTGATAGGGGACATGAGTGGGGGCCTGGTGGAGGCTGCCCCTGCACTGCTGGGAGGTGGGGGTGATTGGGGACATGAGTGGGGGCCTGGTGGAGGCTGCCCCTGGTGGCGGGAGGGTGGGGGTGGTGGGAGACATGGGTGGGGGCCTGGTGGAGGTTGCCCCTGGTGGCGGGGGGGTGGGGGTGGTGGGAGACATGAGTGGGGGCCTGGTGGAGGCTGCCCCTGCACTGCTGGGGGGTGGGGGTGGTGGGAGACATGGGTGGGGGCCTGGTAGTGGGTGCCCCTGCACTGCTGGGGGGTGGGGGTGGTTGGAGACATGGGTGGGGGCCTGGTGGAGGGTGCCCCTGCACTGCTGGGGGGTGGGGGTGATTGGGGACATGAGTGGGGGCCTGGTAGAGGCTGCCCCTGCACTGCTGGGGGGTGGGGGTGATTGGGGACATGAGTGGGGGCCTGGTGGAGGCTGCCCCTGCACTGCTGAGGGGTGGGGGTGATTGGGGACATGAGTGGGGGCCTGGTGGAGGCTGCCCCTGGTGGCGGGAGGGCGGGGGTGGTGGGAGACATGGGTGGGGGCCTGGTGGAGGCTGCCCATGGTGGTGGGGGGGGTGGGGGTGGTGGGAGACATGGGTGGGGGCCTGCTGGAGGCTGCCCCTGCACTGCTGGGGGGTGGGGGTGGTGGGAGACATGGGTGGGGGCCTGGTAGAGGCTGCCCCTGCACTGCTGGGGGGTGGGGGTGATTGGGGACATGAGTGGGGGCCTGGTGGAGGCTGCCCCTGGTGGCGGGAGGGTGGGGGTGGTGGGAGACATGGGTGGGGGCCTGGTGGAGGCTGCCCCTGGTGGCCGGAGGGTGGGGGTGGTGGGAGACATGGGTGGGGGCCTGGTGGAGGGTGCCCCTGCACTGCTGGGGGGTGGGGGTGATTGGGGACATGAGTGGGGGCCTGGTGGAGGCTGCCCCTGGTGGCGGGAGGGTGGGGGTGGTGGGAGACATGGGTGGGGGCCTGGTGGAGGCTGCCCCTGGTGGCGGGGGTGTGGGGGTGGTGGGAGACATGGGTGGGGGCCTGGTGGAGGCTGCCCCTGCACTGCTGGGGTGTGGGGGTGATAGGGGACATGAGTGGGGGCCTGGTGGAGGCTGCCCCTGCACTGCTGGGGGGTGGGGGTGATTGGGGACATGAGTGGGGGCCTGGTGGAGGCTGCCCCTGGTGGCGGGAGGGTGGGGGTGGTGGGAGACATGGGTGGGGGCCTGGTGGAGGCTGCCCCTGGTGGCGGGGGGGGTGGGGGTGGTGGGAGACATGAGTGGGGGCCTGGTGGAGGCTGCCCCTGCACTGCTGGGGGGTGGGGGTGGTGGGAGACATGGGTGGGGGCCTGGTAGTGGGTGCCCCTGCACTGCTGGGGGGTGGGGGTGGTGGGAGACATGGGTGGGGGCCTGGTGGAGGGTGCCCCTGCACTGCTGGGGGGTGGGGGTGATTGGGGACATGAGTGGGGGCCTTGGTGGAGGCTGCCCCTGCACTGCTGGGGGGTGGGGGTGCAGGGGGACATGAGTGGGGGCCTGGTGGAGGCTGCCCCTGCACTGCTGGGGGGTGGGGGTGATTGGGGACATGAGTGGGGGCCTGGTGGAGGCTGCCCCTGGTGGCGGGAGGGTGGGGGTGGTGGGAGACTTGGGTGGGGGCCTGGTGGAGGCTGCCCCTGGTGGTGGGGGGGTGGGGGTGGTGGGAGACATGGGTGGGGGCCTGGTGGAGGCTGCCCCTGCACTGCTGGGGGGTGGGGGTGGTGGGAGACATGGGTGGGGGCCTGGTGGAGGCTGCCCCTGCACTGCTGGGGGGTGGGGGTGATTGGGGACATGTGTGGGGGCCTGGTGGAGGCTGCCCCTGGTGGCGGGAGGGTGGGGGTGGTGGGAGACATGGGTGGGGGCCTGGTGGAGGCTGCCCCTGGTGGCGGGGGGTGGGGGTGGTGGGAGACATGGGTGGGGGCCTGGTGGAGGGTGCCCCTGCACTGCTGGGGGGTGGGGGTGATAGGGGACATGAGTGGGGGCCTGGTGGAGGCTGCCCCTGGTGGCGGGAGGGTGGGAGTGGTGGGAGACATGGGTGGGGGCCTGGTGGAGGCTGCCCCTGCACTGCTGGGGGGTGGGGGTGATTGGGGACATGAGTGGGGGCCTGGTGGAGGCTGCCCCTGGTGGCGGGAGGGTGGGGGTGGTGGGAGACATGGGTGGGGGCCTGGTGGAGGCTGCCCCTGGTGGCGGGGGGTGGGGGTGGTGGGAGACATGGATGGGGGCCTGGTGGAGGGTGCCCCTGCACTGCTGGGGGGTGGGGGTGTTAGGGGACATGAGTGGGGGCCTGGTGGAGGCTGCCCCTGCACTGCTGGGGGGTGGGGGTGGTGGGAGACATGGGTGGGGGCCTGGTGGAGGCTGTCCCTGCACTGCTGGGGGGTGGTGGTGATTGGGGACATGAGTGGGGGCCTGGTGGAGGCTGCCCCTGGTGGCGGGAGGGTGGGGGTGGTGGGAGACATGGGTGGGGGCCTGGTGGAGGCTGCCCCTGGTGGCGGGGGGGTGGGGGTGGTGGGAGACATGGGTGGGGGCCTGGTGGAGGGTGCCACTGCACTGCTGGGGGGTGGGGGTGAAAGGGGACATGAGTGGGGGCCTGGTGGAGGCTGCCCCTGGTGGGGGGAGGGTGGGGGTGGTGGGAGACATGGGTGGGGGCCTGGTGGAGGCTGCCCCTGGTGGCGGGAGGGTGGGGGTGGTGGGAGACATGGGTGGGGGCCTGGTGGAGGGTGCCCCTGCACTGCTGGGGGGTGGGGGTGATAGGGGACATGAGTGGGGGCCTGGTGGAGGCTGCCCCTGGTGGCGGGAGGGTGGGGGTGGTGGGAGACATGGGTGGGGGCCTGGTGGAGGCTGCCCCTGGTGGCGGGAGGGTGGGGGTGGTGGGAGACATGGGTGGGGGCCTGGTGGAGGCTGCCCCTGCACTGCTGGGGGGTGGGGGTGATAGGGGACCTGAGTGGGGGCCTGGTGGAGGCTGCCCCTGCACTGCTGGGGGGTGGGGGTGATTGGGGACATGAGTGGGGGCCTGGTGGAGGCTGCCCCTGGTGGCGGGAGGGTGGGGGTGGTGGGAGACATGGGTGGGGGCCTGGTGGAGGCTGCCCCTGGTGGCGGGGGGGTGGGGGTGGTGGGAGACATGAGTGGGGGCCTGGTGGAGGCTGCCCCTGCACTGCTGGGGAGTGGGGGTGGTGGGAGACATGAGTGGGGGCCTGGTGGAGGCTGCCCCTGCACTGCTGGGGGGTGGGGGTGGTGGGAGACATGGGTGGGGGCCTGGTGGAGGCTGCCCCTGCACTGCTGGGGGGTGGGGGTGATTGGGACATGAGTGGGGGCCTGGTGGAGGCTGCCCCTGGTGGCGGGAGGGTGGGGGTGGTGGGAGACATGGGTGGGGGCCTGGTGGAGGCTGCCCCTGGTGGCGGGGGGTGGGGGTGGTGGGAGACATGGGTGGGGGCCTGGTGGAGGGTGCCCCTGCACTGCTGGGGGGTGGGGGTGATAGGGGACATGAGTGGGGGCCTGGTGGAGGCTGCCCCTGCACTGCTGGGGGGTGGGGGTGGTGGGAGACATGGGTGGGGGCCTGGTGGAGGCTGCCCCTGCACTGCTGGGGGGTGGTGGTGATTGGGGACATGAGTGGGGGCCTGGTGGAGGCTGCCCCTGGTGGCGGGAGGGTGGGGGTGGTGGGAGACATGGGTGGGGGCCTGGTGGAGGCTGCCCCTGGTGGCGGGGGGGTGGGGGTGGTGGGAGACATGGGTGGGGGCCTGGTGGAGGGTGCCCCTGCACTGCTGGGGGGTGGGGGTGATAGGGGACATGAGTGGGGGCCTGGTGGAGGCTGCCCCTGGTGGCGGGAGGGTGGGGGTGGTGGGAGACATGGGTGGGGGCCTGGTGGAGGCTGCCCCTGGTGGCGGGAGGGTGGGGGTGGTGGGAGACATGGGTGGGGGCCTGGTGGAGGGTGCCCCTGCACTGCTGGGGGGTGGGGGTGATAGGGGACATGAGTGGGGGCCTGGTGGAGGCTGCCCCTGGAGGCGGGAGGGTGGGGGTGGTGGGAGACATGGGTGGGGGCCTGGTGGAGGCTGCCCCTGGTTGCGGGAGGGTGGGGGTGGTGGGAGACATGGGTGGGGGCCTGGTGGAGGCTGCCCCTGCACTGCTGGGGGGTGGGGGTGATAGGGGACATGAGTGGGGGCCTGGTGGAGGCTGCCCCTGCACTGCTGGGGGGTGGGGGTGATTGGGGACATGAGTGGGGGCCTGGTGGAGGCTGCCCCTGGTGGCGGGAGGGTGGGGGTGGTGGGAGACATGGGTGGGGGCCTGGTGGAGGCTGCCCCTGGTGGCGGGGGGGTGGGGGTGGTGGGAGACATGAGTGGGGGCCTGGTGGAGGCTGCCCCTGCACTGCTGGGGGGTGGGGGTGGTGGGAGACATGAGTGGGGGCCTGGTGGAGGCTGCCCCTGCACTGCTGGGGGGTGGGGGTGGTGGGAGACATGGGTGGGGGCCTGGTAGTGGGTGCCCCTGCACTGCTGGGGGGTGGGGGTGGTGGGAGACATGGGTAGGGGCCTGGTGGAGGGTGCCCCTGCACTGCTGGGGGGTGGGGGTGATTGGGGACATGAGTGGGGGCCTGGTGGAGGCTGCCCCTGCACTGCTGGGGGTCAGGCGTGCAGGGGGACATGAGTGGGGGCCTGGTGGAGGCTGCCCCTGCACTGCTGGGGGGTGGGGGTGATTGGGGACATGAGTGGGGGCCTGGTGGAGGCTGCCCCTGGTGGCGGGAGGGTGGGGGTGGTGGGAGACATGGGTGGGGGCCTGGTGGAGGCTTCCCCTGGTGGTGGGGGAGTGGGGGTGGTGGGAGACATGGGTGGGAGCCTGGTGGAGGCTGCCCCTGCACTGCTGGGGGGTGGGGGTGGTGGGAGACATGGGTGGGGGCCTGGTGGAGGCTGCCCCTGCACTGCTGGGGGGTGGGGGTGATTGGGGACATGAGTGGGGGCCTAGTGGAGGCTGCCCCTGGTGGCGGGAGGGTGGGGGTGGTGGGAGACATGGGTGGGGGCCTGGTGGAGGCTGCCCATGGTGGCGGGGGGGGTGGGGGTGGTGGGAGACATGGGTGGGGGCCTGGTGGAGGGTGCCCCTGCACTGCTGGGGGGTGGGGGTGATAGGGGACATGAGTGGGGGCCTGGTGGAGGCTGCCCCTGGTGGCGGGAGGGTGGGGGTGGTGGGAGACATGGGTGGGGGCCTGGTGGAGGCTGCCCCTGCACTGCTGGGGGGTGGGGGTGATTGGGGACATGAGTGGGGGCCTGGTGGAGGCTGCCCCTGGTGGCGGGAGGGTGGGGGTGGTGTGAGACATGGGTGGGGGCCTGGTGGAGGCTGCCCCTGGTGGCGGGGGGTGGGGGTGGTGGGAGACATGGGTGGGGGCCTGGTGGAGGGTGCCCCTGCACTGCTGGGGGGTGGGGGTGATAGGGGACATGAGTGGGGGCCTGGTGGAGGCTGCCCCTGCACTGCTGGGGGGTGGGGGTGGTGGGAGACATGGGAGGGGGACTGGTGGAGGCTGCCCCTGCACTGCTGGGGGGTGGGGGTGATTGGGGACATGAGTGGGGGCCTGGTGGAGGCTGCCCCTGGTGGCGGGAGGGTGGGGGTGGTGGGAGACATGGATGGGGGCCTGGTGGAGGCTTGCCCCATGGTTGCGCGTGGGTGGGGGTGGTGGGAGACATGGGTGGGGGCCTGGTGGAGGGTGCCCCTGCACTGCTGGGGGATGGGGGTGATAGGGGACATGAGTGGGGGCCTGGTGGAGGCTGCCCCTGGTGGCGGGAGGGTGGGGGTGGTGGGAGACATGGGTGGGGGCCTGGTGGAGGCTGCCCCTGGTGGCGGGAGGGTGGGGGTGGTGGGAGACATGGGTGGGGGCCTGGTGTAGGCTGCCCCTGCACTGCTGGGGGGTGGGGGTGATAGGGGACATGAGTGGGGGCCTGGTGGAGGCTGCCCCTGCACTGCTGGGGGGTGGGGGTGATTGGGGACATGAGTGGGGGCCTGGTGGAGGCTGCCCCTGGTGGCGGGAGGGTGGGGGTGGTGGGAGACATGGGTGGGGGCCTGGTGGAGGCTGCCCCTGGTGGCGGGGGGGTGGGGGTGGTGGGAGACATGGGTGGGGGCCTGGTGGAGGGTGCCCCTGCACTGCTGAGGGGTGGGGGTGATAGGGGACATGAGTGGGGGCCTGGTGGAGGCTGCCCCTGGTGGCGGGAGGGTGGGGGTGGTGGGAGACATGGGTGGGGGCCTGGTGGAGGCTGCCCCTGGTGGCGGGAGGGTGGGGGTGGTGGGAGACATGGGTGGGGGCCTGGTGGAGGCTGCCCCTGCACTGCTGGGGGTGGGGGTGATAGGGGACATGAGTGGGGGCCTGGTGGAGGCTGCCCCTGCACTGCTGGGGGGTGGGGGTGATTGGGGACATGAGTGGGGGCCTGGTGGAGGCTGTCCCTGGTGGCGGGAGGGTGGGGGTGGTGGGAGACATGGGTGGGGGCCTGGTGGAGGCTGCCCCTGGTGGCGGGGGGTGGGGGGGTGGGGGTGGTGGGAGACATGAGTGGGGGCCTGGTGTAGGCTGCCCCTGCACTGCTGGGGGGTGGGGGTGGTGGGAGACATGGGTGGGGGCCTGGTAGTGGGTGCCCCTGCACTGCTGGAGGGTGGGGGTGGTGGGAGACATGGGTGGGGGCCTGGTGGAGGGTGCCCCTGCACTGCTGGGGGGTGGGGGTGATTGGGGGACATGAGTGGGGGCCTGGTGGAGGCTGCCCCTGCACTGCTGGGGGGTGGGGGTGCAGGGGGACATGAGCAGGTGTGCAGGGTAGTCCCCTGTTTTGTAGGCTGCCTGCAGGGGCCGTGGACGGTGTACAGGGAACACCTGTGAGGACCCACCCAGCCTAATCGCGTGTGTGACTTCCCACGCACCCCTGTAATACACGTACCCAGCCAAATCGCGTGTGATTATTCCCACGCACCCCTGTAATACACATACCCAGCCAAATTGCGTGTGATGATTCCCACGCACCCCTGTAATACACGTACCCAGCCAAATCGCGTGTGATGATTCCCACCACCCCTGTAATACACGTACACAGCCAAATCGCGTGTAAAACTTCCCGTGTACCCCTGTAATACACGTACCCAGCCAAATCCCGTGTGATCATTCCCGCGTACCCCTGTGATACACGTGCCCTGGCTAATCGTGTGTAAAACTTCACGCCTACCCCTGTAATACACGTACCCTGGCCAATCGCGTGTTAAACTTCCCGCGTACCCCTGTAATACACGTACCCTGCCTAATCGCGTGTATTACTTCACGCCTACCCCTGATATGCACGTTACCCGCTTTGCGTTCCTTGTTTGGCAGCCCTGTAAACTGGTCCAGGGTTAGCGCAGCCCTTTGCGATGATTTAGCGATTTTGATGGCTTTTCCTTGCGACAGGGCGTTCTTGGGGGCGTTACTGGCGCTGCTGCAGGTTCGCTGCGATACTCTGCGCCACGGCTGGTTTGGGAGCCTAAAATCCATGAATACGCTGTGCGCGGAAATCGGTTTTAGCGCACGTGCCTGGCGCAGACAATCGCACGCGGACACTCTGCGCCAGCCGCTTGCGACACTTTTCTGCGAAATTCTATGAATTACCCTGATAGTATCTTGTAGAGGACCTATGCGAGCATTAAAAATAGTATCTTAAATCAATAAGCAATTAGCAAGAAAAACAACTATGTACTGACATATAATCCTAGCATGCAATTCTTCTCCTATTCACACATAGGAACATAATGCTACAGCCAATCAGAAATGCGTATAGCCATCTAAAGATATACTCACAGTTGTGCTGTAAGGCCACGAAAGCCAGTAGTCTTTTAGTCCTGTAATGTTATGTATGCTGCTGCAAACCCATTAATTAAAATGGATAAAACCATATTAGAATCAAAGGACTACTAAATGCCACTGTCAAAAAGCAGTCTAAAGCTATTGATCGACATAGAGAAAAATCAGTAGCCGTCCATCTCTTGGAACCTCTCTGCCATCTACTGCCATACGTACTGGTCTACAAATCCTGCCCATAAGGCGTTCAAGGGGAAGAAAAGGTTTAGAAAGTGCTATATGATATTATATGGCATTTATAATGCACCTATACACAAGTGTTTCAAGGTGCGACGAGGCAAAGGAGGGGAACAGAGGGAAGACGGACAACAATCCTACTAGGCCAGGTGTCATTCAGATCGCACAAGTGCGTGGGAAGGGGGCAGGGACAGTGCAGTACATGCTAAAAGATAATAACAATACGTAAAGTAATGGCCAGCATGTGGCAAGTGCAAGGGTAAGTGCAGACATCAGGTGTCAAGGGCTGGGAGGGGGACTGTAGGGATAAAGAAACAGTCCCCAAGTGAGGAGGTTGCCAGGTGGGCAGTGCAGGTGAGAGACGCTGGTGGCAGAGGGACCTGGGCCCGGTATCAGAGGGTGTCCAGGTAGCCAGTACAGTTCAAGTTACAGCCAGGAGGTGAGCAGAGGAGAGGAGGAGAAAAAGCAGAAGCAAAGAGAAAGGTTTTGAGGTGCTTCCAGAACCATAGATGGTTCTCCTCAAGTTTCAAAGAGGCAGGGAGGCTGTTCCAGAGGGAGGCACCAGCCGAAGAAAGAGATCTACCACCAACTCGTTGCTTGGAGAAACGACTGACCCTGAGGGAGTTTGAGGAGGATGAGCGAAGAGCTGTTGCTATTCCCAACAACAGTCAAAACGTAGGAGCTAACCTCACATTAAAACATTATGACCATTCTTATGTTTTCAAATGCCTCGGGAAAGGTACACATACACAGTAAGTATGAAAATATAAATGGGGCTCTCAAAAATAAAGGAAACATTATAACATTATATATTTGCAAACTGCTCAAAGTGCCACTAATTTTGAAACAGGGTGCAGATTTACATTGCCTTGGAGAATCTATTAAAACATCTTACACACCATGAATTTGATTGTAAGGAGTATTGGAAGTTCTCTGGTTCCCACATCCATTTCAGAGTATATTGTACAGTGTCGAATCAGGTTTTATATATCATCACAAGACATCTATTAGCCAATTCAGGTCAATAGTGTATGGGCCTCATCACGAGTTGGGCGGTAACGCAGGCGCTATTAGCTCCTTTGCTAATAGCCCTACCGCCAAGCCCCCCAGCGCTATTAGCGCTGGACCACAGGTTTGGCGGAAGGGTTATTGCCCATTCTCCATTGGGCCTATTCGGGAATTCCTCATTCCCCAATCGGCCCAATGGGGAAAATGTACGCTATTACCGCCGGTGGATTTCCCGCCAGCGGTAATGGCGCCGAAAATCTGCAATTTTGCTGTGGATTTCCCCCCAGCTGAGATCGGGGGGGAAATCCACCAAAGCCATGATCTGGCAGACCCTTAAATGCAGCGGTAATAGCACTACCGCCGCATTTAAGGGTTACCGCCAGACTCGTGATGAGGCCCATAGTGTTATACTTCTCCCTTTGATCTCCTGGTTCATCGTGGCTATATTCAGCATGGCCCTGCTATGTAATCAAAACCAGGTGACTCACTAGAGCTGGATAGCTTCTTGCCTTTATCCACTTCTAATAAGAGGATGACTGATATCTTCAGTATTTATTATGGGCAAGTTATGCAAAAAGACTGCAGCTGAATATTGAATAAAATAAAAAATCACACGATCAAATGTACAATAACACATATCTGCTTAACATTTAATCGTAACATGAAACCTCAGCACGTCCTTGTTAAGTGTAGAATTTAAGAAGAACTAACAATTTGAATATATATCGAATGAGTACACCATACATAACACGCAATGTATTTAACATTTAGCACAAATAATCCTCTCCAAGTGGTTTGTTAATGATAATGATAATGAAAGCTTTAAGTCTCGTGTGTATGGAGTAAGCCTGTGGGTACTTTCTCAAAGATTACCTGTGGGCTCGCCGATTCGGATAGGTTTGCATGTTTTTAATGATTTTTCTTTCAGAATGAATCAACCCAAATCTTCTTTAAGAGCCATAATAAATATACCCAAAAAACCTTATAGGATCTAGGAACGGAGGGAATGGTTAGGTGAAAGGGTTGAGTTGTGCATGTGAAGCTGGATGGGGGTGTTTTCAAGAAGCAATGGAGTCCGGAGCCTGTGTGAAAAATGAAGATAGAACATTGAACTCTGAATAGATATAGCTCCATACATTAATGGACCTATTACAGAGATCTATATGTAAAAAAAAACAAGGGGCGTCCTGGGAGTCCCTCTGCCCGGACATTAGCCCCGGTTACGAGAGCCTTACCCAGATTCTTTAGCACACTATCTTTCACAGAGGAGAAATATCCAGATCTATATGTAACCTGCAGGTCGCAGGATTATATCTGGATGCAAAGAACTCAACCACTGATCCCTATGAAGTGGATCACATTAGTAAAGTTGAAGTCGAAATTGTATTATTGCATTTCAAATCAGCAGAGTCAGCCATGAGTCAGGCATGCCTGGGTATGCTTCTCTTCATTCAGAGGTCAACACATTGAGTATTATTGAGGTATATAACATAGTTCATTTCTTGACAGGTTTGCAACTCCGAAAAACCTAAAGAGCTGTAATTGGGTAGGTCATGTTATGCATGTGCATGAGGTTTCAGTCTGCTAAAATTGCTTCTGTGAGGACTATAGATGGTATTCAATTTAATGATAGGGAGAGCCCATGGTTGCATCTCAGGGGCTTCAGAAATGCCTTTAGTGCTGAGGCAGTCAGTCACATATCAAGCATTCATCCTCTCATGTTTAAACTTTAATGACTAACATATTTGATGTACTATGATGTATGATGTACCCTGTTGTATGATTCTTCTTATCGCTTCACACAGGATCCTGCCTCACTGTAACCCAAGGCACAACCTATACCTGTACCTGTAACTAAGTTCCCTTACAAGTAACAGCGCCACAATGCCCTTGGGCTGCCTGCGCGCTATATAAATGTAATAAATAAATAAAATAAATAAATTCATGATCTTCCTTAAGAAAGCCCATTTAGGCAGAGAGGATTGCAAAATGATGAACTGTGTTCCTTTGAAAAACACAAAACATGTATTGATAGTAAGAAGACTATTCTCAAAAATGTGATGGCATGAAGAGATGTGCTAGTGTGCCTAATCCCTTGCACCCACAATAGATGCACCCTAATCATGAAGTTCGTTTGAATGTGTGCATCACAGATGACAAAATGCAGTTCTAGCATCCAGATGGGTGCAGGAAGAACCTTACATGCTCTCAACACTAATGTATGTAAAAGGGTTGGCAAACACATCATTCGTGCTGCAGCACAGCCCCCTAGAAAGGTGCAGGGCACCATTATGAATAAGGGGACTTGCACATTTCTAAAAATAATGCAAATAATAAATGTATTCTGTACACATTTTATATTTGCATTATTTTTTGTGAATTTGGCAATATGTGTATATAAAGATGACAAGTTTTAGTCAGCTGCAGAGGTAATTTCGTTTTCTATATTAAAGACATGGCTAGGTGCAAACCATTAGCCATTTAGGCACGCTGCTCATTTGAGCATCCTTGCCAGGAAACATTTCAAACTTCATACTCATTCCATTGACTTTCTACTTTGTTTGCAGTGTTTGCAATGTTGTTTGTAATGGCAGGAACGTATATTATCTTTTCAAACCAAAGTTTATATAGTATTTCATGAACTTTCAGGCCCAGCCTAAATCACTCAACTGCAGTGACAATTCAGGTGATTCAGGCTTTGGCCACATTTATCCACCCATTAGTAAGGCGGACTGTATCAAACAATATTAAACAATAACAGACCACAGATCATACCTGTGTATGTGTCCAGTGTTAATCCCTATAGTTTTATAGTGTGCTATTTAAGGGTTTCATATATACAATTTCCTGAAATATTCAAAACAACAAGACAAATAGAGAACGTGTCCTTTCCATAATCTGTTCAATGTCTCCGATCTTAAATTGGGCCATGCCCCAATGCATCTAGTGAAAATTGCAGGGAGAGGAGAGAGTCATAAGCTACCCCTATTACACCGTTTAGACTGCGGTCTAAACGGTGTAATAGGGGTAGCTTATGACTCTCTCCTCTCCCTGTAATTAACGCCTTTTTGAGTCAAGCCCCTCTTTAACAAAAAAGAAGGCAACTAGCCCCCTGTTTCTATAGTCTCTAGTGAAAATTGGACACAAGTATCTGAATGTTTTCAATTTGTTTTGTCAGAGATTTGAAATACCCCAGTTTAAAAAAAATATCCATGGCATGTGTCTGCCTACATTATCAAATTTCATAGAAACATCTATGTCTTTGCAGAAACATTATGGCCTAATTCACAGAAGTGTTTTATAATGGCGCAATCTCATAGGAAAACGTTCTGTGAATCAGGCCCTATGTGCTTTAAGGAAGCTGTCCTTCTCTGTTAGGAGTCATAGGGCTTAGTTATTTTCTAATGTTATCTCATATTTTCTACAGATTGGTTCCTCAATCTAAATTGTGCTTTGAATGTTGCACACATGTGACAGTTGCTTGGGTAGGCGTTTTTGAACCCTTTGCTGTCAATCTAGCAAGGCTAGCATACATTCCACAAAGGGAAGTGTGCCAGCATCTTTTTTGTGAAGGGATAATTATACTTCCTTTCGACATTGAAAGGATGCTGTTATTGCACATGTAGGGTTTAAATGTGTACTACAAAAACTGGCCTATTCTGGTATACTTTGGTGAACAAAAAAGATCATATCCCTCTAGGCATTGTGGATATTTTAATCTAACAGATATCTCTTTTAAAGGGAAGTTCAAGTGTTTAAGATATGATCTCTAAATTTAGTTCTATATGTGCTATTAACATGAACAGATTAATTTATAAATCCAGTCTACTCCTGTTCAGAGATTAGACCCACATGTGTTGTTTTTACTAAGTCATTGTTCTTTGATACTGTCACAAAGAAGGAGGAACATAATTCTTGATAAATAAATGAGTTTGGAAAAATTGTTTTATTCTTATTTAACAACAGTTTTGATGTGGGAACGGTTGTGCACAACCAAAATAAGGTGGCCAGCTAGGATGTATAAAGAAATCAAGAAAGGATAATCAAAGCTGATGGAGTGACCCCATTTTCTTCCCTCTCCTCTGGTGTGTCTCTTGTTACTGGCCACTTAGCGCTGGCCCCTTTAAGGGAAAGTGAAAGCAAGGACTGGGGGTAGGGAGGAGGGAAGAGTGGGAGGAGGGTAGGGAAGGCACGGGAAAAAGTCAGTTAGACCATAGAAAATAAAGATTTAAGACGTACCCTGGTGTCTGTGTGTTCTTGCGTGACTGGGACCGCCAGAACACCACAACTGGCGACGAGCAGCAGTCCACACCACCGTTGCAGGAGGTGGGGACGTGGCAATCCCAGAATGAAGGAGGCAGACCGTGGCAAAGGCTCAGAAACTGGACTTGAACCAAGGCTATCACCAGCTAGTCATTGACCCCGAATCATGACCCTTTACAACCTTTACGACGAATGAAGGCCTCTTCCATTATACACGGTTGCATTTCGGAATCTTCTCAGAGGCCGAAATCTTCCAAGAGACAATATGCAGGCAGATAAACCCGGTCACAAATGCCTTCAATTACAGTGACAACATCTTAGTCTTTGGAGTTACCAAAGACCAGCCAGATGAGGCACTACGGCAGATGTGCCACATCCTCCAAGAAGCCGGCCTCACCCTCAACGGCCTAAAGTGCAACATGAACAAGCACAGTCTGTGCTTCTTCAGACACATCGGGCCTCATTCCGAGTATGGCGTTAAGGGATAGCGGCCACCGCTAACGAGAGCGGTGGCGGTAATCCCTTACCGCCATACTCCGAGTTCCCTTAGCGCCATGGTGCTTTTAACACCTGCTTTTAGCAGGCGTTAAATACCATGGCGCTAAGGGACCTTGATGTTAATTACGCCACCGTAATTTACGGTGGCGTAATTGACGCCTTCCCCACTCCCATCATGCCCTATGGGGCAAGAATGGGAATGGGGAAGGGTAAATGGGGATTGGGGAATTACCGCCCCGCCAACCTTGGAATGGGGCGGTAATTCCGCCAACCACCAAGGCGCTGCCGGTCCGGGTACGGCGTCAACCAAGGCGTTAATAGCGCCATTGGTTAGCGCCGTACTCGGAATGAGGCCCATCTTCTCTAACCACGGCATCAGAGAAGACCCTGACAAAATTAGCACCATTTTCAATCTGGCGAACCTGAAAGATGTGTCCGAGCTGTGATTGTTCCTCAGCATGTCTGGTTACTGCGCGCGATACCTTCCCCACTATGCGACGCTTACTAGCCCACTAAGGCAGCTCCTCAAGAAGGACCTACCCTTCGCATGGGACAAACAGTGCCAAGATACCTTCTCAATGATCAAAGAGGAACTGGCGAACAATCGACAGCTGGCGTACTTCAACCCAGAGTGGGACATGGAAATTACTGTGGATGCCAGCCCTGTTGGGATAGGCGCCATCCTAGCCCAGACCAACCCGCAACGGAACACAGAGACGCGCCTAGTCGCATATGCCAGTAGAGCGCTCACCTCCATCGAGCAGGCCTACTCTCAGGCAGAACGCGAGAGCCTAGAAGCAGTCTGGGCGTGCGAGAAATGTCATCATTTCATCATAGGGTGGACCTTAGTGCTCATAAATGACCACCAGGCTTCTGTCCCTATTCGGAATCTCTAAAATCAAGATTCCACCACGCATCGAATGCTGGGGTATCTGCCTCCAGGAAAACGACTACACCATCGTCCACAAGCCTGGAGGTGAGGCCACTCCTGCTGACTAATTGTCGAGGCACTCTGATAACCACCTCTGACGTTGACATGCAGGGTGAGGCAGAAGCATACATCACCTACCTATCCCTGAATGCACTTCGCCCAGCAATCATGAAGGAGCAGTTCGAGGAACGGAGCAGATCTGACCCAACCATACTAGCTGCCGTCCAATTCACAAACACCAACAGGTGGCGACATGTGATCACGGAACACTTTGAGATGGGGGAGGAGGGGTAGGAGGACAGGAGAGACCTGCAAAGGATGGCAAGCATACAGGGTGAACTGGCAAAGACGAAGCAAGGAACACTCCAGAGAGGAAACCGGCTAGTGGCTTCCAAAAGCCCTGGTCATAAGCACGCACGAGGGACACTGAGGCATAGCCAACATAAAGAAGATCCTACAACATCAGTTCTGGTTCCCGCACATGGACACCATAGTCGAGGACATATTGAGGCATTGCGTGCCATGCCAGGTGACTGCGGTGAGCCCACCCCCAGGCCCGCTCCAAACAGTTCCTTTACCCGAGGGACCGTGGCAATGAGTGGCGCTAGACTTCTACAGACTGCTGGAAGAAGGGGGCATTTGACGAAAACTCCAGATTTCCACTAGTGAAACACGTGATGTCCAAAGCATTCCACCAGGTCGTGGCCGTGGTGGACGAGCTGTTCAGCAAATGGGGTGTCCCTAATGTGGCAAAAACAGACAATGGCTCACCCTTTCAAGGACAAGAATATGGGAAGTTTGCAGCACACCTAGGCTTCCACCATCAAATGATTACCCCGCTCGATCCACACGGCTGACCCCATCGGACCACTCATAAGCCCCCCCACCTCATTGAACAAATATAGAACATGGACTTCCGTGATAAGTAAGGGGGGTGTTACGGGCCACATAGCGCTGGCCCCTTTAAGGGAAAGTGAAAGCAAGGACTGGGGGGAGGGAGGATGGAGGAGCGTGTGGAGGTGTTAGAATGTAGAAAACAAAGAGTTAAGACATACCCTGGTGTCCGTGTGTTTGTGCGTGACTGAGTCCGCCAGAACACAACATCTCTCTCTTTCTCTCTATCTCTGTATTATCTCCTCTATGGTTCTTCTGAGCCTGACCAACACTTTTTGGGCAGGATTTTCTACCTCGTATTCCTAATATTGTTGTCCATCCTGGGGAGCCGAGATTCAAGCTCAGAGTGGTAGAAATGAAGACAGATCATGTGGTTGCTAACTAACAACTGAACAGGGGAATGTATTAATACAATTGACAGGATGAGTGGTTAGCACGTTGGGTGGGAGGTTTTAAGCTAGAAGGTTTTGAATGTCCTTGTCCTATGTCCACCTCTATATATTAATCAACAGGTTCTCATGGTTGCTGCACCCAAAAAGAGGCCGTCATTTCACTAACAGCCTCTTGACATTTAAAGCACCCCAGTGATATTATTGTAAGTTCCTCATTTCAACTTTTAGAGCTTCATAATGGACCATTTTCATATCATCAATGAATGAGTGGGTGACTTTTTCAGTAAAGCTACTGAACCTTAAAAACAAACCCAACTCACAGCTAGATATTAAATAGAACACATGCATGTTATGCTGGATTTAGCACTGCATAATCCTCTTCTGCACTGTTGGCCTTTGATGTATCAACACATCTGTACATGTTTAATCCTGGTAATATTACGCATATTTTGGGCACTATTTCTGCCTTAGTTCACATTTTTTTATTTTATAATGACACAGAAAATGTATCTCACAGATCAAACTGTGCATCAAACTAATTAGGAGCATGGGATTTGGCACCTGGCAACACAGTTCCGTTTTCTATGACCATTCGAGGAGTTCATTACTTGCCTACAGTGCCCTAATCCACTAATCAAAAACAATGCTTACAGCTAAAGGATTATCATGTGTTAATTGCGTGTGTGTGTGGGGGGAAGAGTTTTGGATGTAGATGCTCATGTGTTTATAATCAAACTAGTTTGTCCACACATGAAAATAGTGCGTATGTGATTTCCAAAAATCCAGAAGCCTGTTAACATTAAAAAACACTTGTGAAATACCTGTGTACTAGTTTGAGATTATACATCCTCAAAATAGGGCACCAATTCCTGTGAGCATCATGGCTACATAAAAGTCAGGAATTATTATTTATAATAGCTGCAAACACCGCATCAATTGCTTAATCGATATATATATATATATGTATATATATTCAGTGGAAAAACTTTGTTAAAGGTACGTTATGGTTAATTTGCGCTACTAAAAACCTATGAAATTCAGTGAAAAAACGTTGTTAAAGGGACGTTATGGTTCCAAGTAAAACCGTAAAACCCTTGAAATTCACCAGTTATGGTAAGCTAAGCAACCATAACTCGCGCCACCACCGTGCACTGCTAAGACTAACACCCACAACATCAAAGATGACATACCTGTCTGCATTGTTCGCAAGGAAGTTAAACTGTTCTAAGAACAAACGGTTGTCCGTAACTGTTCGTTTGACGTGTGACGGACTTTTAATTACTTCAGGCCCCAAACAGTGTCGGTAGAACATCAACGCGCATGCGCAAACCAATGTCCGTGCATTTGGTGTCCTGCGGACAGCCACTTCCTTCGCGAACATGTCCGCAAAGCAATCATGTGACCGCGCCCATGCTGATCACGTGTTCTGAATGCGGACACTGTTCGTGTCCCCGAACAATTTAAAAGTACATTTTCAAGTAATCCACAATATTTCTCAATAAAAACTCACCATAGCACATAACAATCCTGAGTTCCTACATACTTTTTGAAAGTTTTTGAAACTTTCTTTTGTGTTCGATCTGTCCGCGGAGAGCGCGCATGTCCGCGAACCGCGTACAAGCACCCCTATAAAAGACCACACCCTACTGCCACCTGGTGCTGCACCTGCTTCAGCACCACCCCACTCCCTCCACCACCACCACCTCCCCAAGGGCCTGAAGAGGGGAACAGGAGTGAGGATGCAGAGGAGGAAGAAGAGGATGACGAGAATGAGGTAGTGGAAATCCCTACTACCCGCACTCAGAGTGAGTCTTGGGTGTGGCGGTTATTTACCATTCATGGGAATGGTTTTAAGGCTCGTGTGAACCGAGTCACCTGCAATGAGTGCAAAATGGTACTCAGTTTCGGGAGGCATGGTTCGTACAGCTTTGGGACCACTACCATGAAGCGACACCTAAGGTCATTTCACTCTGGGGCCATTCGCAAGGTTGTACCTTGCGAGGAGCGTAGTAGGTTGATTTCCTCTACTTCATCCTCCGTTTCTGATCCTGTCACCACAAGGAACACCTCTGTGGGACAGCGTCTTCCTCAAGCTGCCTCACAGGACATACATAATGCTGATGACCCTTACCTTTCGAGGGTCACAGTTGTGTGTATGTACTGCGACACAGTACTCTGCAGGGGGGAGCGACTTGGTAGTGCTTTTGAGACTATCGTCTCAGAGCACGAGAAGACCTGCTCACTACCCAAATAAAACCCACTCTACATCTTCCTCTCTCAGCTCACCCTTTCTTATCCCTGTGGTTGGTGTCCCCCCTTTTCCCTCCTTTCCCCTCCTCTCCTAGTGTGTCGTGTATAAAAAAAAAAACAAAAATATAAAATAAAAAAATCAAAAAAAATAAGGCTCTTTTCAGAGCCGCCTTTCACAGTTAAAAAATAGAAGTGAAAATAAATGAAGCAGGGCCCTTTGTATTTTTTAGAAGTCCGCCGACAGTCCGCGGACATCTAAAATTTTGGGGTACTACCCTATCATAACCATTGCAATTTTCTCTGGGAGGAAGTGGTGGCAGTGAAAAGAGCCTTTGGGAGGTGTTTGTGTTTCAAAAATTATAAATACTCAACACCTACTTCAAAATGGATGCTGTAATTCTAAAAAAGGTCGCAATGCATTTTGTATGTTTTCTTAGAAAAATCTGATTGCCAGCATAATTTAGATGTACTCCATCTATGCGAAAAATGTATGTACTATGAAACATAATATTTTGATTGTGAAAAGAGGACATGCCAAAATCTCTTAGAAAGGCACAAACAGCCTTATTGACATTGCGCCTTGCTTTCTCCATTTGTGGACCAAATGAAGAAGAACAAAGCCACATTTGTCTCTACGCAATCCGTGAAAAAATTACTTGAGAATTTGGAAACGTGTCCATGACCTTCCCAAGTCCTTCTTTCATTGCAAATTGCAAAGAAATTCCAGAAACATGTCCTAAACTGTTCCTTCCACAATGAATTATAAATATATCTGGCTGTTGCTCTGTCTCCAAAGTAGCACAGAGAGTTACCAAGTCCAACCACTTCATTCCACGTACTCCATGCCAGTGTACATCCACATGTGGGAATCCAAGATCTACAGCTACTCCACAGGTTTCTGCATGCACCTTCAACCAATGTATCCACGAGTCTCCCAAAATCCAAACAATAGGTTTTCTGAAACACACAGCCATAGCTATCTGTTCTTCTCTCAGCAAAAAGAGTATCTGAGAAACTCTCTCCTGGCACAACACACCCACTAAACTTTCCTGACCAATCCCTTTCAGTGCTCATTCTCATTTGCATGACTTCTGAACCCAAAAATCCTCGGATGTAACACCCGATGTCCGTGAACTACCGCCATGTCTGCGGACATATCGTACCATGAACAGCCCTTCTACCATTTCCACTTCACTCTCTCTGCCATTCCCTTATTGGATGTAGCTAAGAAGTCACATGACCATCCACCAATCACATTCAAGACCTCTACATCTAACTGCATCATCATAGATCAGCACTGCAAATGTACTGTGCATCTCTCTGAGTACAAGTGTCATATGATTGGCAAGCACCATCTACAAGAAATACTGTACAAGTCTCCAAGATTTGTACTTGCAGCTCCATGCATATCCATATGCATGAACACAAGCTACAGGTATGCATATTTTCTGTACAGTACATGAACACATTTCCGAACTGACTTTTAGCTTGTATAATCTGTAAAATGAATCTACTGTCTTTTTTCAATCTCCTAAAATCAACTGTCACTTACAAATCTTTATACTATTTAATTTCTTTATACACACACACACTCAAATCATATTAAACTAACATTTTTGAAATGAAATATATAGACTACATATAGTCAAACAAAATTGCATGCACAAACTATGTTCAAATCTCAAACAATAATACTTGTACAATTACATATTTTTTTAATGTCTTTATTTATTTAATTACTTACATTTATATAGGACAAGCAGCCCATGACATTGAGACACTATTACTTGGAAGAGCTTAGTTACAGGAATAATGGCATTCAGTGGTACATTATGAATTTCACAAGACATAGTAAAGATATTTTGTTTGCTACAGTTAGTCATTGCAATACAATTTGTTCATTAAGAACATATCATATGTATTCAACTGGTGTGACGTATCTGATGTAAATAAGATAGTTTTAATGGTTTTGAGGAAGGCGCTGAGGATTTCAATTAAAAAAATCAATGTCTAAATTAAAAACAGTGCTATATACAAACAAAATTACTAATTTGTTTCTTTTACAATTGCAGTGAGGACCATTCTCCTGAAAAGAAGCAGCCGAATTTGAAGTACAAAGAACAACTAAGAAGTAACCTGCTTATTTTTGAAAAAAAAGTAAGTATAATATTACCCTAATATTTGTATTATTACTTAAAGACACTGTAAGGTTAATTCATGCTATTTCTGTGCCTAACAATAGAGATTCTGCACCATTCTGTCCAAAAATCTCCATGTCTTAAACAGCGATTTACAGCCAGAATGGCCCACAAATTCCTATTTTTCGACACACAAATTACCCAACTCAACCGCTAGAATTTAGATGTTATAGAACAAACAACTGTTTTAATTGTATAGCATTGTATAGCATTAGCTATACTATTTATACTTCTCCACACCACCAGCTTACTTTTTTCTGTCATCTGAACCCCAGTTTAGTAACACATTAATTCAAGAATACCCATCCCTACTAGTTGTAGTTTCCAATGCACAGTCACACACCATTACATACATCTTTATCATCTTACACTTCACACATACATTGCAGAACACCCCAACCCATACCTTCTTTATTTTTTTCAACAGACCCTAAATAATGCCTACCAAAAAGTCCGTAGAAAGCAACGCAGAAGTAGAGCAAATGAAAATAAAAGTGTCCAATATAAGCATCCATCTCTAGCACAATTTGTAAAAAAGGTTGAAACAAAACAGCTAATACAGTCATTTACTGAAACACAAGAAGTTTCAAGTACAAAAACTTTGCCTCCTCTACCAAAATGTAAACCAAACCAAATAACAATTAGCAGAAAATCAGCTATCACTACAGATAAAACTGCTTCTTTAAATCTTGATATAGTTCAAAGTAAGCATACCAAGAAAAGTATTTTAGCCAAAAAGTTCAGTCACAAAGTCCTTCAAAATCTTATAAAAACAGGAGAGAAACCAGGTTCAATGCTTAAAACCTATCGTAGGAAATTAATCTTAGAAGCGTTGATAGACAGTGCAATTCTTCTCAAAAGAAAGTAATTTATTTTAGTGTTAAACAAAATGAAACCACTGACAAAACTAATAACTAAATTACAAAAAAGACTTCTCAATAAACGAAATGTCAACAGAAAGAACTTCTTAAATATCTGCAGAGGTAAATACAGTCACACTACGAGCACAGAACCATACTTTAATGAAGAAGCGTACAAACAAAAGCAAACAAATACAATTGCCATACATAGCAGTGGTCGAGGTTATGAAAAAGTTAATAATACCATAATGGAACAAGAAGTACTCCTTACAACAATATGTCCTGAAAACTTAGAATTACCCCTCCATTCAACTGAATCAGAACGTCTAGTGTACAAATGGCCATGCACGTCAATGTGCAACATTCCCAAACAATTTTTCAAGTCTTTACGCCAATTCCTCAATCAATATGTGGAAAGCAAAGACAAAATCAAAATTATACTACTGCAAAATATGGATACCTGTCCAGTACGCAAGGACACAGGACTACAAGGACATTCATTGGCCTGCATTACAGGACCTACTTGCAAAACCACCTTCCATGATATCAAATGTATATCAATACATCATTCAACTATAAGAAATCTAGTTTATAAACTGTACTATGTTAAAAATCCTGGTTTAGCACTAGCCAATTTAAATAACATTCTTCTACATGGTACAGCAAAAGACCTACTAGAAGAAATCGACTATATCCAGAAAAAATATTTTGGAAGTGAAACCCACTTACAGAATGAAATAGCTGTACACCAAATTAGTAACAATTCTACACATGGCAACCTTTTACTACACACATACAAAAAAGAAATACTAAAATTTAAAAGTACATCAGCTGAAGTACCAAACCATGTGTGTGTATGTTGCCGCAGAACTTTTGTATAAAAGTAACACCAACACTGTAGACCTATCATACAAAATAGAAGACAATGAAGATTCTAAATGGTTTGAATAAGCTCTCTACCTTATAGCAGAAAACAAATACGAAATAACTGACCCCGTAATACTTTGTAGTTACTGCACTACAAAACTTGACAACAACCAAACTCCTTCACGTGCTATCACAAATAACTTGGAATTATTCCCACTACCAAAACCCCTGCAACAACTCAATTTATATGAGAGCATCATAATTCAAACAGTGCACCCATTTCAAGCAATAATATGCATTCAACCAAAAACTGCAAAATTACCTCCCTCTGAATTAGAGAAAGGTATCCGTTTAAAAGCAGTGTATTTACCATTAGATCTAAAAGAACATGTGCACAATCTAGGAGTGCAATGTCCAATGCAACAATCTTTAATTATCTTGGTAAATGGAGTACCTACAAAAGACTAAAAAATGTGGCAACAGCTGGTAGATTTACATAAAGTTAGAGAAGCCTTGCAATATCTAAAGAGAATAATGAATATTATAAAGAAATTAATATTGAAGAAAACTTGAAGGATACAACTGAAATAATTGAAGAGACACAAGAAGCTTGTCAATTTGGGCTCCTAGATCCTGCTGCAATATCAAACACTTTAGACCATTATACAATTCATCCATTGCACTCTAATGACACCATAGAAGATGCACTGGAAACGTACCAAATGCGTCAAACAAAAGGATCGCCAATCAGCATATGGGAAAAAAGTATAGAAGCACATGCTTTTCATCTGCTCTTTCCTACAGGCAAAGGAGGAAGGTATGATGATAGACCTATTCAAATATCAGCATCAGAATACCGCTCATTACGGATGTATTCTGAAGATCCCAGATTTAGACAAAATGTGGAATACATATTCTACCTACTCTTTGAAAGTGAACTAGCAACTTTATGTGACAGAGTTGCACACATATTAAAATCAGGATCACACTTTCAAAATATGACAGCTACACAATTATTACAAAAAGTGCAACAAAAAGATGACGTTTTACAATCAAATATTACAAATCTTTTAGCAAATATGCGTGGTACTAAAGAGTACTGGTTTTGACGTCACAGAGACTTACGTTGTATGATCAGAAACCTTGGCCCACCCACTTAGTTTGTTACATTAAGTTGTGCAGAATATGCATGGGAAGATTTACATGATTTCCTACGCATATCAAACAAAAACAAAACAAATATAGATATACTAACACATGGAGGACTTTGTTCTCTGGATCCTGTTAATGTTTCAAGATATTTTCACCATCGCTTCACTGGTATGCTACATTTTATTTGTAATAAAACTGTTCCTCCCCTTGGAGAAGTGCAACACTTCTTTTGGAGAAAAGAATACCAATCCAGAGGAGCACCACATATCCACATGCTTTTATGGATTAAAGATGCTCCTAAATTTGGTCAAGACGGTGATGCCACTGTTTTACAGTTTATTGAAAAATATGTCACTTGTGAAACTCCATCGGAATCCAAAAATAGTGATCTTCATGCACAAATTTTACTATTTCAAAGACACAAATGTGGCAAATATTGTAGTCGCAAATACAAAAACAAAGGGAAATACTACACCAAATGCCGATTTGGTTTCCCTAGACCAGTTACAAATACAGGTCAAGTGAACAACCTCATGTCTTCAGTTAGACATAGGGCCTCATTACACGGTAGGTGGTGAGCCATGGCGCTATTAGCGCCATGGCTCATGCCGGTAAAATACCGGCACCGCCTTGGCGGAAAGGGGATTTACCGCCCCATTCCAAGGTTGGAGGGGCGGTAAATCCCCTTTCCGCCATTGCCCTTCCCCATTCCCATTTCTGCTCCATAGGGCTCTATGGGAATGGGGAAGGCGCTAATTACGGCACCGCAATTTTGCGGTGCCGTAATTAGCTCTGAGGTCCCTTAGCGGGTTGGATTTTAACGCCTGCAAAAAGCAGGCGTTAAATCCCCCAACCCGCAAAGGGACCTCATAGTAAGGCGGTAAGGATTTACCGGTACCAGTATTTTACCGGTACCGGTAAATCCTTACCGCCATCCGTGTAATGAGGCCCATAGTGTTAAAAGTAAGTCACCTAAAAATACATATTACATAAAAAGAAAAGAAGAAGAAAAATATATCAATGATTACAATGCAATCATTGCCCACTTATGGAATGCAAACATAGATGTGCAGTACATTGCAGAAAATTCTACTGCAGTTACACGATATGTCACAGCATACCTAACCAAA
Organism: Ambystoma mexicanum; assembly: GCF_040938575.1. Lineage (NCBI taxonomy): Eukaryota > Metazoa > Chordata > Amphibia > Caudata > Ambystomatidae > Ambystoma > Ambystoma mexicanum. The sequence continues at coordinate 341,491,037 of NC_090939.1, forward strand.
GCAGAAAAGACATAGCTGCAAGACCTCTGGAATGACCTGTCATCAGATAAAACAGTGTCTCAAAAATTAGACTGCTTGGGCATAAAAATGCTGTCCCATAGAGAATGTGGATCCTATGAAGCAGCTGATCGTTTAACTGGTACTGCACTGTATGGTAAATCTGAAAATATAGTATGGCTAAGTCTTGGTCAAGCTAAATCTAGAAAAAGAGTTCTAAAATCATACAAAGATATAGAAACAATAGCCAAAGATGATCCCAACAGCCAAGACATTTTAAAAAACAATTTATTGGACACATACTACCCAGATAGGAGTACCACTTTGGAAACCATGTGTCTATACCACATAGCCCAAAACTACACATACAAAAATAATATAAAACCTGATGAAAAAAAACGGTAAATACAGAATGACAAACTGTGAAGGCAGCTTAGTAAAACTCACCAAACCAAATTTAATTAATCATATCAAATTGTCATTAAAGACTCCTCAACATAAAGAAGTATATTACATGTCCCTGCTACAACTCTTTAAACCATGGAGAAAAGAAGAAGAAATACTAGATAACTATGACTCATATGAAGACGCTTTCAAAGCAAATGAAAGCACTACAACTGATGTAAACTTTACACAGTACAAAACAATGTTGCACAATGAACAGCAACATGAAGAAGAACTCCAGGCTCAACTAGATAAGGACACTTCTGACAGTAGTCAACCTTCTGTAACAGGAAGCCAAGAACCACTGGGAGAGCCACTAATAACAAATGAGGCAGAATTAGCTATGATAGAAGTAGAAAACACCATGTGTCAGTATGAAGATAAAGAAGACTTAACTATACTACAATCAAAACTAAACAATGAGCAACGTAGCATTTTTCAAGAAGTACAAGAAGTAACAAAAGAATTTGCACATGTTGTACAACATGAAAACAAAGAATGCACCTGCCAAAATTATAAACCTATACTATTGTACGTCAGTGCTGAAGCTGGTTCTGGCAAAACATTCCTAATAAAAATCATCAGTAAATTCCTTCAACAATTGACAAACAACAAACTGTCAGCTGTTGTCACTGCCCCCACAGGTTTAGCTGCCTACCACATAGGTGGTGTCACTTTACACCAATTACTACTCCTGCTAGTAGAACACCAAAACAAATTAGACTATTACAAACTTTCTACAGAAGCTGCAATGGAACTACGCAGAGTATTGAAACAAATGAAAATGTTTCTAATAGATGAAGTGAGCATGGTGTCCAACCTAATGCTAGCATTGATTCACCTCAGATTACAAGAAGTACTCAAAACAAACTATGAAGAGCTCTTTGCAGGATAACACATTATTGTTTTCGGAGATCTTCTTCAACTGACACCAGTAAAAGGTGAGCCTATTTTTAAAACATTAGGACACAAACTCTGCCATAAAACTGTTGGCAGCATTGGAAATGTCAACCCTTGGCAACATTTCCAATACACAGAATTAAAAGAAAACATGCACCAATCTGCATATCTCACTTATGCCAACATCTTAAAAAGTATCAGAGTTGGTATACTTTCTAAAGCAGAAGCAATATTGAAAACCCGACACATTCATGCACTTTATGGTGATAATGCATGTGCTACTGATGTTATGGAACAATTAGCCCACACAAATGTCAATTGTATGGCCTTAATGCCAACTCTTGCAAGCTGTTTCAAATTCAATGAAATAATGTTAAGTAAAGAAATGCAACCATTAATGGAAATTAGCGCCACAGACAAACTAGATGTACATGGTATGACACTACCCATGTGTGACCAAGCCACAACAAGACTAAATAGTTTCGAAAAATCAATCTCAAACACAGCAGGTTTGGAAAAGATATTAAAATTATCCTTAAATTGCAGAGTAATGCTTAAACATAACCTTGACGTGGACCAAGGACTAGTTAATGGAGCACTGAGTACATTTGTTGGCTTTCAAACATACCCACGTGACAACAACATTCAGTTTGTCTAAAAGGATAGGACGCTCAACAGCTCGATTCCTTCTCTTCAAAGACATGTATGTACGCGAAGAACAATTTTCTCTAACTCTTGCATACGCATTCACTATTCATAAATCACAAGGTCTTAGCATAGACAAAGCAATGATAGACATTGGTAACACAGTCTTTAAAGAAGGCATGAGCTACGTAGCACAATCACGCTTAAGTACACTTGACGGTCTATTTCTAATCAACTTTGATGCAAGTAAAGTAAACGCTGATATTCCTTGCATTTTAGAATACAATAGACTTCGCTCACTATACACCCCCCATCTAAAAACATATTCTGTACCACAAAAAGTAAAACGCTGTATAAGAAAACTAAATCAAACAGAAATGCAACAGAATGTCACTGCAAATCCTCCAAAGAGAGTAGAAGAAACTAAAACTTCATCAAGTACCACAAACATAAAAGAACCCATTAGGGAAAGTAAACCAGGTACTTCATCAAAGAAGGAAGACAAACTAAAAAAAAAATCAATCAGATACAGAACTACCTGGTCCATTTAAACTCTCAAATATAGTTGGAGTAAGTTGCTACACAAATGTAGCAATGAATATTCTATTTCAATTGCCACCAATTGTTGACAACATTTACTTATACAGTACAGACCAATTGTGTTTGCAAATGTTAGTACTTCACAGAAATGCAACAAACAATCCTGATAACACGTATAGTGCTCATGGAATAAGACAACAATTGGACTACTGTGCTGGAATAATTAAATTCACTATAAACTCACAGGAAGATCCACAAGAATTTCTAATGTACTTACTACAAGTACTGGAAAATAAAACCATACCTATAAATGAAATCTTCCAGATTTCATACATATCGAAACATACATGCACTCAATGTGACACAAGAAGAAATCCCCAATGAACGCTTCATATATATATCAATGCCTAATTGTGAATCCATTCCATTTCAGCAACTTGTACAAAATGCAAATCATGGTACATTATGTACTACCTGCAATTCAGATAATCGCTCCACGTTAGTAATACAAACACATAGTAAATACGTAATACTAATGCTTCTACGTTACAATGCAGAAGAACCAAAAACAACTGCAAGCTGACTGGATTCACACATGGTCAAATATCACTTGGTAAGAAAACCTTCACAACAATAGGTATAATCTACCACGCAGGAGCCACAATCAATTCAGGGCACTACACTGCATATATAAAAAAGAAATGTGGATGGTTTGAATGTAATGATAGTACCATTACTCTAAAGCAGAGATTACCAGCAAATCTTACAAACACTTATTTAATGTTCTTAAAACCAAAATTTGATAACTAAACTGTACTTAAACTTATAGTAAAAAAATATAAACTGTTAGAATATTCCAAAAGCTATCTAACTGGCCAAAGATTCTGCAACAACTAATCAGATAAATGAATACCACTAAATTAGAGCAAAAAATAGACAGTTAGAATACGCCAATTGGTATCTAACTGTCCCAAAATTTAACAATATCCAAACGGATAAATCAATACCACTAAAATATACCAAAAAAAAGATAGACAGTTAGAATATGCCTACTGGTATCTAACTGCTCCAAAATTTTACAATATCCAAACAAATAAATAATATGTTACTGCTCCAAAAAACTGCAACAAGCCAATGTATAAAGCATTAGCCAGAAACAACACGTGAACACTGAAAACAAACAAGCAAATAAACTGTAGCTTAACAGAAAAAGTTTTTTTATTTTTTAAATCCAACATGGATTTCTTTTCTCCCACAGACCCAATGATTTTAGCAACAAACACAGAAACTGAGCAAATTGCACAGTACTCTGGTTTGTAATCTACTAAATATGAGGGTCCAAAAAACAATGTTTTTTGATTATACAATGTAATAAGTCATTACAAAATACTAATACTAACATGCTATTTTCTTTTATCACAGAAATGAACATGAAATACTTGTACTCCAGTTACTAAACCAAACAGTAAGTATATTATAATAAGTACAACCATCGCAGCATATCACACCCATAGTGGCTTATAACTTTGTTCCTTAGAAATTTGTTTTTGACTCAAAGTTATAAGCAACTATGAGTGTGCTATGCTGAGGTGGTTCTGGCCAGGGCATAGAGTCTTGGGTGCATGGTCAAATGGCCATGCACCCAAGACTCTATGCCCTGGCCACAACCACCGCAGCATATCACACACATAGAGTCAAACATTTCAACTATGGCCTATGGAAACATTTACAGGGTAATTCATAGAATTTCGCTGAAAAGTGTCGCAAGCGGCTGGCGCAGAGTGTCCGCGTGCGATTGACTGCGCCAGGCACGTGCGCTAAAACCGATTTCCGCGCACAGCGTATTCATGGATTTCATGCTCCCAAACCAGCCGTGGCGCAGAGTATCGCAGCGACCCTGCAGCAGCGCCAGTAACGCCCCCAAGAACGCCCTTGCGCAAGGAAAAGCCATCAAAATCGCTAAATCATCGCAAAGGGCTGCGCTAACCCTGGACCAGTTACAGGGCTGCCAAACAAGGAACGCAAAGCGGGAAACGTGCATATCAGGGGTACACGTGAAGTCATACACGCGATTAGCCAGGGTACGTGTATTACAGGGGTACGCGGGAAGTTTAACACGCGATTAGCCAGGGTAAGTGTATTACAGGGGTACGCGGGAAGTTCAACACGCGATTAGCCAGAGTACGTGTATCACAGGGGTACGCGGGAAGTCCAACACGCGATTAGCCAGGGTAAGTGTATTACAGGGGTACGCGGGAAGTTAAACACGCGATTAGCCAGGGTAAGTGTATTACAGGGGTACGCGGGAAGTTTAACACGCGATTATCCAGGGTAAGTGTATTACAGGGGTACGCGGGAAGTTCAACACGCGATTAGCCAGGGTACGTGTATTACAGGGGTACGCTGGAAGTTTAACACGCGATTGACCAGGGTAAGTGTATTACAGGGGTACGCGGGAAGTTCAACACGCGATTAGCCAGGGTACGTGTATTACAGGGGTACGCGGGAAGTTCAACACGCGATTGGCCAGGGTACGTGTATTACAGGGGTACGCGGGAAGTTTAACACGCGATTGGCCAGGGTAAGTGTATTACAGGGGTACGCGGGAAGTTCAACACGCGATTAGCCAGGGTACGTGTATTACAGGGGTACGCGGGAAGTTCAACACGCGATTGGCCAGGGTACGTGTATTACAGGGGTACGCGGGAAGTTCAACACGCGATTAGCCAGGGTACGTGTATTACAGGGGTACGCGGGAAGTTCAACACGCGATTGGCCAGGGTACGTGTATTACAGGGGTACGCGGGAAGTTCAACACGCGATTAGCCAGGGTAAGTGTATTACAGGGGTACGCGGGAAGTTCAACACGCGATTAGCCAGGGTACGTGTATTACAGGGGTACGCTGGAAGTTTAACACGCGATTGACCAGGGTAAGTGTATTACAGGGGTACGCGGGAAGTTCAACACGCGATTAGCCAGGGTACGTGTATTACAGGGGTACGCGGGAAGTTCAACACGCGATTGGCCAGGGTACGTGTATTACAGGGGTACGCGGGAAGTTTAACACGCGATTGGCCAGGGTAAGTGTATTACAGGGGTACGCGGGAAGTTCAACACGCGATTAGCCAGGGTACGTGTATTACAGGGGTACGCGGGAAGTTCAACACGCGATTGGCCAGGGTACGTGTATTACAGGGGTACGCGGGAAGTTCAACACGCGATTAGCCAGGGTAAGTGTATTACAGGGGTACGCGGGAAGTTTAACACGCGATTAGCCAGGGTAAGTGTATTACAGGGGTACGCGGGAAGTTCAACACGCAATTAGCCAGGGTACGTGTATTACAGGGGTACGCGGGAAGTTTAACACGCGATTGGCCAGGGTAAGTGTATTACAGGGGTACGCGGGAAGTTATACACGCGATTAGCCAGGGTACGTGTATTACAGGGGTGCGTGGGAATCATCACACGCGATTAGGCTGGGTGGGTCCTCACAGGTGTTCCCTGTACACCCTCCACGGCCCCTGCAGGCAGTCTACAAAACAGGGGACTACCCTGCACACCTGCTCATGTCCCCCTGCACCCCCACCCCCCCAGCAGTGCAGGGGCAGCCTCCACCAGGCCCCCACTCATGTCTCCCACCACCCCCACCCTCCCGCCACCAGGGGCAGCCTCCACCAGGCCCCCACCCATGTCTCCCACCACCCCCCGCCACCAGGGGCACTCTCCACCAAGCCCCCACCCATGTCTCCCACCACCCCCACCAGTGCAGGGGCACCCTCCACCAGGCCCCCACCCATGTCTCCCAACACCCCCACCCACCAGCACTGTGGGGCACGTGGCCAGCAGGCAGTCAGGCAGCAGCAGATGGCAGGTGGGAGCGTGCTCAGGGCTCTGGGGGGCAGTAATTTCGCCTCCTGGCCAGGAGCGTAGTCTCTCGTGTGTGAACGCGTGGACAGCCTGATAGGTATTGAAATCCCACACGTCAGCAAAGGGCCTTAGCGCGTAAACCCGTCAACAGCATATGCGCGCCTATAGTCACCTGCACGTGCAGGAAATTGTTGCGTGACACGTCCCAGTGTCAAAGCGTGTGATTGGTGAAAATGGATGTACACGTAGAAGTGACAAAGCGTGTGATTGGTGAAAATGGATCTACACGCAGGACTGACAAAGCGTGTGATTGGTGAACGTACACGCCGCGTAAGTGACGCTGTACGTGTGGGCCTGTATATAAGGTACATGTAGAACACCATTTCCTTGTACGTGCTTTTCGTGGAGAGCGAGTGGGTGAAATCTGTACTTCTTGTCGTTTCACACGCGATTTACTTCACGGCGTTTCCAGTTCGTATTCCCTGTTACCTCTGACAGCTTTTTCTCTTTTTTCTCTTTTACTGGTTTACCTGGGCCTGTTCCCTCAAACAGTGTCCCCTTCTACTGTTGTCCTGTCTTCTCAGACAGCGCACACATCTTCTTTTGGCGGGGGTTTAGCCAGCCAAACGCGCTAATTCTTCACGCTCTTTTACCTGGCAGACGGTGAGTCACGCACGTATCCAACTTCTGTGCTTGCCCCGTGTGTTGCCTACCCCTTCAGAGGTCATTCTAGGCTGCGTGTGACACGCATACGTTCATTCTTGTGTTACTGGGTGCCACAGCGTAGTGCAGGTTTTACTTTCTGCACACGTGGTCTAGGAGGGGTTGCGTGCACGTCATCTCCCTTTTTTGGGCCTCCTGTGCGTTGCGTGACCCGTCATCTTTCCCCAGGGGTTACAATCAGCCGTGCTAGAGCACTAGGGTACAATTACCATCTGGTACCCAACCCCTTTGACCCCCAATTGCCCAGGACAATTGTCTACAGCCACTCCCATACGCACATTAACATCAGTGCCATGGCTGGGAGGCGAGGATTCCGTAAGGGTGGCAAAGGTGGAAGAGCCACAAGTGGTGGCCGTGGTGGATCCGGTAGGGGACGTGGTCGTAACTTGCAGGGTGAGCCTGACCCCCCATGTGTGGAGGACCAGTCAAGGGCACCCATCATCCCCCCCCCCTCCCCCCCCTCCCCCCCTCCCGTTGAGGCTGAAGTGGCTGACACCATCCATGCTCAGCCCTTGTTGGACCAGCCCATTGTGGCACCAGACCTGGCTGACTCCATGGCTGACTTCCAGGTCAGCAGGGCTACGACACGTGCGCTGGTGCACGTTGATGCCATCATGCCACGTGGATCTGGGGCTGCAAGGTCATCTACTGCACCAAGGAGGCAGGGCGGAGTGGCTGCAGGGGCAGCTGCGGCTCCATCCACCCCAGCCCTCACACACCCAGCCAGGACAGTGTCGGTCCTAGTCCATGCTGCTGACATTCCCCCTGACACCATCACACTCGAGCCAATGCCTGCACCAACTCCCATGCTGAGTGTGCAATCCCACACTCCTGATACAGAGTCCACCAGGGCTCCTGCCCCTAGTGTCCAGAGCGGCGCAGGACACTCAGGATCACCACCACCTTCCAAGCGGAAGAGGAAGAGTGCTCGTCCGGCACAGGCTGATGCCCCAGACACGGCTACACAGTCCGGCCCGTCCAGGAAGCCCAGCTTCACGGATGACGAACTGAATGCACTTGTCGAGTATGTGTCCGGACATGACAACGAGATGGTCATTGTTGCAGGATCCAAGACCACACCTGCACAACGCCAGGCACACTGGCAGACCGTTGCGGACATCGTAAGTGCCCTTGGAATCGTGAGGCGCACAGCCAATGATTGCTATAAGCGCTGGAATGACCTAAAGCGCAGGGCAAAGAGTAAGCTGGCCTCAAGTCATGCCGCAACTCTAGTGACTGGAGGTGGGTCTCCAGTAGTAGACATGGAACTCACTCCACATGAGTCAGTCGCTGGGACCTACGTCACGGAGGAACAGATCCAAGGCGTGGGAGATCTGGCTGATTACGAGGCATTGTCCGGTGAGTGCACATGCATGTGTGTGTCATACATGTGCATGGTGTGTGTGTGAGGGCTTCTGTTTGGGTGCCAGGAGAGAGTGTGTGCGCCTCAGTCGTATGGGTCAGCCATGTGCTTCATGCAATACTTCCTGCGCAGCTGCATTTGGCCATAGCAGTATCCCTTCTGCCAACAGTAGACATCTAGCACAACTGCACGCCAGTTGCCCTTGAAGTGTCACCTTGACACAACAGATTTGCTTATTTTTCACTGTTCATTCAGTCAGTTTGTTTGCATTCCACCACTTTCACTAGGCATGTCGCTGTCCACTAGTCACATGTCTGACATGGGTATGGTAAAGGGGAGTGACTTTGTTACCTGGATATCATTTGTACACACATGTCCCTGTGCAATTTGACCATTACAGACTGGCAGCTCCAGGTGAAAAATCTGACCTGTCAGAATCAGAAAAGCTATTACATGCGGGAACTGGACTGAATGAATAGGTGCTGCCCTCCTCTCCATCTTCACTCAATAGCAATGGTACATGCCATCTGTGTGATGGCATGTGTGTTTCACCTGCCAATCACAGGCCAATGTGTGATGCCACTGCCAGGCAGCATGCAGAAAATTTGTTCATCTTCCATCTTGGTGTCATCAGTGTGTGCCGTTTGCCTGCACTTCATACGCAGTGAGGGTGCATGCATGGGAGGGTTTTAGTCATGTGGGACATGTCAATCAAGTACTGGTTCTCTTGCTTCTCAGCCCTCAATGTGTGCCATGGTGCTAATGCCTGTTTCCATTACTTTGTTTTCATGTCTTTGCAGGGGAAGACGCACCTGATACTGCTGGGGTTGTGGAGATGGTGCAGACCCAGGAGGTGTCCCAGGGCCGACCAACCACCAGTGAGGGACGTGGTGTGGTGGTGGGGGAGAACCCACAAGTGCTGCAGGTCGTGCTCTCAAGGGGTGTCTCTGGCTGCACCTCCCCCAAGCTGTACTCAGGTGTTGATTCGGATGAGACCTACGTGCCGTCGCTGGTGAGTGTTCCAGGGAGGGATTCTGTTCTGTCTCACCCACCTGCACCAGGGTCAGTACCCTCCATGGGGATGTCAGTGTTGGCAGCTACGCCTTTGGTGGTTACGGATGCAGGGTCACACTCCGCGACATCTGATCCTGTTCCTGGGCCAGCAGATCAGAGGGGGAATGCAGTCCTGCAGCCTCAGGCAGTGCCGGCACAGCAAGGCGCAGTTCGCCTTGCCCCAGACAGGTGTGGTGCCCGCCGACGTGGTGGCCGTACGCCACCTGGCAATACCGCATGGGAGCAATCCATTTACGGTATGGCTACCCAACAGGCTGCATCATCCGAGATGATGGCTCAGGCCATGGATAGGGTGGCCACTTCCATTGTCCCCCCAGAAAGGCTGATGGAGCGACTAGAGCAGGCAACTGACTCCATCTGCCAGTCACACAGGGAGGACATGTTGGGGTCCAACAGGGACAGGCGGGCGGCACTGGCGACTCTGCAGGAGGCCATCTCCATTGAGTCCCAGGGCCACAGGGAAGCCCTGAGGCAGGAGCTCCTACACCTCAGGACGACTCTTGTTGAGCTTGAGGCTTCCACACACCAAAGGACAGAACAGCAGCTGGAGCGTCTCACCCGTACGCTCTCAGCTGAGATGCAGGCAACGAGGGCGGAGGTCCGGGCATCCCGTGAGTTGTTGCATGGGGACCTCCGCACACTCATCCTCCAGAACCAGACCTACCACACCCGCATGCTTGCAGCCATGGAGGAGCAGACTAGGGCCTTGCGTGGGCTGCCTCCCATAGTGCAACCACCTCCGGATGCAGCTGCACAGGGTGATAATAGCGACAGCAGTGACACTCCCACAATAGGGTAGCCGTGTGGGCCATGAGCCCATGGAGGTGTTTTATTTTCCCAGGATCCACGCAGGTGGGTTCTGGTGTGCATCCTGTCCTCGGACCTCCTGGGTGGCCTCCCCAACCCCCCCGGGCCCATCAATGGCCATTTTTGATTTTTTCTTATTTTCATTTTTATTTTGATTTCTTTTATTCCCAATTTTTTTGGGAGGATCTGTTGGCTCCGATCTGTTGGCTCCGATCTGTTGGCTCCGATCTGTTGGCTCCGATCTGTTGGCTCCGATCTGTTGGCTCCGATCTGTTGGCTCCGATCTGTTGGCTCCGATCTGTTGGCTCCGATCTGTTGGCTCCGATCTGTTGGCTCCGATCTGTTGGCTCCGATCTGTTGGCTCCGATCTGTTGGCTCCGATCTGTTGGCTCCCGTGGTTCCTGTGGGCATACGCTGCATTGTGGCTGGGCACATGCAGGCTTGTAATGTATTTGGTTCAGATGCTTGGGTTTGAGTCACACACACCCCTCCTGCTTCCCGTTTCCATGGGCTTGCAAAGGGTGTGCCCAAGTGACAGTGAATTACACAGTGACGTTGGACTCCCATTAACTGTGTGGCCAGTCTGTAGTCAATACTGTGTATACATTCCTAGTGCATATTGCTGTTGTGTTGTACACTGCATGTTGCATTGATGTGTAACTCTTCTTCTGTGTCTACCTCCCAATTTGCAGGTCCCTTCCTCAAGTCCACACAAGGACCTCTAGTCTGGCGATGGGGACCATGTTGGCAGCAGTGCACCTACAACTCTACATGGCGCCAACACTGCACAGTTGGTAGTGGTGGGAGTGCAGGCATTTCCAGGTGGTGAGACTACTAATATGTTACATTTTTGATGTCATGTTAATGGTACTACGTGCTCAAGTATGTTGTTGGTCCGGCATTGCTGTGAGCATTTCAGGTGTTGCAGGTTTCTAATAGTGCCACTGTACATAGTGAGAGTGATGTCATGTTGTGTGGATTACTTTGTTTACCTGCAATTAGCATGTCATGGCACGGTGTGTCGTGTGGCAGTGCTGGGGTTGGGTTGGCTGACATGGCACTGTCCTCTTGTTGCATTTTGCAAGTGGGTATTCATTTTAGCTGCTTCAATGTGTAACTTCACAAAACTGCATTGGTGGTGTCTGTGTGGGTAGGGATGCACACATTGTGACACTTCCAGGTGAACAATCTCAGGCTGACATGGAATTCCCGGTTCATTCTCCACACATTCAGGATCAGTGTCAGGTTGAGTCATCATTGATTGTCAGATGGAATGTGCCAGGGCAGTGTGCACTCCACAGGGGTGTGATTTCTATGTGAAGTAATTAGCCACTAGCTGTGTACGGGCTGCCTCCCCCCGTGCCCTTTCCCCTCCCATGCGCAGCGGCTGTGCATGTGGTTGGGGATGTGGGGCCACCACCATGTCCACGGCCAGGCCCCGGCGTGTTGCAACGTTGTGCAGGACACATGCTGCCACTATGATCCTGCACACTACTGGGGGAGCGTATAACAGCTGCCCGCCAGAACGGTCAAGGGAGCGAAAGCGTGACTTCAGCACTCCGAATGTGCGCTCCACTATGCCCCTGGTTGTGATGTGGGCTGTGTTAAATCTTACCTGGGGTGGCGTGGTGGGGTTCCGAATTGGCGTCATCATGTGGGGGCTGAGAGGGTAGGCACTGTCCCCTGTGGAGGTGGGGATTGGTATCATTGGTGAGGTTGTGACCTTGCTCAGTATCCAACATGCATGCATGTGCAGTGGCATACATACTCACCAAGCAGCCATGTATCGCCATGCCGCCCAGCTTCTAAGTCCCGGCTTAGGGTGGACATTCGGTAAATGAAGCTGTCGTGGGTGGAGCCGGGATAGTTGGCATATACTGAGGTGATGATTCCCTTGGCATTACATGCTAACTGCACGTTGATGGAATGCCAGTGCTTGCGGTTCCTATAGATGTGCTCAGATGCCCTGGGGGGACGTAGAGCCACATGGGTGCAGTCGATGGCACCTAGCACTTTGGGGAATCGTGCCACTGCGTAAAAATCCAGGGCGGCAGCATGCCTTTCTGCAGGTGTTCTGGGCAGGTATATGTGCCTGCGGACTGATGGGCGTGCAGTCATGATGTTCAAGACCTGGTGTAGGCAGCGTGACTGGGTGGCCTGTGACACCCCACCCACTATGGCACTTGTCCGCTTAAATGATCCAGTGGCTAAGAAGTGCAGTACATTGAGGACCTTCTCCAGGGGGCTGAGTGCTTGGGAGCACAGGGTGGGTGATGTGAGGTCATCCTCCCACTCACTCACCAGGTCCAGTATGATGTGTGGTGGAAACCTGTACCTCCCATACACCTGGTCATCAGGCATCCCGAAAAGGCTGGTTCTGGGTGTGAATATTCTGGCCCTGACTATCCTCCTCCTCCTTTGGTAGCCCACTGCCACTGCTGCTAGGAACGGTATGTTCATCCTGGCGTCTGAGCTTGTTATTGTTAAAGTCCGCGATTTATGCTTAGCGCGTGTTCTAGGCGAGCGTGTGACCCGCGCAGCCCTGGAATCCTGTTGCCAGTCCAATAGCGTGTGGAAATTCACACGCACCACGGGATACAGCGTGTGACCCGCGCAGCCCTGGAATCCTGTTGCCAGTCCAATAGCGTGTGGAAATTCACACGCACCACGGGATACAGCGTGTGACCCGCGCAGCCCTGGAATCCTGTTGCCAGTCCAATAGCGTGTGGAAATTCACACGCACCACGGGATACAGCGTGTGACCCGCGCAGCCCTGGAATCCTGTTGCCAGTCCAATAGCGTGTGGAAATTCACACGCACCACGGGATACCGGTTCGCTGACGTACTTGCGTGTGTAAGTGGCCGCGCACCCATTAAATACACGTACATAGGCCAATCGCGTGTACGCGCACTTTTGTCCAATTACACGCGATGACACTCTGACGTGCAGTATCTCCACGTGTGCCCCGTCATCACGTCCTGAGTGGGGAACACCCGTGCGGGTCACGTCACAGACGCGCTTACGCGCTGAGGGACTCTGGTCCAATAGAATCGCGTATGCGTGCTGACGCGCTTACGCGCTAAGGGCCTTTCCTCGGATTTCACGCTGACGTGCAGGATTTTCACGTGCCAAATCACTCCGTATCAAGCTGGCCACGCGAAAACACACGGAAGCCCACGCTCCTGCCCAGAAGGCCGAGTTACTGCCCCCCAGTGCCCCGAGCAGCCTCCCACGTGCCATCTGCTGCTGCCTGCCTGCCTGCTGCCACCGTGCCCTGCCATTTGGTGCCTGCACATCAGCCATCTGCAGGGGTCCAGTTGCTGTGTCCACCCCTGCTGGAACTGAAGACTCCCGACTGGTATTACATCGCTCCACAGCCCAGCCCCAGGACCCAGTTGCCCACCCACACCTGCCTCTGGGGTTGCCATGTCGGGCACTTCCACATCTGGCACCAGTGGCAACCCCAGGCCAGAGGGGCAGAGGGGCACCAGCTTCACTGTCACCGAAGTTGGTGTCCTGGTGGAGCATGTCCTGGGGCAGTATGATGCCCTCTTTGGATCGTCCCGCGCCAGCAAGGAAGGACGGCAGAGGATCTGGGCCGACTGTGTGGTTGCCATCAACGCGGAGGGGGTGGCAACCCGCGACGTCCTGAAGATCAAGAAGCGCTGGGAGGACTTGAGGTCCAGGACCCTTGTGAAGGCCCGGCGCCTCGTGGAGGGGGGCCGGGGCCGCATGAGTACCATCCAGATGAGGGTCCTGGAACGCGTACGCCCAGCGCTCCACGCCCAGATCCTTGAGAGGGAGGCCCGTCTGGAGTTGAGCGGTAAGTGTCCATGCATTACTGTGTGTGACAGGGCATGTTGCGGTGTGCTGGTTCTATGATACTTGCCTGTATGTGTGCCATAGCCCATGTATGCATGTATGTGTGCAGGGACATCATGGTAATGCATGTGCGACCAGTGATGTGTGATGCACATGGTTGTTGCATGTGTTGAAATGCCGCATGGGGAGCCCTAATCAGATTATGAACATGAGAGCATGCCAGTCTCTGTACCTGAACATGGGTGGGGGTGAGGGATGGGTGCTGATGCCAGGTACATATATGGTAGCCATGTCTGTGTGCCTGACCTGCGTGTCTGTGACTTGTGCATGCCATGGATGCATGACACATGTGTGTGACAATGCAGAGATTCAGTAAAGCAGCAAAATTACCCTTGTATCCGCTGTGTTTGGTGTGTTTGGGGCCAGATGGATGTGACTGAGGTGATGTGTGTGCATGTGATGGGCATGAGCCATGATGCATGTGAGTTACATATCATTGAATGTTTCAAGAGTCCATTGGACATGCATGGAAATGTCCATGGCATGCACCATGCCTGTTACTGTGTGTGTTTTGCCTGGACTGGCCCATGTGTTGTGGAGGGACATGATGGACGTGTACTTTGACAGTGGTGCTCATCTGCTATTACTTCCTGTCTAGGGGACCATTGTACAGTGCCCTGATGCTTGTGTTCTTTGTCTCCCTCTACGCAGCGGCTAGTGAAGAAGAGGGCGGAGACGGCGCTGTGGAGCAAGGCGGCGGGGATGCCCCCACGGCTGCAGCGGAAGGGGTGGGTGAGCCCCCACAGGGGCCTGCTACGGTGGGAGACGGTGAGGAGCCATCCAGGTTGGTGGTTTGCACAGAGGAGGAGGAGGCCGCCACTGGGGCACACATGGGGCCTGGTGGGGGCATCCCTGCTGGTGCAAGTGGTGCAGTCCAGGGGCAGGAGGCAGCACAGGTCACCGTGGAGGGGCCTGTGCATGTCGCTGTCCCTGACCCTGTGAGTGCACCACCATGCACCAGCAGGGATGCCCCGTCCCAGGCCTGTCCGCAGGTAGAGGGGATGTCCATGTCACCTGACTCCCCTCCACCTGCGGACGTGGGAACCCCTGGCCGTGCGGAGAAGGTCCTGATTGGGGTCGCGTTGCGCACGGCTGCGATTCGTGATGCCGTGCGTGCTTCCCGGGAGGAGCACGCACGTCATCACGAAGTGCACCGTGCCGACGTGGCCCAATTGGGATCGGCCATGTTCGGGGGTTTCCTGCATGTGTTGGCCAATGTGGCGGCCCTCTCCTCCTCTGTGCAGGCTATCCACCAGTCGTTCTCCTTGCCGTCTCCCAGCCCAGATGCCACCAGGGCCCCCTGTGGACCTGCCCCGACCAATGCAGCCAGCTCGGTGGGGATCCCATCCCTGCCACAGTCGGGAGTCAGAGATCCAGCAGGGGTGGACACCAGAGCAACTGGACCCCAGCAGATGGAGGATGTGACGGCATCATCGGGCAGGGCACGTGCACGACGGCGTCGGTGGTTTCCATCAGCCTGGATGCCGTCGTGCTGGCACAGGCAGTTGCGTCGGAGGCAGCAGCAGGCTCAACGTGGGAGGCATCATGGCTCGGGGCCATCAACATCAGGGGTGCAGGCATCGGCCGGAGGGCAGGAGAACCCTGGAATGGGAGTGGCTTCCGTGTGGGAGAGGTTGTGCCAGCGGATAGGTGCGGAGCGGCAGCGGGCAGAGGAGGAACGGCTCACGATGGTCAGGGCGGAGGACTCCATGCGGAGGGCGCTGAGGCGGGCTGAGTGCCTCGAGGGTCTTCGCAGGGAGTTTGAGCTTGACACTGCGTTATCCCTGCGGGACCTCGGGGCCAGGGAACATGCCCGCCTCCAAGCCATTGAGCAGGAGTTCGAGGATGCCCTGGCCCATGACAACAACCAGTGAGCCGTCCGAATAGCCCGCTGCCTTTGTATATAGTTGTATAGTTAGGGTTAGGTTTCCTTTGTTTTTTTGAATTTTTTTTGGGTTGCGATTGGACAATGCACCACTTTTTTGTATATAGTTCCCTTTTTAGTTAGTAGTCAGTTAGGTTTAATTTGGTAGGGCTCATGGACCCAGGATTATCTTCTTGATTGGCTTATTTTATTTTTTTGAAATTTTTTCATGGACATTCATCTTGTTTTGTTTGATTTGCTTTGTGTTTTTTCTTATTTGCTGTTCAATACATATTATTTTTTTAATCTTCAATGTGTGGTATCATCTCATTGCTTTCAGGCATGTCATGTTGGGTGTTTTGACATTCACTTGCAGCCATTGTGTGTGACAGACATGTGTTAAATTGCATTATTTACATTGGGGGTGTAACATGTAATTGCCTTTGATATGTGGGTGGGTGTGATAGTTGGTTGGGCCTTTTGGCAGGGGAGGATGGGCATTACGGACATGATTGGGGAATGTTGGGACCCAGGTGCAGGGGGGCATGGATTGGACATGGGTGGGGGCCTGCTGGCAGGTGCCCCACAGTGCTGGGGGGTGGGGGTGGTGGGAGACATGAGTTGGACATGGGTGGGGGCCTGCTGGCAGGTGCCCCACAGTGCTGGGGGGTGGGGGTGGTGGGAGACATGAGTTGGACATGGGTGGGGGCCTGCTGGCAGGTGCCCCACAGTGCTGGGGGGTGGGGGTGGTGGGAGACATGAGTGGGGCCCTGGTGGAGGGTGACCCTGGTGGCTGGGGTTTGGGGGTGGTGGGTGACATGAGTTGGACATGGGTGGGGGCCTGCTGGCAGGTGCCCCACAGTGCTGGGGGGTGGGGGTGGTGGGAGACATGAGTTGGACATGGGTGGGGGACTGCTGGCATGTGCCCCACAGTGCTGGGGGGTGGGGGTGCAAGGGGACATGTGTTGGTGTTCATTAGTTCAAGGAGACATGTGCCTTTGCTGGGGGGCATGCCCATGTTGGGTGGGCTGCCTGCGGGACATGACCAGGGATGCAGGGTAGTCCCCTGTGGTGTGGGCTGCCTGCAGGGGCCGTGGAGGGTGTACAGGGTACACCTGGGAGGACCCACACTGTCAAATCACATGTGGGACTCCCCGGCACCCCTGAAATACACGTACCGTGCAGAAATCGCGTGTAAAACTTTCCGCGCACCCCTGGAATACACGCGCCCAGGCTATTCGCGTGTAAAACTTCCCGCGCACCCCTGAAATACACGCGCCCAGGCTATTCGCGTGTAAAACTTCCCGCGCACCCCTGAAATACACGCGCCCAGGCTATTCGCGTGTAAAACTTCCCTCGCACCCCTGAAATACACGCGCCCAGGCTATTCGCGTGTAAAACTTCCCGCGCACCCCTGAAATACACGCGCCCAGGCTATTCGCGTGTAAAACTTCCCGCGCACCCCTGAAATACACGCGCCCAGGCTATTCGCGTGTAAAACTTCCCGCGCACCCCTGAAATACACGCGCCCAGGCTATTCGCGTGTGGGACTTCCCGCGCACCCCTGAAATACACGCGCCCAGGCTATTCGCGTGTGGGACTTCCCGCGCACCCCTGAAATACACGGGCCCAGGCTATTCGCGTGTGGAACTCCCCGCGCACCCCTGAAATACACGCGCCCAGGCTATTCGCGTGTGGAACTTCCCGCGAACCCCTGAAATACACGCGCCCAGCCTATTCGCGTGTGGAACTTCCCGCGCACCCCTGAAATACACGCGCCCAGCCTATTCGCGTGTGGAACTTCACGCGAACCCCTGAAATACACGTAGCCCGCTCCCCCAGGCCCGATCGCGTGTGGAACTTCACGCGAACCCCTGTAATACACGTAGCCCGCTCCCCCAGGCCCGATCGCGTGTGGAACTTCACGCGAACCCCTGAAATACACGTAGCCCGCTCCCCCAGGCCCGATCGCGTGAGGAACTTCACGCGAACCCCTGTAATACACGTAGCCCGCTCCCCCAGGCCCGATCGCGTGAGGAACTTCACGCGAACCCCTGTAATACACGTAGCCCGCTCCCCCAGGCCCGATCGCGTGAGGAACTTCACGCGAACCCCTGTAATACACGTAGCCCGCTCCCCCAGGCCCGATCGCGTGAGGAACTTCACGCGAACCCCTGTAATACACGTAGCCCGCTCCCCCAGGCCCGATCGTGTGAATAACTTCACGCGAACCCCTGTGATGCACGTACCCTGCAAATCGCGTGTGACACTTCCCGCGCATCCCGGTATACATGCACACGTATTTTTTGTCAGCGGGTGTCCGTGTTTGTGGGTACCCCTTTGCACGTCATTTTTCCTGGAGGGCCACAGTATGGGACATTCATCATGGCAGTATATAGGTGCTATTTGTTGGCGCACCTTTTGGCGCACATTTCTTACAGCCGCAGAGACGCTACCGCCTCCTTTCTTGTGGCGGTCGTGTTTGTGCCTGTGCGCTGGTTTGAGCGTGCGCTTTTTTCCCCTATTCTATTCCATGAATACGTGTTGTAGGCGAGCGTGTGGGCGTTCCGCGCACTTGTGCCCTGTACTTCCCCCGTGACGCCCACGTTTTGGCAAGTTGTTCCCCATTCCGAGTGTTACGCCCGTGTTCCGCCTACTTTTATTGCGTGCGCCGCGCTATGTGCGAATTTCGCTGTGGCCTGTGCGATTTTCGCTGTGACCTGGCGCACGCTGTTAGATGGCCTGTGCGCCAACGTGCGCCAACGTGCGCCGCGCACTTTTTTTTCGCACATCCGCTGGTTTTCTCGCGCACGGCCTTCCATGAATCGACGTGCGCTGCTTTTCGTGCGATTTTCGCACGTTCACTGCGATTTTCGCTATTTCACTGCGAATCGCACGTTTTTGCCCACTTGCGCCGCGCTAATTATTCCATGAATCGGCCTCTTAATGTCTGCGGACATTATGAGTGTTCTTAGAACACATTCAATATGCCAGCGAAAAATACGGACAGCGTCTTCAGGACACCCCCTGCGAACATTTCAGGACACCGCGACAGTTCTTAGAACACTTTCAACTTGACAACGAACAATACGGACAGCGTCCTCAGAACACCCCCATTTTGTTTATTTGCGAACATTTTAGGACACCGCGAGTGTTCTTAGAACACATTCAACTTGCAAGAGAACAATATGGACAGCGTCCTCAGAACACCCCCATTTTCTAATTTGCAAACATTTCAGGACACCGCGAGTGTTCTTAGAACACTTTCAACTTGACAACGAACAATACGGACAGTGTCCTCAGGACTCCCCCATTTTGTTTATTTGCAAACATTTCAGGACACCGCGAGTGTTCTTAGAACAGATTCAACTTGCCATCGAACAATACGGAAAGCATCCTCAGGACACCCCCATTTTGTTTATTTGCGAACATTTCAGGACACCACGAGTGTTCTTAGAACACATTCAACTTGCCAGAGAACAATACGGACAGCGTCTTCAGGACACCCCCTACGAACATTTCAAGACACCTCAAGTGTTCTTAGAACATTTTAAACTTGACAATGAATAATATGGACAGCGTCCTCAGGACACCCCATTTTGTTTATTTACGAACATTTCAGGACACCACGAGTGATTTTAGAACACATTCAACTTGCAAGAGAACAATGCGGACAGCGTCCTCAGAACACTCCCAATATTTTTATTTGAGAACATTTCAGGACACCGCGAGTGTTCTTAGAACACATTCAACTTGCCAGCGAACAATACGGACAGCGTCTTCAGGACACCCCCTACGAACATTTCAGGACACTGCGAGTATTCTTAGAACACTTTTAACTTGAGAACGAACAATACGGACAATGTCCTCAGGACACCCCCATTTTGTTTATTTACGAACATTTCAGGACACCGCGAGTGTTCTTAGAACGCATTCAACTTGCCATCGAACAATACGGACATCGTCCTCAGGACACCCCCATTTTGTTTATTTATGAACATTTCAGGACACCACGAGTGTTGTTAGAACACATTCAATGTGCCAGAGAACAATACGGACAGCGTCTTCAGGACACCCTCTACGAACATTTCAGGACACCGCAAGTGTTCTTAGAACACTTTAAACTTGACAACGAACAATACAGACAGCGACCTCAGGACACCCCCATTTTGTTTATTTACGAACATTTCAGGACACCATGAGTGTTCTTAGAACACATTCAACTTCCCATCGAACAATACGGACAGCGTCCTTAGAACACCCCCATTTTGTTTATTTACGAACATTTCAGGACACCGCAAGTGTTCTTAGAACACATTCAATTTACCAGAGAACAATACGGACAGTGTCCTCAGGACACCCCCATTTTGTTTATTTACAAACATTTCAGGACACCGCAAGTGTTCTTAGAACAGTTTCAGCTTGCTTGCAAACAAAACTGACACATATTGCGTCCTCAGAACACCCCCCCATTTAGTTTATTTAGAACATTTCAGAACAGCCGTGATGTCCGCAGACAAATCAAACACAACAAGAGCGTCTACCACATAATAAAACACAACATTTAACCTATCTCATACTCTCCCGCCCTCCCCAAACACTCTTACAGACCAACACACTCTACTAAATACAGATTTTAAACCAAGTTTCACTGCGCTGTCCGCGGACGTCCGCAAATCCAAGATGGCGGGCGCTACCGAAAATCTGACGCGCTTCACGCTCCAAGCCATCCAATCAGCGAACATGTTGCATGTCTGCGAACATCACGCAAGCTGATTGGCCAAGCAGGACACTGTCCGCGGAGCGAACAGGGAAGTGTGTCCGCGGACCGAACACAAATATCACTAATTTTTTATGAGCTACTTTTTGTTCATTTTTAAAAAAACTACTGGACGGATTTTCACCAAATCTGCAAAAGCACGCTTTCGGGACCAAGCCGCTACTCCTGGTCCAAATGTGGTGAAAATCCGTCCAGAGGTTTGGACTGTAGGCGCAAGCAAAGTTTTTTCCCCATTCAGTCTATGGGAAAAAAAAAAGTTTTGGGACCCCCCTATAACTTTGCCCCTCCACCCCGACGAATCCTCACCAAACTTTGCAAAAAAATTCAGAGTGGGCCATATACTTTTTTTTGGTGTGGATTCGTCCAGGGGGGGCGAAGTTATAAGCCACCCAAAAAGTGCTCTTCCTATGGAAACAGCAACTTAACCATAACTACACGGCCACTATCGTGGCCGTGTAATGAAAGGGTGGGAAGGCAGCAGCATATGAAGGCAAATGGCACAGGCAATGGAAAGCTTCAATACCTCAATGAAAGTGCTGAATAATGCCAATAAGGGAATGTGAACCTGGGAGGAAGGCAGGAAACACAGTTATACAGAGTGCCATATTAGTTACGACCAGCAGAATTATAGTTGGGGCAGAAGGGACCATTTTTAGAGGAGACATTTATTTGTTGTTTATGATTAATCAAATACACCGGCACGTGGCACTAGTAAATATGAAAACAATATACAATGTATATATCAATACTCTGCCGATTAAGTATTCGTGCCATTACTCAGTATTCACTGGTCATATAGTAAAACATCTGCTCACTAATTGCAGGGTAAATATATATTGATTCCCTGTTAGTGTTTTGTTGTCTCTTTTTTTAAGGTTGACATTCAAATGAATCGGAAAACAATCCACAACACTGACATTTTTCATTGACATTTGCTCGGAAAAATAACCAACCTCATTCTTCCCTGTTTTCCCCTTTAGTACCTGGCCTCTTGCTGAATGCATTTAAGAGGTCTTCCAGTTGCTGATACATGAATTCAATGTACAGTCTTTTTGGATAAAAAATAATAATGATGATAATAATAAAAAAAAAAAATATAATAATAATAATAATAATAATAATAATAATAATAATAATAATAATAATAATACGCCGTTTCTAAACTGCTGCATACAATAGTTTAATCAGTTTAATCAGTTTAAGAAAATGTATCTTCACACGTCTAAAATAAGTAAAAACATGCATACTCTTGTAAATATATTACCATAAAAAATTCCTTATCAGTTAATAAATGTGTAATGTCACAGAATACAATGTGTAAGCCTTGCCACAGTTTTGATTAAGTGTTGTAGTGACATCTGGAATTCTGCCCTGTGCTGGCTCAAGCAGCAGGTATTGTGGCGTCAGTAATGACGCACAATCATTGATTACAAATCAGAAATTATGTTTTCTTATTACAGGTCAGTAGTTATGCCCGAACTAGCATTTAATAATGACCGTTATTTACAGGCTTTCACACTGGTATTACAGACTGCCAGGTATTATACCGTTATATTGCACACTAGCATGAATCTTTACTGGTGAATGCACATTTGATTAAATAATACATTGAAACACATTGCTTTTGTTTTAATGTAGTGTACATCTGGAGAAAAAATAGTGTAATGCTGTTTTAGTAACACACTTATCTAGCATTATCTATCATTAACAGCATATTGTAATACTTGCACTACTCCTTGGTGTCAAGTGCTTTGATTTTCTCTGCATCTAGCGCGGCACTCGAAAGGAATATGACATACTCTTTAAAGCCACGGAATATGTTCAGTGAGTCATACTTACGTGTTCTGCATGTTCTCATTTTTAAAAGCATTTTGATGGCTAATGATGAATAATACGCAAGCCTTCCATTGCTCCCTTGACACATATCAGTTCCCGACACTCTTAAATGTATTTTATTCATAAATAAATTCAGCTTTCAACTTTGGGATTACCTTATTTCCAATATGTATACTCTAAAATATGTAACTTAATGAGGGTATTCTGGATATTTTAAGAACCATACAACATGTATCAATAAACGGTATTTCTACAAAATCACATTAAACAAAAGCAAGTAAAGACAAACCCAAGAGATCTGATTGTAAACGGTGTCGAGCAGTACCATGAAACAATTGGCTACTACATTCACAAACGTCAGCCGCTCATTCTGATACAGTGATTCGTTCTATCTAAACGTACAGGATGGTGTGGACATTCGTGGTTGATCTGCCCTTAATAACCCACAGGTGAGCACTGACTTCCTGAAACAGGAAGCCATGCTGCTTCCCCCATATGGAGCAAAGTTACCATTTCTAAGTTTTACATTTTACATTTTCTGGGTTGGTGGCCCAAAACAGCAGTGTGAAGTGCCCGTGTTCCTGCTGCAGCCAATGACTGTGTTTGGGATTGGATTTTACTACTTTACCACAGTGCAGTGCTCAATGACACGTGGTTGGACAATCAGTGTCCCCAGATAGGTTGTCAGAGTCACCAGAGGCTAGTGTGGAGAATGGATTGTTGAGTAGCACATGGGTCTTACAGGTAGCTGTATGCCACTAGCAAATCTCTGAATAATGTGAATGAGGGTGTTCCCTTTCTCATGGATGTCTTGCATAAGTCGCACAGAACTGTGCAATTTCACTGTCTCCTCTTTATTAAGGGAGCAGCACCATACCATGTGAGAAACTTGGCAAGAAGTGCACAGACCTTGCCAACCGTGTGCTTCAACACTAAAGGTGCCCAAAGGCCTCAGGCACCTCCATGCTAGTTTTGAACTGCACCATAGGGCACCCATCACTGCACCAACCACCACCTGGTGTTCTTCTTTCCCCAGAAAAGCGTTATGCATCAACAGAGCTTGTCCAACCCCTCACAGTCCTTTCCTCCACTTACATCAAGGCTGCCTCCCATCACATATCCCTTCCTACTTAGCGTCCACCTCCCTCAGCACTTCATACTACAGTTTCTTAGCCGCCACCACCGATTCTGTCATTATACACTGATACCTATGGAGCACATCCGTATATTTATTCCCTTTTTCCAAGAAATCGATTTAATTTCAATCTAACATTTGTGATGTCATCTTTGATGTCCTGGGTGTTAGTCTAAGCAATACACAGTGGTGGCGCGAGTTATGGTTGCATAGCTTACCATAACTGGCGAATTTGTTTTTTTTGGGTTTTACTTGGAACCATAACGTCCCTTTAACAAAGTTTTTGTAAACTGAATTTCATAGGTTTTTAGTGACGCAATTTAAACATAACGTCCCTTTATCAACGTTTTTTTTTCCTGAATACACATATAGATAGTGTGAATTTGAAAGATGTTTACTAGGATTCCCTTACTTTATATACATATAACATGCTGAACCCCCTACTAGTGATTTTGATGTCCGCAGACTGTGCGAATGTACGCTGACTGAGGCGGACAACATCAACACTACCCAAAAACTCAAGGGGTATCTTAGATTGTTCTATCATGCTATGTAAACACTGAACAAGTTAAAAAAGCAGCACATAAAAACATTATATGTAATAATAAATAAGAAATGGAACCTGTATATGTAACACATCAACCATCCATTTAAATACCATATGTACTAAAATGGAATATACCACAACAAAAAAGATATGCCTCCAACATAATTACCTGACAGAAACTGCACAGCTAAGAGCAGCAGCAGACCTGCACAACAGTAAGAACACAACTTACACAGATATGTCCAGTACTTTGGAATGGCTTGAGGAAAATGTCCCACGTGAAGAAATGTCTGAAAACAGTGATACTAATGGTAGCCACTGCTCTGTATAAGCACATTAATAACCATTACTTTATGTGTACTTAACATATATATATATATATATATATATATATATATATATATATATATATATATATATATATATATATATACATATATATATTTAACAGACCATACAAACACTGAAAATAATACACCAAAAGAGACATTAGAAAATACTCTGCAGCACATGGAACAAAAAATGGGCATGCTTATGGAAAAAGTCAATCTTTTGAAACATTTTGTGGTGGACCATATAAAAGACAAAAATTAAATATCATTGTCCCACATGCTCCTGTTCCCCCTCTCCATGTGCTAGTCAACTATCCCCAAACCCTCAACACCAAGAAAAACGTTTTGATGAGACATCCATCCCTTCATCCCCTCCCCTCCCATCCATCCTCTCCAAACCCCTAATTCCCAAGCAAGATAGAACTGTTCTTAGAACACTTTTGGTGTCCGGAATGTCCACAATTAACCACAATGGAGGTGTCCTAAGGACACTGTACCTGTCCGTACTGTCCGCAAGCAAGATAGAACTGTTCTTAGAACACTTTTGGTGTCCGGAATGTCCACAAGTAACCAAAATGGAGGTGTCCTAAGGACAGTATACCTGTCCGTACTGTCCGCAAGCAACATGGAACTGTTCTTAGAACACATTGGGTGTCCGAAATCTTCGTAATTAACCCAAAATGGAGGTATCTTAAGGACACTATGCCTGTCCGTACTGTCTGTAGAACATCTACGCACATGCGCACCACACCCATAAGTCCTCAGAACATCGCGCCTGTCCATAACTGTCCGTATTACACGTGTTGCACTTTTAATTCGTTTGAGAACCCAACACTGTCCGTATAACATCTGCGTGCATGCGGACACAGGCTCCCTTCATGGACGTGTTTGCGACTTCATCATGTGAACGCACCCACACTGAGTGTGTGTCCTGAATTATGGACACTGTTCTGAACTGCAAACATTTTAAAAATACTTTTTTGGGCAATCCAAAATATTTTACAGTAAATATTCACCATTGCACATGTCTCAGACAATGACTCTGACTTTCTACATACTTTTTGGAACTTTTAAGCCTTTTTGGGGTGTTCGGCTGTCCACGGAGCACGCACCAGCACCCCTATAAAAGGCCACACCCCTGAGCTGATCTTTATTACATCTTCCTACTATTGAAGATTACCTGCTTTTGCTGTGCTGCCGTTGCTGAAACCTGATGGCATACATGGCTGCTGTTGTTCCACCTGGTGCTACATCTGCCTCAGCACCACCCCCACCCCCTCCACCACCACCACCTCCCCAAGGGCCTGAAGAGAAGAACAGGCATGAGGATGCAGAGGAGGATGAAGAGGATGAGGTAGTGGAAGTCCCTACTACCAGCACTCGCTGTGAGTATTGGGTGTGGCGGTTGTTTACCATTCAGGGTGTAGTGCAAAAAGCGTGTGTGAACAAGGTCACCTGCAATCAGTGCCACATGGTGCTGAGTTGTGGGAGACCTGGTTCGTACAGCTTTGGTACGACATCTATGAAGTGACACCTAAGGTCGTTCCACAGTGGGGCCGTTCGCAAGGTTGTACCTTGTGATCAACGTAGTAGGTTGAGTTCCTCTACCACATCCTCTGTTTCCGCTCCTGTCACCACAAAAGTCACTCCTGTGGGACAGCGCATCCCTCCAGCTGCCTCACAGGCCATTCATAATGCTGTTGACCCTTAACTTTCGAGAGTCACAATATTGTGTATGTACTGCGATGCATTACTCTGCAGGGGGGAGAGTCTTCTGAGTGCTTTCGAGACTAAGGTCAAGGAGCATGAGAAGGTCTGCCCACTACCTAAATAAAGCCCACCCTACATCTTCCTCTCTCACCGTGACCTTTCTTAACCGCGTGGTTGATGTTCCTTCCTTACCCTCGTTTCCCCTCCTCTCTTAGTGTGTCATGTGCAAAAAACCAAAAAAAAATATAAAACAAAAATCCCCCCAAAAATAAGGCTCTTTTCAGAGGCACCTTTCACAGTCTAAAAATAGAAGTTACAAACAAATAGTGCAGGGCCCTGTGCATTTTGTAGAAGTCCGCGGACAGTTTGCGGACATCTAAAATTTTGGGGTGCTGCCCTATCATAACAATTGCACTTTTCTCTGGGAGGAAGTGGTGGCTCTGAAAAGAGCTGTTTGGTGGTGTTTCTGTTAGAAAAACTTCAAATGGTCAACACCTACTGCAAAATGGATGGCTGTAATTCCAAAAAAGGTTGTAATGCATTATGTAAATTTCTCAGAAAAATCTGATTGCCAGCATAAGTAAGATGAACTCCATCTCTGCGAAAAAAAGGTATGTGCTACGAAACATAATATTTTCATTGTGAAAAGAAGACATGCCAACATCTCTTAAAAAAGGCACAAACAGCTTTATTTACATTGCGCCTCGCTTTCTCAATTTGTGGACCAAATGAAGAAGAACGCAGCCACATTTGTCTCTGCGCAATGCGAGAAAGAATTACTTGGGAATTTGGAAACATGTCCATGACCTTCCCAAGTCCTTCTTTCATTGCAAATTGCAAAGAAATTGCAGACACATATCCTAAACTGTTCCCTCCACAATGAATTATAATTATGTATGGATGATGATCTGTCTCCAAACTAGCACAGAGAGGTACCAAGTCCAGCCACTTCATTCCACGCACTCCATGCCAGTGCACTTCCACATGAGGGAATCCAAGGTCTGAAGCTACTCCACAGCATTCTGCATGCACCTCCAACCAATGTATCCATGAGTCTCCGCAACTCCATATAATCTGTTTTATGAAACACACAGCCTCTCAGAGAAAAGACTTTCTGACAAACTCTTTCCTTACACAACACACCCAGTAAACTTTACTGACCAATCCCATGCTGTTCTCATTCTTATTTGCATCCCTTTCCACCCCAGAATCCCTGTATGTAATACGCGATGTCCGTGGACTACCACCATGTCCGCGGACATATCGAAAAATCTGAGCGTGGTGTATCTAAATTTAAATAGTGTGTCCCATCCCCCCTTTATGTTGGCTCTGTAAAGAGCCATTTTTTTGGGGGGGGGGGTTGCAGATGCTTGAAAGACACCTTGGACAGCCCTTCTACCCTTTCCACTTCACTCTGTGCCATTCCCCCATTGGATACAGCTAATCAGTCACACAACCATCCACCAATCACATCAAAGACCTCTACATCTAACTCCATCATCAGAGTTCAGCACTTCAAATGTACTGTTGATCACTCTGAGTACAAGTCTCATATCATTGGAAAGCACCCACTACAAAAAACTACTGTCTGTCTCCAAGATTTCTACTTGCAGCTACAGGCATATCCACATGCAAGAATACAAACTACAGCTTTGCATATTTTCAGCCCATACACGAACAACTCTTATGAATTAAACTTACTGTCATTTTTCCTATCTACTATAATCAACTCTCACTTCCAAACATGTCTGCTATCTATTTTTTTTTACACACACAGCTATCTAAAAAATTATAATATTAAAAGATGGGAGAAATAACAGTATAATTATAGAAAAACACTTACTAGTGTATTATAAAATTACACACAGTCAGAATAAGATGCATCTTCATACACTCACATAGATAGACAGTATAATTGAAAGGCTGCCAGCTGAAATAACACCACTGCCTATAAATCAAATTCTTCTACTTTATTACCCATACCTTCACAAATGCATACTTTCCATGCTTCTCTATACAATTTCTACCATCTACCTTATAAAAATTACAAAATAAGTATATCATTATTTCTTCTATCTCCTAACATTCAATAACCCAGCCTTAAAAAACCAAGTGAGTTTCATACACTTAGTATTCTACTCATTTGCAAAGCATATTGAAGTAACTTATTGTAAGTAAAATATAAAGCCTGCACATAGTCAAAGCAAACTGCACTCACACACTATGTTCTCTTATCAAACAAGAATACTACAAAAACATACAAATAAACGTCTAAATTAACATGAATGCTATAAACACAAAATTACTAACCTCTATCTTTTACAATTGCAGTGAAGACCACGCTCCTGAAAAGCAGCAACATCTGAAGTACAAAAAAACCTCAGAAGAAACCTGCTTAATTCCAAACAAAAAAAGTAAGTACAATACTACCATAATATTCTTACTGTTACTCAAACTCACTGTGCAGTTGATTCATTCAATTTGTGTGTCAAAAACAGGAGATTTGTACACCATTCTGCCCACAAATCCCCATTTGTTAAAAAGGGATTAACAGGCAGAATAGTACACAAATCCCCATTTTTCGTACACAAATAACATAACTCAGCCCCTAGAATGTTAGTATTACAGAACAAAGAACTGTTTTAATTCTATACCATTATATTTAGTATTAGTACTTCTGCTCACCACTAGCTTACTTTGTACTGTCATCTGAACCCATCTATAGTAACACACAAGTACAAGAATAGCCTTCCCAACTAGTTGTAGCTGCACAATGCACAATCAGACACCACCACATACATCTTTGCCATCATACTCACACACTCATGCACACAGCACACATACATTTCACAACAGCCCAACCCATACCTTCTATTTTTTTCAACAGAGCCCAAAGACCCCAAAGAATTCCTACCAAGAAACAATTCCGTATAAAGCAATGCAGAAGTAGAGCAAATGAAAATAAAAGTGCACAAAATAAGCATCCATCTCTAGCAGAATTTGTACAAAAAGTTCAAACAAAAGATCTAATAGAGTCATTAAACGAAACAAAACAAGCTTCCAGTGCTAGCACTACTATTAACACTGCTCCTATAAATCTTGATGTAGTGGCAAGTAACCATACGAAAAAAGGTATATTAGAAAAAAATATTCCACCACAGAGTCCTTCAAAATCTTATAGAAACAGGACAGAAATCATGCACAACCCTTAAAACCTACCGTAGAAAATTAATTTTAGGAGCTTTGATAGACAGTGCAATCCTTCTCAAAAGGAAGTTATTTATTTTAGTGTTAAACAGAAAGAAACCACTAACAAAACTAACTACTAATTTACAAAAAAGACTTCTAAATAAACAGAATGTCAACAAAAATAACTTCTTAAATGTCCGTGGAGGTGAATGGAGTCACACCACCAGCACAGAAACATATTTCAATGACGAATCATACAAACAAAAGCAAACAAACATAATTGCCATACATAGCAGTGGAAGAGGCTATGAAAAACTTAATAATACCATTATGGAACAAGAAATACTGCTTACAAAAATGTCCCCAGAAAATTCAGTATCACCTCTCCATTCAACTGAACCAGAACTTCCAGTATACAAATGGTTGTGCACGTCAATGTGTAACATTGCCAAACAATGTTTCAAAGTTTTACACCAGTTCCTCAATCAGTATGTGAAAGGCAAAGACAAAATCACAATGAAACTACTACAAAATATGGATACCTGCCCAGTGCGCAAACACACAGGACTACAAGGACATTCATTACCTGGGGCAACCAGACGTGGACTCCCTGCTCACTGTGCTTAGAGAGGCTCAGCTTCACCTCACTGATGATGCCCAACAAGGCTGAAACACGTGTATGGGGTTGCTGATGGTATTCTTGTTCAGAGAGGAATTGCCATAGCATTTCGGTGCTGGACTGCCCTTGTGGGCGGGACAAAGACTGATATGCAAATGGATATTTCCCATCTGCGAAGGTACAGTGAGCAAAAAGCAATGGCTGCGAACTCTCAATGTGGCTAATAACCACTGAACAGGTTATTATGCCTTGTTCTTTCGAGAGAGGGGCGCCTGCTACCTTTTTTGTAAGGACATTCATTAGCCTGCATTTCAGGAACTATTTGCAAAAGCACCTTCCATCATGTCAAAATTATATCAACACATCATTCAACTATAAGAAATCTAGTCAATAAACTGTACTATGCTAAAAGTCCTGCTTTAGCACTAGCCAATTTAAATAACAATCTTCTACATGGTACAGCCAAAGATCTACTTGAAGAAATAGAGCATGTCCAGAGAAAATATTTTGGAAGTGAAAGGCACTTACAAAATGCAATACCTTTACAACAAGCTATCAACAATTGTACAGATGACAACCTTCTACTACACACATACAAAAAAGAAATATTAAAATTTGAAAGTACATCCGCTGAAATACCAAACCATGTGTGTGTGTGTTGCTGCAGAACATTTTATAAAAGTAACACAAAAACTGTAGACGTAACATACAAAATAGAAGACAATGAAGAGTCCAAATGGTTTGAATTAGCTCTGTACCTTATAGCACAAAACAAATATGAGATAAATGACCCCTTAATACTTTGCATTTACTGCACTACAACACTTGACAACAACCAAACTCCTTCACGTGCTATCACAAATAACTTGGAATTATTCCCACTACCAAAACCCCTGCAACAACTCAATTTATATGAGAGCATTATAATTCAAACAGTGCACCCATTTCAAGCATAAATACACCTTCAACCAAAAACAGCAAAATTACCTCCCTCTGAATTAGTGAAAGGCATTCGCGACAAAGTTGTTTATTTACCATTAGATCTGAAAGAAAATGTAAACACTCTGGGACTACAACGTCCAATAGAGCAATCTTTAATTGTCTTATAAATGGTGTACCTACAAAAGACAAAAACATTTGGCAACAACTCGTAGACTTATATAAAGTTAGACAAGCCTTCCAATATCTAAAAGACAATAATGAATACGACAAAGAAATTAATATTGAAGAAAACTTGAAGGTAACCACTAAAATAATTCAAGAGTCACCAGAAAGTGGTCAATTTGAACTTCTACACTATCCAATATTTTAGATCATTATACAATTCATCCATCACACTCTAGTGACACCATAGATGATGCACTAGAAATGTATCAAATGCGACAAACCAAAGGATCACCAATCAGCATGTGGGAAAATAGTATCGAAGCACGTGCTTTTCCTCTACTCTCTCCTACTGGAAAAGGAGGAAGGTACAAGGATATCCCCATGCAGATAACAGCATCAGAATACCACTTGTTACGAATGTATTCTGAAGATCCCAGATTTAGACAAAATGTGGAATACATATTCCACCTATTCTTTGAAAGTGAACTAGCAACTCTATGCTACGGAGTAGCACATACATTAAAATCAGGTACCCAATTTCAAAATATGTCAGCGATGCAATTACTACAAAAAGTGTAAGAAAAAGATGAGGTTCTACAATCAAGCATAACAAATCTGTTAGCAAACATGTGTTATACTAAAGAGTACTGGTTCAGATGTCACAGAGATGTACATTGTATGATATGAAACCTTGGCCCGCCCACTTGGTTTGTTACATTATGTTCTGCAGAATATGCATGGGAAGATTTACATGATTTCCTACGCGTAGCAAACAAAAACAAAACACACATAAATATACTAAACCCTGGCGAACTTTGATCTCCAGATCCTGTTAATGTTTCAAGATATTTCCATTATCACATCATTGCTATGCTACACTTTATTTGTAATAAAACTGTTCCTCCCCTCGGAGAAGTGCAACACTTCTTTTGGAGAAAAGAAAACCAAGCCAGAGAAGCACCACATATCCACATGCTTTTATGGATTAAAGATGGTCCTAAATTTGGTCAAGACAGTGATTCCACTGTTTTACAGTTTATCGAAAAAATATGTCACTTGTGAAATTCCATCAGAAACAACAAATAGTGATCTTCATACACAAATTGTACAATTTCAAATACACAAATGTGGGAAATATTGCTGTCGCAAATACAAAAAACAAAGGGAAATACTACACTAAATGCCGCTTTGGTTTCCCTAGACCAGTTACAGAAATCACCTAAGAACACACATTACACAAAAAGAACAGAAGAAGCAACTATTATCAATGATTACAATGCAATCATTGCCCTCTTATGGAATGCAAACATAGATGTGCAGTACATTGCAGACAATTCCACTGCAGTTGCATGGTATGATTGAGCCTACTTAACTAAAGCAGAGAAAAACAGAGCTGCAAGACCACTGTAATGACCTATCATTGGACAAAACACTGTCTCAGAAATTGTACAGTTTAGGCATAAAAATGCTCTCCCATAGAGAATGTGGCTGCTATGAAGCTGCAGATCGTTTAACGGTACTGATTTATATGGAAAATCTGAAAATATAGTATGACTAAGTCTTGGTCCTGCTAAATCTAGAAAAAGAGTTCTCAAATCATATTTCAACATAGAAACAATAGCCAAAAATAAACCCAACAGCCAAGACATTTTGAAAAATAATTCACTGGGCATGTACTACCCAAACAGAAGTACCACTTTGGAAATCATGTGTCTATACCACATAGCCCAAAACTTCACATACAAAAATAATATAAAACCCGATGAAAACAAAGGTAGATACAGAGTGACACATTTTGAAGGCAGCTCAGTGAAACTTACCAAAAGAAACTTAATTAATCATATATAATTGTCATTAAAAACTCCTCAATATAAAGAACTATATTGCATGTCCCTGCTACTACTTTTTAAACCATGGAGAAAAGAAGACGAGATACTAGGTATCTATGACTCTTATGAAGATGATTTCAAAGCAAATGAAAGCACTATAACCGATGTAAACTTTACACAGTACAGAAGAATGTTGCACAATGAACAGCAACACAAATAAGAACTCTGGTCCCAACTAGATAAAGACACTCCTGACAGTAGTCAACCTTGTAAAACAGGAAGCAAAGAACCACTGGGACAGCGACTAATAGCAAATGATGCAGAATTAGCTATGACAGAAGTAGAAAACACCATTTGTCACTATGAAGAAGATACAGAAGACTTAACTGTACTGCAATCAGAACTAAACAAAGAGCAGCATACAATTTTTCAAGAAGTAACAAAAGAATTTGCACATGGTGTACAACATGAAAATAAAGAATGTACCTGCCAAAATTACAAACCTATACTACTATATGTCAGTGGTGAAGCTGGTTCAGGCAAAACATTCTTAATCAAAAATCATCAGCAAATTCCTCAACAATTGACAAACAACAAACTGTCAGCTGCTGTAAGTGCCCCCACAGGTTTAGCTGCGTACAACATAGGCAGTGTCACTTTGCACCGATTACTACTCCTTCCAGAAGAACACCAAAACAAACTAAAATATTACAAAGTTTCTACAGAAGCTGCAATGGAATTACACAGAGTGTTGAAACAAATTAAAATGCTTGTAATAGATGAGGTGAGCATGGTCTCCAATCTAATGTTGGCTTTGATTCACCACAGATTACAAGAAGTACTAAAAAACAAATTACAAAGAGCTCTTTGGAGGAAAACACATTATTGTTTTCAGAGATCTTCTTAAGTTGACAGCCGTGAACGGTGAACCTATTTTTAAAACTTTAGAACACAAACTCTGCCATAAAACTTTTGGCAGCATAGGAAATGTTAACCTTTGGCAACATTTTCAATACAGAGAATTAACAGAAAACATGCGCCAGTCTGCAGACCTCACCTACCCCAACATTTTTAAAAGTATTATAGTTGGTGTACTATCTCAAGAAGCACAAGCAATATTAAAAACCTGGCACATCCATGCACTTTATGGCCATAACTCTTGTGCTACTGATGTCATGAAACAATTAGCACACACAAATGTCACTTGTATGTCCTTGATGCCAACTCTTGCAAGCTGTTCAAAGTTCAATGAAAAAAGGTTGAAAAAAGAAATGCAACCAATAATTGAAATTTGCTCCACAGACAAACTAGACGTACATGGTATGACACTACCCATGTGTCAACAAACCACAACAAGATTAAATGCCTTATAAAATTCTATATCCAACAAAGCTGGTTTGGAGAAAATATTATAATTATCTTTAAACTGTAGAGCAATACTTAAATGTAACCTTGACGTGGAGCAAGGACTAGTTAATGGAGCACTTGGTACAGTTGTTGGCTTTCAAACATACCCACTTAACAACGACATTCAGTTTGTCAATACTCTCTTTGACAAACTATCAGAAGTAAAAAGAATAGGACGCTCAACAGCTCGATTCCTTCTTTTCAAAGACATGTATGTACGCAGAGAGAAATTTTCTCTAACTCTAGCATACGCAGTCACCATTCACAAATCACAAGGTCTTACCCTAGATAAAGCATTGATAGATACTTGGAACACAGTCTTTAAAGAAGGCATGAGCTACGTAGCACTATCACACTTACGTACACTTGACGGTCTATTTCTAATCAACTTTGATGCAAGTAAAGTAAACGCTGATATTCCTTGCATTTTAGAATAAAATAGACTACATTCACTGTACACCCCCATCTAAACACCTATCATTTTCCACAAAAAGCAACACGTTATAAAAGAAAACTGCCTAAAACAGAAATGCAACAGGGTCTCACTGCAAATCCTCCAAAGAGAGTAAACAAACCTAATACTTCATCAATTACTACAACCAAAGAAGAATGTACTACTCAAAGTAACTCAGATACTTCTTCAAAGAAGCAACACACACTCAGAAGAAATGACTTGGACACAGAACTATCTGGTCCATTCAAATGTTCAAATGTAACTGGTGTAAATTGCTACGCAAATGTAGCAATAAATATTCTATTTCAATTGCCACCAATTATTAACAACATTTACTTACACACTACTGACCAATTGTGTTTGCAAATGTTAGTCCTTCATAGAAATGCAACCAACAATCCTGATAACACTTACAGTGTTCGTGGAATAAAACAAGATTTGAACTACTGTGCTGGAATGGTGAAATTCACTATAAACTCACAAGAAGATCCACAAGGATTTCTAATGTACTTACTACAAGTACTGGAAAAAGAAAATATACCTATAAATGAAATCTTCCAGATTTCATACATCTGGAAACTTACATGCACTCTCTGCAACAATGTGGCACAGGAACAATTCCCTAATGAACGCTTTATGTATGTATCCACACCTAACTGTGAATCCGTTCCATTTCAGCAACTTGTACAAAATGCATACCATGGCAGATTATGCAATTCAGATAATCGCTACACCTTACAAATACAAAAACATAGTAAATAGTTAATACTAATGCTTCTACATTACAATGCAGATGGTACCAAAACAACTGCAAGCTGGCTGATTCACACATGGTCAAGTATCACTTGGTAAGAAAACCTTCACAACATTAGGTATAATCTACCATGCAGGAGCCACAACCAATTCTGGTCACTACACTGCATATATAAAAAGGAATTCTGGATGGTTTGAATGTAATGATAATACCATTATTCTAAAGCAAGGATTACCAGCAAATCTTATAAACCCTTATTTAATATTCTTAAAACCAACATGTAATAACTAATCTGTGCATAAACATTAATAAAACTTCAATTAGGAAACTATAAACAGTTACAATACGCCAACAGGAATCTAACTGCCTCAAAATTTTGCAACAACCAAACAGATAAATCAACACCACTAAATTATAAAAAGAAATACACAGTTAGAATACGCCAACAGGTATCTAACTGCCCCATAATTTTGCAACAAACGAACAGATAAATCAATACCACTAAAATATAACAAAAAATAAACAGTTAGAATACGCCAACAGGTATCTAACTGCCCCAAGATTTACAACATCCAAATAAATAAATCAACACCAATAAAATATAACAAAAAAATAAACAGTTAGAATACACCAAGAGGTATCTAACTGCCCCAAAATTCTGCAGCAACCAAACAGATAAATAAACACCATTTAATTATAAGAAGAAATAAACAGTTAGAATATGCCAACAGGTATCTAACTGCCCCAAGAATCTGCAACAACCCAACAGGTATATTAGCAAAGTTAATAATACAAATAAAAAACTATCATCAGTTACAATTCGACATCACATATCTAACAATCTCCAACAACCAACAGATAGAACATTAGCCAGAAACAACAAATAAACACTAAAAACAAACAAAAAAATGTACCATACCATAACAAGAAAAGTTTTTTTTTGATCCAACATGGATTTGTTTTCCCCACAGACCCAATGATATAAGCAGCAAACACAGAAACCGAGCAAATTGCACAGTACACTGGTTTGTAAACTACTAAATATGAGGGTCGAAATAAAGCAGAAATGTCTATTATAAAATGTAATAAGTCTTTATAAATTACCTACACTAACATGATCTTATCTTTTATCACAGTAATTGAAAAAGAATATCTGCTCCAATTACCCACGTTATGAAAAAATATATCCAATCACAAAAAATCAAACAGTAAGTATATTATAATAAATACAACTCATAAATACTGCTCATAAATACTGCCCCATAACACAACCATTGAAGCAAACATCTAACCATACAGCACAATACAAAATGTTTACTTCCATGGATATGTTATACTGCAGTGCTTGTTACCAAACTCTAGAACCTTAATGACATGATGTAGCCAAAACATCACATACAAACTATACAAATCAAACACAACAAAAACTGTATATTTGCAAATATTTGATAGATGTTTGATTCTATGGGTGTGATCTATGGGTGTGATGTGCTGCAGTGGTTGTGGCCAGGGCATAGAGAATTGGGTGCCTGGCCTATGCCATAGGCCGTAGGCCATGCACCCAAGACTCTAGGCCATGGCCACAACCACCACAGCATATCACACCCATAGATCACACCCATAGAATCAAAAATGTTAATTCTGCTATATGGGCTACTTATATAGAATCAAACATTTTAACTGAGCAATATGGGCTACTTATACAGTATATTTATTACAATCAGCACTGTAGTAACAACCCAAAACCAATATCATACTAAAGTAAAATAGCCAGAAGCGCATTTTTATATCTCCGTGAACAGCTGCCGTGTCCGCTGACATGGCGAACACACCAGGGGTGCCTGCCACCTAAACAAATACAACATTTCACCCATCTCTTACTCCCCCACCCTCCCCAAGCACTCCTGTACACCAACACACTTGCCAAAGGTGTATTTCTCCCCAGTTCAACGCTGTGCTGTCTGCGGATATCCTTGGATCCAAGATGGCGGACGCATCAAAACAATATGATGCACCTCATGCTTTATTTCAGCCAATCAGCGAACATGTCACATGTCCGCAGACATGATGCAAGCTGATTAGCCAATCGGTGTCCTGTCCTCATAGCGAACAGGGAAATGTGTCCGTGGAGCAGACATAGATATCACTAATTTTTGGTACCTACTTTTTTGTCTTTTTTTAAAAAAAAATCTACTGGATGGATTTTCACCAAATTTACAAAAGCCAGCTTTTGGGAGCAAGCCGCTGCTCCTGATATGATATGTTTGAAGGTGCGACGAGGCAAGGGAGGGGAGGACAGTGGAAGACAGACAACGATCCTACTAGGCCAGGTGTCATTCAGATTGCGTAAGTGCGAGGGTAGGGAGAAAAGGAGGAGTGCCAAGGGAAGGGAAAGAGGGAAAAGTGCAGTACATGGGAATGAAGAATAAATGCAATAAATAAAATGGCCTGAAAGTGCAAAGTAAGAGCAGACATAAGTGCTGGTAAGGGGATTGATGGGATACAGAACCAATCCCCAAGGGCAGGGGTGGGACCTGGCCCCAAGATCATAAAGGGTGGCCAGGTAACCAGTGCAGAATCGGCAGGGGATTTCAGCAGGGGAGAGAGGCAGAGAAAGCAGAAGCAAAGAGGAAGGTTTTGAGGTGTTTCTGGAACCGGAGATGGTTCTCCTCAAGTTTCAGGGAGGCGGGAAGGCTTTTCCAGAGGGAGGCCCCAGCCGAGGAGACAGATCGACCACCAACTCGTTGCTTGGAGAAGCGGCTAACCCTGAGAAGAGCCCGAAAAGGAAGGTATTTAACAAGAGAGAGTTGAAGGTAATGCGGTCCCAGGCCCCAAAAGGCCTTGTGGATAATGCAGAGGGTTTTGAGCTTAATCCTTGCAGCCACTGGGAGCCAGTGTAGAGATTTCAGTCCTTGAGAGATACGATCCCTGGGCTCGAGGCCAAGGACAAGTCTTGCAGTCCTGTTTTGGATAAGATGCAGAGGGCGGAGAATAGAGGCAGGCAGATTTAGATAGAGGATGTTGCAATAGTCCCGCTTAGAGAGAACCAAGGCTCTGGAGACGATGAGCTTCTGGGGGAAGGAGAGGAGAGGAAGAATACCTCTGAGGAGGTGCAGCTGGTAGTGTGACTTCTTAGAGACGTCGGAGATGTGAGGAGAGAAGGAGAGTGTGGAGTCGAAGATGACCCCGAGGTTTTTAGTCTTGCAGGTAGGAGCAGGAACAGGGCCAAGGGAGGCCAGCCAGAGAGCTGAGGGGAAGGAGGGAGAGGGGGTGTCAATTAGTAAAATCTCAGTCTTACTGGCATTAAGGCAGAGGTCATTGGTGGCACACCACTCCTGGATAGCAGACAGACAGTCAGGGATGAGGGAAGGAGAGGAAGGAGAGGAGGAGGCCGAGGGTAGCCTGAAAATGAGCTCAGTATCATCCGCATAGCACTGGAAATTGGGGCAGAGAGCGGCGATGTGGTGGGCAAGGAGTGCCAGGTATTGGTTGAACAGCCAAGGCGAGAGATTAGAACCCTGGGGGACGCCACAGGTAGAGAAAAAGATATCTGAGAGGAAGGTTCCAAGTTGGACATGGGAGGGTCGTCGGAGAGGAAAGAAGTCAGCCAAGCCAGAGCCTGTCCAGTGATACCCAGGTTATCATGGAGACGGTTGAGCAGGATGGCGTGGTTGACAGTGTCAAAGGCAGAAGAGAGATCAAGCAAGATAAGGACACACGGGGTGTTGGAGTCAAGGTTGGTGAGAAGGTCTTCACGGATGTTAAAGAGAGCAGTTTCCGTGCTTCTGTCAGCCCTGAAGCCAGACTGATGGTCATGAAGACAACCAACAGATTCGTTGTGGAGATTAAGATGGGAGATGGCCAGTTTCTCCAGGAGCTTGCCCAGGAAGGGAGTGATAGAGATTGGGCGATAGTTAGCCAGGCAGGAGGGGTCAGCAGAGGGTTTCTTAGAAGAGGGTGCACAAGGGAGTGCTTCAGGGGGGATGGGAAGACTCCAGTGGCGAAGGAGTGATTGCAGAAATCAGCCAGGGCAGGATCCAGGGAGTCGATTTTGTCCTTGATAGTTTTGGAGGAACAGGGGTGACCCTGTTTTGACAAGACTTTCATAGATCGGACTTGTCGAGAAACCTCGTCTGCAGAAAAAAGGGGAAAGGAAGAGAGGGAGGGGGGAAGGGTGCAGCAGAGAGGCAAGAGGAAGAGCAGGGGGTAGAGGGAGGGAGTTGATAGGAGGAGAGTGAGGACAGGATGTCCTGAGTTTTGGAAATGAAGTGAGAAGCCAGTGCCGTGCAGAGGCCCTGGAAGGGGACAGGAGAGGTAGAAACTGCAGCAGGATTGGCCAGTTCCTTGCAAATTTTAAAGAGTTCAGCCAAGTTGTTAGATGCTGCAGAGATCCAGTCTTGGATATGGGCTCTCCTCTTGGTGAGAGCGGAGAGCCGGTATTGCCTTGCAGCAGGCGGCAGGCCAGTTTGTCAGAGGATGAACATGAAGCATGCCATTTCCTCTCGCCCACCCTGCACTTGCGTTTAAGGGTGACGAGATCTGAGTCATACCAGGAGTTACACTTGGCGTTGGGCTTCAGTCGGATTCTCATGACAGGGGCATGGGTATCAGGAGTATCAGAGATAGCAGAGTGGAGCATGGAGAGGGCTGTGTCAGGGTGGGAGTCAGCCAAAGGGGGAGGAGGGGGTGAGAAGGTGGCGGCAAAAGCCTCAACAGACACGCACTTCATGGGTCTGATGACCGCGAAGGTGGGTGGCAGTGATGAAGGTGGCTTGGCCTGAGGGGTAGGGAGGGTGAGGTGGGAGGATAGGAGAAAGTGATCACTCCAGGAGAGAGGCGTGGAGAGGGGAACAGAGAGGGGAAGGTCAGAGGAGATCAGAGCATCGAGAGTGTGGCCTGCAGAATGAGTCGGGCTGGAAGGTAGAATGGTTAGTGAAAGAGAGTCGCAGAGGTCACGAAAGTATCCAAAGGGGGGACAGGAGGCATCCAAGTGGATTTTGAAGTCTCCTAGAAGGAGGGGTTGAGTGGTTGAGACCAAGAGTGAGGAGGAGAGATCCGCCCACTCAGAGAGGAAGGAGGAAATCTGACCAGGTGGTCGATAAATAGTAGCCACGGTAAGGGAATGGCTAGGAGAGAGAGAGAGCCGGCAGACAAGGCATTCAAAAGAGGAGTAGGTCTGCGTAGGAGTGACAGAGGCAGGAATCCACTTGGGGAAGATAAGGGCAACGCCCCCACCAGAGCGGTTGGGCCTGGGCACAGAGAGGATCTTGTAGCCGTCAGGTAGAAGCATGTCAAAGTTAGTGACAGAGCTGGTCGTGAACGAGGTTTCAGTGAGACCGAGGACATCGAGGTCAAGTTCTTCGAGAAGGCGGCAGATATCAGAGGAATGTTTGATAGCAGAACGAGAGTTGAGAGTGGCAATGTAGAGAAGGTTGCCATCCTTGAAGGAATTCCGGGGAGGGGTACAGATCAGGGATACGCCCTGTGGAGGTGTAGAAGGAGCCCGAGAGGGGACAGAGAGGGACGGAGAAGGCAATGTAGCTGAGGAAAGGTGAGGGGGACAGCAGGAGAAGAAAGGAAGTTGATGAGGCGTGGGAAGTGTCTATCAAAGAGGTGAAGGTTGGCCTGAGGGCCATGAACCAGGACGGTCCCATTGGAGTAAACATTAATGATGACCTTGGAGGAGTGGAAGGATGCACATTTGGTAAAAATCCGTCCAGCGGTTTGGGCTCTAGGCGTGAGCAAAGTTTTTCCCCCATTCAGTCTATGGGAAAAAAATACATTGTGGGACCCCCCTTATAACGTTGACCCCCCCTGGACCAAACCTCACTGCAAAAAAATTCAGAGTGGGCCATATACAAATTGCAAAGTTTGGTGAGGATTCATCCAGGGGGAGTAAAGTTATAAGCCACCCAAAAAGTGTTCTTCCTATGGGATTAGCAATTTAACCATAACTACACGGCCACTATCGTGGCCGAGTAATATATATATATTTATATATATTCAGTAAAAGAAACTTTGTTAAAGGGATGTTATGGTTAAGTTGTGCTACTAAAAACCTATGAATTTCAGTTAAAAAACTTTGTTAAAGGGACGTTATGGTTCAAAGTAAAACCGAAAACCCCCTAAAATTCGCAAGTTGTGGTAAGCTAAGGAACCATAACTTGCACCACCACCGTGCATTTCTAAGACTAACACTCAGGACATCAAAGATGACATCACAAATGTCATTGATGACATCACTGATGACATCACATGTCTGGCTATCTCTTTTTTCCTTTACTGATATATCTAGGGCAGTAACAGTGAGGAATTAAAAATTCAAAAAGTACTATATTTGTAGATTTATACTTCAAATATGCTCTTTGCATAATTTACATAGGGTCCACTCACAGCATATGAAACATATACAAAGGGGAAAACACAGACTTGAATGCTTTCTATGTATGAAGATGAATAGTAACGTTATCAACACTGTCTTATAGTTCTGTTGTTTTTTTATTACTCTACTTTCCGTGGATATAGTCATATTTGTACACATTGCACTTACACTACTTTCCTTAGGGCCTAGTCACAATATGTGATAGTTATACATAGGGTACTAGTAGCTTTGAAGCAGAGCAATCATTTCTGTGCATGAAGATAATCAGTTAAGTTACTTTACTTACCCTGTATTTGCTCATATTTGTATGTGTTGTTGTCTGTTTGTGTTTTGTGTGTAGTAATGCAATAATGTAGCAAGTGGGTTTTATTAGGTACTTCTTACATGTTTCACAATTATGCAAAACTCTAATAAGAAAGCATTTATAATTTTAGTATTTAACATGGCAAGTTTATTAATATTGCATCTCCATCTTGTGTGCTGCACACTATGCCTATGATACTACATGTGTACTTTAGTGTATTGGAAAAAACGTCATAATACAATTCTATTTGGATTAATGCATTGCTTAATGCACTACGCACCTCTTGATATTTATTCCAATGATCTTTGACACTTTTCTGTCAATATTATAATAAGAATCCCTTGTACAGTCTTTCATGAAAAGTAAATGAACATGTGATGTCATCAGTGATGTCATCAATGACATGTGTGATGTCATTGTTGATGTCCTGGGTGTTAGTCTTTTAGTCTTAGCAATGCACGGTGGTGGCGCGAGTTATGGTTCCTTAGCTTACCATAACTAGCAAATTTCAGGGTTTGTTCGGTTTTACTATGAACCATAACGTCCCTTTAACAAAGTTTTTTAACTGAATTTCATAATTTCATAGGTTTTTAGTAGCACAACTTAACCATAACATCCCTTTAACAAAGTTAACAGTGAATTCCAGGGCGTCTGCATCAACTTGCACCTACACCACCATAAAATATGTAATGTTACTCCTAATCGCTAGAGCAGCATACGGACAAATAGGCCCTGGGCGATCGTCCCACAAAACAGTGACCATGAGCCAGCCATTGACGACAACGTGCACCTGCCTATTGAAGGACCCATCAGTTGGCATCTGGAATCGATGGCAATCACAGTAAGGCAGCATGTAGCTATTTTTAAAACATAACAGAAAATATGTATCAATACCCTACCTTTATTACAATATATGTATACTTTTATTAATTCGGCATAGAGTTTAAAATAACAATTAGCACACACATCAAACAATCTCAAAAAAGACAAAAAGAACCTAGAAACTGATACACAATTCCATATGGTCATACATGACATTTTAAAGAAATATT
This sequence comes from Ambystoma mexicanum, assembly GCF_040938575.1. NCBI lineage: Eukaryota > Metazoa > Chordata > Amphibia > Caudata > Ambystomatidae > Ambystoma > Ambystoma mexicanum. The sequence goes on from NC_090939.1 coordinate 341,534,582, forward strand.
AGCGCTGAACCGGGCGAATCTAGTTATAGTCGACATACACCTATATTTTGCACTCCCCATAACCACATAAAAAGACAACCACACAGAAAAATAGTACTTGAGTTACATTGCCAAAATTAATCTTCAGATAATAATAGGTTAAAACTTGTTCCGGTATACAGTCATCAAAAACAAACTTACATAATATTCACCGTCTCCATTCTCTTTCCGTAATTCAGTCCGAAAAGCTCAATCCGCTCGCATCAAAGAATCTTCATGAACTGAATTTACATGTTCCGTACACACTTTTGGAATGCATAACCTTATCAAATGTTCATTATTACAAACCTCCTCTCACTCACTCTTTACAGAAAAATGCCTTTCTCTCAAGGTCAAAAAACAATTGACCCTTCTTCTTTCAGTCCCATGCGTGGGCTGCCTTAGCTCGCAATCAAAACAACAAAGCTAGTGACCTTCACTCAGAATCTAAATACATTCTCGCTTTGCAACAACATGACTCAAAGCACCCATGAGAACTCGTATTGTCATACACGTGCACGGCCGCTGTTTCCATCAAGCACTGCAGGTAGCTGCCTCAGATGCCAAACTCTAGGGGGCGCCAATCTGACTCCAATATTATTTTAAATACATTGTATCACAGACACATTACTCCTTCGCTGGTACTTCACGCACAATATATTGAGGAATACCTCCAAATAGAATGGCCAACTTTGTCACATGCCTTTGTGGGACAAAAGGTGTTGATGACGTCACAGCGTCATTCACCTGGCACAATCAATGCATTGCACCCAAAGCTACTGACATCACCGCCCTGCAAGCCTGTCACATCAGTAGCTGCGGTTGCAATGCAATGCAATAGGACTCTTATTTACAGATTAGCTGCCACTTGCCAGCCACTGTTATTCCCATTTGTGGGACCCCCTCCTCGCTCGGCCCCAACCCTCAGCATAACTAATTGTGACTCCTGACTTAGGGCCTCATCACGAGTCTGGTGGTAACCCTTAAATGCGTCGGTAGCGCTATTACCGCCTCATTTAAGGGTCCGCAAGATCGTGGCTTTGGCGGATTTCCCCCCAGCGATGAGCTAGGGGGAACTCTGCTGCAAAATTGCCGATTTTCGGCACAATTACCGCCGGTAGGAAATCTGCTGGCGGTAATAGCGCAAATTTTCCCCATTGGTCCCAATGGGAAATGAGGAATTCCCGAATGGGGCCAATGGGGAATGGGCAATAACCCTTCCGCCAAACCCGTGATCTGGTGCTAATAGCGCCGGGGGGTTTGGCTGTAGGGCTATTAGCACCGGCGCTAATAGCGCCGGTGTTAACGCCCAACTCATGAGGAGGCCCTTACTCTGTTAGATCACTAATTGTGCTCGAACAGAGCAAGTCGGGAAAACCTGCGTCCCGCAGAGCTATTCGGCAAACTGCGTGACACAGGCGCCAATTGCGGGACAATCCTGCAAATTACGGGACAGTTGCCCACCTTAACTCCAAATATACCGTATGACTTTTGTGACAAAAAAACACCACTTTTTTGCTTCTTGCTGCCACATCCCCAACCCTCACCTCCCCAGACAGTATTTGATAATTTTAACAAGTGCAATTTTGTGGTTTTTATATGTTTTTGCAGCGATGTCCGCGGACACCAAAACACAGATCAAAGATGGCGGGCACATCGAAACAATCTGATGCACTTCACGCTTTCCACCATCCAATGAGCGAACACGTCACATGTCCGCGTACATGACGCAACCAATTACCCAATCAGTGTCCTGCCCGCGGAGCAAACAGGGAAGTGTGTCCGCGGAGCGGAAGATAGATATCACAAATTTTTTTTAGACCTACTTTTTGATCATTTTAAAATAACTACTGGATAGATTTTCACCAAATTTACAAAAGCTCGCCTTTGGGACCATACCGCTGCTCCCGCTGCAAATTTGGTGAAAATCTGTCCAGCGGTTTCCTCTGTAGCCATGCGCAAAGTTTTTCCCCCATTCAGAAATATGTTTTGGGACCGCCCTATAACTTTGCCCCCCCTGACTCAGAATTCAGAGTGTGCTATATACTTTTTTTTGCAAAGTTTGGTGAGGATTTGTCCAGGGGGAGCGGAGTTATAAGCCGCCCAAAAAGTGCTCTTCCTATGGAAACAGCAACTTAACCATAACTACATGGCCAGTACCTATGTTGAAAAAACGACCCCAAAGCAACGTTATGGTTAAAGTCCCCTACTAAAAACAAAAGAAAGTCAATGGAAAACATTGCTACAAGGACGTTATGCTTACAGGTAAAACATAAAAACCACAGAAATTCACAAGTTCTGGCATGGTATGCAATGATAACTTGCTCTACCACTGTGCAGTGCAAGGACTGACACCCAGGTGCAGATATCGAGAACCAATGTTCTCATTCTTACAGGAGTACATCCCAGTAGCACGTATAAAGTTACACATGCTTCTGTTGATAAGATGCCTTCCCACCTCTGGCTGCCAACAACATTCATTGGAATAGTGATATAGTGGACTTGGTGGTATACATGAGATAAGCACCTTTGCAGTGGCAAAAATGTGTTGAATTTCTTTCATCATCTTTTTTGATTTGGCGGTACACACTTGCACAAGCTATTGTACCCAAAAACAATGCTCTATAATGCATTACCACAACGTCTACAGTACCTAAAGTTGCCACTCATCGACATTCTTCAACCAAATGGTTGAAGGTACTGACAGGGACACTGCACCACAAAGCGTCCACTTCGTCCAAATTCAAATTGCCATTAAGGCCTCTTTCCACAGCATACTGGAGCAGATTGAGCACAAAGCAATTACCCACCATGAAAACCTTGCGTTTTGCAATCTCTGCCTGCCTCACTACACACAGTAATGAAACAAAATATGGCCGCCTCTACCTGTGACGCACACTCTAACCACCTCATTGGACAATTGCAACAATCACATTTCCATTGGCCAGCATGCTCAAAAGCACAGGATATAGCATGTGTGCCTCGCAAAGTACCATTACAGCTGCACCTCAGCAATTCATGAACAGACCTTCTTCCCTTTCCACTCTCCTATTCCCACCACACCCTTATTAGTTATTTGTAAGTACTCACACACACATCCACCAATGCCCTTCAACACGTGTCAGCATCTTACAATGTCCGTTCTCCACAACACTTCATATGTACCATTACAACATCAGGCTGCACGCGTGTTGTTATTGGAACTCATGTCTGGTGGAAACTGCAGTGAAACATTGCAGGACTTATAAATGCACATTCATCCACTTAAGCACCCATCACCACAAAACAAACTTATGAACATTTTCTGGCAGTAGGTGCACAACTGTGTCATAAGTGCTTGTGCGCAAGCTATCTGCTTGTAAGCGTCCACTATGTCTTTGAAAAGCATACTGATGTTCCTCCCATTTGCCAACATAAAGTGGCAATTTGTTGGTATGTGCTTCCAACGTGTTCATTTACCCATATCATACACTTTATTAGTGAAACAGTTACTCTGTTCGTTCCTTCCCACAATCGTATCAAATGTGTTCTCCACTTACCCACCTACTACACAACTCATAAAAACAAGGAACTAAATGCACCACTGAATGTATTTTAGCAACCTACAGGCACTTTCCAAAAGGTCAGTGTATACACATGTATGGTTCTGTGTATGCTGCACTGTTGCCAAAGGCTCTTTTTAAATCTGCCCGCCTCCACTTTCTGTCATCAGCAACTCATCCATAAAAGATTGTACAACTTGTCCTTTGCCTGCACGGCAGGCATCCTATCTCTGCTCTACTAAAATGTGTGCAGTAGCTCCCAGTGACTGCGAACAATAAAATAAAAAAACCCTGTGCATTATGCAGAATGACCTTCCACTCTCACTTCCTAAATAGCTGCCTGCTCCAGCTTTCCCCTCATCAGCCTCCTACTCCATCCGGGTCAGTTGCTTGTACACGCAACCAGATGGTGGTACATGTGTTTCTTCTACTGTGGCCTCTGTGTACAACACACTCTCTGTCTCCCTGGACCTTGAGGTGAAGGATGGTAGGCTATGAAAGCATTTGAAAACCTTTCCATGTACTTCTTTTTCCCCTCATTTCCCCTCCTTTCCCCTGATCAATTCCTAGCTAAAAAAGTATTCTGCACTGGTTTCTTACCCATCTTATAATCTGTGCCCCATGCCACATCCCTCCCTACAGTTCCACCCCTGCACTTGAGGACTGCTTTCTAGAACCCTAACAGCGCAGCCACCCCTTTATATCAACACTTATCCTTCCACCTGCGAGCATCGTCCGTAGTTGTATGTATTTCTATTTCTTATTGTTCCCATATACTGCACTTTGCCCTCCCCCTTCCCATTCACTTGCGCACTGTGAATGTCAGCTGGCCTAGAGGAATCAATGGGGGTAATTACAAGTTGGGTGGTAAGGGATACCGGGCAGCGGTAAGGAGACCGGTGCCAGTAATCCCTTACCACCTAATTCCGAGGTCCCTTAGTTTGTGCAGCATTACTGTGCTAGACACCTGTAGACACTGGAGAGAGAAGGGGTTGAGAGGCTGTTGGGAGTGGTGGGGGGATGGGGGACAAATGAAATAAGGGGGCGGGGAATGTGTCTTTAGGATGATGTCTAAAAACATTTATATTTGATTTCTTTTTTGTCGTGTTTTTGTTATATATGTGCATTCATACTTTTTTTCCTTGTTTTTCTCTCTTTTGCTCACTGTATGTTTACTTCTCCTCATCACATTTTTCTCCACTGACGATAAACCAGTATCTTACATTTCTACAGGATTCTCTGCAACACTTCATGCACAGTGGCAAACACAACAGCATTGCCAATGGAATTCAAACAATACCGATTCCCTGGAACCACTGGAGCTCTTGCTGGTTATTAATGCTTTAATAGTCCAAATAGAACATCCCAACACTAGACATAAAGATGCACATGCTCCTGTTTATCCAGCGTCTCTCAACCTCTAGCTGTGGACAACTCACACCATCATGCTCCCATTGTCCTCTTGGTGTCATCGAAGAGAAAATCACCTTTGCAGTAGGAAATATCTGCATCACAGCTCTCATCAACTTCTTTAAATAAGTGAGCAAACATAAACACGACAAATGCCCCAAATGTAGTCCAACAAAATGCACAACCACCACATGTACAGTACCAAGAGAGGCCACATACTTGCAAAGGAGATCCATGCAGAGGAAACCCCTCTCATAAACTACAGCCCAAAAATCCTGCACTGCTTCCAACTGAAAGTCAGTATCGAAGCCTCTTTCCACAGCATACCTGTGCAGATCGTGCACATAGCATACTACGCCTTCAGGCAGTGTTATTCCGCCATTGCTATCACTCATTTGTCATTTTCGACTTGGATTGCTCCAGTGACCCACCGCTCCTGCTGAAATATGTTTTCCTGTACCCATTGTGATTCTCGTAACTAGCTATCCTAATGCCTCACTGCATGCTACATTGCCTCTGCCTGCTAATGTGCGGCATGCAATACTTAGTCTGCTATTGTCAGTTGTGTGTCACATGGTCGCCATCAAACTTCATTTGATAGTGTTGCGCATCATGGTCGCTATTAGACCATTACAATTGTGTTGTGCCTTAGGGTCGCTATTAGACCATTCTAACTGTGTTGTGCCTTAGGGTCGCTATCAGACCATTACAATTGTGTTGTGCCTTAGGGTTGCCATCAGACCACTATAATTGTGTTGTGCCTCAGGGTCACTATCAGACTACTACAATTGTGCTGTGCCTTAGGGTCGCTATTAGACCATTCTAACTGTGTTGTGCCTTAGGGTCGCTATTAGACCATTCTAACTGTGTTGTGCCTTAGGGTCGCTATCAGACCACTACAATTGCGTTGTGCCTTAGGGTCGCTATCAGACCATTACAATTGTGTTGTGCCTTAGGGTCGCTATCAGACCATTCTAACTGTGTTGTGCCTCAGGGTCGCTATCAGACCATTCTAACTGTGTTGTGCCTCAGGGTCGCTATCAGACCATTCTAACTGTGTTGTGCCTTAGGGTCACTATCAGACTACTCTAAACTGTGTTGTGCCTTAGGGTCGCTATTAGACCACTACCATTGTGTTGTGCCCTATGGTCGCTAACAGACCACTTCAACCTGTAATCGGTTGCACTCATCTACTTGACCTAGCCAAACTATTGCCCAGCATTAGTGTTTGTATTTTTGGTCCCGCTCCCTCCTAGTCAGCATAGCTGAACCTTTGTTGCTGAAACCTGTTTGCATTTGATTCTGTACTGACCTAGCCGATATAGCTGAATCATTGCTACTGAGTCATTGACTACATATACCATATTAGCACTTAGTATCTAGGTGACTCTTATTACCAGATTGCTCCTACATGCTAATACCTCTAGCATACATTGTGCTTTGTACCTGTTACCAACTGCTCCCACCAACTACTAATGTGGTATTTAGATAGACCTCCTTATATAACTATGTATCGACCAGCTATTTACACAGTCCTACTGAGGACTATCCTACATCTATTCATCATGTTAGATGCTCACCTACCCAACACCCTGCCTCCTCTGACATCGGTAATACATCTGACCTCTAACTCTACAGGCCAATACCTATATCCTACCCATGGATCCATCCCTTGAGACAGCCACCTCTGTATCACGTCCATGTGATACACTTAGTAGAAACCTTAGACTCTGTGCCAGGTTAACCAAACCGTATGAACCTCCCCGTAGGTCTCTTCCCCCTACTAACATCAAATCTAACTTCCAGCAGATCTCCAATCCTCGCTATTTTGGACTACCTCCTTCACCCAACTCCAATACTTGCCCTACTCAGAACAACAAGCCCACTACATCTAACATACTTACTACTCCATCCCCCCAAGCCACAGAGGTCTCCAAGACCCCAAATATCGTTGGAGCACTCTTGAATGTGAGATTGCTTGTCGCCCATGCTTTAGACATTGCCGACCTAATATCAGAAGGCAACCTTGACTTTCTCGCTATTACAGAGACGTGGCTACACAATGCAGCAGTACCCTCGCTCATGCTAGCCATCCCGGATGGCTACACGATAAACAGAAATGACCGAGAAGGTGCAAGAGGCGGCGGCATTGCCATAATCTCCAAAATAAGCCTCTCACTCAGACTAGTACCCACCCAATCGATCCATTCCTGTAAGACTTTGGGCCTCATACCGAGTATGGCGGTAAGGGATAGCGGCCACCGGTAACGAGACCGGTGGCGGTGATCCCTTACCGCCATACTTCGAGTTCCCTTTGCGCCCTCACCCTTAACGCCTGCTTTGAGCAGGTGTTAAAGTCGGGGGCGCAAAGGGGCCTCCAAGCCAATAACGGTGACCGTAATGAACGGTCACCATTATTTGCATCTTCCCCATTCCCATTGAGCCCTATGGGGGCTCATTTGGGAATGGGGAAGAGCCTTGGTGAATGGGGAATTACCGCCCCGCCAACCTTGGAATGGGGCGGTAATTCCGCCATCCACCAAGGCGCTGCCGGTCCGGGTACGGCGTCAACCAAGGCGTTAATAGCACCATTGGTTAGCGCCGTACTCGGAATGAGGCCCTTTATCTGCTAAACTCCAGATAAATAATAAACTCTCACCATCCACCTCTTATACAGACCACCAGGCCCCCTAGGCACCTTTGACGAGGATCTCCACAACCTTCTCACTAATAACTTCAAACCGTGCTCGCAAATAATCCTCCTTGGGAACTTTAACTTAGGTTTCCATGACACCACGGATACTAATGCTACATTGGTAGCTAACACTATTCACGCACTAGGCCTATCTCAAAGAGTTGACAAGCCTATGCACCTGAAAGGAAGAACGCTAGAGTGGATAGCCGACTGCAACTGCTCAGCCACTATCCTATCCATAAGATCCCTACCTTGGACAGACCATTCTCTAGTGTCCTTTAACCTAGCCACGTCCAGACCTAACCCCACAGTCCTTCCAATAGCACTGCCTTGCTTAACCAGAAATGGAAAATGTATTACGGTAGAGAAAGTGATCCCAGCTATACTACCGACCCTCAATGCATTACCAGCTAATCTAAGCCCCAGCACCCTAGTACAAGAATTCAATAATATCATGCTGGTCACCCTAGATAAACTGGCACTTCTCAAACTCAGATCAAGCAAACTAAAAGTCCACCTAAACAAATGGTTTACTCCACAATTAAGAGACTTGCGCATCCTGAAAAGAAAAAGTGAAACCACCTGGAGGCTCTGTCCTTCAGTCGACAATAAAGCCAAACTAACCTCTCTCTCCTCACTTTACAAAAAAGAAGTTTGCCAGGCAAAACGTAACTCATATGATGACCGCATAACCAACTCTAATTCCAGCATGAAAGAGCTCTTTTCTATTCTAAAGGAACTTGAGTCTCTGATCGCCACACCGGACGTCTGTACCAAGGGCAAACCTTGGTGCACAGACATCCAGCAAGCCCTAACAAATAAAATTATTACTCTCAAAAATAAAATCCAGCAAAAATAAGAAGTACTTAAAATTCAGGATTTGCCTAAAATGCCCAACACCAATAATCTATCGGTGCACAGTGATTCCTTCCACTTCTCTAAATTGACCACCTAGGAAGTAGAAAAAATTATCCTCTCGCTTAAACCATCTAACTGTAGAGGTGACCTCTGCCCAGCACAGTTAATAAAAGACGCTGCCAGAGAATTATCGCCATTTATTACCAAATTGATTAACGCCTCCTTTGCCTCAGCCACCATCCCGGCTAACCTTAACCAATCCTGGGTACTCCCCCTACTTAAAAAGCAGACATTAGACCCTCTCATCCCTACTAATTACCGCCTCATTACTACGGTACCGTTTCTTCTCAAGATTCTGGACAAAGCCGCCTATAACCAAATTCAAAAGCATCTAGAACTACACAACATAGGAGAGAGACAATCGGGCTGCCGTCCCTTACATGGAACTGAAACTGCCCTTATTGACTTAAAATCCCAAATTGACGAGCTACGAGACAAAGGGAGTACAGTACTTCTGCTACTCCTTGACCTCTCTGCCGCCTTTGATTTGGTGGATCATAAAGTCCTCTGCAGTCACTTGGATTCCGCTGCCCATTTCTCCCTGGAAGCCATCAGATGGATTGAGTCATTTCTGAGTGAAAGAACGATGAGAGTCTTCTCCCCCTCGGCAGCGGCAGATCCCACTCCTATCTCATGCGGCGTCCCACAGGGCTCCTGCGGCTCCCCAACTCTTTATAGCATCTTCACCAAGCCCTTGTTTGATAATCTGGACCATCTCGGTATCACCTACACTAATTATGCAGATGATGCACAGATCTTCCTCCCGCTTTCTGGGGATCATGCGAAAGACACGGAATTGGTGAACAAGGTATAGCTTATCATCCAGGCCTGGATGGCCACTCATGGCCTCTGTCTGAACGATGATAAAACAGAGTTGATTATCTTGGGCACTAAAACCAACATCAAAAAACTAGGGCAGGAATTCTCCTCATTTAACATAGATGGGAATATCATCCTAGTATCCAAGGACGTAAAAACCCTGGGATTCTATCTTGATTCCACCCTATCTTTTGACAAACAGCTAAAATCCCTTGCCTCCTCCACGGCTTACACATGTAAATTGATAATAGCCGGTAAACCTTTCCTCTATAATAAGAGCTGCTTAATCTTGACTAGAGCCTTAATACTTTCTAGGATTGACTACTGCAACGCTCTTTACTCCAGAGCAAATAAAACCATAACGCAAAGACTACAAATATTACAAAATAATGCCCTGAAAGCAGCACTAGGCATAAACAAAAGATCCCGCATCTCTGCCGCAGCGCCATCACAACTTGCTGACCACTGAAAACAAAATAACACTTAAGATATTATCCCTGACCCATAAAGCCCTTAACAACTCCGCCCCTAAATACCTGATTGACAAATTCCATAGGAGAACATCCTTCAGACTAGAGCTGTCAATTCCAATTGCCTGACAATACCGAACTTTAGACTTAAGACGATCAGAGGAAATAGCTTTCAGGTAAAGGCTGCAAAGACCTGGAACTCACTACCACAAGACTTGAGAGTGGATCTACCCTACCCTCGCTTTAGAAAAAATATCATCCAATTCCTCACTTCTACTGACCTCAGCTGATCTCACATGACCTATGTCACCCTCACCTTGAATGCCCGCATTTGAACCTTGTATATTTGTAATTATCTGTGTCCTATGTATATTTTGTAATTATCTGTGTCTCATGACCCCACGGGTTTTCTACTGTACATTGTGCCAGGATGTAACCTGTAACTGGATTGACCTTCGCAAATTTGTATATTCTGTAATCACTGTATTTTATATTGTATGCTATGCTTTGATGTAACCTGCAAGCTCTGCATGTTCTTGCCATTGCAACCTGCTACCCCTGGGTCTGGCGCGCACAAAAAGTAAATGAACAAACAAACAAACAAACAAACAAACAAAGCTATCACTGACTATAAGCACTTGCCGTCTCTCCATGTCTGCCAACCTCAGTACATCTACCTTTCGGTAAATATGGCACCGCCCATTCAGGTAAACCACACCCTCCAATCCTCAATTGAGAATCCCCACAATGCTATTTGCAAAGGCTCCATCTTCATAAAGCCACGATGTGGCACATGCACACAATACTTCTTCCCTTAGCACTCCATTTCTCCAACAGTCCCTTACTGGCACCATATTTCCCCTTTAACACTCTGAGAACACATTCCCTTTGCTTCCAAAGCCCTTCCACCAGAAACTTTTCCTAAAGGATGCCCTGTTTCAGCATCCACAATGATCTTACGCGCACCCAGCACACCTTTCGCATGCACACAACACTCCACCCTTCACACCAACACTGTGAAAGCATGCATACGATCATGTAGGTAGCTAACATTGTGCACAAACGTAACATACATAGCGGCACTTCAACCCAACTCCCTCACACCATAAAGCACCCATTGACCAAAACAGGTCACACTTACCACCATCCACAAAGATACCATAGCCTCCATCGCACCTACCCACTGCCATTCTCAAAGTATTTTTTCACTACCAACCTAACCACAACATTGTCACAAAATTGGCCCAATCTCAACAATTCTGCACACATCATAGTAAACAACCCATAGAAGCTGCACTTCAACCATACCCTGCGCCATACTGCCAGTATGCACACACTGCACCCAGTGATCACACTGCATGACTTTTCATTACACCATCTCCAATCACACATCCAAAACTTTACCATATTCTACCAGCTACCTCACCTGCGGAACCAAACATATACTGTCAGCTCATGTGTGCTGCTCTATGGAGTCTGCGATGTACTGCACAACCATTCTTTGCAGGTCATCACCGTCTACCAGATGCACAGTCAACATTGCATTAGTGACGGGTTTCCTCAAGTCGTAGGCTCTTCAGTCCATGGCATACAGCCTACCACCTTCGGCCATACACCCAATAGGCTACACCTTCAACACAGGCATCACAACTCCATAGTGACAGCATGCAAACCCAGCAGCCAGTGCCCACACGGCATCACTTTTCACAGCACCATCTCCAACTACATATCAAAACGTTACCATGGTGTAACAGTATCCTCACCAGCAAAACCAAACATGTAGGTATGGCAGCTCACTTCTTCTGCTCTATTGCGTCTGAAATGTACTCCACAGCTACTCTTTAGAGGTCACCACCCTCTGCCTGCTACACAATCTAAAATGCATTACTACAGTGTGTGTCCTAAAGTCCTAGCCTCTTGAGTGCAATGCCTACTGCCTTCGGCCATGCGCCCGACAGCCTAGACCTTCAAGACTGTCACTGCTACATAATAGCACCATCCATTTCACCATTTCACCAGCTATTGCCTATTCACATACACAGCACTACCACCAGCACTACTACCAAACCTCTGCACCACCATGGACCTATACAGCAACAAATTGCACCACTTACTACAATGTCGAGACAAAACACTCTCTCCTGAACCCCTGTGCACTTTCATTCACATTCTATGGCCGTCCCCACTTCCATTCCCAAAATATAGTGCCATTGCCAAAGTAGCCATATTTGGTTCGCAACACTAGCCTTCTGCAATCAATGTGCACACACCACACTATGCAAGCACCACCCTGCACCAGATGTACTCCCACACTTGGTTTACTGCGGTGGATATGGTAAAGGCCTATGCTCTTCACTGCATGTCCTGCGGTCTACGGCCTTCGTCCATGCAGCCAATATTATAATCCTTCCACAAAACCAACGCAGCTTCCTTAACCCATGCATGCCACCTGGTGCCCAAGAACCGCATCACATCCGCATAGCACAGCCACCTGCGCTCCCTCCCAACCTATGTCATGAACAATTAATTCCCCTTCTAAAATGTACCTGCCACCACTTACCACAGAAAGAAGTGTCCGCAAACAGGTGACCTGCACACGCATCCACCAATCACATACTGAACCTCTGCATTGCACCCATTCACTAAAACAGGTTGCTATGAGCAGAATCCACAAACATACCACAGCCTCCACCACCCCTACACAGACCCATTCACAAACTATTGTGTCACTACCAACCTAACCACAGATGTTTTACAACATTGGCCCTAGAGCAACAATTCAGCACACAACATAGTTACCAAGCACAATTAAGGTGCACTTCTACCATATCCTCTTCCCTAGTAACAATATTGAGACCCAGCACCCAGTTCCCACACTGCATCACTTTTCACATCATCATCTCCAGCTACACATCAAAAACTTTACCATATTGTAACAGTGTCCTCACCAGAAAACTAAACATGAAGGCATGGCAGCTCACTTGTTCTGCTCTATAGCATTTGGAATGTGCTCCACACCCATTCTTTACAGGTCACCACCCTCTACCTGCTGCATATTGCAAAATGCATTACTACTGTGTCAGTCCTAAAGTCCTAGCCGCTTGAGTGCATGACCCAACAGTCTAGGCCTTCTACAGTCTCACTTCTACATAATGGCACCATCCATTCACCAGTCTGTAACTGCTGCAGATTCTGAAATACATTTGTGCTGTGTGTGTCTTACAGTCCTAGCCTCTTGGGTGCATGCCCTATGGCCTATGTTCAACAGTGTAGACCGTCATGACTTTCACTGCTACCTAATTGCACCATCCATTTGACCATGTGACCAACTTCACCTATCCACATACACAGCACTACCACCAGCACTACTACGAACCTGCGCACCACCATGTACGTATACAGCAGCAAATTGCACCACTTACCATATTGTAAAAACAAAACACTGTCTCCTGCACCCTTGTGCACTTTCATTCACATACTATGGCCGTCCCCACTTCCATTCCCAAACTATAGTGCCATTGCCAAAGTAGCCACTTTGGTTTGCAACACTACCATGCAGCCAATATTGTAATTCTTTCACAGATCCAACCTAAGTTCCTTAACCAATGCATGCCACCATGTGCCCAACTACTGCATTCCATCCACATAGCACAGCCACCTGCCATCCCACCCAACCTATGTCACGTGAAAATTCTCCCCCTTCTAAAGTTTACCTGCCACCACTCACCACGGAAAGAGGTGGCTGCAAACAGGTGGCGCCACAATCTATGGGGCTGTTGCGCCCCCTGCCTACAATCATCAAACAAAGTACTCGCCTGTGTAGGTACCCACAACTTCACACACTACGTGCAAACACTACAGGCACTCCTCTGTCTTCTTCCATCTACACACATATTTCACACGAACCACTTCTCACTCTCCCACCTGTTTCCTCCCTTCTTGCCACCAACACATGCCGTACGGTACATTTTCCACACCCTTCCGCCGCTGCACTGTCCTCCGATACACCATGGTGGCATTTCCCAAAAACTGCACAGCACGCTTCCCTCCAGCCAACCACCGGCCGTGTCCAACTTTCGTCAGCATCACGGCATACTGCAGGCCAATGACACTTCGGTCCGCTGAGAGAACAGGGAAATGAGTCCACAGAGTGGACCCATATACCACTAATTTTTGGGGATGTACATTTCAATAATTTGCCAAAAAAGTACTGGTAGGATTGACACCAAACACACAAAAGCACGCTTTCTGCACCAAGACCCCACTCCTGATTTGAATTTGCTGAAAATCAGTCCAGCTGTTTGGCCTGTAGCCGTGCTCAAAGTTTTTCCCTATTCAGTCTATGGGAGAAATATATTGGGACCCCCTATAACTTTGCCCCCCCCACTAAACCTCTGCAAGGTTGGAGAAAATTCAAAGCCGCTCATCTACTATTTTTGCAAAGTTTGGTGAGGATTCGTCCAGGGGGAGCGAAGTTATAAGCCACTCAAAAAGAGGTCTTCCTATGAGATGAGCAACTTAACCATAACTAAACGGCTGCAACCACAGATCGTGTTGAACATTGCACCTAGTTGACGCAAGGCAGGAGTGTTCACTCCATGAGCTCCAGCCATGGACTAAAAACTGTAGGATGTGCTAACAATCACCACACCCATGGAACCAACAATATATGCAATGTTGACAAACCACACACACAAGACAACAATAGCAAACCTACTTACAACTAGGGCACACAGTTGTTGGTGCAAGTCCTCCAGCCATGCATGTAAGGGGCTAAGGGCTTACCACATGTAACACACCCCAGTACATGCTATGTCAAAATAATAATGTCATGTGCAATGCAATCCCCTTCTGCAATGGACCTTCCACCAGTCACCACAGAAAGAGTTTGCCCCATGAGCTATCGTGCCATAATGAAGGCTGCCTGCATTCTCCACACAAGGTACTTGCTTCTGGAGGTACCCGCAAATTGGCACAGTATGCATGGATACTGCAGGCACACCACAGTATTCTTCCACCTAATGAGATATATCAGATAAACCACTTCTCACTCCCCCACCCTTTCCATCCATTCTTCCCAATACCACATGACGTAAAGTAAGTTTGCCAGGGCCTTTCGGCACCACACTGTCCACAGATAGAATATGGCGGTGTAACCTGACACACAGCACGCTTCCATCCAGCCAAACACCGGCCGCGTCCAATGTTCACTGACATCACGGCATACTCCAAGCCAATGATACTTTTGACTGTGGAACGAACAGTGAAATGGGTCTGCAGAGCGAAGACAGATAGCACTCATTTTTTGAGACATACATTTCAGTTCTTTGCAACAAACGCATTGGTTGCATTTCCACAAAACTTACAAAAGCATGCTTTTGGACCAAGTTCCCGCTCCTGTCACAAATTTGGTTAAGATCCATCCAGCCATTTGGGCTGTAGGCGTGCACAAAGTTTTTACCCAATCAGTCAATGGAAACAAAAATTGAGACCCCCGCTATAGCTTTGCCCCCCCTTGAAAAAACCTCACCAAACCTGCCAAAAAAATTCACAGTGGGCGATATCCTTTTTTTGCACAGTTTGGTGAGGATTCGTCTAGGGTGAGCAAAGTTATAAGCTGCCCAAAAAGAGGTCTTCCGATGAGATGAGCAACTTAACCATAACTACTGTGGACCGTGTAATGTATACATTTCCATCCAATTTTTCATCCTTACTTTTGATTTTTCAGATGGTTCCTCTGCTTGACTTTCATTTAGCTTATCAAGCAATCATAAAGCGTGTCTCGGATGACAGCTTTTCAACTGATTGATGTGGATCCATTTTTCTTCTTTTCTTCTGTCTGTTCTCCTTTTGGGATGCGGATCTTGTAAGCAACAGGTGATATTTTATCTAAAATTTCAAAGGCACCACACCAAGATGGGAGGAATTTCCACTCCTTGGCCTGATTCCTTTGAAAATTGTACAGGTAGACCTTGTCACTTATTTCATACTCTTTCTTGATGATCTTTAGATCATAGTAGGTCTTCATTTATTCAGCCCACTTTTCTAAATTGCACTCAGCATAAGCAAACACATACTGGAGTTGCTCCCTTAAATTGTCTGCTCCTTAGTCCTATAGAGCAGATGCTGTGGTAAAACACTTTTTTGTCCGGTCATGAGCTCAAATGGAGACATCCTTTTTGCAGAAGATGGTGTAGACCTAATAGCCATCAGAACAAGTGGCAATCGGATGTCCCAACTGGGTCCAGAGTCTGCCACAAACTTCTTTAAGATACTCACAATCGTTTTGTTCTCCACACCGCCACTTGAGGCTAGGCGTTAGGCAATGTGGAGTTTTCTATTCATCCCTATAATGTCCCACATCTTTGCCATTACCTCACTGGTGAAATGGCTTCCTTGGTCCGACTCAATCCTTTGCGGGAGGCTGAAACACTCCACTGAGCTGTTGAGAATTTGCTGTTAGCCCGAGTTTGTGACCTGGTGACAGCTGCCATTTGGATTTCACCCAGCAGAATTCAGGTTCTATTAAATCCCCCTGTAGACCTCCGGTTTTAGCCAGCTGGTCATCCAGGTCATTCCCAGTCTCATCTGGTCCCTCTATCTTGGAATGGCCTCTTATCCTCTCCCAATAGATGGTCATCTCATTGGAGGTCACCAGATCATTGGTTGACTGGATCGGTTTGGCATGTTTTAGGGGTTTTTTGTTGGCACAAAGCATGCCCTGATTCTTCCACTTAGTCAGGTGCTCCACAAACCCATTCCTGATATATTCAGAGTCAGTGATGATGACCAGTTCATTGAGTTGGTGGTGCACTGCAGTGAGGATGGCTTGATAAACCGCCATCAGCTCTGCAGCCTCATTACTTTGGGGTCCTATTTTATAACCAGGAATGGGTTCTGGGGTTTCATTTCCTGTTGCTATTAACATGGTAGGAACACCCATCCACATAAACTGTGGGTATCCCCTGACATGTGTCTTCTTTCTAGACCTTGTGTGGGGAGGGACGTTAAGTACACCTCCAGGTTGTTGTTGGTCAATAGACTTTCGTCCTTGAGACAGGTTTCTTGAGCACAATCATGCAAGTCCGCCAACCCGTGCGCTAGGGGACTATTCTTGTTTTGGCCATATATGAACTCCACAGGAAAGCCTTACATGGACAGAATCCAGGAAGTAATTCTGTAATGACTAACGTTCCCCACCTAGATTCTGTCACTTTGAAGATACTGCAAGGGTTAGTGAGGAGCCTCAACAATGATGTGTTCCCCCTGAATGAATGGGCAGTAATTGCTCAGCACCCACACCATTACCAGGGGTGCCTTCTCGCAGACATTGAATTTTTCTTCCACAGAGGACAAAGTCTTGCTCGCGTATGCAATGACTTTTTTGACCTTGTCATGATTATGGTACAATACTGCTGTGAGGCAAGTATCTGAGAACAGAACCCCGTCTCCAAGATGGGGTAAGCCAAACAAGGAAAGGCTTCTTTTCATTTGTTTAACTGCCTCTGATTGTTTTTGCCCCACCTCCACTTGATTCCAGCCTTCAATAAATGGACCAAGGGTCAAGTGACCTCTGCGTAGTCTTCAATGAACGTTCAACTATAATTATTAAGTCCAAGAAGGCTTCTTAATTCTCGCAGAGTGATAGGGTCTTTTACTTTAATAAGGCTTGCACCTTCTAAGCCTGTGGATTAAGACCTTCATGTATGATCTCGTGCCCTAAGAAGTTCACTCGGGTCTTACACCACTGTGCCTTCTGAAAGGACAGTTTTGCTCCAGCCTTCTGCAAGTTGGTAAGAACATAGCAGATTTCTGTTATGTGTTCCTCCACAGTTGAGCTCTTGATCAAAACAGCATCCACATAGGCCAGGTTTCCCCTTTTGCATCAAATCGGTCATGGCCTTATGTAGGAAGATGTTGATCTCATTGCCAGAGTCTATGTATCCAAAGGGGGTTTGGGTTCCACGTGTACTGCAGCCCCTGAAGGTAAAGGCAAGCTTGTACTGGTCTTCCCTATTCACGGGTACTAACCAGTAACCGTTGGTCAGGTCAATGGTGGTGTACACCTTTGACCCTTGGATCTGGGCCAGTGCCTGATCGATGTACGGAAGGGGCCATCTTGACATGTGGACCGATTTGTTCAACTCCCTCAGGTCTGCACAGTCTCCATTGGCTGTTTGATTTAAGAATCCCCATTACCAGGTTGTTGAAGAGACTGTGGATCGGACAAATTATCCTACGGGATTCTAAATTCTTAATAATCTCCATGAGTGACTCCATGGATGCGAGAGGTAACCAATATTGTTTCACAAATATGGGAGCCATCTTAGGGTCTGTGGGAATGGTGGTTGAATGAATGGATGTGGTCCACAGTCATATGAGTCCACTGAAAATATATCTTGGAATTCCAGGAAGACCTATTTTAGTTTTTGTCTTTGCTCCTCGGTCTCACAGGTATCAGCCCGAATGATATTTTCCTCGATCATCTGCCTGAAACCTGGAAAGAACTCAGGATTGGCAATTTCAGTGGTATCCGCCAGTTGGGCGGACAGATCTCTTTTGATGGTGTTGATCTGGACAGGGGAATCGAGGTAGTGGTCTTTGACTTTGAACACTACCTCCTCCCTCCTAATGTCCCATTTCACCTCTTTCACACTGTAGGGGTAGGAAGAGTACACCAGGAAATTCCCCCCATGCCTAGTGAAAATCTTTTCCGGAGGAATTCCATGAATGATATTGAAACAGTTGTTTCAACAGCATGGAGCGCCTCCAGGCTCCGGACGGAGGATAGCAGCTGGCTGGGGTCCTGCAGCGGTGCCTTCTCCAGCCTGTTCCCGGCTGTCCTTCACTGCCTCCGACCCGGGGACTGCGCCGGGAGGAGGGGGAGAGCCACATCTGACCCCGGCTCCGCCCTGCCCACTCGGGGCCTCGCCTGCGGGGTTTTGGGGCTGGTCCCATCCCCGATTCCTCAACCCTGAGCTGCCTCAACAACGCCGGCCGCGGACTGAGCCATGAGCGGCCTCGAGCAAATCTGTCACCCCCCCGCCGAGCGGAGCCGCTGCTGCATGCCTGGGCTGCATATTGAACCCCCACCGATGCGGTCCGGATAGATCCATTGACCGCGATGCACCGAGAGGGCACGGGGAACAAGATGGCGGCCGCCTCCCAAGCCCGGTGCTGATCTCGGAGCCTGGAGGTTGGAGGCGTAGCATTCCGGGTGGGGGACCCGGCCCGCGGGAGACAGCGACTTGGCTCCGGCGTCACCCCTGAGGCTCACCGGCATCCTTCTGGGGCCCTTCTGCACTTGACGAGGGGTCCGGCTCCTGGGGCCCCTCCCCCGCCTCCCCTGCTCCAGAGTCCAGCGGAATCGGCGGTCCTCCCTTCCATCCCAGCCCAGCACTCCAACTACTCCACCGGGTCCGGCGCTCCCGGGACGTGGCCGTGGGCCTCCTCGCTTCCCCCCTCCCTCCCTCTGGATATTCTCAGCGGTATCTCCCGTCTGCCTCCTGTCTTCGGCGGGGGCGGTACCCGCGTCCACCAGCAGGCCGAGCCGGCCCGGAGGAAGGCCGGCCGCGGCGGGTCAGCGTGAACCCAGCCCCCAAGACGGCAACCCTGCGGGACGTCCCGGGAAGCCTCCAGCTTCGAACCCGGACAGGGGCCTTAAGTTAACAGCCGCCCAGGGGCTGCATCGTGGTCGCTCCTCGTCGAGCCCCCCCCAGCTGCACCCCCCCTGCCCCTGTCAACGGAGGGAGACGGTCCGAGGCCTGATCCTCCCCCTCAACGGCCCCCACTCTCTCCCCGCCACCTCTCAGCTTCAGCGGGCGAACGGCGCCTGGAGCCGCCCGCTCTGATGTGGACGGAGCCGCCCCGCCCCGGGGAGCACAGAGTCCGCATCTTCCAACATAGCTCCCAGGGGGGGGCCCATCTCCGGAACCAAGGTGATCCTCTTACGTGACGTCCCCCCCCTCTGCATCAGCAGCACATCTAAGGCTCTCCCTCCTTCGTTGCCCGCTGCGGCCCATGCGGTGGCCCTTGAGCCCCTCAACAACCTCGGCACTCCCCCCCTCAATGCATTGAAGCCGTAGTCAGGAGACTCGGCCTGAGGCCCTGGGGTCCCACTGCTCGAAGGACTCTCCACGCATCGGGGCACCCATCAACACCTGCCCCGCACCCCCAGGCTCCTGGACTTTCTTTCGCAAAAACACACTTCTGGCTCACTTCCAGAGGGGGGAGGCAGCCCTTCTAAACCACTGCCACAAGGTAAGGCGGCACCGGCCGCATCTAAGCCCACCTGGACGCTCCGCTGCCCTCCGAGCCTGGCTTGTTGCCTCCTCCCGCCTCTGTCCTAGCTGCAGGGACTGCTCCAGGGCGACATGTCCAAATCGGGTAAAGCCGCCAAGCAGTCTGACATTTCCACACTTTTAACCATGCCTACTGGGGGGGAAAAAAGCAAGAAGGGTGAGCGCAGTGAGGCTGGGGCGGGGAATGGCCACCCTGAGGACCAAGCATCACAAGCGGTCACGAAGGCAGATCTCCAGAACCTTCTATCGGCCCTCACCAGGGAATTCCATAAGGGCACTGAAGAAGTCAAGACCCAAATTGCCCAGCTGGACAAGAGAGTGGGGGAGGTGGAGGCAAGAACCGAGGAGATTGAGACTACACTATGCGAGCAGAACTTTGAGATCGGGGAGGGGGCGGACAGGATTAGGGCCCTGGAGTGCAGGTGTGAAGCGCTGGACGCTAGACAAGAGGATGCCGAAAACCGCTCGAGGCGGAACAACATCAGAATCCGGGGAATCCCGTCGGCAGTCTCGGAGAATGATCTCCCATCCTATGTTTCCGATCTCCTCCGCCACATCATCACCCTCCCAGATGACTCCCCCCTGGAGCTGGACAGAGTACATAGGGCCAGACCCAGGCAGAGACCCAGCGGGGCAACCGATGTCCTGGTCAGGGTCCATTTCTATAAACTTAAGGAAGAGATTATGCAGGAGGCCAGGGCCATGGGTCAGATCCACTTCCGCGACTCAGAGATAGCCCTTTTTCAAGACTTAGCCGCATCTACCCTAGCCAAACGAAGAGCTCTGAAACCCATGGCTGACTGGCTACGGGAACGCAAGATCACCTATCGCTGGAGCTTCCCTTCGGGCCTCTCCTTCACTTGGGAGGGAAAACCTCAGCAAATCCCATCTCCACGTGAAGCGGCAGCATTTATGGACCCGGACATGGAGGAGGGGGTCCCAAAGGGCCCGGCCCGCTCCCCCGAGGGGGCTGTGGGGGGATCTCTCCGCCCCTGGTCCCGGGTGGTCGGTCGACGCAGGATACGCGGCCCTCTGGCAAGGGGGAAAAACACCAATACTCACTGAGAACCCGAATGGCCCAGATCCAAGCCTATACTTATCAAAGCCATACAGCAACCGCCTGACCGCCCCTTGGGAGCCTAGTCTTTAAACCTAGAGCCTTACAACCTCCTAGCCCAGCAGAGTCGCTACCGAGTGACCCTCCAACTTCACAAGCCGATTGGCCTGGGCGGCCGGCGGCAAGATCTCTCAATCTGCAAGATCTTCACCACTATAGCATGAGACCTCCTGGTCTCCGACACGGATGGCATCTGTGGCCCAGCCGACAGCCCTGTTGGTAGAAGGCTGGCCTGGATACCTTTATCTGTTTGTTGTTTTAGGTTCTGTTCTCGTTCATGTTTGTGGTTCTCCTTGGTCAGGGGGAAATGGGCTGGAGCTCGAGCAGGTGGCGAGAGGGAAAGGTCTGACAAAATTCAAGCTGACGATGCGCGCTCCTCTCTGCCTGGCGTCTCCAGGGCAGCGGCGAGGGGGCCAGCCGGATCTGAGGGGTCCCCAGCTCCGCAATCCAAAATACCCAGGGTAAAGTCTCTATCAATCCTACCCAATAATGTCTCAGCCGGATAGGGAACTTTCGCTCCTGACCTGGAACGTTCAGGGTCTGAATTCCCCCAGGAAAAGGAAGTCCGTGGAGCATAGGCTCTCCCGACTGGCACCCGACATCATTTGCTTGCAAGAGACTCATCTCCTCAGGAGCGACGAACGCCGCATAACCTTTCAACGCTACACCAAAAGATTCTTCGCCTATGCGGACCTCAAGAAGAGAGGGGTGGCCATTCTGTTAAGCCGGGACTTACCCTTATCTAATATCACCACCAAGCGAGACCCCGAGGGTCGTTATCTCCTGCTAAAAGGCCTCCTGTTAGAACTTCCCATCACGATAGCCGCTATATACTGCCCAAACACCGGGCAAAGCACATTCCTCCGGAATCTCCTACCAATACTTACCGCCTTCATAGAAGGTCGCGTGTTTATAGGGGGCGATTTCAACCTGGCTCCCGACCCAAACCTGGACAAATCGCTCCCTCCATCGAAAGAGGATTTCAGCAAAGCCATTGCCATGGCGGAATTCCTAAGGGAGACTGACAATATAGATGTATGGAGACTGGCCAACGAGGGAGAAAGGGACTACACTTTCTTCTCCCACGTTCACCTGGGTCACTCACGGATCGATCTGCTTCTAATCTCAAGCATCCTCATACCCTGCGTCGAATCCATCCAAATCGGGCTCAGAGCCCTCTCGGATCATGCTCCAGTCATGTTGAACCTGAGGGTATCAGGCCTCCCGGAACCTCCCCAGAGACAATGGAAACTGCAAGACCACATCCTATCTGACATCGCAATCAGAACAGAAATGGCAGAAGCCCTCAAAAATTATTTCAGGGAAAACACCACCAAAGACTCCTCGCTGGCCATGATATGGGACGCTATGAAACCTGTCATCAGGGGCACGGCGAACGACTGCACAGCTCGACTCAGACGACTTGGCAAGCTGCAACAAGACGCACTTGAAGCAGAGGTGGCAGAAGCGGAAAATATCCTTAAACGAGGCCCGAACAGGAAAGCGAGCCACATGCTACAAAGGGCGAAACGCTCCTTAGAAATGCACCTGGCCGACAAAGCGGCCAGGGCGCTAACATATACTAAACAGTTTTACTATGTTCACAGCAACAAAGCAAACCGGCTCCTGGTCCACAAATTAAAAAAGCTACGAACGAGAAACCTCATCCATAGCCTCGCAGATGCGCAAGGGACCCTCCGCTACTCCATCAAAGAGAAAATTGAAATCATGGCTTCCCATCACAGAACGATCATGTCGGGTGCTCCCACGGCCGAAACAGCACAAGCCAAATATCTGGCAGAAGCACATATTGCCGCCCCATCCCCACAACTTGACGCCCTGGAGGCCCCCTTCTCGGCAGAAGAAGTCAGTGAAACCATATCTAAATTGAAAAATTCAACCCCTGGCCCAGATGGGTTTACAGCTCAATTCTACAAAAAATTTTCATACATCCTATCTCCCCACCTGGCTACCTTATTTAACTCATTCCTCCTCTCGGGCACGACCACCCCCTCAATGGAAGAATCAATAACCGTGCTCCTGCCGAAGCCTGGAAAGGATCGGAGCCAGTGTGCCTCCTATAGACCTATCACCCTTCTGAACTATGACGCAAAAATCTTCACCAAAACCCTCGCGAACAGGTTGGCCCCCCTGCTCCCATCAATCATCCACCCGGATCAGACGGGATTCATACCCGGCCGCTGCACCCACGATAATATAAGAAGAACCATCAATGTCATCGAATCTGCCAATAGAAGGGGGCAGGCATTGATGGTACTATCATTGGATGCACACAAAGCCTTCGATATGCTTGACTGGGGCTACATCCGAAACTCACTCACACACTTTGGCTTTGGCCCACACTTCATAAAATGGACACTAGCAAATTACCAACATCCATCCACCAGCCTCAGAATGAATGGAGCTAAGTCTGACCCGATCAAAATCTCAAGAGGCACTAGGCAGGGGTGCCCCCTGTCCCCCCTGGTTTTCGCCCTCTCCATGGAGCCATTCGCGATCAGGGTTCGCCACAATGCAGGGATCCAGGGTCTGGCAGTCAAGTCCCAAACATATAAAGCCGCCCTGTACGCCGACGATGTCCTCCTCACCTTAACCAAGCCGGAGGAATCCATGAAAGCCCTAGGGAAGGAACTGCTAGATTTCGGGGAAGCCTCTGGGTTTAAGGTTAACCTTACCAAGTCTACAGCATTAAGCATCAACCTTCCCAGCCAGCTACTATTGGACCTGGAGAGGGAATATCAGATCCCCTGGGCCAGAAAGAACCTCCCGTATCTAGGGGTCCAGCTCCCCGTTGCTTTAAGCAGACTATACAGAGCCAACTTCCCGGCACTCCTGAAAGAACTTAAAGCCGATCTCTCACGCTGGCAAAAACAGGAGATTTCCTGGTTGGGAAGAATCACGGCCTTGAAGATGAACCTCATCCCTAGACTCCTGTACCAGTGTGCGGCCATACCCACTACAATCCCGAAGCAAGAGATCCAGAAGTTACAAAAGAACATCATGAGCTTTATCTGGGAGGGGAAACAGCCGCGCATCCCGCGAAAGATCATGCTCCGGGGTCGGGAGACGGGAGGTCTGGGAGCACCCGATGTTGCAAGATATGCTCTGGCCGTTCAGCTCTCGTCGGCATTCGCTTGGCTCCCCGCCGCCTCCAAGCCCCGCTGGCTGGAGCTGGAGGAGGCCTGGAGTCCAAGCCCAATAACCTCACTGCCACACCTGAAGGACCCCAACGCAAACAAGGGAATGGGTCCTCTGTCGGCAACTGAAAACACAGTAAAGAGCTGGAAGAAAGCGGCGCGACTATGGAACATCCGCGGCACGATGGGCCCACTCACCCCGGTTTGGGGAAACCCAGAATTCACCCCAGGCTGCAACCCCAGTAACTTCAGGAGATGGAAAGTTGGAGGACTGGAGAGGATACAAGATTTTTATGAGGAAGGAATCCCCCTAGACTTCGAGGCCTGCAAGGCAAAGTTCGACGTGCCGGAGAGCGAAAGATTCAGATACACCCAGCTCCGCCACTGGTTCTCGAGCAGAGAGATGAAGCGTCATGGAAGCAGGGCCCTTACAGCCCTGGAACTCACCCTCACAGGCTCCCCGCCAAAGGGCAGAATCTCCACCCTCTACAAGCTCTTGGACAGAACAGACCCATCCCGCAAAGAACCATATATGCTGAAGTGGGAAAATGACATCGAGAGGCCTATCGATTTGGAGGAGTGGAACCACATCTGGACAAGAGCAAACAGAAGCTCGAAGTGTGTTTCCAACAAGGAAGGAGCATTCAAGGTATGCTTCAGGTGGTATCGGACCCCAGAGACACTCAATAAATGCAACCCCACGATTCCCCCGGCTTGCTGGAGAGGATGCCCAGACAAAGGCACACTCTTCCATCTGTTTTGGTCATGTCCCAAGGCTATCCAATTCTGGAAATTAGTGCTGGATCACATCAAGAAAATGACAGGTCTCTCCATCCCATGGGACCCGGGCATCGCTTTATTGGGATCAAGCGGGGAGGGCCAATTCCCCCTCTCCGGGCACAGAGCAGAGTTATGCTCCCACCTGTTGACGGCCGCGAAAATCTCCATAGCTAGGCTGTGGAAAAACCCAGAGGGCCCAGCAGTACAAATGTGGTGGACAAAATGCTGGGACATAATTGCAGCAGAAAAGATAACTGCCCTCCGGTTCGGAAACAGAGACAAATTCTCCCAAAAATGGGCTCCCTTTTTGGACTACACCCAGAAATTCCCAGGGTTGGCACGACAACCCCCCTCCCTACGATGGATGGACAAAACTGAATAAATACAGAAGGGACAACGCAGTAGCAGAGGTACAGATTGGCCCAAGATCTCGCCGGCTACTAAACCCAGGAATAACGCATCAAGGCCCGGACAATCTGACGCTCAACGCCACCCACTCATGACCCAGTGCCTAAAGTACTTTCAAGGATCCCCTCTCGCCCACTTGTAACCTATCACCGCCCACTAGGGCTAAACTAACCGCTTGCCCTTCCCCTTGATCTGTCCCCTGACCTGTTATTACTGTTGTTTTGTTATGAAGGACATAGTCCTTGTTGTTTTACTACTTGTATCTCGAAGGTCAACGTCGCTGCTCGCAGCGCTCTTTATGTATTCGCTACCACTCGATGCAATGTTTGTATAAAAACCAATAAATATATATTTTGAAAAAAAAAAAGAAACAGTTGTTTGGGATTGGTCGCATGATTTATTACCCAGATCAATAAAATAATGTTAGGCATCAACAGCCATTCCAATAAAGGTGTCTGTGCACAAAATGATACTTCGAGGGTCAATGTTATTCACCAATATTCAAATGATGTTGTGTTCTAGGTCTACTAGAGGTGTCAGATTTTAATATAAATCTTGTTTTCGGAGATGGTAATTTAGTTTTATATATGCATCTTGATGTTGGAGAATCTGTCCTTGCTTAATTTTGAGGGAAGAGTACATTGTTGCACTTGTCCTGGGATGGGAAACTCTTCTTGCACTTGAACTTCAACCACATAAGGCAGCAATTGAGCCGACCAGAATGTGTTTACCATGTTGTAAAAGCCCATGGGTTTACTCCCCAGTCGGGAGCAGCCTTTATTATTTATTAGGACCAAATAGATGCTGAATCGATTGAGAATGTCACTTCCCAGATAAAAGCCAGAATGGACATCTCTGACAACCCAACAATTATGGTCTATACATTTGTTGCAAATGGAAACCTTTAGCATACACCTGCTAGGCAGTAGATGTTTGGAATGTGGGGTTTCCAGACCTACTTCCCATTTGTCAATCAATTTAAATGGGGTATGGTCAGATCTTTTGGGAGTTTCCTGAGTAATTCCTCGCTGATGAAGCTGCTTCCATTATTCAGGCGAGTATCGGTTGCTCCCCCTCATTTAACTGAATGGGGAAAAACAAATGCTCAAACTTTTTCTGAATGTCCGTCAGACTTTCAGTGGATTATTCCTTGTCTGGTTTCACAGGAATCAAGGTTTCTTCTGATTTTGGACATGGGTAAAAATGTAGGGTGTTTCCTTCCAGTGTGGATTGCCACTTAAAACTGAGAGGACGGTTGATTTTCAAGAATGTAGAAGGGTTCCTATCACCAGTGTGTTCTCCTACAGAGATGACAGTGATGTCTAGGACTTTGTTATTTTTCAAATGAAACTATACATCCTCAGAGCATTGATCATTTACTTTACAGCTACCATTCAGGCTTACATAATTGGTACTCATTTTTAATTTGATGGGGTGGTTAGTCTGAGTCCAGAGGACCTTGTATACACAGTCGATCAGAGGTGATAACCTCCTCAGGTGATCATTCTCCAGTAAACAAGGTGTACCCTCTGGAGTCACAACGATCACCGGATGTTTCAGCCGGTGCCATCCAATTTCTAAGTCCAGATACGTAGTCCCTTCGACGGAAATATAATTCCCATAAAAATGTTGGAGTTGCCCGGAAAGTGGTGTGAGGGGAATTTGGTGATCCTCCCCCTGTCCTGAGTTTAGTTGGTCAAAGGCCCTTTTGACATGAGTGTGGCTTGGCATCCAGTATCCACCAGAGCTGATAATTCAAACTGACCTTGCACCTGAACCAGTGCATAAAATCGGCATTCTTTCTCCTCCAAGGTGCAAAGAAAGTGTGAGTTATTTGACAACCCGGGGGTCATTTTCTTAATATTGAACTCTGACACAGTGTGATCTAGGGCAGTTTTCTGTGTCGGAGTTCAGGAATCTGTAAAAAAACTACATTGCAACTTGCAATGAGTGTTGTTGGGGAATCCTCCTTTTCCCTGGCTTCTTGGCTGTCCCCCTGTTACCTGGCAACAGATCTCAGAACCTATTTGGGGAAAGGACACTCCCTCTGTTTCACATTTGGGTGGCTCACATATTTGGGGTTGAATAGTTTCTGGTTCTGGGTCAGTCTCCATACTTGCCCTGTCCCACTCTGGGTCCTTTGGGATCCATTTTTCTTTGGGAGGTTTCCCTTCGTTTTTGAAAGAGAAGGTCTGCTTACCTGAATCTTGTTGGGATTCTTCTCTTTCAAAAGGGTTGATCCAGAGTTCCTCCACAATGTGGGTTCTTCTTTGGCCTGTCCTTTTATTTAATTATTTATTCATATAGCGCACACAACACAGACGTATCGAGGCGCTTATGCTTAAGAGATTGGTTAAAGTGCTTCTGGTTACAGGAAGGAAGTGCCAGAAGTGATTACATCATAGAGCAACGTACAGAGGTAATTACATCACATGCAAAGTGCAGAAAGAGTTAAAAGTGAGCACATTCATGGAGCCTA
This sequence comes from Ambystoma mexicanum, assembly GCF_040938575.1. NCBI lineage: Eukaryota > Metazoa > Chordata > Amphibia > Caudata > Ambystomatidae > Ambystoma > Ambystoma mexicanum. The sequence goes on from NC_090939.1 coordinate 341,562,697, forward strand.
ACCCCATGTTGCAGGGCGGCTGTGACACAGAGATGCAAATGTCAATCAGGTGGGCTCATTCATGGATCCTTACCCCATGTAGCAGTGTGACTGCAACACAGAGATGCAAACGTTAATCAGGTGGGCACATTCATGGAGCCTAACCACTTCTTGCAGTGTGGCTTTGATACAGAGAAGCAAAAGTCAATTAGGTGGGCACATGCATGGAGCCTAACCCCATGTTGCAGGGCGGCTGCAACATAAAGATGCAAAAGTCAATCAGGTGGGCACATTCATGGATCCTAACAACATCTTGCAGTGTGGTTGTGACACAGAGATGCAAAAGTCAATTAGTCAATTAGGTGGGCACATGCATGGAGCCTAACCCTATGTTGCAGGGCGGCTGCAACATAAAGATGCAAAAGTCAATCAGGTGGGCACATTCATGGAGCCTAACACAATTTTGCAGGGTGGCTGCGACACAGAGATACAAAAGTCAATTAGGTGGGCAAATTCATGGAGCCTAAGCCCATGTTGCAGGGCAGCTTCGACACAGAGATGCAGTGGAGGGGCTGCCATGGATTCACCCATTACGTTTTCACGTAACGCCTTGCAGCAGTCTAGTGTTCCTAAACATGGCTGCCGCCACGTCCCATTAAGAAACACCAGTTCCTAGCATCTGCGCATTGCACCCCATTTCTTTGGTACGGGTTTCTGTGTTAGTGTTAGAATCACTTCGCTTTGGTAAGCGCTTTTCCTCTTTGTTTTCCTGTTTGGTCTCTGGAGCTCTCATGCTCCGCCCGCTTGATTGGTGCTTGCTCCCCCTGGGGATCCTCCTGCCTCCGCTCTGGTGCTGGGGGAGATACTCTCTGTTTGGGCTCTCGCTATCACTTCTTCGCTCCTGTGCTCTCCCGTCTGCATGGCTGTCATCCTGCCTAGTCGTTTTTTCCTTCCATCTTCTGGCTGTCTCCTGCTGGACCTGATCCTTTCCTTGTTTTGGGCTCATAGTACAGCAGCATTGTACTTCTATAAGAGTCAGAAGGAACCGCCTTTCTGTGATATTGGATTCTTGGTCATGAGAGTTGTTTTCACTCATTGGGGCATACCCCTGGTCTCACTAGACAAACACTTGGATTTCCACAGCCTACTAGTCCTTATGGATAGGATCCATATTTACCAACCACTGCAAGATGTTTTTCTGCCTTTTTGGCTTTCCCCCTTATTGACTGCCTCGGAGATGAGGCCCATTGTCCACCCGTTCGCCTCGGCAGACAGAGTGGCTTCCCTTCGAGGTAGGACCTACCTCTTCCAGAAAAAGAAGAAGCCATCTCAAAAGAAAAACAAAGGAAGACAGTAGAATTCCTCTTCAAGCCTGGACCAATCAGGTAAGGAACATGACTCTCAGTCTGCTTTGGGAGAGGATCTTGACAGTCTCACCGTTTGCTCTATGGGTTCTAACATTTTGGGGGTAGAAGAGACTCTTTCAGGCTGAGACGTTTTAGGTGTTCTGTTTGGATTAGAAAGGAAGCTTCCACAAGGGCTTGGCATCTCCACTCCACCTGGGCCCTTCCTCCAGAATTCAGTGTATGTTGGAGGTTTCATCCCTGTCATTTCCCCCCTGGGGCATAATACCTGGGTGTTGGGGAATTCTGGGAAGCAGGGTTAGGTTGAGAGTTGGACTGAGCCCTCAGCATGTGCCCCATATCATTGGTCAGTTGCTGTACCTGTCGCTCCAGTTGCAAGACCTTGTCTGGGTGGTAGGGAGGTCTCAAGTCATACCTATGTTGCTCCTGAAAGGGGTAACTAACCCTTCTGCCGGAGTTTCCATCCTGAATCTCCCTTCTCCCTGGTTCAGGGATCTAGTGTCTGGTTTAGGGGATATCTGGGAAAAAATGTCAGATTGGGAGAATGGAGTAATATTTCTCCCCCCAGGGAAGTTTGAAGGGAAGTTTCCTGGGGCAGTACTTACCTTATTAGTCCCCCCCCCTTGGGCCGGGGGAGAGTATACATACCCCAATATAGGTTTAGTATCCTTGTACCTAGAACTTATATAGGTGGCATGGTTCATGGGCTCATTCTTATGGGCCCCCGCCTGACTAACATTCGATTGGGCCGGGTTAAGGGGTTTGCTTCTTGAAAGGAAGGTTATTTTTAGGCCCCCCGTCTCCAGATCCAATGGAGGGGTAGTTTTTACCTCTGCCACCATTTCAGCAGCAGGGGAGTTAGATGGTTTGGGGCTTTGGGTGGTATTTGTACTCTCAGCAGGCTTTTGGACCTCATAAATCCTGGTGGCCTGCTCAATCACCCAATCCAGGGTCCGATGTTCATGAAAGTCACACACCAACTGAGTCATCATTTATTTATTGTATTTATTTATTCATTTGTAAAGCGCACATAGCCCAGAGGCACCTAGGTGCTAATTACTGCTTAAGCATACGGTTACAAGTTTCCTTGCTGCTTACGAAAATGGATACAGGTTTGCGAAGCTTCAGAGTCAGACATTATGTTACATATTATACATTGAACAATATATTTACATAACTTACAAGGCATAACATCACACAGTTTTACATATGTATCTACTGTTGCATATCCTAGTCATATTGTGTACAAAATTAATGGGTTAGTAGCCTATTCCTGGAGGTCAGATCTGAAGAGAAGAGGTTTTACATTTTTTCTAAATGACCAGAAGGAAGTGTCATTTCCCAATTGGTGAGGTAGGGCATTCCACACTTTAGGAGCTATTACCAGGAAACTTGAGAATCCTGTGTTCTGTCTTCTATATTTGGGGGTGGTAAGCAGGTTGGTGTAGGCAGATTGGGTTGGTCTATTGCAGTTGACTTTGCAGATGAAGTTGCTAATGTATTTTGCTGCCTTATTCGCAATACATTTGTGCGTCATTGTCAGGACTTTGAATTTGTTTGTGTCTAGGACAGGAAGCCAATGAATTTTCTTTTAGTAGTTGAGATATGATTGTGACGTGGAATATTTAAAGCAGCTCTTATGGCGTTATTTTGTACTGTCTGTAATGTTTTGATGCATCTATTGCTAGTTCCAGCAAAGACAGATATGCAGTAGTCAATACTGGAAAGTATCAAGGCCCTCACCAGGGTGATAATATTTTCTGTGGAAAGAAAAGAGTGACTAGCTCTTAACACTTTATCCGTGTAGGTGGCTGAGGAAACAACAGCATTGACCTGTCTTTTTAGAGTAAGTGAGGAGTCAATATACCCAGGGTTTTTATTTCATTAGCCACTGGGATAGTGTTGCCATCAATGATGAAGGAGTTGTAAATCTGAGGGAGGTTGATACGTTTTGTTTTGTTTCCGATGAGGATGAGCTCAGTCTTGTCATCATTGAGACATAATTCATTAAGTGCCATCCAGGCTTGGATAAACAGATATATTTTTTTTAGGTTTTTGGAGTCTGTGTCATAACATCCAGTGATTGGTATAAGAATTTGAGTATCATCCGCATAATTTATATACATGATACCCATATTATCAAGTTTGTCATATAGGAGTTTAGTGATGAATCATGTAATAATACATGTATGTATTATGTATTTAGGGAGAGCATGGAAAAATGTAGTTATGAACTGCCTACTATTGGTGTTGACCCGCCGGGAAGTCTGAGCAAATGCCTGCTTTAACTCCTACACAAATTCCATAGGTGCCTGCTCATCCCCACACTGCAAGTTATATGCAGCCTTACGGGCCTCTCCTGGGTTCCTATGGGTGGACATGTTTTCTAAATATGACCACCTTATAAGTGAACCATTGATGATGATATTTGTCCTCCATTCCTGCAAAGAAACTAGAGCACTCAGGTGAGAACTTCAATTTAGCAAATGCTATACAATTCACATCATTCCAGATCTAGAATGATGCCAACATCTGCTCATAAAGTTCTAGATGCTCCCATGCCGAATATTAGCATTCTTGTGGTATGGGGTCAGGAAGCTCTTTATGCCCTTGATTTGTCTTATTGGGTCTTTCACAAAAAGCTTGCTTTGCTTCGCTGTCTTTTTCTTCCCATGCACTTGAATCCATTCACCCTCTGACTCAGAGCTGCTAGTGGTACTCCCTTCCCTGTCTTCTAAGCGCTCCCTATCTCTATGAGACTGAGAATATCTCCGAGAACCACATGGTCTGGACTCATCTCGCCTGGACCAAAGTGAACTCTCAGGGTCACTCTCCCTGGAGTTCCTTTCAGGCCCATGATAGAACCCAGTTTCCTCATCCCTCCTACCATGGAGTCTGGGGAATTCCCCCTCTTCCCCTGAACACACAGAGGTTTTTAGAATGCCCTTCCCTGGCTGAGGGTCTGGCTTGGCTTTTCTCCTTCAGCAAAGTGGGCAAGGTGGACTCTTTGTAGTCACAGCTTCAGCCAATCTAACTCCCTGACTTTCTCCTCATAAGAGTTGTCATGGTCTGAAATACTGTATTATTCCTTACTTCCCTGGACACACTGGTCCAGCCAATTTCCCTTCTGTGTGGAAGAGATAAACACTTACCATTAGCAGACAGTGACTGGCCTTCTTGCTAAATTGGGCTAGTAAATCTAATTATCTTATGTCACCCTGTTCTTGATAGGTGGCATGCATGAGGTTGTTTCCCATTTGTCCAAGAGAGGTTGTAAATGACTGGAATGAGGCCCCTGTTGGTGGGCCTTGTCCCATATCCTGATTGGTCAGGGTGCCTCATAATTTTCGATTTCCTTGGTGAGGCTCTGACACCTGTGTCTCTCTTTATTTATTTGATGTTGGTAGTCAGAGAGCTGGCTTTTAAAATCTGAAACTAAGGCCTGATTAATCTCATGCACCCTGCTCTGAGCTACCAACTGATCCTTTGTTTGCCACACCTACAGCTGAGATGATTTTTGTTCCCTCTGTGAGCCTTGTATGTTGCATGCGTATTCAAGCACTTTTCCTTCAAGAGACTGATCTCTTTCTCTTGTCCATCCCTACATTTTGCTGCCTCTAATAGTTCTGCTTCTATTTGCCTCACTCGCTCTACAAGCTCATTCCTTCTTCTATAATTCTGGTCAGTTCCTGAGAACCTGACTGTTCCTTTTCTACCTCCATTTCCAATGGATTTATCCTCTGAAACAGGACGATGTTGACCTGATTCAAGAGGTTTGTTTCCTGAGCCAGCTGTGTCCCCTCTTGTTTCAGAGTACTTAACTGCTGATGTATCTGATCAAAGTCATTTTGGGAATTAACCCATTTGATAATAAATTGACTATTTTCAGTTTTCAATTTTTTTATTTCTGATTGGAATGCAAAAATATCCTCCAAAAAAGACTCTATTATGAGAAGACTGGTCATTTAGCTTGTGTTGCAGTGCACTCAGATTTTCTACAAACTCTTTATGTGCATTCTTCAGTACAGAAAACTCAGTTTCCCACTCTGCACTTTCTTGCTGCAGTGTTTTTAACTCAGCTTTGAGTTGTTGAACAGGATCCTGGTCCTGCAACATGTCTCCAGCCTGATTCATCTTACTAGACTCACTATTTTAGCAACAGTCTTCTACTAAAAGCAAATGAAAATATAACTGAGCAGTTAGCTGAGTCAGTTGTATCTGTTTATCACAAGCAGTTGTGGTCATATAAAGGAGGTAATTCATGGTTTATTTGCACGAACAAAACATGATTTGTGCACCATTCTGCCTGCAAATCCCTGTTTAACAAATGGGGCAGAATGGCGCACAAATCCCGTTTTTATCGGCACAAATAATCCATGAATTACCCCCAAAATGCTTCCCAGCTTCAAGTCAAATATCATTGCGTACTGAGGTAACCTCCCGCAAAATTCTAGTTTGCCAGTTTCCTGCATCATCCTCAACCAATTCTCATTTGAGAAATAACTTAGTTAGGAGATGCTCCCTGGCTTCCCCAATTTGGACAGTAGTCATTTTCACAATTGTCTTTTTGCATTTTAATAAAACTTTCTTTATGCACTGGCAAACTCACCCTGCTCCTGCTTGATTTCCTCACTCAAATTCTTGCACACTCTTAATTTTCTACCTATACACCTCCCTGAAACTCAGGAGCCAGGTCTTAGTGGCAAGTTAACAAAACAAAGATGACTTTCCCTCCACCTTAATGCAATTGAATGAATATGAACAGACTGTCACATGTACTCGTCATGGGTCAGGAATAGGAAGCAAAATCCCAGCCCATGTCCCCATTTTGTAACAGTTTATTGAGCAGCCACCCTCAACAAGGGGAGTTCCTTCCCTCCCCACTCAAGTGGTTATGCAACACTATTTAACAGATTCTTTTTTTAGCCCTATATCAGATGCATATCATGCCCCGTGGATCCCTCTCCCCTGAGCTAACAATGAGCCAAGACCCAGGCTGGTGTATAGGAAATATATTGGTATTTATTTAAATTCAAAGTAATTGCAATTCTCACAAAAATGTTTATCCCTGGCACAACACAATCCACTTCCCTTAACATAAATTAATCACAAAAGTGAATTAAAAAGAACACATTACAATTGTACACTTTCTGCCAATTTCATGTCACAAAATAATTAAACTGATCAGTAATATAATTTTGCCCAAACATTTTGGTTTAAAATAAACACACAGTGATGTATCACTTTTCAGACCACCCCATGCTTTGCTCTAAATTGGGAAATCAGACATAAAAATTGGAATGCGTTGGGGAATTTTGGATTTCAGACCCCCCCTTACTGAAAGGCATGTGTTGGGGAAGCTGGATAAAAAGTTTGGACTGATTTAAGAACAAAGACACCGCTCTTCCTTAAAGAAGTCAGGGTCTGCTGGACAACACAGATTACCAAATTAAATTTTAGCCTATAGTTTTCAGCGCACAATGGGTAGTGAGCTTTGTTAATTTTGAATTTTAACAACATTAATCCTGTAGTGTTCTACCAAAGGGAGAATTCATTAAATTAATATATTTGGTTACATAGGCTAAGGATCTACAGAGTTTTGGCCCCCCCCACCCAATATAAAGGTAAAGGATTGATGGCAAGCAGACTCCCCCCACCTTTTGGTTCTCCAGGGCTTAACATAGCAAGACTCTGTTTAAGGTTCAAGAAAGCCAGTTGCATCTCAGGACTCTCTGGAAAGATAGGGCAGGGGTCTGATCTCTCCACTCTCAAAGATGGCCTACCACTCTCCACCACAGGACCCACTCAACGTCGAGGCCTTCCTAGAAATAGACAGCTCCATTCAGATGCACTCTCAGAAATCTCCTTGGATATCTACTTACAGCTGTCAGATGGTAAGTTTCAGCAGCCTTCCTGATGGCCTGTCTCTTCTCTCTCTGTTCTCCTGTCTTTCTCCTTTTTCTGTCTCCCTGGTTTGTGTGTGTCCTCTTTCCTAGTGCAGTCCCCCTTATACAGGAGCAATGACATGAGCAATTTTACAATCTTGGGGAAGTACCCTGCAATACTCCCTGCCACTAGGATTAGACACTTACCCTTCTCTCTCCTCCAAACCTCGCCTCCAAGCCAGGATTGGTTTAGGGCACTGGAGCCACATATGGCAATTCATATTTGTAATCACCCCTTTGTTATCCTTTCAACCTTTTGACAAAAAATAAGTTATGTATCACAACTTAATAATTTTACTAGCAACTGTCATACTAAATATATTTTATATTGTAGCTGATCATGGAGAATTAGAGAAGCTGACAACCAAATCTGTATGATGTAGCATGGGCATGTGGCATATTTCCTGCGGTTTCCATATAAAGCACAACAGTTATGAATATGTAAGTTATTGAGCATATCCCTGATTCCATTTGCTACCTGCTCACCAACTCTCACATTTGGAACATGTTCAGATCAGCCAGAAACCTAGTGTAACTGGCCATTACAGTTCCCAGAGTCAAAGGTAGATTTTACATCCCCAAAATTGCCTAGAAATTACATAACAAATGGTGAAAAAATGAATTCATGTTATGGTTGCTGAGAAAAATGCCTAAATGATAATAGTCCTTTTAAATTAATTGTGAATGTTCATGTGGGACAAATGTCAGTTTTTGCCTTCCAGACATTTGTTTTCACTGGGTCAGCTTGTACCTTAATCAGTCTCCATTGTGTTGGAAGCTTGCTCTCTGAAGTGGGTGCTCCCATTTAGTCGTGCTCCAGCCAAGGGTGACTTTCCTTGAAGTCTCTGCTTTCAGAGCCACCAGGTCTGGAAACACTGATTTTCGATGCCTTTTCCAGGACATTTTTATTGCGGGTGGTCATTAGATGGGAGATGTGACATCCAGCCTCGAAGTGGGAGTTTTCCTTTTTGAAGTTTTGCCCACAGCCAGAAACAGGTTCTGCCTTGGTCTGACATTTTCCATGAAGACAAAGTGGCTCTTCAAACCTCACTGGATTTGTGTAGCTGAAACATAATATACATTGCTTTTGTCAACCCACACATCATGTTTTGTTTTCCTGACATTTTGCTGTGAACAGTGATATTTTTTCCACTTTTGCTTTTTAAAGCCGTTTTTCTTTACACATACATGTGCAGGCCATTTTTATTTTCAATGTTTAAGAATCCTGTTTTCCGTGTGACAGGGATCTTTAATTTTTCCTTCTTTTGTAAATTAAATTGCTGCTTGTCCATTGTTAATGGCAGGTAGGCCCCTTTCCACATGGCTCTTTAACTTTACTTGAAAAACCAAAATGAATGCCAGGACACTTTTGTTTCAGTGTTTAAAATATTGCTATTCATGTTAAAAGGACTTATGTTTGGGGCCTTTAAATGCACCCCACAGGTGTTAGTCTTAGCAGTGCACAATGGTGGTGTGTGTTTTGGTTATTTATCTCACCGTAACTGGCTAATTTCTGAGGTTTTTTTAGTTTTACCAGTAACTATAACGTCCCATTAACAAACATTTTTCTGTAAATTTCATAGTTTTTTATTGGTGCAACTTAACCATAACATCCCCTCAACAACGTTTTTTTCAGTGAATTTCATGGGTTTTTACCAGTTCATGCTAATTTCCTACAACTTACTAATATCATACTTACCCCAATATAGCAACATTTCTGTCCAATTTACAAAGTTTCACCTTAAAACGCTTACACTTCTCACCTTCTAGTATAATTTTGTAGCACTTCTATACAATTTTCACTGTTTTATTGTCCGTCAGCATCCGAGAACATCTGACATCATCGCAAACCTTTTGGACAGTGCCACATGACCACGTGCTCGTGAGAGGAATGATGACATGTCCGCAAAAGCGGCCGCACTTTGTAATCGGGTCTGTGCTTTGCAAACAATTCGGAAATGCATTTTCTACTGATCTAGGAACTTTCAAGCTCAAAATGTACCCATGCACAGCTCCTACTCTGATTCTTACTCATTATCCATTAACAATCTAGAACAAAGCACATACTTTGAAGAATCTTAGCAAAACTGCTATTTATCTGGCATCAGCTATTGCCAACCCTACTCCCCAAGAGCCACCACCACCACCACCAGCTAGAGGACCCAAAAAAAAAACAACAGCGCAGTACTTCCAAAGACAATGAAGAGGACCAAGAATATTAGGTAGAGGAAGTGCCTACATCTAGCACCCAGAGGGAATCATGGGTGTGGCTGTTCTTTACCACTGTTGGGAACTGTACCAAATGCTAAAGCAACCAAAGTGAAATGCATTGAGGGCAACTTTGTACTCAGTCATGGACTACCTGAACAGTACTCCTATGGGACCACCAATATGTGCCACCATACCAAATCCAACCACTGAAATGCTCTCAGAAAGGTTGTTCTGTTCTTAGCAAGTAGTAGGCTGTCTTCCTCCACCTCATCTTCCTCAATGAATACTGTAACCACACAACCAACACAAAATCCCACACAGAAGCAATAAAAGAGGATGTTGATTCATATCTTTTGAAAACAACAGTCCTCTGTATATACTGCAACACAACACTCTGCAGGGGGGAGACAATTCAAAGTGCTTTTGAAGCTGTAATCAAGGAGATTGAGGAACACTGCCCCCTACCTTAGCAGTAACACACGCGCAACATCTTCCCCTATCCAACCTGCCCCTCCATATCACTGCTTGGTGCCTCTTCCCTCATTTCCCTCCCCACCTTAAGTTCTAACCTCCACTGCAAACAAAACAAAACAAATAAAATAACAAAAGTTAAAAAATAGAACTAAAAATCAATCATATAGACGCCATCTACATAGAGTACATAGACTCAATACGTTTTTATGACATTTCCATTAGCATTTTGTGTTATGCTAATGGGAATAATGTGGCGTTCATTCCCCGTTCCAGGGACTGAAATGGGGGATGAGGGCAGCGCAGCCCAAGTTATCAGCCCAAGCGAAGCGAGGGCAGATAATTTGGGCTCCGGATCATTATCCCCCGTTCCAGCCCCTGCAATAGGGGATGAAGGCAATTAGCACCCTAGTTTCCCAAAACAGTAACCTGGGGTGCTAAAAAAATGGATTTTTCTTCCTACACCGCGATACGCGCTGCATTCCGCTGTAGGAAGGAAAATCCTTTTCCAATATGGCCACCATTGAAAGGGAAGGCAGAGCTCTATACAGAACCCCTCTTTGCTTTCCATGGCAGCCTGCAGAAGGTGAATAGAGAACCCTTTTGACCATATTACCACAAGCACATTTTATTTCCCCTTTTAAACCTATCCCACTTTTGATTAACTTCACCACATGGCCGGTCCCAGGTGGACATGGCCACTGTATCTCCATTGGTCATCCCTGGTGGTCATGGCCAGTAGACAGATTATCCGGGTCATGACCTTATGCCATGACCCATACAATCGGCCCACTGCCCATGGCCACAGGCTATACCTCAGTCACCAAAGATGTATCACTATTTTTTGTCAAAAAATAAACAACAGGCACATTTGCAAAACCATGCTTTAAGGTCCTCATCAAAACTCCTTACATAAGTTTGCTGGAAATCCCCCCATGTTTTATGTTTTCAAAATGTATGTACATACGATAGTCATATAACTTAGCCCCTACTTGGCAAAATCTATTTAGACTTTGCACACACATTCAAGGTTGGGACTATAATATTTCTGAAAACCTTTGTCCACATTCGTGAAATGGCAACAAATTTATAAGCCTTCTCAAAATGTTGAGATCCCCCCTCGAATTTAGCCCACTCTTGACAAAACAGCTCCACACTTTCCAAAGCATTCAGAATCAGGTCTAGAATAAAAAATCAACAATTTCCCGCAGTTTCATTGCGTGGTGCCCAACGTTATATGCCATCCAAAAACTGCTTTTCACAAACCCTGTTATGCAGCAATTGGCACAGATGTCCCCAAATAAGTGTTCACGAACATCACAGAACTGTCGCCGAACAGCCAGACTGTTTGCAGACTTTGAGATGAAAAACACATGTTTTCTGGCATCTTGCAGCCATATCCCATCCTCATCACCCCCTCATACCCAGAGATTATTTGATGAGTTTGACAAGTGAAATGTTGTGTTCTTTAATATGTTTTTACTGCGATATACGCAGACACCAACAGCTGTCCGCAAATCCATCATGGTTGGTGTTTCCCAAAATCTGATGCACTTCATGCTTTTCACCATCCAATCAGTGGGTTTGTCCAATGTCTTTGGACATCACAACGCCCTCCAGGCCAATCGGATGCCCGTCCGCAGACCGAACATGGAACTGAGTCTGCGGACTGAACCCGGATATCGCTATTTTTTTTAGCTACTTTTGGGCCATTTAAAAATATATATACTGGACAGATATAAACCAAATTTACAAAAACATGCTTTTGGGAACAAGCTGCCACTCCTGCTGCAAATGTGGTGAACAATCCATCCAGCAATTTGGGATGTAGACGTGAGCAAAATGTTTTTTCCATTGCGTCTATGGAAAAAACAGAAATTCAGGGACCCCCCTGTGATTTTGATGCCCCTTGACGAGACTGCACCAAACTTCGCAGAATCTGAAAAGGGCATATACATTGCAAAATTTGTTAAGAATTCATCCGGGGGGGCAAAGTTATGAGTCACCCAAAAAGTGCTCTTCCTATGGGTTGAGCAACTTAACCATAACTACAGGGGAGCTACCGCAGATCCTATAATATATATATATATATATATATATATATATATATATATATATATATATATATATATATTTTTTTTTTTTTTTTTACACAGGCCGCGGTAGCGGCAGAGTAGTTATGGTTAAGTTGCTCATCTAATAGGGAGACCACTTTTGGGCCGGCTTATAACTTTGCACTCCCTGGATGAATTTGCATCAAACTTAGCAAATGTGTATGGGCCTCTCTGAATTTGTTTGCGAAGTTGGGTGAGGTTTTGTGGAGGGGGTAGGAAGTTAAAGGGGGGGGCCTAGATTTTTTCTTAAATAGACTGAATGGAGAAAATCTTTGCGCAGGCCTACAGGGTGGCGCCTTGGTCCCGAAAGCGTGCTCTTATAAATTTGGTGATAACCGTGCAGTACTAAAATGTATGCCTTTAAATAGTGATATCTGCATCTGCTTCATGGTCCCATTTCCCTGTTTGCTCTGCGGTCCAAAGTCTGATTGACCTTGAGTGTGGCGTGATGTCGGTGAACATTGGACAGGCCCGCTGGTTGGCTGGAGGGAAGCATGATGTACGTCACAATTTAGGGAAACATTGCCATGTTGTATCAGAGGATACTGTGGCACGGAAAGGGGCTGAAAAACATGGTTTGCAGCATCTGGTGGTGGGAAGAGGGGATGAAAAGTCTGAAGAGCGAAAAGCGGGTCATATGATATATCTGTTTAGGTGCAAGAAGATTGTGGTGTGCGAGCGGTGTCTGCGAGTACTGCGCCAATTGGCGGGTAGCTCATCAGGTGACTACCTTCTGTGATGACTGCAGGGGGGCTGAATTTGGGGTGGGGAGTGCATTGGAGATGATATCAGGATATTTCGATTGGGTGTAGTGTGCTGTGTTAACTGTGGTAAGCACCTAGCGCCTTCGATGCATGGGCGGAGCCCTTGCAGTGAAGAGTATGTCCACTGGTAGCAAGTTTGTTTCCCACTGTTGGCTTGTGTGTGTCATTTTTGGCTAGTGTACACATTGTTGGTTGTATGGCTGTGGTGATTGTTAGCACGTCCTACAGTTTTCAGTCCATGCCTGTAGGTGATGGAGTCAATAGTCCTGTGGTGTGTCCACCGGGTGAAGTGTTGCAATACTGTGTGCATAGAAGTGAACAGGGTTCCAGTGGATGAATGATGTGTTTGGGTTGCGCCCAGTGGCCAGATGACTGAGTAGTTTACTGGCCCTCATTACGACCCTGGCGGAAAGTGACTGACCGGACCGCCACAGCGTAAATAGCGTTTCCGCCATTGCACGAAGGAGCAAAGTGCGGCCCATTCCGACCCATCGGGCACGAGCACCACGGCATGGCGGAAGTGCAAAGTCCGCAATGGCGGAAATGACCCCAAAACGGCCCACACCGCCGCCGTACGGCGCCCTAGGTGCAATACCGCCACCCATCACAGCGGACACCGCAGTGTGCGCCTACCGGAAAGTACGGTGACCGGAAATATACGGAAACGGAAGTAAAAACATGGGCCCGGAACGGGAAACATCCCGCCGTACACCTATAAAACCACAAAAACCACACAACCACTAAAAACACTACCCCGAGACACACCCCAACCCGTCATCCACCCTAGCGAAACCAAGAAAAATGGGAAAAGTAGCGAAGAAAGCGTGCGACCGCAAGCGGCAGGTCCACTTCTCCCGTGAGGAACTCACCGTGCTAACAGAGACCCTCCAGGAGAATGCTGCTGTCGTCTTCTCCACGCAAATGACCAGGACGGCACTTGCGAACAAGAAGGCCATATGGGCTCTGGTGGCACAGCGGGTAAGTGCGGTGGGGACCGCACCCCGCAACCCACAGCAATGCAGAAAGCGATGGGACGACCTGCGGATACGCGTCCGCAGCATACTCTCTGCCAACCGCAACATTGCCACAGCCACCGGGGGAGGTCCTGAATCACCCATCAAGTTGACCCCCTGGGAAGAAATCTGTGCCTCCACCATCGGAATGGAGAGCATAGAGGGAGTCGGAGGGATGGAGAAAGGAGTGCAGACATCCGAAGAATCAGGTAGGTGGGCCAGATAAAACAATGCTAAATCCACAATGTCCAATCATGTGAAGTACCATGTGTCCACATAGTGCAACAGAAACACATGTCCAGGAGAACGTCCACACACATCGCCCTGATAGCGCACTCTAAAACTCACAATAAATACATAAATAATTAAAAACCCCTAAAACACCCACTACACGTGCAGCAGGCACACCCTAACTGCAGGCTGCCAAACAACTGCACCCTCACTCCACACACAAATGAAAGCACCTCCAAGGCCCCGACCCAAATCACCCTCAGGTACCACCCCAATGCATGTGATACAATGCCATTCCAATACCCACAGACCCATTAATAACCCTCGCCCTCCTTTACTCCACCACAGGGTCCGATCCAAACGACGAGCATCAGGACACCCCTACCAGCACACCTGCAAAGAGGGCCAAGACCAACGGCCAAAGACCCTCCACCTCAGCTGCATGCATCAAGACACGGCAGCAGCACACATCAGGTGGCAGCACAGAGGAGGGAACATCAACAGGCACCCCAGCAGCCAGCTTGCCCACAACACCACCACCACAGGTCCCCCCAACGGATGCCACAGAAGGCACTGCCTCTGGTGGCAGCAGCACCATAGGTGACACCCCATTGATGGCAGCATGCTCCGACACAGAAGACGGGGATGTCGAAGTCAGATCCATCCATGACCTGTCCCATTCCCCCTGTCTGTCCCATCCCGTACAACATGAGGATACCACGCAGGGGCACCCACAAGACGACGACTGGCCATCCCCCACAAGCCCTGTGGCAAGGCAACATGAGGTCAACAGCCCCTCTGTGACACCCCCGCAAATGGCCATGGTCCAGCAGAGGCAACAGTCCCTCGACCAGTTAATCGTGCAACAGCAGCAACTGGCCACGCTCCTCAAGGACCATGCCGATGAATGTGGGCGCACTAAGGCAGACATAGAAACATCAACTGAGACACTCAGGGCAGAAATGGAGAGAAGTACAGAGACACTAAGGGCACAAATGGAGAGTAGC
This sequence comes from Ambystoma mexicanum, assembly GCF_040938575.1. Taxonomy (NCBI): domain Eukaryota; kingdom Metazoa; phylum Chordata; class Amphibia; order Caudata; family Ambystomatidae; genus Ambystoma; species Ambystoma mexicanum. The sequence goes on from NC_090939.1 coordinate 341,577,796, forward strand.
ACCGAGAGCCTGAGAGTCCAAATGGAGAGAAGCACCGAGAGCCTGAGGGGGGAACTGCATGCAACGTCCAAAGACGTATGTGCCGAACTTGCCGCAGTGCGCCGTGTGCTCACTGAGCTCTCACAAACCCTTAGGGACATGCATGGACGTGAGCAGGCAGAGACATCATCCGTTGCAAGTTCCGTCCAGGGCAGCCCCCAACGTAGATCTGGGAGGAACCTGCGCTCCACAGGCAGGGGTGCCCCTGATACCCGCAGAGGGGGCTTGCAATAGCGACAGCCCACTGACAATGAGCATCTTTGGACACTGGTGTTCGGGGGGGAGGTAGGAGGGTGGAGGGGGTGTGTTGGGCTCACTTGGGTGGCGGGTCGATAGGGTGTTCAACATGATATCACATATGCCATAAACAGTGCACGATCAACCAATGAGATGTGTGGACAATGATCTTTGTGTACTAGGCCATCATAGGCGTACTGTCCATATTGTGCATGTACCAGACACACACAGTGCCACGAGTCCCGTGTCCATGTATCAGCCACCAGGCGTGAGTGCTAGAAGCATGCATCAATGAGATGCTGACGAATGTCACGGGCCTCCGGTGCCTCGCAGACTCCTTGAGGTGCTGCCACATCCCCACCCTCATCATGACCATCATCAGGTGCTTGCAGTTCTGCGTCAGGGGGCATGGGCACATTTCTACGTACGCACATGTTGTGGAGCATGACACATGCCATGACCATCTTTGCAACCTTCTCATGGCGGTACAGGAGTGCCCCGCCAGACCTGCTGAGGCAGCGGAAACAAGTCTTCAGTAGGCCGAATGCCTGTTCAATGACTACACGGGTACGTGAGTGGGCATGGTTGTAGTCCTCCTCATGCTGGTCCCGTGGGTTCCGGACTGGTGTGAGGAGCCATCTCTTCAGTGGATACCCAGCATCACCTGTATGTGGACGATAAACGTATGATGTGGATTGCCATTGCTACGTACGCACACCCCCCCCCCCTTCCTGCCAGGTCATTGCTGCATCACATACCCCACATCATCATGCATGAAATGAGACTCACCGAGTAGCCAGGATCTGTTCCCTGCGTGTCGCTCCATGTAGCGTGGTATAGTAGAGTTCCTCAAGACCATAGAATCATGGGTTGATCCAGGGAATCTGGCACAACAATGTGTAATGATCCTGTTGGAGTCATACACCATTTGTACATTCAGGGAATGAAATTGTTTTCGGTTGCGGTACTGGGCCTCCATGGCATGTGGGACGACCAATTCCACATGGGTGCAGTCGATGGCACCAATGCAACCCGGTATGCCGGCAAGTGCATGGAATCCCACTTTTGTGTTGGTAATTTCCTGCTCCGAGCGTGGTAGAGAGATGTAGTCGTCTGCGTGCTGCAGGAGGGCATCGAGCACTTGCAATAGTGTCCGTGAGAACAGTGGCTGAGAAATGCCATGCAACTGTCCGACTGTGTGCTGGTAGGTGCCTGTGGCCAGGAAGTGGAGTACAGACACCACCTTCAGTAGGGGTGGGATGACGGTTGGGCTATCTATCATGCTGACAAGGTCAGCCTGTGTCATGTCAACAATGGCGGCTATGGTGTCCCGGTCCAAACGGTAGAGGGTGTGGATCTGCTCATCAGTGAGGTTGAACGGATGTGCTCGGAGGCGTGGGATTGCGGGCTGCCTGCGTGGTGGTAGTGGCTGTGCTGGCGGCCCTTGCTGGCCCTGCCTTGGCCTCCTCCTCCTCCTGCGTCTCCTCCGTGCGGCCGGTTGTAGTTGGTGTTCGTCTTCTTCTTGGAGTTGGAGTACTTGCAGTGCTATCAGGTCCCCCAGGGCCAACATCGCGAGTCCTGCAGGTAGCATTTCGGCGGGGGGGTGGTTGTGGGAGGAGACTGGGTGTGCAATTTATGTGTTTTCAGGCTGTATGGCCTCCACCTGTGGTGATTCATTCCACCTGTGCAAGCTGCTCTCCCCTTTGGGCGAGCACGTCCCGCACACAACGCTGCAATTCGAGGAATGGCATCTTGCTATTGCAATCATGTATTTGTACCCGATGGCCGTGTAACATTTGTTGATATGTACATTCGGCTATGGTCCCATGGTTTCACATACAATCTTTGCAGTCGCGAACAGACTTGTGATGGGTCAGTGGAACGTAGTACTCGAGTAACGGTGGGCCCTCATGCATCACTGTACCGAGTTGCAACGACGGGCGGGGCGTCCCATTAGTGGGTGAAGGCAGTTGCCATTTTCACACACAGCCGCACTAGATGGATTAATTTGTGATTTCAAACGCCCACAGATGCCTTTTCGACGTGATGTTGCAAATGAGGAATTCGAAGGGCGGCGCTTTCGGTTTTCAGCTAGCGGCGAGGAGATGCCCACAGGTCTGACTGCAAATATAACGTTCTATTGTTCAATGTCCTTGAGACAGGGGCCATGGCGAGGATGCAATGATTGATATGAATAGTTTGGGATGCGCAATAGCGACGTGGGCGATGAGGCCGGACGTACCCAAATACATGTTACTTCACAACACTGGAATTACGGGCTGGGGCACTGTGGATTTTGCAGGCTGCATAGCGCACAGACTCAATGGAAATTTCTAATTTTATGTGAGTAAATATTCAGGCGTTTTTATACCGGGATGAGGGAATGATGAATGGATGCATGGATAGGTGATTTGATACAGGGTTTGCCATGTACAGGGCTTCTTGGAATCTATCCGCCTCCCCTGCGATATGTGATGCAGGGCTGCCATAGTGGGACCATCGTCTATCTGGCCTTGTTGAGCCCTCCCTGTCTCGACGCGCCTTCAGACACTTGTGTCCATGCACGTTAACTTTCCCATCTGATGGAATCTGTTTTGACAGACGCATGCACAGGTACACTCGTTTGTGATGGTGTTTACACCTCGATATAGATGGTTATGAGTCGCAAGTGGTTTTGGGGTGGTGATGATCCTTTGGAGTGGGCTAGCATGCATATGGCTGTGGATTTAGTGTGATCATTGAAGTGAGTTGTTCGAATGTAGTTCTGATGGCCATTCTGTTCTTTTTCTTTTCTTTTGGTTGACAGGTATCTCCTCCCCTTTTGCCACTGCCATCTGTATGCCACTCCTGCAGATGGCTTTTACTCCCGACACCTGCTGCTTCGTGTTAATCAGTGGAGCAGCATTACAATCTTATGGGACGATCGCCAATGGGCCACATGCCCTTACGCAGTACTAGTGGCTCGGAGCAACATTTCGGCCTTTCAGCTGGACTAGTGCCTCCCCATTGGGACGGCCCTGCGGTTCTGTGCGCTTCCATGTTGCCTTTTCGTACGTGAATGTGGCTCTGTGTACCATGATGGAACAGGGCGGCACACAAGTAGTAGCTGGTCATTCCTTGCGGATGCAGCCCACAATGGTGATATGTGTTTTGGAGTTCATGGACTTATGGCTGTATGGGCTTGGTGATTTTGTTGTGCATTAAATTTCTATTCTGATATGGGCCGTGTAGCGTTCTTCTTTGCGAGTGATGTGGCATATTCCTATTTGGGGAGCGATGTATTGTGAGGAGATCTGCATTGGGTTCCAGCTTCGGAGTTTAGTTGCGTGGTACTGTGCTGGGCGCGTTTGCCTACGGAGCCCAGTGAGGTCAGGGATGGGGGCTGCCAATATGACTGTTTGAATGTTGTCATGCTCAGGGGCGGGGGATTGGGTTTTGTGTAACAGATGCCGGTCAGCCAGGTGGACTGGTGGAATGTTGTGATTTTCGGAATATTGCTGGTCACAGGTGCCTGTGTTTGCGTGCGTTTCGGGGGGGGGGGACTGTGGTCATGTCCATTGGAATGGCTTCTGTATTCGTGCCATCTGTGCCCTGCAGCTCCCATTGGCCCCTCTTGTGATTCTTTTGTTCGTTGGCATGCATGGGTGACTTGTACTTTTCACTGGTTGCATTGTGACTTCATTGCACCTACGGGGAGTTGTACTTTGTGGGCAGGGAGCGGTGTACAGGCACTCAGTGGGGCCGTTTACGGTTGATTCGCGATGCCGTACTTCTCACCATGGCGGAATGGTACTTTCCGCCATGCTTGATGGCGTTAGGTACATGTCCGCTAGGGTCGGAATTCGCGTACCCTTGCGCCATGGTGGTATTTACGGTTTGGCATGGCGCGCGCGCGCGTACTTGGTGCAGTTAGCGTTGGCGTTCACTACGGTGTCGCTAATGGCTTCGTACTTTGCGGTGACGGGTCATAGTCGCACCGAGCGCTGTTCGATGGCGTTATTGCATTTCCGCCATCGTTTTCCCATTTCCGCCAGGGTCGTAATGAGGCCCACTGTGTTGTGATGTATTTGTGAACAGTACTTTATACAGTTGGGGATGCATGGGAAATGTTCCCAAGATTTTGTGGTTTCGTTGGAAGCAAAATAATAGTATGTGATCGTAAGTGGGTAGGGGTGCCGGAGGTTGTGCTATGTTTGTAGATTCTGGTAAGTGGCTACATGTTTGCATGCATGTCTGTATTATGTTGTGGGGTTGGGTAGAGGTGCCGGTGCCTGTGTTACATTTGTGGTTTGTGGTAAGTAGCCACTTGTTCCCATGCATGGCTGCATTACGTTGCTGTGGTTTTGGCCAAGACCTAGCCTCTTGGGTGCATGGCCGAGGCCGGGGGCCTCCGCATTCACCGAGAGGCTAGGCCTTGTCCAAACCCATCCCAAAGTCATGCAGCCGTGCAAGCAAATATTGTCATTCGGGAATATGGATTCCACAAATAGGTTGATGGAGTGCATTTTCTTTTCCTTTGCTCGTTTGGGTAAGCTGTTATAACCATACGTTGCTCGATTGTACACCCTTTCAAATCTGCATCTCTCCTATGGGTGGTCACCATTACAGAATGGTTGTGCAAATTATTTTAGATTTGGTAGAGCACCAGAGGTGACAACAGTCCTTGCTAATATCCCCCTCTGGCCCCTATTGATGTTTATCTGCTGCCATTGCAGTGCTATGTTTACACAGAGCAACATCTTGAAATGCTGCACATCCTCAGAGATCTCCCCTACCGCCTTTCTGCTTTGGCGTTCAATTATCACAAAGAAGTGTGAGCACAGGGCAGAAAAGGCAAGAGTTGAAGCAAAATCGGCATCTTTAAATGTCCGCAGACATTGCCAGCAAACCACCAGACAGAACCATCTATGCGTATAAATCCTGCAAAATACAGTACGGTTGGCCATCTCATATGTGCCAACATTCTATGACCAAAAATCTGTTGGCATCTTAACGTTTCAAAAATAGTAATTAGCATAATGATGAGATCCCAGGAAATGATCTCACATCAGCTTGACCCGATGAAATGACAGGAGATGACATCACAGGAAATTATGTCACAAGAACTTTGAACTTCACAGGAAATGAATTCACTTGACATGGCCTTGAAGAGATCGCAGGAAAGGACTGCCTGTCCTCTGACCCAACATGAGAAAGAAATGTACCAAATGTGTGAGCTGTGAGCACTGTGACCAGCTTTGTCCTCATTAAGACATATTTTCCTCTTCAAAGATACAATGAGGTGATAATAAATCTGTGAACCCCATGTTAAATGATGGGCACATGGTAAAATGCAGATTGTAAAGCGAGCGCTGCAAAACGTACATTTAAAGCCCCAGAACAAATGTATTATAGTGAGAAATATATTGTTGTTTTATTAAACTGCTAACTGCTGACTTTCAACATGAGGTATTTGCTGCGGGCCTCCCTGCGCCTCATGGCCAGTTTCTACTGAAAGAGTGGAAAGGTCCTGATTCCGTCCCTATTTTTGACACATGAATTGCCAAATGCTTTTTTAAGCATATGGCAGTGTGAAAAGGCAATGAGGTGGTAACATTTCTGTATACGCAAAGGGAAGTGACAGCCGCAACGTCTCCAGCAAATGTAAGATGAGTGCAGCAAAGAGCACATTTAAAGGCCCACAACAAAAGTAATATAGAGAGAAATATATTGCTGTGTTATGAGACTGCTGCCTGAGAAAATGGGACAGTTGCTGTACCCTACCCCCCTCGGGCTCAGGGCTCCTTTGAACTGAAATAATTGAATGCCCTGATGCTGTAGTGAGACAGAGCATTGGCTCGGAGCTCTGAATAAACAGTATACATGGAAGAGCTCAGACAGGAAGCTCTGAGATGCACAGGATGTTTGTGGCCGGAGCTGCTACAGGAGTCTTCAATTTTTGGATCTTAAGATGTTTTGGACTACAAATCACAATATTCCTCTGCATTGACAGTGATAGCTAGGGCATATGGGAGCTGTAGTCCAAGACATCTGGAATGCTAAAAGTTGCAGACTTCTATGATATTTTATTCTATATGAAACCATTTTTAGAAATGTATTTAAAAGACAGAGGGCCTCTCTATGACAATGTCAGTAGCCGTGCCAGTAAATACTGGAGTCGTGAAATTACCGGCACCCGGCAATGGGCAATTACCGGGGCATTCCGGCTCTGCCAGATCCGGTAATTGCCCATTGCTGGGTGCCGGTAATAATTACTCCCCATTCCCATTTGAGCCCCACAGGGCTCAATGGGAATGTGGAGGTCCGGATGCACCATTCAGGAATGGTGCCGGTGCATCCAACATGGTCTGCTCGCAGGTGCGCCTTCCAGGTCAGACCTGGCAGGCGGGAAGGCACCGGCGAGCAGAACTCGTAGTTTGCCGGTCTGGTAACAACAGTGCCGGTAGCTTACTGGCAATGTTGTAACCCGACCGGCAAACTTGTAATGAGGCCCAGAATCTTTGTTACTGTGCCCTGGAGCTGTGAGCCATTGCATTAGAAAAGTATTTAAAAACAAATAGTAAAGCATGTTTTTCTGGTTTGCCATTGTCATTTTACTTTTCTGGTCTATGTTTTTTTTAAAGGGAATAAAAACATGTGCTCTGTCATTTCCACCTCATGTACAAAGACTTACCTGCTGAGCTACTGAAAAGGAGAGAGCATGGGAAAAGTGTCAGAGAAAGCTTCACAGTAGTGAGAGTGACATTGAACAAACACCACAACACCGATTCATGGATTATGTGCACAGGTCAAAGTCAATGCACATGGTTATTTTTGCAGTACTAAATGACTTTAGACTGACTTCACACTGCAAAAATACACTTTGCACAGTTCCATGATTCAGGGTTTGTGTCGGCAGTGCAAACTCACTTTGAACCGTGCAAAATGTCAATGAATCGGGTTCTGATTAAAAAGTAACATGAGTTGAAAGAAAAATGTTGTCTGACATTACGTAACCAGGTATCTGGAATATTTTTAGACTTGTTAAAAAATTAGTTTATGTCGTACTAGCTTTCTATCATTTTCCTCTTGTTACACCAAATCTAGTTTTCAAATGCATTTTAGACCATTTTAGACCACTCTGTCATGTAAATAAATATGTCCCAAAACATAAGCATTGCTACTTCACTTTTCCATTTTTGGGGGGGACCAGGAAAAGTCAACCGTGAATGTAAACTTTGTCAAAAATCCAACATTACAGCAGTGTACATATTCTTGCTAGCAGGTAATTACAATAGCTATTACAAAGTGTGGCCAGGAATTTGGACAAGCATTAGGAATGAAAGATCATGAGTTTAATTCACCCGCAATACCCTCTCTGTTTCCTCATTTTTGCCTGCCAATAAAGCGACCAAAAACAGGTTGCTATTAATAGTACAATACTAAATGGAATGTATATATCCAACATCTGATGCACTAATCACAAATAACTTGTGCAGTGGCACTGCCAAATCTTTGAATCTGTCAACATGGGCAACGGGTTCTCATAGATATAGAACTGCAGCATAATTTATGTCATCTGTCACGCCAAAAAACTGGTAACTGTAAATCTGCGAATATAGCAATATCTGGATCGAAGGCAAAGTATAGTCACTTGAGGGCACAGCATTAGCTGAAGTACCAGCATTCACGGAGATCAGTACATTCTGAAATACAAGAATGCATTCAACAAGGAGGAACACGACTTCATTACGTGGAGCAAGAAGATAATTATTCAGGCAGCCCCACGTGGCCACAGTACCTTTGAAACCACCACTGATATTCTTTGAGATCCGAAGATTCTGCTGTTTACTTGGTTGTCCTTAGATTTAGTTGAATGGGAGTAACAAAGCAGCAACAGCGATGCCATTTTCCAGATTGACTAGAGACTGTCACACTTACAGTGAAATCCTTTCTCCAACTCTACAAACCACATTCAAGAACTTAACACTTTACCTCACGTTGCTCACTGCAGAGACGGTGTGTCTGTTTCACGGGCCATGGAAGGGCAAATAGCACATCAATCAAATTAATGGGCCATTTAACACGCCGGCCGTAGAATGGAGGATGCTGTTCCTTGCTCCCACTGGGCCTCAGGTAGCCAGGCTTGCTGCAGCAATAAATCGTTAGGTTTGGGCAGCAAAATCCGTAGGCAGTAGGACTGCTTGGAATGCGGTAGCCTACTGCATGAAACGGTAGGGTTGGCAAGTATGTTTCTAACACCACGGTCCGCATTGCCATTCTGTGCTATTGTTATGTGTCCATCGCTTGCCACAAGATCACCACACTCACCTTCATAGCTGACATTAGTTGTTGAATGTAGTTGCTCAAACTGTGCACTGCAGATATTTTCATAACGTGCGTGCCCAGCGTAGCCCAACCTGTCCTGTGAGGAGCTAGGTCTGGAAACCAGCAACATAAACAGTAGCTAAAGCAGACATGTGCACACACAGCGTATGTTTGCGGTCTTCTTGTATACAGTACACATGTGAATAATTTACGAACAACACTATGTACTGTTGCAAGTGGTTTTATTTTTCATACAATGTTCACAGGAAAGTGTAAGATCCCTGAAACCACTGCTTTTTTCATTGTGTGGATATATTCCAGCCTAGACTGCCTTCTGTGCTTTTCTGCAATATTTTGTCATCTGGCAAAGTAGAAAAGGATTACTTGGTGGTTCTTGGTGGTTCGTGTGGGAGAACACACTTTCTTTGTAATTTAGGAAGTCACCAGCTGCTGTCTCTGTGATGCTGTACATTGTATAGGTTTGCAGGTGGCTTCTTATTGCCGGAAACCCAACTGGACATACAGGCCAATAGCGGTCATCCCAGATAACAATGAAACACACCGCTTATGGCAATCTTGCAATGTTTGCTCCACCACCCCTCTCTTGGAAAGGTATGGCACAGGCATTAAGGTGCAAGATGTCTGCGAACAAACAGGAATAAGAACACATTTAATTAGCCGTTATCAGTGGCAGCATAAAGGACAAGGGTCTGCAGGAAGGATGTCGTAAATGGGCACTGGGTGGCCAGATTGTAGACCTTTGGGTGATCAGTTGTGTGTTATTAAGTAGCGTCATATGTTCACCCACTTGCCACTCTCCTTCTACAGCTACACACATGTGAATCGTCTTTCAAATGTTGCCATCACACCCTCCTTTTATTTGTTTGCTTTTCACAAAAGATGTCAGTGGAAGTGAGTTTTGTCAGACCCACAGCACATTCTTTCTGTGTGTGTCCAAAGAAGCATAAAAATAAAATCTTCACGGGGTCCCCTCCAATTGCAGGACTATGTAGGAGCTATTTTGCCAAAACATGCAACACTTCAATATTACCTGTCAACGTTTGTGTCCCGTCAAGTGCTATAATTACCTCTGGGCGTTACTAGTTTTAATACAATGAAGGCGCATACAACTCTTAAATGTTTGAAAGGTCATTGTAAGGACAATACAGGCAATCTAGCAGAACACAATTGAGCATATGGTGTGCTGTTTTAGTGCACGAGGTGTGTTCACTTTCAGTGTTGTGCTTTATGTATACATTTGCATGGGCTGAAGAAGCATGCCAACAAAACTCTAAAACACTTTTATCTGCCATTTACGCAGAATGGTGGAGACATGGCACTGTAAAGTAGTGTGACCACTGCTGTTACAAATCCCAGTACAGTGCACACGAACAAAGTCTACGGTCTGGTAATTTCATAACTATGCATACAGAACTGTCTACTACTGAATTTTAATCCCACTGCACATGTATCATAAAGTTGTAGTTACATAACTGCAAATTCCATTTTTATACTGTGTGGATGGGAAATTGCTCTGTGCAGCATATTGAACAGTTGCAGGCTAACTTTGCAGACATGTACACAGCCACTATACTGAACGTTATCTTTGATTTTTTTAAACATTTCATACAATGTTTGCCCTTAGAGTAAACCATGCGTCCCACTCAAGGCTGTTTTACAATGGGCATTCCTCCTGTTGACAGAAAGGTATGTTAGGTTTCGCTTTCGGGGGACCATGCAGCTACAACAAGAAATTCTGGCAGCAACGTGTTTCAATTTCACCGCACATTTCTCAATGTCAGTAGTGCGGTTACGTTAAAGTTAGCATAGCGTACAAGGAGAGATGATGGTACCTTACACATGCTGCACTGAATGCACAGATGACAAAATACATAAATGTAAATTTACAGGCCCTATGTACTATTTATATGTGCAGTGTTTTACGAAGCAACGGTGTACAATGGCAGATTGTGTGTGGGAAGGCTCCACATACGTGGATGACAGGGCCATTTTATGCAGTTTGGTGTCTTGTAGCATGAATATATTTGGGCTCTTATTCATAAAACAAAAGGAATTACTTAACATCTTTTTCAAACATTGTAAGGGCAGTATGGTTTTCAAACTGTGTCTCCATTACACTTTAAAAAATAGAAGCAGAAGTTTGAAATTTCAGGGAGTACCGCAGACTTTACAATGTGGTTGCCGAGCTGTGCACCAAGTGCTGCACTCTATTCTGTGTTATATACCTTCCAGGGAAATGGTGTGCATAACAACACAGATGAACTAATGCCCTAAAAGGTGCCAGTGGCATGCAAGGAGGCAAATCATACAGCACATGGGACAGTAACGTAAGACATATGAAAGCATTTTTCTGTTTGGGTTGTTGTTAATGTGCACATTATTGGGAAGGTTACTGTACTATAGTGCATTCAATGTGTCCACTTATTACAGGCTTAGGTGAAAAGGGTATTGAGCAAAGAGGTTCTCCATTGTGTGAAGTTATGTAATACAATGTGAACTGAAGTGGTTAAGGGGTAGGTGGCTGTGTTATGTGTCGGGTTTGTGATAAGTGGATAGATATTTCTATGTATGGTTGTACTGTGTTGTGGTAGTTGTGGCCAGGGTCTACAATAGTGACTGCATGGCTGGAGCCCGTACTCTGTACAGTGTGTAGTGAAGCATGTAGGCCCGGGGATACAAGCATCACAGTATAATATAGTTCTACATTGAACATTGTGGCATTCGTATGTGGATTGCAGAAATATGTGGACACATTACCCTTTGCATATTATGAAGAAGTATGAGACCAATAATTTCATACTTACTGTTTCTATTGCGGAGGGCCTGTGCAGTTTTTTGTGTATGGGATGTGAAATGTTGTAGTAATGGTTGCTTCATTATCTGTAGAAAAATAGAACATAATATGTTAGAGCAGGTATGTCATCATTTTGCAGTTGATTACATTGCCGACATTTTGACACTTTATGGACCCTCATAATGAGTACTTCATAAGTACTATATCTTAAAAAAGTGTACTGTGCAATGCACGCAGTTCCTGTGTTTCTTTGCATAGTCATTGGGTCTCTGGGGAAAAAAAATTCATGCTGGAAAAAAACAAACTTCCAGATGTATGTGCTGTTACGTTGCAGAGTCAACCACAGTAACATCTGCACTCATTACAGCAATGTTTATGGTGCACTGTTATACTAGGAGGAATTGCAATGGTTTCTGATTTATGTTTGTAACGTGTTGGTAGTAGGGTTGTAGTTATATAGCAGTTGGTGTATTGTAACTGTATACCTGCTTCCTTTTGTTAGGACTGTTTCTTTATGCGTTTGGTTGCAGTTGATTTTCAATGTGCCACTGCAGAATTGTGAGGGTAGTTACGTATGTGTTGGTGTATTGTAACTGTTTACATTTTCGAAGTGTTTGAGGATATGTTTGTAGCACAGTGGTTGCTGAAGGTTGAGTTTGTTAAGGATTTTAAAGATGCGGAACACTGCAGACCAGGACTCTTTCTATTGGCAAGGGATGCAGCACACAATTAAAACATTTTTAAGTTTGTTTCACTCAGATTCAATCTTTGGGAAGGCAGCCAATCTGTCTCACACGCCCCCTTAACGTACACCCTGTTCGCAATGGACCATGAACCAGGCCAGTGTGCAATAATGAAATATTCATTAATTTTTAATTGTGATGGGTGACAGTATGGGATTCCTTAAAGGAAAAGAAATCGGGTTTTAAAAGGGAAACAACCTTGCGGGCAAACTCGGTTTTGTTAGCAAAAATGATTTGTTTACTAAGACTATTTTAGTGACCATAATTTATAAAAATAAATTGTTGTTTTTGAATTGCAACAATAATTAATGTGAATTTCAACTGGGAAATTCATTGATTTACTTCAAATAATACTAGTGACTTACACAAAAACGGAATGAGTTGGAAAGAACTGCGCTAACACATAGAGACTATCGCAGATTTTTTCTAAGGACAGGATACACAGAGGACTCTAACAATTTTAAGAAGTTACTAGGATATTTATATTATTTATATAGGGTTTCTTGTAGGGTTGGACAAATAACAAGGTACCAGAGCACAAGATGCAGCATGTTGATATAGGGGAGCGGTAGTACTTACAAAAAGCACTTGAATGGGGTAGTTTGTACAATCAGCCAGGCCTCAGGACACGGGACAATGATCTGGTCACTTGGGCAACAGCTGGGCTCTCCTCTAGGTACACAGCAGGGCAACTGCGGTCTGGTCACAGTAGACAGCGGGGTGCATCAGCTGAGCTCTCCCTGAATTATTGGGATTTTTGTAGGGTTTTTAATTCTGGATCCGTGGTTCTGCCTGAATCTGCTACCTCTGGCCTGGCACTGGAATCAGGAATCTTGCAGGGTGAATGTGAGATGTCGGGATCTCTGGAAGTTGATTTTTTTAATGAAGGATTCTTGAATGTCAAATATTTTGAATGACCTGACTCCCCCTAAGCTTCCTCCTTTTATAAACCGGATGAAATCAGAGGATTTTTACTATGTGGGCAGAACTATGCACAACTAAGCTAGACCTACATCTAAGAAGGGATAGGTCAGTCTGTGGATGTCCCAGATTGAACTGAAGGAAGTGACTCAGTTTTAGTGTGGGTGTTTTTTTTACAATGTGCTTTGGTCTACCAAAGTTACTTTTGCCAAAATCAGGTAGGACACAAAACACTTATATTCACAAATGTCATCATCAGGAAAATTAGAAAGGCAGATTCCATATTTCCCAAGGAACATTCCTATCCAAATGCCAAGTTTCTGTGATGTTGCTTTGTTCTCCTGGCATTCTTTCACAATGTTCACAATGTAAGGCATATTTGCATTTAAGTTTCATAACCATGTCATGTATGCTCTTTCGTGAAATGTCATTTTACTGGCGTTTGCATCCCCCACATGCTAGGATAACACACATCATTTTATTTTAATGGCGCAAAAAGTGCATTAAAGCTGTCAAAACTTTACATTACTGCTTCTTTAGGTTACTGAAATAAATACCTTTATATAAAAAGTATTTTCAATCACATGAGCCGGCTTTGTTTCCAAAAGTAGGCTGTCCTTTCAAACCCCCAGCCGAATGTCAAGCTCTAGTCAGCTTTGCCCAGGGTTGCCATGGATTCACCTTTGATCCTAGGCAGTTGAAGCTAAGGAGAGGTGTCAGAGGAATTCACACTTGCCTGTGACAAGGCCAGTCCCCCTGGTGCATTGTTCCTTGCTGAAGAAATGCCAGGAAGTCTGACGAGGTTGCTAGATCCTCCATATTGGCCCCTTTCATGTGCCCAGGGGGCTGGTCCACTTGGGGAAGGTAATTTTGAAGTCAGTGACTGCCAAACCTCATCTGTTGCTCTCAAAGTATTTTTTTTTCCTTTCTTTAAACAGAAAACAAGTCTTTTGGAGAATAAATATCATGTATATTTTAGAGCAAAGCCTCATATTCCATCACATTTCGGTGCAAGCACAGGGCATCATTTTAACATTTCACTTTCAAAAGGTATTTTCCTGCTTGGCAAAAGCACCGTTTACACATGGGTTAATTTTTCTTGGATGTCACTTTACAAATGCGTTTTTCCTCACATCTTTATTCTGAACATTTCCATAGCTCTGTCAATTTCTAATACACAGGAATCTGTTCAACACCAGGGTTCTTTGCAACTGACATAAGCAAATGGAGAGAGAGAGCTTCTTGTGAAGAGTTTGGCCAGTGTTACTTTGTTGCAAGAGTAAACTCTTGCCATACGGCCTGAAATGAGATTTTACTTGACACACAATGCCTTTCAGGGAGGAATAGCCCTCCTTTGATGGTGTTCGTCCTGAAGATAGATGGGCATAGATGTGTTTTACTGGAACCAAACTGTGTAATGTTGAAAGATGACAATAGCACCGGTGCAAAGTCCTTTTAAATGCAGAACATTTTCTTTTTCAGGTCAACGTTTTGAGCTGGCAGCAAAGCAGTGCTGCCTTTAAATTATCTTCTTTGGTGCAGATGAAGAAAATACTTGCAGCTATTCTCGGGGTGTTCCAGGTTCCATCGCACACCGTTTGTGCTCGGCAGAGACAGCGCAGCCATTATTTTTGGAACTGCAAAACACAGTTTTGGTGCTAGGGAATATGTGCTCAGCAGACACAGCGCAGCCATTATTTTTGTAACTGCTGAAAATGCAGTTTGGTGATGTAGAGGAAGTACGGCTGGGCTGGTAAATCTACCCCACAGATTCCCCCTGCTTTCCCGAGACATCTTGTTGAGGCAGAGTAGGGCAAAGTGGGGTTCATAAAGTGGATTTCTTGTTACATCTGGAAGCGGCACGCCAAGATCTTCCCTCTGTCTTTCGTTGGAGAGTGCGGAGCAACACCCACTTTCTTTCCTTCCCTTTCCATGTTCCCGGGGAGGTCCTCATTGGTCTAAGAGGGAATGGAATTAGTACTCTAATAGGAGATAGATAAAAAATGGTTTTAGAATCTTTCACTGACTGTCTTCCCGTGAGGTTGACATCAATGGCGCAAAACATATATTTACATTTATTAAAGTACTTGAACAATATCAGCAAACAATTACTTAGTAAGGCAAAGACACAATTGAACTTTTACACCATAGTTTCATCAAATATTTTGCAATAACACTGAAGAAAAGTACTCCCTGTTAAATAGATATACCTATGGACCTACCTATTCCATTCTGCTTTTATTTATTGCTTCGTATTCTCCAGGTGTCTCCTCTATTTCATTTTCCTTGGACTCCACAATCAGCTGCAAAGTGTGTCTGGGGTGACAACTCTTTAACTGACTAATGTGGACCCATGTCTCTTCTGACAGCTCTCTTTTTGTCATGGTCATAAAGTCAGGGGCACAGGAATGCAAGGGCTGCATGCACAGGAGACGTGGATAGACACTTGCCTGGCACCTTTGGCACCAGGCTCATGAACAAAGTAAACAAGAACATCCATTTAACGCCAAAAAGCTTTTATTATGGACATAGCACTTAAGATGCATTAACCTTAAACATTCCATCTATTAAGCAGGATGCATTAACCTTAACATTCCATCCATTAAGCAGCACCAAGTGCATTCTTGGGTGTGGCTGCTAATGGATTGCCTTTGCATGTGCTCACCCTCTAGGAGTGGCAGGGTGTGGCTGGTAAGCCGGCGCTAATGTGCGTGCCCACGATCTCAGCTATATAAGCTTCCCCGATCCTCAAGACAGAAGCTTCGTGTTATTCTGCACTTGCAAGCAGTGTAATGCTCACAGTCGCCTGAGGTTAGACGTACCTTCAAGATCCTGCTTCCTGGACATCCTGCTTCCTGCCAGCATACCTACCAACTGGGGGAAGCTGTTCTTACCTGTACATCTCTTTGGCGAACCAAGTATTCATCTTTACACTTTCCGGAATGCCGAAATCTTCATCTTGGCACCGCAGCACGACACACACACATCGTCGACAGCAGCGCCTGCAAGGAAAAACAGAAGAAAGGTTAGACATTGAAAAAACAGTCAGTTTAAGGTTGTGCTATGCCATACTTCGCGCTTTCCTTAAACCATCACTTACCTGCTGTTGAACATTGCGGTAGCATCCATCTTCCATCCGGCTGCGTCTCGCATCTCACAGCTGCAATGCGGGCACATTTCCATCTAAAGGAAGAAAACAGAAGGGAGACATTATTGCAGGCATAAAGAGGAGCAACACATAAAGACATTAAACAGAACAAACAGCATCACAAGATCTCAAGAAAGACTTACCAATCATAAGGAGTAGCATAATCGCAGCTGGACTGGACTACTCCTTATCAGGGATCAGTGAAGGAACTAGATCCCATTTGATGCGCCCCTCCCAGAAGTAGCAGGACGGAGAGCTTATCTTCCATAATTCACAGGTGAGCTTTATGGGCCGGCGTATGCTCACAGAAACCATACTTTCGGGTGAAGGGTTAGAGAGGTACAAGAATCACAGATTGGCGCACTCACACACTCTTATCTCCACACAGGAGCAGTATCACCACGTACCACCGCTCACAGCTTTTTCTACTGAGGGAGAGGCCTGAAGGGGATGATTCAAGTTCAGGGAGGGCTGCAACCGTGCCCCAATGCCTCCGCAGAGACCAGGTGAGTGTAACACTTTTGGGGATACGGATTCTGTAGGCGTCAGGTGATATTTTGTCTACAATTTCAAAAGGACCGCACCAGGAGGGGAGACATTTTCTCTCCTTTGTCTGGTTCCTCTGAAAATTGTACAAGTAGACCATGTCTCATACTTGGTGTTCATTTTTGGTTCTTTTTAAATCATATTGGGCCTCATTATGAGTTTGAAAGTGCCTCCAAACCCGTATTCGGGTCCGGGTAGTCGGAATGGAGACTTACCAGGTTATTCCAACCTTGGAGGATCTGGTAAGTCCCCATTCTGAAAACCATTCCCCATTCCCATTCAAGCCCCCATAGGGCTCAATGGGAATGGGGAAGGAGCTAATAACGGGCCTGCAGATAGCGGTCCCATTATTAGATCGCTGGGCCTGGAAAGACTTCAGTTTTTGCGATTTCAGTGGCCTCCTCCAGCTGTGTGGAGAGTTCTCTGGTTAGGGTGTTGACCTGGACAGAGTGTTTCAAGTAGGAGTGCCTGCGCCCAGAGTAATACTCCCAAGGTCGCTGTTATCCACCACTATTCGAATGGTGTTGTGTTCTACGTTGTCTAATGGAGTTGGGTTTAATTTTTAAGTCAATTGGGAACTGTCAGGTCCATCCTGGGATGGTGACCTCCTCTGCGATTTGAACTTCAACCGTCGGGACCAGGCCTTGTAATTTATAAGGTCAAAATTAATTGCAAACCCATTGAGAATGTCACTGCCTAAATAGACTGCAGCAGGGACATCTAGCAGAAACCAACAATTATGCTCTATGCTTTTGTCACCTATAGACATTTTAAGCATACACCTGCTAGGCAGGAGATGTTTGGAATTTGGGAGTTTCCAGACCCATTCCACACGTATCAATTAATTTAAATGTTTGAATGGTTGGATCTTTTGGGAGTTTCCTGAACATGGCTTCGCTGATGAAGTTATTTCCGTTGTTCAAGCACACTCTGTCGTGGAAAGGCTCCGTCCCCTCATTTAACTGAATAGTGAGGAACAGCTGTTCTCCAATTTTCTGAATGTTCGATAAACTTTGAGCTGGTTTTTCATCAATTTTGACTATAGGATTTGGATTTTCAGATTGTGAATTGGTATAAAATTTCAAAGTATTTCCTTCCAGTGTGGAATGCCACTTGAAACTGGAAGGAAGGTTGATTTTAAGGAATGGAGAGGAGTTTCCATCACCAGGTTGTTGTCCTACAGCAATTACCGTAATGTCAGGTGTTTGCTTATTTTGAAGATGAAACTCGATTTTTGTTCAACCATGTGGCATGTGCCATTTAAACTGACATAGTTGCTGCTTTGTTTTAATTTTATTGGTGGGTTAGCCTGAGTCCAGAGGAACTTGTTCACATAGTCTATTAGGGGACACAACCTGCAAAGGATGTCATTCCCTAATAGAAAGGGGCTCCCATCTGGGGTCACGACTATAACTGGGTGCTTCACCTTATATCGCCAAATTTTTATTTCCAGAACCGCAGTCCCCTCGATGGGAATTTCATTCCTGTCAAAGTTCTGTAGTTGCCCATGAAGAGGGTTGAGAGGGATCTGGTGTCCCTCCCCCTTCCTGAATTTATCTGCTCAAAGGTCTTTTTAGAAAGAAGAGTGGCTTGGGTCCGAAGAGTGGCATGGGTCCCAGTGTCCACCAGTGCTGAAAATTCACATTGCCTTTGCACTCGAACAGGAGCATAGAATTTACCTTTTTTCTCCTCCATTCGGCAAAGGTAATGATCATTTTGGGCAAGCAGGGTGGTCAATTTCTTTATTTTGGACTCCGACACAGTGGAGTTTTGGACAGTTTTTTGTGCCGAAGTTTTTAGTTTCTCCTACCCACCCTCTGTTCCATGGGTTGCAGATTTTCGGGGGCAAGACATTTTAGTTCCTGTTCTGAGGTGTCCAGGGGCTTTTCACGGGTGACGAAGGAAGCTTCCTTTAGGGCTTTACACACCCCTTCCTCCCTTGCATCCTCCTCTGGAACTGGTGGGTTGTTGTAGTTCTCTCCCGGTCATTGTTCTAGGGTACCAGACCCTTGGTTTGAGGGTTTCTGGGCTGCCATGTTCATCTGAGGGTTCTGCTGACCCGTCAACATATGACTCAGATCCTGAGTGAGGTTCTGGACCTGGCGCTCCAGTTGGGGTACCCATTCCGGCTGGTACGGGGGTCTTTGCTCAAACCTAGGTGGTTCTCAGGAAGGGTAACTATCCCTTCTCCCGGAGTACCCTGGGTGCTGGGGATTCCCTTGCTAACCCTCCACCGCTGGCCTCCCCTCTCCCAGATTAGGTGGTCTGGACTCCTGAAAGCGGGGAGAGAAAGGAAGGTTGTCCTGCAGGTTGGGGTTCGGAAGGTACCGTGGGAAGAAACTTAACCCAGGGTTTGGAAAATTACTGCCCTCCTTACGGAAGTTGGGAGGGAAGTTTCCTGGGGCAGTACTCACCTGGTTGTATCCACCCCCTCGAGCCAAGGGAGTCTATACGTACCCCAAGATAGATCTATTGCCCATATATCTGGGACTGATATAATTTGCAGAGTTAGAGGTCACATTGGTGGGAGTGCCTACCTGACTACTACCTGCTACTGATTGATCAGATGGCCTTCTTTGCCTCTGGTTTGGCTGGTTTTGAGAAGGTGTATTTTTAGGACCCCCATTTATATGTCAAAAATGGGGGCAACCTTCACCTCTGCAACCTTAGCAGCAGCGTGAGTGTTGGTTGGTTTGGGGTTTTTTGTTTGATTTTTGCAGGTTTTTGAACCTCATAGATTTGGGTAGCCTGCTCTATTACGCAGTCCAGGTTCCTGTTGTCGTGAAAGTCTCTTATCAGCTGGGTCATTATGGATTTTGGGAGCACATGAAAATAGGTGGTTGGAAATTCTCTATTTTCCATGCACATTCACCTGTTAGTTTGCGCAAAGGCACTTTTGAGCTCCTGTACAAATTTTCTTGGGGGATGATCCTCACCACACTGCAGATTGTAGACCTCTTTGCAAGCCTCCTGTGGGTTTCTGTGGTCAGAAAAGTGCTTCAAGATGGCCGCCTTATAGTTGGACCACCTTGAATGGTTCTGGTCTTTCAGCCCCGCAAAGAAGCTGGAGTACTCAGGAGAGAACGTCCATTTGGCATATTCTATGCAATTGTAGCTATTTTTGATGTTAAGGGTCCATCATCTGTTCATATAACTCCAGATGCTCCCAGGCAAAATATTTTGCATTTTGTGATATAGAGATTTGAAATTCCTAATAGCCTTAATCTGCTGAATGGGTTCTTTCAACAGAGCACTCTTTTGTTTATTGTCCTTCTTTTGCTGCTTCACCTGAGTCCATTCGCCCTCAGACTCAGAGCTGCTACTGTTTGAAGTCCCCTCGTTATCTTCCATGCGGTCCCTGATTCTTTGAACTGGTGAGTCGGTCTAAGAATGTTGGGCCTAGTTCCTTCTCCCCTGTTGCACCTTGAGCTCTCTAGAGAGTGGTCTTCTGACTCCTCTCTGCTTCCAGGGTTGGTGGAGAATCCCCCCCACTACCCTGATTGGATGGAGGTTTTTAGAATTCTCTTCTGGGGCCTCAATTCACACACTTTTTGTTCTGCAAAGCGAACCAAATGGTCCCTTTGTAGATGATGCTTCTGCAGGTCTAGCTCCCTGAGTTTCTCCTCATAGGAGTCTTCCTGACCAGATATATTGGCCATAACATTTTGGAATCTGTATAGGGACGCCCGTCTATCAATCTCTGTTGGGCAGCGGCTTGCCTGTTCAATCATGCTTTACCTACTAAATTCTGGTTGCCCCATGATTCCCAGTTCTTGAAAACCGGTGAACATGAAGTTCGCAGTACCTGGTGTATCCAAGGCGGTATATGGCTTAGAGGCCCCTAGTACAGAGGGCATCACACTGTGATCATGGGTGGCTCTGTCCCTCTCTACTTGTTCAGGGTCCCTCAAGTTGGGATTCAGCATAGCATACTCTTTTCCTAACATATCAAGTTTCTCTCTCTCAGTCCCTATTTCGTGACCATAGGCTAAGCCCTGAGCCTTTTGCTCTGTTATCAGGGCTTGACCTACCTCTATGACCTGCTCTTGAGCTGCCACCTGGCTATGGGGTCCCCTATTCTCATCACAGAGTGCTTCATTGTGTTTTTGCACTGCCTGCATGGCCTGGGAACATTTTTTGTTGGAGGAGATACATCTCCTGATTTTGCAAATTTTTAGCTTGGGTGTTCTCTTCTAGATCACCTTCTACTCATCTGGTGTGCCTAGTAAATGTTCATATTCTACTTTTAGTTCCTTCAGTTTCTGGAGGTCTAACTCTCTTTTCTGTAGGTCTGTTTTTAGGTTGCACACTTCCTGAAAAAGGGCATCTCTTTCTTGATACAGGGCGCCCCTCTGTTCAGCCTGGTCATCCCGCTGTTGTTTGATGGTACACAATGTCTGGCGTTCTTACTTGGTTAAATTCTGTTTAGAATTGGAGTTCTTTTATGATTCATTTATTATTCTCCTATTTCAACTTTTTGATCTGATTTTATAATATGGTTATTTGCTCGGAGAAGGTTCCGTTATATTTTAGTTGTTGATTCATTTTCTGTTGTCTCCCTGTCAACCTTTTCCTGACACTCCACTTACTTTATGCATCTAATTGGGCCTCTTGCTCGGAATTATTTTGTTGTTGTTGTAGAGCCAAGTCCTCTTTTAGCTGTTTTAATGTAAATTTCCAATTCTACCTCAGAATCTTGTCTCCTTTGCAATTTCTCACCTACTAGTTTTAGTTCAGTCTGGATGTGGGTTCAGAGCTCAGAATGGTTTTGCGCAATGGTTCTATTTTCTTCATATTTTTCCTCCGTAACTCCTATGTGAATATATATGTGTGATTCTGACCGTTTTAATCTTTAATTGTCTGGTTCATATACAACTCGCTCAAGGATTGATGTAATAGGCCACCGTCTTGCCACACATCCATGTTCATGGTGGTGACCTGTTGCATCATTTCTCCTAGCCTGGCCTCCTCATCTTGCTGTGTCCATTGTGTCCATAATGTGTGCAGACGGTGCTTCCTAGCCATGTTTATCTCTACTGTGATTATTATGAACACTGTTCTTCCTTTATTAAATTATTTATTTAAGGGTAAACCTGTAATCTGTTGCTTTTTGTCTACTTCAGGGTTGATTTTACTTTATTTTTACACACAGGCCTGATACTTAGGGTCTAAGTTTTGGGAATGTGCTTTTACAGTGTAACACAGCTTTCTAACTACAAAAGGTGTCACTACCTCCACGGTTAGCCTGCTGTGTTAAACTGTCACAGGTGGAAACACTATCTCAATCCCGGCAACAAGCCCCCACTGTGTTAAGGATTTTAGAGGAGCGGGACACTCCAGACCAGGACTCTTTCTACTGGCCAGGGATATAGCACACAATTAAGTTTGTTTCACTCAGATTCATTCTTTGAGAAGGCAGCCAACCCATCTCACACTCACCTTAACATACACCTTGTGTCGCGATGGACCATGAACCAGGCCGGTGTGTAATAATGAAATATTTATTTATTTTTAATTTTGAATAAAATCAAACACATTCAATATAGGGCAGCAATCACCAGTGTGGTGATAATTACACAAGAAAATTATAGAATACACTTAGGTTAACCTTCTAACCTAAGATACACAATGCACAATTGAAAGAAAGCAATATTACTTTTGGGTAGTGTTTTTAAATGGCACCACAGTTAGGCATTACCCCTGAAACACCCCTCAAACACCTGTTAACCAAATTGTTGGTGGTTGGAGTGGAGTAGCAAGGAGTCAGGTATACTATGCAAAAATCAGATTGAAAATCCGACCTGCCTTCCCTGAATAGGAAGCAGAAATCGTATTGAGCTCCCTTGAAAAATGAGCAAAATGGCACTCAGAATTACTGAATATTGAGTTTACATGTGCGGTTGAATGAATAAGGCAAGATTGTGTATGGCTCTATCAAAGAAGCAAGAAAACTCGCAAGCTACAAGGCAATGTAGTAAACAACGGGCATACAGTGTGGAAAATCGACTTTGGAAGGAAAAACACAGTGCAGCAAGAATCACACGTGACAAAATTGCAATTGCTTTGTTTCACGTGTTTAAAATAGCAAAACAGCAAAATTAGCTAAACAGACAGAATGTGGTTTAATGCTAAGGTACAAAGGTACACACCAGGTATGATATGAAAGTGAAAGGGTGACAGTATGGGATTCCTTAAACGAAAAGAAATCTGGTTTTAAAAGGGAAACAATTTTGTGGGCAAACTCAGTTTTGTCAGCAAAAACTATTGGTTTACTGAGACTATTTTAGTAACTATAATTAGTAAAAACACTCCACAAAATTGTTGTTTTCGAATAGCAACAGTAATGAACGTGAATTTTCAATTGGGAAATTAATTGATTTACTTCAAACAATACTAGGGAATTAGATAACTGAATGTATCGGAAAGAATAGCGCTAACACATAGAGACTAACTCATATTTTTCTAAGGACAGGATACACAGAGGACTCTAACAATTTCAAGAAGTTAATAGGACGCTCATAGTATTTCTATAGGGTTTCTTATAGGGTTGGACAAATGGCAAGGTAACAGAGTACAGGATGTAGCATTTTGATATAAGGGAGGTGTAATACAAAAAGCACTTGAATGGGGTAGTTTGGACAGCCAGCCCAGTCTCGTGACACAGGACAAAGATCTGGTCACTTGGGCAACAGCTGGGCTCTCCTCTAGGTACACAGCAGGGCAACCGGGGTCTGCTCACAGTAGACAGCGGTGTGCATCAGCTGGGCTCTCCCTGAATTATTGGGATTGTTGTAGGGTTTTTAATTGTGGATCAGTGGTTCTGCCTGGATCTGCTACCTCTGGCCTGGCACTGGAATCTGGAATCTTGCAGGGTGAATGTCAGATGTCTGGATCTTCCTCCTTTTATAAACCGAATTAAATCAAAGGATTTTTACTATGTAGCCAGAACTAAGCTAAACCTACCTCTAAGAAGGGATAGGTTAGTCTTTGGATGTTGCTGCTTCACTGTAAGCAGATTGGACTGAAGGAAGTGACTCAGTTTTAGTGTGGGTGTTTTTTACAATGTGCTTTGTTGTACCAAAGTTACTTTTGCCAAAATCAGTTATGACACAAAACACTTCAATTCACAAATGTCAGCATCAGGAAAATTAGATAGGCAGATTCCCTATTTCCCAAGCAACATTCCTGTCCAAACGCCAAGTTTGTGTGATATTGCCTTGTTCTCCTGGTATTCTTTCGCAATTTCTATGGAAAATATTTTATCAAACATCCTACAAATAGATACACAAGAGCCTAACAGCGTCGGGCATATTTGCATTTAAGTTTCATAAATGTGTCATGTACGCTGTTTGCAGAAATGTAATTTTACTGGAGGTTGGGTCCCCCACATGCTAGGATAATACACATTGGGCTTCATTACGACCCAGGCGCTAAGTGGTTAACGGCACCGTAAAAGGCTGCGGCGCCGTTAACCACTTAGCGCCTTACTACGAGGTCCCTTTGCGGGACCCGACCTGAACGGCTGGTCTGGTACCATAATTGCCGCCTTCCCCATTACCATTGAGCCATATGGGGCAAAAATGGGAATGGGGAAGGGCCATGGTGAAATGGGGAAATACTGCCCCACCAACCTTGGAATGGGGCGGTATTTCCCCATTTCACCATGGCTAACATGTTACAACACCGGCACCAACCATGGTGCTAATAGCGCCATGGTTTAGCGCCAGTGTTGTAATGAGGGCCATTGTTTCATTTTAATGGTGCAAAAATTACTTTTGTAGCTGTCAACATTTGACATTACTGCTTCTTTAGGTTACTGAAATAAATACTTTGATATAAAAAGTATTTTCAATCAAATGGGCCGGCTTTGTTTCCAAAAGTAGGCTGTCCTTTCAAACTCCCAGCCAAATTTCATGCTCTAGTTAGTTTGCCCAGGGTTGCCATGGATTTGCCTTTGATCCTAGGCAGTTGAAGCTAAGGAGAGTTGTCGGTGGAATTCACACTTGCCTTGGACAATGCAAGTTCCCCTGATACATTGTTCCTGACTGGAGAAATGCCAGATTCTCCACCTTGGCCCCTTTCATGTGCACAGGGGGCTGGTCCACTTGGGCGAGGTAATTCTGTTCCCATGGTAGGCAGGGCACATTTGAAGTCAGTGACTGCCAAACCTGTTCTTCTGGTCTCAAAGTTATTTTTTTTCCTTTCTTTAAACACCAGCCAAGTCTTTTTGGGAATAGCATGTATATTTTAGAGCAAACCCCCATATTCCATCACATTTCGGTGCAAGCACAGAGCATCATTTTAACATGCCACTTTCAAAAGGCATTTCCTGCTTGGCAAAAGCACTGTTTTACACACAGGTTAATTGTTCTTGGATGTCACTTTACAATTGTGTTTTTCCTCACATCTTTATTCTGAACATTTCCATAGCTCTGTCAATTTCTAACACAGAGGAATCTGTTCGACACAAGGGTTCTTTGCAGCTGACACAAGCAAAGGGAGAGAGATAGCTTCTTGTGAAGAGTGTGGCCTGTGTTACTTTGTTGCAAGAGTAAACGCTTGCCATACGGCCTGAAATGAGATTTTATTTGACACACAATGCCTTTCAAGGAGTACTATCCCTCCTTTGATGGTGTTCATCCTGAAGATAGATGGGCATGATTGTGTTTTACTGCAATCAAACTGTGTAATGTTGAAAAGATGACAATGGCACTGGTGCAAAGTCCTTTTAAACATAGAAAAATGTCTTTTTCAGTGTGAAGTTTTGAGCTGGCAGCATACCAGCTCTGCCTTTGAATTCCTATCTTTGGTGCACATGAAGAAAATACTTGCAGCCATTCTCGGGGTGTTCCAGGTTCCATCTTGCCCCATAATTGCAAACACAGTTTTGGTGCTAGGGAATATGTGCTCAGCAGACACAGTGCAGCCATGAGTTTTGTAACTGCTGAAAATGAAGTTTGGTGATGTAGGGGAAGTTCTTCTGGGCTGGTAAATGGACCCCACCTTGGCCTGTTTCAATGCTACAAGTAATATTGCAGTATTCTGGTTGCAGTTAGATACTAGTTTGCAGTGTCCCATGTCTATAGGGTAAATTTCAAAGCTCGTGCAATCCTGTTGGTAGTTTCATTTCTTTCCACATTTTGAAGTGGTGGTGCACCATTATGAGTTTACTTTCTGATATTTGCATTTGAATTGAATTTGTATGGGTATTGTTAGACAGGTGGTGACAAATTTGAGTAGTTGGTGGTTTCAAAGGTTTTGTCGATAGATTTGAACTCTCATACTTAGTATTTTTTTTATTTTTACGTATCATGTAGGAAACAATATTAGTGTCATTTTTGTACACTTATTGTTTCTCTGAGTACAATCATTGGGTTCATTGGGGAGCACATTGTACAACAGACACATTGATGTATTTGTTGGATACTTACTGTATGCTAAGTTTTTCTAGTTCCACAGCATAGAAGATAATACCTTTTTTTTCTGCAATTACGTAGGTCCTGCTGGGTGTTGGGGAGTAAGGTATTCTAATTATGTACATCAATGAGTACATTTTGGCTTCAAGAATATTAAGTAGGCATTTGCAAGTTTTGAAGGTAATCTCTGCTTTGGAGCAATGAAAGTCTCATTGCATTCCCTCCATGAGCATTGCTTTCTAATGTATGCCGAATAGTGGCCTGCACTGGTTGTGTCGCCTGTGTGGTAGATTATGACTACTGTTGTCAAGGTTTTCTTGGCAAGTGATATCTGTCCGTGTGTGAAGGTAGTAAGTGTGCAGTTATGTTTGGTTCCACCTGCATTGTATCTTAAAAGCATTAATATTACATATTGACTGTGATTGTATATGTAACGTTGAACGATTATCGGAATTGAAGGAAGTACACAATATGCCATGGTTTGCATTTTTCACCAGTTTTTGAAATGGAATGCATTCACAGTTAGGTATTGATACATAGACAAATCGCTCGTTAGGGGCGTGCTCCTGAATGACATGGTTGCAGAGAGTGCATGCATGATTCCACATGTAGGAAATCTGAAAGATTTAATTAATGGGTATGTTTTTGTTTTCTAGGATTTGTAGTAAGTGCATTAGAAATTCCTGAGGATCATCTTGTCTGTTTAACATTAATTTAATCATTCCAGCACAGTAGACCAAGTCCTGCCTTATTCCTGAGACACTGTAAGTGTTGTCAGGATTATTTGCTGCATTTCTGTGAAGGATTAGTATTTGTAAACACAACTGGTCCGAGCCATTTAAATAAATGTTTTCAACAATTGCAGGCATTTGGAATAGAACATTCATTGCTACATTTGCATAGCAATTTACACCAGTTATATTGGAAAATTTGAAGGGACCACGTAGTTCTGAGTACTTTGATGGATGTGCACAAGATTTCTTTGAAGAGGTACTTTTCTTTGTGTGTGGAGTTGGGTATGTGTTGTCCTTTTCAGTCCATTTTTCTGTGTTTTTGATAGTTGATGTAGTATGAGCTGATTTTAATTTCTTTGGTTGGTACTGTTGGGAAACCATTTAGAACTCTGATTAAATGAGTTTTCTTTTAAAACCTTTCTGTTTTTGAGGAATAGGGTACATTTTCAGAAGGGGTGTGTAGACTGCTTGTTGTCTATTGTACTCTATGATGCAAGGAATGTCAGTGCTGACTGCAAATGCAACAAAATTGACTAGGTATAGTCCTTGAAGTGTACGTAGGCGAGACCGTGCTACATAACTCATGCCTTCTTTAAAGACTGTGCTGCCAATATCAATTAATGTTTGATCTAAGGTTAGACCTTGCGATTTGTGAAAAGTCCCTGCATAAGCAAGTACAGAGATAACTCTGAGTGCATACATGTCTTTGAAAAGAAGGAATCGAGCAGTTGTGCATCCTATCCTTTTAACTTCTGAATGTTTGTCAAACTGGACGTTTGATGCTGATGTCCCGTGGGTATGTCTGGAAGCCAATAACTGTTCCAAGTCCTCCATTAACTAAACCTTGCTCTACGTCAAGGTTACGTTTTATCATTACTCTACAGTTAACACATAATGTTCACATTGTATCCAAATCAGCTTTGTTGGAGATAGAGTTTTCTAGGGTATTTAGGGGCAATTCATAGAAATCGGTGCACAAGTGGCGCACGCGGCTGGCGTACAGAGTGCGCGTGCGGCAGTCTGTGCCAGCTGCGTCCGCCAAAACCCATTTCGGCGCACAGAGTATTAATGGATTTTAACATCCAGAACCAGCCGTGGTGCAGTGTGGCACAGCGACCCTTCAGCAGCGCCAATTACACCCCAGCCCTGCCCCGTGCGCCATGAACAGTGCACATATCCAATACATGGCGCAAAGGCCAGTGGACCAACATACAACCCCCCCAACCACGAAATTGCATGTAAAACTCCCCGCCCACCCCTCAGAATACACGTACCCCTCTTGCACTTGCGAAATCGCGTGTAAAACTCCACACGCACCCCTCAGAATACACATACCCCACTCGTACCAGGTAAATTGCGTGGAAAAAGTCCCCCCTGTGCTGTGGGCTGCATGTGGGGCATGGGGAGGGTGGATGGGCAGCCTGCGCGAATTTCATGGGTGCGCAGGAAGTTTCACACGCGATAGGCCCTGTACAAGCGGGCTACGTGTATTTGTGGGGTACGCAGGGAGTTTCACATGTGATACGCCCTGTGTGAGTGGGGTATGTGTATTTGTGGGGTACGCAGGGAGTTTCACACGCGATAGGCCCTGTGTGAGCAGGGTACATGTATTTGTGGGGTACGCGGGGAGTTTCACACACGATAGGCCCTGCGCGAGCAGTGTATGTGTATTTGTGGGGTACGCAGGGATGTTTACACACAATAGGCCCTGTGTGAGTGGGGTAAATGTATTTTGGGGGTTCGCAGGGAGTTTCACACGCAATAGGCCCTGTTTGAGCAGGGTACATGTATTTGTGGGCTACGCAGGGATTTTCACATGCGATAGGCCCTGTGCGAGCAGGGTATGTGTATTTCGGGGGTTGCGCGGGAAGTTTCACACACGATAGGCCCTGTGCAAGTGGGGTACATGTATTTCGGGGAGGCG
Source organism: Ambystoma mexicanum (assembly GCF_040938575.1). Taxonomy (NCBI): domain Eukaryota; kingdom Metazoa; phylum Chordata; class Amphibia; order Caudata; family Ambystomatidae; genus Ambystoma; species Ambystoma mexicanum. The sequence goes on from NC_090939.1 coordinate 341,606,626, forward strand.
CGAGATGTTTCAAATGCGATACCCCATGTGAGAGTGTGGTATGTGTATTTGTGGGCTACACGAGGAGTTTCACACGGAATAGGCCCTGTGCGAGGGGGGTATGTGTATTTGTGGGCTACACGAGGAGTTTCACACACAATAGGCCCTGTGCGAGCGGGGTACGTGGATTTGTGGGCTACGCAGGGACTTTCACACGCGATAGGCCCTCTGCGAGCAGGGTACTTGTATTTGGGGGTACACAGGGAGTTTCACATACGATTTGGCATCGTGGGACCTCCCAGGTGTGCGGTTTCCCCCCTCCCCATGCCCTGCAGGCAGCCCACACCACAGGGGTCTACCCTACAACCCTCACCATGCCCTGCAGGCAGCCCACATGACACCATGCAATTGTGAGCACACGTGTGAGCCCCTATTCATGTCCCCCACCCATCCACCCACCCCCAGTGATGGGCACCTGCCAGCAGGACCTGACTCATGTCCCCCCACCCACTCACCCATCCAGCATTGACGGGCACCTGCCAGCAGGCCCTGACTCATGTCCCCCTGCACCCCTACCCACCCAGCAGTGACGGGCACCTGCCAGCAGGCCCTGACTCATGTCTCCCACCCACTCACCCACCCAGCAGTGACGGGCACCTGCCAGCAGGCCCTGACTCATGTCCCCCTGCACACCAGCCCACCAGCCATGACGGGCACCTGTCAGCAGTCCCTGACTCATGTACCCCCATGCACTCACCCTCCCAGCAGTGACGGGCACCTGCCAGCAGGCCCTGACTCATGTCCCCCTGCACCTCCGCCCACACAGCAGTGACTGGCACTTGCCAGCAGGTCCTGACTCATGCCCCCCACCCACTTACCCACCCAGCAGTGACGGGCACCTGCCAGCAGGCCCCAACTCATGTCCCCCTGCACCCCCACCCACCCAGCATTGATGGGCACCTGCCAGTAGGCCCTGACTCATGTCCCCCCAGCCACTCACCCACCCAGCAGTGACGGGCACCTTCCAGCAGGCCCCGACTCATGTCCCCCTTCACCCCCACCCACCCAGAAGTGACGGGCACCTGCCAGCAGGCCCTGACTCATGTCCCCCTGCACCCCCACCCACCCAGCAGTGATGGGCACCTGCCAGCAGGCCCCGACTCATGTCCGCCCAACATGTTATCATGATCCACACTCATGGCCCTTATGGCCACCCAAATCCCACCCCACGCCACCACAGTCCAAACACCCAACCAAGTATTCCATCCACCCCACATTGAAATCCCCATGTCATGATAGATCCCAAATGACAAGTATGCACATCAATACATGTCCGTCACACACATACAATGGGTGTAAGTGAATGAGAAAACCCACATCATGACATGCATGAAACCAATGAAAGAATACCACACAAATGAAGTATAAAACAAAAATATATTAAATACAAAAGCAAGGGAATGAAAGAAAATCACACAATAATAAAAGGTTGCATGTCCAAAATGAATGAAAAATATATGAATGCAGAATCCAAATGAATCCAAATGAAAAAGGATCCAAAGCATTTGTCCATCAAACCAAATCCAAAGGTAAACAAAAAAGAAATCCATTGCTCCATGGGTAAAAAAAAATCAGTCACGTCAAATCCAGTCCAGAAATATATACAATGTAAAATCCAGGGTCCATGAGCCCAACAATTCAAAGGAAACCTACAAAATACCCTACCTAATAAATAACTATATACAAAAAGGTGGGGCATAGTCCATGCACCCCAAATGAAAGAAAAATAGAAAGGAAACCTAACACTAATGAACTATATACAATGGCGGCAGGCAAGTCCTACGGCTCACTTGTTGATTTCCTGGGCCAGGGCATCATCGAACTCCTGTTCAACGTCCTGGAGGCGGGCCTGTTCCTTGGCCCCGAGGTCTCGCAGGGATAACACTATGTCCACCTCCAACTCCCTGCAAATTTCCTCAAGGCACTCAGCCCGCCTCACCGACCTGCGCATGGCGTTCTCCGCCCTGACCATAGTGAGCCGTGCCTCTTCGCCCACCGCCGTTCCACAAGTATTTGCTGGCCCAACTGCTGCCACACGGAAGGCACTCCCAATCCAGGGTCCTCCTGCCCTCCGGCCGATGCCTGCCCCTCTGATGTTGATGGCCCCAAGCCATCATCGCTTCCACCTTGAGCCTGCTGCTGCAGTGCATGTGCCCTGCCTGTTGATGCCTGCGCTTTCTCCTCCTGCTGTGGTCCAGTTGTTGGGGTGGCCACCCCTGCTGGACCTCCGACTCCTGACTGTGGCAGGGATGTGTCCTCCACCAGCCTGGCCGCTGGGTCAGAGGCAGCTCCACAGGGTGCCCAGGTGATACTTGGGCCAGAAGATGGCACAGAGGACAACTGGCGCATAGGGGGTTCAGTTGAGGACAGGGTCGGTACAAGGTCCAGCTGTCAGAGGAACCCAGCACTGGTGACCCGTCCTAGTAGGTCGACGCAGTCAATGAGGCATTCCAAATAACGTGCAGAGTCCTCACGAAAACCCTGCACGTCATCCCGGATGCCCCGTTGATGCAACGCCACCCCAGCCAGGACAGGCTCAACACGGTCCCGGATTGCCACGTCCGCAGAGAGAGGAAGGCCAGTTGTTGTTTGCGCATCCCCTCCCTGAGAACGGGTTTGGACAAAGGCATCCCTGCTGGTGCAGGATGATGCAGTCACAGGATCGGGACAGGATTACACACAGGCACCTCTGCAGCCACCTGTGCTGCCTCCTGTCCCTGCCCCTGGACTGCACCTCTAGCACCAGTGGAATGCCCCCTCCAGACCCCGTGTGTGGTCCTTCCACAGCATCCTCCTCAACCAATCTCCCCACCAACCTGGATGACTTCGTGCCATCTTCCTCCATAGGTCCCTGTGGGGTCTCAGCTGCCCCTTCAGCTGCCGAGCTGTGCACCTCCGACCTCTGCCTCTTGGACCTACCCTTGGAAGCTACAGCCACGGACACGGCACCAGACTCCTCACTCCCCGACGAGATGACAACCTGGGAGGGGAGCAGGGCCTTGCGGCTACAACTGGCGGTGCGATCCCTGCCGCTGTGCTCCACAGCACTGTCTCCGTCCTCTTCATCAGTTGATGCTGCAGACAGGGAGATACAGAACACAGGCATCAGGGCACTGTACAACGCTCTGATACACACATGACAGTTGCACATCAGGGGCAGTGTCACACTTCACACATGGCATCACACTCCCCAAAACACATATCATTTGAACCCACACGCATGCGCAAATTAACAGGAATCTTGCAGCAGGCAGCATCATTCATACACATACAACAGCATGAGCATCTGAAGGTTAGCCTGACATCACATGCAACACGGGGAGTGCAGAACACATGCACACATGCCACCAGACATACATGCATCTGTACATCTCCACCACCTAACGCAGTGATATCTTCACCATCCATGTCACATCTGCCAATCAGCCTCCTACATGTCATTGTCACATGCATCCATGTTGTATCACAGTGGCACACATGTCAAATACACACACATGCACATGTACATTGTGCACATACATGAAGGTAGAACCAGCATCCATGTGTCACACCACAACCATGCCACAGTACATTTACATAATTATACACATGTGTGCACCGACACATGCATTTGGGCACCATGCATTTGAACACATACACCATTGATGTGCCTCACACATGACCAGACTTGCATGCGGCAGGCACATGTCCCTGTACATACACATCCATACATGGGCCTTCCAAGACATATGTGCAACCTGCATACTCCTGCCACACCGCAACATGCACAGCGTCCAAGCAGTATGCATGGACTCTTACCACTAGACTCCAGACGGGTCTGGCTCTGAAGGATCTGGCGATGGAGCGCTGGGTGTATGTGTTCCAGGACCCTCATCTGGATGTTGGTTAGGGGGACCTGGCACCCCTCTGCATGCTTTGCCTTCAAGAAGCACCGTGCCTTGCTGAGGGTCCTGGACCTGAAGTCCTCCCAGCGCTTCCGGACGTGTTGCATGTCACGGACTGCCACCCCCTCCACGTAGATGCCAACTTCATTGGCACTGAAGCTGCAGCCCTCTGCCTCTCTGCTGGGGGGTTTCCACTGGTGCCAGATGGTGTTGTGTCAGACATGGCAACCCCCGAGGCAGGTGTGTGTGAGCAACTGGGTCCTGGGGCTGGGCTGTGGAGCAATGGAATGCCAGTCGGGAGTCTTCTGTTCCAGCAGGGGTGGTCACAGCAACTGGACCCCTGCAGATGGCTGAGGTGGAGGCACCAAACAGCAGGGCACGTGGCCAGCAGGCAGGCAGGAGCAGATGGCAGGTGGCAGCGTGCTCTTGGCTCTGGGGGGCAGGAAAATGGCCTTCAGGGCAGGAGTGTGGTCTTCCGTGTGTTGTCGCGTGGCCAGCTTGATACAGAGTGATTTGGCACGTGAAAAAACTGCACATCAGTGTGTATTCAACGAAAGGCACTTAGCGCGTAAGCGCCTATGTGACGTGATACACACGGGCGTTTCCCTCAGCATGGGTGCATCCGCATGTGGAACAAAATATCACGTACGCATGTTAATGCGTGTAATCCGAGGAAAGGGCCTAAGCACGTAAGAGAAGTGATGCGCAGAGGCCTTTCCCTCAGCACGGGTTAAAGGTGAGCGGGGCCAGCAGTTCACTGTACGTGCCTTTCGTGGAGCCTGACGTGTCTGTTGCTACTTTGTGTTGTTTCGCACACCATCACAACTTCACAGCGGATCAAGGACGTATCTCTTCTTTTGGCGGGAGTATTGGCTACACGTGTTTTTCATTATCACGCTAGTCTCACGGTGAGTTGCGCATGCTATTTTTCCCACTGCGGGTGCCACTGTGTATCGCGTACCCATTTTCGAGGTCATAGTAGCCTGCATGTCCCACACGTATGTGTTTTTCGTGTCCCTGGGTGCCACTGCGTACTGCAGGTGGTTAATTTCGACACACGTGGGCTACCGGGGGTTGTGTGCACGGTTTTACTGCAGTTTTGGGGTGCCTGAGCATTGCGTGACCCATCACTTTATCACCGGGGTTACATACAGTCTTGCAAGTGCAGGGGTGCTGTTAACATCTTGTATCCCACCCCCTTCACCCCAATTGCCCAGGACAATTGTCGTGTACACCTCCCATTGGCACTACTACATGTGTGCCGGCACTACTCCATCTGTGCCATGGCTGGGAGGTCATAAAAGGTGAGGGGTGTCTCAGCTGGGCATACTCCACGTGGCGGGCGTGGTAGGGGATGTAGCTGGGGTAACCGGGGAGAAGGGGGACTCCTGGGTGTCCATGGTGGCTGCAGAGGGGTAAGAGGCAGGGGTGTGCCACTTTGGCGCAATGTTGTGCCACGTGTTGGTGCAGTCATACCACCACCCCCTGCGGCTCCGGGAGATGCAGTTCTTGCATCTGGCACTGGCGCCCATGTGACCCGGCAGTCCATTTCATCGACTGCCACGGGCCCAAGGGTAGTGGTAGCTGGAGGTGCAGCTGTGGACACCACCACCCAGGCTCAGGGTCTGCCAGCGCAGGCTGCGTTGGCACTTGAAGAGTCCCTGGAAGATTTCCAGGAGGTCAGGAGGCACACCGTAGGTGCACGCAGGGCTGCCCTGACCGAGGCACGTGTCCCTGGGGCAGTAATGTCATCTGCTGCTCCGATCAGCCGGGTGTTGGCAAGTGCATGGGCAGATGCAGCCGACACCACCCCGGTTGTTAGTCTATCATCTAGGACAGTCCTGGTCAATGACCCTGGCACAGCGGATTTTGCTGCGCAGGGTCCATTCCAGGGCACCCAGCAGCCACTGAAGCAAGTCAGGGCTTCCGTCCTTGTTCCACCTGCCACTCCCTCGGTTCATTCCACCAGCGCCACTGCACATACTGATCAGGGCGGCATTTGCCAGCCAGAGTCCGGACCAGTGTCTAAGAGGAGGAAGGTTGCACCTGCAGTAGAGGCTGGGACCCCAGACACAGCTCCGGCCTCTGGCAGGTCAAGGAAGAAGCCTTTCTGCGTGCAGGAACTCGACTTCCTTGTGTACTACGTGCGGGATCACAACCGTGATATGCTAGTGGGGCCGAATTGTCAAACTGCGGCTGCCCATCGTATGTCCCACTGGAAGCAAGTTGCGGATTGTGTGAGTGCATTCAGCCATGAAGTGCGCACAGCCCAAGAGTGCAAAAGGCGTTGGGATGACATCAAACGCAATACTGAGGCGAAGCATGCTTCTAATTACAACATGACTCTGGTGACTAGCAGTGGGCCACCACCTGAGGAGGAAGACCTCACTCTGCACGAGTCAGTCGTTGCAGGGTTCATACCAACAGGATTGGTTGAAGGAGTGGGAGAGATGCTGGACTTTGATGCCACGTCCGGTGAGTGTTGTTGTGTGTTTGTCGAGGCCATGTGTGGTTTGCTTGTGTGATGTGTGGTGCTTGACTGGATGATCATCGTAATATGTGTCCAGGGTGACCTGCATTTTAAGGCATTTGACCATCCATTCCGTGCCCACTCTGGCTCAGTCCAGCATCACACACATGTTTACGGTTTCACATTCTGTGTGGGTCACAGGCCTCCCCCTGTTTCAGGCCCACTGACTCTGTTCAACTGGTGTTGTGGCTTCTGCACACATGGGTGTACTACTGAGGGTTCATCATGTCTTCTGCTTACTGTCCCATTATCACCTGCTGTGTTGTCAGTTGACTCAGATGATGATATTGATGATAGTCAACACTGTCTGCCAATACACAGGTCTCTGGTCACCCTTTCACTGGCATGCAATGCCTCCCTGCATTTCCACTTAGGGGGCGGGGGGGTTGCTTTTAGCCATGCAACCCATTGCATGCACATTGCATGTGATGCCAGAACTTGCCCTTGCATTGCCTTCACGTTTATTGATGGACATCATAATGTACTTGTTCATGTAGATAGTGGGTAATGTACACATGTTCTGCACTGCAGCAACCCACTTCTGAGCCGTGTCACACCGTTCTACATGCCTACTCACTGATGCAATGTCAAAGTGACCTGGCATGTATGGTCAGTTATTCATCCCTTCTCTGTCATGAATGCGACGGGCACAGGTGCATCCTGTGACACATGTACTCAGTATTGGAACTCCCTAGTGGTTGTTTAGATGATTTGATTGGACAATCTGCGGCCTATACCAACTGGCACAGGGCGCTGATTGATTGTAGCCTACCAATCGGGTTGTAATGACTGTGGAGCTTCCTTCACGTGTGTATGTGTGCACTTCCACATACATCAAAGCAAGCAGTCTTGTAGCTGCTTGTTTGGTGTATTGGATGCTGGTCATGTTGACAATACAGGTGTATGGGGAAATGGGTGTTTTTGAATGCTTTCACATGTACATATGCAAGCAGCTTGAACGTTGTGTAGTGCAACATTGCGAGTACTCACTTATGTGTTTGTGAAAGTGTTCATTTACTCATGTCTCTTCCGCAGCTTTTTTGTTGATTGATTAATATGTAGTTGTTTGACATTTATGCTGGTGAGATTTCTGCATTGCACAAGTTATGTGGAGCTAGCATGATCCTGAAGGTTCACTGCTGTGCAGTATGTTTATGCCCAGGCCCACTTAGCAATTATGGTGGGTCCTGGGTGTGGACATTTGCCCAAGGAATGAGTGAATAGTGCACATTCATAGCCCAATGTGCTCAATCAGGCCCAGAGGGGGGTTGTGGAGGCCTCATGTCATGCAGTTTGGACGGTACTGCACGTTATGGTCCCTCATGCCTGGTTGCAGGCACTTGCTTTGCTTCGGACATTCACTATATCTACAAGGCCCATGCCACCCGGTACGGGCAGAGCTGCAGATGGATGGAGCTATATTGCTGATGATGCATTAGTGATGCATGTCTACATGCATGTTACCTGTTTCATTGTGTGTTTGGATTCACTTGAAGCAGTGGTCAATTAGCAGTTCTGAAATGCTTATGGTGTGTTGCATCTCTTAGTTGCCATCTGTCTTTTATGCCCGTGACATGTGCCTGACAGAGGAGGCGTCTGATGTAGTTCATATACTACATTTTGTACTTGTGTAGGCTTGGCTATTTAGACACATCAATTAATGCTTTTGTGATGTGTTTGCATGTCAAGGCCACTGGGTGCATGCCAGGTTCTCATTTGTGTGTGACATGTCTGCATCATGTGTTGGCTGTCTATGTGATGTCTATGTGTGTGTTATGTGCTTCTGACATGTGTACTAATGTTTATTTTTCGCCACTTTGCAGATCATGACGCAAGGGAGCCAGAGGATGGTGTTCTCATGCCAGACACAGGGTTGCTATCACACCTGCAACCCATCACAAGTGGGGGTCATCGGGTGGTAGGCCACGAGAACCCACTTGTGTTACAGACCATCTTGTCTATGGCTGGCAATGAGTCTAGCCCAGATGATCACTCTGATGACAATGGGCCTCATTACGAATCAGGCGTTAAGAGGTTAACGGCGCCGTAAACGGCGCCGACCCTTAACGCCTGATGACAAGGTCCGTTAGCGCCATGGTGATATTAACGCCTGCTTTTTGCAGGCGTCAAAATCCATGGCGCTAAGGGACCATGGTGCTAATTACGCCACCGTAATTTACAGTGGTGTAATTAGCGCCTTCCCCACTCCCATTATGCCCTATGGGACAAAAATGGGAATGGGGATTTACTGCCCCACTCACCTTGGAATGGGGCGGTAAATCCGCCATCCACCATGGTGTAAACATAGTTTACGCCATGGTGGTAAGGGTACGACCCAGGCGGTAACTTACCGCCTGGGTCTTAATGAGGCCCAATGTCGAGTTGGATGTGCATCGGGTCCATTCGCCAGGGGTGAGTGATTCTGATGTGGACGTTCCTCTGTCCGCGACACCTGCACTGAGGGGCCAGACAGTGGTGGGACCTCTGCCTGTGGTGGAGCGGGACGCAGGATCACCCTCCAAACCAGTTGATGATGTGCCTGAGGCATCACGTCAAGGGAGGAATGTAGTCCTGCAGATGCTGGTGGTGCCAAGCCAACAAGGACGTCGGCTCCTTGGGCCCCGCAGGTCTCAAGCCCATACTGAGTGGGAGCAAGCCATGGTTGACAATTCAGAACACCATGGGGCAGCAATTGATAACATTGCTGAGAGCATGGAACGTCTGGCCCAATCCGTGCTACCCCCTGCTAGGCAGTTGGATATCCAGCAGCGGGCGGCACAGTCCACGGCCCGCTCCCTCAGGCTGGGCATGGCAGCCTCAGACAGTGCACGCCGGGTTGAAATGGTGTCTTTGCGTCAAGCAATTGCTGCTCATGCAGAGGCACACATGGAGTCCATGAGGGTTGAGTATGATTCCCTCAGATCTACTCTGGGTGTGCTCTTGATGTCCCAGAGGAAGCAATCAGAGGAGAGGTTGGAGCAGCTAGAGAGTACAATCTCGGCTGAGCTACATGCTTGCCTGGAGGTATACCAGTTGTCCAGCCAGGCGATGCAGGAAGAACTCGGTGTTAAACGTGTTACCTTGCAAGAGGAAGCATGCGTATCACGCATGGTTCTACATGCTGACCTATGTGTCATTGCCGCACAGAACCAGGCTCACCCTTCCCACAGACTTGTTGCCGATGAGGGGCAAACTGCACCTAGGCGTGGTCAGGGTACTGTGCCACGTCAACCTTTTCAGCCAGAGGGTGACTCGGATGACGAGATATCTCCCACACAGGTTGAGCTGTCCAGGCGTTGAGCGTATGGAGGATTTGTTTGTCTCAACATCATCACATGTGGGTGTTGAGGTGCACCCTGTACCTCCGCCCTCCCGGGTGCCCCCCACTCACCTGGGTCGTATGTGGCCATTTTGATTTTTCTTGCTAGTTTAGTTAGTTAATATGGTTTTTCATGGTAAGTTTAATTAGCTAATGTAGTTTAAAATTGCTTGTCTATTGTGCATTCATGTGACGGTGTGGTGCTTTGTGGCTTTTGAAAGCATCCACTGTCTGTTCCAGCTGGGCCCTTCAGGCTTGTCTCGTGTATGTGTTTGCAGCTTGGGGTCCTGACTCACATAGGCCACTCCTTCTTCCCTTATCCATGGGCTTGCAAGGATGGTTCGGTATAACAGCCATTTACACAAGGGCTTTGGACTTTTGTCATATCTGTGGCCTGTCTGCTGCTGTACTACTTGTGTTAACAGTCCTAGTGGGGATTGAGTGGGTTTTATCCACACCATGTCTGTAATCAATTTGGGTGAGTGCATGATTGATATCTCCATTAAATGATGTGGATTGAGATGTATTTATTTTCTTGCCTGTATATGTGCTTGATGCACTTCATGCTGTAGACAGTAGCCTGCACCCTTTGCATGTCAAAGTCACACTGATGGTGGAAGGAGTTAGGATGTAGGTCTCTAACATGGCCCAGTGACAACCTAAATGAAGACACAGACAGGGCACTTTACAGCCTTAATAATATCTTTTATGACCTTTCTGCAGGAAAATGAGCCTCCAGACTACCTTTGCCAGCAGACACATGGCCAAGTACTACTGAGACCTGGCCACGTTCGGTGGTGCAGACGTGCACATGTGTGCACAACCAGAAGCACAGGGCTTGTGCTCAGACGTCTGGCAGAAGCAGACGTGTTTCCAGGAGCTCCAAGCAAGGTGAGCAGCACAAGGGGCCACACCGCAGACAACCTTCCACTAGGCCACTTGCACATGCATGCTAAGTAGCGCCAGTGCTGGGGAGCTTGGCCAGGCATTGTTGTAGAAGGACACAGTACAGCTAAGATGCGTTGAGGGACAAATGGCAAGTAGCTTTACAAGTTGTCAGGGGAACACGCAGGGGCCGTCAAACATATCCTCGAGTCCCCCCTGCTCCATTGATGCAGAGTTATTAGCGCAGTAGCATTCATAGCCAGGAAGTGATACTGCGCACAGGGACACCCAGCGAGGCACAGACTTGTGTGCAGTGCATGTCATTTGCATGTGCAAATTGCCACGTGCAGTACCTATTGAGATCTGCGGCTGCCAGAACACAACTTGCACTGAAGTTGCACCTTGCTATACGCGTCTAGCAGTTCACCCATGGACCATTGTATCATTTGTCATTCATGACGCATAGGTCTTCCATTTCCTGCGCGCCCATATGCGCCTGCCTTACTGCATTGACAGTGTATGAAACATCACAGGGGCAAACTAACGTATACGTACAAAGCAACAGACAAGAGTGTTTGTTTCTGGAGAAGTCACTTACTTTGGGGCATGAATGGTGTTGTGTGTGTGTGTTGTGAACACACACAGATTAGTAACTCACGCTCTCTTTGCAGCATTGAACTGCTCCTGTTACCGGACCTGAGAGTGAGCAGGCAGGAGGCCAGCATTCACCCCAGAGATAAGTCTTTGTTTGGCTTGCATTTGACTAATTTTGTACAATGTGCATGATGAACATGTTTTCTCTGATTGAGTATGTGTTATTGTCAATAGTTGTATTTTGTTGTTTGCCTACTTTCCCTTGCCAATCCAACTCCCCTCTCCTGCCCCTCTTTCTGGTTATCCTGAAATCCAATGCCTGTCCAAACAACAGATCCCAGACCCTCCTTCCCCGCCGGAGTCTCAGAGGGCTGTGTAGGTTTGACCTTGCAGGCACCCAGACCACGGAGGGGGTGGTTGGTACGTGCCACTCCTGTGCCTGGACACCGGAGCTGTGACAGTACCCATCAGTTGTTGCATCCTCATTGTAGATTATGTACAGAAAATGGTACCCATCCTGTTGAATCATTGTTGAACTGTGCTACCTTGGTTGTTCTATCATTCTGCTTGGACATGTGCTTTGACATTTTCTGCTACTTCAGGTCATGTACTGGAGACTCTTCAAGGCTTTTTTGGTGCCTGGTTTGGGGGTTTGGCTCCTTTGAGTTCTCTGCGATTTGGTTTTTCTACCAGTGAAGGTGGCCTCTGAGGGGTTGGACCCTATTTGCACGCAGGGTGGAACATGGAGAAAAAGGGGTGCGGTGATCCTGTAGCCAGGTCGACTTGAAGGAAGAAGGCTACATACCCCAGACACAGTTGTTCAGAAGGTCATGGTGATGTGTTAATGAGGGAGTGCCTTTTGTTGTTGGACAGTTGGCTGTGGGCTACAGTGTTTGGACACTCTCTGACATTGTAATTGTGGGGTACTATGTACATGATGTGTTCTGCTGGTCAATGCCGGTTCCTGTGTTGTGTTTACTTTTCAGGTGTCAGGGGATTGTTGTGGTTTGACATGATGGGGTGTACACATGGGCAATGTTCTCATGTGATGTGTACAGGACACTGAGGGTCACTTGATTTCACATGCATATATTGAGTGCATGTCCCTACTGACACACACAGTTGCACAGTGCAACACCACGCGTACAATCACCCTTCCATGACCACAAGTGCACATATTTGCCATCTCAGGCATGCTGTGTCCCTACAGCGCATGATCAATTACCATTTGGGGATCATATACATGCGTCAATAGGGTGTATTTTGTTTGTCCTTTTCATGTGAAGCTCAAGGATATCCCCAACACAATGGCTGCTCACTGTGCTGTGTGCTGAGCAGTGTGTTGAAGGAGACACAAACAGCACACAGGTTCGGGAGTAGCGATTTTGCCTTGCCCAATGCGCATGTGAACAGGCATTCAGTGTTTTCTTCATGCTACCATTGGTGGAAAGCATTTGTGTATGACTTGGTATGTATGGGAGGTTGTTGGTCAGTCATTCCATCTGATTCTATGTCAGGCGTCATTGTCTCGGGCCACTTTCCATTTATCACATGTCACTTCGTATCTTATTGGTCATGTGTTGGGCTTTTGCTATTGCATGCCATGTCATTGTGTGGCAGACAAGGGTGATGTGGGTTGGGAGGGTTTGGATGACATATCAGGGATTGTCATGGGCTGTTTTGTGGGTGGGGGATGTGATACACACCTTGCATGTGTTCCTTTTGGTGACATGGAATTGGTTTTGTTTAAGTAGCTAGGGATGCACACAATGTAGCACTTCCATGGCAACATTCTCAGGGTGGTATGGTTGTGACAGTTGACTGTCTCTTTGTCATCATCGATTGTAACCTGGTATGTGCCAGGCCTGTGTGCACTCCGCAGGGGTGGGAGTTTAGGTGAAGAATGTGGCCACAAGCTGGTTCTGGGCTGCCTCGCCATGTGCCCTTCCCCTCCCATGGGCAGTGGCTGTGCATGTGGTCGGGGATGTGGGGGCACCACCATGTCCACCAGTACTTCCCGCCGTGTTGCAACATTGTTCCGGACACTTGCTGCCACAATGATCCTGCACACTACTGGGGGTGCATATAGGTCAATGGAGCGGAAGCGTGACTTGAGCACTCCGAATGTGCGCTCCACTATGCCACCTGGTTGCAATATGGGCAGCGTTGTTTGTTTGTTTTGTTTGTTTGTTTGTTTATTTGGTATAGCGCAGAACCAAACCCGAAGGGGTAGCTGGGCGCAAACAGTACAAGATTGCTTAAGAACTTAGTTACAGGAGAAATACACGTTATGCAGTTCGCAATTAAATCTTACCTGGGGTGGTGTGGTGGGGTTCCGGATTGGCATCATCATGTGGTTGCTCAGAGGGTAGGCACTGTCCCCTGGGGAGGTTATAATGATTGTGATTAGTTGGGTTTGTGTATTTGTCTGTGTGTGACATGCATGCATGTGCACAGGCATTTGTACTCACCTAGGAGCCATGCTTCCCAGCTTCCAGGGCCCGGCTCAGGGCAGACATTCTGTATATGAAACTGTCATGGGTAGAGCCAGGGTAGTTTGCATAGACAGAGGTGATGATTCCCTTGGCATTGCATACAACCTGCACGTTGATGGAATGCCAGTGCTTACGGTTTTGATAGATGTGCTCAGTGGCCCTAGGTGGACGTAGGGCCACATGGGTGCAATCTATGGCACCAAGTACTTTGGGGAAGTGTGCCAACCTGTAAAAGTCCTGGACTACGGCCTGCCTTTCTGCGGGTGTTCTGGGCATGTATATGTGCCTGCGGACTGAGGGGCACGCAGTCATGATTGCTAACACCTGGTGTAGGCAGCGTGACTGCATGGCCTGTGAGACCCCCGCACTATGGCAGTTGTCTGCTGAAATGACCCAGTGGCCAAAAAATGCAGGACAGTTAGCACCTTCTCCAAGGGGCTCAATGCTTGGGAGCACACGGTGGGTGATGTAAGGTCATCATCACACTCCCTGAACAGGTCTAGGATATAAGGTGGCAACCTATACCTGCCATAGACCTGGTCATCAGGCATTCCAAAAAGGCTGGTCCGGGCAAAAAAATGTGGGGCCTTTGCTATTCTCCTCCTGCGGTGTCCCACGATCAAATGGGGCATTCATCGTAGCTGTATATACGTGTTTGTTGTTTGTGTGCACTTTTATACTGCATGCTGGACGCTCCTGCCTGCCTTCGTGTGGCGTACATGTTGACGCCTGTGCGCGTCTTTTAGCATGCACAGGTTTCCTGTATTCGATTCCATGAATACGTGTTGATCGCGTGCGTGTGGGCGTTCTCTGTATTTCCCTGCAGTACTTCCCCAGTTACGCCTTCTTTTCACCAGTTGTTCCCCATTCCGCGTGTTACGCCCCGTGTCCCACCCCCTTTTTGGTGTGTGCGCCAACATTGTGCGATTTCCGTGTGCACGACGTGCACAGAGTTCTCGATGTTGCGGTGACGTGTGTGCTTGTACATGCCATTCTTGGATTTGGCGCACATCCCACAGTGAACACGCGCAGACCCTTCCATGAATTGCACGTGTGCGCTTGCTTTATCACTCTTGCGCCAGCTTGCGCCAAGATTTTCGGCACACATTTGTTCCATGAATCGGCCCCTTAGTCGTGCTATGGCTTGTCAGGGAGACACCTGCCCAGCCCCCATCATTAAGGAGGCAATGAAAGAACTATCACCATTCATCACCTCATTAATAAATGCCTCATTCAACACTGACAGAGTGCCCAACAATCTCAAAGACGCCTGGGTTCTCCCGTTACTTAAGAAGCCACCTCTAGACCCAAGTACCACCACAAACTATAGGCCTATCACTACAGTCTCCTTCTTACTAAACATTCTGGACATAGCAGCCTACCTACAGATCTTGGATCACTTAGAATCTAATAATCTCAGACAATCAGGATTCAGACCAAGGCATGGAACTGAAACACCCTTAATCGAACTAAAGACACAAATTGATGACTTAAAGGATAAGGGCAAGTTGGCCTTCCTCCTTCTGCTTGATATATCGGCGGCTTTTGACTTGGTCAATCATGAAATACCATGCCACCATCTCACCACTGCAGCCCACTTCTCAGACAAAGCTACCACCTGAATTAGCTCATTCCTAGAGAGCAGATCCATGAGGGTCTTCTCTCCTTCAGCCTCTGCCGAACCTGCACCAGTCTTATTTGGAATCCCACAGGGATCATGCGTATCCCCTACGGCCTACAATGTGCTTACCAAGCCCCTCTATCCTTGATCATTTGGGTGTCACCTACACAAATTATGCAGATGACACCCAAATACTCATCCCCCTCACAGGAGACTACAAAACTGACTCTAAAGCACTTAACAACATTTACATTGTTATCCAGACTTGTATGGCTCAACATGAGGTCCTCCTCCTTGGTTCACAACCTAGACTCAAGAGGCTTAACACAGATTTTGATTCCTTCATTATTGATGGCAATACCATCAAAGTATCCAAAGATGTAAAAACCCTTGGTATATTCCTTTGATTCCACATTATCATTAGCCAGACAAACCAATGCCATAACCTCCTGAGCGGCCTATACGTGCAAACTCATCACCACATGTCGACCTTTTTTAACTTCCACCAACCATACAACCTTAGCCAAAACATTGGTTCTGTCGAAACTCGACTACTGTAATGCGCTCTACTTAGTGACCTGCCAATGGAATACTAACAAATTACAAGTAATCCAAAATAATGCCATTAGGGCAGCATTGAATATCCCCAGATCCAATCACATTTCAGACTCCAGACGCAACTTACACTGGCTAGCAGTCAACCAAAGAATAGCCCTCAAATAAATTTCACTTATGCACAAGTGTCTCACAAACCATGCACCAAACTACACAACAAATCTATTCACGTGTACCATTTCTGATCATCCCCACAGAGCGGCCCAAACACATTGCCTCACAATAACAAGATTCAAGCTCCAGAAAGCCGGTGGTAGTAGCTTCCCTGTGCTAGCCACAAAGCTATGGAAAACTCTACCTATCTCACTCAGATCCGAGCCTTCCTTCAACACCTTTAGGGCTAATGTCAAAATCTGTCTCACAGAGCAAAACATTTAGCCTTCAGCATTAAAATCTAACATTACCTATGTATCAGCTATGATGCAAGTACACATCCTAGGCTCTCTGCACATTCCCAGGAGTATACATGTTCTTTACCCAGTATGTGTTCTTGTAAGTAGGGTATCTTCTTCGCTGATATCTGTAACTGCAACTGTAAAATGACCTTGTATATCTACCTACTGTAAATGTAATCATTACCTTGTATATTTCTGTATATGTAACTCTAATTATGACTCTACATTATATATTTGAAATTTTGAACTATAACCATAAGAAATGCACTCAAATGCCCTGGGCTTTGCACACTATATAAATAAATTAAAATCAAATACAAATGCTTGTTAACACATAGGTATTGTCATACCGTGTACATCCAGTTTGTCTGTGGAGTGAATTTCCACTAGTGTTTGCATTTCATTTTCAGCATTTTTGCATTGAATTGTGCACAACTTGCTAGAGTTGGCATCAAGGACATACAGTTGCCATTTTTGTGAGCTAATTGTTCCATGACATCAGTAGCACATGTGTTATGCCCGTAGAGCTCATGGATGCATCTGGTATTTAGGGTAGACTGCACTTCCTTTGATAGTACACCAATACCCATGTTTTTTAAAATGTTGGTGTAGGTGAGGTCTGAAGGCTATTGAATGTTTTCAGTTAGTTTTCTGTATTGGAAATGTTGCCAGAGATTTACATTCCGGATGCTTCCAAGACTTTTATGGCATAGTTTGTGTCCTAAAGTTTTAAAGATATGTTTACCTTTCACTAGTGTTAATTGAAGGAGATCTCCAAAAACAAAGACATGTTTTTCTCCAAAAAGTTCTTCGTAGTCTGTTATGAAGGCCTCTTGCAATCTAAGGTGAATCAAAGCTAACATTAGGTTGGAAACCATGCTCACCTCATATATTGGGAGCATTTTCATTTGTTTCAAAACTCTGCACAGCTCCATAGCAGGTTCTGCTGAAAGTTTGTAGTATTCTAATTTGTTTTGGTGTTCTACAGGAAGCAGTAGCAATCGGTGTAAAGTGACACCACCTATGTTGTAGGCAGCTAAAACTGTGGGGGTGGTTACAACAGCTGAAATGTTGTTTGTTAATTGTTGGAGGAATTTACTGATAATTTTTATTAGGAATGTTTTTTCCCAAACCAGCCTCACACCTTATATATAGCAGTAAAGGTTTGTAGTTATCACAGTACAAGTTTTAGTTTTGTGCTGTATACCATGTTCAATTTCTTTACTTACTTCTAGAAAAATGGTACACTGCTCATTGTTTAGTTGGAATTTTAGTACAGCAAATTCTTCTGCAGATTGATCATACTGACACATGGTGGTCTTTACTTCTGGAACAGTTACTTCTGCCTCATTTTCTATGGGTGGCTGTCCAAGTTGTTCTTGGCTTCCTGTCACAGAAGATTCACTGCTCTCAGGAGTATCTACATTTAGTTGTTCTTGAAGTTCTTCTTCTTGTTGGCGTTCATTGTCCAATATTGCTTTGTACCGTGTATAGTTTATATCTGTTATGTAACTTGCATTGAAAGCATCTTCATAGGAGGCGTGGGTGGCTAATAACTCTTCTTCTTTTCTCCATGCTTTGAAAAATTGCAGTTGGGCCATGTAGTATAGTTCTTTGTGCTGAGTTTTTAATGCTAATTTCATATAATTAATCAGGCTGAGTTTGGTAGGTTTTACCAAGCTGCCTTCACAACTTTCGACTCTGTATCTTCCTTTTTTCTCATCTGGTATAATGTTATTTTTGTATGAGAAGTTTTGGGCTTTCTGGTACAGGCACATGGTTTCTAAAGTAATACTCCTGTTTGGGTAGTATGTGTTCAATACGTTGTTTTTCAAAATGTCCTGGCTGTTGGGATCGATTTTTGGCTATTGTTTCTATGTCTTCGTATGATTACAGAATTTTTTTCTGGTTGCAGCAGGACCAAGGCTTAGCCACACTATTTTTTCAGATTTCCCATATACGGCAGTGCCGGTTAAACGGTTGGTGGCCACATAGTCACCACATTCTCTATGGGACAGCATTTTTATGCCAAAGCTGTACAATTTCTATGCCAGTGTTTTGTCAGATGATATGTCCTCCCAGAGGTGTTTCAACTCTGTTTCCACTGCGTTGATTAAGTAGGCTGTGACATATCATGCAACTGCATTGGAATTGTGGGCAAAGTACTGTACATCTACATTTGCATTCCATAGGAGGGCAATTATTGCATCGTAATCACTGATGTACTTTGATGCTTAAGTTCTTTTTGTGCAGTATATGTTCTTAGGAGATTTCCCTTTCACACTGTGTCGAACCGAAGACATGAAGCTGTTCACTTGGCCTGTTGCTGAAACTGGTCTAGGTAAATCAAAGCGGCATTTGGTGTGGTATTTGCCTTTGTTCTTGTATTTGTGCTGACAATACTTGCCACTCTTGAAACTGCAAAATGGGTGCCTATCGGTCACTATGTGTACTTTCGGAGGAAGGTCGCAAGTGACAAGTTTGTGAATGAACTGCAAAACAGTTGCATCACTGTCCTCACCAAATTTAGTAGCATTTTATATCCACAAAAGCATGTGGATGTGTGGTGCTCCTCTGGCTCGATATTTGTTTCTCAAAAAGAAGTGTTCCACTTCTCCGAGGGTAGGAAGTGCCTTATTGCAAATGAAGCAATGAGGGAAGTACCTTGATACATTTACGGGATCTAGAGAGCAAAGTTCTCCTGGTGTTTTCATGTCTACACCTGCTTTGTTTTTGTTTACTATGCATAGGAAAGTGTGCAAGTCTTCCCATGCATACTCTGCACAACTTAAAGTGACAAACCATGTGGGTTGGCTAAGGTTGCATAGCATATACCATACATCTGAGTGCAGTTGGAACCAGTACTCTTTCGTACCCCGCATGTTTGCCAAGCGATTTGTAGTACTTGCCTGTAAAACTTTGTCCTTTTCTTCCAACTTTTGAAGTAGCTGTGTAGCAGACATGCTAAGAAAATGGAAACCAGTTTGCAATGTGTGTGCAACTCCATAACATAGCATTGCTAGTTCACTTTCAAAAGAAGGTGAAATATGTATTACACGTTTTGTCTAAAGGTAGGATCTTCTGAATACATTCATAAAGAGCGGTATTCTGATGCTGTTATTTGTGTGCATCTTTCATCGTACCTCCCACCTTTTCCAGTTGGGAAGAGTAGAGGGAATGCTCGTGCTTCTATGCTTTTTTCCCATTTACTAATTGGCGATCCTTTGGCTTGCCACATTTGATCTGTTTCTAGTGCATCGTCTATGGTGTCTTTGCAGAGCAGTGGGTAATTTGTATAGTGATCTAAAAAATTGGAGGCTGCAGTAGGATCTAGAAGTTCAAATTGGCCAGTTGTTGAGGAGTCGTACATTATTTTGGTGGTTTCTCTTAGGTTTTCTTCAACGTTTATTTCTTTGTAGCATTCATTGTTGTCTTTAAGGTATTCTTTAATGTATTTCAAGGCTCTCCTAACTTTGTTTAAGTTCACTAGTTGCTGCCAATTTTTTAAAATCTTTTGTAGGTACTCCATTTACCACGATAAGCAAATATTGTTCTATTGACCTTTGCACTCGTAGTGTGTCTACATTTTGTTTCAGATCTAATGGTAAATAAACTACTTTCCCATGAATGCCTCTTAGTAATTCGGTGGGAGGTAATTTTGCAGTTTTTGGTTGAAGTCGTATTATTACCTGAAATGGGTGTACTGTTTGGATTATAATGCTCTCATACAAATTAAGCTGCTTTAGTGCGTTTGGCAGTGAAAATAATTCTAAATTATTAGTGATCACCCGTGAAGGCATTTGGTTATTGTTAGGTTTTGCAGTGCACTATGTGCACAGTATGGAGGTTTTAGTAATTTTGTATTTCTTTTCAGCTATAAGTTACAGATTAATTGAACCATTGGGATTCCTCATTGTCTTCTATTTTGTGCATTATGTCTACAGTTTTGATGCTATTTTTATAGAAAGTTCTGCGACAACACACACATACTTGGTTTGGTACTTCAGCAGATGTACTTTTAAAGTTTTGTATTTCTTTTTTGTATTTGCGACATAGAATGTTGACATCTGCAAAGTTGTCACTACTATTGTCTGAAAGTGCTGGAGTTTGTAAGTGCTCTTCAGTTCCAAAATATTTCCTTTGGATGTGCTCGATTTTTTCAAGCAGTTGTTTGGCTGTACCGTGCAGAAAAATATCTTTTAAATGTTGCAGTGCTAATGCTGGACATTTTGCATAGTACGGTTTGTAAACTAGATTTTTTACAGTAGAATGGTGTGTTGCTAACATTTTGATATGGTGGAACCTGCTTTTGCAAGACGGTTTAGAAATACAGGCTAAGTGCAAGGGAGGAAAGTTCTATTGGACCCCCCTACGTCTCATATGAAGTGGAAGTTATTCTCATTCAATCGCTGGAGACGTCCCTTTGTCCGGGCTACTGGCAACAGAGCTCGGAAGCCATTGCATGACACATAACAAACTCCATTTCGTACATCCCCAGGCTCCATTTTGTATTGATCCCGACTCCATCTATTAGTAGGCCGCACTATGAGTCCTAATAAGCCCTCTCTCCCTTTTTCCAGCGCCACGCACAGTTCACGCCCAACTACTCCTCCCCTGTCTGCGCCACGGCTGTCCTGTTCTTATGGAAGCTTAGCCGCGAATAGTTCCAAACTGACAATGTATTCCTTCTTTTCATTGCCCTGTGTGTGACCGGGCCAAAACCTGGGTTGTGAAAACCATCCGTCTTCACAAACCTGCCCCAGCTCCCCCAAACCTGCCAACTTTATGAATTATTGCCTGTATAATCCTTGCTCCCCTTGGTTTCTTTCAAGTAGCAGACGGTGGGACCCATCCCCATGAGCCACCCTAAATGGCCCCCCATAAAACTAATCCAGAGTGATCATATATTCTCTCTGTACTAACACTTATCAATCCAGCCATGAGGCACCATCTCAATACATCTCAGGAGGGCACTCTCAGATAAGGCACCGGGACCATTGTGCCC
Organism: Ambystoma mexicanum; assembly: GCF_040938575.1. Taxonomy (NCBI): domain Eukaryota; kingdom Metazoa; phylum Chordata; class Amphibia; order Caudata; family Ambystomatidae; genus Ambystoma; species Ambystoma mexicanum. The sequence goes on from NC_090939.1 coordinate 341,628,008, forward strand.
ATCCCCACTGAGGGCCAGGTCAAGAATATGCACAATTTACTACAATTTATAGACAACCATGAATATGTTGTATAAAGTTTTATGTCTTATATTAATCACTACATGCCAATAATTACTGTGTAGCTTAGATAAGTTAGACGACTCATGCTGTGGACTCAGCCTGACTTTCAACCCTCCCAGATGAGCCCAGCTGACCCACATGCCACAAGAAGCAACAAGTTCAGCATCCGCCAATCAAGCAACTCTGTCACTGTATATTGTATACTGTATTAGCTGAATGAGCCAATGAATTGGCACCATGTTACACTTATAGAAATCAACATCAATGACAATTATTGTGGTTAAAATGTCATATTTCTGTATTGTTGGCAAAGTGCTCTCAGAGCAACAGAGTCCTCTGCATGCCTCATCTTACCATTATAAAAAGCATAATTTGTTTGACTCGCAATCTTTCTCCTGGTCTCATTCCCTAGTGCGGTGCATCCATTTATTCAGAGTTTAGGGTTTGCATTTCGGGGAATGAACAGTTTCACTTTGTGACCCCGCCTAGGTCATGATACGGGAAAGCCCCACAAGCATTGTGGCTAGATCTGGGGCACCCCCAACAAGACCACTTCCACCTACAGCTGACTGGTACCTTAAAATGCGGACGCTCCTGAATAGGTTCTGCGGGTCCCGGCTTTGCAAATACCTAACCTATTGCTCGCCGGAGCCGGGTTCATCTCTTGATTGGGGGCGGCACCCCGATTGTGGATAGACCGCACACGGTGGCTCTTGCATCAACACGGACATGTGAGTATTGATTGCGAGAAAAATTAAAGGAGGGGTAAGGATAATGAGAACAGAGTCAGATTAAATATCTGGGGAACAACTCATGGGTTTAGAGCATGTATGATTGAGCATGTTTTTTCTCTTTCTTCATATGGCCATTAGGATTTTCTATAAGGTGACAGAATAAGAGGAGATATGGGAACCTAGCTCCAAAAGGGGGCAGACGGCGGCACCACGTAGTACTGTCTCAACCAGTACAGGATCATAAAGACTGAAGAAGAAATAAGTGGGAGTCTTGTATATGGAGAAGACTCTGAAAATATTAGTTATTCTTTTCATTTACTCTTGGTAAACGTTCTCTAGAGGTTGGCCCAAAAGGAACAAGGAAGGGGTGATTGTGGAGAGTGAATGAGAAGGGAAGACTGTGGTTCTATAGCAGGGGGTAACGAGTAAAAAGGGAAGTACGGGTACATGTTTCATGTTCTTTGTCATGAGTAGAGTACCTCAGTGTGTCACATGAATGTGTTAAGTGTTTGATGTTATTTTTTATAACTATGAAATGTTCAAAATCTGACTAAAAGTATGATCACAATGTTTCAATGTATAGATTAGAAGGGTTTGTGGCAATAGAATTTTAAAGAAATAAGAATTGATAGTAGCAATTGAGACATCTACACATATACACGCACTTAACCAGAAAATACACATAATGAGTGTAGATACTCCCCTCTTACACATATGTCAACACCTCCCATTATGTAGTGAGAAGATAAAGAACTACCACGAGCAATGTTTGACGGAAATTAAGGGGATTGGTCATCCCCAATATGGCCAGATGGAGGATCCTTTGCCAAGACAGTACTGGACCTCGTGGCAACATTCCTATAAATGAAATGCAAGGGAAAGCAGCTACAAAATAGAAAAGAGGTACTAGACCTTTGGCGTATGTTTGAGAAGGTTCCACATGCCAATAACAAAGAGAGAGAGTCACAGCCTGCAGTGGCAGCAACTCAAGACGAGAGAGGGGAAAAAAAAGGTAAGGGGGAGGAACCGAAAAAGCTATACCCATTGTTGACCAAACCTGCCGCAGGATATTGTGACCCACTATATTTACCCCAGCCTTGTGCGCCAATCACACCAGCAGTAGCGCTTCCTCCCCCGTATGACCATACCAGCCCATACGGTCTGACAAGTACACCCCCAGATGACATAGGGCAAATATCCCGAAATATAGAAGACCACATCATCAGCACCCAATCAGAATTGGCACAGTAAGCATTCCGATGCATCGACAGGTTTCCAGTAACAAGAAATGGACAAACACTGCCACCATTGCCATCGAAAACACCTTCCATAATCACTGAAGACAAATGTTCCGGGGACTTCATTTTACGTATGGCTAGTACCCCAGGAAAAATAGTGCGAGTAGGGCAGGAAGGTCATCAGGTAAGTGCAGGGCAAGGTAGCGTGACATCTGAGAGAGAACACACACCGCAGGTATGCGGGGAAGAAGAGAGGTGGCATGGAAGGTTGAGAAACAGGATGGGAAAATGGTGTTGGCAAAAAAGAAAGGGACAAAGGGAGGGTAAGGGAAAGAAAGGACACATTTACAGATGCCTCTCATTCACAAGGGGGCGGGCAGGCCTCACTATGTGCCTTGGGCACAAATCAATAAAGCTAATTTGTTGAAGATGCTACCCACGCATTCTGGGGTTGCAAGCAAATGGATATTGTCCTTTGAGAAAAACACTGAAGGAGTTCTATTAGCAATAGGAGATGTCAAGAGCGTGTTGTTGTCTGCAGTGGGTGATCAAGCAAATGGAGTGTGGGTGAAGGCCTGGTTCCCGGGAGTGACAATAAACTGTGACCACCATGATGGAGCTTCATTTATTAATGTGAGGGCACAGGTATGGGATTCATTGTGGAGAACCTTCCCTGATACTCTGGATTTGCAGTCATTGATGCAGTGTACAATGGCGGAGGATGAAGATGCTGCAACTTACATTCTTTGGGTGCAGGATATGTGGTGGGCGGAGATGGGCACCACTTGGGACCAGTCTACCTCCTTCTTTTATTTCATTATCAAATGAGGCCTCCCGAAGGAGGTAAGGAAGGCCTTGGACAAAATTCCCGGGATAGAAGCCAAGGGGTATCTGGACTTTGCTTCTGATACCTTTCCATTTAATGCATTTGCATCGAAAGAATATGCATCAAATGCATGTTTTTGGGTGTAAAGGGTTAATTTTTATTGTGGTGTGGTTTAAAGTGTTTAAAAAGGGGGTGGGGGGGTAGTGCATGGAACCCCCCAAAAAAACATGAACAAAAAAATGCATTTGATGCATATATTTTCGATGCAAAAAAATTAGATGGAAATGCATTTGATGTAAAAAATTCAATGTAAAGTCCATAAACCGAAGCCAAGAGTTGGCCTGAAATACAAAGCATTATAGTGCATCACTGTAGGAGGATCAAGTAAAGGGGGAAGGAAATTGCTCAAAAAAGATTATCAGATGAAGTAAAGCTTGTACAAAATGAACTGGTGAAGGCTGCCACATTAGCAGCCGCCCTCCCCACAGACAGGCTGGGAGATGGGGAGAGGAGGGGCAGGTAGCATTACAAGCAAGAATGGCAGCAACTTAGACAGCAAATGACAGGGACAATGGCCTGTAGAGGAGCAGTACGGAGGGCCCCAATGGCAAGGAAGACCTGGAAGAGGAAGAGGTGGGAACCAAGGCCAAAGAGGGGACAATGGGGGACAGGGACCCCGAGGGGGGAGGAAAAGAAGTATGTTGGTCATGTGGGAGCTGGGGCCATTTTGTGAGGGAATATCACACCTGCCCCATGGCATACTATCAAAATACACAAGGGTTAAATAACGAGTAGCAGTATGGTCACCCCCACCCAGGCAGCCCTTTTGTATTGCCTATTGGTGGATACAGACAAGAGGAACAGGTTGACACCTGCCATGTAGTGGAGCAGAGAGCACTGCCACAAGGGACACAGCAGCGATTAAAACATCAGAACAAATGGTAAACACATACAGCAACCCTTTCATCACTACTGCTAATGGCGCACCCACACCTTTTCAAGGGACGGCCATGGTAGGGGATAATGTATTTTCTTTCCCATGAACAGACATAGATCCAAACGGCCCACAGAGAGCACTTGCGTGTCCAATCCTATCGACTACCCTACATCCAGACGAGGAACCACTGGTGGGGGTGGAGAAAGGTAACAGGTAGTTCATCTTTATGGTGGACTCAGGGGCTTAAAAATCGTGCCTAATGGAAGGCCGGTTTTTGTTGTCAGACCGAAAGTTGGAAACGCAGGGTTTTTCTGGGGCTGTGGTCACCGTTCCATACACTAAAGATTTAGACATCACAGTAGGTGGGAAAACAGTGCAAGCAACCCTACGGTACCTCAAAGACTTGCCGATATATTTGCTGGGGAGGGACCTCCTCAGCAAGCTCAATATGACAATCTCCTTTACAGAAAGAGGCATAGTGTGTTCAACCCCGGGGATATGCCCCCTCTGTGCGATGTTACTGATTAACACAATTGAAAATGAGATAACTGCCCGGGGAGCGCTTGTTGGCGCAGACATGTTTGTGTATGGAATACAGGTTTTGGCAAGAGTAGTGCCCAAGATAACACAAGAATGGAGAATACCTTCTGACTTTGTTTTCCGCCCCGTAGCTGCCGCTGAGGTGGTACCTGGGACCATATTGTCCCTAGATTTGCAGGGTCTGCAAGCGTCAGTGACACATATCGCTGTGATAAGTTTGGACATGCATGGATGCTAGTGGCAAACAGTCCTATGCATAGACCCCAACATAGCACTGCGTGATTTAACAAATGAAGAACTATTCACTGACAATGACAATGATGGAGAGATCATAATGGAAATGTGCATGCATAGTGACATAATGATTCAGCACAGACAAGTGACAAATCCCCTCATGGCCATTGTCAGTGCACCCCCAACAATTTTTGATGAAGACATGCAACAGGTGCCCACCAAACTATGGACAACTAATCTCCACGATGTAGGGCTCTTGCAAGAGGGGCCAACCATTAAAATCATACTCAAGCCTAGTGTTGTGTTGCCTCGAGTAAAGCAATACCCCCTATCATGAGAGGCAGAGGAGGGGATAAAAGAAACAATACATGCCTGTGATGCTGGAAATGCATCAGAGGGACAGGCCTCAGTATCCTTGTCCTTTATTTCCTTTTATCATGTGTTCTGTTGTGATTTTTGGGCTGTAGTTCATGTGGGACTCCTGGTGGTGCAGCTCTCCTTTGGTTTTAGTGAACAGACCCATGGGATACCCTTTTGGCACCCATAGGTGGGGGTACAACCCTGTGCCCCTAGTGAATGTTGTTGGGCACCTGTGTGTGGCCCACAGAGCAGGGTACAGGCTCGTGGCAGCTCCGTGCTGAATTGACTGGTGCCCTGAGTGTCCTCCATTTTGGGATGCCCAGGCCCTGTCATTGAAATCGGTAGATTCCTGATGGAGACAATATGGCCCGTGGCCTCTTGCCCTCCATCGCCTGTTACCTTGATCTTCCCAAAGTCCCGGTAAGCCCTGACTATGTCCCTTCCCCCTGACTGGCTGTTGGGTGGAAGTTCCATATATGTAGTGTGGGGAAGTGCCGACCAAACTGGCTGGAGACTTCCCAACAACCGTATGTTGTGGGTATGCCTGTGGTGAGACCTGGGTGAATGGAGTGTGTGACGAATATGCATTCTGTTTTGTGGATGTCGAGTGTCTGGTGTTTGACACAATGACTGAGACAGCCCTGCCGAAACTAGTATGAATGAAGTGTGGAGTGTTGAATGGCTGGGTACTTGTCCCAATGCACATAACTTGTTGTGAGTGTCTGGAGAGAAGTGAATGGCCAGAATGCACTATGCACCTGATTGGCCGCCTGCCTGCATGAATGCCCTTTGCAGTGATTGGATGCTTGAGTATGAACCAGCGGAATGAATGGGAGATCAACAGTACATCTGGGGACCTCTCACTGCTAGGAATCATGTTCAGAAGCTGAAGTCAACTACAACGAGTAACTGGAGTAAACCTGAAGCTTAACCTTGAAGCCCTGCTGGAAGAAAAGTCTTGCACCGAGGAGCATCCACTGGTGGGTTTCCCGCCATCCAAAGACCACAGAGACGCAGACGACTCAACGTCCTTGTTGGTCCACAGTTCTTCAAACTCTTTGCGGCCCTGAACTATCAACACCGAGGTGCCCCGCACGCCTCTTCCTGGCAGGACGTTTACGCTTCCCTGTCGACGAGCACTGCTAGCAATGAAGCTGCCACTTCACCGTCGTAGCTCACCCTGTTCTCTGTCAGACGTTCGGCGACCCGTGACACCTGCCTTAAAGGGAGGGCACTCAAGAAGGGCCATCGATTCCCCAACGAGGAACGCTACAACGCCAGGTACTTTGGGGTTGCAGAACTATTGGAAATCTCTTGTGAACAATATATGGACTGGGCTTGTGATATTTATTCTACAGGTTGCCCAGGTGGGGGATCTCCACACAGAACTGTGTCTAGGTATTGTGGCCAGTATTCTGCCTATTGTTCTAACCAACTGCTTTCCTCTTATAACTATTGTTGGTTTCCTTTAAAAACTGATTTGTGTGACAATTAACCATACAGTGGATGCACTTTAATGAGATCTAATAGTAATAGTGGTACCACGTAGAACTGTATTTTTGCCTTTATAGATTACCGAGTACAAAGTGAGTTATCGTAATCTTGTACATAACCTTGAATATTAATTATATAAAGACTGTGTTTTAACTAATGTAGTGTGCGGACATTCCTTTGTTGGTGCTTGCAGACTACACTGTACTTAAGAACCAACCTGCATCACCTCCTGAGAAACTAGGCCTTGATTGCTCATCCATTGCTACAACAATAGAGAGTCTTGGCTGGGGTCCTCTGCGCCTCTCCTCTGCCATGTAGACAGCAGAAGAACAGACACCCCACTCTGGTCTTCACACTGGTGACAGCGGTGGGATGTTTATGGTTTTAAGAATCACTGTATAACCGTGCCACTTACAAGGATATCTGCACTTTGTTAAATTGAGGTTTAGTTGTGTACAAGATAACTGCATTACAAGCAATGGACTCTATTGTGAATGGTAAACTGACTCGGATGAGTTTAGAGGCTCTCCAGGATGCTTGTGAAGCCAGGGAGTTAGACTTTGTGGATAAGCCCAGGGCTGAGCTGATAGCTGCCCTGGTGGACTACCAGACTGATGGTGAAACTATTGAAGGGGGGGATGCAACCAATGAGGACTTTGCCCCGAGGGTTGTCGCTGAATCTGTTTCTGGGAATGCCACCATTCCTGGTGCCTCTGTTCCAAACCCCAGCAATTCCTTGGAACTTGAGTTATTAAGGATGAAATCAGCCTTTGAATATCGCAAGTTGGAAATAGATGTTGAGCTTAAGAAAGAGGAGTTGGCACAACAAGTGGAGCTCAAGAAAACGGGATCTTGAACTCAAAGATAAGGACCTCAAACTCAAGAACTGGGACACTGAATGTCAGCGAATCCATTTAGAGAAAGCTCGGGTGGAGACTTCAGCTAAACCAGTTGAGAGTGTCAGGTCCCCAGCAACCAAGTTTATGAAAGATTTGGTTGGTGTGTATGCATAGGGTTCTGATATCCTCCAATGGATTGATGCGTTTGAGATGGTTTGTGCAATTCATGATGTTGATAAAAAAGATTGGGCTAAGTGTTTGTTAAGCAGAGTGCCTCAGACTGGATATGACTGTATTCTGAAACTGAGTGTGGAAGAAAGGGGTCAGTATGAGTGCATGAAGTCTGCTTTGATTTCCAAGTTTGGCAAGATACCTACCCAATACCTTAAGAGGTTCAGGGATTTTAAGAAATGAGAGAATATGTCTTGGATTGACTGGGTGAGTGCTTCACACATGAACAAGATGGGGTGCATTGATGGTTACAAAGTGAAAACGTTTGTTGAATTGTCCCACCTTTTGTTTTTTGAGCATTTTTCGGAAGCCTGTTCACCAGAGCTGCATCAGTATGTTGCTGACCAGAAAAGTTTGAACCCCTTTAAGCTGGCTAGGTTGGCTGACAAGTGGGTCTCCCACTGGGTATCCCCTAAGGACTCCAGTTGGAAGGACAAGGACAGAGAAAAGGGGACCTCTCAGAAAGCTGAGGTGTCCCAGAAGCAATCACAGTCAGGTAAACCAAAACCTTCCTCTCCTAAGACCCAACACCCTAGTGGGGATAAGTCTGTTGTGGGTGGGAGTAAGAGTAGTGGTCCGCCTCCAGAAAAGCAGGGTCCCAGTGGCTCCAGTACCATACCCCCCACTCCTGGCACTTGTTGGGATTGTGGGGCTCTGGATCACCGAAGGGGTGACCCCAAGTGTAAGGGTAAGGCACTTGGAGTCCAGGTGGTCAGCCTGACCTACCCCTACTACATACCTGAGGTGGAGGCCACTGACCTCCCCTCCTCTACTGGGATCAACTTTGGTGCTCCCATAGAGATTTCCTTAGTGTCCCTTGGGGCCTGGGACCAGTACGCAGAAGTACTGGCGACTATCCCACAGAACACTTGTAGGTTTTTGAGAAGTGTCCTCTTGAATGGCCAGCCTTCTACTGGTTTGAGAGACACTGGGGCAAGCATGACAGTGGTGGACAGGACCCTGCTTAAGCCAGAGGACTATGTAGGTGCTCCTCTGAGAACCACCAGGTTAGCTGGTGGGCCTCCCAAATTATCACCTGTAGCCTTAGTCAACATTATGTTATGTTATGTTATTTTGCATTTATATAGCGCCTTATATACCATTGGTCGGGTCTGAAGGCGCTGGTAGGTTGAACGCCCTTGGAAACCGAAGTTCAGATCAGTAGAGAGAGTAGAAAGAGTCAAAGGTGCGTGTGAGAACCCGATATGTGTGCAGCTGGTACGTTATTCGCATAATAGCTGATTCTTAGTGGTAGGTGTGGTGGTTGAGAGATCAGGAGTATGTGTTTGTTCTGGCAGGATTTATCCAGATCGAGTTTGGCTGCGTTAGGCCTGAGGAGAACGCCTGGCTGGGGGGTGTGTACCCAGCAATGTTTACTTAGAGTGATGGGAAGTGTGCGGCAGATGTTGGTAGGAGAACAGTCATACCGAATGGCGTCATAGTATCTCTGTGTTCTAGTTGAGTGGTGGTGTAAAGGAAAGAGTAAGCGTGGTGGTGTGATATGAAGGGTTAAATGCTCTTTCAACTTTCTGTGCCTTCCAAACCATACTATATACGTCACGCAATTCTATGCATTCCAGTCCGTTACATGCACTCCTATCCACTCCATGCACCCCAGTCTGCTCCATACACTCTGGTCCGCTCAACGCACTCACGCACTCCAGTCCGCTCCGCATGCTATAGTCTGTCCCACGCATGCACACATGCACTCTTGTCTGCACCACGCATGCACTTGTGCCTGCCCCATGCATGCACTCCTGTCAGCCTCACGCATGCACTCCTGTCAGCCTCACGCACGCACTCCTGTCAGCCTCATGCGCGCACATGTGTCCGCCACACGCACTCATGTCCGTTACACGAATTTGTGTCCGTCACACTCCATATAGACTCATTCGGTCTGCTCTACGCATTCAGCAGCTCAACGTACTCATCCCTTCTATGTACTCATCAGTACTGCATGCAATCTGCGCTCGTTCGTTCTAATTACTCAGTCGTTCTACGCAACTCGTCCGCTCTATGCAACACGTCCGTTCCACTCTAGGCACTCGTACGCTCTAGGCACTCATCTGCTCTAGGCACTCGTCCGCTCTAGGCACTCGTCCACTCTAGGCACTCGTTCGCTTTATGCCCTCACACGCACTATGCATTCACCTGTTTTTCCCACTCATCCCTTCTACGTATTCATCCCCTCTGCGCTCTCATCCCCTCTGCGCACTCATCTCCTCTGCGCACTCATCTCCTCTGCGCACTCATCCCCTCTGCGCACTCATCCCCTCTGCACACTCTTCCCCTCTGCACACTCATCCCCTCTGTGCACTCATCCCCTCTCCGCAATCATCCCTTCTCCCCCCGCATCCTCTCCCGGCACTCATCCGCTCCCCGCACTCATCCGCTCCCCGCACTCATCCGCTCTATGCACTTGTGTTTTCCACGCATTCAACAGCAATATGCACCCATCAGCCTTATAAAGTCATTCGCTAGTACGCAGTAATCCTGTTCTATATATTCATCTGCTCTCTAAACTCATCTGCTCCATGCACTCATCCGCTCCATGCACTCATCCGCTCCATGCACCCATCCGCTCCATGAACTCATCCGCTCCATGCACGTATCCACTCTATCCACTCATCCGCTCCATGCACCCATCCACTCTATGCACTCATCCGCTCCATACACTCATCCGCTCCATGCACTCATCCACTCTATCCACTCTATGCACCCTAGGCACTCATCCATTCTATGCACTCATCCATTCTATACACTCATCCACTATATACACTCATCCACACTATACACTCATCCACTTTATACATTCGCCAGGTCTGCACATTCATCTGCTCTAGTGATCTACACACTCACCGCACTTCCGTACTCATCCGCTATCCACACTCATGCGCTCAACATACTTATCCACTCTACATACTCATCTGTTCTACGCACTCATCCGGTTTACGCTCATCCATTCTGCACATTCATCTGTTCTATGTACTCCTGCGTTCTACTCGCTTCTCTGTATTTACGCACTCATCCGCTCTACACGCTCAACCGCTTTATACACTCATCCGCTCAACATGTTCATCCATTCTATACACATATCCAATCTACATACTCATTCGATTTATAAACTCATTCGATCTATATATTCATCTGTTCTTCCACTCATGCGTTCTTCCGCTCAGCGCATTCATATGTTCCACACGCTTCATCATTATAACTATTTCATGCACGCCATTCACTTCGTTCACTCATCATTCATTATGTCAATTTTAGGAGTTTAAATCTCTTTGCTGTTTACATATGATTTATTCTTATTAACCACTTCACTGCTTTGATCTAATTTACTTGTTTCATTCTGTTTGTCCTTCTAGTTTATATTAGGAGTTATCAGTTGTCAATTTCCTGCATCAGGAGGTTTGTTGGAATGGTGTCATTGAGATGCTGTTAGTCTGTTTGGGTTAGTTTGTTATGGGTTGGTTTTAGGGGAACAGCAAGGTTTTCAGCAGTTTGTGGAAAGACGTTAAATCCTCAGTTAGGCAGATGTGGGGTGGGAGCGAGTTCCACAGAGTGGGGGCCAAGGCTGAGAATGATGATCCTCCTACCTGACTGAGTTTGTCTTAGGTATGACAAGGAGGCCGGCTGAGCTTGATCTTAGGGTGCATGGGGGGTGGTAGGGTTTTAGCTTGTCTTGAAGATATTGAGGTCCGGTTTTATGCAGTGCTCGATGGGAGATGCATAAGGTTTTGAAAGTCACCCTACGGGCTACTGGAAGCCAGTGCAGCATCTTAAGGGCTGGGGAGATGTGGTCTCTTGGGCCGAGTGCAAGTAGCAATTTAGATGCCGTGTTTTGTGCTCTTTGGAGTTTATTCAGTTGGTACATGTGGACTCCAAGGTATAGGGGGTTTGCATAGTCCAGTCTTAATATAACAATTGATTGGACCGCAGAGAGTCTATTGGGAAAGGAGAGATATGGAGAGATGCGCCTAAGGGTTTTAAGGTGGTAGTGGCAGGATTTTGAGACGTTGTTGACTTGGCGCGAGAGCGTTAGGTCGGAGTCAAGGGTGCAACCAAGATTTTTCACTGAGTTAGAGGGGGTCGGTGAGTTGCCCATGGCGGATGGCCAGGGTAGTGGGTGCGGAAGAAGTTCGGAGTTGCCACATACCATGATTTCTGTTTTGAAGGGGTTTAACAAGAGCTGGTTTTGGGTCATCCAGAGTTCTATGTCAAGGAGGCAGGAGGCCAAGTCAGGTCGGGAGTTGGGTTTTGAGTTCAGGAGTTTTAGAATTAGTTGAGTGTTGTCTGGGTAGTTGTAGCACAGGTTGTTGTGTGAAATAATTATTGGTGGGAGGGTGATCAAGTAGAGATTGCATAGGAGGGTGGATAGGCATGCTCCTTGTGGGACTCCTGTGTCGACTGGTCAGGCTTGGGAAGTATAGATGGAGAGTATCGTTATTTGGTACCTATTTTTAAGGAATGAAGCTATCCATTTAAGAGCGGTTCCACTAATTCCTAGGGAGTGGAGGCGATCTAGGAGGATTGAGTGATTGATTGTGTCAAAGGCGGCGGATAGGTCAAGCAGGATTAGTACAGCGCATCCCGCAGAGTCTGCCGTCATTTTAAGGTCATCCCAGATTGAGGTTAGGGTGGTTTCAGTTCCGTGACGGGCTCTGAAGCCTGATTGTGCGGGGTCTAGGAGGTTGTTGGCTTCAACAAAGGCATTTAGTTGGGAGTAGGCATTCGGTCAATGAGTTTGGCAAGGAACCTTGTGTTTGAGATGGGGCAGTAGTTTTTGGGCTCGAGGGGGTCGAGGGAAGGTTTTTTTTAATTAGAGTTTTGACATGAACCGTTTTGAATGCATCTGGAAAGATACCAGAGGAGAGGGAGGCATTTATGATGGATCTTGCGTGTTCTCCTGCACAGGTGGAAGCGAAAATTTCTTTGTGAGTTGTGGCTGGGCAAGGGTCCAGCGGGGAGCCAGATGGTTTGCGGCAGATAGAAGTTTGAGAAATTGCTATGGTGAAATTGGACTAAAGGATTTGAACGTTGGTTGCGTAGTGGTTGCAGCCGGTGGGCTGACCGGTACGGGGGAAGTATTGCCTGGCGGATGTAAAAGAGCCAGTTTGGTGGTTAGAGTATTTGTTCTTTCGAGAGCCGTGGAGTAAAAGTGGAGGGAGAGTGAGTCGCACAGAGATTGTGTCGGGGTCGGGATGGTCATGGTGCAAGCCGGTTTGGTGAATTCGGAGATGATTTTGTAGAGTTCTTTGCTCGGGATTTTGCAGTTTAGGATTTGGGAGTTGTAGTGGGCTTTTTTTGCTTTTCGGATTTCGATAAAGGTGTCGGGCCAGGCTGGCCTTGCTCTCCTGGGTTTTGTCTTTCTGCCATTTGCGTTCTAGGTATTTATATAGTTCTTTACTGGTCTTCAACTCAGGAGTGAACCATCTGGGGAAGAGGCCATGGCGGGTTGATGGTTTGCAGGGGGGTGTGAGCCGCATCATAGATGTGTTGAGCCATGAGTCAAAGGCATCAGGGGTTAGTTGTTTTTTGAGTTGGCAGGTAGGTGGTGGAGAATGGAGGAGTGCGTCGGCTAGGTCAGGGACGATTATTTGTTTTTTCCAGCATTTGCGTAGATTCGGAGGTTCAGATTCGAGTACGGGAAGGGGTGAGCGAATGGTGAAAGAGAGAATGAAGTGATCGGACCAGATGATAGGGGCGGGGGGTTTTAAATAAATCCGGGTGTTGGAGCTAAAGATGGCATCAAGAGTGTGTCCTTTATAGTGAGCCGGCCCATTTATGTGGGGTTGGAGGTTAATTGCATCTAAACCGTCAACCAGAGAGTGTGTCATAGGGTTGGTGGGGATGTTGAGCTATATGTTGAAGTCTCCGAGAAGGGTGAGGTTGGGATGGTTTAGTTGAAGGGTGGCAATAGAGTCGCAGATGTTGTTTGCGAATTGTCTATCATAGCCAGGGGGCCTGTAGATTATTAGAAAGCTGTGTGAGAGAGATGGGGAGAGGGATAGTTTAACGAGGAGAGATTCGCAGGAATGTCATGTCTTCCTTCCAAGATTGTTGGACCACAGTACAGAGAATAGATTAGCAAAAATCTTCTACGATTCTACAAGTGTTCATAACCTCTGCAGTACACATATGGGATAATTGTCAGGATGCTTCTTCGTGGGTTGTTTTCCCCTTGACAACCAACTTTCTACTACGGTTAGTGCAAAAACAGATTCCTTGGTTCCACAGTATGCCACTGCTTCAACGAACTTTAATGTAACATCTACTGACAGTATTCTACACAACCACAGTTCTGTTCATTTTGCTTCAACTTCATACATTAGAATGGGTAGGCATTTTAAAGACAAGACACTTTGACCTCTACCGGTAGGCAAGGCACTCTTCTTTCCTATGCGCCAAAAAAAGGCAGCTTTTGTCTGCCTTACTGCCACAAGGATAACCTGTCTGTTTCAACTGACTCTCTAAACTTCAGTCTCAGAAATACAGATGTGCTCAATCTTCTTGCAAACACCCAGCTCACTTCCCCAGCTTCGTTCAGCCTTGGTTCCAGTTGTGTTGCCACATTCCAGCTTCAGATAATGTCCCACTTGTATCAGAGGACACAGGACCTTCAACAACTTCATATGTAGGGTGGATTGATTTAAAAAAGGGATTTCTTCACTTTAGAAAGGGTTAGCCTCTTGCCTTGGGTAATAAGGTATCTTATTAATACAACTACCTGTGCATTTAACAAATACCCTAGGTGTTACAAGGTTTAGTCAGAAAAAACAAGTTTAGGCATTCGTGACCAGTCTAAGGTAGATCTTCAACCTCAGCCATCGGTAAGGGTTTGTATTCCCCCGTATTAACTCAGACACTTTCTACTCCAGTTGGGAATCACAAATGGGTCACACGTGACCTTTCTTTGATGCCTTACAATCTTGTAGCAAGTGTGATAGTCAGCTTCAGGGATTTCAGAGTACTTTAGAAAGCATTCCATTTTTATTGGAGGCATGCAATCATTCCAGAAACTTTTAAAGGTTCGATAATGGGATTTAAAGGCGTTAATTCACACGAGCACCAACTTTTGCTAGAAGTGCGCAAAATACATATCCATTATAAAGCATATCTTTCACAACGATGAACAGTTCATGCTCGCTTTGACTCTTATTCAAGCAACTTTAGAGCAGTTACCAGTTATCAGCAAGGGTTTGAGTGAACCTGAAGACCAAACTTCACTCACCGGCTTCAGGAACACTGAAGTTGCAGGCTGCTTCTTATTCCTAACCTCTTCCTATTCTACTACGACTTTAGGCGCTCTTGGGATCAACATCCCTCTGCAACACAGTTGTGTCTGGAAAAACCCAATGGGAGTCTCCTTCACCTCTGTCCCTGAGCATGCTTCTTGCTATAGGCCTCTGGCTTCACCACCGTCACAGCTCTGCAATTCCAGCCACAAGGTACACCTGGAAAGCCCTTCACTCAGCACAACCAGGGCAAGGCAAGGCAGGGTTTGTGAAACCAGGACCCTCTCAAAACATGCAGGTGAAATCTGCCCTCTTCAAGTCCCTGACGTCACTTAAGTGATCACAATTCCTCATGAACTGCCAGCCTTGTGTTCTTCTACTACCACCAGCAATCTAGCTACTTCCATCTTCCCCCTCCTGCTGCAGCCTTTTATGCTGCTTAGGTTGGGCAATTGATTCAGGTGCAGGACCCTGGCAAAGGCTTAGGCCTAATTGCCTGTCCTCCACTTCTACATGCCTCTTCATCGTCTCAGCCCCAGTGGGATTTTGGGACAGTTAGGTCCCCTCCCCCACTTATTTAATTTGGCAAAAAGTCAACAAAAGGGAGGGATTACAGGGGAAGTTAAAGGGGTTCCTCCCAGTCGTCCTGGTCTGATTCACCCCTTCTCCTACCCCTCCATATGATCCTCCCTCAGTACACCAGCCCCAGGATCAGAAAGCGCCTGCCATTGCCTGGCCACATGAAAAGGTTCCCTGACAAAGCCCATCAGATTCTTCACACTCACAAGTCAACAGCACAAATTAAACATTCTACCATAAACCGTTCCTGGTCAATTAATGTCTGTAAAGTGAAAACTATTCAGCAAGCAAGAAATTTTAAGTGCTGTATTGACCGCGGAGGTTCCCTCTGCTGGCTCAAGCAGCAGACATGACATTACCACTGCTCTGTAATCGGATAGTAGGCCATAACTAGCCTGTAAGAAAGTATCCAGTCTTTCCTACAGATATTGCAGGCTACCATGTTTTATAACTTGAACACAACCTCTGCCAAAAATGATTTGCCTCTACGTGTATTGTGCAACCCTACTGTGCCACGTGCAGATTTTTTGTTTACAAAATCATCCTTGGACATGTTAAAAATGAAACCTTCAGTATAGAAAGCGGTCCCCACACAAAACGGGGCAAGCATGAAGGAGCAAGACTAGCTTCACTCACAAAAAGAAAAAAAGACTGGGCAGAGCTGTGCAAGATTCACATACAGAACTAGTATTGCATACCGATAACTGGTCCACTAGGGCAGGAACATTACTCACTTTATGCAAACAAAACTGGCACAACAATGGCATCAACAGCAGTGCAAGCTCCACATAGGTGTTTTCTGCATGTGGGAAGCTGAGACCTGTAAGGAGGTTTAGCAGCCGGTTAGATTCCTGAAACATAGGGGAGAGGCACTTGACTATGGCCATCTCATTTAATGTTCATCTTTAATAACCAATAAAATCTCTAAGGCGGCAGCAGTTAGCACTGTCTTCATTTGGAAAAAAGAAAAACTATGCGCAACTTTCCAACACATTCCAGAAAGATCAGAGGTCTGAGAAATTACAGCTATATACTTCGGAATTGGTGCTAAAGTCTGTAGCCCACAATAATGTATTATATAGCGCTTCATAACAGATTTCTACCGCTTGTAAGTCCATCGATAAAGGAAATGTTACTATAGCGGCTACTGTACTCCTAGTCCAAAGTACATCTTCGGCCATACTGCTGGTGAGTTTCCCCACTCGCAGGGAGGGGACCAGAGCATTTTGGTTCAAAGCAAAAAAAGGACCCCAAATGTGTTAGTTGTGTGCAAGAGACCACAACCTTCCAGGGTCTACCCCAGCCTTGCCCAGTCAGGTACAGCCTAGGCAATAACCGTACTAGTTTAGCAAAGCAGGTGGGAGGGTGTATGGAAACGTGGGTGAGGAAGTATGGAAAGGGAGTGGGGTCTATATGGACTAGTTGTAGTCATTAAGGTGACTTACTTACATCCAAACCCGCTGAATACCTGTGAAAGGCTAATTAGAATACACAGTGAAGGTGCAGGAGTCTTGTCCCGGTCCTAACCAAACATTTTGCAGGGCTGCTCGACATAACATTTTGCAGGGCTGCTCGAATTGGATTCCACAAAGTAGTGCCAGCAGAAAGAATAAGCAAAGGCCAAATTGAGCGCTCCAACAAACACCTCCAAGGGTGCATGTGTATGAAAAGCCACAGAACATTTTGGCGCAAACATGTGCATGGAGATCTTTGGAGACAAAACAGCGTAGCTTCCGGTCCTGGTTCAGGACAACGTGCCTGTGAACATTTTGTTAGGAAACGATTTGGTCGAGTTGGGGATGATCACGGATGGTCTACCCATGGCTGCTGTGGTGGTCACCTGATCGCAGGTCACACAGGATCCGGCTGCGAGCCCGGTATCCTCGCTGACGGGGAAACCTAAGACACAAATTAAACGGAAGAGCAAGAAGGCCACCTCTGTGGAGGGAGCCCGTTCTCTTCCTGCTGTTCCGACAGCACCCATTGGGATCCAGGCTCTGGGCAGGCTGGGTCCAGTGGTGAACCCCGTCTCATGTCCTGCGGGAGAAGAGCCAGAAGACTTTCCTGTGGCAGAGGTACTCAACCTGGAGGACCACCCCGACCTTCTGTAAGGTACAGAGAGAGTGCCACTCTCTCGAGGTTCTGAGGAAACAGGCCTTGTCCCAGGCACAAGGAGAAGTGCCTAGGACATTCTGGATCTATTGGAAGTGTGAGCTCCTTGTTAGTGAGCCCACTGTGCCTGAACCTGGAGGACCACCCCGACCTTCTGTAAGGTACAGAGAGAGTGCCACTCTCTCGAGGTTCTGAGGAAACAGGCCTTGTCCCAGGCACAAGGAGAAGTGCCTAGGACATTCTGGATCTATTGGAAGTGTGAGCTCCTTGTTAGTGAGCCCACTGTGCCTGAACCTGGTGCCCTCAAGAGTTTGGTGGTAACCCAGGTTTACAGGCCCTCCCTACTGCAGTTGGCGCACGAGGTGCCGTAGCTGGTCATCCTGGTACCAAGAAGACTAAGCATAGGCTCTCTGCCCATTTCTACTGGTCCCGGATGTGAGTAGAAGTGGAGTTCCACTGCAGGACCTGCCCAACTTGTCAGTTGTCTGGCAAGACTGGAGGCAGTGTCATTGCCCCACTGCAGCCATTGCCAGTGGTTAGCACACCATTTGAGAGGCTGGGCATCGACATTGTCGGCCCCGTTGACCCTCCCACTTCAGGTGGACATCGGTTCATCCTGGTCTTGGTTTATCATGCCACCAGGTACCTGGGGCTATACCCCTTCGGACTGTTACTGCCATTGTGGTTGCCAGGACTCTCATAGGCATTTTTACCCATGTTGGATTCCCTAAGGAGGTTGTCTCTGACAGAGGATCCAACTTCATGTCCAGTTACATGAAAACCACGTGGAAAGAGTGCGGGGTAACCTATAAATTCTCCACCTCTTACCAAAACCAGACCAATGGTCTGGGTTGAGAGATTTAATAAAACTCTCAAAGGCATCCTAGGCGCTTTGGAAAAGCCGTTAAGGGGGATATGGGATCTCCTCCTGCCATGCCTGCTGTTCGCTTACATAGAGGTACCTCAAGAGGGTGTTGGTTTCAGCCCCTTTGAGTTACTCTTTGGACATCCCGTGAGGGGTCCCCTTGCCTTGATCCCGTGAGGGGGCGCCTTGCCTTGATCCAAGAAGGTTTAGAGGCCACCCCTCCAGGTCCACAAGTGGGGGACTATGTGTTAGGCCTCAGACGGAGGATGACACAGATGATGGGTCAGGTGACAGAGAATCTCAAGGCCAGCCAGGAATTAAATAAGTACTGGCATGACCTTAAAGCTTCGCAAGTGGATTAGACTCCGGGACAGGAAATCCTTGTGATGGAGACTACCAAGCTTAAAGCTTTGGCACACAAGTGGACTGGACTCTTCAGGATCATCTCCAAGATGGCCAAAGTCAATTATCTGGTTGACATGGGAGCCTCTGGGGTAGCCCCTCAGGTATTCCATGTTAACAGGCTCAAGCCTTTCCACAGGCGAGCAGAAGTCTCATGTCTCTTGCTAGCTTCAGAGCAAGAAGAGGATGAGAGTGAGCCCCTTCCTGATTTGCTGCATAGCAACCCACAGAATGGCTCAGTGGAGGGAGTACATCTCTCTCTCCTGATCTGACGACAGAGCAGCAGAAGCCCTGCAGGTCTTTGCTCCAGCAGTATGCCTCTCTGTTTCCACTGACACCAGGCCTTACACCATGGTGCAGGCACAAAATTGACACTGGTGACAGTGTGCCTGTCAAAAGCAGGTACTACCGTATGTCAGATACCGTTAAGAACCACATCCAGGCTGAGGTCGCCAAGATGTTGGATCTGGGTGTTATTGAACCCTCAACCAGTCCCTGGTCCAGTCCCATGGTCCTTTTCCCCAAGGCAAGTTCCCAGGCCGGTACCAAGGATTGGAGGTTCTGTGTGGACTAACGAGGAGTCCATGCCGTCACCAAAACTGACGCGCACCCATTGCCCAGGGCTGATGTGCTCGTGGACACCATAGGTGCTGCCAAATTTGTGAGCACCTTTGACCTTACCTCAGGCTATTAGCAAATAGCTCTGATGGACCATGCCAAGGAAAAGACGGTGTTCTCAACACCAGAGTGACTATACCAGTTAAAGGTAATGCCTTTTGGGCTGAAGAATGCTGTCAGATTCCGAGTCCACCTCCCCTTTCTCCTCACCTGTCTCCTCCGAGGTAAGTACACAAGGATCCGTCTCAACCTTGCCTGGCTTCTCCTTAGTCCTTGGAACCTTGCCTTTCTGTGTTCTGGTCTTCTTTTTGTGAAGATAAGGTCTGGCTCCTCCGGAGGCAACCTTGACAGAAGAGTAAACCTGTCACCGGGGAACCCCAGGGGGCCAGCCTCAGCTCTAGGGAAAAAGCCTGAAGGCAGAAAAAACCCTAGAACATAGATGGGTTCGGAAGACAGGTCCTTTAGATGGTACAGAACTTTAGTTTGCAGTTTCAAGATGCCAGGTGTGATGACGTAGTCAGTGTAGCTGAAGGCAGGAATCCAAGACGCTAATGCCAAGATACGGAGTGAAAGGATAGCAGACCCTGGAAGAAGGGTAGGTAAAGGAAGGTAAAGAAAAGAAAAGGTATACAGGGGTTAGAAGCAACAGGAAGGGACTACTGTACCCAAACAGGGAGAAGGCAACAGGAATGCCTCAAGTAGTCTTAAGCAGCGCTGAACCACCGCGGCGGAATGGAAAGGAACAACTCGCCAGAAGGCAGTGCGCCGAGAAGGCAGGAAGGTAGAATAAGCAACAAGGGCTCAAGAAACGCAGAAGCGGCAAAGCGCAGCGCTTCCGCGCCTGTTAAAGAAAGAAATTATCAGCCAGAAGAGTTGAAGGAACAGCCGATAGCATGTCCAGCAGGGAACTCCTGTTTACGGACGCGGAACACAGTGCGAGAAGCACCCTCGCGGCCGTAGTTAGGATGGAGACCAGGTAGGAGTAAGGTAGATATAAAGTTTAGAGCGAAGGAAGCAATAGGGAAGCGGAGAGGCACCGCAGCTGATATAACAGCGATACCCGTTAACACAGAGTAGAACTGTAGCAAGCACGAAGACAATAGGAAGGTAGTGGACAAGGGACAAAGGGAAGGAACAAGGTAAAATAGGAACTAGGGAGGTAATACACAGGATGGCAAGAATCCAGAGTCGGAGCGTTGAGAAAGTAAACAACAGATACAACGCGCCGAGAAGTGGGCGGAGCCAGATTATATAAGCTCCAGTGCCATGTTGGCGCCATGTTGGGTGAGGACTAGACCGCTCACCGTCAGAACCGCCAGCGATTCCAATGTTTCCAATCTTGGGTCCTGACAAATGCCCCTGCCACCTTCCAGAGATTGATCAATCATGCACTCAGTGGGCTGGAGGCCTTTTGTGTGGCCTACTTAGATGACATTGCTGTCTACAGTTACACCTGGGAAGAGCATTTGACACATGTAAATAAGGTGTTGAGGGCTTGAAAAGGGCTAACCTTACTATCAAGGCCACCAAGTGCCAGATAGCTCAGGGGAAAGTCACATATTTTGGTCATGAGGTAGAGGGGGTCAAATCCTACCTCTCCCCAATAAAGTACATGATGTACATGTCTGGGAGACTCCCACTACTCAAACCCAGGTAAGCACCTCTGACTTCACCCAAACAACCTAGGAAGGTTAATTGTACTGAATACTGTCAGAGGGCCTTTGATGGCTTGAAAGAAAGTCTGCGTAGGGCACCTGTGTTGTGTGCGCCTGACTACAGCCAACCCTGTATCGTACAGACGGATGCCTGCGACACTGGAATTGAAGCTGTCTTGTCCCAGTTAGATGGCAAAGGGAGGGAACATCCTATCATATTCATCGGTAGACAACTCAAGGGTAGAGAACTTATGTGGGCTACTTTTGAAAAGGAATGTTTTAGTATAGTTTGGAGCCTTAGGCGTTTTAGACCCTAATTTACCGGGTCTACCCTCAAGTTCCAAACCGATCATAAGCCCCTAAAGTGACTAATGTAGATGAAGGTTGGGAACCCGAAACTACTCGGGTGGTCCATTAGCTTGCAAGGGCTAGACTTCACCATAGAGCATAGACCAGGGAAGTGTCACGATAATGCAGATGGCCTTTACAGAAGGTATGTTGACCGTCTGGATGAGGGTGTCTATCTCATGGGAGATTAGGCACCCTAACCTCAGTCTGGGGGGGCCACTGTCATGCTGGAAATGCATCGGAGGGACAGGGCCTCAGTATCCTTGTCCATTACTGCCTTTTATCGTGTGTTTCCCATGCAGGAGTTCACGTGGGACTCCTGGCGGTGCAGCTCTCCTTTGGTTTTGGTGAACAGACCCATGGGATACCCTTATGGCACCCATGGGTGGGGTACAACCCTGTGCCCCTAGTGTATGTTTTTGGGCACCTGTGTGTGGCCCACAGAGCAGGGTATGGGCTTGTAGCAGATCTGTGCTGAATTGACTGGTGCCCTGAGCGTCCTACATTTTGGGATGCCCAGGCCCTGTCATTGGAATCGGTAGATTCCTGATGGTGACAAGATGACCCCATGGCCTCTTGCCCTCCATCGCCTGTTACCTTGATCTTCCCGAAGTCCCAGGAACCCCTGACTCTGTCCCTTCCCCCTGAATGGCTGTTGAGTGGAAGTTCCATATATGACAGTGTGGGGAAGTGCCAACCAGACTGGCTGGAGCTTTGCCAACAACCATATGTTGTGGGTACGCCTGTGGGTGGGACCTGGGTGAATGGAGTGTGTGACCAATACGCATTCTGTGTTGTGGATGTTTGTATCTGGTGTTTGACACAATGACTGAGACAGCCCTGCCGAAACTGGTATGAATGCAGTGTGGAGTGTTGAATGGCTGGGTACTTGTCCCAATACACATAACTTGTTGTGAGTGTCTGGAGAGAAGTGAATGGCCTGAATGCACTATGCACCTGATTGGCTTCCTGCCTGCATGAATGCCCTTTGCAGTGTTTAGATGCTTGGGTATGACCCAGCGGAATGAATGGGAGATCAACAGTATATCTGGGGACCTGTCACTGCTAGGAATCATGTTCAGAAGCTGAAGTCCACTACGACGAGTAACTGGAGTAAACCTGAAGCTTAACCTTGAAGCCTTGCTGGAAGAGAAGTATTGCTGTTGCCCTACTTCGTCGATCTGAAAGCTGCTGTGTCTCCAAGGACTGACCCAGAGAGGACCTGGTAAGGCGCCCTCTTCCCGAGCTACGAGGGACCATTGTGCGCTAGCTGATCTTTCCCAAAGCTCCCTGGTAGACAGACCTACGACAGGATGCCGACTGGAGATGGGGACTGCCGCGGAATCCCAAAGAGAAGTGCCCGGACTGTTGTCCGCCACTGTCAACGATCACCGTCAATGACTGGCGCCGCAGTACTCCCATTGCCTAAAAACTTTCAATTCTTGGATGTGCTCGTCTGCACCGTCACCCGCCTTATCCCGCCAGAGAAGGCCAGGCCGTCGACGCACCGAGGATCATCCTTCGGTGGGTTTCCCGCCACCCAAAGACCACAGAGACGCCAATGACTCGACGCCCTAGCTGTGCCACAGTTCTTCAAACTCTTTGCGGTCCTGAACTATCGACACTGAGGTGCCCCGCACGCCTCTTCCCAGCAGGACGTTTTTCGCTTCCCCGTCGACAAGCACCATTAAGAAAGAAGCTGCCACTTCACCATCGTAGCTCACCCTGTTCTCCGTCCGACGTTCAATGACCCGTGACTTCTGCCTTAAAGGGAGGGCACTCAAGAACAGCTGTCGATTCCCCGACGAGGAATGCTACAACTACAGGTACTTTGGGGTTGCAGAACTATTGGAAAGTCTCTTGTGAACAATATATGGACTGGGCTTGTGATATATCTTTATTCTACAGGTTGCCCAGGTGGGGGGATCACCACACAGAACTGTGTCTAGACATCGGGGCCAGTATTCTGCCTATTGTTCTAATCATCTGCTTTCCTCTCATATCTATTATTGGTTTCCTTTATGAACTGATTTGTGTGACATTTAACCGTACAGTGGATTCACTTTAATGAGATCTAATAGTAATAGTGGCACCACATAGAACTGTATATTTGGCATTATAGATAACCGAGTACAAAGTGAGTTATCGTAATCTTGTACATGACCTTGAATATTAATTATATAAAGACTGTGTTTTAACGAATACAGTGTGTGGACAGTCCTTTGTGGGTGCTTGGGGACTACACTGTAGTTAAAAACCAGCCCACATCATCTCCTGAGAAGTTAGGCCTTAATTGCTCGTCCATTGCTACCACAATAGAGAAGCTTGGCTGGGGTCCTCTGTGCCATTCCTCTACCATATAGAGAGCGGAAGTACAGACACCTCCCTCCGGTCTTTACAATGCCTTATTACAACAGGGCATCAGGGCTTGGTAGATGATACAGGATTTACGCCCACTTAATGATGTCATACAGAAGGAGTTTCCCCTTGTCCCAAATCCTGCATCCATTTTATGCAGTATTCCAAACTCTGCTATGTGCTTCACAGTGGTAGACTTGGAAAATGCATATTCTTCGGTACCATTGGATCCAGGCTCACAATACCTCACTGCCTTTACCCTAGGGTTGAAGAGGTATGAACATTGCAGGTTACCCCAGGGTTATTGTGAAAGCCCCAGCATTTTTAACAAAATACTGCACAGAGACATTGGTAACATTGATGTCAAAAGTACCGTGATACAATATGTAGATAATCTAATTTGTAGTGAAAGCAAAGAACAGTGCAGGACAGACTCAATTATATTGTTAAATCTATTGGCAGAAGACAGGTTCAAGGTAGACAGAGAAAAGGTACAATATTGCTTGACAGAAGTGCTGTACTTGTGCCAATTAATATCAAAGGATGGCAAATGAATACTCCCAGACAGAGCAGCAACAGTGCGTGCAACCGTTAGGCCTCACACAATAAAAGACATGCAGAAGTTTCTTGGCATATGTAACTATTGCAGAACATGGATATTAGATTACACAAGACCCCTATTGCAGTCAGTAAAAGAAGCACAAAGAGAGAATTCAGCAATTGCATGGACACAAGACATGAATGTGGTCTTTAACACATTGAAAGAGCTCATTTCCACCGCCCCAGTCCTCGCTATCCCTGACTATGAACGTGAGTTTTACCTGTTCTCACACTGTGATGGGACACTTATGACAGCAGTACTGACTCAAAAAACTCCCTAGGGCACAAATCTTTAGCCTACTATAGCGGCACACTTAACGCTGTAATGCAAGGACTCTTCGCTTGCGAACAGGCTCTTGGAACCGCCGCCTTTGCAATTGAAAAAAGCGCTAGCATTTTGATGGGATGCTCGGTAACATTGTTCGTTGCCCATTCTTTATTCGCGATTCTGGAGAGATCCAAGTCCACAATCACAACTCAAAGAGCAACAGCATACGAGATTATACTCTCTAGCTCCTACATTCACAAGACAGTAAACCCAGCCAGATTCATCACAGAGCCATGCACAGTAGAGGACATACAAAATTATGACTGTGCCACATACGAGGAAGAAGGTGATGGCATTCCCAAAGCAAATGAGAATGCCCTAGAGGAAGGTGAAGTGTATTTTGTGGATGGATCAGCATCAATATGCCCAGAGAAAGGGGAAAAGCATGCAGGAGAAGCAGTTGTGAGATTGGAGGATAGAGAGTACGATACAATTGTACAGAAACGTTTACCCATGCATTTTTCAGCACAGGCGGCAGAACTTGTAGCACTGATTGAAGCATTACACACAGCAAAGGGGTGTGCAGTAACAATATATTCTGATTTGGCATACATGACCACAACCGTACATGGTAGGTTGTCAGGGTGGGGAAGGAGAAGTTTATGGAGGGCAGATGGATCCCCAGTGCAGCACGCAGAGCTCCTAAATGAACTAATAGAAGCACTAGGAGAACCCTCTGTAGTGGCCCTGGTGAAGTGCCAAGCCCACACTAAAAACAGTTATGTCATATCATTGGGACGCGCGGCAGCAGACAACACTGCGAAAGAGGCAGCATACTTTCAAAAGCCCCAAATAGCAGAGTGCATACTAAAAGGAAGGAGAGAGAGTCCAGATATAACTCAATGTCAGTTTCACAAATAATAGATTTACAGAAAAGAGCTCCAATAGACAAACAAGATATGTGGGCAAAGATGGGGTGCACACAATCAGCAACATATCTCCTGTGGTGCCAAGATAGCACAGGAAAAGTAGTATTGCCCTTAGAGCTTTTATAACTTGCATTTCAACAGTTGCACTTCCCAGCACATACGGCAAAACAAGACATAGCAGCAGATATACAGGAACATTGGTTTGTTCCACAGTTGCAAGAACACATAGCAAAATTGACTATCGACTGCCAGAGATACAACTGAGGAATGACTTTAAGAATGCTGCGAGGACGGGGGCGTGGCCAACGGATGTGGCATGAAGACGTGAGCTCTCGATGCTCCTGAGGCCGTCAGCCGTATCCTGCAATATCCTACCAAAAAACTAAATCTCCATGTGAAGAGAAAGATCTTTCCGAGTGTCGGAACATAACGTCGTTCGCACCCGGTGGTCCGAGTGTGCAACCGACAGCCAGTTCCAGAGAAATAGGCCGCCAAAGAGTTGGAGCGACGGCGTCTTGGAAGTTTCCAAGATGGCCGCCGGGCGCTGTTGAGCGGGAACCTAGGGACGCTGCAAACACTGATCCCCGAGGAAGAGGTGCTGTGGAGAGACGATCGCTGTTGCGGAGGGAGGAGACTGCCCTTCCTCCCCCCCTGCGCGGACCAGCTTATTGCCGAAGGGCGGGTGACTGCGGGAGCGGACCGGCGGAGAGAGGAGACCCGCGCCGGACTCCCTACCCCCCCCTGGCCTTCCGAGTGGAAGCAGGCGCCCCATACACCGTCGAGCACCTGCCAGCCTGCTACCTACCTGCCGCGCCGCGCCACCGACCTGTGCCGGGGGGAAGAAGCCGCGAGACCCGGTAAGGAGAGGCGGGGGCGGGCCCTGAACTCAATCCATCTGTCCGGGGTGCGCTGCCGAGGAAGAACCCCCGCAACACTCGCGGCCCCCTCTTGGGCACCAGAATCGTGCGAACCCAGCCCACACGATCTCCCAGCCCGGGCTAGAACGGTTGTGGCCTGACGCCTACTGCTCAGGAGCACGAGAGAGCGCTACAACAGCGGAGAAGGTCGTTTCCCCCTCCCCACCCCCCCCACACCCTGAAGACTACGGGAACTGTGCGCTATACCCTGGGCACACGCAGGACACTTTTGCAGCTCAAAGAAGGGACACCACCATAAAGCAGACTAGATGCATAGTCACTGACACGGATTGCAGTAAAGAGAACAATCATCTCCTGTCAAGTAGGCAAAGAAACCACAGTGCTCCGGGCAGTGAAGGGCATGCCATAACTGGAAACCATACTCGCTCTTAACAACACGGGAACAAGGGACCACTTTCCAGAGCCGCGCACGCCCAGAGAATGTCGTGCCGGCCCGAACACAATGACCTTCTGAACAACTAAGCCAGTTTATCTCCGTGGCGTAACGATCAATTCCTCCCAACCGCAGAATGTGCTCTTCCTCGTAATATAAAGCCTGCTTCGCAAGATGGGAAAGGACAGGCCGAGGAAAACTTCCACACAAAGCAGGATAGAAAAGTTTGCAACCACCCCGCTGTCCCACTCACCAGAGAGACCACCAGAGAGACCAGCATCAGCTCAACCTGGAATTATGGAAGAAGACATCTCCCTCAGGGATGTAATGGGCGCCATTGCCAGCTCCAGGACATCCATGGAAAAGAAAATGGACGCCATAGGGGCTGAGGTATCCCTGCTGAGGCATGACTTGCAGAAGCTGACTGCACGCACTGGAGAGGCGGAAGCATGCATATCGGAGACCGAAGACAATCTGCAAGGAGTTAACCGCCAGATAACCGGCATGTTACAACGTATAAAGTCCCTGGAGGGAAGAGTAGATGAAGGGGAAGGTAGATCACGGTGCAATAACGTCCGCATCCTAGGCCTTCCCGAAAAGGCAGAAGGAGAATGCATGGAGCTGTTCCTTGAAAGATGGCTATTGGATATATACGATGCTGAATCCTTCTCCAAATTCTTTTCTATCGAAAGGGCCCATCGCATCCCATCGGGCAGGATCACCCCGGGTGCACCACCGCGTGCAGTCATAGCAAGACTTCTGAATTATAGAGACAGGGATGCCATACTAAAAATGGCGAGAACGAAAGGGTCCATCACCTTCAATGGCTCAAAAATCTCCTTCTTCCCTGACTTCACGAGGGAGGTCCAAAAAGCGCGCCAATCCTTTGACTCACTTAGAAAACGCCTCCAATCGTGTGGAATCAAGTATGGCCTGATTTTCCCCGCTCAACTTAAAATATATTACAAAGGCACGACAGTACACTTCACAAATCCCAAGGAAGCATGGGATTGGGCAGAAAGGCACATTGAGGGTGACTGGAGTGGAAGGAAGAAGATTGGAAACAACCGTAATAGGCCACATCCAGAAAGACCACCAGACAACGACTCACCACAGCGACAGGTGGATGTGGCACAACAAGGGAATGCATGATGGAAAATGGCAATGGATAAAACAAATGTAATCACGAGACATGGAAGAAAACGAATCCAAACATAACGTGTCTCACATGACAGGAAGAAAGTAATGGCTGACGGCTGATACCTACCCGCCCCCTCTTTAGCAAGAAACATACACATAACGATAGGCAAAGTTCTAGATTGCCTAGATACACTGTTTAAGTAAAGTTTGAACTGTTGAAAGGGCGACAGATGCTTCGGTTGAGGATGAAGTATGGGGAGGGGGGAGTTCGGCACAAGTTCACAAGTTGGAATCACTCAATGAAATACTACATATTACAGAAGATGGTGATCACTCAGACAGTAATTTCTGCTCCCTGCTGCGAATCAAGCGAGTCCAATGCCCCTGCTAAAGAAGGCCTTGTCCCCTGCTGGAACCATACACACAAATGCAACCCTGCAGGATAACAAGAACAAAACGCTAAAACTACTCACCTGGAATGTAAACGTCCTAAGAAACAGCCTGAAAAGGAGGCTAGTGAGACAGTTTCTGAACCGACACAGCCCGGACATAGCCTTCCTAACAGAAACCCATTTGGCAGGTACTTTCAACGCGCTATTTAAACGATCGAACTACCGCACAACCATACAAGCCGGTTTTACTATGGGAGCCAGAGGGGTATTGATGTTAATCCATAACAGGCTACCGCTCACCCTCATCAAAATAATACAGGACACTGGGGGCAGATTTACATATGCCACGGGCACGCTTTGGAACAGGACGATATCCCTTATGGCGATCTACGCCCCACCGGCTCTTCAGTCCAGACTTATGGAAGACATTACGCCCTTACTAACCAGCGACACCTCAGATGTTCTGGTCCTGGGAGGAGATTTCAATGACGTCATGAATAATGTACAAGACTGTACGCATCTACGCAATAGAGACCCCAATCACCGAACCAATCTGGCCACGTTTGTAGAGGCTTTTGGCATCAGGGATGTGTGGCGTGACCTACACCCGGAAGAAAAGGGGTACTCCTTTCACTCAGGAGTGCATGCATCGCTGTCACGACTGGATTATTTCTTCATGCCTGCGACATTAACACACACAGTAACGCAAGCTGAATATCTTCCGCGGGGCATCTCGGATCACTCCCCCCTACTCATATCACTTACAACGTGCAAACCAGCGCCTCCACCGAGGTGGAGATTGAACAACTATTATCTAGGTTCTCCTGAGCTAATAGAACGTATGCAAAACGTCACAACAGAATACTTTGAGACCAATACGGGAACAGTAGAAAGTCCCGCCGTACTTTGGGAGGCATATAAACCGGTACTACGAGGAGAAATCATTTCCTGGACGACGGCCCAAAGGAAAATACACCTGGAATCACTGCATGAAGCAGAAACAAATGTTAAACAAGCAGAAGACGCACATCTCACCAGCGATAGTCCAGACACTAATAGAGCGCTGATACTGGCTCAAAAGAAAATGCAAAATATCGCACTGGACAACTCCAAACAGGCACATAGTGCAATGAGGGCCAGAATATATGACACTGGAGACAAAGCAGGGAAGGTCCTAGCCTGGCTTGAACGAAGGGACGAGGGACATTACCATGTGAGATCGATTGTGTCCCAAAACTTGGAATCCTGCCTCGCGGACAGAGACATAGCTGAGGAAGTTCGCAAAATTTTATGAAGACCTATACAGGGCCCCCACAACTCCCCCTTAAAACTCTATACTAGAGGATATCACCCTTCCGATACTTAATGAGACCCAAATTGCTGGTTTAGAAAGAGACATCACGGAAGATGAAATTGCAGCGGCTATGACCCAGCTCCAGTCTGGGAAGACCCCTGGTCCGAACGGTTTCCCCATAGAGACCTGGAAGAAGATCGGCTGTAGCAACCTAGCTCCCCACCTACTACGCATGTTCCAACAAGCCCGGACAAAGGGATCCCTCCCGGCAGACCTGAGGAAGGCCACAATAATTGTTATACCCAAAGTGAATAAGCCTCCGGACCAATGTGGGTCATATAGGCCTATTTCCCTTATTAATGTTGAAACCAAGATTCTGGCCAAACTTCTAGCGATACGCCTACAGCAAGTCATAACATCTCTAGTCCATCCGGACCAGTGTGGCTTCATGCCGGGCAGATCCACGAGGATGAACATAAGAAGACTTTACTTAGCCATTGAGCGGGCCCAGACCCTCAATATTCCCCTGGGTGTACTTGCAATAGACTTTGAAAAGGCCTTTGACTCTGTCCGGTGGGAGGCACTCTGGGCTATCATGCGAAACATGGGTTTTCAGGAGCAGTTCCTATCCTGGGTCCAATTGCTACATGAGGCGCCGATGGCTGAGGTTCGTGTGAACTGTTGGACCTCACGTCCCTTTGCTTTGGGGAGAGGGACCCGGCAAGGATGCCCACTATCAGCGCTGCTCTTTGCACTGGTAATGGAACCATTGGCTCAGTTGCTGAGAGAGACACCCATATGGCGTGGCATCCCGGCTGGTTTGGAGTGGGAAGACAAAGTCTCATTATATGCAGACGACCTATTGCTATACCTGAGGGACCCCAGAACGACATGCCCGGTGGTGACACAGTTGCTCCAGAAATATGGTGCCTTTAACGGTTTGAGAGTAAACTGGGCTAAATCTACACTATTTGCATTAAATACTCTAGGCAGTGAGGTTCCTGAGTCATGCCCATATAGAATAGCTCCTGATCACTTCCAGTATCTAGGCATTAAGATCACGAGGAACCTAGACGATTATACACTGAATAACCTACAACCCATTACGGAGAGATTCACGGGGGATGTACGACATTGGCGGTCCCTGCCTCTGACACTATTAGGCCGAGCTGCGTTGTTCAAAATGCTGACACTCCCCCGCTACCTGTATGTGCTCCAGAACGCCCCCCTATATATACCTATGAAAGAATTTCGGAACATAGATAACATACTCAGAAAACTCTTATGGGCGGGACGCCCGAGAATTGCCTTACAAACACTACAAAGATCAATATGGGAAGGTGGGATTGGCCTGCCAAGACTACAGACATACTACTGGGCCAGTCACATGTCTGTAGTAAATGATGTGATGCACGCAGACCCAGGACTACCACATGTACGGGCATCGCCCCCACTGGAGCTGTACAAAGCAATGTCCAGAGCGACTTCCCGAAACATGGCGGCACAGACGCCCCGTATTTGGGCAGAATCACACATCTTTATAGGATGGGGAGATAAGGTCACACCAATCCAACCACTATGGAATAATAGGAACCTCCACGAAGTAGCCAAATTACCGAGATGGCCAGTATGGAGGGGATGTGGTATAGAGAGTGTGGGCGACATTATAACCAACGGCACCATCAGATCCTACGAAGAGCTGGCTATATCCTTTAACCTCCCAGAGACAGAAAGGTGCCATTACACGCAGCTCAGACACGCATTACAGCAACATCTCCCCACACTAGCTGACATGCCAGACACCACACCAATAGAACGCAATATAATAACGGATAGTATTCAGGCTAAAGTCACCACAGTCATGTACAATGCCCTCACCTCCTTCGCTACAACGGAGCTGGTGCGCCTCAAAACGAAGTGGGAAACCGAAGTTGGGGAGATATTACCGGAAGACTGGGTTCAGATACTGATGTTCCCCAGGGAAGTAGCCATCTCAACCAGACTACGATTGGTTCAGCTAATAATATTGCATAGAATTTATTACCCGAGGGTAGCCCTATACCGCTGGGGCAAGATAGCGGAACCCAATTGTTTAAGATGCCATAGTGAGGAGGGAACTTTCTTTCATACACTGTGGGAATGCCCGAATATTCGCGAGTATTGGCAGCAATGCTGTGACATCCTAACTAGAGTACTGCATAAAACAATCCCCAGAGATCCGAAACTGTTACTCCTCGGAGCGGACAGTGAAATTGACTTGTCAAGGTATGAAAAACTTTGCTTTATGACAACTACTGCAGTTGCTAAAAGGAATATAGCACAATTATGGGGTGTTGCGGAGACGCCGCAAATAAGCCAGTGGATCACTGATGTACAGATTTGCATTGCCATAGAAAGGAGAGTGTTTAAAAGCCGGGGTTGCCCCGATAAGGCGGACAAGATATGGCGCCAATGGGAAGACGAGGTGTGAAGCATGTAACCAGTCTCGACGTGGCACCCCTATACGTAGAACGTGCTGGCAGCAGGGGATCCTCCTTCTTCGTAGTATAGCAACTCTATTGCGATTTTGTATGATTTGCTTGTTTGAGTGTACCACTGTACGATATTATTGTTTTAGTTTATTTTGTGTTTTTGGTCCGGTAAGGACCACAGTTTGTATATTACAAAACCAATAAAATATTACATTAAAAAAAAAAAAGAATGCTGCGAGGAACTTGGCCCCGCCCCATTGGACCTTTCCGTGAATTGCATATCCATTATGCAGACATGGGGGAAAGGTGCAATGGAGCAAGATATCTCATTGTGGTGGTCTGCCCCTTTTCATGCTGGGTGGAGACAGGACCCTGCGCCAACCCAGATGCAAAATGTGCGGCAACGTTTTTAGTAAGAGAGGTTTTCCCGCAATGGGGCATTTGTGACATCATACGCTCGAACAACGGGACCCACTTTGTGAATGACCTATTAAAAGAAGTAACGTCCCTACTAGGAATAAAACACAAGTTATGTTCCATTTACTGCCTGCAAGCGAACAGGGGTGTCGAACAAATCAACAACCTTCTTAAAAGCAGGGTGTCGAAATTGTGTCACACCCTCAAGAAAAATTGGGTATATTGCCTACCCCTGGCACTGTTTCAATTGCGCACACATCCAAGTAAAGACCACCAATTGTCCCCACACGAGATAGCATGAGGGAGACATATGCAAAACCCAATCTCTCCAATCAGAAGGACATCTGACTTACATAGAACAGCCACCATACGGGTGAAGAGTTGAGAGATTTTTTGACCCAGCTCACATGTGCAGTAAGAAGTATTGCAAAACAGGTTGCCCCCCCCCCTTCACATGAGAAAGTGAAAGTGGCACAAACACTGCAACAGCAGATAACCCTGACACAGAGCTAATGCCCGGAGAATGGGTGTACATTAGGAGTTATGTGTGGAGATGAAATTCTCCAAGATTTCATTGGCCTTATTAAGTAGTGTATTGCACACCATCTGCAGTGAAAGTTAAGGGCGTGAAATTTTGTATACACCTCTCTGATGTTAGGAAAGCACACAGCGGTACAGTGCCCAAAGGGGAAGAGCAAGGGCAACAAAGTACAGCTGTACACTAAGGGAAATTACACATTAGTGAGTAAATAAGGGCATACGGGCAAAAAGGCTGTAACATGTGTAAATATAAGAAAATTAAAAAAAAGATGTAAATAATTACTGAAAAAACAAGATATTACAATGTTAATATAATAGATAAATGTTCATTTATGATTTGTCCCCTATCTACCTCCTTCTGTGTATGTTCTCTAAAAGTGTGTTTACTATAATCCACACTTTCCCTGTTCTCTCTCTCTCTCTCTCTCTCTCTCTCTCTCTTTCTCTCGCTCTCTTTCTCTCTCTCTCTCTCTTTCTCTCTCTTTCTCCCATTCTATCTCTCTCTCGCTCTCTCTCTCTCTCTCTTACTAGTTTCCTGTATGAGAAATAGTCCTTTTCCCTGAGGAAATATAAAAAAGTAAATGGATGTAAATGAATGTGCACTTAACCCATTATATCTGACTCTGTAGGTACAAACATGGCAGAAAAGAGGGCCCTCAATGACAACACTACAACTGTAGTTAGCAGTAGGGGAAATATTAGAGCCACTAGAACCTACTGTTATGAGTGTGGCTTGTTTTTTTACTGCTATTGTGTTCTCATTAATATTGTGATGTTTAGGACTGTAATGGTGAATTTATTTTATTATTGACAATATAAAAGAAGGGGGGTAAACTGATACAAGAAGACACACTCCTAATATGGGATGGTTTTAAACTGATTTGGGCTCACAATGTTTCCACAAACCTCACTACTCTGCATAAAAACATAACTATTAAGGCATAATTTGGTTGAATACTCAATACTTTATGCAGATGAGAATGACTTTAATGTGTATGATGAGAACAGTCTACCTCCTGATGTGTTAATGTTTCCACATGTTGATGTACAGACTACCTCACATCCTAACTCAAGCGACATTCAAATGCATGATGAGAATCAAATTCTTACCCCACTCTCCACTCCACAGTATTGGCAGCCAAGATATGAATAAAGCACAAAGGTAGTTGCTGGCATTTTCCCTATCCACCACCAGAGGCTAATGAAGTTGCATAATAGTCCGGGGGGAGTAGTGGAAGGAAAAGGGGGGCAGGGCAGAAGAGATGTGATGCATATCATGTTCTCGGCTTAGACGCAGTAGAAGACCCACGTCAGCCACATCAATCAAATAAATGTTATGCTGACATGAACACCATGGCCAAACAAGCAACTAATGAAAGTTGTTATGTGTGCTCCTTGATACCCCATACATCGGGGACAACTAAAATCCTAATACCCCAAGAAACACATATTGCAGCCGCCCAGTGTCTTATTCATCTTGCACTGTGTCGATTTCAGAGTAACCTCCAAGCACACACTGTCCCGTTTCGATTGCTTGAAAATGAATAAACCTGCCACAGCAAGCCTCAAGGAGTGCTCTACATTAAAGATTTTTGTTTTGTTATAAAGGGGACAATGTCCACAGAGAATAGATGTCAAGAGGAAACAGTCATGTGCAAAGCAAAAGCATTGCGAGGACTATCAATCAAGATCCAACGCGAACTGCATTCCAAACAGTGTTTCCACAGAGAAGGGACAGTGCCCCTGGGCGCAAACAAACACTTCAACAAGACACTTATTCTGCCTGACAAGAAGAAAGGAACAGCAGCATTAATGGATACTTACAGGGTATGCGGCAAATAGGTATACTTGCACCTCCTGCCTTCATGAATAGGTACTTGTGCCCTGGCCACGCTGCATTGGGCCCAGATGGATATTCCTGAAAGTCATATCCAAGGGGAAAGGGTGCCAGCCAAGATGTCTCCGGCACGCCAGTCAACAAACGAAGAGCCCCCTACGTATGACGTACTGTCGGAAGATCAGCTGCATAACAGAGTGTCTCCAAAAAGGAGGGCCTCAAATTACATCTCCACAGATTCTTCTGAACTCTTGGCACAAATCCCTGACAAATGTAAGCTTATCACATCAGCAGAAACATTATTTGCCTCACTTATACCAAGCATCCATGCTCGAGCTAACACCAAGTGGCTACAAATAATTTGCTGGGAATTGATCCAACTGGCAAATGACACTGAACAAGGGTTCACATCATCAAGGTGGAACTCAAAGCCCTAAGGTTGATGGCCATGCAGAATAGATACGTGCTGGACCTGCTCACAGCAATGGACAGTGGTGTTTGCTGAAAAATCAGGAGCTCATGTTGCACGTTCGTGCCGTCTGCAGATGCTGACAATGGACATTATTACACGTGATAGCTGCAGTACTCAATCACGGTGAAAGGATGAAAAATTAGGGCAGCGTACCATCTAGCAACTGCTTTGAATGGGTACCATTGTGGATTGGGACTGGCATGAAGCTACTGGTGCCCATCATAGTATTTTTCCTGTTGATTTTTTGTGTGTGCCAGGTAGGGGTTCAATGATGTGCAAAATAACTCCCCAACGGTGAAATGATGATGGTGTCAATGGGCTGTCCAGCAAAGGTGCCAAAGGTTGCAAGAGTTGCCCAAGTACAAACAGGAGAGAACTCTAAACCTAAATATCAAATGACTGTGGTGTATAAAACAGGGGACAGGGTAGACGACTTGCACCATAACACTATCAAACAAACCTATGAATTTGAATTATACAAGGAGGTATAGGTGGACCTGGCTGGGGAAGGGGGTGAATTTATATGGCCTGCACCCCTGATGGATATGCAAGAAGAGGGCAAAGCCTGAGATCTGTCTGTAGAGCGTGGATTCCCATGAAAAGGACCCCTGCCTTAGCTGAAGCCGTGCTAGAGGCAGAAGAATGGAAACGTTTGAGGGCCATAGCATCTTCATTACTTTAGATGTAATGAAAGGGGGGAATGTAAGGGAGGAAGGGTATTTTAGACCCCCCTACATCCCATATGAAGTGGAAGTTATGATCATTCAATCACTGGAGACATCCCTTTGTCTGGGCTACTGGTGACAGAGCTTGGAAGCCATTGCATGACACATAACAAACTCCATTTCGTACATCCCCAGACTCTATTTTGTATTGGACTCGACTACATCTTTTAATAGGCTGCACTATAAGTCCTAATAAGACCTCTCTACCTTCTTGTAGCGCCAAACACAATTCACGCCCACCGCCTCCTTCTCTGTGTGTGCCGCGGCTGTCCTGTACTCACAGAAGCTTGGCTGCAAATTGTTGCAAACTGACAATTTATTTCTTTTCTTCCTCTGAGATCATTGCCCTGTGTGTGACCAGGCCGAAGCCTGGCTTGTGAAAACCATCCATCTCCACAAACCTGCCGCAGCTCCCCCAAATCCCCCAACTTTAGGAATTATAGCCTGTATGACCCTTCCGCCCCTGTGTTTCTCTCATGTAGCAGACAGTGGGACCCATCCCCATAAGCCACCCTAGATGCCCCCCCATATAACTAATCCAGAGTGATCATATATTCTCCCTGTACTAACACCTATCAATCCAGTCGTGTGAACCATAAGGCACCATGTCAATAAATCTCAGGAGGGCACTCTCAGATAAGGCACCTGGACCATTGCACCCCCGTCCCCACTGAGGCCCAGGTCAAGAATGTCCACCTTTTACTACAATTTATAGACACACCTACATATTCTGTATAACGTTTTATGTCTTATATTAATAACTACATGCCAATAACTACTGTGTAGTTTAGATTAGTTAGAAGACTGATGGTGTAGACTCAGCCTGACCTTCACCCCTCCCAGTTGAGCCGAGCTGACCCACATGTCACAAGAAGCAACAAGTTCAGCATCAGCCAAACAAGCAACACTGTCACTGTATATTGTATACTGTATTAACTGAACGAGCCAATGAAGTGGCACCATGTAACACTTATAGAAATCGTCATCAATCATGATTATTGTGGTTAAAATGTCATGTTTCTGTATTGTTGGCAGAGCGCTCTAAGAGAAGCAGAGTCTGCTGTATGCCTCTTTTTACTATTATATAAAGCATACTTTTTTTGATTCGCAATCTTTCTCCTGGTCGCATTCCCAACTGGGGTGCGTCCATTTATTCTGAATTTTGGGTTTGTATTTCGGGGAATGACCAATTTCATAAGGAATGTCCTCGTAGTCCTGTGTATTTGCGAACTGGACAGGAGTCCATATTTTGTAGTATTTTCATTCGTCCTTGTTAGGCAGAATCCAGTGCAGTTCCCTTAGAGAGCACTACACAAGATTAGCACTACAGGTGAGAGCAATACATCTAACAAATGTGACCAGAGTCAGTAGGCCTGTGCCAATACAGTTGGTACAGGGCAAGGGCCCAGGAGCAAACATTTTCTTGTAACTGCAGTCAAGTCTTTGGTTAACAAAGTGGAAAGGGTGGATGCAGACATTGAAAAGGCAATGTTAAGAGAGAGGGGCGGCCAACCCAACAGGTAGGTAAAGGATTTAAAACACCTTTAGTGCTACGGTGAAGAAAGGGCAGCCTGGCGGAACAATGTAC
The DNA here is from genome assembly GCF_040938575.1 of Ambystoma mexicanum. Taxonomy (NCBI): domain Eukaryota; kingdom Metazoa; phylum Chordata; class Amphibia; order Caudata; family Ambystomatidae; genus Ambystoma; species Ambystoma mexicanum. Next base: position 341,665,661 of record NC_090939.1, read on the forward strand.
CTTAAAATGGAGAAGTGGCTCCTGCGGTGGTGGTTGTTCCTGGTAGCTCCTGCAGTTCGGTGATCTAGCAGAGGAAGAGAGGCTCTCGTCATGGAGGAAGGTTAGAGTTACTGCACTTCTCAGGGATGAAACCAGCCACGGTGCTGCCCGATGAATAAAAGGTACGCTTCTTTAAATCGCAGTCCGGGTGGACTGGTGCCTGGCTATCCGGCATCCGAGTAAAGGGTACAGGAGATTCGATCAAGGCAGGTCCGGGAAGGCTATTGGCAAACTGGTTGGCCCCACCAGTTCGAGGGAAGAAGGCTCTTGCAGGTGAAGATCTTCTCTCGTAGTGTGGAGAAAAGTGGTGAGACACTGCAGCAGGCCTTCACCGGTGGTTCAGTCATTGCTGATGTCTTTGGCTTCTCTCCTCTTCGGCTTCATAGTTCCAGTGCAGACGTCTTGCTCTTCCAGTCTTCAGGACCCTGCTTTTATGCAAAAAGATCCCCATTCATAAAGCCTAGCTGTCACTCACACAGTGGAGTGGTCATCTTGGCGGGAGACCCTCCAGCCTATCAGGATAGAGTGTGACATGGGTTGCTGAGGCAACCCTGTCCAGGGGTCCTACTCCCCTTCCCACACAATGGACCCTCCCCAGCCACAGTGGCGCCGAAAGGAGGGCTTCTCGGCAGAAGCCCGCCAAAAGGACAAACAAAGGATCCCCAACCTGGGTTAGGAGTCTAGAGGAAGACATTAGAAAGAAGTTATATTAAAGTTCTGGCAATAAAAACCTACCAGAGTAAAGTTAATATTAAAATACACTGGCGGTATGTTAGAGGCTGTCAGAAAAAGTGGTAGCCTCGAACAATGGGAAAATCCCATAGGGAAATATTCACGGTCGAATATTTACAGTAGTAACACTGCCACCAGCCAGAAACCTTTGAGAGAGGGACTGTACGGTACCCTCTCGAAAATGAACATAAGGGAAAAACTATAAACCCTTTCCAGTGCCTCCATAGTAAGATTGTTTGTACTGGTTTAGTTCATAGAAATTGAATAATAAAGTCAATGTGGACTTTACATGCCCTAGGCGACAGTAGTCAGTCCCAGGGTATGGAGTCTATGGTTGGGGGTCGCTACGACACCCCTGTGTCACTGCACTGAGGGTGCTGTGTAACACATGTGAATAAAAATGGTTCCTAAGGGGTTGAGGAAGATCCCATAGGCTTTAAACACACAAATAGCCTAGAACACACATAGCAAAAATGCCTAAGAGTGGGAAAAAGAGTCTTACTCTTAGCAGGAAAAAGAAACAAACCCTTCAAATCCAGCAAAGCTGCTGGGGGACTCTATAGGTAAGGGAAATTTGCCATAGAATGAGAATTCACCCTAACAGTCCTTTGTCATTGGCTTTCACATAGTGATTGAGAAACGTGCTGCAAAGATTTGAGAGACTATTGCTGAATGTTACAAACTGATTTGCAAGGCCATTTGTAGGTGAGGCGTATTGGTTCGGTGGAAAGGACAGTGGCATCTAAGTTTGATGGGGATATTTGTGAGGGCAGTGTTTCTTCTTTCATTATGGTATTGTGTACCTTTTCATACCCTCGTCCACTGCTATGTATGGCAATTTGGTTTGTTTGCTCTTGTTTGTATGATTCTTCATTGAAGTATGGCTCTGTGCTGGTGGTGTGACTCCACTCACCTGTACAGATGGTGCCAAAGGTATCTATGGTGACATTGCGTTTGTTTCAAAGTAGTGGTTGTAGTTTACCAATTAATTCTATTAGTGGTTTCATTCTGTTTAGAATTAATATAAACAATTTCCGTTTCAGGACCATTTCACTGTCTCCAAGAGCTTCCAGGATTACTTTTCTGCGGTATATTTAAAGGGTTGAGCGTGATTTCTCTGCTCTATTTATAAGGTTCTGAAGGACTCTCTGGTAGAAATTGTTTGTAAAATACATTTTTTGAATGGTTCCTTGTGGTGACATTACCATTTGTATGTGCTCTGTTAGCAGTAGTGTGAGATTAAATCTTTTAGTGCATTTCTTTTCATTTCTACATTTTGACAGAGGACTTACAGTTTCCTTATTCGTAGATGATTCCTTTTTCTTTAGTGACTGTATTAGCTTGTCTGTTTGAACTTTCTATACACATTATGCTATGGGTGGATAGCTACTTTTTATGATTTTAGGTTGCGCTGATCTATTTCTGGGTTGTTTTCTGCACAGTTGCTGTAGGGTAGGCATTCTGAAGTAGCTGTTGGAGAAAATAGGAAAGTGTGGGTGTGCAGATTTTGAAATGTATATGTGTGCATTGTGCATGAGCGGTTGAATATGAGGGTAGTCGTATAAATGGAAGTGTGTCAATGTGTAATGGGCTCTAACTTTCAGTTGGGAAGACGATATTACTATCTGGGGGTTAGTATTATGGTGGCGTGCTGACAATATACAGTGAGAAACTGTAGAGGTGGCATGAGTGAGAATGAAGCACGTACCGGTGGGTTGATGCAATTCTGTAGCTTACAATTCAAGAATACTGCTCTCTTTTAGTAACACGTAAAACACTACGATGGTACAGTACATACTTTGATGGTTGTTGATTGTAGGTTCTTTCTAGGATGTATTTTCAAGTTCACACGCCAGTGATTTCAGGATACAGGTGGGTATTGCAACTGTATAAGAAGATGGTAAGAACATACGTGTGTTAATGGCATAGTGATTGCATTTGGAGAATACATTCTTTAAAGTGTAGGGGATGTCTTGGCAGGAAGAGTTAATGTGTGTGTATAAATGGATGGCTTATTATATGAATCAGGACTTGGGAACATCAGCAAGAAGACAAAGCCGGCAGTAAGATATTTTTGATTTTGCATCAGTTAGAAGGTGGTGACCTGTAAGCAATGGTTGTGGAGTACATTTCAGACGCCATAAAACAGCAGAAGAGAGTTGCCATGCGTGTATGTTTGGTTTCGCAGGTGAGGTCACTGTTAGAACATGGTAAATTTTACATGACGGTAATTGTATTTATTTGTTGCTGCATAACTCCATGGCAGTGCACAGGTAGGGTAGGAGTGCTGGTGGCAATGGTGTGTATGTGGATTGTCGTAGTTGGTAACATGGTGACATTCAGGGTGGCATTACGTTGTTGTGGGTGTGTTCAAGGCCTAGACTATTGGGTGCATGGCAGAAGGCCATGAACTCAAGAGCCTAGGACTTGAAGACACCCACGCCAGTAATGCATTTTTGACTTTGCATCAGTTAGAGGGTGGTGACCTGTAAGTAATGGTGAAAGGGGCCCCTAGGGGTCCCTTACGTCTATGGAAACAAGGCGAGTCACCACACACGATAGATACGCCAGACACGAGGTTGTATTCCTAAAGCTAGTGTTTATTGCAAAGCAAAAGTCTCAGTTGGCCAACTCGGTCTCACGCCCCGCGACGTGTATCTCTAGACCTTGAGGGACGCAAGAGAGTGAATTACGTACATCAGTTACATATATACAGAATGCATATCAAACAATTAGCTATGACATGTTTAACACCCCCACTTTATTGGGTTTCTTTGAACTTGGTGTGATGATAGACATTTCAACAACTATGACACCTTCAAACATCTATTCTAGTAACAATTTGCAATTTGTGAGTGCGGAGGCATCTTTCAGTTGTTGAACAGAACACAGCGCTTCTGTTCTTGGAAGCAAGCTACATACAGGGGGAGAGTTGAATTCCAGACCTTGCTATCTATGAGGTGCTATTCGTGTCCAGGGAGCCGACACGCTCTAACAGGGCTCAGCAAAGGGGGGCCGTAAGAAGAGCATAATTCAAGCCTTTAGCTGCTTTATTCTAACATATTCTACCATAAAACGAGACTGGCTGGCATCTGCGAAATGATTAAATGCCCTGCAGCTCTGCTTCAAGGCTACATTCGGGAGGGAGCCGGGCATTCTTCCTGGCGCTGCCTACGTTGTGTTTCAACGAACTCGTGTTATCCTCGCGGCCCTGCGGGCTTGTCCTTTTACATGCAGACAACAATATTTTACAGTCGAGCAGTGTAAGCAGAAAAATGTACTGCAAAGCAATAAGAATAGAAAGCAATGAGCAATGGTTAGAAAACAAAATGGCGATTCTTGTTACATCAAAATGGCCATTCATTGGCAAACTCGGAAACCTATATTCTGTCACATCGTGCATGAGACGCCCCACGGCCATCAAAATACGTTTGCGGTCACACAGTAGAGGTATCCATTTTTCTAGACTGACAAATCCTCCTTTGGCCGTATGCCAAACGTCTCATCTATTTATTGATACCTCCTCTAATGATGATGAGTCTGAAGTACTTATGGCTGAATTTTTCATGCTATCGTAAACATCATCACCTTCATCAGTATCTATAGCCATCAACTCTTTTACTGTTTTCATCCATTTGTGTCTTGGTCAGCTCGACCATGAGTTTTTTTTTTTCTTGTCATCATATGCATACATCCCTCCGTACATCCCTCAGTTATTTCAGCGCAAACTATTGGTAGGCAGTGTATGCAACAACAGCACGTTATGAATATTCCAAACAGCACTACTAATATTGAAATCAACTTCCAACCCCAAGAACGCAGTATTCCCCAAAACCAAGACTCTATTCCCCAGCTTCCTTCTTCAGTAGGGAGTTCGGAGCTTAGGACATGCATTTTCTTTATTGCTTCAAAGATCGTAGGGGGATAGTCATCTACATATACGCAACACGCTGATCCCACTATTTTGCAAATTCCCCCACGATCAACCAGGATCACATCGAGAGCCATTCTTTTTTTCAGCGTCATTAACCTGATTCCTCTTTCTTCCAACGTCATGTTAAATAGTATATCTGTCGTTGTGTTTATGGTATTTTTTAGTGTTCTGGACAGCTGCCTTATATTATAGGAGTTCACTATCTGCCCTAAGAATGGAATGAATGATTTTGCTACTTCAGTCACTATCAAAACACCCTTCCTAGTCCTTTTGACTCTAGCTCTGGATAGTCTGGCCATGTCTGCTGTTTCTAAGAGGAATACTCCTGGGAACAGTAGACCTAGGTAACATGTACCTCCCCAGTTTCTGGGCAACCAAGGATATGCTTTCTCTCCACATATAAAATAAACTGGATCTCCCACATATACTGGTTCTATTTCCCATTTTAATACCACTGTATTCATGCATTCAGTATATGTTCCGACTGAAAAAGAGCCTTTCTTTTTTAGGCAAAAAGGGGCAGTTCTTGGACTATAATTCACCGTGTAAAATGGGGGGATTGCATCTTTGTCCCCATCTGTTCTTACACGAAACGTCATTACAGATGTTTTTCTGGTGGGGACAATCTATCTCGTCTATTTTGCCATGTTATATTTCGCGTACTTTTCCTCGTAGGCTCTGGGGCCATTATTTGTGCTTTATGGAATATGGAACAACCCACAGGCTTCATTATTATTTCCTCAAACTCATTCATGTTGGTTCTGTCTAATTGACACGTACTACTCTCATTCCATTCCCCATAGAACAATGCACCAAAAGATGCACTACATGCAGAACTTAATGGTAATGGCTGTACATACCACCCTATTCCTTTCCCAGCATGCTGTGGTAAATGGGCACATACCCAGCAATTTGTTTTCTTCAGAATTGCATGTGTCATGTTCATAATTAATAACAAAGTGTTATTCCCGAAACATTCCCTGTGTCTTTCTTCCATTGTGAGCAGGGTATAAGTAATCACCTGAACCGGGCTTTCAGTAGTGGATATATTAACTATTGGTAAAAACATTTCTAATGGGTGTATCGATTCCACATACCATAATATTAGGGCTGTCGTTATTGGTGCTACCACGTTCATAAAGCACATAATTATTGTCAGTGCCAGCATACAATTCTTTTTACCATGCCTTTTTCTTAAGCTTACAGTCTTTATAATTAACTCATTCTCAGCAGTGGTGCAGGAGGAGGTTGGAACCGGTCCCGACATGTTTCTCATCGTCCTTCTTTTTCCTTATTACAGTTTGTCGTGGATATCTCTCTTTGTTGCACTTGCTCTGATGTCAATAAGTTCAACGGAATTGTCACAGTTCAGTTCTGCCAGTCCTTTGTAGCCTGAATTTGCTTATTTATTTACTTTTTTTGGCAAGATCACTTGTCCTTTCTCATACTGCTCAGATGACTCTTGATCAGTTATCTTATTGCCTTAGTACCATGTGCGCCCAGCTTGTCCGCTCTGGTTCCAGACACATGTACTTTTTATGATCACACCGAGGAGCCGCGAGTCTTGAATTGTCCGACTTGCACAATTCTCATGCTTCTCTCCTCTACACCTCTAGTTCCTTCTCCGTCCATGAGCACAACCAGAGGTTGACATAAACACCAAAGAACTGTGGATCACTTTGTCTTTCGAGGCCGCAAATTGTATCACCTCACTCCTGGTATCGTGTGATCCGTGAACAGTGCCGGTGCACTTCCAGATTCAGGCTCAAAGTCAGCCTGTGGCGCTACTACAGGCGCTGGTGTGCGCCACGCCAGTGATGCAGATTCGGTCTTTGGCGTGCTGGCAAGTGCTGGTGGGCGCCAAAGGGGCACACGTTTCATTTCTGCTGGTATTTGCAAGGCAGATTTCATGTCGGCCGACAGTGATGTTGATTCTGCTGGGCAACGTTGGGGCACTCTTTGCCCTTCCCCCTTTTTGGCAATAGTCTCAGGCTTTGTTTCGAGTTTCACTTCTCTTTTGGGCAGATTTGGTGGCTGCTTACTGGCAACAGTTTCTTCCGTTTCTGGGACCGCTGTCTCTTTCCGGTCATCTGGGTCAGGCAAGTTTTTCAGTGAAGTTGGAATCTTTTTGGCATGGGTGGCATGGATCCACGACTTCCGTCCATCCAACCGTATCGCCGTCTGCATTGCCAAGAGTACTTGATAGGGGCCGCGCCACCTGGGTGCTAACGATGACTTTCTTTCAAAATTTTGAAGCAGCACCCAGTCTCCTGGCTCCAGAGCGTGCCCCGGACCGGTGTATCTCACTGGTAATGCCTCCTGCACCTGCTGATGAATCAAACGCAATTTCTGCATTAAAAGGCCACAATAAGTACTAAGCACAGGATGTTCTACCTCTCTAAGTCGTTTTGGCTGAGGTGCGCACCAAACATTTGCCGGCCTCCCCATTACGATTTTGTACGGGGAGAGCCCAGTTTTAACCTGTACAGACATATGCATGCATAATAGCGCTATTGGTAATGCATCCACCCAACTCAACTTGCTTCCCGCACATATTTTACTGATCTTTGATTTGAGAATCCCGTTGTGCCTCTCCACAAGACCGGCCAAACTCGGATGCCTTGAACTATGATATCTCTTATCGATCTGAAGACCCGCACATATCTGTAACACCACTGCACCCACAAAATGTGGGCCATTATCGGACCATAAAACACGGGCAAGCAAATCGGGAAAAATATTCCTTAAGCATTGCTTTTGCCGTGCTCATTGCTGTGCAGTCCTTCAAGGGATATGCCTCCACCCACTTACTGAATGCACAGATCACCACTAAGACGTATTTTAAGTTTTGGCATCTCTCCATCTCTATGAAATCAAAATGGATCACCTCAAACGGCATAGAGGGCGGGCCAAAACTGCCTATTGGATTCACTGTTCCCTTTCCTACATTGTGTTGTAAACACGTGATACAGTTCTGCACCAACCTCTCTGCATTCTTCTTTATGTTTACATTCTGCCATACTGTAGATAGGTGCTGTATTATCTTTTTCGCACAGATGTGGGTAGGGCTGTGGGCCATTGTGACCATTGCAGTCACATAGGAATTTGGCAACATCCAGTTTCTAGTTCCCTTGTCCACCCAACAACCTTCCAGATATAACTCAGCAGAGCCCTTGCCCACCCTTGTATTTCATCGGCCGTAGCTTCGTCCTGCATTTCTTTGACAGTGGCAACTCCATTTTCTATCATACAGGGTACTTCCTCAGTCTGAACCGTCACCATTTTGGTATTTAAATCAGTGGCAGTTTGTTTCGCAATTCTGTCTGTAAACGCGTTTCCCTCTCCTACTTTGCATGTTACCTTTTTGTGTGCCTCGCATTTAACTATTGCCAGGCGTTTTGGAAGTGTGAGTGCAGACAGCAATCGTACAATCAAAGGGCCATGTTGAATTCTGGCACCATGTGATGTCAAAAACCCCCTCTCAGCCCAGAGTCGACCAAAGTTATGAACCACCCCAAAAGCATACTGACTATCAGTAAATATATTCACATTCAAATGTTCAGAAATCTCGCAGGCTCTGGTTAATCCTATTATCTCTGCGGCTTGTGCCGAATATTAGGGGATTCTTTTGCTTTCTACAACGCTCTCTATGGTAGTGATAGCATATGCAGCAGTTTTCGTGCCATCTGGTAATTTAAAACATGAGCCGTCACAAAATAACTCTCCATCTGGCTCTTTCTGTGGGGTATCACTTAAATCAACTCTCCCCTTGGTTTCTTCCTCAGTGACCATTAAGCAATCATGCGGGGGTGATTCATTCTCCCCAATTTCTTTTATGGGTAGTGGCATTAATTCTGCAGGATTCAAAGCGCTACACCTCATAATTTGGATATGGGGCGCAAACAAGATAATCTCATATCTTGTCAATCTAGCAGAGGTGAGGTGTTGCGTCTGTGTCCTATTTAATAGAACGTCTATGGCATGTGGCACCATCAGAATTAAAGTGTGCCCCAATACCATCCCTTCCGTTTGTTTCACTGACGCAGCAGCCGCCGCGACAGATCGCAAACATCGTGGTAGTGCGCGCACTACAGGGTCCAGCACAGAAGAAAAATAGCTGCATGGCCTATTTCTTCCACCTTGTTCCTGTGTCAAAACCGCCAATGCACATCCTTCACTTTCACACACAAACAGTCTAAAAACCTTCTCATAATTCAGCGTTCCCAAAACTGGAGCCGAGCATAATGCAGTTTTCAATTGATCAAATGCTTTCTGACATTCCTCATCCCACTGTAACGGCATAACCGCATCTTTTCTAGTCAAATTCACCATCGGTTTCACAATTAACGCAAAATTACCAATCCATTGTCGGCAATATGAAGCCATGCCTATTATGGCTCTGACTCCTTTTTGTGTCTTTGGAATAAGCATACAAGAAATACTTTCTATGCGTTCTGGCGTTAGCCTTCTCCTTTCTTTCGAAAGTAGGTAGCCCAAATAGGCCCCCTTCTTTAGATTATATTGAAATTTCTTCAAACTAGCTTTATGGCCATGTGCCGCTAGGTGTGACAGTAGTAATACAGTGCTTTCTTTACAAATCTCCTCTGTGTCAGCAGCTAACAATAGATCGTCTATGTATTGCAAGAGTACAAAACCCACTGGTAATTCTAGCATGTCTAGCTGCTCTTTTAATGATCTACTGTAAATACTCGGACTTTCTGTGTAACCTTGCGGAATCCGCGTGAATGTAAATGATCGTCCTCCTAATGTGAACACGAACAAATATCTGAAGTCTTTGTCCACTGGAATGCTGAAGAACGCGTTTTTCAGATCAACTACACTAAAATATTCTGCTGAAACAGGTATCATTGTCAATATTGTAGTGACATCTGGCACTAAAGGAAATTGTGGATCTACTACCTTGTTTAATGCGCGCAAATCAATTATAAAACATTATGGTCCTTCATTGCCTCCTTTTTATAAACTGGAAGAATCGAGCTGTTGCATGTACTGCCTGTAATTTCTTCAATTACCCCTAATTTCACCAAATCTGTAACAATACTCTTCAATCCTTTCTCACCTTCAGCCGAAATTCTGTATTGGGGAATTTGCGGTAGGGTAACACCTTCTTTCAAAATGATCTTTACTGGCTCTATCTTCAAGCATCCTACATCGTTGTCATGCATTGCCCATATACAGGTTGTCACTTTACTTAGTTCTCCTGGTAAAGTTTCAGACATGAATTCTGACACAGGGGCATTGTGTGGCCAAATTGTTAGGAACACCCCGTATGCCGTGCAATGTATAACGGAACCTAATTTTTTCAACAAATTTAATCCCAACAGGTTCTCCACACAATTTTCTATTAAAAGGAAAGGACAGTGTTCAGTGAATGGTCCTATAGTGAATGGGACTGGTTGGGACACTGGGTTTATGACTGGTGCACCTGCGAACCCTACGGAAACATTCCTTTGCCCTGACAGTGGTATATCCGTAACCAAGTGGTGGTCTATTGAACACTTCTGCGATCCTGTATCTACAAGAAAGAGGTGCTCCTCATTCCCGACTCTCATTTCTACGTAGGGTCCTCTCTGATTCACGGGAATAGACACTGGTTCCGACCCCTGTCCTGGGCTGTCCTACTGGGGAAATAACACATCGTCCGATTGATGTGTAATCATTGCTGTTACTGTAATACGTGTTTGGCTGTGTATCGAAAACGTTCCCACTCTTTCCTCAATTTCCCCCACTCTGGCTTCGATACTGTTGGTTTTGCTGTCCCTGGCTCTATTTAGGGGCATTTTGGTTTTGGGCTTGGTTTTGATTACCTCCGTTATTGTGGTGCTGCTGCATACTATTGCTATTTGGTCCATTCGCTCCTTGGTGTCCTCTATGCTGTCTCCTCTGACCAGACCCATTTCTATTTTGCAGATGCGGACATTGCGCTCGCCAGTGTCCTTCCTCCTTACAATACGCACACTGATTTGGTCCCACTGTTCCCCCATGCATATTCAAATTAATCCTTCCGTGTGCATTCCCTCTCCCTCTATTGTGTCCTACTACTTGCTTTAGTAGTACCTGCGTTTTTAATAGGCATGCTTTCAAGTCTGCCCCCACCTGTTTTAACAATGATAATTCGTCCACCATTTCCTTCTGCCCTGGTGATGGTAACTGCTGCCGTTCATTATGTGACCCCTTCATTCCCTTCCGATGTCCCCCGATATCCCTACTCCTGTACCCAGGTGTAGTAAACATTTCGGCATAATGATTATCTAATTCATCTTTAAGTTCAAAAAGTCCATACACTTCTTCATCCCTTTCCCTACAGCGTGCTAATGCATTCAAATCTAACAATCGCTGCAGTGGTAATTTCCCAATTAACTGTTTCCATTTCTCCACCAAATATTCACCCATGCATTCCAATACTACCTGTTTTTCGTTGCTTCTTCGGAAGTCATATATCGAAGCCAATGTTGTCGTCCCATCATTCCCGTCTATATACATCTCTGCCTGTTGCTGCAATTCCACCTTCCTTTCTTTGCTGATCACGCTGCGAGTTACCCTCGTGCATCCCCGTTGTTCAGTCCCGCCTCTTGCCCCCGTGGTTTCAACTTCAACCCCGGGAGGAACGGACGGTACCGAGTCTGTGTCTGAGGCGGGAGGTGCGGATGGGACAATGAGAACAGGCAGTGTCTGTTGTGGGCCTGGTTGTCTAATAGGAAGTGTTACGTGTGTGGTCTGAGGCTCGGGGAGGGCTTGAGCTACCAGAGGGAGAGCTTGGGCTACGGGCGGGGTTTGGGCAATAGTTACTGACGTGTCTGGTCTCACTTCTGATCTTGGGCCTTGTTTTGTATGGGTCAATATGTTTCTATCAATTCATCTGCTATGTGTAATTCTCGTTGTGGGTATATTTTTTCTATATTCAACTGGTCACGCCTACCTGCCCTACTTAGACTCTCAGTCCACTCCTCCTCTTCTTTCTCTTCTGCTACTTCATCTTTCGATTTATGCCTGCGTGCATGCTTGGCTCTACTTCTAAATCGGAGCATTGCTTCCCTTCTCCAGTCTTTAATAGTCTCAAATGCTGCAGGACGCGCTTTATTTCTTATCAACACCCTTTCCAAGTTATCTATTCTCGCTATCTCAAAACTACCATTAATCGGCCACTGATGGTCTTGTTGCTTTCTGGTTTGCCTATGCCAAGTCTCACAGAATATTATCACACCCACTCCATACTTCACATACATCTCATATGCCAGCGTTCCCCCAGGTGGTACAATTTGGCCATCTTCCAAAGATTGTCTACCACAGCGGAAAAACCCTGCTAGGGTGGGCAATACCCAAGGCATGTTTCATCCTTCCCCCTGGTTAATCAACCTTACCTAGGGCATTTGATTTTGCAAAGTCAACTCTCAACCAATATCAGGATAAATTTGAATTGGGGAATAACTCACCTGATAAATCAAGTCGTCTGTATACTGACGCACCAAATGACGTCGTGTCTGCATTTCTTGGCTTCTGCCTCGTTTCGGGACCCTCGCCTCCTTGTTCTCTAGCCAGGCACGTCGATCAGGGATCAGATGTGTGCAGATCTGCAAAGGAGTCTGTCATCACTTTTACAGGGCGCCCCGAACACCTCTTGATCCCGGCTCGATCGACCTGTCCTCGCCGTTCACCGCCTGACTCAATTACATCGTATGCGATGGAACAAGTGGGGGAGGGTCCCTGTTCGGGCGCCATCTTGAAAGGGGCCCCTAGGGGTCCCTTACGTCTATGGAAACAAGGCGAGTCACCACATACGATAGATACGCCAGAGACGAGGTTGTATTCCCAAAGCTAGGGTTTATTGCAAAGCAAAAGTCTCAGTTGGCCAACTCTGTCTCACGCCCCGCGACGTGTATCTCTAGACCTCGAGGGATGCAAGAGAGTGAATTACGTACATCAGTTACATATATACAGAATGCACATCAAACAATCAGCTATGACATGTTTAACACCTCCCCTTTATTGGGTTTCTTTGAACTTGGTGTGATGATGGACATTTTCGACAACTATGACACCTTCAAACATCTGTTCTAGTAACAATTTGCAATTTGTGAGTGCGGAGGCATCTTTCAGTTGTTAAACAGAACACAGCGCTTCTGTTCTTGGAAGCGAGCTACATACAGGGGGAGAGTTGAATTCCAGACCTTGCTATCTATGAGGTGCTATTCGTGTCCTGGGAGCCGACACGCTCTAACGGGGCTCAGTAAAGGGGGGCTGTAAGAAGAGCATAATTCAAGCCTTTAGCTGCTTTATTATAACATATTCTACCATATAAAAAGACTGGCTGGCAGCTGCGAAATGATTAAATGCCCTGAAGCTCTGCTTCAAGGATACATTCGGGAGGGAGCCAGGCATTCTTCCTGGCGCTGCCTACGTTGTGTTTCAACGAACTCTTGTTATCCTCGCGGCCCTGCAGCCTTGTCCTTTTACGTGCAGACAACAATGTTTTACAGTCGAGCAGTGTAAGCAGAAAAATGTACTGCAAAGCAATAAGAACAGAAAGCAATGAGCAATGGTTAGAAAACAAAATGGCGATTCTTGTTACATCAAAATGACCGCTCATTGGCAAACTCAGAAACCTATATTCTGTCACATCGTGCATGAGACGGTTGGCCCACGGCCATCAAAATACGTTTGTGGTCACACAGTAGAGGTATCCATTTTTCTAGACTGACAATGGTTGTGGAGCACATTTCAGATGCCATAGACCAGCAGAAGTGAGCTGCCATGTGTGAATGTTTGGTTTCGCAGGTGAGGTCCTGTTTTCGTGAATGGGTGTTTTATGCTGTGGGGAGTTATGGTAAAGTGCTGCTACCTACATATGTAACGTTTGAGCATAATGGTAGCTGCCCACATGGGCACATGCACGGATCCACAGTGTTGTGCTGTGTGTGGGCAAGGGTGGACTGTTGTGTGTATTGTCAAAGATGTGCTGGGTGCGCCTCAGGATCTTTGTGGATGCTGAAATAGTGCATCCTTTAGCAGATGTTTCTGGTGGAGGGCCTTTGGAAGCAAAGGGACCCTGCACTGAGAGTGTTGAACCGTAAACATGGAGTGGTGTGACATGGTGACATGCATGGTGGCATTACGTAGCTGTGGGTGTGTTCAAGGTCTAGACTATTAGGTGCATGGCCGAAAGCCGTAGGCTGTAGGCCATGCACTCAAGAGCCTAGGACTTTAGGACACCCACGGAAGTAATGCATTTTTGACTTTGCATCAGTTATAGGGTGGTGACCTGTAATGAATGGTTGTGGAGCACATTGCAGATGCCATAGAGCAGCAGAAGTGAGCTGCCATGTGTGTATGTTTGGTTTCATGGGTGAGGTCACTGTTACAACATGATAAACGTTTTGATATGTGGTTGGTGATGGTGCATTGAAAAGTCATGCAGTGTGGGCACAGAGTGCACTGTTTGCATCATACTGTCAGTATGGAAGAGGGTATGGTTGAAGTGTGGTAAAGGTTTTGATGTGTGGTTGGAGATGGTGCAGTGAAAAGTCATGCAGTGTGGGCACTGGGTGCAGTGTTTGCATACTGTCAGTATGGAAGAGGGTATTGTTGAAGCGCAGCTTATATGTGCTTGGTTAATATGCTGTGTGCAGATTTGGTGAAGTAGGCCCAATGTTGTGTAAATGTTGTGGTTGGGTTTGCAGTGACACAAAACTTTGATAATGGCTGTGGGTAGGGGTGGTGGAGGCCCTGGCATGTTTTTGTATTCTGCTAATTGCAACCAGTTTTCGTGAATGGATGTTTTATGTTGTGGGGGAGTGGGGTGAAGTGCTGCTACGTGTATATGTTATGTTTGTGCATAATTTTAGATGCCCAAATGGGTGCATGCACAGACCTATAGTCTTGTGCTGGGTGTGGGCAAGGGTGTACTGTTGTATGCATGTCCAAAGGTGTGCTGGCTGCACGTCAGGATCTTTGTGCATGGTGAAATAGTGCTTCCTTTAGCAGAAACCTCTGGTGGAGGGGCTTTGCAAGCAACGGCACCATGCACTGAGTGTGTTTAATGGTAAATATGGGTTGGTGTACACAAATTATAGTGTGCAATATGGATGGTCAGTATATGATTGGTGCATGCGTGTGTGAAATTTCACAACAGCCAATGAGGAAGTGTTGGAAAAATGCCAGTGCAAAGGGAAGAAGTATTGTGTTTGCTTTACTGTGGCGTGGTCCACGCTGCAGGTGGGAAAGCGCACGTGCCACATCCTGCCCTTTTGATCATGGAGCCTTCACAAATGGAACTGTGGGGATTCTCCAATGAGGTGTGGATGGTGTGGTTAACAGGAAGGGGCGGTGACATATTTACCCAAACTGCGATGCAGTGATGTTGGCAGAGATGGATAGAGGCCGAGTTCTGATAGTGGCCGATACCTTTGTGCGTGATCTGCACAGGTATGCCGTGGAAAGAGGCTTTGATACTGACTTTCAGTTGGAAGGAGTGCAGGCTTTTTGGGGCACTGTGTAGGAGTGGGGCTTCAGGTGCATGGATTTCCTTTGCAAATGTGTGGCCTCTGTCAGTACTGTCGATGAGTCGTACATTTTGGAGCACTCCATTTGGGGTACATTTTGTGCTCACGTTTACTCGCACAGCTCAAGAAGTTGATGACAGCAGTGATGCAGATGTTTCCCACTGCAAAGGTGATTTTCTCATCAATAACACCACAAGGAGCATTGGAGAGTGCCGATGTAACTTGTCCAAGGCCCGAGGTCAGGAGATGTTGGATAAACAGAAGCATGTGTGACTTTTTGTGCCGTGCTGGGATGTTCTGCACCGACTATGAAAGCATTATTAACCAGCAAGATTTCCAGTGGTTCGAAGGAAATGGTATTTTTTTACCTCCATTGGCAATGGTGTTTTGTTTGCCACTCTGCAAGAAGAGTTGCAGTGAATCCTGCAGAAATGTAAGATAAGCGTTCATCTTCACTCGAGAGAAATGTCAGTAGGAGAAGCAAAGAGAAAGTCAGCGAAAGAGAAAACAAAAAAAAAATCTGTGCACGCACGTTCATAATAAAAACACAACAAAAAAAACAAAACAAAAGAAATACGTGTTTTTAGAGACAGTACTAAAGACACAATCCCCTACCCTGTTTTACATTCACTCCCAACACCCCACCCTCTTCCCCTCCTAGCACGGTAACTCAGCGGATTCCGCTGTACTTTGTGGATTAGACACACCACATCCGGCTCTTTTTAGGATGGCAGCTATGTCATTGCACAATGTGGTTGCTGGTTGTGGTGTGTAAGTAAGCGATGTGGCAGAAGGTATGTTTGTACATAGACATGTAGGAGGCTATGGTGAAAGTGTGCAAGGTAAGAGGCAGGCATCCTGTTTGTATTCATGCACTACACGCACTTGGTTAACGTTGCTAACATGCATTCCGTGCTGCTTTTGTGAGATCACTTTTCTGATGTTTGTAGTACATGCTTTACAGTGGAAAAACCATTTTGTGCAGTCTAGAAAGCATGTGGCAGGCATCCTGTTTTTATGAATGCAGTGTGTGTATCAAATGATATGATCTGATATGGTATTCTGTGGCATTTGTACGGCACCTACAAATAAGTGTTTGAAGGCGCAACATGGAAAGGGAGGCGGAAAAGAGGCCACACAGAGACATTGGTCCAACTAGGTCAGGTGACACTGAGAGTGTGCAAGTGAATGGGAAGGGGAGGGCAAAGTGGAGTACATGGGAAAAACAAAACATAGAAATACGTGCAACTATGGCCGGTTCTGGCAAGTGGAAGGATAAGTGTAGACATGAAGTGGTGGGTGGACTTTTAAGATGCAGAAAACAGTCCCCAAATGTGGGGGTTGGCAGAAAGGCAGTGCAGGGGTGGAACTGTTGGGAGGGAGGTGGCCTGAGGCACAGATTGTAGGGTGGGTAGGAAACCAGTGCACAATCATTTTTAGGTAGGAAATGAGCAGGGAAGAGGAGGATAAAAAGGAGCAGCAATTGGAAAGGTTTTGAGGTGCTTTTAGACCCTAAAATGGTTCTCCTCAAGTTCTCCAGAGGCAGAGAGCCTGTTCCAGAGGGAGGACCCAGCAGAAGAAAGACATCTACCACCAACTGGCTGTGTGCAAACACAACTGTCCCTGAGGGAGTTGGAGGCAGATGAGGGAAGAGCTGCAGGAAACAGATACTTAGGAAGTCAGAGTGCAAGGTATTGAGGTCCCGGGGACCAGAAGGCATTCTGCATAATGCACAGGGCTTTTATTTTATTCTTCACAGCCACTGGGAGCTATTGCAGACATTATAGTCCATCAAAGATACGATTCCTGGCGTTCAGGCCAAGGGCAAGTTGTGCAGTCGTCTTTATGGATGGATTGCTGAGGGCGGATAGTAGAAGTTGGCAGATTTAAAAAGAGGATGTGGCAATAGTGCAGCACCTACAAAGAACCACAGCTGTGCACACACTGACCTTTTGGGACCTGACTTTAGGTTGGTAATATACATTCAGTGGTGGCTTTGGTGCCAGTTTTTTTTACCATTTATGTAGGAGGTGGGTTAGTGGAGAACACATTTTGTAGCATTGTTGGAAGGAAAGAAGAGAGTTCCTGTTTCACTAATACACTGTATGATATGCGTAAATGAAAACGTTGCAAGCAAATACCATCAAATTGCCACTTCATGGTAGGAGATGGGAGGAAAACCAGTGTGCTTTTAAAACACCTAATGGATGCTTAGAGGCAGATATCATGCACAAAGGCACTTATAACAGAGTTGAAAACATACTGCCAAAACAATGTTCATACCTTTCTTTTCTGCTGATGGTTGCTGATGTGGATGAATGTGAATGCACAAATTGTGCAATATTTGAGTTAACTTTCCACTGGACGTGCTTTCCAATAACAGCACAGTTGCAGGCTAATTTTGTAACGGTACATATGAGGTCTTGTGCAGAACTGACAGTGTTAGATGCTGACGTCTTGGATGGCCTTAGTGGATGCATGTGTGACTACTTACCAATACCCAATAAGGGCGTGGCAGGAAGAGGAAATGGAAGAAGGAGTGTTCATGCTTCACTGGGGCGCGGCCCTAAAGATACTTTGGGAAGGGATATGACACAATCTGTGATTCACACCATACTGGGCAATGGAAATGGCACTGTGGGGATTATCCAATCAGGTACTGAAGATGTGGGGCACAGGAAGGGGCGATAATACTGGTATTCATTACTCTGTGTAGTAAGGCTGGCTGACATGGAGAAACGCATTGTGTTGACTTTGGGTGATGCCTTTGTAATAGATGTGCACAAGTATGCCCAGGAAAGAAACTTTCATGGCAATTTCCATTTGGAAGCAATGGGCATTTTGGTGCGCTGTCGATGCCCTCCGTTTAGCCGATATGCATACACTTTGTAGACAACTGCCCAGTTCCGCTACTGTGCATGTTGTCGTCAGGCACCGTGGCGGGTTGCAGTTAGGTTACGTCTCTTGTTTACGTTTCCTCCATCGACTGAATAGGCTGATGAATGCAGTGAAGAGGCTTTTTCCCACTGCTCAGGTGTTTTTGTCCACCATACCACCAACAACAGTATGGACCACTCATACTGGCTGCTGTACCCAGCTAGAAGTTGGAAGGTATCTGATTAACAGAAGCATGTATGATTTGTTTGTGTGCTCGTGACATTTTTTTGTATCAATTACATCATTAGTTCTACAATTGCAGAGTTATTCCAATGAAATGGCATTTCGTTGTGGTCCATTGGTAATGCTGTTTTGTTCGCTCATCTCCAAGATGCACTCAAAAGGTTTGTGTCAGATTCTGAGGACGAAAAGAAAACACACAACTGTATGAAACCAAAAACGTGCTCTTTGTGTGGAAGTAGATGACAAAAAAAAACAAAAACACCCAGAACGGCTCCTTTCAGAGCCACCCCTAGAAATGAAAGCCCTTACCCTGGTTGACATTTCTTCCTCCACACACGCACGCAGCATGAAAGCCTCATCTGGGGTTTTTCAGGCTGGTGTCCATGGAAATGGGACTGTGTAGGCTGAGGGATTGAGCAACAATGTTTCTGGCTGTGGTGTATAAGCAGGCGACTGTTATACACACGTACTAGTGTTACATGGAGAGTGCACGTGCCACAATCTGCGTTTCTCAGCATGCTGTCCAATGGAAATGTGACTGTGCAAATTGTCCAATGAGGTGGTCAGAGTGTGCGTCACAGGAATGACAGCCATATTTTGTTTCATTACTCTGTAGAGAGGGTGGCAGAGATGGTGAGATGCACAGTTTTCATAGTGGGTGATCCCTTTGTAGTAGATCTGCTCCAGTATGCAGTGGAAAGATGTTTTAATGGCAATTTCAATTTGAAGGAAGTGGACATTTTGTGGTGCGGTGTCACTGTCTGTACTTTGGACCATTTGCTTGCAGAATGTCGATGAGTGGCCACTGTGCACGTTGTAGTCCTGCACTATGGAGCTCTGCTTTTGGGTTCCATAGCTTGTTGAAGTGTGTACCGTCAACTCAAAAAGATGATGAAAGCAGTGAAGCACATTTTTCCCACTGTGAAGATGCTTTTCTCATGTATACCACCATGTCCAGCATTCAACTATTCCAATGAATGTTGTCGGCAACCAGAGGTCAGAAGGTGTCTTATCAATAGAAACATGTGTAACTTTTTGCGTGCTGCTGGGATGTACTCCTCTGAGAATGACAATATTGGTTATCGATATGTGCACCTTGTCAATGGAAATGGCATTTCATTGTTGCCCAGTGGCAATGACATTTTGTTTTCCAATCTACATGCTGCACTGAAGACGCTATTGTAAGAATGTGAGGTGAAGTACAACAAACAAAAACACTTATAAGACCCCTAAAAAAAACTTTTCTATGGAAGCACCTTTAAAAAAAAACTGCTTTTTTCAGAGCCACCACTACAAACAACATCCTCTACCCTGGTTGACATGTATTCCCCAATTCCCACGCTCGCACACTTGGAAAAGTCTGAGGACATCGTGCCAGTTGCAGGGTTGCACGTGTGACACATGTCCCTTTTGCACATGGCCACCATACATTTCGGCCTGTGGAGGCCACGGGATTGGTCAATAAGGTTTCTCGGTGTGGAGTGCACGCACAGACTATGGTACACGGTATATTTGTGTGTTGCACGAGCCACAGTGTATGTCTTGTGGGGGAGTTCTACATACATTACTTCACAGTGAATGGATAACAGAGTCCAGTGGGAGCTGATTGAGGATTGTATCATGTGGATTTGTATGCGTATGAACTACCCACAAGGAAGCGATTGATTTTGGTTTGTCTGTGTGAGACTTTGGTGATGCGCGATCACGACGATATTATTGTTGTACATTGTGGAGGGAAAATTGTACAACATGTAACACGATTTTCAGTGCTGTTTGCGCTAAAGGAGGCACTTGGCCAGGGCATGCGTCTGTTCCAATCTCCTGCATATTTTTTTTATGCTACCATAATGTCGGCATGTTATTTTTCATTTGGTCCGGAAATGGCGAATGCACGGCAAATTGTGAAGAAGTGTATTTGTGCCTTTTTATGACTTGTGCCAATGTCGTACTTTACAAATGGGAATCTGACGGTTCACAGCACAAAGAGTTTTCCCCACAAATAACGTTCCTCTTAACATTACTGCATTTCGCGGATCAAGGAGTGATCATGGGGTTCTTTCCCCCAAACCCTCAGAACCCGCCTATGGAAATTAATTCTACCATTATCAAAGAGATTGCTGTTCTAATACCCAGTGTCAGCGGACTTATGAGTCAACCAACTATGATGACATTGACAACAATTCCTTACAAAGGAATGTTGTCACAAATACCATTGCCAGTAGAAAACTGTACACCGCCTCAGGCCGTAAGCCCTTCCGGTGAAGAACTGGATCCATCTAATCCTTTAGGGAGCTACGCCCGACTTTCAACTTCTCCTAATCTGGTCTTGACCTCCATGGAAGATGGACCAGATAAAGAAGTAGAGGAGTCAGACTGTTCTGTACCTGTGGCAAATGAGATTGCGGAATTACAGTCTTCACTGGCATCCATACAATTTGCCCTTAAAATCTTGTTACAAATGTCGGGACATATTTTGGCCAACACCATTTCTCCCATTTTGGCCCAGGTTCAGGTGGGCAACGACCATGAAGAGGCCGAAGAAAATCTTTCAGAAGCCATTCATATCGCTGAGGAAAACAATGATCAGCAAATAATGAGACCTTTTCGGATCCTGAACAAAGTCCTCGTATATTTTTCTTGGAAGCATCGTCGACTGGCGAAGAAAGCACTAAAAACAACAAATCTAGTACTCGGCCACTACTAGAGGTTGAACTGACACTTCCGGATAGGCGCTCTAAAAAAGCCAGGAAAAGAGCAGCCAAAGCAAGGAAAAATAACCGTTTCGTTAAGGGTCGCCTTACCAGCTGGCTGCTAAAGGAACAAGAGAAGCCTACAGACTTGGTCGATGATGATGAATTATTGGACATCCTGAGCACAGTGAAGACGAAAGGGTACCACTATCACCTGTTGAATCAGTGCAAGCATTAAGTATAGGCAGCAAATCCAAGACGGTGTCACAAATAGTGGAGGAAGACCCCAAAGAACCTCTCAGTAATCGCGTGTGTCTGATAAAGAACTTATACCAAAGTGGTAAAAATAAATGGCTAGCACGACCCGAACTATTAGTCAGATTTAATTTGGTTCCATAGCTTTGTGTTCTCACATCTGACGATTTCCTATTTGTTGAGCCGCTGAAGGGCCCCAACCCTAAAGTCTCTGCTTTACATTGCAAATTCTCATCAACAGCCAAGATTATCAGAAAATGCAAAGACAAGCTGAGGTCAGTAGATGTCGACATTGATGTCCACCTGAATGATGTCGATCCCATTGCAGCACTAGAGGAATGCGCAACACCTTTAAAGGGTCCAGCAAGTGCTACCATTACGGAAGGAAAACAATTGGATATCGCCGAAGTACAGCAAACTCTAAAATGGTTGTTGGAGTCACACCCGGGTGTACTAGCCAACAATTGAGATTTTTCCATCCTCAGCTGGAACTGCAAAGGCTTCACCCATCTTCTGAGTGTGGAGGGTTCGGCCAAGGTCTTGACTAAACATAATTGTATTTGCTTACAGGAAACTTGGGTGATCGACCCTCTGGCATTAGATGGTTTTGTGATGTATCAAGGGGAGAAAGAGGTCGCCCCTCTGGGGGTTTACTCGTGGGGGTTACTAACTCACTGGCCTCCAGATGAGTCAACTGTAATCAGGATAACATTATGGCAGTGGAGGTGTAATTCGGGCATGAGCATATCCCTGAAAGGTTCCTTCTTGTCAACATATATAATCCACCTGCAACAGTAAAAAGGGATCTAATTCAAGAGGCATTGCAGGAGATAATGACATCTTGGTCGATAAAATCTGGGAACTCAGCAGTTGTAGTTTTGGGGGATTTTAATTTCCATATGACAGGTGCAAGAATTTCTTCTTTGAACCCTAAACTGAATGATAAATGTACAATGACTCACACCAAAGAAGATGTGGAGGGACAAGTATGGTTACAACTATTTGAGTACTGGGAACGTGCAATGATCAATGGCCGCACAACACTAGTAACTCTCCGGGCAAACAGACATGGACTAATGGTGCTGCACTCAGTACATTGGAGTATATATTTGTGTGCCCCAACATGTTATATCAAGTTGCTGATATGGAAGTGATCCTGAATAATTGTCATGCGATACTCCAATGCCTTTTTAACATTTAGTGGGGCACTTCTGCACAAAGCAAATTTGGCATAATAAAGGTCAACGAGACTGGGACTAGAATAAGTTGGTCAGATAAAAATATCAGATGGGCCACCAAATCTTTGCTGTAGGAGGGCATACCTAGCGCATATGATTTTTATGACATGACCATTAAAATATCGAAGATTGGGTCATGGCGTTCTCGGGCAAACACGCCATAACCAACAAGAGACTGATGATAAGAGATAAAGGTAATCCGCAGCCATATAGCAAAGAGATTAGAGATGCCAAGAGTTGCAGAATTAAGATGAAGGATCTCCCTGTACTACAATACGCTGCTCTGGTCAGGAAAACAAAAAATAGATACAGGATCACTATCAAGAACATTAAAAAGGTTATAAGTAATTGTGCCCATCAGCAATTAGTTCAGACTATTTGCTCTAAAAATCTGCAAAGTATTTGGGCACTCCTTAACGAGGCTAGGGGTAAAAATAAAAACTCACTAGTTAACCCTATAAGCAAAAGATACTTGGGGAAAATTCCTGGAAGAACGTAATTCTGCACGAATGGTGGAAGAATCCAGTCTGATAGGCAAAGTCCTCTCACATCATCCTTTTGAAGTGTCAAAGGGGGCAATATTGGCCAAAATTAATGATTTAAAATCCTCAAGAGCTCCAGGCCCTAATGGGCTAGCTTATGTTGTTATTAGGAACTATCCTGAATTTTGGGCTACCCTATTATCCAATCTGTTTGAGAAGATCTTGGAACATGGAATAATTCCCCATTCTTGGCAATCCGCAATCCTCATCCCTATTTTTAAAAAGGGAAATAGTTTAGACCCAAGTTATTATAGACTACTGTCTATGTTAGATGCCACAGGAAAGCTATTTGCATCATTAATATTGAGTGAAATGTAGAAATGGGTGGATAATGGCAACAGTTTGTCTAAATTCCAGAGTGGATTTAGGCGGGAATATTGCACGACTCACAATCTTGCCGTGATGGATATCTTACGCACTACAGTGCTCACTAAGAAACAGCCAGCGTATGCGCTGTATACCGATTTCAAGGTGGCATTCAACTCCATCCCTAGCGATCGGTTGTGGGCAAAATGTGAAACCATTGGGTGCCCAAAGGGTCTATTAAAATATCTTAGACTCCTCCGCCATAACCCTACGGTCAGGCACAAATTAGATCAAGAAGGACATTTGACTAATATGGTGCATCAGAATAGGGGAGTTAAACAAGGGTGTGTCATTGCACAACTAGTTTATGTCTACGACATTGCAGCAGCAATTGAGGCCGCCAACAATTGCCCCTAAAATTGGAGACTCTCCCTGCACCATGCTAGCCTACACTGATGACCTGGTTTTGTTAGATAACACCATAAGCGGACTTAGAAGATCAGCGCTAGCATTATGGGACTATGCCAAAAACAATGGTTTGATTATCAACCTCGAAAATCCAAGGTTATAAGATATTCCTATAAAAGAGTTTGCTGTGTAAGCCTCATGGTGGGCAATATAAACATTGCATACACACTGTTCTATCAATATTTGGGGATCGAATTTGAACCATATGGCGATTATAATGCGTGCAGACAAATATGCACAATTCGAGCTGCCCAAGTCTCAACCTTGATGGCTAGTTTTTCTTGCAAACAGGGCAGCTTCACATTGTGGGCCACCCGGCATTTATACATTCAGGTATGTATTCCAATGATCACTTATGGTCTTGAGGCCCTTTGGACTTTGGATCTGGCTTGGCTCCAGGTCATTGAAGGAACATTTTGGTGCTGGATTTTGGGTTTATCTCGTGGAGTTCCAATGGCCCTTATAAGGTTAGAACTTGGAATCCTCTCTCTAAAAGCGATTGTTCTAAAAAAAGAGTGCAGATTTTTTCCTGAGGATGACCAGCGGTCCTACCAATCCGTTACTGATGGCTGTTCAACAGGAATTAGGCAAAAGTCACTCCATTAGCGTATTATATGAGCCCATGATTAAATATCTAGTAGAAATAGGTGGGATACATAGAGGTATCAGCTCACGAAAGCAGCCTGAAATGCATTCGTCAAACGGGTGGCCTTATGGGACTGGTTAGAAAATTATGCACACTTGAGTAAGTTTAAGAGATACCAGTTTGTCCAATACAGACATTACCACTTTGGGGGTAATTCATGGAATAAATGTGTGCCGAAATTACTGGTGCATGCTGGCGCTAGCGTGAAAAATCTGGTGCACGCATGCAATTTATGGAAGGCCCTGCGTGTGTATTTTTCAGGATGTGCGCCAAATCCGCGTGTGGCGCACACCAGCGCTCACGTCACTTCCACATCCCAAATGCCATGCGTGACGTGCACAGCGAAAGCGCACAACATCATCAAAAAGGGGGCGGAACAAGGGGTGGAACACATGGAATGGGGAACTACGCGTGAAAATAAGGCCATATCTGGGGAGGTACCACTGAGAAGTACACGGAATGCCCACACGCACGCGAACTACACGTATTCATGGAATTGAATAGGTAAAACCCACGCACGTCAAAACACACGCACATGCACAATTACATCCGCCACACGAAAGCAGGCAGAAGCGCCCCAGCGCAGCATAAAAGTACACGCAACAACAAACAAGAATATACAGCTACGATGAATGTCCCGTTCCTCGCAGCAGTGATCGTGGGACACCGCAGGAGGAGGAGAATAGCCAGGCCCTGCATTTTTTTGGCCAGTACCAGCCTTTTTGGCATGCCTGATGAGCAGGTCTATGGCAGGTAAAGGTTTCCACCTCATATCATCCTAGAGCTGGTCAGGGAGTTGGAGGTTGAACTCACATCACCCACCCTGTGCTCCCAAGCATTGAGCCCCTTGGAGAAGGTGCTCAATGTACTGCATTTTTTGGCCACTGGGTCATTTCAGCGGACAACTGCCATAGTTGGGGGCGTCTCACAGCCCACGCAGTCACGTTGCCTACACCAGGTGTTGGCAATCATCACTGCGCACCCCTCAGTTCACAGGCACACATACATGCCCAGAACACCCGCAGAGAGGCAGGCAGTGGTCCTGGACTTCTACAGGGTGGCACACCTCCCCAAAGTGCTTGGTGCCATGGATTGCACACATGTGGCCCTACGTCCTCCTAGGGCCGCTGAGCACATCTATCGAAACCGCAAGCACTGGCATTCCATCAACGTGCAGGTGGTATGCGATGCCTCGGAATCATCACCTCTGTCTATGCAAACTATCCTGGGTCCACCCATGATAGTTTCATATTCAGAATGTCCGCCCTGAGACAGGCTCTGGAAGCTGGGGAGCATGGCGACACATGGCTCCTAGGTGAGTACAAATGCCTGTGCACATGCATGCATGTCACACACAGCCAAATACACAAGCCCAACTAATTACAACCATTATCACCATAACAGGGGACAGTGCCTACCCTATGAGCACCTATATGATGACGCATATATGGAACCCCACCACACCACCCCAGGTAAGATACAACGCAGCCCATATTGCAACCAGGGCCATATTGGAGCGCACATTCGGAGTGCTCAAGTCACGTTTCCGCTCCCTTGACCGCTCTGGTGAACAGCTACTATATGCACTCCAGTAGTGTGCAGGATCATTGTGACAGCATGTGTCCAGCACAATGTTGCAACACGGCATGGCGTACTGGTGGACATGGTGATGCCCCCACATTCCCAACCACATGCATGGCCACTGCACATGGGAGGGGAAAGGGCATGTGGCGAGGCTACCCGTACCCAGCTTGTGGCCATATTTTTCACTTAAACTCCAACCGCTGCGGAGTGCACACAGACCAGGCACATACCAGGTCACAATCGATGATGAGAAAGGGACAGTTAACTCTCACAACCTTACCACCCTGAGAATGTGTCTACGGAAGTGCCACATTGTGCGCATCGCTAGCTAATTAAACACAACCAATCCCTTGTGACCAAAGGTAACACATGTAAGGTATCCCCCCCTTGCTAAACAGGGCATGAAAGGACTGGTATGCCACCCAAACCCTCCCAACACTCCTGAACCCCGTCTGCCACACCATACGATGGTATGCAACGGCAAAACATCCAACCATATGCACAACACATGACACAATAGTCATGAAGTGCCACGTGAGAAATGTAAATAGGCAACAGACAAATATACCTGGCATGGAATTGGAAGAAATGACTGACCAAAACCTCACACCATGAAAACAATGGCACAAATGCATGCCACCAGTGGTACAACCAACAAAAGTCAGAATACGTGTTGCCATGCACATTGGACTATTACAAATTCCCATATCAAACACCACACACTGGACAGTACAGTGAGTGTGTATTGCATTGGTGAAAATCATTCTGTATCAATTTAAAAAATGCCCTTCAACCAAATAGTACCCTGTCATGCATGCACAGGATCATTGACTCAGAAGTGAACATGGACCACACTTTCCATACCTTGAGCAATCATCTCAACTGCTCCCCCCTGTTGCTGTGCTATGCCAATCATGCAACGTTCACACTCAGTGCACCCCGGTGGCACACAACCACCGCGTTGCCAGACACCACACCTGCTGGGCCCAAGGAGCCGTGATCCTTGCTGGGTTGGTGCCGCCCGCGGCTGCAGGAATGCATCCCTCCATTGACCTGATGCCCCAGGAACATGGCCAATTGGTGTTGAGTGTGACCGTGCACCTGTAACCACCATAGGCGGACATTCCAACCCTGCCTGCCCCTACTACAGCATGCTTGAGAAGGCAATCTGGGTGCACGCGTTTGCATGGTGGCAATGTAGTTGGGGGGCGTTGCCTAAGTATATTTGTCTGTAGGGACATGCCTAGAATACATGCATGTGAAATTAAGTGAGTGCCAGTGTCCCGTACACAGCACATGTGAACATAGCACCGATGACCCCCCTATGTGTCAAATCACACCCATCCTTTTACATCTCAAAATAAAGCACAACATTGCATCAGCCATTGACCAGCAGAACATATCATGTACAGAGTACCCCACATCAGCAATGGAAGACAGTGACCCATTACTGAATCATAGAAATCCACAATATGACCTACACACAAAGTTCATCAGAGCGCATCAATGAGGGAGGGAACAAGGGAGAAGAACAGTACATTCCTACATGTCCTTCAAACAGTCCACAGTGTGATAATGAACTGGAAAAGCAAAGTACATATTAGAAGTGCCTGGAACAATAAGGGAGAGTCCAGGGAGGAAATGTTGGATGAAATAACTAGGATCAACATTCCGATTCCTGACGGCAATAGTCACAGTGCAGGAGTCACATAAGGAGGTAAGTGAGGGAAGAGGAGGGAAGAGTTGAGGAGAGTAACAAAACAAGTGACAAACTTTGGTAGGTCCACAAAGAATCTAGATAGTGCTGGGGAGGGGGACAATAAACACAGAAGGGAATGGGGGAACAGCTGACCTGTAATCATTGGTGGAGGGACTAATGATAAAAGTAACTGGCAAAATCATACTTGAAAAGTTGAAGGTGGGGTGTGGAAGGATGGAGGCTGAAGGGCAAATGTCTGTAAAGAACAAGCGGCTACGTATCACCATGGCCGATGGCAATTGGGGTAGTGGTTGAAAATGACAGCCAGAGTACAAGGAAGAGGGTAAAGGGTGGTGGGGAGGGAGAGGGGGTAGAGAAGGGAGGAGGGGGTCAAGCTCAAAATGCCTCATGGGGAAGATGGTGAAAGAAAGCACACACACAGGGGGCAGAGGGAAACCTGACAGTGCAGGAGAGTAGAGGATGGGATGATGATGGGGGGAGACGAAGGGACACTGACGGGGCAGGGGAGACAGGGGGGCATTTAAGTGACTGAGAAGGCATGTGGACAGGGCCACCTCTGTGGGCTTTGCATAGTGGTGGCAGGCTCAAGCATCCTGGTTGGCCAGATTGTCACAAGGGCCAAGTGCAAACAGTGGGAGGGGGGAGCAGGTCCAGGACACAAACAGGATATTCAAATCACGAACTATGCAGTCATAACTCAAATGGCACATACAAACACTAGCCAGGGCTTGAAAATGGCCAAAGTGGTGCTAGCAAGGAATGGGTGGTTGTTGAAATGCGTGGTGACATGGGTAACTCAGCGTGCAGCCTTCATGTGGCATATCAAAATCACTGGTGGGAAAGTGTCCCAATTGAACATTCTCAGCAGATGGACCCCTCCCACCATCAGTGTGTAGTACACAGCCAAAGGGTGCATGGTACCAGCTATAGCCAGAAGTGCATTAACATAGACAGTCAATACACAACAAACATCTCAAGTAACATGATGAAATGCAAAGTCAGCATAATACTCACCAAAGTGAAGTGCAGACATGCATTTGACAAACCATCTGGAATACCCACTAGGGGTGTACACAAAAGTAGAACTGCAGGCTGGCCACAGATAAGATGGAAGCCCAATAGCTATGAGTGATATGCTGTTACACCAAGCCATCCTTGCGAGCCCATGGAAAAGGGAAGCAGGAGTAGCACATGTGTCAGGACCCCAAGCAAAACACATACACAAGACAAGCCTGAATGTGCTCAGCTGGAAAACACAGTGGATGCCTTCCGATACCACAAAGCAACACATTGTCACATGTATGCACAATAGACAATAAAATTTGAAAAAAAATAATAAAAATACCAATAAGATTACAAAATCAATTTAAATCAAAAAAAGAAAAGAGTAATGAAAGAAAGATAAAGATCAAAAGAATTAAGAAAACCAACAAAAAAATCATAAAAATTCAAAAGCAAACAAAGTCAAATC
The DNA here is from genome assembly GCF_040938575.1 of Ambystoma mexicanum. Taxonomy (NCBI): domain Eukaryota; kingdom Metazoa; phylum Chordata; class Amphibia; order Caudata; family Ambystomatidae; genus Ambystoma; species Ambystoma mexicanum. Next base: position 341,694,926 of record NC_090939.1, read on the forward strand.
ATTGTAAAAGAATAACAAAATAAAGGAAGAAAAAAATAAAATAAAAAGAGAACATACTTACCAACATACTTACCAAAAACAATACAATTTCGATGAAAAATCTAAAAGATTTTATAGAAAAAAATAACTGCTGGAAGAAATGTGCAGGAAAAGAAATAAAAAAACAAAAATTGCCATATATGACCCAGGGGAGGTTGGGTACCCAGGAGGGGGGAGGTACAGGGTGCACCTCAACACACACATGTATAGATGTCGAGGTAAAAAAAAGAAAACTCACTGGGCTCAGCGCCTGCATGGCCCGACCTATGTGGGAGATAGGTTGTCATCGTCACCCTCTGGATCTAAATCAGATGGTGGACGTGGTGCATTTGACTCACCATGCCTAGCCGCGCCTTGCCCCTCAATGGCAGCAAGCATGCGGGTCTGGTAAGCCAGGTCCTGGCTGGCATGAGACTGAGGTCAGCATGCATTACCTCACGTGTCACACATTCTTCCTCCTGCAGGGACTGATGTGTGATACGGAGTTCTGCTTGCATGTCCTCACATGACAAACGTAGTGACTCCCGTATGCACGGAATTCAGCCGAGATGGTTCTTTCAAGCTGTACCATCCTGTCTTCTGTCTGCCTACTCTCATCCATCATGAGGTCAGCTAGGGTAGATCAGAGGGCTTGTTGTTCCACCCTCAGGGCTGCACGGTGTGCCTCTGCTTGAGTATTAAGTGTTTCACACAGAGCCACCACTTCAGCCCGGCGCACCCTGTCAGACGCCACCATGACGAGCCTGAGTAACTGGCACGTGGACTGCGTAGCCCGCTGCTGGAGCACCATTTACCTTACAGAGGAGAGGATGGAATGGGCCACACTTTCCATACCTTGAGCAATCATCTCAACTGCTCCCCCCTGTTGCTGTGCTATGCCAATCATGCAACGTTCACACTCAGTGCACCCCGGTGGCACACAGCCACCGCGTTGCCAGACACCACACCTGCTGGGCCCAAGGAGCCGTTATCCTTGCTGGGTTGGTGCCACCCGCGGCTGCAGGAATGCCTCCCTCCATCGACCTGATGCCCCAGGAACATGGCCAATTGGTGTTGAGTGTGACCGTGCACCCGTAACCACCATAGGCGGACATTCCAACCCTGCCTGGCCCCCTACTGCAGGTGTCGTAGACAGAAGATCATCCAACACAGGATCACTTACCGGTGACGAAACGTCATGATGCAGATCCGGCTCAACATAGTGGTCAGAGGATACATCAGAGTCTGCCTCAGAGTCAGCTCTGGACACGATGGCCTGGGGCACCTGTGGGTTCTCATGGACTGCCACCACACGACCACCACTGGTGCTTGGTTGGTCATGTGAACTGACCACCGTGTCTGGGATGACATCTTCATCCTCTGCCACCAGTGCGTCATCATCTGCAACATAATGAACATAAACATAAAGAAAAGAAACAAGGACACACATGTCAGTAACACATACCACACACATACAGTTCACAACATTGACAGCCAACTCAAACCCCAACATGCATCCAGTGGCATTTTAATGCAAGGTCATCCCAAAAGCAGAAAATTGTGTGTGAAAAATGTGAATGCAACACATGTATTGCATGTTGCACCTCACCTGCATCACACACAACCTCTAGAAGGCATATATCCAATGCCAAAATGAGAGATTGGATCAAATAGTCGGCACCTAGCATAAGCATGTGTGAACACACAAATAGATACAGCTAGAAATCTAACCTAACACACCATGATACATGTAACATGCATGTTCATGTGCAGCACTCAACTACAATCAACCATGCACAGTACATGTGTCATAGAAGGCACCTGCACTAGTGCCTTTCCATACTGTGAAAAGAGGGACATGGGTATATACATGTCAGGTCAACATCACACAGCACCATCATGATTGCATGTTGAAGGGCTTAACTTGCCACAGGAGTGGGTGTGTGCGGTGCAGTGCATGTGTAGCCCCTCAACTTACAACATCAACACATACGTAGTGATGACAATATTCAAACATTATGGCAGTGTAACGGCAATTGCAGCCATCATGTGCAAATGGCATGCACCAGGTAGCATGGTTTCCGTGAAACACCACCCCCTGGCCAATTGCAGGGAGGCACTGCATAGCAATGACATGTTCCACGCAGAACTGTGCATTGCCAGACAGTGTAGGCGTGCGTCTATTGCATTTCGTCAATCAAATGTCACTACAGCCGATGAGAAATGGACATGATGGAGGAGAGGTGAGGAACCATCCATAGTAAATCCATGCATGTAGAAGACAACCCCAGTTGAAAAGAGGCTGTGGGCCTGTAACAAGGGGAGCCATGTACATGATACAGATATGCACATCCTACAGTCGTGCATGATGACACACAGACCTACAGTGAGCATGATATGGCTGTCCAAATGAGATGACACTTGGATCATCCTGGACAAATATAACAATGAGCAGGTGGTCAATGACACCTAGGGGCATACATGGAATGCATATGGAACATGATCAGGCACATATGTGCATGGGGAGCCACTGCCATCAGCACACTCAGAGTGAGCCACTCTGCACCAAGGACAAAGGATGTGTATGACATGATGTGACATGTCATCAAGATTGCACTCATACACAAGTGGCTCTGAGCGCAAACAAGCAAAGGGAGGGGATCAAAGGAGAAAAGGAATTCAAAACAACTATCATACTGGGCACAGTGACATTGAGAACATGCAAGTTCATGGAGAAGGGATACAGGGTTGAAGACCCAGGAAGGGGAAGAAGGGGAACATGCCAAACAGAGGAGACCAAAGAAGGAAAATGAAGTCCAATGATAGAATGTCCATTTGAAAAGTGGCAGTGCAGCCAGCAAGTGGCAAGTGCAAGATGATTTGGACAGGGCAAATCTGATGAGTGCAGACAAAGAGTGCTGGACTGTATGGGTACACACACTGGACCCATTGATATGGGAGGCCTGTAGGCAGTGCAGCAGGGAGGCAGGGTGAGCAGGTACCTGATCCAATGGACAGAGTGTGTGCAGGGGCACAGTGCCAACAGAGGAAACTGTTCTGCTGGGTAGAAGAGGTGCTAATGCAGGAGCAAGTAGAAAAGTGTTGAGGTGCTTCCAGAAGAAGATATATATTTCTCCTCAAGTTTCAACATGGCTAGTTGGCTGTTCAAAAGTGAGCTCCCAGCTGTACACACAGATCTGTTCCTACCTTATTTATTCCATTAATGACTGACCTTGAGGGAGTGTGGGGTAAAGGAGCAAAGGACTCAAGAGGGGAGGAATTGGTAGGTGGATTGTTGAAGGTGTGTTGTACCCAGTCCAAAAAATCCCAAGGGTCTGAAGTATTATCCTTGCATCCACTGGTAGCCAAATAAGGGGTTATAGAGCTGGAAAGATAGGATCCCAGGGCTTGTGGCCAAGGACAAGTCTTGCAGTCCTGTACTGGATTAGTGGTGGAGGGTGGAGTGTGGAGGCAGGTCGAAAGAGACTGTCACAGTACCCCAACCTTGATAAAACCAGAGCTTGGCAGACTGTGAGCATGTAGGAGTATGTTAGGAAAGGCACTGTAGCCTTGAGGAGGTGAAGCAAGAAGTTAAGCCATCTTAAGATATGTCACAAATGTGTGTGTAAAAGGAATGTGTTGAGTCAAAGGTGACCCTGAGTTTCTTGGCCTTGCAAGTGGAGGCAGCAGGAGGGCCAAATGGGGCTGGCCAGAGATTGATGGCAAAGGATGGCGAAGGTGTATCGATGAGGAGGATGTCAGTCTTGCTGGCATTCAGACAGAGACGGTTGGTAGTACACCAAAAGAAAATGGCAATGAGTCTATCGGAAATAAGGGAGGGACAAGAGGTGGCCAAGGACAGCCAGGAAATGAGTTGGTTGTCATCAGCATAGCATCGGAACTCCTACAAAAAACTGATAATGCAGTAGTCAAGAGCTGTCAGGTGCTCTTTGTAAATTGAGGCCGAGAGGTCAGACTCCTGGTGAACAACACAGATGGAGGGGGAGATTGAAGATAGGAAAGAGCCAACTTGTAGCTGGGCGGGTCACACATGCCAAACACACATGTCATATAGTGACACACATCAATACTCACTAGATGATGTATCATAATCCATCTTCTCTCCCACTCCATGGATTTTTTCTTCCGGGATGAACTCTGAAGCGATCTCCTCATGCTGAGTGAGTTCATCCTCTTCTGGTGGTGGCCCACCACCAGTCACCAGAAACATAGAGTAATTGGAGGCACGATTTTGCTTAGCACTGCGTCTGAGGTCATTACAGCGCTTGTAGCAGTCCTGAGCTGTGCGCACCTGGAATCGCATGGATGTTACACCGTCCGCAACATGCTGCCAGTGGACCCAACACTGGTGATGCGTTGTATGGCACTGTGGGCCCACAAGCATATCGCGTTGGTGTTCCGACACGTAGTCCACAAGGAAGTCCAGTTCCTGCTTGCAGAAAGTCTATTTCCTTGATGTCCCGGAGGCCGGAGCCCAGAGCTGTGTCTGGGGTCCCAGCCTCTTGTGCAGGAGCATGCTTCCTCCTTTTGGCCAGTGGTACTGACCCTGGTTACCACCACCCGGATGCTTGAGGCAGCAGATGTCATAACTGCCCCAGATACGTGTGCCACAGTCAAAGCCACAGTGGACACATATGACCCCAACCTCTGGACAAGATGGAAATTGTACTGCGAGTCCTTCGTCACACAACGCAACATGCGCTGCCTGTCCCAGAGCCTGGGAGGTGGTGCTCACAGCTGCACCTGCAGCTACCACCACCTGTGGGCCCGTGACAGCAGATGTAAATTGCTGTTGGGTGCTATGAGTGCCAGGTTGTGATGCAACAGTTGCATCACCAGGAGCAAAAGGGTGTGGTGGCATGTCTGCACCAGCACGTGGCTGGGCATCCCGTCCCATTGGAGCACCCCTGCCTCTCCCCCCCCTGTAGCCATCCTGGCCACCCTGGACTCCCTGTCCTCCCTGGTCTCTGTGCCCACGTGCCTGTCCACACCCAGCCCTGGGAGGATGCCCAACTTTGCCACCCTTAGCCTTTGGTGGCCTCCCAACAATGGCACCGATGGAAAATAGACTATGGGAGGTTCACTCAACAATTGTCCTGGGCAATTGGCTAGAAGAGGGCAGGGTACTTGATGGCATAGGTACCCCAGTGCCCCTGCAAGGCTGTCTGTGGCCCCTGGGGAAAAATTACGGGTCACACAACACTCAGGCACCCCCCAAAAAAAAACAAAAATAAATCAAAAATAAAAAATAAAAAAATAAAAAAAACAAAAAATATAAGAACAGGAAATCAAAAATAAAAACTAAATATTGTGCATGTGACCCCGGTAGCCCATGTGCGTGAATTATACCTCCAGCAGTATGGTGTGGCACCCAGGAACGCAAAAAACATGTACGCTTGGAACACGCAGGCTACTATGACCTCAAAAATGGTACGCATACACACGGGGAACCACAGTGGGAAAAAAGCGTACGCGACTCACCGCCTGCCTTGCATGGAAAAAAAAAAAACGCATCCACACACAGACGTGATTTTTTTGCTCGTGCGGATGCACCCGTGCTGAGGGAAACACCCGCGCGTGTTACGTCACATACGTGCTTATGCTCTAAGGGCCTTTCCTCAAATTACACGCTCACGTGCTGTTTTTTCACGTGCAAATTTACTCTGTATCAAGCTGGGCACGCAACAACACATGGAAGACCACGCTCCTGCCCAGAAGGCCATTTTCCTGTCCACCAGAGCCCCAAGCAGACTCCCACCTGCCATCTGCTGCTGCCTGCTTGCCTGCTGGCCACATGCCCTGCAATTTGTTGCCTGCACGTCAGCCATCTGTAGGGGTCCAGTTGCTGTGACCACCCCTGCTGGAACAGTAGACTCCCGACTGCTGTACCATCGCTCCACAGCCCAGCCCCAGTTGCCCACCCACACCTGCCTCAGGGGTTGCCATGTCGGGGGAAACACCATCAGACACCACTTGCAACCCCCAGCAAGAGAGGCAGAGGGCTGCCAGCTTCTCAGCAGGAGAGATTGGCATCCTGGTGGAGCAAGTCCTGGGGCATTATGATGCCCTCTACAGAAGAAGACGCGCTGACAAGGATGGACGGGAGATGATCTGGCTGGACATCATGGTTGGTATCAACGCATAGGGGGTGGCAACCCGCGACATACAACATGTCCGGAAGTGCTGGGAGGACTTCAGGTCCAGGGCCCTCCGGAAGGCCCGGCGCCTCTTGGAGGCAGCACATGCAGTGAGGTGCCAAGTCCACCTTATCACCAATGACAAGAGGGTCCTGACACATATTAACCCAGCGCTTCACCACCAGGTCCTTGAGAGGGAGACCGGTCTGGTGTCGACCGATAAGTGTCTATGCGTACTCATTGGACATAGTGCATGTTGAGGTGTGCAAGGAATGTGCATCTTGGACATATGTCTGAAAAGGGCCATATATGGATGTGTATGTGCAGGGACATGACCGTGCTGCATGTGAGTCCTGTCATGGGTGATGCACATCAATGGTGTATGTGTTCCAAAGCATGATGCCCAATTGCATGTGGAGATGCACACATGTTGGTATTTCTGTGTAAGTACTATGGCATGGTTGGGGTGGGACACATGGATGCTGAGTACACCTTCATGTATGTGCATGGCATACATGTGCATGTGTGGGTTGCACGTGTGTGACAGTGACACAACATGGATACATGTGACATGGACATGTCTGAACCCGATTGGCAGATGTGACATAGTTGCCGATGATTGCACTGTGACAGGTAGTGGAGATGTACAGAAGTATGTCTGTCTGTTGGTGCATATGCATATTTTCAGCACTCCCCATGTTGCTTTTGACGTAATGCCAACCTTCGGATGTTCATGCTGTTGTGTGCGTATGGCTGCTGCTGCCTGCTGCACGATTCCTGTCAAATTCTGCATGTGTGTGGGTTCAAATGATATGAGTGTTGGGGAGTGGGATGGCATCTGTGAAGTTTGACCCTGCCACTCATGTGCAACTGTGAGATGTGTATCTGACCATTATACAGTGCCCTGATGCCTGTATTCTGTCTCTCCCTGTCTGCAGCATCGACTGATGAAGAGGGTGGAGACGGTGCTGTGGAGCACAGAGGCAGGGATCCCACCGCCCGCCGGAAATGCAAGGCCCAGCTCTCCTCGGACGTTGTCATCTCTTCCGGGAGTGAGGAGTCTGGTGCCGCATCCATGGCCGCACTGCCGAGGGAAGGTCCAAGAGGTGGAGGTTGGAGGTGGACTCCTCTGCAGCAGTAGGGGCAGCTGAGCCCCCACAAGGGCCTATGGAGGAAGATGGCACGGAGTCATCCAGGTTGGTGGGGAGTTTGGTTGAGGAGGAGGCTGTGGAAGGCCCACGCACGGGGCCTGGAGGGGGGTATTCCACTGGTGCTAGTGGTGCAGTCCATGGGCAGGGGCAGGAGGCAGCACATGCCACCGCAGAGGTGCCTGTGTGTAATCGTCTCCCCGATCCTGTGACTGCATCATCCCGCACCAGCAGGAATGCCTTCGTCCAGACCCGTTTTCAGGGAGGGGATGCACGAACAACAATTGGCATTCCTCTCCCTGCAGACGTGGCAATCCTGGACCGGGTTGAGCTTATCCTAGCTGGGGTGGCGTTGCGTCAACGTGGTATTCGGGATGACGTACAGGGTTCACGTGAGGACAATGCACGTCATTTTGAATACCTTGTTGACTGCGCCGGCCTACTAGGACAGGTCACCAAGGCTGGGTTCCTCCGTGTGCTGGATCTTCTAGTGACCCCCTCCTCAACTGAACCCCCTATGCGCCAGTCATCCTCTGTGCCATCTTCCTGCCTAAGTATCACCTGGGCACCCTGTGGAGCTGCCCCTGACCCAGCGGCCAGGCTGGTGAAGAACACATCCCTGCCACAGTCGGGAGTCAGAGGTCCAGCAGGGGTGGCCACCCCAACAACTGGACCCCAGCAAGAGGAGGATGTGCAGGCATCGACCAGCAGGGCACATGCACGGCAGCAGCAGGCTCAGGGTGGGAGCCATGATGGCTCGGGACCTTCAACATCACCTGTTAAAAAGAAAGTGGTCCATTGCCAATGTCATTAAGAAATAAATAAGCCAAATAAAAGAATACCATTGATCCATGGGAAAATTGAAAAAGAAAGTATGTACAATGGAAGTCCAAAGGGTCCATGATCCACAAAACAAATGAAACCTACAAAAAAGTCCCATGAATAAAAAACTATATAAATGAAGTGGAGTAAAGTCCATTAACTCTAAAATAAAAGAAAAAACAAAGGAAATCTAACCCTAAAGAACTATGTACAAAGGCGGCGGGCAAGTCCTACGGCTCACTCTTTGATGTTCCGGGCAAGGGCATCATCGAACTCCTCTTCAATGTCCCAGAGGCGGGTCTCTTCCCTGGCCTCGAGGTCTCACAGGGATGCAGCCATGGCCTCCTCTAACTCCCTGCAAGTTGCCTCGAGGCACCCAGCCCATCTCAATGCCCTGCGCATGGAGTTCTCTGCCCTGACCATAGTGAGCCGTGCCTCCTCCACCCACCACTGCTCCGCATCTATCTGCTGGCCCAACCGCTGCCACACGGAAGACACTCCCAATCCAGGGTCCTCCTGCCCTCCGGCCGATGCCTCCCCCTGTGATGTTGATGGCCCCAAGCCATGATGCCTTCCATGATGAGCCTGCTGCTGCCTCCAACACAACTGCCTCTGCCACCACGACGGCATCCTGGATGATGGAATCCACCGGCGCCGTCGTGCACGTGTCCTGAACGATGATGCTGACACATCCTCCATCAGCTGGGGCCCAGTTGGTGGAGTGGCCACCCCTGCTGCACCTCCAACTCCCGACTGTGGCAGAGATGGGATCTTCACCAGGCTGGCTGCGTTGGTTGGTGCAGATGTACAGGCGGCCCTGGTGGCATCTGGTCCGGAAGACGGCACAGGGAATGACTGTCATATAGTGTGTGCAGAGGAGGAGAGGGCCGCAATACTGGTCGACACATGGAGGAAACCCCCGACCATGGTCCCTCCCAACTGGGCCATGTTAGCACACAGCTCTTCGTGATGACGTGTGTGGTCCCCCCAGGAAGCACGCACGTCATCACGAATGTCACATGTGCGCAACACGACACCAATCAGGACAGACTCAATCTGGTCATGGGTCTCCTCATCTGCAGGTAGAGGAGTGCCAGATGACGTGGACCTCCCCCCTACCTGCGGATGGGCCTGGGATGGGGCATCCCTGCTGGTGCATGGTGATGCAGTCACAGTGTCAGGGACAGAGACATGCACAGGCACCTCTGCAGTGACCTGTGCTGTCTCCTGCCCCTGCCTCTGGACTGCACCACTTGCACCAGTGGTACCACCCCCACCAGGACCCATGTACGGCTCTGTAGCGGCCTCCTCCTCCTCTATACATACCAGCAACTTGGATGGCTCTGCAGCGTCTTCCGCCGTTGCAAGCCCCTTTGGGGGCTCATCCGCCCCTTCCACTGCAGCCATAGTGGCAGATGCGGCACCAGTCCCCTCGCTCCCGGATGATGGAATTTCCTGGGAGGCTCACTGGGCCTTGCATCACTGGCCGGTGGAGGCATCCCTGCCGCTTTCCTCCACAGCGCTATCTCCGCCCTCTTCTTCACTCACTGCTGTGTAAAGGGAGACATTGAACACAATCATCAGGTACTGAACTATAGTCCCCTAGACACAAAGAAATAGCACATGAGTGGCACTGTCAAATGTCACTTCCATCATGTCCCTCCACAACACATGGTTCAGTGCAGGCAACACACATGCAGGAACAGGCATGCCACATGCAACATACATTGGCATCCATGTCCAAGGCACTGTAGTTACATCCAATGGTGGGCTGATACTCACATGCATCATGGGACATGCTGGTCACATGCACACACATCACCGGAGGGTCATGCATCTGGCCCGGTATACCCCCAGACACAGTGGATACAGGGATGACTAGGCTGTATCAGTGAATCAACACATCGTCACAGACATTTTTCATGCATCCATGGCGTGCACGCTACTCAGACACACGGACATGTACATCATGCATGTCCATGACAGCAGCATACATCTCTCACACCCCAAACATGTCAAAGTACAGACACAGGCATGCATACAGGTGTGTGTTCCGCATGCTGCTCTGCATGATGCATTGTAACACATACACCATCCATGTGGGTCATGCCTAACTGGACTCACATGCATCACCATCATGTCCCTGCACACACACATCCAAACATGACCCATGTCACACATGCAGCCAAGTAGCTAACTACCAGCACACTGCAACATGCCCTTTTTTAAATGTGAATGCATGGCCACTTACCGCTCAACTCCAGACCGGCCTGCATCCTGAGGATCTGGTGGTGAAGCACTGGGCAAATGCACTCCAGGACCCTCATCTGCTGGGTGGTAAGCTGGACCCGGCGCCCCACTGCATCTGCTGCTTCCGAGAGGCACCGGGCCTTCTTGAGAATCCTGGACTTGTAGTCCTCCCAGTGCTTTTGAATGTGTTTAATGTTGTGGGGTGCCACCCCCTCCATGTTGATGGCACCCACTATATCCTTCCAGATCCTCTTACGTCCTTCCTTGTCGGTGCGCGATGGTGTATAGAGGGCATCATAATGCCCCAGAACTTGCTCCACCAGGATACCAACTTCATTTTCACTGAAGCTGGTAGCCCTCTGACTCTCTGCTGGGGGGTTGCCACTGGTGCTGGAAGGTGTTGTGTCGGACATGGCAACCCCTGAGTCAGGTGTGAGCGGGAAACCGGGTCCTGGGGCTGGGCTGTGGAGTGATGTCAGGAGTCTTCTGTTCCAGCAGGGGTGGTCACAGCAACTGGACCCCTGCAGATGGCAGATGTGCAGGCACCAAATGGCAGGACACGGTGGCAGCAGGCAGGCAGGCAGCAGCAGATGGCTTGTGGGAGGCTCCTCGAGGCTCTGGGGGGCAGTAATTCGGCCTGCTTGTCAGGAGCATGGTCTTCCGTGTGTTGTCGCGTGGCCAGCTTGATACGGAGTGATTTGGCACGTGAAAAACAGCACGTTTGCGTACATTCCGAGGAAAGGCACTTAGCGCGTAAGCTCGTAGGTGACGTAATGTGCGTGCGGGCGTTTCCCTCGCCACGGGTTGAAGGTAGCACGTGGCTTTCCATCGCTCTGTATGTGCTCTTCGTGGGAAGCGGTACGTGTATTCCAGGGGTGCGCGTGGACGTTCACACGCGTTTTCACTAGCGCGAGCGGGCTACGTGTATTCCGGGGGTGCGCGTGGACTTTTACATGCGTTTTCGCTAGCGCGCGCGGGGTACGTGTATTCTGGGGATGGGCGTGGACTTTCACATGCGTTTTCGCTAGCACGGTCGGGGTAGGTGTATTCCGAGGGGTGCACGTGGAATTTTACACGTGTTTTCACTAGCACGAGCGGGGTATGTGTATTGCGGGGGTGCACATGGACTTTCACATGCGTTTTTGCTAGCGCCGGTGGTGTACGTGTATTCCAGGGGTGCGTGTGGACTTTTACACGCATTTTCGCTAGCGCGAGTGGGGTATGCGGATTCCGAGGGGTGCGTGTGGACTTTAACATGCGGTTTCGCTAACATAAGCGGGGTACACATATTCCGAGGGGTGCGCAGGGAGTTTTACACGCGTTTTCGTGGTTGGGGGCTGTATGCTGGTCCACTGGCCTTTGCACCATGTAGGGGATTTGTGTGATGTTTTTGGCGCACGGGGCAGGGTTGGAGGCTTAACTGGCGCTGCTGCAGGGTCGCTGCTCCGCTCTGTGCCACGGCTGGATATGGATGTTGAAATCCATGAATACCCTGTGCGCTGTAATGGGTTTTAAATCTCTGCCCAGCCAAAAGACTAAGGTGATTCATTATATTACTAAGACTGGAACAACTTCCCACTAGGATAACCTTGTGAAGTAGAACAAAAATTCCGATTGAAGATTGAATTTTCCCTCTTTGTAACCAAGTGGAGAACCTTGAGACAGCCAGATACTTATTAACCATATGTCACACTATGGTTAAAAGAACACAGTCACTATTGGGGAAATACGTACACAATCTAGAAACCATTGCTGAATTGTCTTTTTGACAATACTGTATGGATTCCGGGAATATGAGATTATTAGTGGCCCTATACAACATATGGATTAAAATAGAATCCAGATTAGGTCCTTTGTTATAAAACTTGATAAAGCAGCAGTTACTACATTTTCATATGCCGATAACCTGATGTAATATGGCAGAAAATTTGAGCCGACAATTGTAAATGAATTTGCATAGGCAACATGTATTTATTTATTTTATTTATTTATTTAAAAAAAAGAATATTTTTTGTGATACCTATGGATTGACATTGAAAGGTTTTTATGTTGATTTAATATTCACGGTATGTGTATATAGATATGGTTTGTTCTTTTGTATTTTGTATTTTATTATATATTTTATATTTTATATGTTTGTTTGATATGTGTAAAGTTTAAGTTGTTTAGACTAAATCACATTAAACCAAATAATAACTACTGTATTTCCGTTTTCTGCACGGCCTACATAAATTGCCTTGCTGCCCTTTTTGTAAGTATAAGAATAATGTTTGTGGTAGGTGTTGCGCAGTTGCCATCTTGAAAATGCTCTGCACCATGTAAAACCATCTTTTTCAACAGCCACCCATTTCTTCCCATTTCGACTGCAGTGTTTTCCACAGTACCATGGTTCCTTCTATTTAGCACACAATCTGTGGAGGGTATACGATGCAAGCCTCCCTTCATTGGCACTTACATTGTTGCACTCTAAAATGAGGTTTCTTTACTTACCTTTTCTCTTTTTCCAGTTCATTAGTGCTTCTTTTGGTCTTGTAACACACACCACAGAAGGACCGAAGGGCAAGGGCCAGTATGGAAGGGCCATCACCTAAAGGGATATCGTAGGGGACATGCACAGACAGGGTAATGTTGGGTGGCCCTCACTTAAATAGCCCCACTTCTTGTCATGCTCCCAGACTGACTCTTCCCAATCACTTTAAAGTAGCTTCCCTTTGTAGAGTATCGGGTTGCAGTACATGCGCACTACAATGCCCTTTGGCAGGCAAGGATCATTAGTGCAGCATATGGTGTATAAAGGGTCTTTTACCGCTCCGGTGCCATACAGGAGTGCCCCTATTGTCGGCCACAATTTATGTGGAGAATCCTGTACATGAATTTACTCTACTGCATTTTTGGCATGGTAGTACCCTGTCAACTTGTCCCTAATGCCTGCATTGCTGTTCTCGTCACATGTAGTATGGACAGTTCATGGTACACCATTAGCCATAGGACTAGCATGCACGGAGATGAATGAATTGTGAAATGCAACAATGCTTACAGCAAGGAGAAACACAGATTCAGTACGTGCAGGAGGAAGATATTTATTAAGCCCGAACCATGCGGCTACAGTACTGTTCTAACCACCAGTGCTATTATTTACTTGCCGAAGATTCTGTTGTTTGCTTACTTTTCTTAGCATGCACTACTATGTGAGTGACAAAGCTGCACCAACTTTGGCATTTCACAGACTCACTACAAAATGTCACACCTGCAGTTAAATGTTATCTCCAACTCTATGACCTGCAGGGGAACCCTTCACACTTTTTGGCATAGTGCTCAGTGCAGAGATGGTGTGTCTGTTTTACAGGTCATGAAAAGGCTAGCCCACTGTACACTCGAGGTTGCTGTTCCTTTTTTTCTAGTGGGCCTCATACAGGCAGGCATGGTGCAGCGACAAATTGGTAGGTTTGCAGAGCAACCCACATAGTTGTGACCAGTAATTGAAATTAGGAAGCCTACCATATGAATCCGTAGGGCTGGCGACAGAGGAGCTCTTACCAGCACTCAGAAAATGCCCAAAGCATGGACATAGTTCTAAAATGGATAGACGTACACACCCCAAGTACTTAAAAGAGCTTTACAACATGTGGCCATGTGGCTAGTACTGCAGTCCTACAGATACCTGCATTGTGATTGCACATACGCCGGACAAGTGCAGTGTGCATAGGAAACCTCCACATTAATTACCTGCAGCTATCTCGGCTACTTATGTTGGGCACACATTCACCATGCTATGTTAACCCAAAAAAAAAACACCACTCTCAGTATCACCAACACTTAACATGCACACCTTTTATTTGTAAGATATACCGACACTATTAGGCAAGAGAAGGGGTAGCACAAATGCAGACATACACAGGGCAATTTGGCCTTTCCAAAGGTTTGTGAGGAGGCCAGCCAAGCTATCAGTGACAAAACAAATACATATTACATTTACAGAGAACATTATGCTAAAGGAACGTTCCGGTTACAATGTCCTACTAAAAACATATGCAACTAAGCAACAACAACTATTTCTAAAGGGACGTTATGGTGAAGGTCGGGTACTACAAACATATCACTTTTACTGCAAGCACTATGCTTAAGCAATGTTTCCGTTACAGTGCCCTGCTAAAAGTTCCCATTTATGCCAGATTTTTGGGGCATTGCCAGGACAACTTCTGGCCGTGTATACCCAGTGCTCCACTGCAATACAGGCCTCCAAGTTTGTTACCCACTGTCCAATTTTCGGGAAAACCTCTGAGCCCCACAATTGTGCAATATTCCTCTTGGCTAGTCCAGTGGTTGTTGAAAGTAAATGTTTCTCAAAACGGGACAGTTCCCCCAAATCTTCTATCCCCAGTATCAACAGTTTAGGTTAGTTGGGGATTGTTTGACCCAGAGCCCTCAAGAGTCTGTCACAGAATCTTTGCCAGAAAGGTTGAATGCACAAGCATTCCCACAAAATGTGGAAGAAGGTGCCTTCTTCCTGCTTGCAGCACAGGCATTTAGCATCTGTGATTTTCCCCTAGCGATGGAGTGTCATCCTCGGGTAGTATACCCTATGTAGTATTTTTAGTTGTACCAGCCTGATCCTAGCCGGGTTCGCAGTCTCTCGGGGGTGCATTAAGGCCGTGATCCAATACCCAGGTAGTAGTCAGCCAACATCTCTTTCCCATTTCAGCTTCAAGCTACAAAGTTCTTTTGTCGCAAAAAAGGAGATTGCATTGTACATGGTAGATGTATCCAAAACAATATTTCTCTCTATAGGTGTGCATTCAGGTAAATTGGAGAGATCTGGCATATGTGTCCTGATTGCATGGAACAACTGCATGTGATGATATTGTACGGTCACTGGCAGGCCAAAGCGGGTCGACATGTCAGCAAACGGTACGAGTTTATCTTCCTCTATCATGTCACCTATTTTTGATATACCCGCTAATACCCAGTTCGCCCATTTCGTTCAGAAGTTTATGATTCTCAGGGCGAAATATGTTTCTCCATAGGGGCTGTACCAGAGTAATTATGTTGCTCCACCCTATGTGTTTGTGTGCCACCCAGATTTGTGTTATGCGGGCCGCCATTGTGCGGGGAGGGGGGCAGCTCATGACCTGATAAAAGCTTTCAAGTAGAGACGTGTCAGGCCTCGCTGCTTTTTCTGCTCGGATATATGGTAGTGTTAGGTTGCCATGTAGTATGTTATTTACCACCGCCATCTGGCTCACCCAGTAGGACGTTTGCATATGTGGAAGCCCAATCCCTCCTTCCCACACTGAGCGCGAGTGGGCGCGTAGAGCTATCCTTGGGTGTCCTCCCCCCACAGCAGTCTTTGCAGTGTCTTATCTATTTTATGGAATTCAGTTGTGGGAATGTGTAGTGGAGCATTCTGTAAGATGTATAATAAACGAGGGAGGGCTAACATCTTCAAGAGCGCTTCTCTACCTAGAAGGGTCAGTGGCAGTGTCACTCAGTGGCTCACGTCTTGTGCAAATCTGTTCATAATCGGGTATAGGTTTTTGGTCATATAATCTTCTAGCCTAGCCATGATCTAGACACCTTAATACCTAAATTGTTCAAGTTCAACTCTGTATGGGGCTCCTTCAGGGGGTATACAGTCTACTCCTTTGGTTGGGAACACTACCTATTTACTCCAGTTTACTCTCAGGCCGCTGAAGTTACCATACCCCACTAGTATCTGCGTAACTATTAGACATGAAATGGCTGGATCCCCCAGGTAGATCAGTAGGTCGTCAGCGTAAACAGAGATTCTGTCTTCCCAACTTGAGTCCAACGGAAGTCCAACCATTTCTGTGTGCTTCGCAACAATATTGCTTGGGGCTTAATTAGGAGTGCAAATAACATGGCCGAGAAGGGGCATCCTTGCCTTGTTCCCTTCCCCAGCTTGAAGCTACGGGAGGGCCACCCATTCACTCTCACCTCGGCCTGAGGGGCATTATATAGGAATTTTACCCAGCCTATAAATTGCTCCCCAAAGTCCAAAGCCCAAATCCCAATATGCAGAGTCGAAGGCCTTTTCAAAGTCAATTGCTAGAAGTGCTAGGGACTCCTCTAAAGCTGGTGCTCTCTCAAGCGCCAAGTAAAGCCTATGAATATTCATCTACGTAGATCTCTTTGGCATAAAGCTGCATTGATCCAGGTGGATCAGACACGTGATTACACCTTGAAGTCTGTTGGCCAGTACCTTGCCAGGATCTTAGTCTCGCTATTGTTTAAACAGATCGGCCTGTAAGAGCTACATTCATTGGGTGGCTTGCCCTCTTTTGGTATCACTATTATGTTGGCCTTACGTAAATCTAGCGGGAGTATCCCGTTTTCTTTCAAAGATATTGCGCATATGTAGGACTATGCTTTCTCCATCCAATCTTTTCTAGACTTCCATCGGGGGACCATTTGGACCCGGGATCTTACCGGTTTGAAGTTGTGAAATTGCAGTTGATACTTCTTCCTCCATTACATTCACTTCAAGTGATGCTCTTTGACTAGTATCTAATGAGGGGAGATCTATTGCTTCTATAACAGTGGTGTCTATGGGAAAGGTTGGGGCACTATAAAGCTGCTCGTACTAGGACCCAAAGCTATCTGCTATGTCGAAGTCAGATGACACTATTTCTGCATTCGCGGTTTTAATGTTTCTGACTTGTTGGTGTCCCTCATCTCTCTTCTCCAGCAAAGCTAGCATTTTCCCAACCTGTTTCATACAGTCTAGCTGTCATAGCCCTGTGTGCCATCTTGGCGCAGTCGAGTGTTATGTGTGCAGCTTTTTTTGTGCCATAATCAAGGCCCTGTTTGCTTCGGGTGAGTTGTTATATAATGTGTCTGAGTGCGTCTTACTTCCCATTCAGCCTCACATCTTTCCGGTGTGCTTTTTTGTACCGAGTTGTCCATGCCAGGATTTCCCCTTGCAGGACTGGTTTGTAAGCCTCCCAGAGAGTTCCCGGGCTATCAACCGATCCTGTATTCATCTCAAAGTATGTGGATGTAGTAGTGCATATGTTGTCTATAAACTCAGGGAAACCCAAGTAATGATTTTTGAGGCGCCACGTCGGTGGTGGGAGGGGTCTTTGGTTTTGATATCCATAAGGAGTGGAGAGTGGTCTGAAATGCCTTGTGGGAGCAATCTTGCACTAACCGCCTTGTGGATATCTTGTACTGGTAGAAAAAAGTAATCTATTCTATAAAGTGAAGCATGCATTCCTGAGTGGAACAAGTACTCCCTTTCATCTGAATGTAGATCCTGACATGTATCCCTCAATCCCAATACAGAGGCAAAAGTTGCCAGTTTGGTGGGTATTGTAGTATTTTTTCCTCTTATATGCGTGCAGTCTTCTTCAACATTCGTGACCTCATTAAAGTCCCCTCCTCCCCTCCTATTATCCAGGTATCTGCTGCATTTGTGGACAGAACAGGTGTGATATCCTCTATTAGGGCAGTCATGAGCGCTGGTGGGGAGTATTTACGATTATCGCCAGGGTTTGGTTCCATAATGTGGCATTTATATGTACATATCTTCCCCCTGTATCTTGGGTGACGCTAGAGATTGTGAGTGGATGGCTTTTATGCAATAGGATCAGCATCCCTCTGGAGCCATAGAAAACCCTGCATGTACTGCTGTTCGGTAGTTGGTTCTCTTAAAGAGATTACATACTGTGCACACTAAGTGTGTTTCAGTAAGAAGCACTATGTCAGGTGTATGTCTATTTATGTATTGTGTCACTATTCGCCTTTTGATACCAGAGCCTAGGCCATTGACATTCCATATCAGGAGTCTCAACTGTTTAGTGGTGGCAGTGGTTGTGGGTGACATTGATCGTGGCTGAGCGGGTTGCTGTGTGTGCCCAGTCTCCTGAGGTAAGACCCTCCGGGGCCTCGATTTGATATTCTGCCTGCTTCTGGTTCCCCCTGCCCCCTCCTAGCCCAGTGTCTCAGTGGCCAGTTCCCCGTGTGGTTTCCTCCTGCCTCCCTGCTTGTCTGCCCGTCCACCCCCTCCCTGATTGGCTGTCTCCCTTCGTGTGTTGGTGTGCCTGCTCCCCTGCATCCGCGCTCGCCATTTCCCTCGTGGGCTGAGCGGGTTGCTGTGTGTGCCCAGTCTCCTGAGGTAAGACCCTCCGGGGCCTCGATTTGATATTCTGCCTGCTTCTGGTGCCCCCTGCACCCCCCTAGCCCAGTGTCTCCGTGGGCAGTTTCCTGTGTGGTTTCCTCCCGCCTCCCTGCTTGTCTGCCCACCCACCCCCCTCCCTGATTGGCTGTCTCCCTTTGTGTGTTGGTGTGCCTGCTCCCCTGCATCCGCGCTCGCCATTTCCCTTGTGGGCTGAGCGGGTTGCTGTGTGTGCCCAGTCTCTTGAGGTAAGACCCCCCGGGGCCTCGATTTGATATTCTGCCTGATTCTGGTGCCCCCTGCCCCCCATAGCCCAGTGTCTCTGTGGCCTGTTCCCTGTGTGGTTTCCTCCCGCCTCCCCGCTTGTCTGCCCGCCCACCACCCCTCCCTGATTGGCTCTCCCTCTCCACTTACAGGCCCTCCCTTGGGCAGCCCCCTGCCCAGCAGCCCCACGGTTAAGGGCCCTAGGCTAAGGGCAGCTCCCACTTGGGCGGCTCCCTGTTAGTGTCTGCAGGTGTCCACAGGGGTTCGCCAGCTGCCTGGCACCCTTCCTACCCCTCACCCCTGTTGATAGTTTCTCCACCGTGTGTTGATTTGCGACTGTCTAGCTCCAAAAATTGCATTGTACTACCTAGGCCTTCCTCCCACTATCTAGGATTCTCAAACTTAGGTGGCGTTCCACCGTGTGTTGATGTTGTGTTGCCTATCTAAGTTATCGGCAGCACTGTGCTACCTAGGTCTTCTCCACCGTATGTTCATATGTGCATTCTGGGATCCCTTCATCCTGAGAGTCCACCTGTCCCTTTTCGCAAGCTGCCCGCCTCTCTCTGCCCTGTCCACCTGCACTAGTGACCTTTCTAGTGTCCCCTCTATCTTCCCCCACCTAATCTGTGGTGCTCTCTGTCTCTCCTATCTTTTCCAACTGCTTCTCTATAGACTATCCTGCTCTCCTCACTAAATCTGGTAGGAAGAAGTTTAAAAAGGACATCCTGGTCTCCAACCCAGGACTCCCTATCGCCGACACCTACACCAGTGCCTCCACCAAGAAAACTCTCACCGACATCCTCTTTGTTGTGCCTTCGCCTGACCTATGGACCCTCCATATGGTCTCTGTGCTCTCCCCTTTCTCCTCTTCTCCCATTAATGGTGGCACACGTTGGGATGCCCTCCTGGCATCCTTACATTCCTCTAAGGTCATCATTAATGTTTACTCTAATGGGACTGTCCTGGTCCAAGGCCCTCAGGCCAACCTTCACCTCTTCGATAGACGCTTCCCGCGCCTCATCAACTTCCTTTCCTCCCCTGCTGTCCCCTCTCCCCTTTCCATGACTACCTCGCCTCCCTCTTCTTCCTCCTCTTTGGCTACCTTGCCTTCCCCTTCCCTCTCTGCTCCTTCTACACCACCTCCGCAGGGCGTACCTCTGATCTGTACCCCTCCCCGGAAGTCTTTCAAGGATGGCAATCTTCTCCATATTGCCACGCTAAACTCACGCTCTGCGGTCAAGCACTCCTCTGATATCGGCCACCTTCTGGATGAACTTGACCTTGAAGTCCTCAGCCTCACCCAGACATGGTTCACGGCCAGCTCTGTCACAAGCTTGGATACACTCCTACCTGACGGTTACAAAATCTTCTCCACACCCAGAACCAACCGCTCAGGTGGGGGTGTAGCCCTGATCTTTCTCGAGTGGATTCCTGCCTCTGTCACTCCTAGGCAGGCCTACTCCTCTTTTTAATGCCTCGTCTGCAGGCTATCTCTCTCTCCAAGTCATTCCCTTACTGTGGTTACTATCTATCGACCACCTGGTCAGATCTCATCCTTCCTCTCTGAGTGGGCGGACCTCTCCTCTTCACTCCTGGCCTCAATTACTCAACTCCTCCTTCTTGGAGACTTCAACATCCACCTGGATACCTCCTGTCCTCCCTCAGGACTCTTTCGTGACCTTTGCGACTCTCTCTCATTCACTATTCTCCCCTTGGGCCCGACTCATTCTACAGGGCACACTCTTGATGCTCTGATCTCCTCAGACCTTCCCCTCTCTGTCCCTCTTACCACTCCTCTCTCCTCGAGTGATCACTCTCTCCTCTCCTCCCACCTCACCCTCCCTGCCCCTCAAGCCAAGCCACCTCCATCACTGCCACCCACTTTCTCGGTCATCCGACCCATGAAGCGTGTGTCAACTGAGGCTTTCGCCGCCACCTTCTCACCCCCCTTCCCTTTTGGCTGACTCTCATCCTGACACAGCCCTCCTCACTTTTCATTCTGCCATATCTGATACTCTTGATATCCTTGCCCCTGTCATGAGAATCAACCTGAAGCCCAAAGCCAAATGCAATTCCTGGTACGACTCAGACCTCGTCACCCTAAAACGCAAGTGTAGGGTTGCCGAGAGGAAATGGCGTGCTTCATTTACATCCTCTGACAAACTGGCCTGCCGCCTGCTGCAAAGGCAATACCGGCTCTCTGTCCTACTAAGAAGAGAGCTCACATCCAAGCCCGCGTCTCTGCGGCATCTAACAACTGGGCTGAACTCTTTAAAATCTGCAAGGAACTGGCCAATCCTGCTGCAGTCTCTACCTCTCCTGTCCCCTCCTCTGCACGGCACTGGCTTCTCACTTCATCTCTAAAACTCAGGACATCCTGTCCTCTCTTTCCTCCTATCCTCCCACTCCCCCCATTCCCTGCTCTCCCTCTGGCCTTCCTGCAGCCACCCCTCCTCCCTCCTTCTCTGCCTTTCCCCTGTTCTCCGCAGACAAGGTTTCTAGACGAGTCCGATCTATGAAAGTCTCGTCAAAACAGGTTCAGCCCTGTTCCTCCAAAACTATAAAGGACCACATTGTCTCCCTGGCTCCAGCCCTGGCCGATTTCTGCAATCACTCCTTCGCTACTGGAATCTTCCCATCCCCCCTGAAGCACTCCCTTGTGCACCCCCTGCTTAGAAAACCCTCTGCCGACCCCTCCTGCCCAGCTAACTATCGCCCAATCTCCATCACTCCTTTTCTGGGCAAGCCCCTTGAGAAACTAGCCATCTCCCAGCTAAATCTCCACACTGAATCTGTTGGTTGTCTTCATGATCATCAGTCTGGCTTCAAAGCTGCCAGAAGCACGGAAACTGCTCTCCTGATCATTCGTGAAGACCTGCTCTCCAACCTCGACTCTAACACCCCCTGCGTCCTCATACTGCTTGATCTCTCTTATGCCTTTGACACTGTTAACCATGACATCCTGCTCAACCGTCTCCGTGATAATTTGGGTATCACTGGTCAGGCTCTGGCATGGCTGACTTCTTTCCTCTCCGACCGACCCTCGCAGGTCCAACTTGGGTCCTTCCACTCCGAGATCTTTTTCTCTACCTGTGGTGTTCCCCAGGGATCTAACCTCTCCCCCTGGCTGTTCAACCAATACCTGGCACTCTTGGCCCACTGCATCGCCGCTCTCTGCCCCAATTTTCAGTGTTATGCGGATGATACCCTGCTCATTTTCAGGCTACCCTTGGCCTCCTCCTCTCCCTCTCTCATCTCTGAATGTCTTTCTGCTTTCCAGGAGTGGTGTGCCGCAAATGACCTCTGCCTTAATGCCAGTAAGACTGAGATTCTACTCATCGGCACACCCACTCCCTCTTTCCCTGTTGCTCTCTGGCCGGCCTCTCTTGGCCCTCTTCCTGCCCCCACCTGCAAGGCTAAAAACCTCGGGGTCATCTTCGACTCCACACTCTCCTTCTCTCCTCACATCTCTGAAGTCTCTAAGAAGTCACACTACCAACTGCACCTCCTCAGAGGTATTCTCCCTTTCCTCTCCTTCACCCAGATGCTCACAGACGGTCTCCAGAGCCCTGGTTCTCTCTAAGCTGGACTACAGTAACAGCCTCTATCTTAAACAGCCTGCCTCTACTCTCCGCCCTCTGCAACGGGACTGCGAGACTTGTCCTTGGCCTCAAGCCCAGGGATCGTGTCTCTCCAGGACTGAACTCTCTGCACTGGCTCCCAGTGGCTGCGAGGATTAAGTTCAAAACCCTCTGCATTGTCCACAAGGCCTTCTGGGGCCTGGGGCCGAAATATCTTCAACTCTGTCTTCCTAAATGTCTTCCTTCTTGAGCTCTTCGCTCATCCGCCTCCAACTCCCTCAGGGTCAGTCGCTTCTCCAAGCAATGAGTGGGCAGTAGATCTCTGTCGTCGGCAGGGGCCTCCCTCTGGAACAGCCTTCCTGCCTCCCTTAAACTTGAGGAGGACCATCTCCGGTTCCGGAAGAACCTCAAAACCTTCCTCTTTGCCTCTGCTTTCTCTCCCCCCTCCCCTGCTGAATTCCTGGCTGATACTGCACTGGTTACCTGGCCACCCCTCTGTTCTCGGGCCCAGGCCCCGGCAGCTGCACACCCGCACTGCCTCCCTGGCAACCCTTGTACCTGGAGACTGTTTTCTGTAGCCCTACACTCCCCTACCAGCACTTATCTGCACTTACCCTGCACTTGGCGCCTTCTGGCCGTTACTATCTTGTTATTCTACTATCCTATGTACTGCACTTCCACTCTCCCCTCCCCCTTGCACTTTTCCCTTTCCCCCCTCCCATGCACTTGCGCGATCTGAATGACACTTGGCCTAGTAAGATCGTTGTCTGTCTTCCCTTGTTCCCCCTCCCTTGCCTCGTCGCGCCTTGAAACACTTGTGTATTGGCGCGTTATAAATGCCATATCATATCATGTAGGTGCCAATGTTCGCGGCTATGTATTTTAAAAGGAAGATGCTCTGTGTATTTTGATTTGTGAGCAGTCAACGTGTTGCATATCTCTAGTGTAGCTGTCAGACCATGTGCATAAAAACACAGAACAAGGAATACAAATCCCAAACCCCTCTCCCTATACTCCATCCCAAACTGCAGCATCTGTCACCCCATCTAACTTCAGAACTGTATAACAAAAGAACAGATTCTCATAGAGTCCTATTGAAGCAGCATCAATGACACTGTAGGAGGGCAGGTGTACACGTGATTGTGTTTTCCCTCTCAAGGAAGCGTTGGGGGCGGCTTATCAGGCTTATCAGTAGCCCACTGTGGGCTGCCAGCTATCATAGGTGCAGGCTTTGCACAAGCTTGTCATCAGTGTGGTGGTAGTAGCACAGCAGTTACTTATACGGGGTAGTTGATGCACAATATACATTGGTAGTTCACATTATTCATTGTCCATTTGTGGCATCTCTTCCAGTTGTTGTTATGATTGTTCACGAGTCGATCTATCTGGGCGTGGTCTGTTTTATCTATTTTGTTGATTTCTTTGTGGTTCCCAATCACAGTCTAGGTGGCGTTCCGCCCAGTTCCATGCCTCTTTGGGTCCGTGAAATGTATGATCGTGCAGGGAACAGCAGATCATATTTCACATGCGGGGTCTGTACATGTTTTTTTTAGTGGATCAAAGGATTGTCTTGCCTTTTGTTCTTCCCTAGTGAAATCCGTGAAGAACGCAATTTTGGAGCCGTTGTTGGTTATAGAGCCTTTGGTTCTGGACAGGTGGAGTACAGTATCACAGTCTAGTTACAGATTTTGGCAATCCCTCTTTGTGGTTGTGCTCCAGGGGTTGGTCTGCCAGTCAGTACACGATGGGCTCGTTCAACAGAAAAGAATTTTGAGAAGATCTTTGGGGCGAATAGATCAGTTAGACATTGTTCAAAGAATAGCTCCATACTCGGCCCATCTGTTTTTTCTGGCAGGCCAAGTATCCGGATGTTATTTCGCCTCGAGCGTCCCTCTTCCTCCTCCACTCATTCCTCCAGTGTTTTGATGCGTTCCATTACTCCGTTCATCTGTTGACTCATACTCCAAAGACCATCCTCTGTCTCCGATATATGAATTTCAGCCTCTCCCGTGCTGGAGGAGAGTTTCTGTAAATCATGACGCAGAAGGGATACTTCTGTGCTGATTGTATCCATTTTTTTTCTCCATGGAGGCCCATGAGTTAGATATGGGATTCATCATGTCTCTTTTGTTCTAGGAGGAGTTGCCTCTGTTGGACCTTTTGGATCTAGTACTACTGTCTATCTCGTTATATTGTGGTCACTTACAGGTGGGCTGGTGATTGTCTGCGATCACGCTGAGCAGCGGCACATCTCCACCAATACCACAAGGTAAGAACTACCAGGATGCTGAGTGCGGTAAATGTGGCTTTTGTGCATTAGAGTTGCAGACCTCTGCAGAAATTAAGCTGGATTCAGCAAATGTTAGCCTGTGATGAGTGCTCCTGTTTGTGTCCCTTACTTCTGCAGACTCTGTCTCACTTGCTACCATTCAGAGCGTCACACGGTCTGATTCAGACTCACGTTCTAGCAAGTTGCCACATGCAGCGATATACTAGGCCTGCAGGTGATTTCAGAGGGACAGCCAGTAACTACTGTTGAGTGTTAATGTCGTTCCACCAATATAGGAGCAGGGTACCTGCTTTACAATGTATTTCCCTGGGTATTCAGAACTCATACCATAGCTCACTGCAAGTTTGGTGTGCTGCAAAGTCAGTGTGCTATCTTCATTTGTCTGGTTCCAGACACTCTCTCACCACAGGCAGCTCACCTTACGTTCACAACTGCTCTGCAGGCCTTGTGTCGCAATCCACAATCCCCATCGCACTTCTAGGGTTGCGTTGCGAGCATTTTGATATAGTACTTGCCAGGTTAGAGGTGTCACTTCTGTGTATTACTGTTATTATGTGATTCTACGTCTCCACTCCTTACTCTCAGGGGAGACATGTTTACTTCCTTTTCCCCTGGCTGCTTCCTCACCTCAGGGGCTGCTTGCGTCGTTGCCAGTCTGGATCTCTTACAATTGAGGTGCCTGCAGGCCATGCACTTCTGTCTGCGTGGCCAGTCAAGCCGTGCAGCTTCAGGGGACTCACAGCGGGGGTCTCCCGTGCCTCCGCTGTAACTTTACTGCTGTTCTTGCATGCAGTAGGCAGGTTGCACCTCTCAACGGCATTGGGATAGTGGCAGGGTGGGCGTAGTTGCGACGCCCCTTACCGCTGTGATGCTCGTGATCTTGTTGCCAGGGAGTCCTCACCGGTGTCTTCTAGCCAGACCGCACTGACTCACCCTAGAGCAGAGGACGCTAGCAGTCACCCGCTATCTTAGGCACTCTCTCACCGGGACGTCTGTGGCCGGAGTCACCTCATCTACATGGAAGCACTGTGATGACAGTTATTGCTGCAGGGCATTTGGGACGAGGAAGTCATATCCGAGCTGCGCGCCCTCCATCCAGCACACAGTCCCGGCGGTCATCTTGGTTAACATTCATAGGCAGTTGCTTCTGTTTTCACCACCGTGTATCTCCCGAACCGCACTCCGGTTCAGTCCCAAATTGCAGCGACCCGTTGTGAAAGGGTACCGCCACTTGTGGGAGTCATTTCCAGGGGTTTTAGCGACTCAAGATTGCTGGATTACAGCAGAATCTTGCTGGCGGCCCCGGGAGCAACAAGGAATCATGTCCTCATTGCATGATCATTGTCAACGCCCGACAAAAAACATTGTTAAAGGGATGTTATGTTTAAGTTGCATTACTAATTAAGTTGCACTACTAATTAATTTCTGGGGGTTTTCAGTGTTACCTGTAACCATATCATCCGTGTAGGAACATTTTTCCAATGAATTTCATAGATTTTTTAGTAGTGCAACTTAACCATAATGTCCCTTTAACAATGTTTTTTTGTTAGTGAATATATATTACATAGCCCATGGTAGTGACTGTGTAGTTATGGTTAAGTTGCTAATCGCACAGGAAGAGCACTTTTTGAGAGGCTTATAACTTTGCTCCCCCTGGACGAATCCTCAGCAAACTGCAAAAAAAGTATATGGCCCACTCTAATTTTTTTTTGCAAATTGTGGTGAAGTTTGGTCTAGGGGGGG
Organism: Ambystoma mexicanum; assembly: GCF_040938575.1. Taxonomy (NCBI): domain Eukaryota; kingdom Metazoa; phylum Chordata; class Amphibia; order Caudata; family Ambystomatidae; genus Ambystoma; species Ambystoma mexicanum. The sequence continues at coordinate 341,721,334 of NC_090939.1, forward strand.
GCAAAGTTATAGGGGGCATCCCAACATTTCTTTTCTTCCCATAGACATAATGGGAAAAAACTTTGCTCACGGCTACAGCCCAAACCGCCAGACGGATTTCCACCAAATTTGTGGCAGGAGTGGTGATTTAGTCCCAAAAGCGTGCTTTTGTTAATTTGGTGTAAATCTGTCCAGTAGATTTTTTTTTTTAAATGACTAAAACGTAAGGCAAAAATATTTGTGATATCTATGTCCGCTCCGCGGACACACTTCCCTGTTCGCTCTGCGGACAGGACACCGATTGGTCAATCGGCTTGCATCATGTCAGTGGACACGCAATGTGTCCACCGATTGGCTGGAGTGAGGCGCCCGCTATCTTGGATCCGCCAACAGCGCAGCAGTGAACAGAGGCAAAATGCAATTTTGGGAGTGTGTTGGTGTTCAGGAGTGCTTGGGGAGGGTTGGGGAATAAGAGATGGGTCAAATACTGTATTTGTTTAGGTGGATGGTGCCCCTGATGTGTTTGCCATGTCCACAGACATAATAAATACATTGATTGTAATTAATATCCCCTATAAGCAGCCCACATACCATAGTCAAAATGTTTGGTAGCATAGGTGTGTTATGGTGAGGTGTTTGTGGTTGTGGCCAGGGCCTAGAGTCTTGGGTGCATAGGCCTTCGGCCATGCACTTAAGACTCTAGGCACTGGCCACAACCACCACAGCATAACGCACCCATAGAATCAAACACGCAGTTAAGATTGTATAGTTTGTAACAGGAGTGCATCATAAGATACCCTTGGAAGTAAACATTTTGGATTGTGCTGTATGAGTGTGTACATTTTCTTTGAGATCTAATGGTAAATAAACTACTTTGCTTCGAATGCCTTTCACTAATTAAGAGGGAAGTAATTTTGCTGTTTTTGGTTGAAGGCGTATTATTGCTTGAAATGGGTGTGCTGTTAGAATTATGATGCTCTCATATAAATTTAGTTGTTGCAGGGGTTTTCGTAGTGGAAATTATTCTAAGTTATTTGTGATAGCACGTGAAGGTGTTTGGTTGTTGTAAAGTTTTGCAGTGCAGTAATTGCAAAGTATTAAGGGGTTTGTAATTTCGTATTTGTTTTCTGCTATAAGGTAGAGAGCTAATTGGAACCATTTGGAATGTTCATTGTCTTCTATTTTGTACATTATGTGTACAGTTTTTGTGGTACTTTTATAAAAAGTCCTGCGGCAACACACACACACATGGTTTGGTACTGTAGCAGAGGTACTTTTAAACTTTAGTATTTCTTTTTTGTATATATTTAATAGAAGGTTGCTATTTGTACAGTAGTTGCTAGTTTGTTGTAAAGCTAATGCATTTTGTAAGTGGCTTTCACTTCCAAAATATTTTCTCTGGATATGCTCTATTTCTTCGAGTCGTTGTTTAGTTGTACCATGTAGACGATTGTTATTTAAATTGGCTTGTGCTATAGCAGGACTTTTAGTATAGTAGAGTATATGGACCAGATTTCTTATAGTTGAATGATGTGTTGATATCATTTTGATATGATGGAAGGTGCTTTTGCAAACAGGTCCTGAAATCCAGGCTAATGAATGTCCTTGTAGTCCTGTGTATTTGTGCACTGGACAGGCATCCATATTTTGTAGTTGTTTCATTTTGAATTTATCTTTGCTTTTTACATACTGGTTGAGAAACTGGCTTAACGATTTGAAGATTTTTTGGCAATGTTACACATTCATGTGCATGGCCATTTGTAGACTGGACATTTTGGTTCCGTAGAATGGAGAGGTGATATTGAGTTTTCTGGGGATATTTCTGTGAGCAGAGTTACTTGTTCCATAATGGTGCTATTAAGTTTTTCATACCCTCGTCCACTGCTATGTATAGCAATTGGGTTTGTTTTCTTTTGTTTATATGCTTCTTCGTTAAAATATGGTTCTTTGCTCGTGGTTTGACTCCATTCACCTCCACATATGTTTAAGAAGTAATTTTTGTTGATATTCCATTTATTGAAGTCTTTTTTGTAGTTTAGTAGTTAGTTTTGTTAGTGGTTTCATTCTGTTTAAAACTAAAATAAATAACTTCCTTTTGAGAATCATTGTACTGTCTATGAGATCTTCTAGGATTAATTTTCTATGGTAGGTTTTAAGGGTTTTGTATGATTTCTCTCCTGTTTTTATAAGGTTCTGGAGGACTTTTTGGCGGAAGACTTTTTGTAAAATATCTTTATTTGGTATTGTTACTTTGTTAGCAGTAGAGGGAAGAGAAATCTTGTTAATCACCTTCTGTTTCCTTTTGCATTTTGATAGAGGAGCCAAAGTTTCTGTACTGAAAGCTTGTTTTGTTTCGCTTAATGACTGTATTAGCTGTTTTGTTTCAACTTTTTGTACAACATCTGCTAGAAATGGAAGTTTATTTTGGACACTTTTATTTTTATTTGCTCTACTTCTGCGTTGCTTCTGCAGAGTTGCTTTTTGGTAGGCATTCATTGGGGTCTGTTGGAGAAAAAATGAAAGTATGGGTTGGGCTGTTGTGTAGTGTATGCGTGCTTTGTGCATGAGTGTCTGAGTATGATGGTAAGGATGATTGTGGAGGTGTGTGATTGTGCAATGGGCAGCTACATCAAGTTGGGAAGGTTATTCTTGTATTTGTGTGTTACTATACTGGGCTTGAGATGACAATATAAAGTAAGCAGCTGGTACGGGGAAGCACTAATACTACACCTAATGGGAAAGTGTTAATGCAGTTCTTTGTTCTATAGTACTAAAATGCTAGTGTGTTTGAGTAACAGTTAGAACATTATATTAGTATTGTACTTACCTTTTTGTATGGAAAGAGTAGGTTTCTACTAAGTCATTGTTCGCACTTCAGACGCTGCTACTTTTCAGGAGAGTGGTCTTCACTGCAATTGTAAAAGAAAGAAGTTAGTGAATATGTGTGTTTATAGCACTTTTTTAATGTAGACATTGTTTTTTTGTTTTTGCAGTAGTAGTGTTTTCTTACAACTGAGCATAGTATGCATATGCACTTTCCTTTGCCTATGTGCATCCTGTAAATTGTATTTAGAATCTGTTAGTTGAATATGTTTTGCAAATGAGTATAATAGTAAACATATATAACACACTTGTTTTAATGTTATGTTATTCAATGTTATGGGATAGAAGAAATAATCATATGCATGTTTTGCTATTTTTACAGGGTAAATGGCAGAGATTGTACAGAAAAGCATGCAATGTATGCATTTGTGAAGGTTTGGGAAATAAAGAAGAAGGATTTCATGGAGAGGCAGTGGTGTTGTTTGAGCTGGGAGCCTTTCTAATGATATGTACTCATCCTGGCTGCGTGTCATTTTATAACACACTGGACAGGGCAATCTTGGTTTTGACCTACGGGAGGGGCTAGAAGCTGGTTGAGCCATTCCAGCGAGAAGGGGTGGGGAGGGAGGGGGGAAAAGGGAACAGGTGGGGGAACCAGGTCCAGGTACTGTTATTGTTCCCATCTTTTTATATGAAATAACATTTTTTTTAGATAGCTGTGTGAGTAAACAAAAATTTGGAGAGCAGACAGGTTTGCAATTAACACTTCATTATAGGAGATGGGAGAAATAACAGTAAGTTCATTTGACAGTTTATACAGAGAAGTTGGCAATTACTCTGTTTATATGTATTCCTAGAAGAGCTGTACATGTACTGTGTAGAAAACATTCATACCTGTAGTCTGTGTTTATGCATGTGGATGTGCATGAATCTGCAAGTAGAAATCTTGGGGAGTTTTATAGTAGTTGTTGCTGTAGGTCCATTGCAGTGATAGCCAAATTGTAATGAGTTTGATCAATTGTACATCGGAAGTGCTTATATGTGATGATATATTTAGATGTAGAGTTCATGGAAGTGATTGGTGAGTGATTGTTTGACAGTTTAACAGTAGCTAATGAGGATTTGGTGCAGAGAGTGAAGTGGAAAGTGTAGAAGGGCTGCCCCAGTGTTATGTGCTCCGTCCGCGGGCAGGGCGAGACACATCTGGGGTTTCTCAGCAAATGCAGCATGGAAAGGGAACTGTAGGGATCAGCCAATCAGATGTTGAGCTTGTGGTTTGTGTTGAAAGAGGCTGTGTGTAGTGAAGGTAGCAGAGGTGGAGAAAGTCAGGGTGTTGGTGGTAGGAGATATGTTTGTGCATGGTTTGGAGCAGTATGCTAAATGTAGGAATGTGGCAATGTGGCAAACAATTTTAATATTCAAGGAATTTAGGTGGTGTGGAGCACTGTGCCTGATTTCAATGTGCCGGGAATTGTACAAGTTTGTGGAGATATGTGCAGGGTAAACATTCCACATGTAATTGTTTTGTTTGCACTGTGGTGCTTTGCATTTGGGTTATGTCAGTGCCACTTCTTTGTTGGCAGATTTGGAACATTTGCTTCAGGCAGTAATGAAAATACTTCCAAATGCCACGGTTATTGTTTCTGGTTTAGTACCTAGGCCAATATGGGACAATAGTTTTTTTTTTTTTCCTCAGCAGGTGGAGAGAGGGAGAAGTAGGGTAGACTTTATTGAGGTAGATTGCAGACCTTCTCATTCTCTGTTTTAGAGTAATGTTGGTATCTTTATATTTGACCCATCCACACTTCTTTTTTATACATGCAGTGTAGTGCCCTGCATTGGTTGTGGCTCCTGCGTGGTATATTATACCTACTGTTGTGGAGGTTTTCTTACTAAGTGATAGTTTATCATGTGTGAATCCAATTTGGTTGCAGTTGTTTTTGGTACCATCTGCTTTGTAACGTAAAAGCATTACTATTTCATATTTACTATGTGTCCATATTTGTAAGGTGGCAAGCTGCCCACACTGTTCATCTCGCTAGAGACCGAAAGTGGGATAGTACAAACAAACGTGTGTGAATTATAGGCCTCTAATATATAACTGTGGTCATTGGGGTCGAAGGAACCGCGGCCTGGCTGGAGAGGGCTGCAGCAGGGTTTGCTCGGACATTCTCATACGAGCACATTTTGTCAGGGCTCGAGACTTGCTCCTTTCAAAAATGTTTCGTGATTTGCCGTGTGAAGAGAAGATGGGATGAGCTGACAGGTGATGTGGCCTGACTGGTGGAGTCACTGAGAGAGTGCGAAGTTCTCCAGAGGAACAAAATAAATCAGTAGAAATGTCGCCTGCATTGGTGAATGGTAGCAAACAATTCATATGTTTTTCAAAAATATTTGTAATGCCACTTTGGTCTGAAGGGCTATCGGCTCCCATTCTGAGTGAAGGTCAGCTCCTTTGAATTTTTGTTTCCTAGCTGAGTAAACCCATGCATCGTGCACAGTATAAGGTTCAATTGTTTTTCGACCTGGAAACAAAGGGAGGGTTCCAAAAGGAATGCATGAAGGGAGGGATGTAACACTTTCAAATATGATAAGGTTCAACATTCCAAAACTAGACACAGGAACATGTAATTTGATTTTATGAAAATGTGTGGACCTGAACGGAGTGTCTGCGTTATGGCGATAGAAAAGAAATGCTGAATATTATGTAAATTTTACTTTCGAAGATTTTATAGACAAATTAGTCAAATTATCATTCGCCGACAATTATTGGTGTGTTACATTGCACTGATTTGGTGTTTGTAGCATATTGCAATGCTACGCAATTACAACTTGTGTGTGAACTTGGCTTTGTCCTGGGCACATGGGCAGTCCTGCATCGAGATGTGTGTTGTCTACTAGTAGGTTCCCCCAGGTTCCACAAACGCATACTCCAATGCTGATATTTAATTAAAATTCCATCTATGTGTTCTTCTTGCGCTTAGCTTGCTCCCTGACTGTAGCGCCAGTGTCCGCATCCCATTTCTAGGTGACCATACTCTATAGCATTAACTTTTGAAGCAAATGCAAGAGTACTTTCCACGTTGTTTTCTCTGTGTTCCCAGTTTTTCACGCCTGTGTTTATCAATAGCTGTAAGATGGGGCCAAATAAATGGTTAAAATGATAAACTGTAATAAATATCAGCTACTTAGATACATTTCTGTTATATTTTTTAAACAGCTACATCTTGGCTTTCTGTGATTGTCATGGATTCCAGATACCAACTGACGTTTTTTTTTTACCATCAGCTGCATATACACATGAATGGGTGGATCACAGTGCTACTTTTTTGGGACGATCGCCACAGGCCGATATGCCCTTACGCGATACCAGCCATAAGGAGCAACCTGACATCATTTACGGTGGCCTAGCGCCAAGCTGATGCCAAAGTCTTGCAATTCACAGTGCGTCCAATGCACTTCTTATACCCAAAAGGAACACTGCATGACTCACAATAAACATTTGTGGATCGAGAACGAAGAAAAAAATCCCCTATTTGCTTGAATATGGCAATGTTCTCGGAGCGTTTTTTGTGAAATAAAAGTACTTTACAAATTGTACAGTTTTGCTATTTCCTTTAAAAGTATGTTTTTTTTATTCAAAATCAGGACGTGCTGTGTTGGGAGATTATGTGTGTTGATATTCCGGGTTCTACGTCAAGAAATGTTATCATGTAGGTGATGACTGGGTGCGTTTTACTACACTGTATAGTAACTACCTGGAGATAGGCGGAGAATATCACTAGGTTTGTTGATGTCAGCCTTTGGGGTGGGGCATATAGATTAGTGCCACCAGGGCAGTCCACTTTGGGCGATGCAGCAACGGATATGATTATCACAACATGGCCGAGCCCTGGTGCCTGATTTCGCATGTGTAAAAAAGAGCAAAACTATGGTAAAGTGCATAGGAAATGTTTGTACGATCAATCAACGTATGCTTAGAAGCATATGCCCGAACACTTGGGACAATAATATTTCTGAGCGCACTATTCTTTTTATAGATCAATTTTTTGCTGCATTCGCTGCAGATGATTTTGTAAGGTCTATGTTTCTGTAATAATTTTAATGTCTGTATGGTGTGTTTAAAAAGAAATTGGTAAGTGCACATAAAGTAATCGGTAATAATTGGTTTATATAGAGAAGTGTAGTGTCTACCATTAGTATCATTTTTTTCACTCATTTCATCACAAGGAACATTTTTTTCCAGTCATTCCAAAGTACTACACATTTCTGTTATCTATATATGGATAGTCAGTGGAAAAAACGTTGTTAAAGGGATGTTATGGTTAAGTTGTGCTACTAAAATCCTATGTAATTCATTGAAAAAAAACGAAAGACCCCGTGAGATTCGCCAGTTATGGTAAGCTAAGCAACCATAACTCGCACCACCAGCGTGCACAGAAGAAAATTAACTAAGGCAGATTAAACGTATAAGTATACGTTACATAAAATTCATATCATAATCGATGAACACTTCATGTAAAACAAGCAAATTATGCAAGAAACTACAAATATTCAGTGGTGCTCTTATTAGAGACTGGTGAGGAGATAAGGTTATACAGAGGTAATTCAAACAATCCACAATGTTTGACATGTGAAAGATAAGTTACCACATGATGACCTCCTATAAGCTGCTGTTTTTCATGGTAAACCTATGCCACCATAGGGGCACTTACAGCAGTTAAATTCAACGCATTCATAAAATTAAAAGTTGCAACTCGAATGCTCATGACTTTGGAAGACAAAATAGTAGGCCATCTGTTTTCCAGTGTCATCGACCCAAAGTACGTCATGTGTTTCCAGAAGACCTTAGCTCTCAAATCCATTAATGGTGGACATTGTACTATTAGATGATTTAAGGTTTCTCTAATAGAAATGTCGACACAGAATCTACAAAAATTCTAATTTACATTAATAAAATTCCTTCTTGCCAAAACATCTTGTGTCAAAAACAGATAAAATCGTAAACGTAGAATTGAAGATCTCAACTGTGGAGACTGTGCTCTACACAGATATGATTCTAACTCTTTGAGTTTTTTTCTGTTCAAAAGCACAGGCTTGCAAGTCCTTATAAGTAAGACACATGCTCCTTGTTTCAATCCAGTCCAACCTATATATTTTATCCTTGCCTCCATCTGGATTCATGAGGAGAGTGTCAATATTTGGCAATATATCTGCCCTTGCCAAAATTTGGAGAATGCAGTTTGACCATGATCGAACAAATGCATGCGATGATGACAGCAGATAGACAAAGTTGCTAAAATGTTGTTGCTTCAGGTGTAGTTTAAGCATTTACGAAACAGAGCACATAAATGCCAGTTGTTTTCAGCAACCAAAGAGGTAAGACCCAATTCATGTCACAGCCATGGTCCTGTACACATTGTGGAAGATGTAAAATGCCCCTCCAAAATGTCGCCTCTAATTTATTCAAAAATGATGTTGAGACCATATTTTTGGTCTCCAAACCATATAGGATCGTTGGCATGACTTTTTGTCGCCAATACATGATGGGAGATTTAATCGAAAATTTGCCATATTTGAATAGGACTAATCTTGTCTGCGATATGGCTGTGAATATTTTGTGTCCAAGCATCTTTAGTTGTGAGTCAACCTGCAGCATTTCATCGAATAGGATACCAAGATAAAGATAGGTTGGTACAATTTCCAAACTCACATGCTTAATCCTGCAATCCAATTTAGCCCTATTGGTTAACCTGGGAGCATATATCACTATCTGTGTTTTCTTCAGATTGATGAATAAGTCATTGTCATCTAGACAGACACGTAAGGCGGACAAAAGGAGATGCAGACCAGATGGAGTTTTTGAAATTAATACCAGGTCGTCCGCATACCACAAAGCTTGAAGCATCGCACCATTCATTTCGATGAATCCGAACGAACCTGGAAAAAGGCCTGCATCACATCATGTATAAAAAAATTAAAGAGACTGATCATCTTCATACATAGAAAGCATTGCTGTCTTCCAAGTCTGTGTTTCATATGCTGGGAGTGAACCCCAAGTGAATTACTGTATGAACATATTTGATGTATAAGTCTACAGATATAGTACTTTTCGAATTTTTTGTTCCTGACTGTTACTGGCCTAGATATGTCAGTAAACGAAAAAAGAGGGAGCCAGACATGTAATGTCATCAGTGATGTCATCAATGACATTTGTGATGTTATCTTTGATGTCCTGGGTATTAGTCTTAGCAGTGCACGGTGGTGGCGCGAGTTATGGTTGCTTAGCTTACCATAATTTTCGAATTTCAGGGGTTTTCCGGTTTTACTTGGAACCATAACGTCCCTGTAACAAAGTTTTTTACTGAATTTCATAGGATATTAGTAACATAGTAGCATAACTTAACCATAACGTTCCTTTAACAAAGTTTTTTTAAAGAATACATGTGTATATGTATTACACAGCCTGTGGTAGTGGCTGTGTAGTTATGGTTATGATGCTAATCCCATAGGAAGAACACTTTTTGGGCGGCTTATAACTCTGTTCCCCCTGGACGAATCCTCACCAAACTTTGCAAAAAAAAGTATATGGCCCACTCCGAATTTCTTTGCAAAGTTTGGTGAGGTTTGGTCCGGGGGGGTAAAGTTATAGGGGGTCCCAAAATTCCTTTTTTTCCCATAGACATAATGGGAAAAAAATTTGCTCATGCCTACAGCTCAAACCTCTGGACGATTTTCACCAAATTTGCGGCAGGAATGGTGGCTTAGTCCCGAAAGTGTGATTTTGTTAATTTGGTGTAAATCCGTCTAGTATTTTTTTTTTTAAATGACCAAAACCTATTGCAGAAAAAATAGTGATTTCTATGTCTGCTCCGCGGACACTCTTCCCTGTTCGCTCCAGGGACAGGACACCAATTGGAAAATCGACTTGCGTCATGTCCGCGGACACACAACGTGTCCGCTGATTGGCTGGAGTGAGGCGTGAGGTGCATCACATTGTGTCGATGCGCCTGCCATCTTGGATCCGCGGTGGCAAACAGAGGCAAAATGCAATTTTGGGGAGTGTGTTGGTGGGCAGGAGTGCTTGGGGAGGGTTGGGCAATAAGAGATGGGTCAAATATTTGTTTGGGTGGCCGGTGGCAGGTGCCTCTGATGTTTTTGCAATGTCCGCGGTCATCGCTGTTGTCCACGGACATAATAAATCTACTACAAGCTATTTTACTTTAGTATGATGTTAGTATTGGTATGTTAGTAGAGCATTAATTGTAATTAATATCCCTTATAAGCAGTCCACATACCACAGTCAAAATGTTTGGTAGCAGAGGTGTGTTATGCTGCGGTGGTTGTGGCCAGGGCCTAGAGTCTTGGGTGCATGGTTGGCCATGCACCCAAGACTCTAGACCCTGGCCACAACGACTGCAGCATAACACACCCATAGAATAAAATACCCATCAAATATCCACAACCCAAAGGTTTGTGTACTGTTTCATTTGTAGAGTTTGTATGTGAAGTTTTGGCTAGGCTATGCAGTTAAGACTGTAGAGTTTGTAACAAGGACTGCGTCATAAGATACCCATGGAAGTTAACATTTTGGATTGTGGTGTATGGTTATGTTTGCTGGAATGGGTGTGTTATGCAGCGGTGTTTGTGAGACCATTTATTTCATACTTACTGGTTGAGTTTTTTGTGGTTGCATGCAGTTTTTTCTTGACATGAGTAATTGGACCAGACATACTTTTTCGATCTCTGTGATAAAAGAAAAGGTCATATGTTAGAGTAGGTATTTCATTGCATAATGGACATTTCTGTATTTATTTTTTTACCCTCATATTTAGTACTTTACAAGTACTATCTTTCAAACCAGTGTACTGCGCAATTTCATCATTGGGTCTGTGGGAAAGAAAATCCATGCTGGATGAAAATAAAAACTTCAATGTTGTGGTAAAATATATTTCTTTCATTGTTTTACTGTTTATTTCTTGTTTCTTGATAATCTTCTATCTGTTGGCTTGTTGCAGATTTTTGGGGCAATGAGATACCTGTTGGCATATTCTAATTGTTGATTTCTACTTTTATGCTATTCAGCTATCTGTTGGTTTGTTGCAGATTTTTTGGGGCAGTTAGATACCTGTTGGCGTATTCTAACTATATTTCTTGTTTGATTTTAGTGGTATTTATTTATCTGTTTGCTTGTTGCAGAATCTTGGGGCAGTTAGATACGTGTTGACATATTCTAAGTGTGTATTTCTTGTTACATTTTAGTGGTATTTATTTATCTTTTTGCTTGTTGCAGAATCTTAGGGCAGTTATATGCATGTTGGCGTACTATAATTGTGCACAGTTTTGAAGTTGAAGTTTTGCTTATGTTCATGCACAAATTACGTATTAAATTTTGGTTTTAAGAATATTAACTAAGCATTTACAAGATTTGCTGGTAATCTCTCCTTTGAGTAATGGTACTATCATTACATTCGAACCATCCAAAATTCTTTTTTATATATGCAGTGTAGTGACCTGCATTGGTTGTGGCTTCTGCGTGGTAGATTATACCTATTGTTGTGAAGGTGTTCTTACCAAGTGATATTTGACCATGTGTGAATCCAGTCAGTTTACAGTTGTTTTTGGTACCATCTGCATTGTAACTTAAAAGCATTACTATTACGTCTTTACTATGGGGTAATTCATGGAATAAATGTGCACCAAAATTTGTGGCGCAAGCGTGAAAAAGCCGGCAAAGGCGTGTGAATCGCATGTGTGCAATTCATAGAAGGCACTGCACGTGTTTTTCCCAGGGTGTGCACCAAATCTGCGTTTACCTTACACGTCACTGCGACTTTCTAAACGCGTGCGCGACAGGAACAGGGAAAGCCCACAACTTCTCATGCACACACCTAAAAAGGGGGCGGAACACAGGAAATGTGGAACAACGCTTGAAAAGGTAGGCGTAACGTGGGAAGTACCGCTGGGAAACGCACGCAACGTCCACATGCTAGTGAACAACACGTATTCATGGAATCGAATAGTCAAAACACACGCACAATTACGTCCGCCACACGAAAGCAGGCGGAAGCGCCCCCCCGTGCAGCATAAAGTGCGCGCAAACAACAAACAAGCATATACAGCTACGATGAATGTCCCGTTCCTCACAGCAGTGATCGTGGGACACCGCAGGAGGAGGAGAACAGCCAGGCCCCACATTTTCTTGCCCAGGACCAGCCTTTTTGGGATGCCTGATGACCAGGTCTATGGCAGGTATAGGTTTCCACCTCATATATTCCTAGACCTGGTCAGGGAGTGGGAGGATGAACTCACATCACCCACCCTGTTCTCCCAAGCATTGAGCCCCTTGGAGAAGGTGCTCAATGTACTGCATTTTTTGGCCACTGGGTCATTTCAGCAGACAACTGCCATAGTGGGGGGTGTCTCACAGCCCTCGCAGTCACGTTGCCTACACCAGGTATTGGCAATCATCACTGCGCGCCCCTCAGTCCGCAGGCACATATACATGCCCAGAACACCTGCAGAAAGGCAGGCTGTGGTCCTGGACTTCTACAGGGTGGCACACTTCCCCAAAGTGCTCGGTGCCATAGATTGCACCCATGTGGCCCTACGTCCTCCTAGTGCCACTGAGCACATCTATCGAAACCGCAAGCACTGGCATTCTATCAACGTGCAGGTGGCATGCAATGCCAAGAGAATCATCACCTCTGTCTATGTAAACTATCCTGGGTCCACCCATGACAGTTTCATATTCAGAATGTCTGCCCTGAGCCAGGCCCTGGAAGCTGGGAAGCATGGCGACACATTGCTCCTAGGTGAGTACAAATGCCTGTGCACATGCATCCATGTCACACACAGACAAATACACAAGCCCAACTAATGACAACCATTATCACCTTACCAGGGGACAGTGCCTACACTCTGAGCGCCTACATGATGATGCCAATACGGAACCCCACCACACCACCCCAGGTAAGATACAATGCAGCCCATATTGCCACCAGGGCCATAGTGGAGCGCACATTCAGAGTGCTCAAGTCACGCTTCCGCTCCCTTGACCGCTCTGGTGGGCAGCTACTATATGCACCGCCAGTAGTGTGCAGGATCATTGTGGCAGCATGTGTCCTGCACAACGTTGCAACACGGCATGGCGTACCGGTGGACATGATGGTGCCCCCACATCCCCAACCACACAGACGGCCACTGTGCATGGGTGGGGAAGAGCATGTGGCAAGGCAGCCCGTACCCAGCTTGTGGCCACATATTTCACCTAAACTCCAACCCCTGCAGAGTGTACACATGCCTGGCACATACCAGGTCACAATCGATGATGAGAAAGGGACAGTTAACGTTCACAACCTTACCACCCTGAGAATGTGTCCACAGAAGTGCCACATTGTGTGCATCCCTAGCTAATTAAAGACACCCAATCCCATGTGACCAAAAAGCAGAAAAGGATGTGTGCAAAATGTGAAGGCAACACATGTATTGCATGTTGCACATCACCTGAATCACACACAACCTCTATCAGTTACATGTCCAACGCCGAAATGAGAGATGGCAACAAAGAAATGGCACCTAGCATAAGCATGTGTCAACACACAAATAGCCACAGCTAGAAATATAACCAAACACACCATGATACATGTAACATGCATGTTCATGTGCAGCACTCAACTACCATCAACTATGCACAGTACTTGTGTCACAGGAGCCACCTACGCTAGTGCCTTTCTATACAGTGAAAGGAGGGACATGGGTACATACATTTCAGGTCAACATCACACAGCAGCGTTGTGTTTGCATGTTGAAGGGCTTAACTTGACACAGGAGTGGGTGTGTGCGGTGCAGTGCATGTGTAGCCCCTCAACTTACAACATCAACACGTACGTAGTGATGACAATTTCCAAACATGACGGCAGTGTAACAGCAATTGCAGCCATCATGTTCAAATGGCATGCACCATATAGCAGGGATTATGTCAAAGACCCACCCTCTGGGCAATAGCAGGGAGTCCCTGCATGGCAATGAAACATCCCACACAGAACTGTGCATTGGCAGACAGCGTAGGCATGCGTCTATTGCATTTCGTCATTCAAATGTCACTACAGCCGATGAGAAGTGGACATGATGGAGGACAGATGAGGATCCATCAATAGTACACCCATGCATGTAGAAGACAACACCAGTTGAAAAGAGTCAGTGGGCCTGTAACAGAGGGAGCTATGTGCATTATACAGATGTGGACAGCCTGAAGTTGTGTGTGATGACACGCAGACCTACAGTGAGCATGACATGGCTGACCAAATGGGATGACACTTGGATCATTCTGGACACATACTACAATGAGCAGGTGGTCAAGGATACCTAGGGGCATACATGGAATGCACATGGAACATGATTGTGCACACCTGTGCATGGGGACCCACTGCCATCAGCACAGTCAGAGTGAGACACGCTGCACCAAGGACAAAGGAAGTAAATGACATGATATGACATCTCATCAAGATTGCACTCGTACACAAGTGGCTCGGAGCGCAAACAAGCTAAGGGAGTGGGACAAGGGAGAAAAGGAATTCGAAACAACTATCATACTGGGCACAGTGACATTGAGAACACACAACTGCATGGAGAAGGGATAAAGGGCTGAAGACCCTGGAAGGGGGAGAAGGGGAATGTGCCAAACAGAGGAGACCAAAGAAGGAAAATAAAGTACAATGATAGAATAGGCATTCAAAAGGTGGCAGTGCAGCCAGCAAGTGGCAAGTTCAAGACAATTTGTATAGGGCAAATCTGATGAGTTCAGACGAAGAGTGGGGGACGCTATGGGTACACACACGGGACCCATTGCAATTGGAGGCATGGAGATAGTGCATCAGGGAGGCAGGGTGAGCAGGTACCTGGGCCCGAAGGACAGAGTGTGTGCAGGGGCACAGTGCCGACAGAGGAAACTGTTCAGCTGGGGAGAAGAGGGGTTAATGCAGGATCAAATAGGAAGGTCTTGAGTTGCTACCGGAAGCAGAGATGTTTCTCCTCAAGTTTCAACATGCCCAGTTGGCTTTTTCAAAGGAGTACCCAGCCGTACACACAGATCTGCCCCCAGTTTATCTATTCAATTAACAACTGACCTGGAGGGAGTGTGTGGTGGAGGAGCAATAGACTCAAGAGGGGAGGAATTTGTAGAGGGATTGGTGCAGCTATTTCGCACCCAGTCCAAAAAAATAATTGTGCACAATGCAGAGGGTCTGAGGTATCATCCTTGCATCCACTGGTAGCTAATGAAGGGATTACAGAGCTGTAAAGGTAGGATCCAAGGGCATGAGGCCAATGACAAGTCTCACAGTCCTGTACTGGATTAGTGGCAGAGGGTGGATTGTGGAGGGAGGTGGAATATTTGAAGAGCCTGCCACAGTACTCCAACCTTGAGTAAAACATAGCATGAGAGACTGTAAGCATGTAGTTGAACAATAGGAAAGGCACAGTACCCCTGAGGATGTGAAGAAATTAATCTGTCTCAAGATACGTCAGAAATGTGTGTGGAAAAGGAATGTGTTGAGTCAAGGTGTCCCCAAGGTTGTTGGCCTTCCAGGTGGAGGTAAGAGGAGGGCCAAGTGGGGATGGACAGAGAGTGAGGGGAAAGGATGGTGAAGGTGTACTGATGAGGAGGATGTCAGTCTTGCTGGCATTTAGACAGAGATCGTTTGCAGTATAAATTGCAAATGGCAATGAGGCTATCAGAAATAAGGGAGGGAGAAGAGTTGCCCAAGGGCAACCTGGAAATGAGTTGGTTGTCATAAGCATAGCACTGGAAGTGGTAGCAGAAAATGAAAATGCAGTAGGCGAGAGCTACTGGGTGCTGTTTGTATAGTCAGGCCTTGAGATCAGACCCCTGTTGCACACCACAGGTAGAGAGGGAGATTGAAGAAAGGAAGGAGCCAAGTTGTAACTGGGAGGGACACACATGCAAAACACACATGTCATTGAGTCACACGCATCAATACAAACCAGATGATGCATCATAATCCATCTTCTCTCCCACTCCATGGATTTGTTCTTCTGGGATGAACTCTGAAGTGATCTCCTCATCCTGAATGAGTTCATCCTCCTTTGGTGGTGGCCCACCACCAGTCACCAGAGACATGGAATAATTGGAGGCACGCTTTTGTTTTGCACTGCGTTGGAGATCATTCAACGCCTGTAGCAGTCCTGAGCCGTGCGCACCTGGAATCCCATGGCTGTCACACCATCTGCAACATGCTGCCAGTGGACCCAATGCTAGTGATGTGTTGTATGGCACTGTGGGCCCACAAGCATATTGCGTTGGTGTTCCAACACATAGCCCACAAGGAAATCAAGTTCCTGCTTCCAGAAAGGCTTCTTCCTTGATCTGCCGGAGGCCGGAGTTGTGTCTGGGATCCCATCCTCTTGTGCAGGGGCATGCTTCCTCCTTTTGGCTGGTGGTACTGACTCTGAGTGGGCAATGTGGCCCTGATCAGTGGGGGCAGTGGCCCCGGTGGACTGGACCAAGGCAGTGGGTGTTGGTATGAGGACAGGAGGTCTGGCTTGGGTCTGACTCACTGCCAGGGTGGTTTTGGCTGCATCTGCACATGCAGTTACCAACAACCGGCTGCTTGGGGCAGCAGATGTCATAATTGGCCCAGATAAGTGTGCCACAGTCACAGCTACAGTGAACACACGTGACCCCAACTTCTGGACAAGATGGAAATCATCCTGGGAGTCCTTGTCACGCAATGCAACATGCGCTGGCTGACCCAGAGCCTGGGTGGAGGTGCCCACAGCTGCACCTGCAGCTACCACCACCGGTGGGCCCGTGGCAGCAGATGTAAATTGCTGTTGGGTGATATGGGCGACAGGTTGTGATGCAACAGCTGCATCAACAGGAGCCACAGGGGGTGGTGGCATGTCTGCACCAGCATGTGGCTGGGCATCCTGCCCCAGAGGGGCACCTCTGCCTCTTCCCCCTCTGTAGCCACCCTGGCCACCCTGGACTCCCCGTCCTCCCTGGTCTCCGCGCCCACATGCCCGACCACACCCAGCCCTGGGAGGATGCCCAGCTTTGCCACCCTTAGCCTTTGGTGGCCTCCCTGCCATGGCACAGATGGAAAATAGGCTATGGGAGGTTCACTCAACAATTGTCCTTGTCCTGGACAATTGGCTAGAAGGGGGCAGGGTACTTGATGGAATAGGTACCCCAGTGCTCCTGCAAGGCTGTCTGTGACCCCTGGGGAAAAATGACGGGTCATGCAACGCTCAGGCACCCCCAAAAATGAAAAAAAAGAATAATAAAAAAATTGACAAAATATGAGAACAAGAAATTGAAAAAAAAAAAATATGTGCATGCGACCGCGGTAGCCCATGTGCGTGGATTTTACCTCCAGCAGTACGGTGTGGCACCCAGGGACACAAATAACAAAACACATACACATGGAACACACGGGCTACTATGACCTTGAAAACGGTACGCAATGCACAGGGGGAACCACAGTGGGAAAAATAGTGTGCACGACTCACTGCCTACCTTGCGTGGAAAATAAAAATCAAAAACAGACGCGCTTGTGCACGTAGAAAACACCCCACCAAAAAAAGAGGTACGGACTTCAGATGCTGTGAAGTAATCGCGTATGATTCCAGCAGAGTAAACACACGCGTCGGTCTCCACGAACAGCATGTACAGTGGACTACTGGGCCACGCTCTGCTTTACCCATGCTGAAGGCAACACGCACGCGCGTAGCGTCACTTACACGCTAAGTCCCTTTCCTCGAATTACACACATTCACACGTGGACGTGATTTTTTTGCACGTGCAGATGCACCCGTGCTGAGGGAAACGCCTGCACATGTTACGTCACATACGCTCTTACGCGCTAAGGGCCTTTCCTCGAATTACACACTGACATGCAGTTTTTTTTCAACAATACTTTTTATTAAGCATTTTAACAAATGAACACAACAGACACCGCATTGTAAATATTAACAGTTGCAGTCAGAAAGCCCATATTACATCATTCCCCCGGAAGCAAAGGCAGGCAGGTGCTCCTAGTCCAGCAGGCCTCATGCCCTGGGCCTGTTTAAAACCAAACAGAGTCTCTCAGTCCTGTAACCAGCGTGTGAGTGGAGGCCTTTGGGTAAGGCCCGGGTATTTTGTAGCAAAGTCCATCAAAGGGGCCCTCGTGTTTATGAAGGGGGTCAAGTTCCCAGAATGAATTGCTGTGACTTATTCGGCTGTCACCACTTCCCAGCATTTATACCACCATAATGAGCTTACCAGACCCTCTGTACTTTTCCAAACTCGGAACAGTGCAATTTCTATGGCTAGGAGCAGGTGTGTGCACAATTGTGACATGTGTCCGGAAACCGGAAACGCACCTCTCTGCGTTTCACCCAAGAGAATGACCCCCGAATCACCGGGGGATGGATAGACCCGTGATTTCTTTGATGTGACCTACCACTTCCCTCCAATACTTCTCTGCCCTAGGGCGGGACCAGAGGAGATGGAACAGAGAACCTTTTACAGAGCAGCCTCTCCAGCAGTTCGGGGAGATGTCCGGGTTGAGCTTGTTAAGCTGAGCCGGCGTTGTATAATATCTATAGCAGATCTTGTAGCTGCATTCTTTGTTCGTGACACACTGAGAGCTGTTATGTAACCTGGAGCAAATTCTCCCCCATTCCATGGCATCTATCTCACGTCTGAGATCCCTCTCCCATTCATCCATGTATCTCTCCTTTGTGGCAGGGTCAGACCGATCTAGGAGTTTGTAGAGTGAGGACACCCTCCCCCTGGATTTCAGGACTATGATATTGAGCTCCAAAGCCGAAAGGGCTCTCGCCCCCTTTTCCTTTACCACCCTGTTTGAGGCCCAATGCCGGAGTTGGGAATATCGAAACCTCTCTAATTCTGAGACCCCCAATTTCTCCTTACACCTCTAAAGGAAAGGGGGTGGCCTTCCTCCAGGAAGTCAGATAGGGTCCAGAGCCCAACAACCTTCCATGCAGCGAACCCAGTGGGGAGATTCCAGGGGTGAATTCGGGATTGTTTCACCAAGGAGTGAGTGCACCAAGCCAGGCTGTACAACCCCATTTGCGAGCTGCGGTTTTCCATGTGCACACAGTATTGCTGGTAGATGCTAACAGGCCTTGTTTACCTAGGATCTTGATAGGTGGAAGATGCGGGTGATCCGCCAATGGCACCGGGCTCCAGGCCCCTTCTATGTGTCTCCACCGGGGAGAGTCTGAAGGGAGATTCCAGGCGAACGCATGGGACAGCTGTGCTGCTAGTGCACATCAGGCCCCCCCCAAGCCACCCACCTCCCTCTCCTGGAACAGGATTTTCTTGGCTATTCTGGGCCTTTTCCCTCCACAGATAAAATGTTGTACCTTCCTCTGCAGGACCATGAGTTCCTTGTCTGGGATATGCACAGGCAGGGCTGTGCAGAAGTACAGCAACCTAGGAACCAGGTTCATCTTCACTGCGGCTATGCGGCCGAACCACGAAATTTCCTGCGTTTGCCATTGTTCTAAGTCTCGCTTGCACTCGCCCAATAGCCGTGGCAAGTTGCACTGATATGTTAAGGATGGGACTCTGGGGATCCGGACACCCAAGTACCCTATGGAAGAAGCGGTCAATGGAATTGGGAAGACCTGGCGTAGGCGTGCCTTATGCAGTTTGGTAAGATTGATTGCCATTGCTTCTTATTTGTCAAGGTTCACCCTGAACCCCAAGAGTTGGCTGAACACTTCAATTCCGCTCCAAAGTGGGGGCAGTGAAAGGAGAGGATCAGATATCGTGAGCATAACATTGTCCGCGTATAGCGCCACTTTGTACTCCCGATTTCCCACTGAGAGCCCCCAAATCCTCAGATTTTCCCAGACCCTATTCGCAAATGGCTCCATGGAGAGCGCGAAGTTCAAAGGTGACAAGGGGCAGCCTTGCGTCGTGCCCCTAGAGAGATTTAACATCTCTGACCTAGCCACATTGACCCACAATTGCATTGTAGGGAAGTGGAAGTTAGCCATCACCCAGGTTACAAACTTCCTGCCAAAGCCCCAGTGCTGCGGAATGGTCCGGATGTAGCCCCAATCCACCAGATTGAATGCTTTATGAGCATCCAGTGATATTACTAGCATCCCTTCCCCCATTCTGGTGGCACATTAGATAAGGTTTAAAATAAGCCTGATATTATCATGTGTTCCCCTCCCTGGGATAAACCCTGTTTGGTCTTGATCTATAATGTGCCGGAGGTGTGTGTTCAGTCTGGCTGCCAGAATCTTAGAGAACATTTTTCTGTCATTATTCAGCACGGAAATATATCTATATGACGCAGGGTCCTCAGGGTCTTTACCCGGCTTGTGCAGGAGAACCGTTACTGATTCCGCCATTGATTTGGTGATAATCCCTGTCTCCAGGAATGAGTTGAATAGCCCAGTTAGACGTGGAGGTAAAATGTAGAAGGCTTTATAAAATGTAGCCGTTAATCCGTCCGGACCAGGGTGGAATGTTTCAAAGTTTTAATGGCGCTGGTTGTTTCTTCCACTGTGATCGGACTTTCCAAAGCACTTAATCAGGACCGATAGTCCTGGGTTTTGGTGGCTCTAAGAAATTCCGGTAGCCCCTCCAGGACTGTGGGGGGACCCGACATAATTGTTTTATAGTGCTCTACAAGCACCTTCATCTTATCTCGGTCATCATAATGGAGTTGACCCGACTTGTTCCTCAGACAGGCTATGTTACTCCTGGAGTGGACTCTCTTTAGCTTGTATGCTAGGATGTGGTTCGCTTTGTTAGATCTGCTGTAATAAAACTGTTTGGTGAACGCTAGGGATTTCACTGAATGATGCATCTCTAGTGCTATTTTAGCTTTGCGTAACGCCCTTTCCCCCTTCCTGGAGCATCAACCTTGTAGGACATTTTCCAATGAGGTGACTGTCCCCTCTAGTTTAGCTCCTAGGATCCTTGGGACCCTTTGAAATCTGGCCCCGGCACTTATGAGAGACCCCAGAATCATCGCCTTCATAGCGTCCCAGACAACCCTGATGGGGGTATCCTTCCCCAGGTTTTCAGAGAAGTAGTTCTTTAGTGTTTCCTCTGTTTCCCTTTTAACATTAGCATCTAACTATAGGAAATCGCATAGCTTCCAGCACCTTGTAGGAGGTGGGGGGAACCGTGGATGCACAGATCTGCCAATATGGCTCCATGGTCCAAAATTGTCCCTGAGTAATCCTTACCCCCTCTAGGCATGGATATAATGCGGCTGTGATCAGTAATAGGTCAATTCTAGAGAATCCTGTATTGGCTAACCTCCAGGCATCCCCCTTCCCCATATCCCTGATTAATTTGGTTAAAGCTAATGCTGAGGCAAAATATGACTTGGATGGTGGGAGCGTTTTGTCTATGTTGGGGTCCGGGACAGCCCCCAATGATTAAGTGTCCCTTCGAGAATGTCAAAATTAGTGGAGTGAACTTCGCTAAAAAAAATTCCTGGGCGGGATTTGGGCAATAAATGGAGATTAAAGTAATTGGTTGTTCCACCAGCCACCCCTTCAACAATATGTATCTGCCCTCTGGGTCACGCCTTACAGTGATTCTCGTTAGAGAAACATGTTCACTTAACAGGATAGCTACTCCCCTTTTCTTCCCCCCGGAGGTAGCGAAGAATCTTCGTTTCTTACCTTTTGAATCGTGCCTGAGCTTCATCAGTTTGGAGCAGGTGAATCTCCTGCAGGAAGAGGATGTCTCCCTCCATCTGACTGAGTGAATGTTCCACAGACCTATGTTTTCCAGGTAAATTGAGGCCTTGGACGTTCCATGTCAGAACTCTGAGCTCTCTGTCATCAGCCTGCCCCATGGGATGCCCTGTAAGGTGTTGCTTTGGTAATGGCAAGAGCCCCTGCCACGCCGGGCTCTGGCGCATTATGAGATTGACCGAGGAAGACGCTGGTGAGTGATGATTTGGGTGTCTGACTGCCGTCGTGTTTCAATGTGTCTGAGAAAAAATTAACTTGCCCCTCGTTATCCCTGAACCAAGTTCCCCCAAACACCCTCCACCCCCCCAAAACTAAAAGACAGGAAATATTCCTACCCCAACGGGCAACTGGATGGACTCAAATCGCGAGCCCTTATAGCCAACCGGAGCCAGCCCGACAACCTCGAGACTTCCCAACGACCGGACATCATAATCAATGGACAGGACACCATGCAGATCGGCAGACTATGCCATAAATAGCCTATCCAGGAGGAAAGAGGAGGGTCAAGATTGCCCCCATCCCCTGGACCCAAACCAATCTGTTCCCACCCATTAGGCCATTTTGTAGTAGAATGCTGCCGCTCAGTCTGGATTTGGCTTCCTCTGCAGAGTGAACCGGGTTTGCGTCACCTGTTCACCCTTGTCCAGGCTTTTCCAACGTGCTTCTTGCCTTGATATTTGGCCTGCACTTCCACCTCGGACCCGTTGCTCAGTGCCTCCGTTCCCATTAGTTTCTCGGCCTCCTTCAGTGAATGAAATTGATACTGCAAACCTTACATAGGAATCTGATGGATGTGGGGAACCCCCACTGATATGGGATTTCCTCTTTTGGAGGGAGGAGGATGCCAGATCCTGGAACAGGAGAATATTGGAGTCCCGGAATGAGATTTGCTGCATCGCCCTGGCTTCTCTCATGATTTCCTCCTTCAGTCTGCAGAAGTGGACCCGAGCCAAAACGTCTGGGGGCAACGTCGTGGAGCGCCGAGGGGACATTCTATGGACTTGGTCCAGTTCCAGCAGAGAGTCCCCTGGGAGGGTTATGATGAATCTGAACAGCTCGGCCACGTATGACTCGAGTTCCAAGCTCGGGACTGATGCTGGGATCACTCGGATACAGATGTTGTTTCACCTGGACTGATTTTCCACGTCTTCCAACTTCGATTCCATCGCCTCACATCGCATCTCCGATGCTGTCAGTCTATCTTGGCCTTTCTCCAGCTCGAATGCCTAATCACACAATGTATCCTCCACCTCCGCTGCACGGCTCTCCACTGCTTCCACCCTCTTGTTGAGGGAGTAGATTCTCTTTGTCACTTCCTCCGTGCTCTTTTGGATTTCTTTGGTTAGGGCAGTCAGAAGGTCCCTGAGATCCGCCCTGGTGGTCACTTGCCCCAGCTCCTCAGGAGGCTGGGAGGCCCCATGGTCCCTCATCTGTTCCATGGTCGGCCCCCCTTTTCTTATTTTCTCTGGATTGCTGTTTCCCATTATGGCAGCTATGTCTGCTTGTCTAGCTGTTTTGGCTCTTTTTGCCATAATCCCTGACCCACAGGTAAGAAATCCATTTATTGAATAGCCCCTTCGACTTACGCCCGAGGGCCTTCTGTGTCAAAGGTGCCAGTCCTTCCCTCCACCTTTCGGGAGTGCGAAGATATGAGGATGGATGACGTTAGCTCCCCAGGCCCGAGGGGGCCACTCCGAGTCCAGTAGATTGACCACCCCCACCTCACCAGCTGACCCCCAGAACAACCTTGTTCCCTGCGTAAAGTCAAACTAGCATTTTCCATGCACCCCCGGTCCTCACCCTCAGTCAGGGGTCACTTCAAACTCCACTGGAGCCGGATGGTGGCTGGCGCTAGTCATTCACCTGACCTGAGGGAGATAGCGGGGCTCCCCACAGGCTGACAGGAAGATGAGGTGTATTCCCAGTCTGCGGCGCGATAAGTCCAGGCAGAATGGAAGCCGAAGGAGTGGGCGCCAGCCGCATAGATGGAACCAAGCTGCCAGCCCTGGCCGTAGCTATGCTAATGGGGGATGCCGCTTACAGTCGGCGCGGGGCACTGCTAGCCTCACTTCCATACATTGGAGCCAGATGGTAGGCGGTTGGTGTGGGCCCTGTGTCTAAGCTTTGGCAGATGAGGGGACTCCACGTGAGAAGGCAAAGAAGAGGAAGGACGGTGCTCCCAGGTGAGGCTGCACTGAATCAGGGCAGCAGGATGCTAGGTCACGAGGGACATCAGCAGTCTAGATGGAGCCCAGCAGCAGCGTTGATGGGGGGAACCCCTTCCCGATGGCCCCAGGCGCTGCGCGCACCACTTCAGTGCTCTGGGAGAGGGGGAGGTCCAGCCAGGCACTGAATTCTAACTCCGGGACTGGGGTGGCGCACTCCACAAGCCAGGAGCTCCCAACTCCCGGACCTCACCTTATATTGGTGGCACCAACTCCAGGACTCAGCAGCAGGTGAGGTGGGCAGGCAGGCGCACCGATGCGCAGGTCTGACGAGGAGAGAGGGGCCAAAGCCCTTGGTATCACCATTAGGGGCCAGCAGCCCGCAGAGAATTCCCGAAGGCACCGCCGAGCAGGACCGCGCAGAACCCGCCAGAGGACTCAGCCTGAGCCCCCACCCGATCCAGCCCTCTGGATACACTCCGCCAGAGGGCACTGGGCAGCAATCACAGGGCAGTGCAGGGTGTCAGGCTGGGGCGACTGGATGAATCATGGAGCGGCTCCCCTCCCCTCTCCGCCACCGGCCCTCTTCTTCAGGTGAGCGGCCGCTGCCATCTTCATAAGCGACCTCATGGCTCGGCTCACACTGTGTGGGGCTTCCACTCCGTGCCTCGGTGATTTTGGGCAATGGGAGTGGAGCGACCCACTCACAAGGCCAGCAGCATTCCAGGGAATCCCTCAGTGATGAAAAACAGAGAGGGGAGCCCTCTAAAATATGCTTGCGGTCTCAGGTCCACCAGGAGCTATTCAGGAGCCATGCCACCTGCGGCAGCTCCAAACCACACCCCTGACGTTCTGTTTTTTCACCTGCAAAATCACTCCATATCAAGCTGGCCATGTGACAACACACAGAAGACCACACTCCTGCCCAGAAGGCCATTTTCCTGCCCCCTAGAGCCCCGTGCAGACTCCCACCAGCCATCTTCCGCTGCCTGCCTGCCTGCTGCACACGTGCCCTGCTATTTGGTGCCTGCACATCAGACATCTGCAGGGGCGCAGTTGATGTGACCACCCCTGCTGGAACAGAAGACTCCCGACTGCAGTTCCATCGCTCCGCAGCCCAGCACCAGGACCCAGTTGTCCACCCACACCTGCCTCGGGCGTTGCCATGTCAGGGAAAACATCTGAGACCACTGGCAACCCCCAGCCAGAGAGGCAGAGGGCTGACAGCTTCTCAGCAGGTGAGGTTGGCATCCTGGTGGAGCAAGTCCTGGTGCATCATGATGCCCTCTTCAGAAGAACACGCGCTGACAAGGATGGACGGAGAAGGATCTGAACGGACATCATGGTTGCCATCGATGCGGATGGGGTGGCAACCCACTTCAGGTCCAGGACCCTCATGAAGGACTGGAGTCTCTTGGATGCAGCGGATGCAGAGGGGTGCTGGGTCCGCCTTACCAACGACCAAATGAAGGTCCTGGAATGCATACGCCCAGCGCTTCACCCGCAGGTCCTTGAGAGGCAGACCCGTCCAGAGTCGAGCGGTAAGTGTCCATGTGTACTGATTGGATGCAGTGCATGTTGAGGTGTGCCAGGAGTGTGCAGCATGGACATATGTACGGAAAGGCCCATGCATGGATGTGTATGTGCAGAGACATGAGCCTGCCACATGTGAGTCCAGTCATGTGTGATGCACAACAATGGTGTATGTGTTCCAAAGCATGATGCACAAATGCACGTGGAGACACACACATGTTGGCATTTCTGTGTATGTACTAATCCATGGTTGGGGTGTAACACATGGATGCTGGTTCCACCTTCATGCATATGCACGGTGTACATGTGCATGTGTGTGTGTTTGACATGTGTGTGACTGTGATACGCCATGGATGCATGTGACACAGACATGTAGTGAGGCAATTGGCAGATGTCACATAGTTCCCGGTGATTGCACTGTGACAGGTGGTGGTGATGTACAGATGCATGTCTGTCTGGTGGCGTGTGTGCATGTGTTTGGCACTCCCCGTGTTGCTTGTGACATCTGGCTGACATTTGGATGTTCATGCTGTTGTGTGTGTGTGTGGATGCTGCTGCCTGATGCACCATTCCTGTTAATTTGTCCATGTGTGTGGGTTCAAATGATATGTGTGTTGGGGAGTGTGATGCCATCTGTGAAGTTTGACAATGCCACTCATGAGCAACTGTCATGTGTGTATACGAACATTGTGCAGTGTCCTGATGCCTGTGTTCTGTCTTTCCCTGTCTGCAGCGTCAACTGATGAAGAGGGCGGAGACGGTGCTGTGGAGCACAGCGGCAGGGATTCCACCACCAGCCGGAGACGCAGGGCCCAGCTCCCCTCCCGGGTTGTCATTGTCATCTCTTCGGGGAGTGAGGAGGCTGGTGCCGCATCCGTGGCCGCAGCTGCTGAGTGTACGTCCAAGAGGTGGCGTTTGGAGGTGGACTCCTCGGCAGCAGTAGGGGCAGCTGAGCCCCCACAGGGGCCTATGGAGGAAGATGGCATAGAGTCATCCAGGTTGGTGGGGGGTTCGGTTGGGGAGGAGGCTGTGGAAGGCCCACGCATGGGGCCTGGAGGGGGATTCCACTGGTGCTAGTGGTGCAGTCCAGGGCCAGGGACAGGAGGCAGCACAGGTCGCCGTGGAGATCCCTGTGTGTAATCCTGTCTCCGATCCTGTGACTGCATCATCCAGCACCAGCAGGGATGCCTTTGTCCAGACCTGTTTTCAGGGAGGGGATGCACGAACAACAACTGGCCTTCCTCTCCCTGTGGTCGTGGAAATCTGAGACCAGATTGAGCCTGTCCTAGCTGGGGTGGCGTTGCGCCAACGTGGTATTCAGAATGACGTGCAGAGTTCTTGTGAGGACAATGCACGTCATTTTGAATGCCTCATTGACCGCGTCAGCCTTCTAGGACAGGTCACCGTGTGCTGGATCTTCTTGCGGCCCCCTCCTCAACTGAACCCCCTATGCGCCAGTCGTCCTCTGTGCCATCTTCCTGCCCAAGTATCACCTGGGCACCCTGTGGAGCTGCCCCTGAGCCAGCGGCCAAGCTGGTGGAGGACACATCCCTGCCACAGTCGGGAGTCAGAGGTCCAGCAGGGTTGGCCACCCCACCAACTAGACCCCAGCAAGAGGAGGATGTGCAGGCATCGACAGGCAGGGCACATGCATGGCAGCAGCAGGCTCAGGGTGGGAACAATGATGGCTCAGGGCCATCAACATCACAGGGGCAGGCATCGGCTGGTGGGCAGGAGGACCCTTGGGAGTGTCTTCCGTGTGGCAGTGGTTGGGCCAGCAGATAGATGCGGAGCGGCGGCGGGTGGAGGAGGCACGGCTCACTATGCACAGGACATTGAGGCGGGCTGAGTGCCTCGAGGCAACTCGCAGGGAGCTGGAGGAGGCCATGGCTGCATCCCTGCGAGACCTCGAGGCAAGGGAAGAGGCCCGCCTCCGGAACATCGACGTGGAGTTCGATGATGCCCTGGCCCTGAACATCAAAAAGTGAGCCGTAGGACTTGCCCGCCGCCTTTGTACATTGTTCTTTAGGGTTAGGTTTCCTTTGTTTTATCTTTATTTTTGGTGTTCATGGACTTTGCTCCACTTTATGTATATAGTTTTTTATTCATAGGACTTTTTTGTAGTTTTCCTTTTGTTTGGGGATCATGGACCCTTTGGACTTCCATTGTATATAATTCTGGACTTGTACATACTTTCATTCTTTGGACATCCCATGGATCAATGTTTTTTTTCTTTTTTCATGTACTTTATATGGACATTAGCAATGGACCACTTCTCTTTTTTCCGTTGTGGATTTTTGTTTTACATTGGATTTTTCTATTTTTTTTTTTTTTCATTATTTCTTGAATTGCAAGTTTGAATTTTCATTATGTTATTTCATTACGTTTTTGAATACATTTCATATATCTTCATTATTGGTGTTGTGTACACTCATTGTTTATGTGCATGTATCTATGAGCATTGCCTCAGTCATGTGTTGCCACTGTGTGGCTTTGTTGTACATTTATGCATGGCCATGGTGATTCTTTCAAGACTCTCATGGCATGGGTAATTTGGGAGTGGGTGCAGTGGATGGTTGCATGCTTGTACTGGGGGCAGGAGGCATTTGGATTGGCATTAGGGCCATCGGTCTGTTTTGTTAGAACATGTCTTTTGGTGGGCCATATGTCGCGCCTGCTGGCAGGTGCCCGTCAATGGTGGGTGGGTCAATTGGGGTGGGGGACATGAGCCAGGGCCTGCTGGCAGGTGTCTGTCTAGGGGTGGGGGACATGATTCTGGGCTTGCTGGCAGGTGCCCATAAATGGTGAGTGGGTTTGTCGGGGGTGGGGGAGATGAGTCGGGGCCTGCTGGCAGGTGCCCATCAATGGTGGGTGGGTGATTGGGGCACATGAATCGGGGCCTGCTGGCAGGTGCCCATCATGGGGTGGGGGACATGAGTCGGGCCTGCTGGCTGGTGCCCATCACTGGGGGTGGGGCATTTGAGTCAAGGCTCCCAAGTGCATGGAGCCATGTGGGCTGCCTGCAGGGCATAGTCTGGGGTGATGGGCGGCCTGCGGGGCATGGGGAAGGGTGTGGGAAGGTCCCATGTGGAGTGGGCTGCCTGCGGGGCATTGGGAGGGGGGCACACCCGGGAGGGCACACACTGCCAAGGCGCATGTGAGACTCCCTGCGCATCCCCGGAATACACGTATCCCGCTCACGCCAGGCCTATCACGTGTAAAAGTCCCCACACACCCCCAGAATACATGCAGGCAGCCCATCCACCCTCCCCATGCCCCACAGGCAGCCCATCACCCCAGTCCATGCCCCGCAGACAGCACATCACCCTGGGCATGACCCACAGGCAGCCCATCACCCCAGTCCATGCCCCGCAGACAGCCCATCACCCCTGGGCATGTTCCACAGGCAGCCCATCACCCCAGTCCATGACCGGCAGGAAGCCCATCCACCCTCCCCATGTGCCACAGGCAGCCCACACCACAGGGGGGACTTTTTCCTTGCATTTTACCTGACGCAGCTGGGTACGTGTATTCCGAGGGGTGCGCGGGGAGTTTTCCACGCGATTTCACTGGCGCGAGCGGGGTATGCCTATTCCGAGGGGTGCGCAGGGAATTTTCCATGCGTTTTTGCTGGCACAAGCGGGGTATGCGTATTCCGAGGGGTGCGTGGGGAGTTTTCCACGCGTTTTCCCTGGCATGAGCGGGGTATGCGTATTCCGAGGGGTGCGCAGGGAGTTTTACATATGATTTCGCTGGCGCGAGCGGGGTATGCGTATTCCGAGGGGTGTGCAGGGAGTTTTACACGTGATTTCGCTAGCACGTGCCGGGTACGCGTATTCCAAGGGGTGCACGGGTAGTTTTACATGCATTTTCATCACTGGTGCAAGTGGGGTACGAGTATTCGGAGAGGTGCGCAGGGAGTTTTCCACGCGTTTTCGCTGGCGCAAGCGCAGTACACGTATTCCGACGGGTGGGCAGGGAGTATTCCACAAGATTTGGCTGGCGCGAGCGGGGTACGCGTATTCCGAGGGGTGCGCTAGGAGTTTAACACATAATTTCGCTAGCGTGAGCGGGTACACGTATTCCGAGGGGTGCACAGGGAGTTTTACAAGTATCTCTATTTGTAAGGTGGAGCAATTATCTGAATTGCAGGCAGTACATAATCTGCCATGGTGTGCATTTTGTACAAGTTGCTGAAATGGAATGGATTCACAGTTAGGTATGGATATAAACACAAAGGGTTCATTAGGGACATGTTCCTGTGCCACATGGCTGCAGAGAGTGCATGTATGTTTCCACATGTATGAAATATGGAATATTTCATTTATAGGTATGTTTTTGTTTGCCAGTACTTGTAGTAAGTATATTAGAAATTCTTGTGGATCTTCTTGTGGGTTTATAGTGAATTTGACCATTCCAGCACAGTAGTCCAATTCTTGTCATATTCCATGAACACTGTAAGTTTTGTCAGGATTGTTGGTTGCATTTTTATGAAGGACTAACATTTGCAAACACAATTGGTGTCAATTGGTGTAAGTAAATGTTGTCAATAATTGGTGGCAATTGGAATAGAATATTTATAGCTACATTTGCGTAGCAATTTACACCAATTGTATTTGAAAATTTGAATGGCCCTCACATTTCTGTGTCAAAGTTATTTGTTCGGAGTGTGTGTTGCTTCTTTGAAAAAGTAGTTGAGTTACTTTGAGTAGTAGATTCTTCTTTGGTTTTGGTACTTGATAAAGTATTAGCTTCTTTTACTCACTTTGGGGGAATTCCAGTGAGATCCTGTATCGTTTCAGTTTGAGGTAGTTTTCTTTTACAACGTTTTGCTTTTTACAGAACAGGATAGGTTTTTAGATGGGGGTGTAGAGCGAACATAGTCTATGGTATTCTAGAATGCAAGGAATATCAGCTTTTACTTTACTTGCATCAAAGTTGATTAGAAATAGCCGGTCAAGTGTACGTAAGTGTGATAGTGCTACATAGCTCATGCCTTCTTTAAAGATAGTGCTTCCAATATCTATCAATGCTTTATCTAATGTAAGACCTTCTGATATGTGAATGGTAACTGCGTATGCTAGAGTTAGTGAAAATTGTTGTCTGCGTACATACATGTCTTTGAAAAGAAGGAAGCGGGATGTTGAGCGTCCCATCCTTTTAACTTCTGATAGTTTGTCAAAGAGAATATTGACAAATTGAATGTTGTTTTGACGTGGGTATGTTTGAAAGCAAACAACTGTAGCAAGTGCTCCATTTACTAGTCCTTGCTCTATGTCAATGTTACGTTTAAGCATTACTCTACGGTTTAAAAATAATTTTAATATTTTCTCCAAACCAGCTGTGTTGGAGATAGAGTTTTCTAGGGTATTAAAGGCCTCATTACACGGTAGGCGGAGGACCAAGGTGCTCTTAGCACCTTGGTCCATGCCGGTAAACTACCGGCACTGCCTTGGTGGAAAGGGGAATTACCGCCCTATTCCAAGGTTGGCGGGGCGGTAATTTCCCTTTCCCCCATTGCCCTTCCCCATTCCCATTTTTGCCCCATAGGGCTCTATGGGAATGGGGAAGGCGCTAATTACGGTGCCTCAAATTGCAGTACCGTAATTAGCACCCTGGTCCCTTTGCGGGTTGGTTTTTAACGCCTGCAAAAAGCAGGCGTTAAAGTCTCAAACCCGCAAAGGGACCTCGTAGTAAGGCGGTAAGGGTTAACGGTCACCGGTACCATTAACGGTGACCGTTAACCCTTACCGCCGTCCGTGTAATGAGGCCCTTAGTCTTGTTGTGGCTTGTTGACACTTGGGTAGTGTTATACCATGTACGTCCAGTTTGTCTGTGGAGCAAATTTCAATTATTGGTTGCATTTCTTTTTTCGACATTGTTTCAGGAAATTTTGAACAGCTTGCAAGAGTTGGCATCAAGGACATACACTTGACAATTTTGTGTGCTGATTGTTCCAAGACATCAGTAGCACAAGAGTTATGGCCGTAGAGTGCATGGATGTGCCTGGATTGTAATATTTATTGTGCTTCTTGAGATTGTACACCAACTCTGATCCTTTTTAAAATGTTGGTGTATGTGATGTCTGCAGAGTGGCACATGTTTTCTGTTAATTCTCTCTATTGGAAATGTTGCCAAAGGTTGACATTTCCTATGCTGCCAAGAGTTTTACGGCGCAGTTTGTGCCCTAAGGTTTTAAAAATAGGTTCAGCTTTCACTGGTGTCAGTTGAAGAAGATCTCCAAAAACAATAATGTGTTTTCTTCCAAAGAGCTCTTCGTAGTCTGTTTTGAGGACCTCTTGTAATCTGAGGTGAATCAAAGCCAACATTTGGTTTGGAGTCTATGCTCACCTCATCTATTAGCAGAATTTTCATTTGTTTGACAACTCTGTGTAGTTCCATTGCAGCTTCTGTGGAAAGTTTGTAATAGACTAATTTGTTTTGGTGTTCTACTGGAAGGAGTAGTAATCAGTGTAAAGTGACACCGCCTATGTTGTAGGCAGCTAAACCTGTGGGGGCAGTTACAACAGGTACAGTTTTTATTTTCATGTTGCACACCATGTTCAATTTGTTTTGTTATTTCTTTTAAAAATGCTACGCTGCTCATTGTTCAGTTGTGATTTCAGTACAGCAAAGTCTTCTATAGCTTGTTCATACTGACACGTGGTGTTTTTTACTTCTGTCATGGCTAATTCTGCCTCATTTGCTATTAGTGGCTGTCCAAGTGGTTTTTGGCTTCCTGTTACAGAAGGTTGATTACTGTCGGGAGTGTCCACTTCTAGTTCAGCCTGGAGTTCATCTTCATGTTGCTGTTCATTGTGTAACATTGTTTGGTACTGTTTAAAGTTTATGGGCCTCATTCCAAGTAGGGCGGTAAGGGATACCGGGCACCGTTAAGGAGACTGGTGCCGGTTATCCCTTACCGCCCTACTACGAGGTCCCTTAGTGGGTCCCTCCTTCAACGCCTGGTTTTATCAGGCGTTATGGACGGGAACCCTTAAGGAACTTCAGAGCTATTAACGGTACCATAGATTGCGGTACCGTTATTAGCTACTTCCCTATTCCCATAGAGCCCTTTGGGGGCTCAAATGGGAATGGGGAATGGATTTTTCAATGGGGACTTAATGGTCCCGCAAAGGTCGGACTACACCGGGAAGTCCCCATTGAACCAGGTCGGAGTCGGTACCGGTATGGGTTGGTAGTCATGGCGCAAATAGCCCCATGACTACCACCATACTCAGAATGAGGCCCTATGTCTTTTATAGTGCTTTCATTTGCTTTGAAAGCGTCTCCATAGGAGTCATATATATCCAGTAATTCTTCTTCTTTTCTCCATGGTTTAAAAAGTTGTAGCAGGGACATGTAATACAGTTCTTTATGTTGAGGAATTTTTTTTAATGACAATTTGATATGATTAATTAAGCTGTGTTTGGTAAGTTTCACTAAGCTGCCTTCACAATTTACAACTCTGTATCTACCTTTATTTTCATCTGGTTTAATAATATTTTTGTATTTGAAGTTTTGGGCTACGTGGTAGAGACACATGAGGCCTCATCATGAGTCCGGCGGTAACCGAGCCGGAAAAACCAGCAGGTTACAGCCAGACCCATATTACCATTCTGCCTCCATGATTCTGGAGGCAGAATTGTGTAAGTCCCAATTCCCATGGAGCCCCATAGGACTCCATGGGCATGGGGACAATGGAAACACCAGTTCTGTCCATGACAGAGCCAGTGTTTCCATGTCCGCCTGCAGGTGGGTATTGTTAAACCCGCCAGGTTAGACCTGGCGGGAGTGGCACCTCCCGCCTGCAGGATACTTCATCAGCCGGTCTGAAAAGAACAGTGGTGGCGGTTTTACCACCACCATTCTTTCTGGATTGGCAGGGTCGTAATGAGGCCCATGGGTTCCAAAGTGGTACTCCTCTTTGGGTAGTATGTGTATAGTAAATTGTTTTTCAAAATGTTTTGGCTGGTGGGATCATTTTTGGCTATTGTTTCTATGTCCTCACATGATTTGAGAACCCTTTTTCTAGAATTAGCAGGACCAAGATTTAGCCATACTATATTGTCAGATTTTCCATACAAGGCAGTACTGGTTAAACAGTCTGCAGCTTCATAGCAGACACATTCTCTATCAGAGAGCAATTTATGCCTAAGCTGTACAATTTCTGTGAAAGTGTTTTGTTAGATGGTATGTCATCCCAGAGGTCCTAAAGTTCTGTTTTCTCTGCTTTAGTTAAGTAGGCTGTGACATATCATGCAACTGAAGTGGAATTGACTGCAATGTACTGCACATCTATGTTTGCATTCCATAGGAGGGCAATGATTGCATTGTAATCATTGATGTATTTTGATTCTTCTGTTCTCTTTATGTAATATGTGTTCTTAGGTGATTTACCTTTGACACTATGGAGGTCATTACGACCTTGGCGGTAAGGGGTTAATGGCGCCGGTAAAGGTGCTGGAGCCGTCAACCCCTTACCACCTCATTATGAGTTCTGCTTGCGGGACCCGCTAAGGAAGCCTGGTTTTACCAGGCAGCCTTAGCGGGACCTGCGAGCAGCCCAGCATGCTTCCCATTCCCATTGAGTCCTATGGGGGCTCGAATGGGAATGGGGATGTACCGGGTCTGGGTTCCTTGAATGAGGAATTACAGGGCCCTCCATGGTCGGAATGGCCCGGAAATTCCTCATTCAAGGAACCCGGACACGGTACCCGGTAAGGGGGTAGACATGCCGCTAATAGCGGCATGGTTAACTCCTACCTCGTAATGACCCCCAATGTCTAACTGAAGACATGACGTTGTTTACTTGACCTGTAGCTGAAACTGGTCTAGGGAAACCAAAGCAGCATTTGGTGTAGTATTTCCCTTTTTTTTATATTTGCGACAACAATATTTCCCACATTTGTGTCTTTGAAATTGTAAAATCTCTGCATGAAGGTCAATATGTGTTGTTTGTGAAGGGATTTCACAAGTGACATATTTTTGGATGAACTGCAAAACAGTGGCATCACTGGCTTGTCCAAATTTAGGAGCATCTTTAATCCATAATAGCATCTGGATGTGTGGTGCTCCTCTGGCTTGGTATTCTTTTCTCCAAAAAAGTGTTGAACTTCTCTGAGGGGAGGAGCAGTCTTTTAAAAATAAAGTGTAGCATAGCAATGAAGCGATGATGGAAATATCTTGATAAATTTACAGGATCTAGAGAGCAGAGTTCTCCTGGTGTTTTTATATCTATGTTTGTTTTGTTTTTGTTTGCTATGTGTAGGAAATCGTTTAAATCTTTCCATGCATATTCTGCACAACTTAATGTAACAAATGAAGTGGGTGGGCCAAGGTTTCTTATCATACAGCGTACATCTCTGTGACGTCAGAACCAGTATTCTTTTGTACCACGCATGTTTGCTAAAAGATTTGTAATACTTGATTGTAAAACCTCATCTTTTTCTTGCACTTTTTGTAATAATTGCATAGCTGACATATTTTGAAAATGGGTACCTGATTTTAATGTGTGTGCAACTCTGTAGCATATAGTTGCTAGTTCACTTTCAAATAGAAGGTGGAATATGTATTCCACGTTTTGTCTGAATCTGGGGTTGTCAGAATACATTCGTAAAGAGCGATATTCTGATGCTGTTATCTTTGTGGGTCTATCATCATTCCTTCCTCCTTTTCCAGTTGGAAAGAGTAAAGGAAAGGACTGTGCTTCTTTCTATACTTTTTCCCATATGCTGATTGGAGATCCTTTGGCTTGTCGCATATGGTACGTTTCCAGTGCATCATCTATAGTATGTTTAGAGTGTAAAGGATAAATTGTATAATGGTCTAAAATATTGGATTCTGTAGCAGGATTAAGAAATTCAAAGTGACCCGTTTCTGGTGACTCTTGAATTAATTCAATGGTTTCTCTCAGGTTTTCTTCAATATTAATTTCTTTGTAGTATTCATTGTTGTTTTTTAGATATTGCAGGGCTTGTCTAACATTATGTAAGTCCACGAGTTGTTCCCAAATTTTTTGTCTTTGTAGGTACGCCATTTACTTAGATAATTAAAGATTGATCTATTGGCCGTTGCACTCCTAGAGTGTGTACATTTTCTTTGAGGTAATTTTGCTGTTTTTGGTTAAAGGTGTGTTATTGCTTGAAATCGGTGCACTGTTTGAATTATGATGAACTCATATAAATTTAGTTGCGGCAGGGGTTCTGGTAGTGGGAATAATTCCAAGTTATTTGTGATAGCACGTAAAGGTGTTCGGTTGTTGTCAAGTTTTGCAGTGCAATAATTGCAATATATTAAGGGGTCAGTAGTTTTGTATTTGTTTTCTGCTATAAGGTAGAGAGCTATTTGGAACCATTTGTAATCTTCATTGTCTTCTATTTTGTACGTTATGTCTACAGTTTTTGTGGTACTTTCATAAAAAGTTTTGCGGCAACACACACACACATGGTTTGGTACTTCAGCGGAGGTACTTTTAAACCTTAGTAATTATTTTTTTTTATGTGTTTAATAAAAGGTTGCTATTTGTACAGTAGTAGCTAGTTTGTTGTAAAGCTATTGCATTTTGTAAGTGGCTTTAGCTTCCAAAATATTTTCTCTGGATATGCTCTATTTCTTCTAGTAGTTGTTTGGCTGTACCATGTAGAAGATTGTTATTTAAATTGGCTTGTGCTAAGGCAGGACTTTTAGCATAGTAGAGTTTATGGACCAGATTTCTTATAGTTGATATGATGTGTTGATATCATTTTGATATGATGGAAGGTGCTTTTGCAAATAGGACCTGAAATGCAGGCTAATGAATGTCCTTGTAGTCCTGTGCATTTGCACACTGCACAGGCATCCATATTTTGTAGTAGATTCATTTTGAATTTGTCTTACATACTGATTGAGGAACTGGCGTAAAGATTTGAAAGATTTTTTGGAAATGTTACACATTGATGTGCACGGCCATTTGTAGACTGGACGTTTTGGTTCAGTAGAATGGAGAGGTGATACTGAGTTTTCTGGGGATAGTTTTGTGAGCAGAGTTTCTTGTTCCATAATGGTGTTATTGAGTTTTTCATACCCTTGTCCACTGCTATGTATGTCAATTGGGTTTGTTTGCTTTTGATTATATGCTTCTTCATTAAAATATGGTGCTGTGCTCGTCTTGTGACTCCATTCACCTCCACAGATGTTTACAAAGCTATTTTTGTTGATCTTCATTTTATTGAGAAGTCTTTTTTCTAGTTTAGTAGTTAGTTTTGTTAGTGGTTTGATTTTGTTTAAAACTAAAATAAATAACTTCATGTTGAGAAGGATTGCACTGTCTATGAGAGCTTCTCTCCAGTTTTTATAAAGTTCTGAAGGACTGTGTGGCAGAACACTTTTTGTAAAATATTTTTTTTGGTATGGTTACTTGCCACTACATCAAGATTTATAGGTGCAGTATTAGCAGTAGTGGTAGCTGAAGTCTTGATAATCACTTTCTGTTTTGTTTTACATTTTGATAGAGGAGGCAAATATTCTGTATTGGAAGCTTGTTTTGTTCGCTTAATGAATGTATCAGCTGGTTTGTTTGAACTTTTTGTACAAAATCTGCTGGAGATGATGCTTGTTTTGGACTTTTATATTTTGATTTGCTCTACTTCTGCATTGCTTTCTACAGAGTTGCTTTTTGGTAGGCATTCTTTGGGGTCAGTTGGAGAAAAAAGAAAGTGTGGGTTGGGCTGTTGTGCAGTGCATCCGTGCTTTGTGCATGAGTGTCTGAGTATGATGGTAAGGATGATTGTGGAGGTGTGTGATTGTGCAATGAGCAGCTACACCAAGGTGAGAAGGCTATTCTTGTATTTGTGTTTTACTCTACTGGGCTTCAGAAGACAATATTAAGTATGCAGCTGGTGAGGGAAAGCACAAATACTAAATCTAATGGTAGAGGGTTAATACACATGTTTGTTCTACAATACTAAAATGCTAGTGTGTTTGAGTAACAGTTAGAACATTATGGTAGTATTGTACTTTATTTTATGGAAAGAGTAGGTTTCTTCTAAGTTTGTTCTTCAGACGCTGCTGCTTTTCAGGAAAGTGGTCTTCACTGCAATTGTAAAAGAAAGAAGTTAGTGAATATGTGTGTTTATAGCACTTTTGTTAATGTAGACATGTTTTCTTTTTGGTTTTTATAGTAGCAGTGTTTTCTTATAACTGAGCATGGTATGCACATGCACTTTCCTTTGCCTATGTGCATCCTGTATATTTTATTTAGAATCTGTTTGTTGAATATGTTTTGCAAATGAGTGTAATAGTAAACATATAGAGCACACTTGTTTTTTTAATGTTATGTTATTGGATGTTAAGAGATAGAAGAAATAATGAAATGCATTTTTTGCTATTTTTACAGGGTACATGGCAGAGATTGTACAGAAAAGCATACAATGTATGCATTTCTGAAGGTGTGGGAAATAAAGCAGAAGGATTTCATATAGAGGCAGTGGTGTTGTTTGAGCTGGGAACCTTTTCAATGATATTGTCTGTGTTTGAATGAAGATGAATGTACTCATCCTGGCTGCGTGTTATTTTATAACACACTGGACAGCCTTTTTCAGAATTATACTGTTATTTCTCCCATCTTTTAATATGAAATAACATTTCTTTAGATAGCTGTGTGTGTAAACACACATTTGGATAGCAGACAGGTGTGCAAATTACACTTCAGGCCACAGCTCACAAAAACCGCTAAGATGGCTCCATAGCCTTACAGACTAACATATACATTTTAACAATTGCCAAACAAATAAATAAATAAACAATTTCAATTCACCAACAAATAAATAATTACACAATTTAAAGTCCTCCCTTCCTGTCCCTTGCTCCCTCCTCTCCCCTTTAAATTGCGCTCAACCTTCATCTGGCTTTTTCCCAAATTCTCCCTGAAGCCACACCCCTCCTTCTTCAATAACTCTTCCCTCTCTTTGTACCCCCGGGGTAGCCTGTTCTTGCAAACAGCAGCACCCCTCTCCTTTACCACACTAGTACCCCAATGTTCTTCCCCCACCCCTCCTCCAAAGGGCCATGTCCCCGGCACCAGAAAAACCCTCCCCATAGGTGTTCTTTCTGCCCCACTCCCTTCTTCCCCAACTTCTCCTCTACCTCCGACTCTTTATGATATCCTCCACCCCCACTCTCAGATGCCCCAGGTAATACATGTTACTCAATAACGACAAATGCACCTCATCCTCTCGAAACAATGAAAAAGCCTTGTATTATATTTTCTGGTGAGCCAGCATTTGCACCCACCAAGATCCGCAAAACTGCATCATCTCTCTTATAATCTTTTTCATTGTCCTTTCTACTGCATCTTCATTTACCGCCCCCCCATACTCTTCTTGGCAATAGCTTGGTCCAGATCAGCCCCTCATTGGGCCATAGCTCCCTTAACCAACTCAGGTCCCTTTTCATCTTTTGTAGCAGTGACACCCCTGTATCCTTAACGAAATTGTTCTCCCCTACATGAATAATTATTGCAGCATGAACCCCATGATGCTGCCTCAAACCCGCAAGCATAGGCAGCAGTTGGTCCCATCTAAGCTACCGTACCCTCGACCATTTCACTAGGGCAATGTTATAGATACATCCCAATTGGGTCCCACAAATTCTTTTTGCTGCATCTTTCCCTGCTCATTTCACTATGGAGTGTCCACATCTAGATCTACGGCAACTCACCACTCTTCCGTGCCACATCTGCAAAAGAAAAAAATGTTATGAGTTTTCTCTCCACCAACTGCCTTACCCCCAATCTCTATTCTTTCCTAACTGGAACCATTCCCCAGCTCTCTGATGTACCCCTTTTATTTTCCCTATTTCAATCGCTTCAAACTCCTGACCTTCTCCTCAGATAGACCCATCCTAGTGCCTTCCGATGTCGCCCCATCCTAAAAAAATGAGTTCCAACTCTTCAGCTATCTCCCCCAGCACCAATAGAGCCTTTCTCATGCCCCCCGGAACTTGATCTGCCGTCACCACTGACCCATTTTCATGCTGGAAAACCAAACCCTCTCTTCCCCTACATGTTTCCCGCTATGATACTCCCACCCTAACTGGACACAACTCTTTACTACCTCTATCCAGAAGCACCCAACATCCCTTTCCTTTCTGATTTGTCTTTGATCTGCCAATCTTTATATCTACACCTATTTCCAATAAATGTACATCTTCCCACCATAGACTACCTTCCCCTCTTCTCCCCACCACCAGTTCCGACACCCTAACTGCCCCAAAGAACAACCAAATAAAAGAGGTCGAAAACATGTCCTCTCCTATGATGACCAACACACCATCCCCAAAATCTTGGACAACCTCAACAACAGGGCTATTGAAACTGGTCTCCTGATATCCTCACCCTTCCTTGTTTCCCTTGCCCACCATTCCAGCATCCTACATGGCATTTCCCTGCCGCTGGACTGAAATCCCCAAAACCATTTCCCATAAAAAGCAATGGCCGCCAATTTCCCCGCTATCGTAGCCCTGGACCAACCCTTGTCCATACACCTCAGTATAAAATCAACCTTCTCTCCTCCGTGTCCTCCATACCCTTCCACCTGCGTGTGCCTCCTTTTATAAAGTTCAATCATGCCATCTTGTATGCAGTCATAGATGCTGGGGCTAGCGACCCCTCTACTAAGCACAGTGCTCTCAGTTTCCTAGCCACCACAGCTCCTCCTGGATCCGATGCCCACTCACACCCACTTCTGGTGCCATTCCACAGAATCTCTGCCACTGAAAACGAGATAATGCATCAGCAATACCATTATCCTTCCCTGGCACATGCGTTGCTCTAAAGACCACATTCAACTTCATACATTGCAGTACAAGTTCTCTCATTAACCTCGCTACCCTCTAGTCCTTAGCTGACTGCCTGTTCACAACATTCACCACTGCCTCAATGTCAATGTTAAGGTTTACCTTCTTATCCTGTAACTCTCTGCCCCACAAATCCATAGGCACACCACTTACCCCCCCCAGAGCACTCCAAAACCTCCTGAACCTGCCACATCTGAAAAAACCTGAACTTCCCATGAAACTGGGTTCCCCTGCAGCCACATGGACACCCCATTAAATTCTTCCATAAATCTTATCAAAATCTTGCAATCCTCCCTGACTGCCCCTGACAATCTCACCCTGTGATGTAGGTACTTAGCACCCGCCACAGACTTCGCCATATTTCTACAAAAAGTACAACTTGGGTCCACTTCCCCACACGCAAAATTGAGATGCTCCACTAACCTCTGAATGTCCACCAGTGTCATTTTCTGAGCTGCTATCGCCTTCTCAAGCAGCCCTACAAGCCTGCTCACTTTGTTGTGCCTCAAGCGTGATGTCATGGCCACAGAATCCAACGCTATCTTTAGAAAGGTCAACACCACCTCCAGCCCCTCAGTTTTATCCTCTGCCAATGGCACTCTCAAATCCTGAATCAATGTCTGAAAAACCTCCACCATCCTCTGACATCCCTGCTCTTCACGCACACAGCTGATGAAAAGAAAATTGTCCAAATAATGCAATCCTCCTTCACGACCCGAACAGTAGGTAAAAACCCACTGCAAAAAGAGCTAAAATGCTCAAACAATGCACTTGAAATTGCACAGCCCATAGGCAACACTTTGTCAACATAAATTTCGTCTTCGAACTGCATCCCCAGCAGCCAGATATCTTCTGGATGCACCAGTAACAAACAAAATGCTGCCTTGATATCACACTTGGCCATGAACGGCCACAACCTTCCTTCCTCATCAAGCCCACTGCCTGGTCTACTTGGGGTTGGTCATCCTGAGTTACCTGGGGGCAACCAGATGTGGACTCCCTGCTCACTGTGCTCAGAGAGGCACAGCTTCATCTCACTGATAAGGCCCAACAAGGCTGAAACACGTGCATGGGGTTGCTGTTGGTACTCTTGTTCAGAGAGGAATTGCCATAGCATTTCAGTGCTGCACTGCCCATGTGGGCGGGACAAAGATTGATATGCAAATTTATATTTCCCATCTGTGAAAGGTACAGTGAGCAAAAAGCGTGTGCTGCAAACTCTCAACTCAGAACAGGTTATCATGCCATGTTCTTCCTGTAGAGGAGCGCCTGCTACCTTTTTAGAAATATTTGCAAAGAACTTGGGTTTGGTCACCCTGAGTTACCTGGGGGCAACCAGATGTGGACACCATGCTCACTGTGCTCAGAGAGACACAGCTTCACCTCACTGATGAGGCCCAACAAGGCTGAAACATGTGTATGGGGTTGCTGTTGGTACTCTTGTTCAGAGAGGAATTACCATAGCATTTCGGTGCCGGACTGCCCATGTGGGCGGGATAAAGACTGATATATAAATGGATATTTCCCATCTGTGAAAGGTACTGTGAGCAAAAAGCGTGTGCTGCAAACTCTCATCTCAGAACAGGTTATCATGCCATGTTCTTTCTGGAGAGGGGCGCCTGTTACCTTTTTTGAAACACTGCCTGGTCTATACTGGCATAGGACACCCCACAGTCTTCCAGCGAAATACAATCATTCACTGCCATGCCCTCCAGCCATGAAAAATGGTGAATTAGTCTGAATTCTCCTGCTACCTTCTTAGGCAAGACCCGCAAAGGGGACACCACCATGTCACCTGACATGTCTGTAAATGCCCCTACCATGTTTCACGTTCCCACCTAATTGTGCAGCTTCCCTCTCACCAATTCCACATTCTCTATAGCAGACTTCAAATTTTCAACCCACCACTGCATCCTTCGACCCTGATAACCCAAACAAAAACCCTTGCGAAAACCTTCCCCCAAAATCTTGGACCCTTCACTTTCTGGGTAAAAACTGAGCCGTGCTTTCAGAACCACAACTTTAACTGGAGTATAGGCCTTTCCCCAAAATTCCTCACCCTGCCCCACTCCCCTTCCCTATGTCACCTGTATGAAAAATTGTGTAACCAGATGCCGTCCCGCGCATCAGCTACACTTTTGCCTAAATGTGCACACCGTTTTCATTAAGTTTTCTTTCTAGAATGCCCAGCATGCTGCTGAAGGCTGACCCCTGCCTCCTCCCTCCACCCCCTCTGAGGCGGGGCGACCATGAAAGGGCCTGTAAGGGATGGGTAAACCACATATGCAGTGTTGGTGCTGGACGCATAGGTGCCATCCACTGTATCCATAGGT
This sequence comes from Ambystoma mexicanum, assembly GCF_040938575.1. NCBI lineage: Eukaryota > Metazoa > Chordata > Amphibia > Caudata > Ambystomatidae > Ambystoma > Ambystoma mexicanum. Next base: position 341,763,764 of record NC_090939.1, read on the forward strand.
CCATGTCAATCTCTCCCCATACCGCTTGGCTGATCTCACCCATCCTTGCCCAAAACTGTTCATTGTATCTCACCCATGGAAATCCCCCAAATGTTGCGATGTGGCCGCCCCTCCCCAGGCCCCCTATACCCTGTAACTTCAACCACTGCCCCCTCCAGCTGGGCTTTTGATGCCCTTCTAATAATGCTCAGTGTCTCCCTCAAAGCCTGGTCGTCCAACAAGCCCTTAGACCCAGAACCCTGTACTGTCATCCACTAACAAAATAGTTCAATTTAATGACACCGGCCCTGACACCCCCCCAAAATAGTATACTCCCGGGCCTGAAATATATATCACCCTGCGTGACCACAATCCTGTAATGTATGTATTATGAGTAATTCCTCACTTCCTAAATATACCTTATCTTAAATCTACTCTTATTATGTTATATATCCCTGATGGCAGTCAGGGCTACACCCAGTTAAAGACAGAGAAAGGGTTCCTACCAATCTCCGTCCTGTCTGGGGAAAGAATGTCTGTCCTGCAATAAATCCTAATATTCCCTCCTAAATACAAAAATCGTACTTATCAAAATCTTTCCCCCACTCGCCAGTGCTGGCAAGAATCTCTAATAAAATGTATGAGTGGCTGGAAAAGTAAGTAAGGCTGCGCACCACACTGCCCCACATGGTCACAACCCAACACTGCACTCGTCGGTAGCTGCTCGCAAGCAGAGGAGCTTCCCTGCCGCAATAACGATACCAGCGTCTTCCCAGAAACTGCCAAATTCCTTATGGCAGAAATTGACTGCTGTCCCCTCACCAGGAGTGATCCCGGGTGGCGAGGGCCTAACCTAAGCACTGCTGCCCCCTTGCTGACCACGGGATGCAGGAGCATGCCCTTCAACACCACCTACAGAGAGCGGGAAAACAGAGGACCAGGGTGCTGGCTCAACGTGAACCAGTTAACCCCTCGGTAAGCACGTATGCTTTATTTACAGCACTGCTTACATTTTTATTTTTTTATTTTTCTTATTTTAATAACCCACCCCCCCAAGCCACCAATGCCCTGCCCCTAAATACCGGCATGATGCCTAGCACTGTCCTACCTTCAACACAAGCCACAAAAGGTAAGGCACGGGAGCAGCGACCAGGACAAACTGTATGTCCTAACCATCACTTGCTCCTGAACCTTCACTGACCCCTTATATACAACTGAACGGCGCTCTATAGAGGGTGCCATTGATAATGAGCAAGAAGAAATATGAATGAGAAAGGGAGAGTGGGTAAGGTGGTTGATGCAACCAAGGATGTATGTAGGGTGTGGGGGCTAGAGAGAAAGGGTAGCGTGTATGGTGGGAGAGAGTTGAGTAGAGAAAGAGGGGATAGGATGGGTGAAGGTAGAGAGTGAATGTAATCACTTTTGAGGACTTGTGCATAGTTACATCTAAGTGAGATTGAATATTGTGCCTCGTTTCATACACTTTGGTTAAATAGTGAAGTAAGAATGGTATCATACTCTGCAGTTTCAGCACTTAATCACATATTTACATGCTTTGCCCCAAAATCAGTGACAAACCGGTCTACTCAAGATCTGTGCAACTCTTGCCCGTGAACTACTGGAATCATCTGTAAGCGGGCAGCAATCTGTTTAAAAATAGCCTGGCCAATGAAAGTGAGCAGTCCCCCAAAATACAAAACAAACTCCCAAGGAGAGTCAATAACGGACACACCCCAGTAGGGAATGAGACCACGACCAAGTGCGGGTGAAGTCAAAATGTAAAGTTTATCCAAATAAGATAGAGAACTCTGCCAAACAATTTACTCTCAGTACATTTTAAAGGGTTACAGCATCATTGATGATGAAATACATACAGTACAAAAGTTACATTTCAATTGGTGGGGCAGTAGGCCCAGTATAGATGTTTATGGGCTGGTTCAATGTGATTGGATGGTGGCTTGGCGGGACGTTGGACATCACGTGCATCAGCTGGGCTGGTCGGTGCGAGGTGAAGGTCATGGTGGTTCTGGGTGAAGCGGCTGGTGGTAACTCTCTAATCTAACATTACTTCAAAGTATGCAATAAATGATCGCCAGCAATATCTTGACATTTACGGAGAAAACCATATATTTCACATGCACACTTTAATTAGTTCACTTTGAATCGTTAGCCAGGTGAAAGGTGTGGATGTCATCTCTTTCAGGGTGAATGGAGAGCACGGACAAAGTGGAGGGATGAAAGGATACATTTGTAACATCAAGACATCCGTAAGACATGGGCTTAGGCAGCACAGGCGCAGGAGGGGAAAAAGGTGGGGACCATCAGTGCTTGTCGTGCGCGGTGCTGCTGCAGGGAGAGGAGGCCTGGCAGTTGCCAGAATATGGCCTGGTCAGGACCATGGCATTGGAAGTACACAAAAATGGGTCTTGAGTGGGTTTTACATGCTCCGTTTCTGCATATGACATGTGAGGGGTTTGGTCCAAGCTGGGGTTGTACCTTTATATACATTACATTACTCAAATCCAGCAATGTCCGATTTACAACAAGACACAATTTGGTTGTTTTTGCTCTTTGGGCCACATAATTTACATCACGTCACATGGCTCTTCTAACATTGTGCATATGCATATGTCATGTTAACAACAGTTGACCTGAACCGTGGGGTAAGGGCACATGGGCCCAGATATCTTATCTACTACAATCAGTCAGTTATACATTTACCAAGCATTTACTTAGATCTCATGAAGGCTGCTTTATTATGTTTTAGTACAAAGAAGGATATATAGTCACTCGCGGGATTAGGATAGGGGTGAATCTGAGTGGCACACAGTTGTGCGGTATGCATCTGTTACATCAAAAAAGATGTAAGGTTAGGGGTTGTGTGCATTGTATGTCTTCCGAGTGGGGTCTGTAAGTACAGAGGCAGGTTTGTAGAGGTTTTTTCCAGGACCAGGCCCTGGCCCGGTTATTCACAGGGCAGTGATGTTAGGAGGAAGGCGAGAGATACAGTGTTTAGTTTGTCGCTTTTAGCGCCCAGTCTTCCGTGAGGACAGGACAGTCACAGAGACACCAGAAGGGAGTTGGAGGGGGGTTGGCTTGCTCACCATGCGTGGATGCTGATAAGGAGAGATACCGGCCTGTAGCTTGGTGTGTCTATGGGCCCGTCTAGGCCTAATACAAAATGGAGTTCTAGTCGGCCCTAACTATATGAGTTGCACATGCATCGGTCGCCTCGGGGAGGTCCAACACCCTGGCCAGGGGCACATGGCCAGCCTGGTGTGAGTGCTGTGTGTATAGTTGTACTGGAATATAGGGGAGGGTGGCATAAAAAGACCCTGCGATCCCTACATTCCCCCCTTTTGTTACTTAAGTAACACACATTGGGCCTCATCACGACCCAGGCGGTAAGTTACCGCCTGGGCCGTGACTTTACCACCATGGCGTAAACTATGTTTACGCCATGGTGGTTGGCGGACTTACCGCCCCATTCTGACCTTGGCGGGGCGGTAAGTCCCCAATCCCCATTTACCCTTCCCCATTCCCATTTTTGCCCCATAGGGCATAATGGGAGTGGGGAAGGCGTTAATTACGCCACCGTAAATTACGGTGGCGTAATTAACTCCATGGTCCCTTAGCGCCATGGATTTTAACACCTGCTAAAAGCAGGTGTTAAATTCGCCATGGCGCTAAGGGACCTCGTACTCAGGCGGTAAGGGTCGGCGCTGTTTACGGCGCCGTAAACCCCTTACCGCCTGGGTCGTAATGAGGCCCATTGTAACTTTCCCAGCCTCCTGCATTCTGCTTCTTCCGCTTTTGCTTCATCCCAGGCTGGGGTTTCCTTTCATGGCATCCAGGCCCTGCATACTTCCCACAGGCTTTCCCCTGCCCATGCATGTTTGTCAGGGGTGCACGTCATATAAATACCGGCCCCATCCCCTTCCAGGTCCACCCAAACTGCATCATACCATTCTAATATACGGGGCTCCTTTAGGGTTGTGTGGTGTAGCGGGTCTACAATGTATCCAGCAATATATATAGCAGACATTCTATATTTGGCTCAGAGTCGTCTCCTGTCTGAACTTGTGCCTCATGTGTCATCTGTACCACTCCTGCTGCACGGCCCATTGTCACCATCATCATTGCACTGTTTGGTACTGAACTTGTGCAAAACCTGAGTCCTAATTGGCACACAAACAAAAGCAAAAGAAAAAAGACAATGATAGGTATCAGCAGCTTGACAGTCATTCTGAGCCAAGATGGAACCCACGAAAACATGTTGTCGAACCAAGTACTGGGCTTCAACCCTCCTTCTTCTTTCATATGCTCGCCGAGGTTGTGTACAGCTGCTATAACGTGAGATAATGTTCCATTGTCCACGTCTGCAGAAGGTACAAGCGTGCAACATGTGCTCCCCATTTTTCGGCAAACACCTCCATCCATTGCTGTCAACAGGTCTAGGACATACCTGTTCTGCATCATCATCAGCCGCAGGGCCCTCAGCTCCACCTTTATTACATTGAACCCTTCTTCTGTGTCTTTGGCCAGTTGGATCAGTTCCCAGCAAGTGATCTGGAGCCATTTTGCATTTGCTTGCACCTGGATGCTTGGGGCGAGGGACGCGAAGAACGTTTCAGTGGATGTGAACAGCCTAAACTGTTTTGGCATCCATGCCAAAAGTTCAGAGGATGCCTCGGAGATATAATTTGATGATCTTCTTTTTCAAGAGATTGTGCTCTGCAGCTGTTCTTCAGAGAGGACATGGGTGGGAGGTTCTGCAGTCATTGGTAAGGGCTCAGGATATTTGGTTGAGGATGGCCCCCCTTGAATGTGGCTTTCGGGTATCACCATGAGAGCAGAATGCAGCATTGCCAAGGCACACGTCCCCCTCCAAGACTGGGAAAGGTGCAAGTACGCTTGTTTACTGCAAACCAAGTAAGTGTCTATCGATGCAGCTGTGCCTTTTGTCATGTCTGGGATGATGAGAGTTTTACTACAGTTCTTGTTTGTGCCCAGATGTGTTCTTCCTTCACCATAGAAGCACAACTCATCTGGAATTTCTCTCTGTAGCTTGAATGGTTTTTCGAGGGCTGTGACCCCCGTGGGTTTTTTGATATGTTGTGTCCATATTGGGGCGCATGTTCTCTGAATCCACTGCAATTTTTCATCTGACAGTCCTTGCAGTGCTTCTGCTTTGCATGTTATTTGCTCTTCTTGCCATTTATTGTCCAAGAATAATGTTCCTTTGATTATGAGGAAAGGCTCTTTCAGGCAGATCACACCTTGCGGTTTGTTATAGCGTGTCTTCTCATTCTGTTATATTTCAAATTATACCCTGTGTGCTTGAAAAGTGTTTTTTATTCTGCATAATGGGAGATGAAGGAGACACTGGCCCTCAACAATAGTTGACTCCTGTGGCAGAAGCACTTTAGGAGTACCTGAGGGGTGGGGTATTAAGGAGCATACATAACAGCTCTCGTTTGTGGTCTGCTTTGCCGTTGTGCTCATGACTGCGTACCATTTGTTAGACTGGTGTGGACGCTGTGGATCCTCTATTATATCCAACCCTAGCTCATGATATTCATCGTATTTTTTCCGCCCGCCCCCTTTTCCTTCTTCAATTCCCCCCTAGGCCATCTGGTGTTTTTCTTTTTTCCCCATATCTAATTGAGAGTATTCCACCTTCCTCCGCTTTTCCCACTCATTATCCATTGCAACATATTTTTTGATAGTTCTATAGAGTTCATCGTTCCACCATGGAAATTCAGAGGGGTCTGGGTCATTCATTTGTGGATGTTAAACTCAGATTCATTGTAAAGGGCCATGGGGTCAATTAATACAGGGGCGCTGATTGTGTAATTTTCATTGTGCGTGTTGTTTTTATAGTACCTGTGTGCCCAGAACAATTTAAATCCATCCCATATGAGGTGAGTCCCTTGTTTTACTAGTTTCACCCCTCCTCCCCTCCTTTATATCGATAGATATAAATGATATTGCCCAATACAATACAAGGCCCAACATCATGGAAAAGAAACTAATTGCACAGAAAAATAGTCCACACTCATAAGAATACATTCTTAAACTATTTCCTCCATTCCTCTCTATATCTATACTACTGTTGTCGACATTGGGTCCCCCATCGTTGCCAGGGAAGGTCCTACAGAATGAAATAAAAAATTGGGTTAAGTACACATCCATATACATTTTCTTTCAGCATTCACTTTTATTTCATCATCTGTTGTTTTCTGTTCTACCTAAAAAAAAAAAAATCTATTACACCTGTTAAACGCACATAAAACCATATGTTTGTTTTCTCATTGAACAAAAAGGAAAGAATGAGAGAGAGAGAGAGAGAGAGAGAGATACTACACTAATGTCATTCTCTTAACACGTCATGCTGTTTTCTGTGTTCATATTTCTATAGTTACATTATTTACAAGTCACTTTTTCTTTTACTCTTGTCATATTTACTTTTTTATTTGTATTTTATTTTTCACATAATAATTACGTCTTTATTGCTCCTTCCAACCTGTCTTCCTCTTCATTTTGACATACACTATTGTATGCACTGCGCACATCAGATAAATGGATCTAGTATTTCAGGCCCTTTACCTTCACCGCAGTGGGTGTACAATATATTACTTCATATGGGCCATGAAACCTGGGGGCATTCCACCGATGTGCGAAGCTTCACACGTATACCATCACCCCTGGCATCAATTGGCAGCTAGGGCTATCTGTGGCTGGTGTCATTGTGTCACTCGCATTTTCTTGTGTGAAGGGGGGAGCTAGTTATTTTGCAATCATGCGTGCCATTCTCGTCAGTTTTTTCAAGTAATCTTGAAAATCTATCCCCCAATACTGTTGCACTTCTGTGCGCATCTGACTGTCTTGATCAACGGGAGAATGCTTCATGCATGCGTCTGCCTGTTACTATTTCATGCAAGGACAAATGGTGGTCTTTGCTAGGCTGGTTTCTTAATTCAAACAGCACCAACGGCAAGCAATACACCCAATTTTTCTTCAGTGTATGACACAGTTTGGACAGTCTGCTTTTCAGAAGGCCATTGATTTTTTCCACAACACCATTTGATTGCAGATGGTAAATTGCACATAACTTGTGGGTAATGTCCAACATTGTTGTCACTGCTTTGAATAGGTCATTGACAAAATGTGTTCAGTTGTCAGAGTGTATTACATCACATATTCCCCAGCGGGGAAAGACCTCTCTCACTAAAAATATTGCCTCGCATTTCACGTCTGGGTGTGCTCAGGGACCTGCTTCCACCCACTGTGAAAAGGGGCAGACCACCACTATCAATTATCATGATCCATTGCACCTTTCTCCCGTGTCTGCATAATCAATATGCAGTTCACGGAACGGTCCAATGGGCCGGGCAGTGTTCCTCGTAATGTTCTTAACGTCATTCCTGAATTATATGTTTGGCAGGTGATAAATTATACCTTAACAACATCCACAATGAAGAATACCATCGGAAGCATGTTTCCAGGAGGTGCAAGAGATCAATCAGTATTGGAATTGGGAATAGAAGAGAAAGATATAGGAATTCCCTTACAGTCTGGTGACTCATCAGAAAATGATCAAAACGGGGTAGATCTGCTTGACACAGAACTCTTGGAACTTGAAAGTCGAGCTCTGCTTGAATCCTCTTTTGAACTGAATGCTATATCCATGACCTGGGGAAAAGAAGTATCTTCTGATAATCCACCAGATAAATCCCCAGTCAAAACCATAAGTCCAGCGACGATACCCAATTATCAACATCGAATAAATCAAGTGAACTCGTCCCACCAACAATAATGGCTCTCTATTTTGTTTTAACCTCATTGGTTAAAGTTTTTGAAAATCTCAAACTTGAAGTGCAACAGCAATCTGGCACTTTACTGGCAATAACAAAAGATCTGGAACTGAGTGAAATTACCATGGTGGCAATAAAATCGGCACTAAATGACTCAGTCTTTGAGAAACTGGGCGAAATGCTCTCAATATCAAGTTTGCAATCAACTAAACTGGATCAACTATTCGACAGATGGACGGACACTAAGGTAGAGATTAGGTTTCTATCGGAGAAAATAAACTCTTTGTCACAACAATCCTCTGAAATCGGTAGCCCAGCCTCAGAGAATATTACTGTGGTGGACGAGATTTTATTTTTATTTATTTTTTGTATTTGTTGAGCGCACTACAGCCCATGGGCATCGAGGCACTGTCAGGAGGCATGAGCAGGCTTGATTCAGGGTTAAAACAATACGGCCTTAACAGAAATACTTAGTACAGAGAGCTTAGTTGCAGTTTTCAATGAACATTTTCATGACAGGTTACACAGCACAAGGAACAGTGTGTTGTTAGACAAAGAGCCTGGTTTTGATGGCTTTCATGAAGGTTGCATGGGAATCAATCATCCTAATGGAGGGGGGGAGTTCCAGTAGGTGGCCGCCATGTTGGGGAAGCTGGTAACGGCAACCCGCACTCTACAGGTAAGGGGTACAGTGATTCTGTTGGTATAGGCTTCTCTAGGGGGCCAGGATGTGGTGTGGAGGCCAATTCTTTGAGCTAGGTAGGGAGGAGCAAGACCATGAAGGCATTTGTGCATCAAGGCAAGTGTCTTGAAGGTAATTCTTTCCTTGACGGGGAGCCAATGGACCTTCCTCCTGACCTCAGAAATGTGGTCACATTTTGAGATACCAGTTGCAGCCCTAAGGGCATTTTTCAGTGCTAGTTGAAGTTTGGGCAAATGTTTTGGGGTTGTGCCCACAAAGAGGGCATTGCAGTAGTCCAGCCTTGACCCAATTATCACCCAATCAATGGTGAGGCAATTCATTTGGGATAGGAAGAGACTGGTTGTATTGAGGAGTTTGGAGTGGAACACTGAAAAGGAGGCTATTATGTTTATCTGTCTATTCATGGATAGGTCAGGTTCAATGTAAACGGCCAGAGTCTTAATGACTTTGGAGACAGCGATAGGGATGTTATCAACTGTAAAGGATCAGTATTGTTCATCCAATTTACCCAAGGTGGACGGGGACCCAATTAGCAGGAGTTTGGTCTTCTCACTGTTGAGGCATAACCAGTGTTCTGCCATCCATGATTAGATTGTTGAGTAGATGGAATTGAGGATGTTGAGGTCTGATAGATAATCACCAGAGAGGGGGATGAGCACCTGGGTATCATCAGCTTAGTTAGTGTATGAGAGGCCCAGTGCATCAACAATTTTGAACAGGGGCCTTGTAAAGAGATTATAGACAGTGGGAGCTATGCATGAGCCCTGTGGGACCCCACACTTGATGAGACTAGGGCTAGCACAAGAAGATTCCGAGAAAACCTTCATCACTCTTTCCTGTAGGAAGGAAGTTATCCATGCACAGGCCCTTGGGGAGAAGTTAGCTGCGGTGGAGAGGTGATGGCAGAGGGTCTTGTGATCCAGCAGATCAAAGGCAGCCGAGAGGCCGAGGAGCAGAAGAAGCGCAGGTCTGCCTGCGTCTCTTAGGTCATCCATTTGATTTTTTAAGTCACGCAGAGCTGTTTCTGTGCCGTGCCTGGGCCAGAAATCGGACTGCCAGAGACCTAGAAAGGGGTTGTCCTTGATGAATGTTTGGACTTGCAGGTAAGCTGCTTTGTCCAAAGTTTTTAGCAGGAAAGGCTCAGGAGTGATGGGCCTGAAGTTCCCTGGGATCAATGGGTCAAGAGAAGGCTTTTTTAAAAGATGTCTAACCCACGCTTCCTTGCATACAGTTGGAACATGTCGAGACTGGAAGGAGAAGTTAATTAAGGCATTGATAAGAGGGGATAGGGAGGAGGCACAGTCTTTAATGACCTGAGCTGGACAAGCAGCCCCTTTACAATTGGATGCTTTAATGGATTTTAGGAGGGCAGTGACTTCGAGTTCACTCATGTCATTAAAATCAAACACGGGCAAATGGCTAGAGAAGTTTCCCAGCGTGGCAATGTGGTTGCAATTGTCTAGAAGGTTGGAGAGGGCCTTATGGTGGGCTAGGAGTTTGATGTGTAGGGTTTCCAGTTTATCAGGCATGGCACATTGAATAATATTGCACCAAATCCCATCTTTCAGGAGGGTAGGCGGCAGGGGGACAGGAGAATCCAACTCTGAAAATGGCAAATATTTCCTTTGTCCCAGATTTGGCGTTTTCAATCCTGGTGTTAAATGAGAAGGCTTTGGCCTGAATGATGGCACGTTTATAGTCTTTGGAGACAGCCTTTAAGGCAGCTTTGGTGGCGTCATTTGGGAGGTTTTTCCAGGTGGCCAAAGCAGCCCTTTTTTTGGAGCGAAATTCTAGGAGCTCTTGGGTGAACCAGGCATTAGAATGCTTAGCTTTCTTTGCTTTTTTGAGGGTAACCGGGGCAACTTTTGTCGACAGCTTGGGTAATTACCTGATTGAATGTAGATGCCAGAACTTCCAGGTCATTCTAGAATGGAGAATTGAGAGCAGGCACTGCAAGATAGGGGGGAATATTATCCTTGGTGAGTTTGGGCAAGCTTCTTGCGTAAGCGGCAGGGAGTGGGATAGTGGATTTAGGAGGCCCTTTGGACGAGATCAGAGATCAAGAGAAGGACAAAATGTCAGAGAACAGAGGTGAGCAATTGTGGTGGGACACCCAGTCGAGTGTGCAACCTTTAGCATGGGTAGGATGCGAGATTGCAGGGGAAAACCCAAGGATGGATAGGGCTTTCTGCAAGGCCGAGGCGTTGGCATCTTTAGGGTCGTTGAGCCATTGGATTGTTGAGCCATAAATTGAGGTCACCCACAAGCAGAATTTTAGATGATTTTTTGAGGTTATCTGAGAGTGCATGGATAATGGAGTCAGGAAGTCGGAGGTAGGGCCAGGCAGGCGGTAGACAACATGGAGAGTGATGGTGCAATTGGGTGTGAGCTTCAGTTTAAGAAGGAGGTAATCTGAATTATTACCCAGCTCTCCATCAAGTCATCTGATGGCGAGCATGTCCTTGGAATTGACAGCTATTCCGCCACCCTTTTCATCCACCCGGTCCTGTCTAAAAATGGTGCAGCCAGAGGGAATGGCAAGGGATAGAGATGGGCCAGAGGATTCTCTGAGCCATGTCTGAGAGAGAAAGAGCAGATCAAGTTTGTCATGGGTGACAAGGTCATGTACATCCAGCGCGTGTGCAGGCTAGGAGTTTGAATTGACCATAGCACATTTAAGTGGGATATCTCCTACTGGGGACGGTGGTGGCCAGTGGTGGAGGCACGGAGCACAAGGGGTGATGAGCCTGGCTATCACCAGATGGAGTTGATGACTTAGTAATAACATTGATGACAGTACTGGGGATATCATGAGCATCAATGGAGGATGGGCAACTGGCAAAGGTACAGTGCTAGGCATATCAGTAGGTAACAATGGAGGATGGGCAGCTGGCATAGGTATACCACAATGCAAATCAGAGATGACTGATACTCTGTTCTCCGCATCAGTTATAGAGGAGTTTCTTCGTTTGGCACAAGGGGCGCCTGAGTTTGAGTCACTTAATGATATCTTGGATAATGAGGGTGAACTGAATCCGTCACGGGATGTGGAGCTAGTGGTTGAGCTCAGTAAAAAGAAATCCAATGGCAATTCCAAAAAGTAGAAGAAAAATGCAAATAAGCCCCTATCTGAATCTTCAACCACATCGGCTGATAAATCGAAGAAAATAAAACAGAAGAATCGAACATCAGACACAAATCGTTTAATCAAAAGTCTGATGGGGAAATCGCACTGGTTACCGGTAGATGGTTCTAGAGGCTCAAATGTCCAAAAGGGAAAAAAAGTAAAATCTTCCTCCAAAACAACAGGAGGAAGTCCCCTTGGAGGTGGAGGCAAAATCAACGAGTGTAGTGGCTATTCAATCAGATCCCATTGTTCCCCCTGGAAAATAGCCCCCATCTTCCTAAAAGCAGTTCCCAAAGCCAAGCAGGTTAAATTTACGCTAAAATTGGCCCCTATATTTTTGAAAACTGGGCTAAAATTAAGCTCCATAGACTCATGCCTGTCAGCACAGTCGAAAGTTGATGAAAGTGTTGTAGTGACAACAGTCTCATGTCTTTATTTTGGAAATAATTAACTGCTTGATGTGAACCCTGGAGTCATTCCTGTTTACCCATTGTTCTTGGGGGCAGCTTGTGGTCGGCCCTGTTCTTCAGACCCTGAATCTGGCTCCCTTTTGAAAAGTAAAGCCATTGATAACCGACAGCCAGCTTTAAAAAGAACTCTGCAAAATGAGGAACTTAAAGTATATCTCTCTAGAAAATTGCCAAATGATACTGGAAATTCTCCTCTGAGTCGTTTGGTGATCTTAATGGACATGACATCTATTTCTTCTTTGAAGTATTTCTCGACTGCTGACATCAAACCGGTGAGCTTTCCATTCAGCACCAACACCAATATAGTCGAACTGCAGTTATGCTCAAGGCTGGACACAGAAATTATCATGGGGGCTAAAGAGGACTAAGACCAGAGGGGTCTAATAATCGCAGAACTATGTCCTCAGGTGAACAAATTACAATCATCTCTTCCCCTACCTTTGGATCGAATTTAGCCTCTCTCGGCCCAGGTGTTTCAAATTCATCTTCTTTGAACACATGGGACTTGGTCCTGGAGATCATCTCTCAAGTTCTTCTTAAAATGTGTATCCCACAACAGAGACAATAGATGCCTGCCACCTTGATCTACTCTCCTGGAATTCTAGGGGATATAACTCACTTACCTCAGACCATGTGAGACTCAAGTCTATTAAGATCTCAGACCTAATTCTTCTTCAGGAAACATGTTTGACGTATGCTGTGGGAAGGGAATTGCTGGCTCCTCAACTTTTCAACAGCTGGCTCAGCAAATGGGAGTTAGGGGGCTGCAAAGGGGGCTCTTGATTGCCTGCAAAAAGGATGTCTTTGCCTTTTCTAATTTGCTTTCTATAGAGAGACTGGGAATCCAGATTGTTAGAGTGGGTTTGTCGTGTGGTAAGATGGATGTGCGTTCGCTGGTAGTTAATCTGTATTGGAAACCTTTGGTCTCCAACCTATTTGAGTTTCTACAAGATCTATCAAACTGTCTTGTCAAATTTGCCTCTCTATTCCCGGATGATCAACTCATAATAGCGAGAGATTTAAATGCTCAATGTGTTGATGTCACAGATAGATTATCGGGCAAAAGTAAATGAAGTACAAGGAACGGAAAAATGCTGTTAAAATTTATGAGGGAAAGGGATCTCTGGTTACTAAATGGGAATGTGGTGGGAGATCTCTCGTGCAAATCCACTTGGCATGGGGGAGCTTCTTTCTCTACTTTAGATTATTTTTTGTAACAAGAAGGATATTTGATAGCTGCTTGAAATGTCAAGTATCCAAGGGTAACACAGATAATCATGACATGTTGATGGCTACATTATCTCGAGAAAGGGCAACTGTACAATCAGTCTATACCCCTACGGTTTTAGTAATTTGTGCTGGTAACCATCTAAGAAAATTTGATAGAGTGCATCTGACTCTAATTAACAACCTGTCTGAACGAGTAAAACAACTGTCGGACGGTCAGCTCTCCCTTTGCTACGTTCCGGATAATTTTCAGGTATTTTTGTGGGAATTAAGTCCCCAAATGGTCTATGTAAAAAAAAATAACAGGTGTCACATAATCATTTGTATGATATTCACATACATGAACAAAAGAGGTTGAAACAGGATCAAAGGGGCAAGTCGAAAAGAATGGGCTATAATAAAGAGCTTCTTGATGAACATTTTAGGGTTGTGAAAAATGTCTATAGGAACTGGGTACGCTCACATAGACATATAATATATCAGCAAGATGGGGAAAAGATTTTGATGGCATTAGCTCTCAGAAACTCTAGAAACTTTTGGGCAATATTAGGTTCTTTGGAAAACCAATTAGCAGATAGTCAAGAAATGATATTGCAGAAACATGTTTGTGTGAGGCACTTTACTGTGGTTTATGGTAATACGGACACCCCGATTCCAAGGATGGAATTGAGAGGAGCCTGGTCCTTATCTTTTTCCTGTAAGACCATTGAAAACCTGATCAAGAAGTCGTCGACGTCCAGAGTGGCTGGCTCAGCAACTCTATTCTAAAAAGGAACTATGCCCTCTGGGCATGGCTCCTAAAATGTCTATTCGATAATATCTCGATGGCTAAGGAATTTCCAGAATCATGGATATCGTCCGTGGTGAACCCAATATATAAAAAGGGGGACCGCTTAGCAGCCTCGAGCTACCGTCCGATATCCCTTTTGGATGTGGATAGCAAAATCTTTGTAGGCTCGATTTTGGCACAATTGGAGACTTGTGCCAATCTAAAAGGCATTATTCACAAACAACAGACTGGATTTGGAAGGGAGCTGTCAACTTCCCTTAATGGTCTTGTTCTAAGTTGTCTAAGTGCACGTTCTTGGGGGAAAGGCTGGTCGCCCCTCTTTGGAGGATGGATTGATCTCTCAAAGGCGTTCGACACAATCAATAGAAATCTGGTTTTGAAAAAAAAATGGAACGCCTGAGGGGCCCCCGCCCACCTCCTATCTATCCTCAGTGAACTCCATCAAAATACCTCTATGTGAGTCTGGTTGTCCAGATCAAACAAGGAGTCTGGCAGGGGTGCCTGATTGCCCCCTGTCTTTTAATCCTTTTCATGTCAGATTTGACTAAGTAGTTGCAAGATAAGGGTTTGGTCACTCCAAAAATCGGAGATTTTAAAACTAATTGGTTGGCTTATACCGATGATGTGGTGGTTCTGGACCACACATGTGGGCCTTCAACATCTACTATCGGTATTAGCTGACTATGCCAAGTGTAATGATCTAAAAATCAATTAGGAAAAATCTAAAATCTTAGTCTTTAAACATTCAAAAAAGGTACTTAAGTTGTTCCCCTGGGAGTTGGAGAACCGGTCGTAGAGGTAGTAACTGAGATCACATAATTAGGGGTGAATATTAAATCCTGACTATGGGTCATGTTCTTGGAACAATTGAACTTAAGGTGCTCAATATGGGGGCGCAGATTAAAAGAATTCTCTATAAATTCTGGAAATTCTCTATTCAGCCCTTGGTGAAGTTCTATATATGCTAAGTAGTCCCGCCTCTTATGCTTGGCTTGGAATGCAATCCCCTGTCATTCCATATAGATTGGGATAACATTGAGGCCAAACTGTTAAAGAAATCATTTGCCTAATTGCATCCCCATTAGTTGTCTAAAATATGTCCTAGGTTTGACCTTGTTTAAGGGGATTATGTAGTGGAAATGGGTCTCATTGTTGAGATTAATTTTGGATGCGCCCAAAGGTTCATTGTATTCATTGTAGATGTAGCACTGACAAGACTCAGAGGAGGTAACATCTGCCTCAGTAATCTTGACTTAAGGTGCCAAGAAATATTGTTAGTCTCAGATTGTTCATTGGAACTACTTGTCCATAATCCAATGAAAGTCAAAATTTGCATGCAGCGAGCAGACTAGATTAGGACAATTGACAACATGAGGATGGCAAAGCTTTCTGCTTCACACAACAAAACTAACAAATTGAGATCCTTTCTGCCACAATATTTAATAGGTCATCGGATTCAGCCATTAGATGGATTCTTTTGAGATTTAGACTGAATCTACTTCCCACACGGGAAATATTGTCAATAAGAAACAGAGAGGAGTTTCCTACTGCTGTTTGTAATAAATGTGATGATAAGGAAAACCAGTCTCTTTACCATCTACTCTCAAAGTGTCCAGGTACGTGGGCCTTAAGAATGTCTAGACTTCAACGATTTGTTCATGATGTGAGGTGGTTGAACTTAGATATATTCCGGGAGCGTCTATCATTTGGCAATGACATTTTTCTGACATTCAAAGTAGTTGCAGTTCTAAAAGAGTTAGATTTAGGGGGAGATATTTTTATTTAGATAATAATACAGTACCTTTGAATGGATGAATTAGGTTGTCAAAACCAAAAATGAACTCTTGCATCCTGTTACATAATTACACAGTGTACGGTGATTTACTGTCACACAATTTAAGTTGTGTTTTTTAAAGCAAACTCTGACATCAAATGGAAGAAAACTTGAACATAAAGGGTTCACAGAAAAAAATCCATGTGCCTCTTGGAAGGGTTGTGTTCGCTTTCGGTGATGTTTTCTTTCACACCTTGATTCTGGCTTGCGCAAATTGTGCCGGTAATTGGACTGCTTTAATTTACTGGGAATAGCGTTTCACAGCAGTGCCTACTAGGCCTGGGGGAGACCAGGTGCAGACTTGTTCTTGATGACTGGCAACACAATCATCCCCCATGCATGCCACCTGCAGCTGAGGCCCTCCCAATTCGCACTGCGGTCATGGGAGTAGTGGGGAGGACGAATAACAGACAAGCAAAGGCAGGAGTGTGTTCTGCTTTGCTGACATTTTGTTAAGTTCATCCTGTGCGCAGTTCTGAATATTTATTAAAAGGTTGCAATTGTTTTCTCCTGCTTGATGACTAAATTGACAGTTTTTTTAGCTGCGCTTTGTGTTTTGCGGTAGGTGAGGCCATCTCTCCTTTTGGATACCTGTGAAAACGAATGCCCCGTGATGACACACCCTTTACGGTTACGTGGACTGCCATGTTAAACATCGGGACGGAATGTTCTACCCGATTCTACACGAATTGGAAGGGTGATAGACACGGGCCTGTTAAACCTCATAGGATTAACGCACACACTTCTGAGTCAAGTGCACCACATGTGTTTTCTGCGTCCGGATAATTACTAAGATGGACAAATGGGGGAAGGTGAAGCAGAAAAGTGCGGACTACAGAAACAGAAATGCGTATTTGGAGCTGTACATCTCGGCAGCAACGTGCACGATGGACGACCCAACGAACGTACGAAAAGTCAACTTCAAATACCTCCACGAGTCCTGCTTGAAACGGTACACTAAATTGTATTTGTATCATGCATAACATAAACAGATGTGCCTGCAGGTGCTAGAATAAATAGGCGTAATAGTTAACACAATCAACGTTGCTAACGACTTCGAAAGGCAAAATTTTAAACGAGTCCATTTAAAAAAATGCCCTTTTACAAGTTGGGAAATGCATGGACATTGATGGCACTGGGTACGATGAAAACACTGCAAAGGGTAAAAAAAATAATAAAAAAAACATATTGGACTAAATAGCAACACAGAAAATATTGAATTGGGTAAATAGCCTCATAGAATAAAAACCTAGAATTCCGTAGTATTTATATTTTAATACATTGGAGGCATTTAAAACACACTCTTTTTCAATACCACACCTGTAATGAGACCAGTATGGCCTGATTTGCAAAGGGTTTTTAACAGGGGTTCCCATTAAAAGCTCTTTTATAAATCATACCCATAGTCCGCTCTACTGGGATCTGAATGTACTTCTAGGCGCTTAACCTCACTGAGCTATCCCGGAGTTGCCGTACTCCCCCTGAATCAAAAATAAGTACTTACTTCAAACGCATTTATTGTGTTTTTTAGGACTACAAGTGGCAGCACAAATTCACCTTTGGTACAAGCCTGTACTACAGAGTAAAGTGGTAGCAATGGCTGAGCAGCCTGACTTACCTCAAGAGCAAGTGATCAGTATCAAATAGTTAAACAAAGGACAGCAACCAAACACTGACTCAAGGTTTCCAAGTAAAAGAATATACATTTATTTACTCTTCAGTTGTAAAACATTTCACTAAAGTAAAGCAGTTAAAAAATCACACTCTTAATACATCACAACACTACCAATAGTTTCCAGACAAGTTAAGGGCCCAAAATGAAGTGGGAGCAAAATGGCACTCTGTTAATTAAAAAGGGAGGGAAAGACAAAATTAGGTAGAAAGGGAGCAGTACCACCAGGTAAGTAAGCAGAGCAATCTAGAAAGAGGAACTACAGTGATGGAATCAAGTCAAATAGGCTTAGGGCCGAAGTCATTAGGACAAAAGTCTTTTGGTCAAGATCACACAGTTCAGGGAAGCACCCTACGATAAGGGAGGGGTTAAGTTTCCTGATTTTAAATGATGTACTCTGCTTTTCTTCTGAAACAATCTAGGTGTTGGTGTGCATGTCCCAGAATATCAAATATTCCCACATGGTGTACCCTAGAGAAACAGCTGGTCCATCCCTTAGAAATAGCTGACCTTATCTATGTATTTAATCATTCCTCATCGGCCATCTCAGACCCTATTAGAGCTACTATCTCAGCCCTTCAATTCTTTCTCTTTCCTCATACAAAATTCCCAAAAAAATGTTTCTCCCCTTTATTATGGCATAACAAAAAGATCCTGATTAGTAATAGAGCCCTGGACAGAAAATCCTGGTTTAAAAAGGGTATTAGACTTATACAACAAATCATAGATGGGTCCTCTATTATATCTTTTCAACAACTCAAATACCAATTTTCTATTACCAATACAGAGTACAATTTCTACAACAAATTAGTCAACTCTTGCTTTGATTCACTTCATAGTTCTTCTAATGACATACCAGTGGTCAAAGTGAGCAGGAGCGGTTGGGAGCGGTGCTCCTCTACTTTTTTAAATTATGTTTTACAGCTCCTATACTTTTATTTTAAAAAGAAACCGTTCCGGAATGGTTTCGTTTTAAAATAAATGTGTAGGAAGAAGTTGAAACTTGCAGTTCAGTGCACTGCACTGAACATTCCCTTAAAGAGCAGGTGTGTTTGTTTGGGGGTTTGGGCTTGCGCGTGCGAGGGGCGTGGCAATGGGGTTTGTGGGGAGCAGGGGCAGGCCAGCAGGGAACATAGTTCCACTACTTCTTTTCGTACACCTCGACCACTGTGACATACTAACTCCTGATGACTTTAGACTACTACAGCTAACAATGCTTTCCGACATCAAGGCCTCAAAATACTACAACATTCTCATAGCATCCCTAAAGATGTGTACTGTGCACTCCAAATGGGAAAATGATTTTGGTCACATCTTAGATGATCACACATGGTCTATCCTTTTTCTCCAGAATTAAACATAGATCTACATCAGCGAATATCTCTCAACATTTTTTCTTTTTTTATACATAGAGCGTTCATCACACCTGCCAAATTATCATCATCTAAGATAGGTAGTAACGATAACTTTTGGACATGTGGAGTTGCTTCTGCCTCTTACGAGCATATGTTTTTTCAGTGTTCCTATACTTTCAAGTTCTGGCAACAGGTATAGAAATACCCTAAATCAAATTTGTTAATTGATGTCCCACTATCTTTTATAAACATTGTCTTGGGAAGCCTTGCCATAACCACCCTCTTACCACCTGGAGCTACCAAACTCTACAATCTTTTTATTGGTATGGCTTTGAAGTGCATAACTGGCAATTGGAAAGACTCCCATTCCTTGTGTTTCAGAAGCTGGTGGGATAACATATGTCACATGCAAAAGTCTCTCCCACTCCTCAGATGTTCTTTGGATGTATCCATTTGTATATAATACCTGATGCCATATTGAATATTTTTATTATAAGCTAATGTGCATTATCTTCTTTACTCTACACCCCATGCTTACCCCTTCTCCCTTTTGTCTCCTGTTTATTATTTGTTTTTTCTCTTGTATGTCTCCCCCATTTACTCAATCGGTTTGCAGAATCCTTTATTGCTAAGCCGTTCACAATATGTGGTTCCATATTTCTCATCTTTAACTGTAATGCTTCATAGTTATTGTAATATATATGCAAAATAGCTTTCAGTGCATCCTCTTACTCTTTCTTTAGAATTTTTCTTTTCTTATTATCTTCTCTTTATATATCAATTAATGGATTACTGCATTATATTTCTAAACAATAACTTTATTATGGTATTATTTTTTAATTAATGTTTTAATTTATTTTTGGTTACACAGTACCCTTTACAAAAATATTGAACAGTTAAAATACATAAAATACATAAATCCGTACTTTCACATTAACTCAGTAGACTAACATTGCAAACAAAGAGAAGAATATCTGGCAGTAGACAAAAAAATAAAACTATACGTCTCTAATGGGCAAGATAAAATTTAAACAATCACACCCAAAAATGATGTATAGAGCCTTCCGCCGCACAATTGATCAATGATAAAACTTAATATCTAGATATTTCAACTAAGGAGACATGTATCAGCATACTAACAAACAAATTAGCTTTTTTGTTCTCATTGCATAAATAACCTCCTCATAATTCTGAATGATACATTTCAAGGAGCAGAAATACACTAGAATACAGAAGGATGCTGTATAATCCACCAGCATCCGGTTTATCTACCTGTAAGAGATAGCTATGAACCGGAATTACAGTCAACAATGCGTCTTCAAATATCTTAAGATTGCTGGCTGAAACTTGATTTGATTCCCATGTAGCATGTCTAACCATTGTGAGGTCAGATCCACACACTCCATGTTAGGGACATATTGTGAAAAACAACCAATTTGTTCTGTTCTTAATCCAACACATTCTGTCAAAATATGTTTAAGGGTTTCAGAAGGAACCTCAGTTTTACAATACCTGCATGTGGAGGCAAGATCAAGGTCACCTGACCTGATGGTCATAATTTCGCCTGTACCAAGGACATTAAAGCAGAACCTCATAAAAGCTCTCCTCCACAATCTATCAGGAAATGTAAGCAGGTATGGTTCAGTGGCACCCATCTTTATTGTATTATATATTTCAATTAAAATCATTCAAATGAAAAAAAAACAAGTAATTGTGAGAATCAAATGCTGTGTGCCGAGTGCTCTCTGTCACCACATGGCCCATAACAGCGTTAATATAAAGGAGAATAATAATCAGTTATTTTGGTTTGTAGCATTGCATTGTATTGGGTCGTCACGGGAGAACACAGGCTAAAGGCAGCTACACACGTAGATGGGATGGAATACTTGCAGCCTAGAAACTGTGCTTTACCATGAGCAGAAGATCATCAGCCTGGAACAAATAAAGGAGCCAAAGCCAGCTGATAATAAAATGCTTGAGTTTGTAGCATTTTTTAAGTAGTCACATTACAGAGCGAAAGAATAGGAGAATGAGAGCCGGGTTGAGTGTAGTTCATGGAATCACCTTGCAGTTGCATTAATAGTGAATTTTAAGGTGTTTTTACGTGACTGTGTGAGTGTGCCATATTGGTGGGGGATGGAAACACCGTCTACTGGTCACCAAGCGTGTAGATGCAATAAGGTGTGGGAATGTGAAGAGACAGGATGGGAGCAGGGGAAAGATACAGGCACAATATGGGCATCTGACACCATTCATCTGAAAAAACAAGGGGGGTTCTGGGAGTTTCTCTACTACCGGTCTATATCCTGGGTTAGAGTCTCAACCAGAGTCTTCAGCTCACCAACCTTTCACAGAAGAGAAATCTCCACAACCTATCAGTCTTTGTCCTGCCCAAGGGCAGTCCAGCACCGACATGCCTGGCAATTCTCTTCTGAACAAAAGTACAAACAGCAACCCCAGAAACATGTTTCTGCCTTGTTGGGCCTCATCAGTGAGGTGGAGCTGTGCCTCTCGAAGAACAGTGAGCAAGCGTTCCATGTCTGGATTACCCTCATAACTCAGCGTGAAAACCCAAAGCTACTTAAAATGCAAAAACAAGGGTGTTCTGGGAGTTTCTCTACTACCAGCCTATATCGCGGGTTAGAATCTCAACCAGAGTCTTTAGCTCACCATCCTTTCACAGAAGAGACATTTCCACTACATATCAGTCTTTGTCCTGCCCAAGAGCAGTCCAGCACTGAAATGCATGGCAATTCTCTTCTGAACAAGAGTTTAATGTTAAATGTTAAAGGTACTTGTACCGCGCACCATCACCAACAGAGTTGGTCCCCAGGCGCTCAGGCAGATCTGAAAACGAGAAGGCGGGATGGGTTAGTAAGGCGAAGAGGGAGTAGGATAGTGAGAGTGGTGGTGTACTGTTGGCAGCTTCAGCTCGGTATACACTGTGTGCTGAGCTTTGGTGCGAGAATCGGATCAATGTCAGTCCTCATGTGCTGTTGGTGCTGCTTATATGTTGTTGCAGTGTAGTGAAGTGCATGCGGCTTGCGGTGCGAGAGGTGGTTGTGTGATTTTTTGGAGTGAGTTAAGTATGCAGAGAGTTTTAACCTTTTGGTTAGTGGGTTATATGATTTGCAACTAATCTTCACAGTATGCTTAAATGCCTTGATTTCACGGGTCCTTCACGGAGAGGGCCTGGTCCCACAGTAAGCTCTGTTTCAGCATACAATGTGCAGGTGTGTATACCACACCTAGTTTCGGGTGCCCTGCCAGGTCGTGATGAGTTATGGTCTTCACAATAAACTACGACTCACAATACAGCATGCAAAGACTGAGGCTATCCCCAGATACGACAGTCCTGCATAGTGGGAGGAAGGTCCAGGCTCCACAGTAGGTGGGCTCCACATATAACGGACAGAGATGGAGGCACATCCAGATTTGGGAACCTGCCTAATGGAAGAGAGGGCCAGGCATCAAAATGCGTTTAATGCACTTTCTAATATTCATAGATCTGTCCATATGCGGCGCAGTTCAGCAACCACAACTCCAACACAGTGTGGCATCCAATAACATTCACCAGTCCATCCAATGCTTCACATGCCACCATTCAAGGCTCTAAATTTGTCGCGTGTCAACCCTTACAACTCCATGAAGGCGTGGCCCCTGCCAAACATCCACCATTGAATTGAGATGCGGTGCATGGCAACATCCATTAATTACTTGTGTATAGGCGCTTTATAAATGCTTTATCATATCATATTATATCATTCACATGAGTGTCTTGTGTGTCGCTTGTGAGTTTCCACGGTTCCGACCAGGTCTTCAGGTCTTCAGTATTCACTGTACTCTGAAGTGGGAGAATGGAAAACCAGACTCCCGTCCTTCACCTCTCGCGCTTGGCCTAGAGGGTCGCGGCCCAGACACCCGCCACGAGAAGAGTTTGCCCATTTACCAGATGACCAAATACCCTGGTACAGAAACATACGGATGTGTCCATCTGCCTGCCCAACAGCCCGCACTGGCCATGCCGACACCTGCGGCACGGACCAACTAGACTGAAATCTACACATCGTTAGAGATGCCATGACGACCTAGATAACGGGAAGCACCGCTGAACTATTATACACGCTAAACATTTCCACACCAATCTACACGAAGAACATACTCAGTGCTCTGACGTAGGCGACAGGCTTATTCACGGACGTGCATCTTTATTATTTTTACATAGGCTTTCAGAATGCAGAAACGCAAGACGCACCATGAGCTCATTTATAACGCTTGCTCACGCTTCTCTTGAAACCCGTTACCATCATGAGAGATATAATGGAAACACGATACTGGCCATGAAACTGTATGCCACTATAACCTAAAGCATCCATGCACTAAATGGATTACTCGTGCACCAGGCCCAAGTAGGCCTCAAGCAAGAGTTCCCGTGGACATTAACAAAGCAAAAGTCAGGTTGCTGAGCCTGCAGAAAGAACCCAGTGGAGCAACCAGCCAAGGTCGTAATGTTGCAAACCCACAGTCAAGAAACAAATCTTCAAAGGCACGATGTTGCAACCTCGCACTCCACGTACCAATGTTAAAATCATATCTGCAAATTAAACCAGACATACAGTGGAAAAACAATATTAATTGTGCAGAATTATGCCTCAAACACGGTCCCTCCCCACGTGACCAAGCCGAACCTGACGAGATGCCAAAACCCAGGAGAGAAAAGGCGTCTGGGTACCTCGCTACGAGACGCAGGCCGACACACTTGAAAGGCTCAATGGACACCTGCTACAGTGGGAACGGTCAGTCTCCCACCTATGAATAAATCCTCACATTGCCTGCACGTACCCATACTGAAACACTGTTGCAACCACAGGTGCACCGTGTGCTGGGAACAACGGTGGTCCCAGGCTGGGGAGCTCACGGATGCACCAATCAGAACATGAGGTTCTTATCTCAGACGTCAGTAACGTTAGCCAATCCTCAGGGGTCTTCATGTAACAATTCTTATGTATCTAATTGTAGGGACAACCCAGATATACCACCTGACTACACCTTAACCACTAATATCATTCTCTATAGGCGTACTATACTAACCCCACCACTCGAGCAACCAATCAAGAGTGGCGATAGGTTCTTTTGGTAACTTTTTGGAATGACGCAAGTAGCGCGTCATAATGTAGTAAAAAGGGCCTGCGAGCCCCACTATTGTGTGTGTGTCAGGACGAACGCGTGCGCTCCTTGACCCATCCCTGCCGTTTGCATAATAAACGACAGAAGTTGCCTTGCTCCTTGTGTGTGCCTCATACTCTGTCTCGATCCGAGATATACACGGGAGGAGTTGGGGCCTCCCTGCCCGGAGGTCTGCGGACGGCCCGGCCGACCCCGGCAGAATCCCCCCCGACAAGTTGGAGGCACTGCTGAGATCTGTTTAAGATCGACTTTTATTTTTTATTTTTCCAGGCACTCCCGTTGCGGGGAGGCCCGGCGGCGCGGCCCCCTCTGCCGTTGCCCCCTTCTGAGGACTACAGGACCATCGCGGAGCTGCGAGAGGACCGGACAGCGCAATCCGGATATTGGCCCTCGGGAGCCGGTTGAGAAGTATCCCGCCCGCGGTCGGCGAGTGTCCAGACGTGGTCCAGACGAGGGGAGGTGGCGAGCCGCTTGGAGGGGTGCACGCAGTCGAGCGGCCCTGCATCGAGGGAACTTGGTGAGCATGACACGCACAACAAGCAATGCGAAATTGTGAGGGAGGGGGCGGAAGTAAATAAGGGAGGAGGGAGGTATTGTAAAAAGGTGGGGTGAAGGTTTAATTGAGTGATGATAATGGAATGAATGGTAGTGAATTGAGTGCGAGAGAAGGCGGCTAACGTTACGCGAAAGAGGGGGGCAGGGCACGAGAACAACACGTGCAGACGCTCGCAACAAAAAGCTAACGTTACGCGAAAGAGGGGGGCGGGGCACGAAAACATCACGTGCAGCCGCTCGAAAGACACTGATTGGCCTAAATCGCGACTACGTGTGAGGGTGGGTGTGTGTGGTTTCCTACGATTTGACATTTATCATTCAATGAGTAGATGAGGTTCCCTATTGTTCGAGCAAGAAACTCGATAGGTAGATGAGGTTCCCTATTGTTCGAGCAAGAAACTCGATAGGTAGATGACGTTTCCCTGTGGGCGGTGGCTAGTTACGTAGTTGCCCAAAACGGAAGATAATTGGCTGGTTAAGCCCTCCTGTTGAGGGGCGTATCACACGCGAGGCGACGCAGCGTGCGCAGTCCGGTTATAGTATTGATGAGATTACCTTGTTCCAGGAGAGACAGGAAGACAGCTGTAGGGTTAGCGGGGTAGATTGCAAGTGTATTTTGAATTTAAAGAACATAACACGAATATACCAGTAGTTCGAAGAAATAGGTGACGTCACCAGTAGGGATTTAGTAAGATATCGTGAACACAAGAAGCTTTGGGTTTGACACTGGTGGGGAAGAGAAACATGATAAAGGAGCGGACACGGAGATAAACGATAAACGAGTGGATCAAAGAGGAGAAGGGGAAGGGGGCGTGGCTGCGCACGGAGAACGCCGGCCACGGCAAGTGTAAAGGTGGGAGGAGAACGGGGAAAAAGGACGACTGTGTAAGATCGTCGTAAGGGGTACGCAGCTGCAGGGGGCTGCGTGCGCTTCGGCCGCAGGGGGCCGTAGGGGAAGGAATATAATATAACATCATAAATATATTTGTTTTATAATTTTTTTTTGTGATTATTATCATTGCATAATTTGTCAAAGGATTGTCGTAAGTCCCCACACTTGCGGGGCAAGGTAAGCAATAAAAGGTTGTATGTTGCAAACTGGTAGCAAGGGGAAGGGTAAGAAAGGGTGCGCTAGTATGTCAGACGGGAGAGGGTTGGGAGGGTGGGGGAATACCCTCACTACCCCACTACAACATATATGCACCACACTGCCACCACATAGGGAGAAGTTAATTAAGTACAGCATAGAGTGGACCCAGGGGACGGACAACAAAATGTTGACACCATGGCCGCCTAATGGTAGCTTTGACCCATATGCCCAACATTCACTATTAAACCATCTGCACAATACATACAAGGGGAAGAAGTTGGCAAACCATGTGGAGGTGTTTAACTTATGGAGGATGTTCCAGGGGTCTAGACCAGGACCAAATGGAATGTTCACTATGGGGGAAACACCGGAAGAAAAGGAGATTAAGAAAGAAGGAACGGATGGGGAAAAGGAGAGTGAAGGAACAAAGAATATGGGGAATGAAAAATTGGGTGGAGGAAAGGTTGATAAATTAGCTGACATAAAACAGGAACCGAGCAATGAGATACCCTTAACACCGGGAGTGAAAACAGAGGGGGGAGGGTTGTACCCTTTAAGAGAATTAGGAGAAATAAAAGGACAGTTAAGGGCGGCTGAAGGATACTCAAACCCGGCATACAGCCCTCCACCATATGTGGCTCATGGAAAGATACCAATGGGGGACGGGAGGAGAGAAGAGCAGACTGTAAAGATAGGAAACGATGAGTGGGTAGCTGCACAGATATTGTTGAAATTACGAGGATCACTAACTGGAGAGGAAAGGGAGGCGGTAAAGAGAACAAACGAGGATAGTGAAAGAGAGAGTGAAATGAGGGGAGAGGAGCTGCTACGGCAGAAGGAAGAGATTTTGGAGGAAAGATTAGCTAAACTAAGGGATGAGCAGAATGAACTGATAAAACAACTTGAGGGGGAGGAAAGAGAGAGAGTGAGGAAAAGGAAAGAAGATAAGGACGAATTGGAAAAATTAAGGGAGCAAAGTGAGGAGAGAAAGAGGGAAGCTGTAAGGGTAAAAGCAGCAGCAGAAAGGGTATCAAGAGTAGTGATGAGGGAGAAGAAGAAGGAAGAAGAAGAAAATGAAAAGGAAATGGAAATATGGAGGAGGAGGATAATATCAGAGACAGCTAAAAAATATGAAGAGGGGAAGGTAATAGAGAGTATAGTAGAAAGAGAAAGGGTGAAATGGGAAAGGAGGAGAGAGGATGAAAGGATATTGGAACAGATGAGCAACGAAGTAATGGAGGAATTAAAAAGGAAAAGAGAGGAAAATAGTAGGGAGATGGAGGAGAGGAGTGAAGGGGAGAGAGAGGAGAGTAAGAGGGAGAGTGAAAGATGGGGAGAAGTATATAAAAATAGAGAGGTAGCAACAACGTCAGCACTAAGGGGAACAGGTGGTAACAACGGAAAGGAAGAGGGAGACCTAATAGACTTAAAAACTGTAACAATAAAAGGAAAAAAGGCAGAGTGGGGGGCGCAATTTATGAATGATTTTTGTAGTGAGGATGGAAGGAAGAGTGAAAGGGAAAGCTTAGATAAGCTATACCTCACTAGAACAAACATAGATTCGCCATGGGTGAGTAGAAGATGGGAGGAGCTGGAGAGAAGTAAGGAGGAAGTGAAAAGAATGGGAGAAACACAAACTAACGAACACACGCCACCGACGCTCACCAACCAACACACGCCACCCACATCACCATCACGCTCTCTAACGCCACACCCCACATGTTCAACAACTGCACGCTCTCTGCACAGAATAAAGCTCGCACCCTTCATGGACGAAGTTACACCTTATGCATGTCGGCTTAGGGACCTCCCTAGTCGCAGGCAAGACAGGCAAACAGACGTGCCAATATTGAACACAGGAAAGGATGAAAAAAGGGGAAAGGAAGAAGAGGGAGGTAGGAGAAGAGGTAGTAAGGAAGGATTTGAAGTAGTAAAAGGAATGGGGGAAGAGGAGGGGTGTGAAGAGTTAACATCATGGAGCATAAAGGATGACACAAGACAGAATGTAATGCCACTGCTGGAGAGAGGAGGGGTTAGACCACAATATGTACCTTGGAAACATACGGATAAGGAAAACATAAAATGTAGGCTCCCATCATTAAGTGGAGGTGCGGGTAAATGGATATATGAAATGGAAAAACACACCGCAGGACAGAAACTAGCAGTGGGAGATGTTAAGGGCCTGTTAATATCAATATTAGGGGATAGAGCGGATGACATTTGGAAAAGAGCGGGATTCCATGGGGTAACAATAACAAACACATCGCATGATGGAGCACCATTTGCAAACTGCAGACATGCGCTATGGCAGGCACTAAGAGTGCAGTACCCAGACACATCAGACATAGGAGCCATTACTTCCCGTAAGATGGGTGAGAACGAGGATCCTGTTGATTATATCCAGGATATTCAAGAGAAGTGGCGCATGGAAACTAGAGAACAATGGGACAAAACACCAGCCATATTTTATCATATACTAGTACAAGGGCTCCCAGAAGGAGTTCAGAGACAATTAAAGAAAGTAGTGGGGATGGAAGCAAAACCATGGCCGGAAATACAACTGACTATAGTACATCACTGTAGAACATGGCAAGGAAAAATGAAACAAAAGGAAGAGGACAGGAAAACAGAAGAGGCCAAATTAGTACAGAAAAAACTTACTAAATATACCATGGAAGGGGCGCTAATAACTGCGCCAACACCAATGGCCCAAAGCCCAACGCAAGTAGTGGCTGCACAAAATCCAGCTCAAATAGCGCCTCCACAAGAGGTAATAGAGCAAGTGCTGCCTCTGCAATCACACGCACAGAACATGGGAGGAGGGTACCCAATGCAAGGAGCTGGGTATTATAATTATAATAGAGGGAGAGGAGGGTTTATGAGGGGAAGAGGATACGGATATAATACCCAACAACAGGCTGGGGGACTCAGAAATAACTACCAGACAGGGCAACCAGTATACCAGGACAACACAGGGAACTTCCCATGGCAAAACAGGGAACCACCCGTGTGTTGGAGCTGCGGACTATTAGGACACATGTCACGTACATGCAGGGTCAGGCCAGGAACACCAGCATGGAACGAACAAGCACAACATAGGACATCACAAGAACAGCAGGGCATACAACCACAGCAGATGTCACCACAAGGGAGTGACCAACACTATTCCCTACCACAACAACAAATAAAACAATACCTGCCACAAGTAACTGGTGCAGCGTTAATACAACCACCACCACAACCTGAACGAACGCAATTGGGTGGGGTGACGGTGTTGGGGCACAACCCTTACACAGGGAATGGCCAGTCATTGTACCCCCAATAGGACAGCCCACAGACGGCCTTGGTGTGTCCCATCCTGTCAGTAACACCTAATAGTGCGGAGGAGCCACGCATAGAGGTAACGATAGGTGACAAAAAATTATCATTCCTTGTTGACACCGGGGCAACCCGGTCTTGCATAAGGGAAGGTAAGTTTAAGATGTCAGGCGAAGCCATGAACACACAAGGGTTTTCTGGGGCTAAAGGGTTGGTTCCATTTACTGATAACGTCCCGCTATCTATTGGAGATTACGATCTGTCAGTACCACTTTTGTATTATAGTGCCTCACCAGTAAACATACTGGGGAGGGACATAATGAACAGATTAAATATGACGATCTCCTTTACAGAGGATGGCATAATTTGCTCTACTCCAGGGATTAACATGCTTGCAGCACGACAGATTTTGCAAGCATACTATGGACAGATAGCGATCAGGGCGGAGCCGGTAGACGGCGAGCTATTCCAGTACGGAACAGACATGGCATTTGCATGGATGCCAGGGATAGGAGGGAAAATATGGAGGAGACCAGCAGCCTATCTATTCCGACCAGAAACACCAGCTAATGAACTGGAAGGGAAGGTCATTGCAGTGGACATTGAGAGCATTATTGCAACAGCTGATTATGTTGCTGTGCACGCCCAAGATAAAGAAGGGAGAGCATGGAGGGCGGTGATAGCACTAGCAGAAGGATGTAGGCTGACCCAGGTGTCAGATGAAGAGTTGTTTTCAGAAGAAAAGGAGGAAAATGAAATGGTGTTCATGATGAGTGTAGAAATGTGGCTAACAGTGGCTCACAAACAAGTGGCACAGAAAATTGCAATGGCACTTGAGGCACCCGCTGGCACACCAGTCCCATTTTTTAAAGAAGATATGTCAAAGGTGCCAAAATCATTATGGACTATTAGCCCTTATGATGTAGGATGCATTAAAAGCATAGGGGGTGTAAGGATAAAATTAAAAAAGGGTGCCATACTACCAAGAGTGAAACAATACCCATTGTCAAGAGAGGCAGATGAGGGCATATACGAAACCATAACAGCCCTTATAAACAATGGCATATTGGTCCCCTCAGAATCCCCATGCAACACAGCTGTGTACCCGGTGCGCAAGGCTAAAGGAGGGTCTTGGCGGTTCATACAGGACCTCAGACCGTTGAACAACATAGTAGAAGCAGAGTATCCAGTAACAGCAAACCCGGCCACAATTTTGTGTGGCATTCCAGCAGAAGCATCACGGTTTACAGTGATTGACCTTAAAAATGCTTTTTTCTCAATACCATTACACCCAGACTCACAAGACTTGACAAGCTTCACTTACCGAAATAGGAAGTGGAAACATACCAGATTACCACAGGGATATTGTGAATCACCTTCAATTTTCAATAGGGTAATACAGATGGATTTGGGTAACGTTGAGTTGGAAAGCACAGTGTTACAGTATGTGGATGACATAATAATTTGCAGTACAAATGAAGATAAATGTAGAGAGGACTCATTAAAAATGTTGACGATATTGGCTGAAAAGGGGTACAAGGTAGACATGGAAAAGATACAATACTGTCAGGAACAGGTACTTTACATTGGCCAACTGATATCACAATATGGAAGAAGAATTGCACCACAAAGAGCACAGGCAATATCAGGCACTCCCGTGCCACAGACTGTAAGAGAACTGCAGCAATTTCTGGGACTGTGCAACTACTGTAGAGCATGGGTATTTGATTACAGCTCTTACATAGGACCCCTGCTTGAGGGTTTGAAGGAAGCAAATAAAGGGGAGAAAAAGTTGGGATGGACTATGGAAATGAAGGAGGCATTTGATGAATTAAAAGAAGCAATATCAACTGCTCCAGTACTAGCATCCCCAGACTATGAGCGACGATTTTTTATATTTTCACATTGCGACTCAGCAGTAATGAAAGCAGTATTGGCCCAAAAGACTAGCATGGGCTATAAACCAGTAGCATTTTACAGCGGTCACTTAGATCCAATAATGTTAGGACAATTCTCTTGCGAACAAGGTCTTGCTGCAGCTGCATTTGCAGTAGAAAAAGCATCATCAATAACTATGGGGTGTCCAACTACACTATTTGTAGAACATGCACTATTTGCGATATTGAATAAACCTAAGTCCACACTGACGACACAGAGGGCAACAGGTTATGAGATTATTTTGTCCAAAGCTGAACTGGCAATTGTTAGATGTAGCACGGTTAACCCTGCAAGGTTCCTAGCAGAAGTAATTGAAGAGGGAGATTACGCCCACGACTGCACCCAAGTAACTGAGATGTACTCATGTACTAGGAAAGTTGAAGAAAACGCACTAGAGGGAGGTGAGCTTTTGTTTATTGATGGGTCATCAACTATTGATCAAGGAGACGGGATAAGGAGGACTGGGGCAGCAGTAGTACAAATGATGGAAGCGCCAGTGTGTGTGGCTATTAAGTGTGTACAATTACCACAGCATTACTCTGCTCAAGCGGCGGAACTGGTTGCACTCATATTGGCACTAAAGGAAAGTTTTGATAAAAAAGTTACTATATATTCCGACAGTGCATATGTTACATCCACTGTCCACTCAGGGCTATCAAAGTGGAGAAGAAGAGGGTTTAGGAGAGCTGACGGCACTCCAGTACAACATGCCCTCTTGTTGGCTGAACTAATTGAAGTAATAAACGATCCCCAAGAACTAGCCCTAGTAAAATGCACAGCACACACCAATGGAGAAGACTATATATCAAAAGGAAATGCAGCAGCAGACGCACATGCAAAATATGCTGCATATTTTGGTGAGATATGGAACCCCACAGACTCACAGAGAGGGAGAGGGAGGGGAATAGCGAGGGAGATGTTAATAAAAGAAGGGTACACCCATCTCCCAGCCACCCAGATTATGGAGTTACAAGCGGCTGCACCAATGGCCGAAAAAGAAGTATGGGTGAAAAGAGGATGCACAATGTCACCAACCGACGCACTATGGCGCCAGGGTGGCACTGGGAAAGTTGTAATACCATTGGCATTGTTAAATACCGCCTTGAACCAATTACATCACCCTGCCCATACAGGCAAAGAAATAATAGCAGCACGAATTAGAGAAGATTGGTTTTGTCCCGAGTTAACATCCCATGTGTCAAATTTTATCAGCAATTGCCTTACATGTCAACAGTTCACGGCCGGTCATACTTTAAAGGTGATAAGAGGTACCATACCCCGACCAGAAGGACCTTTTCGGCACCTCCACATTGACTATGTTGATATGATCAACATTTGTCAAGGCAATAGATACATGATAGTAGTAGTATGCCCATTTTCTAGGTGGATCGAAGCAGGGCCCTGTTCACACCCTGATGCGTTTAGAGCAGCCAAATTTATAGTAAGGGAGGTATTCCCCAGGTGGGGAGTGTGCGAGGTGTTAAGATCAGACAACGGACCCCATTTCGCAAATGAAATGTTCCAGCATATCACATCCCTACTGAACATTAAACACAAATTTGCATGTGCGTACCACCCACAGGCCAATGGTGTATGTGAACGCCTGAATGGCCTATTGAAGGAGGCAATTGCTAAAATACAGCAAACAACAAAGAAAAGTTGGTTGTATTGCCTTCCGTTAGCACTGTTCGAACTTAGAAACAGGCCAGGGTCCGACCACCACCTCACCCCACACGAGGTGGTTACTGGACGCCAAATGCGCCTTCCCCTAACACCAACGTCAAGGGCATTCACCGACCAAGAAAGTTCTGCGAATGTGTTAGGTGATGAAATGTATCAATATGTGTCTTCTTTGATTACTAGCGTTGTGTTTGTGTCTCAACAGCTCGAGCGCACACGGGGCGGGTCCACCAGCAACCAAGAAATAGAAGAAAATACAGAATTGGGAAAGGAGAACTTGTGCCAACTTGCCAAAGGTGACCACGTACTACTTCGAAATTTTAATAGAAGGTGGAACCAGCAGAGGTTCACTGGCCCCCATTTAGTAGAGGACGTATCAACAAGAGCAGTAAAACTAAAGGATAAGCGTGCGTGGAACCACCTGCATGATGTAAAAATCTACAAACTGCAGACCCGCCCCAGCGCCAACGACAGGTCCATTGGAAAAACGCCAACAACATCCCCGGCAGCGGAAGAAAACACAACCACAGACAACGACCCAATTGTTCCCTCGGAGAGAATAACGGACGAAGAAGGGGGCGATCCCCACACTGCCCACCCCATGGTCACACGTTCAAAGAGTAAAACTGCTCCCGCCATCTGAGCAAACCCCCCCCCATTGACTACTAAATACAATTGTAATAAAAACTAAGGACTTCGCTTGCACCAATACACATGTAAACACGTGAATGTTCTCTTTTTCTCTCGCACATACAGGAGCTGCGTAATATTGTATTGTTAAGAAAAGTTATCTAACAAATTCAGTGTGCAGGCGTAGATGGTGCTGCCAGACGATAGTTACCCAGAAGAATTGTCACACCAATTTGTATACGAAATAAAAAGGCCAACATACTTAAAAAAGAAAAGGGTACGTGTATACTACACGGCCTTCCTCCTGGCCATAGAAAATTACATGCCCCACCTCCGCCCATACTTGCCGGTCTTGAGAGACCGATCACTTAGAGTAGCGTGGGAGCAACTCTTCACCTGGGCACTGAATGACTATTTGATAGGGAGAGCTTAATGAAACAAAACTAACATTTAATAACAAGCACCTTTTGAGAATTTTTAGGCGGGCAACTTTAACGTCGCAAGAATACGCTGCCAGGACTGCAGCAAGGTAAGAGCAAAAATGTCGGTGAGGTTAGCATATGTAATAAAAATAATAGGGATTTTTATGATCACCGGAGTTTTGGCTGCCTCTGTATGGCAGTACAGCTATGCTATGAGTTTTTTTGCTGCACCCAAACCTAATGTACCCCACCTCCCTGCTGCAACAGGTGTTACGTCAGGTGGTAACAGTAACAATGAACAAAAGCGAAATAAAGTTAAACGCAGCACATACTCAGACAATAAAGGTATTGATAATTATGTACAAGATTCAGCACACGTCACAAACAACATATGGTACCAGCACATGACCCGCATTGGTAAGCAGACAACTGAGGATAGCTGTTACGTTTGCTCATTAATACCATACGCCATGAGCGCTTCACGAACATTTGTTGCCACAGAAATAGATGAAAAAACAGCACAGTGCATAATATATTTGGCCCTGTTCCAAACGAAAGGAAGATTCCAAGGAACAGTAGTGCACATGACATGGAAAACACGAGACTCATACCCATATGAAAACAACTTCCTCAAGACCTATCTGAGTTATCACAAGACCAGTTTACATGCTGAAGCATTCAGATACATAACAAGTGGCCCTGAAAAAGGAGAAACAAAGAAGGTAACACTGCAGTATCTACCATGTGATTGGTACGCCACGGAAGTTCCGGGTAAACAAGGATGCTGGGAGAGGCCATTACTGACGATAACAGGAAAGGTGTTCCTGGGTACCAGCTGGGAGATAGGAGTGGTTGGCAGCAACATGGTAACAAAAGAAACTATCTCAACCATCGAGACACACAATCATCGATGTTGGACGACATGGATCAAGTACGTACCAATGCTCACGTGGGTAGAAGAAGATGAAGACCCGATAACTATATTACCATTGACTGCGCCCAAAGTATGTTACCAGCATAAAGGAGAGGTGGACGTGGGATATAACACCAATTGTGCAAGTGTGATGGAGTTACCTGAGGGGGGAGCGGGAACAGCAGTAATAATGGACCATTATTGGGCCTGCGGAGAAAAGGCATATCATACACTGCCTCCCCTGTGGAGTGGTGTGTGCACAATGGTACACGTCAATGTACCATCACTAGTGGTACCTAAGAAGCATGTCGATGTGGCGAAATTTCCGAAAATGGATGAAGGAGACAGGAGAAGAAAGAGATCTGCACCACTCCAGAAGGAGCAAGAAAACAGGACCAACAGCAATGATACTGTCCTAAACAGGAGAAAAAGACAAGGAGAGCCATTAACAGGAAATTATCTGTGGGGAAGGTCGGAAACGGAACTAACATCAATACCGCCAGAACACAGACTATTCAGCAGAGCAGCAATGTTCTTCTCCTCAATAATACATCCGGGACTGCAGGCATACGCAAACGCAAAATGGCTGCAAATAACCAGATGGGAACTAATGATGACCATAAATTCGACAGTAAATGGGTTTAACGCAATTAAAGAGGAGCTGCGAGCTGTAAGGATGGTAGCACTACAGAACAGATATGTATTGGACCTTCTCACAGCAATGGAAGGAGGAGTTTGTGCAAAGATAGGACAATCATGCTGCACGTTCATACCTGCCAACGATGCCGACAATGGTACACTAACAGAAGCAGTTTCACAATTGGCCCAGATGCACTCCAAAATGATGGACGAAAGTAACGGCGTAAACAAGGATAAAAGCTGGTTTTCACTATTATGGTCATGGATGCCATCTTGGCTGTCAGATGGACTGAAAATAATAGTGGGATGTGCTATTTTGGCTGGAGCTGCACTGATAATAATTAGATTTTGGAAAGTACGGAAGGCGCGCTCAACTGATGAGTTGCTGGAAATGGTGGGAATGCACCCCTTGATGCCAGCGGATGACGGCCAGCACACAGGTGTGATAATACACGAAAGGGAGAAGTTGCGCACCCAAATCATCGCCAATCATCTAGACCCACCATCAGTGAAGATCGAGAACCCAAGGAACCCTAGGAGCTACATAGGAAGATGGGTGTACTGTACTCCTGGAGGAACATGCGAATACATGTATTGGTCATTTGAAGATCACGTAAACCATTATGGACATCTCGGAGGGATAACGAAGATATGGAGAGTAAGAGGAGATAACGAGAAGGATATGTTTGTGGTCGACAAGTCGACCAGAGGGGGGACTGAAGTGGGAGAATGGAAAACCAGACTCCCGTCCTTCACCTCTCGCGCTTGGCCTAGAGGGTCGCGGCCCAGACACCCGCCACGAGAAGAGTTTGCCCATTTACCAGATGACCAAATACCCTGGTACAGAAACATACGGATGTGTCCATCTGCCTGCCCAACAGCCCGCACTGGCCATGCCGACACCTGCGGCACGGACCAACTAGACTGAAATCTACACATCGTTAGAGATGCCATGACGACCTAGATAACGGGAAGCACCGCTGAACTATTATACACGCTAAACATTTCCACACCAATCTACACGAAGAACATACTCAGTGCTCTGACGTAGGCGACAGGCTTATTCACGGACGTGCATCTTTATTATTTTTACATAGGCTTTCAGAATGCAGAAACGCAAGACGCACCATGAGCTCATTTATAACGCTTGCTCACGCTTCTCTTGAAACCCGTTACCATCATGAGAGATATAATGGAAACACGATACTGGCCATGAAACTGTATGCCACTATAACCTAAAGCATCCATGCACTAAATGGATTACTCGTGCACCAGGCCCAAGTAGGCCTCAAGCAAGAGTTCCCGTGGACATTAACAAAGCAAAAGTCAGGTTGCTGAGCCTGCAGAAAGAACCCAGTGGAGCAACCAGCCAAGGTCGTAATGTTGCAAACCCACAGTCAAGAAACAAATCTTCAAAGGCACGATGTTGCAACCTCGCACTCCACGTACCAATGTTAAAATCATATCTGCAAATTAAACCAGACATACAGTGGAAAAACAATATTAATTGTGCAGAATTATGCCTCAAACACGGTCCCTCCCCACGTGACCAAGCCGAACCTGACGAGATGCCAAAACCCAGGAGAGAAAAGGCGTCTGGGTACCTCGCTACGAGACGCAGGCCGACACACTTGAAAGGCTCAATGGACACCTGCTACAGTGGGAACGGTCAGTCTCCCACCTATGAATAAATCCTCACATTGCCTGCACGTACCCATACTGAAACACTGTTGCAACCACAGGTGCACCGTGTGCTGGGAACAACGGTGGTCCCAGGCTGGGGAGCTCACGGATGCACCAATCAGAACATGAGGTTCTTATCTCAGACGTCAGTAACGTTAGCCAATCCTCAGGGGTCTTCATGTAACAATTCTTATGTATCTAATTGTAGGGACAACCCAGATATACCACCTGACTACACCTTAACCACTAATATCATTCTCTATAGGCGTACTATACTAACCCCACCACTCGAGCAACCAATCAAGAGTGGCGATAGGTTCTTTTGGTAACTTTTTGGAATGACGCAAGTAGCGCGTCATAATGTAGTAAAAAGGGCCTGCGAGCCCCACTATTGTGTGTGTGTCAGGACGAACGCGTGCGCTCCTTGACCCATCCCTGCCGTTTGCATAATAAACGACAGAAGTTGCCTTGCTCCTTGTGTGTGCCTCATACTCTGTCTCGATCCGAGATATACACGGGAGGAGTTGGGGCCTCCCTGCCCGGAGGTCTGCGGACGGCCCGGCCGACCCCGGCAGAATCCCCCCCGACAACTCCTACAGTGGGTATCTCTCATATGCCGTAGGATATGTCGTGGAGTGCATTCCCTAGGCTCTGTTTGTATTCAATTGCTCGTTGGGAGCCGGAGTCGGTTTCTACATTCATCGTTGTTTTAGCGGTGTGTGTGTGTTCTTGTGGGTGGTCTTTGGTTATGCAGTGAGGTGCCAGGATTTGAGCAGTTTCCTGAATAGTAGTTGGTTTCTTGTGCTCCATATATCCTTTAGTAAGTCATTCCAAGTTTTCTCAACCTAGTGAGAGAAAGATGATCCTCCAAATTTCCTTTTGTTGTTGGATTTTGGTTCCAGGCAGATGTTGTTGCTTGATCCGAGCATTCTTGTTGGCTGATGCAGGTGTAATTTATCCCTGAGGAATTTGGCGCCTTGGTTGTGTATTGCTCTGTGTGTGATTCACATTGATTTGAATTTTATTTGTTTTTTTTTATGGGTAGCCAATGTAGTATTTTTAGTGTGGGTGTGATGCGTTCTCTTCAGAGTTGTTTGAGAAGGAGTCCAGCTGCCACATTTTGTATGCTTTGTAGTTTTTTTAGCAGTCATTCAGGCATACCCAGATATAGGCTATTTGCGTAATTTACTCTGGACATGACGAGAGCTATGATGGTAAGTGTTTTGTTGGTGAATGATAGGAATGGTATGATCATTTTTCTCAGGAGAAAGAAGCATTTCTTGAGTAGAGCATTTACATTTGGCTCTAGAGTGAGCTTGTTGTTCATCAGGACCCCCAGGTTTTTTGCAATCGACGATGGTACTGGGGTCATAACAAGTTCTTTTGGCCAATGGATGTAGTTGTTGTCTCCTCTGTGTCTTGTGATGATCATTATCTCTGTTTTGCCTGGGTTAATTTTGAGGTGGTTCAAGTTCATCCAGTTGAATATATCACAAAGGCAGTTCTCTAGTATTGTGTTCTCTTCTCAGTAGTCTTGTATTTTGAAGATTATTTGTGTGTCGTTGGTGTTGTTGTAGCAGGTAAGGCTGTGTCGTTTTATGATTTTGATTAGTAGGTATAGGTAGATGTTGAATAAGAGCGGGTAAAAAGATGATCCTTGTGGTACTCCATATGTGGAGTATCTTGGTTTGGATTTGAATGGTTTCATCCATACGGTTTCCATTCTGTTTGTTAGGAAGGATTTGATCCATAATAGGGCAGTGTCTGTTATTCCCAGTCCTTCTAATCTTGTTAAGAGGATATCGTGGTTGACTGTGTCGAATGCAGCTGACAGGTCTATGATTATCAAGGCAGTATTGTTGTCTAGAGTCTGCATTTGTTTTTAGGTTGTCCCATATAGAGAAGTGAGCTTATGCCATTCCTCTCATTGGCCTGGAGCCAACTTGTGCCTGGTCTAGTAGGCAGTGCCCTCCTATGAATACTTGGGTTGTTTTGTAAACATACGTTTAAAGCAGTATGGCTATATACGGGATATTGGAGATGGGTCTGTAGTTGGATAAGTCCTCTACGTTTCCTGCTGTGTCTTTGAGTAGCAAATAGATTTGTATATGTCCGGGGACGGGGGTCTTCGGGAATGCCTGATTTGTGGCTTTGATTTACCAGTTTGACGAAAGTCTCCACTGATATTTCTGGAAAGATTTGTAGTTTGTTCGGATGTTCCTCATGAGGATAGGTGGGGTCTGTAGTGGGATCGCGTGGTCTGTTTTGTATGCTTTGTTGGATGGTAGTGATTTTATTTTTGCAGTGGTCTCTTAGGTCATTGCATAGTTTCATTATGGGAATTGGTGTGTTGTTGCATCCAGATGGGTTTTTTATTTCATTTATGATTTTGAAAAGTTCTTTTTGGGTGTTTGGTGCTTTGAGGATTCGGTTATCATAGTGTTTCCTCTTTGCTTTTTATATTTCCTTTTGTATGAGCAGATCTCTTGCAGATATTTCAGTTTGTTTGCAGCGTTGTTGTTGATCCCCCTTTCTGTTTCTAGTTTTTGTTTTTTTTCTTTTCATGGCGCTGAGTAGTGGGGTGAACCAGTTTGTCATTGTTTTTTTTTTTTTACGTGAGGGGATGAAAAGTTTTTCTTTTGCGATTTCGTCTATGGTTCTTGTGTTCCAGCTGTGGAATAAAGCTACTTTTTTATCCAGGTCAGCTTCTTCCATAATTGTTGCTTGTGGTTTGCTGAGTTCCAGGAGTTCTGTTAGGGTTGAATTTTTGATGGTTCTCCAGTTTCTTTTCATGGTGAATGATGGTCTGTCTTGTTGTTTGTTAACAAGTGGCACAGCGAGTAGAGCGCCCGCTTTGACACTCGTGCAGAGCCTGTTAACGCAGGTTCGAATCCCGGCGGGGCCAAACTCAGCCTTTCATCCTTCCGAGGTCGATAAATGAGCACCACACACCGTGGGTAATAATAAGCAGCGCTCAGATACCTGAGGGTTTGTAGCGCTATATAAAAGCCTAATTATTATTATTATTATTATTAATTGGAATGGCCATTTTGATTATAAATGGAATGATGAGGTGGTTGCCCCAGTGTATTTAAATTGGGGGTGCCGTGTTAATGAGTTTTTTATTGCCGAAGATTGCATCAAGTGTATGCCATGCCGAGTGTGTCGCTCCTTTACTAGTTGTTGTAGGTTCAGTGCTGCTAGTTGGGAAATTAAAGATTTTTTGTGGTTGTGGTTACTTCATCGAACCAGATAATGAAATCTCTGAGGATGATCAAAGGATTGTGCTTGATGTCTAGGATGCTGCTTGCATCCTTGAAGTGTCTACAAAGGTTGCATCGTAGGTTGGTGGTCTGTATATCAGTATCAATTTCAAGTTTCTTTTGGGGTTTACTGATAGGCGTAGTATTAAGGATCCACATTTATCAATGTTTAGTGGATCTTCCAGTTTAATAGCCGGGTGTTCCTCGTGGATGATTACCAGTCCCCCCCTTTTATTTGCCCTGTTTGCTTGGGTGCATTTGAAGATTTCAGGAAGGCAGTTGCTGAGGGTGATCTTGTAATTGTCGTCTAGCCATGTTTCGGTTACAAATGGG
Source organism: Ambystoma mexicanum (assembly GCF_040938575.1). Taxonomy (NCBI): domain Eukaryota; kingdom Metazoa; phylum Chordata; class Amphibia; order Caudata; family Ambystomatidae; genus Ambystoma; species Ambystoma mexicanum. The sequence goes on from NC_090939.1 coordinate 341,804,389, forward strand.
ATGTCGATTCCAACGTCAGACAGGAGGTTGTATATTTGGGTTGAATGTTTGGACATTTACCTTGCGTTTATTAAATTACAGTGGATTTTCTTTGTGTGTTTTTGTTTATTGGTTGTTCCTTGTTCCGGTTTGTAGTTGCTCTGTCGTGGTGTTTCTGTATTGATGTTGATTGGAGGAAGAACAGCAACATCTGCTTCTTCATTGAAGTGGTCCACTAGGTTGCTAACGTGGCTGTTCAATTGTGGTGCTTCTCCAGTGATGACGATTGGTTGAAGATCAGCGATAGCTTTTTCTTCATTGAATCAGTCTGTTAGGTTAATGGCAGGGTTGTTGGTTACCAGGGCTTCGTCGTCTTGTTTGGTAGTTGTGGATATCGATGGTGCCCCTCTGTTCTTTTGATGTATGGGGTAAGCGGGTTGGGATCATCCCACTCTCTTACTGGGTGCTCCTTTCTTTTTTCTGAGTGTTTTGGGGGAATATTTGTATGTGTCGTATGTTGTTGAGGTATAGACGTTCCGTGGTTGTCACAAGTTAGGGAGTAAGATATAACTATTTTTCTCTTACATCGTTTGTTCTGGTGATGACCGTGTTAGGTGGGGTCTTTCCTGAAATTGAGGCTGTTTCTGCTCAGTGCTGTTGGCTTTGTGTGTCCATGGCCATTGATGCATGATCTTGCTCTCTTTCTCGTCATCCTTTTCTGGCTCGGGGCATTTTGGTTCATGGTGGAGAGGCAGCACGGTAAGTGGTCCTCTGATCCATTGTGCAAGCACAGTATTGATGTTTCTTTTAGTCTTTATATGCTTGGATGCTCTGAGGTTCAGTCGGTCCTTCCTGTTGATGGGTCGGGTGTGTTTCCTATGGGTGCACTGTCAAGGGTATTGGGGAGATGGGCGTTTGGCTGTCGGGTGGTTTAGGACTCAGTTAGTTAAGGTGATTAGTGATAGATCTCAGGTTGTTGGTGGGAAGTTGGGATTGGGTTTCACCAGTGTGGAACGATGAATAATGGTAGGCAGTGCATAACGCTACAATTGTGTTCCGGCGGGACTTGTTTCAAACGGTCTTAGGCGGTTGTTCCTGTGGCTGGTTTTGGGACCCCTTGGTAGCTAGTGAAGGTCTGGGTATAAGGGAGTAATAATTCAGTGTCCAGATCTGAGGTGACTGGATAGCAGGAGGGGCCTGGCTTCAGGTGGTGACTGAGACAGAGATGGATATGAGGGTCCTGTATAGTCAGATATCAGGGACCTGTACAGCAGGAGAGAGGCCTATGCCTAGCAGAACAATTGAATAATATACTAAATACAGCTAGATTTGAGAATCCTGTATAGTGGGAGAGAGGCCCACGCCTAACAGAACAATTGAGTGCAATACTAAACCCGGCTAGAGTCAATTTAGCAGTTGAGTACAATCCTAAACACAGCTATGTTTGAGAGTCCTGCACAGTGGGAGAGAGGCCCACGCGTAGCAGAACAATTGAGTACAACACTAGGCAGAAAAAGTGATTACAATACTAAGCACAGCCAGACACGAGAGTCCCGCACAGTGGGAGAGAGTCCCAGGCCCAGCAGAACAATTGATTACAATCCCAAACACAGCTAGATCTGAGAGCACCACAAAGTGGGATAGAGGCCCATGCCCAACCGAAGAAATGAGTACAACACTAAGCAGAACAATCGAGTACAATACCAAGCAATGCTAGATATGAGAGTCCTGTATAGTGGGAGGGAGGCCTACGCCTAGCAGAACAATTGAGTACAACACTAGGCAGAACATCTGAGTATAGTACCAAGGACAGCTAGATACTAGAATCCTGTATAGTGGGAGAGAGGCCCAGGCCCAGCAGAGCAACCAAGTACAATACTAAGCAGAACTATTGAGTACAGTACCAAGCACAGCTAGATATGAGAGCCCTGCATAGTGGGAGAGAGCCCACGCCCAGCAGCGCAACCAAGTACAATCCTAAGCAGAACAATTGAGTACAGTACTAAACACAGCTAGATATGAGAGTCCTGCACAATGGAAGAGAGACCTACGTCTAGCAGAACAATTGAGCTCAACACTACGTAGAGAATTGAGTAAAGTACCAAGCACAGCTAGATATGAGAGTCATGTATAGTGGGCGAGAGGCCCACACCCAGAAGAGCAATTGAGTGCATCAATAAGCAGAACAATTGAGTAAAGTACTAAGCACAGCTAGATATGAGCATCTTGCAAAGTGGCAGAGAGGCCCACACCAAGTAGAGCAATTGAGTACAAAACTAAGCAGAACAATTGAGTACAGTACTAAGCACAGCTAGATATGAGAGTCCTGCACAGTGGGAGAGAGTCCCACGCCTAACAGAACAATTGAGTGCCACAATAAGCAGAACAATTGGGTATAGTACTAAGCACAGCTAGCTATGAGAGTCCTGTATAGTGGGAGAGAGGCCTAGGCCTAGCAGAGCAATTGAGTACAACACTAAGCAGAACAATTGAGTACAGTACTAAGCACAGCTAGATATGAGAGTGTTGCATAGTGGAGAGAGACCTATGCCTAGCAGAACAAATGAGTACAACACTAGGCAGATAGAGTGCAGTACTAAATGCAGCTAGAATTGACAGAGTGGGAGTTAGGTGCACAGTGGAAAAAATCACAGTGTTTTAAATAAGTTTGCTAAGTGGCTAGGCTTCCAGCATAGAGTAATTGCTCAACTCCCTACCTAGGCCACTCTTACCATACTGGTCCTCGTAGCTGCTGGTTGATGGCTGGCCTCTGGCTTCCCCTGCTGACACCTGCAGACACGATCTGGAGCTGCCTCTGTTGTAGCCGTCCTTTGCCTAGGGGTCCTTCGCCGCAGAGGCTGCACGGGCAGGGGCTGCACTGGGAAGGTGGTATAAAAGCAACTATATCTCCAATCAGGGGAGGTGAGAGGGCAAGGAGGTGGGATTAATTCAGGAAATGGGCCGGGGTAGGGAGCGCTGGTTATGGGGTGCGGGCACGATCACAGCAGTAGATTTAAAATAGATGTGGACAAATTAGTGGCCCGTGGTGGTCAGAAAATACCAACACTTACTGGTTGCAGTCTAGGCCAGATGAGAGAGTGTACTGTAGAGCCTGCTGCTAGGCCTCACACAAACACATGATCCTCCAATCAGAGGAGGTTGGGGAGGTGGGATTTATTCAGGAAATATGGGCCGGGGCAAGGAGCGCTGGTTACGGGGTGCAGGCACGGTCCCAGCAGTACATTTAAAATAGATGTGGACAAATTAGTGGCCCGCGGGGGTCAGAAAACACCAACACTTACCAGTTGCAGTCTAGGCCAGATGAGAGAGCTGCATTCAGCGCCGGCTGCTAGGCCCCACACAAACACACAATCCTCCAATCGGGGGAGGTAGGAGGGCGGGAAGGTGGGATTAATTCAGGAAATGGCCCGGGGCAAGTAGAGCTGATTACGGGGTGCAAGCACAGTCCCAGCCGTAGATTTAAAATAGATGTGGACAAATTAGTTGCCCGTGGGTGTCAGAAAACACCAACAGTCACTGGTTGCGATCTGTATGGGTTTTTTCAATCCACCTTTTTCCCCTCCACACCCCCCCCACAACAACCCAATGTTTTTTATAATTGTACATACAACAGTGTACTGTGCACAAATGTGTTGGTGAGAATACCAGGTATGCCAGAGGTCTTCGGGATTGCTCCTGAGGGCCCAACAACTGTCTCTCCAGGATAACAGAGGACTCAGCCAAGGGCAAGTTAGAACTGTTGTTTATTACAAAAAAAGACATGGATCATACAAGACAATCACGATTCTCCAGTAAATCTCAATTTTACAAGGCGCGGTTCCCAGTTTTGATACCACATGTCGTCATCACCTAGACCCGCCCCCAAAAACCTTTCTCCATTTCTAATAGGATGCTGAGAGTTGTATCACCCATAGCTAGCCCATATAGAGGTTATTCTACTGGCCCTCACCTGTCAGGTGGCTGACCTGACCCGTCCCCAAGAAACTATATATTACATTGTTGCGGGGTCGTAGACTTACCATTGGCCCTTGCCCTCTGCCATCCACTGCTGCATTTATGTCTCTTGATTGGTTAGATCTGTTCTCCCCAGGCCTGGGACACAGTTTGGTTCCAAGCCCTCTGTACACCTCTTCAAGGTGATGTGAAATCAATGTGTCCCCCAATTGTATCTGGTAGTAGACCACCTTAGCCTGGGAGAGTGTGCTCCCTGTTGCAACATTTGTTTCACTTCTCATCTGGATTGCTGAGAATGGCTTGTCTTCCCACCACGGGTGAATGCCCATTGTCTAGGTTGTTTGCATCACGTGGTTGTGGACCACAAAATTGAGCTCTTTGGTTCCACATTCATGAAGATGTATCCCGTTTTCCTGCAGCTGGTCCTTTGTAGCTTGGAGCTTGGAATGTGCTTGTTTTATCTCTGACCTTGGCTGTGAGCTCAGTTTTCACTTTGTGCAGCCTGAGCCTGCTTCCCTTCTCTGGTTTCATGTAGCCGGAGGCCTTCTGTAATTTTCCATAGATTTATGTGATTTTTACATGCTCGTAGGGTGCTATGTTGCCAAGAGATTGGCCGTAGGCGGTCCAACCAGGCTCCATATACACTCCTGTCCTCCCATAGATTTAGTTGCCAACAGCAACCCCAGACACATGTTTCGGCCTGGTTGGGCCTCAACAGTGAGGTGGAACTTTTCCTCTCTTAGAACAGTGAGCAAGGATTCCACGTCTGGATTACCCTTGTAACTTAGGGTGAAAACCCAAAGCTACTTAATATGCAAACAAAAGGGGGATTCTGGGAGTTTTTCTACTAACGGCCTATATCCCGGTTTAGAGTCTCAACCAGAGTCTTTAGCTCACTATCATTTCACAGAAGAGAAATGTCCATTAGATACCAGACTTTGTCCTTCCCAAGGGCAGTCCAGTACCGAAATCTACTAAGAATACTCTACATGTTGACTTCTAACTGTATGTATACTCCTTGTAACTGGCAAATAACTTTCTGTTTATTCAATGATGTATGCAATTTAAATGGCCTCACTTGTTGCACTTAATCACCTACCACTGCACCCTTGACAATGATGAATTGATATAGTTTAGTTTTTTTTCAAAGTTTTTTTTTTTTAATTTGTAACGCGCACGTGACAAACTTAATCGTATTTTGGCGCAGATGACAACAACAGAAGTAGAATATTTCAATTGAAACATAACCCCCAAAAACACAGGGCTATCTACCTAAATAGATATGATGCTCCATATCTTAACAAATCTCCTGTAAATGGTTGTAGCCTTGATAAAGACCTTTTGTTGGTCGAAACACGTGTCAGCACCTATGGTGATCAAATCAATATTTAAAAAACCACAATGGTATCTAAAATAAGAGTGTGAACCAATAACTGAATTGTGTGGAACATAAATGACCAAAACAAAGAATAATAACACCGTATAATCATGTTTGTAAGCGCCACTTAGGCTGGAATCCAGCAAAAAAACTACCCAATACAGACTTTTGGCACTAGAGTACATCCCCTTTGGTTCCTACAAACAGGCTGCTAATTCAAACAAATCTGGTATCTCATTAATACGTTAGGTGCAGTAACCAACAGTTCCAAGTGCTTTGACCACTCCCCTGAACCCATCATTTACTTTTTGTACTTCTTGCACATATTCCTGCTTCAATAGATGAGCTGCACAGAACATCAATCCTGCTTCCCATCCTTTCTTGGACGCCACTAGTCCATAGATTAGCATCTGATTTCTTTCCCAGCATCCAGGCCTCCAAGCTATCAGGGCAGTCTATTATCTTCATTTCTGTTATGACCACTTCTTGCTATTGTGCCCTACGATACGTGAGCAACTTGCTCTTCCATGCAGGCTCCTTTTCCATCTGTGCAGTCTGGATCTAATCATCCTGGAATCTAAATGACCATTCCGATCTCCATCATAGAGTGGCCCAATGTCCTTGGAACTGTCCTCGAGTCATGCATGCTGCAAGGTGAACAAGACATCTGGCATCATATTCTGGCATTTCTCTGGAAAAGTTTGGGCAGCATTCATCGGATAAGGTACGAGAGCACAGAGGTAGCAACCCTCCTTAGATGTTCTCTCTCCCACTTTTTCATGTGGTGGTACCACATGTTATTATCCAAGTGTGCTGTACTATCTATATATATGTTTATCCCATCATTGTCTTCCTCTGCACTCCTCCTGTGTCTCCCTAATATGATGTTTGCAGGCCATGGGAACAAATCTAAAGCAGCTCTACTATGGGGAGACAACACAAGGGGCTTCGGCACATTGGAAATGGGCAAATCTACAAGAGTTCCTGGAGTGGGGAGGATTGAAGGGACATCTGCTTTGTTTAGATCATTAAAATAGAAGAGGCGTATGAGGAGAAACAAAGACACAGAGCATAATTGTGCACATGTATATCACAAACCAACATATTAATCCCCACCACTTATGCCATTCTGGAATTTCTTGAGCTTGCTCAGTCTCCCAAATCATACCAGCTTCAACATTGCTCATTTTTACTTCAATTTAAGGAAGGAAAAACACTTTTACTCCGGCAATTGCAATAAATCTGGAAACTGCAGTGATTCCTCTACTATTGCTACAAGCAGCCTTCTAATTACAGGGCCATTCTTGGGATCCTGTAAACAAGTATGCATGTCTACATCTCTTCTCACAAGAGCAGGATAAGCCGAAGGATAAACACAAAAACAGGAAGTACGATCCTGTCAGCATCTCCGTCTGTCAACATTTGGGCTGGTTGGTTTCCTTCCTGCTGCCTGTCATCTTTCTCCCGTTGATACTTTTAGGTCTACAGCAAGGCAATGCCACTTCATAATACAGCAAGGATTTTTCAGACATAGCGCGCTGCAAAAACTCAAATGAAAATTACAATGGCTTAACAACTTTCCCTTCACTTCATCCACTTTATGCCAGGTATCAAATACCCTCTGACTTCTGCCCTGAAATCCTCTCAAACACAACATTGCCTGATATGGAATTGCATACACGTGCCACCAACGTGCATTTCTCTGGAACCCCTCTTGGCTGATAAATGTACAAACACCATCAAGTGTGCTGTAATGTCCATATAGTCAATATTCTTACCACTTGTCCACATGTTCATGCAAAGTTGTATCAGTCCCACTATAGCCATGATCTCATTGTGCCATTCCGCTACCACTTAGAGAGATGAACAACATCAACCAAGAACTTCCCAGTGGTAATTGACTTTTTCTATAAACTACTGAAATCCAGTCCTTTCCAGAAAAGAGGAGAACAAGATGTATGTTACCAGCATTGTTGCCAGGTGTTCCTCAGGCATGTGATGTTTGTGAATTGAGCAGGTTCTGTCTGCCATGTGACTTGTGACGTGTGGCCTGTTTTGCAACACTTAAACACTGGCCTGGTAAAATGTGGAATGACATTTTTTTTTTCTCGCTGAGGTACTGAAGATTTTGCTTGCTGTGGTATGGGAAGTAAGCATTCAAGAATGCTTCACTTAGTTCCATATTTGTGTATGATAATGATGCATAAAGGACCACTTTGTTGTGGTAAGCAATTTGGCTTGTGACGTCTTATAGCAAAACATATTTCAGCAGTGACAGCAGTGTGTGCAAGTAACTAGATTTCATTGCTGTGTGGCAAAGTGTGGCCTGTTGTGGGTGACCGTTGGTTTTTGCAGCGGAAACAGAATGCAGTGCTGTGCTGGTCCTTCTTCACTGTCAGTGGACCTTGCAGTGAAAGAGGAGAAGACATCCTTTAAAGATCTCTTGCCCTCACGAAGCGCGCACCGAAAGTGCAGCAAAGTGTGGTCTGTTGTGGTCCGTGAGGGGCCAGGAGTGGCGTGGAGGCTATTAGGCAACATTAACAGTGACTTCAATCTAGCATCTGGAAAACTTGCAAGCTGAACTATAACTGTAAGTCTTTTTCACTTTTTATCCCCTTCTGAGCACTCAACCTACTTGCCAAAGCAAGAGAGTTTCGGATAGTGTGTATCTAACTAATTAACGAGCGACACCTGATTTTTCATCTTAGTTAGAAATTATTATTTGAGACTCCAACATGTTGGTCCCACCAGTCTCTCAATCTTCAGTTTATAATTTATGAAGTAATTTCACCATGGCCAATGCGGAAATAGGAGCCTCCACTCTCATGAAGAATCTTGACAGTAGACGAATGCGGGAGAGGCTGCCTTTTCAGGATTCTGCAATGAAAAAGAAACAAGTCAAAATCACTGAGTTGCGTCTGTCTAAAGTAATATCTGACCAGTCAAGTCAGACTTAGGGCCCAATTCAGAGCTCGTACAAATGATAGTGTGGAAAGCTAACATTCTCCCCTTCAGTTTCCAGCACCACCATTCTGGGGTGGGTGCAGGGTCGGACTGGGACAAGAAATAGGCCCGGGCACTGAAAATAAAAGTGGGCCACCCCTCGCCTCACAACCCTTGGCCTCTGATGACATGACCGAAAGTGATGTCATTAGACCCTAACCCAAAGTGACATCCTGGGAAGGATGAAACATGACCTTTCACACCTTGACAAAATAGGAAGTGGCATGAAATAGCATTGTTCCTAAGTACACTAAGAAAAATATGGTTATGACTTCACTAATGTGATGTACATTTCATGCAAGAATGGAACACCAGATGTATCATTAATATCTGTGTGTATAGATCCATATTGTCAAATTACTGTGAATGCAAGCAGACGTCCACGGCCAAATGATAATGTTATTGTATAGCACTTACGCTTAAGCTTTTTTTATAGCATACAGTATCATACAATACAAGTACAATATCACCCACCCTGTGTTGGTACTCATTTATCGACCTAAGAAGGATGAAAGGCTGAGATGGCCTTGCTGGGATTCGAACCTGAAGATCACACACACATTGCAGCAGTGAGCGCTCAACCCATTGAGCTATCATATCGGCTATAGTAAAATGAGCAATTATTCTGTAGTGGATACCATTAAACTGGTAACTGAGATTTAACAGCAGACAAGTTAAGTACATCTGCAGGTCTGGTGCAAAGTTGGCCGCATGTCAAGCCTGCATGCATCTACTTTCAGGCTTCAGAGGTTGGCAAAATAGGGAAATCAGCGCACTCACAGGACATTCCATACTCTGAGCACTCGTTACCTCATACATGCAAACAAACATCCTGAACAGCATGCAGTGAGATGGGAAAGATAGACACATTACAACAAAGTATTCATAGTGGCACAATGAAGTCAATGGCAATGTGCTGTGGTCACATTTTTCTACACTGTACAGAAGCTTTTAGGCACAAGAATTTTGTCAAGTGACCGCGGACACCGAGATGGACTGTCTTGTGATGATCATAACAGACACACCGGCAGAAAAAAAACATGCTATTATTGCAACTTGTGAAAGGCAAAATACATATGGGCCTCATTACGAGTATGGTGTTAACTGTGGCGGTAAAATCAACATGGCAGCCGCCAAACTCGTAATATTACCAGCACCCGGAAATGGGCAATTACTGGGGTATGCCGACCCCGGCAGACCCGGTAATTACCCATCGCCGGTTGCTGGTACCCATTACTCCCCATTCCCATTTGAGCCTGAGAGGGCTCAATGGGTATGAGGAGGTCGGATGCACCGCCACCATTCACAATGGTGCCGGTGGATCTGAGATGCTGTGCTTGCGGTGCCGCTCTGCCCACCAGGTCAGACCTGGTGGGTAGAAAGGCACCTGCGAGCACAACTCGTGGTTTGCCGGTCCTGGAACTATGGTACCAGCAAGCTTACCAGTACCATAGTTCCTGGACCGGGAAACTCGTAATGATCCCATAGTACGAAATGGATGCTTATTCTACTCTAAAATTGGTTGCCCCGCCCCTCAACTTTGCATGATGCAGCAGCATGTGAATGATGCATGCATCATACATTATGATGCACACATCATGCATGCAAATAAATCATCAAAGCAAGGTAACATGTGTTACCTTCCTTTGATGAATTATGCCGTTGCAGGTATTTTTTTCCCCAAATAAATTCACATTTTGGTAGTTGTCCAAACCGGCCAGGCATGGGCAGAAACCGGCCCCCTTTCCCCAGGGACGATAATCCAACCCCGGGTGGGTGGATATACTGGAGGGGAAATGTCGTGCTTCCAAGCAGCAAAAGCTGCATACAAATACCGTCTACATAGAAACATGTGCTCCAGTGGCACTGTAAGCATTTTCTAAAAAAGGTGTCAATTTTCTAGTTTAAGAAACTTTCATTAAACTAGAAAAGTGGTGATGCAGTCTTGAAAATGCCTTTTCAACAAAGGAAAAAGAATGAAGCAGTCTTTAGCGTCAACTCACTAGTGTCATATTTTAACTGCGCTTATTGCTGTGATAAAGCTGTGGTCTTGAGAGCAGAATTCCCTTGCAGTGCCATCCCTGCATTTCTCTTGGTTGCTAAGGCTGTTGTCGAAGTGTAAATTAGGCTAATGCTAAAGTCGTTACTTTGATGCCAGATTGCTGCATTAGCACTTTGTCTGAATAGGGTACTTCTGAAAAAAGTGTTCATCCTTCATGGATGAACACTTCCGTGATTTTGCATGCCCCTCTGAATCGGGCCCAGAATGTATTGATATTATATGATATGGCATTTATAACACCCCTATACTCAAGTGTTCAAGGAGCGACGAGGCAAGGGAGGGTAACAGATGGAAAACAGAGACAACAATCTTACTAGGCCAGTTGACATTGAGATCACGGGGGAGCGGAGAAGGAAAAGTGCAGGGGGAAAGGGAGAGGGGGCAGTGCAGTACATAGAATAGCAGTAAAAAAAGGAAATAAATAAAAAGTTAAAAAGTGCAGCCAGCTGGTGGCATGTGCAAGGGTAAGCGCAGACATAAGGTGTCGAGTGCTGGTAGGGGGCTGTAGGGATACAGAGACAGTCCCTGAGTGCAAGTGTTGCCGGGGGGGGGGGCAGTGCAAGTGTGCAAATTGCAGGGAGGGGACCTGGGCCGAGATCAGAGGGTAGCCAGGTAACCAGTGCAGTTTCAGTTTCAGTCAGGAGATCAGCAGTGGAGAGGAGGTGAGAAAGCAGAATTTAGAAAGAGGCTGTTGCAGTAGTCCAGCCTAGAGAGAATTAGAGTTCTGGAGACAATGAGCTTCTGGGGGAAGGAGATGAAAGGAAGAATACCTCTGAGGAGGTGAAGCTGGTAATGTGACTTCTTAAAGACGTCAGAGATGTGAGGAGAGAAGGAAAGTGTGGAGTCGAAGATGACCCCAAGGTTTTTAACCACGGTTTTTAGCCTCAGAGGTGGACGCTGGAGATGGCTTTACATCCCGGCCGAAAGCCACACATATAATCGACACATTAGGTATGCAGTAATTAAATCACAGCAAAAATGCTGTGGTTTGACCCGGTAAAGGTGTACCCCATTATACCTTTTAAGGGTATAATAGGGTCTGGGGATTGCGAGGGGCTGTCCCCTGCATCCTTTCCATGGATTACGGTGGTAAAACCACAGCCTTTCTGCTGCTATTTTCTGTGTAAACTGTCATTTCTTAAGTGATTTGAACACATGGAACCACACACTGTTGACAAACAATTGTTGAGGGAAATGAGGGCTCTCTAGTTCTGGTTGCCTCATTTCTACTTATGTGTCGTGACCTGGAGGAATTTTCTCATTTGGGAGACCAAATTGTACATAATTTGAAGCAAGAGTTGCTCGTGCACAGACATGGTGTGCCTCTATCTACCCCATCAAAGATGTCTTTCAACCAGGACTACTTTACGCCGAGGAACATCCAGAAGCACATAGTCAAATATATTTCCCAATCTAAACAACCTGGGTATATGATATCTGCATTGCATTAAGTCTTAGAATCATTGCTGAGACCTATTGATAACATTAAGGACTCAGCACAAAAAAAAATAAATTGACAAATTAGTGACTATTGACAAGAAAATTGTACTGGTTAACAACAATGTATGTGCACAGGGCTTGACTTATGAAAATTAAATTGCTCGCCACATCTATTTGCTGTGGGTGATGAAGCAAATTAAAGTAATGAGGACACTCCTGAGTTTATAACTATCAATGTGGATACTTCCTGCATGATGCATGAACACAACGTGCCCATGACAAGGAATCAGAGGAAAAAGGCACATGATAAGGCAACACAGAGGAAAAACATCTAAGAATCAGCTGAGTATTAACAACAACAACAGAAAATTCTCGAGAAAATGTCTTCCTCATTGCCTGCTAAAGGTGAAATCATTGATTTAAACAAACAGCCTTCTGATACTTTTGATGTGAGTAAATCCAATAATGATCTATCATCGAGGAACAACTAAACAGTGAAGATGGCGACTGGAGGAAAAAAGGAGGAAGGTGCAGTAAATCAAAAAGAAAGTTCTACCTTCCTTGTTTCACAGAAAGTCTCCAAACCTATACAAGATGTCTGTGAGTTTGAAACTGTTGAAGCATCCGATGATGAGGAAACTACAACCTCTAGGACTCCAAACCTTACTCCAATTTTTCCGGAAGCCCGGTCTAGCATACAACTTGCAACCTGTCTTGATTTTACAAGTGACTGATTGCAACAAACAAGGTCACATAATTTGTATTTGTATTTGTATTTATTAGGTTCATTTAGCGCATTAACCCAAAGCGCTTTACAATATAACATCAGGATACAAGAATAATGAGAGAAGCATATTTACAATCATGAAACAAACCAGTGAAACAATATGTAGAACAATTTACCTAGGTGGAAGAAGTGAGGGAAGGGATGAGGAGTAAGGGAAAAGAGGAGGTAGTCAAGGAGAAAGATGAAGTTTCAAGGGGGATAGGAGGAGGGATAAGGGAAAGGAGAGGGTAGGAAGGTGGTTAGGAGGGAGAATAGGGAAGTAGGAGAGGAGTGATGGTAGGGAGGGAGGTCAGGGGGAATGGAGACGAAGAGATTTCAGGGAGGCACAGAAGGAGGAGTAGGTGGGAAATGAGCAGATAGAGATAAAGGGTCTGATTCATGGAACAAATGTGTGCCGAAATTTGTGGCGCAAGCTGGCGCAAGCGTGAAAAAGCAAGCGCACGTGCCCGCATGCGATTCATGGAAGGCCCTGCGTGTGTTTTCTGTGGGATGAGCGCCAAATCCGTGGGTGGTGCAAACGGGCGCACACGTCACTTCAACATCCCGAAAGCCTTGCACGGCGTGCACAGTGAAAGCGTACCACGTGTAGCGCACACACCAAAAAGGGGGTGGAACACACATAATGGGGAACAACGCGTGAAAATGAAGGCGTAACTGGGGAAGTACTGCTGGGAAATACACGGAACGCCCACACTCGTGCAAACAAGTATTCATGGAATCGAATACGGGAAACCTGCGCACTCCAAAATACATGCACAGGCGTAAACACGTCCGCATCACGAAGGCAGGCAGAAGCGTCCCTGCGCAGTATAAAAGTGCACGCAAACAACAAACACGTATATACAGCTACGATGAATGTCCCATTTCTCACAGCCCAGATCTTGGGACACCGCAGGATGAGGAAAATAGCCAGGCCTCGCAATTTTTTGCCCAGGACCAGCCTTTTTGGGATGCTTGATCAAGAGGTCTATGGCAGGTATAGTATAGGTTTCCACATCATATCATCCTAGACCTGGTCACTGAGTGGGAGGATGACCTCACATCACCCAACTTGTGCTCCCAAGCACCAAGCCCCTTGGAAAAGGTGCTCAATGTCCTGCATTTTTTGGCCACTGGTTCATTTCAGCAGACAACTGCCATAGTTGGGGGTGTCTCACAGGCCACACAGTCACGCTGCCTACACCAGGTGTTGGCAATCATGACTGCACGCCCCTCAGTCTGCAGGCACATATACATGCCCAGAACTACCGCAGAAAGGCAGGTCGTGGTCCAGGACTTTTACAGGGTGGCACACTTCCCCAAAGTGCTTGGTGCCATAGATTGCTTCCATGTGGCCCATGTGGCCCTACGACCACTGAGCACATCTATCGAAACCGCAAGCACTGGCATTCCATCAACGTGCAGGTAGCATGCGATGCCATAGGAATCATCACCTCTGTCCATGCAAACTATCCAGGGTCCACCCATGACAGTTTCATATACAGATTATCCACCCTGATCCAGGTCCTGGAAGCTCGGAAGCATGGCGACACATGGCTCATAGGTTAGTACAAATGCCTGTGCACATGCATGGATGTCACACACAGACAAATACACAAACCCAACTAATGACAACCATCATTACCTCCCTAGGGGAAGTGCCTACCCTCTCAGCACCCACATGATGACGCCAATATGGAACCCCACCACACCCCCCAGATAAGATACATTGCAGCCCATATTGCAACCAGGGCCATAGTGAAGCGGACATTCAGAGTGCTCAAGTCACACCTACGCTCCCTTTACCGCTCTGACGGCCAGCTACTATATGCACCCCCAGTAGTGTGCAAGATCATTGTGGCAGCATGTGCCCTGCACAACGTCGCAACACGGCATGGTATACCGGTGGACATGGTGATTCCCCCACATTCCCAAACACATTCACAGGAGCTGCTCATGGGAGGGGAGAGGGTACATGGCGAGGCAGCCCTGACCCAGCTTGTGGCCACATTTTACACCTAAAGACTCCCATAGTTGGGGGCGTCTCACAGGCCACCCCTGCGGAGTGCGCACAGGACTGGCACATACCAGGTGACAATCGATGATGACAAAGAGAAAGTCAACTGTCACAACCTTACCACCCTGAGAATGTTGCCACGGAAGTGCTACATTGTGTGCATCCCTAGCTACTTAAACATAACCAAAAGGAACACATGCAAGGTGAATATCCCACCACCCTCCTGCAAAACAGGCCATGTAAATCACTGCTATGTCACCCAAACCCTCCCAACACCCATGACCCCTGTCCTCCATGCCATGCCATGGCATGCAACAGCTGAACAGCCAACCAAATGCACAACACATGACACACACGTCATTAAGTGCATTGTGAGAAATGTAGACCGGCTTGAGACATTCACACCTGACATGGGACCTGATGAACTCACTTTGCAATTATGAGTATGGCTGTACGCCCTAGACAGTGCTGGTAAGTCACTGGCACTGTCCATACTGTACCGCCATATTATGAGTAGCCCTGGCGGGTAGCGGGCTGTGTGGTGGTCACCACAGCTGCACCTGCAGCTACCACTACTGGTGGGCCCCTGCAGCTACCACTACTGGTGGGCTCGTGTCAGCACATGTTACTTACATGTTACTTACTGTCGGGTGGCAGGGGTGCCAGGGTCTGATGCAACAGCAGCATCACCTGGAGCCGTAGGGAGTGGTGGCATGGCTGCACCATCATGTGGCTGGACATCCTGCCCCTGTGGTGCACCCCTGCCTCTTCGTGCTGTACGGCCACCCTGACCACACTGGACTCCAGGTACTCCCTGGTCACCCCAGCCACATGCCCGACCATCCTCAACACTGGCAGGACACCCAGCTGAGCCCCCCATAACCTTGGTGGCCTCCCAACCATCGCACGGATGCACTACTGCCAACTGGAGGTGCACTGAACAATTGTCCTGGTCAATTGGGGTTAAGGGGGCAGGATACGTGATGGTAGACGCACCCAAGTGCTCCTGCAAGGCTGCCTGTGGACCCTGGGGATAAATGACGCTCACGCAATGCTCAGGCACCCCAAAAATACAAGGAAAACGTGTATGCAACCCCTGTAGCCCACGTGCATGTAAAAAAACATCACACAGTACGCTGTTGCACCCAGGAACACAAAAAAATGTATGTGATTAACACGCGGGCTACTATGACGTCAATAAATGGGGTACGCGACAAACAGGGGCACCCGCAGTGGGAAAAATAGCATTCCATAGCGTGTGTGACTTACCATATGCGTGGAAATTAAATACACGTAGGCACTGTAACCGCTGTGAAGCAATCGCGTGTGAACCCCAAAGTAGGTAAAACACATGCGTCGGTCTCCACTGAAAGCACGTACAGCCTGCTACAGACCTGTGTGGACCATTTACAGGAAATGCCTGCGCGTGTTGCGTCACATACGCGCTTACGCGCTAAGGGCCTTTCCTCGGATTACACGCTGACATGCTGTTTTTTCACGTGCAAAATCACTCCGTATCAAGCTGGCCACTCGACAACACATGGAAGACCACGCTCCTGCTCAGAAGCCCATTTTCCTGGCCCCAGAGTCCCTAGCCGACTACCACCAGCCATCTCCTGCTGCATGCCTGCTTGCTGGCCACATGCCCTGCTATTTGGTGCCTGCACGTCAGCCATCTGCAGGGGTCCAGTTGCTGTGACCACCCCTGCTGGAACAGAAGATTCCCGACTGCAGTTCCATCATTCCACAGCCCAGCACCAGGACCCAGTTGCCCACCCACACCTGCCCTGGGGGTTGCCATTTTGGGGGAAACAACTTCTGAGGTCACTGACAACCCCCAGCCAGAGAGGCAGAGGGCTGCCAGCTTCACAGCAGGAGAGGTTGGCAACCTGGCGGAGCAAGAAGGATCTGGATGGACATTGTGGTTGCCATCAACGCAGATGGGGTGGCAAACCGTGACCTACCACACATCCACAAGCGCTTGGAGGACTTCAGGTCCAGGACCCTCAGAAAGGCCCAGTGCCTCTTGGACGGAACAGGTGCAGAGGGGTGCCGGGTCCACCTTACCAATGACCAGATGAGGTCCTGAAGCGCATACGCCCAGCGCTTCACCTCCAGGTCTTTGAGAGGCAGACCCATCCGGAGTCGAGCGGTAAGTGTCCATGTGTACTGATTGGATGCAGTGCATCGTGAGGTGTGCCAGGAGTGTGCAGCATGGACATATGTCTTGAAAGGCCCATGTATGGATTTGTATGTACAGGGACATGGGCCTGCCGCATGTGAGTCCAATCATGTGTGATGCACATCAATGATGTATGTGTTCCAAAGCATAATGCACAAATGCATGTGGAGACGCACACATGTTAGCATTCTGTGTATGTACTATGCCATGGCTGGGGTGTGACACATGGATGCTGGTTCCACCTTCATGTAAGTGCACAGTGTACATGTGTGTGTGTGTGTTTGACATGTGTGCAACTGTGATACACCATGGATGCATGTGACACAGACATGTAGTGAGGCAATTGGCAGATGTGACATAGTTCCCGGTAATTGCACTGTGACAGGTGGTGGTGATGTACAGATGCATGTCTGTCTGGTGGTGTGTGTGCATGTGTTTGGAACTCCCCGTGTTGCTTGTGACATCTGGCTGACTTTTGGATGTTCATGCTGTTGTGTGTGTATGGATGCTGCTGCCTGATGCGCCATTCCTGTTAATTTGTGCATGCGTGTTGGTTCAAATGATATATGTGTTGTGGAGTGTGATGCCATCTGTGAAGTTTGACACTGCCACTCATGTGCAACTGTCATGAGTGCATATGACCATTGTACAGTGCCCTGATGCCTGTGTTCTGTTTCTCCCTGTCTGCAGCGTCAACTGATGAAGAGGGCGGAGACAGTGCTGTGGAGCACAGCGGCAGGGATCCCACCACCAGCCAGAGATGCAGGGCCCAGCTCCCCTCCCAGGTAGTCAGCTCTTCGGGGAGTGAGGAGTCTGGTGCCGCGTCCATGGCCACAGCTGCCGAGGGTACGTCCAAGAGGCAGCGTTTGGAGGTGGACTCCTTGGCAGCAGTAGGGGCAGCTGTGTCCCCACAGGGGCCTATGGAGGAAGATGGCACGGAGTCATCCAGGCTGGTGGGGGTTTGGTTGAGGAGGAGGCCACGGAAGGCCCACGCACGGGGCCTGGCAGGGGGGATTCCACTGGTGCTAGTGGTGCAGTCCAGGGGCAGGGGCAGGAGGCAGCACAATCCACCGCAGAGGTGACTGTGTGTAATCCTGTCCCAAATCCAGTGGCTGCATCATCTGGCATCAGCAGGGATGCCTCCGTACAGACCCGTTTTCAGGAGGGGATGCGCATACATAACTGGCCTTCCTCTCCCTGCGGATGTTGCAATCCGTGACCGTATTGAGCCTGTCCTAGCTGGGGTGGCGATGTGCCAATGTGGGATTCGGGATGACGTGCAGGGTTCTTGTCTGGACAATGCACATAATTTCGGATCCCTCTTTGGCTGCGTTGACCTACTAGGACAGGTCGTCGGCACTGGGTTCATCTGTGTGCTGGAACTCCTTGCGACCCCCTCCTCAACTGAACACCTTATGCACAGGACATCCTCTGTGCCATCTTCCAGCCAAGTATCACCTGGGGCCCCTGTGGATCTGCCCCTGAGCCAGTGACCAGGCTGGTGGAGGACACACCCCTGCCACAGTCGGGAGTCGGAGGTCCAGCAGCGGTGGCCACCCCACCAACTGGACCCCAGCAAGAGGAGGACGTGCAGGCATCAACAGGCAGGGCACGAGCACGGCAGCAGCAGGCTCAGGGTGGGAGCGATCATGGCTTGGGGCCATCAACATCACAGGGGCAGGCATCGGCAGGAGGGCAGGGGGACCCAGGATTGGGAGTGTCTTCCGTGTTGCAGCGGTTGGGCCAGCAGATAGATGCGGAGCAGCAGCGGGCAGAGGAGGCACAACTCACAATGGTCAGGGTGGAGAACTCCATGCACAGGGCATTGAGGCGGGCTGAGTGCCTCGAGGCAACTCGCAGGGAGTTGGAGAAGGCCATGGCTGCATCCGTGCCAGACCTCGAGGCCATGGAAGAGGCCTGCCTCTGGAACATCGATGTGGAGTTTGATGATACCCTGGTCCGGAACATCAAAGAGTGAGCCGTTGGACTTGCCCGCCGCCTTTGTACATAGTTCTTTAGGCTTAGGTTTCCTTTGTTTTATATATTCTTTTGGAGTTCATGGACGTTGCTCCACTTTATGTATATAGTGTTTTATTAATGGGATTTTTGGTAGGTTTCCTTTTGTTTGGGGATCATGGACCCTTTGGACTTGCATTGTAAATGCGTCAAGACTTGGACATACTTTCATTATTTCAACTTCCCATGGATCAATTTTTTTTTTTTTTTTAAATGTACTTTATTACATGGTAGTGGCCGTGTAGTTATGGTTAAGTTGCTGTTTCCATAGGAAGAACACTTTTGGGCGGCTTATAACTTTGCTCCCCCTGAACAAATCCTCACCAAACTTTGCAAAAAAAGTATATGGGCCACTCTGATTTTTTTTTTACAAAGTTTGGTGAGGTTTGGTCCAGGAGGGGGGAAGTTATAGGGGGGTCCCAAAACGTCTTTTTTTCCCATAGACTGAATGGGGGAAAAACAGCCCAAACCGTTGGACGGATTTTCACCAAATTTGCAGCAGGAGCAGGATCTTTTTCCCGAAAGTGTTCTTTTGTAAATTTGGTGAAAATCCATCCAGTAGTTTTCTATAAAACGACCAAAAAGTATGTCTCAAAAAATTTGAGATATCTATGTCCGCTCCGCAGTCACACTTCCCTGTTCGCTCCGTGGACAAGATAACGATTGGCTAATGGGCTCGAGTCATGACTTGCGGACACGTGACATGTCCGCCGATTGGCTGGAGTGAGGTGTGATGTGCGTCAGATTGTTCGGATGTGCCCGACATCTTGGATCGGCCGACAGCGTGGCGGCGAACAGAGGTGAAATACAGTTTTGGGGAGTGTTTTGGTGCGTCAGAGTGCTTGGGGAGGTTTAGAGAGCAAGAGATGGGTGAAATATTATATTTGTTTATCTGGCAGTTGCTAATAATGTATTTGCCATGCCCGCGCTGTCCGGGATGTTTGTAATTACTGAAAATGAGGCGTCTCATAAGGTTAGTATTTCCATCCGTGCTGTGCGCAGGCAAGTTGAAACTTTTTAAGGACACGCGTGGTGTCAGCAGTAATTAAAATTGAGTACATGCCGCAGTTAAAATTTTTGAATCTATGGGTGTGGTACTGAGTTATAAGCTGCCATGGGTGTGATATGCTGCAGTGGTTGTGGCCACGGCCTAGAGTCTTGGGTACATGGCCGTAGGCCGTAGGCCATACACCCAAGACTCTAGGCCCAGGCCACAACCACCGCAGCATATCACACCCATACATCACACCCATAGAATTGAATATCTTTGAGGTGTTTGTGGGCAGGACTTA
This sequence comes from Ambystoma mexicanum, assembly GCF_040938575.1. Lineage (NCBI taxonomy): Eukaryota > Metazoa > Chordata > Amphibia > Caudata > Ambystomatidae > Ambystoma > Ambystoma mexicanum. Next base: position 341,824,499 of record NC_090939.1, read on the forward strand.
GAGTCTTGGGTGCAAATTGAGTATATGACACAATTAAAATGTTTTATTCTATGGGTGTGACAATGAGTTATAAGCCACCATGGTTCTGATATGCTGCAGTGGTTGTGGGCAGGGCCTAGAGTCTTGGATGCATGGCCGCAGGCCGTAGGCCATATACCCAAGACTTTAGGCCCTGGCCACAACCACCACAGCATATCACACCCATAGATACACCAATAGAATTGAATATCTATCAGGTGGTTGTGGGCAGGGCCTAGAGTCTTGGGTGCATGGCTGAAGCCTATGCACCCAAGACCAAAGTTATAAGCAGTGAAGTTATAAGCCAGCATGGGTTTTATATACTGTGGGGGTTGTGGGCAGGATGTAGAGTCTTGGGTGCATGGTCGAAGGCCATACACCTAAGACGAAATTTGTAAGTACTGAAGTTATAAGCCAGAATGTGTGTGATATGCTGTGGTGGTTGTTGCTAGGACCTAGAGTCTTGGGAAGGCTGAGGTTATAAGCACTGAAGTTATAAGTCAGCATGGGTGTGATGTGGTGCAGTGGTTGTGTGCACGACCTAGAGTCTTGGGTGCATGGCCGCAGGCATGGGTTTTAAATACTGTGGTGGTTGTGGGAAGGATGTAGAGTCTTGGGTGCATGGCCACAGGCCATGCACCCAAGACCAAAGTTATAAGCAGTGAAGTTATACGCCACCATGGGTTTGATATGCTGCAGTGGTTGTGGCTAGGACCCACAGTCTTGGTTGCATCGCCGCAGGCTGGCTACAACCACTGCACCATATTCCAGCCATAGATCACACATATAGATTTGAATATGTATGAAATGTTTGAAATTATACTTACTGTTTCATTTGTTGAGATTCAATATATTTTTTACATGACTTTAGTACTTAGAGGAAATATTCTTTTTCATTTTCTGTGATAAAAGAAAATAGCACAGTGTATGTATTTTATAAAGACTTATTACATTGTACAATAGACATTTTAGCTTTTTTTACCCTCATATTTAGTTTACAGCGTACTGTGCATTTTGCTCAGTTTCTGTGTTTGTTTTTCAAATCATTGAGTCTGGGAAAAAAATCCTTGTCGGATTAAATAAACCCTTTTTTTGCTATGCTACAAACTATTTCTTTGTTTCCTTTGAGTGTTCAATTGTTGTTTCTGGATAATGTTCTATCTGTTGGCTGGTTGCATATTTTTGAAGCAGTTAGATACCTGTTGACGTATTCTAACTGTGTATTTTTTGTTACAATTCACTACTATTTATTTGTCTGTGTGGTTGTTATATAATCTTGGGCAGTTAGATACCTGTTGGTGTATTCAAACTGTTTATAGTCTTTTAATTGCATTTTTATTTTAATGTTGATGTACAGATTAGTTATTACATTTTGGCTTTAAGAAAATTAAATAAGCGTTTGTAAGATTTGCTGGTAATCTCTGCTTCAGAATAATGGTACTATCATTACATTCGACCCATCCAAATTTCTTATTAATATATGCAGTGTAGTGAGCTGCATTGGTTGTGGCTCCTGCGTGGTAGATTATACCTATTTTTGTGAAGGTTTTCTTGCCAAGTGACACGTAAATCCAGTCAGCTTGCAGTTGTTTTTGGTACCATCTACATTGTAACATAGAAGCATTAGTATTACGTAGTTACTATGTGTTTGTTTTAGTAAGGTGGAGCGATTATCTGAATTGCAGATAGTATATAATCTTCCATGGGCCCTCATTACGACCTTGGCGTTGGACCATGGTGCTGGTAGCACCATAGTCCATGCCAGTAACTTACCGACTCCGCCATGGCAGAATGGGGAAGTACCGCCCAATTCCGAGGTTGGCGGGGCGGTAATTCCCCATGCCACCATGGCCCTTCCCCATTCCCATTTTTGCCCCATAGGGCTCAATGGAATGGGGAAGGCGCTAAGTACGTTGCCGCAAATTGCGGAACCGTACTTAGCACCAAGGTCCCTTCGCGGGTTGGTTTTTAATGCCTGCAAAAAGCAGGCGTTAAGATCTCCAACCCGCAAAGGGACCTCGTAATCAGGCGTTAAGGGGTTAATGGCGCCACCACCTTTTATGGCGCCGTTAACCCCTTAACGCCAGGGTTGTAATGAGGGCCATGGTTTGAATTATGTACAAGTTGTTGAAATGGAATATATTCACAATTAGGTATGGATAAATACACAAAGTGCTCATTAGGGATTTGTTCCTGTGTCACATTGTTGCAGAGAGTGCATGTATGTTTCCACATGAATGAAATCTAGAAGATTTCATTTACAGGTATGCTTTTGTTTTCCAGTACTTGTAGTAAGTACATTAGAAATTCTTGTGGATCTTCTTGTGAGTTTATAATGAACCTCACCATTCCAGCACAGTAGTCCAATTCTTGTCTTATTCCGTGAACACTATGGGCCTCATTACGACCCTGGCGCTAATCGCCCGTCATTACCGCCATGGCGTAATGAGCGTTAACGCCGTGAGTAGATGGCGTAAAGAGCGCCACATTACGACCCATCGCGCACGAGCATTACGCCATGGCGGTAATGCAATTAACGCCATGGCGTAAAAGGCCCCTACCGCCATCGTTGAGTGAGCAAGGTGCCCTTCCGCCAGCGTAAGTAGCGTCCACCGTAGTTTGCGGCCACCGTAATTAGCGGCGGCCGTAAATTACGTTGGCCGTAAAAGGCCAAACCGGAAATAGCGTCATCGCGCCGGAACGGGAAGCATCCCGTCGGCCATCTTTAAAAACACAATCCATTGCCATCCTACCAAACAACACCAGACCCAACCCTGACACCTGTCCCAACCAAACAACCACCCATCCAACTCCCTGAAAATGCCGAAATGCGTCAAAAAAGCATGTGACCGCCAGCGCCAGGAGCGATTCAGCCGGGAGGAACTCTGCATGCTTGCAGAGACCCTGCAGGACAACGCAGGTGTTGTGTTCTCCCCTGAAATGACCAGGACAGCAATCGGGAAGAAGAAGGCCATCTGGGCCCTGGTGGCTGAGCGCGTCAGCGCGGTGGGGACCGTACCCCGCACCCCACAGCAGTGCCGGAAGCGCTGGGATGACCTGCGCATACGGGTCAGAGCGGTCATCTCAGCAAACCGCAACCTTGCCCAGGGAACCGGTGGAGGGTCGGAATCCCCCCTGAAACTCCAACCGTGGGAGGAGATCTGTGCTACCACCATCGGCATGGAGTCCATCGAAGGTGTTGGAGGGATGGAAAGGGGAGCCCCGACATCAGGCGATGAAGGTAGGTGCCTCTGACAAGACATGCCACAGTCACAGCAGTCCAATCATGTGTAGCACAAGGTTGCCCTAGAGTGTAAATGCAACACATATCAATACTGGCCATAGCCACATGCGAGCACCACCCTGCATACACTGCTGGCACCCGCATACCTGCGTCCACACACCACACTAGAAGGAGACACCCTGCATGGCACTGCCTGTAATCTGCCTCATCCACTGGCCAAAATAATGTCAACCATTGTCATTCCAAAGTCCGTAGACCCATCAATAACGGCCTCCCACCTTTGCTCCACCACAGGCACTGAATCACACCCAGAGGACCAGGACACCCCTGCGCCGAAGAGGGCGAAGTCCAACATCAACGTCCCTGCACCCTCAACCTCAGCTGCAGTGAGGCAGACCCCACGACAAGCAGGTCCCACTGCAGGCATACTGGAGGTCCCACCGGCAAGCACCCCTGTCGGCAGCAGGCCAGCAGCAGCTGCTCCACCTCCATCGACATTGCCTGCCACAGAAGGCAGGGGGTCAGCGGCCAGCAGCAACATCGGGGAGACAGCTGCAACAGCTGCATGTTCTGACTCGGACATGGAGCAGGAGGTCAGAAGCCCCACTGACCAACTACATTCCCCCTGTTTCTCTGACGCCAGCCCCCATGAGGGTGACACACAGGGGCACACTGAGGCAGAGGAGTGGCCTTCCACCCCATGCCCTGTCCACACTCCACAGGAGGGGAGCAGCCCCTCCATCACTCCACCTGCACTGGCCATGGGCCAGCACGGCCAGCACTCCCTAGAGGAGATCACTCAACGGCAGCATCAGCTGTCGGCAAAGCTGGATGAGCATGCCGCAGAATGTGTGGGGGCTGGGCCCAGCATTGAACAGGCCACGGAGACCCTAAGGGCCGAAGTGGCGCAGAGCACTGCCACCCTGAGAGATGCCATGCAGGCCATGTCAAGGGACATCTGTGCCGAACTTGCGGGCTTGCGTCGTGCGGTCACTGACCTCAACCACACACTACAGGAGCAGCATGCACAGGGGCAGCCAGGGACATCCTCCACTGCCAGTTCTGTGCAGAGCAGCCCCGTGCGACGGTCCGGACGCAACCTGCGCTCCACAGCCAGGGGTGCCCCGGGGGCCGGGAGAGGGGCCTTGTGAGGGACTGTGGACACTGTCACAGGCATCTGTAGACACCTACATGGGGTGTGTTGGGGTGTGCAGGGGGGAGGGGGGAGGGGGTGTGTTGGGGTGTGCAGGGGGGAGGGGGGAGGGGGTGTGTTGGGGTGTGCAGGGGGGAGGGGGGAGGGGGTGTGTTGGGGTGTGCAGGGGGGAGGTGGGAGGGGGTGTGTTGGGGTGTGCAGGGGGGAGGTGGGAGGGGGAGTGACACGACAGTTTGTTTTACCAATACACTTTTTTCTTTCCTAAAAAGTAATGTGTGGACATTTTCATTGCGTATGTGTGCTTTATTGGTGTACAGTCCACAGTGTCCATGTACCAGAGTGCCCCAAGTGCAGTCTCCATGCGATGAACACCAGCCGTGTGTGCTAGAAGCAGTGGTCGATGCTACTTCGGCGCATGGCAGGCCCCTCCTGTGCATCGCCTCCTCCATGTGGTGGCGCCCCATCTGCACCCTCCTCATCCTCATCGTCAGGTGGTTGCAGTTCTGCGTCAGGGGGCAGGGGCACATTCCGTCTGACGCACATGTTGTGCAGCATGACACATGCCATGACGATCTTTGCCACCTTCTCATGGCCATACAGGAGTGCCCCACCAGACCTGCTGAGGCTTCGGAACCGTGCCTTCAGGAGGCCGAATGTCTGCTCTATGGCCACACGAGTACGTGTATGTGCATGTTTGGAGTCCTCCTCGTGCTGGTTCTGCGGGTTCCGGACTGGTGTGAGGAGCCACCTCTTCAGGGGATAGGCTGCATCACCTGTATGTAGGCGAGAATGATTGTGTCAGTCATGTTGTCTGATCAGGAACATGGTGTTCAACCCTGGCTGGCATCGAACTGTTACCTTGGCTAACTTCTACATGCACTAATTGATTCACACAATGCAACCAGTATATGCTCATTGCTGCCATGGCCTGTTTTGCATGCCATCACCCTATGCATGCAGTGGGGTTGTGTGCATTGTGGGTGCCCTTCCTCTGTCTCCGTTCTCTGTGTTACTCACAGCCAGGTGGAGTATGCATCATCCCCCCCCCTTTCTGCCAGGTGGAGTATGCATTGGTACGTCATTCCCATGCCCACTTCCATGACATTGCACTCACCGAGTAGCCAGGATCTTGGGCCTGCATGTCGCTCCATGTAGCGTGGTATTGTGGAGTTCCTCAGGACCATAGAATCATGGGTTGATCCGGGGAATCTGGCACAACAATGTGTGATGATCATGTTGGAGTCACAGACCATTTGCACGTTGATTGAGTGGAACTGTTTCCGGTTGCGGTACGGTACCTCCATGGCACGTGGAACCACCAATTCCACATGGGTGCAGTCGATGGCACCAATGCATCCAGGTATGCCGGCTAGTGCATGGAAACCCACTTTGGTGTTTGCTATCTCCTGGCCAGTCCGTGGTATTGAGATGTGGTCGTCTGTGTGCTTGAGGAGGGCATCGAGCGCTTGGATGAGTGTCCGTGAGAATAATGGTTGTGAAATGCCATGCAGGTGCCCCACTGTGTGCTGGTAGGTGCCTGTGGCCAGGAAGTGGAGTACAGCCACTACCTTCAGTAGGGGGGGGATGGCGGTTGGACTTGCTATCATGCTGACGATGTCGTCGTGCGTCATGTCTACGATGGCAGTGATGGTGTCCCGGTCCAAACGGTACAGGGTGTGGATCTGCTCAGCAGTGAGGTTGTTTGGATTGGCTCTGATGCGTGGGATTGGGGGCTGCCTGCGTGGTGGCACTGGCTGTGCTGGTGGGGCTTGCTGGGCCTGCCTTGCCCTCCTTCTCCTCCTGCGTCTCCTCTGTGCTGCCTGTTGTTGTTGTTGCTGTTGTAGTAGCACATGCATTGCTACCAGGTCCTCCAGCCCCAACATTGCTAGTCGTATTGGCATCATTGTGGAGTGTGACTGGGTGTGGTTAGGGGTGGGGTGTGCTCTTTTTGTACTCCCCTGAGTCTGTATTGCCTTCACCTGTGCTGTTTCTGTGCACCTGTGGCAGCTGCATACACTTGACATGGCCCTTTACGGTTGGTTCGCGATGGCGTTATTTGCACCATGGCGGTAAGGTACTTAGCGGCCTCGGTGATGGCGCTAGGTGCATGTCCGCTTGGGTCGGCATTCGCGTACCTTTCCGCCATGGCGCTAAGTACGGTGTGGGCGGTCGCGTGCGCGCACCCTTGGCGCAGTTAGCGGCAGCGTTAACTACGATGCCGCTATTGGCATCGTAGTTTACGGTCACGAGTCATGATCGGACCTGGCGGAAAACGATGGCGGTAACCAGTTACCGCCATCGTTTTTCACTTAGCGCCAGGGTCGTAATGAGGCCCTATATGTGTTGTCAGGATTGTTTGTTGCGTTTCTATGAAGGACTAAGATTTGCAAACACAATTGGTCTGTACTGTGTAAGTAAATGTTGTAAACAATTGGTGGCAATTGAAATAGAATATTCATTGCTACATTTGCGTATCAACCTACACCAGTTACATTTGCAAATTTGAATGGACCAGATAGTTCTCTGTCCAAGTCATTTTTTCGGAGTTTGAGTTGCATCTTTGAAGAAGTACCTGAGTTACTTTCAATAATAGGTTCTTCTTTGGTTGTGGTAATTGATGAAGTATTCGTTTATTTTACTCACTTTGAAGGATTTGCAGTCAGATCCTGGTGCATTTCTTTTTGAATTAGTTTTCTTTTACAACGTTTTCCTTTTTGTGGAACAGGATATGATTTCAGATGGGGGGTGTACAGTGAACGTAGTCTATGGTATTCTAAAATGCAAGGAATATCAGTGTTTACTTTAGTTGCATCAAAGTTGATTAGAAATAGACCGTCAAGTGTATGTAAGCGTGATAGTGCTACGTAGCTCATGCCTTCATTAAAGACTGTGTTCCCAATATCTATCAATGCTTTGTCGAGGGTAAGATCTTGGGATTTATGAATGGTGACTGCGTATGCAAGAATTAGAGAACATTGTTTTCTACTTACATACATGTCTTTGAAGAGAAGGAATCGAGCTGTTGAGCGCCCCATCCTTTTTACTTCTGAAAGTTTGTCAAAGAGAATATTGACAAACTGAATGTTGTTGTCATGTGGGTATGTTTGAAAGCCAACAACTATACCCAGTGCTCCATTAACTAGTCCTTGCGCCACCTCAAGGTTACGTTTAAGCATTACTCTACAATTTAAGGATAATTTAAATATTTTTTCCAACCCAGCTGTGTTGGAGATTGAATTTTCTAAGGTATTTAGTCTTGTTGTGGCTTGTTGACACATGGGTAGGGTCATACCATGTACGTCCAGTTTGTCTGTGGAGCAAATTTCAATAGCAAATAAATAGCACTGAATTGTAACAAGAGTTGGCATTAAGGCCATACAATTGACATGTTTGTGCGCTAATTGTTCCATAACATCAGTAGCACATGCGTTATCATCATAAAGTGAATGGATGTGCCGGGTTTTCAATATTGCTTGTGCTTCTTGAGATAGTACACCAACTCTAATACTTTTTAAAATGTTGGCGTATGTGAGGTCTGCAGATTGACGCATGTTTTCTGTTAATTCTCTGTATTGGAAATGTTGCCAAAGGTTGACTATTCCTATGCCGCCAACAGTTTTACGGCACAGTTTGTGTCCTAAGGTTTTAAAAAAAGGTTCACCTTTCACTGGTGTCAATTGCAGAAGATCTCCGAACAATAATGTGTTTTGCTCCAAAGAGTTCTTCGCAGTTTGTTTTAAGTACTTCTTGCAATCTGAGGTGAATCAAAGCCTACATTAGGTTGGAGACTATGCTCACTTCATCTATTAGTAGCATTTTCATTTGTTTAACCATACTATATTTTCAGATTTTCCATACAAAGCAGTACCGGTTAAAACATCTGCAGCTTCATAGGTGCCACATTCTCTATGAGAGAGCATTTTTATGCTTAGGCTGTACAATTTCTGAGATAGTGTTTTGTCTGATGATAGGTCATTCCAGACGTCTTGAAGCTCTGTTTTTTCGTTTTTTGTTTAGTAGGCTGTAACATATCGTGCAACTGCAGTGGAATTGTCTGCAATGTACTGCACATCTATGTTTGCATTCCATAAGAGGGCAATGATTGCATTGTAATCATTAATATATTTTGAGTCTTCTGTTCTTTTTATGTAATATGTGCTCTTAGATGATTTACCATTAACACTATGTCGGACTGAAGACATGGGGCCTCATCACGAGGTTGGAGGTAGCCATGGCACTATTAGCACCATGGCTGCCTCCAAACTCGTTCCGACTCTGCCCTGGTGAATGGAGCAATTACCGGTCCATTCCAAGGTTGGCGGGACCGGTAATTCCCCATTCACCAGGGCCGTTCCCTATTCCCATTTGGACCCCCAGAGGGCTCAATGGTATTGGGGAAGGTGCTAATAACGGTTCCGCAAATTGCGGTGCCGTTATTAGCTCCAGAGTCCATTTGCGGGTCCCGTCCTTAACGCCTGCAAAAAACAGGCATTAAGGGAAGACCCGTAAAGGGAACTCGTAGTAGGCTGGTAAGGGATTACCGGCACCGGTGCCCTTACCGGTGCCGGTAATCCCTTACCGCCCACCTCGTAATGAGGCCCATGAAGTTGTTCACTTCACCTGTTTCTGTAACTGGTCTAGGGAAACCAAAGCGGCATTTGGTGTAGTATTTCTCTTTGTTTTTGTATTTGTGACGACAATATTTGCCACATTTGTGTCTTTGAAATTGTAGCATTTGTCCGTGATTTCACAAGTGACATATTTTTGGATGAACTGCAAAACAGTGGCATCACTGTGCTGACCAAATTTAGATGCACCTTTAGTCCATAAAAGCATGTGGATATGTGGTGCTCCTCTGGCTTGGTATTCTTTTCTCCAAAAGAAGTGTTGCACTTCTCCGAAGGGAGGAACAGTTTTATTACAAATAAAGTGTAGCAAAGCAATGAAACAATGGTGGAAATATCTTGAAACATTAACAGGATCTAGAGAGCAAAGTTCTCCAGGTGTTAGTATATCTATGTTGGTTTTGTTGTTGTTTGATGTGCGTAGGAAATCATGTAAATCTTCCCATGCATATTCTACACCACTTAATGTAACAAACCAAGTGGGTGGTCCAAGGTTTCTGATCATACATTGTACATCTCTGAGTCGTCGGAACCAGTATTCTTTTGAACCATGCATGTTTGCAAACAGATTTGTTATGCTTGATTGTAAAACGTCATCTTTTTCTTGCACTTTTTGAATTAATTGCATAGCTGACATATTTTGAAAGTGAGTTCCAGATTTAATATCTGTGCAACTCCATAACATAGGGTTGCTAGTTTACTTTCAAAGAGTAGGTGGAATATGTATTCCACATTTTGTCTAAATCTGGGATCTTCAGAATACATTCGTAATGAGCGGTATTCTGATGCTGTTATCTGAGTGGGTCTATCATCATATCTCCCTCCTCTGCCAGTAGGAAACAGTAGTGGAAAAGGACATGCCACTATACTCTTTTTCCCATATGCTCATTGGTGAATCTTTGGTTTGTCGCATTTGGTAAGTTTCTAGTGCATCATCTATGCTGTCATTAGAGTGCAATGGATGAATTGTATAATGGTCCAAAAGAGTGGACACTGCAGCAGGATCGAGGGATCGAGAAGTTCAAATTGACCAGTTTCTGATGACTCTTTAATTATTTCAGTTGTTTCCCTTAAGCTTTCTTCAATAGTTATTTCTTTGTAGTATCCATTATTGTCTTTCAGATATTGCAAGGCTTGTCTAACTTTATGTAAGTCCACGAGTTGTTGCCAATTTTTTTATTTTTGTCTTTTGTTGGTACAACATTTACTAAGACAATTAACCCTTTAAGTGCCATGGGTATTTCTCCCCAGTGCCAGGGCCTTTTTTGGTGATTTTGGTATGTGGCCATTCAATGGCTTGTAACTTTTTTGTTACATGAGATATCTCGGCCAAATTTGGCTCCTTTTTTTCCCACATGTAGGTGGTCATAACGCCACCCAGGAATCCCAGGTTGCTGTAAGGGGGTGAGAGAAAATAAGGAAAAAGTGCGAAAATGTTGTTTTTTTTCAAAAAAATGCCAATAAAATGATGTACAAAGAAGCCTGTGGTTTTTTCCTTGTAAGAGCTAGGAACAAATGGTTTGCTGTGCTGAGTTCCCCAATATCGTGGCTTTCAGGAACAGGTTGAGTGGAAATGGAAAAATATTATTTTGATGTGGTTATCAACCGTTTTGTGAGTGGTAGGCGATTTTTGCCATTTTTGCCAATTGGACATGCATGGACGGAATGGAAGAAAAGGGCAGGAAAGCCAAATTGGAGGACAGAAAGGCATGTATTTCTGAAAAGTAGACAAAATTCCAAGTTTAGGAAGGGGTGATTTGCATAGGTCAGGCAACAACTAGGTAGGGGAAACTGCCATCGAATGGGGGAAAAGTGGGAAAATGACTGAAAAAAAGGTATGTGTTGGACATGGTTGGCTTGGTACGGCAATGGCTTCTATGAATTTTGAGAAAAGCAATGCTCCGCTACATTCCCCGACTCTTGCAGTTAGGAGAGCATACCGTTTTTGTAGTGTTTTTACAAAACAAGCAATACCACAAGCCAAACACTGAGCCATGGTACACAGGAGTTTTATGCTCACGGCCTGACCAGACGCACTTAGCATGTGTAAATTGGGAAAACCAATGTGGTGAGGAATGGCATCCATACATTTTTTGAAAGAGCACAGGCGGACCTTTTCAAGGGTAGGTGACTTGTGCAGGTTACAAAAGTGTATGGTGGATAAAGCAGCGACTAAATGTAGGTCACATTTGGGAAAAGAAAGGGTTCTGAGACAAAGGGCACTAGCAAATGGGTCAAAACGTTATGAAAACCACACAAACACAACACATGTCCTACCGTCCCGCGTTCCCACAGGTGTCCCGATGAAAACGGTACCTCACATGTGTGGGTGCACCTACCTGGCCGCCAAGGGGAAAGCCTAAAACACAAGTAACCCCAAGTCTGTTTTCAGAGCGAAATCTCATACATTCTGCCGACCGGCACAACGTACAGATATGGGCCTCGGTTGTCCAAGCCACCGAGGAAAACAGGGAACCCCATGCATTTCCAAAAAGCGGACACCCGTGGGAATCTGCAGAGGTATGATTTGCGCACATCACCCCAGAATTTATTACCCAGACAGCCCCGCAAAGTCCGAAATGTGGGGAAAAAAAATGCTTTTTCCGCACATTTTGCTCGACGCACCCATCGAAACACGCCCCCAACAACACATGGCCTACTGTCCCGCGTTCCCACAGGTGTCCCGATGAAAACGGTACCCCACATGTGTGGGTGCACCTACCTGGCTGCCAAGGGGAAAGCCTAAAACACAAGTAACCCCAAGTCTGTTTTCAGAGCGAAATCTCAGACATTCTGCCGACCGGCACAACGTACAGATATGGGCCTCGGGTGTCCAAGCCACCGAGGAAAACAGGGAACCCCATGCATTTCCGAAAAGAGGACACCCGTGGGAATCCGCAGAGGTATGATTTGTGCACATCGCCCCAGAATTTATTACCCAGACAGCCCCGCAAAGTCCAAAATGTCGGGAAAAAAACACTTTTTCTGCACATTTCGCTCGACGCACCCATCCAAACACGCCCCCAACAACACATGGCCTACCGTCACGCGTTCCCACAGGTGTCCCGATGAAAACCGTACCTCACATGTGTGGGTACACCTACCTGGCCGCCAATGGGAAAGCCTAAAACACAAGTAACCCCAGGTCTGTTTTCATGGCGAAATCTCAGACATTCTGCCGACCGGCGCAACGTACAGACATGGGCCTCGGGTGTCCAAGCCACCGAGGAAAACAGGGAACCCCATGCATTTCCGAAAAGAAGACACCCGTGGGAATCCGCAGAGGTATGATTTGCGCACATCGCCCCAGAATTTTTTACCCAGACAGCCCCGCAAAGTCCGAAATGTGGGGAAAAAAATGTTTTTTCTGCACATTTCGCTCGATGCACTCATCGAAACACGCTCTCAACACCACATGGCCTACTGCCACGCATTCCCACAGGTGTCCCGATGAAAACGATACCTCACATGTGTGGGTGCACCTACCTGGCTGCCAAGGGGAAAGCCTAAAACACAAGTAACCCCAAGTCTGTTTTCAGAGGGAAATCTCAGACATTCTGCCGACCGGTACAACGTACAGATATGGGCCTCGGGTGTCCAAGCCACAGAGGAAAACAGGGAACCCCATGCATTTCCGAAAAGAGGACACCCGTGGGAATACGCAGAGGTATGATTTGCGCACATCGCCCCAGAATGTATTACCCAGGCAGCCCCGCAAAGTCCGAAATGTGGGGAAAAAAATGCTTTTTCCGCACATTTCGCTCGATGCACCCATCGAAACACGCCCTCAACACCACATGGCCTACCGCCACGCGTTCCCACAGGTGTCCCGATGAAAATGATACCTCACATGTGTGGGTGCACCTACCTGGCCGCCAAGGGGAAAGCCTAAAACACAAGTAACCCCAAGTCTGTTTTCATGGCGAAATCTCAGACATTCTGCCGACCGGCACAACGTACAGACATGGGCCTCGGGTGTCCAAGCCACCAAGGAAAACAGGGAACCCCATGCATTTCCAAAAAGAGGACACCCGTGGGAATCCGCAGAGGTATGATTTGCGCACATCGCCCCAGATTTAATTACCCAGACAGCCCCGCAAAGTCCAAAATGTGGGGAAAAAAAAGCTTTTTCTGCACATTTCGCTCGACGCACCCATCGAAACACGCCCCCAACAACACATGGCCTACTGTCACACGTTCCCACAGGTGTCCCGATGAAAATGGTACCTCACATGTGTGGGTGCACCTACCTGGCCGCCAAGGGGAAAGCCTAAAACACAAGTAACCCCAAGTCTGTTTTCAGAGCGAAATCTCAGACATTCTGCCGACCGGCACAACGTACAGACATGGGCCTCGGGTGTCCAAGCCACCGAGGAAAACAGGGAACCCCATGCATTTCCGAAAAGAGGACACCCGTGGGAATCCACAGAGGTATGATTTGCGCACATCGCCCCAGAATTTTTTACCCAGACAGCCCCGCAAAGTCCGAAATGTCGAGAAAAAACACTTTTTCTGCACATTTCGCTCAACGCACCCATCAAAACACACCCCCAACAACACATGGCCTACTGTCACGCGTTCCCACAGATGTCCCGATGAAAACGGTACCTCACATGTGTGGGTGTACCTACCTGGTCGCCAAGGGGAAAGCCTAAAACACAAGTAACCCCAGGTCTGTTTTCATGGCGAAATCTCAGACATTCTGCCGACCGGCACAATGTACAGACATGGGCCTCGGGTGTCCAAGCCACCGAGTAAAACAAGGAACCCCATGCATTTCCAAAAAGAGGACACCCGTGGGAATCCACAGAGGTATGATTTGCGCACATCACCCCAGAATTTATTACCCAGGCAGCCCCGCAAAGTCCGGGGCACATTTCGGACTTTGCGGGGGTGTCTGGGTAATAAATTCTGGGGCGATGTGCGCAAATCATACCTCTGCGGATTCCCACGGGTGTCCTCTTTTCGGAAATGCATGGGGTTCCCTGTTTTCCTTGGTGGCTTGGACACCCGAGGCCCATATCTGTATGTTGTGCCGGTCGGCAGAATGGCTGAGATTCCCCTCTGCAAACAGACTGGGGGTTGCTTGCGTTTTCGGCTTGCCCCTTGCCAGCCAGGTAGGTGCACCCACGCATGTGAGGCACCGTTTTCATCGGGACACCTATGGGAACGTGAGACGGTAGGCCATGTTTTGTTGGCGGCGTGTTTCGATAGGTGCGCCGAGCGAAATGTGCGGAAAATGTGTTTTTTTCCCCACATTTCGGAATTTGCGGGGGTGTCTGGGTAATAAATTCTGGGGCGATGTGCGCAAATCATACCTCTGCGGATTCCCACGGGTGTCCTCTTTTCGGAAATGCATGGGGCTCCCTGTTTTCCTTGGTGGCTTGGACACCCGAGGCCCATATCTGTATGTTGTGCCGGTCGGCAGAATGGCTGAGATTCCCCTCTGCAAACAGACTGGGGGTTGCTTGCGTTTTCGGCTTGCCCCTTGCCAGCCAGGTAGGTGCACCCACGCATGTGAGGTACCGTTTTCATCGGGACACCTGTGGGAACGCGGGACGGTAGGCCATGTGTTGTTGGGGGCGTGTTTCGATGGGTGCATCGAGCGAAATGTGCGGAAAATGTGTTTTTTTCCCCACATTTCGGACTTTGCGGGGGTGTCTGGGTAATAAATTCTGGGGCGATGTGTGCAAATCATACCTCTGCGGATTCCCACGGGTGTCCTCTTTTCAGAAATGCATGGCTGAGATTCCCGTCTGCAATCAGACTGGGGGTTGCTTGTGTTTTCGGCTTGCCCCTTGCCAGCCAGGTAGGTGCACCCACACATGCGAGGTACCTTTTTCGTCGGGACACCTGTGGGAACATCTCCTGTTGGCGACGTGTTTCGGTGAGTGGACACAGGGAAATGTCTCTGAAATTGGCCGGAAATGAAGACAATTCTCAGACATTTCACTCTGGCCACCCACCGAAACACACCGCCAACAACACGTGGCTCACCTTCCCGCGTCCCCACATGTGTCTCGATGAAAACGGTACCTCACATGTGTGGGTGCACCTACCGGGGGCGCAAAAGGAAAAGGGTAACCCACTGGGAACCCCAAGCCTTTCGCCACTGCCCATTTTGTTCATGTGGGTAACCTACAGATTTGGGCCTAGGGTGTGGAAGCCAGCAAGGAAAACAGGGAACCCCATGCATTTCCCAAAAGAGGACACCCGTGGGAATCCACAGAGGTCTGACTTACGCAAATCGGCCCAGAATGTAATACCCAGAACCACCAGCAAAGACCCACATGGGAGAAGGGTGCCCAAGGCCAGGGATATTACCGCCGACTTTGCTGGAGCCCTGGCTGCCCTGCGTTACAGCTTCTCCCCACCAAGGAGTCTCGGCAGTGTGCCAATACCTCCCCGAAGGGTAAAGCTGTAATGCAGCCCAGCCGCAAATCCAGGACAGTTGGAGGTGATCTGCCCAGACAGGCCATTCCCACCCACACCACCAACAATCCAGCCCCAGTCTCACCCTCCCCACTGACAGTGGGCCCTAACCATAGAATAATAAAAAACAGTACTCACATAACGTTGCAGCTGCTCGAGTAGAAAAAGCTGTAAACAAAACAAAGAACATGTGTTACCTACGGTCACACCAGCAAAATGTAGCCCTCCCCGGGGGCAGATAAGGGTGGGGGGCTGTCCTGCACTCCTCCCTGGGCTCAGGCGTCCGTTCCTAGGAGCAGATATCTGGTCCCAGGGAGGGCTGCATGACTTGGCTCCCACTCCATTGCGGGTGGGGGGCAGGGGGTCAACGCCCCATCCCATTACAATATTCCCTGACCCTTTGGGGTGCCCCACCGCCCCCCCCTAAAAACCGTTCCACCATTTTCATTTTTTTCCTTTGGTAACCCAACTCCCCTTGGTGCAGAGGCTCACATTGGTGTGCCAATCTGCCACCGGGGTGCCAAAACCTTACTGCCCCACCCACTGGGGGGGCCTGTCCCACCATTTTTGGGGGCCCTCTCCCCCCTCACCCCAAATGGCTGGCGGGGGCACCTCATGCAGGCCTCCCCGGGCCTCTTACAAACAGCTGCGTGAGGTACACCACACCTCCATTTGGGGTGAGGGGGGAGAGGGCCACAACAAAAGGTGGGGCAGGACCCCCAATAGATGGGGCAGTAGGGTTTGGGCACCCTGGGGGCAGATTGCCACACTAATGTGGCCATCTGCACCAAGCAAAGTTGGGTAAACAAAAAAAAATAATACAAATTCATAGGCTGCTTTTTAGGGAGTGCTGAGGGGCACCCTAAATTGGCAGCGAATGAAGTACTGCAACAGGGGTTGGCCCTCATCCCCCCCACCCCAAATGGAGGGCCCCACCTCATGCAACCCTCCCTGGGGGCTGATATCTGCTCCTAGGAAGGGGCATCTGAACCCAGGGAGGGATGCAAGCGGTGCCCCCCCTATCTTCCGCCAGGGAGGGTTGCATGAGGTGGGGCCCTCCATTTGGGGTTGGGGAGGGCTGAGGACCACCCCCCGTTGCAGTACATCATTCACTGCCAATTTAGGGTGCCCCTCAGCCCCCCCCTAAAAATCAGCCTATGAATTTGTATTATTTTTTTTGGTTACCCAACTTCGCTTGGTGCAGATGGCCACAGTAGTGTGGCAATCTGCCCCCAGGGTGCCCAAACCCTACTGCCCCATCTATTGGGGGTCCTGCCCCACCTTTTGTGGTGGCCCTCTCACCCCCCACTCCAAATGGGTGGCAGGGACACCTCATGCAGGCCCCCCTGGGCCTCCTACAAACGGTTGCGTGAGGTACACCCCACCTCCATTTGGGGTGGGGGGGAGAGGGCCACCACAAAAGGTGGGGCTGGACCCCCAATAGATGGGGCCGTAGTAAAAATAATACAAAATCATAGGCTGCTTTTTAGGGGGGGCTGAGGGGCACCCTAAATTGGCAGCGAATGATGTACTGCAATGGGGGGTGGCCCTCAGCCCCCCAGCCCCAAATGGAGGGCCCCACCTCATGCAAATCTCCCACACAATTGGTATCGTTGGAAAGGGGAGAATCTCCCCTTTCCAACGATACCTGCCTCGATCTCCGGCTTGAAATACAGCCGGAGATCGAGGCTGACAAAGAAGGGCACTCACCTTCTTTATCCACCGCAGCAGCCGAAAATGGCTGCTGCGGTGGATTTACTTTCAGTTTCACGCCGACGTGCGTTACGCACGCCGACGTGAACCTGAAGGTAATCCAGCCCCCTGGCAGTGAGGGGGGACCTCCCCCTCACATAGCCCGGGGGTTGGATTACAGTTTTGCTCGATCCCTGCAACGCAGGGATCGAGCAAAACAGAGTGCCTAAACCGACGAGCCGGCTCATCGGTGGCAACATGGAGTGCATGCCACCGACGAGCCGGCTCGTCGGTGGCACTTAAGGGGTTAAAGATTGCTCTATTGGACGTTGCACTCCTAGAGTGAGCACATTTTCTGTCAGATCTAATGGTAAATAAACTACTTTGCCACGAATGTCTTTCACCAATTCAGAGGGAGGTAATTTAGCTGTTTTTGGTTGAAGGCGTGTTATTGCTTGAAATGGGTGTGCTGTTTGAATTATGATGCTCTCATACAAATTGTGTTGTTGCAGGGATTTTGGTAGTGAGAATAATTCCAAATTATTTGTGATAGCAGGTGAAGGAGTTTGGCTGTTGTCAAGTATTGAAGTGCAGTAACTGCAACATATTAAGGGTTCACTTATTTCGTATTTGATTTCTGCTAAAAGGTAGAGAGCTAATTTAAACCATTTGGAATGTTCATTGTCTTCTATTTCGTAAGTTACACCTATGGTTTTTGTGTTACTTTTGAAAAAAGTTCTGCGGCAACACACACACACTTGGTTTGGTACTTCAGCGGTTGTACTTTTAAATTTTCGTATTTCTTTTTTGTATGTGTGTAATAGAAGGTTGCCATGTGCACAATTGTTGCTAGTCTGTTCTAAAGCTGTTGCATTTTGTAAGTGGCTTTCACTTCCAAAATATTTTACGGTCGATTTCTTCTTGTAGGTATTTGGGTGTACCATGTAGAAGAGTGTTATTTAAATTGGCTAGTTCTAAAGCAGAACTTTTAGCATAGTACAGTTTATACACTAGATTTCTTACATTTGAATGATGTGTCGATATCATTTTGATGTCATAGAAGGTGCTTTTGCAAATAGGTCCTGAAATGCAGGCTAATGAATGTCCTTGTAGCCCTGTGTATTTGCACACTGGACACGTATCCATATTTTGCAGCACTTTCACTTTTATTTTGTCTTTACCTTTCACATACTGATTGAGGAACTGGCGTAAAGATTTGAAAGATTTGTTGGGAATGTTACACATTGACGTGCATGGCCATTTGTATACTGGACGTTCAGGTTCAGTCGAATGGAGAGGTAATTCTGAGTTTTCTGGGGATACTTTTGTAAGCAGTGTTTCTTGTTTCACAATGGTATTATTGATTTTTTCATATCCTCGTCCACTGCTATGGATGGCAATTGTGTTTGTTTGGTTTTGTTTGTATGCTTCTTCATTAAAATATGGTTCTACGGTCGTGGTGTGACTCCATTCACCTCCACAGATATTGAAGAAGTTATTTTTGTTGACATTCCGTTTATTAAGAAGTTTCTTTTGTAGTTTAGTACTAAGTTTTGTTAGTGGTTTCATCCTGTTTAAAAATAAAATAAATAAGTTCCTTTTGGGAAGGATTGTACTGTCTACGAGAGCTTCTAGGATTAATTTTCTACAGTAGGTATTAAGGGTTGTGGATGATTTCACTCCTGTTCTTATTAGATTGAACGACTCTGTGACAGAACATTTTTGTTAAAATACTTTTTTTTGTATGGATTCTTGCTAGTATTTGAGGATTTATAGGAGCACTGTTAGCAGTAGTGTAGCCGAAGCCTAGTTAAGCATTTTCTGTTTTGTTTCACATTATGATAGAGGAGGCAAAGTTTCTGTAGTTGAAGCTTCTTTTGTTTCACTAAATGACTGCATTAGCTGTTTGGTTTGAATGTTTTTTACAAACTCTGGTTGAGATGGATGCTTCTTTTGGACACTTTTTTTTTCAGTTGCTCAATTTCTGCATTGCTTTTTGTGGACTTGCTTTTTGGTAGGCTGTCTTTGGGATCTGTTAAAAAATAAAGAAGGTATGGGTTGGTCTGTTTTACAATGTATGTGTGCTGTGTGCATGCGTGTATGAGTTTGATTGGAAGTTGATTGTGGTGGTGTGTGAATGTGCATTGGGCAGTTACAATGAGTTGGGAAGGCTATTTTTCTGTTTGTATGTTACTACAATCTAGTTCAGATGAGAGTAGAAAGTGAACTAGTGGTGAGGAGAGGCATCAATAATAAACGTAATGGTATAAAATTAAAACAGTTATTTGTTTTGCAGTACTAACATTCTAAGGTATGAGTATGTTTTTTGTGTTCCAAAAAAACGGGGATTTGAGTGCCATTCTGCCTGTTAATCTCTGTTTCCTAAATGGGGATTTGTGGGCAGAATGGTTCAGAAATCAATGTTTTTTTTGGTGCGCAAATTAAATGAATGAACCACACTGTCTCTTTGAGGAACAGTAAGAATATAAAGGTAGTATTTGACTTCCTTTTTTTGTAGAATGAGCAGGTTTCTTTGGATATGTTGTTTGTAGTTTAGATGCTGTTGATTTTCAGGAGAGAGGTCTTCACTGCAATTGTAAAAGGAAGAAGTTAGTAATTTTGTGTGTTTATAGCAGTGATGTTAATTTACATGTTAACTTTTATGTTTTAGTGGTAGTATTCTCGTTTGATATCTGAACATAGTGCATGTGCAGCCTTTATATTTTATTTGTAGTGCGTTTGTTCAACCCGCTTCGCAAATGAGTATAATTTTAATTTCATGAAATTCCCTTGTTGTTTTGCAGCTGTGGTGTAGATAGCATAGAGGTTTGTAAGTGATAGTTCATTATAGTAGATGGGAAAAAGTATTCAACTTTTCATATTATAACTAGACATGCGAACGATCGGGAGCACCTGAGAGGGAGATTCCACCACAGCAATCGGGAACGTTTATTTTTCTCATACGATCGCATTGGGATTAGCATTAATTTAGGTGGCAGACACTAAAAAATTCTGACATTTTTTAATGAAAAATCAAGTTTTGCACATAAATCGGGAGGGTTGGCATGTATGTATAGGTTATGGGGGAGATAGTAAAAAGTAATGTGATTTTTCAATGAAAAATCAGGAGTCTCGTGCTTAAAGCGGGAGCGTGGCATGTATGTATTGGCTATGCAGATTTAGTGGCATTACTTTGTTCATATGGATTCATAAGAGTTGTACATGTACTGTGAATAAAATATGCATACCTGTACTTTGTAATCATGCATGTGGATATGCATGGAGCTGTAGGTAGAAATCTTCGAGACTTGCACAGTAGTTTTTGTAGTAGGTGCTTTCCAATTATATGAGACTTGTATTCAGAAAGATCAAGAGTACTTTTGAAGTACGGAATTCTGATGATGAAGTTAAATGTAGAGGTCTTGGATGTGATTGGTGGATGGTTGTGTGACTGCTTGTGTGTCCAATGACGGAATGGATTCGCGAGTGATGTGGAAAGGGTAGAAGGGCTGGCTAAGAGTTACGTGCCGCGTGGACACCGCGCCTGTCCATGGGTACGTCGTGCCACATACAGGGTTTTACAGCAAATCCAGCATGGAAAGGGGACTGTAGGGATCAGCCAATCAGATGTTGATGTTGTTGTTTTTTGTACAAAGAGAGTGTGTGTAGTGAAGATGGCAGAGGTGGAGGCAGTCATGGTGCTGGTGCTCAGAGATATGTGTGTCCATGGTTTACAGCACTATTCTCAATGCAGGCATGTGGCAAACAATTTCGATGTTAGAGGGTCGAAGATGGTGTGGAGTGCTGTGACTGAGTGACTGAGTGCAATGTAGAGGCAATTCTCCAAGTTTGCAGAGATATGCGCAGGATGAACAGTCCCCATGTGGTAGTTTTGCACTATGGTGCTTTCCATTTGGGCTACGTGAGGTCCCCTACTTTGTTGGGAGATTTGGAACAGTGGTTCAAGCAGTAATCAACATCTTTCCAACTGCGAAAGTATTTTTTTCTGGATTACTACCTAGGGCAATAAGGGACAACAGTTCTGTTTTTTGTCCTCAGCAAAGCATTGCTAGGTGTGCAATCAATCGAGGCATGCATGCTTTCATGCTAAGAGCTGGTATGTTTTCCTGTAGCCACGAGAACATTGTTTCGAGTAATGCTGCTTATTTCGAAGCAGATGGTGTTTCTTTATCTTTTTTGGGAAATGCCATGTTTTTTTGGAATGTAAGGGTTGCTTTAGAGCAGGTTATGTGAAGATTTTAGGAGTAAACTAAGAAGAAAAAACCCCCAAAAAAATACAAAATAACAGGTGTCTGTCAGGCATCTGCAAAAAAAAAAAAACAGCTCTTTTCAGAGCCCACCTTAAAGGGGAAATGGGAACACTATTTAAAATTTACATTCGCCACGCTCAGATCTTCTACATGTGCGCGGACATGACGGTAGACTAAGCACAGCACGTATTACATACAGGGATTCTGGGATGGAGAGGCATGCAAATGAGAATGAGCGGAGCTAGGGATTGGTCAGTAAAGTTTAGTTTTGTGTAGGACATGTTTCCAAATTGCCAAGTAATTTTTTCACGTATAAAACAAATGTGGCTGCGTTCTTCTTCATTTGGTCCACAAATGGAGAAAGCGAGGCGCATTGTCAATAAGGCTGTTTGTGCCTTTCTAAGAGATGTTGGCATGTCATCTTTCAACAATGAAAATATTATGTTTCGCAGCACATTCATTTTTTGAAGAGATGGAGTCCGTCTTACATATGCTGGCAATCAGATTTTTATTCGAAATATGCAAAATGCATTGTGACCTTTTTTAGAAGTATAGTCATCGATTTTGCGTTACATGTTAATGAATCCAAGTTTTTGAAACACACAAAACACCACCAAAAGGCTCTTTTCAGAGCCACCACTTACTCCCATAGAAAAGTGCATTGGTTTTGCTAGGGCTGCACCCCAAAATTGTATCTGTCCTAGGACTGTTCGCGGACTTTTAAAAAAATGTGTGGGGGCCTGCACCGATTACTTCATAGTTCTATTTTTAAACTGAGAAAGGCGGCTCTGAAAAGAGCCTTTTTTAAAAACGTTTTGTTCTATATATTTCTTGTTGCTTTTTCTACACCTGACACACTAGGAGAGGAGGGAAAAGGAGGGTAAAGAAGGGACACCAACCACAGGGATAAGAAGGGACAGGTGGAGAGAGGAAGATGTAGGGTGGGCCATGTTTAGGTAGGTAGCAGCTCTTCTGGTGCTCCGTGACTGTAGTCTCAAAAGCACTTCGAATACTCTCCCCCCTGCAGAGTACTGCGTCACAGTACATGGACAATATTGTGTCCCTCGAAAGGTAAGGGTCAACAGCATTGCAAATGGCCTGTGAAGAAGCTGGAGGGATGCGCTCTCCCACAGGAGTGTCTCTTGAGTTGAGAGGATCAGAAACGGAGGATGCTGCGGAGGAACTCAACCTACTACGTTCTTTACATGGTAAAACTTTGTGAATGTCCGCACTGTGGAACAAAGTTAGGTGTTGCTTCATGGATGTCGTACCAAAGCTGTACGAACCACGTCTCCCACGACTCAGCACCAAATTGCACTGGTTATAGGTGACCTTGTTCGCACTTGCTTTCGGTACATTGCCATGAACGGTAAACAACCGCCACACCCACGACTCCCGGCGAGTGCTGGTAGTAGGGAGTTCCTCGACCTCATTCTCTTCATCCTCTTCATCCTCGTTCTCTACATCCTCACGCGTGTTCCCCTCTGCAGGCCCTTGGGGAGGTGGTGGAGGGTTTGGGGGTGGTGCTGAGGCAGATGTAGCAACAGCAGTCATGGATGCCATTGGGGTTGGTGAGGTAATCTCCGCTAGAGCACTAAAGGCAGCAAAAGTCAATCTCCAATAGCCAGAAGTACAATGAAGATGAGCTCTGGGGTGTGGCATTTTATAGGGGTTGAGGGATGCGCCTCGTGACCATATTGATCACTCAAAAGTGATCAAAAAGTTCCAAAAAATATGTGGAAAGCTAGGGCCATTGTCTGGGACATGTGAAATGGTGATTTTTTACTGTAAAACAATTTGGATTATCTGTATACATTCTTTAAAAATGTTGGGAAAGCGGACAAAGTGCGCAAATTAGGACACATGCTCAGCATGGGTGCGGTCACATGATGACGTCGTGAACACGCCCGCGAAGCGAATGGGTGTCTGCAGGACACCAAATGCACAGGAATGGTTGTGCGCATGCACGCGGGTGTTCTATGGACAGTGTTCGGGTCCTGAAACTAATTGAAAGTGCGACACAAGTGAGATGGACAGTTACGGACAGGCGCAATGTTCGCAGGACTTACGGGTATGGTGCACATGTGCGTAGATGTTCTGCAGACTGTACGGCCTGGTATAGTGTCCTTAGGACACCTCCATTTTGTTTGACTATGGACATTGCGGCCACCGCGCCTGTTCTATAGGCATTTCCATCTTGGTTGCGAACGGTAAGGACAGGTATAGAGTCCTTAGGACACTCCCATTTTGTTATTTTACGGACATCCCGGACACCGGTTGTGTTCTAAGAACAGTTTCATTCTGGTTGCGAATGGTACGGATAGGTGTACTGTCTTTAAGACATCCATATTTTGTTAATTATGGACAGGCCAGATAGACGCGCTGTCCACGGCCATTTTAACTGTTTTTTTTAAAAAAAGTAGACATAAAGAATTTCATTAAAACTAACATAACATTTATTTTATTATACACTTATACAGCAATTAAGAGAGGGGGAGGCAGAAACTGAAACAAGCATAAGGAAATTAGGGGTTTGCAGAGGCCGTTGTGAGGAGATGAAGAGATGTAAATTTTGTCGAAACATTTATGTTGTTCGTGAGGGTTTGGGCATACTTCACTGGGACATGGAGAGGCGGGACAGGTACAGGTAGTACAGTGGTATCTAATTTTTCCTTTGACGTGCTCCTCCACAAATTTCCTTAAACCATTGAAATTATCTTTCAGCATGTCCACTTTCTGTTCTATGCATTGCAAGGTGTCTTGCATTGTGCCTTTAGGTGGAATTTCTTCAATCTTAAGAAGCGAAAAATCATACCATGCCTTCCGTAGACTACTCAAAACCATGCTGTTCCACTAACCCCGTCTCACCTGTATTCTCACCACTGTAATTATGGAAATAACAGCAAATGTATGAAAAAACGCGTCTATGCTAATCTGTATATCTGTATATTCACCATGTATGCCTGTAACAAGTAAGACTTCTTAGCGCCACAATGCCCCCGGGCAGATGTGCGCTCTACAAATCCAAATAAATAAATAAATAAATAAATCTTTGCATGGTCTGTTAAAAATAAATATATATATGTTAATTACACATAAAGTACTGACTATTAATTTGCTTATGCAGAGGAGTGTGTACAATTATTATCGCTATCTTCCGACATTTCGTCACGCGGAAAATACTCCTCGACCCACTCCAAAGTACTGCACATTTCTGTGTGAAAAACACAAATACATTAATTGTTCTGTACCTCATATAGAACGTATACAACTATATAAGAAAAATGAAGTTTACTTACTAGTTTCTGGTAAATTGCATTCGTTGTATTGTGTTTGTGTACTGTCGCTCCTAGCTCTGCAGTTTCTGTGAGGAAATTATGTTGGAGGCATATCTTTTTAGTTATGGTATAATCCTTTTCATTATTTTATTACATATGGTATTTAAATGGATGGTTGATGTGTTAGACGTGTAGGTTCCACTGCTTATTTATTATTACTTATAATGTGTTTGTGTGCTGCTTTTTAAACTTGTGCAGTTTTTCTATGGTATGATAGAACAATTTCAGATACCCCTGAGTGTTTGGGTAAAGTTGATGTCATCCGCGCCCGTCTGCGGACATACGCACAGTCCGTGGCCTTCAAAAATCATTAGCGCGGGGGGTTCATTATGTTCTATGTTACATGTACATAAAGTAAGGGAATCCTAGTTAACATCTCCCAAATTCACACAATGAAAGTGTATATTCACTAAAAAAACTTTGTTAAAGGGATTTTATGATTAAATTGCTCTACTAAAAACCTGTGAAATTCAGTAAAAAAACGTTGTTAAAGGGACATTATGGTCCCAAGTAAAACCGAAAAACCCTTGAAATTCGCCAGCTATGGTCAGCTTAGCAACCATAATTCGCGCCACCACTGTGCACTGCAAAGACTAACACCCATGACATCAAAGATGCCATCACAAATGTCATTGATGACATCACTGATGACATCACATGTACATTTAGTTTTCATGCAGAGCCTCCACAAGGGATTGTCATTATAATATTGGCAGAAAAGTATCAGAGATGATTGAAGAACTAAGATATGCCACGTAGTTCATTAAGCAATACATTGCTGAAAAAAAAACATTGCATTACTGAGTTCTTTCAGTACATGAACAAACTCATGACGAAATGTAAGCATTGTCTGCAGCATGCACTACAGAGGTGCAATATTTGCAATCTTCCCATGTTGCATACTAAATTGATAAATGCCTCCATTATAGATTTTCACATACTGTGCAACATAAGTATCTACGTATGCTTCCCTTACTGCATAATTGGACTATTACTCACAAAAACATAAAGAGAGCTCAATGCATACAAATATAGACATATACAGGGAACGTAAAGCAAGCAATGTTCATATCCGAACTAATTAACTTCATGGACTGAAAAGATTCTTGTGTTGCTGAATTCCTTGTTCTTCTATACATATGTATGATATAATGTAACCGTAACCTACGAAAAGTATTGTAAGAATATATGAGACGGGTAAGAACTACAAATATAGCACTTTTAACTTCTTAAACTGCTGACTGACAGTGAGGAAAGCCACGTGGCTTACTTATGTTAGTGAACATAAAAAGAAGGTGCTAGACATGTAATGTCACCGGTGCTGTCATTATAGCACTTTGTAATATGGTATAGTGACTTTTTAGTTCCTGCCTGTTACTGCCCTACATATATCAGTGAAGGAAAAAAGAGTGAGCCAGACATGTGTTGTCATCAGTGATGTCATCAATGACATTTGTGATGTCATCTTTGATGTCCTGGGTGTTAGTGACTGATGAATTTCAAAGGTTTTTCAGTTTTACTTGGAACCATAATGTCCCTTTAACAACGTTTTTTTACTGAATTTCACAGGTTTTTAGTAGCGCAACTGAACCATAACGTTCCTTTAACAAAGTTTTATTTACTGAATTTCATAGGTTTTTAGTAGTGCAACTTAACCATAGTGTTCCTTTAACAAAGTTTTTTTTTACTGAATATGGATATTGGCGATGGACCACTTTTCAGTTTTCATGTTGTTGATTTTTGTTTTTCATCGGATTTTCCTCTTTTTTGGTATTGCTTTCAGTATTTCTTAATTTGCAAGTTTGATTTTCATTAGGTTGTTTCATTATGGTTTTTAATACATTTCATAAATCTTCATTATTGGTGTTGTGCACTCTCATTGGTTTTGTGCATGTCTCTATGAGCATTGCCTCAGTCATGTGTTGCCACTGTGTGGCTCTGTTATACATTCATGCATGGTCATGCTGGTTCTTTTAAGACTCTCATGGCATTGGTAATTTGGGAGTGGGTGCAGTGGATGGTTGCATGCTTGTACTGGTGGGCAGAGGGAATTTGGGTTGGCATTAGGGCCATGGGTCTGTTTTGTTATGACATGGTGTTTGGTGGGGCATGTGTTTGGGCCTGCTGGCAGGTGCCCGTCAATGGGGGGTGGGAGTCAGGGTCTGCTGGCTGGTGCCTGTCAATGGGGGGTGGGTGGATTGGGTGGGGGACATGAGTCAGGGCCTGCTGGCAGGTGCCTGTCAATTTGAGGTGGGGGATGTGAGTCGGGGCCTGCTGGCAGATGTCCGTCAATGGGGGGTGGGGGAAATGAGTCGGGCCTACCAAGTGATGGTGACATGTGGCCTGCCCGTGGGGCATGCCCAGGGGTGCTTTGCAGCCTGTGGGGCATGCCCAGGGGTGATGGGTTGCCTGCAGGGCATGCCCAGGGGTGAAGTGCTGCCACTGGGACATGGTCAGGGTGGATGGGCTGCCTGCGGGGCATGCACAGGGGTGAAGGGCTGCCTGTGGGGCATGGTCAGGGTAGATGGGCTGCCCTCAGGGCATGGTCAGGGTGGTTGTCTTGGAGCATGTGCAGATATAAAAACATAATCAAAGCACGAGAAAAAAACATAATGTTCCAAGACTTTCCTGTGTACACCTTGATTGATCTCTCCTCAGCTGAGAAAAGACTTTGAATTTTAATATGATACAATACAGGGTAAAAACAAACATAAACTTCATGTGCTGCTCGGGTGACCTTTGGGTTGCACTGCATGTCAAGAAATCAAAACGCCTTAAGACTATCATATGCTGATGTTTCAGGAGAGGTGACTGTTCACTCGTTCATAATTGAAGGTTACACAACCTATACTATACTGGCCCACACAGGTTCAACAGGCCGCCCATCTGTAAGAGATTTTGTCTTTAGGGCTAATTCCCGATTTTAGTATTGTGGTATTTAGGCATTATTTTGGCAGTAAATTGGCTGTACCATTGGTGATAGTTCAGTATCACCCTATTTTGGTAATAATTCAGAACTATCTTATTCTGGTGGTAATTTAGTGTTAGCTTACTGTGGTGGTAATTTGTAGTGGTCTCTTATTTTTGCGGTATAGTGGTAATTTTAGTGGTGAGCATACCTTCCATCATACAGCCCTATGATAAAACAAACCTTCCCTTTTTATAATTATGACCGACCTTTGACTGACAATAAAGAACCTTTGGACCTGGCACACTTTCAGGGAACCCAGTAAGATTATACAGAATGCAACTTATTGCATATAGATCATGTTACTGATTTATTTACATCAGTAACCTATTTGCCTTGGAGGGCACCACTTTCTCTTCAGTATCCAGAGAAAACCCATTCACACACAACCTTCTATCTTGCATATGTATATTCTTCCTTATTTCCTAAATCTACCTTTGGTGGTAAAACAAAAATGGTAAATGTTTTATCACCGCGGTGTAAACATTAAAATATCCCAGTTATTCTTTCCCCTTGAAACAGTGACCAACAGAAGCATGAAATGAGGCACACAAATCAAACCCCAGTCTTATTTCAGTAATTTTATATGCTGTTATTATTTGCCTTACATCCTGTATTACACAACCGAAAATAATAATCATTACATGATTTTACCATTTGATGAAAATAGAAAAAAAGCTCGCAACTGGTAAATTATATACTGGTAAGTTTGGTAGGGCAAGTGGACTATGTTCTAATTGCACTTCTTGTTTCTCTTTTTCCATAGGTGACTAATCATTTCAACAAGGGGATGTGGTTGTGGATATACACCCTATAGGAATACCAAAGTGGCCCATTGTTCGATTGCCATTATTTGTATTTCTTTATAGGCATTGATAGGATTGTATCACGAGAGAATCAATTAATGTGTGTGTTCTTGTGTTTTACTTAGTGCACAAATGACGACATAGACATGACAGTTCCCTGACGAATTTCCTTTCATTTTTTGTTTATACCCCCTCTTTTCTTTTTTTGTTGAGTGGTTGACGAAAAGAAACATGTTGGATAATAGTATGTTGAGAAGGGTGTGTATGAGAGGTGTTGAATGAGAGAATGCTATATATGTTTGAGAAAACCTGGTGTTACTTTGTTTAAATTTTTGCATAATTGCACTTGCACATGACACTTTATGTGCACAATACCTCAAACTTGCAGGAGAGCCATTTTGCTCTGTCCTATACACCCTAGACTGATGGTTTTATCTTTGTCATTGCACTGATGTTTTCCTTTTTCTTATCCATCACTGCTAACACTGAAGAAACAAGGAGGGTGAATTTGACAATCAGCAAATTATATTGTTCCCCCTCCCTGAACTATTCAATGTCAGTACAATCTTTTCAAATGTACTGCTATATTCTTCAGTGAGTGTATGATCTTTGTATAGATTTTTATGATCATTTGTTACGAATATTAATAAAATTGTATATTTTTCTAAAATATTGATTTAATGGAATAAGGGCAGGCCTTCTTCTCTTAACCCTTTTGTTGATCCGAGGTTACCTACGTCGAATTGAAACAAGATACCTGTCGGACCTGTATGTTTAGTTCTAAAGGTTGTTAACCTTTGTTTGAGGGTGGTCCAGCACAGGCTTCTCTTCCCTCTTTTCCTCCTCAGTGTTATTGGTCTCTACACTATCTGCCAATAAACACAGAGCCTTTCATTCATTTTTTTACACACTCCTCAGTTATAACCTAACTCACCAGAGTATGCTAAGTCTGAATCTCGCGCTGCTGGTTCTTATATGTGCAAACCTCACACAGCCCACGGACACAAACTTTGGAATTCCAGTCACTGTGAGGCCAGTACGACTCTCTCTCTCTCTCTCTCTCTCTCTCTCTCTCTCTGGCCTGTCTTCAAGCTTTTCTCAAACTGCAGCCCTCGGAGCACACCAACTCACAGTGTGCTGATAGGCACCAAATCTCTGACTGACTGACTACACCCCCCATCTCAGTTGCACAAATTTCCTCTGCCTGTCCGCACACATTAACTCAGACTTCCCCGGTGTGGTTCTAACACCCCCAGACTTCTACCAATCACAATACAAGAGCCTTTATGTAACAACTTATTTCCTGTCAGAACAATGGAAGCTTTTGTTTTCAGTTGCAGAAAGACAGCCCCTCTGTTTTTTTATTATTACTGTGCATGTTTCCTACTTCCATGGAAAAACACTAACGGAATGAATTTCAATCTGTGTTAAACAAGCTGCATTACAATGTTAATTGGGACAGTTAATTGGTTAGTAGAAGAGTTAGTTGGTTATATATTTCCCAATGCAGTTCCACACAGATAAAAATGCACTCAATTTGTAGATGTGCACGTTGAAGTCACTGTCTTTTCTGCATTCTGTTTTTTTTTTTTATTTAAAACCTAATGTGGCATTTTATCTGCTTCATGTAACTTCCCATTTCTTTCCTACTTTCAGGTTAATCCCATTACCATGCTGAACTGTACTCATAATTTTCACCCACTTAAAAATGACTACCTGTTTCATTTAGTATTTCTAAAAATGAACATCCATTATACTGGCTGCATCTGAGGAAATCTGCCATTTGCACCCATTTCGAAATGACTGCCTTTAAACACTGCTAATAAAACACCCATATTGCTTCCCTTGGAATCTGTAGACATCTGCTGTTATTTGCATGAATTAGCACCCAGATATCCCTACACATCTGGGGGCTTGGTAACTGCTACTGATTTACACAATAATGTTCACTCTTTTGAATTGTGCAGTGCTGGGGATGGCTTGTTGGTGGCGGCGATGTGCTTTAAGGACCTGCCTTTCCAGCTACTGCCCATCAACCTGTATTGGAAATGTGGACAAGGTGACTTGTAATGAATTCAATCATAATTAGATGAATTACTGAGTGGCTGGGAATTGGCTATGGGAACAACATAATCATAGGCAGGGACTTTAATTCTTTGTGTGCCGAGAGTGTGTTCATTTCAAATTTGCCAGAGAGCAGAAGAAGAATGGCTTCATAAGAGAATAGGATTAGGGGGCAGCTTTAGGACGTCTATATTGAAGAAAGGAACATGTTTATCTGTTTACCTAACAACTGGCACACCAATAAACATATACAAACATGGGAGAGAGGATCAGGATCCTATCAGATCAACCATATTTGCACCTCCAAGAATATATAATCGATGTTGTTCTACTTTAACGATTGTACACAAGAAACTTAGTGACCATGATATTATAGCTTTTATTGTAAACGTACCTCACAATCCTCATGATCTATGTCCCATGTTAGAGATGATGGTAGTTGCCATAGGTGGACTTACTCTTACATGGAACCAAAGGATGTCTAATAAATTCACGCTGTCCTTGCAAAACATGATAGAACCTATTGATTCTAGGTTTTTTCATTACATGTTTTCAGTTATCCATTTTAATGAAACTATCATTTCCTGTAAAGTCCATAACAGGTAAAAGCCAAACTAACGGTCTTATCAAACATAGGAACGAGTCCAATCAGTCAATTGTTGAAGCAAAAAAGGAGACGAGAAGGTTTCTTAGAGATCTCTCTAGAAATGTGACCCTTGAACAGGGAAGTAAGAGATACAATGTTCATTCATTTCCAGGGTTTTCTTGCAGAGTTTTTTGCCACTGATTTATGGCCAAAAAAACTCATTGGAAAATATGTGGGGTGAGGTGGGAATAAATATTAAATAACTGGGAAGGGAGGGTTGGGGGAATCCCCAAATAAAAAATAACAAATGTATGCATTTTTTTGGCCAAAAATCAGTGAGAAAAAAATCAGCGAAAATAAACGTGGTGATCGAAAGACATAGAACCAACTAAGAATATCATGAAAAGACAGATTTCACAAAGATATAGTAACTATGTCAAATCACTGAATTACTGTCTGTATATTAGCAATAGCCATGGTATCAACTTTGATGGCACCCAGTTCCTCAAGGTTTTGAGAATTTATGAATAAAGCTACAGGGATGGAAGCACCTCCAATTTCCTGCTGCATCAATGAGCAGACATGGGTCACATTCTACGAGAACATTGATGACAATGTAGACTCAGAAATCAATATTTCTTATCCTGACTTGCCATACTTTGATGCTGTTGAAAGAATGGGGTCACAAGAAGATGTGTGATTGGCAATTAATAAGGTGATACCATTTTGGGCACCTGGGCCAGACCACTTATCTCCGGCTACAATAAAGCACGACCCTGACATCTGGTCTTGCATACTTATAAGTCTGTTCATTGAGGTTTTGCAAACTTTGACCTTTCCAAACTCATGGCACACTTCAATAATTATACCAATCTTTAAAAAAGGTGACACCTCGAACCCGGCCATTAACAGGCCGATAGCCATGTCAGATGTGTCAAGCAAAATATGTGCGACACTGGCAATCCTCGCTCGCTTTCTGGTTCGACAAAATTTTGGTTGCGGTCTGATGGCAAATTTTGTAGAATATTTGAAAAGGCGCTAATAGGTAAAATAGAACACACATAGAACATTGTTTGTTACAATGCTTACTTCTGTGCTGGCTTCTTTCCCACTGCGCGGCTGCCATTTATGCGCAGCAGTAACATGGAATGGTTGCAGTTCTTATCTCCAAAGGAGTGCAATCACATCATGCCTGAAATGAGTACACATGTGGCCACTCCAAACACTACTGTTTCAGACTCAGACACAAGACACAACACATGCAATGTTTACCAATATCTGCTATATTTTTCAAAGTGATTCCTGGAACATATTTTCAAGCAATGTGATCCATACTTGCTTGAACTTAACTTCTGAAAATCAATGCTTGTGCCAATTTCTGGTTGGCCCTCTCGGCCCTACTAACACCCTTCCCCTTCTGCCTCTACCCGTTAGTGCTACTTCTGCGACACCCCACACACAACTTGTAACTCCATATGTGTATGCATGATATGCCACACTCGATTTAATCCCAACTTGTTTTGCACTTCATAAACCGCATGTATACACACATAAAACATCCATAAATACATGCATATCTACACACTTGTGCAGCAAAAAGAAATGTTAAACACTGTCGGATACAATGCGAATGAACACACACAATGCGTTTAAATAATCAAGAAGCACCAGCTGAGAAAACACCTTAACTTCATATAAAAAATGTTTTTAAATGATGGCGCAAAGTGAACAGAAGTTTGAAATAATGGAATATCACTGATGTGCAGAGAGAAATCAAGTAGGCTGTTAACAGCGTAAGAGAAGACGAGTCCCTAACAAAGAGGGTCGATTACATGTTGCCGATTTGCAACAAGAGATGCTCTGCAATGAAAGCAAAATTCAACTGGCCAAATAAAATAAAGGAGGTATATTGATTTTATTTGTCTCGTATTGACAAAGCGAGACACACATGCTCATATTGATGCTAAGTGGGGCGTTTTAGAGAAAATATGGATGTGAAATATTAGGGGTGATAACTGTGTTTCCATTTGTGCATGCATTAGACTACATTCAACTGCACTGATTCATGTGCACATAGTCTACGAGATACTCCTTTAAAATATATATCAACATCAAAATCTGATACTTAATATTATCAACTACACAGGGACAATGGTCATTTGTTATTTCACCTCGTATAGGGATTTTTGACCTTCCTGTTATATACAATTCACGGTATCACACAAAACAAAGGACCGGTACAGAGCCAATTTTTCACACAATTTACTTACATTTGATATTGAGTTCTCTGCATCTCACCCTGGTCGGAAGAACACTCTGTCCCTCCATGATGTTCTCGCCCTGGGTTGTGCTGGTGTGCCGCCTATCTAAAAGGGACAGAAAGGAGAGCAAGTCTTACCCTAGTACTACAATGAAGGTGTTATTCTTAATAAAAACACAATCTGGGATAACTATTCCCCTACTGTTATCATTAGGTATCATTAGGTATTAACCTTAATGCTTGATGTGTCAATTGTTTCTTTTGCATCTTTTGCATCTGCCTCGTAAAATCACAATAACCATTATTGCATTTCTCAAGCAATGATTGGAATGGGCATGATTTATGCAACTGGGATCTTTTATCGTGTCATATAGGCACTGGTCAGTAATAGTAGTTATTTGATGTGCATGTATCTCTCTTAATTTGGAGACACATGCTAAATCTCTGGTCAACCGGTTTCAATGACTTCTTTTTTACATAATCTTCTTCAGGACCGATTTCTTTGATGTTTTGGCAATCAGTCATCCACCCGTCAGGTTCGGCGGGGCACCCAGCTCAATCTACAGGATAGAGTCGAAAATGACTTTTATTAGGCCGGGTTGCTATTTTACATCAATGAACTTATTACTTGTATATCTTTGCATTTTATGCTGCTAACAATACCATGTTCAAGGACATTCATTGTTGTCCCCTCCCACAAACACTAGGTGCACACCACATCCCACTGTTCTTTATCATCTCCTTGGTATGTCGGGACAAGCCAGATTGCATCTATTTCTACGAAACAGAGTCCTAACTTACAATTAACATGGCGTGATGTTGGAAATGCATTGGAGGGACAGGGCCTCCCTGTTCTTACCCTGTAGTGCTTTTTCATTTGTGTTCTGTATTGCTATCTTTCGCGCCTTGAAACACTTGTGTATAGGCGTGTTACAAATGCCATATCATATCATATCATATCATATCTGCTCAGGAGGCCATGTGAGACACCTGGCAGTGCAGCTCTTCCTGTTTTTGGTTTGGTGTACAGACCCATGGGATACCCTTATAGCACCCATGGGTGGGGGTACAACCCTGTGCCCTTAGTGTATGTTATTGGGCACCTGTGCGTGGCCCACAGAGCAGGGTATGGGCTGGTGGCAGCTCAATGCTGAATTTGACAGGTGCTCTGAGTACCTCCATTTTGGGATTCCCAGGCCCTGCCATTGGAATCAGTTGATTCCTGATAGGAAACAAGATGGCCCCTGTGACCTCTTGCTTTCTATTGTCTGTTACCTTGTTTTCCCAAAGTCCTGGGAAGCCCTGACTCTGTCCCTTCCCCCTGACTGGCTATTGGGTGGAAGTTCCATACTCCAAGTACACGGCAGACTGGCTGGAGCCTTCCCAGTGACTGTATGTTGTGGGTACAGTCTGTGGGTGGGACCCGGGTCAATGGAGATTGTCACGAATATGCACTTCTTGTTGTGGATGTCTAGTTTCTCGTGTTTGAAACAATGACTGAGACAGCCCTGCCCAAAACTGGTTTGAATGCAATGTGGAGTGTTGAATGGTTGGCTACCTTTCCCAATACACATAACTTGTTGTGAGTGTCTGGAGAGAAGTGAATTGCCTGAATGCACCTGATTAGCTGCCTGCCTGTATAAATGCCCTTCTGACTGACTGGTTGCTTGAGCGTGACCCAGCGAATGAATGGGAGATCAACTAGTATATCTGGGGGCCTCTCACTGCTAGAATTTGTGTTCAGAAGCTGAAGAGAAACTGGAGTTGAAACTGAAGCTTAACCTTGAAGCCCTGCTGGAAGCTGCTGTGTCTCCAAGGACTGATCGAGAGAGGGCCTGGTTAGGCACCCTCTTCCTGAGCTACGAGGGACCATCGTGCACCAGCTGATCTTTGCCAAAGCTCCCTGGCAGACAGACCTACGACAGGCTGCCGACCGCAGACAGGGATTGCTGCGGAATCACAAGGAGAAGCGCCCGGACACTGTTGTCCATCACTGTCACTGACTGCTGTCGCTGACCGGAGCCGTTGTGCTCCCTTTGCCTAAGTAACATTTCAACCAAGGAAACTCTCACCTGCACCGTCGACCGATTTGTCCTGCTGGAGAAAGTCGAGGTTGCTGACACGCCGAGGAGCATCCGCCAGTGGGTTTCCCGCCACCTGACGACCGTAAAGATGCCGACGACTTGACGCATTTGCTGGGCCACAGTTCTTCACAATCTCTTTGCTGTCCTGAATTACCATCACCGAGGTGCCCCGCATGCCTCTTCCTTGCAGGACGCCAACGCTCTGTCATCGACGAGCACCGCTAGGAATGAAGCTGCCGCCTCCCCATCATTGTTCACTGCTTATTCCTTGTGGGATCTCGATGATCCGTGGCTCCTGCCTTAAACTGAGCCGCTCAAGAAGGATCCGTAGACTACCCGATGACGAACTCTGCTATTCCAGGTACATTGGGGTTGTAGAACTATTTTAGAAGGAAATAAGACTTCTAGAACAATATATGGACTGGGCTTGTGATATATCTTTACTTTACGGGCTGGCCAGATGGGGGGATATCCACACAGAACTGTGTTTAATGGTAGAGGCCAGTATTCTGCCAACTGTTCTAACCAACTGCTTTCTTCCTATGTCTATTTTTGATTGCCTTTATTAAGTGATCTGTGTGACATTTAACCAGAGTATAGTTGATGCACTTTAATGAGATCTGATAATAATTGTGGTACCACTTTAGAACTGTATATATTTGCCATTGTAGATTCACTGAGCACAAAGTGAGTTATTGTGATAGTGTACATAACCTTGAATATTAATTATATAAATACTTTGTTTTAACTAATACAGTGTGTGGACATTACTTTGTGAGGGCTTGGGGACTACACTGTACTTAAGAACCAGCCTGAATCACCTCCTGCGAAGCTAGGCCTTGCTTGTTCAACTACATTACCAATAACAGAGAATCTTGGCTGGGGTCCTATGTGCCTCTCCTCTATCATATAGAGAGCGGAAGTACAGACACCCCCTCCATTCTTTACAAAAAGCAACCAGACTCGTTTGATCGTATTGTCTTTACACTTGGTGTTTATTCTTAGCTTTCACATCAAAACCAAGGCATGTGGGACAATCCCCTGTCCCATTCCATGTGAGACGTATGTTATTGTAAGTGTTTTTGACCCGTTCTCGCCATTATCGGGCCAAGGCAGAACATGCGTGGAAGGCGCAATGTGCTGCATGCTTCTGTCCATTGTACATGGCGCTTTGTGAAGGGTAGACCTTATACGCACTGGCTTGATTGCTGTGAGTATTTTAAGGGTTCACAAAAATGTTAGCTGCATGTGTGGCGTGGCTTACCTAATTAGCCTATGTGTATGTCCAAGTCATGCAGCGAGGCACCGTTAGGAATCTCAAACTGCTTGTTTTTACAAAGGGGTTGCCATTGCAGCCTGTTCTTTCTTTTATGTTGGCAGCTCCAAAGGAAGGCTACTTAGTACTCTGTGCTCAGCGGCAGCCATCTTAGAATAGTTTTTTGGATTAAACTCCAGTTTTGTCCCCCTAAATTGTGATGTTTTTAATTAAATCATATTAAGTGGTTTTCGCTAAATTGTGATCATCACATTGGTGATAAATTATGTAGAATTGGCATTATGCATACTAAGTGTACTCACTTGTCCGTCATTCGTGTCACTGTAATGTACATCACTTATCAATGCTAGTTCTTAATTTGCTGCTGTGGTTAGCGGGACCTACACAGCAATTATGCAAATGAATTATGTTCAATGCAGCTTATCTGCTTCTTGTGGAATACGTTCATTTGTGTACATTTTGGCAGTTTTTTTGCTCTTATGCTCAGGATTTTCAATTAATAGGGGTGTCGGACAGGTGGAGCCTGCAATGTTGTCTAAATGCAGGCTAATAAAGTTTCTGTCGCCCATCATTGTCAAGTGTTGCAATGTATATGGATTATTTCATTTGGGCCAAGTTATTCCATTGGATCTCCTTGTTCAGGCCATTCTTCACTGTGTTTAAACGAAAGATCCAATGTTGTTCCTTTTTTAGCAACAAGTTGTGATAGTTACTCCCTCTTGTCTAAGACCATCCATTCAAAGTCTTCTGCAGTGTGTTTTAGCAGTTTAAAGTGTGCCGCCAGGGACGCTGTAAGTTTTTGTGTCCTAATACAGGACTTATGTTAATTGAGCCTTTTCTTCACGGGTCGGCAAGTCATCCCCACGTACTTCAGGTTGCATGGGCACACAATCAAATAGATGAACCCCTTGCTGTTGCAATTGCTAAACTTTCTTTGCTGCCAAGGTGTCTTCTATCCTATATCTACTCATTTACTTCTTGTTGTCTGCGCACACATAACACAAGTGCCACACTGAGCGTGCCCTCTCAGTGAATTGGTACCCTAGATGGTAATGGGACTGGACTCGTCCTTTGATTCCTTTAGTTTATGTACCAGTCTGTCAC
Source organism: Ambystoma mexicanum (assembly GCF_040938575.1). NCBI lineage: Eukaryota > Metazoa > Chordata > Amphibia > Caudata > Ambystomatidae > Ambystoma > Ambystoma mexicanum. Next base: position 341,862,420 of record NC_090939.1, read on the forward strand.
AGATGTTTTGTCTTCGCTTTATGGCCAAAGATCATTGGGATAGGTCACTTTTGCCGGTGTTTAAGATCGGCCAAAATGTCTTCATTTCTCTCTTCAGGTTGTTGAAAATCGGAGAGTAGCTCAATACTTCTGTGATGTTTTCAGACAGTGGTTGTTTCCCATGTTGTTGTAACATGATACCATGTGGGATGTTCCTCACCCATGTTTGTGTATTCTTTATTACTTTAGATAGAAGTTGGTTTTTAAGTTCAGCTGACTGAATGTTGAAATCTGCAATGTTGGTGCATATGCGTCTGTATCAAAGAAACTGTCCGAACAGCAGATTGTCTTGCAGTGCACATGGATGGTAGCTGGTGTAGGTCAGTAGAGCATTGCGGTCGGTGTGTTTTTTGTGCACTTTTGAATTCAGAGTACTATCTTGGGGTGTAATGTGGAGATGAAAAAAATGTGTCCCACTATTATTGTAGTCTATAGTGAATTTTAAGTGTGGGCTACGCCCATTGATCCATTGATGAGAGTATTCTAGATCTGCCTTGGTGCCCTCGAAGATCATGAATATGTAATCAATATATCCCCACCACACCTTTATTTTATCACAATAAGGATTTGTGGCGCAGTATACATTCTCGGTCTCAAAGTGGTCTACATATAGTTTTGCAAGGCTTAGGGCAAAAGTAGCACCCATGGCTGTGCCGGAGAACTTGATCGCACTGGTGCAATACACTAAATACGCATTGCAATAAGATGCACTAGGAAGATAGACTTAAAAATAAGGAAGCTACTGTTTAGAGATTAATTATTTCATTTGAGCTATAACGCCCGTATGTAGGAATGTGCAAGATATATTTGACATTCGAGACAGGACAATTGTCGGGTCTGGAATACATGCTCTCGGAGCAAAATTAAACAACTGTATATGTATTTTCTACAGGAATAATGGGAACAAACCCATGACACAACTCAACATTAAGAATACCAGGCATTGAATAATGGTAAGCCGCCACTCAGCCAATCTTGAATGAGACATAAGAAATACCTGATTTTGTTTAATATTTGCGAGTGGTTTCACATTGTTCCCATACTCTCTCTTTCGCTCAAACCCTACCAGCCCTCCCCGTTACCAACCCTCATTTTCTGTGTTTATATTAAATTTTTCTGTATACATTATTACACTTTGAATGTATAATGATTTGACAATTGCACTTGTAACATGCACATGATCAATAGAGGGCAATATGTGTTCTTATAAATAAATCTAAAAACCTTACAAAAAATAAAATTTGGCGCAGTGTCCAGGAGTTTTTATTTTCCTGTTCATGTTCACGGTTTCTGGCTATATCCCCCTCCTCCAGCGAGACGCAACACGATTACTCAGATTGGAGTATTAATTGTTACTTAGTGATCATCAACAGAAAAAGGTATTTAGAGGAGTCACCACCTAGACCAGCCTCTACTAAAGCCAGAACTGCTTCATAATATGTTTTTGGATAGTGCTGTAGGTGGGCCTGATAAGGTAGTAGGATTATAGCAAGGAGATATGTGCAGCAGCTGATGCTGATGCAAATGTATCAGGCACAAATGCACCCTGTGTGAGTGTAAATTTACTTCTAGGTGTTTTTGAAGGCACATAAACTAGTATGATGTAGTTTGAAAATACCCATAGGTGGGTTCATATTGAAAAAAAAAGGTGGACTTATGTGGTTATCCAGTTGGGATCTTGGATGCATGAGAATTGCTTTGAGATTTTGTTCAAAGATTATCTGCATGCGTGTTTTCAGTGTGGCGTGGGCAGAGGTGCTTTTTGTTAGGGTGGGAGGCTCCAAGGTCAAATTGTGTTATTAGCCTATGAAATGAGCCCAGAGTAATACCTTGGGTGCATTCCATCCATTTGGAACAAAATGCACAATACATGGAATTGAGTAAAACACTGAATCATGGTAAATATCTGGCAAATTCAATAGTTTTCAAATATGCATTAGCGTAACATTGCAGCTCAGAATATAATAGACTAACCTTTAATCGGTACCTGTCAGCAGTTAAAGCTGTGATTTGCTATGTCAGTTGCTAGTGAATGTCTGGCTTTATTGTATTATTACTCCATATTAGGGTGACGGGTGTTGCGGTTGGAATGTATGTGAGGATTCAGCGAGTTCTCAAAAGAGAGGCCCTAGAAAATTGCACAAAAACTGTGCACTCTGAGTTAGGCTCTGGTACAGTTACCCAACATAGCCTTAGAATGCATTAAAAGCCATACAATGTATATCAAGGGATGAGACATAGCAAACAATAGCAACACAAGATAAGGCATAAAAGGTATAACAAAGAACAACATGGTGACCTCCCCAGAATCCCATCAAACGCCCTCTAAAACAACTCCCTCTTCCACTTTTTCACTCAACACTATTAATCACTGTTTCCAACTCTTTCTCTCTTTTTCTCTCTCTATCACTTATTCTCTCCCTTCCTCGCGATCTCTGACATCTCAATTTAATTGTCCACAGTGTGTAAAAAGGACCAAGGTTTGGGATATCAGAAATGGGGGCTGCCTGGGCGCTGCCTTCATTTAAGTGCAGATTTCATTTGAACATTGTGCACATTATTTTAATCGTAAATCCCTTCCAGGCTTACATAGTACAGCAAGACTCTCTGATGTTTAAGCATAATCTACGGCCATTATTTTGAATGTTTGGTTGCTTTCGATGTTCCATCTACCGAAGCCGTTTGTGTAGGTTTAACCAGCACAGCAACAATGATCCGGTCAGCTTCACCAAATATTTTAAGTGAAGGAGTGGCAGCACCTTTCTGAGTATTTTAGACGTTCCACTGTTCATGAAAGCATTTATCTGTTGATTGACGACAACTTCCGGTATGAATTTAAATCCCATGTTCAGAGGCGTTGCTGGGGGGACTGAGGGGGCTATAGCCCTGGGTCTTTTGGTTATAGCCCCGGATAGAAGCTCAGGGGCTACAAGCAAATGGATAGCCAGCCCCGGGTCCCGACAGTCCCGACATTAGCATAGCCCCGGATCTTTTCAAGACCTAGCAACACGCCTGCCCATGTTTAATAAAAACATTTTTAAAGCAGGGGATTCTCTGAGAATTGGGGAACACGCAAATGTTAACACCGTGCTTGTGAAGTAACCCTCAATCCGTTCGTTCGTATGGCACTCTACTAGCAATCCAAATACTCGCGGCACACGGCGATGCTGTCACTGTCCCTGCTCTCATATGCTATAGATGTGTCTGACAAACGTTTGACGAGTTGGTTGTCAGCAGTGTACATTTGGGTGTGGGGTCAGTAGTGCTTTATCCGGGGACTTATAGAAAAGTTTAAAAGAAGCATTATCAGTGCCGATCCTTACGGCATTTGATGATTTACATCAGGACTTTTGGGATCTGTTATCTCAAGAACACTATAAACATTGAAAAGTGAAACATTTTACGAATTCCATTGCAGATATGTTATCAGGTTCCGTGAATACATAGAGAAATGCAAAAAGGCAGAAAGAAAATGTTATCTGAGCTCAAGATTTTTTTTTTTTTAATATAGCTATGACCCATTCCTCCCATTTTCTAATTTCTTCCCTAGTTAGAGTGCATTAACTACAATGCCAGTCTTTAATTGATATGCTTTTGCACAGGGCTCAAGTCGAGGGTACGCGCGGGGGACGGAGTCCCCCCACTTTATTCAGAGGGGGGACTCAGTCCCCCCCAGCTAAAAGAGAAACATTGGATGTACTCTTTGAATTCATGAATTAAAGCAGACCTCGTTCGGTTTGGAGCCAGACATTTCAGAACTGCACTATATAACCGATCAAAAATAACAAACAACTAAAGGTGAAAATGGGTGTGCTTTAGGCTCTAGGAATGGAACCTGCCAGTGCTAAGCTCCAATTGTTTTGTGAATACGATTTTTTAGGTGGCAAGATCACAGGAGCGGTTTTGGGGTTAGCCTAAGCCCCAGTTTGGTAAGTAGAAAAAGAGAGGTTTGTTGCTCCCGGCTATCTTGCTTGTAGTTTGTGAAATAAATATTTTTGACACTTTGGTTAATACGAATTAATTTGTTTATTGTTGGTGTTTTTCTCTATGATCTTTCCATAAGTACATGTGTTTATGAAAAACACTATTTCGAGCTTGACGAGCAAGTTTAGGTCAGCCGACACGTGTTTCGACCTTACGGTCGTTCTCAAGGCTGAACAATATTCAATTAGTGACAAAGTAGTGACATATTACATGATATTCAGCAGTGGTGTTATGGTGATGTGCAAACATAGTGACAGGTAGTGACATGATATAAAAAATAACATTGATGTGTCGGTATAAAGAAAGTTTAAAAATTGGAAGAAAAGGAGGGAGGAAGAGAAGAAAGAGGTGAGTAGCTGGTTGAAATCGTGCTAATGGTAAAATAGATTGAGGTAAATGCCTCTTACCCAATTAGGGTTGCTGTGTGCCCTCAGTGGGGTTCTGTAATATAAACTGTCCTTTGCGGCAGTCCTGGCTCCTGTTGGGCCCTGGGGGAGATAGAAATTGGGGAGGAGGGTTGGTGGGAACTTGCAATATGATCCCCCCAGGGGTACGTAATAGTCCCACTTGCCTAGTTTAGGGATTGTTGGCTGTGCTCATTGCACATGGGCACTGTGGAAAACATCAAGGGCTTTTCTTGAATAGCCTTTGTGTGTTCCCACCCATTGTGCGTGTTGGTGGTGGAAATAGCGGTGTCATCTAAGTACATAACTGTCAATTGATTGTCCCCAGGCAGTATTGGCTGGGGTTGTTAAAATAGATGGTCCTGGATGTACATCAGGGGCTCTTTTGAGAAGTGCTCCTGTGTGTACCCAGCCATATAGAGCATTGGATTACATATCCTAGTCACTCGAGGGTGAGATAAAGAAATTCATTTGAAAATGCGCTGGTTTACTAAGCACTGTCATGGGTTGCCGAAGGATCGCTATCCCTGGGATGGGCTGGAAGGCTTACCTGTTGCTCTGTCTGGCGTCCCAGGCGGTGCTCTGCTGCTTCTGCACACCGCGCCGGGTGCCGCCATTAAGAGCTGTTCGTTTACTGTTGACTCGCGTTAGTCTCGTGATGCGCATGCGCGAAGGTGTAGCGTTTTAGCACTAGTCCCGGCGCATGCGCGTCGTGATGTGCGACTTGCGCATGCGCCGCGGATCAGCGAAAGACACTCACCGGTTATGGCTAATGATTTGGCAATAGGAGAGAAGGCGGTTGGGCCCTAGCCATTAGGCTGCGTGGCAGAAAGGGATCTAAGGGGAAACTAAGTTGAGGTTATGGTTCGTATGTTGCAGTATTCTGTGGGGGTTTTGGGAGTATGGTGGTAACACCCATATCTGGGGTAATTAACCAAGGTGAAGTGAGTCAGTTGGACATGGGTGCATGTAAGTGGCATCACTTGCATCATGCCCATAGTTGGGTCAATTTTGGAATAAGACGTATATGTGGCATGGTCTCTCGTTGGGCCGTGTTATATCCAACCTGAGGTCACAAATCCCTGTAGGGGTTTGAGGAATAGGAGAAAAAAGTAGAAAAAAGAAAGGAGAAAAGGTTTACAGGAAGACATTTAAATCATGGTCTTTATTAAGGCCATTTTTCACACATCTGAAATGACAAATTAAACGTGCTTCCTCTTGTCTCAGTTTTCGAATTCTGTCTCCTCCTCTTGGGCCCAGCCGGACCGTCTTTAGTCCGATGAACCTTATGTCACTCTTGTTTTCCATTTGGTGGTTCCTCTGCCAGTGGTTTGCCAATGGCAGTTTGGGGTCTTGCGAATGTATGCTATTCATGTGTTCTCTGATCCTGAAGCGTGTCTCACGGATGGTGCTGCCTATGTATATTTTATTGCAGACACAGATAATTGCATATATTACAAATTTGCTTCTACAGTTAATGTGCTCAGTGATGTTGAAGATTGGGCAGCCTGAGAATTTGGCACATTTGGTCTGTGTTGCATGCTTGCACATTGAGCATGTCCCGCATTTCGTGAAACCAATTGGTTTCTTTTTACTGAGCCAGTCCTGTGCCATGATATGTTTATCTACAAGGAAGGAGGGGCTCAGTAAGGTCCTTAGGGTTGGTGCTCTGCTGTATGACATGCTGGGATATGTTTCTAGTTGTGGCTTGATATGTTCGTCCATGAGGAGTAGTCCCCAGTGTTATTTTCAAGATTTTTTGAAGTGCATAACTGTCTTTGTTGTATCTCGTTACGAATCTGATTGTTGGATTGTCATCATGTCTTCTGGGTTTGGGTGAGAGCAATGTTGATCTTTCCAGTTGGCAGGCTTCTTTTCTTGCTTTTGCCAGGTTCACATGGGAATAGCCCCGACTACTGAATCTTTGATCCAGCAGGTTGCATTCTTCTATGAACGATTCATCTGTGTTGCAATTCCTTCTTGCCCGAATGTATTCTCCTTTCGGAATGTTGCGGATGACACTTTTTCTATGCCAACTTTGTGCATGGAGGGTGGAATTAACTTCCGTTGGTTTGCGGTAATGATTTTGTTTTCTTTTATTTCAATCTTGAGGTCAAGGAAGTCAATTTGGACATTGCTGATATGGCTAGTTAGTTCTATACCAAAGTCATTGGTGTTGAGATAGCCCATGTATTCGTTAAGTTCATCTTTAGTTCCCTTCCAAATTAAGATGATGTCATCTATGAATCTGGCCCAATTGACAATGAGCCTGGTGTATTTGTCTTCTTTCATTGCGTGTTTGAGCTCATAGGAGTGCATAAAGCAGTTTGCTAGCGCAGGAGCATAGCTGGCTCCCATTGCGATCCCTTTGGTCTGCTTGAAATATTCTCCATTGAATATGAATATATTGTTCTTGAGAGAGAAGTTAAGGAAGGCTTTAGTCATTTCCACCTGGTCTAGGTGTGAGGCTGACTCATGTTTAAGAAGAAACCCCATGCTGGTTATGGCCAATTCATGGTCAATTGATGTGTACAGTGCTTTGACATCAAGCGTAGCCATTAGGAAATGCGGTTCCCATTTGATTTTGGCAAGGATCTCTAAGGTATGCATAGTGTCTCTTAGGTAGCTAGGTATTTTTGTGACCAGTGGCTGTATAACATTATTGATGTATCTGGCTAATGTCTCTGTTAGTCCTCCTATTCCACTCAGGATTGGTCTGCCCTCAGGAATGGCGTTAAAAGCTTTGTGAACTTTTGGCAGAAAGTAAATGGTTGGCATAATGGGGTGGTCTGTCCTAAGGTAGTTGTATTCCTCATCTGTTATCAGCCCTGTTGTTTTGTAATTATTTAGTAGCTCCTGATGTTCCTTCAGAATCTTCGCTTGTGGGTTGTTGTCCAATTTAACATAATTTTCAGGTGTTTCCAGGTGGTTGAGTGCCATTTTGATGTAATCCGATTTGTCCATTACTACTATATTTCCACCTTTATCAGCTTCCTTGATTATAATGTTAGATTACTCTCGTAGGTTTTTGAGTATGGTCTGTTCTTCCTTGGTTAGGTTTCCCTTGGTCTCTGTTTCATGGGTCCGTTGGTCTTCCAATTTATGTAGATCCATGGTTACTGCTTGGTGAAAAGTGTCGATATAATTTTCTGCATAGAGTTGTGGCGTGAATCTAGATTTGGTTTTAAGTTCCGGAATCGTCATTGCTATATTCTGTATGCCCAGTTCTTTTAAGCATTCTTGCTTGCTTTTGTTGTTATCAGCCAGTGTGCTGAGAAGATTAATGTCTTCAACATCCCCAATGGTGAGTGGGCTAGGTTTAGATGCTATTTCCGGTGGTTTGTATACCGGTGTCTTGGTAGCAAAGAATTTTTTAAGTTTAAGGCGGCTTGTAAATTTAAATAGATCAATTTGTATGTCTACGAAGTTGTTCTTGCTGGATGGTGAAAATGAAAGTCCTTTGTTGAGTACTTTCTTTTCAGGATTTGTAAATTCTCTATTGGACAAGTTCATGATTAAATTTTGTTCTGTTTCTGTCCCACAGTTTTCTGTGACTGGGATCTGGTCTGTCTTTGCTCTATTTCTTCTTCCAGCTGTCTTACGTCTTCTGACTCTTCTTCCTCCTCTGCTTCTTCTTGTTGGGTTCCTGTATTTGTCAACGGTTTTGCGAAGGATACTGTTTTTTTGTTGCTTTTGGGTTGTGGTTTCAGACAACTTGCTTTCTTGTGTAGTTTGATTTGATCTAAAAAACTATGTTTGGTTGGTGGTTTATCTGTTGTTTTCTCACACTGATCTGGTGTTTCATCTGGTTCACTGTCAATAAAGGTGAAATATCCCATTTCGGTACTGCAAGTCCCAGGGAAAACAATTGTTAGTGTTCTTGGAGTTTAAAACATGCACACCTTTCAACGTTTTCAAAAACACTATTAGAAGAAAATAGCCTGTCTTGGTTTTGTGCGTGTGTTGATTTTATGAAAGGCAAATGCCATTCGTCCTGTCCAATTTGGGTGGTTATGCAAAGCCAATTTAATGAAATGCGCATATTTCACCTTGATAATTTCTGGCGACGTCACATCCCATTGCGTTTGTTGATGAGTACCCCGACTTTAATTTTTAGGACTTGACCCCTGCTTAGTAACTTTTTTCACTTCATAAGTAGAACATTGTTCATTGCTGCTGAATGGCGAGTCCTCATTATTTTGACAACGCATCACTGTTCTTCTGTAAGGTAATTGCAGTAGCCAGCTGGCATCAGGTGGACCAGCATTAAGGTGAGGAACACTCTGGAGCTAGGTTAGTGCCGTAGGAGCTGCTTTAATTGTACAGGGTAGTGATAGAAAGGTTAAGCAGGAGAGTCGTAAGGTAACATCCTTTCCAGTTGGGGCTGCCATCATTCGTGTCCAGCAACGGTCTTCCAGACCTCTGGGTTCCACATTCCAGAGTGCCTTCTTCCCATTCAGGTGATGCACTAAACTAGACACTACAGTAATCTATGCTGCTGCCCAGCATCTCACCAAATAGCCGGTGAGAATGATCATTCTAGTCACTGTAATGTAGCCCTTGAAATATCTGCACGCCCGTTTGCATTGAGATGGTAAACCAGCAGAATGGAATGAGCAAACATTTTCTGGGCAAATTTGATGGAACTTCCAGGATGGAGCAGTGTCCCAGAGTGGCCAGAGTATCTGCCAGGATCTCTGCACCCATCCATTCATTAACGGCAGCCACGTAATCACATGCTGGCATTAATGCAGGTTTTCTTTGTGGGCAGAGAGGCTTGGAAAGCTTTTGAGTCGACATGCCTATTACAGAGTTAAGGGCCGTGGAAGTGTTCACGGGCGTGTTCCTTTGTATTGCATGCTCACCCAAGCTAACATTAGGCACTTAGTGCTAGGAATTATTTAATAAAATAGTTCTAACGAAGCCAAGATTGAATGCATTGTTTTGTTTTTCTTGCCGATCTGTAACATTTCTTATTTTGGATGAGCATAAGAGAAACCATCATGTTATCTTTCTAGCTATCTTTTTTGATCTCGACAACATATGTTCCACTTCATTTTCACGTTCATTAGTAATACCTATAATTGCCAAGATCACACGTCTGAAATAGGACACTATCAAATAGCTCTGCGTTTAAGGGTTAATGTTAAAGGAGCCATTGATTGACAGCAGCCAACACAGGTGAACAATTGTTTAGCAACTGAGTACTAAAGTAATTATAAGCAGGTTAATAGTCTTGCTTTTAAAGTACACGCACAATTAATTACGAGTTAGCAGTGAGACGCATAATCTTCTGCTAATGAGTTTGAGTTTAGTATAGTACACCCAGTTGCTGCTTGATCTTTATTCCAAGTATACAGCTTTGTTTTGTTTAAATATCAGAATGTGCATGTACTTCAGATATTAGTGCACGTCCTATATGTCTGAAAAGAGTGTGGACTCGATTATATTTATAATTCCACTTTATTAATTCCCACATGATGTAGTGGATTAGTGCACCATTTCATACCCTGTTACAAGTTAAAAGTTCATGAGCTGCTTATAATTACTGAAAATACCTTGCCGGATGTAGCACGCTGCCATCGTATGTAAGATAGGGCCGTTATGTGCAATCATTATTAATAATGAAATTTAAAATACATCTATATAATCAATGAAGCATTTTTGACACTTTCATCACCGCAAAGCTAAGAGTCATTGGTCCTGGTGAATAATTAATGAAGACAGGTTTCCCTAATACAAGGTGTTGTCTCTGTAAGCCAATAATATCATATATTTTCAATAAACCAATGAACTCTCCTCGCTAATTAGATTTTGGGCCTCTGAGGGAATGAAGAAGCAAGCCATAAAAATCTGTTCAGAGTCATCAACTCACTTATAATGATAGCACCATCTGCCTACATCAACCATTCAAAGACCAAATAACTGAACTTGATAACGGTAGAATGGGGGCTAAATACACCAAGAGAACCTCACTTAATTAAACATGTTGTCAGATGCCAACCTATCATATTCATCACTGAAATCACAGCATGGTGCCACCCACAGTTATGTTCTCCTCCTTGAGAGCCTGCACCGCCAGCACTATTAATTACTTACAAACAGCATGTGCATCTGCAGTGAGTGGCCAAGATGCACCTAGGGTGTGTGTTCTGCTTAATAAAATACAGGTCCTTAATTTAGATTGCATATTTCACTTCTATTATGTAATGCAACCGTACGGTATTGAGCTTAATCACATTCATGTACCTCCAGGCTACCTAGGAACATCTCATAGCAGTAGTTAGGAACGCTTTTTCTTCTAGTAGATTTGCCAGGAAACCATCACTGAATGAGGTATGTCATATATCTGAAGAAACATATGTCTCAAAGCTCAGTTCTGATAGATCCCTTGTCCCCCATTGCTAATGGTAATGCATTTTCTGATTTCAAACATTTCCAATCTCAGGTAATGCAATCAAGATGCATTTTCTGTAATGAGAATAAATGTTCGAATCCGGCCTATCTTGCCCTTTTATAATTTAAACTGACCCTCATGTCTACCTCCCCCTTGGGTGCGCGAGTGTGTCACCTTCCCAAGGCGAGAGGACAGAGGAAAAAGCTTGCTGTAACACTAAACTATTGTAGTAAGTGCATCATGGCTTAAAAACACATGTCGTGTTCCATACAGCATGTGTGTGCTGCTTGAAAAGTGGAGTGATATCAATTTTATTCTTCTCATATGTCTAGCAGAATTAAATATCTAAAAATGTTGCTGGACTTCCTGCAGGTGCCACCAACAGAGGACCAAGCTTTCTCGGATAACACTACCACAGAGTTCAGAGTTCTTTTTGTTCTCGGTGTAGTGTTTGCTTGGAGTGTCAGCAAAAATACATCCCCTTCTGGTTGTCGTTAGGGGGTAACTCTTCGACCTCTTATCTAGTTTCTTGGTAAGTTCCTTTTTCTTAGACCAAAGTGGGCCTACCGGTTTGAATGCATTTTCTGAAACATTTGGTGTAGCATCTAATTTTGGCTACTTGCAAAAGTTCGGGAAAGTACTGTTTTAGCTGAACAATGCACCTCATTACGACTTCGGCGGTAGCCGGAGTCATACATTTACAGACGGCCGGGAATGGGAAATTACTGGGGCATTACAACCCCAGTGGACCCGGTAATTGCCCATTCCCAGGCACCGGTAAATATAAGTCCCCATTCCCATTTGAGTCCCATTGGACTCAATGGGAATGGGGAAGCCGGTTGCACCGGCACCGTTCATGAATGGTGCTGGTGCATCCAACATGGTCTGCGAGCAAGCGGTCTAATGACTTTGGTCTTGCCTAGCCTAATTCATCTAACAATACGTCAGGGCGTCTCTTGTGCTCGATGTGCAAGGCTACTGAGGGGGACATTTACACTGCACTGGGATTTCATTCACCACACACAATAGAAATGTTGTCTGCAAGTGCTGCTTTTTCGACAGCACTTTGTAAGGGACAGTAAATGACAAAGCCATTACCTGGGCTTCCGTGTTTATCATGAATTGAAGGGTATGGTTAATGAAGCATTTCAGCTTGCCTTCGCAGGTTGTAACAGGTTGTATCAGCACACTTGTAAATTAAGGGTTGGAGGCAGTGGTGTGTGATGGTGGAGATAAGACCAGTGATATGCAAGGCCACGCCTCTGCCTTTTACCAAACTAGAGCGAACATTTAGAATAAGAATATTAGAATAAGATTTCATGTTGTGTATGCCACCACCATGTAGAATGTAACACAAACAGGATAGTTAGTGTGTATGGAGCTAGTTTGCCACATTGTTGGAAGGGTTAGGTTGCTGAATACAAAGAGAGGGAATGTAGTTCATGGTGGTAGGCACAGTTAGGTAAGGTATATATGTAAAGCAGCTTTATAAATGGCAAGAGAAGCACAATTTTTTCCCTTTGTAAGGCCCAGCACAGCACTTGGTTAATAAAGCACACCATTGCATTTAAATAGCTTGATAGGGATTTTTCGTTGGTTCATGATGTTGTTCAGATGACCGAAAGTGATACCAAAAAATGTATACAATGCACTCCTTATAGATCAACATGTGTTAGTAAAAATGGTAGGCGGTATGACTTAGAGATGGAATTCCTAATTTTAAGGTGCGTGGGAGAGAAAGCCTGACCTGCCACATGGGTGGGTATTGTCAACAAGACGAGATTAGAGTTCCCAAAAATCAGGGAAATCTCGTCCCCTGCATACTATCATAGGCCGAAACACATCAGCCAAACATTCAATTTATAAGTTATGTCGATGCACTTCATCTAATTTAAACAATGTGTTTAATATATAAAGTCACAGAATAGTTGTTGGCGATTTCAATAGAAATTTGAATTTCAACTGCAGAGCAGTGGTAATTTGATACAAAAAGTGTTTTTATTAACACGGCCCAACGTGTTACGAGAACATTCTCTCTTCTTCAGGGGCAAGTTTACTAGAAAGTTATCATAGAAAAAATTAATCAGAGTAAACTCAATATTTCATATTCAAACAAATGTATTAGTCTGTTGACTCATGTGCATTAAGAAATCTAGAGATTAATGCCTAGGTATCAGGAACAATAGTGTTTAACCAAGTTCATCCGAATTAAATCCGTTATTATCAAACATTGAAATTGTTCTCCAATGACTAATACACATTTAGAGATGAATGCCTAAGTATCAAGAACAGAAGTTTGTAACCAAATTCATCTGAGTTAAGTCCATTATTATAAAACATTAGAACTAGTCCCAAACAAAGTCTTTCCTGGTTCAGAGACCACAAGTTATTAAATTCAGTTAAAGAGCAGTTTAACATTTGACACAAGATATATTTCTTCAGTCTCCACAAATCTACGGTATAGAATTCGTACCTTAACATTCCATAATCTGTCTTATCAGAATGTGTTTGTGTAGTCATTCAGGCTAGATGATCCCTAGCTTTCTGAAAAATATGAAACTCCCTGTGTAACCATGTGTGTGACTACAATATAGGGAATGATCAACAGTTGAGAAGCAAAGTCACTGAACCTGCTGGTAGGCAGTGCGTCTAGATCGTGTACGTTGAGAAGGCTGAGAACCCTCTCAGTTGTCTAGAAGGAAAACTCATTTTATCTGAAGCTAAAGATTGTACATAAATATCTTCACAGTTTGGCCATAACGATGGAATGTATTTTTCAGGTTCTGCTGTATTTACAAATTATAAATTGCTTACCGAAATTGGCTCTAGATTGTGTTAAAGGTAGTGGCGTAGTGTTAAGTACCCCAAGTGGATCAATCATCCATGTCTTGATGGAGCAGTCCTGATAAGTTCCTGTGGTGCTTCCGTGAGCCTGTTTCAAACCAAGCCATGTGTCAATGTCTGGTATTGTTGCAAACTCTAGGGTAGAGGCTACATTTCTGGATTTAAGATTAAGCCTGTTATAGGGCTTACCTACAGTATTCCTCGGTTCGTATATTATTTTTTTCCGGACCATCTGCAGGAATTGCCTCAAGGGGCAGTCTGAAGAGGGCCGATTATTATTATGGATACATCATGACGAACGTGATGAGGTCATCATGCTATGACGCTGTCAACATCATCAAGCGATAACGTCTATGACATCAGTAATTTAAACACTGTGACGTGGCTCATGTTTTTTCATATGTCTACACATATCCCATAGTGTTAGAGTTTAGAGGATATATCAACTAAAAGAAACATGGTGGTGAATGTTTAGCAAAGTATGGTCATCTAATCTTTATTGAAAACCTTACAAAAAATATAATGTTATTATTTATTATTAATATAATAGTTTATTTTATAACTTTATTATATGTATAAAGATTAATGTGGTTGAAGAGAAATGCTACATTATACTCTACATAGATATCTGAGTTATAGGTAGGTCTCTTATAAATAAAGCAGTTTAACTTGAGCATAATCCCCCAACAGCATTGGTGCCATTTTATGATCCAAATGTAAAGTTAATAGCTTAATGCAGTCTTTTGCTGATGTCAAACAGGCTGGATAGATGTGAACTAAGCCTGCAAGTATGTGTCCAACAATCCAGCTTCTAGCAGTGCACAATCTATTAAACGTAATGGTAGTTAGGAGCGAAACATGAGTAGTAAGAAATACATAGGGCATGCCAAGTTGCACCGTACATGGATATCAGAGTTATAGGCAGGTCTCTAGTGAAGTGACTTAATCTGAGAGTAACACCCAAGCTATATTGATGTCATCCTATGATCCCAATCATATGTAGATTGCTCAACTCAGTGAGTCTCTGATGGTTAGTAGGCTGGATAGAAGGAAACTTAATCTACAAGTGTGTGTTCAATAATCAGTCTCCTTGGAGTGCACAATCTGCCTAACCTCATCGTAGTGTTTAGAAGTGTGCTGGTCATGTGTGAAAATAAAAAATCAATAGAATAACTGAAGCAGGAGAAGGAATGGAGAATGATACAGGTGATTGAATAGACTAACTCTGCAGAGTGTACAGTCTAATAAGTTAGTATCAAATGTTCTTTTAACCAAATCCAGTAATGGTATATAAATCAAGTTTGTTTTATAGAGCTAATTAGTCTTATATGTGAACTGCATCAGGAATATATAGTGGAAAATGGTCTAGATTATGCAGAGCACCTAACTGGATCTTCTCTGATTCCTTAGATTGTAATTTTCAATGAATAAGGACGTTATCGTAGTTTAGTTAGAGGTAGGGTTCTAAGTTAAAATCTTCATTAATACCCAATGGGGTCATTGCACCCAACTGGTGTATCCAATGGAGTTCTCTCTGGGATAATTTATTTGCCCTATCAACGCCTTTCGGGAGGTGATGTACAACTTCAAGAATGACACATCTCAATTGAGCTGTATTATGTCTGTACATTGCTGATTTAACATTAGCAGTTCTTAGATTTGATTTATGCTCTGTCCATCTTTCTTTAGGTTTTCGTACAGTTTGTCCACAATAATATTTCCCAAATTTCTCAGCACGTAAATGTTGTTTTTGGAGTCACATGTCACAAAGTTTCTGAGTTTAATTTTCTTTCCAGTATTAGTGTGCCGCATATGATCTCCTTTAACGATACTTGAGCAGTGTCGGTAGTTGAGGTAGTTGAGGCATGGAAAAGTGCCTGATTTGGGTTTCTGAAGTGTTCTTTGTAAAGATGTTTTGGTTCTCTCTGCTCTTTTTCCTCTTATATGCCATCATTGGCAGTTCTGGGAAGAGCCGATGTGCAGTCGTGTCTAGTGTGATCAGGTCCCAGTTTTTCTTAATTATTTTACTGACCTGATAACTCTGTGATGACATTTTGAGTGTGTGGATCAGTTTCAATAGTCTTTCCTGGGGTCTGTTTTAAGGAGGTCCTCCCTCCTATGTGATTCTGATCTGTGAATGTTTTTTTTCAATTATGCCTTGGGGGTATCCATGGGCCTTAAATCTCTCTACCATCTGATCATATTCCTTCTGTATGAATTCTGTGTTAGAGCCTATCCTTTTTAGTCTTCAGAACTGGCTATAGGGTAAGCTTTCCTTAAGGTGTTTGGGGTGAAAGCTGTTAACACGCAATGTCTAGGTTTCCTATCGATGTTCATCAGGTGGCCCTGCTATGTTAGTCTCACCATTTCTTCAGGATGTGCATATTAGGTTCGCATATTTCCATGGTGAACCTGATATGATCATGACAGTTGTTTAGGCAATTGAAAAATGTATCTAGTTTCCAGATCCCAAAGACATCTTCAATATAGCGTCTCCAAAACATCGATCTTGACAACCAGTGCTGGTTTTCAAGGATGTATTTTGTCTCATAATGGATCATGAAAATGTTGGCATGCGTTGGGGCCACTGTGGAGCCCATAGAGGTCACAGATATCTGTAGGTAGAACTGCCCTTCATATCTAAAATAGTTGTTGTGAAGAATTAGGTTGATCAATTCTATAGCAAAAATCTTATGAACCTGAACCTCCTCATGTTTCAGTAGGAACCATTCCATGGCCTCAATCCCTTCCTCGTTGACAGACAACTGAAAGTGTCAAGGCTGAGAGAAAGGGAGGATAGCTGCACAAATAGGCCATTCTCATGGATCCAGTTTAGATAAGCAACAGCAAAGTTAGTTGAATTGCCGGTACATGCAATAATGTTGCCAATAACACACTAGCAAGACATGCCCACAACACCAATGGAAAAGTTGCAGATTCAAATCCTTTCTTCATGTAGAAAATGCTCAAAATGGTAGGATGAGCTGTGAATTGGGTGGGAATGGGACAGTAGTTTGTTTTTTATAGTTATACAAATATTGTTTTATTTGTATTTTCATTACAAATGGCTCCACGACAAAGACAAGCACATTTTGTTCATCCCATTAGGCATTGGCATTGCCAGATCCAGGTGCACATTCATCCATTGCATGTCTGACCACCAGGTCATAATTCAAAAAGTTATTTATCATTGAAGGTGGCCCAGAGGTTAGGGCATGGCTTGATGATGACTTGGTTACAGGTTCAAGTCACCTTGTTGTCATAACCCTACTCAACTCAAGCCAGTAGGTTGAGCTTTGCACTTACTGGAAATAAAGTAAGACATACACAATGATTTACTGTTATAACAATATTGTTTTATATTTATTTATGATTGAGAGTGAGAAATCAGCACCTTTGTTAATTTCAACAGACATTGGCAGTTCACAGATGCACCTTCATCCATTACACACTTTACTGCCATGCTATGCATTTTGATTAGAGCCACAGTGGTTTAGAGGTTAGAGCCTGACTTTAGCAATGCGTAGATTGCAGGTTCAAACCCCATTGTTGTCCTATACAAACTCCAACTGGTATGTTGATCTTTGCATTTAGAGGAAATAGGTAACCTTTTTAATGTTGTTTTTTTTTACTAATGCAAATGGCTCAAAGTGAGGGACCGAAAAAATGTGGAAGGGGTGGGCACCACCTGTGTTTCGTATCAAGTAGATAAATCAATGAAAAATAAACATGAATTCTTAGGAGCTGACTGTATGAAGCCCAGAGACACCTGAGCCCAATATACACGGTCAGAAGATAAGGTGGTTGAAACGCACCCAACTAAACAGTCGCTTTCAGTTGCACCCCCCTCCAGGGTTAATAGGCTGATACTGTTAATGTTCAATTAACATTAATTCTGGTTATATAACTTCTTTGTTCCTCAAGGCGTAGACCAATCAATATACAATCACTGATACATACATATATCATATATCTATATATATCATATATCATACATAGTATCATATATCTCATTCCTGTATGCAGTTCAAAACATGGAAGAGCCCCAGCCAGTATGGTAGAAATCTATTCCAGAGCGATTTGTGTATTGCCAATGAATTTCAGAGATCTCTGTCTCCTTCGTCAGGGCTGTACTCTCTAATATACCTTAAGTAATTACATTCACATAACCACACATTTTGTTTTGCATAAACAACCATCAAGAAATTATTCACAATAGGGATTGTTGCATATATACATACCATACAGTTGTTAGATTGCAGGTGGTATTGGATGTAAAGAGAAAAAAAAGTAAAAAGCCATTGAGTTCAGATGGAACATAATCATATTAGTATACAAAACTAAGAATCGTGTACAAAACTAAAATGAAAACTAAAAAGAAGATGTGTGTCAATACCTTCAATTGGTGGACAACAATGGGCGAATTCTTATGAACCATAATGAGTTCAAAATAATGTCCTGAAAAAATATAAAGTGTAATGTTTGTCAGGCTATGCAATTCCACAATATGCACAGTACTAATTAGAAAATCTACAGTTCATTTACTTTCTCTATCGTGCGTGTTTGCACTCGCACCCTGTGAATCAGAGTACGCGCTCAACAGCGAGCTGTCTTGTACTGAAAAAAAAGAATAACATAAACATGCATCTATGTCAATGCCAAGGGTTTTCACACTAAAAGGTAATACTCGTATTCCAATAAGCTTGTCAAGAGCTGCTTTCATACCGTGTACTGTGCTGCTACGCATGTAGAATTCAGAAACGGGCAAGCAGCGTTCTAACAGCTGTTTAAAAGGTGTTACCATGTTTACCGCTGAGCCGTGTGAGACCAAACCGCCGTGGGCAGGTCTGTGATCTCACCGCCTCGCGTCCCGATCCTGCAGCAAGCAGAGATTGGGACGTGCTTGCAACCATATTCATGTACAGAAAATACTCTTGGCCTCATATTACGTTGTTTAGCAAAACCGAAGAAAAATGTAAACAATTGAACATTATAATCATTTAAATTGAACCTGATAGACCAGATGCTGTCAGTCTACTGTTTGCAATTACCATGGTGACAGCTTAAGTGTCAGTCCCTGACGCACCAATGGGTGTGTCTGGGACTCCGCCCTCTTACGTTCCGATCGTGTGTAAAGTTTCTGGGCATGTGTATGATCCTAGTAAGCACAATTGTCACTAGCAGTTACAACCTCACTGCTAGCCCAAAATGTCCTGTCTTCTCGTTTAATATTACCTAAATCATAGAGTAATTGTATCTGGATACTGAACCTAAATAAAAAAAGGAATAATGAAAATCAATGGTGATCAGTGGAGTAACACACAACTAAACGACAAAATGCACACTCTTAGTTTCTCTAAATCATCAAATACCCATTTGGATGGCACACAGACACTTCCTACGCCCTCAGGTGACTTAAATAGCTAAGACACTGTGGACATTAATATATCACTGGTACATTTAGAGCAATACTGAGATGTGTGTTACAGTAAAGAGGTTTCAGAATAAAACAAGAAATCACACACATATTCTAAAGCAGGTAAGTACTTTTGAACCCACCAATGCAAAGTAAGTTAACCCTTTTCTGGAAGGAAAGTAAAAACACACAATCAGTGGAGAGAAGAGTCATTCAGGGTGCCAAGCCAACCAATGTCAATTGGGCAAAAGTCTAGGTGAGCTGAAACACTTCTTGCAGGTAAGTAAAAGTGTTGCACAATGTTTTAGAAGTCTTTGTAGAAAAAGTAGAATCAAAGTAGGGTCACAGCCTGGGAGGCTTGTGAGAGGTAGAAGATGCAAGCAACTCTAAAGAAGCAACCAAGACAAGTCTCAACTGAGATCAAGTAAGGCTACAACAACAAGAGGTACGTTCTTTTAGACTGTACAGTACCTTTGGTTAGAAGAAATGGTTCCAGCTGGCTTCTGTTCCTGTGCAGCTCTGTAGATCCTGTTGTTCCTGGGCCTCAGACATGGGGACAAGAGGGAGGACCTCTGAGGATGCCTACACTGCAATGGGGTGGTCGGCAGCAGAAAAGGAAAAACTTCTATTCAGCTGCACTTTGCAGTTTCAGCTCCTCGCGTCTGAGCAAATAGCACCACCATGGTCTCTTGGATACCACTCTGGATTATACCCCTCATGGTCTACAAAGTAAACTGAATGCCTTCGAGTGGTTTGCAGCGACAAATGGCTTAGAACTCAATATAGGTAAGACTAAAGTGATGGCATTCCTAGGAAAAGTCAAACATTCTCGATACAAAAACTATAAATGGTTTATCAATAAGAAAGAGATTGAAACTCTTCAATGTTATAAATATATACGGATGATAATAGACAATAAAGTCACCTGGAAACAACACTGGTATGAAACAAAAAATGAAATGTATAAGAACTGCCGGTGCACTGAGTCACTTTATTGGACTACAAGGAGGATTTTCTGTTAATACTGTTTTATTGTTGTACTCGACAAAAATGGTATCTTGTATTCGATATGCTGCTGAGATATGGGGAATTCAATTTAAACATGAATTTAATAAGTTTAAAGCAAACATTTTAAGACAGTTATTCAGAATGCTGTAATTTTTATCATGTGAATACATTTTATTAGAGTGTAATTTAAGATATGCCAGTGGTATCCTAGAATACAAAATGGCAATGCTATATATGAAATTGAGCTCTCTTAACAATAACAACTTTATAGTTGATTTGATGAGTATACAATGAGATGGAGAACCCTCACAAATTAGGTGTTGTTGATGCATTGTGTACTGTATATTGTAGATGGGCTAAAGATGATGCTTTCGGTTGTCTTCATTGCTTCTATGCAAAAGTTAAACGCTTATTGAAACAGCCAATGTATGCCTTCGCAAAAGAGAGAGACATGATTAATTTGTCCACTAAGACACAGTGGTCTATTTTTGGAACACTGGACTGGTGATGGTAAAAAATCCTAAATATCAAAGCGCCTTCCAACATTGTACCACTATTAGAAGCTATCTACTTTTTAAATATAATAGGCGTGATACGATGGAAATCTTGGTAGCTATACATGGGATTACGAGACACATGAGATTATGTAGATTGTGTGGAACGGAGGCTATTAAAACTGCAGAACATCTCATGTCCTTCTGCAAGAGTCTTAATCAGTTGCGAGATAAATATTTGTAAAGATATAACAATGCCAGTAACACAGAAAATATGGATGTGATATGGAAAGTTCGTTTATGTGCTAACGATATGAATCTTATCTTCCACCTGATTTATTTTTATGAGCTTATTTTAATTATTCTAAGAGATTTATTTTTATGAGCTTATTTTAATTATTCTAAGAGATTGACTTTTGATATCGTGGTTTTTAAACAATATGGTAATGTGATTTTAGCTGTAAAACTGTGTAATCATGATGTGATGTGTGTCATGTATGCAAAGCCTCTGTTGGCTATGCATAAATAAATAAATAAATAAATAAATAAGCCGCTCTGGACTTTCCTTGCATCTGGAGTCCAGCACTCTGTTGAGGTGGCTCAGGCTTGATCAGTCCTGTTTACTGAGAGTCCGGAGGATCTTCCACAAGCTCAGGTCTGACTTAAAAGTGATGCAATCCGTTTAGTCTTCCTCTCCCTGGCACTTCGGTTCCAGCAGCAGCAGCAGTGGAAGTACAGCCAGCTCTGAGAGGATGTCCAAACGAGTTCACTTTTGAGTTGATTGGTCCAACCAGCCCAAGGGGAGTAGTCATCCGTGCAAGGCTTCTCTAGTCGAGGTGAATTTGGAGCTTCAGCACAGAAGCAGGGCTTCAGCAGGCAAACCAACGGTCCAGGAGTTGCAACAGGCATCTCTTCCAAGTTCTTCTTCAGATTCCTTCGTCCAGTGGTCGACTCTGCCTTCTAAGCCAAAAAGCCTCAACTTTTATGCAGGTTTTTCCCATTCATTCCAGGCTAGCTGTCAATCACACAGCAGGGGGACTGTCCTTGCTGGACAGCCAGCTGGCCAATCACCTTTGGGTGCGTTCCTGTAACCAAGGGGATTAAGCACAGGTAGTTTCAGGCACCTCCTTCACTTCCTGCCCCTGCCAGACATACTGGAGCCAGAGGCGGGCTTCACTTGTGATTCCTGCCAAAGACAAAAGGAACAAAGGCAACGAACCTGGTTTGGCGTGCAGAGTACATCTCAAGAAGGAACTTACCAGCAAGAAATCGTAAAAAAAGAAGACCAGGGTCATTTTGACAAAATGGGCAACCATGGGTGCTTTACTGCAGCTGCAAACGCAGCCTGCGGTAAAAACACACAATGGTAGTAAAAAGTAAACCACTGCCACCAGCCATTAATTGTAGAAGGTCTAACATAATAGTGTTACATGAGCAACTAGACAAAGAGGATACTAAGTAACCCCTCCAGCACCCAATGGTAAGATAGAGTGTGCTGGGTCTAGAAAGTTACACTTTGTAAGTAAATTCAATTTCACTTTACTGTTCTTGGAAATAGTGGTTTCACCAAGAGAAGGTATTTAAACTTTTGGGAAATCTAAGAGACTTCCATGTGCCACTGCACTGAAGGTGCTGCGTGACACAATATAAAGATGATGCCTATGGAGTTTGTCAAACTCCAAAATCAAAATGAAACACAGAGTCAAAATCACAGAAAAATGCATGAGAGAGTGGGAAAAAGGTCTCACTCTCTCCAGGTTAAAAATTAAAAAAGTCCTAGAGCCCAGCAAAAGTGCTGAGGGTCTCTAAGGTAGAGAGTAATTAGCACATTTCTGAGAATTCTCGCTAACATTGTTTTATCTATATTTCCATTACAAATCACTTTGCAAGAGAGACAAGAACGTTTGTTCATCCCATTAGGCATTGCTAGTTCTAGAGGCATCTTCATCCTTTACATCTTTGACCACCATGTCAAAATGCAAAAATGCTATCCCTTCGGAAGGGTCACTCAATGGCTCAGTGGTTACTGCATCCGTATGCCACTGGAAAGGATGGAAGTTCAACTCCTATATTTATGAAAATGCTACAATGGAGGGTTGAGCTGTACGTTTGGTAGAAATTGTTATCATGTTTTCTTTTTTATGATGTTTACTGTATACAAATATGTTTTTATCTTTATTTTCATTACAAAAGGCTGAGAAAGAGACCAGTGCCATAGTTTACTGTAGTATGGCCAATTTCAAAGCTGCAGGTTCAAACCTACTCATTGGAAATAGGTATTGTTTTTTTAATGTTTGTGTTTTTTTTCTGTTACTGTTATAAACTTCTATAATGTGTGATTGTGGGCTACATATTCATTGGAGCATGGACCAGTTTTAGATGGAGTTGAGTGAAAGAGAAAAGACAAGAATTCATGCAGAGAGAATCACACACACTGGAGGCAGAGTCAGATAACTGGAGATGAGATTGTTTATACAGAGTGCCAGGAGCAAAGGAAAAAACAGTGGGTGCTTGAGAAAAGAGTTAGTGCAGGGTTGGCAAATATTTGGTAAGGGATAATTGACCAGATAAATTCCAGGTGACAGAGGGGGATAAGGGCAATGGCCAGGTAGAGAGACACGTTTGATATGAGGAAGGGGCAGGCCTGTTATCAGCAGTTAAGGCCAAGTTTCTAACATATAAATATGTATTTTTAATGTCAAAACATTGATAATCATTAAACAGCTGTGAGCTATACTGGTTTGCATAGCCCTTAGATTGTCCTATGTGAACGCTATATGTATATTCCAGGACTTGAATTTAAGCTTTAAAGACTGAGCCCGAGAGCTGTACTGTGATTTATGATCCCTGAACACAGAGTTGGAAGTTCAACCGCAGCACGGGTGTTTAGCAAGGTATAGAGGCCTATAACTCCCAGTATAGCTCGAGGGTAAGGTCAATAAAAATAGAATAATCTGTGTCGCTCTTCAAAATATACGGTGTATGTAAAAGAGCATAGAGGTTGACATCACAAACATCGTTGTGGGTTGTCATGGGGAATTGGCTGTGGGTACTCTCTGCTCTGCTGGGATCCTTGGAATGTAATCTGCAGGCTATAAACAAGTGTAATTGCCCGCTGATTGTCTAATGAGAATTCTGTCTCAGCCTTCCAAGAGTTATGATATGCATTTATTTTTAATGTAAAATCAAAAAAATAAAATAATTGTCACAATCTTACATAGCCACATTTGTCAAAAAGACCAAATTGTGTAATGTATGTAATGTCAACACAATAATATATACACAGTTATTCACTATCATTCATGTTCAGTAATAAAAATATCAGATGTGTGAATTATTTTCTACTGGTTCTTATACCTCTGCATATGAGCACACACTTTTTGCATTGGTAGAACTGCATTTTCCACAGTATCAACAATAGGGAAAATTACCTGCTGCAAAATAAATATTGTTTCAATGCATTTTTATGCCAGTGCAACACTTGCTGTAATTCATATTGTGTGCTAACTTAGCACTAGGGCATGCATTACCCTGGTGGAAAATGCACTGACACAATATTTGCAGTAGGGCATTTCTCCCTAGTATTATTAAAAGCGTGTAAACATGCACTTGCACTAGAGTGACATTTTCTGTACACTAAGATATGGTGGCATGTTCTCATGTATTTTTTAGTGGCTTGGTTGCTTTTGCAAGGATTACAGCACCTGTATTACTAAATCTTTGCCACTGATGAAGCTTTTTCAAACCAGTGACACTTATTGCTAATTATGCGTATACAATCTAACTTTCTGTACACACATTGGGGTACGCAATACTCGTTGTTAATTGTGTACTGATAATAAGCAAATTAAGTAAACTTCCACTGCTATCTGAGCACACATGATTTCACTTCATAATGCTAAGCAAGAACAATAAGAGATAACAGTGCCTAAAACCTGGAATTCATAAGGAAAATAAAAACTAAAGTGTCCCTGTTCTAAATCAAAAAAGAACAGTGATAGGTCAACTACCCCTTCCTTAAATCCCTGAGTAACACCAGGTGAAGTCCAAGGTAATCTAGTAAACTCTTAGATTTATCATACCACAATTACTTGACTTTGAAATAACGTTTTCATTTATTTTAATACATCTTGTGCAAAACTTAAAAAGGACTATGAGTAAGTCCTGTATACAAAAGACTAATAAACCCGAATCTGTGCTAACCACTTACAATCTAAATGGTGTGAAAACACCATACTTTCCATAGTGAGTGAAAACAAATGAAGGTAAGCAAAAAAATACTTTTAAAAAAAAAAAAAAAACAGGGATAACCAGTATGAAATACTGTTAACAAAAGCTAGTTCCTTGTTCCCTCCTGCACTCATGCATGCAACAGAGGTCTATAGAGGCAGCTGTTAATTTATTCATTTAGTACATATTTGCAACCTCTCTATGTTGTTCTACAAAGTCGATAAAGTGTATAAAGTTGTACATTCAACGAAAGTACCCTTTTTGTGTTCTTGGTATAGATTGAGAGATAGGAAAATAGATGGTAACAATTTCCTTGTATAAAGTCGACATATTTTTCGGCCCTACTAACTTATACGGTTCCCTCTCACAGTGCTGTTGGTTTTGGTGGTATTGGCCGTCTTCAGGACAGGATAACACGTTTTCTCACACATGTAGTTTATACTTTCCTAAGTTCAATAATGCTTCTATTGCAGTCGAGACGAAATTTAAAAGAAAAAAGTTTTTTAGAATCTTTAAAAAGGACTCTTTATCAGTGTTTAGCTAGAAGATGTGGTGGTGGACTGTATTTACTCTGCCACTACTTGGACTAACATGTATATGACTCAGATTTCTTCGGGACTTATTAGGAGGAATCTTAATAGGACAGTTTTGTCAACGTCAGGCTCCTTAATGGATTCTTAGTTCATAAGATGTGTTCATTTGCCTTATCTATGGATATACATGCCTATGTCAGTGTAATTCTCATTCAAGATAAAGTGATACATTGTCTGGTATACAGTGCAGAGGTTAATTAACATTGCAGAAAGGTACCTTAGGTGTCTGTTAGAGACCAGTAGTTATTGTGCTGTCTCCGTAATGTGATGCTGGTAGACCGGCTTGATTTTATCAATGTGTTGTTAACTTCATCTTTTAATGTGAGTTCTTCACCAACTAATGCGGAAAGCAAACAACAGAAAGTAGCTTAATACTAATATCTAGTGTACTTGCGTGTGTATGTTATACACAAGTAACCTTTTAGAATATGGAGGCAGTTTAACTGTCGTGTAAAGGCCATTCGAGATATTGGCACCATCTATATCAGGGCTGTCTATCCTCATCTAGACTTAATGTTTATTTATTTATTTTTTAATATATATATGCTAGAGTTGGAGATCCACATTACAAAGGTTTCCAAAAATCTACAACAAGATAGACAGATGTATGTGGAAAAAGGTTCTCACAACGGACACTTTATTAGGGCGTACGACAGAACGTGCGGTTTTACTTATTGCAAAACACGGCCTTCGTTATACATTTTCTCTTAGATGAAGGAGCTTTAGTAGCGCATACCTCAAAATACCATGCCGTAAGTTCCTAGTTGTTATACGTGCCTGCTATGTGTGCCGTGGAGAAGAATACCTGCATTCCCGTCCTTATTTACTGGAAATGAAAGAAGCAATCATGTGACTATGTGTCACGTGAGTGCATTGGTACTCGAGGACTACATATCTGCTGGGATATGTAGTTCAGTTCTGCATCGAAAGGATGCATGCTAAATGTTTGATTTTCGAACTGTCTAAAGTTAGTGAAAGTATGGTATAGGGGCCATACTAAAAACGTACAAACCGCAACAATGTGACAAAAGGAAAAACCTTTGCTAAACAGTATTGTCAACATCAAAGACAAGACATTAGCCCTGTGTTTTCTTTGTTATTAAGCAGAAACATGAACTCGAATCTGCATTAAGGGATTAAAATGAACTGCTTGTGTCAAATGTTGTGCGACCACGTTCTTATAGTTGGCCGTTGGTCACATGGGCTATGTTAATGCCCGTACTCCTATAGATGTTCTAATTAGATGATGTACAGCCCAAATACACTTAGTACTCGAGATTGGTCTCATTAGATTCAGTATTTGTTGTCTAGCCTTGGGTAAGAGCAGACAAGAGCATGTATGGGAAGACAGTTACTGATAGTGCAAATTGTCATTGCATCCTTCAAGAATGTGTCCGTGGTGAAGTTATTTGAATCTGTGCCATAGGCAACTGTGAAGGAAGGCAGTGTTTATAGAGTTTGTAGACGGTCCTTACACAAAAATGTTCTGGACATGTGCTTAATAATACTGGTTCGTTGACATTATTGAAGGTGCCAAGGTGGTGCAGGATGGCATACTTCACAGAAATATGTTCCATTCTACTGCCACATTGAGACCTTGTTTTACCAAATTAGTATCAGAAATCCATCTTTGTTCATATCGTGTCAGGGCCAAGTTGCGATTACCTCCTCTAGGAGCCTGTTTGACTACTTGTAGGACACATCAAAGCATATTGGTGGATTTATGCTGTTTTTTCACAAAAAGGGCTACTAAGGGTTTGTTGTCTGTTTGATTTTTGATGCACGATTTGTGCTCACAGATTTGCTGTCTCACCTGTCACTTTGTTTTCCCAATGTAGACTAAATTACATGAGCTAATTATGGCATATATTGCCCAGGTGGTTACGCAGTTAGTGAAACCTCTGAGTTGGACCACATGTGTGCCTAAAGTAATGCTTTTCATATCCCTGGTTTGCAGACAGACTGGACATTTACCACATTTATGCTGTCCTGTCACAGGGGGTAGGCCCCATAGCATATTTTGAATATGTTTAGGTATAGATGGTAAAGGATAGATGTGAACCAAGTTGTCTTTTAGATTTTTTTGCCTTTTAAAGGTGAACCGTAGTTTTAAAAGTATTCTGTTTTTATCATATCCCAATGTCTGAGAATAGTTTTTCGAAGGGGAGTGCTAATTGGACTAAAAGTGCTAACACACATGATCTTGTCCAAAGAAGTTTTCTGCGTAGTGTGTAGACATGTCTCTGTAGTCATGTGCTGGGCTCTCTTATATGCTCTTTGTATTGTAGGCTTGGGATAGCTTCTGTCTTTCAGTCTGGTCTTCAAAGCTAGACCATGAGTTTTATAGTCCATTATCTGAGAGCAGTTTCTGCGAATACGTAGAAATTGGCCAACGGGAAGTCCCTCTTTGAGACTTTTAGGATGAAAGCTGGAATAGTTTAACAATGTTTTCCTCTCGGTAGGCTTTTTATAAAGCACTGTTTCAAGTGTTCATGATCTGTTTTAACAATTTCTGGGTCTAAAAAAGGAACCCTGGTTTTATTATATTCAACAGTGAATTGGATACACAGGTTTTGAGTATTTAGCCATTTGTGGAATTCCATGACTTGAATAATTGAGCCTCTCCAGATCATACATACATCATTGATGTATCTGTACCAGGCTCGGATGTTAGATTAGAATGGATTATTGCAGTGGTAAATTGAGTTGGTCTCAAAAGGGTCTAAATAGAGTTTAGCCAGATCGGGGGCAAATGTGGCCCCTTGCTGGTCCCTTGTAGTTGATTGAAAAATGTTCTAAATCAGACACTGAGAGCACTAAGCAAAAATCTTTCCGTCAGGCTTTTGCCATCTGCAAGCATATCGTGGAAGCTGCAAGTACGCAAATAGAGAATAATGAGGCGCCAACCGTAACTATGTCAAGAGGAACCCCTCTGAAGTTTCCATACCCGAAACTAAACTTACTTTGCAGCCTGGTTGAGTTTTTCAGTCTGGAATTTCACAATGAACTTGGTCTTCAAAGGAGACGGTGTGCTCTATTTTACAGGTCAGAAACCAGTGTTGCAAAACTCAAAATTTCTGCAATCTTGTTTCTTTTTTTGTTTTACAGAAGTGACATCTTTGGACCTCTGGGTGTGGGCTAGCCCGGCGTCCTACCTAATATTCAGGCCACAATCATCCATCTCATGAGCAGGAAATAAAAATTAAAAATGAATTGTAAAGTTGGTTTTATGTCATGATTCTTGCCAAAGTCCAGCCTCTAAGCATGGTAATTTGTATCCCATGCTGCTCGGTGTTGTCTTACTTCAAAGACAAGTGTGTTTTCCCTGAGATATCCTTTTTTATTTCATAAAAAAAGGTATGGGAATATAAACTCCTGTTTTACTTTGTATACTACAGCTTTTCCCTGGTTCATCATTACCCAATAAAAATTCAAAGATAATATTTTCAATTGACCTGAAATACCTGTCTGGGCACTTTACGGGTAATGAGTAGAGTGTCAACGGATGCAACATTTCTAAAGAATCTAGTCCTGCAAGCTAGAAAGATGAAGTGGTCAACTAGTTATCTAGAAATTGCCTCCCATTCCAAGTCTAGCTACAATATTAGATTATGTCATGTCCTGAATGGAGTGTGCACAATGAATCATCACATTCTTTTTTTTTACATTTCATATTTCATCTGACGCATTGCAGGTGAATAATCAAGAGTCCCATCTTTCCTGGAATGTACAGTGAAATCTGTTTTTCCCAAAATATGTATATCAGATTTACAAAGACACTGTGAAATCTGGAAACTGAATGGGGGTTGTCAATCAAAGGTTTGCGAGCTGCTGCCGGGTCATACCGAAGGTGTTGTTAGAGGAGAATATCTACCACCTGGAATTGTTCGACTTAGTCATAATTTCACAGATTTTACACTATGCTCAATGATCAATCACTCTAAGATTCACTTTCTTCTTTTCTCCCCAGAACAAAAACAATTGGGCTTTCTAATCAAATGTGACTTAAACCTTAGGTAACATTTGGTTATTAGTACCTGGCAAGGGTCAATGAGCTTGTTACAAGCAAGCTGATTGGTCCTCGCTGGGGCCTTAACCGGCCGATATGTCTCCCTCACTGCCGCGGAGCCGGTGTTCCATGCATTACTGGCCGCTATGAAAGGGAGAAGGGACTACGTGTAGTCCCTTCTTCCAATCTACAGCGGTCATTTGGTTGCCTTTTTTTTCTCAAGTCGAGAACCTGTCACAGTGCCATTTCTCGACTCAAGAAAAACTGAAATTAGTACCATGGTATGACGTGTCGGGGTACTAATGGCAATAGGACCCTGGGAGGGGGGCGATTACCGGTCAGGTAATGCCCCAGGCTCTGTTAAAGCCCTTGCTCGCTAGGGCTTCTAACTATGGCCTTGGGGGCATTACCTGACTGGTAATGGCCACCTTCCTCGGGTCATATTGCCTAAGTAAAAAACCGAAATCTCAATGCCAGGTTGCTTTTCGCCATTGTTTAAAATTATACTTATTTGTGAGTTGTATGGGGCGGGATCACATATAAGTGTTACTCTACATTGATTAGTGAAATATTATGGTGATTGGAATTTCGTAGTGGGCAGGACGGTGCATGAAATTTGATTTTCATCCAGCAGCCAAGTGATGGTGAGGATACAAAATATGATTACATTGTTCACTTCTGTTGAACATTGAATTGGCTTCTTTTTAAAGAAAGGATTATTTAAAATTAGTACCCGGTGAGGGTCAATGAGTTTGTAAAAACCAAGCTGATTGGCCTTCGCCCAGGCATTACCTCACCGAAAAGGCTCTGAAGCTTCTACTTCTCCGCTGCAGCCCTGTGTTCCTTCCCAGAGGGGCCACCATGGAAAGGGAGAAGGGGCGAAACATAGTCCATTCTTCCTGTTCCATGGCGGGCATTTGTTTTGTTTACCTATTTTTTATTTACTTTAATGGCCGCCACAGAAAGTTCTAAGGGGCTAGGTGTAGTCCCTTCTCCCACTGCATGGCAGCCATTTTCTTTGTTTACTATGGCCAACAGGAAAGGGAAAATGAACTATGTTTCCCAGTCCACAGAAGATAGTGTTTTTCTTCTTTTTTTTGTGTTTTGGCTGCGAAACGCAATGCATCTTGCAACTGAAAAAAAATAAAAAAACATTAATACCCTGGTCTAACAGCCTGTGATACTAATGGCAATAAACCCCTCACCGGTGGGCGATTACGGCATCTGGAATGTCCTGGGGCCTTTATTAAGGCCCTCTGTATGCTCAGGCCTTGTAACTATGGGCCCCAGGGGCATTACTGGATGCAGTAATGGCCCACCAGCGAGTGGCTTATTATCTAAGTAAGGCTAATAATCTTAGAATGTTTTTTGCGTTCAGAAACTCTTTGTCCCTTTCTCCTTGACAGACACCAACCACTTTGTTGATTTGCAAAAAATGTTAAAACCTTAATTTTTTCAAGAGTGGATAGTTGAGCAGTGTACATTGTGGAGCACTAACTTGTTCATTTTAGTTTAGTTATTTCTGTTTATTTTAAATTTCCATCTACATCAAGTCAATCTATTAGTTAGGAAATCATTACTTTTATATGTTTTTATGATGATTAATTATTGTCTTGTTCAATGTCATTGTTTGTATTTAATTGTCACAGACTAATCCATAATCCAGTGTTGTGCTTTGATTAAATGTCTTCAATAACTATTCATTAAGAGGCAAAACATATGTTTTCTATTGTCAGATCTGGTGGAGTCAACTATAGACATCACTAAGGTGCATCCGCTAATTTAACAACACCAAGTATACAATCCCGTTAAGTAGCTTTGGGTTTTCACCCTAACTTGCTAGGGTAATCCAGACGTGGAACCCTTGCTCACTGTTCTTAGAGAGGCACAGCTTCACCTCATTGACGAGGCCCAACCAGACCGAAACAGGTGCCTGGGGGGTGCTGTTGATACTCTTGTTCAGAAGAGAATTGCCTGTCATTTTGGTGCTGGACTGCCCTTGGGCAGCACAAAGAGTGATATGTAGTGGACATTTATCTTCTGTGAAAGCATGGTGAGCTAAAGACTCTGGTTGAGACTCAAACCCAGGATTTAGGCCAGAAGAGAGAAACTTCCAGAACCCCCCCTACTTATACATATTAAGTAGCTTTGGGTTTTCACCCCAAATTACTAGGATAATCCAGACGTGGAACCCTTGCTCAGTGTTCTTAGAGAGGCACAGCTCCACCTCACTGACGAGGCCCAACCAGGCCGAAACAAATGTCTGGGGTTGTTGTTGGTACTCTTGTTCAGAAGAGAATTGCCTGCCATTTCGGTGCTGGACTGCCCTTGGGTAGGACAAACAGTGATATGTACTGGATATTTCCCCCTCCACTCCCCACTCCGTTGGTGCTTGCTGATCCTCCTTCAGCCACTGCCCCACCCTTTTTCTCATCCTTTCCTCTTTTCTCCCCTGATGAGGTCGTTAGACAAGCCTGCTCTATGAAAGCCTCATCCAAACAGGTTCATACCTGTCCCTCTAAAACCATCAAGGACCACATTGATAACTTTGCTCCGTCCCTTGCCGATTTCTGCAAACACTCCTTTGCCTCTGGATCCTTCCCCTCCCCTCTGAAGAACTCCTTTGTGCATCCTCTTCTCAAGAAACCCTCAGCCGATCCTTCTTGTCCGGCTAACTGTCGCCCAATTTCCATTAGTCCTTTTCTGGACGAACTCTTGGAAAATATGGCCATCTGTGAACTTAGCCATCATTCTAATTCTGTTGGCTTTCTCCACGACCACGAGTCTGACTTCAGAGCTGCCAGAAGCATGGAAACTGCTCTCCTGAACATCTGTGAAGATCTTCTCTCCAACCTAGACTCTAATATTCCCTCTGTCCTCATCCTACTCAATCTCTCTACATCCTTCGACACGGTCAACCATACCATCCTGCTCAACCATCTCTGTGTTTACCTGGCTATCACCGATCAGGCTCTGGCCTGGCTGAACTCTTTCCTCTCTGATCATCCTCCCAGCTCCAACTTGGGTCCTTCCTATCATCTATCTCCCTCTCAACCTGTGGTGTTCCCCAGGGGTCTAACCTCTCGCCCTGGCTTTTTAACCAATACTTGGCAACTCTTGCCCACTGCATTGCCATTTTATGCTCCAATTTCCAGTGCTATGCTGACAACACTCAATTCATTTTCAGGCTTCCCTCGACCACCTCCTCTCCTTCTCTCATATTTGACTGCCTTACTGCCATTCAAGCTTGGTGTGCTACCAACAATCTTTGTCTGAATGCCAGCAAGACCGAGATCATCTGTATCGGCACACCTTCACCCTCCTTTCCCCTCACTCTCTGGCCGGCCTCCCTTGGCCCTCCTCCTACCCCCACCTGCGATGTTAAGAACCTCAGGGTCATCTTTGACTCCACACTTTCCATCTCTGCTCAATTCTTTGATGTCTCTAAAAGGTAAAATGTCCTACTACACCTCATCAGAGATATTCTGCCTTTCCTCTCCCTTCCCCAGATCCTCACTGTCTCTCAAGCTCTGGTTCTCTCTAGGTTGGACAGACTCTTTCTAAATCTACATGCCTCTACTCTCGGACCTCTGCAAATAATACAGAACAGGACTGTGAGGCTTATACTTCGCCTCAAGCTGGAGATAGATCTCTGTCTCCGGCTGGGGCCTCCCTCTGGAACAGCCTCTCTGCCACTTTGAAACTTGAGGAGAACATCTCTGGTTCCAGAAGCACTTCAAGACCTTCCTCTTTGCTTCTGCCTTTGACCGCCCGCCCCTGCTGATCCGTTCTCTCTCGCCACTGTGCACCTGGCCTACCCTCTGTCTTCCGGGCCCAGGTACCTGCTCACCCTGCCACCCTCCTGCACTGCCTCCAGGCCACCCCTTTCACTGGGGTCCGTATATGAACCCATACAGTCCCCCCTTTTCTTCCTGCACTTATCAAACATACCATGTCTGCTGCCTTAAACCCAGCACTTGCCACTTGCTGGCTGCACTACCACTGTCTGTTGTCTTTTATTTTTATTGTATTTATTATTTTTTATCTGTTTTCTCCTAAGCGCCGCACTTTCCACTTCACCCCCCTCCCGTGCACTTTTCCACTCTCCCTCTCCCATGCACTTGCGCATTCTCAATATCACTGGGACTAGTAAGATCATTGTTTTGTTCTCCCTTGCTTTCCCGTCCCTTGTCTGGTCGTGCTCTGAAACATTTGTGTACGAGCGCAATATAAATAAAATATCAATCAATTTCAATCAATCAATCAATCAATCAATCAAGACAATTGGGCTAAAAATCAACCTGCTGGAAAATAGCCTCCTGGTCCCATTTACTGCAGGTACTCTTGCACCACCTGTACAAAACCTAAGCATACAGATACCTTCATTATTCCCATCCATACAGAAGCCCTCCTGGCAGGTAGATGGTGAGTATAGCGTAGACTGTGAGGCTGGCAATTTAACCACTGGGAACAGTAGTGCCAAACTTAACCTTTATAATGATGACCCTTCTAGACCTACTCAACCCAGTCTGCACCCTGGGAAGTTGAAGAATGTAATACAAGATGATATTGCAAACTGCACTAGATTCACAATCACCAGGTAGTAACTGACCCTGACTCTATAGAAATTGTATTTAGAGATACAAGAGTGGACGATGATATACTGGGCATGGGCATGAGAGTTAAGCAATAATAAAACTTCTCCATTGAAATCAAGGCATATTTGCCAAATTATGTTGACAGTCACCTTAAACTAAACCTATAACTAACCAACCAGGTATTGTGCTCTTTGGCCCAAACACACTCCCTTTGGGTAAAAGGACTGTGGGTAAGACAATTTGGTCCAGAACAGACACCATGGAGAAGACAGGAGCAAGAGGAAAGGGGCTTCAGAGTAGACTTCCTACAGGGCATGACCATTATCCAAGATCATGCAGGATGGCCCATCAGACTATGGACCTTAATATATATTGTGCAATACATCATGTACCCCATAAAGTAGCCAGCAAGTGAACTGATAATGCATGTGCAGCCAATAAACAGGCATTCCTTAGCATCGTAAGAGACTCTAATTCAGTGGTTAGCCCATGGGTTAATATTTGCCCTGAAGAGCGCTAGATGTTGTGCCATTGATTATTGCAGAGGAGTGGGAGGTTTGATATAGATTTGTTGTATTATTGTTGTTGTATTTGTGATGTTGTACCTTAATGGCCTTATGGCCAGATAAATTATTGATGATGATGATGATTATCCTCAGAAAGTAGGATATAATTCACACTAGCAAACTACAAAAGCCCATTCTTATTGTCTGAGTAATAATGTATCAGTCTCTGTGCACTGTGAATAGAACAATTCTATGTTTTCTACAAGAATTCAAGTCTCACTTGGCTTTAATTTAGTGATAACGCACAGTTGTATTTCATACTAAAATATCTAGCTATTGTATTTGGAATGAGCCCGACTAATGGTCATTTTGTTTCCAGTCCTACCAATACAGGGGCATAGCACATGCATGTTTGTAGTCAGTCTAGGTGTAATTACATTGGGAGGATGTTTATACTCACGTTTGAATTATCATTTAAGGCACAGATCCAGAACACACCCTCAAGCATTTACAAGGTTGTCCCCTTCTGATCTCTTTCTCTGTTCTACGAAAACAGGTCTGCCTCACATAAATTCGGCTCCAGGTTGCCCGATTCAGAAGGCCTACTCACCTCCATGCATTAGCCAAGAACAGTTCTCATCTATTTGGAACAGGTCTTCCCCTTCTTGGTAGCTTTAAAAATCGTAGCCCCCCTATTCCCTTTGTTTTTCTACTTTTCTAATGGGAATTGTTCCCAGAATATGTCATCTGTCACAAGTCTCTCCCCTTCTCACCTGTTGTCCCGACCTTCTTGGGTGATTTCTTTCACACGGTCCAGGATTTGTATAGACCCGTGTGCTGGTCTTCGGGTTCCAGCACGAGGATAGCAGTCCTACACCAGGAGGCGATCAGATGTCCAGGAGCGGCAACCAGGAAGCAAACAATGTCCGAGCTCGGAGGCACGGAACGCTGTGACCCGATCGCAGGCGAGGATCCACCGATGACGCCCAACAAGGCTGAAACATGTCTGGGGATGCTTGTGGTCTCGTGCAGAAGGGATGTGACCTAGCAGTTCGGCTGGACTACCCATTTGGGGGTGGGACCAAGCCTGATTTGCATATGGTCTTTCCCCTTATGTAATGGCTTGGCAGGCGAAGAACGATGGTCTGGAGGGTTTCCCAGAGTGATGTCAGAGGTTAAGATTAATTCTAAACCCTCCAGCCATCACCACTTTTGTTTTGCTATTGTCACCCCGAGTGGGACGGATATGCCCAGACGTGGGTCCCTTGCCTACCTAGAGACCCAAGCTACTCCTCACTGATGACACCCAACAAGGCTGAAACATGTCTGGGGATGCTTGTGGTATCGTGCAGAAGTGATGTGACCTAGCAGTTCGGGCTGGACTACCCCTTTTGGGGTGGGACCAAGCCTGATTTGCATATGGTCTTTCCCCTTTTGTAATGGCTTGGCAGGTGAAGAACAATGGTCTGGAGGGTTGCCCAGAGCGATGTCAGAGGTTAAGGTTAATTCTAAAGCCTCCAGCCATCACCTCTTTTGTTTTGCTATGTGTTCCAGGAAAATGATGGATTTGAAATTGGTATCGGGCAAAAAAGAAGGCCTAACGGGCTTGGCGACTGTTTCTACATTCCAGGGATTGTAGGACTTGAAGATTCCGATGGTCCGTGCGGACTTGCACTGGGTGTTTGGCTCCCAGAAGGAGATGATGCCAATCAGTGAAGGTTTGACGAATGGCTAACAATTCCTTCTCCAGGACGGAATAATGAGTCAATCACTGGGAGTCAAGGTGCGGGAGAGACAGGCGATGGGGTGATCTAACTTGTCGCCAAGTTCCTGTTTCAGGACTGCCCCGATGGCGCATAGTTGGAGGCATCAGTTTCAACAAGGAAGGGTCGGTCAGTGTTGGGTTGAGCTAGGATGGGAACTTGTGTGAACTCCGACTTCAACCATTGAAATGCCGAATCTTGGGATGAGGTCCACTGAAAGGGGGTATCTTTCTTTAATAATGTGACAATGGGGTGCACAATCTCAGAGAATGCGGGTATACATTTCCTGTAGAAATTAGCAAGCCCCAGGAAGGATTGAATTTGTTTTACAGTGGTCGGAACAGGCCAAGATAGAATGGAATCAACCTTGGAAGAATCCATTCCAATCCCCTTTGGGCTAAGAACGAATCCAAGATAGTGAACAGTTGATACATGGAAAAGATATTTCTCGGGTTTGGCCAGGAGCTTGTGTTCTCGTAAACGTTGTAAGACTGCCCTTACGTGCTTCCTGTTTCAGATGGTCCTTGGAGTAGATCAGGATGTCGTCTTAGTATACAATGACGAAGGGGAACAACATATCAGAAAAGACCCGATCCATAAAACGTTGAAAAATTGCAGGGACATTAGCAAGTCCAAAAGGCATGACCAGGTATTTAAAATGGCAGAAGGGTGTTCTAAAGGCCGTTTTCCATTCATCACCTTGTTTTAAGATGGTACGTACCCCTGAGATCTAGTTATGTGAAGATGACTGCACCTCTCACTGCTTTCAGGATGTCCGAGATGAGAGGTAATGGGTAACAGTCCTTGAGAGTGCATTGGTTAAGGCCACGGTAATCCAAACATGGCCTAAGCTCCTTGGAATCCTTCTTAGGGATGAAGAAAAGGGAGGCGCCCGGATGGTCGAATAATTCCATTTTCCAAGTTGGTGTCCAGGTATTCCCTGATTGCCCTTTTTTTAGGTTCTGACAGAATAAACATTCTTTCGAAGGGAATCACGGCTGAAGTTTCAGTGTCAATGGCACAATCCTCTGGTCTGTGGGTTGGTAAAGCTTGATCAATTGCTGTTGTGAAAACATATATGTATGCCTGGTAGGCCCTGGGAATCTGGATAATGTTAGAGACGATGACCGGAATTTGCTGAGTTTCTTGAGAGTCTTCAGAGGAACTTGGTAAGGTGATTGAGGACAAACAGTGGGACAATGTTCTGAACCAAGAAATAAGGAGCCTGCTGCCCAGTTGATGTAGGGGTTATGCTTCTGTAACCAGGGCATGCCTAGAACCATAGGATAGTGGGCAGACCTTATGATGTCAAATTTAATCCTTTCTTGGTGGTGGTTTATAGAAAGAAGAATCTCTTTGGTTTGAACGGTTATGGGTCCTGAAAATAAGGGTCTCCCATCAATAGCTTCAACAGCTTGCATTGTCTCTCATGTTTCGTGGGGGATGTTGTGACTAGTGACCCAATCATGATCTATGAATATGCCCATGGCTCCGCAATCCACTAATGCCAGGATGGGATAGGATTCTTTCTTGGAAGGCGATAGAATGCCTGTAGAATCACAAGATTGTTTTGTCCAGGAGAGTTCAAGGAAGGAATTGATGTGGAGCAGACACCTTTCTCCCGAAACTGTGCCCCATCTAGGATTGGGAGCTGGCGTTTCCCGAACGCCGTGGTGGAGCTATAGGGCACTCCCTCACAAGGTGTTTATCGGAGGCGCAGTACATGCACAGTCCAGTGTGAATCCGGCGCATCCTTTCTTGTGGGGTAATGGGTCCACCAAAGGCCCCCAGTTGCATGGGTTCTGGATCTGAGGTTGGAGAAGCTACGGGCTCTGGTCTGTATGGATGGTATGTGGCAGCCTTTTGGGATGTTGACTTAGACTTTCTTTTCTCTGCCTTTCTTTCCTGGATACGAAAGTCGATTTGTAGGGAGAGGTCCATGAGGGCCTGGAAGGAGCTTAGGCGAGCTACCCTGGCTAACTCGTCCTTTATTTCTTCATTTAGGCCTCTTCGAAAGAGGGTGAAGCTGGCTTCTTGGGACCAATCAGCCTCTTTTACAAGTTGTTTAAAGTGGGTCACATAGGTAAGCATATCTGGGATCCCTGTTGAAATTCAAGTAGTCGTTCTTGAGTGCTGTAAACAAGCTCTGGACGATCAAACATGGCTTTAAGGGCTTCCACGAACCCATCATAATCATCCAGGAGGGCGTTGCCTAAATTGACTAGGGAGGTTGCCCAGGTCAAGGCGTTACCAGTGAGGTGTGAAATCATAAACCCCACCTGGCTCTTGGGGTGGAAAAGTAGTAGGGCTTGAAGGTGAAATGCACCAAACATGAATCAAGGAAGGCACAAAGGTTCTTTGAAGAGCCATCATATTTGTCCACTACTCCTCCCAATAAGACACTTTTTTTAGTAACAGAGTCACGAGACAAGACTAGCTGCTTTAAAGCAGCATTCTCTGCCTTAAGGTTCTGGACTTCACTGGTTAATTCCTGCATACCTTGCATGAGGTCTTGAACCACGGCTTCCATCTCTGTATTTGTATCCGTATCGTTTTTTTAGGCGTCTCAATCTGTCACAAGTCTCTCCCCTTCTCACCTGTTTTTCCTTGCTTGCGACCTTCTTGGGTGATTTCTTTCACACGGTCTGGGATTTGTATAGACCCGTGTGCTGGTCTTCGGGTTCCAGCGTGAGGATAGCAGTCCTACAGCAGGAGGCGTTCAGATGTCCAGGAGCGGGAACCAGGAAGGAAACAATGTCCGAGCTCGGAGGCACGGAACGTCGTGACCCGAGTGCAGGCGAGGATCCAGGAAGAAGCTAGAAGGTAAGTTCGAGGAAAGGAAAGGAAAGGAAGTGGATTCAAGGAATCGGGAAACTAGACTCGGAAGGAAGCCCCGAGCGAACTCCGGCAACACACGTCAGACTACTCCGAGCGGTAGCATTGAGACGTGCAGAGCCGCAGGGGCGTGTCTGTTTTGTAGAATGTTGAACGTAGCGCGTAAAGACTGACAAGCTGCATTCCGCACCAAACGGCCATGTTGGAAGGATCACGGAATTCAGTCCTCTATGGGTCAGGGACGAAATGAAATTTGGAAACCTGTGTGCTAGCATGAACGTCATGTAAACCATTCTCAAATGTCTCTTTGTCTGATCTTATATACTGGGCATCTTGTGGACTTTTTCAAAATGTTGATGTCAAATGTAAGACCTTAAGTGCAATTATGTTTTGAGAAGTTGGGGAATTTGGAAAACATTGTAACACTACTTGTACATTGTAGGAAACACTCAAGAATGGAAAGTTTTGCTTCAGTTTATGTAGTTCTAATGTGACATTTTTCATGAGTTCAAGGACCTGCAGAACAAAGCAGAGAGACACACCAAATAGAAATCCCCATTTCCTGACAGCTGGGACCAAGGAAAAGGGAGATTGAGGTGGGTGCAGGCAAAAGGCATCGAGGGAGAGACCACATTAGCTATGTACCTGCTATGCAAATGGGCTGCACTATGGCAGAGGTGGCAGCAGCCATCCAACATTTGGACACACGTGAGACAAATTATGGTCTAACTGGAAGACAAAGTGGGATCCCCATCCAGCTTCAAAGCATTCCATGTAGTGAGTTCAGCCAACAGTTGTGTCTAATTGTAAATGACCAAGTAAACAGTATAATGCCTTGAAAACCCTAGATGTGATGATAATGGTCTGTACTACTCTGTAACAAAGTAAGGTAGACATCTTCCCAAGGGAAGGGAACTGTTATTAATACTGATGGAATGTTCCAGGTTGTCAAGTAGAACAGCATTGTTAAGAGAATGAAGGGGCACATACAGGTTTAGAAGAAGGAGGAAGGCTGGAAAGTCCCCATCTAGGTCCTGAAGAATCTCTTTTTTCATTAGTTGAAGGGTAGATTGTGTGCACCTGGCTAGTCAGAATCCTGATCAATGACTGTGGAAGTCCTGGAATCAGAGGAATTGGGTGTCAACCATCCTCGAATGTTCAGATCAATGGACTGATGATGATGGGCTGGAAGTTAGCAAGTACAGTTGCTTCATCTTAAGGTTATGTACGAAATGGAAGAATGCAGGTATTTCTAAACTCTGCAGGGAAAACCTGAAGAGAGGAAGCTATTGCATATAAAAGCCGAAGCAGAAGCCATGGTAGTGAGATTGCCGTCTATAGTTTTTTTCAGTGCAGGTGAAGACCTTACCAGTGAAGGTCATTGTCTGCCTGATTGATTTAGCAACTTTAGAGAGGGAGACTAACTTGAAAGAGGAGGCAGATGAAGCTGGGGCTGGTTAGAGAAT
The DNA here is from genome assembly GCF_040938575.1 of Ambystoma mexicanum. Classification (NCBI taxonomy): domain Eukaryota; kingdom Metazoa; phylum Chordata; class Amphibia; order Caudata; family Ambystomatidae; genus Ambystoma; species Ambystoma mexicanum. The sequence continues at coordinate 341,903,006 of NC_090939.1, forward strand.
CTGGAAGTGGAAAAGGGAATGAACCATTGTGGTTTGCAACAAGCCTTCCTCATCATTTTTAAAGAAAATGAAAGATAGGCTGTCTGCCAGAGCTGGAGAAATGATGGACCGAGCAGTGTATTGGGCCAGGGAGCTCATAGTCTGATACATAATAACTGATATGGTGGCAGAGCATGAACATTTTAAATCTGTTGATTCAGTTTGTTGCCAGAAGCATTCAAGGAGTCTGATCTTTCTGTTCACAAGAGCAATATCTGTGTCAAATCAGTTGTTTCATTTTGGGGATAGGGAAAATCATCGTCTTCTTGACCTGTGAAGTAAGAATATCAGGAGCATTAGTGAGCTCACTGCAGAGGTTGGTGACAATGTGCTAGAAGGGATTTTCTGGGATTCAAGGACAATGAAAGGAAGGATAATGGTAGGAACTTGCTCTCCGTGTCTTAAAGAAACAATCTCAGTGTTCAACATAGGGCCCAACATAGCAGCTTCAACAGGTTTGGCCAGGAAGGCAGTGAGTAGATGGTGGTCAGTAGAGGTTCAGATGCTAGAGATCAATAGGTAGGTCTAAAGGAAGGCATCACATGTTCCCATCAGTGTTGGTCACAGAGGATGGCAAGACATTAATAGATAAGGCAGACTATTAGTTTAGACAGCTGGCTGCAGATTGTATTTAATGTTGTAGGGTGTAATGCCAGATACTGAAATCTCAAATATTGAGGAAAACGATTGGATGCTAGCCATGTCCTCAGGCCATGTGCTTGAGAACAGAATGACTTTGCAAGGAGGCCTGTGAATGTGACTATTAACCATTTAGCCTGTGATAAGACCTCACTCCCCAGCTCTCCTCTTGTAGGCACAAAGTCATGTGTGATGTGTAGGTGTGTGTTGACTAAGCTTGTGATGTTACGTAGTAATACAGACTTGGGGAACTCGGCTCATATGGAGTATTGTGTTAGAAAACTTTAAAAAAAGAATTTCGAGTACCTGTGGACCTATTCCTACTTATGCCTCTACGTCCGCAACCAAATGTTACAATGCATTAGTAATAAAATGTGCACAGAAAATGTTTAGTGTTGTCTAGTAGCCTTTTTTCATCTCCCATTTGCCTAACATTTCCATTCCACCCTTCCCCTGATATACCATGTGGCGGCAGCTGGGAGTTATATTTTAAAACATCTGCTTCATTCACCTTGTATTGGTATGTATATGACAGCATGCAGTAGTAAGGAACCTGATGCTCAGTAATGTTTAGTACAGTCAATTGATGTGAACTTTTTTCATTTTCCCACAGGTAAGAGCCCTCCATGTTTGCCAAAAATGAAGTGTTTTATTGTCTTCTTTAACAACAGATGGGAATTCAACAGGAATACATGAATAAACAAATATATAAATGTAGTGATACATGAAGAAATCACTCTGCATGCATCCCTGGAGCCTGTCTCATGGATTACTAGTTTGTATGGAGGATCATCAATGAGCCTCATTATAACCCTGCTGTACTGGTATAAAAGTGCCGGTATTTACATATACCAGTATGCTGGTGGGAGTAACCTGACTTACCTCCAGCCGAGGGAAGGATGTAACTCGGTGCCCCACCATCATCAAACAGCCCGTATTTTTGGCACCGGTATTGCTGGTGCCAAAAATACTTACAAATCCCCCATTGGACTCCATGGAATTGGGATTTACAGGTAGTTCCACAGCCTGTAATATCCTGGTAATAATGGGAAAACTCATAATGAGGCCCATGTGTTTTGGCCCACTGTGGATGTGAGAGACACTTGCCTGACCAACATGAAGTTGTGTCAGTATGCAAAACTGGCCAGACATTTGGGTGAAGCATTCAGAATAATGTGTTTACCTTGTCCTTAGTGTTCTGGAACTGATCCCCCAAAGGTGTGCATGTACACAAGATGGTATCATGGCACTGAGTTTAATAGGCACTGTTTGTTTTTTTTCCCAACTCATCAAAGTTAACATGCTTTTCCAATTTTGATGCTGTTCAACGATTACTTGTTGTTTGAACTGTCACTTAGTTAATGTTTGCAGTTACGTTATGTTGTCTTATAGTACACACTGTTACCATTGGTATATTCACCAGGCGCTCACGTTGATCTGCAAGAAAGAGGGTGGGGTAGGTTAGTGAGAGGAGAGTGATAAGATAGGTCCAGAACCAGGGTAAACTGGCATCTGTGTGTGTTGGCTTGCTGGTGAATTGATTGTGTGCACTGGCATGTTGTATCCGTTAGGGTATGTTTCAGTGTCGTGGTTGTTATGCTTATGCAATTGTTTATTATGCTCAGTGTGTGTTTGTGTGTTTTATGTGTAGTTTGGCTGGTAAGTTGATTGTGTGCACTGGTATGTTGTATCCAAAAGAGTATGGCTCAGTGTCTGGGTTGTAATGTAGCATTTAAGTGTTTGTTATGCTGGGTGTGTGTTTGTGTGTTTCGTGTGTAGTTTGGCTGGTAGTTTGATCATGCACACTGGCTTGTTGTATCCGTGGGGGGCAGGCCCATTGTCTGGGATAGTTTGTTGTAGGCAAAATTGAGTAATGTTGGGTGTATGTTTGTGTGTAGTTTGGCTAGCCCATAGGGCGTATATAGTATTTGGGAAGCATGTTGGAGGGAGGAGGAGCAGGGTGGTTAGTACATTGGCTACTCTCAATGTTCTTCTAACGATGTCATCTGAGCTCATCCAGCTGCAACACAATGGGCCTCATTAGGACTCCGGTGCTAAACCATGGTGCTATTAGCACCATGGTCCATGCCGGAGTCCGCCATGGCGGAATGGGGAATTACCACCCCATTCCGAGGTTGGTGGGGCGGTAATTCCCCATGCCGCCATGGCCCTTCCCCATTCCCATTTTTGCCCCATAGGGCTCGATGGGAATGGGGAAGGCGTTAATTACGGTACCGCAAATTGTGGTACCGTAATTAGCACCAAGGTCCCTTTGCGGGTCCCTACTTTAACGGCGGTAAAACCAGCCGTTAAGGTCGGGTCCCGCAAAGGGACCTCGCAATTAGGCGCTAGGTGTTTAACGGCGCAGCAGCCTTTAACGGCGCCGTTAAACACTTAGCACCTGGGTCATAATGAGGCCCAATAGGACCCTCCAGTTCTTCCAATTGAAATACACTCACCCACCCTCACAATCACTCCAAGAGCAACACACTAGGCACTCCCACAAATTCCCCTATATGCAATACATTAGCTGTTCCCACAAGACTGTCTGTGCACAATAAGGTGTACTAAACACAAAGTGTACTTTTGAGTGTAACAAGATTAAACAGCCAATGTGATGCATTGCTAATCTTCCCAGTTATTTCTAAAGGTGACACATGGCTAATCTTCATCTTTCTTCTAAATGTGACGCAAGACTTATTTACACAATTATTTCTAAATGTGACACATGACTAATCTTCACTATTATTCTAAATGTGATGTGAGGCTAATCTAAACAATTATTTCTAAATGCGACGTATGGCTAACCTTCCCAATTCTTTCTGAATGTGCCTCATGGCTAATCTTCACATTTCTTTCTAAATGTGATGCATGGATAGTCTTCACAATTCTTCTATATGTGGTGCAAGGCTAATATTCACAATTCATTCTAAATGTGGTACAAGGCTAATCTTCACAATTCTTCCTAAATTTGACATATGGCTAACAACGTGATGCATGGCTAACAATGACACAGGAACACAGGGAGGTTGGGGGAAAGAGTGGAGTCTCAAGCAAACCCTCACATTAAGGGCAGAACCCTTGTAACAACAACAAAAAGGCTTGTGACTCCGAAAATGACCGCTTTCTTGGAGTGACGGGAAACACTATCTCGCGTCCTCAACTCATAACAAATTCATCAAAGATGAAGGACAACATTGTTGAAAGATCTAAAACAATTACATGTTTTAATTAATAATAGACACAAGTGCAATCTACAAATTAGATGCATAAACCATATAAATACCCTCTAATGGAGCTAATCAAAAGAGAGCTAATACAGAAATTGGAAAAAAACATCACTGTACAAAATTAATGCAATGTAATTCCACATGTAAGTCCCAATATTGGAGACTAAGATGGTTAAGTGGCTTAAACAATGTGATAATACATAATCATATATCCATGACTTACTCTACCAATCATCATCATTCGTACGACACACACACACTCATGAATTCATTCACACATGATAAATTCAGACAATAATAAAAACAAGACCAACATATTTCTTTCCTCAGGGAGTTATTCCATGGAAATTCATCAGGGGCAGAATTAAAGTGGGAAACATTGCATAGTAACAGTGACTAGATACTCTTGCATGCAATAGTTCCCCTCAAAGCCCAAGGGCTTTGGTTGAATTCATAGGTATTCCAATCTTTACTTTCATGGAACTCTAAGTAGAAGACTTCAACGGATAGCTTCCCTGGCTATCCAGAGCATGCAGCAGCTTCTTATTTATATGGCCAGCCTATTCATCACTGAATCAGTATCCAAGCTGCACCTGTCTGATGATTGATCGCAGACTCTCAGAGTAAAACACTCATTCTTCTTGTGCCGCACTGCATATGGTCAGCTCGCAAGTATTGAACGTCAGGTGACTGTCGCGTACCAAATCCTAAAAGTGCTGATAAAGTTGCACTTCTGTGTAATCCGGTCTTCTGGCCCATGTGGCACAAAACAGATTGTAACGTTTCAATTGTGTGCGTTGCTCGCGTCTAGTTCTCGCAATGCCAATGCTGCTCTCACCCAATCGAAGCAACTAGCTTCACAGAATCTCACTAGTAAGTGTGCAGCCAAATTGCAGCACCAAACTGCTAAATTGGAGGCTAACAATGACCTGCTCTTTTTCTGGGGTAATTGCTCATAATGGAATGCTAGGTAACTAGGGTCACAAGTGTTATTTGAGGGTGCTAGTGTGAAAATCATGGGTACACATCATGGTCATGGGCTACACATTCTGGGGTTGTTCCTAGACATATTGAAAATGCTAAATAAATTGTGCCCTTTTTTGCATCAGGTGCAAAAGAACTACCTCCATATGGTGACATTGTCCTTAGCGTGTGAACACTGTTCCTAAAGAGGTGCAAAGTAGTGTAAATTCGATGTTCAAAGTAAATCTTCTGCAGCCAGGAGAACATAGTGCACCTTCAACTGTTCATGTGCTTTGCATTACTTCCAGCATCCAATTGAACATGTTCAAATGACTGACATTACAGCACCTGATGAACATCAACTTAATTGTCAAGAACTATAGTTTGATCCTGTAATGTGCGGATGTGCGAGCAGTAAGCAGTTCTGCGGGCCATTGGAAACATTGAGCAAGTCTGTTCTTTGTGTCTGCTGTTGGAGGTGTGTCCACATTTAAAAGCTGCACCAGGCCCGGTACACAAACAGTGTGCAGTTCTGCTGGCCATTGAAAAGATTGAGCAAGTTTGTTCTTCTTGTCTGCTGTTGGTTGGAGGTGTGCCCACCTTTAAATGCTGCACCTGGCGTGGTATGTGCATGGTGTCCGAGCAGTGTGCAATTCTGAGGTTCTGTGGAAGCTGTGGAAGTGTGGTTCATTTTATAGATCCATAGCCCCCTTCCATGTACATTGGGCAAAGCTCTGTGTAAGTACATTTTGCATCTAGCATTTCATCTCCAGTGTTAATCTTGACCTCCAACTTTTACTGAACATCCTGAATACCTTGAATATTTCAAACACCCCGAATATGTACAATCTACAGAGAGTGAGTTGGTCAGGATCAGAGGTTAACTATCAATCCGGCCCCAATTTTGGATCAAGATATGGTATTGGCAGTTGCCCTTCCACTGCCTTCATCACTGATGGAAGGCATTTTGAGGGTGGTTCCTCTGATTGAAACTCATCACTTGTAGGATTTACCCCACAATATACTGCCTACTTCATGCAATGTCTTCTTCTCGCATTAAGGTTTGCCTCGATCTCAATCTTATTATTGCAAAATAACAACTTTTTTCTCCATTACTATCAAAACCGACCTACAGACTGAGGAGTGCAAATGCTTGATGGTTTAATAGGTTCTGAAACCATTGTCAATTCATAATACGAAGAGGAATATTTAATTAGCATGCTGTATATACCTCCGGATTTTACAACAAGTCCACCACACATGTCTGATTCAACATTTTCATTGTTTAATTCGTTTCCCAGAGATGTGCCTCCTTGGAGACTTTCTGGGGCCCTTACACATCTTAATGGGTGCAATGATCCCTCAATATGTGACGCTTTGACAGAGATTAACCAAGTGTTATGCATGTTGATTTCACTATATGAAGGGTTAAAAACAGAAACCAAGTTACACTCGGTTTTGTTGGAATCACTTCTTTTTAAATTTGGGAATGTCAAGTTTCACAATACTGTTAAGGATTGTCTCTCCAATCATGGGCAGGACCATGGGCCTGTGGGACTGGCGGATACGGTTACCTCTGTACACAGGGAAACTAATTAGAGCTTGTAGACCTTTTTTATCCACTAATAGCTGCCCCACTCTGGCTAGGGCTCTCATACAATCTAAGCTAGACTATTGCAATAGCCTCTACCTAGGTGCCAACCAATCTATAACCAACAAACTTCAGGTTCTCCAAAATAATGCGCTACGAGCAGCACTAAACATTCCTAGGCGTGAGCATATATCCGCCACCAGAATATCATGCAAATGGCTTTCCATTCAACAAAAAAATGACTTAAAAATGCTTTGCCTTACCTACAAAGCCCTTAACCACCTAGCCCCTCCCTACCTCACCAACAAATTCACCATGAAACCTGCTACCAGAATCGTTAGATCTTCCAACACTCTATGCCTCACCGTGCCCAGATTCACCTCTAAAAGTGCCGGCGGCTCAAGCTTCACGGTCATTGCCTCTCAACTCTGGAACACCCTGCCTTTGAACATTAAGTCGACTAAATCCTTCCAATTATTCAGGAAACATGTCATTGGTTGGTTACTGATTAAAATCCAACCTAAGTTTGACCCTGACTACCACAAAATTGTAGATATTGTACATGCCTCACCTATGCTTCAACTGTAAGTTTTAACTACCTCTGTCTGTATATATTGTACATTACTTTACAATTGTATTACTGCAAATTCTATATATATTGTGCCTTGTAACCGTCCTAAGTGCCCTTTTACTCCAGGGTCTGGAGCGCTATATAAATAAAATAAACAAACAATAAACAAACAAACAACAGGGGGTTTGTGACTACTGCTGGGGTTATAGGGGACTTCTCACATTTAGAAGTTGTCTGTTCTACCTCACCCATTTTGTTTTTTCGATTCTAGCATTATGCTGTGGATGCTAATATTATTGGAACTGAATTATTGTCCAATTCTGCGAGTTCTTCCCCTTCTAGCCCTCTTATTTCAGAGGTTATCGATCTAACCACCCGAGGCAGCACTCCTCATAATGAGGGTGATGCTGTAAACACTACTAGCCCACAGGTTCCCCCTAATGCCAACTGTCTTGTTTAGTGCTGTCAATTATCCTGGGAGGAGTGGTTATCCACCAATTATTAGTAATCAAAAGAATCATCCCTGTAAACAAATCAGGAAAACAAATAACATGCCATTGCAAAGAAAGAATAGACAAGCCTCAACAAAATGTTTTCATGCATTGCTGAAGAATCCCCAGGTCAAAGCCAAACTTAAGCCAAAAGATGTTAATTTCGATACAGCAGATTTTTCGAGGTGGCAACATCTCGTGCACCTTGCACTCGTATATCAGATGGCTCTTTTGGGGCAGTGTTTAAACCACTTTTACAAGAGAGGCAGCTGGATTCCTCTGCCTTGAACATGCAGCGGTTTATTCAACCACTGTTTTTTCGGAAACCAGCTGCTCAGGCTTGCCTTGGTTCAGATTTATATCCGGTATGAATACTGCAGTACTATTGTTGGCTAGTTTTTGCTGAATTAATGGAGACACCTAGAAATAAGAACTATTTGGGTGTGGCAGTGAACTCCGACCAAAATGGCCCTTTAACTTCACATTTTCAAATTGGATTTTTCACTCCTGCTGTTGTGCATGATCTGGTATTCCATTGGCTGCTGAGCATTGCTGTTGCTCCGAATGATTTGGGATTTAACCAAACAAATGGTTAGAGTGGCTTGATATCTGCCCCAAAGCCATTTTCTTTCATTCCGTTGTCAGTTTCAGGAAAGCCCTCTACATATTGTCCTAGAGACTCTCAAATAGATGCTAGCACTCACGCTAATCGTAATAATGTAGTATATCGTGTTCTTAGGGGCTCTAAGGGTGACGAGCACTTGGGGAAATCTCCCGTAATTACAACTATTTATGCACTACGTCCTTGGAAAAGGCAAGGTGTTGCTCAAATTGCCCCCTCTTTATTGCAAGATTACAGTTCCCAGGGTCTACAACTACTTTTGGAAAGTGAATTTCCGGAAAATAGGAATGTGAATCTTAATTGTTTAATCAAACCAACATCTTAAGATTGTTTCATTCAATTCCCTCTCTTCATGCAATAGTTATCGAACATGTTGACTTTATAGACCACTATAGAACAGATTGAGCCATTATATACCTGAAATCTAAGATCCTATTTCATTTGTTTGTGAAGGAATTAAATGTAATTATATCATTAGCCTTCAGTTTCACTTTGTACAACGTTCCGAGGTATTGTAGAGATGGGTAGGCTGATGGGGAAAGAATTGTCTCTCGCTTAGGGATATTGGGAAAATTATCAATCAAGACAAATTAAGCTGTTCAGGAGTTCCCCGATTATCAAAGAACAGAACAAAGACTTGTCCTGGCTTTCAGGGCTGTGACCACTGAAAAGAACTTGCAACCTCTACATTTCCACTAATATTCAGCTTAAGTGCTTTCCTTTGACCCTTGTATCAGGGAACTCCAGGTGTAACTCTATCTTGTCGACTAATGCTGCAGTGGGAACATTTGTGAAAAAAACATTATATTATTTGGCTTCAAGAAACATGGTTTCTCCAATGTCCGGCATTTGATGGCTACACAATCAGATGTCAGTCTGCCAAAAAAGGAGCCATAGGGCCTTCCTATGGTGGTCTACTTACCGTTGTTCATACATCTAGGCATTTGTGTATTCTTAATTGCCACTGTGGTCTCTTGATTTTTTGCCTATCATAGAGGTGCTGCTGTGGAAGAAGGTTTTGCAGGTATCCAGTAGTACTCCCTTGGTTGCAGTTGGATATGAGCTAGGTCTCTACTTAAAACCAGATATCACTGGAAATATTTATCTTTTTATTACAAAACGTTATGCCTAATGAGTGAACCCTCCATTTACACTGAGTTAGTGATCCTTAAAGAGAGAGGTGGTCAATATGTGTGTGCATTTTCAGATTTTTGGATTCAATTACTTGGTGATTTGGGACTTTCAGTTAGAGATTTTGCAGACAATCCAACAAAGGTTGAACAAAACCTTTATAGACAAGATTGGGCTATCATGATCAACACCTTCCATTCCTATGAATCGTTAAGAGACCTGAGATTTGATTATAAACCAGCTGGAGTTCTAGTCCCTTAGCTCACTATTTAGCCCCATCGGTCCATTAGACGTTTGTTGATCAGATTCATATGGTACTTGGTTCTAATTAGGGAGGTGATGATTCGCCATTATATGTTATCATATTATTTGGACATCTTTTGATTTATCACCTTTGTAAATTAACAAATTCAGTCGTAATTTTTTGCCCTAAACTCCAAAGCAAACTTGAATTACATTTTAGGCGATTTTCATTGCTATTGGCTTCAGTATCACATGATTATTTTTGGCAATGATGCCTCACTTGCCGGACCACTTCACTGGTGTTGGCAGTCACAGGCTTTTTAACCTCGATGAAATTGGAGTGAGATGTCGATGTTTAGATGTTTATTGTCTCTTATTCAATTTTGAATGATATTTGAAACGTTTTTTTCAAGGACTAAATGTGATTAATGATTAAAGTGCTTTGTGTACTGTTTTTTTTACCTCTAAATCATCATTTGTAAAGGATGTTTATATTGTGTGTATTTATTATGTAAAATTGTAAATTAAATTTTAAAGTTTGTATGTGTTAAAGGTTATTATATAACCACGAAATAAAAAATAAAAAATTAAAAGAATTTGATCCTGCACACATTCACTGAGATTGCAGGTAATTTGGTATGGTCCCTCAGCTTTCTTTAAATCAATGATGTTGTATTGTGGAAATGCCTCTTCAGAGAAGAAGTACGGCACTGGTTGAGGTGTGTGTGCCAAAGAAAGAACATATACAGGCTATTAATGACATAGACCTTGACAATTGTGAAGAACACAACATACAGTAGTGCACCCCCACTCAGTGTTAAGCACATTCAATGCTATTACAGAATGAATGAAAGATTTGTAATGGGAATGGTTGTAATCGGCCGTGATGGGTAGAAAACAACAGACATTACTGTACACCTATTCCCCTTACAATACCAACAAAAATAGAAGAGGTGAGAGTTTATAATAGGGAAAGAAACAGCAAAGAGACAGAACATAAACTTACCAGGGGCATTCTGTTTGTTGGATGCAATTTGACATTTCTGGGCCTTTATGGTCACATACTCCTTTGCACCCTGAGATCTATCCTGAATCATTACAAACTCTTGAAATACAAATAATATTTTATGCAGGTTGAACCTGTTGGTCTCTATTGAGAAATCAGTGCCATCAGATTGGATTTGGACTTGTCAAATATTGTGTTTAGAATTCAACTAGCATGTAAGGTACAATGACATTTTTAAAGTGATGCAGTTATAAGGGAAGGAATTTCTGTGTAGTTATGTCATGAACACTTGGTGGCCTTGATGGGCAAGAAATATAGGCTTTCGGCACCCATAACTCAATCAGGTGTGAACAGGTTGGTAAGGAAAAGGGAGCAAAGTGAGGACAGCTTCAGTGTAGCAGAGAATTTGAAGAAGCTGCTGCTGTGAGTGAGGGAACTTTGTTAGAGAGGGGCATATTATTGATATGTCTATAATATTCAACAACTTTCAAGCCACATTTGCAAGCTCTAAGTGATATTGTGCAAGTCAAATAATAACATGCAATTCAAGATGGCTCAAACAAATATATATGCACTTGACCTGTAATTAGAAAATACAGTACATTAGCGGGGCAAGGGTGCTGTGTTTGGTGCCGCTGGTGCCTGTCCCTGGAGGGACTCCCTTCCTGTTTCTCGAGGCCACGCCCCCTCAGGCTTATCAGCGCCTCCATAGCCCCGCAGCGGTGAAGCCCATGGCGGGGCAAGGGCGCAGTGTTTGGAGCTGCTGGTGTTCGGCGTAGTGGTGGGAGGCCACTTGGACGTTTTATGGACCATTCCTACTCCTGGTTAACAGGCTCTCCAGTAATCATCTCTAACCAAAGTGAGGCTGTGTTTGAATTTGTTTCATCCTGTTAAGGGGATAGTATAGGGCCCAGGCTGCCTGCGATCACCATGTCAATAATGCCTTACAACTTCCCTGTTCCCAAACATTGGATATGTTTTTTGTATTGTATTGCATTGTACATTTTGTGATTGTTATGTATACTTTCATGGCTATTATGCCGAATAAAGTTATGATGAGATGTTTAGAGAAATTACAGTACATTATGTACTATCTCCTCTAACCTGCTAAAGCAGTGGGATGCACCTTTCAACACAGAGCTGCAATGAATTCTGTTTTTGAAGGAATCTAGACGATTTGCTTGTTGTGCATAATACATGTCAAAATGTGCAATGTATTTTGGGGCATGTCTTTCTAAATCTGTAATGTGAGAAAGAAATGCATGTCTAAGTGTCTCTATAGAGGTTCTGCTCCAAAACGCATTTGGCTTCTTCATGGGTAAAGTGGTGCAGTATATTTTGATGGTAATTATTAACCACCACTTTTTGTGGTGGGAACAGATTTACTGCCAAATGTACTGAACCACTCAATTCTGAGATTGATGTTGAAGAGGATAATTTACCTTTGTTGAATAGCTAAAGGTAAATCCTTCTGTTTATTTTCAAGACTCAGAAGACCTACCAAGGCAGAATTAATTCTGGTGATAAATCTACCAGACCAATTGACAGTAATGGTAAATGAGTTTGGTGGTAATTGCATGGAACTTTATTTTAATAAATGCTACCATGTGTAAGGTGTTTCTCCCTTGTGTAACTGTTTTAAGTATCTGTATAGGTGGGTTGCAACCTGTATGAGACCTGAGTAGGGAGTCTAACACCTCACTGCATACATGTGCATCGTAGTATTACCCAAGGGGGACAAATAGATAGCGTCAGAAGAAACCGAAAGATGGTCCCTCAAAGGGAAGCAGGCTAAAACTGTGTTCCTGGTTAAATAAACAAACACAGTCGTTTTTTTTTTTTTTAAATAACCGGGACCACTTTCCTTTTTATAATTGTATACCTTAAATCAAACATTAATACACTTGTGCCATCAGTCTTGTTGAACCTTTAAATGAGTCGTTCTCATTTAACACACAATGGGAACAGTGTTTAACCCTTTCATTACATCCATTATATACATATTTAGTCTATATGTTCTGCCTTAGAGTGGCCTTAGCATGTCCATTGGGGCCGACTTAGACCCAACTATTTCACTTTTGTGGACTACTTCTTCATATGAGTGAGTGTTGGCAACTGATAACCTGGGCATACACCTTGGTTAAACCTTGTATGCATATACCTCCAATCAATCCCCAGAGAAAGTGAGCATTTAACATTCATTAAATCTCTGTTCAACTCTAATCCTGTAGGTTACCAGAAACGTGCTCATTCACCTTGGTTAAATATTTGTTCAACATATCATGTAGATTACATGAGCAAGTGCGCATTCACCTGAGGTACTTACCATTTAAATAAGTTGTGGAATCACATGAAATGTGCGCATTCACCTTGGTTAACTATTTGTTTAACACACCATGTGGATTACGTGAGAAGTGCGCATTCAACAGAGGTACATTACATTTACATAAGGTGTGGCATTACATGAAAAGTGCGCATTCACCTTGGTTAAATGTTGGCTCAACATATCATGTGGATTACGTGAGAAGTGTGCATCCACTTGAGGCACTTAATATTTAAATAGGTTGTGGCATCACATGAGATGTGCACATTCACTTGAGGTAGTAAATATTTAAATAAGTTGTGGCATCACATGAAAAGTGCGCATTCACCTTGGTTAAATATTGGCGCAACATATCATGTGGATTACATGAGACGTGGACATTCACTTGAGGTACTAACTATTTAAATAAGTTGGGGCATCACATGAAACGTGCGCATTCACCTTGGTTAAATATTTGTTCAACATATCATGTGAATTGCATGAGATGTGAGCTTTCACCTGAGGTACTTAATATTTAAGTACGTTGTGGATTCACATGAAACCTACGCATTCACCTTGGTTACACATTTGTTCAACATAGCCGCCAGTGCGCATTTACTTGAGGTACTTAATATTTAATTTGGAGTGGGCCATAACTGCCCTTATCACACACTATAAAGCGGGCCTCCTCTGACAAAATATCCCTGTGGGGTTTTATAAAGTAAATGCCCCTCCCAGGACGGATGAAGAGTTAAATAAAGGTCACATAACCCCAGTCTAGGCCTGAACGGGACGCAGAAAGAACATGAGGAACACTTAAGGTGCTGTTGCGTTCTCACTCCCGCCAGGCACCTCTGAGCATTTTTTAGAATGTCTCTCAAAGAAGGCCCAGCCTCCTACCGCCAGAGCGCTGGTTACATTTCAATTTCCTCTCTCCGCCCCATGGTATGGTGAACAAAGAAAACATATAGATATATGGGCCACTCCTACGCTCCCGGGTGACTCAGCAACCCGCACACGCAGGGCCCGGGATCCCATTCTCTGTATTCTGCTTTCCTAACTGCTTCCTTTTTCTATACTTGCTCCCACCCTCTCTCTCTCCCTCATTTACTGACATCAGCCAGCAGAAACACACGGCAAACCCGCCCACCGGCACTCTCTCTTGACCCCGGGTGGGGGAGAGCGTCTGGTTTCTGTCAGGCGGACTGCCTGACAATCGGAGGGATCTTCTCTGGGACCAGAGGGCCTGGGTGCCCCCAGTGGCAGCTCCGAGCTCCTTTCACTGTTCCTCTCCCACCTATTCTCAGCCTCAGTCTATCCCCTCCACCCCTTATTCCAAGCGGGGACCCACCAACTCAGACCGCCAGCAGGGGAGCCTGCTACCGTCCTGAGGTAAACATCACCTCAGATGTAACCATGCTCCCCCTCCTGGTGGAACCTACCATTATGGTTCTAACCACTCTCAGCGCGGCAAAATTACAACAGAAGCTCTTATAGAAACGTGCCATGAAACGAAAATGTAAACACACTTACTGTCAAAACCAAGTGGCAGCTATTACATGCTAAAAAAAAACAGAACATGTGGGTTTACGCGTGCATTATAAGTGTCATGAGGTCAACTCCATGGATGCTTGACTACCTGTACTTACCACTGGCATCATGAATTTCAAACAACCATTTACAGTAACTTTAGTGTAGATCATGTTTCCTTCTGTCTCATTTTTTATTTTATTCTACTGCAATGATCTGCTGTTCTGCGCTTATAATCAACATTTAACATGTCATCTGACACACTTCCCCCTCGCCAAGACACGAGCCCTGTTGTCTTTGTGAAAGCTCTCTGTGGAATGTACTGTTTTTCCTTATTGTGTTCCATCACCAATATCTGTTTGATTTCAAGGGGACTGGGCCTAAATTTCATGTTTACAGTGACACTTTCCAACTGAGTACTTTTCACAGGAATTGAATAATGGCTTTATACTATACTGGATGTGATAGAAACAAGAAATAAACATATTGCATTAGTAGCAATATATAAAACCAAAACACACAACGCACAATTGTGTTGGCTCTATATGGCGACAAAGGGACATTGGTGGAGCAGTTAAACTTCTGGAACCTGAATCATTGAGATGTTCAGGTAGTTTGTGAGGGGTCTAACAGGATTTAACAGTGGTGCTCAATCTATTCCTGGTATAGCAGGCAGGAGATCCACCTTATATCCATCAATGTTACTGGGTGCCATGGGCACCAGGAAGGCTATATGTTTGAAAGGATATTTACCTCACACTCCTCCCTCTCACTGTGTGTTTATGTCAAGGGTCATTGCGTGCAGGTTCAGGTCCTTCCACCCCCATTGAATGACAGAATTCCACCAAGTGGTGAAATTGTAGACAGTTCTCTAAGAACATGGTGTCTGACATGTTTCTGAGATACATAGATACATAGGCACATGTAAGTGTCAAGATGTCTTGGTGAGACACTGCTTTGGCTGATCAAAAATAATACTTGTGCAAATGCTGCTCTCAAGTACAGTTCTGTTGGTATTGAAATTCATGTTGTGTAGTTGAGTGCCCTGTCTTTTTGTGATCTGATGGTGAATATGTGTTTGCATTTTAATCTCTCTGTATGGGAGATGTGTGTGAACGTTTATGTTTTAGAGTTTGTGTTTTTTTAGTTTGTGTGTGTGTTTGCGTGTGTGTGACTGTGTGCGCTTGTAAAATATTTTATGTGTATTGTCATTAATTTGTTTGTGTGTGTCTGAAATATGCGTTAAATATAAATAGATGAGTTTGGACACCTCATTGTATGACTAACTATGCTGTCTTTATAAACCTCAGTAAAGACAGCATGAGGCTTCTCATTGACCTGATGACGTTTATGGAAATCACATTCGGTGTTTTCAATCAATGGAAACGAATAACTGTCTGGTATCATGCCCACAGTTCCAACAGCAGCATTTTGTGGAACACACATTTGAAACACTGCTACACAGGTCAGTCATGACTCGGAGCCCTTATCAAATAAGAAGACAAACTGAGCCTGCTATCAATCCACTAATATACACTGTGTCATTCCTGCAGCTACATTATTAAACTATATAGGCAACTTTGCAAGAATGATTGCATACAATCAAGGTAAAATGTGAAATGAATTATCCTTATTTGTCCTCCATAAAAGTACTGTGGATATTAAGCACATCTAAGATAGATGTGACTCCAGCAAGACGAACATTGGAACTGTCATTTACTGATTAACTTCAGGTAACATGTTTATTGTATTCCGGTCATAATCCCCTGGCACATCATTGCTGTCAAACACACAGCATGTAACATCTGTCTACAGTTCCAAAATCAGCGTGAGGTGCAATGTCAATCAAACACTTTCTGTTTCATAAATGTATTTCATTATAACTGCAGCAATAGAGTAGATGTCAGTCATAATACAAACTCATAGAAAACGAGTTTTTGTACATTTTGCTATTCTATCTCTTCTATGTGATTACAATACACTATTAGCCAAGTGAACCCCTAAAATAAACGTAGTAACGTTTTACTGGTGTTTGTACAATGCTTATTATGGAGTGATTTCTTTTCACCATCTGTAATATAAATATGCATAAATAATTCAGGCAGGAGGCCAAACAAAGGATATTTCACTGTATGTATTCACAATCAAGCCTGCGTGAATATATTTTTGAGAAACCTGAATCATCTAATTTTCACTCTATTTAGGTGATTAGGGTTCTGCCAAGCTTATGAGAATGTGTTCTGATGTAAATATTTGTTTGAAGATTTCATGCCTTTTTGTATCAGTAAATGGTCAAAGCAAACAACGTATTCATTTAATGGAATAGTTCAGAACCTCAGAACCTTTCCCACCAGGAATGTTACAATAAAAACAGCGTCTAAATGACTAGTGTCTTGCAGCTGGTTTATTATTTAATATAGAAACCAGGATTAACTCTTTATTTGCAGCTGACAAAAACTGTAATCTTTTAAACAAGGTAGTGTTCGATTCCCAAATCGTAATGCAAAAAATAATGCATTTCCAGGGGGATGTGCCACGGCACAAATGATGGAGTGTCCAGTGTTAGCTCGGGAGGATAGCTCAGGCGCAACACGCTCGTCTTGGAAGCAAGAAGATGAGGAGCAACACAGGTTCGATCCTGGGTCCGCGCTTAAAAACCTCTCGGTATTAAGCGTGTTATAAATAACCCATTACAACTACAGCCACCTTGTGGCTGGGGCATAAATGCAATCCCTGCACCATTAGGCTTCATACTGTAGATGTATGTTATGTGATTTGCAATCCTATCCTACCTGACAAAGTGTTCTTCCTTTAAGCAATGTCAGAGTCTATATCATGACTGGTTAACATGTCACTACTTTCCCTCAGCCCAACTGTTTTTTCTGAGGTCATTTACCTGCAGTCATGGACTCTTCCTATTATTAAACAAATAACCTCAGTAGTCATTGTAAAAGCAAACTCAGCAGATGAAGCTTAGAGGGCTGGAGAAGAGTCAGTCCTGCACCCCTATTGCATGACTGGCTTTCTCCAGCACTATAACCTTTTCAGAGGCCCTTGTGTGTTACTGATTCTCTATACAGTAATAATATACATTTCAGTAATACATAAGATATTGACTTCTGAATAATGAAAAGAATACCCAGGTATGTTTGGTATGTGATTTGTCAGACATGCAATCTTATAATTCCCCCCTTAAACTTTACTAATTTGATCAATTTAAGAAGATAAAAAGCAGTTTTTTTCCGACCCAGATTGAAGCCTCGGACCAGCAAGTTACACAGAGAACTAAGCAGTAGGTACATTAAACTGCTGATATATCTTACTGCATTCCTACTTTTACAGATGCACGTGACTGAATTTCCACTTACTAACCCGCTCACTCAGACCCAACCAACCCATCCTGTTCCCCTAACCTTTCTTTGACTTTTTCCTCTTCTTCAAGCCTTTTAAGCTATCGTGTGTTTGTGTTTTGCCCCATGAATCTGCCGGAATCTTCCAGAACATCTCCCAAACTACTCTGCTACTCTGAAGATGTATGGCTCTTAAAGGAGACATGCTCAACTTCGGGGTGGGAAAAAAGAACCATGGGACCCCACAAACCGACCTGAATCTCACTAGGAGTTTCACAGGAGCCTGCAGATTTCTGCTAAACAAGTTTGCCCGGGCTCACTCACAATTTTATATGAAGTTAATGAAACACTGCATTGCTTTTATTTTAGCCATCGAGGCATAGGAAATATGGAGATCATATAAAAACGTAATTAATAAATGTGCTGTTCTAATTGTTAGACAGAGAAGCACAAAATAATAATGCCATTGAGGGCAATGAATGCTAGGGTGGAAATGTACAATTGCTTTACTCGTACATTTTGGCATAATGATTGTTTAAGCATCAGAACTAGCGTGTTCGTCCTCAGAGAAGCACAAAATGAGCAAAAGAACATGAAATGTATTAAGTCTTCATCAGATCCTGTTGACAGAAAGAAAATGGGCTTCATTAATACATCAAACAGAATTACGGTTATCGACACTCTTTATCCTGCAGATTTTCCATGGGATAAAAAGGTGGTGGACGGTGCAAGACCACATTATTTGGAGTCCAAAGGACTCCATGGGGAATTCGGGAGAATGACTGCCAGCAAAAATTCTGCCAGTAGCAATTGTGGTGATTTTGCTGTTATGTTACAGTAAGGTGGAGGATTTACCACCAGTAATTTGCTGGATGAAAACTCCACCTTAGCACCAACATTGCATTATGGCGGTGCAGTAATACAGTGGTAATGCAGTGGTAAAAGAGTTGCCACTGCATTATCACCATGTTCCTGCAAAAACATACTTTTAATGAGGCCCAATGTTTCCTCAGACCTGCACCCATACAATCTGGTGGTGACTAAATTAAGTAGTAATATGTTAAATCTAAATTGTGTTAGTAGTGAACACATAAGCATGTTTTTGTCCCAGATTAGAAAAGGTTCTAGCCCAACCACAGTTTCCAACAGATTGTAAGAATGGGCAATGGATGCAATCAGCACATACGATTCTCTCTCAGAAGAACACAACTTTCTGAATGTATCTCTCACAAACCTGTATGGTGTGTCATCTATCAATTCAGGGTTAATAAAACAATTACTTAGGCATAGCTTTGAAATTTCATTTTGAATGAATCACAGACAAGAAATTTTGTATTATGTATAACTCTGTAAATGTTCAAGCTAAATGTTATCAGTAAATATAGCAGAAGTGTATCAAAAACTGAACACCAGCGAAGGCACACTTTGATCCTGAAGTAGGCCTCTACAAAGCTGCTCAGATCAACCACCTCATGTAAGCGAAAGTATGGAGTTGAATGCAGGAGTCACATGAGCCTTCTAAGATAAGCATTCCACATAATAGACAATGCATTTGCACCTTAGAAACTCTATATTCCAGCCCTAGATGCCACTGACTCAGTAGATTTAGCACTATATGCCAAAATAATTGCATAACTCCCTCTATAAACTGCAAAGTGCAAAACTGGGAAGCGTAATTGCTTCATCTTGATGGACTGCCACAGTACATGTTCATTCCCTCGAGAGATCAATTAAACATGATCCCCACATAATAACTTTCATCCCAATCCATCCTGTTAACCTTACACATTAGTCTATATTTGGTGGTCCATCATTTTCCCAGTGCCGTTAGTTTGGACTTCAGTTTACAGAAAAAACCCTTGTGTTCCATAAAAGCCACATACCAGTCAACTAGAACCTGTAGGGATTTTAGGAATGGGCAAATACAACTGTATAATCAGCATATATTAAAAAAGTCTCTCAGGATGATGATGAACCTTAGGAATTTAAGGACTTTCACTAGTGTCTGAAATATAAACATTGATGTCATTAATGTGCAGATTACATATCAATGGTGAAGGACACACCCTTGTTGTACCTCGTGTAAGGATGTGAAAGGTGAATGCAGTTCCCTCTTTTTCCCATATGTAACTGACACTTCTAAATTAGAAGGGAGTCCTTTTCAGAGTGTTCAACATAAAGTGTGTAAGGCCCTTGACATCGAAAGTAGTACATATGAGTGTTCAAAGTGCACAGTCGAAGGTGTTCTAAATGGCCATGCAGGCCAGAAAGAGCAGAATCTCATATCATGGCCTGTATTGAGTGGCATTCATTGACACATTCTGCACCAGTTTCACAAAGCCAAACCATTCATGGAAATCAAACTACATCTCAGGAACAATTATTTATCCCAATTCAAATGTTTCTTGTGATGACGTCTTCCAAACAACTTCAAAACTGCATTCAGCAAAGAATTTGGCCATAGCATCTCTGGTCTCCTCATCCTTTTTGACAATTGAGACTTCCATAGATCATTTCCAGCTACCTGACATTCTTGCATGTGTATATACCGAATTAGAAACATAATTCAAAGTTGAAGATACAAAATAATGCTGTGCTTAAAGATGTCAACAGGCAAGACCTGCTCTCCAACCTTGACTCCTTCTTGGAGACTTCAACAATCACCTTGATGTCTCCTGTCTCCCCTCTGGACTCATTCGCAACCTCTGTGACTCTCTCTCACTCACCATTCTCCTCTCTGGCCTTACTCATTCTGCAGGGCACACTCTTGATATCTGATCTCCTTGGACCTTCCCCTATCTATCCCTCTCTCCTGGAGTGATCACTTTCTCCTATCCTCCCACCTCACCCTCCCTACCCTTCAGGCCAGTCCACCTCCATCACTGCCACCCACCTTCTCAGTCATCCAACCCATGAAGCGCGTGTCAGTTGAGGCTTTTGCCGCCACCTTCTCACCCCCTCCTATCTTTTGGCTGACTCTCACCCTGACAAAGCCCTCTCCATGCGCCACTCTTCTGTATCTGATACTCTTGATATCCTTGCCCCTGTCATGAGAATCCGCATGAAGCCCAAAGCCAAGTGCAACTCCTGGTATGACTCAGACCTTGTCACCCTAAAACGAAAGTGCAGGGTGACAGAGAGGAAATAGTGTGCTTCAAGTTCATCCTCTGACAAACTGGCCTGCTGCCTGCTGCAAAGGCAATACCTGCTCTCCTTCCTCACCAAGAAGAGAGCTCATATCCAAGCCTGCATCTCTGCGGCATCAAACAACTCAGCTGAACTCTTTAAAATATGCAAGGAACTGGCCAACCCTGCCACAGTCGCTACCTCTCCTGTCCCTTCCCAGGCCCTCTGCACAGCACTGGCTTCTCAATTAATTTCAAAAACTCAGGATATCTTGTCCTCACTCTCCTCCTATCACCACTGCCCCTCTATACCCAGTTCTTCCTCTTGCCTTTCTGCAGCCACCCCCTCACTCCTTCTCTGTCTTTCCCCTTTTCTCTGCGGACAAGGTTTCAAGACAAATCCGATCTATGAAAGTCTCATCGAAACAGGTTCACCCCTGTTCCTCCAAAACTATCAAGGGCCACATTGACTCCCTGGCTCCTGCCCTGGCTGATTTCTGCAATCACTCCTTCACCACTGGAGTCTTTCCATCCGCGCTGAAGCACTCCCTTGTGCACCCTCTTCTTAAGAAACCCTCAGCAGGCCCCTCCTGCCCGGCTAACTATCACCCAATCTCCATCACTCCCTTCCTGGGGAAGCTCCTGGAGAAACTGGCCATCTCCCAGCTTAATATCCATGGTTGTCTCCATGACCATCAGTCTGGCTTCAGAGCTGCTGGAAGCACGGAAACTGCTCTCCTAAACATCTGTGAAGACCTGCTCTCCAACCTTGACTCCAACACTCTTGCGTTCTTATCTTGCTTGATCCCTCTTCTGCCTTTGACACTGTCAACCATACCATCCTGCTCCACCATCTCTGTGATAACCTGTATATCACTGGTCAGGCTCTGGCGTGGCTGACTCCTTACCTCTCCGACCAACCCTCCCAGGTCCAACTTGGGTCCTTCCTCTCTGATATCTTTTTCTCTACCTGTGGTGTCCCCAGGGATCTAACCTCTCTCCCTGGCTGTTCAACCAATACCTGGCACTCCTTGCCCAACGCATTGCCACTCTCTGCCCCTACTTTCAGTGCTGTGTGGATGATACCCAGCTCATTTTCAAGCTACCCTCGGCCTCCTCCACTCCTTCCCTCATCTCTGACTGTCTGTCTGCCATGCAGGAGAGGTGTGCCACCAACAACCTCTGCCTTAATGCCAGTAAGACTGAGATTCTACTCATCGGCACACCCATTCCTTCCTTCCCTGCAGCTCTCTGGCCGGCATCTCTTGGCCCCCTTCCTGCTCCCACCTGCAAGGCTAAAAACCTCAAGGTCATCTTTGACTCCATACTCTCCTTCTCTCCTCACATCTCTGACGTCCCTAAGAAGTCACACTACCAGCTGCACCTCCTCAGAGGTATTCTTTCTTTCCTCTCCTTCCCCCAGAATCTCACTGTCTCTAGAGCCTTGGTTCTCTCTAAGCTGAACTATTGCAACAGCCTCTATCTAAATCTGCCTACCTCTACCCTCTGCCCTCTGCAACTTATCCTGAACAGGACTGCAAGACTTGTCCTTGGCCTCAAGCCCAGGGATCGTATCTCTCCAGGACTGAAATCTCTGCACTGGCTCCCAGTGGCTGCGAGGATTAAGTTCAAAACCCTCTGCAGTGTCCACAAGGCCTTCTGGGGCCTGGGGCCACAATATCTTCAACTCTCTCTTCCTAAATATCTTCCTTCTCGATCTCTTCGCTCATCTGCCTCCAACTCCCTCAGGGTCAGTCGTTTCTCCAAGCAACAAGTTAGTGGTAGATTTCTCTCTTCTGCAGGGGTCTCCTTCTGGAACATCCTTCCTGCCTCCCTGAAACTTGAGGAGAACCATCACTAATTCTGGAAGCACCTCAAAACCGTCCTCTTCGCTTCTGCTTTCTCTCCCCCTCTCCCCTGCTGAATTCCTGACAGAAACTGCACTGGTTAACTGGCCACCCTCGGGCCCAGGCCCAGCCAGTTGCCCACCTGCACTGCCTTCCTGGCAACCCCTGCACCTGGCTACTGTTTTATGTATCCTTACAGTCCCGCTACCAGTACTTATGTCTGCACTTACCTTGCACTTGCCACCAGCTGGCCGTTTTATTTATCTTATTTATTCTACTATCCTGTGAACTGCACTTTCCCTTCTCCCTTCCCCCTCGCACTTTTCCCTTTTTCCCCCTTCCCATGCACTTGCGCGATCTGAATGACACCTGGCCTACTAGGATCGTTGTCTGTCTTCCCTTTATTCCCCTCTCTTGCCTTGTCACGGCTTGAAACACTTGTGTATAGGCGCATTATAAATGTCATATCATATCATATCAATAACCAGGACATGGCAATTGATGGGATGCCTTGTTTGCTACTACCATCTCACATTGAACTATCCTTGAGAGAGAACTAGTTTTATCTCACTCTTAGTACGTGTTAAGAAAGCTCAATGAAACATGTGTTCTACATTGTTACCCCCCACCTAGGGAACAATATGTTAGTGCTTTATTGTGTTCAACTATTATCTCCATTCATGACACTAGTAGAACAATGATAATTAGATGGTGCCTACATCTGGATATCCCGAAGACAGCACATTGAGTTGTTTTATTCCTATGCAATGGGTTTCATAGCTAGTTATCCCTGTGAGGGTGCCCTGCCACATTTCATATCCAATTTCGCTCACAAGTATGTATCCTTAACGAAGAATTGTGCCCCGTTTTACACACTGACTTACATCTAAGTATTCCTAAGAAAGCATGCAGCATTGTCTCTAAATTGTAATGTTTTGACTTTGCATATATGCAGCCCTAAAATGCACCTTGCATTGCTGCATATTTTATTTTTTGTGCTACACAACTGGGAGCCCTTGGGATGGCTCATTGATATGTGATATATTCTGTTGTGTTTCATATTCTGCGTATCCCTGGAAAGACAGATTACAGTACACCCACATAGAGGTAGCACTGAGTTTCTCCGCATTGTAAATCATTATATTTCATTCTAGGAGTCCTTGTAAAAGGGCATTGCAGCACACCCACCTTAAATATCCCTACGATAAGACATCAAAGTGCTTCATTCCTCATACTTTTGTGTTTCATTTCTGGGTGTCCCTGGAAAGGTGTATTGCATTATACTTTTTCATCTATGAATGTCCCTGTGAAGGTGCATTGCACATATTTAGCTTCATGGTTCTCACACCTATATATCCTTAACAAATGCAGTGTGTTGATTTACATACTGCTTCACATTTACCTATCCCTAAGAAAGTGATAGACATGTGTACTCTGCTGCATTCACACATGGTATCCCTTAAAATGCACCTTGCCTAACCATATATTGTGCTCTGGGTGCGCCTGGGGTGGCATACTGATTTCTCCATTGTGAAGCTCCTCTCGACTGGGCGCGAGTCCAAGACCTGAATTTCTCTCACTGCTTGGTCTGCTCGGCCTGGCTCACTCCTCTGCCAGGTACTGATGCTCTTCTTAATTGGGGGCGTGTCCAAGACCCACTAGTTGCTCTGTTCAGCCTGGCACGCAACGCTAGCAGGTACTGTGCCAAACAAAGAGGATTTACAATGTTCTTCTCGATTGAGTGCGGGTCCCAGACCAGTAGTTCTCTTTCTAGTTAATAAATAAAATAAATAATAATTTAGCATTTATATAGCACTGCAAACCCTCAGGTATCTGAGCACTGCTTATTATTACCCACCGTGTGTGGTGCTTATTTATCAACCTCAGAAGGATGAAAGGCTGAGTTTGGCCCTATGGGGATTCGAACCTGCATCAGCAGGCTCTGCACAGATGTCAAAGCAAGCGCTCTACTCGCTGTGCTATTGGACAAGTAGTTACTCTGCTCAGCCAGGCTCACTCTTCTGCCAGGGACTGTGTTGAAGAAGATACACTGACATTTGTTAACCACAGCAAACTGATTAAAAGGCTTGAACAAACCAGACTTCATAATACAACTCTACAATGGATGTTATTGTTCCTATCTGACTGAACATGTATGACCTTGTTCGCCCTTTCAGATCAAACTCACAACCAAATATCTGTGAAGTTCTTCTGGGATCAATCCTCTTGCTGCTCCTCTTCAACATATATATGCCCCTTGATGAAGATCAACCAATCTTAAGGGCTCACCCATGTGGATCACACAAAAATAATACACTAAATAACTGATGACAGAAACTCCAGCACCATCCTCAACAATTGTCTTATCTGAACAAGCAAATGGATGACAGCTAACTATTTAAAACTCAATGCATACAGAACATAACTAATGATAGTTTCACCTCATCCACACTTGAAGCACCTCTACCATGGGCTTTGGAAATGGGTAACTGACTAAATGATCTACAGAGATCAAGAACCTAAACATAATAATTGACAACAGACTGATGGTGGAACCAGAAGTAAGGGAATTAGTCAAAAAGCGCTTCTACCACCACTACTCTATCCTACAAGTACTCCCTACCTCTCTTTCACACACATAGCGCTTGCTGTCTGCTCTCTGATTCTTTAAAGAATCAAATTCACAAACATCATGTCCCTACCTTACAAAAATACTTAAAACGATTCAAATCATTGCAACGAGATTGCTAGTCAAACTCAATAGGATGAACACATAACTCTGACCTTTAGTGCACCCAACTGGCACCAATGAAAGTAATACAGTTCAGGCCCTCTACATAACTCACAGGACACTCGAAATTAAAGGAGAAAAATTCCTCTAAAACACAATTTCACTCTACCAACCAGGCAGCTAAGATCGACAAACAACATACTATTAGAAACAAGAAGACTTTTCAGATACAATCTAGTGGCCAAGTACTGGGGCATGCTACTATTGGAAATACACAACCTGCAGGGTAACCTGAAATTTAGAGAAAAAAAATAATCTTTGCCTTCTAAGCCATTACAGAAAGAGGAAAGACCATATGCAAATCAGACTTAGTTCAAAAAGGACAGTCCCGCCCAAACTGCTAGGTCAAATCCCTAAGGTAAAACTTGGCTCTCTAGGTCCAGCAGGCATGGCACCCACATCTGGGCATACCTATCCCACTTATGGTGACTAATAAAAAAAAGGTATTCCCAGACATGGGTCTTAAGCGTCCTGGGCATACACTCCTAAGCTACTCTTTAATGATGATGCCCTATGGGGCTGAAACATGCCTGGGGATGCTTATGGCTTTGTGCAGAAGGGATGTAACCTGCCCGTTCAGACTGGACCCTTTTGGGTGGGACTACCTGATTTGCACATGGTCCTTCCCTTCTGTAATGGCTTGGCAGGCTGAACAACTATGGTCTGGAGGGTTGCCTAGACCTGTGCCTGGTGCTATAATTGATTCAAAAGCTTCGAGCCATCCCATTTTAGTTTTATTTCTCAATAGTTCATCACATACAGCCACAGAAATAGATCAGACACAGCCTGTTGGAATGCCGTAAAAGCCCATGACTGTCTGCCTAGAATGCAATGCATTGCTCTCAGGAAACTATGGCATCTAGATGACACTACATCAAGGCACCACCAAAGCCTTAAAAGAGCACCAACCCTGCCTCCTGGAATAGCTACACATTAATACAGGACATCTTCACACATCAGCACTCAAAGTAAACACCTCCCACAATAATGAAAACAACCACAGGTTCAATAATTTGAAATCCCTATCGAACCTCCATTAATACCCACACCTTTTTGACTAAACATCAGTTTCTCTCCATTATACTCAACTCACACAAACACAAATCCATCAGACATGCATGGCTTTCAAATAAAGACCCTCCACCCAGATTTCAAACATAATAAATATAGAGCTCTAACTAAAATCTAACTAAAATTGACATACTCACTCTCTGGTCAACACATGCCCACATTATAAGCATGAGACCAACCCTGTGGACACAAAGTCCTTGATGATTCTAACTGTTAAGACGGTATGGGAAGTCCCCGATTACACAGAAGATCTGGAGCCAAAGTCTTGGAACTCTGTATTCATTTAATGCAAACAATGGATTAAATACTCAGAATTCGTCATTGCTGACATCGCAACATAATCTCTCAAAACCTCTGGGCACTAAGGATTTGTTAAGGCGATTGATTGCATATACACTCTGAGTGTACAATATTTCATTGATAACAGTAAAAAGATATCATCGCTAGAATATGTAATTGATTGACATACTACATAATGGGAGGCCTAAAATTAAGGATTCTGATTGGTTGGCTTCTTACTGACTAACCTTGTACAACTGACAACCCGTCTAGACATGAGCAAGACAGGAGTTGAAGGAGAGAGGTCAATAGACTGCTTTCCTTTCAATTAAAGATGATACCATCCCTCATTTATAGGCTATGGTCCAGAGTGATCTCTTCTTATTTGGCCTTGCATGGCATCTTGTTTCATGGAATATGTGCAAGGAGTAAGGCAGGTGTCTTATCTGTATTCATTGCTAATTAATAGGCAGTGTTCTTCAATCATGGGTCACATGCGATGGGACCATTTTTGGAATTATTTCACCCTGCTTTTATTAGGATTTTAGCTGATATTGGTGCAAGTGTTTTTACCACTGGGGATAATCTTGAGCAATTCTTCTTGGAGTATGTTGGCTAATGATTGTCCTGCACCTGGCTTGACATTACCTAATCCAGGAGTACCCTCTTGCATCATGAGAATTGCTATGTCTTGTTTTCACTAGAATGTTCTGACCCTCCCTTAATACTCAGAACCTTGGCTTGGGCTGCTAACTACTGTCTGAGCTCTGCACAGATTTGTATTTTATTATTTCAGCATTTTCAGTTCTCGTGCAGTATTGAGGCCTTTCATTTACTTAGAAGCATGTTGAGGCTCCCATTTTGGAATAAAATGGCTGCCCTTTACTGTTGTGTTTCTATGTTAGTGAGCTATGTTTGAGTGTTGTTCATGTTGCATTCGTGTTGCATTCAGCTTATACATTGCTTATGTTTGTATTTTTCCTGATTTATGGATGCTATATTAATATTTTTCATCCTCTAAATGCATCTGACTGCCTTACTGCAACCCATGCTTTGTGCACTTCCAACAATCTCTTCCTCAATTCCATCAAAAAAGAGATCCTTCTCATTGGGACCTCTGCTCCCGACTTCTTCCCTTTACTCTGGCCTTCCTCCATGGGCTCTCCCCTTGTCCCTCCTCTGAAGCCAGAAACCTTGGAGTTATCTTTGACTCCTTCCTCCTCTTCCTCCCTCACACTCAGGACATTACCAAGAAGTCCCGCTTTCAGCTCTTCCTTCTCAAAGGAATTCTACCTTCTCTCACCTTCCCCCAGCAGCTCAATATTACTCGAGCTCTGGTTCTCTGTAGGCTTGACTACTGCAATAGACTCCTCCTTAATCTTCCTTCTTCCACTCTACGTCCTCTACAGCTAATGCAGAATAGGGCAGCAATGTTTATCCTTGGCCTATAGCCCAGCGACCGCATCTCCCCTGCCCTCAAAAGTCTTCACTGGCTCTGTGTTGCTTCACGGATTAAATTAAAATCCCTCTATATCATCCACAAGGCTTTGTTGGGCCAGAGACCACATTATCTGCAACCATCTCTTACTAAATATTCCCCCTCTAGACCCCTGTGTTCCGCTGGCACCAACTCTTTATGTGTAAAGCATTTTACTAAACAGAGGGCCGGAGGTTGATCTCTTTCCTCAGCTGGCTCCCTTCTTTGGAACAGTCTCCCCTCCCTCTTCGTCTTGAGCTGGACTTTCTTGAATTCTGGAAGATCCTCAAGAGTGTACTTTTTACCTTTGCCTTCCCCCCACTCCCCAGTGCTAATCTAACAGTTGCTTGTTTGGTATTCAGGGCCCTTATGCATCCACAGGGCCCTGACCTTCCACACCAAATACCTCCAACTTCTGTCTCTCCTCAGCACGTGCTTCGGCTCACCCTCAACCATAAAGGCTTGCACTTACCTAACATTGCACTTCATATGTTGCTCACCCATGAGCACTACAGCACCTATCCCATTCCCTCTCCCTTCTGCACTTGCACGTTCTGAACACTCACAGTGCATAGAAGGTTTGTCTCATCCCACAGTGCATTAATATTATGTAAATTGATCATTTTTACATCCCCATGTCCACTCCCTGTTGCCCTGTGGGTGCTTTAAAACTGTATTTACTTCTTGTATAAGTGCCTAACAAGCAAACAATAAATACATGTATTACCTAGTGTTTGAGTTCTTCATGTTGAGTGCACATGTGCTTTGTGTCTAGTGCATGCACATCTATTGTTTTAATGTTGGTTTGGATTATTTGTGCTATCTTCAGCATTAGGTTATATCCATCTCCTGGTGTGCATGCCTGGGATAAGGGTGGTATGGTTGTCCTAGTGAGTAACATTTCTCACATGTGCAATATTGAACCGGGAGAGGGGCAGACGCTATGGATGACATATTCATCTGTCTCTCAAAATTCCCCCCTCTGGTCCAGTGCTCGACCACACCCTTCCTTCTGCTTTCCCCCACATAGGGGTCTTTGGGGATCAATACTTTAGTTACCCCCCTAAGCAGCCTGCAAGTCTTATATGTTCATCCCCACTCCCAGTCATATAGCACAGTTCCCCATCTGAATCACAATATACCCAGTGTTCCATGTAATTATGATGTTCCTGTGGACAAATGAGTTTTGATCCTGTACATATGATAGTGCTTTACATTACTTTGGCATAGGCAGGTCATCTGTTTGATATGATATGATATGATATGATAGTTTATTTATAATGTGCTTAATACCCAGAGAGTTGTGAATACTTGTGCATGTGAACATCCAAATGTATTACTATTTTCATCCCTCCTGCCTTTTTGGCAGTCTTTTGGCATTGGTCTATTGCAATTCCAGTACTAAAATGGCCACCAGCACTGTGAATGCATTAGCCAACCAGGTAGGATCCATGGGAACATGTAACTAAACCAGTCATCATCAGCAATTTCATCTACCTCCGCCACCATTCTTTTGTGCACTTCTGTCAAGGTGGTTATCCCCTCTTTCAGGATCCCATTTACCTCATCGTGGGTGGGTGTGTATGTGCAGAAAGGCAGGCCTATTTTGGAGAGTCATGAGCATAACTGCTCTCAGCCTTTCCTTTATGGTCTTAAATATTAAAGCCTTTCACAGTGATATTTACTGTCTGCAGAAGTTCCCACTGTGTTATTTGCAACCACTTGCTATTTGCATGGGCTTGCAGACCAGCAGTAAAGAAGGATGTAAAGATCGTTGCTGTCTTACTGAACAATTTATGTTCATCTGTATGGGGTTAGATGAATGAACTAATTTTGCCAACAAATCGTTATCCATTTTGTGCCTTTAAGGGTAAGAGACCTTTTATTTCATAGGTGTACATGCGTGCACGGGAAACCCCCAATCTGCACTTTATTCTGGAGCACCACTAGGGAATGTGCACTTATTATTGGTAATATTCTGCAGGCACTCATGGTCTAGGGTATGAGGGAGCACACAAAACAACTCTCATCAGACGATTCTCTACCCATGCCGCTGATGTGGTGGTACCACATATTGTTGGAAACGTGGGCTGTATTAACAAGCATACT
This sequence comes from Ambystoma mexicanum, assembly GCF_040938575.1. Lineage (NCBI taxonomy): Eukaryota > Metazoa > Chordata > Amphibia > Caudata > Ambystomatidae > Ambystoma > Ambystoma mexicanum. Next base: position 341,933,413 of record NC_090939.1, read on the forward strand.
TTCATTCTACTCTCCTGCCTGGAGTACTATTTTTAGAATATAACTTGAGGGTTAATACAACTGGCATAACCATAGGTATTGTTCTGGTGTTGACATCATGGAAAAAAGAAAACAATGGCTTGTCGGACCAGTGTTATGATGTTGAACTACAAACCAGAAAAGAAAATACAAGCACACAAAGGAGGAGAAAACTGCCCTTTCATCATGGTTATGATGTTTCTTTTATTGCAAATTTGTACGGCTCTTCCAGGCACTAAAAGACGATATCTCATCTGATTCCCTGCCACGACCTGTGGGTCACAAGGTCCTTTGCAGACACCTGGATTCAGCTGCACTTTTATAAAGATGCTATAACATGGATTGAGTCATTTTTTAAGCGACAGAACCATGAGGCTTTTCTCTCCTTCAGCAGCAGCAGACCCCCTTCCCATCACCTGTGTCCTGTGTCCTGCCCTGTGTCTCCCCCACTTTATATAACATATTTACCAAGCCCCTCTTTGATGATCTGGATCTTCTTGATATCACCTACACTAACTATGCAGATGATATCCAGATTCTCCTCCCACTTTCCGGGGATTACAAGAAGGATTTGTCCTTGGTGAATAGGGTGTATCTCATAATCCAGGCATGCATGGCTACTCATGGCCCATGCCTGAATGATGACAAAACTGAGCTTATCATTCTGGGTACCTCCACTAACCTGAAGAAGCCAGGACAGGATTACTCATCTTTCATCATTGATGGTAACCTTATTAAGGTGGCCAAGGAGGTAAAAAAGCTTGTCTTCTACCTCGATTCCACCCTCTCCCTAGCTAAACAAGTAAGCACCATGGCCTCAGCCACAGCCTACACTTGTAAGCTGGTCAGAACTGGTAAAGCCTTCCTTTCGGATGATAATTGCATCACCCTGGCTGGAGCCTTGATACTATCAAAGCTCGACTATTGCAATGCATTGTACATTGGGGCTAACAAATCTATCATCCAAAAGATCTAAATCCTTCAAACCTTCAAAACAACACCTTAAGAGCAGCCCTTGGCATGCCCAAAAGATCACATATCTCAGTGATACGGTGCCAAAACAATTGTCTCTCTACCCTTAATAAAATTCAATTAAAAACGACACAGAAAGCATTGAATAACGCTGCTCCCAGTTATCTCACAAACAGATTTCACAAAAGAATCTCACCGAGACCCACAAGACTTATTAATGCCAACTGCATCACCATCCTTATATTCAAGCTATCTAAGGTCGGCGGAAACACCTTCTTTGTCAAAGCTGCCCAACTGTGGAATTCCTTACCAGACCACATTAGAGAAGGCCAATCCTATCCTAAATTCAGACTAAGTTACATCGGCTGGCTTAATATATATTAATTAATAACATACATATCCCCTAGCCCTGATGACACTCTTGCACCTTTGCACCTCTCCTTGTACACCCCTGCATCCTAGTTTTATGAACTATGCCACTGTACCTTGTCTTGACTGTACTTACCTGTTTACGTATATCTCACTGTGCTTT